>NC_079475.1:37526085-42696085 GCF_026230105.1 Diorhabda sublineata
TGTTTCTATATCTTTTGATTGAAGCACTGGCATTTCTAGAGTTTTTTGAATATCAATTGAAACTACAGACGTTTTCAATTCTATTAATTCAATCAATGACATATCCTAAAGATTCTTGTATGGGAATTGAAACTCTTTAGATGTTTCTATATCTTTTGATTGAAGCACTGGCATTTCTAGAGTTTTTTGAATATCAATTGAAACTACAGACGTTTTCAATTCTATTAATTCAATCAATGACATATCCTAAAGATTCTTGTATGGGAATTGAAACTCTTTAGATGTTTCTATATCTTTTGATTGAAGCACTGGCATTTCTAGAGTTTTTTGAATATCAATTGAAACTACAGACGTTTTCAATTCTATTAATTCAATCAATGACATATCCTAAAGATTCTTGTATGGGAATTGAAACTCTTTAGATGTTTCTATATCTTTTGATTGAAGCACTGGCATTTCTAGAGTTTTTTGAATATCAATTGAAACTACAGACGTTTTCAATTCTATTAATTCAATCAATGACATTTCCTAAAGATTCTTGTATGGGAATTGAAACTCTTTAGATGTTTCTATATCTTTTGATTGAAGCACTGGCATTTCTAGAGTTTTTTGAATATCAATTGAAACTACAGACGTTTTCAATTCTATTAATTCAATCAATGACATTTCCTAAAGATTCTTGTATGGGAATTGAAACTCTTTAGATGTTTCTATATCTTTTGATTGAAGCACTGGCATTTCTAGAGTTTTTTGAATATCAATTGAAACTACAGACGTTTTCAATTCTATTAATTCAATCAATGACATTTCCTAAAGATTCTTGTATGGGAATTGAAACTCTTTAGATGTTTCTATATCTTTTGATTGAAGCACTGGCATTTCTAGAGTTTTTTGAATATCAATTGAAACTACAGACGTTTTCAATTCTATTAATTCAATCAATGACATTTCCTAAAGATTCTTGTATGGGAATTGAAACTCTTTAGATGTTTCGAATTCTCATAATTATTGAGTGTCACTTTACAGATACGCTTGGTATTAAAAAAACAGCAGGGCCGAACTGGCGCCTCTCGCGATTTTATTAATTTTCTGAAAAACTAGTCTAAGTAAATGGTGTGATTAAAAACAAGATATCGAAAAATGATTTTGAAACAAAATTTGATTAGGATTTTATTAATATTTCTCATGTTGCTCTATTTGTATTTTTTTCAATGCTTCCTTTACTACTACGGGATTCCTACATGGTGAGTTACATGAATTTAAATAACCGATAAAGTAAAACAAAACTCAATTGGAATATAATCAAAAAATAAATGTTTTAAAAGTACCAAATGATCAAATAAATGTTATTTTATTCATATGATTGAGTCCGACAGGCATTTAACATTCAACAAAGTTGTGTGTTTATCCGGATCGTGGTTTTCTTCACCATATTTGACTTCCTGTACCGTCCAGATCTTTTTCTATTCACTAAACAACATTCGTTTGAATCTCATTGTTATTTTGTTAATTCCCTATTATCAAAAACCTACCTACCATGAAATCAAATTTTAAACCTCACTGTTACATATCATAATTTCACTCATGGAAATATTTTACTTTTGGTACGTCATATTATTCTTTGCCTACAGGAATAAACTCAAATGATTCTATTAAATAAATTATATTTCAGAAATAAGAGAATAAGGTACGCCTACAGATTTACCGTACGCCCATTCATACTTTTTATTAATCTAATCAAATTTCCTGCTCAAAGAGTTTTACTTTAATGTTAAAAAGCCTCTAATAAATTATAATGTACGTCATACTCCCATAGCCCAGTTTGTTTTATCAAATATACTTGGATCAAATAAATGTGTACTACCGATCAAAAGTTTTTGCCCGCACTATAGTTTTTAAGAATATTTCGAAGATGTGATTTCTCTGTTTAATTAATCCTTTACAATTTTTCCAAATAATCTTTGCACAGCTTCGAGGAGTGCTTGGAATCGTTGTCATGTTGGTGAGGCGATGGCCAGATCTTCTTTCTTCAAAATCCCTTCAATTTTTACCAAATATTCAATCGACCTTCCTCCAAAACTATCATCTTGTTTTACACAAGACCTGCGCGCAAACACTCAAACCTTGACTCATTATTCTATAAAACTCTCTCCCGCTCTTCATGCGTCCAATTTTTATGTTATTTAGCCCACTGTAACCTCTTAATTTTGTTTTGGGGTTTCTTCATTGTAAAAGTACTCAAAGCAAGATCCCTAGATTCATTGATCTGGGCTATTATCTCTGGGACGTGGGTCGCGTTTACTGCTCGGTTGTCCTTAATGTTTTCTATTGTCTGGTGGATCACATGTTTTTTCACGTCATAGTCCACGGTACGACGAGGTATTTTTACACAGAGCACCTAATTTTTGGCACCTAAAAAGCACCTGATTTTGGCATTTTCTAAATGCAATTTCCCGACTTTGCGTTGTTGGCGAAACCCAGCTTTATTTTTCACTTTTTAGCTTCACATGCTATAAAAGCGTGTTTTTTGGTTTTTTTGAACTGTATTATCCACTTTTTAGTTCGATTTATCAACAAAAATATAATTTTTCTTCAAGTTCTATCCATTAGTATTGTAAATCTTCAACAAAGGGCAAACAAAATTTGTTTCGATGTAAAGACAAAATTTATTAAAGAAAATTTGCCGAAAAAAGAAACATTTTTTAGTTCCATACGCAATAAAAGCGTATTTTTTGGTTTTTTCAAACTTCATCTTTTTCATCATTAGGAAAATTTCCAGCATTCGAGTATTGTAACTATCTCAAAAAACTATTTTCACATAAATAGCTTAATGTCAATAACTGTACTATATTCCATAATTCTATTTTTAGAAACTTCTGTCCTTAATTTTTAGATAATTGATGTAATTGTTTTATCTTCATTGGCAATTTTGTTTGTGGCGCTCGACAATTTGTTTAAGTACTAATAGTGAATTGCCTGTAAAAACTTCATTATGTAACTTCAAAAGCAGTTCTTTCTAAATTACTATATCATAAGTATCACATTTTAACGATTTTATTCAGTACTACAATATATATTCACAGTTTTTATTCATCCAGATTTATTAAGCAATCTAACGAATTACCAAAATCAGCTGATTCTCATTTAAAAATGACCGCTGTAGGGCAAACAAATGCTTTTACCGTTGTGTGATTTGTGAATTTACTTGATCGATTTAAGACTTCAACGTTTCTAAAACTAAAGTTTTATCATATAAAAATACATTTCAGCCCTTTTTATTAAATAACACCACCGCGTTGACGTCGTTAAATATGTAAAATTCTGTTAAAAATCCAGCTTAAATGAAATTTTTAATGAATAATTAAAACGAAACTCGTTTTGATATGTGATATATACGTTTAGTGATAAAGTAAACGAATAAGAATTTACTAGAAACGTGTAGGTGTATTCCGAATTTCGAAAGTTGGTAAAGGTGTTTCATACCTCATATATTTGATTAGAACCATCGAACTAAGTTATGCCGGGCTTAATTTCAACTAAATTTCGGCTAAAACCCGCTTTTCATATTCTATTTACCAACTAACTACACTAAGCACAGCACTGCATAGTCGAAAAAAATCAACAAATTACGTTTTCGGGAGGAAATTTCACAATTCTTTAAGTAACAACTATTTAAGACCTTTCGCTGTAAAACTTGAAAAAATTAGGTCTAAAAACCAACAAATAACTTTACAAAGCAAATAAATTTGCATACAGAAGCTTATGGCAAAATAATTCGCGTACCCCACGGCGGTCATTTTCAAATAGGCATCAGCTCATTTTGACAGTTCGTTAGATTTTTCTATGGACCCTTGTCAAGAGGTGGATCGAAGTGAGCGTTGAAATAATTAGCAGCAAGTTCAAGCAACACAGATTGAGATATTTTGATTTTACTTTAAATAACTTACAAATTATAACATAACCTCTTCAAAGCTTTCGCTTTATTTTTTCTGTTTTGCCATTCGTTAATATTTATCTCGCCACTCAAAACGCCTCGTAAGCCATTCCTCTTGTGCTTACGATTATAACGCTCAGGACTAAGTGGAACGGAAACCGTCGTGAACGTGATTGTCGTGAGTGCTTAGTGGAACGCACCCTATAGGTTATAAAACTTCAATTCTTCTTCTTATTTATTGCTGTTTGTGAGAATGAATTTTGTAATTGAGGATTGAAGATTTCTGATTTGTAGTTTTAACATTTATAGTATATATTTTTCTTCATAGGTTTTGCGGACACTTCCCCTACATCACCTTTGCCCAAATGTCCGAAAGATGTAGGAGATGACGACGTTTTTATGGTGAGCTGATTTATATGATAGAATAAAAATAAATTCAGTTTATTTTCCAACAAACCTTTTAAAAAAACTAATTTCATCATTGAATAGTAGCTTCAATTCCAATTCCAGTAGTCCGTAACTCATTAAATGTGACTAATACAGGGGTATTTCCAAAAGTAATAGTGAATACACATAACTTAACCTCTAAACAAATTTTAATCAGATTTGTGTATTAATTATCAAATTATTTCGTTAACATTCCTTTATTCGTAGACCTTGGATCTTCCTCAGGGTCCAAAAGATTCAAGAAGTTCTAGCGATTCTAGCGCTAAAGGTACTGAACATCTTCATAAAATAACTTATATAGGACGTGATAGTAAACCATTAGATGCTCGGCTTCCTACTTACGATCCCCAGAAGGCAACAAAAGGTGCGAATGAAAAAAAATACCGAAATTTTGTATAACTTTTTTATATATATTTATTTTAGATGTTTCAGGGCAAGGTGGAGGCGAAAACTACCCCTACGTTCAACTGACGGCAGTACATGAATACATTTATCCTGCCGAAGATCAACAGAAACCTCCACTTATGAGGCGAGATTCGACTTCGAGTCTCAAAAAATGTACCATCAGCATGGAGATGAATCCACCCCAACAACCGCCCCTACCTTTCAAGGCTGTTAAACATAAGGGTAAAATAAAAATTAGGTACTTCTTCCAACTCTAAAACGCAATCGTTTTGTTATAATTTTCAACTTTTTATCTTAGGTGTCGCCACTGTCACGAATTATACGTTGAAGATAGGAATCCCCGTGGCGCATGCGAATACGCTCCCGACGTAGTAAAATCGACCATAAATCAAATAACTTGTTTGGGATGTGCCGAAGGAATCGATTATCATTGCGCGTCAGACCAAGAAGGTGATTTCGCGCAACATCCCTGTGACTGTTCGGACGAAAATTGCACGAAACGGTGGTTGTGTTTGACGTTTCTATCGATTTTCGTACCCTGTCTTTGGTTGTACCCCCCTTTGAAAATGTGTCATTGGTGCGGAGTGAAGTGCGGCATTTGTGGCGGCAGACACAGTATGTGATCTATGAATCATATTTTACGATATTAGATCCCGAATTTCCTGCTATTTTTAACATTTTTATTTTATATATACATCGTAGTTTACACTGAAGCTTAATCCTTCGACACAATCCGGAAACTAGTAAACGTGTTCGATGATTTGATTTCTGTAATATTTTTTTATTGCTTAGCAAAATACTATGATTTAGTGATGGGTACATTCCTGAAAAACCCAAATTAAGGTTTTTTAAGAGCATCAAGTCAAAATTCACAAAAAAATTGGTATTTGATTAATTTTATTTGAGGTTGAACTGCTGAAAAATGTTGACCGAAAAACACTTATTGCTTCATGAAAAAGTTGTGTATGTCTTTACAACAAGACATAAACAATGAAAAATCAGTCATCTTCTCATTCAGAAGCAGCAAAAGACTCTGAAGAAGTTGCATCCATATATGGAATGTCGGATTCTCCTTCTGTTTCTAACCCATTTTGAGTAGTAGAAGCATCGGAATGGGGTCTTGGTGTTGTTTCACAACTTCTACCTTATCTTCATTTGATGTTACTTCTTCTTTCTTGTTTTATAGAAGATTGGTAAAGAAAGATGGTAAAGAAACGTTATCTTACAGGTCCTTTAATTTGTTAAACGGTTTCTTCACTTATTACGAATCCATTTATAGGTACTAAAAGATCTTTATATCTCCGCGGAACTCAACTATTGGAGACACACAGACCGCAAAAAGCCCAAACAAATCTTTCAACTCAAATACCATCTTTTGCTAGATAAGTTGTTAACTCGCTTGAAACTCAAACACCAATATTCATATTTTCAGCTACTTTGTGGATAAATTCCATCGCAATCACATGTTCTTCCACATTTAAATGGATGCCTTGATTTAAAGGATCTAACAGTACGTATTATAAACTTTAACCAGGAGTCGAACGGATGGTTGACTGTCGGTTGGTTCAACCGTAACGAAATTCAGTTTGAAATATCAATCGAGGGTTGAAAGGTACTTTCTAACCTCAATTTTTGTTTACTTTAGCTTGCATTTGATGAACTTATATATTATGTTGAATTAATTGAACCATTTGAACGAAATGATGATTCATCTAATATTCTGATTACTCTTTTTCCTTTGTAATTAATCTTTTTGAATTTATATAATATTGAAACTACACGTGGAAACTTCAAAACTATACTTTGACCTTTGAGTGACACACTTCCCCTGGCAAATGACAGTTCACTCGGATTTGGTTGGTTAAAAATGAACTCTCAGTGCAGCCAATTTTAACCATCGGTGGAGTTTCGACCGACGGTTAAACAAAACTTTTATACTACCGACCCTAAAAGTGATATCATGGAAAGGGGTAGATGGAGAAAGTTATTTTGTTATAAGAAAGATCCATCTAAATTTCATAGTAGCAATTATGTCCTTAATTTTTGTCGCATGAATTTAGAAACACCCTGTATATATTAATTTTTTTGTTATTTAAACCTTGATTTTATTTTTATTATCCAGTGTAACTTTGAAAGTGTCTGTGATTTATTTCAGGAAATTTGTGTACCTAATATCGTAAAATGAAGTGCTTGAACAATTTAGGGTTGTGAACACTTTAAAAGGGCGTTGAAATGTGTGAAGTTTGTCCCAAGAAAAATTAAAAGACTGTTTATACGGAATGTTGAAAAATATAACAAGGTTGGTTTAAGGAAAATTCTAAATGCTGTCTCAAAACGGTGATTAGATATTTCCGTTGTTGGTTAATTGGTTCAACTTTCCGTACTTGTTGATTTTTAATAGATAATTCGCTAAAATCTTTTTAATCAAATTAATTTATTTTATTAAAAGATTCTTAGATCGAATCGAAGAATTTAATGTTGTTCATGTGTTCTAAATGCTACGAAGATGTAAAAATTTGACTATCAACCGATTGTTTTTGTTTTAACAAAATATAATGTATATATTTATGTAAACTTTATTAATGTATAATTGCGTTTTACATCTTTATGTACAAAAAAAAATTGTGAGGATAAAAATCGTAATTTTACATTTTAAGTACTGTTGATTAATATACGGAGTAAATTTACAAATGTAAAAAAAATCTGTACTGTAAATAAAGAAAAATTGTAAATCTTATACAGATTCAAATGGTAAATATGCTTAAGTATTTGTGTAAATTTACTTTGTACCAAATACTATACGTGGTGTTCCGGAACTTGATTGGAAAAATTTTGGAGTGAGTAGATTACGTGAAAAGAATGGTGTGACATAAAAAAATTTTCACATACTATCTCTTTTTTCTGAGTTATAGTCGTTTAAAGTTGCGGAATCAAAAGTATCTGAAGGCCAGGGGTGGCTATCAAGGCTTTCACCTCCGATTTTCATGAAACTTCATCGATTTTAATCAAATTTTGATTGTAGAGAATATATCAAATAGCAAAATCTACCCTATTCCGATGTGTGCTTTTTCCTTTGGGGGTGAAAATTTTAATGTGGAAAATAACCACAGAGATCGATAGTGGATCAAATTTTAAGCAAAAATTGTTGTTAGCATTTTTTTTGAAAAATCAATAATTTCTTAGATATGCGCCATTGAAAATTTAAATGTTTCTATTTTCACCAATAACTCAAAAACTTTTGATTTTATTAGAAGTGTAGGAAGCAAAAATGAAGCTTATAAAGAAACAAATATATTGGTGCTTTTTAATTGGTTGTAGGCCTAATACAAACCGAGTTAGGATTTATTGAAGTTTGAATATTTCTTAAAATTCAACGTCGAATAACGGAAAAACGGTCAATTTTTCTAAAAAATTGCATAGAATCTTTTTCAAAGTACTTTTTAAAAGCTTTGAAATAAGGGTTAGTAGAACTCTCTAGCATGAAAACTAAGAAAGTTGTGGCCGAAATAAAATCGATTTATGTTTAAACTCAATTTCATATTAGCAGTAGTACCCAAATTGCAATAAAAAGATAATTCACTGTTTTTTTACTTTATTTACATACTAACAATGATTTCTGGGTATTCTTTTAGAAATTTTTTAAGATTTCTTCTTTTTTGGGATATATGTAAAAATTTGTAAAGTAAAAAAATCAATAAAAAAAAATCATTTTTGCTATCTACAAGTTGTCCCTGCGAAGTTACGGATTGTTAACCATTGAACCCGAGTCGCCCTTAGCCTTCAGATAGTAGTGTAGAATTATTTACTCCACCAAACACACTAAATAGACATACGTAATCATCCATTAAAAATTCATAATGTTCGAATGTATAATTTAGAAAATATACTTAAATATAATTTTTTTTATGTCACATCATTATTCTTACGTCATCAACTGACTGCCGAATTTTTCCCATCATATCCCGGAACACCTTGTATATAAAAAACTAATCTAGTGATGGTTTTACATCATTGTATTAAAAGCTTTACTTTATTTATGCATTGTTAAATTAATATGCCAATCTATGTACTGTATCTGTCAAAACGAGGTATTTTTTTCCGTTTGAAAACAATAAAAAAATTAAAAAATATTAATGTAACATCAAAACTAAATAGTAGTCACACGATAAACGGATTTACAAGTTGAAGTTTCTAGAACCGTTGGTGATATTTATACTGAACACACTGTTTTAAACGCTTTCTAAGATATCCTCAGAAACAGCTCAGATTTTCACGATTATTTTATCTAATTGTATACTATACATGACGACCCACAAGATTATATAAGAAATTGTTTATTTTTATTGTTTTTGTTGGGGTTATGGATAAGGTAGCAGTGTATTTATGAAAAAAAATCTAAACATGTAGGTATGTCCTTGTAATGTTAATGATCGGAGAGAACTAAACTACCTACTTCTTAAACTTTATTATCAATTCTATACATATACTCATACCTGGTTTTATGACCTGTATCTCGAAAACCTCTTTTTCTTTATTTTAGGAAATATCAAAATATATTCCTCAACAAGGTTAAAATTTGTTTAACAGATTTATTTAACTTCTCGTCGAAACTACAATTGAGTGAGCGGTGTTAAATGTTTGCACTGTTTTGAAATGTACCAAGCGTTTACTAGTGCAACATCAAGGAAGCACCACCACATATATGCTGATCCATCAAATCAGTTTCATCGATTGTATTCAGAAATCAGTCTAGGTTGTAGTACTTGAACGATTTTTTTCTCAGTGTGAGAATAACGTTTCCCCTGAACAGTCGGTTTTGTCCCATGACATGTGGACGCCACGGTAACCACTTTTTACCACAATAACTCTATCCTCCTTGGTTTTGGCAATCTGGTTCTTCTATGGCAGTGTGCAGCTCTTAGGAATTCCGTTTTGTATCATCGTTTCCGTCGTAGCCCTTTTGTTTTAGGTTAGCTTCTTCATGTGATGTGGAAGCTCATCAATGGAGCAGCACACTTCCAAAATTATTCTCATAGATCGTGTTTGCTTTTCGATCCTTTCCAAGTAACTTGAGATGTTTTTTGTCCGTTATTCTCCAGGTCTCTTCACCATATTGGATTCCTACAAAAAATTTTCTTTCCCACACAGTAGAGCACTATTGGATGAATGAATATTTGATATTTTCGAATTTAACTTTGCTTTTAAGACTCCCTTTTCTCTATTCCACCTCTTAAATTGTATTTTTATTTGTAATTGGTACCCTCAGATATTCTAAACAATATTTTTTTCCAGTGTTCACTTTTATAGATGAATTGCTTGTTGGTGAAGGGAACAATCGGGAGATAATTTCCCAGGACATACTGAATCGTAAATTCATTTTTATACTAACAATTATCGATCAAATTAAAAAAAAATATGGAGTTTGTGTGGTACAAAAAAGTTAAAATTTCGTTCTCGAGTTTTTTTTTTGGTTTCTTAAAACTCCGCCGGCACTTATACTCACACTTAATGGTCCTTCGAGCCGGATATAAACCTATTGACGGCTCGAAGGACCAGATATTATAATTGTGTATTGGTGTAGTGGTAATAAACAGTGAGTTCAGTACTGATTGTGATTAACTTGATAAACAGACAATTATTTTTTGTACGAAGTAGTTAAGTACTTGTATTTTTAGACTATTAGCCTCGTATTTAACCAATGATTGACTACTATGAACTGCCAACAAACAACAGATAAAATTAAAAAAAAATTAAATGTAAATATAATGATGGTACATAGTAATGACAATACAAATGGAATAAAAAAAATAATAAAACCAGTGTTTTATAATAGAGTATGGTTAGGCACAAATTTGCCATTCAATGGTGTCAAATTGGGATTTTTTGCGTTATTATTTCGATTTTGGAAATTTTTTGTAAAAGTTTTTTTGGAACTGAATATTTTTATTATTTTGAAACGTGGATAATAGGGAAGATTAGTACAAATTTTTAGTTTATTAAGGTATTTGTATTATCAATCAGTAATACAGTAGAATCTGGATATTATGACTTTCAAAGAACCTACGATACTATGTCATAGTAACCGGATGACATAAAAACTGACAGGATTGTTTCTAAAGTACTATTTTTTTGTTCTTATTCGTTTAAACAGTTTCTGAACGGGCGTGTGAATTCATACTTTGTTTTTCATTTATTTATACACTAATACTAAATACACTACACTAGTCACTATCCACCAAATTATTTTCTACTACTTACTACGAAACACTTCTACTAATTTATTTAAATAACCCGTTTAGTTTACTTTTTACTATTCCAATGTGTTCACTATGACATCAAACTTTTTGCTGACTGCTACAGCCTCATTGGAATAATGGATAATAGGGAAAATTAGTACAAATTTTGAGGTTATAAATGTATTTATGTTATCAATCAGTAATACAGCAGAATCTGGATATTACGACCTTCAAAGAACCGACGATACTTTATACTCATACATAGACTCAAACTAACCGGATGACAAAAACTGACAGAATTATTTCTAAAGTATTATAATGTTCTTCTTATTCATTTGAACAGTTTTTGAGAAATGAATTCATACACTTTTTTTTTATTTATACACTAAACTATTCACTATCCACTAAACTATTTTCTATCGTTTATCACTATACACTTTTACTAATTTATTTAAATAACCCGTTTAGTTTACTTTTTACTATTCCAATGTGTTCACTATGACATCAAACTTTTCACTTACTGCTACGGCTGCTAGAGCCTCATTGGAATAATGCCATCATTCCACAAATTTCGTTTACTGGAAATCGAGTTCACAAGGCATTCTTTGGAATTTTGTCTCTCTGATTACATAATGTAAACAGGTAACAAAAAAATAAGTTAACAGATTGAATAAAAAATCATAATGGGACAGGGACGGCTTCACGGTCTATCTCAGTAGACGAGTTCGTAGCAGTACATATCGTTGTAAACATCGTAATTTCATAGCATCAAATTTTCCAATACACAAAAAACTTGACGATGGAAAAAATTTAATGAAGACTTGACATGTTTCTTTTACTAAAAGGGTTAAAATAGGAACCAGATATCAAATTTCGAGAAAATAATTTAAGAAAAACTTTATTTTTGTGTCAAATATTTTACTATAAGAATAAACGGGTTTTAAAATTAAAAACTCTAGTAACAAAAAGAAATATAGCGTTAAAAATAGTAAGTTTGTGACTTAACAAAACGCTTTCAAAATTTTGCCCTCAAATTTAACAATTCAAAAGATAATTTCAGACTTAGGGGCACTTGTATTTTCATAGTTTTCAGTCTCACACATAAGTACAGTGGATTTCTTTAAAATATGGAAATACAGAACTGTTGTAGATGTTCAAACTTGGACTTTTTGATTTTTAGTCTTTCGGTGTAAAGTAAAGTCTTCCATGCTGACTGAATCAATCAAATTCAATCTAGTTATCAACGGATTTCCATTAAATTTTGCATCAAATTTACTATCGCCTTAATCTGCCATCATTAGAATCTCTATCCTTTCTCTTTTGGTTAAAGGAACCATACCGATAGAATTGGTATGAGGCTAATTGTAATCCTCACACTTATAAGTTGGAATTTCTGGAACCGTTGTTGATATTCATACTGAACACACTGTTTACAACATCACTCACGATTACACTACCTGAACCAAGTTATCGTATTCAGAGAGTGTCTGTCTGTTTGTCTGACTCATAGAACATGTAAATTTTGCACGTCTAACTGTCTAACAAGAAACTTTGCTTTCTATTGTAATAAAGATCCCTTAAATGATTTTCTCTGGTCTCAATGAAACTTGAACCTTTGCAAGAGCACCTTATCCACCTGCTTATGAATAGAAAACATGTTTGCATTTCAAAAAATTGGCACGGAACAACGGCTCCATCTTCGATCCTCTTTATTGTAGAATGAGAAACGTCAAACTCCTTGTGCGAATTGTATCTGATTGACAGGTTTATAATCAGTATAATGTTCACTTTTTTTTTTTTAATTATTAAACACTTTGGCTTTCCAAACTAATAATGAACAAACAATACGTAACTGCGACATGTGCAGCACGCGGAAAGAGCAGAAATCGGGGCTCCGGAGTCGCTTAAATCTGTTATTCGTTATATATGATTTCTACTGTATACTGATTGAAATCAAATATATCAATTATTTTTTTTCGTCTCAAGAATAATAACACATGAAATGTATTATTATAATTTGGGGTTAATAACGATCCCAAAAATTCAGCTATGTAGCAATGACCTCAAAAAGTGCATAACATAGTCGAAGTTTAACAAGATCTGATAAAAGAATTTAAACTAAACTCAAATGCAAATTTTATAACGTTTTTGCAACATAATCTTTCTAATAAAACTGACAACAATCGATTTGGCAGTGTTGTCAGTTGTTCAAGTTAAGACAATCTCTTCGCAGCGTTGTCAGATGTAACTTATTTATGATTGTTGGTCATTTATATTTCTTTGAAGTCTGCTTCACCGAGATTTAAAACTTGTTGAAATATTATGTTGTTAACTGTTAAATTCCATAATCCAGTTAATAAATTCAATATAGAGAGAAAGGAAACTTTTTATTGAGTGTATGTGTGTGTCTGTATATATATGTTGATAATAAAGAGAAGTATGATATGGCTTATAATAAAAAAATTGTGTGAGTGATATTTTAATTAAAATAATATATTAAGAATAAATAATATGTTAATAATAACTTTGGTTTTATTTTTCCACACAAACATACAATGTTGGATGCAGTATAGAAACAAATGAGGATCTGCGAAAAAAAATTTTTACCATACAAATGCTAAAGTAATTCCTAATTCTGCTTGTATTTAAACCACCTAAAGATGAAAATCTATACAGGCTTTCATTTTGTTTCTTTTCACAGCTAATGTGTCCATTTTGATACTACACATCTATTCAACATCCATCTCATCTTCTGAAAGCTGGTCTTATTGAAACCTTCAATACCAGATCTCATCTGTGAACATCCTATTTAATTACCAAGCCCTCCAGTAGAAAATTCAAATTTTACAGAAGCTTATCTTGTTGGAACCTTCAACATCCTAAGTCATCTGTGGTCTTCTTATTTAGTTTCCAAATCCTCCATTAGACAATTCAAATTTTCTAGAAGCCTGTCTTGTTGGAACCTTCAACATCCCATTTCATCTGAGGTCTTCCTTTTTAATTACCAAGTCCTCCGGTAGACAATTCAAAATTTTTACAAGATGGTCTTGCTGGAACCTTCAACATCCCAACTCATCAGTGGTCTTCCTATTTAATTATAGAGCCCTCCAGTACACAAACCAAATTTTTTTAGGAGGATCTTGTTTGTTTTTCATTGTTATTAATTGTTCTAAGTAGACATGGACCGATAGTTGTTACGTCCACTTTAAAAAGTTATATCTTCAGTATCAGTAATTAATTTTGTTTCCATAGCTCCACTGACATTTCTTCTATAACCTACTATAACTTAATGGCACTTTCTTCCCTTATACAAATCAGACCACAAATTATCTAACCAAATAATAATTTAATGAAAAAGATTATGAAACAAGTTATGGGTTTAGTTCTAAAATACTATAAAGTTGGTTGTACAGCCCCATTTTCGATTTTTTTAATTATAATAATATTTATTTTCATTCCACAATTTATTTCCACGCTATAAAAACAAAATCAACAATATCATAACACTAAAAAGCTATAAACATTACTACTAAGTAATTTATTTGGAAAAAACCATTTCGCATCAATTATTGCAAAATTTTTTGAAAAATCTCCCAAATAACTTGAAAAATGGTAACTAAACATTTCTAACATGTATGTTTAAACCAACTTTCTGAAAATTGAATTTGATTAATCCCCGCACCTTCTCTACAATATTTTCTAATAATAGAACCCCTAAATTTGATCTATCTTATAATTTTTGATCTGAATCATTCTAATAAAATAAATTATCTCTATTATTTAACTTTCAGTGCATCTTTAATCATCTCCTCAGTCTTCACCCAAAGTTTCGTCGAGATGCTATCATAAAAAATCGCTTTGCTATCATAAAGCTTACAGTCCCTGTATAACAGTCCAGTTTCATTTTCTAGTTTTGGTTCAGTAGCGCAATAAATTGGAGTTTGAGCACCCTACAAGAAAAATCCACTGCTCAACTCGAAAATCTCCTGAAGAAATTTGATTTTGGAATTGTTTTGATATTCATACTGAAGACTGTTTATTATACTCATCTGCTATCTGAGACTAAGAAACAGACAGTGTAATTGTCAGTGTAAAAATTTAAATGAAATGTATGGCAATTAAAATCCAATGTTTAGTGAATGTAATTTAATTCTCACAATATTTTTTTACTCTCTATAATAATTTTATACTCTAAATAATAATAAATTCTATTTTCTATGCAATCAATATATAATAATATTGTTACAAAGTCCCTTGTCCAATAGGCAATTATACTGCAGTGGAGGTAGAGTACAGACGAATAGCATTGTATATTGTTCAATTCAATTCAAATTCAATTCCACTCACAAAAAGTTAATGTAAAGGTGCTAATGACATGTTATGTACTCTTAACTGAATTTGTTCTGAGTTTACACAATGAATTTTCACTATTTGAAAATAAAGTAAAGAACCTAAGTCAAGAAAAAAGAACAAACAATTTATTTGGTTCTGATAAAATTAGAGTAGGCCTATGACTAAGTTGAACTTGGAAGTGCAAGTAAAATCTCTAGTAGAACATTAATTGATTAAAAATATAAATAATTCATAAGTGCCATTAAAAGTGCTTAATTAGATTGTTTAATCAGATATGATTGAAACTATTCCAAATATATATATATGAAAATTTTTCCACAACTAAATCGAGAAAGAAATTTTTTAAATAAAAATTTTATATAGTTTATGAAATAAGATTTTGATTAATTTTTATTTATAATTTATTTTTAATGTAAAACTAGTATATAACATTTAAAATGTTTGAGCTTATTTTGATTTCCTTAAATGGGCCCCGGGTCGATTTTAGACCAAGGCCCCACAATTTTTGGAAGTAGTAAACAGTGTATTCAGTATGAATGTCACCAATGGTTCCAGAAACTCTAATTTGAAGGTACAACTTAATAATTTGAAGTTTTATAAAACAAATTGTGAAAAAAAAATGTTTTTAAAGTTTATACTACATATATTCTCTTTAAAATTGAAAGTATTTCACATAATGTACACTTACCTGACCAGAACTTCTCATAAAAAAGAAGGCAACAGGAGCTACAACAAAAAAGTGGTACCATCTGATGGTATATCTAAACAATCCTGTATAAACCCAACCAGGACAACAAGCATATACATTAATATTTTTATCCTTTGTCCTTCTTGCTAATTCCTGTGTGAAATAAATATTAGCTAATTTTGAGTTGGCGTATAAATTCTTGCTGGTTAATTTCTCATTATTTAAATTATCCAGATTTATTTCACCTCTTTCGTGTAAAGAAGAGGCAACAACTACCACTCTACTTTTTCCTGACGAAATGTTCAGTTCATCTAGTAAGAGATTTGTTAAATAGAAGTGTCCTAAATAATTGACTCCAAAATGAATTTCAAAATTATCAGCAGTTTCTAGTCTTGTTGAACTAGGATATGAAACGCCAGCGTTGTTTATTAATATGTGTATTTCTTTATAATTCTTTTTTATTTCATCCGAGAATTTTTTTATTGATTTTAATGATGCTAAATCCAACTCCATAGGCACCTATAAATGAATATTCCAAGTATAATAAAATAAATATAAATTACAAATAATAAAAGGTCGTGGCTTACAAGGACAGCTTCTTTTATATTTTGTTGAATTGTAACACAAGTTTCTTTTGCTTTCGTTAGAGTTCGACACGCTAATATAACAGAAGCTTTTCTAGAGGCTAATTCTTTGGCTACTTCAAATCCAATACCCGAATTTGCACCAGTAATTATAACAGTTTTTCCATCTAGTTGAATGTTATTGTTGCATTTACCCCATTTTGATTCACGATATTTTCTTATCAACGCCAAAAGTAGGACAGTCGGAAAAATATAATATACTAGAAAACCCATCGTGATCAATGCTAATAAAAATTACGATTAAAACATACAAAACAGAAGTGTCATCGTGAAGTTGTTAATAATCGCAAAAAAAGGAAGAATAGTGTTTAACATTATCTGCATTAATTCGCTTTGTCGTAATTGTTGTTATAATTGATTAATATACTGGTTTCGGCTTTATTTTTTTATACATAACAATTACATTATCTTTAATGTAATTAAACCAAGTAGCTTGAATGGACGGTAGTTCATTCCTCACATAACAACACGTCATCGCTTTGCTTGTTGTAGTTCAAATAATGTCGACGTAGGAGGGTGGAAGTTGACATATTCGAAAAATTGAAAAAAATTAGATATAATTGAAATGATGAGACCCTCCTGGGGTTCAATTTCAACAGTATTATTTTTCTTATTTATTTTTAAATCAATTTATAGTCTTTTTGGTATATTTCAAGTGCCGGTATGCAATAAAGGAGATATCTGTTATAAATCGTACTTACATACAAATCCTAAACTTGACCTATATGTTTTTGTATCTGATAATTCTAGATCAGGAAACCTTCGTGAAATTTTCCATTTAAATAATTTTGATTACAAATCGATATTAGAAAAGTAAGTTTTCTCCTTATTTTCAAAGGATAATTTAAATTCTGAGTTGTTAATTACTTTTAGGCAAGTAAGTCTTGATATATCAAAAAATGTTCGACAAAATGGTTCTATTACTATTTATTCCGTCTTGGTTCCATCTAAATACAGGCAAACCGAAATTTTTGAAGAGTTAATTAATTTACCAGACTCTTCTTACATTAAAAGCAGGTTAACGAAGTATTCTGTACCAGTAAGTGCTACTTTTAATCTACTTCAAGAAAAAGGTAAAGATGTAAGCCGGAAACCTGTTACTCACCTTCGATCTAGGTATGTTTATATTAACATTATTTTTACTATTATAATTAAAAAAATGTTACTTTAGATATTCTGTGATAATGTGTACTGATGACATAGTAATTCCTCATTCTGCTGTTCCAATGGAAATAATGAATGACTTTAGAGTAAATAGAAAAAAAGAATTTCTACCACTTTTTCACAATGATATTATTAACATGAGATTAAAAGATCTAGTTGAAATCACTCCACTGACTACTAACTTAAACTTTACTTATATTTATACTCCAACTTCTTTTGGAAAGATGAGATTTTTAATGCAGATTGGATTGACATTAAAACAAACTTTAGATCTAGGTTTTACTGAAAAAGATTTGGATGAAGTTAAAGGAGTTTTTGCAGATACCAATCTGTACTTTTTGTGTCTTACAATGTTTGTAGGCAGTGTACATGTAAGTAAATTTGTTTTTAATTTCCTGTCTAAATCATTGATTAAAATTTATGAAACGAAAAAAATTTGTTACAAATTATGTGACAAATTTTCTCAAAACAAAAAACTGTAATTATCAGATTAGTTTAAAACTTGACAAAAATAAATGAGGTTTTGTTATTTAAACAACCATAAATTTCAAAAAATTAACTTCTTTCTGATCTGTTAATCTTTTTTTCAACTATAGAGTATCAATATTAAAACTTGTATAATTTATATTTGTTGTTATTTATAGTTACTTCTTGATTTTCTGTCATTTAAAAATGATGTTAGCTTTTGGAGATCACACAAATCTATGGCAGGATTGTCTACAAGAAGTGTTTTGTGGAGGGCGTTTTCTCAAACTATAGTGTTTCTTTTTTTGTTAGATGAAGGTACATCTCTTTTAGTTGTTGTACCAAGTGGCATTGGTACTTTAATAGAGGTGAGTAATTCTGTCATCTGTTGTTTTTTATTATTAAATAGTATATCATTATTTTAATATTTCAATTGAATTATGTAAATAAGGTGGAGTACTCAATTATTGGCACTCTTAGAGGTATATTAGACCGTTAAGTCAATGCGGAAAGCTTAAAATAAGGCAAATTATAAATCAAATTGATTACAACAAAAAGTGTATATAAATATATTTTTGTGTTTTCTTTGTTGGGCCAAAGGCTTCTGGGACCATCTTTGTATTTTTGTTTCGTATTGCCAATAACTAGATCCCAGCAGACTATTGGATACTTCACCCTATGTTTTCAGTTGGAAAACATGTAGGCATTCTAATAATTCGTGCTATAAAAAATTCTTTTATTTAGTTTTGGAAAGTGAGTAAAGTATTTAAAACGACTCTGAGCTGGAGAGGTTTAAAATTCAATAGGGAGAGAAATGAAACTGACGAAGAAAAAAAAACTAGAGAATATGATGAAGAGTGCATGCGGTATTTGAGTTATCTTTTGTATCCTCTATGTGTAGCAGCAGCAGTTTACTCCCTTATTTACCAGCCACACAAAAGGTAAAAAGTCATTTTTTACTTGTATATAATTTCATAACATTGTAATTACAAGGTGTGATAGAAAAATATGGCGAATGAATTTTTATATCAGCAATTTCAATTAGTATGTCTTAAATCATTATTGTTAAAGCAATCATTGACAAGTTTGAACCTGTTCTGGTATATCATTCGACTATTATAGCTGTTTTAGTAAGATTGGGCTGGTGGTTTAAAGCCATTATTTCTCTATTCCTTGCGGCGTTTCCATTGTCTGATATTTCACAGCCAACACATTTTAATTCTTTCGATCCCTCTTTTGTCTTATCCTCATTTAGCAGTTACAGGAATTTCATATTTTGAATTATATGGACCTAAGTATGCCGTTTTCCTTTTTCAATTTCAAAGAATTCGTTTTGTTTGTTAATATGTTTTAGTATCTCTTCACTTGTTAGTTAGGTTATCTGTCCAGAGTATTTTGAGGATTCTGTGATACATCCACTTTCCGAAAGCCTCTAATTTATGTGCGGCTCTCTTCACCTTAAAAAGTCCCACCAATTGGAGTCAAACAAGACTTGAAAATAGATTAATAGGTTTCTTCTTCATCATGATAAACCAAAGTGTCATAACTCAGTTTCAAATCCAAGATTTTGGCTGTTAAAAATAGTTTTATCTGTTTATATCTGTCTTGCTAATCAGATTTAGTTATTTCTGGCTCTACTTAAAAAAAGTGCTAAAAAAGAAACGTTTTAACACCATTAAGGCTATGATTGAAGCCATTCCAAAAGAAACCTTTCAAAAAAGCTTCCAGGTCATGGATTCAACTTTGGGATAGATGCATTGTTAGCCAAGGAGAGTACTTAGAAGAAAACTCAAATGTTATATTACTTTTTCACATTTTTTTAACAAAATAATTAACCTTATTTGTTGAACACGCCTCATTTATATGGAAGTAATAGTTATTAATATTTTTAGTTGGTACTCGTGGACGATCAACAGTTTGGTAAATGGAGTCTACGCTTTTGGCTTCTTATTTATGCTTCCTCAATTGTTCATCAACTATCGTTTGAAATCGGTGGCTGCTTTGCCGTGGAGAGCTTTCACCTACAGGGCGTTCAACACATTTATCGATGACATATTTGCTTTCATCATCACCATGCCAATAGCACACAGGGTAGCTTGCTTTAGAGACGACGTTGTATTTTTGATATACCTATATCAAAGATGGTAGGTGAATTTGAATCTTATCTTATATATACCGTTTGTCATGTAAGTTCTACAATTTTCTTCTTTAATTAATAATTTTCTGTAGATCATACCCAATTACAACACCTAAAACTTTTATTATCAAGTACGTTTTGTTTTTTCAATACCTTACTACTATCTGTAAGATCTATTATGTCCCCTTCATAGTTGCCTTCATCATTGGATGTCCTCCAGCTCCAGAGTTATAATGAAGACCAGGATCTGGTATTTTTTAGAAAAAAGTCACATGCTCCTTCTTAAAAGTTCGTCTTTGCAAGAATTTTCTACGCTTGTTTGTGGTATTCTGTAGCTAAGTGATATAGAATTTCTTCCTAGTTCCTATAGAACCTTCAGGTTCTTTTTGAAGCTATTTAAGAAAGTCTAAACTAACTAAACTAAAGTTGCTTGTGAAGAATAGTTCTCTTTTAAATTCTTCCTTTTCCTGATTTTGTTTTTTGAAGACACATTTTTCTATATCCTTTAGATTACCTCATTTACTGAATATCCTGATTCGGAAACAAAAAAATCAATCACGTGAAGCTCAATGACATTTCCAGGTTCAGATACACACATTTCGAAATTTTTTTACATAGCAGTCCAGTGGTAGTGGATATTTGGTGCTAACCCGAAATGCTTCAGCTCTAGATCCCTTCATGGTTTGAAATTTATCAATATTTTAGTGCCCCTTTTATAAACTGTTCCATGCACTCGAAATATAATTTGTTATTTGATTCAGATGTTATCTAAAACGAATTGTTTCATTTAACTATTGTCTTATTTTCAATATTCAATGTTTTTTTTTGTTAGGTTGTATCCTGTGGATAAAACCAGAATTGATAGTATTACTGGGGAAAGTGTTGCTGTCGATAAAAAGGAAGATAAGAAGAAAGAAAATTAAAGATTTGAGTTTCTGTTCATTTATTTTTTTTTGTTAATAAAGTTTTCTTTTAGTTTTTTTTATTTATTTATATTTTTATCCCCAAACTAGTATTTTTAATATCATTTAGTATACATTAAGCCTAATTATTTTTTATGGGAATTTTTTTTATCCTATAAGATTATTTGGAAACAATTTAACATATATCATTTAAATTTATCACAACTATCATTGACCTGGACATTGATTAAGCTATATATAAATAAATTAAAATATTATCTTTTTATTTACCGATTAAATCATTAAAAATCTCTTCGGATACAATATTTCCTTATTTAAGTTCCGTTTGACATTGTTTTTGATTTATTTTTTATTTAATTTAATTAAAAATCAACCAGCTTTCCACAAGAATGAAATTATCCAGAGGTGAGTATTTTTATATGTCGTTAATTTTCAAGATCATTTACTTAAACTAATAACTTTCTACTTATTAAATACTTAAACTTATTGTTTCAAAATGTAAATTATATATATTACTGGTATTCAACTTCATTGATTACCAAACAACCTCTTTCGCATGGCCCTCTTTTATGTTTACTCTTGGTTTGTGTTGATGGATATCTGATACCAGTCCGTCCCTCCTTCTTTCCTAATATCACAATCCCATCTTACATTAACGGGCCCTTGTGGTATTTTGACGCCCCTTCCATATTGTGTAAACCTTATAGTTCACATATTAAGCTATATATGCCTAAAACATTTCTTACTTCCCTCGTATCATTGAAAATAGAACGTTAATAAGATGTGCTCAGTAATATATTTATTGTCCCTGGTATTTTTTAATTTAATTATGGTATTGTATTGCATACGAAACTAATTGATATAAACAAAATGGAAATCACATTTACTTTTAAAATTCCTGATAATCAGGCAACATCGTAAAGTCGTGAATACTAAAAATTATTTTATTTCATTTTTCAAAACGAATTAATGTTTAAAAATACATAAAATTAAAGACTTAATACCAGTCCATCCCTGCTTCTTTCCTAATATCACACTCCCATCTTACATTGACGCGTCCTTTTGACGCCTCTTCCATATCGTGTTAACTTTATAGTCTACATATTAAGCTATATAATATGTCAAAGAATATTTCTCACTTCCCTCGTATCATTGAAAATAATAGTTAATAAAGGTATCCAATAATATATTTAATACCTATCCCTCATATTGTTTTATATTTATTTTCGAGGTATTTTCAAATTTTAATGATTAATATCGCATTTTTAACAAACTCTATTGCATTTAAATTTAAAACAAAATGATGTGACAGAATCTTATGAATTCCTCGAGTACCTATTCTGATAATCAGGCAACACCGTAAAGTCGTGAAAACTAAAATTTGCTCAAGATGTATCATATATGAAACAATTTTTCTTTGTATAGCTAAAGCTAAATTTGTTTTTTTTTTATCAAAAAACAGCTTAAAGCAACAGTATTTTTCCGTATTACTCATTCATTTCACGTCCAGAAAAATAGTGAGCTGAGTTTCTCGTTAAATAAGTTAATAAAATGGCGAATGCGCAGAGTTAGCTCAAGGTTATTGTCACGTAGACTTTTCCGTATATTCACATAATAAGCATTTTTAAAAACACTAATTTCGGATATTTTGTAACATATAAACTTATAAAGTTGTTTTTTCACTCTTTTTATAATATTCTAAGCAAAAATCTTAATTTTTAGTAAATTGTAATCTAATTATTGTTAGGTAATTTTTTACGCATACAACAGTGCAGCCATGTATGACGTCATTGAAAGTAGAAGTCTTATAAAAAAAACTAATTTTGATATTTATCTACAAAATAAAAGAAATTAAGGTCAAGTATCTACATATTTTTGGCTTCAGTTCAATATATTGTTTTTTAATGTGTTCGGTAAAATTCAATATATCAATAAAAACTTGAAAAAACGATGAATAATAGTAAGAAAAGCACTATTATCCCGAATATAAAACTTTTCTAATTAAATCACTTGGATTTACTTGTATTTTTCAATATAAAAATCAAGGTCATGAGAACTGATTACTAAGCTAGTGACGCCAAAACTTGCATTACGAAACTTTGCAAGAAACTGGTGGCGCCCCCTGTCCCCTCCACCAAAATTTTATTTTTCTTTATGTCATCAGTTATGGTGGAAGCGCAACAAGTGTTTTGTATTTAAGTGTTTAAAGGACACATGTGTGCTTGTTGAACATATTGAAATAGTTATTTTTTGATACTCAAGTTTTAAGTACCGTTTTAAAGACTAATTAATGTTTTCCTCGTCCGGAATATCTATGAAAACTTTCGTGAAAGTTGTACAGTGTGAGGGCTTGGTGCTATCCATTAATGCCACCAAAGTTTTCCATAGAATAAAATGAAGAAAAAGCCACAGCAATGCACGAGACAAGGTAAATCTAATACTAACATTAGAAGTTTTTTAAGTAATCTTAAAGAGAATGATCTACATTTTGAAGATAGTCAGATAACTCAGTGTGTATTTTTGGGGGTATTAAGATTGAAACCAGTGCCTTCTGTATTTTCAAGCAATCTCGTGCCTTCAGTAGTCGTAGATAATAAGTCTAAACGATTTAAAAATAATAATCTTGCTAAGGATATAAACAAAAACGTGTCAAGGAAAAAGGACATTAACAAAGTTATTAGCGGTAGAATCGGTAAGAAAAATACCGAAAAAATAAAAGCTTCCATTAAAAAATTTCCTACTAAAAATTCTGTTATTAAATTGAAGTTCAATATGAATAGAGACAAACAGGAGACATCATCTGTTAATGTAACCGAAGCAGTTAGAATACTACCAGAATCTCTGACAAAAATAACACCAGAATCAGTCTTAACAAATAAAACAATAACATTGAATCCTATAACAACTGTAACAGCATTTAACCCTGTCCAAAATCTTTTTGATAAGCTCAAACAACAATTAGATGATAAATATAGTCCTAGCATTACTGAAGTTAGTAAAGAAAGTTTATTTTCCAATGAACTATTAGATGTAGATAAGTCTTCCAAAAAGCAAAAGAAATCAAATAAAAAAAATAAGTCTGATAAATCATCTTTGCATTCACTGCCATCATCAAGTAGCTCATTTTCTGATAATGGTTATTATTCATCTAATAGTTTACATACAAAATCATGTGAAGATGTACTTTTATCTAATAATAATGATATAGATGATGAAGACGATTGTGAGTTACTACTAAATACAAATCCTGGTTTTGTCACACATAAAAATAATGATAATAATGATGTGATTTTAATTCCTGATGATACTTCAAACAGATCATCACCTAATCAAGATGTAATAATTATCGATGATGTAAAAAATGTCAGGATGTCACCTAGATTGAATAAAAATGAACAAAATAGTTCTAACATGAAGCAAAAAGTTATTGATGCTAATAATATAATAAATTTAGTAGAAACAGAGACAAACAAAAAACCACAAAAGATTTCAACAGATAAACCAATTAAAAGAAGGCGTACGCTGATACCTGCAGCTATTCCTTCTATATTTTTCAATACACCAAGATTACTAAGATCAGAACTGGGTCAGAAAAAAGGAGCTCAGCCAGAAACTAGAAGTGTTAAACTACAAAAACCTGAAAATAAACAATTGGTGAAACAAAAAAGAGAAAAAATGGAAACTAAATTAAAAGATGATACAGAAAATTTGATATACGAAGTAGTAAAATCTACCGAAATCCTCAAACATTCTACAGAGACAGAGACTAAATCTCAAGATCAAGAACTAATTGTTGAACAGTCTCCACCTAAAGTGGAACCACTCATAATTAAACTAAAAAAATCGACAGAAAAAGTTTCTAATAACACAGATCAAAATGGCAATGAGGATATTAAGAATAAAGAAAAAAATCACAAAGCTGATGCTGGAAAAGTTACTAAAAATTTGTTCTTTCCTAGATTATTAAGATCTGACATCAATCAACAAAAAGATACAAAAATAAAAAAATCACCCAAAGTTTTAGAAAAATTAGAGATTGAGACTCTTAATTCGACTTATGAAACAGATATCACACTTTCTCCCCCAGGAAAGATAAGTGTAAAGTCTACCAAAGATCTTTTTGAAAATACTTCTGATTTAATGGCAAATTCTTGTTTAGGGGAAAAAAAGACTTCATCTAGCGGTAAAAAATCACCAGTAGGTATTCGCAGATCTCTTAGATCAGATTTTTGTCAAGAAGAAAGTAATTCTAGGATTATTAATATTGAAGATACACAAGAAACTACTACAGTTATAGAAATTGTGGATAATTCTAAACATAGTTCAGATGAAAATGTAGATACCATCAACCATCCGAATGTACAAAGACAGTTCAGATCTGCTCAATCCCATAAAGAAAATGAACTTATCAACGTGGATAAAACTGATATCGATGAAGGAACTAATACAGATATTTTTAAGGACCAAAGGTCTGAAACTGAGTCAGTTCAAACACAATCAATTGATATAGAGATTATAGATGTTGATTTATACGAGGAAAAGTCTAAAAATAATGAATCCCACCAGAAAAAATCAGATGATGTAAACGTTATTGACGAAGAAGTTTTATCTGACGAAAACAACCAGGAAAATATTAATAATCCAGATATAATAGATGTTGATAATATAGAAACAATAGAGGAGGCATCATCGAAGAGCTGTAAATTAAAAAGCATAGCAGTGGTACAACCAATGTCGAGACCAACACGAACGCCCCAGAAAAAAGTGAATGATATTGAACCAACTGAAATTGTGAATCCATCCAAAGTAACTCCCGAGAAAACGAGAAAAAATAAAAACATCGATCAGCTGGTGCAAAAAAAAACACCCCAGAAAAAATCAGGTGATTTAGACATCAATACAAACTACCCAAAAGATGACAGATCTAGGAAAGATAGCAGAGCCGTGACTGTCACTGAACGGAGACAATTGAGATCAGATGATACTCAGAATGCTTCTACTGCTAATACTGAATCAATTAAACAGAGAACATTGAGATCTAATATTGTAGAAGAAACTGGAAGTGTAGAACATGTACAAACACCAAAGTCTATTAGTTTAAAGTTTGGTGATGGTTCAACGTCGATTTCCGAAGTTGAACCTAAACTGCTAGGATCTAGTGATGATCCTGGTAACCTAAATATGTCGAAACGTTTAGTACAAGACAAGGAAATTATAGATGGAGCAAAAGAGCTCGTTGGATCAGAAAATGTTCCAATTGTCAAAGTTGAATGTGAAACAGGAAAGAATAAAAATGTTAAGAAGACTTTGTGTAGCAGAAATAAAGTTGTAATGAATAAATCCGCGAAAGAAACAAAGAAAATTATTGGCCTACAAACAGAAAAAAAGCGGACGGATTCTACTAATGAAGTAAACTTGAAAAAGATCGTACTCAAATCTAATAAAAAGAATAAAAAAATCACCAACAAGGATAATAAAATTAAGAAAATATTTAAATCTGATATAAGTCATAAAAGAACTGCCGATTATCAAATAATAAATCAAGCTGATCTGATTGTAAACACAACCAGAAGCCATTCTAAAATGAATATATCGGATTCGGTTGAACTTAAAAAAGAACAATCGTCTGATATTTTCACTAACGAATCAGACAAAGACGAGCTATCGAAGAGATCGACATCTCAAAAGAAATTGCTAAAGGATACAAAGCAAAGTACAACGGTTAAAGTAAGAAAAGTTGGCCGTCCTAAAAAAAATCCATTCGCTAAACAATCTTCCCGAATAGAAGATTCAAAATCTACAGAGGTGCTAAAAAAAACAGCGGATGTTGTCATCATGGAACAAGCTGAAACTTTAATAGTTCACACGAAGAGAAGCGCCTCCAAATCAAAAGAATCTAATGTAGAAAAACCTGAAATAGATAAAGTTAAGACTAAAAATATCGATGTTAGTGTTGAACAAGCAGAAAATTTGGAATCATCCGATGTGATTAAAGGCGAACAAAAAAAAGTTACGAAAAAGAAAGAATTACTAAAAAAAACTAAAGGTAGTAAAGGAAAACAAAAAGTTGCTGTAAAAGTAATAAAACCAAGCAATAAGAAAGCTTTACTTAAAAGAAAATCTCCTCAAAAGAAACAGGAGAATTTGAATATGATTACAGTGGTTGACGAAAGGAAAAGTAGAAAACAAAGTAAAGTTTCTCCAAAAAGTCTTAGATCGAGCATAAATCCCATCGCAATTAAAAAAGAATTAATTCCCCCAGTCGTAGAAAAAGTAGTAGCTATTATACATACCGAACCCAAACCAAAAGATTCTTACAAAACTCCAGAGAAAAAACAAACACAAAAAAATCCAATTAGAAATAAAGCGAGAATATCAAAATCTCAAAATTTTGATGATATAAATGTTGTTAAGGAAATCGCACCAGCAAAATACGATAAACTTAGAAAAAATGAAGATAAAAAAGTTATTTCGGATAAAAGTAGAGTCATTTCCAAAAAGAAAAATATTTTAGTTGCAAAGAAAGTTAGAGATAATAAAAAAAATGGAGCTAAAAGACAGAATAAAACAAAAACGATTTTAGACAAATCAGAATTGAAGAATATTCCAGATGAATCTAAACAAAAATTGATTAAACAAGTGAAAAATAAACTGAAAAATTCTAAAAATGGAAATCTGTTTGAAAAAAACAAAAAGAAATCTTCGAAAAAATCTAATATAGATTGGCAAAATAACGATATTATCAAAAAGATAATACAAGAAATAAAAAATACTATTTTCAAACGAGATTCTAGCAAATCAGTGTCGAGCAGTAAAAAAATAAAACAGAAAAAAACCGCCAAACCAACTGTAAAACCCGAGGTTAAAAAGAAGAAAATCATACGAGCCGCGAAAAAGAAAATACTACGAACGAAAGAAGCTCTAAAAAGAAAGCTAAGATCGGCAAGAAGCACTGAAACTACAGATTCAAATCAAAATGATCCTCCAACGAAACAGGAACCACAAAAACCGCCAGAAACCGAAGAAAACGCAACAGATAAAAACGATTCCGTAATTATAATCAACGAAGTTACATTACCGAAAGATATAAATATCGTAGATAAAATAATAAACCCTACAAATCAATATTCAACTACTACCAACGTCGGAATAATCGATTCCAAAAAGAATGATATAACCGTTTTCGATTTCGACGAATCCGAACCCGAATCATCAACTCTAAGACCCCCCAAACCTAATGACAATCCCGATGGAAATGTAAATAAATCTAACAAACAAATAGAACCGCAAAAAAAACTTTATTCGAGAATACCGCCGAAGGAGCACGTAGAAGTTTCCGCACCACAAAAATCGCTTTCGCGACTAACGGACACCGCCGAGTATGATAAAAGAATATTTTTCGAAAACCCTACTGGTACAAAAGTACCACAAAAACGCTTATACTCGGAAATTCTCGTATATTCGGAAGATGAAGAAGGAGAAACTTTAAAACGAACGGAAATACCGCAACAAAAAAACGCGTCAATTGAAAGTGATACAAACCTTGAAGTACCTTCAAAGAAACGCAAATTGCTCATTCCATACCTAGACGATGACGGTAAACCTCGGAAGTTATGGTCAATTATAGATTCACCATCTCTTCCTAGATCTATATCACCGCCAATAACCCCGTCGGTTAATCCGCGTCGTAACGTTACACCTCCAAGGACAATAGAGCAAACAGCTCCGAGTACTTCCAGGGAAAAGTCCCCGGAACCGAGCGCTTCATCCGATAAGAAATCTCCTTTGAAACAACCGACTATTATAGAAATGTTCAGCAAAGTTTGGATGAAGAAAGAAAATTCCAGTAAAACGGTTTCGGAAGGTCGGGAAGAAGATAACCAAGTGTTTTCGAGACCGTTACCGCGTGTTACGAATTTACCTATAGCACCAAGCCCCGCGAGAGAAAGATTAGAAGACGATGACAGCGATACCGAGAGTAGAGTCGAATGGGTACCGGAAGAATATGCCGAATACAAATTCAAATATTCTTCGACCAAGATGATGCAGTACAAACCAATATTTAAATGTAAGATTTGCATGATGATGGCACCTTCTTACTACAAATTGTTGAAGCATCGCAAGGAGCACGAAAAGAAGGACAAACCGTATACGTGTCCGCAATGTGGGATCGATTTCGCGAACGTCGACGACTTCTCCGCTCATCTCAGAATCCACAAAGGTATGTTTTTAAATATATTTTTCTTATTATGTTTAATGAAAAAAATTCTGATACGTTTTTTAATACCGCCGCCAAAAATTTTGAGGTACATCCACCAAAAACAACGAGAAAATCCACCAATATTTTAAAACTAACCCAATATCTTAAATATTCGTTACCATCTTATGACAAATACTGCCGCCATGTTGAAAAATCATTTAAAAGTTTCGTACTTTTTTATACATTAATAAATACTTATTTGATAATTTTGTACTAATATAATTTTTAAAATCTATTGAAACATTTATATGGATTTTTTTATAACGATAAAATATTTAATAAAAATTCAATGGCGGATGCGGTTGACTACAAGAAACTCCACCATTTTAAAACCTATACAAACATCTGTATAATCTTTGTAGGTGACTTTCCATTATAATCTAAAACTGTATATTAAAGTAGATGTTTTTGTCTAAAAATATCCTTTTCCCCACCACGTTGCACGACCTCTCGCTAGGTAAACGTAATTTTCCTTATCGTATTGAGTCTGTATATAATTCCCATTCAATGCGTTGATTGTTGAATTTTGTTTACATGACTTGATTTTTTAAACGTCTACCGTCGACAGAACTCGGATGATTCCGGAGAAATTCCTTCTGTCTATGGAGATTACAATTAAGTAATTAAAATACGAGGGAACGGAGATAGTATTATTTTCACCGTTTATTAATGACAAGACTCGTTAAGCAGATATATTATAAATAAAAACTTTCAAATTCCAAAAGTTTATGAGTTGAGTATTTTTTCCATTTCCATACCTCGATTATCATCAACTTCTATTTTTTATCGTCGTTGTCAAATTATATTATAAAAAATACAACTCTAATGCTTGAGGTTACTTCTGTTAGAATTATTTAAATAAATATAATTGAGAATTAAATCACATGTTGAGTCATTGGATTATGACATATCGACTATTTTAGATTACATTAGTTGTGACGTTTAAGAAATATTTTTAATAGATAAAACCCATTCAAAAAGAATAATAAATCTTATATTTTCGTTATTTTTTTCCTTCTACAATATAAATATAATGAATTTGATGGTTATTAAATCCTAAGAATGTATTAAAACTTGACAGAGCAATATTAGATATTTACTGCAATAAAAAAACATCTGGCAACGCTGGCCGATGTATTCTCGCCGATTCGTCGTTACCACCGCCATCTTAGTTTGACGTACGCAACAAGTATTTGGTTTTACACCCAGTTTTTGTCGATAAACCAAATCCAAAACAAACATTTTGAGAGTAGGAAACGTTTTATTCAGGTTAGTTGAGTCGCTAATCTTCGATTACCCTTTATTTGATCTACGTATAAATAGCTGATATGCCTTCTAAAAGAAAAGGTACACAAAGACAACTACAAATATCTAAAAGAAACAAAGTAAACAATGTCAAAAAGAATATATGTGATGAAAAATCGGATTCAGATTTAGTGGATATTAAACAAGAATACCAGAATGATTTAGATACAAGCTCTGACCAATGTACAGATCAAGAAACAAAAAGAAAGGGAAGATCTAAAACTGCTAAAGAGAAACCAAACATAAGAAGAGATAGAAACGGGAACACTTTAAAATTTGATGCAGTAATTATTAAAGTTAACGATAAGGAAGTTATGTCTATTCCAGAATATCCCGACATAAGAATTAAAGTTGTTAAAGGGGGTGAGTCCAATGTCAACAGATATTAATCGTTTTATTTTGGATACCATGACACGTGTGATCAAAATCAAAAACATACTACTAAATTTTCGAATGGAGGTTTAATATAATTTTATTGTTTGTTTGTAAAATTTTTGCCGTTTAAAAATGGGCAAGGGAATTTTCGCTTGTATTATTAGTCAATTATCATATAAGTGAGTGTTATTAATAAATAATGAATTGTCTAGTATTGAGGTTTATTTTAATAAAAAATAAGTTGAAAAGTCAAATTTTCATCTATTTTTATCAAAAAAGATTATAAATTAAGACAATTCATCATGTAAAATATATAAAAAGGTCTAAAAAGTAAAAAGTTTGAAGAAAATAAATAATGAATAAATTGATTCATAATATTTTTCCAAAATATATTTAAAAGTATATCATACTATTGATAAAAAATTGGATGTGATTAGTAGTTTATGAAATAGAAAAAGTTAACTTGTTTTTAGGCAAACATCCTTACATGTGTCCAAAGTGTGATGCTGGATTCTGGACCAAGAGTGCTTATGAAGCCCACATTCCAGTACACATTCTCAAAAAAGTTAAACAACCAGTTAAAAAGTTCCGTTGCGATATCTGTGCCAAGGAGTTCAGCAAACTTTGTGATGTGGAAAGACATACCCGTGTCCATACCGGAGAAAAACCCTGTATATGTAACATTTGTAATAAAAGGTTCCAACAGGCACATAATCTAAGCAAACACTTAATAACACATCTACACATCAAACCATTTGTCTGCGAGATCTGCAATAAACAGTTTGGAAGAAATGATGTACTCAGAAGGCACCTTCTAACACATTCAGTAGATAAACCAGTCAAGTGTTCTGTTTGTTTCAAAGGTTTTATAAGACATTCACAATTATTACAGCACATGAGGCGGAAACATCTCGATGTTCCAGTTGATGATTTAAGAGAACAATTTGGCGATGAAGAAGATTTGAGAGACAACAGAAATGAACCTGACAAACAGCGTACCAGTTCATCTGTTGTTGAAAAAAAGGGAGGAATTAAAACAGAAGCTTAGGGTAGTGAACAGATCTCTTTTTATGTATTAATTATATCATGTTATCAAAAAATAAATTATGAGTTGAGTTTTAGATGGTGCTTTGTATTGATTAACATTTATCGAATTTGCAAAAGTAAAATTGTTAGGAGGTTTTGATAACTGATACAAATGCAATAAAAATTTGAAAATACTATAAAGTAATTGATGCCCTTAGTGAAAATTATATTATTATTATGGTTAAAGTCAAATGTTGCTAACAATGTGCCTTAGATTTAATATTTAAATGGTTATGAGAATAGGCATTCCCAAAGAACATAATTGATAAAAAATAGTTCAAAAATTATATTTAATTGCTTTATATCCAATTTTTTTATATATTTAGTAAAGTTTCAAACTATTCAATTGACTTTATTTGAAAAAAAAACATGAATTAGAATTTTATTAAGTAAAAATTTATTCTTAATGATTTTGTGGAAAATGAGTGATTTGAAATGTAAACAAGGCTTTAAGACTTAATTTTGTATTTTTATCTTCTAGAAATGGATAAATAACAAAAAACTTAATATTTATAGTGATTAAGGTTATAAAATTATTCATTTAGTCTTAATTTTTTTCTGCTTTGTTTAATTGTTGAACTTAGTTGGAATTTCTGGATCTATCGGCGGCATTTCTTAACACACTTTATATATCGCTACATCAACAATCATAATTACACTATTTGACACGCGTTTCAATAACTTAGTTACCATCTTCAGAGACTTAAGGAAAACAGTTAACTGTCCTTGGTCTGGTGAAGACGATAACTTTGTAATCTTAACACAGGCCAGAAAAGTAGATAAATAATTGTGTAAGTGTAATGTATTCAGTTATTTTATACGAAACGATATACACTACCGGTAAAACGTTTTTGCCCACCTAACCAATTGAAGAACCTCGACCTCCATTCTTCTCTATGTTGATTTTTTCTCTGCCAATTTCACAGGTCTATTTCTTCTAGATCCGTTGTACTGTCATCTTATGCGTGGTAGTCTGCGGCCTTCTGGCTCTTACCAGTGTGCAAATTTAACTTCTCGACCCTCTGGAATCTGTTCAACATGACCAAGACATCTTAGTCTCGCACTCTTGGTGGGCTGCACCATTCTCCTTGGGCTTGGATTGAGCTATAGATGCATAGAAATACTTTCCTTTCCCACGAGTTGAGTCTCATTTTGTCTCTAGCAGTCATTGCCTAAGTTTCAGAAACTAATACTTATAAATTTATGTAAGACCCCTTCTTCCTTTGACCTACGCACAAACACTGTCCCATTAGACCTCATTTTTTGAGTCTTTACTCCATAAAACTTTATCCCACTCTTCGTCCAATTTTTATGTTCATTAGCCCACTGCTACCTTTATAAAAATACCAACTTCTCTCAATCTCCTTTTTACCTACTCAAAGCAAAAATTTGTTTTAGTATTTTATTTGGAAATTTACTGAATTTATTATGAAGTGGGCAAAACTTTTGGCTAGTAGTGTATATTTATATACTAATTGTTTTTGATTTGTATTTAACAATATAAAGATTGATTTTACTTATTGATACTTTTTACTGTTATATATTAAGCAATTTATATTTTTGCAGATTATTTACTTCGTATTGTAGATTAAAAATCTTTATTTGGTATATATTCGCTATTATAAGTGCGACTTTAATGAATTCTTTTTTTTTTCTTCGATATGTTGTCTACTATTTCATTGAAATTCATAATTTTTCTCATTTAAAACTGAAAAAACATCAGAATCATAGGAATTCAAATTTATTTACTTATTACTATTATTTTGTTACCGAAACCAGTATATTTAGGAAAATAAAAATTCTATAGATATACAAATGGGTAAAACTTATCATTTATGTGATTGTACTGAACTTTTATTGCAATATTCACAATTACAATGTCTGATAAGTGTTTTGATTATCGTCTTCAGATATAGATGTAAACTGAAATTTACTGTCTTGACCTATCTATTATTGTGAACCTCTTCCCACTATTGTGACAATTCATTCAAATCACCAAATTTCTTTTCAATAGTTGAGTATTCAACGCACATTTTAATTATACAGGGTGGTTCAGAATTATGGACAATAACTGGTAGAATGTGCAAAATAAAAATTCTTACACATTCCTTTTTATTACATTAAAAGTGATGCCACTTTTGAAGGGGTAAAATGAGAGGGTTTTTTAGTATTGTTTTTGCAAAATTCTATTGATTTTGGGTCTCTTCTGGTAGATAATTGTCAAAAAATTTTTTATGCAGACCATAATATGTCATAAAGTCAATTTTTTACCTGTTTTAAAACCTAATTTTCGATAAAAAACAGTTTAACAACAAAAAAATGTAAAAAGGTATAAGAAACTAGAGAAAATTTTGATTACCAAGTTAATTGCCTGGGAATGTCTATGGCATTAAGATATTTACATACCTAATCTGAAAAGTTATTTTATTACTTTTATTTTCTACTTAAGTAAATTATTTCCTTTGTACTATACTACTATAGAAAGATGTTCTTGTACTAATTCTATAGATATCACTGTTTTTAATTTATCTAAATAAGTATTTTACCGTACCAGAACTTCCTAATTGAAACTGCCTAGCAAATATTTAAAAAATTGTACATGATTAAGTACTTTTATTTTTGGTCTATGATCGGCTCTAAAAACTAGTTTACATAATTCTATACCACTTTGTATGTGACATTTCCAAAAAATAATTGAAAAAGTTTTGTAAGGGTTAATTATGATTTTAATGAAATAAATACTAATTTATACAAACCAATTTATTTAAATTATATTTCATTAGATTAAGTATTACTGTTATAAAAATGTTATATATTGTGTAATATTTTTTCTACTATGTAGATTGTTTGATAATAATATTATATATCATTTTAAAATTATAATAAAATTGTTTTATCTATTTACCCCTTCAATAAATTAATTTACGAAGTGTTGAAAACTCCAGTAAGTATGAGGAAATTCGAAAGCCAAAGAAAGATTTTTTTGAAAATGATAAGGAATTATTTTTTGTACGACTTGACATTTTTTGCATTTCTATTAATTGAATAAACGACTTTTTTCACTACAGAATAATTCTCAAAATATGAAATATTTTTTGAAAAATTTCATTTGAGCTAAAATATTAATTGATTATTCATTATAAAAAATTGCATTTATTAGAATAATAATTGATAGTAAAGTTACTTCCAACATAAATTCCCAAAGATGTTCCACATTGCTGCTGGTCAGAAACGTTTGATATTTCTTGCATAGTTAATTCCACAATTTTATAAGTTATTCCAATTTGTTAGGAAGAAGATGGAAAATTTTGTTATTTAAACTATCTTCTACATATGCTTTTCTGCTCCGGATGTAGATTTCCAGCCACCATGAGGCGTTATGGATATAATGTTGCCCCCCTACATTGACCAGAAGAGTTATAGAGCTTCTCCTCAAACAATGTTCCTCTTATACATGACTTTTTTCAAGGCATTTTGCGATAAAGCTGGGAATTGATTATATCTGTACCTTATATAGTAAATTTGTTTTGTTACCAGCATCAGAATAAATTTATTGATATCCCTTGATTAAATTTTCCCAGGTATCCGACGTTTTTGTTCTCAATGAGCGGGACCATATTTTCCTCAACATTCAATGTACTTTTCAACATTGAGTAGGCAGACACTCCGAAACATAGGAATTCTTAAGATTGTTTTATTTTTCCTCAAACTAGCATAATTTTCAGAAACCTTTTTTATATGTTTCTTGTCGCACTATTCACGAAAATGGTTTTCTCTTGTACTAAATTGGATTTAGCCGGTTACATATTAGGTACTATTTGCTTCCTTAAATATATCTGATGGTGTATCACAATCATAATCAACATCCATCTACTTGAAAATAACTTGCCTGCCAACAAACCGTTTCTATAGTAACGGTACAGAAAAACAGAAGACCAGTGGATGCTCTCAAATTGTAATTAGACAGGAATTCGGTTTAAAGAATATTAAGTTTATGTTTCTAAATTTTCTTGATTTTAGGTCTCTTCTGATTTAACTTAGTTTTTTTAAGACAGGTAAAAATTTTACGTTTTGACTACTTTCAGTTTATCAAAATATGTTTTAAGGAAACTAATTTTCAATCAAAACGATTTAGAAACATAAACGTACAGAGTACCGAATAAAATATTAGGGAAATTTAAAACATCTGGCAACACCGGCAGATATATTTTCCCTGATTCGTCGTCACAACCATCATATGATCAGTTTTCACACCGTTCGGGAAGTGATCCGGATCACATACAAGCGGATCAGCGGACGGGTTGTTTCGTTGGATTTTTTCTCAATTTTAAAAATTAATTGCCATTACATGGCTTTCTATTCTCTCGACAAAGAAATTTGTTATATAATACGTGGGTGCTGGTGAATCGCTGATAATTTCTCAATAATGATTATTAAAACACCTAATATCTGTTATACACGGAATGAGGATTTAACAACACAACTATAAAGCAGCAAATATCGCCCGAATATAAAGTAATAAAAATAAAAGGTTTTTGTAATTTGAGTTTTAAATTTGAGATATTGGAACTCAAATGCGACGTTCGGAAATTCTAATTAAAATCTCGTTTTAAGTTAGGATCTGTAATCCGCTGATAGTTAATTTAACTGATCCACAATGATAGTTTCCGTAAAGGTCTGTAGTATGACGTACGCAACAAGTATTTGGCTCTACACCGAGTTTTTTGTCATTTTATAGATAAATATTATTGGAAACAAAAATTTTAACATTCGAAATTCAGTTGAATAGTCGCTAACCTATATTTGTTACTCTATATTTGATCTTCATATAAACAGATGAAATGCCGAAGACAAGATCAGATATACAAGAACAAATGTCGAGGGACACAAGGATAGTAAACAATCTGACAAAAAGTATATGTACCGAAAAATCGGATAATAATATAGTAGATATTAAAAAAGAAAACATCGATAATTTAGGTACAATTTCTAACCAATATATAGAGCAAACAACAAAACGAAAGATTAAAGATAAAACTACCAAAGATAAACAAAGTACGAAAAAAGATAGAAATGTAAACACTTTAAAATTTGATCCAGTAATTATTAAAGTTAATGATAAGGAAGTTATGTCTATTCCAGAATATCCTGATATAAGACTTAAAGTTGTTAAAGGGGGTAAGGTCAATGTCAACAAATACTGTTATTAGAATTTAAAGTTGAGTTGTTTTTAGGTAAACATCCTTATATGTGTCCAAAGTGTGATGCTGGATTCTGGACCAAAAGTGCTTACAAAGCCCACAGTCCAATACACGTTCTCAAAAAGACCAAACAACCAGTCAAAAAGTTCCGTTGTGATATTTGTGCAAAAGAGTTTAGCAAACTTTGTGATGTGGAAAGACATACCCGTGTCCATACTGGAGAAAAACCATGTATATGTAATATTTGTAACAAAAGATTCCAAGTACTACATAATCTTAACAAACATTTGTTAACACATGTACACATAAAACCATTTTACTGTGAGATCTGCAACAAACAGTTTTCAAGAAATGACATACTCCGAAGGCACCTTCTAACTCATTCAGTAGATAAACCATTCAAGTGTTCTGTATGTCTTAGAGGTTTTATAAGGCATGAGCAATTGCTACAGCACATGAAACAAAAACATTTCAGTATTCCAGTTGATTTAAGAGAACAATTTGTCACTGAAAAGGATATAAGTAATAGCAATTTATCTGATGTTGAAATAAAGGAGGGGATTAAAATAGAGGTCTAGGAAAGTGGTAGATCCCATTCAGTTTTTAATTATGTAGTTATTGAACAATGATCCACAGTTTTAGATGGTGCTTTGTTGTGAACTTCCAAAAGAAAGTTTCGAGTGTTTTTCTGTCTTTGAATGAGTATTAAATCATGTTTTTATATATTAAGTGGACACCATTGGGCATCAAATAAAGTAATAGAAAAGAGAATTGGATTTTTTCGTCAAGAGTTTGTTGTTTATCTACTCTTTTACTTGCAACTACCAAATGTTCTAATTACAGTTAAAATTTGGGGATATTAGAATAATAATGGATTATTAAAGATATGTTTCATTTTATATAATGCTTATATAATAAATATTAGAAACGTGCCAAATTTTTAACAACAGAAGAGTGTTATTATACAGTGTGAACCATCCGAACCTAACCAATTCAAACTAATTTTAAGAAAGTTTTATCTTTATCTAAATGTATTGAATAGTTTTGTTTTTCCATGATTTCTGACAATCCAAATATTTGTATGGTCATATTTTTGATGTAGAATAAAATTTAGTACAAAAATGAACACTGCTTTATGTGTATATTTATAAGTACCAAATCACATTGGGTGATGACTCATAAATTTTGAAAGTGTGATTTTTTATGTAAATAAACTTATATTAAGAAATCTCTTGTTTAAATTTCAATTCATTTCCCAAATACGTTGCTATTTGCATTTATCTATCTATCTTGAAATCTAGGTATAATTTCAATATTTAAATTGTCAGCTGTTTCCATAATTCCAGTCTAAAGGTCTAGACTGGTTCTGTAGATAAATCTTACTTTGTAACTAGTATATGCTCATCAACTTGTGGCCCAGATTAATTTTGGAGAATGTGTCCAGTTCAACTTCCTCTTCAGGTACATACACAGATATTTGACTGCGTCACCTTGTAAGACTTCTTTACTGTTCAGTTTTACAGGCGTACATGTTTTCTTATGTGTTGCAAATTACCGTATTTCACCAGTGCTGGTAAGTTCCGTTTTAGTTTACATAGGAGACCTTTATGTCAGACTTAGTCAAAAGCGTTATTAATGTTCAATAATACTGGAGAGCAATATTTCTTTTTCAAAGTTTTCATTGTTTTTTTTTCACAACTCTACGCACTAGTTGAATATTTGAATCCAAATATTCATTTATATTTAAATTTTCAGGGTTTTTTGTCTGTAAAATCATTGTTATTTCTACTAATTTCCAATTTGATGGGTAGTTAAACAGATGCGTTAGAAATAGAAAACCCTTTTCTGGAAGCTGCCGATGAAGTTCCCCTCTAATAAGGTCGAATCTTGGAACTTTTTTGAGATCAATTTTGTGTTGTTGACATTCTTGACTTGGTTTCTTATGAATCTCTCTGGCAGTTCCAGCTGATCAAGTACAGATATAACTGCTTCTTAATCTCATTTCAGATATTTCCCCCCTTAAACACATTTTTCAAGTTTGTATGTTGCAAGAGGTTGTGCTTTTTCTAAAGAGCTCTTAGCCCACTTTCCTATGCCAATAGGACCTTCCTAAGATGTTTGTGGCCTTCCAAATATTCTGTAAGTGATTAAATTATGTCACCATCTTCTCCATCCTATACAGGGTTCTTTTGTAATGTAAAAGAAGTGAAAAACAAAAATATCAACAGAATTACTACAAGAACACCTTTCGGAAGTATAAAAATCCAAAATGTTTTGAAAGTATTGATTTCCAGTGAAACTACTAATCTAACATATGATTTCCATTCCATAGAATTCTATTAAATAGAGGAAGCTTCAAGCACTACAAAATAAGTGTGTGATTACGCGATTAAAGTAGATTAATGATTTTTATAATTATTAAGCTGGGTTTACACTATATAGCTGAGCTATATATAGCTCCGTTAGCTACATATAGCTCTGATATAAGTAAATGCCATTTCGTAGAGCAAAGCTACATATAGCTTAAGAGAAACCAGAGTGTCCCCTGCTAGATGCCGAAGAAGGTAGTTCTTGAAACAGCCGCTGCTACGGTGATATTTTCAACAGATAAAATAGGCTAGAATTTGTTATGTTGCAGATTTCCTTGCTATATTAATTAAAATTGCATTTTTAGGTTTGTAAGAATTTTTTGTAGGTTAAAATGAGACAAAATGTATTTTTATTCTATTTTTATATTAAATTATTTTCACAATTAACCAAAATAATAACTTCATATAAATCACATCAAAAATGACCAAATTATTGGCTATTAGCTTATTTTGACTGGCCCAACTAAAAAATTTTAAAAAATCATAAATACTTGGAATATATACAGGGAATAAAAACTATACCGAAAATTAAAGTATTTTTATGTTTACATAATCACACAATAAAAAAAAACAAATGATTTGAGAGTTTCAAAGATGCTGACAGCAGAATCAACACAAGAAATCGACTAAATAAAGTTTCCATTTTCCATAACTTCACCTAACCTCAATCTAATAAACATCTGATATACGTCAAAATGGTGGCCGTAGGGTAAACAATCGATTTTCTACTATCTACCCGTGTTAACTTCTATTTATAACCTTATCTATGCACATCACTGCATGATTGAAAAAAAAATCAACAAATCCAGATTTTCGAAAGGATGTTTCGTACTTTATCTTTAACCATTTTGCGATAAAACTGTAAATAATAAGGTCGAAAATCCAATAAATCACACAGAAACTTATGATGAAAGTATTTGTTTACCCAAAGGCGGCCATTTTTAAATGAATATCAGCTGATTTTGACAATTCGTTAAATTGCTCAAAATATTAAAACGCCATCTACTGTCAATTTTAAAGAACATTTTTTGTAAAAAAAAAATTTAAAATTAACGTGAAAGACTCTTTAATTCTTCAACGAATAAACGCACCTATTTACATATTTGTCACAACAACATCAGTCAATTTTAACAGTCGAATATATTTTTCTTACAAATATACTCGTACCGATATAACCGACAGTTCCGCACATTATACCGAGCGCACCGCTAAATAGAGCCATGTAACCGAAATAGAAAGTCGTCTGGAACAAACCGTACATCCTAAAACAAAAATAAAAAATTAATAACCATTATAGGAATTAGAAAAAGTTAGAAAAACTTACTTTGTCTTGAAAAAGAAATAATAGATTGCGTACACATAGACGTATATTGAAGTTGAAGCTGCAGCTAAGAATGAAGTCCATTGCCAACGATAGTCTTCGGCATTCAATAGAAAGTAAGTGCATACGATTGTAACACATACAGTAACGATAATCAAGATTATAAATACCAACAACATAAAACCATAAACATAATAAATTTTATACGCCCAAAACGATGTGAATATAAAGTACCTGTAAATAAACATTAATTATTATTAAATATAATTTAACAAATGGAAACTTACATTTCAATGAAAATACTGGCAAACGGTAAAACTCCTCCTAATAAGATAATCACTCCTGGTTCCATAAACCATTTTTTCTCTGGAATAGGTCTCGGTACCGCATTAATACGACAGGGATAATCAGGTTGACCTGCCAGATTTCTACCTAGGACTGTACCAAATAGTGTAAGTGGTAGAATCAAGAACAAACAGATACACGTTACAGCCACCTGTATAAAGAAAATAATTTAAGAATCTTTTTTTAATAATAATAATACAAATACTTACCATAGTTCCAAAAGGTATAGCCCTTGAAGCATGATAATATATAGCTATAAAATTGATAAATAGAGCTGTACCACAAACAAATGCAGGTAGGATGAAGGCTGATACAAATAACTGTCTTATCCATGCTTTACCACCCATTCTAGCATGGAGAGATCCACCAAAGTATCCATTGATAGGTGATGTTATGGCATATACAAAGATTGACAAGGTAAGTAAAGATCCTCTCCTACAAAAAATATACAATAACATTAGATATTTACATAATAATGTGTGTTACAAGATATTTGATTAGTTAAAACTGGTTTTCTTCAAGAAAAATTCAAGTTCATCATATATTTCTCTCATTTCCTTAATTATTATATAATATATAAGTTTTATGTTGATATTGTATTGATTTTTTTTCTATAAAAAGTTTATTGTTGAAACTTTTTTGATTGATTTTGAGAATCCTATAATGAATTCTTTACAACACATTTTTCTTTATCTTTCACTTTTGTTTTAATTAAAAGCTGGTGGTGCCCAACTATATATTAAATGTTATGCCATCAAAGTATCAGTTGTATGTGGTCTGAATCTTAATACCACTTCCTGAGTCTCTATGGAAGAACAAATAATTTTTCTAATTTTGTATAAAAAAATCTAGCTTCTTTAACAAACCAGTAAAGAGTTCTAAAATTCAAGGACTGGAGCTTTCACAGGATTTTTTTTCATCATTTTCAACAAAATTTTTGATATATTTAAAAAATATATATACAAATCATACCTAAGCCAATTAGTGTCATTTTGAGAGAACATAATGTATATATTTCACCTTATTTACCTTTTGACCTATAAAATTTTCAATTATTTATGAGCATAAAAATTCACTTACTCCGTATACAGTTCTCCTAAAATAGCGAAAACTATAACACTAAAGACAACAAAAGTCAATTGATGACCAGCACCAATTAGGGCTGAAAATAATATGGAATGAGAAGCGGGACGAAAAACATCACCATGAACCTGTTTCCAACCATATTCATCTCCCAAGTCACGTTCCTGTTAAAAAAAAAAATAAATAAATCCTATTTTTAAAAATTAAATTGATATTTACCATATCGTCAATATCTTCATCTTTGCTATATCTCGCATAATCTTTTCTAAGAGTCCTCATAAGAATCATTGAAACTAAACCTACTAAGAATATTACCATCATGAAACTGTTAAAAATACTAAACCAATGAATCTGGAAATTAGGAATGAATAAATAAAAGTACAAATTTCTGTTTTTACTATATAATTAGTTTCAAAACTTACCCTGTGTTGGAAAAAGTTATGATCTAAGTACTTATCAAATCTGTCTTCAAACTTAACGTTGCTCTTCTTCCAAATAACTTCATAAGTAAATTTTAATTGAGCAGTAGGTTTCAACTCGACTTTTTCTTCGGATGTTAAATTGACATCAATAATTTGTTTACCATTATATCCTATTTCAAATTTCTTGTGCGTCCAAATGTAGTAACTGTTATCTTTCATTTCTCCTACTACTCCCCAAATAGGTAAACCATCTATGTACATTTGGTACCAGTAATGATTTTTAACGGCATATACAAACGCTTTGTATTTTTCTTCCTCTAACTGGACAGCACAGTAATCTCCTCGGGACATATTAACTAAAATTATCCAGAAATATGAGCATTAATTCTTTGTATAAATAAATCATTTACTTACTTTTGAATTCAAGTTCTATACCACTAAACTCTAGTTCAACTCCTTGTAAAGCATCACTAAGAGTTTCATGGTAATGACCAATTGTATCTTTAGAACCAACACAGAAAGGTAACGAGAAATATGCATATGTTTCTTGTCTATTATGATATGGCCCTACTGTATTCATCCATAACACAATTTCTTCATTATCTTCATACTAAAAGAAGATATATGGCATACATCTAGTCAATTGAATTATTGCATTCTTTTTACCTGAACCCACTGTTACTTTGCTTTAAATACTTAAATATTTACGGATTGTTATTATGATGGGTGTTTAGAATTACTAAAAACTTAATAAATCCTACTGTAGGAGATAAGTGTGAAAAATCTATAGTCTAAAAGAGTTTTTTAAAATAAATATAGCCACGTCGTTGGTGAAATTTGAAAGTAAACATAAAGAATTGTCCTCAAATGATAGGTTTTAATAATTAATATTCTAACAAAATATTTATTGCAGGTATTATTTATAATAAAAAACCGAGAAACACGGTATTCAGAAATTTGCTGCTTCAAAGTAAATCTATTTTCATTTTGTAACTGCACAAAGAAATCAACTCTTTTTGTTCAATACTTTTAACAGCGTATCAAATATCAATAAGAGGTAAGCAATTTTGGACTAGAATATTTATATATGATTAAGTAAATATAACACAAATTATGTTTGTTTCTTAATTAGTTTGAATAAAAAATGTGTATACTTACTATGTGATTGTGTTCATCGGTATACGCCCTGATAGCGAAGGAAAGAACGATAAGTGTACAAAGAAGTTTCATAGTTAATAATGTTTTTCATTAAATTATTGATGATTTATAAAGCACGAGGTACTTTTATTTTAGAAATCACCGGATCATGTACATATTCAACATTCTACACGTAGACAGAAAAAATATATTTATGCCAAGAACTGCGCATGAATACACTGTTCACAGATAGCGCTGAATGGAACTATTTGACAGATTTCCAAGTCTCAAAATGCAAAGAAAAAAGAAGAAGAGCTGTAATATATTTTGTCATCTACGTCTAGCATTGCCAGCTACACGTACATTACGTCTTTCCGCTCATTCGTAATAGAATAGTGGGTGACTACGAACGATTAAATTGGCCGGAGGTGGTTGATCTGAGTATTAGCCTTCTGATAAGGCCTGCCGTGCCCAGCATTTCTTGTAAACCTCCAGAATCTATCTTCTTCAAATTTGTACAAATTGGGAAAATAAAAGGTCTCTTTATACTGAACAAGCATATTTTTCGTTACTTTAATTAAAGACAGTGACACAATTTTTAAAAATCAGACACGTTAGCTTTTAACAAAAAATGGCTCAAAAAACAACAGTGAGCCTACACAGTACCCGATTCAATATTTTAATAAATATATATTAATTTAATTTGCCTGAGAATAAATGAGTAATATATTGAAAATTTATTTTTATTATACCATAAAAGTAGAAATATACGCATTGTCTGATGGTAAATGGTTATCACAACCTATGAATATTGCCAATGCAGCGTCTCCATGAATTTTGTTCTATCTTTCTTATTGTAATGGCGATGTAACCAAATACTCTTTTTATCAATTTTTATCTACTTCAACTTCTCCCTTTCACTCAAACAAATTCCGTAGATTCACTAACTTTTCATATGCAAATCTTACTGGCTAGCTTAGAGAGTAAAATGAGGTTATGTGGTACAATTCTGACTTGAGCCTAATCTTAAATTGTTTATTTAACTTTTTAAATAGTGTATTGTATCAAAAAACCTTGACCCTTATTATCAGCTGTTTACTAGTGTTCTGAAAAATATAATGAACAACGAGGTAAATATTTTATTGTATTTTATCAATAACTTTAACAATATAATATATATTGATCAATCAGAAGAATTCACCTATTTAAACAAGTATCAGTAATCAAGTTAGACTAAGGTAATATATTTTATACCCAGTTTTTAAACAAGGACTCATTTGAATTTAAGTTGGCAATTCTGTAGGTTTCTGATTGGTCAACTCGCAGCTGTATTTTTTCAGCGTTTTGAAGCTTGTCACTGCATTCTCCTAGGATAGCGCTCAAGTCAAAATTATGTCACATGACCTCATTTGACGCTCTAAATTGGCGTCGACATGGAATTGCACCTTAGTTCTACGTAATTTTCTTATCGCCTACGCTTTTTTAAAAATGGGAGTTGGCAACTTTTTCTACGTCAATACTAACATTTTTTTTAAGTATATACCTAACGTAACTGTAACGGCAAACGTCACCAGGCAAAGGGAGAGTAAAGTTTATGAATCGGCCCTAGTCAATTAGTTCTGATAGATGAAAAAAATAAGAAGTTAATCTAACGTACTAATAAGTTCAACAATATTGCGTCGTTTCGTGACTTCTTTACCACTTGTGGTGTACTGATGTATATTTGTTATATAAATAAAAATAAATTTTAAAGTATGAAAGATTATATTTACAAACTTTTTAAAAATTCATTATACATTTGCACACTAGAATTTGCAATTTCTGTACTAAAATATGCATCTGTTCCAGAAATTAAAGTTTTTAATCCAATATAATTCGGCTTTTTGGGACTATATTGATTTTTACCAAGTTTTACCAAGAACAAGTGTCTTTCCCTTAATCTCCTCTCCCTGCAAGAGAGAATTTCGGGTGTTTCAACAATTGTTTCCAAGGGTATTTTCATTTTATTGTGTAAATAGTCGAATGTCTGCAATAGTTTATACCGCCCTAAAAATAAAATTTGTGAATATACTTTTAAACATAAACAATTGGAAAATTTACCACTTTTAAATAATTGTGGCCTTCTAAGAATAATTAATTTCATTTCCTCAGGTGTAAAACCCATTTCTTCTTTTAATGAGAAAATATTACATTTAACACTATCTAAAGAAAAAGTGATAAGTCTAGGACATTTAGTTGTTAATGAACGAATTTCATTTCCAGAAAGCATAAAATTCTTTTGGTAAAATCCTAATCTGTTATCAATGTCTGCAGTACTACAAAATAAATAATTTAATGTGTCTGGAAATATGGTGACAAAAACTTTACCTGTGTGATAACCAAAAAGGATTATTTCTAATAATTCTCACAATCATTTCACTAGTAAATTTTTTATACTGTAAATAATTTATTCTAACTTTTAAATCTTCTAAATTTTCTTTGAAAATGAAAGGATTTTTTGTTATTAAATTACCAATATCCTCAATTTCTATTCCTAAATCTTTAAGAAATATAATAGTATCTTTAATATCGTCAAATTTAAGGCTTAATATCAATTTTATAGCCTCTGGTTCTTTCTCTATTACATACAATTTGGTTCCTAATTTAACTAACTCTTGTAGAATTTCAGATTTATTAACGTATACGCTTGATAAAGCTCCAGGCCTTAATATTTTTGAAATTTCTGAAATTTCCATTCTTTGCGGTTTACTTATAAGACTTTCTGTTCCAGTTAATTCAGTATCCTTATTTTTTAAAGTTTCCAAGGATGAAGCCACAGCTGCAGAATTATTCTCAGCTATTGTAGTGATATTTCTCAAAATACGTATTACGTTAAGACCTACACCCCTAGTAAACATTTTGAACTATATTGAATTTTTAAGGTTAAATTCATTATAAAATGCTCAACACGTCAAATCAGTTATTTTACCCTGTGAATATGCGCAATACGTTCAGTCAAATATAGAGTAAACTAAAATTTGATTACTTATTATTCATCAATAATATTTTTGAATTTGTAAGACCCATTTATTATTATTTTATGATTTATTCTTAATAACCAAATATTTTAAAAGTACAGAATACATTTGAGAGAATTTGAGTTCATAACTCAAAATATCAGCGAAAACTTCTTCTTTTAATAAATGGCCTCTTCAGTGTACAATCAGGCAATATATTTTCATAGATATAAGGATTATGTTCTGTTTCACAATTAAATAGGTTAAATTTAATTTTGACGTTTAATATGTAAATATAGCTGGCTCATCCAAAAAGTTTATAATAGAATTTTAAAAATGTCTGAAGCCAGTGTCTGTGTACTAGCCTTAAATGGAAGAAGACAAATAGTTAAATGTACCCCAAATACAACAATTTTACAAGTAAGATATTAGAATCCGAAAATTTAAAAAAATAATTTCAGGAATTTTTTTTTTAGATTTTGGAAGAAGTCTGTAAAAAACAAAACTTGAAATCTGATGATTATGATTTAAAACACCATAATAAAATATTGGATACTACAACAACTTTTAGATTTTCAGGATTGCCTAATAATGCACAATTAGAATTGGTTGCTGCAACTAAAACAAGATTACAGTCTGAAGTTATGCTGGCAGTAAGTTTAGAAAATGGAAACAGACTGACGGGTAATTTTAGTCCTAACGATAATCTTTTTAATATTCTTTCTAAAATATACCCAGAATGTTTAGAACAAGGAAAGAGTCCTGTAGTTATATATACAAGACGTGAAATATATGGTCAAGAACTCGCAATTGTTACTTTAAAAAGTCTAGGTTTAACAGGGGGAAGAGCAATGATTAGAGTAATTAATAAAAATCCAGAAGAATTAAAAATACAAGCCAATGTTGCTGTACCTCTACCTTCAAAACCAATAGAAGAAAAACCATATGTGAGAAAATTCCAACCGTTAGAAGAAACTCTACCAAACCACCAATCCCCAATAGTGACTAGGAGAGACAGTGGATCAGAATCAGATAGATCAGATACACCAAAAGTAGAAAAAATCCAGAAAAAACAGAATGTAGATTTGATCAAACTTGCAAGGGAGAAGAGAAAAAACAATGAAACATTAACATCACACGTAAAAGACGAAAGAAGTGTTCCAGAGAAACAAAAGAAGACTTCAAAATTGGAAAACTGCGTTTGTACCAAGAAAGAAATAGATGACCATATGGATTGTTTTGAGAAATGTAAGGAAGAGTGTAATATGGAAACAGATGAAATTAAAGATGATATTATCTTTGTAAGTATAATTTTACTCATCTTTTTCAACATCAAATGAATGTATATATATAATGATGAAAACCATATCTAACTTATTCTCTTTATCAACTTGTACCATTCAAATCATGTCATATTTTCAGTTGGGAAAGAGAAATGCCTTGTTGTTTTCCCCAGAAACAGCTTCAGCAGTACCCAGTGAAGACCTTCCTGATGATTTCTTTGATCTAACAATAGATGATGCTAAAAAGTTACTTAAGGATGTCAAGAAAGAACTTCACAACATAGAGAATAGTCCACTTTTAACATCAAATTTGAGAAATTTGGAAGAATCGAAAAAACAATTGAGAAGTTTGAGCATTTATAAGAAAACCATTATAAGGATAAAGTTTCCTGAAAGAGTTGTATTGCAAGGAACTTTTGCACCATCAGATACTATAAGGGATGTTATTGAATTCATTAGAGATTATTTGGAAAATAAATCGTTGAGATTTTATGTTTGTGAGTATTAGTAGAATTATTTAAAAAATCCAGCATTAGTATTAACTCATATTTCAGATTCAACACCACCAAAATGTATTTTAGAAGAAAGTAAGAGACTAATAGAGCTTGGATTTGTGCCAGGGGCACTAATTCATTTTGGTACTTACGAACAGGGATCAAAATACTTTCTTAGAAAAGATTTAAAAGACAAGTTTACTAGTAACTCTGTGGCAAGTTTGGCTGCTGCAAAAATTAGGTATGTTATAAATTGTATTGAGATTTATAAATACTTATTATCACATTTTCTGGAAAAACAAAATCCTTAAGTAATATAGCCAAGGAAAACAGTCTTTGTGTTTTAGGAGAGAAAATACAAGGAAATGTAATGTGATGGATGAGGATGTTGATACGTATGAAATGACAAAAGTCACACCTATGGTAGTTGTAAATGAAGGTGCAAGTACCAGCTCAGGTATTACTCATGAAAGGAAAATACCTACACCTACAGAAAATATACCAAAGTGGTTCAAGCCACTGTAAACTATTTGCTTGAATTAGGAATAAATTTGTTTGTTTCTTTTCATCATTTTGTCAAAAATGTTGTTAATTGTTCGTGTAAAACTTCAAATAAGAGAATAAATGTTAATTTTTCAGCTGGAATCTGTTTTTTTACAGGTGATTGTGTGGTAAATATCAAAAGTTGGGAAAGGAATGTTTGGACAAAATTAGACTCAGTAATCCAAATTTTGACCAAAATGGAGTAAGAAAAGCAATTTTCCGACCAAATTTGAATTTGGAAAAACAATGTTTTATTAATTAAATCTAAAAAGCTTTATTTCCACTAAGTTGAACTAATAAAAGTAATTTGTTGTCAAAATCAAACTCTTTAAAGATAATTTTTGATCAAACTTAACTGGGCAAACGATTTTTCCACTAAATTAAATCGATCAAAGGATTGTTTAACTACATTATACTCAAATAGTTGTTTTGTAAACAATTTAAACACGAATAAACAATTTTTGGCCAAATTAAACTGAGAAAACTAATTTTTAGACAAAATCGAACTGAAAGAAAATTGGCATTTTTCAATAGAAAAGCGATAATTAGATTAATTTAATCACAAAACATAATTTTTTGACAAAATTGAATTTATTATTTAATAAAAATAAATTTATGAACAAATTAAAAATTCATGTTTTGTGCCATTGTTATTTCTTACCTTTTTACAAAAGAAAATATCCAGAGTTTAAAAAAATACTTAGTTTTATATCCTGATGGAATTTATTGGGATCCTTCAGTTTAAAACTACAAAAAAAGTGCAAACAAGACTAGATTTGAATACAAACAGATAAAATTTTGTTTACAAAGATAACAGTCAAAATTTTCAACAAACTTCCCTGTTTTCCTAAATATTTTACAAATACATATTTTAATAAGCTACACATATAACTAGAGAGAAATTTGGTAAATGTTGCCAATGAAGGATTTTTTTAAAACTTGATATTTAAACAACACAACAATGTCTTGATTCTCACTTGTATATTATATGTGTTATGTAAATATAGCATAGTTTCCAATTTAAAATACTTCAAACAATATAGCAAAATATATTTATTATTATTTTAAATTTGTTTACATTAGTTCTGATAGAAAAATATACTTTTGATCGAAATCTATTTCAAGACTATAAATTTTATACTTAATATCACTAGACATGTTTATAAATGATGTCCATTTGCTATCACATGTAATAACATCATCAATAAACACAGTATAGCTTTAAACAAAATTGTTTTCAAATAAAATACCACAATTTTACTGTTTTAAACCTGCCAACTATTTAATTAAGATCATTTCCATTTCTTCTATCAAACGAAATTAAATACAGAAATATATGATTGATTGTCTTCTTCACAAGACCAACTACAGACATATATAATTGCAAAAAAGAACGATATTATACAACGGTAAGTATGAATATAATACATCATTGACTATGCAATTTTAAATCGATATAATGCTGCTAGTAAAAAGCTTTAAGAATCTCAAGCTGATTTATCAGATATGCAGATCCATAGTTCACTCTATTTCTTCGGGACATGAGAGAGAGAATTTTCTGAATATGAAGAAAGAGCTAGGATTTTGAGTCCAGATGAGACGCAAGTAAATGAAAGCATACCTTTTTTTGCACCAATGTTGATTATATTATTTTAGATACTCTGAGTAATGTGCAATTGGCAGGGTATAATGTGCATATGAAAATTTTTACCAAAATTTTAATCTATGTTTAAGGAATTTGGAAACCCGGAAAAATTTGTGATATCGACACCTCAAAAAAACCCTCTTGGACCTGGGGCTATAGCCCCCCCCAAGCCCCTAGCTTAATCCGGCTCTGAAACAAATTGAAAAATCTTGCCAATAAACTAGTCGGCAATTATCTTGGCAATTTGGAATAAACATTAGGAAACAAATGTATCAATTTACATTATCAACTTCAAAGATTCGTAAGCAAATACAGAAGATGTACAAAATATATGCAATGTATTGAATTCACTTAGCTGTTGAGATGTTTACCCAAATGTTGAAGTTGCTTCAAGTGTTTTTTTGAGTATTCTGGCTACGAATTGTTCAGGAGAAATATCTTTTTCTACTTTGAAAAGAGCAAAAATCTATATTTACGTGCACGTATGGTTCAAGGTAGACTTAATGAGTTACTGTCTATTGAAACTCAACTGTCCAAGAATTTGATTATGATGATATAATTGATATTTTTACATGGACCACAGATAGGAAAAAAGAAATTTTAAAATTGATTAATACTTAAATTTGTTTAATATTAATTATATTATAACGAAATAAAGTTATTTTAAATAAAAACATTGCAACAAAATTAATAAAATTCATTTTTTAACATCAAGGGCGGCGCGATAAACAGAGCCTAGAGCCGCATCAAATCTAATTTCATTGCTGGATCTCCTCCATTTATAGTTCAATACATTGGCAACATTTAAGAACCTCCGGAATACATTACACATAATCTCTTATAAAAAGTACAGATTACAACTATACTAAATGGTAATATTAGTGCCCGGCAAAAAATCTACCAATAAAAAATTAAACTTATAAAAAACACACATCTTGGTATTCTATATGGCAACCTTGATAAAATCCCGAGTTAATTTTGCAGATATTTGTTGAAACGACAATCCTTGATGGTATCTTCAAATTATGTATGATATAGTTCACTTTATGAATTTAAAAAAAAGTTTTGTTCATCAATTCTCACACAATTTTGCAGAAAAAGAAAAACATTATACATTTCACAAGGCACTACAAACTAAGTTTCACATTATCCAGAAATATATGGCTCATATAATCCAATACTTGTCTCATGTTGAGATAATTTGATACATTGGTAAAATTCTTTTTTCATTCAACAGTTGCATTGTCTTTGGGATCTAGATGAATTCCCATCGGTCCTAGCATGTTACTGGAAGGACCTGCCTCTCCCATCTGACTTTTATAACTCTCCAAAATATATTTCAAAGCATTGACGTTAATGTCTACAGGTTTGAAAGTCTCTATATCATCAAAACTATCTCCATTCTTTTTCTTTTCAAAGCTTTGACCAATAGTTGTACCTTCTAGTTCCTTATCCATTTCATCCATATATTTTTGTAATTTGTTTTTATCTTTTCCACTTTCATAAGTTTGATTTTTTACATAGTTGTCTTCTTCATATTCACTCATATCCGAATCTGATTCTAAATCCCAAGAATCGTCTTCAGGAATAGCAAAATTTAATATGTTTTGTAGAGCACAAGCGAATGAATTTGGGTCAAAATTAATTTTGGGATTTGCAGTTTCCTCCTTTTTAGATTCGTTAGAAAAAGATACTTTTGTTTTGTTTTTACGCCTAGGAGGTCTAACAGGAGAATCGTTTTCTGTAGGAAATTCTGCTCCATCCACATCTGATACGTGGTTCAAAAAACTGGTTAATTTTCCAGCAAAACCCGAAGCATCTGAATTATTATTAACATTAAATATCTTCTTTTGTCCGTACTTCTCTTGCAGCATCTTATCTAATTCTTCTGAGCTAATATTGAGCCAAGAATCATCATCATCTACAAGATTCATCTGATCGTCTACCCCAATATCTGAGTTCCGGCTCAAGTCTAAAATATCTTGTCCTATTGAGGAGCTGTAGTGCATGGAATCTCTGTTTTCCATATAATATTGTTTAGCTTTGTTAAGTAAATTATTATAACCCAGAGAATGTTCTAAGTACTCTTGGAAATATCCTTTATCTTTTAAACTCTTTAAATAATTCTGCCAGCCTCTATCAGAATCAACATCAGTACTTGGTTTTGCTTGTGAAGCTAAAATTTCAAAACCACAAGCAAGTTTTACTCCCAACAAATGAGATTTATAGTCGTTTGAGGTAGAAGAAGGTAAATTCCAACCTGTTCTTCTATCTGGAAGATATTTACTGTTTGTTAGCATGGCATATAAACATTTGGTAAAAACTACACTTCTTTTAACTCGATTTTCTGGAGGAAAGTATTTCATGGCTCTGCAAGCTTTTAGATCGATAGAATCTCTATTACAGAATGCTTGAACTGCTGCTGATATCAAATTCGGTTTTGCTCTTAAAACTCTAGCTACTCCTATGGGTATAAAAACTATTGCATTATGGATATTGTCTTTTAATTTCTCAGGATAACCTTCAAGCTTTGTATTTATGCTGGATTGTATCTCTGGGCAAGCTACTGTTTTTGAAGGGTCTTTTCTTATAGCAAAAATGGCTTCACTGACTTTGATCTCAGTATTACTACAATCTTGAGGTATAAGATGAATTTTACCATTATAAATGTAAACCTATAGTATAAAACAAAAAAATCAGTATTTATTATTGTCTATTGCTAATTATTGAAAAAATAGGTCTTACCCTATTTTGAGAGGTTTCTGGGTTGGCCCAATTGGGTAAATATTCAGCAGCCTCAATCAACAAAAACTCCCCATCTACATCATGCACTCTAGCAATACACTCATTCAATTCCTTTGTTAATTGTTGCAAAAGAAATACCATGAACCATTCATCTTCTATATTATCACCATAATGGGACACACCATAAAGGTGTGGTGGAAGATTTTCTGAATAAAAATTTAGTCGAATCAAGTACCAGCAAATGTAAATAATAAATATTTACCTTTTTGACCTTCGATTTCATTTAAAAAATTGGATGTCGATATTCTAATTGATAATTGGAATTCGTCTTTGTGCCACAAGTAGTTTTTCGCGTATTTATCAATGATTTTTTTTGCTTTATTTAAAATCGCTGTCAAAATTTTTTCTTGTTGTTGTTCATCATTACATTCTAAATGAGGAAATATGAAATATTCAACGAAATCGTCTTCGCGCACCGTTTCAAGTACGTTAGTCACCCCGGCCATTTCAAAATGTGAATGACTGATGTACTAAACAACAAGCACAATAAAACATGCATTAACAATAATGAAAACAACGTCTTCTCTTTTGGTGCCTTTTGCTAACTATTAATTAGCTATTTTCTCGACTTCTTCTTTTTAAAATTGGGCACACCATCGAACTACAACTACTCAACAAGAAAGAAAAATGATTGACGATACGTCAAAAACGCATATTTTTAGGTTATTTCTTTAGTGGGAGGGAACGAAGTAGTTGGGGATCGTTAGCATAATGAATGTATATTATTAGTTGTAACGGGTATTTAATATGTTTTTTTTAACCTTTGAGAGTCGGTTAATTTAAGCAATGATAATTTCTAGGTAGTTGCATTTATCTACAATTAAAAATTGTTTTAAGAAACAGTAATGTAATATTGATGATAAACCTAAATTTCAATTGAAAAGAAATATAGTTTGTGAAAATGGCTAAAGCAAAGGTTGGTATAGATTGGAAAAGGCGTGTAAAGCAAGAGTACATGAGATTAAGGCAACTTAAAAGGTACAAAAGAGCCGATGATGTTAAATTGGCTTGGAATCAAAATAGAGAGAGAATGAACGATTTTCTCAGTGAAGAACAAAAACGATGGGTTGAAAGTAAGGCATTTTGGGGTAGCACTCCAGAATTACCAACCCATTCAGCTTGCATGAAAAAAGCTGAAGTTATAGGAAATGAAGGTAAATTAAAACAACTAATTGTTTATTTGTAGAACTAATAATAAATTTTCTAATTTAAGGCGATATTCAAGTGGTTTCAATAAAAATTATGAATGCTGTAACTCCTATTCCAACAATGTACACATGGGCTCCAATCCAACAGAACTTTATGGTGGAAGACGAGACTGTTTTACATAATATACCATACATGGGAGATGAAATTTTAGATCAAGATGGCACTTTTATCGAAGAATTAATCAAAAATTATGATGGAAAAGTCCATGGTGATCGAGAGTCAGGCTTCATAGACGATGAACTTTTTGTCGAATTGGTACATGCTTTAATGAATTACCAAGAAAAGGATAGTAAAACAGACAAAAAGAAGGATGAAAAAGACAAAGAAAAAGATAAGAAAGATAAGTTAGGAGAAGAGACTAAAGATAAGAAGAAAGATGATATGGATTTTCCAAATTTTGTTATTTTTCAATCTATTTCCTCACAATTCCCCGACAAAGGTGGCCCTGAAGAATTAAGAGACAAGTAAATATTTCTTCTAAGTGAATTATTTGCTTTTATTCTTTTATTCTTCTATAGATATGTGGAACTGACTGAAAGAACTGATCCAAATGCACCTCCAGAATGTACACCCAACATTGATGGGCCTAATGCTGCTTCCGTACCTAGAGAACAAACTCTGCATTCATTCCATACTTTGTTCTGTAGAAGATGCTTCAAATACGACTGTTTCTTACATAGTAAGCATTCGTTTTAATAACAATTATTGAATTGAAATCTATGATGTTTAAAATAGATTTTAAATTCTAAATATTTTACCATGTATCTTCCTTTATTATTTTGATTGTTTTAAAATTCATTTTTAACTGTTGAAGAGGTTTATTGCTTTTATGCTGCCACGTACTTAGGACAGCAAGGTAAAGGTAATAGGTAGAAATCATGTTTCACTTCATTTACCAATACCATAGGTTAAAGACTTTTTAGATACACACTGTTAAGGGAGATTTAGTGAAAACATTATCTAGTACAAAAAAAATAATAAATGGTTCTAGCATCCATGATGTAAAAATATTCAAATTTCAAACCAGTTTGTTTATTTGTAAAGTTTTGAAATTTCTTGTTCTGTTGATTTTTCTTTCAAAGTCCATTATTCAAATTATTAAAAAAATGAAGTAGAATGACCTAAAAACAATAATAAACTGAACAATGGGAGATTACAGCTAGATTTTTCACATTTTATATTAAAAATAATTGAATATCACAATAATAATAAATAAGTCTTTAATGGTGTTATATTGTACAAAATACAATTAACAAAGTATACAACTTTGGTAAAGTAAAAGTCTTACTTCCACAGGGAAGAAAAATGGATTTGTAGCAGGTACTACCTCATACTCAATCCTTCTTCAATACATTGATGTGATACAATGTTGATACACAAGAAGGGTCCATTGCAGAGTGATCTATGTGGTATTTTGTGTTAGTGCGAATTTATAAAAAAACATGGTTACAACCGGTTTCATAATACATTTAAAGCCTCCTTTGAATGTATTATGAAATGTTGCACTTTAGCATATTAAAGTTTCTTTTAGCGGGCAAACGTCAAATGCAAACAATTTATTTCGCAGTTTGCCAATAAATAAATCTTCTTTGTGTCCTTTTTAAAGCATAAAATTGGGACTCGAAGTCTTTCTATAATTCTGTCATTGCTGTTTTGTCTCTGGCAATTACCTTAATTTCTTCTGAAATTTTCTTTATGGTGAAATTACCTCAGTTTTTAGTTAGCCCAATCTCAATTCAATTCATTGTTCTTTTAGAAATATATAGAAGGATTATCAGTGGCAGTTGATTAATGTTATGTGGCTGTGTATCTAGGGAATCTTTAATCTTGAGGTTATTCATGTAAAGGATATAAATAAAATAATTCAGAAAATGTAATTTCATTTCATTTAAAATAAGAATTTTTTAATAACTACAGAGAAATTAGTACCAAGAGGCAGTTGGGGGCAATAAATGGTTTCGTTCTTTAATCAAATAGTTTTAAATTTCTGCTACTTTTAATGAAACTAGTATAAACCAATATAATAAATCTTGTCTCCAATTGCTTTTTTCATCAAACTCTAATTTTATGGATGTGATATTTATTATTTTAATTTAAAAATAAGGACTGCAAGCTTGTCATCCTGGACCTAACTTACAAAAAAGACGAGGTCCTGATTTAAAACCTTTCACTGAACCATGTGGAGCTGACTGCTGCTTATTATTGGTAAATTTTTCAATTATAATGTTTATAACAAATCCTCTAATTGAATAATTTTTAAGGATGTTGTAAAAGAAACGATGGCTGCCAAAGCTAAACTAGAAGAAGAATCTGAAAAAGAGAAGGAAAAAGAAGTGAAAGCAAAAGTGTCTAAAACAGCTGGAGAAACCTCTAATGAATTAAAAACAAACTGCGTCGGCACTAATCCGAGAAAAATATGCAAACAACAAAGTGTGGATTCTGGAAATGAAGCTAGTTCAGAAGATAGTAACGATAGTAATAAATACAAAGGTAATAAATTGATATAAAGATAAAGTTAAGGTATGATAGCTTCCTGTATTTTTAGATAATGATAATTCAGATCCCGTTTCCACTACGACATCCTTCAGTTTGTTAGGGTTGATGGGAGCTAATGATCATAAAGAATGGACTGGTTCCGATGAAAGTCTCTTTAGAGTTCTTCATAAGGTTTTCCTCAATAATTATTGTGCCATTGCTCAAATTATGCTAACCAAGACCTGCCAACAAGTGAGTAAAAAAATATTTGATTGCTTTTATAATTTAGTAATTTAATTATTCACTGACAATTTAGTACAATAGTGTATCAATTGAGGTCTCCCTGTCTATTGTATATTAAAATTGCAACAATGTAATGTTATTGCAATTATAACTTCATAAATAAAAATATAAAACATTATAGTTGATGATGTACTGTAAATTCGTTGGAAAGACTCATGTAATGCTTATGAATTAATATTTAGGAATTTGGTCTTTAGTGACTTTCAGATAGATTAATTAGTTTTTTTATCAGACTGGGATTATTGGATCATAACTGGTTATTAATGAGAGATTTTGACGTGACCTTGGAAAAATAGTCCGTCATATCTGATACCAAAAAGGTCAATCACAAACAGGTTCAGATACAGTACAAAGCTGCTCACCTCTGATAGGCTCGTTTTTATCGAAAATAATTAAGTTATTGGAAAGGATTCGCCAATAGTAACAATAGAATGACTTAAGTTAGAATTTGATCAGGGAATTTACAAAATATTTGTTAGAAAAAATCCTGATTCATATATTCTTCAACGTGATACTAAAATTCAAATGAAAATATATTTTTAATGGAATTTATTGAGCTTAAAATCAGCAGCTCTACAAATAAGGGAATCAGTGGGAATTGGATTCTAAAACCAATTATCTTCATGCATGATATCTATAAACTCAAAAAAGACTGACTCCAGTGGTTCTAAATAAAGATTTATTTATAGTTAATAGGTCTGAACCTAACTATTCAAGAAAATTTTTCATTTAAATATGATTTTCGACACAAATCCTCATATTATCCATATTTGAACTTGTTCCTTAATGTTTAATGTGTTTTGATCTCACCCTACATGATTATAATAATATATAATTGTAAGTAATTTTTAGATAAAATGTCGATTTCTTCATATAGTCTTTTATATCTGGTAGTAAACTTCAGCTTTTATAGTTTTTTTTTCTAAATATATTTAGTTGATTTTATTATTACAACTTATTTTCTTTTTATAGAATTAATTGCCTCACAATTTGCAATCCTCTTATGCGTTTTGAATTAGGAATGTATTTTTCGAATTTCAGGTATATCATTTTGCTCAAAAAGAATCAGCTGATATTTCTTCGGAAGAACAGATACGTGATTATACTCCTCCTCGTAAAAAGAAGAAAAAGCATCGCTTGTGGTCAATGCACTGCCGTAAGATTCAACTAAAAAAAGACTCTAATAGTAATCACGTTTATAATTTCACTCCTTGTGATCATCCTGGACAAAACTGTGATCATAACTGCCCTTGCATCGGTGCCCAAAACTTTTGCGAGAAATTCTGTAATTGCAGTTCAGATTGTAAGAGTAAAACAATTTCCAAAATCCGACGCTATTTAATAATTTTATGTTTTAGGTCAAAATAGATTCCCTGGTTGTAGATGCAAGGCACAGTGTAACACCAAACAATGTCCTTGTTATTTGGCTGTAAGAGAATGTGATCCTGATCTTTGCCAAACTTGTGGTGCTGATCAATTTGACAATACGAAGATTACATGTAAAAATGTAAGCGTTCAGAGAGGACTACGTAAGTTAGATATCTCTCATTATTTTAGTATTATTATTATTATTGTGAAATTCTTGTTTCAGATAAACATTTGTTGATGGCTCCGTCGGATGTAGCAGGTTGGGGTATATTTTTAAAAGACAGTGCGCAGAAAAACGAATTCATCTCTGAATATTGCGGGGAAATAATTTCTCAAGATGAAGCAGATAGAAGGGGAAAAGTATACGATAAATACATGTGCAGTTTTCTTTTTAACTTGAATAATGGTAACATTGAAGAAAATTTTGGAGTTTTATTTTTGTTGACTTGTTGTGTTTCAGATTTCGTGGTGGATGCTACAAGAAAAGGAAATAAAATAAGATTTGCAAACCATTCGATCAATCCAAATTGTTATGCCAAAGTGATGATGGTTAATGGTGATCACAGAATTGGGATTTTTGCCAAAAGACCAATTCAGCCAGGAGAGGAATTATTCTTTGATTACAGGTATATTTCGTTGTTTTTTTTCAATGTAGTTGATCTTCATTTGGATTGTTTCAGATATGGACCTACTGAGCAACTGAAGTTTGTAGGAATAGAAAGAGAAATGGAATTCTTATAACCTTAAAATTTTATTTTCTACAATACTTTTATTTAGACTGGTTTTTTTTATTTCTAGAAACTTCACATTGATTTTTTAATATGTGTTTTATATTTTCTAAGTTTTAGAACTGAAATATACAATTTTTTACAAACAAAGTGTATGTTTTTTTATTTACTTTACAACTTATTTTCTTTCATTCTATTTAGGTCAATCTTGTTCCCATTTTTTCCACTGTCTTATTTCTTTTGCCACCATCCTCATTTTTTTTTGACCAGTTCCTTTATCTATTCATGTCTTCATTCTTATAAATCTACATACCAATACAGCTGTTTTGTGTTTGTTTCAAATGTCTGTTTTCAGGTGTCAGGTGAGTGTTCACATGCCCTATTTCTCTTTTTTGGTGTATTCACTTTCTTCTAAGCCTACCTGTTAAGTTAAATTCCTTTTCCCGTCACTTTTCTTTAAGTCTGTTTTCATTTTATAAATGTGTACATATCAATTTAACTGTTTTCTTCTATTATTTATCGCATTTGTTCTTTGTTACATTTGTCTCACATACTCCCCTTTATATCAGGTGTGTTCATCTTATCTTCTTTTTTAATGCCCAATTCTCATTTGTATATATTAGTTTTGGTTTCGTTATTGTAATGCGGACCTTAATTTTTGTTTTATTTAGTGCAAAAGAAACTAAGACTATTATATAGCAATGTAAAATCTATTATATGAGGCCGAAACTTGGGCATATAATAGAAAGATGATCAAGAAAATTCAAATTTTTTGGACAAATAGGATGAGTTATGAATGTCTTTGGAACATAACAGTAGAAGAAAAAATAGACGTAACAATGGTTATGGAAACCAGTAGTAAATATAACAGGACAAGTATTTAATTACAATATATCAGAAGGAAAAGATGCTGAGCTGTACGAACATAAAGAACTGCAATAGATAAGTTTAATATGGAAAAAGGTGACAGAAAGAGAAAATGTAGTAAACAAAATTGGATGAAACTCACATAACTACACATGAGGATAGCAACCTCAATCAGGTTTAACATTGTCTTGCCCATTTTTCGCTGTTCACAATTGTTATGTAAACATTTGGATATACTTCTTCCAAATTATTTAGTAAAATATACTGTATCAGTTTGCATTTACATTGTAATATGTGAGAAGAAACAGAAAAAAGTGAAATGGCTTTGTTTGTTTTCCATAAAGTTTTTTGAGTACGTTTTCTCTAGATAAACCTAGACTAGGACAGGTTTTTTGGCGAAGGCGTCTGCGTTTGCCGACACCTAGCGCCCCCAGTGCCTCCTCTACCTTAATATTGTATTTGTATAAGTTAAATAAATCATGAATATCATTTTCATTTAACCATATTTCGTTGTATGTAGATCCTGTTATCTACAAACACACATGTATATATGAGGACAGCTAAAACTCACCTGATGGTAGAAAATAACAAAAATCTTCTATTTTCTCGAAGTTTTTATCTACCTTATTACGAAGTATTGATAAAATATAGCACACACTAATTATTGAGCTTAGAGCAATTAAACTGTCTAATATTTGATTTGAATTTGAAAACATTTACTGAGTTGAGACACAAAAAGATTTAGAAATAATAGGGTTTGTTTACATTACGATTTTTTTTAATGAATACAAGCCAGTTGAATAAATTCGTCACGTAACAAAAAATGTTAAAAGAAGAAACTCAGGAAATCCGGGTGGTAAAATTAAAAAAATGTTTGATTCCAACACGTTTTGTTATTCTTTCTTTTATTCATTGGGCGAGAAATAACAAATAAAATGAATATTTGACTTTTATTATTTATACTATTTACAAAACATCAACTTCTTTAACCTCACAATTTCTACTTCTACAGTCACACGAAACGGTCTCTACTTTATCAGCATGAATCGCGGCAAAGCTCAGAATAAAAAAGATTTTCTTCCACATAAAAATATTGTTCTACATACATGTGAATTACATCCACTTTTTGTCAGTTTACAAGAAATCATTTTTAAATATTTATTATATATATTATTGATGTAACTGTTTCCTATAAAAATTTTTCCATACATTTTTCTAATTACTTCAAAGAGTGACTCGTGGCGCGAAAGATAAAAAATTACGGCAAACTGAAAAGTTCAAACAGTACAAAACGTCAACTTCTTTAACCTCACAATTTCTACTTCTACAGTCGCATGAAACGGTCTCTACTCTATCAGCATTAAGCGCGGCAAGACTCAAAATAAAAAATATTTTCTTCTACATAAAAATGTTCAGATTTACATACATGTATTACATCCACTTTTTGTCAGTTTACATGAAATAATTATTAAATATTTATTATTATATTAATTACACATACTATCAATATAACCGTTTACTTCAAAGAATATTTTCATACATTTTTCTAATCACTTGAAAGAGATTTCAAAGACAGACCCGTGCCGCGAAAGATAAAAAATTGCGGTAAACTGGAAAGTTCGAACAGAGAGGTGGTAATTGTATGTGTATATCTTGTGAGCTATTCGGCGCACCTCCAACGGAATCCACTAGTTGATAGCCGGTAGACGCCGATTTCTGAATACAGTTGGCGTCTGTTGATCGAAGCGTCGCGACGACTTCCTTCTTTTCCCGTTACGGATTTAATACGCGTGTGAGATCGTCGATGCGCTTTTTTCGAAAAGCGAAATTTTTTTCTTCATGTTCGACTTTTATACCAGCACTTGTGACATGAACAATCAAGGTAGGTACAAGGATTCGTTAGATAAAAATAAATGAAAATCTATGATGATTATTGATATTTTTATTTAAAGTAACGTTATTTTAGTTAACATACAAGGTCTTCCAAAAATTTCTCAGAACAAAATATACTGATTCCAGTAAATTTACTACGGTTTAAATGATTTAGTTTAGAAGCCACGCGGCTTTGAAATTGAAATTTTGAAATAGTTTTTTTATTTTAAATTTAAAACGATTCGTGTGATTTTAATAAAATTCATCCTGGTTATTTAGTATTACTTAATAAATGTTTTTAGAAAATTTGAACAAATTATTAATACCGGAAGTGAATAAAACACTCATGACCGTTATAGAACTCATAAACTATCTACTCTGTATAGTAGACAAAGGAAATAATTTTTTTCTTCTCCCTATATAGTAAACGACGCATTTTGATACTGTTTTGAAAGTGTATCGATGTCCTTGACGACGCAAAAAACTTAATAAGTTGACTTAAGTCAACTTAATAAGAAATAAGTTGACTTAAGTCAACTTATAAAGTTTTTTGCGTCAATAATCCATTGCGAATTATTAAGTTACATTTTTTTAAAGCCATCAATTAGAAGTTGTAATCAATAGCTACCAATCTTGGGTCAATAAACATATTCAGAAACTCATCTCTCTGGAATACAGATGTTTGAAGCTAGCGCAAGGAGCGAGGATCAAAATACAATCTCCCCAGTAACTTAGCGGCCTCGAAGGCTATTGAATATACGTCCTAATTCTGAAAAGTACTAGCTAACAGTAGATTCCACGCCACCAGGCAACGAAGAGGGCAGCGACTCCATATTTTGGACCAAAGTCCTAATGTGGCCCCATGAGAGTAAAATCGAAGTTAACTCATTGAATTAAGCGAGTTAATAAAATAAATGTTGACAGAGATGATGATCAACATGTTCAATTCTCTTGCTTCTTCATATTTATCTTCTCCTTTTGTTCCCAATTCTCGATATGACCCAGTAAATTGAAGGAATTTTTTCTTCTCGGCCAAAAATGAATCCCTTCACCTAATTGCTTCCATGTTTCATCTAATAACTCGTCAAACTATAATGTTTTCGTTTCTTATTCTTTTGCATGTTGGAATTGTGGCAGAAACGGTCATATTTTATGATATGTCGTTCTCCTAGGACTATTTTGTGTTATGATTGTGGTGCTAAATACATTACGAAACAAAAGTATGGTCCTTTCATTCGAAAGCACGAAGTTCGGACTGGTATTGTGGGTCTGAGGCCTGTTCCAAGTCATTTGCGAACTACTCCAGGAGTAAATTCAGTAAATCCAATACGAAAATCAAGCATATATATTTTAACTACGGCCAAATACATCTTAATGTGGAAGAATCGTCAGTCGCGGAAGTTGAGGTTACTAATTTGCTAAACAATCAGATGGAGTCTTACTGGAGAAACACTTCAGGCCTACAAAAAGTCTGAGACACTTCTCTAGATACCCAGAAACGATAATAACTATAGTGATTGGTGTTGAGAGGCCACTGCCTCGTCAAAAACCACCTTATGATAGGATCGGCAGAGAAAGTCAACTGCCAATTCTGCAAGCAAGCTATAAGTGGGTCAAAGAAATAGCCTACATTGGGTCTACATATTTTGGAGGATGTAGAATGTGACAAGAAATATACTTTTATGTTCATTGCGGTTGTAAAGCCAAAACGACAGTCCAAATAATCTAATCTTGAATTTGAAGACTGTAATTTTCAACTTTAGAGCCCATGGCATCAAAACTAAGCGACTCTGGACTTTAATTTGTGTTAGTCGTCTGTAATTTTTTTTTACGTAAAAAACAAGCACAAGAGGGACTTCAATACACTCGAGTAATTCGAGTGGTGCCTAGCACGTGGAGATACTAGTGGATATGGATCTTTAACTTCTGTAGATTGTAGTATTCGTGCCTTGGTAGCTGATTCCACAGACTTGCACTTCTCCAAAGAAAAAAGTCCCGATAAATTGACGGGCGCCTGCACGCAAGCTCTGTTTTCATGCGCCACATCTGCCTGTTGAGTAGGTCTTGCTCTAAGTGTGGGATTATATTGAACGGCTCGGAAGAGCACCTGTAATGGTAATATCGGTAAAACAGAGTCAGGACCTTTCTTTTTTTCTATTTCATCATCATCTATTTCTTTTCATCATTAAGGAATGCCAACAAGTGAATCTGTGGTAACACCAGCCTTCAGCACAAGATTTGCTGGTTAACGACTCCATGACCTTGGCAATGACTAGGACTCAAGCAATAAATAACCTTTTACTGATCTATTTTACAGATCTTATATAAAAAAAAAATTAGAATCATTAGTTGTGATAGAGTTTAGCTTTCAAATTAATATTCTTTGGAAACTTTCAATGACATCTTTAGCCAGAATTGAACAAATTTCATTAAAAGTTGCAATTATAATACAATAATAGTATCAAAAGCATTGATTAGTAGCTACAAGCTTAGAAATAATAATCTTCAAAATATACTGTTAATACAAATACCAACTTACTTATTTTTCCCAACAATATAATAAAAATAATTATTAATTTAGTTTTATTAAAGTTAAATCTACTTTTGATATGCTTTGTATATGTTATGAGGATTATGAGTCTCCCAAATTAAAAATATATTAGTGCCGCACTGTATACTAAAAATAATTTTAACGATTATTGTTTTAAGATAAGTATGTTTTAAGAGGCTATAATTTTAAACAACTCATTATTGGTAAGCAACAGTTTGCGAAACTTTTATTTGGCAGGAAATACTTTCGTCGATATGACTAATATTATTATTACATATATAATTTTACTTATCACTTACCTTATATCAGCTTTCTGCATATCGATTCCATCTTTAAAATAATTAACCTATAAAAACACCACGTATATGAGGTAAATTCTCCATTTATAGATCATCGTATGAAGTTGGAAAATATTTCTGTTTTGTTTTTATAGTTATGCTCTTTCTATTTCCATTGTAACTACAAAGCGTGACCATATATAGTAGAGTAATCGTGTTAAAAGGTATTAAATCAAAACGGCACCGGGACCATTAAAAAAGTCTTTTGGAAGTTTGTTGTAAACATTCAGGTTTTGCTTCTTGGAATTAATTTCCTAATCATTTCGATAATTGAAATAAAGAAGACATCGAAATAAATTCAATAGTTAGTAACAATTAACTAGGTAACCTAATTAAACAAGAATGAAGTTATAAGTATGCAGCGCCATCTTCTCTGTTTAAGTAATAAGCGCAGTTCAGGTTTGTACCTAATTATCTATGAAATAATTGCACGATTGAATATCGAATGGATAGTATAATGACATGAAGAATTTTGTAAAAATTTCAATAATTTTTCATTGAGGATATTTCAAGCATAGGTTTTATGTATAAATTATACTCTATTTATAATCATAGAATCATAGAAATAACACTTAATTAATTGGTATTTTTAGCAATATACTTGAAGGATACCTAAAAATAAATCTGTCATTTCACAAGTTCCCATTTTGGGATTTAATAATGATTTCCTTGGTAACAAAAATTCTGATGAAACGGGATATTTTTTATAATTTTAAAACAGCGTTTTATACAAATGAAAGTATATAATAGCGATATTCGCGGTAACTAAATCCATGAATGCTTTATTATTTTTCGTTTGACATTTTCAAGCTCTGTGGCCTACGTAACGTTCTTTAATTACAAATACATAGACACACAGATATGTTAGATGTTGTAGTTGTAAGCATTACATGGCAAGTAGGATGAATGCGCACGCGTTGAATTAAAAATCCTTGCCCGGGTTCGAAGATACATTCGACGTATTCAGAACACGTTCAGAACAAGAAATCTGTGCTCCACAAACACTCTGCCAGCCTTTTAGGGGTATTCTTTCTATGTTTAAATGTTTTCAATTTATCTATTTATGTCGTTATACAATCTAAAATTGAAATTCTAAAATTTGTGTAGAAGAAATAAATTGAGGATTAGAACCTATACGAAACATTAAAAAAATTGAAATTAGAACAGCTTACATTTTCAACAAGGTTAATAGCTGTTGAGTTTTTTACTTCTTCTTTTTTTATATTCCGTCAGTTGTACCGATGCATTTACTGGGTAAATTATTCGAGATTCTGAAATATCTTTACTTGTATTGCTTTTTGGGGATAAAATATAGCATAAAATTTTATTATTTTTTTCTTTATAATGGAAGCATTATGGTAATATTCCTATTGTGTTATTTCGATATAATGATCTTTATCGATTTTATTGTTATACAGAAATATTTTTATTACTGTGGATACGTTGAAGTAATTAGTTAAAGAACCAATTCCGTCGCAGTATAGTATACTTACCTACCAACACGCAATACGTGATCTCCAGATAAAAATCTAAAAATAAATTAACAGTATAGCAGTTTAATGTATTCAACTCTTTTTTTTTATCAAACATTTGGTAGAAAGAAATTAGAAAAATTATTTGTGACCAACCCAGGATATTATCTTGATACGAATTACTAACGTTACAAGCAACCCAATAAAACAACTTTTATATAAAGAAATACTCAACATATTAAGAATCAATTATTCATAAACTACTTTCTCAAAATAAACAGCTTGGAGTTGACTGAATTTTATAGAATATAACATCCTATATATTATTTACACTTGCTTTTAATGATTCTTATAATAGAGAGTTTTGTTCCTCTAGTTCTTATGAGATGTGAAATAATGTACCTAAAATATCTACCTTTATCTTAAGTAAAGATATACGTTCTTTTAGATGTTTTATTATGACTATGGAGTCACTCCATAATTATGATCTATTGAATTAAATTCAATGTTATGACCTCATAATTATGAAAAGAGATAACGACGAACAATATTAATTGAGCTCTATTCATAAGGATTCATTTATAAAAATGTCATTTCCAGACATCGAATAGTTTTCTACAAGCGTTTTATAATTTCCATTTAGATAAATATTTTATAAAATCATTTTATTTTCAAAATAATTCGTCTGTTCATTTTTTAAAACTTGGTTATTGAAGCAACATTAAATATTGCTAGCAAAGCTTTTTGTTTGTTTATATTTACAAAACCATTGTGTCTAAGAATACATGTGACGGGAATATGGTGTATATTGTAGCCAACATTTATTTTTTTAATTGGCACTCTATGTCAAATAATATCTGGTGAAAATTACTTCTACTATTTCTTATTTCAATAAAATTGAAATTATCTAGATACTTGAAAAAAGTATACTATTAAGATGGCCTTTTAAATGATGTCGATGGTTAACTTTAATAATCATGGCCGCTTGCACTAAACTACTTTTTAGGTTCTTAGAATGATTTAGGTACAATTACCAAATTATCTTATTATAGACCCTTCTCAGGTTAAATGTCTTGAACTCAAATGGTTTATATATGATAACAGGGATTATTAGAACTCGTAATCATCTAAATGAATATTATCTTATAATATTCAAGTTTCAAAGCAAACTGTTTCAGTGCCGCAGTCTTCAGTTGAAAGAAAGTTAGTTCAAAATCGATATCCTTATAGTAGTTATTATTACTATATACACCATTGCAGTCATAGGAATAATTGTTAATGCATATAATATGTTCTAATATTTACGCACTAGCAAAGTACTAGTAGCCACTACTTGTTTGTTAGCTATGACGTCATGGTAAATATAAAATACTGACGAATACAATTCTCGTGCAGCTTTTTAAAGGTTCGAAATAGCGAGTTATTATGTCCAAACAATGTAAAAATCTTATTTTTTTTCTGTGCATACTAATTATTAATTATTTCCGTTGAAAATCCAGTTTCCAATTAAAAGTCCAAAAATATCGTTGCTTGTTGTTTACAGTTTTTTATTTGTTGGTCTTTTTTAATGTATGCACATAAATTCCTGTTTCCACTGATGTAATACTGTCACATTTCTGAAATTAAAACAACCGTGCCTGGAAGATTTTTTAGAAAAAATAATGTTGGTTCCGTATGAACGTGAAAAATTTAATTGTGACATATTGAACGCTTTCCAACATTATATTCTACACAAAAAAAATATTGGTGCATGTTAAATATAGTTTTTAAAGTAAATTTTAGTTTTTTATTCATCTAAAACATATACGGATAAAAAAATCTTTCTACTTTGGTAAATCTCATGATACACATTGTATACCTTCTCAAGCGCAAAAGTATGAAAAAAATTGCATCAAACCGACCTTGTTGCTCAAATTTCACAGTTACTTTTCTTCTCTAGGAGTTAATGACCCCCAGATAATTTGAAACATGCGTTTTTCCAGCAGTTTACTCGATCTTTCGAACGTAAACAATAGAATTGATCAATTTCTTCATGCAAAATTGTACATCCTATTAATATGTGGGTTATCCGGGAAATTTCGTAAGATAAACATTATAAAATATGATAAAGTTTATATTTATTCAAACTACTGCGTGAATACAACGTATCTGAAAGGCACGGGTGTATACCATTAACTACGTTCTTGTGAATATAATCGCTATAGAGCACACTACATGAGTTTTATAAAAACGGTGATTTGTAGAGTACACCGGACATCGAAATATATCTATTATAAAAAAACTGTCTGTTGTTTCGATTGTTTCCTTGCTTTTGCTGTCGATTATTTACAGGCTAAGAAGTACAGGTATATCAGTATTTAATTATAGTGAGACTTTACATTTTGAATATTTCTCGTATATGCTTATGTTTATCTTTCTAATTAAATAAACTTCATTCTATTTGCTGAATATAAATACCTGCTCAAATTGAGGTATTAGGTATATGTGTATCTCTTTGTTAGTCCAATTAAATGAGGATTCAAAAGGCAAGTAAATTTTCGAATACTAGCTCAGTTTAATGTTAAATAGTGAATTTAATTTGGGTGTGAGTGGAAAATAATTGAAAAAATATCTCAAAAAACCTCATATTTATATAAATTTTCACAATTGGTTTAAGATTTTTTCCAAAATTGACTACACAACACATTATATACGGTCTCAATCGACCCACGACATAATTATCCAAACTTTATAAACTTGTTATTTGTTGACAACTTAATAACAATCCCAACTCAAAGCTTTATACCTATTCCACGACATGGGAATCGTTTTTTATCAATAAACAATTTTTATATAAGTTTTATGATGAATACGATCTGTATTTAAATTGTCATGTTGCCAAATGTTTCGCAATGAAATTCAGATGACAATTTCATTAAAAATAAACCACACATGTGTTATTATTTTATTAAAAAACTAGAAAGATGTTTTTGTGTGATATTTTATAAATTATATTCTTTAATAAATGTTGGTCTATTTTATAAATAACTTGTTCTTATTTTATAGAAATAATTAGAGGCGTTTTTATCTTTCTCAAAATTTTACTTCACATTGACAACCCTGGCGAATAAATTATCAAACTAATCCCTCCAATACGAAAATAATATTCAAGTAGGTACGTTCACAATAACGAATGAGACTTCGTTAATAATTTTAGGAGAACAAAAATTTTTTATTGCATCCTCTTTAATTCCCATGTGTAGCTTTCGAGTAAATAATCAAATCTATAAACGGTTTGTACGATAAGTCTGCAGACATAACGATGGATGTTTACATCGTTGCCATGTTGTAATTTTATTGGCATGAAATAAATTAAATTTTTAATAAATTCTTTTAATCTATAGTCGTAATACTGGAATGTAATTAAACAATAATATTTTAGAAACGATTCATTACTTAAATTTCTCACAAAAGTAATTGAAATTATCTCGTTCTTTTCTAAAATGTACTATGCTACCATCTCTATTCAACTACTTGATAAAACCTTATGTATCATCAACGTAGTATTAGATACTTTCTTTTGATTAGTTATGAAATTATATCGTATACTGTGACTAATTAAGTATTAAATGTAAATGAAAAATAGCAAATTAACATACAAGAAAATCCGATTTTAATTATAATAAATCTTACAACACCTAAGACCGATACTACATAGCTGCCAACGTTTAGAACGTAAATATCCCTTATATACGATCAACGATTTCATTCACGCCTAGGTTTGTCCCTTTTTTTTCTGTAATTAAAGTACATAGGTTGTCTATTAGAAAAAAAGTATCTAGTAATAAAACAAAGTACAATTTATTTATATGTTTATATACATGTCGATTCTTCTGTGACAGTTGACTTGGCGGGAATTTTCAGTAGATATGAAATTGGTTTATACCAGTTTAAAAAATTCGTACCCCTAAAGAAAGGTAGAGAGAGGTTCCTTGGGTGTTTTTGTTTGGATGGATTGAGGAAACTTTTCATGATATAGAAATTACTCCTCTGCAGGGCTGGAGTTGTGGTAGATGGTAGAGTGATATGTACAGGTTGAAAATAAACGATTTAAGATAAAAAAGAAGAATAGCTAGATACAAAAAAAATAGTTCTCAGATTAAGGATATTTTGTTTTTTGTTGTTTTTGATTATTAGAGCACTTGTTTTGCACATGCCGGTCTGAGCTGTAATTTATTTTGTTCTTAGCTTTTTCTTCGGGTGTTAAATTGTGATTTTTCCTTTTGATATCTGTTGAAAGTCACTGTAAACAGTCTCAATTCTGTTTTTATTTTTTGTTGGTGACAATCCTTAAGTCAAAACGCGAATCTCAATTATTTGAATCATTTTTAAAAACTTAGTAGTCGTTCGAGCTCTACAATAATAAAATAGATCGAAGCGGCTAGTTGAAATTTTGTGTAAAGCTTGTTGAGATTTGTTATTGTCGCGCCCATGGAGATGTTTGCGCGCGCACTCTAATTACTATATAATATAGTGTATAAGAAGGATAGAAAAGGCCCTTTCTTGGGGCATTCTTACCTTAATTTCAGAGTAAACTACTTCTTGTTTAATTCTAAGACATTTCTTGAGTACTTGATGCCAATATTTGTCGGTAGCAAACTTAACCTAAAAATCTGACACGAATTTACATTTTTTTCATAGTTTTTGATGTATTTGGAAAACACGCTGTGTAGTTTTTTGATCATTTGCGTTCCCAATATCGAAATTAATGTACTACCGAAAGAAAATTTATCGTGAATGCAGCCCAATTTTCCACATCGTATGGAAGTGTAGTCAATTGGTGCAACCGGATATTCCCGATAATAGATATTCTGCTGCTTTGATAAAATATATGAACTTGAACCGTTAAGTTCAATCTTACGCTTGAAATAAGGTAACATTTCCTTTCGAGACACGAATAAGTAGAAAATTCGTACTATATTTAAAAGATATTTCCCTTTATATAACGAGTGTATATTCGAAAACTTCGATATCTTTCTTCTAGTAAATTATATTAGGAATCGAAAAGGGACGCAATCGTGATTTATATTTCACGGAAAAAATGTTTTCCATACAATAGGTAGTCACAATCAGCGGCTTTCGTGGAATAAAAATGTCGTTTCTTCTTCGAATCGACACAAAACGTTATTAGGGACAATACGACAAATCCGGAAAGATCAGCATTTAGGGAAATCATTTGGAAATCAGTTTATACATAGAAGAGGATCGTACAGTAGCGTGCAGGTCGAAAATGACGGTACAAGATACCAAAAAAAAAAATTAAGATGAAATCTTACTGAAGACAATATACAGTTTGTCATTTTTTTCACGCAGACACACAGTGGTGTGCCTCGTTTTCTAATATATTGGTTATATGGGTTTGAACTTTCTCTTTTAAATAATGCTACGTTCATAAATGATTGTTTTAATATAAAATTTAAGCTATAACTGAAAATTATTATCAGATATCAGAAGGTAAACGAATATTTATAAAACGTGGCTGAAATTTACAGAGAACTACGCCTGGGCGCGTATGAAATAGAAGACGAAGATTGTGTGTATTAAATAAAATAAAATTTCTAACTTTAATTGGTACTTACTTATTGAAAAAATCTCAGATTACGGCTATTTAATCTTTAATACAGAACGCTTTTGGCATATAAAAACTTTTTTCTATTTTGAGAGATAAAGTGAGAAAAAATCGAAAGCAATAATATTAAAAATGATTTAGTTACTCTCTTTTAATTAACAAATATACTATAAACTATTCACAAACATCTAATTTATTTAATTACTGTCCCGGTGTGTTCATTATTACTTCAAATTGTTGACTGCTAGTCATCCGCTTTATATACTATTAAACTTTCGAGAACTTTCGATTCCTTGAAATCTATAGACCGCCGTAAACAAACAGAAATGCCAATCATTGCTTTGACAACATATTGAAGCAGGACTTTCAATAATGTTCTTCGCCACTGAAGATTTTAGTGAAAATTCACAAATTTCAATAAGATCTGTAGCAAAAGTAACCGTCGGAGGACTTTATTTGCCGAAGTATTCCAGCAAAATCTAATTTAATTTTTCTTTAATATTGGAGACAATTCGTTGGGGCTCCGCATATTATTGAATTTTCTCTTCAGATCTTGAATATCAGAGAATAATTTTACATCGCAAGTAACTGAAATAAATTTGAAAAGGTCGCATCAAGTTCTTAATGGAGAGAATTGTGATTTCACAATGAGGATTCGAAACTTTTGCGTTTAAGACAAAAAAATAAACTATCGGTTATCTTTGACGTAAATCATAATCACGTGACAGTTTGCGGCGTTTCAACGGAAATAGTGAGAATGTTTCTTATTGACATTTGTCTATACAAGATGTCCCACGATGAGTTAAAACTATCTGTATATGGCAAAATAATAATACACTTTTGAAATCTACGTGAAATTTTAGTATACACTTGTCTAAAAAGTTTTTCCAAAAAATGCATACTTTTTGAGTTATTAATTTTTTTGTAAAAAATTTGACCCACTGCAGACCCTTATAAATTATTTTTTTACAAAGATACCCTTATAGATATGAAAATGGTTTCTGTTTAGTTGCTTTTAGGAAGGTCAGACGTATTTGAAACTATGTTGAAAACTTTTTCATTTTATACAGGGTGTGTATAAAACGTGTTCACATTTCAACATCATAAATATCAAATTTCTTTATTTTTTTAAAATAAAACCACCCGGCTTTTTCTATTAACAATAACTAATAACAATTTGATTTGATTTTTTCTTTCGGACCTTGACAAGATAGAGAAAAATACTTTATTTCTTAATGCTTGTAACAAAATTTAGACTACACCTGCATCTCTAAAAGACATTTAATATCTGGATAGCGGCAAGGCTTAAGTATAGGAAAGTATACATGAATTTGCCTTTTTTTGTACCCCTGAATGCATTAAAATAGAAAAAACCGGTGGTTCTATTAAAAAAAATAAAGAAATTTGATATTTATGAAGTTAAACTTTGAACACTTTTTATATACACCCTGTATAAAATGAAAAACTTTTCAGCATAGATTCAAATATGTCTGACCATGCTAAAAGCAACTAAACAGAAATAATTTTCATATCTTTAAGGGTATCTTTGCAAAAAAATAATTTATGAGGGTCTGCAATGGGTCAAATTTTTTACAAAAAAATTAATAACTCGAAAAGTATGCATTTTTCGAGAAAAGTTTTCAGACAAAAGTATACTAAAATTTTACGTAGATTTCAAAAATGTATTATTATACAGAGTGTTTTATTTAGAATAACAAAGTTACAGTCGGTTCTACCATCTTTGCAAATATTTTAGTTGAAAAGATCGGATAAGAAATCCCAAACGTAGAAATTTTCATTTATTTTCAGTTATTCTCTTCCTTTTCCGTTTCCACCGCTTGAAACGTGAATTTCAAGGGGATCCAATCGAAAGAGAATAGAAAAAGTTATGTCGATAAATTTATAATTAGGTATTCCTGAGCTGCAACCTCTGGGTTTCATTCTCCCAAAGTATTTATTCGAGTAAAAATCTAGATGTCTGCTTCATAGGCTATTATAGGCTTCACAATCATGGTGTACGTCCATTTCAATTTATTTTAGTGTCACTATCCCGTCAGAAATCCTGCGCGAATGCGTAAGTTCTTACTACATAAGTCCGAGTATTTCTAGGACAATGTGCAGTGGAGTTTGGACTTGAACAACTTCTATTTCTGCTGTTGTACAAGCCTCTGTTGCCTCTGTAATTCAGATACTTTCAAACTTTGCTCCTTGCTTGGGTGTGGTTGGGTCATTTGGTAAGAAAAAGATTTAATTTCAACAAAAACGTTTATTGATATGAAGCTCCAGGATTTCGGCAATAACAACGAGTAGAAAAATACCCAAATTACAACACCAAGTACCTTAAAGCTCTGCAGAAGTGACAGTTTAGGCTGAAATATCTTCGAAGGTTAGCCCGTACAGTTTTTTACTATGGTTAAGGGGATTTAACCAAAGTATTCGTCAAGAAATGGGTACCGTACCCGATACTATGTAGTGAAGTTTTCAATAATAATCTAAAGGTCAGGTTTCAGGAATGCCTTGGGCGAGATGGCGGCTAGATGAAGGTTATTACTTTTAAGAAATAATTTTCCACTTTATATTCTCCATTTTAAATAAAAATTTGTTTGGATACAATGCGTTTTTCTTTTTTTTTTACGGAAATTTCAAAAGTACGAAAATTAATGGCTCGTGATATTTAAATTACTGTATAAATTTTCCATATTTCATTGATCGATTTATCAAAATTCCATTTCTTTATTTTATTTTTCGACTACGCGACCAAATTCAGTAAACACATTACGATATTTCCAAAGTTTCAAATGTCGGAAACGTTGATTTTCTACTTGAATTTCGTCTCCTATTTTCCATAGAAGTTGATGTGATCCGGAAAAATCGCTTGGCAAGACAGTTCTTGTCACTTTCGAAGAAAAACCCAAATCTAATCGCATAAATTCAGAGTGAATGAAAAGACGAAATATATTCATTTCACTATACGAGGTCTGGCTATTAAATAACGAAACTGCGCGACTACAGGGCGCCCTAGACGGGGACCCTCAAATTTTTCGTTAAATTGAAAAAAACTCCGACTGAGTGTTATAAATTGTTGCAAGAGTCCCATGGGGACAATTCTCTATCTCGTGCGCGCGTTTTTGAGTGGTGTAAGCGCTTTAGTGAGGGTCTGAAGAAGACCAGCGCCCAGGTCGCCCTGAGACTGTTTCAACTCCGGAAACAGTTACCAAAATCAACCAAATTGTGCGTGCAGATAGTCGAATGAACATCCGGATGATTATCGAGGCTGTAAATTCCCATAAAGAAACGGTTAGAAAAATTTTACACGAAGAATTACACAAAAGTCTGTGCGAAATTGGTGCAAAAAAATCAGACTTCTGACCAAAAGTTCTTGCTCAGATTTCCTTGAAATGTTAGAAGGGTTAGAAAAAGAACTGCTCTGAAAGGGACCCGATTTGAGTCGATGGAACTTTCTGGTATGCAAAATCCAGTCAAATTTTAAATTAGAAATTGACATTATTCAACGTGAAACCATTGAAAAAGATTTTTCAACCACAATGTTGTGCGCCAAATCTATGCTTCTCGTACTTTACAGTGTCGCCCACCACACGACAAAAGTATTCTAATTTAAGTCGCTTCATAGTGTGGTGGCTATTTCTGAAGTTTTGCGTTCAAGGACCTCGGTGTTTGCAGCTGTATCGATCGAACTTATCTTCAAAGCACTAAACGTTTGAGCAGATTTAGAAAAGATACACATCGTTCCATTCTTATACGCAGATCAACATTAAGGCAACAAATGGCTGCAAAATATTCGTTCGAGTTTTATGTAAGCTGCTCATGTCTGTCCATGGAGAGACGACTCCAGAAATGTTGAAGAATCCACTGGATGATCGTTGACTGAAAGTGCGTAAGCTAGCAGATATAGTAAGCATTTCAAAAAGTTCGGTACAACGCATATTAACTAAAAATTTGGACACGAGAAAGCCCTACGCAAGATGGTTGCCACGTTTTCTCACAATGGAACAAAAACAGCGTCGTGAAGATGTTTGGTAATGTTTCACTTAAATAAAGTCGCTTCATAACCATGAAGAAACGTGGATCCATCACTTAACACCTGAAACAAAAGGGCAAACACAACAATAGACTGAAAAGGGAGAACCGACTCCAAAGAAAGCAAAGACCGTTCCATCTGCATTTAATTTCCATTTAATATCTTGAAAAAGGAAAAATTATCAACGGCGAGTATTATGCGAACTTATTGTAACGTTTGGACGATGAAGTCAAGCAAAAACGGCCGAATTTGGCTAAGAAGAAAGTGTTGTTTCATCAAGGCAATGCACCAGCTCACACATCCGTTATTGCAATGGCCAAAATTAACGAATTAAAGTTTAAATTGCTACCGCATGCACCTTATTCGCCAGATTTAGTCCCTTCGGTTTATTTTCCGTTCCCAGACTTGAAAAAACGGCAGTTAATGGCTATTTTGAGGAGCCTTGACGAATATAGCTGGGAAAAGTGTATTGTGTGTTTTATTTGTTGGGCCAGGTACTTCTGAGACAATTCACGTATACTTAACTCCAATAAAAGTCAATATATTCAGTTGGTATAGTTGTTCGTCATACCTTTATTCACGGACAACACTTTAATCTTATTAATTAATAAAGTATGATGCTTTTATGTGGCAAACATTTTCAATAATTATCAGTAGTTGCATGCAACGTCGGATATAATACCCTTGTTAGTTGAATAGAAGTTTAATTGTAGTAGGGGCCATCACGAACATACATATTCAAGAGATCGTCCGACTATCTAATACAGGATGGAACAAAGTGGGTTATAACATTTTATTTCAGTAGTAATAACCCAAGGACCTTGATAAAAAGTTTTGTAACCTCGTCGCTTGTACTGCTTGGTTGTCTTCAATCAGATAACTTCAAATTAATTCTGGATTTATACTAAAGGAAATAATATTAATAGAACAGACATTTAGCTGGCTGACAAGCAGTAAAACGCGACCACGACCCGCCATTTCAACCAATTAAATAAGAAAGAAGATTTTCAAAGAAAATGTAGACCTCAGATGCTGAATCTGTAGACAGTATGGTAAAATTAATAATATTATGACTGGACGCTCGGTCTTTGCAAGAAAGGAATACCTGGAAAGGCTTAAATAACGAAAACCAAATATGCAAAACGCATATTTTTCATATCATATGCATATATCATTAGTAAATAACAAATTGTGCATGACTGAACAAGTTTTGAAAGACGTAGAGGTTTTGCAAAACCAAAACAATTTTATAAATCTGCTATTCTATAGTAGTCGGACGGCTTGAGGAAATTATATGGGGGTTCCCAATCTGAAAGTCAAAATAAGTCTTTGAACACGTTGAGCACCAGCTCAGTCCATACGCCTGCAACTGAACTTTCCTCATAGACCTACGGACCACTCGGCGTGTTTTAGGGTATTTTAGGGAAAAAAATGTGTTGTTGTAAAGATTATCCAAAATTTGGATGGGTTATAAATCAAACTAGTCTTACCAGCCCTCGAGAAAGAGCTCAGGTATAAATGTTTCATCACAAAATAAACATAGCAGATATTTTTGATCTAATATAATATTCTTTGAAACACGTTGTACATTTTTGTACACTCTACATAAAAGCATAAATTCAAAGGACATATATAATGACAAGATTTATTTCGAATAAAAAATGCATAAAATGTTTTTTGTGTTTCCGGCCAGGACCTCTCAGGGCGCTGGGGAAAGTTTTAGTAGTAAACTTAATTTTTCCTAGGATCCACACCCCGTATGAAGTGTAAAAACACAAACATAATTTGGACCCAGGGAAAAGTTTATCAATTTTGGTTGGGGCTCAACGTGTTAAAACCCTTAATTCTAAGTTCTGTTGAGCGGTCTGCATAGGGTGTTGAGCAATTTGTGTCAGTTATTATTTATTTTATGTTTTTGAAGAAATAACATTTAGAGCTTTATTTCTAGAACAATAATACCATTAATTAAAGGTAAAACAACAAATTCTGTTTGATTTCTGAAATTGTTGCGATAAAAACCTATCAGTTGGTTATGTAGACACAACTTGAGCTCGTCCGTGTTCGGATATAATCGGCGTGGATGTATCGAATTCGAGCATTAAACCTTATAATTACGCATATGATCGTTTACAGATTGTATTACCATGAATATCCGTTAAATCAGCAGCGCTATTATACCGAATAATCCAATATTCATTTTAATTATGTTTATTATCTCTATGATCGTGGATTAAATATAATAACTATTCAATTTCGTATAACGATGACAGTTTTTCATTGACAGTTCATGGCGGACATGTTGTTGAAGTTACATCTGTCAAATTAGCTGTCACTTATTCAATCAGTGAGAATAGATGTAGCGTTCAACCCCGCTGATCATCGAATAAGGGTAATATTCTCAGTTAATGGTGGTAGTGTGGTAGATCATTTCACTGATTCAGTGAGTAAAAAAAAAACATCGCAGCTGTCAGTGAGAGTATGCAGGAGACTCTTAAGTAGTCGTAAACCACAATATGACGAATTTTGTGTCGCTCCAGAACAAAATTCGGTTGAAGGTTAAAGATCATAGATAACGAAGTGTGTTCGCTGTAATGGTTGAGGAACATTTCTGGATGAATTGTCATATTTGAGACGATAACAATCCACGTTAAATTTTGAAGCATAAAATACCATCGAAGAAAAATTACTTTATGTTATGATTTAGATCGATGATTACCAAATTTTTTCGGTTTGAATCGAATGATATGTTTTGTAAATGTGTTTGTGAATTGCTTTTTTTTCGAAGACCAATTGAGTTCATATTTATACTCTTGTCCTCGATGTTGCCACATCGGGCGCCTTGAAATAACTGAGTTTCAACAAACTGATATTCATTGGTAAAACACAAATTTTATTTATCGACCAGCTCAATCGCGGATCTCACTGAAAAAACACGAATTTGGTCATCTTTGCACGGAAAAAACTTACTGATACGGCATGTCCTTCATTGGAGTGAAGGTAATATCCATCCTCCTTGCACAAGGAGGATGGGGATGATTCGGTTTTATTGTTTTCCACTTGCTTCGTTGCTGTATGTGAGAAATGTATTCTGCTGACCACCTTGACCAGAAATTTTGCAATGTTTGAGTAGCTTGTTGATACTTATTCAAACGATTTGACGTTTGTTATCGCAGGGCAGGTGTGGGTAATGCTGTCAGTGGAAATGGATCCCACAGGAGCATAGAGATTATCATGGATGCATGGAACGCTAAAATTATGACATTAAATATAAGTCATAGTATTTCGTAACGAATGTCATAAGTCAAATGTTCACATGAGATGTCACCTGTCATAAGGTTCCATTTAATATTGATTTCAGTTACGTCATCGATGCCTATTACGCCATCTGTAACCACTTGTAGGGAAGCTTACAATTTTTATCTTCCAAATTTCATCAGTCTACGTATCACTGTTCAAAGGAAAAGATAGCGGGGGACTATTGAGAATGACTGTATACAAAATGTTATTATGGAATAATTAAGTACGTTCAATACGATATTGACATTTCCACGTGACTATGAGGTAGGTATTATTTGGGAAATTTCCTTTATATTATGTTTATGAGTAATTTGCGGAATGCGTTCTCCTTGAGTTAATCTGTTATTATATATTTATTGTCAAAGGCAACAGTCCAATAAAATCTAAAATTAGCTCATTATTTATAACTTTGAAAATAGTGAATTCGGCTGGAGGATTTATATCAAACACTTCATCGAATAGTGAATGAATAATATGCAACTAAGTGCATAAAGTGCACAAAGTGCGTACTTTGGACACATTTTCGAGTGCGTAAAACTTCACTATACACACTAGTGTCTAATGAAACATACTTCAAGCAGTAGTGCGCGAAGAAAATGATTATTAAAGTTTTCGTAGCGTAGTGGTTAGAGTACAAGGCTCACATACGAGAGGTCCCAGGTTCAAGTCGCGCTCAATTTAATCTTTTTTTCACTAGTAGAAAAAATATTGTATGTAATTCGTGTGTAAAGGCCCGTTTTCAACTCATGTGTTTGTCGCATTCATCGAAAAAAGGCTACTATACACACTCGTTATATATAAACACAACTTTTGACTATAGAACTATATTTACTGGAAAAAGTGGATATTTATTGCACTCATCTGTCATTATAGTACAGAGGTTTGTGATCAAGATAAACATAGACATTCAAATGAGCGAAATCTTTAGTTCTTTTTCGGTGAGATTGTAATACGTCTCAAAGAATTGAGAATTTTATTTTATTATCAAGTTATCAGTTAATATACCTTTTTGAACATTTCTATGATGATGGGAGAGATCATAGACAAGACAGCACAAACACTAGAGTTTACATCCAAGATGACGGACACGACAGATGACACATAATGAGATGACACGACAGATAATACATGATAGGTGTGATCATATATATCACAAGATGGCGGGAATGACATATGACGTTATTTCCGTTGACGTTGATTTCCAAAATGTCAGTCCTACCCCCCAAGGTATTAATTTATTTGTAACACGTCTCAAAGAATTGAGAATTTTATTTTATTATCAAGTTATCAGTTAATATACCTTTTTGATCATTTCTATGATGATGGGAGAGATCATAGACAAGACAGCACAAACACTAGAGTTTACATCCAAGATGACGGACACGACAGATGACACATAAAGAGATGACACGACAGATAATACATGATAGGTGTGATCATATATATCACAAGATTGCGGGAATGACATATGACGTTATTTCCGTTGACGTTGATTTCCAAAATGTCAGTCCTACCCCCCAAGGTATTAATTTATTTGTAACACGTCTCAAAGAATTGAGAATTTTATTTTATTATCAAGTTATCAGTTAATATACCTTTTTGATCATTTCTATGATGATGGGAGAGATCATAGACAAGACAGCACAAACACTAGAGTTTACATCCAAGATGACGGACACGACAGATGACACATAAAAAGATGACACGACAGATAATACATGATAGGTGTGATCATATATATCACAAGATTGCGGGAATGACATATGACGTTATTTCCGTTGACGTTGATTTCCAAAATGTCAGTCCTACCCCCCAAGGTATTAATTTATTTGTAACACGTCTCAAAGAATTGAGAATTTTATTTTATTATCAAGTTATCAGTTAATATACCTTTTTGATCATTTCTATGATGATGGGAGAGATCATAGACAAGACAGCACAAACACTAGAGTTTACATCCAAGATGACGGACACGACAGATGACACATAATGAGATGACACGACAGATAATACATGATAGGTGTGATCATATATATCACAAGATGGCGGGAATGACATATGACGTTATTTCCGTTGACGTTGATTTCCAAAATGTCAGTCCTACCCCCCAAGGTATTAATTTATTTGTAACACGTCTCAAAGAATTGAGAATTTTATTTTATTATCAAGTTATCAGTTAATATACCTTTTTGATCATTTCTATGATGATGGGAGAGATCATAGACAAGACAGCACAAACACTAGAGTTTACATCCAAGATGACGGACACGACAGATGACACATAAAGAGATGACACGACAGATAATACATGATAGGTGTGATCATATATATCACAAGATTGCGGGAATGACATATGACGTTATTTCCGTTGACGTTGATTTCCAAAATGTCAGTCCTACCCCCCAAGGTATTAATTTATTTGTAACACGTCTCAAAGAATTGAGAATTTTATTTTATTATCAAGTTATCAGTTAATATACCTTTTTGATCATTTCTATGATGATGGGAGAGATCATAGACAAGACAGCACAAACACTAGAGTTTACATCCAAGATGACGGACACGACAGATGACACATAAAGAGATGACACGACAGATAATACATGATAGGTGTGATCATATATATCACAAGATGGCGGGAATGACATATGACGTTATTTCCGTTGACGTTGATTTCCAAAATGTCAGTCCTACCCCCCAAGGTATTAATTTATTTGTAACACGTCTCAAAGAATTGAGAATTTTATTTTATTATCAAGTTATCAGTTAATATACCTTTTTGATCATTTCTATGATGATGGGAGAGATCATAGACAAGACAGCACAAACACTAGAGTTTACATCCAAGATGACGGACACGACAGATGACACATAATGAGATGACACGACAGATAATACATGATAGGTGTGATCATATATATCACAAGATGGCGGGAATGACATATGACGTTATTTCCGTTGACGTTGATTTCCAAAATGTCAGTCCTACCCCCCAAGGTATTAATTTATTTGTAACACGTCTCAAAGAATTGAGAATTTTATTTTATTATCAAGTTATCAGTTAATATACCTTTTTGATCATTTCTATGATGATGGGAGAGATCATAGACAAGACAGCACAAACACTAGAGTTTACATCCAAGATGACGGACACGACAGATGACACATAACGAGATGACACGACAGATAATACATGATAGGTGTGATCATAGTATATCACAAGATTGCGGGAATGACATATGACGTTATTTCCGTTGACGTTGATTTCCAAAATGTCAGTCCTACCCCCCAAGGTATTAATTTATTTGTAACACGTCTCAAAGAATTGAGAATTTTATTTTATTATCAAGTTATCAGTTAATATACCTTTTTGAACATTTCTATGATGATGGGAGAGATCATAGACAAGACAGCACAAACACTAGAGTTTACATCCAAGATGACGGACACGACAGATGACACATAATGAGATGACACGACAGATAATACATGATAGGTGTGATCATATATGGATACAGGATGGAACAAAGTGGGTTATAACATTTTATTTCAGTAGTAATAACCCAAGGACCTTGATAAAAAGTTTTGTAACCTCGTCGCTTGTACTGCTTGGTTGTCTTCAATCAGATAACTTCAAATTAATTCTGGATTTATACTAAAGGAAATAATATTAATAGAACAGACATTTAGCTGGCTGACAAGCAGTAAAACGCGACCACGACCCGCCATTTCAACCAATTAAATAAGAAAGAAGATTTTCAAAGAAAATGTAGACCTCAGATGCTGAATCTGTAGACAGTATGGTAAAATTAATAATATTATGACTGGACGCTCGGTCTTTGCAAGAAAGGTATACCTGGAAAGGCTTAAATAACGAAAACCAAATATGCAAAACGCATATTTGGTTTTTAAGGTATTAATTTATTTGTAACACTGCAGACTGGAGAAGTAATAAGACTGAAATCTCTGTATTCAGTGGTCTTAAATTATTTATTAGTTGAGTACAATGAATTTTCAGGAATCTGTCTATAAACGTATATTTTATTGAAGATATAGATGATTCATTCACTCATTAAATTGTAGATCATGCTTGCCCAAGATGTTATCGTGACATGCATTGGGACCTACTGGAAAAAAATTCTATTTTTTGCATTGAAACTTGTTGCATTTCAAACCATATTGTATGCAACACGTCGAGTGCAATTAAGACTTTCTTTATAGGGAAAAATAAAACTCGAAATTCATTAAGCTCCTTCGGTAAATTACAATAAATAACGACTGCATAATGATTGGATTCAAAGTTTATTGTAGACAACGATATTAAGAAAAAAATTACCTGAGTACCTGAGCTAACAAAAGGTTTGGAGTGGTTAAAAGCCCCGTGCATTAATAATTAAATAGCCGTATCAAGCACTTATTTGGTAGTAAAAGTAAGAAATTATGTTACGATGGTTGGGATGTTTACGGTTAGCTTTTGAACTAAAAACATTTTTGTAATTAGAAAGATATTTTTTAAATAAATTTACACATATTTATCCTGCGTTACTGAATCTATAAGCATCAATCGCTAATTTTACAAAAAGCGAAATACCAATTATATTTACAAGTTTTATACGCCGAGTATGTATTTCGATTAATTTGTTTAATGAAATAATAGATTAATAGCATTATACAAAGCTGTCATTAATTGATTTTGTAATTTTAAATTCTAATTTGCTTCGATAATCAAACTTCGATGTTTAGATAGCCGACAGAAACGAAATCATTTTGTAATGAGAGAAATTCTAAATATATCAGTGTTGTGCTGAATTGGGATAAAATTGCAAAAACATGAACCATTATTTTGCTGAAATTTCTTTTAGGCATCTACGACAATCGTGATTTTATAGAGAAAAGTTTCAATCAAACAAAAAATGTTTCGATTGATGTCGATTGATATCGATTGTCAAATGATATCGATGTAAATTGATGGGATTGATTGATTGAGGGTTGCTCGTTCGATTATAGCATTGGTTCCCAAACTTTTTTGTTTCATAGACCACTTTTGCTGGATCCGGTGGGGATACATTACTACAAATTTCCAAATCTCGAAAACTTGCGTTGTGGCCGAGTTTCAACGATGAATTAACAGTTTTCCAATGAAAAAAAAGTTAGAATTGATTGCTTGATAGGATTAATTATTTGATTGATAGAATCAGCTAAACAGATAAGTGAGTGGATATCAAAAAACCAAAGTGACTTTATTCAACTTTACTTTTTTGATATCTACAGTGACTCACAGCACAAGAACCAATCAATTCTCGAAAATTTTAATATCTTCTTCTTCTCCTTCTTCATCTTAGGTTATGACTTAATCCTTAATGTTTGCATCAATGGTTGCCTGGTTGCACCTAGGATGATGAAGACCAGTTTTCATACCATCTTGTAGGTGGTCGACCTGGTGATCGGAGTGTATTCGGTTTTTCTTCCTTTGCAATCTTTGTCAACTTGACATTCTATCCACGTGATCTCTCCATTCACTTCGCCGATTTCTCCTCCACGTGTCCCGCTATTGAATAATTCTTTAAAGCCGCTTAGTTATGGTATTCTCTGTTCTGGTCTGATATTATTGACGCCTTTGTTGTTTGCATCGCTAAGGAATTACGAGTGACTGGTTGACCTTGTGTCGGCGCCACACGGCTTTATATAGGTGATCATCTCATACGTCACACCTAACCTAACCTAACTTTACCTAACCTAAGCGAACGTTATAATAAGCTTTAGAAGTAACCGCAATAGTCAATTTGACTCCTGCCGATATAATTTGGGTCTTAACAAACCATATAAAGTTGTTAACATAAAAAATGTCGATGTGAACGTTTTTTGTAGAGCTTTTTATTAAAAATTCGTAATTCGAATTAGTAAAATCGCTGTTTCATCTTTTTGGAACTACACCCATGAATTGTACCATGAAATAATAAGAGCGGTACCAAAAGATTTGGCTCTTTCGCAAAGACAACGTCGAATAGAAGCCGAAAAGTAATTGAGGACCTTACATCCATTACTGTTGTCGAGACGTGGGTTTATAAATATGGCGTCGGAACTGCCTAACAACTTTGCTATAAAATGGCGTCACTTTCCAGCATAATCGTGACTGATTGTTTAGCCAAAAAACTGGTGTCGTCGTCAATCACCGTATTCACCAGAACTAGCTCATTGGGGCTTATTTCTGTTTTCGGAATTCAAATAATCTTATCGGGAACGTGCCTCAAGTCCCTTGAAACCAGACGATGTTTTTGGAAAATCGGATTGAGCGTTGACTTGCTTGTGTTGACTTGAAAGCAGCCTATTTGGGAGTTTTCAATTGTAGATAGGCAAGGGCCACCAAGGGGTCAACAAAAAGATTAAACAGACAGCCAGCGCCGACAAGGCCCCCTTTATCTTAGAAATAATACAAGTAATTATCGATAAAATGTTTATTTCAATTCACTGTATACTTTTTCAAAGTTATTATCAGATTTTTTGGCCACATTTCCCCAGTTCGAAGCTTACGTAATTGACGTGCAATAAAATGATTTATTGAATGATCATTGGCGAACTAAACACCTGTACCATCGGTGTTATTTGCCGTTCCATGATAGAACCCCATTCATATTACACGACAGTGTTTTTCTAGCTACTGATGCAACGATGTTTCTACTTCTATGGCGTGTAAAATATTTTTTTAAATAAAATTTCACACGCTTATGACATACGTTTTGTATTAAACGAAATTTCCTAAAAATAAACATAATTTTATGGAATATAAACTGTTATTATGAAGCTGTTTTTCATTGGTGATAAATCATTTTTATGTCCACAATGGATGGATATCGTTATTAATGCAGTTAATTATAGTTATTTCTAAATATATCCTCAAAGGAGTGATTTTTTTGCTGGTATCTTTTTGGCAACACTGTTTTTGACAGATCACGTGTGTCTTTGTCAAACTTGTCAAGTTTGGTCTATAGTTCAATCATTAATCGACTTACGAACGAACAAAGCTTGTAAATTATTGAATTTTACTATCAAAATTCATGGTCGGTTCTTCCAATTTATGGGCATTTTGTTGGGCCTACTGAGGGAACTATTCGGAAGCTGGTGACTAAATTTCGAACCCAGTTCATACTTTTGGACATTAAACCACTAATACGCAAATGTACAGTGAAGACCGAAGAAAATATTGCGGCTGTATCCGCCAGTGTTACTGATGACCGTGAAATGTCGATTCGCAGCAATTGGGTCTTTGTTACTGAAAATTTTGCGAAAGGATTTGGGTATAAAACCTTATAAGATACGGCTGGTGCAAGAATTGAAGGCAAACGATCTCCCACAACGTCTAACATTTGGTGATTGGGCGCTGGCAAAGTTGGAGGGAGATCCAAATGTGTTCAGCGACGAAGCTCATTCAAACAAAATTGCCGCATCTGGAATGAAGATCAGCCAGAAGCATTGCAAGAGTTACTAATGCATCCAGCAAAAGTCACTATTTGGTGTCGATTATCGGCCGGTAGCAACATCGGGTAGTACTTCTTCAAAAGCGACGATGGCCGGAACGTTACTGTTAATGGCGAGCGCCACCGTGTGATTTTTTGCCCAAAATGGAAGAATTGGACATGCCTGACATGTGATTTCAACAAGACGATGCCACATGGCACACGGCACGCGAAACAATGGCCAAATTGAAAGCTGCCTTCGGTGAACAGTTCATCTCCATTTTGGTCGCCTAGATCGTGTGATTTAACGCCTTTGTACTATTTTTTATGGGGCCATGTTAAGGTTAAGGCAACAATTGAAGCACTAGAAGCCAATATTAAAACATTTATTCGTGAAATAACTGCCAATATGTTGTAGAAAGTCTGCGAAAATGTGCATGGACTATTTAAAGCAGGGCCACGGCCAACATATGCAAGAAATAATCTTCAAACATTAAATTATACTGATCGTTCTATCGATTCCAATAAAGATTTCATAAACTTTTTCACATTTTTTGTGTTTTTTTTTCAAAATCAAATTCTATACTTCTCAAATAATCACTGATTAGTAATACTATACAACTGAAGGTGACAAAGTGCAATTTTTCCTAAATTGCTTCATTTTTCGAAGGGGTATGTTGAGAATATTGTATCATACTGTGAATTCAAAAAACGCTTGGTTCATAAAGAATTATTATATAAGTGGTTGGGGTTACTAGAACCGGAGCAATAAAATCATGCCTAACAGCTGCACTAAAAATGATTCTAAACCACCTACCTCTTCACTAGTACAGATAAAACATCACTTAGAATGTTCATGGACGACATTATTCACTTACGAATTTTTTGTATCAATTCTTGGAACACCCTGTATAAAACAGTTTACAAAGTGTAATTGTAATCAAGTTAAACGGACACCCAGCTGGTAGATTAAATATAACCTCACTTTTGTGAATAAGCCAGCTTGGCTAATAATAATTTTGTAGCTTATTCACCCAGTATATCGATATTTTCAACAAAAGGGTTTCGCGCCAAATATGTCGATATTAACCAAATAAATAAAATACGAACATCAAAAAGAGTTGACTTTTTTTATTAATTACCAATTAATAGAAGACCTACCTTCGGAATATTAGTCATAACGATTATTTCTACTGAGTTGACAGTAACCGAAGCACTCTGTATAAAACAGTTTACAAAGTGTAATTGTAATCAAGTTAAACGGACACCCAGCTGGTAGATTAAATATAACCTCACTTTTGTGAATAAGCCAGCTTGGCTAATAATAATTTTGTAGCTTATTCACCCAGTATATCGATATTTTCAACAAAAGGGTTTCGCGCCAAATATGTCGATATTAATCAAATAAATAAAATACGAACATCAAAAAGAGTTGACTTTTTTTATTAATTACCAATTAATAGAAGACCTACCTTCGGAATATTAGTCATAACGATTATTTCTACTGAGTTGACAGTAACCGAAGCACTCTGTATAAAACAGTTTACAAAGTGTAATTGTAATCAAGTTAAACGGACACCCAGCTGGTAGATTAAATATAACCTCACTTTTGTGAATAAGCCAGCTTGGCTAATAATAATTTTGTAGCTTATTCACCCAGTATATCGATATTTTCCACAAAAGGGTTTCGCGCCAAATATGTCGATATTAACCAAATAAATAAAATACGAACATCAAAAAGAGTTGACTTTTTTTATTAATTACCAATTAATAGAAGACCTACCTTCGGAATATTAGTCATAACGATTATTTCTACTGAGTTGACAGTAACCGAAGCACTCTGTATAAAACAGTTTACAAAGTGTAATTGTAATCAAGTTAAACGGACACCCAGCTGGTAGATTAAATATAACCTCACTTTTGTGAATAAGCCAGCTTGGCTAATAATAATTTTGTAGCTTATTCACCCAGTATATCGATATTTTCAACAAAAGGGTTTCGCGCCAAATATGTCGATATTAATCAAATAAATAAAATACGAACATCAAAAAGAGTTGACTTTTTTTATTAATTACCAATTAATAGAAGACCTACCTTCGGAATATTAGTCATAACGATTATTTCTACTGAGTTGACAGTAACCGAAGTACCCTGTATAAAACAATTTACAAAGGGTAATTGTAATCAAGTTAAGAGGACACCCACTTGGTAGATTAAATATAACCTCACTTTTGTGAATAAGCCAGCTTGGCTAATAATAATTTTGTAGCTTATTCACCCAGTATATCGATATTTTCAACAAAAGGGTTTCGCGCCAAATATGTCGATATTAACCAAATAAATAAAATACGAACATCAAAAAGAGTTGACTTTTTTTATTAATTACCAATTAATAGAAGACCTACCTTCGGAATATTAGTCATAACGATTATTTCTACTGAGTTGACAGTAACCGAAGTACCCTGTATAAAACAATTTACAAAGGGTAATTGTAATCAAGTTAAGAGGACACCCACTTGGTAGATTAAATATAACCTCACTTTTGTGAATAAGCCAGCTTGGCTAATAATAATTTTGTAGCTTATTCACCCAGTATATCGATATTTTCAACAAAAGGGTTTCGCGCCAAATATGTCGATATTAACCAAATAAATAAAATACGAACATCAAAAAGAGTTGACTTTTTTTATTAATTACCAATTAATAGAAGACCTACCTTCGGAATATTAGTCATAACGATTATTTCTACTGAGTTGACAGTAACCGAAGCACTCTGTATAAAACAGTTTACAAAGTGTAATTGTAATCAAGTTAAACGGACACCCAGCTGGTAGATTAAATATAACCTCACTTTTGTGAATAAGCCAGCTTGGCTAATAATAATTTTGTAGCTTATTCACCCAGTATATCGATATTTTCAACAAAAGGGTTTCGCGCCAAATATGTCGATATTAACCAAATAAATAAAATACGAACATCAAAAAGAGTGACTTTTTTTTTAAATTACCAATTAATAGAAGACCTACCTTCGGAATATTAGTCATAACGATTATTCCTACCGAGTTGACAGAAATTAAGATTTGAATTATATGACATAATTTAATAAAACATATCGCAATATATACTACTTTTTTACTCATATTCTTTGTATATTTGCTTGATATCGGTATATCATTTTATTTAAAACTCGACTAATTGAAAGTTGGCGGATTTTCAAGCATGGCAACACCTGTTGTTTGGGAAACTTCCAATTACGTGAAGAAACAATCGGAAACGAAAACAAACTTAGCGAACTGCTTTAACTATAAGCAACAACTTTGAAAATCATATACCGAACGTGTTATGTGTCATTTCAGACATTTATATTATCTGTTCTGACAACTTGTAAGATATTGTGTGAAATGTTTCTATACGAGGGTTATAAAATAGGTTTTTTAAGACTGACATTTCACATATTCCTTATTAATGTAATCTGTAGTTTTAAGTAGGTGATCTATTGATTGATATAGGGTGAAAAATAAATTTATATCGTTTTTTATTCATAGTTTAAAGTCAAAATTTTAACAAAACAAGAAAAGAAAGCTCGAGCTTAAGAAACAAACGTTTCCTTCCATGTTTAAGGATATATTTTGGAGTTTTTGCATGATTCCAATACCCAACTAAATATATATTGTATCAAAATCAAATAAATTTTACGAAATTTAAATTTCTGTTCAAACTATAAGGTATTATAATATAATAAAACGGCCCCGTACAATGCTTTCCCAATAAATATCCATTAATTTACGATTTTTGGGTCTTATCGAATGTTGAATAGGTAGAAATGTGAGAAATACTATACGAGTGACGTCACTATATAGTAAAATATGGTTGCAGGTCATTTACGCCTGTTAATTTACGTTGTTTCAACTATTAGTGGACCAGAAATTTAATTGCTATGTATATTTACATATTTATACCTAAATTAAGCTACGTTTTTTGTAAAGGGCATAGCTCTAACTTGCCAACATGCAGTTGCTTGACGGCTTGTTCCTTTATTTCTCAAAAAACCGCTGCGTGTGTTAACAGCTTAACGGAAGTTATTTCTGTCTTACTTTATCGAGGTTAATGTTTCGTGACAAAATTTCGTTTCGTTTAATGTTCTTTTGGACAGATTTATTTTTATATACATCAACCCTTTTCTTATATAAAGACGTATCGAGTGGAAAACAGAAAGCTTACAAATGTCTATTAGCTTTAAAGCCCGTTTCTTTGTTCAATCAAAAGACGAAACTAAAGAAGGAAGTTCGAAACGGAAACGAATAACTGATGTTTATTGGAGACAATAATATACTTGTTCTTACTTGAAGGACTATAAAAAATATTGGAAAGTATACCGGGGCAAGTTGTAAAGACATATGACAAAGGAGTTAATATTACTAGTAATGTCGAACCACATAGACCGTGAAGCTGGTCCTGTTTGGAAATGGAAATCTAAAAATAGTTAAATATGGAGTAAGATAAATATGAAATTCTTGTACTGATAGACATTATTGGAAATAAAAGTTTAAAGCAGACGTGACAGCAAGGAAAATAGGTGACATTGAAGGGGAAGAAACAATTAATGGGCTAATTGAAAGGCGTGGGCTTAATCGTTTTAATAGAGTTAATTGGACATTTGCGCTCAGGTTTTCCACCTGTGTGGGATATTAAGGTTACAAAGGAAGCAGTGGAAAACCAGCCTAGTACCAGCATTCAAAATCATTAGATAAGATCTATAAGTGCCACACGGATTAACCGAGATTCAAGCAGTTGTGTGCCCTATCAAAAGTTGGTTGTTTTAGTAGAAGCAAACAACCCGAAGATGGAAAAACAGTGGTTAGACAGAGGAGAATTATCAGAACCGCTCGCAAAAAGAAATGGATTTGTACGGAGAGTTTTGTGGTGTGTCTGGTGGAATTATGAAAATTTTGTATACTTCGAAATCATTCCAGATGGACGAGCTATCAATGCCGAAGTATATAGTGAATAGATGATGCTAATATATGAGGATTTATCAGAGGAACGTCCAGGTTTAGTTAATCGAAAAAGATTTCTCTCACAAGACAATGCTAAAGCACATACCGAGAAAGTTACTCGAAATGTATATTCAGATCCACGACATAAATCTAGCAAGGGAAAAAATTTTGCATCCAAAGGAGATGTTAAAATGCAGTGTGACTATTTTTTGCACCTAAGTCCAAAGAATGACCTCACCGAGGTCTCGAAGAGCTTAACGATGTGTTGAAATCGAACATTAAAGACTTTTTTTGTGTGATATTTAATAAACAAAATCAACATTGGAAACCTACCCTACATTATTTATAACACACCCTCTATAATATAATGTCAAATGTTATAACTTTATTTTAGTTAGAATCAGGTAGTATACAACCAGTCCAAATTTGTATGTACCTAAATTTTTTACCACCGTTAACAAAACCGTTTGAACTGCCATTATCAATATGCTCTATCTTCCTCACGGTGGATTCAAACCAGTAGATGAATCTCCGATTTGTAACAGTTTCATTTTGCCAAAATTCATTTGGTGCATGTCTCTCGTTGATCCATATTTGCCAACTAAATGTTCTTGTGCAAAAGGTGATAATCCGTGGGTGTTGAATTCGGGAAATAGGGTTTAACAGTCCAGTTTGGTCAATGATTCACAATATTTGTCCTGAGTTTATTTCCCAGTTTGAATGAAAGTTCCTTGTTTCTTGAATTTATTTGGTGGTGGTGAACCAGAGTGATAAACACCCAAGTTCCATCTTTTGTGGCAAACAATGTCTCCAATTTCCTCACTTGCGAGCACAGTCAAGGAGTTGCTCCTTGTGTCCTAACGTTTATGTTAAAGTCCTTTCAATTGTTCTATTGGAAACTTTACGAAGGCGTTCAATAAGTTCACGGACCTTCGATATATTAGAAACTCACTAGACCGGCGGTCTTCCACTTTGCTCTTCATCGTGAACTACAGTGCTAGCTTTCAGCAAAAGCCCTGCATCATTTGCAGATGTGTTGGATGGATATGGATTCTTCATCTTAAACCTCAGTCAAATACTAATGAATCTCCAAGGGTGGTCAAATACTTACGTGGTGAAACCGGTTTACTGCTCGAAGCTCGCACTTGACGAAAGCGGCGATCAATAGTTTCATCATTGACAGATGACGTATGAATCGCGGACAGGCACGACATTTAACCTGCCACCTTTCCTCGAGGCTGTAGCTCATTACGTAACTTACTTTTGGTATAACCCTCGTATTACCTATTCAGTCGACAATTATTTGAGTTAATTTCCCGGCCCAATACGAAATATTTTGGTCAAATCGCTGTTGTTAGTGAAAAATATTGAATAATAGTATTGGATATTTAAATTTTTTACTGTCTACAATCCCAGACAGATAATAAACTTTTTGAAAATAACAAAAATATAAATCAATATATTATACATAAATAAATAAATTTTTATTAACTTCTTGCAGCTGTTTGGCTTAAAGATAAATATATCAGACTTTATTTTTGTATATATAGAATACATTGCGTATATACCGGGTCTTTTGAAACATTGTACCAAAATATATCTATAAAATGTTTTTTATTCTTATTAATTATTATCTTCTACACATAATTAACAAAATTTCACTTACGTACTTACTTACTTTCACTTACTTACATACAAGCAAACTTAGATGTTATTCAGTGGAAACAATATGGCGGATTTTCGATGTCAGTGCCCTCGATGGTAGATGGCAGAACTAAATTTGTGTAGCCGAGATTTACATACAAGTTGACTTTCTTTTCGGTATGTTTTGTGATCGACAAAATTGTGTTTTCGAATGAACCAAGGCGGTTTAATAATATTTATTCGGTATGTCTCACGCAATTATTCCTAATTTCTGCACTGCAATTTTCTAAAGCTCCTCTCCACATATTTATATTGTTCATTACATGTCCATGTCTACCAACATGACTCAAATTAAATGTTTCATTTTCAAGATTGTAGTGGTAGACTCATTTTGCTTAAACAACATCAATGAGGTTTGAGGAATGGTCATTCAAATGCTCTTTGGTTCAAACTGAGCAAAAGTGACAAATAACGCGCGGATACCAAATACGGCGGATTTTACTAGATTTCTTCGCTCAAAAGTTGCAATTAGTCCGTGTAATACTCGCCGTTGATTGTTTTTTTCCTTTTTCAAGATGGTCAGTGAAAATTATCCCACGCGCATCCCAAAAATCCAACGTTATGACCTTTCCTGCAGATGGAACGGTCTCTCCATTCTTCGGAGCCGATTCTCCCTTTTCAGTCCAATGTTTTGATTATTCTTTTGTTCCGGGTGTGAAGTTATGGACTCACATTTCATCCATGGTTATGAAACGACTTTATTCAAGTGAAACATTACCAAACATCTTCACGACGCTGTTTTTGTTTCATTGTGAGCAAACGCGGCACCCATCTTGCGTAGAACTTTCTCGTGTCTAGATTTTAGGTTAATTTGCATTTTTTGAAATGCCTATTATGTCTGCTAGATCACGCAATTTCGGTCGACGATTTCCAGTACCGCTCAATGGGTTTTCTGGAGTCGTCACCTCTGGTTTATATTGGTTGGGCCTTTCAAATAAAAGGGATGTATACCATAACGATAACCAATTTGTTCCACGTTTACAAATTCGTGGCGTTGATTATAGATTGTGTACTTTTTAATACAGTTGTATTTTTCAAGTAGCTACCGCCATCTCTTGGTCAGGCCATGTACTTCTGGAACCATCTTCGTACTATTAATTGCTTAAAACCGGTTGAATAATCAATATATGTATAATATAATACAATTAGATGAATAAATTTAAGCTAATATTTTGTTCCTCATTATAAACATGCAACGTTTATGTTTTTTTTTATTTGAATTTTTTTCGCTGACTATTTTCCGAAATACAGCCCTAAAGGGCTTTTTGATTGGTTTCGAAATCATTTTAATTGCATTAAAATTGGAGTAAATCAATCTTTGAACCAGGGTACACATTTTGCAGCATGGACCGACGAAATTTCAGTATAAAAGAGAAATAAAAACAGTTGAGAGGTTTTTCCATCGTAAGCAATAAAGGGAAAAGTTTATCGCGTCGTCTGAGTGTTTTGAAGCTTATTCCAGGGACAAGCTTCCAAAATACCGAGTCAGGACCTTTTTCTAACAATACTTCTACATATTTTTTACTGAAAATCTTTCATTAATTTGCTGTATACTTTTTAAATCAGCGCTGTAGTGAAATTTTCAATATCCCGTGTCTTGAATCATCAATATCTTGATTCAGTACGTCGCCTAGTTAAATTCAGATTTCAGAATTACTACATTCATTACAATAAAACTTATTAAAAAAATCAGTTTCCTTACTTAATATTCACACCTCGTATATGACGTTGAAAGGAAAAGTGAGACAGGACGCGAGAATATGATGAGGAAATTGTCGAGCTGGAAAATCTTGGAATTTACAAGCGTGCGGTTCAAATTGTATTCATAGATTAAGGAGGGAGGTCACTTAGCACGTGACATAGTAAAGGAGGAATGATAAACGATGTGTCACTTTAATAATTCCAGTTTATTATCCTTAATCCTTGTACGAATTTGTCTTGTTGTAGCCCCACAAGAAGATCAACAATATTATAAGGGATTTATTAATGCAGTTTCTCTTGAATGGATTTCCATTAATGTATTTAGGAATAAGTCCTCGATCTGACCCTATACAACGAAACATTTTCTCAATAAATCGACTAGATTTCAGGTCCCTTTTGATAGAAAAACACTAGACACCTATTTCGGTAAAATCCTTGTCAATTTTTATACCAAACAGGCAAATACACGGAGACTACTTTGGTACAATTGACAAAAGGAGTTAGAAGGTATCTTGAAGGAGGCTGTCGAAAGGCAACCTCCAAATGGATGGCAAAACTACTATGTGAAGCTTAGTAGACTAACCAAGAAGATGGTGTCGATCAGTGGGACTAAATATCAACCCGAATAAGAAAAAGCTCAGTCTCAATCATCAAAAGGTGATAACCACTGAACCTGATGGTGTGCGGAAACCTCGGAGGAATTGGGATCCTATTGTGGATATACACGGCAATCGTGAGACTAATCGTGACATATGGAGTAGTGATTTGGGGTACTAGAATTAGAACACCACGAGAAACGATCTCTAGAAGGTACAGAGCCATGAGATCATACCTAACAGCTGCATTATGATTTCAAATTTCCCAACTTTCCATATAGTATTGGCGGAAATGTTCAAGATCTTCTTTATGGTTTTCGTATTGTGTATTTATTTTTTGAATACAGCTTTCAGCTCCATTCAGTATTGAAAGAATCGTTGAATGACGTTTGGTTTTATCTGATAAACAAATAATTTGCGAAACAAGATATAAATGAAAAAAACCTCCTTATCATTTCACTCTTGTTTGTTTTTTAATGAAGCCATTTCTCTCTAAGTGAACGACAAGATTTATTTCGATCTTATTTTCAATTTTTTTACTTCACTATGGCGTCTGTAAGTTTCTCCACGAGTCAATAGGGGATTTTATGGGAAAGGAGGTATAGAAAGAGCTTGAAAAGCAATTGAAAACTCAATTTATTTATCTATATCTTTCATCTCCTATATAGTGCTCTTTATTAGATTAATTATCGACGAGAAATTCTTTAAAAGGCAAAGTGCAAATTAAAGAAAAATTTAGTCACTTTTAAAATCATCTTAAAAGTTTAATTTAATAGTTTAATAACAAATAAAAAGGTTTGTTTCATTTTAATTCCTCGTTTCTACTGATACGAGATTATTAAACGAGTCGAATTACACGTTTTTGATTTATCGTCGCCTACAATTAACCAACAAGTGGGATATCTTACTTACAAATTATTACTTACACTTACACGGCTAACTATTTATTATTATATAACATCTAATTTATTTAAATTTGATCACTATCCAGATGTATGTCAATTTAGAATCTTTGTTCATAAATTACCGCCATCTTAAAAATAAAATGGCGGATTTTTACTATAAACACTTGAAAACAACTAACAGTAGCGGTACTGACCTTCCACAACATGTCGGTAACTGTGAGTGCATCTATGTTTAATGACGATACAAAATATAAGGTACCTCGACCTTACTTAACCGAATATTCATATTTAAAAAATGAATGTTATAAATAAAAAGGTTTGTTTCATTTTAATTCCTCGTTTCTACTGATACTTATTGATTATTAAACGAGTCGAATTACACGTTTTTGATTTATTGTCGACTACAATTAGGATATCTTACTTACACTTACACGGCTAACTATTTACTAGTTCTGGTGGCTCAATTAAATGAAAAAGTTTTCTTAGAAATTGTTTTTATAAAAACAGTCAAAAAAAAAAACGATGCAAATATGTCACAAACAATCATAATTTAAATAGGTAACGCCTCCACCAAATTTAAGCTTCAACAACGCATTGAAACAGGACCGATTTCATGGTTTTTATCAGTGGACGAGTTCGTAATATAATATATTCGTTTTCTTCCTTAATCACTGTTTATTTAACTTAATCAATACGCTGCTGATATATCTAGTTTAGGTTAGTTTCAGTTAGTTTGCCAATTAGCAAAGTTTCCTTATATGGTTGAAATCGAAGAAACGATCGTCAGGAGAACGCAAATGAAGGATCAATTATACTCAGGGGAGTAAGGTCCTTTTGTTAGTGAATTAATTAAAAGTTAAGGAAACTAGTTGGTTCTAAAATGATCGTTGTAGCCGGCTTCATAATACGTCGACTATATTTCATAAGATAATTGGAAATGTCGCACTATTCTAAATCCAAGCCGCTTCCAAGGGCGAGCTAAGAAGTTGGTAGTCATTTCGAAATGGATTTTAGTCATATTTGTAACATATTTCATATTAATTGTCCAACTGTTTCGGAGCGATTTATAGTATCGTACATACAAAGATTTATCAAATAATTTTTCCCAACAAATTTCACCGAAAATGCGATTTCAGGTTTTCCACTTGGTAAGGAGTTTAGTAGCAACTTGCAAAGTGCAGTGTGCAGTCTATTGTGACTTCTAGTGTGATTACAGATAATTTGGAACTGAGTCTTCAAATAGATTTTAAAAAACATCAATATTCAATCGTTTTAAATCATTTACGGATAAAAATTTATGTAAAAAATTGTTGATTAACCACAGCTTTCAGAGGAGCAAGCAGATTTTTTGCCAGGAAAGGCACTAGGAAACTAGGAAACAAACGGCTAGAGAATTTAGCATCCCTGTTTGTAGATTATCAAAAAGCGTTTGATAGTTAACTGGAGCTATCTATCTTTGGACCATAATGGAGAACATGGGATCGCCAAAACACCATCGACTAGTGGGGTTTACTCAAGGACCTTCAAACGGCCGCCGGAGACAGGCTTGCATTATTTCACCTACTATATTCAACGTTTATAGCGAATACGTCATGAAGAGAAGTTCTAGATGAGTGACAAGACGGAATATCACTTGCCGGAAAGAGGATCCACAATCTAAGCTACGCCGACGACACACTGATCGTAACTAACCAGCAATAACGGACATTACGACCAACGAAACTCCGTCTAGTTGATGACTTTAAACAAAGCAGATAAAAACCGAATAGAAGCTCTTTAAACATGGGTTTACGGACTTCTCTTACTAGTATCATGGACAGACCACCGAACCAACGTATCCGTATCACAAGAAATTGGTCCACGTACAAGGGGGCCAACCAGAATAAACCGTATATATCTGCAGTACCTGGTACATGTAGTTAGAAGATCGGGAACAATGGAACGATTAATCATTGAAGTAGAAGCAAACGTCCAAGAGGCAGATCTCCAGCTAGATGGGTAGACCAAATAAAACCGTTAATAAATATGATACTGCATCATGTCGAAAAGGTTGCATATAGGATAGACAACAACTGCTGAATCAAATATAAATGGTATTACTTCATTCTTTGGAGGATAATGGGAAGAGAAGAGAGAGTTGATGGTATAGAGAAATCACCTAGTAGTACGTTTGGTGTTGGGGAATCTACGAGTTATTAGAGAAGAGATTCAACCAGCACGTAAAGCTCCAGGAAAACCAAAATTTAAGAAATAGAAAAAAAGGGTAGTACATGCGCTCTTTTGGCATTCCAGAAAGTCTATTTTTCCTTTAGCCTTTTCCAGTATACCGCAACAATCTGACGCTTCAAGGAAAACTTATTACTTAAATTAGTTATTCTTCTCCATTGTCCTTTATTTGTTTTTATTACCCCAAAGTTTTGCATCGACATCTACCTTCCTCATATATCCAGTTGTGATAAAACCCATCTTCCAATCCGTAAGTAACTGTTGGCAGTACTACATTAATTTACAGTACATCTGTTGATGAGGAATTTTTGCAGATGTAAAACAGAGAAACTTGTATTTACTAGGAAAAACTGATCATTGAGTTCTAGAAAACTTTTTCTCTATAATCTTTAGTAGTAAGGCGAAATTTACTGATTTAATTAGTAATTATCAAAACGAAACTCTTACTAGATTTCCATTTTGGATAAGGGCCTATCAAATCCATTGCCATGGAGAATTAATATCTTTATAATGACCCATAACACCAGCGTTAGGTAATTTTGGGGCTGTACCAGAAGAACAAACTGAATATTTATTCACGCACACAAAACTTCTGCGTTAAGGCCAATAGTAAGGTTCAGAAATACGACTCCGACTCCACACTCCAACTCCAATATGTCAATTCTGCTAGGGGACATCAATCTTCGAAGTAGATAAGATCATAGAAGTATATCAATCATGTCGTTTAAATGTGCTTACGTCGAAAATAGAAAGTTTGAAGGAAGAACGGGGTAGAAAAGGATTAGTCATGAATCTCTGATGAAGGAATGGATAGAGATTTAAAGCTCGTATGGGCAGGATCGAGGGAAGGCAAAGAATAACTACCCGCTACCATACAAAGGAATATTCCCATTTCTTTTAGTAAATTACTAGTCCTTATCATCGTTAACTACTCTCAGAACTTTATCTGCTGTAGGTAACTCTTCTGATGGCGCTCCTATCGAAATCATCAATTGAATAGTTAATTTTTCTTCTTGATAGGTTGGCCACTGAATGATTCGGTAAACACTTGAAGAAGATACTCCAGAAATATTCGTCGTTTTGGGAATAATGTCATCAATAGTATTTCATTTTTAGAAATATTTACAATCATTTGTTTTTCGCTTGCGTTAAATTTTATCTTTTCAGTTTTCTTATTAGGCGCAATAAATAAATACAAATAATATTAGAGCAGTATGATAATACGATGCCATCCCTTTGCTACATCTGTGTGGCTTCTGCAGCGATGCGGCGCCCGCCTCTTTCACGCAGCTTTTCATTTGCTGATCACGTACTGATCATTAATTTTGTTTGCTATTTTTTTTTTCGATAAATAGACTTTATACCTTTTGTATTCATTTTTTACATAATAAAAGTTGTTGATGTATATCTCAGTATGTCACAAAATCTCATTATTTTTCAATGAATGAAATATAATGAGGCGTAATTTCATTTTGTGCGACGAAACTTGATTTCAAAGAAAAACTTCCTTTGGAAAAGCTTATTTTCTAAGGAAAATATGAGCTATTTTATCGGAGATTGTATCAGTATCACATCTCAGTTCGAGGATTCGAAGACACTTTCTTTATATGATGTAACATTGATACTATTAGTTTTCGAAGTGAAAAGAAACAAGAAAACATCAAATTTCTCGAGGGACTAGTGTTTACTTGATATCGTTTTTGATATATGTCAACAGGAATGTTTTCGTTTTTATCGCTTTCTATGTAATCTCATTTATTTTTTATTAACCCGCGGTAGATTTTGTAGTGGTATTTAGATTAGTATTTACGATTTAGTAATAAATAAATAAATTGTACTCACTTATCGGCTAGCTTAGTAGTTTTCCGAAAGACCGATCCATCCAGTTCGCAATCCATGGACACACTTCAGAAAAGTTTGATGCAGGGGATGCAGCTTGTCACCTACTCTCTTTCTTCGCCGCTACCCAAATCCGTTGGTAGCAACACCACCACCATCAATACCAGAAAACATTTTGGAGTGAGGTGGAAGCAATCTCATTGAATTTTTAGTATAGCAAAGACCCAGGCAGCTTTTTTAACAAAGAAGACTAGCACTGCAGCTCAGGATTTGGTCCTGTCTGGACATAACATATCACCATCACCACAAATTCGCTTGTTATATGTTCTGGCATAGTCACGTGACCGATTTAACCAAAGCAACTCTTAAAGACCAACAAGTTCAAAACTTCGTAACAGCTTCTGGCCCTCGACAAAGCTCAGATTCGTGCATCTTTGGAATATTGCTCGTACATTCGAAGCTCGGCTTCCAAGCATTCCCTGAAGATGCCGGACTCAATCCAGAAGAGAGCAGTTTGTTTTATAGGCGATCCAGAGTTGACCAGAAAATTTGACAGAATTGGACATGAAATATAGTATATAGTAACAAATTAATGAGAGCCACTAAATCCTTGTATACAGAAACGATAAACAAGGTAAGAAGCAGAAAGATGAAATCGGAGACGTTCACAAAACAAGAAAGGTGCGACCAGATGGCAGTTCGAGCCCATCTGGTCCAATCCGAGTCCGTTCAGGCGTTCTACCCAACCGATTTGCTTAATTTTTTTTTTCAATGAAATGTATTGATGCACAGATCAGCCATCAACCATCGGATTTCATCTAATTTTTACCATTCTTAAACACACTTAAATCGGTTGAGTTGGAGAGGAGCTAGGCGCGGACATTCAATGTGGAGTTATGGATTTTTGTAGGTGTTTGGCCATATTTCTACATTCAAAGATCTATATCTCAGGTTCTAATATAGCTACAGAGTTCGTTTTGGTTTAAGAACACTCGCCGAAACACCTTCTTTCTTTCGAGTTTTTGAACACTTATATCGGTTGAGTTGGAGAGGAGCTAGGCGCGGACATTCAATATGGAGTTATGGATTTTTGTAAGTTTTTGGCAATTTTTCTACATTCAAAGATCTATATCTGAGGTTCTAATATAGCTACAGAGTTTGTTTTGGTTTAAGAACACTCGCCGAAACACCTTCTTTCTTTCGAGTTTTTGAACACTAAAATCGGTTGAGTTGGAGAGGAGCTAGGCGCGGACATTCAATATGGAGTTATGGATTTTTGTAGGTTTTTGGCAATTTTTCTACATTCAAAGATCTATATCTCAGGTTCTAATATAGCTACAGAGTTCGTTTTGGTTTAAGAACACTCGCCGAAACACCTTCTTTCTTTCGAGTTTTTGAACACTTATATCGGTTGAGTTGGAGAGGAGCTAGGCGCGGACATTCAATGTGGAGTTATGGATTTTTGTAGGTTTTTGGCAATTTTTCTACATTCAAAGATCTATATCTCAGGTTCTAATATAGCTACAGAGTTCGTTTTGGTTTAAGAACACTCGCCGAAACACCTTCTTTCTTTCGAGTTTTTGAACACTTAAATCGGTTGAGTTGGAGAGGAGCTAGGCGCGGACATTCAATGTGGAGTTATGGATTTTTGGCAATTTTTCTACATTCAAAGATCTATATCTCAGGTTCTAATATAGCTACAGAGTTCGTTTTGGTTTAAGAACACTCGCCGAAACACCTTCTTTCTTTCGAGTTTTTGAACACTAAAATCGGTTGAGTTGGAGAGGAGCTAGGCGCGGACATTCAATATGGAGTTACGGATTTTTGTAGGTTTTTGGCAATTTTTCTACATTCAAAGATCTATATCTCAGGTTATAATATAGCTACAGAGTTCGTTTTGGTTTAAGAACACTCGCCGAAACACCTTCTTTCTTTCGAGTTTTTGAACACTAAAATCGGTTGAGTTGGAGAGGAGCTAGGCGCGGACATTCAATATGGAGTTATGGATTTTTGTAGGTTTTTGGCAATTTTTCTACATTCAAAGATCTATATCTCAGGTTATAATATAGCTACAGAGTTCGTTTTGGTTTAAGAACACTCGCCGAAACACCTTCTTTCTTTCGAGTTTTTGAACACTAAAATCGGTTGAGTTGGAGAGGAGCTAGGCGCGGACATTCAATATGGAGTTACGGATTTTTGTAGGTTTTTGGCAATTTTTCTACATTCAAAGATCTATATCTCAGGTTATAATATAGCTACAGAGTTCGTTTTGGTTTAAGAACACTCGCCGAAACACCTTCTTTCTTTCGAGTTTTTGAACACTAAAATCGGTTGAGTTGGAGAGGAGCTAGGCGCGGACATTCAATATGGAGTTATGGATTTTTGTAGGTTTTTGGCAATTTTTCTACATTCAAAGATCTATATCTCAGGTTATAATATAGCTACAGAGTTCGTTTTGGTTTAAGAACACTCGCCGAAACACCTTCTTTCTTTCGAGTTTTTGAACACTTAAATCGGTTGAGTTGGAGAGGAGCTAGGCGCGGACATTCAATGTGGAGTTATGGATTTTTGGCAATTTTTCTACATTCAAAGATCTATATCTCAGGTTCTAATATAGCTACAGAGTTCGTTTTGGTTTAAGAACACTCGCTGAAACACCTTCTTTCTTTTGAGTTTTTGAACACTAAAATCGATTGAGTTGGAGAGGAATCAAATAATGACGGAAGACGGAAGTTATGGTAATGGCAAACGTAAAAGAAAAAAGTAAAATTGGGGTTGTAGAGAAACTTAGTTAGTAGCTTCCAGTACTTGGGTATTGTGTTGGAAAAAACAGAATTAAAAATAGATTAGAGAAGGCAAACAAAGTATACTAAGCAAGGGACTAATAAACAAACAAAAATTCTAAAAAAAAAAAAACAAAAATTCTTCATGTTTACGTGTTCAAATCAATTTGTAATTCACATATTTCTGTCAATGTTGGGGATTGATAGATGAAATATCTTAAAAAAGTCAAAGAAGTATATATATATATATATATATATATATATATATATATATAAGTTGCATATACGAGAAGATTCAAAAGTGTAACCAATATAAGAATACATAGAAAGGATACAACTAGAATGGTGGCGCCATCTAAAAAGGATAACACAGTGGTAGTTAAGAAAATTCGAGAAAGTAAAAAGCCAGGAGAAATGAAAAAAGACATAGGATTACACGCTAAAAACAAGAAAGAAATCAGATTAGTTGAATACACTAATAATCCAGTTTACTTACCGAATACACCCTGTATTTATTTAAATGGGAGAGTTTCACTGCTAGGAATTAAATCATTCAAACCTTATATTTTTTCACAATGGTGATTTATTCATGAAATACAACAATTTAAATTACAGCATCGTGTCTCGTTTTTTTTTTTTTGAAAATTCAATTAAACTTTTGTAATCTCTAATTTACTTTCTCAGCGGTTTGAAATTTGCCGTTTAAGACAGACCCGGATCATAAATTATTTCGAAGAAGGGCAAAAAGTGACAAATTTCCTCGCGATACTCATCATTTTTACCCTTATCATAATCGGTTATCTATATTAATAATGAAGAAACTTGTGCTATGAAGAGGAAACGATTTGACACCATTCTTTGATATTGAGTAGGCCAAGAGAGAGAAGCCATTCCGAAATGTTTCGAGGCATCAACGTTCGGAGGAATTGATAATGAAATAATTTATCAAAAAGAAAAAATTCTAAGAAGTAGATTAACTATCGAAGAGTCGTCTAAATGTTCGAGGATTCTTAATTGTTTACAGGAAATTGGATCTGTAAGAGAATGGCGAAGATTTAGGCTAAAAACTGTCATTGATGATCGTTCCCTAGGACTTACGGCTTGAATACCTGCAGAACCCTGAGAAGAAGACTTTTCCGTGCTAGGGGTAACACTAATTTAAGATCTAAGAGACTTTTATGAAGACTACCATTGATTCTGGTGCATAGACGACAAAGTTTGGCTTGAGTTTTAAGAACGGGATCTTCGTAGATAAGTCTCGTCATGGAATGTGTTCAGACAGTAGACATAGATAAATTAATCCCTTTCCGAAAGGTTTACTTATAGTTTAGGCCGTACTGAGTTGGTTGTATTGACTGTAAACATAGCAGGTATTTATTTTTATTGATACTAGCTTTTACCCGCGGCTTCGCTAGCATCGAATCCATTAAATAAGTATCAGAAATCATTATAATAGGAAAGAACGAACTATGTAGCTACATTATATCCTGAGATATAGATCTTTGAATGTAGAAAAATTGCCAAAAACCTACAAAAATCCATAACTCCACATTGAATGTCCGCGCCTAGCTCCTCTCCAACTCAACCGATTTAAGTGTTCAAAAACTCAAAAGAAAGAAGGTGTTTCGGCGAGTGTTCTTAAACCAAAACGAACTCTGTAGCTATATTAGAACCTGAGATATAGATCTTTGAATGTAGAAAAATTGCCAAAAACCTACAAAAATCCATAACTCCACATTGAATGTCCGCGCCTAGCTCCTCTCCAACTCAACCGATTTTAGTGTTCAAAAACTCAAAAGAAAGAAGGTGCTTCAGCGAGTGTTTTTAAACCAAAACGAATTCTGTAGCTATATTAGAACCTGAGATATAGATCTTTGAATGTAGAAAAATTGCCAAAAACCTACAAAAATCCATAACTCCACATTGAATCTCCGCGCCTAGCTCCTCTCCAACTCAACCGATTTAAGTGTTCAAAAACTCAAAAGAAAGAGGGTGTTCCAGCGAGTATTATTAAACCAAAACGAACTCTGTAGCTATATTAGAACCTGAGATATAGATCTTTGAACGTAGAAAAATTGCCAAAAACCTACAAAAATCCGTAACTCCACATTGAATATCCGCGTCTAGCTCCTCTCCAACTCGACCGATTTAATTGTTCAAAAACTCGAAAGAAAGAAGGTGTTTCGGCGAGTGTTCTTAAACCAAAACGAACTCTGTAGCTATATTAGAACCTGAGATATAGATCTTTGAATGTAGAAAAATTGCCAAAAACCTACAAAAATCCATAACTCCACATTGAATGTCCGCGCCTAGCTCCTCTCCAACTCAACCGATTTAAGTGTTCAAAAACTCAAAAGAAAGAAGGTATTTCAGCGAGTGCTCTTAAACCAAAACGAAGTCTCTATTTTGAACAGAACCTGAGGTATTGAGGATAGAACGTGTGTATGTGAAAAGCTCCCATAAGTAATGTACAGGGGGAAATCGCATTTGAGTATAACTGGAGAATAGTGAAAATTAGATGAAATCCGATGGTTGATGGCTGATCTGTGCATCAATACCTTTCATTGAAAAAAAAAATTAAGCAAATCGGTTGGGTAGAACGCCTGAACGGACTCGGAATGGAAAACATCAATTTTTTTAATATATAAGAAGATTAATGCTGGTGCACATCAAGCTGCGATGGTTTTAGAAGACATGGAAAATCAAGGTTTTTTATGAATTTTTTCCATAATTTCATGAGCAAGATTGGTATCAATCACTAAAAGCCATTAACGACCAGAAACTAATTGGAGGCTAGAAATCTTCTTCCACAACTTTCGGCAGTAATCGCTTAACATTTATTGGACAACTTCTTTGAAATCATTGCTTAAATATTATTTTTATTGAATTCCTTGACTATTCATAGATAAGAAAAACGATCGTGATTTAATTTTAACATTCAACAGTTAATCTCCTTTAAGAAATATCATTTCTTATTTTAAAATGGAATGTCATCAATTTCTTCGAAATGTTTAATGGCTGTTTAGCTTTATATCTCTATTAAGATTATTTTTATTTCTTATTAGTTATCGCGCATGTCCATAATGCCAATGCGAAGCTAAGATGGTCGAGTTATACACTAATTTTAACTGTTTTTTGTACTTTTTGAGTGATTTTTTGGTACGTCAAATTATGAAAGACTGAAATTGCTTTCTTTTTGGAAAGTTAGTTAAGTAATTCAAAACACTCACTCCAAATGGATGCGTTATTTGTTCCAAATATTCTATTTTGATTAAAAAAAGGATTAGTTACGCTTGGAAGCGAATTCAATAGATTCAACTGATTTACGGAAAGAAAAAATGTTTAAAACTTCATGTTAACATGGTGTTATATTTTTTACTACACGAATTTTTTGTTACAGTAGATGGAATGGAACTAGAGACTTTGTACCAAAGATACTGCATACGTTTGAAACACGCATTGTATCTGTCGTGTTTAACAGTGGCTAGTACTACCAGTGCCGGACTATTGATAGCAACATGCGTGCTTCACGTGCAGGTAAATAATTAATACTCTTCTGAATATGTTATTTATTTGAAACATAGAATCAAGTTATGTATGACTCAAACTAAACATTTAAAACCTGATTTACAACAAACTACGGAAAATTTGTTAATTACAGTGGCTAAAATTCTTATTTTATATAAACAAGAGGGGCTATCCGAGGGGTCTGGAGTTAAGTAATCCTCCCCCGAAATATTTTTGGTGAGTGTCGAAAATGGCAGTTTTAAAACATTTCTCTGTTCATCGTTGCAGTAAAATTACATTAAAATCGCCATTTTCTTTTTATTGAGAACAGCATTGCCATTTTATAAGAATACTGTTTTTCTGAAGTATTTTTCGGCCTTTTCAACTGAATTGTTGCTTCGATTCCGTGGCTGCCCGCAGGATCTGGTATTGAGAAGTGAAATCCAAGTTCATCAGGGAGTTTTTATACAAACTATTGAATTCTAGCTCAGCTTCTGGCCGAATGTTCCTGAAGTTTTCCAAAATATCTTATACATTGACCAAAGCTAATGAGAGGTCTTGTTGTGGGTTTGGCGGGCGTTGACTTAAAGTCCAATACAGTACACAGCTACTTCAAAACCAATAATCTATTCAATTGCAGAAGATATCATATATCCTTTACTAATTTAATTAGGGTGAAAGGGTGAAATTTGATCATAGACTGGTTTTTGCATTTAAGGTGGTCAAAATTGGACAAAAATGGCTTTTCCGGATTAAATTGGGCGTATTAGTTCAATTTTTCCTTTCCAAATTCAATTTGAACAAAATTCAATTCAATTCCAACGGAAAATTGCTTTTCCGAATGACAATTTCAACAATAAATGGCTTTTCCTAACAGTTTTGTTAAAAAATTTGTTCATAGATTGGCTTTTGCATCTAATGTTGGCAAAATTGGACAAAAATGACTTTTCCGGATTAAATTGGGCGATTTAGTCCTATTTTTCATTTCCAAATTCAATTTGAACAAAATTCAATTCAATTTCAACGAAAATTGCCTTTCCGTTTTGAATTTCAACAATTAATGGCTTTTCCTAACAGTTTTGTTAAAAAATTTGTTCATAGATTGGCTTTTGCATCTAATGTTGGCAAAATTGGACAAAAATGACTTTTCCGGATTAAATTGGGCGATTTAGTCCAATTTTTCATTTCCAAATTCAATTTGAACAAAATTCAATTCAATTTCAACGAAAATTGCCTTTCCGTTTTGAATTTCAACAATTAATGGCTTTTCCTAACAGTTTTGTTAAAAAATTTGTTCATAGATTGGCTTTTGCATCTAATGTTGGCAAAATTGGACAAAAATGGCTTTTCCGGATTAAATTGGGCGATTTAGTCCAATTTTTCATTTCCAAATTCAATTTGAACAAAATTCAATTCAATTTCAACGAAAATTGCCTTTCCGTTTTGAATTTCAACAATTAATGGCTTTTCCTAACAGTTTTGTTAAAAAATTTGTTCATAGATTGGCTTTTGCATCTAATGTTGGCAAAATTGGACAAAAATGACTTTTCCGGATTAAATTGGGCGATTTAGTCCAATTTTTCATTTCCAAATTCAATTTGAACAAAATTCAATTCAATTTCAACGAAAATTGCCTTTCCGTTTTGAATTTCAACAATTAATGGCTTTTCCTAACAGTTTTGTTAAAAAATTTGTTCATAGATTGGCTTTTGCATCTAATGTTGGCAAAATTGGACAAAAATGACTTTTCCGGATTAAATTGGGCGATTTAGTCCAATTTTTCATTTCCAAATTCAATTTGAACAAAATTCAATTCAATTTCAACGGAAATTGCCTTTCCGTTTTGAATTTCAACAATTAATGGCTTTTCCTAACAGTTTTGTTAAAAAATTTGTTCATAGATTGGCTTTTGCATCTAATGTTGGCAAAATAGGACAAAAATGGCTTTTCCGGATTAAATTGGGCGACTTAGTCCAATTTTTTCTTTCCAAATTCAAATTGAAAAAAATTCAATTCAATTTCAATGGAAAATTACCTTTCCGAATTACAATTTCGACAATAAATGGCTTTTCCTAACAGTTTAGTTAAAAAATTTGTTCATAGATTGGCTTTTGCATCTAATGTTGGCAAAATTGGACAAAAATGACTTTTCCGGATTAAATTGGGCGATTTAGTCCAATTTTTCATTTCCAAATTCAATTTGAACAAAATTCAATTCAATTTCAACGGAAATTGCCTTTCCGTTTTGAATTTCAACAATTAATGGCTTTTCCTAACAGTTTTGTTAAAAAATTTGTTCATAGATTGGCTTTTGCATCTAATGTTGGCAAAATAGGACAAAAATGGCTTTTCCGGATTAAATTGGGCGACTTAGTCCAATTTTTTCTTTCCAAATTCAAATTGAAAAAAATTCAATTCAATTTCAATGGAAAATTACCTTTCCGAATTACAATTTCGACAATAAATGGCTTTTCCTAACAGTTTAGTTAAAAAATTTGTTCATATATTGGCTTTTGCATCTAATGTGGCCTAAATTGGACAATAATGGCTTTTCAGGATTGAATTGGGCGTCTTAATCCAATTTTGCCTCTCCAAATTACAATTTCAACAATAAATGGCTTTTCCTAACAGTTTTGTTAAAAAATTTGTTCATAGATTGGCTTTTGCATCTAATGTTGGCAAAATTGGACAAAAATGACTTTTCCGGATTAAATTGGGCGATTTAGTCCAATTTTTCATTTCCAAATTCAATTTGAACAAAATTCAATTCAATTTCAACGGAAATTGCCTTTCCGTTTTGAATTTCAACAATTAATGGCTTTTCCTAACAGTTTTGTTAAAAAATTTGTTCATAGATTGGCTTTTGCATCTAATGTTGGCAAAATAGGACAAAAATGGCTTTTCCGGATTAAATTGGGCGACTTAGTCCAATTTTTTCTTTCCAAATTCAAATTGAAAAAAATTCAATTCAATTTCAATGGAAAATTACCTTTCCGAATTACAATTTCGACAATAAATGGCTTTTCCTAACAGTTTAGTTAAAAAATTTGTTCATAGATTGGCTTTTGCATCTAATGTTGGCAAAATTGGACAAAAATGACTTTTCCGGATTAAATTGGGCGATTTAGTCCAATTTTTCATTTCCAAATTCAATTTGAACAAAATTCAATTCAATTTCAACGGAAATTGCCTTTCCGTTTTGAATTTCAACAATTAATGGCTTTTCCTAACAGTTTTGTTAAAAAATTTGTTCATAGATTGGCTTTTGCATCTAATGTTGGCAAAATAGGACAAAAATGGCTTTTCCGGATTAAATTGGGCGACTTAGTCCCATTTTTTCTTTCCAAATTCAAATTGAAAAAAATTCAATTCAATTTCAATGGAAAATTACCTTTCCGAATTACAATTTCGACAATAAATGGCTTTTCCTAACAGTTTAGTTAAAAAATTTGTTCATATATTGGCTTTTGCATCTAATGTGGCCTAAATTGGACAATAATGGCTTTTCAGGATTGAATTGGGCGTCTTAATCCAATTTTGCCTCTCCAAATTACAATTTCAACAATAAATGGCTTTTCCTAACAGTTTTGTTAAAAAATTTGTTCATAGATTGGCTTTTGCATCTAATGTTGGCAAAATTGGACAAACATGGCTTTTCCGGATTAAATTGGGCGACTTAGTCCAATTTTTTTTTCCAAATTCAAATTGAACAAAATTCAATTCAATTTCAACGGAAAATTGCCTTTCCGAATTACAATTTCAACAATAAATGGCTTTTCCTAACAGTTTTGTTAAAAAATGACTTTTTTCAACTCAATTTGAACAAACAAATGGTTACATAACTCCAAATTTGTCGTAAAATGATTGCTCTAGACCTATTGAATTCTGTAAAAATTTTACAAAAGTAGATTTTCTAGATTAAATTGAGCGTTCCTAATTGGCGCATCTTTCTAAATTTTCCCTGATACTACTGTGGCGCCACCCTTATTTAACGCACTTCAATTTTAAAAAACGAGGTCGTATGGCACTTATTTGGGAGTGGATTTTAGTCCCGTGTTCAGCAATATAAAGTTTTCTATTATATTTGGTGCAATCATAACTGAGAAAATTATTTTGTAAGATGTAAAATTTTGATAATGTCTCTATCAGAAAACTTTACAATCAAATTGAATGTTCAAAATGACCTCAATTCACTTCTTGACAATAACCGAAGCGATTTTAAATTTCTTGTGCGACATTTTCTATAACCCCAGGGGTTATTTTGTTAATTTCTTCCGTTACCCCAACTTTTAAATCAAGAATATTGTTTGTCCTATTAAAATATACTTTAGAAATAATCAGGTATTTTCGTATCTGTTCTGCTAAACATCAGGAAAAAATCTTTGAAGTGTTTATTTATATTGTGTCTACATAAGTCTGACCCAAGTTTCGATCAGTGTTACCAACCTAACCTCTCAAAATTCCCTTTCTGGAGCGCGAAATTCGAATTAAAATATAAAAATGCTTACAGAAGATGCTAAAATATTAGTCAAAAAGCCAAATAAACAATCGATATGAATCTAGAAGGCTAGATATTTTGTGGTCCACACTCAATATGCTAAAAAACAAGACGGAGCTCCACCGGAGCTCGTACAGTTAGAAATTATTTGAACGAAGTTTTTCCCAACAGATTGGAAGACGTCGAATGGCCGGCTAGATAGAGTTAAAACTAATTAATTCCTCTAAAAACACAAGATTTTGATTGGGTCCACTTACTACACAGATAACTGCTGAATGAACCTGAAAGTAACCAGTTCTATTTCAGTGCTTGTCGTGTATATCGCCTCTTAAACGTCTCTACGAGGTTTAAGCCCCATACTACATCTTTATTTTATAAATTAAAGCGTACACGTATATATATATACCGACCCATTTCGAATATACGGGACACGATTCGGCCATTTCCCTTGCAATTCCTCCTAAAATCGCAATGCTAGAGCAACATTCTACAAAACTAAATTAACTTCCAGCTCCATTGGACAACGAGCAATGGTGTGCTGATGAAATTACGATTTAATTCAGTTCCATTCCCAACACTCTAATCAACTACTGGTTGAAATACACAGCATTCTAATTGACTCCATTTTTCATACTTTTTTTTTGTTATTAAACGTCGAAACTAGTGAAAAAGTGTAATATAGGGTTTTCTAAATATGGAAAAGTCAAGTTTATTATAATAAACTATTAAATTGACAAGTGATAAGTTTAAAAATATAGTTCAGAAGGACTCTTCCACAAAGAATAAGGTATTTACCATCATTTTTAAAAAAGTTTTCGAATATATTTGCGGACGTTATTGTTTATTACTATCTATATATTACACAGGGTTTTCCGGGACTTTTTGCAAAACATTCTTGATTAGTTGACAGGAAAATAAGCTGGGACAAAAAAATTCATTCAATTCAATTCATACGACCCCCCGTTTCTAATTTATAGGCAGGCTAACTTATATTTAAGTATATTTTCTGAATTACGAACTTTTAATGGATGATTACGTATGTCCAAGCAGAGTTTTTGACGGAGGGCGGCAGCTCATGCCCAATGGTTAACAATCCGTAACTTTTACAGGGACAACCTGTACAATCTAAAGAATTTTTCAATCGATTTCTTAACTAAAAGTTACTCTTTATTCAACTCGATGAAATTTAGCAGATACGTAGATTGTTAGATCGTTGTATATGGAAACCGTTCGCCATAAAGAGATATTCTGAAGAAAATTATCATAAATTGTAATTACTGTTGTAAGTACTTGCACTGCTTACTAACGAAGCAGGTTCCACACGAGGCGGTATTATTAATTCCCATAATTTACGTTCATGGGCAGACGAAAATCCTCACGGCTCAATTCGAACAAAGAATCAACATCTATTTTGTGTTAATGTGTAGACAGGATAATAATTTAGTAGGTCCATATTTTTTTGATAATAACCTAAATGGTCGGCGAGAATTTCTTCAAAATGATTTCCCATACATATTATGTGATATAGCTGTGCAAGTTGCGGCCGCTGCTAGACAGTTTTAGCGAATCATTCTAAAAACATTAGAACATGGTTACAAAAATTGGGCTATGTGTACCAACAAAGCCTTCGGATTAGATGGAGATGTAGTTCTCGCCCTAATAGAGCTCGGAGCCAATTCAAAATAGCATAAAAATATACTTTAACCATGTCAACGAGTTCAAGAAGGAATAACGGGGCTACAGTGATTAGAGGATGTCTGACGACGAGGTATTTTTGTGTCTGAAGGCTAAAGTAGCAATCCACACACACTACATTGATTGCCAGCAACAACAAGCACATCGGCGGGGTTGATAAGTGTGATCAAGCTGTTGCGAATCTTACTGCAAGAATTCGTATTAGAAAATGGTGATGGCCAAACTGGTGGAATAAACAGAAAGACTCTTTATTCGCTTTTCGAAGGTACGTAGCTGGAAGCTTACTGGTTATATATGGAACTGCACCACACCAAAGACAAAAGCCTGCCACTCCATTGCCTACCACAAGATATGAATGCGAACAGCCTTGGATTATATCCATTAGCACAGAACGTCGCTGTGCAAATGGATGTGGAGGAAGGCCTGGAACGCGGCGTGGGGCTATATCCTAAGTGTTTTATGGACTACCAAGTAATATACATGTTTTGGTCATTCGATTACTTTTTTCAATAAACTACTGCTGTAAAATGAGTGTTTTCCATTTTGCTATTTCGTGTTTCCTATTCGCTTCAGACGGTTTCAGTCCAATCTATAGTATAGTAGTAATTCCATTTGATGTTGTTACTTATTATGAATATTTTTCTACCCCGTTCATCCCCTATCTCTAATAAGCCTCTTGCGAATTCCACGATCGAAAATCTGAATATTGGAAAAAATCCCATTGTCATCCAGAGCGATATAAAATGCTTCAGAAGCTGCTTTGTACGCCGAAATTCCCATTTAAGCTGTATTTGTCATCGGCGTCGTATGGGAGTGACTCATATTATGCCATCTAACGTGGAATTTCGCGATTTTCAAATTTAGAACGGGATGAAAAGGATTCTTCGCGTATTACCGCATAAATAATACTTCATATTCGCGATTGAAAAGACCGAACAATGAATCGCCTAACTTCAATTCTATCCTTTCAAATTTTATATCCTATAATAAGTACAAATGCGGTTGATTATTTTTAATTAAGACCAAATTTCTGCCACTCTTTTCTATTTCTAGCTTTTTTCATAGTTTTTCTTTTTTTGTCTTAAAATTTTGGCCTCGTTTCCTATTTTCCAAAGTATTTTCTAACTGTTTCTATTCTGCTACTTAAATTTTCTTTCGCTATCATGTACGAGGACTGCTCAAAATCTTGTTTTTTACGCGTTAATTTTGATGTTTTTTATTATTTATCTTCTTCCCAGAAAATTGCTGTTCAACACAAAATAAAGTTCAATTTATTCCCATCATTCTTCATGTCCACGCCTAAATATTTGATACTCTTGTTCCAACTTATCATCTATGGATCCATGACGTAATAATATAGGAAAAATTTGAATCCATAGATGTTTAAAATGCAGCTAGACAATTTCTTATCTGTGAGCCCAAAGAATTGTTTTATCGATATCTTAAAAAGCCTCTTGACATAGAGTACGAATACTCGGAATATTGTTATGAACTCGTCCACGACTTAGGCCGTGAAGTTAGTCTCGACACCTTAGATATTTGTTTTTATTACAGCGATTATTTGTTTACATTGTTTTTCTAAACAAAAATTTGTTTAACTGTTCATTCATGTTTTTAGATCACTTCCTTACCAATTTCAAAGTATTACTGATGTAATATTGTCGTAGCCTGCTCCGTTACCTCTTTTTAGCTTCTGAACTGCTTCTCCAACTTCTTCTGTCACCGAGAAAGCAGATTTTTTTATGTAAAAACCGCACACTCGAGGAGTTCGAGTAGTGCTTGACTTCTGGAGATGTCTGGAGATATTGAACTTCTGTAGGCTGTAGTGTTCGGAAAAGACGTGCCTTGGTAGTTGATATTCGCTTCAATCAAGAATCTAGTCTACCTGAAGCCTTCTTAAATAATAGCTGACATGTTTGATCCAGCTCTAGCAAACGAGGGACCCAGTACACCTCTCAGGTTTCAATGCACTTCAATCTCAGTCTAATCTGACCGCGTCGAGCGTGAAAAATATTATTGTTCGAAATTTCCATAGGTCAAAGTCAAAGGGGAAAACTGATTATTAGATTTTGGAGGTGCTTCAGGTTTTGTACTTGATCCTTTGGTCATATTTGAGTCTTTGGTGGAACCAATACCAAATTTTTTAAGAGCTGTGTTGCAAAAATGATTAATAGAATAAATTTTTGTTATAATATGTCTAACTATTGGTCAAAAGCTGACTTTGATCGTCAACCACTGTTCAATGATAAAAATTTTGTGGTTAATATGTTATTTCAATTTTGTTATTGTTGCCAGATATTTCCAAAGTAGTAGCCCGTGAGAAAATCCTATATCCATAACTAACATTTACCTATTAACGGAGACCTAATTTCATTTGAAATTGTGTTACTAACAACCTACTCTAGCTGCTTAGTTTCTAAAAGCAAATGATTGGGATAATCTCCCAAACCTCTCTCAAGCATATCCCTAGAAACTGTAATAGCTCTGTCGATAAGGGAATATTTGCTTCCTTAACAAGAGCTGAAGGACTTTAATTCTAGGAAATTTGTGTACTGCTACGGCTAAAATCCAGCTGGATTATAGTTAATACACATGGTACAATTTGAATTGCTTCTTTACTACGTTGCCAAATCGTCAATATAATAAGAAAGTTAAATAAATATCCAGATTCGATTCGAAATGTAAAAATAGTTCATAGTAGCTTTGTGGGAGGCAAAGGGGCCGTTGCGTATCTTACTTTACCAAAAACCGAAATCCTTTGAGAAGCTTGAACCCTTCGATATCATTAGATAGGCTGTGATGCTCGCCCGAGTGCCCAAACCGCGCTCGTGTGAGTCCTGAGTACTCACAGATAACGTGATCTGTAGTTTCGTCCTCCTCCATGCACCAGCGGCACTCCAGGTCTTCCGTAATGCACTTGGTGTGGAGATGGCGAGAGGCATCTGCGTGCCTTTGTTAGTGTCATATCAGGTGTCTCTATCCATCTCTGCCGAGCCGCCTTGCGAATAGACCGTTCTGGGCCCATAGGTGAGTTCGTCGATCTCAGTCTAGCGATTGAGTCCGCCTTACGGTTGCCTTTGTTGCCCGAGTGATCGGGCACCTAAACGAGCTGGATTCTGCAGTCATCACTCACCAGATTTTCTAGTACTTCCTTGTACTTTGCAGCTCTGCTATTTGAGCAGATTGGGTATTATTCCTTCGAATAACTTTAGACAAAATTTGACCCAAATAGCAGACGCCAGAAATCTATCAAATTAGAAGAATATACGCCATGGGTCTTGACCAACACAACAAAAAATCCAAGGCAAGCTTTAAATGGGGACAAAGTCAGTTGTTCTGAAGGAGTAGCTTCTAGGTGGTGGTTGTTCTGGGGCTCGCGAACTAAGTTCGCGGGTAGATGGTAGGGTAGAAGGGTAGATGTAAAAAAGTCCGGAAACTCTCGACTTGGAACAAAGTTCCACATCCAGGCGTTTGTAAGCCCTGGTGAACCAAAGCTATTATGGTGACACCCTAATGCCTTTTTGCCAGCTACCCTTGTGCCGATTTAGCACTGATAACACCAGTTACCTTTCCATTTTCACTTATTTCCCTTATTGCTGTACTTTTTTTGTTTTTGTTTTCTTCTCAACACCGAAACAGGTCGAAATGTCAATATTCACGTAGTTTTTCGAAAATATTTTTCTATGAAAAGAGAGATAAAATCAAAACGATTCATCAAGACAAACATTTTTTATAAATATCGACAAACAAAATAAAACGGCTCTTCTATAATCATTCTGTCGATAATTTCTGATACAGATATAATTTGATTCTCCTGTTTATTCATCGAACGTATAACAAATTTATCTCAATAGAAGGGATATGCTTCGTTGCTGTCTCTTCCTTCCGAATCCTGTCTTTTGTAGCTCAACATCGCCTTTTGGAATGTGATTATGAAGGAAACCACTCAAATTTTAACTTTGAGTGAGTTGATCAGCTTCAAAGATTTAGTTTATTTCGTAATAATTAAATAATAAACAGTTTTTTGTTATTTAAATTCAATATAATATGAGGGCTGCTCCTTAAGTTTTGAAATATGGCAACACTGATTTGGATATGTCAAATTTGACGTTGACATCATAAGTTTTGACATTTTACGTACTCAGAAAGTGTTGTCATACGATTGCTATTGAGTTTTTTACAGATATTTGGTCAAAAAATAGAAATAAATCGCCAAAATTTTCGTGCTATGACTTTCGACGTGGATTAAACTAACAGTAGCAACTATCGATGCTATCCGTAAACTCATATTACAAGATCTTCATGTGACATATAGTGAGATTGAGGCATACTTAGGCATTAGATCCTCTCGCATACATTCAATATTGCATGAACTTTTGGCTGTCAAAAGTCGATTGGTGCAAAGAAATGTTGAAAAAATTCAATCGCGTTCCTTCAAAATACGTCTATAAGATCGTGATAGATCTATGCATCTTAGCCCAAAACTAGACATCAATCGACTGTATTGGTCTTTTAAGATGAGCCAAATCCAGCAAAACTAGTTCGGACTCGAAGCAGTTTGAAGCTAATGGTCGTTCTTGCGGAATAACTGGATATGCCGCCACCGTTCTGTTAGGGCAACGTAGAACGGTTAATTCTGATCGGAACACCAGCATTTGTTTGCTCGAAGCGAAGAAGCTACACCCGAAGAAGCGGTTGATGCATTCAAATCACAAATTTTGGAGGTATCTTATTCGTGATTGAAAGAAGGCTTTGTTAATCGATTCAAACGCATGCAAAAGTGTATTTAAAAACTTAGTTAGCTATCCTCGTAAACTAAACCCTGATCACGTTCATTGTCGTTCGGAAACTGATCGAGTTAATCGGGTCTTAGTTATGATAAGATCTGATCTACTAGATACAACTAAATAAATATCTTGAAAGAATTAACGCACGAATAAGTGATAAAAATCAAAAGTTTTTGTACATTATGGTTTTTATTTGAAATTTCCACCGAAAATTGAACGCGACTACCGGAATCTGTGACGTAAATAGAGGTCGACCTAGGAAGTTACCAATAGTGGAATTAGAAGAAGTTGTTGTAAATAATGAAGGGAACCTTACAGAAAACGTTCAAAAACCCTCAAATATAATTTTGAATGATGAATCTGAAAAATTGACAGACAAAAGTGGAGAAAAATGTGTCGATAGCCCCCAAACTTCCATAAAAGTCTCTGAGGATGAAAATTTGGTGATAGAAACATTGTCTACTAGTGGAAATATCAAAATAGAATCACCAATAGATTGTGGTAATCCTAATGTAGTTAAAAAAGGTAGAGGTCGACCTAGGAAGTTACCAGTAGTGGAATTAGAAGAAGTTGTTGTAAATAATGAAGGGAACCTTACAGAAAACGTTCAAAAACCCTCAAATATAATTTTGAATGATGAATCTGAAAAATTGACAGACAAAAGTGGAGAAAAATGTGTCGATAGCCCCCAAACTTCCATAAAAGTCTCTGAGGATGAAAATTTGGTGATAGAAACATTGTCTACTAGTGGAAATATCAAAATAGAATCACCAATAGATTGTGGTAATCCTAATGTAGTTAAAAAAGGTAGAGGTCGACCTAGGAAGTTACCAGTAGTGGAATTAGAAGAAGTTGTTGTAAATAATGAAGGGAACCTTACAGAAAACGTTCAAAAACCCTCAAATATAATTTTGAATGATGAATCTGAAAAATTGACAGACAAAAGTGGAGAAAAATGTGTCGATAGCCCCCAAACTTCCATAAAAGTCTCTGAGGATGAAAATTTGGTGATAGAAATATTGTCTACTAGTGGAAATATCAAAATAGAATCACCAATAGATTGTGGTAATCCTAATGTAGTTAAAAAAGGTAGAGGTCGACCTAGGAAGTTACCAGTAGTGGAATTAGAAGAAGTTGTTGTAAATAATGAAGGGAACCTTACAGAAAACGTTCAAAAACCCTCAAATATAATTTTGAATGATGAATCTGAAAAATTGACAGACAAAAGTGGAGAAAAATGTGTCGATAGCCCCCAAACTTCCATAAAAGTCTCTGAGGATGAAAATTTGGTGATAGAAACATTGTCTACTAGTGGAAATATCAAAATAGAATCACCAATAGATTGTGGTAATCCTAATGTAGTTAAAAAAGGTAGAGGTCGACCTCTATACACAATCAGCTGATAGGTAATCTACTTGAACCCAGATTATAATTTCCGCAAAGTCCTATAGAAACTCAAACAATTGTAAATTATATAAATAATAGACAATTAAAGAGAATTCATGTTATTTGAGATATTGGGTTGTTCTTTAAAGAAATTACTGGTATAATTAAGGTTAGTGTCGGTTGTTGTCAGATACAACATCGAGAACGTCTAATACGGCACGCCACTGGTCAAATAAGTGAAGAATATACTACTTAAGTTGGAATCATATGGAAAACTTTTTTATTAATAGTTTTAGTTAGTTTAGCATGATTCAAAAGTTGAAATACAACTATCAGATATCAATTTTTTTATTAGTATACGAGGTTTGTCAAAAATTTAAATTTTGTGCTAGAGTAAAGTATATTTTTCACAATTCAGAAAAATGCTATGGATTAAAAGTTATATTCAAATATTCAATTACAGCCATTTATTATGAAAATTCAGGTTTTGTGATTAGTTACTTATCTTTTCGTATTAATTATCCTGGGGGGATAAAATTTAACGCAATCTAGGATGCCCTTGGTTCCAACAAGAAGGTGCTTCCATCCCTAGTACATTAAAGGTTAGATTACTCCTCGAAAATATGTTTAATGGAATGGTGATTCACAGGTATTCAGATATTTTTTAGCCTTCTAGGTCTGCCGATTTGTCTCCACTTGACTTTTTTATGGGGTTACTTAAAACGGCAGGTTTATCAGCGGGGACAATTTGGAGACGATTATTTCTGAAGAATGCCAAAAAATTACTCTAAATATGATACGGGAAGTAATACAGGAGTTTTACAAAAGAACAATTCAATGTTTACAAAGAGAAGGTGGATATGTCGAAGCTCTAGGACATTGAATCGAAATTTGATTACGTTTGTTTCTGTTTAATAAATATTCTTTGTATGGATTTTTCAATTTCTAAAATAAATAATTATTATGCATTCATTACGTATGTAAATTGCAAGGTTGTACAAAAACAGTAATAAATAGAAAAGTTATCATATTATTAACAGCCTTACTTCATAACATTTTTCTGAATAGTGAAAAATAAAGATACTCTAGCACGAAATTCAAATTTTTTGACCAACCTCGTATCCTGCTTTAAAAAATTGATATCTGATGGTTGTATTTCATTTCAACTTATCAAGAATAACTTTTTTTCATAAAACCACCGATAAAAAAGTTTTCCATGTGGTTCCAACTTAAGTAGACACACTGTATAAAAAACTACGAGCATGGAAATAGAAATCGTGTCTAATAATCGAACGAGCGGGAAAAGGAAACCCGTGGTGAACGTAGGAAGCCTCAAATTTTTGTTGAATGGTATAGATGTCGCACTTGTCGCGTATTTGAACCTCTATCAAAGTTGGGACAAACAACCAGAGAATGGATACAAAAGGGCTATCAAAAATCTACTAAAAAACAAAAACATAATCAAACAAAACAAAATAAAAACGTACAAAACCCTAATAAGACCAGTAAACACATATGCGATGGAAACAACAGTAATAAACAAAAGAGAAGAAGAACTTGACACAGTAAGGAGAAAGAAGAGCAAGGAAAAACGAAGGAATAGAGAGAGAACTGGGGAGGAGAATATAGAGAGATACATAAAAGCATTCAACAACGAAACCAATTAAAATGATCATTGATTGAAATGATTGTGGCAAAGGAGAAGGGACAGGTAGAGAAAAACTTGGAGAAACGAAATAGAGCAGAACATAAGGGCACTTAATATAGAAAACTTGATAGCAAAATGCCGGAACCGAAAATAATGGAAAATAATAACAAAAACAGCTAAAACAAACGACAAACCATAAAGAAAATAAAAATTAGAAAACGAGGAGTAATCAAACTCAAAAAAAAAACGATAGCCATAATCCACATGGGATTGTGGATGATGATGATGATGATCTCATTCCCAACAAGTGAACTTGACGTCAACCAGACGACCATAAGATCCTCTAATTTCTTGGCAATTGAAAATTTTGTCGGACATAATCGATAGAAGACGTCTTTCTAAAACTTTGATGGCTCGACATCACATAAGTGGCGTGGAATCGGATACCCCAAGAAGATATTGATTACCTGATGGAATGAGCTATTTATCTGAAATATATACCATATATTACCGAAAATTAAGTAATTTATATTGAGTATTGAAGCTTCTACGTTACTGAGTATATTTGTTTGTAGTTCATTTCAACAATTTCTTTTTTATTCTTTTCAGGATCTACATAAAAGCATCATACCTATAACAGTGATGTCAATTCTGACGCCGGCACTAATCTTTATACTTCTAGCGTCTCATTTTCCTCCTGTTTTGGAATCGGAAGCGTGGGCGTTGCTGTCTTCCTTACTGTTAACAGCTGGGGTAACGGCGGCTATGCTCCTTTTAGCAGGTAGACATGCACCGCTACCTCTGTTCGCGCTGTTGATCGCCATCCACACCATGTTTCCGCTATCGAGAGCAGTGTCTTTAGCTTTGGCAACTATTGTGACCGTAGCTCATTTGGCCACTTCGATAGCCTATAGGATTAACGACAACGGCATACAGAATTATTTGCAGGTACGTTAGAAGATTTCGTAGGTAATTTAGCAGCTCGCTCATTAAAATTCCAGCAAATGTTTCAAATACTTATTTCATATAGTCCTTATTAAATTTTCCCATGCTCTGTTATAAGATTTTTATTTTTCAATCTACTTTATGAACGATATTACTTAATCCCTTTGTCATATCTTTTGAAGTGTTTGCTTTAGTCCAAAAAACATATTTTTCATTATTAATAAAACGATTATAATTATTAATTATAGGTGTTTAATTATTTCGATCCAGTGGAAGATCCAGTCTAATCATAGACAAACTAACAAAGTGTTGTTAACCTTTTTCTAACCATAGAGATTATTACAACGATCATGGAAAATAAAAAGATTCTGATTGACATTTCGACAATCCGAACGTTCATACATGTCATACATCAAATATGAGTAAAACTAATTTTTCCGTTCTTCTTTTTTATCAAATAACCAATATCCCAGATTCCGCAGCTAGCCAGCCACTTAAAAACTTTGTATCCACAGCATTTAAATATTGAAGGAATGTTTTTTATTTTGATTTTATATTTCAGTTGGTACCGGAAACGGTGATGCTGATATCAGCTAGCTGCACTGGCGTTTACTACAGACATATGACGGAAGAGGCGCATAGACGTACTTTCGTCGGTACAAGGACCTGTATAGAATCGAGAGTGAAGCTGGAATGCGAAAAAGAACAACAAGAACAACTGCTATTGAGTGTTATTCCGGCTTACATCGCAGCAGAGGTGAGTATAATAAAATTGAGTCTTTCAAGTATTCCAATATATAAAAATTATCATCCTGCTTCGTTATTGTCGCTGATATATCAATATATCAGATACATCTGAAGAAATTGAATTAGAAGAGAGACATAGATTGAAACAGGAAAAGAAAGTCGGACCCAAAACAGTGAAACGTAGTTTGAAGGAACTTAATTCAAAACAAAAGAGAAAATAAGTTGAGAAAATAGAAACCGATGAAGATTCAGAGGAATCTGAAGGGTCGAAATTGAGCTTGCTGGAGAGTTTAATATCTCCAGTTAATTTAGAAATGGACGAAGAGACTGATGATTTGAGTATTAATAATAATTTAAGTGGGATACCAGCGAATTTCAAAGAAAATTGTTTTGTTTTCGTATAGTTTGAAGAAACTATTTCAGTCGTTTATTACGTCGGAAATGTTATTATTTTGGATCGGTTATGAAAATATTTTATCTTCGGTTTACCATGGTCATTATTTTTCCTTGATATAGAAGATGTACACACTCTGTACATCACCATGATTCTCAACCATGAGCGGCTGGTTGTACAGCTAGACTTTTCACGTTTGCAGTTAATTTAAGTAATTAAGTGCAATAAAAAACGTATAATTACCTACTTTAAGTTAGAATTGTCAAATAATGTACAACAATGTCATACAAAATGATTATAAACATCTCATTCAGACTGATTGTAAAGCTTAGAATTAGTAATAAATAAACTAAGGATGTACGATTTTATTTTTTGTTATTTTCTTAAGAAAGATTCTCGACTACGTTAGTTAATAAGTTAGTTGTATATTTGTGTAATAATTAATAAAAATTCAACTACTTTAATTGACTTTTTAATAGAGATGTGTCGATTCTCGATACCACCGATCGAGAATCGATCGCAAAACGTATCGATACCAGTATACGGACGGAGAAATTATTTTTTAGACAACGCTATCTGAAAGTTGTTCGTTCTGTATTCATTTACATACCGAAAGTTGCGTTTTGAGTGTTCCATGTAGTGAAAGTGACAGTTCCGTACTACAAAACATTTTCGGAACGCTTTGGAGTGACTCTAGCCACTTCAATGTTGACGGTTGACAGTTTGACTTCGATGATTTTGCATAACCCTAAATTTTTGTCTAGATTAATGAATAACAATGAATGAATTATATCATTAAGTGCATTATATTGTTCAATAAATAAAATGTTTACAATTATCTGTTATTTCTTTTCTTTCCTCAGTGTAATTAAAAAGTTTTGGATTTTATGCGTGGTCTAAAAGATGTTGTGTACTACTTTTTAGTATTTCAGAAAGTAGCACTTTCAGTCTTTGGCATACAAATAACTATTTTAATCCAGTTTATATTGTTATCAAAATGCTGCTTTAAGGGTTGGTCCAATTTAATTGCAGAATAAATGTTTATTAAACAATTGTTTGTTTTTTATTTGCTAAATTGCCTCTTTTATCCCTGTATAGGCATAGATATTTTAAAATTGGTTTGTAGGTTGTTCAAACAAATTATGAATATGTTTCTAGTGAGAGAATTTTTTATACATCGATGGTATCGGTATCGAGAAACGAGAATCGATTTTTTAGGTATCGGTATTGGTATCGACAATCGATTTTCTAGGTATCGGTATCGACACTTTTTAACTACCCAGTATGAATTCTACCACATTTCGTATATTTTTGAAAGAGTAGAGCTTTGGGTAATAAGAAACTGACGTTTGAGAGAAAATATTCTATTCTTTAATCAAAAATTTCGTAAGCTCGCCAAAGAAAAGATTAGAACCGGTATTTTTAGTGATTACCAATAAACAATGAAATAATATTGAATTTGTAGAAGACCTTTTGTTTAAATTAAAAAATATGAAGTACAAGTAATGGAAAAGCACTGCCAGGATTTCTAATATGTCATTTTCCAAAGTCTACACATCAGATAACAGCATTAAAAGTTTTTTCCCATTTTACACCTACTTAGCTGAATCTCAAAAACTAGAACTAATAAAATTTTTCTAATAATATCTTCGAAAATACCATATTATATATTATCAGCAGCAGTAAGTTGGTTCGGAGGTGATAATATGTACATAACTTTTCCTCGGTTTTTTTGAAATCTCGATTCAATCTTGTTTGTTACATTTTACGTAATGATATTAAACAGACAATGTCACTATCGTTTCAACATCTTGTATCTTATTCCCCATTTAATATAAAGGATGTAACCGCCCTTATACGTCGCTCGATTCCCACGGGAATGCCGGGAATTTCCCTCGGATATATTTTATAACTTTTATCGTAAAGACGCCGCAAGATGGTCTCATTATTAAATTTTTAATAGAACCGTTCCCTCATGACGATATTCAAATTTTCTGAATCGTTTTACAACCCTTACACTGATAACGTATCATAATCGTTTCGTCAGTTGCAGATGTGATCTTCAGTATTGCAACTTGTTTTATTTATGCGGTAACCGATCGCTCTTCAAATTTAATTGAAGTTCTTATCTCTTTTATGTATTAATAAATGCGGAAATTGTTTGAAAAGGAATGAACAATAAAATGTAGCGACGAATTCAACAAAGAATGCCTTTTACGAAGAGAATTGTAGACAGATGTTATTACCTCAAAGCGAATAAATACTTTGTGTGGTATGAGCTAAAATTAACGGTAAATTTTGAAACTTCGTAATAAAAGCTAAACGCGGTACAGCACAGTAGACGTTGCAATAGAAAACAAAACGTTTAAGGAAGTAACAGCCTTCAGATAACTTAAAAATCTGGAACATCCTTAAAGGAACGAATAGAAGCTAAATTCAGGACAAATTTGAGTCTACTAAAGAACAAACTTCTTACACTTATTATCCCAGTATTTTCAATCATTTCGTACGCCACACTTTTCTATAACTATCCACTCGTTTTTCTGGTCTTTCATATTTTGTTCAATTCCTTCCTTCCAGATACTTGAGGGTCGCTTCTGCTTTCTTTGACCAACTGTTCGGCTCCATCCTCATCACATGTCCGTACCAGAGCAGTTACTTAGTCTACATTAAAATAGATTCCAGCATCTTCAGATGGAGGTGAAACGTACCGACTGAGTACGACAAAGATAAAAAGGTTTGTTTCTTCAAAGCTCTGAAGAGACCAAGGGTTTGGACATATCCAACGTATAAAAGACACTACGAGAAGAAACGGATGTACAAAGGAGGTCTATTGTTGAGGAGGGCTGTAGTACTGCGTGATAAGGAAAGTATGATAATCGAATCTAGAATCTATGCGACTAGAATTAACGCTATTTCGCGAGAATACGATAAGGAATGAGCCAAAACGAAGACCGAATTCGTATTTTTAACGAGGTAATTAAGGTAATTCAAGAAATATCTTCGTGTTTAGATCGTAGATAAACACGTAGAAAATCTAGGATCGTAAAAATATCTCGAGGAGACGATATACTGATCTTTAGATGGAAGATGGAAGAACTGAAATTTTTCTTGGAATAGTCCGTACCTAACTGAACGTACAGGACCCAGTTTTTCCTTTGTTCCTTCGCTAGTGTCTCATGCATTGAAAACTGTTTTCAGTTATTTGAAATATGTCTTAACGATGTACAAAATTTTTATTTTTCTCGACATATCAAATTGATGGAATTATTCGTATCGGTGTTTTTACCCGACTGCCAGGAAGGGTTGTTTTTAACGCGTATCTTGTATGTATGTAATATTCTTTATTACCCCAGAACTGCTAAACGGATTTTCACATTTGAGGTATCGTTAGATTCGTTTCATTAGTCCAAGTGTTCTTAGATAGGAGACATTTTAAAAAAAACCAAAATGGCGGATTTTGGACGTCATGTTGTGAGGTAAAAAAATTTTTTTTACTACCAAGCATATCGAGTTGGGCATCAAAATGAAGGATTTTAAACACTGATTGTAAATATGTATATAACTTGCAGTTTTAATATTAAACGGAACGATAAAAAATAGCTAATTAAAATAATTCAGGCCTGTGCGGATAGATGGCACCACTAGACCTACGTTAAAACTGTAATCATAATTGTCTTGTGCGATTTAAATATCTTCATTATTGTGAGTTGCCCCAAAATATGAGGCAAGCTGGAGATACAACTTTTGTGGACATATTAAACAGTCTTGGCGTTGGAGAACTTACAAGGCAGCAGTTATTTATCATATAAAACCGCAGAGTACCGTTGATAGGACCATTTGACGATGGAGAAGCTGTCAGAATTTTCTCAACAACTAGACTGGTTGATGCATATAACGCGACTATGACAGAAAAGTTAGAAAAGCTCACAAAAGTATACACCGTTAGTGCTGTAGACATCTCATTGGATCCTAAAACATATGGTCAAAAACCACGAGAGGAATACTTACCTGAAGATCCCAATAAAACTCAAATTAGGTGTAGGCTCTCGAGCCATGCTAAGACGGAACATCGATGTTAACCACGGGCTGGTTAACGGTGCTATGGGTGCTATATCCGACGAATAGATTGGCCAGCACTACGCAGAGAGCAGTTGGAGCCGGGAGAACTGCCACAAGCAGTATTTGTTGGGTCTGATGACCCAAATGGAACTGACCTGGTATTGGAGTCCGGATAGAGCCTTGTGCTACAGAATTTGATGCTTTACGCGGTAAAGACAAGATCGAGCGACGAATGCTTCCCATAATTTTATACTGGACAGTGATGGTGCATAAACTACAGGGCACAACTTTAGACCGAGCAGTTGTAGATTTAAGTAGAAACTTATTTGCAAAAGGTCAAGCTTACGTTGCTTTGAGCAGAGTGAAGACTCTCTCCGGACTTGCTATTAGTTCTCTTGACCCTAACAAATTGCTTAATCAACCACATGACATAAACTCATTCAAGGAATGCCTGCATGGATAACTACAATTAAAAATCAACTGAAAAGACTGAAACAAGATGAAAATTCAATGATAAGGTATTTTAAAAAAATAATGATTAGGTACTTAAAACCAATAACATAAATTGAAACAGTACCAAACAATGTACCAGCATATTGTACACTTAGAAATATCAGCACGGTAGTTTTTTCACTTTTTTGCAACATTATAAACAGAATTGCAGTCGGAGGCATGAAATTGAATGCTATGATAAATTATTATCTCTCTGTGCATGCCTCCGAATGTAATTATGTTTATAATATTGCAAAAAAGTGAAAAAACTACCGCGCTGATATTTCTAAGTGTACAATATACAGGTACATTGGTTTGGTACTGTTTCAATTTATGTTTCTGGTTTTAAGTACCTAATCATTATTTTTTTAAAATACCTTATCATTTGATAAGGTTGATTCAGTCGATTTTTAATAATTGTAGTTATCCATGCAGGCGGGTTTTTTTTTTTAATTATTATTTTATTAATAACTTTTATTTCGTTGTTCAACCAGCGAATCAAGTTAGTAGCACAGAAACTACATTGATTATAACCAGCTTTGTCTTTGTTTATTGAAATACCAGCAACATGAGGCGGTTATGAGACCGTAAAATCCACCTGGGATCTCATTACGTTAAACATATTACACCATATAATAGGCGTTAATATATATTATATTGAGACAACTAATTCTAATGAAAAGAGGTTTGGAAAAGTATAATATAACATATTGGACGATATTAAATTAAATACAATCGATAGTTTTTCAACGAAATATAATCAATTCATAAAAAGTTACTTTTTATACCATAATTAGGTAAATTATTTTCCAATTTTGCGTATTATTGGATATTTCAATGGAACCGTAATTCTAAACGTCTACTAGATCATTGCGTGATCAAAAATCATTATAAACCTACACCAAATTATAATATTCAAATCGTAATCTAACAGTCACGTGACTTTGAAGACTATTATTTTGAATTATTAATAAAAAATGTATCGATTTCGAGTTTTTTCTATTCATAATTGTTATAAATTCTTAATTTATCGATTACAATACTCAAACGAACATCTAAAAATTCAAATTATATAAGACAGCTGTCGGAAACGTATCCGAATTCGACCTAAAGATGTCAGCACTTATCATTTTAACTGAGTAAATATTGTTAAACTATATAGTGTGTATTAACCTTAACATTTTTCATGTAAACGCGCCTTTAGTTATATTTACATTTTACAGTTTACACGTGAACTTACGTTTGTAGTAGTCCAAAAAAATTGACATTTGACAATGTGGTTGTAATCTTGTCAGTTGTGCAATTACGTAATGAGTTTAATTGTGCCTTAAATACTTTAAAAAATATTCAATGGCAGCTCATACTTCAGTTATACGATTAACAAACGAAAACTAAGCGTTCAAAATGGCCGAAATTTTAAAATATAGAAATATATTTCTCATTTTGAAAGGAAACTCTTTGAGATTCGTGGTGTAAATATTCATATGAAATGAATCAGATGTCTGGTCTTTAGTATATATGTCGTAGGCAGTTGGCAGAATCCGACATTCCGCAGACTGCCTAGGGAGTTGGCGGACTGCCGGCAGATGGAAGAAGAAGACATCATCGAAATCACCTGTCTTCCAGCTGCCTAAAACACATCTTTTTCTTTAACAACGTTATGTTTGGGATGAAAAGCAACAGACTTTCTCTTATCGTAGCTGTCAACCGAATGACTGCTAGTTATCGATAATTTTCTCATCCGCCGCCATTCTGTCAACTCCCTAGACAGTCTGCAAAATGCCGGATTTTGCCTTCGACATATATAAGATACCTAGTTGACACCTCAATCAAATTTCATTTGTCTATGATGTACAGTGACGTACGATAATCTGTTTTAAAACTAATAATCATTTTGGCGAACACAGTTTGTAATAATTTTTATTGGTTTGCAGGTCAAACGCAGTATAATGTTGAAAATGGCCGACGCTTGCCAGGAACAATCGAATCGGAGTTTCCACGAGATGTATGTGCAACGTCACAATAACGTCTCTATATTGTATGCGGACATTGTAAACTTCACTCCTTTGTCGGAACAATTGTCCGCCTCCGATTTGGTCAAAACACTCAACGAACTCTTCGGTAGATTCGATCAAATAGCTCATGTGAGTTTGGTTGAAAGCTTTTATTATATAAGTACATTCTTGTTTAAGCTCGAACAAAAAGAAACTAAGAAAGGTTTGAATCGAGTACGAGGCGAGAGAAATAACTAAAATAAATAAAATACAGTTTGTAAATTTACTAACTACTATAAAAGTTTACACAAAAACGTTTAGAATATGGTAATAAATCGATTAGTTAGGTTAGGTTAGGTTAGGTTAGGTTAGGTAGTTAGTACTTAATCTTTCTTCATACATTGTATGGATGTATTCGTTGAATTTTTATTTGAAACTGGAAGCTTTCGAGACTCTCTCTCTCTATTATTCTGTAAGGATTGGATTGGTTAATATAGTTCTTAATAATTTGTTTTAAAAACGCTGTACGATCTCTAGATTTCAATTTCATTTCATTTCATATAGCTTTTAATATGGTTTTGTATATAAGAAGCTTGATTTCGATAATTCATGTGACTAACGTACAGATGGCGTGTGAAAGCTTCTTTTGTACAGTGAGTACCGCGTTTACTCACAGTCGATCAAAAATAACAACGTTGATGATTAGGTGCAGTGTTTGGTCACATTTACACGTAATAAATCAAATTTTTTTGGTCGGTATGTAACAATGGATGAAACATGAAAGCATCACTTCACTCCGGAGTCAAAACGATCATCATCTGAGTGGACTGCAACCGGTGAATCACGTCCAAAGACACAACAGTCATCTGGGAAGGTTATGGTTTCAGTATTTTGACTAAATCGAGAAAAAAGGGCCCTAAATGTCGAAGAAAAAATCACTGTTTCACCAAGACAATGCACCGATTCACAAGTCGATAGTTAAATTGAAGAATTACACTTCGAATTGCTTCCTCATCCACCCTATAGTCCAGATCTGTTCCCCAATGACTACTGGTTATTCGCTGATCTCACCGGTAAGATTCAGCTCAAATGAAGAAGCAATTGCTGAAATTGAAGCCTATTTTGAGGAAAAAGACAAATCCTTCTATAAGCGCAGTCCCGAGGAGTTAGAGAAAAGAGTTGAAATGATTGTATTACTCTTGAAGGAGATTACCTTAATTTTGTCTCATTCGCTTCTACTTTCCATCTTTGCAACCTTTTTTTTATTGAGATTATCTAATAAATTTGATGATGCTTCTTGATGATTAATAAATTGTATCCTGGTATATCAAAATGAACTATTTCTTATATATTTGATAGTCCAAGATAATGGGTCTACTTATAACAGCGCAACCATAAAAATCGAACTTTTTTTACAAATATTAATACGTGAAATTGCTAATAACTATAACTTTTAACCATGTATCAGACTCAACCCACGACAATCAAAAAATTTGTTAGAAAGAACCCCAAATAAACTCAAATTCACGTGTGACATTGAAATGTTTCAACCAAACCGATTGATCTATAATGCATCTTTAGAATATCAAACTTTGCGTACACCCCCTGTTTAATTTCATCATCGTTATTAAATCTTTCACCCCTTAACTCGTCCTTCAATTTCGCGGAAAAAAAATAGTCGGATGGGGTCATATCAGGGCTATGTGATGGGTGTACAGTCTCTGTGAAGCCAAATTCGTGCACAGTAGCCTTGGAAATGGAGAATTGACATGAAGCAACGGCAACTTGTTTTTTTAATCCACTCCATGGATCTTTTTTGGACGTGGGATCACAGTAAAGGACCAAAGTTTGGTTTCTGGAGTAGTCAGAAACATAAGTCACTGTAAACAGCTTCATGATACTTCATAGGTTGAAAATTTTTTGGGATATTGATAATGTTACAGCTGGGCACCCCGCCACTGAGTAGCAGACTTTTTTTTTTGGAAAATATCGTGTCTAATCGATTCGCTGCTGACCCGCAAACGAATATTTCAACTTGACTCGGCTTCAGATTTGGTATGATTTATTTTTAGTCGAAAATGTTGTTTATTTACTCCTCAGAGACTTGGTTAATGGATACCACTTACAGACATACTCACATTTCAATGTTGAACTTGTCATAATATTTACTTTCAGTAAAAGTTCGCTTACAACTATCATTCAAGAACAACGTAAATCGATTATTGTTTTCCATAAAGGTTTCTTGAGAGACGCGTAAAAAAGAAGAAGAAATAAACCGCCGAAAAAAACAACTTATGGCAAGAAAAAGAAGAAAAAACTACCGGGTATATATTCGTGGATAAAAAAGAAGAATCGAAATTATTATGAATATGTTTTACACGATTAATGTAATTTCTAAAGCTCCCTTGCAAATTTCTAAGAACAAAAACTCTTTTCTATTCATACAGAGGGTGGTCCTTTTTGTTATACTCTCGTTTAGATTTTATAAATATTTCATAAGTTTCGCTTGAGAGATTTCCATCAATAAAATGGCCTCTTTCCCTTTGCGAGCGATCGTTTGGAAATTTCGTGTTCATTTCATTTGAGCGACGATAATTTCAGACCGATTCAGTGTGAAATAGGAATTCGGGATAAATTATCCAAAGTGAAACGTACATTATCAAACACACTTAATGGGAAAATTAAACATTTGGCGTTAACGATACCTCTATGAAAATATTTTCCAATCTACAAGAATCACCCTGTATTTCATAAAACAACTATGAAATATCATTATTATAAAGTGTGCCATGGAAATTTTAGCGCGCTACACAAATGTCTAATCTTCTTTTTTGGTAAAAAAGTATCTCTAACGTTGAAACTTTCATCAACGTTTTTCTTTTAAACTAAAACGAAAAAAACGCATTTTCAATTAAATCGTCTGTATTAAAACCTTGCAAAAATTTATTTTCTATCGCCTAGCGGGAATTAAAGCTTTGTTTTTATTGGTACTGCGTTCGTCGTGATGCTCTTTTAAGCGATCGAATCCCATTTATGTAACGAGAAGATATACACCGCTTGACCCAATTTACGATCAATTAAACCAGTATTTGAATTTTATTCACGATATATAGCGATCCCTGCAAATGAATAAACTACAACGATTAAGTGGGAAACATTGTTGCCATGTGTATCGTGGTAGAATTCTTGAAAAAGCTAAATTTAAACACCAATAAACGCTTTTTTTTCACTGGGTTATGTGAATGAGAGAGTAATAAAATTATAGAGCAATCGTAATCCATAGGTTTCTTCTATTAGAAAGATGAAAATTCTTCCTTTATATGTGCCCAAACCAGTTCAAACGGGTTTACTTCTTAGACGTTTAATCATTGATTTTTTCAAAATATCTTGACAGACACTTTGCAGGCTTTGTTTAGATTATCCCAGTTTTTACTAACTAGCTTAATAAAATTATTATAAAGAAGTATTGAATCATTAATTATATCCTTATGTATTATATTCGGACTCTTTAAGTATGTCCTTTTTCAAAACCTATTTCAAATTATTACTATTCACACTACTCTCGTAGGTGCATTTTAAACGAAAAGTCTACCGATATATATATATATATATATATATATATATATATATATATATATATATATATATATATATATATAAATGTATTGTGCTGTTCATTAGTCTCGCTAAAACTCGATTTGACATTTGACAACCAACTGTATGTAGATCGATGAATCTTAAGTTGTGTCACAAATTAAATTTCTGAACGCAACCGTAATATCTGACATTTGACAACCAACTGTATGTAGATTGATGAACCTTCAGTTGCGGCGCAAATTAAATTCATGAACGAATAATATTTGACATTTGACAACCAGCTAATATGTCGATCGATTACAGACTGTATCACAACTGTGTATGTCGGCCAGTATTAAATCGAAACTTTTTATTTATTTTGAGTTTATTTTATACAAAAGTTTTGGTCTTTCATTTATCGATTGGAGCAGTAAGAAATTTGCCGGGTCAGCTAATTTGTTGTAAAAATTATTAAATTCTCAATGTTTTATATACAGAAGTACTGTATGATGTATAGTATCTAATTGTTTCTTCTTGTGCCACAAAATTGTTGTTAAGTGCCCAACCAACACTCACAATTACACTGTCTGTCGCGCGTTTTGAAGCGCGTATCGAAACAGGCGTCAGAAAGTGTAATCGTGAGTGTTGGTGTAGTAAACAGTGTGTTCAGTACAACTTGTCGTGTAATTTGTGACGTCAGAAAACAGATTTGTTTGTATAAAAGGAAAGTATAAAGATCGATGATCTTATGACAATAGATTTGTTTTGTTGTAGGAGAATCAATGCATGAGAATCAAAATTCTAGGGGATTGTTATTATTGCGTTTCCGGACTGCCGGTTTCGAGACCCAACCACGCCTACAATTGTGTAAATATGGGATTACAAATGATAGAAGCAATAAGGTAAATATCACTCTTTCTAACAGTTTACCATAACTTTACTCCGCCCTCTTATATTTACCGATTATACATAAAGTCTTATCAAGTAGCGAAGGATTCCATATATTGATACCATTCTAAAATGTTCAAAGGTCATTTAGAAGTCAATTATCAGACGAAATCACGTCGAAACTGCATGCGAACTTATTATAGCAACTTTCATTATATTAAGATTATATTTCTATTTAGAAAATTTTGTTTTCATCCTATTTTTAGTTATAAAAAGTCAAAAAAGTAATATTTTCAATATTTTGTTTCATTTTGTTTGTTTTCGGTACATATAAGATTTTATAAGTTTAAAAACCAAAAATTTCAAAACGTTTTTGTTTGAAAAAAATCAAAATCATATTATTAATCGTATTATTACTATTATTAACCTAACCTAATCCCACGCAACATTTCAAAACAAGTATGAAGTTTGAAGCAAAGAAATTCTAAACTAACCTAACCTAATCCCACGCAACGTTTCAAAACAAACATGAAGTTTGAAGCAAAGAAATTATAAACTAACCTAACCTAATCCTACGCAACGTTTCAAAACAAGTATGAAGTTTGAAGCAAAGAAATTCTAAACTAACCTAACCTAATCCCACGCAACGTTTCAAAACAAACATGAAGTTTGAAGCAAAGAAATTATAAACTAACCTAACCTAATCCTACGCAACGTTACAAAACAAGTATGAAGTTTGAAGCAAAGAAATTCTAAACTAACCTAACCTAATCCTACGCAACGTTTCAAAACAAGTATGAAGTTTGAAGCAAAGAAATTCTAAACTAACCTAACCTAATCCCACGCAACGTTTCAAAACAAACATGAAGTTTGAAGCAAAGAAATTATAAACTAACCTAACCTAATCCCACGCAACGTTTCAAAACAAACATAAAGTTTGAAGCAAAGAAATTATAAACTAACCTAACCTAATCCCACGCAACGTTTCAAAACAAACATAAAGTTTGAAGCAAAGAAATTATAAACTAACCTAACCTAATCCCACGCAACGTTTCAAAACAAGTATGAAGTTTGAAGCAAAGAAATTCTAAACTAACCTAACCTAATCCTACGCAACGTTTCAAAACAAGTATGAAGTTTGAAGCAAAGAAATTCTAAACTAACCTAACCTAATCCCACGCAACGTTTCAAAACAAACATGAAGTTTGAAGCAAAGAAATTCTAAACTAACCTAACCTAATCCTACGCAACGTTTCAAAACAAGTATGAAGTTTGAAGCAAAGAAATTCTAAACTAACCTAACCTAATCCTACGCAACGTTTCAAAACAAGTATGAAGTTTGAAGCAAAGAAATTCTAAACTAACCTAACCTAATCCCACGCAACGTTTCAAAACAAACATAAAGTTTGAAGCAAAGAAATTATAAACTAACCTAACCTAATCCTACGCAACGTTTCAAAACAAGTATGAAGTTTGAAGCAAAGAAATTCTAAACTAACCTAACCTAATCCCACGCAACGTTTCAAAACAAACATGAAGTTTGAAGCAAAGAAATTCTAAACTAACCTAACCTAATCCTACGCAACGTTTCAAAACAAACATGAAGTTTGAAGCAAAGAAATTCTAAACTAACCTAACCTAATCCTACGCAACGTTTCAAAACAAGTATGAAGTTTGAAGCAAAGAAATTCTAAACTAACCTAACCTAATCCTACGCAACGTTTCAAAACAAGTATGAAGTTTGAAGCAAAGAAATTCTAAACTAACCTAACCTAATCCCACGCAACGTTTCAAAACAAACATAAAGTTTGAAGCAAAGAAATTATAAACTAACCTAACCTAATCCTACGCAACGTTTCAAAACAAGTATGAAGTTTGAAGCAAAGAAATTCTAAACTAACCTAACCTAATCCCACGTAACGTTTCAAAACAAACATGAAGTTTGAAGCAAAGAAATTCTAAACTAACCTAACCTAATCCTACGCAACGTTTCAAAACAAGTATGAAGTTTGAAGCAAAGAAATTATAAACTAACCTAACCTAATCCCACGCAAAGTTACAAAGAAAACATAAAGGGAATCCTAAGTTTGAAGAAAGAGAATCCTAACCTACGCCACTTTACGAAAAAAGCTTGAAGCTTGATAAAATGGGATACTAACCTAATATAATTTAACCTAATAACAATCCTACATCATTTTTAATAATTTGTAAAAATTGTTAAAATTATTATATTCAGTTTTTTTAATTGTTCGTTATTGTATGTACTTTCCGAAAAAAACTCCAGGGCATCCAGGAATATATGGTTTTCGTGTTATTTATTGGCCAGAAAATGAATTATTTCCGAAATTACAATATACAAGTAATATAATGTACAATTATTAGATGTATCTTTTTTATTAGTAAGTCGCTCGAAATAATAATAGTAAAAATTTTGAATTTCTTCAATTTTCAAAGATCGCCCTGTTTTTTATCACGTGATTAGAAATATTATTAAGTCTTCCTTGATTAAATACTATTTTTGTATAGTGTGCCATGGAAAATTTAGCACGCTATACAAATGTCTCTTCTTCTTCTTTTTTTTTCGCTAAAAGAAGTATCTCTATCTTTGGAACCTACATCAACGTTTTTCTTTTAGAAAAAAAAATGAAAAAAAGCGCATGTACAATTGAATCGTCTCATCATCAATTTCTAAATTCTTGTAGTGGAGCTTTTTTATTATACAATTATGTCAGCAAAAGCACTTATATATCAATATATCGATACCAAACATTTCTGAAGGTCATTTAGAAGTCAATTGTCAGACGAATAACATCGGTGTTGCATGTGAACTTATAGCAACTTTCATGAGATTAAGATAAAAGAAATAGACATACCTACTTAGATATTTATTTGAAAAACAAAAAAGTCCATAAATTTTCTAATTAACTTCGAAAATATGAGTTGTTCATCTTATCAGAATTTCCATGTACAAGTAATAAAAATGTAATCATTTGTGCCTTATTATGAGAGTCTGTCGTTCAAAATAATAATAGCAAATCCCACGAACTTCAATATACAAGGTTCATCCCATTATTTATAAATTTAAAATTCTTATTACGTGTGTTATTCATAAGGATGTGAAAACATCTATTATGTATACAGGAACGGAATGGGTCGAAACGTCAATATTTTTACCTGTTTTAACAACTAATTTCCAAAAAAAAGACGATTTATCAACAAAATCATATAAGAAACTCTAAGAAACAATAAATTTATTAGTTAAAATACCCCAAACTATTCTTTCACAATATAAATCACGTCGTCTTTTTTACAATTCCGAATAAAAGTTTACGAGCCTGCATTTAAATGGTGGAAAGTTACATTCACCGTAATCAGTGTTTCTACGCTAAATTGAGTTAAAACTTTACTGAACATTCACAACAATCCTTGTTAGTGCTATTTTTTCAAAAATTGAGCTAATTATGGTAAAAGTTTAATAAAAAAATTGCAAAATCGAAAGCGATTAATAAAATAAGTAATGAACAAGTTCATCCTTGAATATACCTATTTCTATATTTAGAGTAATGCTGGTTGCCAGCCTTAGTTATATAAGGGGATTTCTAGATAAATATCAATATTTTACAAAGAAAATCATGAGGATAATATGTGAAGATTCAAACCGAAGTACTTTAATAAAATATCGCTATCTTCTAAAATACAGGATGTTTTGAACAAAATATGAAGCCCCATATATAAAGAACTGTTAATAGAAACGGACATTATGTAATGCTGGTTGCCTATAATTTGTTAATACAGAAGGTGTGCTTGAAATAAATTGAATTATTGTAATAAAAATAAATTAAAAACGTATTATCACTATTAATCAATCTTCTATAAAGTACTGCCACGTATCTCAACGTTTGTAAGCATTTACACGATTAAGAAGTTGTTGGTCTATTTTTTAGATTACTTTCTTCCCACATCGCTGACCTTGACCTTCACCATTTTTTTGTTTTTAAACAAATCAAATCTGGACGAACTTGATACGTTTAAAGTCACAATTATTGCAATAGAATTTTCGCGTAAATTATTTTCAGGTTTGTACGTGAAGCGACAGGTTTCAACGTCGACATGCGAATCGGAATTCACACAGGGAACGTATTGTGTGGCGTCCTGGGTCTACGGAAATGGCAGTTCGACGTCTGGAGCGACGACGTTACCTTGGCTAACCACATGGAATCGGGGGGAATCGCGGGGTGAGTATACATATACAAACATCAAGTAAAGTAGTTACTACAAAGATAATTTATGAATTTAAAGATAATATGAGCAACAAAACTGATAATATGATAGTTTAGAAACTTGGAAGCTTTTGAGAATGAAGATACGAAGGATAGTTGGGAAGTAGTGAACGTTTCTGTCGGTCGCGTTTTGATAACGACGAGGAAACGGATACAACGTCACTGTCTAATTTTAATTGTTTGGTGACTTAGAATCCTAGTTTCTGAATAACCCTCGTAGAAATACCAGACAAGTCATTGAAGTTCATCCTTCCGCTATTTCAGTATGAAAATTGAAATTTCGCAAATTCAAAATCGATGTACAATCAACTTATATAAGAAAAAATGAAAATAAATATAATTTCGTTTACATTCGAATCAGTTCGTTCAATTTGTCTTGTGCTGAACGTAATGACGTTTCGCAGAAAATTATTCATCTAAAGTTGATATAGTTTAAATATTGAACAACGTTGCCAGAATTTAAATAATTTCAAAATAATAGAATACGAAAAAAATGAGGTTATATTATTAAGTAAATGAAGTAAAATTTTCGTTATTCATATTCTGAAACGTGATATTTAAATATAAATTTCTTCTTTGTTATTTACTAAGTACACTATATTCAACAATTTTTATAATAAAATGAACCGACTATAAACTACTAAAATTAATGAAGATAATTAAAAAGATATTGAAATATTGATTAATGGCTGCACTCTTGGCGATCTGGGCCATACTGACATAGCGATTAAATCGAATAATCGATTCCTCGGACAGTGAATCGATATTTCATCCTTGAAAATCGACATTCGATTTCTTTTGATCAAAACCATAACATGATTTACGATTAGCTGAATATACGAGTACGGTGTTGCAAGTTGGAGGATTAATTATTCATAAGGCCTGTACCAACATACTACGACTATTTATTTAAAACTGACTGAACTGCGTTTACATAAAGCATTTATATACTTAAATAAAATTCTACGAAATTCTAGAAAAAAGAAACAAAAGAAAATAAGTAGATAGACTTTCCTAAAAATTATTTAGAAGAAAACGATGTATGCGGATAATTTATTACTTTGGGCTAACACAAAAGGAGAGCTGCAAAACGGAATACAGAATTGGAGTAATAAAACGAAACAATACGGAGTGCAGATAAACTTACAGAAGACAGATAATGAGAATATCAGACCAATCAGAAGAAATACGAAGATATATTGAAAAATTCTTAGCCTATTATATAACCAAACAAAATTTCAATGTCAAAATATTTTATTACTCAACATATTCTCCTCTTAATTGGATACAAAGGTCTCTAGACCTTTCAAAAAAATTGTTTCTTCTTGCTCTGCAAACCAGACCTCTACTGCTCGTTGGAAGAAAATTTACGACCTTTTAAACCTTCTTCTCAGTTGAGGGAAGAGATGATGGTCGGAAGGAGCGAAATCTGGTGAATAAGGAGGGTGTTCTAGTAATTCAAAACCTAAATCACGAAGTTTTTGCACGGCAACATGAGAGTTGTGTGCAGGGGCGTTGTCCGCGTCTTTTGTCGTTAATTTTTTTCCTTTAGAGTGGTCAGTAATATCTAATAGTAATCTCCAGTTATTGTTCTACCCTTATCCAAAAAATCAATCACGATTACTCCCTGGCAATCCCAAAAAAACTGAAGCAAGAACTTTTCCATCAGATTTTTGGACACGAAACTTCTTAGGTCTTGGACTAACCAGAATGTCGCCATTCCATCGACTGTTGCTTTATTTCTGGATCGTAGAACTGTACCCAAGTCTCATCCATAGTAACAATTCTATTCTAGTCAATACATCTTCGAAATTTTGCAAATACAAATACAGAAAAGAGAATAGGTAGATTCAGAAGGAAATGGAATACAGAAATAGCAAATAACCTGGAAAAGAGAGGACTAACCTGGACTAAAAGGAAGCAGATGATGGTTCTCTCACAATGAGAAAACCATAAACCAAATAATGCGAAAGTTATGAGGAATATGGAAGAACTCCTACTACGAATCACAGATCTGATTTTACAAGCAACCAGATATTACTTCTGCTTGAGTTTACAATACCAATTTAAATTGTTGGTATACCTAGTGTTTTATGAATTGATTTATGTCATAGTTCACGAATTCCCAGTTGCTTGACCTAACTTTCGAAGTCCCCTAACGAACGACAATATTTATCGAGATGAAATGTACGTTTGATTACAGATCATCATTCACAAGGTATAACTCGACAGCCAGTTAATTACCCTTACTCCAAAGGACATTTACATACACAGACACGGGAAACACTAAATATCTGAATTCGGAATATATATGAACAGATCGATACCAATTTACACCTCAACACTTGAATTTAATGAAGCAGCATTTAATTTCAATTCGATACAGACGATGTTGGATTAACTGCTTATAGTATTGGAATTACGTTCGAAGTTATTTAATTTTGATGCCAATAAAAAAATATTGTAATAAATCCAAAGAGATTTTCGTCGAAGTGAAAGTATCGATAGGAAAATCGAGAATAAATACCGTCTCAAATTCATTAAATAATCATACGAAAAGAAAGCTTTGATTTTGTATTACATGGTTTTAATCCAATTTTCAGCAAGCGCTTTGATACCTTGGTGAAATCATGCTTTGGACTTGGATGTAAAAAATTTCCACACTGCATTTTCAACATCTACAGGGTGCGGCAGCATAACTTCCTTTTTTAAAAAGTTCGCCATTTAGTCGGTAGATGTCGTAACGGAGTGCTAGTGGTCTCGTTCGAGAGGGGGGACTATAAAGTTTTGTCCCGGCACAGTTCAGTCGCCATCATGCGTTGGAACAGTGAGGAGCGTGCGTTTGCCGTTGAGGTTTACTTTTCGAGCGGATGTTCTGTGATCGCAACCCAGCGCGCCTTTCGGAATCGCTTTAATTTAGCCCCCTTGGCCCCTGTCCCGGACCGGAAATCAATTGTTACGTGGGTCACTACGTTCAGACAAACTGCAAGTGTGACAAGACGAAGAACTGGAGTCCCTCGGCCCATTAGATCACCGGAGAAGGTGGTTAGTTAGAACTTCAGTGTTGCGATCACCACGGCGTTCTGCGCGCAAACATGCGTCTGCCCTTGGACTTTCCGATCGTTCTGTGAGGAGAATATTTCATGATGATCTTCATTTTCATCCATACAAGATGGCAATTGTGCAGGAACTTTCTGAACGTGACTTCAATTCTCGGAGGAACGCGTGTGAGGTTTTTCTGGAAGTCGTTCCTGAGGACGCTATTGTTTTTTTTAGTGATGAAGCCCATTTTCATTTGTGTGGATCCGTAAACAAACAAAACATGCGCTACTGGGCTGATACCAATCCTCGACAATTGCATCAACGGCCTTTGCATTCACCTAAAGTCACAGTGTGGTGTGCAATTTACTCACGTGGAATTATTGGTCCCTGGTTCTTTGAGGAAAATGAAGTCACAGTGACAGTGAATTCGCACCGGTATGTAAACATGTTACAGGAATTTTTTTCCCCCGGGCTAGATGAGTTGGACTTAGGGGACACTTGGTTCCAACAAGACGGAGCAACGGCACACAATTCAAGAACATCGATGGCTGTTTTGAGGGAACACTTCCCAGAGCGCCTTATCTCAATTAGGGGCGATTTGGAGTGGCCAGCCCGCTCTCCCGATTTGACCCCTTGTGATTATTTCCTATGGGGTTTTTTGAAATCCCGTGTGTATGTGAACCGTCCAAGGACCCTACAAGATTTGAAGACGAACATCCAGGAAGAAATTGCCAACATAACGCCTGCTATGCTGGCAAGAGTCATGACAAACGCCAGAAATCGGTTTACTCAGTGTATGGAGAATGGGGGACGTCACCTAACTGATTTGATCTTCAAAACTCAGTAAAACAAAACTTTATGTATGTGCCTGTATTATAAAAAACGAATAAAAATTTTCTGATTCATACAATAAGTTTTATTAACTTTTGAAAAAGGAAGTTATGCTGCCGCACCTGTAGATGTGGTAATAGTTGAAACCACTAAGCTCCACGATCTTATTCCGCGTAACTTTTGCAGTATGTGGTTTAGCATTGTCAGAAGGTCCAAGAGAGTCGAATGCACGGCGAGTGCTGGTACTTGGCTCGTTTTATGCAGCTTCTCTTATAACTGCTGGAGGGTGAACTGAGCGGGAACGGTCAAATCTCACTATTAAAATGATTAATCAACGATGTACCGAGCCCATTCAATTTCACATATTTTCCTCGCTGCTTTAAATTTTTTTACCAGTGAATCGAAGCCCAAAATATAAGTAAAAATCTACATGGTTGTTAAACAATATCAAGTAGATATGATAAAAAAAAAACCGTAATTCAGCTCTTTTACCATAAAAAGATTCAATCAAATTTATGTGTTACCATTATTCTATACTATCACAGTCCCCTCGTTTTTTGGTTCTAGAAAATTTCCTCTCTTTAACCCCACAGGAAAAAATTCATCGGTGTTAAATCGGGCCAACTTCAGTCACCTTTCTTGGAGATCAATTTCTCAGGGAAAATTTCACAAATTCGTGGCATACTTTTTTTTATTATGGGTCTGATCAATCCGATCTCCAGTTTATTCAGTGTGTGTGTTTCTTAGCACACATTTTTTATTATTTATTACTACTAAAAGTAACCATGTCTGATGCATATCTTCGAGTTCAAAGTCTTTGAATAGCGAAAAAACTAACTCAATTATTAAAGGGCAAAGATTAAATAATTTAAGTGTGAACATTAGCTCTGTGACTGAGGTTAACGATAGTGGTACAGATTTGTGCAATGTACAAGCGTTTTATACTTTTATTTAACTAATTAACTGATATTAATATGTTTTTAATTACAGTAAGAGTAAGATTAAATATAGAAATTTATGTTTGCTTATTCTTAAAATCAAAAAAATCATATTGAATAAAAAATTAATATAGATAAAGAAGAAAAAGTTACGTAATGAATAAGTCTTGGTATTTAACCTTGGCCCGGTCCTGGCATTTTAGTATGGCCCAGTCTTGGCGACCAAGCTTGGTCCATCTTTATCACTCCAGAGTTTTACCAAGACTGGGCAAAGTCTGTCCCAAAGTTCTACATAGTTGGGCCAAGCCTGAGCCAAGCTTGTAAGCCATGCTTGGCCCAGAGTTCTACATGGTTGGGGCAAGCTTGTAAGCCATGCTTGGCCCAGAGTTCTACATAGTTGGGCCAAGCTTGTAAGCCAGGCTTGGCCCAGAGTTCCACATGGTTGGGCCAAGCTTGGCCCAGAGCTCTACATAGTTGGGCCAAGCCTGAGCCAAGCTTGTAAGCCAGGCTTGGCCCAGAGTTCTACATGATTGGGCCAAGCCTGGGCCAAGCTTGTAAGCCAGGCTTGGCCCAGAGTTCTACATGATTGGGCCAAGCCTGGGCCAAGCTTGTGCCCTTGGAACTTTCCTCTATGGGTGATGCCAATACCAAATGAAGATCCGAAATTTGTTCAGATCTATTTCATGGGCAATAGTGAACAACTCGATGCCAGTATAATTTCATTGAACAAGCAGAAGAGAGACCAATTGTATTGTCATTAGAATTATTTCAAATCAAATCACTCAGCCACAGCAACGAGCCGGGTCTGCTAGTAATAATAATAAAATTTTACACTAACATGACCAGTAGAACTTCATAAGTAGATCGGTTCGACAATTTTTTCAAATGTTTATAATATACTTAATCTACCGCCTAAGCAAAATGCGCGTAGCTCCCGGAATTTTGCGAAAATACCGAGACGTAACTTGACCTATTCTGTTCTCATAACCTCACAAAATTAAAACATTAAACTAACTTAACAGTTTGCGGATTCTTAATTCAATTCTAATTTAAATTTACTGTTAATTCACTGCATTAACTATAAGTACCATTTCAGTATATTTCAACTGGTAATTTACAGTGAAACTTGATTAAGTTAATTAAATGAGAAACCTCTATTATTGAGAGTTGCAATGAGGTCCCGTCTCTTTTACATTAAATTACCTCTGTAAATTTTTTTTGAACCTTGTTAAATGAGATCAGAATTCTAAGAATTTTTCGAAGTTTACCTCTATAGTTCTGTAGCTCAATTACCTCTATAATTGAGACAAATCAATCAGGTTTTAACACATTTTGACATGTTTGTTTACGTACATTTCGCGTCGTCTTTCGCGCATGTTTTGATTGCCAGTACTGTCTCAGCTTTTGACTTAAGAACAAGTGTACAAAACGTCCAAAAGTAAATATAAAAAGTTATTAGTATCTGAATAATTACAACTTTTATCAGATTATGATTGTGGAAAGTCACGCGATGAACTGTGTAGAATTATTAATAACAACGAGAAAATTCGATATCGGTGTTCAAAAATGCCTCTGTACTTGGATAAAGCAAGTACGGAATAATAACATTCCAATATAACATTCTAATGATTAAAGAGAAAGTTCAGGAATTTATATGTAAGCTTCATATTGATAATTTTTCTGGTAGCAATTGTTGGTTGGAGGGATTTAAGAAAAGAAACGATATCGCATTAAAAAATGTTTGTAGCGAGAGCAATTCCGTGGACAACAACGAATATAATGAGTGGATTAAAAACCTTCCATCTACAAGTGTTTACCGGATAAACCATTTACGTTCAAAAGTCAGCCTTACCATGGTGGTAAATTAAGTAAAGAGTCACTGTACTTTTTTTATGTGTTTAGATTAATGAGGTGCAGGGGGGAACCTTCAAAAGGTACTCGCTTGGACGGACCTTCTACCTGCCAGGAGAGTTAGTGGGATTCTTACCGCACTAAACCTTCCCTAACACCTCTAACCCTGCTCCTGGAACGGTGGTTTCCCGGCAGCACTCTTTGTAAATACTACTTCGCCGGGTTACTCTTCGTACGTGGTGCGGAGGTCCTTGATGATGGTCTCCGCGTACTCCGCTACCTTGTTCCATGCTGCTTGGCTCTTCAGCATGTGCTCCACTATATTTTCTGGACTGATGGTGTGGTTCAGGTACCTCTCTAGTTCCTCCAAAGAGTCGCTGTACTTGTAAGTGCGAATATGTCTGGTACTGAAAAACCGCCACTTCTTTTAAATGGAAAATCCAAGAGCCCAAGATGCTTCAAGGGTATTAAAACGTTGATATGAAGGGCCAAAAACGAAAAATCATTACTATCAACAACTTTAAGGTTTATTACAGTATAGGAAGTTGTTCAGTATGCTCTTAAATCTATTGAAGAGGATAAAAGCTCAGAGATAAACATCCTCCAGGCCATGAGATTTGCAAGGAAAGTTTGATTTTCTGTTAGCAAAACCACAATTAGTCGTTGGATTCAAAGTGACCAATGTATCTGAACCTGAGAGCTTACAAGAGGACCTGGAGATCTGTGCAACGTTTCCAGAATGGGATAGAATATTTACCACATGTAGGAATGATTTTAATGAGCAACAGGCGACTTTTAAGGATTTCGTTTCTATGAATGATAAGGGGTACACATTTGGAGCTCAATAATGATGACACAGTTACTATGTATTCTTCTTTCGACACAGAAGAAGACCGTGAAGAGACTCAAGTGAAAATTTCGAAGCGTGATGCAATGGAAGCTTCAGAAACTTCACACAAGTATTTCGAAATGTCAAATATTGATAATTCCAGCATTTTTGATCAAATTTATTCTTGCGAGAAACTAGCAATCAAGTACAAACAAACATAACCTATTAATTTCGACGCAATACATTATGTATGTACATTCATACCTTCATTTAATTCATAACACTAAAAATACGCATTTTTATTAACATTTTCCCCTCTACAAATGAAATAACGGCACATTTCGGCGTCTGTAAAAGAGACAAAACTATAATTTTAAACCTGCTTAATTGGAAAACTGGATTATTGGAAACCCTCAATAATTTGTACATATATCTTGGTCCCTTAGGATCCCAATTAACCAGGTATCACTGTAATTTGTTCTAATTTCGATTGCATAAACCAAACTACATTAATATTAAAAATCTTTCGTGTTTAAGCAATACATATTATAGTAAATAAGATTTTTTGATGACGTCTCAATTCTTTTTTCAGATAAACCTCTTTTTTTTCCTTTCCAGTATCCTCCTAAAATACCAAAACCGAATTTTCTGTCTTATGAGTTTTTCATTGTACGTAGTTCATTTTTTTTTGCTTTTCCGGTACTACTTTTTGAGCTATGGATTTTTTTCTCGGAGGTTTTGATTGTTACACTTTACGGCAAGTCTGGGCGGTAAATGCGGTTCATTCTATCGAATTCATGTATTGAGGATTCCCGCTTTTTAGTACTTCCAAAGTCGACATTAATAAGATGTAACCCGTCAGACTTGTACTCGAAAGGGTCCAGCAGAACCGATATCCATCGACGCAATATTGAGACTTTTATTTTTACCTCTAAATATGGAATTGCGGCACATTTCATTCAAAATTTGAGGCTTCTATGTCTACTAGAAGTGCCTTGAAGTTTTGATAATCGGTCTGACAAAATTTGACTAGTTATAATTCTTAAGCTACCGGCTCAAATTGAATGAAATTTGAAATATACCGTGTTTATACTACGCTTCGGATTTTCACTTATGAAAAGCAACATTACTCAAGTAATTATTATTATTACAGTTGTCTTTAAACAAGTTATGAACCAATTAGCGAAACATATTTTCTTCTAAAAAGTTATTTTCTAAAAATTTCGGACGTGTGCCAATTGAAACATGACGAAATTTGCGTTGGAATAATTTCAGTACCTTGTACGTAATAAAACGATACAATCAAGCTCCCACTCTAAACGACTGGATTAATTGCCAGTTAAATTTAATCAAGAGTTACCTTTGATACCTAAATTAACCTTGATGGTTGGAACGTCGACTATAATGCAAGGGAATTAGAGCATGTTTGGACGTCCTCACCATGTGTTTTCGATAGAATCACGTAAATGGGCTTCGGAACAGCCTATTTGATCTTGTTTTATTGACAGTCCATACGTTTTCATTTTAAAAATTGACACATTTATTGAAAGGGTGATATGAATGATCAAAGAAAATTGTTTGCAGCATACACAGTCCTTTATATTTCGTACACTTTGAATATCGATCTACGCAGATTATTGAGGATTTAAATCTATCACTGTCATTCTGATAAAAGCCGTAATGGATTCGAATCGTCAAAATTATACAAAAAGTAATCGAAAATACGGTTTTTATATTTTTATTTCAAGTAATGTGTCTCACAACCCCATGTACTGATAACATTGATATAATATTAACATTTTACAACGGATACTAAAGTCAGTTCTGGACTAGGAACGGTCAGAAAGTTTGTATGATAAAAAAACGTGTCACGTGTCGAATATGTGTGCATATGTTTTTTCAATTAATTCAATTGTCTGCGTACATATTCAAGCCCACCACACGCCACTCCACGCCACACCATATCACATGAGACGATTCAAAAGTCTCACATCTAACCTACACGTGTTAAGACGTGTGTTTGTGTTTGTATGCCAGTCAATGAAAGAGCTATTGGTTTATATTGATTCTTCTAAAAACTCTAGGTCACTAGATGAATTATTGACGTCACATGGCGTGGAGTGGCGTGGCGCTTTGCTAGTTAGTTTCTACCTTTAGTTAGTTGATGTAGTATTTTAAAAAACGACACGAATTTAGCTCAAACTCTCGTAAAGATGTGGGTGAACTTTCCTTGTTATGGTGTCGAACTGCCGGTTGAATTATTGCCTTGATTTTTTCCCAGGCGAATACGTAAACGACTAAAGCGCGAGTTTGGTTATTGTAGGTACAATCTGAGGTCAATGAAGTTCAAAATTAATATGTGTCATCCTTGGGTACAATTTTGTGAAAAAATTAAAGTTATTACACGCATGAAACAGAATAAAATCTTTGATAAACTATTAAAAATAACTAATATTGTTACAGACGTGTCCATATAACAAGAGCAACTCTAAATCAACTCGGAGACAAATTTCAAGTGGAACCAGGAGAAGGATCTAGTAGAGAAGGATATTTATCCGATCACAAAATAGAAACTTTCCTAATTATTCCACCAAAGGTTAGTAAAGGTCCAAATTCAAGGCAAAAATTCTAGAAATTAAACAGACAAATAAATAAATAAGTATTTCTACAAAACAAATCGCCGTTGCACTAAAAACAAACATCGTAGTCGCCGCGAATTCGAAAAAAATGTAAAATTCCATCATAACCGGACAGGATCGGCTTCGCGGCTTATACCGCGGACGAGTTCCTAATTATTCCACCAAAGGTTAGTAAAGGTCCAAATTCAAGGCAAAAATTCTAGAAATTAAACAGACAAATAAATAAATAAGTATTTCTACAAAACAAATCGCCGTTGCACTAAAAACAAACATCGTAGTCGTCGCGAATTCGAAAAAAATGTAAAATTCCATCATAACCGAACAGGATCGGCTTCGCGGCTTATACCGCGGACGAGTTCCTAATTATTCCACCAAAGGTTAGTAAAGGTCCAAATTCAAGGCAAAAATTCTAGAAATTAAACAGACAAATAAATAAATAAGTATTTCTACAAAACAAATCGCCGTTGCACTAAAAACAAACATCGTAGTCGCCGCGAATTCGAAAAAAATGTAAAATTCCATCATAACCGAACAGGATCGGCTTCGCGGCTTATACCGCGGACGAGTTCCTAATTATTCCACCAAAGGTTAGTAAAGGTCCAAATTCAAGGCAAAAATTCTAGAAATTAAACAGACAAATAAATAAATAAGTATTTCTACAAAACAAATCGCCGTTGCACTAAAAACAAACATCGTAGTCGCCGCGAATTCGAAAAAAATGTAAAAATCCATCATAACCGGACAGGATCGGCTTCGCGGCTTATACCGCGGACGAGTTCCTAATTATTCCACCAAAGGTTAGTAAAGGTCCAAATTCAAGGCAAAAATTCTAGAAATTAAACAGACAAATAAATAAATAAGTATTTCTGCAAAACAAATTGCCGTTGCACTAAAAACAAACATCGTAGTCGCCGTGAATTCGAAAAAAATGTAAAATTCCATCATAACCGAACAGGATCGGCTTCGCGGCTTATACCGCGGACGAGTTCCTAATTATTCCACCAAAGGTTAGTAAAGGTCCAAATTCAAGGCAAAAATTCTAGACATTAAGCAGACAAATAAATAAATAAGTATTTCTGCAAAACAAATTGCCGTTGCAATAAAAACAAACATCGTAGTCGCAGCGAATTCGAAAAAAATGTAAAATTCCATCATAACCGGACAGGATCGGCTTCGCGGCTTATACCGCGGACGAGTTCCTAATTATTCCACCAAAGGTTAGTAAAGGTCCAAATTCAAGGCAAAAATTCTAGAAATTAAACAGACAAATAAATAAATAAGTATTTCTACAAAACAAATCGCCGTTGCACTAAAAACAAACATCGTAGTCGCCGTGAATTCGAAAAAAATGTAAAATTCCATCATAACCGGACAGGATCGGCTTCGCGGCTTATACCGCGGACGAGTTTCTAATTATTCCACCAAAGGTTAGTAAAGGTCCAAATTCAAGGCAAAAATTCTAGAAATTAAACAGACAAATAAATAAATAAGTATTTCTGCAAAACAAATCGCCGTTGCACTAAAAACAAACATCGTAGTCGCCGCGAATTCGAAAAAAATGTAAAAATCCATCATAACCGGACAGGATCGGCTTCGCGGCTTATACCGCGGACGAGTTCCTAATTATTCCACCAAAGGTTAGTAAAGGTCCAAATTCAAGGCAAAAATTCTAGAAATTAAACAGACAAATAAATAAATAAGTATTTCTACAAAACAAATCGCCGTTGCACTAAAAACAAACATTGTAGTCGCCGCGAATTCGAAAAAAATGTAAAAATCCATCATAACCGGACAGGATCGGCTTCGCGGCTTATACCGCGGACGAGTTCCTAATTATTCCACCAAAGGTTAGTAAAGGTCCAAATTCAAGGCAAAAATTCTAGAAATTAAACAGACAAATAAATAAATAAGTATTTCTGCAAAACAAATTGCCGTTGCACTAAAAACAAACATCGTAGTCGCAGCGAATTCGAAAAAAATGTAAAAATCCATCATAACCGGACAGGATCGGCTTCGCGGCTTATACCGCGGACGAGTTCCTAATTATTCCACCAAAGGTTAGTAAAGGTCCAAATTCAAGGCAAAAATTCTAGAAATTAAACAGACAAATAAATAAATAAGTATTTCTGCAAAACAAATTGCCGTTGCAATAAAAACAAACATCGCAGTCGCCGCGAATTCGAAAAAAATGTAAAATTCCATCATAACCGGACAGGATCGGCTTCGCGGCTTATACCGCGGACGAGTTTCTAATTATTCCACCAAAGGTTAGTAAAGGTCCAAATTCAAGGCAAAAATTCTAGACATTAAGCAGACAAATAAATAAATAAGTGTTTCTGCAAAACAAATCGCCGCTGCACTAAAAACAAACATCGTAGTCGCCGCGAATTCAAAAAAAATGTAAAATTCCATCATAACCGGACAGGATCGGCTTCGCGGCTTATACCGCGGACGAGTTCCTAATTATTCCACCAAAGGTTAGTAAAGGTCCAAATTCAAGGCAAAAATTCTAGAAATTAAACAGACAAATAAATAAATAAGTATTTCTGCAAAACAAATTGCCGTTGCAATAAAAACAAACATCGCAGTCGCCGCGAATTCGAAAAAAATGTAAAATTCCATCATAACCGGACAGGATCGGCTTCGCGGCTTATACCGCGGACGAGTTTCTAATTATTCCACCAAAGGTTAGTAAAGGTCCAAATTCAAGGCAAAAATTCTAGACATTAAGCAGACAAATAAATAAATAAGTGTTTCTGCAAAACAAATCGCCGCTGCACTAAAAACAAACATCGTAGTCGCCGCGAATTCAAAAAAAATGTAAAATTCCATCATAACCGGACAGGATCGGCTTCGCGGCTTATACCGCGGACGAGTTCCTAATTATTCCACCAAAGGTTAGTAAAGGTCCAAATTCAAGGCAAAAATTCTAGAAATTAAACAGACAAATAAATAAATAAGTATTTCTGCAAAACAAATCGCCGTTGCACTAAAAACAAACATCGCAGTCGCCGCGAATTCAAAAAAAATGTAAAATTCCATCGTAACCGAACAGGATCGGCTTCGCGGCTTATACCGCGGACGAGTTCCTAATTATTCCACCAAAGGTTAGTAAAGGTCCAAATTCAAGGCAAAAATTCTAGAAATTAAACAGACAAATAAATAAATAAGTATTTCTACAAAACAAATCGCCGTTGCACTAAAAACAAACATCGTAGTCGCCGTGAATTCGAAAAAAATGTAAAATTCCATCATAACCGAACAGGATCGGCTTCGCGGCTTATACCGCGGACGAGTTCCTAATTATTCCACCAAAGGTTAGTAAAGGTCCAAATTCAAGGCAAAAATTCTAGAAATTAAACAGACAAATAAATAAATAAGTATTTCTGCAAAACAAATCGCCGTTGCACTAAAAACAAACATCGTAGTCGCCGCGAATTCAAAAAAAATGTAAAATTCCATCATAACCGGACAGGATCGGCTTCGCGGCTTATACCGCGGACGAGTTCCTAATTATTCCACCAAAGGTTAGTAAAGGTCCAAATTCAAGGCAAAAATTCTAGAAATTAAACAGACAAATAAATAAATAAGTATTTCTACAAAACAAATCGCCGTTGCACTAAAAACAAACATCGTAGTCGCCGTGAATTCGAAAAAAATGTAAAATTCCATCATAACCGAACAGGATCGGCTTCGCGGCTTATACCGCGGACGAGTTCCTAATTATTCCACCAAAGGTTAGTAAAGGTCCAAATTCAAGGCAAAAATTCTAGAAATTAAACAGACAAATAAATAAATAAGTATTTCTGCAAAACAAATCGCCGTTGCACTAAAAACAAACATCGCAGTCGCCGCGAATTCAAAAAAAATGTAAAATTCCATCATAACCGAACAGGATCGGCTTCGCGGCTTATACCGCGGACGAGTTCCTAATTATTCCACCAAAGGTTAGTAAAGGTCCAAATTCAAGGCAAAAATTCTAGAAATTAAACAGACAAATAAATAAATAAGTATTTCTACAAAACAAATCGCCGTTGCACTAAAAACAAACATCGTAGTCGCCGTGAATTCGAAAAAAATGTAAAATTCCATCATAACCGAACAGGATCGGCTTCGCGGCTTATACCGCGGACGAGTTCCTAATTATTCCACCAAAGGTTAGTAAAGGTCCAAATTCAAGGCAAAAATTCTAGAAATTAAACAGACAAATAAATAAATAAGTATTTCTACAAAACAAATCGCCGTTGCACTAAAAACAAACATCGTAGTCGCCGCGAATTCAAAAAAAATGTAAAATTCCATCATAACCGGACAGGATCGGCTTCGCGGCTTATACCGCGGACGAGTTCCTAATTATTCCACCAAAGGTTAGTAAAGGTCCAAATTCAAGGCAAAAATTCTAGAAATTAAACAGACAAATAAATAAATAAGTATTTCTGCAAAACAAATCGCCGTTGCACTAAAAACAAACATCGCAGTCGCCGCGAATTCGAAAAAAATGTAAAATTCCATCATAACCGGACAGGATCGGCTTCGCGGCTTATACCGCGGACGAGTTCTTAACAGTTTCAAATTTATTTCGTCACGTAGTACGATCAAATCTTCTCTACAATAATCGGGTTTATCTTAAAATTATTTTCTTTCTTTCGGATTATTTAAAACGAAGTTAACGAAACAGGAGAAAAGTTTATGTAATGATTGACAGATATGGGAAAGTTTCTCTTTATAATAGAGCTGAAAAATCGATTATTAAAGCAAAGCTAATTATTCGGTGTTTTTTTTTTGTTTAATCCAGATGGCCGATTCAGAAATTTCCAACGGGAATCTAAAACCAAGACTGTCTAACATATCGGAAAGGACCAATAGCATTTGCGAGGGTACCATGGGTTTGGGATTACCGCATACGAGGACGCGTCCATCCAGCAAGATGACTAAATACGTGGAATGCTGGGGAGCTGATAAACCGTTTGCCAACATCGCAGAATCTACGCTTGCCAAAAATATTGAATTAACGGTAGGTTTTTTTTTAATGGATCGTTGTTTCATGTCACCATACCATTTTATGATATCCCTACCAACGCAGGCTAAGTCAAATTAAGTCAGAATCAAATTTTTCTCAAAATTTTGTATCTTAATTTGAGGTCATATAATTCCTCGGGGATGCTGCTTGGTACAGAGGTAAACTGACTCCGGTCGTCTCATATTTTGAGCCTGTCTGAATAGGTCCTAACTAAATTTAAATTTTGAGATAGACAAATGCATGCGTTTGAACCAATTTTTCATTCCGATTTAGGTACCTCCAAAACATGTCATTTTTTCTGGCGGAGAAAAATGTTGATCTCGTAATTTATTGATAAGAAGAAATAATAGGGTGCCATACAAGGACTGTACGATTCGTCAATTCGATGTTTTGGCTGTTCAAAAACGTTTTTATTTGTGGGATCTGGCATTGTCCTGGTTGTTTAGAACACTTATGACAAACAATCGCTGGTGTATCATTCAGATTTTACCGTTCTAGGCTGCTCTAATGGAACGGTGGCCACATTCCGAAAAAGTGGACGACGATTTGTTTCAAAATGCTTCGTGCGCGGACGACTTTCGTTGGATCTGGCTAGTCTTTAACGACCCATATCGATTTTTGTTCAGTTCACGTCTTTTGAAGTACCGTAATTGATTTTTTTCTGCATTTCTTTGCACCAAATCGTCACGGTCACGGTATATTAAGCACAGCATCGATATTATCTGGTACAACAGCCGATTTTGGACGATTTTCGCGAAATTCATCTTGTAGCGAAGTGCGGCCACGATTGAATTCCGAAAACCAGCGAAACATGGTAGCTCGAGATGGTTCTTCGTCACCAAAGTCGGAGCGATTTGATTGGCACAATACTGATTAGCACTCGCATGACAACACGTTCGCTCAAGATGTCAAATTTGACATATTCTCAACAGTGTTGACATATCTTTAAACTCTGTCGTATATTTGCTTATGCATTGGAAGAGAAAGAAAATGTTTTGTCTCTTTGTGAAGTCCTAAAATTCTTATATAACATTAGACCATACAAAATACATTTTATTTTCTCAATCTGCCATTAATATAGAACCTACCCGGTATTTTATGAAACAAAGCTGATTGAATAAATAATTTATATTTTCACTGGGTCGAAAATTAAAAGAAAATGTTTATTTCGATAGCTTTCCCTTCGTCAGCTCCATTTAAATGAAAATTTTCATCAAATATTTTTATTTGCAGTCGACATCGTATCTTCAGGTTAGTCTGCTAAATGAAATTACAAAATATAAGGTTTAATACTAACATTACCCTTGCTGCGGGTTCTGCCCTTTTGCTGCGTTACGTTGTTTCGAAATTAAACAGACCAGTAAGTCGTATTTTTAAAAAATTAAATACCGCTCTAAGTCCTAATTATTTTACAAAAAAAAAAATAGAAAGGAAAACATAACCAGCCAATTATATTAATAAGATACATGTCCGTTTGGAAATAAAAATGATATGGAATTTACAGCGCTGCCAAGCTTAGTTTTATTTCTTCAAACTCGGGAAAATAATTTACTACAGCTGATACCGAGACTTATTTTAGTTTATTGAATGCTGAAGCTAAGAATCGTTAAAACATCGGTATACAAATGGTAAACAAATACCCTTTTAACAATTAATTAATTTATTTTCTGCTACTTACTGGTCTACATTGAGCATCGGTTTTACTGCGTTATTAACCAAAGCAAAGGGCTCTTTGATGTGCGTGTGTCTGTGTGTGTATTTTATTTGATTAAAATATTATTTTTCGTAGTAATTAATACCCAATTAATTAGCTGTACGTAATTTATATGTTTTTTCCTTTACAATTAAACATTGAATGTTGATGTTACTACTGTAATTACTTTTTTGAGTCCCCTGGTAACGTAAATATTGATTTTATTCGATGAAATACTCGCAATTACTATGGATGAACACTATCCATGAACTTTTCCATGTTTATCTCTCGATATACGGTATGTCTAAAAAGATATAGAAAACTAAGTTTTGACTAATATCGTATAAGAATGAATTGACATCTGATATCTATGTTTTACGATAACAACTCGTTTTCTGTAACGTTACTAATAAAAAAAAATTAAGAAAAGTGTTATTTTCGAAAATCCTCGCTTTCGTTTTAATACATTTATTTTTCAGACTTTAGCCATGATAGAATCCAATTTGCTTCCTAACCGGACAACATGCTTGGAATGCAAGTAAGTTAAAATGTATCGATTTCATGTTTTTTTAAATTATTTCGTACGTTTTTGTTGATAAATCTACTTTTGGGTCTTTTCTGATTAAAAATCAGTTTTTGAAATATTGAAATTTCGACTTATTTCGGTCCTTATCAAAATATAATCAGCCATTGACAATTTGCTTAATATTAAAATAAAAATATATACCAAATAACGACAATAACATATAATAAAGTCAAGATTTCTACCTATTTAATAAGCTAATTATCAATTAAAAGATACTTAAAATCAAGACGATTTATGAATAAAAAAGTATATCTATTCATCACTCAATAAATCGTGTGACTGACACACAGATGGCGCTGACATTGTCAAATCCATTTGACGTTTATGAAGTACCAACTTTCGTGACGTTTCGATTAGTCAGAAAAAAGTGACAACCATTAAAGTGAATCCTACTTTAAAACTACTGAAAAACAATACTGTACAAGCTCAGTATTGACTTCAAAAGTGTTATCCGGACTCTGCTTCATCGGAAAGAACCATTTGTTATTGGTTTGCTGAATTTAAACGTGGTCGTTGGACTTTCTGATCGTTCAATTGAGGTGGTTACTCCCGAAAACATCAAATAAGTCCACAAATTGGTTATATCTAATCTTAAATTGAAATTTCGTGAGATAGTTGAGGTCATAAAGATATCAGAAGGCAATATGTTTACAATTATGCATGAACATTTGACCTTGAGAACGTTTTTCTCAAAGTGGGCGCCGCGTTTACTCGCAGTCGATCAAAAACAACAACGTTGATGATTAGAAACAGTGTTTGGTCATATTTACACGTAATAAATCAAATTTTTGGCGTCGATATATGACAATGGATGAAACATGGATCCATCACTTCACTCTGGAATCAAAACGGTCATCATCTGAGTGGACTGCAGTCGGTGAGCCACGTCCAAAGGCACAACAATCAGCTGGGAAGGTTATGGCTTCGGTATTTTGGAATACACGTGGAATATTGTTCATCCACTATCTCCACAAGGGAAAGACAATCAATAGAGAATACTGCATAGAGTTGTTGGATAGTTTGATTGCAAAAACCGGGGTCATATGTAGAAGAAACTAAAACAATACACCGATTTACAAGTCGATGGCAACTATAGTTAAATTGATCGAATTACACTTCGAATTGTTTCCTTCTCGTCCACCGTATAGTCCATATCTGGCTCCCAGTGACTACTGACTATTCGCTGATCTCAGAAAAATGCTCACCGGTGAAAAATTCGGCAGAAATAAAAAAGCAATTGCTGAAACTAAAGCCTATTATGAAGCAAAAAGACAAATCCTTCTACAAGTTCGGCATCAAGAAGCGTTGGAATGATTGTATTGCTCTTGAAGGAGATTACATTGACGATTTTTTGACAAAAAAATGTATTTTTCTCAGTTAGTTCACCTAGAAGCGTTCAGGTAATAAAAAGTAAATGACACACTCGTATTTAGTTAGTTTTTCCGATCTTGGTTTGGTTTGAGATTTAATTTCAGTGTTTTGTTTTTATTAACAACTTAAGTTAAAATATGAGCAAATACAAAAAGATATTGAATACAAGTGTCGGGGATCCAAATCTGCAAAATCCGCACAATTCACAGAATGTTTATAAAAATAGAGTTTGCTGGATGTCGGGATCAGAAATCATAGAATTGTGTAGAATATTAACTGATTTTATGGAAAGAATACATCAAAGCAAAACAATATCTAGATAAGATAACCTCCCTGCTTAAGAATATCTCTGCAACAAAATAAATACAAAGGGAATGGCTTCTATCAAAGTTTGTCACAATTTCAAAGAAGCATAATGCCAAAAAAATTCTAAAAACGCCGTACTGTAAGCCTAGTGATTCATACACTAAAGGTCTTTCTCAAAATCATTCACCGTAAGTTTTAAAAAACCTTGAAGAAGACATAGCAGATACACAAAGGAGGTTTTATTTGCCTACAATGTCTTGATGTGGCGATTGTTTTGATGTGTCACTTAATAAATTAATTGAAGCCGAGAAACACAAAGGATTTACAAATAATAACGAAACTATTTCAAAATAACAAATGCGGTGACAATCAGCGACGAATCAGACAAAGAGTGTGTTGAAATCTTCACCGAAGCCCTTGAAAACGCCACTGTGCAATCTGCGCTATATAAACTTCTCGTTGAAAACCTGAAAGATCTACAATATCTCCAGAGCTAGTCAAGAATTTAGTCTTAACGTTAAGAAGACCAAAGACTAGAAAGAATGTTGACTGCTTCGTGAATTACTGCTTAGAAATAGGGATTCGAATCGAAAAACCCCTTGGAACGTTTATGAAGATGAAGAAGCTTCTCTGTAGCCGGAACCTGAGATTAGAGCTGAGTACACGGATGCTCAATTGCTATTTATTCCCGGTCCTCTTATATTGGTGTAAAACCTTGAACCTCTAGGTCAGGCTGGGCACTTCTGGGTCCATTTTCGTATCTAACTCAGAAAGACTAAATGCTAGTTGCAATTTGAAGAAATTATCCTCTGTCTGCAGGTAGTTATAATGTTTTTCAACAAGTTTACAAAACCATTTGAGTCCTACTGTTTAAACTACCACTACCATGCAAATACACCTTAATGACATATGCGTTATAGAATTTGACGAAAAATTTTCCTTAATATCGATAAGATGAAAGGAAGATGATCGTAATCTATTCGGTTTATGTGAAAATATCGAAGGATTATTTATTGAAATCCTCGACCACCAAGAGTCGGAAAGTGAATCCTTCAGGGTCATGTTTAACCAAGACATGAATGATTTATGAGATTCTCCGTTTTCCCTCATACTTTTCGCTTTATGAGCATACTAACCTTTTCAGATTTTCATACGAAAACGATCCTGAGAACCGATGGATTTAAAATAAGATGATTGCTTCTAATTCTTCTTGATTTATAAACAATCGTTTATATGTTTCATTTTTTTTCAATAAAACTAGCGTAGCTGGGGATGAAGATCCGCATTTTTCAGTTTTTCATTTCTTGAGAGGAGGGCTTTTAAATCTGGTTGTTTGCTAAATACTAACAACTAGATTTAAGCTGAGATAAATGTGCAGGGCTTTGCCTCAAAAAATGTTTTGGAGGAAATATAACTTCTCGTCTATATTTGGAAAATGTTGTGGTAAATTTCAGTAGATGCTGAACTCGACCAAGCAGCAGATAACATTTAAATCACATCACAATATTTTTATTTGAGTTTTCATCAAAAAAATGTGCAGGGCTTTGCCTCAAAAAATGTTTTGGAGGAAATATAACTTCTCGTCTATATTCGGAAAATGTTGTGGTAAATTTCAGTAGATGCTGAACTCGACCAAGCAGCAGATAACATTTAAATCACATCACAATATCTTTATTTGAGTTTTCATCAAAAAAATGTGCAGGGCTTTGCCTCAAAAAATGTTTTGGAGAAAATATAACTTCTCGTCTATATTCGGAAAATGTTGTGGTAAATTTCAGTAGATGCTGAACTCGACCAAGCAGCAGATAACATTTAAATCACATCACAATATCTTTATTTGAGTTTTCATCAAAAAAATGTGCAGGGCTTTGCCTCAAAAAATGTTTTGGAGGAAATATAACTTCTCGTCTATATTCGGAAAATGTTGTGGTAAATTTCAGTAGATGCTGAACTCGACCAAGCAGCAGATAACATTTAAATCACATCACAATATCTTTATATGAGTTTTCATGAAAAAAATGTGCTGGGCTTTGCTTCAAAAAATGTTTTGGAGGAAATATAACTTCTCGTCTATATTCGGAAAATGTTGTGGTAAATTTCAGTAGATGCTGAACTCGACCAAGCAGCAGATAACATTTAAATCACATCACAATATCTTTATTTGAGTTTTCATCAAAAAATGTGCAGGGCTTTGCCTCAAAAAATGTTTTGGAGGAAATATAACTTGTCGTCTATATTTGGAAAATGTTGTGGTAAATTTCAGTAGATGCTGAACTCGACCAAGCAGCAGATAACATTTAAATCACATCACAATATTTTTATTTGAGTTTTCATCAAAAAATGTGCAGGGCTTTGCCTCAAAAAATGTTTTGGAGGAAATATAACTTCTCGTCTATATTTGGAAAATGTTGTGGTAAATTTCAGTAGATGCTGAACTCGACCAAGCAGCAGATAACATTTAAATCACATCACAATATTTTTATTTGAGTTTTCATCAAAAAAATGTGCAGGGCTTTGCCTCAAAAAATGTTTTGGAGGAAATATAACTTCTCGTCTATATTCGGAAAATGTTGTGGTAAATTTCAGTAGATGCTGAACTCGACCAAGCAGCAGATAACATTTAAATCACATCACAATATCTTTATTTGAGTTTTCATCAAAAAATGTGCAGGGCTTTGCCTCAAAAAATGTTTTGGAGGAAATATAACTTGTCGTCTATATTTGGAAAATGTTGTGGTAAATTTCAGTAGATGCTGAACTCGACCAAGCAGCAGATAACATTTAAATCACATCACAATATTTTTATTTGAGTTTTCATCAAAAAATGTGCAGGGCTTTGCCTCAAAAAATGTTTTGGAGGAAATATAACTTCTCGTCTATATTTGGAAAATGTTGTGGTAAATTTCAGTAGATGCTGAACTCGACCAAGCAGCAGATAACATTTAAATCACATCACAATATCTTTATTTGAGTTTTCATCAAAAAAATGTGCAGGGCTTTGCCTCAAAAAATGTTTTGGAGGAAATATAACTTCTCGTCTATATTCGGAAAATGTTGTGGTAAATTTCAGTAGATGCTGAACTCGACCAAGCAGCAGATAACATTTAAATCACATCACAATATTTTTATATGAGTTTTCATGAAAAAAATGTGCTGGGCTTTGCTTCAAAAAATGTTTTGGAGGAAATATAACTTGTCGTCTATATTTGGAAAATGTTGTGAAAAATTTCAGTAGATGCTGAACTCAACCAAGCAGCAGATAACATAACAATAGAAGCATCCTCTTCTTCAGTCGTTAATGAAAAACATTCATCGGGGTAAAGGGCAATTATTCTGGCAACGAAACGACAAAACAATTTTTTTATTTCATCGAAGTCTTTAACAACATTACAAGCTGCTGTTACCTCATTAACTGTGCTGGCCTTAAATAATTCCGAAAGAAAATAGTCTAAGTCGGAACTACTACTGTTAAGTAAGGAAATTTCATATCCTGACTCAAAAGAGATAGATTTCACCGTTTTCTGCTTTTTTCGTGGTACCAGTTGCTTTCCATCGATCGTTTTTCCTTCTCTGCAGCTTGTTTTCATTTTTCAATAACTTCTTGCTACATCTTCTGTTGGTTTAGTAGGGATGTAAGCAAATCAGATTTTAATCATTTCCTACTCCATCTCGTCTTTATTAAATTAATTTTGGGAGTGGGATAATCTCTTCAAAGAGATGGCATACATTGATGAACGTCATGAATCAAGTAGAGGGCCTCCTGGATAGTAAATTGAAAGATGATGGTTCTTCATCATCATCAGAAGGAGCAAGTTGAGGATGGCTTCTTTCTGAAGAAGCCTGCTCGGATCAGATGAATAGAATCGCCCATAGCATTTCAAATCTAAATGATAGAGACTGACGTGTGTCGTCATCCTTTTCCAGACCCGTACTAGCAATAAATATACGTTAATGTATGCAATTAACTATACACTCGGTGTATAACCAGTTGCATATACTGTTGATGAAATGTAATTAAAACCGATCGCTGTATGTTTAAATATAATAGTGCAACTGTATTAAAACGTGTTAATTTTACGCATTTTATAATGGATAAATTTAAATTAACAACTAAAATGTTTATAACACGTTTGAGCGTAATGACTTCCATAGTTTCACGGTCATAAATTTCTAGTTTATGAATATTACACAAACAAGCAACCATTATAATATTAATATATAACCAAGGGGAGGTATAACATGAGATATTACCACAAAATTAATTAAAATTAGTGCTACATTTTCGCTATGAACAAAGGAGGTGCAAGAAATTTTATCCAGATACGAAACTACGCCACAACAGGGCTTTATATAAGTATACTTGAATTAACGATGTAAAAGAGAATAACAAAATAGCTAATTAAGTAATTTGTTTACTAATATTCGCTATTAATTTATGGGTAGAGTTACAAAAAAAGATTTTCCCGCTTCCACTTGTAGCAGTAAAGGGTAAAACTAGTGTGTGGTTTTTAATTCCGTTAGACGGTCGAACAGACATCAGCTGATCCACGGCAAATTACGTAAATGCTGCGTTGTCAAGTTTACGACGCGTTCTCAACTCTCCATAATTTATCTCTCTAAAACACCAATCAAATACCCCTAAAATGTTATATTATAGATTCCCCCTAAAAAATTTTATTGTCTATAATATAAATAATTAAATATTTTTAAGTAAATAGCATTAAAAATCATGAACTAATAAACAAATAATAAATTTCAAACAATCAATAGTTTTTGTAAATCCTTTGTTCATAAATTATCGGAAATTTCAAATAACAAATCATTTTCTTCAGATTGTGATTTTTCAAAATCATACATATCGTAATGTTTATTTATTGATACGATTTCTATTCGTGGGGTGAATTAATAAACACAGTCTCTCAAGTTCTTAATTTATTTAAACACTATACACTACACTAACTAATAAAATAGTTCACTTATCACTATCACTTAACTATTTAAATGAATTCTTCGATTACTTTCTATTTCGGTCTGTTGACTACGACTATTTATTATAAACTAAACTAAACTGCTGCACAGTAACTCCTTATATATCCCGAAAGAATTCTGAAAGTTCTAGAAAATAAACAATCGAAACATATAAATAAATTATTCGGAAGAAACAATGTAAATAAACCGCTTGCTATAATAAAAACCCATCTAAATCAAACGGATTCCGCGGCTTATAAAATGTATTTTAAAGGCACCGCCACGTGGGGATCGAACCATAATCACATTTCAATCGATATTCTGTTACTTACAACCTCCGCTAAGTTATCAATAAAAGACAAGTTTATATAAAACAATAATTTTATTACCAAAAGCTTGCTACACTTAAGGTTACTTTCGACATAATTACCAAAGATATTGAGACATTTGGTCCCCTTTATCATAGACATCATAACGGCCATCTTTAAACTTTCGACACCATTCACGCACATAGACTAAATCTCCGATGGATTTCTGCAACATTATGGCCTTCAGCCTGTAGAAAACTAATCACATTTCGCAATTCAGACTTGGTGGGAGCATCAATAATAGCGGACTTGTTTACGTAACCGTAGCACAACGCCGACTGACGCCTGAATGTCAACAATGGCGGAGTTTGTAGTGCGAGAGCTTCGCAGTCGCCTATAGCGCATGCCCGCTTTCTTCTGACAGCGTAGCGTCTGCACGGAGCGATCGGAGGTTGAAGAAAAAACCCAGAGTTTACGTAACGTTAACGGAATATACAAATAATAAGAAATTTTCATGGAGAAATCTTTGTATTTCGAAATTATAACAGTTTCTCAGCTAATTTTATATTAATGCACCAACTGTGATTTCCCCAAGACATAAGTATCTATATAATTGAAGAGCATTCTCGCGATACCTTAAAAATGGAATTGGTGTTTCAGAAAATGGTGGAATAGCGAGGAACTTCATCCCGCCTTGTTGTGGTTCCGAAATAGAAAGCAAGAAACAGACTATCGCGCCCAACCGGATACTGAATTTCGTTGTTATATTACTTGCGCCTCGTTTCTCTTTCTGGCGATGTGCCTCATGCAAATTACCACGATTCCCAGGTAAGAGATTATTTTTATTATTTTAACCCAAGCCACGAAGGAAATTACTTTTAGGAGAGGCAAAACTTCGTAAACTGTGAGGGAAAAATCAACTTGAAATTTATATTCTATTTGGATCAGTAACTCTGTTATGTATAACTTTTGCACTGTTGTCAAATTGCGGAAAATTGCATCATTAAGACGTAAAACTTGAAGTGAAACTTGTTTTTAGTCATTTTTGCGCTTTAGAATATTTTGTTACTCACTTTGACTGCATAAAAAAGTTTATTACCATACGACATTCCTAAATAAGAATGGTGTAATAATTATAACCTAAAACTTTCAAAAATTCATATTTATTTATCAGCTTGCCGTTCATAGCCATTTAAAATAAGTTTTCCAAAACTATTAGACCATTTCAGAAAATATACACACTTAATAAAATTGAATATTTGACAACACTGCTAAGAAAACTAATTAAATTGATATCAATGTTGCCAACCCGGATTTTTAGAAAGAAATAAGTTTATTTAGCGTATCCAACTTGTTAAAAATTTGACAACACTGCTAAAAACACTAATCAAATTGATATCAATGTTACCAACTCGAATTTTTAGAAAGAAATAATTTTATTTAGCGTATCCAACTTGTTCAAAATTTGACAACACTGCTAAAACACTAATCAAATTGATGTCAATGTTACCAACTCGAATTTTTAAAAAGAAATAAGTTTATTTAGCGTATCCAACTTGTTAAAAATTTGACAACACTGCTAAGAAAACTAATCAAATTGATATCAATGTTACCAACTCGAATTTTTAAAAAGAAATAAGTTTATTTAGCGTATCCAACTTGTTAAAAATTTGACAACACTGCTAAAACACTAATCAAATTGATGTCAATGTTACCAACTCGAATTTTTAAAAAGAAATAAGTTTATTTAGCGTATCCAACTTGTTCAAAATTTGACAACACTGCTAAAACACTAATCAAATTGATGTCAATGTTACCAACTCGAATTTTTAAAAAGAAATAAGTTTATTTAGCGTATCCAACTTGTTAAAAATTTGACAACACTGCTAAGAAAACTAATCAAATTGATATCAATGTTACCAACTCGAATTTTTAAAAAGAAATAAGTTTATTTAGCGTATCCAACTTGTTAAAAATTTGACAACACTGCTAAAAACACTAATCAAATTGATATCAATGTTACCAACTCGAATTTTTAAAAAGAAATAAGTTTATTTAGCGTATCCAACTTGTTCAAAATTTGACAACACTGCTAAAAACACTAATCAAATTGATATCAATGTTACCAACTCGAATTTTTAAAAAGAAATAAGTTTATTTAGCGTATCCAACTTGTTAAAAATTTGACAACACTGCTAAGAAAACTAATCAAATTGATATCAATGTTACCAACTCGAATTTTTAAAAAGAAATAAGTTTATTTAGCGTATCCAACTTGTTAAAAATTTGACAACACTGCTAAGAAAACTAATCAAATTGATATCAATGTTACCAACTCGAATTTTTAAAAAGAAATAAGTTTATTTAGCGTATCCAACTTGTTAAAAATTTGACAACACTGCTAAGAAAACTAATCAAATTGATATCAATGTTACCAACTCGAATTTTTAAAAAGAAATAAGTTTATTTAGCGTATCCAACTTGTTAAAAATTTGACAACACTGCTAAGAAAACTAATCAAATTGATATCAATGTTACCAACTCGAATTTTTAAAAAGAAATAAGTTTATTTAGCGTATCCAACTTGTTAAAAATTTGACAACACTGCTAAAAACACTAATCAAATTGATATCAATGTTACCAACTCGAATTTTTAAAAAGAAATAAGTTTATTTAGCGTATCCAACTTGTTAAAAATTTGACAACACTGCTAAAAACACTAATCAAATTGATATCAATGTTACCAACTCGAATTTTTAAAAAGAAATAAGTTTATTTAGCGTATCCAACTTGTTAAAAATTTGACAACACTGCTAAGAAAACTAATCAAATTGATATCAATGTTACCAACTCGAATTTTTAAAAAGAAATAAGTTTATTTAGCGTATCCAACTTGTTAAAAATTTGACAACACTGCTAAGAAAACTAATCAAATTGATATCAATGTTACCAACTCGAATTTTTAAAAAGAAATAAGTTTATTTAGCGTATCCAACTTGTTAAAAATTTGACAACACTGCTAAGAAAACTAATCAAATTGATATCAATGTTACCAACTCGAATTTTTAAAAAGAAATAAGTTTATTTAGCGTATCCAACTTGTTAAAAATTTGACAACACTGCTAAAAACACTAATCAAATTGATATCAATGTTACCAACTCGAATTTTTAAAAAGAAATAAGTTTATTTAGCGTATCCAACTTGTTCAAAATTTGACAACACTGCTAAAAACACTAATCAAATTGATATCAATGTTACCAACTCGAATTTTTAAAAAGAAATAAGTTTATTTAGCGTATCCAACTTGTTAAAAATTTGACAACACTGCTAAGAAAACTAATCAAATTGATATCAATGTTACCAACTCGAATTTTTAAAAAGAAATAAGTTTATTTAGCGTATCCAACTTGTTAAAAATTTGACAACACTGCTAAAAACACTAATCAAATTGATATCAATGTTACCAACTCGAATTTTTAAAAAGAAATAAGTTTATTTAGCGTATCCAACTTGTTCAAAATTTGACAACACTGCTAAAAACACTAATCAAATTGATATCAATGTTACCAACTCGAATTTTTAAAAAGAAATAAGTTTATTTAGCGTATCCAACTTGTTAAAAATTTGACAACACTGCTAAGAAAACTAATCAAATTGATATCAATGTTACCAACTCGAATTTTTAAAAAGAAATAAGTTTATTTAGCGTATCCAACTTGTTAAAAATTTGACAACACTGCTAAGAAAACTAATCAAATTGATATCAATGTTACCAACTCGAATTTTTAAAAAGAAATAAGTTTATTTAGCGTATCCAACTTGTTAAAAATTTGACAACACTGCTAAAAACACTAATCAAATTGATATCAATGTTACCAACTCGAATTTTTAAAAAGAAATAAGTTTATTTAGCGTATCCAACTTGTTCAAAATTTGACAACACTGCTAAAAACACTAATCAAATTGATATCAATGTTACCAACTCGAATTTTTAAAAAGAAATAAGTTTATTTAGCGTATCCAACTTGTTAAAAATTTGACAACACTGCTAAGAAAACTAATCAAATTGATATCAATGTTACCAACTCGAATTTTTAAAAAGAAATAAGTTTATTTAGCGTATCCAACTTGTTAAAAATTTGACAACACTGCTAAGAAAACTAATCAAATTGATATCAATGTTACCAACTCGAATTTTTAAAAAGAAATAAGTTTATTTAGCGTATCCAACTTGTTAAAAATTTGACAACACTGCTAAAAACACTAATCAAATTGATATCAATGTTACCAACTCGAATTTTTAAAAAGAAATAAGTTTATTTAGCGTATCCAACTTGTTCAAAATTTGACAACACTGCTAAAAACACTAATCAAATTGATATCAATGTTACCAACTCGAATTTTTAAAAAGAAATAAGTTTATTTAGCGTATCCAACTTGTTAAAAATTTGACAACACTGCTAAGAAAACTAATCAAATTGATATCAATGTTACCAACTCGAATTTTTAAAAAGAAATAAGTTTATTTAGCGTATCCAACTTGTTAAAAATTTGACAACACTGCTAAGAAAACTAATCAAATTGATATCAATGTTACCAACTCGAATTTTTAAAAAGAAATAAGTTTATTTAGCGTATCCAACTTGTTAAAAATTTGACAACACTGCTAAAAACACTAATCAAATTGATATCAATGTTACCAACTCGAATTTTTAAAAAGAAATAAGTTTATTTAGCGTATCCAACTTGTTAAAAATTTGACAACACTGCTAAAAACACTAATCAAATTGATATCAATGTTACCAACTCGAATTTTTAAAAAGAAATAAGTTTATTTAGCGTATCCAACTTGTTCAAAATTTGACAACACTGCTAAGAAAACTAATCAAATTGATATCAATGTTACCAACTCGAATTTTTAAAAAGAAATAAGTTTATTTAGCGTATCCAACTTGTTAAAAATTTGACAACACTGCTAAGAAAACTAATCAAATTGATATCAATGTTACCAACTCGAATTTTTAAAAAGAAATAAGTTTATTTAGCGTATCCAACTTGTTAAAAATTTGACAACACTGCTAAAAACACTAATCAAATTGATATCAATGTTACCAACTCGAATTTTTAAAAAGAAATAAGTTTATTTAGCGTATCCAACTTGTTAAAAATTTGACAACACTGCTAAGAAAACTAATCAAATTGATATCAATGTTACCAACTCGAATTTTTAAAAAGAAATAAGTTTATTTAGCGTATCCAACTTGTTAAAAATTTGACAACACTGCTAAGAAAACTAATCAAATTGATATCAATGTTACCAACTCGAATTTTTAAAAAGAAATAAGTTTATTTAGCGTATCCAACTTGTTAAAAATTTGACAACACTGCTAAGAAAACTAATCAAATTGATATCAATGTTACCAACTCGAATTTTTAAAAAGAAATAAGTTTATTTAGCGTATCCAACTTGTTAAAAATTTGACAACACTGCTAAGAAAACTAATCAAATTGATATCAATGTTACCAACTCGAATTTTTAAAAAGAAATAAGTTTATTTAGCGTATCCAACTTGTTCAAAATTTGACAACACTGCTAAAAACACTAATCAAATTGATATCAATGTTACCAACTCGAATTTTTAAAAAGAAATAAGTTTATTTAGCGTATCCAACTTGTTAAAAATTTGACAACACTGCTAAGAAAACTAATCAAATTGATATCAATGTTACCAACTCGAATTTTTAAAAAGAAATAAGTTTATTTAGCGTATCCAACTTGTTAAAAATTTGACAACACTGCTAAGAAAACTAATCAAATTGATATCAATGTTACCAACTCGAATTTTTAAAAAGAAATAAGTTTATTTAGCGTATCCAACTTGTTAAAAATTTGACAACACTGCTAAAAACACTAATCAAATTGATATCAATGTTACCAACTCGAATTTTTAAAAAGAAATAAGTTTATTTAGCGTATCCAACTTGTTAAAAATTTGACAACACTGCTAAGAAAACTAATCAAATTGATATCAATGTTACCAACTCGAATTTTTAAAAAGAAATAAGTTTATTTAGCGTATCCAACTTGTTCAAAATTTGACAACACTGCTAAAAACACTAATCAAATTGATATCAATGTTACCAACTCGAATTTTTAAAAAGAAATAAGTTTATTTAGCGTATCCAACTTGTTAAAAAGTTGACAACACTGCTAAAAACACTAATCAAATTGATATCAATGTTACCAACTCGAATTTTTAAAAAGAAATAAGTTTATTTAGCGTATCCAACTTGTTCAAAATTTGACAACACTGCTAAAAACACTAATCAAATTGATATCAATGTTACCAACTCGAATTTTTAAAAAGAAATAAGTTTATTTAGCGTATCCAACTTGTTAAAAATTTGACAACACTGCTAAGAAAACTAATCAAATTGATATCAATGTTACCAACTCGAATTTTTAAAAAGAAATAAGTTTATTTAGCGTATCCAACTTGTTAAAAATTTGACAACACTGCTAAGAAAACTAATCAAATTGATATCAATGTTACCAACTCGAATTTTTAAAAAGAAATAAGTTTATTTAGCGTATCCAACTTGTTAAAAATTTGACAACACTGCTAAAAACACTAATCAAATTGATATCAATGTTACCAACTCGAATTTTTAAAAAGAAATAAGTTTATTTAGCGTATCCAACTTGTTAAAAATTTGACAACACTGCTAAAAACACTAATCAAATTGATATCAATGTTACCAACTCGAATTTTTAAAAAGAAATAAGTTTATTTAGCGTATCCAACTTGTTCAAAATTTGACAACACTGCTAAAAACACTAATCAAATTGATATCAATGTTACCAACTCGAATTTTTAAAAAGAAATAAGTTTATTTAGCGTATCCAACTTGTTAAAAATTTGACAACACTGCTAAGAAAACTAATCAAATTGATATCAATGTTACCAACTCGAATTTTTAAAAAGAAATAAGTTTATTTAGCGTATCCAACTTGTTAAAAATTTGACAACACTGCTAAAAACACTAATCAAATTGATATCAATGTTACCAACTCGAATTTTTAAAAAGAAATAAGTTTATTTAGCGTATCCAACTTGTTCAAAATTTGACAACACTGCTAAAAACACTAATCAAATTGATATCAATGTTACCAACTCGAATTTTTAAAAAGAAATAAGTTTATTTAGCGTATCCAACTTGTTAAAAATTTGACAACACTGCTAAGAAAACTAATCAAATTGATATCAATGTTACCAACTCGAATTTTTAAAAAGAAATAAGTTTATTTAGCGTATCCAACTTGTTAAAAATTTGACAACACTGCTAAGAAAACTAATCAAATTGATATCAATGTTACCAACTCGAATTTTTAAAAAGAAATAAGTTTATTTAGCGTATCCAACTTGTTAAAAATTTGACAACACTGCTAAAAACACTAATCAAATTGATATCAATGTTACCAACTCGAATTTTTAAAAAGAAATAAGTTTATTTAGCGTATCCAACTTGTTCAAAATTTGACAACACTGCTAAAAACACTAATCAAATTGATATCAATGTTACCAACTCGAATTTTTAAAAAGAAATAAGTTTATTTAGCGTATCCAACTTGTTAAAAATTTGACAACACTGCTAAGAAAACTAATCAAATTGATATCAATGTTACCAACTCGAATTTTTAAAAAGAAATAAGTTTATTTAGCGTATCCAACTTGTTAAAAATTTGACAACACTGCTAAGAAAACTAATCAAATTGATATCAATGTTACCAACTCGAATTTTTAAAAAGAAATAAGTTTATTTAGCGTATCCAACTTGTTAAAAATTTGACAACACTGCTAAAAACACTAATCAAATTGATATCAATGTTACCAACTCGAATTTTTAAAAAGAAATAAGTTTATTTAGCGTATCCAACTTGTTCAAAATTTGACAACACTGCTAAAAACACTAATCAAATTGATATCAATGTTACCAACTCGAATTTTTAAAAAGAAATAAGTTTATTTAGCGTATCCAACTTGTTAAAAATTTGACAACACTGCTAAGAAAACTAATCAAATTGATATCAATGTTACCAACTCGAATTTTTAAAAAGAAATAAGTTTATTTAGCGTATCCAACTTGTTAAAAATTTGACAACACTGCTAAGAAAACTAATCAAATTGATATCAATGTTACCAACTCGAATTTTTAAAAAGAAATAAGTTTATTTAGCGTATCCAACTTGTTAAAAATTTGACAACACTGCTAAAAACACTAATCAAATTGATATCAATGTTACCAACTCGAATTTTTAAAAAGAAATAAGTTTATTTAGCGTATCCAACTTGTTAAAAATTTGACAACACTGCTAAAAACACTAATCAAATTGATATCAATGTTACCAACTCGAATTTTTAAAAAGAAATAAGTTTATTTAGCGTATCCAACTTGTTCAAAATTTGACAACACTGCTAAGAAAACTAATCAAATTGATATCAATGTTACCAACTCGAATTTTTAAAAAGAAATAAGTTTATTTAGCGTATCCAACTTGTTAAAAATTTGACAACACTGCTAAGAAAACTAATCAAATTGATATCAATGTTACCAACTCGAATTTTTAAAAAGAAATAAGTTTATTTAGCGTATCCAACTTGTTAAAAATTTGACAACACTGCTAAGAAAACTAATCAAATTGATATCAATGTTACCAACTCGAATTTTTAAAAAGAAATAAGTTTATTTAGCGTATCCAACTTGTTAAAAATTTGACAACACTGCTAAAAACACTAATCAAATTGATATCAATGTTACCAACTCGAATTTTTAAAAAGAAATAAGTTTATTTAGCGTATCCAACTTGTTAAAAATTTGACAACACTGCTAAGAAAACTAATCAAATTGATATCAATGTTACCAACTCGAATTTTTAAAAAGAAATAAGTTTATTTAGCGTATCCAACTTGTTAAAAATTTGACAACACTGCTAAGAAAACTAATCAAATTGATATCAATGTTACCAACTCGAATTTTTAAAAAGAAATAAGTTTATTTAGCGTATCCAACTTGTTAAAAATTTGACAACACTGCTAAGAAAACTAATCAAATTGATATCAATGTTACCAACTCGAATTTTTAAAAAGAAATAAGTTTATTTAGCGTATCCAACTTGTTAAAAATTTGACAACACTGCTAAGAAAACTAATCAAATTGATATCAATGTTACCAACTCGAATTTTTAAAAAGAAATAAGTTTATTTAGCGTATCCAACTTGTTCAAAATTTGACAACACTGCTAAAAACACTAATCAAATTGATATCAATGTTACCAACTCTAATTTTTAAAAAGAAATAAGTTTATTTAGCGTATCCAACTTGTTAAAAATTTGACAACACTGCTAAGAAAACTAATCAAATTGATATCAATGTTACCAACTCGAATTTTTAAAAAGAAATAAGTTTATTTAGCGTATCCAACTTGTTAAAAATTTGACAACACTGCTAAGAAAACTAATCAAATTGATATCAATGTTACCAACTCGAATTTTTAAAAAGAAATAAGTTTATTTAGCGTATCCAACTTGTTAAAAATTTGACAACACTGCTAAAAACACTAATCAAATTGATATCAATGTTACCAACTCGAATTTTTAAAAAGAAATAAGTTTATTTAGCGTATCCAACTTGTTAAAAATTTGACAACACTGCTAAGAAAACTAATCAAATTGATATCAATGTTACCAACTCGAATTTTTAAAAAGAAATAAGTTTATTTAGCGTATCCAACTTGTTAAAAATTTGACAACACTGCTAAAAACACTAATCAAATTGATATCAATGTTACCAACTCGAATTTTTAAAAAGAAATAAGTTTATTTAGCGTATCCAACTTGTTAAAAAGTTGACAACACTGCTAAAAACACTAATCAAATTGATATCAATGTTACCAACTCGAATTTTTAAAAAGAAATAAGTTTATTTAGCGTATCCAACTTGTTCAAAATTTGACAACACTGCTAAAAACACTAATCAAATTGATATCAATGTTACCAACTCGAATTTTTAAAAAGAAATAAGTTTATTTAGCGTATCCAACTTGTTAAAAATTTGACAACACTGCTAAAAACACTAATCAAATTGATATCAATGTTACCAACTCGAATTTTTAAAAAGAAATAAGTTTATTTAGCGTATCCAACTTGTTAAAAATTTGACAACACTGCTAAAAACACTAATCAAATTGATATCAATGTTACCAACTCGAATTTTTAAAAAGAAATAAGTTTATTTAGCGTATCCAACTTGTTAAAAAGTTGACAACACTGCTAAAAACACTAATCAAATTGATATCAATGTTACCAACTCGAATTTTTAAAAAGAAATAAGTTTATTTAGCGTATCCAACTTGTTAAAAATTTGACAACACTGCTAAAAACACTAATCAAATTGATATCAATGTTACCAACTCGAATTTTTAAAAAGAAATAAGTTTATTTAGCGTATCCAACTTGTTAAAAATTTGACAACACTGCTAAAAACACTAATCAAATTGATATCAATGTTACCAACTCGAATTTTTAGAAAGAAATAATTTTATTTAGCGTATCCAACTTGTTCAAAATTTGACAACACTGCTAAAACACTAATCAAATTGATATCAATGTTACCAACTCCAATTTTTAAAAAGAAATAAGTTTATTTAGCGTATCCAACTTGTTAAAAATTTGACAACACTGCTAAAAACACTAATCAAATTGATATCAATGTTACCAACTCGAATTTTTAAAAAGAAATAAGTTTATTTAGCGTATCCAACTTGTTAAAAATTTGACAACACTGCTAAGAAAACTAATCAAATTGATATCAATGTTACCAACTCGAATTTTTAAAAAGAAATAAGTTTATTTAGCGTATCCAACTTGTTAAAAATTTGACAACACTGCTAAGAAAACTAATCAAATTGATATCAATGTTACCAACTCGAATTTTTAAAAAGAAATAAGTTTATTTAGCGTATCCAACTTGTTAAAAATTTGACAACACTGCTAAGAAAACTAATCAAATTGATATCAATGTTACCAACTCGAATTTTTAAAAAGAAATAAGTTTATTTAGCGTATCCAACTTGTTAAAAATTTGACAACACTGCTAAAAACACTAATCAAATTGATATCAATGTTACCAACTCGAATTTTTAAAAAGAAATAAGTTTATTTAGCGTATCCAACTTGTTCAAAATTTGACAACACTGCTAAAAACACTAATCAAATTGATATCAATGTTACCAACTCGAATTTTTAAAAAGAAATAAGTTTATTTAGCGTATCCAACTTGTTAAAAATTTGACAACACTGCTAAGAAAACTAATCAAATTGATATCAATGTTACCAACTCGAATTTTTAAAAAGAAATAAGTTTATTTAGCGTATCCAACTTGTTAAAAATTTGACAACACTGCTAAGAAAACTAATCAAATTGATATCAATGTTACCAACTCGAATTTTTAAAAAGAAATAAGTTTATTTAGCGTATCCAACTTGTTAAAAATTTGACAACACTGCTAAGAAAACTAATCAAATTGATATCAATGTTACCAACTCGAATTTTTAAAAAGAAATAAGTTTATTTAGCGTATCCAACTTGTTAAAAATTTGACAACACTGCTAAGAAAACTAATCAAATTGATATCAATGTTACCAACTCGAATTTTTAAAAAGAAATAAGTTTATTTAGCGTATCCAACTTGTTAAAAATTTGACAACACTGCTAAGAAAACTAATCAAATTGATATCAATGTTACCAACTCGAATTTTTAAAAAGAAATAAGTTTATTTAGCGTATCCAACTTGTTCAAAATTTGACAACACTGCTAAAACACTAATCAAATTGATATCAATGTTACCAACTCGAATTTTTAAAAAGAAATAAGTTTATTTAGCGTATCCAACTTGTTAAAAATTTGACAACACTACTAAGAAAACTAATCAAATTGATATCAATGTTACCAACTCGAATTTTTAAAAAGAAATAAGTTTATTTAGCGTATCCAACTTGTTAAAAATTTGACAACACTGCTAAGAAAACTAATCAAATTGATATCAATGTTACCAACTCGAATTTTTAAAAACAAATAAGTTTATTTAGCGTATCCAACAGCGTCTAAAATACGTATATTTAGTAAAAAAGATGAAAAGTTGGCAACGCTGCCTGATCTATGGTTGCGTCTCAAACCTTCGATTAATCGAAACGGGTGGAAGTGGAATGAGATTGGATTCTACAAAATCGATCAACTTTAATCCATAAATTTGAAAATTTTAAATATTTTGAATAAACTCCTGGTAAACTGACTGAATTAACTATAATACCAATTCCAGTTATAGGTTATCATTCAGTACTTAAAGTATTAAACTTTGTCATAAATTCTGTTGAGACTCAACTCTCTTTTTTTGGAGCAGAATCTACTACAAACATCACGGTATTAAAGTATTTGCAAGATATTCGTGTAATGTGGAATTTCCCACTAGAATTTTCGGTATTTCTCAACTTAATAATCCTCCCAACAACTTTCCAACGGAGGTGCATACCACGAGCATGCGGTCATTATTCGTTGAAAAGTTTCATGATATAAATTTGGATAATCAACAATAATTTACAATTATTCGATCAAATAGAATAATTACAATCGATAATATATTCAAAACAACATTATAAATTAAACAATACTTTCGTTATGATTGAAATGTCAAAATAGTACTCGTAGAAAGGCACCTATCTTTACAGAATACGTACAGTAGAAATCTGCAATTATTAACTGTTGATTGTAACTAATTAGTATGAGATGGCGTTGCGGTAGTCGTTTAACTGTTAATTCAATAAATTAAATTCATGGACTATGGAAGATAGATAAGGAGAACCGTCTTGTATGGGGGGTTAGTTGAAAAAGTTTCCAAATGTAGCCAGCAAATTATAGTACTAAGACTCGTCAAAATAGCGCTAGTGTAGCAAGAGGAAGTGATACGAATGTACAACTTTCGTAATAATTTGTATATCAATAGTTTCTTTGAAATAGTTATGACTTTTAAAAAAATAACTTAATTTACTATCTTACTCTAATAGTTTGTGGCGCTCTTTTTAAAATTCGTCCACTTGCTACTATAACGCCATCTTAATTGGCTTCTTTTCAACAGACACTTCTTGATACACCACATGAATCTGTTGTATAGTTGTACGGAATGAAAATACTTGTAACGCCATCTGTTTCCAAATGTAATTAAATAAAAGTATAGAGGAGCAATTTTTTTAATTTATTCATCTGTAGATTCGAGTAAAGTTAAATTCATTATTATCTTCCAGCTATTTAAATTAATATTTTAGTTATTAATTACAATCACAAGTTACTTTCATTATGATTGAAAGGTAAAAATAGTACTCGTAGAAAGGCACCTATCTTCACAGAATACGTACAGTAGAAATCTGCAATTATTAACTGTTGATTGAAACTAATTAGTATGAGATGGCGTTACTGTAATCGTTTAAACGTCAATGATTCAATATATAACATCTGTTAGTTTTCTCTCATATTTTAATAGAGGTGAGCAAGATTACGAATTAATTTTTGTTGTTTCCTAAACAATATTTAGTGTTATTTGAAATTTTAGACTAAATAGTAAAATAATGTAACTGTATAAAGTGATTTTCTGAGATAAAAACAACCGCACATCAATTAGTTACATTTCGAAACCAATAAAAACGTGGTAAAAGTTGTAGTGTTACAAATATACTAGTTATTAAAGTCCTATTCTAGTGACCAATAAAAGTCTTGTGCACTTTTTTGTTAGTTTTGTGTAAATATTCAAGTCTCTTGCACGAACAAGTGCGTTTACAATCTTTAGATTCATCATTGAGATTAATTGTTATCTAATGAGGCTGGGAAGCAGGACCGGATTCAGATTTATAAGGCCCGGGGCTAAAATGATGACGGGGCCCCCTTAAGGAATTCGAAAACCCGGAAAAATTCACAAAATAATATCAATACGTTAGATTTGTGGTATCAACACATCAAAAAATACAGAATGATTTCCAAATGATGGGGCCCTCTTGGACCTGGGGCCCGGGGCTATAGCCCCCCCAAGCTCCTAGCTTAATCCGTCCCTGCTGGGAAGTTAGACCTGACGTCTGTAGACACAAACTTTTAATTGTTTTTGAATTACATACGTCCCGCTTTAACTTCTTTTAGTGGTCTACCTCGATTTTCGTCATTTTTAGACCGATTCGTAGACACAACTTTTTGTTTCAACTACACATACACGTTTAGGAGATTACAAAAATTTAAAAAATCCTACCAAAATCACTAAAAAACAAAGCAGCATTAAACCCCCTTACGGATTGTTGTTCACCGCTATAGAAGCCAAATTCAGCGCCATCTAGTGACACGTGTTTTATATTCGGTTATACCAATATTAATAAATTCTGATGTTTCGTGTTTATTTTGTTTTATTCATTCCCATTTATTGTTTTATAAAAAGTATTTAGCATTAAAACAATTTCTGTAGATTTTTTTGATATAGAAGAATGTTTCACGACATACATTCTTTTAGTTTTTTTTTTGTATATCGCATATTTTGGAATTATACGATTTTTTTGCAGAACGATCACTCTTTACGGTACTCTCGGACCAACTTTGGTAGTTCTACTCATATTCGTGTACTTATGTTGGTTGGACGGTTGTTGCGGCCCTCGGCCTCCTTCGGATACTCCCGTAGACGAACCGGGAGAATGTTCTCCTCCCGGACAAATCGTAGCTGAGAGTCGTTGTCTTCGACTGTCGATTTTTTTGGTATCAGTAACACTGATATCAACATGCGCAGTAATTACTCTCGTAAGTAATGAATAATAATATAAACAGAATACTTTGAACCGATAAATAAAAATCTCAATCTAAAATATTGTGTAAATCATTTTCTCATAATTATCGGGTGAAATGTGTCTTAGATTTTTAATATTCTTGATACTTTTCAATTCGTTACATCGCAATTACTGAGGGAGCGAGTTTCCGTTGATTTAGAACTAACAGGACCACTATCCGGTGTAGGTGGAGGTTTATTTTCCAAAATTACATCAATTTTAGGATGGATTTTTTGTTGTAGGATGTTATTGTGTGAATCGGAAAAAATTTCGACACTTTTTCAGTAGAATCTTTTTTGGTACTGAAACTTTTTCCGGACTTTTTTGGATCATTCTTAGAAGGTTGTTTTGTTTAACTTCGTTTTTAACCCTTTCCGCGAAGGATAATTGGGAAATTATTTTTCGCACGTCGTCCGGTATATCGAGGTCTACTTTTTGTTCTATTAAAGAATTTACGAACCATCCCAAAGTGCTTACGGTTTCTAGTTTGTTCAATTGGGCTTGTTGTAAAGTCCTTGTCTTCTCTAATCGTTGAACGTTCGATAAACTCATTAATATACACAAAAACACACAATTATTATTATTATTAGGAATCTAATTCACTTTAGACCCTTCTAAATGTAAATTTTCACAGATCAATTACGGTCCACAACCTATACCGATACCGATAACTCCAACAACAACGGAAATGCCAGAAATCGACATGAATAATTCAATCTCGAAATGGAATTTAACAAACGGAATTTCTCCGATTGACAACAGCATTCCAAAAATTATCGTAGTGCAATACGTGCCTGTAAGTAATTGGGAACGTTACGTTTTTATTTGATTTCGACTTTAATTATGTATGAATGGCGCGGTAACTAGGATAAACGGAATCTTTATTGTAATTTAATGGCATTCCTAACAAAAATTGCAGATTGCGTGGTTGTATTATCGAATTTGAGTACAAGAAGACTAATTTTTGAATCAAATATCGAACTTTAGAATAATGAAAAGGTTTTAAAAAAAAAACATTTTTTTAGACTTATCTCTACAGCTCGGCTTTAGTACTGGCGGCTATATCAGTTTTTCTGAGAATGGGATTCTTATTAAAATTATTATTAATGACAGCTTCGGTTATCGTACACATTTTGATATACAGTTATATGGATTTTTTTCAAGATTACCACGATTCTCACGACGACGAGTAAGTAAAAATAATTTGCGGTATTGTAACGAATTTATTTCAAATATTGCAATGGCCAAAATTGATGAATTAAAGTTTGAATTGCTACCTCATGCACCCTATTCGCCAGATTTAGCTCCCTCGGATTATTTTCTGTTGTTATTGAACATCGCTAGGAAAAGCGCCTGGACTTGAAAGTAGATCACGTTGAAAAATGAATATATTTTTTTCCAAAAATTTTTGTTGGTCCAGGTACTTCTGGTACCATCCTCAAAGGTCATTCACTATAAAATTTGACCCGCGTCATTGTAAAACTAACAAAATTGGAATCTCCGGTTCATAAAATCATTCAGTTTAGTTGTTATACTTATTTGAATACAATTATTCAAGTCGATATTTCGTTAAATATAAGAATTTGAAAATATTCATTTGTATATTGTATGTGTAAATATTTTAAAACAACTAAATATGTTGCTTAAATAAAATTATTTACAATATTCAAATGTTTTCTTTTCATTATATGACTTTTTTAAAAGTATACCGTTCTGCACCGGTCTCCCCTATTTATATTGGACCATCAATTTACAGGAGACCACGAATACCTCGAGATAAATAATGTTTTAGTTTGCTCTTCAAAATAGAATAATTTATAAGACAAAATTACCTATTCTTTCGACGTCAATGAACAATAATTTTGTATTTTCAATAAGTTTTATATTGGTACATTTTATCCATCTTTATAAATATCATTTTACAAGATGGCTGCCGCATACAAAGAATTAAAGTCGTTTTACGTATAATATTTTAACTTTTGATGTCGTATTTTTAATAAATAATATAATATTTCGTTGAGAATATTTTGAAATTAATTCACAATTAATTAAAAATGTGTTTGTTTGAAATTTAACTTAGTAAAGAAATAAACCTTTTTTTCGTTAAGACGATGACATCACGAGTTAGAAGATTGCAACGTTGTCATATATTTTATTTCTTCACTTAATTGTAGAAAACTTTGTGCATAATAGTTGTTGTTTTCATTACTCCACCTAGCTTTTGATATATTTTTTCACCTAAACTACATAATAGAATATTGAATTACGTAGATCCAAAAATGGTATAGATCTGAAAGGTTTTGAACAAAAGAAACTACTTCTAAGAAATTATAACCACAATATTAATTAATGGGCTTGAGTAGAAATGAATTTAAAATATCAACAGGTATTCCTACCAAATAAAATTAGAAGAATTTAACAAAATTAATGAGAATATATAAATATAAACAAACAACGATAATTATTTTGAGAATGTTAATTTGACAACATCGTGAAGCGTGACCAACTTAATTTCCCTTTCAATAAAGTGTTAATCGTATTTACGCCTAGTTTCTCATGTGTTAGGTATTGTCTCCTTGACATTGGTGTAAATTATTGATGGTAGAAAAAAGGAGAACAATCTGAAAAAAATATTCGTTGAAATGCGTTAAATATGGGTGACGTCACATTAGCATCAGTGTAAATTTTTTTAGGTTATATTTACGTTGTTTTGCACAACGCAAGTCGTTAAAATTTTCAATTATGGACTACTTGAGTCAAAAAAAAAACGCCATTGCCATTCTGGAAGATTTTTGAACTGATATTTATCGTATACAGCTGGATACTTATATATTACAAATTTCGAAATTTATATTTTTTCCTCTTAGTCTTCAAAATGTCTGATTGTACTAAACAAATCATCAAATACAACTTTTATATAAATAACACTGATAACAAAAAGAAAATTTACAGTCGAAATCGGAATACTTTCTACAAATTATATACAGGGTGTTTCTAAATTACATCTCATGAATTTAGAAATAGCCTGTATGTGATAAAAACGATGGTAGTCAACAAAACTACTTTATGAATGGAAATCGTTTTCCGCATTCTGAACAAATCGACATATACGAGATAACGTTTTCCATCTAAATAAAAATGTAATCTTTCATTCTGACATATAACGACTACGTGAAACTGTGTCGAACGTATCTCAAAAGCAAAACAAATTTACTGTGAACGCATCTATTTTAAATTATTTATTGAAGTCATCGACAGTCACGATATTTTCCATTACTTTATACGGCACCTCCGAGAATTCGTCGAAGTAATGTAACTTCAAATCAAAAAAAAAAAAAAACATTTGAAATATGTGGGTACGAATGCTTACGTAATCAGTATAAACTGTCTCTGTTTTTCTTTTGACGAAAAAGTAATTTTCAGAATAAATAAACACTACCAGAAATAACTCTTAACAGAGATAGAACATTAGATGAATATAACGAGATGCTTTTTGAGTTTATCATCCTTAAGTAAAAAGAACTTCATTTGATTCCTTTCTGCACCATTCTCCCCTATATTCATATCGGACCATTTTCGTCACTGTACATGTTCATATAAGTAAATATTTTTTAACAGTTTCCTATTAAAGGCTGATTAATAAACCACAGATCATCTAAATAAGTTGTTTGTTCCTTTTGTTTGGATTTTATGTGTTCTTTAATGTTTCATTATGTTCTGTTCTTCAACTTTTCAACAGTAAATTTCTTTCTTATAATTTAGGCTCGAATGTCAGTCGTCGTTCTGTGACCTCCATAATCCAGTTGCAACTACCGATTGGAGATTTAACTGTCCTATAAAAGTTATCTTGTGGGTAAAATCATTTTTCAACAATAATTGATAGTTGAGAATTATGTCACAGAGAAATTGCAATCCAGAAATCTGCCATGAATATAAAATTCCCACTTATAAATTTTAAGACTCAGAATTGTAGAGTATAAGGTCACATTTGAACAACGTTGCCAAACTTCGAATAAAGTGAAGGTTGAATAAATGTTAAACAGTGAGGTTATATTTATAAAACGATTTTAATATTAGTTCCAGATTAGTTAATAATTATTTTTATATTCCACACGACTTAGTTATTTTTTTGCAAGCATGCTGAAAATGATTAAAGACAATTTTATATGATATTTGAAACTTTTCCTTCTTTTATATTTTTGATATCTTTCGACAAATGTAAAATAAAACTTTTAAATGCTAGTTTGAATTTAAATTCTATTGGAACATTGAACTAAAGGAAGGTGTAATAAACGAAATTTTTGTGCCCAGAAAGGCTGTTGCATATGGCTGAAGGCAATATCCCTTTTACCATAGGCGTGCTATATAAAAATTATTTTATAACAAATAATATCAAAAATAACAGAATTCAGAAAGAAATACAATGAATTCAATTCACTTTATATGAAATGCGGCACATTTTAATTTTCTCTCTTTCATACATGACTCAAACATTTTTGGTGAACAATAAACAAATATTCAAACTTCTTTATCGTACTATTGTTAATTATGTAATTTAATCATTTATATTTGGAAACTTTATTAAGTCCAGTATTTTGTATTTTTTTGAAAATAAATTATGTTAGTGTTTTGAAAAAACTCGTTTTCATTACGAAATCAGCAATTATAGAGAAACCAGTTTTGAAATGATTTTAAAAACTAATTACTAAAAACATGTTAACCTATTATGTTTTATGTTGTTACGCCTATGGGGTGGAGTTCCGAGAACGGGAATTCACCGATTGGCTTAAAATTTTTACCATATAGTCTATCACACACTAGATGATTGTACTTAAAAGGATTTTTAGCATATCACAAGGAAAGAGGATGGAAAAGAATTATTCTTTACCTAACCTAACCACGTATTTTCAACTACTGATATTTTGTGTCTGTTTAGATTTTTTATGACCCAAAAAAAACTCCGCAAATTCCTTCATCCAGCAAGAACATATTCTTTTTGCAATATCTTTGTTTAGGTAAAAATCCTTATACCAAATTAGAGTACTTTCACGATTTTTGAACTTATTTCCACATAAATATTGAACTAACAAAAGTCAAGATGTTTGAAATAATAAATAAGTGGCTTTTGTTTCTTTTGCTACTCTCATGTGTGCCTTTGTCAAAAATCAATGATTTTTTATTATGGTTAAATTACGAACAACTAGTTTTTCATGAAGAAAAGGACATTAGTTGGTGTAGAACAAAGAGAGAAGTGGAAGAGGGGTAATAAGATAGATATCATCAATTTCAATATTAATCCGTATCTATATTTTTTGTGGGCTCAACACTAAAAAAAATTTTTCTCTTGCGAGACGCCAAAAATCCTTTTAGGAATCATCTAGTGTGTGAAAGAAGTATCGGGTAAATATTTCCCGCCATTGTTTTAACTTCATATCAAAATATGAAATTTCTCTTTCGCATATTATATATTTAACATTAATAGTAGCTAAAGAAAAAAGAAGAAAAGACCTTACCTGTAAAAAGTAATCCTTAACGGTTTATTTTTAGCAGTGTTAAAGCAGTTGCAAGCTACACAATTATTTTGCTTGTAATATAATTACTAATAATTCAACTCTTCAAATGATTATACACATTAATACAAAACAAAATCACAAAAAATATTTTTTAAACCACTATAAAATTAAGTAAAATTTTCAAGAACAAACATGTGGTCACTAACAATCAAAATAAAATGAATTATACTTTTATGTATAAGATGGCCACTTTCTTTAAACTGAATGTATTGGACTAAAAGTAGAGATGGGACTGATTCTCGATGTAACTGTTTCAAATAAATTCGTTACAATAAGCTTTGCTGCCATAATTTCAACTTCAAACTTTACGAACTGTTTGTAAATATATTAAATATGAATTAATGTTATAGATTTCCTGCAATACCTTTTGAAATAAAAACGGCAATAGCTCTAGCATTGGTTGTGATATTTTTTCATATACTCGATAGACAAATCGAGTTTACGGCTAGAACGGATTATTTATGGAAAGCGAAGCTGAAGGTGGAACAAGACGAAGTCGAAACCATGCGCGGAATAAACAAGGTATAATTTTATAACTAAATTTTTTTCACTCCACTTCCGGTATAGTCAGATTTTATAGAATGTGAATATTTCAATAAAATCGAGCTTCAATATTGAATTTTTAAATTTTTAAAGCTAAAATGCTAAATAATCACACTGTATATTTATTTTTTTTTGCAGATTCTTTTGGAGAATATTCTTCCGGCGCACGTGGCTGAACATTTCTTAAATACAAGAATAACAGAAGACCTCTACCACGAAAGGTATTCCTGTGTTGCCGTCATGTTCGCTTCCATTCCTAATTACAAGGAATTTTACGACGAAAGTGATGTAAATAAACAGGGCCTGGAGTGTTTGAGACTACTCAATGAAATTATTTGCGAATTTGACAAGGTAAATATTTTATAAAAGACGTATTCTACTCTTAGTTGTCCTTTTTTTAGCTACTTTTAAAACCAAAGTTTAGTTGTATAGAAAAAATTAAAACAATCGGTAGTACTTACATGTTGGCGTCGGGTTTAAGGCCTGGTAAAGAAGAAACTAGTAAAGTAAGTTCATTTTATTTTTGTTATTTCTTGTATAATAATATATATAAAATATTTATTAAAGAAAAATCCATTAAATTTTTTGAAATTTCGAAGATTTTATGAGTATCTTTATAAATTTTCATTACGCCTATTTTCTTACAGAGAAAATATTATTTATTTCGTATCAAAACTAAAAAACATGACAACGTCGCAATCGTTCTAACAACGAACACGCCTTAATTGTAAAAGATCAATACGGAGAACGTATTAAAATCAATTTTAACGATCAGTTTCTCTCCTTTTCTAGTTATCAAATTATACGATGTGTTGTCTCCCTCAGTTCTCCTAGTAAAACAGATTGTCATTTCATTTTCCACTCGCGTTTGTTGATTTTAAATTCAATTCCGTTGAAATTGATAGTAAAGTTGTATATGTATTTATATTAACAATTACTCGCAACTGTTTATCATGGTGTTGTGCCGCGAGAGAAAAAGTTCTTTCCCGCCAAGAATTGTTTTTAGGAAAGATTTCACTTAGGTAATATATATCATTTAGTAAATCCTTATTCACATAGACTTACAAAGAAATATATAAAATAGATGTTTGATTTATTTCAAATTCAGTAATTTTATATCGAAATGTTTCCGAAATGAATACATTTGAAGAGAATTCATATCGAACAAATAACAATAAATATAAAAACAAATTTAATTGACATCAATCTAAAGCTTCGACAGTCGATTTGAAAAGAAAAACTTCTCTTATTACTTACTCTTCACTATATTATTGCTTAAACTAGTAAAATATTGAAATATATTTCTTGTTTTTATGCTTTCTCCAGGACTTTTTCAAGGTAATAATCATATAAAATCAATTTGAAAACAGAAACGACTATATAAATTCCAATACTCTAACTCAAAATGTGACATTCAGATTGTTTTTACTCATTTATCGTTATGATGGCGTTATTAATAAATTGATTTTTAAATTGCGTTTTAATTTGAGTTATTATTTAAATAAGGGCTTCAATTTACTTGTAATCAAAAGTTACGTTAGAAATTTTATTTCTCTCAGTGAGTCTTTCTCTATCTGTTTTTGAATAAAACTAATTATTCGTCTCTGCTCCTATACCAATCGTTTTTTCTCCAAACATCTGTCTCATTATTTCTGTATTCTGGTTTCATCTATCTTTATTATGATTATTGTCGAAAACTAACCTAACTGTGTTTGTGACAACTATCTGTGCTTAATCATATTTGCACGTGTTTTATTAATGTTAATGTAGAAGTAGTCTCTAGATAGAGAAAGTTGTGTTTATATTGAAAATAATTGATAAGAAATGAAAAAAAATCATCATCGTATCAAAAATTGTAAAGATGACGAACTGAATAAGCTCGTTCCTCTGCCATTTGCTGTATTTTCTCAATCAATTCCTTACAAACAAATCCTCTAAATCTTGTAAAGTATCCATATTAAATATTTAATTATTTATAAGACGAATATTTTCAAAAATGAATATATAGGTATAATAAACAAAAAAAAAAACACTTTTGATGTATAATATTTTAGGTTAAGTTTCTACTACTCTTTAATTGACTGTTGTGACTGCCTTATAACTTATCTGGTAAATAATTTATTAAAAGGTGAAGAAACCGAATTTTTGGTTTTTCGGTAAATAATACTAATTAGGAAGTGAAGAAACATGGCCTTAACCAACTTATATAATAATAATTATTATTATCCATTACTTATATAATTAACTATTACTAACCGGTTACGGTTACTTATCTATTTCGTTCCGTTCACTGACTGATTTTTTACTACAAACTAAATCAAGCCGATAAACAAACTCGTATATATAATAAAAACGATTTTCTCAAAAATTATAGAAATTATATGGAAAAATTTTTTGCTTTTTAGGAGGCTAGTAGAAAGGAAGAACACATTATAACAGCACTAGTAGAATTCGCAATATTGCTGATGACTAGTTTAGAACAAATAAACAGAGATGCATTCCAAAGATTTAAATTGAGGATCGGTAAGTGAAGATCTAATTATGTAGGCATATGAAAAAAAATTGTCTTTTTTAAGGCCTAAATCACGGACCTGTAATAGCGGGAGTGGTCGGAGCGCAAAAACCCCAATACGATATTTGGGGTAATACTGTCAACGTAGCGTCCAGGATGGATTCTTGTGGACTGTTAGGTAGAAACTACCGCTACTACTCGAAACTAATTTTTATTAATTTAAATATTATTAGGTAAAATACAAACGACCGATGTCACTGCTGAAGTTCTTATGAATGCTGGTTACCAATGCGATTGTAGAGGCCCGACGTACGTTAAAGGAAAAGGTACTTTGACAACTTATTTTGTCAAAACACCGTTTGATGATAAGGATCATTGAAGATAATATGTGATATAATGCAAATTAAATGACACTTAATTTATAATTTACAATTTTTTGTCAATATTCAACTCAAATCCTTTTCCTCCGATGTTTACCTTCTATGATATTTTGGAAAGAAAATTTTTGTTTTAAGAAGAGATTTTTTGATATGTTTTAGATGTACCTGACTGACTTTTTAGATGTTATACTCATATTTATGGCATAAACTTAACTAGGAAAAATAATAGTGGTTAAGTTACATTTTTGTGAAAAATATATTCCAGTTGTTCCCTGGGTATTAATTTTATTTTTAGCTTAAAAAACTGCCTATTCTAAAACCGATATGCAAAATCACATTTTTCAGTATATGAAGTGACTAGAAGACACAGAATTTGAAGTAAATGTCACAAATTAGAGGAATGACATTTTTTTATACTCATGATATTATTAAATATTCAACCTTCCATCGAGCGCATTCAATCTGTGAGATTAGTAGAATTTGTTTTGGTCTACCAATAGTCCGGTCAAATTAAACCTAAAAGTAAGAGTGAAGCTACATAAATTCCAACCAATCTAAAAAACAGTAAAATTGTTTAAAATGTGATTAAAAGTAAAATTTGAAAATTCCCCATTATTCTCGTATAGAAAAAATTTTATTCAAGGTCAAATTTGAAAAAAATAGTTTTTCGCAATTTACAGCAAAACGGTAAGTTTTATAATAAGAATACCACAGACAAAAATTGTAGATCATAAAATTATCTACAAAAAACGTTCCAATACTTTTTTTCCTACGAGCCACCGTTTCTGAGATATGATTCAAAAAGTTGTAATCTTCAAAATATACATGAGTAGGCCACGTATATACATCTCTAGAGTTGTAATAAATGTTACAATCTTTTCCTGAAACTATTTTTACAACAAACCAAACAGAAAAAAATAAATTGTTTCTTCATGCCTCAAAGAAACAGAAAATATAAGTAATCATTGTTTCATATATCAATTTATTATTCATAGAATTAAATAGCATTGGATCAATTTTTCCTATTGATAAAAATTAACTTTAAATTCAATATAAAATTTAATGAGTGAAATTTCAAATTTTAATCATGAGAGTAGATACTCTAGGCTGGTTCTGGAACAGATGTGACATTCATGGAATACATTGTAGTATCCTTATCGTCACGTCTAACCCAGACTATAACGATAACATCAAAGTATCGAAATACGGGGTGTGTTAAAAAAAGGGTGGTAAGTATCGAAAGTATTTGTTGATAATGGTCCGGCACCGAACAAGTGACATTAGGGCACTGGCATAAACTTTGTTAATGATGGCTAGATACGTAGCGAATAACAACATTATGTAGATAAGAAGATATGAAGTGCGGGAAACATTTTGATACTTCAATGTTGCCGTTAAACCCTGTCATTATTAACAAAACATGTACACTACGTCGGGCGTTACCACCTTAGAAAACACATACGTCACGTCGGCCATTATCGCCTTACCCCACTTTTTAACACACCCCGTATTTAAATTTTGCCATTATCCCCTCACCTCACTTTTTCAAGTTTTTGTTAACGTCCCTCATATATCGATACTTTGATGTTTTCGTTATCGTCTGCGGTTAGACGTGACTATAAGGATACTTCGACGTACCCCGTGAATGTCACTTCCGTTCCAAAACCATCCTAGATCATCCCTCATATTCTAAATATTAAATTAGATCAATTTAAATATAAGAAGTAATGGGTTACTATAAAAATATATTTTAAAATACAAATCAGAGCTTGATTAAAAGGTATTTTTTCATCAGGGTTCATTAAATGATAATCAATTTAATTTTCTCTATTTAATTTTTATTGTGGAATAAAAATTTTTAAATATCACGCTTCCCATTAAAACAAAAAAATTATCTATGGGACAAGAATGACTTTCAGATTTGTCCCTATTTTAGCAATTATCTTCTGCTTTTGATAATTTAATTATTAAATTTGCTAAAACATGCAAGAAGTGTTTATTTGATTTCAATTGTTTTCCTAAATGGCTCCTAGGAGCATTTACTCAAAGTAGAAGATGATATATTATTTAATATCAGTGCTTCTGTTTTTTTTTTGGAAAAAATTGAGTTTCTCTATAGTTAGGTTGAAGTCCCCCTTTACAAAATTTGATATAGGACCCACCTACCTCAAGCTACACCCCTAAAAGTTCCATACAAAAATTGTTTGTTATATAATTAACAAGATTCCTTTGTATATTTTCTCTTGTAGGTGTTAGGAGAAACAAAAAAAGCCTAAATATTTTTAAAAGTTGTATTAACTTTTGTGTAATAGAGATAATAAAAATGTATTGAGCTGCTTTAATAGTAACATAGGCATTGGAACACCAAAAAATATGTTTTAGTTGAAAATTATATAAATGTATTATAAATTTTATAAATAATGAATGTACTTAAATATATTTATTTACCTTGTATATCTATTGTACATTTAAAAAGGTTAGTTACGTAATTTTGTGTAAATCCTTGACAATCTCAATTTTGGCAAGTGAATTCGTTCTTGAAATGATCAAATAAATTATTTTAGAAACAATTTGTGTGTTTATTTCCTTCACTATAACTAAAAACCACCAAATAAAGGATAATTTCGAGAGTACTTGTAATTACAAACTACACTAGGGACGTGAGGTTATGTTTTTGACGTACAGCGCGTAAAGAGTAGAAAGCTGGTTAATTTCGATCTGAAGAGCGCGTTCAAGCGCGAGCGTTGTGTGTGTTATTACAATTTCTTAACAAGTTCAACTATTTTTGACATTTAAGAGCGTATACAGCTCGTCATGCTCGTATCCAATGTGAGTACCTCTTAACAGAAAGAAATTGAAATAATCTTTTATTCTATGGTGTGAAGTAGGGTCTTCTTTTTTGTGATATTTGATTCTAAGACTATTCGATTTGCAAGTTACGCTATTCATAAGTTTGCTCTACACCCACAGAATATACACTTAGGGCATGCTCTGTTTCTACACCTATGGTCAAGATTTACAATCCTTATTTATTAAAATTTTACAATCGAAACGAGACGTCACAGCTTGTTATGGTTCACTTTCAAAGAAAAGTTTGTGAGTTATTAAAAAACTGTTAAATTAGTTCACTGTTGTATAAGATGGTAATATGTTTTGGGTCAAGAATTATTTTTTTTCCAAAAGTTATCAAAGAAAATAGGAAAAAAACACAAATCACTAAACATATATACTATCGTCAATGCAATTAAAACTTTGTTTGGAAAGTGATCACTGACTCTTGTACTTGCTTTTTACATAAAAAAAATTTGTGAGATAAGTCAAAACTATCAGTTATTGAAATCAGGGTTTATCGACAACAGTTGGTTAAATTATGAGAAAGTCAAGTTTTAAGAGTGGCTTAACTGGTTGCCTGTCCCGTATATGTGAACTCTTATATTGCTATGATATGATATAGTGACTGCATGTGAAGGCGTGGCCCATGAAGTGAGACAGCAAATGACTACTTCTATCTCGTTCTTCTTATTTCAAGCGTCGTGCGCAAGTGTTGCGTCTATAATGGCAAGTGGATAAGGGTAAGACATAGAGAGAGAGAGAGATTCGTTGTGAAAAATTAGGAAGGAAGGTTTTTTTTTTGGAAATTTGATATGATTTGCTTAGGCCCTGATATAGGAATTTTTTCCTCTGCAGGGCTGGGTGGGGTAAGACATCTTTCATAGCATGAAATATAATTATTGTAATGATTTTTGTTTCCGCATGATCCATTCACGATCATGCGCACTAGACTCAACGTGTAATAAGTGAGACAGACGCATATATATCTGCACGTAATGGTTAAGTTACAATCCCTATTCCGAGTAGCGGATAGTTTATATATACCATAGAAAAGCAATTTAAGGACTGACGTCTCAATTTTATATTTTGTGGATCATATTCGGTTTCCGGTCGGTGTAAACTTTTTTGTTTCCGGCCTGTGTAAACTCTTTGGATAATCTTTACTGGTTTATTATGTACGTTCTAACATAAAGCCCATTGAATGCGAGCTTGTAACGTCCAAAGTTCTGACAAGCTTTTGAACTGTATTTTAACTGTATTTCGGAATGGCTTTACTGGGTCAGATAGATCACCTATCAGCCGAATGCGCAGAGATTTTTACCAGGTACAGAACATCGAGTTTACCTTCGGTGAAAATTTCAAAACCTTCGATTTTCATTACTTTTTCGTGATATTTATTCAGTTTCATCATGATAATAACTGTTATTGAACAGTTATTAATTGTTTACCAACTCGAACGCATTTTGCAGTTAAATATGATTATAATAATGATCTGGATTACTTTCCGATTATTCAGATCATGATTGAGTGAATTCGATCATAGTATCCGAAAAGCCATATTATTCTTATACATGTATATGATTTTTGTTTTGTATATTTTAAAATAAACAAATGATAAATCGATCAGTAATCCAACAGAAAACTGAAATCAGTTTCGGAGATCTAGAATTTCATGCGGTAACGAACCTTATTTATTCAAATTAAAGAAAATAAGATTCAGTTCTATTTCGCGCTAAAAATTGACATTTGGAGGTTATATATAAACAAAACTAAAGTGAACAATTAATATGCCAGAAAACAAAGGTGCCCAAGAAATGTTAGAGAGAGCGACTGTTAAATATGAAAATACTTCAAATAAATTCTCCGAACATCCAGAGGATTTTAACCGACAATATTGTAGCATATACTTAGCCCGTCTTCGGGATATGGAAAAGCTCATTCGTGAACGTATTAAAAATGAATGGGGTAGTCAATACGCTGTTATTAAACTTCACAAATTAGCTGAAGAGAACAAGGATAAATGTATAGTTATAGGAACTATTTTCAAAGATCAGAAATTGAAACCTTCGATATTAAAAGAATTATCAGAAGCCAATCAACTTGTAGCAGAAGTTGGTCCTATTCTTGATAACGATTTAAGTGATGATTCTGATAAACTATTCATAGAAGATGAAGTTCAGAGATATCAAATAGAAGGTAATCAATGCCTATTAGTTAAATTAGATTGAAAATTAAATTTTCTAGGTGTTCCAATAAAAGAAGTAGTCACTGGTATAACAATTGCTCTCTTAGGTACTGATGCAGGAAATGGAAAATTCAAAGCAGAAGATTACGTATTTCCTGGTTACAGGGAACAAATAGAAAGACCACTCTTTATAGAAGATACTTATGTTGTGTTTTTAAGCGGACTAGATTTAATTAGCTATGAAAAAATAATTTGCAACTTAGGTTTATTTACGTTTTGGTTAACTGGAATGTTGGGGGATACAGAATCTGTTTCAAAAGTTGTTAGAGTGATTATTGCCGGTAATAGTATAAGAGTAACGGGTGAAAAAAGGAAACCTACCATCTCATTAATTAGTAGGGTACCAGAATCAACTGAAACTATTGAGGCTGTTAACTCGTTTGATAATTTTTTGTCTCAACTTTGTGCATTAGTAGAGGTAAGAAATTTTCAATTTATCAGTGATAAATATCTGACTATTTCAAGGTTTAGCATTATAGGTTAATTTTTCTTAAAACAGACAGAGCTTAATTTTCCCATTTCAAAGAATTGTCTACAACAAGCCTTAAGAATTTTACGGATTCAATGATTGTGTTATTTAGTACAAAAGGCCTCAACGTTTCTTTATATGACAACTTTAGTTTTAGAAACGTTGAAACAGAAGATTAGAATCACAGCATGATTTAAGGGTGATTAGGTCACTAGATATGGTCCTATGAAGTGCCATGATATCAGGGTTGTTTCGCTGCCGATATCTAGATAAGCAATGTCTTATTAAATAGAAAAAATGAAATAGGGTCTAGTACTGAGCCTTGAGGCACTCCACAGTCTATTGGCTTGCAAGAAGACATCTTGTATTATTTCCTGCAATAAATGGAGATTGGAGACTTTTAATGTGCAATGTTATTATGAAATCTGTTTGATAATATAAGACAAAAAGTGTTATACAAGCATTATGCAATGTATTTTGTCGTAGGTTGATGTAATGCCTGGAGAACATGATCCTTCGAATCAAATTTTACCCCAAAAACAGATGCATCCTTGCATGTTTCCTAACTCGAGAATGTACAAATCCCTAAATTTAGTGCCAAATCCTTATTCCTGTTCTCTAGAAAATTTGAATATATTAGGAAGTTCAGGACAACCAGTACAACATATAATCTGGTATTCGGAAAATAATTCTCCAATCAAAGCTTTAGAAAAATGTTTAGAATGGGGACATTTGGCACCGACAGCTCCAGATACTCTTGGATGTTATCCTTATTACAAAAACGATCCTTTTATCATTGAGAAATGTCCGCACGTGTTTTTTGCTGGGAATCAAGATGAATTTGCTACTGAAATGGTCACAGGTAAAGGAAAAATTTCGTATGAAAGGAAGAGTTTTTTTAATTGTTTGTTTATTTTCAGGAGATCAAGGACAAAAAGTTAGGTTAATAAGCATTCCAAAGTTTTGTTATACTTTTCAAGCGGTATTACTCAATTTAAAGAATCTTGATTGTGTTTCCATGGTTTTTGATAAGAGTTAATATATATATTTAATAAAATAACTTTTGATCGAAGAGGTTTTTATTTCAACCAGTAAAAAAATTCTACAGAATTCAAAAACTTTTTCTGAAAAACAAAAACTAATATATTGAAAGAATATACTATTCCAATTTTAGAATTTTAATATTGTGTGAAGATCCCATTTCCAATTTTTCTAAATTTCAATGGCCGTCGCCTATTTCGAGCACTGAAATAAACAAAAAAATAGGTAATGAATATTTAACGAAAATAATTTCACAATCACCAAAGATTTTTTTGATACAATTTTTAAATGCATTCTGGGAGATGGTTTTAAAATACTTTTTATTTTTGGGAATACCTAAATGGTGCTAAATCTGCTGAGAAGAATGTGAATATGAGAAAGTTATCAATCTATTTTTCAGGTCTCTTTCTTCACAGATGGTTTCTCAAAACTGATATCCCTCTCGAATAGTTAATTGTCTACTTTAATAAATAAGTTTAGCAACTTCACATATATTTTACACTTTAAATCACATATAACCCCTGTAAACAGTCTAAGTTATTACATTAGCAGCCCTACAAGTCAAAATAGATTTAAATTTATAATTTTTGCTATAAACATTCATTATCATATATTTTTTATATTTTGTCCAAATAGCTCTTATTTAATTAATGTATTTATAAAATTTAAAATAATTTTGGTCAAAATAATGAAAATGAAGATACTTTTTTATCACTAAAATTACAGTAAATAATCTATTCATCATAAAAAGCCATCAGATATTAAAAATTTTTCACTAGTATATGAGGTACTTTGAAAAATACGAATAATGTTTAAAAGTAAAGTAACTTATAAGAAAAATTGATAAATTCAAGTTTCCCAACTTCGGTGTTGCAGTAATTTTTTCAAAAATTATTTGCATTACTTCAAATTATTCTTTACAATCAAAATAAAAAATTGATTATTTACCTTATACTTTTAATAAATGTAACAGTCTGTGTGAATGTATTGGGATCAGTAGTTTCCAAATAAACATCGAAACATGAACATAGTTGAGCTATTTGAACAGATAATACAGAAGAATCGTGAGGTTCTTCCCAATCAGCATTCAATTTTCTTTCGATATCCTGAAAACAAACATAAATTTCACTGCATAAGTAGAATAGGATCTGTTGTAGCACCTAGCACTAGAATCTCATCGGAAGGTGAATATACAATGGCTACCAAAAAAAGAAAATCATTAAAATCTTTCTTAAAGAACTATAGATAAAGAAAAATCCACTAAATGAGAATAAAAGATGATGAAATCTGGAGAATGGACCCGGAGGAGTATTTACATAGCACTAATTGTTTGAGTCTATTACGAATAAACTGTAATGGGTTAATTCTAAACAGAATAAGAATATCTAGTACTAAATGAGAACCAAATCTGGGAAATGGACTCAGTTTTTTTTGTAAAATTTGTAAAATACAAAATTTCATAATCATTTGAACCCATTCGATTCAGTTTTTTTTATTTTTCCAAATCCTTATGTGATTTTAACAAAATTGGAAATAAATTTGACGATAGACATAACAAGCTGATTGGCATATTACAAACTAACACCAAAAAATTTGTAAAGACTTGTGTAACTTATAATTTATCAGACAATTAGTTAATTAAATAAATTAAAAAACTTACCCTTATATCGTCGTTGTTTTCTGAATGTTGTTTACCATTATAATTAACACATATGGAAATTATTGGCGAAGTAATTGGATAATTACTTTTTATAACAATATATGCGTCCAAGGTGGCTAAAATAATATTAAATATTTTATTAGTTTGATAATTATAGTAGGTAGTTTCACCGAAATAATGAAAGAGGTTAATTGGGGTGTCAATCGATAGATGTTTGTAAACTGAAAACAATATCATCAGTCAACAGCAAGGTGAAAGTTGGAAAGTTGCTGAACACACTGTTTACACTATGATGTAATTGTGAATAGTGGTGTAAATAGTGTGTTCAGTATCCTTTATAGTCTAACAAGTATAGTGTAATTGTGAGTGATGGTTAGTGTGTTCAGCATCCTTTATAGTCTAACAAGTATTTTGAAATATATTAATACGAATTGAGAGACAACCCGTATATATTTATTAAATAAACCTAGAACTGCGAAACATTTTTAAAGTCTGGCAGTGTTGTATTTTGATTTTTTCATACTTCATGTACACTATTTACAATTTATAAGGCATTAGGCTACAATATAATTTTCAAAAATCGATTTTTATTTAAAATAAAAAGATTTTGAAGGGATAAAACCTCCAGGTACTTGGTTTTTGCCATTGTAGATAAAAAGTATTGCAAAATTACTCATATTTTTCTACTGTTCTTAATTTTAAACGCATTTATCTCTATACTTGTTAGAACACGGTTACTCCCTACATGAAATTGAATTTTCGATTAATAAAAGTAGTTCAAATGTCACTTCACTGCATAAATATTTATATTTATATAGACTAAAAACAGTCTAAACGTCAATTTTTATTTGTCTTTCTAAAATTATTAAAAAAAACTAATTTTACAACAGAAGAGACCTAAAATCAAGAACATTTACAAGCAGAAACATATCAAAAGGTATGAAAAATAAGAAATTTACTTCATTTTTTAGATTAGCTGAACTCTGAACACAATTTTCAACCGATTAACTTGGAAAATACAATATCTTGGGAATCAAATAATATTTTCTTTTTATATTGCATATTTTATTTATTATTAACAAATATGTGGCCATTTTTAGCAAGTTTCTATTTAAAAGTGCACCATTTGGACAAAAATGAATAAATCGCAAAAATTCTACGCACTTTTATAGAAGTTTTAATGGATAATGAAAAAAATTAATTGGCTCATTAATTGTTTCAGAAAAATGATTGTAAGCAGTCACTGATATGTACAATAAAATCACGTTTCTGTTAACTCGATTTGTTTTGTAGTATTTTAGAAAAAAAAGCCTTTTTTCTTTAGTCTCTAAGATGGCCTGAAGCCCTAATACAAATTTATTTCTTACCATTTAATCTGGTGAGTTGCAAGCAGTAAATCAGATCTGAAGGTGTTACAAATTCTTCTTCGATATATAATTTAGTAAATTCCAATTGGCAATATTTTTGGTAAGTTATCGATGTCCACTTAGAGATAGAACAAGCGTGAGTAATAGGACAATTCACTAAATTGGGCAATTTAATCAACATGCTATTTTCTAAAATAAAAACCAAAAACATTAAGAAATAGTTTGACGAAAATCCAGAGTAGAAATGTACAAAAAAACTTTATTTTTTCAATTTGAAATTTTCTTCTTTAATTTGGCTAAGAAAATTTTATCATGGGATTGACTTATCATAATTTTATGAAGACAATCACTTCCTGAAATTTTGTCGCTTGAATATAGTAACACTTTGTATATAAAAACCTATCACTTTGGATATTTTCAATTAATTTTGGCAAATACTACACTGATAAGACAAAAAAATGTACGCGGAAGAGAGACTCCAAGTATACTAACAGAGCTTTAGAAGAAGGTGATCCACAATGATAGTTTAAACTAGAGAAAGCTAATAAGGGACATAAAAGTAATAACATGAAAATATTAGGGCCTGTGAAATTATATGAATATAGAAGGTCAGTGAATAAAAGGCTAAACGAAATAATGAAAAGGTAAGTTGCAGTGGAATTTATAAAATCCTAGAGGCTGGAATAGTATGGACACTTAGAGAAACTGCAGCCGGAAGACATGAAAGAAACGTTATACACAAAGCGATGAAAGTTATAAAAAGAAAACGAAGAGAAGCAAAAAAGTTGATGAATATCAGTTGTTACTTGACTAAGACTTGAATAGGAAATGATAAAAAATGGAATAAATGAAATTCAAGTGATGGGATGCCGTTTGTATTGATTTGTAATGAAACTATTCAAAGTAATTAGATAAGTGGTATACCATACAGATGTTAAAGCGTAGTTGATTGAACACATTGAAAAAATCAATGAGTCAGTAACATGGTGTGCCTGAATTAATTCAGTGAAAATTGCTAAATGAGTAAATAAATAATAATACAATGCTATGGGTAATTTATTGCTGCATGTTCTCTTTATATAGGTGTGAAAAATATGGGAAGAAATCGAATTTTCAAATCAATTTTATAAAAATCCAAACAAATAAAAAAATTTCGAACAAAATGTTGGATCAAACAATATATTAACCCATCAGAACCAATTAGATACTTTTATAGAAATAATAAGTTTGATAATTCCAAAAACTATTGAATTATACAAACCTAGTTGTTGTAGTTGTGTAGCCAATTGGTACCTCGATTCCAATCTTTTAAACATCAATTTCATCACACTCTGTACATTAATACTACCGATTTCATCAGAATCCATCTACAACAAATGAATAGCACAATTTAATAATATAGTCTAGAAATTAATATTAAAATAACTAACCTGTTTGCTAATAAAATCTCTTCCACAGATTTTTTGTGCCCAATGGTAAGCGTAACCTATATCCGGCACTAACGATTGGAAAGATGTAATTCCCACTTTTTTAATTTGAAATTTGTTCATGGGATTCGGACTTTCCAATCCATCGTCTCCTTCTATTAATTCCCGTAAAATATTTTCACCTATGAGAACATCTCTTGCTGAATTACCTTAAAAAAAGATTATAAAAATTGATAAATACAAAATTTATTAAAATACCTGTTATCTTAGGAGATACATCTGTATCGGACATAACCGTTACAATTCTTAATATAGTTTGATATGAAAAGGTAACAGTGAGAGATGGACCATCAGTTAGTTTCGCTACTATCTGAATCTTAAGGGGATGACATTCTAAAAGCTTCCTCTTTTTTTCTTCCATTGGATCCACTTGTTGCACAGATTTTCTATGTCGTCTTTTTCTAACTTCTACAATTTCCTGTATTCCAAAAATTTAAATTTAATTTAGCGAACTACAAATTATTATTTTTATTAAAGAAAATTAGAAAAAACTATGAATTACAAGAGCTCTCTTAACTTTACCAAATAGAGAAAAACTAACTAAATGTCTTTTTGGAGGATTAAGCAAAATGATTGTAAAAAAACTTATTTTATATTAATAACAAGTACGGCTGAATAAAAACCTGTTAGTATGTAATTGATGAAATTATTGACCAAGCCACAGTAGTCTACAATTGTGTTCTGTGTACTAATCTAGCTTTAATTCATATAAATTTTTTTATTATTATACCTCTGCTTCTGCTGCATCTTGTTCAATTTCTGTGGTGTCGGAGTCATCATCATGTACATGCCCTTCTGCCATTTTGGACTCTTTCCATTGAATAGCTTCATCTTGATCTCCAATAATTTCAACGTCTAAATTAAGATCATAGACGTTTTTATAAGATACAACATTAACATAAAAAATGTACAATGGATCTGGTAGTAAATATGCCAATTTGTGTTCTACTCTCATTTCAGTTAAAGAAATGTCCAAATGTTCTTGTAAGGGTTTTGTGGAGTTTATAACATTCATAAGAAGGGGTCTCAGAGCATTCAGTTTATCTTTTCTCGCAATAAGATCTGGAAAAAGAGATTTTAATTTTCATGTGATTTGTGTTAAATCAATTATCAATTTTTTTTACCTTCGCTCAATTTTTTCTGTTCTTCAACTAAAGATTTGCACAATTGTGCTAAGTTTTTGCGTTGAGTTAGCTCCCATTCCAATCTAGCTAAACGTAAGTTGTGTTTTTGTTCTCGATCATTAGCATCATACTAAAAAAAATAATTGGTTGGAGAAAAATATATTTGATCAAAACTTTTCTTACTGATAAAAATTTCTTCGTCAAAGATTCTGGAGCTTCTTTCATAAAGTCTTCAAATGAAACAAGTTCTATATCCTCATCCTTAGATCTAAAAGAAATTTAATATACAATTTAACATCATCACATAATAATCTTTTCACATACTTGAATGCTAAACACTTGTTAGTTTCTGTAACAAGATGATGAAGTTCATAAACCAAGTTCTGATAATTCAGTTTGATACTATCACATTTTTGTTTTTCAGCAGAAAGTGTCTCTTTTCCATGTACATGTCTAAGTTTATCAGTTCTGTTAAGTTTTTTAATAAAGCTCATATTGATGAAAATTTCAGTTTGCAATTCTTTTAAAACACTTGAATTCGGCTAAAATATGATGTTCAAGTTTATATTATATTTAAATAAATGTATTATGTACTTACATCTACTTGCTTTATTTCAAATACTTTCGCTAGAATTTTACGTATATCTTGACATAATCCAAAATAAATACTAGCATCAATGGAGCCCTGACTATTCAGAGCTTCTTTTTCTTCAAAATCGATAACTTTCTAAAAGAATTCAAAAATCTTTCTTCATAAACTAATGCATAGAATATAGGGAATAAATGGATAAAATAATCGAAACTAATAATAGGGAACAGAAATTTTACCTTGTATATATCAGTATCGGATTCTGCTTCAGTGTTAGCTGTTTTTCGTTTTTTCTTAATGTTGGAACTCGTTTCTTTCACCATTTTAAAATATTACACGTAAGTAATATCTATAAATTTAACCAATCAACGTTATTCTTGATAAACCTTCTTATTGATATAAAAATATTTAATATAATTTAACACATTCAAAAAACATCGGATATTTTAGGTTAGTTATATCAGATGACAATATTGAATCGAATAGGTACTTCAATATAATTGATGATTTTAACGAACGACAATTGATCAGTTTATTGTTGGATGAAAGAAAAATATTTGCCGATTTTATAATTACAACAAAAATTAATTAAGCAATGTTTAATTATTAACTAAGCATATCCCATATATAAATTCACAAAAATAAAATGTGACTATCATAATTCACTTTTAAGTTCTATTTCATGCTGACGGTTTACGCTGTCTTGGAGCGTCTCTTGAGATCACGTGGTACAATTTTGACTTGAGCGTCATCTTAAATTAATGAAGCGTCAAAACTAAACATTTTTTAGCTATTTAAATCTACTATTCATCTTAAGATTGTAAACGTTCATAAATATTTAATAACTGATCATTTATATTTAATACACTTTACGTTTATAGGTAACAGACAGAGATAGTATATTTCAATGTTTTGAAGCTTGACCCTCATATTTAACGCTGCATCATTTCAGATGACGCTAAAGAAAAAATTGTACCACGTGACCTCATTTGACTCTATTAGCCAGCGTCGAGCGTTAACACGAAATTGCACCTTTATTTTGTTTATTGTATAAATCAGTTTTTTAATTTTTCCTGAATATGCCTTTTCTATTTTTACATTTATAAGGTCAAGTGCAGTTTTTTAACAAAATATAAATCTAAAGTAAAATGAAATTATTGTTTGTGTAGCCGGGAAAATTATATTATAAATGCTGGCATCGACTTTTAGTGTTTATCAAGCAATTGTACCATAATTTCTTGTGTTGATGGTTTTTCATTTCATGAGTAATTAATTACTGTGTAAAATATAGTTAATTCTTATCATAACTATTTAAAAATTTAGACATCTAGAATTGCCAGAATTTTAAAATTTCCGCTCTTATTTTATGTTGGTGGAATTGAATTTACGCCTTTCATTCACCCCACACAATCCAATTTTGTGACGTCACAAATTACAGCAAGAGTTTAGCCATCTTATGAACACAATTTAATCACTTTATAAAATGAATTTTACATGATAGAAACCATACCATTTATCATGTTCTTTGTTAACATTTTTTTATCCTGTGGAATAATCTCGTGTTATTTGTGACGTCAGAAGACGTGAACAAATTTGGTTAAGTAGACGGCCTTTGTGGAAGAGTCCTTGCATCTAGCCAGTTAACTCATCATTTTATTGGTGATAAATTACAATGCGACAACGATGTAAAACATCCTTAGAAATCATTCGTTTCAATACAGGAAATTATCGATTATTTCGCTAACAAAAAAACCGACTTTGGTGGAATTGATTAAAACACTTTTTATTATTGTTTATATATATATATATATATATATATATATATATATATATATATATATATATATATATATATATTTCGAGTTCTAAAAATATCTAGCGCATATTATTTTATAGTACTACTTAATCATAACACTTAAAAAGTGCATAAAAAATTCATATTCTGGATATACATCTTATAATCAATATAAATTCAATAATTCTACATTTTTTCAGATATTATCTATTATTTTTTTTAAATAAAAAGTAACAACAAAAAGTTCATAATAAAAACTATGATTAAATTCAACAACCAGCAGCTTTTTTGTATCTCTCGGAGACGTCTTTCCAATTGACAATATCAAAAATTGCATTTACGTAATCAGCTCTCACATTTTTATACTGCAAATAATAAGCATGTTCCCAAACATCAATACCTAGAAGTGGTACCAAACCAGTAGTAGCCTGAAGAGGATCTTGATTGGCACATGTTACAATTTGGATTGTTTCTGGAAAAAGAAAAATTAATTAAGAAAAGACACAATTTTATTCTTAGTCTTACTTGAAGTTGGATTATATCCCAACCAACCCCACCCGGAACCTTGAATAGCAGTAGTTTGAGCCGAAAGAAGTTTCTTCATATTTTCCATGCTTCCAAAAGCATTATTAATAGCAGTGGATAACTCAGGACTGGGATCAGTTTTGCAGGGACTCAAATTCTGCCAAAATATTGAGTGGTTTAAGTGACCACCGCCGTTGAACTTCAAAGCAGGAGCCAAGGATATTATGGTGCTAAAACAATGAATATTTCAAGTTGTAAATAAAAATATTGATAGAAATAAGTACCTGATGTCTCCTTTTTCTGTAGCAGATCGCAATTTGTCCTCAGCTGCATTCAAGTTGGTTACGTAAGTATTGTGATGTTTAGAATGATGCAGATTCATTATTTCTCTAGAAATTACTGGTTCAAGAGCGGCGTATTCATAAGGAAGTTCGGGAAGAGAATGTTTCATCCTACTCGCATTTCTGGAATTCATTATTTTTAATTAATACATAACAATTATGAATAGATTACATCTTACTGAGCCACAGTTTTTGCAGCTGTAGCGAGTTGCCTTAATGTAAGCATTATCAATTAATTTTAAAAAGTTATTTCTGATAACTAATCACGTTCTCTGACCGGTTCAACTATTCGACAGATCTTTTTTGTAAATATGACATTTTGTCACAGGACTAAAAATTAAATTGACTAGGAGGTAAATTAGTCACTTTTTGATGACACAATCGAACGCATGGGTGCGCAATGTTACAAACCCACGTTTCAAATTGTCGTTTTTTCCTTCTGTGCGTCGAGCACAGTTGCGTTTTTCCCTTGCCCCTCTAACATTAGACAAATGTTTTGTCAAACGTCAAAAATAAAAACTGAATAAAATTTTTCAATAATATGGCTCAAGCACAACTTCGAACTGCCGTAGCTTCAATGTCGGTATCGAACGCGCCAACTGAAATCGATGCATACGATGACGAGGAAATAGATCCTGATATAGCTGCTGAAATAATGGAAGACTGGGATAAAAATAAAGCTCTGGTTGAAGCACACAAAAAATCTAAACAGAGTATCTGCGAAACAGAAACAAGTATACTTATAATTTTATTTATATTTATTTCATTAATAGACTTATTTCATGAAAAAAACGATTATTATAAGGTTAAAAGTATTTTTATTTTTAATTCATTATTTGTCAATGCGGTTCTAAACATCTTTTTCAAATTTCAAACTAATATATTCTATATATTATTAGTATTGAAATATGAATTTGATTAAAATAAATTCAAATTTTGCACTTCTTTTTCATCAGCTGGTATTGTAGACCAAGACTCTTCCGCAAAAAAGGACGATTCACTTTCATTAACACCACACAATCGAATTTTGTGACGTCACAAAATATAACTATCGTGTAGCCATCCTACGAAAGCTTTAATGTTGGTGATAATGACAATAATCAAATCAAATTAAGCTCAGTTATTATTTCCTCAATCTTTCAAGCTGATATATTGATCAGCTTTAATTATTTCTGTTGAAGTTACTCATATTTTATATACATTATGAAGTGAGATCTACATGAAATAAATCGCATTATTTATTATTATGTTGTTTGTTTACATTTTACCATCATGTGACGATGTGAAGTGATATCATGTAATTTGTGACGTCAGAAGAGTTTGACAGATTTGGTCAAGTAGATCGTCCTATGTTTTGTGGATAAGTCCTTGATTGTAGATCACGGGAAGTTTGCAGTGTTGTCATGTTTACCAATTAGACAAATGTATACTTGATTACAGAATCAAGGCATGCAGTATTTTCTATTCAAATTTTAATTACTTAATTAAAAACTCTTTTTAGATCCTGCTCTTGTTCAAGTTGAAAAACTAATTTATCCTACCCTTCAAAATTTTCTCATAAAACTTCTGCATAAAGCAATTGAAAATGAATGTTGCTTCGTAAGTACTTATGATGTCGTACGTCTGGCACAATATTTTCGTTAACGTAGGGGAAATGTGATACAATACTTTGTATTGCTGATATTATTTTTTAGAAACCGAAAACTTCTTTCAATGGAATCGATTTCTTAAGCGAATGCCTATATAATTCTAATCCAAAATATCCTGGACGTAGCAATCCATGGAAGGGCGTGTTCGATTTGAATTGGGTCGTGGAGTACTTGCAAATTAAGTATGTATATCCATTTTTTATCATTCTTACAAGCGTTATATTGGAATTCGAATTGTAGTACTAGTTATAATTCAATAAACTAGATATCTTTATTAAAATGGCTGATATCGCAATACTTTTTCAAGTAAAGTGTGTCATAACCTCAAATTTTAGACCAAGGCCGTATTTTCCTTTATCTTGTTTAATGTCAAGGTCTACTGCTGTTAGATACATTCAAGCTCATTTGAGAGGATATTGGGTGAGAAGAAGAGCTGATCTTCAAGAAATTAGGTCATTTTGGAAGGTACACATCTAAATATTTGTTTTTATTGATGAAATACAAAACTTGTCTTGAGTTTAACTTTTTTTAAATTTTTATTCATAGATATAATAAATACTAGACTGCGCATTCGATGAAATTCTTGTTCCAATATCAGAATGAGATACAAAGAAAGTTATGATACAGTTATCTCTGTCCAATGTTTCAAGTGCTCCTTCTAATGTCTTGTGTCGTTAAGATAGAGAGAGTGGCATACGAGTGGACGAGAGAGGAAGAGCATCGGTTTACCTCTCTTTATCTTCCTCTACTCACCAATAGATGCAAAACTTGTTAATCTCCTCCATTCCCATTCCTGTCACTCAGAATAGAGTAGAGAGAAATAGAGAGTGGTGTACTGATGTTCTTTCTCCCTTTGCCAGCCGTTTGGGCCAACTTTAACAAGCTCCCATCATACTCCTTCCACTCTAATCCTCTATCTCATTTCACCAATCACCGTCCAATGGAACAAAGATAGCTATATCTTAAACCAAAAGTAAATTATTTCTAATGTTGGCTCAACTATTGAATATAGAAAGTATAGACTAGTATTAATTATTATGTCTACGTTTTATGAATAATTTTGGCTACTATATTAAAAAATTCAACATTATATTCACAAAGTTTTAATTGAAAAACAATTTTACCTTTAATCACGTCTCCCCATATTAGAAATTAATGCTAATAGTCTTTTTTTTATTTTATTAGAATATAAAGTTCAATAGAGATAGTGAGACTAATGATGCTTCTATGGTTGCAATGTCCGAATCCTCAAAGAAACCGTCACAAAGCAATGTTGATGAAAATGAAGCTAAATGAATGTTATTTTTAAATTATTAAAAGGATTTGTCGGTTAAACCGACAGTTTGAAATAATCTAAAATTATATTTCTATATATAAATAAAATTATTTATAATGCAAAATAAATGTTTAAATATTTTTGTTTCATTCCTACCACTGCACCATAGACAAACATGAAAGTCAATATATTTAATTCCGTGTCAAGAATAGTTCACCAATAGGATTGATCAATCCCATAAGACGTACATACGCCAATTCTTGAGCCAAGGTTAAGTGATGTTTACGTCACCTGCAGACCTCGACGGCTTGTTTACCATTTACGCTGTGCGGTATTGCTTGTGTTTTTGTTAATTCGAAAAGGTCGTACAAGTGATTGAAGAGTTGGAAATTCGTTTTTTACTTAGTTCTACGTTTTAAAAACTATTATTTGTGTGTATTATATATGTGGAGAATAGTGAACAAAGACAATATTATTGTTTAAGGCAAAATAATCTTGTGAGACTTTCAAGGGTAGGTAAAAATGTTTTGTTATATTAAAGCTGGATTTAAATAGCAAAATAAAAATTAAAATCCAAGTCAGTTACTGGCTGAAAGAAAACCAGCTGAGCAGAAATGACAATTTAATTGGCTTATTTAAATTTCTGTTCTTTATACACCACAATAAAAAATTAAAAAAATGGGCGAATCATAACAGCGTTTTTGGTCGGTTGGTTTGCATTTGTCCAGCAACTAATCTAGATTTTTATTTTACTTTTTTTTGCTAAATGAAACTTTGTTTGTTTGATTTTAGTGCATGTAGTATATGTCCAAAAATCAAAATGCCTGGTACACGTTGTGCTGTGTATGGTTGTGGTAATACCTATAAAACAAGGCAGCAAGAACATGAATATTTTATATTTCATCGGTTTCCCAAAGCTAAAGATCTTGTTTCCCAAACTATGAGAAAAGAATGGATATTACGATGCAAACGGGAAGATAAATTTAACCCTGATACTAGCTACATCTGCTCAGTTCATTTCACAGAAAAGGATTATGAAAGAGACTTACAGAATGAATTATTAGGTTGGTGAATTATTTAATTGTTTAGTGTAATAGTTTATAGCTTTCAAAGTCTATACTGTCCCAAAATGATTTTGGTAATGAAATTTAGTAACTCAATTTGTTCATAAATATATATAATATGTATATGTATTTTAGGTTTACCACTACGAAAAATATTGAAAAAAACCGCTGTTCCTACTTTGGGATTGTATTCAAAAAAATCAACAAGTGAAGCTTATAAATGGAACTTAAAATTAACTGAATAATTGGAAATTGGATTTTAAATTAATATTAATTCATAATAATGAATAAAACTTAAAAAAATAACTGTATTTTTGTTAAAATTGGCCTTTAAACTCATCAAATAGTCTAGCTCAACAAAGAGTTAAGACCGGTCGAGGTCTGCAGGTGACGTCACGTATGGCGATTTTTCGCACGCACATGGCAGACACATTCAGTTTATTGAGCAATCCTATTGGTGAACTATTCTTGATTCCGTGTAATTAGTATTATACTGCGTTCGGCTATGTACATCTGATAACTCTGGTCGTTCGGTATCGTTCGTCAATCCACTTTATTTCGACCCCACTGCTCAATTCCCGTTCGGCTATATAAATTTTTGAACACTCTAAGTAAGAGCTCTTTGTTTTGAATTTTGAAAAAGATTTGTTTTGACGTTTTAATGCTTATCAACTAAAAATTTTATTCGGCAGTTGTTTGTACTTATCTGTTTGATTTTGTGTGTATAAAATAAAATATCTTATTTGTAGCGTATAAAAACTGACTGTGTATATTCTTACCCCCTCCAGAGGTCACGATTGTTCTGGCCAGCTGATTTCAATTATTCTGGTTTAAGTTTTTTTTTGTTACTGTTCGGCAATAACTGTGATCAATCTATACAACCTGATCTTGTGATACAAATCATTTTCTGCTCGCTGCGGTCCACGAAAAGCATTACCGAGCACAACTTTAGTACTACAGAGCATGTGGTTTGTGATCACGGAGAGAGTGAGAGATTCGTTGGTTAATATTCACTTTTATTTTATTTCGTGTATTCCAGTTCGCTGGTAATTTGAATTTATTTTATCAAGTAATTAAAACTCTACAAAACCATAAATTGTGTCGGTGTGACAATGAGTTTGATTAGGTTAGAACATGAAAATTACATCAAATACCAATATATGACGATTTTATTTTTAAATGTTCACTTGGAAAACACAAGACTTTCTGTAAGTGTTATATTTTGTGGCGTTAATAAACTTCAACTTGTCATTTGTCATTATGTTTTTTAAAAAGTATTTAAATAACTGTTTACAGAAGTGCAAAAATGAGCAAATCTTAATATTAATATGTAAACCACTGTAAATGTATTTAATTAACCAACACAAGGTAAGAAAGTGTTTCTATTTTTCGAAAATATTTCCACGGCTGATATATTGAAACCAATAATAAAGTTTCAATTTAAAATATAAAGCAAATTATAGGGTAATATATGTTTATATTTATTTTATATCGTATTTGTTGAAACTATAGGTTCTGATATGTATTAAGTTAAACTAGTTTTATAAAAATTTTATTGAAATAAAAATCAGTACATTTGAGATATAAACATCACAAAGAACAAAATAAAATGAAAACAAACTAAAGCTTAGTTATATTAATAAATTAAACTACCCTATTTATAAATATAATTTTTTTAAATAAATAACCTTAAATATGAGTACATTTTCATGTACTTTAGAATGAACACTAAACAAGAAGGCATTCTGTACAAAAATCTCCTAGCATTAACTTAATATCTTGCCGTGATCTGTTTTATCCAGTCGAGGTAGTAGCCAACTTTGACGTATACTCCAGGAACTCCAGTTTGGCCGCATCCTATACCCCAACTGACCAAACCAACCACTTGCCAAGTACCTCCTCTTTCACAAACCATGGGACCACCACCGTCCCCTTTGCAGGCGTCTTTACCTTCTTCTCCTCCGGCACAGATAAAACCAGGATGAAGTTTGAAATCATATCCTAATCTAGTTTGTTGCAACTGCCTTTGACAAATACCACTATCAACGATTGGTACATCTACCTCCTTAAGAATATTCTGATATTTTCCAAAATCTCCAAAAGCGTCTTTTCCCCATCCAGTAGTCCAGCATCTGGCTCCAGTGTAATCTTCGCGTGGGTGCGGTAAACAAGCTGGACTGATATGGGGATGTTTTGACCAATCAACGGGTTTGTCCATTCTTAAAATTGCTATGTCGTTGTAAAGGGTACCGGCGTAGAATTCCGGATGTACATGTACTGAAACTACGTCTCGTTCAATATAGGGGTAGAATTCGACGTCGTGGTTGACGTCCCATTCCCCTAAACGCGCTCTCAAGTCAAAACCAGTGTACCTGAAGACAAAAATAGAAGAAATTTACTTATATATCAGCTCCAAACGGATTTGAGTCGATAGAAGCGGTAAAGCTCCTAAAGACCATTACCAAAGAAGACTTCCAATGGTAAAACGTACGGGAAGGTGTGTGGGGAAGGGAAAGGAGTAAATTGAAGGGAATTATTCGAATGTAGAATAATTTTTACCACAGAAAATAAAACAGGGATGCTAAATGTAGAGAAGAAATTAAAACGAGAAAATGGTACTAACTGGTAGAGATAAAAACAAAAATGACGATTCAACTGAATGTAAAAAAGTAATGAGGTCAGATCCAGTTCAAAGTTGTGTATATGTTGAGGTAGTTATCAACGACGACGGTGACGAAGGAGGAAATATGAAAGCAAGGATAACGAAGGATAGTAAGTAAACAATGCGATAAGGTCAAGAGAGAAGTTAGATATATGGAAAAAAGGATACAAGGGGGTAAAAAGGAGGGAGAATTATGGCTGAGAAGAACGAATAACGAAATATGGTATTTATTTGAAGAAGCAAAATAATAAGATCCAAAATAACCCCAGCGATTGGGTCACATACAGAGAATACCAGATTTCAGAGCAACAAAAAAATGACAAACATACAATAAGGATGAACAAGAAATAAAAGAAGACCAAGGAGGAGATGGTAAGTAGAGGTGATCGAAGACCTGAGAGAGAGAGAGAGAGAGAGAGAGAGAGAGAGAGAGAAAGTCTCAAAATTATGTTAGGAGATTCGGATTAACTCAAAAACAAACAAACAACGAAACAAAATGAAGAATATGGATAATGAAAACTGATCTACAAGCTATTTTGGACCTTTCAAAGTCAGGAATTAATCGCGAAAAAAATGAGGCGTAGTCAAATTCTAATGGCCTAATCTCCTAACATGATTGTTGAGCTTTTTGGGAAGTGGATTGGCTTTTGAAGTTGGCGTTACTGTGATTTGGAAATTGTATTCATTTCACTTACGTTTTAACACAGTGTGCTGCTGTCAAAATATGTAAAGGATCAATCAATGTACCTCCACATACATAAACGCTCTCTTTTGAATCCTTTTTAAGTATGGCAACTTGCCAAGGATATTCACCGAATTCGCTGTCGCCGTCGACGTATACAGGATTCTTGATACGTCCGTTTATACCTTGAGTGTGTCTTGTACCACATTGGCGGTTAACGTGTGGTACTTGGGGACGTAGAGGACGTTTGCAACAAACGTGTCTTGGACCACATACTTGCGGACGACCTCCGTAGAATTGACGCTAAAATAAATATAAAAAAATTACAATAAACATTTTTTTTTATTGATTTTCACATTTTCCGTTCAATTACCTTCACTATCATTTTGTCATTTTCGTTATTTCTAGTGTCCCTTCGTTTTCTGGTACTAGGGAATCGTATGGGATTGGGAGAAGGTGTATCTAATTCAAAACTTTTCCCATTACGTATCTTTGTATAGGAATCGATCTCATATTGTTGTAAAATATTCGTTCCGTCGACTAAATTGGTGCTATTTTGGAAAGTACGACCGTAGAAAGGTTCCGGATAGTATGAACCGCCACCGTAATTTAAAGGATTGTCAAAATATTGATCCTTGGAGTAATCAGGATTCTCGTGAGGATAATTTTCTTCGGAATTTAGAGATGCATGACTATTATCGATAAACGGGGGTTTATATATAATTTCAGGATGATGTTGATTGGTTGAACTAAACTCATGAGGATGTTCCCGATAAATATAAGGATAATCGTTGTGATGTGGATGATGATGGTACGAAGGATATCGATTTCCATTGTACAGATGATAATGTTTGTGTTTATTGAAAATAACAGCTTTTTTGTAATTGAATAGATCGGAAAATTTATGAATCAGATAATTATTAGGGGTGACGTGTAAATTAACGAAAGGTTTAATTTCTTTTTTACCGTAATCATCTTTAGTAACCTGAATGGACACTAGAGGATTAACAGAAACCAAACCGAGATTTATCCCGGTTTGTCCGATAGGATAAGGGTTCGCAAAAGGTGTTTGTCCGTAGGGATTCACCGGATATCCGCCTTGTTGTGGTAAACCGAAAGAGACTCCGAAAGTCGGTTTAATACTCTTCATATCCAAATTACCAAAGGATCCATAGTGATTCTGACGCTGTAACAATGTTGCCATATTTTATTGATGGTGTTAAGAATATATAAAATACCAGCCACCTGGGTTGGTTAAATACGGCTTTAGTCAGTTTAATCACATAGGCGATGGTATCCCGTGAATCCCATGGACTACAAATTAACATATCATCTGTAAAAGTTATATATATATATATATATATATATATATATATATATATATATATATATATATATATATATATATTTAGTATTTTAGTATAGTTAACATTAGTTATGTAAATCCAACTCGACTTACCGCTTCTGGTTTATCCGTACTCAATTTAGCGTCCACATCGGCAGTATCTCTCTTGCTAATCTTCTTCCCTTCTTCCTTAACTTCCTCTACGGTGGTGGCGTTTAAACCGGTATCTTTGTTAACCTTTACAACTGTCATAGTACCGTTACCATCGGTAATGACGCGTTCTTCTTCGTTAAGAGCGTCAATATCACTTTTTAAGTTTCTCGGATCCAACGGTAAATATAAATCGTCTTTTCGTCCAATGATGTCGTGAGCGGGACATTGGTCGTAAGGAACGCACACACAATCGTAATTCTCAGCTCTGGCCGACTCCAAACCTTGATATTTATCAGCGTAACCGCCTTGAAGATGATTATTGTTTAACTGGTTCAAGTTTAGTTCTTTTTTGTATAGATTTGTCGAACCGAACGAACCTACTGAAGCTCCAAAGCTTCCGTAATTCGGTTCGTGATAATTCTCGGTAATCGGTTTCGATCCCCCGTAACTTACTATCGATTGACCACCGTAAGTACTTTGTTGAAAACTATTACTAGCACCGGGATAACCGTTGGAAGATCCAAATCCGTTATTGGAACCAGAACCGAAACCATTAGCGGAACCAAAATGATTTGAAGATCCAAAATCGGAAGTAGATGCGAAATGACCTAAACCAGATGATGAAGAAACCGGAGAAGAAGGTTTGAAACTACCGAAATTTGCTCCGAAGGCGTTTGATGATGATAAGTCAGTTGTAGTGACCGCTGCAGATGCGATCGGAACGGGATTCACTACTACTGGTTTACCGTCGTCTATATTATGATGGTAATGGTGATGGACGTGTTCTACTGCGCCTTTATTAACTGATCCCACAGCGGCCGCATTTCCTCCTTGAGCGTGTACGGTTATTTCCACTTTTTTATCTTTATGTTGGCCAAATTGAGAAGATCCTTGTTCGAATTTATAAGGAGGAGTTTCCGGTTCAATGGGTTGTATGAAATCATTCAATCCCGAAGTGAAAGTAGGTGGTTTGTTGAAAAATTCACCTCCTTCGTAAATTTCACCGTTTCCTCCGGGTTTTCCATAGAAAGGTTTGGAAGGGGGTATGCCAAAATGACGCCGAGGAGGTTTCCCTTGTTGATAGTATGCGGAATTAGTTGGAGGACCGAATTTATTTGGAGGGAATTTACTAAAAGACGAAGGACGGTTGGGGTACGGGACAGGTTTTGGGGGGCCGTAGCCGACGCCGCGATTTCCTTTAAGTGGAATTGTTGGAATGGGTTTACCGACTGGATTTATAGATACAGGTTGGGCGTAAATGAGTTCTTCAGGTGTGTAGAATGGTCGCTTTTCCTCTACTCCATCACACTGAAACGTTAAATTAACAATTAATTTTTTTTTTATTTAAAATTCCAAGTCAATGTCGCATATACCTGCATGAGTCCTAAAGCGCAAAGTCTGTCTTTAATAATATTTCTTGCTTCGGATTCGTCCCCGTTTTGTAGAGCTTCTTGGACATTGGGATCGCTGTAAACTTCGTCGAAACCATCTATAGCTCTACCTGCTCTCGTAGAGCTGATAATTTCGTCGATAACTTGTTCGGCTTCGGTGCTGTTCGATTTGATTTCTTCGTATTCACTAGGTGCAGCTACAAGCGGTTCCTGTTCGTTGTAAAATCCGTTTAAAGATTTTGGAGAAGCATCCGGAAGGGCATCGTTGCTTGATGCTTCTTGTTGAGTTTCTTCTTTCGTTTTTGCACCCCAAGACCACGATGATTCTTCTGAACTTGCTTGGTGCAGCACCAGCAGTACCACAAGGTAGAAAATAGATCTCATATCTGAAAAAAATGGAATTTAATTTAAAACTTATATTGAAGACATCTAGTAGAGCCGAAATGTCACCTTAATATTCTAGAATAATAGAAATTTGGGGTTCTCATTTTTTTTTTTATTTAATTTTGATTTATTTTAATTGTGAATTTCCATAGAAATTTGAAATGGGTAGATATATTTTAATTCATATAATTACCTAAGAGTTTTATTATAATTTTATGTAAATTTTACGTGGTTTGCGAAATATTCCGATTACCTCATATTATTAGCAATAAAGAAACAAATAGTGAGAAGAAAGTAAAAGTTGGTAGAAAGTTGAATAAGCGTGGCGCCATCAGTAATTGGCCACTAAATTTTTTTTGCACACAATTTGACCCTATTTTGTTATTCAACATATTACCAATTTAATAATAATTCTACCTTAATACGGCACTGTGTATAACTTCACTCCAAACAATTAAACAATAAATATGTTAAATTCTTCTTTTTCATGTTAATTTGAATATAACAAACAGATAACAGGTAAAATTTTTCTTTTTTATGTTAATTTTGCAGAAGACAATGGTTTTCTTGTTAGTACAATTAGTGAAAGTTTGTAAAATGATACAATTCAATTTAAGTAAATCTCGCATATCATCCAATTCACTTTCCCATCATAAGACACGGTCATGGTCGCAGTGTGAGGGTCATTAACATCGAGAGAATATTGTCGTGAAACGGTAGAACTAATAACAGTTTCTCATTTGCTTTCAAATATTTCATAATTAATTTCAAAATGTTTAAAAGCTTCTTTTATTATCATATAGTAGGTGTTCAAATCGTTTTAGATTTCTGTAAAAGCAAATAAGAATAATAGTTCAAATGTACCAACACTTTAGATTGAAAAAAAAGAAGAAAGTATTTGACGGTAGATGAATAGGGTTAGAAGAATAGTCCAGAGGGGAAAGAAATTAATACACTAATATTAGTCTATGGCACGTCAATACACCAATATTAGTCTATGGTCTAGTGCTGTGTTTTTGAATTAGTTAATAACTTTAATACTCAGTACATTGGAATTGGTATACAAACGAATAACGTGGGATATAAAATAGATTATTGGAACGGAATTATGCAAAAACATAAAATATATAGAAGGATATAAAAATCACGAATGTAATTAATATATATGATGATTAACAAGAGACTAAGATATGTTAAATTGAATGAAACATATAGGGTTACTCGTATCAACAAACTTTTTTGCTTTACATGATTATACAGGGAAGCTTGAAAGATATAAGTAGTTTGATATCAATTTTTCAATAACTCCAGCAGCCTGAAATATCATAGATATTTGTTATAAAAAATATATATGCACTTATTTCGATCCCTTTCCATCTTCATTTATTTGGTCTTTTGTTAATTTATGCGCAGTCCATATTCTTTTACGTTCTTTTCGGATCCCCCTACTTCTCAGAATCATTTCGAGTTCAAGGTTAAACAACATTGTTTATAGTATGTCTCCTTGCTTTAAACTAAACATCTTTTTATTTTAAAATTTTCCAATAGCCTTTTTTCGACAATTTTCCTCATCGGTGTTATTCAGTTTCATTTTTACCAAATCTTGTATTTTCTTAAGTATTACTTTGATAAATTTATGTGAAAAAAATTTGGCAACACCATGGATAAAATATTTCATATTTGCTCTTATCTTGACATCGCAAAAAAAGAAGAGTATTCGATGGCAGCCAACAACCATAGACATAGTAATAATATTACGATGTCTATGACAACAACAAACATATTACCCATACAAGAAAAAAAAGAAGATTGATATCTGAACAAATAATCCAGTAAAATTGAACTCCAAAAAAATCAAAATAAAAAATATTGTTTTTACATAAAAAACTTTAATATAAAATTTTAAGATATTATATTTTTATTTGATTTCTTCTTAAAATAGTTTTTAAGTTGTCATAAATAATAATAACTGACGGTGAATTAAATTTAAATATTATAATTGTGGTACCAACCTAATTTTCCAACTAATTCCACTTTTCAAATAACACTGACCACACTGATCTAAAGTATTGTTTACCACAGCCAAAGTATTTTATACTTTCCCACCACACTATCGCGTGTTGACACTTTCTACAAGAATGCGAGAAAGACGTTCGGAGAGGTTCTTTAAGATTACGCCGGATAGTGGAGGTGTATACTGACTTTAGATGGTTATAAACTGTTTATATATAAAATTGATATTACGAGAGGGATATTATTGTGTTTTGCAATGGGTTTTGATTTTGGAATCGACGCGGATCTTGCAAATGTTGGAAAAACCTTTATTAAATAAATTGCAAAAACTTTAGTTGATTGTTAAGTTTCTTTGATCGCATTTTAATCGTTTCTTTAACAAATATTACTAGAATCTAATGAATTTCACTCAATTTATATCTCAAATAATTGATATCTCGCTAATTAGTTTCTTGTACAAAACTAAGGATGTCATACATCCCAAACAAAACATTTTGGTTGCCCTTATTGACAACGTTGTTATAATAGTGTTAAATTGACCACAATAAATACTGGTTATCAATTAATAAAATACTATTGTAACGTTGCCATGTCTACGAAAAAATTTCACAATATACGTAGCGACCTGCATTTGAGTCCATTGATGTCTGTCATTAGTCTCGTGTTGTCTTACAATCCCTTTGTACAGTTTCTTAATAAGTCACGCATCCATATGTCATGACTGGGAATATGGCCGACGACTAATTTTACCTTCAGTTTTAGGCCTACTAATTTTAAAATTTCAATTAATATTATGACTTTGCAGAATAATTTGATTAAAAATATTTTATTTATATAATGTAAACGTTAATTGCTACATGATATAAAGAATTCCAATTTTGTAAGGTATCTCTCCAGACAGATAAAACCGGCAAACACGCAATAATGCGAACTAAACAAAGAATATTCGATGTGTGATAATTTGACACATAAAAATGTAAAAAAGTTTGTTTCTTGTAACGTATTTTGTTTCTATCAAATTAGTGTAATTTGAAATGTTTATTTTGCTTAATTAGTATTTAATTCAATGTTTTAAAGAAAAAAGTTATAAATTCGATTATTTTTCAAAACAGAAATTCAAAGAAAATGCAAGTAGGTCAAAGACATGCGTAAGTAGCAACACCACTGTCTTGGGTTTTTTTAGTTATGTAAGAAAATATTCGTGAGTAATATTTCTTCGTGTATTGCATATGAAATTAAATGTTTGGTCAATGGATACAAAAGACATTACTCGATTAAGGCTAGGAAATCCCAGGTTTTGAATAGTTACAGTACAAGTATAATATTTTTATTAATGATCATGACCTACATTATTTCTATTAATAGATTTTTTTATTGTCATTTAAATCGATTTTGAACCTCACAACTACATAACCTATAATTTTAATACTATTTTTATCAATTATGACATTCAATAGGTACTCTAGTAAAAATGGCGGAAGTCTTCCATCATGTGACTAATGATGGAAGCAATAATATTCACATAGAGATATTACAGATAGAGTAGGCATGCTTAAGGCGCCCATACAAGTGGGAGCGTCTGGCCGATAGAAAGAGAGAGAATAATTTATGTATTGCTGTCTCTGTCTAATGGCGCATGCGCGTTGATTAGATTTAGTGTCAGAACATGAATTGAAACAGAATAAGATCTTTCCTGCAATACTGTTGATAAACGAAATCTAGTGCAATGAAAACAATTGTATATTTTCCAAGTAATATTCAATAAAAATAAGTTGAGCTAATGTACAAATCATTAGGCTAAGCCCCTCAGCCCACAACTTTTTGAATTACTTCACAGTATATATATCTATGAATGCATGGTGGCCGAGGTGTCAAGATCTCAGCCTTTAGTTTTTGCTTTTCCGGGTTCGATTCCCGCAAATGCCAATTTTTTTTAATGTTTTTTTTGCTAATATATTTATAGGAATATTGTTTTGAGAGAATTTTTTGGTATTCTTTTATATTTTATTTGTGGAATTAATTTTGCAAGGCTAATTAATTATCATTATAACTGAAAATTTATTCCTATTGTATCAATCAAAATTTTTTATTGCATTCCATTAAGTCAACATTATTTATCAGTAGTGCACGTAATAATTTGAAGAATAAATTCAGTTTATCAGTACTTAAACAAAATGGAATACTCTGAATGACCATAACTCAATTACATTTAACTAAAACACTTTATTTAACAATTCTTTAATAATAAATTAGTACAACTACATAAAAAGACAGTACGTATACTAATATTACTTCCGGCTTTTCAATAAAATCTTTTTAATTGGGTACGATACATTCGATTATATTATATTTCAAATCATGCGCAGTACGCAACAAAAGAAAGAGATAGAAATACATAAATGATTCTCTTTCTCTTTTCATTCGCGAGACGCACTCACTTGTAGGCATGCCTACTCTATTGGTAATATCTCTATGAATATTCATATGATTCAAATAAAATTTCTGTCAAATCAGTAGAAATAATCGTTATGACTAATATTCCAAAGATCGGACTTTTACGAATTGGAAAAGTGAAGAATGAATTTAAATCTTTTGTTATTTAGCAAAACTCTTTTGATAAAAATATCGATATACCGGGTGAATATGTTTAGAGTTCATCCGATTCAGAATCTGAGCTGTTTTCACCAGTATTCATCAACACTAGTTCTTTATATTTCTGTTCTGTTGTCTTTCTTTTTATATTTAGACCGCATTAACATCGATAAAGAGGTACTTCCAATATAAATAATTTCTTTTTTAAGTTCTAATTTATTAAATGCTGTATAGATTCAATTATTTCATTATATTTCGAATGAGTAATAATATTATATAATTTTAGTTCCTAAAATGGTATGCATAATAGGCTTGGACAAAACAAAAACAAAATTCACTTTCGTTAATGCTGTAATTTATTATGGTAACCGTTAAAATACTCAGTTCACGATTGCCCTCTTATGACACTTTTACTGCTCGGCTCGACGTAGTTGTTTCAAGAATTTTTTTTACAAAATAACAGTGTCGTACTGATATCAAGTCATATTATACATAAAATACAAAATCAACGTACAAAACAGATCTAAATTATATTAGATACTTAGTTAATATTCAGTTCGATGTATTCGTGATTCATAGATAAATTAAATTTTTTTCACTGTTGCCAAAATGAAAATATGTCCTTGATTATGGAAAATGTTGAACTAAAAATTTTAATACTAAAGAGTTGAAGGATTTCCAAAGTAAATTATATATTTATCAAATAGTTTCTCAATCAATGTATTATAAATATATATAATTTTTATTAAAATTAATTATTTACAATATACGAAACGCCATTTTCCCTCCACGTGTTGTCAGTTACAGGATGACCCTTATTTACTCTCCTTTTATAATAAAAAAAATTATTCTTTTGTAGAATATTTCGTTGTTTCGGCAGTATTTGAAAAGATTTTAACTAAACAATCTGGCAACACTGCGAAATAGTTCTGAATGTAAGTGCGTTGAAACACAAGCTTGTAAATAAGTATTTTGTTTTCTATAAAAATAAATATAGAACAATTAATTCTGGAATGTTTTAAAGTCCCTTCTCTTTTCTATTTTTGTATATATTTTAAGTAATGACATGTTTTTTTGGATGCTTTATTGGAATTTCATAATATTAAAAAGAGATAGGTATCTACTAACAACATTGATTAGATTCTATTCATAATTTTTCAATAAATCGTATAACCGAAGTTGTCCATTTGTAGAATATTTTAACTAAAAAATCTGGCAAAACTGCGAAATAGTTCTGAATGTAAGTGCGTTGAAACACAAGCTTTTAAATAAGTATTTTGTTTTCTATAAAAATAAATATAGAACAATTAATTCTGGAATGTTTTAAAGTCCCTTCTCTTTTCTATTTTTGTATATATTTTTCTATCAGCAAAATGGGCGAAAAGATATTTAATGATAAATATTTTTCTTCGTTTATGTTGTCGAAATTTGTCTCTACCCTGATACCACTAACAGTAAATACAAACTTTATCATTATATCCTCTTCTATCGTATAACCGAAGTTGTCCGATCATGTCTGCATTCGTCAAACTACGTATTCGTCTAACCTTACAAAATTTCTAATTGTGTCAATAATTCATTAGAAAAATTTCACATATTATTTAAGGAAGATTAAAGTATTTCTTTTGTTTTGAAGTTGCTTTAGAAAGGAAGTCGAACCCATTGTTTACTCATTTAGTGTTTTGTTTATGTTTTTTAATTCATACTTAAATAAAAATTTGTGAAGTTTTACCTAATAAAACTGATTGAAGAAAATCAAAAACAGGATCTCCTGAATGACTTTATTACATCACACAAATTTCTTAATTTATAATTTGTACGCGGTACCCGCTCATGTGCAGAGGTGGGTTGTTCTGTTCATTATGTTAGTTTCAATTTCGTTCATCACTTTCACCCGGAGCCGGATCTAAAGTTTGAACTCAGATGCACTTTAGTTAGTACAGTTGTTGGCGTTGTCGTCTTACCATAATAAAATACATGTAAGAAAACTAATCAGGTTTGGACTAGTAATAAAGACGATTATAAATTAAACTTCTTTTTTCTTCAGTACTAAATATTAGTTCTTAAACTTCAAACTAATTATAATTTGGAGTAAATAATAATAATAAAACAGTTATTATTATGATAAATAAATTTGGCATCATTGCAATTTAATGATTCCCATATTAAGTGTTAATAATCGATGTATTTATACATCGAAAAAATCAGCTTAAATACATAAACATAAAGATAATCGATAAGTAAATAAAATGATGGAGAATATATAGAGTTAAAAATAGGTAGATGGAAAAATAACGTGAACGGTTCGAGTGAGAGAGAGAGAGGAAGAGAATGAAAACAATAAATAAATAAAATTGTATAAAAATCCGAATAGTGATATTAAAAACTGAATTACACTATAGAAAAATCGAATATCCTTGATATTATTGGTGACAGGTGACTAACCTAACCTAACCAATAAGTATATTTGCAAGAAAGTAACTTATCTACATTTTTTAGCGGCTAACAAATTACGATGACCCAGCCCTGTTGTCGTGCGTTCACGGCTCGCCGCCGAAGTTTACTACGTTGTGCAATATTCAATTTATTATAATGACTCTTAGATCGTGCAATCAACTATCTTCTTTAGTTTAAAGACAATAATGTGAAAAAAAAACACTTTTGTTGTTGAAACATAAAGTCGTTGCACAGAAGTTAATAACGCGATGAAACAATACAAGCAAGATGAAGTTTTTCATGTTTTCTCGAATCTACTAAAACCATGCGTTCTAAGAATTTGGAGAAAAAGCTAAAATTATCCATATTCAAGGCGGGTGGATTACAATTCATCATTAAGTCAAATAAAAGAATATAATAATATATTTCAAAAATATATGAAAAAAATGCTTTGTATGTTTACTGCTAGAGAAGTTCACAAAAATTGAAATAGTAACGTTACTAATTTGGAATCAATTTTACGTTTTGAGACAAATTAGCGAATGCAGCTTCAGATGAAATATATTATATAATTGGTATTTTTATGCGTAAGTGGAAATCATGTCTAAACATATATAAATTGAACTTAAATGATAAGTAATTTAACTCCATTTTGTCCTAAAAGTTAGCTTATTCGTTGGAAAGTTGTTAAATATAACTTTTAAGGTGCAAGCTCTTTCAGGGGTCTTTCAAGTAATAATATTAACGTTGCTTTCTTGTTAAAAGTTTCAGCTTTTATGAAAAATTTCCTTTTTGCTAACAAAGAAATGTTTTTGGTCAAATTTTTGTGGCTTTACAATGGGAAATTAATAAAATCAAAATATTGTTTGAAAATTTATTTGCTTTATCAGATTACAAATTTGTTTGAAAATCGTTGAACATAACTTTAATGTTGTCTGGTTGCTTTCTTGTGAAAGTTTCAATTTTTTTCCCTTATTTTTCACCAATAACTGTTGTGTCAAATTACAAAGTCGTTAAACATAACTTTAAGGTTTCGGTACAAGCTTCTTCAAGAGTATCCACAAAACATACCCAATAAGAATGTCATCTTTATCGAGGGTTGAGGTAAGGAGTACAATCTCATATGGGAGCTCAGCTTAAAAACTGTCCGCTTGTAGACGGTAAATTATAATTCATAATTTGACCAGAATGGCGCTCCTGTCGGACTAGATATCATATGATCATTCAGTTCAGTCTTCCGTCCGTCTTATTTGATTTTGCAGTGTTAAAAATTTTAAATGACTATAGAGTCGTCGCTTTATTCAAAATTTTCACTCATACGGTAGTGGCGCCTCCCCTAACGTAAAGAATTTGATGAACACTTTCTGTAGCACAGAGATGGTTCTCCTTACCTCCATAGTCATCTTGCATCTCAATTTCAGCACTACTGTCACTAGCCAATCGTGGCGCTAGTGTAATGAAAATATGTCAATTGTCAAGATAAATAATCATTTGTTTGAATGTTCCAAACGCGTTCCTAATGTGTGTTCCAAATGGGAAGAATTTTTTAAATTCAATGCTCAACATTCAATTCTCGCTTAAGTGAAAATCTCTCATTTGCGTACATTGTCTATTTCCATTTATGAAGATCACATTTATGCCTAGGTTCATGACTGATTATCTAGTAAGCCAAGAACATTCATATGCTGTAAATACAGAAGAGCATCAAGTTGATAGTACGAGTGTTCAAGCCGTAACATTGGCAATTCACCTATAGAAGAGATATTGGAGTTTTAAAGTGAATTTTCAGATTCTATTGTTACAGACCCAATTAATAGTTTTGATAAACAAAAATCGGATTTTTTTCTGTACTTGGGACTAGTCAGAACAATTTAACACCTAGAGAAATGGTAATGTACCAAGTTCACCGAAATACAATAGGCAAAATATCTAAACTGAAAAACAGTTTGAAGAATAACAGAGAGCAGTTAAAGACATTGAAGTAGATGTGTGAAATTGAAACATTTGAGTGTATTGATGAATGTTTAAATAATGTAAACAAAGAATTCATTGAACTCAGTCAAGAAATATTCATAGACAAGGTACAGCAAAATGATTCACTATACAGAATAAAACTTTTGCCCCCTTTTAAGTTGAAAAGAAGTCTACCTTTTATTCCAACTGTGATAAATTGATATAGTTTAGTTATTTCACTACTAAAGTGGACAGTTTGACTTTCAACGTACCTCATACCTTCATTCATAACAAACTTTCATGTTCTTTAGGTCATGTGTATTCATTGCAATATTTTTTTGTCAAATCCCAAAATGATAGTACTATATTGTAATGATGTGCTATTTGTTCATCTAAACTATTGTTTTATTTCTGTTTAGTATTCATTTACATATTATACTTTTCACTTCTGTATTTTGTCAGTTTTCATCTTAAAAGAGATATCATAATCATGTGAAATAATTTTTTATCATGAATTGAGGAAACTGCAAAATTGGAACTGGATGGAAATGATTAAGAATCCAGTGTTGTGCCACATACCATGGAGGGCACTAGCATCAAAAATCCACAGCATTGTTTCCACTGAATAACAACTAAGTTTGCATTTTTTCTTAGGGTATTTCTGTGGGTGTATCTTAAGTGATATTCTCAACATTGCGTCCTTGTCTTGTGGAAGTTTCAGTCTTATTGAGATTATTTTTTCCTAAGAGCTTTTCTTGTGTCAAATTTCTAATTTGTTCGAAATTCGTTGAACATAACTTTAATGTTTCCGTTCAAGCCCTTTCAGGGGTATTTTAAGTAATATTACCATTGTCTTCTTTTCTTATCGAAGTTTCAACGTATTCGATATTATTTTTCCAAATCAAGAATTGTTCAGTTTTTAGTTGTTTGGGCACTTGGATGTGAATAAAACCAAACTATCTTTTAAAAATTTATTTGCCTTGTCAAATTACAAAGTAAATGTAAAATTGAGTTAAATCACAGTAACTTACATTAATTGGTAACATGAATTACACAATAACATTCCCGATTAATTCAACACAATCAATATCAACTTAATACTAACATTTTCATAATACATTATATGTTGGAGACAAACAAAAATTTATATAAGGAGATCAGTAAAAGTATCAATTTTTACAAGTTTTTTATGTGAAATGAATGAAACTGTAAGGTATATATTTTTTTAATAAATTTAATTCAATTTAAATTTGGACAAATGTGGTGTTTTAATCGATTACAACTGCCTAAAATATTTTTAACGATCAGCTGTTCATTGAAATAAAATTTTGGGTGATATTTCAGTTTACTACAAAGCATGAAGACAACTAAAACAATTTTAACTTACTGGTGTAACTCAAATTATATATCAAATGATGTTTTGATAGTAGAAAAATCATAACTTTACTCCATGGAAAAAGTTTTTCATAAAAGTTTTAGTTTGAATGAGAAAGTTAAGAAAATATAACAATAAACAGATTGAATTTCAAGCTTCGGCAGTTCTATTTACACCAGAGTTGTTTCAAAAGATTCTGACACGAACTTGAACTTGATTTTCAACTAGAAATGGAAAGACTCATTTAAAATTCAGTTTACTGACTTGATGGACATTTTTTTCAAATTTGATATAATAGCATGTTTAATTGCCTATTCCACAAGGAAATAGAGAAATTATTAGGAAGGGTTACACAATTACATAAAATGTACTGACAGTTTTAGTAACAATATTTTTTTTTAATTAAGTAACAAAAAATACATTTCTAAATGAAAATACCAGATAAAAATAAGATAATAGGAATGATGAGACAATAAAACAGAATGAGACACGTATTCAACTTATTTAAGAGTTGTTTTGAAAGATTTTGATCTAAGATTGTATAATTGGGTAATTGAATATACTCATTGAAATTTCAGTTATTTTAGTAAGGGGAACAGAGATTCAGCATGAAAATCATGTTGAATTAATAATCCTTGCATACATTTTTAGCACTACAGTAAATGTAGGACCAATTTTCTATAATTTAAATTGAAGTACGATCAAAAAAATTATATTTGTGTAAATGAGAATGCCACGTTCTAAATGACAAATTGAGACTGTGGTTTTGAAAGATTTCAACCTGAAGATGAACATGGCAGAACTTTAGAACTAAAATTGTAAAACAAGTTTAAATTTCTGTCACTTTGGTATGGAGGACAAATATTTTTATCGGATCATAAGTAGTAGGATACATTGACGCTTATTTTGCAAATAAACGTCCAATTACTTATTTCTTTCATACTTTTTTTAGTACCTGGTGAATGACATATTTCTGTTTATTAAAAATAAATATATCAACAATATATGTTTGCCTCCAGTCGAACATTCCACGAAATTAATTTTACAAATAAATATCTACAGTTTGAACCAACGAACATCAATCTTTTTATGTAAAAAAGTTTAATGTGTGCTCATTGTTTTCGATAGGGACAATTAAACGAAAAATGTAAAACATTAACAAGAGGATAGTATAAAGTCAACAAGGGCACTTTCCTAAGGACATGAATAAAAAAATCCATATTCACTGAGTGTTAACCATAATTATTCCATATATTAGGGTTGCTAGTTGCTATGCAAACGACACAACACAAAAAAGGGCAAATCTGCTTTATATGTTGAGAAATATCTACCAAAAACATGCTATTGAGTGAAATTCTGAATAGACACAAGTAAATGGGTGAAAAATATTCTCATATTATAATAGATTTTTTTTTCACTTATTGAATTATAAGAATTATTTTTTTCGAAACAAGTGGTTTATTATTCGCTTGAATCAAAACATAGCAGCTGTAACTGTTCAAATGCTTACAAACGACATTAAACGGCAATAGAAATATTAAAACACAATTCTGTGGAGCAGTGTAAAAATGGACTTTATTTGAATTTTCATGTTATTTTTCAACTTACCTTACCTTTCACTTTCAGCTAGCTGTTGATTGGATAGATACGAAAGGTTGCTGCTCAAAATTACAAATACATTTTTTTCTAAAATCAGTTTCAACTTTTTTACATATAGAAAGATTAAAATATCAAAGTATGCTTTAAAATTTTTTTTGTTTGATTCTCACTAGACGTGCTTTATATTCCTCACTATACCAACAATATACATTCCATATACTTTTAGTTTATACCCGGCTAGAAGGACCAATGTTGATGTAGTATAAATATTTTAGATAAAATTTTGTTTGTTCATACCGATTTAAATATATGCTCGAAATATGTTTATTTTCTATATTAAATTTCTATAATGTATATACCTAGTGTTGAATTTAAGTATTCTTGATATGGAACGGTCTCTCAAATTTAATTTCCTGGTGTTTTTAGTAAAATAAACCAGCTTGGCAACGTCGTATTGCTTACTAGTTTTTCAAATATATTCCAAAATTTTGACTTTGATTTTGTGATAGAAAAGCAACTTTTTAAGACACCTTTTATATAAATAGAAAATGGATAAAAATTTCACAATCAATAAAACCGATTTAGTGAATAAAAGATATTTGAATCAAATTTAGGTATTCTAGAAAATCGAATTTTAAAATTGAGTTATAGTAGTTTGCTAAAAATTTATTCCTGGTATTTTTTTATCAATATATACTGAATGTTACAAAAGTGATGATTTTATTTTATTTCAACGAAGAAATCAATGAATGGAACGTATAGTGAGAATCAACTTTTAGTTTCTCTTCTATTTCACTTCTACTTTTTGGAACTGTTTTACGAAAAAAAAAAAACGTCGAACTTCAAGTATTCTAACCTTTTTTAGATGCTGCTCTATTTCTACTATGTTGGTGTACACAAAAATCAAGTTATCAAAATTATAATGAACTTCGGAATTTGACAATATTCAAATTAAAAGATTTCGTAAAACATTATCCATTATTAAATAATCTAGATAGTTCAATAGAGATATATTATGAGTCGTCTTGATCTTCTTCTCTTCTTCTGGACGTTCGGTTAGCTCTAGCTCCTCTACGGATTTGATTCAAACAAGCTAACATTCGAATCATAAAAGCAGCTGGGACGGTTATAGTATCCCTAGTTTCTTCCAACATGATTGCGTTCCTATTTATCAACTGAACACAAAAAACTTGATTAGTAAATGAGTATATGAGGTTTTATACGAAAATACAATCCAATCCATTACTGGAAGCATTTTTGAAAGATTTTTATTTCTGAATAATTTTCTTATGCTTTTCCTTGGCTTTCTCACTGCCAGAAATTGTTTTAAATCGTTCCTGTTTTTTAAAAAAAATTTTATTTTCGAAACAGTTTGTCATTTGCAAATCATCTGCCAGAATGCTTTGCACAATTTTCACTAAACTTTAAAATAATCATTATTCACCTGTTTCTAAGATACCAGGACGTTCCGATTATTCCTAGTCTAACTTATTTTTAATAAACCGTTTAAATAAATTAATCGATTTCAAATAAATAGCAATATCTACGCAATAAATGAAAAAAACTGGAAGTTCATAATTATTTACCTAAATAAACAACCATCAAACATTTTTTATAATAATTTATGCGGTAATTGCAGTTGTTAAATATCACGTATTAGTTGATAAAGATATTAATCCCGTAATTATTACTATAAAAATTGATTCAACATATTTTTTATCACACCTTGTAATTTAGCTATCAATTCTGATGTATTTTATTCAAATAAATCCTCCTATTTAACCGAATACATGAAGAAATGTCCAAATTCAAGGATTTATTGTGGACCGTTTGATATATACTTACATCCCCGGCTGATTTTTCATCGAAGCAAGATTCTTCACAAATAGGAGCCCACAGTTTAACATCGTGATCTATACCGCTAGTAGCAAGTAAAGGTAGAGTAGGATGAGGTTGGAGACAATTCACAACGTGTTGATCGGCTTGGAGGAGCATTTTGAGATCTGCCGTGTGACGATTCCATATGAAAACATGACCACAATCCGATCCTGACATTACGTAATCGTCCCCCCAGAAAGTCGCTTCTTTTATCATGGTGCTAAATTATTTTATATTTTAAAAAGCAATTCAATCACTATAATCTATTTGTTTACCGTGAATTTCTGTGACCTACATATTTCATTTTCATTTCAGCTTCGTAGGTACGATGTTTTTCAGGTTCTTCCTCTTCTTCGACTGTTTCATCTTCACTTATAACAACATCATCGTAATCTAGATCAACGTCAGCATTCTGAAAAGAAAAATGAATGTAATAATGTATAAAAATTAAATTGTCATTGTTTGTATACTGATCACTATATCACTTTAATAGCTGATTCCAGTAGTGTTTTTATCGCCCAAATTTATTCAGAAATTTTTATGTGTATCTACAATATGTTTTAATATTTTTTTTATTCTTTTACTTAGATGAATCCTGTACCCATCATTCAAGACTATTTTCGAACAAAAAATTGAATAATAAAAATATGGCGTAACTTACCGTTTCTTCGGCTCTTTGATTTTCCCCCCAAACCTCTCGTTCTGAAGTAGAAGGCACTGTTGCCGATTCGTTGGCGTTGTTTCTATTACTAACTCGAAGACTAATCGTTGAATTTGAGGTACTCTGTTGTGAATATCTGAAACTAACCGAAGGTTCAGCACCATGTTGTTCAATGAAACCTTCCCGAAGATTCCTTAAGGCTATCAGATGACAGTGAAGGTGACTGGTTGGTCCGCATCGTATACCTTCCGAATTTAATGAATTTATCTGAGACGTAGGACGATCTGAGCTGTGTTCGAAAAGTACATTAAATATTTTCTCTTGTAATGTATCTTACTTTGTTAGTTTTTTTTTTTTTAAAATGAATTTTTTTAATTATGCTAATACCGTTCTACCAGATTTTTATATTAATCACCCAAAATTAAATATAGGGCCAGAGTTAGTACTGATTATATCATCAATAAACTTACAAACTCATCACCAAAAATTTTTTATTCCAACTACCTCTGTTCGGGTCCTGTTTGTTCCGTTTCCATGCTACTATTACCAGAAGCTTCTTCTGATTGACTATTGTTTCTATTATCTAATATTCTTTGGGCGTTATCGTCTGCATCCACGGAATCTTCTCCACCGGCACTAAGCGCTGCCCTAGTCATCGGATCATTCAGCATACGAGATAATACATCTGTCATACGTTGCATAAGAGTTGCTTGTAGTTGTGGTCTTGCCTGGCCGAGATCTTAAAATATATCAAATAATAGGTTCATAACCACATAGATGTATCACATTTATATATAAATAGGGATGACCAACTGAAACTCTAGGTTATGTATTGATTAACTTACTAGCGGATGAAGAGCTGTTGTCTCTCTCTGGTCGAGCATCTGGACCAGTATCTGACCAATCACCTCGCAACCTCAACCTCCTGACAGGTATAGGAGATAATCTTTCCCTTTTACCTGTCATAGCTTTAATTTTATCCCAATGTGAAGATTTCTGGAAGGGTTTTTTAAGCTGTATAGTACTACTTTCCTGAAATAAAGAAAATATGGGAATAGTATTTGATAAATGAAGATAATTATTTACCATAACATTAAATAAATAGAGATAATCTGATGAATAACTGACGAGCATATCCTGTCCGTCTCTGCTGTAACTTAATGACGTTATTCTGTAATGTCTGTCATTTTCAAAATGGGGAGCAACAAATGTACAAAACGGTTGTCCCTGATGTTGCCCTAAAAATACAAGATCATTCACTACACGACAATTTGTAGTACAAACATACATACCTCCAATTTTAGTGTTAATGTATCTCCTGTCAAAGATTTGTACAGATGAATCAGCACAGCCGATAGCTAAATGGTAATAAGAAGTAGGACTAAGAGCTAAAGCTGTAACTGCTCTTAGACAGGATATTATTGTACCATCCTTACATCTAGGTTTATGACAGCTAAAATACTTTATGGTTTGAACATTTTCTGATTATGAGAAATAAATACAAACCTGCTTTTACTTCTCAAATCAAAACATCTTACAGTACCATCTTCACCACAACTTAGAAATGAATATGGTTCATTTGGGACAGTGATTACTTCATAAGTAGTGGTTCCAGCATGGCAATTAAATATATTATCATATGTTTCTTCTGTCCTAGATAAATCTTCAACATAATTTAAATAAAAATCAATACTTCTACTACAATTTATGAGGTGAAAATTCAGAATTGAAATTGCATCATTTTCATTTGTAAACTTGATACAATAATTGTTTTCCAATTTATTAATAATTTTGTTCATGAAAACCTTGAGCTAGATGCTAATTAGTTCAGCCCACAAGAATCAATTGGAACAAACATCAGTGAGCTTCATGTCTGTTATCAAAGTTTAAAACATACCACATACTTGATTAAATGAATGTAAAATATGAATACTATAGAATTACTTCTTTGCAACTACACTTTTTACTATAGATTATCTTCTCAGGTTCTTTTTTAGTCTTCTTTATTGAGTAATAATGCATATTTTGTATTTGTATCTGCATCCTAAATTAAATTGCTTTAAGAGGCCCAGTTTATGATCCCATTTCAAAAACACAAATGTAAATCTAAATAAATGACTAAATAAACCTGACTCTGTTATACCAATACTACCACGGCAAATGCTCTTGGGAGTTGTCCACCCAGAGTAGTTTTTGCAAGACCTACTTAATACAAAAATGTGGCTCATTAACACAGAGTTCACTTGCAGATGCCCAAAACGTCAATTTTATCAGGACTCCTTCCTTTGGAGAAATGAAAGGCTGTGGAATCAGTATAGGATTCATCCTCTTGTGTTAGCTTTTTACATAAAAAAATTATTTACCTAGTACTTGAGGGCCAAAGGGAAACACATATCTCAAATATGACAATTTGAAACAAGCATTTAAAGTTTTGCACAATTATGTGCTCAAATTGTGTAATTGGAAAGCAACTATTGTTGGCTATTACAAAATTGTACTATAGTTTAAAGAGATATTTTCAAAATTATATAAATTTCTCTATTTATCTGTTGGGACTTGATTGACCCTTAAGTAGCCTAATAAGCTGTTTATAATAGCAAGAGGGCAACTCAAACCAACTCCGCTCAATATGGAAGTTTTTCCCAACTATCAAAATCTCACCTGTATGGATAATAATTCCATCCCCTGAACAAGATACAATTTGTTTATCGTTCGTATGTGGAAGAAATTTTGCACTAAAAATGTTAGCATGGTGGCTGGTAGTGTATTTTCCTAAGACATCATAATTGTGTCCATTTGTTATGACTAGACATTGATCATCAGAACCAGAAAGAATATATTCCCCAGTGTCATTCCAACAAATAGTATTAACACAGCCGTGATGAATTTGCAATTTTTTAAGTAGCCCTAATCTTTGAAGAAGACTTTCATCATCTAAAATTGAGTTTATTTGCATGAGGTCGTAATTATTATGACATATGAATGTTTCTAAACTATTTATAATAAACAACTTACCTTTTGCCGTTCTATACAAATTATTTTTATAACTATATTGTCTATTGTAAATATCTCTGAAGACAGATTTGTAATTTGAATGCATTGTGCTCACTTACACTGTTTAAAAATAGCTAAATTTTATTTATATGCTTTTTTAAACAATTTTAACTTCATTTACGGCAACCTAGTGAAAGTAATCGAAAAAAATGATTACGAAATTTAATTTTAACTAAATAAAATCTCATATTGATAGAACTAGAACAAAATTTAATAAAAACTGAACAAATAGACCAAAGTAGTTACCCTACAAACCTATCAGGAATAGTGACATGTGACATTGACGGTAAACAACTGACTAGATGTGTTTTATGATTAATTACGCTTTTTATTCAGCTTTTATCTCTTTTTAACTATAGCAAAGGTGATTGATTATAATAGATCTCAATCGGAAACGAACAAATTAAATATGACAGAAAAAAATAACAGCTGATTGTATCAAAAGTGCGACGAACAGAGTTGGTATATGCTATTTTACATGAATGGAACAGAGATAAAATATATATTTTAAACACATGGTTTTTGAATCCAATATAACCTTACTATACAAAAATGTCAGAATCTGAAAGCAACGACGACGATGTACCTCAATTATCCGCTGAAACGTTCGCAGCTTTACAAGAATTTTATAAAGAACAAGAGGAAAGAGAAAATACTTCTAACATAACTGATATCGAAATAGTTTCTTTTCAAGAAGATTGGGTAATAACAATCAATGGCGGTGAAAAAACAGAATTTATGAATTTTATTTCCAGCAATTAAGTCAGTTTTGGTACGACGATAATACGATAGATATTTTGGTAAAAATTGCACTAAATGCGGTACATCATTCCGGGAAGATAGCGTTAGTATCATGTCCATCATTATATAAAAAAATGAAACAGGTAGCAGAAAAAGATTGTGAAAGTAAGCTGTAGAATTAAAGTATGTCCCGAATTGAAAGTCTGTTTATTTTAGTTACACTTTTTGAATATGACAGAAGATTCTCAGCTTATGGAAATGATTATATATTCTATGATTACAAATCACCTTTAAGTATACCTAGAGAAAAATCAAATTATTATGATCTAGTACTAGCAGATCCACCTTTTTTATCTGATGAATGTCTTACAAAAACTGCAGTCACTATCAAATTTTTGACTAAAAATAAAATAGTTCTGTGTACAGGTATGATAGGATATTAATTTTAAATTAATATATGTGAAAAAAAACAGACTTATTAATGTGCAGGGGCCATTGTGGAGGACACATTCCTGAGCCAGGTCCAGAAAGTGCCTTCCAAAATGGCCTCTGCAGCTTAGTATACATTAAAAACGCTTTTAGGTTCTATTATGGAAGATATGACTAAAAGACTTTTAAATCTAAAGAAAAATAAATTTGAACCCAAGCATAAAAACAATTTAGCAAATGAATTCTCATGTTATTCAAATTTTGATATAGAACCATTTTTGTAGTAGCTGAAATAAAAGGATTCAAAAATAAAACAATATACTTTTTAGTTTTATTTCAATGATATGTGTAGCACGAAATGTATTTGTATTTATAAAAAATATTGAAAATTCGAATCTAGCAATTAACAATATAATAAAGTTGCAACAAAGGGTATGCGTCAATTAAAGTTTGATTAAAAGTTCGTAACATGTATAAATATTAAGTAATGTTAAGTTGCCATACCTATTACAAATGTTCGGGTGACATCGGGTTGTGTAGATGAGGAAATGTGCATTTGCAAAATGAGTAGCTTCAATATTAATAAAATGATTTGATGCTAAAAATATGGTAGATGAGAAAATTGAAAACCCTTATAACCGATCTATTAATGAGTTAACCTTCCTAATTAAAATTTTTATCTACCTCTCACAAAAATATCTCAATGCTACAAATAGTGTATATACAATCTTTGGTGTGGGAATCTAGTACAAATTATCTACCCATTATCGTGTCGTCTATACCCTTTCTTTAAACAAAACTGATATTAAAAAACACAACCACTTCTGGGTGGAACTAGTTATATTCATCTACATATTAATTAAAGTCTAATATTTTTCTCCCTAGACATCAATACTACTTTGATGGATGAAAAAGAAAGCATCAACTAGATACAATTATGGGAAACAATAATTACTATGTTGATTATCATGAGAAGAGTCCGGCCATGCCATACCTATCTTAAAACACTAACTTTTCACTGTATGTATTAGTAAGATTATTCATCAAGTACTTTATAATTACATTGATTTGTACGAAAAAAATGTTTAAAATACCACAACCCTTAATGTTTTCAAAACTGTATGTAATGTATATTTCTAGTTGTGATAATTTATACCAGAGGGAACATCTATTATGGCAATATAAATAAAGTGTAGGGCCGGATTAGCTCGAACGACAATAATTAGTACATAAACTGAAGTCTTCAAAATTTAATATATTCTTTTTTCACTACAATTGTCTCAGATAAATTTAAAGGCACATACATTTTATTTTCAATTAAATATCGCTTAAAAAAGCATTATGGTTGAGAAATAAATATATAATTAATATTTGTATCTAGTCAATTACCAATTTCTGTGAATGTTGTTAATCTAGATGATGAATATACAGAATTTTCCAACGATATCTATATAAATAAACCATTTTTTGAAACAATCTGTATATGAAATGAGTATAAACAGTCTTCCGAAATTTTTACATAGAAACAAATAATTTTTCCAAATTATAAATGTAAAGACACTACGTGAATCTGTATTCCAAAAACTGATACGAAATATAAACAATTTTTTTAAAAATATATGAAACTATATATACCTCAAGTTCTCGCATCAATTCTTAGAATATTCTAAATTAAAAATACATTACTGTCAATTTTTCATCTTTAACCTTTTAAAATTTGATTTGACAACATTTATATACATACTTTTTGATATCATAACGATTTATTTGACAGATTTAACAGTATTTCGGAAATCACCTAACGAAGAATAACTGACAGTACACAAATTAACCCATTCAAAATTTTATAAACATTACACTGAATCATAAAATTTTTTGGAACCAACAGTTTCATTGATAGCTTCAGCAGAGCATAGACACAAAAATATTTTCATTATTTAGAATAAATATAATTAAGTAATCTAAGAAAACAACTGATCTACGTCAAAATGACGGCCGTGAGGTAAACAGTAATGGTGAAAGTTGTTTTTTACTGTTTGAATGTCCACAGTTGGATAAAAATTACAACGTGGCAACGATGTAGATCCTGAAAGCCTGTTCATTAAAATATTTTATAAAATCTTGTAGGGATTAGTAACCGAAAGGTTAATACTGGAATAAATTATTTCAATCTCATCAACTTTCTAATTATTCTAAATATTTATCACAAATTCATATAATTCTTTATATAGCTATACCAGTTTGTTTCGATTGAAGAATAAAAACAATTTCAACATATGGAATGATTCAGTTTTTACCCAAATAACACAAAAATTATCTCTTTAAACGTTTAAAAATTGATATATGACGAAACATAAGAACTAATTTCAATACAAAACAAATCGTTCAAATGGTATTTAGGTTTAAGCATGAATAAAGTCTCCCAGCTGTCACCGAAGGAGGTATAGACCTGGGTAGAAGCCTTTAAAGATGGTAAAAAGTGAAAAAAAAATAATAGTAGGATGAAACTCATTGAAGAATGAGGGGAGTATTTTTTTATTACACCTCGTATATCTGGTATAGCTTTCTCCATAATATATAAATATATAAGTTATAATCTTAATTTAAGTATAAATTATTATCTAGCTGTATAGGCCCATTCACACATTGCATAAGTATAAAATATGTGTAAAATTGTTATTACATTCATATATATATTATTTTTTTATATTCAGAGATATTAGGTTTTTATAACATTACAACATTTCAAATGATAATGCGTAACTAGATATTTCAAACAAAATTTGAAAAATATAAAAATATTTTCATCTGATTTTACAGCAGGAAACGAAAAAATATAAAATTCTAACCAGTACAGTCTTGTTCTCAAAAAGAATTTAATAAAAATGAAAGAGAGCCACAATGTGACTCAAAGGAGTCAATAGAAATCTGACAGAATAATAATGTTAGATAATTTGAGTTTGAAATAATTTGTAAATAAAATCTCTGGAGGTAAATAATCAGTTAAATAATATATAAAAATAAATGAGGTAGAAATTATTTGAAATTATCTGTTTGTGAGATTAAAAAAACCTCACATCTCTTATTTGTTAAAGCAGCAATTCGCAGATAGAAATGTACGCATTTAAATGTTTAGAATCAGCTGAACAATTCCTTGCCTGTTTCTTCTAAAGTCTTATTGGTCAATCTCTCGATCTCGCCTAAAAGAAATTGCGTATCTGTATCCAATTCCGACAGGGGAGGACTACTACCAGCTTGAATAGAATTATGGACATTGTCCCATTCAAGAGAATTGGCAGATGAAACCCGTGACCAATCTGAATCACTGGGGTTTGCATTTATTTCTGAATTGTGGGTGTTAGATGTAGTCGGACAACATGATAGGTCTTCTGGAAGTGCAGTCCTTAATAGAAAACAAGTCAATAAATATGTTTATTCAGTTGGTACAAGGAATTTGATCATAACAAATTCATATAAAAGTTACATGTTGATGAAATTATAAAATACTGAGATTTTCACGATATTATGAGTAATTAACTAATTTTTTTAAGCTGTAGACTTATAAATTAACAAAAATTAAACTTTTCAACATTAACACTTACCATGAACTACCAGAAGGATCATGAATCAAAGAAATTGGTAAAGTTTCATGTTCCCATTCCAAATCTAAACTGCTAGCAGGTGTAGAGGTTGCAGTTCGTTGTAACAAAGCTCTTGCATCAAGATACTGTAACTGTATATCTCTACTGGTACAAGATCTGTTAAAAACAGGAAATATAACAATCTGATTCGAGCAATAGCATTTATAATGTGGTTAATGAGAAAATTTACCCTGTAGATGGGAGTCTCTGAGATTCTGAAAGCCTACTGTAGCCTGAAGAAATCTGAGCATTACATAAACCATCAACCAATTGAAGTACTGGTCTCTGTAAAAATTATGAAACAGTATTAAGAAATTTTGTTTATTAATAATTGCGGTTGACAAATTACCTTTTTATTTGATCTCTTTTTAAATAATCGAGACAGAAAACTTCTGATTTGAAGACGCATGAAAAAATTAACATTAAAAGTTAATATATGAATAAGCAATCACTGTTTGTGTTAACAAATGAAAAATGTGAAAATTACCTCTTTGACGTATTTGCGGTGGACGTATTCTGTAAAAATATTATGTATGTATTTAATTTTGGAATATATTTTTCTAAATTACTCACTTCTTCAACGAGAAAAGCGAAATCAACGGCGGTACTTTCATTATCAAGTATGTTAAAATTTCGTAAAGTTCTTGCAGCACTAGATTGATGAGGCAGACAGCTGTTGAAACAATTTCCCATTGTTGTAGCAGTCCTGAAGGGACTGCGTTAATATCAACCCCCATAGGGCTTTATAAATGTATATGAATCCGTGATTGCCGTATCGGAGTAACAACGTTTAGTTTAAAAAAATGGAAAATAATATCAAAAATTGGTTATATCGAATGTGATTTGAAAAGATTTATTGGTTTTTGAATGGTTTTCAAATAAAATCCTATAATTATTTATAAATCGAGTGTTAAATGTATAATTATTAGTATATAAATTGGTCTGAGTTAAATAAACTACTATATTTATGATTCATGTATATTAATTCAATTCAATAAATGGTAATTTTTGTTTGGATGATAATCATTTGAACTGTCATTAATTTTCTGCTTCTTTTTAAAAATGGTCTCTACCAATAGTAAAAGTCAGCTACAATCTCCAGTTAATTTTTTAGTTACCTGTTCAAAATCCGAGGTGTAATTTTTTCTGCTTACTTGTCTTTATCCATTTTCATATTGATGCTACTTTTTTATTTTGGAATGAAGATTGTCAAATAAAATCCCTTATTTACAGTATGTTATGGCCATTTATATAGAATCAATTTCTTTTTGTTTGTTTACATTCTAGAATCCAAATGATCTAGAAATCCGTTTTGTATAAATAGGCGAGAAGTCAGTGAACAATCTGATGAAATTAGAAGAAAAAAACATGATGCTACTGTGAATCCCTAGATGGCGCCAATTTGGCCGAAACAAATAACATTGTCACAGACTATCCAAATAAGGCTGATCTGTAATGAGTTGTAATTATCTTTCTTCAATAGTGGGCGAAAAGTTGGATTACAAGATTATAGTGACTTCTCAGCATTAATTTCAGTGAAAAAATTGTTTACTGTTTCAGAATTAGGTTTATTGGGTTAAATGGGGGTTCTGCTTTATGAATAACATTAAACCAAGTTTTTCAATATGAAGTTTCATCATCCACTGACACTACGGCCCTCAGAGAGCCTTGGCCTCTTCCACCACATTCCTCCCGTCATCACGGTCCAACGCTCGGCGTTTGTGCGGTCCCCCAGGCAGTGGCCGGCCTTCTGGCTTCTGCCGGTACGCTTTGCGCACCCCCGCTCCCCAGGCATAAGCTCCAAGTGACCTAGTCATCTGACCCTGGCCCTCTTGACTTCTAAGCTTGACACTAAGCTGGATCTTCATAGAGTCGGTGTTTGTATGCTCTGCTTGTACACTGGTCCATATTTTCGGCGTACGATCTTTTGCTCCCAGGTATATGACAATTGGGCGGATAATTGTGCGATAGATCCGATCTTTCGTTTTCCAATTTAGTAAACGTGACTTTAGTAGTCGTTGCAGACTCTTATCTCCATAGAGTTGTCATTATTTTCGTCAACTAATGATCCCAGCTATTTAAGCGACGGTATATTTTAGAACTTCTACTTAGAAAGCTCCTGGGGGGAGTTCTTCTGTTCCTTGACATACGACATACAGGATTCCTCCGCTATTTTTGCTCTTTGTACCAGGCGAATAACGCCAAAAAGACGCAGGGTGGTGTAGAGGTAAGATCGATCAACTCTGTCATAAGCTTGTTTGTAATCTATAATATAAAGCTAAAATAATACAAATGATAACTTAAAAAAATAGCTATATTGAAACACAATGGATTAACAAATTTTCAATACAAAATTTTACAGTGGAGTATCCAAATATGGACGAACATTTATAAAGGGAATAATAATAATTGTAACCAATAATGGTCCTTCGAGCTGGACGTACACACTTTATATCGAATTTTATCAAATAAAAACTATTTATCGAACATAAGTTATCCAGTTTTATGATGATTGGGGAAGTAATTTTTTTTTCATCATCACAATCCCTCAAATAATAATTTTGGATACGACACTGCGTATTTATGTATATAAGCCAGTTGTTCCAAATTTAAGCATTTTAATATTCTTTTTATACAATGAACGTTCTAAAAACATCATTTTTTATATAATTTATAAGTTATGGATACAAATATCAACTATCTTACTTTATAATAAGGCGGTAATATAAAAAAAGATCCTTTATTAAAAAAATAAAAATTGTAAAGCATTAAGATAAAATCTGTTTTTTTTCTAATAATCTTCAAACAATTAATGCAGATTTTGTAGGGTTGTGTGATTTTTTTTTTAAATAAAAATATAATACAAGAATATGACCCTTAGAAAATAAATCAACGCATATTTTACCCCTCTTGACCAAAATCTTCCATGAACTTTTTAAGTTTCGTGAGATCATCTTCATTAACTGTTGGTTTTGATGTAGCCACTGACCTCATCATGTCATTCTATAAAAAAAAACAACTCATTCCTTGGAGACTATTAAAATCTTATAACTTACCATTGTTACAGGTGGTTCTGCTAATTTCTCACTAGGTATATCCATCCAGGACATTTCTACAGCTCCAGGATCTCCCGGCGAACATGGAAGTAATAAATCATCCACGATGGTGTTAGGATCTAATGGAGAAGGACCACGGATCTTTTTGAAGTGAGTTGCTGTTTGCACTTTACGAACTGGCTGCATTAATGCATCTCGTACAACAATACTTATATCAGCACCAGAATAACTACAAAATTATGTTAATTAAATGATTGAATTTCAAATAAATGTATTGATATAAAAATACCCTTCAGTTCTAGCAGCTAATTCCTTAATGTCTTCTTCAGTTAATTCCGTATGAGTATTACCTAAATGCAACTTGAACATTACTGCTCTAGCAGGCTCTTCTGGTAGAGGGATGTAGATCCTCTTCTCAAATCTTCTTCTAATAGCCGAATCTAACACCCAAGGAATATTTGTAGCGCCCAAAACTAATATGCCCTCAGTATCATGACCAACACCTTAAAAAAAATGTAGAAATAACAAAAATTACTTATTAACTGTCATATAAGAAAATTGATCATTAAAAATTAAATGTACCTTGCATTTGTATCAAAAATTCCGTTTTGATTCTTCTGGCTGATTCTGATTCATTATCAGAACGAGATGAACATAGAGAATCTATCTCATCAATAAATATAATGCTCGGTTTCTGTGCCCGTGCTAATTCAAAAAGATTTCTCACTAATTTTTCTGATTCACCCAACCATTTTGAAACCAAATCAGATGAAGAAACCGAGAAGAATGTCGAGTTATTCGCTTCTGTGGCTACTGCTTTTGCCAAATACGATTTACCTGTTCCAGGTGGCTAAAAATAATATGAAATATTTAAATATTTTTGCTCTCTCAGTCCAACAATTTGTTGATGAATATGATCCATAATCACCCTTTTTATGCTTGTTTACGATAGTTCTAGTTGACTGACCCTTATAGAAGGTTATCTACTTGACCCATCAGCATCAGTTAGCCATCAAATGTTAAATGATAAACATCTCCATTAACAACAAACAACAATTCTACTTGAAAATGAACACAATAGAGCTGATCAAGCGGTCACCCTATTGTGCTGAACATGAGTCAATCTGCTGTTTCCAAAGTTTACCGTCGTTACCAATAGACTAATAACTCTCATCGAAAATGGAATTCCAGAAGAAATATAAGCGCATCTGGCGTACCTACATCGGCATGACGAGGAGAGCCGGGTATAAAGAGCAGCTAATTTTTATGTGCTTAATCTAAGCAGTCATGCCAAGAGATGAATGGTACTTGAGCCATAATCAGGTGTCACAAAAAGAGTCTGCTGAAAACCTGGTCAAAATCCAGCTCTGTAAGAGAAGAGACCATGGCAACCCCCTTTCTTCCCCTGAAGGCTCTGAGCAAACAGGGACTACAGAACCCAATAGCTCCAAAGCATTGGTCTCTACCAATGTCTAAGCTCTGATATGTGTTTTTAGTAAGTACCAGCTCAAACGCCACAACATCAGTGGTGTTAATAAGAAATAAAGAAGAAGGAAGGCAGAGTGTACCAAGACGACTCAGGACTTAACAGCTCCAAATTCTAAGATTGCTCAACCAACCTTCCTCCACCAAGGGCTGCCAGCCTAGAAGTCCAGTTAAAGAATATTAAGAGGCCAAGAATCCCTGGTTCTAATCCAAATGAACAGTGAGTTCGTTCTTAAAGTCAGAAAACTATACTTTTAGTAGGGCCTTGTGCTAGCTGCAGGTGAGCAGTTTCTCCTTCTTGGGCAGGTTATGAATCATTTTCAAATTCATGAAAAGGTTCTAGTCAAAGCACCTGATTAGCTTTTAAAAGGACATTGCCTCTGGTGTTGTGGAATGGGGCACAATGAGCCTTGGCCACCTACTATTTTACTAAGGACTATGAACATTTCAAATTTGATTATTTTTTTATAATTTTTGTAAAATTATTAAAATAAATCTACAATAGAAAAATTCAGTTCCAAATGTTTGAAAATAAGCATACAACAACTGAATAAATTTGCAATAAAACCCAAATATGATAATAACAATTTCAAAGCAATATTTAGTAAAAAAAAATGTTTGGCAATGTAGAATATATACAAAAAAAAATAATAAAAACGAATTTACTGAGATATAATTGGTAAAAACTTACCCCAAACAATAAAATTCCCTTCCATGGTACCCGTTTTCCACTAAAAAGATGAGGAAATCTGATAGGAAGAATAACAGCTTCTTTCAAAGCCTCTTTAGCAGCGTCAAGACCTGCAACATCACTCCACTTAACATGAGGTTTCTCAACAACTATAGCGCCTTCTAATTTGCTCTGAAGTTTCTTTTTGTCTGGATCCTCATCTTCATCATCACTATCACTCTTTTTGTCTTCTCTATATTTCAAAAATCATTTAATATCCCATATGTACAACTAAAGTTTACAAAATATACTTACTTGGACGAACCACCATCTAAAACTGGCTTCTTTTTTCCTTTTTTTATAGATTCCTTAATTTTTTCAGCTCTTTCTAAATATTGAACACATTTGGCTCTAATGCTGTCTTTAGCCTTTTCACCTTGTGCTTCATCTAAATAACAAAGTTAAACATAACAAAATAAAAACAAATCTTTCCCAACGTATTTGAAATTGAAAAATTTGTATTTACAAAGAAATAATGTCGAGGTAGTTATCAACAGATGATTGTCATTAATGTATACCTACATTTTATGGCATGTAAAAAATATTCAACACCGTGTTCATATAATCGGAGAGCTTCTTCATAATTCTTGTTCCTATCTTCTTCTGTTGCTTTAGTGACTAATTCGATAGCTTTTTGTAAAGTAGTGCCAGTTGCCATTTGTAATTAATGCTAGGATCAACGAAAATTGATTTCGTATTTTAGAGAAATATAAATTACCTACAGAATAATTCGTTTTAACAATTATTTGTAAGTATAATGCCGAATCGATATGTGTGATAGTCAAAAATGCATTTTTCTAAAGAAGATACTTTTTTGAGATAATTGTAACTTCTAAGAATAATTTAAGAATCACACCTAAAAATTACACAAATGACATTGACGTAGAATGAAATGTCATACTAATAATAACATGTATATTGCAATATGAATAAAGTTTAAAATTATATGATAAAACTTATTGAATTCGTTTTATATAAATAAATGTTGTTATGAAATATATGAAACTGAATTTTCAGGAAAAACTAATTTTTTTCAAAAAATGGCCTCATCTATAATATCTTCTTCTTTTTCATGTTAAAGGTCTTGAAAAATAAGTTAGAATCGAACGGTTAATGGCTTAAAGCAACGCCCTTGAGACAAGCGTCTATTTCTGACAATGACGTTCTATGTTCATTGAAAAATGTTGATATTTGGTGATTGTAAGTGGTAACATATACATCTAATTAGATATTTGATTTTATTAAAATGATAACTGTGAGATATACAAGAAATTTATTTTTGAGGGTTCTATGTATTGTTTATCTATCGGCATTTTTATCATTCTATATTCAAATACCAGGTAAGTTGAAATAACCATTTTTATTTTATCATTACCAAAAAAGCCGAACTGACCGGTTGTATTCTATTTGATTCACACGTAACTGTTGTAATACATCACGGCCATTCACCTTTTGTACTGAAGTTACTTTTATTACTAATTCCTCAAAATTTTATTCAATATTTTGTATCCTTGTCAAATCCTCATATGTTGTTTTATATATAACTAATGCAGTTCACTACCATCACAAAATTTAAATATAGATAAGACACCCAATTCTTAGATTCTGAATATTTTGAACTCAACCTTATAATTATACTTTTTATTTTGAAAATATGGCATATTTCTAATTATAAATTGTGTAGTAATCAAGAAATGCAGTAAAAAGCATTTTTTTATTAGATGCGAATTTGAAAGTTACTTTCTACCATTTTTATTTGTAACTATTGAACCATTGCAAATCTTTATCATGCCCTAATTACTTTTTTGTTTAATGATTATTTCCTATTAAAATGTAACTGCTTGTTTTTAAATATGAAAGTTAATTAATAATTACTTGAGAAAAAATGTGTAAAAAACTACCAGTTATTAATTCTCATCCAAATTCAAATATATATATCGCACCCCTGCCAAAAAAAGTCAACTCAAAAAATGCAATTACTAAGTTAAATATACATACAAAAACGTCATTTCTCCACTTTAACTCTTTACCACTAGATGGCGGAAATAATATGTTTACTTTGATCTAGTAGTCGACGATGGCTTTATACCAATAAAGAAATAGTAGTTGTTTAATTTTCTGTGAAGAAAAGAGTCATATTAATTATTATGGCAATTTTTTTTGTGTATTGTTTCGACATTTTCATAATATCTTCAAATGGAAAGTGTTTCATTTAGAGTTGTGACTTTTTTCTTCCAAATTATTTTGCTAAAATTAATATTGTGTGCAACAAAACAGTTACATTTTCAGTTGTAGCAGTCTTATACAATATTAGTTTTTTTGAGCCTTCCATGCTAACAGGAAATTACTAAAAAGTAAACTACTAACAAAAATGTAGTTGTAGTGATTACGTTTTAGTCAGTTATATAATAAATGTGTAATTTACTTTATTTTTGTGTTTCACATAAATATTTTATTTGTGTCATTTTCAAAAGAGTTTATTATTATTTTGAAAACTTGGACACTTTAATTTTTTTACCAAAAGTACAGATAAACAAAATAAAAGATATTCAAAAACTTGCTTGGTTATTTAAAAATTGAGGTCGTAATTCAGTGCAATTTATATACATTTACCTATTTTTCTCTATAATAAAATGAAGTTTTATCAACTGCTATTGGTTTCGTATTTATTGTGTATAGGTTTATATGGAGACAATGGAATACTGCCAGCTAGATCCGTATTGGAAAATAGTAAACATAAAACTTTATCTGCAAAAGTTCATTATCAACCCACTTTATTGTGGCTAGCACCATTTCTTGGTCTCGATACTAGTTATGCTTTAGATGTACTGGCATTGCTAGGAGCCTTTTTGGCTTTTACTGGGTAGGTAACATTTTTTTATACTTCCAGTTATCATTGAATTTAAGAAATATATATAAATTGATTTCTTTATCTTACAATTGTATTTTGGAATTTTAAGGATCATTTCACAGAAATTTTGTACAATACCGCTTTTTGCTGGATTGTGGTCGTTATACTTTTCGCTCTACCAAATTGGACAAATATTTGTAACAAACTTGTAAGTATTCGTAGTTATAATATTCTCATTGCTGTGTCTAGTACATATTTATCTAATTGATTGTTTTTGTAAATATTGATATCATTCATTTTCTATGTTCACTATATTCTTTTCATATACAGTATCAGGGCTTTTAGTGAGTTCCCTAAAGTCCCTTTTTTATTTTAGGACATGTAAAATTTCCTTTTTTATATTTCCCGTACTTTTCATTCATGCAATGCAGATTTGTACAAACTATTATTAAAATAATGATTTTGTTCTGACAGCCATATGAATTTGTTAGATATAGAAAATAAGAGAATATACCCAATAAATTTGCTTTCTGTCACCATTAATATAAAGAAAGAAAACACAAGTACGCTCTTCATGATTTGCATTCAGTAGTCTTATTATACCAGCAGAAAAAATATACTTTTCATTGCACGAAGATGATGATGATGTAGAGACTGATGATATTAGAAAACCAGGAATCATGACATTCTACATCTACAAGTGGTGTAGATGTAGTTGACAGCTTATAGTGTTTCCAGAAATACCAAGCCTTGACCTATTGTTATCTTTTATAATTTGAATTTGGTTAGGCTGAAGATGTTTTGATCCTCTTCCAGGTGAAAGAGGACATTGCAAATATTGAAAGATACAGTTTCTAAAAACATGGAGCATATTAAGGGTTGTTACCATTTGCCAAATTAATTGATTGACTTACATCTCCTCCCATTTGTGTACACAGATAAAATTTTCATTTTAATGGTGTGTACTTTAAATAATAGTCTCTAATTATTTTATTTGAATTTAATTAATTCCAAAATTTGAATAAATACATTTAATTTGGTAATATTTGACACATTTTCAGTAAAAAAATCTTTTTGAACGTGTCAGTAATTGTATAAACAAATGTATAATATTTCATTCACCTTCTCCTTTTTTTACATAAGTTTATTCTCAAGTTTCTAGTTGACATTGATCAGTTCAACAGTACAATAGAAAATGAATTCTCATTTTTCTGTATAAGTTGTAGTGAAAACTATAGTGTCTCTTTTAAATAAGGAAATGTTTTGCTTTTGGTATTATATCTAACGAATTGTAACTGTTCTTTTCATACTGATAAATAAATTTTGAAATTTAACAAATCAATGGATTAACCTTTGATAAATTTTAGTGATGAACTTCTTTTGGAAACGGGTTTTCTGGCAATTTTTGTAGCTCCTTTACTGCCAGGTCGCAGGAAAGGTTCAAAAGGTTGTTCCAAAGATCTCATATCACTGTGGCTAATCAAATGGTTACTATTTCGAATTTTATTCACATCGGGTATTAAAAAATTCATTCTTGGAGATCCATTATGGTGGTCGTTGAAAGGTAATTGGAAACTTTCTCATTACATTATGCGGTCAGTGAGTTTTTTTTTAAATAATATAATCATGTTTTAGCTATAAGTCGTGTTTACGAAGTACTACCATTGCCAACACCTCTGAGTTGGTATGCATATGCTCTGCCTGAATGGCAATTGAAACTGACACAAGTATTTACTAATACAGCAGAAATTTTGTTACCGTTTTTATTTTTTGTACCTGTTAGATGTGTCAGAATAACTACATTTTTCTTACAAGTGAGTCAACTTTTTGTCAAAAATTTTCTTTTTTATTATTCTTGTTATTATTTTAGTTATTTTTGCAAATTTGTATTCTTTTAACTGGAAATTTTGGATTCGCGAATTTATTGGTAATAACACTACAAATAGCCCTTTTGGACGATCAGTGCTTTTATAAAAAGAAAAGTTCCAATAAATCATCTATATTAGGTACAATCGCCACAGTTGTGATATACGGAGCAATAATTTATGGGGTGGTGGTTCTTTTCAATTTGAAAATTAATGGTACACAAATTGATGCTACTGTTGGTAAGTTCATATAATTTTTTTAACTGTTTTGATGAAATCATTTGTTGTTTTCGTTTTAGCATTTACTAGAATCCAGTTTGATAAATATATCGGGCCAATTATTATTTATGCGGTTTACTTTGGATTAGTGTCTTTAGCAACAACGGTTCTTTATAGTTTGTCAAATGTACTTTTCGATAATCAGGGTGGAAATAAAGGATTGGCTACCATTTCGATTCTATTTTATGCCGGAATTGCTGTTCTCCTCTTCTTATCGAGTACAGTAAGTATTAAATTCAATAATTTTATAACCAAAGATCAATTTGTTTTATAAAAATATTATATACTTTACTAATTTATGAACGTTCACTGTTTGTTTTTATCAAACATTCTCAAAAATTCTATAAAGCTCCAAAATATCCAAGAATTCCTAATTTTTTTTAATTTCTTATATTTTGAAACCATTCCTTGACATTTGGAATATTTTATAATTTGTAATATTTTGAGAACATTGAATTTTTATTCTGGAAAAGTTATAAAATCGCAAAAATATTGATGGAAAATTTCAGAAAGTAAACTAAATTAATTGAAAATTTCAAGAACATTTTAATTTTTTTAAGTTTAATGGGTTCTAGACAATTTAAGAATATTCCTATACATTTGGAACATTCTATAATTTGAAGAATTTGAGGACAATGGATTTTTATTTAGAAAAAGTTTCAAAAAACCTTGAAAATATGGATGGAACATTTCATAAAACTTTAGAAAATAAATTGAACTATTCAAAATTTTTGATATTTCAATTTTTTCGTATTCAATAGGTTCTAGACACTTTAATAACATTCCTAAAAATTCGGAACATTCTATATTGTAATATTTTGAGAGTATTGAATTTTTATTAAGAGAGTTTCAAGAAATCTTGAAAATATTGATGGAAAATTTCATAAAACTTCAGAAAATAAACTAAACTGATCAAAATTATGAACATTTTAATTTTTTCATGTTCATCAGTTTCTGGAAACTTAATTTTTTTCATTTTCAATGAGTTGTAGATACTTTAACGGCATTTCCAAAAATTTGGAACATTCTAAAATTTTAATTATTTGGGAAAAATGGTTTTTTTTTTGTTTATATTCGTTCAAAAATCAAATTCGTAAACTTAGATATTTTGTTAATTTTAATACAGATGAAGTTAGACAAAAAATTTTCCAAGAACATTTCTAAAAATTTGATTTACTTTAAGAGCTATGAATTTTTATTATACTTATTTGAATTCAGTTTATTCAAATATTTTTGGTGTTATCGATATTGGGTTTTCTTCTAGAACATATACGGAAATAAATATTTTAATATTGCAGGTACCTTTAGCATCTTTACGTCCAGCGTCTAATTCGACGGTAAATCCCACAATACGCAATATGTATAATCGTTTACACAAACTTCACGCTGTTAACGCCTACAGTAGCCCTTTTACAAAATTCCCAGCTGGAAATGACCGTAACGAAATTGTTTTCGAAGGCGCTGATAGGGTTGACGGGCCATGGAAAGAATACAACTTTTTGTATAAACCTGGTAACCCCAATTCATCTTTACCGTTTCTCAGTAAGTTGTAAACACAATATCCTAGGAAATTTTTTTTATGTATTTTTGTTTTAGCTCCTCATTCAGCTCAAATAGATTGGCATATGTCTTCAGCTGCTTACAGTAGTTACGATTCACAACCGTGGTTATTATCCTTCGCCCACAGGATTCTTAATCATAATCCAGAAGTTCTTGTTCTTATTGATTTCAGAGAATCGCCTTTTCGTCAATCACCGCCAAAGTATCTTAGAGCTATTTTGTACAAATACAAATATACAGGTTGGAATCAAAGGTAATGATATTCGAAAGTTTCCCTACGGATTGAATCGAGCGTTATTCTTATTTCAGGAACCAAATACCTTGGTGGACACGCGAAAAGATCGCCGAATACTTGCCAGTAGTCAGCAAGGACTCTCCTTTCTTATTAGACTTTTTAAAAGCAAGGAATTTATTACCGTTAACTTCGAAAGTTGACGTGAACCCATTGTGGAAACAAATTTTAGATTTCATCAGATATATCATCAATCATTTAGAAGCTACTTTATTGTTTTGGTCGGTATTGTCCGCAGGTTTTGCCATTATTTGTACGACATCGTCGTCTGGTAAAAAATAAGTTTCTTTTTTAGTTGTGGGTGCCTCCAGATACAGAATTAAAATCTAAGTAAAACGGTATATCAAATGTATCCTTTCCGGTAGGTCAAATGTATTTTCTCGATAATGGGATCACCTTGAGTATTTGTTTCAAGACTGATGTTAAATGTTATTCAAATTTGGAAAAAAAATTTAATTGAAAATATTTTTTAGGTGTTAAATAGTTATTAACAGAGTGGTAGCGACATTTCTAAATTATTAAGTTATTAGCTGCCTTGAATTTCAATATTTTTAGATAAACTGATACCTAAAGGCAATGATAATACAAATCAGATGATCCATTATGATTGTGATATCTTTACATATTTTGGTTAATTCAAAGTGTGGTTTTAAAGATGAAAGTTTCGACATTTGCTTACATTTTAGTTCTGTATATGCACCATTTAAAAGGGATTTTTGTGTGTATTAGAATCTTGTAGAATCTATTTGAACGTGATTTGAATGGAATGAAAGATCAAATATCTGAAGAGGTATTGAGTATTTTAAAATTATCTAATATTGATTTTTTTACTTATTCTTGTAAATATACATTTATTATACAATATTGTTAATTTTATAGTTTCTACAATCATTTTTCAGTACAATTAATTGTTTGTCTTATACATGTCTCAGCTTTTTCTTATATCTTGTCTACTTAAGTCAGTTTTTTAATATAATTGTTCTTTTTACAAAATCAATAAAGTACTGCACGTAAAATTGTTGTTTTATTCAATTTTATCAACTCATTTTCATTTGAATAACCTTTAAACACGTTACTAATAGCAGAAAACTAGGTGGTAAAGAGTAATAAAGACTGAATGATGAATTTCAAACGTCTATTTTGAAAAGAAACATAAATTACATTTCTGGAATCAAAATATGGAAGGATTAAATGAATTAAATCATTAGATTTATTGTCTACCTTAATAAATAACGTTTTTTTTTTTGGTTAAAATATCGATGACTAGAATTACCATTCGCTTTTCAAATTTTTTAAATTGTTGACGTATTTAGCGAAAAATATTGCCAAGCAATCAACATTGGTAAAGGTAATGATAAAACTGTTATTTCGGTTTGAAATACAGGTGAAAACTTCATTTTATTAAATTGATATCCTATTGACTGCGCCAGTTTCTTTAAAATAACGTGTATTTTCAAAATTATGAATTCATAACAAAATAATAAGTTTTTTACGTATGTATAATAATAATGATTCTCATTTTATTAAGCAAAAACAGTCACAATAATTAAAATGAAATTAATATTTTATGAAAATACAGCTGAAACTTTCATTTAACCAAAATGATTATATAAGCATTCTACTGACTGCGCCAATTTCTTTTAAATAAATTCAAAAAGTGTGTTTTGAACATATTTCAACATATGATTATGAATATAAATGAAATATGAAATTGCTTTTTCATTAAAATGACTATAAGAATCTTATTATCAGCGTCAATTTCTTCCATAATTACAAAAATTATCTTTGAACCGATAAATTGTCCAATATTAAATACGAGGTTTCCGACATAAGTCATGGCAACTATTTAGTATCTGTGATAGCTAGTAGTAGCTCAGTGAGGGCCGTGGAATCAATAATTTGGTGAATAAAGTAACCCTGCGACGCTAGGGATTGGAAGAATTGAATCACCTACCATAGTATTAAAACATTTCGCCCAAAAATTTCTATATCATTGGCAAGAGTGAGGAACTACAATATGGTAGGAAGTGTGCAATAAAAGGAGGGACTTGCTATCACTGTGGGTAAACAGGTACCCAATTAACACTTGCGTGGCAAATTCAGAGGATTGTGTGTACCCTATTGTCATTCTTTTGCACCAACAAATCTATATTGCGCTGTTCATAAACCGGGGCTACTTGGACACCACTGTATTTTTTACATTTTTTTCCAGTTGTTTGTTGTAGTAAACATTAACTCAAAATGGTGCGGACATATGAGAGAACCCCAAGGTCAAGAAATTATAAACATTTGAACAACGAAAACCTTCAAAATGCAGATAAAGCCGTTAGTTTAGTTTATCTGTGTTTTTTTTCGAACTATAATACAGATTTATAAGTAATTTATAACATGTTATATGCCCAAGTAAGTTTGAGTAGCTCTGGCACTTAATAATTTTTTTTCTTGGAAACTATTTGATGTTACATTGTACTTTTTGGGTCAAACTATGCCCTTTAGGCAAGGCGCAAATTAGGACACGTACAGCACATGCGAGATGACTCAGCCCAGCAAGTAGTTTTGTAATCTACAGATTGAATACATTGACGACGCAGCGCGACCTGACAGGACACGCGTGAGCTCACAGACGTGACGTGCTGTAGCTTAGACACAGTGAGCTAGGCCACACGTGTAGGTGACTAGTAAGTTTTTCCTTTTTTTTACAAAAAATGACAGAAGAAAAATTAATAGAGGCGGTAAGAAAAGACAAAGATTTACGATACAAAAAAAGAATCGAATTTGGGATGATTTTGCAAATGATTTACATTTAAAAGACGGTAAATACAAACCATATTTCGAAGTTAACAGCTAGTGTATATATACTAATTATTTAATTTCAAATCCTCCAACCAAAGTGATGAAACATCTATATTTCAAAATTTATTGTTAAGCAAACAATTTTACCTTATGAATTCTAAATATTTTTTAAAAAACATTTTATGCAAATTTTGTATTAAAAAAAAATAAACCAAACACTAAAATATAAAACGACGATTCTTTAAAACTAATTTCTTATACTCCTAATTATTGTTTTGGGAGGCAAAAACTTTGTGATTCAAATTACGAAATGCACGATGAAGGTCACTGAGATGTACTTCAGCAAACTGGTTTTGAATCATTCAGATATAATTAGCAATATCAGTATCATTCATTTTAGTTGTAATTGTAAATTTTCTCTTCGATAGAATAAATTTATTGGGTGATTTAAATGCCTTCTTCTTCAAGGAATACAACATTTCCTCCTCAGCATCATCAACCGATTCTGATTCGGAAGCGAACAAATCCAAACTCCGCCGTTTCAATAAGCGGCTATACGTGTCCCAATTTGCGCCTTTCCTTAGTGATGCGTTATAATTAATTTTTTTCAGGATACCCGCGCACCACATTCTGACTTATTCGAAGAAATGTCTCGGAAAATAGTCCAAGTAAGTGTTTTTAGAAAAAAGAAAAATAGTTGAAATGATTTTTGCCCAAATCCTCGTATTTGTTAAAAACAAATGAGATTTTTGGATTAAATATAGTTGTAAAAGTCTAAGGAAATAAAACTACTGGTATCACTGCGATAAAAACGAATCGGTGAAATTATAATCTTAAATGACCACGAATCATTTGATGGACGTCTTGTAATTGAATCTGTAATCGAATTTTGCTAAATCCTAATCACCAAAACGCTACAATATCTAAATAAAATTTGGCATTTATACCACAGAGGTATTGTAAAATTACAGCAATAAAACAACCCTAATCTTCGCATCTAATCATGCCGGACAATGCCTCAAATACTCCGAATCGAAATAAATAATAGAAATAGTAATATCATCTCTAAATACTCTAACGACATCTTCCGGTAAAGTGAGCAATTGTGTAATTTTCGAATGGTCGATACCGAATTCGGTACCGCCTAAAGCGTTCCGGATTATGTGCGTAGCAGCGTTCGAATCTCTGGGTTTAGTCTTCAGTCCCTCTTTGCGTTGTAACAGTACTTCGTTAATTTCGTTCAACGTCATATTCTTTCTAGGAAGCTTCAACGGTCTCAATGTAACTTTACCTTTCATATGTTCGCCTGCAAGAAAAAATATTATTGAATAATTAACTTCCTTTATTATATCATTTATCATCTTACCTACTAATCTCACAGCTTGTAACGGTGTCATCATATCCCATAATCCGTCGGTAGCTATAATCAAGAATTTATCTCTTGCCGTTAATCGATGGTGTACGACGTCGGGCGAGGAAGACAAATACGGCGGAGTGTGGTAATTAGGGAGTAATACTTGTTCACCGAAATGTTTAGCTATCACATTATTCATTATTTCTTTATTCCATTTAAATCTGTCGAATGAAAAATATTTTACGTATGTTGAGATTTGAGCTCAAGTTCAAGTTGTATAATCGAGGATATGATGAAATTGGGATTTAGGTTGGAATGAATTGTTAAAAGTTTATGAATCCGTGATATGATGTGAAGAATTTGTTTAAGCTCTTTGGGAGCCTAAAAATTCAAGAGTACTTGGTTGTTTACCATACCTACAATTCTATGTATACAATTAAAGTCTTATAACCGAGAAACGACAAGAGCTGTCAAGAGTTTCAGAGATATTCTTCAGATGGTAGTTGATCGGACAGTGTTCAGTAAGCATACCAGTAACTCTCTTTAGCTTGTCTTTGATCGATAAAAGGGCCTGTTGAGATCATTTTCAGACTTGGGGTTTTACTCCATGTGTCTGATTTCTTTTCGTTTCCCACTTTTTCATAACCATAACTTGATGACTTTTTGAAAAATTTATCAGAGGTCGCGAATCCTTGAAAAGAATTGCTTCAGTTTCGCAACTTATCTAGGGTTGTTTTCCCTTGTTCTTGGTCACTATATGATAGGTCACTCAGAGTGGATTTGTACATCCAGTTTATCACTTTGGGTTTCAAGTCACATGTTCCTCCGGCCATTCTACAGCAATTCTATAAAGCCTTAGGGCTTAATGGTTGGAAATGTTGTCTCAAAGGCCACTCCGAAATATTTAATATCCGACTTAAGGGTCAGTTTGGTACTTCTGTTTGGATTCTGATCAATTCAATGATCAGCATGTCAATGTGATCCTCCATATTACTGATCTGCTGTCGTATATAAACCTTATTGTATGCCAATTCACTGTCCTGTATTCTGGGATATATGGATCCATTGGTGGTCTTCTAAGGTCATGTGCTGGAATTAACACAGGTTCAGTTCAAACTTCGGTTATTTTCTCATTATATTATTGTTTATTTTTTTATTTTAATACCACAGATCTTGATAAAGTGAAGTGAACAAACAAATCTTCTTCCAAAGGTGAGGTAATTCTTTCGGTGAACGGTTTAGGTAGTTCATCAATTTTAAATTGGAGCATTTCTGGATTTGACCAAATTTACACGTTTTGCATAGCAGAAAATAGTATTGATAAGTTTTTAATCGACCTTCTGCACATAGAAATATTGGGTGATAGCAATACCAAGTCCTCAAACTAAACCTAAAGTTTTTTCTTTCAAATTTTCATGATTGAATGTGAGTTAATTTTGATAGGGAATTTTTTCTATAAAAAATAACTAACCTGAAGTCTCCCATCGCCCTCAATGGTGCTAATTGACCTAGTAGCCTATCCATTCTTATAACGGATAAAGCTTCATTGTAAGGATGTTCTTTTATTATCCTATCTACTTCTTGTTGATTGTACGTATTGTGTTCTACAGTCAATTTATTAGCTATCCAGGAATTTGTTTCGGATAGAGTACCTAACATATGAAAACAAGCTTCTAATGAACAATAAAGTGGCTATTGGTAAAAATATGCATACCTAATACTGCACAACAGTCTCCGACGTTTGCTACGTGTAAATGGGGTCCGTCTATATGAGCTACGCACACTACCGCACCTGACATAGCCACCGACATCGTTTTCAGATTGAGCGGTTCGTCTTTTTTTGGTAAGGCTTCATTCGAAATATCATTATCTAATCTCGAAAAAGCGTGCTCAATTGCATTACGCATATCAAAATTTTTTACTGGACCCTCCTAAAAAATAAAAAGAAATTAATAATTTACTTTATTTTTAATATATAATGGAATTGGTTGTTACAAGTTACACTCAAATAAAGAATTTTCTATAATACTAATAGAAACGTGAATAATTTTTAATAACGGAAAAAAGCAGATACAAATTAATAAGTGAAAATCTCAAGGATATGATCATGAAAAGTACCAGATAACTAGTAAATGTACTAGAAATAATATCAAATATCGAATTTGCTTTCAATTTAACTTGAAAAATTGTATTTTTCACTTGAATTATTAAATTTAATAAGAAATTTCAAATTTGAGGTTATGTTAGTACGAGCAACCTCGATCTAGATTGACCATGGTTCAATCTGAAACCAGAGGTCCATTATTTACCATTTGATTAAAAACTTAACCATCCCCTTATATTTCTTTTTTCCTTTCATAGGTTATTTTTAAACCTTTCAAACCCAGGATGATATTTCCAATCCTGCTATTTCTTCCGTATTCCGCCAATTCAGGGCCTTCTAGAATCTTGTTCCATCAATACAATGTCTAGTGATCTTCTGAATTGATCTTATTACCTATTTTGTTTTCTATTCATTCATCATTGGTCAAATCGCAAAGTATATCGTACAAGCACTTCATTTTGATCATATATCCTGTCCACTAACATCTTTGAAAAATTAGATCAGTAGTAGTATTAGTAGTAAAACACACCGGCTTCTGTTCCATTTTTTGTTATTGAACTATCCCTTAGAATAGAATTTTCATTCCATTGTTCTCTTTTAGAAACGTTTTGTAATCAAAAAGTCCATATTCTGTTCTTATAGATCTTTCCTTCTTTTTCATTATATTTTATCTGTTTCCTGCAGGATAATTGTATGTCCCATTTTTTTGCATCTAAAAGTTGTTCTCTCTCAACCGGAAAGTGGTTTTTTAGGCTACACCTTTTTTAAACAATTCTGTAGGCATAGGATTACTTATAGTGTTACAAATTACTTCTTATGCTTATAGTGTGTGATTCCCATAAATAAAAAGATAAATAAAGATAAAACGAAAATTACCACATAATTAGTATATGACCTAGAAATAATTTGCTTTTAATTTAACACAAACAAATTGTATTTTCCACTTGAATGATTTAATTTACTAACAAATTTTTATTTTGAGGTTATGTTAAATTGCATGAAATTAATTTGTATATGAATTGTTCGTAGTGTTCGGAAACGAATTTTTTTTATTTAATAATTATCCGAATAAAAATAAAACGTCACTTTTTGACTTAACCTTCGTTCGAAATGGTGAAACAGAATTAAGAATTCAATATAAACTCGTCTTTATCTAAAGTCAAGTTAATTTAAATTTGTTTGTATCAAATTATTTGGAATAATTTGAGAAAAATTTTAATTACAAGTTATTCTACCTATTAGAGATTTCGAATAAATAATTATTGTGGTCGAGGACCGCTGAACACCTTTTGATATTTATAATTGTACTTACCTGAGACAAATCCTTCAAAAATCTCGCGAAACTATCACTGTACAATTGCCTAATATCATCGACGAATTCTACTTTATCATTAAAACAATGAATCAGTTCTTTTGGATGCGACGTTAAAAGAGATTTAATGTATTGCACTAATATTTCATAAGGTAATAGACAAGCAGCTATGTAATGGTAAAGACGTTTTGCTACGACTTGTGCGCAGGCGCTTCCGCCGTGTCCGTCGAAAACACCAAATAAAAAACCTAAAAAAAAACATTCATAACAATACGAAATAGCATTTATTACGAGGGTGGTCTGAAAAGATCTGCGGCCCAACAAAGATACGTTTCGATTAGTTTTGGAATTGTATCGATATTAAATAAATCGATAATCAATAATTTTTAAATTCTAAAAGTAACCGTTAATATGCACGCTGGAAAAAACAATTAAAACCGCCTTACCAGTTGTTAGAAGACATGAGGCTTCCGATCTGGTATCTTCTATTGGATTGTTCGATGCTAATTGATTGGAATCGTAAGATTTTACAGAGCCTTTACTAAATTCCTGTGTATATTCATTCGTTCTGAGAATATCATCAACCTTGAATAAATATTTACATATTTAAAAACCATCAACATGTTTCTCTACTAGGGAGATTATTGACAAATCTCAATATTATCATTTAAAAAAAACATAAAAAAGCTTGGGCATGTCAAAGTTATCTAAACAAATTTACATGTGCTCTCTCAAATCTAGTAGTCAGTATATATGCTTCTGTTTATCAAAAATAAATCAAAATATCTAAAATACATGAAACAGTTCTCTATAGCATTCATTTTGCCAATTGAATTGCTTAAAATTTATATATTTTTTATTTTTGGACAAAAACTCTTTCAAACAATACCAACTTTATTATAATCGGCTAAGCAGACCAGTACTTACAGAAATTTTGTCATTACAAGGTTCCCACTCTCCCGTACTTTTTATTTGAAGTGATAGAATGCGCAGAATTTGTTTAAGAATTCGATTATCGTATATAAAATGTCACTTAATTGAGTTAATTTTTAATAAAATCTCTTTTTCAATTGTATATTTTCAAATAGACCCTCTAGTTGTGGACCTGAATATAGTTTCCACGTTTCTCGGAATCATTGTTATAATTTTTTGCTTGAAACGCAGCCTGTACATTGAAAATGAAGAAAAAAGACTTGCTAGATATGTGTCCCCATATTATTACTCAAATAAAATTTTAACAAAAACTAATTTATTACATAGCTATCCAATATCCAACAGGTGCCATATTTATTTAGTGGTAAATACCATAACAATACCATATCTTATCTGATATTAAGGTGACCTAAATGTAATTCAATTCATAATTTCATTAAAACCATTTTATACTTTCCTGTGGTAACTAGAATTAATAGAAATGTTTTTCAAAGTACTTATATGTTTGGTAAGTCCTTAAATGACCATTTAATAATAATACACGTTCCTCTTAATGTAAAAAAAACTTCGAATCGCACTAGCTATTCAATCAATCTTTGTTTCCTTCTCTAATTATTTTGAAATATACTGGATTAGAAACCGTACATTTGGCAACGTTGCTAAGAAATTTAAAATCGTTGGCCCATTTAATACGCATATATAGATCATTTCCGGATGACGTCACAACCTGCCATCATATTGACTTGAGACTGAACGCTATTTACACTTATTAGTCGTGATTCTAATTTTTTTCTTTTGATAAAATTCGTTATCGATTTGCTGCTATTTTAACACATCGGAATGAAGAGAAACAAAAAAAAGGTGTTAAGTTTTTCGAAAGCCATAAATTCAATGATTCGTATCTTAGAATTGTTGTGATTGGTTCTGAACACTTTCTATGAAGCTGAACGAAAGAAAAATTGAATTTTTAGAGCAATTTTTGCACCACAAAGCTGGGCATTTGTTTAATGAAATATTATTATTTTGTTTCAAATAAGACAGATAATAATTTAAATCAAAACAATTCTCTCAATCATCTTTGTCCACCGTAACAATGTGGCGGACGTTTCAAGTCACGTGACTCGAATTGACCTATAATTGAGTTTTATCGTCAACTTTCAAATAACGTTAGATTCATTAAACAGTGGATGATAATATTATATTTTAGATGATTTCAAAAAGTTGTTATGAATATATTGGTAGAAACGTGAATTTACAAGGGGACATTGAGAAGTAGTAGTTAGAATTATATAACTGAATAAATGTTACAAAAAAGATATTTTTCGTATTTTAGGTAGTTCTAAATACATCAAGGGTCAGTTCAAGTGATCAAAACCCCAGAGCTTTATCTGCCGTACAAACTCGGATAACTCAAGTTTCTGAATCGATTTGTACTTTTATCACTTCAATCACGAATATTGTAGCATCCTTTCAGTCGATTATCGTAAACGCTTCGACGTCAGCTTTAACTTCATTTACAAGTCTTTTGACGACACAAGACGCTCAAAATGTTAACAGTTTGATACAGTTGATTTCAATAGTTGATACTTGGCTGAATAGTGTGGTGACTTACGTGCCTATAATTAGTTGTAATGTGATCAGCAGTATAACGGGTCTTATTAACAGTATTATCGGAATTATATGATTTTAACAATAAAATTCAACGTTTTTCTTATAGTTTATATTTATTTCGTGTCTTAAGGACGATTCATAAATTTGATTTTGCGTTTGCCGTTCGTAGCAAATTCTACACCATATTAATAAACTTGACGTTGTTGCCGTTAACCTAAAAATTTTGTTATTCTTTTCGACGTGTTTACTGCTTTTTATTATCGTGATATTTTTGGGTTTTTGTTTGTAATCCGATATTTATGGACGATATTATGGAAAATAACCAAGAGAAAACAAGCAAATCTAAAAGACTACCATAAACAAACAAATAGAAAGATAAATAACGTCACGCTCTAATGTCATACGTCAAAATCACGTGAAGCAAGCAAACGATTGTGATTGGGTTTTTTCTGTAGCTACGTTCTGTAACTGATGGGAAAAATAAAATTGTGTATTTAAATGTTTTTAATTTAATAATTTAATGTCAGCAAACGTCAACGGCAATCGGAAAGTCAAGTTTATGAATCGGCTTTTAAGAAAGAGTTCGTCATTAGGATTTAAGATAATTAAATATAGTGGAGAATAATAAAAGGATATAAACACGACACGGGATTTCAAGGACAGAATTAAAACTTTTATCAACAATTATATCTTTATCACAACATTGAAATTTTGAAAAAAACACACATTTAATTCCTTCTACTTATTTCAATGAATAACAAGAAAAAGTTACGCGTTATTTTCCTTTAAAATATACAAATAATTCTTTTATTTAAATAACGATTGTAACAATTGCATTTATTTACTTGTCGAATGACTAGAAAAACTTTTGTATCAGTTGAGGTATATCAGATATTAGAAGATGAAGTTAATAGTTCTGACGTTACTAGTAAGTATATATTTTGAAGTTTGTAACAAAAGTTTTCGGAAAAAATTTGGGTAATTATACACTTTCACGGTCACCTGGTTTTTTGGCTCTAGAAAATCGAAAAATGGATGGATTTTAATGATCTTGGTCTCAAAATGTTCCATTTTACGGCGGATTTATAAAAAAAATTAGTAGAAATAGCTGGAATGAAAATTTCTCGTAGTTTTACTGTTTTAAATCGTAAAAAAAACGGTTTTGCAAAATAATCCTTTACAAAAAATTATGGTAATTATACATTTTCGCGGTTACCTGGGTTTTTGGTTAGGTTAGGTTAGGTTATGTTAGGTTAGGTTAGGTTAGGTTGGCTCTAGAAAATCGAAAAATGGATGGATTTTAATGATCTTGGTCTCAAAATGTTCCATTTTACGGCGGATTTATAAAAAAAATTAGTAGAAATAGCTGGAATGAAAATTTCTCATAGTTTTACTGTTTTAAATCGTAAAAAAAGGGTTTTGCAAAATAATCCTTTACAAAAAATTATCTCATTATCAGATAAAGTTCTTATATTTTTTTTTGTATTCTACATAAATTAATAAACAATTAAAAAAAAATCCAAAAAGAATGATTTTTTCAGTTTTTATAGGTTAAAATGAAATCGATGAAAAACAATCAATTTTCGTGAATAGTTTCGTACTATATTCTTCAATGTTAATAGTTTTTGGACCATTAAAAATCGAAAAATAAATAAATTTTATAATTTTGGTCTCAAAATGTTCCATTTTACGACGAATTTATGAAAAACACGGGGGTAGTGGCTGAATTTGCGGTTTTTAATAGTTTTAAACCTTAAATAGCAGAAAAACTTTTTTTTTTTCAAAATATTCATTTTTTTATGTAAATTGCGAAAAAAAAATATACGAACTTGATTCCACGACGTCAGAAACAGTTACGAAGGATTATATGTAGAAAGTCATTTTTTTTGCCATTTAAAGTCATGAAACTGTAAAAAATATTTTTTTTTTAATTTTCGTATTTTTTTTTATAAATCCGTCGTAAAATGGAACATTTTGAGACCAAGATCATTAAAATCCATCCATTTTTCGATTTTCTAGAGCCAACCTAACCTAACCTAACCTAACCTAACCAAAAAACCAGGTGTCCGCGAAAGTGTATAATTACCATAATTTTTTGTAAAGGATTATTTTGCAAAACCGTTTTTTTATACGATTTAAAACAGTAAAACTATGAGAAATTTTCATTCCAGCTATTTCTACTAATTTTTTTTATAAATCCGCCGTAAAATGGAACATTTTGAGACCAAGATCATTAAAATCCATCCATTTTTCGATTTTCTAGAGCCAACCTAACCTAACCTAACATAACCTAACCTAACCTAACCTAACCTAACCAAAAAACCAGGTGTCCGCGAAAGTGTATAATTACCATAATTTTTTGTAAAGGATTATTTTGCAAAACCGTTTTTTTTACGATTTAAAACAGTAAAACTACGAGAAATTTTCATTCCAGCTATTTCTACTAATTTTTTTTATAAATCCGCCGTAAAATGGAACATTTTGAGACCAAGATCATTAAAATCCATCCATTTTTCGATTTACTAAAGCCAAAAAACCAGGTGACCGTGAAAGTGTATAATTACCAAAATTTGAAACAACGATATAATGTGAACAATTTTTTTATTCGGCGCTTTTTTCTTAACGTATAGTTAACAATAAACACAATTTAAATTAAAATTGAAGGGCCTAATTTTTGCCAAACGCGTTGAATCATATGCTAAGCCAGTGTTTCCCAAAATTTCCCGAGCCCCTCTAAAATTCTTACGACCCCCTATGTTCCGGGACTTGATACAACAAATTCGTGAAAATATTACTGCGACATAAAATTTTTTCATATTACCCCTCGTTATAACTTATTTTGAAGTTTGCTTTATAAATTCTACATTTGAACAATCTAAAGATAGCAAAAATGATTTTTTCAGTCGATCAAAGAAACCGTTCGCCATAAAGAGACATTCTGAACAAAATTATCATAAATTGTAATTATTTATCGAAAATACTTAAAGGGAGTATTTCTTTGAAGTTGAAAGAGAATTTCAAGATTCCGCTTTATAGCGTCACAATGGAAGTTTATTCTATCGATCATTACGTTCTTTATCTTCTTCCTGCTGTGTATAGGCATCATTGCCTGTTTTCCTTTACGTCGTTGCCTCTGCTCAGTCACCTGGGAGGTTGTCACTCCATCTTTTCCTAGGTCTTCCAAGGCTTCTTTGTCCTGCTGGTGATTTGTCCCTTGATATTTTCACAATTCGCTCTTCCGTCATGCGGTCAATGTGCTCATTCCATTTTATCTATCCATTAGTGTTCTTCCCGCTATTCTTCGAACTATTTTCATTTCTGTAGTCTCCAATATCCGTTTCGTTTTAGAGGTCTCAGGTCGGGTCTCTTCTGCATAGGATAATATAGGTCTGATTGCGGTCTTGTAAATGCGGGCTTTTGCTTCAGTTCGAATGTATTTATTTCGCCAGATTGTGTCATTTAGGTATGCTGCTGCTCTTGAGGCTCTTGTAGCTTGGTTTCTTACTTCCGTCTCCACGTCCCCGTGTCCAGATATTTCGATTCCCAGATATTTAAATTTCATTTCCTGGTGTATTATTTTGTTATCCACCACAAGCTTACATCTGATCGGTGTCTTGGAAGTAACCATTGATTTTGTCTTTGCCGCTGATATTATCATATTGAACTTTTTTGCTGTTTTGTTAAATTGGTACAGTAGCCTTTGCAGATCGTCCTCGTTCTCCGCCAACAGTACCGCATCGTCTGCATAGCACAGGATTTTGACTTCTTTATTTCCCATTTTGTATCCTCTTAGTTTGCGTACTTGTTTTATGATTTCATCCATCACTATGTTAAATAGGAGCGGACTGAGAGAGTCCCCTTGTCTAATGCCCCTATTTGCAGGTTCTTTATGTTTACAAAAATGTGGCATGCAGCAAACATAGCACAATAGTGGTCTCAAAACTGAACCTCGAAGGACTCCAATTCCATACTAGATTCCCAGCTGTTGTAGCTTACGTACTGCTGTTAATTTTCTAGTTAAGTGGAATTTTGTTGTCTGAGAACCATTTTAAGGCTTTTTTTGACTTATGGCATCCAGATACTATTCAGTATTGACAATTCCGTTTATGAAATGCAGTTTTCCCACTTCTCTCGCAGGTATCGAGCCCCATACCATCACAGATGCCGGAAATTTTACTTTCCGCTTAAACAATCCGGATGAAAAGCTTCATTTTTTTGTCTGGACTACTTGAAACCCACTGTAAAAGTGGAATTTTGTTGTCTGAGAACCATTTAAGGCCTTTTTTGACTTATGGCATCCAGGTACTTTTCAGTATTGACAATTCCGTTTATGAAATGCAGTTTTCCCACTTCTCTCGCAGGTATCGAGCCCCATACCATCACAGATGCCGGAAATTTTACTTTCCGCTTAAACAATCCGGATGAAAAGCTTCATTTTTTTGTCTGGACTACTTGAAACCCACTCTAAAAGTGGAATTTTGTTGTCTGAGAACCATTTAAGGCCTTTTTTGACTTACGGCATCCAGATACTTTTCAGTATTGACAATTCCGTTTATGAAATGCAGTTTTCCCACTCCTCTCGCAGGTATCGAGCCGCACACCATTACAGATGCCGGAAATTTTACTTTCCGCTTCAAACAATCCGGATGAAAAGCTTCATTTTTTTGTCTGGACTACTTGAAACCCACTGTAAAAGTGGAATTTTGTTGTCTGAGAACCATTTAAGGCCTTTTTTGACTTATGGCATCCAGGTACTTTTCAGTATTGACAATTCCGTTTATGAAATGCAGTTTTCCCACTTCTCTCGCAGGTATCGAGCCCCATACCATCACAGATGCCGGAAATTTTACTTTCCGCTTAAACAATCCGGATGAAAAGCTTCATTTTTTTGTCTGGACTACTTGAAACCCACTCTAAAAGTGGAATTTTGTTGTCTGAGAACCATTTAAGGCCTTTTTTGACTTACGGCATCCAGATACTTTTCAGTATTGACAATTCCGTTTATGAAATGCAGTTTTCCCACTCCTCTCGCAGGTATCGAGCCGCACACCATTACAGATGCCGGAAATTTTACTTTCCGCTTCAAACAATCCGGATGAAAAGCTTCATTTTTTTGTCTGGACTACTTGAAACCCACTGTAAAAGTGGAATTTTGTTGTCTGAGAACCATTTAAGGCCTTTTTTGACTTATGGCATCCAGGTACTTCTCATTATTGACAATTCCGTTTATGAAATGCAGTTTTCCCACTCCTCTCGCAGGTATCGAGCCGCACACCATCACAGATGCCGGAAATTTTACTTTCCGCTTCAAACAATCCGGATGAAAAGCTTCATTTTTTTGTCTGGACTACTTGAAACCCACTGTAAAAGTAGAATTTTGTTGTCTGAGAACCATTTAAGGCCTTTTTTGACTTATGGCATCCAGATACTTTTCAGTATTGACAATTCCGTTTATGAAATGCAGTTTTCCCACTTCTCTCGCAGGTATCGAGCCGCACACCATCACAGATGCCGGAAATTTTACTTTTCGCTTCAAACAATCCGGATGAAAAGCTTCATTTTTTTGTCTGGACTACTTGAAACCTTGAAACCCACTTTAAAAGTGGAATTTTGTTGTCTGAGAACCATTTAAGGCCTTTTTTGACTTATGGCATCCAGGTACTTCTCATTATTGACAATTCCGTTTATGAAATGCAGTTTTCCCACTTCTCTCGCAGGTATCGAGCCGCACACCATCACAGATGCCGGAAATTTTACTTTCCGCTTCAAACAATCCGGATGAAAAGCTTCATTTTTTTGTCTGGACTACTTGAAACCTTGAAACCCACTTTAAAAGTGGAATTTTGTTGTCTGAGAACCATTTAAGGCCTTTTTTGACTTATGGCATCCAGGTACTTCTCATTATTGACAATTCCGTTTATGAAATGCAGTTTTCCCACTTCTCTCGCAGGTATCGAGCCGCACACCATCACAGATGCCGGAAATTTTACTATCCGCTTCAAACAATCCGGATGAAAAGCTTCATTTTTTTTTTTTCGAATAGTTCTACTTCGATCGTCACCTACGCAAACTTCAAAACGAGACTCATCGCTCCAATGTATACAGCTCCGCCGTTCCAAATTACTATTTTTATGCTTTTTGGCCCATTTAAGTATATTTTTCTTTTGGATTTGAGTCAATAATGGCTTTGTGTTACAAAATTCACCTTGTATGTCCGAAATCCTAATTTTTGGGCTACTGCATTTCTCCAAAGTACACTTAGTTGACCATAGTTAGCACGTCAGTTTTATTGAATTATTCTTTTTTATTTTTGTCGGACAATTCCGTTTTTCTTATGTACCAGCATTCAGGGACAATCGAACCATTTGCTTTATACAATTTCGAACACTATATTTTGACATGTTTACAACTTTCGCGATTTCCGAGTTCTTTTTCCCATTTTTGAATAAGTTTATTATGCTTAATCGAATTTTTTCATCAATAACTCTTCCTCTACCCATTTTAAAAATTATATTCACCTTATTAGTTCAAAAATTTTAGACCTAATGAAACTTTGAACACAATTTTGGAAACAAATGAACTCTTGTAAATGGGACGGGCCTCGTACCCATCAAGAGTTTTATATTTGAATCCAATTCTAACAGGATATTTCGTTATATTAAAAAAAAATTATTATTTTCAGGCGATTTCAACTAATATTAAGTCATCTTCGGCTACATTCGACTTCTTGTTCGACGACTGTTTTCCCGCTAACGAAGATGCACGAATAGCATACACCGGTACAAATATCTTGCAAGTTTTGAACTCGCAAGCTGGTTCGGAACTTTTTTTACCGACCCAGAACGGTCTCAAATTAAACGTAGATAGTTTCGCGAAAGTATTGGGGAACTGTATGAAGAATAAATTCGACAATAAACATTTAGGTGATTTACTACACAGAAGAGAAAGAGATTTAACAGCGTTGCTTAATTTCGCTTTGGCAGATCGAGAGATTAGTTTCGAGGAAATCGATAATTTAATCGATTCTAAAGCTATCGGTTTGAGATCGAGAAGAGATCTAGTTTTTCCTTTTAACCTTTTCCAAAGCGTCATCGCCGATCTGATTATTAAACCCCTACAAACAGGTTTCAATAACGCCATTACAAATTTTAACGAATCTCTCTTTTTATATTACGTGGATCCTAGTAACGTTACGGATGCTGTGTCACTTTTAGTAGTTAATTCTATTAACGGAGGTATTCAAATGAGTATCGATTTTTTAACCGTATTCAAATCGGAAGTAAACGACATTTTGGATTATATAACTGGTAACAGTAACGGTACTACCGATAACACCACGAGATCCACTGGAATACAATCCAGAGATTCAATTTCTAGTATTATTTCAACGATTGTAGATTCTGTAATAACGCCTCTTAATCAAACTGTAAATAGTGTTATAGAGTCCAGCAAAACTGCACTTACGGCACTATTAAAAGAAACCACTAATAATCCCATCGATAATATTGTTAATAGCATCTATAATTCAGCCATTTCGACAATTATTGAGGGAATTACTGAGATACAGAGTCAGATAATAATTTTTTTCAACGCATGTATTAGCGAAACTGAGAGCGATTAATGAAAACAATAACGAAAAATCTATTTTAGAGATTGAGGATGGAAATTTAAACGATTTAGTGAGTGAAAACTAAAATAATTGTTTTATTTACTTTAATAAAAAATAGAGTTGAATGAAAGTTTTTGTTTTATTACATATTTTACTTAGAAATTATACAAAAAAAAACCGTATTTAAAATGAACAATCTCTACCAGATGTGTTTCAAGTTTGAAGACGCCACGTTGTTGAGTATTTGTTTGGCAGTCATCAATACTCGACGTTTTCACTGATTTTGGAAAAATTGGTCGGCGTGTAACGTTTTTACTGCTCACAATTTTTGATATAAACCCACCAACTTCTTTTTGTAAATAATTTTCTTTATTTACTCATTATATTTCATATTTTTTGGTTCCTGGAATTTAAGTTACTTAGCACAATTTAATTTGTCTTTTTGTCGAACTATTTTCATATAAACAAATTGAATGTTTGGTTTATTTTCTTTTGAGGTTAAGTCTTGGTCTAAAGGAGGCAAGAATTATTCGAAATTTGCCAGATGTGGTATAACTGGTTGCTCCAACTCCAAATTATAGACTCCCTTTTTTATTGGATTCAGGAAATGTTAAAAAATTGGCGAAATCTTTCACAGATTGTATTGGACCTTTATTGGGGTTTAACGTCAAATTTTGATTCGTGGAACTACCCAGTCGGGGTTAATTAACAGAACGAACTTCTTTAATTCCTGACCGCATTCCACGGATGTGGTCCTGATGGTATTCTCCTGACAATTAGGGAGTCTCGTGTGTTGTTAAAGGTCATATCAACTCTTATTAGTTTTTTTTTGTAAAATTTATTTCATTTTCTTGTAAACCAAAACTCGTGAGTTTTGCAGGTAACCTGTTTTTTTATAATTTCAAATATAAATCATTGTATTTTATTTTCAACAAGTAGCTTTATTCCTAAAGATTCCTCAACCTATTTCTGTACTTTTCTCAGTTTAGGTTAAAAAACTGAGCGGCGCCCCATTTGGAACTCGAAAGCGTACAAAATTTTTGTACATATTAAATACAACGAACCCTGGCAACAGTTTAGTTTAGTCGGAGCCCAAAATGTGACCTTTTGGGTTACAATCGTTAGTGATACAATACTTTTCTTTGAAATGCCTTAAGCTGGACTAGATTCTCTTATGGGTGAGACTGCTCCTCCAAAACCATGGATTGAATAGGGAGAGCCGGCTCCAAAGAAGACAAACACCGTTCCATCTACAGGCAAGGCCATGGTGTCTGTTTATTGGGATGCGCGTGGGATAATTTTCATTGACTATCTCTAAAAAGGAAAAACTAACAACTTATTGCAACGTTTGAGTGAAGAAATCGAGCGAAAACGGCGGCAACGAACCTTGACAACAGTTTAGTTTAGTCGGAGCCCAAAATGAGACCTTTTGGGTTACAATCGTTATGTGATACAATACTTTTTTTTGAAATGCCTTAAGCTGGACTAGATTCTCTTATGGGTGAGACTGCTCCTCCAAAACCATGGATTGAATAGGGAGAACCGGCTCCAAAGAAGGCAAACACCGTTCCATCTACAGGCAAGGCCATGGTGTCTGTTTATTGGGATGCGCGTGGGATAATTTTCATTGACTATCTCGAAAAAGGAAAAACTAACAACTTATTGCAATGTTTGAGCGAAAACGTCCGCATTTGGCTAAGAAGAAAGTGTTGTTTCATCAAGACAATGCACCAGCTCACACATCCATAATTACAATGACTAAAATTGGACGTTATTCGCGAGATTTAGTCCCTTCGGATTATTTTCAGTCCCCTGATTTGAAAAAATGGGTCAGTGGTCAAAATTTTTCCATCAATGAAGAGGTAATATCGGCAGTTAATGGCTTTTTGAGGAGCTTGAAGATTCTTATTATAAAAACTTATTGAAGATAGGTGGGAAAAGTGTTAGGAGCCAAAAGGAGATTACATTGAAGAATAAGTATATTTTTCTTCAAAATTTTTTTGTTTTCCTTGTTGGGCAAGGTACTTCTGGGTCCATCCTCTCATCTAACGAAATTTGTTCCGTAACAAATAAGCAGATTTTGAATTTTATTTAGTTCAATTTTTTATTCTTTTTTGGTCGGGTATTTTGGTACAAAGATTGCATCCTCCAGTGAAGCACATTGTGCTATATGACATTTTTTGTTTATTTATCAAGTGCAAGAACAAATAACGCAGATTCAGACCACGAATTTTCAAAGATTGGCCTTGTCATTTGTTAATGGTCATGAAGAATTCAAGATGGATCGGAAATTGAAGTCGTTTAAACTCGGACGGCAAATCTGTTGAGATCATCGGCATCCTCGGAAAGAGAAATTCCTTGACTTTTCATTTTGTTGCGTAAATAACATTGTTCATCAATTTACTTACTACCAAAGGCGTTCCGTGTCACAGTTTTGGTTGATCTTATATATTAAAAAAATTGATGTTTTCCATTCCGAGTCCGTTCAGGCGTTCTACCCAACCGATTTGCTTAATTTTTTTTTCAATGAAAGGTATTGATGTACAGATCAGCCATCAACCATCGTATTTCATCTAAATTTCACCATTCTCAAGTTATACTCAAATGCGATTTCCCCCTGTACATTACTTTTTTATTATTTTATTACTAGTTTTTCACATACACACGTTCTATCCTCAATATCTCCGGTTCTATTCAAGATAGAGACTTCGTTTTGGTTTAAGAACACTCGCTGAAATACCTTCTTTCTTTTGAGTTTTTGAACACTTAAATCGGTTGAGTTGGAGAGGAGCTAGGCGCGGACATTCGATGTGGAGATATGGATTTTTGTAGGTTTTTGGCAATTTTTCTACATTCAAAGATCTATATCTCAGGTTCTAATATAGCTACAGAGTTCGTTTTGGTTTAAGAACACTCGCCGAAACACCTTCTTTCTTTCGAGTTTTTGAACACTTAAATCGGTTGAGTTGGAGAGGAGCTAGGCGCGGACATTCAATGTGGAGTTATGGATTTTTGTAGGTTTTTGGCAATTTTTCTACATTCGAAGATCTATATCTCAGGTTCTAATATAGCTACAGAATTCGTTTTGGTTTAAGAACACTCGCCGAAACACCTTCTTTCTTTCGAGTTTTTGAACACTTAAATCGGTTGAGTTGGAGAGGAGCTAGGCGCGGACATTCAATGTGGAGTTATGGATTTTTGTAGGTTTTTGGCAATTTTTCTACATTCAAAGATCTATATCTCAGGTTCTAATATAGCTACAGAGTTCGTTTTGGTTTAAGAACACTCGCCGAAACACCTTCTTTCTTTCGAGTTTTTGAACACTTAAATCGGTTGAGTTGGAGAGGAGCTAGGCGCGGACATTCAATGTGGAGTTATGGATTTTTGGAGGTTTTTGGCAATTTTTCTACATTCAAAGATCTATATCTCAGGTTCTAATATAGCTACAGAGTTCGTTTTGGTTTAAGAACACTCGCCGAAACACCTTCTTTCTTTCGAGTTTTTGAACACTTAAATCGGTTGAGTTGGAGAGGAGCTAGGCGCGGACATTCAATGTGGAGTTATGGATTTTTGGAGGTTTTTGGCAATTTTTCTACATTCAAAGATCTATATCTCAGGTTCTAATATAGCTACAGAGTTCGTTTTGGTTTAAGAACACTCGCCGAAACACCTTCTTTCTTTCGAGTTTTTGAACACTTAAATCGGTTGAGTTGGAGAGGAGCTAGGCGCGGACATTCAATGTGGAGTTATGGATTTTTGGAGGTTTTTGGCAATTTTTCTACATTCAAAGATCTACATCTTAGGTTCTAATATAGCTACAGAGTTCGTTTTGGTTTAAGAACACTCGCTGAAACACCTTCTTTCTTTCGAGTTTTTGAACACTTAAATCGGTTGAGTTGGAGAGGAGCTAGGCGCGGACATTCAATGTGGAGTTATGGATTTTTGTAGGTTTTTGGCAATTTTTCTACATTCAAAGATCTATATCTCAGGTTCTAATATAGCTACAGAGTTCGTTTTGGTTTAAGAACACTCGCCGAAACACCTTCTTTCTTTCGAGTTTTTGAACACTTAAATCGGTTGAGTTGGAGAGGAGCTAGGCGCGGACATTCAATGTGGAGTTATGGATTTTTGGAGGTTTTTGGCAATTTTTCTACATTCAAAGATCTATATCTCAGGTTCTAATATAGCTACAGAGTTCGTTTTGGTTTAAGAACACTCGCCGAAACACCTTCTTTCTTTCGAGTTTTTGAACACTTAAATCGGTTGAGTTGGAGAGGAGCTAGGCGCGGACATTCAATGTGGAGTTATGGATTTTTGGAGGTTTTTGGCAATTTTTCTACATTCAAAGATCTATATCTCAGGTTCTAATATAGCTACAGAGTTCGTTTTGGTTTAAGAACACTCGCTGAAACACCTTCTTTTTTTTGAGTCTTTGAACACTTAAATCGGTTGAGTTGGAGAGGAGCTAGGCGCGGACATTCAATGTGGAGTTATGGATTTTTGGAGGTTTTTGGCAATTTTTCTACATTCAAAGATCTATATCTCAGGTTCTAATATAGCCACAGAATTCGTTTTGGTTTAAGAACACTCGCCGAAACACCTTCTTTCTTTCGAGTTTTTGAACACTTAAATCGGTTGAGTTGGAGAGGTGCTAGGCGCGGACATTCAATGTGGAGTTATGGATTTTTGGAGGTTTTTGGCAATTTTTCTACATTCAAAGATCTACATCTCAGGTTCTAATATAGCTACAGAGTTCGTTTTGGTTTAAGAACACTCGCTGAAACACCTTCTTTCTTTCGAGTTTTTGAACACTTAAATCGGTTGAGTTGGAGAGGAGCTAGGCGCGGACATTCAATGTGGAGTTATGGATTTTTGTAGGTTTTTGGCAATTTTTCTACATTCAAAGATCTATATCTCAGGTTCTAATATAGCTACAGACTTCGTTTTGGCTTAAGGACACTCGCTGAAACACCTTCTTTCTTTTGAGTTTTTGAACACTTAAATCGTTTTTCGATAATTTCTCCCCCAAATTAGGTCATTTAGAAACAACCATTGTATTTTTGAGCGTTTGCTAGAAAATTTCTTAGGTCGGGTGTTTCGCCACGAAGCAAAAAATGCAACCCGAAGTTGATAATAACATTTCCACTTTTCGATTAAGGCAGCAAAATTCTGGCATTTCTGCCGCAACTTCAATGCGCCACGATATTCGCAAACAACGTACAATGGCCCAATGCAAGCGCAGTAATCAATGTTGCAATCTTATAGGAAATTCTGCTCGAATCAAATCAGTACTTCGTAAATTTCTTCTTGCACATCGAAAATTATTATCTAGTATTGATCTCCGATCTGTTTGTTCGACAATTTCGCATTGCCAACCGAGCCGTTTCGTGCACTGCCTCGCTTTGCTCTTGTCATTTAGAAACACGAAGTCGAACTATATTAACGCGGCGCCCTTAACGTGCGATTTTTCATTCGGTCCTTTTATTCGCAATGAATGAATAGATAATGATAATATTGGCACGATAAACTCAAAACAAACGTATCAACTGGTCAACTTCCAAACTTCTATTTGTCAAAATTTCAATGATACTCTCAAACATACATAACATTGCGATTTGGTGCGCTTTTTTTACTATTTTTAACAAATGAACGGCTAAACTGACTGTTTTCCTGTTTGTTGCACTTGTTTTATTTCACGTCCCACGGGAACAAGATAATAAGTAACCCACGTCCTCCTCCTGGTTTTAAGCTACCTTCCCACCAAACGAGATGTCAATCGACCTTTTTGTCGATGTTAATGACCCAATGGCAAGGAGAGGTTTGTAAACCACTGACTAGTTTCGACGTTATTACGTCTTAAGAGTGGTATAACAAACTCTCATTCGGGCTGGAGACCAGAACTGAAGACAACGTCAAAGAGCGTCGCCATTTGGTTCATTCAGTTAAAAATTGCGAGCCATTGGGGATGCTAATATCGACAAAAGAAATGTAATTCAATACTCGTCGAGGTATTAGTCAGGGAAGTAGTTGTTTTCTCCTTTGAAGAACGGCTTTACCAAGCTTATAAGTAATACCCCAAACCATGAATCCATTATTCATTCCAACTTTTTCCTTATGTAAGTAACACGATGTTCGACAGTTCAATTAGAAATGTTTGATTGTGTTTTAATAAATATTTTCAATGAATAATTACAATTTATGATAATTTCCTTCAGAATGTCTCGTTGTGGCGAACAGTCTCCGTGGCACGTACAACGATCTAAAAATCTTGTAAACCATAAATTTCATCGAGTTAAACTAAGAGAACTTTTTTGTTAAAAAAAATCGAATGAAAAATTCATTTTTGTTATCTTTAGATTGTACAGGTTGTTCCTGTAAAAGGTACGGATCGTTAACCATTGGACATGAGCCGCCACTGGAATTCAAATAGTAGTTTAGAATTATTTACTCCGTCAAACACAAACACCCATTGAAAATTCATGTTCGAATATATAATTTAGAACAAAAACTTAAATATAAGTTCTCAATTTGCAACTTCAAAGACCTATAACTCAGAAACGAGGGTTCGTATACAACATGTCTCAAATACATTTTGTTTTTTTAACCATACCATTGATTTTTATCCATAATATGAACATTCAATATATTACACAGAGGCTTTCAAGCATCCCCACTACCAAAACGTCCATATTAAAGTGAAACTATTTTTTTATAAAAAAAATATTTAATTGCGTCACTGACTGAAATCATTTATTTTTAAATGCAGATTCCTGTTTAAATTTTACTGCTATTTGCTCATACAAAATCCTTTTTGATTAGTTGATAACATTGTTATGTCACTCTTCAGTTTATAAGACAATTATTATTTAGTTCAACGTACCAACAAACACAATCATGAAGTTACCCCTGGTTCTTTTTTTAACGGTGAGTATTTATTAATCGAATCTTCTAAATTATCGAGTCCAATGTTTTTTTTTATAGGTTTTAATTGCTGTAGCATCAGCAAATTCCAGAATTCAAAAACGAGACGACGAAGAAGAAGATGATACTTCGGTATTATTATCTTCGATAACTGCAGTTGTCAATCTTGGATTAACCACTGTAACTTCTTTATTTGGTGGCGTCGGAAGTTTAATAACAGGAACTTTATGGAGCGTTATATCGATAGCTGTATATCCAGTAACAGTAATAATAAACCTTGTAGGGTCACTGATTAGTGGGACAGTTATAGAGGCTCTATGGAATATTGTATTGGAAGTTGTATCTTCGATAACCGCTATACTAAATCTTGTATTAACTGCTTTATTGTCATTACTTGGTACTGTAGCGTCTTTACTAATAGGGATCATATGGAGTGTTATATCGATAATTGCATCTCCAGTATCTATCATATTAACAGCTATAGTGACTTTATTGGGCGCTGTGGGAACTTCGGTAGTCGGAATCCTATCGAGTATTACATCCATATTAGCTTCTCCAATAACTGCTATAGTAAACATTGTAGGAACTGTATGGGGTACTATAACATCAATTGTATCCTCACTAGTAAATCTAGAAACGTTGATTAGTAATATAGGATCTGCTGTAACAAGTATTATATCAATATTTTCATCTTCAATATCTGCTTTAATCAATTTCGGATTAACAATTTTAGAATCGGTTGTAGGTGTATTAGAGTCTATAGTATCACTAGATACTTTAGGGGAAATTGTTTCGATATTGCTATCTCCTGTAATTGCTATTGTGAGGATCATTGTTAATGCAGGATCTTTCGGTTTAGAATTGATTGTTAAAAGTTTAACGTTCATAGAAAAGATTTTATATTTCATCGGTTACGGAACATGGGATTCTGAAGAATGTTCGTGCTCTTAATATGATATGATAATAGTCACATTATTTGTATATTAAAGAATTGCACTAAATTATACGATGGAGTTTTATTTATGTTTACAAAAAAATCTGTTGATGTATATGTAACTTTTACGTTGGCAATCTGTATATTCTAAAGATAACAAAAATGAATTTTTCAATCGATTTTTTAACAAAAAGGTACCCTTGAACTGTCTAACTCGATAAAATTGTAATTATTTATTGAAAATTCTTATTAAAAACAATCAAACATTTCTAAGTAAAGTGCATACTGTCAAACATCATGTTACTTACATAAGGAAAAAATTGAAATGTAAAAAAATTTAGTTTGTTGGCCTACAGCTTATCAAATAAAAACAAAAAAAAACATAATAAATGTTCGAATTGGGCACCTTGCACTCCTACATCCTTCCGGTATTCATTAAACAAATAATGAAGATCATTTGATTACATTTTGTTATAACCTCACTTTTTTTGTATTTCATATTTTTATTTGAAAACTTGTACTACTGTAGTTTTTAAAATAATAAGAATAAAAAAAAGAGCTAACAAAAAATAAAACAATGTTCAGAGGGTCTCATTTGAGTAGCATTCCATTATGTATAATACGGGATGGTCCCAGAAGTACCTAGAAATGGCGGTAGTTGTAGACATATTTTTGTGCTGTTTCATAACCAAGCATGAAACGTGGGTACATCACTTCACACCCGAAACAAAAGAACAATCAAAACAATGGACTGAAAAGGGAGAACCCGTTCCAAAGAAAGCAAAGACCGTTCCATATGCAGGCAAGGTCATGGCGTTGGTTTTTTGGAATGCCCGTGGAATAATTTTCATTGAGTAACTTGAAAAGGAAAAACTATCAACGGCGAGTATTATGCGAACTTATTGCAATGTTTGAGCGAAGAAATCAAGCAAAAACGGCCGAGTTTGGCTATGAAGAAAATATTTTTTCATCAAGACAATGCATCAGCTCACACATCCGTAATTAACAAGGGCCAAAATTAAGAATTAAAGTTTGAATTGCTACCTCATGCCCCTTATTCGCCAGATTTAGCCCCTTCGGATTACTTTCTGGGGCCATCCTCATAATTTCATTTTATTTGATGCACCTATTGTATGAAATAATTTCATAATTATACATTTGTCACTAGAAGTCAATAAATATCCATCTGCACAGATAAAAATAAATTATGTCAACATGTAGGGCACTATTTGTTGACTTTAAATTAAAAAAAAAGTATGCAAATGTTTTGAGTGAATGATAAGAGTTTTTACAGAAGTTACAAATGAAAGTAACTATTACTTAATTGAGATTCAGTAGAATAAATAAATCTAAAATTTTAATTCGCCTCCAATACTTAAAAAATAAATATAAAATTTCTCAAATACCTTTGTAAGTCAAAAACAATGGTTAGCACATTCATATTTGCACAATGTGATTGATAAGTTAATTTCAACTTCGTAGAAATTGGATTAAAGCTTAAGTCTATAAAAATACAGTAGAGCAAGTTATTTTCTAAGTGACGCAGATATCATCACATGTTGTAATCCTTTCATTTTCAAAAAAGCTTGCAAGATCACTTTAAACCATTCACACAGTAACACTATCAACACCATATTATTTATTAATGAGGTAGAAATTTTTTGGGTTCAAAAATGATGTTCAAATTAAGTTTCATAGTACTTTTGGCTGTAAGTATTCTGATTTTTGTATGTTATTCCTTTGTTTAAATTTTTATTGCATCATATTAAAAATAATTTGCAATTTAGACATTTGGAATGATATATTATGAAGATTACAAAGTTGTTTAATCTGCAAATTGGTAGTTGAACTTCTATATCTGGAAAAATTGCTTCTTGTGTCTCTTTTGTCCTTCCCAACCAGTTAGTTACCAGACATATTCATCCTGATTAGTTATTATGCACTGTATTTCAATACTTCCTCTCTAAATCTAAGTAATGCTTTTCATAAATTATGATAAGTGGATCTTTCATAGGAAGTGTCACCAAATCAATCCATTTTAAAGTTCAAAAGTTTATTGATAAATTATGAACTGATCAACCCAAACCAGACCTGGTGTGTAGATGATAGTGAAAGTATTATACACCAGCAAATAGCATGTTAAAAACCTCCATATGCCCTTCTTAAATTATCAATATGGCATCAGATATTAACTTTATTTTGATATTTATGAAGTTTCATCATTAATTTATAGTAATATAAATTTTTTAATCATTTATATTTACAGGTATTTTCAGTCCAATGTGTAAGTAGTAATGCCATACAAAAACGAAGCACAGATGTTGCTATTGACCGATTAATACAATTACAAAGAGATTTGGATTCTGCTGCAAAAACCAGGTCTGTTGACTCTATTGTAAGCTCAATATTGAGTGCAGCATCAAGTGCAGTGGCAACAGTAATGATTGGAACCCTTTGCACTTATCTTACACCTTATCTTACTATACTTGAGCTATTCAGAACAACAGTTATTGCGGCTGTAGCATTGGTTTTAGAGTTTCTTAGTGGACTTGCAGAAGAATATGATTCAGACTTAAGTGACTATGTTGATTCTCTTTCAGATGGTGTAAGTTCCTTGAATGAAACTATTTCTGAAATACTTACATATGCATCAGATGCTGGATGTTCCGTTTAGAAAACAAGCTCTTTTAAAATCAAAATGTAAATTTAAAAAATATATAAGTTAATAGATATTATAGTTTATATATTATTTTCCACCAAAATTAACAAGAAATGCCGAGATCTATGGTTAAATAAAAACTGTAAAATGGTAATTGATGGAATATTATTAAATATTGAGTATATAAAATAGATTCACAAAAATAAGATCATTCAATAGTAAAAGTGTATTTTTAAAACAAAAAAACTAAATAGATAATAATCAATACGACTCTATCAAAACAACATTTTATGTGAAAGTAAGTTCTTAATAAGATTTGGATAACCTGGATGTTTGGTTTCTACTTGACATTTATATTGTTCATGAATGATTACACCACTAATTTGTTATTTCTTTAAAATTAAAGTTATAAATATTAAAATTTACTTCGTTACATTATTTTAATAATTTTAATTACTTACCTCCTGTGGTGTTAATTTGCTAAAAGTTGTTCTATTATCATTTGACTGAAAATAATCCACAGCAAAATATCTACAGCCACAACAAACATCTACTAAAGGTTGGTGTTGATTAGAACTTATGCCAAGTGCGTTTCTTTTCAAAAAATTTGAGCTATTTTGGTAGAAAGGTTTGAACGACGAAAAAAACAAACTTGGTGTTACAGTAACAGTCTTTGTAGTTCTCAACAGCCGACTTGTTCTACAACTCACAACCATTTTCGTGTTCAATTAGGAATATTAATTTAACTACACACGATCAATTGCATCCTTGATTCAATTCTTACCCACTTGTATAAGTTTTGTAGATTTTACAGGTTAAAGAGTTAATTTTAATGTCATGTATGTCATTTACAATATTAAGCCTCAACCAGATAAGTTATGAAGTTACATTAATCTAAATTGGTAAAACTGATGAAAAATTCAAGAAAAAGCGAAGAATTTTGACGTGTCGATATGACATTTATACTATAATTTAAGAAGTAATTTCAATAATAACAAAAAACGTAGTGGTGAAAAGTTTACGTTTTAAATAAGTGAATTTTGAAAGTGATGCTCCAAGTGTGATTCTAAATAAAAGTACAAAGGACTGCTAAAAGTAAGTAAATTCAAGTTTAATGATTCTTTTGGTTGACATGTCAAATTCTGTCTAAAATTTCTGTAAAATATTGCACAATGCATCCTAATAAGGAAGTTTTAATGGACCTGACTTAAAATTTAAGGTACAACAATGTCTTACCAACCAGGGCGAGTAAGGGGTAGAGGTAGATATTTAAATTCTCGAATTTCTAGAGGAAGTGATCGCCGTCAAAACATGAGGTATTCTGCGTCTAACACCCCTAGTGTTTCTAACGCTAACATATCCTATCACGACAATAACTGCTGCTCAGATATTAGTTTTTCCCTAGACCTCGATGAAAAAGGGGTAGCATTTTTTGCAGAATTAAAAAACATGTGGAACATGTGTAAGTACAATACAAACTATAACCTTCCTATTTGATGTTGACTGTTTTAGTAAAGAAAAGTCCTCCAGTTGTAAGTAGGCTACAAAAATATTTTAGCAGCTTGGAGAACCCCTACATAGAAGTTTTAAGATTAATTTGTAATTGCCAGGAATTTCATAATGCCAAAAACAAATCTTTGCCAATGTTTATTATTGAGGAGTTCAAAATTTGGAGTACAATGAATAGGGCTAATATTATACACCTTTTGGTTCCTCAAATTAAAATTGATGCATTTAAAGTATCTCTAAGGCAGAATACCCAAATTTTGATCAAAATTATTATTGACGTGTTTGAAATGAGACAAGAGGAAGAATTATTTCTCAGTATAATTAGGTGTCTGATTGATAAAAAGCAGTTCAAAGAGGTAAGAATTGAAATAATATGTTAGTGCCTACTACTAGTTTCTAATCATATATAAATGTTTATGATGGCACTATATTCATTTAGGATCACCAAGCACTTTCTTCAGCAACAGATGCAAAAAATCAATTCATAGTGAGGGCTACAGTGCCTGTGTTGAGTGAGGTCTACAAAATTTCATTTTACTGTATATAATCATTAGGGTTGAGATACTTTATACAAATTTGTGAATGTTTTGGGGCCTTATTATTGTCTCTGCTAATCACTTGTAGAGAGTTGTGTCTTTCACAATTTCATCCCCTTTTTCTTCTGTTCTACAAACCAGAACAGCATAACATTTCTTATATTTCTAGTTCATAGGTAGAGTTTTGGGCAAATAATGGGCGTTAAGCATGATATTATTTATCTTATAATCTAATGCCAAAATATTGACTCAGTAATTAAAACATTAAAACTGTTTAGGAAATATTTAAACACTAAGGTTTTCGAGTCACCACCAACATACTCTTTTCTATTTTCAGCTGTTGTTTTTCCATATCTCTCTGTTTTTATTTCTTCCAACAGTATAAACAGTTTTGTGCATTCTATAAATTTATTATTACATATGTTATTAGGCTTGCCAGTATGCAACTTTACTGAATCTACAGAATCACTTTTCCATCCACGAGTTTCTGATACCATTGGTATTACAAGATAAACTTTTTGGAGTTGATGAATTTTTGAAAAATAACCCAAAGCACCAGGCAGAACTGGTTGTCTGGATGGACAGCATATTGGGCAATCCATCTGTGAGAGATGCATTGGGAGAGTATGTTAAGTGTGTATAATAATTAGTTTCCTTAAGAAACGTCCAAAACTACTTTTTTTATTTTTTAGTAATTTGGGCATTTCTGATTTAAAATATGACAAGATGCATGCAAAACCGTGGAAAAAATTAATAGCCAGATTGATCAAGATGTTTAAATTGGCGCCTGATTTAACTCCAAATTTGAATAGAAGAAGAAATGAAGGTGCTCTTAATTTTCTGTTACATAAACGGTTCATTGATAATACTTTTGGTAAGTGTACCTAAGTCGAATTTCCAAACATTAGTAGTATCTTGAATGTTTTATAGGTGATGAAAGCTGGAAAGAAATGGTACAAGAAGCAGTCGGAGATGATCTAGAATTAAGAAAAGAATTAGTATATCAGATTGCTCAATACGGAGATTTTTCAGAAGCCCTAAGATGGGCCCACTTTTATAATTTAGATAAGAAAGATTGGCCCTATAACGTTAGAATGTTTGATGAGAATCCGGATAGAAACAGGGCACAACAGCAAGTCTGCCAACAGGAATATATAAGTTGGGATGATGATGTTATAGAACAATCAATTGATGTTAATGAATACCATAAATTGGTGCTACCAAGGAATGCCATCTGTCTAATAAATGATCAATCGGCATTTGAAAATTTTTTAGATTCTGCAATGCAGGTAAAAATATTTTTATATAAAATTGAATTGGTACTCTGGATATATCAAACAGTCATTAAACCTATGTACATATGCAGTGCTTGTTTGGTGGTCGAAAACAAATAACAGCTCAGGAAAAAACCAAACAAGATTCAAAAGTTAGGTCTAGGTATTGTGGGGGTAATGTAAACCTGCCCTACTATAGCCTTAGAGGCACTAATAAACCTGCTTCTTCTTCACCTTAGAGTGAGGAAAGAGGAATTAAGCGACGCCCACGGGATAATTTAGACAGTCAAACTAAAACTAATAAATCCGATAGGTCACCTAAAGATTCTAAAGCTAATAGACAAGCCGTGACAAACCAATGGATCAAATGCATAATATGTTGCACAAAGTGGTAATTAATTTTTCAGGTAGAGTGCTAGCAATAAATTATTTATTGCTAGCTATTATTTAATAAATATGCTCCGGATTTTTTGGATAGAAACCTCTCTTAAAAGCACATATACATTCTCTCAGATAACCAAGCAATCTTGAAGGTCCCGAAAGCTATTGAGTTCACGTCCAAACTAGTGTTGGGTGTAAACAAACTCCAAAAGCACTAGCTAACTGAAATAAAGTAACCCTAGTGGTTACCAGGAAATAAGGAAGCAGACAGCTTTGTCAAAAAAGGATCTAAGACTCCATACCTCGGAACAGAACCCTACTGTGGCCTCACGAGATGCCAAATCAATAACAAACTGAAAAAAAGACTGAAGAATCAGATGGAATCTTACTGGTGAAACACTTCAAGCCTAAGACAATCCAGAAGATTCATTCAGTGTGATGACTCCCCAGAATAATCTACAAAGAGGACAATTGTGTGGAAATGTTTTAGAATGTATTTTAGTAGTAGTGTAGTTTAAGAACTTGTAAATACACAAATATAGAAGTTGCTACGATTATTTCATATTTTATTATTTTATATTTCAATACAGGCTTTAATCCTCATAAATATATCTTGAATTGTTATTTGATTAAATAATAATTTCAGAATGTGGACATAATTGGTATTGACTGTGAATGGAAACCGAGTTTCGGTGGACAACTAAACGAATTGGCTCTGATGCAAATAGCAACAAGAAAAAATGTGTTCATATTAGATATTATCAACATCGGTAACAAATGCCCGCATTTGTGGCAAGAGCTCGGGCAGTTCATTTTCAACAATTGTGATATTTTAAAAGTAGGTGAGTAAAGGTCTCTAAACAATTATTTTACCCTAATAATCCTATCATTTAATTATTATCCGATTGATTAAAACAACTATGCTTCTTTTAAATTGGAATTTTGGAAACCAATGGAGTATTTCAATAATTCCAAGATATCATAATTCAGAGACTTTGAACTTTGTTGTATGAAGACATTAATTTGATTGAATTTTACTCATATAATTGTAGTTTATACATTTTTAATTCTAGGTTTTAGTTTTACTGGTGATATACATATGATAAGAAATGCACTACCTTACCTTAGCTTTTCTACAAAGCAATTAGGTGTTTTTGACCTGTGTTCACTCTGGAAACATTTGGAAAAGTTTCCAGAGGTTAAACTACCTTTCGAAGGTAAATATTTCAATATTTAAATAATTATCTTTAGTGTATTGAATTTTTTTTTAAGTACAAAAAGGAGGTCCCAGCCTTAGCACTCTAGTCCAGCATTGTCTCGGTTTACCATTGGACAAATCAGAACAATTTTCAAATTGGGAAAAAAGACCGTTACGTGAAAGTCAGATAATGTATGCCGCTCTAGACGCTTATTGTTTGATCCAATGCTACGATGTTATACGCAAATGTTGCGAAAAAGTTAATTTTCCCTTCGAGGAAACTTGCTATAATCTAATGACAAATGAGAAACTTACCAGAAAACATAATAAAAGGATGGGGAATAAAAAGGTGAGAAAATTTAATGATCTATACACGACACTGATTATCTGAATCGTTCAATTTTCATGTTTTAATACACAAATTTTTACATTTTTTAAAAAATGCGTTCCTTTTTGGTTCGACAATCCAATTGCCTTTGAAATCTTTTCAGAATACTAGAAGCTTCGATAATTTCTTAATCATAAAGGTTTATCAATATTTATAACCTCAAAAAACTAAAACTAATCGGAACATCATCAAAAATAGACTTTTTTTAAGAAGAATGATTTTTTTTTATTTTACTTTAGTAGTAATCGAAACATATACAGTCCTTTAGGCTAATGGGTTACCTTCAGAGTATATAAGCTCTACTATGGCGTGATGATGTCTTCTCCAGCGACTAGTCCTCTTTACCCGTTTTCTAGGTCTGCTGGACAATTTCTTTTTAGTCTTCTACCATCTTGTGTTTATAAGAGTGGATGGATTAACTTGTTTTCGTGGTTAGTCAGTCCTTCAAGATGTTTCATGCTTCGTTCTTTTATGACATCTTTGACAAAACTGATGTTTAACACTTTACGTAGGGTTAAGTTTGGGACATGGTGCCTCAGCTATCATAAGAAGTATTTTGGACGGACTTCTCTGTATTATGGCTATATTTGATTTATTTGCACAACCCCAAAGCTCGATACCATACAAGCAGATAGGCTTAATTGTAGTTTGGGTTTTTAAATAATATTTGGTTTATCCATGTGGCCCTTGTGTCTAGGCACATGCCTTATCGTGTAATCAACAATTGATTCTATTTTTTTTTCGTTTTTTTCAATTAAAAAAAACAGGAAACACTTTCTTATCTGCCCGACTCAGAAACATAATAAAAACCCCATTCTTTGGCGTTTTTGAGATCGCAAAATCTATTAATGGAGTTGCATATCGCATTTCATAGAACAAAAAATGTTTTTGGCCAGTTAAAATAACTGAACTTAAAGTTAACCTAATCGAATCGAAGCTAAACCTAACCTAACCTTACTTAACTTAACCGGAAAGTAAATTCGTTCCTCGGTCTGCTCATAAACATCAAGGGATTGTCTCCAAAATTTTTCTTACTGTAATCTTTCCCCATAAATTTTCTTTAAATCTATAAATTCAATCAAATTAACGGTAAATCCGGAAATACTGATTTCCAACTTCCGGGATTTCGAAAAATGGATTCTATAACTTCGAAAACGCCAAACTAACGTAATTTTATTACGATTCTAAACCGTGCAGATACGGAAGTTTATTTTTGTTACGTTTAAATATGGCATTATTGATATTTTTATATTAGAAATCAGTATCGAGTCCAAAAGAAGAAGTAGTTCAATCGCCTAGTCCGCATCAAGAACCGGTTCACGCCGAAAAAGTCAGAGTCGTCTGTGATACTATGCTTCAAGGTCTCGGTAAAAAGTTACGAAGCTGCGGCATCGATACCGCCATTTTGGAGAATAATCAAGATCACATGGTATGCGTTAAATACGCCATCGACGATCGTAGATATATCTTGACGAAAGGGTACGAAATTTACAAAATGGTGAGTATTATATCCGGAATTACATTATACAAACCTCATAAAACTGAATCAGTTCAAAAATGGTTATTTGCTGACTTCAATTCAACGTCGTTTTCAATACACAATCATATCTTTAGTTATCCACATTTTTTTAGCTTGTTAAGAGAAACGGTGTGGAAACGAGGGTAGCTGGTTGGGTTTTTTACCGCTAGATCGGCGTTGTCATCGAGAGATGGTTTCAAATTGTGTTAACCTAACAATAATTAGTCATTCGAGCAACAAAAGCGGACACACTCGTCAGACAGGGATCGGCGAACGCACCGATGGGTCGAGAACCTATTTTTGGTTTAGCTAAAAGTGTTGCTATCTGGTCTAGTCGCAAGGTGGGCTCGGATAGATCTTGTGCGTGTTGTATGAAACAACTGCTCGAACTAAACAGGCGCGAATCTGACTAATAATCGGATTTTTAATCGGACAGTGCCATATAAGACACCGTCTCCACACGATGGTCATTACGGTCGATCTGGAGTGCCCAGCACGTCCATCTCTAGCATCTGTAAAGTCTCTATACGAAAGTTTGAACACGAGCTTTAACGCGCATGTGTAATAGGGGGAACTTTGTTTCTTTTTGTCATCTAATAACAATGAAAAAAACACAAAAAAACTTAATTTAAGCACAAGATATGTATGTTAACAAATGGAGAATAAGTATTTTGTATGCCACGCAAGCATAATGACTGTTTTGTCAAAATAACGCGCTTTAAAATTTTTATTGGTGCGAATTTGTAAAAGCTGAGAGTATCACTTGAAATGGGGGTAGAATTTCGATTGAGAACGTTAATTAATTTTTGGTTTTTTCAGTTGAACGGCTACGTCCCACAAGGACATTGCTTGAGAATAATTAGTGATAATGTGGAAGAACAAATTAAAGAAGTAATCGATTATTACAAAGTAGTTGTTACGAAAAATCACATATTCAGTAGGTGTCAGGTAAGATATTTCTAAAACCAAACTTTAATACTAAGTTAGCAGTACAATGGAAATTGAGTTATGTTAAAAAGGGCCCTTCTTTAACGGGACTGATTACTATAATCCATTTAGCGCCAATGTTAACCAGTTTTATTGTATTCATTATAGCCCCGTTTCTTTTTCAATTCTCGGACCTTCTTAAATAATTTTTGGTCCACAGTGAACAATATCTATTAATAATTTAATTTTAGAAACGATTCCTAAACATCTTGTATGTCTGTATGTAGTTCAGAGTGTTATGTTCAGTATGATCCAAAGGAAATATTTTTCCCCTTTTCCTGTTGTGACACAGAGGATGCTCAGTGTTTCTGAATATGCTGCCATTTCATCTTCTATTTCATATAATCCCAAGTGTAATTCTCTGGAGTTCCGTAGTCTTTCCAGGGCCACAATGTTTACCAAAGTTTTCCAAAACTATTGTATGGTGTTTCAAATTGAATCCATTTTTTGCGCAGTATTTAGTAAAATAATCAAACTTGTCGGTTATTCATCAAGGCCTCTAAATATGCAGTGACATTTGGTCTATTTTAATTTATATCAGAGCATCTAGGAGCAAATGCAAGCTTTGTACTATAATATTTATTGTTTAAAAATTAACATGTGGCTAAATAAAATACTGATTTTTATCAACAGAACTGTAATGGTAATAACTTCATTAAAATATCGAAATCTACCATGAACACTTTAGCCCGAGTAGTAAACAATTGTCCTCCTCCTGCTTGTTTATATGAAGACGAAGCTACAGGATTCTCTAGCGATGATGATTACTGTGAAGATTCCATTCAATCGTCGAATGTCTCATATAACAGAAAATGGGATTTGTGTATGTTTTTTTGATATTTAATTTGAGACAGACCCTGTATAACAGTATAATTTTTTCAGATTCTGATGAAAAGATCGACGTTGGGCTTTGTCGAACTCGTTTGGGTGCCAAAATCCAAATAGAGGCAGTTCCAAAACCTCTTTTAGAGAAGTACGATTTCTTTTACGTTTGCGAAGAATGCGGTAAAGTGTATTGGGATGGATCGCATTTCGAAAGGGTTGTAGCTGGAAGACTGCAAGGAATTGTGCAATAATAATCTAATTTTTTGAATATATTTATTTTTATTTGTTGGTAACAGCATATTTTTATTATGGTTTTGAATTATAGACTTCATTCAATAAACAGTTAATCTTTAATAACGTGTTTTATTTCATATTTAATGAACGAAAGGCACTCAACAATAGTTGATGGACCATCTTTAAATCTAAGGATATTGCACACTTTATAAAATAAATATTTTAATAATTCTCTCCCTAAACTTAACCATAGATAAGTGGGACCTAGTATATTGTAACGGAAACTGCAAATCGGGGCAAGATAGATCAGCTGATTGTGGAACGGAACTAGCACTAATCGATAGAGGAATTCGAGAGGAATATTTTGATATATGATAATTCAAAGTTTCTTGGAGATTGATGGACATAACCTCATATTATAAAAGAAACATCTATGATGCTCCTGTATTTTGTATATCTACATATAAATTGAAAACTACTGGATGGATTTTCACGCAACTGGCACTAATCGATAGAGGAATTCGAGAGGAATATTTTGATATATGATAATTCAAAGTTTCTTGGAGATTGATGGACATAACCTCATATTATAAAAGAAACATCTATGATGCTCCTGTAGTTTTGTATATCTACATATAAATTGAAAACTACTGGATGGATTTTCACGCAACTGGCACTAATCGATAGAGGAATTCGAGAGGAATATTTTGATATATGATAATTCAAGTTTTCGTAGAAATTTGTGGAATTAACCTCTTATTACAAAAGAAACATCTATGATGCTTCTGCGGTTTTGTATATCTGCATATACATTGAAAACTACTGGGCGGATTTTCACGAAACTAGCACTAATCGATAGAGGGATTCGATATTTTGATATATGATAATTTAAGGTTTCGTGGAGATTGGTGGACATAACTTTAAATTATAAAAGAAACATCTATGCTGCTTCTGCAGTTTTGTATGTGTACATAAATGGAAAACTACTGAGCGGATTTTCTCAAAGTTTGCGCCAATATATAGAGGAATTCGAGAGAAATATTTTGATATATGATAAGTCGAGGTTTCGTGGAGATTTGTGGTAATAACCACATTTCATAAAACAAACATCTATGATGCTCCTGCAGTTTGGTATATCTGTAGATAAATTGAAAACTACTGGATGAATCTATACGCGATTTGCACCCATCGATAGAGGGATTCGAGAGGAATATTTTGATGTATGATAAGTCGAGGTTTTGTGGAGATTGGTGGACATAACCTCATATTATAAAAGAAACATCTATGCTGCCTCTGCGGTTTTGTATATGTGTACATAAATTGAAAACTACTGGGCGGATTTTCAGAAAGTTTGCGCCAATAGATAGAGGAATTCGAGAGGAATATTTTGGTGTATGATAAGTCAGGTTTTCGTAGAAATTTGTGGAATTAACCTCATATTATAAAAGAAACATCCATGCTGCCTCTGCGATTTTATATATGTGTACATAAATTGAAAACTACTGGGCGGATTTTCACGAAGTTTTCACCAATCGAGAGAGGAATTCGAGAGGAAAATTTTGGTGTATGATAAGTCAAGTTTTCTTAGAAATTTGTGGAATTAACCTCATATTATAAAAGAAACATTTATGCTGCCTCTGCGATTTTGTATATGTGTACATAAATTGAAAACTACTGGGCGGATTTTCACAAAGTTTTCACCAATCGAGAGAGGAATTCGAGAGGAAAATTTTGGTGTATGATAAGTCAAGTTTTCTTAGAAATTTGTGGAATTAACCTCATATTATAAAAGAAACATTTATGCTGCCTCTGCGATTTTGTATATGTGTACATAAATTGAAAACTACTGGGCGGATTTTCACAAAGTTTGCGCCAATCGAGAGAGGAATTCGAGAGGAAAATTTTGATATATGTTAAGTCGAGGTCTCGTGGAGATTGGTGGACATAACCTCATATTATAAAACAAACATCTATGATGCTTCTGCAGTTTTGTATATCTGCATATAAATTGAAAACTACTGGATGGATTTCACGCAACTGGCATTAATCGATAGAGGAATTCGAGAGGAATATTTTGGTGTTTCATAATGAATCGAATTGATTCCTCTTGAATGCATTTATCGATTGATACAAACTCCTCGTAAATCCGTCGAGTAGTTTTCGAATTATGAACGAATATATAAATAAAAAAAAACAAATTTTGTGCTAGTGAAAATTATAATCAATATGAACACATTCTGTACAAATATACTATAACTTTATACTATAGATCAGCCTTTGTCACTAAATTGTCTTGGTTTTTAGTATCTATACCCATCGTAATCAAGTACTGGTCTGTATTGTCCGTCATCTGTGTATCCTCCTCGTGATTCTTCGTTCCTGTTCCTTTCTAAAGAACTTTAAAAACGAAACGAATATTCAATAATTATAAATAATATATAATTTTCTTCCAAAATATTTATATATTATTGGCTCAAAAGTATCCAGGAGTATTTATCGTGGATTAAAAAAAATATCGTCAAAATAATTCTAAATTATCTACATAATTAAATTTCTATAATAAACAACTTATATATTAGAAGTTTACAATAAAATTCCAATGGGATTACAAGCTGGCAATGCAAATTTTATTGTTTAAACAAACAACTTTCTCTCTCATTTATTGTGCAAATAGTCTAGTAAGAAATAAGAACACCTACTTACTCATTTTTCAGATTACTAATTGTATTATAATTATAGTAATAACAATGTTTTATTTTGACACACCTTTCAAAGAAAAACATTAGACCAGTTAAGGAGGTGAGAAATTGATTTTAATCAGAAAATTGGAAAAAACAAGCAGAACTTGTAATAAAACAATCGTGTTTGTGTTGTCAGACTTTTTCAACGATCTTTCTTTAACTGATTGACCGAAATTTTCCAAAATCATGCTGGGTATGGATCCGGTAATCTACCCAACAAACTATTTTATCAAAAAATAAGTTGATTATGGAGAAGTGAATCAGTTCTAATTGAAACTAAAGCTAATTCAGAATTTTCTAGGTATTAGAAATTTTCAATTTTCACAGAAACTTTTAATTTTGAAAGGGTGAAGGTTAAAAAATTGATATTTGGTTTAGTTGACTATATTATGAGACTCATAGTGAAAGGGAGTTGTTTTGGATAACTTCCTTTTTTTTGCCAGTTACCTGCTTGGTTTCATTGTGGAAAAAGGAAAGTTATTTTCTTTCTATTAAATCTACTATTTTCATATTCGTCAATTTTTTGTTTTATTATGGTTAAAAAATGGAATTGGGAAACAAATATGTTCTGATGAACGAAAGTTGCTTCGAATTTTACTATATCTTCATTATCTACATTCCAAATTTAATTTTACAACGAAAATATGTGAAAAAATTATATTTTTGATGTAGGTATGAGGATAAATAAATAAATAAACTTAACAAATCGGAAATTGAGACATTACGTGGAAAGTAAATTATAAAAAACTACCTCTACAAGTATGGGGTAAATTTCAATTGATTTCCAATGGGAAATTGAATATAGGCGACCCATAGTTGACCAGAAGCTTGGACAGTTTAGAGCATAGAAGAAAAGTCATTGACCTGACTGTTTAGATGCTCTTCCAATCTGTCCAACATAATCCCACCTACATTATTAGCACCTCTTCCTCGAAGACTACAACTTTTCACATAAAAAAAATTGTGCGACAGTTTTGTCAAATTGTTTTCTATAGCCATAAAATCCGCGAATCGTTATTCCAAAAGGAATCTCGAATTAAATGACTCTAGTTCATAGGGGAGGAATCGATCTATTAATACCAACGTATAGGATTGAAATAAAGTCCAAAAAAGTAGTAGCATCATTTTTTTCTGGACCATAAATGCTTGTATCTCCAAAGATCTACAAAATAAGTTCAAGCTTAGACCTTTTGGAATGCAAGAGGAAATGTTCTGTACATTTTTGGTCTTGAACCACACCTTGTAGAGAGAATGGAGAAGCGGCAAGCGCTGATGAAGGAGCTGCATCTCTCCATCCAGAAAAACTCAAAACGATGATAGATGAAGGTAGCTACACTTCCCAAACCATTTTCAACGGTCTTTTTTGGAAGAAAATGCCTGAAAGAACCAAGAGAAAACTTTACCAGGTTTGGTTGGTTGGTGCGATTGCAGCTGGAGATTGTAAATCGAAACTTTTCTTAGTTTATCGCTCGGGAAATCCAAGTGCCTTAAAAAATAAATCCAAAGCTGGTTTGCCTGTTATTTGGAAGTCTAATGCGAAGACTGGGGTGACAGCTTTTCTTTTTGAAGACTGGTTCGGCCATCATTTTATTCCTGAAGTCGAACGTTACTGCCAATTGAGAGAAATCACATTTAAAGTGATGCTACTAATTGAAAATGGATCAGGTCATCCTCTTGCAACTCTAATTAATTTCCATCCACGTGTGGAAGTTGTATTTTTGCTACCAAACCCTACCAGCTTGCTAGAAGAAGCTATGAGACAAAACAATGAGCTTTCTGTCAAAGACTTTTGGAAACAATTCAATGTTTTAGATGCTGTAAGAATTATTGAACAATCTTGCAATGACGGTTCACAAAAAACTCTCCATTGTATCTGGAAAAAACTGTGGCCATTTTTTTTTCACCACTGAAACCCAAGGAGAATCAATTTCGGATCCTAAACAAATCGATAGCATAATAGAAGATGTGGTCGATATCGCCAAACAATTAAATTTAGAGGTCGATAATGATGATGTTCAAGAATAAATAAAAAAATTACTGGTATGCTATGAGGAAATTTTGCGTGAGAAAAAGAAAAACTTAACCTCGTCAGGCAACATTGCTAGAATATATGAAGCCTTCGACATCAAAATAGCTCGGAGCTACCGCGTAAGTTTTTACTGTAGTTGACCTTTGGAGAAACTTTTTTGATTGATAACAGCACCCTCAACATTTGGATAAAAACCTTAAATATTTCAGTAGTAAAAATCTCAGTTGGAAATCTTACAAATTGAAGGAAATTCTGGACTTCTGGCAACACTTACTGCGTTTGTAAATGCTTCTTTTTAATTGTTAAACGTGCTCAAAATTTTCTGAAGATATTACTGTTTTGATCAAGTTTTTGATGATCTTTTTGATAAAAATTTATATAGTATTTGGATAACAATCTGTGTATCAAAAAATCTGGACAGAAAGGTGGATGAAATGAATTGAAATTTTGATGTAGTCAACTTTGGAGATTAATAAAAGGGAGGCGAGGTCAAATACTATAATTTAAGCTAATCTGTGTCAAACAAGCTCATTAAATTTACCGTAAAATAGCATCTGGTATAGGAGGAGGTGTCGGTAAATGTGCCCCTACAGGTCTAAATCCGTTTTCATCTGCAGTATATTGTAAACTGATTCTCTGGCCATTTGGAGCCGTGTAGGAATAACCTCCGTCAGCTTGTTGAGTACCTTCGGGCCCCAGCGGTTTCAGGAAACCTCTTTCTTCGGCTACTACACCGTTTCCTGTTTCGTAGAAGTAATTATAGGAGCCGTCGCCACGATTCGGATCATTTCCATATCTATTGAAGCAAATATTTGATTAATAAAATTATGACTGAAGACATAGGAATCTACATACCTCAAAATCGGTATTTGAGGACCACCTCTGTAACCGTCATAGTAATAATCTCTACCTCCAATTATACCACCAGGAGCTCCAGTGAATCTAGGCGTCGATCCAAATGGTCCTCCAAAAATCCTCGATCCAGCTCGGTATCCAGGGGGGAGATACTTTGAATCCAAACGGGCAGCCAAACTGACACCGATCAAGGGGATTATGAATATCTATGAAAATTTGAACCCGAATTTATGAAAGTTTCATTCTAATATCTAATAAGTTTAAAATCCAGCAGCAGCAGCACTGTATGAATGTATTTCCCTCTTGGCAATGTTAGAAGACTATGTTGTTAGCATTACATCATTATTTTAAATTTCCTCAACCATATTACTTTTAAAATATGACAACGTTGGTGAAATATGGGTTATTTTATGTATCTCCATGTTTTATAGATTTTTTATGGTATTCAGAGGAATAATCAGTATCTGGTCGACAGATTCTTCCTAGGTGATAAAAACTTCGTCAAATGGTTATTGGAATGGTAGTAACTTCTTTCAAGACTGTCAAAGTTGCTGTTAATGAGAAAATGGAAGCGTAGGAAGCAAAAGTTGGTTAAAAAAAAAAGATGGAAGCGTTTGAGGAGCAGAGATATGAAACAGTATTGGCAATGAACAACTTCAGAAGTAGTAAAATTTGATGTAAAAAATGATGGAGCTGGAAAGTTTCCATTGAAACATTTAAGGAGATGTGAAAAACATTAATAATATGGAGATTTCTAGAGAAGAATTGCATCAAATGTTCCCTATAGTAAAATTTGATGTTATTTGTTGAAAACTATGATTGTCAAAGATGACCTAGGGGCAGAATAAAGAAAATGGTGGATTGAGCGGCATTAAGAGCTTTTTGAATAGAGAAAGGGAGCGTAGGAAGCAGATATTGGTTAAGAAAAGATGCAATCTATTAAAAAGCAGAGAATTAGAACCCTAAGAACGATTATTTTAAAAGACCAATTTTAAAAGTGGTAAAATTTGAGGTCTAAAAAAAGAAAATTTCCATCAAAGCATAAAAAGAAATTCAAGCACCATTAAAAATTGGAGGAACGCCTTACGTTAGTTGTAGTGTGATGTTTTTTATAAATATAAATGGTTATGGAAAATTTGCGATTTTTTAAAAATTTACTATTCTAGAAGAAAAAATATCGACTCACCAATTTCATTGTGTAAAATAAGCAACGCTGTTGATATTGATCGAATTTATTACTGCCTATTTATAGTTTTTATAATACAAGGTGTTGCAGTTGCAGAATGCAATTTGTGAAGGCGCCTGCTTCCCCCACTTTTGAACCATCTTTGACCCTTGGCTAAATCATAAATTAGAGGTGGTTCTAACATTTATTCAGTGATTGTTTTCAATTATTTTCCATAAAAAATTAACCATACCAAAATACATACATTTTCTAGTATCAATATTGTAGTTTTAATTATTTGAAATGAGACAATTATTCGTATTTTGATTTTCAAGATCAACCTTCCTAGACATCGATTTTTGCATCTCATAATTCCAATAAGAATTATTTTTTGATAAAAATTATGAAGAATATGATTATCTACAGCACTTGACATAAATATTTTTGTTTATAACCGTTTATGAGATGCTGATTCAATAATTGAGAAATTACCTCATTCATTGGAACAAATACCAAAAATATTGAAATTCTAGCAAGTTAAATATATTTCCAATGATCAAATCAAGCTTTGGAAATCACGTGATTCAATATGGCGTTTGTGGGCAAGCAATTTTAAGGTGTCTATTAAAATTATGAACGTGTTTGTATTTATTTACAGTTGTTGAGCTGCTATTTCTTTCCATTTTTCATGTTTGTTCGTTTAACAAACACCAAAAATACTTGTATTTTAATACGCAGGCACAATATATTTCTAATTATAAAATCAAGCTTTGGAAATCACGTGATTCAATATGGCGTTTGTGGGCAAGCAATTTTAAGGTGTCTATTAAAATTATGAACGTGTTTGTATTTATTTACAGTTGTTGAGCTGCTATTTCTTTCCATTTTTCATGTTTGTTCGTTTAACAAACACCAAAAATACTTGTATTTTAACACGCAGGCTCAATATATTTCTAATTATAAAATCAAGCTTTGAAAGTCACGTGATTCAATATGGCGTTTGTGGGCAAATAATATTAAAGTGTGCATTAAGATTATAAACGTGTTTGCATTTATTCAGAGTTGCTGTGACATTTCTTTCCGTTTTTCATAGTTGTTTCTTTAATCAATCAATTTTGAAGCTTATATAGTGAAAACTTCTTATTTTGCTTTGAAAAATGAGAAAATACGTAGGTGGTAGGATGAAACAGTGTCTTTCTAATGAAAACGTTACTTTAATATGTTAAAATGAATCTGTTTCTGTCAATTGTTTACTAACAAGGTATTTTTTCAAGTTTGGCAAAAGAAAGGAATCGAAGGGAACTAGATTTGGTAAATATGGTGGATGAGGCAATAAATCGCAATGCAGATCGGCTTATTTTTCTGTAATAATAGTGAATAAGAAGGCGGTTTTCGACATCAATAAAAGAATCCCAAAAACTTTGACCACAGCTTTATTGTCTGAAAAAAATTGTTTTTGCTTCATTATTATTGTGTTTCAGAATGATTTTTACGTATATTTTACACGGTTTCTTTGTTTTTGTACGTGAAAAATACTTAATATTTCAAATTAATCGTTCTCTATAAAAAATATTTTTTTAAATGAGCTTAGGCAATCTGAGAAAACAGGGGGGTTAACTCCTTTTCATTGGATGAAAAAAGCTTTAGTCAGAATCCTGCTCATTTTTCATCAGTATTCAATATACTTGCTTTTACATTAAACATAACATTGCTCAGTTGAAAAAACCCCAATGAAGCCACATTTACGAGGGGATGTTTCGAACTTCCTTGAGTAGTAACTCTTTAAGAAGCCTTTTTGCAGGGAAACTGAGATAATTAGGTCTAAAATCCAAAAAATAACTTCACAAACCACACAAAAACTTACAGCAAAAACATGTCTTTACCATATTGCGGTCATTTATAATAGCATCAACTAATTTTGACATTATTAGATTTGACTCATCTGTCAAAGTCATCTGTCAAAGTTATGTTGACAGTAGGCATCAAAAATATGGCGGAATAATATAATTATCGTAGTCGCTTGTCTGTCAAATGGCTCTCCTAGTTTTAAACAAATCGTCTGTATTATTTAGAAGCCGAAATGCAAATATTTATAACTAAATAAAATTTGAAAAAAAACTACTGTTCAATAATAAAACAATCACAATGTACTATACGCAAAAACTTATATCTTATACATACAATCAATTATTATACTGCGCATTCGATGAAGTTCGGGTTCCAATATTAGAACGAAATACCAAAAAAGTTAAGATATAGTTAAGATATTTCCATTTCCAATATGGAAAGTATCGCGAAAGAATTGCGCAGTCTAGTATTACTATGTCTATGGTTTGCATATATTGGTAATTTGTAGACAGTCGTTGGTATGCTTGATAACAAAAAGTGAGGTTAAGGTACGCTATAAGTAAGTGACATTTCATTATACACGTTTGATATCAGCATTTTACATATTTTGTATAAACACATTACACTTATTATTCTCCAGTACTTAAAAATGGTTTTTCAAGCTATTAAAATTATAGTAGAAAGGGTTTTTAGTGAAAGTGAGAATGGTAAGACGAAACAAATGCTTATGGGAGCGTCAGCTGGTTTCGTTACGGGAATGCTATCGGTGAGAATAGGAAAAACTGCAGCTCTGGCACTAGGTGGTGGAATAATTCTTCTGCAAATAGCGAACGATAAAAATTACATAACAGTTCATTGGGACAAAGTTAATAGAAAAGTAGACGAAGTCGTCGGTAGTGTCGAGGAAGAAATCGTTAAAAAACGCAGTTCTTGCACAGATAAAATCAAAATTTTTACGAGAAACAATACGGCTCTCACTTCGTTCTTTATCGGTGGCTTTTTAGTCGGTCTGGCGTCTTGAATGATATGTAATAAAACTATGTTAATTTAATTGAAGTTTGTTTTATTTAGATAGCATCTTACAACAGGTTATCATGCCCTGGGATCGGAGTATAGAGTAGGAAAAGATAAATCGTCGTGCTTAACACCTTCGTCGACATCCAGAAGGTTGTAATTTTGAATATTCGCCACACAGTGCGCAAGTTTAGTGTGTGAACCGAGCCTTATCCTTCTGATACTTTGTATCCGGGAAGGGTAAATAATACCGGCTCTAAGCTGAGTAGTGCATAAGTCTTTCGCATAATAATATTATTAGGTTAACACAATTTGGCAGCGTTGAGTTGTTTTTCGCATACGCTTATTGTCAATCCCGCGATTACAGCGCCGACCTGGTGCTCACAGAGTGAGCTAACTCAGCGCCCCGCTATCCTAGTTCAAAGACCTGTATGTAAGACCGAGATATTGCGCTAAAGCTTTACAAGACCTCGAAAAAAAGGTAGTACTAATTTAGGAACAAAAAATGTTACCAATTTGGTTGCAGTTTCAATTCCACGTGAATTAGTAAACGATAAACCAGTTTATGCAACCATCGCGCAATAAGTCGTGCGACTAACTAAGAAAAACACATTTTTTGCCAAAAATCGATTTTATCCTTCGATGTAATCTCCTTCAAGAACAATACAATTATTCCAACGCTTCTCTAACTTTTCGATGCCGCGCTTGTAGAAGGATTTGTCTTTTGCGGCTTCAGTTTCAACAATTGCTTCTTCATTTGAGCTTAATTTTTAATCAGCAAATAGCCAGTAGTCACTGGGGGCTAGATCTGGACTATACGGTGGATGAGGAAGCAATTCGAAGTGTAATTCTTCAATTTAACTATCGACTTGTGAATCGGTGCATTGTCTTAGTGAAACAGTGATTTTTGCATTCAAAAGATCCAGCAACTCTATGTAGCATTCATTATTGATTGTCACTTTCTTTTGGAGTTAGTCGATGAACAATATTCCTTGCGTATTCCAAAATACCGAAGCCATTACCTTCCAGGCTGACTGTTGTGCCTTTGGATGCTGTAGTCCATTCAGATAATGACCGTGTTGATTTCGGAGTGAAGTGATGGATCCATGTTTCATCTATTGTCACATATCGATGCAAAATATCTCATTTATTACGAGTAAACATGACCAACGCTGCTCTGAATCATCAACACGTTGTTGTTTTTAATCGACTGTGAGTAAATGCGATACCAACTTGGAAAAAAGCTTTTTCAATTGCAATTTATGATTAGATATAACCAATTTGTGGGCTTTTTTGATATTTTCTGGTGTAACGACCTCAATTGGACGTTCATAAGTCCAACGACCACGTTTAAATTCAGTAAACCAATAACAAATGGTTCTTTTCGATAGAGCAGCGTCCGGTTGACACTTTTGAAACCATTGCTGAGTTTGTACAATATTTGATTCATCAAGAAGCAATGATAAATAACGAAAGCAGCCTCACTTAAATGGCTGTCACTTTTTTCTGACTAATCGAAATGTCATGAAATTTGACACATAGTCTTTTGAAAGTTGGTACTTCATAAACGTCATACGGATTTGACAATAGCAACGCCATCTGTGTGTCAGTCACACGACTTATTGAGTGATGTTATATTAAAACGTGTCATGTAACATGCCAAAAAAGACGTGGAATACGGTTGCAGGATTATTTTAATGAAAAACGTGATGTCGTATTAGAAATTGCGTAATTTGTGACTCCTCTACTTTGTGAAAGAGTCTTGAATAAACATTGAAATGCTTTTCGATTGTTTTTGAGTCACAAGAATATAGAACCAAACATGATCGTACTACGTTAGTTTTTCTAAATGTTTCGCCATTTCCTCGGCCTGGTTCAAGGTTCAAACACTACAGGTATTATCAAGGTCATAGACGTCAAGAACGTCAAACTCTGTCTCAAGTTCCGTTATATGTTGGTAGTAGTAGGGCGATCTCATCTCTAGTTTCGATATAACTCGGCATTTTAGTAGAATTTAAAATTTTTCAATTATGATCTAGTTTTGAATTGATTTACGTGCCTGCAGGTATCAAGGTTATAATAGTTCATAGAAATTATATGACAGGGAGCGGATTTAAAATTATATACAATTACTGATCAATTTGTAGATAAATCTCTCGAAATGTTACTAATAAAATTTAAAATTTTCTTGCATAATATGAAAAAACAAATGAAATTAACAACATTAATTGATTAAGAAGCCAAATTATTATCAGATAGAGTATTTTCGATATATTAATAAGGTTAATGTCTGGATAATCTTGGAAAGGCCTAGGAAACGCCGTTTTATTCATTTTCTAATAGTTCAAAAGAAATAACAATCAAAAATTACTTCCTCAAACTTCAAACGTCAAAAATAGTCGTTGAACAGCTGATCTACGTCAAAATGGCGACCGTTGGATGAACAATCGATTTTTTCATATGTACCCGTATTAACTGTCCCTTTTCTCCCATTAACGAGAGTAGTTTTGTATTGTTTTTTTTTATTTTATGGTGCTGAGACTCAATATATACCTTTTAGATTTGTCTCAGTGGAATTAATACAGCTGAAACTTATTATTTTTGCAGTGTTTTTAGTCTGTGTGCTGTGCTTAAATTAGGGGAGTTTGTGTTTGACACTAAATTCTACAGTTGCGTACCGGGAGGGAATTTCGTACTTTTTCAAGTAGCATTTCCCTTAAGAAGCTATTCCTCAATCAAGCTGCAAATAATGAGGTCAACATTCCAACAAATAACTTTACAAACCACACAGAAATTCACGGTGTAATTTTTCTTTAACCCACACCGGCCATTTTTAAATGAGCATCAGCTGATTTTGACAATTCGTTAGATTACTCAATTAATATTTGAACCAAAAGTTCCAATGCTATAAAATGACTGAGGTAATGTCGAATGTCAAATCTGCGCGTGGAAAATGGCCATCATTTCAATCCAAACATTAAGAATAAAACCGTACAAACAGAATTCCTCAAACTGCTTGATACCAAAGCGACAGCCCCGATCACGAAGATGTTCAATACAATATAAGATTCAGGAAGAATATAAGTCTTGTGGAGCATCTTTCTCAAAATAATCTACAAGAGAATTCACAAAATATATCTTAACTAGTTCGAGTTTTTAAATGCTGTTGCTATGAAACAAGCATTGCTTTCAGTACAGGTTCTGATCGAAGACGGAGAGATATAAATTACGATGTGCATGTATGTTTCATAAACTGATGATGGAGATCGTTGAGAATTGATCAAATTGACAGCTGACGCGAACCTTTTGTTTTATATAGATTCAAAGTTGGTAACCATGTTCATTTTTAATTTAGTTAAGTTGGCGACAGGCAAACGTGCTCCATTTTGTAATCTCAAGAATTGTTAAGTATTGAGCAACAATCCGACGATTGTTAATCGAAACAAGTATCGTCAAAGGATTCAAAAGGTGTTTTTGAAACTCTGTTTAATAAATTGAACATTTTGTCACCATTTCTCAACAAAGAACCGAAATGCACTGAAAATGATAACAGAGATACTTGAAGAAATAGGAATCAACACTCAGAATAATTGGGAACCACAAACAAAGTGAAAATAATGAGGAAAGCCCTAAACAAAATTAGATATATGCAGATAGCACTTGTATTTGAAGACAACAGTCAGAAGATACTAGGTCGGAAGCGTCATGATTTCTTACAACTGGTAAGGCGGTTTTTCAACGCTTCCATGGTTCCAAAATCTTTTAGAAGAATAGAAAACGATTTGGATTGTTTTAGAAGAAACAGTAGGTGGAAGAAGAAAAGAATTTCTTCTTTTCTTCTTACTTAATTTATTTAAACTAAATTTAACCACCACTTACAATAAAAAACTAACTCTCGCTGCTAAACAAGCTCGAATATACATCCGAAAGGAATTTCTAGAATTCTAGAAGGAAAACAAACAAATAAATAAAAATACCTAAAAATCATATAAAAAAAACAATGTTAACATATCGTCCGATTTTGACAAATTTTAGACTTCCATTATAACCAAACGGGACCGGCTTCATCGTCAATGTCGCGGACGATTTCGTAACAATACCTTGGTGCTATTATAAACTAGAATAGCACCAACGACAGGGAAATAAGGGCACGCTTCGAAAAGATAACATCCATCCAACCAGATCCAACCAGTGTCTTCCTCAAGTGCCACAGCCTCTCTTTTGAAATGAAGATCAGAATGCTGTGTCTTCTCTTTCCTGTTTTATAGAGTTAGAGATTAATAACAATGAAAATCGCTAAGTTACAATATTTTGGCCATATGATGCGACACAAATCGAGATATGCGTCCTGCACGGCAAAATATTTGGAAAAAGACGTCCAGAATGAAGTTGAACATTCTGGCTTAGAATAAAACGTTCCCTCAACTATTGAATTGGTGTTTAGAGTATAAAACTTGCCGTTACCATGGCCATTAGCTTGTAAAATCCTTCATTGTAACCTTGGAACCGTTAGAATTACATATTTAAAAGTTTTTATCTCGACAAATTACTTGTAATAATTCAACTACATTATCGTTAATGGTAATAAATACTAGATCTTCGCAAATTATTTATCATAAAGTTTACTTAAGTATACATTTATTTTTGATGTTAACGATCGCATTAGCATTTAAATAATTATCGGTATAATCTATAAACCAAATGTTGATTTATTAGAACGAGTATGAGAATGTAACAACCTTTAACATTCATATTATTTCAAATGGTATCGATGTATTTCAATACGAGGAAGTAAATTAAAAGATGATTACTATTTAACGATAAAATTCAATTCCCGAATTTTCAAATTTTAAAAGGTTTTCCAATAAGAGGTGTTATTTTGAACAGCCCGCTATTTCGGTAAATGTCACTTTTGAAGCTGTCATTTTTTGACATTTGACAAGTAGAAACTACGCCATTAATGAAAATGGAACGATACACGCTTCAACAACGCATTGGAATTATTAAAAATCACTATAAAAATGGTGAAAGTTTGGCAGAGACGGTTCGTAAAACTAAAACATTTTTGGGTCGACGTGAAGCATCTTCTCGGACCGCAAGACAGAGATTGGTGGAAAAATTTGAGCTGTTGGGACAAGTTAGTGATGTGAAGAATAAAACCCGTGGACGTCGCTCAAGAGCAACTGAGAATATTGCTGCTGTAGCCTAAAGTGTTGAAGAAAACCCAGGTTTGTCCATTCCTCGTCGTTCTTTGGAATTAGCCACTCCACAAACGTCATTACACCGTATTTTGCATAAAGACTTGAGTCTTAAGGCCTATAAAGTTCAGTTAACACAAGAACTCAAGCCGGCCGATCATCAACAACGTCGTGTCTTTGCTGATTTGGTCCTTGAAATGCATGAAAATCATCTTAACTGATGAGGCCCATTTTCACCTTGGTGGTGGTTACGTCAATAAACAAAATTGTCGAATCTGGGGCTCGGAAAACCCGAGAGTTATTGTTGAAAATTCTCTCCATCCTCAACGCGTGACTGTTTGGTGCGGTTTATGGTCTGGCGGTGTCATTGGACCTTACTTTTTCGAAAATGAGGCTGGAGCAACAGTTACGGTGAATGGATTCCGCTATCGAGAGATGATTAATGATTTTTTATGGCCGGAATTGGATGGTACTGATTTGGACAACGTTTACTTTCGACAAGACGGCGCTACGTGCCACACAAGCAACGAAACCATCGATCTTTTACGGGAAAAATTTCCGGACCGTGTTATCTCTCGAAGAGGTGATCACAATTGCCCACCGAGATCTTGTGATTTAACACCTTGCGACTTTTTCCTTTGGGGCCACGTGAAAGGTCTACGCCAACAGTCCAGCATCGATTCAAGACCTCATAGATGGAATTTGTGAGGCTATCGAGGACATAGGGCAGGCGCTTTGCAATTTGGTTACGGAAAATTTCATGAAAAGGATTCGGTCCTGTAAGCGCAGTCGTGGCGGCCATTTGGCTGATGTTGTGTTCCATTATTAACGGCATACCTTCCTCTTTATAATGAAATAAACATCCGATCATTTATCTCAAAAAATGACATTTTTCTTTGAATATCAAAATAACACCTCTTATTGGAAAACCCCTTATAAATAACAGATTTCGTAAGCTTCAATTAGTAGCCAAAATAAATTAGCTACAGGGAAAAAATTATAACAAAATTATTTTCAGAATTTTCGATATAACACTAGAGGGCGTTTTTGTAAATTTATCCATTAAAGTCGTAGTTTATATATAATTTTCAATTTCGGCAACGAATTTTGCGTATTTTCAGGCGATTTTCATAAACTTAATGTTGTTCGAAATAGATTTTTTTCAGCAATACAAAATATATTTTACGCATTTTAATGAACAATGTGATTACTAGAGGGCGTTGTTTCATATATTTTAAATATTGTGATTCCTGTTAAAAAATTTAAGTAGGTAAACTAAATTTACATTAAATCAAAGCAAAAACCTTTTGTAGATATCTTTTTTCTATCCCGAGATATCTTAAGAAATGTGTAAACGGCGACAATTTTTTTTCGATCGTCTATTAGGCTGGTTGATCCAAAATTACAGATCTGGCCGGTTAAGCATATGAAAAATGTACTCGCGTCTGTTGAAGGATTTTTACCTTGTTTTCATTGATTTTCTTGTTTTTTCTTTCATCTAAAATAACCGTCCCTAACCCCTTTAGTAAGGGAATAATGGGGGTGTCAACTCTTAACGAACATTTTTTCTTCAACAACGTTTTCTTATTGGGAACGTGGAAATGAAACACCAAAGTAGACTAACTTTTATATATTTCAATTAATCAATATTTCTATCAACGTCACTTTGAATATTGAATTTTGAATCTTATGAATTTAATTTTTAAAAGAACTTATACAACTTGAAGCTACTAAAAATCTCAATTAATCATTTCTCTAACGATCAATACATAAGTAATAGAAAGCTCGGAAAATATATTAAATCTAGTCCACTTTGGTGTTTCATTGCCACGTTCCCAATAACTTTTCTTCAAGTCTTTATCAAAATATATTTTGTAAAGTCGAAATGTCAATTCTTCATGAATCTCTTAAAAATTATTAAGAAAACTAATTTTAAAACAGAAGAGACCTTAATTCAAGAAGCAATTAAATAATAAATAAAGGATTTCTACTATTTCCCTCTGAAATAATTTTGAAATTCAATATTTCGCCGTTTTTCAAAGGAAAAAACAACTACTTTCCTGGCTAATGTCTCGACGAATATTGAATTACAAGTCGGCTTTCGAAGTTATTACGTATCATCAGAGCAGTTTAACAGTTCTCCTGGAAGGAAGTATTAGATTTAGACACGATTTCAAAAGCATCCACCATTTATTAGATTGTAGTCGAATAAAAGGCGAAGGCGCCGCCTTTTGGATTATTTCTGTAATCAATGCACAATAATCAGACGATTTCAATTATTTCAATTTTTATCAAATACCCACACACAGGAAAACATAAATTTTCAAGACACAGGAAAGTTAGGATAGGAATCGCTAGAATTTGTCCGAAAGACCGTGAAAAACTATACAGGGTGTTACGCTGTAGTCGTAAATTCTGTTATAAAACAACGCTTGTTCATTTTAACGTTGTAAAATAGGATTAATCTATTCTACAGGATGTTCCGGGAAAAAAAATTCTCCCTCGTTTCTGAGATATTTTCGTTTGAATTTGCGAAACTAATATTTAAGTATATTTTCTAAATTGTACATTATGTCGACAATCAGTAACTCTTAAAGGGACAACCTGTACAATCTAAAAATATCAAAAATGAATTTTTCAATCGATTTTTCATTTCTTTGTTTAACTCGATTAAATATATGGTTTATGAGATATTTATTTTAGTTTTATTTGATAAATTCTAGTTTAACCAACTAAATTTTCAATTTTTTCCTTATTTAAGTGACACGATGTTCGACAGTGTGCAGTTCAATTTGATTAGATTGTGTATTAACATCTCCTGTAAGTATTTTTAATAAATAACTACAATTTATGATAATTTTCTTCAGAATGTTTCTTTATGGCAAACGGTTCGCTCGGCATGTATTACGATTTAAAAATCTACATATCTCCCAAACCATGAAAAATCGATTGAAAAATTCATTTTTTCTATTTTTAGATTGTACAGGTTGTCCCTGTAAAAGTTATGGAGTTACCAATGGGCAGGAACCGCCCCTGCCCTTCAGGTAGTAGTGTAGGATTATTTATTTCGTCAAACACACTACGTGGACATACGTAATCATCTTTTTTGTGTAAAAAACTTTTGAAATGTATGCCGAATTGATCCACAAATATTCAATAGTTTATTTATGGTGACTGGGGTACAAATAACCCCAGTCTGGCAGTTAAGTAAGTAAGAAAAAGTGTGGCAGTTAAGGGTTAAATATAATAAGTTTCTATTATATCACAGCATCATTTTCACGTCAAAACTCTCAGCCAAATACTTTGCATCAAGTCCAGGAGCCCCCCGTATATCTAAACCTTTCGTAACAACTCGTGGAATTAGAATTTTCATTTGATTTTTGATAATATCTAAGTTAATTTATTATGAAAAACCTTGAACGTGTTACAAAGGTACGTCTCTGATAATGAACAAACGAAAATAATTTAAACGAGGAAACCAAATCGTTTTTAATACCGAAGACACTCCTCCGCCATGGCATTTATTTTAATTGGCAATCACGAAGCGGACAGGAGGGATATGATCGATTGGTCACCTAAAATAATGTCGAGGTTCTTCATTACATGAATTCGATCAAATTCAGTTTCATTTTGCTCTAGATTTATGTTTTACGATTCCTTATATATGTTTAAACTACTTATTTTACATTATTTTCTAAGCTTTGCTTCGTTATTTGTTCGTGAATAGCTGTCTGTGTCTCATAAATCATGTTGAGACATTTTTCAAGATCATTCTTTGAGTATCTGAGAAAAGCTTCCACTCGACGTACACGAAATTCATACAGAGCGATGGAAATAAAGAAGCAGAGGCGAATCAAGGAATCAGAGCCGCAATTTAACTTCATATGTGTTGAACAGCAATTTCCTGGTGAAATGGAATAACAAAAAACAACAAAATGAATACGAATGATTCAATATTATGTGTGTGACGTGTAAGCAGCAGAAATGAAGTTTAACGCAGAGTCTGTAGATCAAATGAAAAAAGAAACAATAAGATAAGCCGTGAAAGGTCGTTTTTTATTTCTTATGGAGCTGTTTGGCGCTGACGGACGTCGCTAGAATCTTTTACCGTGGTCGTATGTTTTTGAGAAGTCAATCAATAGGAAAAGACTGAATATAATCGTTAAACATCAACGATATTTCGTTTTGAAGAGATCACGCGCAACAAGGTTTCTTTATTTCCCGATAACAGTTATCCCACAACAAGGTTAACAAACATTTTTACTTCGGTAACCTAACCTAACTTAACCTAACCTAACCTATTGTAGCTTTGTTTCTAGAACTATAATAATACAAATAAAGGATTATATTTGCGGGTTTTAATTTCTTAGCCAAGTAGCTGATATTTTAGAGAAATACTTTACTGGATCTATTGATTTGGATCCCGCCATATAATAAAAACGTCAATTTGGAAGTTTTCCACATACAGGGTGTTTCTATATTCGATCGACAACGCTCCACCACAGATAAATCTCAATAAATGATTCATTTTGATATAGGAATACCCTTACGGGGCCTGGTTGCTGAATTCTAGCTATTAGATCTTCTTCAGATACGATTATTGTTTCGGAAATGTATGACTTCATATAGCCTCGTATAAAAAAGTCGACAGGATTTAATTCAGGTGATTTTGGAGGCGAACAATTGGGTCTACCCCGACCAATCCATTTTTCTCTAGAACGTCTGTTTTTAACGGTACATTCTCCAACAATTCATCCAACATTTCTACCAGGAAGCGCGTATAAACTGCGCCATTTAATTATTTGGTGATTTTCACGACACTTTCCGTGCAGTAGAATGAAAAAATATAACACCTAGTAGATTATAATTTAGAAATATTGAGTAATATTTAATTACCTGCAGACTTTTGTTTAGAGGCAAATTTCTGCAACACCGTTTATTTTAGCTCCAAAAAAGGTTATTAGTTTTTTAACCAAAAATAATCGGGCAATTTAAAATGAAGTTAAAAAAAGAATTTGCTCCAGTGGCGTAAAAAATAGGGGGGTAAAAGTGACAAGTAGCCCCGACAAGGCGCCACTGGTTAAATCTTTCCAAAGTTTGCCTATGTCAAAATATTATTTTATTAAGGAGCATATTGGTCACGAAATTCGAAAAAAAAATTTAAAGGAGTTTTTGATTTATGGCAAATTATTGATTTAAAATTTTGAACACCCTATATCTTATCGATTAGCCCCCGTAAGGGTTCGTATTCTTATATTAAAATGAATCATTGAGATTTCTCTGTGGTGGATCGTTGTAGGTGAAATATAGAAACACCTTGTATACATTTTTATATTCAGACAGGAAATAAAATTTTTGAATTGAACAAAATGTTCAGTGGTTCACTATTTTCATAACCAATGACGATTTACTTTGGGAAATAAAAGCATATTTAGGTTTAGTTTAGTACTTAATTGAAAAAAAAAAAAAAAAAATAAAACGTCCGTTTATTTCAAATTGATTTGTAAGAACTTTTTCCTGCATATTTTCAACATTTTGTGCATATTATCAACATTTTGTGCATATTTTCAACATTTTGTGCATATTTTGACTAAATTATTTGCATATTTTGGGCTTTTAGTTTGTGTATTTGGTTTTCCTAAATAATAAGTGACAAAATTCTATTCGAAATTACCGATAAAAGGATTATTATAAAGTATGTCATCATCAGGTATACGTAACGTATATGTATCATTACCTTGCAACTATTTGAAGACATATGTAGGTGACCTCTATCTCTCGTCTTTAATTACAGAAAAATGTGAAGATTACCTGCTCCTCCGAACATAATTATTTTCTAGTAACATTACGACACATAGATACACATTATCATCTAAAGCGGACGATTGTAAATTACCCCACATTCGATTTGAAAAATTTTAAGTCATCCAAAAATTGTTTTTCCAAATTGATTTCTCTTAAAAAGAGATTCTTCACTTTCGAGACCTTAGTGTTATATTAAGCAGTATAAAGTGGGACAATGGGAAATAGAAGACATTAAAATATCGGAGATACTGTACCCAGAAGACAAGGTAATTATGTCAGAGGCTGAGGAAACCTTAAAACTCAAACATATAAAATGACAGTTTACAGATAATGGATTTGAAAATAAACGTCCACAAAACTAAAAAAGCCGTGAGCAGCAGAGCTCCATCACGAAAGTCGAATTTTTCAATTCCAATTGACAACAAAGAAAAAATTGTCATAATGACGAGAAATTTCGAAAATGGGAAGTAAAAAAATCATTCATTAAATAGGAGGCGGTCCAGTTCAACAATTACAACGATCAAAATGATTTCGGGCGTTTTGTGCTAGAAGAACTGAAGAAGAAAACTTTGAACTTGAGAAAGACAATTCTTCAACATCACCCCTACTCGCATGCGAAGTTCGAACCCTCTAGTTAAACTTTTTCTGGCCAAAAAATAAGAAAATATAACAAAAATGACCATAACATGGAGAGGGGCGGAGATGGAAAGTTTCGACCTTAGACAGGAAATCATCTCGCAACTAATTGAACCTACATGTGAAATTTCATTCTTCAGTCGCTTTTCGTTTGACCTGCAGAGGTGATCAAAGGTCAAAAACCACTTTTTTGCACTGCGACCCCACGAAATATTCATTTGTTTTCAACCAAACTCTAATAACATCAATCCGCCGCCAGAAAAGCCATGTATGCTAATTTTGAACCAAATCGGACCCATAGCAATTGCTCGAGAGACGAAGATGAGAATTCTTTGAAAAATTCGACTAAAAAGAAGATAATGTACCAAAAAGAGAAGACATATTAGGTAAAATTAGAAGAATCTAAACACTAACACATGATGCGAGATTGAAACAACGGATAAACGAGAGAATTGTAGCTGCTTCTGTTTTTCCAAGCTCATTTTTTAGTCTAACTTGAATCCTAAATATGTTTCGTCTCGATTTTTGTCGCTTGGATATTGTCAAACTTTGCCTCATGCTTCCTAGTCAAAGATATCCATCTTCTCACTCTGCTGGTTAACTTATCGTGAATTTCCTGTTTGTCCCTTCCACTCATGTCATCGGCATAGCCTATGAGGAAGCATCCGACGGGCAGCTCTAGTCTAAGCCAGTCATAGAATATGTTCCAAAGTTCCGGACTCAACCTTAGTTCTCAGAACATCCCCTGTTTCTTAAACATGGTACTGATTTCTTAAGGGGTTTACTATACCCTCCAAACTCACCGAGCTGAAGGCATTCCTAACGTCGATGGTTGCTAGAAGAATAATCTCCTCCGAGTCTAAAAAGGTCGCCACTAGCTTTCATTGTTGTTGGAAGTCTCGGTTTTTCTGGCACCTCGTCCGCGGGGTGTTTGGATACCCTTTTGCTTTGGTTATGAGAACTGGGCCATTTCCAAAAAGATGGAGAAGATCTTTTTGGAAAAGTATGCATTATCCACGCGCAGTTGTAATGAGGACGCTATTTCAGCCAGAACTTTAAGAATCCGTGAAATCGCATTGCTGTTGTTGGCTCTTTTCCGTGAACTGAGCTATTTCGTCTATTTGCTAAATTTGTGTACAGAAAAAGTGCTGTAATTATCACGTCGTAGGCGGCAACATTCTTAAGCGGTAATCTGTTACTTTCTAAATATACAAATAACTGTTTGTATTCTACGATCATGTCTAATTGACTATTACCCGAATTCATCGAAAGTGTTTCTCTTGTAATCTCGATAGGCCGACGAAAAATGAATAATGAATAGACCTCCATACTGTCATCGGAGAAGCACAATGGGTTGCTTCTTTACGTCTTGTGGCAGTCGACGGCTGCGGCCGGAAAACAATTTAGACAGTCTAACCAAGGTTTTTGTACTCACGAAAATGTTCCAGATTCGTTTCTTCTATTTCTATTTAGAGTGCTGTAAGCGACTAATGCGAATGATGAAATAATTGATGATACTGATAAATGGTACTTACGTTAGATAATTCATTTAGTTGATACAAATATATGTATATTACATATAAATAATCCGGTCAAGACGGTCATAAAAATAATAAGATTACTAATAAGTCCCTCAATGTCAAAAGTTTTGGTTCGGGGTATGAAGGTAAACACTCTAGTAGTTGCTGAATGTTTCGTTTATTTGGGAAAACATGTCTATACATAAATTAGCCGTCATCTGGTCATTTTAAGAATACGATTAGGGTTGACACCCCTTCCATTTTCAACACGTATTGTACACGACAACCACAGAAAAATACAGTTAATGTATATTTTGTTTTATTGATACAAAATTTTGAATTTTATGCGTATCAGACCGACGATTCTTTCACGAAATGGCGGCGGTTGGCTTGGGGAAAATCCATGAAACGATCCTACAGCTTCTACAATATGTTTACATAAACTCCACCAGTTACGCTGGATTTGATCCACAGTGCCCAAAATATTTTTTTAAAGTAGTCGAAACGTCATATTTTTATCTGTCTTGCAAAATAAGAAAAAACCAATTTTAAAATAGATTTAAAATCGATTTAGAAACTATGAATATCAAAATAAGAATAAAATCGAAATAGAAATTTGTTTCAACATCCCATCAATTAAATTATTTGTAGTTGTATTAGAATTTACAAAAAAGAACTATACATTTAACTCAAATTATTTAGGTCTTTTTAACTTTTACATCTTTTCCTAATAATTCTCTTTTTCGTGTATTAGATTCCATTCCAAGAATTTTTGATTCTTTATAATTGAATTTATTTTTTGATATTTCGTGGTTCGTTAATGCAGTTTTATTTTTTTTACCGTATTGATGACCTTTTAAACTATTTTCTAAATACTGAGATGTTTGCCCTATGTAAATATGTAGCCTCGCAATTAGTACAAGGTACTTAATACACAATATTATTTCTTTTCTTTTTTTTTTAGATTTTAGTTTAGTGAAATATTTGGAAAAATGTATTATGTCCTTTATGACTTATACTAATATCATATTTTTTGAAATAATGCGATAATTGTTGGGAAAGTCCTTGTACATATGACGTCGACGACATATCGATTCTAGTATCTGTTTATACAGATATATATCAACATAGGACAGACATCTCACTATTTATAAAATAGATTAAAAGGTCATTAATACGAGAAACAACTGATAAACAACATTTATCTACGTGTTTATGTATTTCTGTGTTGTAAATTTAAATGAAACGAAATATATTAGTTCTGTCACGTACAATCGATGGCACTGGCATCGAAAATCCGCCTAAGCTGGTATGTTTGCCCTCTATGAGAGTCAGATATGAAAACAAATTCGTAAGTTAATGACATTCCAATGTTTCCAGTAGTTTCTACAAATTTATAAGGGAAAAACCCCAATAATTTTTCAGATTTCTACCTATCCTATATTTTTTAAATCAATCTGTATAATTAGTCCAATGAAACTTAAGGGATTTTAGAAAACTATGTCAGATAAATCACTTATCACCTTAATAAGATTTTCTTCTCAGTGGAATTTTCAAATTTACTTGAAACATCCTACAATACCTTGTTTTTTTTATTACCCAGTAGTTATTAGATGTTGGGTGTTTTAATAAATTATTACGGGAGTTATCAACACACTCAGATTATACACCACATTTTAATACCCACAAGCTACTTTTATGTCGAAAATCCATTAAGTACAGAAATTGCAAATGTCTGTAACTTGCTCATAATAATTAATTAGAAATAACCATGTACGGGGGATTAATCAATTTTATGTACAACTATCACATAACCTATGGTCAAGTATTAGGTGGGTTAAAAATTTTGTTTGTTAGTTTGGAAAATAGAATCACGTAGGTCGTTAAAGAAATCATCACCTCCACTCGATAACTCTCTGTGCCACGTTACCTGTAGTTTATTTATGGTTTCTGTTGCTAAGTTAAAAGTTTCAGCACAGTATGTAAGCATTGCTTTTTGACGAAAAAGACGTTTGAAACTAGTGTTTGGTTCTATAAATATTATTGCAACTTTGCCCCTGGAAAATTAAGCGTTAAGAGGCTAAAGCAAGGCGGTACCAAGGACGAAGCACGTTCCAAAGGGGCTATGACAGACGAAAACATCGAAAAAAGTTCACAAAATAATTTCGGATAACAGTAGAGTGAATGTGGTTGAATGAATGAATATTTGCGTCACTCTACAGTCACCTTAGTTCATTTCTTTTCTTCTTCCGATAACTGAGAAAACAAACGATCCCAAACAGAAGTGTCTTGGTGTGTACTGTTTTATTTCTGGCAATTTTAAAGTAGAAAAACAAAGAAATGACATTAATGGTTTAGTATTTTGCCTATTTCAACTTAATACTTGAAAATCAAGACAAATAATGAGCTCCCCATAAAGTGTGTCGTACCTCTATAGAAGGATTGCGTCTTTGGAAAGCAAAAAAAAGAAGCAAATGCCTATGGGATGGCGAGAACCGCAGAATCATGTAACTGCTATTATTGTATGGTGTAGACCAGTGGATACAGTTCTAAAAATAAAAAGAGCGTTGTTTACTACAGCATTCCCTCAAATGCCACATGGACCAGATCTACAATTTCTATATCTACCTTATATTTCGAGCGATTACCAGCTAATTCTGAGAGATCACAAAGACCCAAAATTAACAGCTATTTACCCAAACAAAATATATGTTCCGATTAGGGATTCAAATCTATCAAAAGAGGAATCTGTTTTAGGATCAAAACTGGAATAGCCCCAAGTACATTCTTTCCATGTATCGCTATAAATAACGGAATTTACTACCTTTATTTGTTGTAATATTCCTCATCTAATGAAATATTTTGGATTCACTTACATCTTCTGAAATCTTTTTGGCCTCATCTATATCATGTTATTTCAATTTACGATTAGTTATAACCAATTTGTAGACTTTTTTGATATTTTCTGGTGTAACGACTTCAATTGGACGTTCGTAAAGTCCAACGACCACGATTAAATTCAGTAAACCAATAGAGCAGCGTCCGGTTAACACTTTTGAAGCCATTGCTTAGTTTGTACAGTATTTTCTTTCATCAAGATCAATTATAAATTAACACACGAAATTGTTTTGAATCCATTGTTTTGAAAATAACAAAAGTAGCTTCACTTAAACGGCTGTCACTTTTTTCTGACTAATCGAAATGTCAGGAAATTTGACACATAGTCTTTTGAAAGTTGGTACTTCATAAACGTCATACGGATTTGACAATGGCGGCGCCATCTGTGTGTCAGTGAAACGACTTAATGAGTGATATTATATGTATTTAACTTTATGAGTTTTTCAGCTAACATGTTAATGACAGTTTTTACTCTTTTCAATTGAATAATATGGACAATTTGAAGGAATAATATTCAATTAATAAATGAAATCTAATTTCTGACATTTTTTTCTTTGATGGCCACATTTTATTAAAAACTAGAGTACTAGAATGTACTTTTTCTTTATTTTCGTAACTAAAGGCACGCCTATTCAAATGAAATTTACAAACAAACGAACATTAGCATATTTACGATGTTCATAGACAATAAAAATCACCTTCCTTTTATAGCACTAGCATTCCAAACCGATCATAAGTTGCATAAATCAATTTTTAATAATAATTGCGAAAAAAAAAGAAGATATAGCCTATCTATTGCAAGGTCTGAAATAATTACCTTCGTTTGATGAGTATTATATTTCACAATTTATGTACATATAGGGTACAGTCAAGTATGAACGAGTTTTAGATTAAAAATCAATTCATCAAATGATTCAAATAATTCAAATGATTCCATGTTGTTGATAAATTATTGTTTCCATCTGTAGCCATAGAATTTGTTTATTAGGAATCATATGAAAATTCATGTTCTTTTACTATTTACGTACAGGTATGAGATTTTTTCGCCGGGAGTTTCAAGGCAAAGAATTAATCGGAAAACAACATATTTTCTTTTTTTACAATTATCAAATTGGAACGTCGCATGCGAAGTTCACAAAATTTCCAAATAAGTTTTAGTACGAAGTGTAAAAATTGATTTATATGAATTTTCGGAAAACGGTGTAAGAAAAAAGAGAACACACACAGGCACAAATTCTTTTGAAATACCGGATATTGAGCTCGATCAAATATACCTTTTTTCTAATTTGAAATATGTATTAAAATGCTTTCTTTTTGGCGTCAATAGTAATAATAACGATAATACAAGTGTATAGGTGCCGAACTTATATTTTTGAAGGATAAAATGATTGTGGCTGTGGTAAAATCCAGTAGAAGAAAAACTTGGTAGTACCAGAATTTGGCCCGAACCTTGCACCGTCAGATTATTATTTAATCGGATCTATGGCGTAATTCTTGCATAGTAAAATTTTAAGAATGATTTTACCGAGGCCTCAAAGAGCCGAATTAAAACAATAGACTATGGAAATTAAGGCTTTCTTTTTGTATAATTATTTAATAAACTAAGTAAATATTGAAAACATTATTTAAGAGACATCTTTAAATATGCGACCTGCTGAAGGGTACTAAGTTTTCGGATACACAAATATTTATAATTTGATATGGTTTTGTTGTTTTTTAATGACATCAACCTCTTCTTCACGAGTAGAAAAACGTTGACGTCACAATTTATGTTTGATCTGCGGGAATAAGAAAAAATCATTGAGTGTCAAACAAGGAATATATTGAATTCTATGCTTTGACTGTTCGAAAACGTTTTTGTTTTAACTGATGTTTAATCCACGTCCATTTTTTGAACAACTAACATAGCACTCGTATGACAACATGTTCTGAGTACGTTCACCAGTAAAAATGTCAAACTTTAAGTGGCAATGACAGATTTGACGTATTCAATCAGTGTTGCCATATCTCAAAACTTAAGTAGCAACCCTCGTACTTTCTGGCTCCTATTATTATATAAAAAACATTCAATTCAACATTCAGATCAATCTAGTTTATTAATGTATTAGTTCATGAAAATCAGACAAAAGATTTGATACAGAAACATATTTTGATTTATGTTTTTTAACAGCTAAAATAAATAAAACATGATTTAAAATGCGTGTTCGTGAAGTACAGATTTCTAATTCCGAACGTGTTCTCAATACGTCCAATGTATCCTCCCCCTAACCTATGTGGTATTTCATTTAAAAAACGTGGTAGTTGACTTTAAACTTACAAATATCAAGAATAAACCTTTCCGCCAGTTAATTATATACATTTTATTCTCATAGCTAGTTTTGAATTCAAATTTAGACGTTCAAAAATCGAGGAATATATGTTCAGAACATATTCTGAACAAAGCATGCGCATTTGACACGTCAAAAAAATGTTCAAAATACATTCGGAACGTGTCCAAATTATCTACCGTGAAACAAGCTGTTATATTTTATAGTGTTAGCAAATTCTTGGCTCGTAACTCGTAATACGGTTTTCTCATTAATAATCTGGTTAATATTATTATATAACAAATAATTGTCGATACGTTTCGACGAGAAAACACCCATAAAAATAATTGGGGCGTTGTCGCTTAGGTTAATTAATTAAGAATATTTTGAAGGATCCGGAGAAATATTTAGCATTATTTAAAATTTGGAATTTAAAATAGAATGTCCTATCGAACAAAACTGTTCCACTTTTAATTAGTATTATAATTTTAATTTATTCGAGAAATGAAATTACGAAAAAATTAGTGAGAGCTGTTTTATTAAACTATGTATGGAATTACCCACAACTTGAATGAATATTCTATATAAAAATTGTTTCGTTATTTCCGAAATATCTAACCAGTTACTTCAATGTGCATTATATACATTTAATATGAGATAAAATGCTTTGATATTATCGTTTACTAGTTGAGTCGTCGAACTTCGTATCGCCTAAAGTTGAATTTATAAAGTTCGCGCTCGCGACGACGCTCTCGTTCAAGCTCGAGCTCGCGTTGGAAACTATTTCTAAAGTTTATGACTTCTCTTTGTCTCTGCTTGACGTAACCACAAAATTTTTTCAGGCTTTTCGCATTATTCAAATTTGTTAATGTAGTTTTTAACCTTTTGATCAAAATAGAAAATTTTTGAACAATTGACAGCCATTGGATCCTCCAGTAAACTGGCATCATCCTATTTGTAGAAAAGAAATGTTACTACAAACAGGTTTTCAAAATTCCATAAGTCACAGGTTTACTATATGAGAACGTTTCGTCTGTACCTCGTAATAACTTGAAGATGATATATTAGACGTTGTAGTTACTGACTATTAGAATTCTGTATATGATTGAGGATAAATTACTGTTACATAAACACCGATGACTTGTGAGTTATGTTCACAAAATAAAGTTAACATTTCATCAATACGTTTGACCTAAAACGTGATAAACAATTTTTATATTCAAATTTTTACTCAACCAAAAACCATTTTTTTTTAATTTAACAAACTACCTTTTAGATGTTATAAAAACATCCATTAAAGATGGTCCATTTGATTAGAGAAATTGAGAAACTTTTTCTAGTCTAGACTAAACTAAATACCTTATACTGGGTGATATCGACGAACATCGAGAATTGAGGCATAATTATAACAAAATAATTTTTCTTTTTCTTCTTCTGCTATATGTTAATGGATGTTTATAATCAATTCTGACCATTTTATCCTGTCTCTGGTGGTATGAATTACATCTCCTGGGGTCTTATCCCTGTTCAATTTTTGATATTATGGAACCACGACATCCTGCCCAATCCCCTTCTTCTCTCTATCTTTCCTTTTACCAAGAGTTTAATCCAATTGTACTTCTAGCTCCATATCACATGTCCCAGGTGTACTGCTTCCTCTTCTCTTCTCTTCTCTTCTCTTTTCTCCTCTTATCAAAATTATTCTAGCTATAGCTTATTCTAAGTATAGATTATTCTAAGTATAGCTTATTCTAGAGATACAGCTTATACTAGGTATAGCTTATTCTAAGTATAGATTATTCTAAGTATAGATTATTCTAAGTATAGCTTATTCTAGAGATACAGCTTATACTAGGTATAGCTTATTCTAAGTATAGATTATTCTAAGTATAGATTATTCTAAGAATAGTTTATTCTAAGTATAGCTTATTCTAGAGATACAGCTTATACTAGGTATAGCTTATTCTAAGTATAGATTATTCTAAGTATAGATTATTCTAAGAATAGTTTATTCTAAGTATAGCTTATTCTAGAGATACAGCTTATACTAGGTATAGCTTATTCTAAGTATAGATTATTCTAGAGATACAGCTTATACTAGGTATAGCTTATTCTAAGTATAGATTATTCTAAGTATAGATTATTCTAGGTATAGATTATTCTAAGAATAGTTTATTCTAAGTATAGCTTATTCTAGAGATACAGCTTATACTAGGTATAGCTTATTCTAAGTATAGATTATTCTAAGTATAGATTATTCTAAGAATAGTTTATTCTAAGTATAGCTTATTCTAGAGATACAGCTTATACTAGGTACAGCTTATTCTAAGTATAGATTATTCTAGAGATACAGCTTATACTAGGTATAGCTTATTCTAAGTATAGATTATTCTAGGTATAGATTATTCTAAGAATAGTTTATTCTAAGTATAGCTTATTCTAGAGATACAGCTTATACTAGGTATAGCTTATTCTAAGTATAGATTATTCTAAGTATAGATTATTCTAAGAATAGTTTATTCTAAGTATAGCTTATTCTAGAGATACAGCTTATACTAGGTACAGCTTATTCTAAGTATAGATTATTCTAGAGATACAGCTTATACTAGGTATAGCTTATTCTAAGTATAGATTATTCTAAGTATAGATTATTCTAGGTATAGATTATTCTAAGAATAGTTTATTCTAAGTATAGCTTATTCTAGAGATACAGCTTATACTAGGTATAGCTTATTCTAAGTATAGATTATTCTAAGTATAGCTTATTCTAGAGATACATCTTATACTAGGTATAGCTCATTCTAGGTATATACTTGGATAGTAGAACCGTCCCTTTATTGACGTACGTTATTTGGAATTGCGAGAAAAATTAATGTTGCGATTGGTTGATTCGTTTCCTAACCCTGTAGACGATACTACTTTTTCCTAGTACACATGAGATTCTTTAGATGTTACCAATTTCTTTTAAGAACTTGCGAGTGACATGGTTTATAGTAATTATTTTAAAGACAAATGTTTTACAAGTATTATTTAACAAAAACAAAGAAGCTACAATGCGAAATGAGACGGAGAATCACAAAACTTAATTATATTTATAATTGACATGGGAACATTCAAGATTAAAGATATTTAAAATCATGTGAAAATATTTACACAGACTAAGCCGGGTTAAAAAAAATATTCACACGTACGCACGCCTTTTGTAATTCGATTATGTATATAGACATGGTAAGGATGACGCAATATAATATCCGTCAAAATAGAAATTCACTTTTTAATACTTATAATCTAAATGTGCAAATTTTTTACTTTCAAGACAAGATTTACAGCGATAACTTGAATTTTTTCAAGATGTATATACATTTTCTGGAAGTCGTGGAGTTTTACGCTCCCCATAGTTTTGAATACTAGCAGAAGTTCTTCTACAAGTTGAATATAATTTACAGATTTTTCATTTTCAATGAAATTCCGCATTACGAGGGTTGTTACTCAAGTTTTGTGGTAGACAAATGAAAAGCAATAATTAAAATTGGATATGGTCAAAGACCTCCATCAAGATCTGTATATTTTTTACATGAGTTTGAACCAATTGTCCAAATCTTTTGACAAGCAAATATTCATGTAATATTGAGTGTATGCAATATCAGTTTACGCATGGGATCGAATGTTTTCTGACACAACAGACGATATTGGACGACTTCTACGAAATTCATCCTGTAACCAAGTGCGACCATGATTGAATTCGGAATACCAGCGTAACACGGTTGCACAAGATGGCGCTTCGTCACCAAAAGTCTAAACGATTTGATCGGTATACTGCTGTTGGTTTAATCCACGTCGAAAGTCATAGAAAGTTTAATTTAATTACAATTTTTTGATCAAGATTAATGTTTTAATATCTAAAAACAACTCAAATAGCAATCGTATGATAATACGTTCTGAGTACGTTCACAATCATCAGATTTGACATTTTCACTTCAGTGTTGCCATATCTCAAAACTGAATTAGCAACCCTCATACAGAGACGAAAGCTGTCTAAGTCTTTAATTTTGTATGTAAGAGTGATTCAACAAACTATTGCATGATGCATAGTGTTGGTGAAAGGATTATTTTGTTACAAGCTACTAATGAATTCTGGACTATATTCTTCTTTCCAGGCTCCATACTTTCTCTCAAGGTCCAGTTTTTTCTTACCCAGTGCTCGTATTTAGCTCTATTGTTTTAAAGACATATAAGACAAGAAAACTCTGTTATTTTCAATTTTACGAAAAAAAGTCGAGGGAGCAAATTTTTAGAGAATTTAATTTCCTACAAAAACTTATTTTATAATTTTTTTTTGTTCTCTCGTTATAACGGAAAAACTATTTTTAAAGCTTTTTGAATACATTACGTACTAAGTAATATTATAACCTCAAATCTGTTGTACAATCCTTAAAAATAAACGAAATTGAAAAAATGGGGAGTGAAATTTGTTTGTCTTGAAACGCGTCAAAAAATTTCGCTGTACAAAGTACGTATTCCGAAAAATGTATAAATAGAAAGTTACAGCGACTACAGAAAACGTTGTTTTTAAATTTTTATCATTTGTTGTAATAACTCGGTTATTTTCAATTTTACGAAAAAAAGTCAAGGGAGCAAATTTTTAGAGAATTTAGTTTTCTACAAAATCTCATTTTATAATTTTTTTTTCGTTGGATAGTTCTCTCGTTATAACGGAAAAACTATTTTTAAAACTTCTTTGAAACACTACGTACTGAGTAATAACCTCAAATCTGTTGTAAAATCCTTAAAAATAAACGAAATTGAAAAAATGGGGAGTGACATTTGTTTGTCTTGAAACGCGTCAAAAGATTTCGCTGTACAAAGTACGTATTCCGAAAAATGTATAAATAGAAAGTTACAGCGACTACAGAAAACGCTGTTTTTAAATTTTTATCATTTGTTGTAATAACTCGGTTATTTTCAATTTTACGAAAAAAAGTCAAGGGAGCAAATTTTTAGAAAATTTAATTTCCTACAAAAAATAAGATTATAATTTTTTTTGCGTTGGATAGTTATCTCGTTATAACGGAATAACTATTTTTAAAGCTTTTTTGAATACATTACGTACTAAGTAATATTATAACCTCAAATCTGTTGTAAAATCCTTAAAAATAAACGAAATTGAAAAAATGGGGAGTGAAATTTGTTTGTCTTGAAACGCGTCAAAAAATTTCGCTGTACAAAGTACGTATTCCGAAAAATGTATAAATAGAAAGTTACAGCGACTACAGAAAACGCTGTTTTTAAATTTTTATCATTTGTTGTAATAACTCGGTTATTTTCAATTTTACGAAAAAAAGTCAAGGGAGCAAATTTTTAGAAAATTTAATTTCCTACAAAAAATAAGATTATAATTTTTTTTGCGTTGGATAGTTATCTCGTTATAACGGAATAACTATTTTTAAAGCTTTTTTGAATACATTACGTACTAAGTAATATTATAACCTCAAATCTGTTGTAAAATCCTTAAAAATAAACGAAATTGAGAAAATGGGGAGTGAAATTTGTTTGTCTTGAAACGCGTCAAAAAATTTCGCTGTACAAAGTACGTATTCCGAAAAATGTATAAATAGAAAGTTACAGCGACTACAGAAAACGCTGTTTTTAAATTTTTATCATTTGTTGTAATAACTCGGTTATTTTCAATTTTACGAAAAAAAGTCAAGGAAGCAAATTTTTAGAAAATTTAATTTCCTACAAAAAATAAGATTATAATTTTTTTTGCGTTGGATAGTTATCTCGTTATAACGGAATAACTATTTTTAAAGCTTTTTTGAATACATTACGTACTAAGTAATATTATAACCTCAAATCTGTTGTAAAATCCTTAAAAATAAACGAAATTGAAAAAATGGGGAGTGACATTTGTTTGTCTTGAAACGCGTCAAAAGATTTCGCTGTACAAAGTACGTATTCCGAAAAATGTATAAATAGAAAGTTACAGCGACTACAGAAAACGCTGTTTTTAAATTTTTATCATTTGTTGTAATAACTCGGTTATTTTCAATTTTACGAAAAAAAGTCAAGGAAGCAAATTTTTAGAAAATTTAATTTCCTACAAAAAATAAGATTATAATTTTTTTTGCGTTGGATAGTTATCTCGTTATAACGGAATAACTATTTTTGAAGCTTTTTTGAATACATTACGTACTAAGTAATATTATAACCTCAAATCTGTTGTAAAATCCTTAAAAATAAACGAAATTGAAAAAATGGGGAGTGACATTTGTTTGTCTTGAAACGCGTCAAAAGATTTCGCTGTACAAAGTACGTATTCCGAAAAATGTATAAATAGAAAGTTACAGCGACTACAGAAAACGCTGTTTTTAAATTTTTATCATTTGTTGTAATAACTCGGTTATTTTCAATTTTACGAAAAAAAGTCAAGGAAGCAAATTTTTAGAAAATTTAATTTCCTACAAAAAATAAGATTATAATTTTTTTTGCGTTGGATAGTTATCTCGTTATAACGGAATAACTATTTTTAAAGCTTTTTTGAATACATTACGTACTAAGTAATATTATAACCTCAAATCTGTTGTAAAATCCTTAAAAATAAACGAAATTGAAAAAATGGGGAGTGACATTTGTTTGTCTTGAAACGCGTCAAAAGATTTCGCTGTACAAAGTACGTATTCCGAAAAATGTATAAATAGAAAGTTACAGCGACTACAGAAAACGCTGTTTTTAAATTTTTATCATTTGTTGTAATAACTCGGTTATTTTCAATTTTACGAAAAAAAGTCAAGGAAGCAAATTTTTAGAAAATTTAATTTCCTACAAAAAATAAGATTATAATTTTTTTTGCGTTGGATAGTTATCTCGTTATAACGGAATAACTATTTTTGAAGCTTTTTTGAATACATTACGTACTAAGTAATATTATAACCTCAAATCTGTTGTAAAATCCTTAAAAATAAACGAAATTGAAAAAATGGGGAGTGACATTTGTTTGTCTTGAAACGCGTCAAAAGATTTCGCTGTACAAAGTACGTATTCCGAAAAATGTATAAATAGAAAGTTACAGCGACTACAGAAAACGCTGTTTTTAAATTTTTATCATTTGTTGTAATAACTCGGTTATTTTCAATTTTACGAAAAAAAGTCAAGGGAGCAAATTTTTAGAGAATTTAGTTTTCTACAAAATCTCATTTTATAATTTTTTTTTCGTTGGATAGTTCTCTCGTTATAACGGAAAAACTATTTTTAAAACTTCTTTGAAACACTACGTACTGAGTAATAACCTCAAATCTGTTGTAAAATCCTTAAAAATAAACGAAATTGAAAAAATGGGGAGTGACATTTGTTTGTCTTGAAACGCGTCAAAAGATTTCGCTGTACAAAGTACGTATTCCGAAAAATGTATAAATAGAAAGTTACAGCGACTACAGAAAACGCTGTTTTTAAATTTTTATCATTTGTTGTAATAACTCGGTTATTTTCAATTTTACGAAAAAAAGTCAAGGGAGCAAATTTTTAGAAAATTTAATTTCCTACAAAAAATAAGATTATAATTTTTTTTGCGTTGGATAGTTATCTCGTTATAACGGAATAACTATTTTTGAAGCTTTTTTGAATACATTACGTACTAAGTAATATTATAACCTCAAATCTGTTGTAAAATCCTTAAAAATAAACGAAATTGAAAAAATGGGGAGTGACATTTGTTTGTCTTGAAACGCGTCAAAAGATTTCGCTGTACAAAGTACGTATTCCGAAAAATGTATAAATAGAAAGTTACAGCGACTACAGAAAACGCTGTTTTTAAATTTTTATCATTTGTTGTAATAACTCGGTTATTTTCAATTTTACGAAAAAAAGTCAAGGAAGCAAATTTTTAGAAAATTTAATTTCCTACAAAAAATAAGATTATAATTTTTTTTGCGTTGGATAGTTATCTCGTTATAACGGAATAACTATTTTTGAAGCTTTTTTGAATACATTACGTACTAAGTAATATTATAACCTCAAATCTGTTGTAAAATCCTTAAAAATAAACGAAATTGAAAAAATGGGGAGTGACATTTGTTTGTCTTGAAACGCGTCAAAAGATTTCGCTGTACAAATTACATATTCCGAAAAATGTATAAATAGAAAGTTACAGCGGCTATAGAAAACGCTGTTTTTAAATTTTTATCATTTGTTGTAATAACTCGGTTATTTTCAATATAACGTCGGGGGAGCAAATTTAGAGAAATTAATTTCATAAAATAACGTTTTAAATTTTGTTAGCGTCGTGGATAGTTATAATGAAAAACGATGTGTCATATTACGCACCAAATTGTCAAGACTTTGTAGAATCCTTGAAAATAATCGAAAAAAAAAACAACAGTGAAATTTTTTCGTCTTGAAATTTTCTTTCAAATCTATCAAATTGATCTGGACCTACATTTCAATTTCACGAAAAAAAAGTCAAGGGACTTAAACTTCCCACAAAAAACAACATAAAAATTTTATTGAGCGAAGGATAGTTTTATTTGTTACTACGCAAAAACCGTTCCACCCCTTTTATCAAGATGGTGGATCTTCCCCAAGGGCTGTAGCCCCACAAACTTGAACTCAAGTATAAAAAAAAATAGTTGGCTTTAATAAATGTAAAAGAGCGACGTATCAAAGCGCGGATGAGCGGGATAGGAAATGAGGGAGACTTATTTTTAGTACAGTCCTCGTATAATTCAAAATACAGTTTTGATATACGAATAGGCTGTTATTTCTACCACACGTATATATCCATACGCATTAATACCAGTAAGTTCAATTTATAAACGTGTAATTACATTAATATTCTTAATTGTAGTAATAAAATGAACGTATGGGCTTGTGAGTTATAAAATCCGTTCAATTCAATTCGAGCTAGATAAAAATTATTTATTCGATGCCGTAACGTAATAATTAACATAAAGAAATAGATAATTGACATGAAGAAATAAGTTTTAATGGAGATTTTAATTCATAACTAATAAATTGTTCTTTACCTAAATGAGTAAAATTAATAAATCCCGAATCAAATCGGTTTTAACTCAAAATAGATTTGGAATAACATAAATTCCGACAAGGACCTTGAGTACAACTGTGGAAATAATAAATTCATGTGTGCTGAAAAAGTTATTCAAGGTCAATGCCAAAATTTTCCAATTTTTCGAATCTAATTATTTTAAATTGTAAATTTATGTTAATAATTCGATCTGACCCATATTCAACAGTCATGTCTTCTTTTTCTTCCTGTTGTTTTTGCTCCAATATCATAAATTGTTCAACTGAAGATGGATCTGCTTTCAGTTCATCGATATCACACAAATTTTTATTAATCTTTTTAATTTCTTATTTCTTAGACCTTTTGGTATATTAGTGCACCTAAATGTTCTTTATTTTAAGTCTTTTCTGTTTTAAAATTAGTTTTTTTTTTTGATTTAGTTGATTCTATGATTAGTACTTTCTGGTGAACACGACAATCCTCTTTTGGAGGAACTATAAAGAGGCGTGAAGAACAAATTAATCAAATATGTACCAGATACAATAGTTCTCGCAACTGGGGAAGGAAGGCAGTGGTAAATGTGAAACTTTATTTACCAGCCAGTACCACCAAAGCGGTGTAGGTTGTAAAAAAATGCTTCTGGATTTGAAAAAACAGCGTATCGAAAGTTAACAGATGAAAACTGATGGAAATAATACGTTCAGAGAAGTTGTGAAGATAAATATTAAATATAAGCGACAAAAAAGTGTACTAACTAGTCAATTAGACTACGACCCGCGACAATTTGATGTTGCATCAGCGATTAGGTCAACCGTGAATATTTAATTGTCTATTTTTGTTTTCTTTAGAGTTTTTATTTAATATTCGTGGCTACTGAAACATCTTGGGAAATATAAAAGCATGATGTATTAAATGTATCACTATTAACAGATTTATAAGTTCTTTCTCTATGATCTGGAATTATTGGTCCAAATCTGTTGCATCCACAATGGTAATTTAGACTTTTCTACTGACTTTTAAAACGTTATTTTAAAATCCTTGTGGACTAATATTGAAAGAACATATCTACCATCTACCAAATCTACCAAAGTTTGATTTAATGTTTTACATTTAATTACACGAAACTAAAACATGCGTCCAAATGTTGCAAGTTTTTCACATACACACGTTCTATTCTCAATATCTCAGGTTCTATTCAAGATAGAGACTTCGTTTTGGTTCAAGAACACTCGCTGAAACACCTTCTTTCTTTTGAGTTTTTGAACACTTAAATCGGTTGAGTTGGAGGAGCTAGGCGCGGACATTCATTGTGGAATTATGGATTTTTGTAGTTTTTTGGCAATTTTTCTACAATCAAAGATCTATATCTCAGGTTCTAATATAGCTACAGAATTCGTTTTGATTCAAGAACACTCGCCAAAATATCTTCTTTCTCTTGAGGTGTTGAACACTTAAATCGATGGAGTTGGAGAGGAGCTAGGCGCGGACATTCAATGTGGAGTTATGGATTTTTGTAGGTTTTTGGCAATTTTTCTACATTCAAAGATCTATATCTCAGGTTTTAATATAGCTACAGAATTCGTTTTGATTTAAGAACACTCGTTTGAAACACACTCTTTCTTTGAGGTGTTGAACACTTAAATCGATGGAGTTGGAGAGGAGCTAGGCGCGGACATTCAATGTGGAGTTATGGATTTTTGTAGGTTTTTGGCAATTTTTCTACATTCAAAGATCTATATCTCAGGTTTTAATATAGCTACAGAATTCGTTTTGATTTAAGAACACTCGTTTGAAACACACTCTTTCTTTGAGGTGTTGAACACTTAAATCGATTGAGTTGGAGAGGAGCTAGGCGCGGACATTCATTGTGGAGTTATGGATTTTTGTAGGTTTTTGGCAATTTTTCTACAATCAAAGATCTATATCTCAGGTTCTAATATAGCTACAGAATTCGTTTTGATTCAAGAACACTCGCCAAAATATCTTCTTTCTCTTGAGGTGTTGAACACTTAAATCGATGGAGTTGGAGAGGAGCTAGGCGCGGACATTCAATGTGGAGTTATGGATTTTTGTAGGTTTTTGGCAATTTTTCTACATTCAAAGATCTATATCTCAGGTTTTAATATAGCTACAGAATTCGTTTTGATTTAAGAACACTCGTTTGAAACACACTCTTTCTTTGAGGTGTTGAACACTTAAATCGATTGAGTTGGAGAGGAGCTAGGCGCGGACATTCATTGTGGAGTTATGGATTTTTGTAGGTTTTTGGCAATTTTTCTACAATCAAAGATCTATATCTCAGGTTCTAATATAGCTACAGAATTCGTTTTGATTCAAGAACACTCGCCAAAATATCTTCTTTCTCTTGAGGTGTTGAACACTTAAATCGATGGAGTTGGAGAGGAGCTAGGCGCGGACATTCAATGTGGAGTTATGGATTTTTGTAGGTTTTTGGCAATTTTTCTACATTCAAAGATCTACATCTCAGGTTCTAATATAGCTACAGAGTTCGTTTTTAATTAAGAACACTCGTTGAAACACCTTCTTTCTTTTGAGTTTTTGAACACTTAAATCGGTTAAGTTGGAGAGGAGCTATGCGCGGACATTCAATGTGGAGTTATGGATTTTTGTAGGTTTTTGGCAATTTTTCTACATTCAAAGATCTATATCTCAGGTTCTAATATAGCTACAGAGTTCGTTTAGGTTTAAGAACACTCGCCGAAACACCTTCTTTCTTTTGAGTTTTTGACCATTTAAATCGGTTGAGTTGGAGAGGAGCTAGGCACAGACATTCATTGTGGAATTATGGATTTTTGTAGGTTTTTGGAAATTTTTAATTAATTAGTTTAATCTACAGAGGACGAAAAGTTTGATTTACCAAAAAAATAAAAAATATCAAAAAAATTGTACAAAAAGACAAGGTATTTTAAGCCTTTTATCCTCAAAATATTAGTTAATTACGTTGCTTTTGACAGCATAAAGACGAATTTTACACAATTTTCACCTTAAACTTCAATTTCTCTTCGATTTTGAAACAAAAAACCAAGTTAATTATGGGGTTATGATCCCCATGACCCCCCAGTATCCGCGCTTCATCGAATCTAGATTTTGAAAGTTCAATACCTTTATGATTTCTAGTGAAATAATTTCTTAACAAAAAAACAGTATTTGTGTATTTTAATAAAGATTTCTAAAACGTACCAGCGCGGAAGTTGTAATATTTCAAGTTTCTTAAAGACGTCACTGCAATTTGTGTTTCTAAGCGTATTGTAAATCATCGTTCTTCAACATTCTGTTTGTACAATGACCACAATTATTCTTTTATAATAATAAAGAGTTATCAATGATTTTTTATATAAATATTAAAATAATTTATTCAGCTGACTTATTCTAAGTAAAGAATATTTTAGAAAATCATTTTTATTTGGTGTTATGGCTAGTTCAGAGCAAAATCATTCATAAAATCAATCTTGATAACACCATCAAATATCTTTATAAAAACAGTGGGAGAAGATCAAATTCGTGATAGTTTTGACCCTGTAAATCGGAAGATTTTTTTAAACTGGCGTCACTGATGTTTGTAGGAACCGTAAAAAATGTCGGCCTTCCAAACAGGATATAACGCCATCTTTCAACTAGACCTGCAACACTACTCACACCATATAGAGATAGTTCTGGGCTAAGACGCAAGACATAACGCAATAACTTTTTTTATCAAAAATCGATTTTATTCACCAACATAATCTTCTTCAAGAGCAATACAATCATTCCAACGTTTCTTCAACTTCTCGATGGCGTGTTTGTGAAAGGATTTACATTTTTTTGAGATCAGCAAATAGCCAGTAGTCACTGGCGGCCAGATATGGACTATACGGTGGATGGGAAGCAATTAGAAGTGTAATTAGTTCAGTTTAACCATCGTTGTCATTGAATTGTGAGCCAGTGCATTGTCTTTGTGAAACGGTGGTTTTATCCTCGACATATGAGGCCGTTTATCCTTGATTTTTGGAGATTTTCGCTGAAGAATATTCCATGCGAAACTCAAAATACTAAAGCCATAACCTTCGCAGCTGATTGTTGTGCCTTTGGACGTGGTTCATAGACTGCAGTCCATTCAGTGAAATAATGAATCCATTTTCCATCCATTGTCACATATCGACCAAAAAAATCTTATTTATTACGCCAAACACTGCTCTGAATCATCAAAACGTTGTTGTTTTTGATCCACTGTGAGTAAACGCGGTAGACACATTGAAAAAAGTTTTCTCATGGTCAATATACGATTAGATATAACCAGTATGGGGTTCACCATCATCGAAAAATAACTAAAGTGTCTGTCACTTTTTTTTTGACTAATCGAAATGTCATGAGAGTTTACACATTGTGTTTTGAAAGTTGGTACTTCATAAACGTCAAATGGATTTGACAATGGCAGTGCCATCTGTGTGTCAGTCACACGACTTATATTGAATGATGTTATAAGTTTTTCAATAGTTATTTCTTCAGAATTTTAACAAACAAAAAGGAAAAAAATGAGCCTTTTTGGTTATTGTTTTCCGAAACAAAAAATTCACTTTACTACTTCGAGCGATTTGAAATTTGATAAACAGATAAACAGTTTTTAGGTTAGCTTTTCGTGGAAATAGTAATAAATTGTCTGAGAAAAATAATGTTTACTTTTTAAAATGTCTAGAAATGACCTGATTATGTCAGAACCTACAAAACTTTCTCAAAAAAAGCTACAAACTATCTCGGGGATAAAATAATAAATGAAGTAATCAACTTGATCGGTGGAAATGACAAAAATTTTAAAGCTAACTAAAATATTATTTCATATAAGATTAATGCATATGTCATATGCATGTGTGAACAAGCTTTACAATAACCTGTTTATAAAATGTAGTTACCAAAGATTGGAAATGAGTTGCGACAGTTTCCTTGAGCACCACGTCAGTTTGGAAGCGTTGCCTCCAAATCCAGTGCTTCCGTTCAGGGAGAAAATGAAAATCCCTCGGTGCTAGGTAGGAACTATATGGTGGAAATCCCATTAAAATGCCGGAGGTGTGTTGAGTCACAACTTTCACTATGTGAGTCTGGATTAAATGTTGTTTCAGGCTGCATAAATTCCACTTTGGACCCAAAGAACAGTCGCCACCCTCTCTCTGCTGTTGGAGGTTCGTTTGGATTTTGTGGTTTCGTTGAAGAGTTCGTGCACATCTATTCTTGTGATTGTCGTTCCAGTTCATGCGTGTCATACAGAATCCATGTCTCATTATCCTTCTCAATGGATTTCAATGCCAATATTGTAACGGTAAAGAAACTTCGAAGATACCACCGTGTTAGTAACTTTGTGAGTCACTAACTTGTAAAGTAAAAAAGTAAAAACTTGTTATAAAAATATATGGTTAAAGATTTTGTACCAAAACTATTGGGACATACTTTAGTAAATCTCAATAAAAGTTAAACAACACTAATATTAACAAATATTTCTCATCCGCTTTTCGGATGATATAGATATAAAGATGTAGCACAAGGTTCACTATATTCCGGAGAATTCAAGTCAAAATGGCATCGTGATCTTCATGTTTTCTACTCTCTAATACGTTCTCTTCATGATCTATTACTTTAAAGTGACACCTCGTATTTTAGAATCTTCTTTAAACTTTATTAAAATTATAAAATACTTTTATGCAATGCACTTTACAGTATTACGATTGTCCTACATACTTCTAAGAGCGAATTTACATTCACAATTAACTGATTTGATGTGAAACTATTTTAAAATAGCCGTTCGTCTCGATTGGTGCGAAATTCACACACTCAGACAAGACCACGACAGTGTCAGATAACATTTCTCAACAACATCATTATTGGTTATTATTATTTTCAAATATACATTTATGTGTCTCAAATGGTCGATAATGTGTTGCATGACAGTATTTTTTATAATATAGGGTGTTCATAAAAGTTGAATTACAAGTTTTTGGTTGGTATAACATGTTCAACACGTTTAACGTTCGAAACCGAGTGAAAAATATCCCGTATTATAGTGAGAAAGTATTTCTCACTGTTATTATAATAAACCAAGTCAATTATGAATTGTTACATGTCGAACTGATCGGTACTTTACCCCATCAACTTCAATTTCGACCTCGGTTAATATTTCGTTCCATAAAATTGTTAAAGTGAAACTACCTATCAGGAATCACTCTTCAAAAACACAAAAAACCTTTAACCTTCAAACAACGAAAAACGGTTATAATTAAGAATAAAGAAAATACAAGCTGAAATTCGTCGATAACAGCTTTCTTCAGTGAACGCCGTTTTTAGATCAGATTTCGTTCATCCGATAAATGTAATAGGATTTAAGTCCGGGCTATGCGCGGGCCATAGTGGCAATTTCAACATCTTGTAAATAATGCCATACGGAACTTGCAGTGTGTGGACGGGCATTGTCCTGCATCGATTCGCTGTTAATCGCCCGCTCCAACATTTTCTTTTATCCAACACTTCGCGAATGTTTCTCCAGGTCTTCTGTAGACTTGTCGTCTTCTATGCGCTTTGCTGTGGTCTAAAAAAAGAACAGAGCCCCATTGTTTGTCAGTCCAAGTAACGCGTTCTTTGGCAAATCGTTAACGAGCTGCTCGGTGGTCTTTGCGAATAGTAGCCGGCCATTCTGGTTCAAGATTAGCTGCTTTTAGTCTTCTTTTGACTGTCCAGCCACTTCTCGCGTTTCTCTGAGTTCTTGTTGTACTTAAATACTAGGGAGATCCCGATCTATCAACAATATGCGGTCATGTCTGTCAGATGCTCAGATTTTTCTTCTGGAACCGTGTCTTCGGCGAAAGTTAAACGTCCCTTAGAAAGCATAAGAAGGGTGGTTGCCGATCTTAACATATTACTGGACTGAATTTTGAATCTCGCTCTGAATACTTCAAATCAATCCTCCGTACACTTTACGGATTACGAATTATTTCCTAATTTGATTTGCTGCACTCAAGTATAGCCCATCGTATTCTTTGGTTTAGATAAAAAACTTTCATTTGAATTCAATTTTTTGTCACGCAAGAATTTCGTCATGGATTTGAATAAACACCAATCTGACGGTAGAAGATTCGGACTAAATGTTGGTTGAGGTAAGAGGTCAATACCACCAAGTTTTTGGTCCTTATTTAGCGAACTTTCCCAGCATGTGGTTTAGCATTGTCTTATTGTAAGCTATCAGCTATCCAAATGTATATCTCGACATTGATAGCCCAACAATCTGGTATCATTTCGAAGTATACTAAATCTTCAAAATTCCAACACACTTACCACTCGAATCGACTTTTCTGTACCACAGATTTTGGTAATTGTCCTTCATCTAAACACTGATTTTCCATATTCGGGTTGTACAATAATGGGTCTAAGAAAATGATCATCTTTTGGTAAGATAATTACTTTGAATGGTGACGTTTGTCAGTCAGCAAACTGGAAAAGAAAATGGGTATTCCACAAATTGATTCCACACTATATACCTTGTGTTTTGCAGACGACCAAATTATCTTGGTACAGGACTACGAAGACTTAGAATATATGACAAAAAAGCTGGTAGAGGAATACAAGAAATGGGGTCTGAAAGTAAATTTGAGTAGAACGAAGTATATGCGTATTGGAGGAGAACAACAAAATTTAATACTTGGAGAAACACAACAAAAAATAAGTCGTTGTACAAAATACAAATAAAAAGATTAGATGAAGCAATCGCACAAATAAATAACCAAGGAAGACAAGCAATAAGACAGTTAAATAGTGTATTGTGGGACAAACAAATATCCAAGGAAAACAAACAATGCTTGAAGCCACAGAAATGGATTATTGGAGACGCGCGGCAGGAATCTCAAGTCGTGAAAATCATCAGGGAGATCAAGAAAGTGCAGCATACGATTACAGAAGACATTCGGGTGAATCGGTTAAGATGGTACGGACATGGTGCAAAGAATGCCTGGATACCCAAACAAATTTTGAATTGGACACCACGAGGACGAAGAGGAAGACCAAGATTAAGCTGGAGGGAGGGTATCGAGAAGAATATTCGAGAAAGAGGATCTTTTAACCTTAAAATCCCACGTAAATGAATAATGCGAGCGCGAACTAACTCCGAGCGTGAAACTGATCTTGATAATTTTGGTTATTGTATTAAAATCGTCGTTCGTTGTTGTAATTTTTGTAGTTTGGTGTTTACCGATGCTGTGATTCGACATAAATTATCATTTTAGTTAAAATATTCGTCCTATTCATTTATTGTAACTGTAACTTTTTAGTATCCTCATAATAGCCTCCCCGAGCGATTTTACATATGGTAAAAGTATGTAAACTTTATAATTATGCCTCACAGTGTATAAGTTGGAGATTTTTTTATTAATATAATAGATTTATCTCAAAGATCTATTTTCCTTACTCATTCCATTCAAATTATGTTTAACTGCACATCACTATTGAATTCAACAAAATGTCACTGTACGCGTTGTATCAAAAATGCATCTCGGTATTCGCAATACACTCACCAATGATAATCGGAGTATGAATTTGACCTTGCCCAACCCGATAGAGAAGTACTGATCTGATTCGCAAACTGAATTAAAAAAAAAATGTTGTAAGCCCATCCTTAATAATTTCGGAAGATATAGAAGAAGGTGTTTAATGACGAATCGCATTTTTGAACACTGGTTTGTATATATAAAAGCGCATTGGTCAATTGAAATCATGTCATTGCATCGACATCCATTTCATAGTGAAGTTTGTGGAATCGTTCAAAATGAAGGTTAGTTTTTGTTTAATTTTCCAAACTATCAGATTTATGCTATACATCTTGTATTATCTTAGATAATTTCAACGGTTTTCCCAAGATTTTTCTAATAACTACATTATAGATTGTGTATTGGTCCTTCGAGTAATTTTTTCATACTTCCAATCCAAGATTACTAGAGAATTGTGTGTTCTATGAAAGAGTTTATGTTTTAGGTATTTATCGTATTAGCTTTCTTTCAACTGGCTTCTTGTGGTCTACTCCCAAACACCTACCTTCCTGCACAGAGAGGGTCATCGTTTCCTGCACAACCTGCTTATTCAGGACAAGTTAATGCGTTTGCATCTGCTGGTACATATTCAAATTCAGGTCCACAAATCCCAATTTTAAGACTAGATAACAACAACGAAGGAGAGGGAACTTATCATTACCAATACGAAACAGGTATAATACCAAATAAAATAATTACCAAAGACAACAACCGAAAAGAAATCAGTTAGATTATCATGATTTTTTTCAGGTAACGGTATCTCAGCACAAGAACAAGGAGATGCTAGAGGAGATGGTACTAAATCCAACGGTGGTTTCTCGTACACGTCACCCGAAGGTCAACAGATTCGTCTCACTTACACTGCCGACGAAAACGGTTTCCATCCAGAAGGTTCTCACTTACCCACACCTCCTCCAATCCCCGAAGCGATCTTAAGATCCATCCAACAAAATTTGGCCGAGGAAGCTAGAGGAGTAAGCGATGATGGATCTTACAGAGGTGATAATTCCGGAGGATACAACTTGGGAGGTGGAGGTGCTGGCGCTTTTAGACAGTCTGGAGGATACAATGCTGGTGGTTACCATTACTAGTTTTATAATATAATTACTATATTTATATATCAATAAATGAAGATGTTTTTATAAAAAATAATTTTATTTACTCCTACCAAAAATTAAAATCAATCAAAAACATCAAGAAGATTTCCTTACAATGTAAACTGATGACTTCTCAATCTATTTTCTGAGCATTGATAAGTTTGTCCTATTTAAACATAGCACCACCTCGTAAATCCTATTTTTTGATGTTCTAGATTCATGATTACTGATATATTTTGAAAAATATGCCTTTAAAAACGGTGATTAGTTTTCAATATATTTTTCCTTTATATCCACACACTTTTCAGAACGTCTAAAATAAGCTTCTATGCCACTTTAAAAATATGAAACATCTTTAGAGTGAAAAAATTTATACACCACCTGTTTATTTTCATCGTCGGTGTTAAATCTGTTAACCATTAACTCGTCCGTCAGCTTTGAGAACAAAATACAGTAGGACGGGGCCAGATGAGGGCTATATGGTGGGTGTTAATCTCTGTGAAGCCATATTCGTGTACGATATCTTTGAAAAGCAAAAAAAGTGTAATATGCCACGTTCGAAGTAGTTTTTTATTCTCAAAGTCAATCAAAATAGTTCCAAAATATTGTAACCATCACTTTTTTGGCGCTTCTTTAGCAGGGTCTCTCCTTTTCCGATACCACTCCATGGAATTGTTCTTGGACGTTGGATCTTAGTAAAATTTATATAGTTTCATCACTCGTTAGAATTTAACATATTACACTTTTTTGGTCCTCGATTCATACTCCAAAACATTGTATTCGACGCTGCTTTTCCACTGATAGTTTTTACGAACTTCCTTCCAGATGGAACGATCTTAGTCTTCATTGGAGTCGGTTCTCCCTTTTAAATCCAATGTTTTGATCGTTATTTTGGTTAGGGTTTGAAGTGATGGACCCACGTTTAATCCACGGCTTTATTTTTGCCAAAAACTCGATTGAAATATCTTCACGACGCTGTTGTTGTTCGGTTGGGAACAAATACGGCACCCATCTTCCTCGTATCCAAATTTCCAGTTAATATGACTAATCGCACTTTTTGAAATGTCTACTATGTCTGTTAGCTCGCTCATTTTTAGTCGACGATCCTCCAGTACTACTTTGCGGATTTTCTTCAACATTTCTGGAGTCGTCACTTTATTTCGTCAACCACTGCGATGCTGGTCTTCGCAGGTCGTACAGCCACGTCTAAACTCCAGTATCCAATATTTTACTGTTGATAACGAAGACGCAGTCTCATCCAGAGTAGAATCTAGTTCAGCTTTTATATTGGTTGGGCTAACGCCTTTAAAATAAAAGTACAGTGTAATCCCACTAATCCGGCACTATTGAAAACCGGATTATTGGAATGTTCGGATTACTGGGTTGTACAGAAAAAGTCATAGGTAATAAATAAAATAAAGGTTTTCATAGAGAGAATAAATGTATGTTATGTTTTAATTTAACATGTAAGTACATATGTAATTAACTAGATTTGAAATAATCCTTAATTAAGGTCTGCTTTTGTGCAATTTGTAGTCCTTGCTTAAAACCCTTTTCTCGCATGTTGCTAAGAATTATAATATCTTTGGCAGATATGCCGTTTTCTTCTGCCCATGTTATGCAGTGGTATTAAAACAAATCAATGCATCATCTGGTTTAACTCTTACAGCAGTTGTAGTGGCTCCAATATTTCTACAGAGCTTTCTTCTTGTACTGCTTCACATACAATTTCTTCATCAGTCATAATTTCCTCTGTTTCTTCGATTACTTCAAACCAAGAATTCAAATTTTCCTCTCTTGTCTACAATCCTTTTTCTGATAGATTTTGAGCCCAATCGGCAATAGTCACATTATCCTCAGTATCCCATTCATTTGTTTCTTCTGTTCCTGATACATCATTCATAGTAGGCCACAACTTTTTCCATGAAGATTGAATTAAGTTAGGAGAAACAGACTTCCAAGCATGAGCGAGTGAGAATACAACATCCTTTAAGGCTCTGCGTTACATCACCATCCTGAGTTATAATATGGATCAGCAATTTATTTATTTTCTGGATAACATTTTGATCCATCGGCTGCAGTAAAGGCGTGCAGTTTGGTGGTAGGAAGATGGCTTGGATATTCCCATCACTTGATTTAAGTTCTTGTTCATTTGGGTGGCCTGGAGCATTGTCAAGTACGAGTGAAGCTTTTATGGGCAAGTTTGATCTTTTCATAAACCTCTTGACTTCTGGGACAAAGTCTTTATGAAACCATTCGCTAAATACCTCTCTCGTGACCAAGCTCTGGGATTTTTTGCTTTGCCAATCACTAACAAATCCAATTTGTGTGTTCCAGTAGCATTTTAACACGGCATGAATTTGATTCTATCTTTACTCACTTTACGACCTGGTGCACTTGCTTCTTCAGCAGATACGAACGTTTTATTGGGCAACAGTCTTCAGAACAGACCAGTCTAGATTTGGTCAGGAAGAAGACTTTGTTTTTAAAATGCTCGATAAAAGGCTGTACTGCAGATTCGTTGCTTGATAATTTTTCACCCGATATGGTTAATAGACGGATACCAAATCGTTTTTTAAATTAATCCAGCCATCCATCGAAAATCATCTTTTTGGGTAATTTTTTTATAGAGTTCGATTGCTTTGGCTTTCAGAATTTCTCCAGTGTGTTTAGAACGCCGCTGTATGAACCATAAGTAAAGAGCGTTTTCCATCTTTGGACAATCGCCAACTTTTAGTGTTTTACGCTTTCCTGGTCCCGTCTACTATCTTTTGCCTTTTCTTCTTAAAATCGTGTATAGTAGCACGCCCAACACCATCTTCTTTTGCCAATTTACACATATTTTGTCCACTATCTAATTTTTTGACATTTTTAACTATAAAAACAAATAGGTTAGCACGTGCACGTGATAAGTTTTGAGGTTAGACTGCTAGTTAGACATAACGTTGACCAGTTTTTTCCGTGTGTACAAAATTACTGAAAACGTTCATTATTAATGGTTGCCTAACAAATATTATCTAAACAACTTGTCTTCTTCAAATTTGAAACATATGTTGTATAGATTGTGTACTTACAGCTACCGTTATGTCTAGGTCAGGTCAGGTCAGGTACTTCTTGGACCATATTCGTTCAGTAAAATCACCGGCGGCTGGTTTTAGTTTTTCTCCACTTGATTTGGGAAACTAGATGTTCGAGATGTAAAGACCATAAAAAACAATCATTTCCCCGTTTGACCAATAGTTTTAAGCAATATTGTCACTATTCGTGTTGTTCTATAAGAGTTTCGGATGTAAGTTCTAACAATGTTAAGGATCGGAGAGGATTAACTACTTACTACCGAAACTTAATATATTTTGGGTTTAATTATCGATTTTATATTTAATTTTATACATGGTTTTATGACCTGTAGCTCTGAAACTTTTTTCTTTATTTTAGGAAATAACAAAATATATTCTTTAACAAGGCGAAAAATGTGTTAAACAGATATTGTAAAACAGAAAACTTCACTTCCAAAATTATATTAAAGTTAATATTACGAAAGTACGATATCTTAAAAGAGAAGGATTTTTGCATTCATTATTCCCATAATTTGTATAAAAAAATGTTGTTTTAGTGGTAGTAATCTATCAAAAATACACCGTACCAATGATATCGTCAGATAATAATTGTAAACGACCTTGACCAAGCGACCACTAGAGGAATGATCTGATTTGCATGGTGGCATTTAAAAAAAATTAAATTGAATTAAATGTTGTAAGCCCATCCTCAATAATTTCAGAAGATTCAGAATATGGTATTTGATGATGAATCGCATTTTTGATTACTGGTTGGTATATATAAAAGCACAATGGTCAATTGAAATCATGTCATTGCATCTAAATCTATTTCATAGTGAAGTTTGTCGGGTTGTAACGTATTTACATTCGAAAATGAAGGTTTGAATTCAATATTTCATACCATAATACTAATATATAATATTTTTATTTCTATTTTGAATCTTTTCTATGGTTTTCCAATGATTTATTCCGATTTAATCCATAGATTATGAATTTTGAGAGTTGTATTAAAATTTTGAACAATCGAGTGAAGTTAATAATAATTTTTCAATAATTTCTTAATAGGATTAATTTAGAATTATTTTCGAATATTGTATTCACAAGAAAATCTTTATTTATATAAAAACTTTTGGCTACATTCTGAGGTTCTTCAGCTTCTTAACCCAACTCATCTTATACAAGTATCAACATCCAAAATTTATTAGTTTTGAATCATTTTTTTTAACGAAACATTTTGTTTTAGGTACTTATAGCATTAGCATTTTTACAATTCGCTTCTTGTGGTCTGCTTCCTAACACATATCTTCCTCCACAACCTGCTTATTCAGGACAAGTTAATGTGTTTGCATCTGCTGGTACATATTCAAGCTCCGGTCCACAAATTCCAATTTTAAGACTAGATAACAACAACGAAGGAGAGGGAACTTACCATTACCAATACGAAACAGGTACGTTATCACTTTAGATTAAAACGCAACAATTCAAAAATGAAAATTTAGCATATTTTTTTACAAAAAGGGGAATTTTCTACGAGGATAATCAAAGAAGTACCTGCCCAACAAAGAAAACACAATATTTTTTCAACGTAATCTTTTTTGTAACTCCATACTCTTTTTATAATACGAATAGTCAAGCTCCTCCTCGTTATTTTGGAAATCCTTGACCGTTGAGTCATTTTTTCAAGTCTGGGAATAGAAGAATATTCCGATGGGGCTAAATCTGGTATATGAGGTGGCATTTCAAACTTGAATTCATGATGTGTGATCTGGTGCATTATTTTGATGAAACAACACTTTCTTCTTAGTCAAATGAGGGGGTTTTTGCTTCATTTCTTCTATAAAATGGTGCATAATGGTGGATAAAAATTATCCCACGCGCAACCCAAAAAACCAACGCCATAACCTTGCCTGTAGATGGAACGGCGTTTGCCTTCATTGAACTCGGTTCTACCTTTTGAGTCTATTATTTTGATTGATCTTTTGATTCAGGTTAGGAGTGATGGACCCACGTTTCATCTATGGTTATTAAGCGGCTGTATATCTGTGAAACATCTTCACGAAACCTTTTTTGTTGTGATTAAACAAACGCGGCACCCATCTTACGCACTGCTCTCTCATGGCCGAATTTCCAGTTAATATTCGATGTATCGCAGTTTTTAAAATGCCTACTATGTCTGCTAGTTCACATACTTTCAGCCAACGATCCTCCAGTACTACTTTGTGGATTTTCTTTGGTGGACCAACTTTATTTGGTGGACCACTCTGAACATGGTCTTCGCAGGGTGTACGGCCTCGCTTAACCTCCGCTATCCATTATTTTTTTGTAGAAAACGAAGGAGCAGTCTCGTCCAAAGTAGAATCTAGTTCAGCTTTTATATTGGTGAGGCTAACGCCTTTAAAACGTCTTCAAACTTGAAATAGAGGCCTTATAGATTGCGTACTTTCTAATACAGCAACTACCACCATCTCTAGGTCAGGCCATGTAATTCTGGGATCATCTTCGTATTATAAATTTTGTGTTATATATCCGAAAATTCTGCTTTTTATCTCACAATATATTTTTATAATTCGAAAAGTTCTTTCCGACACATACCGAGGTAACTTGACTTAAATCTGAAAATTCTACGTTTAGATCAATTTCAAAGTTTCCATAAAAAATTTTTTAAAGTTTCTCGAGGGTTTTGAAGCCACTATATTTTTCTAAAACGGTTTTAAACATTTTTCATTTACTAAATTATCAATTTTACCAGAAACCTCTGAAATATTTTCGTCAATTCGATTATTTCTTATATTTTAAATTGTTTATAGTTTTCACTACAAAACTGTAATACATTTTCTTTGTAGTACTGAATCCGTAAAGGAATTTTGACAAAAAATGTTAACGCTACTAATTAGTACATTTACATTAGAAAATTCATCACCCGCATCAACTTTGGATCAATTATCTAAGTTGTTGCCCAGCTTTAACCACAACGTCTCTAATTCTCGGCATGCTATCAAATGAGATTCACTAGAACTTCCCGTATTGATCCCATCAACAAAATTATAAAATAATTCTCACTGGAGTTAGTAGTTTCGTCCGAAATCTCCTTAACTTCTTCTATGGCATCATTGTATATAGTTTTTTCTCGATGTAATTTCACCAGGAAGACTTTTGTCGAAATATTTTGAAGACGAATTTTGTAGTTTTTACTCAACTCAGGATTCTTGTTGCTCATTGGATGAAGGTCTACCATCTAAAGGTAGTTGGAAATCCCTAATTAACTACATGGAATTTCCTACTCAGTTAATCTGGAAAGGAGTGCAAACTAGACCGCATTAGGACAATTGACAAAATGCCCAAATCGACGAAAGAGGTAGAACCAGTTCATATTCAGAAAATTGATCGATGATTTTATCAGACCGTCTAAAACGGGCTAAAATGGATATCTGAAGCACTGAATATATGTGTTCAACATATAGTTCATGTCAATTTGGACGTGAGAAAAATTGCTGCAAAATTGATCCCCAAATGTTTGAATGTTGACCAAAAGCGTGCAAGGGTAGAAACATCGCCTTCGATCTGTGCTAGATTTGAAAACGATGTAGACTTCTCAAATCGAATTGTTACTATGGATGAGACTTGGGTACATTTCTACGATCCAGAAACAAAGCAACAATCGATGAAATGGAGACACTTTGGTTCTGCAAGACCTAAGAAGTTTCGTGTCTAAAAATCTGCTGGAAAAGTTTTTGCTTCAGTTTTTTGGGATTGCCATGGAGTTAATCATGTAACCAGACAATAACTGGAGATTAATATTCGACATTACTGATCACTCTACGGGAAAAAATCAAAGAGAAAAGACGCAGAAAGCTATCCAAAGGTGTTTTGTTTTTGCAGTACAACGCCCTTGCACACAAATCTTATGTTGTCATGCAAAAAATTCGTGATTTAGGTTTTGAATTATTAGAACACCTCCCTTATTCACCAGATTTGGCTCCGTCCGACCATAATCTCTTTTCTCAACTGAAAAAAAGTTTAAAAGATCGTAAATTTCCTTCCAACCAGGAGGTAATTAAAGCTATCGAGGTCTGCATGTATCCAATTAAGAGGAGATTATGTTGAGTAATGAAAAATTTTGACATTGAAACTTTGTTTAGTTCTATAGTAGGCTAAGCATTTTTCAATATATCCTCGTATACAAAATTTTCCTTAATCATCAAGTATTTAATTAATCGATAGTTTGATCATTAGAATTTCTCTAAATAATATTTCTCAGTTTTAACAACTTCTAGAATAAATTGAAATTGGCGCTCTAAAGATGTTGGAGTTCTCCAATTACAAAGAAATCAGTTAGATTATCATGATTTTTTCCAGGTAACGGTATCTCAGCACAAGAACAAGGACATGCTAGAGGAGATGGTACTAAATCCAACGGTGGTTTCTCGTACACGTCACCCGAAGGTCAACAGATTCGTCTCACTTACACTGCCGACGAAAACGGTTTCCATCCAGAAGGTTCTCACTTACCCACACCTCCTCCAATCCCCGAAGCGATCTTAAGATCCATCCAACAAAATTTGGCCGAGGAAGCTAGAGGAGTAAGCGATGATGGATCTTACAGAGGTGATAATTCCGGAGGATACAACTTGGGAGGTGGAGGTGCTGGCGCTTTTAGACAGTCTGGAGAATACAAGGCTGGTGGTTATCATTACTAGTTTCATAATTTATCAACTATATTAATATGTTAATAAATAAAATTATTTTTATGAAAAGTGATTTCATTTACTCATTTACAAGACGCAGAATTGATGACTTATAAATATTGATAAGTATGTCCTTGTAAGAATCAGAATTCAAGTCATCTCGTACATAATATTATGATTTATTTTATTTGTTGTTCTGTATTGTATAGTATCTTGAAAATTCTGTTTGCGAAGTTTGCGGAATAAACGAAGATGTATCTAATTTAGGTCATGATGCTGGTACCTGCAAGCAGTTTGATTAAAGGTTAATTTTTAATGAAACTAGTTTTGAGATATGATTTATATTTGTTTTCAGTATTTTTTATACCGAAATTAACAATTAGATAAGTATTTTTAATGGTAATTTCATCGATATTAATGAAAAACTCTATTTATTGCACGTATTACACTTGTCAACGGAATTTAAACTTTTTTGCCACTCATTCCTGGCTTTTTTTCCTTGATAGCGCTTTTCTCTAAAGAAATGTCCTGATGAAATCTTTCGCATTGTTTATCTCTTAGAGGACCGAAATTCTTGAGGTAGAAATCTGGATGAGAGTGCAGGATATGTATTTTAGTCACATTACATCCCAAAGCTTGGTATGAAATTGTAGGCTCATTGATTATGTCTTTGTAATTTTCCACTTCACGGTTTCCTAGGAAATTTTGGACAACGTTCACTTTTTCCAGATCATTCAGGTTCCTTCAAAGTTAATAATATTTCCTATCTAATTTTTGCCTTGTTTGGGAAATTTCTGTTCCAGGTATAAGAATCAACTGGCATCTTCAGCAATAGCTTTAACAAAATATTTAATCAGGTCGAGTTTTATATGCAACAATGGTAAAAGTATGTCGTCAAAGTTCACTAAAGGATCATTTTTAACATTATTTTGTCCTGGAGTGAGTGACCCATGCTTGGGTCATACTTGTATTGTGACTTTTTGAGTCTCTGCTGTCCCATTCGCAAATGGAACAGCAATATTTTGAGTAACCAAGCTGTAGCCCAAGTAAAGACTTTAGAATCTCCACAAATTTTCCAAATATGTTAATATTTGAAGAAGAAATTTCATGTTCTAGTCTTTCTAATATCAGAACTATGGGCAACCACCACTGAAGGACATTTGTTTCCGTTGTACGAGGATGTATTGATATCTGGTTAACCTAGACCGGTTCCATGCATAAACAAAATATTGCGTTACCATAGCAACGAACAATAAATTATTAGAAGTGTTGCTCAATAAATTAAAAGAAAAAAGATGTCCATCGAAATTGTGAAAATTAAAAACTTGGAGTATCGAACCATTATCAAGTACCTGTATTTAAAAGGGTTAAGAGGTAAGCAGATTTACGAAGATATGCTTAATACTTTTGGTAATCAATGTCCTTCCATTGAAGATGATGACCGATCTGGAAGGCCAGTTTCTGTGTCAATTCCCGAAAATATCGATGCAGTTCATGACATGATTTTATCAATTTTATCACACCGAAAAAAACCGATATTTGAAGCACTGAAAATTTCATACGAACGCGTTCATCATATAGTTCACGTCAATTTGGACATGAGAAAAATTGCTGCAAAATTGATCCCCAAATGTTTGAATGTTGACCAAAAGCGTGCAAAGGTAGAAGCATCGCTTCGATCTGTGTTCGATTTGGAAACGATGAAGACTTCTTAAACCAAATTGTTACTATGGATGAGCCTTGGATACATTTCTACGATGTAGAAACAAAGCAACAATCGATGGAATGGCGACACTCTGGTTCTGCAAGACCTAAGAAGTTTCGTGTCTAAAAATCTGCTGGAAAAGTTTTTGCTTCAGTTTTTTGGGATTGCCAGGGAGTAATCATGATTGATTTTTTGGTAAGGGTAGAACAATAACTGGAGATTATTATTCGACACTAATGACCACTCTACGGGGAAAAAATAAAGAGAAAAGACGCGGAAAGCTGTCCAAATATGTTTTGTTTTTGCCTCTGCCCACAAATCTCATATTGCCACGCAAAAAATTCACCAAATTCGGATCCGTCCGACTATCATGTCTTTCCTCAACTAAAAAAAAGTTTAAAAGGTCGTAAATTTTCTTCCAACGAGGAGGTAATAAAAGCTGTGGAGGTCTGGTTTGCAGAGCAAGAAGAAAGGTCTAGAGACGTTGCAGGTTCGCTGTAATCAATGTATCCAATTAAGAGGAGAATATGTTCCAGTAGTTTAATGTAGACCCCAAAAGCTTAGGTTGTTTTTTAGACAAATTCATATCACGTACAAAATCGCTCAAATCACTTTGTATCAATAAATGCGGTTCTTTTGAAGTTGACGTTTATAACTTGGGCCACTTTCTTTAGATAACCTATCGGGTTGACCAAGAACACATTCTGGACCATAAACAAAATCCCGACTTTCTGCTTGATTTGGAAGCTTTGGAAAAGGCAGTTGGGCACTATGTAGGATTGAACTGTTAATCGATACGACAAGCTTGGGTACTGGATAGTGTGTTTGGACTTGATTGCTTGAATTGAACCAAATTAAAAATCACTTACATAATCTTTTGACTCCATCCAAATCATTAATTATTATTATTAAATATCACCCACGTTACACAACATATATGTGGAGCCCAGGATTTATCTTGGTGGCGCACAGGAAAACGAAATAGCACAGCTCCTCTTCCAGCTCTAGAGATGAGATCCTACGATTCTTGTCCAAAGGATCCCTTTAGTATGCTTGCATTCTTTAACTAAGAAAAACTGGAGTTTCTTCTTCTAGAGAATCTGCACTCATCAATTTCTACTAGATCTAATCTTATCAGGTGCTTCCTAAGGCGCCAGGGCCACGTAAGGAAGCTAGTAAGAAGTTGTTGACTTAAGTTCACTGAGATCCAAATATTTTTAGAGGAACCCAAGCCAGAAAGCACCTCTCATTTGGTTTTCTCTATGAAAAGACTGATAGGAACATTTTCCTACACTACAGGATGATTCTGAGCTAATAAAAGGCTTTTGGGATCTCCTGAACTTTGATTCCATTAAGCGCTTTCAAAGAAATTTGAAGGAATATTCAAGAGTAACAAATAAATGTGACCTATTGTAGAAAATTTGATATTGGCCTCATTTTGACTACGTGCATTCAACATTCTGAATATCGCAGCTTCGATAAGGCCCTTTTAAATATTTGTAGTAGCACCATTTATATTTGATTTAGCAGTTGTTGCCTATCCTGTGCAATCATTTCGTCATGATTCATTCTCATGTTTATTAAGGATTTTGTTCGATCCATCCATCTAGTTGAAGATCTGCCTCTTGGGCGTTTGCCTCTACTTTTCCTTCTACGATTAATAGTTCCATTATTCCTGATCTAGCCACAAGTACCAGGTACTGCAGATGCATGCGGTTTATTCTGGTAAGCTGCCTTGTACGTGGACCAATAGATATACATTAGAGCCAAAATAGTTGGGAGAAATTGCAGAAAAAATAAAATTACAGCAGAAATAGTGATTAAGAACATAAAACTGAAAAAATGTTAAATGGAATAGGCTTAAATAAAGTTATTCAAACAAAATGGAGGTACAATAAAAATCATTTCAAAGTTCGTGTGCCAAAAACAGTATTTACTAGTCTAATTGAAACATTTTGACGGTATGTCGAATTACGTATACCAATTTATATAATTAGTGTATAATATCATAATAAGAATGATTTTCTAGCCCGAGGATTAAACAAATTCTATTGTTATACATTTTTACTATTAATTCGACGTGCCTTATTATTTTTGTGCAACAACAATCTTTTATGTGTGACAGGAATATTTTTTTAAACATTGCATATAAAGAATTCGACTATTTGGATTACGAGATATATGGAATTGATGTCAATTGTACTTCATTATAACAAACTAAAGATGAAATTAGTCAGTTATATTATCGGTAAATAGAAATATTCAAATTCAGGGTTCCCAGCGACCTGGAAAGTCAGGGAAAATCAGGGAAAGTCAGGGAATTGCAAAATGGTCTGGGAAAGTCAGGGAAATTTGGAAATATTCTCAAAAAGTCAAGGAAAATCCTAAAATAAAGTAAAATCTGGAGTAACTCCAGATTTTAGAAAATCCTTGCGCTACGTCTCACCAGATGGCGCTTCTGAAATATTTTGCTGTGTTTCTCACTAGATGGCGCCTCTGAAAAGAATTATTTTTTTTTGGTGCCTCTGAAAAATAATGTTGCTTTAATTTAGTTCTTAGCTTCTAGATTAGATGGATTAATCTGCTTCTGTTAGTCTATGCAAAAAGTAGTTTTCTAATTTCTGTGTGAACCCATGCTGCTGACTACATACTCAAACATCTGGATTTACAATTAATTGCAGCTGAATTGGAACCCTTTTTGAAAAGATTTCAGAGTCCAAAGCTACTTGCTCAGAGTCCTCATGACAAGATTTGTCAGTGATGATAAATTAAAGGCTGCAATTACTGTGAAGCAACTGCTTGATATTGACCTATGTCAATCTGAAAACTTTCTTCATTACAAAAAAATTGATGATGGTTTTGCTGCCAGAAAATTTCTTGGAGAAGTCAAAGTAGATGAGAGAAATGTTATGAACTTTCGATTGCAGTGCAGGGAATTTCTTGTTGCTATTGTTGAAAAACTGAAAGAAAGGAGTCCTGTGAAGTTCTTAATCGTTCGGTGTGTTTCTGCGTTAGATCCTTTTATTATTAAACATAAGCCCAAAATTGGTATTCAGAGGTTTCAAGTGGCCCTTCGGTGCTTGGTTCACGCTAACAGAGTTGAGGATGATGTTGCCGAAAAAGCAAAGCAGCAGTACATTAATTTAACCAATGCAGCCAATCTGCGTCTTCAACATGAATTTGAAACTTTTTTTAAAGTACCCACAGATGAAGTTGGCCTTGATAAGTTCTTTTTTGACATCTTGGACGATGATAAAAATTTCGCAGAGTTGTGGAAAGTTGTTAAAATGTGCTTAATCTTCTCGCATGGAAATGCATCTGTTGAGAGTGGATTTTCGATCAACAAATCTTTGTTGATTGAAAATTTGCATGAAACCCCATTGGTTAATCAAAGGCATGTTTATGATGGCATTTTAAAAGCTGGGGGCGTTCAGGCTGTAGACCTAAACAAAAACCTTCTGTCTTATGTTCGAAGCAGCCATAAGAGATACAAGGAAGATAGAAGAAAATAAACGTAAAATCGAAGAAAAGGAAGTGAACAAAGAAAGAATTGTAAGAGAGGAGAAAAGGAAAATAAAGGAATTAGGGGAAAGGAGGAAACAGATTAGAAAAGCTGCTGAATTAGAAGAAGCTGCAATTGAACTTGAGCTAAATACCTTGAAAAAAAGAAAATTGTAAACCTTCTAAAATCTAAATGTTAAACTGCTAAGAAATAAAAATTTAGTTGTTGTTAATGTGTACTCATTCTTCAGTTCTCTTTTTTTTCCTTTATGAAATCATAATTTATTTATTTGAATTTTAAAAGGAAGATTTCGGTAAGTATTTTGTCCTTTTTTTTTCATTTCCTCATAACAATTTATTATGCTACAAATTAACCAAATTTATTTTCTCTTTCTAAGTTTTTATTAATTTTTTATAAAAATCAATCTGAAGCTAATTGAAAATGCTTTTAAATTAATTTAATTAATACTAATAATAATGATTAATACTACTATTAACATTAAGTAATCCAAGCTGATTTTGCGCGTACCTTTTGGTCAGGGAATTTTTTGAGTTTTGGTCAGGGAAAGTCAGGGAATTTATCAGGCAAATTTTGCTGGGAACCCTGAAATTGAACTGAGGTGCACGCGTAATATGGTACACAAGATGACGAAGATGCTCAATGTGGTCTGTTATCAATTATTTGAGAAGCAAAACACTATTGACCTCGACACAAACGAAATTAATTATTTCGTGAACGTTAGTCAGAATATTAGCGAATAAAATATCCCCAAGTCGTGATGCTTTTTTTTCTCGTTCCTTCTAAAAGAATCACTGACCTGAAGATAGATGTGAGCCAGAGCAAACCATAGTAAACATTCATAACAAAACTTCCTGCGGCATCGATGGGTTATCAGCTAAGTTATTTTTGAATTTTCCAGAAGGGATGTTTAACGTTTTATGTTCTCTAATCAACGAATACTTTGAAAGGGGGCTTTTCCCTAGCTAAACACAGCTATAATTATTCCCCTGCCCAAGGATGGCGAGAATATAATTGAACTACTAATTAAAAATTGTCTATTATGCTTTTTTTCTTAAACATAAAGTCTTTATAGCTCAAGACATCCGTGGTGTTTCCTTGAAATGTTTCGTATCTTATCTTGAATGTCGAAAACAAATTGTACGAGTTAATAATGAAGTTTCAAGTAAATTGGTGTACCTCAGGGTTCATTTTGGGTCCAATCTAAGCATCCATAGATATGAATGTTGAGAAATAACTAGAAATGAATTTGATTAGTTCTATTACTGATATCATATACTGTTGATGAAGTTACAGCAAACATAGAGAAAAAAAAACATATAAATTGCTAAGAAACAACTTGTTATATAAACGTTTGCCGCGAAAAGAAGTTAATTTGAATATCTATAACCGATTACGTTAAGTTTTGCATGAAAATTAGTGTCGAATTCGGTTTTTTAAATATTAGAATATCATCCTATATATTTAGTATCTCAAAACTGTCAATAATTGCGAAGTTTCACCGTTATAAAAAATAAAATCATGAATCCGTTTAGCATAAAATAAAACTCGTGATTTCACCTTTGAACACTTCCTCGGCACGACCGTATCACGTTTAAATGCCCATGTCGAACCCGAAATTATTACGAAAGATTTTTAACGTTCTGTAAAAAATCTTTACCATATCGGTAAGGTTAAACAAGATCTCGATACTCTGTAAGGACGTAAACTAAATTAACTCATTAATCTTTGATGGTTGTTATATTAAACGACACAGTCGGTTCATGAATTTACTTATAATCGATGAAAATTACAGGATTTTTGAAATTAAGTTCTTCTTTCTTTGTCTACTTCCGTTTGAGTTTTCCCGCTTCTTTTCTGTCAACAGGCATCTGTCAACAGCTGCTGCTGGTTGACAAAATTTGGAAATTAGTTTAAAACTATAGCTTAGCATCTATTTCACCCTAAAAATATATTATTTTAATAAAAATAGGTTTTTTACGTTAGTATTTTGAGTTTGTAGAAATCTTATATATTAAAAAAATTGATGATTTCCATTCCGAGTCCGTTCAGGCGTTCTACCCAACCGATTTGCTTAATTTTTTTTTTCAATGAAAGGTATTGATGCACAGATCAGCCATCAACCATCGGATTTCATCTAATTTTCACCATTCTCGAGTTATACTCAAAGGCGATTTCCCCCTGTACAATACTTATGGGAGTTTTTCACATACACACGTTCTATCCTCAATATCTCAGGTTCTATTCAAGATAGAGACTTCGTTTTGGTTTAAGAACACTCGCCGAAACACCTTCTTTCTTTTGAGTTTTTGAACACTTAAATCGGTTGAGTTGGAGAGGAGCTAGGCGCGGACATTCAATGCGGAGTTATGGATTTTTGTAGGTTTTTGGCAATTTTTCTACATTCAAAGATCTACATCTCAGGTTCTAATATAGCTACAGAGTTCGTTTTTAATTAAGAACACTCGTTGAAACACCTTCTTTCTTTTGAGTTTTTGAACACTTAAATCGGTTGAGTTGGAGGAGCTAGGCGCGGACATTCATTGCGGAATTATGGATTTTTGTAGGTTTTTGGCAATTTTTCTACATTCAAAGATCTATATTTCAATTTCTAATATAGCTACAGAATTCGTTTTGGTTCAAGAACACTCGCCGAAACACCTTCTTTCTTTTGAGTTTTTGAACACTTGAATCGGTTGAGTTGGAGGAGCTAGGCGCGGACATTCATTGCGGAATTATGGATTTTTGTAGGTTTTTGGCAATTTTTCTACATTCAAAGATCTATATTTCAATTTCTAATATAGCTACAGAATTCGTTTTGGTTCAAGAACACTCGCCGAAACACCTTCTTTCTTTTGAGTTTTTGAACACTTAAATCGGTTGAGTTGGAGGAGCTAGGCGCGGACATTCATTGCGAAATTATGGATTTTTGTAGGTTTTTGGCAATTTTTCTACATTCAAAGATCTATATTTCAAGTTTTAATATAGCTACAGAATTCGTTTTGGTTCAAGAACACTCGCCAAAACATCTTCTTTCTTTTAAGGTGTTGAACACTTAAATCGATTAAGTTGGAGAGGAGCTAGGCGCGGACATTCATTGCGAAATTATGGATTTTTGTAGGTTTTTGGCAATTTTTCTACATTCAAAGATCTATATTTCAAGTTTTAATATAGCTACAGAATTCGTTTTGGTTCAAGAACACTCGCCAAAACATCTTCTTTCTTTTAAGGTGTTGAACACTTAAATCGATTAAGTTGGAGAGGAGCTAGGCGCGGACATTCGATGTGGAGTTATGGATTTTTGTAGGTTTTTGGCAATTTTTCTACATTCAAAGATCTATATTTCAAGTTCTAATATAGCTACAGAATTCGTTTTGGTTCAAGAACACTCGCCAAAACATCTTCTTTCTTTTAAGGTGTTGAACACTTAAATCGATTAAGTTGGAGAGGAGCTAGGCACGGACATTCAATGTGGAGTTATGGATTTTTGTAGGTTTTTGGCAATTTTTCTACATTCAAAGATCTATATCTCAGGTTCTAATATAGCTACAGAGTTCGTTTTGATTTAAGAACACTCGCTGAAACACCTTCTTTCTTTTGAGTTTTTGAACACTTAAATCGGTTGAGTTGGAGGAGCTAGGCGCGGACATTCATTGCGGAATTATGGATTTTTGTAGGTTTTTGGCAATTTTTCTACATTCAAAGATCTATATTTCAATTTCTAATATAGCTACAGAATTCGTTTTGGTTCAAGAACACTCGCCGAAACACCTTCTTTCTTTTGAGTTTTTGAACACTTAAATCGGTTGAGTTGGAGGAGCTAGGCGCGGACATTCATTGCGGAATTATGGATTTTTGTAGGTTTTTGGCAATTTTTCTACATTCAAAGATCTATATCTCAGGTTCTAATATAGCTACAGAATTCGTTTTGGTTCAAGAACACTCGCCAAAACATCTTCTTTCTTTTAAGGTGTTGAACACTTAAATCGATTAAGTTGGAGAGGAGCTAGGCGCGGACATTCGATGTGGAGTTATGGATTTTTGTAGGTTTTTGGCAATTTTTCTACATTCAAAGATCTATATTTCAAGTTCTAATATAGCTACAGAATTCGTTTTGGTTCAAGAACACTCGCCAAAACATCTTCTTTCTTTTAAGGTGTTGAACACTTAAATCGATTAAGTTGGAGAGGAGCTAGGCACGGACATTCAATGTGGAGTTATGGATTTTTGTAGGTTTTTGGCAATTTTTCTACATTCAAAGATCTATATCTCAGGTTCTAATATAGCTACAGAGTTCGTTTTGATTTAAGAACACTCGCTGAAACACCTTCTTTCTTTTGAGTTTTTGAACACTTAAATCGGTTGAGTTGGAGGAGCTAGGCGCGGACATTCATTGCGGAATTATGGATTTTTGTAGGTTTTTGGCAATTTTTCTACATTCAAAGATCTATATTTCAATTTCTAATATAGCTACAGAATTCGTTTTGGTTCAAGAACACTCGCCAAAACATCTTCTTTCTTTTAAGGTGTTGAACACTTAAATCGATTAAGTTGGAGAGGAGCTAGGCACGGACATTCCATGTGGAGTTATGGATTTTTGTAGGTTTTTGGCAATTTTTCTACATTCAAAGATCTATATCTCAGGTTCTAATATAGCTACAGAATTCGTTTTGGTTCAAGAACACTCGCCGAAATACCTTCTTTCTTTTGAGTTTTTGAACACTTAAATCGGTTGAGTTGGAGGAGCTAGGCGCGGACATTCATTGCGGAATTATGGATTTTTGTAGGTTTTTGGCAATTTTTCTACATTCAAAGATCTATATTTCAATTTCTAATATAGCTACAGAATTCGTTTTGGTTCAAGAACACTCGCCAAAACATCTTCTTTCTTTTAAGGTGTTGAACACTTAAATCGATTAAGTTGGAGAGGAGCTAGGCGCGGACATTCGATGTGGAGTTATGGATTTTTGTAGGTTTTTGGCAATTTTTCTACATTCAAAGATCTATATCTCAGGTTCTAATATAGCTACAGAGTTCGTTTTGATTTAAGAACACTCGCTGAAACACCTTCTTTCTTTTGAGTTTTTGAACACTTAAATCGGTTGAGTTGGAGGAGCTAGGCGCGGACATTCGATGTGGAGTTATGGATTTTTGTAGGTTTTTGGCAATTTTTCTACATTCAAAGATCTATATTTCAAGTTCTAATATATTTACAGAATTCGTTTTGGTTCAAGAACACTCGCCGAAACACCTTCTTTCTTTTGAGTTTTTGAACACTTGAATCAGTTGAGTTGGAGAAGAGCTAGGCGCGGACATTCGATGTGGAGTTATGGATTTTTGTAGGTTTTTGGCAATTTTTCTACATTCAAAGATCTATCTCAGGTTCTAATATAGCTACAGAGTTCGTTTTGATTTAAGAACACTCGCTGAAACACCTTCTTTCTTTTGAGTTTTTGAACACTTAAATCGATTAAGTTGGAGAGGAGCTAGGCACGGACATTCAATGTGGAGTTATGGATTTTTGTAGGTTTTTGGCAATTTTTCTACATTTAAAGATCTATATCTCAGGTTCTAATATAGCTACAAAGTTCGTTCTTTTCTATTATAATGATTTCTGATACTTATTTAATGGATTAGATGCGAGCGAAGCCGCGGGTAAAAGCTAGTAAATTTGAAATTGACCGCGAAAAAAGCCAATACTGTCATGGCGTCTTGAATGACGTCACACCTCGCGAAACAACTATGTTTGTTTATGAGTTTTTTAATAAATAATGAATTCCTCGTATTATAAATACTGTATAGTGCCCCAATGTGAAAGTACAACGATAAAAACGCCAGAAAAATTATTCATATACATTCTAAACTAAAGAAATACGAAATACGAATCATTTTGATGTAAGTATCAAACAAAACTTGATGTATTTATTTATAAATATACAAAATCTACCATAATATACCACACATAACATGTAAAATGTTATGACTTAATTAAGTTGAAATTATTGAAACTTTGTATTCGCTAACCTCAAAATCAGTTAAATATTTTCATTCTACAGTGAGTAAATGGGACGTTACTGACTAAGAACTGCTAATTCAATAAGACTTTGTTTATTTGTCACATAATATTTACATATAAGTTTTAACACTGCGGATTTTCGATGAACAAAAGTTCGTGTTCGTTGCAAAAAATTTGTCAAGCATAACGGCGTCAATGTTGGGCAAATTACAGCAGTTTGCTTTGTTAAATCCTGATTCAATGGCAAATTATATCTGTCTTTCAAAATTAAACTAAAAACGAACTTTATTAATTTAACAATAATTGTTGTAAAACTCGAAATAACCTCGTGATTTTATACGAAAATGACAGCTGCAACATAGCGTTTCGCGAGGTATGACGTCACGTTTTTTTGATTGGTGTTTAATGTCACGTGATTAAACGACTCTTTTATCGATTTTATTTTCCAAAATTATTATTAATCTTTTATTATTTTTGTTGAAAAGTTGCCTATTACAGATGCTGCGTTTCATTTTTGATGTTTCTGGTCTTATTTCTGGTGCCAGATCATCATAGGTGTCTGACAGCAGTGATCAACGTTTCATTAATCACTGCTAATAGTTAAATTACACAACAGTCGTGATTAAAATACTTTCTTTGTGACAACTTCAAACATTCGTTCGTTTTCCACCATAAAATTATTTTTATTAAGCCAAATTGAAAAGAACATTGACATATTTATCTAATTACAATGTTTTTTAAGCGACTTTTAATGATCGTTATTAAATTTACAATCAAAAGGACGGTGTACTACGGTAGCAGATACCTTGTAATACTGTCATCCTATAAAATATTTCTTCTTCGAGTTACAGAGAATTATTGGCGTATTACGTAAAGACACGACATTATCATTAACATGTTGACAAGATCGTAGGTATAAGTTTATTGTCATGGTTAATGTTAATTTCACGTTAAATAAACTAGTATATTAAAATGAATGTGGATATTAAGCTCTTTAAAATACTCGTTTAATACCAAAAAAAACTTATTTTTCAAACGACGTCATCTGAAAGATATCGAAAGTTGCGTTTTGAGTGTTCCATGTAGAGAAAGTGACACTGCAAAACACTTCCGGGACGTTCTGGAGTAGACAACTCTAACTTCCTTAAATGACAATTTTGACAGTTGACAGTTTCACTTCGATGACACAAACACATCTACAAAGATTTCATCAACATCTAGTAGACATATACATATTCCATCTGCATCCAATCCAATAAATATCCTGGAGATACAATCAACATTACTTTTTGCAAATAATTAATAAATTGATATTGAAATTGCAAATATCATTGACTACATTATATTGTTCAATAAATAAAATGTTTATAATTCTCTATTATTTATTTTCTTTCCTCAGTGTGATTGAAAATAGTTTTGGATTTTATGCGTCGTCTAAAAAATGTTGTGTACGCCGGGGCTGAAATACTAATTTGTTGGATTCGTCTGTTTCAACATGTATAGACAGAAATTCATGATTTAGCCCCGAATGCGTTTGAACCAATTGTCGAAAGATTTTTTCCATTCTAATTACGCATTATCTACTTCTTCATGTGCAATTTATTTTTGATCTGCGGGAGTAAGAAGAAATCATCGGGTGCCTAACCAGGACTGTACAGCGAATGACCCATCAATTCGATGTTTTGACAGTTCAAAAACGTTTTTGCCTTCTGCGATTAGTTTCTCTGATTTTTTACAACTCTTTTGGCAAACAAGTGCTGGTATACAACTCAGATAGACCGCTCTACTTTGCTCCAATCGAACGATGGCGACATGTCGAACTATTCCGAAAAAACAGCGATCATTTGGTTCGAAGTGCTTCGCGCTCATACAACTTTCGTTGGATTTGGCTCCCATACAGTAGATTGTTGTTTGGTTTCCGGTTCAAATGCATTAATCAAATCTATGATTCGTCGCGAGTCACAATCCTTGTCCTTTGAAGCACCACGACTGAATTTTTTCAGCATTTCTTTGCACCAATCGACACGGATTTTTCTTTCAGAGATTGTCAAATCTTTCTGGCAGTCAAATTTTCTTGTAATCTTGATGTATACGAGTGGAATTAATGCCTAAGTATGTGTTTAACGATTTTGCAATATCATTTTAGGTTCAGATCGATGGTACAATAATCCACGTCGAAAGTCATCGCAAGAAAATGTTCGTGAATTAAAATCAATGTTACAAACATATTTAAACAGCTCAAAAAGCAGTATGACTACACGTTCTGAGTACACTCACTATTAAAAATGTCAAATGTCAAATTTGATATATCCCCATCAGTGTTGCCATGTGTCAATAATTTAAGTAGCAGCCCTGAGTATCGTGTTAAACCTGTTTAATAAGATCTAAGATACCGGTCAAATTCCATAGGACTGGTTGAAATCTACGTTTATAACACTCCCCAAAAAAGCAAACTCCAAAAAATGCAACGAATAACGCCTAATAAGTTGAAGATATTCTTGGTTATTATTCATTCCAGAATAAAAACAAAATTAGAAGATCGGATACACGGTTTGGATTTAGACGCGGCTACGGGACACTGGTGCTCCTCTTTGCGATGCAGGCCTTGATTCAAAAATGCCTAGATCAACATAAGATGTTTATTCTTGCCTTATCGATTACGAGAAAGCATTTGACACTATCAACCACGACAAACTTATAGAATTATTATATCGTTCAAGACTCGACACCAAGGATAAATAACACAGGTCAAATATAGAGACGTGAAAAGTCAAGACATAGGTATTGCTAAGGGAGTTAGACAGGGTTGCATCGCTGTTCAACTTGTACGCAGAGCAAATGTTTATAGAGGCACTGGAAGAATGTGATAAGGGCATCAAAATTAACGGTGTACCAATCTGTCTAATTGGCTGATAACGTCGAAGATCTACAAATGAGTCTCAATAGAGTAACTACAATAGGCGACAAAACTGGTCTTAAGATCAACAGAAAGAAAACCAAATTTATAGTGATTAATAAGAGAAAAATACACCCATTGAGAGAGTACACCGTTTCAAATACTTGGGATATACAAAAATGGAACCGTGATTTAGAGATTAAGGTTAGAATTGAAACTTTCCACGTTGCTTTACGATTTGGAGGAGTGGACACTAAAAGTAGCGACAATGCAAAAATTAGGAGGTTTTTAAATGTGGCTGTATAAACGCATTTTAAGAATACCTTGGACTGACTAAAGATTGTAAATAAAAGCGTCCTACCTAGGCTATATATTTCGGAATAAAAAAAAAACGGTTTGCTACAGCTTATCGTGGAAGGCAAGATAGCAGGTAGGAGATGGTTTGGTAGAAAGAAAAAATCCTGGCTGAAAAACCTACGCGAATGGTTCCAAATACCAGAAGCTTCGAATATAATTCATGAGGCGTTAAATAGAGAAGCCTATCAAAAGATGGTCGGTAGAAAACGGCAATGAAAAGAAGAAGAAGATTCAGCTTTAGATTCTTGTTTTGCTATTTTTAAAGTTTGTCTTGATACGTCAATAAACAATCTCACTTTTGATATATATGTGTGAAGAAGAATACTAATTCATCTTCTTCTGAGTGAGAGGAAGCTGAAAAAAGATGACATTGAATTGAAGCAATACCAAGACCAAAACTAAGTGAGACTTGGTCTTGAACTTATGTATATGTCAATGGGAAACAAATAAATACAACAAAATTTAATCTTTTTCTTTTCTAGTATTCAAGATCCCAAATACATTCCTATTCCTATTCCTAATTTTTGACAAACCTTTCAAAAGTCTAATTTTTCTGCGAAACCAAGACCATGAACGGGCTAGCACATCCCCAATCTTCTCGACATGCCACTGAGTTACGAAATTACGTTCCATTTCTAAAGGATTGCAATTTGAACTTACTCTTTTTGATGAAGTGTTTTAGATCATTCCAAATGTACTCTATAGGGTTCTTGTCTGTAGTTCCCAATCCAATAGTTGGATTTAGACTTGATGCAGATAATCAGGCACTGTACCAGATTCATGTGGTTGGGGATTTTCCAGTGATACTGAAGGATATTTTCTTAATCTATCTGTGGTCAAACAAAGCAATACCCGGCCGGATCTAATGGATGATTGTAAGCATAGAGATTCACGGTGAAACTCTACAACTTTACAAACTCTAGAAAGTTTGCTGTCGCAGTGTTAGACTTGATGGTATGATTACTGTACCCATAATGAATTATTAAATAAACGTAAGATTTTTGTGAACTACCCATGGCGGCATCTCGACTAGATAGACCCAAGATTTTGCAGCCTTCTAAAAGCGATTTTTCTGATTGGACTAAGTGTTTTGAATACGAAATTTATAGATCTTTATATGCGTTTCGAAAATATAACACTAAATTAAGGCATATTGCAACGTATCACGCACTTAAAATTATGCGTATTTGTAATCAAATGATAAATAAAAAATGTAATAGCTTCTAAAATGGGATAAATTAGATATTTTGGTGTAGGAATATATTATGTTAGATCAAAATTTGATTACTTAATTTCATATCAATTTAAATTCGAGTATATATGTATAAATATATTATATAAGCTGATTCGTGACTGAATATGTTGTAATGTAAATATACATGAAAAATTTAATTTCAGAATTATTTATAATTAAAATAGATATTTCGATTATTCAAACTACGAGGGAATTGAGAATTATATTACGAAAATATACAATTATTTGTGTTTTCGAAATGACAAAAAGTAGTAACAAGAAGAAAGATCGGATTCTAAGCTAAAACCATATTGCATTTTATCAATTTCTCCCATATTTCTGAACAATATCCATATTTGAACGAATTTATGTCCAAATGAATCAATTTTCACCCGTATTTTTCAATTCTTCGGAAAATTTGGTTGTTCTAATGCTTTACGGTTTAGTTTGCGTTCCTTTCAAGCATTTAAGCATGAAGAATATTCCAGGTAGTCGATTAGGGATCAATTCATTACTCCACCACTTTTTTGTGTCTGAGGATTCCAAAATGCCGAAGGATAATTGGAGTCTGGTTAATTTCTGGATCAGAAGCTATCCCGATGTTGGTTACATAAATACAAAAATATGTAAAGCCTGTAGCCAAATGGTGAATGAAGTTTTTCGAGATAAATCTAACTATATGGTATTTCTTCTTTTTCTTGTAGGTTTTCAAATTTTGTCTTCTTTTTTTGAGGATGTTTCGAGATATTTCTGTACATTCCTGTGGATTTTCGAGATATTTCTATTTTTTGGTAGGTTTCTGAAATACTTTTTTTCTGTTGGTTTTCCAGATGTTTTTTCTTGTTTCTGTAGGTTTTTTGAGATATATATTTATCTACTTTTAATTTCGATATATTTTTTTTTGTAGTTTTTCGAAATTTGTCTACTTTTTCTGTAGATTTTCGATATATTTCTTCTTTTTTTTGGGCTATTTGAAATATATCTTAAGCTGAATTAGGTTTCGAAAAATTTCATTGTTTTTCTTGTAGCTTTCCGAATTTTATTTTCTTTATTGTGGATTTTAGAGATAAATCTCCTATTTATATGAGTTTTCGAGACATTTCTTCTTTTCATTTGGGTTTTTTGAGATTTATCTTTATCTAGATTAGAATTTTAGTATAGATTTTGATATATTTCTTCTTTTTCTTATAACTTTTCGAAATTTGTCTTTTTGTGGGTTTTTCCAGATATTTCTTCTATTTCTATATTAGAGATATATTTTTATCTAGCTTATATTTCGATATATTTCTTCTTTTTCGTGTAACTTTTCGAAATTTGTCTTTTTTGTGGTTCCTCGAAATATTTTTTCTATTACTTTGGGTTTTTTGAGATATATTTTCGAAATGGGTATTCTTTTTCGTTGGTTTTTCAGATTCTTCTTCTTTTTTTGTGGGTTTTCGGGAGGTTTCTTCTTTTTCTATGAATTGTTTAAGATAAATCTTCTTTTAGCTTAGATTTCGATATTCTTTTTATCTTTCTTGTAGCTATCCAAATTTTGTCTTGATTTTTGTGAATTTTACAATATATTTCTTCTTTCTTGTTGGTTTTCGAGATATATAATGTTTTTATGTGGATTTTTGAGATGTTTCTTCTTTTTTTAAGATTTTTGAGATATATCTTTACCCAACTTACATTTCGATATATATCTTGTGAGTTTATTTTATTTTTTCGTGGGATTTTCGAGATAAATCTCCTATTTATATGAGTTTACGAGACATTTCTTCTTTTCATTTGGGTTTTTTGAGATTTATCTTTATCTAGATTAGAATTTTAGTGTAGATTTTGATATATTTCTTCTTTTTCTTATAGCTTTTCGAAATTTGTCTTTTTGTGGGTTTTTCGAGATATTTCTTCTATTTCTATAAGTTTTCAAGATATTTCTTTTTCTTTAGGTTTTGAGATATATTTTTATCTAGCTTATATTTCGATATATTTCTTCTTTTTCTTGTAACTTTTCGAAATTTGTCTTTTTTGTTGGTTCCTCGAAATATTTTTTCTATTTCTTTGGGTTTTTTGAGATATATCTTCGAAATGGGTATTCTTTTTCGTGGGTTTTTCAGATTTCCAGATTTTTCGAGATATTTCTTCTAATTCTATGGATCTTTCAAATGTTTCTTCTTTTTCTTGAAGCTTTTCGAAATGTGCGTTCTTTTTTATGGGGTTTTCGAGATTCCTTTTCTTTTCTTTCGATTTTCGAGATGTTTCTTCTTTTTTCTTTTGTTTTTTGAGATACATCTCTCCTTTTTATTGTAGCTTCTCAAATTATATCTCCATTGTTGTGGATTTTTCGAGATGTGTCTTCTTTCCTGAGGGTTTTCGAAATACTTTTACTTTTTTATGTAGATTCTTGAGATGTTTCTACTTTTTCTTTGAGCTTTTTGAGATATATCATTATCCAGCATGGATTTCGATCTATTTCTTTTTTTCTTTTATGCTTCCAAATTTTGTAATTTGTTTATTTTTCATTTTACCATATTTTTTATTCCTTTATGTTAAAATAACTTTGCAAAAGGTGTTTCATTAGATGAAGCTCCAAGTACCAAGTTTACTACCAATAGTTTTTATCTAAACTAATTTATAGCCGAGGAGATTGTTTTTTGTTTGACCAAACTTTTATTTAATTATTCCACTTTTCAAATACAACGCCTTCCCAATTTAACACAATATTTATCATTATCACTGTAAAAAACCGACGCACGCATATTTCAAAATGGCCAAGGAGTGTCTAAGCACCTTTTGTGTTTCATCGCCAACGTTGGCGCCCTGTAATAACGACCGATTTATGTCAATCTCATAAAGCATATGTAGAGTAATTAAATGTTAGAAATACACCGACACAAAACGGCAAAATCGCCCGGGGGGTAAACGGCGATGATTCTGTAATGCATCTTTTCTAAATGCATCTTCTGACTAAAATTCAGTGGGAGTATTATTATAAAAGCTTCCAGCCAAAATATTCTCATTACACTCAACAAAGTGCAATATATACTTCATCATGAGACAAGTAAGAATTTCTCATATATATTATTTTCAAACGTGTAATTATTTATTTTAATTATGCTTTGATTCGCTGCCTCCAGTGCGGTGTGGGTTTTATTAGTGCGGTATACAAAATTTGTGAGGTTAGAATTGTAAGTCGGGGTTCGAAAGCTATTTTCGCAAATTCTATTATTCCCATTCCATAAAAAATTCGTATTTTGATAGATTTATTTCGCGATTCTTAACAATAAATCAAAATTTCACTTTGGTATGTCAAATTATGATAAAATATTGTATTGAAATGTTTCTAATTGGCGTAATAAATAATAAATAACGTAATCAACTCAAACTTGAATCAAAATTATAAAATTGCATGTTTATTTGAAGCAAATTTCAAAAAGTACCTGTAGATGGCGCAAAAAATAACAATTCTTCCAACTCTGCTTATTTTTCTTTATCATTTAAGTTGAAATAACTTTGATCCGATCTTTTCTCTGATAGGATGTACGGTATTTCTTATTTACATTACTAAGTACTGCATTCCATAAATTTCTTTCAATTTTTCATTTCTCTTCTCTTCAAATAACTTACACCCTGTTTGTATTTCTATGTTTTATAACTGATCATACTCAACATCAAAAACATATAATTTCAGGCACCTTTTTTGACTCTACTGATTGAAAATTAGTTTTCAAAATTAGTTTCGACCTATTTCGGTTTCCTTATTTGTAATATCAAAAAATAAATAGCATTCATCAATTCAATTATTCGTAGCTGCATTAAAATTAATAAAAAAGAATTATCAATGTCACTTGTTGTTGTTTTGATGTTTTCATGCAGTTTAAATCATCATTTTGTGCAGTTTATTTTATCGATGAATCTTTAATCTATTTTCTAAATACTGAGATGTTTGTCCTATTTGATATGATTGATATGATACTCTTTTTGTTTTTGAGTGAGATTATAGTTTAATGAAATATTTCAATAATGTATTATGTCCTTTATTTATAAATATTTATACTAATAATTGAATTGGAACGAAATAGATTATGAGTGTTTTCAAATTTGGAATTTGGCGAAGTGTATTAACTCTAATATACACCAACCTTTCGAATACTTATCTATTCATCGTCTGGGAAATAATTAGTTAAGATTCGACGGTTTTTAATTGTCTTATTTCGTGTAAAAACATTAAATTCGTAGATTTCAAATGAATTTAATGTTTGTACAAGAAATAAGACAACTTAAAACCACGGAAACTAATTATTTCCCAGACAAGTATTCGAAAGTTAGGAATATATTAAAGTGAGTACACTTTAGTGTTTAATTTTGCCACATTATCAATACGAAATCGGCATATTAAAAGAACGCATGCGCCATATTCTAACTGGAGAATTATGCACGCGTTTCTTACCGTTGGACCACAACCGGACTCATTTTTAAGGCCTTATTGACACGATTTAAGCAAATCGAGTGATCGAGTTCAAAGATCTAAATTAATAATTTTACCTCTTAACAAATCACGCATTTCGAAACAAACATTACTAATATTTAAATGGATGAGAATTATTTTTTATTTATAATGAAATAACAGACTAGCTTTTATTATTACGTTAGATCTAGTTGTTAGATTACCATAATCTTCAAGAACAACAAAAGCAAAAACAGATTTACTCGCATTCTCACCGATTTACTTAAATATACCAGATGAAAACAAAAAGTAAATACACGTGTTTCAAATAAAAACGACTCACTTCGTTCGCGTCGATTTGGCACCAAATAAATCAAAAAGTAGCGATAATAACAAATGATTTTTAATCGTTTGTATTGAAAAAAATCATTTTTTTATAATGAAAACATTTAGTATATTACATTCTGGTCAACAGTGACCAATGACAAATTAAATATTAAGTTAATTTGATAGATTTTGAAATTTAAACCTACGGTGTATTATCAGCGTTCTTTCGGTTGAACAATCAACTAGTACATCACTCGATTATTCAGAAAAAAGTGACAGCCATTTAAGTGAAGCTACTTTTGTTATTTTCAAAACAATTTCGTGTATTAACTTGAGATGATTACTCCAGAAAACATCAAAAAAGTCCTTAAATTGGTGATATCTAATCGTAAATCCTCCGGAATCAAAACGATCATCATCTGAGTGGACTGCAGCCGGTGAACCACGTTCAAAGGCACTGACTATTGTTCTTTTGGACGCTGGAAAGGTTATGGCTTTAGTATTTTGGGATGCGCGTGGAATATTGTTCTCCAAAAGGGAGAGACAATCAATAACGAATACCATGTAGAGTTGTTGGATCGTTTGAATGCAAAAATCTAGGAAAACATATCGAGAAAAAACCATTGTTTCACCAAGACATTACACGGGTTCAAAAATTTATTAAATTGAACGAATTACACTTCAAGTTGCTTCCTCGTCCACCGTATAGTCCAGATTTTGTCACTAGTGACTACTGACTATTCGCTGATCTCAAAAAAATGCTCTCCGGTAAAAAATTAAGCTCAAATGAAGAAGCAATTGCTGAAATTGAAGCCTATTTGAAGGTAAAAGTCAAATGCTCCTACAATCACGACATCGCAAGCTAGAGAAGCATTAAAATGGATGTATTACTCTTGAAAGGATATTGATTTTTGGCGTTTTGTGTTTTTTCAGTTGGTTTGACCATCTTAAGTCTTCTCTCTAACCCAGTATTGTCAAGAAGCTGGATACCCTCGATATTGACATGATGGAGTCTTTCTCCATATTTCTTGACTCTCATTATAATCAGCTCAACAGTGACCATTTCCAGGTCTCTATAGAGATCACTATTGTAAGTGCATCTACAATATTTCTCAGTGTTTTGTTTTTGAATATTTGGATGTTAGTAATCATGCTTACTTTGATGCAACCTCTTGCTGGATACCATATAAGTCCATACTCAAATAGTTTTGAAGGAAAAAACTTTAAACAGCAGTGGCTTAATGAAAAATTTCAATAATTGATAAACAACTAAGTTGAATAATCCACATACTTTTCGATACAGGCTGTTGCAATATTACTTTTTTATCTAGTATACATGAGGATGCTCTGCGCGCTCTTTAGATACCCTACCTAACCTAACCAACGATCTAAAATGGTGTAATACAAGGTGGGTTAAGTTTCGAGTAAATAACTTTTTGTTTTTTAATTTTTCAAACTGCCTAGATGTTTACGAAGCTTTGTAACGAATGCCACTATTGTTGTGAAATATTTTTTTTGTAACGAATAGAAAATTTAGTGGGAATTCGTGTCAAATGTGAAATGTTTAATATAAAGTCTTTAAACTTATAAATTTATAGTGTTAATCAAAAAATCGGTATTGTTCATCTTTTAATGCGTGACAAATCTTCTAGAACAGTTTTTAATCGCTATTTACAATTCATTTATTCGTACTTTTGAGCCACATCCTCACAAGATTCGTTTGATACTTTGTGTCATCAATCTATTGAAACAACTCAGTAAAGTCGATCAATTGAATAATCCACATACTTTTCGATACTTTGCAGTATTACCTTTTTATTTAGTATACATGAGGATGCTCTGCGCGCTCTTTAGATATCCTACCTAACCTAACCAACGATCTAAAATGGTGTAATACACGGTGGGTTAAGTTTCGAGTAAATAACTTTTTGTTTTTTAATTTTTCAAACTGCCTAGATGTTTACGAAGCTTTGTAACGAATGCCACTATTGTTGTGAAATATTTTTTTTGTAACGAATAGAAAATTTAGTGGGAATTCGTGTCAAATGTGAAATGTTTAATATAAAGTCTTTAAACTTATAGTGTTAATCAAAAAATCGGTATTGTTCATCTTTTAATGCGTGACAAATCTTCTAGAACAGTTTTTAATCGCTATTTACAATTCATTTATTCGTACTTTTGAGCCACATCCTCACAAGATTCGTTTGATACTTTGTGTCATCAATCTATTGAAACAACTCAGTTAAGTCGATCAATTGAATAATCCACATACTTTTCGATACTTTGCAGTATTACCTTTTTATCTAGTATACACGAGGATGCTCTGCGCGCTCTTTAGATATCCTACCTAACCTAACCAACGATCTAAAATGGTGTAATACAAGGTGGGTTAAGTTTCGAGTAAATAACTTTTTGTTTTTTAATTTTTCAAACTGCCTAGATGTTTACGAAGCTTTGTAACGAATGTCACTATTGTTGTGAAATATTATTTTTGTAACGAATAGAAAATTTAGTGGGAATTCGTGTCAAATGTGAAATGTTTAATATAAAGTCTTTAAACTTATAAATTTATAGTGTTAATCAAAAAATCGGTATTGTTCATCTTTTAATGCGTGACAAATCTTCTAGAACAGTTTTTAATTGCTATTTACAATTCATTTATTCGTACTTTTGAGCCACATCATCACAAGATTCGTTTGATACTTTGTGTCATCAATCTATTGAAACAACTCAGTAAAATCGATCAATTGAATAATCCACATACTTTTCGATACTTTGCAGTATTACCTTTTTATCTAGTATACACGAGGATGCTCTGCGCGCTCTTTAGATATCCTACCTAACCTAACCAACGATCTAAAATGGTGTAATACAAGGTGGGTTAAGTTTCGAGTAAATAACTTTTTGTTTTTTAATTTTTCAAACTGCCTAGATGTTTACGAAGCTTTGTAACGAATGTCACTATTGTTGTGAAATATTTTTTTTGTAACGAATAGAAAATTTAGTGGGAATTCGTGTCAAATGTGAAATGTTTAATATAAAGTCTTTAAACTTATAAATTTATAGTGTTAATCAAAAAATCGGTATTGTTCATCTTTTAATGCGTGACAAATCTTCTAGAACAGTTTTTAATCGCTATTTACAATTCATTTATTCGTACTTTTGAGCCACATCCTCACAAGATTCGTTTGATACTTTGTGTCATCAATCTATTGAAACAACTCAGTAAAGTCGATCAATTGAATAATCCACATACTTTTCGATACTTTGCAGTATTACCTTTTTATCTAGTATACACGAGGATGCTCTGCGCGCTCTTTAGATATCCTACCTAACCTAACCAACGATCTAAAATGGTGTAATACAAGGTGGGTTAAGTTTCGAGTAAATAACTTTTTGTTTTTTAATTTTTCAAACTGCCTAGATGTTTACGAAGCTTTGTAACGAATGTCACTATTGTTGTGAAATATTTTTTTTGTAACGAATAGAAAATTTAGTGGGAATTCGTGCCAAATGTGAAATGTTTAATATAAAGTCTTTAAACTTATAAATTTATAGTGTTAATCAAAAAATCGGTATTGTTCATCTTTTAATGCGTGACAAATCTTCTAGAACAGTTTTTAATCGCTATTTACAATTCATTTATTCGTACTTTTGAGCCACATCATCACAAGATTCGTTTGATACTTTGTGTCATCAATCTATTGAAACAACTCAGTAAAATCGATCAATTGAATAATCCACATACTTTTCGATACTTTGCAGTATTACCTTTTTATCTAGTATACACGAGGATGCTCTGCGCGCTCTTTAGATATCCTACCTAACCTAACCAACGATCTAAAATGGTGTAATACAAGGTGGGTTAAGTTTCGAGTAAATAACTTTTTGTTTTTTAATTTTTCAAACTGCCTAGATGTTTACGAAGCTTTGTAACGAATGTCACTTTTGTTGTGAAATATTTTTTTTGTAACGAATAGAAAATTTAGTGGAAATTCGTGTCAAATTTGAAATGTTTGATATAAAGTCTTTAAGCCTTATAAATTTACAGTGTTAATAAAAAAATCGGTATTGTTCATCTTTTAATGCGTGACAAATCTTCTAGAACAGTTTTTAATCGCTATTTACAATTCATTTATTCGTACTTTTGAGCCACATCATCACAAGATTCGTTTGATACTTTGTGTCATCAATCTATTGAAACAACTCAGTAAAATCGATCAATTGAATAATCCACATACTTTTCGATACTTTGCAGTATTACCTTTTTATCTAGTATACACGAGGATGCTCTGCGCGCTCTTTAGATATCCTACCTAACCTAACCAACGATCTAAAATGGTGTAATACAAGGTGGGTTAAGTTTCGAGTAAATAACTTTTTGTTTTTTAATTTTTCAAACTGCCTAGATGTTTACGAAGCTTTGTAACGAATGTCACTTTTGTTGTGAAATATTTTTTTTGTAACGAATAGAAAATTTAGTGGAAATTCGTGTCAAATTTGAAATGTTTGATATAAAGTCTTTAAGCCTTATAAATTTACAGTGTTAATAAAAAAATCGGTATTGTTCATCTTTTAATGCGTGACAAATCTTCTAGAACAGTTTTTAATCGCTATTTACAATTCATTTATTCGTACTTTTGAGCCACATCATCACAAGATTCGTTTGATACTTTGTGTCATCAATCTATTGAAACAACTCAGTAAAATCGATCAATTGAATAATCCACATACTTTTCGATACTTTGCAGTATTACCTTTTTATTTAGTATACACGAAGATGCTCTGCGCGCTCTTTAGATATCCTACCTAACCTAACCAACGATCTAAAATGGTGTAATACAAGGTGGGTTAAGTTTCGAGTAAATAACTTTTTGTTTTTTAATTTTTCAAACTGCCTAGATGTTTACGAAGCTTTGTAACGAATGTCACTATTGTTGTGAAATATTTTTTTTGTAACGAATAGAAAATTTAGTGGGAATTCGTGTCAAATGTGAAATGTTTAATATAAAGTCTTTAAACTTATAAATTTATAGTGTTAATCAAAAAATCGGTATTGTTCATCTTTTAATGCGTGACAAATCTTCTAGAACAGTTTTTAATCGCTATTTACAATTCATTTATTCGTACTTTTGAGCCACATCATCACAAGATTCGTTTGATATTTTCAATCTTCATTTTGGGAAAGATTCTGTCATCAATCTATTGAAAATAATCGACAGGCAAAACGGAGTACTGTAAACAAATATATCGCGAAATGAAGCTTTTCAAATTATAAGTGAATAAATGTATAGATATGATATCTATTGATAAGATTTATAGGAAAAATGATATCAAGTGAAACCATAGTTTGATTTTTGTATTCCGCAAGTTTGAATAACTTTGTTCATCTACAATTGAACCAAGAACTAATTGACAACAATCTAATACTGAAAATATGCGTTTCGACATTCACTATGTCAAAATAATTATTGTCATACATATTTTTTAAAAAATTTTATTAACCTACTGTTTCGAAAACTTTAGTGGATTTAAAACTAACCGACAGTCAAAAATACATCACACAGTGTGATTAATATCATAAATATACAAAGTGTTTATTTGAACAGGCTATATTTCAGCCCCTATGGAAAATTAAAAATCGAATTAAAACATTTTAAGTAAATATTTCAAGTTTGAAAATAATTTGATTTGCTTGACGAAGCTCAAAATTATGTCACCAGATTGTGGATTCGCCCACAGAGAAACAAACAACGTCGAAAAGTTAAAAAGTGAATATGATAAACCGGAATATAATTGAGGCATTAATTTTGAATATATAACTAGTGGATGAACTAATAATTGTTACTGTTCATAAATATGGACGGTACTTTAATTATAAGGTGATTGTGGGTGAAAAACACTCGTATACCATCTAATCGTGCTTCTAATCTCCAAATATCTCATACCACAATTTAGATGGAATGGCCCCAGGACAAGAGATGATTTTTGCAATTATCTTAAGTACATATCGAGATTATCTTAGTGGGAGTCTAGTTATAAAACTCAAGTTTCGAATCGTATTGTTTCATTGTAAATTTTCTACTGCCGCAATGAAACAAGTAAGATTCATTTCATTTATTTGGTTTGGTGCAATTTCAATTTGTTCTATTGTTATAAATGACTGATATTTTTCTTATTCTTAATTGTTTATTATTTTTTAGGCAGTCCTGGTGCTAGCACTCTTCGGCTTCGCCGCTTGCGCCCGTCTTGACTACCTCCCCCCGGTTCGTCCTGGAGCAGGAGGTGGCGGTCCTGGTGGTTATCCAGGAGCGACAGCGCCAGCAAGACCTGGTAGCAGATTCCCGGGAAATCAAGGTGGAGGAAGTGGGGGCGGATACCAAGGCGGTGCCGGTGGATATCAAGGTGGATCAGGAAGTACTGGAGGCGGATATCAAGGTGGTGCGGGAGGAAGTAGTGGTAACGGATATCAAGGAGGTAGTGGAGGAGGTTATCAAGGGGGCGCAGGAGGTTATCAAGGAAGTGGAGGTTTATCAGGAGGTGGATACAGTGAGTACCAAACGCTTTTTCTGAATCTAAAATCAAAATTAGTTTTGTTGTTAAAGCGTAAATTCAACTTTATATATTGCGTTTCGAAAGATATATTTGTTTTTAGGCGGTGGTGCTGGAGGAGGAGCACCAGGAGGCGGTTTCGGAGGTAACGCGGGTTTCGGAGGAGCAGGTAGACCTGGAGCAGGATCAGAAATACCCATAATTCGATACGAAAATAACAACAACGGAGACGGTACTTATAACTATCTCTATGAAACCGGAAATGGTATAAGTGCCGATGAAAATGGTGATGCCAGAGGTGATGGAACTCAAGCACAAGGTAATTCGTTAAATTTTGAAATAATTACATTTTCTTCGCTCAAAAAATTTCTTTTGTCTTATTTATACAAAATACGTCAACGTGTTATTTTTTTAGGCTCTTTCTCGTACACATCCCCAGAAGGTGAACAAATTTCAGTTCAATACACAGCAGATCAAAACGGTTTTCAACCACAAGGAGCCCACCTCCCAACTCCCCCTCCAATTCCTCCAGAAATCCAAAGAGCCATCGATCAAAACCTCGCTGACGAAGCCAGGGGTATCGTAGATGACGGCCAATACAAACCAGGTCCAGATGAAGGTCAAGGAGGATATGGAGGTCAAGGAGGATATTCTGGAGGTGCTGGCCAAGGAGGATACTCAGGTGGTGCTGGCCAAGGAGGATACTCAGGTGGTGCTGGCCAAGGAGGATACTCAGGTGGTGCTGGCCAAGGAGGATACTCAGGTGGTGCTGGCCAAGGAGGATACTCAGGTGGTGCTGGCCAAGGAGGATACTCAGGTGGTGCTGGTCAAGGAGGATACACAGGTGGAGCTAGCCAAGGAGGATACTCAGGTGGAGCTAGCCAAGGAGGATACTCAGGTGGTGCTGGTCAAGGAGGATACTCAGGTGGGGCTGGTCAAGGAGGATACTCAGGTGGGGCTGGCCAGAAAGGTTATTCGGGAAGTGCCGGTCAAAGAGGATATTCTGGTAGTACGAGTCAAGGAGGTCTAGGTGGTAGAGGACAGGGTGGATATTCTGGAAGTAGCATTGGAGGTGGTGCTGGAGGGCGAGGTAATTATATTTCATTCTAAAATTCAATATGTTATTAAAATTTCGTACTTTTTTTCATAGGTGGATATAACCAAGGTGGTAGAGGAGGATCTGGTGGTGCTCCTTCTGGTTTATACGGTACTCCAGGTACTGGATCCGGACAAAAAGGACCCGACGGTTATAGATACTAGAAAGGATAACGTTAGATTGCCATAATAATAGTATTTTTTTCATTAAGAATGTGTATTTGTATAATATTTTTTTGTACATATATTATTTTATATTAGGTCAATAAAACTATGTTTTTAAAATTGGATTATTTCATTTTGAAAGAAAATTCAGTACTAGTTCTAAACAAACTATCAATATTGCCTTTCATTCTATAAATTATTTGGTATGAGAGACAAATAAAGACCAAGTATGCCTAACATCTCAAAGAACTGAAGACTTGGACAGGAGTAATGGAAACCTTACAAATTTTACAACGGGAGTATGATAAAAAACTAATATTTTTTTTTCTGGTCAAAACGACGCTAAAACCAAGAACTCCTCTCGACAACAAGTAAGCTTGGTAAACGTACTAAAAACATTGAGGCGCGTCAGTTAATCTAAGCGATTTCTTTTCCTATTTTTTGCTTTTGTTTTCCAGTCCTGAACTCCCCTCCGTCTCCATCATCTCTGCATACAATCTATTTCTTTATCTTCCTTTTTTTCTTGTTTCTTCTTGATCTATATCCATTATTTTTTTTGTTTCTCCAAAATCTTCCTATGCTTTGTTAAGAGTCCACGTTTCGCCTCCATAGCTCACTGTTAGTCGGCCAAAAGCTTGACAGGTTAGACAAACATCTCCTCACAGTTAAGCATATGGAACACGGTTAACAAGTGGATTAAACCAACAGCAGTGTCCCGATCAACTCGCTTCGACTTTTGGTGATGTAGCTCCATCTCGAGCAGTTCCTCCGTAATCAATCGTGGACGCACTTCGCTACAGGATGAATTTTAAGGAATACCATTCGCAGAAGACGAATTGATATTTCATTGGCCGTACATTCCCTGTTCGGCACCAGCTCGGTTCGACTTTTGGTGATGCAGCTTCATCTCGAGCAGTTCCTCCGTAATCAATCGTGGACGCACTTCGCTACAGGATGAATTTCATGGAATACCAATCGCAGAAGACGAATTGATATGTCATTGGCCGTACATTCCCTGTTCGGCACCAGCTCGGTTCGACTTTTGGTGATGCAGCTTCATCTCGAGCAGTTCCTCCGAATTCAATCGTGGACGCACTTCGCTACAGGATGAATTTTAAGGAACACCAATCGCAAAAGACGAATTGATATGTCATTGGCCGTACAGTACCTGTTTGGCACCAGCTCGCTTCGACTTTTGGTGATGCAGCTTCATCTCGAGCTGTTTCTCCGAATTCAATCGTGGACGCACTTCGCTACAGGATGAATTTCATGGAATACCAATCGCAGAAGACGAATTGATATGTCATTGGCCGTACAGTACCTGTTTGGCACCAGCTCGCTTCGACTTTTGGTGATGCAGCTTCATCTCGAGCTGTTTCTCCGAATTCAATCGTGGACGCACTTCGCTACAGGATGAATTTCATGGAATACCAATCGCAGAAGACGAATTGATATGTCATTGGCCGTACATTCCCTGTTCGGCACCAGCTCGGTTCGACTTTTGGTGATGCAGCTTCATCTCGAGCAGTTCCTCCGAATTCAATCGTGGACGCACTTCGCTACAGGATGAATTTTATGGAATACCAATCGCAGAAGACGAATCATTCTCCACCACGAAAATGCGAGCTCTCACGCATTAGTTCAAACGAAAAATAAATTGCAAAGCCACCTGAAGCAGCGGTTGATGTGTTCAAATGACATGTTTTGGAGGTACCTCGATCGGAATGGGAAAAATGCTCCAACAATTGGTTCAAACGCATATAAAAGTGTTTTGATTTCAATGGAAAATATTTTGAAACACAATAAAGCCATATTCAATTATAAATATTTGTTTTGATTTATCTATCTCAACTATTTTACAAGTAAATATAAATAAGAAATTGGTAATTATTTAAAAGTCATCCCCCACCCCCTATCGACTTGGGATTGTGGGGGGTAATAAATAACTGTGTACTGAACTCAAAAAAAATTATTCCAGCCTTCGGTTATCCCTTGTTAAATAAATAGAAAAGGTTAAAAAATAAAAATTTGACATTTTCGGAATTACGTGTGTTAACAAATTATAAATGTAATTTGAAAATATATAAACAAAAAATATAGCTAAATAGTGAAAATGATATGTGAAAAATATATGAAATTAATTCAGTGATTATTATTTTATTTTTATTATTATTTTATCATAGAAAAATACATTGGAAATATTGAAAATTCAATAACTATTTTTTTATGGTAAAATAGGGTGAAAAAAGGTCAAGCCTTGTGGCGGGGGGCCATAACCTAACCTAACTTAAAAACATAAATACTAAAGAATTCAATTTGCAATCATAACAACGTGATTATATTCAGAAAATATAAAAAAAATATGATTAAATTCTTGCGATACGATAATAAACCCGGTAGATTTTATTCTGACAAAAAAATCAATCTCCCATCGATTGTTTATACTGAGTAACACAATGTATAAAATAAATGAACTAATTAATACTTTTGATAAAACTTGAAATAAATGAGATGCGATGTTTACGTCACTAATTTGGAGTCACTGCAATCAACCTCGTAATAGACAGAGGCGTTTCATATAAATTAAAAAATCTTACATAATCGATATTGCAACAATATTTAAACTTTCTGCTAATAATTCTCGATGAAAAATTGACATTTTCATAAAAATTATTGAATTTGGCGCTTCATTAAAGCATTTCTTTAAGGTTGTGCTGACCACGCGCATAAAAAATGCATGCGAAATACACTCATTGGATGGAAAGACCTTGAATCAACCCTGCTAATTATCATACCCAACAAAAAAACAAAAACTATTCGAAAATTTACTACGACTATGAATTTTGAACATAGCAAGTGCACCATATAGAAAATAAGTATCAATAAATCTTCCGTAGATCTTACGCCCTCTTGGTGATCGATGCAAGTGGAAATATAACTGCTCTTCAAAGACCTGGGGGCTGGAACAGCTCTTGGATAATAGAAGGCAACGTGGATAATTCTATGACAAATAAAATACTCCAGTCGGTAGGAAATTATCCAAGAAATCTTAATAATATTCAACAAACATCATCAAATACTTAAAATGCAGTCGATCAATTTAATCAAAAAGTAAATTTGAACTGTAGGCACCTATTTGTTTTGTATATACAATATCCGTTTTTGTTATATTGAAAATGTTTATTCAATGATTAGAAATAAAGAAATAAAAACATTCGAAAGTGTGATTTGTCTCTGTATAGTCGTGGAGAAAGTATAGTCTTCTACTCACGTATAATAGCTATTATTCACTCGTACGACTACATCAATAGAGTTGTGTTTCCAATTGGAATTTTATTCCTTGTAGAATTTATCACAAGGGACCAAGTCAGGAAAATATAATTTATAAGGTGTCTGAACTTGATAGCGAAATACTCTACATTAAGTTTATTAAGCCGATCTTATACAGATCGCGAATATACTCGAGCCTTCGGAGCCTCATACGTCTTGAACTCATGCATACTCGTAATTTTCATACAAATTCATAAATATTAAACCCCGTAGACACATATCAATGTAATACATTTTTCCAGCAAGTTTTTCAGAGCTCTGTTCTGTTCAAATAGATCTTTGACTTCAATTGGTATTGCGAATCTTAGGGTTTCTCGATATGTCTTCGCCGGGATGTTCATTCCGTGTAAAGTAAATTTCCATGGTGTTTATCAGAGCTTCAGCCTTTTTTTCTGTTTATACCATTTTTGCAAAAAGGAAATAGTCTTCATTATATTGCAATTATCTAAATAGAAAATTAACTATCAAAGAGTAGCCAATTTTTTAAATGAAAACATAGAAATGTGATATTAGAGGTTCTGAAATTCGTCTGTAATCATTTTTGTGAGCCCAGATGGCGGAAATCAAACTAAGAATGCAATTCCTAAAGTCCTATTATTTGTAATCAGACTTAACTTGTTTTTGAAAGGAGATACGACCACGCATCGGGTTGAGGTTAGATTTCTGCGGATACTCATAACAAACATCGATGTCAGATCATCGATGTTTTGAAAAGTGAAATATCGATGCTAGGAACATCGAAATATATGAACGATATATCGATGTTTTTTTTTTGATCAGAAATGAGATACACTACTTCATTTAACTTATTATTTATTTAAAAAAAAAATAATCGTTATTTTATTTTAACAGAAAATCAGTAAGTATTCATTTTTTAAAGCATAATTTAAAAAAATAATAACTTCTCAATGTCATCCTACACCTCCAAAGCATTTTCTTTTATAGGCTTTATCTGTTTTTATATATTATTGTGCGTCAATATTTTTTGACAGCTCCATATGTCACTTTCGATATCGATGTTAAAACATCGATGTTTATGAACGATTTATCGATGTTTGGAAAACATCGATAAACGCCGGGTTTGTTCACATTCGAATGAAGATTTTCCTGGCGTTATCGACGAGTTGTGAACACAACGAATTGGATTTTTTTCATCTATTTCTAGTTGTAGATGAAGACAAAGCTCCTTCTCATACTTCAGTAATCGGCATGGCTAAAATTCTCGAATTAGCCGACCACCCCTCGTATTCTGCCCACAGTGACTTTTTCCTGGTTCCCAACCTTAAAAATCCACTTGTGTTAAGGTTTAAAGCATCTCTAGACTAAGTATATAGACTCGGAAGGAAAGGGAAAATGTGTTATGTTTCCATTGGGTCGGAAACTTTTCATACAACCCTCGTACTATTCTCTCTTTATAAAATAATTCTTTTTATTATAAGTTAGAGTATATACGGACACTATCTTTTAACATCTCACCTTATTAATCATATTTTATCTTAAAAACTATGAATTACATATAATAAACTACCTTGCTGTTGATGATGAAAAATTAGATAATTCAATATGTTGTTGTATTGTTTCTATGTAAATTATATGAATATCCGCCCGTAGGCAATCACCAATATTTCAGCAATAGATTTTGAGCCGACAGTGAGGGGGTATCAGCTATAAAAACGTCCGGCGAGATTTTTTATATCATCATTACATTCGCAGTGATATAAATATCATCATGAGACAAGTAAGCAATTTGATATTATTAGATTTTATAAGAAATTGTACATAGAAATTTGTATATTTCTTTTTAATCGTTCATTTAGGGTGTAATAGGTAGTGGTATTAATACGTAACTTAATTTTTATGTTTCAAACTAGTACATTTAAGTTTTTACACCCGGTATCATGTACAAAACGGTTCACGCGTTTTTTATAAAGCAGCGAGTGCGACAAAACTGTCTTATAAAAACAAGTATCATCCAAATTTTTATCTATTCAGCCCCTATTTTTTATTTTAAATTAAAAAGCTGCTTGGACATTATGCTAGAAAAATTGTCATAACTAAAATTGGGTGGTAGCACTGATAAACAAACAAGTGTCATCCAAATTTTTATCTATTCAGCCCCTATTTTCTATTTTGAATTAAAAAGCTGCTTGGACATTATGCTAGAAAAATTGTCATAACTAAAATTGGGTGGTAGCACTGATAAACAAACAAGTGTCATCCAAATTTTTATCTATTCAGCCCCTATTTTCTATTTTGAATTAAAAAGCCGCTTGGACATTATGTTAGAAAAATTGTCATAACTAAAATTGGGTGGTAGCACTGATAAACAAACAAGTGTCATCCAAATTTTTATCTATTCAGCCCCTATTTTCTATTTTAAATTAAAAAGCTGCTTGGACATTATGCTAGGAAAATTGTCATAACTAAAATTGGGTGGTAGCACTGATAAACAAACAAGTGTCATCCAAATTTTTATCTATTCAGCCCCTATTTTCTATTTTGAATTAAAAAGCTGCTTGGACATTATGCTAGAAAAATTGTCATAACTAAAATTGGGTGGTAGCACTGATAAACAAACAAGTGTCATCCAAATTTTTATCTATTCAGCCCCTATTTTTTATTTTAAATTAAAAAGCTGCTTGGACATTATGCTAGAAAAATTGTCATAACTAAAATTGGGTGGTAGCACTGATAAACAAACAAGTGTCATCCAAATTTTTATCTATTCAGCCCCTATTTTTTATTTTAAATTAAAAAGCTGCTTGGACATTATGCTAGAAAAATTGTCATAACTAAAATTGGGTGGTAGCACTGATAAACAAACTTTTGTTAACTCGTCAAATATAAAGTAAGTTTTTGTTGAAAATATACGAAAAACGGGTGGAGAACGAGGCGAATAATTTAATTACACACCTCCATAATGACTTTAAGTGGTAGAAGAAACCATAAATAATTCGTTTTTATTTTTGTTTGACACTTCACAGTGACAGGTCGTCATTGCCAACATAAAATCTTGCATATCACACTAGAGTTCAGTACGACACCAGTTTGTGTATGGTGCAAAATGGAAAAAATCAAAAATAAATTGTACTTATATGTAGAATTGGCAATACTGGAAGGTTCCGGCTATAGATATCTTATATATCTTGCAAAAACTCAATATTCTCCATCAACTGTGGTACTCTTATATCAACCATGACGCTTTGGCGTAGTCGTACTAGCTCCAGTTTCTGCTAATGAATATCCGACGTAAAAAATGACCAGTATACTTTTCGGTAATTTTCAAAACCAAACATCTTGTAAATATTCAAAAGTTCAGCATAATGACCTTCCTTGTTTTCTTCAGCAACCATGTTGTAAATACAAGTTTCGAACTGTTCAGTTAATCTTCATCAACTTTAGTGAAAATTGTTTTTTCGTCTGATTAATTCCATTAAAACACAGACTGTAAGATTTACACATTTACCAGTACTTAGCACCCAGATTGTTTACTGAAAACGTTTCATTTGGTGTGTCATGAATAAATTTTAGAACGTTTTGTGAATTTGTGGATATTCATCATATTTAGCACCCAAACAACTTGAGAAAATTTGCGCACAGAACATTGAACATTAAACAACAAAGTTTTCTCACATCCACTTCAACAATTGGTTATATTCTTCGACGTTTCAGTCTCTGTATATTCTCAGTAACAAGTTTTTTCGTATTTTTTTATTGGCTTCCAAATGGAATTATCTGTGGCTCCTTTGCCGTCTTGCCCGAGCCTGTCTCTTTTCTGCTATTAGTCTCTTTATTTCTAGTGGGACATCTTTGTTTCTTTTTTTTTCTGTTTCGTATTTGTTGCAGCAGTTTGAACTGAAGTTGTTGCTCTTTCGATATCTCCTGGTTCCTTAAGCCTAATCTTTAAATCTACCGTTCCATTGATTTTGTTACGGTATGCTTCCCAGTCTGTTGTGTAATCTTTGTGGTGGTGTTCTAATTACGATTGAAGCTCCAACGGTTACAATAATAAGCACGTGTTCAGAATTTAAGTCATAACTGGGGTCTGTGTAAGTTGAATTGAATCCGTTTGTAACAAAGATGTCCAAAAGGTCCGGAATTTTGTGTGGGTTAGTTAGTCGGAGTACCTGTCAAGGTAAATAAATATCGGTTAGCTTCTACGGTTTTATATAGTTCCCTTTTCCCACCAAAATCCACTACTAGAGTTGGCCAATAGACCTAATATGAGGTGTAAGAGGTTATATCACTGGATACAACCCTCACCAAGCCATTATAGATGTTAGATTATCTAAACTCGCAAATAAATTAACCTATAGAATGTAGAAAATATTCTGAGTAAAAACATGTAATAAAAAAAGTTTTGTATTGTTTATATCTTGTCCCCTCCCTCATATTTTCTTTTAAAAGGTGAAACTTAGACCGATAAACTTTGGAATATATAAAAGAAATATTGTAAGCTTCCCTACTATTGGTAACAGGTGGCGTAATAGGCAATAATATTAAATGACAAGTGACATCTAGATAATAATAATATGCAGGGGTACCATCTAGTTATTTCCGAAGTTACCAAATTAATCAGGATTATTACGAGCATTTGAAGTATTAACGGTTCATTTGCGTTTTCTAACATCTCGAGATATACTCCACCAGTTAAATTAGAGTCCAAATAAAGAGGTTCGAATATTCGGTTTCCCAAAACATCTGCCCAGACGTTTACTTTTAATGGGAAGTGTCCTTAAATAGTTTAGAAACTTAATTTTTATTTTTCTATGGGTGAAATTTGTTTTTGGTCAACATGTGTACTGTACTATGACAGCCTACATAGTTAGACACAACTCGCGCTGTGGAAGAAGAATTTTCTACAAGTTCTGCAACTATATCCACTTCTTTATCAATACCATTATTTGGTAAACTTACAAAAAAGCTCCTCACATAAAAATTATTTTTACTTGCAACAATATTTGAGATAGCTGGTACTTTGTTAGCCAAAGCACTCACCATTTTGTTTCTGTAAACACTTAAATGTCTCGTTAAACAATGATTAAACTAAAAAGTTCGAGATGCATGTAAAAATCACCCTTCTAAAGCTTGTCATACTACATCTCCAAAGCATATCAATCTACGATAGCTCCATATGTCACTTTCGAAGTCGATGTTAAAACATCGATGTTTATAAACGATACATCGATGTTTTTCAAACATCGATGTATCGCTTGCATCCCTATCTGCATGCGTAAACTATCCACACTTTCGAATGATTCAACTTACGAATCTTCCCCCTAATTTCCGTCGCTTATTTTATCTAAATTCTTACTAATATTTAGTTCATCGTGTTGTTTGCCATCATTGGATACAGCAGCTGTGGTCGTTTGGATAACAACTACGCCCCATCAAACTTAAATCAATATTCTAGTAATGCAGATGTTAACGGACCACCTGGACCAATCGACAAGGCAGCTAACGACGTTCCTATCCTAAGATTGGACAACGATAACGACGGGGAAGCTTACAACTTCGCTTTAGAAACAGGAAACGGTATCACTGCTCACGAACAAGGTAAATTATTAAAAAATATATTTATTTGTTGTTAATGAGAATATTCTATAGGAGATACGAAGCAAGGTGGAACCAACGCTCAAGGTGGTTACTCGTACACTGCCCCAGATGGTCAACAAGTCGCCGTTCAATACGTAGCTGGTGAAAACGGTTTCGTCGCTCAAGGCTCCCACATCCCCACAGCTCCACCGGTACCAGCCGAAATCCAAAAAGCACTCGAACAAAACTTGGCTGACGAAGCTAGAGGTATTGTAGACGATGGACAATATAGAGAAGAAGGAGAATCTGGTAGATACAATCACGGCGCCAACCATCAGGGATTCGCCGCTTACAGAGAACAAGCTAATGGAGCTAAAAACCAATATGTACAATCTAACTACTGATTATTGTAGTATTAAATTGTTATAGACTGTTGTTTATATAAATAAAATATATTTTTTACATTAAAAAGAATTTTTAACGCGTTATCCTATCAGACTACTCTGTGGTCAACCTTCCAAATCTTCGAGCAGACTATGGGAAGCCCAAAAATGTGGTACAAATGTTCCTCGATGGCCGACCATGATTGGTGAAGGGTATTTCTCGATTGTATGACAAACAATTGCTTCTAATTTTACTCTTAGCATGTCCTTGTCTAATGATCTAAAGTTAGAAAACAATTTTTGATAGTCTAATGCATTTGGATAAATATCGTAAATGTTTTTGATGGTACCAGGCAGATTCTTGTGTAGAAATTCCTTTTTATAGATGTTTACTCAAATTAAGGTCTTGCTAGGCGCTTTAAATCTGCTATAATCTCTCTGGATAATGTCGGATTGTAATATATAAACTCCTGGATAAATCGTTGTATTTTCATTCATCGTTTTCTTCTTCTTCTAACAAAGTACTTCCAAAAGCTACTTGTTCTTAAATATCTCTTCGATATAATGATGGTTTCCATTTCAGAGTTTTTTAGAGTTTGATCCCCTTTTTATTAGTCTTCAATGTACAATATTTAGAATCACGTCGCGAATATTAGAAAGGGTTCATTGTATCTGAAGACTGATTGATTTAAATGAAGATTTCCGACCACAAAACGCAAGATCAAACCAATTTACAACTAGAAAGGACTCAGTGGGTTATTATAAAGAGAAATAAAGTCAAAATGGAACAAATTGAAAGAACGAATCGATGCAGGAGCTAAAGGGGTGAGCACACACGTCCAACACGCTCCGGACTCTTTCCTATTCGCAGCTTCCCAATCTCTAAGAACTTTTGGTACATTCGTCTTATCAATGATTGATTTAAATAAAGATTTCCGACCACAAAACGCAAGATCAAACCAATTTACAACTAGAGAGGACTCAGTGGGTTATTATAAAGAGAATTAAAGTCAAAATGGAACAAATTGAAAGAACGAATCGATGCAGGATCTAAAGGGGTGAGCACACACGTCCAACACGCTCCGGACTCTTTCCTATTCGCAACTTCCCAATCTCTAAGAACTTTTGGTACATTCGTCTTATCACTGATTGATTTAAATGGAGATTTCCGACCACAAAACGCAAGATCAAACCAATTTACAACTAGAGAGGACTCAGTGGGTTATTATAAACAGAATTAAAGTCAAAATGGAACAAATTCAAAGAACGAATCGATGCAGGATCTAAAGGGGTGAGCACACACGTCCAACACGCTCCGGACTCTTTCCTATTCGCAGCTTCCCAATCTCTAAGAACTTTTGGTACATTCGTCTTATCAATGATTGATTTAAATAAAGATTTCCGACCACAAAACGCAAGATCAAACCAATTTACAACTAGAGAGGACTCAGTGGGTTATTATAAAGAGAATTAAAGTCAAAATGGAACAAATTGAAAGAACGAATCGATGCAGGATCTAAAGGGGTGAGCACACACGTCCAACACGCTCCGGACTCTTTCCTATTCGCAGCTTCCCAATCTCTAAGAACTTTTGGTACATTCGTCTTATCAATGATTGATTTAAATAAAGATTTCCGACCACAAAACGCAAGATCAAACCAATTTACAACTAGAGAGGACTCAGTGGGTTATTATAAAGAGAATTAAAGTCAAAATGGAACAAATTGAAAGAACGAATCGATGCAGGATCTAAAGGGGTGAGCACACACGTCCAACACGCTCCGGACTCTTTCCTATTCGCAGCTTCCCAATCTCTAAGAACTTTTGGTACATTCGTCTTATCAATGATTGATTTAAATAAAGATTTCCGACCACAAAACGCAAGATCAAACCAATTTACAACTAGAGAGGACTCAGTGGGTTATTATAAAGAGAATTAAAGTCAAAATGGAACAAATTGAAAGAACGAATCGATGCAGGATCTAAAGGGGTGAGCACACACGTCCAACACGCTCCGGACTCTTTCCTATTCGCAGCTTCCCAATCTCTAAGAACTTTTGGTACATTCGTCTTATCAATGATTGATTTAAATAAAGATTTCCGACCACAAAACGCAAGATCAAACCAATTTACAACTAGAGAGGACTCAGTGGGTTATTATAAAGAGAATTAAAGTCAAAATGGAACAAATTGAAAGAACGAATCGATGCAGGATCTAAAGGGGTGAGCACACACGTCCAACACGCTCCGGACTCTTTCCTATTCGCAGCTTCCCAATCTCTAAGAACTTTTGGTACATTCGTCTTATCAATGATTGATTTAAATAAAGATTTCCGACCACAAAACGCAAGATCAAACCAATTTACAGCTAGAAAGGACTCAGTGGGTTATTATAAAGAGAAATAAAGTCAAAATGGAACAAATTGAAAGAACGAATCGATGCAGGATCTAAAGGGGTGAGCACACACGTCCAACACGCTCCGGACTCTTTCCTATTCGCAACTTCCCAATCTCTAAGAACTTTTGGTACATTCGTCTTATCACTGATTGATTTAAATGGAGATTTCCGACCACAAAACGCAAGATCAAACCAATTTACAACTAGAAAGGACTCAGTGGGTTATTATAAAGAGAATTAAAGTCAAAATGGAACAAATTGAAAGAACGAATCGATGCAGGAGCTAAAGGGGTGAGCACACACGTCCAACACGCTCCGGGCTCTTTCCTATTCGCAGCTCCGGCTCGATACATTCGTCACTCTCGCCAGTCTTGAATCAATTAAAATCGCAAAAGGTTTTGTGCACAATAAACACCTAGAAAGTTAATTTTTATAATAGTTAGCTACGTAATGAAAACAAAAATAATAGAAAAAAATAATTTTAGACAAAAATAATAATTCTGGAGTTAAGAAATGAGCGACTAGAAAGCGATAACTAAATAATGCACTTGTAATAAGAAGAAAATCGTCAGAAATGATTAAAAAAGTCAACAAAGAGAAAAATCCGGAAAAAGCTGAGAAAAAATATGAATTTAGAGAAGAGTGACAAAAGATAACGAATATTTTAAAACGTTTTGATTGATTTGGAATGTTTTCGCATAATTTAGACTCGGCGAGAAATTGGTTTCGCATGTTTTATCTAAGAAATGGAATTAATAACGTATCATTAATTCAATTTATCTTCTAAGAACATCTCGCTCATGTACACATACGAGTTCTTACATTTCATAAGTGCAATCACTAACCCGTGAACAGAAAAATATGTAGATGCAACTCATTGGCGGACATCTAAGGTTTTCTTTCTCTACGACTCTATAACAAAATACGAGATGTGGTGAATTGAAAACAAAGTAAAATAGGTAAAAAGATTGAGGATATTTCAAAGTACTACCCCCAATATACTTATCTCAAAGTTTTTATGAAAGAGTTCGATCGTCGTTGTTGCAGGTTTACTGTGAACAAAAAATTACATAAGATGTCCCCAAAATCTAGAAGGAACCGTTTGTTTTTTAGATGGAGCCTACTTTTTTCTTTTTTCAACTTGGAGCAGTGCAAACACCAACAAAAACCACAATCCCAGATCTGCAGAAGAGCAACTCCTCCCGCTCCCGTCCGTTCGTCCTTTACGGACCCGATTGCAAAGAATTTTTCCAGTTAAATCACATCCGCGCCTCGTTCTATCACCCGCAACTCGGCCTGCAGTATGTCGCAGCAATTTCTAAGCTTCGAGGATTCCTTTATTCCCAGAACTTCAGAGTACACTCCCGCTCCCGTCCGTTCGTCCTTTACGGACCCGATTGCATAGAATTTTTCCAGTTAAATCACATCCGCGCCTCGTTCTATCACCCGCTACTCGGCCTGCAGTATGTCGCAGCAATTTCTAAGCTTCGAGGATTCCTTTATTCCCAGAACTTCAGAGTACACTCCCGCTCCCGTCCGTTCGTCCTTTACGGACCCGATTGCATAGAATTTTTCCAGTTAAATCACATCCGCGCCCCGTTCTATCACCCGCAACTCGGCCTGCAGTATGTCGCAGCCATTTTTAAGCTTCGAGGATTCCTTTATTCCCAGAACTTCAGAGTACACTCCCGCTCTGGTCCGTTCGTCCTATACGGACCCGATTGCATAGAATTTTTCCAGTTAAATCACATCCGCGCCTCGTCCTATCACCCGCAACTCGGCCTGCAGTATGTCGCAGCCATTTTTAAGCCTCAAGGATTCCCTTATTCCCAGAACTTCAGAGTATACTCCCGCTCCCGTCCGTTCGTTCTTTACGGACCCGATTGCAGAGAATTTCTCTAGTTAAAACACATTAAGCTGTTTTAGTCTGTCAGAATTGAGGCATAGGCAATCCAAAGAGCGCGCAGAGCACTTTCGTCTACCCAGATGAATATTGCAGGTAGCTGGGTTATTCCACTTGTCAACTTTAGTAAGTTGTTCATCAAAATATAAAGCGGATAATTAAAAATTGTCTTTTTTCACTAGAATTTTGTCCGTCCGTTCGTCTGTCTGTAGCAGGGGTTTTTTGCATTTAATACCTCAAGTTAAATTAACCAAAATACGATTTTTACCATAAAAAATTGTTTTTTTTATACCAATTTATTTTTCTCATTTTTCGGCGCGGTTTCAAATCCTATTTTCGACATGATTTTCGTCAATATTTTCTGATTGTTAACGATAAAGGATGCGTTGTTATAGTTTTTGAATACTGCAGCGTTTATGCAGCTTCATTAAATAAATATCTTGATGCTTTCCTCCATCGAGTTCCAGTTCAAGTTCAACGTTCACTTTCGATGTGGAACTCGAACTCGAAGTAAAAGATATGCAGTTACATAACGTCCACTCTCTGTCTCATGTTATGTACGAGATCGTGATCTGAGACCTTTTCAATTCGACTGTTTTAAGTAGGCCGAATAGTAAATGGTTTAGATTGGACGTTGGAGATCTTCAATGGGTTACTGATTTACTGACTTGATATTGTGCAGTGGCGCTACATTTTCTAAGTTATCTTCTATTTCTACAAATTAGAATATTAGGTCAAAATACTATCTAATGAAAAAAGTAGTCAACAAATGTTTCTAGCTTTCGTGATGCAAATATTCTAACTAGTTAGTTGTTTATTTCCGAATTCTTTGTGAATCCCTGTTCGGTTTCACTTTACAGAGTTGTCTGTCTTATATGTGCTCAAAATACTCTAGAAAACAAATCTATAAGACTAAAACCCTCGTAATCCAATCTAGTATACCTCGAGTACCAGTAGAAAATTTTCGAAACGTTGAAAAAAAAATTATACACATTTTCATATATTTTTCCCAATCTACTGACATGACAACATCAAATTTTATACGATTCACTTTTGAAGCAATTTAAAAATAAAAAGAAAATAGTTTCAGCTATAAACACGTTGCAATTTTCAGCACGAACTGTTACTAGAAGAATTGTAGTAATTGCGGAGAATTTGGAGGCAGAATTAGCAAATGATATGGAAAATTGTATTTTCCAGATGATTGAAAAGACAGACGTGACAAATATATCACAATTAGCAATTTTCTTGGAGGCTTTACAACAAAAAAAATCCTTAAAGTTCTACAATTAAAGGGAAGCACCACTTTTAAAAAGTACCAAAGTTATTGTCAATTACAACAGACGGTGCACTAGCGTTGACTGGTAAGATAAAAAGGATTTATTGCCTTATGTAGACAGGATTCCTTATTCCTTACCATTGCCTCATACATGAGGAAATGTTATGCGCAAAAACAATCGGTTTTCAACAGTTATTTACGGTAGTAACAAAAATTATTAATTCCATAAGATCGGGAGCTATGCAACACAGATTGATTAAATTACTTTTACAAATTTTCTTTTACGTACTTCAAGCTTCGTGCTTTTGTCACAAATAAGGGAATTTATTGCGAATTTTACGAGCAATTAAAAAATAAGGATTGGCTAATCGTCCTCGGATTTCTGACATATATAACGGCAAAGTTGAATGAATTAAATTTAAAAATACAAGGGAAAATCAGCATATCGCTGACATGATTAGTGCAGTAAATGCATTCAAATGCAAGTTAGTGCTGTTGAAATCCTATCTAATGAAAAAATCATTATCACATTTCCCAAATATAAAATACTAGCAACCCCCGTCGCGGCTTCGCCCGCGGTTTATTGAACCTCGCGTAATATGGGGATAATTCAATGAGAAATGACTTATGTATTCTATGCATTAATTCCATTTGGAAGTGTTATAAAGAAAAGACACATTATTATTTAAAAATTGCACATTTATTATTAAAGTAACAATGATTGCAAAAACGCAAAACAAAATATTGTATTGTTTCCAATAAGAGGTGTTATTTTGAACAGCCCGCTATTTCGGTAAATGTCACTTTTGAAGCTGTCATTTTTTGACATTTGACAAGTAGAAACTACGCCATTAATGAAAATGGAACGATACACGCTTCAACAACGCAATGAAATTATTAAAATTCACTATAAAAATGGTGAAATTTTGGCAGAGACGGTTCGTAAAACTAAAACATTTTTGGGTCGACGTGAAGCACCTTCTCGGACCGCAATACAGAAATCGGTGAAAAAATTTGAGCTGTTGGGACAAGTTAGTGATGTGAAGAATAAAACCCGTGCACGTCGCTCAAGAACAACTGAGAATATTGCTGCTGTAGCCTAAAGTGTTGAAGAAAACCCAGGTTTGTCCATTCCTCGTCGTTCTTTGGAATTAGCCATTCCACAAACGTCATTACACCGTATTTTGCATAAAGACTTGGGTCTTAAAGCCTATAAAGTTCAGTTAATACATGAACTCAAGCCGGCCGATCATCAACAACGTCGTGTCTTTGCTGATTGGGTCCTTGAAATGCATGAAAATGATCCGGAATTTCATCGAAAAATCATCTTAACTGATGAAGTCCATTTCCACTTTGGTGGTTACGTCAATAAACAAAATTGTCGAATCTGGGGCTCGGAAAACACAAGAGTTATTGTTGAAAATCCTCTCCATCCTCAACGCGTGACTGTTTGGTGCGGTTAATGGTCTGGCGGTGTCATCGGACCTTACTTTTTCGAAAATGAGGCTGGAGCAACAGTTACTGTGAATGGATTGCGCTATCGAGAGATGATTAATGATTTTTTATAGCCGGAATTGGATGGTATTGATTTGGACAACGTTTACTTTCGACAAGACGGCGCTACGTGCCACACAAGCAACGAAATCATCGATCTTTTACGGGAAAAATTTCCGGACCGTGTTATCTCTCGAAGGGGTCATCACAATTGGCCACCGAGATATTGTGATTTAACACCTTGCGACTTTTTCCTTTGGGGCCAACAAAGAAAGATAAGGTCTACGCCAACAGTCCAGCATCGATTCAAGACCTCAAAGATGGAGTTCGTGAGGCTATCGAGGACATAGGGCAGCCATTTGGCTGATGTTGTGTTCCATTATTAACGGCATACCTTCCTCTTTATAATGAAATAAACATCCGATCATTTATCTCAAAAAATGGCATTTTTCTTTGAATAGCAATATCTTATTGGAAAACCCCTTATAATTTATGATATCTCATTTCGTCATGAAGAATTTCTAAATATATGGTTCCGTAATAAAAATTTTTGTTCAACTCTTTGAACCCTTTCCAAGTCGAATTTTGAAAATCGCAGAAATTTGTTTTTAGATATTTGTACGGAGAATGTTTTAGTGCAAAAACGAAGTGGATATCTCAATTAGCGGCCGAGAAAAACGAAAAAATCGAATTTGCAAACATACCCCGTTTTACTCCTTTAAAATCAAAATTTCGCAAAATTCTTTCTTAGCTCACCTCTACACACCGATACGAACGTACCCTAAAAATTTCATGTCTCTATCTTAAATAGCATTGGCTGGGCGTTGATGAGTGTATGAATCAGTCAGTCAGTCAGGACATCCTCCTTTATAGATATAGATACTGTTGAGATTTTAATTTGAATAATGAAAATTTTACTGCTACATCATATTTAGAAATTATAGGTAAGCTAACGGAAGAGTTTTCTTCTAGATTAAAAGTTTTTGCAGCATTAGAGCCCGTTCTAAGATTCTTCATAAATCGGAGACCTAGAATTAGAAATAATAAACTTGCAAAGTGATATTATGAAAATGAGTATCCTATTTTAAGGAAATGTGCGCTAAAAATTTATTCGTATTGTGCAACGACATACAATTGCGAGTCTTTGTTCTCAAACATGAAATATTTGAAATCAAAATACCGAACAAAACTTAATGGTTCACATTTAGATAATTGTTCAACTCTAAATATATCCCCAATTATGAGAAATTAGCTTTAAATATGGACACCCAAGTTTCACGCTGAATTATATGTATCATTATGTATGACACCAACAAAATAAAGTAATAAAAAATCTGTTTTTTTATGCCAGTTAAGATATTTTGTACGAAAAATATCTTTGTGAAAACAAACTGTATTTAATGTAAAATAAAAGTTTACAGTTACAGAGTTACAAACAGAATGAAAGTGAAATGAATAATCATGATAATATAAAGTACTTTTATCGTTAAAAGCTGACACAGATATTTTTATAGATATAAAGTGAGCAAAATAACTCCACATAACTTGCCTATTTATACCTGATGATTATCTGATTATCTGAAAAATATCCGCCTTAAGGACAAACAGGTTGTCGACCCCTAACTCAAATAATTGTTTGTTCGATGAGGTTGCTTAGTACGGTCCTGTTTCCTGTAATTCTGTTCGTCTGCCACGTTTACCTGGCTTTCTTCCTTATTCGAACTAGTCCACTGATTTCTTTGAGTTAATTGACACTTTTCGTTTTCCTTGTAATTTGTTCGGTATTCCATACTACTTGCTGTATGGTTTTTTCGTCTAGCTGCTCATTAGTTCATGTAGATTCTTATGTACTCTTCAATTTCTAGTAATGCTACAGTTGAATTGCCCCGGAAGCACTCCAGGGTTGCTCTGTTGGGATAGTAGAAGTTTGATTGGGAGATAATAAACGACAGATCTTACTTCTCGCCAATGTGCTCGGTTTGGTTGGAAACGAACCTTCAAATGCTCTGCAAAAACTCCTTATGTCCCACTCCCTAGGTCGTAGCAACAGGATTTAGATGTCCATTGCCCAATTTCCATCCTCATTCCAACGGATGGAAAGGTCTTGCCCGTATCTCTAGGGCTTAAGATCATTGTCCAATTTCCATCCTCATTCCAACGGATGTAAAGGTCTTGCCCGTATCTCTAGGGCTTAAGAGATCAATGTCCAATTTCCATCCTCATTCCAACGGATGGAAAGGTCTTGCCCGTATCTCTAGGGCTTAAGATCATTGTCCAATTTCCATCCTCATTCCAACGGATGTAAAGGTCTTGCCCGTATCTCTAGGGCTTAAGAGATCAATGTCCAATTTCCATCCTCATTCCAACGGATGGAAAGGTCTTGCCCGTATCTCTAGGGTTTCAATCCATTGTACAATTTCCATCCTCATTCCAACGGATGTAAAGGTCTTGCCTGTATCTCTAGGGCTTAAGAGATCAATGTCCAATTTCCATCCGTTGGAATGAGGATGGAAAGGTCTTGCCCGTATCTCTAGGGCTTAAGATCATTGTCCAATTTCCATCCTCATTCCAACGGATGTAAAGGTCTTGCCCGTATCTCTAGGGCTTAAGAGATCAATGTCCAATTTCCATCCTCATTCCAACGGATGGAAAGGTCTTGCCCGTATCTCTAGGGCTTAAGATCATTGTCCAATTTCCATCCTCATTCCAACGGATGTAAAGGTCTTGCCCGTATCTCTAGGGCTTAAGAGATCAATGTCCAATTTCCATCCTCATTCCAACGGATGGAAAGGTCTTGCCCGTATCTCTAGGGCTTAAGAGATCAATGTCCAATTTCCATCCTCATTCCAACGGATGTAAAGGTCTTGCCCGTATCTCTAGGGCTTAAGAGATCAATGTCCAATTTCCATCCTCATTCCAACGGATGGAAAGGTCTTGCCCGTATCTCTAGGGTTTCAATCCATTGTACAATTTCCATCCTCATTCCAACGGATGGAAAGGTCTTGCCCGTATCTCTAGGGTTTCAATCCATTGTACAATTTCCATCCTCATTCCAACGGATGTAAAGGTCTTGCCCGTATCTCTAGGGCTTAAGAGATCATTGTCCAATTTCCATCCTCATTCCAACGGATGTAAAGGTCTTGCCCGTATCTCTAGGGCTTAAGAGATCATTGTCCAATTTCCATCCTCATTCCAACGGATGTAAAGGTCTTGCCCGTATCTCTAGTGCTTAAGATCAATGTCCAATTTCCATCCTCATTCCAACGGATGTAAAGGTCTTGCCCGTATCTCTAGGGTTTCAATCCATTGTACAATTTCCATCCTCATTCCAACGGATGTAAAGGTCTTGCCCGTATCTCTAGGGCTTAAGAGATCAATGTCCAATTTCCATCCTCATTCCAACGGATGTAAAGGTCTTGCCCGTATCTCTAGGGTTTCAATCCATTGTACAATTTCCATCCTCATTCCAACGGATGTAAAGGTCTTGCCCGTATCTCTAGGGCTTAAGAGATCATTGTCCAATTTCCATCCTCATTCCAACGGATGTAAAGGTCTTGCCCGTATCTCTAGGGCTTAAGAGATCATTGTCCAATTTCCATCCTCATTCCAACGGATGTAAAGGTCTTGCCCGTATCTCTAGTGCTTAAGATCAATGTCCAATTTCCATCCTCATTCCAACGGATGTAAAGGTCTTGCCCGTATCTCTAGTGCTTAAGATCAATGTCCAATTTCCATCCTCATTCCAACGGATGTAAAGGTCTTGCCCGTATCTCTAGGGTTTCAATCCATTGTACAATTTCCATCCTCATTCCAACGGATGTAAAGGTCTTGCCCGTATCTCTAGTGCTTAAGATCAATGTCCAATTTCCATCCTCATTCCAACGGATGTAAAGGTCTTGCCCGTATCTCTAGGGCTTAAGAGATCAATGTCCAATTTCCATCCTCATTCCAACGGATGTAAAGGTCTTGCCCGTATCTCTAGGGCTTAAGAGATCAATGTCCAATTTCCATCCTCATTCCAACGGATGTAAAGGTCTTGCCCGTATCTCTAGGGCTTAAGAGATCAATGTCCAATTTCCATCCTCATTCCAACGGATGTAAAGGTCTTGCCCGTATCTCTAGGGCTTAAGAGATCAATGTCCAATTTCCATCCTCATTCCAACGGATGTAAAGGTCTTGCCCGTATCTCTAGGGTTTCAATCCATTGTACAATTTCCATCCTCATTCCAACGGATGTAAAGGTCTTGCCCGTATCTCTAGGGCTTAAGAGATCATTGTCCAATTTCCATCCTCATTCCAACGGATGTAAAGGTCTTGCCCGTATCTCTAGTGCTTAAGATCAATGTCCAATTTCCATCCTCATTCCAACGGATGTAAAGGTCTTGCCCGTATCTCTAGTGCTTAAGATCAATGTCCAATTTCCATCCTCATTCCAACGGATGTAAAGGTCTTGCCCGTATCTCTAGGGTTTCAATCCATTGTACAATTTCCATCCTCATTCCAACGGATGTAAAGGTCTTGCCCGTATCTCTAGTGCTTAAGATCAATGTCCAATTTCCATCCTCATTCCAACGGATGTAAAGGTCTTGCCCGTATCTCTAGTGCTTAAGATCAATGTCCAATTTCCATCCTCATTCCAACGGATGTAAAGGTCTTGCCCGTATCTCTAGTGCTTAAGATCAATGTCCAATTTCCATCCTCATTCCAACGGATGTAAAGGTCTTGCCCGTATCTCTAGGGTTTCAATCCATTGTACAATTTCCATCCTCATTCCAACGGATGTAAAGGTCTTGCCCGTATCTCTAGGGCTTAAGAGATCAATGTCCAATTTCCATCCTCATTCCAACGGATGTAAAGGTCTTGCCCGTATCTCTAGGGCTTAAGAGATCATTGTCCAATTTCCATCCTCATTCCAACGGATGTAAAGGTCTTGCCCGTATCTCTAGTGCTTAAGATCAATGTCCAATTTCCATCCTCATTCCAACGGATGGAAAGGTCTTGCCCGTATCTCTAGGGTTTCAATCCATTGTACAATTTCCATCCTCATTCCAACGGATGTAAAGGTCTTGCCCGTATCTCTAGGGCTTAAGAGATCAATGTCCAATTTCCATCCTCATTCCAACGGATGTAAAGGTCTTGCCCGTATCTCTAGGGTTTCAATCCATTGTACAATTTCCATCCTCATTCCAACGGATGTAAAGGTCTTGCCCGTATCTCTAGGGCTTAAGAGATCATTGTCCAATTTCCATCCTCATTCCAACGGATGGAAAGGTCTTGCCCGTATCTCTAGGGTTTCAATCCATTGTACAATTTCCATCCTCATTCCAACGGATGTAAAGGTCTTGCCCGTATCTCTAGGGCTTAAGAGATCATTGTCCAATTTCCATCCTCATTCCAACGGATGTAAAGGTCTTGCCCGTATCTCTAGGGTTTCAATCCATTGTACAATTTCCATCCTCATTCCAACGGATGTAAAGGTCTTGCCCGTATCTCTAGGGTTTCAATCCATTGTACAATTTCCATCCTCATTCCAACGGATGTAAAGGTTTTGCCCGTATCTCTAGGGCTTAAGAGATCATTGTCCAATTTCCATCCTCATTCCAACGGATGGAAAGGTCTTGCCCGTATCTCTAGGGTTTCAATCCATTGTACAATTTCCATCCTCATTCCAACGGATGTAAAGGTCTTGCCCGTATCTCTAGGGCTTAAGAGATCATTGTCCAATTTCCATCCTCATTCCAACGGATGGAAAGGTCTTGCCCGTATCTCTAGGGTTTCAATCCATTGTACAATTTCCATCCTCATTCCAACGGATGTAAAGGTCTTGCCCGTATCTCTAGGGCTTAAGAGATCAATGTCCAATTTCCATCCTCATTCCAACGGATGTAAAGGTCTTGCCCGTATCTCTAGGGCTTAAGAGATCATTGTCCAATTTCCATCCTCATTCCAACGGATGGAAAGGTCTTGCCCGTATCTCTAGGGTTTCAATCCATTGTACAATTTCCATCCTCATTCCAACGGATGTAAAGGTCTTGCCCGTATCTCTAGGGCTTAAGAGATCAATGTCCAATTTCCATCCTCATTCCAACGGATGTAAAGGTCTTGCCCGTATCTCTAGGGCTTAAGAGATCATTGTCCAATTTCCATCCTCATTCCAACGGATGTAAAGGTCTTGCCCGTATCTCTAGTGCTTAAGATCAATGTCCAATTTCCATCCTCATTCCAACGGATGGAAAGGTCTTGCCCGTATCTCTAGTGTTTCAATCCATTGTTCAAGTAAATGTCTTGCCCTTGTCTCTAGGGCTTCGGGTGATTCGCGAAAAACTTGTATCTCGTGTGGATCTGGTAAATATCTATCTGCCTCTTTGTACAATGCCTGTACTACTATGCACATTATATCCAGGTAGCTTTCGACGAGCTCAATCGCTAATCTATCTTCGGTACTTAAGTCCGTAGAGAGCTAAAGCCAACAGCAGCTCATAATCTATTAAATAATCGAAGGATACAATTTTTTGCTTGCCCATAAATCATCTGACTGCAAAAACGTCACATAATTTTACCTATAACAAAATTAAACTTACTGGCGAATATAATAAATCATATGCTGCGGAGGAAGGGGGCTTTAGAAAGGTCTTAACCCGACTCATGCGATCCTGAGTAACTATTCTCATGTTTTCCCTTCATTCGTTAAAGGAATCTCTCTGTTTTGATCGGTATCGATACTCTACTTTGTTGATAGATTTAGCGTCTTTTTAAATTTGTGTCAAAGAGCCAATTGAGCTTAATTCTACTTACCCTCTAACTCACCCAATCAACCCCTGATAACGCAGCATCTCCGAAAACCCCCGAATAAAAATTTTCGAGCGATTTTTCCGGGTTTCCAATCGCTTTCATAATTATGTAGATGCAAAATGCAGGAAACCGCATTTCGATATGTGGTGTGGTGTCTACCAGTTTATCCGATTCATTTCCTATCTTCCCTGGCCTCATTAACGCGATTCAAGCGAAATGAATCGGAATGTTAGCGTCAATTTATAACTCTAGATGAAACCCACTACATTCCTGATCCCAAAGAGCAGTCAAACAATTGATTACAAAGTACTCTGTCGTCAGTATTCTGTCGATTTTCCCGGTTTTAAATCCTTCGTTTGTCACTGTCCTTCCCAGGTATTCGAACTCGACTTTATCAAGTCTAAACTACCTATTTTGGTCTGAGGTCACTTTCAATTGGTTGAAGTTATTCAAATCCCTTCCCATCTCCAGATATTTGATCTTTTGTTCATTATTAGTAGTCCATATTCTTTTGGTTCCGTTTTAATCCTTTTTCATTCTACTTGAAAGTACCACATCATCTGCATAGGCAAGGATTTGTTGTAAATCATCCCTTGGATGCCACTACTTCTAAGGACCATTTTTAGCGACGAGGTTTATGGATATTTTAAAGAGATTCTTTAATCGAACACATGAAATAAAATTAGGCGTAATTGTTACTTTGAAATCGAGACCTTCGATGAAATTGAAGAAGATATAACCGATTGGTAATTACTATGATTAAAAGTTATAATTCGAAATCAAAGATATTTAAGATCGTATCGATATTTTATTTTTTTTTTTTAATTGATCTTAATCTAATTGAAAATACCTAAGTGTTTAAATACGCTGTTTATAGATTAGTCATAAATATTAAAATAGATGTTTACCCAATTAAATTGTTTATTGCGTGTGAAAACAGAATAACTGCGACATAATATAAATTGACAACTTGTTTCGATTCTCCATAACGAGATCGGCGAACTAACGAATTATATTACACGATCTGTTATCTCATCAAGACTAATTCAAGTTGAAACCAACGCAAATCTACCCCGAATGTTTCAACTTTGAACTTCTTGTAAATGGAAAATAGCGTTTATTTGGACGTCGTTACACCAAATCGTGATTCACCGACAGTGAAGTTAAAAACTTTCGATGTTGCCAAACTAGATAAAAACACGCTTTTAGCAATAAGCAAAGTATAAAGTAATTCTTGGCTCAAGAATTACTGATGTCACTATTATAAAAGCGCGGGGTGGTTTTAAACTAATTTTGCGTTTTGTAACCAATAGATCCGAGTCTGATTCCCTCTTCAAGGACTTCCCGAATGATTTTTTCGATGAACTCAACCGAAAATTATTTACTCTATGGTATTACATCCATTAATAAGTCGTATGATTGATACACAGATGGCGCTACCATTGTCAAATCCATATGACGTTTATGAAGTACCAACTTTAAAAAGACTATGTGTCAAATTTCATGACATTTCTATTAGACAGAAATAAGTGACAGCCATTTAAACGAAACTACTTTTGTTATTTTTATCATTGCATAATTTATCATTGTTTTTTGATGAAAAAAAAATACTATACAAGGTCAGCAATGACTCAAAATTGTTATTCGCACTCTGCTCCATCGAATTTTTTATTGGTTTGATGAATTTAAACATGGTCGTACAGACACCGATTATGGTGAAAGTTCTGATCGTCCAAATGAGGTAGTTACTCCCGGAAACCTCAAATTGCGCAAACTTGCGTGTTTCGAAAGTATATCAGAAGGTATTGACATTGACCATGAGACAGGTTTTTCCAGCGTTTAATCACAGTTGATCAAAAACAACACCGTATTGATGTGTTTGGGCATGTTTACACTTCATAAATTAGATTTTTGGCAAAAATAGTTAATCATACGACCTATTGAGTTATGGCGATAGACGGTAGTGTTTTTCGATGGGTATCTTATGTAGGTGACTGAAATAAAAATTAACAGTCTTAACCTAGACCTTCAGGTTGAAAGGCCTGGGTAGAGAAGGATTGAAGGTCGAGGCAACCTTGGGATCCGGGACTTTTTCCTCCACACAACTGATATTTGAATATTTTCAAAAGCACCGGCTTCGACAACGCTGGAACCGATGATTTGGAGATAGTGGCCAAGAACCCTCGGAAGGTTTCCCGCAGGCATAGTCCGCGGAATCTGATTAGGGCTTCGGTACCATTCATACCTCGGTACAATTCCTTCCGCCTTGGATTGGGCCCATAAAAATGAGCGATCACGATCGATTTGGTTGGTACGATTTCATTGAAATGTTTAAAAAAATAACATGACGAAAGAGTAGGATTGGAGGTCGAGGCAACCTTGGGATCCGGTGCTTTTTGCTCTGCACAACTGATATTTGAATATTTTCAAAAGCACCAACTTCGACAACGGTAGAAACCGAGGATTTGGTGGTAGTGGGTTCCATGGTCCCTGTTTGCCAAGAACCCTCGGAAGGTTTCCCGCAGGCATTGTCCGCGGAATCTGATTAGGGCTTCGGTACCATTCATACCTCGGTACAATTCCTTCCGCCTTGGATTGGGCCCATAAAAATGAGCGATCACGATCGATTTGGTTGGTACGATTTCATTGAAATGTTTAAAAAAATAACATGACGAAAGAGTAGGATTGGAGGTCGAGGCAACCTTGGGATCCGGTGCTTTTTGCTCTGCACAACTGATATTTGAATATTTTCAAAAGCACCAACTTCGACAACGGTAGAAACCGAGGATTTGGTGGTAGTGGGTTCCATGGTCCCTGTTTGCCAAGAACCCTCGGAAGGTTTCCCGCAGGCATTGTCCGCGGAATCTGATTAGGGCTTCGGTACCATTCATACCTCGGTACAATTCCTTCCGCCTTGGATTGGGCCCATAAAAATGAGCGATCACGATCGATTTGGTTGGTACGATTCCATTGAAATGTTTAAAAAAATAACATGACGAAAGAGGAGGATTGGAGGTCGAGGCAACCTTGGGATCCGGTGCTTTTTGCTCTGCACAACTGATATTTGAATATTTTCAAAAGCACCAACTTCGACAACGGTAGAAACCGAGGATTTGGTGGTAGTGGGTTCCATGGTCCCTGTTTGCCAAGAACTCTCGGAAGGTTTCCCGCAGGCATTGTCCGCGGAATCTGATTAGGGCTTCGGTACCATTCATACCTCGGTACAATTCCTTCCGCCTTGGATTGGGCCCATAAAAATGAGCGATCACGATCGATTTGGTTGGTACAACTTCATTGAAATGTTTATAAGAATAACATGAGGAAAAAGGAGGATTGGAGGTCGAGGCAACCTTGGAATCCGGTGCTTTTTGCTCTGATTTTGAACTGATATTTGAATATTTTCAAAAACATCGGCTTCGACAACGCTGGAAACCGATGATTTGGAGATAGTGGGTCCATGGTCACGATCTATTGGGTTGGTATAACTTTATTGAGATGTTTCGAAAAATAACTGGTCGAAAGAGGTTGTCAGATAATAGTTCAAGTATGTCGCCAAAAGCGGAAAGGAAACGGTTGTTTCCATGTAGAGCTAATGAACTCAGAGATGGCGCAGAAGCTCGAGTTGGCTATCTAAAGAAGGTGGTTGGTCTGTGATCGAACCTATTGAGTAAACAATGTTAATGGCAACAGTGCTAGTGAAGAATTGATTACTTTATTGGATTTTATAGCCAAAGCAGTTTCGTAGGTGCGCTGATAAGAATTTAACAAAGTGGAGTACAAATTTTTATTGTTAATTAGTTATGTTTATTACTTATGCATTCCACTGTATATTTAAATGTTTTTATATCTATTTTTAAGCTAAAACTTAAAAAAAATAGAATTTTATTCAATGATTAAATTAATAATATTATAAAAATAGAAATATTTGTAATTACAAACTCGTTAAATGAAGTTTTGATTAATATGATTGTTTTCCGTGAATTGCGTACCTTCAAAAGAATCAATAGAAGATGTAATCAGATTTTACCATTAATAATCGTTTCGAGATGTTAATTTGTAACTGAAGCCGCTCACTACTCCTCACAATAAAATGGAATCAATCAAATACACTGCACGCCATTATAAATGCTATAGAAAAAAATTATTAAAGACACTGAAATCTTCGATCTGTTCAGTTTTTCGTGAAAATTTCCTCGAAAACATAATCCTTAAATTGGAATGAAATATATTGTGGATATTTCTTGCGCAATTTCCTAAATAAATACATTAATATTGTGATTATGGTGAAAACTAAACACCACTGTAAATTCCATTAACGAAAATTTCGAAATCAAATTATAAAAGATCATATAACAAAGAAATATTTGATATTTTGTAGGGCAGTGTATGAATAGTGATAAATACGTTTTAACAAACGACAATAACTAACCAGGATATTCACATACGCTGAAATCATTAACATTTTTTTTGGTAGCGCAAATGTTATCATGCATCTTAATATTTTTTACAAATGATGATATTCCACCAAATATTTACTAGTCCATTCAGTAATTGCACCGCTTTATTAGAGGATTTAAATCGTGGATTATTCGGTTCAGATGTTTTTCAGCCACTCTTCAACTTGTCAATTCTATATCTAATTGGCCTGCCTCCAAAATACCTACAATCTTCCCAGGGCACATTTAATTTCTAGAGGATTTTGCCCCACTTCCCAAAGTGTTATCCTGAAGATTCCCTTTGTTGTCTACCTTTTAAAAGACCAGTTTAATATTGTTTCTGTACATATGGAGAAGTTTCTAAACTTCTTACTGATATAGTTATGAATCTTTTGGATTGTTTTAAGCCCTGGGGTGATTCTCCAGTAAACTGCATCTGATTCTTCAGCCATTTCGTTGTTGATGAGGCCACCATTGCCCGGTATACTCTTCATTGATGGCAAAACTCTGAAAACATTCCAGAAGAACTGACAAACAAGTACTGGTTATAATATTAATTACAGATGACGCTTGAAGCAGAAATAACTATTGACATAAATAAATGTGTGAGAATTCCTATGCCTCAATTTAAACATGTCGTAACTTGTAAAGTCTAGACCAGGGGTGCTTAAACGGTCGATCGCGAGTGCTTTTTGAGTAGATCTCGAGAAGAAAAAAATTTTTAATAAGTAGGTAGGTAACTAAATTACAAAAATGTATTACGTAATAAAATAACACTGCTTGCGGCAAAAGGCGGCTTTATCAAAGGAACGCGCGGCACTTGTCAAAGAAAAGCCGCGTTGTTTCTAGACTAGACTGTACTGTCTAGTTTCGGGCGGCGCGTTTGACGGGAACATTCGAGACTTTATTTCACGCCGATATAAATGTTGCGCCTGCATGAATTGGAGTCATTCTGAATTGTAACTTGATAGCGATACTACGTCGATACAAAGTTTATTATTAAATAGTGGAAAATGAGTGCAGTGAAGAAATCTAAAACGTATCATTTTAATAAGGATTGGGAGGAAGAATTTTTCTTTTGTATGGTGAAGGATAAGTGCATTTGTGTTATTTGTCGTGCGTCAGTTGCAATACCTAAGCGTGGTAACTTAGAGAGGCATCATAAAACGGTTCATAAAAACTATCAAAAGGATTTTCCGCCACAGGGTGAATTAAGAAAACGAAAAGTAAGTGATTTTATATCTTGTTTGAAAAAAGAACAAACCATGTTCACAAGACCAGCCAAACAATCAAAATCTGCTACGATATCTCATATATTGGCGAAACACGAGAAACCATTCGAAGATGGATCGGTGGTGAAGGAAGCATTTATTGAAGCGGGTGAGACTTTATTTGGAGATTTTAAAAATAAAACAGAAATCATGTCTGCTATTAGAGAACTTCAGTTATCTCGTCCGACTGTCACAAGGCGTATTGAAGTCATGAGTCAGGACATCGCAGATAAACTAAAACATGATATCATGGAATGTACATACTTTTCTTTACAGTTCGACGAATCCACCGATATGACAGACACTGCCCAGCTGTGTATTTTTATTCGGATGGTATTCAATGACATGTCGGCTAAGGAAGAATTTTTGACAATCATTCCTCTGAAGGGGAAGACCCATGGCGAAGATATATATGAAGTTTTCTTTAATTTTGTAAAAAACTACGAGCTACCAATATATAAATTAGTGTGCATTACAACCGATGGAGCACCAACAATGACTGGAAACAAAAACGGTTTTGTGGCATTGTGTCGAGCTAATGAAGAATTCCCTTCATTTTTTTCATTCCATTGCATTATACATCAACAAGTTTTGTGTTCCAAAGTTTTAAACACGGAGGAAATTATGAGCATTGCAACAAAAATTGTGAATTTTATCCGTGCACGTAGCTTGCAACGGCGGCTCTTTGAGTTGCAGTTGAAAGATAGGGAGTCAGCTGAACACACTGATTTAGTTCTTCACACAGACGTCAGGTGGTTGAGTCGCGGAAAGTTCCTACAAAGGTTTCAAGAATTATTGCTCGAAATAACAGCTTTTCTAGACAGAGAAAGAGGTGATGACACTCAGATTTTGAAAAACGAAAAGTGGCTGACTGATTTGGCATTTTTGACTGACATCACAATGCACTTAAACATCGTTAACTTGGAGCTTCAAGGTAAAGGAAAAACTATTATTGAGATGATTAGCGCAGTAAACGCATTCAAAAGTAAATTGCAACTTATGATAGATCAACTGAAAAGAAAGGATCTGAAACATTTTCCGTCTTTGAAAGCAAGGATTCCTCAGTTTAGCATCATTTATGAGTTATCCTTTTTCATGTAAAAACATTGAGGAATTAGCTACTGAAATAGCAAGTCAGTTTAATATGAACTCATGTTCTGTTGAAAATGAGTTGGTGCAGATTATATCAGATATACATCTCAAAGCTACAGCATCTGATACAAATTTCTCCGGTGTTTTATATCTGAAAATAAATATCCGAATCTAAGGCAAATCGCCCTTCAACTGACTAAGGCATTGTTTGGGTCAACTTACTTGTGAGAGTCTGCATTTTCTGAAATGAAGATAATTAAGTCAAAATATCGCAATCGACTAACTGACGATCATATGTCATCATGCTTGCGATTAGCACTCAGTGGTTACGTACCATCTTATGAAAAGTACGCTGAGGACATGCAGTGCCACGCTTCAACATCCAAAGCCACTCTTTAGTTAGGTTTAACACCATATGTAACTCTTTTGTTTTGTAACAACCAATAAACTCGCAATTTTGAAAATAACTATGAGTTTTTTCATTGATATTGTAGAGAAGAACCTAACTAAACCTAACCCAAACCTTGACTAAAATAATGTACCTATATTGTGCAGAAAGCTAATATCTATATATGCTACGGTACACCCTACCTAGATAAGTAGGGTGTATCGTGTATGTACGACAACCCTGCATCACATATACTTGCAGCGTATCAGAGTCGATCGTAAGTAGTCTAAAAATATTGAGGTAGATCGCCAGCAGTCCAAGTTTGAGCACCCCTGTTCTAGACCCTAAATCAACGAAGAGGACGTCCATTCAATCATTTTCTTTTTGTTTATTAACGATACGGTACGTTTTTTATATTGAATAATATGCTTTTAATGTGGAAAGCAATCACAAGTTTGAGTTGCATTATAAACAGCTTATTTGTGCACTCAAGGGTATAAATTTGTATACTTTTGAAAATATCATTTTAAACTGTAGTACAATTTTGTAATAGCCGACATTTCCAATAGCACAATTTGAGCTCATAGCTGCGCAAAACTTATGCTTGTTCCAAATTGTCATTTTCGATATTTGCGCGTTTTCCCTTTGCCCCTAAAGCATCAAATAAACGATTTTTTCAGGTAAAAAGCAAGCACAAGACCCTATTACACTCGAGTAGTGCCTGTCGTATGGAGATGCCTGTAGATATCGATCTTGAACTTCTGTAGATTGTAGTGTCCGGTCAAAACGTTTCTTGGTTAGCTTGGTAGCTAATTCTACAGTCTTACACTTCTCTAAAGGAAGGAGTTCCAATAAATTGACATTCTGTAGTTCGTATTTTGACATTATTAGAAGCAAAAGTTTAAAGCAGCCGGGAAAGACACAGTTAATGATCCAACACAGCGTTGGTTTAATCGTTTTAATAATGACGCTTGAAGATCGCTCGCGCTGAGGTCGTGCACCTGCGTGGAATATTAAAGTTACAAGGAAAGCAGTAAAAAACTCACCTGGTACCAGCTCTTGTCGATTATCTGACTCCCTTGGACCTTCTAAGAGACCATACAGCACATTTTGAAAACATTAGGTAAGATCTATAACAGTTTTTGGAAACTATGTTCGGGAACTAACCCGGATCACGTCCATTTTTGGTTAGGATAGGATCCTTTCTAGCCTAGTTAACCAGAGGGTGAATGCGATCAGCTGGTTCATTTTCTATGGTTTTCTACCAACAATTCAAACGAGCAGCGTTATTTATAGGTTACTTTTCAGCATAAAAATAGTTTATTTGTATTGAACTTCAGTTCAAAATCCTTATAAGCGAGTAGATCGTTGATAAATGCTCAATACAAATTATTAAACATCAAGAATCAACGCATAAAAAAGTAATAGAAAAATAAGATCTTGTAGATCATGTTTTATATTTAAAATTATACGACGTTCCTAATGGAATTGTGATCTAAATCTTTTTCTGAATTGGGATCCGCTATCAGCAGCAGACGTTTCTATCATTTAACGCTCCTTTCCATGAGTATTGAGCCTGGAGTTGAGTTTAGTTACTAAATTATGAATATCTTGTTTCGATTCCCCAATATTTACCATTTGATGTCTCGATCACTCAAATATTGTTGTGATTATGAAGGTTTACTTTATTTTGAAATCATTCCAAATCGTCGAGATATAATTGCCGAGGTACAGCGCGACAATTTATTGCATCTAATCCTAAAAAATGGTTTTACTAATGCCTCAAAACGTTGAATTAATACTATAGAATACGACGGGCTAGACTTCAAATATTGAACCTTACTTGATAAACATTGGAAAGCGATATTATGTATAAGACAACCTCTATCTATTAAGAAATTAATTCACGTTTAGACGAACCAAAGTTTAAAAGGATTTAAAAATAATATTAGTTTGTAAGATAATTAGATTGGTGGAATGTTTGGGCTAATGAAGAGTATTTCTTGTAGATGGTCCATATCATCCTTGTTAAAAGTTACCTTGACTATAGTAATTATCTGTACTTTGATTTGACAACCAAAATCAAATTACAATCGAGAGTTTAAGATGGAAACAAATGGTAGGGGTACAGCGTATTTCGGCAGGAACTATAAAAATCAATTTCAAAATACGGTTAATCATAACATTTTGACTTCTCTTCAACTGAAGTTAGAAAAAACCTCCAGAAATGAAACAAGTAAGTTTAATGGGTTTTGCATGGTATATTATTTGTTTTGTTTGTGAGAGAATCCACAATTTTAATTTGATTTTTTACATATTTAAATACCTGAAATCCTTTTCGCAATCTTATATATTAAAAAAATTGATGATTTCCATTCAGAGCCCGTTCAGGCGTTCTACCCAACCGATTTGCTTAATTTTTTTTTTCAATGAAAGGTATTGATGCACAGATCAGCCATCAACTATCAGATTTCATCTAATTTTCACCATTCTCAAGTTATACTCAAATGTGATTTCCCCCTGTACATTACTTATGGGAATTTTTCACATACACACGTTCTATCCTCAATATCTCAGATTCTAATATAGCCACAGAGTTCGTTTTAGTTTAAGAACACTTGCTGAAATACCTTCTTTCTTTTGAGTTTTTGAACACCTAAATCGCTTGAGTTGGAGAGGAGCTAGGCGCGGACATGCAATGTGGAGTTATGGATTTTTGTAGGTTTTTGGCAATTTTTCTACATTCAAAGATCTATATCTCAGGTTCTAATATAGCTACAAAGATCGTTTAGGTTTAAGAACACTCGTTGAACATCCTCTTTCTTTTGAGTTTTTGAACACTTAAATCGGTTGAGTTGGAGAGGAGCTATACGCGGACATTCAATGTGGAGTTATGGATTTTTGTAGGTTTTTGGCAATTTTTCTACATTCAAAGATCTATATTTCAGATTCTAATATAGCCACAGAGTTCGTTTTTAATTAAGAACACTCGTTGAAACACCTTCTTTCTTTTGAGTTTTTGAACACTTAAATCGGTTGAGTTGGAGAGGAGCTATGCGCGGACATTCAATGTGGAGTTATGGATTTTTGTAGGTTTTTGGCAATTTTTCTACATTCAAAGATCTATATCTCAGATTCTAATATAGCCACAGAGTTCGTTTTTGATTAATAACACTCATTGAAACACCTTCTTTCTTTTGAGTTTTTGAACACCTAAATCGGTTGAGTTGGAGAGGAGCTAGGCGCGGACATTCAATGTGGAGTTATGGATTTTTGTAGGTTTTTGGCAATTTTTCTACATTCAAAGATCTATATCTCAGGTTCTAATATAGCTACAAAGATCGTTTAGGTTTAAGAACACTCGCCGAAACACCTTCTTTCTTTTGAGTTTTTGAACACTTAAATCGGTTGAGTTGGAGAGGAGCTATGCGCGGACATTCAATGTGGAGTTATGGATTTTTGTAGGTTTTTGGCAATTTTTCTACATTCAAAGATCTATATCTCAGATTCTAATATAGCCACAGAGTTCGTTTTTGATTAATAACACTCATTGAAACACCTTCTTTCTTTTGAGTTTTTGAACACCTAAATCGGTTGAGTTGGAGAGGAGCTAGGCGCGGACATTCAATGTGGAGTTATGGATTTTTGTAGGTTTTTGGCAATTTTTCTACATTCAAAGATCTATATCTCAGGTTCTAATATAGCCACAGAGTTCGTTTAGGTTTAAGAACACTCGCCGAAACACCTTCTTTCTTTTGAGTTTTTGAACACTTAAATCGGTTGAGTTGGAGAGGAGCTATGCGCGGACATTCAATGTGGAGTTATGGATTTTTGTAGGTTTTTGGCAATTTTTCTACATTCAAAGATCTATATCTCAGATTCTAATATAGCCACAGAGTTCGTTTTTGATTAATAACACTCATTGAAACACCTTCTTTCTTTTGAGTTTTTGAACACCTAAATCGGTTGAGTTGGAGAGGAGCTAGGCGCGGACATTCAATGTGGAGTTATGGATTTTTGTAGGTTTTTGGCAATTTTTCTACATTCAAAGATCTATATCTCAGGTTCTAATATAGCCACAGAGTTCGTTTAGGTTTAAGAACACTCGCCGAAACACCTTCTTTCTTTTGAGTTTTTGAACACTTAAATCGGTTGAGTTGGAGAGGAGCTATGCGCGGACATTCAATGTGGAGTTATGGATTTTTGTAGGTTTTTGGCAATTTTTCTACATTCAAAGATCTATATCTCAGATTCTAATATAGCCACAGAGTTCGTTTTTGATTAATAACACTCATTGAAACACCTTCTTTCTTTTGAGTTTTTGAACACCTAAATCGGTTGAGTTGGAGAGGAGCTAGGCGCGGACATTCAATGTGGAGTTATGGATTTTTGTAGGTTTTTGGCAATTTTTCTACATTCAAAGATCTATATCTCAGGTTCTAATATAGCTACAAAGATCGTTTAGGTTTAAGAACACTCGCCGAAACACCTTCTTTCTTTTGAGTTTTTGAACACTTAAATCGGTTGAGTTGGAGAGGAGCTGGGCGCGGACATTCAATGTGGAGTTATGGATTTTTGTAGGTTTTTGGCAATTTTTCTACATTCAAAGATCTATATCTCAGGTTCTAATTCTATTATTATTAAAAAAGTTCCTCCTTAGCCTAATATTGATCAGAATAATAATTTCCACGTAAAAATTAAGATTTTTTACAAATATATACTTTTTAGGCTTTTTTTAGGCTTTTTAGCCTTTTGCATTTATTTTTAATTATACTTTGATATGAATTTAATTTATTTTTATTCAAAATTAATTTAGACATCTTTTGTTTTAGATAATAATAATACCAGTGCTATTCATTGTTGCTTTCGGAGCTAAATTGAATCAGTACTTACCACCCAGACCAGAAACTGACAATATACAGTTTCAACCCCCAGCCTTACCAAATCAACCGATCGCTTCTAGTAACTTACCTGAACGACAGTTTGGACCTTCAAAAGCTTCCGAACAATCTGGACAATCTAAGAGTCCATTTGGACAATTTGCTAAAAAAAATTCACCAAATCTAGGTTATAATCAAGTTGGGCAGCTACCCAAAAATAACGCCCCAGAACAATATGGACAAACTTCTAATCCTTTCGGACAATTTTCTCAGAAAAATACTTTTAATACCAACTATGGCAGCCCCAGCAGACAGTATTTACCTCCCAATAATAAAGATACTTCTGTACAAAGTTCAAATTCAGTTGGACAAATCCAAAGTCCTAGTTTTAATTCTAATGGATATAACAAAGAAGAAAATAAAGGTTTAAATCCTAAACCTAATTCACAAATCAACTCATTTGGACAGTTTCCTAATCAAAGGCAAGGTGATAATGTACCAGCTGGTGAGTTCAACGGACAATTTCCTGCTGGGCAAAGTATCACTGGACCTCAATCAGCTCCAGTAGGCTTAATCAGATCCGAATTCAAACCTGATTCTGGTGATGGATATTACAATTATTTATACGAAACAGAAAATGGAATCACTGCTGAAGAAGAGGGTGGTGAAAAGAATGACGGAAAATCGGCACAAGGTAGTTTTTCTTATACTTCGCCTGAGGGTGAACAGATTACGATAGAATATACCGCTGATGCGAATGGATTTGTCCCTAAAGGGTCCTACGTACCTGAGATTCCTGAAGCCATTGCGAAGTCTATTGAATTGAATAAAGCTGCTGAAGCTCAAGGAGAATATAACGAAGGCTCCTATAGAGATGAATACAATGACGATTCCAATGGAAACAAAGGATATGCTCAATTTAGCTCGTTCCAAGGTCCTAATGCTTATGGATACCAAAAATCTGGACCTACTAGAAACAATAATTTCGCGGACCTAGGTACTTTTGCTTCTGAAGATAACAAACAAGTTTCTCCATTTGGACAGCAAAACAATGGCATTTCTTCATATGACCAGAAAATTAATGGAGTTCCGAAAACTTTAGCACAACAAAGTTATAGATCTCAAACACCTTCAGGGCAAAAAGAAACCCAACAAAATAACAAACAATTACAATCTTCTTTGGGACAACAAAACAATAGCCCTAAAACATCTTTTGGACAAAATTATGGCGGTAACCAATATTCGGCACCTGGTGAAACCAACATTCCTGATCAAGGTACTTTTGCTTCCCAGCAAAACAAACAAGTAACACCATTTGGGGAACAAAACAATAATCCTTCCACTTCTTTTGTACCTTACAATAAAGCCCCAGTTACTTCTTCTGGATATAATAATGATCTTCGTCCTTCTGGACAACAATATAATGTTCCAGCTACTTCTTTTGGACAGCAAACTAATGTACCTAAAACTTCTTTTGAACAAAACAATGATGGCTACCAATATTCTGCACCTGGAAAGAACAACTTTGCTGATCAAGGTTCTTTTGCTTCTCAGCAAAGTAAACAAGTAACTTCATTTGGACAACAAAACAATGTTCCTTCAACTGCTTATGGAAGTCCAAATAAATTTCCATCTACCTCATTTGGTAATAATAATAATGTTGGTACTTTTGGACAACAAAACAAAGGACCAAAAACTTATGGACAAAGTAATGACGATATCAATGGTTACGAACAATCGGCACCTGGTAAGAACAACTTTGCTGATCAAGGTTCTTTTGCTTCTCAGCAAAGTAAACAAGTAACTTCATTTGGACAACAAAACAATGTTCCTTCCACTGCTTATGGAAGTCCAAATAAATTTCCATCTACCTCATTTGGTAATAATAATAATGTTGGTACTTTTGGACAACAAAACAAAGGACCAAAAACTTATGGACAAAGCAATGACGATATTAATGGTTATCAACAATCTACACCTGGAAATAATAACTTTGCTGATCAAGGTACTTTTGCTTCCCAACAAAACAAGCAAATAACTCCATTCGGACATCAAAACAATTCACCTGCTACATCTTTTGGATCTCAAAATAAAGCTCCATCTACTTCATTTGGGGATAATGTTTCTTTTAAGCAACAAAACAAAGGGCCTAACGTGAACTTCCAGTATGACGAACCTTCTGGACAATATGGGACCGTACAGGATAGTCAGGGTGGATATAAATATTAAGACTACCATTATTTTTATCTGCAGTTCTGTAAATTATAATTATTCTGATTATATGTAAATAAATGCCTAATAATTTATATTATAATTGTTTCAATTCGTTGTTTCTACAAACATATAGTTCTTTCAATATCAATTGCACAAAACACAACGGCACTAATACGAAATTAAGAAATGAAAAATAATGTTTACTCCCCGTATAAAACTCGGTAAACATCTAACAAACCTTCAGTCCACGTGGACTCATCATCTCCAATGTTTACCAATGAAAACATCGAATCGTAAACCTAAATGCATTTCTATTGGACGAAGCTGTCGAAAGGCGTATGTACACAATTTCTTTGAAGTATTCCCGCTAGACAGTCTGCGATAATCAGTGGCGTGGACGAATGAAGACAATGAATGTACTGAGTACAAAGACAGTTTGAATTTAATAATAAAAATTATAATAAGAAATGCTGAATTAACTAGAGTAAATAAATTTTCCATTTATCGATTAGTCACGAAAGGGGTTGCTGTGGATCATTCACAAAACCGAAAAACATGTAAAGAAAAATTAAAATCAGTTGACAAAGCTACTCAAGATTTTATAAGTAGGACAATTTGTAGTTTATATAAGGAACATTACTTACAATTAAACCAGTTTAGAAACATTGCGTCAAGTTTTGTCAGCATGTGGTTTTAAACATAAGCAAACTGAATAAACGGTTGGCAATAATCGAATCGTCAAGGATAGTTCGATGGCGACAAGAACTACCGAAGTTCTAATAGACAAATGGGGTACAAAAAGAGCTCAGTTCACGTCTGGTATCCTGTTTAAACCAAACTCCCTTACAGGCAGGTACATTTTACTCGTCTACTCACGTTTTATAATTTAATAGTCAGTTGTAGCAAGTTAACAAGGTATAATAATGATTTTTTTCTCAGTCTAAGATATAAATATTTTTTAAGGGTATTTAAAAAAATTATAAATTTATAAAATAGGTATCTACGCCTATGATAGATCAAACAAAATTGTCGGCAATAGTTTTTATAATCTGTAATTGATATTGGGAGAGCTAAAACAGTTTGTTCGTTTGGACAATCCGTAACTACAAAATTTTGTAGCAAACTCAAACTTTTTTATCATATGTCAATGTCAATATGGCGCCTCGTTATGACGTCATTCCGAAAACATCATTAATAACAAAGATCATGCTTTTACGCCAAGTTGTCTCAATCTACGTGAAGCACCGTTATATTCCAGCTCGATTATGACCAATTTTTTTGCATAGTACAAAACGAGTGTCATCCTCCACCTAGCGTACCAGATTTGGCTCCCTGTGACTTTTTATTTTTTTCAAAACGCGCGAAAAAACCTCGTGGGTGTTTGTACTCTTATTTGCGACTTTTAGGCAGTTCACTGGATCCTTAACCACACTTAACATCTATCCAAGGAAGTAAGCAAGAAGCTGTATACTGGTTGAGTGCGCTCCTAGTGATAAATGCATTCTGTACGGCTTCGAAAGAGGTCATCGCGATAATTTCATGATTATTAGATAATGAACAACAAGCTGTGGAAAGGAAGTGCATCTATTGCCCAACAAGAAACGACAATGGGGATGTACACCATATCAAAACCGAGAAGGAGTTTCTCCAAAAGAAGGCTTGATTCTCCGGAATGCCTAGCTTGCAGCGGAGCAAACGAAGACGCGAAGGCATGTCCAATATTTGAGACATGAGCTGGAAATCACGCTGAATCGAGGCATAAGCCTCGAGACCTTGGTCGAGGCAACGCTTAGCTCTGAAGACAAATGGAATGCAACGACAACTTCCACCACCAAAGTTCTCCGGGATCTGCGACGCGAAAATCGAAGTAGGACGTTCACGAGGTGTCAGACTATGTTCCCTATAATGACGAAGAAAAAAAAGGGCCAAGGGAAGTGCATCTATTGCCCAACAAGAAACAACAATTGGAATATACACCATATCAAAACCGAGAAGGAGTTTCTCCAAAAGAAGGCTTGATTCTCCGGAATGCCTAGCTTGCAGCGGAGCAAACGAAGACGCGAAGGCGTGTCCAATTTTTGAGACATGAGCTGGAAATCACGCTGAATCGAGGCATAAGCCTCGAGACCTTGGTCGAGGCAACGCTTAGCTCTGAAGACAAATGGAATGCAACGACAACTTCCACCACCAAAGTTCTCCGGGATCTGCGACGCGAAAATCGAAGTAGGACGTTCACGAGGTGTCAAACTATGTTCCCTATAATGACGAAGAAAAAAAAGGGCAAAGGGAAGTGCATCTATTGCCCAACAAGAAACGACAATGGGAATGTACACCATATCAAAACCGAGAAGGAGTTTCTCCAAAAGAAGGCTTGATTCTCCGGAATGCCTAGCTTGCAGCGGAGCAAACGAAGACGTGAAGGCGTGTCCAATATTTGAGACATGAGCTGGAAATCACGCTGAATCGAGGCATAATCCTCGAGACCTTGGTCGAGGCAACGCTTAGCTCTGAATACAAATGGAATGCAACGACAACTTCCACCACCAAAGTTCTCCGGGATCTGCGACGCGAAAATCGAAGTAGGACGTTCACGAGGTGTCAAAGTATGTTCCCTATAATGACGAAGAAAAAAAAGGGCAAAGGGAAGTGCATCTATTGCCCAACAAGAAACGACAATGGGAATGTACACCATATCAAAACCGAGAAGGAGTTTCTCCAAAAGAAGGCTTGATTCTCCGGAATGCCTAGCTTGCAGCGGAGCAAACGAAGACGCGAAGGCGTGTCCAATATTTGAGACATGAGCTGGAAATCACGCTGAATCGAGGCATAAGCCTCGAGACCTTGGTCGAGGCAACGCTTAGCTCTGAAGACAAATGGAATGCAACGACAACTTCCACCACCAAAGTTCTCCGGGATCTGCGACGCGAAAATCGAAGTAGGACGTTCACGAGGTGTCAAACTATGTTCCCTATAATGACGAAGAAAAAAAAGGGCAAAGGGAAGTGCATCTATTGCCCAACAAGAAACGACAATGGGAATGTACACCATATCAAAACCGAGAAGGAGTTTCTCCAAAAGAAGGCTTGATTCTCCGGAATGCCTAGCTTGCAGCGGAGCAAACGAAGACGCGAAGGCGTGTCCAATATTTGAGACATGAGCTGGAAATCACGCTGAATCGAGGCATAAGCCTCGAGACCTTGGTCGAGGCAACGCTTAGCTCTGAAGACAAATGGAATGCAACGACAACTTCCACCACCAAAGTTCTCCGGGATCTGCGACGCGAAAATCGAAGTAGGACGTTCACGAGGTGTCAAACTATGTTCCCTATAATGACGAAGAAAAAAAAGGGCAAAGGGAAGTGCATCTATTGCCCAACAAGAAACAACAATTGGAATGTACACCATATCAAAACCGAGGAGGAGTTTCTCCAAAAGAAGGCTTGATTCTCCGGAATGCCTAGCTTGCAGCGGAGCAAACGAAGACGCGAAGGCGTGTCCAATATTTGAGACATGAGCTGGAAATCACGCTGAATCGAGGCATAAGCCTCGAGACCTTGGTCGAGGCAACGCTTAGCTCTGAAGACAAATGGAATGCAACGACAACTTCCACCACCAAAGTTCTCCGGGATCTGCGACGCGAAAATCGAAGTAGGACGTTCACGAGGTGTCAAACTATGTTCCCTATAATGACGAAGAAAAAAAAGGGCAAAGGGAAGTGCATCTATTGCCCAACAAGAAACAACAATTGGAATGTACACCATATCAAAACCGAGGAGGAGTTTCTCCAAAAGAAGGCTTGATTCTCCGGAATGCCTAGCTTGCAGCGGAGCAAACGAAGACGCGAAGGCGTGTCCAATATTTGAGACATGAGCTGGAAATCACGCTGAATCGAGGCATAAGCCTCGAGACCTTGGTCGAGGCAACGCTTAGCTCTGAAGACAAATGGAATGCAACGACAACTTCCACCACCAAAGTTCTCCGGGATCTGCGACGCGAAAATCGAAGTAGGACGTTCACGAGGTGTCAAACTATGTTCCCTATAATGACGAAGAAAAAAAAGGGCCAAGGGAAGTGCATCTATTGCCCAACAAGAAACAACAATTGGAATATACACCATATCAAAACCGAGAAGGAGTTTCTCCAAAAGAAGGCTTGATTCTCCGGAATGCCTAGCTTGCAGCGGAGCAAACGAAGACGCGAAGGCGTGTCCAATATTTGAGACATGAGCTGGAAATCACGCTGAATCGAGGCATAAGCCTCGAGACCTTGGTCGAGGCAACGCTTAGCTCTGAAGACAAATGGAATGCAACGACAACTTCCACCACCAAAGTTTTCCGGGATCTGCGACGCGAAAATCGAAGTAGGACGTTCACGAGGTGTCAAACTATGTTCCCTATAATGACGAAGAAAAAAAAGGGCAAAGGGAAGTGCATCTATTGCCCAACAAGAAACAACAATTGGAATGTACACCATATCAAAACCGAGGAGGAGTTTCTCCAAAAGAAGGCTTGATTCTCCGGAATGCCTAGCTTGCAGCGGAGCAAACGAAGACGCGAAGGCATGTCCAATATTTGAGACATGAGCTGGAAATCACGCTGAATCGAGGCATAAGCCTCGAGACCTTGGTCGAGGCAACGCTTAGCTCTGAAGACAAATGGAATGCAACGACAACTTCCACCACCAAAGTTCTCCGGGATCTGCGACGCGAAAATCGAAGTAGGACGTTCACGAGGTGTCAAACTATGTTCCCTATAATGACGAAGAAAAAAAAGGGCCAAGGGAAGTGCATCTATTGCCCAACAAGAAACAACAATTGGAATATACACCATATCAAAACCGAGAAGGAGTTTCTCCAAAAGAAGGCTTGATTCTCCGGAATGCCTAGCTTGCAGCGGAGCAAACGAAGACGCGAAGGCGTGTCCAATATTTGAGACATGAGCTGGAAATCACGCTGAATCGAGGCATAAGCCTCGAGACCTTGGTCGAGGCAACGCTTAGCTCTGAAGACAAATGGAATGCAACGACAACTTCCACCACCAAAGTTTTCCGGGATCTGCGACGCGAAAATCGAAGTAGGACGTTCACGAGGTGTCAAACTATGTTCCCTATAATGACGAAGAAAAAAAAGGGCCAAGGGAAGTGCATCTATTGCCCAACAAGAAACAACAATTGGAATGTACACCATATCAAAACCGAGGAGGAGTTTCTCCAAAAGAAGGCTTGATTCTCCGGAATGCCTAGCTTGCAGCGGAGCAAACGAAGACGCGAAGGCGTGTCCAATATTTGAGACATGAGCTGGAAATCACGCTGAATCGAGGCATAAGCCTCGAGACCTTGGTCGAGGCAACGCTTAGCTCTGAAGACAAATGGAATGCAACGACAACTTCCACCACCAAAGTTCTCCGGGATCTGCGACGCGAAAATCGAAGTAGGACGTTCACGAGGTGTCAGACTATGTTCCCTATAATGACGAAGAAAAAAAAGGGCCAAGGGAAGTGCATCTATTGCCCAACAAGAAACAACAATTGGAATATACACCATATCAAAACCGAGAAGGAGTTTCTCCAAAAGAAGGCTTGATTCTCCGGAATGCCTAGCTTGCAGCGGAGCAAACGAAGACGTGAAGGCGTGTCCAATATTTGAGACATGAGCTGGAAATCACGCTGAATCGAGGCATAAGCCTCGAGACCTTGGTCGAGGCAACGCTTAGCTCTGAAGACAAATGGAATGCAACGACAACTTCCACCACCAAAGTTCTCCGGGATCTGCGACGCGAAAATCGAAGTAGGACGTTCACGAGGTGTCAGACTATGTTCCCTATAATGACGAAGAAAAAAAAGGGCCAAGGGAAGTGCATCTATTGCCCAACAAGAAACAACAATTGGAATATACACCATATCAAAACCGAGAAGGAGTTTCTCCAAAAGAAGGCTTGATTCTCCGGAATGCCTAGCTTGCAGCGAAGCAAACGAAGACGCGAAGGAGTTTTCCAAGAGAAGGCTTGATAAAAAAGAGTTTTTCTCTATTTATGATTCTAATTTTCACATTCTCGTTTTTCAAAAACTTACACTGAAAAAAGTAAACTATTATTCCACCATTGATGATTTAATCATGTCGTCAATTATAAATTTGTTTGATTAATTTTAAAAAATAATTGTCTATTGATGTCGATAGTGAACGGAGGTTTTTTAATATGTAGTGTAGTATAATTTAAAATACCACGAGATATTCGTACAATAAACTTTAATAAGCAATCTGGATATTCATCATACGCGAGTACATCATTCAAGTAGCATAAATACAATCGTGATTCCTACTGTTCCACCGAATATAATTCCACCAAAAAATAGATGTGAAAAAAAAAGATTTAATTCTATGAAAAATGTAGAAGAAATTGATGAAATAACAAAAAAACCGTCAAAAATATAAAATAGATTTGGATTTTATAGAGGGTAGAAAGAAGGAGAAGCTGTATACGATAAATAACAGTTCAAAAACCTTCCAGAATGTAGAGTTAAAAAATTCAATATTATAATTCAGTATTAAAAGTTGTCCAGGACGTAAATAATATTTGGCGCTTCCTTTAAAATTTACCCTGAATCTACCCTGATTTAACACATTTTGACAGACACTTTTCATATACAGAGATTGAACTTCTTCTCTCCACCCTCCGTATTGGATTTATATCGAATTTTTCAAATAAGAAAATTTTTAAAAACTTAACTGAATTTAGTTGAAAATAAAAAAGTAAGTCATCATACCAACCCGGTTGAAAAATATTAATGAATTTCAATCGAATTGTCAGCATCAATCAATTGACAAAAGTAAGAACTGTCATTACTTGTCAAAATTCAAAAATACCGCCAAATGTTTTCTATATTTCTGTCAGCATATTATTGATAACGGGTAGACAGCTGCACGCCATCTGTCAGCACCGATTATAACTTAAAATAATGGTTGAAAATAATAGTTGACACTATGGAGTGACTGGTACCAAGCCACACGCCATCTAACGGTGACGGTCACAATTTAATGTTATGAAAGCGAGTGCTCCATCTATTATTGACTAGACGTGAACTACGTCCCCGATATTTCTGAAAAAAGAAGTTAACTGTAACTAGACGTGAGTTTCTACAATATTCTACAGTTAAATATAAGGCAGGAGCTCGCAGTAACGTGATATCTTAGTGTAATATTAGTTATTGCAATGTTTGTAGTGTGGTAATTAGTGGAAGTGGAAACTATGACGTAACCGAAACCAAGCCATACGCCATCTAACGGCGCCGGTTACAATTTAATGTAATGGAAACTGTCTATTATTGGGTAATCATGAACAAAGCTGCAGATATTTCTAGAAGAAGTAACTAGACATGATTTTCTGTGTTATAGGGTTAATATAAAGGCATATTTAAGATTTAGTTGTTTATTGAATACTTAAAGTGAATGGTATAATGAAGTTTTAAGTGTAAAATTAACGTGTGCAATTTTATCCACGAACCTAAACCCGAGTTCAATATTTTTTATGTATTTCGATATCTTTTAAGGTTGAATCCGATAAATCTGAGATCAATAAAATCGGTCCAACCATACTTGCGTTATGATTTTTTTTATATCTATACCTACATTGGTGGAATGAACAAGCCGAAAAAAAAAACAAGTAAATGGTCCATTTCGTCCTCATTAACAATCGCCTTGACTATTGTAATCATGAGTATATTAAGATGATGGTTAATATTGAAAAAATAGTGGGAGAATATCATATTTCGTTAAGACCTATAAAAACAAATTTAAAAAGACAGTTCAATCAGAACATTTCGTCTTCTCCTCAACTCATAACAAGAGAAATGAAACAAGTAAGAAGGTTTTTTTGTTACAATATCCATTGGTGAAGAAATGCTATTGAAAATACGATTGTATATAATAGTTTTCATAATAATAATCGTATTCCATTTTATTTTTAGATGATAATACTATTACTTCTGTTTGTCTCCGCTTTTGGAGCTAAACTGAATCAGTACCTTCCTCCTAGACCAGAAGCTGACAACATTCAATTCCAGCCACCAGCACTACCGAATTCCGCAAATCAATTTGGAGCTTCCAAAGTATCCGGACAATCAACGGATTCGTTTGGACAATTTCCTCAAAAACAACAAACTGGTACATTTGGACAGACTAACGCTAATACTGTTTCGGAACAATCTGGACAAATTTCTACTCCATTTGGTTTCAATACAGAAAATTTACAATCCCAAAGCCCCAGTTTGAGTTCCAATGGGTACAAACAAGACGAAAGTTTAGGATCCAAATTTGAACCACAAAACACCAACTCATTTGAACAATTTCCTAATCAAAAACAAGATTATACTGTAGTACCATCGACTAACGGTTTGAGTCAACCAGCTGGTGTCTTCAATGGACAATTTACCGGTAATACCGGACCTCGATTAGCTCCAATTGGTATAATCAGATCAGAAATCAACCCAGATGCTGGTGATGGACATTACAGTTATCTGTACGACACAGAAAATGGTATTACTGCTCAAGAAGAAGGTTTTGAAACGAACAACGGAAAATCTGCTCAAGGAAGCTTCTCTTATACATCACCAGAAGGTGAAATAATTACTTTGGAATATACCGCCGATGCAAACGGATTTGTTCCTAGAGGATCCCACGTACCTGAGATTCCTGAAGCTATTGCAAGGTCTATTGAACTAAATAAAGCTGCTGAAGCTCGAGGAGAATATAACGAAGGTTCCTATAGAGATGAATACAATGATGAATCTAATGGAAACAAAGAAAACGCTCAATTGAACTCAGTACAAGATCCTAACGCTTATGGATACCAAAAATCTGGACCTACAGGAAACAATAATTTCTCTAACCAAGGTACTTTTACTGCTGAAGGAAATAATCAAATTTCTCGTTTTGGACAACAAAATAAAGTCATTTCTCCAATTAATGAAGTGTCGAATACATTTGGTCAGCAAAATTACGAATCTCTTACACCTTTCGAGCAAAAAGGAACCCAACAATATAACAAACAATTACTATTTCCTTTTGGACAACAAAATAATGGACCTAAAACCTCTTTTGAGCAAAACAGCAAGCAACTAAATCCATTTGGGCAACAAAACAACGTTCCTTCAACTTCTTTTGTATCTCAAAATGAAGCTCCATCTAGTTATTATGGTAATAATTATAATACACGCACTTTAGGACAACAAAAGAATGAACCTGAAATATCTTTTGGACGAAACAACAACGATTACCAATATTCGACAACTGGTAATACTAAAGTTGGTGAACAACAATTTACTCCATTTGCACAACAAAACAATGTACCTTCCACTTATTTTGCATCTCAAAACAATGAAGCTGAAATATCAAACAAATTTGCTCCTAACTATGAAGCTTCAGGAATAACATTTTCAGCGAATAACTTCAGCTTACAGAAAAACGGACCTAAAAGACCTTCTGGACAATATGAAGGAACTGTTCAAGATAACCAAGGTGGATATAAATATTAAGAAAAAAAATGTTCTTCTTATGTATAATTTTTTTATTTATAATTATTCTGAATGTGTAAATAAATATATATCTAATTTAAATTTATTTTTATATATAATTAAGTTGATTGCGCCCTCTAGTTTTAATTTAAAATATCATAAAATGTCAGCCTTATACAAATTACAGAAAATAACAAATCAAGTTTAAATTAAAATGATATCGTAAGAGGTCGCTTGAGAAAATGTTCTGGCTATTAAACCATAAAAATTTGATATAAACATTAATTATTTACAAATTTAGTGAAAAGTGAACTAATTAACACTATTGCACCTTTTAAATGTCCTTAAAAAGTAACAATCTGTTGATATACCTGTTGATTTATATTTGAATAGTGAAAATGTATATATCAAATGAATGTTGTGAATATAGGTTATGTTGAACAAATAATTGTGTTATTTTTATAAAAAAATGAGTTATATATCGGATCCTCCTCCAAAAGAAGCAACATTAGAACAGCATATGATAGAATTCGGAAAAGTTACAGCTGCTTCAATAAAAGTACAACTTTATTGTATTCTCCTGTGACGGTTTCCTTATTTAATTTTATGTACTTTCAGAGCTGTATTGATCCCAATAGGAAGTACTTGATACTACAAGGAAATAAAATAGCACAAATTTTCATTAAGAATGCATTCGAATTTTTTGAGAAACATTTTCCTAGTAAAAATCCTCATACTGTAAGTAAATTGATGTGTGTAATTAAATTAGTAGTTTGTTTCTTTTAGTTAACAGCAAGATGCTTGCAAATCAACGTAACCGCTGTTAGAAAATTCAAAAAGGGACCAACGGAAAAATCTATAAGTCAAAAACCATATGGTAGGAAATCCAAAAGTGAGGATGAAGTAAAAAAAGAAACTAAAAAAAAATCTGATACTGGGAGTAAAAAAAGTGGAGAAAAAATGGTGAAACAAGGTGGAATATTACCACCCCCAACACATTCAACCCAAAATTTAAACTATCAATCCAATGAAACAACAGTTCAAGAACAACCTTCATTTGTGTCTCAAGGAAATAGAGAATTTAGTTCCCTACAAGTTCCCATGTTTTCAATTACTTCTCAAAATAATATTTATTCGTATTCATCTAAACACGCGAATTACATCGACCAAAAACAAATCTCTTCTCAAGAAACTATGAATACGTTATCTAAACCCTCTATACCTGACATATTTCATTTAAGCCCCGAACCTCAATATGGAGCACCATCGGTAGCTGTAGCTACTAATATTAATCAAAAAAACAATTTGCAACATCTATCACAAAATCCGAATAATTTTATTAAACAATTTAATACTGAACAAGAGGGATATAGATACCAGAGTGCAGATGTTCCCGACAATGGTAGCCATACAAAAGATGTTGATTGTTTACAGAAACAATACAATTTTGGAAATTTGCAAACCAATCAAAATAGTTATAAATATTAAATCATTTATGTGAAAAGATAATTGTATTAATAAAAGTTGAATTTTGTGCCTTTAATAATATACAGAAGCTTGAAACTTCAATAATCTTTATACATATTGTATTGATTTTTAATATATAATAGCCATATTATTACACTTTATTTTAATTAATTATATTTTGTATTTCAATTTAAACTAATATTGTAATAAATATATTTTTATATCAGTTTTCTTTTTTCTTTGTCAAAAATTACTGAAAAAGTAAATCATTGATCATATAGTCTAACATCCAGCCGCAAAATTAATGCACTCATCCTAACCAAATTTTTACGCAAATTTATGATACGAGAATATACATGGTGATCCGCATAAGAACCTACTATACTGGCGTATAATGCCGGTACCATACGATGCGTCCAATGCTTCCAACATTGGTTAGGTTAGGTGATGCATCGTGTTGTCGTAGTGCGCATGTCATTCGATAAATGTTTTTCTTCCAACATTGAAACCAATACTACACACAATTTTTGACCTCTTACACGAGAAGGGTGCGTGTTTTGTATGGAAAACCTAAGTTGCCAGTTGATTTTAAAAGAATTTATATCTGGAGTATGCCGTTTACCACGCTTTTATTTCTTTAGATAATGTTCCAGCCTTCGACTAATGTTCAGCTTACATTGGAAGATGAATGTTGGCGCAAACGTTGGACACCGAAAAGTGCATACCATAATTTACTCAACGAAAAATACTGTGCAATATTTTTTCATCTGAAATTTATATTTTTTTCGAAATCGTATCTTGGGATGCATGGGACACCTACCAATCAAATGTAAAGTGTCTAAGCATCCAAATACGGTTAAATTAACGGGGCAAATTAGTTCTATGTAAATATAAATTCATTGTTTTGTGATCATCTGTAAGAAACCTGTATAATAAACTTTGTTGGAGGTTTTTGCTAATGTTAGTGTAATAAAGCTTGAGACTACAGAACAAATTTTGAAAAATTATGGAAACACCACAAAACTATACGAAAATAATCATAATAGGTGGTGCTATAGACAAAACTTGTTGTAAATAAACAATTGAACTGACATTTGAACGGCCATTTTGTGTTTGAATTCAAATTTTTAAAAAGAAGCTTAAAAGTTGTGCTAGTAAATTCGGTGAGTACTTTAATATTGAACTACTAATATATCTAGAACTTTCACTATATCATTTTAAATTAAAAGAAGCCCTTAATAATGATAAAATAAACTACAACCCATCATTTAAGTAAACTTTAATTCTTAAAACAATTTTGATTTTAATGAAAATCTTTAGGTGAAATAAAACAACGATATTGTGAACATCACAAATTATATTAAATGCTATGTGGCATGGTATACAAATAAAACATTAATTATACATATTATACAGATAAAAAAATTATTTTGATATTTTGATTCAGAGCCTATATTGCTTATTATGATGCAAATGTACAATATAAAATAAATAATGTTGATGAAGCACATTAAGCTGTACAATTTGATATACAAATATCTTTTGTGCTAAACTTTTTATAAGTATTTAATACTTTTAGACATAATTGGTTATACTAAAAATATTGTAGTAGAATATATTCTCAAGAATCTAATTAAACACAATAACTCTAAACTATTGTATTTTCAATTTAAACAGATAGATTTTTAATTTATTCGTGAAAAGATTGTAGTTTGAACCAAAACAGTACATATGATAGATTTTTGAATAAAACCATTCAGATACGGATATTAATATGTCGAAAAGTATTTTTTTTTCAACTTATACTGTAAACACATTTTTTTAACATACACTCCCATGTACAACTTAATTTAACAATATAACTATACTATACGAAATTAATCAAAAATGTCTATTAGACTAGTATAAATTCCGCATTTTCATTGAATCTTACTCTAATGTCATTGATATATTTATTACGTCTCAAGTTGTGTTATTTACATTTCATTAATTAAAATATTACCAGGATTTAATGTTTGTCATAATAATTGAAAATTTGTAGCATCCAAACTGTTTTTTTTTTTAATATAAACATGTTCTACAAAGATAAATGATACCTTTTTGATTATGAACGTTTAATATATGTTGCAAAAACTTTTGGAAGACTTTTTTGTCTAACGTACCAATTTGTATAGGTTAATGACTGGTTATTTAGCTTTTAAGGTTACAATCTGTATTTTTGGCAGGCATTTAAGATTCTCAAAGTTATGCAAATGTTTTTATTATAATAGAAATTGATTTGTATCATTTTAATACAATTACTGCCAATTCTATAGTAATTAGAGGTTTTGTTAGCCAATTGAAAATTATTGTTGAGGCACTATGTTGTTCAATTTGTTTAATAACTTGACATTTAGATTTTCTTGGGTTTATTATAATTGATTACACATTTAATAAATGTGAGTAAAAATAAGTTACACATGGTTCTTATCAATTAATAGACATTTTCGTAATAAATTATTGAATCTTTTCTACAGAATATACCACGTTATTGCGAAAAATCCACTGTTTTGATTAATATAAACCTTCATTCATATGAAAATATTTATATATACTTATATACATACAGTTCCGGTAGAAACCAGTCACTTTTAATAACTTTAATGATACTCATTCATTTTGAGGTTTGCTTTTTTTTGTGTTTTCCCATATTGTAATAATCATTAAATTCAATTCAGTTTTTGTTTTGTTACCTCACTTATTCCTGGTCTATTCCATTGACCATATTTTTCTAAGAATCCAAATCTAGTTTCTTAAATAAAAAAAATTTAATTTTATCTTTTATATTCTGGCTGACTGGTTCAATACCAGAATGTCTCTCCTAGAATTATAATATACATAATACGTCGCGACGTTGGTAGTAAAATGAATTTTAATACCTTAAATAAGCTTCTTTCTCTTGATAATAAAATGTGTTTCAAAATACTGTAAACTTACCCTTTTTTCTAAAACTGATCCTTTAATGTAACTCGCTCCTAATTTAGTTGAATTCTATGTATAAAAGAGTCTTCTGGTTGGATTATTATCAACAATTACAATATGAATATCCAAAATACTATATAATTATGTATTTTCATATTGTTATGAATAGAATTGTGAAAATTCACTGACCAAAGAATGTATTAGAAGAAAATCTTCTATTTTCACAAAAATACTAATGAAAAATAAGTCTGAAGCTTATAAAATGATGTTAGTACTTTTAAATTGTGCATATACATCATATACATACCCATCCACCCCTAATTTAAAGTAAAAAAAAACAAATAGAAAATCAAAACTGAACCAAAACAAAAAAAAAACTTACAAAACAAACTGAGGTGGACCGTTTTTACTTAGCCGCTCTCTTTTCGCCTTGTCCTGGCAATTGGTCGTCCGTTTCTCCTCCTTTTCAACCAACGATAATGCAATCATCACAACCCCAGCCCTGCAGAGGAGCAACTCCTATATCAGGGCCAACCAAAAATTATCCATCGAATCTATCTCTCAATCTCTGCGTTGTCACGCCAGTTACTTACCGAATGTCGAGTAGGTCTCATAATCATTAGTTATTTGTGTTTTTACATCATGGCTACGACGTCAAATAAAAGGAAACATTGACTATTCCTGAGATATGCGAGATCACACGTAAAGATTCATTGTTTATGGAACAGCCTGTATCAGGTTATATTTTGACTCTTGACTTAACCAGCCAATGGACCAAAACGTTATTCAAATAATGAAGGTGAATTATGAGAAAAATTGTTGCCTCAAGTTTTTGTACAATAGGAATTGAAATCTGAATGTACTGTATCAGATGTCCTTAAGAAACCACCATGAAAAAGCTGTTCATTGGCTGAAGATTGGCAAAGTTCAATTCGAATCTAATAAAAAAATGTTGGACTCCCTTATGGCCTCAGTTAAACAATGAAGAATATACAGACGATGACTTTGAAAACGAAGATGAGATTCCTTTAGTTTTTTTCGTTGATAGGGGCTTTTCTGAGGCTGGAATTAATGGCTTCTTACTAAACAATGATGACCTAAATGAAATTGAACTTCTTACTGATAATAGTAGCAAGCATTGCAATTCAAGCCTAAAATACATGTCCAAGTGGATATAGCTTTGCCAGAAAAAATGCTTTTACGTAAATTACCTTCCGACAAATGAAAGTATTAGAATTTCTTTAAAAAAGTCGAATAAATATAAAGTTTACAAATGAATATCCTTCTGTAGTACTAAAAAAACAGAATTCAAACTTTGGAGGCTCATAATACAAAAAGGAAGAAGAGGTACTAACATAATTTTGATTTTTTATGATTCAACCACCACTAGGTCCAGGACACTCTGTTTAGAAGGTATACATAAAATTATTTGATTTTTATACTCTTTGATATATATAAAAAGTCACTATATGAAATTCAGTTGTTTTGTTTTGGTCAAAGTTTGTTTTATTCACCCACGTATGTTATTGAAATTTCTTTTGAATCAAAATCAACTCGAAATTTTTAAAATAAACAGTTTTTTATGTGTAAATATAATATATTAAAATTGTAATTTACATAGTTTTTAAAATTAGTAAAGGTAGACTGTAATATGTTTATATAGCTACGCTTTTTTGTAACACTGTATATTTAGCAAAATGATGATACAGTAAGTGTTGTTTTATACAATTATAAAAAGTATACATTGTCAACATTAAATTTATCATAAATATAAAATTACAATAATACACATATCAAATAAAGTTGGTGTTAAAATAGGAAATGCAAGAAAAAGAAATCAAATGAGTTAAATTCATAGTCGAATATTAAAAAAGTAATTCTAAAAAACTAATAACAATAAAATTTTGATAACATTCAACACACAGTATAAATACCACAATTTTTAATGATTACGGCTTTTTAAGTTTTTCTTCAAACATTTTGTTGTTGTTTATTGAACCAACAAGTCAACCTCAACTCTAATATCAAAAAAAAAGAACTTATATTTTTTCCAAATGTAACCAGATAGGAATCTGTTCTATTCTATCATCTATCAAATAAATAGGAAATACGAATTTACGGGGAAATTTAATACAAAATTTGCTTAAAACAAAAAGGAAATCAATATTTTTGTGAACAAAATGATAAATAAGCAAGGAATAACTTACTGGCGAATATAAAGAATAAAACCACCAAAAATTTCCTTTTATTTGTATTGTAGATAGGTAGAAGAAGAATTCGAATCAATTTCGAGGTTAGAATAAGTGACTACTGTGCCATAATACGTGAAGAAAGGAATATTCAAAACGTTTGAAGAAAAACGTAACATGTTACAAATTTTTCCTAAGTTGAATTTTTAAATAAAATTTTTTGAAGAGGTATACTGTATATTAAATGTTATACAAGGTTAGGTTCGTATTTAGATGCCAGACAAGCTACCTATTTTTTGATAAAAAGCAGAATGGGATCAATACAACTATTTTATTTTCTTTTCTAACATATACATGTTGATATTTTTTAAGGTACATCATACCACATCAAACAGGTTCCAATTTTGTAACAAAAATAACATTCACACGAAAACTATTTAATCTATTGTACTTATATTGAATTTTTTTTTAATATTTTTTCGTTCGGAAACAGGTGAATAAAAATGTTTTAATTTACTTTTTGATTGATTCAACATTCTTTCCTTGTTTCTTTTAAAGCAGTTTTACTTCAAAGCAGTATCTAACAGAAAAATTATCCACATATTTGAGATATGATTTGACTTATTACTAAGAATCAAATGGGGTTTTAAAATAATGATATCTATATATGGATTATTGATGACACCATAGGATTAATAACCAAGATTGTGTCAATGTCTTTTTGTTTTGGAAACCTGCTGATAGGGAATCTTCAGTTGTGTAATGAGAATCAACTAATAGAATAGTGATCAATGTTAGAAATTCTGAAGTTTGCTAGAAAGTGGGCAAAAAGCAGATCCAGGTTGTGGTAGCTCATAACAGTCCATGTAGGTATAATGTTCTTGGTCTTTTGGAAGACACAAAGTTAATTCAGCATGAAGTACATGAAAAATTACCACAATATAAAAAACCTAATTGAGTCTGTAAAGTAAACAAAGCAATTAGGGCAAGTGGAAATTCATCGAAATGCATAAAAGTTTTCCTATGTATTGAGGACTACTATGTTAGTTGATTCTTATTGCAGTGGCGTCAATAATAAATAATGATTTTATTTACATTTGAAATTTGTTTATACAATTTTTTGTACCTTGAAGATTAATTAAAAAAAATTATAGTCTATAAAAATATTCGTCAAAATACATAAAATTGGTAATCGATGAACTGATTATTCACGTTATACATATATCTTACATTCATTTGTTTTTTTTTTTCGAAAAATTCAGTCTAGTTGACTTTTTTATCCTGCACTTGTTACAAAAAAGCAACAGTAGATTTAGTCTGCTCCTCTATTATCTTTTCAAAGCATAATATTATTAAAAGTGTTGAAAAAAAGATCGAAATGATCACTATTAAATATCACTTATAAGTATATCTGTGATAAAATACCTTAAAATAATGCATAAAGATAAAATATGTTGCAGTCACACACCTAGTAACACAAAAGAGCAAATTGTTTACATTTCTAGAAGGAGCCATTTTCTATGCTATAAAAATTGTAGCCACAGTGTAGCCAAATTTACAAACAGTATAAGTTTCTCGAGAAAAAATAAAATAGGAGCAATTTAGTATCAATAGCAATTAACTAATGGAAAATACTGATTTAATTCAATTTTATATTAAATTGTTCAATATTAAAATCAAACTGTTTATTATAAAATAATAATTTCATTTTATTAATTATTCGTATGAGATAAAAAGAAGCATGGCAACACTGTTGACAATTTTACGCTAAGAGATGGCTGGATACATAATAATGAATGAATTTATTTCTTGTCTTCCAGAAACTTTGAATTTATAATTTATAATTATTAGGTTATATGTGTGATTTTTCTTGAAAAAAACATCAATTATCAAACAATTATGGTTCGTGATAGTGAAATTAGTGGAAATGTATAATTTATATGTAGATTTAACTTTTCGCAGGTAAGTGTGGTTACATTTCATGTCTAGAAAACAAAATTGTTTATCATCAGTGGCGGGCCATTTTCTTTGTTATTATTATTGAAATATTCTGTTGCCTTACATTTCGGTTTAACTATTAGTACTAGTTTAGCGTCTTCAGAAATTGAAGGTTTAACTTCATAACGATAATTTGTTCAAACAGTGTAATTGTGAGTGTTGATGTAGTGTTGGTATAAAGGTGTGTTCAGTATAAAAAATAATATGTAGTGTTTTTATTTTCTATAAATTTTAATCATGCAATTATCCTTGTGATTTTTTTAAATAAATCTCGTTAGTTCAATAGTTTGACTTTCAATGTCAAGGTTAGGCAATACAAGTATTACCTTAGCATCATCGAAATATTTAAAAAAAACCAAATGTATTATAAAATAACTAAAAAATGTTTTATTTATGGTAAAATTAGTCGATAATCAGAGACCACTGGCGGCTTACGAAGGTACGCATTTTGCAGTGTTATCGGAAAGCAATTCTAAGCTGACAAGGATAATTGGATAATAGAATATTTGGTCACTTGTGTTATTAGGTCTGTGGTTGCATTATAATATAAATAGGACGTGTCAAAATTATCATTTTCAGATCTATGTACATTTTTCTTCCTTTCTAATTTAGTACTGCTTAGAGTAAAAATATATAATTTGCAACTTTCATGTATATTTGTACGTTGTAATATGTATTTTCAAATACTGGGAGATATCGATACGTTACGTCAAACCCCCGTATTTTCAAATAACAACATATATACCAAATATTTTGATTAAGATTTCATTTTTAATACGTTTAGAACATACTTTTTCCAGTATTGATAAAATATTTTGTGATAAGTTCAATAATTTTTGTACTAATTTGATTTGTTTCAAAAATCTCATTTGAAAATAAAAGAAAGTCATTTTCAAAATTTGAATGAAAATCTTTAAGTGCCTATAAGCGATTACGATAAGCTTGTGATTAAATTGTTTGAGAGTATCGTTAATTATCTACTATTTTTTTATATATAATTCAACAGATACAACAGTATATACAGTGTGTCTAAAAAGGTGGGTGAACCATTAGAAACTTTTTTATTAATAATGTTACACAAAAAGATTTGTTTATATAAAAAATTCTGCATGGTTCGTAAGGAGGAACATAAATATCAGATATATTTTGCTAGTATACGAGTTTTATCAAAAAATATGCATATTTTTATTTTAGGCAATACTGTAAATTATAGATATGAAAAATTGTTCTAAATGCTAAACTACGCATTAATAATCAATCCTACTTTGTTTCATAACATAAATAATGAAAAAGTTTCCCATTGTTGCCACATTTTTCAGGCAAACTAATATACCTAATTCAGTTTTTAATTTCAAAGCAGCTGATGGGTGGTTTGGACAATGAAAATCGTTATTTTTTATAGATAAATGGATGTTCTTCTATTACTTCACATAGAGTTTTTTTCTTCAAAAATACAATTAGTAATATTAAGAGAAAAACTGCAATTTTCATTGCAATTTCAAACTTAAAGTACTAAAAAGACCACAAGCTGAATACAATACACAAAAGCTATGAGATGAATACCTTTAGGATTTGTTTTTGCCCTTCACATTTACTAACACGTATATACAGGGTATGTCCGGAAAGTAATGCGTGCCATCTTTTCCGAATCGACTGGGGGCAGCGGACCAAGCCACAGGACAGGATGCTTGAATCATTGCACGTCTCTATTGAAGCGCGACCAAAGTCAGGATGGATAAAAACGATCCAGTAGTGGAACAAGATTTGTGTGAGACTCCAGACAACACCGATGGAGAAATTTGCAAATCTTGAAGAGGCATTTAGGGATTATCTCTCGAAATCCCAGTCGGACAAATGGCACAAGATGTTACGGAATAGTCAAACAAAGGGTCAAGCCAGATATGAAGGATTCCTGGAAGCTCGGCTTCCTATCTGACCACAAATTAGATCAGAGTCATATTCGGGCCGGCCCGACCAAGAGGGCCCTCGACGGTTATCCCCGTTAGAGCCTTTCCGCATGGAAATCGCGATGGCCTTGACGCAATACTTTCTGGATATACCCTATCATAAATTTGCTGTTAATTTGAACTCATATTAAATATTTTTTCTAGAAAAAAATCACAAGCTACCATTACCATTCCGTTCACATAATAACGTCAGCTACCTTATCACAGATACCACGGTACCTCGTAACCTCAATATCGATCCTTTTCACACCACCGTCCTCATGAATGAGTTACAATAGTAACAGAAACTATTCCTAAATATAAATCTAAAATTTATTGTATGACACAACACGCACACTTTTGTTTCTTTTTGATAGTGATGTGTTCGACTTGGGACGCGTCGCCGTCTGGTTTAACAGTCACTCTTTGAACTTCCACAGTACCTGGAGTGGTGCTATTATTCTTCGGGGTGGTACCGTTAGCGCTTTTAGGCGTAACGGGCGTCGTTGCCGCCGCTTGGAGCGAGGCGATTTTCTTAGGAGACTCGGTGATCGGTTCCTGGACGTTATTCGTTAATTGAGTATGGTCTGTGGAATCGGAGTTCGGGATAGGAGGCGGTTGTTGACCTGGCGTTGGCGTTATCGGTTTACCGCCTTTGATTAGTTCTACTATTTCGTCGGCTTCTCGACTGAGATCGCCTCCTGGTCGGAAGGGGTTGTCCCAACCGCTTTCAATACTGAAAAATAAAACAAAAATGATAAAATTTTCAGTTTTAATAGAGTAACAAGGCTTTTTTTAGGCAATAACATAGTTTCCTAATTGATTGCTTGAATAAGCAAAAAGTTTTTGTTGTTTTGATAAGGGTTTGACAAAAAAAGGACCCCTCGCCTAAATTCCTAAAAACCATTATCGGCAAATTTTTTGTTTGTGTCGTTTTGTACGTCTATTGCAAATTGTATTGCGGCAAGAATTGTCGCGGCTCTAGAAGATGGCCGCGGGCAACAGCGAAAAACGTTGGTGGTGAAGTCTCTCAAGAATGCAACGAGTATGTCCGCGGTACAGTTCAGGACAAAGCAGAACTACAACAGTTAGTTTTGAGAAAACGAACGGCCACGACAGTTTCTGTTTTACGGATTCAGAAAAACGAGTGGCGACGACAAAGCTAAAAATATGCTCAAGAATGTATTACCGAGCAACTTCAATTTGGTGGAGGATCAGTTATGGTATGGGGAGGCGTATCTTTTCTCGCACGGAGTTAGTCTTTGTCGGGAACGGGACGTTGACCGTGCACAGCTACCTAATAGAGGTTCTAAGAGACCATGTTGTACAATTCATGGTTATTCTTGGAGATGACATAACCTCTATCCATTATAATGCAAGGCCCCACATTGCTCGGATAATATGGAAAGAGTATTTTATTCTAATCACGCATTTTGTTTGGCCTGCTCGCGGTCCAGACTTAAATTCCATTGAACACATTTTGGATGTGACAGGGAGGTGTTTATGGAGACATGTGCCAGCCTCCAGAAATTCTAAAGAGGCTCGCGACATATTGGGGCAGAAATGAGACAGAATGTGATCCAAAGTATGCTTTGCAAGCTGTTATCACTGTTAGAGGAGGGAATACTAGCTACTGAAGGCATTAAAATCGTTTTTCTTTCAACGAAAATCATAGTAACGTAAACTTTTAATAAACTTTCAACTACAGAAACTTCTTTTTATTCAAGCAAACTACGTTACAACCGAAAAAAATTCAAGAAACTTGTCAAATAACTAATTTTACGCTCGGAAGTCTATTCAGAGGGATGAGAATGAATTTTTCATTAGAAAATTACTTTTAGCGATAAAATTTTGACCTTTTATCAAAAATTAAATTATAAAAAATCCAGAACAACGTTTCTAAAATGTATGTTTTTAATTTTTCGCTATTATTTTCAAATTATTTAAAATTGAAAAGAACTACAGGCTGTCATTATTCTATAGTTTGTGGTTGTTCTTTCTAGTTTAAATGCCATTAAAAGGGAAAAACCCATTACATCGAAATAAATTCATAATGATAATGCATATGCAGGATAACATTTATTACAATTGTAATGTTTCTTTATGAAATTACCTGTGTCCATTATCTTTAGGAACTTGTACTACGTAGTAAAGAACACCTCCGTGCGTTGTCATTGTTGGCATTATTCGAAAAACCGCACTCAACGACAAAATATAACGATGAAACTATCACAGCAGTTATTTCACTGAATAATTTTCAAATAGTTCTTATAAAATCTGTAGATAGTTTTTAAGATTCGAAACTCGTTGTCCTGAAACCCCCAAACTCGGTTAAAATACAGGAAAGGGCAGAGCTTTTCGGAGCCGAAAAGTTTAATGCCGCTTGCTTCAATTACCAATAAGGTAAAATGGAATGGAATACACGCGATTTTGCTGCTAGAGGAAATCTTGGACGCTTATTTTATGTTTGACAATTGTATAAGTGAGTTGTGGTAATGGAAAAAATTGAGTATCGAGTTGTGATTAAATATTTTCCTTTGAAAATCAATTCGCCAACGCAAATGAAAGAGTTAGACAATGTGTACAAAAGACCCTGCACCATAATCTACGAGCGTCAACTTGTGAATAGTTAAATTCTAACGTGGCTGTATCAGCATTGACGACAAGCTTTGGGGCGGCCCAAAACTGCGATAACCAAAAATATCATCGAAAAAATTCACAATTAATCCGTCGGATTAAGGTTAGAGAGATAGAAGAGGCTATCGGCATATCAAAAGAATGCACTTGTCATATTTTGAATGGAGAATAATGCTTGCTATGCGCGTGTTGGGTGCCGCGAATCAAAAGTGTAATCAAATGAACCGTTTTCAGACCTTATTAACGAGGTTCAAGCAAAATGGTCCGGATTTTTTCATTGATTCATAAACTGGATCTTCCACGATACTTTCGAAATGAACAATCAGTCAAGAGTGGTTTGCAAAGGGCAAAACTGCTCTTAAAAAGGCAAAGACGGTTTCGTCGAAAGGAAAAGTGATGGCTCCCTCTTTGGGGATTGTATTACGTATCATTGTTTGCCGAAATAAAGGGAAAAATAACGCAACCTTCTCATACATCGGTGATGTCTAAACTTGACGAATTGCATTCCGAATTTATGGACCCACCGTAATCATGAAATTAGGACCCTAGCGAATTGTTCCCATTCCCTAACCTCAGTTTCATCGGGCGAGGGCGTTATGACATACGTAAATGCATATTTTTGACAACTATTACTTGAAAGAAGTAAAAAAGCTAGACAAAGTGAATGGACATAAAAAGGGGCCATGTTGGTGAATAAAAATGATTACGGAAAAAATAATGTCCTGTTTCTTTGTTAGATCGAAAACTTTTCGGGCAGCCCTCGTATTATTACCAATGTTTTCACACCAAACATCATAGTAGACTCATAAATTCCCATATTTCTAATTTAGCTGATTGAAAAATGTTGATATAAACATAATAAATTCTATTTTTCAATTTGAAGTCGATGTAAAAATTAACCAGATGTTGCGAGAATCCATTAGAAAATCCATTTCGTAAAACTAAACATATGTATATATTGATAGTCTCATTTTTATTTTTCCACATTCTGGATGTAATCAAAAAATTTCTTATACCGATTAAATTCATTTTTTTTTACAAAATTCGAAACTAAACCCCCAAAATGCATAGAAGCATAACCAACGGGTGTGGTAGAGGTGATTCTAAATCTTCCGCATCTCGATGTATTATGGGAAAACGTACCGAAGAAAAACCCTATAAAAGTTAAAAGAAAGAATCGCGAGGGTTAAACCAAACCTTTTTTCAAAAAAAACTCAGATCTGGGACTTGCCTCAAGAAGAAATACTGAAAAAGTTCAGTCCAGAAATAACGGACTATACACTGAAAGCTTGGGAATCACACCAAGCAATTGAAAAATGTGACTGGTCAACTAGGAAAGGAGTTATCGCAAACAGCATATTATCGTCAAACAGCCATGGGTTTCGAGATACACTGGAGTGGAGGAGGTGAATAACATAACACTAGGAAAGGAGGTAGTACTTGGAACAACCTACATAGGTTGATACAGAACAGAAGTTACGTTTAGTGATGGTAGAGGTCGACCGATACTTAATAGACATTTTAGAACTTTACGTATGCCCAATTTATAAGGAAATAAGTCATATTAATGTATGCCAAGACGCAGCTAGGACCTTCTAGAGGTATATATTCTTACTTTGGATTTGCTGGTTCAGATGATCTATCATTCAGAATAACTGAAATGTAGGATCAAAATGCAATGAGAAATTCAATTTTTGTCAAAAAAATGATGATGAAATACGCGGTATTGTTAACAAATTATGAAGATATTTTTTTCTTTTCTGACCTTACGGTATTTTTATTTTTATTTGATACAATTGTTTGACAGAGTTAAACTATGAAAAAGGCTTCTTTTATTTTCTCATGTAGATTCATTCTACAGGATACAACGGGATGACCAACCATGTATTTAAAGTAAATAATAAACTTCCGTTTTCCACGTAACCAATTGCCTAGACCACAATAGAAATATATACCATTGATAATGACATTGTAACAACCTTTAGAATTCTGTCTAATTATATCCTAAAATACTGCCAAGTTCGAAACTGAAAAAAATTGTGGGTGTCAAAATTAAATACTTTTTCGTTAATAATTACGTCTTCTTAATGATTCACTATACGAGGTGTGGCTAATGAATGACGAATCTGGTGATGTAAAACATTTTATGTTGTCACCCTCAATGTATACTCCTCCTCTATCTTTACAGTGCAGGAAGTCTCCTTCTGCTAGTTCCTTCAGGAAGCACGTCGCTTTTTCTTTCACAGTTTCAACAGATTCAAATCCTGTTTCTTTTGATTCGTCACACCTTATAAGTTTGAGCCATATTCAATCGCATTCAAGTATCAATACAAATATTTTTGCGAGCTTCTTCCGGTCCAAATGTGGATAAGATTGGACACTACTTTTGCACACACTTTTCGCAATATAAAATTTCTATAGATTCAGCAATTGCAGGAATACTTAGCCCACAAGATTACCGATTTGTTCGAATTGCCATGCGGTTTTGACGTGAAAGAAAACTTGAACAATATTCAACATCTTCTCGGCCATTTTGAAAACGTCCAAACCACTCAAAACACGTGAACGCGATAAACATTCATTGCCATACACAGTAGTGGATTTGTAGATTCGCCGCCTTTATCTTTTGCTGCCTCTATTGACCTCTGAAATTTCATACAGGGTTGCCCAATAGAACTTGCAAATTGCATGATCTTTTTCTTCTTTTTCGTTTTGAGAGATAAACGGTGCGTGGGCGGGGGTATCCTAGCGTGGTTGGATAATTGCACTCGTGAAATTTTAGTAGCCACTTCGACGGAAAGCGTCACGCTTTTTGTGTTCACACGTTTCACGTGGTTCATACGTTTTGATAAGAGATTAAGACACATTAATGAAGCTCCGAATGCAAATTTTATTAAAATATGGGTTAAGCGATTTGAAGAGACCGGTTCCACATTTAAACCACCAGCAAAAGGTCATCGAAGAACGTCTAGGACCACAGACAATATTGAAGGGTAAAGGAGTCAGTAGGAGAAAATCCGCATGTGTCTACGGCGATCGGCAGCTTTAAACTTGTCGCGACGAAGTTTACAGCGAATTTTGAAAGTTGGATCTTAAACTGCATCCTTATAAGCTCCAGTTAACACAGGAATTAAAATATACCGACTTTGGAGCAAGGTTGGCACTTACTAAAGAAATGCTTAGTCGATTTTCCACTTTTGACAACATTCTTCTTTCAGATGAGGCTCATTTTCATTTAAATGGGTTCGTAAACCGACAAATTTGTCTTTATTGGACCGAAAAAAATCCAAAAATGAGACATCAAAAACCACTGCATAATCCGAAAGTAACGGTATGGGCATCAATCTCAAGCAAAGGAATTATTGGCTCATTTTCTTCAAAGATTCATGAAGAACATCACCGTCGTTAACACCCACCGCTTTGTTGCGATGTTAGAGGGATAGAGACGGCAAGACTAATTTCCAAAAGATATGATCCCTTGGCCCCCACGTAGCCCTGACTTAAAGCCTCTTGATTTTTTTTGTGGGGACACTCCAAACATAAATTCTACATCTTCGAGAGAAATCAGTAAGGCTAAAAGAAAATATGCACCAAAAAATGGGAGGAATCACCTCAGATTTATTGACAAAAGTTTTCACAAATCTGTATTCGCGTTTAGAGGAGGGCCGTCATTTAGATGATGTCATTTTTAAAAAATATATTTGAATCTGACTTGAAAGAATAACATTGGAATATTCTAAACTTTTGACAATATCTTCTTCAAGACTCCTTCTTCAAGGACCCCTACAATCTTAAGTCGCCTTGGTCTTTATTTTTTCTCCAAGTAAAACTTCAAGCGAAAATTTCTGTAAACAAGTACCCAGAGAACCCGTCAGGAAACTCACGAGTATTATTTCCATAAACGATTTCCCCTTTTTGATGTAAAACTTTAAAACCAACAAATTACACTAGCAGATGGCACGTGTGTACTAATAGAATACGTACTTTAAATACTTCTGGGTACCAACTTAGAGGCGAAACTACGATGGAAAGAACACATCGAAAAGAAAATAGAAGGACTAAATCTAAAGCATAGAAAATAATATTGACTATCAGGTAGAGACTCTGAAGAATCAATTAGAAATTAGTTGAGGGTTGGTTGGAAAATCTAGGTTGGAAAATCTAGGTCGGAAAAGATATATGCCACAAAGGCTTTAAACTTTTGTTTCCAATAATATTTCAACAATATACGAATTTCATATTAATCGCACTCCATAATATTTATTATAAAAATATACTGCGTAGTCAATAAACAACTAAACATAGACTTGGAGACTAGTTTCAACAAGTTACAACATTTTTAATTTGAGAAGTAGAAAATGAGATACCCTGTGTATTATTATTGTAAGAAATTGCATTTGTTACGAATACAAAATACATTTTGATGTTGAAAACCGACAAAAAAAATTATCTGGATTATTCTACTGGACATAAAATAATCCCGACTTTATAGAATATACAGGGTGTTTCTAAATTTAGGAGGTGATTTTTCATGAAATATGGGTGGGTCTCTACTATAACAAAATTTCTTAAGCCGACCCCTTTCCAAAATATCACCCTTAGAAGGCGTGACTAAAATTGAGTTTTTATTTTTTTTCTAAAATTTCAGTAAAGTTAGAAAATTGAAATTCAGTAATTGTCGTGAATTCTCAACAACAGGGTGAATTTAGCAACCCTTATTGTATTTCATTTCAAAACTTTTTGCAAGAAAAAGTTTTATGAAATAAAATTATAACTCAAAATCCTTGTTTTATTTGAAAATATTTTTTATCCCAAAACCAATAGCCGAGAGAAAAAAAATAAGGAACATAATTTATAATTTTTCTAATAAATTGAGTGGAAAAAAGTAGAAATGTTAAATATAGTAAGATTCATAATAAATTCTGAAAATAACCACATCTGGCCGAAATACATGAACGTAGCCTACGTGGCTTGGATTACAGTACACGTTTAGAAAGAAAAAAAAAACTCAATTTTAGCCGCCACCTTTTAAGTGCGATATCTCAGATAAGGGGTGGGATGAACAAATTTTGTACGAGCAATCAGGTCCTGAATGTTTTCGCATGAATTTAGAAACACCCTGTATATATAAGCTTCAATTTGCTTCTAACAGTATCTCACGGAAATAAAAATATAATGAACAGAAATTAGTATAAATGACAGACGTAAATGTTGGACCCAGACTTTTGTTTAAAATAAATTTGTATATCTAACACGTGGGCGTTCAAATGAATCACCAACCCAAAAATATTAAAAAAAAAACTGTCACTGAAAATTTTCACACCACAACGAAAAAGTCTATATTATCTGACCCCTTCTCGGGAGGTCGATCCACGGAATCCGAATGCACTACTTTCAACTCTTCGCAGATGACTAATATTAGCAGGATACCGAAGCGCAGAAACACCCGATGGAAATTAAAACTTTTATTTACGCTGGAAGCGAATTTGGAACTAGGATAGCGACGTTGAATGTGCGCGTCGCGATTTGGCGGTGGCGGAACTCGGTTAAGTTCGTGATATCGTGTGATATATATAGTCCGGGAGCTAAGAGGGAAAATATTAATTTAGATAAAGAATTGTTTTAAAACAAAGTTGTTTAATCATTATTATCTAATTTGCGGATAGTGAAAGTAAACGATTTGATTTTTTTATAGCTCATACTAATAAGGAATTTATTTCTTGTCCGTTTATCGTTATTTAATGCCCTGATTTGTCCTTACAAAAACTTTATAGGGTTTTCGACGAGTTTCTTAGGAAATAAAAGGTTATCTTGGTGTTTTTCTTTTGTATGGAGTATGTATGGAGAAGGACTATAAAAGAAATGAGATCCAAGGGAAAAGTATATTTTTTTTAGATGAAACATTTAGATCAATGAAAGACATATATACCAAATAAATTTTGGCAAGATGAAATGGTTACAAGTTGAAGAGAGGTTTTTGCAATAATTTATGGCGGTTTAATGACTTTTGAATCTATGAGGACAAGAATATTGGTGTTTATGAGAAATGGTTGGAACAAATGATGGTTTTTATTCCTCAGAACTGTATGTTAATGATAGATACTGCATATTATCATCCGAAACTTTTAGAAAAATTGCCCGCATCAAAGTGGTTAGAAAAAGATTTAGAAAATTGGCTGAATTCAAATATTAACTCAGAAAATAACTGTTTCCTATAAAACAGAGAAATTTAAAAAATATGAAATTGATTAAATTGCAGAAGATCGTGGAATAACGGTGGTTAAATCTCCACCATATCAATGAAACTGGTGTGGGGGCACAAATAAAGGGAGAAGTTTCAAGAAAAAATAATTCTTTTAAAATGTAAATCCTGGAAGCTGAGAAAACGCAGGTAATCATACGATTAAAAAAGAAGAAAAAATGTGGAAGTTGGACAACATTATCAATGAAATTAGCGAGCCACTTATTGTGAATATTGGTCGCAACAGTCCATCTTATGATTCCGATTCTAATTTGTCTATTCTCTACTAAATGATATGATAGGCCTGTTTATTACGAATTCTTTATCATCTTATTACTCTCTCAATATAAAAACAGAGTATAAATTGTCATGGTAAATAAAAAAACATTTTTTAGGTCTCGTATTATGTCCTTGAAGGGGAAACAATTATCGAATTGGACTAAAGTGCTTGTTTGGCCGTAGATCCAAATTTAATTACCGCTATGTAAAAAAAAATGGCAAGCAAGTACCGGGATCTCAAAATGTTAAGTTTAAATTTAAATTAATTTAAATCCCAAAACTGTCCCCCCTTCACATTAAACTTGAATTGATGAAAAACTTTGTAAAAGCTATGGATAAAGAGGGTGAAGGATTCAAATACCTTAGAGAAGTCTTTCCCCAGTTGGGTGATGCCAAATTAAAAAAAAAAAGGTATTTTTATTGGGCCACAAATAAGAAAATTGGTGGACGATGACAATTTTGCAAAAAAGCAGTTAGTTGATGAACTTCTAGACCCTTACAAATCCCTTGGTGATCGAATGTCATTGAAAATTAATTCCCATCTGACATTTTTTCCCGAAAATTTGGGAGCTATCAGTGATGAACAAGGTGAAAGGTTCCACCAAGATATTAGAACAATGGAAATTCGGTATCAAGGACGATGGGAATCTGTGATTACTGTTGGTTTTTAAAAAGAGAAAGTACAACGACTCATAAAAGAAAAAAATTGAGCTTATTGATATTTAAAGTGATTTTTTTTAATGTTTTTGTTTTTAATAGATGCGGGGCATGTTTATTAGATGTAAACTAGCTTTTACCCCCGTCTTCGCTCGAATCTAATCCATTAAATAAGTATCAGAAATCATTATAATAGAAAAGAACGAACTCTGTAGCTATATTAGAACCTGAGATATATGAATGTAGAAAAATTGCCAAAAACCTACAAAAATCCATAACTCCACATTGAATGTCCGCGCATAGCTCCTCTCCAACTTAACCGATTTAAGTGTTCAAAAACTCGAAAGAAAGAAGGTGTTTCGGCGAGTGTTTTTAAACCAAAACGAACTCTGTAGCTATATTAGAACCTGAGATATAGATCTTCGAATGTAGAAAAATTGCCAAAAACCTACAAAAATCCATAACTCCACATTGAATGTCCGCGCCTAGCTCATCTCCAACTTAACCGATTTAAGTGTTCAAAAACTCGAAAGAAAGAAGGTGTTTCGGCGAGTGTTTTTAAACCAAAACGAACTCTGTAACTATATTAGAACCTGAGATATAGATCTTTGAATGTAGAAAAATTGCCAAAAACCTACAAAAATCCATAACTCCACATTGAATGTCCGCGCCTAGCTCATCTCCAACTTAACCGATTTAAGTGTTCAAAAACTCAAAAGAAAGAAGGTGTTTCAACGAGTGTTCTTAATTAAAAACGAACTCTGTGGCTATATTAGAATCTGAGATATAGATCTTTGAATGTAGAAAAATTGCCAAAAACCTACAAAAATCCATAACTCCACATTGAATGTCCGCGCATAGCTCCTCTCCAACTCAACCGATTTAAGTGTTCAAAAACTCAAAAGAAAGAGGATGTTCAACGAGTGTTCTTAATTAAAAACGAACTCTGTGGCTATATTAGAATCTGAGATATAGATCTTTGAATGTAGAAAAATTGCCAAAAACCTACAAAAATCCATAACTCCACATTGAATGTCCGCGCATAGCTCCTCTCAAACTCAACCGATTTAAGTGTTCAAAAACTCAAAAGAAAGAAGGTGTTTCAACGAGTGTTCTTAATTAAAAACGAACTCTGTGGCTATATTAGAATCTGAAATATAGATCTTTGAATGTAGAAAAATTGCCAAAAACCTACAAAAATCCATAACTCCACATTGAATGTCCGCGCATAGCTCCTCTCCAACTCAACCGATTTAAGTGTTCAAAAACTCAAAAGAAAGAGGATGTTCAACGAGTGTTCTTAAACCAAAACGAACTCTGTAGCTATATTAGAACCTGAAATATAGATCTTTGAATGTAGAAAAATTGCCAAAAACCTACAAAAATCCATAACTCCACATTGAATGTCCGCGCATAGCTCCTCTCAAACTCAACCGATTTAAGTGTTCAAAAACTCAAAAGAAAGAGGATGTTCAACGAGTGTTCTTAAACCAAAACGAACTCTGTAGCTATATTAGAACCTGAGATATAGATCTTTGAATGTAGAAAAATTGCCAAAAACCTACAAAAATCCATAACTCCACATTGAATGTCCGCGCATAGCTCCTCTCCAACTTAACCGATTTAAGTGTTCAAAAACTCGAAAGAAAGAAGGTGTTTCGGCGAGTGTTTTTAAACCAAAACGAACTCTGTAACTATATTAGAACCTGAGATATAGATCTTTGAATGTAGAAAAATTGCCAAAAACCTACAAAAATCCATAACTCCACATTGAATGTCCGCGCCTAGCTCCTCTCCAACTCAACCGATTTCAGTGTTCAAAAACTCAAAAGAAAGAAGGTGTTTCGGCGAGTGTTCTTAAACCAAAACGAACTCTGGAGCTATATTAGAACCTGAGATATAGATCTTTGAATGTAGAAAAATTGCCAAAAACCTACAAAAATCCATAACTCCACATTGAATGTCCGCGCATAGCTCCTCTCCAACTCAACCGATTCAAGTGTTCAAAAACTCGAAAGAAAGAAGGTGCTTCAGCGAGTGTTCTTAAACCAAAACGAACTCTGTAGCTATATTAGAACCTGAGATATAGATCTTTGAATGTAGAAAAATTGCCAAAAACCTACAAAAACCCATAACTCCACATTGAACGTCCGCGCCTTGCTCTTCTCCAACTCAACCGATTTAAATGGTCAAAACATCAAAAGAAAGAAGGTATTTCAGAGATTGTTCTCAAACCAAAACGAACTCTGTAGCTATATTAGAACCTGAGATATAGATCTTTGAATGTAGAAAAATTGCCAAAAACCTACAAAAATCCATAACTCGACATTGAATGTCCGCGCCTAGCTCATCTCCAACTTAACCGATTTAAGTGTTCAAAAACTCAAAAGAAAGAAGGTGTTTCAACGAGTGTTCTTAATTAAAAACGAACTCTGTGGCTATATTAGAATCTGAGATATAGATCTTTGAATGTAGAAAAATTGCCAAAAACCTACAAAAATCCATAACTCCACATTGAATGTCCGCGCATAGCTCCTCTCCAACTTAAGCGATTTAAGTGTTCAAAAACTCAAAAGAAAGAAGGCGTTTCAGCGAGTGTTCTTAAACCAAAACGAAGTCTCTATCTTGAATAGAACCTGAGATATTGAGGATAGAACGTGTGTATGTGAAAAACTCCCATAAGTAATGTACAGGGGGAAATCGCATTTAAGTATAACTTGCGAATGGTGAAAATTAGATGAAATCCGATGGTTGATGGCTGATCTGTGCATCAATACCTTTCATTGAAAAAAAAATTAAGCAAATCGGTTGGGTAGAACGCCTGAACGGACTCGGAATGGAAATCATCAATTTTTTTAATATATAAGATTATAAATATTGTCAATATATACGATTTAAAAAACGTAAAATTATTTTTTTAATAAATATTAAATATTTTACCAATGAATATAATTCTATAAATGTAACATAAAAACCTTAACGTGTAACAATAATTTTTTTTTATATTTTCGTTTTTGCATTGGTCCATTTTATCACAATATGTGTTACTACAAAATTTTTTTTTGTCGTTCAGTGGTATTTGCGTCTATGTAAACAATATAAAACATTTTTTATCCGACCATAAAATAAACTTACAAGGAGAGTACGATATGTTATGTTAGAGAAACTGTTGAAAATAATTCTGTTACACAAAGTTCATGTTTTGCTTAAATCGTTATCATTACTCATTATATCATTGAAATTCATTCAGTTTCAATAATCCACGTGCATAAATTTTAAGTGTTCAAGAAATGAGTTGAAAATATCGTTTCATCTTGATCTTAGATTATTATATGATTCTGTTTACGTACTACAAATATAGAAATGATGCAATTACAGTATAAACACATATAAATATATGTATATATACCCATTTCAACCTCTCGCTCACAAGTTTTTATTGTTGACAAAACTTATTTTGATACAGCAACGAGGTATTCTACATAATTGATTATTCAAATATAAACAAGGTGAAAGTGTTTTTGAATGTGTATAAATCCAGTATCCAGTATAAATAAAATTATCAAGTTACACTATAAATTAAAATATAAATCACTTTCCATCGCACAATTTTTTTTCGATTGCGGTAACCTAGAAATTTGTTATCCCCTAAAACAATTTGCCACTTAAGTATGTCATTATTACCACAATCCCCGATGATTTTTTAAATCCGGAAACGACAAGTTGCCGCCTCGTTTCGCCATAACCATAGACAACACTAAAAACAGAACAGAAGATTCTTGGGGGCACCCGGACACATCGATCGACTTTGGGGCCGAGGGCGTGAGGACTTCCTGGATACACCCACACGATGTAACTGAGTTTGCGCTCTAAATTCGGTGGAACGTTGTGACGTCACCGTTGATAAAGACGTATAAATAGGGATTTGAAGAGATCTGTAGTTTGATGTTGCCAAATTGAGAAATTTGGTAGACTTTGTAGAAGTAATTTACAAAAATTGTTCAAAAATCACACATTTTTTTTTGTAAATACATTCGTCAGCAAACTCAGTCGATACTCCTGCAATCGCAAGTCACTGGCTAAAGACTCAACACGAAATTATATTTTTCTCAAAATCTAAAAAACCTTTCGACAACAGGTTTTTGTAATTTCCTTTCTGTTATTTTTGATCAAAGTCAAGTGACTAAAAAACGACTCATTTTGGAATTGGCGTTTTGGGCTCAATTTTTGCGGGAAGGTCTAAAATTGTGTACTATCGACAAAATCTGTTAAGGGCTGCAGACATCTTAAAAAAATTACAACTAGAAAAAAGATAATTATATAATTTAAATAAGTATTTAAACTAATGCAATATTTTTTGTTGCTTGTTTCCAATTTCCAATACTTCGTCTCGGATATACAAAAATTTGCTGTGCACGCTCTTTCGATGGCTACCGTTATAATTACAGCAACATAAAACGGTGTGAGGTTAAGTTTCATTCCAGAGTAACGCGTAGTACGCAAAGCTTTGTTTCACGACTTCCTGAACTGCCTAGTTCTTGAGGAAGCTTCCAACTGAATAACTATACTATAAAAAAGATTTTGTAAATATTCATACGAAGAAAAAATATCTTCCAATTAACAAAACAAGTAATATTTTGGTTTTTGTCGAAGCAACCTATATTGAATAGAAGGAGAAACTCCGAACGGAGTCATGTGGAGTCGCTCCACATTCCCGAGGAGGAAAGTCGACCTGAAGAAGAGAAAATCCTCGGTCCCAAGCATAGTCGATTTCATCGCGTATCTTTTCAGGCGAAACGTGAGCTGATAGTACCGAGTGATCATAAATGAATTTCAGTATAACCAGTATTCCTAGTTTAATTTTGGGGATTTGAAATGTGCGATACGCTGTCCTGGAAATACGTTTTCAAAACCACTTAGTTTAGGTTATTTTTTGTTGTATTTTTTCCATAAGTTGACGAAGACATCGAAGGCCTGAAGATGAGACATCTTACAAGTCCGAAGCAAACCTGGACGTGCCGATTCGAGGTTTTTAATCTTCGAGACTTTCTCCTCTATAGTAACAATATTCATATTTTTATTTTTGGAAATCTTATCGCCGATAATCGTGAAGCAAAATTAGTTTAGAAACTTTTAAAACACATCCAACCAACTTTTTTCTAGGAACATTTCGAATTAACCGAATAACAATTGCACTGCGAAAGGAAGACGATAAATTTATTGATGCTATGGAAGAATTTAAAGGAGACGATACATCTGGTAAAAGTGAACAACTATCAGAAATTAATTTTAATGTAGGATACGTTTGTTTTCATTTATTTTACAGAGAATAATAACATTAAAAAAGAAGTCGATGTCTCCTTATTGTATCCAGATGTGATCTTCAAAGAAACCAACGAAGTCATTAACACAAAAAACGGTAAAAAAATTTCTATTGACTTTTCGGTAATTTACATTTGTTACAAATCTTTTGTTTATTGTAAACGATTTTGTCTATGTTTATTTGAAGAGATTTTTGTAACTAAATTGCCAACAGTCTTTTTATATTTGCAAAATTTGATCCTCACATCCTCATCTGTCATTTAATTTGATTTCAGTGCTCAATTTTTTCGATTTATCATTTGAATTTTTCAATTTCAAATAGTTCATAGTTAATAAATTTATAGAAAAAACTTGTGGCACTATATGTTGTTTCCTTTTTTTTTCAACCCTTGTATTTATTACGAGGGAGAGATTACAAATTTTTTACAAATAACGTGATCTATCACAACTATTTCTTAATTTCTTCCAGTGTTGTGGAATCGGTGTCCTTTTTCAGCGCAACCGTCCCATTTTTTGCCAAAAATTGTTGACGTGCAAGTGCATTGTCATTTTGGTAGTACTGGTCTCCTGTCCGCGTTATCCTTTTGACATTTTGAAATAAAAGGTTTGTTTGACGCTCTGAACTAAGGGAATGAACTCAAAATGTTGATTTTTGGGTGAATATCAGCGGAAATGACTAATGTTTTCATGTTCGATAACATTTTTTAACGAAATGACGATGGCATTTACACTCTGTTGCTTTGATTCTGGGTCATTACCAATTTCTGGAACCATTGTTAACATCCATACTGAACACACTGTTTATACTACCACTAGATCAACATTCACAGTTAAACTGTCTGACGCGCGTTTCGTAAAGGTTTACCTTGAGTCTCTGAAGACGATAACTTGGTTATCGAAACGCGCGTCAGACGGTGTGTGTGTGTTATCTATGTCTTATCTATAATATTCTAGAAAATGTTGATTGTGGAAGAGTTGATTTTTTAAATATATTTTCATTTTTAGAAGAGTTGGTAAACGATAATATCGATGGTGATCCAGTGGATTATACCATCACTGGATTTGATGAAGGTATTTCAAAATTTTTTCATTCAAACAAAAATTTGAAAAATAAAAGTTCTACATTTTTTGTTTTCACTTGTAATAGCAAAGGGAAGCTTATGGTTTAAATTTTTTTAATATTTTCAGCGATATTTCAATTAACTCCAGAAGAAATAAAAATTAAAAAAAAGTATTTTAAATGGGGTGAGTACAAATTTTCAAATATAATTCATTTCAACCAAATATACCAAACTATCCACTTGTCTAAAAGGTCATTCCCAGTCGGTTAAGCGTAACAAACATTGTTCGGATTTACGAGGGTTGTATTAAAAGTAAGGTTCTCAATGAGCTGCAGCTTCGAGGGAAGGTGTTAGATAGAGAACGGAGTGAAACACCGCCGATTCGAAGATAAACAGTGAGCTACTTTTGATTAGTGATCTTTGGATCGGAGGGTCGCTGTTCGTGAACTTGAAGAACGTATTTCTGAAGCTTCCCATGGTACAATCGTAAAAACTTTGACAGAAATGTTGGATTATCGCAAGTTTCTTCAATAATATGAGTGAGTGGGGCAACAAGAAGAAGTCGATGGAAAAACTGTGTTTTGAAATTAAATATTTCATGCAACAAGGGACTCTTATAATAAACTCCAGCGAAAAATCCAGAATCGACAGATTGACGGAGGGAGCAGTGTTTCTCTACGACAATGCTCGTCGAACAATGGATATTTTGGTGAAATTTAGGTGGGTTTTTGGGTCCCATCATCCGTTCGACGATTATAACTTCTTCCACAAGCTAAAGGAGCACTCAGTAAGCTTCAAGAGCAGAGGTCACACGCTTTCTCAACGTATCGAAGGAAGTTTTCTTCAACTTAGGAATACAAAAACTAGAATACCGTTATCGGGAGTGTGCCGAAAAAAGGACACCATATTGAAAAATACACAATAGTGCAAGCTTTTCAACAATTTATAAATAGATAACAATAACTTTTAAATAACCTAAAATAAAAAATGTTTTCTATTTGTAAAATATATGGGACCCTTACTTTTGGTACAACCTTCGTATTATTAAGACGATTTCGATGTTTTCTAATCGTTAATATCGAAATATTTGGAGCTCCTGCACCTATTTTTCTTCGGAGAGAAAACATAACATCGTCATCGATCACAAAATCACTCTTTTTTTCTACATGGTATTCTCGTTCTTCCATCCACTGCTAGGTTTTCAAAAAAGCAACAAGAAATATTCTTTTGGAAGACTCTCTTATAATATCTACGTAAAACCTTTGCGCGATATTCGAGACGAGACTCAATTTTTTGATAAAAATACAGTAAATTTCCATTTTTCGCGACAAAGCATTGAATTTTTTAGTATTATTTTAAAATTTTATTACCAGGTAACCGAATACAGAATACAAGAATCGAGTGTACGTCGTGCTGCAAACACTTGAGTAATGCCCTAACCGAATTCAAAAACGTGTTTGTCCATCCTATTTTGAGCGTCATCATTTGCAAAGAATGTTTCGACTTTTATATGAACGGTACCTTCAGTATCGATATGGACGGCATGGAGATGTACTGTAGATGGTGTGGCCAAGGCGGGCAAGTGTTTTGTTGCAACAAGTGCCCTAAAGTTTTTTGCAAGGTGATTAAAATCAAATAACCAAATTATATATTATATTTCGTTTTTCAAATATAGCGAATTACGGGAATGGTAGATCGTCAAAAAATATTTGAAATACTTTTTTCGACCTTTTTAAATTTACAACTAAAAAAATTATCGAAATCGATTTGTTTCGAAGAGATTATAATCTATATATTTATATATGAAATTGGGGACAAAGATGGGAGATACTAGCAATCAAAAGAGGAAGCCAGAAAAGAGTAAAATAAAAAAACATCTGAAGAATGCAGAGAAATAAATCGAAAATAAGAGAAACAACTGATAAAAGCAGGGAAACAGAAAAATATGCAGAAAACGATAGGATAGGTAGAAAAAATTATACGAAAGAGATTAAAGATAAGGAAAAACTCACTAAATTACAGAAAAAGATTTAGAAAAGCGAAAAAACAGAAAATATAGGGAGGAGATGAAAAAGAGATGAAAAATCAAAAAACAAAACCTTGAAAGAAAACAGAGAAAGGCAAAAAGACGCAATAAAATATAAAAAAAAAACTAAGGAAGGCAGTAAAAGAAGGAAAAAATAGAGATGACAATCGGAAAAATTGAGAGATAGGAAAAACAGAAAAATCTAGAAGTGACTAAAGTATCAAAAGACAAAACCTCACAAGAAAATAGAGAAAATCAAAGAAACAGAAAAAAACTGAGGAAGAGAGAAAAATACAGAGAACCTGAGAATACGACGAACGATAGATGAAAATTATGAACAACAAGTTGTAATAAACAGAAAAATTATACGGAAAGTGATAGGAAAGGCAGAAAAAAAGACACCAAAAAACAGAAAAAGTTGAAGGATGGCAAAAATGCAGAAACTTGAGGGGGAGTCTGAAAAATCGAAAAGAAAACCCAAAAATAAGAGAAGCAACAAATATAAATAAGAATAGGCGAATAAAACAAAAAAAAGATACAGAAAAAGTACATGAAAAACAGTAAAAGATAGAGGAACGCAAGCAATAGTAAAAAACATAGGGAAGGCTCATAAATCAAAAGACTGAATTGCAGAATAAAATGGAAGAAACTGAGAAAGTAATAACAAGACAAAACCTCAGAAGAAAACAAATAGGACAGGAAAGAGAATAAAATCAAAGGAAAACTGAGAAATCGGAGAAAGGAAAAAAAAATGAAAAAAGGAGACACCAGAAAAATTACTCGGAAAGAAATAGGAACGACGGAAAAATGGACTGAATAAAATAAGAAGAAATAACCAGAAAAAAAATTATATAGAAGAAAGCAGAAGGACAGGAAAATTATGAAGAAGAAGATAGGACAGGGAAAAAACATTGTAAAACAAAAAATATGGGAGAAATTCAAAAATTAGGAAAAGTTAGGGGAGACTAGATAATCAAATGAGGACCTCAAAAGAAAACAAAGAGCGGTGAGAAAAACAAAATAAAACGGTAAAAAAAATGAGAAAGGCAGAAACTTCGAAAACAGAAAAAATCGGAAACCCTCCAAAAACGGAGAAAATATGAAAAAAAAAATGAAATGGAAATGACAATTATACAGAGGTAACAAAAAATCCAAAAAAAAAGCAAAAAAGCTTCAATAGGTTTTCATTCGAGGCGTTCGAGTATATACCAATTCAAAGCTCACGTTTATTTCACAAAATAGAAAAAATTGGTTTTTAGTCATTTCAAATATTTCTTGAAGAACTACCATTCCTTCAAATTACGTAACGGAAGAAAATGAACTTTTTTTAGATTTGCATAAAAAATAATGTATCATCTAAGCAATTTACAACGATTCGTGATAGCGAATATTGGGAATGTTTTGCTTGTAATCCTAAACCAATAATGCGTCTCAAGATTCAGTGTTACGAACTTGTAAAATACGTTCAGAGGAAACTCACGTAAGTGTTTCCGAAACAAAAAAAATAATCATATATTCCTAACGATATATTCTATTTAGGCGATTAGACAACGAACACAACGATAAGAAACGAAAATCTACGACATTTACCGAAAACAAAACGTCCAAAAAAAACAAACTATCCGAAAATCACGTCGAAGATGAAGCTATAAAAATAAGTGATACCAAAGAAGAAACAGAAAATGCTACAAGTTCGAAAAAGACATTTGCGCCTGACGAAGAATTGTCTCTTGAAAAAGAAAATTTAAATCCAGTTCGTGAGTACACAGAGACAAAATTTAAATCCATTTTTCTATATTGCGACATTATCGATTCCTTCCAGCACTTAACACGACATCATTACCTCCAAAAAGAGATCCATTACCTTCCGCATCGATTAACTTGCATAAACCGACTATATACGTACCGATATCCAAGTTAACATTATCGAGACCCGCACAACTCAATCCCCCACTTATTCCCAGAGCGATTTATACCAATAACTCTGTTGGTACTCCAGCTGCAGGTGTTCAAAGTACTCCTATTGTTACATCAGCTACGCCACGACAGGCTGTAATAAATCACGCCATATCTCGCGTTATATCTCGAAGGGTGGTTGGTGCCCATAACCATCATATATATTATGTTGCGTATCCCAATAATGAGATGACAGGCACCAACAGAATTAATGCTAATACCCCGGGATCCGATACGTACGGCACAAGACAGGACAACACTAATTCTACACCGGCAGAGGTAATTATTCTCCTTTAATTCCAATTGGATAGTCGAAAAATTCATATTAGGAATATCACAATATCTTTTCGAAAAATTAATCAGAAGATTTGTTGTTTGATTTGAGACCATAATTTGTACTCATTTCAGCTGTATTGCAGTTTCATTTCGAGACTTTTTCGTAAACGTGGCAACTTCTTGTCTGATTAAAATAGTCTGCATTTAGAGTTGGTTTTAACTGTCATAAAAGACTACGAGGGTGGTTCAAATACAAATCGGAATTTTTGAATACACGCGCGAAAAATTTGGTGTTGTACAAGTGAATGCGCTGAATATTAATGTTACGAAGGATGTATCAGTGCCTTTTGCGCAAACTTCCTCGAGCGATTCGATGATGAGTGCCTCTTCAAGACTCGATTGTATGAATGGTGTTCCGCTTTCCGAAAATGACGAAAAGTGCTAGAACAAACGATGAGAACGTCATTTTGGGAGATCGGAGCAGTACTGTACGCGATACGGCTGAATAATTGCGCAACAATGTAGCAAATAATTCATGAACGGCTCGGTTATCGCAAAATTTCAGCCAGATGAGTGCCAAGGATATTGAATTTCCACCAAAAATTCACACGCTGGAAAATTCGGACGCGTCTCCCGCAGCGGTATGAAGAGGAAATTCAAAATTTATTGCCCTAAATATTCACCACAGACGGAACATGGGTACTTTATAGTATGGAGAGTAAAAGCGCATCTATGGTGTGGAGAAAGAAAGACGAAGACGAAGATTTTCTCTCTTAACAACGTCCTGTAAAACACGGTGAAACCTGTCTATCAGATCAAATCGACGCGATATTCCAATCCGTAGTACGATATCGCTGAAAGACAACGCCAGACTGCGTTGGAGCACCCTACTTATAGTCCCGATTTGTCGCCATGCGACTATTGTTTATTTGGTTCATTGAAAATATCACTTGGCGAAATGCTATTCGACGTGACACACGGAGGAATTTTTGCAAAAAAGTCATCCGAATGCTTCGGGAGAGATGACAAAATTTCAGCTCTATAAATTAAGAATAAAATTATTTATAGCATAGTTCTAGTTTATATTTGAACCAGTCTCGTCTTTTTTGTATATGCGGTCGTGTATTTCGTGTTGTTTTCTAAAAATCTTTGGAAATGTCGAAATAATCTAAAAATCTTTTATCTTTTTGAATTTGAAACACTCCCCCACGACAGTTTGCACTTAGAGATGGTTCAAAGTTGGAGTGTGTTTTGAGCAGTCTACGAAAATATATTGAAAAATAAAAATCAAAATATTTCGGTGGTTCTAACGCCTTTTTCATATATGTGGTCATGTGTTCAACAATATTTTAGGAAAAATAACCAGAAAAAAACATAAAAGTGTGTCTGATTGAATTGGAAGATACCTCTCCATGTCCAATCTGTAATTAGAGATGGTTTCAGTTGTATTGCAGAACTACTTCGAGACTTATTCAAAATGTGGCAGTTTATTTTGTGTTATTTTCTAAAAATCCTTGAAAATATCTTGATAAAGAATACAAAAGTTTGTCTGATTGAATTTGAGATGCTCCTCTACTCAGTACTACGCACTTTAAACATTACTTAGAGTCTTTGTCATATATTACGCTGTCATCTTCTGATAATGGTTGAAATTATCTCAAAAAAACATCACAAAAGCTTATCAGACAGAATTTGAGATACCACTGCAAGTAGTCTGCATTTAGAACTGGTCTACTACATTATTTAGAGTCGTTTTCATGTATATTTGTGGCATCTTCTAAAAATCTTTGAAAATATCTCGAAAGAAGAAATCAAAAGTTTGTCTGATTTAATTAGAGACCCATTTTCACGTCAGTCTCTATTTAGAATTGGTTTCAACTGTCTTAGATTCTTCTTTGGATGAGCGCCTTGGTATTTTGAGCTATCTTTCAAAAGATATATTTTATTAACGATTAAATTGGACAATTAAACATTATTTTAATACATATTGGTCAACAGCAGGAATCCAAAGTTCAACAATTGACTCAGCGCGGAGATTTCCTTAAAAAACTTGGTGAAATAAACCAATCGCTATTTTTGTCGGCCCTGGCGAGTTCTTCATGCGCCACATCAACTTTGAATATATACCAAGCTTACAATAAGATGACATCATTTAATGAAATGCTACAAGTATACAATTCTTTTGAAAAATCATTAAAAACAATGACCGAATCATTAATTCACATTAGAAGTCAGTTGATAGTCAACAATATATCTACGAGTGGACTAAATAAGTAAGTATTAGATATTTATAGGTATTTAAAGTCATTTTTTTTTATCAACAAGATAAAATTCCATACTCATAAACTCAATAGACACTTAAAAGACATGTATGTAAGCAGAAAATCAGCTCCAGGTAAGTAAAAGTATGAACACCACGGAAGGAAAGTCTGAAGTCACTTTTTCACATTCTACAGAATTTACAGACTCACTTCGAACTCTCCAACTCCTATGTACCTACAAAAATTGCTGATCAAAGCAAAAATACAGATACCATCGTCGAATTTATGTTTGTACCTTCACTTTCTGGTTTTAACGGAAAAGAGGAAATAGACAAGCAACGAGGACTCTATCCGAATGTGCAAAATTTTTTTGGTTCAGTGCCACACAAAACAATCTGAAAGAAATGAAACACACAATGAAGCAGTACCTTTAGTATGAATACCATCAACTTAGTACAGAACGAAATTTTGCAAAACCTAAAAATAATATAGACCTATCATTAAGAAAACTTCACTGTCTGATCAACAACAAACCACCATTGAAAAATGAATTTCTACAACACAAAATCTAGTTTCGGATCCAACGAATCATCCAAAATATTCTATATCATGATGAAGTACTACCCACCCTGACACACGACTGTGAAACCTGGATAAAGACGAAAAACATTGGAAATCTGGAAGAGAAGAATTTTGGGAGGAAAGCAGATAGTGTGAGGATTGGAGAGAAGATCAAACCATGAAATTTTTAATGAGTCACCAATCAGCGCGTTTATAAAAACAAGGAGGACAAGAACGAATGGATGAAGACTCTTGAAACGAGTTGCATGGAATATACCAGAGGGCGAGAGGAAAGAGGTAGACCAAGAAAACAGTGCGGGGAAGTAGTGGAAGAAGATCTTAGACAGGAAAACAATCAGAGCTGTAGATAAAAAGCAAGGTAATGAAAGAATTGGAGAAAATTGCAAGGCTATGGACTTAAATGGTAAATGGGTGACTATATATATAAACACGATGACGTACCATGTTTTAATATACTTTTATTCCCTGCTGGAGTTATAGGAAAACTTCAAAGAATGCGCAATTTGATCAAGACAATGGATTTTATTATCTCAAACAAAAATACGAAACTGCTATAAATTTACGGACAAATTTGCAATTATTGTTATTTTTGAGAAACTGATTTTCCTGCTAATTTTGGAAAAAATTTAATGCCGATCAAATGCTCCGTTGTACAAGGATATTTCCCAAGAATAAAAACGCTTCACATAAATACGAGTTATTAAGTGCTCGACTAATGCTAATTAAATGGCGTGCAAGTCACAAAAAAATTAGTTTTTTCCGAGTTTTCTCAGCAGGACGCTATCATTGGCCGGGAATTATAGACTCATGTAGCCTCGTTAGAATTTGAATAATCAAGTGCTAATTAAATACGAACAACTTCACGACATAGGTCGTACAGTCGGTACTGTCCGGTTATAATGGAATTCTAAAATTTGGCGAAATCGCGGCCCGTTTTATATACACACGATTTCGTTTGGTGTTTGTTTTTATCAAAAGAAGCGATTTATTTACATTGTTTCTTTTTGAAATAACTTCCAGGAAAGTTTTGTTATTTATTTGTTTACATTATAGCTTTCTAGAAATTTCGTTTTTTCTGTATATATCGAGCATGTTTAGCGGAGTTAGTTAGTTTATAATAAATAGTGATAGGGATGTCAGATGTCAAGCTTTTTTACTCTTTTTCCTTCGAAAATTCCATGCAAGGAAAAGAAAATTTCTTTTTTTTTTCATCCTGTACTGTAAAGTCGACTGTGCATTGTTTCTTTTTGAAATAACTTCCAGGAAAGTTTTGTTATTTATTTGTTTACATTCTAGTTTTCTAGAAATTTCGTTTCTTTTATATATATCGAGCATGTTTAGCGGAGTTAGTTAGTTTATAATAAATAGTGATAGGGATGTCAGATGTCAAGCTTTTTTACTCTTTTTCCTTCGAAAATTCCATGCAAGGAAAAGAAAATTTCTTTTTTTTTTCATCCTGTACTGTAAAGTCGACTGTGCATTGTTTCTTTTTGAAATAACTTCTAGGAAAGTTTTGTTATTTATTTGTTTACATTATAGCTTTCTAGAAATTTCGTTTTTTCTGTATATATCGAGCATGTTTAGCGGAGTTAGTTAGTTTATAATAAATAGTGATAGGGATGTCAGATGTCAAGCTTTTTTACTCTTTTTCCTTCGAAAATTCCATGCAAGGAAAAGAAAATTTCTTTTTTTTTCATCCTGTACTGTAAAGTCGACTGTGCATTGTTTCTTTTTGAAATAACTTCTAGGAAAGTTTTGTTATTTATTTGTTTACATTATAGCTTTCTAGAAATTTCGTTTTTTCTGTATATATCGAGCATGTTTAGCGGAGTTAGTTAGTTTATAATAAATAGTGATAGGGATGTCAGATGTCAAGCTTTTTTACTCTTTTTCCTTCGAAAATTCCATGCAAGGAAAAGAAAATTTCTTTTTTTTTCATCCTGTACTGTAAAGTCGACTGTGCATTGTTTCTTTTTGAAATAACTTCTAGGAAAGTTTTGTTATTTATTTGTTTACATTATAGCTTTCTAGAAATTTCGTTTTTTCTGTATATATCGAGCATGTTTAGCGGAATTAGTTAGTTTATAATAAATAGTGATAGGGATGTCAGATGTCAAGCTTTTTTACTCTTTTTCCTTCGAAAATTCCATGCAAGGAAAAGAAAATTTCTTTTTTTTTTCATCCTGTACTGTAAAGTCGACTTTACAGTACTAACTTGAGTCTAGAAAATGGGCCTTTACTTAATCATAATATCAAATATGATATTACATTTTTGTTGTATCATTTTGCTTTTCATTTAAAACCGAAAACACATATTACGAAGTACGTCCGTAAAGTTGTTTTTACGGTACTATATTAGATATTCTTGCCTTGGCTCCTTCGCCGGCTCGTCGATAAACATCTATCTCGTACCGTACTACAATTTTTTTTCTATCATTGAACAACGGAACATTTAATTATGGATTTTGCACATTTAACTTGCATTGCTCTTTTTTTTTAAGTTAGCAAAGCAACGAATTTCTCAAAAACAGCGGAGAATTTCGTAATATGGAACTTAGTTTACCGCTTATCGTTTTTTTGTCTGCTCATATTTAGTGTCACAAATTTGAACTGACATCGGAAAAAGTCTGAATAACTAGACGATATTTGCATTGTTATTAGTCAGAGATTTTCATAATTTTGATATTTTTTATTTGTATTTTCAGGAAATAAAAACAATTCAGTTGATAAGCCCAACAATTGTATTTTGATTTGATATTTTAGACAGTTCTAGTTTGATTGTTCGATGTTTTGTATTTCAAATATAATGAATAAATCGTGTTCCTTTACCTAGTGAACTGTTTCATTTGGAAAAAGTTAAATTCCAATTTATGCAAAAATGAAATCGAAATGTTAAGAAAAATTTCAATATTTTCAAGTTTAGTTACCTGAATCATCTGACGGGTAACTGTAAAGATATAGGTATATGGTAATCAGATCAATTAGAATAGTGTTTTAACACCTTATTTACCTAAAAAACTATCAACTTTACCAAAATTGTGATTATGCAAAATGGGGTTTGGATATGAATATGTCAAAAACAGAATATCTGCACACCAGGACACCCCAAACTGCAAATAAATCGGGTTAGAAGATGTAGACCAATGGACGCCAAACTTTTGAGTCAGTGAGCCATCCTATCATTTAAAAACCTAGTAGTTAGCTACCTAGGAATATTGGGCCAAAGAAAGTACACAAAATGGAATTTAAACCAGTTTTCATTTCTTTTTGGCCATCAAGTATTTTCTTGAAGTTTGAAAAGTATGTTGTAGCCGCCATTGGAGACTTTTCTTGACTACGTGACTTCAGAGAGAATACAGACTAATCAATTGCTCTGGTACGGACATGAGATAAGGATGGAGCAGAAGAAAGCATTGATGTATCAATCGCAGAATAAAAGAAGAAGACGAGAATGATCCTCAAGGACCTAGAAGGAAGGAATTGAATAAAATATGAAAGATGGAGCTATCCAGGAAAAGGAGTGAATAAATAGAAAAGTGCGGCGTATATATATATATAGAACCTTTCACCCAAAAATCACTAATGACTTGGAGATAAATGTCGTTGAAGACAGTAATAAAGAGGAACTTGAAATTCTGTAGCAGAGTGACGATGACGACGATGATGAAGAAGAAAAAGGGGAAGAGATAAATAACCAAAAAAAAAATTAATTTGACCCAGAAGTTCATAAAAAAAGTTGATATTAGATAATTCTTTGGTCGCGTGTTCTAAGCCCCCTATCTCGAAAACAGTTCAAGGTACATAAAAATTTTAAATACAAAAGTTGTAGAGAATTCAATTCTCTACAATATTAATAATAAACACAAATAGCGTAAAACTCATAGAAGACGAGATATTTGCAATAAATGAAAAAAAAATCGATTTTCGTTACTTTTGACCCTTTTGAAACCATCCAATTTGGCCCAAGATGATTGGAGTAATTCTAATTCATATTGTTAACTAATGTATGAAGAATTGAAACAAATATTATTTGTATTTTCATTTTTTTTTAATATATTTTTTACAGGTCAAAAGTACCTACTCAAATTGGAGATATTTCGATTTTTTAAAAATTGATATCTCTAAAAATATCAACCTTATCGCGAAAAGTAATAGAATAAAGAATATAAAAACAAAAATTGTTCGGTTGAAAAATAACAATTCCTTGCAATCGTTTAAACAATATGACCCAGAGCGGCCCCATGGTAACAATCATTTATATCATCAGTAAGGCAATTTGAAGAGGAACGCGTAAAAAATTGAGGTGGAATATTTTTCGATACTCACGCGCCGATTCCTCCTGGACCTTATTTAAATCCCGCCAGCGTATGACCTAAAAAGGAGCCGCTATTTATAGTTAGTAAACAATCTTTGAATACACTCCTGATGGCATCTATTTTGAAAGAATAGACGAGGAGCTGGCTACAAAAAACAGGGTCGATAAGGTGCGCGCCATTTCATCTCGTAAACGGGCGGCCGCAACTTAGTACAGTAGAACTCCAATTATCCGAACTCCGACTATCCGAATCGCCGATTATCCGAATCACTTTCAGAAAAAAATTTGTCCAAAAAAAGTCTAAGTGACGCTAAGACGTACGTGGAATAAACTGAAAGGCCTACCGTCTGAGAAGAACAAAAAAAAAAGAATCGGAAGAAAATGGAGAGGATGAAGATGATGCAGATGCGTTGCCACTAGAGGAAATAAGAAAAATGATTGTAAAAATTCCTGGTTGTACAGAAGTAAGTGCTGAAGATGTAGGAGAGTGGATGGCTTGTGACACGTCTGATCCTGGTTTTCAAATTCTCAATGACGATGAAATTTTTGAAAGTGTGAGAGAATATGTTGAAGTGGAAGTGGAAGAAGAACTTTCTGCTGATGCTGAAGTAGACGCTGGACCATCAGCTAGTGAAGCATTTGCCGGCCTCGAGACTGCTTTGAAGTGGATGGAGCGTCAGCCCGAGTGTGACCATTTGCAACTGCTCACCGTCAAGCGAATGCGTGACCTGGCTGCCCTAAAACGGATGAAGAACGCAAAACAGCTTACATTGACGGAGATGTTTGAAAAACAATTATTTTTATTTCTAAACTTGTACATAAATACATTTTATTTATATTTAAAACATGTGAAAATATCATGTTTCTTTCATTTAATTCAATAAAAAAATAGTGCAATATCAAAACGTAGCTTTTTTTCTCTCCAATGGCAATTTTTTAAAAAAAAAACTCCGATTATCCGAATGGGTCCCGGTCCCCATTAATTCGGATAATTGGAGTTCTACTGTACATCACCAAACGCCGCTTCTTAAGTTCAGCACAGGTCGAAAAATTGACTGGAAAACCTCATAACGTGCGTTTTGAATGCCGGAAAACCCTCGTAAGAAGTGATCGCAAGTGCCGGAAAACTCATCTGAAGATTTATTAGATTTTTGTTTATTAAAAACTATAACTGTTCCCAGAAGTTTTAGAAAAAATTTGATCAAAATAAATTGTTATTCGGCGCAGTAAATGAATTTAAAAAAAAAATAAATTAGAAGCCCGTTTTTAGCGTCGTTAACGGCGGCTCGAGTTTTCATCGTATCTCTATGATTTTTTTTTTAATTCGGGTGACCTAAACAGATATTTTGAATGGAGACATCAAAAATAATTTTCCATTAAGCCAAATACGGAAAATTTTCATTTCAAATATACGCAGATTTTTGTCAATTTTTTTCAGAGGTTTTCCGGCCTGCAAAACTTCTTGCTCCATCACACAGCTCTAAGTTGAGACTCCAAAAAACCAATAAAGTTTCTCGCGCGTACTTTATGAGGATTTTCAGTTTTCCGGCACTTTCGATCACTTCTTACGAGGATTTTCCGGCGTGTAAAACTTCTTGCACTATTACACCGCTCTTATTTGCAGTTTAAACCCCACGTTACAAAAGGTCTCCAAGCTCGCACGTTATGAGGTTTGGCGTTTGGTGATGTACTAAGTTGGGGCGCGCACCTTATCAACCCCGTTACTTGTAGTCAGCTCTGGGACTAGAACTTTCGAGAGAAACACATTCGACGTTAACCTCGAACCTTTAAAATTTCACGTACACTATTTATAAATGCACTTTGCAATATTGAACCTGAAACTGTCATTAATATTTATGAGTCGTTATAAAATTAAAGATTACACTGTTATGTATATTTATTGCGAAAAAATTACATGTAACGACACTGTTTGAAAGGCCCCACGCTTTTACCAAGTCATTTATTAGCTATGCATATACAATTACGCTATGATGAAATTTTTAAAGCTCAAACATACGGTTTATTTGTGTCCTGAAACGAGTTCTGTTTTACGAGGTCATTACTAGGTTTTCCATGTGTTCATTACACATGTCTAGCAACAAAATAATTTAATAATAACACAGAATTCTGGAATATATACTCGCTTTTAGATGAATTAACAGTATGAAACAAATATGATCTAAAAAGTATAAGTTACTGTTTCGATTAAATATGTCAATGACAATTGACATGGAACAGAAGAAAACGTCTTCACCCACGTAATAAATTGTGACGTCACGGCCGTCATATTGTTATAGTTCATTTTCCAAACAAAATTCGTGAAGTGGTGAGTAATTATTTAAAAAGTGTTTAATTAGTTTACTGTTTTATAAGATGGTAAATGTGTATTGTAGCAGAAGCTTTTTTAACGAAGATACGAAAAAATCACAAATGACAAAACATATATACGATCGTCGACGCAGTTAAAACTTTGTTTGGAAAGTTATACCTGACCTGCGCTAACAATGGTAGTGTGTGACGTCAACATTCCTATAATCTAATTAACGGTACGAAATTTAAGAAAATTACTTAAGAGAATATTAAAAAAAAAGTTGTATTATAAAAATAACACACGAACGATTGAATACATTGTAATTATTCTTTCTACTTGATTATTTTTTTCGAGATTAATATGTCGATGTAATAAAATTACATTCCATCGATCTCACCGCATCTCATTCTTTTTATGGACCACAGAATTTCAATCTGCACGGAATACTTAGCTAAACCAGCGAACTTTGTTCCGCCTCGCACCTTAGATTTTGTAAAGTTCAATTTTCAATAATAAATATGAAAAAAAAAATCCTAATAATTCTTTTTCGGGCAGGTATTTTGATCCCTAGGTTGCACTCTTTAATGAAGCATCTTATGGTATACGACATTTTTAGTTTTATTATCAAGAGCAAGAACATTCAGACCACAAACTTTCAAGGATTGTTCTTTGTTAATGATTATGTTTAAACTAAAACGAAAAATCGGTTGGAATCATCGGGATCCTCGGAAAGAGAACTTCCTTATCTTCGAATTTTCATTTTGTTGCGTAAATCACATTGTTCATCAATTTACTCACCGCCAAACGCGTTCTGTTGTATAATTTTGATTGACTTATGTTTCTACTACGTAGCCAACTTTTAGTCTTGTATTGTACGCTGGTAAGCCAGGCACATCGAAATAAATACCTTTAATGTCGGATCAAATCCTCGTTCTTCGACTAAAGCAGCACAATCCTGGCAGTACGCAGTAATCAGTGCTACGTCATCGCATCGAAACGCAACTCGATTCAGATCGATAATTCTAGTAAAATCTAGTTGTTGATCTGCGAGGTTTTGAGCATTACCAACCGAGCAGTTTCGCCGGCTGCCTCGCTTAGTTCTTATGATTGGGAAGCACGAATTAGAGCCATACTAACACGACGCTTTCCACGTGCAATTTCTTGTCCTTCTCCAGTCCTTTCATCCGCAATGTTTCGAAACCTAGTTGCATTACGGCTTTGTCGAGAAAGATTCGATCGACTTGGTCAAGGCATTATTAATGATAAAATATGCACGATAAACTAATAAAAACTCGAAACAAACATATCAAACGGTCAACTTCTAATTGTCAAATTAACATCAGGTCTAGATATCTGGTTCTAAGCTACCTCCTAACCAATTTTTAGTCAAATCGGTTCGACCTTACTTCATACGTTTAAAACCTACATGCGTTCCCGAATATAGAGCAAACGTCTCAGTCTCTTGATCTGCGAGCAGTCATTCTTAGGTACTGCCTATTCAACTCCAGTAACACCGTTTATGTCAATACCGACCTAACCCCCATTCCAAGCCGTCTAAATAACCTCCTGGGATTCGTACTATCGAATCAGACAATTCCGCTGTCAAAGAAACTCTTCTCGCCCTCTGGCTCGCCAATAAACGGCTCATCGCATCAAAGCCCAAAAGTTAAATACTCTATCGAACCCTTCGGCTACTAGCAACAACATACGAAGACCTCCCTTTACCTCTTAGATAAGTCTCCCGTAGATATTAGATGAAACGCTACCTCAGACACCTGTCGTTGTTGCAGATTTTTTGTGGTTTTTCTGTAACTTGGTGGACCACTCAAATGGCGGATGATACGGCCGAGCTGTACCCGTCCGCCCCCTAATTACCCGTTTTCCCATTGAAAATAAACAAAAAAAAAACTATTAAGATAAAAAGAAACATACAAAAATCATAAAATATGTCCCCAGATACTTTGCGTTTTTTGTATGTTTCTTTTTGAACTGGGAAGAACCGTTTTTTTAGACTGGAGCTTTCTTATTGTTCTTTCTTCATTTTCAGTTTGGCCGTTCGTTTTTTGTTCTTTTTTCGGCCCGAAGCAGTGTAATCGCGGACAGAATCCACAACCACAGCCCTGCAGAGGAGTAACTCCTATATCGGGGCCATTCCATAAAAAAATCCCACTCAAAATATACCCAAAGAATCTATCTCTTGACTTTCTTTTATATATACAGATAAATCTGCTATGAAAAAAACGCTGAATAATTAAAAATAATTTTATTTATGTTTTTTATACATCTTTTCAATAATCTATTTCAAATTACTTTTATTATTTAATCAATCAATGTTCACTAACTGTACTTCAAGATATCTCGATACCTTGACCGCTTTCCTTCATCATTTGACATTCACATGCGCAGATTTTGACCAACTTATTGATTTTCATGTATCTATTGACTGGATTTTGTTGCTTCTGTTTGTTCAAATGTTATCATTAGTTATTTATAGAAAAAACTTGGTATTGCCTCAAAAGAAATTACCTCGATGTACACACACCTTCAAGTTTATTTATCAACCAACCTAATACAACGTAAAAATCGAAAAATTAACAAAATATTATCTTTGAAATACAGCGTTTCGAGAAATCGTTTGAACTACTACTTGACATTTTAATGAACGTCTATAAAATGCCATATCGTATCGTTGTTGTCGGTAATGGATATATAAATTAAATAAAGTTATTCACTTGAACTGGATCCCTAACTAATGAGGTCAAGTGACTACATTAACGAGGAACGCAATTTCCAAAGTAAATAAATTTAATCAATATCAGTAAAATGCACTTCAAAGAGAATTTCGTCTAAAAAGTTAAAAATTCTTTGTACAAAATAATGACCCTTTATCCTATAAGATTAGCTACGTCATACCTAGATGAAACGAAAACGTTGCTTTTAGCGGGAATCGTGGCGCATACAAATTATTTGTGACACACCTGCAGAGAGTTGGTTCTATTTTTTGATAATATTTGATTTTATTTCGAAATGTCTTGCTGCATTTGTATTTTCGAGATTTAAATTAGATATAGGTCATTAAATGTTAGTATTTTATATTCCCAAAATACTGACGATTCAATACAGGCGCTAAACATTTGAAAAGCAATTTAATGTTCATTTCGTCAACAAAAACGAAAATGCTCGAATAATTAATATCATATTAGATAAAATATGATCAATGAGATTGATTAGGATAAAACATTTATGCTTATACGTAGTCTATGAATTTAGCGGTAAAAAGACGACCTTAAGGTCAAGTTTCGTGAATTATCGGTCAGGATCTCTAGGGATGCAACTAAAAATAACAAATATCTTCAAATTGGAATTTTTTGAATCGTTCAGTAAAAATAAAAACGATGAACGATTTATGAGCATTTAAAATTATTATTTGAATTCTTGATATATGTAAGTATAAAGAGAACTAGCACGTTTTTTGAATTATTATTGGACGTATTCAGAACACGTTCGGAACTAGAAACATGTACTACACGAACAAAGTATTGTAGGAGGATGGTCCCAGAAGTACCTAGCCTGAGCTAGAGATGGCGGTAGTTGCTTGAAAAATAGCACTGAGATAAAAAGTACACAATCTACATAGAGAATCACAGAGATGAAAATACTGTGAATCATCAAGGGACCGAATAAGAGAAGAATTGGACGTACAGAAAAATATTCCGGAGGGATCACGTAGATAGAAGACAGATGGGCTAAAACTCAGAGACCGAACACACCCAGACCTGTAGGCAGACTACCAAAGAGGTGGTACGAAAGTTGGAGTTCAGCTTCTCAGGAAGATCCAAGAAGAGAACCAAACGTATAGGATTGAACGGGACCTGGTCCTATTGGAAGAGGAAGAATAAAAAGACAATCTACATAGCATATATTTCAAGTTTGAAGACGCCATGTTGTTTAATATTTGTAAACATGGAAAATTTGGAGCAAGATTGGTGCCGCTTTTGCTCAATGGAACAAAAACAGCCTCGTGAAGATATTTCAATCGAGTGTTCGGCAATGTTTTACAAAAATAAAGCAGAATTTTTTCAATTTCATAACCAAGGATAAAACGTGAGTCCATCAATTCACACCCGAAACAAAACAATGAACTGAAAAGGAAGAACCGTCTCCAAAGAAGACAGAGACCGTTCCATTTGCAGGCAAGGTCATGGCGTTAGTTTTTTGGGGTGCTCGTGGGATGAAAAAGGAAAAACTATCAATGGCGACTATTATGCGAATTTATTGCAAAGTTTGAGCGATGAAATCAAGCAATAACACCATCATGTGGCTCAAAAGATGCACCAGCTCACACATCCGTTATTACTATGGTCAAATTAATGAATTATGCACCATAATCGCCAGATTTAGCTCCCTCGAATTATATTCTGTTCCCAGGCTTGAAAAAATGGCTCGGTGATCAAAGATTTCCCAAAATTGAAGAAGTTATGTCGGCAGTTTGAAGATCTTGACGATTCTTATTATAAAGAACTTATTGAAAATCGTTGGGAGGTAAAAGGAGATTACTTGGAAAGTTAAATACATTTTTTCCCAAAATTTTTGTGTCTTCTTTGTTGGGTCAGGGACCATTCTCGTAAATTCTGAACCGCGAATGCACAATTTCAAACTACGCATAAATCTGATGACAGAAAATGCTCAGGATATTTACCTAACAAAATTATTAAATAACTTTAAATGGAGACGTATCAAAAAAATGAGCGACAATAAACTGATCCTACCTTTCGGTTCTAGTATAAACCACGTGATTAGTTTCGCTAATTGTTACCGGTGACGCCATTAGGAAATTCGTTTCTGGGAAAATAGGCTCATTCGGTAAATCGACTTCCAGAGGTTTCGATTGTTGAAAAAATTTCACTTTTACTTTTTCTCGTTCGGCCCTGTAACAATTATTGGAAATTAGTAACAAATTTTTCGATATGTGGGCATTTTACGTAATTTTACTTTTAAAAAAATACATTCAGAAATCGATGACATGACGAAACATAAATATTCTTAAAACTATTATAAAAGTACACTACCGGTCAAAAATTTCTGCCCGCCCTATAGTTTGGATGATATACAACAATTACAGTTCATAATTATTACATATTAAATTTTTTATTCATCAACGTCACCCTCTTTTGTGTTTAATATTTCGGTGCACAATTTTGGCATTTCAACAAATAGTCGTCGTCTATTTGGTTCCGTTCGTTTTTCAGGATATTCCAAAGATGTGAATTGGAAGTACTTAGAATATAGCTGATAGTGTCCCCAGTCAAATTTTTCCCACAACTCAATCGGGGTTGGGTGACTGTGACGGCCAAATCATGACTTTCAGTACATTCTTCCTTTTCAATTCGTTCAAATACCCTTAGCACAGCTTCGAGGAATGCTTGAGATCGTTGTCATGTCAGACGATGGTCAGAAACTTCTTTTTTCAAAATCCTTTACCAGGTCACTAGTAGCCCTTCCTCCTAAACATCCCCAAACCATCATTGAGCCTCCGCTGTGTTTTACATTCGAGATTACACATGGATCGAACATCCGTTCTTCCTTTGACCTGCGCACAAACACTCTTCACACACACACACACATCCGGAAACCTCCAAATTTGACTCATTATTCCATAAAACTCTCTACCACTCTTCAAGCGTACAATTTTTATGATCTTTAGCCCACTGCAAGCTCTTAATTTTATTTTGACGTCTCAAAAGAGATTTATTTACTTGCCATCGTTCTAAAAAGGCCAGCTGCTCTCAATCTCTCTACTGTAGAAGTACTCAAGGCGGATCTCTAGATTCATTGATGTGAGCTACTATCTCTGGGCCCATGAGTCCTCGATCACGTTTAATTTAATACATTTATCTTAAGCGGTTGTGGTGTTTCGAGGCCGCCCTGAACGTTTTCCATGACCAAAGATCCTGATTCATGGATTATGAAGACTTGAGATCAATGCACGCGTTTCAACCGATAGTTTCTGGGTTTTACCCATTCTAAAACTTACAAGTCTGAATTTTCGAGAACGAAAACAATAATTCGTATAGGAACTTCACAAAAAGATGCCTTGGTCCAAAAAGTATAAATCATAAAAAGGATTATGGGGTGGGCAAATATTTTTGACTTGTAGTATAGATTATCAAAATTATATTCTTAATTTTATATAGAGAAAGTTTTTTTGGCTTTTTTCTAGGATTTACCAAATGCCAAAGTCACGTTCATTTTTTTTAATTTCTATTTAAGATCGATCAAAAGATCATACCAAAGGGTGGTAACAGATTTATTGGCGTTAATTTGAATAGAACTAAACAAAAATTATAATCGGAAGGTGATTTTAATTGATTGGTATCAATTAAAAGTTATCAAATATTGTTAAAAAATGATAAAAATTATGATAATTGTATTTTCAGCTACATAACATCACTATTAATCATCATAAAACATTCACAAACACTGATTATAACATATATTTATTCACGAATTAAGTAATAGGCATTAAGTAACACTTATATATGGCCTGGGGTCACGTAGTAAAAATAATTCTGAAGATACTATGATACAGACACATTCATATTAACTTTAAAGTAATTTGCAGATAAAAAACATATAATATAATGACTCTGTATATAGCCACAGTTACTTACTGAATAAAAAAATATGGAAATTAAAATTGATTTGTAAAATGACGGGTAGACAGTCGCACGCCACCTAAAGGCGCTGGTTTTAATTTCATGTAAACTTCTCAAATCTTTTTATATCAAAATCTCTTCCCAAAAAGCAAAATAGGTGTTTTTAAACTAATATTCTATCAAATGAAACATAAAATAAACACGATTCATCAATAAATTTCATAAAATAAAAATGTTGGTAACCGTATACTATATTCTATATATTTCTAGAAAGAGAAGTTAACTGCAAATGGACAGAAGTTTCTAGACAGAAGTTGTCTACTACAAGACACTTTAAGAAGTTTTTACAATGTTCTAGAATGATTGCATAAGCATATATAAACAAGGAACATATAGTAGAGTTAGTTGATTGAATATTGAAGATACGCGTGATATCCAAAGCGAATTTTTGTATGTACTACAAAACAAAAACGATAATTCATGTTGGATGAAAAGAAGATTGAATTGTGGATGTAACGAATACTCTCCAATTTAGATACTTATCGATTTTGATTCTAATAAATAGGATGTTGAGAATCCAGGGGTGGATTCAGTTACGGCTGCATTATTTCGTATCGCCAGTTATTGAACTGATGAACTAGGTTCCAGGGAAACCCCGGACAACGTTTGGTGATATGGGATTTGAGATTTTACCTAATGGCGATATGGGAATTTTAAAAAAGGTAAAGGGAGCTGTTGGTAAGCAATTGCTAGTAGCGGAAGAGAGGGATGGGGAAGTTTTCTCTTGGGGCTTGAAGAAACGAGTCGTTTACTATCCAGGTGGTGATAACGATGTTTTCGATCACGTCTCGGGCTTGCAAATCGTTTAGACGGCTCGGGGTGAGAGTAACATCTATATTGACTGTTGCTAGGGCGAAAGTGGTACTTGTATTTTATTAAAATTGATTGCTCGGAAGGCGAATGCTTTTTTACCGAATCTTCCTTCGAATAATTTGATGATATTGACTAATCTTGCTCTAGATTTTTTTAATTGAAATTTTTGTATTTCGTGGACATTTGTAGATATTTTAATCCCGTTTTCCAGGAATCGAATATTCTAGAATTTGATGATAGTATATAAAACGCGGCTATTTAAGTAAATAAATTAAATGTTAAGTGTTAGTGAATAGTGTTCAAATAAATTAAGGAATAAAGATATACCGTGTGTATTAATAATTTTATTCCGTCGGTTTAATGATTAAAAACTGTAATAATAAATAAGGAGAACGATATATCTTATTTGCGCAAGGATAATATGTTATTATTGGGTATTTATTTCCTTCGTGCATTCATCCGAAACCATTGAAATATTAAAATAAATCTTGGTTCATCCAAATGGCAACCGCAACAATTTATTTTTGCGAATAAAAATGCAAATTCCGCAAAAAATCTTATCGAAATAAGTATCGATATATAACGTTGCGGTGATAGATAATTTTATGTTCAATTTACTCCGTTTATTGACACAACAAATTGATATTTAGAACGGAAAATGATCCAAGATTTTGTATGTGTAAAAAACGTCGGGCGTTTTATAGATTTTTTTTATGAGGTGTAAACATAAATATAATTTAGAGCTCAAATTTTACGACGATAGGTTAATAAATTGGTGACCTTTTTCAATTTCCTGTTATTTGAGATAACATACTGCTCCTATCATTCGTTAGCAAGGTGAGCTCGGCAGAGATGGATGGAGACGCCTGGTATGAGGCAAGCGAAGACCCTTACAGATGGACCCCGTTCGTTTCGCACCAAACAACTACTCCAGCTAAATAGGCGCGGACAGTGCCATCTAAGACGTCACCTTCACACCATGAGCATCACGGATGATCCGGAGTGCCGCTGGTGCATGGAGGAGGACTAAACTACAGACCACTTTATCTGTGAGTGCCCAACACACACACGGGCGCGGTTTAAACAACTGGGCAAATCCCACAACCTGCCTAACGATATCAAAGGGTTCAAGCCAAAGCGCCTGAGCGACTTCTTTGGTAACGTCAAGTGGGGCACGACGGCTTCAACGGCCGTCCATACCTATGAATTATGAAAGCATTTGTTATTCGATTCCTGTCAAAATTTGAACAATTCTCGTCATGATTAACAACCATTTTTAGTAACATACCGCGTCTGAGAAAGATGTTAACCATTTTGGAGACAATTGCTCTAATTTACAGCACGTAAAGCACAGATATCTTACAAAGCTTAATGATTTCAATTATAGAATTTGTTCACTAGGAATATGGCACGTTTCGTGACTTTTATTGTTTGTTGGAAAGATTGGAGAAGGCATAGGCATCTCACATAGTTTAAAGCCGCTTTTGCTCACGATCGATGATTTAGAAGGAGTTTTTGATATCCAACCTTCCCGACAGCTGATGAGACAAACCGATGACAAATCTTGAATTGAAACATTTTGAATACACTATAACATCAAGGATACTGTTGGCACCATCAGTGAATCACGGAAGGAATCAAAATTAACAACAATGAACGTTGTTTGTGAAAAAATATGGCCAAAAAGGCCGATTTTTCAAAATATATCTTAACAAGTCAGAAGTAGTTACTTGAAATGTCTTCAGATAGAGAATCAGACATTCCATTTGAACTAAGAGAGCCTGCAAATGCTGCAGTGGGTAGTTTAAAACCTTAAAAATCAAGAATTTTGTTTATTTTGAAAATTTAACATTAAAGGCTTCGACTTTGTTGACTACACATTCAATGTTGAGATCTGAACTCACCGTGCGCAAAAATGTCGCTATCAAGAAGTACACTATGTTTTGGCTTGGCTGAAGAGACGGAAGAAATTTTGACGAAGGAGAATATTGAAGGATTTAGAGAAGAAGCCGAAGACGAAATATTTCTAATTGAAAAACTACGACTTAATTTACGATATGTTTAAAATTGATTATTGAATAAATCTGTCCCTTAGATCGGAATGAATTTGCTGGAAATACGAGGTTTGGCTATTAAATAACAAGACTGCGCGCCTAGAGGGCGCCCTAGACGGGTTGGGTATCTAGATATCTTGTCTATGCACGTCCCAAAACACGTTTCCGTCACTATTAGAGTATTTGTGCAGTAGCGGTTTGTGTTTTTTTCTCGTGCCGAAAACCATATGTGATAAAAAACAGAAGCAACGATTTGATCTCAAATTTCTCGTTAAATTGAAAAAAACTCCGACTAAACGCTATAAATTGTTGCAAGAGGCCTCTGGGGACAATTATCAATCTCGTGCGTGTTTGTTGAGTGTTGTAAACGCTTTATTGAGGGCCGAGAGAGCACCGAAGATGACCAGCGCCCAGGTCGCCCTTTGACTGTTTCAACTCCGGAACCAGTGACCAAATTCAACCAAATTGTGCGTGCAAGTCGTCGAATGAGCATCCGGATGAATGCCGAGGCTGTAAACGCCGATAAAGAAAATTTTTCACGAGGAATTACACATGACAAAAGTCTGTGAGAAGTTGGTGTTAAAATATCTGACTCCCGACCAAAAGCTCTTGCGTCAACGGGTCTGCTCAGATTTCCTTGAAAGTTTAGAAAAAGATATGCCAAAGAAAACTTCCAGCACTGCTTCGATCAATGGAAAAACGTATGGAAATGTGTGTGGAGAGGAAAGGGGAGCATTCGAATGTAGAATAATCCAATCTCGTCATTTGATAGCCAGACCTCGTATTGCTGGTGTTAATCTTGTTGACCTCTTCGAATAGTATAGAAATATAAGATTTCGTGCTACTACAGATTTTTTGTGCGATATTATAATGGAAAAAGTGGCATACAACCCGTGTACATAAATACTATTGGAAAAGTCATTGTTTTACATTTCCTCAATTCCCAACTACTCTCCATTCGTGGTAACGTTGTTCTAGATTGATCTATCACTCATTCTATGACGTGCACAAGTTTTTCTACTTTTGATTTTTACGTGAGACATCACATTCCGCACCCGTAATTAGTTTTCACAGTCTCATTTTTGTTTACTACGATTATAAACATTAAAAATACATTATAACGCAATAAAATGTGACACCTATTTATTTGACCACAAAAATTCCAAAGAACTCTCATTAATTTTCATAATTCGTTAATTTCTTAAAAGGTTTATAAACCGAAAACGACATTTTATACAATGTTTTATTTAGATTCTCACACATTCTTACAGAAGATATTATATAATGGATTAACAACTATATAAGTAGTTTAAATAGATTATTTTTTTTGAATTAGAGAGAAGAGAATGAAAGTAACAGTATAGCATTAGTCACACATCGTTGGGCAAAATTATAATACAGGATTTATGAAAAATGTGGAATCACGACTGTTAATTATAAAAACAATTTTATGCTACGTGGAAAAACTAGACGAAGACGCTAGGAAACTAATGATAAACGTACAGCAAACAGCATGGGACAATACCAAACAAATTACAAAAATTACGAAAGGTCACAAGAAGAAATCGAAGATCTAAATCAAAGAAACCCAGAAAAAATGAGAGAAGACCAGAGCTACAGAAAACAAGAGCAAAAAATGTCGGTAGTTCAAAGTCTATCATCTTCAATATCGCAAAAAACTGCGCCATTGGTTTCCAAACTTGAAAAACATCCCGTTTAGTAAAAGTTACCTTAATACGCATAAAAACTATCGAAAAAATACTTACATTTTATATAGCGAACAATTTAAAAACACGTAATTACTGTAAAAGGTAATTTTAAACTATAAATCGTGAATATAGATAAGGTTGAAATAAAAACGGGCATTTTTATGTTTGGTGACGTTCCACGTTGAATAGTATGTCGCGTATCAAATCGTGAGAGTATGGCAACACCACTGGCGAGAGTTTTAGACTAACGCAAACCATGGTTGGCTATGAACAAAAATATGTTAAATGAAGCGTATCAGTTCGTCTGCCCCGAAAGTGAATGGCGCTAACAGTTGAAGCCGATTCATAAACTTGACTTTCCGTTTGCCTCGTAGCAAATTCTACACCAGTTAATGCCTAATTTAAGGAACTTGACGATTATAAAAACATCGATGGATAGGGAAAAGTGTATGGAGCTAAGTTTTATTATTATTACACATGATGATGCTTACTTAGAAAACAGAGTTTTCCTGAAATACTGTCAATATAAAAGGTTTCAATTTGATATTGACACACACAATCATGATACAGTCTGTTAATCAATTTAAAGCGATGTATGCGAGAAACAGGGAAACTTCAAGTTTATTCCGCAAACTTTCAACGTCTGGCCTTGCGATTTATTTATGGTCATCGCAAAGTACAGACGTGTACCGGAAATTGTAAGCGTTTAAAATCGAATAGTAAATCCGTTGGAATCATCGGTATACGCGTTATCAAAACACCCTCTCCTTTGTATTTTCCCTTTATAATTACGTTTTTCATCACCATTGCACAGTCGAGGTTGATTACTCAGCATGATGACAACTGATCCTACTTTTAACTGCGAATTGTGACGTGTAATCCAGGAAATTCCAGTAGGATACGCTAACGACTATGTTAAATTATTATGGTTGCGTTAAAAAATTTAATTTATGACAAAACATCAAGGAAAAACAAAATTTTCATATTTATTCACCTTCTCTGGACTTCCACGAATAATTCAAGACCAAAATTAACCAAATCGGTCCAGCCGTTGTCGAGTTTTAGCGAGATTAACGAACAGAAAAATATTTTTATATACTGGGTTTTCCAATAAGAGGTTTTATTTTGAACAGCCCGCTATTTCGGTAAATGTCACTTTTGAAGCTGTCATTTTTTGATATTTGACAAGTAGAAACTACGCCATTTATGAAAATGGAACGATACACGCTTCAACAACGCATTGGAATTATTAAAATTCACTATAAAAATGGTGAAAGTTTGGCAGAGACAGTTCGTAAAACTAAAACATTTTTGGGTCGACGTGAAGCACCTTCTCGGACCGCAATACAGAAATTAGTGGAAAAATTTGAGCTGTTGGGACAAGTTAGTGATATGAAGAATAAAACCCGTGCACGTCGCTCAAGAACAACTGAGAATATTGGTGCTGTAGCCCAAAGTGTTGAAGAAAACCTAGGTTTGTCCATTCCTCGTCGTTCTTTGGAATTAGCCATTCCACAAACGTCATTACACCGTATTTTGCATAAAGACTTGAGTCTTAAGGCCTATAAAGTTCAGTTAACACAAGAACTCAAGCCGGCCGATCATCAACAATGTCGTGTCTTTGCTGATTGGGTCCTTGAAATGCATGAAAATCATCTTAGATGATGAGGCCCATTTCCACCTTGGTGGTTACGTCAATAAAGAAAATTGTCGAATCTGGGGCTCGGAAAACACAAGAGTTATTGTTGAAAATCCTCTCCATCCTCAACGCGTGACTGTTTGGTGCGGTTTATGGTCTGGCGGTGTCATTGGACCTTACTTTTTCGAAAATGAAGCTGGAGCAACAGTTGCGGTGAATGGATTGCGCTATCGAGAGATGATTAATGATTTTTTATGGCCCGAATTGGATGGTATTGATTTGGACAACGTTTACTTTCGACAAGACGGTGCTACGTGCACACAAGCAACGAAACCATCGATCTTTTACGGGAAAAATTTCCGGACCGTGTTATCTCTCGAAGGGGTCATCACAATTGGCCACCGAGATATTGTGATTTAACACCTTGCGACTTTTTCCTTTGGGGCCAACAAAGAAAGATAAGGTCTACGCCAACAGTCCAGCATCGATTCAAGACCTCAAAGATGGAGTTCGTGAGGCTATCGAGGACATAGGGCAGCCATGAAAAGGATATGGTCCTGTAAGCGCAGTCGTGGCGGCCATTTGGCTGATGTTGTGTTCCATTATTAACGGCATACCTTCCTCTTTATAATGAAATAAACATCCGATCATTTATCTCAAAAAATGACATTTTTCTTTGAATATCAAAATAACACCTCTTATTGGAAAATTCCCTATAAAGATATTCAAGATTTTTCAAAAACCGTCATATCTTATTAGATACCTTATGTTCAATACTGTGCATTTTTTTATTTCTTGAATTACATTATTCAAGAACATCAACAAGTTAATATTTACAATCTATTTCGAGCCGCAGGGCAAACTGCCAAAAAACTGTTAGTTCCAAGAAAATAAAATCATTCGGATCCATATATCATAACGCCTAGTATATATAACATTTTGGCGAAAGCGAGAGCTAATGTAATACCCATACTCACATTTTAAATATTTGTTAAATCACATTAGAATGTGATTTGAGTTTTTTTTTATTAGAAAAAAATTGAATTGATGTTATTTGTAGTCATTTGATTGAATTTGCACTAATTATGATAATGTGGGAAAGTGGTATGGTGAGTTTTAACAGAAAAATCTCTCAAATTTTTATTGAATTAATGGACGAGACTCAAAATGAAAATATAGAAATGTTTTAATGTCAGAAAATTTATTGATAATTCTGCATTATTAATTTTCATAATGTTTACAAACATTTACCCCTACTCGTTGATTAAACTTTTGGGAAAAAACCTGCGAATCAGACATTAAAACCTTATTGTATATTATTAGTATACACTACCGGTCAAAAGTTTTCACCCACCTCACCCTATAATCCATTAACTGAATTTCAAAATAATACATTTTAACAAATAACAAACAAGCGAAACGGTGTCCGTATTAATTAAAATAACTTAATTAATTAAGTTAAAACTTACAAGTATTGTTTTGTTAATTATTCTTCAACTAAATTTTTCATCGATGTTTATGTTTGTAGCATGAATTCAGAAATCCCTCGTATATTATAACACGAATCAATTTCCAACGACGATCTTATTTATTTGTAAATACATTGTCCACTTTCTCAAAATAGTTATATAAAAACCTGTTCAGACTTTCAATGACAAAACTTCAAGCGAATCTGTTAAAGGTTGTCTGAATAAATTATTCTAGAATATTGAGGTTATGACTCACCATGTTGTATAAAATAAGAATGTTGAACGGTTAATTTATTCCAGAGAATATTTTTAAAAAAAGTTACGGTTTTTAGGATATTTAGATCATAATAGAAACGAAAATTATGCAACAATATGAAATTAAAATTATAATATACGTGTCGTTATTTACAATAATAATTATAAATTATAGATATTCGAATTAAAAATCGATTTATAATCGATTAATTGAGACATTATTTATAAATATAGTTATAGGAGGATGTACTAAAAATGTATGTCACGTACATACATGATTATATAGTGGGTGTATTACGTAATTCGTTTTAATTAAACCCAAGTGGATAAATGCGGTTTTAATTTTAACACTAAACCGTATAAATTTACAAGAAAAGTAGAATTAAACAGTTAGAATAGAATTTCCAGTTGAAGATTTATTACTATTTCAATTTCTCGTTAATTGACACGTTGCCAAATTTACGCGTATTGATTTCGCTTTAGATGTCAATCATAATGATAGGTGAGGATCATCAGCACCAATAAATTTTAATTTAATGTTATAGCTCATAAAAATGATAGAAAATCGAAAAGAAAATTTAGTACAGGACACAAACACCAAAATAGCCACTTTAAAAAATATTGTAGCACGCTGAATATTGGCACACACTTTTTTTGATGCATTTTGAGAAAAAGATTGTTTATCGAAAAAGGGGTGGCCGAAAGCAAAAAATTATGAGTTCAAAATAAGAAAATAAATTTTTAGGTCGTACTTTGGATACCGAACCGCTAAATTTCCTATGAAAATGATATCTTTTCGTTGGAAACCTCCATTTTCTTTTCCAAATGAAGTGTTTATCGAATCAGCTGACTAAATGTGTGGCAGTGGTAGTAAGAATTTGCTACAGCCCCCTGGTCCATAGGCTGGAAAATGTTGGTGGTATTTGGTGGCAAAAACATCACGTCTATGTACTTTCCAACCCCGCGGTGATTCCAATATTGGTGGTGCATTGTCAAGAAGTACTAAAATTTTTGGAGGCAGTCCAAGTTTTTTGGAAACTCCACCGTAGAACTTCATATTTTCAGAGAAATATAAAAAAAATGTAAATTCATGTACTTTCGAAGAATGACCTTAAAATTTTGAGAAAATTATGCAACAAAAACGTATTTTTAGATATGCCTAAGTTTTTTAAATCCGATATTTTTAAATTTATTTAAAGTCACGTAATCAGAAAGCTTAGACTTGACCTTGCTTGGTTTATTTTGAAAAATAAAATTGTGAATTTATCCTTTTAAAGGATATTTGGCATCCGTTCAAGTTTTGTGCGTAAAATGGAGCTGAGGTCAACGATCCCTTCGAATTAAATATTGTGTGTCAAGAAATACAAACGAAATATCCGGGGCTGGAAACTTTTCCGTTCGGCAAAGTTTGCTAAAATGATAAGTCGAAGTTTTGCTATATTGCCAAATTTATCTATATTTCAGTTTTGATCAGAAATGAAAATTTCCTGCTTCGGTTTTTGTAATATTGAATTGTATGGCCATAAAAACAACACTCGTGTATAATATTCATATAAAAGCTTGTGTAAAAAATCTTCTCGAGTCTAACAGAAACGAGTACAGGATGTTTTTTATTCTTAGTTACGGCAGATAACTTGACCTTTCATCAGGACGTGTTGAGGATTTTCTATCAAGTCTGGCAGGCTCAAAAACTACCATTTTTTGTAGTAAAATGTGGCCCCCCTTTTTACAATAACTAAAAGTAACTGCACAGATAATTGCAGCTTGGTTTGCCGTTCAAGAAAATTTCATTACCGACCTCGGGGCACGTCAGCATCCAGAGAAAAAAGGGAAAAAATAATTTCTACATATGAGGTACGGGATGATTTAATGGTAACAAATGGATTTTCCCCGTTCTACCCCAAATCTAGCTGGCCACTTCCTGCTTCCCTACGTAAGGAAATTCAAACTGAAATGATAGATAATTCCCGTTCGAGACAATACGATCCCCGATGTTGGGAAGCGCCGGTATGGAGAGAAGGCATTTGGGTATGTTTGGGTCACCTTCTGTCGTGCGGCCATATTGTAGGGGGTTGCCGCTATCTTGATACTCAATTTAGCCGGCAAAAAACCGGCAGTTTTTGAACTGGCTTCAGGATTTATTTTGACTTGACAGACCTTAAAAATTAAGCTATTATGGTAGTCAGTCACGTAATTGATCGATTTATTGCCACCACAGTTGAATAAATTGTAGTTACTTTTAAATATCGTACCAAAATTGTGATAGCATCATAATATGGTCGTAACGGTAGTTTTTCAACTATCTGGACGTGAATAAAAATATTATGCAATATTTGATAACGTTATCGTTTTCGTCGGAGCATTGATAAGATAAAATCTAGATTTTTAATGAATTTTTGACTTGATAAACGCATGCATGCGTTTTATAACGGTTTTTGTACAGCCAGAAATATTTAAATAGCCAGAGAAAGGTTAATGCACTTTATTAGTTATCAAATTAGAAAGAAAAAAAATCGAAATTCGTGCAATTTTTATAAGAGCATTGCTTTCAAATACCGTTATCATCAATTTTTTATTAAGAGCTAATTTAAATTGAGTCACGCCCTTTACATCATCAACGAAATGAACAAAAACGGTTTTAATCGTGGATACGTTCGAAAAATTTATGGCGTTGAGCAATAAATTTTACTATTTCTATTGAATAACGATTTTACAGAATAATTGAAATTTTATACGTAAATATTAGTGACCTACTACATTAGACAATTCATAGAAACTGCCTCACGCAATGCCTGATGAGTTTCTTATATTTTGAACGTCAAAAAATTTATTTATATTGATTTTTAACCATAGTTAGAAGTCTCAAAAATTCATAAAAATAAACCCACGAAATATGAAATAAAAATTCAGTTTTTAGCAGATTCCAAATCCATTTAACTCCATTTTTTTACCAAGATGAATGTTTCTTATATTTGTAAACAACGTCCTGAGTACGTTCACCATTAAAAATGTCAAACTTCATGTTGACAATGGCAGATTTGACATATTCAGATCAGTGTTGCCATATCTCAAAACAATATACCAAAATCCGTATAAATCGAAATATTTACTGGATCTCTTCGAGTAAGTTTTAACTATTTTTAGTTTCTTTATTGCTCAAGGCACGTAATTAAATATTTTTTCACGTGTTTTGAAGAAAATATTAGTACACTGAGGCAATACCCGCCAAATGTTTCGATAATTTTTCACCAAAACGTAAAACGTCCTTGAATTCGTAATAGCAAATTTAATATACGAAGCGTGTTAAAACAGGCTGTCCAACCTATTACAAACAATACACAAGATGGTAATTACTAATGCAAATAAAACTCACCTACATATTATCTAGTTAAGTGAATATATTATTTTAATTAGAATTAATTTCACGCTTATTTTTAGTGTTAATCTCGTTAAATGATATTCCGTTAAAAAAAAACTTTTCACTTACACGAAAAGACTATTTTTTCGAAAAATATGCCGTATTTTTAAAACTTGATTTACTTTATGGATCTTTAATTTAAGGACGAAAGAATAGAGAGAGGAATCGAAGACTACAAAACAGATATTGAGTAAGTTCGGATATAATACCCATTCGTACAACAAAAGTAGTGAATTTTTCTACTTTACGTTTTCTTAGTGTGAGAAAAGTAGTAGAAAAACTGTCGTCCAACCTCTGTAGCCTTGCCTCTATTCTCCACCTTTTTTAAAATTCTTATCTTCATCTCCAAACATAAACTTTTAGTTCTACTAACGCACAAGCAATCTTATTCAGTAATTACGGCAGAATATCATAAATTTTAATAAAAAACGTTCACTTTTACCCACCGAAAAACAACTAGAAAAATGTAAACATCTTCAAAGATACGAACACGCCACGCGCGTCACTGACCAATCAACTGTTATTGTACTGGTTGAATGCAATCATGCCTAAATAACCAATCAATGCGTTCGGTTAAAGCGCGAATTTTAAAAACGTTGTAACGAAATCGCGCCAAGTGAGTTATTACAGTATTATATATAATACATCTTAGTTGTCGCTGAAGGTGACAGAATCCTTACTCGTTACTTTTACCATATATTTTGCTCCTTCAAGTGAGAATAGAGCTACTAAAATAATACGCAGTAAAATATGCAACGAATCACAAGTTTTATAAAAAACAACTTGGTATTAAAATTAATTTGAATCGGAGTATAAATCACTTTTATATATTTACAACGATACAAATAAAACTTCCAATGTTATTGGTAGATAAAATTTTGATGCAATTATTAAAAAAAAATAATTTCTAATAAATTGTAGACATCTGTTGATCCAAAGTTAATGTTTCTTATTTTTCGTGTATATGAGTCTCAATTTTTCATATAAATGACATCATCTTTAACTTTACAAACATTCAACCACCCATAAAAACCAATAATATTCGTTATATAGGTTAAATGTAACCAAAACGACACTGTAATCTAGCTCAAAAGACAATGGATGATCATACTACTACGACTTTCTCTTATTCTTAAACGAATGCTTAAAATGTGTGTGTTATATCACGAAAATACATCTCCACAATAACAGATTATACAAAACTACAAACTAGATATCAAAAGACTGCATAAAACTTGAAATATATCGACTAAAAAGGTCCCAAATCGATCTACTTTCATATAAAAAATATTTTCGTCTTATACATTATTAAAAAATTTAATCAAAATAGACTTGCCTATTAAGATAACAGAACATTTTAACACAGCTAACACCCACAACAATTTAATAAAAGCTTATGTCATACTTAATTACGCTAGAAATTCGTTTAATGTCATCATTAAGAATTATATAATAATAACAATATGCCATTAAACTTTTAACCTCAAATTTAACCAGAGTATATTTTCAAATTGTTACGATATCGATTCAACATTTTTATGTATGATATTAACCTGTACACCCTTTCGTGCCTTTGTCCCAGGTTAGTTAAGGGATACAATGATTATATTACTTACTTTCGATTCGATGGATGTAAACCTTAATATACGTCCATAAAGGAAACTTCTTGTATGGTTTCTAAAACCCGGCACTAATAATGATAAACCCGGTATAACCGAACCGCACAAACACAACTTCGTTTGTGGAACTGTTGTAACAAATTTGCAAATGCAAAGCTTGTCTTTATTGAAACTGTTGGTAAAACGCAAAACGCAGCACGCTGGATTAAGCGTGCGCTGTTGCCGGTTGAACTATTATATTTTCCTTGACATTAATAAAAAGTATTTATTTTAACAATAATGTATTTAAAATAGAATCTAGCAGGCAGATGATAATAAATACAATTGAAATAAAATAAAAAATAACGAAGCCATTTTATAATTAATACTAATATTGGAATAAATATTGTAGTATAACATTCATACTGTATATTTTATTTAAATTTAGTATACAGGTTCCATAAACTAGATGATGAAAAACGCTGTTAGCAATCTATTAAAAATGATTATTTGGCGTAACTAAATGAGCCATTTTAGTGGAAACGGGTTGAATGGGTACGTGGCACAGTTGGACACGTGCCAATGACGAGTCAGAATTTGGAATAGTGGGATGGGTGCATTTATGTTTAATCGATATCGAAGGGTGATTCGTTAAATTTAATTTTCGTCAAATTAGGTTATGTTATGCATATCCAGTGTTATTAGGTATTACTGTATCACCATATTTTCTGTAATACAATGAACAAAATATCTTTAAATTGTTATATTAATATCTTTAATAATATAATATCTTTGATATCAGATGTTATTTAACATGACAATTGACGTAATCGTGTCATACAAAGTCTTATCATGATGCAATCAAGAACTAATTATTGAAACTGTTCATGTATAAACTAAAAATACAATTCCAATTGTGTCATTAATCATTAATTAATTTTTCATCGTTCCTTGTATATGTGAATTAATGTAATAGCGAAAACAATTATAACAAAAATAATTTTTCACAAAATTTTTGATTCCGAAGATGAATTAAAATTTTTAATATTGTAGTTCACAATCTCACATTCTGGCAACGCTGATGTCCTTTTAACCACGCCTGTAACTGATTAAACTGTAGTTACAGATTTTACCACACAGCGCTCTTTGTCAAACAACAAACGTGAAGTAGTAGAAAACTATATTGACGTTTGTTGATATAAAGAATAGTTAATCGAATGTTCAACAGATCGAGCTAGTCGGTTGGTGAATAGGTATAAAATTTGTTTACTTTGAGATGGAAACGAAACACACATAAGAATGTTATAAGTTGCAACAGTATATTATATTGACGATTGTTAAATAAATAACTTTGTTTGCACATCACATATTTGAAATTAACGTTTCACGAATAATTATGGTAATTATTGATACGTCAATATAAATAAAAAAATCAATTTATAGGTATGTCATGTGGGTTTTTATGAAAGAAAAATCCTTTAAATATTTAGAAAATTATAAAATTCATTGAAAAGAATTAAAAAAAAAAAGTTTTTTGTAGTAGTTTTTCACTTACTCAGTTTGATCAAGGTCGGCAGGGAAAGGGCTGCTATTTTCAGGTATCGGACTAGGTTCCGGCTCTTCTTGAACCGGCGTTTCGAAAATAAGCGTTTCTACCATTGATCCTTTGGAACTGCCAAAAGACACCCTGAAAAAAAAACAGTAATTGCAAAATTGAAAAAAACTGATTATAATAAAACGTTGTCTCTATGTCTAGTTTGCAGAGACAAAGTTCTATAGAATTTTATGGAAGTCTGTATCGTGTGGACCCACCATAAGACAATATAGGTCAAAGAAGACGTTTAACATTTACCTATAACTTCTTCTGATGAACGTGGGAGTGAAATATCTCATATTTAATTTGTTATAGTTATAAATATAGCAGCGTAAATCAATGAACCTGACCATCGTTGTTTAACAACAAAATCGCGTGCTGTTAATAATGATTTATGCCTTTGGACAAACACCTGCATCATGTTCACAGTGTAAATCAATTAAGAAGAATTATTCTTCCTGTTTCGTATCATTGAATGGCGATGGAATAGTAATTACAGAGTGTGAAAAACTTTTTTGAAGCAACTTTAAATTGATTTATAGCGCCATCTAGCAAACGTTATAGGTTTCTCCAACAGCTGATTGACAAGTCACATAATTATATGTTAATAACATTAGTTTTTTAGACACATTAAAATATATTTAATTTTTGATATAAATACTTTGATTAATTTGGATAATCACTTTGTTGTTCTACATCGTTTTTTTCTTAGTCACACAAGCCGAAAATAATTGGAGAAATATTTAGGTTATTAACAATTGAAGTGAATGAAACACTAATTCATTGATTGAATAACGGAGTTTTCTTCAGATTTAACTTCGTTAAACTGCTCAAGTTAATTTAATAAGTTAACCAAAAGATCACAACAAATTAACCTCTGCATTTCGTAAGGTTTCCGAATGTTTTTTGTTGACATTTATTTGGAAGTGGCTATGCAAACAAGGTAACGTGAAAATTGGAAATATAAAATAATAATTTCATGAATTTATGTGATGTAAAAAGTGTAAGTCGGCGTTTGGATTGCGAACAAATAAATTCTTATAAGATTTAATGATAACAAAATTATTTACAATACATATATGAAAGGTTCTACTCCGACAGGGTTCAATGTGCCATTGAACGACTTTAAACTGCTGCTGAAGCCCCAAATGCTACTTAAATATTTGTCTTTATGAAATATATGGCTACTTTCGCATGAAATTGGGGTTGAGGATCATTTTTAACGCTTATTCACATTAAGAATTCATATTACAATAAAACGAATGGAGTTTTAATCTGAAGTCTTCCATGGCAAATTGGTTATTAAGTAGCCAATCAAATCATCTGATCTCTTTGAAGTTTTTGAAGTATTTTTTTATTGCTGACTACGCTGGCTTACCCCGTAAGTGTGGTAAACAGGAATAGTTCATCCACTCCTCAATAAAATCTGGAATTATGGGAGGTCCCAAAAGATTCGAGCGCAGAAACAATGATCAAACTACCAAAAAAAGGGAATTTATCTAATTGTGAAAACTAGTGTCCCATCACGTTAATGAACAAGTGATATCAAGGCTCCAGTTAATCTGGAAAGAATAAGAGGGAATACAACTGGATATGGTTAAATTTGCTCGATAAACAGAGAAATAATGTGGAAAATAATAAAAGCACTATCAAAATAATGCAACTTATTTATAATAATTGCACAGACAAGATACAGAACAAAGGACAATCATTACAGCAAATCAAAATCTAAAAGGGGGTGAGACAAGGAAGTGATCCAACCCTGTTTACAGAGAATACAAGGTCAAAAATCGACTAGAATATATTTGAAAATCTGGAGGACTATGAAACCCCGGATGACATGTCTATTAAATGCTTCATTATTTTAATACTCTCTCATACTTTAAAATAGACTCATAGCTAACTCATCCCTAAGTTATTTGAGGGGATTTTTAAGCGAGAAAATGGTGGATGAGACCCCTCAATTTTAACAGAAATATCTACTTGTACTTTTTACTAAAACATATTTTAAAATGAACGAAATAAGATCCAGACATAAATGAATGAATCGGGGTTTATATGATCAACCTGATTGTCGATTAGATCAGGAATTAATCAGCAGTTATGGAATTTTCAAATGGGAAAACGATTCCCTATATTCTATCGAATTTTAGTTTTCTTCTATCCAGCCGACTGTGTGTTATATAAACACTCATGGGCACGAACAAATTCTATCAGGCTTTCACTCAGTGAAGTCATTTTTCAGGGTATCGGCGAGGTTATGTTTTTGACGTTCAGCACGTAAAAAGTAGAAATTTGATTAACTTCGGCGTATTGTATGCGTTATTACAGTTCGCACTATCTTTGACGTTTACGAATGTTTTATGATTGACGTTTAATTCCTTCACTACATAAAATATCGATTTATTTAAAGAATTCCATCGATTATTCAACGGTTGATGTATCAAAGCATAGTTTCCTCGCCATCTATTAGGAAAAACTGAAATTAATCTTCTCTAGGAAATAATCGTATGAAATTACTAACATAGAAACCGCAGTTGAGGTTACTATCTTCTTCTATGCTTTAATTACGTTTTATATCCTGTGGTATTATACCCGCTGGGATACAATAAAATATAATATGTAATGTCGGTAATTCTCTTTGATGTTAGCAAAACCGATATTGAGTGCCGCCTATTAACCTTCTCAGAATGTACTTAAATCTCGTATCTTCGTTTCTATTTATGTTTCAGCTTCGTAGCAATACAAGAAATGTTTGTTCTACTGTCCATTGTTTATTTTAAATAACTTTCAAATTTGGCGGGCGAGTTTATTTTGTACCGGGTGGGCAACTAAGAACGGCCGCAGGCCATATATCAGGCATACAGCTTTGGGAGATAAAAATTATAACAAAAGAGGCCAGTGGCTGTGAAGCAAATTCGCAACTGGCTAATGAACTTGGCCCAAGCACTAATAATTGAGCCATTTCTTGAAGAAACGAATTGCCAGCGCTTTTAGAAGACTTACCTTCAGTCATTCGTCGTGACATGATGGTTGCCCGGTAGATTACTCGATATATATTCGGTATTTTTTAGATCAAGCACACATACGACAGGCAATACGAAGTATTTCGATAGCAGAAATTGAAACTGTTGTCCTATGCACCCGTCAGCGACTAACTATAGAAAATAATGGGCAACGTTTTGAACACCTAAGTTGTTAATTAATGTAGGATTGAGATTATTGCTCTACTCCATCCTACAGCCACGCACGAAACACGACTTCTCTTCAACACAGTGTTGCCAGAGCTAGTACAATTTTAGTGTATTTTATACGCTAGTACATTTTTCCTTTTTTCTAATACATTTTCCCTGCGTTCGCAAATATAAAGTTATTTTATATTTTCGTTTAATAAAATAAACTAGATGATCGACGTAGAGATGAAACTTAGAATACGATATTATATTCAATTTAACCTGATTTGGAAATCGAGAATCACTCGTGAAGGTTTTCACTTACGAGTGTATTTTGGCCGTAGGAATTAAAATTTTGGATTATTTACTGATCCATTTGTGTTCAGTTCTCTTGGTTGGATGATTAAGGCGATCGAACGATTTGAAAAGAAAAAAAACTTTTCAAAGTTATAATTTTAAATTATGGCCGCGATCAACTGTCAAAGTTGTCAATGGGAGACTACTACGCAGTGTTGCCAGAGCTAGTACAATTTTAGTACATTTTAGTGTATTTTATACGCTAGTACATTTTTCCTTTTTTCTAATACATTTTCCCTGCGTTCGCAAATATAAAGTCATTTTATATTTTCGTTTAATAAAATAAACTAGAAATTGTACTAGATTGTAACAATAATTAGAAAACAGAGCCAAGTTGATTTATATTTAGATCGTGAGATTTTTGTACTGCATTGCTAATTTTATCGGTAAACTTTATATAAATTTTTCATCCTTAAAATAATAATGACACAGTCTATAACATTTTTGGAAAAAAAATTTAATTTAAACTTTTGTTTATACATCTTTCTATAATTTTATTAAATTTGTTTGAAGTTGGTACAATCTAGTATATTTTCTAGTTCAATTTTTACATTCCGCTTTTAAATTGTGGCAACACTGCTTCAACAGCCACGCCGACAATAACAATCGCGAGTCAGTCGGGAGTAAGACGTAGACGGTAAAGATTACTCAACTTCACGCGTGATCAAGACTCTCATTTAACATATAAACAACATAAACGAGTATTTTTACTATCAACCTCAGTTCTCTTTATTTACATTGTACATAAATAAAGTGTTTCCATTGTTTAAATTCTATAATAAAAGTGTTTTCCTCCTAACCGGAGTATTAAGAAGATAAAAACCCTAGATAACCATTAATAAGTTTGTTAGATGGTTTATTGAATGATTTTTTCTCATTGTTAGTAAAGTTAACTCCATCTAGCAGCAATAATAAGAGTTTAAATTACTGCAGGTAGGCCAACGTAATAACTTTACATAAATTTTTAATTTCCGTTTGGGCGAATCAACCTACTAGACGTTTGAACCTCTCATTTGAAAAGATAGACTAAAACTTATGAATTAAAATTTTTTTCTCCTTAAAGTTGTTGCTGTCCACCCGGTATTAACAAGTCGGTTATTTCGCATTGTTTTTTCAAAATGAAGATTTCTCAATCGATAAGAAAGACATCATTATTACATTTAATATAGTTTGTTGTGACTTTATGGTCCTTTATAATCGTGATGAATATTAAAAACAGTGAACCACTTATAGATCCTTACATGGGACAAAGCACTTTCAGGATAATATTTCCGTAACTTTTCCTTATTAAAACTAACCTATTTACCAGTTTTATTTTGACACATGATATCAGAAACATGACGGAAACTAATTAATCGCCGTAGTGAAAGTGTTGCCAACTTCTAAAAAGTCAATCTTGTATCGAATCGGCTCTGTATATATCATTAGTATAAGCAGGGTTGCCAACTTCCGATCAAAGAAATCCGGTGCACGCAACATTTATCTAGCAATTATCTTGTTTAAGATTAGACAAAAAAAATCAGTGCAATGCTAAAATCTAACCCCATATCGCTCGCTAATTTCAGAAAAAACTGTTTTACAATAGGCCGCTACTGGAAACAGCGCCATTTCGATTTAGTAGCAATACATCGAATATCCAGTTACGTTTTTACTGTTTCGGGAAATCCGGGACGGTTGGCAACCGTGCATTAGAGCGAATATTTATGTACGGAACATCCGGTATAATGTACTCAGTAAATTTCTCTACTTATTCCAGTATATTCTGGTCACAAAATGAAGAATAGTACAGAACGTGGAATTTATACAAATTATGACCATGGTATGGAAATATAAAACATACTGTTAAGGTGTGTGCGTACCTGACTACATAATACCCCATATATATGTCGAGTTAACGTATTTTGTGTAATAAACTCAACCAAGAATATGTAACAAACCGTCAGTGTTTTATGGGAACCAAACCTGTACGGTCGTCATTCCATATTTATAAAATAGAATACTAAAAATACCGGTCACATTCTATTTATAGTTGCAAATATGCAGGTATATTGGTAGACTATACAGATTGTCACAAAAAAGTACTATTCCGTCGTGTCTATTTCTTTCAAAGTAGGTACAATAAAAAATAATGAGGAATCATAATAGACCAAATAAATGCTAGTTTCGTCTTTCTTGGTAGCGTAGCGGGTTATTATTTTTAACAATCTCAAGTCGTCGTTGTTTCAACAGAATTTGATCTTTAAAGTCATTTTATATTTCACGGGTCGAAACGTCACATCTTTGACGGTGGTACAATGCTGTAAAGCTCTCAAAAAGTTATAATAAATACATTGATAAACTAATTTGACTGTTAGGATACACGCACATGTTCTGCACACTCTTTCCATAACCTACGATGACCCACGTTCAGGGCCGGATTAAGATTTATAAGGCCCGGGGCTAAAATAATGACGGGGCCCCCTTAAGGAATTCGGAAACCCGGTAAAATTCACAAAATAATATCAATACGTTAGATTTTTGGTATCAACACATCAAAAAATACAGAATGATTTCCAAATGATGGGGGGCCCGGGACTATAGCCCCCCCAAGCCCCTAGCTTAATCCGGCACTGCTCACGTTATAGTCTCGACGGTCTAAAGCTCGTGTTTAACTGGAAAAATTCGCTGCATTTAGTCCAGAATAACGCGTCATACGATTTGAAATAAATAATGATTCTAATTTATTTATTTATTATAAATATTAAGGTCTTTACCGAATATTATTATAGAAAAAACTGTTCTTGGTAGTGGAGAAAAGCTATACGGGACTACCGAGGACCATTTCATTCCCTGTAGAATTCGAGGCGGACCATATACGAGAATGGTACCAAAAGTACTTGGTCTAACCTAGAGATGGCGGTGGTTGCTTGAAAAATACCACTGAATTAAAAAGTATACAATCTATACAGCATATATTTCAAGTTTGAAGACGCCATGTTGTTTAGTATTTGTTTGGCTACCATTAATAGTGAACGTTTTCAGTGAATTTGTAAACATGGAAAAAATTCATCGTTATGTGCATCACAAAACACCGTTATCGTGTTTTTTATGTTAAAAAAGTAATAAAAAGTTATTATGATGAAAAATGATAAATATCTAAAATGATTTGTGGGTATAGTTATTGTTGGAGATGGTTATGTCATATAAATTATTGAGTTTGAATTTTTTGACGTCCAAAGATGCGAAGAACAACTGGTAGTACATGGCCGTTTTTTGACAATGTCCAAATTATATTAAAAAAAAGCAATTCGATTTGTCAGAATGAAAACTACTTAAAAGATCTAATACTAACTAAAAAGTTTTATGTTTAATCAATATATATACCAGCAACTTATTCGGTTTATGCCAAATTTATACGAAAAAATAACAATTTAAACAAAAATTCAATTAACCCTTTAAAAATTTGATTGATAACAATTATAACGTGGCAACGATGCAAAACGCTGTCATATTATGCCATCGAAAACTAGCTTGATTGATATGATTACGTTTTAATACGTTTATTTCTATGGTAAGATTAGATCTATGAACAAACTCTTCACGCCAATATTAATGATTTGATATTTGATATGAAAATTTTATGTTAAAATTTGTTTTTAGTTCCTCAGAACAGATGTTTAATTGATTTTTGTCGCATGTTAAAGAAAAGTAAATTTGGATTGTGTTGTTCGGATTGAAAGCTCGTGATTGAAATTATGTAGGCCATAAACTACTAGTCTCGAAAATTGTTATTTCACATGACATGTGAAGTAGAGATGCGTCAAGTGACTTTGTAACGTATTAGTGATATAACTTTTTGATTTTTGACAAGTCGAAAAGAACAGAATGATTTTTGAAAATGAACATAACCTATTTCTATGAAATATATCATAAAAAAGTCTGTTGCCAAAGAAAATGTTATTTTAATGAAATGATTTAGTTAAATTTCTGTGCTAGATACGCCTCTGTCCATAAATCGCTGTAAACCATTTTGAACTTCTCGATTTCTTCTCGTAAAAAGCATATTTACATTTCGATTTACACATTTCACGTGCAACCATTATAAAATACATTTAGTACACACGTGACAAAGCATAATAGTGACTTGATTAATCAAATTGTATGTCTTCCACCCCGATTAACAATGTTTGCGCTGTTGTCAGACTTTAATTTAAACATGTAATAGTATTTCCAGAACAATTGATAACATAAATCTTTCATCAACTTAGATTTTTCGTTAAAAATATTGTTTAAATATTTTCAGCACCTAATTAAGCTGTCCAAACCACGTGATTAAATATGGCGTTTATGGAAAAGTAGTTCCAAAGTGTTAACTAATATTATGGATATGTTTCTGTTTATTTAAAGTGTTTTCATGTTGATTCGGGTTTTTTGATATACTAATGATCATTTAAAGGCATTATTGACGAGAAATTTTTATATAAAAAATTCCGAAATTCCTTGGCGGTTAAACGATTTTCCCAATCACCTACAAGGCATGTTTAAAAAAAATAAGTTACAAAATAACCACTAAATGATATTTAAAAAGCTCCTAATACTACAAATTAGGATAATTATAAAGTTAACACGCAGATAAATTTCTGACACACCGTTAAAATGTCTGTTTTCATGTAAACCATAACCTCACTAAAAAAAAAACGTTAATGTAGTCTAGGGATTTCTTCATTTCGATATTTAAGTGTTTCTAATCTTTTTTAAGATATATTTGAAACAATTTTTCAAATATTTGGCAACACTGAATATCTGCATAACAAAGATAACGGTTTATTGTAAGTATAATTGGTAGACATAGAACGAGGGTGGACGTATCAGAAACTAAGCAGCTGCCTGTCGAAAATGATGTTCTATTTGAGGGGGGTGTGTGTGCCAATAATACCTCGTGGTAATACCCCTGGGGAGGATTCCAATTGTATGAAATTGCCTCGAACCCATCGATGACCTTCACGACAAGTGCAAAATGTAGTGATTTACTAGACAGAAAATAATATACAGTGTTTCCCATAATTGTTAAATATATATATTGAGAGTAGTGAATCATAGAAAATGTGTTATATTTTTTTTAGTTTAGGGTTGAATCAAGGTATGTAAGAATTGGAAATATTTCGATGTCGAAAATTAGTACTTCGGATTTTACCAATAATTGAATTACACGAAACGGTAGTTCTTGATCAAAATAGACTCAAGCGACGCGACAATCCTGCAATCACAAGTCACTGGCAGAAAAACTGACAACAACAAACACGAATTATACTTGACAGTGGACAAAATAGTGATAAAGCTGCTCAAGCGGTCAAATTATTGCTACAAGGCAGAAGTCACCAAGAAGTGCCCAATGCGCTGAAGATGAGTCAGGTTGGTGTTTCCAGAGTTTACCGTCGTTACCAAGAGATTGGAAACATTCAAATAAGACGCGGCTCCAGAAGCAAAAAGTGCACATCCGAGAGTGATAACCGTTTACTTGTTAGATCATCGCCGAGAAATTAGGCCATCACTGGTGTTCAAGTCCAGGAAGAGTTCATAGAAACGTGAGGAATGGATGTGAGTGGCTGGACAGTCATAAGAAGACTTTAAGCGGCTAACCATGAGTCAAAGAGGCAAGCTACTAGCTCCTTATTAACCCCAGCTGACCGAGTAGCCCGTCTACGGGAAATTGGGCTCCGCTCTCTTCTTAGACGAAAGCAAAGTCTGGTAGTGTTAGAAGAGAAAACTTGGAGAAAGATTCACGCAGTGTTGCATGAAATAAATTGTGATTTTTGGAGGAGATTTCTGGATGGATTGAGCGGACATTTCAATGGAAGCTAAAACCGAGTTGGTTTTATTGAAACTGGCGATGGAGCGGAGGGATTAACGGCAAAAATTTTAGGGGATCGCGTCGTTCCTTAGACCAGTTTCATTGGTAAAAGCTTCAAGTTAATGCAGTACAATACCCAACCATATATACTGCAGATCGATCAAAGAAACTTATTAGACCCACTAAAATGTGATTGGAAAGTGTTATTGAAGCCAGGGAAGGGAATTCGAGCTTGCAATATTCCTATTCGTTTGATTTTTCGGGAAAAGAACGGAAGTTACAGTCTTTTGACCGATGAAGAGACATCGTGGAAACTCGCTATGGTTATTTTTTAAAAGACATATTCATTTTATGTTATTGGGTAGATAAATATAATTTTTCCCTACGTATTTATTAAAAACCCGATACATAACAGTTATTTTTAGAATAAGTCAGGTTTTTACCAACGACTGGCGCTCTCTCTAGCGATTCCGAATAAATTACTCCAAGTAGGTGTGATAGTTTACTTACGTAAACGATTTTGTCTCATGAAAGTCAAATTTATGATCTATTAATAAACCGATAAACTACCCACCTATCGCGCGAAATTCTTCAAACCATTCTCACCTTTGACTTATGCTTTGATTTATGTACGTAACGCCATCTCTTTAATGTTCGACAGCAGTTTACATGGTCAAATTTCATATTTTCTTTTTTCAAAAGTGTGTCAACCAAGAGAAAACACCCTACGTAAGGGTAAATGTCCTCCAGATAAGTTGAATAATACAGAAATACCACAAGCAGATAGTGTTAAATACTTAGGAATCCATCTGGACAAAAAACTGGAAAGATCACATCACAAAAATACCAAAACAACTTTATATAAAAGACAAGTCTATCGTCAAGCTTATTTGAACGTATACATCGGCTTCTGGTATATTTTCCATGGTATGTATTACACGATTCGCGTGGGAATGCACACTGTACAAGATGTTATCCAAGAAAGGATCATCAAACTACACAAAACTTCAGAAACCCATCCGATTCCGTTACTGAAGACCAACAAAAGCGAAGAGACTAAAAAAATTGGCTAACAGACCTAGTATGAGATATTAGAGTTCACATCACTGGATATAAGCCTCATTAAGATATTTCCGTTTCTCCAAAATCATATTGATTGGTACCTCCACAGGATTAGATCCCCTAAGGCAACAAGTCCACCGACTCACGCATAAATAAAGCCCCGGAAAACAAAGAATACGGCTCTGCTGTTTTCCTTGATAACGGACAGGCTTTTGACAGAGTGCGGCATCTAGGGCTGATATACAAAATTGAAAGAACTCTTCCCCCAAACTACTACCCACTTAAGAATTAAATAGTAGCCACATTACACGAACTAATGGCCAAGGAAACGAGGTCATTTTATTGATGACTTGTGGGAGGAAAATAACGAAATTTAATTAAAAAATAAAATGTTTCTATTCATCGCTATGATTGAAATAACCTTTTACTTCATACGAGACTACAGAAATATTTCATTTATATACCAGGGCTAGCGCAAGAGTTATAACTAGATAATAACAAATAAAAGAAAGAATCTGAATAAATAGTAGGGATACGGCCTCGTTTGAACACCTCTGTCCAAAATTATAGGGTCGCAAATAATATTGGCATAAATATATTTCTCAACTATTGATAAGTTCGTCAGATTGATGAAAAATTTTAGGAAACCCCTCGTATTATTGCTATTCGGTAAAGTAGAAATCATCTTGTAAGTTTAGTAAAATATTTTGTATTTAATGGAAGTCATATTATTATCTCCATTTTTTTTATTGTTCACAGGACTTAATAATGAAAAACAAATATACGTAGGGCGGTCAATGAGTTCTTGGCTCCATACAGTAAAGGGCGTACGCACACAAGAAATTCATGAATCCGGTCGAATCCAATCGGGATTATTAGATAATTATTATATCGTGGTCAATTTTTGACGATTGTGCAAAGTTTAAATTAAATCTGATCGACAAAAAAAATATAGTAGTTGTTTGCAACTTGGCAGCTTCGGGGATTAACTGCATCTGGGTAGGGTGTTGTAAATTGGGCAGTATGCTTCCAATCCATAGGAAAACATCAACGACAACGTCTTCGAGAAACGGATGGTCCGAGAAGTACCTAGACTGGAATAAAATTGGCAGTAATTTTTTGTTGGAACAGGTATTTCTGGTACCGTCCTCGTATAATTAAATGAGACTAACATAATCTAGTTACTTAAAAACAATATAATAATAATTTGTCTAAAATATTCTTAAAACAGTTGAATTATCATATTTCATGGGAAAATTTTCCGTGAAAATGAGCGTAAAATGTCAGGAGGTGTACAATTTCCAGTTAATTTCTGCCTTTTTTCCGCTTTTAGAACTGACTAAGGGTGGAAATGTTTCTGAAAGGTTGTTCCTGCAACAATTACACCATTAAAATAGGGGAGGAAAACTGACAGGGAACTTCGTCCTTGGATGTTAAAAATACGAATCAATTTTTATCTGACCGTTTCAGTGAAGTACCAGAAAGGTTTTCAAAAATTTTCCAATACCGCAGAAGGATAAAGAACGTCAAGAAACTTAAAAAAAAGTGATGTATATAATATTTATCGAAATACCTGTTTTGAAAACTAATTTTTCAATCAAAAGAAACCTAATCAAGTCTATTTAGCAAATATATATTTTAAAAACTGCTTCTAAATCAACAGAGACCTTAAATCCAGAATATTAAGTAACAAAAACATTTATAAAGGGTCTAAGAAATGATAAATTGAAGAAAAATATTCAAATTTTGTATTAACTATTCAATATAGGCTTGTTTACACTCAGAATAAATCGGATGGTTTTGAGTTTCTAATGATTAACTATAATAATTAGTAAATAGAAAAACAACTTTTCTACAAAAATAATAAAAGATTAAAAATAGTTTTCAGCAATTATTGTTGAATTAATAAAGTTCGTTTTTAGTTTAATCTTGAAAGACAGGTATAATTTGCAATGGAATCAGGATTTAACAAAGCAAACTGCTGAAATTTGCCAAAAATTGACGCCGTTATGCTTGACAATTTTTTTGCATTAAACACCTACATACTTTTGTTCATCGTAACTTCGCAATGTTAAAACTTATATGTAAGTATTATGTGCAAATCAAACAAAGTCTTATTTAATTAGCAGTTACCAGTCATAGAGTCGAATTAACCCACTGTGGAATTAAAATTCTGAACTGATTTTGAGGTTAGCTAATACAAAGTTTCAATACCTTTAACTTAATTAGGTCATAACATTTTATATGTTATGTGTGGTATATTATGATAGATTTAGTACATTTATAAATAAATACATCAAGTTTTGTTTGATACTTACATCAAAATGATCTTCACAGAAATAATTTGTGAAATTAGTTGATAAAGTAAGAGTATCTTGTCTCCTTGCCATTTTTAACCACTTTCTTCGTATTTCTTTATTGTTTGGAACATATATGAATAATTTGTCTGGCGTTTTTAACGTTGTACTTTCACATTGGGTAACTATACAGTATTTATAATACGAGGAATTCCTTATTTATTAAAAAGCAAAATTGACTGTCATAAACAAACACAGCTGTTTCGCGTCATTCAAGACGCCATGACAGTCTTGGCCTTTTCCGCGATGAATTTCAAATTCATTTCTAAAAACTCAAAATACTAACGTAAAAAACCTATTTTTCTTAAAATAATATATTTTTGGGGTGAAATAGATGCTAAGCTGTAGTTTTTAATTATTTCCAATTTCTGTCGACTAGCCTATTGTACGACAGGTGGCGTGTCAGCGCTAATTCAGTATTTTACTCGGGCGTGCGCAACTCGAGATTTGCTCGGATGTGCCCACTCGTATTCGTGGTTATCTTGACTATGCAGCTGAGGATTTTAATTATGGAATGAAAAACAAAAATTAAATATTACAGAGTATTTCAGTAAAAAATATTTTACCTTCTTTTTTTACAATAAAAAAAATATTAGATTTTGTGTCTGTTCCACAAATTTATATTCTGTTATTTTATTTGACTAATCTAACCTAACCTAACCTAAAAAATTGCAAGTGTGCATTATTATGTTATATGAAATTTTACAAATTACGGCTTCCGCAAATTTCAAAAATTCATTTCTCTACGTTAAAATGATTTTGTAATTCTAAATTTTATAAATATAACCCCGCATCAACTACTAAGAGTTATTAGCAAGGGAGATATTCACAACATAGTAGTATAATTTATAATAATGAGATATTAGATATCAAATTAGTATCTTTGAGATAGCACTTCGTTTTCGGATGAAGAGAAAATTGATTTCAAATTTTATCCTAGCTTGTAGCGTCTTCTGTGTTCTTCATTTTGAGGACATTCGATTAGTAGATGATTCACTGTGAGTCTGGTTGGGCATGTTCTGATTACTTGTTCTGTTCTTTTTTTGGGAAGTGGCAGTTTGATTTTAATTTCGGGTATTATTTGTTTTAAATGATAAATTAACATATTATTAACATTAACACAAATTAACACTAATCAAAATGTCATGAATTTTTTCACATAGTCTTTAGAAAGTATGGATTTAACAATGGCAGCGCCATCTGTGTGACGTTCTCACCATTGGGACAAAATTGCGTTGAAAACTTCTGAATTGGCAACAGTAAGGAAAAGTAATAACTATTAAGACAGACTCATTCATTGTTTTGATCCTTGTCTTGTTGAATTTTCCAATTTCGTTAAGTTTTATTTAATTCAAGGTGCCCTTTCTAGGAGAATCGCATAAACATAATTGTAATTTATGACTCAGACATTAAGCTAGTTTTAAATTAGACAATTTAAGGATCCCACGACAATTTGCATATTAGTTTCTATCGTTCAATATAAACAATCGACTTAAACAGCAAGACAACAACAAATACATTTTATTATAATTCCAGTTTGTCCCGACAGTTGGTGCTGCGATTAAATTCAGGAAAATATTTTGTTACTTCATATTTTATTGTATTTATTTTACAATTGGATCCGGTAGATTGCGCTAAGATCGCATTACCGAATATTCAAAAATATCTTATTATAATTCCAGTTTGTCCCGACAGCTGGTGCTGCGATTACATTCAGAAAAATATTTTGTTACTTTAGGTTATTATTAGAAATAAATTGTGTGTTAATTAAATTATTAGAGAGAGGTGTAATTAGTGTTTGAAGAGTTTTGAAGTGGGCAAATTCTGCAAATTTAGTGTGAGTATTTTACACGATATTCTATTAAATTTACAAGTGCTTTGATCAACAACTATCCTAACCTATAAATCTATTTGTGTAGCTATTTGATTTTATAACACATAAAACTTTTTTTATCAAATATATTAAATAAAAAAATAGGTATCGAATAAAATTAAACATTATTTATATTCGATACAATAAATCATTTCAGTCCTGTAGCTTAGTAGTCAATTATCCCGTTCTTTAATCCATTGGATTTACCGGGAATGCCACCACATAATTTGCGATTCAAGATTAGCTCACCTATAATTTTGCTTCGAAATTTTAATGCTCCAAAATTGTGTAAAGGCACGCGATTAGTCACAAAAAAAAATAATGAATAAAATTCTTGAAGTCACTATTTTAAGTGGAAAATTCCAAGATGAAGTTCTACTTCTACCACTGATCCAAATGATTCTTTCAGATTCTCTTATACCATGGAAAAATTTACAATTTCCAATACACTTGACATTTGCTATGACTAAGTTCAAACAATGAAATCAAATCATATCAAAAATTCAATTATATAATACGTGTTCTAGATTTGAGAAATCATCAAATTTATTTGTTTATGCCCCTCAAAGATTAGCCAAAAATATTGTGTATTACGGTTAATTAAGTTTTTGGACTATATAATGGATACATGTATTATAAAATATTTTGAATTTCAACTTTAATTAAAACAAGTTTGATATTTTATTCACACAGCCCCTACATTTAACTTCCCTCATAGTATATAATACTCACACGCTGTCGGTTGGTCGAATTGTGATAACCACATTATGTAATGACGTTAGATATTGTGATAACTTTTCAATAAAAATTTCCATCGAGTTAGTTGAAGCTTATATATAAAAATTTCTGTCGGGTCCACTAGTACTGGCTATTAAATAACGAGACTGGTCACCAAAAAGGGTTTTATTATAAAAATGATTCTACATTCGAATGCTCCCCCCACTTCCAATTCGGTAGAACCGGAAGTCGGCCATCTTTGAAAATACTTTAGTTAAAAAACCCGAATATATACAAATAGTTTTAACTCCCTGTATAGGGAGGTCAAAAAAATATGTTTTTGGCATTAAACAAAAAAATGTATATACCATTTATTATTTTTGTTCTAGATTTCCAAACCGAATTTAATTAATATCTTCAAAGAACAGCTGTTTATTTATTTGCTACATTTCAATCTGTGTGTTAACTAATTCAAAAGGTATTTTGTAACATATGGAAAGTGTATTTCGAGTAATTATACGAACTAAATAAGAATATTTTGCAATTTGGAATTAAAACATCAAGCCAGACACGTCGAATTTCACGATTTCCAGTTAGACCGAGCGACGGGGATTTTAATATGACTTACAAGTCAGAAAATCGACTGAAATTGTAACAATAGTTTATATTTGTATATTGTTAACAATTTATCTATCAATTCTAATACGAGGCTTGCTAGAAAAATTCCTTTTAACTCTACACACACTTAGTTCGGCGAGTTTCCAATTTGATCATTTGACAAAAATCGCTTACCACCGATCAATTTTTTTTTGGGGAACAGAAAGTGATCGAAGGGAGACATATCAGGTTAATATAGTGGATGAGGTGATACAAAGTTATGCGTTTCGTCTTAGTCTCTTCAGACGTCAGTCGGCGTTGTGCTACAGCCATTATTGATGCTGAGTGTTAAGTGCGTAGTGTGATTCGTATTCTACAGGCTATAGTGATGCAGAGATTCATCGGAGAATGTGTTGTGGGGAAAACTTCATGAGTGATGGTGTTGTGCGTGAATGGTTTCGAAAGTTTAAAGATGGCCGTAATGATGTGCGTCATGACGGAAGCAAATCTGTCGTTTTAGATGACCTGGTGCAACGAATTGACAGAATGGTTAAAGAAAACCGCAGATTCATCATTACTGCTTTGTCTGCGGAATTTTTAGAAGTTTCAAGGTCTGTTCATTCTAATACCCTCTTCAACTTTCTTTGAAGAGGGTATTGGAAAGGATGACCACAGATATGACAAATATCTCAATCTCTTCGGTGGTTATGTCGAAAAGTAAGTGTACCAATCTTTTGGTAGTACATTTTTTGTTTTATATGAACTTTTCTTCAAAAATTAACCTTGAAATTTTCCTCTGCGAATTGAAATTTTTCTTTAACTTTAGAATATCCAAACTCTTTGCTAAATTAATTCAATTAATATTAAAAAAAAGGTTCAAAAGCTTGTATTTTAGATCAAACTAAACAGGTTTAATCGTGAATACCTAATTTTTTATACAAAGATATGCATACATTTTTTGCCTAAAATAACCTTACCATTTTCTAAGGTTAATTTGCGTTTATTAATTTCCGCCCCCGACAAAGTGTGTTATTAACCACCAAGCTAAAATCTAACATTAGTTTCTCGTCGAATTTTATGATAATCAGTGTTGCACGAAAGAATTGCCAACCAAGAACTTTTGACACTAATGGACATTCAAAATAAGAGATTTGGTATGTAAAAAATGGACGCTTGAAAGTTTCAAATCATCTGGAAATTTTCTATCGCTATTTATTTATCCTCAAACTTCAATAGATCGAAATTTAAAGGCAATTTATGAAACCCTATCTTTCTTTTAAATGCGCTATCGTAAGCTGGCCCCGTATATCGTACAAGGCCGTCAGAAATTGGATTGTCCACATACAGCTGCTGAGGATCAATACTTGCATTGCCAATGGAACCGAAGCTCGAAGCATTCGTCTATCCTGGTAAACTCCTGACCTAACCCAGTAATGACCTTCACACCACCTGCGGCCCTTTTAAATTGTGCACTTTATTACTTGCCTTATCACGTTAATGACGCGATGTAAGAAAAATGGGAAAATCTTCGATGAATAATACGAGATATATCCGCAAAATAAGTTCCGTTCGGTTATATTAAAAAACTTGTACGGATACAGATGAATTATACAACTGTTGAACTAATTTTTTAAACTCTTGTCATAGCATGGCACAATTTTTTATATGCCTTATTCATAGGAGGTTGTCGCCTTTGTTTCCGAATATCTTCCTCCGGCTCATTATCATCTTTGAAGGAAAGGAAAGATTTAAAGTTGTTAGGAGCAAAGTCCAGGCTGTACGAAGGATTATTAAACGCCAAGCTCCTGTAGGGTTCGCAACGTGAACTCCAGCATTCATCACCAAGGATTTAAAACCGGTTTGTACAGAGGATGATGAAGCACGTTCCATCCAAATTCCTTTACGATTTTTATTGACGTGTTCGCAGTGTCGTGAAAAAAACATCTTTTGACAGTAATTCTTCTCGCTGGTTCTGTATTGCTAGGCACAGTTTCTTATTGGTCTCGCAGTAAACATTTGCATTGATTGATCAAGTTTAACCTAACCAAAAAACGGGACACATGAGTTTTCGAACTGTCAAGATTTACTTAGACTTAACTTTCGTTGTATACCTCCATTCCATTAATTTAGTTTCTGGGGTGTCGTAAGATACCCTAATTTCATTCCCCGCGACTATCCGAGACAGAGAATCAATGTAGAGTGTAAAAAACTGAAGTGCACTGCCCATCCGTGAATCCATCCAACCGCCGTGTTGTTGTTCAGTAAGAATTTCGGTTACCCAAGTTTTCGAAAACTTGAACTACAATGCGGAAATTCCATAACAAGTAAACTTCCGGTTGTACTAAAGCTCCTCTTCAATTGCGTGAACTAGTATCAGTTCACTTGCTTGAACTGTCTTAACTCAACTATTAATTATTTAAACCTCGCAGATTTGTCGATACATTTCACTAGTTTTAATTTAGATCTGCTCTTACCATCGGCAGTTTTTTCAATCGAGGCTGACTTCATATGGCAAAGTGACTACGATCGCAGCGCTGCCGCTGGTAGAAATAGAAACGTAACAGATTGTGGATATACCTCGTATAATAATAGGGTTATAAGAGGAGGGTGTTGCAGATAGGTAGGCCAATAAATCAAATCAGAACCAGAACTCTTAACGAAAAGATAGAACAGAATTTCCCTTTAAACTAAGGGGGGTTAACGCGCGAAACTGTGACGCGAACGAGGATGCCGACCTGTCAAAATGACAGGAGTGGTGGAATGTTCTTCTTCGCGTCGATCCGCGTATTTATCCGGGGATGGATGCTTCGATGGACGGGATTTCTAACGCGCACGTGTTTGGTATAATATGGGACGGATTACGGGCGGTACTTCTAATCGGACATGGTTCCTATTTGTAGGTACCCATAGACATAAACTTGTAGATATTTTAGTTTCTATACTTTCTATATTGTGAAGGAAAAATAAGAGTATAATAGCTTTCCAGATATCATCATAAAACGGTGACATAAACACTACAAAATTCGAAGGAAATTATATTAAGGAAATTATATTATCAATACGTGTGGATCATCGTCCAATTTATTATAATAATAAACTAAATAATTGTGAGTAGGTAAGTTGCGTAACGGTATAATTTTAATAGAAACAAAAAGCATCCCACGTCGCTCATTATAAACAATGAATAGCGATAAGTCATCAAACAGTGAATGAATAACATCCAGCATAACTAATTTCACTTCAAATTAATATTCCGTTTAATTTATTTCGGCATTTCCTTCATTGTTTAGAGAATCGCCGAAATATTTTGTGAATAACTTTGAGTACGCACTGTAATTCGTGCGTGCGTGCTCGTTCTACGTAGTAGTCTCACATTGACAACTTTGACAGTTGATCGCGGCCATAATTAAAAATTAGAACTTTGAAAAGTCTTTTTTTGAAATCGTTCGATCGCCTTAATTATCCAACCAAGAGAACTGAACACAAATGGATCAGTAAATAATCCAAAATTTGAATACCTACGGCCAAAATACACTCGTAAGTGAAAATCTTCACGTGTGATTCTCGATTTCCAAATGAATATAATATCGTATTCTAAGTTTCATCTGTACATCGATCATCGTGCCGCTGGGTATTGCCGTGACATAAAATTTTCTAATCACACTGCTCGTATCGATGTCTATTTTTATATTTATATGTTTTGTTTTGTTGAAATATTAATTTTAGTTATTTAAAGTGATGATGTGAATGATCAATTTCAAGTTTTACTGATATCTCTTAATGCTAATCAATAATTCGATTTCCTTCCACTGAACGATTCATTAGTGAAAGCAATTACTTACATGATCAATATTCAAAAACTGTAGTCACTACTTTACGACGGTGGTCACTTGGAAGTACTTATAAATGATGGCAATCACTTGGAATAACAATAAGAAAACCAAAAATGAAAGCATAGTGTGCCAATAAAACAGAACTACGGATTCCAGTTAAACTATGATATTGCAAACATGATGATTATTTTTATCGCACTTTAATTAACTCACTATGTTCCTACGATATGTTTTTAACGTTATCACAATAATTTTTCGTTGATATTTTCCTATAAATGACTGGTCAATCATTAGTTATTAATTAATTTCTCTTCTATTTACTCGTTTAGGCGTCCGTCCGTCCGTCTTATTTGAATGACGTTAGACATTAGAAATAAATAGTCTTTTATAAGTATTTATACAGTCATTTTAAATGAAAATATATCGAATATTTTTTATTTGTCGGCTCAACTTTTTTATAAATTTCATCTCTTTTAAAAACAATATCGCTGGAACAGAACTGGCTCCGTATTTTAGATCATGCGAAAATTTGATGGCATTTATAGTCGCGCCATCTATCGCGCTAATGAGAAAACATATCGCATTACACAAAATAATGTAAATAGAGGAAGAGGTATGCATAAAATATAATAAAATCGCTTTTAATACTGCACCAAAACAAATTCATAAAATAATAATAATAAAAATATTAAATACTTTATAAGCAGCAGTGAAAATATAGTGTCCCCATCTAGTGTCAAATACAGAAGCTACAAATTACGATACGAACGAATCAGTCCGGATTTTATATATTCTGCGTTTTAAAAGTCCTGATTTACGATATTCAACTGTATAAGTATTTGTGTTATATGATATAGTAAAGTATTTTTTGGATTATAATATTTTCTCAATTCTATTTTTTCTAACTTCAGATGTCATACGTCAACCTTCTATCAACCCCCCTCCTATCTTGTCCTGATTTATATCGCTATGAGATGTAATTTTCAAAAAACTTTTTTATATTATGATTACTTAGAAGTTTAAACATACTGTATTTGATAGGTAATATTTCATACATTGAAAACATTAAATATTTGGAAGAATTTTCTATAGTTACAATATTCCAGAATCGATTATTATAATTCAAATTGAGCAACGATTTACAAACGCAGTAGTCAGTCACTGTGAAGTAACTTTACAATTATGTTTTCAGTTCGTGTCGAAATTGGGCATATTACGTAAGCCTGATGTTACCGGACGATGAGTCATACGTAGCAATATCTTTCACTCTCAATAATATTTACCATTTACTTCATGTTATCACAAGGTAACATGAAGTAAAATGTATAATTAGTTGATGGGTATCGTTCAAAAATTGTATAAAATCTTTTTGATATTATAATTCAAAGTTTGACAAATACTTGAGAAGTACGTGTCAATGATTTAATGAATTTTTGATTATGATTGATGCTACTATCGGAATGTTCATAATTTGAGAAATATTAAAAAGCATTTTAGAATTAGATTAAAGTAAAATAAAGTGATAGTTTATAGCCCAGGTAAGGAAATATATTAAAAAAAATAAAGAAAACAGATTTAGAAATAGACGGTAACCGACTAGTAGGAGTTGCAGTGTTTCTGCAAGATATTTTGATGAAAGCCACAACAGCAATATCATCAATCCAACTTGTTTTAATTCTTAGTCCGTACAGAAATCAAATTGTCTCCAAGCAGTGTTGCCACAATTTAAAAGCTGAATGTAAAAATTGAACTAGAAAATGTACTAGATTGTACCAACTTCAAACAAATTTAATAAAATTATAGAAAGATGTATAAACAAAAGTTTAAATTAAATTTTTTTTCCAAAAATGTTATAGACTGTGTCAATTATTATTTTAAGGATGAAAAATTTATATAAAGTTTACCGATAAAATTAGCAATGCAGTACAAAAATCTCACGATATAAATATAAATCAACTTGGCTCTGTTTTCTAATTATTGTTACAATCTAGTACAATTTCTAGTTTATTTTATTGAACGAAAATATAAAATGACTTTATATTTGCGAACGCAGGGAAAATGTATTAGAAAAAAGGAAAAATGTACTAGCGTATAAAATACACTAAAATGTACTAAAATTGTACTAGCTCTGGCAACACTGTCTCCAAGAAACATGTGCTCCTGAAAGCATTGAGACGTAGTGGATTTCAAGTCACCCATACAAAAAGAAACCCAAGGGAATTAAATCAGGCAACTTACAGGTCAGCAATGAAGCTTTTTGCTGTTAATGCATATCCGTCAAACTAACTGAGACTGAACGGAGTGAACTTTGGTCCACTTTGTATACGGTACGTTATTTTATATCTCAGCTGAGATATGACTTGAAGTGAAAATATATCTGTAAGTCAGGAACCGTCAATCAAATGCAACTCTAATTATAATTTAAACTGTAACGGCTTTCATATTTTTTAATTGGTTGATATCTTCTATCAAGGTTACATGGATATACATAAATATTTACTTATGTAACATCTATTTTTATAACGTATAATAAAACGAAAACGTAATTCTAATTTTATTTTGAAAAAAATGTTCGTATCCGTTCCAATTATAATTTATCATATGCAATAATATGTATATAGGGTGTACGTTGATATTTTATATGGCAACCCTGTCATTTTATAATCTATTACTCATTGATAGAATAATTTATCGGGGAAAACATTTCGTATGGTACAGTTATTCTTGTTAATTAGTTCTATAGGTTTTTTTCCTCGTTATAACTTGTTATTTATGTTGTCGTCGATGCAAAATTTTGCCAAAATATACGCATTATGATTTAATATTGACGATTGAATGAGATTATTTCATTAACGTGAATAAGAACTGTCATTACTTGTCAATATTCTCTCATAATCCATAGATAATATTTCATAGGTTTATGAATTGGAAAAAATCGGAATTTATTCAAACATTAAGAAAACTTTGATAACTGAAACATCTAATCGAATAAGAGTCTATGTACTTTCAAGATTATATCAACGTTAGTTTCAATCGATTTAAAAATATCGATTCACAACATAGAACACGAAATAGTTCTGTGAAATAAGAGTCTATCTAGACGTTCTATCTGGGCGCGGAGAAAGTTGGAACAAGGATTTATGTGTTTTTAAACGTCAGCTGTTGATATAGGAGTCTATATAACAAATAAAGAAGGTTTCTTGGAGGCATGTTTAGTGTTTATTTCTGTTTGCTTATTGTTCGTTTATTTTGTCTATTTCCAAATCATTATTCTCCCATTTTATCACGTTAAATCGATTCAAACAAATTCTATTCGAATTATGTCAAAATTGATCAAGTTTTGGGTCAAAAACGATGGAAATTAAAAGAAAATGAGAACAAAACAAATTCATGTTGCCCAAAAATATAAATGTTACTGTTCAAGATACAGGTGTGGACAGTGAAATGTCAGAAATATGTAATTGGTAATGAAATCTTGATATAGGGTTCTATGTACATCGCCCAGTGTGAAAATCTGTTCTAAAATGCTTTTAGACTATCTGATATTTTTATGTTTCTAAATCGTCATGATTTTAGATCTCTTCTAAACTAAAATTGCTTGTTTTTTAAGACAGTTAAAAATTTGAGACTACGACTACATTCAGTCTTTATCAAAATATTTGTTTGCAATTTGGCAACGTAGCAAAGTTTCGATCATGTGAATTATGACGTAAAAAATTGTTTACACCTACTACGCTTCACGGTGGGCGGCTTCTGATTGATGTCACATTTTAAAAATAAAATAGTAGCTACCAGATTGAAAAAATTTTCAGAATGAAATAGTTTATTTTTTCAGACCAATTTTTTTATAACGACCTTGAACTTTTCTCAAGGTTCTAAAATAATTGATAAACATGAACCAATATTTTTGATGAATTAAGTAGCTACAAACCCCATAATTCATATTTTCAAGTTTAATTCTTTGCATGGATTTATACGTTCTCATAATAATTAAACTTAAACGGATGTTCGTGACTAGAGAACAGTTTTTTTTAAAGGGGTGACTTAGAGATATATGTTAGTCATTCATAACTACTCTACTATGAATAGAACGTGTTTTCTTGGAATGCTATAAACTGTAAGAAATTTTTTATAATGTTTATTCATCGTACGCCAAAGATTGTGCAAATCTAGTTTACGTTTCCTAGACAACAGTAACAAGCCGACTTCCTCCTAAATCTCAACTTTTTATGATCTTACAGATAACAATTTTAAATAGAATTACGAATAAATATTTCAAAATCTTTAATAAACTAATCTCAAATTTAAATGTAAAAAGTACAGCTAGTATTGTTTGAAACATTTATACTTTCAATTATTCTTATCAATCCATAGATTGAAATAAATATGAACGAAGTATTATTTTTTAATGTTTTCTTTTATTCAAAACTAACCGTTTCATTTTTATTTTCCAACCGGCTCCGTCCGTATATCATTCCACAAATTTAAACAGATCATACATTATACTATTCTTGGCATTTTGTTTTCTTTGAAGCGATTAATTAAATTTGCAACGCTTGTTGAGATAACTCCAATATTGGAACAAACTTAAAATTAAGTGCAATCGACGATTTGGATATCCGCCAAATTCTCGATATTTACTTGAATCAACATTATTTGGGTTGAGAAACAGGTTGATATATCATACGCATTCTGCAAATATAATTAAGGAGTGGTGAACGACATTAAATGACACTAAATCAATGTTACAAACAAAAGAAATCAAATTGTAACCAAATAATTGCCATATTCCAGCACTGAAAAATAACTAGATACAAAGCCATGCAGAGCTCATATTCAAAATAAAAAAAAGAAGAATTAGACATCAATTATATTGATTATTTTCAAACAGCTGATTTTAATAGTCAGCCATTTTGTACCGGGACGAACAATGGATTATTGGGTTATCGATTAAGATACTTAAGGTTAATACTGAAAATTAATGATATTTCAAAGTTTATGAATAATTATTCAACTTCCGTATGCCATTATTAGTCTTATAGTGTTTTATTCATGTACATTTATTACTGAAAATATAAGTTAAAAACGAGTTTAAAGTGCTTGTAGTGAAAAAATATCTTATATTGGTGTTTATTGTGAAAAGCAGTGAATATTATCATTTATTGAGTCCAGAAATAAAAACGATATGTGAAGTTAAGTAGAAAATAATCTATAAATAAGGTTTTGGTTGTTTACCTGAAGTTACTATGATGGACGTGGTTAACTATAAATATTTTTGTTGTTCCAGCAAGGGTAAGATCATTCATTTTTTGCAAAAAAACACATTCTTATAGTATTTACAACAAAATTTTCCAAATATATTACTTTGATTTACCGACCGAAAACGTAATTTGAAAATAATCGATTGATTATTTGGAGAAAATTATACGTTTCTTTTTCAGTTCACAATAATGATTGTTTTCATAAAAAAATATGAATACCGTAATTTTTTTTTTCTAATCCATTCTCGATTACAGTTAGAATAGTACGTTTTCTCTTCATAACAATGTAACTGCATAGCTATTTCTATCAATAATTGGTCATGGTTACTTAGAGGTATAATCTTTTAAAAGTCCTATGACAATAAACTGAACATAGAATAATGAACGTGGGTGATTACAAGAACATAATATTTAGAATAAAATTGCAAGACAAAGGCGTGCTTGCACTTATTAAAGATCATTACATATCACGAGTTTTTGCCAATAGTAAAATGTTTAGTAGGTATATATGGTACAGTAACTAATTACAAGTGATATACCGATTTAAAAGTAGAGTATGGCCGAGAAATGGTCAAGACCTCCATCCATTTTAACGTTTTTTACCATTCTTGACATTAAGGTAGAGCAGAATTGAGATAAGTGCCATCAAAACCAAGAGCAGAACTTTGAAGAAGTCTAACCCAAAATTTGTTTATAAAAAAATCATTGTTGATAATTTTAAGCAAGTTATAGTAATTTTTTTTCATAAAAGTGTAGTTTGAAATGCATTTATAACAATCTAGTTAAGGATTGTTAATGAACTGTTTCAAATTTCCACTTTATGATTTTATTACTCGGCGTCGTACAATTCTATTATTATTTTCATCATGCAGAACTAATTATTACTCATTAAACGAGCGTGTCACAACCACACCGTTTAAAAATATCATTCACGTTCTATATAAATTTAAAAATATAACAATAACAATCCGCTGAAATGGAATTACCATATGAGACATTAAACTGATTTTATACTATTTTTAAATCGACCCAATTTTTATGCTGTTCATTCGTGGTATGTCGATTATTAGACCAGGGTCGATAATTTGTGAAATAAAAAAAAAAATAATAGTAGAATGAAACCCATTGGAAAGGAGGATCATATGATAAAAATTTCGTCAAAACTACCAGTCCTATGGAAAAAATTCACATAGTAAAGTTGTACATACACTTTTTTCACATAACCTCAAAATTCGTTTGTAATTTTTATCTTTTACAAAAAACATTTTTTTTTTCACGAAATTTTTTGAAAACATATCTTCTTATGTCCCATATACCCTGTAATTTATTTGATTTGAAATATGTATTTTTTCACGTTATTTTGACATAATATCGAAAAAGCACCCTAATTTTAGAACGAATATTCTCCCGTCAAAATATTATCTTTTTTTAAAAATTCGGTGAGAATTTGGTTCGTTGAAATCTCTACTTCCTGATGGCGTAAAAAAATATTACCATCACCATGGTAAAATTTATCAGAAAATATTTTTTTAATCATTATTAACAATTTTAAATTTTTTACTAAATTCTTCCACTCTAATTACACGAAAAACGTCAGATTCCATGTCCCATCGAAAAATATAAGTAATTAGAGTGTAAAATTCTAATAAACATCTAAGAATAAAATTTTCGGATGCATATTTTTGTATTTGTTTTTTTTCTTTCTGAGAAAAAATACATATTTCAAATCAAATGAATTTCGGTGGGACATAAAAAGGTAACTTTTCACAAAATATCATCAAAAATTTTTTTTGTAAAAGATAAAAACGAAAAACTTGGTTTTTTCAGTTTTTCATATAAACTTTGAGGTTATGTGAGAAAAGTGAAAACACAAAAGTTGTAGATCTTCTTATTATCTACAACTTTACTAATCGACTTTTTTCCATAGGACTTGTAGTTTTGCCATAAATTGAGATAAATCGTTTTTTACCCTTAAAAACTCACCCCTATCCTTTCCCGGCCTCAGATCGCCCGTAAATTATTTATCTTTTAATTTCCATTATAATCTCCTTTTCCAGTATTAATTTTTTTCACTTTTTTTAATTTTAAAGGCTTCTACCCTGATCTCGAGGGTTGCTACTTAGTTTTTGAGTTGGATCAATAAAAACAAATATTTACAGTAATCGGATATGGCTTAATTGTCTTTCAATATGGTCTCCATTGAGATCTTTTGAAAGTAATTGAACCAATTGCATTCGGCTCAGTTCTTAACAGTGTCGGAACTTCCAATCCTCCTCCACTCAGGGCTTCCAGCTCGGAACCCCAGGTAAAGCCTGTAAAGTCGAACTACGAGTTGGCTCCAAAAGCTGTAAAGCTGCACCCGCAGTTGGGCTCCGCGAAATCGGAAGGACCTAACCCGATACCGGCTTGTCCCGATCTGACTGAGATAACAGTTTCCCGGCAAACATCTGGTTCAAGATCGCCAAAGAGGTTTTAGAAGTATGACATGTCGCGCCATCTTGTTGAAACCATGTCGTACGATTATAAGCTTCAAATTGTTGCAGTTGCCGAAAGAAAGAATCCCTTAACATGGCTATGGCTAATTCCGTGCTCTGATATGGCCGCCCAAACGGTTTCTTTCGGCGAACGTGGGTTCTCTGTATAACAGAATACATTGTTCAAACTCTGAAAGCGTTCCAACATTATTCCAACAAAAGCTCGTCTTAAAATTAAACCATTTGGCTGTAATTGAGTTGAAATAAACATGTTCTGAATACCACAAGTTCGTCGATAGACCAGGATTACGTTGAACTGAAGCTCCAACTTTTTGAATTGTGTCTTCTGTTCTAGTTGATCTTGGGCGTCTCATAGTTTCGAACTTTCTGACCCACTGACGAATCAAACTTTCCCTCGAACACCAATTTATGTCATGCAATCCAAACAAACGCCGAGCAATAGCGCACGAAGCGCAGCTCCCTCTCATAACGTTCAAACGCAAGAGAGTTTGTGAAATCGTACGCCTTTCTGGTCCACCCTGTACTATAAAATTATCTTGCGAAGTTAGACGAGGTACGATCACGTTAATATGTGTCTTTCAGTAAGATATGCTACTGATGCAAATGATTTGATTGAAGGAAAATAAAGAAAGCTATTTATAAAGTGAATTTTCGCTCGTAAATAAATGTTTATTTGTTCAACTGTTAACTATAGTAAATGTGACAGGAAAATATGTTCTTCATTCTGTATTTTTCGACCTCTATCTGATTTATATTTAGTACCGGTTATAAAATTTGTTTACTTATAAGAAAACTCGCAGCCACCAATAGTAGATACGAAATCACAAAACTCTGTTACGTTAAATAAAATATTTTTCTTAATAATGTAATTTATACAACACTCTGTATAGTAAATTTTCATTAAAAAAACATATTTTTGGTTTGGAACGGAGCTACATCACCCTGTATAGTACTTTTTTCAATAAATTTTTTTCATATCCCATATACAGGGTGTTTCTAAATTCATGCCGTGATATCACCCTTAAAAGGTGCTAAAATTGAGTCAGAAACTTGAAATTTTGTAATTTTCCCTTACTCTCAAAGGACTAACTAAGGGTATTTTTTCAATATATTCTTGTTACTTTATACGAGGATGACATCCTTGTAGGAGTGATATCTCAGAAAGGGGTGCACTGTTAGAAAATATTGTTATAGGAAATTGAATTTAGAAACACCCTGTATATATTTCTTAAGGTAATTTTATACTTTCGCGGTCCCCTCGATCAATATCCCCCCGAATTTTGTCGCTTGAATTTAGAAACACCCTGTATATATTTCTTAAGGTTATTTTATACTTTCGCGGTCCCCTCGATCAATATCTCCCCGAATTTTGTCGCTTGAATTTAGTAACACCCTGTATATATTTCTTCAGGTTATTTTATACTTTCGCGGTCCCTCGATCAATATCCCCCCGAATTTTGTCGCTTGAATTTAGAAACACCCTGTATATATTTCTTAAGGTTATTTTATACTTTCGCGGTCCCCTCGATCAATATCTCCCCGAATTTTCTCGCTTGAATTTAGAAACACCCTGTATATATTTCTTAAGGTTATTTTATACTTTCGCGGTCCCCTCGATCAATATCCCCCCGAATTTTGTCGCTTGAATTTAGAAACACCCTGTATATATTTCTTCAGGTTATTTTATACTTTCGCGGTCCCCTCGATCAATATCCCCCCGAATTTTGTCGCTTGAATTTAGAAACACCCTGTATATATTTCTTAAGGTTATTTTATACTTTCGCGGTCCCCTCGATCAATATCCCCCCGAATTTTGTCGCTTGAATTTAGAAACACCCTGTATATATTTCTTCAGGTTATTTTATACTTTCGCGGTCCCCTCGATCAATATCCCCCCGAATTTTGTCGCTTGAATTTAGAAACACCCTGTATATATTTCTTCAGGTTATTTTATACTTTCGCGGTCCCCTCGATCAATATCTCCCCGAATTTTGTCGCTTGAATTTAGAAACACCCTGTATATATTTCTTAAGGTTATTTTATACTTTCGCGGTCCCCTCGATCAATATCCCCCCGAATTTTGTCGCTTGAATTTAGAAACACCCTGTATATATTTCTTAAGGTTACTTTATACTTTCGCGGTCCCCTCGATCAATATCTCCCCGAATTTTGTCGCTTGAATTTAGAAACACCCTGTATATATTTCTTAAGGTTATTTTATACTTTCGCGGTCCCCTCGATCAATATCTCCCCGAATTTTGTCGCTTGAATTTAGAAACATCCTGTATATATTTCTTCAGGTAATTTTATACTTTCGCGGTCCCCTCGATCAATATCTCCCCGAATTTTGTCGCTTGAATTTAGAAACACCCTGTATATATTTCTTAAGGTTATTTTATACTTTCGCGGTCCCCTCGATCAATATCTCCCCGAATTTTGTCGCTTGAATTTAGAAACACCCTGTATATATTTCTTCAGGTAATTTTATACTTTCGCGGTCCCCTCGATCAATATCTCCCCGAATTTTGTCGCTTGAATTTAGAAACATCCTGTATATATTTCTTCAGGTAATTTTATACTTTCGCGGTCCCCTCGATCAATATCTCCCCGAATTTTGTCGCTTGAATTTAGAAACACCCTGTATATATTTCTTAAGGTTATTTTATACTTTCGCGGTCCCCTCGATCAATATCTCCCCGAATTTTGTCGCTTGAATTTAGAAACACCCTGTATATATTTCTTCAGGTTATTTTATACTTTCGCGGTCCCTCGATCAATATCCCCCCGAATTTTGTCGCTTGAATTTAGAAACACCCTGTATATATTTCTTAAGGTTATTTTATACTTTCGCGGTCCCCTCGATCAATATCTCCCCGAATTTTGTCGCTTGAATTTAGAAACACCCTTTATATATTTCTTCAGGTAATTTTATACTTTCGCGGTCCCCTCGATCAATATCTCCCCGAATTTTGTCGCTTGAATTTAGAAACACCCTGTATATATTTCTTCAGGTAATTTTATACTTTCGCGGTCCCCTCGATCAATATCTCCCCGAATTTTGTCGCTTGAATTTAGAAACACCCTGTATATATTTCTTAAGGTTATTTTATACTTTCGCGGTCCCCTCGATCAATATCTCCCCGAATTTTGTCGCTTGAATTTAGAAACACCCTGTATATATTTCTTCAGGTAATTTTATACTTTCGCGGTCCCCTCGATCAATATCCCCCCGAATTTTGTCGCTTGAATTTAGAAACACCCTGTATATATTTCTTAAGGTTATTTTATACTTTCGCGGTCCCCTCGATCAATATCCCCCCGAATTTTGTCGCTTGAATTTAGAAACACCCTGTATATATTTCTTAAGGTTATTTTATACTTTCGCGGTCCCCTCGATCAATATCCCCCCGAATTTTGTCGCTTGAATTTAGAAACACCCTGTATATATTTCTTCAGGTTATTTTATACTTTCGCGGTCCCCTCGATCAATATCCCCCCGAATTTTGTCGCTTGAATTTAGAAACACCCTGTATATATTTCTTCAGGTTATTTTATACTTTCGCGGTCCCCTCGATCAATATCTCCCCGAATTTTGTCGCTTGAATTTAGAAACACCCTGTATATATTTCTTAAGGTTATTTTATACTTTCGCGGTCCCCTCGATCAATATCCCCCCGAATTTTGTCGCTTGAATTTAGAAACACCCTGTATATATTTCTTAAGGTTACTTTATACTTTCGCGGTCCCCTCGATCAATATCTCCCCGAATTTTGTCGCTTGAATTTAGAAACACCCTGTATATATTTCTTAAGGTTATTTTATACTTTCGCGGTCCCCTCGATCAATATCTCCCCGAATTTTGTCGCTTGAATTTAGAAACATCCTGTATATATTTCTTCAGGTAATTTTATACTTTCGCGGTCCCCTCGATCAATATCTCCCCGAATTTTGTCGCTTGAATTTAGAAACACCCTGTATATATTTCTTAAGGTTATTTTATACTTTCGCGGTCCCCTCGATCAATATCTCCCCGAATTTTGTCGCTTGAATTTAGAAACACCCTGTATATATTTCTTCAGGTTATTTTATACTTTCGCGGTCCCTCGATCAATATCCCCCCGAATTTTGTCGCTTGAATTTAGAAACACCCTGTATATATTTCTTCAGGTAATTTTATACTTTCGCGGTCCCCTCGATCAATATCTCCCCGAATTTTGTCGCTTGAATTTAGAAACACCCTGTATATATTTCTTAAGGTTATTTTATACTTTCGCGGTCCCCTCGATCAATATCCCCCCGAATTTTGTCGCTTGAATTTAGAAACACCCTGTATATATTTCTTCAGGTAATTTTATACTTTCGCGGTCCCCTCGATCAATATCTCCCCGAATTTTGTAGCTTGAATTTAGAAACACCCTGTATATATTTCTTCAGGTTATTTTATACTTTCGCGGTCCCCTCGATCAATATCCCCCCGAATTTTGTCGCTTGAATTTAGAAACACCCTGTATATATTTCTTCAGGTTATTTTATACTTTCGCGGTCCCCTCGATCAATATCCCCCCGAATTTTGTCGCTTGAATTTAGAAACACCCTGTATATATTTCTTCAGGTTATTTTATACTTTCGCGGTCCCCTCGATCAATATCCCCCCGAATTTTGTCGCTTGAATTTAGAAACACCCTGTATATATTTCTTAAGGTTATTTTATACTTTCGCGGTCCCCTCGATCAATATCCCCCCGAATTTTGTCGCTTGAATTTAGAAACACCCTGTATATATTTCTTCAGGTTATTTTATACTTTCGCGGTCCCCTCGATCAATATCCCCCCGAATTTTGTCGCTTGAATTTAGAAACACCCTGTATATATTTCTTCAGGTTATTTTATACTTTCGCGGTCCCCTCGATCAATATCTCCCCGAATTTTGTCGCTTGAATTTAGAAACACCCTGTATATATTTCTTAAGGTTATTTTATACTTTCGCGGTCCCCTCGATCAATATCCCCCCGAATTTTGTCGCTTGAATTTAGAAACACCCTGTATATATTTCTTAAGGTTACTTTATACTTTCGCGGTCCCCTCGATCAATATCTCCCCGAATTTTGTCGCTTGAATTTAGAAACACCCTGTATATATTTCTTAAGGTTATTTTATACTTTCGCGGTCCCCTCGATCAATATCTCCCCGAATTTTGTCGCTTGAATTTAGAAACATCCTGTATATATTTCTTCAGGTAATTTTATACTTTCGCGGTCCCCTCGATCAATATCTCCCCGAATTTTGTCGCTTGAATTTAGAAACACCCTGTATATATTTCTTAAGGTTATTTTATACTTTCGCGGTCCCCTCGATCAATATCTCCCCGAATTTTGTCGCTTGAATTTAGAAACACCCTGTATATATTTCTTCAGGTAATTTTATACTTTCGCGGTCCCCTCGATCAATATCCCCCCGAATTTTGTCGCTTGAATTTAGAAACACCCTGTATATATTTCTTAAGGTTATTTTATACTTTCGCGGTCCCCTCGATCAATATCCCCCCGAATTTTGTCGCTTGAATTTAGAAACACCCTGTATATATTTCTTCAGGTTATTTTATACTTTCGCGGTCCCCTCGATCAATATCCCCCCGAATTTTGTCGCTTGAATTTAGAAACACCCTGTATATATTTCTTAAGGTTATTTTATACTTTCGCGGTCCCCTCGATCAATATCTCCCCGAATTTTCTCGCTTGAATTTAGAAACACCCTGTATATATTTCTTAAGGTAATTTTATACTTTCGCGGTCCCCTCGATCAATATCCCCCCAAATTTTGTCGCTTGAATTTAGAAACACCCTGTATATATTTCTTAAGGTTATTTTATACTTTCGCGGTCCCCTCGATCAATATCTCCCCGAATTTTGTCGCTTGAATTTAGAAACACCCTGTATATATTTCTTCAGGTAATTTTATACTTTCGCGGTCCCCTCGATCAATATCTCCCCGAATTTTGTCGCTTGAATTTAGAAACACCCTGTATATATTTCTTCAGGTAATTTTATACTTTCGCGGTCCCCTCGATCAATATCTCCCCGAATTTTGTCGCTTGAATTTAGAAACACCCTGTATATATTTCTTAAGGTTATTTTATACTTTCGCGGTCCCCTCGATCAATATCTCCCCGAATTTTGTCGCTTGAATTTAGAAACACCCTGTATATATTTCTTCAGGTAATTTTATACTTTCGCGGTCCCCTCGATCAATATCTCCCCGAATTTTGTCGCTTGAATTTAGAAACACCCTGTATATATTTCTTAAGGTTATTTTATACTTTCGCGGTCCCCTCGATCAATATCCCCCCGAATTTTGTCGCTTGAATTTAGAAACACCCTGTATATATTTCTTCAGGTTATTTTATACTTTCGCGGTCCCCTCGATCAATATCCCCCCGAATTTTGTCGCTTGAATTTAGAAACACCCTGTATTTCCACCCCCCTAACCATTTTTTTATAAATACGCCGTAAAAACGAAGATTTAAAAAAAATAGGACCGCTAAAGTATAAAATTACCTTTTTTCAATGTAATATTGAAGGTTTTTTACAAAAAAACCTTATATGTCACGTAAATTTGACCGCCCTATAAAAGAGTGACCTATTTCACGGTACAGTGATTAAGTGTCTGTGATTTATTTATGTCACATCACAAACTAAAAGGAAATCGATGTTTAAAAATTCCATAATTATAATAGGTGTGTTACTTATTATATTATTTGAGACTTGGTGTCGTAATTTTTTTGTTAGTTACAACATAAATTTAATATGGACTGCTACTGCTTGTATTCACCCCAGCAAAAGGAAAACGAAGAAAACATCATCAGGATTAACCATTGGGGACAACAATAATTAACTGAAATGGTACTGTGTAATGACGAAATAAAAAAACGTATACGAAAATTGGCAGCTACGGTTGTTCATTTTGTTTGTAATATATTAAAAAAAAAAGTTATTTGGTCTGGGACGATGATGTCATGCTGTAATTTGAAATTTGTTTTGTCTGGATTTGTAAAAATCACAACAGCTTCGTTATGATATACGAGGGGCACACATAAATGAGACTGTGTTGGGAAAAACGCTTTTATTTTTATTCAAAAACAATACTGGATGTGTCATGTGACGGTGGACAATACGAACTTTTTTATTTTAAATGCAACCCGCTGTATATTATTAATAATTTATTGGAATCTTGAGAAAATTCATGTACAATGTCCTATACCTATTTGTAACTGTTTCGGAAATATAAATTAATGCAAGCATCCATTTCGGGACGAGTAATGAACGATAATTTTTATTATACTTACCTGAAAATAACGAAAAAAAGGTAAGAATTAAATTTAGATCGTTAAGAAATAACAATACACCGTAATAGTACAAATCATGGTTAACATTTCCATAGCAACAAGTGGGAAAAGTACTTCTCTCACATGTTGCACACTATACTTTTTCTACAACTGAACAAATTGAAATAAAAGTAATGGAACTTAATATTTATTTTTATGATTAGTAAAACCAAAATAACACTAAAGTGTCTTCTTAACTGTTAAATAATATTATTTAAAATTGTAGTTGATTGCGAAATTTTTACTATTTTGCTTAGTTAAACCCGGAACGTCATTTCTTTTTATTATATTTCCTGTTAAATGTTAATTTTAGATGTTGAGGGTGAGGGTTGATCGTTCATTTACGGTGAATTTTCCGTCTCCATTTCTGTAAAGGGTTCGAGTAGTTTTTCAATGGAGTTGTCATTTTTTTTTTACTCTTCGACGTATCCTTCTGCCACGGTACTGGATCGCCATTCCCCATGGCGCTTCAAGGTTAATATGTCCCCTCCTGCCTTTACCAAAATTGTTGCCGAAGCACGTCTGAAGCAGTTATCAGTGTAGAGATGAGGGTTTTTTTAATTTTGAAAAAATTGCAATTGTCTTAGCCATTCCAGTTCCAGTACATTATCCGTGTTGGTAATTTAAAAAAAAAACGTTTTTCTGGCAAATCAATCGATCGAAGAACAGCATCCACGTCCCAACCCCCCGGAAATCACTATAAATCAACAGTTTGTAATCTAAAGTTTTACCCAGTGTTGATTTGTCACCAGGAAAATCCAGATCAAGATATGAACACGAGTATCAACTTTTTATGAAATAGCGAGATATTAAAACTTTAATTGATGATATTCTTATAGTTTATTAGTTGAAAAATCCAAAAATATGTGAAAAAATCCGAGCGCTGTTCTGAAAATGCCACCTTTACGTTTTTCTAAAAACAGATGAAAACAAGGTGTTATTGTTTATCGTCTCATCCATTATATTCACCTGATCTGACTATTTAAACATTCATCCTTTTGTCAAACCTCATATTTCGTAAAGTAAAATCATTTAATGATGAAATACATTCAATAATAAATTTAACCGACAGATAATAAAAGTTTATAATGACTATTAACACTTGACCCAACTGTCTATTTATTGGTTGCTAACTGTATGTTTATTATAGTCAACCTTCAAACTTACTAATAGCATTTTATTTTTGAAAATATTGATATTGAAAACTAATAAAAAGCCAATGAAATATAGATTTTTAAATTTTCTTACAAATAAAATGATTTCGTCAAATTTAAAACACTAATAGCCGTTTAAAATCTTTTGCCGAAGATCGAGATTGCCTCAAATGAGCGACTGTACCCCTCTTTTCACAATGTTCCATGCCTTGATCCACAGCATCACCAATCACCAACAATAAAATCAACCATTGGGTATGCACGTATGGATTTGGGGTCACGTATACACTGCAACCCATTTCTTGCTGCGATACTGGAGAACCCAGTGTTTACAGTTGATCCATCAATCCCACTCATTTCAAAAAGTCTAGAATGTGGGATGGCTTTAATTTCCAGAGATCTTCGCCTTCTATTTCATCCGCTCCCAAGTGTAGTGCTCTGGAACTTCATATTCATGTCCTCTGTGCAACAAAATCTGCACGCCGCATTATCTGCTAGGTCTAGCGTCTTCAGGTGTTTGTTGTGGTAACAGTGCCCCGATAGAACTCTTGTTAGTATTCGTAGATTGTTTTTATTTGGGTTGATACATTCTGCAGATATAATCTGGCTACAATTCCCCATAAGAGTATTTGACTGTCCCAGTCCCTGTAGGCGTCATGAGCCCCCAAAGTTTGAATTCAGTTATCAATATTCGTACTACAGAAGGATCTCTTTAATTCGAACCCCGAAAATTTAACCCCATTTCGAATCCATGGAGCGTATAGGTATATATAAATATGAGGTCTCGTATACACTGCAACCCAAAGGATCTACTGTGTCCCCCTTTTTTTTATGTGATACTGGAGAACCCAGTGCTAACAACTCCTTTTGTGGTGTGGCTTTAATTGATAGAGATCTTCGTCTTCTATTTCATACGGTCCCAGGTGTAGTGCTCTGGAGTTCCAAAGTGTCTTACAGAGAATGTGGACAAATCTGCACGCCGCATTATCTGCTAGGTCTAGCGTCTTCAGGTGTTTGTTGAGACGACAGTGCTCCAAACTTTAGGGATATTTCTATTGCATGTACCAAGAACCAACTAAAAGTTGAAGTTAAATCAGATGAACACACTGTTTATACTACCAGTACACCAACACTCATATCAATTGCCTATTGCTGTTTCGTGTTTGTAAAATTAGTTGTTGTACTAGAAATAGTTTTGTTCAATACATATTTTTGTTAATTGTATTATATTATATCAGCTCCCAAATTATCAAGTCCTCAAGGTCCTCCAAGGTCTGCGGGAAGCCACTGAGACCTATTATTTGAACAATTTATACACCTAGTTATAATATTTCCGGGCTGTTTGGTACACCAGAGAGTTGTTATGAAGATGGGGAAATTTTGATCTCCTTTCATAGAAATAAAGCCGAATTTTACTTTGTTTCCTAACCATGAATGAAACGTGGGTACATCACTTCACACCCGAAACAAAATAACAATCAAAACAATGGACTGAAAAGGGAGAACCGACTCCAAAGACGGCAGAGACCTTTCCATCTGCAGGCAAGGTCGTGTCGTCGATTTTTTTGGGATAATTTTCATTGACTATTTGGAAAAAGGAAAAACTATCAATGGATAGTATTATGCAACGTTTGAGCTAAGAAAACAAGCGAAAACAGCCGCATTTGGCTAAGAAGAAAGTGTTTCATCAAGACAATGCACCAGATCACACTCTGGTTATTGTAATGGCCAAAATTAGTGAATTAAAGTTTGAATTGCTACCTGGTGCACCCTATTCGTCAGATTTAGCCCCCTCGGATTATTTTCCGTTCGTCTACTCGAAAAAATGCCTTAGTGGTCAAAGATTGTCCAACAATGAAGAGATAATGTCGGCAGTTAATGGCTATTTCAAGGATTTTGACGATTCTTATTATAAAAAGGGCATCGAACTTATTGAATATCGCAGGAAAAAACATATGTAGCTAAAAGGAGGTTACGTTGAAAAATAATTATATTATTTTTTCCAAAATTTTTGTTTGAAACAGGTAGTTATGGATCTAACCTCGTATGTAGTATTTGTTTGTAAATATTATAACATAGAAAGTGTGGAATGACTTTTTGGAGGCGTGTACATCAAAAAAATTATATACACGCCTTTATAGGGTAGTCTTATCCAACAATAGAATTTAAAATAAAAATTAAATGTTGCATGACGAAAAAAAAAATATGCAAATTGGTTAAATTCATTTCGTAAGAATGTATGAGAAAAAAACCTCTCAGTGTACAATTATTTCCTTAATTTACTATCATTTACGACCAATTTTCAATTATCCTTTTTACTATAACACCAGGACCGTACTGGCCAAGCCCTAGATCGCGAGGAACCGCATCTCGAAGCTTCTTTCGTCAATTGTTCACGAAAAATTCTTCAATTCTATTTATGTTCTCAAAGTTTTCACAGCTAAACATCTGAGTCAACGATCTAATTTGAAAACCCCGGTGATTACCATCTCTTCCCTGAATTGAGGAAAAACTTGGATGGGACGCATACAAAAAAGTTTGATTTAAACCTTATTTATGGATAAACCTCGTATATATTTGTAGCGTTTCAACGTTGAAAAACTCTTCTCATTGAAAATATAAACAGAAAAGAATCATCCCACAGAACCGCGCCGGTTTCACGGCATAATGCCCTTGAACATCAACAAAATGTTTATTATTTAACTAGCTAGGAATCAATGAACTATTACGTGTCCGTGACAACTTCCGTTTTGTTAAGAATTTCGCTGCAAACTTAAGAGAGATAGAGGGGAAAAAACCTTTTATTCATAGCTACTGCACGGCGACCAATGACCAAAGCACCTGCTGTTCCACTTATTCACTTTTATAGTACAGTCAGTCTAGCAAAACCGAAATTAATCTTTCTCACGAATCTGAAACAATTAACCGATTTACGCTGTCAATAAACGTTCCCACAGACATTTTTTTACCTTAGACTCAAATTACAGTAAGGGAAATTATACAGTGTGTTCATAAATTAACGGAACGTGCAAATATTTCGATTTTTGTCGAATTAGAGTTTTAGATAAAGTTCAGAAAACAAGAATACCCCGATTTTGCTGAAATTTTTGCCAAAGCTTGTACTTGATTGGAGGAGATAATCCCTAAATTAATTTTTACCGATAAGCCTCATTCAAAGATATAACAATTTTACTAAAAATTTCCAAAAATATTGTTTTCAGTGGAAAAAGTTTCAAACAAAAGATGAAGCTCATAAAATGCTCTACAAAAAAGGTCCTATACATTTTTTCGTAAACCTACTCTTTTGGCTGTTATCACCCAAAATATCTCGATAGAAATCAAATTGTCTACCCCACCTGTAACTAGCTTGTGGCGAAAAGTATTCAATATATATTTATATAGCTGGTACTATATCCTTTGTTTATTTTGGAAATTTTAAAACAAAAATTCCTTTTTTCCGACATTTAACTCTCTAATAGCACTGGTTTCGATCTACATGGATCTCGTCAGAACAAAGCAATACTCGACCGTTCAAAGTCACTCATCCAAACCGAAAACAATATATAAACGGAACGTACCACCGGATATTTGAACAGTGGTTCCGATAGTCGATATCTTCTGTACCAAATAGCAATACTGACTGGTAGTGTCAATTGAAGACCCCGAACGAGCAGTGAATGTTAATAACTGCGAACAATAGGACTTTGTACTGTTTTGACGATAAGTTAATACTCCCTTGTAGTCTGTTAGTAACTTCGAATGATAGGTCGGTGTACTGTCCTAATGAGACCCAAATAAGTCGAAACCGGCCGAAATATTATACAGCAGCTCTGAATATTAGTGACCTCGAACGATAGTACTGCCTTATAGAGACCTAAAAAGGTCGAAACTGATTAAGAAATTCTATTGCAGCGCTAAATGTTATTGACTTCGAACGATATAGCGTTTTACCGTTTTGATGAGACCCAAATAGTTCGAAATCAATCGAAAGATAATACTGCAGCGCTGACTGTTAGTTACTTTGAACGATAGGTCGTTGTACTGTTCTGATGAGAGCCAAATAGGTCGAAACCGGACGAAATATCCTACAGCAGCTCTGAATATCAGTGACCTCGAACGATAGTACTGCCCCGCCGAGACCTAAAAAGGTCGAAACTGATTAAAAAATTCTATTGCAGCGCTAAATGTTATTGACTTAGAACGATATAGCGTTTTACCGTTTTGAAGAGACCCAAATAGTTCGAAACCAATCGAAAGATAATACTGCAGCGCTGACTGTTAGTCACTTCGAACGATAGGTCGTTGTACTGTTCTGATGAGAGCCAAATAGGTCGAAACCGGACGAAATATCATACAGCAGCCTGAATATTAGTGACCTCGAACGATAGTACTGCCTTATAGAGACCTAAAAAGGTCGAAACTGATTAAAAAATTCTATTGCAGCGCTAAATGTTATTGACTTCGAACGATATAGCGTTTTACCGTTTTGAAGAGACCCAAATAGTTCGAAACCAATCGAAAGATAATACTGCAGCGCTGACTGTTATTTACTTTGAACGATAGGTCGTTGACTGTCCTGATGAGACCTAAATAGGTCGAAATCGGTCTACGATTATGCTTTTCTGTCAATGTATTTCACCTCATTATAAGGGATGAACTGGAGTAGCATTTTCATCCAGATTTAAAGATTTTTAAATTTTGGTAACGTTACTCAAATGTGACCGCGTATTTTTATATCGTCTATTTACTATTTTGTTTATATCTTGACAGTAATTTTCATAAACGGTTAGATATTGTTTTAAAAAATTGTTAATTTAAGTCTTACATAATTTAATGTTAGAAAAGCAACGTATTCAAGATTCCAGGAAAATTTTATGTTAGTAAGTTATTGTACTTTAAAAAAGTTGTATCTACCGTTTTTAATTTGAGTTCTACAAACGATAATTATTTCATTTCTAAGAAAAAATAAAGTAAACATAAAATTCTCTGTACACAATGACATAGATCATTCAGCAAATCCGTTATAATATTCTACTATAAACTTTTTTTTATTTACATTATAGTTTGTATCACTTCCAAAGTACAAGGTGTCTCAAAAGAAAAATCACCTTTTAGTGGACCGTGAGTTTTACAAAAAACGGTCTGTAGCGCCTAGAAAATTCTGTAACTTTCGTCACTTGAATAATGCTCTAGGTGCTCGATTGATCGGAAAATAGATCGAGAAGTTTGAAGAGACCGAATCACCACAAGATAAACCAAAATTTGGGCGTTCAAGGTCTTCTAGAAAGATCGAAACGTAGACAGTTCGTGAAAACCCTGACTCGTTTATTTGCAAGTGTACTGTTGTTTAAAACGCCCATAGATCATCATCATATCGCATGTGGAGCTGCAACCCTTCAGAATTCAGTTGATGCAAGAATAGAAGTCTCAAGATGCTGGTAAGAGGCTTGAGCTCTTTCCAACGTTTACCAACATCTTGTTTTCGGATGAAGCTTATCATAATGGACACGTCAACATTGTTGAAAAGCAGAAGACTGCTGTAGTTGGAGACAATTTTGAATTAATTTAGCCACCATTAATGTAGCCACCACAGAAATATGGCATAGACGTTTGGGGCACGCAGGCAAAGATGCTATGAAGAAACTGAAGCTAAAGTCATTAGAAAAAGTCTGTTCACCATGCGTTGAAGGAAAAACTACTAGGTCGCCGTTCCCTACAAATGAAAATAAAACCAGAAGCATAGGAGAACTAGTTCATAGTGATATATGCGGCCCAATAACCCCAAACACAATTAAAGGGGAAAATATTTCCAAGTAATACTAGATGATTTTTCCAATTTCCCGGTTGTTGAAAGCTTAACATTCAAAAATGAAGCTGAAGAAAACTTAAAGCAGTATGTCACAGATTTAGAAAGGCATTTTAGAATGGAGGTCAAAGTTTTCAACATATAGTCAACAGTCAAATGGCAAGTCAGAGAGGATGAATATGACACTTTTGCACATGGTTGGAACAAAGTTGATTGAGTCAGGTTTGCCCAAGACTTTGTGGGCAGAAGCTGTAAGATGTTCTGCATATGAACTTAACCGAATCATAGCTCTAAAAGATGGCTACACTCCTTCTCAAATATGCACGGCAGAAACAATATAGACAAACTTCGAGTTTTTGGTTTTAGAGCCTGGTATACAGTAATTCCAAAAGAAAATAAATTGGAAGCAAAGGCCAAGAAAGCAGTAATGATTGGGAACTGTGTAGGAGACTATAAGTTATGGATACCAGAAGAAAATAAACTCATTAAATGGAAAAGACAGTATCAGAAGACTGATCTGTTTGTGGCGTGGCTCGAGACTTGTGTTGTTCGTTCGTCGTTCGGGACTAACAGCCTCAGAAAACTGATTCTGTTAATATTTAGTGAACAAATTTAGTGTAAAATATCTCTTTAGGAATTCAATCAATCCAAAACCCAAATATTAGAAACTATCCTACATTTGCCTAAAGACTATAACCAAAGAACATGGTTCCAACAATACGGAGCAATTTCCCACACGTCCAATCGATCTATGCCAGGAGTTCGTGAAATTTTCGTGTCAAATTGATCTCCAGGAGAGATGATATAAGTAGGCCTCCACGCAGTCTCGATTTAACACGCTTGATTAAATGAATGACGTGAGGGCAACGGTTTACATTTAGAAGATGTTATGTTCAAGAAATAAATTTCTAAGCAATGTATTTTAATATTAATTAATATTTTTTATACAACTACTATATATTTTGCAATAAAAATCTACCTTTTCAAAGTAGGATGTTTACCATTAACCATCAACTTGGGTTTCCCCTTATCGCTTGTACTAGTAGGAGTAGTCATTGAACTATGACTAGCCGTAGCTGTGGTTAGATCACTGGCAAAAGAACTGACGCTAGTTTCCTTAGAAATAGGCGTGGACGTCCTCCCGTTGGCTACCGGATCGCCGCCACTCAAAGAGAGTTGTAAATGACTCTTTGGTGGTCCCGGAGGAGGTTTCTCATCTACCGGAAGCATGTACGATAACATGGTTACAAGGCGAGGCTAATGAGGAACTCGAATCCAAGTTATAGCACCATTAGGAACGGAGGATTTTGAGAAATTACCACATTTCGCGTATCTGAAACAAAAAATTTTCACAATACAAAATCCTCTTTCAATTATCATATATTTTACTTTGCTTCCAAAAACAATTTAATGGTATTAGCATATTATACCATCACTCATTTATTCTAGTGAAACTAATATAACTAAAACTGAAGATTTTCACAGTTTTTTTTTAATCTGTCAGCAAGTAAGCTTTCAAGCAGAAGTTTTTTAGACATTTTCGCTGTTACGTTCTAGTTCAGATATAAGATTTATCAAGGTTTCTTAGAGATAATCTAGTTGCAGCTGAAAATTATAAAAACATAGTCTGCTTCAGGTAGAGTTGACCCAGAAGCTTGAGTCCAAAATTCTGCTCATTTTCCCACAACCCATTTCCCGCTCAATTCGTCGACAGGCTTCACCAATAGTCAACAATTGCTCGGGGAAATATTCATACCATGGGTCACCAACGCAACTCTTATATTTACCACCAGTTGAAGTTTCTTTACTACAGATTTCACTATTAGAGCAAGGTTCTATTTATTCAACTTTATGCCTACAGTTTTCTGCAAACAGATCGGATATTTACTAAAAAACAAGCCGAATAGCCCTGGCAGCTGATGCCTTCTCAACCTTAAGAAGAAGTTATTCGATTTAATAATCGATTAGAAATCGAAAACATCTTCGCATTGTGGAATAGATAAAATAAAGTTTCAATTTAATTATGTCACATCATCGAAATCGATGCAGGTTAGATATTTGTGATGAACGTTAGAAATCGAATCTTCATTCGAATCCACGATTCTCGGAAATCAAATTGAGGCTTTTATATCGTGAATCCCAATGTTGTTGTTTAAAAATTTGTAGATATAATAAAATATCAAATTTTTTTTGTGCTTCTAACATCATTTTATAGAACTCAGCAATATTAGCAAGTCCACACTGTAAATAAAACCATAGATAGGAAGTCGGATAGTCACTAAAAAACAAGTCGAATAGCCCCGGCAGCTGAGGCCTTCTCAACCTTAAGAAGAAGTTATTCGATTTAATAATCGATTAGAAATCGAAAACATCTTCGCATTGTGGAATAGATAAAATAAAGTTTCAATTTAATTATGTCACATCATCGAAATCGATGCAGGTTAGATATTTGTGATGAACGTTAGAAATCGAATCTTCATTCGAATCCACGATTCTCGGAAATCAAATTGAGGCTTTTATATCGTGAATCCCAATGTTGTTGTTTAAAAATTTGTAGATATAATAAAATATCAAATTTTTTTTGTGCTTCTAACATCATTTTATAGAACTCAGCAATATTAGCAAGTCCACACTGTAAATAAAACCATAGATAGGAAGTCGGATAGTCACTAAAAAACAAGCCGAATAGCCCTGGCAGCTGAGGCCTTCTCAACCTTAAGAAGAAGTTATTCGATTTAATAATCGATTATAAATCGAAAACATCTTCGCATTGTGGAATAGATAAAATAAAGTTTCAATTTAATTATGTCCCATCATCGAAATCGATGCAGGTTAGATATTTGTGATGAACGTTAGAAATCGAATCTTCATTCGAATCCACGATTCTCGGAAATCAAATTGAGGCTTTTATATCGTGAATCCCAATGTTGTTGTTTAAAAATTTGTAGATATAATAAAATATCAAATTTTTTTTGTGCTTCTAACATCATTTTATAGAACTCAGCAATATTAGCAAGTCCACACTGTAAATAAAACCATAGATAGGAAGTCGGATAGTCACTAAAAAACAAGTCGAATAGCCCCGGCAGCTGAGGCCTTCTCAACCTTAAGAAGAAGTTATTCGATTTAATAATCGATTAGAAATCGAAAACATCTTCGCATTGTGGAATAGATAAAATAAAGTTTCAATTTAATTATGTCACATCATCGAAATCGATGCAGGTTAGATATTTGTGATGAACGTTAGAAATCGAATCTTCATTCGAATCCACGATTCTCGGAAATCAAATTGAGGCTTTTATATCGTGAATCCCAATGTTGTTGTTTAAAAATTTGTAGATATAATAAAATATCAAATTTTTTTTGTGCTTCTAACATCATTTTATAGAACTCAGCAATATTAGCAAGTCCACACTGTAAATAAAACCATAGATAGGAAGTCGGATAGTCACTAAAAAACAAGTCGAATAGCCCCGGCAGCTGAGGCCTTCTCAACCTTAAGAAGAAGTTATTCGATTTAATAATCGATTATAAATCGAAAACATCTTCGCATTGTGGAATAGATAAAATAAAGTTTCAATTTAATTATGTCCCATCATCGAAATCGATGCAGGTTAGATATTTGTGATGAACGTTAGAAATCGAATCTTCATTCGAATCCACGATTCTCGGAAATCAAATTGAGGCTTTTATATCGTGAATCCCAATGTTGTTGTTTAAAAATTTGTAGATATAATAAAATATCAAATTTTTTTTGTGCTTCTAACATCATTTTATAGAACTCAGCAATATTAGCAAGTCCACACTGTAAATAAAACCATAGATAGGAAGTCGGATAGTCACTAAAAAACAAGTCGAATAGCCCCGGCAGCTGAGGCCTTCTCAACCTTAAGAAGAAGTTATTCGATTTAATAATCGATTATAAATCGAAAACATCTTCGCATTGTGGAATAGATAAAATAAAGTTTCAATTTAATTATGTCCCATCATCGAAATCGATGCAGGTTAGATATTTGTGATGAACGTTAGAAATCGAATCTTCATTCGAATCCACGATTCTCGGAAATCAAATTGAGGCTTTTATATCGTGAATCCCAATGTTGTTGTTTAAAAATTTGTAGATATAATAAAATATCAAATTTTTTTTGTGCTTCTAACATCATTTTATAGAACTCAGCAATATTAGCAAGTCCACACTGTAAATAAAACCATAGATAGGAAGTCGGATAGTCACTAAAAAACAAGTCGAATAGCCCCGGCAGCTGAGGCCTTCTCAACCTTAAGAAGAAGTTATTCGATTTAATAATCGATTATAAATCGAAAACATCTTCGCATTGTGGAATAGATAAAATAAAGTTTCAATTTAATTATGTCCCATCATCGAAATCGATGCAGGTTAGATATTTGTGATGAACGTTAGAAATCGAATCTTCATTCGAATCCACGATTCTCGGAAATCAAATTGAGGCTTTTATATCGTGAATCCCAATGTTGTTGTTTAAAAATTTGTAGATATAATAAAATATCAAATTTTTTTTGTGCTTCTAACATCATTTTATAGAACTCAGCAATATTAGCAAGTCCACACTGTAAATAAAACCATAGATAGGAAGTCGGATAGTCACTAAAAAACAAGTCGAATAGCCCCGGCAGCTGAGGCCTTCTCAACCTTAAGAAGAAGTTATTCGATTTAATAATCGATTAGAAATCGAAAACATCTTCGCATTGTGGAATAGATAAAATAAAGTTTCAATTTAATTATGTCACATCATCGAAATCGATGCAGGTTAGATATTTGTGATGAACGTTAGAAATCGAATCTTCATTCGAATCCACGATTCTCGGAAATCAAATTGAGGCTTTTATATCGTGAATCCCAATGTTGTTGTTTAAAAATTTGTAGATATAATAAAATATCAAATTTTTTTTGTGCTTCTAACATCATTTTATAGAACTCAGCAATATTAGCAAGTCCACACTGTAAATAAAACCATAGATAGGAAGTCGGATAGTCACTAAAAAACAAGTCGAATAGCCCCGGCAGCTGAGGCCTTCTCAACCTTAAGAAGAAGTTATTCGATTTAATAATCGATTATAAATCGAAAACATCTTCGCATTGTGGAATAGATAAAATAAAGTTTCAATTTAATTATGTCCCATCATCGAAATCGATGCAGGTTAGATATTTGTGATGAACGTTAGAAATCGAATCTTCATTCGAATCCACGATTCTCGGAAATCAAATTGAGGCTTTTATATCGTGAATCCCAATGTTGTTGTTTAAAAATTTGTAGATATAATAAAATATCAAATTTTTTTTGTGCTTCTAACATCATTTTATAGAACTCAGCAATATTAGCAAGTCCACACTGTAAATAAAACCATAGATAGGAAGTCGGATAGTCACTAAAAAACAAGCCGAATAGCCCCGGCAGCTGAGGCCTTCTCAACCTTAAGAAGAAGTTATTCGATTTAATAATCGATTATAAATCGAAAACATCTTCGCATTGTGGAATAGATAAAATAAAGTTTCAATTTAATTATGTCCCATCATCGAAATCGATGCAGGTTAGATATTTGTGATGAACGTTAGAAATCGAATCTTCATTCGAATCCACGAATCTCGGAAATCAAATTGAGGCTTTTATATCGTGAATCCCAATGTTGTTGTTTAAAAATTTGTAGATATAATAAAATTTTTATTTATTAAATTGATATCCGGTTTGAATTGAAACACTTTATTCATAAATTCGGCTCTGTTTATTTATAAAAAGTTTAACGAACCAGTTAATTTAATGCAATATGGCGAGGTAGTTAGGTGAATACTGTTTTATAATAGACAACTATTTTAGTATCCAATTAGGGTTACATAGAAACTATAAAAAGTATAGGCACATAAGCGCGAAAGAAATGTATGGAATTAAGTACAGTACACATCAAACAGATCCGGATTAAGAACAAAATTAGCCTAAGAGCATACCGGACCAGGCCATACGAGATGTATCGATTCTTCTTTTTTATTGTCAGTAAACTCTTCTCATATATTACATTAATTACCTACCACATCGAAAACATTTCAACCTGTCATCTTGTAAACTATTAAACGTTTGAAATGAATTTATAAATACAAATATTTTCATAGTATATCCTCACGATGTAATTAATCATAGATTCGATGTTTATAAATAGATATTTAAAACGGTATATTGTTAACAGCAACAAATTGGCATTTATCATTTTATTTATAACCACTATTGAATATTTTCCAGTGTCAAGGTTCGGCGCAGTTAGAGGTTATAAATAAGATACAGGACCGGAATTAGCTTCAATGATAATCATATTCACAAAATGTACGCGTCAGTGGCAAGTTTCAACTTGCTGCTTCGATTTGGGCACCAAAACAAATCAAAAACAGATTGGAAAATATTTACGGTGACATGTGCCCATTATTTGATTCGCTGGGGACGAGAATCATTAGAAGATGACTCACGTACGGGACGTGCTTTGACGGTGACTGCCGCGAGGACAAAGAAAGCCTAATCTGATCAATTGTAACTACGGTCTTTTAATAAGATCCGACATCTAAAATATATTCCAGAGAGTGTCATCGTGAAGGACCAAAAAAATGATCGTTACAATATTTTGGGATCTCGTGGGTATATTTTAATTGATTTACAAAGCAATTGTATCAAGAAATTATTGAAAACAAGCGCGACAAAGTAAGTTGTGCTCCAGTCCATTCTGATTCCCTTTCAAAGGCTACACGAATGTAGCTTCACAGCCTATAGCCCCGATCTGATCTTGTCCGACTGTTTTTTACAAAGCTGAAGGCCAAGTTACGGGGTAGTAAAGGATAAAATTGAACTGGCGGTGGTCAAAAATTTTCACTCATGCAACGTAATTTTAAACTGGTACAGAAGCTTTAGTCAGACTTTCTGAAAAGTGTGTGGCATTATTCATAGGTCTTAAACAACTTTTTTTGGTATTGAAAAAAATTGATTCCCTGTGGATTGCAATAGCAATAATAATTGTGCCAGCACACTGGTGTCGTCATTCAAATTAGCCGCCCCAATACCGTAGACAGCAACGGATCATCACTATCCATATTTCCTGTCCAACATAATACCATCAGCCAGAGCAGACCTGGCTCCGAGTTCGCCGGCAGGACGCCCAGAACGTCCATTTATCCATTTTCTATATAAATTTGACCGAAAAAATCGTATTTTCTGTTGATGAGATCGCGAACTGTTACAATCACAATTGAAAGAAGATGTACTTCAATTATTATATGGTCCATTTGCTTTGGAATAATCAGTGAACGCATTACTTTTTACAATAATAGTTACTCGGTTAAGCGTAACTGTTCTATATTATTCTTTAACGCCTATTTAATTCCGGAAGATCCTACAACAAATTATTCCATCATCTCGTTGGTTTTTTACTTACCACATATAATTAAATTTCGAGTGCGTTCAAATTGATTTTTAATTACGAGAAATTACGCTTTATGTTATACGGAGTTCTATCTGTTTTTTCATACGAGTTAGTTGTTTGAATATCATTAATGTAAACTCAGTGACGTACTAAATTCAAATTTTCAGTTAAACTGCGATTTAATTCTAAGTTACAGGGGGTATTTCGTAAGTAATGTCGATTTTTATATGCAAAAACTCTTACGCCTTAATTTAATCATATTTAGACTAAACTCTAATTCTATGAAAAGTACACTCCACTTTCTTTTAAACATACTTTCTTCATTTAATGAATTATTGGAAACAAAAGTGACATTGGCAGCAGGGAAAATATGTGAAATTGAAGAGGAAGACACAGCGTTGGTTTAATCGTTTCAATACTGGCGATTATGGAACGACCCCCGGTGCCCTCACAGGCATGGAAGCACCTCGTAAAACGTTGGAAGGATTGGGCCACCAAACCGTAACCCAAACGTCATGTACACCATATGGTGTTATGGTCTTTTTGTGTATGTCTTCCTCAGACACCTAGATATGATTGTAAGGTTTAACCGAATCGATATATCAACGGACTGCTGTTCCGGATTTCTTTCTTTTTTGACTTTTTCTTCCTCAATAATCCTTCGACCCTTGTCTGACTGATACCTGACCCAAGGTATCCGTTTTTGGAAATTCCAAGTCACCTTACCTATACACGTATATACCTGGTACACGTTTTAGGGAAAACCAACATACTTATCACGAACCCAAGCGAGACGTTTTGAATCGAGGATCACTTTTTATGGAGGCAGCGAAGTGGGCAGATCTCGGACGTCTGGATCTCGCTGCTTCGGCACGCGGGACTTAGTTTAATGTTACATTTTGTCGCTACTGGATTCGGGAAAATCCTCATTGGGTTTAGACAAAACACACTCAATGCCACTAAAAAATTATTTTCATTTATTGGTCTTTATATCTTTCGGATGGAAAATCTTGGTAAGGCGTGGTATGTAGTAGCCGCCTAGGTCACCTGATCTTAAGTTGACCGACCAGACAAGTTAGCAGATTTAATGGAAGGAATTAGGCATCAAATGGAAGCTAGTGAACGGGGGACACAGTTTTCGAACGTCTGGACTTAGTTTATTGTTACATTTTGTCGCTACTGGATTCGGGAAAATCTTCATTGGGTTTAGACAAAATACACTCAATGCCACTAAAAAATTATTTTCATTTATTGGTCTTTATATCTTTCGGATGGAAAATCTTGGTAAGACGTGGTATGTAGTAGCCGCCTAGGTCACCTGATCTTAAGTTGACCGACCAGACAAGTTAGCAGATTTAATGGAAGGAATTAGGCATCAAATGGAAGCTAGTGAACGGGGGACACAGTTTTCGAACGTCTGGACTTAGTTTATTGTTACATTTTGTCGCTACTGGATTCGGGAAAATCCTCATTGGGTTTAGACAAAACACACTCAATGCCACTAAAAAATTATTTTCATTTATTGGTCTTTATATCTTTCGGATGGAAAATCTTGGTAAGACGTGGTATGTAGTAGCCGCCTAGGTCACCTGATCTTAAGTTGACCGACCAGACAAGTTAGCAGATTTAATGGAAGGAATTAGGCATCAAATGGAAGCTAGTGAACGGGGGACACAGTTTTCGAACGTCTGGACTTAGTTTATTGTTACATTTTGTCGCTACTGGATTCGGGAAAATCCTCATTGGGTTTAGACAAAACACACTCAATGCCACTAAAAAATTATTTTCATTTATTGGTCTTTATATCTTTCGGATGGAAAATCTTGGTAAGACGTGGTATGTAGTAGCCGCCTAGGTCACCTGATCTTAAGTTGACCGACCAGACAAGTTAGCAGATTTAATGGAAGGAATTAGGCATCGGCAACGGGGGAGTTTGAACAAATCCTGTGATAAATAATGTAAAAAAACGTAGCTTCCTATTAAAAACAAAAATTGTGAACACCAAAACTTTGATATAACTTTCGTGCATGTTTTTATCATAACCCTATATACAAACAATAATGTGAGGTTATATACGTAATTTCAAAATTAATTCGTCTTGTTTACATTGCAGTTTTGTATTATAAAACTTTTAACCTTCAAATCAGACTAATTTAAATGGAAATAAAATTAGCAAATTACGTGAATTCAAAGGCAATTTATCAACCATTATAAGGGACTGGTAACTACGCTTTAAAAATTGTTTGTTAAATAATTAGAACGCCGTTATTACATCTAGCAAATAGAACAATTAAAAATGAGTCAGATTCGTATATTTTTTGTAAACAGTGATACAATTTTGCGTACACTTTTTGTAAACACATTGTACAGTATATTATTTGCCAATGTTTTTATCGATAAAAAAAATTTATTTATCTTGCTACTAACTAAATTTTATTAATAAAATCTATTTTTTCCCATTCTATTTTTGGAGTAGAATTCGACCCATAACCTATAATTAAACCTCGCATCTACGATATAAACGCGTTGGATAAACATTATCCCCAGACATCGAGGCACCCTTAAAATGGAAGTAAATAAAACTTGACAGTCCACCAACTGCAACCTGTCAGTGGGATAAATAATAAACTCACCTTCACGAATATCAACGTACTTTTAGTCACACTACACTTATTAATATAGAATATTACGTAAAATCACACACATGAACCGATCTAAGGAAACCGGCGAAACATTCAGTCACTTATAATTTTTCGAGTTACGTCCGCGGCTCATAAGAAAGATCGAAACGAGCCGGTTGTTTACCCGCGGCCACGGCAGTCGCGATTTGTACGGCGCATGAAACCCCCCAAGTTCTCATCGCAGACACTTCCTCATTCCGCACACGGCGCGTGCGTACACAAAACGCGCAGGGTTTCGCGATGAGCTGCAACCTTTGTTTTGATTGTTGCAAGAATCGACGACGCACCAGTGGCCCTACTCGACAAGGGTTAGGAGGTCGTATCTTTAAATAAAAACAATATTTAATACCTCTATTACCCTAATTAGTTTTTTTTTTTTTCATATAAAGTGTTATCCGGAAATAATAAATCAAACTCGAAGATCAAATTATAGTTGTATTAAAAACAACGTACTGAATGAAGTTACGTACAAATTAATTTTATGCTTTATAGTCGATTTTGGAGCACTTCAAAATGTCGGATCCATTTGAAATTCCCCAGACTTATTAAGGACCAACGATAATACAATAATTTCATAAATTCGTGCCATGATCCTGATCACGAACTCCCCTGTATACCCCTTCACAGATCTGTCCGCTGAAACCATTCGTGTACCGTTGGATAGCATGTCTCTTCCTTCCTATCCATTTTATTTCTATTTGGGATTCGGCTTACACCTGATGACTCCTTTTCTAAACATTCCGAGTTTTTCCCCAACGGTTTCCAATAATAAATGAAGATTGCACGGCAGATCTTTGGTTTCCATCCTCAATTTCTTCTTCTTTCCGCTCAATGGCCTACACTATGAAGGAATTGGAATTTTCCTTGTTAGTACAGAAGTTGCAATGTGGTATATTGATCCCATTAGCTTCTACAGCTTTGTACTGAGGTGAATTTTTTCTCAAAGCTTAACTTTCTTGGTATTCCATCCTGAGCCATATCTCAAATTTGATCATTTGTTGACAGAGGTTTCGGTTTCTCCCTATGGAAAGATTTATAATCACTTCTAATAAAAGCCATTGGGCATGTTGTAGATATGGAAGCCAGTCTTTGCACATTCGAGAGATTGATTTGGTGATTACACCAGTTTTAATACCCCATACGTGATGATAAATAACATTAGGATCTTTGGTTTACAACCCCAATTCTTCCGTGCTAAATTTATGTACACCATCTGAGCTTTCGTGGCTCTATCTCCTTTTCGTGTTTACTATCTAGGGTGAGTCCCGGATATTGCCTTTTGCACTCAATGGCTTGTCCGTCTATATTGAAGGGCTTGAGATCAAGTTTCTTTTTTACCTAGTGGAGATAATTCAGGTTGCATGTAGGTTGTTTTATTATAGTCACAAAACCACCTCTGTCATCGACACATCCCTGACCAGATAAGTCGAGGTCATTCAATTCTCATAAGTGTTTGTCTTCTACTAAGCTCCACATGATTGGGGATGCAACTACCCCTTATATCCTCTAAACGGGAGGATAGAATCTTGCGAATTTTCATATCTGCTGATCCAGTGGCTGGTAGTTGTGACATCTGTCTGGAGGTTGTACCATCTACTGCTCTAGCATCTAATGTCCTTTTAACAGCATCAACTCATGTGGAATATTGTCAAAGGCGTCTTCTATGTCCAAAAATACACATACTGTAACGTTTTTCGTATTTATTTACAATTTTTCTATCCGTGGGGTGAATTAATAAACACTCTCTTACATCCTAATAATTTCCGCGATTTCACTACTACTATTCATTTTAAACTAACTTACTGTATTTAAACAAATCATTTATATATTCTAAATAGAATTTTACGAACTTTTAGAACCAAAAAAAAACAACAAATAGATAAAAAGACTCACCTAGAAATTATTTCAAAGAAATACTGTAAATAAACCGCCTCTTATAATAAGAATTTTCCAAAGGAAATAGATGAAAGGAGCCGCGCGAATTCGCCGAATCTTGAAATTCCATTGTAGCTGATCAGAACAGGCCCAAGGATCCATTTTTCTAATATACATACTGTAACGTTTTTCGTATTTATTTACAATTTTTCTATCCGTGGGGTGAATTAATAAAATTTATATATTCTAAATAGAATTTTACGAACTTTTAGAACAAAAAAAAACAACAAATAGATAGACTCACCTAGAAATTATTTCAAAAGAAATACTGTAAATAAACCGCCTGTTATAATAAGAATTTTCCAAAGGAAATAGATGAAAGGAGCCGCGCGAATTCGCCGAATCTTGAAATTCCATTGTAGCTGATCAGAACAGGCCCAAGGATCCATTTTTCTAATATACATACTGTAACGTTTTTCGTATTTATTTACAATTTTTCTATCCGTGGGGTGAATTAATAAAATTTATATATTCTAAATAGAATTTTACGAACTTTTAGAACCAAAAAAAAACAACAAATAGATAAAAAGACTCACCTAGAAATTATTTCAAAGAAATACTGTAAATAAACCGCCTGTTATAATAAGAATTTTCCAAAGGAAATAGATGAAAGGAGCCGCGCGAATTCGCCGAATCTTGAAATTCCATTGTAGCTGATCAGAACAGGCCCAAGGATCCATTTTTCTAATATACATACTGTAACGTTTTTCGTATTTATTTACAATTTTTCTATCCGCGGGGTGAATTAATAAAATTTATATATTCTAAATAGAATTTTACGAACTTTTAGAACAAAAAAAAACAACAAATAGATAGACTCACCTAGAAATTATTTCAAAAGAAATACTGTAAATAAACCGCCTGTTATAATAAGAATTTTCCAAAGGAAACATCATAGGCGCGTTCGCCATTTATAGAAAGTAGATGAAAGAAGCCGCGCGAGTTCGCCGAATTTTGAAATTCCATTGCAGCTGAACAGAGCCGGCCTAAGGATCCACTTTTTCTTTGTTCGACAGAAGATTATGATTGTATCATGTACTGCTCAAGCATCTAGTTATTTTAAGAACCTCATCTGGTGTGGAGTATTGTCAAAGGCGCCTTCTATGTCCAAAAATGCGCATACTACGTTTTTTTTTTGTTCGACGGAGCATCCCGAATTTCATTTGGTAATTTTGCCAACGTAGTATCCGTAGATTTGCTTACTTGGTTTACGTATTGAAGAGTTTGGAATGGTTTCTATTCTCATGTAGTTCTCTACAGCTTTGTCCATTATACTTTCCTACTTTAGGTTATTTCGGCTCTTCTCCACAGCTCTGGAATATACCACAGCTCCAACTAAGGCGGATCAATCTAGCAGGATTTCTTCCAGTCCGTTTTGAAACAGGATTTGGAATATTTTATCCACTCCTGGCGACTTAAACGGTTAAAAGCTGTACATAGTCGAATTTTCTTTGTTCATTGCTGCTTCCATTTTGTTTTTTGAGGAGGTATAGTCGTTTCCTGGAAAGTGTCTCCTCCTTTCTCGGTTTGATTTTTTGTGTCACTGGTTCTTCTACTTCTAGTGCAGCAATATGATTTATGATTGTTTTTTTATTGGTGTTTGTGGATTAATAAATAAAACACATTCAAGACCCCTCACAATTTATTAAATTAGAAAGAAATAACAGAAAAATATGGATATAATCGATAAATATGGTTGCTGCATAGATACAAATGGATTAAAAAAAAAATTCCTAAGATTGACTGCCCGCTTTTCTCTTCCTCTCGTCTATCCAATTTCGAATTTCTTCTGCTAATTCCGTATGTGGTATTATTTGGTCCATGGAAAGTGGTGATCGATTAAAGGGATCCGTTTGATCGCTTAGCAAATGCCTTAAAAATATTTGCAACTGACTAAAACAGTCACTTTTGGAAGAATTTAAGTTCTACTAAACTGAATTTATTCAAGAACGTCAAATACTATCAAATATGGTACTTGCATGGTTTGAGAAAAAAAATAGTATTTGAAATTTGACATACAACTTTTATTACATATTTTTTGTAATTATTAAAATTTTGTAGGTAGTTTAAACATTTCAGTAAGGCCGCCGCCATATTGCGCGACGTCATAGGTATAAAATAAACGCTGAACTTACGATACAAAGTAAATACGACAGTTATTCTCTCGGTTATTCTAAAATAAACTTTAATCAACCTGAAAAATGGTGTTTTATGACAGAATGTAAAAATACGACCACTAAAACACCTAATATGCCGAGAAATTCGATTATACAATAAAAATGATTTGAAAATGTTTTTCGTTTTGACGATCCTACCAGATGTACCATTTTAATTCAACTTATTTTGATATTTCATAGTAATCAAGTTTATTATGCTTCTTATTTTCAATGTAAAAGCTTAACCTATAAAAGATTGTATCCGATTTATTCTTATATATAGAAAAATTTATATGTAACTAATAAATAAAAACTGTATTATAACAGCACACGCTACGTTGCCGGCAACGATAAGCTCGTGATAATTAAACTGCTCAATGTTTTTATTAAATCTATGACGTCACAACAGAAAACCAACGATAATCGTTTTCTAATGTAGTTGACAATTTGAAATATTTACGATTTCGGATTAAATATTTAGAAATTATTTTTTCACTTTTGATTGAATATTTAATTCTTGACGTTATTTCATATCGACAACTTTAGAAATAAAAATTGTACATTTTGACTTTTTCCGCTATTTTTCTTCACTTTATCCTGTCCCGGGTTTTACTCCACCATCTACAGACTCCCATTTTGTTTAGATCACTTGCTACTTGACTTTCCCATTGGTTTTTTGGTTTTCCTTTTAGCCGGTTTCCGAAGGGCTTCCATTCTATTTTGTTTCTAACTTCACTATTTCTTTTATCATTCGTTTTATGTGTCCTAGTGATTGTATTTGCTGCGATTTTATACATCTGGTGATAATTTCATTTCTTTTAGTGAATCAATCCACTTTCTATCCATTTTCCTTTTTTTTAAATTAAAGTTTCTTGCATGTTTTGGGTTTTGACCCATTTTTTCCTTTGATTGGTGTTACTCCACCATCTACAGACTCCCATTTTGTTTAGATCACTTGCTACTTGACTTTCCCATTAGTTTTTTGGTTTTCCTTTTAGCCGGTTTCCGAACGGCTTCCATTCTATTTTGTTTCTAACTTCACTATTTCTTTTATCATTCGTTTTATGTGTCCTAGTGATTGTATTTGCTGCGATTTTATACATCTGGTGATAATTTCATTTCTTTTAGTGAATCAATCCACTTTCTATCCATTTTCCTTTTTTTTTAAATTAAAGTTTCTTGCATGTTTTGGGTTTTGACCCATTTTTTCCTTTGATTGGTGTTACTCCACCATCTACAGACTCCCATTTTGTTTAGATCACTTGCTACTTGACTTTCCCATTGGTTTTTTGGTTTTCCTTTTAGCCGGTTTCCGAAGGGCTTCCATTCTATTTTGTTTCTAACTTCATTATTTCTTTTATCATTCGTTTTATGTGTCCTAGTGATTGTATTTGCTGCGATTTTATACATCTGGTGATAATTTCATTTCTTTTAGTGAACCAATCCACTTTCTATCCATTTTCCTTTTTTTTAAAATTAAAGTTTCTTGCATGTTTTGGGTTTTGACCCATTTTTTCCTTTGATTGGTATTACTCCACCATCTACAGACTCCCATTTTGTTTAGATCACTTGCTACTTGACTTTCCCATTAGTTTTTTGGTTTTCCTTTTAGCCGGTTTCCGAACGGCTTCCATTCTATTTTGTTTCTAACTTCACTATTTCTTTTATCATTCGTTTTATGTGTCCTAGTGATTGTATTTGCTGCGATTTTATACATCTGGTGATAATTTCATTTCTTTTAGTGAATCAATCCACTTTCTATCCATTTTCCTTTTTTTTTAAATTAAAGTTTCTTGCATGTTTTGGGTTTTGACCCATTTTTTCCTTTGATTGGTGTTACTCCACCATCTACAGACTCCCATTTTGTTTAGATCACTTGCTACTTGACTTTCCCATTGGTTTTTTGGTTTTCCTTTTAGCCGGTTTCCGAAGGGCTTCCATTCTATTTTGTTTCTAACTTCACTATTTCTTTTATCATTCGTTTTATGTGTCCTAGTGATTGTATTTGCTGCGATTTTATACATCTGGTGATAATTTCATTTCTTTTAGTGAATCAATCCACTTTCTATCCATTTTCCTTTTTTTTAAATTAAAGTTTCTTGCATGTTTTGGGTTTTGACCCATTTTTTCCTTTGATTGGTGTTACTCCACCATCTACAGACTCCCATTTTGTTTAGATCACTTGCTACTTGACTTTCCCATTAGTTTTTTGGTTTTCCTTTTAGCCGGTTTCCGAAGGGCTTCCATTCTATTTTGTTTCTAACTTCACTATTTCTTTTATCATTCGTTTTATGTGTCCTAGTGATTGTATTTGCTGCGATTTTATACATCTGGTGATAATTTCATTTCTTTTAGTGAATCAATCCACTTTCTATCCATTTTCCTTTTTTTTAAATTAAAGTTTCTTGCATGTTTTGGGTTTTGACCCATTTTTTCCTTTGATTGGTGTTACTCCACCATCTACAGACTCCCATTTTGTTTAGATCACTTGCTACTTGACTTTCCCATTAGTTTTTTGGTTTTCCTTTTAGCCGGTTTCCGAAGGGCTTCCATTCTATTTTGTTTCTAACTTCACTATTTCTTTTATCATTCGTTTTATGTGTCCTAGTGATTGTATTTGCTGCGATTTTATACATCTGGTGATAATTTCATTTCTTTTAGTGAATCAATCCACTTTCTATCCATTTTCCTTTTTTTTAAATTAAAGTTTCTTGCATGTTTTGGGTTTTGACCCATTTTTTCCTTTGATTGGTGTTACTCCACCATCTACAGACTCCCATTTTGTTTAGATCACTTGCTACTTGACTTTCCCATTAGTTTTTTGGTTTTCCTTTTAGCCGGTTTCCGAACGGCTTCCATTCTATTTTGTTTCTAACTTCACTATTTCTTTTATCATTCGTTTTATGTGTCCTAGTGATTGTATTTGCTGCGATTTTATACATCTGGTGATAATTTCATTTCTTTTAGTGAATCAATCCACTTTCTATCCATTTTCCTTTTTTTTTAAATTAAAGTTTCTTGCATGTTTTGGGTTTTGACCCATTTTTTCCTTTGATTGGTATTACTCCACCATCTACAGACTCCCATTTTGTTTAGATCACTTGCTACTTGACTTTCCCATTGGTTGTTTGGTTTTCCTTTTAGCCGATATCCGAAGGGTTTCCATTCTATTTTGTTTCTAACTTCACTATTTCTTTTATCATTCGTTTTATGTGTCCTAGTGATTGTAGTTGCTACGATTTTATACATCTGGTGTTTAATTTCATTTCTTTTAGTGAATCAATCCACTTTCTATCCATTTTCCTTTTTTTTTTAAATTAAAGTATCTTGCATGTTTTGGGTTTTGATCCATTTTTTCCTTTGATTGGTATTACTCCACCATCTACAGACTCCCATTTTGTTTAGATCACTTGCTACTTGACTTTCCCATTGGTTGTTTGGTTTTCCTTTTAGCCGATATCCGAAGGGTTTCCATTCTATTTTGTTTCTAACTTCACTATTTCTTTTATCATTCGTTTTATGTGTCCTAGTGATTGTAGTTGCTACGATTTTATACATCTGGTGTTTAATTTCATTTCTTTTAGTGAATCAATCCACTTTCTATCCATTTTCCTTTTTTTTTAAATTAAAGTATCTTGCATGTTTTGGGTTTTGATCCATTTTTTCCTTTGATTGGTATTACTCCACCATCTACAGACTCCCATTTTGTTTAGATCACTTGCTACTTGACTTTCCCATTGGTTTTTTGGTTTTCCTTTTAGCCGGTTTCCGAAGGGCTTCCATTCTATTTTGTTTCTAACTTCACTATTTCTTTTATCATTCGTTTTATGTGTCCTAGTGATTGTAGTTGCTACGATTTTATACATCTGGTGTTTAATTTCATTTCTTTTAGTGAATCAATCCACTTTCTATCCATTTTCCTTTTTTTTTAAATTAAAGTATCTTGCATGTTTTGGGTTTTGATCCATTTTTTCCTTTGATTGGTATTACTCCACCATCTACAGACTCCCATTTTGTTTAGATCACTTGCTACTTGACTTTCCCATTGGTTTTTTGGTTTTCCTTTTAGCCGGTTTCCGAAGGGCTTCCATTCTATTTTGTTTCTAACTTCATTATTTCTTTTATCATTCGTTTTATGTGTCCTAGTGATTGTATTTGGTACGATTTTATACATCTGGTGTTTAATTTCATTTCTTTTAGTGAATCAATCCACTTTCTATCCATTTTCCTTTTTTTTTAAATTAAAGTTTCTTGCATGTTTTGGGTTTTGACCCATTTTTTCCTTTGATTGGTGTTACTCCACCATCTACAGACTCCCATTTTGTTTAGATCACTTGCTACTTGACTTCCCCATTGGTTTTTTGGTTTTCCTTTTAACCGGTTTCCGAAGGGCTTCCATTCTATTTTGTTTCTAACTTCACTATTTCTTTTATCATTCGTTTTATGTGTCCTAGTGATTGTATTTGCTGCGATTTTATACATCTGGTGATAATTTCATTTCTTTTAGTGAATCAATCCACTTTCTATCCATTTTCCTTTTTTTTTAAATTAAAGTTTCTTGCATGTTTTGGGTTTTGACCCATTTTTTCCTTTGATTGGTATTACTCCACCATCTACAGACTCCCATTTTGTTTAGATCACTTGCTACTTGACTTTCCCATTGGTTGTTTGGTTTTCCTTTTAGCCGATATCCGAAGGGTTTCCATTCTATTTTGTTTCTAACTTCACTATTTCTTTTATCATTCGTTTTATGTGTCCTAGTGATTGTAGTTGCTACGATTTTATACATCTGGTGTTTAATTTCATTTCTTTTAGTGAATCAATCCACTTTCTATCCATTTTCCTTTTTTTTTTAAATTAAAGTATCTTGCATGTTTTGGGTTTTGATCCATTTTTTCCTTTGATTGGTATTACTCCACCATCTACAGACTCCCATTTTGTTTAGATCACTTGCTACTTGACTTTCCCATTGGTTGTTTGGTTTTCCTTTTAGCCGATATCCGAAGGGTTTCCATTCTATTTTGTTTCTAACTTCACTATTTCTTTTATCATTCGTTTTATGTGTCCTAGTGATTGTAGTTGCTACGATTTTATACATCTGGTGTTTAATTTCATTTCTTTTAGTGAATCAATCCACTTTCTATCCATTTTCCTTTTTTTTTAAATTAAAGTATCTTGCATGTTTTGGGTTTTGATCCATTTTTTCCTTTGATTGGTATTACTCCACCATCTACAGACTCCCATTTTGTTTAGATCACTTGCTACTTGACTTTCCCATTGGTTTTTTGGTTTTCCTTTTAGCCGGTTTCCGAAGGGCTTCCATTCTATTTTGTTTCTAACTTCACTATTTCTTTTATCATTCGTTTTATGTGTCCTAGTGATTGTAGTTGCTACGATTTTATACATCTGGTGTTTAATTTCATTTCTTTTAGTGAATCAATCCACTTTCTATCCATTTTCCTTTTTTTTTAAATTAAAGTATCTTGCATGTTTTGGGTTTTGATCCATTTTTTCCTTTGATTGGTATTACTCCACCATCTACAGACTCCCATTTTGTTTAGATCACTTGCTACTTGACTTTCCCATTGGTTTTTTGGTTTTCCTTTTAGCCGGTTTCCGAAGGGCTTCCATTCTATTTTGTTTCTAACTTCATTATTTCTTTTATCATTCGTTTTATGTGTCCTAGTGATTGTATTTGGTACGATTTTATACATCTGGTGTTTAATTTCATTTCTTTTAGTGAATCAATCCACTTTCTATCCATTTTCCTTTTTTTTTAAATTAAAGTTTCTTGCATGTTTTGGGTTTTGACCCATTTTTTCCTTTGATTGGTGTTACTCCACCATCTACAGACTCCCATTTTGTTTAGATCACTTGCTACTTGACTTCCCCATTGGTTTTTTGGTTTTCCTTTTAACCGGTTTCCATTCTGTCACGTTTTATGTGTCCTAGAGATCGTATTCATATTGATTTTAAGATTTCTCTAATTCCAGCATTCATATTATCCGTCACTGAACTTTTTTGACCCCTTTTCCGAAAGTGTCAAGTTTTCCATCATCGGCTTCTGTTAGATTCATAGTTCCTCCTCCATAGGTTACTGTCGGCCTTCCTGTTGTTCTGTAGATTTTTAACAGTAGCGGGAATTTATGATATTTTCAATTAATACTATTTTTTTAATGAAAATGATTTTTTAAATTTGATATTCAACATCCCATAGTGGCTATTTTGTAGGTAAATATGAAAAAAATAATTTTCGAATAGAAAAAAAAAATCAATTGTACCTCGCAATTGTACTCCTATCGACGATTTGTTTGGAGCTTGGCAAAATTACAGGATCCATCATCAAGGTAGACATAATGGGATCTAAAAAGTGTTCAGGCGCTTCCGATAATACTTCTTCATTAGCCATATATTCGTTAGCCTTTTCCGCTACTTTATTCGCTACTTCTTTCAATTCACCTATCAATGGTCCACCGCCGATTCTCAACAATACATCTTCGGCCAAAGAAAAGAGATTCGGACTGTATGAGCGACCGTCTTGAGATACAGCGAGACAAAAAGCGTCGCTTTCTTTCAGATTTACGTAAATCTTACAAATTTCCAAAACCGTATCTGCCGGATCGAAATGGTATTCTTTGGCATCTTTTACCTAAAAATAAAATTCCAAAACTTTCAAGGGATTATTAGAAATTTGAAACGAGATGCAATTATCGAATCATAACACTTTTTACCTTGAAATTTTTTTTATTAGGTCCCACCAAATTCAGTAAAAAGTAATTTAACATGGCGGCTATCCTATCTACCATCGTACTATGGGTAAAAACCAGATTTATTTTCGAAGTTAATTTTTCCAACATTCCTATCGTATCTTTGCCTAGTATGTTGTCAAATCTTGCTAAATTACCGATGTGGTGCATGTAAGAAATATTTTGTGTCCTCTCTCTCACGTTCATATTAGCCCATTCACCACTATCTCTATAAAAAAATATTATGTAATGTTTCTCTTACGTCTGGTGCGTCTTTTCATTAAAAAGAAGAAAGAAACGAACGTTGAGCGCCAATCGTGACGAATTATCGCATCAATTAAATAAGTCGTGTGACCCACACACAGATGGCGCCGCTATTCTCAAATCCGTATGACGTTTATGAAGTACCAACTTTCAAAAGATTATATGTCAAATTTCATGACATTTCGATTAGTCAGAAAAAAGTGACAGCCATTCAAGTGAAGCTACTTTTGTTATTTTCAAATGAATGGATTCAAAAAAATTGGATTCAAAACAGACACCGATGATGGTGAACGTTCTGGTCGTCCAATTGAACTGGTTACTCCAGAAAACATCAAATTGATTATATCTAATCGTAAATTGAAATTGCGTGAGATAACTGAGGCCCTAAAGGTGTTTGATCATGTTCACAAATGATAAATCAGATATTTTGGGTCCATATGTGACAATTGATGAAACATGGATCCGTCACTTCACTCCGGAACCAAAATGATCATCATCTGAGTGGACTGCAGCCGGTTAACCAAATCGGAAGCGTCCAAAATCACTTCTGTAACTAATTTTTTTTGTTTTTTCCCCCGTTTTTTTTTTGTTTATCATGTTTTGTTTACCGCAATACACAATCAGAACGATTTAAAAGCATAAAAACATTAGTTAATTAGAACTGAACATCATTAAGCGATTTTCGTTACTTACTGTGCTTGTTGCATTTCTTTTAACTTCGCCATATTCGCTAGCGCTTCGTCCAACAAAAAAATTGCGTCATTGATTAATAAATTGGAGAATTTTAAAAATAAAGGAGGATTTACTGCTTCCATATTCGTTTCCGCTTCTTCAGCTAATTGTCTGAATAAAAATTAATACGATTTGTTGAAAAAAACGATTATAATGGGTGGCGCAAAAAGAATGCATGCATTTGAGTTGAGTAACGGGAGTGGGAGGGTCGGAGTCTGGTTGTTTTATAGGTTAGAGCGTCCAGTTTTAGTTGCAGTGGACCGTGGCGTATCGCTGTTGAACATTTCTTCAAAAGTAATGAATCTGTTCGATACCTAATCGCAACACAATACTTCGAGGAGTTGCCTGGTCGTTTTTGCACGGCGCCAACTCCACAGAATATCAACAGAGTTAGGGCGTCGGTTCCTCAAAGTCCTCGCCGCTCCACTAAGCGGCGCTCTCCAAATCTGAGCTTGTCTTGACGGCAAATGCAGCACATCCTGAACGATGATTGTCAAAAGTAATGGAAAACTTTGAAAAAGGAATTTTGATCAGTTCACTACAAACAGTGAATGTCGATATTCCAATGAACTAAGTCATAAATTAGATAATCTGAACATTGTATTCATGTGAGTCCATTTTGTATGTAATCGAACTAAAGCAAATTATACTGGTTTGAAATTCGTGCTTTCTTTTTGCGCCATCTTGTATAAGCGTTAATGTCTGTTTTGGAAAACCGTGATAACGATATTCTAATATCAAGGTACCCAGATTCTCTATAAAGTTGTTCTGTCGGGATTAAAGTTTTTGAAAAAATTAATTTGTTATCCCTCCTTCCACCCCAATCGAGAATATCGATAAAACCTCGGTATATATCCTTAATCGTCCTCCATCTACAGTCCAAGAGTGTGAAATTTCACCAAAATGTTAGGTTATATTATTCTTTATATTCACTGGTAAGTTTTTCTTTGCTTTTGTTACCATTGTGCTCACAAAAATTCCAGTTATCGTTATTAATTTCCTTCTACTTTTTTTGCATAATAATTTTCATGTACATTCTTATTTTTTGTTTATTTGGAGAAGAGAACAAATAAATTAGAACAAATCCCTGTTTGGTTACGTTTTAAAAAAATATAAATTCAGTTTTCTACATATTGGAGCATAAATTTCTTTTTATACAAATCTGTTCTACCTACTCGTTCTTCCTTTGATGATATACATCTGTATTCCTGTTTTCTTCCTTATTTTTTTTTGCAGTCGTACAGCCGCCAAGTTGGCAGTAAAGGACTCAACCGATACATCACGAACAAATTAAACTCAACTCCAACAACTGGGAATTCAGTGGGGGCTGCAACCATCCCGGATTTCCACATACAAGGCCAACTCTCATCTTTAATATATAGAAATATGAGTTGTTTTTAATTAAAACTGCTTTTATTCGTTGTATGGCAGCTCTGCTGTCTGCGCAGATCGAAATTGCTGCGTTGTTGCGGCGTCGATTGTGTATTGCACGTCCACATACCAAATACCTCGGTTTGGAAGACGGTAGCGTGTTCCTCAAACGAAAAAGATTCGCTTATGTTGGGGTGGGAGTGTCTGCATTATCAGATGAGTTGTTGTTTCGTGTCCTCAGAATCAGTGTATACTGCAGCAACATCCAAATTTATTGGTTTTGGGAGGGTTTTAAAACCGTCTAAGTGGAAATGAGGACAGAAATTGCTACAAAAGCAGCTGAGGCTCTTCATGTGCGACGTATTGCAAACATAGTTTCCTCATATTTGATGTACTTATATTGTACCAATAAAAGGTTTGATATTTGGTCTATTATCTTTTGAAAATCAATTTCTTCTTCGGGTAGCACAAGCATTTGAGTGCCGGGACAATATTTGTTTAATTCTACAGCAAAATCGTAGCAATGTCGCCCGAACGCCTACCAGCTAAAAATTCTTTTCCGCAAAAACTGGAACCATCCACGCGGACTTCTCCATCAGCTGCTGCCAGTTCTTGTTCTCCTTTTGTTTTCTAGTTAATTTCTTGTCGGGTTCTTTCTTCTGTTACCTTTATCTTCATGATTTTGTTCATGTTTGGTTTTGGCCATCAACGGGATTAAGTTTTCTTTATTTGGCGTCGTTTCTGTCACTTCTCTGGTGTATATTTTTCCGCATTAGGTGCAGGTTTCCAATTTTTTCAATAAATGTGGCAAAAGATCCGTGTCCTGTCAGTGTCTGACTACGGTGAGGGCAATTGGCCCATATTCTGGGTCATCCCTTAAAACATAACAGGTTTTAGACGCACCCAGATCGAAGATACATTATAGTTTAGGTTTTCCGACATCTTGACTAAATATTTTGTTCCTTCCATGGTATATTATTTGCGTTAGAACAATGTGGGCCAGATAAAAAGCCATTATTGATTAAGCATACAGAAACAATAATATAGTATATTCAACATCAAATTTGTCTATGGATCACTGAAATCGGAAAATAATCGGATAATGATCATTATATGTACCAAATATTATTGTAATTGATAGTTGAATCGAAAAAAATAAAACGAAATTGGTGTCTAAAAGAACCCCAAAGGAAATAACAATCAATAATAAACTTCCCGAATTCCCCTCGTAGAAATATTCACCTAAAACTATCTAAATGTTCCGGTATTTCCCACAAATAATCAAATACGGCATACATTGGCCTACGGTAATTGAATTTTTGTTCAAATTCAACACTTTGTCCGGTCATTTCGATTTCTACAAAAACATTCATCAAATTTTCAACAATCTAAAAATAAAAAAAAAATATATATAAAATAAGCAAGGATAAGAATTAAACATCTCACTCTTCCTTTATGAGGATGTTCATTGAACAACATCCTCCTCTGTGCACCTCCTATGTTGTTTCCTTGAGGTTCATCCTTATGGAAAGGAAGAAGGGACTCTAAAGCTTCTGCTAATCTGGCTCTAACATGTGGATTTTTCATGTGACGTCTAGAACCCATGTAAACTAAAATGAACGTCAATATCGGACTGAGTTTATCGTATCCTTGTTCTTCGAAACTTTTCTGCGAGAATCTTCTTATAAATACTAGGAATGATACAATATTTTCAACTAAAAATTCTGGAATGCATCTAAAAATTTATATAATAAACTAACGATGATTAACGAGTATATTCATCAGAATTCTCACTTCAAAGTATCTGGTACTCTGGTATCTAACGGAAAATTTACTGGTAATTCTTTTAACGGTGCATACGCAGTCGATTCCGGAGTGTGTCGGTGAACCGAAACCTGACATAACCAGTAAGATGTTGCCGATATCAAATCGAACATTTTTTGTAACATATCTGGATCCGACAGGGCACACTTTAATGATAAATACCTAAAAGGAGCATCGAATAATACCGAATTAGTATATCTGGAACCAATTGAACCGGTTAGAATGAAAGTGGCATAAGACATCAAAATTTGAGCAAAGGAGCGACGTATCGATCTCAAATTTTTCGTTAAATTGGGAAAAATCTCCGACTGAGTGATATAAATTGTTCAAAGAGGTCTATGGAGACAAATCTCTATCACGTGCGGGTGTTTTTGAGTAGTGTAAGCGCTTTAGTGAGAGCCGAGAGAGTAAATCAAAATTCGAGGCAATGTTGATCATTTTTTCGATATCATGATGACTGAATGTGTTCCAGAGGATCAGAATGTCAACCAGTTTTACTATTTGTCAGTTTTGGCAACACTGCGAGGACTAGGTCGTAAAAAAACGGCCAGATTTTGCACCAGGACAACGCACCTGCACATAACGCGCTATCTGTGCTTGAACACCCGCCGTACTCACCAGATTTGGCAACGTGCGACTTTTTTTTGTTTCCGGAGATAAAATCTGCTTCGAAAGGGACCCGATTTGAGTCGATGGAAGCGGTAAAGCAAAAAACGGCAGAACTCCTGAAGGCACTCACCAAAGAAGACATCCAGCACTGCTTCGATCAATGGAAAAAACGTATGGAAAGGAGTGTGGCCAAGGGAGGGAGTATATTGACTTTTCCTTGGATCCACACCCCATATGGAGTGTGAAAATACAAAAAAATTTTTGTGCCCAAGGGAAAGTTCATTAATTTTGGTAGTTACTCAATTTGGCCATAAATTGATGTCACTTTTACTCACACCGACTCAATTGCGAATTTCATTCTACTACACCAACACGATTACAACATCAGGTGTTTTTTTTTGTACTCACTTTGTCAATTCATCACTCATTCTGTCCTTAATTGTACCTACTAAATCTGAATTACCACCGGCCTGTTGTAAAGCTTCATTAAATGCCCTTTGAATCCTACCCATTTCCTGGAAATCAAAAACACCTCTATCGACTTTATTGATATGATTCAAATAATCCTTACGTGATTTTGGCGAATTAATTTATCAACACCCACTCTAAATCCTAAATCTATAGATCTGTGAGCCATAAAGAAACATTCAGTTACGAAATTATAACTATTCGCCATCAATCTTTTTTCTTCTAAAGTATCATCAGAGGATACTGGTAAAAAACAAGTTTCAGTAGACATATCAGACATGTGGATATGTTTTTGTTCGATATCTTCATTCTAAAACAATTACGAACACTGTGACTGGTGTTGGTCCAAAAAAATCGACTACTAGTTTTTAAAGTGCACTAGAACCCCGCTAATCCGAACTAATTGCGACCGAAGCCGGTCCGGATTGCCGAATCTGAACAATTTACTTTAATTAATGGTTACGATCAATCGTTTACTGCAAGCAATGGGTGGTTGTACCGATGGAAAGTTCGTCGTGGCGTCCGCCAGTTGACAATAACTGGAGAGCAATTATCTTCAAATAAAGCTGCGGCACAAGCTTATCTGGATGAGTTCACTGCTATCATTACCGAAGGAGATATTCTACTCAGCAGGTTTACAGTGCTGACGAAACCGGCTTAAATTACAAGGCGTTGCCAAACAAAAGTTTAGCTTCGCAGCGGGAAACCCGGGCCCGGGTTTAAAATGACCAAGAAACCAATTACCATTGATTATGGTCGGTAAATAAAAAAATCCGAGTGCATTTAAGCATGTAAACATCAAGTTCCTAGCGGTCTACTACACGAACAAAACATGACTTTTGTTTGTGAACTTCCTTCCTACTTTCAATTTCCATATAATTTGTCTTTTTCTGATTCATTTTCAATCCTCTTTTTCCTGCCTCTCTTACAAGTTTTTCTAATGTGTCCTCAAAATTATTTCGGTCACTTGCTATTATAGTTAAATCATCAGCATATGCTATAACTTGTATTCACTTATTAATGATACTTCTATCAATATCACTGTTACGAACTCATTTCCGCCCTGGCGCCGGTCCTGTTTGGGTATAGTGAAATTCTGAAATTTGGCGAAGGCGCCACCTTTGACGAAATACGCGGAATTCGTTTGATCTTTGTTTTCATAAGTTTTTATAACAAGGGATTTATTTACATTGTTTCTTTTAAATAATTTCTATTTGTTCGTTTTATATTTTTATTTTCTAGATATTTTGAGAAGTACTTTGGGATATATAAACAGTTTATGTAGCGCAGTTTAGATGAGTTTCTAATAAATAGTCGTAGTGAACAGACCAAAATAGAAAGTAACCGAAAAAATTAAATAAATTATTTGAATTAGTTAAGTGATATTGATAAGTGAATTATTATAAGTTAGTGTAGTGTATTTAATTAATTAAGAACTTAAGAGACAGTGTTTATTAATTCACCTCACGAATAGAAATCATATAAATAATTAAGAAGAACATTACATTCTCTTATTATATCTTCAACAACTCAGACGGTCCTTTTTTTGTTATTACCCTTCCCCTAGAATTTAGCATAGTCATTTTCATCAATCTTATCAACTTTTGGGGTACTTGTAGTTTATCCATGTCCTTTTCAGACTGTCGAATGCTTGTTTGAAGTCGATGAATAGCTATAGCAAACTAATATTGTGCTCATCAACTTTTTTCGGTCACTTGGCATCTACTGTTGATTTTTCCTTGTTTGATTCTCCCCTATTTCTGGTTTCACTATCTTCTTCAGTCTTTCATTTATTATTGTTGTTAGTATTTTCTGTACGGTATTAAGTAAATTAAATAAAGAATATTTTATTATAGGAAGGGATGTACAAGTGGAACAAGTTATTTTTGATATCATCGTACATATTTCTAGAAACTATATTTTCTACGATACTTATAAGATATTTAAACGTGGAGAACCCTTTTATAACAAAAAATCAGCTATTTTCTAATTATTTCTTGTATATATCCTCTAGAAACTTCTTGTAAACCCTCTGGAAACTTCTGCATAACTGCAACCCCCAATCAATCATCCACACATATTTTGTCTGGCCCTTTATTGTGTTTCAGTTTGTTGATTATTATCACATTTCACTTCCGTCGGCTTTTCTTCATTTTATAGTATTATATCATCATCATTTATATCATCTTCTTCATTTTCACTGTCTTCTTCCGATAATATTTTTTTTTAAATACTAACTCCATTTTTTTTCTTTAACATTTGTTGTAGTTCATTTTCTATTTTGTTACTTGATATGTTATTGTTATTTTCTACATATATCATAATCATGTCAATCAAAATAAAAATCTACTTACTGGTACTGCACAATATGTCGGATCCACTTTCAATACCCTTTCGTCATTAGTTTTTGAACAAAACGGTTGACACAAACTCAACAACAAATTACTTAAATTCAACATAAAACCATCTGTCACACTAGTATATATAGCGGGATTTAATTCGGGAGCATGAGTGTTCCATATTTTGCCTCTATTGACATTGGTATGCAAACAATTCCCCAACCACAATAAAGTTTTTTCTTTTACTTTTGGACTACACTTTAACATTGCAAGAAAGAATTTATGTAAATGCTGATTCTGTTTAGAAAGATAAACCCAAAGGAATTTTTCCGTACCAGCATTTCCCATCTGAAACAATAAAGGAATCGGAAGTTGATGATTTAAAATGAAGACTTGTAAGGCCGAATACCAAAGGATCAACTCAAAAGAAACTCATTTCTGACGCAAATTTCTTACCAGTTTGCAATGAGTAACAACCTTTGTTTTGAATGGGGAGCTTCAGATGGAGCAACCGGTTTAAAGAAACTTGATCTGGCAACTCGAATCACTTGCCTTTCAAGGGTTTCAATGAACGAAGGTTATTTGGTTTTCAATCTAATCACCAGAGTTCGAGTAATACATTCTAATAAAATTACTGTCTTCACTTATTTTATTTCTTGGTGCAATATTTATTATTTTTTTAAGTAAAAAGCAAGCTCAAGAGAGTAAACCCAATTATTTATTTAAAGAAAAGTCTGGAAAGTTAAAAATTGTTGAAAATTTTAACTACCTCGAGTTGTTATAAACCAAAAAGTCAGTCAGGTTTCACTCACAATTGAGTCTGCTGTGTGTGTCATTAATCAATTGACAACCAGTTAGTTTTGAGTTTAGATTCTTTTCAATTGCTCCATGTGTATTGGACCTAAAGGTAGTGGAAAACGTTTTGAGCTTGGAAATAGTTGAGCAGAACTAAACAACAATGATGCACACAATTATTAAAGTGAAGACTGAAAAAGTCCGTTTGATGGTACCATAAAATGGGTTTACATCCTTAGGCCGAGCGCCCTCGATGCAACTGTTTTGAAACAAAGGTTGCAAACCAGTTGATCTTGCAATGATTTGGCAACCTAGGCAACGTATAATAGCAAAGTGCAGCAAATGAGGTGACTCTAATGAAACTACTTTGCAATCTGAGACAGTTCTTGAGCTGCTACCAACAGCCTAGAGTTCACATTTTGATTGAAAAATTATTGCAACTGTTGCAAGATCAACTGGTTTGCAACCTTTTTTCAAAATAGTTGCATCTTGTGCAGTTGGCCTTATAGCCAAAGAGAAGAAGGTTAAAAATTGCATTATTTTATTTAGGAATAGAATTTAAAACATTGATTCATTTATTACCCAAAAAGCATTAAAAGTTTATATTACATTATATCTGAAAGTAAAAAATAAAATTTTCTCTTCAATTCATAATTAGTAATGAAAATTTAAATGCGATTGAAATACCTAAAATTGTAAAAATAAGTGGTAGAATCTTATTTCAAATGTAAAATTGTGATCTGCATCAATATGACTCATATTTCTACTCGATTTCAACTACCGATAGGCATATATCATGTACCAACTTTTCATTTTACACTATAAACTATTGGAACACTATTTTTTAACTAGGCTTACCTGGTCCATAGGATTTGTAAAATGTATAAATTTACCAACAGGAGTTTTAGGTAATACAGAATGATTCAAAATTGCTCCTATTACTGTTAGGGCGAATTCGCCTCCAATATTTTTTTTCTTAGGAAAACAGCTTTCTATAAATACATCTGCTAATATATCATAGTTAGGTATAGTATCGAAATAATTGAAAATACAAGGATTTACATCAGTCAAACTACATTTAAATAATTCATTCACTATTATAGTATTTATTGATTCTACAAGAAATTTCAGAGAATCCAAACCTAGAAATGTTCATTTTTATTAAGAATCCTGAAAAAATAATTGTTACTACTTACTGGTATCTTCTATACAAACTCTTTTAATGGATTCTATAAAAAATACGTCCGCCCCAATTTCACCATTCTTTAATATACCCAAAATATCCTCAGAGATATTTTGTCCTGAATATACGTCTGGTTGTATAATAGCAGTAGCAACATTTTGTAAAATTTTATCTTTAACTTCTTCATACTGTTCAGAACTTAATTGGCCTAAGTGATTATTCAAATTTTGCATGCAATGGTATAAGTATGTAATAACTTTGGTTTCTTGTATGCTCTCTGTGTCACTTCTCAAATCAGAATTGTCGTTACATAAAAATAGTCTTTCAAATAAGGCATACTGTAATAAACTTAAGTCTAAATCAACTTTTTCGTGAACATTATGAACATCTTCCAAATACAGTAAATCTTGATTGTAAGTTTTATTTGGATTAATGGTGAATCTGAAAATATTTTCTAGTATATCATTAAGATTGCCAGTTTTTTTAGATTCTTCGATGTCAAATAGACCCGAAAAAGGATTTGATCCTGACATAATTTTTCGAAATCATTAATAATGTAAAAAACAAGATTTTTGACAAATCATACATGTAATTGTTGACATAACGAAAGTGACGTAAGAAAAATGAAGTAATAAATTCTTCTTTTATATTTATTAGTCAATGAATTTGGTTTTTCGCATTTTTAGAAGCTTACTCCAAATGTTCTGAAAAATCACAAAATAAATCTTATTTCTATTAGTTCTCTGTAACTTTTTAACTAAAAGCTATAGATTTTATTGAATGTCGACAAAAATTAATAGTAGCCTTGTCAAAGTATGTCATCAGTCACCATGTAAGCTGAAAATAGTTCAAATGTACTAAAAAACGTTATATGATATGATGTTGTAGAATGAGGGGTATATTTCGATATCTTTAGCGCTAAGATGGATAAACTAAATTGCGCTACTATATCAATATTCGGAAATTTGTAACAAATCATCGAAGTTCTAAGTAAAAAATTAAAAAATATTTTTCTGTATATTCGAAATTTAAAAAATGAAATTGTATTTTCATATATGTGAGAATGATACGTTAAATGTTTGTGTTTTATACCTAAATTTAAATTGAGATTGTTTGCGGATTGCTTGCAATGCTATTTTGGAAAGTTATTAATTTACTATTTTTCGCTTCAAGATTTGAGAGTTAAACTCATGCGATTTCTATAACTATTTACGTGAATAAACAATTTAATAGCCCCCTTCAAGGAATCGTTGGTGAGTAGCCCCAGTGGACGCACTTACGTCGGTATGAGGAGGGGTGCCGGTGCAAAGAGCGGCTTATTTTTATTGGCTAAACCCTAGGCGGAAGCAATCATGCTGCGGTATGGATAGTACCTGAGCCCAAATCAAGTGCTTTGAGCTATGTCTTCGTGAAATTTTAATGACCCTAAGAGCAGGGACATTAACAAATCGTTCTCTTCCCCTGAAGGGCAAAGGATCATGGAACTATTACCCTTTTGACAAGGGAGTGTGGTGTGGAGGAAAAAAAGGAGAAGGAAGGTTGCCGAGACGAGGGATGATCAAATCTACATCTAGATAAACCGATACTAGCATTAAGGAAGAAAAGTTGCTGAATTTCATTGACGCGTTGATTAGGGTCATCATGCAGCTGAGCCAAGCCACCGCAGTGGTTAAGGTTCAGATCCTAATTTGTCAAAAGGTCAAAGCAAAAGGGCCTGATAGGCTTTTTAAAGGACATCGGCCTTTGGTAATGTAAGTGGGGCACAACGGATCTATCAGAAGGAGTATGTGACAAACGGCTCTTAGTCACCCATTATTCTACTATGAACAATTTAAGAATGAACATTTAACCATTTGTGGAAATTCTGTGCAGTGTTTGATAAATGAAACTCAAAGTTTATTCAACAATTTATTCAAAATGGATTTTGGAGGGACTTGACAAACTTACAATTATTATTGTAATAAAAAAATATACTTAATGTAAATAAATCTTTTTAAAAAAGACAATTTCAATTAAACATGTGATATATACTATAGGAACGGATGGAAAAATAAAAATCAATTATAAAAAAATAGAGCGCGTTTATAACACATTTATTTTGCTTTCTGTTTCTTCAAAGTCTTGTTTGTGTTTTGATCTACTTCAGGTAAATCTGATTCATCACTTTTCTTACCTACAAATGAAAAATTAATACACTCCATTAAAATATTTATACATTATAAATGGTAGTTAAATTTAAAACTAATTTCAATACAGGAAGAAAATCGTAAAAAAACGAGGAATTTCAACTTCTTACTTACTTTTCTTAGATTTATCTTTCTTTTGTGTCTTGGTTTTAGGAGTAACATTGAGTACTTGCGATTCACGAGATCTGGCAATTTCTTGACTAATTATGTTGAATGTCAAATATCTATAATAGAAAACACATTATCTATCAAATAATTTGAAAAATATTATTTTTATTCAAACAACCAAAAAGGAGGATCATAATGAAAAACACAAAATTTGTGAGTTTCAAATTGTGAAATTAGTTATGCTCTTATTAAATATAAACAAAATCCAGACACTCCACAATGTGAGTAACAAAAAATTGTGTACAGACAAAAATATCAAAACAAACATGAAAAAATTGAAATTTAAATGTATATAAAATACTCACAGTTGAAGCCCGAGAACTCCTACCAAGACACCAATACGGATAACGGGAGTATTGAAGTAACCAGTTTGTAGATCCAGTTCTTTTTGTTCCCCAAGTGCTAAACCATACCATAAAGTCAAAATCGCCAAAACTATGCTACCAACACGAGCTGATAGTTGTATGCAGTTTGACACCATAGAGGTAACTAAAATGTAAAATCATCAAAAACATTATTTCAATTCCAAATACCCTTATTTTAGTACCTGAATAATTATTAAAATAATGAAAACAAATATTTTCAGTTATATGTATATCAATAATAGAACTGTTTTGTTTTTTGTAGTTCAAATGATTATTGCTTCTTATTTATTGTTTGTTGAAGAATGAAATTTGGTGAACATAAACTATAAATTAACTAGAACAATATACAATTACAATACAACAATTACATACTGTAAATTGGTACAACTAAATGTGAGAAATATGTGCCAACATGCTACCATACAACTCCATTCAAACAAAACAGTAGAATTTGATAAAGTTGATTTTTTCATAATATAAATACCGGAACAATGAGTATCTAGAGAGGTCTGTCGCAGAAAGTTCTATTATAACAGTTGTTGACAAATATAAATATATAAAATAGCAGAATATTATCTAGCTTCATCAACATACAGAAATATTTTGTTTAATTACAACAGAATAGCATATAATTTCACTTTGGAAAGTGGTATACATTTAACAGAAAATATCTGTAAAAATACTTCCGTTTTATGTTATATGGTTAATCAATTTTCACTTTTAATCAAAAAAATTTCGTTACAAATAAAAACTTACTTTTAGAGAATTTTTCATCTTTATCTACAGTTTGAACTAGTTGGAAAATGTGAAAAACTAATTCTGCAAGATGGTGGAGAACCAATAAACATACCAACAAATGATTGAAGCTGCGAAATGAAAAGTAAATAATATAATTAATAACAGTGATAAATTGTTTCAAAGTATATCAGTTGATAATTAATTATTTATTTTAGATATTTCAAAGAATATTCTTTTTCAATTGATATAAATCTACAAAATAGAAATTTACTCACTTCAAAAAATAAGGAATGAAAATAAGTGAAAAAGCTGCCAAACTTTGTGTAGCCTTTCCGACATATTCCTCCTTCTTAGTCCTCTGGAAGTACAATTCAGGAATCTCATGGAGATTATAAGCCAATTGTATAATTATATACAATTTAGTTAAGAAAGGCATTGGAGATGGGTAATCAGACCATAAACGAGATATATCAAATAGGAAATTCTCTTTAATTACAATATCAATACCCCATCCTGCAGATATTAGGTAGAAAATGGATAATTGTCCACTAGTGGTGAATACTGCCAGTTTTGATTTCGAAAGATGTAATTTCTTAGAAATTTTCTGGAATTGAAATATATATAAATTATTTAACAGTTGTTTCATTCTTTATCATCTTCTCCAATCCTGGATTTCATTTAATTTGACAAAAAAAAAATACAATCTAAAGTAATTATTTAACCTTCCAAACAGACCATTGGTTTATCAGTTGTATATAGTTTACAGATTTAGTACTAGATCTCGCTAGGGAGTGAGTAGATTGTGGAAAAAGTACTTTTCATGTTTCATCTGAACAAGCTAAATTCTTATATCCTGTGAAACAGATGCAAAAAAAATGTATCTAAATCACTAACTTCCCTTTCAACCTCATTCTTAACTCACTAAATTAACCTTGTTTGACCTCTTAACTACCTTATGTTATTAATTTTCTGAAAGTAATACTCACATCTAATACATATTCTTGAATAATAGCATGAATCACTATGCATATTAAACTGTAGAAAAATAAACAAGCCCAATCTTTTACCCCAGGGCTGTAAAGGGGCACTTCTCCAGCTTCAGTAACATTATGTTGCAGAGTTATAAAAATTGAAGCCAATGGTGACGTAGCCTAAATAAAAATAATTATTATGGACAAACATTCCTTCCTGTAAAACTATGTCAATATCACTTCACGATATTACTCTTACCTGGACCATAAGGCCAACTACAAACACCATTGCAACACAAGAAACTATATCAGCATGATTTTGTATGACAAATTCGTGACTAAATATTGGTGGGTTTTTATTTGAGGTTTTTCTTACAGGTTTTACCATTTTTTTTTGTTTTATCCTTTTTTAATACTAAAAATGTTACTTTATAATAAACTTATGTTAGCTAAGTTACCTCCGCCACCAGTTGCCACCGAAAAGTGTTTCCCCACTAATCTACATTTACAACAATCCAAGTGTACCGCAAGTGCCACGCAAAGACACGTCACACCAGACATCGACACTTCCTATTTGCCATAGAGCGGAGTATTTGCAATGTTAAAGTGACATTTTTGTAATCTGTCAAAAGTTGTCGTCTTCTGTTTATCAAATTGAGAGGTCGTAACGTGGTTTATACTACAGTCACCTTAATTATATTTATTGTCATTTATAATAATCTTTATATATTTTCTTGATAAAGGTTATTCAAAATTCTGAAAATAGAAAGCTTTTCTTATAATAAAAACTTATTCAAGACTGTAAGGAATAATTTCGAATATTTTCTATTACGGTAGTTAAGCTAAAGTAGGTTACCTTAGTAACAGTATAATTAATGATTATTGAGAAAAAAAGTAAGTATAAAGTACTGTCCATGGGTACATGAGCAGAAAGATGCATGTCACTGTTTCTTGATTGAAGGGATATTAGGTAATAGTTTTAATTAGGGTGCAGAACTTCGTGCACAATATTTTACGTTAAGACAAAGTATTAAGTAACTCATGTAATTTCAAATGCGATGTCTAAGTGTCGGTAAACAAACCGGTATAGCCGTTGCCTTCATTTGTATAGGGGTTGTTTTGTTCTTTGCCGTAAAAATGAAACAAAATATTGTTGTGAAATTTCACATGAAACTTGGAAAAACTGCAACTGAAACTTATAATTTATTGAAACAAGTGTATAGCAATGATGGTTTGCCAAGTCCACCTGTTTTTGAGTGATTTAAGCGTGATCAAGATGGCCGTGAAGATGTTGAAACATGCATTGTTCTGAATAATGGAAGATTCGCATAGAGCGATGTAGGGGTATATATTTAGGGTGATGATAAATAAATACACATAATATCAAAAAGAATATACACCACTAGTCTCGTTATTCAATAGCCATACCTCTCATGTCAAAGGAATGAGGTTATTGTTAAAAGTGTTTTATTTCAAATATTTCAAATATTATATTACCATCTGAATGTATACAAACAAAAATAATTATCAAATTCATTTCCTAAATTATTTCAAAGATGTCGTTAAATATTGTACAAATAACATCGGTATTTTATCAGGATCAGGTGCATGTGTCTTAGAATAAGTTATATATTGTCTTCTACAATTCATTAATTGTTGAATACTTATATCTGTAATATCTATATTTAGATCATCGAACCCAGAAAGACTAACTAATCCATTCACCCCACTCTTCTTATTTTTAATCAAGTCATCCACTATTTTTTTCGTTATTTGATCTAAATCATATAAAAAGTTTGTTGATTTTAACGGAGGATTTTGTGTAGACAGATTTGGTTTAGGTGCTTTCTTTTTAAACAGATTGGTATACATTCCATCTAGATCCAATACTTGATGAGGAAATATTGTGAATAAAGGTGCATCCCATCTGTTGTTACCATTTGGATCTTCATATCGCATCACTAGAGCATCAAAAGTTTCTCTATTATATTTTTCAGCTTCGTTTTCCCTATTTTCATTGAATTTCCAAGCTTCATCTCGATTAATTTCAGTGTGCAAGGTACATTGTGTGCATTTGTTAGCTTTAGCTCCACAAAACAGTTCATACCTATAACCCTTTATGTAATTGAGTGCATCTAATATTACAACATTATTAGAAGATACCAATTTCAATACTTCTGATTTTAAGACACCTCTAATATGCTTCTCTTTGTCTTTATCATCATAAAAAGAATTTTTTTCAAACCCTGCCTTTAAAATATGATCTAATTCACTTATTATATGTACTTCCTTGCCTTGTTGTTCAAAAAATTTTAATAACTCCAAACTTCTTGTAGTTTTACCGCTACTTGGGACACCCGTCACCACAACTAAAGGCATTATTTTTGTTTAAACTACTAGCAGAGACAACTTTGTATGTGTCTTTGTGTTAAGTATAAGGTTATGTTTCATTTCTATTTATCTACCAATGGAAAAAAAGAAGAAAATCTGGTTGTAAGTTACAATTTTCTAGGCCATAAAATTATCTATACTCCTCTCTCCTATCAGCTGAGTTTGACTGTTCGAGTTCTGACGTGTGATAATTATTTGTTTTTAGTTTGTTTAGCATTTTAAATGAATAATTTCCGGAAAGTGTCATCAAGTTAGATAAGATATTAAGAAATTTGCAAAATTTTCGTATTGAAACAACAAAAATGTCTTTAGAAACCAAATACAATCTTAAAAGCCCTGGTATGTTTTACGAAATATGTTTTAAAATCCATTTAAACATTAAAAATTCGTAGGTGTAAAACGTTTAATGAGAGAAGCTATTGAATTAGCAAAACCTACCGATGAATATTTCGCGTGTCCAGTAGAAGATAATTTATTTGAATGGCATTTCACTGTTAGGGGTCCTCCAGGAACGGAATTTGAGGGGGGATATTATCATGGAAGGATTTCATTACCATCCCAATATCCTATGCAACCTCCAAATATTATTTTATTAACGGTAAATATAATCAAGCAGTAATATTTACTTTGTATGTACTCCTCAATAAAGGTTTTATTATTGTAAATATATTATAGCCAAATGGGAGGTTTGAAATTAATAAGAAAATTTGTTTATCAATATCGGGACATCATCCAGAAACTTGGCAACCTTCTTGGTCGATTCGTACTGCCCTTTTGGCGCTAATAGCATTTATGCCAACATCATCGACTGGTGCTATTGGTTCATTAGAATATACACCTGAGGAAAGGCAACTTTTAGCTAAAAAATCAAAAAATTGGGAGTGTTCAATATGTGGAAAGATATCAGAAAAATTGGAAGAACAAGATTTGGTAATAAGTCCTAAATTGACACAGGAAGAAACTTCATTACTTAAACAGATCGCTCTAAAGGTATATTAATTTAATTTGATACATTAATTTAGAATTCATAGTACTTATTTTAGGCCGAAGAAGACGCTGATAAAAAAGAAATCGAGCCTTCAAATAACTCTGAAAATATTAATGTCGATGGAGAACTTAGGCAAAGAATTACAACCCAACAAATAAATGAAACTGATGAAGATGTTATTCAAGTAACTGATCCTCTACTCGTAGATTCAATCCAAAGGTCTAATAAGTAAGTTATATTTGGAAAAAAGTTCTATCAAAGCTTTTTTGATTGAATATTTTTTAGCGATAAATTATGGACTGCTGCAATATGGATAATAATAACGATAATAGTTCTCCTTCTAATAAGGCGACTTTTCTTCGTATAATATTCCACTTTATACGTATAAAATAGTAGAGAATTTTATACCAAATCAACAGTAAATAAATTATGTTCTAGCTATAAAGAAGTATTATGTAATAAGTTGCGAATAAAGACAAATTTGTTGTACAAATCAACTGTGTCTAAAATTATTTATAATTCACAACCTTATTAACGACATTAAAAATTTGTACTTGCTAAAATATTATAAATTAATATAATATTGTTTAAAAAAATATTTTTATTCTTATTCTCATTTGCCATCCTCAAAGATTGCTACTTTTTGGTTAAATACCTTGATGAAAAAACACCACTGCTTAAAATAAACTCCAAAGTACCACAAGGCAGTGTTTTGGAGCCACTACTCCATCTCCTCTTCACTGCTGATCTACCAAACAGCAATGACGCATTATCAATCATTTTTGCAAACGATACCGACAAATCACATAAAGATGTAGCATCAAATACAACATTGCTTTATCTCAATAAGGTATAAAACTGATTATAGAAATTGAAGCATATGAGTTAAAGTCTGTTCGAGTAACTTTCACCAACCATAGAGACAAGGGTCCAGAAGTCACTCTAAACAATCAAACAAACATCTAGATAAGCGCCTAACCTGATGGAAACACATCTTCACCAAGCGCAAACAATTATGCTGGCCGATAGGTAAAAAATCTCAATTATCTATAATAAAATACAGTACTGATCTAAAAAGCAATTCTCAAGCCCATTTGGTTAGGTGCCCACAACGATCATAGTCGCTATGTGGAATGCTCCAAAAGACTATTTCAGAAGCCGTAAACGACTAATAGAATGCACTCATATTATACCATGTATTATTGACAGCGTTTTCGATGAGTTTCCAAGCGGTTTCACTTTATAAATATTTTCAAGAAATATTTATTTTTATAAATTGTAATTTACAAAAAATTTACCTAAACAAAGGTAAATCTTCAAATTTCGTGACAATATTAAGCAACTTCAACGAAAATTTCTAAATAGAATAATTTAAAAAGTCACGAGCTAGAATCAATGAAAGATTCTAACACTTGTTTATGGCTAACAGAGCAAATGAGTCTAGACCGGCTCTGAACATTGGTAGAACGAATCTTGGTTTTATTCGCGGTCTGAAAGGTACTAAATCATTTAAAGGTCCAATAATATTCCCATTTTTAAAATTGACGTTCAACGTTCAGCTCTCTTCTGATTTTTTTTGGCAAGATACCTTTACGAAAGAAATAAGATTAAATCCTCAACTACTGTTAATATATAAAATCCAATGAAAGTTCATTTGGAGAAAATTCTTTAAATATATATGTATAAACAGTTTAATAATATAAAATATGACAGATGGTTTACACCGTTGCCACGTTTTATCTGTAGTTAATATAAAATTTCACGTAGATTAAGAATTTTCACCACAGTACTAATTAATTACCCATATTAGGATAATAATTATAAAATCCTAATGAAAAACGACAAACTAAAAAAAACTACTACAGAATTAAACCCCACTTTGACAACAATGAACTTAAAACGACGATTGATGCCATGTAGCTGCTATTGATTTCGATATTATGTTTAGTAACTTCATTTTTCACTTCAAAATTGTAAATTTATTGTAAAAACTAAACAATATTAGAGTATATTCCAAATTCCATTATTCCAATAATTATGATGAGACAAATCGATATAAATGAATGATCCGTTGCTTAATGTACCAAATAATCATTTTGCTTTTCAATTACGTGCATTAGTATTTATTTTATGTTAATTTGAAAGAGCTCATTAGAGAACCTATTTAATGCTAAACGTTGTGGCATGCAGATGATGTATATTAGTACATTAGCGGCAATTCGTCGTTATATTTTATTGCAAATATATTGAAGGTCACATCGTTTGTTTCCTATTCGCACAAACGTGGTCACGCAATATTAATTAGCCCTATCTGATCAATAAAGTCAACTTTTATTAATTCAGTGCTCTATTTTTTCATTCGCTATAATTGCTATGGCAATTTACACGCTTTATATAAAATTGTAAATGTAAATTGCGATCATTACATCATCACTGAAAAAGTAGATAATCAAAACTGAATCAACGACTCCAAATAAGTTTATTAATTATGTACTAAACTCTTGGTGAATATTTTTTGAGGGTCGGTAACCTGTAAATATTATAATTATAAAATTTTTTATAACTTTATAGGAACGTTTGTATAATAGACAGAACTAGCAGGATTCTTTTTATTGTACAATATATAAATTGAAAAATGGATGTAGAAATAATAAAAGAATAATGGGAAATTCACACACTATGTGCAAAATAAAACTATATTTTAATTATATAATATTATATTTCGAAAATATATTTTAATAATATTAAACAGACTTTTTGATTCGTACTTACATAGGTACTGTTAAATTATTAAACATATCTTGAAGTATTACGTCATTTAAATAAATTCAACTGTCTTCATAGATAAAACAAATACTATAGAGTAGAGGTGTAAACGTTAGATATTGTTGAATGTAACTTTTCTTCCAATTACACCATGAAACGTTATTATTCCTTATGTCCATATATAATATTTTATATAAAGATCTTACTAGTTGATTTAAATAGTGAATTTACGAATGAAATTATCAATTATTCTTTGCAAAAGGTATAAAACTTTGTTTATGATCTTGTATTAAGTGTAGCATATGTTAAAGTGAAAGTTTGTTTTGCAGGTTTGATTCTGAATCAGTTTACGGAAACGATCGCATGCGCACTCTCAAATATGTCGATCGCGTTGCGTTAAGGGGGGTAGGAGTCGCCAACTTGAGAACAATTTAGAAAGTGCGCATGCGATTAGTTCCTAAACTGATTCGAAATCACACCCACGAACAAAGCTATTCATTTTATTCTTGTATGTATTGAGAATTGCATACATTGCCATAAAGTTTTGTATGTATTGAGAATTGCATACATTGTTTTTATATCAATTTTAAGAGATGATATGTTTTTACGGGGTTGAATGAACAAGTTCCTTACATAATAATAGAAAAAGTTTTCTAAAAAATATAAAATTACTACAAAATATCTACAATACTCAAACCGTCCCCTTGTCTATTCGGTTTATGTACCCAAGGCACTTCGGAATCTCTCAACGGCGGTAACTTACAGCCATAATTATTTAAATTGATCATAATATGATCACCGCTGGAATCAACGACTTTAATATCATCAGTAACTCTACCGCTTATCGTGAAAAGTACATTATCCGCCGATTTAAGATTCCTTCTGTCAAACAAAGTTTCTTTGCGTCTCTCGTCCGCCGAACGAGGCATGCGCGTACCGTATAGATTTATAGGGGCGGTCTTATTCGATCTAGTTCGCACTTTGGTCTTTTGCGTGCCATTACTCAATTGTAATTGTCGTTTCACTAACTCAACGGCCGATTTCGGTCTTTCTGTAGACGCGTACGTATTTGAAATATATACTGGAGCAGCTGATCCTGAAGAATCCGACGTTTCGTCATTGGTCGAACTGGAATTCGCTTCTTCGTAGTCTACCATAGACGTACTGGGTTCTTCTTTGAGTACTTTCGCTTGTCCGTTTAACGTTTTCATATAATCAGAATAAGTTTGTATGGTATCTTCGTCTGTTTTATTTTCTTCTAAAGCATGTAAGGAACGTATATTCTGTATCTTTTCCAGTAATTCTTGTTTTTCTTTTAATTCTTGTTCGCGTACGTCGATTTCCACTCTCTGGTTCAAAGTCTCGTAATGTTTGTCTATGTAACCCATTAACCAATTGTAACCTTTCTGAACGCCAGTATCTAATTTATCTACTTTATTTACCGAAGCCGAACAGCTTTGTACTAACGTCGGACATTTTCTTGTATTGACCAAATATTCCAAATTTAAATATTCGATTATTTCTATTTCGTCGACGGCGTTTTCTTGGTCTTGTTTATTGGCCAAAATCAGAATTGGTTTGCCGGCTATTTTATCGCTACGTAGAATTCCTTCGAGGACCATTTTCACTTCGGCAAATCTGGATATGTCGCTGGAGTCTATAACGAAAATTACACCGTGAGCCTGAAAATAACCAAAATTGTTTATGATATATATAAATTAATATGATTTTTTAAAATTTTGCTTTCGCCCAGAATCGAAACTTTATGTAAACTATTTTTGGAAGATCCCTCGTAAGATCACATTTCTTCAAGGTCATTCTCGATAAATAGTCATCATCAATCAGAAGTACTATCCAAAGGGAAAAGTTTCGTATTAGGAGGTTATGTTTACGTTGTGACGTTTGGACTATTTATTTCATTTTGAGTATATAGTTTTCAATATTGTGGTTTACTTTTGTGCTTTTTGCTTTGTTTTTACTGTGGCTTCTCAAAACTATTTTTACAATAATTAAGTCAAGATAACTTTGTGTCTTCTAAACTGTTGCTTTATTAATGAGAAAATAGTGGCTTGTGATTATAATATAAATTGTTTTTACAGCAAAACTTCGGGTAATTATCAGAAATTAGCAAATATATGTTTGAAAATATGAAAAACCAACAAAAAGTAATAATTCCAATCAAAAAGAACGTTAGTTTACGAAACATTCAATAGAATAGTCAATTAATAAACTTTTCTTATTTTTGCACTCTTTTATTCAGTTTTAGTTTTGCTAACTTTATTAAATATTAAAAATATATGAAACTAAAATCATCAAATAATGTAACTATCTATAAATACGAAATTTTGTAGCATTATGCCTTGTTAGTTGACTGTCATTATATTATACTAGGAAAGTATAACGCCAAAAGTTGGTAGCAATGGTTTATTCTCCAATAAAGTGGTGTTACTGAATGTACTATAACACTGATTAGAAATAATCAAGTGAATTAGAATAATTCCTCAAAAAATGTAACTTAGCAACAATAGCGTGTCATTCACAAACCACATATTTCATATTTCACAAAATTGAATCAAATTTCTAATTGAAGTTTAAAGCCCTAGATGGGTCTGCCAGCAGATATCAAGTTGGCGAATTTGAAACAGAGCTGGTAATTTAATGTTGGCGACATTATCGTATTAATTCTGTGGTTGTGTTGTGCTCATGTTTTTGTATCTTTTTGATTATGTACCGTTTTAATTTTTTAAAATTACTTTCAATAAATGTTGTATATAACATTACAAATGTATTAATGTAATGTATTCGTTCCAAAATCCTTATAAGGATTTGCAACGTTTCAATAGACGGCTGTTTGCTATAAACAATATTAAATTAAATGCAAGGGATTTATTATCAAGTTCAAGTAATTGAATTTCAATTAGCTATTTCCTTTGCCAATAATTTTAATACTTTTATCCTAATAAAATTACAACGAATACATTTCTAAATTTATGTTTCATCATAGTTCTAGGTGTCTGTACTGTCACTTCCCCCAAAATACAAAATTAGAATTTGTTATAAAAATGAATATTCTAATCTGTATACATAAAAAACGGTAACAAAAACACGAAGAATCGCACATATCACAGAAACAAAAACTATGCCTTGACTAGGCGGCGTTGCACGATTTAAATAGTTAAACAAAACTTCTTAATATAAATTCCAACAAGTAATTTACATGTATTTCCCTGTACGATTTTATCTATTTAATGTAGTAAAATCATTGCGTTTTTTAATAGAAGTTAACGTAATACGTTTACCTATGAAAGTAATGTGTATTGCAATTTAACGGGCTGATAGGACAAGAAAAGTGAGGTTACGGACTAATAAAGAATGTTTGTTACAATAATAAATAAAAGATATATAAATTATACGGTACTTATTTAATTAATAAAAGACTGTTTCAGATTAAAATGTGTTTCATTGTATTGTTTTCACAATAATGGTAAAACGAATTTCGTAAAAGATAACGTAAAATGGACATTTGGCAACCATGCACTGTTACTAACGAACTGACAAAAGCGTTGTGGGGAAAATAAAACGAACTTTCAGTAGCTACTCAGTTGTCAGGTGGAGTCGTCGCAGTTTATAGTCAGTTAAATAATTTGTATATATGAATAAATATACGAAAGTTTGTTGTTTTACCAGCGAATATTCATCTAGTATTAGAATGAATACAGTCTCGAAATTATTTGAGTAATAAAAAGTTTATAATATTTATTTCATGTCACATTCTGATAATTAGAAATAAATTTTAAACTTACGTTAACAAAATATTCTTGCCAAATGTCTCTAATATTCGGTCCTCCACCTAAATCGAAAATCTTAACGGCATAATTTGCATATTTCAAATTCAAAACAGAAAAACCAACAGTTGGTATTGGAGAATTAACTCTCTCTCCAATCAGACCGTTTGCTGCTCTAGTTTTACCAGCGTTATCTAATCCTAACAATAATAAGGTAAGTTTCCTGAAAATAAGTATAAGAAATAGAAATGTAAAACTATAAAAATCTATTGAACATGAAAATATAACAGTGAAACTTGATTTGGACAACGATACACATTCAATGCTCATGTGCAAGCACACGCGATCTCAGGCACAATGTGATGTCAAGTTGGAATCAAAATTTGAAGTATTATGTATAATGTATACATGTTATAGTTTTATTTTGGTTCCAAAAGTAATATTTGTTGCAGACATGTCTATATATGAATTATAAATATATAGTTATCAAATTTACAATATAAATTACACGTTCGTAAGGCCGCTTGCTGTTAACAAGGAATATAAATTCTTGTCTGTTCCGTGAAATAAGTTAATCTTAAAAATATAATTGGCAGAATTATGACAATTTATTTATTTCAGTTTTAATCCTAGATACTTTGTATTATAAGGAACTATAGTCTTCGAAATGAATGGAACAGACACGCACTAAAATTAATAAGCACGTAAATAAGTGATATCGTATAAAAAAATGTATTTCAAAACACAGAACAATTCTAGCAAAATATGTAGGTAAATTTTCAACCAGACTGTAACTGTTTGTTTTTTATAATTCCACAAGTGAATTTACAACATAAAATCGGTATTACTATTTTTTGGTAGAAATAGGAATTCCGTTTGCTGTTTAAAATTAAAAACATTGACCAATTTTATCTTTTCCCGTCGGCTGTTCGTAGCAATAGAAAAGAGCCAATCACATCCGTTTGAGTTTGTCACGTGATTTTGACGTATGACGTTAGAGCTTTCTATTTGTTTATCTATGGCAGTTTTTTGACTTTGCTTGTTTTCCATAATATCGTCCATAAATACCGCATTTCAAACAAAAATACAAATTAATACGAAAACAAAAAGCAGTACACACGAGAATAAAGAAATTTTTAGGTTAACGCCAGCAATTCAAGTTTATTAATAGGGTGTAGAATTTGCTACGAAAGTCAAACGGAAATCGTTACCCGCGGACGGAAACGGCAAACGGAAAGCCAATTTTATGATTGGAAATTCACCATATTTTAAATTAGTTTTATCCTCTCGATTACAGACTATCCACTGCTTTATCAAGTTTTCATTTATTGAAAAACTAAGTATTCAAAAGCCGTTTTTTTCGAATTGCAATTATTGATTCTTTGTGTAACCTTGGCGCACCCGGGCACTACGATTTTATGATAGAATACAATCTTTTAAAAGAAAATAAGAGTTAGGTCAACTCTACAATACGTAGTCTTAAATACTGGGTAAGCGGCTAAGGCACATAAAAATATCGCATACACATAAAAACGCGGTGCATATGTACAACCTAACCTAATCTTAATGGCCAAGAAAATATTTGGATTCGAACGAGACGTGTCAAATTTGAACCGACAACTCAGCATACCGGTGTATGGGTATCGAGATTTGGACGAAAATTACAGGATTTTATCAAAAGTGTGATGTGATTAGTGCTAGAAACGGCATTTATTTAGTTTTAAAAGAATTAATTTTGTAATGTATTTTCTGTTTCTGGGTTTCTTTAACTTTAACATAATATATGTATACAATACATTATATACTTTTATATCACGTTCTATCTGTTATTAATTTATATACAAAAAACAGTTAAGGCTATCTGATTATTTATTATTATTCAAATAATAATAAATATTCTCAATGCAATGATTAGATAGATAGATGCAATACTTTTTTGGCGGAGTGTATTTGTCTATATTAAAAACGTAGTTCCAAGCAGTAATTTGTGAATAATAAAAGAAGAAATATAAATGACGTATTTTTAAATAATAAATAAATATTAATACTCACTTTTTTCGTTTCTCTTTGCAACAATAATTACCCATTTCAATAAAATGTAACGGTATTCCGAATTCATGTCATTTGAAGAAATAAATGTACACAAACATATGTCAAAAATATAAACAAAAGTCGCCGTCAATCAATATTACATTTGCGAAATTTATAAACAGTTTTTTTGTTAAAAAAACTTGTTTCCGCGGTATCTGGTAAATGTGTTTCCAAAATAATGTAAAGATTTACAAACAAGGTATTATCCATTCTATTAACAACTTTCGCGAGATTAAAAAATTGTTTGATAAATGAAGTCAATGTGATGATTTACGGTTGTTATGGTTACGACTTTGAACGCTGTCAACAGGAGTCTTGTTGGTCACATAAAAGATTATTAATGGCCGTTGTACACCCTCTGCGAGACACCACGAGGTATGCCGAGTGCGAGAGTGTACAGTCGCCTTGTCTCGATATGTCTCGGGGTGTATCGCCTGCTCTCGCTCCTGTGTCTGTTATATACACGTGTCAGTAAAACATTACAATAACGAATTACATATGTGGATAAATTTTTTTAGAAATATATCAAACAGAACACGTACTACGGGATAGTTATAAATTTTATAGACAAAAACAGTTGCATGATGCTAGATTGAATATCCTGTGAACGAACTCTTTAATGGCAAAGTACAGAGGACACTATCTTTGTTTACGCCTTTTTCTTAAATTTTTTTGGATTTTCATAAATACAATAATAATTGATAGCCTAACAGCGAAAGTTACTTCTAATGTACCCATCATCTCGGCTTTCGCAACCGCAATGGAACATACGAGATTGAACAACGAGCATCTATAGGCGTTGGTAAAAAATAAGGACACACATGCGCAGTGCCACGCAACATCGCATTTTTCTCAAATTAAATATAGATGAAGCCACGACTGAAAACCACTAGACATATTTTGTTTTTAAAAGCCATTATGGTAATGTGTTGTTGTTTTGATTGCGATTTAGATGCATACAAAATGAACAAAGATTATAATTGCTCCATTTGCGGCCATAATTTTGACCTAAATGATGCTTTGACACAACATTTAATTTTTTATTTAAAAGCCTTTCAACAATTTTATTTCGTGACTTATTTGTAAAGCTGAAAAGAGTGTTTACAATAAATATAAGTAGACAGCATTGAATCTTATTTATTGTATTATTTATTTCAATCCGATTTTACTAAAAAAACATCTGGAGCTACTGTTAATAAGACATACTGTATAAACTAAGTTTTTTTGATTATCTATTTATTATGTCTCCAAATAAATAAATAAATATATAACAACCAAATAGAGTGTTACATTATTGAAGATCATTTAAAAATTATTTACTTAGGTATAAAAAAAACTGATACAATAAGCGAAAATTTAATTATGTATTTAATAACAAGGTCTAACCTTAGTACCCTTGAGCTTAAGGATGAAATCAATTGTAAATCTAACGCATTCGCAGAACAGACGAGGTTATGTAACCATTTCTTCTTAGCATATATTTTACGTGTTAACATATTCTTACAAGGTGGGACGTGATATTACGTTAAAACAAACATTTTTACTGGACTTATGATTTTTATATAAATTTTCGTTTCATTCTTTTCATGATTAAATTGATATATTTATCTATATTAATTAGAAATACAAACATTGGATATTGTAAGAAATGAAACACGAGGGTCTCTATTTATGTATCGAGAGCTGGCAACACTGGTGAATTCTATCAATAACCAATACATTTCCATCAAAAATATAGGATTCTGTTTGAATTTGCTTGGGTTCAGTTTATTTCCGTGCTGTTATACTAATTTCAGAGCAAATTTTAGTGTAATTTTACAAATTTGATTAAATTTTATTATTATATACGATTCTATCGAAACGAAATGGCTTCATAAGCAATGAATATTGTTGTGTGTATCGTTGTAACTCATGGTCAATGACGAATGGATTATCTACTACATCTTATGTTGTTTTTCGTCCAATTCGTAAAGAAATTGTAAGGAACTCGACGATAGAAGAGAGATTGTTTTTTTTAAGATTTCGAAAAAATTAACCATTTGATCATTTCATTACAAATCGAAAATAAACGTTTTGTTGCACATCTACACTTTTCAATACCGCTACCGGTCAATTGGCAACGTATTCAAACGGAGTATTTGGTTTGCTTGAAACAGATCCAGTTTTTCAACACGAATCGAAAGAAGTTTGTAGCTAGCACTTGCAACTATTTACATGTTTGCGCTTGTTTAGTGTCGCGAGCTATCGACGTGTTTGTTATTATTAACACCATCACATATTTGGTATAAAATAAAGTCAAATCGAAGGCAATAGTCGACACAAGTTCAAAATCTACGTCTCCCAAGTTTACCTGTCCGGAACACACTAACTTACAAGCATGTGAATGACATTCAAGCGTTTGTCAAATATTGGAGGCTTGGGAACGTGTGACAAGCATTGGCAAGAGTGTAAACGTAGCATTAGATTGTGTAACTTTACTATTGTTGTCAATGACAATCAAAACTCCTTATTTTTAGCTAGAAAAATTGGTTTAAATCGAATTGGAAGCTATAACATCCATTTCTTCCTCTTGAGAATGAAACTAGCTGCTAAAATGTGTATTAAATGATATTATTTTTTGTAGATAAATAGTCTTGATTTTTGGTCTATTTTGGTTGACAATTAGTTTTTAAAATAGGTGGAAATTTTACCGAAATAGGCCACAAAAACAAATACAAGGGTCTAAGAGATAGGAAATTAAATATCTTTTATTGCATTTATTAGTCCACCGTGTATATTGATTCTTCTAAGCAGTTGGGTTTTCCCAACAGTAATTGTATCTGCTATTGATCGCTTATCTTCCTTCCTAGAAATTGGATCGGTACTAATTATATTCAAAACTATGACGGTACCAAATTGTTATTATATCAGCTGACAAAAATATGGCGTACATTTTTCTAAAAGTTTATTCAATGTTGCTTATCCGTTGTCGTGAGTTTGAGCATTACGGTATATTACTAACTAGTCATAAAAACCAATATAAAGACAGTCAATGTTAAACGTTTGCTAATAGTTACTCATCCTTGCCGTGAGATGTTGTCGGTAGGATTTGTTTGTTTGTTTTTGCTCGGATTTGTTTGTAAAGCGCAAGGTGAGTCATAATCGATATTTTTATATTTTCATTCCAATTCGAAATATGAGTCAAGATTAAAAAATTAATACAACAAAACCGAAGTTTCAAAGTTGTATAAAATAATTTTTTTCTTGTAATAAAACTTTTTAATCGTACCTCGTATTATTACAGCATTTGCTAACAAAACTTATACCTTAACGAATAATAATATACAAGTTATAAATAATCGAAACAAACTTATTAACCCTGCACTGATTATAAAGAAAAAACTAGATAATCATTAATATCAATCATTTTTCGAAAGTCTCATTATATTCACTATTTATTTTATAATGGTAGATTGTGTATTGAAATATTGGCAAGAAAAACTTTTTTAATAAACCTCGTATAAGTACCGGGTCTAATATAATAAACATGAGTTAAAAAAAACTATTTATGACTAATATAACTTATAGTATGATACTTAGTACAATTATTATGTTTTGAGTTTATTTAGCAATAAATAAAGAACAGCTGGTCATGTTTAAAAATAGATAATAATGTGTAAACAATCGTTTTTCATAAATTAAAAATAATCTGTTTGAATATTTAACTATTAATCGATTTCCTCTTATATCGTATTTTCTATTATTGTATACTCAGAAAAAATTGTAAGACACATTTGACACAATTAAAATTTAAATTCCATATCGGCAATAAATTATTATTGGCATTGTATAAAGAATAATATTCTTTATACAATACCATGCAATAAATATAATAAATACATTAATTTGTTACTATTCTTTCTATAATCAAAATTAGTTAAGATACTAATTAATTAGTAATTAGTAGAATAAAAATTAGGTTATAAAGTTTGGTTTCAGAATATCACAGATCATCGGGATTTAGATGTTTTATTAATTATATAAATTGACGCCATCTAGTAGATTTTAAACTAAACTATATTAATTTCACGTTCGTGACAAAATACTAACCAATCTGAATTCTATTAGTGGCGCGAAATATGAATGTTAAACAATTATTTCAGAAATGTTACCCTAGAAAGAATAGAATTTTGAAAACTAAATACATAAATATAAAAATGACCACTAGTTGTAATGTTACTAAGCTAAGGATTTGAAAAATTTTTTACTCATATCAAATTAAAATAAATCGATTTCCAACATAATAATTCTTTAACTAATTATATGTTACTTATGTTTAAGAAAATAAGACTTGAAATATAAAATACGTATATTTCCAAATAAGAAATGTATATAAAACTGGTTGATAAAAAAAATTAGTATATATTATAAACCGTCCCTACGTTACGGTGGCGACAATATTCATTTTCTCTCTCGTTCGAGACACTTTATCTATACTGCGCATGCTTGAGAATGCGCAGAACTTCGGAGGATAGAGAAATCGTTGCCATAGACCACATACATGTGCAGTTTTTGATAATTTTATATAAATTTTGCAAAGTTTTACACATAGTTCGTATGTTTTTGTTGGGCTTTATATAGGTGCTCATTAGGATCAATTAGAATAGTGATTTAAGTGTTGAAACATAAGTAATTCCATTACAAATCAAATGGTTAGTTGTGTAAGTTGTAACTACTCTAACAATCCTAAAATTAAATGCTTTAAATTCAATGGTTATAACCAGCAGCCATCTTGTAAAATCTGTCAAATCATAATAAACATAGAAAAATAATGGACAGGTTTTAAATATTTCAGCTTATGGCGAATATATTCCTAGATCGGTGTATCTAATCGATGAAGATGGTTACGAAACTGAACCTATTTTCGTCAGGAACAGAAGAGAAGTTGAAGATGTATTATCGAGAATAAGAAGAGGCGGTGGCGCTTACTCGTATTCCGGAAGCTCTAGCGGAAGTGGTAAATATTTCAAAATTAACATTCGTATTAATTGTATTACTGGTTGTATAACCAATTTTGATATAGTCAGTATTATTTCTATGCTGTTTTAGATTACGCGGGAGCATCTGATGAATTGGCTCATATCCAAGCCCACGTCGAAGACATTATAAAACAGGCTTCGAATAACCACAATCAAATAGTTACTCGATTTGCTGATACAGCCGATTCTCATCTAACAGGATCCGGAAGTGGAGGAGGAGGATCTGCTTATTCATATTCAGGTTCGACAGGTTCCGGTTACGGATCTGGATATTCAAGTGGGTCTTCAGGTAATTCAAGACATTCTGGAAGTGGCGGAAATTCAGGTAATGATGGGTCAACAGGATATGCTAGTAAAAGTGGTTCATCAGGATATTCGGGACATTCTGGAAATGGAGGATATTCAGGTCAAAGTAGTTCAAAAGGATATACGGGACATTCTGGAAGTGGAGGATATTCGAGCAATGGTGGATCAACAGGATATTCTGGAAATGATGGTTCAACAGGATACACAGGGCATTCTGGAAGTGGAGGATATTCGAGCAATGGTGGATCAACAGGACATTCTGAAAACGGAGGATCTTCTTCTGGGTGAGTTTAATTAAGTTTAAGTCTATCATTTATGATGTCATAAATTTAATTTTCAGTCCGAGCATTTTTAGCAGGAGTGGAATAGAAAAAGGAACGGGTATTAAAGTATCCTCGGAGGCTCAAGGACCTAAGGCGGCATTTAGTTATTCTTCCTCGTCTTCAGATGGACAAGGAAACGTTAAATATAATGTAAAGTCTGGGCAATATTAAAAATAACAACTTATGTTTTATTGATAAATAAAGATACACACACAATATTTGTTTGCTTCATTTAACCGAATCTCTAAAATCTCATTGGATATATTTGGACCTACCGGTCCTGGATTAACAATAAAACAATTTTCTGAAGCGACTTATGTGTAGCATATTATCAGAAACGCTCATCTGAACACGTTAACTGGCGTTAAAATATTTTTCAGTTCATGCCACATGAAAGGATCATGGGATGTCAATGTCAATCAACAGCTCTTTGACATTGCTTTTTTAGGTTATTTTTCTCCAATTTATTTCTGTCTTGGGTGTTATTTCCCCAACCGCAAACTCCCCTTTGTTCAGATCATTTGTTACTTGACTTTCCCATTGGCTTTTGGTCTTCCTTTGAGCCGGTTTTCTAAGAACATTCATTATGTTGTTTATGTCATTTAAGATTTTGACCGTTACCTAACTTTTTTGGCCCATATATCTGTCGTATCATTTCTCTTTCGAAGGCGTTTTTCTTCATCAACTTTTGTTAGATTCATCGTTTCTCCTCCGTAGGTTACTGTTGACCTTATTGCTGTTCATTAGATTTTTATTTTAGTCCTCGTTAATTATGGTTGTTAAATGTTACTTCCAAGTATTTCCATGTTTAGCCCCATTTTGTTGTCAACATTCTGATGGGGTTTCAAGGTGTGTTTACTAGAAATTTACACCTGGAATATAATATTATATTCAATGTGTGAATTAGATCTTCATTAATCTAATTGAGCCCAGCTTTAAAAGAAAAAGATGTAGTTAATTGTAAACTGAGCAAAGTACAAATAGGAGCCCACCAAAACAACTCGATAACATAAAATGACATGACCTATTGTAAAAAAAGAAAAATAGAATAACGAGTTAACTTACAAGATCAATTATATGTCGATTACATTAGCTTGTGAAAATCTATTGATTAGTCAGTTATTGATTCAAGTAAACTGAAGATCAAAATAGCAAAAAAACTACAAAGGAACTGGGATAAATATGATAATAAAGTATCCAAGAGGTAGTGTCATTAATGTTATACCAAACAAAAAGACACTTTGCCAGCAGGGGCCCAAACCCTCGCACCAAACAACTGCTCCAACTGAATAGGCGCTAAATCTGACTAGTGACTGGACTTCTAGCTGGACACAGTTATCTAAAATGCTCAACACACACGACCGCGGTTCAAATACTTGAGCTTGCCTAATGACATCAAAGAGTTCAAGCCAAAGCGCCTAATTGGCTTCTCATGAAATATCGGCCTTTGGCAACAACAATCAACAGAAGTTTTTTGTAGTTTTAGTTTTTGTGGGATTTCTGCAATTTTCACTGAACATTCATCACCATATCGTCAAAAAACCATTTTCCAAAGATAATTATATACCAGTATAAAAACACATTAATATGTTTATTAATTTATATTTTTCCATCATTTCGATGTGTTAGAAGATAAATTAAGTTTCTTTTGTATTTGTAAACTGACATGCCTATAAGGATGTTCTAGTTCTTTATCAGTTTTAGGTATTCCACAAATTCGTTTAGCTTTAGGAGACATAAGTACAAGATTTTGAATTAGTCCGTATGCACTTGATGTGGTCCAATACAAAACAAGACACTAAAATGAAAAAGACATTATAAGTGGAACAATTTGAATTATTTTAATTCACATTTAATAAAAAACGCTTTTATCACTGAATTCCCTAAACCGAAAATAGTAACTACTAAGAAAAGTTCAAAATAAACATATTTTTAATTTATAGCAAAGATATTTAATAATAAAACAATTATGTCTACCGAATCATTAAGTCTCAATATACAGTGGCTCATTTGAACTACTATTGATATCTCCACAATCGATAATTCTAATGTATTACAAATTATAAGAAAAATATTGGATAAACTGATATATTTTTACTTACTGATGGTACAGATGCCGCTACTGGAATCATAATCACACTTAAACCTCTGAAAATATTTGTTAAAAACTTTTGTAATTTTGTAGGTTCATTAACTTTTGACAATCTTTGCAGCTATAAAAGATAATACAATTATTTATAATATACAACTTGGGTCAGTTGTTATATACCTCAATTATCAACAAGTTTATAAGGCCTAATCCAACAGGTAATATACCAGAAGCATCTACTTCTGTCAAATTTGGAATAAAACCAAAACCTCCTACAGTTAACTCTGTAAAAGTTATTTGTGCATCTACATTTTGATGTGGAAGCATATATACAAGATTCCTTAAAGAAACAGATAAAGATATCCACATAGGTATTTGAAACCATAGTAAAAGACTAGCTTTAAAAGGGTGACAGTTATCTCTTACCACCAGGTTGTTCCATTGCTTTCTTATCTTTAAAAAGCTATATTAAACATGTTATATAAAATGAAATTTTCGAACTTACTGATCTATTGTAAACCATTTTTGCTTTCTTTTCGTCCCAGTTATACATTTTAACAGCAATAGACGTTTCTTTTTTAAGTTCTTCAACTATTGCAGGCATTTCTAATTGTAAATTATGTAATTTTGCTAATATATAATTCTGATACACTGCTAAAGGTAAAGTTACACACGTCCTTAATAATACTGTTGTGCAAACAATTGTTGCCCACCATGGTAAACCTGTGGTATCGTGCATTGTCAATAAAAAATTTTGAAGATATTCCACTGGTGTACTTTCTGATATCCATTTGAAAATACCTGTTTGGGTTTTGGCTACAGATTCTACAGAAGATTGGAAGGAAAATTCTCTGTTTTGATTGTAGTTTTCGTGTCTATTCAACTTTTCGATTGTTTTCACATTTTTAAGTAGAATATCTCTGTGTCGGTATAATTTAAAACTTTGTTTACCTAATCTGTACATATTTTTATATTTTAAATAAACAATATAACATTATTGTTTCCAATAAATATAATAATATTATAATAGATAATAAAAAATTGTTTTATTTTGGTCTCTTTAAAATTAAAACATAACCTATAAGAATTAAAAATCATTGACGGAACATTGCGTTCCGTGTTTTCCAAACTCTACCGGCTATGCAGATTAACCGTCAAATAAGGTTTGTTTTCTACTGACCTACTTTTATTTTTGAATCATGAAGGTCATCTTTTCTCACTTACACTTATCGTATGAAAATCACTTTCGCCTTTTACTCTCCGTACCTCGCTCATCTTTCATCCTCGTTTGACCTATCGAAAAATTAATTATGTATTCACTCATGCAAACAAGTCACTTGTATTTTCGGTGATGACATAAGAAATAACAAATAACCTATATTTCAGGACAGCTGTTTCTGTTTTTGTGAAGTAAATTTTGCAATAGACCTTCGTAGTGGCGTCGGAAAATTTAGTGAAAATAACTAACACCGTATTATTTGAAAGTAGTAGTACACAGTATCATTTTCCCCTTCAATTTCATCATCGATTAAGTAACTTCTAAAATAAGTAAATCGCGTACGATATTTTGAATAAACAAGTTTACGTTATAGATTAATGTAAACATAACGCAAAAGAAGATTCATAGCTAACAAGTTAAGAAAATATATTGAATAGTGGCAATATTTTGTGAAATGGATTTAAATATTACTTTTAAAAATTTAATAAACAATAAGATTGTTCTACTATAAATCTTAGTGGTATTTGTGGTGGAATATTCTACCAAAGATAATAGAAAAAATTTGCAAGTTATTAAATAACCAATTAAAATGGGATTGAAATTTTCAACGCAATATTTAGTGAGCAGTGTTACTGGATATGTAACAGGAAGGAAGCGAAAATATTGCGATTCCGATGATGAAGAAGTGAATAAAGTTATAGATATTGCTTTACACACTCCTAAAAGGTATGTAATATTTGTGTAACAAATAAGGAATACTATAATATAAGTTTTTAAAGGAAAAAGCTAGTAAGCACAGCCAAATACATCTACCAAGCATTGTTTATGGAAGGTCAAAATTCTGATGTTACAGTATGTGCTCTGGGTGAAGAATTCAACCTACATAGGGTATATCTTTGCCAGAGTCCATATTTTGCCAGTATGTTTGGAGGATCTTGGTTGGAGACCAACCAGAAATATATCAACATTGATATTGTAGACCCCCTCATCTCTGTAGATTGTAAGTTTAAAAATAGTTCTATATTTCAGAAGGATTTCTCCATATATACAAAATTTTATTGAAATTACATTTTTATGTTGTTTCAGCTATGAAAGTGGTTTTAGGCTCTTTATATAATTGTGAGATTGTTTTGAATCCACTTGAAATAGTACCAATTTTAGCTACAGCTACTATGTTTCAACTGGATGGATTAATTGAAAAATGTACAGAAGTTATGTTAGAAACTATTAATCCCAAGGTATTCTGGCATTACTAATAATAAATTCATTATTTACATACTGTAAATATTTTTGTAGACAGCTCTAAGTTATTATAATGCAGCCTGTTTATATGGAGATAAAAAGCTACAAGATGTATGTTTCAAATGGTTCTTGGTAAATCTGATGCCTTACTATTTCAGTTTTCCTTTATTAGAGTTAAAAACTATTCCTATACCCCTGATGGCAAAGCTTATTGCCGATCCAGATCTTTTTGTTATTCAGACAGAATATTCCATTTACGTGATGTTAAAATATTGGATATACATGCAACTTTTTCCAGAAACAGAAGACCTTTCAATTGCTACTGTTAATGAATACTTTTGTTCAAGGACAGGTAAGTCATTGATCAAAAAAATAGGGCCTGTGGCTAAATTTCCTACAATTAAAAATTTTTATATTTCTTATTCTTCAAGCTCTGCACACATTCTGACTATTTTATTAATATTAGGCTCATTACATATTTCTTTCTTCTTTCAATTCAGTATTTGTTCTTCTTCTTCATCTTTCATCATTAATTTTTATGCCCCCTATTATTTTTTGGAGTACTTCCTTACCCACACTTTTATTTTTTCAGAACTCTTCTGGGTTAGTACCTAGGACTCCCAACCATACAGTATAATTTTATCTTTGTTGCCTTTAGATATTCTTTTTATCTCTACATTGCCCTACTGCTCTCTGGTTTTTACCTTGTGCTCTTTTCACCTCCACCTTTCTTATTTCTTTATTCACATACTTGTCTTCTATTACTTCTAGTTTCTTCTCCAGGTGTTTTCTCTCTTCAGCATTCTGCTTTTGCCTGTTTTCTTGCTTCATCATATCTTGGTTTCTCTTTTCCATAATTAATCTACATTTTTCGTCAAACCAATCCTTTCCTGTACTTCTTTTCACCTATCCTAGACATTATTGCATGGTTTTTATCAGTGATGATTTTATTTGTTTCTTCTCATCATTTTCATCCTTTATTTCTGGCTTTTCATTCAGCTTTATTGTTTTTATATATCTTTGACTTACTTAATCTATTTAAACATTTACACTAGATTTAATTAACTTATATAATTTATTTAAATTCTTTGTTTACTTTTTTATTTCGTTCCGTTCATTATGAATTTTTATAATATATGACAGAAAGGATCCTAGAATGTAAACAAACAAATAAAAAGACCTTTGTAGAAACTAGTTCTAAAAAAATAATATAAACAACTCTCTGCTATGCTATGTATTGGCAAATGATTCTTTCGAAATAATTTGATTCATATTTTTTAGAAACATTACCATACCTCCTAACTACAGAAGGAAAACAATTCATATCAGTATTCCAAGGCCTTAGATTACAAAATCTATTATCCCACCAGCTTGATGTACTGCTGGTAATAAGGGACAACATTATTCCTAGAACATGGCTCGATACTGTGATTCTACAACAATGGAAGAACGTTTTAAGGGTCAATCAAAATGATGATAAAGGGTAAATTATGGTTTATAAAAATTACTGTGATAAAATTTCAAAATAAATATATTGTTTTAGACCAAGAGATATTTCTGACGAAATATTTTTAGCATCTAGTTTAAGGTGTGGAAGGATTTTAACAGTGAACGAGAGACATGTTTGGAGGTGGACTGGGTTCCATTTCGGTGTAGATTTATTAATGATCACAGATGGATCTACCATTTCCATTAAACGAAATCATAGATCGGAATTTGAGCAGTTATTGAGTTTACAAACAACTAGGCATGTGGCAATAAGGTCAGTATCTAGCACTATTATAAAGTAATTTGTTTTTATAATTTAATTATTTTAGATTTGTTGTGTTCTTAAATTTTTCATATTCCTTTTACGTTTTTCGGCATTTAAAGTTGGTTTTCCATTGTATCCACTGTATTTTGATACTTTTCTTAATTCCTTTTTGAACTACATTTATTTTATTTCTTTTTTGAACTCACCCTTTCTTTTCTAAAGGTGTTCCCAGTTTCATTTTTTATTGTTAATCTACCTGCCTCATTTTTACTGTATGTCCATACCAATTCAACCATTTCTTGTTTATATTGAGAATATGAAGATGTAGACCATCATCCTCAATTCCTTTTTGGTCCACATTTGCATTGTTTACTGTATTTCTTTTTTGATCTAAACTTTTATTATTTAAAGGTGTTTCCAGCCCCTTTTCTATTGATAGTCTATCTGCTTTATTTTGACTGTTATATCCATACCAATGCCACTATTTCTTGTTTATTTTTTCAGATTATTTCTTCTTGTTTTGTTAATTTTTTAATGTTTACATTTTTTTGAGTCATATCAGGATTTTGGTCTCTCTTGTAACCTTTTCTTCCACTGCATCCATCCTCAATTCTTTTATTTGGTCTCTCCATGGTTTACATGTTTATTTCTCAGTTATTTTTCCAGCCTCCATTATCTATCTCGTTCACTCATGTTTATAACAATTCAGCTATTAATTTTTTTGTTATAATTGCTACTCATTCTATTTCATTTCATGTATTTTTTTCTTTATTTTGTTTACATTGCACTGGTTTTTATCTAATTTCGTTTATATCTGTAGTTTCGTTCCCAAAATTTATTCGTATGTACTACATAATATTTTTGTTGATGTTATTTTTCTCTTTTCTTTCCATACTATTATTAACTTATTGATTATTTCAATTTTAGGGTAACTGTTACTCGACTTAATGAACAAAGACAGATTGTTTACAGTAAACAATCGGAAATATTAAAAGTATCATTGTCAAAAGGCGAAGAAATCCAGTTAATGTCTTTTGATAAAAATGTGGAATACCCTATTATAATATCAGCTAATATCTTGTACACATCACCAGAAACACAAGAAATTAACATAGAAGAAAGGCATCATAATATATCTTAACAGGTATACTAATTGCATATATTTGACATTCTGAATAACTATTATAATAATTGAAAAATTAATGTAGCAAAGGTTTTTTTTACAGTAAGTCACTCGATAGTGGTGTTGGTGATTTTAGGTATTGGAAGCTTAGGGTGATATTCAATTTCGTAGATTAATTTTTCTTATATGTCTAATGCTCGATTACAAAGAAACTATCATTTGAAATTATCAATACTTTTGACATTAACTAAAATAAAGATTAGATATAGAATGTATATTTAAGAAATATACAATGATATACAGTCTGTATAATGTTTATCGAAATTGGATTTCTTGAACAACGAATATAATTTATAATATAAAACAAATTAAAAGACTAACTAGGTAAATTTATTCCAGTATTGTATAAAAAGTTGTCAGAATAGTCAAATATAAGTGACAGTAATATACAGTGAAAATAGCACAAAGTATAACGAATCAAGTAGTATACATGCTGATTCACGCTGTGGAAACTCCAATTAAAAAAAAAATAACACGTTATCGAATTTGGGGGGTTTGAATCAGCTTAAATTATTTGAGATTATAATACCGAATATTTTTATACTATATGTTTTTTTTATTTACATTTAGCTTGACATTTAATATTTTTTTGTGTCCTTGTGAAATTATATTGAGTTTGAATATTTTTGTTACTATTTTTTTAAAAGTATTATTATGGATGAAATCCATATCAGCTCTAGTTTTGTATATTCCTCTAAATTGTGATCTTCTGCATTTATTTCTATATAAAAAAGTGCATTTATGAATAATTAGTTAGTATTTGTTGGTTTCCAGGTCAAATTAATACGAAATTGACATAATTAACACTTATGTCAGTTTGATCATTTGTAATAAGGTGCTTTCAGGCAGTTACATTGATAGTATGAAAAAGAAAAATGTTGTTATAACTTTTTTTGGTTTATCTACTTCCAAAAAAAGGAGAAATACATCATCCTACTAATTATTATACTTAGAACAAGGTATTTCAGTCCAGTTTGTAGGTAATCTTCGTTAAAAGTGGAACTACTTGAATGCACTTATTAATATTCAAAAAGTGGTAATAATTAAATTGGAACTATTTTGTGTGTCAAAATAACTCCCACAATAGTTTTTGTGTCAAAATAACTCCCATGATTGTTTTTATTTTTTTTCAATGGATTTAGCTTCTTCGATAAGTAGAACTGATTATTGGTTGTTAGTAAATATTGACTTATTCTTATACTTCAGCTAATAATTTTATTTTTCTAGGGTATTATTGATGAGATTCATATTGTAAATTAATTTTTCCTAAATTAGAGTGTATTTTTGATGAAAAAAAAAAAACAAAATTAGAATGCAATTTTATTATTTCATATTTTCCATATACAAAAAATGAGTTATTTTGATATCACTTAGTTCTCAAATACCATTTGACAAGTTTAATATTTATATTAAAATAAATGTTTGACGTTAGTGACCGTTACAGTCACAGAATTTTGAAAAAAAATTTGTTATTAATTACATATATACAGTGTGTAACAGCCTAATGGAATGAATTCATTATTTCGATTATTGTATATGTTGATTGATTTTTCCATGAAAATGTGTGAGGATTCTGGTCCACCTGCTTCATTTTTTTATATGTCCATACTAATTCAACTGTTTTTTGTTTATTTTTTTGTATTATTGCTTTTTGTTTTGTTAATTTTTCATTGTTTACATTTTCTTGAGTAGTATAGGGTTTTAGTACCTCTTGTAACCTTTTCTTCCACCTCATCCATCCTCAGTCCATTTTTAATGGTTTTTCCAGCCTCCATTATCTACCTGGTTCATTCTTACAGTATGTTCATACCATTTTTTTTCTATAATCACTACTTATTTTGTTTCATATCCAATGTCTTTATCTTGCCCCATTTTGCTCCCACTTATATTTTTATAGATTTTATTATTGCATCGATTTTTGAATTATTTTCTACTACATATGTTGTAGTTGTAACAGCTTTTGTATATATTTTCATTTTCGTGTACCCATCTGCAGTAATTGAATAAAAATTTTATCGTTCTTATGTTTGTTGCAATATTGAGATAAAATATGATAAAATTGGAAATTTTAGGGGAAGTGTGCCCCCATAATGACAACGACAATTCCAAATATTTGCAAATTAAGATGAATATTTTCAAAATTCGTTTGCTTCAGCTCATTAAAAGAAATATTTTACTTCAATCAGTAAAATCACAGTGATAATTCAATTTCATCCCAACAATGTTGAAAATTGGGTAAGCAAATAACTTACATTCTTGATTTCTGCTTGGGCCCAATAAAAACAATTGGAACATTCAATAAATTAGCATTTTCAAAGATTTCATCATTTTTAGTCTGCCCTGTTATCGTTTCCGATTTATTTACATTGTCTTCTTCAATATTTTCTAAAGTATCGTTCTCCTTAAAACCGTCATTTCTCTTGTAATAGTAAGTGAAGTAGAAAAAGTAAAAATATTTATGTTCAAAGGACAAATCCAGTTTTCCTAACAGCATTTAATGGAGTTGATGATTTGAGAAATGCTTTTGAAAATATACCAGCTAAATGGTAATGGGTCACAGACTTTCCACATCAAGAGATTGCAACCTATGTGTACAATACGCAGGGAAGCAAAATAAAAAAAAATTCTGTTTCATATTCAAGTACCTCTAAAGCCACCATAGGAAACGATTGGGTATGTCGTGATAGTAATTTTTACATTATCCCAAGGGAAGAAATGACAGAGCCTCAATCTGGAGCGAACATGAAAATAACAAATATGAAATGAAGAATCTGAAGAGATGCTTCAAGTTTTCAACAATTATAGTTACGAGTAATTATATATCAACACTGATATTTAATTTTACATTCACTTCACACTCACATTCCTAATTGTACTTATCTCAAACTACATATACCCTACACTAGACATTTAGATTTGAATTAAACAATGTTCAAATAACTATACTGACAGATTTTCCCTACTTTGGAAAGGAGTTGAAGATATGGATTATTGAAGAATGTCAATTTAACATGTTTTATTTATATATAGAGTAACTGAAATACTGAATTTATTCTTTTTGGTTTTTAGACACTGTAAAAATTGCTGTACATACAGAAATTCAAGCGTCTCAATTATATGAAAAACATTTTTTCCATTTCAATATATGATATTTCTATTGTAAATTATATACTCTACCAACTTTAAATTAGTAACTCCGTGTACCATGGTATGAAAGCGAGGTTTTTCGAGTGATATACAATTGAAAGTTGTTTTAGTATAATTTTGATTTATTTACCCATTTAATCATCTACCTTTTCCTACCCATTCACTATCCCATGGTTGCTTCTTTCTTTACCATCCAATTTCAAAATTGTTGCTGCATTTTTGATAATTACTTCTATAAATAGTTACAATTAATTTAAAAAAAGGTAATGGAGAAAAAATGACATTAAAATTGAAGTTTGTGTTAATTTTGAAAAATGATATTGTATAATAAATTCCTTGTTATGTTTATGTTGTAATTATCGTTAATCTGTCAATATACATTTTTATAAATTCTATCAACATTTCTGAGATATATATTTGTTATGGATTTGAAAGAAATGGGGATGAAAAATATAGTTTTCGATTATTTGTTTCGGTTACCATTTTTCTAGTCATACCGAATGATTTTCCCTGGAGATGTTACATATTTACATACAATAAAATCATTTTGTTTAAATTGTCAGAGTTTTTTTCTTATTTAGTAAAAAAATATAATACTTTTATTACAGATTTGATTATTAATAATAATAATGGAGATTCATAATACATTGCTGTAGCTATACAAGTATTTCTTTTAAATTTCCCTAGGATTCAAATTGGTTAAAAGAGTAGGTCCCTCCTCTTCTGCAAGTCTATTTTGGTGATTTCGTTTAATCCCTACGTTTATCAATTGAAAATTTTTATAAAAGTTTTTTTATATTTCTTTAAAAAAAATTTTCGAATGTGCAACTACTTCTTACTGCTCCATTATTGACCAAAGTTTATTGAAGCTTCTATAAGTATGTGGATACAGTTTTTTCTAAGCAATAATTTCATTTTGTCAATTATACCTAATATTTGAAAATAATTTTTTTTAGATTTATACAAAAAAGTTAATCAACAAAAAAATGATCAATGGATTTTTGTCAAAATTTCCTAAAAAATAATCAAAAACTTTACAATACTTTGATATTCATTGGGGAAAACATGAGCCACGGGTCAATCATTGTCAATATTTTCATAAAACTATGCCATATTTTTATTATACAGTTTTAAGGCATTAAATAGGATCAAAGTATAAAATATATTTGTGCGCGCGTAATGACAAACTAAGACAACAATTTAGGACCCTACTCTACAATTATACCAACTGGATATCCCTTAAATTAAATGAATATACTTTTGACCCTAACAAGTGATTTGAAATCTGTTAGATCACCTGTAATATAGGATTTGGTGGATTTTGAAAATATTTAATCTATTATAGTTCAATAATATATATTTTGGTAAAATTCTGTAAGGCTGTAACTTCGTTTGGTTTATCCTTTAGGTTATTTTATGTGCTTTTTGTTATTGTTACTATTTTAACAAGTTTGGAGTTTGGTTTAAAAAAATAAATAAGTTATAAGTGCTCTTATACTAATTGGCTAGTCACGTATGAAACGCTTTCTGTTTATAGTTTTTGTATTATAAAATATAATTATACCTACCTCATTAGTATGTTTTATTTATTACACAAACACCCTAGAATCATCAAATTATTGCATATTATGGCCACTTGCACTCATGGTTTAACACTGTCTTGAATTGCACAGAGTGTTAAACCAAGTCTTTAAACCATCATTAAATTAAACCGAAATCGAGGACTGATTTAATTTTTATTTGAACAATTTGTAACCTATAATTTGGTAATTTTGTGTTGAAAATCATACAACAAACAATAATTATCGCTATTGGTAATATTGACAATAATGAAAACAACAATTTATTATTACTATTTTAATAATTTGATTTGAGTGATGTAAAATGTATTATTGTGTACCAAGTTTCAATAATATTAAAATAATCCAGCAATACAATTGTACTTTTTAGTATAATTAACTACCAGTATAAGCTCAACAATAAATATGAATGTTAGAAAACACAAACTCAATTATATAAAAACCATATATTTTTTAAAAGTATTTAAGCCGTAATACATGCTTAAAACTTTGTAAACACAAAAAAAGCAAGAAGTGCTAGAAAACAAGTGAATTAAAATTGAACTGGTATTCAGTTCAGTAACTGAATTGTAGAATAAACAAAACAAAGAACATCGAAAACATAACCTCGAAATGTAAAATTTTTCCTTTTACTGTGTTGAGCACTCCTATTCTGAGTTATTAGTTTATTTATATATATATTTCGCGCCGGCTCTGTTTTGACAATTTGGAAAGCTGCCCTTATCGACGCTGGCGTTCCCTTGCGAGGTTTCTCGTAAGCTACATTTAAAATGGCGGAATACATTAATAACATGTCAAGTAGTCGGCGTTTTGTGTAAAAATTGAAATTTCCATCAAAATAAACAAATTTCTGTCACTATTAGTCTTCTTGTTTAAGATTTAATTAAATAATATAATTTAATAAAATGGAGGAAAGCGAAAAAACGGAAGAATCGTGTCGTTTGTGTGACGAAATTGCAGAAAAGATGTTAAGCATCTTCGATAAAAATGAAGAAGGCATTGAAATCCTTCAACTTATCAAAGAATGCCTTCCCATTGTTGTAAGTACAAATGAAGCTCAAATAAATATTTTTTTCGAATCAATTTTTTTTCGATTTAAAAATATACTATCAAAACAATCTATTATAGATATATAGGACTGACCCATTATCAAAGCAAATTTGTGAAAGTTGTAACGAGACTCTGAGTTCACTTAGTAGTTTTAAGAAAAATTGTGAGGAAATTGCCCTAAAACAAAAAGAAAAGCTTCGCGAGGAGCCTAGTGATAATGCTATAGAAGCTTTTCTAGCTTGTGGAGAAGTGGTAATGTACCAATTATTATTTTCCTTTACTATTTAATTAGTATTAGTAATAATTAATCCACAATATATATTTTTTATAAATATGAATTTATATATATATAGAAAACTACTTTGGTGAAATTTTCACACCTACACTATACAACATAATTAATGTACCCAAAAAGAGTGTTTTATAGTCTGGACATATGAAATAATTTGATCATTTACATAAAATTACGTTTTAATATTTTAAATTTTACTATTTTAATGAAAGTTTTACAATTATTATATTAATTTCTGTGATTATATTTATATCAATGTTTTCCTTTTAACTTGACAGTCGGACAAAACTGTGCCCTTTCAGGACGAAATTTCAGAGTTGAAAGATGGTAGTACATCTACAGATGACCTCAATATATTTTGTAATAATTGCAAGCAAACTATTTTGGAAAGTAACCAAGTAAACGGTGAGCTGGAACTGGCCATTGCTGAATCTATGGCCAAGAATAAAATCAAGACAGAAAATTCTGAAAAGTCGCTTAGGAGAAGAAAAGTTGTTCCTTTTTATCATGAATTAGATGATTCACTATGCAGCAGCTTGACAGAATTCACTCAAAATACAGAAGGTAATCAATTTTTTTCATATCAGTGTTTTTTTTTTAGATTAATAACAAGTAAAATTTGAAATATCAATTTTTTAAAATGTGGTTAAATACTTTCATATCTTCAAATGTGTTAGAAGATACTATGGATTGTGATTAAAAATTGTATTAATATCTTGAAGAACAACGCTAGTATGGGACTAAATTGCAGTATAAATTTGAGATTTAATATATACTATATGTTAAAATATGTTGGAAGTGGAATTGTGCGAACTGAATTTCTGTTCACTTAATAAGGTTTTTTCCAGTTGTAACATTTTCTTGGTTCACACCTGAATTAATACCCACAAGATTGTTAGTATTGTGAAATATCATAATAGAGTTCCAAAATTTTGAATTATTGTTCAGTAATAACTTACACCTGTATATAAAAAAATTAGCTACAAAAATCCAAAATAAATAACTTTACTTTTCCTAGGATCCCAATTATATGATGATAATAGTGATTTGGATGGTTCTGATGAATCATTGGAAGAACTGAGGCCAAGAAAACGAAGAAGAATAATAGAATCAGATGATGACGATGAAGATAGTCTAGATAGAAATGAAAGAACAAATGGAAGAGTGAAAAGACTTTGTAGAAAACCTAATATTGTTGATGACGATGAAGAAGAAGCAGCTGGGCCTGTAGAAGATGAGGATGAAGAAAGCACACTAATTGATAAATTCATGGATGAAGAGGAATATCGGTATCAACCTCTATCCTTATTTCAACTGGTATTAAATTCAATAAACAAAACTAACGTTCCCGACTATGACCCAGAGGAATACTTCCAAGAAACAATATTCCCTCAATGTGGATATTGTGAACAACAATTCCGCAACCTTAAAGTTTTATCTATACATGAACAGAAACATATTGATGTGGAAATAGGGGAGAAAATTGATAATCCCTTACCATGGCCTGAAGATAGAGATGATTCTGATGTTAGGAATAAGTGGCTTAATTATTTTGATGAAAACGGGTAAAAAAAAAGTTACATAACATCGTCCATATAATTCATAATTTTATTATTTTGCTAGGTATGAAGATGATGATATTGTTATTGATGATGTAGTTGATGCAGAAAGTTTACTGATTCCTATTGATGAGAAAGATAGAGATCCAAATGGTATGAAACTCACAGGAGACGAAAAGATCACTCTAGTAGGTACTCAACCCATGGTGAATGATGTTTATTTAGGAGATTATTCTAAAGATGATAGGAAACTACTGTATCAATCAATGAGAATTGGAGGTGTCAATAAAAAATTCTGTCCACTTTGTAGGCAAGTTCATTTATTTATTTATTAGTCTTTATCAATTAATTATGGACTCATAAACTGAATTAAAAATGTGATTTGTCTCTTGAAATGAAATTGTGATAAAATTGCTTTTTTTATATTTTTTTTTATGTTGAAATCTTTTTTTTTTTGTAGATATACTTTCAAAGATAATTGGGCGATAGAAAGTCATTACTTTTCTTTGGCTTGTTACTATACATGTCGTTATTGTGGAATGCGCTTCAATAAACAAAGGCATAAATTTAAAGAGCATTGCGATGAACACGAAACTAAGAAAGATGAAGTTTCAGAAAAAATTTATGCAGCGAGCAAACTTAGTAACATCATACCTAAGGTAAGTTTTAAAAGGCGTATAAATAGGTTTGATTGAATGTTAAATATTTCATTAGATAATCCACCCTCCGAAACCAAGAAGAATAGTTGTAACACAACATAATCCACCTCCTGAAATGGTAGCTGCCAATAATCAATTTTTCAGTGGACAAAATCTAAATAATTTATCAGGATTTTGTCAACAAGGTCCTCCACAACCTAAGAGGAGTTTCATGGAGAGAAAGACTCTACAGCCCAATTTGCAAATTAAAGAAGAACCTCAGGATTCTAAAGTGAGGATAGTTATATATTGCAAAATTGATCTCTAATAACAAAAATTTATTTTAGGAATTTCAAACATCACAGTCAAAAACCGGCAATCAAGCATACTTTTGTCGAAAATGTTATAAAGTGTTCTTCAAATTGGATGAATTCAATATCCATAGCAAGAATTGTGATTTTAGTCAGTTTCCACAAATGCGTGCAGCTGGCAATAATAAGACATTATCTGGCAAAAATGGTGATGTTTCTCCAGCAGGAAGACCAGTTAGAAATTGCGCCAAAGAAATAGGACCTTATAAAGATGACGTGAGTTGATTATTTTCAAACTTTAATTGAAATTAAATAAGAAAAATAATTTTTAAATTTTCGTAGATTTATCTCCCTGATCATATTTTAAAAGAACCTAAATCTTCGAATTCGCAACAAACTTTCGTTTGTTTTATTTGCAACACCCCATTTCCTACAATATACTCTCGAAACAGTCATATGCGTATACATAAAGGCGAAACACAAGTTCAGCCACCTTACAGTAATCGCCCACGTTTTCCGAATCCGCCAAATAACCAAATGGGTCAATTGAACTACCGACAACCGCCGCCTATGCCGCAACAGTATCCGCCAGTGCAGCCGATGGATATTTACATCAAACAAGAACCCATGGATCCGGCTACTATGGAACCCATGGTGGAAATTCACGAACAGGGAGGACCTATGGATCAAGGACAGATAGAACAGCAAAGTTTCCCTGGTATAATTTATCAAATTTAACAAAATAACGGTATTGTATATATGTATGATTCATTTTTCAGATACGTTAGGAGATGGTGCCGTCAGTATTACTCCCATAAGTAAAAATCCCAAGCAGAAGGCTTTGATAAATGCCAATGTTATGAAAATCGTACAAAATAATCCTCAATTGTCGATTAAGAAATCATCTGAGAAAATGCAACAAGTTGCTGCCGGTACCAGCCAAATACCAATGGGTGTTAATTTACCTGATCCTGACAGGTATAACAATTTTTACATTTATAATTCTTTCATTTATTCCTAAAATTCCCAAAAAATTGCAAATGTTACTTAAAAATTTTTTTACATTACTTTTTTCATAAATTCAATTATAGTTGCAGACAACTAAACATATATATGGAATAAACAACACAAGTTTGTATTGAGTTCAGAAATTTCCTTATTTTACTCATTTATTTAAAGTTAATAATTTTCATATGAGTATCTGCAAAACTGATTGTTTCAGTTACAGACTTATCTCAGGACCAGTCCAAAATTGTTTTATACACAAGATCTCTGGGAATTTTTGTAAATCTCAACATTAATGGTGTTTATCTGTTAGCATTAATACCCTTGTATGTGTTTATTTAAAATCGATTTTCACTGATACAACAACCTATGACCTATAAATAAAAGTTCCAACATTTATGTAAACCTTGACCATTTTCAGGATTTTTTGTTGATTATCTAATAAGTTTTTTAAATTCAAAGAAAGGGTATTTGAAAATAGTACTTAGCGTATGTATATAACGGTAACGTTCTATCGTCGGTACATATCGGTTTGACGGCAAAGTTCATGTCTCGAGTTGCTTGGGGCGCCAGTTTTTTATCGTGGTATACTCAGATTAACGCCAGTGGACGGAATATAATAGCCTAGACGTCAATATGGTGATGAATAATACGCCAAAGCCAAAGATATTTCACTTGCCCTCCTGGATTGGCAACCTGGGTCTTTGCTGCTGGTGTTCCATAATGTTTCAGGTTATGGAGTCATATAAGAGAACGAAACAACAGTTAACACGAGATAAATACCCAATAGGAAAATTATATTTTCTATTATAGTATAGTTTCCAACATTCGTATAGATTAGTTTGATATTCAATGTTCAAAAGTTTTTAATTTTCTGTTTTATTTGTAGGTCGTACAAATGTTCTTCCTGTTGGGAAGCCTTCGCTAACAAATCCCACTTGTATTTCCACAAGAAAAACCAATGCGAAGGGTCTCGATTGCCGTGTCCCTTCTGTAAAAAACGTTTTGGCACTGAAGCGGAATATAGTTCACATATTTATTATAGTCATCCTGAATAATGTTCAGTTTTAGCTTCATTTTCCGGTTATAGAATTTATTTTTTACATTTTACCGAAAATAATATAATAGTCGTTAAAGGCTATAAATTTCAGTGTGTTTTGGTAAGGTGTATTAAAACATTTATAGTGTTATATTACTGCCTGAATGAAAATTAAGAGATTGATTAACTTTTGAACACTGTCGTCAGAAATTTACAGAGAGAAAAAGTAACAACTGTCTTCGACCTCAGAAAATCACCTAAGGATGTGTATTGTGTTAGGTAGTAGATATATTAAAATCCACATTCGATAATCACAAAATGTACAGCTTCGTTTATTAAATTGTGTCTTGACCCATGAGACCAAACATTTTTTTTTCGTTTTTTGTCAACTTTAACTAGTTATTTTACCAACATGTTGATGAATTAATGCAAAAAGTACATTTTTTTATATATAATTGTTCATTTTGAAAAAAAAACACGTGTTACCAAATGGCAATGTTTGGCAGAAATAAGTACAAAATTCCAAAAATTTTAATAAAAATAAAAAACTTAGTTTTTTGTGTGAAAATAGGATTGGATTCTAAACAAAGTCTTACATTGCACTTGTTACAAATTGTACTCATTATAGATCAGCATCCTTTACCTGCACTTCATTTTTTTATCTGGCACACTTATCAGAATGTGGTCATATCCTGTTAACTGAAATGTTAGGTCTTCCGGCAGATTTAGGGAAAGTTCCATACCTGGTTAATTATACTTGTACCAATTCGCTTTTAAATTCCAGTAGAGTCATTTGTAATGGAAACGTCGATTAGTATAAAAATAGTGGTGAATATGCACCACCACTATTTTTTTTAATGAATATGCTGTATCGTATTGATTGATATTCTCGTACATCAAATAGGTATCCCCCATACCTTCATTATATTCGCCAATTACGTTGTTGTTTAGCCTTGTTCGTTCGTTCTAGCGTAGATTGTTGCGCTCCTCTTTTATATTGTTTACTCATGATCTTTTTTTTAGTTTACGGACAGTCCTTTGGGATTCTATTATCGAGGATAGTACCTCCATAAGGTATTATGAATTTCAGCAGCGCTCTGTATGTATATGTTTTGAGTGACAATTAACTTATTTTTTAAAGATCTGTAATAAGAACTCGGAGTGAGAGGAACATTGATATTTTCTTTAACAGCCTTCTTCAGATTAACTTGAAGAAAACCATGTGGTGCAATCTCAATCAAAACGGAATCATAAGATTGTGTTTGATACCTTCCTCGAATAATATGGAACTCAGCAAATTGTTAGAATGATGATATTCAGCTGATGAGTTTTCAGGCCCGATTCCTATATGCACCATATTTTAAAGTAAGAGAACTGGTTTCGGGTGGTTCAATATATATTGAGTCCTCTGGTAGTTCATCAGAATATGCAATTTGGAGAGTTTCCTCTAAAGTCTGCGTGCCTAGAGTTGCCGTATGGCTACTACAAATCAAAATAAACATGTGCAGGTGTTACACAAACTGATATTATCAATAAATTTTCTTATAGAAACATGTATTTGTGTTTACTTGAATACCACATCAAAAAAGTATAAATATTTGTTTCTGGTGAAAAAAGAATTTGTACTTAATCGAACCGTATGTTCATTTTTATCGGTACGGCCACGAGGAGTTCCGTTGACCTGCCGTTCGATCAGTATGTGCAATTTGTCATGAGTAGAGAAGACGTTATACACATCCAAGTAAATATATATGCTGCCATCTATCCAATACTTTCTTAATCTTTTTATAAATTCGCGCTGTCAAATTACATTTACTGTGGCCGTTTGGCAACACCGGGCTTTGATGGGTTAAGAATAAAAAATAAGTTACTATCATCTTAAGAATTGATCATAGTCTTTGTAATATAGTTGCTCATCAACCGCCAAACCAGTGTCTATCTCCGATAAACAAATTTTACTTAAGTTGACATGTATTTGAAATTAAATGGTTGCAATGTTGAGACATCTGTGATTTTGTTGATTATTTTGTGGATTTTGTTAATTTGTGATAGATTTTAATATAAACATAGTATATATAAGAATTTTTGGACAGTGTCCAAATTTTCCCATAATCAACGTATTTAATTTGCAAAACGATAATGTACGTAATTAATTAAGATTGAAATTTCAAATTTTATCATTTTTTTTTGTGTTTGATATTATTAAAATATTTGTAAGATATCACACTGAATCTCGGGCCTGTCGATGAAAAAAAAAATAATTTGTTGATTAGAAAAATATTATTTTTAGTCTGAATTTACACTAAACTAAAATTGCTTCCAAAATTATTTTATTATAAAACGCTTTTCTACAATTCCTCTCTTTTTATTTTCAAAAATCTCATAACTCATTTCTTTCAAATTTTTTTCTCCATTGATGGAATATTGTCTCCAACTTTTCCTTCTAGAATTATTTAGACAAATGAGGATATCAAAGGAAATCAAATCTTGAAACCAGCGTATGTATCCAATATTGTAAGAATGAAAAAAGATATATTTACAAGAAAAATAATGAAAACTGGAAACAGAATTAAAAAACTAACCGGGAGAACATGAAAAAAATTATTAGGAAAAGAAATAGAAGAAAGGAAGAAGACATAAACCGGCAAACTTTAGCATGGAGTCAAAACCGTTGGAAATCACTGTCATATCATAAACAAAAATTTGTTTATGTCTTGAGGGCTCTATTTTTAATGAAATTTCAACAATCTACAGTTGTTTCTTTTGGTTTATTACAAGAAGATTTTCTATTTGAATAACACAGTGAAACCATGGAATGGATAGAAGAACTTCTACACTTGTCCAGTAATCTTTCCACATAATACGAAATATATACAATACCATTGTCTGTGAAAAAGCTATTATAATGTTTCAACATCTTGGGAATACTAAATGAAACTATGACCAAAAGTTTTATTCACTAGATGAAGAATTGACAATGATTTTAAACGTAAATTGTATCATCCATGTTTTGATTTGATCAATAACCTGTTTTTTGAGGTTTGTGGTCATTTCGTCTCTGAATCTGAAAGATTTATTTGACTTTAAGTTAAGGATCCTTAACCGGTCAACACTTTTTAAATTTGATGAGAATAGAAACAGTTTTTGTCAGAAGTAACCCTTAAACCCTATTCCATTCTACTAACTTATATGTTTTATTTATAATATACTGTGATACAAATTCCACAAAATATTCATTTAAGTTTAAAAAAAGCTATAATGCTTGATATAACTTGACTTCCTCTAATTAACCTTACCTTACAAATTTGCATTACTGCCTTGGCTTCCTAGGCAATTTGTTTCCAAACTGGTCTGTTCCTCATTCTTGCTCAGTCCTATGATAACAGGGTCTGTCTCTTTTTCCACTGCTGTATATTTTGGCATCCATGATTCTTTTGGGCAACTGCTTGTCTTGTATTCTTTGGATGTGGAGAAACCTCTAGGTTTTAATGAATCGAACGATGTTTTCATTACCTAATATTTCATCGATTTCTTTATTTTTCAGATTCTCTAGTTTTCGTAAGACCGTCTTCAGTATTCAATTTTCTATTCTCTTCTATTGTCTATATTATAACCATTATATTCTTGAATCCATAATAATGTATGATAAATTGTAATTTTGAACTAAAGATCAAATTTAAAAACTAACACATCGATCAAAAAGTCCCGGTTTAGTAAACAAAACACAAGTTGTTCAACCAAATTTCGTCCTACGCTTTTCCAACTTATATCTACGCCGTTATCATTGAATATTTTTCTTTAGTTTCAAATATGCTTCTATTTTAGTGATGACTGACTTCCCCCTTTCTATATTTGAAACATTTTTGACAACACTCACTAGTTTATGGGGGCCAAATATGGATACTATTGTATGAACAAATTCATTAAATTTGACATATTGTTTATATAGACTTGAGACAGTGGTCCGTTTGTTTGTGATTTCCTCCTTAATTAACTAAATAATTACTTAAAATTGTTGGAGAGAATAAGCTCAAAATTAGACCGGTGTCCTTTAACAGATGGTACTTCTATGGGAAAATATAAAAAAGTGATTTGTGATGACCTCTCTCCTCAATATCAGGGACTTATTGATCAATGTTATATTTACATATAATTTTAATCCCAACTCTAACATCCTTTTAATTGTCATCCATATGGTATAATTTTATTATATTTAATACAATTGATAATTTCGCGATTTTTTTTGTTTTCGTTTTTGTATAACCGAAGTAATTTTTCTCGTGTACTTTTATCAAAACCTTTTTTTATTAGTTTTCACCTTTAGCTTACGTATCTAAGTTTTTTGTATATACAATAGATAAACGTAAATAAACCATATATTTAATAAAAATTGTTTTATTTCATTTCTGGGCCAATAAAAAATCGAATGAGGAAGTAATGTGGATGTTGTTCTGACATTCTATTTAAAATTAGGCAATATTGCACGAATTTAACCCAGACAGAGATACAACATGTCCTTTATTTAACCCTCCATTAACATAACGTCTCAGGTTACTTGAATTTTGTCTTATATTAAATTTACCTACCGAAATTCAATTTATTATTATATTAGTTTAGATTTATTGTAAACCGACCGCTTCTAATGGGAACCAACGTCATAGTTAAGCGATTCAAAGTGTCCCTTAGACACTTGAAGCTCCATTAACGTATCAAATTACTTTTATTTTATATTGGCGTATAGTCTCGGATTACCTAATTTTTGTCTTATATTAATGTGACTGAAAAATCACAAATTCACCTACCTAAATTCAATTTATTATTGTATTCGTTAAGATTTATTGTAAACCGACCGCTTCTAATGGGAACCAACGTCATAGTTAAGCGATTCCATTTGTTTAAAGGACACTTGGACTTGGAACACCTTAACGTATCAAATTACTTACTTTGATTTTTGTATTGATGTGACTCTTAACGCTTTATTACAATAGGAATTTGGTATTTAAGGTGATTTGTAAACAGATATGAGGCTCTCAATAGTTTGATGTTCGTCGGATTATTGAAACAAAGTTTAATTGATTATTTTCCTGCATAATAGTTTTAATACAAAGAATATGGTCAACCACCATTAGTTAGTCCGAAGATACATTAATGGATGTAATAAATGATAATGAACTTAATAAGTCATATATTACTAGTCCTTATAAAAATACAGTCAGTCATATATAAAAATAATATCACATTCATGCTCATCTCGAAAACGTCCCTAAATATCTAACTAAAAGCGCCCTTATATCCTCTACTAATTCATTAGAATATCCGAGTTCAAATAAGCCATCAAACATTGAAAACCTACTGCTATCCATGAGCTTAGTTACCAAAGCGAATGCAATACATTCGATCCGAAGTAAATTTAAACCAGATTCTAGTGACCATTTGTAAATTGTAGGTACGGTTTTAAAGGAAAACGTGTGTTTTTCCACGTAGTTCCTTACAAAACAACAGATGTCGTTCATCAAGTACCGATCGCTTAAAACTATGACATCCAACAACGTATCTACATCGACTTGATCCAAACTCGAATTCGATTTGATTAAATTCAATAAACAATTTAGCGTTTTGAATTCCACGTTATGTAAATAAATAATTTCTTCGTTTTTTTCTTTGAAATGTCCGTTGAGTAAACTGTTAAAATAATCCGATTTTTCAATTAAAACGTCTCTGTCGGCTTCGATACAACTCCCGTCGTCTAATTTAAACGTCACAATGTTCGCCGGATCGTCCGGCGTTTTAACCCTCACACTTATATTGTCACCTATGTCCATAGCAAGTTTTCTGGGATTAGCTATGTTGAGTTTCCGAGAAGCCAACGAACAAATTACTTTAATCGTACGCTGTTTATAGATGGAATCTTCTGTTAGCAACTTCATCAGGATGTTCAGACCTCCACAATTTATCAGAAGCTTCGATAAGATTTTCTTGTCGCTAAAAAATAATATAAGAATCAGAATTAAAATAATAGGGTACTTGCATGGTTTGGGAAAAAAATAATGTATAATTTCTTTTTCGATTCCTTGATCAATATTTATAGATAAAAAAATTATTGAAAATTCAAAAATTTTGTAGGTAGTTTAAACATTTCAGTGAGGTGGCCATATTGCGTGACGACATAGGTTATTATTAAACTTTGATTAATATGAAAAGTGGTATATAAATCATTTTTTGTGCCAGGATCTCCACACCCATAAGTCACCAGGTCATAATCCTCTGGATTTTTGTGCGGGGGAATAGCTAAAATCGCTCATTTGCACAAGCCCGATATTAAACTTAAGATATCTTCAAAATGGTATCAAACAAGGCTGTAATTTTATTCGTAACAATCCTGGTATCCTGAAATCCCTTAGACGTCGAGTGGAGGCTTGCATTTTTGCTAGGGGTGCTCATTTTAAACATTAGTATCTATTTTTCCTTATGTTTAACACATGTTGTTTATAATAAAATGATTCGACACCCTGTATCCCATCAACGTTGAAGAATAAATAGATTTTTTCCATAATTTTTGTCCTTCCAGTCCTGACTGAAACCTTTACAGCCCTGCCCTGTTTCATTTGGATCTGTGTTCTTTTCGAAAAATTTCCAAATGATACCTTTACATCTTCCTGCTATTGTTTCAGGTTTAAATTCAAATTTAGAACTATTTTCCTCGATTTTAACTTCCACTTATCTAAAACAACACCTTTATAACGAATTTAGCGACACGTTTTTGTATTAAAAGTGCTGATCATTAAAATGGATGCACCTGTAAATTTCTTTGGATGTCAATGAAAAAATGATGAAAATTAATTAAATATTCATTACTCACTCTATAATATAAGGAATAACTAGGACCAGTTGAACTTTAACATCATTATTAGCTCTCAGTAATTCGTGAGCGATATCTCCTTTTCCTGCTGCACATTCCGCTAAATACGTTATTCTTTTCAATATCATTTTCCCTATACAAGAATGATCTACGCAGATAATGCAACGCGAAGTATGTGCTAATTCCGTCAATTTATAAATCTTTTCTATAAAAGTGGTTTTCATCAAAGGTAGTAAATATAAAGGTGAACGAAGAATATCACAAGCAACGTTTATTGTAGTGATGTAAGTAGATTGTTTGCTATTGAAAGATTCCGAACAGTTAATAAGAGCTATTAATAATTCCTCGGAAGCTAGTTGTGGAACTGGTGGTTCAATCTTCACGTACGATTTTATTAATTTTGTTATTTCGGATATCAGGCGCATTTTTAAATTTGTGGTGCTGTTATGTTCTAGAGTTTTTTCTAAAAAAAAAATAAAAATCAAATATCTCAGTCTCAAAGAAACAACATATTTACTCACCAACAGGGATTTGTTCTTTAATTTCTGATAAATCTGATTGTGAATCTTCATCTAATTCTTCCTCTAAATAATCAGATACTGGAAATTCTGTGCTATCTGCTTCACTGCAAACCGGGGAATAGTCATCAGAGTCTGAATAAGAAGAAGCATCATTTTTTGAGGATCTAGGACTGAGAAAAATACTTATTTAAATATTTAAACAAACAAAATTAATAATACTATAAATATGCTGTATGATAATAACAATTAGTAAATTATATAAAGAGTACTAAGTACCTAGAACAAGGAGATGTCCAAGTTAATGCTGCGTAATCACTGTTCGTACTTGAACAAGGACTAGGACTCCTGTCAAATTTAAAACTTGACATAAAACTAAATTCATCATCGCTTGACACTGGAGAAAGTTGTCGGTGTCTGTTTTCTGCAATAATACTTGGAGATAAACCGGAATACTAAAAATAAATTAAATTTTTAACTCATTTAATTCATGATATAGTATTTCACCCCATTCCAAAATTAACAATTATAAGAAGTAAAAAACCACCAATTAATTTTCTTCAACAATTGACTAGAATGGTGATTTTCGAATAGCTTCAATATTTTTTTAGGTGTTTCAAATTTGTAAAGCATACTAATAAAAAAATATAAAATTCTGCTCTAATTACTGCTTCACATCTTTTAGGCATTCTGAAAGTCTGATATAACTCTTCGAAGATTCTGAATTGAGATGTAAGGCTTTAATGATCCATATAACATCAAAAATGTCCAATAGTTCAGACTAGAGTTACATTACCTAAAGGTAATTTGTCTCCACTCTTGCACTAATAAAAATTCTTCTACAATGCACATTGTATCACGTGATCTGTTATGTATGGAGAAGAATCATAATTGTAACACTTTCTCGGAGCTCACTATTCCAACAATATTGCACTAAGTGTGTGTTAAGTTGATTGCCACCAAAATGACAAAATCCTCCTCAATTTCTATATTATTAAGTAAACTGAAGATGGTGTGAACTAATTTGGTAATTATATCTACGCATACTACTATAAAGGCAACTTGTCCATGTCTCTTTTGGTCTCTTGAAATCTAACCAGGGCTGTAAAGACAATAAATTTTGCAGGGCCGGCCTGAAGCAGGAGCATGCGGGGCGGACGCCCCTGACCCCGCGCACCTAGTTGAATATGGGTGGTTGAACTTGGTCCTGTATTAGCAGCATCACCGCTTTATGTCAATATTAATTAATTATCACACGTATTAAGATTAAAAAAAAATAAAACTTCTTCTATAATTAAATTTCTATTATTGTTTTGGTTTTTAAGTAAAAAGGCAGGGTTAGAGGGCGGGTTATATATGAGATGTAAAAACATTACAAAGATGTATCTATAATGCATCTGTGTTAGTTTCTATTCGTACAGCAGAAGTTTTTTATTCCAAACAATTTTCTAAAAGAATGATTCGTTTAAAATTTATTACACCTTATGTATGTATATACTAATAACACAATAATGTACATGTAAATCATTTAAAAAGTAAGTACTTACAGAATAATAGATGGTACAATTTTCATCGACACATTCTAAACAAGTACATGCTCTCTTCCTTTCGAGATCTTCCAGTAGCTGTACATCTGCATCTTCAAACTGCAATTTTCTTATTAATGTAGAAGATTTTCTCTTAAAACCTTTCCTGAATCTATGTTTGGAATAAATATCTGTGTCATTAATAATCCATCGCATTTTTTTAATAATGACATCTAAAATATTACATTTCAATTGATCTTGTAATAAACTTTCTTCGTATTGACATTTATTAAGAGTGCTGACAAGCAAAATGGAGCATTTTATATGATCATCTGTAGGGGCTTTCAACTTTTCTAGTACTTGGATCAAAAGTGGAATAGTCTTGGCACAATTATAACCGTTTCGATTCGCCGGATGGTCAAGAAGAGTACAGAGGTAGTAAATATGCTCCAGGGATTCTTTGCTGAATTCTACAAGAAAACAATTGATAAAGATTTATTTTAGTACATAGAAAATTGATTTTCGTATGTAAAGCAATTTATATTATTCAACATGTTGAGCCCCATAGTGGTCTGTAGGCACTTAACTGAATTTTCGTCACGGCCCTTAATGTAATTTATTTTGAAACTTCTCCAAAGCCCAAGGGATCGCATTTTCTCTGGTTTTACTATTGGGTTGGACTGTCCTGAGGCCATGTAACTTTTACTTGGACTGTTTGATTTTTTTACTGATTTTCGTCTCCATCATAAACCCGAAATGCTTAGTTTTTTAAGTTTATACAATTAAACTTGTATTATAACTTTAACGGCTGGTTCCTTTAGATTAAAGGGCCCTTTAAAGCTTGGTTTATGCAGCCAGAATTAAAACTAAATTAAAATTAAACTAAACTTTCTTGTTGTTAATTTTTTGGTTTATGCAGTAAATTAAGGATTATTATACATTACTGATAAACCAATAGAAATTCCCCGTATAGGTCCTTTTTGTTATACAAATGTGGAAAGCTCTTGACACTGTCTATCAGTGCTCCATCGTGTAAAGGACATTGATAACTTTACTATTTTTTTAATATTAATTTTAAACATAAAACACCACGGCTGAAAGCGGCGCAATAACGCGAATAATATTTCCATAACCAAAGAACAAGGATGTTGTAAACAAAACAATACCACCAATACAGACTGGCCTAACGTATTCTGTGCTCATAACCTCACAAAATTAAGAAATTAAACTAAGGAGATAAATTGGTCAAAGGTGTCTTAAGATCAAGATACTCTTGAGTATAAAACCATTTTGGATGAAGATGACCCATTTAAAACGGTTAGCTTCTTATAAAAAGGTAAGTCATGACCAAAAAATATTATTATAAAACAATGTCCCCAATCCCATCAATGTTGAAAAAAAGAACTTGTTGGAATTCTTCTCTTCTGTGACATATTTCACAATTCTCAGCTTCATAACCAAAGAAGATATACCAAATACCTTCCCAGATATCAATGAAAGTGAAAAATAAGAAAATGAATGAAAATATATATAGTCAAGTGGTCATATATTTTTTCATTGATTTTTTTCCTTTTTGGTTAATTATTTGGACTATTTTTCACTTAAATTAAAAATGTATTTACTTTTTTTTTAAATAAAGCCTAGTGCAAAATAGTTTAAATCTACAAATGAACAAAAAAGTTTAAAATGCATACTTCCTGTTAAGTTCAAATGCCAGCATATTAAAAACCAAAAAATTTCAATTGCAATTTTCTAAAAATCCACTATTTTGACTTACACCATTAATTTCCAAAGCCTGCCAACTGTTAGTGCTCAACATATTAAATAGTAACTTGCTTAATTAAATATACTGTTTATTAATTTAGTAAGTGATAGTTATTTTTAGTTATGCTGGTAAGTACTCTCCAAGAATTATAAAATGCAATATCTTACCTGTAGTATCTGCGTCTATATGTTTTCTAACAACTTCATCCACAAATTTAGTACAAATCTCTGGTACCGGTAGATCTGATTTAAATTTACTAATCCCGATAAAATTAACAATAATACTCATGATCTTGCTGGGATTATGTAGTAGCACTTTTGGCAGTTCCTCCAATGCATTTCCACAATCCAAATTTTTTAATATTATTATTGTATCGTACTCTTTATATTTGGATATCTTATATAATAAGTTTATAACAGCATCTAAAGTATTTTCTTGAGACTTATTTTTTTGCCATTCCTGGCTGATTTTAAAAAATAGGCTACCCACAGTTTGTACTATTTGATATTTCTTTAAACTTTGACGGGAGATCATATACCTAATATACAATTAATTTTTCGTTAATAAATCTCTCGATTTTTTAGGTCTCTTTATAGAAAATTAGTTTCAGTAAACAGGTAAAAATGGAAATTTCGACATATTTAAAATTTATCAAAATATATTTTTTTGAAACTAAGGTAACCAACCATTCATCGACCCTTAACCAGTTATTGACATCCTTTCCTTTCTCAAGAAAAAACAAGTAAACATTAGATAATAAATACAATTTTGTGGCATCCACAGCCTCCTTATAATTTATGACAATTTCAGTAGTTCTGAGTCCACCATAAAAACATTGTGCATGTGTCTAAAATTTCATTTTGTGATAGTCTCTAAAAATTCAATCTAAAACCTAAAACGTATATTTACCAAAATATAATGAGAAAGTTATAAATCAGCAACAGACTGAAAAATAAGAAAATGTAGTTCAAAATGAAAAGGATAAACAGATCAATTAGCAGCGGAAAAATTGCTCACTAACTAAACAGGAACTGGAAAAAAACAAAAGTTAGAAGTAGAAAAAAGCATGAAATAGTGACAAGAAAAGGTACAGGACAAATATAATTTTGAGAAAACAAAAACAAACGATGTAAGAATATAATCTACACAAACATTCTCACTATGGGCAGTTTTGCAGAAAGTCTTCCTATTTTCAAATATATCTACATCCTTCAAATTGCTGCCACTCTATATCTGAGGTCTTAGACTCTTTATTATACTTTTTACTTAATTTGAAGAGTCTAGGATCTCAGATGAGAAGTGGCAGCAATTTGAAGGATGTAGGTAGACAAAACTGCCCATATCAAGAATGATTGTGTAGATTATATTCTTTGTGATGCAAAAGACAAGTTTCAGATTCTTCTATTTAATTCAAAAAAAACTATATTTTAATATTTGATGAGAAATATATATATTTTATCAATAAAAAATCGATATTAGGAATTTTCCAGCTCCTATAATTAGTTTACAACTTTTACATAGCTATTAGCAAAAAATAAAATTTTGTTTGAGTCAAGTTTGGGATTTTCAATTTATTGTATTTAATTTTTTGAAATACTCAATTTCAATAAATCGTTACTTTAAATTTACTGTTAATAATTATTGTTGCTTATATAGTGAATACTGTTCTAAGGAGCTAAAATTAAAAATTGAACATTATACTAACAAATTAAATTGCTAGTTGAAATACACTGAAATGGTACTAGTAGTTCATGCAGAAAATTAACAGCAAATTAAAATTATAAGCATATAATACGTCAGGTAAGTAAGTATTGATGGTATTGTTTTGTTTAAACATTCTTGTTCATTGGCTATGAAAATATTTAAAACTGATATCAAACAAATAAGAAAAAGTCAACAATGGCCTTTAGACAGTCTCAGAAGCTATCCACATACAGGTCAATTCTTTTGGTTTACTAGTAATTCATAATTATCCTTAACTTACTGCATAAACCAAGTTTAAATCATGCTTTATATTTTTAATTTGCAGAAAAGCAGCTTCCATATATGGGATGTCAATAAATAGTTTCCCATAAAAATTTGATGTCAATAATAGACTTTTTGTACTAATATCTATGAAATATTATACCAATAAATGAAATCAAATAAAATACTTTCTCTAATATGTATTAATAATGTTATTATCTAAAAGTGTCAATAGTTGGTTATTTACCTTAATTTTCTATGAAATGAGACTGAAAATGAAGACGATTTATCAACAAAAGCATATGAATAAAATCTATGAAGTAAAAAGTTTTAAGATATATATATATATATATATATATATATATATATATATATATATATATATATATATACATATATATATATAATTATAAAAACATAAATAATAATAAAAATTGAAAAAACATTTACCTTAATGCTCTTAAACCCATAATAATAGTTGCTTCTGAGTAATTTATATGGGTTTCTGAAATATCTTGGATAGTGCTTTTTAATGTATCCAAAAGTTGTGTGAGAATTTGTGGTTCTTGATCTAAAATAATTTTCACCAAATCGTCAGAATGTTGACAAAGGTTACCAATTATTCTAAATATTCTTCCATTAATGCTATCTTCTATTGTATAACGTTGCAAAATTTTACTTAAAATATGTATAATATTGTACAATCCCACCTAAAATTTAAAAAAACAAAGTTCGGAAAAAAATAACAACTTTTGGAAGTAATAAATAATATTATTTGATACACGGAATGTCTTACTAAATCTCTCGCACAGTTGTAATCCATACAAGCATTTCCTAAAATACTAAGGCTCACATCAACTATGTGCTTATGTCGCGAATTTAAATTGATAATAAAATATTTCAAAGACCCCATTTCACGAATTTTATCAATATTAGATTTATTTTTAGGCCACTCTACTCCTTTCCTTATGCTGGATAAAATTTTCAATATACTTTTACTACTTTGTTCTTTTGTAAGTGCCTTTAACAAATCTCCAAACTTTGAACCCATATCTTTATCATACTTCTTTCTAAAAAATGTATTTGGAATGTCTTAACCCCTTTTTAAGTTTCCAAAATATTGTAAACTTATCAGCTGTCTCAAATAGTGTTATTGACATCTGCAATAAAGGGTACGTTCCATCTAACACCCACAATACCCATACCACGACAGATGGAATTACCGTTTCACCAAAATACATTTCTAATGCAATTCGCGAGCGAAGGATGTATTTTCCCAAACATGCTTGGTATACGAGAAACAATTTTATTATTGCTAGCACTGTCACCATCGATCTATGACTGCTTCTACATCAACACCCACTATCACAGTGAAACGCGTGTCAGACAGTGTAATTGTGAGTGGAATGTACCCCTTTTAAATTAAATTAATCAGTTTGACAGTTGACATTCTATAATAAATTAATACAAATTTTATTAATGTAACTGTTTTAAAATGTTTGATTTTGGAGATACCGTAGCTTTATTATTAGGATTATTTATAAGTGTCATAATAATTTTAGCATGCTTAGGTGCATATGCAAGAAAAAAAGCATATTTGGAACCACTTTGAAGGTATAGTTATCACGATCTTCACTGATAAGAACTCAGTCGTAATTTTTTCGATATTAATGACTAATTTCAAATGCTTTTTTCGTATGTATTTATTCTTAAATTTAATCTCATTTGTTACAGATTTGGAGGTGATTCGAAATAAAAATAGGATTAAGTATATTAATATTTTTGTATCTATTGTAATATGACAAAATAAAAAAAGAACAAAAAAACATATATTAGTATTTTTCAAAAAAAACTTTCACGAAAGTAAATAAAGTGCAAGTTCAATAATTAAGCGATTAATTGTTGAATTTTTTCAATAAGGAAAGAATTGTATTCTTCATAATTGACAGGATCCACTTTTATGCATACTGTTTTCAAACGAGCTTCATCCTAAAATAAAAACTTATATTATGGAAATAATGTTACAGTTTGATACTACATACATTATAAGTCTCAATTTTTGCCCTACATTTCAATAAGTATTCTTTGAAATGAGCTCTATCAACAATATTGGCAACTTCTTCTTTGTTATGTTCCAATGCTTGTCCAACTTCCTCTGCTGTCATGCCTAGGATTTTTTCAACTTCTGAACTAAACATGCTAACCCATTGATTACCAGTGTGATCACCAACATTCATCTGAAAATTAAATATTTCAATTTTTAATATAGTGTACATATTGTAGCTGAGAGTTGCCCTGATCACTCTAATTTGGCATTGAAGTCGCAAAATCCATTTCAAGTTCCCAGATGTCTTATTAGACACGATTGTCGGTTTGGGAATAAAAATCTAGCACGTTTAAAACGACCGGATTATTTCCGACCATAATCGGTCCGAAAACGCAACAGCACAAAAAATATCATAAATTAGAACTTATTCAAAACGTTAAAAGTAATTTTAACACTTTTAAAGCAGTAGTTAGTAGCGAATTTCAGGAATAACTATACCATTTCAAAACATTTCAACCCTTATGATTATGCATCAAAGGCACCAAATAAACCAGCGCCTCGAGTGACAAATTAAAATTGGATAAAATTCTAGTAGTACAACCAATAAACCTCCAACCCATGCTACCTTACAAATGCAAAGTAGTATGTAGAGTTGGATTATTATTAAGTTTGGAATTTCTAGAACTAGTTTCAACAGCTTGTATTCTAATTTCAGAGTTGTAATAAATTCCAATATCTGCAGACTTCAAGAAGGTTAGATATTGTCCCCAACATGTTTCCTGTCATCCAATGAGCTCTTTTAATTTCCCACTTCTTTAGAAACTTTTTTATTGAGTATTATCAAACGTTTGTCGAGATAAAGATTACAATGTTAAACTAACTGGTAGAATCTTTTATCTGTTCATACTTACACTCGCCAGAAGTCGATATTTGAAATTTGGGAATTCTCTGTTACATTTCTCACACCTGTACATACTATTTTCCAAATCAATAATTTTTTTGTTGCATTCTGCCGTTGGACAAGCTTTGTAGATAATATTTTCAGCTTTTACAAGTAGAATGGTAGCTTTAGCTTGATAATAATCACCTAAAAAAATACGTCAAAATAATTTAGAACATTTATTTATTTATAGTAAACATACCCTTATCTGAACTACCCAATTTCTGATCTTTAACTTCCTTAAATGTCATCCAATTGGTGGAGAAATTGCCAGATCCAGATCTAGCACTTAAATTTTTAATTTGGACGTTTTGTCCTTCACTATCATACCAACCTCTCATTCTATAACATTCCTTCATTTCAGGATTTATTTTCAGTGTACTACTTGAAAGCATACTCAGATTCTTTCCACCTCCAAACTCACTAACTCTAGCTCCTTTTATAACTACAACTGGGTTGTTTGTTCCATCAAAGTTTTCTGCATCTGTACCCCATAGTGTAAAATTGATCTGAAAATTATTAAATATATAGAAAATTAGATAAGATGAAAAGTCAATATTAACTATATAAGAAAACGTTCATACATTACAATGTCTTAATTCTCTAAAAGAACATAAATAAATAAACTCACAGCAGTTTGAGATTGATCAACCAGGACCACCTCTTTCTTTTTCAACTCTTTACCAGTAGATCTGGCTTGGAAAGTTTGTAATTCTCCCACATTTTTCACTACACCAATAACATCTGAAAAAAGTGTTGGATAACATTATGTGGAACATAGACAGGAGGTTTCATTGATTTAAAACGCTAGTTCTATAGTTGCCTTGATGAAGTCTACTTGTAACCACAGCAAATATATTACAGACCATAAGAATATTGGTGAAAAATATTTAACCAACTAAATTCCAATCTACCTATATAATATTTAACTAGAGTCACGTTAAACTACAATTAATTTGCCACAAATTTAATTTGAAAAAGCTAAATCTTTCTGCCATATTAGATTGAAAAGAAAATAGATAATGAAAAATAAATTCTAAAAACAATAAAGTCTATTATTTTCTACTCAATTTGATACAATTGATGGCTATCTATGTCCATAATTATTTGGTTTTAAATATCCCCAAAGAAATAAATCTATTGTAAAAAGTATTTATCCTTTTAAACTTCTCATTATTGTATTGTTAAATAGGAAGAAAAATCTGTTGAAATAATTTGATTTGTAACAAATCAAGTTGTAAAACATTATAGAAATCAGAAACAAAAAATTGAGGAAAAAATAATGATTTAAATTTAGAATATTCTTACCCACTAAAGTATTTGTTTCCTTTTCTGATATTTTGTCAATAGAAACAAATTCATATTGTGTTGTAGGAATTGCATCATTACTATCAAAACACTCTTGTATGGAACTATCGGCAGTTAAAGTCATTTCATACTCATTTTTCAATGTACTGAATTGTTTATTAGCTGGTTTCAGTTGGCATTTAGTGATATAGTAAACTTTATCGACCTGAAATAGATACATAAATGAATGTTGTTTTTTAAAATTTACTAATTTATCACCTGTAAATAATCATAAAACTTATCCACTAAGTCTCTAAATGCAGTGACACGTATCTCTCCAGTTTCATCTATTAGATCAAAACTGAACAGTTTTCCTTCCCCTCTAGAATTGGACCAAGTTCTAATAGCAGATTTATTTGTAACCCTTGCTTTTATAACCCACCTGCAAATATTTCATTATTAGCCCTATTATAAATCAAAACTTTCAACAACCTATTAATGTTTCATTGTAAGCCCTTACAGTAAATGCAAAGTTTCAACAACCTGCAAATATTTTGTTATAAGCCCTACAGTAAATGCAAACTTTCAACAGCCTGAAAATATTTCATTAAAAGACCTTATGGCAAATACAAACTTCCAACAAGCTGCAAATATTTCATTATAAGTGCTTACAGTAAATGCAAACTTCCAACATTATGAGCCATTACAGTAAATACAAATTTTCAACAAACTTACTTATTTTGGTATGGGGTAAGACAGGATATAGGATGTATCATAGAGGAAGATAAATTTGTATCACTTGTGGTGGTTTCCATTGCAGATCCATTTTTTATATTAGTTGGTTTAAAAGTTGAGGTCGAAGATGTTCCATTTGTTGTTGCAGTCCCTTTTGTATCAGCATCAGAGAAAGGAATAGGAGAGCCAATTTTTTGTCCAACTGTAGATCCAGGTTCGATAACAGTCATTTCAAGAATTAATAACACACGACTAAAATATTAAAGTATCTGGAATTGTGCAGACATTTTATAAAATAGTCAAACTTACGCATCTCCTTTTCCTGCATTGCTGACAACGCTAGTAATGTATTTATCAATTTGTACCACACTGAAATTTTCAACGCCGTTAGGACCAATTTTTTCATTCATTTGGGCTGTTAACATTGCAAAAGAAATGGTGTATTTTCCATCTGATAATAAAATTCGTATTCTTTCTTTATCGCCTGATCCAGCGTTGATCCTTTTACTACCCAGAATTTGCATAATCGGTTTAGGGTATTCGCCTCCGGACATGATGGTCTAAAAGTTGATAAGTATGTACAACGCATTATTTCATATAAAAATATACTAACCTTGAGACACCCTTCCGACATGTTATATTGGGCAGGTGAGGGCATCTTGGAAGTTAATCAAATGCGTTAATATTATTATAAATGCCTTTTTATTAAAACTATACTAACTACAAAGACAAATATAAATTGAGGAAACTTTGTTTAATTGCCGCCAAGATTGACAAGTAAATCTTCATTTTTATTATACAAAAAATAGAATCTTCTTCTTTTTTGAAATCTGATTCAAATTTACTCTAACCTTAAAAATTATGGAATTATATATAAAAGAGGAAAATCATCGACCTATTAAAGTAACCTAACCTTTGATAAGTCGATGACAAAAATGCGATTGACGTTTCATAGACGATTTTGTATATATTAGTGTCAGCTAACATAATTTTACAAATAACAGTAAAAATTAACGAAATGCTAAAACTAATAAAGGAAATATCGTCAAATGTGGTAAGATTTCAATATATATACTAGAGGAATTGTAAAATTAATTATATTTTTAATTATGTAATTTACACATAACCTCAAATTACATTGTAGGGTAAATCCTTTAGCAAAAGAGGCCTGCAAACTAGTTCAATAGTTCAACATGATAACTTATTCGTACATAGAGATACTCCCGAAAATAATCCAGATATCGTATTTGAATTTACTCCAGAAAATAAAAAGGTAATAAATTGATTTTGTCTTTATATATAAAAAATTGGGTAATTTTAGAGAGCTGAAGCCATTTTAGCTATATATCCAGAAGGTCATAAAAGAGCAGCTATGATACCTTTACTTGATTTAGCTCAAAGGCAATATGGTTGGTTACCAATTTCAGCAATGAACAAAGTAGCTGAAATATTAAACTTGCCCAAAATGAGAGTATATGAAGTTGCTACATTCTACACCATGTTTATGAGGTATGTGTTGTACTTGTGAATAAAATTATCTTTTTAGGTTGGTCAGTTTTTAGGAAACCTACTGGAAAATATCATGTTCAAATTTGTACTACCACCCCATGCTGGCTTAGAGGCTCAGATGAAATTCTAGAAGCCATTAAAAAAAACCTAAAATTAGAAGTTGGAGAGACGAGTAAAGATATGATGTGGACTTTATCAGAAGTCGAATGTTTAGGAGCATGTGTTAATGCACCTATGGTCCAAATTAATGATGATTATTATGTGAGATCCGTTATTTTATATTTAATAAAAATAATCATCAAATTTATACTTTTCAGGAGGATTTAACTGTACAAAGTACAAATGAAATTTTAGATGAATTGAAAAGTGGAGGAAAGCCTGCCCCTGGACCAAGGTGAGATATATTATCAAAATTTTATCACTTTCCTGTATGTTAAATACAATTAAACTTATTTAATATTTTAGAAGTGGTAGATTTGCTGCTGAACCAATTGGTGAACCAACTTCTTTGAAATGTGAACCACCAGGTCCTGGATTTGGAGTGAGAAGCGATTTGTAAATTTAGTTACTTAAAATTAGTTTTGATTTCAAACTGATATTTGTACCACTTATACAAAAGCCCTAATAGTCCTTTAACATAAAGAATGCAATTTTCCTCACAGAATCCAAACATTAAATTGCACATTTTTTTATTTTATCCTAGGTGTTGGAAATTGCGTTAATTTACAAAGAATATAGTATATTGTAAAATGAAAATAAAAAATATCACAAAATAAGTTTTCCTTTCTAGTTTTTGAAAAATATTTTATTGAATTGAAGAGATATCACAGTCGAACCTTGTCAAGTCAAAATCAGTAAATTGAAAAAAAAAATTCTATTCCTTAACCCTCAAATATTTGGTTAGGTCCAATTATTTCGACTTTGTGTAACTCAAATTTTGAAAATCAGACTCTAAATTTAGTAAAACATAATTACCAGTAAACACGTCATCATAAAAAAAGTTGAAATATTTTCAAGATTTCATGATGATTCAGTCTTTAGTTTGATAAAAAAAAATGAAAGGAGACCTAAAATCAAGGTAAATAATTAGGAAATATAAACAAAAATGTCTAGGAAGTAGAAAGTAAGACAACTATCCTGATATAGAATTTTTAATCATCTGGTACAGTGTTCAAAAATTTTAAACTGATTCGAAGGCTGTGGTACAAACAACTTCTGAAGAAGCTCTTGAAAGTGATATGGAAGTAGATTGTAAAACTGAAACATGTAGAAGTTTAATTTGAAGATTATGTGACATGTGATGAAGGAATAACTACTACTGGAACATTAACCAACGCTCAAACACTACTGAACATTGGTTTTCCTAGATGTTAGCTAAGCCTTCGATAAGGTCTGGCATAGGGGGTTAATCTACAAAATTAAAAAACAAATTCCAACCACCTACTTAAGCGACAAATAAGTAAGAACAAGAATGAATGAAAGCATTTCCAACAACTTCCCAATACTTGTGGAATGAACATAACCTTAAGAAGCAAAAACAAATTGACTTAGAATGAAAGATTTGTACTGGTTACTAGGAGAAAAATCAAAACTGGGACTGGAAAACAAATCATTTAAAGCCAATTTGGACGTATGGTAGACAGTTATGGGGTTGTACCATCAAATTTAATACAAATATTATCTAAAAAAACTAATCCCGAATTCTATGTCTGATAAACATGCTCCATAGTATGTCCTACATACAAGAAACAATCGGATATTAAGAGTACTAAATACTGCAACAAATTAGAACTGCACCTCAATCTCTTACTCCAACCACTCTCGGAACCCCAACAGGATAGAAGACTCTAAAGAAACTAGTCCGACATTCGAGATGCTACTGAATTTTAATTAAAAAAATTGGACTTAATAATACTGGGTGAGTAAAAGTGAAACAACTCCTATTTTTTAATGTTTTATTAAAAGCACAATGTATGGCAGGATAAGTTATAATATGCAGCGTAAAATAAGCAAACAAATGTAAAATACACTATAATTCATTGATATGAAATATGTATCCACTCCCGTTGACTAATTTAATATTACGTACGCAAACACCAACTTCATTTATATTCTCATTAATATTATTACTATTACTAAAGTTTTAAAATCCTTTCAGGCTTAAAACTTGGTTAATATGACAAAAAGTTCACCTATCAAACTCCCAAAATACCATTTACCATTAATAAGTTTATTTCTAATCAAGACTGTAACTAAAGAAAATTATAAATTTTTTTCTAATTTTCACTTCAATATTATTTTATGTTTCGAATGCCATCTAAAAGTATATTTGCCAAGAGTTTTCAGAAAATCTAAAATAGATGCCAGTTCAGTTACTAAATAAAATTAAAAATATTTCACGCTAATATGGTGGAAATAAAATTAAAACAACCTGTGGTACATTTGAACTACTACTGACTTGATATAATAACATATGTTTCTCTATTTATTCAATTGAAGATTAAATTTATTGGAAACTATTACAAATTATAAAACAGTATTTTGGGTATAAGCTAAATATATTCAAACAAAGAAAATTATGTATTTTCACTAGAAATCTGTTTTTATAAATGTACGAAATTGCTTATATTATTATTATTATAAATATCATTTAATCTAATATAATTTACTACTAACAAATTTTATTTACATAAATTATTAACTTATAAAGAATGGGACAGTTCTAGATTTAAAAGGGATAGTCACAAAAAAGTATTGCACTATTGAAGGAATTTTCTTAATTATTAACAAATAAAATAAAAAGGAACTACAATTATGTCAGTTTACTCTAATTTGATGAAAAGCTTATAAAATATCAATAATGACTTTCAAAACTAGTCTACTTAAAATTAAAAAAAAATTAATCTTAGAGACGGCCTGCAAAAAATACTGATCGAAAATTAAAATAACATATAAAATTTGTTAGATGTAAATATAACTTGTGAAATAATACCAATAATTCCAAGTTTAACCTTTGTTTTCAATAATAACAGTGGTAAGGGTGTTGGTGATAGGGTTGACCTTAGTTCTGAATTGTTCAGGAATTGGAATTTCAGTATAATCACCATCTCCCTTTGGTATTAAAACGTTCATTTCTGATGACTTTGAACTGATTATGTCCACATCTAATGATTCAGGACTCAAGTAAATCTGGCAACCATCAGTCTTATCGATAGATATAGTAGGAACTTTCCCAAGTACCTGAGATACAAGCAAGATTTAGTGTAACATGAATGGAATCAAATGAAAGTTAATATTTTTACCTGCATTTGAACTGACTGGCAATTGATGAATTCCATGGAAGAAACGAGGGTATCGAAAACCACTGAAGTTTTTTTGCAAGAATCCAATGTAATGGAATTGATTTTGCCTTTAACTTGTACAGTGGAATTTTCACATTTGAATAGATAGACTACATTATTCATCTCTGCATTTTCAACAAGAAGATTGTGATTACCTTTCTGATATTCAATCATCCACTTTTTACCATCTTGAACAAAACTTGGAGGCTTATCGATCTGAAACTCTTTTTATTTTTATACATTTTTACAAAATAAAAAATTAACTTACAGGTTTCACGGAAGATACACTTGTAGGCTGCGCAGTAGGCTTGAAAGGCGCTGGTCCTTGTCTAAGAGTAGGATTTTTGTGGGTCTGCATATCTGAAGTGACTTTTTTCAAACCCTTGGTAATATCTTGCCCTTTGTTGATTTCGGCAAAGAGAGCTGAACGATCTGCGTCTCCAGCGCCTCCCATAATGTCTACATCAAGTACTGGTGGTGGTGGAGGACAACTTGGAGGAGGTGGTGGAGGAACTCCGCCTTTTGGAGCTGTAGCTTTGCCTGAAAAAAGAAATTACTCATAGAAATATGGAATTTCCCAGAAATTTTTGTATAATTACTTATGATGTTTGAATTATTTAATAGTTATTTAAGATATAAAATTATTTCCTAACTGCTGACACATTAATTATGTACAGATAATTTATCAACATCTGTAGATTTTACAAACATTAGTCATAAAATATATTATGTAGAAAATTAAAAACAAAATTAGTCAGCAACATCAATACATAAAACATTGGCATACCAGGGCAAATGCTGTGAATCATTTGTGATATTTTATTATAATTATAATTAAAAAAAATTATAGTAACTTTAAAATACGCATTACAACAATTTATTCCCTTCTATCACATTTTTATAGAAAAAAAGTAGCTAATTGTGATAATTGTCACTTAATTTATTGTCCTTTTTTTTATAATTTTGCATATAATAAAATCTTACAATCTTTGATGCAAAATTATAAAAAAAGGACATTTAGGGACCTAAAATATAAAAGAGGCTAAAAGCACTGTATTATGTATAAAATGCAACTTTATTTACTTATCTAATACATTGCATTATATGTGAGCTTTAAATACAAGATTTTGGAAAACATTCAAATACAATATCACTTAGTTTTACTTGGTAGATATCCAAGATTATTACTTGGATTTTTTAAGTGAGATTAGTGGCTATGACATACAAAGTAGTAAATAATCCCAAACATTTTAAAAGTATAGTATATTTATTTATCAATGTATTCTCAATTTTTGACTCAGTTCAGAAACTATAACCCTTACATATTTACTGAAAGCCATTTATGAATTAACCATTAATTAATATACCCACTTTAACAACCGTAACTTGATTATAAAGGAAACACTAGATAAAATCACTTCATAAGCTTTTAACATTTAATTTATTTCTAATAAGTAATTATTTAGAAATTCTGTAAACAATTACTTTTGGAAGAGAAGCGGTAGTCCACTTATTAATTGACATTATGAAAAAGTGATATAAAGTACTTTTATAACAACCAATTATATACAGTTAATTGTATTTAAACAAAAATTTTTGGAGCACAACCAACAATCTTGCCTGACAAAATAATGTAAGCTACTAAATTGAAATTACAAAATTATATACTTTTAACCTATATACAGCAATGGAAAACAGAGGAAATTTTCTTAAAAAATTTTTATGACAAAATGATCATTGAAACTAAAATATTTGAAAGATAAAATACGAAAGGCAATGAAAAGCTGCCTTTGTCCCCGATTCATATTTAATCAAGAGAATAGCTTCATCAGATACCTTGTGCACAAAAAATGAACCATAGGTTAAATTAAAATGCAGAAAATACCAGTTGTAACCACAAATTTTAGAAGTAAATACCTTTTACATTAAAAATTCAACAGATGTGTTTGAATTTATATGGATTCACCTTGTTGATTCTGAACCTTAGAACAGTACCATATAATTATTTATAAAAGAAATTATTATTAAGCAAATTATGTAATGCTCTAAGAGATTTCCAAAAATAATGATTACTTAATTTTTTTTCAATTTATCTTTTTAATCTCAATTGGACAATAATAGCATTTCCAAGCAGTTAATTTCTACTTAAAAAGATTTGTTTCTTACCTGACCATACTAATCCAGTTGTATGATATTGTTTAACAAATGCCTGAAGGTCACCAAGAGTCTGAATCCAAGCTTTAACCCAATCAAAGTGTTTCTTATCTTTTTCTTTCCAGTCTTTCAATACCCTATTGGTGTAGAACTGACCAGCATCATTCATTTCTTTTACATAAGGAAAAGGAGCAGGACTTACTGTAACCCATCCCAATGCAGGAATACTTTCACTAATAGCTGATAAATGGTTAAAATATTGTGAAGTGCGGTGTTTTTCTCGGTAATCCTGGATCAGTCGAATATTTTCACTAGTAGGTTGCAAGAGGTTGATCAAGTCATTGGAAGAAGGTTGGGCGCATTGGCTTGCTAATTGTAGAAATTGGAATTGGGCATTGAAGGCATTTTTAACCAAATTTGAATGTTCTGCAACATCTCCACCAATTTGGGCGGATATTTGTAGATACTGAGCTAACGGTCCGTTTATAATATCACTAAAACCCAGTACACTCATTTTGATCAAATATAACTACTAAATGTTAGTTGGATACAAAATTTCCAATCTTCTAGAAACACTCTGATCTATTTTTATATATTTTTACAAAAATTTCCGAATTTTGCCGACGAATGATTCAATGTGGGATGACTAATAAATTACTTTTTTATATCGATGTTGACGTTTCAAGATTGTTTAACACTTTTGAGGTTAACGAGCTTTGTTTGAAATTTTAATGTTGGTCCCACTTATTTTTTGACATTCATAATCGAGTGAGCGCCATCTATTTTAAGATGACAAAGTTACTTTTAAATTTTTCTTTCGAAATTTTTACATTTACATACAAATCGTAATTAGATGATTGTTTCCATCGTATTTTTTAATAGAGAATATTTAAATATTTGTAGATTCGTATAAGTAATCCAGAGGAGAAAAAAGTTTGTGCTACCGTGATTTGAACGTTTATTATTGACAAATTTAGTCAGATAAATGTTTTACAAAAAGAGTATGTAATAATATTTTCATGTTAATATATGAAGTTCAGTATATATAAAAATATAATTTCCTTTAAAGTTATAAAAATATATAATAATCATAGTTTATGTATGTTTATATTTATAAGGTGACATGACATATGTCAATTACCAAGCTAGATGCTTCAGTTATGGTGGTACTGATAGTTAGCATTTAGTAGTAAAATTAACTGGGTTGTAAAAGTGTGTAATGCTACAAATTTTAAGTTTTAATTTTAAATTATAAATATGGTTAAGCGAAAAAATACAGCTTTAATAGATAGTGATTCGAGTAATGATTCCGAAAGTGACTTGGATTCGGTAAGAATATTTTGAATATTCAAAACGTAAAAAAATAACCCATGCTCTATAACGTTTCTAAAATTGTAAGTAAAAAGTATCCAGTAGGCTATCACTTTTAAGACGTCAGTTGAATTACGACTTAACACTTTTTTGTAATGCATGCAGGTTTTGTAAATGTTCGTTATATCAACGGTCCTGAAAATGTTATTAGGTATATGTTTTGTAGGAATTTTTAAAACTTGCCAAAAACAAAAAGAAAAAGTCCCCGGCTGCTCATTCATCTGGATCTGATTCAGAATCGGATAGTTCGTTGAAAAATGCAAAGAAAAAAGCAAGAAAAGATTCTTCATCAGAATCAGAGGCTGAGGAGGAAGAAACTAAGAAACAAGAAGAAGCAGAAAAGTCGGAACCTGAAGAAGGTGAAGTATCAGATTCTTCCAGCTCTGAGGAAGAATTTAATGATGGCTATGATGATCAATTAATGGGAGATGAAGAAGATAGAGCCAGATTAGCAGCTTTAACTGAGAAAGAGCGTGAAACAGAGATTTTTAAAAGGATAGAACAAAGGGAAATGATGAAGACGAGGTGAGTTTTTAGTCAGTTATATATTGTAATGGACATTTTCTAATATTTTTCTCATTATATTACTGATAATTATTGTTGGTTTCTGTTTTATAAAATGATATAAATAACAATCCCTTCTCAAATCATGAGTATCTGTATATCCGCATACTTCTAGGTTTGAGATTGAGAAGAAATTAAGACAAGCAAAAAAGGCTGAACGTGCCAGAGACAAGCCATCAAAACCTAAAGAAAAAGATAGAGATAAAGAATTTGTAAGTAAGTTACAGAATGATTTTAGCACAATTGACCACAAAGAAAGAAGCAAAGAGAGAAAGAAAAATATAGAAGAGAATAGGGGTAAAGCTGAAAATAAGAGAGTAAATGCCATGGCAGAATTAAAGGCTAGAAGAGAAGGAAAGATAAAAAGAGAGGAAGCCGAAGAAGAGAGGAAAAAGAAAGAGGAACAAAAAAAGAAGGACGAAGAAGAAGAAATAATGAGTAAGAAAAATGAAACAAAATTAAAAGCTTCAGATATTTACTCTGACGATAGCGACTCAGGCGATGGAGGTAAATTAAAAATATCCTATTTGCTTAATTTTCTATTAATGTGTCTCATTTTTATCAGAAGCAGAACCTTCACCCACAGCCCAAAGACCAACTATAGCAGATTCAATTAGATCTAGGTCTCGATCTAGATCTAAATCGAGATCTTCATCAAGCTCAAGTTTCAGTGATAATGAAGAGGAAGAAGAAGAAAAGAAACAGGATTATTTGCCATCCAGAGTCGATCTTAATTACGTACGCTTATCTAGACACAAATTGGAAAGGTTTGTAGTGATCAAGTAAAACTGTATGTGTTAGTTAACTTATTTTTATATCTGACAGATTTGTCCACATGCCATTTTTTGATAGAATAGCAAAAGGTTGTTTTGTGAGAGTTGGTATTGGCCAACACAACAATGCACCTGTATACAGGGTAGCCGAAGTTATAGGAGTCTACGAAACTGCTAAAATATACAATTTGGGCAATACAAAAACTAATAAGGTTTGTTTCTTAAATTCTGATATTTCAATTATTTCTCTTGAATTTGCAATAAATGATGATAAGTTTTATATACATAGAGATTGTTTCTTCTAAATTGAAATTCTTTTATTTGCTCATAGGGTTTAAAGGTAAGGCATGGTACTCAAGAAAGAGTGTTTAGGTTAGAATTTATATCGAATCAGGAATTTACTGAACACGAATATCAGAAATGGTTAGATGCAACTAGAATAGCAGGAAATGAAATGCCTTCTAAAAGTAAAATGGAACAAAAACAAATGGATATTAAGGAAGCAATTAGTTACGAATTTAATGAAAAGGACGTAGAAAGAATAGTAAGTATATGTGATCTGTAAACCCTTCTATCACTTAATGGTGTAGGTTAATAATGGTTGTTTGTGCAAATGTCTTCCATTCATTCCTTTTTTTGAGCTACGTCGTCTGTTTCTTTCCAGTGTCTACTTTCTAATTTATATCTAGATCAGGGTACATAAAAAAGATTGACTTGGAAGGCCAAATATTAATTGATTCTTTTCTTCTTATTTATCTATATTGAAACTTAAGAAGCTTAATGAAAATCCCAATTTAGGTCTAAATGAATATGCTGCAATCCCAAGATTTTCTAGGTTTGTCTCTCTTTTTTTGTTTTTTTTTTCTAATTTTCAGTTTCCATATTCCAGCTCCATATCTTGTCATTTCCTTAGTCCTTTTAAGTTGTCCATTAATGTGACAGTGTCCGATAGGACTCCTGTTGATATTCATAGGTTGCTTTTCAGAATTGCTTCTATTGCAGCTGTTGAGCATGATTTCATTTATGGTACCATTGGTGATATTTATATATACAGCAACAATCAATTACATTTACTAAAAGTAAATTAAAACTAAAAGTTTACCTCTGACGATGATAACTTTGTCGATCAGTGTAAATTGTGAGTGTTCTATAATTACATTATTCTTGCTTATATATTTTGACCCTTTGATAGTGAATTGAGTATTTTTGTTGTTTAGATTCAAGAAAAATCTCGTTTCAAAGCGAATCCTTACAATTATGCAATGAAAAAAACACAACTAATGAAAGAAAGAGACGGCGCTATGAGTAGAGGAGACGAAGATCTGGCAAGGGAGCTGGCTCAAAAATTGGCTGCTTTGGAAGAGAGAGCATCAGAATTGGACAAATTACGTACTTCAACAATTTCCAGTATTTCATATATTAATGATAGGAATCGAAAAAAGAACGTAGAGGAAGCGGAGAAAGCAATTATGGCCGAAGTTCGAGCAAATAAAGGAAAGAAGGTAGAAATAAATTTGATTACATGACAGAGTTTCCATATGTAATTATTTTATTGTTATAGATTGAAGATCCATTTACCAGACGATCGACAAAACCTAGGATGAACTTTAAATCGGGTGAAAAAGAGGCGCGGGACTTAAAAGAAGCAGAAATGGAGAAAAAACTGTCTGATCTGAAAACAAATGAGGTGAAAGCCGTTGTAGAGACAAAGAAATCTGTCCACGTGGCCCAAGTATCTCAGGACGATTTGTTCTCTGCTCATGATTTTGATATTAAAATTGATCTTGAAGTTCCTCTTGCAGGTAAATTATTACTAATAAAATAACTTGCAAGTTATTGTTTATTGATTTTTTAGCTACTCCAGTAAATGTGGTGCCTAAGGCGGTAACAAAAGATTTGGCTCCCAAAAGAAGTCTGAATCTTCAAGATTATAAAAAGAAAAGGGGCCTTATTTAGTATTTATGTAAACTCCTCGCATCGAACTTGTTTAAAAAGAACCTGACTAGCTACCATAGAACGAATCAAAAAGGTATTAAATTTTTTGTCACAACTCGTGATTCATAATTTTAAATATTTATTATGATTTTTTGTCATCTAGCAAACTTTTTTGTTTCTTTATAATATACATATGTAAGATTTGTACATAGTAGATATGATGTATGTGAAATATTAAATGTACGTTTTTTAATTATTGTTTTCTTTTCTGTATTCGTTTACCTGCTTTTTGCTAAGCAAACATGCTTCATTAAATACATTTTTTATGTAATGAAGAATTCTTAAACTAATTTATTTAAAAAAATGCTGCATACAATCGAAATTGTATTAATTGCGTAAAGAATTATTGAAATATAAAGTTTACTTAATAAAAAATTTATTACAAAAAACAGTTTCATAATTTTCAATAACCATGTTATTATTTATGTCCTGTTTTCCCTCGTCCTCAATTTCCTATTGAGGAAATATCTCTTCTTTTGTACCGGGAGTCTCAATGTGTCTTCCATCCTCAGTTTGCCTTTACTTTTGGATTTCTCTTGTTTCTTTCTTAGAGTAGATCTTGATGTTTCCTATTTCTAATCAGTTTTCTTTTATTGTCCTCTGTTTTCTCTTATTTTTGCATTTATTTTGCTCTTACTCATGCTGGATCTTGATATATCCTTCTTGTCCCTAGTTTTTCTTTTGCTCTTTTTTATCCTTTTCCCCAGTTTACTATAACTTTTGGATTTCTCTTGATTGTTTCTTAGTCTGGGTCTTAATATTTCCTGCTTCTCATCAGTTTTCTTTTATTTGCAATTCTCTTGCTTCTTTCTTAGCCTGAGTCTTATAAATCCTTCTTGTCCTCTGTTTTCTATTGCTTCTTTCTTAGACTAGATCTTGACGTTTCTTGCTTGCATAATCCAATAGTAATCTTCTAAAAGCTCATGAATATGTGGGTGGATATTATGATGGTCAACTGTGGGTCATCAGAACTCCATGATCATTTTAATGAAGTATTTATCCAACTCAATTGTAAATCGACAATTTATTTTGAAAAAATAATAAATTCCCGATTCTTTACTGTCTATGTGCCAAACTGGTTCAATAGGTATGTAAAACTGAAAAATATCTAATAAACTCAATTAGTATGGAAGTAAAATAATGAATAATTAGTTCTTGTCATGTAGATGAAATAATTAAACAATCATGAAGGAATTTATTGTCTTACAATAAATACGTAAAAATAAACTTCATTCATTCTTACTTGTGGATTCTTGAAATACGCTGCATGATGAAAGTTAGTATCACCGTATGAACAAAAAGTTATTGTTTTTTTTTTTAAATTATACTGTCATATCTAAATGTTCTTAAATTTGGTTTTGATTGTCCTTATTATACATATATCATTTGAGGTTAGTTTCATAAGGTAGTAAATAACTTTTTCAATACGACACATTATTTTTGTTATTTTTCAATACTACTTGACGTTCCTATAATCACTCTCTTATTATATGCAAAATTTTCTGGTATTTTATAAACGATTTTGTTTTTTATTATGTTTTTCTTGGAGTTTGTTCGAAAAGATAATCAAATTTTATAACCGAAGCTTTATTCGCGAGTCAATTTAGAATCGATTCCGAATTAGTTAGGATCGCTATAATGCGCATGCTTCATTACAAGTCCATTCGTATTTTAGCGCGAACTTTTGCCGTCAAAAGTTCTGGGAGCACAAAACTAAAAATTCAGAACTGGTCAACCTGTATATGAACCTTGAACAACAATTTTGAAAGTGCGCACACGTTAGGTACCTAATTTAGGAATCAGACCTTAAAAACAAAGCTATTGTCCAATAGATGACAGTGTAAAATTCAAGCCGACCAACCTCTTAATTATAAAATATCTTCAACCATTAAAATTGCTTAAAAATTTTTTTTCTAACAAAAAATTAAATTTAAACTTATTTTAAATAGAGTGACATTTTTTATTGACGTCTAAGTTAACCTTGTACTTAATGTGTGTCTTTGAACTTTCATTAAACATGACTCATTGGCATTTCATTCTTTTTATCTATAAAAAATAAATTGTCATTGGCCTTGAATAATTAAAATATATAATTCCATATATAGTAAACTCTATTAGAATCAACATAAATAGTAATTGTAAACTGTATTTTATCTTGTTACTATTGAGTTGTATTTAATTTTTTCTACGGAAAACGGACGTAGTTGTAGAAAACCCTTTCTATTCGTCCCTTTGAAGAAATCAATGAATTTGGAGGGCGGGGCGCCAGCTTTTCAAGTGGTGGCAGCCATTTTGCATTCACTCCTCTCTTTACCTTTTATGGGCATTTAAGCGAATCCAGCTTTTACATTGGTTGAAATTCGCAAGATCATATCTGAGACCCTTAATTATTTTTTTTCACTTACTATCGCGACAGTAACGGTTATCTAAGTACCAATTTGAAATATATAAAAACAGGTTAACCGTTTTATAATAAAACTAGTCGCGACAAAATTTTAAAACATAAATATATAATAAAAATTTAAACTTATAGTTGTATTCAAAACTCGCGCAGCATATAGACAGCGAAAAGTAGTTCAACTTTCTATTTAGAATAATTCGAAAGTTTATGACTTGTTAATGACGGTACTAACGAAAACTCATATTTCTGATCATTTGAAACTTGAATTCAATTTCAGGAATTACAGTGGATTCTGTAAATAAGTATTAGTAAATCTTATATTCGCGTATTATTATTCAGCTTGCGCAAGCGTATCAAAAACTGCCGGTAGGACAACGTCCCCAACCGATCTACAAAGACAGGCAGTACGTTTAACTCAGTGAATCTGTTTGTTCAGTTTTTCTAATTGTACATTTTTTCGTATTAGGAAGTAAATATGGTAAGTGCTTTCAATAATTTATTAAGTGTATGGCGTGATTTGCTAGTAAAATTCTTGTCTTTTGTGAAAATTAACAAATTTATCTCTAGTAAGCCGGGCGGCCATATTTTATAGATTGGCATTAAATCTAGCCAAAATAGGATGCACATAACAGTTATAAACGATTTTTACTACTTCGTCAAATATTAAGTTCATGTTCAAACAAATTACTGTCAGTATTGTTAATGAATTTTTTTTCGGTTGATATTAGAACCTCGCCCAAAAAGAAAAAATATTTTTACAGCAAAAAAATTTAATTTATCATAAGGTATACACCTGTGGGGATGACTCACGAAATGGGTAGGTTCAAGGTTAAAACGAAAAGAAAAAATTTAATTTATTCGTATTTCTGTTGAAAAATGAAAATTTTACATAATGAGTCATGCATTTATATGGAGTGACATTCGATATCTTCCAGTATTTTTCAATGGGATTCGCCTTTATCGTTTTTTTATTATTTAAATATACGAAATTCACTCCTTTTATTATAAACGTGTGGTTTAATTATATCGCCTAAACCTATTTTTAAGTCATAGTTCTAAAAACAAAAATAGGTGTAGGTATTATGACTCCATATGTGGCGAAAAATGATTTATTTTTAAAAATTTTTAATGAATTCTAAATTTCGTAACTGTTCCTTTTAGTCAATGAAATTTGGAAGTTATTTAAATATTTGATTGTATGGCCTTTTGTTCTAACTAATCTCTTTTCTAAATGAAGCCAAATAAATTATTAGGAAATATAGAGAATAGTTACTTTATTAAAAAGGAAGTGAGAAATGAATCTAGTTTTTTTTAATCTATTACATGACTCTTTTTACTGAGGAACAATCAATCGCTATAAAAAAATAGTGAGATATTCCCCCACTAATAAATCATTGTGATATCTCTTTTAAGAAGTTTTCAGTTGATGACTAAACCAATTTCCTAATAACAGGCTATCCCCACAAATTATAGGAAGTCTTATCTTTTTGTCAAGGTTAGATGAATATGAATAAATAACTATATGTAATAATTTTTTGTACTTTTTCTCTACTTATCATTTTAAAAATTATTAGTTATTTATTTTCTGCAAACGGCAGGATGTATGATAGGGGATTGACATTTCTACTGATTCTATTCAAATTTGTTTTCAACAAAACTTTTACATAACTTTCTAAAGTATGAAATAAGTTTTACTTCAATAGTATATGTATCTCATTGATTTGTGTAATTCTTGTTTTAGGCATCAGGAGTAACTGTAGCAGATGCTTGCAAAAAGGTCCACGAAGAAATTAAAAGGGACAAAAAACACCGATATGCCATCTTCTACATTAAGGACGGCAAACAGATTGATGTGGAACGCATAGGGGAGCGAAATGAAGACTATGAAGACTTCTTGACTCATCTTCAGGCCGGAGGTTCTGGTGAATGTCGTTATGGACTTTTCGATTTTGAATATATGCATCAGTGCCAAGGTACATCTGAATCTACCAAGAAACAAAAATTATTCCTCATGTCATGGTGTCCAGACACTGCCTCAGTGAAAAAGAAGATGGTATATGCTAGGTGAGTTTAAAGTTCAATTTTTCTATAAAATAACTAGTTAATGCAATTAAAAATTCAATTTGATTTACACAAATTACTTTATTGACTTCTTGTTTGTTGTTTGATATAAGAGTTTTAGAATCAGAATATTCTCAAATAGTCAATTAAAATGATATAATATAAAATATCTTATAATTACAATACGGTGTTCTTGATATCTGGTCTATTTCAATAAATAAATGGTTTTTATACAGATTTTTGAGATTTTTTAGCTGAAACACCAAAAATCTATTACAAAAAAGTCTAGGCCAGTGTTTCTCAACCTTTTTTTTGCCATGCCCCGCCTAAAATTTCTATGCTCCTGTGTAACATAAATAATTTTCAAAATTAAAAAAAGAATTGTTCCATTGAGAAATTTAATTAATAGGTTTTAGGAAGAAATCAATATACAACAATTTTTATGGGCACTTATTTTTAATTAAATCATATTGAATGCTATAAAACAATACAGAAGTTGTGATGGGCTATTCAGGTCATTTAGCAAGATTCTAAAAGGTCTGGGGTCACTTGCAAAGCCTGGAGCCTGATATTTTGGTCTTGTCAAACCAAGTTATGTCTAATATTTTAATTTGCTACCAAAAATCAGCATTGCATTTATATTGTCTGGAATAAAAGAGAGTAAAACTCGTGTTGAGTCCCATTTTCGAATTGCCCCCCTTAATAATGAAATTGTCCCCCTTAGGGGCATAGGCCTCACCTTGGGAAACAGTGTGAAGCAGTAAAAAGAAACTGAAAAAAAATATTACATAACACAAGTTTTTCATGTGATGTATTACAAAAAATACTTAATCAAATGCAACATTGCACAATTCACACTATTTTTATCTTTCAACTATTTGATTTGTATTACAACTGATAATTTTGGAATATCAGTACAGATTAGAAATTGAAAAAAAATTGGCGCCGAATCAAAAGGTTTATTGCATATAATATTGGTTTCAAAGATACATATTTGTGGTTTTTGATGCCACAACACAACAGGTGTAATTTAAAGTTGGCATTAAGATGTGAGATTCATATGATGTATTTTATGATTCCATTTAATTTTTATGTCAGATTTAACAATCCAAAAAATCACTATACTAAATCTTCCTGACCATTATAAGGATAACATTCAAAATTATACACCCGTCATCATATAAACCCTCTTGCATAGATTAGACTCATTACATATATAATCCCTATTTATTTTGTTAATTTAATTCAATTCATTTGCAGATTTATTACATATACAATCCCTATTTATTTGCAGATTTTTATAACTTTATGTTAGACATTTAACAGTGAAGTTACCAAATGTTAATTAAGGTTGAATTTTTGATATATTAGGTGTGTTTATTAGTGTGTTAGAAATTGATAAAGAAGGCCTCATAGGTTATAATATTTTTCTTTATTTTATACACTGATTGGTTCTTATTAGGCTCAAAGGACCAGATCAATGATAGTAAACAGTGAATTTCACTAAAGGTTTTTAAGTTCCAAGTAAATAACAAAAAATTCTTTTTGCAAATTTGCCTTATTTTTTTTGCACCTTATGTTTGTCACCCTTCTACATACCATGATGACTGACAGGCTTCTTCCTCACAATTTATGATATAGATTTTATTTACTAATTTTTCGTTTTTGTTTCAGTTCCTTTGAATATCTTAAAAAAGCATTGGTAATACAAAAATCAATCCAAGCGACAGATTTGTCGGAGGCGAGTATGTCAGCAGTAGAAGATAAACTGCGATCCACTGATCGCCAGTAGCGCCTTTTTATTTTTGTTTTTTTTTTTGTATCTCTTCGACTGTCTACTCAACGCACCGACCTACCAGGTGTATTATTTATATAAGTATTTGAATATTTAATAAAGCTTCATTTATAAATTAAACGTGTTTTTATGTTTATCACTGCAGAATGATTTTCTAGAATTTTGGAGGTAACACTTCAACTTACTATGTTTCTATCTAATTTGGGATGGGACCTGGTATATATCAAGGTTTCTACTTTCTAATTGTGAAAATCACTTGAATGGATTTAATTAGCTCTATGTAGTCTGCTCTTATCTGTGGACGTTTTTTGTTATTCTTAAAATCAAAATTACAGAGGATTGTATAAAATTTTATTAAAATGAAAAAGTACAATGTATAAAAACACTTTGTATATTTGGACGGAATTGAGATTCACATATAAAACAATTAGTCAAAAATAAGATTCAATATAAAGGGTGTTTCATTAACAGTAAAAATTATATACAAGTTGATTTACCTAAATAATATCTTAATTATTAACAAAACACTTTATATAATTTCACTTGTGTATAAATCTAGGATTTAAAATAAATATTAGATCAGAGTTATTTTTAAAAAGGCACATATAATCAAAAAAAATTAAGAATTTGTTCTTTTCGTCTTTCACCACGGCATCATTAAATTGATAGATGAATACTCTACTGAGTCTTAAATTTGTACAATGTTAAGAAATTGACGGAAATATTTGTATCACGTTTTTTAAACTACTAAACACACTGTTTATGCTACCTTCACACTGTCTGACGCGCATTTCGTTTACCTCGTTATCATCTTCAGAGACTGAAGGTAAACTGTGTTATTGAAACGCGCGTCCGACAGTGTAACGGTGAGTGTTGATGAAATGGTAGTGTAAACAGTGTGTTCAATATGAATATCACCAACGGTTCCAGAAATTCCAACTTAGTTGTTTAAACTAGTTACTAAAAAAATAATACTACAATAACAACCTAAGTATAAACATAGGGATGGCAGCTGCTACAAGCGTTGCGGTTAAACTAGAACCCCCTGCGTGACAATCTACTATTCTTCTAGCTCGCATGAAATCTTTTCCTAAATATTCGGGGTAGTGACGCTGATTTGGCGGAATAACTTTAAGCTGAGTGGTGGCATCTTGGAAGATCAAATCGGAATAGGGGGGCTGAGAGGAAAACATACTGAAACTGATTTAGAAAACATAAGTATAAATAACTATTGAACATTAAAAAATACAATTTTTATTAACATTACTTTACCTTGGGCTGACAAGGTTCTAACTGACCATCTGTTATTTTAGAGAAAAATGTCAAGATGTTATTGTTGTATCTCTATCATTATAAGAAATTAATTTTTCATTTTTAGCAGGTAGACTAGTGATGTTTATTACATTGAGAAATATATCGTTTATTTTAATTTTTCATATATTCAATTAGAACCTGTTTACATTTCCAAAAATCTATCAGTTGTAATTATACCTTACATATCGAAACAAATTTTAAAAAATTATTTTTGGATTATACATCTGATATAAAAAATTATTTCTCCCTCTTAAGTCATAAAAAGTAACTGCACAATATTCTGGTTCTTAAAAATGATCTGCTTTTACATTATTAATTATTTTAAAAAACTTAATTAAGTTAGTAACTAAGTTAAAGGTAATAATAATTTAATTTTGAACATATAAAAATACAAAAGAATTTTACTTGGTCTAAAATAGCTTAACGTACTAGAGCAACTATCTGCATTTCTGCTTGCAAAACTTATGAGATTTCCAAGGTTGAAAGGCTCAAATGCCATATGGGAGGTCTTGAACTCAATTTCATGAGTGGTACATGTAAATTTCAAAGTAGCTACTTTTGTGACCGGCGCACTTTTTTAGTTAATCAACTTTGAATTTCGGAATGGTTTTTTGATGTTAGCTTGCTTCAATACTCTCATTAAACTGACTGGAGTGTAAAATTCTGATTTTGGTATTGCCTTAAATTATGAGTGTTGTTTACCAGCTGTACACATGAATATTCAGGCACAGAATACAAAAGCAAAAAACTTAAGAGAAAAAAAAATTAATAGAGTAACATGATAAGAAAACCAAAAGACTGATATAAGAAAGAAAATATTTTACCAACAGATAGGGAGATAATTTAGGAAACTTTACTATCAAATAAAACAATATTGGGACATAAAAATATGGATATGGTAGTGAAAATGAGAAGTATTAACTATAACATACACAAATAAAAATTAGATACTTTAGAGGAAAGATGAAGAAGAAGAAAAGCCAAGTTAATGAAATACTTGAGAAGAATAGTGGGAATAGTTAAGGAGGTCATGATGAAGACAACCAAGTATCAATTGAAGCAATAAATACCATTAAAACTGATGAGGCAGTGCAAGAAAGTAATAGATAGACTAATTTTAGAAAGGTAGGAAAATATATGGCAAAAATAGGTAAGAGCGATATACAAACCCTCACCCAATATCTGAAGTGTTATAATCAAAAGAGAAGTCTCCAAAACTTTTATCCTTACCTGAATTCATCAGCGAATTTTCTACCATAGAAAGTTTGAGCATACAAAAAGAGGTTTATGTATGAATTGATATGAGTTTCATTATAACCGTATCCTCCTCTAGTTACAATCGCATTTGCTTTCACTTTTCCCAAATTACATTTTGTGTATTCATTAATTTCAGCCCTTGTACCTAAAAACAAATATACAACAGATAATAAAAAATAAATATCTAATATCAATTAATAATATTTACCATCTGGACATAATAATTCGTAATCATCATTCAAATTATCTCTTGTCCACCATTCCTTCTTCTTACCCCCTGTATTTTCAGTAACAGTTGTGTGTTTCACAAAAGCAACATGTCCTCCACCTTCCACTAGGCATCTAAAAGCTCCTGTGTGACCATAATAATCTTCAGAAGCGTCTCGTCTACAATATCTGAAAATTTTCCAACAATAAATAAGTACAAAAGTTTTGTTGCAAATTTTACCTGAAACTAGATCCATGACACAGATCACACATGTTATCATAAGGTACTCCTGTATTGTACTCCGTACTTATAGCACCTGGTACACAACTTTTGGAAAAGTATTCTGCAGCTGCTCTGATACTGTTACAACCATACGGTCTCATCCAACCGTTGCTAAGTAGAAAAGCTAATGGATAGACCCAACCAGCTGCTGTATTTATACCACCGTGGCAAGTATTTTTGTCTAAAAATAAAAAAAATTAGTCAACAAATGCGAAGCCTGTGAATATTTTTCTTAAATACAAGTATACCATGTAGAAAGGACAGACTTAAAATTAATCCACTATCCATTCACTCACTTTTAAGATATGTTAATTCAGTGCTGGGATCTGATTCCTTACCCACAGCAACAACATAATACTCAGGTTCTTCTAAATTATAAACTTCACTAATAAAAGGAATCAGATCAAAGTTTAAGCCTGCAGTATAAACATCACTGGCATCTAGAACAGCTACATCAGCTGTACCAGATCTGATAGCTTGCATACAATGTATCTGAGAGTGACCTTTGTAGCATTCCATTTCCGGTTTCATTAATTGCGCTTTGAGAGCTGTCTGCAAAATAATTCAACACATTAATAAGTGTATAGCAATAGTTTTCTGTGTCACTTACTCTCATCTTGATACATTTATTTTTTTCAGCTTCAGAAGTAACACATAATGTTACTTTAGCAACTGGACAAGATCTGACACCCATAATAGTTTCAAGTGAATCACCCAAGAAAGTTGTATATGTTTGTTGACTTTCTGGTACAGGTATTATTTCTCTAGTGGAATCCTGGAAATGATAAAATATTTATTGTTCAAACATAAAAACTCTTTTCAGATAATCCTTACCTGGAATAACAAGTTGAGGTGTATCCCATATTTAGGACTAGATTCAAATAAGTCAAACACTTCATAATAAGTAATGTTATCTGTTTGATTTCTTCCAGGATAGTTGTCTTGAGATTGGCCGGTGTTAAATGGATTATAAGGATTATTTTCATTAGGATTTCCATAAGGATTATCTTCATTTGTATTTCCATAAGGATTATTTTCATTGGAGTTCCCATAAGGGTCAATATTAACACCAAATTGATCTCTATTTATTGTATATGGGTCACGATTGAAAGGATCATTGGAGTTTTGATTGTTGGTATAAGGGTTGTTCCCATCATTTCTGACATAAGGGTTGTTTTCTTCATATCTGGTATAAGGATTATCATCATTTTGATTGTTTCTATTGTATCCATTGTTATCATTTCTTGTATATGGATTATAGTCATTATAATTATTCTGTCTTTTAAATCTGTTGTTATTGTAACTTTGATCATAAGGGTTTCTATTTTGATCAAACTGATTTTGATTTGTGCTTTCGGTCAAATTCCTATTTAATTTTGGATATCTTTCAGCAAATTTTTGTAAAAATCTTTGCAGTTTTGTCCTTTCTTCATAAGATACTGCTGATGATACAACAACAGCATCTGAAGGAACTTTTCCCCAATTACAAGCAAGATATTCAGATAAAGGACGTCTACTACCATCTTTACAAAGTAATTGAAAATTATTGATATCTAGGGAACCTGAAATAATAAATTATTGTAATTGTCATATTGTACTGCAAATAAAGTTACTTACCAAATTCAAGTCCACTTAACAATTCTTGTACTGTGTTATGTTTCAAAAAAGCAATTTCTCCAGCTTCAAGTAAACATCTAAAAGCTCCTTCATATCCGGCATATGGATCACTGTCTGTACACCTTCCTCCTGGTATTTTACCAACACACAGCTGGCAAAGCTTATCAGAATTATCTCCAATAGGGTTAAATTGGTCAGTAAGACAATTGACTGCACATGATGGTCCAAAATAATTTATAGCAGATTTAACATGATTATTGCAATCAACAATGTCCATACCACCTTCCTTCATTAACTGAGTAAAAAAACATATTCAATAGTCATACTTGTTCTAACAATATGATTGCTTACTGTATTTATGGGTAAAATCCATCCAGCAAAAGTTTCAACACCAGCGAAACATGCTTTAGTACCACGTAAATGATGTAATGAATTTACATAACTCAAACTACCAACTTTGACAACAGCAACTGCATAATAGTAGTTAAAGCCTCCCTCTAATCGTTCCTGAGCAATTGGTACCAAACTGTGATATCTGTATAATAGAATGATCGAAAATATGAATATTATACAAAATTTGGATAATAAGTATGAGGATTCCAAAAGATAACATATTTTTTCATCTGATATATTGAAATTAGTACCTTCCACCTGCAAAAACTGCTCCTGCATCCAATGTGGTCATTGTAGCCTTTTCTTGATCTAATAATTCCATACATTGTTTTTTATTTGAGGCTTGAACACATTCAATTTTAATTGTCTTGTATCCAACTTTAATCTGATCCCTTTCATTTGCCCATGAAAAATTCCGACATTTTTGTTGTTCTTCAGGTGTAATCGTACACCAAATAATTTTATCTTCTTTAGGTCGATATGTTTCTCGATCTAAGGAATTGATCTTCCAAAAATTTTGACCTATATGGAAATGGAAACATATAAGCACCAAAATATCAACTGGAAGATGTAGGAAATTACATGAATAATTATCAGAACATATAAAATGTACAAGCAAAACTTCAGAAGACCACCTAGGTATTTATTTACATGTTCAAATATTGAACTTTTTATATTTTGATCACTTGGAAAATCATCTAATACGGATTTATTATCAATGAAAATGATATAGTTATAATTATCTCCTTTTGAATCAGCATAAATTTTTTCTTATATTTAACACGATTAATAAGTATTTCAAATTCATTAAATTATAATGTAAACCCTAGAAAGAGTCATCAACCGCGCCCATAACTTATTTTCCCGAATAAATAACAAATTCGTATCTACTTACATGTTATCTCTACAATTATACTGAAGATAAGGATGACTGATATGTAGAAGTTGCCATTGGAAATATTCACTTTCATTTTATCTTTAAAATCAAGATAACTACATACCACTCATAACAAACACTTGATGCTGTTAATTTTATTTTGATGGTCTCGATATGAACAAATGTCAAAAATAATCTTCGTTTCTATTATCATGTCACGACTATTTTTACATTACGTCGTGAATAAGAAATTGCGTTACTGCTAGTACACAAGTTAAAAAAGAAGAAACGATTTCGAATAGGTTATGTTGTTTTATGAAATTTGTTTTGCTTAAGATGAGCGGTATTATTAAGATTATTTTAAAATGGAATGGTAAGGAGTTCGATGTTGAAACTGCCGAAGACGATACGGTATTGAACTTGAAGAAATTGATAGAAAATGTAACCGGTGTAAAATGCGAAAGGCAAAAACTACTAAATCTAAAGTATAAAGGTGATCAAACATTCTGAATTTCAATTTTATGTTTCTCCAGTACTAAATGTCTATTTCAGGGAAAACCCCCGATGACGACTGTACTTTGGGTCAATTAAAACTAAAGCCCAATTTCAAGCTTATGATGATGGGCTCTTTAGAAGAGGATATAGTTGAAGCAAATACAGCTCCTACAAATCTTCCAGAAGTAGTTAATGATTTGGATATAGAAGAAGAAGAAGTAGCAATAGAAAACCAAGATGTGTATCTTGCAAAAGTAGAAAAACGTATAAAGGAGTATAAGATAAACTTGTTGAATGATCTCAGACCGAATAAAAAGCTGTTGGTATTAGATATAGATTACACACTTTTTGATCACAGATCTACAGCTCAAACGGGTGCAGAACTCATGAGGCCTTATTTACATGAATTTTTAATGAGTTCTTATGAATATTATGATATTGTCATTTGGTCAGCTACTGGTATGAAGTGGATTGAAGAAAAAATGAAATTATTAGGGGTTTCTAGTAATCCCAATTACAAAATAGCATTTTATCTAGATTCTCTTGCAATGATCTCAGTTCATATACCAAAGTATGGTGTTGTTGATGTAAGTTGATACTTATTGTATTAATTGTGCTTACCAGTGTGTGAGATCTTAAATTTTAGAGTTCAAAATATCTGATGCAACAAATCTTCATAGAATTTTTTAAAATTTGTACTGCCAACATTTTTATTTTTAATAGTACTATTAAGAATTGAAAGTTTATGTTCGTTAATTTTCACATGGTACTACTATTTTTTAGTAAAACAATTGGAAAATGCAAAATTTAACATCCATAATTAATTTAGTAGTTACTTTAAAGGTAGTGCCAATAATTTTTGAATAAAACCGAATAATTTCTGTTGATATTTTGCAAAGGGATGTTTTTAATACCATAGGGAATGCAAAATAAATATCTGGAATTAAACCCCTAGAAAACAGGGTTTACATATAAATGATTTTCTAGTCACTAAAGTAGTGTGTGGTTCTATTTAGTTTGGAAAGAAGGTCATACATTTTTGCAAGAAAACTTTGAAAAAACTGTTAATGGTGATTATAGGGGCAACTAAACCCTTTTAAAACATTCACATATTTGGAAAAAACATTTTAACCCTGAGAGTTAAACAATTATACTCTCCAACAGTGATTATTGACATATTTTGGAAATGCATTAGAACTAATGATGTAAAATTATTGTGAAACAAGCACTTATTAATGATACTGGATATGTTTTAATGATGTGTTATTGATGAAATTTGCTGTACAATTTTTTTATATTTAGTCTAATGAACTAATTTCTATTTATTTTTTTTTAATCTTTTGTAACGGATCAGTTTTTTCTGGAACTTCATTACAGTGATTGTGGTATTATTTGAAAGTTAAAACTTTCAACGAAACACCATATTTGCAAAGAAGCAATTGTTTTTTATTGAAAAAATTGGAAATACAAGTGGAGCAGCAACTATTAAGTGCTTTTCATTTATATAATAAAAACAGATAAACACTGTTATTCTCAAAAGAATGAAGTGTCTCAAATTCAGATGATCAGATTCTGATTCTTCACACCCTGAGTTTTTGTCTGTCATTATTTTATGCACTTTTTCATCATTCTGCTCCATTATTTTGTTGGGAGTTTTTTTGCATCAATTTCCAATTATAAGCTAGATAATTTAGTTTGGTCCCCAGTCTCATATTAGCCGATCTAACTTTTTATTGCAAATTCAGCCAAATAAATGGAGCAGATGTTACTGGTTCCCACTTCTGCCAATTCACAAGTTCTTCTTTATTCTTTCCACCTCAATAAAGGAATGACATGATTATTGATTTCCATGCCCATTCTATGAATGTTCTACCTATTGGGTATTCGTCTGGCCAACATAACTAATCAGCAATCATTATGCTTGGTAATATCTAATTTATTTTTAGGTAAAGCCGTTGGGTGTTATTTGGGGAAAATTTCCTCAGTTTACTTCAAAAAATACCATTATGTTTGATGATATAAGAAGGAACTTTATTATGAATCCGAAAAACGGTTTGAGGATAAAACCATTCAGAGAAGCTCATTTAAACAGAGGAAAAGACAAAGAACTGTTGAATTTGGCAAAATATTTGAAAGATTTAGCTGAAAATTGCCCTGATTTTGCTTCTGTTAATCATCGGCATTGGGAGAAATATAAACCAAAGCACAGATGATCAATTTACTTTTAATGGCAATGATGATTGAATTGGTTTAGGTTGCTAACAATAATGGTAAAATTGAGAAAAACGCCATATAAAAGTTAAAAATGTATTATTAAAATAGTTACAGCAGTAAATAAAGAATTTTTTGTTTGCGATATAACCATTTACGAAATACTCATATTTTTAATAAAAAAATGCAATTTAATCATGGTACAATAAATATTGCATCTATAGCAAGACTAGGCTTTCACATACAAAACTAAGATGTACCAAAGTTTCCTTATACACCAAATATGGCAGTACTTGGTCAAATATTCAGGAGCTAGCTATTAGGAAGCTTTCTAAAAGCTGCAATATGTTTGAAGTACAAGGTATGGTCACATAACTTCCTTTTTTTTAATTCACGCCATGCAATTGGTTAATATAGTGACTTTTGATCAAGATTCAACGACACAGTTTTGTCCTGGTACAGTTCATTCTCCTAGTTGAGGTGTAGGTGCAATTTCCTCATGTGGAATTATTGGTCCCTGGTTGTAAGAGGTAATTAATTCTTCAATAGCTATGTGTTGATGTTGGACTTAAAGAACAGTATGTTTGAAAATAGATATACTGCAAGAGACATCCAAGGATATCATCAGATTAAAAGTTCAATATCCAGGAAAAACTGGACAATAAAACCTTATATGATGACAAATGCCATCGGTTTACTCGGTGTATGGAGAATAGGAGATGTACTTAACTGGTTTGATCTTTGAAAATTAAAAACTTGTGTCTGCATATTAAAAAGCTTCTGATTTATACAATGAATTTAATTTAGTTATTAAAAGTTATGCATTGTACCTTGTAAATGAGTCAATTCCTAATTTTTAGGTAGGCAATCTATTAAAAAAGTAAGTACAAAAACATTATTTTCACTTAATATTTGTTAATGATCTCATTTTTTTAAATTTATAAAAAAAATACAAATAGTTTTCTGCAGTTAGATCATAATAGTTGTGGTGTTGTTACTTTTAAATGTCATTTGAAGACCATCTTAGTATAAATAAATTTTTTACAGAAAACTTTCCACAGGGTATATTTTATGGCTTATCAATATACACTTCTAGTTTAATTAGTTTAGTCCTGAGATATTTGAAAGTTTTTTTTATAACAAAGGCAGCAAATTCAATTTCAACTGATTAAGAATACAATATAAAATTAATCTAATGTTATATGCAAAATTAGAAATAATTTCACATCCTAAGAATTCAACTTGTAACAAAACTTTTACTTGGACGAAACTGTCTGTCTCTTGACAAATCTTGAACATAGTAATTTAAATGAATACAAATATGAACATAACAGGGATTTCAACTGTGATATTTTTCTAAATTCATCAGTAAACTTTTCCTTGTCATGCGCTGATTATACTCCCAATTGGAGGTATTAAAACATTTCCAAGTTCCTCAGTGCCATATTACAAGGGAAATAAGAAGGTTCGTTTAAATATGAACAATTTTTTATCGCTCTCTATACTTGTTCTTAATTCAAAGGAAGAAAAAGATAATTGTCTAAGTATTTGATAATACAAGAGAACATTATATATAAAAAAGGGGTTTTTAGTAAGCCCGTTCTTTAAGGAACAGTGATAAGGGAATAAAAACATTGTGCCTTAACCTGTAGTTCTGTTTTAGGAAATACATAATGAACTGCGATCAGTAAATTACTTTTTCTTATATCAAATCCGTATGATTGCAATGAATTGGACAATCTAGGAAATAGTTATTCTCTTCAAAGTAATTTCCTCGGTTTGTTATACACCAAAGAAACCCTCCCTGGTAGTAGCATTGGAAATCTTCAGCTGGTATAGCTATCAAATGATCGGTTATGTCCTCATATGTCCAAAATCACTTCCGTACAGAAAATAGTAACGAGGACTTAAATAGGGTGGAGAGATTGGTTGAGGAATAGCAAAAATGTATTTTGGGGTTAAAAATTTCCACAAACAATCAAAACGGGAATTTAAATAATGTTAGTCTCCTCGGTTAGTTACACACCGAAGAAGTTCTCCTTGGTAGTAGCACTAGAAGTCTTCAGCTGATATAGCTTTTAAATGATCGATTACGTCCTTCAGATTTCCAAAATCACTTCCTCAAAGATCATTTTCGAGACAGAAAATAGTCACAAGGTGGAGAGAAGGCGGTAAAATGAGGAAATTTAATTTGCTGCAATAATATACTAATTTTGTTTATATTAAAAATGATTATTTCTTAAAATTACCCTTAATAATAAAAAAAATCGTTGATGAATTTGGCTAAAAAAAGTTCTTATAAATAAAACAAAAAACAAGTCATATATATTAAATAATAGAAGATGCGATTAATAAAAATCTTAAACATAATGTTATATAAACAATATAAGAAAATACCAACAAAATCGTTATACAGCTTGTAAATGCGCTGTTGAAACATATATACAAAGTTTGAATATCAGAATATATAAAAAGTCAAATTATAAACAAATATCAATCATTGTTTATTTTAAATCTTGTTCTGTAAATCAAATAATAATTCGTAATCACTGGGTTAACAATTTGCCTAGTTAATCGGTCGAATATTTTTTTCAACGATTCACAAACAACTAAACTACATGGGGTAGTGACTAGAACATAGCTTGACTAAAAAAAAGCAGTTTTTACTTCTCCAATTAGGGAAAGTCTAAGGTATATTCATATGTATGTAATGAAAACTACAAGGGGCTAAAAGTGACAAGCATTTTTTAAAAAATCTAATTTAACATTATTGGAAAAATAATAAAAATCACACAATTGACCTAAAGTATTATGCGAAGATCAAGTGGAAGGATCTAGATTGGATCTAATACAGCACACGAATAGATTAAGACACATTTTTGTAGGATATGCATCTTTGGTTTCCAGAAATTGTTCAAAGCATGATATAGAACTAAATAAAACAATGGAACCCACCATAGGGAAAATATTCTGAGGAACATCACCAAGAATAAAAACGAATTGAAAGTGTAAGAAGATAGAATGGAGGGCAAGGGGATGCCAATGGACTACGAACTCTATATCAGGACTGATCAAGTTCACGAAGACTTACAAACAATGAATGTGAGAGGAAGGGGAACGTTGGTGAAGAACAGTGTGGAGGTGAACTATCCAGGAGGTCAAGGTTGAAGATTTATGAAAGAAGCAAATAAGAGTAAATGTACAATACACATAAAACATGAATTTGATGTTTTATCTAATTATTTATTGTTAAAATTATGTGTGATTTAAAATAAACAAAAAAATTTATTTTCAAATGAGTGTAAACTGTTATTCACAAATTTTCTCAAATAAGAAATTTCCAATGTTAACATGAGACTTTTGTGTTTTTACAATTAGTTTTATAGTGTGAACACATAGATATTAATATGTAGTTTCGATATCCAGTTGATATAGTAATTAAAGCCCTGCAATATCAGTAATCATAACTAATTAAAAATTAATTAAAATTAAAAATATCTATTAATAAAAATATCAACACTACTATGAAAAGAAAGTTTAGAATAAATATGAAAGGTTCGAAGTTTTTAAAGTTTGGAAATGTGACTTAAAAAACCATAAATTGTTAACAATAAAGTAAATAATTTTACAATATATGTCATTTAAGTAAATCCTGTTTTATTTTGCAAAATTGTAATTATCTGAATGGAAACAGTAACAAGTAATTTTAAGTAGAAACAGTTTTTTTTTGAGGAGTTTAATCAACAATAATATGCTGGAGCATTTATTTTTCTATATTGTATCCAATTCACCAACTATAAAATACATTAATCTTGAAATTTATAAAAAGCTACACACCAATTGGATCCAATACAAAAAAAACAGATGGCTAAGAGAAACATGCCAAAACATACAGTAATAGAAAAAGGGGACAGACCCCTTATCAGGACTGATCAAAGTTTATGAATACTAACAAACCATGAAAGTGAGAAAAATGATTCTGATTAGTAATAATCAGGGTTCGATGTCTTAAAAATTGCCAAATGTGAATTGAATAAATAAGAATTGGTTATAATGACAAAATTTTAGTTATCTAAATAGATATAGCAACAAACCTATTAAAATTTGTTTTCTATTTAGTTTAATCAAAACTAATCTGCTGAATGCAGCAGGTGGACCAAAGAAAGAGGAGAAGCTCTCCCAGGAATTGACGAACTAATAAAAACAATGCTCGGCAACAAGGAAAAATGGAACCTAGAGTCCAAGACTAGATTGGAACGGATAGTTACAACATAAATCTACGAAATGTGCCAAATAAGAAAACTCAATGGATCAGATATTCAACAAATACAATCACCACGAATTTACTCTGCTGAAAACTACACACCAAATGTCAGAAAATAAAAAAAAGTAGTAGGAATAGCAGCTAGGTTGACATATTACCTTACGATACATATAACGCCAGTAGAGCATTCAATCTTCATGTAAATTTAGCTTATTTCTCCTAGTACTAATGTTTTGCATTCACTTTTCTATTCAAGTGATTAAACCATCAAAAGTCAACAGATATTTGAGAGAAAAAATAAGGAAATACGATATAATGAGTACGCAAAGCAAGATAGGTATCTACAAAACATACCCAAGACCTTGTCTCACATATGCAATGGAAATAAGAGCAGAAACATCAAAAATAATAATGAAAACAACTGAAATGAAGAACATTTAAGATAGTGAACTTTAGAAACTGAACGAGAAGTCATGGTATTGGAGAACTGGGAATTCAGGATATGGTGAGATGGGTTACAGAACGTAAACGAGATTGGAGAGATCATGTCGAAACAAAACTAGAAAACAGATGGACCAAATGGGCAACAAACAGACTACCAGAAATATTATATGAAGTTTCTTAAGAAGAACTTAGGAGAAGGCTAAATATTTGAAATTATAGCTTAGCCGGCGAGGAAGTTTGTAAAACTTGGTGAGAAGAATATTCTACAAAAAATCTTGTAGATTCAAAAAAATCCTCTTACTACATCTACATATAAAATTAAGTTTCGTGAATCAGTTTGCAAAGGCTTTGTCTAAAAAGCAAGTTTCTCCAAAACTATTGATAATTCGAACAAACTAGGGCCACATTAGGAATCAGTTTTTTATAATTGATACAACACAAGCAGATTTGTAAGAACATTAAATCTTCATGTAAATAGTACTATTTCTTTTAGCAACCAGCAAGCAAAGTAGTGTGAAGGTTTATTACATCCCATTGTGTATTTTTCTATGTCTGATTACTAATAGAAGAAAAACTACTTAAGTGATAAAAACATCCAAAGTTTCAGAGGAATAATATTGAAAAACAATGTAATGAGTATACGAGAATGATGGGAATCTACGAAACATATGTAAGACCTAGTCTCACATATGCAGAATAACAAAAATAATAATGAAAACAACTGCAATGAAAATAAATAATGGTGTGAACCCCAAATACAAAATGAATAGTTAGGGTTTCAGTGAACTGGAAATTTATGATGAGGTGAATTGGGACACAGAACGTAAAGATTATTTCCAAAGAATGCCAGAAAACAGAAGGGCAAACCAAACATATAAAAAAAATTAAGACATACCACCAAAAAGATTATAAGAGAGTTGTAGTTTGAGCAGAACTCAGGAAGAGGCTAAATATAATTAAAAAAAATGGTATAATAGGACTAAGGTAAAGCTGGCCACCTGGGAAGTTGAACCAAAACTATGGATAATTCGAACAAACTAAGGCCACATCTAGAATCACTTTTTATTAAAATCTATAAAGATTAGCCTTTAAAGGTTCTCTAAACTCATTTTTTTATTCACCTGTATATCTTAACGAATCAAGCTTTTAAGCTGCTTAGTAATATTACTTAAAGTCAATATATTTTTTTAAAATAATATTTGATGAATAATCTAAAAACAATTCAAAAATATATCAACAAAAAAACGGAAACCAAATACAAGAAGAGCCTATATATTCAGAATAAAAAGGATATGATCCTATTGGGAGAATCTAAAGAAAAAAAAACTCGATATTGGCCAGTGGCTTTTGGTTGCAGTTGATGATAAATGAAAACCAGACTCAAATTTCAAAATAATTATCGATGCGAATAATCCATTCAAGTTTAATAAGCAAGTTAGGTATACATATTTATTTACCTTCGGTGAATTAGTGATCGAATATTCCTGACTTGATTGCTCTAGATTAATTACTTATTACACTTTTAAAATTGAGTCATTCCGGTATAGGTCCTATACCGCCAGCTAATTCGTAAACTTTCTTAGCCACTTCATTAGCTAGTTTATCGACTTGTTCTATTGTAGCGGCTTCAGCGTAAACCCGAACTATATCTTCAGTACCCGATGGTCTGACGAAGGATCTTCCTTTTGTATATTTTGATACTATGGAGTTGATTTCGTCTTGGAGACCATTCGGCGTGACGCATATTCGTTCAGCGTCGGTTGTTGTGATCACGTTCCTATCCTAAAACAATATATAATTAATATATATTTTAATAAACAACAAATGTTTACTTTGACGGTGATTTTCATTAATTTGTTCGGTAAATCCGTATAGCATTCCTCCCATTGTTTAACGTTCCAACCTCTTTCGTGTAATATTGTTTCGACCAACAACATATCGGATATGGCGTCCCCTACAGTCTCATTTATTAAATCTATTAAATTCAACATTTTATTACAAGCCATTTTCTGTTCAGTAGATCGACTGAAAATAATTTTATTCTATGAAAACATCTTACACATATATAGAATTAAAATTATAGTCCATTCGAAATTGATGACCTGATTGAAAGCAATAACTATAAGGTTGCATGCAGACCAGAACGGTTAGATACCGATTGAATCTGGAGCAAGAACTCAAAGAAATGAGACAGTTGGTGGAATGTGGATCATCTGTCCAAGTTAAGAACTGATCTTTTCAACAAAACAAAGTGTTCCGAAGACTGTTAGAGCTACACCAAAAACCGCACTGCCGACAATAAAGAAATCGGAGTAGCAAGGGACAAAGCTTCATATATTTCTGTGAGGATATTGACTATACCATGGGCATGTCTCTTCCTAAAGACTTACTTTCCGGGGAGCGGCAGTTCGGCAACAGAAAACAAAATGCTAGATGAAAAGGTATATAACACATATGAGCTAATTTTTGGTTTCAAATGAACTAACTTTGAAAAAACACGATCATGAACACAATCTCTTTCTCGGTTGATTATTATTTCAATATTCACAGAATTCTAAATAATTTCTCTTTCAAACAAATGAGGTACTTATTTTGTGCTTTACAGTTTTCGCTCGGCACTTTCTATAATGGATATTTTGAGGTTAGGAATAACCTTTTTTGTACAGAATGTTGTGCTCCACATGTCCCGGCAGTTTGTATCGAAATACTCAAAGTTTTCGAGTTATTCGCGTTTCAAAATGATTTTGAGTACATGAATCCATTTTATAATGTACATTTTGAGGTTAGGAAAAAATGCTTGGGAACAAATTTATGGAGAATTTTGTGCTCTACAGGTTTGGTTCCGGCACTTTTTTTCGAATTCTACGTAGTTTTCGAGTTATTCTCGATTCAAAATATTTTTGAACGTTCAGACCCATTTTATAATGGAAATTTTGAGGTTAGGAAAAAATTACCAGGAACTAATTTATGGAGAATTTTGTGCTCTACAGGTTTGGTTCCGGCACTTTTTTTCGAATTCTACGTAGTTTTCGAGTTATTCTCGATTCAAAATATTTTTGAACGTTCAGACCCATTTTTTATAATGGAAATTTTGAGGTTAGGAAAAAATTACCAGGAACTAATTTATGGAGAATTTTGTGCTCTACAGTTTTGATTCCGGCACTTTTTTTCGAATTCTACGTAGTTTTCGAGTTATTCCCGATTCAAAATATTTTTGAGCTTTCAAACCCATTTTATAATGGAAATTTTGAGGTTATGAAATGCTTAAAGACCAATTTGTAGAGAATTTTGTAATGTACAATTTTTTTCGAATTCCTCGTCGTTTTCGAGTTATTCGCGATTCAAAACATTTTTGAGTGTATAAATCCATTTTAAGGTGAAAATTTTGAGGTTATGAACAAATAGCTGGGAGACTTTTGTACTCTACAGTTTTTGTTACGGAAATTTTTTTTCGAATTCCTCATAATTTTCGAGTTAACCGCGTTTAAAAATTTTTTTTGAGTGTTTCAAATCTCAAAATTTCGAAAATCCGTGCCCATAATTTTATTAAGAGTTGCTAGACTTATTCAGTATTCCAAAACCACCCAATTTAATTCAAGTTCTTGCTTAAAAATATGCCTGTACTATAAATAGAATATCCATTTTCTTAGTATCTTCTGAATTTGTGTATTTCCCTCAAATATTTCCATCTCCAACAAACTATATCTTATTTTTCCACCAGTGAAGATTTAAGACCTTGCTTTTCTCATTTTGTCATAGAAGTAGACATTAAAAGGGTATACAAACTAAAACAGCAAAAAAATAAATAAAAAGACCTAGAGAAGTTAAGATAGCGATAGGAAAATGGAATAAGATAAGATGGAAAGTAATGGATAGAAATAAATGTTGCTCGATTCCACATATACTCTACAACCCGCAAGGGTAGAAACACTTAGGATTAAATATTTTGTCATCAATAAATTCTGATACAACCTTATATATACGATTTATCCACGTGGTTTCTTCACAGGTTATAAGACTGTTTCAAATGAATGTAAATGGTAGTTTCTCCAATAACAATCACATCGGAACATATTTGGTTGCTCATGCCAGCTTTAAATTTCGACTTTATACAATTCAATTTATTTTCTCACCTTTAAGATCAAGATACAGTTTACTAATAAGTTATCTACACACCTATATAACCAAATATCAACCATACTGTTGCCTGGAAAATATCTCCTATATTAAAAGTTAAAAATTTTAAGGATTCCCTAAACGAATGGACTATAATTAATTGTGTTATTGTTTATATTTGTATCACCTGTCACTTTTTGAGGCAGTTGCCAACGCTTTCTTAGCCTCATCACTAAATACGACGGTACCGTGTCCATTAGCCTCAAAATATACACCTATGTCATAAGTTAAGGCTAATCTATGTAAATGTTTTACTCCAGTTGATGCGCAAGCCACAGGTACATTCTATAATGAAAAATTTGTAACGTTAGTAAAAAATATACACATAAGGAAAAAAGTATAAATACAATATCATTAATATTTATAAAACGATCTGTTGTTTAATAATAGAGAAAGGTAATCTTAAAACTAATAGCGATGAAACTATTAGTAGTTCCAGAAATATGAAGGAGATTTCAAGAATAATTTCACTTCTTAATTTTTCCAATACTGTAGTGTAACAAAATTGTCCTTGTGAAAAGATTAACCCTTCAACGGAACATCTGTCTGTCAACCAGGCATTTCTTATAACATACATTTTTTACTACTGTTTTCTTTTCTTTTTTTTAATTTTTATCTATGTATTTTTATTTATTTGGTTTTATTACTTCTTTAGTTTTTATATACTTCTCATAAAAGTGCTAGGTATTAGCAGCTTACTTTTTTTGTAATATTGATGTTAAAACTACCCTATTATTTTTTTTTACATAAAATTTTTGAACTTAAAGTACTTTAATATTTGCTTTTCTTATTGCTTTTTAGACTAACATATTTTTTTTCATTATTATTAGTATTGATTTTATTATAGATTTTATATTTGAATAATAGTAATTATATAGGTTGAATATTTGTTTTATTAGTTACTTCTTTGTGGTATTTGGCATGATATATTAAAATATTTGAAAAATGAATCGTTTTATGATTAATAAGTTTCTACTTCGATTTATTAACTACCCATGAACTGTATTATGTGCTAATTAACAATAAAAAGTAATATGGGGTGAATAAATGTTTTAAAATGTTTGTGAATCCAAAAAAAAAGAAGCTAAACTCCAATATTCATCTGTGAGAGGGATGTTCCTCATAAAGGAACAAAAATCATGTTCCCTCTGAAGGTTTAAGCAAGAAATTTGTTGAAAGAAGTGAAAATTAAGTACAAATCGAAAACTTTTCAATAACGGAAGTTCTAAATATCATACCTATATGTCATTATCGACTACAAACAATTATTAAAAAATTACTACTGCACTTTATAATCTAAATAATGAAGAAATTTGTATTTTAAGTTAAAAATGTAATTTTGCAGTATTATAAGAAGAATTACCTCTATCGATAACATTAACCGTTCAGACAGAAAATGACTTTTTTTTACTTTATGAGGAACATCCCTATCACATACGGATAGCATAATGGACTGAATTAGTAGATATTAAAACTATGATTAGATCCAAATTTATCCTAAAAAAATCACTAGACGTAGAAAAAATTATTTTCGAAAGATATATCTGACAAAAACTAATATATTTATCCACCAAACAATCTCACTAAACTTATAAAGATAAACTTAGTAAAAAAAGCATTATATTGATAGATTTTGCTCACCAAATTTTTGGATATATACTCAGTGGAAGCTCCATTGGCATAAGCGGTTTGTACCAAACCGATTTTCAAATTCAAACCAGTTTTTTGTAAAATTTCTTTGAGATAAGCAGCGGCCAAAGTAGCGATTCTGTCACCGTCTAACAGATGGAACTTTTCATTATCATCTAAATAATAATAAACAATACGATCGGCATCTCCATCTACAGAACAACAGCGAGTGTTTTTCTCCTTGGGAAGTCCGTTAGGGAATTTTTGTTGCGATTTGACATAATCGGCTCCACACTGAAAATGATATTTTCAATATTTTTACAGGAGTACGGAATGAATTACTCACTAAATGATTCAATTTTCCGGATCCGATGATTTCATCATTATACATTTCTAAAAGGAGACTATCCTTTAGCACCTCTTTCAAAAATTTCACCTTCTTAGCACCTACACCATTAGCACCATCATACATCAGTCTATTTTCATAATTTCCTGTGTTATAATTATCCCCCCTCACCTTCAAAAAAGCGTTGATTAATTTTCGGTAGTAGCCTAAAAATATATAAAAATAAACTTTGGTCCATAGTATTTTAAGAAAAAATTCACCTTCTTCAGTCGGTTGACCGTAAGCTCGATTAGTATTTTTACAAACTACAAAATAATGGACTTGTGGAGTAGTTACTATATTATAATCTATGGGTTTTCCCGACAAAGCTAATACACCATCTTGGACTGCTTTAGCTAAACCAGGACTACTGGGTCTGGTGTCTTTTCCGATGACAACTTCCACCCTATCGTTCATGTTGTCTATATTGAACACTTTTATCAATTCGTTTATAGTATCTTCTAATTTTTCATCCCTAAAAAAGGTAAATACTTCTCAATTGTACCAAAGTTTTTGTTACTGAATTAAAAAAAATTCGAGGTACATAATCTGAAATATTAATTACCATTGATTTTATTTACGGTTATGTTTACTATAATTAATTATAGTGTGCTGTCTTTTAACAAGTTCATCTTAATTTGCTTACTTTTTATTATTCTCACCCCCCATTTATATACAATGTTTGATTTTTATAAATTTTAGTATCGATTGGACTTTTCTTTAGTTAGTAGTAGTGTTTTTAATACCTCCCGTAAGTATTTTTAATAAATAATTTCAATTTATGATAATGTATAACGACCTAAAAATCTACATATCTCCTAAACCAAAAATTTCATCGAGTTAAACAAAAAGTACCTTTTTACGTTACGTTGTTAACCATTGGGCATAAGCCGTCCCTGGCCTTCAGATAGTAGTGTAGAATTATCGATATTTTCACAAAATTCCGAGAGTTACAGTGACCCTTTAAGTCAGTGTCTTGCACTGCCACACTGTTAACATGAACTAAATTCGAGGTTAAGTGTTGAATGAATGCAACTACATCCTTTAGAGTCTTTTAGTTGCCTTTATTGTTGCATTTAGAAGTGGTTAGGTTAGAAAAATAATAAAATTTTACACTTACATGACGAGTAGCACTTCGGTGTACACAGTAAACAGTTCGGTTCGACAACTTTTTTTAAATGTTTATAATATACTAAGAATCTTTATGTCTGCATGCGCGTAACTTCCCGAATTTTGCATAAATACCGAAACGTGAATTATTATAATGTTCGAATGTACTTAAATATACTTAAAAATAAGTTCTGATTTCGCAACGTTAAAGGCCTGTAACTCAAACGAGGGGTTGTATGATAGAATGTCACAGCATTATTTTCATGACATCTATTCACTCTGTATTTCAATAGTATTTTAGATTGAAATACATAAATAAAATGGTGGTAAAATTATCTATGGTCGCGGGCGGTTATTAACGAAGCTACGCCACTGCTTCATATTTTTTTGTGCATTTATATGATCATTTATAATGTTTATTTAGTTTGGAATACCCTATAAGTTTATAATACATTTAAGTCCTATAAATCCCTTGGAAGCCGTACATGAAAATAGTGCGAATCAAACAACCTAACCTAGATTATTAGTCAGATAAATGCATCGCGAAATTTTTATTAAAAGAGTTTGTATCGATCAAAACACGTGTAATACACAATTCCCTTAGAAAAAGAATTTAATTAAGTTCTCGACAGCCGTAGAAAAATTTGTGTTTCAAAAAGTTTAAGTTAAAAATGTATTATACTAATATTGACTGTACAAGGCGGAACAAAAAATAAAAGCATTTTTTTTGTTTCAAACAATTTTAAAACTTGAAATTAAACCATGTAAACTGCATACCGCTGTCTTATTTTGAAAGTTATGGGAACATAAAAAAGCTGTAAAAGATATGTTAACCAAATAAGTGTGTCAACAGAAGGAGGCAGTATGTTATACTGTAAATAAGTGCAGAATAAAATGTTTTATCTTTGCATAAATAAGGAACATAATGTATATTCAAGAAAATTTAAACTTAAAGAGCTAATGTAACAATTTCTATTGACTAAAACGTAAATAACATTTTTAAGAAAAGAATGCAAATAATGTAAAAATATTTAACATTGTTTCTAACATGCAATTAATTAAATTTTAGTAATTGCACAATTTCAATTTATCTGGTATTACGGGTAATGTTTACATATTATCTGGAATTATAATCAGAGAAATAGGAAATAGGAATACGTATTGATAAAAATAAAAAATTCCACGATGACAATTTGGTCTGTTATTATATTTCGAAGAAATATTTTTTTCGGTCACTTAAACCACAACACAGTCTTCGCGTTGATATTCCAGTGCATGCGAAACATTTTTATAGGTTAAATTGTTATGACCCAATTTTAAGCGCGACATTATCTTTTGATGTTGTCTTTGGGATGTTAGTTGGGGCTTTTAATTTCACATTTATCTATTTAGATAGACTCCTGGTTGTTGAGTGCTATCAAGTTAGTTGGTCTACTTCTCATTTCTATACCAGGAAGTGACAGTACTAACATAAATTCAAAGGTGGCACTTCATAGGCAATAATAGGATTGGATTTGTGATATATAGGTGTTGGATAGTTTTAAGCGGGCTAAGTAAATCTGTTAATATTAAAGATATGAAATTTTTTTATGTAAAGTACAAGAGGGCAAACCCTATTACACTCTAGTAGTTCTAGTGGTGCCTGCTGTATAGAGATGCCTATGGATATTGATCTTGTATTTCTATAGGTTACAGTGTTCATGAAAAACATGTCTTGGTAGCTGATTTCACAGACTTGCACTTCTCCATTAATCTCCAGTTTTATTTCTGGATGACAAATCCCTGACTCTAACTAAAGCCTGTTCATGATCCCACCTATATTGTTACCACCAGAGTTATCACCATATCCGATTCCACATGGAGTAGATGATGATGGAGACAAGAGAGGAGTAAGATCACTACCTTCTGCTGCATGTAGGATTACAGAAAGTAACTAGGATGTTAACTGAAATGATCTGACTGTCACAAATGACTCTTGAAATTTCTTAAAAGGCATATCTGACATGAATACTACAGATATATTATCTTTATTTTAATTATCGAACTATGCCCTTTGTTTATCTTTAAATATTGATTAGTATAAGTGCGTTCCAACCCATCAAAAATTGATATGGTGATGATTCTGTGCAATAGAAATCACATGTTCCAACTGGGCAGTTATCACTATATGAACGATTCTGTTCTAATCCAACCAACTTAGGTATAGTTTGTGAACCATTTCCAGGAAAGTATTTTCAATATTTGATTGATAGCAATCTGTTAAGAACCTTGCATATATGGAGTTTGCTCAGAAAATATCATTTAAAGGCTTCCAAGAACGGTCTATATTAGGAGGTTGGAACAAATGTTATATGTTCTTCTTAAAAATTAAGTGAATTAAAATCATCTCAGGAGAAAGGATATTTTGAGAGATATTTAATATCAACAAACATGTGTAGAAAATGAATTGATAGTAAATTGAAAAGAAATCAAACAATTAATTAACAATAATAAATTGTTATGGAACTGTTGATAAATCAATATAGTTAATTAACGTTTGGCATCAAAAAATAAATAGAACAGGTTAACAAGGTCAATTGCATTTAACTGAATCAATTTCGGCTTTGGATATATATATCAGAACAAATTGTTTTCAATATAATCAGTTTATTTAAAAATAGAATCCATATATTTACTTCTAAAAGGAGATATATTTATTAGCTAATGACAGTTACACATGATTAAATTAAGTAGGTCAACTACAACTCTTTCCAAATGGTTCAATAAGTTTCTCAAAATTGAATTAATATTTTCATCACTTGAAATTCATAAATTAAGAAAAAAATAAAACAAATATAACTGAAAATTTTCACTAAATTTTAAATTGGAAATATTATTTATGAGTTTTTATTTCAAAATATTGATATTTTTATGATGATCCAAAATTAAAATTACAAATCAACAAATACCAAAAATGTAAACAAATACTGAAAATAAAGTTTTTATTGACTTAAAATAATGTACAGGTTATCAATAAAAAAAATTATATTAGGAATAAGCTCAATGAATTTAGAAAAGAAAAACTTACACAACATTGGCAAATTTGGTTGCCCAAGTTTCCCAGCTTTCTTCCAGCATTTCTCCATGCGGATCAATTATTTTCACTCCATTATCTGCTTCAGGATTGTGGGAAGCAGTGATCATAACACCTACTACAGCTAAAAAATGAATATATATCATATAAAATGAAATTTGTACTGTTCATAATATATTTCATACTATTTACATAATATATAGTATCTATTGAGTTAAGAATTTATAAAAAACTATATTCCAGATAGTAAAATATTCAACAACTGTAACATCAATTAATTATTTAAAATTATAAACAGATTAGATTGGTTTCATGGCATAGATAAGAGTTAATGAAATAAATTTATTCAAATGTTCACTGGAGCAATATACTTGAAGTTATGAAATAAATTTTTATAATATCAAAGTTTACTTTATGGGTATAATATCAAAGTTTACTTTCACTTTCAATTGACGTTTTTATTTTTACGACAATAACTACTTTAAAATCTTACCTTTTTTGTACCTTGCTCTCAGCACAGCCAACAATCCCATTCTGTACATTACATGATGTAGCTCAGTAGCTCTAAATAGTGAAAAGAATAGTTATAAGCAATTGTCTCTCATAATATTATTCAAATTATCCACTTACTTTGTTCTAAAACCTGCTGTCCCATATTGCAAAAACGAGTCTTTTTTCTTTGGATACATTTCCCTAGCAAAAGCGTAAACCGTTCTATAACTATTGTTATTCGACATTTTTTACAAATAAATAAAAGTTTGCAATGTTTTAACACACAAAATATAAATATAACTAATTTAGAATTGTCTAAAATCAAAATTATTCGGTTTCGGTCCCCTCCACCTCAGGGGTTAGATGACTAATACAACTGTCAGAATGATAGAGCTGAATATTATAGGTAACTGTTACTTTTTAAATATAACTTTTCAAAACACATTAATGAAGAAGGAATTTTGGAAATAATGTAGAAAACATTTATCAAGTCTACTTTGAACGAAACGCTGATTTTAATTCATTAGAACATGCTAAAATCAAACCAATTAATTTTTTTTCCAGTTATTTAAAAACTATAATGTAGACCATCTTTAATATGGATGAATTATTCTAGGCATTTTCTCGCATTTTTAGCATAAGAGAATATTTTTTTGTTCCGATAAAAGTGTCTTGGTATTTATATTATGTAATATATTTATAACAAATTATTGTCCATATTTTATAAATGGAAAAATTTGAGTACAACAATCTTGATTAAATAATTAAATGTCAACTGTCCTAATTCAGTGGCTAATAAACTATTGGTAATCTAATACCTATAATTGGTATAACCACTAGAAACTGTATAAGTTGAACAAAAGTTTTGTTTGCATTTATAATACATGTGGAAGTTGCAATTATAAATATCCGAACAAAATATTTAAAGCTTTAAAATTGTACTTAATTAATATTTTCAACCTGTGGTAAGTCAATTTTAATTAATAAAAGTTCTTAGTTTCGCATTTCTCACTTCCATTTATATATATGCACCTGCTGCGTGGTGTGGTTTAACATTAGGTCATAAGAGTTTTTCTTTTGTGTTCAAGAAATTTGCATATTTTCTACTAAAAATATAGGTTCTAATAATATTAAGTTTTCTGGACATTTTATCTCTTTATAATAACTTGATAATAGGTTTTTCAGACATAGTTTATAAAAATGACTCTTCCAAATCAATGCCAGCAGCCTCAACCTGATAATGGTTTATCTGATATGTTAACAATAGGCAAATTATCTAAATTAGAGTCTGTAACAAGTGTAACTAGAAAATTGTTGCCATTGGCCGCATTTTTTATGGCATTCACCACTGTAATGACCGTATTAATTGTATATATGGATAATACAGGTAAAAATATTGTTATTTATAATGATAATCCAGGTCTAATCACCCACTATATTATTCTAGCAATAAAGCATTATCAATTTAGGGTAAATATGAGTCAGGATTACGACTTACTTGGTGTTTCTCAGGATAATCCACAATTAATTATGTATATTAGAGAAGTTCATCTAACACCAGCAGCAGAACCCAATCACAAACCATTAAAATCCGATGAAGAAATTTCAGAAGATACAGCATATGTTATTAAAATTTTAAAAAATAAGGTAAGAGGTAGTGAAACTAAATTGAATGTTTTTTTCTTATCGAAATAAATAAATTATTGGCAGCATAAAGGCTTCTTTGTAGAAGCAGGTGCCTATAACGACGGCAAAACTTCTAAAACAGAATGGCTCGAAGAAAAACTCAACTGGCAAGGACTTTTGATTCAACCTGACCCACGTCATTATTTCAGCCTCCGTCGTCACAACAGAAAACACTCTCAAGCTATACATGGTTGCTTAAGCCCGTCCCCTTATCCTAAAGAAGTATCTCTACATCCTGAATCTCAACTTCCTAAAGTCAATAGCATACATTCAAGTATATTAGATACTGATGACAGCGATTGGTTTAATACAAGAGTGAAATGTTTTCCTCTTTACTCCTTACTTCTAGCTACCAATGTGACAAATATTGATTATTTGATATTAGAAACTGGTGGTACAGAATTGCAAGTATTGGAAACTGTTCCTTTCGAAAGAACCCATATTGATGTCATTAACGTTCAATTATATAGTAATGATACTGAAAAAGATACCGTTAAAAAGTTTCTAGCATCTAAAAGTTATAAATTTATGGAAAATTTCAATGAATCTTACGTATTTGTATTGGATTCAATTAAAGTGTAATATATTTCAAAGCGAAGTTGTTGTTGGAATTTCTGGTGATATTTATACTGTTTACCACACCAATTCCTACAATTATTTTATCTGTGTATCGAGCCACATATGAACCAATCACCTATGAAAGGCTCAAAGTACCAGATAGCATAATTATGATGCTGGTGTAGTAAATAATATATTCAGATGTACTAAGAGTTATCTTTAGTTTCTGATTATTGCAAAGAGTTAGGAGTATTGTTTCCCAATTTTTTTTGATATTATATATGATTATTATTAACTACATTTTCAATTTACATCTTAGTGAAAATAAGAATTTTATTATCTGAATTGACTGATACTCAACAACGAAATACCATGACAATATATATATATATATATATATATATATATATATATATATATATATATATATATATATATATATTTTTAATAATTTGATCTCAGTTTTGTGTTAGAAAAGGTATATCACAAAAAATTCCATTATATTTTCTAAAACAACGAATGGTATTTGCTTTTTTTATCAACTTTAGTGATATACGAATATAATTTATGAAACACATAATAAATTGTTTTGTAGTATTTTAGGCAAAGGTTTTCATAGCGGTGCTGAGTGGGGCTAAAATTTGACATTAATGGGAGCCACATGAAAATTTGGAGATGGGGGTTATAGAAACTATTGATGTTCTGGTTTTAGTTTTCTAAAATCCAGCATGGTGGGTCCCTATTGTGGTTATATTTCTATAAATCGACCTAACTATATGTTTTTAAAGATGCTGATTGTGAATGTGATGTCATTTTCTTTAAACTAAAGGCTATAAATTTTTCCTTGAATTTGTTCAATTTCATTAATTGAACGAAAGATAGGCAAGCTTGGCAGAGATGGATAGAGACACCTGGCATGAGATAAACAAAGGCACACATAGATGGACCTTGTGTTCTAACTAAATAGGCGTCTAGTGACCAGACACTGTCATCTAAGACGCCATACCCTCACCATGGGCGTTTCCGACGATTCAGAGTGCTGTTGGTGCACGGAGGAGGATGAAACTGCAGACTACATCATCTGTGAGCGACCAGCAATTACACGAGCGCGGTTTAAACATTTGGGAAGCCTAATGACATCAAAGCGTTAAACCCAAAGTGCCTGGTCGGCCATAACGTCAAGTGGGGCACGTCGGGCTTATCTGAAGACCTACGTTTTCATCAGCACCTTGGCCGCTCACAATGTTACTATGAATATAGAAAATAATAGTTAATGAAGCATACAAAGAAAATTTAACTTCCGTGAAGCAAAATCATTTTATTTAAACGTAGTATGTTACAATTTTGAAGTTCATTGGCATCTATAGTACCTTGATATTGTCTTTTATGAAATTATTTTCTAAAATAAAAGCCAGAAGTGACATTGGACGGTAAAACACAAGCTTTATGAATTTCAGATTGGAAACTAAACAGTTGTCTATTAGGAGAAGAATTTTGTTTCCTCCAGACTTCACTTCAATTTTGCATCCCAGTAATAATATTTTCAGAAAGTTTTGACACATAGTGTCTCACCTTTACTAAAGAATGGCACTAGAGCTGATTTAGCTTGCAGACGAATTCGACTAATTTGAGAATCTCTATGAAAACCTTTCTTTTTAAATTATATTATCAATAACTATAGGAAAATTTGAAGTAATAACTTTTGTGTACCCGGTGATTAATTTTATTTCATAGGTAACTAGAATTATGTAGTTATAGAATAATCTTGAGTTTATTTTTGTATCAATTTAACTTGTAGATAATGTTTAAAGGAAAAAAGGCAATGATTATCAAGATAAAAATTTGTTCTTACGTAACAAAATTATTATTTGCATTCAGTATTCTATCTTAGCTGAGAAAAATAATTTTGTGTTCTCTTTATATTATTTATATTGAATTATAACGGTTAGTTGAAACAATTCGCAAATATACAACCTACTAGTTACTTCTTCAGTGAAAGTTTCTTAGCACTTGTGTGTATGACGACTATACCCTTGCCTTCCATTAGTAAACCACAGTGCCCTTACATTGTTTATATAAAAACTAGTTGTAATGTTGGAAAGAGCACATTAGTATTATTTTTATAAATTAAAAGACTGTATATCTCGCAATTATTTATAATAAAGTTCCAGTAGTTTAATTTGTAGTATTATTTTTTGTTCCCTATAGTTTATTTACAAATCAGAATTTGAAGTGAAGGGGGTTTAGACGACAGAACGAATATGTCAGAATCGGTGTTGCCAAATTATCTACGAAAAATGCTTGCATTTAGTTATGGTTAAAGTAAATAAATTACAAAATGTGATTTATAAATAGAAACGCTCGCGTTCCAACGTCAAATCGAACGTAACGCCAACGAGAGCGCAAGCGCGAAAGTAATAGTGTATATCTCCAGCTGTAAACAGTAGTAGTAGCTCCAAAGCGTGTTGGGCTTGGGCATTATATGCCACTGAACAATTTCACTAGAATTTTACATAGCTGCTCATGGTTTAGTCAGCTGAATGTCCAATATCAATAATAATTTTAATGTAAATATTGCAATATTTGCCCTTGAAGACAATATGGTAGCTGGTTGTGGCATAATTCCGACAGAAAAAATACTCATTCATAAAAGCACCAGCGTTTCAGATTTTTTTAGTTAATCCTTTCATTTCAGTGATGTTTGCAAGGAAAAAGTATCATTCATGTTTGTTACATAAAGAAAAATTATTATTGAAGGGTTAAGTAGTACGTTCATGATGGATAATCAAACTCGTTGTATAAAGTAAGAATAGCAAATGGATTTTATCGGGTCTAATTTTTCTGTAATTACAAGACTTTTATGTATTCTGACAACATTGTATTTGATGCGAATAAGTGATTTTTGACGTTTGACATACACAATTTGGCTAACCTTGTTATACAATTGTGCCAATAGAATATGGTTTTTGCAAAAATGACATTTTTTGTACTATGGAGTGCGAATCTACACGAAACGAGTATCCTAACCTATTGTGACCCAGTTACTGGGTAGTAAAAAATAAATAGATATAGCTGAATTACTTACGTTATTATAATAAACAGCCTAAATAAAATATATATTCTTTAACAATGGCTGTAAGCACCAGAAATGTACCAAAATTACTTGTACAGGTAAGTTTTAATATCATGAAACACAAATACTATTTGATGATATAACACCTTAGGTGAAGAAATAAATATATATTTCACCAATATAATTCAAATGTAATATTATTTGGAGAACGGTGATGAGTTTTAATTCAGTGCTATAAATTTGTTTTATTTATCATTACATTTATTTTTTCAAATTCCAGGCTCTTCAAGTCCTACCAAGGACAAGTTCAAGATGTTTTTCTGTAAGTACATTTTAATATATTTAAAAAATTTTCTATTAAAAACGTTTTAGTCCGGAATAGCCGAACGGCCCGACGCCAGAACAACATGTACATTAATACCAGGAGATGGTGTTGGCCCAGAACTCATGTATTCAGTTACAGAAGTCTTCAAAGCGGCTGGAATACCTGTAGATTTTGAAACGTATTTCTTTTCAGAAGTAAATCCCACTCTTAGTGCTCCAATAGAAAAAGTTACTGAAAGTATTTCTAGGAACAGGGTTTGTCTAAAAGGAATATTGGCCACCCCCGATTACAGTCATACAGGTGAATTGCAGACACTCAACATGAAACTTAGGTAATTATTATCAAAAATATTTTACAGAAACATTTAATGTAAAAAAATTAAAGTATAATATATGAAATTGAAGACATGGATTTAGATTTGCAACAGCTATCTGAACAAGCAACTCCACACCTGGTTGTGGCTATTTTTAAAATTTTTCATTTGTTTATTTGTTGTATGAAACTTTGGGGAATGTAGTAATGATCATTGAAGAGAATTTCATTTAATCCAGAAAAATATATTTTAAATGATTTATAAAAAATAATAATAAAATGGAAAATTAAAAAAAATATTGGACTGAAAAACATAGCTCTGTATTTTCAAAGAAATAAAATAAATTTTATCACATCTTTAACAAAAAACTGACACAATAAAACAAAAAATTGGAAAATAATTTTTATTATTGTAAGTAAATTTACAAAAGTATAGAATGATAGTATAATTTTCAGTAATACATAGAAAGCAGCAACAAAAAATAAGAATTCATGGTAATAGCAGCGAAAGGGTTAATCACTTTAGTCAATTTTAATAAAATAGTGCATTCTAAACATTCTATTTCAAAGTTATGTCTTAGTACAGCATTTTAGTATAAAAATTTGATTTAGGAACTTCATCCATGGAGCAACTGGATTCTAAACCATTTCATATTTTCATCATTTACTAGTTTGTTTTTTGTCCACACTGGTTGAACCAGTTAAAGATTAATAACATACTTATAAGTGATATATTACATATTTGGTTGCCAAATAAATTCTTGATTCAGTTACTGTTGAAGTATGGTTGGATGGCATATAAATATATTTCGATTTTTTCAATGTGAATAGAAAAGTTCTCAAATCATGCGAGGTAAAATTAAAAGAAAGAAATGTAGGATGCAGTTGAGTGCTGGTATAATCAGATTTAAATGCTTTTACTGCTAACTGCTGATGTTCCGACACCTTGACAAAAGGTAAATAGCAATGATACTAGAAATTCAAGGTTACTATTGATATACAGAGGCTTTGAAGTTATTAAACACATAATTACAGATTACAGTTAGTGGTATCGCATAATTTACAGAACATACACTGTATAAGAGTTTAAAATAATTTATTAAGAACTATAGTCATTGAAAACTATTTACAAAAAATACTGTAAGTAGATGGCAATATAAATTCTTATAATCATATTAAGATGCAATGTAATGTCATTCTATCAAGAAACAGTTCTTTGGAGAAAATTTTTCAGATTTAAATAGATCAGACAGTGCAGTATCGTAAGGTGATTCTGGTAGCAACTTTTGGACAAGCCTTGGAGGTAATGGAATCAAATGAATTGAGGGAACCATCCAGCAGTCTCACACCATTTCGACACACATGGACTCTTTTATATAAATTTATTATTTCTTAGACCTTTTGATATGTTTATGTTTGTAAATCGTCATGATTCTAAGTCTCTTCTGGGGACGCATCTTGTAGTACCGACTTTATATCAGTTTCCATATTCTTTGTTCTGTAATAATAAATTTTGTTGGAATATTGTGAGGTATATAATTTTTATTCCTTTATAAAAGTTTGATAATTTTTTTGAACAAATATTTCTGATATTTAGGAATGCTCTGGACCTCTATGCCAATGTAGTTCACGTTAAATCTCTACCAGGTGTAAAATCAAGACACAGCAATATCGACTGCGTTATTATTAGAGAACAAACTGAAGGAGAATATTCTGCTTTAGAACACGAGGGAGTCAAAGGGGTTGTTGAATGTCTTAAAATTGTTACCGCTATAAAATCTCAAAGAATAGCCAAGTTTGCTTTTGATTATGCTACTAAAAACAACAGAAAGAAGGTAACCGCTGTACACAAGGCTAATATTATGAAATTGGGAGATGGTTTGTTCTTAAAAAGCTGCGAAGAGGTGTGTATATTTCATTATAACTTATAAAAATAATTATATCTTCCTATTTTGTTGTAGATGGCCAAGTTGTATCCGAAAATTGAATTTGAAAAAATGATCGTAGATAATTGTACCATGCAGATGGTATCGAATCCACAACAATTTGACGTTATGGTTACTCCAAATCTTTACGGTAACATCGTGGATAATTTGGCGTCTGGTTTAGTTGGAGGTGCTGGCGTCGTTGCTGGAGCATCGTACTCCGCTAACTGTGTTGTCTTCGAACCGGTTAGTTTGGTTTATTAAATAATGTTTCCATATATTTCAACCAATGATTTGTAGGGTGCGCGTCACACTTATTCAGAAGCTGTAGGTAAGAATGTCGCTAATCCCACAGCGATGTTATTGTGCGCTTCTAAAATGCTCAGACACGTCAATCTACCAGTTTACGGAGAAATGATTAGGAATGCCATCGAAAAAGTTTTAAAGGATGGTAAAGTGAAGACAAAAGACGTCGGAGGACAATCCACAACTCAACAGTTCACCTATGCAGTTATTAGTAATCTAGAAATACCCAAAACTGCTTGAAGAGTCCTAACATCCTTATTAGAAATAATATTTAATCATTATAGATAGCTAGATATCAATTTTATATTGTGATGGTGATGAAATGTAATAACTGTCACTAAGTTTCAATTAATAAATGAAATTGAAACTTTTGATTTTGATCTTTTATTCTTCTATTATGGTTAAATAAATATATCTAGTCGAAACTCTCAATAGCTATTAGATGACTTCGAAATAAGTATTATATTTATTTTTCAATTGTACATTTTTGTTGTGAGATTTTAAATTATTAAAATAAAAATGTTAAAACTAATCTTTTTTATGTTTGAACCTGTTTTCGATCCAACCTCATAGAAAACTTCAATTATGAACCTAAAGAGACCCCATGTTTTGAATTAAACGATAGCAATTTCTTTCTTATCCTGCTTCTGTATCTAATCTTTGTTCTGTCTCATCTAACCCCTTTAACCTCTATTTACAACTGCCACTAAAAATTTATACCATCCATCAACTATTCCTCCAATAAAACCCATCACAGCTTCTCGACGCATAGATCTCTCAAAAACGAACCCTTTTCATATTTCCACTACTCTACCATGGACTAATGTCCTGCCTAAATTCAATACATCCCTCACGAGATACACCCAAACAAGGGATCGAAAATGCTTTCAAGGAAATAGCAACTTAGATTCAATAATGTTAAGAACACGTTCGAAATTAGAAATCTGTGCTCTACAATCACAGGATTTTAAATCCTGAAAACGTTTTATTAGCACCGCGAGCGCATAATTTCAAACTGCGCATGAATCTGGTTACAGAAAATATTTAATATATCTACCGCTAACAAAACAAATAGTAGCAGTTTATGAGTTATAAAAGCAACATGAGTGCAGTCAATGCATTCAATTATCCCAGGTACATTATATTTTAAAAAGAGACTCAAACGTTTCAAATTTATATACAACTGAGAATAAATCAGTATTTTTTTTATTTTCTTCTCTACCCTATTTTCAAACTAGGAGGGCCATTTTAGGAAGCTTGAGTGACACCACTAGAAATCACTAAAAAGTTACTAGATTGGAAGCGATGACATAAAATACTCATGGTAACATTATACAGTCTGGAAATAATGGATCCCAAACTAAAGAATAATTAACCTTATAGACACACAATAAAAGAGCGAATGCATATTATTAAAAACAAAAAAATAATTTCAAGGTCGTTGTCAACGTTTGTGAAAGGTTAATAACGGTTAACAGTCAAATTTGTTGGCACATGAAGTTTTGAAATTTTATAACAATGATGCGATCTAAGTAGTTTCTGATCAAATGTTAATAATTCAGTAAAAACATCCATGCAAATTAACTGTTATTTAATTATAGCTGTATTTCATTTTGTGTTCTAAACATTTACGTAAAAATATGCCTAATCAATGAGAATGACAAAAATGACATTTGTTTATTGTCAATGAAGGCGTGTCACGTGGAAGCGTTTATTTATGTACGATGTGGCTACATTTAGTAAACACCGTGTAGTAGACATATCTTATCTCTCTGATTCATTGATAACTATTGAATTAGATTTACGCCATTTTACATAACGATGCTAGCTAACAGTTACATCGTACATGAAGCGGTCAATCAGAATCAGCAGTTTATCCAAGAATATTTATACACAGAAAGTTTTTATACTCAGCAATATACAACAATGAATAATTTGGAAGAAAACAATTATGAAAAAGAAAATTTTCCAATACAGTGGCACGTTGAAAGTGAAAATCGTTCAGTTGATCCTGAAATTGTAAAAAATACGAATTTAAGAATAGAAGCAAAGGAATTCGTTCCTAGATACTGTTTGGATGTAAATACGAACATTAATTATGAATCAACAAAGGATGCTGATCAGAGTGTTGTATATAACAGATCAGGTGGTTATACATTAGTTTCCACCCCAGAAGAATTTACTAAAACGAGTTGGGCCGATGATACAGCTGAAAATGTGGCTGAATGTTTATCTGATTTAAGTAGTAAGCTTTATAATACGGAATTGAGTGAAGGTGTTCATTTAATACAAGAAAATGAGAGCCAAGATAAACTAAGTACTATGCCAACCAGAAGCTTTGAAGAATTCGTTGGACAAAACATCAATATTAGTGAAAATCCTGAACAATTACATAGGTATTGTAGTGTTGATGAATCACATTTACCAGAATTTAATAATACAGTCCAAACAGAAGATTGTATAGATAGAACAAGTCAAAACAGGGACAAAAATGATGCTGGTAACAGAAACTTTCAACCTAGATATCAATATGATAAAAATAATAGAGAACATAATAGAAATTGGAAAAAGGACGATGGACATTACCGACAAAAAGGTAAATCTAGATATTCTCAAACATTTAGAGAAAATTTTTCAAGAAATAAAGACGAAGAACCAAGAGATTTAAGGAGGAATCACCACTCAAATAGTGACCAGCAAAAAGAGTAAGTATAATAAAATTAAACATTGTTTTTAGTGTTGATAAATTATTATGCTGTGCAAAATTTTTTTAATAAAATCCATATATTTCTATATATAAAATTTAATTTAGAGTGTAAAGTTGAAAAAAAACAGATTTTGAATAATTCAGAACAATTTACTTTATTGTTGAAATATTTACACACAAATACAGATAAACTAGTATTTTTTGTCATTTAAATTGTAGAAATCAAATATTACTTATCGTTATTGAGCAATTTTGATTTTATAAATCATTTGATAAAATTAAAAAAATAATGCATTAAAAATTGTTTGGAAATAATAATGATACAAAAAAATTTAATTGTACAAAGTTAATTTGTTCAATAGTTCAAGATCTATTGTCATAAAAACAATTGCTTATACATCATCAATTATAATAGTTCAGACCAGTCATTTCTTAAATAAGTCTATAATTATATCTTAATTATTCTAAATATTATCATTGAATTTTATCAGAAGTATTAACAAAATAAAAACTTACTTTGTAATAAGTGATAACATAAATTTATCAATGTTTTATACTAAATAATAGAATAGTACAATTTTGATATGAAACACTCTACATATTTTATAATATAATATGTATAATTTTGGGATTTAAAAGGATTTGATAAAGACAAATGGGATGATATCAACTATTTAACAAATATTGAAGAAAAAGTAAACTTTTTTACCTCCCAGCTTGTGTCTCTGTTTGAAAAGCATTTATCCCTTAGAACAGTTCGAGTAATTAAGCCCCTTTGTCCCTGATTAAATACTGCCCTCAAGGTACTAGTGGCTACAAGTTTGCAAAAGACCAATGAGATCAATACTTTCTGAGTGTATTCTGATAAAGGCTCCTGAATCAATTTGTAACAGCTGAGTTAAAAAATTCCTGAGCATCAGTTGGGATTCTGTAAGGGGCATAGCACAGCAACTGCAATGATAAATATCACTGACAACATAATAAGAGCACTGGATAAGTAGAAGGCTGTCATATCCGTATCCTTGGATTACTGCAAGGCATTTGATGTGCTGAATCATTATTTTTGTGTAAAGCTGAAATATCCGAGATTTGATGGAATATTGTGTAATTTTTTTGGGTCTTATTTGAAAGGAAGGAGGCAGAGAGTTTGTACAGATCAGAGTTTATTTGAGGCTGGTGAAATAGTATCTGGTGTGCCACAATGTTCAATAGTTGGCCCACTCTTATTCCTCTCACTATCAAATTCAATGATATGCTGGTGACACCAGGTACTGCACTACTTTCATCCTACAGATCCAGAAGCAGCAGCTGTACACCTATACAAGTCCATTCTTAATTTTAAGATGAAGAAAAAGCTTTGTAAATATCTGGTATTGTCTATTTTTCCCTACTTTAATGTTATTTACCTTTCTTGTCTTGACATGGCATCGAAAAATCGTGTGTTGTAAATTTATTTCTAAGCGAGGTAAGTATGACCATATTTTGGTCGAAATTAATGGTTAAAAGTGTACAACTATTTATTTGAGGGAAAAACTTGTTTATTATATACATAAGACATAAAAATCTGTATTTAGCTGTTAAACCTAAAAGTACAGAAGTACTTTATTTAGTAAACAAGTATGTAACCGACTTTAACTTTTTTGGGTTTATGTAATTATTTAATTAATTTATAGTTGAGACTGTATACTTTATAAGTTGTATTTTGTACACATATCAGACCAATATTATTATAATTATATTTTATTTATTGTAAATTTGTTTTACAGATCACCCTACCGATACCTAGAAAATGATGCCAAACCAAATAGACAATATTCAGACAGAGGTAAAACTCAAGATAAGTACCATAATTATGACAAGAGAAGAAATTATAACAGATCTTCTCCAAACTTCATAAAAAATAGTAATGAAGTAACTGAGATACAATGTAGTACAACCGAAGTAAATATCAATGAAGAAACGAATAAGAATGAGAATAATGAAGTAACTGTTGAAGCAGAAACTCCTACTCAGAAAATGACAGAATTTAATAAATCAAACCATTCAATTAAGAAAGGAAATCAATACAGACATAATCGAAAGGAACAGGATGCTGATGAAGAAAGTTTCAAAAGGAAATGGTCTGATCGACAGTCATACGGCAATAAGGAAGTTGAGGAATCAAAGTCAATAAGTGAGGAAAAAGGTGCAAAACCTAGAAATAGGAATTATCAGAAAGGTAGATTTATGAATCCTAGAAGTTCTTCGAATAATTCTAGAGAATATCGCGATAAAAAAGATGAAAGGCAACAACAACAAATTGAACCAGCAGAAAATACTGAAATAGTTAAATCCGAACACCACAAAGAAAGAAAATCAAAATTTAGAACACCGGACAATAAAACTTCCAATACTGAAAGCTTGGATGAAGAGAAACATAAGGAAAGAAATAGAAGATTTCCAGATAAACATAAATCAATGAAATATAATTCGAAAAATCAGTCGTGCAGTGATGTTGAAGATGGTATCAGATTGAATAGGAGATCGTTTAATAGAGACGAAAGTGAAAGAAAACCTGCAAAATCATTTAGGGATGCTCTATTCGAAAAGAAACACGATAAACCGCGAGATTTGAAACAAGAGCGGGGCGATATTAAAGTAGAAATAACTGTACGTTATGAGGGATTCAAGAACAGACCGTCTGCTGTGTCAAATACAGAACATGTTTTTGATGAAACATACGCAGAATCAGACCCTGAATATAAAGCTTTCCTACAAGATTTAAAAGATAACAAATTAGTGGCGTCAGAAAAAATCAAAGAACAAAATCAAGATTTGTTCAAAATGTCTGAAGATTATTCATTGGCTCACTGTGTAGCTGAGGATATGAGGATGGGGAGTGGAATAGCTGTTACTTTTAGAAATACCTTTCGTCATGTCGATTCTCTTTTAAATGTGAACGAAAAACCTGGAGGTTTGGCAGTTTTAAAACACAAGGACAGATTCTTGTATTACCTAATTACTAAAAGGAGATCCAGAGATAAGCCTTCTTACGAGGATTTTTGGTGTTCTATGAAGCGTTTAAGAGACCACATTAAAAAACACCAAATAGTCAAATTAGCTGTACCGACACTCGGCTGTGGTTTGGATCAATTGAATTGGCCAACGGTTAAACAAATTATGGGCTATTTATTCAGAGATATACCGATTGAAATAATAGTTTGTAATTTTACGCCTAACGAAGACGCTGTACCAACAAATTCAATCAAAATCCATCACAAAAACGACTACCTTCCAAACGCCAAAGAGTCCATAATAGTTTATTTCACTTCGGCAGATTCGTACGTTACTGAAGAAATTTTGGAATTGAACAAACGATTCTCATTTCTAGAAGATTTCAAACGAGCCCCTAAAAATTTCGGAGGTGTTATTAAATCTAAGGTTTCAAATTGTGTTTTGTGTGGGTGTGTTGTTAGAAAAACAATCAAAGACTGTTTCAATTACAAAAGTTTTTCTATGGCTTTGAATACTATAAACAAAATCATCTTGGATACAGGTTGTGGCACTATAGCCTTACAACACCTCAAAGATGACAAGGACGATTTATTACATCAAAAAATCATTACTCTTATTATAAACTACTTGGAAAATGCCGAAGTTTTCGTTTATATGGGTCAAATGGATGAATCCTTTGGAGAAACGTAACCTTGTATTTAATTATTTTTTGCAGTCACTCAAAAAAGTGATTTATACCTTTTTATACGTTATCTACCATTTTGGTGTTGATAATATTAGGTAAACTATTATATTTAACTTTAATTGTGGTTTATAACTTCTTTTTCTTTCATATTTTCAGTTGTCAGAAGAGGGTTTCGGTTCTACTTCTGTCTTCATTTATTTTCCTCAATTTCTTTTAGTAGGTCTATCCATGTTTACATTGGTCTCCTCTTTTGTTTGTCAGTGGTATTTCCACCCTCATTAATCATCTTAATTTTTGTCTATTTTTCTTGTAATTGTATGCATATTTCAGTCTGCTCACTATTTCGATACTTTCTCTACAATAATGGGGACAATGGGTAAATTTTTCTTTTTGATATTAAGACCAATCATCAGTGTATAACAGGTTCTACGTTCCTACATTAAATTGTTATACTCAGGGTTTCATTTTTTTTATATTGTCTTGTCCATGTTAAGTATATTCATCAATATCTAGGAGCTTTAACTGTCCTTTGTTTGTACTCTGTATAGCCCGTATTAGCCCTTCTCTTTTTTAACGACCACATCAAATGTTGTTTTGAACTTAATAAATACAAAGAACATTTCTTCCTATTTCTCTATTGTTACTTCTATCGAGTTTGTTTATTATGTATATACATTAGATTACTATCGATTTGTCTTTCCAGTATAAAAGCTGCCTTCTAGTTGTAGTTCTTAGTAGTGCCTTAGTCCAAAAAATTTTAATAAAGTTTATAACTGGTTCGTACCAGATATATTGCCCTACAATTTTTGCATTGAGTTTTTTTTGTGTATAGGTAGTATTATTTTCGCATCTGTCGTTTCTCCTTTTATTCTTTGAAAATTTTTTTTAACTAATCTATATCATAGTCATCTAATTAATTTTAGTGCCCCTTCTCCAACGGGTTTTGTTTACTTTTACAGTTGAATAGATTATAGCACTTTTCATAAAGCTTCTCTTGTGATTATTTCAAAATTTATAATTGTGGGCCTTCTATTCAATAATTGCCCCAATTTTTTTTTCTTCAATTTATATAATAACAATTTGTTCTAATCACATTGGCTTATAATAATGATTTTTGTCAAAATTATATTTCTTTCTAATTGAACTACTGGTACTGGTACTCATTGTATAACAAGTTTTGAATACATTTCCAACATTTATTATGTTTTGGGAGCTGAAAAACATTTCTTTAATGACAATAAATAAAACCAGTTTCATTTCCATACTCAGGGCTCCTTTCTTGGCACTTTTTATTACAATATTCCATTAAAATTTATTTTTATATTGTATGTAAATGATCAATTTTGGTAACCAAATTTCCGTGATACTTTCCAATAACATGATGATTTTTCTTTGTCGTTATTTAATTTCAGTTAATTTCGAGATTTTACACATTTTCACCTCATCCTAGATAAATTTTATTGATATATTGATAAATAATCGATTGAATGTTTGAAGATATTTTATTTTAAATGGATGAGAAGAAAATGGTAAGAGATTTCTCCACATATATTATAGAAATTTTTTGTAATTATGCATATTATTTTACAATCATGTAATTGCTTTCTACTTATTAACTATATTTGGTTTCTTTTATATTTTTATAAACATTTTAGGAAAACCTTTACTAGACTATGAAAATGGTAATTCTATTCTATATTCTATACTTCTATTTTGATTCAAGAACCTTACATGAAAATTATATCAGAATATTTTTAATTGTGGGTCATTGAAAACTTATTTATGATTAATACTCTCCCATGAAGTGATTCAGTGATTCAAAGACTGATCAGGTTTAACCCAAACTAGTTTTCCAGATAGTAAAAATGTAAGCGGTTTTTAATATCAAGCATAAGCCAATTTCCAAACATCTTTAGCAAAAAATTTGAGATTTCTATACTGTAAACCAAAAAACAAGTTTTAGAATGATCTAAACATCCAATTTTTTATTATTTTAACAATTCATAACTTGATATATCCATTATAAATCCAAATTATTGAATTTGAATCAATTTTTTTCTTAAACAAAAATCATATTACCAAAAAATCATAATCCACAGAAAATTTAATGATATTTTTAAAGAGATTAAACAATTTCAGCCTCTATATAATATTTCAGATACATTTTTAACATAATCAGAGGGTACTATGGTACTTCATTTGATATCATGCATCTTTCGATATCAACAAACCAGTAGCTTATAAAATTTTGAAATTGGCTATGCTCACAAACTAAATATATCCACAATTTTTATATAGAATATTATTTAGTTGATTCTATGGAGGGTTTCATCAATATCAAATCCTTTGTAGCGAAATCCCCCAAAAACCACAAAACATATTTTTTTACAATTTATTATACCATAACGAAAAGTTTTTTATTGAGCATAAGTATATAAATGTAAAATATTTAACCAACTTGAATATAATTAACTGTTCCATTGGTTTCCAATTCTTCTTTGAGTTCCTTACTTAAGAGTCAAAATTTATCGAAACAAGAACTGGGGCCACTAAAATGCAAATTTTCAAATAGTTCATTTAATTTAAAATTAAATTTAATTTGTTACAAAATTTAACAATAATTTGAAAAATGAAAAACAAGGCAACTGTAATTCTACTACAATTTTTCTTATTTCCTTAAGATCTGTAGATCTTTCAAAACCCAAATAAACCTAAAGAAAAAATCATTTGAACTGGTAATCTGAGGGGGCACTTGATTACTCCATTATACATGAAAAGTATTTTCAAAATAATATTTAACGTTTACTGTCTTTGAGAAGTAGTTTTAGAGTTGTTGGTTATTGTTTTATGTTGCTACAACTTGAAAAGTAATTAATTATAGCAAATGTGAATCCTCACTCAGGTAAAGTGGAACAGTTTAATTTATCACGAAGTTCTAAAATTAGATTGGAATTAAGCTGACTAGCGATTTTATATACATATGTTCCATACTTTTTTCTAGCACTGTATATACATATTTTACACAAAAAACATGAGTTTTCTATCTGTGTTGCTTATGTAATAAATACTTTTTTTTATTTAGCATACTTTAATTAGCACGATTAAATTTATGTAACAAAACTGCATAAAGTACAAATCTATACAATGTTTTTTAGGTAAACAAAAATTTATTTTAGGTAAATCCAACTTTTCATTTGTTATTGTTTTTTTTTTCAGTAGCGGGTTTGTCGCCTGTAGGCTTTTCTTCTTTGTATTGTAAGTAGATATTGGGATCTAATATATACTATGACCTGTAGGATCTTTTGTGGTCCCTTTTTCTTGCTGCGATACTACCCAGTGTTTACAGCTGAACTGTTAATCCTACACCCTCCCAGGTGTGGTGCTGTGAAATTCCATAATGTTTCACATTTCGAAATAATGTGAATAGAGGTCTAGTGTCTCTTGTTAGTATTCGTAGGTTGTTTTTACTTAAATTGATACATTCAGCAAATCTTCTCTGGTTATAGCTTCCCAGGAGAGTCCTTGTCTGTCTCAGCCACAGAAGGTTGTCCCAATAATTGGTTTTGCTCATAACTACATTCTTTTCTCTAATGCCTTTTCAATAGAAGGGTTCAAGTCCCATGAACAGCAAATTTGATCTTTAGTTCACAATTATTTACATTAAATTTTTCATTAATAAAATCTCTACTATATAATTTGATAAATGAAGTTTTCTGTAAAATTCTTGATTATTTTTCTGTTTTATATTCAAAATTTAAAAATAATAAATTTCAGTAGGTATTTTGAAATTAAATTTGATCATTTCCTAATTAGATCATTGAAATTGACTGATTGATTGTGTAATTAGATTTAACATTAAGTAACATGGATGAATAAATATAATTATTGGTTAAAAGTTATCATTAAATAAATTGTGAATTTCAATTATAATGTATCGCTGTTGCAATATTCATCATGCTAATAGTATATTTTACGAAGTGTTAGCAATTATTCATTTAGGGATGTTCAAGTATTTACTATGCTGCATATAATACTATATTTCCATTTTTATCAAATTACTTCAAACTTCTGTAAAAAATTTTGAACAAAATTTGCTGCATTAGGCTACAGCACCTCCATGAAGTTGCCTCTTGTTTTAATTATTTTAAAATTTCATTAATGCCAATTGTGAGAGAGTGAAAAGAAAAATTGTTAGAGAGTAATTATTTCAATTAATATTAAATACTTACATAAGGCGAAATGTGCTTGATACTCCCTCAGCAGTGGGAACTGCATTGTGCAAGACATCTAGCAGCACCGATCAATAGATATGTGGAAAAGGTACAATCTTGCACTGTCAAGGACTACAAGATAAAACAATGTCCTTGCAAGTTTGGGATACACCATGGTAAACGTTGTCTACATTGTAAACATGAATGAATACCTCCGTCACTTATTTGGTCGAATTGGCTAATATTCCAGGTAAATTTCCCATGAGAGAAACAGTTGAGGAAACGATTGAAGGTGGTCCAACCACAGGATCAGCCAAAGCAAAAACTGCCACTTCTCATGAGAAGACCTATATATGTCCTGCTCAGCAATTGCAACTTCTCGCTGATGTGTATCTTGCTGTTGGGGAAAATTTTTGAACTCTCTTGTCAATATACATTTCAGAATGGGTACACTAACTGTATCAGAAGCAACATCTGCATCGGGGATGATAAAATTTCTACAATCTAATCATCGACTGTTTTTGAACCATATCAATTGAGTACTTCAATATGTTATGGAAGTTCTTGCTATACCAATATCAGCCGATCACAAATTATTACAATTACTTGATATATGTATTAGCCAATTAACTAATTACTCTCTAATAATTTTTATTTTCTCTCTTATCGTCTCTATTAGCATTAAGGAAATTTCAAAATAATTAAACCAGGAAACCAACTTTGCGGAGGTGGCTACAGCCTACTCAACCAACACTGTTTTTTCAATTTTTATATCCAAATAACTGTCATCCTCCCATTTAATCCATTTTCTTTCTTTTGATTTGAGCTTAACTTCGAATTACTTTTTAAAGATCCGATAGTGATTATCTTGTTAATTAAAAATTAATCTAATGTTTTCTTTGAAATTTAGCTAAAGTTGGCCTAAATAAATTATACATATTATACACATTAGTTTATAATTCCAAATAAAATGTTTGTTTATGCAGTCTGTGATACTATATAGTAATGCATATATTTCGGTGTATTAATGTTTTTGTGAATGTACCTAAATAAAAATCTTTTTCTATTTAATAAGCTGTTATTGAATCAATATTTGTAATCAGGTATCTTTTTAGCACTTATTGTTATATTTGGATAATCGCTAAATAAATAAATTTACAGTTGAAAATTGTGTTTTACTACGTCTTCTAAGCAAGAACTCTTCTCACCCATGGAACATAACCTATGTTTTGTTCTCTGGAACTGTCCACCCTCGTAATTAAACTGTCAAGTTTTAAGGCAAACTTTCGCCACGTATTTTCAGCCTTGATATATTAATACCAATCAAAGCTAATATATAATGTCAGATATAACAAATTTCAATAAAAAATGATATGGGATATTATTTAAACATAAAATTCAATTCAATTAACTACGGGATTTTAAAACTGTGAGAGAAATTATCGTTATAAGTAAAGAAATGAAGTTAGGAACTTGAAATTAAAGATTGATTTCTCAAGATGCCATCAAAATACTATTTGGCAACACTGCAAAAAGTGAACTTATGACGCTACTTTAAAAAAGTGTATTTACAGTTTATTACGTTTTTATATGGATTTTTTATACTTAGTATTCCTATGCAATATATAAATCAAATTAATCAACCTCCTATTGTTAATAATCTGTGATTAAATCTGTTACGGATTCGAAAATCCCGCTCCCTCATTGTGTTATGGCTGCTGGTAAGTTGTTTCGTTTTTCGACAACAGTGTGACCCCGATGAGGGGCTATGTGAATTTTTCTTGTGCAAAACAATCGCAATATCTAGAATTATGGAAGGTAACTATGTATTATTATTAAATTGTATTAATTAGTAGGCGGTGAGTGATTTGAAAAATATTTTATTCTACAGTTTTTTCAACCACCATGCACTCTGTCAGAAATCAAGCCTATAGTTTTTCTTTGATAATTCGCCTATAATTATTATAAACTTTTTAATTAGTTGTTTGAATTTAAATTCCTCGTCTATTTGTGCAAGAAATTGCCTATCCACCTAAAATTGTATAGTTTTAATAATTACGTTTATATTTATTCAATCAACGCATAACCCTACTCGGCGTAATTTGTGATCTTTCTAAGTATGTGAATTACGTAGTGTCTAAGGCTCGTATATCGATTTAGAGTCTGTATAAGATCTATTAAGTAATCTAAATAAAAATTAAAGTACTACATTAACTAGGTATGGAGTTAGCACATATCTCCTTTTATAGATACTTGTTTGACATCAAAAATTAATAAACAACCGTATTTTTTCGGTTTTCTCAATTTATTGATAGTTTTAGTTGATTTAAGTAGTTAATAGAATGTTTTCAAATAGATAAGCAAATTTGCATTGAGTGAATTTGTTAGTTTTGTATCACAATTTGTTTACGTTGATGTTACCATAATTAATTGATGTTAAGGACAGTGGCATTCCCTAATCTCATTTCTGGGTTGAGGAAAAGAAGAGACTCCAACAGGATTATAGTAGTACAAAGTAAAAATTTTATTCATCTTGTTAAATAGATTATAAATTGATTGTGCAATCTTTTGCGTTTTGATCCATTGCAATCAAAATTAAAAGACAGAAAAATTATTATAGACTGTTTTGCATCAGTCTTTTGATAAAAAAATGAAATATATTCCAAGGAAATAAATAATTTATCTAAAATCAGTATCTAAAGTAATTCAAATAATTGTCAAACTCAAAAAATATGAATTTTGGATAATGGTGTGTCTTTTTTTGTAATAAAACATTAAATAGTTCAAAGGCAGATATTGAAGGAGGTTGCGGATGGTGTAAAAGAATTAAAAGTAAAAATGACAGAACTCTATGGAGAAGGATTGTGCTACAAGATATGAACCTACTAAACTTGTAGCATTTTCGATATATATCTTTCCTTTGAAAGACATTCATTTGATAATAGTTTGATATTTAAGTTTCTTTAAAGAATGTATTTTCCATAATAATGATACAATTTATCTTATAAGATGTCAACACATTTGTTAAATTAAATTTATAGATTGAAGTTGATATATTTCTCATGTCTCGAATAAAAAAGAATCACTTTTTTTGAGAACCCTGTAATATTATTATATGACAACTTCCTGTAACACACAAAAACCTACTTTCATTTCAAAAACTTGAAATACAAGGAACATATGATAAGCCTGAAATTTGTGGATGTTTCATTTATTATTATGAATTATTTATCAAGAATTTGACATTTATATTACTTTGATAAAAGCTATAAAATATGTTGCACAACTTTATCTTGTTATAATTTGTTTGATTATGAGTTGTTTGAGCTTTTGTAAGTGATGACGGATATAGTGGAAGTATGCAACACAAAAATTAAGTTTTCAAAATAAGTTTTTGTTTATTGTTGTGAGAATATGCTTAAAATGATTTTAACAGTTAATATCAGTTTCATTTGCACTTCTTCTAATTTAGTTAGCTTGTTCAAACTTAAATACTTGAATCATAAAATAACTTCCCTTTTTCTTGTCTATTATTGAATATAATCAATTTTTGTTTCTCTTCTTAGGTAATGGTGAAGTTCAATGGTGTTTCTCTCAAGTGAAGGGAACTTTAGATGATGATGTAACAGAAGCTGATATAATATCATGCGTGGAATTCAACCACGACGGAGAACTCCTCGCCACTGGCGACAAGGGAGGCAGAGTAGTTATTTTCCAACGTGACCCTGTATCAAAAACAGTTCTTCCAAAACGTGGAGAATACAATGTCTATTCCACGTTTCAGTCGCACGAACCAGAATTTGATTATTTAAAAAGTTTAGAAATAGAAGAAAAAATAAATAAGATAAGGTGGTTGAGGCGTAAAAATCCAGCTCATTTTTTGTTATCTACCAATGACAAAACCATTAAATTATGGAAAGTTTCAGAAAGGGATAAAAGAGTTGAAGGGTGAGTTATTTCTGGGCATTTCTAATTTGAGAATTGGTTCAATAAAGGTTTTAATGCTATGTTTCCCCCTTTAACATTTAGATAATAAGTATAGAAATCATTTGGACTTTTTAGGTATAATACTAAATCAGAAAATGGTAGCCTAGTCGATCCTACTAGCGTTAGTTCCTTAAGAGTACCTATTATTAAGCCCATGGAGTTGATGGTGGAGGCTTCACCAAGGCGTATATTTGCAAACGCACACACATACCATATAAATTCAATATCTGTGAATTCGGATCAAGAAACATATTTATCAGCAGACGATTTAAGAATCAATTTATGGCATCTTGAAATAACGGATCAAAGTTTTAATATTGTTGATATTAAACCAACAAATATGGAAGAACTTACAGAAGTTATAACAGCAGCAGAATTTCACCCGACCGAATGTAATTTGTTAGTATATAGTAGCAGTAAAGGGACTATTAGGTTATGTGATATGAGAGCTGCTGCTCTATGTGATAGACATTCAAAGTTATTCGAAGAACCTGAAGATCCGACTAATAGGAGTTTTTTCTCTGAAATTATTTCTAGTATTTCAGATGTCAAGTTGTCAAATAACGGAAGGTATATGATTTCTAGGGATTATTTATCAGTTAAAGTTTGGGATTTGCATATGGAGACTAGACCTATTGAAACTTATCCGGTAAGAACATTTCAGTTTATTTAGAAGTAAATTTTATTTTTTTCTCTAATAGGTAATAAATTTACTGAGAATATTGATTATTATCAATTCTGTTATCTTTCCAGTTGTTTTACTGCTGTATTGGATACCCAACAATCCGACCATCATTGGATCATTTTGTATGGTTTGTTTTTTGATTGCACCTCATTTTTACCAGTCTGAAAATATCTTGTTTCTAGTTGTCCTAATATTTTTGTCATATTGTGCGGTCTTCTGTATATATTCTCAAAATCTTTAAGCTATGCTTTGCTTTTTTTCCTCTACTCTTTTTCACTATACCTCTCCATCCGTTTCTATCCTCTGTTCTTTCTCTCCACCCAATTATTTTTACTTTATTTTCCACTTTGTCTCCGTCTACATGTCGAGTAGGTCTTGCAAATACTGCTCTAGGTGAGATTATGTGGGACAGCATGGAAGAGTATCTGCCATGGTAGTATCTGTAAAACAGAGTCAAACCTTTGACTTTTATTCTATGCTATAAGCTGTCCAAATTTCAGGTTAATTTTTTTGTTCTCTTCTGTATTGAGTCGAGCATCTTCAGGGTATACTTTGCCGAGCAATACTACAAAGATGGACGAATCTGGGCTTTGTAGATAATTAAAAGCTATTGGGGAGTTTATAGCTTTTTGGTCTTAAAAAGGGTTACAAGTTTTTGTAAAGCCACTTTAGCTAATTTTGTCAAGTGCTTATGCCAGGTGAAGGTTGCAGTCCTTTGTACAATTTTCCAACTCTGGTGATATGTTGTCCTAAATGTATGAGAAAGTTTCAGGGGGACATTCTCATGCGTGCCCAAAATGTGTCCTGATATTCTTTCAGTTGCAAAATAGATGGTGATATTCTTCCAGATCTTGTTTCACTTCATTTATAGAACTCTTGTTTACTTAACATGTCAATCAGCCACCATTTACATGCTGTAGAGATGTCGTCATTATGTTAATTACTAATGATTATCATCATATTAAATTAAACTGCCTAACCAACCTTTCTCCTTGCAACCTAGTTAAAAGCTGACTGACCCTCAAGTCGTGGTAAATCTCCACTTTGAACTTCTACCTCTTTACCATGCGATTACATTTATACAAGTATTGCATGGACGAATGCTTTTGGGTAATCAATAAATTACTTATTATAAACAACTCTTTAATTTCAGCTTATACTGTGTGGTATGTGTGTTAGGCTGAATTTCTATCATTTGTTGTAATTTTCTTTGTATCTTTATTGTGGTAATATGTTTCATTTTTACATTATTTCTTGTAATGATATATGAAATAATTAATATATTTTTGCAGGTACATGAATATTTACGAGCTAAATTGTGTTCTCTTTATGAGAACGATTGTATTTTTGACAAATTTGAGTGTTGTTGGAATGGTAACGATTCGGCTATAATGACAGGATCCTATAACAACTTTTTCCGGATGTTCGATCGGTCGACGAAACGTGAATTAACGCTAGAAGCTTCACGCGATGTCGCCAAACCGCGCACCGTGCTGAAACTACGAAAAGTATGTTCGCAAGGTAAAAGAAAAAAGGACGAAATTAGCGTGGACTGCTTAGATTTTAATAAAAAAATATTGCACACGGCATGGCATCCCGCCGAAAATATTATAGCTGTGGCAGCGACTAATAATTTATTTTTATTCCAGGATAAGTACTAGGATAATAATTTTTATTGAATTTAAATGAAAAAAATAATTGTTTTTCATCACGATTTCTATATTTTTACAATTTTTTTCTCTCCCGGTGATTTGTAGGGGGGCTACTTTTTTTCAATTTTCGCTTGTCCGAAGTTGAAATAAAACTTATCGAAAGGTAGAACCAAGTGAGTGCTATTTATTCCCTGGACTATTTATTTTAGTGGTCTTTGAATGGTAGCTGTCATATTACGCTGAATATTTCAGATTATACTTATTTTAAATATATAAAATGACATTATTATGAAAATATTCAAGATGAATTAATTAAAGTTCTATCAACAGAAGAACCGTTCAATTTTTCTCTTCTTGTGTTTCGTTTAAAGCCATATGCCCCTCTATTTATAATGATTTGAAAACGTTGACGTTTCATATTGATTAAATGTCGAAAATCTTTTAATAGTATAATTTTGTAGACCTCATGTAAGGGGTTGTTAAGTTTTGGTTCAGATAGAAAATTTTTATCAATGGTTTTAAATAATTACAATCGATTAAGGGGGTATTCTGATATAGAAGCTTAAAGTTTAGGCATTTTTGAAACTAACGTATAAAAATCATGAAAAACATTTTTACTATCCATTTTTTTATTGAATTGATATTTATAGAATTTTTGAAGAAAATAAAAAAATCCGAATTTCAATAAATCACAGGTTGGTAAAGTAGGGGCTACAAAAAAACGGTGCACCCTGGTTGACATGATTCCAGCCCTTGTAGTGATCTGGATAAAAAAAATTCTTAATCTTTAAAAAGAAAAAAAATCACAAAATAGCGTCGACATATCAAACTTTTTTTAATATTTTCGAATTTTTTAAAAATACTCCAAATTGAAATTTTTAAAAATCCAAAGCAGACGCGATAGAGCAGTACATAGAAAGGATTTCCACCAAATTTGAAATTAATCGGTGGAGTAGAACTTGAAATATTATGTCAACCACTTCAAAAAAGTAACTTCGAGAAAAACAGCTAATATGCTAAAATCTGTTTAAGGACATATTCTTAAGGGTGTAAGCTTTGAATATGCACTATATCCTCAGGAAACATGTTCTTCTGATGCAAAAGACAAAAAAAAAATTAGTTTCTCAAAATATTTATAGGAAAATAATTTGTCTTACTAAATTTGATTAAAATAAATAATTTGCTTTATAAATTTCGATTCTGTTATTCTCTTTCTTACTGAATTAGATAAGGATTAGAAAAGGCAATTATGTACCAATCTACTCAACTCATGGTTATTATTGTTATTTTCGTTCTTTTTAGGCCATGTTAGCAAAAAACTGTAAGATTGTGTGTGGTGGGAGATATTGCAAGGGGTCATTGTATGCTTTTTCCATGGGTGAAACTTGAATAGTGGATCAAATTCCTTTTCAAATCAAACCCCAATAGCATCTCATAAAATTTTGTCCACCAACTCTATTCAAGTCTAAAATATCTTCAGTTTGGCATATGCCGAAAATAACCGTTTATTAAGAAATTATATTGCATTCAATTTTATTCAGATTCCCTTCTATAGTTTCCGATTTCAAAACATCAAGTTTTGTTTGTATTTATAAATATCGATTAAACTTAATGTAAAGTTTTTTTTCTTGTATATAGGGTGATCAAATACTTTTTGTACAGTTACAGAATCATGTTTACGATGATGATTCCCAATGAAAGACATATGGGGGTTTCATATCTTTTCGCAATACTCATGTTGTTAATTTTTTGTCTAATTACTTTTTTTTATATAAATTATCACAATTTGAAGTCATTTTGGGTTTATAACTGTCAGATTATTGAATTTTCGAATCCATTTGGGAATATTATTTGAAAATTTTTAAAATCAAAACTTAACAATCTTATTAATTTGGATGCATTCAAGGCGGTTAAAAAATTGGTTTCTGAATGATTTTATCTTATTCTATGTGCATTTTTTAAATTTATTCTTTATTATAAAAACTGGTTTTTATATTACAAGGGCCATGTGATATTTTTTCAGCAGTTATATTAAGCGAATACTCTTGAAAATTTAATACAGAGTAAGTCATTTCTCGTTTTACAACATTTGGTGTCTTATTTTACAATCGTTGAAGCTTTGAAGGAGGTGCATGAAAATCAAAAGTATTATTCGAATTTTATTGTTTTATATTTTTTAATCGTTTATAATGTATAGCAATAATCGGGTTAATTCACATTAGAAACTTAGGAAATGCCTTACTTTTGTTTTATTAGCAATCAGTTTATACAGAGGCAAGCGAGTTAGTGTCAGTTTAAATAAATTAGTAAAAATATTTAATATCTAACAAAAAATATTTAGAAAAAAGACAGTTTTAGTGAAAATAAGTTTAGTACTAGGTTTTTTATAAGATTAAATTCATTAATTCCGATCTGCATTCTTCAGTTTATTAAATTACTTTTATATGTCTACGATTTGAATCTTGGTTGATATTTGGTAGATCTTTGCTTCCCGTATTGTGAATAATCACGTGCAGCTTTCTAAAGAACCAAATTTTAAGTTTCTGTCAATGATTAGTGTCTTTTGATTTTCCATAATGTTTTTCAACCACGTATAGTTACAAATTTTTAGTCATTCAATCACATATAGCTTTCTAAAGTCTCAAACTTTTAATTTTCGTCATTGTTATGTTTTTTAGTCATATATAGCTTTCGTAACCTAACTTAACCACATATGGTTACAAATTTTTAGTCATTCTCATTAATTGGTAGTTTTTGACTTCCCATAATGTTTCTTAATTAAATCCAGCTTTCAAAATTTTTAGTATTTGTCATTGGCTAGAACCATATCACGACCTATGATGTTTTTTAATCATATATAGCTTCTAAAAGTTCAAAATTTTCAGTCAATCTCATTAGTTGGTACTTTTTGACCCCCCATAATGTTTTTATAGCACATATAGCTTTCGAAAGTTCCAAATTTTTGATCAATCTCATTAGTTAGTACCTTTAAACTCCCCATAATGTTTCTTAATTAAATCCAGCATTCGAAAGTCTCAAAGTTTTAGTTTTTGTCATGGTTTAGTACCGTTTGACGCCCAATTATATTTTTTAATGAAATATAGCTTTATAAACTTCCAAATTCTTAGTCGTTCTCATTAATTGGTAATTTTTGATTCTCTGTAATGTTTTTTTTTATCGCATATAGCCTTCGATAGTTCAAAATTTTCAGTCATTCTTAACAGTTGGTACCTCTTGACTCCCCATAATGTTTTTATCACATATAGCTTTCGAAAGTTCCATATTTTTTTGTCATTCTCATTAGTAGGTATTTTTTAATTCTCTCACTCACATAGGGCGTCTCAAATTCATATCATATACAACTTCGAAATCGTGCAAAATCTATTGTACATTATTTTCTCAAGTGAAATTAGTAAACTAAGAATTAAATGTGGGTGAAAGTGTCATAATTCGAGTTGTGTCTCTTTAAATTTAATAAAGCATACCATTCATATAAATTTTACTGCCACTTGATATTTACAAGACAATAGATATATGTATTTCTGTACTATTTACCAAAATATTATGTTATATATGCCCCAATGCTAGCCTCTGTGTATTTCTGTATATATTTAATATTTATATGAAAAATGTACAGATTAAATGTAATATTAGATAAATAATTTTGCTAAACAAATCCTCTGATAACGTGCTTAACCGCATATTAAGAAAATAAACAGATAAATAAACAATATGAAATGTAAAAAATAAATAATATTCTTAACCATAATTAGATATTTGTACAAATTGTAAATAAACAATATACTTTTTACCCATGAGTTTTGTCATGTGATTATCCTGTTGGAAGTTTAATTTTTCATTTTGCATTAAATAAATCGTATTAAAAGCATTTTGTTTCCATTTGACTCGTAGACATGACATTCTTTACTTATGACATCACATTAACAAACAAATCCAAAGCCGTTCCTTTTTTGAATCTATTTGGTAGGTATAAACGCGTCTTCAGTTTAATAACATTACAACAAAAATATTTTGCTTCTCATGTTTGAGGGCTCGAGCTCCACCGCTAGAAGATCTTCTTTCTTTAACCGGTGCTACGGTCTTTTGAGAACCAGGGCCTTCTCAACAATCGACTGCCAAAACTTCTATCCTGAACATGGTGCCTCCAATGTCATTGCGGAATCAGATCTGCTTCATCGTCTTCCAACCACCGATGGCGCAGTCTTTCTCTCAGTCGCCGTCCTCCAGGAACTCCATACATGGCTGTGCATGGACCAAAAATCTTTCGTAGGATCTCCGCTCACTTGTCTTCGTCATATCTCATGTCTCGCATCCTTATTTGACTGCGTGTTTTGTAAATTGTGAGCTTTGACCTTCGTGAGAGCTCCCTGAACTGCCCAGAAGCATCTGTTTCCCACAGCTTGCCTTGATCTCCGTTGTTATGTTATGCTAGAAAATGCAATTTGTTATTAATATTAACGATCATTATACAAAAATGCGTGTACTTTACAAATGAGTTATATGTAAACCCTGTGGTTACTATTAAAAGAAGTAGATACTGTGTTTTGAACTAAAATTGATTTGAAGTTGACTATTTTGTAGATTTGATTGGTCAGTACATAATTGGTTTTATCTTAGACTATACAGTTACACAAACTATTACTTTAGCCTAGAAAGTGGTAAAACATCTAAAAGGACTAAATCTAAACGATTTTGCACTATTCTAAATCCTCTTAGTGGCTTTTAATAAAAAATAATTGAAAAGAGTTTTTATGGTTAGAAAATGGTTTTCGATTTTTTTTAAAAAAAAAGGGTAAAATTGTTTAAAAAGAATCAAAAATTCTTTTCAAAAAACAAGACAGATTATTAATTCCTACAAAAAGAATCAGGAAGAAACGTTTCTATTCACTTTTTACAATTGAAATGCAAAAATAACAGGAATGCATAAAATGGAATCAATTTTTGAGAAAGTAAATCCTGGTTTAAAGAAAGAAATTAAAAATGGTTAACGTTGTGTCTAAAAGATATTTTTCCTTCAAAGATAGAACCATTGAGTAAATTGTAATTGGTTTTCCATTGCTATACACCAAACAACCTTTTTCCTTGGAAATCATGTGAGTTGTAAACAGAGTCAATGCGTTCGTGGTTTCTTGTTACACTTTCATTAAAATTTTGCCTAGTTCGTTAGAATTTGCAATTAAACTTAGATTTAATCAAAGTTAAAAAACAAACTTTCCACTTCACCTTTGAAAAAAACGAGTTTTGCAAGTTTCATCTTATTCATGTAACAGCAATTTTAAATAGTGTGTTATAATTCGTCGAATTGTTTCTTTGTTCGTTTTCAATAATATGTAAACGCTCGTCTATTATATCAAATATTTAAATTATACCTTGATGTCTATTTACTGTGTTCGGTTGTGTAAATCTGACTGTTAGGTATCGCTCTGCAATCCACTTTATTTCGATGGCACTGCTCGGTTTGTGTTTGGTTGTATATATTTTTTAATACTCTAGGGCTTTTTGAAAGCTATAACCCGTGCTCAGGTAGATCACCTATTAGCTGAACGAGATTTAGATCACAGTTTCCGAATGTTGCGTTCAATGGGAATTGAAAGTAGACAGGGAAATAAATAATTTTTAAAGTTCAAACACCCATAGATAAATACAATAACCCGTCAGCTGATCGATTCATCTACTGGTCTATCAGAGTAGAAGAGATCATATCGTACGACTACGATCCGAAGGACTCTGTAAGTTTCCGAACATTCTTATCCTGATTGGGTTAACCCAACCATAATTTCCGGAAAGTCCTTTCGAGTAAGATTTTTTTTATCCGAATCTTGAAAGACGGCTATCAGATTTGTTTTGCATTTTGACTTTTCGTTTGACATTTCAATGTTTATCAATTACCAATTTTATTCGACAGTTGTTTGTACATATGTAGTAGTTTTATTCGTAATGTATAAAAACTGACTGAGTATAATATTTCCCTTCTATACTGCAAATATCCAATTAAAAAGTCAATTTGTGTACTTTCATAAAACTACACACTGTTCTGACCAGCTGACGTATTTTAGGTTTTTTTCTCGTAAGCGTTTACTGTTCAGCAATCACCACAATCAATCTGTACAACCTATGATCACTTGATACTCTCTTTGCTCGCTGGGTTCCGCGAACAACATTACCGAACGCAACAATTATTTCCTTTCACTTCATTTAATTTTAAAATAGATAATATTTTGTATCATCGCCACAATTTTTTTTGGTAATTTCAATAAGAATAAATTAACGTTGTGACTATCAGTGATGTAATTCAGTATTTCTAAATTTTTATAGATGAATAAATACTTTATAAACAATGTTTTTCTTTCTATTATTTATAAAATTATTTTTATAAAATGACTTAAAAATAACAATTTCTTTGAGGATTTTTTTGCATGCAAGTTGCAGTTCTACGGAGAAATATGATCACATTCAAATCAACAACAAAGGAAATGTCAGTCGGATCAGCTGATCGGTTAAAGCACTTTTGTAAAACTGACCTAACCTAACTCTTATGGTAAATCCACTTTTCTTGTTGTTTAGTTTTTATTATTGACAGTATGGATGGCGATTGTTTCTAAGAAAGATCCATTTTTAAATCGATTCGAATCGTAACGTGATGAATCGATCCATAAAAAAATCGGGGTCTAAAAGATTGATTTCTAATAAATTCATTTTATTCACAATGTAAATATGAATCTATTTTATGAAAAGCAAGAAAGATACCATAATTAACAATCTCCGAGATATCTCATCAGTAATATCAGGGATTTTTTAGTTCAGGGAATTTGATAATAACAATTAGTTTTATTACCATATCAAATTATCAGATCAGGTATAAAAAAACGCATTTATTTTCTAAATCTATTTGCTACATTAAAATAAAAACATAAAAAAACGAAATTTGATTTTCAAGGGTGAAATACCGATCCACTGAAACGATTTAGTACAACAAATCGATTTATTTGGTCGGAGGAATCGATTCTTCGATTAATCGATTTCAGATCGCCATCCCTAATTGACATCTACACATAATCTTCTTAGTATATCTTGAAAAATATTTCAAGGTCAAGATGTTAATTCAACTTATGCCTATTGCCTTTCTATTTGTGAATTTTATATGTAAACATTGATTTTTTGACATATTCGCATATTAACGGATTTCAAATAATTTTTAATACAATGTCTATATTTAAATTTTCTATCGTCTTGTTGAAATTAAATATGCTTATACACTTCGCAGACTGTAAAACGAAAACAAAGTACTAAATCACCTGAAAATTTCAATATAAACATAATTAATTCGAAACGACGTTGTGTAATAATAAAACTGTTAAAATATTCCTTGATATTTCACCTACATGTGTTTTTATATGAGACACATGCAAATGATACTTGTTGAATGGCGACACAAGTTATGTGTTCGATAATACACTTTACAACGTGTTGCCGGTGTTATATAGTTCGATAACCCTGTCGTGGACAGGAAATTTCAATCTCAAACTTTAATTCAGTTAATATAATTTCAAATATTACGTTTTTTCTTTTTATTCGTTAATGCATTTGTTAATAATATTTCTCAATCATACTGTATAATATTCATAATTCCCATCAACTTTTAAAGCATATTTTAATATATTGTTACCGTAGTTTTCTGCTAGATGGCAGCGTGAGTTGTTTTAATTTTGTTATTGATATTAATTTATCTATGATTATAAGATTTCAAAAACAGATTCAACTTTATTTTTCATTGTTCTTGGTAGTTTTACGTTTTTAACATAATAATAAGTTATTAAAAATAGTATAATCTGGTTTGTCACTTTCCGTGATCTGTTATTGGTTTGATTGGTTAATATACAATATTTTCCGGATAATAGATGAGTCTAGCGAACCATAAAGGACGGTGGGTAGGTAGTATATAGTAGGATACAGACCACAAGCGTTCCGCTTCCCTGAACGCGTTCTCCGCACATGAAACTCAATTAGTTATAATCATCTTTTGATTGTTGAACATTTCGAGTGTATACAAAGGTTCACGCGAGTGGTGGAATAGTGATTTATCTATGAACTAATTGAAATTACTTTACCAAGGATTTTAACGGACAATTTTCGAAAGTACTAAAGATGGAAACCACTTAAAAACATTGAAAAGGTAGACTATTATCAAATTATTCTGCAATCGGATAATTATTGTTCGAAAATAGTTTTATATTCCGAGAGGCATAAATACAGGATGATGTGACCTTAGTCACAACATTCTTCGTCCTATTTTTCTCGTTTTTTTTGAGCTCATCCCAAAAATATGATAACCAAATTATATTTCAAAAATTGGATGCCTGTGAAAATAAAAAAGATTTGAGGATTTCTTTGGTCAGTTTTGTTTCAAGAATTTTTTTAATAATTATACGGTACTAGGTTTTTGAGACACTGTCATATTTGTGCCGCGTAAATTGTCCTTGTCATTGGAAAACAGAACGTGGTTTTTTAAGTATTTATCTGAGTAGATTTTGACTATCATGCTATATTGTCATAATTTTATAATATTTGACGTTATGTTACGTGCTCAAACTATTTGGAATGCTCTAATTATTATTTCGCAAAGAGGTTATACGATTTCCATGAATTTCCGTTTGCAGGAAATTCGTAATTTTACCCATTTTTTGGTAATATTTACATTGTTGTTATATGTTTAGTTTTTATAGAAATTCCTAAGAAATGCTGAATATTTTACCTTTCAATTAGTCTAGTTTATAATAAATAATTTATATTTTAATTGAATTATCCCCTTTTGATCTTGATATTTTTGTGATATACGAGGGTTGCTTGAAAAGTTTCCGACCTCAACCTGAAGATATCATCGAGGAAGCTCACCAAATGGCACTGAACGACCGTCGGATTAAGATTATAGTAATAGAAAAGGCTTTCAGCATATAAAAAGAGCACATTTGCAATATCTTGATTGAAGAATTATGCATGTGTAAGTTTGGACCAAAAGCGTATTCGAATGAACTTTCCCCAGGTGAATTAAGCAACATTAATGGAACTATTTCGATCGATTTATAAGTGTAAACGAAACCTGGACCCAACTTATACTAAAAACACTCGAGACAATAGATTGCGAAGGGCAAACCTGCTACGAGATGGTTTTATCGGTCGAAAAAGTGATGGTGAACATTTTTTTGGAAAAGTCGAGGTAAAACAATAACATGAGAGTATTTCGCATCGTTGCTTGATGAGGAAAGGGATAAATTTCAAAAAGAGACCATATTGAAAAAAAACCACCCACCGTATTCATTTGATTTGGTCCCCGGTGAAGTTTTCGTGTTTCCCAACTTTAAAGTTTTACTTTCAAGAGAGAGATATTCATCGGTCGAGGGCTTGAAATCTATAAACTATGTTAAAAAATAAAAATGATTATGCTTATTTTCTGACCACCCTCGTAATGATTGAGTACAGTAAAAGTCAGTTTCTAGAACTGATCGACTTGTTTTCAAGGTATTATAAGGCAATTCCAAAGTATTTTCATTTTGATTAAGTAATATAATATATTTTCGTTTATCGTTATCTAAATTCTGTAATTATTATTGTTGATTTATATTGTTTATTTGGTTTTACTTTTATGTTTCTCCTTGACATGACAAGCATCATAGAAATACTTAACAATTATTCAACAATGTAGGCAACCAACATTACAAAATTGATTGTATTTTTGTTACATCAAATAAGAAATTATTGTACAAAGTTTATAATAATAAATTATTGAGTATTCAACAATTATAATTTTTCTAGTTTTCAATTTATTTTGAGAACTCTACACCACTGCATCGTTTATGTAGTAACCGCCCCTGGTAACACTATTATTAAATAAAATATTGTACGTTCTATACATAACCTCAAATTCATTCACGTGATTCATCTGAAAAAAAAATCAAATTTAAATCTACTTTATTCAAAAGTTGTCTCACGCTTCAATATATTAAATATATTAACATTATAATTTTCTTCCTCAAAGTGTAATGTTTGTTTTCCGTAACAATTATTCAGTTCAAAGACGTTGTTAAATCTGAAATGATGGATAAGCTTTTATCTCTATGGGTGAATTATAACGTCGAACCTTATGGTATAGAAATTTCACAATGTAGTCGTGATTGATAATACAAATTATTTCCTTCACTTTGTCTTTGTCTGAACTGATAGCGCGAGTCCATTATTACAAAGCGAGTAAATGAATTAATAAATGAATAACTTCTAATAGTATTAAAGCATATAAAAAATATGTTTTATCAATTGAGGAGTTTATTTATCTGCTTGATTGTAAAAAAAAATATTTTTCCGCAGTTTTATTTTCTAAACCATCTTTATGATCTAAACATCTCCATAAAAAACCTGTTGGTACACAAAATTTATAATTTGGGGTGATTATAATGAAATGAAGCCAACTAACGATAACAAGTTGGTTCTGAATAGAAAATATTCGAAACGGTGGTGACTTTTATAGGAAAATTAAAATTAATTAAGGGTCGTTAATAAGAAGATCGGAAAGCTTTTTTATTTTCACTTTAGAATGGGACCGAATGGATAGATACAGTGTGTTATAATAATCTGTGAATATTAAAACGAAACATAAACTAACAGCCTTCAATATTGATAAATAGTAATTAGTGATCACGTGCAGCTAAAGTTGCATGACAATATAGGATTTTTTAAGAAGAAAAAATATTCAGTTTCCAGAGAAAAAAAAAGGGTGAAGGTAAAAAATGAACAGGTGGATTAGTTGATAATATCATGTAAGTAATCGTGGAAGGGTGTTGTTTTGGGTAATTCTAGTTGCCTGCTTGTTTTCTTTATGGAAAAATGGAGATAAAAAAACTTTTTATGTATGTAGGACAGTAGAAAATCTACTAGTTTTGGAATAATGTATCTACTTTCCATGTTTGTAGGACATTCCTTACCACGTTATCTAAGATCATAGAAATATTGGTCAAAAAGAGGCGTTTACCATTTCTGTTCTGTTCTATTCTCCCTTCTAAATAATGTCTAATCTAGCCTAAACAGCCTTTACTCCACTGCAAAAACTTTTTGTGATTTTTCCAAGGCTTTCGATTGTGATAATCATATTTTAATCAACAAATTGCAGTACTACGCATGGCTCAAGTTATACCTAACCAAACAATCCATTGTTTCACTCTAGCCGAAATTATTTTTTCATTATCCTTATTTAAATCCTTGATAGAAACTACTCCTAAGTTATCAGAAACAACTTTAGTTATTTAGGTGTAACTTTATTGATGATGATTTATTTGTTCAAGACCATTTTGAAATAATATCAATTAAAAAACATTTTGATAAAAACCTTTTTTGCATTAATGGGTTCACTGTAGCCTTCCAGATTAGTGATGTGACACTGTATATAAAAAATCGATTTCTATTTAATCGTTTTTTAGCATGAATAATCGATTAATAAATAATCGATTCTTCTTAAGAAAAATCATCGATTTTGTTATATTAATCGTTTATACTAATTTGTAAATTATTTTCAAAATTCTATGACATCATAGTATTGATTTATTAATTAAAAATAAACAACAGAAATAGTAAGTTTTAGATAAATCAAATTTAAAAGGGGATTCAAATTAAAATGTTTTCCACATAAATCAACAAAATTAAATTATTTAAATAAAAAAAAAAACTAGAACTGGACCAGAAGACCAAACTTATGGTCGAGAGGTAGCAAATGAAGTAATTTTAAAAAAAGTCGATTTTTAATCGATTATTCATGAAAATAAAATCGATTTTTGTTCAATTATCTTCAAAATCGATTATTTTTCGCATCCCTATTCAGTATTACAAACAAACGTGACGTGTTAACAAAAAATAGGTGACTTATTATTTACATAAAAAATAATTCCAATTAATAATCAGTATGTTTACCTTTTTTAAATATTGAATACTTTTTCCTGTTCTCCAAGCACATCTGGTATGCGCTTTTAGCTTCGACCTTGAGCTCTTCCAATGATCGGACTTTATCTCTTTAATCGATACAAAACGCTGTCAGTTCATGTTTTTTTTTTACTTTTGGGTATTGGAAACAATCGAAGGAGGATTAGAATAACATCAAAATTCTTCGTAATCCAATCATATTAGATAAATCCAACTATTTGATGTAGTTTTCACTTAAAGAAACATCGTTTTGAAATAAATTCCGCCAATATTGGGGAATTAAAAGATATTACAACAGAAAAAAATAATCTAGTGGAGATAACCATGTTAGGGTCGTTTTATACCGGTATTTCTGCATGTCACAGGGCTGCGACATGGGTACATTCCACAATCACGTTCACGACAACGATCTTCCCCGTTCCATTTAGTCCACAGCCTTAAAATCGTAAACCCAAGTTATCTTATAATTTGTAAGTTATTGAATTTTGTAGTGCGTCACCAAAAAAATTACTTATAATATATTTAATGAGATATATTCTCACGGTTGCAATGTGTGTTGCTTGAGTTTTGAAACTAATTATTTTAACGATCACTTCGACCCACCTCTTGACAAGAATCGTCGTGAACGTTAGTCATTAGTTCCATGCCATTGACGTTGACAGATGACAGCCTTCCAATCACTTAATAAAATGAAATCGGGCGTTGCAATAAAATGCTTGAAATGTACATATTATATCAATCTAATAATAATTAATCTATAACTGTTATATCTGAAACCAAAGAAGTCAAAAATAAATAGTTTAACGTGAAATGCGTTTTTAATATCCTACCAACTACATTCTTCAGAAAAATATCTTGTTTTAAAACAGAGTTATATTTTGAACATCCCGGCAAATCCCAATTAGTAATGACTCCACTCGCAGTAGCGCTAAAAACGAAATTTACACAACAAGTTGCCTATCTACCTGTATATCTTTAATCTGTGATTAGTTCTTGCCGCGACCACAACGTTCGTAGTGACATGTGACACGCCCATGTGGCAAATTGTATTTGAACAAGATGGATTCTATGCAACGTCATTGATGCGTCAAAAACAGTTTCTAGGTTATGTTTTATTTAGATTCGCTTTGAAAAGTGAAGATTTTGGCAAAACGACATCAAGAAAAAGAAGATTATCGGTCATAGACTTCATTGGAGATTATAGAATGAGATGTCTACAATTCAAATTATAAAAACAATAAAGTGAATCGTGATATTTCCATAGATATATTACCAATAGAGTAGGCATGCCATGCTTTACTGAAACTTTTAGTGAGAGTTAACTCTACTTTTCCTGTAACATATATAAGTTTATTGTGAAGTAACACAAACCAATAGTTTCTTATTTTCATTTATATTTAACGTCCGGTGACGTATACAGGCTGCATTTTAGTGCATATTATGTAAAATATGAATTTCCTAATGATTAAAACCGCGATATCTCACGAACGGTGAGTCGTAAGAGAAAAAGTGACTGGACCATTTTTGTAGAAAATTGTATGATCTACAACTTTTGTCTAACCTACTTTCACGATAATTCTCACTGTTTTCGAGAAAAATGGAAAAAACCTTAATTTTGTATATTTGACCTTGAATAAATTTTTTTGCAGGATTAGGATCGATGGGGACTTTTGACATTTCATTTATAATGATGTATTTAACGTCTCTGGCAATTTTCTATGCGAATTTTGGCTAAGTTATGACTTATTTTTGTCTATTTTGACTGGATTATTAGTGTCCTCTCATTCATTGTACAAACATTGAAATTTTAGGTTAGGAATAAATAAACATCTTGTTGAAGAAATGAAGTATTTTTTTACTCTTTTAAAGAAAAATAAACATCGTATCTGTTTGAATATTGATGTTTACTCGTTTAATTCAAAAATTTATATGCATATATACGTATTTATTTCTTGTCCATGACCTAAAAGAAATTCCCAGTTCTCATTTACGTTTGTCAGTTTTAAAATTCTCCATGAACCATTTCGTATCGATTCCGATTCCATCAAATTTAATATGGTATCAAAATACAGTTGTGGGGAAATACATTTCTCCCTTATTTCCTCCGATTTCGAGTTTCATATATTCTCGTAAATAATGAGGAAATAACAGGAAAATAAATTTTCAATCAAACTTATTAAAATACATGAACTGTTCTGAATAATTAGGAATTTTGAATTACATTATTTTACAGAAAATTTTGCACAATTCCCCACTGATATTTCTATCTGCAGCCAAAATTTTTGATACCTTCTTTGAGCTCTTCATTGGTGCTTAGCTCGAGAAGCCTTATTGTGAAATGAGTAACTTTTATCAATAAAATTCGTAGTTACATTGATGAAGAATCTGAAGATGGGTGTCGGATGAGTATCAGGGGGGCTTTAAAAAGTCAACTACAACAAATTTTCATCTTGAAGGCAATCCAGGACAATATCTATGACCAAGGATTAACCTGAAGCTCCTCTTTGTGGATTTTAAGCAGTAAATTGAAAACATTTGATCCAGGTACTAGTAAACAGAAAGAATACATAAGAAAACACTACAATTGGTGAAAATGACACTGAATAATACCGAGATTGAAGTAACTGTATATCAAAAAAGTTTAAAGCAAGGAGAAGTAGTGGTATCCGAACCCAGGGGATGATTTACAATAACAAAACACAAATTCTTGCCGTGGTATGAGTGGTACTTATGAGTAGAACGAAAAAGGATTTAGAAAACATGTTCCTACTCTTAGAAAAGAAAACCATGTGCATAAATGAAGAAAAGACCAAACAAATGGAGATGGGAAGGGATCCGAATAGCTGCAACCAATAGAAAGTAACGACAGAGTAAAACAAGGAGTATAGAAGAAGATCAAAAATACTTTGGATAGGGCATCTAGCCAGAATGGACCAAGAAATTTAGGTGAAAAGATCCTTGTTGAGGGAAAAATGGATAGAATCTAGAGAAGATTTTGAAGCAGTCATCAACAAAAATTGATGAAGAAAAGCAGTAGAGCGACTCCAAGCCTTGTGCCTATTAGGCCTGTAGACCCCAACGTAGACTCCCTTCGACCTCTGGTGGGCCACCTAGACCACTTTGGGAATCGCAGTTAGTATAACAAGACAAAAGCATTCTGTGTGATACTGTATATTGTACTTTAGTTTGACCATTATAACATCGCAAATTTGAATATACATAATTAGTAAAAATAAATATCTATTGAGATAATTATTTGACATCAAGGAAGGAATCAAAAGTGGCGTACAATTTGAACGTCAGAAGTAATATTTCAAAATTAGATAATATAAGGTATTTATAATTAGGTACAAACAAGCGGAAGTTTGCCAACGAGAAATTGTAATTTAATTATGTATGTGATCAAATTATACTTTATATTATATTAATTAAAATTAAACATTAACATATTGTTTTGAATCTAAATTCATATTTCCTGTATAATTATTATTACTGGTAAATTAAAAACACTCGATGTATGTATGTATGCATAATTTTTATGCGAGAATATTTACTTAACCTAACCTAATCTTGCTATGACGCTAGGGATGACAGCTGATCTGTCAATACCACTCCTTCATTTGTCAAAGCTCTCTTCTTCTTCTTGTAGTGTGCCTCGTCCAGTCTAACTGATGAAGATATAATGTCAAACGGGATCGTTCCTCCTTGTTCGCTTTGCGCATGCGCTGCGTCTCGGCGGGTACTCATGAAATAGTATTTGTTCATTGGAAGATTATTATTATTATTGATGGATTAATATAATAATTAAAATAAAGACCTTTTTTTTAAAATATGCAAACAACACCAATTTTATTATAAAAACAAATGGAAGTATGATAATGCCGAAGATAATAATTTAAAAATGTCTTGTGTAGAACGAAACATCTTGTGAACACAATTTTCAGGTTATGTTTTCTTTTATTGAAAAAGTTATATTCGTATCGTCTTTTACAGACAGTTCGTTTCGTAACTTTCCAAGAAAATGGTTTTCTCTCTCTTTCCCTGGGGAATTTTAAGAAAATATACGTAAAAGTCCGCTCAACATCAAAATTTAAATTCAAAGGAATTCTTCTTGAGTTATTTCTATATTTGGGAATGAAAACAAATATAATCCGAATTATTTACTTCGATATACGAGTATTTAATTACGGAGCTATGGATATTTGATAAAATAACACGTTTCACCTGTATATTTATATTTGACTTTTTGGCCTAGTTTGATAAATCAGATTTGATTTATATTTGTGACGAAAATGCAATGATTCTAACCTAATACTGCGTTCGGGTATGTAAATCTGACGATTCTGACTGTTCGGTATCGTTCGGCAATCGTTCGCGTTCTGTTTTATCAATGTTTGAACACTCTGAGTAAGATTGATTTGCTCCGAGAGTTATCGGATTCGTTTTGGTTTTGACGTTTCAATGCTTAGCAATTTTATTCGACAGTTGTTTTTGCGTACATAAAATGAATAGTCTTATTCGTAATGCGTAAAAACTGACTAAGTATATTACGTTTATGGTAGATTGTAGAATTTTGTCACAGAATAATAAAGTCTTTCAAGCAGAAATGTCTTTAACGATCTCCGGAACTTATAATATGTATTTGCCACTTTTAATTCTGAAGGTAGCTGAATGAATAATTTTTAGCTTCGAAGAAAATGGAATTTTTTATTAGATCAGAGGTGGACTTGTTAAGTAAATGTCCAAATTTTTTCTTCTTGTAGGCCAACTATGAATCGGTCTGTCAGTTGAGTTGTGAAAGTGTTTGTCAACCAAACAAATGGATTCTAAAATGAACAGAGTGTTGAAATTTTCTAAAATAGAATTCGCAATTTGAAGATAGATTCGAAAAGACCTCCAGAAAGGCAAACCATAGAGAACATACGATTGGAACAAGTTTTTTCAACATGTGATTTTTTTCAACACGTGATTTTAAACACAAAAAAACGCCTTTCGATGACGACAAGATTATTTGCGTCAGATAAAAGACTACCGAGGTTTTAATAGACAAATAATTTATCCAGATGAAACATGGTTTGACAGTCACGATGTAGTGAGTTTCGGTTGGGTTGGCAATAGTTAAAATTGCCTTGTTCTAAAGGGAAACGCATTATAATAGTACACGCTGGAAGCAAAGACGTTTGGGTTTGGTTTCAAGTAAATAAAACAATAAAAATATACTTACATGAAATTTGATATCTAGATATTCATCGGAAAAATTACGACATGGGCCCAGCAGCTGTGTAGAAACCGAGGAGCGTGGCTAATAATCGAGAAACAACGTAAAGTTCGGCTACTCGACTAGAAATGGCGTTACTGTGCGCGACGTCTATTAGTTCGGCTGCAACTGCGTTTATCTCTCGTCAAAAGATGGCGCTTATCGCTACGATATATATTCAAATGTAATATTTTGCTTCTTTCGGGAGGAGGGGTGTTTGTTTTCAAAAATATTTATAAAATGAGGTATCTACGCCTATGGTAGATCAAACAAAATTGTCGGCAAAGGTTTTTATATAAGTATTTATAATCTGCAATTGATATCGGAAGAACTAAAGCCATAGATGTTTAAAAGATACTAATTTGACCCCTGACACATAGATACACCATAAAGTATATATAATTCCCCTCGTTGCTACTAAAAATACGTAGCGCTTATCTCGAAAACGTCGGTGATAAGGTAAAAGCAGGACATAAATGTATATATCTATAATTAGCCTTTCCCCAAATATTTCCAATCCCGAATAAATCGATGAGGAGAGTTAGGAATTTATTTTTTCATTTTAATTTTGATGTGTAGCTTATGTTCCTGCATAAAAATCAACGCTTCCACCTTAAACATTTCGGTAGGGTGAATTTCCCTCTACTGCGAACCTTTGTCGATATATAAAACCCGAAATAGCGCCACCGTACGAGAAAATCAGTAACGACTCAGCTGTTTCAGAAGATCCGTGCGATACTGCGCTCAGTTCCAAATCTTTACCGTAATAATGATTATTCGCTTGCACAATTACTCTATATTTAAAAAAAATCTCGCGTAAACTAAAAACAAAATATGTGGGAAAAATCGTGGTATTCGATAGAGAAAAATCAACGTGGTTTTAATAGAGTGCTTTCGATACAGTATCCGAGAATGATCCGCGAACGTTCTAACCTAAAATAAACTATAATTATTTTGTTTATATTTTGTTTTTCGGGTTACGAGATAAACTTTGATCGAAAAATAAAAATTGGATATTTCTAAAATTTCAGTTTTAAGATAGAAATGTTGTACGCGGTCATCGGTGCGAACGCGAAACGAGTAAAATGAATGTTCAAGAATTAAATTTTAGATTTATGAAACCACCTACATTCAAATCGAAAATAACCTACACGGACATTAAATTTTTCTGGTAGTCGTTCGAGACCCCACAACACATGTTGTTTCCTGGAGTGATTGCTCGGCTTATCAATGTTATCTTTTTTGAAAAACTAAAAGTGTTAATGTGTCGGAATTGATAAATTAAGAATCGATATTATCGTGTCTCTATATTTTTTAAAGACCATAATAAACGTTCATATTTTTTTCCAATAAGAGTGGCAACAGGTGATGATTCCATGTTGTTGATTGTTATGTTATTTAGAGAGGGTGTTTGTTGCTATTTTTGCGAAAAATTTCATTTTACGTTGGTCGATTAACGTATAATTCACCTTCCCTGAAAACTTTTGTGTTAAGGTAAGGAATAAACTCAAAATATATAAACATAAAGCATTTCAAGTCTTAACCACGTCTAACTATAATTCAAACCCCACAAAAAAAAGCAAACGAAAATTTAAAATAATTATTTTGCGTTCGTCTCTGTTAACAGGACTATACATAAAAAAATTACAAATTTATCATAATAACCTACGTTCCTACCTTGTGGTAAAAATAAGCTGAGAATTATATAACTAGAACTAGAATATTGGGGATTGCAGCAAATTTGGAAATGAAAACTTCTTCTTAAACTATAATTCCAAGCTTGACTTGAATTTCTTCACAATATTTTTTTTGTCCTTAATTGTTTCGAATGTTGTTATAGAGCCCCATTGCTGTAACGTACCAAGACATGGAGTATTTGCTGACTAGTTAGAACAAAAACTATTATGATAAGGATTGCAGCAAATTTGGAAATGAAAACTTCTTCTTAAACTATAATTCCAAGCTTGACTTGAATTTCTTCACAATATTTTTTTTGTCCTTAATTGTTTCGAATGTTGTTATAGAGCCCCATTGCTGTACCGTACCAAGACATGGAGTATTTGCTGACTAGTTAGAACAAAAACTATTATGATAAGGATTGCAGCAAATTTGGAAATGAAAACTTCTTCTTAAACTATAATTCCAAGTTTGACTTGAATTTCTTCACAATATTTTTTTTGTCCTTAATTGTTTCGAATGTTGTTATAGAGCCCCATTGCTGTAACGTACCAAGACATGGAGTATTTGCTGACTAGTTAGAACAAAAACTATTATGATAAGGATTTCAGCAAATTTGGAAATGAAAACTTCTTCTTAAACTATAATTCCAAGCTTGACTTGAATTTCTTCACAATATTTTTTTTGTCCTTAATTGTTTCGAATGTTGTTATAGAGCCCCATTGCTGTAACGTACCAAGACATGGAGTATTTGCTGACTAGTTAGAACAAAAACTATTAAGATAAGGATTGCAGCAAATTTGGAAATGAAAACTTCTTCTTAAACTATAATTCCAAGCTTGACTTGAATTTCTTCACAATATTTTCTCCTTAATTGTTTCGAATGTTGTTATAGAGCCCCATTGCTGTAACGTACCAAGACATGGAGTATTTGCTGACTAGTTAGAACAAAAACTATTATGATAAGGATTGCAGCAAATTTGGAAATGAAAACTTCTTCTTAAACTATAATTCCAAGTTTGACTTGAATTTCTTCACAATATTTTTTTTGTCCTTAATTGTTTCGAATGTTGTTATAGAGCCCCATTGCTGTAACGTACCAAGACATGGAGTATTTGCTGACTAGTTAGAACAAAAACTATTATGATAAGGATTTCAGCAAATTTGGAAATGAAAACTTCTTCTTAAACTATAATTCCAAGCTTGACTTGAATTTCTTCACAATATTTTTTTTGTCCTTAATTGTTTCGAATGTTGTTATAGAGCCCCATTGCTGTAACGTACCAAGACATGGAGTATTTGCTGACTAGTTAGAACAAAAACTATTAAGATAAGGATTGCAGCAAATTTGGAAATGAAAACTTCTTCTTAAACTATAATTCCAAGCTTGACTTGAATTTCTTCACAATATTTTCTCCTTAATTGTTTCGAATGTTGTTATAGAGCCCCATTGCTGTAACGTACCAAGACATGGAGTATTTGCTGACTAGTTAGAACAAAAACTATTATGATAAGGATTGCAGCAAATTTGGAAATGAAAACTTCTTCTTAAACTATAATTCCAAGCTTGACTTGAATTTCTTCACAATATTTTTTTTGTCCTTAATTGTTTCGAATGTTGTTATAGAGCCCCATTGCTGTAACGTACCAAGACATGGAGTATTTGCTGACTAGTTAGAACAAAAACTATTATGATAAGGATTGCAGCAAATGTGGAAATGAAAACTTCTTCTTAAACTATAATTCCAAGCTTGACTTGAATTTCTTCACAATATTTTTTTTGTCCTTAATTGTTTCGAATGTTGTTATAGAGCCCCATTGCTGTAACGTACCAAGACATGTAGTATTTGCTGACTAGTTAGAACAAAAACTATTATGATAAGGATTGCAGCAAATTTGGAAATGAAAACTCTTTCTTAAACTATAATTCCAAGCTTTCGAAAAGTGTCCTTCCCATCATCAGGGAAACTGTGTATCTGTGCATGTTTCTAATGTGTGTCTTGATTAAGTATTGAGTTGATGATCGGCGTTGTGATGTGTGAGGGTGTAATCCTCGTTATTTTGATATAAAGCATCTTGTATTATATTCCTTTGAAAGATTAATTTTAGTTTTCGATCACGACTTGAATTTCTTCACAGTGTTTTCTCCTTAATTGTTTCGATTGTTGTTATAGAACCTCATTGTTTGTAACGTACCAAGACATGTAATATTTGCTGACTAGTTAGAACAAAAACTAGAATAATAAGGATTGCAGCAAATTTGGACATGAAAACTTCAAGATTTTACTAAGAAAATTTCGTATTCAGTTTTTTGCCAGTGTTAGTTGTCGCCAGAGTCGATTTTTTTGCTCACGTACAATCTTCTCTCTTATAATTAAAACTTCTCTTTTCATTTCAAATTTTATTTGTTTGTTTTCCCAGTATTTGTAATGTAATTATCCATTTATATACTTAATCCAAATCTATAAGAGTCTGATCTATCTGAATATTCGTTTGGAAGAGTTAGATCTCGTTTAGAGTGTGGATCTCGACTTCCGCTTAAGTTTTGAAACCATCGTGGATAGGAAGAATAATCAAAATCATAGCGTGCGCTGACGATGTATCTGTTTTGATTTCTGGTAGAGATCCATAAACGAAAGCGACATCCCGAGGGCGGAAAATAACGGAGTCAATCCTAGAAAGACATTTGTTTACTATAAAATACAATATAAATGGAAAAAAAATGTGAAGACTGCAGGAATCTACAAAAAAAACAACAACTAAATAGAATCTTACGAAAGTGCAGATGATACCAGCAAATAATTGAAAAATTTCAATGGGAAACCTTGAGAATTAGCTTTAAAAGGCTTCAGAGGTTTCTGAGGTCTAAATCTGCCTCTTTTTTGTTCCGAATTGACTCTAATTCGCCATCACTCGGTGTAGCAATGAAAATTTTATACCAGTACATTATTTGATACATTACCACGAACTAATTGCGAGAAATGCTGGAAATATTTAATCTCATACAAACTATTTGTCAGGCATACCCTTAAAGGGATGGATATCCTTATAGAAAGGTATAATTGAGTTTTGAACATGGGTACGTTTAAACTTTTCTAACTTAGATAATATTATGAAGACATCTCCATACATACGTTATTCTGAGAAATCTGAAATTTTGTTGATAAATACGTTGGAAATATCGCAAACATTCATTTTAAAAAGTTGTTCAGAATTAAGTTAGAAGTAGAGAAAAACTTTTTCTATAAACGGAAGTAAATAAAATATAATGCTTTGGATGTTTTCAACGATAAGAAAGTTTATGATCCTTGATATGCTGCGCGACTAATAGATTGCGTTTAACTTTATGATTAACCGTTTTAATAGGTTAAACACCAAAAATTATGCATTTTGATACACGTTAATCACTAGTTTCGCTTCCTTTGATTGTATAAAGTTGGTGTTTTGTTTATACTCTCATGTTAGAGAAAAGTGAGGTTATGATTGATACTTTCGCAATTGTTAATGGAAGAATTACATACTCAATGAGATTTTTCGTTTGGCTGAACTCATCAAAGGCTTTTGAATGGCTGAATGCTACTTTGTATGTACTATTACCGAACTTTTTTGCGAAGCCATTAACAGTGTACACAATTTCAAAACAGTTTTAATGTTTGTGGGTTATTTTCACATTAGAAAGGGATTAACATCTAAATATAGGATTTTATGTTCGAGTTTTTCTTCTTTTCATCATTGTGAATTGAAATAATTTCTGTTTGCATTGTTTTTGAAGTCTGATTTTTCGGAGAAACAATCTTCAACGAGAGAATAATATTTTGATTTATATTTCATTACGTATACTGCTGTTATTCGAAAAATATTATGTTTTAAATATATTCGCGTATGTTTTTCTACATTTTTAATAAAGTGACGGCCATTTTAGATGTTTAATTTCTGTTCTACAAACTTATCAGTAAAAAGAATTTTTTGAAAACGGAAAAAATTGAGTGTGGAACTTTTAATAAAGAGATGCTTTTGAAATGCAAATGAAAGAGGAGTTGGACATTGTGCACCATCATTACCGACCGTAAAATTTCGGGCAGCTGAATGCAAACGTTGCCGTACCAGCAAAAACTATGACGACCAATTCTTCTACGATATTCTGTACTTTCGCGCTAAAACTCTCTAATATCTCTCAAAGCTGCATCTAACCATTTATCCTTCAGTCTACCTCTCCACCCTTTTCCATTGACCTATTTGGCAAATCTATTTCCCAGCGTCCTTTTAGTATGCCCCAACCATCTTACTCTTTGGGCTCTTGTATATATTGTTATTGATGGGTTTTTACACAAATCCTTATTTTCCAAAGTCCTTCGCTTGTTTTTCCTCAACATCTTCTTTTCCCGTATAAACAGTTTTGTTTTTTCAGCCTCTTTGTTAAAACCCTTGTTTCTTTTGTAACTAATTTCGGCTGCTCTGGATAACTCGTTTGATTTTATTAATTTACTTAACGTTTCCACGGTACTACATCCTTTAGCTATTCTTCTGTTTATTACACCCCTTTTTCTCTTATATTTTTGTTTTTTTTCCCGCTTTAATCTCTATGTATTCCTTTGTACCAATCACATTTTGTCTTGGACGACTGTAAAATCTTAGTCCTAAGTCCTAAGTCTGAGTCTTATGAACTCAGTAAAGTGAACCGGTTGAATAATCCATCTACCAGTGTGGCGTGATTGATCTGGATAAGTTTGCTGCATTCAGTCCAACGCGACGGTTATTGCGGTGGTTAGATTCCGAGTTTTTATACAAATCCTTATTTTCCAAAGTTCTTCGCTTGTTTTTCCTCAACATCTTCTTCTCCCGCATAAACAGTTTTGTTTTTTCAGCCTCTTTGTTAAAACCCTTGTTTCTTTTGTAACTAATTTCGGCTGCTCTGGATAACTCGTTTGATTTTATTAATTTACTTAATGTTTCCACGGTATTACATACTTTAGCTATTCTTCTATTTATTACACCCTTTTTCTCTTATATTTTTGTTTTTTTTCCGCTTTAATCTCTATGTATTCCTTTGTACCAATCACATTTTGTCTTGGACGACTGTAAAATCTTAGTCCTAAGTCCTAAGTCTGAGTCTTATGAACTCAGTAAAGTGAACCGGTTGAATAATCCATCTACCAGTGTGGCGTGATTGATCTGGATAAGTTCGCTGCATTCAGTCCAACGCGACGGTTATTGCGGTGGTTAGATTCCGAGTAAATAGCTTTTTCTCGCGACTTTCCGATCAGTCTTGATCTTTGGGATGATTTGAACTGAATAACAATATACTTTAATAGAGTTTTTTGATTTTGTACGGTATAGAAGTTGTTTTTAACTTGGATAGCAAGGGATTCTGTAAATATTCATAGGAAGATAAGATAGATAACTGGGATATGTAGGAGCAAAAGTCTCAAAATATTCTCAAAAAATGAATTTTGCAATTCTCCATTTTATGATCTTTTCGTTTAATAAACATTTATTTGAATAAAAAAATATTAAAAACCAATTTTTTTTGACGCAACTACAACTAATTTTTAAATGAAAATTCTTAGTAAGACATTTTTGAAATATGCTGGATATTTTTATTCACATTTCTAGCAAATCCAAAATTAGTTGCTAGATATAATCTTAGTTCTAAGGTAGATAGTTCAGATGAAACTCGCTTCATCGTTCTTAATTAATTCCACCACTGTCTACATGAAAACTTTCCCAATATTTAACATTCTAAATGGAAATTTTCAGAAATGAATTTTGTCGACTGACTTTTTAAATAAGTACTAAAAATATTTTTTCTATGATTTCAGCGCACTAATCTTTTTTTCTATCCACTGTGTATATATAATCCCGATACAGTTTTCGACAACAAACATTTTCTAGGTTATAATCTTTACAAAACACGCTAATTTCTTAAAATTCCAAAAACCACTGTTTTCGAAATACAATTTTATGAATTCAACTTTGTAATCAAATTTAATTAGACGATATTTCCTGCAGAAATACTTAGGTTTCTGCGGCTTAAGCTCCATCTATCAAATTAAAAGTATTCCAGTTAAATGTTGAATTGTTAATTGGTTTTTGGTGGAATAGAATCGTTTCTGTATTAATGGAATAAACAATGAATATGTATTCATTGATTTAAGACTCTATTAACAAAGAAAAAGTAAGGTAGTTTGTTTTATTTGTCAGGTATGGATAAATAAACACCTTTAAAATATTTGTTTTTCAAAAATTCTGCCAGAACAGTTATAAATCGTGATACATCCCCAATTTGAGACCTAAATAATTGCCTAATTACGAAACACAAAAATGAAAAACCAAGATGTAAGCATCCTGAAATCTGAAATCGTATTTCCCCACAAAGAATAACAAAAATGAACTGAAAATATAGAAAATAAAAAGCATTAAACAAATACTTTACAATTTAAACAGTTTGGAACAAGGCAAAGAATTATACAAAAAAAGGTATGAGAAATAATTATTGTAGATTGAATCAGAATCAAAATATCGCCATGAATATCTAAATAAATTAATTCATGGAGCTGCAGAAGAAACACTGGCAACATACAATAGAAATCGGCGAAATCAAAACCCAAACTGTTGGAAAAATAGAAGAGGAAATCATAAAAAAGAAAAATAATCCCGAAGAAAAATAAGCTATGGGAGAAAACCTAAAATCAGAAACTAAATATCTACTTGAGAGGAAAAACTCCACTAAGGGTTAGTCAAAAAGAAATCGAGGAAGAATGTAGGCCCTTGAGAAACGGATATTCCTTTGGACAGGCGATATTCCTGTCCAGCTCATTAAAGACATTATACGAATATACAAGAAAACTGATCCAGAACTGTACGAACGGCGCGGACTTCCCAAAGGAATTGAAAATCTCCAGAACGTCGACAATTCACAAGAATGGCAACAGACACCAATGCCAAAGCTACAGAGGCATTGCAAAATGTACGGCAAAATTCTGCAAACCAAAATCGTGTTGTACAAATGATCGAGAAAAAGTATAACAAAAATGAAAGCAAACCGGGATTTATCTGATGGGTTAACAGCCACGAAAGGTTTGCCTCTCGCCAACGCTATCAAAGATCTACTTGGAGCAGGCACTCAGAAGTGGAAGCGGAAATGCAGGGGGATGGAAATAGCTCTAAGTGACAATACCACGCCTAACCTAACCTAACTTAACCTAACCTAACCTAATGCTGACTCGAAAGTTTCGAAGCAAATGTTGAAAAAACTGAATGTATGTGCATCGGAGCAACATCACAAGACATGTAAGGAAAACAAATAGTTGGGGAATGGAAATAATCGATGGAATACTCGACAGATCAATCAAAGAGAGAAATATACAGGACAGAAAAGCTGTATCCGTGATAAATGGAGTAATATGGGACCAAACAATGTTAAATGGAGAAGAACAGCGGGCAAATCCAGGAGGAACAGAATAAGGGAGATAATGGGAGTCAGTAATCGATAATATCGAAACTAAACAACTAATCTTGTATCGTCCGGTCATGTACAAAGAATATCAGACAACAAAATGCTGTGGAGAAGGCATAGATAAAGAAATGCAAGAGAGAGAGAGAGAGAGAAAGATGGCGGTTAGAGAAATTAAACACCAAAGTGTACTAACTTTAATATATTTCCGAGCTTTCGAATACTTATGTATTCATCGTCTGGAAATTAATAAAATTGAGAATTGTCTTGAAAAAATACGTCGATTATTCAATATTTTGAATACCTTAGAGTTTAGTACTATACAAAATATTTAATAAACTCTACTCTGTACATAAAACTAGTTTTTGTTTGTTTTATAAATATACTAAAAGGACTAAACGGACGTTTCTTATAAAACGTTATAAAAGCTTTGTAAATGTATCACGTCACGAACGGCTTTTAACTACAAACAGACCGTTTATTAAGTGACATTATCCCATCATGTACCAATTATTTAGTTAAGTTAAAATTTGCCGATCGCACTGCAATATAACGGTGACCTCATTTTCGTAGAACGCTATTTTAAGAATTGTTAAATCTTCGAGATTTATAGCTGAAAGTTTTTATCTATGCAACGGATCCGATTGATAGTGTGGCTTTTCAATTTCGAATCTGTTTAATATCGTTGCATCTTCGAAAATTATGGACATAGAACGGGGTTGGTGTGATGGAAAGCCTAAGAGAGAGACTGGAAAACGGGAGCAAAAAATACCAAAGAATTTCACTATCTGATGTAGGCCTAGATATGTAGAAGCCGTTCCGTGTCTAATTTGTTCCATTGAGTCTTCTAAATTATCTGGTCGGTTAACGTAACAATCTGAAAAATAAAGATGATTATAGTTTGGTCGAACAACCCTCGTAGATGATTGAAGGTTCGAACAAAGATTTTGTAATTTTGATTATCTCATTGTTTCAGAACTTCAGCTTTCCATTTTGTATTACATTCTATTCAGTAGCCGTTAAAAGGATTCAAATTTTAATGAAATAATTCACTGTTGTTTGTATAATTAGAAAATCTTCAATGTTTGTTGATAAAAAAATCAACTACAAAACTCAGTACGTGATGGAATCTAAGTTGATACGAGGGTTGCTACTGAAGTTTTGATATGTTGAATTTATTTTTGATCTGCGCGAATAAGAAAAAACCCTTGCGTACCAAACAGCGGATGATCCATCAATTCGATGTTTAGACTGTTCAAAAACGTTTTTGATTGAACTGATGCGCGAGAGATCGCATTGTCGTGGTGGAGAATGTTTGTGGTCCAATTATTCCGATATTTGATTAGTTTAGGGTTCATTTGCAAAGATCAATGATTCGTCGCTTGTCACGATCTAGTAGACGTCTTTCAGCATTTCTTTCCATGCAATTAAGCGGTATCCAATGCGACCAAATCTTTTTGACCGCCGGAGATTCACGCAATACTAAATGTGTGCAAGTGAAACGAATGTCCAAGTGTGCCTGAATCTCACGGTATGTCACATGACGATTTTGGACAACCTTAACGAAATTGATCCTGTAGCGAAGTTCCACCACTACTGAATTCGTAGAAACAGCGAAACAAGCTGGTTAGAGATGGTGCTTCATCACCAAAAGTCGAAGCGAGTTGATCGGTAAACTGTTGTTGGTTTAATGTATGTGGAAAGTCATAGTACGAAAATGTTTCCGAATTAATTCCATTTTTTAACCAAGATAAACGTTTCAAGTATCTGTAAACATGTCAAATAGTAGTCGTATGATAACACGTTTTGAGTACGTTCGCCATTAAAAATGTCAAACTTTATGATGACAATGTCAGATTTGACATATTCACATCAGTGTTGTCACATCTCGAAAATTGAGTTAAACCCTCTTATAATAACAAAACCTTTAAAAAAACAGGAACATTTCCATTAAATGTGTCTGAAACAATGTTTAATGAACTAAATACTTTGTGTAACTTTTAATTAGATTAAAAGCTGATTTTTTAATAAGTTTTGTCGATTTTATAGTTTGTGTGTGCGCAAATTCACGTATCTTGAGGTACCTATTTGAATTTTTTCCGAAAATTTTAACACGGAAATGAACGAAAGCCATACCGGTGTCTTTATTTCCACACAATGTCGTAATTGTTCTGTCCGCAGATAGGGAGCGCTTCGCCGATTAATATTTCAAATTTCACTTTTAAACCGATGACAAAAATATTCTTTTAGTTAAAATATAGTAAATTATATATTGATTAATTAGAAAATATCAGTTCATCGCAGTAAAATTTGAAAACTTGTAAAAGATATGAATATGTATATAGACTGGTAAATTAAAACCAAAATGAAATCCTTAGTCCAGTCAATTAAGACTTTGGAGGTTACAAAAAAATTCCTATAGAGCTAAAAATTGGTATAAATATTCAGAATACTATTATAAATGAATTATGAAAAGTCCCCATCAATCCCTCTAGTGCAAAAAATTTTATTGTTGGTGGAAGTTTGCAAAAATAGGTTTTTCGCGTTTTTCAGATAAACGGTCAGTTTTACAGCAAAAATAGTTTAGACAAAAATTGTAGATCATTCGATTCTCTACAAAAAATGTATCCACACTTTTTTTCATAACTATTGCCATTTCCGTGATATAGCGGTTGAAAGAATTGAAAACAAATATTTTATTCGTAATAACCAAGTAAATGTACTTTTAAATACATTTTTGAACCTTTACGTCTCAATACATACAAATTATAAAATTCCTAGAATATAAACGAACGTCAAAAATTCTCTATTTTCATTTTTCACGATTAGACGTTGAGATAAATTGAGTTGTGGACAGATAGTGACATAAGTAAATGGGTATAAGCATGCAACGAATGCTATTTGTGAACGATTTAGCTAAAGATACAACAGATCAGCACGTTGATGCAAGTGATTCCCGAAAGAAGAAAGACAAACAAAGCCTCCTAGAGTGGTTTTCTTTACATGATCCTTTTCCAGAAGTCAACAGAATTGTATCTATTGCCAGTGGAATTGTTGGAGATGACAAAATTGTCATAAAGCTCGTCAACGCATGTCAAAAATAACAGGATTGACGTTTGATAACATTAAATTTGAACGTGCCCTCTATTAGCTATGAGTAGTACTGTCAAAGTTCACGATAAGAAGATTCCTGTTGATCCTGTCTTATTATTTCAACGACTGCTTTGTTGTTGTCGATGCTTGATGATATTGGAATGCGTAAAACACAAAAGTCAGCCATTTACGATTGTTTTCAAACAGTAATATTAGATATTGACAAACCACGAGGAAACATTTCATAGACAAATATGTTCAGTACGTACGTAGACATTTTGGACATAGAGTAACTGTAGTATTTGATGGTTACATTGTATTACGATTGTAATAAAAATACTAAAGCCGTAGAACAACATCTTAATCTTCCGATGTTATTTTCGATGAATTTATGACAGGTCCCACAAGCAAATAGAAATTTCTTGCAAATACCTAGAAGTCTCGGTTTATTTTAATGTTAAAACAAAGCTGAAAATGATGAATTTAATAATTTGTGCTAAAGTTTTTTAAGATAGTAACTCTACTCCAGAAGTTATAATCACTAATGGAATTCGCGGAAGGTACGGAGCTCCAAAAACAGTTATCTGCTTGGATAAACTCCGATACTTATCTTTTGCAAAAAAAACTTATAAAAACAAACAATTAGCAATTAGCTTGTCTTCCCCGAACCTCTGCTGCTACTCAGCAACATCTAACCTAACCTAACCTTTTCTGAGAATGTGTTAACAACTTATTTTAGTAAGCTCTGCACCAAATACAAATCCAGTACTCTGTGATCCATGTAATTTATGCTCCGTGGAACGCTACTAGCAAAACATGCTCTGTTGAAGAAAGAAACAGTAAAGTCCTAACCAGTGACAACGTAAAACATTTTTAAAAACAGTACAACGACAACCAAGACGACGTACAACTTCAAAGTGATATCAAAGACGTAAACTCAGCAATAATCGTCAATACAAAACAAGAAAACCTCGACAACCTATTATAACCTTTAATTTTTGATATAATGCATAAAACAGTTTTTTGGTATCAATAAATTTGGTAGATTGATTCAAGACATCGCTAAGTTTTTGAGGCTACTTGAAACTTACACAGAAAACTCGTACAAAACCAATTGTCTCCAACAAAACTGGTGATCTTCAATGGCGGATTGCAATCCAGCGTAACTGCTGGTGGTTATTTAAACGATTCGATCAGGAAGAAGATAGTAATCTCGAAACATATTGTAGAAGCTGTAAGATCCTCTCATGTATCTTCCCCAAGCGAAACGCCGCCATTTGCAGCATTTTCTATTTCAAAATTATTTACTCAAATATGTGCAGTTTTTGGATAATTTGAACATCTTTGGAATAAATTCTGAATATCTTTCGAACGCACATGCTTTATTCGAAACATGTTCAGAAGAAGTAGTCCTAAACTTTCTGCAACATTAACCTAATTTTGATAGTTTTTTTTAGTTCTTTACATAATAGTTTATAATCCAGATTTTGTTGTTACTTTTCTATGAATTCTTAACGAGTTCCGAGGATACATAGGACGTATTCAGAACACGTTCGGAATCGGAAATCTGTGTTCCACGAATCCTGAACGTGTTTTATTAGTACCGCGAACGCACCGTTTCAAATTGCGCAAGAATCTGGTGACAAAACATGTTTTGGGAGTTTTAAGTAGAAATTTATTATCTACTCTTTTTGTAACACAAACATCCCCTTTCAAAAATAACCGATAAGAGTGTTTATCAGTACTCCAGCCCTCGCTTTATCAGTTATAAGGTGAAAATGATATTTTATTAACACGAACAACATTTTTAGTTTAAACGTTTATTAAATATCAGTTCTATAGATCTATTTGATGCTTAAATTCGAGTTATTTCAACTTTCTTTCCATTTTTTTTCAGTCTTCTACCAGTTATTCTCTCGTACTGTTTCCGAAGTACTTCTAAGCATTTTTTCTCGATTTTTCCACACCTTTCCGACCATCTACTGTTGTGTTAGAAAACATCTATGATGTGCGTAAACTGATCATCGATCGAAACTAAACAACAATCGAATTTTCACGACGAGCCGAATCGAACAAAAGTTGTTTGCGCACGAAGCACTTCGAAGCTGTTTTTTTTTTAAATAACTGGACATATCGCCACGTAAAAGGATCAATTTTGGATGGTAAACCAGCACTTGTTTGCCAGAAGTGTTTGAAAAAATCAGGGAGACCAATCGAGGAAGACGAATCATTTCTCAACACGTCAATGCGAGCTGTCACACATCAATTCCTACAAAAACGTTTTTTAAATGTCAAAACATCGAATTGTTGGATCATCCGCTGTACAGTCCTTGTTTGGTACGCAATGGTTTCTTCTTATTAACAAGAATATACATGTATATGTCTTCATTACCTAATGATGTCATCATGTATCATAAAATTTGCAGAGAATTTAGTTTAAGTTGTTTACATACGACTATCCTTAGTAGATTTATTAATATTTGTTTTTTTTATTCGTGTTTGACCATGAAAAAGGTAAAATTCTATGAATTTTTGTGTATTGCTGTTTATTGATTGATATTCTATCAATATTCCAAGTTAAAATTCGTTGTTAGGTTAGGTTATGTTAGGTTAGGTTAGGTTATGTTAGGTTAGGTTAGGTTAGAGATGCGAAGCTAAACTATGATGTATATAATTTTCTTTTTTTGTAACTTCAAAGTTGAAAAACTGAGTAAAGGAATGATTTCCCCGTTTTACAAATATACATAAAATTTTTCAGCATAATTTTCTCTATAACATACTAAAATTCTAACGAAATCGGATGGGTATAACCTAACCTAGATAATCTAGGTAACTGTTGGTTAAATTATTGTTAAATTCGTTTTCTCATTGTCTTTCATTACCAAGTGTTTTATTTATTTTTTTTTCTCGTTGATCACTAAGTTATATTATATTATATATTATATTTTTTAATGGTTTCCGAATTTCTCAAGGGAGCCCCGTCATTATTTTAGCCCCGGGCTTTATAAATCTGAATCCGGCCCTGCCATTTATCACGAGAATGTGTAGCTGTGATTGATTGATTTCGTTTAAGAATACTAACACTTACAAAGCTACTTTTCGTCTGAAAACGTTTCATTACAACAAAGTTGTGGATCATTTGCGAGAACAGAATATAGAAAACATCCCAGTTTTGATACAATAATATACAATATGTCTTTAGCTCAACGTAGTACACACTGTAGATTACTCAGAATCTACTAAATGTATTATTTCAAGTATTGATTAGTTAAAAACTCTCGATAAATATTAATGTGACTGTAATCGGTATCTTATGAATTCGTAACGTTCCGAACGATTATTTACTCATGATTCTTTCTGCTGTTGAATCGTTAACGATAAACCTGAGTTCAAGGGCTTATATAAACATTAAAAATAACTTTTACGAATATTTTTTTATAACAAACTTTATTAATTCAACGTAGGTATGAAGTTTTTTCGTATAGAGATTTCTACTTTTTATTAATATAGCAAAATATAAACTGGATAACAAAGAACATGAATCAGATACAAAATGACAAAGGGCGTGTTTGGTGCCAATACTCGCACCCTAATTTCATAGGCGCACATGATATTTTTTCAATCGATATTGTCGGTGGTTTGTAGGCAATCAACATTACACGACGCATGTTAATAAACATCTTGATGAATCTCCATTGTACCATATTAGTCTTGATTTATTTTATCACGCAAAATCTCTATTACTAATTTATATTAAAAACGATTATACTGTATACCAAACACTTCCTTTGTACCTAAATATCAGTGATCATAATTGAAAATTTTCAAATACGGACTATCAATTTCATCTCTATAAATATAGATATGAATCTTTGCTGCTATAAAATTTTATTTAATTACTTTATCAAACCAAATCGAATATTTAATGTTATTTCTTAATTTCATTTGACAATTTAACAATATCCATAATTTATAATCCATAAAATTCTCTTAGAAGACGTGACCTTCAAAGTTTGTCTGTTACCATTTGACCCTTCCTTAATCAAAGCTTTCATTCATACAAATGTAGGCAATCAACATTACACGGTTTGTTTTCATCAACGTGAAAATTAATTTTTATTCTCTTTAAGAATGAAAACAACGATTCTTTTAGTAAAATATATTTATATAATCACATTACATTTATTTGTATATTCATATAAATTTAAATATATAAATCTTATATATTTAAATCAAATAGCTCTATACAATCGAATGTAGGCAACCAAACCAGCGCAATGCACAGATGTTATAAACAGTTATCAACAATTTAAGTGTTTTTAACGCAATCCAAGGGGGAAAATACTCCATTTCTACCAAATTACCATCAATATTATAATTTCTGAACATTATTCTGGTTATTTTCTAGTTCCCTACCAATATTTCTACCTTTTTTACATAATTAAATCATGAATATTTAAACTACGAGCCGAAGGGAGTCTTATTAGCTATCTCAGTATGGTAATTTTGCATCTCTTCGGGGCTGCTTGTTATTCTTTGCTGAATAATGATACTGCCGAATTGTATATATTAAACAATTCTAATTGGTTGGATAGTACCGACAAATGTTATTACAAACTCCTTCGGTTGCTCGAAATAACGACGAGCAAACCAGTCAAACTGAAACGGGTTGACGTAATTTTTATTTTGTATACTCTAACAAACTAAAGAGGAAATTAGACAGTTATATTACGTAGGTACGTTATCTTGGAATTAAAAAGTAAAAAAGTTTATTTCGACAAAAGTTTTATGAAATCAATATATGTATCAAAACTTATAAAAACTGTTTATTGGAAATATCTCATTTCCTATAGCTTTAACGTTATTTAAGTTTATTATAAATATTATAGAGAATGAAATTTTCTACAACTTTTGTGTATAGAATTTTTTTATATATCAAACCGTTTTTGAGATATAGGGTGTGGAATGCGGAATCTAGAGCTAGAGTTATTCTCGTTAAATAATACGCCATATATAGACTCGTGATGGAAAAAATCGACTCAAGTAGCACGCTAGTGGTCGTAGCATCCGTTCTCTTGCTGATTATGATCATGAAAACAAAGAGCATTCTTGTTAGTCATTTTTTTTTCTCGTTATAACTTATTATTTATATTGTCGTCGATGCAACATTGGCTCCACCTACTTTAATCAAAGTAATGCGTTATTATTCAATTTTGACTTGATTTTTGATTATTATGATTATGATTGTGAAAGTTGTGAATAAAAGTCAAAATTTCGATTCGAACAAACATCTTGAATGGTTTTAATACGCCTTATTATAGCAACTTTTGATTTAATTCATTTTAAACGTCATTATTATTTAAAATAATGAGACTTCAATTTTCGGGACTAGATTTCGAAGATCTAAGCTATGTTAGTGTTATCTAACTAGAAGGAAACTGAGCCATAGCGGTTTGCCCTTTTCCCTTTTATCTGCACGAAATTAAACCGTAGTGGTTTACCCACCCTTTTCCCTTCGCCGTAGACGTGTTTTCTCTTCCCAAGTACGTCAGCTATTTAATATAATAAGTCGCTTATTTTATAGGCTTTGTAACCGTATAGAATTAAGAACTGAAACAATTTTTTTTACTTTTCAATTTATGTTGGTGTATAGCAGTTTATTCACGAAAGAGTTTGCACAGTTTTTGATACCAATTCATTAGTCAACTATTGAAATTTCTCTAAAAATATTGCGGGATATTCGTGAAAACGATCGAGAAAATACTCGGCTCTAGATTTATTATCAAAGATCTTCAGAAAAATATTTGAAGAGGTCAATAATTGGAGAGAAAAAATAGTAAAAGAAGCAATAATTTTATCATATTTCTACGATTTTAATAAAACGTTGACATCAATATTACGGATCATATATTTTATGGTGAAAACGACATTTAAAGCGACCAAAAAAAATTCGAAAAAAGAAAATAGGTCCATACACTTTTTCAATGTTCAATAAGTTCGATCGTCGAGCTACTCAAAAACCACTGAACCATTTTACCAAATCTGGAAACAGAAAATAATCCGAGGGGGATTAAATCTGGCGAATAAGGTGTACGAGGTAGCAATTCAAACCTTAATTTATTAATTTCGGCCATCTCAATAACGAATGTGTAACCTGGTGCTTTATCTTGATGAAACAACACTTTCTTCTCAGCCAAATGCGGCCGTTTTTGCTTGATTTATTCACTCGAACGTTGCATCTTACTCGCCGTTGATAATTTTTCCTTTTTCAAGCTAGTCAATGAAAATTATCCCATGCGAATCCCAATAAAACCTTGCCTGGAGATGGAACGGTCTTTGTCTTCTTTGGAACCGGTTCTCCCTTTCGAAACCATTTCGATTGTTCTTTTGGTTCAGGTGTGAAGTGACGGACCCACCATGCTGGTCTTCGCATGTACTACGGCCCCGTTTAAACTCTACTACCTGAGCAGTTCAGCTTTTATATTGATTGTATTGATTACAAATTCACTATTGATGGCTGCCAAACAAATAATAAACAACGTGGCGTCTCCAAACTTTGAACATATGCTGTACAGATTGAGTACTTTCTAATACAGCGGCCTTTTTCAAGCAGCTACCGCCATATCTAAGTCGGACCGGGTACTTCTTGGATCGTCCTCTTGAAATAACGAGCCTGATGGAACGATGAACTACGATTGCAGGGTTTTTTCGCTACTGTAAATAAATCAGTATAGCCGTAGCTGTAAAACGTTACTTATAACAACAGAACAACGACTTGGTATGGAAAAAAATCTGTTTTCCGATTCGATGTGATCTTTGGTTAAGTATTCGTTAGGATGCTTCAACTGTAACTTAAATTGGAACGAATGTTTAGATGAAAATCTGCTTTATAGTCTATTTTGATGAAAGAAAGAGTAATAAAATGATGAAGAATTCGTAATCCATAGGCGTATCACTTCTTTTAGTCGACGGTTAAGATATTAGTTATCAGATTTATATATTGTGTATATTTGAACCCTGACAAAGAAAAAAATAATATAATGGCATAAAAAAGTATTTGTATGTGTTTGAATTTGAATTAGATTGCTAACCAACACGTTCTTATTTCAATCAATCTACCCCAGAATAATTTATGTAGTCAGGGTGTAAAAACAATGTTTACAACTTACGTCTCTTTCTTTGTGTTTCACTTTCAACAAGTTGAATCCTTAATCAATCAGATATGTCAGAAGGGCGTTAATAACTTTCGTGAAATATTCTTTGAGAAATTGTTGTTGAAAATATATGAAAATTAGGTGCTAACTTCCGAAACGGACTGGTCCCTAGTGATGTTATTGGAAAGTTTTTTTTTTCGTAAGTTTGAGGAATTATTTAGATTATGTAGTCGTTCGGGGATTGGATTTTGATAAAATTAACCTCACAAAAAACATTTTTTATCAAATTCTACTAGGTTAAGATAATTTCTGGTATTTTTTTGATTAAAATTAGAGTACAATAATCTTTTTTGATCACATTAAACACAGAGAAGTAAATTGGCTGCCAAATTAGACTTTGATGTCTTTAATTAGACTTTCTTAAGTTGAAATAAAAATAATTTTCTACAAAATAAGAAGGGAAGAAAATTTTTGATCAAAATCAACTCATAAAGTTCATTTTTTGGTTAAATTAAGTACAGAAAAGCAAAAATTAGGTTCTGAAAAATCAGTTCCCGCCAAATTACTCGAATTTTTGATCAAAATCAACTCGTAAAGTTCATTTTTTGGTTAAATTAAGTACAGAAAAGCAAAAATTAGGTTCTGAAAAACCAGTTCCCGCCAAATTACTCGAATTTTTGATCAAAATCAACTCATAAAGTTCATTTTTTGGTTAAATTAAGTTCAGAAAAGCAAAAATTAGGCTCCGAAAAACCAGTTCCCGCCAAATTACTCGAATTTTTTATCAAAATCAACTCATAAAGTTCATTTTTTGGTTAAATTAAGTTCAGAAAAGCAAAAATTAGGTTCTGAAAAACCAGTTCCCGCCAAATTACTCGAATTTTCGATCAAAATCAACTAATAAAATTCATTTTTTGATTAAATTAAGTTCAGAAAAGCAAAAATTAGGCTCTGAAAAACCAGTTCCCGCCAAATTACTCGAATTTTCGATCAAAATCAACTCATAAAGTTCATTTTTTGGTTAAATTAAGTTCAGAAAAGCAAAAATTAGGCTCCGAAAAACCAGTTCCCGCCAAATTACTCGAAGTTAAGATGATTTATAATCAAAGTAAACGCATAAAAGTCATTTTTTGGCTCTATTCAACTCATAGTAGATTTTTTTCGATAAATTAATCGAAGAAAAGCAGAATTAAGTTTAGATAAACGATTTTTTACCGAATATTACGAAGATGACGAAATTATTGGCCAGAGTAAACTGGTAAAGGCCATTTTTTGGATAAATTCAATATACAACAGCCCTTTTTGACTAAATTAAACACAGAAAACAAATTTTTAGCCAAACTTTAGACTTTAGAGTCATATTTTGACAATATTAAGCTGAAAAAGATAATTTTCCACAAATTTAAAATAAAGAAAGACAAATTTTGATCAAAGTCAACTTATAAAGGCCATATTTTTGCCAAATTTAACTTAATTTGCAAAAAGCAAAATTAGGATGAAAAAAAAACCATTTTTTACTAAATGTTATGAAGTTAAGGAAATTATTGGCCAGAGTAAACTAGTAAACCTCATTTTTTGGATAAATTCAATATACAACAGCCCTTTTTGACTAAATTAAACACAGAAAACAAATTTTTAGCCAAACTTTAGACTTTAGAGTCATTTTTTGACAATATTGAATTGAAAAAACAATTCTCCAAAAAATTAAAAGGAAGAAAGACAAATTTTGATCAAAGTCAACTCATAAATGCTATATTTTTGCCAAATTAAAATGCAAAAAGCAAAATTAGGCTCGAAAAAACGATTTTGCACCAAATATCCTGAAGTTGAGACAATTTTGGATCAAACCAAATTGATAAAGGCCTTTTTCGACTAAATTCAATATACAACAACACTTTTTGACTAAATTTAACGAAATTTGATCCATCCAACACTTCAAAATTTTCAAAATTATAAACAGCCATACATTTTTTTACTAAATAATCCAAAAATAATCCAATTTTTGATAAAAGCGAACACATAAAGGCTATTTTCTGGTAAAATCATTTCACAAAAGTCGTTTTCGACTGAACCCGACTTAAAAAATGAAATATTTCGCCATTATTTTTTACTAAATGAATCTCAGAAAAACTATTTTCCAAATCATGCTTCTTCACTTGCCTTAGCAACAGAAATTAGTGAAAATAAGCAAAAATAATTCATTGAGCGCCAAATCGTAGCTGTTAGGAGGATAACCCACAAATACCAAGTAGGACTAATCCCAAACGTACAGATGGAGACGTTTAAAAAATTCACCTTGATCTGATTAAAGAGAAAAATGATCTCGCTAAATCATATTTTAGAGAAAATATTGAGAAGGGTGTTTGTATATATATATGTATATCGTTATGTCATAATTTTTTTTTTCAACGGTATTTATACTTCCAATTTTTTTACGCCGAACGATTTCCATGACATTCTTCCAAAATTTTCACACGCTTTCGCCAGGTATTTTTTTTTTCTAACTATAAGTGCATAAGTCGCGCTTGAAGCGATTGCCAGGTTATTTGGCAAACACTTTTTTAAAAATTAACACATTTCAGATGTGTGTGAATAATATTGGAGGTATTTTAGATGATGCGCATCAAAGTCATTTAAAACTGGATACAAATCTCTTTCATTGATACATTAAAAAAAGACCAAACATACTGCTTTTACGTCAATGAACCACGTATACCTCGTTGTGTTAATTGGTTTTAGTATTATTAAAATGAAACTTCACTGTTTTAACGAAAATAATCCTTTTTATTAATATGTCAAATGCCAGTCACACAGAAACTTAAACTGTCAATTCACAGAGCACACCCTATTGGGTATGTTTTGTGTTCACACTCGCAGCCAACTTCACTACGTATTAGCATGTTGCCTATTCTAATATACCCTTTAACAAATCTTCTCATACCAAAGTTTAAAATGCTATTTTATTCTCAAAATACTCAAATGTTATACTTTTGAAGGTTTTGTGAGTGCATCCTCCATTTTTTCATCTGAAGGACAGTGATTTATGTTCAGAAATCCATCTTTAACTTTCTTTGTAATGAATTTTCGTTTTATTTTCTTAATTTAGTTATATTTTTATATGGTGGTGATGAGCCCTGGGCACATGACCTGTTATTTTATCTGTTTTTAGTAATAATAAAATGTAACGTCACTGTTTTAACGAAAATAAATATCTTCCTTTTTATTAATATGTCTAATGCCAGTCACACAGAAACTTAAACTGTCAATTCACAGAACACACCCTATTGGGTATGTTTTGTGTTTACACCTGCAGCCAACTTCACTACGTATCACTTACCATGTTGTCAATTACTCTTTTAAAAAGTAAATTTTACTAATTTATGTAACCCGAAATAAAAAGCCGGCTGATTATTTCAAAAACCCCCTCAAATATTTGCACTATATGACATATTTAGTTCAATTCTATATTCATCGAGTTGTACCGGGTGGGAAAATAAGTACGGCCGTCGGTCATATCTCAAGATCGGATTATATTACAGCTTCAGGGAAAAAAAGAAGACAATTGAGTCCCTATTCTTTTGCTAACAACCTGAAATCTACCTTAACTTATATTCCCAAATTGGGACGAACCTTTTTTACTTAAACTGAAGCTGTTTTTTCGTCTTCTTCGAGCCACTTGGTCGTCTCTTTTTCTTCCTCTTTCTAACCTTGACAGCACAATCAAAAACCCATCACCACAACTCCAGCCCTGCAGAGGATCAACTCCCACATATCTGAACTCCAACAAACCTTTCTTCATAAAAAATTTCCCTCATCCTACCCAAATATACCCATCTCCCTCTCATTCTATCTCTTTCTTTCTCTCTATTTCTTTCTCTCTCTCTCTCTCTCTTTCTCTTGCTTTTGGTCCCTTTCTCTCTTTTTCTCCGTCTGGTAACAACGGATGACTTCAATGTGTCTTACTGCCGTTATTACTTTGATGTCAGGCTGGATTCTTGCAACTGGCTATTAAATATGATACACGACGATGCTGAAATACTTTCAGGATGTTTCGGGACCGGTGGGGCTACGTTTCAAAGTAATGGTAGAGTAAATCGCCATAATATGCATTACTGGTCCAAAACGAAACCCCGTTCGATGCAGAAAATCCAACATCAGGGTCGTCGGTCTGTGAGTGTGTAGTGCGGAATTCTAGGTGGTCAAATCATTGGACATTTTTTTTATTGAAACGATTAATGGAGAAAGATATTTCGATTTTTTAAGAAACGAACTGAAACTTCTTATAGAAGACATACCATTGGCCATTCGTCGTAACAAGATGGTTGTTCGGCACGTTATTCCAAATTGTTAGACATTTTTTAGATAAAACATACCCTGATAGGTGGATAGGACGTGAAAGTTTATTTATATGGCCACCCATATCTCCAGTCCTAACTTTCGTAGATTTTTATTATATTTATATAACTTTTTATTTGAATAAAAAGAAAATATAATTGTATAATTTATTTTCGTGAATACACCTTAAAAATCATCTTCTTTTTCGTGAATATTGAAAATTCGAAAAAGATCATATTATTAATCATGCAAATGTGGTTTTGAAAAGTGATTTTCACCCGATAAGCATTAAAAATATTCAAGAGTAGACTGAGAACGCGCCCTATGAATATCTTACCGACAGACTTTCATATAAAACCGATTACTGTTCCAATCGATATGTCGACGTTTTTTTTTAGAATAGCGACTGCAAAAAATAATTATTTTACCACTAAAAATGAATTTATTCCAGCTTTTTTACGGTTATGTCAAAAGTTCGGCTCAGTTTTTGTTTACAAAAAAAAAAAATAAAATAATATTCATAAAAGGCTTTTTATCAATGAAGCCAAACACATGCTCACGAGGACAAGAAACTACATTTTATTTATTATTATTTATGTTTAATGTTCAGTGGCGTCGCCAAGGGGGGCAGTTACGACCGAGTCACTTTTTAATTGGAAGCTATGAACGAAACAAGTTGAACAAGCGAATATAGACAATTTGGAAAAGTGCCTTCCAACTGCATGTGGTTACTTCCAGAATTTCTTTCATTCTCGGGATTATGTTGGTAGTAAAATACTCGGCTTTGATGGAACCCGTTGTCAACGTACTCCAATCTGTAGCTGTGGACGTGGTCAAAGTCTCGGAACACTTTAAAACAATTTTCGTTTTAAAAACCACCGTGAAAATCCGGAAAAAGTAACAGACGAAATTATTAAGGAAGCTGTTGTTGTTGCAGAGAAAAGCGGACTGTAGGGGAAACAACGTCATAGAAACAATCATCCAGCAGAATACTGGAAGAGGTCTTCAGTAATACCATAGTTGGATTCAATATCTAACAGTTGTTGAAGAAAAGTTAAAAGAAACAAATTCCTTCTTTCGCGAAACGGAAAAAATAATAAAAATTTTGATCGCTTTATCATGTACGACCTGTACAGTAGAGCAGCCTCAGAAGACTAAAAACATAGCTAGGAAGCACCAGGGCTTGTTAATCGCCATCGAGGCAAAGACTTCCAAAGTGTAACGCTTGATGCTCTCGACTGTACCAGGCGTTCATGTCTATGAAGTTTTGACTGGTTTCGAATGAATAAATTAGAAAAATTTGTAAAGTAATTGAAGATGTATTTATAGATTGAGTACATTTCGAATTCGATACGTAAAATCACTTTAGCAACTGTAAATCGTATTAAATATAAATTTCTGTGGTACATTGAAAATGAATAATTGAAAATAAGCAAATAAATCGTCGAGCTACATTTAGCAAACGACCGTAACGTTGTTTATAGCTATTTATTAGAGTCAGGAGACCTTGAATTGATTAATTTTATACGCATAAATAGGTGCGATTTAATCGGAGTGTATTTATAAAAGTTATCAAAATGATTATAGTGTGCCAAAACACGAAAACCTTCATCTTATAGTTATCCAATGATTTAGCCCCATCTTTAGATACGTTCCACAACGATTCGTAAAAGTTTGGTGGGTCAGATCCGTTGTTTTTATAAAAAATTTTCATCCCGGTACGTTATTATACCAAAATTCAGCCTTACTATACACTTTATATACTTTTTGCGTTTAAAGAATCAAATAATTGTAATAATTTTTCAGTGATTGTAATATTTAAATTAATCGTTGAAACCTAACCTAACCTAACCTAACCTAACTTAATCTAAACTAACCGTGTGGTGCAATTGGGCAATAAATACATTAAATGGCACTTGGTTTAATCGAATTCGAATAGATATACAAACTGTACGTAGAATCAAACAACAGCCCAGGCTTGTGATTGGATTTTATTTTGTAGAGAAATACGTAGGTTAGATTAGGTTAGGTTTCAATTATTTGATTCTTTAAATGCAAAAAAATACCTGAAGGGATGATTTTCGCGCCCCATGTGCATGCGTATTCTTGTTCAGCGTTATTTTCTTTATAACATACTAAAATTTTAACGAAATCGGACGGTTGTAACCTAATCTAGATAATTACCAAAGTTTTTGCCCACCCATTCATTAAATATCAAAATAATACACTTTAACAAATTTATCTTTCATATTATTAAAGGAAGGTCGAAACTATGTCTTACAAACAAAAATAATAGTGATTATGATTGTAGTTTAGTCCCAGTTTGCCCTGCGAGATGCAAGAAAGCGCTGTGATTTATACTTTTTAGACCAAGGCATATTTTTGTGAAGTTAATTCAAATCCAGACTTGTAAATCCAGGAGCTTCGTCGATAGAAAACGTTCAGGACAGCTTCGAAAAACCACAACTGTTCAAGATAAACGTATTGTATTAAACGGTAAACATAATCGACGACTCACGGGCTCAGAAATAGCAGCTCAGATTAATGAAGACGTCAATATAAAATTAAGCGGTTGCACTGGGATGAAGAACATGAAAATTGGACAAAGGAAGAACAGACTGTAAAACATGGCGGAATCTCAGTGATAAGGAAGATTTGGAGGAAGGGCGACTGAGGATCTGGTAAAAATTTTGGAAAAAATGGTTAAATTAGTAATTTTGCGTGGCCGCTACGTGCTAGGGACCCGCTAGACCCTCCGTAAATCCGACGCTGCCTGATCGGCAAAAAATTTATCATCCAGTACAAATGTTGGAAAACCCGTAGTCGCATCGTGTCCCAATCCGCTGTTTTCATAATATTTCTCGCAGAATTCCATTAATCTACGAAACCATTTTAGTTATGCATCCATAAATTACGATACATCGTGTTTGAATATATTCTTTATCAGCACAAAATCCATTGTCATAAATAATATCATCCAGTGGCAATGACATCAACCAAACTTGGAATCGTGACGTTCCCGCAAAGCCACAAAGAAACGTGCCTGGAGAATTTATTTCGACATTAAAAGTTATTTATCAACGTTCCCAAAGTTTCTGCGTTAGAGATGTTTTTCTATTTTGAAAGAGTGTTTTTCATTTTACCGCCTATACAGGTGCAATTATCAGAGCTTTACAGGTATTTATAGATTTAATTGGTGGTTTTAAATCCCGATCGCGCTTCTCAAGTTTATATAACTCACATTTACATCGGATGTTTTGTTCGCGATAAACAACATAAAATCCTCATTTCGATAGAACTACAATCGGAATTTAGTTAGTTTAAAAATAAACTAATGCACAACTAAAAGGTAGATATTATATTTCTTTTTTTTTTATTTTTTCCTTCCTTATTCCTCGATCTTCAACCTGATGTAATACGTGAATGATTTGGTTTGTAACTTTTTCCATCCAGGCGAAATATTATTCAGAATCAGTGAATCATTTGAATGTATAAATAAACAACAACTTTACACAAAGAAAACCGATTACCAAATCAAATAATGAGCTGCGCAAAAACAAATTTTTCTTAAATAAAAGTTTTGTGAACAATAAAGAATGTGGCGAACGTGGCTTCAAGATCTACTAGAGCCTAGCACAAAGGCCAAACAGTTGAAAAGAAAAGACAACATCTATCAACAGATGCTCAAAAAGTGATTTCAATAATCGACTTTATAGTCGAGAAATTTCAAGAAGAGGAGACAAATACTTCTCAGACTACATTCTACGAAGTTGCAAAGCAACGTGTGGCAATAGGGAATGTTTCTTGGTCTTAACAACTTTTTATTTTTTAGCTCTATAAGTAACTTTCATCAAAAAGCGCTATGTAACTTTTACTCTAGTTTTTAAGTAACAAATTCATCTTCGTATTTAATTTTACTGAAATTATCTTCGCTTGTGATATATATTAAGTACAATTCTTAATTATGGGTTCCTTATCAACCGATTATGGATTTACAAAATGAAAACATCGGAAATAACATTTCCGCTATTACGACTGACGTGAACCAGTGAGGATTTTTGATTTTAAAAAACTGGAATGCAATTTTTCAAAAATCTAATCATGCATCTCAAGTAACAATACAAATATTACTTTATGATTCTTTTTATTATTAGGAATTAATAATTTCTATTCCTTGAAAGGATTTTAAATCATTTTTAATTCGTTTAAAACAAATAGAATTGTTCTGAAAGTGTAGAAATGTTTAGTCTCTTTAGATATCAAATTTTTTAAATTAGAAGAAGAAGTCGTCTGATGTATTTCTTCTTCTTTTTTAATGTATAAGGTTAAAAGTTATTGTTGATTATTTGACGATTGTGTTGTAGTTCTGAATGAATTCCAATAAAAAACTTAATTTAATTGAAATATTAGACGAATTATACCTACAATAATGTCGATTCAATAGCTTTATGTCGTTATTGTTGACAATTAAGCTTATTTTGTCTTACATAACATGAAAATGTATTCATCAATGAAGGGAACTCTAAGTTTGAAACAATCCAAGAATTTCAGAATAATCTACTTTACAAACAAAACATTCACTGTCTTCGAATAGAATTAACGGACTGAGTAACGGAAATTACAAATTCGAATTATGCAGAAATACAAAAGAACATAAACAAACTTATTCGAATTCTAGAAGTATGGAATGAGTAGAATTGCTGCTACCTTGTTCAAAAATAAAGTTAACAACGTCGTGAACGATTATATTGAAACTTACACTAACTGATCGCATTTAATGGAAATAAGAGTCCAAAAAACTTGGACAAATGAAACAATTCGTTAGCTGATCGCATTTAATGGAAATAAGAGTCCAAAAAACTTGAACAAATGAAACAATCCGTTAGCTGATCGCATTAAATGGAAATAAGAGTCCAAAAAACTTGGACAAATGAAGCAATTCGTTAGCTGATTGCATTTAATGGAAATAAGAGTCCAAAAAACTTGAACAAATGAAACAATCCGTTAGCTGATCGCATTAAATGGAAATAAGAGTCCAAAAAACTTGAACAAATGAAACAATTCGTTAGCTGATCGCATTTAATGGAAATAAGAGTCCAAAAAACTTGAACAAATGAAACAATCCGTTAGCTGATTGCATTAAATGGAAATAAGAGTCCAAAAAACTTGAACAAATGAAGCAATTCGTTAGCTGATCGCATTAAATGGAAATAAGAGTCCAAAAAACTTGAACAAATGAAACAATTCGTTAGCTGATCGCATTTAATGGAAATAAGAGTCCAAAAAACTTGAACAAATGAAGCAATTCGTTAGCTGATCGCAAAAAATGGAAATAAGAGTCCAAAAAACTTGAACAAATGAAACAATTCGTTAGCTGATCGCATTTAATGGAAATAAGAGTCCAAAAAACTTGAACAAATGAAGCAATTCGTTAGCTGATCGCATTTAATGGAAATAAGAGTCCAAAAAACTTGAACAAATGAAACAATTCGTTAGCTGATCGCATTTAATGGAAATAAGAGTCCAAAAAACTTGAACAAATGAAGCAATTCGTTAGCTGATCGCATTAAATGGAAATAAGAGTCCAAAAAACTTGAACAAATGAAACAATTCGTTAGCTGATCGCATTTAATGGAAATAAGAGTCCAAAAAACTTGAACAAATGAAGCAATTCGTTAGCTGATCGCATTAAATGGAAATAAGAGTCCAAAAAACTTGAACAAATGAAACAATTCGTTAGCTGATCGCATTTAATGGAAATAAGAGTCCAAAAAACTTGAACAAATGAAGGAATTCGTTAGCTGATCGCATTAAATGGAAATAAGAGTCCAAAAAACTTGAACAAATGAAACAATTCGTTAGCTGATCGCATTAAATGGAAATAAGAGTCCAAAAAACTTGAACAAATGAAACAATTCGTTAGCTGATCGCATTTAATGGAAAGAAGAGTCCAAAAAACTTGAACAAATGAAACAATCCGTTAGCTGATTGCATTTAATGGAAATAAGAGTGCAAAAAACTTGGACAAATGAAGCAATTCGTTAGCTGATCGCATTAAATGGAAATAAGAGTCCAAAAAACTTGAACAAATGAAACAATTCGTTAGCTGATCGCATTTAATGGAAATAAGAGTCCAAAAAACTTGAACAAATGAAACAATCCGTTAGCTGATCGCATTAAATGGAAATAAGAGTCCAAAAAACTTGAACAAATGAAACAATTCGTTAGCTGATCGCATTAAATGGAAATAAGAGTCCAAAAAACTTGAACAAATGAAACAATTCGTTAGCTGATCGCATTTAATGGAAAGAAGAGTCCAAAAAACTTGAACAAATGAAACAATCCGTTAGCTGATTGCATTTAATGGAAATAAGAGTCCAAAAAACTTGGACAAATGAAGCAATTCGTTAGCTGATCGCATTAAATGGAAATAAGAGTCCAAAAAACTTGAACAAATGAAACAATTCGTTAGCTGATCGCATTTAATGGAAATAAGAGTCCAAAAAACTTGAACAAATGAAGGAATTCGTTAGCTGATCGCATTAAATGGAAATAAGAGTCCAAAAAACTTGAACAAATGAAACAATTCGTTAGCTGATCGCATTTAATGGAAATAAGAGTCCAAAAAACTTGAACAAATGAAGCAATTCGTTAGCTGATCGCATTTAATGGAAATAAGAGTCCAAAAAACTTGAACAAATGAAACAATTCGTTAGCTGATCGCATTTAATGGAAATAAGAGTCCAAAAAACTTGAACAAATGAAGCAATTCGTTAGCTGATCGCATTAAATGGAAATAAGAGTCCAAAAAACTTGAACAAATGAAACAATTCGTTAGCTGATCGCATTTAATGGAAATAAGAGTCCAAAAAACTTGAACAAATGAAGCAATTCGTTAGCTGATCGCATTTAATGGAAATAAGAGTCCAAAAAACTTGAACAAATGAAACAATTCGTTAGCTGATCGCATTTAATGGAAATAAGAGTCCAAAAAACTTGAACAAATGAAACAATCCGTTAGCTGATTGCATTAAATGGAAATAAGAGTCCAAAAAACTTGGACAAATGAAGCAATTCGTTAGCTGATCGCATTAAATGGAAATAAGAGTCCAAAAAACTTGAACAAATGAAACAATTCGTTAGCTGATCGCATTTAATGGAAAGAAGAGTCCAAAAAACTTGAACAAATGAAACAATCCGTTAGCTGATTGCATTTAATGGAAATAAGAGTCCAAAAAACTTGGACAAATGAAGCAATTCGTTAGCTGATCGCATTAAATGGAAATAAGAGTCCAAAAAACTTGAACAAATGAAACAATTCGTTAGCTGATCGCATTTAATGGAAATAAGAGTCCAAAAAACTTGAACAAATGAAACAATCCGTTAGCTGATCGCATTAAATGGAAATAAGAGTCCAAAAAACTTGAACAAATGAAACAATTCGTTAGCTGATCGCATTTAATGGAAATAAGAGTCCAAAAAACTTGAACAAATGAAACAATCCGTTAGCTGATCGCATTAAATGGAAATAAGAGTCCAAAAAACTTGAACAAATGAAACAATTCGTTAGCTGATCGCATTTAATGGAAATAAGAGTCCAAAAAACTTGAAAAAATGAAACAAGAATGAAAAAAAATGAACAGAAAAACAAAAATACGAACATTTTTACTGAAAAAACCAACTCAAGACTTATACATGTTACAGATTAGGTATAGAAACTTATTTAAAGTTGATGATGCTTCCGACAGAGGAATCATTTGAAAATTAAATCCCGCAGCCCAAAGATAATCGAACTGAAGTGGTAAATAGACTTTTAACTTTGTTGAAGTTATCTTTAGAACAGAACTGGTAGCAACAGAAGCCAGTGACATATTCGAGTAATGATTTCGTGAAAAATATGCAAAAAACACGAATAAACATGTTTTGAAGAAATAATTTTCTACCAAATAAACTGAGACAAACACTTTTTTAAAAGTTTAAACCACTGCATTAAATAAGAACAAATATTTAGAATTGGACATGGCTTTATTGTTTGAATTGAACGCATGGATCGCTTCTTCGGGTGTAGAAAAACGTCGACTTCACTATTTTTTGTTTTTGATTTGGGGAAATAAGAAGCAATCAATGGGTGCCAAACAATAACACTTCAATTGATGTTTTAACTGCTCAAAAACGTTTTTGATATGTGAGAGTTCGCATTGTCGTGGTGAGGAATGATCGATTGATTTCCCTGACACTTCTGGCAAACAATTGCTGGCGTACCATTCAGAATTAACCGTTCTACGTTGTTCTAATGGAACCATTTGCTCGCCTTCAAAGATCCATACAGTCGATTGTTGTTTATTTTTGGGTTCATTGCATAGTTCGATGACTCGCGGCCTGTCACGATCTTACAGACGTCTTTTGAAGCACAGCGATTGAATATTTTTTTTGAATTTGTAAACGAATCAAATATCACTCGTATGACAATACTTCTGAATAGATTCACTATTAAAAATATCAAACTTTATGATCGCAATATTCATATCAGTGTTACCATATTTCAAAACTAAAGCTGCAACCCTCGCAGTTTTGGACTCAAGTTTTATAATAAGAATTTTATTATGGAAAGTAACGTGAAATACTTTTGAAATGAAATAATACCAATGTCGGCTTTTTCGGCTAATATTTGAAAAAGAGGCTTTAAAAGATTTATTTTTGGTCTGAAAAATAGTCATAAGAGACATGTTTGTAAAAAACTGTATAAAATAGGTTAATACTTGAGAAATATCTGCTATAAAGACAAAAAATAAACATCTTTATCCCACAGGAAAAGACGTGATTTGGTCAAAATTCGGTTAATATTTGATATTGAGCTTTGTAAAGGTCATTAATCTTTGTAGAATGACATTTTTCCACATAAAACGACCGTAAACATCATATTTGATCTTGAAAATAGCAGTAAACAGATTTTAGTAGATTTACTTTCTTCTATATACTTCAAAGTTCGATAACTTTGTCGTTGTCTTTTGTTTTATGAAAGAAACAAAGAGTAACATATTGAAATTATTCTGAAAAATATTTAGTAATATAATTAAATAACTCAATTCGACAACTTGCTTTTTAAAAAACAATTTATTTAACAGACTGACGATTTAATAATTTAAAGTTACAATTGGTTACACAAATCTAACAGAAATATGAAATACAGACAATTTATAGTAATGATAAAATTAATGAGGTTAGAGTTCGTACTAATAAATAAATAATTGATAATGATGCTCCGCTGTGATAAGGGATTACGTAACTCTAACTAATAGAACTCACTATATACAAGAAATTGTACCTGTTACAACTTGTATCCTACATCAGTAGTAAGTCAGTAGCGGCTCGTTGTAAAAAAATTTAGACCTTCTGCAATATTTTCACTAAAACTTACCTTTTAGAAGTTTTCCAATCATTTTTAGCTTGAATATTGAATTTCCGTGTGTAGCTTTTTCCCCTACTTACAATAGTTTTTTTTCTATAAGCTTCTGTTATTTTCTTTTAAGTCATTTACTTCTCCAAATTCTTTCCATGTTTCCTTTTTTGCTTTCTTAATTTCTTTCTTGACTTGTTTCCTTCGTATATTTCTCTGTTTTCTCCAGTTTGATTTCAATATAATTTCTCCATGTTGCCTTTTACTGTTCAACCATTTTTCTTATTGCTTCTGTACACCATCTGGTTGTTTTGTGTTCTATTCGTTGTATCATTCTCCTCCTGCGAATTTCTTCTCCATACGTTGTTTCTTTGAATAGCTTCAATTCTTTTTCTAGCCTTACCTCTCATTTTTTATTCGTTGTTTCTCGGTATTTCCTTCATTTTCTTTTGTTCCCTACTTTTGTATCGAACTTCTCTAATATCCTTTAGTGATTACCATCTTTATATCCACAATTTCAGCTGAATTCTAACCAAGAATTTCTTGAATCATCTCACCACTCCTTAAGGCAACCAATCTCATTTCTCAAGATCTGTTAACCGAATAGTTAAGTGATTCAAAGTGTTTATATTCCGTTTTTTATGTCAGTTTTGTAGATTGTTAACTTTAACCCCTTCTTCAATTATTTCTTTTTATCTTATACTAGCTTTTACCCGCGGCTTCGCTCGCATCGAATCCATTAAATAAGTATCAGAAATCATTATAATAGAAAATAACGAACTCTGTAGCTATATTAGAACCTGAGATATAGATCTCTGAATGTAGAAAAATTGCCAAAAACCTACAAAAATCCATAACTCCACATTGAATGTCCGCGCCTAGCTCCTCTCCAACTCAACCGATTTAAATGTACAAAAACTCAAAAGAAAGAAGGTGTTTCAGCGAGTGTTCTTAAACCAAAACGAACTCTGTAACTATATTAGAACCTGAGATATAGATCTTTGAATGTAGAAAAAATGCCAAAAACCCACAACTCCACATTGAATGTCCGCGCCTAGCTCCTCTCCAACTGAACCGATTTAAGTGTTCAAAAACTTAAAAGAAAGAAAGTGTTTCAGCGAGTGTTTTTAAATCAAAACGAACTCTGTAACTATATTAGAACTTGAGATATAGATCTTTGAATGTAGAAAAATTGCCAAAAACCTACAAAAATCCATAACTCCACATTGAATGTCCGCGCCTAGCTCCTCTCCAACTGAACCGATTTAAGTGTTCAAAAACTTAAAAGAAAGAAAGTGTTTCAGCGAGTGTTTTTAAATCAAAACGAACTCTGTAACTATATTAGAACTTGAGATATAGATCTTTGAATGTAGAAAAATTGCCAAAAACCTACAAAAATCCATAACTCCACATTGAACGTCCGCGCCTAGCTCCTCTCCAACTCAACCGATCTAAGTGTTTAAAAACTCAAAAGAAAGAAGGTGTTTCAGCGAGTGTTCTCAAACCAAAACGAACTCTGTAACTATATTAGAACCTGAGATATAGATCTTTGGATGTAGAAAAATTGCCAAAAACCTACAAAAATCCATAACTCCGCATTGAATGTCCGCGCCTAACTCCTCTCCAACTCAACCGATTTAAGTGTTCAAGAACTCAAAAGAAAGAAGGTGTTTCAGCGAGTGTTCTTAAACCAAAACGAACTCTGTAGATATATTAGAACCTGAGATATAGATCTTTGGATGTAGAAAAATTGCCAAAAACCTACAAAAATCCATAACTCCACATTGAATGTCCGCGCCTAGCTCCTCTCCAACTGAACCGATTTAAGTGTTCAAAAACTTAAAAGAAAGAAAGTGTTTCAGCGAGTGTTTTTAAATCAAAACGAACTCTGTAACTATATTAGAACTTGAGATATAGATCTTTGAATGTAGAAAAATTGCCAAAAACCTACAAAAATCCATAACTCCACATTGAACGTCCGCGCCTAGCTCCTCACCAACTCAACCGATTTAAGTGTTCAAAAACTCAAAAGAAAGAAGGTGTTTCAGCGAGTGTTCTCAAACCAAAACGAACTCTGTAACTATATTAGAACCTGAGATATAGATTTTTGAATGTAGAAAAAATGCCAAAAACCCACAACTCCACATTGAATGTCCGCGCCTAGCTCCTCTCCAACTGAACCGATTTAAGTGTTCAAAAACTTAAAAGAAAGAAAGTGTTTCAGCGAGTGTTTTTAAATCAAAACGAACTCTGTAACTATATTAGAACTTGAGATATAGATCTTTGAATGTAGAAAAATTGCCAAAAACCTACAAAAATCCATAACTCCACATTGAATGTCCGCGTCTAGCTCCTCTCCAACTCAACCGATTTAAATGTACAAAAACTCAAAAGAAAGAAGGTGTTTCAGTGAGTGTTTTTAAACCAAAACGAACTCTGTAACTATATTAGAACCTGAGATATAGATCTTTGAATGTAGAAAAATTGCCAAAAACCTACAAAAATCCATAACTCCACATTGAATGTCCGCGCCTAGCTCCTCTCCAACTCAACCGATTTAAATGTACAAAAACTCAAAAGAAAGAAGGTGTTTCAGCAAGTGTTCTCAAACCAAAACGAACTCTGTAACTATATTAGAACCTGAGATATAGATCTTTGAATGTAGAAAAATTGCCAAAAACCTACAAAAATCCATAACTCCACATTGAATGTCCGCGCCTAGCTCCTCTCCAACTCAACCGATTTAAATGTACAAAAACTCAAAAGAAAGAAGGTGTTTCAGCGAGTGTTCTTAAACGAAAACGATCTTTGTAGCTATATTAGAACCTGAGATATAGATCTTTGAATGTAGAAAAATTGCCAAAAACCTACAAAAATCCATAACTCCACATTGAATGTCCGCGCCTAGCTCCTCTCCAACTCAACCGATTTAAATGTACAAAAACTCAAAAGAAAGAAGGTGTTTCGGCGAGTGTTCTTAAACCAAAACGAACTCTCTAGCTATATTAGAACTGGAGATATAGATCTTTGAATGTAGAAAAATTGCCAAAAACCTACAAAAATCCATAACTCCACATTGAATGTCCGCGCCTAGCTCCTCTCCAACTCAACCGATTTAAGTGTTCAAAAACTCAAAAGAAAAAAGGTGTTTCAGCGCGTGTTTTTAAACCAAAACTAAGTCTCTATCTCGAATAGAACCTGAGATATTGATGATAGAACGTGTGTATGCGAAAAACTCCCAAGTAATGTACAGGGGGATATCGAATTTGAGTATAACTTGAGAATGGTGAAAATTAGATGAAATCCGATGGTTGATGGCTGATCTGTGCATCAATACCTTTCATTGAAAAAAAAATTAAACAAATCGGTTGGGTAGAACGCCTGAACGGACCCGGAATGGAAATCATCAATTTTTTAATATACAAGATTAATGTGACCGTAAACTGATTCTATAATTGTTTACAGTTATTATTTTATACGATAAGATTTAGTATTTAAGGCAGTTTGTACACTGATACAGCTCCTAATAGTTTGATATTCGTCGAGTCAAATTATCGGAACCGAAACGAACTTCGTTTATTCTGAATTTGCTTATTCAATTGTTATTTTAACACAATTGTAAATTGAGTCATTCAACTCTTGTATACTTTTCTTATATTCACATAATACAGTCACATACTTTCAACGTATTCCCTTCAAATTGCACCGCATCCTATTTATTTCGTTCTCGTTATTTAAATAAAGACGCTGACGTATCTAACTGCAGAAACTGCTATCATCGAATCTTACATGAAATGCCGTGACTTCTCTTTGTTAAAAGAACCGCTCAAGGCAGTTCACCAACATTTATAAATAAACAACTTATCAGATTCTTAAGTTCGTTGGGGTATTTTTAAAATGAATCTCATCATTTTATAAAACTTTATCAAAATGAAGAATCTTGTAGGGATAACAGAATGTTCATTCTTGAAAATAATAATTGAAAATAACTGCAGATTCATCAAATCAACAGAAAGGAAAGTATTAATGCGGTTTCGAGCTTGTTGAATCCCTTCAGAACAGTGTAGCAACACCCTCTCGTTCGGGAACTCTAACTTATATAACTATAATATAATAATTTTATTTGTTATTATCATATATATCCATTCAAGAATATTCTGCTTTTCAATATAATATCATTCTTTGCATTTTAAAATGACTTTCAATTTATTCTGTTTGGTGCTTGTGCTGTCAACTGAAGAACCTGTTAATTGCTCCCTGGATACCGTTTCTGAACAGTCGCTAACAATGAGAATCGCGAAGGTAGAACGAAGCATAAACTTTCTTATAGCCCAGTTCATAAGTTAGTTGTAATTATTTTCGCAAAAATGAGCAAAACCCTCGAATGAAATTATTCTTAATTTAAATAATATCGCTTATTTTACATCTAGCAGAATTGGTACGATATCGGAGAGTTAAAACTTCGTCACACTGGTCGGGGTCTGGAAGTGCTGCTTGCCTTGGTGCGGCGCGCCCCCCGAAGGCAAGCCAGTCGGCCCTGACCCATCACCACCAGCACTGGAAACTCCTCCGAAACCTAACCAAACTGTTTCCGCGTCCGAATTGCACGATATACAAGAAGACCTGGAAGACGAAGATGAAGAACAGAGCACTCTGCAACCGCTGGGAGGGTAAATGCTAATAAATAGATGTTGGCTTATACATTAAGTTCTTTTGATTTGCGCATGTGTAGTTGTTTTTAGATTTATAGATTTGAACTTAAAAGAAACCCAATATATTCATATACCTACAATACATATGGACAACAAGAAAAGAAGGTGGCCAAAATCAAAAAGAATAGGTCAGTCTATCTAACCAAATATCCCGCACTGTATTCTGATGTCATAGCTTAATCCAGTCCTTGGTGAATATAGGATAGCCAAGGTCAGGCTACCCAGAGTTTAGTCAGGCTTGGGCCGTGATTGGTTTGCCTGGGCAGGGTTTCCCAGTGTTGGTCGAAGCTAAGCCCCGTCGTTCAAGTCTGGGGACTCTTACATGGGTTACACGACATTATTTCACTTGTACACAATTTTGTTAAGAGAATAGAGATGCTGGAGAATCAAAATGAAGACAAGGATTGGTTTAATCTAAAGGTCTGATTATAGCTTTGTAAATTCGTGTCTTTGTTTCTTGTCTAAGGTTTTAAGGTTTTTGTTCTTTCACGTTCACGTTCTGAAGACATCCCGTGACCTTGTTTATTCTAGCTACTTGTCCTCTTACCTCGTTCATCTACGTCTCCATAACTGGTTATGTCAACTTCAAGGTGCTTGTACTTCATTCTCCGTTATATTATTTTATCTTCTAGTTCTAATTTTTTTAGTCGAGATAATCATATACCGTTTTCCTTTCAGATTAAAGATATCTAAAAATCTTCGAAGATCATCTTCATTATCTGCACATATCATGGCGTCATCGGTATAGCACGGGATTTTGATTTCTCTGTCATAGGCTTTTGTAAGGTCTATGAAGCAAAGGAATGCTGGTTTATTATATTCTTTGGATTCCTCAACTAGTTGTCGTAGAATAAATACTGCAACTATGTAGGCTCTTGCTGATCTGAATCCTTGCTGATTGTCTTCTAGTGTTATGATCGAATTTATTTTGTATAAGTTTCAATGTTGCATCTAGCCAACTACTGATTATTTCCTTTTTTAAACATGACTATAATTATACTGGTGTCTTCTGTGAGATGTTGGTCACCGTACTTTAGTAGTTCATTATGGACTCTATTCTATACTTTTCTTTTCTGTTTTTTCAGGTCTTCAGGGCTTTGTCGACTTCTTGAAGGGTGTTATTTCTTTCCACTGTTGTCTTAGTATCCTACTTATTTGTTTTTGGGCGCTGTAGAAGACTCCCATCAATTTTTTCGCTTTTCATCTGCCTAACTAGTGAGTTAATCCCATTCCTAATCAATTTGTATCTGTTGTAAGCTTCTGATGTTTGTTACGTTCTATTCGCTAAGAAATCTTTTCGTTTTTGCTAAAATTTGCGATTCCTTCCTTGGTGACATTTGAATTTTCGACAATACAAGATTTTCTTTATCTTTTCCTCGTGTGAATCATCTTCGTCTATATCCGAGACTTTGATCTATTTATCTCTTTTCTGGGGAAAGACTGCTAGCTTGGCACATCAACCCTCCCATTTTTGCCGAGCTTGGGACCGGCAACATTAGCATTAGGCTACTCAGTCCACCCACCGCCTAACCTAACCCGATATGACATAAAACACTGAACCATCATCAAATGGCAACACAGTTCTTGTCAACGTCACCAATATGACCACTTCCGGTCGATATCTGTTTTTACCTTGTTCCAAGCAACTTCAACGGAGTGGAGTTTTGAAACTGACTTCACTGAAGAATGTTGTTGTATATTGAGTATCTGATTGTCTCCCTTCAGATGGTAGTATAGAATTAGTTATTACGTCAAACACACTACGTGGACATACGTAATAATCGTATGAGAATTTTTTTATGTCACACACCCTGTACATATTTAGGACAGTACAGCTAAACAAGAGCATTGAGTAAGATAAAACTTGCCCCGAGCTGTTATATATTAAAAATGATTAAAAATAAAACGTTTATATGTTAACAATAGCATAAATTTTTTCGTTTCAAATATAATACTCCTTGTATTAACTTTTGATATACCCTCGTAGCTATCAATATTACAACATAGTTCTAAAAAACGCCAATAACAGGCCGCGCCAATTTTTAACGTTTACTTTGTCTATTGTAGCTTATCTATGTGCTCGATCATATTTACGTTCCCGCTAAAATCCTGACTCAGCACCTGACATCACGTCCAATGTGTTTACATTAATTATTAAACGTGTTAGCTCCTCAGAATAGATTTTAATTTTATACTCTACAAGAATAAATCTGAAATACAATATTCCGTTATCGAATTACAGATTATTAGAAAAGAAAATGTCAACCACGCGTGTTTGTTCAGTCTAACCATAAATGTGATTAAAAGTATAGCTCCCTTTATTGATTAGAGATTAATTAACTATTCTGTAAACAATGTTTTTTCTATATCAAATTATTAATAAATTATGTTTGATACTATTAAAGATCGTGTATGAATGGAATACGTGGTTGGAATTTTAAACAAATAATCAAATAATTGTGCCGAGGGATGTGGCTTTTACACTGTCCCGGAAATTGTAGTGGTTATTGGCAACATACCTGCTTGCACGTGAAATTTTAATATCACACACGAAACAAACACTGAGGTATATCAAACGCTACAACGAAATTTAGCAAACAATGATAAAAAAAATGATTTTTTTTTTCATCAAATATGTAAGAAAATTTGTAATTCAGTATTTATTCGCTTGGCTTGAATGTAAAACGAACTGATATTAACAAAGATATCTCTCCGAAAACGAACTTCTTTCACTATAACTAACGATACAAGAAAAAGCTCTCGTTCATTCTATTCACCAGCCATTTCTCACCTTCTTTTCTACTTCGAAAATAACCTATACTATTTACCAATATTGTCGTTTTTTTCTTTTCAATTAGGAGATTGACAACTAAAAGGACAAATGTTCAATCCACATCGCCAACGTATTCGATAATAAGCGGCCGAAAAGGACAAAGGACAAGATATTCGGAGGGATCGGCAGGTCTGCCGACGACACCATCTATCGGCGGCAAGATGCAGGCAGAACAAGGCACCATCGCCGATCTACAGAAACATCATAACAGATATCTTAGGAATAGGAGGCACACGCTGGCTAATGTTCGGTAAGTTGTAATATATAGTGACAATAAAGTTTTTTTAACTATATTAGTTATTAATGAGGTTTATTTATTTGTATCCTTTGACTTATAATTCGATAATACTTAGGAATGAACGATATACATAACATGCATTTAAAACACTCGATGTATAGTACCTATACTTAGAATTAATTTTTATTTTTTGTCAAGATTTCAAAATCGAGTATACATCGATATTTTTTTATTTAATACATAGAAACTTGTTAACTTGATACCTATAAAACATCAAAAATCAATTAACCTCAGTTTTCAAGTTACATATTCTTATTCAGAATCTGGCATTAAATCAAGAAAATTGAAAGATTGTTATCTAAGATTTGTAAAGATAACAGGCTTTCTCATTATGAAGGCAGCTGCTCCTCGGACAATAAATATAAGGTTGTTTCAGAAACTTTTAAAAAGAAATTGTGTACGATACAAAACATAACCTTGATAACATCTATTTGGTCTGATACGTTAAATATAAAAAGTTTAATAGATTTCAGTTACTTTCGGCGTATACAAACTTTCTGAAAGATATACGTCACGTCATATGATCGTTCAGTTCAGTTTTCCGTCCGTCTTATTTGAATATGCAGTGTTAAAAAATTTTAAATGAGTCGTCGCTTTATTTAAAATTTACATTCATGCGATAATATCGCCTCCCTAACGTAAAGAATTTGATGGCACAGAGATGGTTCTCCTTTCCTCTACCCTCCATAAAAAAACCTTACAATCGATGTAAGGAAAACATCGATGAACAGTATCCATAACTGATAATATCTACTTGACGTTTAGAATTATTCTTTCGAGAATGTTCCTGTCACGTGTCGTCAGTTAATAAATCGTCATTGGTTGAAAAGACTCAAACTCCCTTATGATACTACAAATTTAGTGACCTTTGGTCTTAAGATATTCATAGACCAAATAAATTATACGTTTACCTTATACCTATTTACTAATAATCAATAAATTAATTATGAAAGAACGGGTTTAAAAAAAATGATGGACTACGCGCATATATTAAGACTAAAAATGCATATTATTTAGTATATTAAAAGATTTCAATTTATTTATATTGTATATTATTCTAACAAGAAAAATTTTCTATAATTTATGACGAGGTGGCACAACTGATAAGCTACCCCACAACGATCAACATGAAACTATATACATAGACTATTGATACAACGAAAAATCGATTAATCATATCTATTTTCTGTGGAAACATTTGCTTCCGGAGATACCGGAAGTGGCCATTATCTCAGTAAGTCTAACAGATATCGAACAATGGATAACTTTGTTCGATAGATCTCATCAAAATCTATCTGTGTGTGATGATTGACGCATGCGCAGAAGAGTTTCTGTGGAAAAAGTATATAATAGGTAATTTTTGAAAAGTTAGGTTAGGTTAGGTTGTGTTAGAGACTGAAATAAAGGTAAACAAAAACAATTTTCTTCAATCAAATATTTTAATTGGGGTTAAATCTATAACTTTTACATTTTAAAATCTTTTTTGATTTCTTCTATTAATGAAATGAATGGCTCTCGTTGCCATGTATATTCTATGATTTGATAATGATTTAGTCATTTCGACTCCAATTTTTTATTAATTCTATAATATTGTTAAATATTACATTTACATCTTCCCCATTGCAAGTAGCGCCAATGTGGTTCCATCCCTTGGGTCGAGTGCTTTTAATTTCGTTGAAGTAACAGGCGTTCTTATTGAAATTCTAGGTCAGCAAATATGATTCTAAAAATAGACTTGGGTAATTGTTGAAATTTTCATTATTTAAAGTATGTCTGTTTATGCGTTTTGTTAGATACACGCGACATCTAGGCGTGTTACAAATAACGTTAGGAATGTTTAATGAGTACGTATCAACAGGTAAGGAATATTAAGGACGTTATTAAAGCAACCTAAAGCTGTTTATGAACGTAAAACGGAACATAAACGAATAAGAGTTGTAAAAAAATTGACTATCAATAACAGAAAATAGAAAAAAATATATTTAACCTAAGGTTACATCAAATATCAACGGCACCGTTCTATTAGAGCAACTTAGAACGATCAATTCTGTTTCAAGTGTTCGAACCAATCGCAAAGAACGAATCATTCTCCACCACGACACACTATCAGTTCAAACAAGAACGTTTTTGAACTGTCAAACCATCGAATTGATGGGTCATTTGCCGAACAGTCCTCGTTTGGCTTCCATCAAAAATAAATTGTGAGGTTAATAATTTTTTTTAATCAAATGTGACACTTTAAGTCACTCCTTGACATTAGGAAACGTCATATTTTTCTGAAAAGTAGTTAATAGTATTTCAAGATTTATAAACATTGAAATTAACATTATTAAAGACAGGTATTTAAAAGAAATCCATTTTCTGGGTTAATATTCTTTTGAACTTCTTGTCTAATATTAATTTCATTTGAATCAGTGAGATCTTCATGTATGGGTTTGTCCCAGAATGTTTTCTGAAATTTTATTTTCTAATGCTAACTCTCAACATAGCTTTCGACTACACTGTTGGGTTTGTACTCACCGTGTTGCTTTATTTTAAGAATGTCCACTGCTAAGTCCACTAGGAGAGACGCTGGCATCTTGGTATTGTCATAAACCTTCTATTATTCTAGTAACCTTGTTAGCGAATAACGTGTGTTTTGTTTTCTGGAATTTTATTTTTAAAAAAAGTCTACTTCTCGTTGGAACGTCAGTTTAGGCTTCCTACAGGTTCCCTAGTAAGTATCCTGCTAACCGTCTCTTCAGCCAAGCCAAAAGCATAGAATCTTCTTCTTCATATCGAAATTTTTGTGCACTGTGAGTTCAGATCTCAACATTGAATATATTGTCCACACATTTGACGCTTCTATTGTTTTTAAATTTTCAAAATAAGTAGGTAGTACCTTTTTGGTTGATATTCTATATATATAAATTTCAAATCGCACCATTTTTCAATTTTTTAGTAGACCTTTAGTATTTCTTGATTCGCCATCTGAAGACATTTCAGGTAATTACTTCTGACCTGTTTTGACTTATTTTGAAAAATAGTTGTTTAGTTCCATAGTAATAATACTCCACCATTTGATTAGACATTTATATTTTATTGTTTTTATATGTCTATCTTGAACCTTAAGTACCAACCCCCGTATTTATACCCTTATATCGGTAATTGTTAGATTTTAATAAATACAATGATTTAATTATTAACTTTTGGTATTATAATACATTCAAACTCATTTCAATATAAAATTGCTCAAGTTAAAATCCCAAAATCTACCGAGATTTACTTTTGTAATTCAAAAACTTCACAAACAATGATATCTAATTAGAAACTCGGTTGGGAATTACGAAGAACTATATTTAAATTAAAATTAACGTCAACAAACAAAAATACAGTTTCGTGCAACAAAAAAATTATATGCTGTGAATAAAGTAGAACTTTAAATTATCAACATATACAATGTAAACTCTCAAAAAGATATTTTACAATTTAAATTTGGGTCGATTGAATTTGCAACATATAAACCTTGATGATTAGAATTCTAGCAATTTCGTGAGAGAAAATAAAAATTCAATTTTGTACACTCGACATTGGTACAAGAAACTCGTTTAGAATTGTGTCGAGAATATCTGGTGATATAAATTTGGAAGTTGGAAGTAGCGAGAAATAATAAAATCTCGACTTACTCAAATTCAAAATAACATTTTAATACCAATCACCAAGTGCTAAAATAGTTTTTTGCAATAAAAATACTCTAATGATTCTAAAAACCTGTGAATATCGATGAAACACGTACATGCAATCTTGAATCAATGAGTTCGTTAACTAAATGAACAGTAGTCACTTGAAGCATCTGAAAGCACCAAAAATACAAACATCAATTGCAAAAGATTATGACATCCTTTGTTTTCATTCACCGACTACCTTAACAAACTTTGAGCTGTCGACAATGCATGTTACATATTATCAGATTTGACAGTCATAATTACAGATACGTTCTTTTTATATCTACAAATACGTTCTTTTGATATTGATAATTATAAATACGTTCTTTTTACATCTGAACATACATTCTTTTAACATGTATAGCTACAGATATGTTTTGAAAAAATGTATATTTACAGATACGTTTATTTGACATTTATTACTATACATACGTTCTTTATTTATATTTATATCTGTAGATAGGTTTTGTTTTATATCTTTATCTCCAGATCCGTTCTTTTGACACTCATAACTTCAAATACGTTCTTTTTACATCTATATATGCAAATAGATTCTTTTGACATTACATTTACAACTACAAATAATGTTTCTTAAAATGTATATTTATAGATACGTTCTTTTGACATTGTTAATAACAGATACGCTCTTTTTTATATCTGCATCTGCAAATACGTTCTTTTGATATTACATTTATAACTACAGATACTTTCCCCTGAGATCTATGTTTACAAGTACGTTCTTTTGACATTCATAATTACACATACGTTCTATATCTATAGATACGTTTGGTTTTATATCTATATCTTCACAACCGTTGTTTTGACACAACTTCAAATACCTTCTTTTTACATCTACTTCTGCAAATACGTTCTTTTGATATTTATAATTACAGATACGTTCTTTTTACATCTGCAGATACAATATTTTAACATGTATAACTACAGATACGTTCTGAAAAAATGTACATTTACAGATACGTTTATTTGACATTTATAACTAAACATACATTCTTTATTTATATCTGTAAATCTGTAGATAGGTTTTGTTTTATATCTATATCTACAAATAGGCGGTGTTTTACATCTTTATCTCCAGATCCGTTCTTTTGACACTCATAACTTCAAATACGTTCTGTTTACATCTATATATGCAAATAGATTCTTTTGACATTACATTTACAACTACAAATATTGTCTCTTAAAATGTATATATATAGATACGTTCTTTTGACATTGATAATGACAGATACGTTCTTTTTTATATCTGCATCTGCAAATACGTTCTTTTGACATAACATTTATAACTACAGATACAATCTCTTAAAATATTTATTTAAAGATTCGTTGTTGTGATATTGATAACTACAGATTCGTTCTAATAAAATGCATATTTAAAGATACGATTTTTTGACATTTTTTTGTACGTTCTATTTAATATCTGTATTTACAGATACGTTCTGTTTTATATCTATATTTACAGATAGTCCTGTATTAACTTCAGATACGTTATTTTTACATCTATCTTTATGTATAACTACACGTTTTTTTGACGTAAAAACAGATAAGTTCTCTTACAATTACAGAAACGTTCGTTTGACATTGATAAGTACAGATACTTTATGTTTTATATTTATATGTGTAGATACGTTCTTTTGTCATTTATAATTACAGATACGTTCTGTTTACATGTATATTTATAAATACGTTCTTTTGACATACCCGATAAATTCGTAATCAGATAAAACATTAATATTCAATATGATTATAAGAAAAAGTAAGCTAATATTCTAAATAATCCAACTTGTGTTTTAAATTACTAGATATTAATCATTTCAAGTAATAATTGAGATGGTGCTAATTATAAAATACATTTTTCCAATAAATCACTGTTACAGAAACCAGATGGCGTTTTATCTTTATAGTCATATGTTATAATTATACTGACGAACACTTTTGTGTTCTTACGTAAGTATACTGTTTGGTGAGTATTGTATAAAACTTCCCGACACGATATTTATAATACAAGTTCTTTTCGAATACTTCACATATTATCATAAATAATTTTATAATGGAAATTTGTTTGGAATATAAAGATAGAATAGGCATGTGAAAAATCCGTTTCTAAAAACTTTCTGTGTGAAAAAAGTTATTTAATTATAAAACTTTTCTGAACAAATGATAAATAATACCGAAACTTTTTCGTATTACAATAATCTCTAATTTGAAGAAGAAAACAACAAGAAAAAGTTGTTACTGTGAGATTTAGGTGTTTTCAGGATTTGTTTGTTTTGTTTTGACACTCCAATCGCAAGTAAATGGCAAGTCCACAGTCCAACAATATGAAGCCCGTCCCTCTAAGCATCCACTCCCAAATAAATCAACGAATTGATGCGAAAAAATACATTTCAACACCCCCTGTCACTTCGACAAGTCCTCATCCTCATTAGAGTCGCAGTTTCGCGCGTAGACTCCTTCTTCTGCCATGAGTTTTATGACAGATTCTGGAGGTCTTCTGTTAAGAGTTAGTCCTTGTCTTCTTGGTTGTCTGGACATCTTAATGTGTGTTTTTTCGCTGTCTCGGGTAAAACATTAACAACCTTTTTCGGCAAAAAAAGATCTGATCCGAATGGTTCTCCGCACCTACCAGCCATCAAACGTCAAACTATACACATCTACCTGTTCAAGCAATCACGCAATTGCGACAAGGCCAGACTCAGATAGAAGTGACCAGTGCGCTGAACATGACTCAGTGTACAGTTGTTACAAAGAAACTGTTAACTTTCATCGGCTCCTCCATGGTATTCAAGTCCAACAATAGCTCAGAGACACGCGAGAAGAGGTTGTGAGTGGCTGGGAAGTCAGAAGATTAAAGACATCTAGCATTGACCCAAAAAGGGCAACTACTAGCCCCAAAATATCCTCCGAGCAGCCTATCTACGGCTTCTCAGAGAACAATTTAATAGGTCTGGCGATCAAAAGGGCTCCGTTTATTCATACTGCAGGTTCCATATTCACAGGATGTCGAAATTGGCTTTATGGATTGGTTCGGACTAGAAATCGTGCACCAGATACGAATTTAAGTTAGTCCTTTCATCGTTTTAGTTTGATATTTTTTCTTTAATAAAAAATTATTTTAATAACATAGATCACTTGGATTAAAAAGAAAAATGAGCCCATTTTTTATTGAACTAGACTCAATTTGCTAATCAATAAAGTCACGCATAAAATAAAGTGTCGCAAAACGACAAAATTTCCCTAGACAGGTAAACTTTTCATTTTATTTGCGACCTTCTACGTGAACGTCGGTAGCCATAAATAACAAATCTAAAAATAAAATGTACGCGAATCAAAATTATACATCTAATTTTTTTTTTTATTTATTCAAGTTTTGTTCTCGTTTGTTGAATACTAACCGTATTATTTGATGGTATTATCTTGGGGTGGTGGTCGTGTAAAATACCAATTAACGGCTTTGTCAATAAAAACCATATTTAATTAAATATAGGGCGAATTTTCTTTTAGACGGCCATAATTCACGAAGTTAATTAGGAAATTTGACTAATTGAAGCGACAATATACGGTGTGTGACAAAAGTAATTAAGCTGGCAACGCCGAGGCGATTGGGCTAGCCCAAAATCGCTGTAGCGACTCGGCAATTAAGCTACGTCATTAGCGCCGATCCCCTGGCTACTCCAGAAAACATCAAATTAGTGGAGAAAACAAATGGTTTTGCTTCGCGGCCTCCTCCAGTTCTCTAAGTCCATTTTCAATGGATTTGTTCGTATTAATTTAGATTTGGGTAGAAATAGAAAAGATCCGGAAAGTATATAGAACAGTTTGTCAGGCCGAACTTCACTAGAATCCTTTCAAAAAAGAATGATTCATCGCATTGTCTTGGTGAAGAATCTACGACTTTTGTAGTAGTACTAGTTCTTGACCAGCTAAGCTTTTTATCTTCTTGGTATTTGTTATTGCACTTTGTTACTTTATACAGGGTGAATACGGAAGATGGACGACTTTTAATGAAATAATACTGAAGTAATTTTGAAATTACAACCAATTCATGTGCCTTTTGCTTTTCAAACCACATTTTAGTTATTTGTGTGTCGTTTTGGATGCAAAGATCACGTTTTTTCTTGAAATCCCCCAACGCGGGGTACAAAAAGCAGCGCACGGATACGTTGGAAGATCTGGAAGACCAAGTAACTTTGCCAAAATCTGAGATAACCTATCTGGTAATGTTCTTAGATTAAGTAAACGAATGTATAGAGACGAAGTAACAACAAATGTATTCTTTAAACAAAATTTATTTAGCTGATCAACCTGGGTTTCTAGCTACCGCTTCCCTTATCTTTCCAACACTTTCTGGTGTCGTGATATTGTCATAGATTCATTTGAAGTGTTCAAGAGCCGCTATTTATTTGAAAATCCAGTAACCTCTTACCAATATACACTTAGATCAAAAACAACCCTTTAATTTCTATTACCAGGTTCATATTTTTCTTAGTATAACAAAATGATCTAATCTTTGCAACGATATTTTCGATTTTTATTGTATCTTAACCATTTTTTGTTCTTTGTTCACTTTTCTACCCATTTTGGAACAAATACTTTTATGTTTGTTTTTTCTAGTTTAATTGGAAGTTTGATTATCTCTAGTTCATTATACATAACGATTTTCTCAGCATCACGAACTCCTCTTCTCGAACGGGGTCATCCGCATACATTTCCCTGCTCCGAATGGGTCTATTTGACGTCACATCATTACACATTCCCTTTGCAGACGTCTTGTTATACCAGTACAGTTTTCTTAGACCCACTTCATATTCCTCCCCATACCCAACTGCTTGTTATTGCGATTTTATTTTATTATTAATGTGTGAAACCGCGCTCCAAAAAAATTTAATGACGTCAGTATGTCTAGAATAATTTCAGTGGAAAGACATTGATCCTAATCTATCGCATATCAGTGATACATTTTTATAAGGAGGAAGTGATATGGTACAGGAACGGATATCCAAATATTTGGGTCCACATATATCAAAATAAAAGATGAACAGTAGTTAACGATGGTTCAAAAGTCCATCTTCTTGTTGTAACAAACGAAAAAAAACTAAGACACACTTCGGCATGTTCCGTTTAAACAGGCAAGAAACACGACCACCGGTGACCAGAAGATGTAAATCACGTCATTAGTGAGGGCTTCGAAGTGACACGTGTAAGGTTCAAACACTTGGACAAGCTTTACGATTTGCCAGTGACTGTAAACATCACCTACTGTCATAACTAAGGATGTGAAGACAAAAAATTTATAATTTGTAGTCAGCTGAGCAAGTAGGCGTTGACTGAGAATGTTATTCATCGTTTCTCGTAATTCGACAGCTGTCAAACGTCTCTTAGTTTGGAATTTTTGGAACCGTTGTTTGGAACACTCACCATCACGATGTGAAGACAACAAATTTATAATTTGTAGTCAGCTGAGCAAGTAGGCGTTGACTGAGAATGTTATTCATCGTTTCTCGTAATTCGACAGCTGTCAAACGTCTCTTAGTTTGGAATTTTTGGAACCGTTGGTTGGAACACTCACCATCACGATGTGAAGACAACAAATTCATAATTTGTAGTCAGCTGAGCAAGTAGGCATTGACTGAGAATGTTATTCATCGTTTCTCGTAATTCGACAGCTGTCAAACGTCTCTTAGTTTGGAATTTTTGGAACCGTTGTTTGGAACACTCACCATCACGATGTGAAGACAACAAATTTATAATTTGTAGTCAGCTGAGCAAGTAGGCGTTGACTGAGAATGTTATTCATCGTTTCTCGTAATTCGACAGCTGTCAAACGTCTCTTAGTTTGGAATTTTTGGAACCGTTGGTTGGAACACTCACCATCACGATGTGAAGACAACAAATTCATAATTTGTAGTCAGCTGAGCAAGTAGGCATTGACTGAGAATGTTATTCATCGTTTCTCGTAATTCGACAGCTGTCAAACGTCTCTTAGTTTGGAATTTTTGGAACCGTTGGTTGGAACACTCACCATCACGATGTGAAGACAACAAATTCATAATTTGTAGTCAGCTGAGCAAGTAGGCATTGACTGAGAATGTTATTCATCGTTTCTCGTAATTCGACAGCTGTCAAACGTCTCTAAGTTGGAATTTTTGGAACCGTTGGTTGGAACACTCACCATTACACTATCGGATGCGCGTTTCGATAACCCAGTTATCGTATTAGATTGAAGGTAAACTGTTTACCTTTTGTCCTTCGAAATTTTACTAGGTCAAATAATGATTGACACGGAAGTGAAAATAAAAATCCACAATATGCGAGTTAAGAAAGAATGACGAAGACGTATGCGAAATGACAAAACAAAAGCCAATAATGAGAAAATTTAATAGAATAGAGAAAAATTAGTATGGATATATCGTCAGGATGGAAAGTAATGAAACACCTTATTATCTTTAACATTATTCACATTCTTTTTAACCAATATTCTGATTGATAACTAACTTTACTTTTCAACTTTGGAACATCGTTTCACTTGAATAAATTTATCTGTATACGTTGAAATATTTTAAAGCATCTATGGGTTCTTGATAATTGAATTTTTCACCATCAAAAACAACGTATTGAATGTAATTGTGTTAATTTATTTTGATAATTGGCATTAACTTAACCTTCAATTGATAGCTGACTAATTTCATCTTTAGTTTGTTAGATTTTGGTTATTTTTCATAATTTATCAAATTCAAGGGGATACAATCAAAATATAAATAGGAAGTGAGTAACCAATTGCTTAGTTTTATTAGAAACCAGTGTAATAGTGGCATTATGTTCCTGTTTGTTTGTGGAATCGAGTTTATTTTGTTTTTGAATATGTGCCAAATCGTGGTTTTCGTCACATGTATATGTGAGGCGGAAAAAATTGTGAATACCTATTAAAAATTTATTTTGAACACTTTATTACGAATAAATGACTAACTTTCAGCTCGAAAAATATTTTCCTATGCTATTATGGAATTATGAAAGAAATTGTTTTACTAAAACAGCTGTAACAAAAAATTCTAATCGTTACTAGATTTTGACAGTTTTATTTTGCAAATACACTACATCAAAATTTTGTATTCGGCATATCAGAGATGTAAAAATCAAAATGAAAAATTTTTTAAATAATATATTTAATAAACCGCAGCCAAATGACTTTTTAAAAATGGGAATACAATCTTAAATAAATCGTTACGTCTCTGTCCTATTCCCTCAATTACTCCCATTCAGCACCTATCGATGCAAATATATTCAAATTGAAATGGAATAAAAAGTAGGCGAAGATTCCATCTTCTTTATCATTCGGATTCAGTTATCCAGATGAATCGGATGCTAATTCCGATTGCTAACCCATAAAAAAGTGAGTGTATTCTCAACCTTCGCGCAGGGGTGATTTCGACAAAGATGTAGAGTTAGCAACAAGTGAAATCCATAAACAAACAAAGTACAAGGTCTTCTTGGATCAATATCTGAATATAAATGCGAATGCCATATTAGGAATTGAGACAGGGGAGATAATAATGAATTCGAAGTGGGCCACACACGTGCTTATTATTTGATTAAATTTTACGAATGAAAAATATTTACTACATATATTTATATATTTTCTTGATTAGGCCAAATGTGACTTAAACACTAGACAGATATGTGTACAGAAAAATAAGATTGTGAACCACTAAAAAATACATCCTGACAGACATCTATCTTTCCCGCCAACGCTTCATTTTCTAACAATTATTACTTCAATATGTTTGTTTGGTTAAGTTTTTGATGAGTAAAATCTCAATTTTTATCTAGTAATATACTAATTATCAAACAGTTTATGCAATTATGAGTTATTTCTAGTATTCAATTTGATCGTTGAAAATAAGTAAACAGTGTTTCATTTTATTACCAGTCAGCTGCTTTTCTGTCTGCACGTTCACAAAATTGATAGTTTTAGGCACTAATTAAAAACAAAGTTAATACCACAAAAATGTAGAAAAAGATGAGGAAACTTTTTTCTCAAGACTATTGTTCATTATTTACATAACGTATTCTAAAAAATCTCAAAGAAAAACATACTTCTGTTTAACACTTTACTAAATATTATGATTGATAACTAACCTTACTTTTCAACTTTGGAACATCCTTTCACTTAAATAAATTTATTTGTATACGTTGAGTGGGGCACACACACGCTTATTTGATTAAATTTTACGAACGAAGAATATTTACTACACTCTTTTGGAGATACAAATATTTTACATATAAGATAATATAATAATGTAGAAAAAGAAGAAGAAACATTTTTCTCACGACTAATGTTCATTATTTACATAACGTATTCTAAAAGATCTCAAATAAAAACATATTTCTGTTCAAGACTTTATAATTATCACTGTCCGATGAATCCATTACTAAGTATTAAGACTGATTTCCGTCATATAATTCAGTCCAAATTGCTTTTAAACGATTTTAATCGTCGCATCGCACGGCTTATTAGTCGTAAAGTCGTTTGAACGGTTTCAAATTATAAAAATGAATACGTCACACTTACGACCAATTACGCATCCCAGATGTAATTAATAGTTAATTTAACTATTGTTATTAAACGTTTCGTTTTATTGTCTTTTTCATAGGCGCTTAGATTCGTTCCTATGCGGAACTATTCGCTACTATCCGACATAAATGTTAATGAATAGAGATGGGATTTGATAACGTAGTATTAAAACCTTAAAACTTTGTAAGAATAAATAAATTTGATATAAGCATTCTAATTAAACATTAAATTATACTTTCTAATACAATAACAAACAATAGCTAAAAGAACTTCATATATTCTAAATTTAATAAATACGTGACTAATTTTATTTTTATACTTAATATACATACATTTAAATACATACGCAAATTCAAAGAATAATTGATTATTAAACTAATTTTAGTCAAATAAATATACTTGTTTCAATGCACTATCAATTAATCATATTTCTATCAAAGTTTTTAATAAAACTCTGATTGTCAAGTCTTGAAATTATTAATAAAATATGTATTTTTAAAAATGGTTTATTTCCACCTCTATAGTTGGTATAGAACGGACAATGTGTAAGGATTCAGTTCGCCACACCAGACTGTTTATAACACCAATCAGTATTTATTTTTTTTTGTTGTCAAATCAACCACGTGTACATGTTGACGGCGTGTAATTTTTTTTTATTTAACAAATTTCTCGTTATTATATTGTGTATATTCAATATTACCCAAACCGCGGTTGTGTATTTGGTTAGTGATAAAAGAAATAACAGTTTGGATTAGTTAGTTAAGTGAAGTTTCTTATCGCGCTATTATTTATCGAGTGTTCGACGATAAACTCGCTTCAATTTTTGTCATTCTACAACTAAATTATGTACATTTGATGGTATTAGGTATGCAATAGTGAAATAAACTAGTTTATGGGGTTCGGGTTTTTCAAAATTCATATTTTGACAGTTTCATGACTTTTCCCTATATAGTGGTTTTGTTGACAAGTGAGATAACGTTTAATGCTTCCAATTTTATTGGTACGTTACGTGCTGGTTTTTGAAATATGCATATATTATACAGGGAGGCTATAAAAGTATTTGTAACATAATGCCATGTGTCGAACATTACAAATTATGAAATTTATAACGTTGTATTTTGCTTAGATATTTTTCATTTTTTCTATTCATTGATAAAATATTGATTTTTCTCATTGTGCAGTCATTTTTTAGTAAATAAATCAATCAATTCAAATATCGTCACAAAATTTGTTATTTTTCATTTGGTTTTTGTTGATTTCAAACGTTCATTTTTTTCAATTATTCATGCCTTGAGCGTTGTTTACAATTCATAAACTCATATTTCATCATAGTCTATATTCTCATGACCTTCCTCTCTACATTTCTTTTAATTATTCTAAGTAATAGATACCTTTAACTTATCTGGTTATTTCAAAATGTTTTTATTTTTTCACGTAATCTATTATTTAAATATTTTTTACGCTTCAATTTAAACATGTAGTTTTGTAGTAGTATTTTCGATTATTTATAACACAGATGACGCTGCAAATACTACGTTTTTCAGTAGTACCAACATTCAAAGAGATCTGCAAAAATTTCATAGATAAAAGTTTTGTTTGTCAATTAACACTATTTTTTAAGTGTAAAAATGGTTTGAACAAACATAAATTGAAGTCAAAGGTAATCATTCCAATGGGAAAAGCGTTCGTAATAATCAATTTTCCATACACAAATGAAAAAAAAACTTTGCTTGTCCATCACGACAATATGGCCGACGTTTCAAGTCACATTACTCATAATGACCTATGATTCTATGAATTAATTGTGATTACAAATCGTAAAGTCGATTGGAAAATGAAATTGAACAGACTCAAATTATGTTACTTTTAATGCAAACGACCAAATGAGGTGACGACTACAGAAATGTTGGAAAAAATTCACAAAGCGGTACTCGATGAACGCCGACTGAGAGTGCGCGAGCTAGCAGACATAGTTAGCGTTGCAAAAAGTGCGATACATCGCATATAAATCGAAAATTTGGACATGAGAAAGCTCTACGCAAGATGGGTGCCGCGTTCGATCTCTAAGAAACAAAAACAGCATCGTGAATAGATTTCGAGTGTTTGAACCAAATTTTTGTGCCGATTCATAACCATGGATGAAGCGTGGGTCCAACACTTTACACCCGGAAACAAAAGAACAATCAAAACAATGGGCTGACGAGGCAGAACCAGCTCCAAAAAAGGCATAAACCGTTCCATTTGTAGGGAAGGCCATGGCGTCGGTTTTTTGAGATGCACGTGAGATAATTCTCATTGACTATCCCGAAAAAGAAAAAAACCATCAACGATGAGTATTTTGCGACGTTTGAGCAAAGAAATCAATCAAAAAAGACCGCATTTTACTGAGAAGAATGCACCAGCTCCCACATCCGTTATTACGATGGCCAAAATTAATGAATTAAAGTTTGAATTGCTACCTCATTCGCCAGATTTATTCCCCTAGGATTATTTTCTGTTTCCACACTATTATTTTGTTTCTCGATTGATATATCAAACTCCAAGTCTTTTTTTAAACTCGTTTTATCACGATAACACATAAATTCTTGAACTTTCCTCGTATTTACCAACCAAATGCAAATAATCTCTAAATCTGAACCCTGTCACCTTGAAAACTTGTTGAATTTTAATAAATTCTATTAAGTGGCCATATTTTACGAATAATAATTGTTTCTTAATGGAAATTGATAGAGTTGTACGTAACATAGATATTGTTTGTATAAATAAATTTGTTTAAATTAAATTAGGAACGATCGCGGTCGCATTAAAATGCAATAAACAAATTTATACTATTGGAAAAATACAACACATTTCAATTCAACCGAACATTGTAGAAGATATGATTTAAAAATAGTGTAGAGACGGATGTTAAGTATATAATTGTGGGAGGTGGAAGATATGATAAAAGTAAAAAATAACAAACGATTCTGCCGCTTTCAATAGCGTCCTATTATGCCCTCTTGCAGGTCATTTGGAATTTCCTCCTCAGGTTTCGCGACATCTGTTTAGGTACCAACTCTTGGCATGATTAGTTTCGCCTTGGATAAAGTCGAGTCTGGTAAAGTTCTGGTAAACAAATGCTTGCGTAATGTTGACAATTAACCGTTCGACATGTCCAGTTATTCCGAAAAAACCATCTGCTTCGAGCTCTAACAGCTTTTGTTCAATTTGGTTCGTCTTGAAAGAACCATACAGTCGGTTGTTGTTCATATGCTTAGATCCATGGTTCGTCGCTGGTTACGATCTTATAGACGCTTCAAAGTCACGATTTTGGACGACCTTCACGAAATTCATCCTGTAGTGAAGTGCGACTATGATTGAATTTGAGAAACCTGCGAAACACGGTGGTTCATCATCAAAAGTCATGGTATCTATAAACAACTCAAACAGCAGTCGTATGACATCACGTTCTGAGTACGTTCGCCATTAAAAATGTCAAACTTTATGACGGTAATGTCAGATTTGACGTATTCACTTCAGTGTTGCCATATCTCAAAACTTAAGCTGCAACCCTCGTATTTTGAATTATTCCAATTTCTTGATGAATTAAAAACTATAACTTAAGTATAATCTAAGTGTAATATTTCTTAAAAGTCGTATTAATAATCTATAAAAATCACTTTTTGTTGATATCTTTTTTAAACCAATGAAATATGTCAAATCTCTTGTCAACAAAACCGCAATAAAATACTAATCCTTAGCCAATACACAGATTTACTCGTAAAAATGTGACATATCAATAAAAACCACACGTGCAAACTTTCTATTGGCATAAATATTATAAAATGTGTTTCGCAAGTGAATAAAATGTCAAAAAAAAATTAATTGAAACTTTTAAGTGAAGTGATTTGATGCTGTGGCGCGTCGCTATTACAGCGATGCGCCCAGCCGAAAAAACTCAACTGCAATAATGAGTCGAAATTTAAAAGTACCCGAATTGAGGCTGGAGCCTCCTCCTCCCGATGAAAATCATCTTCTTGTACCGCAAACCCCTGGAGGGTATCCGTATCGAAGACACAGCTGGATCTGTAGGTGAGTCAAATAATATTATTTTCCCTATTTTATGGATCAAATAAGTTTCTTTACTCGATTTCTAGTCCTTACTTCATCAAGTTCATCCCATAAAGACTCCATAGGATTTAAATCCGGGCTACGCACTGGCCAATTCATAGCGGCAATGTAAATACTGCAGTAAGGAACCTGCAGTATGTGGACGGGCATTAGCCCGCATTAGAATGAAGTTTTAACTGATAAAACTTGCATAGGTAACGACGTGATCCTCTAAAATTTCTTATTTGTTTGAGTTCTCCGTTAATCCTCCCGCTTCACCGCCAGTTTCAATAAAAACCAAAAATGTAGACACAAATCATTCAGAAACCTCCTTCAAAAGCCACATTTCCTCTCATGCAACACTGGGCGAATCTTTTTCCATGAAAAGAGAAGGTTCAACTAACGGGTTCTTTGGAAGAAGGCCTTTTTGGCTGCTTAAGTCTTCCTCTGACTGTCCAGCCTCTTGTCGCGTTTCTCTGAGCTCTTGTTTGACTTGGATATGTATCAGTCAACACTCTCAATTGTGCACATTTTTCTTCCGGAATCGCGTCTTCGATAAAAGTTACCAGCCCACTGGTCACTTCTCGCAGACTCTGGATATGTTGTAATAGGGTGACCGCTTGAGTGCTTTATCACTTTTTGAGTCCATTTTCACGAAGTTGTTGTTAACGTTAACTGATAGGTGGTGAATCAAGTACGTAACATTTTATAAGCGTCAGTTACCCCCAATTAGGACTATTGTAAATAAAAAACGGTGATTATCGATCATATTGTTGGATTGTGAGAGCAAGAAACGTTTCAATATTTTAAATCATTTTGAAGTTGATGCCATTTTATTGAGAAAAACGCAAATTCGTGTTCAGTGTTTTTGTCAGCGATTAGGTTAGTATCTAGCAACTAGAGACTAACAGCTGTTTATAGAACCGTAAAAATTGCTTCTAGTAACAAAATATCATGAAAATAAATGTTAAAACAAGCCTATTTTATATAGAATTATATATAAGCATTAGATTGGTTGAATAATTCGTATAGAAACAATCTTCTTGTTCAATAGTTATGTTTCTGTTGATTCTAACCTCAATTTTTTGTATACTAGTTATTTTTTTTTTCATCTAAACGTCTGAAATTAATTGATACAAACCCTATAAAATGACTTGTTCCTTAGGTTCCTCAAGTGTTTTATAAAATATTTCTTGATAGCTCGGAAGCACATTAAAGTAGAAAGTTCAATGTTGTAGATTGTACTGCGCAATTTACGGCAAACTAATTGCTAATTTTCAATAATATCCATATTGGCTCGTGGTAATTATTGTGGTATTTTTATGTAAAGTTAGGGACATAAAAAATTAACGCCATTTTCAAATTATTAAATATATTATTTTAAACGAAAATTACGATTTAAATCTATTATTACAAGTTATGTTATCTGAATGTAATAAAACGAGGATACAAATTTATATTGTTGACATATTTACACGTGTACATTAGCTGATTGTGCAAGTTGAGTTGTGAGGGCGCTACATTTTTCACAATATGTCGGATACTGTTCTTCATTGTCACGTAGTTCGGTGCATGAAAGTTGTTTATATTTACGTTATTTACTTGCAATACACCTCGTATTATTTCACAAATAAAAAATAGAGGTTATCATCTTTATTAGATTCTTAATTTTAACAATCATGCCAAAACATTTAAAAAACCGGTGAAACAACTAACGTAGTTTGTAGACAAGGTCACTGAAAAAATATTTTGTGCTAAATACCATAACGAGAAATTAGATCAGGAACCGCGTAAATTTACAAAACACAAATTTTTTTGAATAAATGCTGTGTAAGCATTAACGGTGACGTCATTTGTAATTAATTTGCCGCTAAAATACTATACGAGAGCGTTACAAAACGCAGTTGCTATTACGTCGATTAATAATTTATTAAAACTGTTTTTTTATTAGTGTAAGAGATGTGAGAAATGTTTAATTCGAATAATTTTTTTTGTCTCAATATTATATGCCAAATATTACAAGCGATGTATCGAATTTGTCAACAATACTTTTAACACTAATCGGTGTCGCAGCTGTGAAACATTCGTAATAGAACAACGAACAACTCTACACTACACCGACCACAGCGTTGCCAATTTTAACACCAAGGGTTGGGAATGACAAATTAGTTGGTTGAAAGAAGAGGATAGGGTATTTGACAGCGGTGGAAAATACGTTTATTTTAAATTTTATTCATCGCTAATAGGATTTAAAAAACTGTTATCTCATTATATATTGAAAACGATAATATTTAATGAAAGAAATTTACTGAATAGTGAATTACCGAGTAAAGCGATTTCTTTTTGTTTCCAACATCATTACACCAGTAATTTTAACTAAGTTGGGAGGTTAACTGTTTACCTTAAGTCTTTGAAGACGATAATTTGGTTATCGAAACGCGCGTCAGACAGTGTAATTGTGAGTGTTGGTGTAGTAGTAGTGTAAATAGTAATAGAACTGAATCTGTTGTAGCATAGAAACCTGATTTCGAGAGAATTGCATCTTAGTATCAAAATGTGTCGAGCAACGCGCGGTGAATAACTAATTGCGTTAAATAGACTTGAGCCGCAAGCAAATTCAGACGATTAATGATTTTTTTGTTGTTTTTGTTCTAAATTTTACTAACAGAGATTCAGTAGAAAATCTACAATAGAATAAACGTCGTAGTAAACAAAAATATCGAACAACAACTGAATTTTTGAAGGAGTTGGGTCGAAACTAAGAAACTAAAACGATTATTCACCACAAAGTCAGACAGACCTGAATCTGCTGTAGCATAGAAACCTGATTTCGAGAGAATTGCATCTTAGTATCAAAATGTGTCGAGCAACGCGCGGTGAATAACTAATTGCGTTAAATAGACTTGAGCCGCAAGCAAATTCAGACGATTAATGATTTTTTTGTTGTTTTTGTTCTAAATTTTACTAACAGAGATTCAGTAGAAAATCTACAATAGAATAAACGTCGTAGTAAACAAAAATATCGAACAACAACTGAATTTTTGAAGGAGTTGGGTCGAAACTAAGAAACTAAAACGATTATTCACCATAAAGTCAGATAGAACTGAATCTGTTGTAACATAGAAACCTGATTTCGAGAGAATTGCATCTTAGTATCAAAATGTGTCGAGCAACGCGCGGTGAATAACTAATTGCGTTAAATAGACATGAGCCGCAAGCAAATTCAGACGATTAATGATTTTTTTGTTGATTTTGTTCTAAATTTCACTTTAATTTTTACTAACAGAGATTCAGTAGAAAATCTACAATAGAATAAACGTCATAGTAAACAAAAATATCGAACAACAACTGAATTTTTGAAGGAGTTGGGTCGAAACTAAGAAACTAAAACGATTATTCACCACAAAGTCAGACAGACCTGAATCTGCTGTAGCATAGAAACCTGATTTCGAGAGAATTGCATCTTAGTATCAAAATGTGTCGAGCAACGCGCGGTGAATAACTAATTGCGTTAAATAGACTTGAGCCGCAAGCAAATTCAGACGATTAATGATTTTTTTGTTGTTTTTGTTCTAAATTTTACTAACAGAGATTCAGTAGAAAATCTACAATAGAATAAACGTCGTAGTAAACAAAAATATCGAACAACAACTGAATTTTTGAAGGAGTTGGGTCGAAACTAAGAAACTAAAACGATTATTCACCATAAAGTCAGATAGAACTGAATCTGTTGTAACATAGAAACCTGATTTCGAGAGAATTGCATCTTAGTATCAAAATGTGTCGAGCAACGCGCGGTGAATAACTAATTGCGTTAAATAGACATGAGCCGCAAGCAAATTCAGACGATTAATGATTTTTTTGTTGATTTTGTTCTAAATTTCACTTTAATTTTTACTAACAGAGATTCAGTAGAAAATCTACAATAGAATAAACGTCATAGTAAACAAAAATATCGAACAACAACTGAATTTTTGAAGGAGTTGGGTCGAAACTAAGAAACTAAAACGATTATTCACCACAAAGTCAGACAGACCTGAATCTGCTGTAGCATAGAAACCTGATTTCGAGAGAATTGCATCTTAGTATCAAAATGTGTCGAGCAACGCGCGGTGAATAACTAATTGCGTTAAATAGACTTGAGCCGCAAGCAAATTCAGACGATTAATGATTTTTTTGTTGTTTTTGTTCTAAATTTTACTAACAGAGATTCAGTAGAAAATCTACAATAGAATAAACGTCGTAGTAAACAAAAATATCGAACAACAACTGAATTTTTGAAGGAGTTGGGTCGAAACTAAGAAACTAAAACGATTATTCACCATAAAGTCAGATAGAACTGAATCTGTTGTAACATAGAAACCTGATTTCGAGAGAATTGCATCTTAGTATCAAAATGTGTCGAGCAACGCGCGGTGAATAACTAATTGCGTTAAATAGACATGAGCCGCAAGCAAATTCAGACGATTAATGATTTTTTTGTTGATTTTGTTCTAAATTTCACTTTAATTTTTACTAACAGAGATTCAGTAGAAAATCTACAATAGAATAAACGTCATAGTAAACAAAAATATCGAACAACAACTGAATTTTTGAAGGAGTTGGGTCGAAACTAAGAAACTAAAACGATTATTCACCACAAAGTCAGACAGACCTGAATCTGCTGTAGCATAGAAACCTGATTTCGAGAGAATTGCATCTTAGTATCAAAATGTGTCGAGCAACGCGCGGTGAATAACTAATTGCGTTAAATAGACTTGAGCCGCAAGCAAATTCAGACGATTAATGATTTTTTTGTTGTTTTTGTTCTAAATTTTACTAACAGAGATTCAGTAGAAAATCTACAATAGAATAAACGTCGTAGTAAACAAAAATATCGAACAACAACTGAATTTTTGAAGGAGTTGGGTCGAAACTAAGAAACTAAAACGATTATTCACCATAAAGTCAGATAGAACTGAATCTGTTGTAACATAGAAACCTGATTTCGAGAGAATTGCATCTTAGTATCAAAATGTGTCGAGCAACGCGCGGTGAATAACTAATTGCGTTAAATAGACATGAGCCGCAAGCAAATTCAGACGATTAATGATTTTTTTGTTGATTTTGTTCTAAATTTCACTTTAATTTTTACTAACAGAGATTCAGTAGAAAATCTACAATAGAATAAACGTCATAGTAAACAAAAATATCGAACAACAACTGAATTTTTGAAGGAGTTGGGTCGAAACTAAGAAACTAAAACGATTATTCACCACAAAGTCAGACAGACCTGAATCTGCTGTAGCATAGAAACCTGATTTCGAGAGAATTGCATCTTAGTATCAAAATGTGTCGAGCAACGCGCGGTGAATAACTAATTGCGTTAAATAGACTTGAGCCGCAAGCAAATTCAGACGATTAATGATTTTTTTGTTGTTTTTGTTCTAAATTTTACTAACAGAGATTCAGTAGAAAATCTACAATAGAATAAACGTCGTAGTAAACAAAAATATCGAACAACAACTGAATTTTTGAAGGAGTTGGGTCGAAACTAAGAAACTAAAACGATTATTCACCATAAAGTCAGATAGAACTGAATCTGTTGTAACATAGAAACCTGATTTCGAGATAATTGCATCTTAGTATCAAAATGTGTCGAGCAACGCGCGGTGAATAACTAATTGCGTTAAATAGACATGAGCCGCAAGCAAATTCAGACGATTAATGATTTTTTTGTTGTTTTTGTTCTAAATTTCACTTTAATTTTTACTAACAGAGATTCAGTAGAAAATCTACAATAGAATAAACGTCATAGTAAACAAAAATATCGAACAACAACTGAATTTTTGAAGGAGTTGGGTCGAAACTAAGAAACTAAAACGATTATTCACCACAAAGTCAGACAGACCTGAATCTGCTGTAGCATAGAAACCTGATTTCGAGAGAATTGCATCTTAGTATCAAAATGTGTCGAGCAACGCGCGGTGAATAACTAATTGCGTTAAATAGACTTGAGCCGCAAGCAAATTTAGACGATTAATGATTTTTTTGTTGTTTTTGTTCTAAATTTCACTTTAATTTTTACTAACAGAGATTCAGTAGAAAATCTACAATAGAATAAACGTCATAGTAAACAAAAATATCGAACAACAACTGAATTTTTGAAGGAGTTGGGTCGAAACTAAGAAACTAAAACGATTATTCACCACAAAGTCAGACAGACCTGAATCTGCTGTAGCATAGAAACCTGATTTCGAGAGAATTGCATCTTAGTATCAAAATGTGTCGAGCAACGCGAGGTGAATAACTAATTGCGTTAAATAGACTTGAGCCGCAAGCAAATTTAGACGATTAATGATTTTTTTGTTGTTTTTGTTCTAAATTTCACTTTAATTTTTACTAACAGAGATTCAGTAGAAAATCTACAATAGAATAAACGTCATAGTAAACAAAAATATCGAACAACAACTGAATTTTTGAAGGAGTTGGGTCGAAACTAAGAAACTAAAACGATTATTCACCACAAAGTCAGACAGACCTGAATCTGCTGTAGCATAGAAACCTGATTTCGAGAGAATTGCATCTTAGTATCAAAATGTGTCGAGCAACGCGCGGTGAATAACTAATTGCGTTAAATAGACTTGAGCCGCAAGCAAATTTAGACGATTAATGATTTTTTTGTTGTTTTTGTTCTAAATTTCACTTTAATTTTTACTAACAGAGATTCAGTAGAAAATCTACAATAGAATAAACGTCATAGTAAACAAAAATATCGAACAACAACTGAATTTTTGAAGGAGTTGGGTCGAAACTAAGAAACTAAAACGATTATTCACCACAAAGTCAGACAGACCTGAATCTGCTGTAGCATAGAAACCTGATTTCGAGAGAATTGCATCTTAGTATCAAAATGTGTCGAGCAACGCGCGGTGAATAACTAATTGCGTTAAATAGACATGAGCCGCAAGCAAAAATTCAGACGATTAATGATTTTTTGGTTGTTTTTGTTCTAAATTTTACTAACAGAGATTCAGTAGAAAATCTACAATAGAATAAACGTCATAGTAAACAAAAATATCGAACAACAACTGAATTTTTGAAGGAGTTGGGTCGAAACTAAGAAACTAAAACGATTATTCACCATAAAGTCAGATAGAACTGAATCTGTTGTAACATAGAAACTTAATTTCGAGAGAGTTGTATCTTAGTATCAAAATGTGTCGAGCAACGCGCGGTGAATAACTAATTGCGTTAAATAGACTTGAGCCGCAAGCAAATTCAGACGATTAAAGATAACCAATTGCGTTTAAAACGGCCCAACGCAAATTCATCGAAGTTTGTAAAACCAGGAAACATATAAAATTACCGAGATTTTTAATTAGGTGATGTTTATTTTTTGCTCCACAATTCCCCTGAATAATTATGTAGGTGTTTACTTCCATAGCGCACGTTCATAATTGATGAACTGAATACTGAACGAGACCCAGCAGATGAAAACATGAAACTGTGTAGGTTAAAGCTCTAAACGCATTATATTATAACTGGAATTAATTTTCCGATAATATGGTTTATTAAACAGGTATAGAGCTTTGAAATTTCCGAAGTGGCTTTCATCAAATTCTACGAAATAATCTCGTAAAAGGTTTTAGGAGTTTTGTTTAAATATCTACGAGGTACGAAACTGGTGATATAAAATATTTTATTTTGATATTTTTTATATTTATTTATGCCAAGCTTGTTTCTGTCAATTATCTCTTCCAATAAGTTTGAGTCATTTTCGATCGGACTCAAAGTGTCGATAAAAATATTTTTGCGAGCTTTTTGTGGTTAAAATATGAGGATTTTCTGCACGCACTTTTCCCATATTAAAATTTTCATATAAAATTTGCTGCACACATTTTTTTTGAATTCTTTTAGATTCAGCAATCGCACGACGGTCACATCGAACAAGATTACTGAATTTTTCGATATTGTCATGAGTTTTTGACGTGGAATAGAGACCTTAACGTGATTCATTGTCTCTAAAAAGTTTAAACCACTCACCACGCGACAAACATTCATTGCCATATACTAGTTTCAATAAATTATAGAATTTATTAGCAGTTTTTCCCACTTTCATGTGAAATTTCACAACAATCTGATGCTCTATTTCTAAATCGATCGTTTTACGGCATAATACAAAAGCTGTCCCTATACAAACGTAAGCCACGGCTACACTGGTTTGTCTACAGACACGGTCGGCATTGCATTCGAAAGAGTAAACTTCAGGTTGAACAGCCTACAGTCGCTAACATTTAGCGCATGCTTACTTTTTCTGTATCAGCGCTATTCTCGTTACTTGATAGCCACACCAAGTATAGAGATGAGATTCCACTATACGTCACTGTTACGTAACTGTTACAGACCGGTTTCGATCTTCTTAGATCTCATCAGCATAATACATAATTGATAATCATTAATCCCACTCAAAATACTAAGGAGATTAGATTGCGTGAAAAGTAGACTTTGAAAAGTATCTAGACCTGTTTGACGGTTCACTTTTTTGGGTCTTTGTCTATGGACAGTCTCGCACTCACAGAGCAGAAGCTCGAATGTTTCATTTGGTTCTAGAAACGACAAGAGTCGTCGGGAATATCTCCGAAGCTCTTCAGACAGTAATTCCTCGGGCAGAGCGCGCCAGTAAATTTTCTCAACTCATTTCTGTTTAATAAAGTCTCTGCCAGTCAGACAGTGTAATTGTGAGTGTTGGTGTAGTGGTGGTTTAAACAGTGTGTTGAGTATGAACACCGACGGTGCCAGAAATTCCAACCTGACACATTACTTGTCAATATTATCTTGTCTTGTCAACACTCCTTTAATATGCTGGCTCAGAGTTGTAGAGACATGAATTCTGATGTATTTGCACGATTTATTGACTATAAAAAAGCTTTTGACTTGATGATCACAACCGGATTTTACTGGCACCAAATAGCAACAGTCAAAATCGAAGGGTCCACATCAGAAGAGATGGCAATAAGAAGAGGCAGCGAAGCCCTCGAGAATACAACTGCAGGCATAAAGATGAATGGAAACATTATAAAAAATCTTGGTTACGCAAATGATACTGTGGTAGTGGCCAGTAACCTACCAGAACTTCAATCTCTAGTGGACGTTATTGTAAAATATACAGAGGGCCACCCTAAGACGCCATGGAGAGATCATTGAACAAGTGTCATCTCTAAGATACCTGGACACGCTCGTCGAACCAGCAATGCGACCCAAAACTCGAAATCAGATCAAGAATTGAGGAAGCGCGGAAAGCTCTGAACAAACTTCTGGCAAACCGCAACCTCAGCCTGGAACTCCGGACCAGAATGCTTCGCTGTTACATATTGCCTGTTGTTCTGCACGGATGCGGCCACAGAGAAGAAAATTGACTTGGACGGAACATAAGACAAACATAGAGGTTTTACAGCAAATGGGTAAATTCTCACGACAATCAAGGGGACGGGAGTTGGAGTACCTAGGACATAAAATGAGGTTCTCCGCCTGATAATAGAAGGGAAGATCGAAGGAAAACGGTCGGTGGGCCGAAGACAAAATTCAGAGCTGAAAACTTAATGATTCATTCGAATAAATTCTCAAATTCAATGAACACACGTACACAAAAAAAAATTGGCAAAACTCACCTATACGCGATGTTTTTTCAGATTGAATATGGCATTTTGTCAAGTATTCATCGTCGTTCACCATTCAGAACATGCGGCCTTAGACGTTGTGCCTTTTGTTGTAAACATTCTGTTTATTTTTGCCGCTCTACCGTTGGCGACAAACATATTTCTATTTTCAACGAGTCGGATCTTGGGAATCCAGTTCAAATGTGACTTTATAACATTACCAGGTTGATAGGATCGTTTCGAAAGCGGTGAAAAATTTCGGAAATAGTGATTTAAAGTGATAGTGATCGCGATTTTTTTCGTGTCGACCTCTTCTGACTAAAGTATAAAATCTGTGTTTAATTTTTCGTCATAAATATTGATTTAATAATAAACATTCACGGCTTTGCGTGTGCAATCTATGGAGTTTTTCAAATTGATAAAATAACGGTCTTGAATGGGGAAACTTAACAACTAATTTTTATAACGAAATCTAATCAAATATGTTGTCACAATTTAACTTTTTACGAGATATTTGACTGTATTTACAAAGTATCATATATTTGAAAGCAGTTCACCTTGTATATATCCCCAGTTTTTCATAAACTGTAATTACAAATACATATAATAAGATATCAAAAAAATTATAGAATAATCTACAATTTTTTAATAGATTTAATCTTAGAATGTCTATTTCCAAATATGTCTTTTGTACTAACAACTAGTGAGTATATACGAGGTCTGGCTATTAAATAACGAGACTTCGCGTCTAGAGGGCGCTCTAGACGGGCGGGGTATCTTGCCTATACACGTCACAAATCACGTTTCCGTTAAATTGAAAAAAACTTTGACTGAGTGCTATAAAGTGTTGCCGGAGGCCTATGGGGACAATTCTCTATCTCGTGCGCGTGTTTTTGAGTGGCGTAAACGCTTTAGGGAGGGCCGAGGGAGCAGTGAATATGACTCCGGAACCAGTGACCAAAATCAACCAAATTGTGTGAGCAGATCGTCCAATGAGAAACGGTTACACGCGGAATTACACATGACAAAAGTCTGTGCGAAGTTGATGCCAAAAAATCTGACTCCTGACCAAAAGATCTTGCGTCAACGGGTCTGCTCAGATTTCCTTTAAAGGTTAGAGAAAGATCTGCTTTGAAAGGGACCCGATTTGATGCGATGGAAGCAGTAAAGCAGAGCTCCTAAAGGTCCTCACCAAAGAAAACTTCCAGCACTGCTTCGATCAATGGAAAAAAACGTATGGAAAGGTGTGTGGTGAGGGGAAGGGAGGGTAATGAAGGGGAGCTTTCCAATGTAGAATAATTTTCATAATAAAACCCTTTTTCGGAACCAGTCTCGTTATTTAATAGCCAGACCTCGTACTTTAACCTGCCACGGTGTATTACGAAATCTATTTTGTGTACAACCCTGTATACAATTACTGCATACAGGGTGAGGAACTTTACCATATGAAAATTCCCTCAGGGAGTATATCATGAGGCTACCAAAAAGTATCAACTCCTCTTCTTTATTAATATACAGGGTGTGTTGTGAAGCAGCAAAATATTTCGTGTTTTTTCACAATTTCTTCGTGATTTCTCCAATTTGTTTTTCAATTTTGCCATGCCGATGTCGGGTAAATACATTACTTCAACCAACTTTAGACAAGCTGCATTCCGCCGTTGTTTGTCTCTACAAGCAGCTAAACATTACTCGCCCGAATTAAACTAAACAGAACACAACCAGCAGTTGTTAAATGGTTGTCAAATAAAGCAGGTATAAACCTTTAAAAACACCTTGTATTTTTAATTTAATTGGCTATGAAAGTGCTCGGAATAATTTGTAACGAAAACCGGAAAGAATAAATTCGTTTGTAGTGTGTGTATTTCGACCCTTTTCAAATTTAATTTAAATTTATTCGAGGAAACTACTCAACACTTCAGTCGTTGGCTGTTCTCCAGCTTTCTCTTACGAAATTCTTCATGAAAGCGGTCGGTACAGACGGACATCAACGTGGAAAGAAGTTGGATGTGAAATATTTTACCGGCATTAACAATATTACTGATACCCTTTTAGAAAGAAAAGCACCAGGCATTTCATTCCTTTCTTTTCCTATATTTTCTTTTTGTTGGGTATTTTTTGCAGCCTATAGGAAAAGCAAATTCTTATCGTCCTGGTAAAACGGTCCTGCTAATCTTCACGGACCTGTAGATCTCCATCAGTAGATAATTCATCAGCTAGATACCTAAGCTCCATGTTTCGAACCCAGTTCATTGAATCATCTCATATCTATGTCATCCATGTTTTCGGTAGATATGCCGCCAAGTGCCAACTTGGATCGTCTTCCAAACTTTTCACAGTGCACTTCTGTAGATGCATATAGCTAAGGATGTGTTGTACGGGTCTTAAGTTCCAAATGGATCGTTTTCCTTTGATTCCTCGATTCATCATCTTGTCTTCTTTATCTACGTAAGTGGTTCAGACGATTTTACTTTTACGTTGATGCTGATGCTTTAACCTTGTTGTGAGGTAGCTCCTGATGGCGATGGCGGAATAATTTGCTACAAGATGTTGGGGATATCGTTCGTAAAAGAGAACTGCTCCTTGTGGTGTTCAGATCTCGTCATATTGATCTTGTTTCGGAATGTGCTTTTCGGAAAGTTGGTGCCGGACGTTGTCGACATTGTAAACGATGGTTCTAATGGATTATTGTCTTCAAGATTTAATCTACGTTGTTCCAGTTGTTCAAATTTGTGTAACAGATGTTTATGAGTTGTAAATGATTTTATGTAGTGCAACCTCTCCGAAATTCCTTCCGTTATATAATCATCATTTCGAGATGTACACATCAAAGTTTATGTGAGAAGGAAAGATAGTAAACTTGCGTAATAAGAGACAGAACTATTGTCTGGATTGATTTCCAGTTGAGAGCCTTGATATATGAAAATAAATAAAATTTAATGGTTGGTAAATTTGCACGCAACTCATTTATTGAACATTTGGAGTATGTTCAATAGATTCAGCACTAGTTGTGATAAACTAATACACGCTGTTTGAAAACAGTTGAAACGTTATTTATTATTAATGTTAATCATTTTTACGATTTGATTTCGGAAGTGTTAAGTGATTCATATCCCATTCATATATTTTCTGTTTTACGAGAATTTTTCTTAGAATATAGCAGGCAATCTGTTTTTTTTTTTAATTTAAACAAACATAAACTCGCTATAACTAATCGTAAATTTTTTCTAATAATGACATTTAGAATATTTAATTAACAACTTGCTTTGCAATATGAATTAATGAATTAATAAATTATTTCGTCGTTGGTTGGTTTTTAAACTCTTTCCAATGGAAAATCGACTATTTTTTCAGTACTTTTTAGTTTAAACAGTTTACACAAGTCTCAAGGCCACTTGATATGATGCGCAGATGGAGTTCAGCTGATTAGTTAGGTGCAATTTTTATCGCGTGCAAATTGCAATTCTAGTCCCTTTTGGCGTAACAATTAGAGTCTGTCCACCCAACACCAAAAGCGAATTTACAGATATGTTGCCTCTACTCACTTTTAAACTTCTATACCGTAGTTCATAATTATTTAAATAACATTTTTTTTGTTGCTATTGTACACAGATCAATACATTTGCTATTTTAAAGTTTGAATAAACGTATTCTAAATGCAGTTCTGGCAAAACCAAAGATAGATTCCATCAATATACCGATAAAACTAAAAACCATTGAAGGTTTTAGTCATTGCTGATGATTGTGAAGATATTTTATTACTTTATCTCGGATGATTCTGAGTGTTTTTTTAATTTCTGGAGAGTTTTTTTGGATTACTAAAGAGATATTGGATGATTTTGAATGATCCCAGATGACTTTTTTATTAATTTGAAGCATTTTGGATGAATTTCACTGGTTTTTTTGTCACTTGACACGACTTCCAATTCATTTTAGATGATTTGGAATAATTATTTATGTTTTTGGATGACTGAATATTATTTTTGGATGACTAGGGGATATTTGAATGATTCCGAATGATTCCAAAGTTTTTGGAACAATTTGAATGGTATTTTCATTATTTGGGAGACTTTTAGGTGATTTTAGACGATTTTAAATGATTATGATTGTTTTTAATAACTGATTTAGATGATTTTGAATGATTGTGAGAAGTTTTGAATGACTGGACGGTATTTTTAAATAACTAGAGTTTTTGGAACAATTTGAACGGTGTTTTCATTACTTGGGAGACTTTTAGGTGATTTCAAATGATTATGAGTGTTTTTAATAACTGATTTAGATGATTTTGAATGATTGTGAGAAGTTTTGAATGACTGGACGGTATTTTTAAATAACTAGATTCCAAAAGGTTTCAGATAACTTTGGATGAATTTCACTGGTTTTGTTTGTCACTTGACAGACTTCCAATTCATTTTAGATGATTTGGAATAATTATTTGTGTTTCTGGATGACTGAATATTATTTTTGGATGACTAGGGGATATTTGAATGATTCCGAAACACTCCAGAGGCTTTTGAAAGTTTTTGGAACAATTTGAACGGTGTTTTCATTACTTGGGAGACTTTTAGGTGATTTCAAATGATTATGAGTGTTTTTAATAACTGATTTAGATGATTTTGAATGATTGTGAAAAGTTTTGAATGACTGGGCGGTATTTTTAAATAACTAGATTCCATAAGGTTTCAGATAACTTTGGATGAATTTCACTGGTTTTGTTTGTCACTTGACACGACTTCCAATTCATTTTAGATGATTTGGAATAATTATTTGTGTTTCTGGATGACTGAATATTATTTTTGGATGACTAGGGAATATTTGAATGATTCCGAAACACTCCAGAGGCTTTTGAAATTTTTTGGAACAATTTGAACGGTGTTTTCATTACTTGGGAGACTTTTAGGTGATTTCAAATGATTATGAGTGTTTTTAATAACTGATTTAGATGATTTTGAATGATTGTGAAAAGTTTTGAATGACTGGGCGGTATTTTTAAATAACTAGATTCCATAAGGTTTCAGATAACTTTGGATGAATTTCACTGGTTTTGTTTGTCACTTGACACGACTTCCAATTCATTTTAGATGATTTGGAATAATTATTTGTGTTTCTGGATGACTGAATATTATTTTTGGATGACTAGGGGATATTTGAATGATTCCGAAACACTCCAGAGGCTTTTGAAAGTTTTTGGAACAATTTGAACGGTGTTTTCATTACTTGGGAGACTTTTAGGTGATTTCAAATGATTATGAGTGTTTTTAATAACTGATTTAGATGATTTTGAATGATTGTGAGAAGTTTTGAATGACTGGACGGTATTTTTAAATAACTAGATTCCAAAAGGTTTCAGATAACTTTGGATGAATTTCACTGGTTTTGTTTGTCACTTGACAGACTTCCAATTCATTTTAGATGATTTGGAATAATTATTTGTGTTTCTGGATGACTGAATATTATTTTTGGATGACTAGGGGATATTTGAATGATTCCGAAACACTCCAGAGGCTTTTGAAAGTTTTTGGAACAATTTGAACGGTGTTTTCATTACTTGGGAGACTTTTAGGTGATTTCAAATGATTATGAGTGTTTTTAATAACTGATTTAGATGATTTTGAATGATTGTGAAAAGTTTTGAATGACTGGGCGGTATTTTTAAATAACTAGATTCCATAAGGTTTCAGATAACTTTGGATGAATTTCACTGGTTTTGTTTGTCACTTGACACGACTTCCAATTCATTTTAGATGATTTGGAATAATTATTTGTGTTTCTGGATGACTGAATATTATTTTTGGATGACTAGGGAATATTTGAATGATTCCGAAACACTCCAGAGGCTTTTGAAATTTTTTGGAACAATTTGAACGGTGTTTTCATTACTTGGGAGACTTTTAGGTGATTTCAAATGATTATGAGTGTTTTTAATAACTGTTTTAGATGATTTTGAATGATTGTGAAAAGTTTTGAATGACTGGACGGTATTTTTAAATAACTAGATTCCAAAAGGTTTCAGATAACTTTGGATGAATTTCACTGGTTTTGTTTGTCACTTGACACGACTTCCAATTCATTTTAGATGATTTGGAATAATTATTTGTGTTTCTGGATGACTGAATATTATTTTTGGATGACTAGGGTGGTTTTGAATGATTCCGAAAGACCCCAGAGGCTTTTGAAATTTTTTGGAACAATTTGAACGGTGTTTTCATTACTTGGGAGACTTTTAGGTGATTTCACATGACTTTAGATCATTTTGGATGATTGTGAGTGTTTTGTGATTTGTTTATTGAACTGTCCACGATATTCTCGGCATCCACATCTCGAAGGCTTCTGGTCTTTGTTCGTATACGTTGAGGATCCAACTTTGGCGACATAAATCAACATGTTTTGTAGATCTTACATGTTTTTGGCGAGAAGTAGACGTTTGAAAGGGGTGTCTCCGTCTGACACCTCGCTTGATTCATCAGAAAGTAAAAGGGGGATTTGTACAGATATAACATATTTAGAAACCACTTTTTTACCTAATTTTAACCCTTTTTTATTAATCAAAAATTGGTGAAGTACTAATTAGATTGGTTCTTAAGTCACTTTACATTTAGGAGGATTAGATATAGCTTTAATGATTTCTAAAAAGTGTAGAATTGTTATTGTACGGAAAATATTTCCCGAAGAACAATAAAATGCTTGCCAACGACTCGACTAATAACATTCAGCGTAACCTCCTTGCATTTCGGTGTATGAAAAAAATACAGTTTTTCGTATGGGGGACATCTTAATTTAGAAACAAATTCTATAATTAAATTTTTCAGATTAACGGAACATTCAACTTGAACACATTCCTCCGTACATTTGTAATCAAACAAATCATTAGAGTACAAAAACATACAAATCATGATACTGAAATATGTTGAAGATTTATCACTTTGATTGTCATGTTAATATATAAACTTTATGGTTTTTCTATCGATCAGAAATATTAATAATACTACTTGGTAATTACTCAAAATCAGTTTGTTTTCTTAGAAAAATCTTATATATTAAAAAAATTGATGATTTTCATTCCGAGTCCGTTCAGGCGTTCTACCCAACCGATTTGCTTGATTTTTTCTTTCAATGAAAGGTATTGATGCACAGATCAGCCATCAACCATCGGATTTCATCTAATTTTCACCATTCTCGAGTTATACTCAAATGCGATTTCCCCCTGTACATTACTTATGGGAGTTTTTCACATACACACATTCTATCATCAATATCTCAGGTTCTATTCAAGATAGGGACTTCGTTTTGGTTTAAGAACACTCACTGAAACACCTTCTTTCTTTTGAGTTTTTGAGCACTTAAATCGGTTGAGTTGGAGAGGAGCTAAGCGCGGACATTCAATGTGGAGTTATGGATTTTTGTGGGTTTTTGGCAATTTTTCTACATCCAAAGATCTATATCTCAGGTTCTAATATAGCTACAGAGTTAGTTTTGGTTTAAGAACACTCGCTGAAACACCTTCTTTCTTTTGAGTTTTTGAACACTTAAATCGGTTGAGTTGGAGAGGAGCTAGGCGCGGACATTCAATGTGGAGTTATGGATTTTTGTAGGTTTTTGGCAATTTTTCTACATTCAAAGATCTACATCTCAGGTTCTAATATAGCTACAGAGTTCGTTTTGGTTTGAGAACACTCGCTGAAACACCTTCTTTCTTTTGAGTTTTTGAACACTTAAATCGGTTGAGTTGGAGAGGAGCTAGGCGCAGACATTCAATGTGGAGTTATGGATTTTTGTGAGTTTTTGGCAATTTTTCTACAATCAAACATCCATATCTCAGGTTCTAATATAGCTACAGAGTTCGTTTTGGTTTAAGAACACTCGATGAAACACCTTCTTTCTTTTGAGTTTTTGAACACTTAAATCGGTTGAGTTGGAGAGGAGCTAGGCGCGGACATTCAATGTGGAGTTATGGATTTTTGTAGGTTTTTGGCAATTTTTCTACATTCAAAGATCTACATCTCAGGTTCTAATATAGCTACAGAGTTCGTTTTGGTTTGAGAACACTCGCTGAAACACCTTCTTTCTTTTGAGTTTTTGAACACTTAAATCGGTTGAGTTGGAGAGGAGCTAGGCGCGGACATTCAATGTGGAGTTATGGATTTTTGTAGGTTTTTGGCAATTTTTCTACATTCAAAGATTTATATCTCAGGTTCTAATATAGCTACAGAGTTCGTTTTGGTTTAAGAACACTCGCTGAAACACCTTCTGTCTTTTGAGTTTTTGAACACTTAAATCGGTTGAGTTGGAGAGGAGCTAGGCGCGGACATTCAATGTGGAGTTATGGATTTTTGTGGGTTTTTGGCAATTTTTCTACATTCAAAGATCTATATCTCAGGTTCTAATATAGCTACAGAGTTTGTTCTTTTCTATTATAATGATTTCTGATACTTATTTAATGGATTCGATGCGAGCGAAGCCGCTGGTAAAAGCTAGTATATATAAATTACATCTGTTCCATGTCGCCGTAATTTTTTTTAAGCTTAATTAAGAAGCTGTCATGATGAAGAACAGTCTTTCCTTATTTCGGTAAACAGAATCCATCGCTTATGAGATGTGCGTTTTCTATCTATCTAATGTATTCTCCATCTAATCTTTTCTTTCCACTTTTCCGATGTGTTCACTACGACACGGACTCCCGCGACTGTTAGAGACTCGTTTATATACTTCTTCTTCAAGTACCAAGTACTTGTACGTGTTTTCTTGTCCTAAACTTCTAATCTATTATCGGCACGACGAAAAATTCTTGCCGCACCCTGTATGCCTCACCAGTTTCTTATATTCCGTAGCCGGGAATGTAGTTTACGCCCTGTTCGATCTTTCCCGTCAGTATGAGCTTGAAAGTCGAATATCTCGGTCCTCGCAGGATGTTGTTCAATTACTGCGATCAGTTCTCTTTCCACACCCGCTCTCCTCAGTACTTCTTCATTCGTCATGTGCTCGGTCCTTAGAAGTCTGCGCAACAGCCACATTTCCATTGCTTCTATTCTGTTTAAGGATCTCACTTCCAGGGACCACGTCTACAAAAAGATTGGCCAAATATAACATTTTATCACCCTCAATCTTAGGGGGTCTTCTCGGCGGATTAGGAAGTTTGTAATAGCTGATTCTGCAATTGCTATCCGACTCTCTCTATGTTACTTTATATACGATATAATCAATTTCTAGAATGTTTGATATCTCTAATTTGTCCTGGATAAATAAAAAGTAGAAATTGACTCTATAAAGCCTCAACACCATATTGTAAACAGATTACAAAAACAATATAAAGAAAATATCGCCGTTTATATCGAAATCACAATGTAAATGGTCCTTCCGGGAATTGTATCCGTCAAATCTATCAACATAATACAACAGGACGGGCTTCACGGTCTATGTCTGTGTACAAGTTCGCTGGACATACAAAAATGAACTTTCTTTTGAGACACTTTGTATTTCTAATTACTTTTAACAATTTGATCACTTTGGCCCCACATCGTTTGCTCTTATTAATATTTCAAAATATTTCTTTTCATTCGATGGAAGATATTTAAGTACTTACGAGTTTTTTAGTTGAAAACTGATTGATTGAATTTGTTATTTGTTTGTTTCCTCATTCAATACCAAACCTCTCAAATGTAAAATTTATCTTATTAACATGAATAATGACAAATCTACTTAGATAGTACCCCTATTTGTACGGTACTTTTATGTTTGCTGTCAGTTTCTATTAAACTAACTTTTCAGTTATAGTAAATAGTTAAACTAATCGCTATACACAAAATGTGAAGTGCTACAATCGAATTGATGTAGTGAAGTGACTAATTGACAAATAAATGTTTGGTGTACATCGATAAACCCGGAAATATAATTCTGTTCAATACAGTTTTCGAAATTTTCCATTATGTCGGCGCAAAATCATAGAAAGAAGCATCGTGATGATTTCGCCGCTTTTGAACATCGAGTACTTCGAAGAAGAAGAGGTTGGACCGTAGTTATTGGACCTGAAGTTCAAAGAGGGTAAATCAAAACCAATTGTTATTTATTTTTTTGTTAACAAAGTTTAAATTCTCTTATTATTCATGGAAAACTTGAAATTGAGTTAAACGTAATAAAGATTAGACCGCCATTTTGAAATATTACAATTTTTGGTATCAATAAAATGTTTGTTAACAACTTTTCTCATCCTCCGTATCAGTAAAGTTGGTAGAGCAATATGAGCAGACAAAAAAAACAATAAGCTGCAGAATAGATGAATTTTTTGGAAACGTCACGAAAAAAATGACTTTTTCCAAGTTTTCTCGGCTACCATTCGCGAAAAATTATAGGCTCGTGTGAATAATAGTTCTAGACCACTAATTTCCGATAGTTATTGATATTCCAGATTCATCACTCTAAGATTGAATGAATTTTAAATGTAATAACTCTTTGATCATGTTTTAAATCAATATAACTGATCATGAAGAAACTTTTAATGAGGCTTTGTGTATAAAATTGTGATAATATAATGTACTTAATGATATAACTCAATCATTGTTATTCATTAATTTAGACAAAACAAATAATTTCAAAAAATTAAATATTTAAGGTTATACAAAATCATCGAAGTGAAACTGTCAACTGTCAAAATTGAAGTGGCTAGAATCACTCCAGAACGCTCCGAAAGTGTTTTGCAATACGGAACTGTCACTTTCACTACATAGAACACTCAAAACGCAACTTTCGGTATGTAAATGAATCCAGAACGAACAACTTTTAGATGGCGTCGTCTAAAAAATACTCTTCTTTATTAACCATACCGTTACAAAGTTATTTTGATTAATATACTTTTCCATTTTGCCTCTTATCCATTTTAAATCAATAATATTAACAACGTCGCGTATCTTGGTATCAGCAAATCCATCAATTTGACCAATTCTGGGTGTAGCTAAAGATTATTCGATCTTTCAGTCGCAAAAAAGACTGCTGACGTTGATGGGTTAAAATATGGGATTAGGCTAACATTGAAATGGACCTTCTGCTTCTTTTACTAACTACTCCGCTTAAACAGACGCAAAATTCGACTGACGAGTAGTATTTTAACCGAATACTGTCATTTAAGATTCCATCTTGGTGCTATAGGCATCGCAAACGATCCGGAATGTCACTGGTGTATACATAAAAAGAAAACTTCACATTACGTCATCAATGAATACCTAGCAATCACACGTGCGAGGTTTAAATAGTACCTGATCAGTTTTTCCAAGGAAATTAACCTGGTGTAGCGAGTTCCGAGTTGCCCTCTTTAGGGAGTTCCAAGTCATCGTTGCATGCAATTAACTTAACCCTCTACGATGTGCGTGGTAGCACGTTTTATTAGAAACCAACCAAACTACATTCCTTTACCTTTTCTAATGCGACGTCACATGGCGTGGTCCTCACACTCGTAGTTTTAAGTGAGGTATTCCACTCCACCAAGGTTGTTAATTTCCAAATCTATATTCGACATACATATTTATGTTTTTTGATAAAAGTTTGAGGTGAAATGTTCTCAATAATCTCAAAAATATCGGGCAGCCTTAAATTGGAAGTACTGCGACATTTTACCTCTCGTTTGACATAAAATTTCCTTACACTGTCGGTTCACTGTTTATGCTAAGCGAAACCTGTTTAAGGAATTCCTCATTTTTTAATGTGTATTTAGAATTCCAACAGTGTTTATGTTTGCTTTATATAAACAAAGTGAGCTAAGCGTTCAAAGTATATCTATTGTTTTCTTAAATAATTTAATCAAATAAAATGGTTAATACTCATTCAGTTAGTATTTCAAATCAAATATTGATTTGTTGATATTTCGTAATATTGTGTAATAAGCAGTTTGTGTAGCATATTTTTTTAAATTTCTTACATCAACCGTGTTGGTTATTAACATATATTTATCCTCGTCACAAAACTTTCCGAATACGGTGCTAATGTCGTTTTGAAAATTAGAATCGAGTCTCGGTCTTCCGGCCTTCCGAGTTATCCCTTCCTACTGGGTCATGTACAGTACAATAACATGATTTTCCATAGTAGGCTGTGCGCGAAGCAGCCTCTTCCATCACACCCGACTGTACGGGCGCAGCAGAGGATGGTTGGATGAGTGGTTGGAACAATATTAACAGTACGAAGAAGACGATGAAGAGAATATGGTGTTAGAAGACCTAGAATTAGAGTTAGAAGTTTTCTAATGTAGACTGTGCACGAAGCAGCCCCTTCCATCACACCCGACTGTACGGGCGCAGCAGAGGATGGTTGGATGAGTGGTTGGAACAATATTAACAGTACGAAGAAGACGATGAAGGGGATATGGTGTTAGAAGACCTAGAATTAGAGTTAGAAGTTTTCTAATGTAGACTGTGCACGAAGCAGCCCCTTCCATCACACCCGATTGTACGGGCGCAGCAGAGGATGGTTGGATGAGTGGTTGGACCAATATTAACAGTACGAAGAAGACGATGAAGAGGATATGGTGTTAGAACACCTAGAATTAGAGTTAGAAGTTTTCTATTGTAGACTGTGCACGAAGCAGCCCCTTCCATCACACCCGATTGTACGGGCGCAGCAGAGGATGGTTGGATGAGTGGTTGGACCAATATTAACAGTACGAAGAAGACGATGAAGAGGATATGGTGTTAGAAGACCTAGAATTAGAGTTAGAAGTTTTCTATTGTAGACTGTGCACGAAGCAGCCCCTTCCATCACACCCGACTGTACAGGCGCAGTAGAGGATGGTTGGATGAGTGGTTGGTCCGAGATTAACAGTATGAAGAAGACGATGAAGGGGATATGGTGTTAGAAGACCTAGAATTAGAGTTAGAAGTTTTCTAATGTAGACTGTGCACGAAGCAGCCCCTTCCATCACACCCGACTGTACGGGCGCAGCAGAGGATGGTTGGATGAGTGTTTGGACCAAGATTAACAGTATGAAGAAGACGATGAAGGGGATATGGTGTTAGAAGACCTAGAAACATCTACGTTGCTTTTACTTCTGAGGAAACTGCGACAAGAAAATGATAAACAAAAGAATATAACGACCTTTTTTACCAAAATCTAAGTTTGGTTTCATGGTTCACGGCATTGTACAGTATATGAGTATCTGTGGAAAGTTTTCAACGTCGTTTTTATCATTTTCCGTGTTATCCGACCTTAGTGCGGCCGGTTTAGGTCGGATAATTGAGACTCTGCTGTACCATGTTGTCTTTCTAGAAAGAGTACTGGCACTGAAAAAGAGTTACAACAAAACTTAATTACATAGAAAGATGTAATGGAAGAAAATGAACAGGAAGAAAATTAAGGAAATGATAATAAACAACTAGGGTTACGAAATGCACAAACATATAGAAGACGAAATAATTTTAGTACAATATTTAGGAATGGAACCACAAGCAGATGGGGACAAAAAGATGGAAATAAATAGGAGAATGGAAAATGCCAAGAAAGTATACTATGTTCTGGCCAATGGATTCATAAATGAGGGAGAAATGTCGAGGCAAACCGAAATGAAAGTATTTCGAACTATATGTAGGTTCATACTAACATATGACTGTGAATCAAGGGAAAAAGTAAAATACAAGATGAAATATTTGAGAAGAGGGGAAAAATTAGTGACAATAAAATATAGAATTACGAATGATAGTATTGGAGAAGGACTGCAAGTAATACAAGTCGCCGAATTCATTGAAAGATGATGATTGGGGGGAGGTTATTTACAGAGAATGAGCAATTCGAGGCTAGTAAAAAAAGTTGGGCAAGCCAAAGGACAAAAGGAACACGGTACGACGTGAGACAGTTTTGAGACAGAAAAAGCTGAAATGGATCGAAGTAAAGAAGGTAGATGTGGATAAGATAAAATGCACGAAAATTGTATACAATTGAGTTAAATATTGTAAATGTGAATTTTTGTATCCCTACGTTTGGGTTTTTTCGGATACGATCTTTTTAACTAAAATATTTTCAAAGATGGGCGGTTCTACTGACGTCGACTGTAACTTTGTTATTTTGAATTGAACACCCTGTATATTAATACATCTTTGAAATCAACGTAAAATTTTAGTATACTTTTGTCTGAAAACTTTTATCGAAAAATGAATACTTTTTGAGTTATTAATTATTTTGTAAAAAATTTGACAGTTGCAGACCCTTATATATTATTTTTTTACGTGGATACCCTTAAAGATATGAAAATGGTTTTTGTTCGGTTGCTTTTAGGAAGGTCAGACGTATTTGAAACTATGCTGAAAACTTTTTCATTTTATACAAGGTGTGTATAAAAAATGTTCAAAGTTTAACTTCATAAATATCAAATTTATTTATTTTTTGAAATAGAACCACCCGGTTTTTTCTATTTTAATGCATTCAGGGGTGAAAAATGAGGCAATATCGTGTATACATTCCTATACCTAAACCTTACCGTTATCCAGATATTAAAAGTTTTTTGTAAATTTTTAGAGATACAACTTCAAACACTTTTTATATACACCCTGTATGAAATGAAAGATTTTTCAACATAGATTCAAATACGTCTGATCTTACTGAAAACAACTGAACAAAAACCATTTTCATATCTTTAAGGGTATCCACGTAAAAAAATAATTTATAAGGGTCTGCAACTGTCAAATTTTTTACAAAAAAAATAATAACTCAAGAAGTATGCATTTTTCGAAAAAAGTTTGTAGACAAAAATATACTAAAATTTTACGTAGATTTCAAAAATGTATTATTATACAGGGTGTTCTATTCAAAATAACAAAGTTGCAGACGACCGGAAGTCAGCCATCTTTGAAAATGATTTAGGTTAAAAGATCGTATCCAAAAACCCAAAAGTACAAATTTTCATGATTTTACTATAAGTATTTTGCCATATACAGATAGTTTTAACTCTTCGTATAGAAGTTATATTATGAAAAAAGTTAAATTTTCATACGTTGGATAAGGTTAAATCGTTGTGAATGATTGATTAGTTTATGATTATACTTCTATACATATTTTTTATTGTACGTGTCCATAATTTCAGCCGAAAATGCGAAAATATATTAAAGTTAGTACACTTTGGTGTTTAATTTTGCCACAATCCCACATACCAGAAATCCCAACTTAACAATCCCACTACGAAAACGCTTACGTTACTCGGTTACAAGTTATACACAAAAGTTTCTTACTTTTACATAGTAAATATATGCGTAATTTTAGTGTGACCTTTTCTTAGTCTATTTACTATATGATTTGTTTTCGGCACCTGTTACATATTCGCGGCCATGTTTAATGTTTTTGCCACTCGCGTTTGTACTTAGATTATATTTGTCAATGGCGCCTGCGCATGCGTTTAGAGATTTTCAGTAAAATGACAGCCATTTTTCATAACTATCAATGAATGACAGTTTTCCATGGCAAATTCAGAGGAAAAGTTAAATAATTATGGGTACTCAACTATTCGGGGCCTTAGTATAGGAAAAACAACAGTTTGAGCCCCAAAACTGCAATACGTGATCATTAAATTGTTGTTTGTTTCATACTAACGCCTCCAATAACTCAATAACTAGTACACATACAGTTTTTGTCACTAAATAGTAGTTTTTGAATGACAATACCGTAAAATTTTGGACAACCGCATTAAAACGTATCAACTTGACTGACGACGAGCGTTCGGGACAGCCAAAAACTACAGAAGAATTATGTACATAGCATCTATCTGCGAGTTTTGTGCTGTCTTTGCTCAATTTGAACCAAAAGCGAATTCGAATGATCATTTCCCGGGTCTTATTGAATCGGCTTAAGCAAAATGAGTCGATTGATAATTGTATTAGAATGCATCAGATGTATCCTGTCGTCCTGTCGCAATTAGTTGATTGTGATTTCATACGTTATTAGATAAATTAAAAAGATTGTGTACATCGAGAATTCTGGTTTTCCGAAAAAATCTCATTAATAAATTAAATGTAACGTCGAGGGTGTTTCTAAAACATTGGGGTCTATCTGCGATGTACGCTTGGCTGGAGAATAAAACTTAATCGACCAATCATATTTGTGGACGTTTTAATTATTTGATTTATCTTTTGGTTCTACTTTGTTCCAACATTCTTACAATCCATTCATTTCGTACAAGGTTTTAATTTGGATGTGGGGATAAAATAAAATAAATCCGTGCATTTTTAGACAGCTTAACAAGTAAAGTAGGCTTTGACTTTGAGAATATTATCAATTTTTTCTTTGTCAGTTGTCAATTGTCAAATGTCATCACGTATAAGTTTAGTTTCAAGTGTGGAAAATCCAAGAGAACAAAAGAAACAACATCTGAATTTACGATATCTGTCGGCGTGTTCTTTCCATTAAAAGAAAGTCAGGATCAGGCAGGAAAGCAAAAAAAAATGCCAAAAAGGAAGAGATAAGCTTTGGTTGAAGCGGCTGAAGGAAAACTGGGAGTCAGTTAACGATAGTTGTGCAGATAATTCAAAATTGATAAGCAACAGAAAGTAGTTCGAAAATCAAGGGAAACGGCACGCAAATTGTCTAAAAAGCAAAAAATGAAACAAAAATCAAAACCTAGTAGTCTCAGTGACAACGACAGTAGCTTTTTCGATGCTACAATGGGAACCAGGAGACAGAAGAACAAGAAAAAGGCCCAGATTAAAATAATTGAAAGAAATGGAAAAGGATCTAAGTAAAACCGGGAGTCAGTTTCCGAAAATTGAGCAGAACATTCCAAATCGATAAGAAATATTTAAGCAACATTCTAATAAAACAGAATATTGTTGAAGAATCAAGGAAATCGGCACTCAAATATTCTAAGAAGCAAAAAATGAAACAAGGACATGAAGAAGGTTCAGATTAAAGTGGTTAAAAGATATACGATAATCGAATTCTCAACTAATTTTGCACATTTTTCGATTCACAAATTGGACAATGAAATTTTTATGAACTTAATATTGCTGAAAGGAACTTCTGTCAAACAATACAAAATAGATAAAATTCCAAGCAATTCCGAATTTAGAACTTAGGTTAGGTTAGGTTAGGTTAGGTTAGCTTGTTCAAAATCCAATTGCTGGAAACTACGCAAGTTCTGATAACTCGTAAATAGAATAGAATATCGTCGTCTTGGTTCGCAAACCACGTAACTTCGTTTTCTGAACGAATCTGATAGAAAAACTCGCAACGGTTATAAAAAAATCCGTCACAATTTAAATAGAAAACTTCGGAACTATAGACCGCCATTTTGTCGAAAGCTAACCGCGATCTGTCTTAATTTACTTTACAAAATTGATATCTGTTCACTATTTCAATCAATTATTTAAAAATTCGACTTTTTTTGTCGTTGAATTTTTTGTATCTAATTTGGGGCTACGATATATCGAAAAATATATTTCTTCGCATTAAAAATCAACATGATAAGTTGTAATCACCTTAAAACGGTGTCCACGAGTTCAATACATCGAAAATCCCCGATTTAATCTGTAATTAACACAGTAACGGTACGTTTTATTGGATTACTTTGTTGTTTATTCAACTAAACATGGCATTTGGCGTTTTTTCCAACATTTAATCAACTCAAGCTCCTACGAAACGATGTTTATCTTTGTTATCTTAAAACTCACGATGCCGCACGTTTTACCATCCACTTTGATTCGGAACCTTTAATAATTGGTCGTTTCGTTCTCATTTTGGATCTTCCCTCGGCGAAAGAAAATAGTTCAAATAGAGACAAGAAACCAAATTTAATCATTAAACATTTTGCGGATCGTCGTCGTATAGAAAATACGAATATTTGTTGAAAAACACCAAAAAACTAGTGAGTTATGAAAAAAAATACATTACAAAGTAAGAAAATTGTATATTATTCAATAAGTAGTTATAGTTTTCTAAGTTCCAACTTGTTATTTATATCGTCGTCGATGTAACAATCGATAATTGCAGTTAGTTTTTTCACCCCAGCTCTTACAAATTGTTGTTAACTTTTTATATCATCCATTCACCATTCTAGTAATATAATTTGATGTGTTATAAAGTGTCCCAATCAAAGATATTGCCTTGATAAATTAGAAAATTTTTATGACTTACTTTGGGCATAAAACAAAAGGATGCTCGGAAGCACATACACTACAAAAACGACACGTTTTCTGTAATAATTTAATTTCGTTCTAAATTATAATGTCCTGCTACAAAATCGCCTTGAAATCAATCATCAATTCCATTTTCAATGCTTGCGCGGCACTCACTTAAACAGAGCACTTCCATACCCAAATATTCATCCAAGACATATCCTACACCTTCCTTAGATTTATTTAGAATTTTATAAATGTCAATAATCTTGTGTGCGAAATTATTTTGTCGACTTTTTTGATGTTTTTGTTAGGGTTGATATTACTGGAACAAACTCCAAATAATTGTTTATCAACTTAAAGCTTGGCCTCGTCGAAAGTTGCTTCTAGAACTCTCAAACTAGTACAACTATCAAACGTGTCCTTTGAAGGTTAGGGTTAACAGAAAATCCTATGAATTTCATACTAGTGGCGTCATCTATGTGTCAGCCCAACTATTAAAAATAAATAAACACCTGAAAATATGCATTTATTTTTTTTTAATAAGTTATTTCAATATTTTCACTTTTTTAACTCAATTAAAACTGCAGTTCAATTTAAACATTCGTATAATTACGAAAATATTAATTTCTCAGTCCATCGTGATTCTAATTATATTTGTATAAGAGGTGAATAACCTTTGATTTGTACAGAAATACACATTTAAGAAATTTCTAAATTCACATAATCTTCTTAGAGTTAATTACTTGTGAAAGTAATAATTTCCACACTATTAACCCTTCATATGTTTTAATTGCTGAATGTTCTCTTCTATTATATATATAACGAGTATGAAGTACGCTGTTAGTTCCACCTTGACGTCTACGAAATTTCTCGATCGTATTTCTTCGACTACTTCATTCTCTCGTTGTTCAAGTATTGATATAGAATACGGTTGCGTATACGTTTTATTATAGGAGTAATTACCTCCCGTCGAGAACAAATTCTTTGATATCTTAATCCTAACAAATGGGTTTTTTTTTTTCCAATAATAGTTGATTCAAATCACGTTCCGAATCAGTTTCATTGTTTTCCGAGTGTGGATTATTGATAGCAATTAAACTAAATAACTACCTAGTAAATCATATGTTTAATTAGAAATTAATCAATGTAATAATAATAATCTGTTGACAAAGAAATTCTAAACTTAGGGATCACGAATCTAAAATAAAGGTAGCCTCAACCACGAATAATTAAATGGCGTGCAGATGGCGCTACAAATACTAACCATAAGTAGATGCTAAATTTTTACCTATCTGACGTTTAAACGAATTTAATGAAATAACTTTCTTAGAATAACACATTTCCAGTTTTTTTAAATATGTAAATAATAAATAATTATCTTAATACAGAATGTTTGAATCATAAAAAAGCAAACATTGTATTATTATTGTCTTGCATTAATGATTGCATGAATAATCGATTTTAATTGTATAATTTCATTCTTTTATAATAAGAAAAAAATATTTAATTATTTAATCGATAAATTAGTGGGATTGAACTTGGATTAAATATGGCGTCTATTAAGATCCGTCCCGCCACCTATTGAATGTTAGGAATACTTGAAATTTTATAATTAAATAATAAAGGTTGTTATTCAAGTTAAATGTGATCCAAATTAAGTAAATTATATGTATTAGATATTTTGAAACAAAGAAAAAGTATATTTTTCAATAAATTGTCTAAAAATTTGCGAAATATGTGATAATTAACACATCCAGATGTACAGATTTCATTCCTTGTTTCTGGTATGACGTATATTCTCTTATACCTTTTTTTGTATAGATGGCACTACGTTTTACAAATCGAATATTCAATTCTCGTAATAAGCAATAAACAACGTTATAATAAGAGTAATACAAATACACTTATAGTGTTGAGGTTATAATTATATTCTCCGAAATACATAGATCGATGATGTATAGTCTCTATGTTTACATTATGTGTAAACAAGGATCCAATAATAATTGCACCTCTGCAATTACGTGAATAAATATTGACATTAACAGATAGACTTTGATTAGGTTAATAATAATAAATGATTTCAACTGCACTGATATTTTTTAAAGGTTACTATTGATCGATTAGTAACGGTAGATTTCCGCACATATTTGAGTTGTAGTTCGAGCGATTTCGATGAGATGGCGCTAGTAGAACGTACATGTATAAAATATTTATAACATTAATATATTTTAAAGTAATAGAACGTTATTTTACGAGCAACTTCAAATTGAAAAGTAACAAAAATGTTTATTATACAAATATATCTATTTCTAATTCTGATTATACGTATAAATAATAATGTGTAGTTTAAGATGGGTCTAATTTCTTTTGATAGGAGAGAGCGGGGCAAATGAAATTCCAACGGGTTTACTACAAGGATATAAAAAAGTGATGTGAAAAAAATACTAACATGACCAAAGAGACTAAATGACTAAATGACAAGGGATGATAAAATGACTCATCTTTTTGATAGACTTTTCATTCTATCGTTTTATTTTTCAAGAGAAATTTCTAAATTCATAGATGAAATAAATAGTATCATAAATTTTCGATTATACGAGGTGTAATAAAATTTTTTGAGATCTCTATGTGATTTACAGATCTCAGGATTAGTTTATCCATATTTTTCTATGTTCTTTAGTTCGAATGAAGATTCTGTACTATAATTGACTTACTTCTACTTTTAGATCGTTCAAACTGTGAAGGTTTTCACAGTTTTATGGTTGGACAGTCTCTGGTTAACCTACACCGAGTTCAGTGGTAGTTTTTGTACTCGTTGGTAGCCAGTAGCCAGTTTGAATCGATTCAAATGAATTCATATGGGTAGTGATTCAAATATGAACTGATATTTTGCTATAAAAAATTTTATTATCAAGTTACAGATTTGAAATTTTTTAGTTTTCCTAGTTAGTTAGTTAGAAACAATCTATAAACTTTTGCTACTTTTCCAGAAGCCTTTTTCGTAAAAATCTCTCGATATGTTACGCACGAAGTACCTCTGTTAATGGAACAAATAAATAATAGTCGCGTGGCGACAAATCGGGACTATAAGGAGGGTGTTCCAGTGTTCCGGAACCAATTCGTTCAACGGTTTCCATCTTAAGATGAACCGCGTTTGGTTTCGCGTTGTTTTGCTATAATATTGCATGACGGATCGTCGTTTTGAACTGATGGACTGATTTCACGGTGTTTTTTAAGAGTTTGGTATAATACTGGTAGTTTACAGTTCGTTGTTCAGTGAGAAAATCAACTTAAATGACTCCCCATCAAAATTCAGGAGTCTTGGCATCCGTTTGGCTTATATTTGGCGGTGACCGAGCATCAATACTACCTACGCTGATGCCCAAATATTCAGCCATGTCCAGGAAAGGAAAGGAGAACCTGGAAGTGCCGAGTCGGGGTTTTTATTCTTTAGAATCTTATTTTTGTCTCTGGTTTTTTGCTTTTGAATTTGGTTGAAGTTGAAGTTGAATCTTTGACTTTCTCGATAAGTTTGTACCTCATTAACCACTACGTAGATTCATTATTTATTCTGGCACTAGTTAGAATCTACATTTGTTTCACATAGTTTAAAATTTCGATTTTTATAATTGTATTAGTATTGCCATTTGTAAGCTCTTTGTAAAACTCTTGCTAAACTATTCTTAGATGCAAAAAATAGTAGTAATGCTGTTTCAAAATTTCCCCAATAAACCCTCATACATTCACATCAGCTGTCCATGTTTAAATTCCACATATGAAAATCGACATTATTTATGAGACACAGATGATTTTAGTATCATTTCTCTAAGTGTTTGTTCGTTCAACAAGAAATAAATCTTCCTTTCCGTTTCTTCTTTTTATTTCACGTATCGCAGGCAATATTTGCTCTTCTTTTATATAATACGGAGCAGCATCGTTTCCTTTTTATTTTTTCTTTATTTCCGGAATCGCTTTTTCCACGGAAAAATCCTATACCAGTTATATTTTCCTATCTGGAAACATGTATACTTTTGAAATTTAACCTTCTTACTTGTCAGTGTAAACTTCCTTCAAGCGGAAAAGGAAATGGATATTTTCCAAGGAATCGTGCAATATTCTCAGTTTCATTAGGGATTCAATCAATTTGTGATCCGCTACGCAGCTGTTGATTTATTTTTGTTTATATATATATATATATATAACTAATATTTGGAATCGATTTTCCCCACATTGAAAATTTCCCCGGTCGATTTAAGTTCCCTTCTACATTTATCAATTTACACCATTCAAAAAACTTGTCAACTTCCAAAGTTGCTTTTCTCGCAGATTCTTCAATATCCACGGTACCAACCAAATCAACTCTTTTATCAATTATCCAACCATCGACAAACATATTAAGCAGTCACGAACTAAAGACAAGAATTGGACAATGACGAAATTTGTCATGAAATGTCACTCCAGATTAAACAAAATTTTATGACATTTGTGTTAAAAGTTAAAACATCATAAATAAGTATTTTTCGTGTTGTCTCCATTTCGAAAGATACCGACTGGTGCCATTGCTATTTATTAGACTTTATTAGATTTCCTTGCAAATTTATGCCCTTTTAAAATCATCATTTACCTTTTAGCCGCATCACCGGTCTCTGAGACCGGACGGGAAATTTGACTCTTCGAATTTGGCATCCCTGATAATTAGTCCGCTTTTTCTCGCTCAGTAGCTGTCCAATAGTTTCTCGCCAATTATTATTTGTAACCTTCAGTTGGCTGAGAGCCGTCGTGCCGTCAACTCCTTCCGACCTAACCAAACGGTTGGAAATACCAAACCTACAACGTGCCATCAGGGTTACTATACAAGCGTACGTTGGAAACAAAGATCCTCAAAACCTGCATCCAAAGCGACAGGCTAGAAACAAGGAAAACCTGCTCCAAGTGTCCAGCATCAAACGAGAGGAAGACAAATAGTCTGGAATTCAGCAGCACTTCTTGTGCTACAAAGATATGACCTTTGGACTAACAAAATCTTTGTTCAGTTGATACAATGTTAAAACACATTTGACTGGTAATTTTTGGAAAAAAAAATGAAATAAAGAAACAAATTATTTACAAAACTATACAGACATCAAAATAATGAAAAAAACTGCTGGTCTCAGAGACCGGATGATACTGTTAATGATTGAACATTCAAGATACGGTTAAAGTGTTAATATTTGAATTTCTTAATTATTAATTCACGGAATCATGTGCCGGCGAATGGTAATCTATGTTTATATAATTCATATGTAAATGAAATATAAAATTCAAAGTTCAATTACGTTTTAAACCGCTCAATTTTCTATAATATTATATTAGTAAACATATACAAACTTGTAACATATGGAAAAGATATCTGCGAGGCGGGTACCGCGATTGCTTGATACTGATAAAAAGCTCGCTCGCGTTGAAATTAGATTGGACTTTTTCAAACGTAAATCGAATAACGCAAAGCTCAAAAATGCGGCAGCAGCTAAATACTTTTATGGCTCTCTCGATAGGGAGGCACTTAAACGTTCCGCAAGCTTTAATTGGCTAAACCTTATTGTTAATTTGTGATTAATCTATGCGTTATAGACGTGTGATTGTTTGGTGATTTTTAATCGATTTTTTTCGTTTCGAAAGACCTGTATAACTTGCAGCTTATTATTTATAAACGAATGGACTATAACACATAATTCAACTAAAGTAGATTCTCGAACTGGTCCCTGTAAGCTAAATTAACTATAATTATCATTCAAATTCAGTTTTGTAAGTGTTGAAAGCCATCAAAAACAGAACATACGTGATTGTAATAGTAATGGAGCTTAATAAGCATCCACATTCATTGTCATAAAGTCAATATTGCATGAAAATTACCTTTTTTAGTCCATCAGACAATTCGACCTTTATGTGAACTTATACACAAAATCAATAAGGTGTGAAATTTGCCATCGTAAACAGAGGCACGCAAGCAAACTAGAAAAAAATAAAAAATATTCGTGGTAGTCTCTTCAACTCAGTATAGACAAGACTTGCGAGATGCGTATTCAACAGGGTAGATTGAGCTAATCGTATTTTGGAAGTCACAAATTACAGATGGTTAATTCTTTAGTTTTAACTGGAAAAATCTGTCGACCACATCAAAACATCAGAACCTCTCCATCCTCCTCGATACGCAGATAAAGAAGACAAACACTGCATTGGTACAATTGACAAAGGATTTTCTGAATGCTTTGACCACCAAAAGAAACGTAGTATGTAATTTTCCATCAACTCAATTAGAGGATGCCTACATGGGGTAGTTGCTTCCCCACTTATGTGAAGCTTGGTAATAGTAGACAACTGATTGACCTCGGCGGAGTTTGAAAAGGATTTGATTGACCTACCTAGTAATAAACTCTGGAACAAACACGGAAAAGAGATAATATGTAGAGCCACGACTGCCCATATGGTTTGCTGAAACTTTGCAGAGAGGAATTGGATTTGAAACTCTACCGTTGATGTACACGGTAATTGTGAGATCAATCGTCACGTATGGAGCGGCGATCTGGGGCATTAGAACCGATCTCGACTCTACGACAATCAATTCCTCGAAACTCAGCAGTAATATAATCCGTTCTTGAGATATGATCTGCGAAAGTTGTTGGTTGCTCAACCGGTCCATCCGGAGAACATGCTCAAAAGGTTTTGTTAACCTATCATATTAGAAATGAGCAGGAATAAATAGAACTGGAATGAGAGTGTATGGACGTAGAACCAAACACTTTGAGAGCTTGTGCGGTACGCCAAGAATTTTTCTAAGAGAGATATAAGTAAATGTAAATGAACTCTAATGCCATAAGGTCCCAGCTGGTTGTACCTTTTCAGTTGGATGACTATGATTTCGATCCCGTTTCTTCCCGATGTTTGATCCCGTTTGATTTGATTAATCTGACTTATCCATAACTTCAATGGAGAACAGTCATTGTGTGGAATCTCCCTTTGGTGGACAAATTACTTTGCTGTTGAATGACTAAGGCAGAGATACCCACATAAACTTCTGCCACAGTACTATTTTTCCATCCTGCCGGCCTTTTTTATAATTGCACCGCTGTTGGCGGTTATTCTTAGAGCCTTTCGAGTCGTCTAAATTCAAAAAAATAGTCTCGAGATGAATGAATCGCCCTTGCTACGAGGTCTGGCTGTTAAATAACGAGACTGCGCGCCTAGAGGGCGCCCTAGATGAGTGAGGTAGAAAACGAGTAGTGCGTTGGGTCTATGGGGACAATTATCTACCTGGTGCGCGTGTCTTTGAGTGGTGTAAGCTTCAGTAAAGGCCGAGAGAGCACTGAAGATGCCCAGCGCCCAGGTCGCCCTGTGACTGTTTCAACAGTGACCAAAATCAACCAAATTGTGCGTGCAGATCTTCGAATGAGCACCCGGATGATTGCTGAGGCTGTACACGCCGATAAAGAAACGGTTAGACAAATTTTATACATGACACAAGTCAGTGCGAAGTTTGTGCCAAAAAATCTGACTCCTGACCAAAAGATCGTGCGTCAACGGGTCTGCTCAGATTTCCTTTAAAGGTTAGAGAAAGATCTGCTTTGAAAGGGACCCGATTTGATGCGATGGAAGCAGTAAAGCAGAGCTCCTAAAGGCCGTCACCAAAGAAGACTTCCAGCACTGTTTAGATTAATGGAAAAAACGTATGGAAAGGTAATAAAACCCTTTTTCATAACCAGTCTTGTTATTTAATAGCCAGTCATCGTATACTGCATTCTTTATGTCGTGCTAAAGCACAATTTAGATAATCATCTGATCACCAATAGTTAAACGTTTGTGTGAATTATGGCCTAAAAACTCCAATACAAACATTCCAGTTAACTAAATGAAAACCCAGGAAATTGGTGTCGTGTTCAATCGATGATAGATCGAGGTGTTTGACAAACCGAAGTTTCATACTAATTTATTTAATTAAATCTTGTTGGCACTCAATCATTTTCATATAAAAAAAAATCATACACGATTCAGTAGCGTACCGAAAGTTTAGAAAATATGCTTAGTTTAGTATTCATATTTGTTATACGGACTGAAAACATCAGATTGATTATCCTTATCCATATCATAACCCCGCTTATATTCTGAACCCACAACAAGCTACAGTTCTTTCATATTCCGAGGCGTTGGCCTCGGAATGAAATCATTTTGAAAATTTCGATTAAACTTAGCTTCCGTTGGACTTTAGGAAGATTACACTGAATTAAATTATGAATTTACGTTGGATTTCATAGATTGGGCTCTTTTCGTAAGATCCAATTAATACAAGCGGTTGTTTCAAGTTGATTAATCATTTTTAAAATAAGGTTACGAGGGATGTATAATAAATTATAATAATATCAAATATACTGCGGGAATAAGTGATTGTAGCAATTAGTAATTCAAAAGTAAATAAAGCAATTGATGAATGTAACGTCGTTTCTGAAACAGTTGAAAATTGAGAGCCGAGAAACTCACAATTACGCTATATAAGGCGTCTTTAGAAACCGAGTTACACAAGACAAATACGGAACAATCACAAATCCTTCTTATACCAATTCAGGATATCTCAGTAGCCCCATAAGTATCTGTCTGATCTAGAGACTTGGCTGGTTATTTAAAAAATGCTTCTGCCAGAAAATTAATAATATATTTGAAAAGGTCTTTGGTACCTATCAAAAGTGGACTTGGTATCAAACTTACTAATATAAAAGCTGAACTGGATTCTTCTCTGCCTTTCTCTCCTTAATCATCAGTTTGGGGTCAAATAAGAGAAGGTAATGGTTGAAGCAATTGAAGGAAAAGACACAGGTAATGATGCAACGACGCAGCGTTTTAATAGCGGAGATTTTTTGACGTTTGAACATCATACGGGCCTAAATCTTCCATTTGGATGTCCGCCAGTATGAAATAATGTTCTTCATACCTTGTGGAAAACTTTTATCACTCACCCATCCATACAAATAGACTCTAACTTCGGAAATACCTAATTTAAATCGTCAAGATACAATTTATTGGAAAATATTGATGATACGCATTAATTGGCAAAATTCGTACAGATTTTCTAGTTTTTATGGAGGTAATTTATGTGTAATATCAACCACCGCTCTTAATCATTTTGAATATTTAAAGCCAACAAAGTCTTGGGGCAACATCTGCGTTAATAGTTAAACTCCATTATTCATGTTAACATGGCGGTAAATATCTGCTGGTGCCGCAAACTTATGGAATTCTGGGTGGAATTAATACTCTGTACGACCCGAATTTCTATTAGTAGTATATGTATACAATAATGAACAATACAAATAACAATAAATCTTCTAAAAAGTTGATTGGAAGGTCAATGAAATTCCTCTTCCACGTCCTATCAAATCATAAATATATTATTTCTTGTTTTTAAACAAATTTTAGCACTTTTTATAAAAATTTGTAACCAAAACCGGATTATATTCAAGTTGATGAGAATAGTAATTGCTCTAGTACACAGATGAATGCGGAGGACATCCCAAAATAAGCTCTTGGGGAAAAAAGGGATAGAAAGGAAAATGAAAAAGTCCTACAAGACCTGGTGAATAATGACTGTAAAGTCTAGTTCGTTTGTTCTTGTTTTAGCCCAAAGTATTACTTGTATCGGCAATCTGCTTGGAAAGAAAGCTCTGTGGAGATGGTTTGAAACACATGGCATGAGACAAGCTATGGTACATGCTGCTCCTTTTAAACTGCAGACCACGTCATCGATGAGTACCTAGCAAAATAATAATCCATTGTAATAAATATTCTCTCTATTATTTCTATAAAAGCAAGCAGAGCAATCCGCAGTCTCAATACGACCAATTTAAAGCAGGAAACACTTATACGGAGGATATACCAACACCAGGAGGCATCAAGCAGGCCGACGGCCTCAGCCCACTACACAAATTCTGCCAGGTCAGCCAATCATGGAACAAGTCTCACAATTAAAACATCTGGGATTGAACCTGTCGAGTTATCACGACCCAGTGAAGAACCTAAGAAGCTAGATCAACAAAGCGACTGCCATATGGGAGGGCTTAAGGTAGGCCAATCATGACATACGAAATAGAAACCAGAAAGAAAACCGACAAAACGAAAAGCATGCTTCGGGAAAAAGATACTGGTCCGCCCACGTGAGAAAAATGGAAGAAATTAGACTGCCACGCGTCGTATTTGAAGGGAAACCAATAGGGAAAAGAGAACCACCTAAGAAATGGATGGACAACTGGCGGTCCACCTCCCAGAAACTAATACAGAGGAACCTGCAGAACTAACAGATCACGAGATCTTAAAAAAGAATAAGAAGAAGGTTTCTATGAACTTCTGACTGAATCTCTCGCTACACGCTCTCGATTTTAGATGATCTCATAGGAAACAATCTGGAAGCGTTAATTGGGGTGATACTGGTAGCCATTCTATTGCTTACCTTTGACCAATTTCCTGTTTAACTGGAATAACATAATTTGGCGAAGCTCCATCTTGTTGGAGGTGAATGACTTCATCAATTTGATTTAAGCAACAAGTTGATATGAAGGGATCACTTGAAGGACACTGTTTGTCGAACGTGTGTTGTTTGAGAAATAATTAAAATATATTTAAAAAATCACATACGCGTATATGAAAAGAAATAAGGAAATGTAAGAAATAGTGTATAATCAATAGTCGTTTATTGCTTGAAATGTATCTTTGTAAATATTTCTACCGTGAGAATAACCTCTTCAACTAGTCTATTGACCATTAACGTTTGAACGTCGGTCAAGGCATTTTCTTTGTTTGTCGTAACCATACTCTGGAGACTGAGATATTTTCCTTATTCGTCTTCTATTTCTTATGTGTAACTATGTAATAAGAAGAATGTAAATTGGATAAAGTTCAGCGTACGTAAATAAAAAGACATAAACGTACTGGATGTTTAATTATAATTTGATATACGATGATCCCAGAAGTACAAGGACCGTCAGAATTTTGGAAAAAAAATATATTTAGTTTTCAACGTAATATCCTTTCAATTCCATAAACTTTTCGCAGCGATGTTCGATAAGTTCGATAACCTTTTTTTAATAAGAATCGTCAAGCTCCTCGAAATAGTCATTAACTGTCCAAATCATCTCTCAATTATTGGAAAATCTCCGGCCAAGAACCTTTTTTTCAAGTCCGGGAACAGAAAATCATCCGAGGGGGCCAAATCTCACGAACAGGATGCAATTCAAACTTCAATTCTCAAATTTTGGACATTACAATAACCAGAGTGTGAGCTGGTGCATTGTCTCGACGAAACAACACTTTCTTCTTAGCCAAATGCGGCCGTTTTCACTTAATACTTTCTTAGTTTATCAATATAGTCAACTAAAATTATCCCACGTGCTTTTCCATTATCTCCAGATAACCGACGCCATGTCTTTTCCTGCAGATGGAACGGTATTTGCCTTCCTTGGAGCCGGTTCTACTTTTGTTTTGATTATTGGACCCACGTTTCATCCATGGTTATGAAACATTGTCAAACACTGGCGCCCTTTCAGTTGACCATCATCCAGTAGCGCTTTGTGGATTTCCTTCTGAAGTAGTCACCTCATTTGGTCAACCACTGCGATGCTGGTCTTCGCAGGTCGTACGGCCTCGTTTAAAATTTCCTACCAAATATTTTCCTGTTGATAACGAAGGAGCAGTCTCATCCAGAGTAGAATCTAGTTCAGCTTTTATATTGGTTGGGCTAAAGCCTTTCAAATAAAAGTATTTACCGATGATTAATTTTTTACCTCGTTTATTGATGGCTACCAAACAAATCCTGAACAACGTGGCGTCTTCAAACTTGAAACATATGCCGTATAGATTGTGTACTTTCTAATACAGTGCCATCTTTGAGTCGAGTCAGATACCTCGTAGGATAATCATAATTACCGGATACTTCACCAAATCACATGGTTGCCATCTTTAAAAATTGCTTGCTGCTCCAATTGATACTAATGGCTTGTATATATATGTTATTGCTGAGCTCTTTACCTTTTTAATATACCGGTTGGTTCAGAATGAATATCAGGGTTTTAGGAATTCAATTACAACATTTGTATATGTAATAAGATAAACTCGAAGTTTGTGATTTGTCACTGACATTTTATAATTACTTGACAGCTCTAAAGTCTAAAGCATTTCACTTCTCTAATTACATAGACGTAAAAAGAGGTGACAGATGACGTAATAGACATCGGTGACATCACCAGGTAACTGAAATCGATAATATTAAGTGGGATCTTATTGCAAAGGTATTACCTTTTCAATCATACTATTTTTTTCGGATTTATGATGTTTTTCATGGTTAGAATAAAAAAACAGTAAATTTTGTCAAAGACAAGTATTAATTATTGATGAAAATGTATATAATTTTTATGTTTATTTGAGGTTTTCGTAGTTTCGATAAACAGGTAGCCAAAAGTTGGCGAAAACGCCAAAAAGATGACCAAAATTGTAAAAATTAACGCTTTATCTTGAACCTTTTTTTCCTGCAATGTTTAGTAGCAATAAAACCCGGTTCCGGGAGGTTTTCAGCCATCCAAGACTTTCTAAAGATCCCTACTCTATTAAGTAGCGTTTCGGCTGTTATATTTGGTAATTTGGTACTCCTGCACACTATTACTTTGTAATAAGACGTTATCTAGACGGATAAGACGACGCGGTCTAATAGAATGGTTTTAATTTAAAGTTTATTAGATTTTTTTCTGTGGGGATATCTTTAATTTAAAGTTTACGCATCGAAAATCAAAGAAAAATTAGATTGATTGAATAGGTATTCTAAATACCTTTCAAACGAAGTGTCGCTTGCCATTAGATCCCATTTAATATTATTTTCAACCACCCTATAAGTTAAAATGGTAAGTCTCTATGTAACGAAATAGTTTATCGAATGATTATCACCCAGGTATTAACGTAGTGGGTTTATTTTGAACATTAAAATGGTGGATATATAATCCGCATTCACCAAAATTTCATATAAACAAAATTCTAATTTTGTTTTTTTTTATCAGAAGTTGTGGTTCCAGAAGACGCCCTACTAAATATTACTGTCATATTTTTCGTTAAAAAATATGAAGATTAGCTCTATCAATCGATATTACGTAGATGTACTTTTCGTTTTCGAAATATCAACCTTCCTATTAAAAAAAAAAAACAATGTCAAGGATTAATGGATGAGGTAATAGGAAAAGTTCATCGCGATCTGTTTTCTAATAGTTGAAAAACCTTTCCGGAAAAGTTTAATCGACCTAGAAGAAGATTAACTTGTTTGGGAAAGTTGAGTATTTAGGTAGATTACTATGGACGTTGGCGAATTGGTGTTTGTTGACCACTCAATCGAGTTTTGTAATTCATTAAATAATCACGAAAAATACTGACAATAAAATGAAAACATTTCTTTAAAAATTGCTAACTAATTTTCCACTTTACATCTAATAGAAAAGAAGTATGCGTTTTTTTATATTTCTAATTCAATTTTCATATAGTTTCAATTCGATATACAGGGCCGGATTAAGCTAGGGGCTTGGGGGGGGGGCTATAGCCCCGGGCCCCAGGTCCAAGAGAGCCCCATCATTTGGAAATCATTCTGTATTTTTTGATGTGTCGATACCACAAATCTAACGTATTGATATTATTTTGTGAATTTTTCCGGGTTTTCGAATTCCTTAAGGGGGCCCCGTCATTATTTTAGCCCCGGGCCTTATAAATCTTAATCCGGCCCTGGATATAAAATATATTTTCCGTCAAAAAAATATTTTTCATCGTCCGTTATAATCACAGTTTTTTTTCATTACATAAAGAATGTAAAAAATTGATAAAAGTTATGTCGAATTTTTTTAAGTATAAAAAATTTTTTGTCGAATTCCTAGGAACCAACTCTGTGCTACAGAAAGTGTCCATCAAATTCTTTACGTTAGTCATTTAAAATTTTTTAAAAATATTCAAAATAATATTTTTCATCGTCCGTTATAATATTCATAGTTTCTTTTTATTACATAAAGAATGTAAAAAATTGATAAAAGTTATGTCGAATTTTTTCAAGTATAAAAAATTTTTTGTCGAATTCCTAGGAACCAACTCTGTGCTACAGAAAGTGTCCATCAAATTCTTTACGTTAATCATTTCAATTTTTTTAAAAATATTCAAAATAATATTTTTCATCGTCCGTTATAATATTCATAGTTTCTTTTTATTACATAAAGAATGTAAAAAATTGATAAAAGTTATGTCGAATTTTTTCAAGTATAAAAAATTTTTTGTCGAATTCCTAGGAACCAACTCTGTGCTACAGAAAGTGTCCATCAAATTCTTTACGTTAATCATTTAAATTTTTTTAAAAATATTCAAATTAATATTTTTCATCGTCCGTTATAATATTCATAGTTTCTTTTTATTACATAAAGAATGTAAAAAATTGATAAAAGTTATGTCGAATTTTTTCAAGTATAAAAAATTTTTTGTCGAATTCCTAGGAACCAACTCTGTGCTACAGAAAGTGTCCATCAAATTCTTTACGTTAATCATTTCAATTTTTTTAAAAATATTCAAAATAATATTTTTCATCGTCCGTTATAATATTCATAGTTTTTTTTTATTACATAAAGAATGTAAAAAATTGATAAAAGTTATGTCGAATTTTTTCAAGTATAAAAAATTTTTTGTCGAATTCCTAGGAACCAACTCTGTGCTACAGAAAGTGTCCATCAAATTCTTTACGTTAGTCATTTAAAATTTTTTAAAAATATTCAAAATAATATTTTTCATCGTCCGTTATAATATTCATAGTTTCTTTTTATTACATAAAGAATGTAAAAAATTGATAAAAGTTATGTCGAATTTTTTCAAGTATAAAAAATTTTTTGTCGAATTCCTAGGAACCAACTCTGTGCTACAGAAAGTGTCCATCAAATTCTTTACGTTAATCATTTCAATTTTTTTAAAAATATTCAAAATAATATTTTTCATCGTCCGTTATAATATTCATAGTTTCTTTTTATTACATAAAGAATGTAAAAAATTGATAAAAGTTATGTCGAATTCATGTAAGTCTACGAACCTTCAAAAAATTTTTTGTCGAATTCCTAGGAACCATTTCTGTGCTACAGAAAGTGTCCATCAAATTCTTTACGTTAATCATTTCAATTTTTTTAAAAATATTCAAAATAATATTTTTCATCGTCCGTTATAATATTCATAGTTTCTTTTTATTACATAAAGAATGTAAAAAATTGATAAAAGTTATGTCGAATTCATGTAAGTCTACGAACCTTCAAAAAATTTTTTGTCGAATTCCTAGGAACCATTTCTGTGCTACAGAAATTTTTTAACACTGCATATTCAAATAAGACGGACGGAAGACTGAACCGAACGATCATATGATATCTTGTCCGACAGGAGCGCCATTCTGGTCAAATTTTGAATTACAATTTACATACAAATGGTACTTATAACCTCTACCCTCTTTAAGTCTATGTATAGAATTTTACGATGATCGTCGTGGGGTGGTTTATCATACTCTTACCAAATGAATGTTCATGCCAAATGAAACAAGACAAAATTTAAAGTTGGTATTTTATTTACAATGGAATTTATTTGAATAGGAAACTGGGAAACGAGAAATGTTGTATATTAGAACTTGTCGTCGTGTTTAATTACTACACTCTGTTGCATTTCAACAAGCAATGAACTGGATGGAATTGTCTATTTCGTATTGTCGGCCTTGCAAATATACCTTTATATCATGAAAAGAAATTTCAGTTCTTTGTATTATTTTTAATAATTATAATGTTAAAAACAACGCTTGTTAGGAAAATATACAGGGTGATTAAAAAAAAAGGTGTAACTGTCTCTGAAATAGATAGAAAACTGACGTTTGCTCAGAAAAACAAACATGTTGTTTAAATTCACTTTAAAGTTTGCTTAATAAACCTGATATTGAAAAATTATGTTCGAACGGTGTAACTAGCGCCCTCTATAACAGTCAAAATCGTAAAAAATGTGTCTATTTTTAATTCTTAAACGCTATTTATTTTTAATCCCGATTGTTTTACGAAAATTTTTTACTGAACAAACCCCAGATATTTATGTTTTTTATCTATCCTAAAGATCTTTTTTTTAATCACCCTATATTTGGAGTGTAATGTAGCGAATTAGTGAAATCAATTAAATTTATATTTTGTCAATTTTTTTAAATAAATAGTATACAGGGAGTTGTTTTTAAAATAAGAAGTTGAAATTAGCCATACATACATTTCACATACTGTATATTTATTTTTTTTTTGTAAAAAATACGAATTTAAAAATACTACGTCGTGTTTTCCAAACACGCTCTCATTCATTTATTAACGAATTTGGCTGTTCTACTCGTACGAGTATTAAAACTCATCCATCTGTCAGATATATGTCATATATTGACAGGTGACATTTGAAAGAAGTTTGAAACTAACAATATATTCACTTTTACTACATCGATTATATGACAATGATATTCAGGAAGATTTTTTCTCGATGGAACAGAATTATTATAATTTTTTTTTTGTTTCAATTAGATTTAATATAAATTGAATGTTTTGTTTCAGGTGAGTTTTTTCGACATCCATTAGCGTATTTTCATGTAAGTGGAAATGTTTGTTCGTTTTTATAAATCCCGAATCGATACAGTTTAGAATAATTGTTTGTTTTTCAGAATGTCTGCTTTTATAGCATATAACTAAAAAGCTTTTCTACAAACTCGGATCTAAAAATTCGAGTTTTCTTTTGTCGGCAAATATTTATTCCTCATATTATTTTAACTCTCCAAAATTTCACATCAAGTTCTTAAACATACGTCTGGACAAATTCCGACTTATATGTGTGAAAAAAAATAACTCTACCTAAATATTAATTTTAATATGTTTGAGAAAATTCACTAATAGATCTAAAAGTATGTTAAAGGGTGTACAAAATTCAAATACAAACAACATTGGTCCTTCGAGCCGGATTCATAACAAAATTTTATATTAGTAATTTATTAGTTTAGTTTTTTTTATTACACCTAGTATATTTGCGTTACTGCATACATAATTACCGCAATATATATTTATAAATAACTTGACGAAGTTATTGTAAAAAAATATATTTATTCAAGCAGTTACCAGTTGCCGTATAAATATTACATTGACTTTGACCTCGTGCACACTTCACCTACGTACCAACATTTCGTCTTGTTAAATACTCAACAATAATGAGCGATTTTCGTTATTTTTTATTATTTTGTTTGAAATCGCAATGCATCGTCTAACATCGTTAGAATCCGTACGCAGTTAGCTCCCGGAATTGAGAGAACCAGTATGCCGAGAACGTGGAGTTCCTAAAGGCCTTTCAAAACAGTTGACGGTCGCGCTCATAACAAGTGAACTCGAAAAAATGTGGTCAAAGTGTGCGTGTGTTTGTGTGATATAAGTCTGTGATGTAACGTTAGGAATTTATCAAATTCTGTGGTCAATCGACAGGAATTGGTTTCGTTACGAAAAAAAAAAAAAAAAGGTGAATGAGCGTATGTGATAAAGTTATTTCAAACTTCTGAACGAGGCAAAAATATCTTTATAAGGTCCATTCTAGTAAGATTTTTCCCTTCACGCGTAAATTTTCGTAAATTTAAACTTAACTTTTCGTACCGTCGAGTAATGAATAAAACCTTTTTAATATACGGTGTGGTCAAATTAATTTGAAACATATATTAACAATTGAAAGTTCCATTTTCGATTTTAATCGAAGAAAACGTCGAATTTAATGAAATATTGATGACATTTTTGATGTTTGTATGACATGTCACGATAGACAACACACAAAAAAGGAAATATTTCGATTATTATGGTTTAGCGACAATTTCGGTTTTGTTGTATAAAATAAAACTATCCAATTATATATTTTTCATTTTTGCTATCTCTATTTTAGCTTCATAATTCCGAACTCATAAAATTTCTGATCCTTGTCAGCAAAAAACCAAACAAGGTGCGATTGAAGGGAATCTTCATTTTTGAAAGTTTGACCATGCAAAAAATTGTGCAAACTTCGAAATAAATCGTAATGAGATCAAGGCTGTATGGGGGATGTGGCATCACTTCCCAGCCAAGCTCCAATAGTTTCCCACGAGTTGCCAAAGATGTCTAAACCTTTCCGATTTGATAATTTTCTTTGATTTCTTCATCCACTTCCATTAATTGTTGATTGTGAACATCAGAATTGATCGTTTGGTTCCGTGAAAGCTTCTTAACTAGCCCAAGACATTTTAAGTGTGTTTTTCAATTGTTTTGTGCGATACATGTAGCCTCTTCGCAACCTCTTGAACGATCCTCTTCAATTATAACTTTGGTCATCATCAGTAGGCCGACCAGAATGTTGCTCAATTCTGATACGTAGATACGCACCATAAACTTTAAATATTTCTTTGTGAGCCGCAGCAGCTTTTTCTTTATTTACGGAAATAAAAAATACACACACTTTTATTAAAAATCACGCACTACTTGCTTCTAAAGTCAATGTGACCAGTATCACGTGACAAACGGCAAAGTACAGTACTAACATAAGTTATTAAAAAAGTAAAGCAAAAACGAAAGTACTTAGTTACATATATTTATTTAAACATAAACTACACATCAAGGTACATCGTGAAAATTTCCCACAGTTCTCATGAATTTACATTAAGTATTTTCCCAAGACAAACATTACGAAATACTTCAAAAATACATGGGGACCCAGATATCTTATTTTTCTTGGCAACTCGATGCTCTAAAAGAATGCAGACAAGTAGAAATCATTTCAGTTGAGCCAAATTTATACACACGGGTGTATCTTACGTAATTCTTTTATACACTAACTATTCACGAACACTTAGACATCAAAGTATTCACTAATTTATTTGAATTCACCGTGGTAGAACATTCTAGAATCTTCGAGCTCCTGGAAATCTCTAAGTCGTCGTAAACAAACAAAAAGGTCTATGTAGAAATTGTCTCCATAAAAACAGACCACAAAAACATAATGTAAACAGGTAGGCCTTTAGGAAATGCCCAGAATGTTTGCCAAATTTGAGCTACGACAACATATTTGAACAAGGCAGGTTGCACGGTCTATATCAGTGGACGAATTCGTAACATATATATCCAATTATTTTTTAATGTTTTTTAGTGTAGAAAATTTGTGATAAATATTACTTTAATCGGTCACACTTTGGTAAAATCTATCTATAAATCGTTATCGAATTTTAAGTCGTTAAAGTATGATTTATCTGATGTAACCTCACCTGCGTTTTATTAAGATCAAAAGCAACGAAAGACTTTTTTTTTTAAAATCATATTTTAGTATATATTCGCTTTGGATAACGCATAATTTGACAATCGCTTAAAAAAAAGCACGCGTGTCGATTGGTGCAAAGAAATGCTGGAAAAATTCAATCGGAGTGTTTCTAAAAACGTTTATAAATGGTCTTTCAAGATGAGCCAATTCCAACAAAAGTTTTTCGCGCACGAAGCACTTTGAAACAAATGGTCGGTTGTTTTTTTGAATAACTGGAAATGTAGAACGTTTCATTCCAAATAGTACACCGGTATTTGTTTGGAAAACTTGGGAAAACCAATCGGTTCAAACAAAAACATTTTTGAACAGTGAAAACCTCGAGCTGATGGGTCATCCGCCGTACAGTCCTCATTTGGCACCCAATGATTTCTTGTTATTCATGTAGATCCTAAATAAATTGCTACATCAACGTTTTTCTACAGAGTGGAGTGAAGAAGAAGTGGTTGATGTGTTCTAATCACGTGTTTTTGGAGATACCTCAAGCGGAATGGTTCGAATGCATAAAATGGAGGATATTTCGAAAAATAATAAAATCTTATCCAATCTATCTCATAACTTTAGTAGCAATCCTCGTAAGAAATTTGTTTTATTATTATTTAGAGATCAAAACGTGCTTTATATTCAGTATATTGAAAAAATAAACAAATTTCATTGTTCCTCGGAAAAAATATTTATAGTTTCCTTTTTTCAAATTAATAATTTACAACAACTCCTTATCATCTACCTATCTAAACACAATAATCCATCAACCATATATCTTTATATAACGTTTATAGCCGCGTTATTAAATGATATCAATTTGTTAATAATCCCAAACTGTAAAGTCTTCAAAATCAATAATTGTGAAAAAAAAAAACGAATTAATAACATAATTATCTGATATAGTTTGAACTAAAATCTATATCAAAAGGATTAGTTAGTGCGTCATTTCTGAAATACTTTGACCCATATCAAAAATCTAATGATGAATAGGATGTTGTTCCAAAAAGAATTACTCAGCGAAATTGCCACTATAAAAAAATAGTCTCTTACGTCAAACTTTCTAATCAGAAAAATTCGGCATCAATTTAAAACGTCGTTACAAAAAGCCATGGTACTGGTGTGAATTTCAAAATACCGGCAGAAATTATTATGTTCGTTCTCAACGTAATTTTCAATTTTAATCCAATAGAATAGAATTTTTTTTATTATAAGGAACGAAATTAATGTTTTTCAGAGTCGTTGGCAAATTTATGCAAATATTTATTAATTTTATAGTTCAAATCGTGAATATTTTTAACACCTGTACGAGGTCTGGCTATTAAATAACGAGACCGCGCGCCTAGAGGGCGCCCTAGACGGGTGGGGTCTATGCACGTCCCAAAACACGTTTCCGTCACTATTATAGTATTTCTGCAGTAGCGGTTTGTGTTTTTTTCTCGTGCCGAAAACCATGTGTGATGAAAAACAGGAGCAACGATTTGATCTCAAATTTCTCGTTAAATTGAAAAAAAAAACTCCGACTGAGTGCTATAAATAATTGCAAGAGGCCTATGGAGACAATTTTCTATCTTGTGCGCGTGATTTTGAGTGATATAAGCGCTTTATTGGTGGCCGATAGAGCACCGAAGACGACCAGCGACCAGATTGTTTCAAAACAGTGACCAAAATCAATAAAATTGTGTGTGCGGATCGTCGAATGAGCATCCGGTTGATTGCTGAGGCTGTAAATGACGATAAAGAAAATTTTTCACGAGAAATTACACATGACAAAAGTCTGTGCAAAGCTGGTGCTAAAAAATCTGACCAAAAGCTCTTGCATCAACGGGTCTGCTCAGATCTTTCTTGGAAAGATTAGAAAAAGATTTGCTTTGAAAGGGATCCGATTTAAGCGGCAGAGCTCGTCACCAAAGAAGACTTCCAGCACTGCTTCGATAAATGGAAAAAACGTATGGAAAGGTGTGTGGCGAAGGGAAACCCTTTTTCGTTTCCTTACAAACATAGTTAGTTTGATACAAATATATCGCGAAGAAATCATTTTTTTATGTAAAAAACAATGGAGGTGCCTCTGGGCGTCTGCATCTGAACTCGGTGTTTATGAGCCACGTCTGTCCATCGAGTAGATCTTGCAAATACTACTCTAGGTGATATTATGTAGGACAACTTGGAATGGCATCTGCAGTGGTAGTACAGGTAAAACAGATGAGGCGACATTCCTCTATGCTCTAAGCTGTCCAAGTTTCTGGCCAACTCTGAATCGCCTTTTCTATATTCAATCGAAAGATGGAGAAATCTGGGCCTTGTAGAGGATTAGAAGCTGTCGCAAAGCATATTGCTTTTTGATCTTAAGGAAGCCTCCAAGTTTTTATGAAGTTGCCTTGGCTAAATCGGCCAACTGATTACACCAGGACAACATCAACACAACACCCAACAGGCGGAGTGATATTTCTTGTCCAGATAGTCTAGGTCTTTGCTGTATTAAACTCGATCAGATTACTTCCAGGATCCCACTCCGGATTTGGGTGTTAGCCAAGTTTATTTGGCCGGTTGATTTGAACTACGACGAAGCTATAGATCGGGTTTGCAGTTTGATGTACTACTTTTATATACTTCTTTCTAATGTAAAGAAAATTTCATTCAATTGACCTTAGGACCTTTTAATTTATATCAAATTTCCAATACCTTGTAGAATTTCTATTTCCAGAGAACAATTTATCGTACTTTCCGTTTTAATCTTAATTTATTCATAATAGATATGACATTTTTCCGACGAGATTCGGAAACATTTTATATTCAGATTATTGTAAATTCTCTGTTTGAAGTGTGAAGATTAGATATCAACTATAATTTCTGTTGGATAATTTCGAACGATTCAATTATTTAGTCTGGGTTAAAAGTCGTATATATACTTTAAGCACAGTTAAGGACAATTTTTGATTCTATATTTTGTTATGTCCAATTTAATATTTCACGACATTCCTAATCAATGTGACCTGTACTAATTGATCGAGATTACCAAATATCTTTTTAAAAATTATTTCAGGAAAGTAGTCGATGTTTATTGGGCACAAGATGAAATATCTCGAAACATACATATCTTTCAGGAATTGAAATACTTTTGTTCCTTTTGTTTACTGAATTCTTTATAAAAATTAAGGTTAATAAAGTTGAAAATAACGACTCCATAAATAGTTAAGTCATTGCTGAGGTAAAGTAACTACATAAATCAGAAAAATGGTCAAAGTAATCACGTAAATGTGTCGTTCATACTGAAAGTCGTAAGTTTCCAGATATATCTTTTAAACACTATAAAGAAAATGAGATTCGATTATACCTTTCAGTTGGTATTATCATCATCATTATCAATATAGTTGTCCATTGTCTTTATTATTGTTAGTTTCCTACATATTGAACAATTTCTTTGTAATTTCCTTCTTGACTTGGCCTTATAATGTACAATAATAGTCACTGCAGAAGAAATTCTTAGTCTACTATAGAACCAAACAAAATTTCAATGTCAAAACATTTTATAACTCAACATATTCTTCTCTAAATTGGATACATTTATTACATCGAACCTGCAACGTCTCTAGACCTTTAAAAAAAACGTTTCTTCTTGCTCTGCAAACCAGACTTCCACAGCTTTTATTACCTCCTCGTTGGAAGAAAATTTACGACCTTTTTTCAGTTGAGGAAAGAGATTATACTCGGACGGAGCCAAATCTGGTGAATAAGGGGGGTGTTCTAGTAATTCAAACCCTAAATCACGAATTTTTTGCATGGCAACATGATTTGTGTACAGGGGCGTTGTTCTGCAATAACAAAACACCTTTGGATAGCTTTCCGCATCTTTTCTCTTCAATTTTTTCCCGTAGAGTGGTCAGTAATGTCGAATAGTAATCTCCAGTTATTGTTCTACCCTTATCCAAAAAATCAATCATGATTACTCCATGGCAATCCCAAAAAACTGAAGCAAGAACTTTTCCAGCAGATTTTTGGACACTTGGAAACTTCTTAGGTCTTGGAGAACCGGAGTGTCGGCATTCCATCGATTGTAGTATTGTTTTTGGATCGTAGAAATGTATCCAAGGCTCATCCATATTAACAATTCGGTTTAAGAAGTCTACATCGTTTTCAAATCGAGCACAGATCAAACGCTTTTGGTCAACATTTGGGGATCCATTTTGTAGCAATTTTTCTCATGTCCAAATTGACGTGAACTATATGATGAACGCGTTCGCATGAAATATTCAGTGCTTCAGATCAGATCCGTTTTAGCCCAATTCGACGGTCTGATAAAATCATATCATTGAACTGCATCGATATTTCCGGGGACTGACACAGAAACTGACCTTCCCTATCGGTCATCATCTTCAACGGAAAATTTACCTCTTTCGAAGCTTGAAGGACATTGATCACCAAGGGTATTAAGCATATCTTCGTAAATCTGCTCACCTCTTAACCGTTTCAAATACAGGTATATGTTGATGGCTCGATACTTCAATTTTTCGATTTTCACAATTTCGGTGGACATCTTTTTTCTTTTAATTTTTTACGTAGCTCTGGTTTACTTTTTCGACCACAAACTTTACACTGACACTTCTAATAATTTATTGTTCGTTGCTATGGTAACGCAATATTTTGTTTATGCCTGGAACTGGTCTAAGCTAACTAAATATCAATACATCCTCGTATAATAAAATTCAAAAACCATAATCACTTTAGTCTATTGTTGCGTGTGAAACGGCTTTAGCTGGAATCAATTCCTTATTTTCTCTCCAAATATCACTTTGAATGATCAAAATTCTCTGTTTTTGTTCCATCATGAGAAAACGAGGCACTAATTTCGAAAGAAGCTTTTTCATGTTCAAAGACTAATGTTAAATGGTGTAAACACTTGTCGACTATATCTTTGAATATCATTTGGCGGCCTTCTATTACGACATTCAGGATTTTTCTTAATGTTTTCCAGTTCAACTGTAATTTTTAACCGTCCTCATCGTCGAGCATTATTGAGGCTTCTAACAAGTGGACTGAAAAGTAGTTTTAACATAAAAAAAAACTTTTTCGAGATAGAATTTCATTTGATTATCAAATATAGTTGCATTCATAGGTGATATAACGATTATAGAGATCATACAATTTTTGTATACCATTCTTATAGTACGGTGTTTTTAAACCTCAATTAGACTTCTTTTAGTTGTGTCCAGCGATGATTTTTTGAGGTCTGATAGCAGAAAAAAGTCGTCTGGAGAATATAGTCGATGCAGAAGCAATTCAAAGCCAAATTCTGCCATCGTTTCCGTTAATTTGTTACACGATGCAATGTCTCGATGAAACAGCAGTTTCTTCGTCAAATGGAGCCGTTTTTCTGCGATCTCGACCTCCAAACTCAACCTAATAGTCGCTGTTTATTGTTTTTTCCTTTGAAGATAATCGATACCATGAGAATATCAAAATACTGATGCTACAACTTTAGCAGCAGACTTTTCCATATCTCCCCGCTTTGTGTATGATTAAAAATTGCAAATTCGTTAATTTATCCAATTTATTCTGCTCGTCAAACTAAATTTAGACAGTCCGACAGACCTTAAGTTTAATCTATAACTATGGGATGTTCTCAAAGCTTTTTTCCGAAATGGTTTTCATCTGCTTTGTCACAAAAGTGACACCGTTGTTGGACCTTCACTATTTTCGCACATTTTTTAGATCCTGACCCTTTCTGCAAACTGAACCGGTCTGGGAAATCGGAAATTTTTTATTAGTATGTTTTCATTTAATCCATATTCTTCCAGTTTTTTTTTCACTTTGATTTCCTTTTGAAAAGCAAAACAACTACTTCAAAAGAGTCTGTTTTATTTTTTTTTTTATTTTGGAATCACGTTGTCTGCGTTTTTTTGACAGAATTTATTCAATTATAAATTTCTATTGGCTCAACCTTATTTTAATTCTCCTAAGGATTATCTCCGAGCTACAAAGGAATCAACGTCTCAAAAATATAATTATAAACTTTTTTAAAAGGAAAACGTTTTTGCGTCTCAAAGAATAATTCTGTTTCTAATATTTTTACACAGTCAAGGTAACGAAAATCAATATATGTGGATTTTTTTTATAAGAGCCGTTAGTTTACGGAAATCTTTATTAATCAAATTAAATGAAGTCAAAGTCAAAACCTGAATATTTTGAAAGTACATAGTGCAGTTCTTGAGCTCATATAGTTTGCATGCGTCAGAGACAAGTCTCGACAAACTTTACACAAAGTTTCAACTTGCTTGCTGAGATTCCCCATGGAGGGAAATCGGTTCCAAAATCAGCCGAGGTGTACACTTGCTTCAGATAATAATCCCACGTACACTGCTTCACTTTCCAAGGCTACTGTACACGATTGTGGCTTTACAGAGATTGAACGTTTTAACCCTGATCTGGTCCCATTCGATTATTATTTTTTTCGCAAAGCTTGAGGCCGCGTTAACGGATAAAATTCAATTCATCAAACGTTTGGACCCTAAAGATGCAAGTGGCGTAGTTTTCATTAGAATTTTGGAAAAGTATTTGGAAATCATATCACAATTTTGACTTTTATTTATGATCTTTCTTTAGATGTTAGGCTGAAAACTCATGGATCGCACAACGTATAACACCAAAGGATATTTAAGCACTAAATTAATTGTTTGAGTATGTCTAATAACAATTTACATAGAGAGGTTTCTAAATCGTTTTGATTTAGACGAATTTTTAAATCTGTATAATTGAATTTATGTTTTTTTTTTGATATTTCATGGTTCGTCAATACACTTTTTATCGCATTGATGACCTTTTAGTCTAGTTTATAAATACTGAGATGTATGTCCTATGTAGACATAAATAATTCAAGTAAAATTTATTTTGATACAACTACGAATAATTCAACTGATAACTGCTACATATTTTTGAGATGTAAAAACTAATTTTTTGTGTTAAAACAGATTTTCGATGCTATTTTTATTTTGATGTGGGTGATCTATTGATTAATATAAATACGCAAATAATTATCAATGTAATGTAATTAAAAAAACTAATTTTTAAATCAGAAAAGACCTAAAATCAAGAGGACCTAGATTTTTTGTAGAGCATTTTATGAGCTGGTCAATATTTTTATTATTCTTTTTCCTAATACAAAGTTAATCGAGTCAATACGGCACATTAGTGTGAGGTAAAATGTTAGAGTAGGGTGGTGAAATTAAGGTGTTTTTAATATATATATTTAATATTTACCATAAAAATATCGTACCAAATTATTTAGGCCAATTTCACGGTCCGTTCATCCATGAAAATTCGAAATAGACAGCTGCAGTGCCCAATCAATAAATTAATCCAACGTATAATGCAGATAGTTCGTTACAAAGTGAGTTAAATGGTTGTTAACCGGAATAATTGTCAATATTTTTTATTTGGCGTATGGCATGAGATGAAAGATTGGGAATTGAAAAATCTGATTCATCGTTTTAAGTGAAATACCAGGGCGGTTCAAATATTTTAGATATAAATGGCGCGCCTGTATGTTTTGAATGTTGCCTCTTGATTATTTTTTATCTTACTAATACTGTGGCATAGTTTTCGTTTGTAACGCTACGACTAAGGCCCTCCGCACACGGGTCAACTCATTTGCAATTTGACTGCTCAATCGGAATCGCGCAATCGGAGTTGTGCAACCTGTATGCAACTTCAGTCCTCAACTCTCGGCTGATAGTCGGTTTCAGTTGGCAACAGAGCTTTTTTTTGAATAACCAGGAAGATGGAAGGCCTTTTCAACAAAAGAAATATTGATTGATTGAGATTGATCACTTATTTTAAATAATATAAGGCCTTCCGCACCTGCGGTCTTCTATTGTACGGCACGCGACTGAGATTCCAACTCATGCGATTCGCGTTGCCAACTGGATTTGAGTTGACGACTGACAGTTGGCCCGTTTGGGGACTTCCACTGTGAAACATGGACAATATTGCGCGCGACTCTCGTTGACAATTCGAGTTGCGAATGAGTCGAGCCGTGTGCGGAGGGCCTAACAGTGAACGCCGTTGATTGATTCGCTTGATCGTCGACCGCAAACCAGCTTCTTACCAGACACCATTCGTCTCGTAGGATGAATGTTCGTAAAATTTCGGCATTAGTATTGGTAGTGTGAAGTCTATTATTCACGAATACCTTCAATATGGCAAAATAAGGGCGAGATAGGTTTCCAAAGTTTGTCGTCACTTGCTGACATAATACAAGGCGGAAAGGAACGGTTTTATAACTCAGAACTTCACTACAGACTAAACATGGGTACAGTATTACACCCTTGAAAGCAAGGTGTCCTCTAAATGCATTATTATTTCGACTATTTAAACCTTTTACTGTTTTCTCTTGTATATTGACAATAATAGAACATCGTCGGTATATAACTTGTTATTGATCCACTATAACATTTTTCTTCTGTAAATTTGACCTTCCAAATTTACCTTTTATTACCAAATTCAATATGGTCAGAGATAGAGGTTTGTTTCTTCTGTTTGACCTCTGTATTTATTTCCAATCTATTAGTGCTTATTTCCTGAAGCTTGACTACAGCTTTTGGTATTTATTTTGACATATATCTTTCAATTACCGCATCAAATCATTTTAAAATCTGCATTCATATGTCTTAACAACCTACTTCGAAGTTTCCATAAACCCATAATTTTTTTCTTTGTATATTTAGAACGTTTATTACATTGTTGGGTAACTCACCAATGGGCAGTTTCACATCAAACAATTGCTCCAATTAAACAGACGCCATCTCCACGCCATGGGCATTACGGACGATCCGGACTGCCGCTGGTGGATGAAACTGCAAACCACATCATCTATGAGTGTCCAGCCTTAGAGCTTGTCTAATGACATCAAAGGGTTGTATCGGCTTCTCAAAGGACATCGTCAAGTAGGGCACGACGGATATTCTGAATGCCTATGTGCTTAACGGCCCCTTGAGCGCCTACAATCCTACTATGAACTATAATTTACAAGCTGAGCCAATCTTGTAAATTAAGACAACGTGCCTAAATAAATTTCCGAATATAAACACCAAACAATTGCCCCAATTAAATAGACGCGAAAGACACGGTCATCTAAGACGCCATCTCCACACCATGGGCATTGCGGACGATCCAGAGTGCCGCTGGTGCATGGAGGGGGACCACGTCATCTATGAGTGTCCAGCACTCACACGAGCGCAGCTTAAAGACTTGAGCAAGCCTCACATCTTGCCTAATGACATCAAATATGACATGTTGATTAATGGATCTGCTTCGTTAGTCTTAACCTCAAACTCCTCCAGCTGCACCAAAGTAAAAATATAAGTTTTTATCTCCTTTTTTATGTTTGTTACAGTTTCAGAATTCTATAAAATCTTTAAATACCCAGTTTTTATTGTGATATTTGTATACTTTTACTTATTTACATTAAGTATACAAATTTGTCCTTCGTCTAAACACTAACTAGTTTCTGTACATGGGTTTTTGTTTATTCTGTTATAAATTTTGCGTGTAATCATTTTGTTGGTTAATATTTACTCTTAGATATGACGATGGTATGCTAAAAATAAGTATCTAAAAAATCTGTTATACACGTAGAAAATTGAATTTGAATTAGTTTGTTTCTTGTTAAACATTGTAGTGAATAATTGGGTCTTTCAATCCAAGAATTAGTAAAAAATTGATTAAACAGATTGTATAAATGTAAATGGTGTTATAGCGTTTATTATTTTCGGTATTGTTGCTAATATTCTAACTGCACCTAACTCAATTTCCCCTTATAATACCCAGGATATTGCAATTGGATAGCCGCCATAGGTATTTGTCCCTGCAGGAGAGGCATTGCATGTCCGACAGCATGAAATTTGACGTAGTTATTCATCGTTATTTGTTCCCAGAGGCGTATCACACCTCAAAATATTTGAGAATTTATAACAAAAATATATTTTTTATATAATTTCCGACCCTCCTGCATCATTTCATAATCGAATAATTTTCATGTTCTACGTCCGTTATTTCTTGATATTCGTTCAAGAATATCCGTTTTGTGTCTAATTAAAGGAGTGTAGTGTAATTATTAGTGATGGAGAGTAATAGTGAAGAAGTTTAAACTGCATACCAGAAGATGCTGTTGAATCAGCAACTGCAGTGACTATGAATCTCCTCCCTGAGAAATCCAGGGAACAGTATTCAAAGGAACATGATTCTTTTACTAAAAAAGGCATAAACAGCTTCATAGAAAGAGTGTTACTAGCTTACTTCGAAACTAAATCCAAAATGTGGAAGTCTTCAACACTTTGGTCGACTTATTCAAAACTGAAAAGCACCCTAACGGTAAATAACGGCGTAGACAAACTCATTGAACATTTGCAGGTGAAGAAGTTTCTGTTGCAAGCTCCAGACGATCATCATCTCCTGCAAAAGATATGACACCAAAAAATTTAGATATTATTTGTAACATCTTTCAGGTTGCTTTAATATTCGGAATCGCAGGACCTCTGCGGAAGGAGGAATTATATAAAATATATAAAACATATTTGAATTTACCTGATTCAAAAAACTATACTGAGAATACATTTCGACGCTCTTCGGCGTCTCTATTAGTGGATTCGGGTGGTGATATAATTGAATTAAAGAAGCACGGTGGGTGGAAATCCAACACAGTTGCGGAGGGTTACGTAGACGACTCAATAGACTAGAGTTAGACTACAAGCAACATTCCAACAATCCTAATACAACTATAGGCGATCTTATTTCGTTAAACTCTTTAAATGTTGCCAATTCAAGTACCAATAGTGATGTAACTTCTTCTCCACTTCGGTTTTAATATTACTATTTCAAAATAAAAGTTTTGTCGAATTTTTTTAAGTCTACGGACGCACAAAAATTATGTTACTCGTGAGTAAAGTAACTTTTATCACTCGACAAATCGTCCTAATTGTGAAAAAAATGATTACTTTACTCACTTGTTTCATAAATAACTATTTTTGTGAGCATTTTAATGAAATAATCTATTCCGGACAGGAAAAATTGATTATTCTCTCATATTTTGTTTAATGTATAAAGATGATTTTCAAATTAATTAAAAATAAACACATGTGCTGCTCTAAAAAACAAAGAAACGACACTTAATGTTTATTTCTTCAACTCTTTCTTAAATTAGCAATATTTCTTGACCTACATGAATTAACCTCTATTATCTTATTCTAATCAATCAAAATTGACAGTTGTGACAGTGACATTTGTGACATCTATGACAGATCTATCGTAGACATCATAACCCATAGATAAATAAAGTGTACCAAATGAAAACTAAAGAAAAATCATTTCTTTACATGTATTCAATAATAGAGGTTATCGTTTTTCAGTATCGACAATGACAATTGTTGGAATTGTTCTTCATAAGCCCATATTTGTATGGAAAAAATACAAAACGAAGCCTGCAAGGGTTTTTTGAAAAACGTGAAGCTTTTAATTCAATAAGCTTGCAAAACTTATTCAACAATGTCAATAAATCGCGGTAGTTTCTTCTTCTACATAAAATTTATAAATAGGATGCGCTGAAATTATTGGAACTTATTTTCTAATCGATTTCTCCTCTTCCAAACAATCTGTGTCCCACCCCATTTAACAGGTTGAAAATTGAACGGTTGTTTTCTGAAAACATTTTTTTCGTAACCAAGAGTCGGTTTTTCCAATGCCTGAAATTATTTAGTTACCGCAGAACCGCGGGAATTCGCGACTACATGACTTACCTCCTATGAGGGGACGAAAATTAAATTATTGATTGATGTTTTTCCAAAGTCACTAGTATTCGATTCCCCCAAAGCGTTGAACATGTCAATCTGTAACGGTGTTACGTGTATTTTATGTAGGTAGCACTCAGCAGCTCTAAAAGCAAGGAAACCACAAAGCGATCTTGATGTTTACATTTGTAATTTAATAAATTACGAAGAACCGAAAATGTATGTAGTATACGAAAAAAATTGATATGTAACCCCAATAAAAATATTCACAAGCTTATTAACATAATATACAATGAACTAATTTTGTGCAAAAGTAATTAAAATACATACTTGCAGTCCAAAATCCCTGATACGTTCTTCAAAAATGATTAAATCTTGATCTTGATCAAATTTTCACTTTTTCCATCTTCATCTTCTTCTTGTTGGAAAGGCCTCAGCTGCCACGGTTATTCGGTCAGTTTTTCAGTGACTACTATATTATTAATATCTATTTATGGTCCTTCTTAATACTGACCAAGTTCTAATCTAATTTTACGGTTGAAGCACATAAAAATTTTGATATAAGTTTTCGCTGCGTGAATATTTAAAACTATTTCTTTCACTAAGAATAGATCCCCTTGCGGAAGACCAAGAGTTTCTTCTCGGAGATTTGTTAAATTTCTCCTTTAGAGGAGTAAAGTACCGCATATGAATGGGGTAGTTAAGATGAAACGTTTGATGGTTCTTCCTAGGTTTGAAGGATCGTCTGTTTTGTTATTTCTTTTGATATGAAAGTGTCCTGAGATCCAGCCGATTCGAATGTTTTTTCCTTGCTGATACGACTCATAAAGCAGTTTCCTAATTTTTATTTCGAAGATATTGGAGGATGGAGAGGAAGATGTTTTGGATATGGAATTAATTGCGCTGTGGGAATGAGGGAATGTGAAATGGAAGTGTTTGGAAACCGATTGAAAAGCCCATAAGGTAGGGAGGGTGTTTCTGCTTTTCCAATACAAGGGGTCGGCTGCCAATGCAGGAAATAAATCGATAAGTGATGATTTAACGGGGGTTTTGTATGCATTTCATTTCTAACAAGCTGTTCGACAACTTTTTCGAATGACTTCCGAACAGTTTTTCAATTGACTCATAAGAGGCTTTCAAACTTTATAATTTTACGGATTCGTGAACCAATAAAAAATGTTTATTCAATTGGCGTATTGATGGAAAAGAACGTTTAAAAAATTCATTCATTGTTGATGGGAGAGAGTGGGTACTTTGTTATTAAGTCCGGTTCTGTTTAACCGATTTCTATAAACTTGATATTGTTTGAAATAGCTTTTATTCAGTAATAGAAAATGTATAACGCCATCTAGTTTGAATTACCGCAGGTAGGTCAGTGAAGAACTTTCCTTCGACAATAAATAGACGTTTGAAGAATAATTCTCGCCATTTACACATTTTTTAAAATACCGATATGCGGTTTTCGCTATTTTAATGTTAATTTAGTTTACTTTTAGAGGATTTGCTTAAATTTTAACGCTTCTATTCAGATTTGTCAAGGGGAATCACAATATCTAAAACATATGACACAACGCCCTCTAGCACTCACGTTATTAATTAAATTGCTTAATATTTATATATTATGTATTGCTGGACAAAATCTCTTTCAAACAATATCAAGTTTATAAAAATCGGCTAAGCTAAACCGGAGTTACAGGCATTTTTTCATACCAAGGTTCCCACTCTCTCCCATCTCTTATTTGAAGAGATATACTGAACCTTTTGATATAAAAATGTGTAGAATTCGATTATCGAATATAAAGTGTCGCTTAATTGGTTAAATTTTGCTTGTTGGGGCCACTTTTGAATTTGAATAAATAGCTCAAAAGTGTACTTACTTTTTCGTTTTTTTTTTCAAACTTTCCGAGAAAACTCACTATATTAATGTATAGTTTTTACACTATCAGAAAGTAGATATAGCCCAAGCAACGGGGATTTTTTCGTGAGACAAATCTTAACAGGTAGCGAGTGGTGCCAATCGATAGAGTAAGTTGCCCCCATCAAAACAGTATACTTTTAAACTCGAGAAAATCGCGCGTTTGTTTGTTATTAACAAAAAACTGTAAATTTTCGGACTTTTTTTGGTTTTTTATTTATAAATCCGAAAGATTTGTAGGAATCGTTATGGTTGTAATACGAAAGTTGTAGAGAATTGGATAACGAAGAAAATGAGCTGTCGCGCGACTTCGTAGCTTGATTAGAAGCTGAGAAAACTCGGAAAAACTGGAAAATTCACTCTTTTTTTAAAAAATTCATATCTCCGTCAATTTTTGACGTGGAGAGCCGAAACTTCGCAGAATGATAGAAGAACATATGCGCTTTATGCGTGCAAAACCCTGTAACTGTGCGATTATTAGTTTTGCCGTAACGGTTGTTTAAACAAATTAACGCGAAATTTTCCCGAGTCTCCTAGTGACATACGGATCGTTTAAATTCAATTTTGAAAACGGATTTCGAAAGAATGCGACCTCAGCTACACAATGTATATTCTGATTTTTCGAAAAAAAAAGAAAAACTGTTTCAAATCCGACGTCAAAGATGACCGTTTTTCTTCGCGCGCCGCGAAATAGTCGAGGAGTGGGGGGAGCAGAGGCGGAGGAGCTGCGCGCTGCTTGTAGCATGCCGCCTCATTCGTTTTTAATATTAGAATTTCTTTGCTATTATTTCACAAATCTCACTGATTTTTTTTACGATTGTTAAATAAAATATATGACGTTCGGATTTTTGATAAATTTTTTCGTAAAATATAATTCCTTACGGTATGAAACACGTCATTGCATTTGAATTATTTCTCATTTCGGAGCATCCAATGATCATCTTCCGCGTCTCTTTTTCGGGTCTTCTCTCTCTGTCTCTGTCTGTCATTCTCTCTCTCTCTCCTCCGCCTCTGCTCCCCCCACTCTTCGACTATTTCGCGGCGCGCGAAGAAAAACGGTCATCTTTGACGTCGGATTTGAAACAGTTTTTCTTTTTTTTTTCGAAAAATCAGAATATACATTGTGTAGCTGAGGTCGCATTCTTTCGAAATCCGTTTTCAAAATTGAATTTAAACGATCCGTGTGTCACTAGGAGACTCGGGAAAATTTCGCGTTAATTTGTTTAAACAACCGTTACGGCAAAACTAATAATCGCACAGTTACAGGGTTTTGCACGCATAAAGCGCATATGTTCTTCTATCATTCTGCGAAGTTTCGGCTCTCCACGTCAAAAATTGACGGAGATATGAATTTTTAAAAAAAAGAGAGAATTTTCCAGTTTTTCCGGGTTTTCTCAGCTTCTAATCAAGCTACGAAGTCGCGCGACAGCTCATTTTCTTCGTTATCCAATTCTCTACAACTTTCGTATTACAACCATAACGATTCCTACAAATCTTTCGGATTTATAAATAAAAAACCAAAAAAAGTCCGAAAATTTACAGTTTTTTGTTAATAACAAACAAACGCGCGATTTTCTCGAGTTTAAAAGTATCTTGGCCTAATATTTCAATGGAAAAAAGCCCACTGACATTTTTTTAAAAAAGCCGATATTTTGAGGTGATAAATTTCGACTAAAAATCGGGGTGCTCTTACGATATTGATTAAAATATTGTAGAAAAATGAATACATAGTGTATGGGTCGTAAAAATGAAGGTTTTCACCGAATTACGTAAAAAAAATTAAAAACAAAAGCTGTAGAATTGTTTATTACATACAACTTTTTCGATTCGGATCGAGGTAAACCGTTTTTATCAATAGATTTCATAGATTTCACCCTTCTAGTATTTTCTTTCACTTTTTACCGTCCGAAAGGCTCAAGACCTAGTTTATATATATCTATAAGCGGCTTTATAGATGTTCTGACCCATCCAGAAAACATTTCACGTAACGTGAAAATGATTTACAGGTTTTTATCACTGATAACAATAAATTTACTGCACTATTTTTCGAGTAGCTTCCACTTTCTAATAAACTATCGTAATAATTATTTTACGCAGATTATTGGAAAGGTTGATAAAATATTTACATAAACGTTTTAATCGCTTTCATTACGAAATCGACGCCGTTATATTTATTTAAGCCAATCGGTGTCAGTTTAGAATTTTAGCTGTTAATCCACTATGTAAACTAACTTTTCTGTAGAAAATCCTGTCAATTTTGATTTGGTATTAATGCCAAATTACCATTATTATACTTATTGCATTTAGTTTTTATTGCAGCCTATGTTGCAATCGAAAATACTTCTTCTAGTGCTATATTTATGTTCTGAAATATAGCTGTCTAATTTCAGTTTTTGTTTGTTAGATAATACGATATTACACATTAAACATCTTTAGAAACTCTATATTATAATACTAAATAATCTAAAAGTAAAAATAATATTATCTAAACATAATTAACTTTATTTCCAATATACAGGGTGTTTCTATATTCGACCGACAACGGTCTAACACAGGGTGATCTCAATAAATTATTCATTTTGATATAGGAGTACGAACCATTACGGGACCTAGTTGCTGAGATATAGGGTGTTCAAAATTTTAAATCAAAATCAAAAATTTGCCGAGAACGCCTTAAATAATATTTTGACATAAACAAACTTTGGAAAAATTTAACCAGTGGCGCGCTGTCGGGGTTAGTCGTCACTTTTATCCCCTTATTTTTTACGCCACTGAAGCAAATTCTTTTTTTAATTTTGTTTGAAATTACCCGATTATTTTTAGTTAAAAAACTAATAACATTTTATGGAGCTAAAATGAACGGTGTTGTAGAAATTTGCCTCTAGATTTAACACCCTGTATCTTAAATCATTTTTTATTGTGAAAACGTGAAATTCCAAAGTTTAAAATAACTTCACCGTAATAAGAATTTTTTGATGAGTATTATGAATGAAAATATTTCACATTGTATCTACCTTAAACACGGTTAATGTGTAATTTTGTGTAAATATTGTTTATTCTGTAAAAGGTTCTTTGCATATTTTCTAAGTAGCCCTGAGCGATTGTCTTTATTCGTCTTTGATACATCTAAATACATTACCATTTCCATTATCTCCAACTTTGAGAAATACTACGGGAGGAAATCATAAAAATAACAAGTGATTATTTGCATTAAAATGGAGTTGAATGTTTTAGCTATTTAGTTAGTGAATGTCTTACTGGTTTATTAAACATAACAAAATAAATGCTATGTTTGGAGGGAATTTGTGGAAGAAGTAAATTTGAAGCATCAAATACTAGCTTCCGACCAATAAAGGGCATCCACGTTCCGATTTTCACGTCTATATACGTCGCTCTTAAGCCAAAAAGCTTGGAGACGAAAAACCAAAATTGCCCAAGCATCAAGCACTGACTAGGGGGCAAATTCGACTACCTCCGCGAGCTCCATCGTCAGTTGTACCTTCGTATCGTCCTTCTAGACGTCCTCCAACTAAACTCCAATAAATAATAATCATTTTTCAACATTTTAAGTCCATGTACTAAGTCCAGCGACTCTCTCACGACGGAAGAAGTCGCTGTGAACAGATCTGGTGAATACGATGGATGGTCAACTAATTCGACTGCATTTAGCGCATTTTAGCCATTTATATCACGGAAGTGTGAGAAGGTGTGTTGTCCTGATGGAAAAGCACTTTTTATTCTTTGAATTCGGTCGTTCTTTTGTACTTTCCTTCTTTACATTGAATATTCCAATAAAAATTATCGTCATCGCTTTTCCTACCGATGAAACGGTCTTTTCGGAGCAGGTTCGTCGTTTGCACGGTCTCAACTTTTTTCAGGAATGTAGTGCTGAACCGGTTTTCATCTACAGTCACTAACCGACGCAAAAAGCTCCAATCATTTTGCTTAAACCGTATTTTGATATACCGATAGCCTTTTCTACCTCTCTAATCTTAATTAGACAGTCGTCCAGTACCATTTGGTCAACTTTATCATTGATATCTCTGGTTGTAGGTCCAGCTCATTCGGCTACTTTTGAATTCAACTGCCCCAAATTTATTTGCGTAGTCTTATTATCTTTCAAAAACAAAGATTTAATGATTTCTTTACACTTAAGTTTGCCCATCACTTCAAAATGGACGAAAATTTAGTGAAAATCTTCCAACTGCACTTTCAAGTGCTGATATCTTCATGTTGAGGTCGGAAACTATTTAGATATGCCTCGTAGAAGTAAAAATTAAAAATTTGGAACCCATTGATTATTTTTTCGAATGTGTGACAACTTTTTTATAAAATCTAATTCTTCTTCTACTTTTGTAGATAGATGATAGATGCGAACGAAAAGTGTGGATAATATATACTACAGAGGGTGTCTAAAAAGTAATGTCGGTTTTCAAATGTGAAAATTCCTACCAAGATTCAAGCGAAATGTCAATTGGAGGCGCATTTTTACTTACTAGGGAAAATAGAGTTTTCTAAACAACCCAAACATGGAAAATCAGTGGTTAGACGAAGAAAAATTGCCAGAACCCGCCGAAATAATTCCAGCTATCGATGCCGATGTATATAATGGATAGTTGATGTGAATGTATAAGGTTTAGTTAACTGAAATCGGGTTCTTTGAAAAGACAATGGTTAACAACATACTGCGAAAGTTACGCTGAATAATATCGAGGAACTTGGTGCAAATATGGCGAAATGTGAAAAAAAGATTTTACCAGGGTCTCAAAGTGAGCTAAACGTTGCGTTCTGCTCAGAATACTAGTTAACATTGGAAACCGACATTATTTATGAGACACCCTCTATATTATGCGTGAATTATATCCCATAATTTTCTTTTAATAACTTTGTGTTTGATTTGGATCTGTTTTTTCTCACAAAAATAAGCTTTTCGTCTACTTATATATACGTGACGTTATTCAATTAGCCTGTTTCGAAGTTTTCATCAGCGTGAGTAACTTTTTTCATAAAGGAGTTTTAATTACAAAAAGTATAACCGATCTCTCCGCCTATATAGTAACTCGAAAACCATATAGAAATGAATATCAAACAAACACTTTTTTATCATTTTCTGAATCATTTGTGATATTTCTTTATCTAATTAGTCTTATTTTGTGGTATTTTAAGGTTTTCGCAGTCGGGATTATGAACAAAAAGGTTTACGAGTTGAACCGCGTTGAAATTTTGAAAATTCTCCACGTTTCGGCTCCCGATTTGGAGCCATTATCATCAAGAAAGTGATCCGATTCCGTGGTCTCAATCTGCCTACACCACGCAACGAATCGCCCCTTTTTCTTATTTGATTCCTAGGCCTCAATCTGTTTATTCCTTGAAATTGCACCATCGAGAAAACTGTAGACAATTTTTTGAGTTTTTGAGCTAACTGTTGAGCTAGTCGCCTGGACTGGTATTGGATAAAGAAGATGTTTCCAAGTTGCCGGTAGTCCTTGGCCATCGCCTCTTGCGTTCAGATAGTTTGGACGGTTCTCTATTTCCATAAATTCTCGAATAATCCTGGAATTGAAGAAGAGGCGGAGGCTGATGGTTTTGTTTCTATTGATATCGATGTGTGTCCGGTATTGACACTATGCTGAGCAATTTGCAATTTGTTATATTACAAATATTAATCCTCGTCGAAAAAAAACCATTTTAATTCCGGAATATCGAATAATATTGTTATTAATATTAACCACACGTTGATAATTATCTGGTTTTCAAGGTATACTAGCAAAAATATAGGGAAAAAAAGAAAAACGCTCAATCGTGACATTTTGCAAGTTTCCAATCAATTTTCAATTATATCAAAGATGTTTGTGGCGTGCAACATCATATTCTTTTATCATTTACTGTGGTTGCGTTTAATCGACTATTGTATCAAATAAAACAGAAGAAATCTAATTTCATTTACGAGGGCGGTTTCAAAAGTTTTCGACCCAACTAAGGAAGAATAAAGCTAAGGATACATGTCAACACGACACGTCAGAATGCGACACATCAGATAGGCCGGACACATATGTTTGTTAAAATACATTTTGATGTTTTTAACGTGTTAAATAGTATCTTTGACCTCCAGGGTCGCTCACCTACAAGAAGAGATGGATTGGTTGGATGAAGAAGATGAAGAAATGGTTGCGGTTACTGCAGCATTGCTTGTGTTACAATATGAATCCAGGGCGTACTGGGTTCATCCAATAAACCAACGTAGGCACGAATGTGGTGAATATCATGTTGTGTGGCTCGAAATTAGCAATGACGATGACAGGTGTAAAATGTATATCAAGATGACCAAGAAGGAATTCGACGTGGTTCACAATTAACTAGAAAGTAAATTAAAGAAGGAAAATACAAATATTGGAGAAGCAATATCTCCAGAAGAACGATTTTTAATAACTTTAAATTAGAAAATGTTGAGTATTTTATGAAACATAAGTATTGTTTGTGGGTCTATGAGCTATATCCGGTTTTACGGTGGATGGGCTGCTAACCCGTTCCACTAACCCTGCCCGAGAACTATAGAGGAATAAATCTACTATGCACAACGCTGAAATTAACCACAAAGATAATAACAAATAAAATAAATGAATGTATCTCACTAGCAGATGAACAACAGGGTTTCAGATCGGGAAGATCCTGCACGGACGCAATATTTGTCATAAGACAAATAACGGAAAAATCGATCGAATATAATCGACCAGCCTTCATGTGTTTCATTGACTTGCAGAAGGCCTTCGATCGAATACAATTAAAAGACATAATACACCTTCTTTATGATAGACAGATACCATATAATATCATTAGAATAATCGAAAATATATACTCAAAAAATACAATCCAAGCAAAAATAAATGATGACCTAACTGAACAGATACCTGCAAATAGGGGCATTAGACAAGGGGACTCTCTCAGTCCGCTCCTATTCAACATAGTGATGGATGAAATCATAAAACAAGTACGCAAACTAAGAGGATACAAAATGGGAAATAAAGAAGTCAAAATCCTGTGCTATGCAGACGATGCGGTACTGTTGGCGGAGAACGAGGACGATCTGCAAAGGCAAAATTCAATATGATAATATCAGCGGCAAAGACAAAATCAATGGTTACTTCCAAGACACCGATCAGATGTAAGCTTGTGGTGGATAACAAAATAATACACCAGGAAATGAAATTTAAATATCTGGGAATCGAAATATCTGGACACGGGGACGTGGAGACGGAAGTAAGAAACCAAGCTACAAGAGCAGCAGCATACCTAAATGACACAAGGCAGGAGCTCATAGTAGATCTGTTAGTTGAACTTTTACACAAAAAACGTAACCAAAAAACTTGTTTACCTCGATCCCAAAGTATTTTCAAGACTATGAAAGATACTAAATCTTCTCGATAGTGGAGAATCGCCCTAAGTAACTATCCACATTTGATTTTCAAAATTACAAGAAATACGAAATTATTGGGAATAAATTTTATTGTAATTACATACTATTTTTGTTTTGCTATCTTTAGGTTTCGTTTTTCGAAATTTAATTATTGTTAAATTGCGACAAACTACTCCAAAAAGGAGATTGATAATGCATTCAAAACAATGACAACTATAAAATAAATAAACGAAATTACCTCATCAACATGTGAAAATTCCATTTTCTAGTGGATAAGATCGGTGCTTATGTTGAGATCGATAATAATAATAATGATATAGATAAGGTTAAATGGGAATCGAAATATCTGGACACGGGGACGTGGAGACGGAAGTAAGAAACCAAGCTACGAGAGCCTCAAGAGCAGCAGCATACCTAAATGACACAATCTGGCGAAATAAATACATTCGAACTGAAGCAAAAACCCGCATTTACAAGACCGCAATCAGACCTATATTATCCTATGCAGCAGAGACCCGACCTGAGACCTCTAAAACGAAACGGATATTGGAGACTACAGAAATGAAAATAGTTCGAAGAATAGCTGGAAGAACACTACTGGATAGAGAAAGGAGTGAAAACATGAGACGAACATGCGGGATAGATAATATCAATGACTGGGTATTAGATAGAAAGATAAAATGGAATGAGCACATTGACCTCATGACGGAAGAACGAATTGTGAAAATATCAAGGGACAAATCACCAGCAGGACAAAGAAGCATTGGAAGACCTAGGAAAAGATGGAGTGACAACCTCCCAGGTGACTGAGCAGAGGTAATGACGTGAAGAATGATGCCTATACACAGCAGGAAGAAGAAGAAGATAAGTATTGTTTTGAGATTGTCGTTTTCGTTGGTCTCGGTAGTTCTTATTTCGGAAATTGCACAAAAACTCATACTTCCCTACCTCTTCTATAAATTGTACCTCAATTAACATAAATATAATTATAGATATATTATGGAAACACTTTTCAGTCACGCTCAGAACCAACTCGGCACAGTTGGTGAATAAAACACTTCTGACGAAAATCTGACCAACGTAGATGTTGAAAACACGCGCTATGACGTGTTAAAGCGTGATCACATAAGACGTGTTAATGCGTGTTAAAAATGTGTCCTTAGCTTAAATCATTTTAGAGAGATAAGACAATACACTTGTAGCGATGCTCTAACCTTTTTGTGGCTTACAAATATAAATACCGTGTTAGTCCTCGATTAACAAAGGATATAATTAATAATATGCTTATCGGAACGCCCAGTATATGTACCTATATAAAATAAGAAACAAACCAACCGAAAATGGAACAGTCAAACCTGCTATCGTAAGATTAACAAACACAAACAACGTCAAATTATAAACGGAACAGGAGACAACAATCTGGTGGAGTTTCAATGGAAATTATCGTATAAATGCCTCAAGCTTTAATAGAAATTATCGAAATGTCTTTGAATTACGGGAATTCGTAGGCGTGCTACTTTGACACGCTAGCAGTTCGTAAAGAGAAGTTATTCTATTTAAAGGTTGTTTTGATGCTTAATAATATTTATTTAACTATTTGGAACAAATATTACAAAAGGGATAATGCCAGGTAAACAATTTTTAACGAGATACTGAAACGCGGTATTATTTTCCATTGTCTCATCTAAACCATTGTACTAGGTAATTGACAAACGCGACAGGAAGCGAAAATTTCAAGTCAATTGTTGTATGTAGGTACTAATTAACGAGACAATAAAGGTCACACATACATACAACAATCAAGTTGAAACTGCAACCATATTTTCTATCTCTAAAACTTCGAAACTATTATTTTTCGACTCTATAAAACTGGCTGTGCAAAATGAGCAAAAACGTCAAGGAACTGGTCTCAATTTGTTGCTAAGTAGTTTCCGAATGTAATGAAGCGTTTTGCCTTTACGATGTCGTCTTTAATATCTTCGTTCACATGGTTCAAAGAGAGGTAATTTTAATTAGTTTCAGACTAACATATAAAAAGGTCTAAAAAGTAAAAAGTTGAAGAAAAAAATGTTGTTATTTCACTGTGTATTCGTCCTGGTAATTATTTGATAATGATAACAATTTTTAACGTTTAAAAACAAAACAAGATTAAATGTAGTATCGAATAAAACAGATATGTAGTACTATAATAAAGGTCTATTGCACAACACAAAAAAAATCGACAATTATACTGTTTTGACGAACAATCAAAATTGAAAATAGACCAAAATGTTTTGGCCCTACTAAAAACTGCGTCAAAATTGGTCAATTCCTCAAAACTTTGTCCATAAAATGATTCTCAATCTGAAAAATTTGATTATATGAAAAAACATCGTTTTTTAGCTCGAAATTTTGGAAAATAGAAATTTTTGAACGTCTTCACATCAAATAATGCAGGAGGATGGGCTGCGGGTCAAACCGCTTTTCAGATTTTCTTGTAGTTACTATGGGATCATGATTTCAGCTAGCAACTCATCTGATTTCAGGTTATATAACTTGGAATATGAATCCATTCTCCGCCAATCAGCCACATACGTATATTTTCTCCTGCCAGGCTTTCATTTCCATTAACTAGTTGTTTAGAAATAGTTTTTTGTGTCTCAATTTGTTTCCGATCATCGTTATGGTCAACAGCAAGCAACTGCATCGTTTTGATCAATTCACAATTCTCTTTTCACTTTCTACTACCCAACAAAATCATATCAGGACTTAAATTACTCTCAAATCATCAAAAACTACATCTTTCAAATTAGTTTGTGTCAATCTTTATAGTCCGAATGAACTTTTGGTCCATTGGTTCTGGAAGAAGATTACTTGATGGTAAAAACAAAGTCTCAACTTTTTATTCATCTTTTTCTGGATAACCATGAAATACTGGTCTTGAAAACACTGACTCTGTCATAAAAGATCGTTGAGATGCTTTCACTGTAGCTCAGTTCGACTGTATATATTTGTACCGACCGCGCCATGTGCCTTCGTATTAAAAAATATGTAATACAGGTACACTATCATTCACGACATGTTTAACCTTTCCAACGTATTACTCGAACAACTGTTTTTTTATCTTCTTAGTGTCCTAATGCAGTTAACTTAATCCTCTATGATATACCTGGTTTTAGAAGAAACCAACATTTCTACATCCTTCTACCTTTCAACACGATTTCACACAAACACATTTTCTTTACTTACACGAACCCTGGCGAGATATTTTGATTCAAAATTGCCCATCTTCTGGTTTTGAACGTATACATCAAATTTTATAAAAATGTTGGTTTTTCACTAGAACTCCGTCATTTTTCAAGCTACAAACGTTCTAAAAAAAGCATTTCGAGGGAAACGTCAAGGAATTCCTAACAAAAAATTATTTTCAATCTTTATTTTTTAAAAGAATTGAGTTCAAAAGGATTGAATGAGCATCAATTAATACTCAATTTTCAATCAGTTACCTCTCAATCACTTTTTTCACTAATTTTTACAATGACAATTTTATGGAGCTTGTTTTTACGACTTTTCCTTGAAATTGTACTTCAACTTGACTTGTTTTTATTAATATTAAATCTACTTATCGCGACTTAACGAAACGCTACTGTTTTAAACTCTATGACTGTGTTCCTACAAAGAGTAAACTATTTAAGCGCGATGATCAAAGCAAAAGTCAATACTGGAATAAATTGAACAACTAGGTAATTTAAAGGATCGTGAGACGTTGCTACATATAATTAATAGATTATAATTCCAAATAGTATTACAATAAATATTATTAATAATTTATGAGTTGTTCAATGTACGGCCGAATGGCCAAATAGCTATAAAATTGCAATATCTCCAGAACGGATTGACATAGGAACCTGGGGTTCGTTTCAATCGATTCAGAGCAAAAAATCCAGGCCATACTGTTTGTATTGGGATTTCGAAGAACTAATGAGGAATTGGGAAACAAATCTTATATATTAAAAAAATTGATGATTTCCATTCAGTCCGTTCAGGCGTTCTACCCAACCGATTTGCTTAATTTTTTTTTCAATCAAAGGTATTGATGCACAGATCAGCCATCAACCATCGGATTTCATCTAATTTTCACCATTCTCGAGTTATACTCAAATGCGATTTCCCCCTGTACATTACTTATGGGAGTTTTTCCCATACACACGTTCTATCCTCAATATCTCAGGTTCTATTCAAGATAGAGACTTCGTTTTGGTTTAAGAACACTCGGTGAAACACTTTCTTTCTTTTGAGTTTTTGAACACTTAAATAGGTTGAGTTGGAGAGGAGCTAGGCTAGGATATTCAATGTGGAGTTATGGATTTTTGTAGGTTTTTGGCAATTTTTCTACATTCAAAGATCCATATCTCAGGTTCTAATATAGCTACAGAGTTCGTTTTGGTTTAAGAACACTTGTTGAAACACCTTCTTTCTTTCGAGTTTTTGAACACTTAAATCGGTTGAGTTGGAGAGGAGCTAGGCGCGGACATTCAATGTGGAGTTGTGGATTTTTGTAGGTTTTTGGCAATTTTTCTACATTCAAATATTTATATATCAGGTTCTAATATAGCTACAGAGTTCGTTTTGGTTTAAGAACACTTGTTGAAACACCTTCTTTCTTTCGAGTTTTTGAACACTTAAATCGGTTGAGTTGGAGAGGAGCTAGGCGCGGACATTCAATGTGGAGTTGTGGGTTTTTGGCAATTTTTCTACATTCAAAAATCTATATCTCAGGTTCTAATATAGCTACAGAGTTCGTTTTGGTTCAAGAACACTCGTTGAAACACCTTCTTTCTTTTGAGTTTTTGAACACTTAAATCGGTTGAGTTGGAGAGGAGCTAGGCGCGGACATTCAATGTGGAGTTAGGGATTTTTGTAGGTTTTTGGCAATTTTTCTACATTCAAAGATCTACATCTCAGGTTCTAATATAGCTACAGAGTTCGTTTTGGTTTAAGAACACTCGTTGAAACACCTTCTTTCTTTTGAGTTTTTGAACACTTAAATCGGTTGAGTTGGAGAGGAGCTAGACGCGGCATTCAATGTGGAGTTGTGGGTTTTTGGCAATTTTTCTACATTCAAAAATCTATATCTCAGGTTCTAATATAGCTACAGAGTTCGTTTTGGTTTAAGAACACTCGTTGAAACACCTTCTTTCTTTTGAGTTTTTGAACACTTAAATCGGTTGAGTTGGAGAGGAGCTAGGCGCGGCATTCAATGTGGAGTTGTGGGTTTTTGGCAATTTTTCTACATTCATAAATCTATATCTCAGGTTCTAATATAGCTACAGAGTTCGTTTTGGTTTAAGAACACTCGTTGAAACACCTTCTTTCTTTTGAGTTTTTGAACACTTAAATCGGTTGAGTTGGAGAGGAGCTAGGCGCGGCATTCAATGTGGAGTTGTGGGTTTTTGGCAATTTTTCTACATTCATAAATCTATATCTCAGGTTCTAATATAGCTACAGAGTTCGTTTTGGTTTAAGAACACTCGTTGAAACACCTTCTTTCTTTTGAGTTTTTGAACACTTAAATCGGTTGAGTTGGAGAGGAGCTAGGCGCGGACATTCAATGTGGAGTTATGGATTTTTGTGGGTTTTTGGCAATTTTTCTACAAGATCTATATCTGAGGTTCTAATATAGCTACAGAGTTCGTTCTTTTCTATTATAATGATTTCTGGTACTTATTTAATGGATTCGATGCGAAGCTAGTATCAAGATAAAAATTTCTGGAATTTTCGTGTTCTTAACAAAACAAGTCGTGACAAGTATTTGGTATGTATATTGTTCAATTTTAAAATAAACTTCTAGCTGCTTTTTCTTTGGTTCGTAATAGTAGCAGTAACAGTAGCTTGTGGAACACGTTTGTGCGTTATCTTCACCACCCATTAAATTTCATCTGCATAATCCTCCTTTAACCAATCAGATCCAGTCTCTTCAGAGACAACAATCACGTTGCCATATGACGTTTATGAAGTACCAACTTTAAAGAGACTAAGGATAAAATTTTATGACATTTTGATTAATCAGAAAAAAGTGACAGCCATTTAAGTGAAGCTACTTTTGTTATTCTCAAAACAATTTCGTGTGTTAATCTACATTGCTTCTGGATGGAAAAAAATTCTGTACAAGGTCAGCAATAGCTTCAAAAGTGTTATCCGGACTGTGCTCCATCGAAAAGAACCATGGTTTGCTGAATTCAAACGTGGTCGTGCAGACACCGATGATGGTGAACGTTCTGGTAGTCCAATTGAGGTGGTTACTCCAGAAAACATCAAATTGATTATATCTAATCGTCAATTGAAATTGCATGAGATAGCTGCTGCTGTAGAGATATCAGAAGATGGTGTGTTTACTATAATTATGCATAATCGACATTTGATCAGGATAAAAGTCACAGTCGATCAAAACCAACAACGTATTGATGATTCTGAGCAGTCTTTGGCCATGTTCACATGTAGGAAATCAGATTTTTTGCGTCGATATGTAACAATGGATGAAAAATGGATCCATCACTTCACCCGGAATCAAATCGATAATCATTTGAGTGGACTGCAACTTGTGAACCATATCCGAAACGTCCAAATGCACAACAATCAGCTAGGAAGGTTATGGCTTCAGTATTTTGGGATGCGCATGGAATAGTGTTCATCCACCATCTCCAAATCAATAGCGAATAGTTGTTGGATCGTTTTAATGCAAAAATCAAGGAAGATAATGCACTGATTCACAAGTCGATGGAAACGATGGTTAAATTAATCGAATTACACTTCCTCGTCCACAGTGTACTCCAGATCTGGCTACTGGCTATTCGCTTATCTCAAAAAAAAGATCGCTGGTAAGAAATTCATCTCAAATGAAGAATCAATTTGTTTTGAGCCTGTTTTGAGGCAAATTCTTCTAGAAGCACGGTCCCGAGAAGTTAGAAAAGACTTGGAATGATTGTATTGCCCTTTGATTGCCTATTGGAATGTATGAATATAAAAATGCGATTTATAGTATCTTCTATCCGTTTGGTTTCGATTCTACCTCGTTATATTAAAATACTAAATGGAAAATTTCAATTTGAAACAAATTTACTTTGCAGGTACACTAAGTACAATAAATCTAAAATGTTAAGTTTGCAAATGAGCTCCGAGATGTTAGCATTTTAAAATAGAATCAAGCAGAATGTTCTGCATTGCAGGTGTTTATATTTATTCTACTTTTTTCTTATATATTTCACAAACAATTATGGAAATTGAGTCGAACTGTTTTTATTAATTCTATTAATTTATCCACGTAAATACAAATGATAAGTAAAACTAGTTAAAAAATCAGTCGAAATCGTTTCCAAAGAAATTTCCAGTGTCGTACTTCTATACTTTAATATTAACATTTTTTAAAACATCTTCATAATTCCAAAAAACTATTTTCGTAAAAGTCTACAACAGATTGATATTTTGTCTGCGCCAACTTTTAGTGGATATGAGAAAACTTCTAGGTAATCTTAAGGAAAGTGTATATGAGAAATTGGAGCGACTCTACTTTCAATTTTGAGAGTGCGATTAGAGTGAAGTGGAAGTTTGATTTTCTCCGGAAGTTTTCAGATTGAACGTGTCGTTTACTTTAGAATATGTCGGTAGAATTAAAAGGGGTCGCTCGAGTTTCGCGCATACAAATGCATCCCGGTAATTAAAAAAAAAAAAAAGGACAAATTATTCATTTTATTGAAAGGTTCACGTTTACACTGAATGTTTTATTCATTATTCACAAAATTATTCGCATTTCTAATCGTAGTATTCATGAACTGAATTTATACAAGGTTCTACAGAAAATTCAAAAGTATACAGTCATTATTTCCAATTTTTCCTTCCCAAATGATTCTCTTTTTATATATCTCTTATTGTTTGCGTACTACTTTTACCACAGTCTCGTAGTCTCTCTAATTTGATAGCTAGACTTGCCGGGGGCGCGGCCGTACCTTTTTTTCTCGTAATTTTTCGACCCCCTATAATTTCGTTGTGGATTAAATTAGATTCCTGTATTTCTAGTAACCAAACAAGCATTGTATAAACACGTTATATTCCAAATTTCATTCTATTTAATTCATTCAATAGTTCAAGAATTAATAATTCTTTTCGCTCACTGACTGACCGATCATCAAAACACTACATCTACTCAGTTCAGTTTTCTAGATACACCAACTGCATACATAACTATGTAATTCTATATATATAAAAAAAAAATTGAAAAAATGATTAAATGTTAATAGCTCTATCGATAGAACATATTTACGAACTCGGTACGGTCAAAACTGAATTTTAAATTGTTAATATCGTTATGTATAGCATAAGAGTGGTCCAACCAAAATGCACGATATTAATTGTAAATAAAACAAAAAGTTTTCAGAGAATTATCTTAATATTTTTTATAATGATAGAAGGATGTATGACAATTATATGTGAAACAAAATATTCGGCCAAATTCTCGATACGGCTTCGGTGACATACCTCTATCCGTTGGTCCATATTTACATTGCCTCTGAGACATAATTGAGGTTCAATATCGTTAATGTACTGAATTATCTCATCCTTTAGCTCTTGAATTGTTCTTAGCTTATTGACGCACACTTTTTTGATTATTTCCCATCATTTCCGTGTATGGACAAAATTTTATTCAAGGTCAAAAAATGAGTTTTTCGCAATTATCATCAAAACGGTAAGTTATATCATAAAAATATTTCAGTCGAAAATTGTAGACCATAAAATTATCTACAAAAAACGTATCAATACTTTTTCTCCTACAAACCACTGTTTCTGAGATATAATGATTCAAAAAGTTGTAAAAGTTATAATTTTTCAGAGTTACTGTCGTAACTTTTTGAATCATTATATCTCAGAAACAGTGATTTGTAGGAAAAAATGTATTGATACGTCTTTTGTAGATAATTTTATGATCTACAATTTTTGTCTGAGGTATTTTTATTATAAAGCTTACCGTTTTGCTAATAATCGCGAAAAACTCATTTTTTCACATTGAATAAAATTTTTTCCATACACGGGGAACAAATTTTATGTTAAATTATATTTTAAACAATTTTACTGATTTTTAGTTTGATGGGAATTTATGTGGCTTCAAATGTCTAAATTGACCGTACTATTATTTTAATTCCAAGAATGTCTTTCCGACAAGCAACTTGCAAGGTGCAGTGTGCAATCTATTTTGATTTCTAGTGCGATTATGGGAAATTTAAATTGTTAATATCATCGCTATGTATAGCATAAGTGTGGTCCAACCAAAATGCACGATATTAATTGTAAATAAAACAAAAATTTTTCAGAGAATTATCTTAATATTTTTTATAATGATTGAAGGATGTATGACAATTATATACCTCTATCTGATGGTCCATATTTTCAAAGACTATGAGACATAATTGAGGTTCAATCTCGTTAATGTGCCGAATTATCTCATCCTTTAGCTCTTGAATTGTTTTTAGCTTATTGACGTACACTTTTTCTTTCAAATATCCCCAAAGAAACAAGTCCAACGGTGTTAAATCACATGATCGTGGCGGCCAATTAACATCGCACCATCCTGTTGGAACCACATATCGTCCAGGTCCATATCCTCAGTTTCTGGCCACAAGAAGTCCGTTATCATCTCGCGATAGCGAACACCATTCACGGTAACTGCTTTGCCGACCTTATTTTCGAAGAAGTACGCCGCCAGCCAATAAACCGCACCAAACAGTCACTCTTGGTGGATGTATCGACTTTTCAACAATCACTCGTGGATTCTCATTTGCCCAAATACGGCAATTCTGCTTGTTAACGAATCCACTGAAGTGAAAGTGTGCCTCGTCGCTGAAGATGATTTTCTATGTAAAGTCACCATTCACTTTTGTCTTCGGCGTATTGATGACGCTTGAAATGGTCAGCAGGCTTCAGCTCTTGAGTCAATTCTTTAATCAAAATTCGCATCAGTGATGTACGTCAGATGTTTAATTGTTGGACACGACGACGAGTCGAGGTTAACGGCTCTTTTGCCACGCTATCGCGAACAACAGCAACGAAGCGATCATGTCCAGGTGTTTTCACATTCTTTACAGACCAGGTTTGCTGAAAATTACGCGTAATTCTCTCGATTGTGGACACAAATTGGGTAAAAAACTTGATTCGAGGATTATAGTTGGACCACCTTTTAGATACATAGGTCGGGCCTGAGTCTCGGTAACGCGCTGATGGGTATCGGTTCTGCAGTATTCACATCCGGTCAAGCTTTCGTGGCACTTCCTAGTACAAGTCTAACGTTACATCTTATTAATGTCGACTTTGGAAGTATTAGAGCGCAGGAATCGTCAATTTGTTAATACAATAGACTAAGAAGCATTTACCGTCCAGAAAAAATTGTAACGTGAAAGCTTCCGACAGACAAACTGAAGTTGAAGTAGTACCGGAGAAGAAAAAGAAGGAGACTATCTATAAAAATAAAAAAAGCTCATAAGACAGAGAGTGGGCTTCAAGAAAATTCGTTGTTGATATTTAAGATGTAGGAGGGAAGTACTGGAAGGGAAAAAATACAGAGAGAAATGATGTAATACCGGTTGATTTATTCAGTCTCTACTTAAGAGACCTTCTGTCTTAAGGTATTATGTAATTAGCTAATCTAACAATATCCGCTTTCATGCCATGGAGAAGTCACTCTATTTTGTTTAAACATAAAAGATTTTTAATATCCAAGGCAAACGTATCAATTATTTGGTTCCCATCACACACCCAGGAAACGAAAAAGCAGAAAAATGTGCCAAAGAAGCAGCAGATAACAACGAAGCGACAATTGTACGGGAAGTGATAGCGAACGACTATAAAGGAACAATAAAAACAAAAGTACAGCGCCAGTGGCAAAGTGAGCGGAACAGATCGCAGTCGATATTAAAATGTATAAAACCATCCGTTCAACCATGGAAAAACAACAACAAAAAATCGTACGGACCAAATAAAAATCGATCGTTTAAAGTTGGGGCACATTAAAGTGACAAACTCCTATTTATTTAAACGAGACAACAACGAAAGACTAACTAACAACTTCCCAAACACCATGGTCGCTCTGCAGAACAATAATTGTATTACTACAGACTTAATCAAGTATCCAAAAGACACTAAACTGTATCAAAAATTGTGAAAAACTGACATGTCGCTAATAACCTTGTAGTTGATGTAACATTGAACGAATAAATAAAAAAAATTATGTAATAACGTAAAACGGACTGAGTGGGGACTGAGTAAATCAAATCAACCGACTTGGTGTTACATGGATCCCACGACAGTAAAATAACTGAGTTGCGAGACTTTTTTTGTTTTTGATGGCATTCTCCTTTACATTTACCCTACATAAATTCTTTGTGTAGGGTATTTATATTTATGCTAATAGGTTTGATGACTAAGCGTTAGTTTCGTGAGGTGTCATTTCGACTTGACAAAACCTTGCGGTAATGTTGATAACATTTGGCACTCGTTTCAAATATTTGTCGAGTAATAATCGTTTTCGTTTAAATAGCTTTACACAGTTTATGTTATTTGGCAGAGATAATAGGAAAGACATCTGTCGACAAATCTATAAATTGAATCTATCTAGGTCAGATACTTTAAAATAACGGGGTAAACGAGATACCGGCCAATTAGAATAATTTTGTGTAACAATCGAATAACAGTTAAAAGCCCTGTGCATTAGCCGTATCATAAGATCTGTTTGCCAATAAAAGTTAGAGATTTTGATTTATAGTCCGGTCAAATTAGACCATAAAGTAAAATTGTTTTGTTTCCCATAATTTCCGTGTATGGAGAAAATTTGATTCAAGGTCAAAAGTTTTTCGCGATTATCATCAAAACGGTAAGTTATATCATAAAAATATTTCAGTCGAAAATTGTAGACCATAAAATTATCTACAAAAAACGTATCAATACTTTTTCTCCTACAAACCACTGTTTCTGAGATATAATGATTCAAAAAGTTGTAAAAGTTATAATTTTTCAGAGTTACTGTCGTAACTTTTTGAATCATTATATCTCAGAAACAGTGATTTGTAGGAGAAAAAGTATTGATACGTTTTTTGTAGATAATTTTATGATCTACAATTTTTGTCTGATGTATTTTCATGATAAAACTTACCGTTTTGCTGATAATCGCGAAAAACTCATTTTTTGACCTTGCATAAAATTTTTTCCATACACGGGGAACAAATTCTATGTTAAATTATATTTTAAACAATTTTACTGATTTTTAGCTTGATGGGAATTTAGCAAGCAACTTGCAAGGTGCAGTGTGCTATTTTGAATTCAAGTGCGATTATGGGAAATTTGGAAAAGCCGCGTAAACGCCCAAAAACCTCAGTTTTAAATTATCCACAGAAAAACATTTATGGAAAAGTGTTGAAGACACAGTGGAATTAGATAGTTGTACACTGGGTGCTGGAAAATCAACGATTTACAGAGATATATTGCGAGTTTCAAACAACACGTAAAGCTCCAAGAAAACCAAAGTTTTTAATAGAAAATCAACTCTAAAGAAAGAATTCTAATGAAAGAAAGAAAAGAATGCAGGACAGTAGATAAAGTTTTTGTCACAATTATAAAGGATTACCCTGAACTGAGTCGAACTACACTATGTAAACTTGTTAAAGAAATGAGTTTTCTCTGGAAAAAGCGTTCCAGAATATTTTAATAAAAAGAAACGATATCATAGTATGAGGAGAAGTTTCCTGAGTACTATAAAAGACATGAGAAACCAAAGAAGAAATATACACCTCATAAATTTTGGCATAGTCGGAGACACGCTTTTTCAGATAATGTGGTTTACAGACTTTTGAAACTACCATGTGATTACCATGAAGACATAAATGGTGATGTTTTCAACGAATGGTTCGAACAAATTATAAATATTCTTCCTCAGTACTATATAATAGTAATAAATAATGCAATTTCTCACTCGTGGCTCACTCACGACCAAGTGGTTAACAAAAAAAACGAAAAGAATTTTCAAAATTTGAAGCAAATTAAGTTCCATCCTGATCCTGTGAGAAAAGAACAGATATAAGTAGATTAATTAGGTGAAAATATAAGTATACACCCGATTTATTCATTATATTTATATAAATGTTATTTCATTCGATAATACTCGAGGTATAACAACCTTACCAACTACACCGTTACGCCTCGATACAAGTTTTGACGAGATGTAGGTGTATAAGCAACGAAGCCAATATACGAATTAAACATAGTTTAAAAAAACCGAAAAACATTTTTTCATAATATATGAAACTAAACAATGGAAAAATAGTTTTAGAAAACTAAAAAACGCTCGTTTGAAGCACATCAAACAGAAAAACGTGGGGGGTGCTTTGTTCCATATTTCTCGTACATCGAGGGCCCGAAATTTTTCATTCATTATTGTTTTAAACTTGTCAAGAAAACTTTTTTTAAAACTATATTTATTCTGATTGTATACTGAAAGTTATACGCCTATGGATTACGGATCATTTTATTACTCTCTCAAACATAAAAATAGACTATAATTGGATAATTTTTCAATTTTCAACGCTACTGTGGCAAGCTCATATTTACATAAGTGAAGATATATTTTGAAAAAAACATTGAGACTTCTGTTTTTTTTTTTTGGTATACATTCGTGAATCCATACACGTCTTTCTTAATATGCGGTTATACCTTGTCATACGTCAAACTTCTCTCTGTAGTTTCCTTCTTTCATACTTCCATGTCCATCCATCGGGAAACATCGATAAAATAAACAAGGAACGGACACTATTATTCTTGCTTTTGGTGTATTATTTTGAAATTTAATCAGTAGATTAAGGGGTGGGAAAAAACTTTTGGCCGATAGTATACATTTAGTTTTATATTTTACGTATGATATTCTACTCCCTTCGGTTGTTTTCGACACAAGAGCTCGAACCCACTCCATTGATTTACGTCCGAAATCGGCCCTCGTTCTATGGTATAATTTGCGCTGCTATTACTAGTTCACAACTGTGATCTTCTCGTCGAAATTTTCGTTTTTCAACATCTAGTTCGTTGATAAAGGCATGCAATTCCTTGTAAGATCAAAATATTGCATAGATGAATATTGCACGTCGCTTGATACTATGCAAGTCTCTTACCATTGCATCATGCTTGCCACTAATCAAAATTCCTCTGCCTTGTTTTCGGATAGTTTAGCTGGAGAATTAAACGCTTTTGATCGAGAGATATTGAACTGCACGTTGTCGAGTGAAATAAGCAAGAAAAAAGTGTTCAATGCTGCTACCTCTTGCATTGCATTGCATTGCACGTTGTCTTGCATAATTTCAAGCTGCCTTAAGGATATTGCTCTACGTATATACACGCACCTTTATCAGTATTTCGCTTGGTTGGATTAACCGAAATATTCTATTTGTCTGCTTAATTTTATGTTTACTCAGTATCTTATTTAAAGTTGGTGAGTTAAGGAATAACATGTTTAATTTCGCTTGCAGATACATAAAGTTTCATTTAACAAAACATTTGCAATCTCTCTCAAAGGCTTTGTTATCCTACATCGGTTGATGAATGTACGCGACATTATGCTCGTAGGTAGGGACGATTTGTTAATCAATAATTGTAGCTGAACAGGCGGCGAGTTTCCATCTAATCTCAAAATTAATGGTAGTGTCGATTATTTCGCAACAACATAGTTGATCTCCCTTTTAACTTGGTTACGTACACAGATTGGACAACATGATTGAATGCATTTTTCAAATCAGAAACTTTTCTCACTATTTTATATTTTTCCCCTCATAAAAAATATACAAGAGTTGGAAAATATATTTTTAGTCGACGCCATCTGGAAGTTGTTCGAAAGTGACACTGAAAAACGCTTTCGGGACGTGCTGGAGTAGATAACTTTAACTTCCTTAAATGTCACTCTAGCCACTTCAACGTTGACAGTTGACAGTTTCACTTCGATGATTTTGCATAACCTTAAATTTTAAATTTTCAGAAATTATTTATTTTCTTACGTCAGTGTAATTGGAAAAGTTTTTCTCACTAAAATTTAGCTTAGTATCTGTTTGATAATCGTATTAATGAATCGATGTCAAGATTTTTTTAATTTTTTCGCAATTAAAGCATTGCTGGACTAAGTCACACTACACGTGTGGACTTAGAACGTGATCAACGATCAAAATCACGCCAATAGAATGGTTGTGAATAGTCAAATGATACCCATAAAATGGGTACACCATAACCAATTCAAATATCAAACATTTCTGAACCTCAACTAACTCTGACTGTATATTTTAAACGTTTATTGAAAAGTGTAGGACCCGCATTTTTATTGTCAAACATTAAAAGACTTTCAAATTCTATGTCTACTCTATTTTTGTTTTCCAAAACGGTTTCTCTGCGACGAAATCTGCTGGTTTTTAAACTAAATCACTATAAAAATTACTAAAAAAGTAGCGATTAGATAAAATAATAGTCATACTGGCGTTGTCTCGCACGACAGATTGGATTATCGATTCGATTCGATCTGTAGTATTTTACAGGACGTTTTTTGTGGGAAAATGCACGGTAATTACTTCTGTTATCCTCCAAAACACGGTACGCAACACCTCCCCGACTGGTACTGCAACCGCGTGGGTTATTAACACTGAAGCTGAAAAAAAAACAAATATGAACTAAGTTGAACCTACGCGAGGATAAGGTTAATATAAACCAAAATTATATTCGTAATATTGTTAAACATGTAAAAGTTAGTTTAGGAATTTATGTACACAAACAATCTCTATAATTAAACAAACCGTGATTTGTTTACTATTAATTTTAGACAATCATAAACCATGAAATAAAATGTATATATAGATAGTTAAGAATTATCCTTCATCGTAACCATACACTAGTCAACCTTCGCTTTAACCGGCACGTCTTCTTTTCTTCTTCGCTCCATAGACGCGCTTCTGTTTTCCTCAATATATTGGTGTAACCATGTATCGTCTCTGGTGAATATTCGATGCAATAAATTTTCTCTTTCTTCTTCTTACTACTGCAGGAAACGCGAAATTTCCCAGCATGTGAGTTTTTGCTCAATACTTCTTACGATGACAACCAATTCTTCGGCCATACGTTTACAGCTCTGCGTTTGTATTCCAAAATCAATTGTTTTGAGCGGTTCTTAATAGGATCCAAACAATTTATGATGTAATTTGATGGTACTATAATTGAAAATTCTTTTTCTCATTAGTAATCGTCATTGTTTCCCTGGTAAAATTATTTCTTAACTGTGTGTAAGAATATAAATATTATTTATTCAGTTAAAATCAATACCAAGACTTCTGGCGTTGCAATGTACTGTTCAAAAAGTAAATCAAGCTTTTATCTTATTAGGTTACTACGATAAACGATGCCAAATATTTAGCAAATGTTTTGAATATTCAAATTAGATCCATAGTTATCTTGTAGAATCACGCGACGTCCTTTGAATATGTACAACCAGTAAAGGAACTGACGTTACAAAAATATAGAGGGTGTCTCATGAATAATGTCGAAGTATAGTCGATCGTGTTCTATGGTTTCAATTCAGCTATTAGAGACCTTGGTGAAGCCATATATAAATGCAATTTCAATGTCTTCTTTAGATTAATACTATGGATCTGATGCCGTAGGACTCCGACACCACCAAGTTCTTCGATCTTATTACACAACTCTACTCGACGTTTCACAAAATCATGCCGTCGTTTCCAGCAAGCAATAGAACTGGAGATTTTGAACAAAACAAATATAATCTCAATGTAGTAGAGTCGTTTATCGATCTAGGTTCAATAGTAGCAAAACCATCGGCGAACCATACCATAAATCAAATAGTATGACATAGATACAATCGTTAAACTAGGTGTCAAACGGACTGGACACGTAATCAGACCAATTACTATGGCAGACAAAAACTAAATTGAAGCGGAAATCTATAAACTGATATCAGACTTCACAATGATGATTATCAGGAACAGCAAAGATAATATATCACCAAGGAATGTTGGAATCCATTCCAAGAACCAATAATTTTTACCGGAGGGAATCTACAATTCGAAATTATACAAAATAAATTAATGATTGTAATAATGAAGTAACGAAATGAAAAAGGAAACAGTAGAATGTAGATACTTCGTTTTGTCTTTCTAATTTTATCGGGTACGTTCCATTTAACGCCCATGTCTTCGACCTCTGAAATTTCCGTTCCACTAATGATTTTGGTTGTTGATATCGATACTTATGATTTGAACTTCAGATTCACTGTGAAGTTTAATCCAACATTTGAGACTCTAATATCAGTTTCGGGACTTGTTTCTTCACTATTGTTTTCAATACCGTCTGCTTTGATAAATGCCCATTGAATTGCAGACCAATATATCGAGCATGTTTGCTTATTGACGCAAAAGGTGGACCAAAATTTGAAGTGACTAAAAAATATCACGCGCATTTTCATAATCAACGAAAGAGGAACCGTATTTGAAGAAAAAGAAAGTGCTTTTACATCAGGATGACGCACTTTCTCAATTGCACTTGGAATTGGTTCACCATCCACTGTATTCAACAGATTTGGTCCCCGATGAGTTTTTTTCCCTTTTTCCTAAATAAATATATAAAAAATTGTGTGTGTCAGCGACGCACGACTGGAGTTTACTCCTTAAGTTCGATAGTCTAACCAGACGCAAAAAGAGTTTATTTAACTTAAAAAAGATTGGTTGATTGCCAGAATATTTTGGGCTTCCTTTATTAATTTTTTTTTTAATCTGTAAGCTCGCTGTCTCTTGGCTGGAGTTTTTGGAGGTTTAGATTTTTTCCTAGTCAAAAAATATAAAAAAAAAATTAGAAAATTTATAAATGCATAATTATAAAAATTTTAACCGACTTTAAGAAAATTGATAAAAAAAGGTTTTTATAAACATTTTTTTTAAATTATTATAATTAATTTTTTATTTAAAATATAATATTATCTTAATAATCAACAAAAATGGTTATAAAAAGATAATTATGGCACTAAATCTTTTACATACAATAATGAATAGTACATAAAAATTATTTAAATAAGCTAAAAAATAAATTTTCGAAAGAAAATTATATAAAAACATTATTAAAATGAAAAAATATTGTCGATATTTCTGATAATATTATCGAATTATTGACTACAGTTGTTAATATTTAAAAATTATTTATAAAATAAATCATAATAACGTGGAAGAATTTATAGACATCGACAAAAAAATTAATTTTTGGTTAGGTTAGAAATTTTCAATTTTATGTGGATGCGCTCGATAATTCATATTGGGTTGATTATCTAATTTTATGTGTTGTTTTCAAATATATATTTATATGAACTACATCGATAATTATTAAAATATTTAATAAATACAAATTGCACATGTTCATACATATAATACATGAATTATAACGTACCTTGCAACCACGTGTTTGTTAGATGTTCCGGCAATATCATCTACACCTCTTTCTGCCATAGTTATTTGAAAATATTTTCAATTCACTTTAGCGGAACACAATGATAAAAATTAAAACTTCACAATAAAAGCAATATAAGTATGTTGACACTGACAAAAACGTAACGAGGTCATTCATCGATAGATTTTACTCCTCACATTTTTCTCATACCGGGCCCCTTATATATGCAAATCGATTCTTAAGGAGTAAACTCCAAAAATCAACTATTTTCGACTTGATTTAGTTTATGCAATTTTATTGTAACTAAATTAAATTGAACCCAGTGGGTATTTATTGATTTTTTTGCCATATTTTATCCATCTAGCATACAATGCCTCTAAAATTACTTCGGACCATCCATTTTGTTGTAGCCCAGACAATTTCCCGTGTAATAAGTCTCTAAAATAGACGACATTCATCTTATTTGAGCTGATTGTATCTTGTCTTCTATTTCATTCAATTTTCTTTTATACCTTACACGATTTTAGTAGACGTAGACGTCATCAAGAAAATATTTTTGTTATAAAAATATAATACGAAGAACGAAAATTCTAGATTATATAAGAGCGCTTATATTTTAAGTATTATTTATAAATTTTAATATGAAGCTAAACATATTTTTAATCTAAAAACGTTACATGAAAATACGCCTGTCATTTTTGCTTTGTACCTAATGTAATCCAACGTTTTAAAACAGACTCAATGCCACTCAAAGTACTGGGCTTGTTTGTTATAAAACTACACAAAAAGAAACGTCCAAAACGTGGAAATCGCATAAACAGTTTTCAGTTCCATTGTGATTTGAAATATGATGTAGTTTTTCATGTTTATTAACGATGAAAACGTACCGGTGGAAAAATCTAATCAATTTCGCCATGAAATTGGTTGATTTCATCTATTTTATAAAATGCTAGAATATGATTTTCAACAATTTTAATGAAATGACAAATAGGTGAGGTTATATATTCTGAGATACAAGAAACTACACCTTAGGAAAAGTAGTTTATTCAAATTCAAAGACTGTATTCTTCGCCCTGTGAGATACTGGCGACTATGCAGCTTACCTCTTTTAGCTTTAAAAGGCTTCAACATAAGTATCGTACGCTAAAACTCACAGAGGAGCCATCGGAGGTTTCTTTCGGTTCCTTACAATGAGCATACCAGTAACTCTTCTTCTTCTTTCATCTTTGCTCAATGAATTTTAGGACTAGTTGGTAGAATGAGGCACCTACATTAGAGTAACTTCATCGGTTGCTACCAGTGAGTCCATGGGTGTAGTCCCATACTATCTTTGTTTCAAATGCTTGAAGGATTGCTCTGCTATCTGATATCTTTGCATGGCGATAGTTTCGCCATATATTCCTGCCCATACTTGTCCATTTTTGATCCATCAGTATACCAATTAACCTCGTGGGAAAACAATCTCTGCATTTGTCTATTACTGTCGACTTATATGCTCAGTTCGGTCGCTGGTTCTGCTCCTTGAATCCCTTCATTACTTCACTTTCCACAAAAGTCTTCAAGCAGCACCGGGACATGATCATTTCTACAAAGTGAAAGCTTGAAGCCACCATCTTTTAGAATACTCCTGCTTTATCTATCTGATTCTCCGTCGTCAAACGTTAACCACGTAAATGTTTAAAGAATAACTAGAAATCATGGCCAAATCAGGTGAATGTTGACTGAATCACTTACTGTACTACTGGGTTTTCCAATAAGAGGTGTTATTTTGAATAGCCCGCTATTTCGGTAAATGTCACTTTTGAAGCTGTCATTTTTTGACATTTGACAAGTAGAAACTACGCCATTTATGAAAATGGAACGATACACGCTTCAACAACGCATTGAAATTATTAAAATTCACTATAAAAATGGTGAAAGTTTGGCAGAGACGGTTCGTAAAACGAAAACATTTTTGGGTCGACGTGAAGCACCTTCTCGGACCGCAATACAGAAATTGGTGGAAAAATTTGAGCTGTTGGGACAAGTTAGTGATGTGAAGAATAAAACCCGTGCACGTCGCTCAAGAACAACTGAGAATATTGCTGCTGTAGCCCAAAGTGTTGAAGAAAACCAAGGTTTGTCCATTCCTCGTCGTTCTTTGGAATTAGCCATTCCACAAACGTCATTACACCGTATTTTGCATAAAGACTTGGGTCTTAAGGCCTATAAAGTTCAGTTAACACAAGAACTCAAGCCGGCCGATCATCAACAACGTCGTGTCTTTGCTGATTGGGTCCTTGAAATGCATGAAAATGATCCGGAATTTCATCGAAAAATCATCTTAACTGATGAAGTCCATTTCCACCTTGGTGGTTACGTCAATAAACAAAATTGTCGAATCTGGGGCTCGGAAAACCCAAGAGTTATTGATGAAAATCCTCTCTATCCTCAATGCGTGACTGTTTGGTGCGATTTATTATCTGGCGGTGTCATTGGACCTTACTTTTTCGAAAATGAGGCTGGAGCAACAGTTACTGTGAATGGATTGCGCTATCGAGAGATGATTAATGATTTTGTATGGCCGGAATTGGATGGTATTGATTTGGACAACGTTTACTTTCGACAAGACGGCGCTACGTGCCACACAATCAACGAAACCATCGATCTTTTACGGGAAAAATTTCCGGACCGTGTTATCTCTCGAATATTGGCCACCGAGATCTTGTGATTTAACACCTTGCGACTTTTTCCTTTGGGGCCAACAAAGAAAGATAAGGTCCACGCCAACAGTGCAGCATCGATTTAAGACCTCAAAGATGGAATTCGTGAGGCTATCGAGGACATAGGGCAGCCGCTTTGCAATTTGGTTACGGAAAATTTCATGAAAAGGATTCGGTCCTGTAAGCGCAGTCGTGGCGGCCATTTGGCTGATGTTGTGTTCCATTATTAACGGCATACCTTCCTCTTTATAATGAAATAAACATCCGATCATTTATCTCAAAAAATGGCATTTTTCTTTGAATATCAAAACACCTCTTATTGGAAAACCCCTTAAATACGTTATCAATTGGAAGATTATTTTATTTCTATTAAAGTTTCGCAGGTTAATGTTAAGGATCGTAGAGAACTAACTACCTAAAACCTAATCTGCACCATCTTGTAACTCGCATAGATCAGAGATCATATTTGATATATCAGGGCTGGAATTGTGTGGATATGTGAGGGTAGTGGGGTGCTGTTCGACGAAACAACTTTTCCTTTCACTTAAGGGCGATAGAAAAATTGTCAAGGACAGCAAGGCATTCGGCGTTTGCTCTACATTCGTTTATTGGACGGATGTTGGTTTTATACGAATGAAGTTGGGCGAATTGCCTCCAAGTGCCTTGATGAGACAGATTCGCCTCGTACTGGCCGTCCAACTGAGAGTGTGACTGAATCTCACTTCCAAATAGACGGTTTCTCCGCGGATTTCGAAACGTTCTCCCTAAGTAGATAGTCCGAGGTAAAAGTCGTACGCCTCGGATATCGGAAGGATTGAAGACGATGGGTTGGGCTCTTTGAGAACCCTCCACCTTCTGCACCAATCCGAAAATTGCGTCAGGTGGTTTTTGGTATCGGGCGTTGTTTTGGACGTAAGCAATCGGTGCTGTATTATCCAAGCGGTAACGAGGGGCTGTGGTAAGAATTTTGTGGATGTTGATTAAATCTTGTTACTCAATTATAAAAAAATCGGGAAAAGTTATTTAAATATAACATTAAAAATGCTCAACCCCGAGGAATGTTTTTTTAAAACTAACTGTATCTTCCATCTCTAAGTGCTTGCGTAGTTTCACTTTTTTAGATGTAAATAGAAAAAATTTCTACTTGGTTTTTATGAATTTGAAAAATTAATTACGTTTTGAATATCCCCGGTATCTTAAAACCGGTATTAAATGCCATTCTGTATGAATATGTAACAAGTTTATTTTTATCATGAACTCGGTTTCCTATTGTGTACATTGTCGGGCATTTTGTATGGAAATGTAGAAATACTTTTCCGCATTTTCTAATTAAATTTTTCAAGTGTTCAAATATTCTGCACCGCGATTATTAATTCAGTTGCGGAATAATAATTATAAATAAGTAGCTGTTAATTTTCTTATCTAATATATTTCAAAATTCATTTAAAAAGATAAATACATGGTAATATTAATTAATTTTGCTGCAATAACCTGCACGAAAAACAAAGCAAACATCTATTTTCGTTAAACAATTCCATATGGTAGAAAGCGCGGAATTTCCGGATTTAATTTCTCAGTTTCAACTTACCTGCCCTTCGGATAGGTTTACAATCCACGTGCTTTGCATTATAACATTTCATGCCAATCCAACATAACATCAAAGTCAAAAATACGTAACTAAAGATAGAGGCTTTAAACGTGTCGCTTTTTGTGATTGTCGCAGCAGTAAGTTCGAAATTCACTGCGATCGAATCATTGTGAATTGGACTGCATTATTAAACAGATGCATTTGGAAAACAATCATTATTATACCTCATTAACTTGCTACAACTGATTATTTAATTGTAAAACGTAAATAGACGAGTAAAATGTACCTGCCTGTAAGGGTTTAAACAGGGTACCAGACGTGAACGTGACCATAAATTTTTTACAACTAAAACTAAAGAAAAAAAACATTTCAATTCCAAAGTATCTTTATAAATAATAATGGTAATCAGAATAATTTGAATTAGAGTCATCATTTGATTGAATTATGAAGGGTTGTTAAGAGGGTGATACCACATACTAATCTTCTTCTTTGATAACATGTTCAACACAGTTTTTCCAAAGCTTTAGGCGATCTGCTGCTCGAACTTTCTTCACGAGTTTTACGTTTTACAATCACTTTACTCAGTATTCAGAGACTGATTAGATTTTCCTGATTCTGATTTTACTTTTGCCCATATTAACTCTATAAAGTTAAATATGCAATAGTAAGGATGTAATCTGAGAAGAATTTGACCCTGTTCGTTGCAGAGCTTGTCAATATAATAAATTTTCTCTTTCCAATTTTACTACAAAAGAATCCGATATAATTGGACCTATGTCTGTAAGCGATTACATTTACGTAGTTTTGCTTTTAATGGATTTCACACCAATTTCGAAGAATTTAATGCTCAATAATGAAATATGTCACCAATATTTGATATTTGTAGGACCACATCTTGAATTTTGTCTCGTTCAGATTCGGCCTTAAATTAAATCAAAACGCTCCTTCGAAAACGTAACTAATCTAATGATGAACTAGCTAAAAAAACTATGCGACTTGAAAGTGTTTTGTGACAATAAACTATCATCATCAGAACCACATACAAACTCATAAAACAACAGAAAATGGAAGAGGACGAAGAAGATATTTCCTCTTTATCAAAAGCTCCATCCACGGTAACTTTGACCCCTCAAAACGTCCACAATTTAACCGAACAAAAACAACAAAACATACCGAAATGTCATATCATCACTCAGCAAGCAAGCGGAGATTCGAACGAATCAGAATCAGAGTCGACGAAAGCTTCACCGAGATATTCGCTGTTATCGAAAAGTCCGCATTCCAGCTCCTCGCAAGAAGAATACGAACCCGAAACTAAATATAAAGGTCAATATTTATCGGCTTCGATGAGGACTTGTACTACCAAAAGTATGGAAAGCCTCAGAACGTCGCCAAAAACTTTTTTATCGTCTAGCGAGCGTGACGTTAGAAGGGTATATCTGGAAACGACGGAAACAAAATCATTGGAAAGCATAGAAAGAGAAATGAAACTTAAAAGACACGCTGTGAGCGGAGAGGCCTCCTTAGAAACGGCCGGTAGAGAGGACACTTTCACGGCCGAAAGAAAGAGGGTGCTGTGGTCGGGAAAAATGAGAATACCGCAACATTTGAGTTTACCGCCGCCCACGGGTTATTTGAGTTTGAGTCCTGGAGATCGCAGATTAACTATATTATCACCGCATTCGCCTCACAAGATGCCGGATTATTTCAATCCCGGAACCTTGAAATCGAGAAGGAAAAAAGCTGGTGTATTACCGAAGTTGTTGCTACCAAGAAGCGATTCGGAAATCAGCGAAGTGTTTTCCGAACACGGATTAGAGTAAGTATTCATTTTTTTTTTCTCAAATATAATCAAATTATTACCAAATTAGATACTCAAAAATTGGTATAACGTTGAATCACCAATTAGGACGATATTCCATTCAAATGTTGAATAATAATGGAATGAATCATTGTAGAAATCTTTATACGATTTTCTTTGTCCTTGTCAATGTTTCCCGACGTTGATAAGCTTGTTTTTTTTTCTTGTTACAACGAGCTATAAATCATAGTCGCTTGTCTAAATTTATACGTAACGATTCTTCTTAGTTTTTTCAAATGTCACCTCTCATAAATACAAATATAATTGCCCTTGTGACGATACGAACAGTATCAAATTTATGGAAATTCGAGAGGAAAATATTTTAGGATAATAGTGTCGAGCATCACTATACCAGGGTGGTCCCAGAAGTACCTGACCTGACTTTTTATACATCAGACTTCGATTATTGACGGTTCAAAACTAAATCGTGAACGAAGTCAAATTGTCGTGAATGTGATTGGAATTCACCAGACCGAGATCGGATCGCGAACGAACCGTAATCGACCTTATATACCTTAGACCAGGGGTGCTCAAACTTGAACTGCTGGCGATCTACCTCAATATTTTTTGACTACTTACGATCGACTCTGAGAGGCTGCAAGTATATGTGATGCAGGGTTGTCGTACATACACGATACACCCTACCTACCTAGGTAGGGTGTACCGTAGCATATATAGATATTAGCTTTCTGCACAATATAGGTACATTATTTTAGTCAAGGTTTGGGTTAGGTTTAGTTAGGTTGTTCTCTACAATATCAATGAAAAAACTCATAGTTATTCAAAATTGCGAGTTTATTGGTTGTTACAAAACAAAAGAGTTACATATGGTGTTAAACCTAACTAAAGAGTGGCTTTGGATGTTGAAGCGTGTCCTCAGCATACTTTTCATAAGATGGTACGTAACCACTGAGTGCTAATCGCAAGCATGATGACGTATGATCGTCAGTTAGTCGATTGCGATATTTTGACTTAATTATCTTCATTTCAGAAAATGCAGACTCGCACAAGTAAGTTGGCCCAAACAATGCCGTCAGTTGAAGGGCGATTTGCCTTAGATTCGGATATTTATTTTCAGATATAAAACACAACTCATTTTCAACAGAACATGAGTTCATATTAAACTGACTTGCTATTTCAGTAGCTAATTCCTCAATGTTTTTACATGAAAAAGGATAACTCATAAATGATGCTAAACTGACGAATCCTTGCTTTCAAAGACGGGAAATGTTTCAGATCCTTTCTTTTCAGTTGATCTATCATAAGTTGCAATTTACTTTTGAATGCGTTTACTGCGCTAATCATCTCAATAATAGTTTTTCCTTTACCTTGAAACTCCAAGTTAACGATGTTTAAGTGCATTGTGATGTCAGTCAAAAATGCCAAATCAGTCAGCCATTTTTCGTTTTTCAAAATCTGAGTGTCATCACCTCTTTCTCTGTCTAGAAAAGCTGTTATTTCGAGCAATAATTCTTGAAACCTTTGTAGGAACTTTCCACGACTCAACCACCTGACGTCTGTGTGAAGAACTAAATCAGTGTGTTCAGCTGACTCCCTATCTTCCAACTGCAACTGAAAGAGCCGCCGTTGCAAGCTACGTGCACGGATGGAATTCACAATTTTTGTTGCAATGCCCATAATTTCCTCCGTGTTTAAAACTTTGGAACACAAAACTTGTTGATGTATAATGCAATGGAATGAAAAAAATGAAGGGAATTTTTCATTAGCTCGCCACAATGCCACAAAACCGTTTTTGTTTCCAGTCATTGCTGGCGCTCCATCGGTTGTAATGCACACTAATTTATATATTGGTAGCTCGTAGTTTTTTACAAAATTAAAGAAAACTTCATATATATCTTCGCCGCGGGTCTTCGCCTTCAGAGGAATGATTGTCAAAAATTCTTCCTTAGCCGACATGTCATTGAATACCATCCGAATAAAAATACACAGCTGTGTGTAAGTAAGTATGTACATTCCATGATATAATGTTTTAGTTTATCTGCGATGTCCTGACTCATGACTTCAATACGCCTTGTGACAGTCGGACGAGATAACTGAAGTTCTCTAATAGCAGACATGATTTCTGTTTTATTTTTAAAATCTCCAAATAAAGTCTCACCCGCTTCAATAAATGCTTCCTTCACCACCGATCCATCTTCGAATGGTTTCTCGTGTTTCGCCAATATATGAGATATCGTAGCAGCTTTTGATTGTTTGGCTGGTCTTGTGAACATGGTTTGTTCTTTTTTCAAACAAGATATAAAATTACTTACTTTTCGTTTTCTTAATTCACTCTGTGGCGGAAAATCCTTTTGATAGTTTTTATGAACCGTTTTATGATGCCTCTCTAAGTTACCACGCTTAGGTATTGCAACTGACGCACGACAAATAACACAAATGCACTTATCCTTCACCACACAAAAGAAAAATTCTTCCTCCCAATCCTTATTAAAATTATGATACGTTTTAGATTTCTTCACTGCACTCATTTTCCACTATTTAATAATAAACTTTGTATCGACGTAGTATCGCTATCAAGTTACAATTCAGAATGACTCCAATTCATGCAGGCGCGACATTTATATCGGCGTGAAAGAAATTTTCGAATGTTCCCGTCAAACGCGCCGCCCGAAACTAGACAGTACAGTCTAGTCTAGAAACAACGCGGCTTTTCTTTGACAAGTGCCGCGCGTTCCTTTGATAAAGCCGCCTTTTGCCGCAAGCAGTGTTATTTTATTACGTAATACATTTTTGTAGTTTAGTTACCTACCTACTTATTAAAAATTTTTTTCTTCTCGAGATCTACTCAAAAAGCACTCGCGATCGACTGGTCGATCGCGATCGACCGTTTGAGCACCCCTCCCTTAGTCCTTATACTTTTCCATTGTCATGGAAACTACCATGTAATAAAGCAAAATTAGTTTAAAATAGTTGTAAACTGTGAATGAATACTTAAAGAGGAAATGGATCTAGTAATAATGATAAAATGGATACGGGCAATGTTCTCTTTTAAGAATTAAATAGTAAAGTTATCGAGATGGTGGCGTCCAGGGGCTGTCCACGAGGCGGAGTTTCGTTTCCAACCCTGGAGTGTATAATCGTTAATCTTAGACCTGAACAAGACAGGCGTGGATTGGTCAAGGAGGTCTGTTTGCATGGCCACTACGTTCCACTGAATCAAATACAATAGACCAATTTATTTTGTGGATGTAAACACAAGGAACTAAATGATCAATAGAATAAACTCCCATATAAGGCAAAATCTTGGAACGCTCTCCCAAATTCAATCCGTAGACTCCGGAAGTGTGTAGAAATGCAAGTTTTTCATTTGATAAATTGTTCGACGGTATTTAGCTCAATTATAAATGTCTGATTATATTTTTTTGGTAGACATTTTCCAAATAATTACAATTTATGATAATTTTTTTGAGAATATCTCTTTATGGCGAACGATTTCCTTGGCTGGCTACTTAAATATAAGTTCCTATTTTGCTTTAAATTTTTAACATCAACACCATGCATACTACCAACGTTTTTTTCGGTTTTTTTTTCACGTCGTAATCAATTAAAACTGCAAGAACCAAAATTTTGTAAATAGATACAAATAAATAGATAGAACCATGAAGTTTTAATTGATTTTATTTTTTCTTGTTGCTGTTAAACCAATTTACATCACACACCCTTTAAATTTAGATCGTGCGCCTACAATACAAGTTAATATTTATATCAAAAGGTTGATGTATGCTGGAAAGTTGGTTATTGATTCCAAAACTACCCCTTCAACATCATCATATCGTGTGTATGATTATTCGGCTATGTAACCCGTTCTCTCCATTTCCATTAAATTAAGGTTGTGAATAGACAGACTCGCAATAAGAAAATTTAGATAAACGGGAAAGGAAATCGATCTTAGATAAAAAAATGGGAGGTTTTTGTTTAAATTACTTGTTTGGTATTAATAAAAATATATATAGAAGATGTCAAAGACAAAAAATATAGCCTATCGTATACATCCAAGGTCTTTGAGACATTGGAAAGACCATTCTTTAGGATCAGATGCAAAAAGTTATACATAATAATCTAATAATCTAACTGTGTAAAATCCGGATTAACAGCTGGATATTGTAGAAGTTCAATACCACCAGATTATTCGATTTTATTACGTATAACTTTGGTATTGGTTCAGCATTGTCTGTCAGTTAACTAGACTCGGATATTCCCACAATATATCCTGATGCACCTGTCCAATAATTTGGAAGAAACTTAATCTTACTAATTCCAACTTACAAACAAGACTTTCCGTTCAAATCGTCTTCTCTTTGCGACGGGTTCTGGTATTTGTTTTGTGTCTAACCACTGATTTACCACGTTCGTTTAGATAAATCCATTTTTCAACGCAAGTAACAATGCTTCTAATAAAATAATTATCTTTCCGCAAGGAGCTGTTTGCATACCTCTGAGGCATTGGAAAAACCACCGGGTTTTTTCTATTTTAATGCATTTAGGGGTAAAAAATAAGACAAATTCATGTTTACTTTCCTAACCCTTACCGTTTTCCAGATATTAAATGGTTTTTGTACATTTTTAGAGATGCAGGTGTGATGTAAATTTTATTTATTCGTTATTAAATTGAGAATCAGCCATTTTAACGATTTTCGCAAGTATCAACAATTGACAAATGACAGTTAAATAAGTGTCATTTATTGCAAAGCCTACTAAAAGTATACATAAAAAATTAAAACTTCTAAAAAAATATAATAATAATTTAAAACCTCAAATATCTCGGAAATGACTTAAAGTTAGAATAGGATTAGTAAATACAATTTGTTTTGATTTTTTTTACAGACCTAGATAAAATAAAGAAAAATACTTTTTTTATTTCTTAGGCAATATAAAATTTAGTTCAAACCTGCATCTTCAAAAATTTACAGAAAACATTTAATATCCGGATAACGGTTAAGTTTAGGTAATACATGAATTTGTCTTAATTTTTACCCCTAAATGCGTTAAAATATAAAAAACCCGGTGGTTCTATTTAAAAAAATAAGAAATTTGATATTTATGAAGTTGAACTTTGAACACTTTTTATACACACCCTGTATAAAATGAAAAAGTTTTCAACATAGATTCAAATACGTCTGACCTTGCTAAAAGTAACCGAACTGAAACCATTTTCATATCTTTAAGGGTATAATCGTAAAAAAATAATTTATAAGGGTCTGCAACTGTCAAATTTTTTACAAAAAAATTAATAACTCAAAAAGTATGCATTTTTCGAAAAAGTTTTTATACAATAATGTACTAGAATTTCACGTAGATTTCAAAAATGTATTAATATACAGGGTGTTCTATTCAAAATAACAAAATTACCGTCGGTTCTACCGACTGCCAATAAACCAAACTGTATTAAGTATATAGACTTTGAAAAATAGAAATAATTATCAAAAAAATGTCTTATTTCTTTGTTAGGTCTAAAGCTATTTAAAGAACCCTCGTACTTTAATTTTATCGCGTCTAAAATGGTTTCAAAACTAAGTTTGTTCAAGTTAGTATACCCTTAGGAAGGCCTTAGTCCATTATCCAAACATTATTCTACAACGGAAGTTATAAAGGTACTGGTAATCAAAAACAAAAGTTTACGGGTCGAATTTGAAGGGCTGGATAATTTTGAAACGTGAGGCAACTCAATACTCACCTCACGATTCGATTTACGAAATTTTTCATACTTAAATTTATGACTATCACTCGACCTCCATAGTTTTCTTATTCACTTCTTCAAACTATTTACGCTTTAAAATCTATATCAAATGTTTGTTTTACTGTTTTATCTTACTTCTTAGTCGAAAAATTGACAGAAATATCATCAGAAATTGGCGATATTAAAGTGGAAGACTCGTCCATGAACAGATAAGTTTCTGGATCAAATCCGTCACTTACCAGTGCCGCTTTGAGTCTTTCTATCAATTCACTTTTCTTACCGAACGTTTCCAACTCACGATTCTCCAGTTCGACTTTCAGTTCCGTCACTTTCAGATCTCTTAGTCTCTTGGCCATGTTCATGTCACTATTTATCTATAATACCTCACACCCGACACCAATGTAACGTTTTTCGTATTTATTTACACTCTCTCTATTCGTGGGATGAATTAATAAACACTGTGTCTCACTTTTCTTAATTTATATACACAAATCATTTCGTCCTAGAACAAAAAGAAAATAAATAAATAGACTGTCCTAGAAATTATTTAAAAGAAACAATGCAAATAAACCGCTTGCTATTAAAAATTGTTTATAATTAAACATCAAACAAATCCCGCCGTATGCGCCTTTACCAATTTTTAATTTCGTTCTTGCTGGACAGGGCCGGCCTCCGGACCCATTTCGCGAACTTGTTTGTAACAATATCTCAAGATCAGTTGAGTCAATTATTGATAGAAAATCTTTCAAAAAAATTCTTTTGTTATATGGATCACGACTGTACCGCGAAATGCAATTATTAAAAACGCAGATATTCAAATCACAAACGAAATTAACCGTCACGATTTCCAGGCGGAAACGACGGCGATACACATTCAACGGCCTTATGACAAGCAAAAGAAGAGAATAGAATTAGATTAGAATGTCAAAAATAATCAACAAAACAAGCTTCAAGTTGTGAGTAACAACAAATGACAAAACTTGAATTGAGTATGTCGTTTGTTCAACACGCACTTACTTGATGATATTTAGAATTCCAACAAAGAAAGCCGACTCCAAACATCCTAGTAATAATATTTCCTTCTTCGACAACAAAATTGAATATACTAGACAGAAACGGACTTGGAATTTGGTTCTAATCGCATCTTTGCTTTGAACATGTTTAGATAACGAATTGAGGCAATCATATCAAAATCAGATCATTAAATTTTCGTAGGTTTGTCTAACCACCGCTGTGTGAACCAGATCTCCTATATTTCTCATACCTGTCATCTCTCTTATGCTCCTCAGCCATGATTCCCCGTTTACCATCTACCAATTATGAGTTAAGGAACTCTGTACTCTGGAGCTCTGAGTATGTGACCCAAACAGGTTGTTTGTCTTCTTTTTATATTCAGGAGAGTTACTCTGTCTTCTCCTATTCTTCTTATGATCTCTTCATTCGTCACTTAGTAAGTCCATGGTACTCCTAGACAGATCCACATTTCAAATGCTTCTAATTCATTGATCTCTGATTTTTTAAGCGTCCAAGATACTATATCATCAAGCAATACACTTAGTTTATCGTGTATATGCTTAGTTTCAAGCTAATATCTTTGAAAAATTGACTTCTCATTATGAGGTCTCTCTCACCCTTCCAGTTCTTGTCCAACCCACGTCCGGGGTACTTATGGCAGCACCATCCATACAATTTAGTGGATTGATTATATTCTGTGAATCCTCATCAATTAGAACTGAGTCGTCTGCTTATCGTCGTCTACTCTATCTTCATTTTCCAGTAGTAGCCGAAGTAGCCGAAAAAAACGGCTTGCCCCTGCTGCAGTTACAAGACAACATCTTTATAAAATAATGAAAGAACCAATAAAACTGATGAAGCTCACTGAAATGAACTTAGTGGAAAGAAAACAGGGAGATTCTCTATCTACTACGTTGTTGAACATAATACTGGAATGGATAGTACGAAGAAGCGCAGGGCTTTTACAGAAATGGCGGCAGAGATAGCGAATCTGAGAGTGAACGAGGAGGAGAAATCCAAATTTATGAAAATGTCGCATGAAAATAAGAGAAATCGAGTCAACTGTTACATCTATACTGGAACAAGATACTAATCTCCAAAAACATTTCAGAAAAATTAAGCTACATCTATATCAGAGAGTCATCAAACCGACGGAATTTTATGCAAGCGAAACGTGGAAACTGAATAAGGAGGAGGAGAATATTACTTACTAGGAGGAGGAGGATACCAGGAGGGAAAAGGAGGAAGACAAATGAAGAAGAAGGACGAACCAAAAAATTAAAAAGCTGTATGATGAACAAGAAATTAACAGAATCATAAGATCCAGAAGACTAGGATGACTGGGGCAATTAGAAAGAAGAAGCAACAGGAGATCTAATGGAGGTTGGAGCTCGGGACTGGAAGACGAAAGCAACAAACAGAAAAGATTGGAAGAAAATTCTTCGATTGATAGATTTTAATTTGTAATTTTTCAATTTGAAACTAGTAGTTTGTAGTCTTTCATAAATAAAATAGAGTGAAATAACTAAGATATTCACGAGGGTGTATTGATACCTGATTAGACAAGACCAGTTCCATGCATAAACAAAATATTGCGTTACCATAGCAACGAACAATAACTTATTAGAAGTGTAAGTGTTAAGTTTGACGTCAAAAGTAAACCAGAGTTACGTAATAAATTAAAAAAAAAAGATGTCCACCGAAATTGCGAAAATCGAAAAATTGGAGTATCGAGCCATCATCAAGTACCTGTATTTAAAAGGGTTAAGAGGTAAGCAGATTTACGAAGATATTCTTAATACCCTTGGTGATCAATGTCATTCGTATGCGACCGTGAAAAATTGGACTGCAAGCTTCAAAAAAAGGAAATTTTTCATTGAAGATGATGACCGATAGGGAAGGCCAGTTTCTGTGGCAGTCCCCGAAAATATCGATGCAGTTTGTGACATGATTTTATCTGAAGCACTGAATATTTCATACGAACGCGTTCATCATATAGTTCACGTTAATTTGGATATGAGAAAAATTGCTGCAAAATGGATCCCCAAATGTTTGAATGTTGACCAAAAGTGTGCAAAGGTAGAAGCATCGCCTTCGATCTGTGCTCGATTTGAAAACGATGTAGACTTCTCAAACCGAATTGTTACTATGGATGAGACTTGGGTACATTTCTACAATCCAGAAACAAAGCAACAATCGATGGAATGGCGACACTCTGGTTCTCCAAGCCCTAAGAAGATTCGTGTCCAAAAATCTGCTGGAAAAGTTCTTGCTTCAGTTTTTTTGGATTGCCAGGGAGTAATTAGATTGATTTTTTGGATAAGGGTAGAACAATAACTGGATATTACTATTCTACTTCACTGATCACTCTACGGGAAAAAATTAAAGAGGAAAGACGCGGAAAACTATCCAAAGGTGTTGTGTTATTGCAGAACAACGCCCCTGTACACAAATCATGTTGCCATGCAAAAAATTCGTGATTTAGGGTTTAAATTACTAGAACACCCCCCTTATTCACCAGATTTGGCTCCGTCCGAGTATAATCTCTTTCCTCAACTGAAAAAAGGTCGTAAATTTTCTTCCAACGAGGAGGTAATAAAAGCTGTGGAAGTCTGGTTTGCAGAGCAAGAAGAAACATTTTTTTTAAAGGTCTAGAGACGTTGCAGGTTCGATGTAATAAATGTATCCAATTTAGAGAAGAATATGTTGAGTTATAAAATGTTTTGACATTGAAATTTTGTTTGGTTCTATAGTAGACTAAGAACTTCTTCAGCAGTGACTATTATTGTACATTATAAGGCCAAGTCAAGAAGGAAATTACAAAGAAATTGTTCAATATGTAGGAAACTAACAATAATAAAGACACCACAAATCATGTTGCCATGCAAAAAATTCGTGATTTAGGATTTGAATTACTAGAACACCCCCCTTATTCACCAAATTTGGCTCCACCAGACTATCATCTGTTTCCTCAACTGAAAAAAAAAGTTTAAAAGCTCGTAAATTTTCTCCCAACCAGGAGATAATAAAAGCTGTGGAGGTCTGGTTTGCAGATCAAGAAGAAACTTTTTTCTAAAAGACGTTGCAGGTTCATTGTAATAAATGTATCCAATTAAGAGGAGTAGAAAATATTTTGACATTGAAATTTTGTTTGGTTCTATAGTAGACTAAGAATTTTTCAATATATCCTGGTACTTTTGTCAAACACTAATCAGCTTTCTTATTTGTTATGAATATGATAGATAGAGCAAATGAGGAATATTATATTTACCTCAACTTTTTATTTGGAATCAAAACGAAAAATATATTTTCCAATCTGACAGTATTCATTTCCCAAGAGCTTTGCCTAATATAAAATTTTCATAAACTAAGACTCAAACATGTCATTTTATTTATATTATGATTTATTGATTGGTTGCTACGTAGTAAATTTCCAGTAAAATAATTTATAAAGTATTGAACAGTATTTAATGTAGAGATGAGGCAGGAAAATTGAATAATCACTATATTTATATAGGATGTCCTTCAAATAATACACCTAATTAGTGGTAACGTTTGTTGTACTTTTGAACTCTGACACGACAAATAATTATAATGAAATAATTAAATACAAATCTTCAACACACGCGTTTCTTGTATTACAACGAAATTAAGCTTAACTTTCCTTACAAATAAGCAAGTTTATTGTCGTATAAAATACATAGATTTGAATAATCTAAATAATGTATTTATTTTTATTTAGTTTTGTATTTGAATACGTAATTTCGCCTTCTATCTGCTTCTGTAATCCCAAATAAATGTACATGTTTCCTCACTAAAAAGACCTTTTGCCTATTTTATAGACGCCATCTCCATGAAATACTCAAGCAGATATGCAAGTCTTATAGTTTGCACAATCTTTCCAAGGTTCCAAGTGCACTATCACAAATATAAATTTTGAAATCATCAAATCTCAATTTTTAAAACTCTTTCGCACGATAATAAAAATTATATTGGGATATAAAATTGAAATATCACGCAAAAAAAACAGTTCACTCTTGGTTTTGAAACCAAACTGTTACCACTGAGCTTTTTCAAAAATACATTTAATTATTTTTATTTGCAAAACCCCACTGATTCCAAAAGTCTACATTAAATCGAAGAAAAAACAGAATAAAATACAAATTAACAGTTAGCAGTTGGTCTGTTGTTAACATTTTGTACAAAATTTTTGCTAGATCTCCAGTCGCCGTTTCTCCAAAACAGCACCAAGCTTCCGTTCTTCCATTGATCTGCTCTAAAACACTCTTAGACCCAAAACCCTCGACTTCCTCAATCCACGGCAACTTCTTAATTTTATTTTGACTTCTGCACTGTCGGCCTTCCAAAAAATTCAGTTTGTAGAAGTACTCAAAGGCAGATTCCTAGATGCATTGATCTGAGCTACTACCTCTGTTCCTGAGAGTAGTCGATCACGTTTACTAATCAATACAAATACGTTTATCTTTAGTGCTTTGGTTTTCCGAGGCCCCCATGAACGAAATATGCTGGATGCATATTTTAACATGTTGTAGACCAGACTCTATATGAAGAATCTATAGTTTCTGAGTTTTTAATAACAATTCGTAGACGAAACGATGTCTTGTTTCAAAAAGTATAAATCACAGCACATTCTTACGTCTCACAGGGCTGACTGGGATTAAACTACAATCGTAAAACCGAATAAAAACTTCAAGATTAAACCAAAACAGCGGATACTTGCAAGTTTTAACTTGTCACACACATCGACAAAATGTAAACATTTATAAAGTGAAGTTTGGACCTTCGTGGGACAATACGAAAGAGATAATTTGTTAAAGTGTATTATTTTGAAGTTTAATGAATGGATTATGGGGTGGGCATAACTATAAAAAAGGACATTCAGTTATATTTGGTGGATTGAATACAGTGTATTCCAAATATAGTTAGGATACTAAAAGTCTACTGTTTGAATGTTTAATATCGTTGTCCAACTTTCCCCTATTCGTCAACACTTCATTTCCCATAAGTGCAGGAACGTTCCGTATCGTTCCAACTCAAATCAATTCTCCAATTTTCATCTTGTCATCATCATCATCATCACCTTTCGAAAAACAAGCAATTAATTGATTTTTCAATTCCCGTAGGAATAAGAGCAAGAACAGAATGACGAGACCTCTGTTGATATCACAGTATGTCACTACGTTTCGAACGCGGGAGGCATTATCAACATTTCGATTTTCCTAAAGCTTTCCGCTACTGACAGATAGAGGTGAGATGAACTCACTTAAGGAATAAAAGTGAAAGACACGTCTCGCAACCATATACGTAAAACTAAATAAAAAATGAAAATATGACGGCAAAATATTATATTCATAAGTTCCAAATACTTCATATACTACGAGAAATGATCGAAAAAAGATTTTAGAAACTACATAGAGAGGGAAATCGCGCTGGAGCTACCTGGCAAGACATTTGGAAAACTGAATTGACGTGGAAGGAAAGAAATTGTCTTTTAATCTACTTAATTCGAGAAATCCTGCATTTATCCTGCTTTTATCATTACATCTACCGATTAGGAAAATATATTGACAATAAAAGCGAGAAAGTTTACGACATTTCAAGTGAATAGGTTGAATAACAGTTTGGTTGTACTCGTAGAATCCCATCAAAATCAGATCTAGAGGCATTCGTTATCAAAAGTAAATTTTTTGCACCGTCTCATAACCATAGATGAAACGTGGATCCATCACTTCCCATCCAAAACAAAAAAACATTCAAAACGATGGACTGAAAAGGGAGAAACGGCTCCAAAGAAAGCAAAAACCGTTCCACCTAAAGGCAAGGTTATGGCGTCGGTTTGTTTGGGATGCGCGTGGAATAATTTCCATTGAGTATTATGCGAACTTATTGCAAAACTTTAGCGAAGAAATCAACCGAAAACGACCGCATTTAGCTAAGAAGAAAGTGTGGTTTCATCAAGACAATGCACCAGCTCATTCATCTGTCATTGCAATGGTCAAAATTAATGAATTAAAGTTTTAATTGCTATATCATGCACCCTATTGTCCAGATTCGGCCCCATCGGAATATTTTCTGTTCCCAGACATGAAAAAATTGCTCGGTGGTCAAATATTCTCCCAACAAAGAACAGGCGATGTCGACAGTTAATGGATGGACGATTCTTATTATAAAAATGGTATCGAACTTATTGAACATCGCTGGAAAAAGTGTATGGAGCTAAAAGGTGATTTTTTTCCAAAATTTTTGTGTTTTCTTTGTGGGAACTGGTACTTCTGGGACCAATCTTGTATAGAACTGGAAAACTGCACTTGTAGACCATCATTTGTATTATCTGCCGGTTTTAATATGTGAAAAATTTCTTCGCTTCAATATAAACCTGTCGCAACTAGTTAAAACTAGTTTGTAGTTCTATAAAGTGTACCCGGTTCCCACTCGGGAGCGGATTATATTACAGATCAAGGGAAAAATTTTAACAAACGCAGCCTGAGGAAGTTTAGATCCAGTACAACAGGACCTATTTGAAAATATAGAAGTGAAAAACTGAAGTAAATTTTGTGAAATTTACCCGATTAAGTGACACTCTTTATAGTCTTCAACAAATTGTGCGCATTTTTCTTTCAACAAGATTTAGTATATCTTTTCAAATAAGAGATGGGGGAGAGTGGGAATTCCGTTATGAAAAAATGCCTGTAAGTCCGGTTCTGCTTATCCGATTTTCATAAACTTAATATTGTTTGAAACATATTTTATCAAGCAATAGATAATATATAAATTCTAAACAATTTAGTTAATAATGTCGGCGCTACAGGGCGTTGTTTCATAAATCATAAAAGTTTAAGTAGATTTTTTAAAAGTGAACCAAATGTTTTTTCTTTCCCGAGATATCTTAAGAATTGTGTAAACTAAACTTTGTAAACCAAAAAATTTATTCTGAATGGAAAGTTCTTCCACTTGATAATGTTATTATTGCCGCTAGATGGCGTTATCTAAATGTAAGGTTAGTATTACTAACAACGAGAATTAAAACAAAACAAACCATGTAACAAATCTAACGATACCTGTTGGATGCCAACGATCCGCCATCGGGGTCATTGGTCTGTAAATGTGTGACTCCGGGTGCGGTCAAATAATTTCGGACATTTTCGTTCAAATGAGACAGTTAATAGAGAAATTATATTCTGCCACTTCTTTTAAAAGACAAACATACCCTGACAGGTAGATTTGTTTGGCCACCAAGATCACCAGACCTAACAAAGTGAACATTGGAAACATTGCTACAATTAGTCTTTTCGTTGTTATACATTCGCGCTTTTTTCTCCTACGTAACGATACGAAATTTTCTTTTTAACGAATACGCGTCGCTAACCGTTCCGAAAATAATGCCCCATCTTTAGATTGTAGCAGGGCGCGCAAAGGAAAAGAGGGTTGAAAAGTGTTGCGCGCGCAATTACATACCGTAGTCATGGCTGCCTCGATATGGCACGCACTGAATTTCTCTATCGCACGCTCTTATTCATTTTGAAGAATTCCGATGAATTTTTAATGTTGCAAGAAAACGTCACTTAATAGAGAAAGTTCATCAAGCGGAAAATACAAAAAATCGCGTTGTGTTTAGTGAAAAATTTGAGCATGTTTATAGTGGCATTCGGTGATCGGTTTTTCATTAATAATAATAATGATTAGAAGTTTAATTTAATTTTTTAAATATGAAAGTGCGGTTTTCAATATAATAAATATTTTCAACGTCCTTATGTCCAGGGTGCCAAAAAGGGAATTTAGAATAGATTTCAAATTTCGACCAAATTTCGACCAATTTATCCGTATTGTTTATGTTAATTGTTGACTGATGAAGGATCTGAGATTTATCGATAGGTATTTTTGATAATAGCTCATATTTGAAATTAAAAAAAAAAACGTTACTTTGAACCAAAATTCGATTTTCATATTGGTGAGTATACATTTCATTAAATACGCGTATTCAGTTAAATCATTACTTTGAGAAACGAATCCAAAAAAGTAAACTTTCGGGAAATCCAAAAAAATCCAGCTGGTCTACGATAAAATATCATATCTTTCTTTTATATACGAGGCATATTTTTTTTAAGTAAGTACCGTTTTTGAATTAAAAAAAGAAGTATCGCAAAGATATCGCATTAATTTTATTTTTCTGCATAATTTCCGTGAATATTGAGGCACTTGTCGCAACGTGGCACCAGTTTTTGAATACCCTCCTCGTAAAATTCTACCGCCTGACTTGTTAACCACCGTATATCACAACTGTTTTGATTTCGTTATCGTCTTGAAGACGCTGACCGCCCAGGTGTTTGTTTCTTCAAGTGCAGGGACAAATGGTAGTCACTGGGCGCCAGATCAGGGCTCTAGGGAGGATGATCTAGAGAAAAGATTTGATGAGATCTTTGGTCCGATTAGCCACATGCATCAAAACGATACCATTACTCATCTTGCCACGTCTTTTGTTCTGGATTGCACTACACAGATTGTTCAATGTCTCACAATAAGACGCTGCATTGATTGTCTCATTACGAGATCGAAACTCCACTATAGCAATACTCCTTTTCTATCCCAAAAAAACCATTCCATGGATTGTTGTTTCGATTCTGGTGGTGACGTAGGCCACCCATGTTTCGTCACCAGTAACAATTTGGTCTAAAAAATCTTCACCTTCATCGCGGTACCGCTCAAGGAATGTCAATGCACTGCCTAAACGTGGAACCCAAGGTGAACTCAATATTGAATATTGAGGAAAATAGTGGCACAATGATGAATTTGTAAAGCGTCTGTTTTCTCTCACTTTTTCGTCCACTTTCTGCACCAAATCTTCATTAACGACCGAAGGACGACGACGCCCACTCCGTTCTTCATCATGCACATTTGTGCGGCTATCTTTAAATGCTCTCACCAATTTCCTTACCATTCCATCACTCATAATGTTTTGTCCGTAAACTTGACAGATCTCACGATATATCGATCGGTTTTACGCTTTTAGAAAGAAATCGTATAACAGCCCGTACTTCAAAATCGGCGGGACTCACCATTGTCGGAGGCATCTTAAACACTCAATAAACAAAGTGCACAATGAAGATTCAGATTGTAATGGCGGCAGAGCGTAGACAAGAGTTGTGCGGAACGCCGACCTTGGGGTTGCGGCGGCGGAATCGCGAAACGGTACTTACTTAAAAAATATGCCTCGTATGTTTATAAAAGGGTTTGTTAAGCTGTTTCTACAAAAATAAAATTCTATTATTTTTATTTTGATATTTAAAAGTGTTGTTTCTCAAATGACTGATGTCAGCTTTGTTTCTTGAACTTGTCATCCATATCCACAGTTGGTCAGTCACAAATTTTGGTATAAAATTCAGTAACCAACTTTCAGTATCTGCAGACGTTAAATTAGTTATAGAAACGTCCTTAGAACAGTGTAGTGGTTATGTAAACTGTGTCTGGTATATAGGCTTCAACATTCTTGAGATTTTGTTGACATTGAGAGGTATACAGTGAGTTTTGGAACCAATTCCTGGTTTTACAAAGACGAATGTTTATTGTACCAATGAAGTTCTTTATTTTAACTAAACTTGCATGTTTAGTAAGTAAGTGATATCCAATAGCTTTTTGTTCAAAATTCAAAACTTAACCCGCTTTGTGTCTAGTCCCACATCGTGGTAATAATTTTCTTCCATCCTATCTTCTTTTGGGTCTTTTTTTGTGCTCCTGTCAGATTTATATCAATCATTTCTTGTTTCCCCTAGTCTTTCCAAGTATCCAAGCCTTTTAGTCTTTTGGATGTTTTAATTTTGCAAGCGAAGCAATCAAAACTGAAATGCTCTTGCAAATTTTGTAATTTTGCGATCTTGAACCGCTTAACCGTCGTATATATGACAAATGCTATCTTTTCATATAAAGTTAGCCTCTTATTGAGGTCGGAAAGTTTTCAGACAACCCTCGTAGTATAACTTACTAATTTGCTTGCTATCCACCATTTTGGATGTAAATGTCAACGGAATTGACGCAATTCGTCATATTTGATGTGCTCTATGCCATCTATGTTCTGTGTTGTCTATGATCCATCCGTCATGTGTCAACTCTCGTTGATTGACGTTTTCGGCATCGTTACTTAGTGATCTAAAGTTTATAAGCGGTGCATATATAGATCTGATATATTAGCTCGTTTCGAACTAGTACAGTACTTGAACTTAAAACTCGCATTTTTTATATCGCGCATGATCAAATAGTTACGTGCAGTAACGTCACGGTTCGATGTTAAAAAGGCATATACGGGGGATATAAAAGATGTGCGAGTGGTCTGACCTGAGTGTAGGTGTCATTCTAAATACACACAACAAGATAAATGATTTTGCAATTGAAATTTATGGATAGTGGATACTACAAATAATTAATTTTCCGATTAATTACGCTAGGTAGTGTCCGAATGATTGATGTTTTATACTTCAAAATAGAATAGAATAAAAAGCATCGGACATTCAGAATCGTAAAAAAAACCTATAAAACTATAATTTCTATTTATTTATTGATATAAAAAGCGCTATTAGGCAATTCAATTAACTAAACGGAGGGGGTCATTAAAAAATGAAAAGGTACATAAATGCTATTGAAATTAGTTTTTTTTTTATGTTTGAGACATAATATTGTTAATAATTTTTTCACTTTATTTCACAATTATATAACATTTCGTTCTCGGAAAATGAAAAATTGGTTATCGAAGCACGCATAGTATTCAAGTGATATTGTTAAGTCTAATACGTGCTTAGATAACAAAAAGTTGTATATATATATATATATATATATAAACCTAATCGTACTACTGTTTCGGGTGTAGGGTGTTTTCCTGTTTCTGATCCTATTCATATACATATATTTTCCAGTCCTTTCTAATCTTTGTTATTATTGTAGCCTACGACCGTGATATTTTACTTTTGCCAAAGAACCTCGCCATACTTGTATTTCATGTTATTTTTAGACACATATTTTTCCTCTTTCCATTGGATTTCATCCGCCATAAATCTCTAGCTAATCCAGAATTTTCCATATGACCCCACCGACTTCATTTCTTTCTAATTATACAACATGGGGTCTTGAGGAACTTTACGTACTTCTACAATATGTAAAATCCCTTAGGGAGGATATCATGGGACTACTAAAAAATGTCAACATTCATTTGTGGAATTTACTATAATTTTAATTGGTTATGGTGTTTACAACCAGTGAAAACCTACCTAACCTAATCAGACCTAACCATCAAAAACTGAGGACCTACTAATTTATAACACAAATCCACACGTTAACTGGGAACGATATTCTCAAATGGCATGGGGATTTTCAATCTCTGGATTCCATCTCCAGGATATAGTCGCCGAACTATTAGATTATGATATGGGTACAGACTCTACTTAGTTTTGATTGAGTAATATTAAGTTACTTGTCTAGTACTTATTGCATTGTATTGTATTGTCATCTTCCTGCGCTTCATCCACACGTCGTTCTGTTTCCACCAGGAAAAGTGCCAACCGATCCAAAGTTCGTATGACATTCTCTAGCGGCAGCTCTAACATTACATGGTTGTGATATTTTTGGTTCAAATTTCATTATCCAATACGAATCCCTAAATTGATTTCTCCAAAGCCGGTCCTGGAATTTCTAGGTTTAGCTAATTCCAGTCGAACGCTTGATACCTATGTAAACCATATATGTAATACGTCTATATGGAAAGTGAAAGCTGTTCCGACTAAGAAAGACAGATTGGCAACGATTTCTCTATCTTCCGAGGCTCCAGCTCGGTTCTGCGCATTCTCAAGCATGCGCAGAACAGATAAAGTGTCTCGAACGAGGGAGAAAATGAATCTTGTCGACACCATAACGTAGGGACGTTTTTACCAATTTACCAACTGTCCATTTAGGAGTACCTATTACATATATGGTTTAAAAACTATAACTAATTAAAATGTATGGTCAATTTTACAAATCGTCCTGTATATTAATAGATATTACAAACGGTAAAAGTATGTAAAGTTGAAATTATTTTGAAAAAATTCAATAACGCTGTTGATTCAAAGTGAGATCGGACACATTTCAAACAACCCTCGTAAAGTAAAAGTTAATTATAAATATGGAATATTGGGAACAATAATTTAATCTAAACTTGAACATATAAAAAGGTATTAAATGTAATATAACTGATAGACAATAAATTTTAGATCCTTCTCAGTTGTAGTACGTTGACAATAATTAAAAAATGTCGAAATCTGCACGAATTCTAATAAAAGTGTATTAAAAAGTGTGCGAAATTCAAATGAGGATATTGTTTAACAAATAAAACGAAGTGTTTCGATGGTAACCGTACAATATTCCACCCCGATGGATATTTTCAACCACCTACATTGTTGAATGGAAACGTACACCATGTGAACGCACTTACACTCGCACAGAATGTGACTAATGAAAAAATATGAGTAGTTATGCTATCGTGTGTGTCAAATAAAATAGAAACATTACTAAATATCGGTAGTGTAGCCACCCCCGTCTGCGATTTTATTGCAAAAGAACGCGATGCAATCAACTGATTTGAAGCGTTTATGTGTTAGTTAGTCACCAGCTGGGCTAAATTGTTATTTATTGTTTTTGTGAACAATTTTTATATAATATTCATCCTTCTTTTGATAATTCAGGGTATATTTTAATGAAATATACCAAAAATATATAATTTGGTGGTGGAAATCTTATAAAAAAACCACCCAATAGTCTTCATTATTGGATTATTAGAATATGATACACACTTTTATGTTAATCTTGTAGTTCGATATAGAACAAAATTGTAAATTAGTTGGGTGTTATGAGATATTAACAAACTAAAATGGAAATTAGTCAGTACAAAATAACTTCCCATGTCAAACGTAGCTATTTATATTTCTTTTTAAAACTGTTTTTGATTGAAAGTAACTTTAGACGAATTTAGTACATATAAAAAGATATTGAAGGGTAAATATAAAAAAATATAGTAAAAAAATGAAATAAGACAACAAAAGAGCCAAACAAACAGATATCTGGTTAAATTTTATGGATTTTGAAAGAACATTTAACACGATAAATGAAGTAATTGTGGAAAATTGTCCCATCGAAACAAAACAGAGGATAAAAGATTGGACTGAGCATGAACTTTGAAAGACAAAGATATTGAAACAGTAAAACCGAAAGAGAAAACGCCAATTATTTAGAAGAATAGTCTTAAATATTCCCGTATAAAATATGGTCTTCAACAAACAATATTTCCATTATAACAAAAGTAAGTCTGTTTCAGTTCAATGTGAAATATTTTTTTGTTGAATATGGCCGAAGTTCCGTAAGATCCAATCATTAATCAGCAGATGCTTAGTAGTTATATACATAACGATTACGAACGGGGATGGGTAGGTCAAACCAACAACAAACATAACCGGACAAACATTAAATTATAATGTAACAGACAAAAGAAAATAGAGAGAAAATTTAACATGGAAATAGGCAAAAGATATAGTCGAAAACATAAGGAAATGGATTGAACGGAACGACAAATGGGGATAGTGACCTCGTTTTTCCCATAGCTGCTGAAACACCGACAGGCGCCTTTTATCCTCCGACGATGATGAAAATGAGTCCTACCTCATATGAAACAATAATTTTATTACCAAAAGATTGGTACATTTGGGGTAACTTTTCAAAGAAAGTTTCCGCCAATGAACAGACCTTGAAATTTCTGGAAATTCCGTAGACAAAGTACTAATGGTGAATCTGCGGTTGAACCAGGTGATGTAAAACAACAGATTTGCGTCCTTGATCCCCTCATCATTAAGGCAATCTTTGAACTTTCGACGCCATTCACGCACAACACCATCACTCATGAAGTTTTCCCCATACTCACGACTCACTGATGGATTTCTGCAGCACTATTGCCTTCTGCTTGTAGGAAACGAATCACACTTACGTGGCTGTAGCACAACGCCGACTGAGAAGTTTTCTCCATACACACGACTCATTCTCCGATGGATTTCTGCGGCATTATGGCCTTCAGCCTGTAGAAAACGAATCACACTTCGCAATTCACACTTGGCGGAAGCATAAATAATGGCGGAGGTGTTTACGTGGCTGTAGCACAACGCCGACTGACGCTTGAATGTCAACAATGCCGGAGTGTGTAGTACGAGAGCTTCGCATTCGTCTACAACGCATGCGCGTTTTCTTCTGCCCACGTTGTGTCTATGCGGACTATCGGAGGGTGAAAATAAACAGCCCTCGTATTTGAATTGCAATATTAATTCATTGTCATCAACTGAACGTTCGCCAGTCTGACTGTCGAAACGATCAACAAATAAATCAGCCAAAAAATCAATAAAAAAAAGGCAAAAATGCGGTAAAGAGGTAAAAGGCTGGTCTTGCGGTTAGGCACTGTGCGGTTTTAATGTTAGTGTTTAAAATTGTTATAAATTGTGTGGTGTTTAATGTTTATATTAGGTTCTAACATCAATAGAAACCGTTTATTTTTCGCTTTTTGACCTTCGAGTACTTAACACGAGACAGTTTTACAAGTCTTATATAACTGGACTAAATCTCCAGAACTGTTTATCGTTTTTAGGTCGATCGAATCTTTTTTGATTAAGAAAACAAAGGTTTCTAAATAATTCATTCAATCTTACTCTAACGCATGAGCTGGTTGATATTTTTAGAACAGTTACGAATAGATAGAGATACGTCTCCTTTCTTTGAGGATGGTTTATAACTTTCTGTCAAATATTTGAAATTGATAATCAAATTAAAAATTTTACCAATTAGTCACACTATTGGTACCAATAACTTACTAACTATTTATTCGCAACATCAGATCTGATTCAGATTAGTTACTACGATTTCAACTTATTGCGCTAGAATCCACAAGGTTATTGTGAAATAAAATCAGTTGATTGCATTAGATACTTGGATGTATATAATTTATCTTTTCAAAAAGTATATCAGATTTAATTCAGATCCAATCGTTGAAAATTCAACACCTATTGGTAACATTTCCGTGATATTCCTCGGAACTGTTTGGAATTACCAAACTACGGAAAAGAAATTTATACTAATTGGCTAAAAAATAATTGTTCGCCTAGAAACTTACCTTAAATCTTTTCATTACAACTTATAGACCAGGGAAGATAATTTTTAAAACCAAAAAAAGTAAACTCATCGGAAAAGAAGTAGACTATAAGAAACATAGTTTATCTCGATTTTCTGTGAAACTATGGAAAAAATTTACATGGCAAAGTTGTAGGTAATAAAAAGATCTACAACTTTTGTATTCACACTTTTTTTACATAACCTCAAAATTTATGTGAAAAGTTTAATAAACGAAGTGTCTGTTTTTTTTTTATTTTCATCGTTTACAAAAAGAATTTTTTCATGAAATTTGGTGGAAACTTACTAAGTTATTAAAATTTTTCACTCTAATTACACAAAAAACGCGATTCCATGTTTAATTGATAAATGTAAATGATAATTGATAATGTTGATTAAAAAATTTACATGCGAGTTTTTTTGCCTTTTTCGAGATAATTTACCATGTTGATGGTAAGTATTTTTACACCGACAGAAAGAGAGATTCCAACTAACACAAAACTAACTGAATTTTTGAAAAAAGCTGATATTTGGAGGGAAAATTGTCGATCGAAAATTAGGGTGCTTTTTTCGATATTGAATTGAAAAAACAAATAAATTACAGTGTATTTGGGACATAAAAAGGTAAGTTTTCACCGAATTTAGTGAAAAAACATGTTTTTTTTGGAATAAAAATTTGGTTATTTCAATTTTTCACATAAATTTTAAGGTTATGTGAAAAAAGTGTGAATACAAAAATTGTAGATCTTTTTATTACTTACAACTTTGCTGTTCGACGTTTTTCCATAGGTTTTGTAGTTTCGCCGAAAATCTAGATAAACTTTTTCACCGCAGAAACTCTTCAAGTATTTGATATCACAGTTACTATTAAATTACAACAGATGCATTATTCTTATTAAATTCCAATAACTTCTTTTTGCATGGAACTGAATTGAATTAACTTCTTCTACACTGATCTACATTCTTTTGCAATAACTTCTAGATAACAAACCAATGTCAGCACTGAGCGTTTAGTGAAAAATAAATATGGAAGTTCTCTGATTATATAATGCTGACATTATTATTTTTGTTATGGTCCCTGATACGCGGTTTGAAGAAATCTACTCAGACGTCGTCGCAATCACCACAACAATCCAGCACTACCCCCATAGAGGATCCAACTCCTACGCCGAGTCCGGATCCCACGTGTTCGCCCTCTCCAGAACCGGAATTCGTTAGCGAAATGTCATCCCGAAGGATATCTTCGGATAATTACCGGTCGAGGTACAATTCATGACCAGCTGGGCAACTTACCATTATAAACAACTCGGTTTTTCGGTGCAGTCTGCTATCAGAAGCAATTCTCGAATTCTATAATTGAGGTTATATAATCGAGAATTGTTATTTGATTGTAGATTGCAGTACTTTGGTGTTATCTATTTTCAGATATTGATAATAATGGATAAAAGCTCAGTAAATAAACGGGTTATAGTTATAATCTCCACCACGAGGGGTGTCGATCTGTAAACAAAAACTTCACCATACAATTTGAAGTTTTTAGACTAAAATTTAATACTAAATAAATTTATAAACTAGTAATAGAATAATTTAAACTTTATGTTAATGTGTTTTCAATAAAATAATCCATTCTATTTTTTAAGCACACCTCGTATAACAAATAGATAGTATATACAATAATCCACATTTTGAGGTTATAATTGTAATATTCATTTCATAGAATTAGTGTTTCAAAATCCTTGAAAATTTGTTGAGACTAAATAATACTTAGTTTAATACCAACAAGACGTTATGGTATGGAAAGAGGTTTGATTAAAATTAAACTTTGTTGAAAAGTCAAACCGCCCATTTTGCTTATTCACCGGGTACTACAAGTCTTTAACGTTGGTGATATTAAATGAAATAGAACATTTATAAGGTATTCAAAAAACTTGAGAAGATAGATTAATTGTGTTTATAGATTTATATTCTCATAGTAAAGTTTAAAAACTACGAATTTCTGTAAAATATACAATAAAAGACAATCTTAGATAACAAATTATGTTTTCAAGGTCAAGTTAAGTTTTTGTTCAATAAAATGTGACAACCTGTTCTTTCTACATATTTTTTCACTATCAAATATTTCTGTAATGAATATTGACGGTTTTTTAGATGGATTTTCAAGAATGTAACATTATGATCAACAGGAATTATTTTATGAATCGTATTGCTGAAGTTTTTGTTCATATCGACACTTACAAAATGTTTGTTAGAATATATTTTACCTAATTTTATTTATAAAAGAACTTTGATAAAAATATACAATACAAACAACCCTGTCTTTTATAGAGATAAGTTTGTATATGATAAGGGATTTTCACGATTCTCAAACACATGTTGATGTAGCACTATTGTGTGTTGCCTATCTGGTAGGTTGGTATATTATATTTCCCATACCCAGCAAATATCGTTAACCTCAAAATCATTGATATGTTTTCAAGTTTATCAATAAAGTAATTTTTTTAATGTTGAAATTCACAAATTCACAGTCGACTAAAATATAAAAACGTTTTCCCTAAATAACGTTTCAATCCCAGACACACGTTGATTCCATATAAGTTTGGGTTGGTTATTAATATTTTTCTATTGCCAACTCTCATTGTTAAAATTGAGTCCGTACACAATTACTTTTTAATAACCTATAGAAAAATTTGTGTGTCGAAATATTCTGAAGCATGTTTTATTAAAAAAAAAAATGGAAATAAATTTGAATATGCCATAGTATCCAAGGAAAAAACCTTTTATAATAAATCCTTTGTGAGCTTTTTGGATAAACATAAAGTTCGATGGCTAACAAAAAAGAGACACATGTGTTGGTTCTTCTGTGAGTAAATATTCGAGTTTATTTATTGTCAGTGGCGTACGCAACATAACATTAAAAACAAAAATGTTGTTATAAAGAATGTTGATATAGATCTTGTATGGAAAAAATTTAAAATTTATTCAAAATTACGTACAGAATCCACACTTACTACATATCTTATAGCATCTTTATTTTTTTTTTATTGTATAACTTAAAATATTTGGAAAAGGAAATTTTGAACAACCAACAAAATTTTTTTAAAGGAATTACAAGAAGTCCGAAGTACAAGTCATCATACCAATATTAAGCAACGTTTAGATAATAGCATTGTTAAGATGAAGAACGTGTATAGATTGTTGGTAAAATAAGTCTTTTGTGATTGATGTATTCGGGAATACGTTCTAAATAACTAGATTTTTAAAATGTAACCTTTCTTTCTTAACTAATTTAAATGTAATAACGAATCATAGTTTTCTGTATCTCGACTTTTTCATTTCCCTCGTTACGTCAATTAGAGATAAATACACCGTCAAGAACAGAAACAGTAATTAGACGAAGTTCTATTTCTGAAAATTTTCTTAAAACACTTGAATCAAAGCAATTTATTTTATGTACCGCACAATTTAGTAAATTAAGAGTTTTAGTAGATTGCAATATATTTTATCGTTATAAAGTGTAAACTATTTACTTTTTGTTTTATAAAAATAATTTAATTAAGAATACAAATTCACTAAATTGTAGATTTCGGCTTTTGTATAAACTAATTCGGAGTGGAACTTATGCTTCCGTTTCTACATCACTGTATTGTTGGTTAACTAACCGCGGGGGTTTTATACGTTCAAAATATCAGTTTAAAAATAACTTTGGTTGAGTACACTTTTGTTTAACGCATATTTAATGAGATTAAAGTTGTTGTTTTAGTGACGTTGTTTGAAAACAAATTCTATTCATTATGACGTACAAAGTAAAGTTTGTGAAACTAACTAAATGCAATTAAAGTTATCATTCCAAATTAAATAGCATATCTCGTTGATAGAATAATTAGTTTGACATTTTGTTGAGGTTATAGTTAATTCATTATTTATTACAGTACATCTCATTTTAGGGATATCTGTTGGGTAATAAGGATCAATAAAGAAATAAAAGAATAAGGAATTTTTGATGATACGAATATTGTAAAAAAAGTATTCTAACAAACATACAATATTTGTTTTTGATTTTCGCTTTTTTTTTAAGACGACCGTTTATTTACCTTTGTCGTTGCTCGTACCATTTCAGAATGATATGCCTATGAAATAGTTGTTTTTATTTATAATAATGATTATACAACATTCACTGTTTTTTTTTGTACAAGCTGAAATTTCTACTAGAGCATTGGCACTGTTCATTAGAAATAACATCAAATGTTTCAAATTTCATTTTATACCCATTTACTGTCAGTTTTGCTATTCCAATGATGAGAGGAGATTTTTAATGGTCCTGATTTAGGATTCGTTTCCTCTGTAGTTTAAAAGAGACTACGGGAGTATTGACGTCACACACCGCCATTGTTAGCGCAGGTCAGGAGTCACCTTTCTAACAAAGTTTAACTGCGTTGTCGATTGTTTCGTATTTACTTCGATAAATTTTACAAAAAAATACTTTCTGACCCAAAACACATCACCATCTTATACAAAAGATTAATTAAATAGTTTTCAAATAACACACACAGAACCTCACAAACTTTGTTGGACTATAACAATATGTCGGCCGTGACGTCACGTTCCGGATGTCTATTGTACGATGAAAATGTGATGTATGTTGTAATTTATCATTTAGTTTTGAACTGATCGATCTATCAATCAGGTTTTCTTGCTTGGTTGCAATAAAACCCAGGGCTGGAGTCGTCAAGGGCCTAATAAGAGATGTTCGTAGTAAATTACGACTAGTTGGGGAGTGGGGGCCCTCCATTTAGTTCAAATTATTAACGTTTTCAGTTACCGAGTCGTTAATTATGGCAATTTCCATGCGATGTTACATAACTAAGATTGCGCAAAGGGTTTTTTCAAGGCATTCATTTATTTTGAAACGTTGAAAACCGCTGGTCTTAACAATTAACCTGAATCACGTCAAGTGTCAATTGTCTAAGCAAAACTGACAGTGGATGAACCCCTTAAAAGGGTAACTCCTACAATCCTCCAAACGTCACGTTTTTTCGGAATGTTTTTCAATTATAATTTCCTCATTTTTTCAATTACTTTTTCAAAAATGTCTATACAACATCCCATTTCTTGAACCACTTTGTAATTTTTTTCGTTATACGTATTTTAAGATTGTTTATGTTGTATTAAATTAAAATTGATAATAATTAGGTAATTGAAAAATTAACTACCCCCTTGTACACAACTAAATTATTGATAAAAATGTATCTGTAAGAACTATTTATAGGCTTATCAGGTATCAAGTTTACTACAGTCTAATAAACTAAAAGGGAAATTAGTCAACTACATTATTGGTATATAAAAACACGAATTCGATCAGCGGCCGAAAGGCAACTGATTAAATTGTGGCCGTGATAAAAAAACGCTTTCGTACGAGATTATTTAACCGAATTTTAGAAGTAATGGAAACGTTAATTAGCTGTAGTATATATAAATAAGTGTATCTGAAAGGATTTTTGGCGACAAACAAAGGAAGTTCTATAGAAAATTGTAATCATTTTGTTGTCGTTGTTGAGGTTATGTCGAGTGTAAATCAGTATTGTCCAGTATAAATTGCGCCCCCCGAAGGAGCTGCGAAACCCTCCGCCGCAAAAAAACCCTTTAAATAATTCAAAACTCAGGTTATATGGGGTGTTTATTAGTACTGACTACATAGTAATCATAGATCGTTAACTTTATATTTGGTTGAGGTTTTAAATGAAATACAAACTAATTATAACCCAACCTAACCTAACCAAACTTACCTAACATAACCCCATCCAACCTAACCTAACTTTCTCAAAGTAAGGTGAACGAACGATGATTGAAAATGCAACGCCATAGTGTTACTTACTTGGTGTCAAAATTTTGGGCTAATAAAAATATTGAACTAAATTGAAGTATGGAATTTTTTGGCACTTGCGAGACGCCAAAAATTCTTTCAGATTCGCTTATTTTAAATTCATTTCAGCCTTTAGGGGGCTCGATGATGTATAGTCCTTTATATTTCTGAATATTATAATTTTTTTGAACTTTTTATGCCCTTTATTCGTGGATAGGCGTCCTAAACTTCTTAGAAATTATGACTATATCTGGGTTAATATTCATCGTACGAAAATAAAAAAAAATTGATATTTTCTCGAAAAAATGAACTTTATTTTATAATTCTTGATTTAAGAACTGGAAAAATCATATTTAAGTTTAAATCTATGATTTCAAAAGCAATAAAACTTCTTGAACACATTGTAGAATTCAATTTAGGAAGTTTCAATTTTTTTCTCTAAATATTACCCCTTTACTTTGATTATAGTTATCACATTTTATACCAAAGTTGGTTCTCACTATAGCCCATTTCGAAGAATTGAAATTTTTCTTTGAAGAGTCATAATTCTGTTAATATAACAGCTATAGCCAAAATTAAAGTTTAAATTGCTACCTCATGCATCCTATTCGCCAGATTTAACCCCCTCGGATTATTTTAAGTTCCCAGACTTTAAAAAATGGCTCGGAGGTCACACAACGTTTTTCCATTGTTGGTCCAGGTACTTTTGGCCCCATCCTCGTATACTTCAGTTATTATTTAAAAAGGTTCAAAAACTTGCATTTTCGGTAAAAAAAATTCGTGAATAACTGAAAAAGTATTGAATTAATTCGAAATATTCATTTTTTTTTTAAATCGATTCATTTATATATCTCTGAGGTTAGTTTGCATTTATTAATTTTCCACTCCGAGAAGGATCGAGTTAAAAGCAAGTTTAATAGCAAGCGGTGTTTTCCGAAATAATTGCTAACCAAAAACCATTGATGTTCAGTCAGCAATGGCAATTAGTGCGTTTAACTACAGCGCACAACTGGTTTTGATTTGGCCACTCAATTCTGTTAACAACATGTTGCTAAACACAATTTCTTGTGTCCAATATCTATTAAACTATTGGCAACAGTCAGAAATAACTATTTTATGAACTATAAGGACATTTCTTTACTATTTGAAGGATATTATCATATCTATTGTTTTATGTATGCACCGATAATGTAGCTGATTAATTTCAAGTTTAGTTTGTTAGATTACAAGTTTTATTTTTCAATAAATGTGAATAGAATCGCCTTTAAAGTGCTTACAAAATTTGAAAAAAAAAATCGGTTTACTGGAAATATTTATTAATAATATAATAAAGGCGTTTCTTTTGTTTGGAAATTTTCTGTTGATAAACATGATCCAATGGTAAATTAATGGAAATAGATCTCGAATGACCTAAATCTAGTGTTCAACTGTTCTTTACGGAAAAGTTTCTACACATATTCGTCGATTTCTTTTCCTAACTTTCTTGCTAAAATTAATTTTGAGTGTATAATAGACAGAAAAAAACTAACAACAGTCAATTAGATAGTTGGAGAATAATAATAGTGTTCCGATTGTTCTTTCCATAACCTCCGATGACCCAAGGTACAATCCCGAAGATCTGAAACATTGGCGTGTTTAACTGAAGAAGTTCGCTACATTTAGTCCAACGCAACGTGTAATACGGCGGGTAGATGCCGAGTAAAAAGCTTTTTAATTAGTTTAAATTAACTATCCGAGGTTAAAACGGAAACGAATCGTGACGTATTTCTTGGAATTACAAAATTTTTCGTCTTAGTAAGTCCCGAAACATACCTCAACTACCTAAAAACCATCACTGAACAATAGTAGAACAATACTTCTTCTTTTTCGGATTGGAAGAATGGAATTTACGTTAGTTTTTGTTTGAAACAAATGAAAAACTAGATTCCGTAGTGAAACAGAACAGAAAACTGGATTAAACATCAGTAAAATTCAGTTATCTGCAGTGAAGAATATGTTAGTTTAGTATCTGGGTATTTTTGGAATTTGTCCATGATCCTCACGCATCATTTTCATCGAAGGTACTGTCAATTCTGCCTTTCATTAATACCAGAAGAGGGCTTCCTAAGCAAAGATGCCTAGCCTGCCACACTGGGAATAATCATGTTTTCAAATGGTCCTCAAGTGATCCTGATCTATACCCTATCGTTAAAAGCTCTTGGAGCATCATAATTTCGAAATTTGAAACTAAAGTTTGTAAAAATTGCAACTAGATTCTATACTAAAGAGAATTGCCTTGACTTTTGGTCTAATCAGTTTAAGTTTTTCTTTATATTATTAGTTTATGATAGTATTGTAAAGGAAGAGGCTTAAATCAATTTTAGGGTCACTACAGTAGAATACGGGTTCAGGAACATAACGAACCATGTCATATAGTTGTTAAATAAATTGATCTGGCATGGAGAAGATATTTCATACGACTTCCCGCAGCTCAGACTTATCTTCTACTGATTTATTTTTAGGGAGTTTTCTTAGAGGTAGAGTTCACGTGAATAAACCAAGAACAATGCTCCAATTAAAGGAGTACATTCTTCAATAAATCGCAAATAAATAGCAAAACGAAATAGTATCAAATAATTCAATCCATAAGCTTGCTAATTTTCGACCCTGAATGGATGTAAAGATAGATTCCTAAAAGCAAAAATCATTACCAATATTTGTATGATTAACATGATGACATTTCCATGATATTTGCCATTCGATTATCTGTAAATTTTTCCTTATCGAATGTACCATTAACCAGGTATTTGCCATTCTCTCGCGACTCCTCCATAGACGTCGGTAACGAAAGCCGACCGTCGGTTACCAGCATTTCATCGTTTTCGACGTCATCACGGATCATCGGTCAAAGATCCGTGGACTCTCGAACAAGTATAACGAGTTTATGGTCTTCGGATATGTCTCGACGTGATTCGGATGCGATACCCGAGCACGAGCACGAGATGGACTCAAGCGGCGATTCGAGAAGTTCTTTCGCTTCGGCATCGGATAGTTCGAGGAGATATTCGGAGACTATGGCGAAGAGAAGAAGAAGCTCCGCTAGAAATTCGCAGAGGAGGAGTTTTAGGAGATTTCCTTTGAGCGCTGATAGGAGGAGAACCACTGGAAGGTTTGTAATAGAGAATTGATTCCACAATTGGTATTGATATTCTTTTCATTATGGCTAAGTGATTTTTTTGTAAATAAAGAAATTATTTGTCTTTAAGTCTAGAGTTATATTGTAAACATTTTCCATATGAACACCGCGGTTTTTGCGTCCACGATCCATTTGTGCTTTGTGCTTGTGCTGAAGGTTATAATGCTGTAGAAATCCATCGGAGAATGAGTCGTGTGTATGGGGAAAACTTCATGAGTGATGGTGTGTTTAAAGATGGCCGTAACGATGGGGTCAAAGACGCAAATCTGTCGTTTCAGATGACCTGGTTCAACGAGTTGACAGAATGGTTAAAGAAAACCACAGATTCGCCATTAGTACTTTGTCTAGGGTATTTCCAGAAGTTTCAAGGTCTGTTCATTGGCGGAAATTTGCTATGAAGAGGGTATTGAAAGGCTTGTCCACAGATATGACAAATGTCTCAATCTCTTCGGTGATTATGTCGAGAAGTACCAATCTTTTGGTAATAAAATTATTGTTTTATATGAAGTTGTTTTTTATTTATAGCCTATCGGAGGTTGAAAAAAAAACTCCTCGTAAATGATTGGAATTTACAGGGTCCTTCACGACGAGTTAAATCGATATGTATACGGGAAAGTACTGCGGCTAGTGTTCTGAAAATTTGCTTGAATGGGTTTTCCGAAATGCTCGTTTCAACCAAAATAATTTCAGTTTTCTGTAACTTCCGGTATAACCGGAAGTGGACCCAATTTTAAACGAAATGCAATGGTTTTTATTAAATTTTTGGAATCTACGCGGAATTTCAATATAACTTTATATAAGGCATAGTATGCCTAAAATCCACCATTTTTTAATTATTTCACATTTTCGAAATTTTTGAAAACATGCAGCAATCTACTAAAAAAAATTGTATTTCTAAGTTTAAGTGGGTCAGGTCTAATATTTTTGGGATTTGGACAAATAACACTTACAGCTTTCAAAATCTGTGAAAACCTTGACAAAAATTTATATAGGGTGTTCAGAAAATGGCGCCGAATTTCGCTTTCTAAAAACTTCAGTTTTTTCAAGTTTCTACGTTAATTTGAGAAATATGAATTTACTAGTCCCCTTAATTTAAAGCGTAGAATCAATCCAATGGTAAAGAAAAACTTAAATTTTCGAAGTATTTAGATAGCGAAATTCGGCGCCGTTTTCTGCACACTCTATATAAATTTTTGTCAAAGTTTTCACAGATTTTGAAAGCTGTAAGTGTTATTTGTCCAAATCCCAAATAAATTAGATCTGACTCACTTAAAATTAGAAATATAATTTTTTTAGTACATGCTCAAAAATTTCGAAAATGTGAAATAATTAAAAAATGGTGGACTTCAGACATACTATGCCTTATATAAAGTTATATTGAAATTCCGCGAAAATTTCAAAAATTTAACAAAAATCACAGTGTTCCGTTTAAAATAACGAAGTTTAGGTCCATTTCTGGTATAACCAGAAAACTGAAATTATTTTAGCTGAAACGAGCATTTCGGAAAACCCATGCAAGCAAATTTTCAGAACATTAGTCCCAGTACTTTTCCATATACATATCGATTCAGCTCGACGTGAAGGACCCTGTCTTAACACTGATTTTGTTCTTGTTTATTCATCAGAAGAATTGGTTTTTGGTTTCGACTGAATTCATTAAACTCAAATATGGACATTTAGCAACATAAATATCGATAGACGGGTTGTACAAATTTTCAACGCATCTAGTTGTCATATTGGACGAAAAACCAAATATTACACAATCTTTCAAGAATGTAAATCAGTGCTAATACATTGTGACGACTTATTAACTCAATTACTCACATAATTTCCATCTATTTACATCACTTATATACAAAGTACTGACAATAAGTTTCATTTAAGCTGATTTTTACATTAGGTACCACATTTAATTCGATGATTATGACTTACTAAAGTCTATGATTTTCAGCTACAGTTGAGTGAAGATTGAAACACTGAAATGGACGAACATTTTAATCTAGTCAAAATCAAATTAATTATTACAGTAATTGGTTGATAATGTAAAATGTGTTTAACGTAATTTGAGGTTTATCTTTTATATACCTAGCGAATGTCGATTATTTTTATCTTATCTAGATCGTGGTCATGTTCGCGTACGGTCTAGTCAGTTTGACTTAATTGCGAGGTGTAATTGTTTTAAAAAGTGACGCGTTAATTGTTTGAACGTAAAATCCTCGGACTATTTTGAGAAAAATGGTTAACAACATTCAGAGAATCAGAAATCCCATGAGACTTTCAGGAAGTATCACCTTCCCTAGGAGATATTCTGATTTGCCGAGGCATCCTCATTACCACGTTAGGTATATGCGTTGTTTGTAAAGTATAATCGATGTTATTTAGTATAAATAATGAGCAATTTATAAACATTATTAAAATTTATTACAACAGTGACAACATTACATACGATATACCCAAATCATAAGATCTAATATCAAATTAATAAAAATCTAACAGAATCTAATATTCCAGTTAATGACGTTAAAAAAGGGAATATTTTATCCTATACAGGATTTGAATTTTGGGTTCTACATAATCCCTTTTTTGAAATTGAAGTTTGTGATTAAATGATTCATATTTATATTAGTTAAATGAACATCAAATCGACAATTTTTAATTTAATTTATGATTTATTAAGTTCCGGCCCTTAACAACCACTCCTTATAACAGAAATAATTAAAAAAATATATAATAAAACTGTTATTAAGCAGTTATTTAACTAATTAAATAGAGTTGGATCATTCATGATGATGTTTTGTGAAAAATTTCATTGAAGAATTGTTGATAAAAATATCTGTGAAATTTTAAGGTTAGGTGACCCCTTCGCCTTTTATGTACCTTAACTTTCTTATACAATATTCCAAATTGGATATTTTCAAATTAAAGGGGTACAAAGAAATTAATTTGTTTTCTACATTTACGGCTTTACTTTAACATCTCAGTCTTGATGCGAGATATCATTTGGGCTGTTTATTATATCAATAAAAACTAACTAAAGTCATCCATTGTCTCATCAAATACAATATTTTTGATATCATATATTTTTTTGCTGGTTTCTAGCCGTGGTTTTTGATGACAGTCAAATAAATTTACTATTTTGATCCTAATTTTATTAATTCGGCAAAAAAATTGTAGATTGATTGTTGATTTTTTCAAAATTATTATTATAGAATGACCAAAAATGCATAATTCCTTATAAAAATGATGTTAATCAATACAAACGATAGTATTGAATATTTCAACAATTTTTTATTGTCGTCAAATGCGAGAAAGTTTGCGAAATTTCAAATAAATTAGTTGATCTAATGAAATTCTGATTAGACAATTCCATGTAAACAAATCAACACACAAACAAACAAATAAACAAACAAACAAATAAACAGACAAACAAAGATATAGACACACACACACACACACACACACACACACACACACACACACACACAGCCTACAGATGTACTCAGATTGCTGTTGTGACTCTACCAGCAGCTGCAGCGTAGAAGATCCTGGAAGGAAGCGGTAAAATCCGGATCGGCTGGGTAAACTGCCGAATTAGAGCAACGAAGAGACCGATCCAATGCTTCAAGTGCTGGCACTTTGGGCATAATGGATCTCAATGCAAAAGCAAAGTAGATCGTTCTAAGCTTTGCATCAGGTGTGGACAAGAAGGGCACAAGATCGCCGGGTGTAAAAATCCGCCGAGAACGAAGGCGCAGAGAATGCTGCTCACAATGTCGGCAATCACAAATGCCCGGTATTCCAAGAGGCGCTTCAGGGGATGACAAGCAAAAGAACATGAAGATACTCCAGCTCAATCTCTCAATCATTGTGAGGCTGCGCATGACCTGCTCGTGCAGACGGTGCGTGAATTAGAGCTTGACTTGGTACTGATAGCGGAGCCATATAAACACCTAATTGAACTCATTATAGTACATTGCATAAAAAATATTGAAAATGGAAGATTTAACGCAAGTTTGCAGAATTGAGTGTTGTACACGATATTTATTCTACAACTACAATTCTTTGCTTCATGGTCTCTAGGAAACTTTGAAAAGAAATAGCACCCTTACCATCTAAGTATGCGGTTTGTTTGGAAAGTGGTTTTGGCTTTCCCCAAATTTCCCCCAAAATAACCTATTTTTTGGATAGGACATTCTGGTGTCTCTATGGCTAGCCCTTAGAATATGCACTTATCGTCCTCTGCTATGGCACCGTCTTTTGGTGGTATTTTGGCGAATAGTGACCTGCCGGAAGACTTAAGACCAGTTTAATGGTAGCTGGTATGGTTATGAACCTTATGGAATGACTTGAGACTCCATCCAGCCATCAGTAGTCTAGCTGTCTGCTTCCTCACTGTCTGGTAGCTACCTCAGGTCAATTTGTTTGTTAACACTACCCTGGACGTGTACTTAGTAGCTATCAGAGCTTTCAAAGCCACTTGGTCGTAAGAGGAAATGTGAATATGCTGTGTACCAAAGATAACCTTTAGTGGTAGCATAAACATCTACTTCGAGATGTAATATGACAAATTTCACGTAGTAGTACCAGTGTTGCCGGTTCTTAATACTTTGATAATTGAAAGTAATAATTAGCAGTTGAAAGAATATTGATTTGAACAAAATTTAGGTCACATTTTGAAAAATAAACAAGTGAAACCTGAAAATTTAATAATAGAGGGAAAATAATGGGAATGAAGGAAAACTTTTTTTAATAAAATCTTTTTTAAAAAGGTAAAACCGACGAAAAACCAGCCTATCCGATTCATAAAAGAGAGCTATAGAAATACACAGTTGAATTTATCACGAATTAATGTCAAGTCCAAAATGAAAAGAAATTTTCCATTGATCGAGTAACAAATTGCGTCCGACAAAGAATTAACGAGACTTTGTAACCGTTCGATGGACTAAAGTGGAAATTTCTCATAAAAAAAAACTAGAATCTGTGATATTTTCAAAATCGGATTATACTTTGATGAAACATCGGGCAATTAAATTGGATGTAAATCGATTAGCATTCTTTCCATGTTTTTTTTCTTACAATATTGCGTGAACATTCTCCAAGTGGGTGCCACGTTTATTGGAGAACGATCACTTCACTCCGTAATCAAAACGATCATCATCTGAGTGAACTGCAACCGGGGAACCACGTCCGAAGCGTCCAAAGACGCAACAGTCAACTGGGAAGGTGAAATTTTGCTCATGGACTAAATCCAAATCATTACATAGAGTTGTTGGATCGATTGAATGCAAAAATCAAGGAAAAACGTCCTCATATATCGAATATTCATCGATTCAAAAGTCGATGGCAACGATGGTTAAATTGAACGAATTACACTTTGAATTGCTTCCTTATCCACCGTATAATCCAGATCTGATTCCCAGTGACTGACTACTGACTATTCGCTGATCTCTAACAAATGCTCGCCGCTAAGAAATTCAACTCAAATGATAAAGCAATTGCTGAAACTGACAATTATTTTGTGGTAAAAGTAAAATGAAACAAGATCATTGGTATAATATCTACGAAACTTTAATAATACACCAGCTGTTAGTTTTATCCTAATTTTATTTTATTTTGTTTCAGTTTTGACGTTGAAAATGGCGCCAGTCCCGGTAGAAGTCCATTGGATGGAGCCGCATCCCCATCAGCTGGTTTGGTTCTTCAAAATCTTCCTCAAAGAAGGGAGAGTTTCCTGTATAGATCTGATAGCGACTTCGAAATGTCGCCGAAATCCATGTCTAGAAATTCTTCGATCGCTAGCGAAAGGTAAGTCATAACAAACTGTCAGTCAACTGTCACTTATTAGTGAATTTTTTTTTCGGTTGGTACCAATTGAAAAAATAATAAATAAATAGTTGATGGTTAATCAGTCAGTTATTCATCATCTAAAACAGTTACATCGTCAAATTACTTAATATAAGAGATGTAAATTAATCTCAATGTCAAAACGGTCCCTTTTTAGGACATTTTTTGAAGCTACAAGTTACAAGGTGCTAAATCTGGCAAGTAAAGCATATGTAGACTGATAGTAATATTTTTATTGTACAAAATTTTGAATAAAAAGCAATTCATCTTAATTTTTCTATATGTAAAACAAGAACTATGATAATGATGTTCCACTTGATTGTTTTTCATTGAAAACGTATTTTCATCTCCCATAACAATTTTGCCAATGAAATCCAGACCTGTTTGCATTCAAATTCAAATACAAATTGAATCACTAATCGATAATTTTATACTTTCGCCGTCCCCTCGTTTTTAGAAAATCGAAAAATCATCCGATTTCGATAATGTTTTTTTAATCTTCGTTTTTACGACAGATTTATGAAAAAAATGTGAGAAATATGGAGATTTCATATAGTTTTATGACTTTGAATGTGATCATAAAGGCACTTCTTCGTATATAATTGTTAATAACTTTTTTATCAACAAAAAAAACTTCATTTGATTATTTTGAAAATAGTTATCAACAATTATACGCGAATTAGTGCATTTTCATGGACATTTAAAGCTCTGAAATCAATATAAGTTAATATATAATTTTTTTATTCGCATAATTTTTTTCGTAAATCGGATGATTTTTCGATTTTCTAGAGCCAAAAACCAAAAAAGTCTAAGATCACCCACGAATCTTTGTTCTTAAAATTGAAGGACGAATCAATCCTAATTCATCCTTATTTTACTCATAATTTCCTAATAACTCTTGTAAATGTTAATTTATTATAATTATGGACGATTTTTAACATTTCGTAAACTCCTTTAGCACATTTTTGAAAAATATTAACGTATGTTCCATAACAGACAATGAAACAACCTGAAAACACTACTATATAAATATTTATGATATTATTGATTACACCTCGTATAACAATAATAAATTAGCTACAATTTGAATTCATATATTAACAAATACTTTGAAATATTGAATAAGTATGTGTTAATAATAAAAGAAATTTTGTTAATCTTATCGTTGTCAACTCATTATCCAAATAAATCTGACAAAACGGTTTTAGATTCAAACAAATAACCGACTGCCATCTATTGAGCTTCATTATTAACAAGTCATCAACATGTTATTTTTACGTAGTTATTGTTACTACGAAATGTATTTTGTGTATTTAACAATAGATGTCTCTACACATTAACATAGTAGAATTAAGCAGATACCATAAATGATTATTTATTAGGAATTAGAAATTAGTCAATACATCTACTACTTTCCATGTGAATAAAATTATAAGCATTTTATTTCTGTATAATGTACAGTTACCTCTCACACTCAAAATCAATTGAGAGATTTTTTTTGAGAATTTAGCGAGGTGTATAAAAAGTTGCCTACCCCATGATTTTAACAATACCATAATTTGTTTTGACTGCGGAAAAACCTGATCCTTTTTGACGAAATAGATAATCAGCTTGACTATCAAGAAGTGAATAATGAAATGATAAAACATTTTTTATTATTTTTAGAAATAGTTGTGTTTATATTCGCCGCCATTTCCAATTAATAGTTCGAAAATTATCCGCTAGGAGGCAATGAAATAATAAATAGAATAAATTAATATCTTAATCAACATTATAATAAAAAAGTTTGTGGGTATAAAAAGTTTATATTGAGTGGTTTTTAACACTTATAAACGATTTTGTCAAAACGAAAAAGAGAATAATAGCGGTGGCCAAACCGCTTTACTGGTGATGACGTTTTTTCTGTTTCAAAAAGAAAATGTAATCTCCACAAATACTTAAATAATATTATTACAGGATTTATTCGTTTGTTCTTTTAACGAGTGTTCCCTTCATTATGTTTGAGCAATTCTTAGAAATGACAGTAGGAAATTTACATTTTATTAAAAAAAAAAAACTATTCATTGAATTGCTTATAATTATGTATAATCTAACAAACTAAACATGAAATTAGTCAGCTAACTTATCGATACTTAATAACATTCGCGGGCCAGTGGAAGAAACATATGAATGATTTATATACAGGGCGTTCCGGATCGTTATGAGGAATATAGAGTTTTCACTCGGTTATATGAACCTACTAAAGATTGGTCGATATAAAAATTGCTTGTTTATCAAGATTTTTAGCTATTTTTGAATCTGTGAAGGATATTTTACAAGAAAAAGGATCGTATATGAAATAGAAATTGAATATTTGTTGAAAATATATTTGTTAAATTGCAGATATCTTTGGTTAGGTTCAACAAAAGTATTTGACGGGATCTTATATCGTTTCTTCTAACTCGCTTATCGCTTTTCCTTTATCATACTTAAAGGAAAAATTCCTAAATGTAGTTGAACATATTTTTATAAAACATGGAAAATCAACTTACGGATATTGAACGAGATTTATCTAGATGGATGCGGAGAAAACCCGATTGAAAATATCTACAAATCTGCTTCGCGGGGTGAAACTGATCCAAAAGGTATCCGCTGGTTAATAAACTAAAACTTCATTTCAAATGTTTCTGTGTATCAATAATGTAGTTGACTAATTTCCGTTTTAGTTTATTATATTATATTGTGTTTTATTGCAACGTTTTTCGTATTTATTTAAACTCTTTCTATCAGTAGGATAAATCAATGAACACTGTCACTTATGTTCTCAATTTATTCACACACTATACAATACACTTCACTTATAATAATTTACTTGAATAATTTCTGCGATTCCTTTTACTAATTCGTTATTTCACTACGACTATATATTTAAAATTGAACTAACTACGCTACATAAACTTATTTATATACCACAAATAGAATTCTACAAAGTTCTAGAAGAAAAAGACTTTCCTAGGAATTATGGGAAAACGGCGCGTCCGCCATTTGTGAAAAACAAATCAAAGGCGCCGCGCGAATTCGCCTAATTTTAAAATTTCATTGCAGCTTGACAGAGCCGGCCTAAGGACACATTTCTCGAGCTTGTTCGTAACAGTTTTATCAACAGATATAGAAAAATTTATACTTAATTTGATTTCTGTTTGTATAAATGGATACTTTATTGCCCATTTCCATTTTAAACTTTTAATTGATTCGATAAAACTGCATCTAATAACTTTTTCAGGTTCAGGGAGACAGAGAACATATTGGAAAGATCGTATGTACTTTTTGTGTTTTGTAACCACGATTTTTTTGAAACTGCTGCATGATCTTTTCGTTTTGATTTTTTTTTTGTAGAATACACAAATGATTTCGTGTGCGTGTATTTTTGGTTTTTAAAGTAGAATAGATAGATTTTTCGGGCGAGATTTTTTTTTTAATACCTCTGAATGTTTTTGTGATTTCGCAGTGGTTTTTTCATGGGGGCATCATCAATCACGAAGTCAAATTATCAAAAATGTCGACTATCTTCTATAGATTATGAATTTACACTTGAAACGAAAGTAAAATAGAACAGAAAAAATTTATGAGATTAATTTTTACCTGTATTTCACAACTTCGAACACCGTTTTCCATATTTTTGAAAAAAAAATAAAATAAAACTTATTGTAAGCTTCTAAAAATGAAGATGGTCTGATATTAACTATGTGTAAGGTAGATACGGTGTGGTACAGTAAAATGGATTAAAATCGTTAATAAATAAAAAAAGGCGTGTTGGGAAAACGTTTGGACACTTCGATTTGTATTTTTAGATACGGTTTTTTCCAAAAAAAAAATTATACTGTGACAGTAGTTAATACCAGTTTTCTTATTTTAAATGCAACCCCCTGTATACTATTTATTTTTTGAATTCTTCAGAAAATTGTAGTTTTAATCCATACACAATGTCCTATCGTTATCTGTTTCGAAAGTATTTTCAGGTTTATTAGAAAAATCAACATTAAAAAAAGAAAATTATTTTATTTCACTACATTGCACTCGATACTTATTTCCGATTTAGTTCTCGATATTGGGAAAGTAAACTAAAACTATTCCGCGTTCATTTTTACGGAATTAAAAAATACAAAAATCAATAAATCGCTCAAAAAAACCACTTGTCAGGAGACGAATCACGGATCGATGCATACGAACCCGAAACTAAACAAAAATCGACTGTACGGGTCTTTCAAATCCAACAAAAGTTGTTCATGCCGGAAGCACTTCGTAGCAAATGGTTACACCAGCGTTTGTTTGCCACAAGTATTTGAAAAAATCAGGGAAACCAATCGCAGAACTACAATACAAGTTCTCACACATCAGTTCAAACGAAAACGTTTTTGTACAGTCAAAATATCGAATTAATGACTTGTTTGGCGCCCAATGTTTTCTTCTTATTTCCGCAGATGGAAAATAAATTGGTCTAATGAGAATCCTCACTGGAAAAGAGAAAAATAGATACGAGATCCTGAAAAAGTTAATATTTGAGCAGATATTGTTGGAAATCGTATCGAAGGTCCCTTTTTTATTGAATGCTCCAAAATAAAGTCGTGCCAACTTTGATAAACCTGTATCTTGATCCAGAAAACTCACAAATTCCTATATAATATGGTTTCAGCAAGATGGAGCACCGCCTCATTACTAAATCAATCTTCGACAGTACCTGAACCAAATTTTTCCAAATCGGTGGATAGAGAGACGCGGATCGATAGATTGGCCAGCACAATCACCAGATCTGATGCCTTTAGACTTCTTTTTGCGGGGATATGTCAACAATATTGTTTACAAGACTAAACCCCTTAAACTTAAAATGATGAATCACGTTTACTATTAGATCTGTATGATGAGTAACGTTAGAAAAAACTTTTGTACCAGATTAGGATTTTGTCTAGAGCAAGGCTGCTCAACCCTTTGAACCGTCGGGCCAAAACTACTTAAAAACTGTAACGCCAGGTCGGTTATTCCAGGAAATTCTCCAATTTTCAGAAATCTGCAAAATCTTCTGAATAATTTTCTGCTTTGGAAAACAATTTGTTAGAAAAAAGGTTTTTCAACGTATCATGATTTTGCAGTTCAACAAGTTCTAATTGAATATTGGCATGATAAGTAACTATTTCAGCCAAACTTATTGCGAAAGGATTCATAAAAATTTGTCCATTTTGGTTTTTTATTCTCGAAATCTTGAAATCTCCTCTCAAATGACTTTGATAAGCATTTGATTTTAGATTGGTATTTAGAGTAATTAACAGAAACAATATTGAGCTCCTCTTTCAAACGTTTAAGTGTGAGGAAGAGATTCAATTTTGCTTTGAATCCGCTTATCAAATTAAACATAGTTAACTTCATCAAGACATTACAGACAGGGCCGGATTAAGATTTATAAGGCCCGGGGCTAAAATAATGACGGGGCCCCTTTAAGGAATTCGAAAACCCGGAAAAATTCACAAAATAATATCAATACGTTAGATTTGCGGTATCGACACATCAAAAACTACAGAATGATTTCCAAATGATGGGGCCCTCTTGGACCTGGGCCCCGGGGCTATAGCCCCCCCAAGCCCCTAGCTTAATCCGGCCCTGATTACAGATGTTAGATTATCTAACAATCGAAGAAAGCATCATCAAACATCACAAAACTATAGAAACTCATCCAAATCAACTACCAGGGGAATTTTTAAGATTAAGAAACGAAAAAAGAATGAAAAAAATTAATAGACCTAGTATGGTAACATTACCTTGTAATTTGAGATTCAAAATATTGAGGTAATGTCGTAATATCAACAAGAAATGCAAGATCACTCAATCAGTAAATCAACTTCGAATGATAAAGCCCCTTTCTGTTCTAAAAATTGCGACACCTGTTCTCGCAAATTGAGGAAATGTTTCAACATGCTGCCCCTTGAAAGCCATTGCACAGCACAATACAGTTGTAACTCTCCATATTCTCTGATTTCTTCTTCAAATAATAACCTGAATTGACGTCTGTTAAGAGCTTATGCAGCGTACTACTGGATGCATAATGTGCGCCGCGGGATTTTTGAATTTGGTACTTAAACCACACTCGCGCGGGCCACTTAAAATTCCTTTGCGGGCCACATTATGGCCCGCGGGCCTGGGGTTGGGTCTAGAGGTATTTAAAAATACAAAGCGACGTGTTCATGCGACTCAACACGCGCTTATTCATGTTTTAACGAATTTATCCCATTTAGAATTGTCAGCAACCGCATGGAGTGGGCAAATTTAGTAGCAAATGAAAGTATTATTTTGTATTTCGTTTGAATGTGAACAGTAAAACGATAATTAATCTTTTTCTATTTAATTATAGTCATGGGGAAGACTTGATCGTCACACCATTTGCACAAATTCTTGCCAGTTTACGAAGTGTTCGCAACAACTTCCAGTGTCTCACCAACTTACCCCCAAATAAGTAAGTAGACATCTTATTAAATATTCAAAATTTTGTCAAAACCTCGCAATTTTATCGTTTGAAAAATATTTTTTCTGTTTATTGCGATTTTGGATTTGGAAAATATCACATGTGAAAATTATATGAATTATTTACATCAGTCGCTGCTTCCCCACAACAAAAATACCAAAAAAATGTTTTGATTCATAATTTTTTCTCGCATAAAATTTTGTATCGATAAAAAAAATCCTGTATTCTATTTAGAACAATACAAATAATCATTTAGGTAAAACTACGACGTAGATATTCATTTTGGAATTTTAAAATATTCCGAAAGTTTTTTTCATCCTCAGTTTCAATTTTTTCATACGACCTCTAGTTTCTGAGTGATGGGTCTTTGAAGTTGCGAAATAATAAACTTATATTTAAGTATATTTTCTAATGAACATTACGAAGTTTTAATGGATGATGAATAAATAATTTTACACTACAATCAGGAGGCCAGGGACGGCTCATGCCCAATGGTTAACAATCCGTAACTTGTATAGAGAAATTGTTCGCCATAAAGAGACATTCTGAACAAAATTATCATAAATTGTAATTATTTATTGAAAGTATTTACACAATCAAACATTTCTAATTGAATTGCATACTGTCGAATATCGTGTTACTCACATAAGGAAAAAATTTGAATGTAGAAACATTTAGTTGGTTAACCTACAACTTTTCAAATAAAAACTATGTGATAAAAGTGGGTTTATAGACAAAATGCTATGAATGATCAGTCCAGAAATCATGTGCACGGTTTTTTGAGACAGAAAAGGAATTTTGCTGATTGATTTCATGCTACAAGCCCAAACAATCAATGAACATGTTTACCGTGAGGCAACTAAGAAATTGAGCCACGAAATACAGACAATACGCTGTCAAAAAGTGTGGATTTTTTCCACGATAATGCCCGACCTCATACTGCGAACGTGACAAAGAACTTCTAAAGGACTTTTGCTAGGATTATTTGACCATCCACGCTCCTAGTTCTTACAACTAAAAAATTTTCTTGATGTTCAATATTTTGACGATGATGACCAGCCAAAATAATACTTAACTTTATGGATATACCTCGTATATACATCTAGCTTTGTAATTTACTTCAAAAATACCATAAATACCAATTGCAACTGTTGATTGAAATAGTTTGATGATAATTTTGCAAATGCTCCAACACGACAACAATCTCCTTGGAAATTTTCCTTATATTTAATTTTCTTCAGTTCCTTCTATCTACGTTGTACTAAACCTGTTCTAAAAGACTGTATATCCTCATGAATATTGAGTAAATCTGAGTTAGGAGGCTTCAGAGAAAGTAATTGTGATATATCTGCCTTCCTATTACATTTAACTTTGTCTGGAACGGGAACGCTGTTCTTTTTGTTACATAAAATGCATTTTCTGCGACACTAAATTGTATTTTCAGTCAAATTATCGTATTTTAGAACTTGTAATCATTAAAAATATATTAGTTAGACAATCTATTAGTTTATTTCAACGAACTTTATTGATAGTTCTAAAATAACTTCCAAAACGTATCCCATCTCTACTACGAAACGGCATAGACAAATACCTTGCTTGCAAAATTTAATTAAAGATAAAACTGAAATAAAATATGAATGCGCAAAACATTTAATAACCTTTCCAACTTTCCGCTTGAGTTTTTCTCCTATTATTTTCTTTTATGAATGGTTGAAAAATGCCAGGTGGAAGATAGTAGTTTTTTAATTGATTAATAATTTTGATTAACATCATTTTTCAATTATTTCATACGAGGATTTTGAAATGGCTTCCACTCTTTTTTTGCCAAAATGCTTGCAGAAATCTAAATTCAGCTCCGTATCTTACGAATTACTGAGCAGTAATTTGATAAATTTCCTCAAATGTCCATATTAGAACCATCAGATATTGGTAAGAGCTCAAAGATGCAGTAGCCTTTGATAAAGTACGAATCAGTAAAGTCCTTCTTCACCAATAGATATTTCCATGTAAAACACAATCACTGATCTCTATTCAATCCTATTTCGTCGTTTTGTACTTAGTTTATTTATCTGACTTACCAAAAGCCTCAAGAAACTTGCAGGTTAACCTAAACATGATTTAGATTTGGTTTAAACAACTCTTACTTAGACCAAAGACTAACTTGGCAAAAACATATTTTCACCAAGAAGTTTTTCTTCAATTCAGTGGCGAATACTTCCAAATGATTCGGCCAGACGGTTATTCAATTGGAACATTGAACATCGGCGTCTTAAAATAATGAAAATTTCCTATAAGCCAACGATTCTTTTTCTCTCTAACCACACACCATTGGTTTCCAATATTTGTCGTTTCTAAGACCACTTTCAAAATCTTGCTGGATCCGGTGGACCTGCGGCTACATCACTACCAATTTAAAAATCTCGAAAAAATTGAAGGTTAGATCTATTTATGGAAACTTGCGTTGTGGCAGAGTTTCAATGACGAATATTATAAATAAATTATAAAAAAAATATATGTCATTTTAATGAGAGGGATGTACTTGTTGGATCGACAGCAAATTATCAATATTTGGATTGAGTTTTGTAAGGAATAATCGCAAATCTCCCCGTGATAGTGATTAGTTATCAGTTCGTCCCGATTATCAGGTTTCGTCTTGTACATGTCTAAATAACAATGATACCTTCCCGAATATTAACTTTCCAAGTGCCAAAATCATTAAGAAGGAAAGTTTGTTTATCAAAATCATACAAATTCTAACAGTTTGACGCGATTCTTGCAACTTGAAATTTAGTTCGCCGAAATATCAGTTAAGGCCGCTTGACATGATGCAAAACAACGTCGAATGCAATCCAAGACGCAATTTTTCTTGATCAAAAGTATGCGCAAATGAATTTATGTTTCATGCAAGATCTAAACTTGCAACATTATCGGTTTGGTGTCATTTTTATTCCGTACAAGCTGCAATTCTAGTGAATTTGTTAATTTGGACTTTGGACAACCAACTTGTTCGTGTCAGGCTCCAAAAGTAAAACAGCAGCAGATATAATTATTGAAAACGATTCACTGAACACTTATTCACTTTTACTCATGGAATTTTTGTTAATGGCAGCCATAATGCAATGGAAAGAGACTTGCATAGTATCAAGCGACGTGCAATATTCATCTATGCAATATTTTGATCCCGTCTTGCACCAAACGCATTTTTTATTAGACAGATCAGGAAAGACTGGATATTTTTGGCTAGAAAATGATCTAGTTCCTCTCAAACATTCCAAAATTATAGTAAACATTTTCTCGCGGCTTGTGAAAATTGCTGCAATGTACATGACAATTTTTCCGACAGGATCTATCACGGATTTTAAGCTTCTGCTCGGGATCTTCTTTCTAAACTTCCTCGGTCTCGAACAGCTCTTCTCGTAATACCACGCAAGAAAATCGTTTTCATTAAATTCAGGCTGTCCTGTAAATATTAATTGGCACGTTTGAACAAATATTATCTATCTAGACAATTTTGGGAATCGTGGCCCTATACAATCATAAAATATTACATACATAACCGTGTATTTTTAGTTTATTTTGAACTATAATTTGTTATAAAATAGAATATATTTTGTTAAAGATTTAGTTCTGAGTTATAAACAATGAGAATCGTATCTGAAGTAGCTTTGTACGTGTCTTATTGAAAGATAAATTCGCCGCGCGATTTTTTGCATAAATACACACATAAATATACATATAATTGTCAAATACAAATATCGTAAATCACTCAGCTTAAGCTGATATGTCGCAATGCAAATCTTTTTTTCTTAAAAGAATAAGAGAAAATAATATTGTTCTCTAAAATATATTTTCTACGAATAATGTGACTTATTCAAAAACACCAGATATTCTGTGAACATAGTTTTTGATGCGTTTTCTTTTGTTTATTTTCCTGTTCTACCTCGCTCTCTAGTTATATGGGGGATACCAGGAGGTGTTCTCATCTTGTTAAGAGTTGCTTTACCTTGTTTTCGCGGTTGCTTGTTCGTCGTAATGTGTTTGTAAACCTTCTTCGGAAAGAAAACATCTAATCCGAGTGGTCCTCGGTCTTTTCTATAGCCTGACTCCGATGTATAACTCGCGGATTTCGATTCGATTTTACATTTAATTCAGTTCACTTTTAAAAGATCTATTTAAACTTGTACAACGCCCTCTAGCATTCAAGCTGTCTCAAACAACACCAAGTTTATAAAAATTAGCTGAGCAGAACCGGACTTACAGGCATTTTTTCATAACGAAGTTCCCACTCTCCCCTACCACTTATACTAAGAAATAGAATGAAAAATGCGGAGAATTTGTTGAAGAATTCGATTATCTTAAAGTGCTTCAATGAATTTCGTCAAATATCCAGGCTAGATTCATCATATATTGGTAAAAATAAAATAATAAAAACAATAAAAAGTAGTACCCAGACTTCTGATGGTATAATTATTTTTTTTTCTTTAATTTCTTAGACCTTTTGATATATTAATTCATCTAAATGTTCTTGATTTTAGCTCTCTCTGTTTTAAAATTAGTTTTTTTTTGATAATTTTTAAAAGAAAGATAAATTTTGACATTTCCACTTGTCTTTATCATATTTTGATTAATTATGTTTTTTTAACAAAAGTATATATTTCAACATCAGTTCAGATTTCAAACTATGTATCAACAGAACAGATTCACCGGCTAGTTATTGACTTTGACAACGTATGGCACGAAGAATTAAACTAAAATCAGTGAAATCCCCCTTTACCAATAATTATTTTCTTGTAATATACAAAGACACCAAGACTGACCTCCATTGAATTGTATTTGGATATACCTAACCTAACCTAATCGAACCTAACCTAACAAATCAGTGACGAAATGACATTGTCATATTATTATCCGACAGGGATGTTACATCCAATACCCAGAGGCCGAAAAAACATATTGAAATGAGAAGAATGTTTGAAAATTTATTTTTATATTGTATGAGATATTCTCAATCGTGCATGAATGCGTGAAATTCGAACATGATTTAAATATATTATAACATCAATTCAGATTTCAAACTATGGATCAACAGAACAGATTCACCGGCTAGTTATTGACTTTGACAACGTATGGCACGAAGAATTAAACTAAAATCATGACGTTTCTGTGAAATCCTTACCAATAAATATTTTCAAAGACACCAAGACTGACTTCAATTGAATTGTATTTGGATGTACCTAACCTAAGTTAATCGAACCTAACCTAACAAATTAGTGACGAAATGACATTGTCATATTATTATCCGACAGTGACGTTACATCCAATACCCAGAGGCCGAAAAAACATATTGAAATGAGAAGAATGTTTGAAAATTTATGTTGTATGTGATAATCTCGTTCGTGAATGAATGCACGATTTAAAATAAAGAAAATCTGACGGTGCCTTCACCTTGAACGGACGTACTTTAAAATCGCAACCGTTTTGTGGGTTTTTAATGGGTAAATCCCGCGAAATAATTTATAAAAAATCAATACTGTTTATCTATGAATGTCGATATGAGTTATGAGAATCAATAAAACGCCCGAGACAATTTGAAAGTTTTCTTTTTTGGTACTTGAGATAAGCGAACGTGAAGTTTCATAATGATCTTGTAAATGATTCAAAACAACTGTTCGTTAATGGTTGAAGCAACCTTTTCACTTATTTATGAAGTTCTCTGACTTAATTTCTGCGATATTTCAGCAAAATGAAACAAGAAAATTAACAATGAGACATGGATACTTACAAGAAAGGTTGTTTGGTTTAATTAAAAACGGCAAATTTAGAGTTGTCCTAAATCTCAAGGGTTTCTTAAAGTACAGATTTAAAAAAAAATTTATGGCTTCCTAAGTCTCTCTTTATTGAAGTGTAAATTTCACTCAAATACGTTCTTTCATTATATTATATTCATCACGTTGATTTTATAGTCCATTCGTCTAGAGTGCGAAGCAATAAAAATAAGTTTAATATTTATTAATTATAATAGTTTTCGATCGAAATTATTTGTGCATAATTGAGTGAGGCATTCAATTATACATATGGGTTATCCGTAGGTTTCAATCCTTCCTAGAAAATCTATTTTCGATACGTACACATATAAACATTTCTAAATTCGACAATCATGAATTATTACCTTACAATATGAATGTATGTGTGGTAATTGCTTATTGACGATGTAACCTTGAAATTTAAAATGAAGTCAGAATAATGAATGAAATTATCGTACGAGGATCATACCAAAAGTACCTAGACCAACAAAGAAAACACAAAAATTTTATAATAAGAAGAGAGAGATTATTATCAAAAAATTGTTACAATTTGTAGACAAAAGCTTGTAGAAACTAAAAACAAACATAAAAATAACTAAACGAAGATACAAATGAAAAAATTTTTAATAGAATAACACAATGAGTAACAAAATTACTAGCTTTTACCCGCGGCTTCGCTCGCATCGAATCCATTAAATAAGTATCAGAAATCATTATAATAGAAAAGAACGAACTCTATAGCTATATTAGAACCTGAGATATAGATGTTTGAATGTAGAAAAATTGCCAAAAACCTACAAAAATCCATAACTCCACATTGAACGTCCGCACCTAGCTCCTCTCCAACTCAACCGATTCAAGTGTTCAAAAACTCGAAAGAAAGAAGGTGCTTCAGCGAGTGTTCTTAAACCAAAACGAACTCTGTAGCTATATTAGAACCTGAGATATAGATCTTTGAATGTAGAAAAATTGCCAAAAACCTACAAAAACCCATAACTCCACATTGAACGTCCGCACCTAGCTCCTCTCCAACTCAACCGATTCAAGTGTTCAAAAACTCGAAAGAAAGAAGGTGCTTCAGCGAGTGTTCTTAAACCAAAACGAACTCTGTAGCTATATTAGAACCTGAGATATAGATCTTTGAATGTAGAAAAATTGCCAAAAACCTACAAAAACCCATAACTCCACATTGAACGTCCGCACCTAGCTCCTCTCCAACTCAACCGATTCAAGTGTTCAAAAACTCGAAAGAAAGAAGGTGCTTCAGCGAGTGTTCTTAAACCAAAACGAACTCTGTAGCTATATTAGAACCTGAGATATAGATCTTTGAATGTAGAAAAGTTGCCAAAAACCTACAAGAATCCATAACTCCACATTGAACGTCCGCACCTAGCTCCTCTCCAACTCAACCGATTCAAGTGTTCAAAAACTCGAAAGAAAGAAGGTGCTTCAGCGAGTGTTCTTAAACCAAAACGAACTCTGTAGCTATATTAGAACTTGAGATATAGATCTTTGAATGTAGAAAAGTTGCCAAAAACCTACAAGAATCCATAACTCCACATTGAACGTCCGCACCTAGCTCCTCTCCAACTCAACCGATTTAAGTGTTCAAAAACTCGAAAGAAAGAAGGTGCTTCAGCGAGTGTTCTTAAACCAAAACGAACTCTGTAGCTATATTAGAACCTGAGATATAGATCTTTGAATGTAGAAAAATTGCCAAAAACCTACAAAAACCCATAACTCCACATTGAACGTCCGCACCTAGCTCCTCTCCAACTCAACCGATTCAAGTGTTCAAAAACTCGAAAGAAAGAAGGTGCTTCAGCGAGTGTTCTTAAACCAAAACGAACTCTGTAGCTATATTAGAACCTGAGATATAGATCTTTGAATGTAGAAAAATTGCCAAAAACCTACAAAAATCCATAACTCCACATTGAACGTCCGCACCTAGCTCCTCTCCAACTCAACCGATTCAAGTGTTCAAAAACTCGAAAGAAAGAAGGTGCTTCAGCGAGTGTTCTTAAGCCAAAACGAAGTCTCTATCTTGAATAGAACCTGAGATATTGAGGATAGAACGTGTGTATGGGAAAAACTCCCATAAGTAATGTACAGGGGGAAATCGCATTTGAGTATAACTCGAGAATGGTGAAAATTAGATGAAATCCGATGGTTGATGGCTGATCTGTGCATCAATACTTTTCATTGAAAAAAAAAATTAAGCAAATCGGTTGGGTAGAATGCCTGAACGGACTCGGAATGGAAATCGTCAATTTTTTTAATATATAAGATTGCGGAATGCGGGAAAAGATGATATCGATTTGATTGCAATTGGCAAGTGATTGTGCATTTTTTTGCATCGTAAAATATTGAGCCCTTAACTAATTCTAATCATGGAATAGGTAGGTAAAGGTCGTGCTCCGCATCCGAGTACTCCGAGTTAGAATTTTTAATCTTTTAAAGAAGTTTGCTGGTTAGTTCGAGTTGAAGATTCGCTCAAATTGGGTCGCACCCCACGATCTCAAGAAGGGAAGGACATATTAGAGATGCGACTCAATTAGGGCATAATAAATTGTTAAGGAGATGGATAAGTTGAGTTCTTTGGAAACTGATCTCAGCGCAAAACAGGAGGGACTCAATTTTTCCCACATCGCCATCATAAAGTTTGACATTTTTAATTGTAAACGTACTCAGAACGTGTTTCTGATTCATTTCTCTTTTATCACTATGTACAATTTTGATATTCTTGTCGCAATGGATCACTTGTGGAGAAGAATCATTATGTTTTAAGGCGTTTCCTACTTCTCTTATACGATACCTTTTTTATAATAAGAATCGTCGACATTGTTGGAAAATCTTTGACCGCAGGTTTCAAATTTGGGTACAGAAAATTATCCGAGGGTGGTAAATCTGGCGAATAGGGTGCATGATATAGCAATTAAAACTTTAATTCGTTAATTTTGGCAATTGCAATAACCAGAGTGTGAGCTGGTGCATTATCTTGATGAAACAACACTTTCTTCTTAATCAAACGCGGCCGTTTTTGCTTGACTTCTTCGCTCAAACGTTGCAATAAACTGCTATGACCATGACCATGACCTTGCCTGCAGATGGAACGGTCTTTGCCTTCTTTGGACCTTTTCAGTCCATTATTTTGATTGTTCTTTTGTTTCGGGTGTTTCGTCCATGGTTATAAATCGACGCAAAAATTTGGCTTTGCCGAAATTGCAACCAAGAAATGTCAAACTTTATGACGGCAATGTCAGATATGACGTATTCACTTCAGTGTTGCCATATCTCAAAACTTAACTACCAAACCTCGTATTTTAGTTTTTGATTGTATTGTAGGAAATTTTTGTAATCATAAGATTTTATTTTATCTTAATGCAAGAAACTTGAAATTGATAATTGATAGGGAAGATCGCATCTTCACGTTTGAAGAATGTTAATTTATAATTAACTTGTTTGTAAATATGTACATTTCATGTCATTTTTGCGAAAATAACCGACACAGTTCACAATAATTGTAATTTAGTAAGATGTTTACATCTCCTTGGATTACCAATAAAAATTTTATCATAGTAAATATATTTCGAAATTCTTCTGACCTAATTATTCCAAACAGGTGTGTTTATAACGACTAATAATCACAAAATTTTCTAAGAAAACAAAAATCTTTCGCCTTGACCTACAAATTAATAGAAGCATATTCTATTTTCGTGCTATTTGAAAATTTACATTATATTCATGATATCACCAACGAACGTAAGAGACTTTATTAGTTTATCTTTCAGTCGAGTTAAAAATAAATTCGAAAGATTCTTAGATTTGAAAATACTTATAAATAATGTATTAACGATATTTTCTCGAAGCATTCATTCGAAATCATATTGTAAATCTTATAAACTAGTTGACTGACGTTTTGATAGATTTCTACCTACGAGGGTTGCTATTTAAGTTTCGAGATATGGCTACACTGATGAGAATATGTCAAATGTCATAAAATTTGACATTTTTAATTGTGAACGTGGTTTTCCGAAACTTCAATCTACATATCACGTTTCTGATTCTGATTTGAACAGAAAATTACCCGAGATGGCTGAATCTGGCGAACGAAGTAGCCAATCAAACTTTAATTCGTTAATTTTGGCAATTGCAATAACCAGAGTGTGAACTGGTGCATTGTCTTGATGAAACAACACTTTCTTCTTAGTCAGATGCAGATGGAACGGTCTGAAATGCCTGCTTCCAGTCGACGGTGATCCAGTGGATTTTCTTCTGGAATCTTCTGTAGTAGAATCTACTTAAACAACATGGCGTCTTAAAATTTGAAACATGATTTTCAATCAGGCACGGCCATCTCTAGGTAAGGCCAGGTACTTATTATCGCGATCATTTCAAAAGACAGTTAAAAATAGCAATTTTCAACCTCAAATCAATATCGAATGTTATAAATAGACCAAATCATAAATCTAATATCCGAAAGCCGTAAATTTCATTTTAACAATGTAGCTGTCTTATTTCGATGAAAGATAGACACAAGAAAAGTAAACGGACTGGCGCCGGTGTTTTAAAACATAATTAATATTTCGCGAACAAGGAACGTCTCAAAATGAAGATTAAATTAAAAAGTTATTGAAAGGATTATTTTAATTTTCAGTGGCCTGTCACAACATTTAGCTTCATTTTTATTATAAATAATTGATTAAATTCGTGAAATATGTTGAAATATACATATTTTAGGATCATTTATAAATAATTTTGTTAATGTAATAGATGTTAGATGTTAGGATGTTAGAGTCCACCCTGTACCGGCTGTTATTCTTTCTCTGGGGTTGAATGACACTACTTGTCAGAGATGAGGAATTTTTGTTTAATTCCAACTTTAGTTCTATGAAGATTCAATACTTCTCGATTTATTCGCGTGTTTAATTGTCGGTTTTCAACCAAAAAACCGACGTTTTCAAACGGTACAGATCAGAGTTTCCCAAATTTTTTTGTGCTCAAATCCTTCTAAAATTCTTATGCCCCACTATTAAACATATCTAATAACAATTCTAAAATCAATTTCGACATCAATTTTGCCTTATATCCACCATTTTTTAATTACTTCACATTTTCCAAATTTTTGGAAACTTGCAGCAATCTACTAAAAAAATTATATTTCTAAGTTTAAGTGATTCAGGTCTAATATTTTTGGGATTTGGACAAATAACACTTACACCTTTCAAAAACTATGAAAACCTTGACGAAAATTTATATAGGGTGTTCAGAAAATGGCGCCGAATTTCGCTATCAAAAAACTTCGAAAATTTTTTACCAATGTTCTGAAATATGTTGAAATATACATATTTTAGGCTCATTTATAAATAATTTTGTTGATGTAAGAGATGTTAGAATCCAATCAATTACCATTACTAGTCCTACATTACGAAGTCCACCCTGTACCGGGTGTTATTCTTTCTCTGGGGTTGAATGACACTACTTTTCAGAGATGAGGAATTTTTGTTTAATTCCAACTTTTGTTCTATGAAGATTCAATACTTCTCGATTTATTCGCGTGTTTAATTGTCGGTTTTCAACCAAAAAACCGACGTTTTCAAACGGTACAGATCAGAGTTTCCCAAATTTTTTTGTGCCCAAATCCTTCTAAAATTCTTCTGCCCCACTATTAAACATATACATAATTTTTAATTTTAAAAATTTGAATTGATCAATTGGGAATGAATCCACCATTTTTTAATTATTTCACATTTTCGAAATTTTTGGAAACATGCAGCAATCTACTAAAATAATTATATTTCTACGTTTAAGTAAGTGAGGTATAATATTTTTGGGATTTGGACAAATAACACTTACACCTTTCAAAAACTGTGAAAACCTTGACGAAAATTTATATAGGGTGTTCAGAAAACGGCGCCGAATTCCACTATCAAAAAACTTCGAAAACTTAATTTTTTACTACGCTTTAAATTAATTCATATATCTCTAATTAACGGTTTTTGTAGAAACATGAAAAAACTGTACCCTGTATAAATTTTCGTCAAGGTTTTCACAGTTTTTGACTCACTTAAACTTAGAAATACAATTTTTTTAGTAGTGTTGCATGTTTCCAAAAATTTCGAAAATGTGAAATAATTAAAAAATGGTGGACTTTAGGCATACTATGCCTTATATAAAGTTATATTGAAATTCCGCGTAGATTTCAAAAATTTAATAAAAACCATAGCATTCCGTTTAAAGTAACGAGGTTTGGGTCCACTTCCCAGGAAGTTCCCAGTACATTCCCATATACATATCGATTCAGCTCGTCGTGAAGGACCCTGTACAATGATCTAAAAATCTACATATCTCCTAAACCATAAAAAATGATTAATAATTTCATTTTTGCTATAGCACAGTACAGGTTGTCCCTGTAATTTACGGTTTGTTAACCTTAGCCTTCAGACTATTTCTTCCGTCTGGACATACGTAATCATCCATTAAATTTTATTTGATTTGAGTTTTGATTTCGCAATTTTGGACGCTTATAACTCAGAAACGAGAGGTATGAGAATTTTTTTTTATGCCACAGCATTATTTTCACGTCATCTACTCCCGAATTTTTAGCATCAAGTCCCGGAACACTAAACACTAAAATAGTTATATTTTCTTTTAATTTATTCGTATCAAATTATTTCACTTTCTCGTCGAATGTAAACAGTTTAAAGTGAACTATTTTCATTTGTTGAATATCCACTCAATTCTAAACAATTTTGTGATACAAAATCGTTTGATTCCGCTTCATACAAAGAATTTAAATTTAAAAATTCTTTGAATTGTACTCATCCACTCATTTTTCTTTTAAAGAAATTTGTCGTATTATGTAAGAAAAGTCGATATTTTGAATTCATTTCTTCGAAAATGATTCTGTTCTACATAAACAAAATGCGGGCACTTTTCTCGAAACGTATTCATTTTCTGCTAGCTAATGTTATTTATATGTATTTAGAGTGTTTCACAGAAAGTATAATAATAAACGTTAAAACTTTTTAGAAAGTTTTTAGAAAGAATGTTTCGAATTTTTCACTTTTTAGACCATTATTGAAAATATATTCCTGATATTATGTTTTTTATAGAAAGTATTATTGACGTTTCGAACTAATTACGAGAAAATAATAACAATTATTGATACTATAATCATGATAAACAATTTTTTAAACATGTAAAATACTTACCCTCATCTTATTTAGAAGATCTAATAGTAGAAAATCGAAAACATCAACAAAATAAGTTTGTGAATATAGTACAAACATCGCAATAGTAGGGAAATAGACTAAAAAGTCAAAAAAAAGACAAAAAATACGAATAGTAAAAAGACAAAGTGAAAAAGGTGGTATTGCACTTCAAACTGGGTTAGAACAAACTCTTTTATTAAGTGATAAAAGGGATAGAAAGGATATAATATAATTGAAACCAGACAGGGGACACAGGAGATGATACTTAACACAGAAAATAGGATCTACGATGAAATAAAATAGCAAAGGGAGGAGGAAGATGAAAAAACTCGGGAAGAAGCAGAGTGTAAAAGGGAATTGGTCGTAAAACAGCTAAAATAGATTTTCTGGAATGCTTTTACCGGCGAACATTTCTTTCAAAAGTTTCCATAATTTCCTTCGACTCTCGAACCATGACAAGAACTTTGACTCGTGTCGGAAAAACTTTTCTAAAGAAAAATTTTCTTTCGAATGATTTTCTATTTGAAATTTTGGGTGGTCTCAGCGTACTCATTTGTCTTCTTCAACAAATCTGGTTTCCTATTACCAAGCGTAGTACTCAATCCACTATGTTATCAACATTTTTATATTTGATTGATTTGAATCGATGCAATTGAAAAATCTGTCCAGGAGATCATCATCCCGTCCGATAGCGAAACAGCCATTAGAGCTTTAAGCTCCAATATCATAAAATTCGAACTCAAACGAGATGGACAAGAAAAACCCTTCTGCGGTATCGGCCACAGAACAATGGAAAAAAGCACTGGAAAAGAAGGTAAATAGGAGCAGAACCAATTAGTGGGACAACTGAGTCAGACTAAGATTCTTTTGGGGAACTATAACCAAAGATGATTTGCCGAATGTAATTAAGAACAATCTACGAATACTAACGAAGAGTTCTATAGGGGTACTGTCGCCTCAACAAACATATGAAGACGCTAGACTTATCAGATAATGCGGAATGCGGATTTTGTTGCACAAAGACGAAACATCTATCCACATTCTTCCAAAGTGTGAGAGGCAACGGAATTCCAGATCTACACCAGGTAGCGTATGGAATAGAAGACGAAGATTTCTGGCAATTAAAGCCATCCCATATTCTAGACTTTTTAAAAGGAGTGAGATTAACGGATCAACTGTAAACACTGGGTTTCCTTGTATCGCAGGATCGCAGTTTATACGATCCCTCATACGCGGCCCTTCCAAAGTATCCATAATCATACTAGAATTCACAATAGACTTTGCCTCGCTAGTTGGAAAAACCTACGAGGATATACTGAAAAATTCTTAGCCTACTATAGAACAAAACAAAATTTCAATGTCAAAACATTTTATTACTCAACATATTTTTCTCTAAATTGGATACACTTATTACAGCGAACCTGCAACGTCTCTAAACCTTTCAAAAAAAATGTTTCTTCTTGCTCTGCAAACCAGACCTCCACAGCTTTTATTACCTCCTCGTTGGAAGAAAATTTACGACCTCTTAGACTTTTTTTTTCAGTTGAGGAAAGAGATTATACTCTGGCGAAGCCAAATCTGGTAAATTAGGGGGGTGTTCTAGTAATTCAAACCCTAAATCATGAATTGTTTGCATGGCAACATGAGATTTGTGTGAAGAGGCGTTGTCCTGCTGAAAAAAAAAACACCTTTGGATAGCTTTCCGCGTTTTTTCTCTTTATTTTTTTCTCGTAGAGTGGTCAGTGATGCCGAATAGTAATTTCCAGTTATTGTCCTACCCTTATCATAAAAATCAATCACGATTGCTCCATGGCAATCCCAAAAAACTGAAGCAAGAACTTTTCCAGCTGATTTTTGGACACGAAACTTCTTAGGTCTTGGAGAACCAGAGTGTCGCCAATCCATCGATTGTTACTTTGTTTCTGGATCGTAGAAATGTACACAAGTCTCATCCATAGTAACAATTCGGTTTAAGAAGTCTACATCGTTTTCAAATCGAGCTCAGATTGAACGCGATGCTTCTACCCTTGCACGCTTTTGGTCAACATTCAAACATTTGGGATCCATTTTGCAGCAATTTTTCTCATGTCCAAATTGACGTGAACTATATGATGAACGCTTTCGTATGAAATATTCAGTGCTTCAGATCAGATCCGTTTTAGACCAATTCGACGGTCTGATACAATCATATCATTGAACTAAATCGATATTTCCGGGGACTGACACGGAAACTGGCCTTCCCGATCGGTCATCATCTTCAATAGAAAATTTACCTCTTCTGAAGCATGCAGTCCAGTTTTTCACGGTCGTATACGAAGGACATTGATCACCAAGGGTATTAACCATATCCTCGTAAATCTGCTTACCTCTTAACCCTTTTAAATACAGGTACTTGATGATGGCTCGATACTCAAATTTTTCGATTTTGCATTTTGTATTCTCCCGTGTATAAAAGTAGTCAAAATCCAACTGACACTCATTAATCTTTACACATAATAAGATTGAGGTTAGATTGTTGTTTTGGAGGAATTAAACATCCTTGCAAAATCAAATTGTCATGTCTCCTCATCCCCCAATTATAGATATGTGGAAGAGAAGAATATAACGAGATGGGAGAATCAGATCATATAAATTCTGTAAATAATTGAATATTTAGTATTTGAATAATTAATTATTCCTCACCAGTTTGTTTTTTGAACAATAGTTCCTCGAAATATGTATTTTCACACTTCGCAACGTGTAACAAACACTAGAAAACAGGTAAGGTATGTGTTATTACATTCTCCATTTCCAAAATATTTGTTATAGCCATGTGCGTAACTTCCTATTATAATTTATCATTTTGTAAAAAACACATGATTACTTCGGATTGTGTTAAAAGATTAATAGACCAACATTTTATTCGTGAAATTTTTGTATTATTATTCGAATCAAAATAGAAAAGTGATTAATATATAATTAATATCGATAATTTCCTAAATACTCGTAGGTTCTATAAAAATTGATGTTTCACTTAACCAAATTGTATTTTTTTGCCTTATCTCGAATTCAAGATAAGATCTTCTCGTCTAGTTTAGCAAGATAAGGCAAAATAAATATTTCGAGACGAAGAAATTGTCAATTCTCGAAAAACTTTTCTATTTTGTAAAAACGGTAGTTTTGTATTGCTTTATTTTTCAAATACAGCAAATTTCCGTACTACATATTTCTTCAATAGTATATAGTAAGTAAAACTAATATTTTAACATCGAAAAACATGTTTAAACATGTTTATTGATTGTGAATAATACATTTCAAAGACTTCCACACGTTGCCGTTCCTTGTCATCCGTCAGCGTTTTGAAGGACCACCTTGACATATCCTCAGCGATTTCTTAAAATGTTATGAATGCAGGACTTGCTGACATCAGATTCCACCCGAACCGATCTTTCAGCATTGCTTCTTCCACTTTTTTCAATCACTTAGTTCGAAAACGGTGACTGGCCAAAACGGTATCCGTCATGGACGTCGGTACCATTTATGTACACTCGTACACGTTTCTTCATACACCTCACACAATTCGGAATGAGTTTCTACTGGAGGAACGTTTTTTTTTTTGGCATCACAGAGCGTAATTTGAATCTAATGGAAGCTAAATCTTTCACGGCTACCAATACAAGAATAAATGTTGTAGACAGCTGGCCCGGGAGTCAAGCTACATGCTAGTTTCGTCCACGGCTTCTTGCATAGACAACCCTCGTATATACGAGACCCAACCTAACCTAAAATATTTAAATTTTTCAAAGTAATCTCCTTTCAATGTTCAATAAGTTCCATACTCTTTTTATAATAAGAATCGTCAAGCTTCTTAAAATAGACCACTGAGCCATTGTTGCAAATCTGTAGAACAAAAAATATTCCGAGGGGGCAAAATCTGGCGAATAGGGTGCAATACAAACTCATTGCCGTAACAGATGTGTGAGCTGGTGCATTGTCTTGATGAAACAACTTTCTTCCTAGTCAAATGCGGCCGTTTTTGCTTGACTTCATCGCTCAAACGTTACAATAAGCTCGCACATAACTTACCGTTGATATTTATTCCTTTTTCAATATAGGCAATGGAAATTATCCCTCGCGAATCCCAAATAAACCGACGCCATGACCTTTGCCTTCTTTAGAGCCGGTTCTCCCTTTTAAATTGAATGTTTTGATTGTTCTTTTGGTTTGGGCGTGAATCATGGACCCACGTTCCAACAATGGTTATGAAATTCCATTGTGAGCAAACGCTGTACTTTTTAAAACACTGTATCTGTTAGCTCGGGCACTTTCAGTCGACGATCATTCATTACCGCTTCGTGGATTTTCTTTAACATTTCTTGAGTTGTCACCTTATATTGATATTAGTTGGGCTAAGGCCTTCCAAATGAAAGTACTGTATCACACAACGATGACCAATTTTTTCCATGTTTACGAATTCATTGAAAACGTTTACTGCGGTCAAAATAGCTAGAGACAAGTCGCTCTTAGGGGCGCCGAAGCGTTGGAAGACCCCGCAAGAGATGGAGCGACAACCTCTAATAATTAAACCGCGGAGGATACGAGGAAAAACAAGCATTAAAGAAGGACGAAGAAGAAGGAATAATGATTTTATAGGAATAAAAAATTTTTGATGAGAGGAACTTGGAATTTGTACTACATTGGTATGCATTTTTTTTTCAGATCTAGGCGTTCATCTGGTGCGGCTAGTGCTAGTACTACACAACCAAAAAATTTGAATCCCAATGGTAAGTTCTAATGATTGTTCAATTAAATTAAAATTGCGTCAATGATATTTCAATTTGGTTCTCCATAACTATTAACTAAAGTCAGTCCATCAATCACTTATTAATTTTAAAAAATAACCGGAAATGATGATTTAGCTAAAAAGTAGTGTTATGACAGTGTGGTACAAAGAAATTTGTATATTTATTATATTAAGTTTTGCGTTCCAATAATATATTGTACTAAGATACATCAAACTTTTTTTATTTAATCCTGAACCACATTTTCGTGAGGTCTATCTCCATATTTTTTGTTTTATCTTTTATCCCTTCCTATTCTATCCTTTATTTCTTAGCTGTTTCTCCAACATTTTCTATCCATGTTTTTCTTAGTCTTGGTCTTCAATTTCTACCTACTAATTTGGATTCTAAGAATCTATTTGGTCACTGGGACTTCTTAGTTTTAATTTTTGTTCCATTTGTTGCCTCTCGGAATATTTGGGTGCCGATTTTTTGATTTTTGAACTACATTCCGTTCCCGCCTCCTAGTTTTCCATGAGTCTCTTCTTTTTTAGCATTTTTGTTTGGTTATTCCGATTCTTACAAAATGATTAACCGTAAAAGATTTCTTCAGATATTGATTTTAAATTTTCCATGCTTGAAACTAAACTAAACTAAACAGACGTGATGTTTATATTTGTGACATTTGACATTTGACATTTGACAAATTACGAGAAACATTCTTCCCTACTTTACTTGCTGAACTGTCAAAAATGTACGGATTTCTTTGTCCCCACACTCTCATATAACATTTAGGCCGTTCATTATTTGTGAAACAGAAGTGAAAAATCCACTTAGTAAGAAAAAAAATGATATAATACGCAAACATTTGCGTTGCTCATTGATTAGTAAATCATCTTGACAGGGTACACACGATATATCAGAAATTAAATATTATAATTAATTTTACCTGGGAAACGTCATACGTAATTTCCGATGATTAATGTGTTCGTTATTTAACGTTGTCATTATATAAAAAAAAAAGTCCAGGCTTTTCTGATTCCAGTTATAATAAAAGAAGTTGAAGAAAAATTATTTTTGTTTCGCTTTGTGTCCAAGTGGCTCCATCTTTTATATAACAGCTATTTTAATCGGCTTAAGTCTATACCAGACTTTAAGAAATATTGTGAAATTATGTGGAACATAGATAAACGAATCAAACAGGAAGTTTAAGTCAGTAACTATTTATTAGAGTCATGGATAAGAAAGTCAAAGATCGTCAATCATGGGTCAATAAAAAACTAACGAAATCTCGAAACGTATCTCTTTGGTATACAGACAATTCGAAGCTAGTACAAGGATCTGAAGTGATATCTCTAGGAACATCACTTTAGCTAGCAATAAACATTACCTCATATAGCCAAAGAGCCTTGAAAAACCTGGAATCTATTGATTGTACATCCAAATTAGTGTGGGAGTGGAAACAAACTCTAAAAGCACTGGCTAACAACTATAAAGTAATCCCTGGCTACCAGGGTATACCAGGAAATAAGAAAGTGGACATCCTTGCTGAAAATTAGGCAAAGACTCCATAACCTGGACCAGAACCCTAATGTAACCTCACGAAATGCCACATCATTAACGAATGGTTAAAGAATCAGATGGAGTATTACTGGAGAAACACTCCAGGTCTAAGACAAGTCTGAAGAACTTTTCATGATGACCAGAAACGATGAGAAATTGGTAATCGGTCTTCTGTACGAACGTTCTGCCTTTTTCGTTAAAAGGCTTGAAGGTTAGTACCAACACCTAGGAAAGTGGGACGCCAAAACGACTCTCCGCAACAATCTACAAGAAAGTAAAAATTTAATAGAAGATTTACCGTCAGCTAGATTTAGGAATATTCCTAAATCTATGGCCAAATTCTCAACCACATTTCGACTTGTTGTTTCAGATGAAGCATACATGAAACTAGCAATGGAAACCATGGAAGAGTTGGATTGGTGCCTAGATCAACTGGAAACGATACAAACTCATAGATCTGTCTCCGACATGGCTTCCTTGAAGGTGAGTTTTTCGCTATTTACAACTTTTTTAAATACAAACGGTTTCAGCAGAAATACAAAGTACTCAATTGTAAAGCACGTTTCAGTTATAGCGCGTGTCCTTTATCAACTTGAGATCCCGGTTTCTTATCAAAACTTGAACTTTTAATTGGTATAAAAAAAATACAAAATGTAAAAATAACCTTCCGTGTTGCACTTTCCACGTAATTTATCGGTAGATGCTATTTTTCAGTAGGAAATAGGCTATCGAATAAATCGGGAAGGGAAATACCCAAAATATCTACTTATTTCTAATAATAAACACTTTATGACTGATTTGAGCCCAAGGAAGTTATTTTTATTTGATATATATTCTTGATAACTTTCTAATTTTAGAAATACTTGTATATGTATATACGTGGCTGTGATTATACTAAAAAACCATCGCAACTTTCTCATTTTAATGACCATTTTTGTTGTGAGAAGCCTTTAAATATGATTCGTTTAACTGGAATGCTGAATTGATATTTTATAAATTAACAGATTTAAATATAGAGCAAATTAAGCTGGACTACTCGACTTCCAGCTAAAGTAAGAATACATGCAAGAGGAATTTGTTTCCTAATCCTGAACTTGCCTCTCCCGCGTTTTTCGATGCTGATATTTAGACTGATGGATAGATAGAATGGCCACCGATATCCCCAGATTTTGATCTTTTGGATTTTTTATGGGAGTTATCGGAAACGACATATCTGCATATTAAAATCCCTTTCTCAATTTTAATTTGTAGGAAAATTAGCTATTGCAGTGTTCATTTGGACAATGATTGATATATTTCGGACAAGAGGTGATTTTTCATATTTTAATTGGAACAAAAAATGATTCTCTCTATTTTTGTATGAAAAAAAAATGGATCTTCCTATCTTTAGTTGGCTTCTAAAATTGATTTTGGACGAAAAATGACTTCAAATTATTATTTTGTCAAAAGACGCTCTTCCTATTTTTATATTGACGACAAATGGTTTTTTTCTATTTTTATTTGGACAAAAGTAGCTTTACAAATTGCTTTTGGTGAAAACATGACTTTTCAGTATCTAATTTCGACGAAAAATGACTTTCCCCACCTTTAGTGAAATGGCTCGACATGTCTCTATATTACTTTACACAAAAAGGTCCTTCTTATCTTTATTTAATAAAAAGTAGCTCCCTTTGGACAAAAAGTGGATCTTCCTATATTCATTTGAACAATAAATAACTATTAAGCTCCATTTTGCTCCAAAATGATATTTTTCTATCTTTGGTTGGACAAAAAATGGCATTTTAAAATTGAATTTGGACAAAAATTGACTTTAAATCCTAATTTGGACAAAGGAGTTCTCCCTTGCTATTACTGATTTCATTTGGACAAAACAAAGAATTGTTTTCTTTATTTCTATTTAGACCAAAAGTAGTTTAAAGTAATTTTGAACAAAAAGTGACTTTTCCTAAGTGCATTTGGACAAAAATGGCCCTCTCCCTTTTTAGTTAGATGAAAAATTCAAATTCAAATTGATTTTAAACAAAATTTGGTTGTTTATACTTTCAATTGAACAAAATATGACTTTTGAGGTTTTAATTTGAACAAAAGAGGTTTTTCTGGGAAAATAATGCTTCTTCTGAGCTTTATTTGGACAAAAAGTGGCTCTTCCTTTCTACATTTGGACAAGACATTGATTTTCAAATTTTTTTGGACACAAATGTTTTCATCTGTTTTTATTTGGACAAAAAATAACTATTAAGCTCCATTTTGCTCCAAAATGATATTTTTCTATCTTTGGTTGGACAAAAAATGGAATTTTAAAATTGAATTTGGACAAAAATTGACTTTAAATCCTAATTTGGACAAAGGAGTTCTCCATTGCTATTACTGATTTCATTTGGACAAAACAAAGAATTGTTTTCTTTATTTCTATTTAGACCAAAAGTAGTTTAAAGTAATTTTGAACAAAAAGTGACTCTTCCTAAGTGCATTTGGACAAAAATGGCCCTCTCCCTTTTTAGTTAGATGAAAAATTCAAATTCAAATTGATTTTAAACAAAATTTGGTTGTTTATAGTTTCAATTGAACAAAATATGACTTTTGAGGTTTTAATTTGAACAAAAGAGGTTTTTCTGGGAAAATAATGCTTCTTCTGAGCTTTATTTGGACAAAAAGTGGCTCTTCCTTTCTACATTTGGACAAGACATTGATTTTCAAATTTTTTTGGACACAAATGTTTTCATCTGTTTTTATTTGGACAAAAAATAACTATTAAGCTCCATTTTGCTCCAAAATGATATTTTTCTATCTTTGGTTGGACAAAAAATGGAATTTTAAAATTGAATTTGGACAAAAATTGACTTTAAATCCTAATTTGGACAAAGGAGTTCTCCCTTGCTATTACTGATTTCATTTGGACAAAACAAAGAATTGTTTTCTTTATTTCTATTTAGACCAAAAGTAGTTTAAAGTAATTTTGAACAAAAAGTGACTCTTCCTAAGTGCATTTGGACAAAAATGGCCCTCTCCCTTTTTAGTTAGATGAAAAATTCAAATTCAAATTGATTTTAAACAAAATTTGGTTGTTTATAGTTTCAATTGAACAAAATATGACTTTTGAGATTTTAATTTGAACAAAAGAGGTTTTTCTGGGAAAATAATGCTTCTTCTAAGCTTTATTTGGACAAAAAGTGGCTCTTCCTTTCTACATTTGGACAAGACATTGATTTTCAAATTTTTTTTGGACACAAATGTTTTCATCTGTTTTTATTTGGACAAAAAATAACTATTAAGCTCCATTTTGCTCCAAAATGATATTTTTCTATCTTTGGTTGGACAAAAAATGGCATTTTAAAATTGAATTTGGACAAAAATTGACTTTAAATCCTAATTTGGACAAAGGAGTTCTCCCTTGCTATTACTGATTTCATTTGGACAAAACAAAGAATTGTTTTCTTTATTTCTATTTAGACCAAAAGTAGTTTAAAGTAATTTTGAACAAAAAGTGACTTTTCCTAAGTGCATTTGGACAAAAATGGCCCTCTCCCTTTTTAGTTAGATGAAAAATTCAAATTCAAATTGATTTTAAATAAAATTTGGTTGTTTATAGTTTCAATTGAACAAAATATGACTTTTGAGATTTTAATTTGAACAAAAGAGGCTTTTCTGGGAAAATAATGCTTCTTCTAAGCTTTATTTGGACAAAAAGTGGCTCTTCCTTTCTACATTTGGACAAGACATTGATTTTCAAATTTTTTTTGGACACAAATGTTTTCATCTGTTTTTATTTGGACAAAAAATAACTATTAAGCTCCATTTTGCTCCAAAATGATATTTTTCTATCTTTGGTTGGACAAAAAATGGCATTTTAAAATTGAATTTGGACAAAAATTGACTTTAAATCCTAATTTGGACAAAGGAGTTCTCCCTTGCTATTACTGATTTCATTTGGACAAAACAAAGAATTGTTTTCTTTATTTCTATTTAGACCAAAAGTAGTTTAAAGTAATTTTGAACAAAAAGTGACTTTTCCTAAGTGCATTTGGACAAAAATGGCCCTCTCCCTTTTTAGTTAGATGAAAAATTCAAATTCAAATTGATTTTAAATAAAATTTGGTTGTTTATAGTTTCAATTGAACAAAATATGACTTTTGAGATTTTAATTTGAACAAAAGAGGCTTTTCTGGGAAAATAATGCTTCTTCTAAGCTTTATTTGGACAAAAAGTGGCTCTTCCTTTCTACATTTGGACAAGACATTGATTTTCAAATTTTTTTTGGACACAAATGTTTTCATCTGTTTTTATTTGGACAAAAAATAACTATTAAGCTCCATTTTGCTCCAAAATGATATTTTTCTATCTTTGGTTGGACAAAAAATGGCATTTTAAAATTGAATTTGGACAAAAATTGACTTTAAATCCTAATTTGGACAAAGGAGTTCTCCCTTGCTATTACTGATTTCATTTGGACAAAACAAAGAATTGTTTTCTTTATTTCTATTTAGACCAAAAGTAGTTTAAAGTAATTTTGAACAAAAAGTGACTCTTCCTAAGTGCATTTGGACAAAAATGGCCCTCTCCCTTTTTAGTTAGATGAAAAATTCAAATTCAAATTGATTTTAAACAAAATTTGGTTGTTTATAGTTTCAATTGAACAAAATATGACTTTTGAGATTTTAATTTGAACAAAAGAGGTTTTTCTGGGAAAATAATGCTTCTTCTGAGCTTTATTTGGACAAAAAGTGGCTCTTCCTTTCTACATTTGGACAAGACATTGATTTTCAAATTTTTTTGGACACAAATGTTTTCATCTGTTTTTATTTGGACAAAAAATGACTTTAAATTCTAATTTGGACAAAGGAAGCTCTTTTTACTACCTTATTTTCATTTTAACGACAAATTGCTTTAACTGGTGTCATTTGGACATAACAACAAATTATTCTATTTATTTTTATTGATCCAACTTATATTGATTTTTCTAAAAATCAATATAAGTTGGATACAAAACGGATCTTTAAATCGATTTTGAACAAAAAATGGTTTGTCATTTTTTGAATTGAACAAAACATGACTTTTGAAATTTTGATTTGGACAAGAGGCTTTCCTCATCTTTATGTTGCCTTTTCAAAATTATTCCGGGACAAAATGATTCTTCCAAGTTTTATTCGGACAAATTTAAATTTGGACACAAAGATGCCCTCGCTTTATTTAGACAAAATGTGGCTCTTTCTATCTATATTTTTGACAAAAAAAATTATTTTTATTTAGAGTATGACCCTTCAATTTCTCAATTTGTCATTGAAACTCTGGGCAGAATAAAATTGGTTGCTACGCCAATAAGTGTTTGTCACGAACCAAAAACAACCTCGAACCTATTTGAAAAATAACATTTCTAATATCAATATATTAGAATTGATAAAATCTACAACAGATTTGTTTTTCATTAAAAATAACGCTTAAAATTGCTATGTAAAACTATTTATTTGCTTGAGGAAATGATCTTGATTTTAGATCTATTATAAAAAATAAATAGAAACGATTTTTGAAGTTTCGACCTCATTTTTGTCTTTATCAAAATATTATCTGACATTGACAACTCGCTTATTTCATATACAAACAGTTTCTGTCTTTAATTATCAAAATTTTAGCCTACAAAAAAAGTAATGCTTCAACAGCTTTTTTATTATTGATCCTTGTATGTAAACTGCTGCCGGAAATTTAATTATGATCCAGTAATTTCAGAAACTCTCATTGGGTTTACTTATAATTCCTACAACTACATTAAATATCTTAAGACACTCGTATATGATATTTATTTATGGCAGGTTCTAATTTTCTGTTTGTTTTTATGAGTAATAAGTAAAAAATTACAGATACGCAATTCATTTAATTTACAAAATTGATTTTAAATTAAATTTTTTGTGCGAGTGACCAAAACAATTTTGATCTGTTGAACTTCAGCAAAAACCTCTCAGGAGAATAACCTAGAAGTTTTTGATATCGAAACTATGGAGTATCTAGCACGAATCTCGAATATTGAGGGATGTGCTTGCTAGATTTCTAAATAATCTTTCACACCAACATAATATCCTAGAGAGTCGGTGTCAGAGTGACGTCCAAACTACGAAGATGGTCCCCGAAGTACTTGGACTGACCTGGAGGTGGCAGTTTTTGTTTGAAAAATATCACTGTATAAGAAAGTACGTGTTTGGCAGCAATCAATAGTGATTTTGTACACATGGATACAATACTTTCATTTGAAAGGCATTAGACCAACAAATATTAAAGCTGAACTAGATTCTACTCTTGGTGAGACTGCTTCTTCGTTTATATCAGTGAAATATTGGATAGCAGAGTTTAAACGAGGCCGTACGACCTGCGAAAACCATTGGTCGACCAAATGAGGTAACAACTCGAGAAACGTTGAAGGAAATACTCAAAGCGGTACTGAACGATCGTCGACTGGAAGTGCGCGAACTGGTAGACATAGTAGGCGTTTCAAAAAGTGCGGTATATCACATAATGGAAAGCTGTGCCCAAGATGGGTGCCGCGTTTGCTCGCAATGTAACAGAAACAGCGTCTTGAAGATGTTTCACCAGAATGTTATTTCCGAAAAACGTCCCAACTACGTTTCACACTTTCCCATGACTAATTTGGTTGGGATTCAAATGCGTACCGTTAAAATAATCATAAATTCTTTACGATCACCGTAACGTCTCATCCCTCATCCTTTTTACTAATGACAAAAAAATAATCCACGATATTTAAACTGAACTATTAGATTAGAACGTTTTAGTGCATGCATGTTTTAGATACATTTTATTCTATTAAAAAAAATTAATCGCTCGATTCCATTTTACCTTATTTTAACGCCGGTATAAACCGTGAAACGGTCTCGTTATTTTACTTATTTTAGTTTTGTGGCTACGTCCTTTTTTTATTACCAATACTTGACTTTTTATGTTTTTTTTTTAATTCTCTATAGACATAGAATACGTTTCGGTTCAAAATAAAATTTCATTCGACTTTAACGTTTCTAAACAAATTTATTTTTATTGCAAAATATAAAAAACAAAACATTTTTGAATATTTAAATAAACATATACGGGGATGGTCTCAGAAGTACCGGGCCTGACTTAGAGATGGCGGCAGTTGCTCGGAAAATGTCACTGTATTAAAAAGTACACAATTTAATGTCTAATGTATTTGTATTTGTTTAGCAGACATTAATAGTGAATTTGTAAACAAATGCTGTTACCATCGAGGTTTCGGCAATGTTTAAACAATAGGACAATCAAAACAAGGGACTGAAAAGGGAGGCAAAGACCGTTCCATTTGCAGACAAGGTCATGGCGTCGGTTTTTTGGGATGCACGTGGGATAATTTTCTTGAAAAAGGAAAAACTATCAACGCCGAGTATTATGCGAACTCATTGCAACGTTTGGACGATAAAGTCAAGCAAAAACAGCAGCATTTGGCTAATAAAAAAGTGTTGTATCATCAAGACAATGCACCAGGTCATACATCATGGCCCAAATTAACTAATTAAAGTTTGAATTGCTACCTCGTACACCCTATTCGACAGATTTAGCCCTCTCGGATTATTTTCTGCTCCCAGACTTGAAACTCGGTGATCACACAAGTTATTGAACATCGCTGGGAAAAGTGTATAGAGCTAATAGAAGATTACGTTGAAAATTTTTGTTTTCTTTATTAGGCCAGCTACTTCTGGAACCATCCATAGAAATAGATTTGCTAGGAAGTGGATGTTTTTGATAAAATCCTTGTTCAATATTCTAAAAACCCTCTTCTCGGCTAGTTAATCTTCGAATTTGGTTCAAACTTCTAAATGCGGTCTAGTTAAACCATAGAGTACGCCCAAATTGCAACCGGATCTTTAACCGAAATAAAGAATCTCCTATTCGATGCTAGTGTCATTTACTTGATACTACAAATCATCTCTTTCATCTTCGTTTTGCGTTTCTGGATGAGGTACCTACGGATCTTTTCGATTTTTGCTAGAGCTCTTAGACATTGCTCTAAAAATCGTCTTAACTGGATTTGTTCCTTCTCTTAAGATACAACTTCGTATTATACAACTTATACAATACATTTCTTCAACTTGTATGCCAGTGTATCTCTCACATACGAGGGTTGTTCAAATGTAAACGGGAATTTTGCTAAAAAAAATTTTATTATTAAGTTGCAGAGTTGAAATTGTTTCGTGGCTATAATACATTCAAAATAAATTGATTTTTGTTGTCCAGTGTAGTATAACCGACAAATTTAATTCCCACATTGTTAGATTTGAGTTTAAATAACCTGAAATTTCACTAACGTTTTTAGTAGTTTGATCTATGATCTGAAATTATTCGGTAACATGTGGTGATAGTATATCTCATAGATCAATTATTGTACTACTTGAGACACTTCAGATTTGTAATTCAAACACTTGGAAACAGTCTATCACAAGATCAAATTAAATTTATACGAGAAATTATCGTAATAGTCTTTAACAAAATTAAATTTTGAGTTTTTTCTTTTCGTCGGAAATATTGCTGTTCTGCTTACTTTACATTAACCGTGCCAAAACAAAAATTTTCTCTGAATGTCTAACTGTGAACCAGGTCTTAAAATAAATTTAACATTATTAGGAATTTTCATGAAATCGACTCAATTTTCACGTGAACAATAAATATGCATAAATATTAATTTTTTTCATTGCCAAAATAATCAGAGACGTTTGATATTTCTTCAAAAGTTGATTCCACAATTTTATTTCATATCTCATAGTTCCGCTATGGCAGATTTCCAGCTGTGGCGCCGTGACGTTTTAAAAACTTATTTTTTTTTTCAAAACTACAGTCGTTTAGAAGCGATAACATGTATCGGAAGATTGTTTGAAGTTTCGGGGTTTCTTTCTAAATAGCCCTCGTAATACTTTACCGGAACCATTTCAACTTTTAAACCAGATTGACAGGACATTGTGACAGATGTCGTTCGAAGATTAGGTTAGATTTAGGAAAAGGAGACTGACCCTTGTATATTAACGTTTATCAGTAATTTATCTTTAATAAATTTTAGCACGACTTCCGTGATTGCAAATCCTTTATCTCTTATTCCAGTTTCGGTAAAATATACAAATAAAGTCTGTTTATATTGTCTTAATTACCGATAAATGAATATGACAAACGACACATGTTCGATTTAACCTAAAAAAAAATAATGAGTCGATAATTTATAAGCTTTTTGAACATTTAGGTCAAAATATTAAAACTTTGCTGATAAAACTAGCAAATAAATTAGAGTTTCCGCAAGGATAAACGGTGAAAATTAGGAACTTTATCTAAAATAGACAATATAAATCAAATTTATAACCTCATAAAAGTATTACAAATGTCTATATATTAAAAAATTATACTTTTTTTATGTAGTCTCATCCTTATTCATCTGAAATACAACCTCAAATAGAATTTTATTAGTAATTATGAATATTACGAGGGGGGCTCAAATAAAACGACATTGTTGGTATCAAACAAGCTCAACTATTGAGCCGAAGGAAAGCTTCAGTGCGTCGTCCTTCTCTTCCCTTAATTCCCTTTAAGATATTTGGTGCATACGATCTTCTATAATAGTTTTAACACTTTTTAAAAGACTAAAAATAAATTTTCAAAGACTTGTTATATTACAGACATTAGGGATATTGACCAACACGATTTGGCATCATTTCAACTCCACTGTGGCTAAAATTGAAGATAGACTATTTAACTAGCTGAAAGTCCTAGTCCTAGTCCTATATTGTTTCCTCCAGTTCGTCGTCCTTCTCTATCTTTCCTTCTTTTCAAATATTTGAAGCATCTCTTCAGAAATAGGTTTTCGGTTTCAACTTTATTTCTATTTTATTGGGGAGTAACTCATCTGATTCGGCTTTGTGTCTTCTTCCAAGAAGGTTTTCTGTGACTATTTCTTTTCGCTGTTAGATTTTCAAAAAGAATCGTTTTTTGCACATTATTTTTACCCTACCTTTTTTCCTCCGTTCCTAATTGTTTCGGTAAGGGTGGTGCTATTTTCCCCCTCCTGTTTCCTTCAATTTTTCGTGTTTTTTCTCCTTTCTTTCTCTTTAAGATGTTTGATAGTTTTTAATAAGCATATTTTCTTCTTTGATTGTTTTCAGTCTTATCAGAAATAGGTTTTTAAAGAGTTTTTCTTTGGGGTCAGATTTGTTCTTGTTTCTTTAGGAGTAACCAATATGTGTGTTCCTTCCAAGAAGGTTTCTGTCGCAAGTTCGTTAGGCTGGAAGATTTCTTTTAGATAATTGCAAACGGATCGCTTTTTACAATTTATTTTTCGTCCAGTCACCTTTTTTTTCTAGGATTTGGGTGCTTGATTCTTATTGTTTATTTCTAGCAGCTTTAAATGTTGTTGCAAACGTGTGTGCGAATAAAAAGGGTCAATAGGGTTCTTCTTAATCATAATATAGCGCTATGCTGCATTTAAATTTTTGGCCGCTACAAATCTTCCTCTTTGTTTGAAAGTAATTTTGTAATAAACCTTGCAGTACTAAAATAATTTACTATATTTTTGGTTTACACCTCGTATCAACATTAAAAAGTCTATCTCAACATAAAATATAATATTCTAAATCATATGAAACACGAGATATTTAACATCTTGGAATGCGGGATGTGATACAAGTTTCGCAAATTGAAATTGACGTGATTATCAGAACAGATGCTTAGAATTTTTTTAAAAAAAAAAGTACCGACTTAGCTTTTTGACCCATTATATAAAACGTTTTGATAACAAAATGTAAACAGATTCAGTTTTTATATTAAAATCATGAAATTCTAATTGGCTTCAAACAAAATATTTTATATTATAATCGAGTAATATATATACATATAAAAGAAAGTTGCGTTAGTTACACTATTTTGAGAAGTGGAGAACCAGAAAAAGGACATATGATACTTTTTGTTCCGTTTCCGTTGGACGTAATATAACAAAACGCAACAAACAGAAAAATGTATCAGCCAAAACATCAATCTAGCCTATCATTTGTTAAAAATTATATAACAAAACGCAACTGACACGGAACAACAAAACGCAACTGACACGGAATAACAAAACGCGACTGTCAGTTAAACGTAATGTTATCTATGGTTAACTATGATTGAAAATTTAACATCTGAAGTTTTGAAATTAACTAGTTGGTTTAGAGTATTTTATATTATAATCGACTTTAGTAGTGTATATATGTATAAAAGAAAGTTGTGTTAGTTGCACTATTTTTATTTCAATAACCGCCAAACCGATACGGCTGACAATTTGTAGAAAGATAGCTGAGAACCATAAAAAGGACATATGATACTTTTTGTTCCGTTTGCGTTGGACGTGATATAACAAAACGCAACAAACAGAAAAATGTATCAGCCAAAACATCAATCTAGCCCATCATTTGTTAAAAATTATATAACAAAACGCAACTGACACGGAACAACAAAACGCAACTGACACGGAATAACGAAACGCAACTGACACGGAATAACAAAACGCGACTGTCAGTTAAACGTAATGTTATCTATGGTTAACTATGATTGAAAATTTAACATCTGAAGTTTTGAAATTAACTAGTTGGTTTAGAGTATTTTATATTATAATCGACTTTAGTAGTGTATATATGTATAAAAGAAAGTTGTGTTAGTTGCACTATTTTTATTTCAATAACCGCCAAACCGATACGGCTGACAATTTGTAGAAAGATAGCTGAGAACCATAAAAAGGACATATGATACTTTTTGTTCCGTTTGCGTTGGACGTGATATAACAAAACGCAACAAACAGAAAAATGTATCAGCCAAAACATCAATCTAGCCCATCATTTGTTAAAAATTATATAACAAAACGCAACTGACACGGAACAACAAAACGCAACTGACACGGAATAACGAAACGCAACTGACACGGAATAACAAAACGCGAATGTCAGTTAAACGTAATGTTATCTATGGTTAACTATGATTGAAAATTTAACATCTGAAGTTTTGAAGTTAACTAGTTGGTTTAGAGTATTTTATATTATAATCGACTTTAGTAGTGTATATATGTATAAAAGAAAGTTGTGTTAGTTGCACTATTTTTATTTCAATAACCGCCAAACCGATAAGGCTGACAATTTGTAGAAAGATAGCTGAGAACCATAAAAAGGACATATGATACTTTTTGTTCCGTTTGCGTTGGACGTGATATAACAAAACGCAACAAACAGAAAAATGTATCAGCCAAAACATCAATCTAGCCCATCATTTGTTAAAAATTATATAACATAACGCAACTGACACGGAACAACAAAACGCAACTGACACGGAATAACGAAACGCAACTGACACGGAATAACAAAACGCGAATGTCAGTTAAACGTAATGTTATCTATGGTTAACTATGATTGAAAATTTAACATCTGAAGTTTTGAAATTAACTAGTTGGTTTAGAGTATTTTATATTATAATCGACTTTAGTAGTGTATATATGTATAAAAGAAAGTTGTGTTAGTTGCACTATTTTTATTTCAATAACCGCCAAACCGATACGGCTGACAATTTGTAGAAAGATAGCTGAGAACCATAAAAAGGACATATGATACTTTTTGTTCCGTTTGCGTTGGACGTGATATAACAAAACGCAACAAACAGAAAAATGTATCAGCCAAAACATCAATCTAGCCCATCATTTGTTAAAAATTATATAACAAAACGCAACTGACACGGAATAACGAAACGCAACTGACACGGAACAACGAAACACAACTGTCAGTTAAACGTAATGTTATATATGGTTAACTATGATGAAAATTTGACATTTGAAGTTTTGAAATTGACTGGTTTGTTTAGAGTTTCTATTAGCTTCTATATTATTATTAACAATTCCGCGACCAAATCGATCGAATCTTTCTTGAAAAACCGTTATGCAACTAGGATTTGAAACGTTGCGAATGAAAAGACTGAAGAAAAAGAAGAAATTGTACATGAAGAGAGCCACCTTAGTATGTCTTGATATCGTGCTTCTCAATGACATGAACAGCCCACGAAACAGCTTAGCAAAGAGGAAATTTATGGGTTCGTTCCAATCCATCAAAAAACCGTCCTCGGTACGGTGACGATTCTGTGCAATAGAAATTTAGTGTTCCAATGTGGCGGTTATTCTTATTTGTGTTCCAACCGACTTAGGTATGGTTTGGGACGGTCTTTTCGATACTTGGTTGATAGCAAGTACTGTTATAAGAACCGTGCATAGCCGAAAATAACCGTTCCAAGTACGGTTCCGATTAGTAGGTTGGAACAAACTTTATGAAGTGCTAATTTGAATCGAGCAGCGTTTCGATACGATTACTGCTTTTGCATTGGGTCAATGGACGTTGTTTGCGAATATTGTGGCGTTTGTGGTTTGAAGTTTTCCAAAAAAAAACCCAGTGCTGCCTTAGTTACAAAGGAAAATCGCCATTATTAACTCACACAATTACAGAAATTTTCCAGTAAATACCCAGAATTAATAAATAAAATCCAAAATATGTTCATTTATCGTATATATAAAGTTACAAATATATGGAATTTCAAAAAAAATTGGCTCAATAATTACGAGCACAGTCATAAAAATTACTTACCCTGCTCCAGTTAAAATTTACGATGTAGTCATAAATGTTTCTAGTAATACCAAATTTTTTCCTACAATTATCAATTGTTTTTCTTTAAATAACCTCGATCTGAATCAGAATTGAATTTGCACGCTCTTAGATAAATATTAGATAATTTTATGTAACATAAAAAGTTTTACAACTTAATCTTTGTCTTTACTTATTATAAAGATCGTTGCTTATTGTGTATTCTTCTTCATACGAGGTTAGACACAGCATAGGAAATCACATATATATTTCCCACGAATAGAATGCGCGTTGATTACGCGTTCAATTTATATAATACAGGGTGGCGCAATAGAACGTGCATATTCCATCATCTTTTTTCGCGTGGTAAACGGTGCGTGGGCGGGGGGAGCCTAGCGTGGTTGGATAGTTGCACACGTGGAGTTTAAATAGCCATGAGTTACTTCGACGGAAAACTTCGTACTTTTTGTGTTCGCAAGTTTTACGAGAAAGGTCGTTTATACGTCTTGGCAAGAGATTAAGATTAAAACACATTAATGAAGCTCCGAGTGCAAATTTCATTAAAATATGGGTTAAACGTTTTGAAGAAACCGGTTCCACGTTTAAACCACCAGCAAAAGGTCGTCCAAGAACTTCTAGGACCACAGACAAAGGTCGATAGGCGGATTTAAACTTGTCGCGACGAAGTTTACAGCGAATTTTGAAGTTGGATCGTAAATTGCATCCGATTAACACAGGAATTAAAATATGTCGACTTTGGAGCAAGGTTGGCATTTGCTTAGTCGATTTTCCACTTTTGACAACATCCTTCTTTCAGATGAGGCTCATTTTCATTTAAATGGGTTCGTAAACCCGCCAAATTGTCGTTATTCGATCGGAAAAATCCAAAAATTAAACGTCCAAAACCACTGCATAGTCCTAAAGTAGATCATTTTCTTCAAAGAATCATGAGGACGAAACATCACCGTTAACACCGACCGCTTTGTTGCGATTTAGATGAATATTTGACTCCGGAACTTGCGAGATCGAGAATAGCGAATGCGAGAACTTGGTTCCAACAAGTCAGAACGACCTGTCACACATCAAATGACTCTATGGTGGCTGTAAGACAGATGTTTCCAAATTTCCAAAAGAGTTGATATCCCTTGGCCGCCACGTAGCTCTAACTTGACGCCTACTGATTTTTTTTATGGAGACACCTCAAACATAAAGTCTACGTGAACAATCCGAGGGACATCAGTCAGCTAAAGGAAAATATCCGGCAGGAAATGGCGGCAATCACCCACAGATTTATTTACAAGAGTTTAGAGGAGTGTCAGGAGTGTCGTCTTCGGGAGGGCCGTCATTTAGATGATGTTATTTTTAAAAAATAAACTTCATTTAATTACCTAATTTAATGTTTTCCGGAGTAAACTTCTAATGATTCAGCGAATCAACTTAGACCAATTTTTAATGATGGAGTGCTAATCCTTCTTTAGTCAAAAAAATTTTAGATATTTTTTGAACCTATAGGATAAAATCAAACTATGAAAAAATTTATCCAATATCTTAGACCAAAAAGTTATTGATTGGATAACTATTATTCCATTTATAAAAAAAACAGTTTTATAGTAGAAAGTCTGGAGTTAAAATTAATGATAGAGAGACTGGTAAGTACTGGTTTTGGCCAGAAAAAACACGTACAAGACCAGCTTTAGGTCCTCAAGACAAAGACAATGATCAAGCAGTGAAAGATTTGTAAGTTCAAGACAAGATGTTTTTTGCGCAATTTTGTACAAATGGAAGAATGGAACTGTCCAATATCTAATTCAAAATGGATCAATAACAGTCAAAAGGTGTCCAAAAACTGTATTATTTTGAATTTCATATTTACAAAACTATGATGTATATTTAATGATTTGAAATAATGATTTTTCTCTATGGTAATCTATAAGCGAAAAGATTAAAAACAATTTTGGAGCAACTTCTTTTTCGTGTTTATCAGCATCTTCGTTGTCTTTTTTTCTTGATGAGAAGGCACCCACGAAAATCTGTTTGACCAAAGCTTCTAGTATAGCATATATTCCAGCTGTATATGCTGTATATTTAGATTTATAAGAACAGCACCAAATCCATTTGAGGTTTTGGATGCATCAGTGTATATTATGTGGAAGTTCGAATACACGGAGAGTTTCGAGTGAAAGTTCTGATTTATTATGGAGGCCGGCGCTTCTGCCTTGTTAAAGATATTCAAACTTGTGTCAAAGCTCGGAGTTCTAATCAACCATAGTGGAGGTATATCAATATTTAATTGTAGCATTGGATGAATCTGCATATCTAGTTGTCTGATATATTTAGGAAATATCTGATAAGAGGAATAGTCAACTTTTTTCTTAAAATCGAACGGGTTTTCAATAAATTTAATATTGCTTTTTAGACGACGCCATCTAAAAGTTGTTTTCGTTCTGTATTCATTGCTTTTTGAGTGTTCTATGTAGTGAAAGTGACACTGCAAAACGCTTTCGGGACGTTCTGGAGTAGACAACTTTAACTTCCTTAAATGTCACTCTAGCCACTTCAATGTTGACCGTTGACAGTTTCATTTCGATGATTTTGCATAAAATTAAATTTTAAATTTTCTGAAATTATTCGTTTTGTCTAAATTAATGAATAACAATGAATGAGTTATATCATTAAGTACATTATATTGCTCAATAAATAAAATGTTTATAATTTTCTATTATTTATTTTCTTTCCTCCTAAGTGTATAAGAAAAAATTTTGCATTGGGCCAAACAAAATAGTTTTTGTTATCACACAGAATCGTCACATATATTTAGGAAATCTCTGATAAGAGGAATAGTCAACTTTTTTCTTGAAGTCGAACGGGTTTTCAATAAATTTAATATTGCTTTTTAGACGACGCCATCTAAAAGTTGTTTTCGTTCTGTATTCATTGCTTTTTGAGTGTTCTATGTAGTGAAAGTGACACTGCAAAACGCTTTCGGGACGTTCTGGAGTAGACAACTTTAACTTCCTTAAATGTCACTCTAGCCACTTCAATGTTGACCGTTGACAGTTTCATTTCGATGATTTTGCATAAAATTAAATTTTAAATTTTCTGAAATTATTCGTTTTGTCTAAATTAATGAATAACAATGAATGAGTTATATCATTAAGTACATTATATTGCTCAATAAATAAAATGTTTATAATTTTCTATTATTTATTTTCTTTCCTCCTAAGTGTATAAGAAAAAATTTTGCATTGGGCCAAACAAAATAGTTTTTGTTATCACACAGAATCGTCACATATATTTAGGAAATCTCTGATAAGAGGAATAGTCAACTTTTTTCCTTAAAATCGAACGGGTTTTCAATAAATTTAATATTGCTTTTTAGACGACGCCATCTAAAAGTTGTTCGTTCTGTATTCGTTGCTTTTTGAGTGTTCTATGTAGTGAAAGTGACACTGCAAAACGCTTTCGGGACGTTCTGGAGTAGACAACTTTAACTTCCTTAAATGTCACTCTAGCCACTTCAATGTTGACAGTTGACAGTTTCATTTCGATGATTTTGCATAAACTTAAATTTTAAATTTTCTGAAATTATTCGTTTTGTCTAAATTAATGAATAACAATGAATGAGTTATATCATTAAGTACATTATATTGCTCAATAAATAAAATGTTTATAATATTCTATTATTTATTTTCTTTCCTAAAAAGTTTTGCATTGGGCAAAACAAAATAGTTGTTGTTATCACACAGAAACGTCACTTTCTTAGCGTCGTAGGAAAAATAACTTTTCCTTTATTTGGCCACACGCAATTTTGCAATTAAATAGTTTTGTAATTGAATAAAATTAGTATAATTTGTTGACAAATTTCCATCAATAAACTCGCCATATCGTTACCATAATAAGAAATCGTGTATCAAAAATGAAACTTGAATTACAAAACCGGAAAAACCAGTATGAAATTTTATGTACTATTGAATAAAAATCAACTGGGAAATCCTCTTGACACGTAAAAAAAATTATATGAGAATGATGTACGGGAAAGGGGAATAAAAATCTGGCTCAAGCTTCAATTTCAAAATCTACAATAATTTTTCAAGGCAATACTGTACGAATAGCTCGCAATTGTTGAAACAACAATTTTAAAAATCATGGTATTTGTAGAAAACGTAGTAGTCCATTATTATAACTAAATTACTCTTATATTGATGACAGTGGCGAGAGAACTTGATGAATCCGTTCTTTAGCCAATTGACCTACGATAGGGAATGACACAGCTGCAGCTGTATCCAATTAAATCACCCAATAAGCCATCCATAAGCTGCTTGATCCAGTCAACGTTTTCCTACAATAGAAGCATACCTCAAGAAGAGCTCAGAAAGAAGCTAAACATTCAGATTTAAACAAGATAAGATTCTATTTAAAAAAATTACTTTTTGGATCCAATTTGGAGCTGTTAAGGCATATTTAGAAATGGCAGATATGTTTTTCCATGTAAAGCAAGCTCAAGCTAGATTCAATGCTGATTTCAGATCATTTTATTGGGCATTTACCTTAATTTATCTTTTTTCTTCCATTATAGGTCTAAAGCTTATTCCTTCGTCGATATCTTGGCTCTAGGTTGTCACTCCAACTCTTTCGTGGTCGATCTCTACTCCATATGCCTGAATCTGAATTCTAAAACTTTATTTTCCAATTTTAAACCTAATTAGTAAAAGATCTTAGACTGCACCCGTTTAAATTTAAGTTTGCGCAATAGATGAAGATTTCAACCAAAGTTAGTTTTTTTTGGAAATTATCAGAATAAAAATACCACGAATCCAAATCATAAGCTAGTCCATTCACCAAAAGGCTGCGATGAATTATAGGTTAGATCGTTGTGCGAAAATATCAGACAATTTTCTGGTGTCAGAACTGTAGAAGTTATAAACAAAGAATATAGTTCCAGAAGGTCGGGACAACCTCATCTACCTCAATATATTTCCTTTATCTTGGATATCTGTTTGTGGAACCTTGAGTTGGTTATTTGGGACACATAATGCGTGGCAACCGGTTTAATATCCTCCAGTTGATTATGATGGGTAAAGTTGAAGGTCGTAGACGAATTGGAAGGAAACAAGCCTCAAGATAGAGAGGATTTTGCCATGCCGATCGCCAACGTCAAGGGGATTCGATACGGCATAATTTTGTTATTCTTGTGGGGGAACTAACCGTATCCACATGATGGCTGAATCTTCCTCGTGTCTTATTATATAAATAATAGAACCCTAACATAAGTCCAATTATTTTATAATCATCGCAAATTTCCTACTTGTAATTGTACTGGATTTTAACTAATATAAAAACCATTCGTACTACATGTGCTATGGGAATTGATAGGGGAATCAAATTGTAGTAGTACAACAACGGATAGCACACTCCTCATGGTAAAGATATGAATTCATCATAAAAATAAGTAAATCTTCTTCCAAAAGGTCTAATCTAGTTCATGTGAAAAGTGTTTGGTTCGTTGTCAAGTCAAAAGTTTTCTCTTCAACAAATTAAACAGATAGACAAGTTTAAACTAGCCTGTGAAACGAAAGAACGTTTTGTGATTTATACTTTTTGGACCAAAACATCTTCGTCCGTACATGAATTATTGTTTTCGTTCTCGTAAATTAAAAATTTTACAATCCTAGGCGCTATCGGTTGAAATTTGTGCATTAATAGGCAATCTGCATAGTCTAGGCAAAAATAACCGTCGAATTTAAAATACCTCGACGTACCTTGGACTACAACGTGTAAAAATTTGTATCCACCATCCAACAGGAGCTTTGGCAATAAAAAACGTTCGGAACGGCCTCGAAAAACCACAACTTCTAAATGTAAACGTATCAGTAAACGTGATCTACGGACCTAAAGATATCAGCTCGATCAATGAATTTAGGGATCTGACTTTCAATACTTCTGCAGTGAAAAGGAGTTTAATAGAAGACTGGAGTCTCAGTGCGCAAGTCAAAGAAAGAACGGATGCGAGATCCATGTTTAATCTCGACTGTAAAACACGGCGGGGGCTCGGTAATGGTTTGGAAATGTTTTGGAGGAAAGACAACTAGACACCTGGTAAAAATTGGAGGGAAAGAATTGGGACGGAAAAATGTACCGAAAGAAATGTTTAGGCCGTCACAGTCACCCGATTGAGATGTAGGACAAATTAGAAAAAGCAGTGTCTTATTTCTACTGTACATTTTTGGAATATTTAACGTGATCTACGGACCTAAAGATATCAGCTCGATCAATGAATCTAGAGATCTGACTTTCAATACTTCTACAGTGAAAAGGAGTTTAAGAGAAGACTGGAGTCTCAGTGCGCAAGTCAAAGGAAGAACGGATGCGAGATCCATGGGTAATCTCGACTGTAAAACACGGCGGAGGCTCGGTAATGGTTTGGAAATGTTTTGGAGGAAAGACAACTAGATACCTGGTAGAGGGATTTTGAGTAATTCGAAAGAATTGAGACGGAAGAATGTACTGAAAGAAATGTTTAGGCCGTCACAGTCACCCGATTGAGATGTAGGACAAATCAGACAGGGAAGTCAAAAAGCAGTGTCTTGTTTCTACTGTACATTTTTGGAATATCCTGAAAGCAAAAAAAAGCCTTGAGCAGCAGAGCTCCATCACGAAAGTCGAATTTTTCGTCGAATGAAGAATTTAACTAATACACAAACAAATCTTTCAATAAAATGATTTTCTTGGAAATGATATCAATTCTCAATCTTATTTCTTTTTATGGAAAATTTGCTATTCCTCAATAACTTTTCATTTCACAAGTTAACTCTCTCTCTCTCTCTCTCTCGAATGAAAATTCATAATTTCAATAGACCCGGTGGTCTCGAACCCTCTTGTTCAATTCCAATTGACAATAAAGAAAAAATTGTGATAGGGGGCGATCCAGTTCAACAATTACAACGATCAAAATGATTTCGGGCGTTTTGTGCTAGAAGAACTGAAGAAGAAAACTTTGATCTTGAGAAAGACAATTCTTCAACATCACCCCTACTTGCATGCGAAGTTCGAACCCTCTAGTTAAACTTTTTCTGGCCAAAAAATAAGAAAATATAACAAAAATGACCATAAAATGAAGAGGGGTGGAGATGGAAAGTTTCGACCTTAGACAGGAAATCATCTCGCAACTAATTGAACCTACATGTGAAAATTCATTTTTCAGTCGCTTTTCGTTTGACCTGCAGAGGTGAGCAAAGGTCAAAAACCACTTTTTTTGCACTACGACCCCTCGAAATATTCATTTGTTTTCAACCAAACTCTAATAACATCAATCCGCCGCCAAAAAAGCCATGTATGCTAATTTTGAACCAAATCGGACCCATAGCAATTGCTCGAGAGACGAAAATAAGAATTGTAGCTTAAACAGATATATAGATATATATATATAAACTACAGACATTCGAAAAATCATCATAATCGTGTTCAGGAGGTCTCAAAATATGGGAAAAATGATGTGCCCCCCATTTTTCTTCTAGTCATGCCTAATAGTCTAATTTTTCCTTGAAAAATTGGACTAAAAAGAGGCTGCGTCGATATAACGCAAACTATAGGGTGGGTAAAAACTTGTGTACATTATACTAAAATTACGTGGACAACACATTGGAATATGAGGACTGGTTTGAGTTCCAAAGAAATACGATTTAATCGATTCAAAATCAAAATCTGTTTCAAGTAAAACATTGAAATCACCTTTCATCTTTTACTATAAAGACACTAAAAAATTGTGACCTACATTATTGTGTTTTATCAAAAAAATTATCATATATTGCTGATTGCAATCCTGTTCCCGCACTCGTACGTGTCAACCGTGTCCGTTGGAAACAAAGTATAGTAATGAAAGCTTTGTTTTAACTGTAAACATACCGTAGCTTAAAATTTTGTGCGTTGCGCTATACACACACACACACATCTCTAATTCTCGGTAATCAAAAAATATATTACGCGGAAAACCTCACCGAGCTATATATATTCCGAGCCACACGCCAAACCAACATCAGTTAGACACAATCATCTGAACAGAAGTCATGCTTAAATAATTAGTGTAGTTAATCATTACTGTGAATTAAATAGTGATTAAATTTAATAATTAATTATTATTATAAAAAAAATATGTTGGTTTCTAATGAACTCTGGAGCTCTACTAAAAGACAATCTTTAAAAAGAGCCGTGTCCTGCCAGGAAAGGATCCCACCGAATTCAGAAGACCTGCTCGATAATTCTCCTTGGATGAAAATTATGACGGATTTAGCTGTCAAGTCCGCTATAGCGGAATACAAGGTAGTTTTTTAATTTATTTTTTTTTTTTAATTTAATTTATCGGTAAAATTATATATTATCATTTATTCAATGAATTATTTTATTAAAAACAAAGTGCAATCACCTCTTCGAGTCCATGACATCTCGCCACGATTTCCAAGTCCTTTGTCGTGGTCTTCCCAATGTCAGGATGTTTATTTTCGAATACATGTTTTATTTTCTGAAAGAGATAATTATAAATCTAGTAAATGAATCAGGGCTTTTAGCACGTTTTCGTCTTCTACTATATTCTTACAATCGAAGAAAATGATTTTGATTATCGACGGTTATTTTCAGCGTGAATTGAATCATTGTATTTCCATTAAAAAAATTTTGTTTTGGTATAAAACTAAATATTTCATCTTCAGTAACAATTTTCGTAATATAATAAATGCAAAACTTACAAATCTCACATTAGGATAAAAAAATATCAATATTGTCAAAAGTGTTAATGAAAATGACAAATTTTATATACAGCAGAAGTATCGGGGGTCCTACGCATCCTAGAAAACTTAGAATTGAAATAACGCACCGGAATTCGGTCCTCTCTTCTAGAATTTTATTTGTTGTCATTATTTATCTATTTAGAAATATTTTTTGATTTCATCAACACCTTCAGCATATCAAATTTTTCATCCATCTTCTTTATTCTTACCTAGATTTCAAGCTTTTAAAGAAAGCACAACATTAATAGTTAAATATTATTAATCTTAATTCTCCAAACTTCTTTCCATTTTCTGTAATTCTATACATGTACTTTTATCATTTATTGAATTTATTACATTTTCGTCAGCTGATCAAAACTTATCAGTTTCATCAAATCTTTATTAATCGAATCTAAATGAATCGATATCAAATAAATCACATTATCTATGTTCCGAATGTATGCAATTTCATAGAAATCGATTCCATAGGAATCGATTCTCAGCATCTTGGGTAGATGTTTCTAGACAGATGTCATAGAAAAACAGAAAAAGATGAAAGAATCGAATACATATAAATTAAAACTATACGAATCGAATATGAATGAATATACTTCAATTAAATACATATTTTTTGTATTTCTATACATATACTTTGAAAATTTAAACTTAATTTGACGTTTGACATTATCATTTATTGAATTTATTACATTACTGATCAAAACTTATCCGTATTATCAAATCTTTATTAATCGTATCTGAATGAATCGATATGAAATAAATCATATTATCTATGTTCCGTTTGTATGCAATTCCATAAAAATCGATTCCTTAGGATTCCATAGGAATCGATTCTCAGCATCTTGGATAGATGTTTCTAGACAGATGTCATAGAAAAACAGAAAAAGATGAAAGAATCGAATACATATAAATTAAAACTATACGAATCGAATATGAATGAATCTACTTCAATTAAATACATATTTTTTGTATTTCTATACATATACTTTGAAAATTTAAACTTAATTTGACGTTTGACATTATCATTTATTGAATTTATTACATTACTGATCAAAACTTATCCGCATTATCAAATCTTTATTAATCGTATCTGAATGAATCGATATGAAATAAATCATATTATCTATGTTCCGAATGTATGCAATTTCATAGAAATCGATTCCATAGGAATCGATTCTCAGCATCTTGGATAGATGTTTCTAGACAGATGTCATAGAAAAACAGAAAAAGATGAAAGAATCGAATACATATAAATTAAAACTATACGAATCGAATATGAATGAATCTACTTCAATTAAATACATATTTTTTGTATTTCTATACATATACTTTGAAAATTTAAACTTAATTTGACGTTTGACATTATCATTTATTGAATTTATTACATTACTGATCAAAACTTATCCGTATTATCAAATCTTTATTAATCGTATCTGAATGAATCGATATGAAATAAATCATATTATCTATGTTCCGAATGTATGCAATTTCATAGAAATCGATTCCATAGGAATCGATTCTCAGCATCTTGGATAGATGTTTCTAGACAGATGTCATAGAAAAACAGAAAAAGATGAAAGAATCGAATACATATAAATTAAAACTATACGAATCGAATATGAATGAATCTACTTCAATTAAATACATATTTTTTGTATTTCTATACATATACTTTGAAAATTTAAACTCAATTTGAAGTATGAGATTATCATTTATTGAATTTATTACATTACCGTCAGCTGATCAAAACTTATCATTATGAAAAAATCTTTATTAATCGAATCTAAATAAATCATATTATCTATGTTCCGAATTTCAATTTCATAAATCTCACAGAAATGCAGAATAAGAAGAAGAAAAAGGAATCCAAGTAATTTGAATATATATTAATCGATTCCTGAGGAATCGAATATCAGCATCTTGGGTAGATGTTTCAAAAGAGACGAGATGTGATTAAAAAACAAAATTAGATGAAAGAATCGAATAAATATGGATTAAAACTATACGAATCGAATATGAATGAATCTACTTCTATTAAATACACTAGGAAGAAGCAATATTTTCATTTTATGTAATTATATACATATTCGTTGAAAATTTAAACTCAATTTGACGTATGACATTATCATTTATTGAATTTATCACATTACTGATCAAAACTTTTCCGTATTATCAAATCTTATCTGAATGAATCGATATCAAATAAATCATATTATCTATGTTCCGTTTGTATGCAATTCCATAGAAATATATAAGAAGTATTTTGAATATATATTAATCGATTCCATAGAAATCGAATATCAGATCTCGGGTTCTAGACAGACGCGATGTCAAAGATGAAAGAATCGATTTATATCTGAATATAAATCGACTCGAAATTTTAATCGAATATACATATTTTGAATTCATTCAAATAGATTCGATATATGTATGTAGATCTGGTTAACATTACATAATTCATAACAAAAAAAAATGATAACAATATTGATATAAATAATTGTTTTTGTCAAATCGTAACCTCTTGGTTTACGTTCATTAAAATTGATTCGTAACTGCATAGGAAATGTTTCCATTGTTTCAATTTTATACGACTTGACTATTTCGTAATACAAAATATCATTTGAAAATAAATAAATGCGACTTTTGTCCGATATAATTAAGATGCTACTGTCTCTGATATTATAATGATGTCAGCTGCAATTTCAAAAACATTGATATCCTTTCGATAGCCTTTTTGAGATATATATATATATATATATATATATATATATATATATATATATATATATATATATAAATATTAAAGAAAGTTGTCACATTCACAAAAATAATTATTTTCTCATTCTACTGATATTTACCATTTCATTTTTGCTTGAAGCCAGTTTTTGTAATCAATTATAACGTCAGTTTAGTGTACTGGACTATAAGTCTTTTTTATAAACCCATTGTACTGTCCAAATCGTTGTTAATGAAAAAAATTATGGCGCCACATTTTCCACATCCGATTCAGATTCAAAATTTTCGCCATGGATCTGGATAAATAGTGATCTGACAGTGATCTTGACTAAATGATGATTGTGGTGTGAGTTCAACACCACCAAGTTCCTCGATCTTGTTTGACATTATGTGGTTCAGCATTATCTTGTATGAGAACCCGTTTTCGATTGGATATTTTCACGATAAAACCTCATACATTGATAGGTAAATCATGTATGTAAATCTTCCATTCCACCAGATACACAAGACTTTCCGCTCGAATCGACCTCTCTTTACGAAGGGTTCTGGTAATTGTTGTTTGTCTTACCACCATGTCCGGGTTTCGCTTGAATCTAGGATAATTCGATAACTTTTAGAGATCTGACCTAATTATTTTGAATGGCGATGTAAGGTATCTGCAGAAGGTTCAAGGGAGTCCGATAATTGGCTAGTACTGGTGCTGGGTTAGTTTTCCACTGCTTCCCACTCAGGTGGATAATCTGAACGCGAATGTGTCATGTGTCAAATCTTCACTATTGAAAAAATTGACCAAAAATTAAAAAAATCAAGTTATCCATATAGTTAGAGGGTTTTGGAATCGCTCATAACGAATTCGATGTCAAATGTATAGCAACTAACCCCTTTCAACCTCTAACAACCACTGGGCTTGTATTTCAGCCCATACTTTATAAGGAAATGAAGTTTCGTATTATTTCCAAAGTTTTTAAGATCGCTGATTACAAATTTGATGTCAAATCCACAAAAAATTATCCCTTTCATTACTAGTAACAATCCAGTTGCATTTCAGACTGTACTTCATAGAGCAATGAAGTCACATAGGTCACTTCCGAGGATTTCTCATAGACAAATCCCTAACTGAGAAGTTTTTTTTGGTTTTGGTCAGATTTTTAAGACACCAACGCCGTGCTGTCCACTCGTCAACTGTGTCTTCTACTTGAATTTCTTTGCTGAATCCATTAAATAAGTATCAGAAATCATTATAATAGAAAAGAACTAGCTCTCTATATTAGAACCTGAGATATAGATCTTTGAATGTAGAAAAATTGCCAAAAATCTACAAAAATCCATAACTCCACATTGAATGTCCGCGCCTAGCTCCTCTCCAACTCAACCGATTTGAGTGTTCAAAAACTCAAAAGAAAGAAGGTATTTCAGCGAGTGTTCTCAAACCAAAACGAACTCTGTAGCTATATTAGAACCTGAGATGTAGATCTTTGAATGTAGAAAAATTGCCAAAAACCTACAAAAATCCATAACTCCACATTGAATGTCGGCGCCTAGCTCCTCTCCAACTCAACCGATTTAAGTGTTCAAAAACTCAAAAGAAAGAAGGTGTTTCAGCGAGTGTTCTTAAACCAAAACGAACTCTGTAGCTATATTAGAACCTGAGATGTAGATCTTTGAATGTAGAAAAATTGCCAAAAACCTACAAAAATCCATAACTCCACATTGAATGTCCGCGCCCAGCTCCTCTCCAACTCAACCGATTTAAGTGTTCAAAAACTCAAAAGAAAGAAGGTGTTTCATCGAGTGTTCTCAAACCAAAACGAACTCTGTAGCTATATTAGAACCTGAGATGTAGATTTTTGAATGTAGAAAAATTGCCAAAAACCTACAAAAATCCATAACTCCACATTGAATGTCCGCGCCTAGCTCCTCTCCAACTCAACCGATTTAAGTGTTCAAAAACTCAAAAGAAAGAAGGTGTTTCATCGAGTGTTCTCAAACCAAAACGAACTCTGTAGCTATATTAGAACCTGAGATGTAGATTTTTGAATGTAGAAAAATTGCCAAAAACCTACAAAAATCCATAACTCCACATTGAATGTCGGCGCCTAGCTCCTCTCCAACTCAACCGATTTAAGTGTTCAAAAACTCAAAAGAAAGAAGGTGTTTCGGCGAGTGTTCTTAAACCAAAACGAATTCTGTGGCTATATTAGAACCTGAGATATAGATCTTTGAATGTAGAAAAATTGCCAAAAACCTCCAAAAATCCATAACTCCACATTGAATGTCCGCGCCTAGCTCCTCTCCAACTCAACCGATTTAAGTGTTCAAAGACTCAAAAAAAAGAGGGTGTTTCAGCGAGTGTTCTTAAACCAAAACGAACTCTGTAGCTATATTAGAACCTGAGATGTAGATCTTTGAATGTAGAAAAATTGCCAAAAACCTACAAAAATCCATAACTCCACATTGAATGTCCGCGCCCAGCTCCTCTCCAACTCAACCGATTTAAGTGTTCAAAAACTCAAAAGAAAGAAGGTGTTTCATCGAGTGTTCTCAAACCAAAACGAACTCTGTAGCTATATTAGAACCTGAGATGTAGATTTTTGAATGTAGAAAAATTGCCAAAAACCTACAAAAATCCATAACTCCACATTGAATGTCCGCGCCTAGCTCCTCTCCAACTCAACCGATTTAAGTGTTCAAAAACTCAAAAGAAAGAAGGTGTTTCGGCGAGTGTTCTTAAACCAAAACGAATTCTGTGGCTATATTAGAACCTGAGATATAGATCTTTGAATGTAGAAAAATTGCCAAAAACCTCCAAAAATCCATAACTCCACATTGAATGTCCGCGCCTAGCTCCTCTCCAACTCAACCGATTTAAGTGTTCAAAGACTCAAAAAAAAGAGGGTGTTTCAGCGAGTGTTCTTAAACCAAAACGAACTCTGTAGCTATATTAGAACCTGAGATGTAGATCTTTGAATGTAGAAAAATTGCCAAAAACCTACAAAAATCCATAACTCCACATTGAATGTCCGCGCCCAGCTCCTCTCCAACTCAACCGATTTAAGTGTTCAAAAACTCAAAAGAAAGAAGGTGTTTCATCGAGTGTTCTCAAACCAAAACGAACTCTGTAGCTATATTAGAACCTGAGATGTAGATTTTTGAATGTAGAAAAATTGCCAAAAACCTACAAAAATCCATAACTCCACATTGAATGTCCGCGCCTAGCTCCTCTCCAACTCAACCGATGTAAGTGTTCAAAAATTCTAAAGAAAGAAGGTGCTTCAGCGAGTGTTTTTAAACCAAAACGAAGTCTCTATCTTGAATAGAACCTGAGATGTAGATCTTTGAATGTAGAAAAATTGCTAATAGTTATGAAAAGATTTTATTGATTTCGTACAACTTCAGTTACATCATGGCCTTGTACTAAAGAGCGTTCAAAATACTTACTTTGCCAAAATCTTACTAATTAAAAATTTAATATAGACAATTGGCAACATCTTAGTTGTGGTATACGTGATATTTTTCATGCGTACGACTACAATATTTTTTTCAAAAGATAATGATACTGTTTTGATGGTAATAAAGCGTTTTTTTTATGCCAGGCAATAATTTATAAGTGACTTTGGACTTGTTTTGTCCAATAAATATTTTATTATTGCTTCTAATATTCAATGATTTAGGTATTTTTTTTTCAAAATAACTTCATGTTTGTAGATGTTGTTGACCTCTTATTAAATAAAAATAAAAGTTTATTTACAGGTACTTCTAGTGCAATAGAATTGCATTCTATACAAATTATAGATTCAGAATCGTTGATCTATTTTATGGTCAGTGTACCAAATAAAAAACAAAAATTACTGTTGCGGAAAATATTTAAACCATAGTTAAGAAATAATCAAATCTTTTTCCTATAATATTACATCATAAACGATAAATTTCCAAATCCTATTCAGTGAGTAATGGCACTTGCACGTCTGGCACTTTCTTGGTAAATTCTTGAAAAAAAAATTGAAAATCAACAGTTTTCATTATGAATAGAAAAAAGATTAGTATTTGTCCACATGAAAATTTGGGTTTTTAAACAGTGAAAAACTTGAAAATGTAATTTTTTCAAAAACATTTCGAATTAAGCAATTACTTGATTACGTTATAATAAAACATTTTGGTCTTTATTATGTCAGTTTTTTTTTTCAATATTTTCCTATAATTTCTTAAGATCATTAGTTTAAAAAATTAAAAAACCATATATCCCTAAAAAATCAAATATTGACAGTCCTGAGTAGCTGAGATTTGAACCGCACCTTTCTCAGTAAATAAAAATTTTACCTACTCGCGTGTTGTATACTTTATTTTTCTGACTCATGCCAGACATTAGACTGTTTCAATAATATTGTTTAAAACCACGAAAAAAAATATAGAGTCCTTAATATTGATATTAAAAGGTGCCTCGTCGAAAATTTCAATTTTCCATTTGATTAACGTGGGAAAATTTTTTTGAAATTCTTTAACTCTTTAACAAGTCATCGGACTAGTTGAGTCAGAACATATTTTTGTAGAGAATTGAACGCTCTACAAAAAAATAATCTTATAATTTTTTGATATATTCACTTTTTCAAAAGTTATTTAACGCTAAAGATGGATTGATTTAAAATTTTTACATTTTTCCAATTTTCCGACGCAACCATCAACTTTATGATAAAATTTAATAGAACTTGTTTTGTAGAACATTCAATTTCCTATAAATTATCTCTCAACAAATTTTTGATATTCTTTACAGATCGTAATTTATTTCCAAAAATCTAAAATTGAATTTGTATTATAATCACTTTTGGGCACTTTTTTGTATATCCACTTAAAACTAGCAATAAGTATTGTAATTGCTCTTCATTTTTTATTGTTTATTGTTCAATTATTGTTCTATTCTATGTGAAGAAATTCCGGTGTAATTCCAAAAATTCGCTTTTTTTCATTTTTTTTTTTTTCAATAACTTACGAACGAATCTACCGATTTTAACCGGATAACCGTTAAAAGTTCTGGGAGTTTTTTAGTTTTTTGCAAATAACTTACGATGTGTAAAAAATATCAAAAATTTTTTGGGAGATAAATTATAGGAAATTAAATGTTCTACAAAAAAGTCTTATTAAATTTTCTGAGAACATTAATGGTTGCGTCGGAAAATTAGAAAATAGTAAAAATTTTAATTAATCCATCTTTGGCGTTAAATAACTTTTGGAAAAGTAAATATATCAAAAATTCGCTACAAAAATATGTTCTAACTCAACTAGTCCGATGACTTAATGAGTTAATAAATTCCAAAGTTAGAAAAAAAAATTTGTTTCATGGGCGCTCCTAAATTGATCTGAAAATTCCGGTGTAATTCCAAAAATTCGCTTTTTTTCAATTTTTTTTTCGATAACTTACGAACGAATCAACCGATTATAACCGGTTTGGTGGCGATCGACGTGGTTTTTTGATGTTAAGAGCTGATTAGTTTTTAGAATCGGTAGGTAAAGCCGTTTAAAAGTTATTCCAAAAAAACCACATTTAATAAAAATTTTTTCGTAATTTTTTCAAGATTTCTCAAAATCTACTGGTTCGAATCGGTCCGAATCGTAGTCAAAATCTAAGTTCAGTCAAGCCCTTTCGAATGGCGTCAACCGCGATCAAATCGGTCAAGCCGTTCAAAAGTTATGGGAGGTTTTTAGTTTTTTTCAAATAACTTACGATGTGTTAAAAAAAATCAAAAATTTTTTGAGAGATAAGTTATAGGAAATTAAATGTTCTACAAAAAAGTCTTATTAAATTTTCTTAGAACATTAATGGTTGCGTCGGAAAATTAAAAAATGTAAAAATTTTAAATTAATCCATTTTTGGCGTTAAATAACTTTTGGAAAAGTGAATATATCAAAAATTCGCTACAAAAATATGTTTTGACTCAACTGATCCGTTGAATTAATAATGAGTTAATAAATTCCAAAGTTATAAAAAAAAAATTGTTTCATGGGCGCTCCTAAATTGATCTGAAAATTCCGGTGTAATGCCAAAAATTCTCTTTTTTCGTTTTTTTTTCGATAACTTACCAACGAATCAACCGATTTTAACCGGTTTGGTGGCGATCGACGCGGTTTTTTCATGTTAAGAGCTGATTAGTTTTTAGAATCGATCGGTAAAGCCGTTTAAAAGTTATTCCAAAAAAACCACATTTAATAAAATGTTTTTCGTAATTTTTTCAAGATTTCTCAAAATCTACTGGTTCGAATCGGTCCGAATCGTAGTCAAAATCTAAGTTCAGTCAAGCCCTTTCGAATGGCGTCAACCGGGATCAAATCGGTCAAGCCGTTCAAAAGTTCTTGAAATTTTGTAGTTTTTTGCAAATAACTTACGATGTGTAAAAAATATCAAAAATTTTTTGAGAGATAAAATATAGGAAATTAAATGTTCTACAAAAAAGTCTTATTATATTTTCTTAGAACATTAATGGTTGCGTCGGAAAATTAGAAAATAGTAAAAATTTTAAATTAATCCATTTTTGGCGTTAAATAACTTTTGGAAAAGTGAATATATCAAAAATTCGCTACAAAAATATGTTTTAACTCAACTAATCCGATGAATTAATAATGAATTAATAAATTCCAAAGTTAAAAAAAAATTATTAATATTAAGAGCTCGTACGACAACTTTTTGTTCACAAAGTTCAAGATTTAATAGACTATGAAATTAAATAGACTGTGTACGAAAATTAGGCTGAAATCTCGTGGATCGCAGTACATATAAATGCAACAAATACGAAAAACAAAAAGATTTTTATAATTCAGTTATTCAAACTTAAAGTCGATACAACTGGCATCGTTATAGATAACTTTCAAAATTATTAGAAATAAAATGAATTTAATGACAGTTTTTCTTGAAATATGTCGAAGAGGCTTATAAATGATAACTGATAAATAATATAAAATAATTTTTTCCTAGAGTTATCAATCCAGAGTTCTTAATGGCTCTCGATTTTCTGCAGATGGTTTTGTGTGGTACGTCTTACGTAAAAGCTGCCGTCTTATACTTATTAATTATTTTAATTTTGAATTATCAATCTGTTAATTTGTATTTTAAATGACTGAATAATTCATTGATCGGATAATATACGAGTAGAATTACTTGACGTCAATAATTTAACTAATCTCACGATTTTTTCAATTTCCAATATATCGTAAAATTTATTTTAGCTATTAACAATAAAACCACCGTAATTTATATAAATATATTATTATATCTTACTTGAAAGATATATTTGGTATTTCAATATGTTATATCTAATAATTTGGTACAAGATAAATTTTAGAATTATAAATTGAATTGGAACAATTATTTGTGACATCTCTTGTTATTTAAAATAATTGTTTCGCAATAATAGGGGATCGAACTGGACTCTAAAATATTGGAATTCCAAAAACGATTATTTGGAAAATGATAAATGAGATAAGGAATAATATGAAATAAAATTTTATTGTATCAAGGGCCAATTTTACAACCAAATGTAGAACTGGATATTAAACTGAAGCTGCAACTATGATTTAAACTCTAATTTATACCAAGAAGAAACAAAATGGCTTTATTTATATGTCACAGTTGAGCAGTCATTTTTCTGTCAGTTGTCACTTAAGAAAGTTGTATAAAAAAGGGAAAAAGGTTGGAAGGCGTTGGTAAGGGAATTCAATGATGAAAATAATAAAACCAAAAAAAGTTTTCGATAAAACCACAACAAATTTTATAGTTTTTATAGTTCAAATCAAGAATAAACAAAATGGCTTTATTTACATGTCACAGTTGAGCAGACATCTTTCTGTCAGTTGTCAATTAAGAAAGTTGTATAAAAAAGGGAAAAAGGTTGGAAGGCATTGGTAAGGGAATTCAATGATGAAAATAACAAAACCAAAAAAAGTTTTCGATAAAACCATAACAAATTTTATAGTTTTTATAGTTCAAATCAAGAATAAACAAAATGGCTTTATTTATATGTCACAGTTGAGCAGTCATCTTTCTGTCAGTTGTCACTTAAGAAAGTTGTATAAAAAAGGGAAAAAGGTTGGAAGGCGTTGGTAAGGGAATTCAATGATGAAAATAACAAAACCAAAAAAAGTTTTCGATAAAACCATAACAAATTTTATAGTTTTTATATTTTAAACCAAGAATAAACAAAATGGCTTTACTTATATGTCACAGTTGAGCAGTCATCTTTCTGTCAGTTGTCACTTAAGAAAGTTGTATAAAAAAAGGGAAAAAGGTTGGAAGGCGTTGGTAAGGGAATTCAATGATGAAAATAACAAAACCAAAAAAAGTTTTCGATAAAAACATAACAAATTTTATAGTTTTTATAGTTCAAACCAAGAATAAACAAAATGGCTTTATTTATATGTCACAGTTGAGCAGACATCTTTCTATCAGTCGTCACTCACGCGGAAATATAACGAAAATTTTTCCGACGTTTGTTTTAAATTTGAATTGCTTAAGAAAGTTGTATAAAAAAAGGGAAAAGTTTAGAAGGAGTTGGTAAGGGAATTCAATGATGAAAATAACAAAACCTTTCGTGATTTCGATAAAACCACAACAAATTTTAAAGTTTTTATAGTTTAAACCAAGAATAAACAAAATGGCTTTATTTATATGTCACAGTTGAGCAGTCATCTTTCTGTCAGTTGTCACTCAAGCGAAAATATAACGAAAATTTTTCCGACATTTGTTTTAAAGTTGAATTGCTTAGGAAAGTTATATATAAAAAGGGAAAAGGTTGGAAGGCGGTGGTAAGGGAATTCAATGATGAAAATAACAAAACCTTTCGTGATTTCGATAAAACCACAACAAATTTTAGAGTTTAAAACAAGAATAAACAAAATGGCTTTATTTACATGTCACAGTTGAGCAGACATCTTTCTGTCAGTTGTCAATTAAGAAAGTTGTATAAAAAAAAGGAAAAGTTTGGAAGGAGTTGGTAAGGGAATTTAATAATGAAAATAACAAAACCAAAAAAAGTTTTCAATAAAACCACAACAAATTTTATAGTTTTTATAGTTCAAACTAAGAATAAACAAAATGGCTTTATTTATATGTCACAGTTGAGCAGACATCTTTCTGTCAGTTGTCAATTAAGAAAGTTGTATAAAAAAAAGGAAAAGTTTGGAAGGAGTTGGTAAGGGAATTTAATAATGAAAATAACAAAACCAAAAAAAGTTTTCGATAAAATCACAACAAATTTGAGTAATAAATGGGACAATTTGATTTTCCAAGACGAAGAAATTTTTGTTTCTCGACACGTCAACAATATTGAAAATTTCTTCATCATCATCCACGAACTTATCAAATATGAAGTGCAAATCTAATATAAAAATTTGAACATGTTGGAAAAGTTAGGTTCGAATCCTCTGTTTCATGTTAAAATTAAATTTAAACTATCCCCTGAACGCGGGTATGGAATTTGTCTTAAGGCTTAAACTTCACTTGTAAAATTAGGCCCAAGGGCTCAAATACTTTGATAAACAATATCTGAATCTATTATACAGAGATAATTTTATCAAAGTCGAGTCCATAAACATTTTATAACCTCAAATGTAAAAAAGAAATTATTTAGAATAAAGTCTCGTTTGTAGTTAGTTTCGGGATGGGTGGGGAAGGGTGTGTTCGTGGTAATTAGCACCATCTTTACTACCAATTGTAAGTTTTCAATTTGGTATAAAACACACCTGAGAGTCATTAAACATTTACGCAGTTTACGTATCTTTATTATGAGCAGGACAACAGTCTTTTAGGAACTAAATCTCTTCCTAAGTTAACAGGAATTCGCAGAGAAAAAAGAGATAGTTTAGGTAGGATATGGCCCCGATATAGGAACATTTTGCTCTGCACTGATGTTCTTAGCTTTATTTAGCGCCGTGTATTCACTCGCTGGCTATTGCGGGGGTTAATTGAAAGGAAAATTTCTCGTTGAATCGAAGCGTTATTACAGCTATGGCTGCATTATTTCCTATCGCTGGCTATTTGTAGGAAAGTGCCTTTTTAATATCTTAAATTTACCTATTGGTGAGGAAAATGATCGTCTTGTAGACTAGGGAATGAGTAGGTCAGTTGACGTTTAGACAACTCGAAATGGGAGTAAGGATTTGACCGAGAATTCGAATTTTCTGGATATAGGAATCCCCATTTCGATGTATCGAAAAAGTAGATATACTAGAGTTGTCTACAAAGTTTCCGACCTCAAGCCGAAGACACCAAGACTTGTTAATACAATTTGGGGAATGTGTTTTCATTAAATTGTACTGGACGGGCGGTTTAAGCGAAATGATTCTGATTTTTGGATCATTTCCTAACTTGGTAATGAAACTACTCCACCCACGAGACCTAAAAACTCCCAATACAGTGGATTACAGAGGCGAGTCTGTTACGAAATAGATAAAGACGGCTTTATCTTCTGGAAAAGTTATAACGACCATTTTTTGGGATAGTATTTATCAAAAAGATAACAGGTTAGTTTTAAGTAACATTGCTTGATACCCTAAAGGGATGAATTGCAAAAAGCGACCGCATTTTAAGACAAAGTCTTTTCTGTTTCCTAACCTCAAAGTTTCACTTGTAGGAAATTATTGCATAGTAAAACTATCGCCTGTTCCTTCTATCTTCATCCTAGTTTGTTATTTCACTTCTTTCATTTTTAATCATAAATTTTCGTCGGTTAATCTATCTTCAGTTGTTTGTACTTCAAAGGGACGTTAACCCCGTTTTTGTTTTGATTTCGATCCTAATTAGTAAGGTACGCAAAGAGTGGAACAGTTAAGTTCATTATTACCACGGGTAGATCGAAAGTTATTTTTTTCAATACTGTGTATAAAACGCTTATCCAATATTCGCGTATGATTGGGAGTTTGTCTTAGTTTTTAATAATTTAAACGAAGGAAATAACATGTAGGATCAGTATAACGTCAGACAATTGGTAATTGTATATATTTCTGTATAAAATATTTATATTAGGAATGGCTTTCAACAAATCTCGCAAAAAAATTTCGCTCGTTTTGTTTCATTAGTTATAATTATACCGATGTAAGTATTAACGTCATTAGTTAAACATTAGTTTATATTATATAAATAATATCACGAGCTAGAAACATGGTGAACCGCGTCGTTATTTAAATAAATTTTGCAAGCTATTCTTTTTGTTATTACATTTTATCTCGCTGATTAAAATTTTCGTTTTTAAACAAAAATCGAAAAAAAAAAAAATGATAACGAACTTGAGTTACATCAATCTTGAATTTGTACTAGTTTTTCTTTATTTATTCGGGTCAATTTCGATATAATTGATAAAAATTTCGATTCGAAGTAATTATTTATCATTAAATTGAAGTTCGGCGTTAAATAATATCAATAGTTTACACTGCCTGACTCTTGAACAACCAATAATAGTTATTTATGAAACAAGTGAGTAAAGTAATACTTTTTTCACGAGTAGGACGGTTCGACGAGCGAGAAAAAGTTACTTTACTCACTAGTTACATACAAAACGTCCGTATGCTTGAAAAAATTCGACAAAACTTATTATCAATTTTTATTTTGTAATAGTAATATTAAAACCGAAGTGGAGAAGAAGTTAATTGGCAACATTTAATGATTTTAAAGAAATAACATCGCCTATAGTTGTATTGGGACTTATTGGATTGCTGGAATGTTGCTTGTAGTCAAACTCTAGTTTTTTATTGAGTCGTCTACGTAACCCTCCGCAATTGTGTTGGATTTCCACCCACCGTGAATTATATAACCATCGGAATAGAGGCGCCGAATAACGTACTAACCACTTATATTACTTCAAATATTGTTCCCTGGATTCAACTACATCTTGAACTACATTTTCTTGAATGAGAAAGAAAGCGTTCACAGTCCACTATTTTGATAAAACAATTTTAAAAAATGAACCGCTTTTTGACCGATTCAGAAATTACATTCTTTATGAATGCAAATGAATGAAAAAAAAAAACGTGATTATTAAAACGAGCAGTGGCGGTTCGTCGAAAAAAATTTAGGTGATCTGCAATGTTTCCAAAACAAAAGTTTTGTCATACTCAGGGCTTTTCGTAAACTGTCCTTTGGATTCAGGTAGATCAGTTGGTTGTGGATCCTAATCCAGAACCAGATTTTGATCACCGTTGGTTGTATAAAAATAAAGACTTGTAAGTTTGAATACCAAAAATTATAAAAATCGCAAACCTGGTTTGAGAATTAATATTAGACAGCCATTTGAGGTGAATAAAAAGTTCAAAAAAACATAGATCGCATTTATAAAGTATAAAGTATCATGGTTTTGGTAAGTTATTCGGTTATTCGATAAATGCTTGTCGATATGGAATCGATTTTATCGCCTTTTAGTACTTAATATTGTAAAGTGTTGAAAAAATTAACATGCGTATTGATTATTCAACAATTCTCATCAATTTTTCATTATTTATATATTTTTGAATCGTTTTTTGAATATTCATCAAGCATTGTTTTAAAAAAAAACATGTTGAACTTTAGTAATATGACTCAGTAGCTATGCATTTAAAAACATGATTCATTTTGAATAATTTGAACTTATATTCGAAATAAGTGTTATACGTATACATTACATCAAAAAATTTGTTGGGGAAACTGATCTTTATAGATTATTATAAACTAAATTTGAATATTGTAAGACGCAAACTGATTTCATGAAATTTTCGCCACTAAATTATATATCTCTGAGTTATTTTGGAATGCAATTAACCCATGGTGTTGTTTCATTAGATCCTGTTGATATTTTTCACTCTATAGCAGTCCTGAGTGGAACTACAGCTACGTCAATGTTTTTTATTTTCTCATATTTGCTGTGTATTTCCATTAAACGCTTTTTTACAGTTCTGTCGTTGTTTTTCCGACTTCTATAACTTCTTAGACAAGTGATTCATGAAATCTACACCAATACTTTCTCTTAACCGTGCTATCCCATTATTATTCTTCTTCTTTTTATTTCCATAAGATTCCTCTACTCGAATTCTTCTTCTTCTTTTATTTGGTGGTCTGTCTAATAGTTTCGGTGGGTTTGGATTCGGGATTTTTGCTCATTAAGGCATATTTTCGACATTATCTCGTTTACATTCTCTAACCCATTCAACCACATCCTGAATTCCAAGTTCTTCTTCAATATCTGCTTACCATTTATGCTTTTATCGGATCTACGAGCTATGACCTTTGATTGCGTCTTCTTAGTTGAAATACTAACATTAACATTTTCATCTGCTGTTGTCTTCATCCTACATAGTAGGCGATGTCATTATCCACTTCTTCTTGTCTTCTTCCAGACATAATCTGTACTTCTTTGGGCAGTTCCAATAATTTAGATTTTCTGTAATGTCTTACAACCTCCATCTTATTCACATAACTTCATTTGTACATTTAAATGTACTTCCGTGGAATGATATTTAAATAAAATGGTGGTTCAGGAACAGTTAGTTTAAGATTTTTTTTTTGAGTTGTTGACAGTAATATCAACACTGCAAAATTAGCAATCATTAGAATGAACTACATATCATTGGAAGAGCAAATTTTTTCACATAGTCTGTTTTTTAATTACAAACTCGCCGTAACAAAAATTCTCAGCGAAATTTTTGCAAAGAATTGCGAGGTTGGTTGTTAACATAATAATAAAATCAAGTTTTTTTGTTGAAAAAACATATTTCAGTAATTTTATTTATATTTCAGTAGTTTTATTTGAACTATATAAGATCTAGGAATAGGATAATTTCGATAATATACTTTGATTGAAATATTTAATCGAATTTCCGACCAATGTTATAGAAATTGCACTGTATATTCGAATCAATCTCAAAAAAAGTATATAGAGCCTCATATTGCCATATTACTGTCGATAAAACTCACAATACGATTTATACCTCAACCTGTTAAGAAGATAAATGTATATGTGGTTCACAATTTTTTATTACAACTCCTAAAATGAAATATCCACCACAGATGTGCTCCATTGTGTTTATTTTTATATATTTCGAATCCCCTCATGGTGTATAGTTCAACAAGTATACAGTATCGTCCAAAAATTTGAAAGCACATCTGTATCTTAACAAAATAAAAAATGATTTGCTGTTAGAGGTTGCAATAAGAGACTTTTTTCGTTTTTTTTTTTAATATTCTTGATGCTTCCGAACGAATATAGTGGGAAATAATTTAATTATATTTTGTTGCAGTTCAAACGTATGCTGAATAAGGAATTGTCTCATTTCTCAGAATCTAGCAAGTCTGGCAATCAAATTTCCGAATACATATGTTCCACTTTCCTTGGTAAGTATTTTGGAAAAGAATATTTGAAATTTTTCAGTCCCTTTTCTAATTATCGAACTTAAATATCGAATTTTATGATAAATTATAAAATTAAGCAGGTTTACTGAGAACTAATTAAATCGTGCAACGTCGCCGCGGCAAAGTTTTTATCCTTTATGTCTGCGTACAGGCTCCTACAAGGACATTCAATTTTATAATAAAAATTTTGATTCCGTTTTGGTCTCGCGTTTTTATTGAAAACTTATATATTCGACAATACCAGAATTTGCGATAACAAATAAAACAAATTGTTTTTCAAAATATTCTCCATTAAGATCATGTGTTTGAATCAATTCCATTCCGATTGAGGTACCTCATCATGTAATTTGATGGAATCAACCGCTTCTTCAGGTGTAGAAAAATTTATTTTTTTGATCTGCCATTGGTGCCATTGGTACGATGGAAGACTTCTGGCAAACAAATGCTGGCGTACCATTCAGAAGTGACTGTTCTACGTTCGCTACATGTCCAGTTATACCGAAAACCCGTTCAAATGTTGTTTAGTGTAAGGTTCATATGCATAGATCTATGATACGTCACCTGTCACAATATTTTGAATCACCGCGATTGATTTCTTCGGCATTTTTTTGCACCAATCGACACGAGCTGTTTTTTTGAGCGAACAAATCTTTTCGACATCCAAATGTTAATGCAATATCAAATGTACGCCCAAGTAACGCCTCAATTTCACGTTAAATCACTTGCAATAACAGTTTATGGCACAACAGCCGATTTTGGCAAACCAGCGAAAGAAGAAACTCACCTCACGAAAATGTCATAGACAATTTTCACGATTTAATACCATTTTATAACCAAGGTGAATGTTTCTAGTATCTGTAAACAACTCAAATAGCACAACACGTTCATCATCAAACTTGCAGACGTCAATGTCATATTTGACATATTCACATCATTGTTGCCATATCTCAAAACTTAAGCAACAATTGTTTCAATTGTGATCGGTGACGTAAATGACAACGTACACTGTCCGTGAAATGTCTTTGCTTTATTTCAATTTTTTCAATATAATAATTGAAAATAAAGGCCACACGTGATTTTACTTCATGTTGATATGATTCGAAATGCATTAGTTGAAATAGATTAAATAAAAATGTTTAATCCACTTAATATTATATCTTGTTTGACCGTGTCCACTTTGAATATACATCCACGACAAAATGGGAAGCTTAGATTTCGATTGAACAATTTAATAAAGGTTAATGACTTGCAATGCAACTGTATGAATAGCCGTTTATAATGTTCCTAATTATCTTCTTATATTAATTTATCTGTTGCAGATAAACAACAGGAACTGGATATTCCGTCTCTTCGAGATGAAGTGCCGGAATTTCCGAAGCCAACTCAACGCAAGGAACGCGTACGGGGTCCGCACTCAACAATGTCCCAAATATCTGGCGTTAATCGCAAACCATTATGTCATACGAATTCTTTTACTGGCGAAAAATTGCCGTTACATGGAATAGAAACTCCGTTCGAAGAAGAACTAGGCAAGTGTTTAATCATGATCGACCAATGGGGCATTGATATTTTCCGTATCGGAGAATTGAGCAACGGCAAGCCTTTAACTTGCGTAGCATATACGACTTTTAGCAATAGAGATCTTCTCAAAACGATGAACATCCCACCGAAAACTTTTATTACTTTTATGATGACTTTAGAAGATCACTATGTGAAAGAGAATCCGTTCCACAACTCGTTGCACGCGGCTGATGTAGCACAGGGTACGCACGTTCTTCTCAATACGCCCGCACTGGAATCGGTTTTTACGCCGCTCGAAATAACAGCAGCGTTGTTTGCAGCTTGCATCCACGACGTAGACCATCCCGGACTAACGAATCAATTTTTAATAAACTCCAGTTCTGAATTAGCTCTTATGTACAATGACGAAAGCGTACTAGAGAATCATCACTTAGCTGTAGCCTTTAAATTACTTTCCAATGATGGTTGCGACATTTTTTGTAATATGACCAAGAAACAGAGGCAGACTCTCAGGAAAATGGTCATAGATATGGTCCTTAGCACCGATATGTCTAAACATATGACTCTTTTAGCAGACCTGAAGACTATGGTGGAAACGAAAAAAGTAGCCGGCTCGGGGGTACTTCTTTTAGATAATTACACAGACAGAATACAAGTTTTGGAGAATTTAGTGCACTGTGCTGACCTTAGTAATCCTACCAAACCTTTAGCTCTTTATAGACGTTGGGTAGATCTTCTAATCGAAGAATTCTTCCAACAAGGGGACAAAGAAAGAGAAGCCAAAATGGATATCAGTCCGATGTGCGATAGGCATTCGGCAACCATAGAAAAATCGCAAGTCGGTTTTATAGATTACATAGTGCATCCTTTGTGGGAAACTTGGGCGGATCTTGTACATCCTGACGCCCAAGATATCTTGGATACTTTAGAAGAGAATCGTGATTGGTATCAGAACGCGATACCGCCCAGTCCCCCTCCGGAAGAGGCTCCCGATTCCCAGCGACCAGGCATCAGATTTCAAGTTACAGTGGAAGAAGGCGAGGGTGAATCTGAGGAAGGTCCGATGTGACGGAAACTAGGGGGTCTCTGTAGAAAGCTCACTGAAAAAGTGCAGCAATGGTGGCGTATCAGACAGTAAGCGCAAGCGCAGGCGCACGCGCGCTGACTGATGAACGTTACACCGCGCAGGCGCGGGGTTTATTGTGTTTTGCAATATATGCTTGACTGAAATTTTGAATTTTTCGGGCTGAGATGCCAGCCTGTTCTTATAATATATCGCAGATTTCCTGGGAGTGTACTCTTTTGCGATTTTAATTTTGTCGTTTTAGTTTTACCTGTCGAATTTTGGTAGGATGATCGCTTTGTGGCTCAATCGATTACAGAAAATGATTACTTTTCAAAAGAATTAAGCCACTAATTATTCATTAATTTCAATTTTTTAATCGAAAACCATCAATGTATCTAGTATATTTCTCTCTTTACGTTTTTTTTTTAGTTTGTATATTCATCTCCAAAAAATCATACGGAATGTTTTGTCCAACGTTATTTTATTATTCCCTTCATACATTTTAACCAACCTCATAGTAAAAACAATTAATTTTCTATATTATATCTAACAAAAGTTTATTCGTCACTGTCAACATGCCTATTGTATCTTAATTTTATATTTCTCCTCAATGTATTCAAATTTTGATTCTTCTTTTTTCTGATGTTTGATAACACAACCTTAGTTTTATTATATTTGAGTTGCCTTTCAATATTGAGATGAAAAGGTTCAACGGTTTGAACCAATTTAATCTATGAAAGAAGAATGCTGTCAAAATGTAAATATAACCGCTTCGTTTTTTGTAATTGCATCAGAATGATTTAAAAGCATTATAATATAGTAGAATGGTCGAATTTTTCATAATAAATACAGATGGTTTTTGATGAAATAAAATTATTGTACAAAAATATATCATGTTAGCGAATATATAAATAAATTTTAGAATAGCGTCGACAAAATTAAAAAATGATTTGATTGTGACGGCAAGCTTAACTGTTTTTCCAAAAGCGATTTTGTTATAAATAGGTAATTGTCTTTTTTTCTATTTGTTTTTGTGGAAAATGTATATATTTATTTATACGATATTTTGAATGTAGGAAAGAATATTGTTTGTGATTTTTATCAATTTAAATTAAAACGTATTCCTAACCAACTGATTTTTTCATTTACTAATCAATAAGGTTCTAAGTTTTTGAGATTAATTATTTTTAAGAATCATCTTTTAGTTGAAAAAATGAGTAATTACAAAATGATCTATTTTGTAACTGAAAGTTACAGAATTGAACAAAGTTATACAAATATGCCATATTGATACCACAGTTTATTCTAGAACCTGGAAGTGGCTTAAATCTATCTGAAATAATTTCCTTTGTATAAAAATGAAGAGACATATTAGCAATAAAAGAAAAACAAAGTATACTATCGCTTGAAATAGAAATTAAAATGCTTTTACACTGTTTTCTTCAAACCGCATAGAAACCTCGAATTTTCTGCAATATCTAGTTTATTTTTAAATAATTCCAGCATCTTACTTCATCCAAAAAAAAATATAGACAAGTAAAATTGAAATTTCATCATAGATGATATGAAAAAGGAAGCATGGTCTGTAGGATGAATCAAATTGTACATGTTTGATAAAATCATAGCTCAACTTATGTTGTCAGTTCTTCATTTAAACTAATTGTAATTATATAACAAATGTAAATATCACTGTTATTGTCTTTTGTGTAGAAACTGAACTGTAAAGTTCGATGTAGCCATAAAGTAGATATCCGTTGCCGACAATATTTTGGCCTTTCAACATCAACCCTCAGTGTCACACGCCTTTTAATTAGAAAGATACTCTCCCTGCTAACAGAACATTTTTGTATATATAGTTCATATCTTGTATGTGTAATACTCAGCCCTACGTATGTATAGGTAATATATATGTCATGTCAGCTATGTTACATAAAGTAAATGCTCTCTCTCTCAATTATAAATTTGTGTTTTATTTTGTTCCCCTACCGGTATATAGAAATATAACAAGTATTAAAAACTATCTAAATAACATAGAAATAGGTATATTTGATACAGCATTTACTTTTGTTAGTTGAGTTTCAATGCTATTTTTGTAGCTTCTGTTCCTTGCTTTTCTGTGCTCCAAATAGCAAATCAAAGATATTTGAATTGGTTTGATTTATATATTCATTAAATAAGGAATAACATTTTTGTTATAAACAAAAAGGTAATCATCTCGATTAAGTTACACCCCTCTAATTCCATTAAAACTTTAGTATGTTAAAAAAAATTACGCTAAACAAGAATATATATTGTAATGATACAGGTTATTGGAATCTATGAATTAGCGTATTTGTTAATAAAAAGATGTATTCACATTAGCTATCAATAATTTCAGTATAAAATTTGGACTTTATGATAAAATATAAATATTAAATATTTACCTGTACATATAATATTATTATTTAAATAACTGATAAAAGTTAATTTCTCGATATCAATGATATGTCATTATAAAATTATTTAAATTGAGGCTATTAAAAATATTAATAATAATTTTCTGATACTTTTTAAATATACAAGTCAGATGTAAATTAACATAACCTATAAACACACATTCCTCTTTTCAATCAGCTGTCAGAATTTGTATAGAATAATGCATTGATCGCATTCAGCAGGCGAAACCGTTGTACAACTACAACGCTAGCGGAATCGTTCATTAACACGTACCCCATGGAGGGTAGAGGTAAGGAGAACAATATCTGTGCTACAGAAAGTGTCCATCAAATTCTTTACGTTAGGGAAGCGCTATTATCACATGAGTGTAAATTTTAAATAAAGCAATAGAAATTTAAGAATAAGGACAGAGAAAGAAAGAAGTGATAATTGAAACTTTTCTGTCTTACAAATTCATAATAATTAATTCACATCCAGCGTTATCTCACAGTAGTTTTTCTAGGTTATATTTACAAAATTATTTTGTACTCCGTGAATAGTTTAGATTTTGTATACCAATATTTAATTAACGACTCTAGTCATTTGAAAAATAAAATTTTCTAACACTGCATACTTCACTCTATCTAAAATATCTAAGTTCATATGATATTTCGTCCGACAGGAGCGTTATTCTGATCAAATTTTGAATTATTGAATTAAAACAAACGGACAGTTTTGAAAGAAAGAAAATATTAAAAAAGAGTTTATTCAAAAGACGTTAAGTTTATTGTAAAAAAAACATAAAAAAGATTTACATATGTTGAATTTAAGTTAGATTAGAATCATAGAAAATTATAAATTGTGTCAAAAGGAAATTTTAGAATATGGACTAATATTGTGATTGTATATGTGAACTATTGACATAAACAGTGTTTCAAAAATACTTATATTTTCATTACAATACTTGAAATTTATGATTTTGTAAATATCGATGGTTTACATGACATATGAGAAAGTTACGAGAGCCAAAAGAAGAAATTTTTTGGTACTTTTGTCTGCTGTATCTTGGAAAGTTAGTGTGGATTAGTTTTTTTGGTTCCTGAGTGGTGTTGTTTGTTGTTTGGTGAAAGGAGAGACGAAATATTTACAAATCCTATATGTGGAATTGAATATAAACTAAAGGTGAGTGAATGTTATTTATTGGTACCAATAAAAGGAATAATACACGTGTGGAGAAGCACCTAAAAATTTTGAATGAAATTTTTAGGTGCTTCTCGATCGATTTAAAAATTGATCTTTTAGACCTTGATTTGTAGATTACTAAACTACGTGATGTGTTGCATCACCTCACATGTGCTTTACTTGTCCCAATTTGCGCCCTGCCTAACTTTGAATTAATCACTTCAAGCCATTCCAATATCTTCATCATCTATCTTTTATCCATTTATTTGTATACGCTTAATTCCATAGACTATTGAAAACTTACGGAGTTTACAACAAGATCAGCATCTGTGATCAAGATTGTTTTCTTCATGTAAATATTTTTTTTCAAATTTTCAAAAACGGAAAAAAAATTGAACAAACTTCACCACCCCTTCCACATTAGAGTATAAAGAGAAAATATTTGCATTTGCATAAAAGGTTATATAAAAATAAAATAAAAAAAATAAAACGAATTTTTTTGTTCGTTTATTCAAGATACTCGCATTACATTCATGATATACCAAAATACCAAGTCAAATTTTTAAAAACTTAATATTAAAAAAAAAAACAAATACCAAGTAAGTGTCGATTACAACTGACAATTACAAAATGATAAGTGAAAAATAGAGGTATGAACGAGATGTTAGAAGGTATCGACATTTAGGTAAAGACTAGCTCGAATAATGATTTTGTACTATATAAATTCTTACATAATAATTAAACATTTTAAAATTTTTATTTATTTCTTTCATCAAACTATATTTGTTATGATGTCATTGTTAATTACAATATCGTGGGTGTAAAATAATGTGAACGGTTTACAAACTAAACCGAATAATAAATACAAAAACAAATTATACAATTTTCCTTAAAACATTATATCCATTTAATAACATAACGTTTTGATTCACTTTTTATATATATTTGTATATAAATAATATTCAATAACTCAATAAATTAGTTAAACAAACAGTTAATAAACGATTAACTATTAAAATAAGCTTTGGTATCTTATTGCAAAAAAAACCGATGCAGAAGCCAAGCTTTTATTGGATTTTCACCAGAATTTCGATGATTTTCCACCAGGAGGATTTCTGACTCGTATAGAACTCTTTCTTTCTGGATCTAGTTCTTCTATATTTATAAAAAAAATCAAAATATTATTAAACAAACGACAAATACATATAGGGACGAATTCCGTATGAGCATCGAAGCAACTTCCTCCTCAAACAATTTTAGAGCCACTACTACAAGGCACTTTATGAGAGATATTACAGATGGCAAACCTCCCTCCTTGCCTTCGCCAGTTTTATTATGTTGCCTCAATATGCGACTGATGCTGGAATGATGTCTTTCTTACAAACCAACAACATATCGCATTGAATACCATTCTTTCAAGAGAGTCGATGCTCACACTGCTTTCCCCATTGACAAATTTCTTTGGTGTTTAATTATTTTACTTGATATACTCCCAAATGAACTTCCAAACATTTATGTAATAAAAACTGTCCTGTCACTGTCCAATAAGGTCCATGGTCTACTTGTTGTACAGTAAGTTATCAATATATAAGAAATATCTAGAAAAATATTAGTGCGTTTATTTTGTTTAGGAGTTTATATCAAGTAACATTCTTTAGAAATTTCCAGACGTAATTTGAATACTGAAAAGTATATATAATATTCAAAATAGGTCTGGAATGTTCCAAGACAATTTCAACCCCCTATTAATGCAATAAGGATGTAAGGAAAAGGTTTTGATTATTTTTTCTTTGTTTTCTACCATGTTTGGTAAATAAACTTACCGGTAAGAGAAAATGTACTTTCTTGTATGTTTCTTTGACCTTCTGGTCGCATACCTCTCATTGTTGGAGTAGATACATACGAGTCTGGAAAAGTTGGTGTAGGGCATGGATCATCTATTAATTTGATCTAGAAAATGTACAAAAAAATTTAATAAGTCAGTTGAGAAGTGAAAAAAATTCAAATCTAAAACCATACAGAAAAGTGGAATTATGTTTTTATATATAGAAGATGCGGACCTAGAAGGAAAGGGAAAAAAATCTGGGAAAAAGAGGACTGAACTGGAGATGGGTTAAACTGGAAGCAAAGGGTACCCACGGTAAAAGAGGTTGCGGGTAAGAACTATACTTTTGAAAGAGAAACAAATACAATTATCTTTCGTTCTAAGAAAATTTATCATAGATATTCCCCATCTAAAATTGTAGTTGTATATCTTGATCCCGTCATAGAACTATGTGTCTCTCAACATATACCGGCTCAAACCATAACTAAGCCTCTTCAATAGTTTTTCCTTTAGATTGAAAATTTTTCTTTGTCTTCTCCATCTGCTGACCTCAAACAAAGCCTTATCTCACCCAAGATCAAAACGTTTTTCGTGTTCCCTGATTTTTCACGGATAACAGTTGACATAGAGCTGGTTTTCTAAATAATAAATTAGCATCTATTCACATCCACATTTCTCATTTTTCCAAGCATTTTGCCTGCTCAACTGTAGTGAAATATTTTCTATAGCTTGATCTTGACTATCTAGGGTAATTACCAGTAAGTTAGAACCGCTGAATGGCTCACCTAGCACCATAACCGCATCATATTTGCTACAACTATCTCGAACTAAGGATTTTACAGGATCCATTGGTGAAGATAAAAAACTAGAATTTTTAAATGAAAACGTTACCTTATTTAATTTTGGTGCTAAATCTACATCATTAATATGTTCCCGTATCGGTTTGATACTGTCAAGTTCTTGAGGATTGTAAACGTAAGGAGGAAAAACCGGAGTTTCCACGAATCGTCCGTATCCTTCGACGACCCGTAATTGACCATCGTCCAAGCAAACTCTACCGTTAACTATAACGTATTCTGCAACTCCATGGCACGTCATACCCTTTAAAATAAATTATTAGCGAAATAAATTATTTGTAATTAATTAATACTCACTTCAAATATATTAAAATCGACGGCTTGGCGATGCGTTTGAGCGGAAATTGTGCGCGTGGCGTTGCCGTTCCAAATGACTATATCAGCATCCGATCCGACCGCGATGCATCCTTTTCTGGGATACAAGTTGAAAATTTTCGCCGCGTTTGTACTTGTTACAGCTACGAATCTACAGGGTGTTAAAATACCGGTGTTCACACCTTTTTCCCATATAACGGACATTCGATCTTCCACACCGTTCACGCCGTTCGGTATTTTTCTGAAATCATCTCTGCCCATCTCTTTCTGAGATTTATTGAATGTACAGTTGTCGCTACCGGTTAATTGCAAGACGTCTCTATAAAACGAAATTGTACATCATTCAAATAGTAATATATCATTGTATCAAATACACGATTTATGCACGAGTTGTACACTAAACTTTTCCAACGACTTACACAAATGATCGATTTAGTTTTATAGTCCAATTCTGGAGAAAGTTCGTGATTTTTGATAGAAGTTACTGAACCTTTAATATATAGGACACTTCACTACAAATACGAGAGGTTGCTACGTTTTGAGATATGGCAACACTGATGTATATATGTCAAATCTGTTTCATTAGAGCCACGTAGAACGGTCTAATCTGATTGGTTCGCCAGCAATTGTTTGCCAGAAGTGTTTGAAAAAAATCAGTTGTAGAAGTCTAATTATTTTCGGGAAAATAAAAGAAATGGATCATGAAGGTTAGATGGGGTCAGAAATCACACAAAAAAAGCGAGCGAACCTGGAAGAAACAAGACATATTGAGAAACAATAGTTGATTTGGTTGTGTAGGAGAGGTGCCGAAAAATAATGGAATTGATCCCTCAGGAAAAGAAGAAAACAAGGCAGACAGATATTATAATTGATGCATGAAATAAGAAAATCAATGAGGAGATATGAACGATGAAAACTGCCGTTTATTAGAATAATTTTTTGGGTAGGGGCTGAAAAGTTTGACAAAAAGTATCTTCTTCTTATTTTTGACAAACTGAAGTAGTTAAAAGAAAAAAATCTGGAATATTCCGTCCAAGTTTTTCATTATTACTGGTATTTATATAATTGGGGTGGAAGTAGTTTAAGGGATGATAATTACAGCTTTATATTATCTTATATTGACGAAAAATTGTGATTTTTGAATAAAAAATAATCTTACATGTATAAAAAATGCATAATTTGAATTTTACACTAATTTTTATTGTTTTTAACGATTTAAATTTACTTTATGAGATATTTCGTGTAAGTTGTTAGAAAATATTGTTTTAGTTGTTTTTTTTTTCGAATTTATGAATTGAAAAATTTGTTAGTTACATAACAAAACAGGTTAGCGACAACATTTTACACAGAAAAAACAGTGAACATTAATAGCAGTATGTTATGGGCGATTTAAAATGTTGTAATGATTATTAACTTCTTCACCTTAACCTTCAAACCCAATAGGATTGTCAGTAAATGATCAACAAATGGTGATAACAGCGAGGTTAGAGACGAAAAGGAAGTGCCCTAAAACTCCTTTCAAAATTCACATACAATTCGATGTGTAGCAATTTTAAAAATCGGGGGTCAAAAGTCAAAACCACCGATTTTTTGCAAATAACTCGTTTCCTGTGAGTTTTACGCTATTTGTATTTCTTATCAATATTGTAGAGCATGAAATTCTCTACAACTTTTGTTTCAAAATAGAATAATTATAATAAATAAGATTTGAATTATAATATGATTAAAATTTTTATCTCTACGATTTTGAAACCACACGGTAAAGGTATTAAATGAATTTATACTTGATTGGAAATAAATAATTAAGCAAAAAATATTTAAATATAAGGAATTGTTGATAAAAAATGAAAATTCTTCATAATTATATATTTAGTAATAATTTATTATTATGATCGCGACTACCAGTTGATTCTAAACGCGTGAACTATGCCCTCTATCTCAGAAACGATTCACCGTATGAAAAAAATTTTGAAACAAAAGTTGTAGAGAATTTCATGCTCTACAATATTGATAAGAGATACAAATAGCGTAAAACGACTTTATAGCTGGACTTGGGTATTACTTTTGAAGAACAAGAATCTTGTAAAAATATTTGTATTGACACGATTGAAAATGACCAAATTTTGTTTTCCAGATGACCAAGTTGTTGAAGATGATTCACGTTCGGGACGGTTTCCAATAACAGATGAAAATATCGAAAAAGTCAGTAATTTTGTTCGATCTAACCGTAGGCTAAGTATTCATGCGATTGATGAATCTATAAGAATGTCTGCTGCAAATTGTCGTCATAGAAAACGTGTAAAACTGGTGCCTCTATCCATCAACAGCTTTTTAGCAAAGTACAACATCCCAGTGTTAGACCATCCACCTAAGTCGCTGGTTCTCGCTCCGTGCGACTTTCCTAACGCCAAATCTGCATTAAAAGAAACAAAATGTAAGTCTCTGGAAGCTAGGGAAGAAAAAGCGGCGCGCGTTCTGAAGGAAAATTCGCATGGAACCTTGTAGGGATAAAGGAGGTGATAATAAATTAATATCCATATCAAAATGTATAAAACCAGTTTGGTTATTTAGCCGTAGCCAAACCTCGTAAAACCCAATAAAAACGTATATAGTATATTTGAGTTTAAATTAAAAAACACACACTTACGATGCCAAATAATTCATCAGTTTATAGGAAACATCCGAATTAGACCGAATCGGTGGCGAAGTGACGAAGTTCGGGTTAGATTTAATCGGTGCGTCAACTCCAATAGCTGATACCTCCACTTCTCCGAACGCTCTCAAATTGCCTTCGGATATGTGATTTTTCAAAATTTCTGCGGACTTGTCCGTTGTTATTTGAGCCAGGTAAAGTGGAGCGTTCACCTACATGATGACGTAAAATGCGTTAAGATTATAATGAGAGGTTAGTTAATACACCACCAGTTATTTACGAGGTCCCTCAAGAACCTGCCCCAACAAAAGAAACAAAAAAATATATTCATTTTTCAACATAATCTCCTTTCAACTCCATACTTTTTTCCGATCGTTGTTCGATACCCTTTGTATAATAAAAATCGACAAGCTCTTGAAATCATCACCTCTTCATTGTTGGAAAATCTTTGAACACCAGGCCATTTTTTCAAGTTTGGGAACAGAAAATAAATCGAGGGGGATAAATCTGGCGAATGAGGTGCATGAGGTAGCAATTCAAACTTCAATTCACTAATTTTGGCCATTACAATAACCAGAGTGTGAGCTGATGCATTGTCTTGATGAAACAACACTTTCTCCTTAGCCAAATGCGGCAGTTTTTGCATGATTTCTTCATTCAAACGTTGCGATAAATCCGCATAATACTCGCCGTTGATAATTTTTCCTTTTTCGAGACAGTCAATGAAAATCGCATCCCAAAAAAATCTTTTCTTTCTTTCTTTTTAGTGCACGCAAAAATTCGGCTTTATTTCTGTGAAACATTACCAAACACTCGATGGAAACATCTTGCACACAGCTTACTGATGTCCAAATTTTCAGTTAATATGCGTTGCACCGCACTTTGGCCGCTAGCTCGCGCACTTTCAGTCGACGGTCATCCAGAGTCGTCACTTAATTTGGTCGACCTCAGCGATGCTGGTCTTCGTTTCGTTTAAACTCTGTTACCCAATATGTTAATGTTGATAACGAAGGAGTAGTCTCACCCAGAGTAAACGTCCAAGCAACTACCGCCATCTCTAGGTCAGGCCAGCTACTTCTTGGATCATCTTCTTATATTAATTCATGATTTTACAAACCAACAACTATGTTGTGAATGTTTTTCGTAGTTTTTGAGGTTCAAACGGTTTGAAGAAGACGTACAACAACAAAATGTTATCTTTGAAAGTTTTCCTTGCGAAATACAGAATTATTGCTTTGGAATATCCACTGTAGGTACTCGACCGACTTTGTCCCACATGATTTTTTTCCATTTTCCAATCTTAAAACGTTCTAAAAGGGACAATATTTACAAATGTAGAAACGGTATAATCAGAAGCGGCCAGAAAAAGAATTTCCAGCACTTTCGATAATGGTAATCACAATAAAAATGGCTTAGTAAACAAGAAGTGACCAATTTGGTCATGGAGTCTCATTTAGTCTTCAAACGACTGTAGGGGTCTCATGAAAGTGATGAAGAGTGGTGCCTGGATTTTTCTCATTTCTTTCAGCGGGCTCGGTTGATGATGCGCTTTCCTCAGTACCTGAAACTACTTCTGCTCCTCCAATATCTTTGAACTATTTCGTGTTATCGTTTCGTTCTAACGTTTAGCAGTAACTTGGTAACTGACTCGATCTTATAAGGGTTTGGACCAAAATAGATTAAGAACTTAAGAATTAAGGCTGCTTAACATGGGATTCTTATTAATTAGATTCTTCTTCTTCTCATGTTCCCTTTTTCCCTCTACATCTTCTTCAATCATGTGCCAGTATCTTCATTTGATTTATTGTCTGTGTTTTTCTATAACTGCCATTTGTTCCTTCCATGTCTTGGTCTTTCTCTTCTTCTTTTTCCTATAGTTCTTGCTTTCTATAATCGTTTTGTTAATCTATCTTGCCCCATCCTTTTCAATGTCCATGATAGTTTTTTTTTTGGTATTTCTAGTTTGTTTAATATCTTCCACACGTTGTGGATGATTTAGTCATATGCTGGTCTCAGGTCTATGAAGATCATGAACTGAAGTTGATATACACATTATCAATCTTTTAAAACATAGTTGCCTCATTAAACGGAACAGTGTTGCCAATATATTGTATTGACTGTTGTATTTCATGAGGTGACTATTCCATAAGACTTGAAAGATCTTTTCTGTTCCCTCCTCTACTCTGAAACTACCAGTTTATAGAACATCCGCTTGTTTCAGTTAAAGTAAGACTTTCTGTTCTGTCCAGTATACTCCCAGATATCCAGCTCTGAAATTCTCTACTATCCTGCAATCACCAAGTACCTTTTCCAGTGCAGTGAATATCCTTGTCCTATTAGAACCTTTGTTCAAACTTTTGCTCTGGCTAATGCATTGTTGTGACCTCTTCTAATCATAACTAGTGTCTTCGCTTGTTTTAATCTATGTTGTATCGGTACTGATTGCACAAAAAGGTTCTGGTTTCTAGAAGGAAGCTTTCCCAAATTATTTTGGATCCAATAATACAGAAAATCTTGGCGGTTTAATGGATGTTTGGCTACTGACATGATTATTATTCTGTTTGCTGTATTTATATTGATCTGGTCACTTTCGGCAACAACGGTTTTGCCAAGCTTTCCAGTATTTTATTTCAGGTCCACACACTCCCATCTTCTTTTTTCCGTAAGTAGTAATGGTGTTTTCAGCCTACGTTTCCTTGTTACTGTATTTTGATTTATATTTCCTAAACGAATTCTTCTTTTTTGCCATTCCATCCTGTTCCATTGAGGAAAGTTAATTATAATAATGGTTGACATCAAATCATCGGGTCCGACCCTTAATTTTCATTGGAAATAGTCCTCTTTTCTTGAAATTAGTAAATCAAGTATTTCAAACCCCTAATTAATATATAGTATAGTATAGGCTACCTCTGCACCAAAAAAGTCGAGGATTGTTGGCCTGCGTTTGCAATAATCCTCGTAATTATTTACACACCAAGGCTGATTCTTGAATTAAATATATTTATATTAAAACCCCAGGTGAATAGACTACATCCCAGCAGACGGACTCCCCAAAATTCCACGTATTAGAATTTCGAATAATTTAATTCGTGAATAGCCTCTGTAAGAAATTATCAATGGAAAATGATGGCGTGCATATTTGAGAAAACTGTATCATGCAAACCCTGCAATATTTAATCTTCCTTCTATGCAATTCTATTTTATTTTAATCAACAACTGCATAAAAAGAAATGTATTTGAATCAAGCATGCAATATTTGAAAGAAAATATATATTTACACACAAAAGCTCATGCACAAACAGAAAATAGATTCGATAGTCCAGTAATTTAACAGAACACACAATTATTTCAATTTGTAGCAAATAATTTGCAACATTTGAGATAATTCTAGGTATAAACGATATAATTGGAGAGATTTGAGGAGTTAATAATGGAAAATCTAATTATATTCAAAGGTTATTCTCTTTGGAACATATACATAGGTAATGCTTATATACTTTCGGTAGTCCCCTCGTATCATACTATTTAAAGTCGATTACAATATTTTGGGGATTGCAATTTTTTTTATGTATTTAAGGTTGATAACAGATTACGCATAAAACCCGATTGCTACAGCGCCAAAAGTTTAATGTGAAATTATCTCAAGAAGTAAAATGGATATAAATAAGTTCAAAGTCAGGGTCAAGGCCTTTTTCTACTTGCAGCTGACTAGTAGATAAAATAATTAGCAATGAATTTGGTTACGTGATTTTTAGACATTTCTAGAGAATAATCATTTCAACTGAACAGGAATGATTTATAGTACAGTGAACAATTGTTTTTACCACAGAATTTCCATCAAAACGAATCGATTTGCTTGAAATTTTAACTGTACACAGTAAATACTTTAAAAAGCAAAATGCCTATATGTGGTTTTACTCTAGGGGGTGAATACCACCCCAATTGGTGGGTGGTATTGTTTGTTGAAACTAACCGTAGAAATCGATAGAAAAATGTATTCGAAACACAAATTACTCTATTTAGTTCTTCAGAAGAATCAATGTTTTTGACTTTATAGAAATTTTTATTACAAAAAAAAATATTTTAAATCGATTTTTCACAAATGACTCAAGAACTTGAATCTATCAAAAAAATGTAAAGAGGTTAAATGTAGCTTTTTGTCAAAGACCTAATACAAATTTTGAGTTGTGATTTAGGTAGAACTTATTTGGTGAACTGAAAATTTTGAAAAATTGAATAAGTGAGAAACGGTCACTTTTACAAAGAAAATGTATAGAATTGTTTTTAAAGAACTTTGAAAAACCATTCAAATGAGACTTTATAAGACTTTTTAATAAATGAAATAGGGAAGTTATGACGAAAATAAGATAGAATCCCTTCATTTCATGAAAAAAGTGTCATTTCTACCCTTGATATTGCCATACTAATCGAAATAAAATGGATAAATTTGCAAATCACTTTAATTGAATACAAATAATAGGGCTAAAGTAGAAAGAATTTTTTTTAAATCGTCTTTTATTGAAAATAACTTAAAAAATATGAAAGATACGCCTAAACCGTTATTCACTGGACTAATAGTGTTATTATTGGATGAGAAGGAGAAATTTTTTTGGTTGTGAGAAAAAACGTCGACCTCAATGTTATATTTGTATTAGTACACAAATAAACAGAGTGTTTTCAACAGTAAAAATTTGAAAATAAAACCTATATTGTATCTGTATCTGTAAAGGTTATTAATTTATTCATTCTTTTTCGTGATGATTTTTCTAGATTTAAAATTACTTTTTAAAGAAAATTTTTTTCCAAAAAAATCAAGACATATATCGTCTTGAAAAACATGTAAAAAAATTATTAATTCTTTTTAATACCCAAAGATAGTACAAAAATATAGAGTTTCAAATCTACGGATGAATTTCAGTAAAAATTCTAAAATAATCCTTTTAACAACAGTTCAATATTATGTATATCACCAAAAACATAAACATAAATACAAAAAAAAAGAAGAAGAAAACTTACTGTGCTAAATAATTCATTAATGCCATAGGCGTGCTGGGGTCTGATCTGAGAGGAGGACTAAGTACGTGGCCAGCCGAGTGATGGAAACATTCATGTTTGTAATTGGTACCGTCGGTACCTAAAGCAGCGACTAAGGTTTCACCATACACTCGGGCACCACACATTCTATGAAAATCTAAGGCTCTAGTAGCCGATTTACTCATAACATGCACTACGTACAAAGGACAGTTTACCTATTTCGAAGAAAAATACAAAAAAAAAATTTTAAAGAAATATTATAAGTACAAATAAAAACGACCAAATCATAATGAAAATAAAAAAAAACATAAAAAACTATTGCTTCTTATCGAATTTTATGAAAACAGAGGTTAAATTACTTTTTAAAAAAATATATAATGCTTAACTATAGTAGTATAAAAAAATATTCTCTCAAAATGTAAACGCACTGCAAATGGCCGTTAGAGGTAAATCTCAACGAAAAGACAAACACTTTTTACTTAACTTTCGACTTTGATAAGAATTTAATTGGATGTGTTAATAAACGGAAATTTAATTTCTAATATTATTATCAATTAACAGTAGAATAGAGTGAACCTGAACTTTTTAACGACCACTAACTGTTTGTATTCCCTTCTCGGATCGCGCCATATCGAACATCTGATGTTTGCGGTGTTGCCGTGTTTATTTTATCATTTCATTAATTTAACTTTCGTATTTCAAAGTTAGTAATGATGTCATGAATTTACAGTATTTAATGAATTTAATCTATCATTTAATAAAAAGACTCAAATAATTGAGGGAATTAATATGGAAATATGTTTAGTTACATAATGAGCGAAGCGTATGTGCAAGAAAAAAGCATAATATTTAAATCTAGTGGATTATAAGCTGGTATTCACATTTTTGAGGATTAAGATATATCTACCTTCTTTTTATCTTTGTTAAGCTGTAAATATAATATTATAAATGTTTACGATAAGATCGTTTTTAAATGTACAACAAAATTAAGGGCAATTAAAGTGCATATAAACAAATAACAAAGTTTTCCCAGATATAAATATATATTTGGCAACATTGAATGAATGTATAATCTGTTATATAACTTCAAAAAGAGAAAAGTTTTGGAGGTTAAGTGGATCATAATTTTTAATGCATTTGACCTTTTAATTGTTATTAAATTAACGCTGTGTTCAAATCAACAAGTAACAGAACCAAACAAATTGATAAAAAATAAACAATGGTAACGTTTTTTTTTTAATTCACCATTGAAAATTATTCAAATCAAATTTTTGGAAATAAAAACAATACGTAATAATATAATTCAAACGTCGAGAGTGAAAACATGCTGAGTCACAATTTAGATTCGATATCAAATTAAAATAGCAAAAAAAACGGAAGAGATTTAAATGATGTGAAGTACAAAAGATTACACTGAGAAAACAAGCTCATATAGGTATGATAAGAAAAATATACTACTTATGAAAGAGTATTTTGTGTATACTTCTTCCAAGATCAGTCGATTAAATGGTTTTGAAATTGAGTTATTTGACATAAAGTACAAAAGAATACACTGAGAAAACAAGCTAAGATGATAAAAATACACTAATTATGAAATAACAGCATTTTTTATGACTGTTTGTTGGGTGACGCAATACGAAATCGAGTTATTTCATGTCAAGTACAAAAGAATACGCCGAGAAAACAAATTTTTGTGGTAAGATGATAAAAATACAGTAATTATGAAATTACAACATTACGTATAAAATATTAGTTAGAGAAACAAAGTCAAGTGGCTACAAAGAGAAAAATTTCAACTATAAAGCAGCAATCTTGTTTAAAATGCCGCTTAATCCTTATAGTTTTACCAATTTTTATAATTCACGTCGATAATTAAGTATATCATAATTAGATTACACTAACTCATTTTTTTGTAATTTTTTGTATGTATAGAAAATTTTTCTCGATGTATTCTTTTGTGCAAAAATTTTGCCCTCCAATCCATCGCACTTTTTGAAACTATCTACACAAAAATTAGTCGAGCAAAATTTGATGAATTGTGTACTGATTTATCCAGAAAAACGTTTCAGTTGAAAAGGCCTTAAATAATGCGACAATGAATAAGGGAATACGGAATTGGTTCTACGAAAATTTCAACGAAACATCTTTGAAATAATTCATTTTTCATTTCTATGATTGGTCAATTCAATTGATTTTCTTAGGGTATTTTGATTAGGAATTTTGTTCCCTTACACACTGACACCCTTCAATCGACTCTATACGATTTGGTAGAAAGTTTACATACATTTAATTATCAATACTATTGAAAATGTTTGCCAAAATATTGACTCAAAATTTTCTAAACTTTTTAGAAATGCATAAATTTTATATATCGATAATTTTTAATTATCGAATTTAAGTACCAATATTGATAATTATTATTAAATGAAATAACAGACTGGAGAATATAGAACTGACTCACTTTTGGTGGAAACAACACCTCACCTTAGCCTTCTTGTCGACTCTGCTAAAGATTAAAATGATTTCCCGCTTTAATTTCTCATCTTTAACCTCACTTTTTAATTGATGCACCTTTTCAATAGAATTTTTGTATCACAAAAACAATCACATTCTAATGAAAATATGTAGGAATACACTTTGATTGTTAAGAAGAAACTGATACACTTCGGTGGACTGTAATACTTCATTTTTTAATACAAAACATAAAAGTCCGTTCACGACATGTCAGTTCGTTGACCATTTGTGTAAACTAAAACTTGTATCTCAAGCGCTGTTGCCACTTTTACAAAAGATGTTAAGTAATTAACACAAGAACTTATACCGAGATAAATAAAAAAATATTATAAATGAGACGTTGGGAAATCTGAATTAAACTTGTGGAAGAATCTGAATTAGATCGACAAACAAGTACTATTGAAGCTGTTGGAAAATGTGACTAGACCTTTGAAAATATTGGCAACGCTGCCTGATCTACATGTACATTTCGCTGTAAAAGAAAGCTAAAAAGACGTAACACAAAACCACAAATTCCTAATAATATCAACATGTTTTCACTCTTAATTTCGAAAAAAAAAAAATCACTCGCTAAATCATCACCCGATCACCAAACAAAAAGAAAACAAGCAAAAATAAATTTCACCAAACATACCTGTTTGGCTATAACACAAGCCCTATTAACAGCTTCAGCTTCAACTTCCTCCGGTCGCGATAATTCGTGTCCTTCAGGTCCGACTATACCTTGAGCTACCAACCTTTCGGCGTTCTTGGCAATAATGGAACCGTTTTCGGCGTGTACCTGAGCAACGGCGCCCAAATTTTGACATTGTTCGAATGCGCTGTACAATTCCGCATCGTTCAACATAAAATCGTACGCCATGAACATTTTAAAAGAATTGATACCATGTTCTTTGGTTAGGATTTCCATATCGCGTTTGATTTGCGTGGACCAATGAGGTAGGACGACGTGAAGGGAATAATCGCAACAAACTTTACCGTCGGCTTTTTGACGGTATTCGTAAAAAGCGTCCAGTAGAGATTCTCCTTTTTTCGGAAATACGAAATCGACTGAAATTGAAAACAAATTGGCAACCGAGCTTCAGAACACATAATCTGCAACGTTCACTCACTTATCATCGTGGTTCCTCCAGCGACAGCTGCCTTGGTCCCGCTGTAAAAAGAATCCGCAGTCTTGGTACCCATAAATTCGAAATCGAAATGTGTGTGAGGATCAATACCTCCTGGTAAGATGTACCTTCCTCTAGCATCAATAACTCTCGTTCCTCCGGGTATTATAAGATTCGTGCCCATTTGTTTGATGATACCGTCTTCTATGTAGATATCTTCATCGGTGGTTTCGTCTTCGTTGACGATGGTTCCGTTTTTAATGAGCAATCGATTTTGGGAACTCTAACAAATGAAACAACCATTTTGGCAATTGCAATTAACTTTTTTGTGGATAGTTTTACGAGATGTGATCAAAAAATACGAGATTTAACGACCAAAAACTCGTAATGAAGTCGGAAACGGTTGACCAATTTTTCAAATCTCTCTATTATACGGACATTTTGAATTTTAATACTAAACAGACAGTATGAAAAAAAATTTTTGTCCTTGGATTGAGAAACTACCATATTTTTTGAGTGCACCTCGTATCATGTATCACGAATATTACTTAGTATAAAAAAATTTTATTTCATTTTGATGTGTTTCAAATCTATTCACATTGTATATATTACACGCAGCATAAATTTGAAAAGCGCAAGAGCAGTACCAATCCTTCCCCTCGCCCATTTCCTACGCTAGACGATTACAGAAGTGTAAAAATTTATGAACGACCCTGTATAAAAACAGCATAATAAAATTTGACTCAAATAGACTTTGGAAAGGTGAAATAATATCCGTTTAGAACATTTCGGTTTTTTTATTCAGATGCAAGGACCGGAAATGCGTATTACGTACATATCAAATAAATTAGATTGAGAGCTTTGATATTTAAATTTTGTTTCTAAAACATAACATGCGGAACAAAATAAATTTAATTTGTACAAAATTAAAATATTTTTCATTTGTACATATTTGAATACATCACAATAAAATAAAAGTTGTGTTAGCTCCCCGACTATTAACTATTTATTAATTATTGGTGGTTTAAAACGTGTAATATTTTAAGTGCAATATTTGGATACAATAGACGTCAATTTTTAATGTAGCATATGGCTAATATTCCACATTACTTCAACAGACGTGAAACTTCAAGGTTAGAAAGATGTCTACCACTATCATTTCTATCATTTAATATATCAATTTTTTCAGCTATAACTGTCCAACTTTTTTTAACAATTCTATCTTTATCAGGGCGTGAATAATATAGTAAACCATTATCTGTTTAAATCAAGTAGAAGTCATTTTATTTCTAAAAATTTTTCATAAAACAGCAAATAATAACCAAAACAATGTAAAATTGCACTACACTTTCCCTCATCGAACGATCGTCCTGCCATCTGTTTGCAACAGTTAAAGTAACATCCGCCCTACCATATACGTTGGCAATGTTGCCGGCTACTCTATTGCAGCCACATATTGTATTAAAAATATGCTTTATAAGCATTTTTAAACGTATCCACAACGATGTTTGTTTCTACCACTGTCATTGAAATATGTCTTGAATCAATTATTTTGTCAACGGTGTCTAAAGTTTAGACAAAAATTTATAAGAGTTAAGTCAAACGTAGGGTACATTCAAGTGAATTAAATAATTATATGAATAAATTATCCATGAAAAACGAGGATATTAAAAAGGGGAGCTTTAAATGTAGGCGGTTCTTAATAACTCTGATAAAAATTAAATTAAAAATATCCATTAAGACCGCTTGACATGATGCAATGCAAAGTGCCTTTATCAAAAGCATATGTAGTCGTTCTTCTTCACTTCTTTAGATGTACCATTCAATTATGGTTAAGACTTTATTAAATCGAACAATAAATTGTATTTTATCCACTTTATATCTAAAAATACTTGTGAAACTATCTTTAATAGATGATATTCCATATGTTCCTTTAGTTTTGACAAGCAACGTAAGGAACTCAAAGGAATTACCGCCAATAAATTTGTCTGTGATGCATATTAAGCTTATTTTAAACAAAATTGATAATAAAAGCGTAGCCTTGATGTTCTGAGACTCGACATAGACATTTCGTTGTTTTAAAATGACTAGCGGCGAAAAATATGTTTGCAGAATAATAAAAGTTTTTATTAGAAATTTATACTGACCAGCTGTTCAGTAATTTCTGTAGTTCTAAACGAGATGGCGCTATTAGGTTCGTAATTTTAATTTTCTCAATCATAAATGGAATTTGTATTATTGAACGATAAAACCATAAAGTATATCCATCTTTTAACATATTTATTTTACTTTGGACCCGTAATTTTTTTAATATTATAATTATAGTAGAAAGTTTCTTATGAATGAAGTGTAACTTTGATTTTGAATATTCCCGAGTTCTATAGGAACAACTCGTATCCCGCGATTGAGGATCTTGTTAGGTTAGGTTGTTATATATTTACCAATATACAAGTAACAGTTAAATTCTCGATAAATGAATAGTTTAGATTGAAATTTACCATTTATTCGTTTTACAAGAAGATTTTTTTACATAATATAGGTAGATATTAATAAAAAAATTGGTTTTAAAAAAACCTGTTTGTTTAAAAGATTGTGCTTATATGTAATTCTATTTATCTATCATCACTGATCAAAATTTGATTATTTTTGGCGAGATTTCTAAAATTATATTGAAGTTTATTTCTATTAGTGTCTATTTTCGAGAGATAATTATTTATGGAAATCAGTTTGTATGGTAAATAGTGTGAAAAAGATTGATATCATTAAAAACTGGAAGGAATACTTTTCTAACGGTATTTAGGTACGTACGAATCTAATTAAGTATTCAATGATATCTAGTGTAAGATGTAGGCAAATATTTTAGGACCATACTAGATATAACTACTTCCTTTATTAATACAAAACAGCATTAATATATTCAAAATTAATGCGGGTAGTTAACAGACAGGAAACAATTATTTATGAAAGGTTCACTTAACAAATTGCTTTTTCTTATATATTTTTAATTAACAGAAATAAGGCAAAGGAATGGTTGACATTTTCTTTAAATATTATCTTTTTTGTTTTCAATTTTCTCAGTATGCTACTAACCACTACAGAATTATTTTTACAACATACAGTGTGTATAGGTTTCAGTTATTAGACAACTATTAGCTATTTATAATCACCTTCTAGTTCAAAGTAATTGTATAAATTGATTTTTTTTTTAAATATTAATCAATAAAAGAAAAATTTAAAAATTTCAGATTTGATTTCAGCATATGACATGATGAAACAAAGATTCGAAAAGGCTTCAAAAATTTAATTGTCTTTTCAAAGTTAAATATACATTTCAAACTAAATATGTATATTGTTTATGTATGTCTACCCCCCAGATATGCAAATGTTACTGATGTTTGTATGAGGATTAAGTGTTTTAGACTCTAGCATTAATGTAAACGGCGTAGCTATACCGTCTTTTATCAAAATTTTGAAACTGTCTTAAACATAGAAAAATTAAAAACTCTATGAATTAATTAATATCTATGACTTTGAAACTTTGTTGTAGAAAAACTCACCTTTATATCTTACTAAAATAAATTTTATCACATTTATCTGAAGGGATTGTCTGTTTTTTAACAGGTATATATATCAAAACAAACTTCAAATTGAGACAATTTATCAAAAAGGTGTAAGAAGTAAAATATTGGAGAAATTTAACCTTATATTTCGTTATCAACAAACTCAATTGCAATTAAGAGTATAAATAACGTCTACATAAAATTTCATGATTTAATTTTGCAAGAATGGATGCAAGAAATTGATTTTCCTCCAAAACGATAACCTAACCTCAATTTCATTGTATATGAGGTTTGATAAGATTCAGTTGGAATTCGGGTACGATTGTGTATCCAGTGAATTTAACCTGAAAAGTCTGGATTTTCCAGAACAGTGTTTCATTTTTTCAAGTTCACAATTTAATAAGGACAAAGATTTGAAATAAGACTTGATGGAAAGTATCGGACAGTGTAAGAAAGTCAAGTCAATGGAAGGAGGTAAAAAGAAAAGAAGATAAAGGCTGTTGAAAAGCCAAATAAAGTTTAACACAAAAATGGAAACAAAAAGAACAAAGTAACCAAAATTATTGCCAAATTTCATTACATATAATAACAATGTAGAAATATAAATTTTTGTTAAGTCAATTGTGTCCCCCATTCCCTAATACTGTCCCAAACAACCTCAAGGTAGGAAGGATTGGGACACTACATTTTCGAGAAAAACATCAGAATAATTCTACTTTTTCTTTTAACAAATACTTATTTGATAAAAAATTTTAGCTAGATGAATTGCTTTTTCCAAAATTGCAGCTAAAACAAATGAAAAAAAAAATTAAACAAATAGAAATTACAATTATAATTCCCTATTTACCATAAAAACTGACAAATATCTCTATACAAAACTAATAATTTCTTTTATTATCCAATGATATAAACTTTACATTGAAAAAATATCCCACCAAGATGCTATTTTTAGATAAATCTATAATTTATACATCATACTATAAACCTTCCAAGTTTCTAATTAGTAAAAATTGATGACAAATCATTAACAATATCACACATCAACATATAAAAATTAAGTATATATAAATATTGATTGTGTAATCTGTTTTCCTATAAAACCAGCCGGCTTATATGGCACAAAATTGTACAGGTTATATTTTTAAATATCTATTAGTAGGGTTCAACACCCCAGTAAGAAATTCTAAGCAAAATTATGCATTTGGGACAGTTCCAAGAATGTATTGATTAATGGCATAAAATGCTGTATATGTGAACAATTGCGTGAATTTACTATTATATTGACAAGTAGGAGTGGTATTGTTAAATATTTACTTACTTGTAGATGAATAGGTACTTTTTTCACTGGCGTGGTCATTTTCCTAATGGATTACTAAAACTTGCTAGAATAACCGGTGCTAAAATAGATCCACTAAATATCGGGAACCACTGGGTTTCACTGTAGTTATAAATACTATTTAGAACAAGGGTGGTATTTAGAAAATTACAAAATTTATAAAAATAAAATTTAAAAATCAATTCTCGATTAATGGCTACGAACGAAAATATCACAATTCAGCTATTTTTAACCAAGAACGTAATTTTCATTAAAATTTGAATTTTAAATTAAATTTGCTTAAATAAATTATCTTCAAACAAATATTCTCGTTAACCCACCTCTTATCTAGCCGCTAGTCAATTCTCAAATTAAATCACCTTGTTCACTTCCTTCTTCCTCCAACGATCGTATCCATACCCATCTAGCATTACTGTCAAACTTACCTTAACTGCGTTCTCTATGATATGAGACAAGAGTCATTTTGAAAGAAGACGATAATTTCTTCTCTTTTATTTTTGTTCTAGATCTTAGAGTAATATGGCTAGTCAAAGGAAATAACAAGAGAATTATCATAACCTTTGAGAATTGTTAAATAAATATTCAATAATGCCATACAAATATATAGGTAGGACAACATATTTCAAAGGAAAATCATTATGGGAGATAGTAGGAAATTTAAAGAATTTTGGAGTCGGCCGTATAGTGGTTCGAAGCAACTTGGAAAAGTATCCAGAAAAATCATACATGAAAATTCTAAAAGTAGAGACTTTACCTAACCCCGAAAATCCATCCATGGATGTAAGTGACGTAGTACAGCTTATAAAATAGTTTAATATAGTTTTCTTTTAGAATATGAGGAAAGTGAAAGTGTGGGTAGAAAACACGTTTAGAGGTAGAACTTTTCCAGAACCTATTCTAATTGAAGGTATTAGTTACAAAACAGATTACCGGTTAATACCGAAAGCTGAAGAACAGGAATACCGCAATTCAACTATTTATGAATACAAAAAAATTTTACCAAAAACTATGAACTTTCCACCATTATTGAAAGATATTTTGATAAAAATTGGAAAATCTAAAGGCGAAGATGTGTCCGATCTTAAATTGAATATATTCTATAACCAAACAAGTTTAATGGAAAAGTATAAAATAGCCGAAGGTGATGAACAGCCTACAGTTGAAATAGTCGAACATTTAGGTACTCCTGTTTCACCAAGATTATATGAAGGTGTGAATTTTAAGTAATTTATCTATATTGTTAAATCGTATTTGAATAAATTATCAAATTGTATGATTTACTTTCTTTGTTAAGGAAAAATATAAAACTTATATTGGAGTAGGAAGGAAAAGGGCTAATCTACATGACTATGTGGTTAATTATAGCTTCTTTATAAAATCAAACTATTCTTATGTCATTGAAGGGATACAAAAACTATCAGGACACAGTAAAAAATCAGCCATCATATTGGATGTCTTGTATTTAAACCTCCTCGGACTCAACCAATTCACTTATATCTCAAATGAAATGAGTTGATTTACTGATTGTTCTTGAACTAAAATGAACAACTTACCTCAATTAGAACTATATAAAAGAAGCGGCTTGGAATGCTTGATGACAAATCTAGACATAAATGCCAAGTAGTCAAAAAAGATTAAGAAAATCGGCCGGACGAAATGCCACTAGATTTTTTTAAAAATTTTTTTAAAACATGGATAATTATTGGCAACAATTTACATTAAACATAAGCTGTGGAATTCCCTTCAATGATCTGTTGAACATTGATGTAAAAGCAATCATGCTAAAGGAAATTCTAAGAGCCTGCACCGTGACAAATTCTTTTTTCCCCTAAGGTCTCAGAGCAAATAGGTACCATGGAACCTCCTACCTTCAAATTGTTGGTTTCTACCAATGTCGAAGTTCTGACTGGTGCTTTTGACAAGATCCTACCAAAATTTCAACATCCCAAAAAAACTTCTATACAAGTATTAATATATATTTCAAACTCTTTTATTAAATTTTCACTTTTTCTTGAAAAAATTCATTAATGTTGGTTGGTTCTGCGAATTGTTCTTCTTTCCTTTTTTGCCTTTGGAGTTTTTAGTAGGAGAAACATCCGTTTCCGAGGAAGCACTTGTTTTCTTCTCAAATTTTGGTTTTGCAGTCGTTTCTTTTTTTATTGGAACCTCGTCGTCATCCTCCGGGGCCGATTCGAAAACATATTCAGTTTTTGTCACTTAAAATTAATTTTTTATTAAAAAAAATTTAATTTTATAAAATTAACTTACCTAAGAAGCCTTCATCATCCATGTATGTTTTATCGACTGCTTTTCTAATTTTGTTTTTGGGCGCCAAAGGTTTTACTGGTGAAGGAGCTCTTTCTATTTCATCATCAGATTTTTCAATTACATCTTCCTCGTCATTCTCAAACATATCTGAAAATATCAATTAATCAGAACACTGGAAATTCAATCTACTGAAATTATATAATTACCATCACTTTCTGAATCATTTCTTTGTATTATCCGTTTTCTTTTTTTAAGATTTTTTTCTTCGCTGTTATCTCTTCTCCTCTTATTTTTTGTTTTCTTCTCTTTAACTTCATGTTTCTTTGATTCTTTCTTCTTTTCTTTTTTAACATCATTTTCTATGATAGTACTATCTATTCCCACATCTTTCTCATTTGCTTTGATTTTATTCTCCTCTTCATCAAGTTCTTTAAAATCAACTTCCATTAATTCTTCTAATCCATGAGGTTGGTCATCATTACTTGTGGAGTTTTCTGTCTTAATGCTGGTCTCGCTTTTTATACTTGAATTGCTAGTTGAGGTACTTTTAGAAAAAAAGGCAGATATACCATTTTTTTGTTTAATTTTTGTACATTCAATCAGGGGCTTTTTCTCTGATGTAGATTTACCCGCCGGTGGAGCTGCTTTATCAAACATATTTAAAATACCATTTCCTTTGGACTGAAATAATTTGGTAAATTTAAAATTGGTGATTGTTAATCATAAAACGAGTTTTTAAATCACATAAAAGTGATTTTAATAAAACATAGTCTAAAAGAGAACTAAAAAACTCAGTCACAGGTGGAGAAACCCCAAATCACTAATTGCAATTTTATTCAAGTATAAGGAAGATGTGGTTTTAAAATGAGCCTCAAAGGAGTACATGAATATTGGGAACTAACAATGGACAGTGGGGCAGAAAATTAAACATACTATACAAGTATCTGGAAATAAAATACTAGATGAACTAGCTCATAATTAGTTTTGCAGAATAGTAATGAATACCAGTTCCAGGTGGAGGAAATATAAGCCTAGCCACTATGATTCAAGTATGAGAAAGATTTGGTTTGGAAATGAGTCTCTATGAGGATTACATGCTATTAGGATCTTACAATAGACAGTAGAGATGAAAATCAAACATTGCTGTCTATATAAGCCTCTGGAAATAAATTCACCAAAGGGAGAACACTGGATGAGCTGATTCATAATTAGATTGGCAGAATAGTAGTGATTAAAAATATAAATGTCTTTACCTTATCCTCAGATTTTACTGCAGATTTCTCTGGTTTCACTGGAGAACCTTTAGATAAGAAATGTGAAGATTTTCCCTTGACTGTAGTTGGTTGAGGAGGCGGTAGTTTTTTTATCTTGAGAGCACGTTTTATACAGTTTTTACTTACAATAGAACCAAGCCTAGAAATGAGTCGTCTCATCTATCTATCTATCTAATAAAATATATTCATACGGATATCAATGTAAACTTACAATGGTTCTCTTTTGGCTACAGTCACATCATCAACCAACGACAATACATTAAAATCAATTTTTTTGCATTTTTGTACACTAAATAACACTTCACTTTCAACTTTATCGAACGAGGTCCTTTTTGTCGCTAAATCAGATTCCTTAACTATAATCACTGCCTTTCCATTATCTTTAATTGTTCCCGTTAAAACATATGTGAGAGAGAGTTCGTCGGATTTAATATTTCGTTGTTTTTTCACATATTCTGACAGTATATGTTGTGAATCGACTATAGGAATATTTAAAATTCTGGATAAGGAAGGAACTGTAACCTGCAGAAGATATTATTAATATTCATAAATATTAAGATCGATTTATATCTTACGATTTTGTCATCATCTTTTATGTACTCATCTAACGTTTCAAAATGTTTTTCTTCAATCGAACTATCCATCGTTTTTTATAATATGTAATTAAATTATATGTTAGAAGGACCATCAACAAAAATAAAAACACCGCCAAAATGTGAATCTATCTGTAAGTTGTCAAATGTCAGATCTTCTACTATTTTCTTTTACAATTTTTTACCATCATCTTATTACAGCCCAAATTCTGGTAATGTAATATTTATACTATATTTACTAAATATTGATATTTATATAATATTTATTAAATCAATAGATTGTTCAGTGAATTTGATAGAGCTCTCAATTAGTTCAATTGAAGTTTAAAACAAGTTTAGTTTTTTTTGTTTAGATCCGTACAATATTATTTTTTTAAGCGTATTGCAATAAATTCCATATTTTAGCAAATATTGATATTAATAATCATTATAAAATGAAAAATAAAGGGTCTTAGGCAAACAAAATATTTAATTTAATAACTATGCTATTCATCATACGAATGCTATAAATATGCTGCCGATATACCAGGGGCAAACTATTAAAATAGTAAATTTATACATTATATAGAATTAGAAAAAAAAGTTGAAAGCTCTATACATTATATATGGAAACGTGACTTTAGAAAAACTATAATCTTTACCAAATAAAAATATGAGAATTTATTTAAATTCGCATTAAAAATCTCAATAAACTTTTCTCCAAAAAATAAAATAGTTGAGATAGTTTTTGGAATTGAAGATATGTCCCCTATGTCTATATGTAGAAAATGAGGTTAGAACGGCAAATAAGTTGACATTTTGTTTTCCGCAACATCGTTACGGCATTTCGAAATCTCTTCCTTGGTATTGTCAATCTTATTCATTTACATTTCTAGTCATTATTAATTCCTATACGTGATGTTATGCTCCGTCCAGACTGTTTATGTCAATGGCATAATCTCTCGAGTCCTACCTTAACCATCAACCTTACAAAGCAAATATAAATCTTGGTGGACTAACTGACCACAAATAGAACACAAATAAATCTGATCGGTTACCTGAATGTACACTCGGTTTTTTTATCGGTGTCCGGTTACTATTTCTTGTAGACCTCGCATTTTTCACACGATAAGTAGGTATATTCTTGTTTTAATGATTACATTTTTTATACTGTCGATAGTTTTGTGGAATACATTCAATGAGCAAAGCAACGTGTTATAGAAATTATAGATATACAAACAAATCAGGAAGTGGAACAAGTTTTTTATCAAAAATTAAAAGAAATTTGACTCTAGCGCTTACGAAGCATTCACACTTGCGCACTAAGTCGAGTTTTTGCATTGGAGGTGAATGATTCAACGAATTTTTAATTTTCTCTAATAAATCGCATTTAAAGACTCTTTGAGGTTGTTTTAGTGCTAAGTTTGTAATTAATTTAATAAATGTTATTAATGATCATTGTATACTTTATTAAAATTATTCCTTTTCAGATAATTCGAAAATAAAATAACTCAACATCATTTTTTTTTCAAATATTTGATCTGTGTGTTGAAAGCACATATTTCCAATAAATCCTTTTTTAGTATTAAATAATAACACTTCCACAGTTTATCAGAATGAACTTTTAGCTATTTATTATTATAAATACATTGTTAGTTATCCTTTCTAAAACAAGCATTCTATTTGTACCAACATTGATAAATCGATTTAAGGAACAAGAACACCCACATGAATATTTCATGTTATATTAAAAAAATAAACGAGTTGTGTGATAAATCGCTTTAAAATACATACACCGTTTACTACTTATAACAGAACTATTACCTCATAAGAATAATATAATGATACATCGTACAATATTTTGAACGGAAAGCTGCAAGGGAAATCAATAAACTAATTACAATTCTTTCCAAGTTTATAAAAAATAGGTCAAAAACATTTAGACATACGTTCTTAAAAAAACGTTGAATGTAAACTGACATTACTTCTTCTTTTTTATATTTAAGCTCCCGAAAATATCTCATCGAAAAACGAAGAACCACACAAAATAATTTTATAAATTAATTCTAATAGGATGATTGAAAATATGTATAATTTAGTAATTCTTATTATATATTTACGTTATTTAGCATACTGGTATAGAAATTATCATATAATTGTAATCGTGCATGAATGATCAGATATGAATGTGATGGGATTGATTGTTAGTAGGAATAATAAGTAAAATACCCATAAAAAGTAATTCTCAGTATGTACAATACAATGAGGATTAAGAATATACGTTATTGTTGTATATATGAGAATGATTAAACGCGAATTTATTGGTTTTCTGAGTTCACGATAGAACTACAATGGAAATACTTGACCACATTTGACATTGAAATTCTGATTTGACTACAAAATTTCACATAAAATGATTGGAAACGAAATTTTCAATGGATTAATTACTCGTTGCAGTTAAATGTGGTATTTTTGCCTCGAGATTAAATATGTAGATCAATCAACAGTTAGGGTCATATTAAAATCTAGGTTAGGTTCATTAAAATAAGTATGTAATCAGCAAAACCAATTTATTATTAAATACAGTGTAAACATTAAAGGGCGAGTAATACAGACAATCGATAAAAATAATTTTCATTGATGCATATATCTCACTAAGAAATATCATTTTTGAGTTCGAATGATGTCGCCCTTTTACTTACTACCCTCTACTCACGTGAATAATAGGGTAGAAATGATCCTACCATGTGGTCATGATCCAATTATTACCATGGAACGATAATGAACTTTACAATCAGATCATTATCAGATTATTCCGATCATAATTACCAAAAACCTCTGAAATTTATAGAGAAAGAGAGAGAGGGAGGGAGATAGAGAGAAATGGGACCCTTTTCAAGAGGAAATGAAAGAGATAGATAGGTACACTAATCCGTATGTCTTTCTATTCTGATTGGATCGAAATGACGTCGAAGTTTCAAGAACGACAAGGGAGGAGAATAACAAGTTTTGATTTTATTTATGATTAGAGGGAGGTAAAGGATGGTAAATCAATGCACTTTATCTCTCTTTCAATAGTACAATCGTACTTACATATCGCTCTCTCTATCGTTAAAAGTAACTTTATGCTGGAATGACAGTCAGATCAGCTGATATAAAGAAGCATTTTAGCGAAATTAACTTAACAGCACTTCTAATTTTGGAAAGCTGGCAACCACGCAGATACTGTTACAAGATGTCAAGCAAAATTTTTATATTCTGGTATCTGATCTATTTCATCTCCTAGCGATATTATGATATATTTTGTGTTTTTATATACTCTACTTTTTAGTATATTTTTCAATCTAGAATACATTTATTTCTCGTTCGCAATCTTAAGATTAAAATCATATTTTTTCTTCTTCATTTCCATAATTCAAAATAAATGAGAACTCAATGACTTATTCAAAGTGTGCCTAAGGTAGTTATTAAGTGTACTATTAGAAACGAAAAAGAAGAAGAGTCGGCTCTGATTTTATTGTAAACGTTACACATTCAATACACAATTACGCCAACTCATTTTATCTACTATCAGTCTGAAAATAAATCGGACCAATAACAGTCTAACTTCAGTACACATACTTTCCTGATAATACTCTTGCGCTAGACTGTGAGTTTACAAAACGCCTTCGCCAAAAATAGTGTTTTAAGAATATTTTTCCTTTTATAAGGTCCAGTTGCTTAGATGCAGTTGATTGTTTATTTTTCCATTTGAAAACGGCCTACATGTTTAGTATGTTATAGGAACTAGTTAGGCGTAATGCAAAATTTATGATTAGTGCAACTTCAACGAAAAAGGGAACGACTCTAAATTATTCAGAATCAATGAAAATGTAGGTTAATGTGACGGTTGGAAAGAAAAACTACTGAAAAAAATTAATTTTATTTCTATAATTAATAAATTTTGATCATGAGAATAAAATTTCCTACATTTTTTAAAATATCAAATAGTAATTTATATACAGGGCATTGTTTTCGTCGGTTATTCACACAGATAAAGATATATTTCTAGAATTCTATTCTAGAACAATAAATTAAATAATGTCTCCAGAATATACAAGGTAACTTCGAAATTTAGATGATTCTTATATAGTATATTTTTCTGTTTCTATCTCTTTTTAAACCACACAAAGGATATCGACCTGCGCCTGCGCAGATTCTCTGACTGATTTGTGAGTAAGATATACAATGGGATTACCTGAATGACTTTTAAAAAGAAATAACGGTTGCGATTAGGTAGATCACGTCTGATATATTAAATAAGGTCAGAAGGCAGACAATTTAAGATTTGAATATTGCCAAGACGTTCTCGGTGAACATTTAGAACATCTATTTCGTTGACATTCATAGTGTTTTCGTATTTGATTACATTTTACCTAATATTTTTGTTTTTGATTGTATTCTATCACTTAGTCATGCGATGTATTAACTTTTTCAACAATTCCAAATTATAATTGCCGTCTTTCTCCTCAGAATGGGCGTAATAAAGTCTTTTTCTCCTGCAAGTGAAACTTTGAGGTTAGGACACAGCTGGGAACCATCAAATTTGAAGTGAAATTAGTAAATTTAGCCACGGAAGTGTGAGAAGATAAGTTTCCCTGATAGAAAATCACTTATGATTAGCTTTTATATGTATAATTATACAGTAAACTCACTCATAAGATTGTCAAATAGAAACTAAGCGCCCAAAATTTTGGTGAGAAAGTCTCAACGTACGCCTAAATATATTTCTTCTTATTTTGCTAACGGAAACTTCTCAGATAACCCTTGTATGTACAGAAACCGAATTAATTTGGCTTTTACACTCTGTATAATAAATCTGAAGATTATAAACTTGGTTTTACAAACTGTTCTGTAAAACAGATCGGTTTCGACCAGTTTATTTGATAATTTATGTTATAAAAAAATTAATGTCTTCTAATATCATGAGGCTGTTGCCTTAGCGTATTATTTCCTGTTCCAATCATCAGTTCGAATTGAGTAACAGTTATACAGAGTAAACATACATATCATCACAACTTAGAATTGCATCTGCTTTCTCTTAACTATGTAACATAATTTTAATTAAATCACACTTTTCAACAAAATTACTTAACTCGATGAAATCATCTTTAAAAAATACAGGGTGATCTTTTTATTTTGTCATTAATAGATAGTTATAGTTAGTTATTTAAGGTTAGAGCTTATTTTAGTACGCGATTCACGAAAAATTGCACTTATACGCGATAATTGGCCAACTTATATAAATATCAGGTCAATTTATTCAATATAGTCCAGGAATTTCAGCTAAACAACCACTGCAAGGTGGAAAAAATCGTGTTTGCTCAGAATTTTTTGCCTCGTTCAGAAAATCACAAAATTAGAAAAATCGCACGACATAATTTTTTTCTAGAGCTGTCAAAACATAATGTTCAGACAATTTCCTTTGAAAATCACTTTTTACCAATTATCATCAGTAGGTATTTTTAGATCAAGTAGTTGGCATTACAGAACCAAGATGGATGACTGTGAGTGCGTTCCCGTTCCGAAAAGTGACAGGTAAATGTATAGTCTTCTTAAAATTTTGCTTTTTTGAGTTTTCTGACCAGACAGGAACGTTTTTCTCTCTGGTCTTCTGCAGATGGAGTCGGAAGCAACCTCTAACATCATGAGAGTACGTCTCATTGGTATTTATGACTAGCTCTGTCAACATTTGTCGTGAAAAACAACAAAAAACAACATATTGGTTAGGTTAGGTTAGGTTAGGTACATCATTCCGAACATAAATGGCTTGGAGCTATGCTGTGGCTGTGGTATGTTCACTGACACGAGAGGGAGTTATGAGCGGCGGGGAAGAAGAAGACAGAGAATGAGAGAGACGCCTAAATCGGTAATTTGATCTCGCGAACATGTGGTTACATGTTTGTCTTTTTTCTTTGTGTTTTTACTGTAATTTTAAACATGGATCGGTGCATTTTGTGATGTGATAATTTTTAAACAGCAAAACTACAGGAAAACAATAATTTCAAATAGAAAATCATTGAAAAGAAAGATTTTTAGACACGAATTAAGTCGAAGCAGATATCGTGAAACTTTTAAGAGAAATAGGTCAAATTTTTAGGTCAAATTTGACAAAACAAAAAATATAAATATAAAGAGATTAATGATAATATCATAATAAGAAAAAATCTCTTTTCATCAGTAATTGGAGCAAAGATTTATTGATTCTGATTTTGTGGGTGTATAATTATTTATAGATTGTATCGAGCATAGAAAATTCCATTTCCTGAAAGTAACAAGTAGTCTGAATAAAAGTAACCTTTGACCTAGCCGATAATAGCATTTCATCCGCATAACAGGATTAGTTACTCACTGTGGAACAAGTGAAATAAATTTATAGCCACGTATTCCGCCTCGGGTGCTACCAAAGATTATAAGGTAACACAGTTCAAAATTTACGAGGACTGGTTGAAAATTTGGTAATTATACACTTTCACGGTCACCTGGTTTTTTGGCTCTAGAAAATCGAAAAATGGATGGATTTTAATGATCTTGGTCTCAAAATGTTCCATTTTACGGCGGATTTATAAAAAAAAATAAAAGAAATAGCCGGAATGAAAATTTCTCACAGTTTTACTGTTTTAAATCGTAAAAAAAACGGTTTTGCAAAATAATCCTTTATAAAAAATTATGATAATTATACACTTTCGCGGCCACCTGATTTTTTGGTAAGGTTAGGTTAGGTTGGCTCTAGAAAATCGAAAAATGGATGGATTTTAATGATCTTGGTCTCAAAATGTTCCATTTTACGGCGGATTTATAAAAAAAATTAAAAGAAATAGCCGGAATGAAAATTTCTCACAGTTTTACTGTTTTAAATCGTAAAAAAAACGGTTTTGCAAAATAATCCTTTATAAAAAATTATGATAATTATACACTTTCGCGGCCACCTGATTTTTTGGTAAGGTTAGGTTAGGTTAGGTTAGGTTGGCTCTAGAAAATCGAAAAATGGATGGATTTTAATGATCTTGGTCTCAAAATGTTCCATTTTAAGACGAATTTATGAAAAACACGGGGGTTGTGGCCGAATTTGCGGTTTTTAATAGTTTTAAACCTTAAATAGTAGAAAAACTTTTTTTTTTATAAATCCGCCGTAAAATGGAACATTTTGAGACCAAGATCATTAAAATCCATCCATTTTTCGATTTTCTAAAGCCAAAAAACCAGGTGACCGTGAAAGTGTATAAATACCAAAAATTTAATCATTTACTTTTCGAATGTTTATACTAGTGAAAATTGAAAATCAAATTCCCGTCTTTCTCCCGGTTTTCACAATTTCCCGGTTGAAATTTCTTGAATTCGTGAAAAAACGCCTGTTTATGTGTTTTAAACGAGTATACAAAACGTTTAAAATACGACTTACAATACCTAAAAACTAATATGAAGCATATAACATGTTATTCGATTATTTACCTTAATCACACTTCTTAAATTAATAAAACAAAAGCGTCACTTTAAAAATTTTGTATAATGATACCTTAAAAGCTCGAGGGGAATTCCAAAATCGCTGTCAATACCTGTTTCACGAAGTTACAAGTTACATATTCACTGCAGCTCTACAAGTACAGGCGTTTCACGAACGTTTTTAACAAGTGTAGAAAAAAGTCACAACTGTAACTTATTTTTCACACAATTACAGCTGGCCATCGCGCACTAAAGTAGTGAAATCTGAAGTCTGGACCACACTCAGCCATTACATTTATGGAGTCGTCTCCATGTCTTTCCACATACTGCTGTTTCTTTTATAGATGGGGCATTTATTTTAATGAGTGTCCATCTAGACATCCCACTACTGACGGCATTCCTGCTATCCTGTAAGTGTTGAAAACAACATTACCAATGTCATTCGGCCAATCAACAACTTCATGGAATTTAATATCGTTAACAGTTTGTACAATTTGGTGCAACGACCTGCATATCAGCAACCCCGTGGTACTAACCGCCATTCCCTAACCAGTGAAGAGCTGTACAAAGGACAACTCTTTCAGGCAGTGCCTCACGCGGCAGTCTGTGGCCAATATCTCCATTTTGATAGAAGTCATTCGAAATATCTCATTAAATTCATATGTACTAACGAAAACCACATTTGATCTTACTCTGAATGTTCTACGTTTTTATCTTTGGGATATTTGACGTCTTCCATATACTTCAACAAATTCTTCATCGGAAGATTCCCACGTTTTGAATAAAAGAACCAGTAATGCAAAGAAAGGGAGAGAAATTGAAATAATTATGAGAATTATCAAAGTTATCCACCTCTTGGCATAGTTCTGTGGAATTGTACTAGTAACTTTGTGTTCGTGAAACGCCTGTAACTCAGTGTAATTGTAACTCTACACCAGTGTATATGTAACTTGTGACTTTCGTGAAACAGGCCGCAGGCGACGTCAGAGCGCCTTATTTAGGCAACCATAGATACGTGAGCCCGCCATAGTGCAATTACGAGGGAGGTTCAATATATTGTTTCGAGTGGATAACGCGATTTTCGACATCAGTCCAGCTGGCTCATAATTACCAAAAATTCCCGACTCCTAGAGTATAGAGTGATTTATTAGACGCTTGGTTAAAGAATCAATTGAAAAAATTCGTGATGTAGTATCGGAAATTTGGAAATTAGACATGTAAAAAGACAAACGACAATTTATTGTTATTCAATATCAACATGGACAAGTTTTGGGCCGAGTATCACTAAAAACACTCTAAAGTATTCGTCTACAAGTACTTTTATGAAAAGTCGTGGTGAATAAAATGAGTAACGACTCCCAAATCTCCACAATAGTTTTTTCGTTCCTTAATATCCGTAGAGATATAGAGTAATCCTTTATACAGGTGGTATATCAGGTAGTGGTGTTATATCAAACCCTTGTACCCCGAGTTGCTACGCTACTGTCTAAAAGACATTTTTTTATTAATTTATTTTAGTTATATTTATGGAATATACCGTATACTATAATAGTCCAGTCATTTAAGCTTAAATTAGGTAAAAATCTCGGAATTCGAGATACCCAGCTGTAAGTCTATAAATAATTGTATATTGACACCATAAAAGTTGTCTCAAAACCTACTTATGGTAGGGTGTGAGCAACTATTAAATTTCAAGGTCAAAGGTCATAAAAATCGGTTTTTGCGCTTTTTTTAGAAATATCTCATTTCCTATGGGTTTTTTGCTATTTGTATTTATTATCAATATTGTAGAATACAAAATTCTCTACAAATTTTGTTTAAAAAAATTTTTTATACGGTGAACCGTTTCCGAGATAGAGGGCGGAGAGCGCGCGGTCACAGCATTAATATGTTAATTGAAAAATTACAAGCTGCAAATATTACTATTAAACAAGCCAGAGATGATGAGGATGTTCTTATTGTTGAAACTGAAATTGAAGAATCAAAGTCTAAAAAAACTGCAGTTATAATAGGACGAGATATCGATTTACTTGTCATTTTAATTCGGCATCCACTGTCTTACGAACAAGAAATTTTCTTTAAAAAAGTTGGGAAAGGTAATGTAAAACGGAGATATACTCGACTAAAAGTGTTAGGGGCTGTGACACAACTTCTACGCTTTTTAAAAAGGGGAAAAATCATTTTTAAAAGTTTTTGAGAAACTGACACATTTGGATGCTGCAGCATTTGAGGAAGAAAATTGTTCGGCCCAGAGATTATTAGAGAGTGGAACTCAAACCTTATTGGCAGTCTATAATGCTCCGAAATCTGTGAAAAGTCTTCGTTATATGCATTACGTCAAGTCTACAAAACTTAATAAACCTGTGCAGCTTTCAAATATTCCACCAACACGTGCAGCTGCTCATAAACATTTCAAACTTGTATATTATCAAGTTCAAACTTGGTTAGGACATGATTTGGAACCCCAGGTATGGGGTTGGGCAATGCAAAACGATTTTCTGGAGCCTATCATGACAATTTTTACCACCTGCTCCAGAAGATTTGCTAAATACAATATTCTGCAATTGCAAGAATGGTTGTGGTTCACGATGCGGATGCAGGAAAGCGGGCTTGCAATGCTCTTTAGCTTGTGGCCAATGTAATGGGCAAGCTTGTCTCAATGCTCTACCATATCAGAGCGACATTAACGAAGATGGAACCTTTGACCCCGAAATCATGGAAGAACTTGAGACAAACGTCGTTGAAGACGATAATGAAGACCAGTTTGAAACTTACCAGCATCCAGAAGACGACGATGAAGAGGAAGAAGATGATTAAAATTATAAATTGTAGTTTTTGCACCCTTTATTCCATTTCTTTACTTTCAATAAAAATAAATGTATTGAATGATATTTTTTAATAAAAAGATTAATTCATAATTTATTTGTTTTTTTTTCATCATGTAAGAAGTTATTAATATTAATTAGGTTAAAATTCAAATATAATTCCTATATTTTCATTAACAATTCTGCAATTACATGGGCAGGTAAGTGTTGTTAAATAGAATAAAAAGTGGATAACTTAGGAAAAAGATGATAAAATATAATATAATAGTTAATAAAAATTGACAAATATTTATAATCATTGATTTATCGATAGTTCATCAAGTATATATGGCGCGTTTTCGACCGGAGTCACCGGTTGACCTGAAGTGATGCTGTGACCGCGCGCTCTCCGCCCTCTATCTCGAAAACGGTTCACCGTATAAAAAATTTTTTTAAACAAAATTTGTAGATAATTTTGTATTCTACAATATTGATAATAAATACAAATAGCAAAAAACCCATAGGAAATGAGATATTTCTAAAAAAAGCGCAAAAACCGATTTTTGTGACCTTGAAATTTAATAGTTGCTTACACCCTACCATATGTAGGTTTTGAGACAACTTTTAGGGTGTCAATATACAATTATTTACAGACTTACAGCTGGGTATCTCGAATTCCGAGGTGAACTTACTATAATGACTGGACTATAATGTTTATATCTCTTCTTCTGAACGTACAAGTTCACTTGACCCAAAAGATTGTTTTGGGAAAATCTGTATTACGATCAGTTTTTAACAAAACAATGAATGTGCCCGAGTCCAAGTTTTCAGTTATAACGATTAAAAAAAAACAAAAGAAATGTGAGACAAGAGTTACTCAAATAAATAGTAGTCGTATGCAAATTTTTTTGCTTATTCCACTTCAAATATTCGTGTATTTGCTTCACTGTAATTGCTTGATACAGTTAAATAGCGTCTACATAGACGGCGGATGTTATTTCTCACAAAGGATTCACTTCCACGATTATTTCGATACATCATCCGTCTGATTTATTTATTTATTTATTCACTTATAACTAGTAAAAAATAAAAAACGGATAATATATGCTTTTTAATAAGAAACGTGTCATCCCAACCCCAGTATAATAAAATTAGTATACAATAATTAACATTAATAAAATGTAGTAGGTACTTATTTGGTTTGAACATTTTTTACAATCCAAAGTTTCAATTTACTTTTTAAGTACTAGTAAATTTCCCTTTATGACCTTAAGTTCATTTGGTAATTTATTAAATGATTTTATTGCCACAATAAAACTATTTTTATCACTAACAATATTTATTATTATATATAGTAATATACAACAGCTTCCAAGAAAAAAAATTGCTCCATATTTAATGGAAAAGCGCTATTAGTAAAATTGTTTTTGTTAATAATTTTTAATAATTTGTTTTGAAGCGTCTGTATCAGATTTAAATTATTAGAATACGCACCACCCCGTGTAATAATTCCATAACCTATAATACTTTGAAAAAGTGCATAATAAATTACCATAAGACTTTTATTTTCTATAAATTAAGATACAGACCAGGGGTTCACAATCTGGGGGGCGCGGAGAAAGTTCATGGGAGGCATGACACCCAAAAAAATAAATAAATAAGTTACAAAAATAATTTTCTCAAATCTAAAACGCCGAATTGATGATATGGCCGGGGATATTAAAAACCAGGTGGTTGATGCAATGAAACAATCCCCGTTTTTTGCTATCCAGCTTTGATTGTACGTATATGAAAGTATGAAGGATGAACTGATGTTTTCTACTGAGCTGGTGACCAATACTAAAGCTGTAGATGTTATGAAAGCAGTATCAGACTGTTTTGAGAAACACGAACTTTTTTGGCAAAAACTTATTGGTGTATGCACAGATGGTGCGCCTTCAATGCTCGGCTCTCGCTCAGGCTTGGTGCAGTTGGTCAAAGAGAAGAATGCTGACGTGGTTGGGATTCATTGTTTTATTCGCCGTCAAGCCTTGGCAGCAAAAACGCTTCCAAAAAAGCTATGTATTACTCGACTGTTTAAAGTTCTTTGTGAAGAACTGCTGCTGCTATGTCATACAGAAGTACGATGGCTATCAAAAGGCAGTATGTTGGGAAGACTATTTGAGCTTCGTGATGAAGGGATTACATTTTTGGCACTGCAGAAACAAAACGAGCTTAGTGTAGAGTTCAAAAAACCCAGTAACCAAGTGATTTTGGCCTATTTATCGGATTTTTTTGACACGTTAAACTTGAGACTACAAGGCAAGGCAATTTTCACATCTCGCCCGAAATATTTTTAACGAATTTCTTCCCTCCTGCGTTACTGATTCGTAATTAGACATGTCTTCTACCAATTTTCCGCTTACCTAAAGTTTCTATTAAAGGTGAGTCTGCTAGATCCTAGCAAGAGTTCAAAACAATGGGAGTTATAGAATTCGTTAGATTTTTGGCTACATTCCCAAAGTAATTATCAAGATTATCGGGTGAAGTAGACGAAGAAGCCTTTGGCAACGTTGCTGATGATATTTTCATTAATTAGTCGACGAACGCCACTGGTTTTTCTAGAACAATTTTTAAGAGTTTCGATTTATAAACATGTAGACCGGATGAATTTATGCTAGAGTGAATTCGTACGACCGAAAATTCTTAGTTTCAGTTATCTATTTAATAACGATGACAAATTATTCGACAATGAATATTATCATGTACAGGCAATAAAAATATGATGCCCTGTCACGCGTAATCGTCTCGTTAATTGAATTATATTAAAAAAATTATTAATCTTATTTATTGTACAAATGATTTGTCTATCTTGATGAACTAATTATATCCAAATACTTAGTTTGAGCAACCATAATTGAATAAACAAAAAACGAAATCAGTCAGTTACATCTATGAGATTCTTATTTTGTTAATAATATTTTCATTTCTAAATAATTCAAATACTTCTACCCAGGGCCGGATTAAGCTTTGCGCTTGGGGGGGCTATAGCCCCGGGCCCCAGGTCCAAGAGGGCCCCATCATTTGGAAATCATTCTGTATTTTTTGATGTGTTGATACCACATCACACACACAAATCTAACGTATTGATATTATTTTGTGGCTTTTTCCGGGTTTTCGAATTCCTTAAGGGGGCCCCGTCATTATTTTAGCCCCGGGTCTTATAAATCTTAATCCGGCCCTGCTTCTACCTCTAAACTCATCCATTTTTTGCTACAACAAATCTATATCTGTTAAAACCTGTGGTGCACTTCTTCTGCTTCTCCATTCATCTCAGATCGGATCTTGTTCTTTTGACCATCATCTGGAATCTTCAAATACAAGGTGTCCAGAAAGGGTATCGGGTATTTGTAAGTTCAAGTAAACAAAAAATATTCATAAGCAATAAAAACTTTTATCGTTTTTTGATACCTTATGAATTGGAAAATTATTTTGAAAAGATGATGTTATCCAAATGAGGACCGTTACGTTGCTGGTATTCTTCTAAACGGGCACGAAAATTGGCGATAACACGTCGACATAAAGCTTTTGATATTGCTGCCATTTCTGACCTGATGTTTTCCTTCAATTGGGTTCGGTTCGTTGGATTATTTTGATAAACCTTACTTTTAAGGTATCCCCATACAAAATAGTCAAGCGTGCTAAGGTCGGGGCTTCTGGGAGGCCAGTTGATGTTACCCCTTCGCGAAATGACTTTATTAGGGAATAATTCACTCACAACTTCCTTCGAGTCATTCGAGGTATGACAAATGGCACCATCTTACTGGAACCACGTTCTTGAGTTGAAACCTGCAACTCTGGGACCAAAAAATTTCGCAGCATATCGCAGTAACGGTCACTATCCACATTGATTGCTCGGCATCGTTGATCTTCATGAAAATAAGGACCAATAATTACTTTAGCAGACATAGCGGCCCAAACAACGACCTTTGGGCTGTGCAGGGGTTATTCATACTTTCAACTGCCCAGTACCGACAATTCTGCTTATTAACATGACCATTCAGGTCAAAACAAACCCTTCCCCGTTCCCTTTCGTCGTTCCATTTCGAATGTGGCGCGAAAACAAATACCCGACACCTTGTAGTTGCTCTGCAGCTTCCAGGTAGCTGTTTCAGGAAGTTGCTGGTGTTTCCATCTTACCCATATCTATTAAAACAATGCAATTACTGGTCGAGGAGAAAATATAATTTTTCAAATAGTAGGTTACCAGCTTCGTTTCGAATATCAGGATTTAGAGTCAATCTTAGCCGAAGGGTTGTTTGACATCAAAGATGGCAACTACAGAATAATCCTTGTTGAAACGATATGGATAGAGCTGTAGTTCTGGGGAAACTTCGAGTTCTATTGTATCACGTTCATTACGGCTGTCAGCAATACCATTTCTCTTCTAGATGGCTGCTTCAGGAAGTTACTGTACAAAATTATGTATATCGAAAGATTAAAGTACGTTGCGCGAGCTAAATCTCTAGAAACGACGTAGCTTCCAAACACCTCGCCTGGGTTCGTTTAAGTATGGAACAAGGATTAGGTAGAAGGTTTTGGTTTTTTCCAAAGTCAGGTATATTGAGCACGATTAATTTAATTCTACGCTATTTGGATATTAAGAAGGTTACTTGGAATTTCATGGGTCAAACATCCGTCAGTTAGGTGTGGACGGATTATCGTTTTATTGAGATAATTTGTTCGGTCTACCAGTATTAAGTATTTTTAAATGCAAGGTCAAATGGCGTGGTCCATATTAGTTTTCAAGGCACTAATGATGTGGGCTACTTTCTTGGGGTAGCGATTTCCTTGATTTTGTTTAGTGCAGCTTGCCGATGGTTAAATTTGATACAAATTGTAAACAGGTCAGTACAAGAGTAATTTTTGTCGCTATCTTTTCTCTTTCTCTTTTATCTTATGAAAAAGATTAATAGAGGTCAGATTGAATCACATGGTATAATATATGGTTGCCCTAATAAAACATACAAGTGAATTTAAATTGAACGGAATAGCGAGCAGAAGTGGATCAAGTGATTATTCTTTTCACAATCTCTTCAATTGAAGGAGAAAGACAATAGAGACAAAATACGGTACTTGCTTAGGTTATTTAGAATATTTAAGATTCATAAATTTCGTCGTATACCGTTTTAAATACCCACGTACTGTATCGATTAATTAAAAAATTAGGGTTATGTTTCTCGAGATAAATCTCGAAAAGTATAAAGTAATGTCAAGTACAGCGTTAACAAATATCATTTTTGTAAGTCAAGATATTTATTTTTATATATCTCTAAGTGTATACAGGGTGTGGCGCTAAAAGTTTTAATCAAAAGCAATTACGGATACAGTTATGTCAGAAATCTAAAATTACGAAGCTGTGTGTTTGGGAAGACGCTCAGCTCGAATATAGTGTAACCAATGAATACCCAACTTATTTATATTTCATACAGGGTGTTAAACTTATCCGCCTATACCGAGCAAAGTGAAGGAGGCATGAGCGAAGTTCGTTCCACAGGTATATACAGGTAAATTACTGCCTGATCCAGATATAGCCTGGACAGGCGAGAAATTTCTTGCTTACTTACTTAATTTATTTATATACTAACACTAAATAAACTAAACTACTTATTATTTACTAAACTAGACACTAAAACTTATTACTAAACACTTATCTAATTCTTAACATATTAATTTGTTTAAACACGTCGTTTACTTATCTATCCCTATGTATTGGGGATGATATCAGATTATTTTCTGACTTTCTGTTTGATAAACAAGCGCCTATTTATATATAAACGAATTTCTCGATAATTTGGTTCTTGAAAGTAAGCAAACTAAGAAATTGATTCTGGGAAACCTACTACTGCAAATTAATTATAAAAATAATTTAAATGTTTATCGGAAATTTATACCCGACGCGTCTACCGAATGTTAGATACCATTAACATAATTGAACAGGACGGCCTCACGGTACATATCGTGGACGAGTTCAAAACAATAACTTACTAAAAAAAATCCCAATTGTGTATTAACAATAGCTTATTGTTTGATCCATAGTTTAGCCACAGTATTTCGCCAATTCTTCCTACCTCATCTATATCTTGTAGCCATTTTTTCTTTGGGCGCTCTCTTCTTCTTTTCTCTCCTTCCTCTTCTTCCATTTTCGCAATGTGTGCTAATTATCTTGCTCTTTGTTCTCGAACTGTTTTTCCATAACCTTCAAGTATTCGAAGATAGTCTCTAGTTCTACATCTTCTGCAGATACCTTCTGGAATTTCAACATCGTCTTGACGTTTTTTCCCCACTATGTCCTCACATTTTTGACCTGGCCAATTTTTTTGATGCATATAGAATTGCTAGTCTTATTATTTCATCCGTTTGGATTTTGACTTTTTTTGGAAGGTTTGTCGTAGTAATACAGGACTTTTCGGAAAATACAACCCGGGGTCATGTAGATCAACTAACAGATTATTGCGGATCCTAACACAGAACCAGATTTAGATCGCAAAACTTCGCATTCAATTCATCAACTTTTGATTCTCATCACTTTTTTGTGCGATAATTCATCGCTTATATTTATTTAGTAGTATAATAGATCCTAGATGTTTAATAATGGTTATCAGCAGTTGTTTTTATGCTGAAGTACCAACAGAACAGAAGCCCCAAACCTCAGTGCTACTTATGATACTTAATGGTATTTTTAAAGTTTAAAAAACCATAGACAAATGACACATAGTGATTTTTTATTTGTTCTATGTGTTTTCCGAGCTATTCTTTCTCTTTTTTATCTGCAGCTGGGTTCTATGTTTGTCTCTTATCAGTTCTGTCATCAAGGGCTGCCTTGTACTCACCATCAAACCATTCTTCTTTCCTGCTTTGTCTTTGCCTTTTAAATAACACCCCATCGGTCTTCAATTGATGAGTTTGTCTCTTGGTTTTCGGTTAGCCTCGGTTCCTCTTTCTATTTCAAATTCATCTGTTTTTTCTGATACTATATTGGTATTATTATTTCATGAATAAGGGATTTAGTGCCGACGAAAATTGTTACTTTGAAATAAAATTGTCTATTTATATTCTAATTGAAACTAAACTATCCGCGAATAAAATGAATCTTCGTGGAACCCCCTTACCTCTAATACCTAACAGTACCATCCAGGGTACCCGAAGTTTTTGTAGCGTAGCGGGGCGTAACTTATCAAACGCGCGGAACAGCCGTTCTCTTCAGTACTTCAGTTCTTTGACAGAGTACCGAAGAAGAGACGCAGAATAATACGTCTAGTAACAAGTACCGGCGGCCTTCACAAAACTCTTTTGCATATGTAAACAGGAGAGAGACAGGTCTAGGTCAACAAAGGTATTCCTAAACGCCCGCGGGATTATTTTTTTTTTCGGCGGCGGTTCCTATTTTTTTTTTTTAGAATTTTGTGTTGTGACTGATTTTAGTGTTTTTGTGATGCATTCGACGAGGAATGTTTTTTGTTTGTTATGTACTTTACTTCAAGTGGTAAGTTTTTAAGAAATTACGGTGGTTTTAGGAGTGAAAAAGTTTTTGGACTTTTGACTGTTCTATTTTGATTGAAAAATTGATTATGGTGCTTTATTAAAATAGTTAATTATGTTTAGAAGTTTTAACAATAAATATTTGCTTTTAATGTGGACTAGCCATGTTATATTTTAGAAAAGCTTTTGTGAGACCAACAGAAAAAGGTTTGGAGTGGTGAAAACCCTTTGTATATTAAACTATCATAAGATCTATATGAATCTCTACGAAAATGATTTAGTGGCGAGTTCCAAACACCAGCTAAAGCTCCTGGAAAACTAAAATTTCAAATAGAAAATCATTTGAAAGAAATACTTTGAAGGAAAGTGTATGCGTTCTTCTTGAAATGGGAAACCAAAGAAGAAATAGATTTTATTTAGATTAAACATGGATCAATGAAGGACATACGAGGATTGATTGAAAAATTCTTAGCCTACTATAGAACCAAACAAAATTTCAATGTCAAAATACTTTACTACTCCTCTTAATTGGATACTTTTATTACTGAGAACCAGCAACGTCTCTAGACCTTTCAAAAAAAATGTTTTTCAGTTGAGGAAAGAGATGATGGTCGGACGGACCCAAATCTGGTGAATAAGTGGGATGTTCTAGTAATTCAAACCCTAAATCACGAATTTTTTGCACGGCAGTACGAGATTTGTGTACAGGGACGTTGTCCTGCAAAAACAAAACACCTTTGGATAGCTTTCCGTGTCTTATCCTTCCTCAATGTCCAATCTTTTATACCTAGCAACCTAGAATCTTAATCGTAGATTGAGTTCAAAGCTGGAAAAGGTTTTTCCAAGTTTTAGATTCGATTGAACGAGTTTCAGAAATACCTGTTCGATGCAGCATTTTATTTCTTTGTCTGATGTTCAATTTTTAGAAATCTACGGGTCCCTTGTTACGTGTTTCTTCAAATATTCCTTTGTTCACGTATTGAGGTTTTGTAGCCACTTCTATTTCAATTCTAACATTCGAGTTTTTGAAGAAATTAAGTTGTTATCGACTAAATCGTCCTCTATCTAACATTTGTGGTGATATTATCTTTTATATCCGCTGCTGTACAGTTGCAAAGTTGGGAATATTCAACCACAAATTAATTTGGAATTTGTTTAGATTTTACTAATTTAATACATAAGGTGTTTAACTTAACTGAGTAAGAGTATCCAGCCGGGGTTACAACCTTCGAATATAAATTAAACAGGAGTCGAGACTGCACACATCCTTTTTGGTTTTTATGCTATTATTGTTTATTTTTCTTGCGATGTTCGGTTCCAATATAAGTTTCCAATACATCTATGTCGAATCTTTTAAGGAGCTGCATTAGTTTGTGGTGTGGTGCACTATCGAATGCCTTCTCGTTGTCAATGGAGCATAGACAAACATCTTTTCTTCTGTCTTGGTCCTTGTCTCTTTCGTATTTTTGATAAATTCTTGGGTATGTGATTTTTAGGAATAATTTTAAGGTATGATTCATCGGGCAAATAAGTCTGTGATATTCGGATTTTTTGCTTTTGTCTTTTTAGGTTAGGGAATAACCTAACCTAACACAACAACTGTTTGAGACAACTGCACGAAAACTATGCTGTGTATACATATATTTCTGATCGATTTAAGATAGTCCGAATTGTTTTTATCAAACATTATACGCTGTGCCAGTTATGAGTGACATAGTTTTTACTCAAACAAAACAAACTCATAAAAAAGATTGAACGAACGTATATATACCGATAAAAAAAATCTCATTTGCAACAGAACAAGTTTAACTGTCTAATTCCGTTGGCAATTCAATGGGTCCAATTATTATATATTATTACGATTCAGTTTCGTCGATTTATATAACCTATTCGATTTTTTATTACTGTTACGGTTTTTATTTCTGTTTGCCATATGGCGTTGGCTCTAATTAACCCACCTGCTAAAATATTATACAAGGGGTTACGATATTCAACTAACAACGCATGAAATAATGCAAAAACAGGCAGAAACTATTAAGCTTCAAATGGTTAGTTAATGAGATAATTGATTTTATTACCATCTTTTAGTATTTTGTCAAAAATTGGATGAATTTTTTCTTTTATTTCATCCTCTATCTACGACGTAAACGTTTAAAAAATAACCAGAAATCACACATGGTCAAATCAAGCCAAAATGATGCATGTTCAACGACTGTCACTTTATTAGTCTGCTGGGCGTTATTTGACAATGCATTACTGCTACATAGGTGAACTGATTCCTTTAGCACTGACGGAGAGCGTGCCAAGACGCACCCGCTTGATTATCGGAAATAGGACATGGGAATTTCTTAATCATTTATTTAATTCAAATTAATGTTAGATCAAATAATAATAAAATAGCCCAGTACTCAGTGATAATCTGTCAAAATGGCAGGTCATAACTCAATGTAGTTAAAACTATAAAAAACGATGGGTAGATTTCACTAGATGTTTTTGTGAATTATTGTGAAGGCATATAAAAGCTTTATTCGAAAAATATGCTCCCAAGAAAGTGAAAATCGTTTTTTTCTTTCTCATGGCCACAGTGTTTTGCAATTTCAAAGGTGCAATAAAGTAAATTTTTCTTGAAAAGTCATTATCCCGTCAAACTTTCTCTTGATCTTTTACGACCCTCTAAGGCGCGACTTCTTCTACATATGTGCAATAGGACTGATTCCAGCTTGTTTTAGTCTCGTGCAGCCAGAATGGGCCTTGCCACAATCGCGATTTTAGCAACTGTTTGATACTGCAACCTCCCGAAAGAAGATCCACTGAATTGAGTTGCCTCGGAAGATGACGTCAGGTTTAGAAGAGCTAAATTCTTGGAGTTGACGAGCCGGGTTCCTCTCGAAAAAATTCCAATCTTTTTGACGCTGTTTTCGCGAATCTGAACATCAATACACGAGAACATCCTCTAATCGTAAGCTTCTTACAATGCCTTCAATTAAAAAGTCAATTACAACTCTCCCTTGCAGGAAACGATTGTTAATTCCACCCAAATATCGATTTACTCATCTTGCAAAATATAGGCCTTTAAGAGAACTCCTCCAAAGGTTTTGATTGTTTAATTATCGAGTTTATCATCCCTGGGCTGGTCTGAATGAGAAGTTTCAGGTTCACAGACACTGGAGAACAAAACCCAATTGGATCACAGATGTTTGGGACCAGGGAATCAACCCTTTAGTTCGTCATTCCTTCAGACCCAGTCAGTCCTTTCCAATAGTTCACTTCTGTCCGTTATCGAGAACACAGCGGACACTAGCACTATCACTGTCTTTTATCTTTTTGGCGGAGAGAAGAGAAGAGAAGTGGATGAAGAAGGTGTTTCCAGGATTACGATAATCCTTCGAACGTCCTTTGGTTTAAACAGTTTGGACGTGTCTCTATTTCGATAGTTTCTAGAATATTCCTGGACTTGAAGGAACGAAGTTTTGATTCTATTGATTGTGTGTCCAGTATGGATACCATGTTGTTCAATAGAGGAATTATCGAATTAGTGATTTGTCTGGCCTATATAGGAACAGGTGCGGTTTGAGCAGGGGATTTCATACCTTGGACGCATCTGATTAGAGTTTCTGATTGGGTTTGGAGATGCGACAGAGTGCATTCGATTCGCGAGAGTCTCTCGGGAAACTTTGCGAACAAAAATTATGAATAAGAAATCAAAATTGTATTTGTACAGGTTCTTTCAAATCGAATGCTAATAAAATATTGTGTTTGTGCTTTATTTTTTCAACTATATTTCGTTTGTAACGTGTAATTTGTCACAAGTAGTTAATTTGATGGTGAATTCTCATAACTACATTAGTTAAAATGATTCTTCAGCATTTACGTAATAATTGACATACTTCTTTGGTTTTAAAGAGTCGGGCAGTTTTCAAATTAATACATTGTATGAATAATTTTACAGTAATCTCGAGTTCACTATCATACAAAATCGTTCATTCGTATATATGTAACGTTAGTAATGAAAAAAAAAACAGTTTTTTATTATTAAAGTGATTTTCTCGATAATGTTGTATGAAGGTAATATTTACGCAAATTCTATAAAACGATCTATTAAACTTATTGAACATGTAAACAGTTATCTTGAAGAGTAATATGCGAAAAATTACTATCGTTCGATCGAAAACTTAATTAAACATATTCGCCAGAGACGTAAATTACTAATAAAAATCTTAAACTCTAACGGGGGTTTTAAATTGAATTTTACAAATTTAGCTGATTATTCGTGAGTTTATGGTATCTGATCGACGAATGTACTTTCACAAATAAATAATAAGAGACTACGTACATACCTGTGTGTTTTGTTTTACGTTTAGTATACAGAGATGACTGAGAACACGAGACATAAGTACACGAAGCATGGAAATAAAGTTAATCGAATTTATCGTGCTATTAAGATTGGATTACTATCAAATATTCTTTTTACGTAACTTTTTAACAAAAATGAAGGAACGGAAATTATTTTTACTATAAAAAACACGAGATCAAACTTATTAACGTAATAATAAACAAAATAAATAGTTGTATTTATATTTCCTAACCTCATTTTGGTTTTTCTTCTTTTTTATAAAAGTTGTGCGTCGACTGCTAAGAGTCATTAGCAGTCATTAATATTATACTATTAGAAAGTACATACTATATACAAAGTTGTTATATTACGTACAGTGAGAATTATTATTAAGCTCTGGACCTGCAGCTACATTACTACAAATTGCCAAATCTCCAAAAAAAAGTGAAGATTAGATCTATCTATGGAAACTTGCGTTGTGGCTGGGTTTCAACGACGAATTAACAATTTTCGAGAAAAAAGAAGATTAGAATTGATCGTTTTCATTATTATTGTTGTAACAGTCGTAATATAATACAAAATATACAATTCTACAATGGTAGTTACAAAAAAATATATTTTGAATGAGAGGGATGTAAAGGGTTTTCCAATAAAAGGTGTTATTTTGAACAGCCCGCTATTTTGGTAAATGTCATTTTCGAAGCTGTCATTTTTTGACATTTGGCAAGTAGAAACTACGCCATTTATGAAAATGGAACGATACATGCTTCAACAACGCATTGAAATTATTAAAATTCACTAAAAAAATGGTGAAAGTTTGACAGAGACGGTTCGTAAAACTAAAACATTTTCGGGTCGACGTGAGGCACCTTCTCGGACCGCAATACAGAAATTAGTGGAAAAATTTGAGCTATTGGGACAAGTTAGTGATGTGAACAAGTAAGTTTCGACGCGTTGTATGGAATATGCAAGTTTTAACAGTCGCTGATATTCTTGAAATATTATCCGCCTATAGTTATAAGAGAAGTCAAACAACATTTTAGTTCTTCACTATCGAAACCAAAAAAATTTCCATTGATCCCCGGCTACGATTGTGGACCATCAAATTTCTATCTTGTATTAACAACAAGCGCGGATCCAGGAGGAAAGGTCACGGGGCCACGACCTCCCCTAAACCCTGATTAATTAGCTTGGTTTTTTGTTTCAAAGGAATTGAGGTTTAAAGTAAAAATTTAGTAAAATTCGTCACTATGCTGTCAAAAACAACGTAATTAACTAATATTTTTTGGGTAAAAGACTTAAAATGCCATGTCTTTGGGGGAGAACTCGTCCTAATACTAATGACCCCCCGTTTATCAAGACCCTGGATCCGCCCTTGATTAATTAATTTTTAATACACATGGGTTTGACCACTCCAAACCTTCCTCTAACATAACGACCCTTCAATGTTGCAAAGACTACTTTAATTAGGACATTAACCACATAAAAATCAATAATACCTTAACGGAATTTCACCCAACCGACATATCGCTACAAATAAATTAAAATAAATGCAAATCCAGTAAATGTGTACCGCGTTTCGTTCTGCTCGACTTATAAATCTGTTGTCGATTGTGATAACTGCATTTTCATCACATCGCGAACCGTTGAGCGACGTTATGTTTTCCATCAACAAGATCGTAAAGTTCGGTTAAAGATGTTGTTAAACAGCAGGCACGTCTGCATGGCCGATATTCATTAGACTTGTTACAATGATTTTGAGATTGCTACGAAACGATCTGCTGACCAAAACCTCTGCTTGTCGTCTTTTATGTTCTGAAGGATCAGAAAAAAAAGTCTTCTTCTAGTACTTTCAACGTAGAACTGTAGAGTGGTCAATATTGAGTTAGGGATGATTTACGAGGTCTGGCGATTAAATAACGAGACTGCGCGCCTAGAGGGCGCCCTAGACGAGTTGGGTATCTAGATATCTTGTTTATGCACGTCCCAAAACACGTTTCCGACACTATTATAGTATTTGTGCAGTAGCGGTTTGAAACGAACGTGTTTTTTCCCGTGCCGAAAACCATGAGCAAACAAGAGCAACGTATCAATCTCAAATTTTTCGTAAAATTGAAAAAAACTTCGACTGAGTGCTATAAATTGTTGCAAGATGCCTATGGGAACGATTCTCTATTTCGTGCGCGTGTTTTTGAGTGGTGTAAGCGCTTCAGTGAAAACCGAGAGAGCAAATCAAAATTCAAGGTAATGTTGATCATTTTTTTCGACTTTATCGGTATCGTGATGACTGAATGGGTCCCAGAGGGTCAGACTGTCAACTAGACTTACTATTTGACAGTTTTGGCAACACTGCGAGGACTAGGTCGTAAAAAACGGCCAGATTTTGCACCAGGACAACGCATCTGCCCATAACGCGCTATCTATGCTTGAACACCCACCGTTCTCACCAGATTTGGCACCGTGCGACTTTTTTTGTTTCCGGAGATAAAATCTGCTTTGAAAGGTACCCGATTTGAGTCGATGGAAGCGGTAAAGCAAAAAACGGCAGAGCTCTTAAAGACACTCACCAAAGAAGACTTCCAGCACTGCTTTTTTGTAACCAGTCTCGTTATTTAATAGCAAGACCTCGTATTTCCGAGGAATATGAAGGTTATTTCAAAAAATTTTCTCCTTTCGTTCAGAAAACTTCAGTTGAAGGTATATTTCAAGCAGAATTGAACAATTTCCTTGCAACCTCTCTGAACAATTTTAGGTATGGAACGGTATATAATGTTTCTGGGAAGAAAAGGGCCCAATTACTTCAAGGTATGGCTCGGAAATCAGTTGTATCTCATTTGAGGACAGTTTTAGAAAATGTCGTACCAGGATCATGGCGCACTAGCTAGTTTTCTAAGAACTAAGTACTTCTGAAAATGAAATTTCACGCAAATTCTGTGAATGAAATATTTTGGTTTTCCCAAAAATGTAAAGTTGCGACAGTTTTTGTTGATAAAAGTAGAAAGTTACTTTAAAAATAAACAAGAAGTTTCCTCGTACAATTTATAAACGGTGTTATCAAGTTTACTTAGCTACGAGAAAGTTGAATGCCTAATTAGTATGAAGAAAAAGCTGGTGAAAAATGTAATCGATCCCGTTCAACCGCCCACATCGCGTGTTTGAGATAAACTTGAAAAAAAAATAATTTCAATGAACTGATTCACGATACGCAAGAATTGTCTGTTCGGATTTGTGACTTTAAAGTATCCGAGAAATTCCTAACTGTATTCAATATTTTTTTTTAATCAAAAATGGGGATAAGCGAAACCAACTTTAAATTACAGAGGATGTCTGTGAAAATTGTAATGTAATTTTAAAGCTAGTCTACTGTACATTATCTATCCTTCAATAAGAATTTTGGAAACAGCCGATAATTTTTGGGAGCCAAATCTGGAGGTTATGGCAAATGCTCAAATAATTCGAATCTTACCTGGACTAAAAACACGACGTGGGTGCGTTATTCTGCTGTATAAAACATCCCTTACTTTTTTTTATCACTCATAATACGCTAAGCGTGATCTACCCTTCTGAAGATTTCATCTTGAATTTTCTTACCCTGTATTTGGTTTCTACTGATAGATGGAGAAAATTTTCTGTATTTTATCTACAATACGTTAAAAAAATGTCTTTTCGAGTTTGCTTTTTTTATTTCAGTTCGGACACGAGTAGGATTTCCGTGACGAATGGATTTGACTATGCCATTTAGTAAATCGATCCAAAATAAATCGAAAATTAAGAATAAAATTTTTCGATATCTCGCTTCGTTTTCGAGATATCGATACTTGAATTTGGAAAAATTTATTTTTATTTAATATTTGTATATATCAACCTAACCTAACCTAACCTAACCTAACCTAACCTAACCTAACCTAACCTAACCTAACCTAACCTAACCTAATCTAATCTAATCTAACCTAACCTAACTTAACCTAACATAACCTAGCCTAACCTTCTCATGGAGCACTTTGAGTGTAAAAAGTTCAAAAATCGTGATTTTTTTACAGCCGAAATTTCTTCGTGTGAGAATTATTTTAGTTTTATTTTATTATTATTATTTTTTTCTTAACGGGGGCTTCGCTCCCTCGTCCCCACGAAGGTTTGGCCCCTCGACTTGGATTCCGGACCCTGATTTACCCAAAAGCCACAAGCCGCGAGGAAGTTTGAAGAGGGGAGATTGGGGGCAGATAAATTGGGAGCGGGTAGATTTGGAACGAATTTTTACAGTCATTTTTCCGATTCGGTTGATTTTTTCGTTAAAAATAGAATAAATGATGCAAAAATAATTGCTAGAGAACTTTTCCAGGATAATTGTGAAATACTACAGTAGTGTGGGTTTTCAATTATATAACAAACTAAATAATATAACTTTTGAACGTATTTTTTGGTCGAAAGAGAGAAATTACTAATTAAATCTTCAAACTATCATTAAATATTTTTTTAATTCATAAATAATGAAAAATAACTGATAATTCTTTATGAATTATTCATGTATTTATCGTATGTTAAGTTATATACATCAGAGTGATGAAAGTTATCAAAAATGCCCCATTTTGTTATAAAAAACTGTTTTTTTCAATATAATTGTGGAGTATCCGGGTAAATAATATAAAAATTAAATAAAAAATCTCTTGTTTATTGAATTTTAAGTGATAAAATATTCATTTGAAACGAAATATTGAACGCCATCTGTTCAATAAAGCGAATTTTGAACTAACGTTTGATTATAACTTTAAGTATCGATATCTCGAAAACGAAGCGAGAAATCGTGCTCCCCTCTCAAATATTTCCACGCAAATAAACCGAAACTCAAGGTGTGTCAACAACTCCTTGCTACTTTAGTTTTAAGATATGGCAACACTGATGTGAATATGTCAAAACTGACATTGCCGTCATAAAGTTTGACATTTTTAATGGCGAACGTACTCAGAACGTGTGCTATTTGAGATGTTTATAAATACTTGGTCAAAAAATGGAATTAAATCGAAGACATCTTCAGGCGATGACTTTCGACGAGGATTAAACCAACAGCAGTATGCCGATCAAATCGTTTAGACTTTTGGTGACGAAGCGCCATCTTGTGCAACCGTGTTACGCTGGTATTCCGAATTCAATCGTGAACGCATTTCATTACAGGATGAATTTCTTGAAGTTCGGGAAAAATCGGCCGAAAACATCGATGCCAAATCCAAAAAAAGTTGTTCAAACACAAAAGTTTTTGAATAGTTACAACATCGAATTGAAGGGTCATCCTTGTTTGGCACCCAATGATTTCTCTCAGGTCAAAAATAAATTGTGAGTTCAACGTTTTTCTACACCTGAAGGACTCAAATTACATGTTGGAATGGAACAATTACTTCGACAATTGGTTCAAACGTGTACAAAATTGTACTGGTCTTAATGGAGAATATTTTATACTTTATATTGTATAGAACAAACGGTAATTCATCGAGAATTATCATTTTTATTGAGAATTGTGAATAATATTAATCCTTCTAATGATTCCTTTGTGGCCTATAACAAGACACAACTTGATACTATACATAAATTTCCTTTTTATTCTTTAGTTTACTGTAAACTTTTACTGTTACGAATGCTTTGGCGACAAAACTAGTTTTGAATCGTCATTACGTATATATAGTAATTATTTTAAAAGTTGATCTCACGCGCGTACAGTAAAGAATAAAGCCGACTTTTTATTATGAGATATAATATAATTAATTGTTGACTATATGTCAATTAATGTTTATAGTTAATCTATTTAAACTTGTGTCGCAAATCTGCTGGTGTACAGCCCTTCAATCTTCTCATCTCGAAACTTTGTCGAGCAATTTGACACGTTCATTATATTTTTCACTATTCATACTTCTGAATCTTCTTCTTTACTTGTGGAACGTACCACTGACCGTTCACTATCATTCGAAGCACTCTACTTTGAAATATTTCCAAAATGGCTGGATTTGAGTTGCTTGTATAAGTGGATACCTATGTCTAGGCGGGATTAAACATTTTTTCTCTCGAGATATCGGTAACTCTAGAGAGCACTGGTAGTGAACGTCGTGATTTCTTTTCCTGCAGCACACTACACCAGCCACAACACCAATTTGGCATGTTACTTTCGTTGCTTAAACTTTCAGCTTTCCAAGCTTTTTAATCCATCTTTTTCTCCCATAAAGTCATAAATTTATTAACGTTGGACCTATTGAATCTTCTGCATTGCGAGATTGCGAAATTGATTCTGGTTTTCTGAGTTGGGGATCGCGTTGCATAAAGAACCGTTTTTCACCGGCCATTTTGTAGTCATATTAATGATATGGCTTCTAATTCCAGAATATGCTTTTTAATTCTCCATTTTTTCACTAAATGCACAAGATTGTTTTTATCTTTTTCCCGTTAGCATGAATAATCAAAGACTGCAAACCTCGTTATAACCTATTTTCTCGCCCCGAAAGGCTCTAATTGCTGCTTCACTCCACTGACCATACTTTAGTTTACCTTTTGCAGCATATTTTCTCTAAAAAAATAAATTTGAGCTCTATAAATCGTACCGGTGCGAATTAAGCAACGATAGGTAATTATACACTTTCAAGGTCGCCTGGTTTTTTGGCTCTAGAAAATCGAAAAATGGATGCATTTTAATGATCTTGGTCTTAAAATGTTCCATTTTACGGCGGATTTATAAAAAAAATTAGTAGAAATAGCCGGAATGAAAATTTTCCATAGTTTTACTGTTTTAAATCGTAAAAAATACGGTTTTGCAAAATAATCCGTTAGAAAAAATTATGGTAATTATACACTTTCGCGGTCACCTGGTTTTTTGGTTAGGTTAGGTTAGGTTAGGTTAGGTTGGCTTTAGAAAATCGAAAAATGGATGGATTTTAATGATCTTGGTCTCAAAATGTTCCATTTTACGGCGAATTTATAAAAAAAATTAGTAGAAATAGCCGGAATGAAAATTTTCCATAGTTTTACTGTTTTAAATCGTAAAAATACGGTTTTGCAAAATAATCCTTTACAAAAAATTATCCCATTATCAGATAAAGTTCTTATATTTTTTTTTGTATTCTACATAAATTAATAAACAATTTTTAAAAAAAAAATCCAAAAAGAATGATTTTTTCAGTTTTTATAGTTTAAAATGAAATCGATGAAAAACAATCATTTTTCGTGAATAGTTTCGTACTATATTCTTCAATGTTAATAGTTTTTGGACCATTAAAAATCGAAAAATAGATAATTTCTATAATTTTGGTCTCAAAATGTTCCATTTTACGACGAAGGATTATATGTAGAAAGTCATTTTTTTTGCATTTAAAGTCAGGGGCCATCCATAAAGTACGTCACACGAATTTTAGGTCTTTTGAACCCCTCCCCCCGTGCTTGTCACAGGTTGTCACATTTTTATAACCCCCCCCTCCTGATGTGACGTCACACATTTTTTAAATTTATGTATGTAATTAAAAATAATCGAGAGAAAACTATTTTCATTTTTTACTTATTTTTATTAAATAATAATCTAATAAAATCAACATGAAGTCCAACATTTCATAAAATTTTTTAATTTTGTATTCACATCCAAACTTTGCGTTTTAGTATTTTAAATTTTAACATGTGACGTTACAAAACTATTGACCCCCCATGCCCCTTGTGCACATGCCCACGATGTACACTTCGGTCATACCCTCCCTCCCCATTAACGTGTGACGTACATTATGGATGGCCCCTCATGAAACTGTAAAAAATATTAATTTTTTTTAATTTTCGTATTTTTTTTATAAATGCGCCGTAAAATGGAACATTTTGAGACCAAGATCATTAAAATCCATCCATTTTTCGATTTTCTAGAGCCAAAAAACCAGGTGACCGCGAAAGTGTGTAATTACCATAATTTTTTCTAAAGGATTATTTTGCAAAACCGTTTTTTTTTACGATTTAAAACAGTAAAACTATGGAAAATTTTCATTCCGGCTATTTCTACTAATTTTTTTTATAAATTCGCCGTAAAATGGAACATTTTGAGACCAATATCATTAAAATCCATCCATTTTTCGATTTTCTAGAGCCAACCTAACCTAACCTAAATTAACCTAACCTAACCTAACCTAACCTAACCAAAAAACCAGGTGACCGCGAAAGTGTATAATTACCATAATTTTTTCTAACGGATTATTTTGCAAAACCGTATTTTTACGATTTAAAACAGTAAAACTATGGAAAATTTTCATTCCGGCTATTTCTACTAATTTTTTTTATAAATTCGCCGTAAAATGGAACATTTTGAGACCAAGATCATTAAAATCCATCCATTTTTCGATTTTCTAGAGCCAACCTAACCTAACCTAAATTAACCTAACCTAACCTAACCAAAAAACCAGGTGACCGCGAAAGTGTATAATTACCATAATTTTTTGTAAAGGATTATTTTGCAAAACCGTATTTTTACGATTTAAAACAGTAAAACTATGGAAAATTTTCATTCCGGCTATTTCTACTAATTTTTTTTATAAATTCGCCGTAAAATGGAACATTTTGAGACCAATATCATTAAAATCCATCCATTTTTCGATTTTCTAGAGCCAACCTAACCTAACCTAAATTAACCTAACCTAACCTAACCTAACCTAACCAAAAAACCAGGTGACCGCGAAAGTGTATAATTACCATAATTTTTTCTAACGGATTATTTTGCAAAACCGTATTTTTACGATTTAAAACAGTAAAACTATGGAAAATTTTCATTCCGGCTATTTCTACTAATTTTTTTTATAAATTCGCCGTAAAATGGAACATTTTGAGACCAAGATCATTAAAATCCATCCATTTTTCGATTTTCTAGAGCCAACCTAACCTAACCTAAATTAACCTAACCTAACCTAACCAAAAAACCAGGTGACCGCGAAAGTGTATAATTACCATAATTTTTTGTAAAGGATTATTTTGCAAAACCGTATTTTTACGATTTAAAACAGTAAAACTATGGAAAATTTTCATTCCGGCTATTTCTACTAATTTTTTTTATAAATTCGCCGTAAAATGGAACATTTTGAGACCAAGATCATTAAAATCCATCCATTTTTCGATTTTCTAGAGCCAACCTAACCTAACCTAAATTAACCTAACCTAACCTAACCAAAAAACCAGGTGACCGCGAAAGTGTATAATTACCATAATTTTTTGTAAAGGATTATTTTGCAAAACCGTATTTTTACGATTTAAAACAGTAAAACTATGGAAAATTTTCATTCCGGCTATTTCTACTAATTTTTTTTATAAATCCGCCGTAAAATGGAACATTTTGAGACCAAGATCATTAAAATCCATCCATTTTTCGATTTTCTAGAGCCAACCTAACCTAACCTAAATTAACCTAACCTAACCTAACCAAAAAACCAGGTGACCGCGAAAGTGTATAATTACCATAATTTTTTCTAACGGATTATTTTGCAAAACCGTATTTTTACGATTTAAAACAGTAAAACTATGGAAAATTTTCATTCCGGCTATTTCTACTAATTTTTTTTATAAATTCGCCGTAAAATGGAACATTTTGAGACCAAGATCATTAAAATCCATCCATTTTTCGATTTTCTAGAGCCAACCTAACCTAACCTAAATTAACCTAACCTAACCTAACCAAAAAACCAGGTGACCGCGAAAGTGTATAATTACCATAATTTTTTGTAAAGGATTATTTTGCAAAACCGTATTTTTACGATTTAAAACAGTAAAACTATGGAAAATTTTCATTCCGGCTATTTCTACTAATTTTTTTTATAAATTCGCCGTAAAATGGAACATTTTGAGACCAATATCATTAAAATCCATCCATTTTTCGATTTTCTAGAGCCAACCTAACCTAACCTAAATTAACCTAACCTAACCTAACCAAAAAACCAGGTGACCGCGAAAGTGTATAATTACCATAATTTTTTCTAACGGATTATTTTGCAAAACCGTATTTTTACGATTTAAAACAGTAAAACTATGGAAAATTTTCATTCCGGCTATTTCTACTAATTTTTTTTATAAATTCGCCGTAAAATGGAACATTTTGAGACCAATATCATTAAAATCCATCCATTTTTCGATTTTCTAGAGCCAACCTAACCTAACCTAAATTAACCTAACCTAACCTAACCAAAAAACCAGGTGACCGCGAAAGTGTATAATTACCATAATTTTTTCTAACGGATTATTTTGCAAAACCGTATTTTTACGATTTAAAACAGTAAAACTATGGAAAATTTTCATTCCGGCTATTTCTACTAATTTTTTTTATAAATTCGCCGTAAAATGGAACATTTTGAGACCAATATCATTAAAATCCATCCATTTTTCGATTTTCTAGAGCCAACCTAACCTAACCTAAATTAACCTAACCTAACCTAACCTAACCTAACCAAAAAACCAGGTGACCGCGAAAGTGTATAATTACCATAATTTTTTCTAACGGATTATTTTGCAAAACCGTATTTTTACGATTTAAAACAGTAAAACTATGGAAAATTTTCATTCCGGCTATTTCTACTAATTTTTTTTATAAATTCGCCGTAAAATGGAACATTTTGAGACCAAGATCATTAAAATCCATCCATTTTTCGATTTTCTAGAGCCAACCTAACCTAACCTAAATTAACCTAACCTAACCTAACCAAAAAACCAGGTGACCGCGAAAGTGTATAATTACCATAATTTTTTGTAAAGGATTATTTTGCAAAACCGTATTTTTACGATTTAAAACAGTAAAACTATGGAAAATTTTCATTCCGGCTATTTCTACTAATTTTTTTTATAAATTCGCCGTAAAATGGAACATTTTGAGACCAAGATCATTAAAATCCATCCATTTTTCGATTTTCTAGAGCCAACCTAACCTAACCTAAATTAACCTAACCTAACCTAACCTAACCTAACCAAAAAACCAGGTGACCGCGAAAGTGTATAATTACCATAATTTTTTCTAACGGATTATTTTGCAAAACCGTATTTTTACGATTTAAAACAGTAAAACTATGGAAAATTTTCATTCCGGCTATTTCTACTAATTTTTTTTATAAATTCGCCGTAAAATGGAACATTTTGAGACCAAGATCATTAAAATCCATCCATTTTTCGATTTTCTAGAGCCAACCTAACCTAACCTAAATTAACCTAACCTAACCTAACCTAACCAAAAAACCAGGTGACCGCGAAAGTGTATAATTACCCAAAATAACATAAACTATTGAACCGACTTTTCAAAATTAAGGTTATGTTTAATCACGTGGAAGGTAAGGTATTGATTTCTAGTTTCAGAAAAAAATTCAGTTTTTTAATGCAGTTAAATAACTTAGTTCATCATCTTCAACGTTTAAGAGATACTTTTTTAATATAAGTAGCTAAATTTTCAAAAATAATCAATAGAAAATTATTATATAAATATTTTATTAGGAAGATCCCTAAGAAATAACTAATAAAATGGACGAAATCGTCAATCAAGAAATCATTACATCGAATACCATTGTAATGTAGTTAAAATTTCTCTTGACGTTTTTCTACTCGGTATTCAGTCAAGTGAAAAATAATACGAGTTTTTTTCATGAGAAAATTAAAGAATAACGCCCTAGAAAATCACCGTGAAGTTACTTCGAAATAAATTATTCGAATCTATGTTGTGGGTTTGTTTACACCGAGACTTAAACTGTCCGAAATTCCCAACTTTTTTTCATTGGAACATTCAGTTAAAGTAAGTTTCTTAAGCAGCACTGACATTTCAACAAGAATGTTGTTGATTTGACGTAAGGCTCATCACTGTATAATGCAAAAGAATGCACAATCATTTGCCAATTTAAATCTATTACATGTTTTCCCGCATTTCGCAAGAGTTTGAAGGCATATTACACACTAGTTTAATGTTGGTATTATTTTTTAATACACATTATTACATTTTAGTATTATTGTTAATCATTTTATGTTATGTGGCATGATTTGTCTACAAATTTCGTAACGTAACGTAACTTTTCAAAACAGACACTTGAAATTGAAAGAATTCATCAAAAATTTCAGGTTATATTCTTCAATTCATTTTGCAACTAAATCTGGAACAAAATAACAACGTGGCAACGATGTTATACTATTTTTTTACTAATCGTAAAAATACTGCAACTTCAATGATTAAAATTAGGCTAATACGGTTCTGAAATAAACACTATTGTATAAAAAAAAGCTTTTTTACGGTTAGTTGAATTGTGTCTTTAGATGCACGGATACCATTAAAGATCGTGTACGTTTTTCTGATAGTGTTTAACCTCTAGATCAACATCAGACGTAATTGTTTATTTACAAAAGGTTTGTCAATTGAAATTAGAAATTGATTTTATCTAGACGGGTTTCACTAAGAAATGAGAAACCTTTAAAAGAAACCGATGCTTTTTGTACTCTTCGACAGAGAATTGAGAGTTTCGGGATTCTGGTCGTTGTATTTGAACTGAGTTGTATATTGTAAAAATTATGTTTTATCTCTAGCTGAACACCTGTTGTTTATTCTTATTATTCTGTTTCAGATATCAATTTATGGACAAGATTATGAAGGTACGTACTTAGATTAGTCTTTGATCTATTGTATATCCCGCACTGTTCACCAAACAGGCAGCAACGGTTTTGTAAAGTGAGGTATCTGTCTGGGTATTACGCGGCTTACCTCTTCTGGGTTTAAAAAGCCTGAAAGTAAATTTTTATTTATGGATTGCCTTCGACGGTTTCCTTTGGGTCTATAAAGAAGAAACAAAAGCTATCGGGAGTTTCTTCAGATGGTAGTTCACCGAAAAGTGTCCAGTAAGCATACCAGTAACTCTCCTTTGATCGTCTTTGTTCAGATCATATGGTAGAATAGAAAAAAAATCTTTTCGATTGTTTCAGACTTGGGGTCTTATACCATGTTCGTGATTTCTTCTCGTTTTCCCTCTTCTTTATGACCATGGCTCGATCGACTTGTTCATTATCGTGTACTCCGGTGCGGTCAGGTGTCCACTTAAAAGTAACTTCATTATTTGCTCCAATTGAGTTTAAAGATTTGAAGATTCAAAGAGTCGAGTGATTCCAGGATTACTCTGATATCTATAAGGATGAATATCTTTATATTGCGAGCAGTGCATGTAAGTATAGTGTATGTTTTTGCCTGGAAAATGGGAGGTTCTGAGCGCATTGGGGTAGCGAGCTTGGATCCTGGGCCATATATTTCTGGACCTTTACGTCCATTTTCCGTTTTTGAGCCATTGGTGTAGAATACTGATGAGCCTCGTGCGATCGCAATCTCGGCATTTAACCATTAACGTCGATTTTTCCTCATAATTTCATAGTTTTTTGATAAAGCATAGTTTAGAAGACATTTTGACCATATATCTATGGACATTTAACCATTAACGTCGATTTTTCCTCATAATTTCATAGTTTTTTGATAAAGCATAGTTTAGAAGACATTTTGACCATATATCTATGGACATTTAACCATTAACGTCGATCTTTCCTCATAATTTCATAGTTTTTTATTAAAGCATAGTTTAGAAGACATTTTGACCATATATCAGTGGACTTTTAACCATTAACGTCGAGTTTTCCTCATAATTTCATAGTTTTTTGATAAAGCATAGTTTGGAAGACATTTTGACCATATATCTGTGGACTTTTAACCATTAACGTCGATTTTTCCTCATAATTTCATAGTTTTTTATTAAAGCATAGTTTAGAAGACATTTTGACCATATATCAGTGGACTTTTAACCATTAACGTCGAGTTTTCCTCATAATTTCATAGTTTTTTGATAAAGCATAGTTTGGAAGACATTTTGACCATATATCTGTGGACTTTTAACCATTAACGTCAATTTGTCCACATAATTTCATAGTTTTTTATTAAAGCATAGTTTGGAAGACATTTTAACCATATATCTGTGGACTTTTAACCATTAACGTCGATTTGTCCTCATAATTTCATAGTTTTTTATTAAAGCATAGTTTGGAAGACATTTTGACCATATATCTATGGGCATTTAACCATTAAAGTCGATTTGTCCTCATAATTTCATAGTTTTTTGGTAAAGCATAGTTTAGAAGACATTTTGACCATATATCTATGGACATTTAACCATTAACGTCGATTTTTCCTCATAATTTCATAGTTTTTTATTAAAGCATAGTTTGGAAGACATTTTGACCATATATCTATGGACTTTTAACCATTAACGTCGATTTTTCCTCATAATTTCATAGTTTTTTATTAAAGCATAGTTTGGAAGACATTTTGACCATATATCTATGGACTTTTAACTACTAACGTCGAGTTTTCCTCATAATTTCATAGTTTTTTGATAAAGCATAGTTTGGAAGACATTTTGACCATATATCTGTGGACTTTTAACCATTAACGTCGATTTTTCCTCATAATTTCATAGTTTTTTATTAAAGCATACTTTGGAAGACATTTTGACCATATATCTATGGACATTTAACCATTAACGTCGATTTTTCCTCATAATTTCATAGTTTTTTATTAAAGCATAGTTTAGAAGACATTTTGACCATATATCAGTGGACTTTTAACCATTAACGTCGAGTTTTCCTCATAATTTCATAGTTTTTTGATAAAGCATAGTTTGGAAGACATTTTGACCATATATCTGTGGACTTTTAACCATTAACGTCAATTTGTCCACATAATTTCATAGTTTTTTATTAAAGCATAGTTTGGAAGACATTTTAACCATATATCTGTGGACTTTTAACCATTAACGTCGAGTTTTCCTCATAATTTCATAGTTTTTTGATAAAGCATAGTTTGGAAGACATTTTGACCATATATCTGTGGACTTTTAACCATTAACGTCGATTTTTCCTCATAATTTCATAGTTTTTTATTAAAGCATAGTTTAGAAGACATTTTGACCATATATCAGTGGACTTTTAACCATTAACGTCGAGTTTTCCTCATAATTTCATAGTTTTTTGATAAAGCATAGTTTGGAAGACATTTTGACCATATATCTGTGGACTTTTAACCATTAACGTCAATTTGTCCACATAATTTCATAGTTTTTTATTAAAGCATAGTTTGGAAGACATTTTAACCATATATCTGTGGACTTTTAACCATTAACGTCGATTTGTCCTCATAATTTCATAGTTTTTTATTAAAGCATAGTTTGGAAGACATTTTGACCATATATCTATGGGCATTTAACCATTAAAGTCGATTTGTCCTCATAATTTCATAGTTTTTTGGTAAAGCATAGTTTAGAAGACATTTTGACCATATATCTATGGACATTTAACCATTAACGTCGATTTTTCCTCATAATTTCATAGTTTTTTATTAAAGCATAGTTTGGAAGACATTTTGACCATATATCTATGGACTTTTAACCATTAACGTCGATTTTTCCTCATAATTTCATAGTTTTTTATTAAAGCATAGTTTGGAAGACATTTTGACCATATATCTATGGACTTTTAACTACTAACGTCGAGTTTTCCTCATAATTTCATAGTTTTTTGATAAAGCATAGTTTGGAAGACATTTTGACCATATATCTGTGGACTTTTAACCATTAACGTCGATTTTTCCTCATAATTTCATAGTTTTTTATTAAAGCATAGTTTGGAAGACATTTTGACCATATATCTATGGACATTTAACCATTAACGTCGATTTTTCCTTATAATTTCATAGTTTTTTATTAAAGCATAGTTTAGAAGACATTTTGACCATATATCTGTGGACTTTTAACCATTAACGTCGATTTGTCCTCATAATTTCATAGTTTTTTATTAAAGCATAGTTTGGAAGACATTTTGACCATATATCTATGGGCATTTAACCATTAAAGTCGATTTGTCCTCATAATTTCATAGTTTTTTGGTAAAGCCTAGTTTAGAAGACATTTTGACCATATATCTATGGACATTTAACCATTAACGTCGATTTTTCCTCATAATTTCATAGTTTTTTATTAAAGCATAGTTTGGAAGACATTTTGACCATATATCTATGGACTTTTAACCATTAACGTCGATTTTTCCTCATAATTTCATAGTTTTTTATTAAAGCATAGTTTGGAAGACATTTTGACCATATATCTATGGACTTTTAACTACTAACGTCGAGTTTTCCTCATAATTTCATAGTTTTTTGATAAAGCATAGTTTGGAAGACATTTTGACCATATATCTATGGACATTTAACCATTAACGTCGATTTTTCCTCATAATTTCATAGTTTTTTGATAAAGCATAGTTTAGAAGACATTTTGACCATATATCAGTGGACTTTTAACCATTAACGTCGAGTTTTCCTCATAATTTCATAGTTTTTTGATAAAGCATAGTTTGGAAGACATTTTGACCATATATCTGTGGACTTTTAACCATTAACGTCGATTTTTCCTCATAATTTCATAGTTTTTTATTAAAGCATAGTTTAGAAGACATTTTGACCATATATCAGTGGACTTTTAACCATTAACGTCGAGTTTTCCTCATAATTTCATAGTTTTTTGATAAAGCATAGTTTGGAAGACATTTTGACCATATATCTGTGGACTTTTAACCATTAACGTCAATTTGTCCACATAATTTCATAGTTTTTTATTAAAGCATAGTTTGGAAGACATTTTAACCATATATCTGTGGACTTTTAACCATTAACGTCGATTTGTCCTCATAATTTCATAGTTTTTTATTAAAGCATAGTTTGGAAGACATTTTGACCATATATCTATGGGCATTTAACCATTAAAGTCGATTTGTCCTCATAATTTCATAGTTTTTTGGTAAAGCATAGTTTAGAAGACATTTTGACCATATATCTATGGACATTTAACCATTAACGTCGATTTTTCCTCATAATTTCATAGTTTTTTATTAAAGCATAGTTTGGAAGACATTTTGACCATATATCTATGGACTTTTAACCATTAACGTCGATTTTTCCTCATAATTTCATAGTTTTTTATTAAAGCATAGTTTGGAAGACATTTTGACCATATATCTATGGACTTTTAACTACTAACGTCGAGTTTTCCTCATAATTTCATAGTTTTTTGATAAAGCATAGTTTGGAAGACATTTTGACCATATATCTGTGGACTTTTAACCATTAACGTCGATTTTTCCTCATAATTTCATAGTTTTTTATTAAAGCATAGTTTGGAAGACATTTTGACCATATATCTATGGACATTTAACCATTAACGTCGATTTTTCCTCATAATTTCATAGTTTTTTATTAAAGCATAGTTTAGAAGACATTTTGACCATATATCAGTGGACTTTTAACCATTAACGTCGAGTTTTCCTCATAATTTCATAGTTTTTTGATAAAGCATAGTTTGGAAGACATTTTGACCATATATCTGTGGACTTTTAACCATTAACGTCAATTTGTCCACATAATTTCATAGTTTTTTATTAAAGCATAGTTTGGAAGACATTTTAACCATATATCTGTGGACTTTTAACCATTAACGTCGATTTGTCCTCATAATTTCATAGTTTTTTATTAAAGCATAGTTTGGAAGACATTTTGACCATATATCTATGGGCATTTAACCATTAAAGTCGATTTGTCCTCATAATTTCATAGTTTTTTGGTAAAGCATAGTTTAGAAGACATTTTGACCATATATCTATGGACATTTAACCATTAACGTCGATTTTTCCTCATAATTTCATAGTTTTTTATTAAAGCATAGTTTGGAAGACATTTTGACCATATATCTATGGACTTTTAACCATTAACGTCGATTTTTCCTCATAATTTCATAGTTTTTTATTAAAGCATAGTTTGGAAGACATTTTGACCATATATCTATGGACTTTTAACTACTAACGTCGAGTTTTCCTCATAATTTCATAGTTTTTTGATAAAGCATAGTTTGGAAGACATTTTGACCATATATCTGTGGACTTTTAACCATTAACGTCGATTTTTCCTCATAATTTCATAGTTTTTTATTAAAGCATAGTTTGGAAGACATTTTGACCATATATCTATGGACATTTAACCATTAACGTCGATTTTTCCTCATAATTTCATAGTTTTTTATTAAAGCATAGTTTAGAAGACATTTTGACCATATATCAGTGGACTTTTAACCATTAACGTCGAGTTTTCCTCATAATTTCATAGTTTTTTGATAAAGCATAGTTTGGAAGACATTTTGACCATATATCTGTGGACTTTTAACCATTAACGTCAATTTGTCCACATAATTTCATAGTTTTTTATTAAAGCATAGTTTGGAAGACATTTTGACGATATATCTGTGGACTTTTAACCATTAACGTCGATTTGTCCTCATAATTTCATAGTTTTTTATTAAAGCATAGTTTGGAAGACATTTTGACCATATATCTGTGGACTTTTAACCATTAACGTCGATTTGTCCTCATAATTTCATAGTTTTTTATTAAAGCATAGTTTGGAAGACAATTTGACCATATATCTATGGACTTTTAACCATTAACGTCGATTTGTCCTCATAATATCATAGTTTTTTATTAAAGCATAGTTTGGAAGACATTTTGACCATATATCTGTGGACTTTTAACCATTAACGTCGATTTGTCCTCATAATTTCATTGTTTTTTATTAAAGCATAGTTTGGAAGACATTTTGACCATATATCTATGGACTTTTAACCATTAACGTCGATTTGTCCTCATAATTTCATAGTTTTTTATTAAAGCATAGTTTGGAAGACATTTTGACCATATATCTGTGGACTTTTAACCATTAACGTCGATTTGTCCTCATAATTTCATAGTTTTTTATTAAAGCATAGTTTGGAAGACATTTTGACCATATATCTATGGACTTTTAACCATTAACGTCGATTTTTCCTCATAATTTCATAGTTTTTTATTAAAGCATAGTTTAGAAGACATTTTGACCATATATCAGTGGACTTTTAACCATTAACGTCGAGTTTTCCTCATAATTTCATAGTTTTTTGATAAAGCATAGTTTGGAAGACATTTTGACCATATATCTGTGGACTTTTAACCATTAACGTCAATTTGTCCACATAATTTCATAGTTTTTTATTAAAGCATAGTTTGGAAGACATTTTGACCATATATCTGTGGACTTTTAACCATTAACGTCGATTTGTCCTCATAATTTCATAGTTTTTTATTAAAGCATAGTTTGGAAGACATTTTGACCATATATCTGTGGACTTTTAACCATTAACGTCGATTTGTCCTCATAATTTCATAGTTTTTTATTAAAGCATAGTTTGGAAGACAATTTGACCATATATCTATGGACTTTTAACCATTAACGTCGATTTGTCCTCATAATATCATAGTTTTTTATTAAAGCATAGTTTGGAAGACATTTTGACCATATATCTGTGGACTTTTAACCATTAACGTCGATTTGTCCTCATAATTTCATAGTTTTTTATTAAAGCATAGTTTGGAAGACATTTTGACCATATATCTATGGACTTTTAACCATTAACGTCGATTTGTCCTCATAATTTCATAGTTTTTTATTAAAGCATAGTTTGGAAGACATTTTGACCATATAACTATGGACTTTTAACCATTATCGTCGATTTTTCCTCATAATTTCATAGTTTTTTGATAAAGCATAGTTTGTAAGACATTTTGACCATATATCTATGGACTTTTAACTACTAACGTCGAGTTTTCCTCATAATTTCATAGTTTTTGATAAAGCATAGTTTGGAAGACATTTTAACCATATATCTGTGGACATTTAACCATTAAAGTCGATTTGTCCTCATAATTTCATAGTTTTTTGATAAAGCATAGTTTGGAAGACATTTTGACCATATATCTATGGACATTTAACCACTAACGTCGAGTTTTCCTCATAATTTCATAGTTTTTGATAAAGCATAGTTTGGAAGACATTTTGACCATATATCTATGGGCATTTAACCATTAAAGTCGATTTGTCCTCATAATTTCATAGTTTTTTGATAAAGCATAGTTTGCAACTCTATAGACATTTCTTTAGAACGCTAAGGTGCCCAATCAAGTCACCGGGCTCCATGTTCTGTACTGCTTTTATTGTCCACTTTAATGCTCAATTTTCTATGAGGGTCTTCAAAGGGGGCAAGTCTAAAATGACTTGTAGTGCTGCCGTGGGACATACCCGTGTCGTATCTATTACAAAATTTGACATAAAATACATTAGATACAGCTAGATATTCCATTCCAGTTCATAAGCACGATTTTTAAGTTTCACTTTTACAAATTACTTAAATTTAGGTAAGTACTTACTACCGGCAATTATTTCGAGAAATAACCTAAAGTATGTGTGAGTTTGATGTATATTGCGTGTTGTCGTGACCTACATCCGTTGAAGCAGCCGTTATAATTGAGCATAAACCTCAATAAAAAGTATACCAGGTGTGAGAAAATTACTTTTGATAATAAGAAAAAAACTATGTTTCAGGAATTAATATCGACTTAAGTTCATTATGTATGGTGAATAATGAATATGCAGAGTGAGTCATAACAAAGTTATGAAATGAAGAATATACAGAAGCTGTATAATTTGAAAATAATTGATTTTTGTCTAAATAATTATTCTATTCAAAATATATATAAAAATTTAAACTTATATTGATCCACAGCTAAACTGTTTGAAATCTAAATGAAGAAATTACCATTTTATGACCATTGCAGCATTGCCAAATGAATTTTTTTCTCCCACATCGTGCTTATAACCAAAATTTCTTTTCAAATTAGATTTTTTGTTGCAGTTAGCGAAATCCAGTGTACGTTCGCGATAGGTAATAATGCGGGATCTAGAGATTCGATTATAGCAAAACTGCGAAAACCCGAAGGATTCAAAGGACACCCGTTGTTCGCCGATGATCGAGGAGTTGATGCGGAAACTGATCCATCTTGTCAGATAAGACAGGATCCCAGCGATACGACGTCGCTCAAATATATTTTGAAAATTTTTGATTTCAGTCGATGTGGAGTTCTAAAGAGAAACGTAAGTGAATTATTCAGAATGTACGATATTTTTTATGATAGTGTTGTTACTGGTATAAGTCTACGTCTTGAGGCGATTGTTATATACAGGGTTTGTCCGGAAAGTAATAGGAGTGAGTCGATTTAAAAAAATTTATTGAGCCAATCGTTACAATTCTTTAAAAACTTTCAAAATAGGCTCTTTCTGTGTCGATGCAGCGCTGCCAGCGCGATTTCCAAGCATTGAAGGCGTCACGGAAGGCATTCTCCGGAATAGCCTTGAGAGCCGCGGTGCATGCTGCTTGGATCCCCTCTGTCGTCTCGAAATGCTTGCCTTTCATCGGCCTTTTCAGGCGAGGAAACAAAAAAAAGTCCAGGGTGCCACATCTGGGCTGTAGGGCGGCTGCGGAAGCGTTGGAATGCCGGCCTTAGTCAGGTAGCTGTTCACAAGAAAGGCGGTGTGAGCCGGGGCGTTGTCGTGGTGCAACTTCCAGTCTGCTGCGATGTCTTGTCGGACCCGATTGACCCTTCTTTTGAGTCTCTTGAGCACTTCCACGTAAAACTTGGCGTTGACGGTTTGTCCAGGAGGAACAAATTCATGGTGGACGATGCCTTTGATGTCAAAAAAGACAATTAGCATCTTTTCACTTTGGATTTGCTCATTCTTCCCTTTTTTGGGCGAGGAGACGCCGGTGTATGCCACTCGGAAGATTGCCTCTTTGTCTCGGGATCATACTCAAGGAATCCATGACTTGTCACCTGTGATTACGTTATTCAAAAATTGGGGGTCACTTTCACACGTGTTCTAATTTTCTTGGCACACTTCCACTCGCCGCAATTTCTGGTCGTCAGTGAGCACTTTTGGGACCATCTTCGCGCACACCTTGCGCATGTTCAAATGCTCCATCACAATGTCATGAACCACAGATTTTGATAAATTTAACATCTGGGCAATCAAACGAATACTTAGTCGACGGTCTGTGTTCGAAACTTTGCGCACACGAGTCACATTGTCGGTGTTTGTCGAAGTCGAAGGTCTTCCAGCACGGTCTTCATCGGCGACCTCTTCCCGGCCCTCCAAAAAGGCCTGGTGCCACCGAAACACACCACTTCTTGCTAAAGCAACATCTGGGTAAGCCTGCTTGATCATATCAAACGTCTCTGTCGCAGATTTACCGAGTTTCGGCTTGTACAACTCACAGAAACACGTAGCGCGAAAATGCCTGTCCTGACTCTCCAGGTGCTCGGAGACAACTGACCGGCCGCTCGTTTGTTAGCTAGGAACGCCCTCTACCGAATCCAGTCGATGCGCGCACGCTCTGAAGTACAATCGCGGCGGAAGAAAATCAGTCCTATTACTTTCCGGACAAACCCTGTAGACGGTCGTACTTTCCATCAACCACCGCGATTAATTTTGAAATTTGAATAAACTCTCCACAGTTTCTTATGTCGATGGTCATATTGGCGCTCCAAACGCGGCATTCGACATTGTCAACAGCATTGAACACGTTTCATTCAGTTTGTGCAAGTTTGCATGCAAGTGCTTGCAAAATTATGGATCGAAGTAAGCAGTACTCGATTGGATGGATACTATATTTTCTTTTCCTCCGCTTTTTCCGTAAATACCTCAAGACAATAATTAAATTATCCGGTTTGATCTGTACTGAGGTCACGCTTGAACGCGACCACGTGTAAAGAATTTACATTACAGCGATCTGATGGCTTAATATGAAATAAATCAGATCATTTGCAAAAGGAAAACTAAGTTTAATACATAGTATGGACTAGAATCACAGAATTACAGAATACCATGAGTTGTAGTTCGAATATTGAGGCTTTCTTTGTGTATGATCAAGATTATTTATGATACTAGATGTTTATAATAAATTTTCTTTTAAAACGAATTGAAGCAATTGATTTTCAACGGTAATTTTATGCTTTCGCGGTCCCCTCGTTTTTTTTGGCTCTAGAAAATCGAAAAATCATTCGATTTCTATGAATTTTTTTTAAAAATATTCGTTTTTGCGCTGGATTTACGAAAAAAATTGGAGGAATAAAAAAAATTGGTTTCAGGGTTTTAAATGTTCATGTTCATTCACGTATAATTGTTGATAACTTTTTTCCAAATAATCAAACGAAGTTGTTATTTTTTTTTTCATAATCTACATGAAAAAATGAACAAATTGAAACAAAATGTATACAAAAATGTTGATTTATCATGTTTTTACGATTAAAAATAACAATTTGTATTAAAATTGACCTTTTCTCACATATAATCGTTTTTTATTAAGTAATCATTAAAGTTATATAGACAAAAACATTCTTAAAATCACTTATGGTAATCAAGTGTACAACATTAAAAGTTAAATTTGAAAAATTGGAAATTTTTACCATTAAAAAATGGTATGTTACTAGGGTTGACTGTTAGAGACTAAAAATGAATAAACAAACATTCCTCAATATTTTTTTTTTCCAAAATGTTCGTTTTTTTTGTTTATAATAACAAACAAAATACATGAGCTGGGTTTATAAAAAACTTATGAACGATTTTATGCGAAGAAATGCGTTTATGATCACATTTAAAGTCATAAAACAATATGAAATCTCCAGGTGAGATATTTCCCATATTTTTTTCATAAATCCGCCGTGAAAACGATTTTCTATAACAAAAAAACGAGGGGACTGCGAAAGTATAAAATTATCCGTTCAAATGACGTATTGAAAAATTTATATATACGATAATAATAATAATTCTGATTCAAAAATAAACAACAAATAAATCTAATGATACTATGAATGGAAATATTATTTTAAAACATATGTCATCCTACATAAACGTTATGTGAAAAATCAAACTTGTTAATCTCACTTTTGAAGTACATAACTGTTTATGTCAAAGAACTGTTAAAGATGAACTGACACAAATATGTGGCATTTGAGTTGTACTACAAAACTATACATGTGTAATGAAAATATAATCTTTGATATAGTATAATTTGATAGTCATTTTTATTAATGAACATTTTTAAAAGTGCTTGGCAACATTGTAAATATCAAAGTTCAAATCTGCATGTCTTAAAATTAAAACGCGTCTGTCTCGTCTTCAGTGATGACTTCATAAATGATTCCAAACAAAAACAAACTTTGTTTATAGTTGGATTCTTTCATAGTCCGGTAAAATTTGTCTTAAAAATAGTATCTAGAAAACTACCAACAGTTGCTAATTTTTCAATGTGAAAGTTTATGAAAATCGTTTTTTTTTTCTAACCAAACTGTCAGTTTTATCATAAAATTATTCGATATAAAAGTTGTATATCCATTTCCTAATTAGAACATTCAGAAAATTTAACGATCTACAATTTTAATCCCACCTAATTTTATAATACTTCACTATTTGACTTAAAAACGCAAACAACTCATATTCCTTCTCACATTTTACTTATAATTTGTACTATTTTTTAACTTATTAAAAGTTTTGTAGCATGTATAATTTGTATGGACTATAAATTGGATTTTACCGGACTATAAGAGAATTCTATAACTTGCATACTAAAGCGACACATTATGTTTATAATAAACATAATAATAGAGTATCTAATACTTGATTCTAGACATAAATAAATTCAGAAAACTTCATTTGTGTATTATATATAAAACTACTAGATCACATCTAGTACAAAAAAACCTAAAAAAAGTGAAAAGACAATAACCACTAGGTGATTCCGGAAAGATACGCAAGATCTAGTAGTTTTTGATCACCCCTCGTAAATTGGATGACAATTTTTCATTTCTAAGTAGTGCGAAAAACACCTACAACTTATTTAACATGATCTAAACTATTAGTAATAAACTATTTCGAGTATTTAACAAAATTTCATCTATTAATATTCTTTCAGGGATTTGTTCACGTCCGCGTATGGTTTCCACAATTTCCAGGGGTCGTTATGCAATCAGATCAAGAGTTGATAATAATGTGCAAACCACCCGAACCGACTGTAATAGAAAATAAGGCAGCGGGTTTTGCAGGAAGTTTGTAAGTCTATCTTATCATACCTACGATTATAATTATTTTAATATTTGTTCTATATAAACCTAAAATTAATTACTGCGAGATAAAATACTAATGAGCTAAGTATATGTCAAACAATCTTATGGTTTCTATGTGAAACAAAATCACTATAAAATCGCTAAAATACAACTCATCTTAAAAACATAGTCAGTCCATGTTTGTTACCGAATGCATTGAATTTGTTAGTTACAACCTCGCTCGCAAAAGGTAACGCAAAACAAATTTATGTATCCTGTAATTCCTGTACCCCAGCGTTTGTGTTTATTTAATATAGAGCCTGTATTTTTACAAATTCAGTTCTAAACTTTCACACTGCATATTAAAATGTACTTTAAATTTCTAATAAAAAATGCTCATTTAAAAATTCCAAATGGGCAATATTTATTAAATTTAACAAAGCTTCTCATGAAGTAAGAAACTGCTGATTGTGATAAGTAAATGCATACAAAAATTCATAAAATGGATTTCCTCTACAAATGTATTTATTCCTTAAAAATAATTAAAGTATTCATTTGGATCAGTGTATTATAAAATAAAATAAGGATTTATGTTCCTTCATGCATCATTTTTATTTTCTCAATAAACATACATAGGAGCTTGAGCTATGGAAATTCTAATATGAAAGTTATTCTAAAAATAATGAATTATAACAATGCGCTACCCAGAGCGTATTCGACAACCACTTAATGAAGTAACCTGTAGCAATGTTTTTAATTTGCTGTATACCCGATTGCCGAATTGTTTTGAGGTACAATGTTGAAGTGAGAAGAAGTAGTAGTTTAACTTTAACAAATAAACCTAATGTAAAATAGTAAGCTCAGAATTAAACAACGAAAATTTCAAATAACCATGGAATGACTAAAGTATAAGTTATACTACCAATCAGTATAAATTTAACCTAAAAGCACGTAAGTCTTGAATATATCAGTACTGCTCTCTGAATAATGCAAATTTCGTCTATTGTAGTTCCTTAATTCTGAATTTTTTACGACTGAGATCTTATAATTTTTTTAAAATTTGTTCCACCAATAAATACAAAACTTTTCAAAACTTCATGTGCCACCAAATTTGACAACTGCTATTAACCTTTTTACAAACATAGTCACCGACCTTGAAATTCTCTAAAGATTTAATTTTACAATTCGTCATATTTCGTTTTGTTTTTAATAATATGCAATCGCTATTTTATCGGGTAACTATTAGGTTAATTATTATTTAGTTTGTGGTTCATTATTTCCAGAGTGTATAATTTTAGTCTGACTAATATTTTATGTCATAGCTTCAATCTAGTAACTTTTTAGCGATTTCTAGTTATGTGATTCAGGTTTCCTAAAATAGTTTTAAAAATAGGATATTAGAAATATTTTCGTTAAATTATTGGTATGGGGGTTATAATTAGAAATAATACTATTATTTCTATGGGGTTACATCTTGAATTTGACCATAACCAAATGCATGTCTTTACTTAATTCGGTTTCATTTTTTTGACGTGCTGTTACTAAAGATAACAATTGAAACTTACATAACCACACTTTCCAATTAAATCATTTTTCGGTTGGAAGCACTAAATTTTCCACTTATATTAGTGATTAATTTTTCATATTTAGTGGATAGTGGGAGAAAATTATACTGTGGATGTTCATATATTAATATTTAAGCATATTTTACCTAAAAGTATGTAAGACTAACTAAGACATGTAGTTGACTTATTCAAAATGGTGTCATCATAGACATAATGATACTAGATTGATCAGTTGAAGAAATTCGCGTTCCAATATTAGAACGAGATATAAATAAAGGTTTATATCTGTCAAATGTTATCTCATTTCACCAATCAGGCTACTTAGACCAGAGGTTGTAAAAAAAAACTTCCAAAAAGAAGTGTAAGGTGAAAAAATACTGGTCGTGTAAGAAATTACGATTACGGTTGCTGTAAATAAAATTAAAGATAATGGGCACTTCAACAAATCAATGCGATCTCTTTTTTTTTTGGCCTCCTTTTTTACTGGCAAAATATTTCACGGCAATTATTTTTGTCCTAATTTTTTGCCATCAACAAACTTGTAAAATTAAATTTTCAATAACAAATAATTCCAACAAGGCACACCTTCTGTTCAGCTCTATTGGCCACGTTCTAACCGCAATTTTAGAAGACTCAAATTTTCTCCGTTTCTTTTCTCAGTTCGCAGTAGTGTACTTAAAATATTATTATTGAATTGTGTCAGTGTTGTTTTAAACGAATAGTACTATTTTTAGCACCGTTACGGAAATAAATAATTTAAACGTGCTCATTATTACAAAATACAGAAACCCTATACTTTTTAAATTTAAGTTGGCAATTCTGTGCTTATCTGACATTTGACATATGATCGAACAATTATGTAAAATGTAAACAGTGTTTAGATCAGTAGCGCTAAACATTTGCCCAGTTGTTCTTACACTACAGCCTATCAAAGTGAGATCGATTTTTGGAAAATTGTTGTTCGCGAATCGGTATCTAAATTTTCTCAATAATGTCACCCCTTTTTTATATAATAAATGAAAATTCAATCATGTTAATATAAGTTTAATGGTTATAGTCCACATGGTGCTAGAGTATCTGGTGTGGTAGAAGAAACTCCAGGTCGTTTGGAATACGAAGTGGCGTTGTATAAGGAAGCACCTGCAGCTAGAATCAGTAATATATCAAATAGTGAATTGCCAGTAGATCAAGCAGTACCAATTGGTACAAAATTACAATTGAGAGCAAGGATAAGTCCGGATTCAGCATGGAAATATGTCAAATTAATGGAGGTTACAGTGAGTCCTGATCCCGATGATCCTCACATGACTGGAAGCGTAGCTTTAGTCAAAGATGGGTAAGTTATATCGTCTTATATAAAATTAGAATTTTTTCCTGTTTCAATGAATAGCATAATGAAATAAAATTATTTTATTTGTATATAAACTTAAATAACAAGAACTTTTTCTATAAAAGCAATCAGTAAACTGCGTTACAACCAAAAAAGAAACAACAAAAATAAAAATTTCATTCACTCGCGACCTAAATTTTATTCTCGGTAGTGTATTTTTGTATTGAAATGCATGAAAATTATACCGATGTTTTTTATGTTTTTGTAATTGACTATATTTGAGGAAGTATAAATTGGGTCAGTGTTTAATGTAAACAATAAATGCGCAATTATAAAAACGTGAAACTACCGGCGTGAATTTTAATATGCACAATTATTTTTAAACTACTTTTATCCATTTTCTCTGATTATATAATTTACATAATTGGATACCTACTATTGGTTAACGAAAGATTTTCACCATGATCTGGTTCTTTGTTTTAACCAGTTATTAATAATCCCCGTAAAATTATAACCTCAAAAATTTAATACACAAACTGATATGAGAATAGCTTTATTAAGTAGTCATTATGAGGTAATAGTAGAAATAGTAAAAAAATTATGAATGTCATGCTTATATAAGAAATACAAATTAATCAGCTTTTATATGATCTTGTCTGATGAATGAATCAATTTAATAAAGACGCCAAAATAATTAAAGTATTGATGTAAAAATTCAGAGGAATGTGTTTTTGAAGGTTAGTTGTATGTAAAAAAAAGCAGGACGTCGATAAGCTCAACAGTATTGGAAATCGAAGCTTCAAAGTAAATATATATTAATGAAAAACATATGAATGTTTCAAAAATCACTGACGCCAAAATAATTGAGGCATTGAGGTGAAATTTAAGAGAGATGTGTTTGAAAGTTAGTTGTATGTAGAAAAAAATCAGAACTTTGGTAAGAGCCACAGTCTTGGAATTATGAGGCTTCAAACTTGTTTAAATATTAATGAAAAACATATGAATGTTTCGAAAATCACTCACGCCAAAATAATTGAGGCATTGAGGAGAAATTTTAAAGAGATGTTTTTGAAGGTTAGTTTTATGTTTAAAAAAATCAGGACGTCGATAAGCTTCATAGTATTAGAAATACAAGGCCTCAAACTTTTTCATATATTAATAAAATACATATGAATGTTTCAAAAATCACTTACACCAAAATAATCAATGCAGCGAGCTGAAATTTTAAAGAGATGTTTTTGAAGGTGAGTTTTATGTTTAAAAAAATCGAAACGTTGTTAAGCACCACAGTATTGGATTTAAGAGGCTTCAAACTTGTACAAGTATTTATGAAAAACATTCACATGTTTAAAAAATCAGTCTCGCCAAAATAATTGAGGCATTGGGATGAAATTTTCAAAAAATGTGTTTGAAGGTTAGTTTTATGTAGAAAAAAATGAAACTTTGTTAGGTGTTACTTTGTTAAAATGATTTTTTTATATTTTAAAACGATTTTATTTATAATTTTTAGATGCAGAAATAGAGATTTTTCGTCAATAATCCCACATCAACCAGCTCGATACAGAGAACGCCCTAACGAGGTATTTCTCGATTTCGAAGCTTTCCTCCTTAGCACCATGAAAGAACGTTCGACTTTATGGATTCATTCTCAAATAAAAGCTTGTATGGAAGCCACAGATTGCCAACCCGACTTCTGTTTAGATTTATACGAACCTTCGGGGCATGGTAGGAAGAAGAGAAAAGCTGATATCGTCGAAGTCATCCAGCAACCAGATGGCTCTTCTTATAAATACAATTCCACACACTTTACTAGGATACAAGGAAATTTGGAATACACTGTACTAATGCCAGGAGAATTTTATCATAGAACGCAAAGTATAGAAGGCAGTTGCAGTACTTTTTTGGTTGTCGCTGCTATTTTAGGGGCTTTGTTGTTTTTGTCTGCTTTTATCATGTGTTGGCTGGCTACTAAATTACATACTACACTCGTCGGGGCTAATAACAATAATAAAAATATAGATCAGCTTGTTAGGGATAGTAGAAGGTTTTCAGATTCCGGATACACTGGACGAGCAACAACTCAGTGAACCTATTTATGTGAGTTTGAATGTTTTATACATGATGAATATTCTCAAGTAACTTCCACTTTATAAATTCATTCATTTCTATTTGTTTTTCAAAAACTTTCAGTAGCGAGCAAAAAATAATCAAGACTGCATAAATTTTGATATAATAAAAGGTACAAGGGATTGATTTTAAGGTTAGAAAGTTAATAAATCGGCCTTAAAACTATGAATATATTTCTTACTTGCAAACTACTCAAACTTTGTTTCGTCTGCTTTCAAGCATCTTGTATGTATTTCCGTGTACTATCATCTTTTTTTTTTTCGTTAATATCTTCGTTTTTAACAGTTCATTTCTTCCAAAGTGAAATTACCTCTCTGTTTTTATTTATAAAATCACATCAAAATAAAACAGTCATATCAAATAATTTCAAGTTTATCTATGGCATAGATAGCAATCCGAATACAATCACAAAACATAAGTTTTATTCACGGATCCGATTCCGAACACGTATATGGAAGGGAGAATAAGTGTTAACATGCGCGGACGTACTAATGTCGTAAGCTGTCATTTTGATGATACCTTCGGTGGGAAATGTGAAAATACGATCATCTATAGGCTTTAAAAGTTACTTCTGAACGTACAACAAAATTCTGATATTTTGTAACACATAATAACACTAGAGAAAATAAGTAAACATGAATTTGCAGATCTCTGAGAACGTACGTCAGGAAAACTTTTATAAAATGTGTAATAACTCTGTATTAGACTTCTCACAAAGAATATTCGACATTTTAACTTCAATCACTGTAAAATTTACCAAGATGTGCAACTAAAAGAAAAAAGGATCTTGATGTATATTCTTAATGAAAATAAACATAACCAATAACTTGCAAATTGCCTCAGGCAATAATCTTCAACACCAAATCAGCTGTAATAACAAAAACAACAGTGCTGCCAATTGACGCATAATCACCATTTCAACCTAAAATTATAAATCTTGAATATTGTTACTTATTTTAACCCTACTTTACAACATTCCTTTTTTTGTAATTACATGACCTTCACATGAAAAAATCAAAATGGGCGTCTTACGAAATTTGGAAACGCACTCTTGTAAACTTTTCCTCCCCTACATATCTCTAATTCCGAATCAATTAACGAGACTGATCGCATGCGTACAAGCAGTGTTCACAATTTATATTGATTACGATTTCGGTAAATCAATATACTAAATGGTTTCCTAATCAGGGATGCGCATTTTAACGATCCTGAATTGGTTACCAGTTGAATCGAAGTCTACAACGACCCGCAAAGTTATTTAAGTTGGTAATCCGGATTAGTGACATCCTAACTAACTCTACAATTATTTTTGACCATGTTATTTTTTGCATTCGCCTTTATAAAAAAATAGTTTCGGTTTAGTTATTATTTAATTTGTGATTAAAACTTTCCAGATATAAAATTTTATATTTTCGCTACAAATCTAGTAACTTTTTTAGTTATTTCTAGTGGTGTGATTCAGGTTTTTAAAAAGTGCTTGTGTTTTGTCTATGCAGTGTACTCTACTACGTTCACTTTGTTAATGGATATCATGGACGTCGGAAATCAGGTGTTGACAGATTTTAAATTACACAAATTCTAGAATTTGATTTCAGTTCAGTTGAATTGTTCAATTCTAATAATACTATTGTCTATAGAAATAACCAAAAGTCAAAAGATATTTTAAACTTGTACTTTTTTCTGGTAAGTGAATTGTTGTATCTTAACTGGAATAATTAAATTGATCCCTGATAAATGGTTTAAAACAGATTCAGAATGTATCTATGACAACTATACACTACTTTTTCTTTATTTTACGAAGCTAAAATATACTATTAAAGTTTAATTCCACCATAAGTTCACTACTAAAATCGGTATTTTAGGACTTTTTTCGTGTTATGAATATTGAAAAATATCACTGCCAGTGCAAAATAATTAACTTTGTGATTGTGTATGGCGTCAAATTAATTTTCAAGATTTTTTATAGATCCCTTTTAAATGTTTATTTATAAGTATTTATTTTTATATATAAGTTTTGTACATAAATTTTATTGTTTGAATTATATTGGGAATATCTTCAAAAAAGAAATTTCGTAGATGCTAATTCATTTGAAGCGTTTATAAAATATCTTTTATCATAAGAAATTTCCAATTTTTGGGTCGGTGGACATATTTTAAATTTTAGAGGATTTTATTTGCTTTGTAGGTATGTATTTACACCAAATATTTTTAATTTATTGTATTTAAATCGAATAAAGTTTTATTACTACACTTCTTTTAATCATCAATGTACAGGGAGCATCTTATTTTGGTATAATATATTAGAAATTGTAACAAGCCCTAAGTTATTTTTCTTTCCCCTGTAACCCATTTGTGGGTATAATTTCACAGGTATTGAAGTCTTTAAGTATCCTATAAATGCTTTGGAACTATTTAAACCACTTACCAGCACACAAGGGGAAGGAATTAACAAATAAGTTTAAAGACACCAAAAAATTATAATTAGAATTTGAAAAACTTAATTTTTATGTATAAAACCAACAGTAACAATAGATAATGGTGAAACAAGTTATTGGGATAATCTAAAGGGGTTGAGACAGGCAAAGACACTTGTGGGAAGCTATAACCAGAGAAGATCTGCTGAAATATCTGAGCAAGTACAAGCAACCTACAAATACTAATAGGGATCCTGTTGGGGCCTTAATGGACACCTGAAGACACTAGATTAAGTAAAAAATGCAGCGTGCAGAAGATAAACGATTAACCACATTGCACCTAGTGTAAGACGTCATGGAAGTCCAAAGCACTACATCTTGGAGGGTATGAAATAGAAAACGATCTCTGGCAGCTAGAGTTATAAGACACACTGGAATTTCTAAGAGGGTTGGGTCACTGAAGATCTCCAGTATCATATCAAGAAAGGGGGAATGTACTTAGTCCCTAATATATAATAAAACAGTAGTTATCACTTAAAAGGAAATTTCAGGATATAATAAAAAACTTTCAGTACTGTAACAACATAATTATATTAATAACTCCTAATATTCAAAGTACATTCAATAAATTATAATAGAACAAAATAAATTGTAAAATAATTAGTTACATAAACATTTTGCCCTAAAAGACAATATAAAAAATAAAAAAAAACTTTGCAAAGTTCGGTCGGTATATACATATATCACTGTGTAGAATCCTTTTAAAAAATAAATAGGAACACATTTATATACAGAGCGATCCAAAAACTTGTTATCTTGATTGCTGTAAAAATAATAATTGTTGAAACGCTCTGTATTAACAAAGCAAATAGGGATTAAAATATAGTTCACATTGAAACAATCTTTTTTAAATTATTTGATGTTATTGAAAAAATATTTTTCAACAATTAAACAACTCTATCAATATTAAAAATTTTGCATTTCTAGGTTATGTTCCAGAGGTCACTGGGTGCCCTAATTGTTTTTAAACAATTTTTATCACAAGAATATATAGAAAAGCGTTAATTTTCCATTTTTCAGACAAATTTTATTCAGTTTTTCATAATTTTGCTCTACTCAAGCTATTTAAGTTATTAACTTTCCTTTTGATTGGAAACTCAAAAAAATACTTTCATGTATATATTTTTTGACACAATTAATATGAATCAACCTAAAATAAGCAGTTAAAATTCAATTTTTTGGCTGTTAATTGAAAAGTATTTAAAAAAACTACAAAAAGTTACATTGGAGTCAAAATTATTTTTTGCCATATTTCATCATTTGGTCCATAACTTTATTAAGAGACCATTAGTGACACGATTACATTGCTGAAATGACAGTCCTAGAGTATAGTTAAAAGACCCTACAGTGTACGTGTATGTAATCTGCATAAAAAACAATTTTTTGAAATAAACTAAGGTATACAGTAATAAATACAATCATCATACCATTATTTTAGGGTGAGTAATTCTACAAACTTGTCACATGTCCGTTTTGTTTGAAATCAAGTGATTCCAATTTTTTAAGCACATCCAACTCTTTCATTTCTTTTTTGATATTCCTATTTTCAAACTGTAACCTATTCCTTATTATTCGTTCAACTATTTTTTCCGTTGTCATGTCATTGCCAGATTTTACAGTCACAAACTTTCCAACCTTAAAAGAAAAAGAACAAGATGATAAAATAGAATGGAGAAGAAAAATAATTAGCGATATAGGAAATGGGGTGAATTCTAATTACTCACTTTTTTTGGATATTCGTAGGGATCGCTGCCGTCCACGTCGGGCATAACTGGCGTATCTCCATGAACGACTACATCAACTTTAAAGTGCTCCATCAAATCTTCCGTTACTAGATAAGGGGCACCTATTACCACTTCTGAAACATATTTGCACGCCAATACGCTCAAAACCCTTTCATGAAGATTCATTATTGGGTAATTTGTGCCCTTATATCTATTAACGACTGGATCTGTATGAAGACCAACGATAATATAATCACCCTGTGAATAAAATAATAAAATAGTAAGAAGGGATTATTTAAAAAAGTAGACGGAGAAATTATGTTGATTTAAAAGTTTATTTACCTTTTCTTTTGCCTTTTCCAAAAAGTCCAAATGGCCAACGTGGAATAGATCAAAAGCTCCTGCGACATAAACTATCCTATCGCCTTGTTTTGGTGGTTTCCCATCAGAAAATTGAATAATTTTTTGCGTGGTAGGTAAAAACTGCGAACAACCTGTCCAAGGAGATCTAGCAAGTGAGTCTTGGCCCATTGACGATGAATGCTCCCTAGCAACATCGTACTCATACTGACCTTGTTTAAAATGATTCCTAGTTAAAAGAAGCATCCTACCAACTAAATCTGTGGTAGAAACGCCAGCTGTCCTCTGAACCTCCCTAAAAAACAACATTCGAGACTAGAACTTCAAAGAAAGGTTTATTCAATGTCACAATCATGGTATTTCTGATAAATAAAAACATCAACAATATCAAAATAGACAATTGAACAGATCCTGGATGAGATTAAACTTTGTCTTAAGTTCACAAAAAGTAATTAAAAACTTAATTTAAAGTTTTATGTTACCTATATCTTCCAGCACTTTTTACTAAATGATAAGTATCTACTCCATCAGCTGTTAATGTAATGTCGTCTCCATGTACACAAAAATCGCAGTTATGTTTATCTAAGGTCTCCAATGTAGTTACATAAGGAGCTCCTTCTACTACTTCATCGACCCATTTTATTCCTCTAACCATTTTGTATCGCTCCTCCGCAGTAAAAACCGGAGGTCCTTTGTGTTTCATAATTTCTTCATCTGTGTGAATCCCCACAATCAGATAATCTCCCAATGCTTTAGCTTGTCGAAGGGAATTTGCATGACCAAAATGTACCATATCATAACTGGAAGGAATTTTATATGTGATTTTCCAAAAACATTAATGTAGACACACAATGTGTGATATTTTTATTTCCGTGTTTTTTTGCTTCGAGTATTAAATTTTATTTAGTATTTTATCGATGTTTATCATTATATGGACTTCCTGTGTACACATTTAATCAACAAACAAGTTCAAAATTAATTTATTTTTGTTTGAAAGAAAACATGAAAAAAACTTTCATTTCAATCATTGATCAAGGAATAAATGTCATATTATTTACTTTTATGATTATGAGAAATTTTATATAAGTAAATATTTATTGATAGATTATATCGGGTTATATGACAAGGTTTTTTATCGAAAAAAGTGGGTAAATTAATTAAGATCAACTTGAGCTATCACTTCAATTGAATAATCAATTGTTTTATAAAACCATTAAGTTCACTCCCCACGCATTCATATAAGAAAATGTAAATTTATTCAATCATAATAATTTCAAATGTTTTTATTTTTGACCTAACCTTGAATTACTTAAACTAGGAAAATTTTAATAATCTAGTAATTATAACTCGATTTATTATTTTATTCATCATAGACGTAAGTAATATACCCAAAAACTATGTCTTGTCATAAAGTCACCCCTAAAATATTCCGTTGTAATAAAATCCATAAGATATGACTTCCAGGATATAAATCCTATCTTTGTCACTGATAAGACACAAAATTATGTATACAACAAAATAAAGATGAATTATGGAAAAAAATACTAAACCCCGCCAAAATACGTAAATTATATTTGAAAGTTTTCCCGTATTCATAAAAGACTAAACGTTGATACATCCAATAATTATGATCAAAATAATCAACTATTATTTTAAATTTAAAAAATGCAAAGTTTTATACAAGTAAATGATGTACTTACCACCCATCACACCAAACTCTAGTATATTTGTGTCCATTTTGTGAAGTATTTTCCGGCATATTTAAAAAATAATAATGCCAAATAAATCAATATAAAAATTAAAAGTTGTTTATTTAAAATGTAAAATCACAGCACTCTTTATCGTTAAGAAAATACAAATTACACTGAATAAATCGTAAATCCAATCTCCTCTCTATATACAATTTCTACTAACTAAATTCTAGAGTTGTCAAATGGAAAAACTGACGCAATTGCGCGTTGTTGTCACATCATAATCACTTGTTTTCCGAATATTCTTATGACTCTATGATATTAAATTCTCTACTTTAAACTCACAAAGAAAAAACATAAAGCATATATTGGAAAAGTCAAATCTGACTGTACCCATTAATCTTGATATTTTGACTGCAAAAGGTCGAAACGTCTAATTTTTACTTATAATTTTAAACTGAAAAAAAGACCTAAAATCAAAATAAATCATCTCGAAAACATATAAAAAGATTTAAGAATTTTACAAAGTTAAAAAAAATCAATGTTAGATTCAACTGTGTAACGACACCTATGGTTATGATGCCATTTAAAAAAAACTAAATTCAAGTTATTACAATATCAAAAGTGTACCAAAGATCTTGTTTTTGTATGAAATATGAATAAACTGACAACGCTGTGAGTATTTTAACAAGCACGCATGAGCAAGGGAGTTTGAAATCATCACACCACGTTGTTTTCCTTCCTCATCTCATTGAGTCATATCGACTCGATAAAACGTATATTTTTGAGCAGTGGTGTAACAAGGGAGGTTATATACATGTTAAATAATGGACTATATTCTTTTTTTGAGCTTTGTAATGAATATATATATATATATATATATATATATATATATATATATATATATATATATATATATATATATATATATATTCTTTTTGTATCAAATATTGATAGATTTGCAATGTATTTTCTTTTAGAAATACAATCATTGATTCTAGTATTCTTAAATAATTTATTATTATAAACTTGAAATTGATTCATTTAATTTGCCAAGCGTTATGAGCTACCCTTAGTATATTTACTTCTATTCGGATTGTTGATTATTTCTAAAGGTAGACATGGATAGAATGACATGGTATAACAGGCAATACAGAAGGTTCAAGAAAATTAATTTACAAATAATGATTCGAAAAAACTATAATTTTAATCGAATTTTGTCTTATCGATATATATAAATTACGTCAATTTTAATTAAAATCAACATTCTATATAAAATAACATGGAATTTTCCTTATCAGTCCTACACAAAGTGCAGGTTATTAAGTATTCATTGACAATGTATCGATTATCGTGACACTTGCCATCTAGGAAATGGGGTGATCAGTTCTAACCAGTAGCAATATTTTTAATCGTTTATCCAAATAAGGTTATATTTATAGATGCCTCATAATTTCATTCTACATTTTAAGAAATTAATTGCATATGTATTCAGTTTGAAAATAATATATCTATAATTAAAGGAATACTACGCCCTAGATCAAAGTATTTGACTTTGAATTGACATTATACAAACACAATAATTATTTAACACACGTAATTTAGGAAAAAAATAACACCCAATCGTGTGGATGCTTGAGGTATAATTGAAATTAAAAAAAAACATTTAACTGTGGGCGATTTCCGCCGGAAATAGTATTATTCGAAATAAAAATGGAAAATACTATTTTTTTATTGAGTTCCACTTTATTTACATGCAATGCGATCTGTTTTGGACGTGGTTTTTGAACAATTAATTTCAATGACAATTGTGGGAAATTCACAGCTGATTTCTGACAGCCATGATATACAATACGTGGTCAACTTGTAAGAAACAGGGTTATACATATACGCATATCCACCCATTTATTCGAAAACAAGAAAACAAATGCCGGAAAGAGATTATTTCTATTAATTAGTATATTAAAAAAGTAATACGAATAATAATTCTTATTAGTCTATTTCCTAGCCCCTATATCATTTTGTTTTTGGAAAATAGATCGCATTGGTTCAAATGTTACTTTGTTAAGCCAGATTGCATATGGCTGATTGTCATTTTGTTTTCAATAACAAATTGGAAAAATATTTTTAAAATATCGCTGTTTTGGACATGGTGTCCATCTCTACGATACGTGGAAATTATTTATAGCGTGATATTTTTGTGTCAGCGTTTTTTCTTGTGAAATTCCAAAAAGTTCTATAAAACCAGCGCGTGTATTGTGTCTGACCCGAGGTTCACTTATATAGATGATAATATCTTTTCTTTTTATCCTCATTCGTAAGCTGTGATTATTGAATATTTTCATAGAATGGCCTTGTAAATATTTTTCTAGAAATTACAATATATACTAGGTTATTCAGGTTATCAACTGCAATTGTCGAAATTAAAACAAAAAATATATTTATCATAATTTGTTAAATTTCCTTTTTTCTCCTAATAAGATAAACCATTACTGGATATACATTAATACCGGATGTACAAGATACTAAAATTGAGTACCTACATATTATGCATCTTCATTATTTCAACAAAGATCACACAAATGTCATGTATTTATACCGACGTTTTTAAATGATCCAATAAATTGCAAATATTTTCTATTTGATAAAAAAATATTGTTAAAGGTTAGAGAGAAGAAGTATTTCTTATAGAAAAAAAGTTGAAAGAGTTTCGAGTTGTATACGGTAATTAACAATTCAAAAACTTTTCACAACGGCGCTGGCGTAGATAAAAGGGTATGAAAAAAATTAAAATCATTTTTCTCAACTCAAGCAGTTTATAATTGAAAATTTCAACGATTTACGTTGTGCTAAATATTGTAACCAATATAACCTAAAAGATATTTACCAAGATGCTAAACTGGGGCTACCCTCATTTATCATATTTCATATGCATAGATTTTTTTCTGTACCTTCCATAGTTAAATCAATTCTATAACAATCTGTTTCTTAACCTTTTCACCCCACGATACACTGTAAGCCCATGCGCAGGCACGCGGTTGTGAAATTATTCAATTTAATAATATTGTTTCTGCTGTATAATGGGTATATTTTATTTATTTTTTTTTTTAGCAAATCATATACAGGTAAATAAACAATGTTTTAAACCTAGACACTTTGTATTATATGGATTGAAATGAATAGAACGAACACGCGCTAAAATAAATAACACATGAATAACGTATCTAAATATTTCCAATCAGACTGAATTCTACAAGTGGATCAACAACAACGTAAAATTATCATTATTGAAGAAAATAGGAATTGTGTGAGTTATTTTATGATTTAAGACATTCATTTACCAGAATTAAAATTAATTTCATCTTCTCGACTACAGGGTCCTGTCTACTGTCACGCCAAGTCTTTTTTTTTGAAACCAAAGTATTTAATAACTTTTTCTTTGTTATTTCATTATGATCTCATAATAGAAAGTACAATCTTATAAAAGAATATAATAACAACTCTATAATAGCCACTAAACATCACAAACACACAAAAACCCAGTAAATACGTCCAACTCCAACTTAATCAAGATCGTGATAGACTCTAAACTTGAGCAGTGAGTAGTGGAAACTGTTACATTCATTATTTTGCACTGCTACTTCTCATTACAATTTGTATTGTAATTGTAATATAATATATGTAATATAATGTAAAAATGTAATATAATAATGGATGTTGACATTAGACTAAATTCAATTACGTCATCTATGTCTCATTAGTCTATAAAAGACTGGAAAGGGTCATATTATTCATAAATAACTGAACTGTCAAACGAAACGTCAAAAGTCAAGACAAATCTGATAGCCCTCTTTTAAAAATCGAAGCAAAGAGATGTTACTTAGAGTGCTCAATAGTGTATATAACCGAACACGAATCGAGCTGTGAGATCGAAAGAGAACGAATTGCCGAACGATACTGAACAGTCAGAGTACTTAGATGTACCTAGCCGAACGCAGCAATTGACGCCATATTTGACATAGCACATAAAATATTTAAAAATTTAAAATTAGAGCGCGAAATTACCATTTGATATTACATACGTTTGTTTCTTAGTAAATTCTTTAGTTACATATTGATACTGGGATATAAAAGTTCATTTTTGTGGGAAATTATTATAAAGAAAAGAATATCCAAGTTTGCGTGTATAACTGTTTTTGAGCATTAAAACTGTGATCAGTTATTTACGTGAAGAGAGTAGTAAGAAACTATACTACAAGGGGCAACGAAAAAGTTTTCTCGAATGGTTAATGCCTTTAAAAGTTGGTTTGAGTGATTGATATCTAATATTTTTAGACAAATCTGACTTTCTAAGTAGATATTCGAAATAAATAGGAGAATCAAACAAAAAATTCAATTCTTAAATGTATTTTATTGATTTAGCACCTGGATTCATAGATCAATATTAATAAATAAATTTAATCTTAATAATACTTTTATAATCTCATTGTTTTCAAGATAGAACAGAAACATTTATTTAATCTTTAGGATCATCGATACCTCCACTGGTGATGGCGTAGCTGACCTCGTCCTCTTCTAAATCGGGACTATCGTAAATCCTAGCTACTCTCTTATTTCCTTTTCCTTTTTTCAAACACAGCCTAGTAGTAGAAGAATGCGCCAAAACATTCCCGCCAACTGGTTTCATCAAATCCGGTTCGGCATTAATTAAAGTAAAATCAGAGGTTATCTGATTGGTAACGAAAACGGCAACATTGTATTCTTCGCTGATTTTCTGTAAACGCGACATCATTTGACCAAGTTTCTGTTGCCGATTCGCCATTTCGCCCCTACCGTTAAAATCTACGCGGAATAGCGCCATTATGGAATCTATAATTAGCAGTTTGAAGATTCCTGCTTCTTCGTGAAATTTCGCAGCAACGCTAAAAGTAAACAAACAGTGTCTAGCAGTCAAGATTTCTAAATTAGATATCATCAAAAGATCCAAATTTTTAGACGGCATTCTGATTCTAACTGATAATTAGAATCTAACAGTTGCTTTCACGAATTTACAAGAATACCCTACATAAAAAAATAGTAAAGAAAGTATTATATAATGAAAATAAAGAGTAAAATGATAAGTTATTGATACCGGAGGATTCCAAGCACCTAAAACCAACCTCTCAATCTATTTTGAAATATTTAACACTTTTCCTGAAACTTTGATTAATCAAAAACTTACTTATTCAAGAGTTCAAATTGGTGTTCTGAATTATAGGCTCTAGCGTAAAGAATATTTTCTAAAACAGCGGTTTGATTCAAGTTAAACCTTTCAGCTATAGGCCGTAACCGTTCAGGTCGACTGATTTTTTTAATTAAAGAAAATATACACAGTTATAGTTTAAACTTCATGAGCATACAGGTAGATTCAATAAAACTACTCAACTATAGATTCTAAGCCATCACCATCATATTTCGAAGCCTAGAATCTATAGAATAGAAATTAGACATTAATAATGAATCACCCTGTGTTATTTATATATATATATATATATATATATATATATATATATATATATGTTTCAAAGGATACAATGTATGTTCTGTATCAATAAACATAACTTTCCCACCTATATAACCTTTTTCTCCAGGCATTTGAGCTGTAACACACAAAGTATGTGACAACTGAGTTTTCCCAGTTCTAAATTCACCAAATACTTCCGTTATTGACATAGATTCAATACCACCACCTAATAATTTGCTATAACAAAAGACTTCCATGAAACAATAACTGAATATGAAAATAATCTTCTATAGTAACATGAATATTTATTCAAAACAAAGAATATTTTTCTTTGTACTTACTCAAGGTTTGCGCTGCCTGTAGGTAGCTTAAATACTTGTTTTCTTTGATCACATACTTCTAAAGCTGTCATAAAACCCGTGTTCAATACTACTTTACAACAAGCCTCTTTGATTTTATCAATTTTAGTATCGTTAAAACCTTTGATACTTAATAGATTCTTTCTTACAGTCATTTGAAGACCTTTGATAGTGTTAATTCCCATTTGTTTTAATGCTTTTATGTCTTCTTCAGCAATGCCATGTTCGACTAGCAAGTCGATGTCCTGGAAAAATACCTCTTCCTCTTCAAGGTCCAAGTTTTCGAACGATTCAGCTTCCGTACTAGCTTCGCTACTATTTACAGTATTTGTTTCAATTTTTTCGATGGTTGCTACTTCCATTTTAATGTTATTAACACGACAAATTTTAAAACTTTTCGAATACGTTCAAAATTTTAAAACTACAAGCGATTTTCATTTGTTTCAACGATGTGACCAACTGTTGAAATGGAGTTCCACAAAAAAGTATTGCCAATATAAATCAGTTTTTACTAATTCATTTGTCTACAATTTATTTGAATGATTCATTGATCTGCTTTATTAATTTTGTTTCGCTTTCGCTTCTAGAAGTAAAAATTTATTTAATAAAGGAGTAATTATTTGTATTATAATATTTCAAATCGACAGCGACATCTAGGAGTAGTTCATAATATTACATTATTTTACAGTATCCATTTGCAATAATTGTCAAATGTACTAGATTGAATGAAGTACTTTTATGCTGGAATTGTTTTATAAACCTTGTGTTCTTCTTGAATCTGTAGTGAATTTATAATACTTAAGTTATAGTTCATTTTTCATCATGTTCGTTCGATTTATAATAATTTTGTTAAACTTTACGTTGACTTATTAAGGTAAGTAGTGATTTAACGAAAAAAAAAAAGTTCATAATTGAATTTATTTACTTATTTATGATTGTTTAGTGTCGAAATATCATTCATTTATTTGAAATTTAAATTGTTTGTTTCAAAATTTTAAATTGTAAAAGTTGTAAAAGGGAGGCAACTGTTATTTTAGTTTTAATTTAAAATAAAACAGTTATTGTGGCTTATTTAATATTAATGTATAATATATCAAGGAGCTCTTCCCAAACCTTCTTAGATTTATAAATCTTATTGAGCTTGTGAATTGTTTAGTGTCGAAATCTCATTCATTTATTTGAAATTTAAATTGTTTGTTTCAAAATTTTAAATTATTGAAGAATTGTTGTAAAAGGGAGACAACTGTTATTTTAGTTTTAGTTTTAATTCAAAATAAAACAGTTATTGTGGCTTATTTAATATTAATAGTATAATATATCAAGGAGCTCTTCCCAAACCTGCTTAGATTTATAAATATTATTGAGCTTGTGAATAAATAGCATTCATGAAAAATATATGACAGACTTTTTTGGCTTTTTACAGCCTGAATATACGGCCTCCTCGAGCGCGCCTACATGGGCATGTGGAGAGAAGACAGTGCAAAGGACGGCTGACTATTATGGGCTTAATCTAAGACAGAAACAAGCGTGCCGAATGATGCCCTAATCAAGTGTCCTCAACAATACCTGCAAGAGCAAGGATCATGACAAATCGTCCTCTTCCCATTGAGGGCTCTGAGCAAACAGGGACGACAAAACCCACTAAACCTAAAGCATCAGTTTCCACTATCAAACCTTTAGCTAGTACTTTTGACAAGGCTCAATTCAACTGCTGCAACATCGGTGGTGAGGAAAAAAAGGAGATGGGACGCCAAAATGGTTCAGGGTTTAACAGCCCTAGATCCTATGGTTGCTTCGACCTACAACCCTCTTCCACCCAGATGATGAACAACTTTTAAAGTTGACAAATGTAACTTTGTTTCGAAAAATGAAAAGTAGTGCAATTTTGTAGGACATATCTAGAAGCCTTCATGGAGAGTGGATTTGAAGTCACTGAGTCAAAGCTTCCTCAAGCCCTAATCAGATGTCGCAAACAATGCCTGTGGGAAACCTACTAAAGCAGGGACCATAAATCCTCTTCTCCTTAAGAGCTCTGAGTAAACAAGGACCAAGGAACCAACTGGTGCTTTTGTCAAGGCATGGCTCAAATGCCTCGTTATTATTTCCTTCTTCAATTAGTCCAATAATGTACAGTAAAAGTCGTTTCATTTGAATCAATCCAATATTTAACATGTTGTATTTGGTATCAAAATAAGTTTTCATTTCAGTATTATTTCCTCATTTGATTGATATTCTTTTCCACTTAGTAGTGAATGGGGGGCACATATAGTGAATATGAAGGGTAAAGAAGTAATTAGAAGTTCAATAATTGATTGAGGGCGAAAAAAAAATTTATTTTCTCTGCTTTATTACCTTCTTCTAACCAAGTTATCATCTTTGGAGACACCTTTTCAATAAATGAAAAATAATACCATAATAATAGTGAAATAAGATTTTTGTTCAGATAAAAGCTTTTTCCCGTTATCCTTTCAAATTGTGTTGAAAGAAACGGAATTATTGTTTTTTTTTTCAATTTTGAATCAATTTATTGACAGATGAACTCAAAGAGGTATGATAAATGACTGTGCTGAAAATTTCAGGGTTAAGGATGAGTAAATAAAAATACAAAATGTATAAATTTATATAATATTTAAAATCATACAAGTACTACACAATCAGATCTAAAAGTATCAAAAAAATATTTAAAAAGTAGAAAAGAAAACAGAATACATTCAAAATATCTAGCTACAACAAACAATGAATATATAGTTTTAATACCGATTATAACAATTAATTGCATAGAAAACCACATTATTTAGTACTAGCACAGTTCAACTACAGGAATATATACATTATTAAATGAACTATAGCAAAAAATTACAATTTTCTGAGTTATTTTAAAAAGGGTAAAAAAGAAATGAAATTCCAAATCGTAACCCATTGTAATCGGTGTACTAGTCAGATCTTATTATAAAATAAACATTTTAATCACAATAATAATTTTAAAAAAAAATCCACTACAATCTTTATTAATATTCGATTTCATTTTAATGTCATGTTTAAGAGATTGAAACGTGATAAAGAATTATCATTTATTGCACAAAATAAAGAATCTGCCTCCGGACTTACTTCAAATCATAACAGAAGTGATAATGTGGCGGATCTGGCGGAATTGGTGGAGGATCTTGAGGAATAGCAACCCCCTCTGCGTCTAGTAATCTCAATTTAATTTCCATACTAAGTAGAGTATCCAAATCTTTTTCCGTTTCCTTACTCTGCATCCTATTGCCTATTAACGAATTGATGCCATCCGTCCAGTAAGCCAAGGCTTGTTCGTCTGGAGCGACACAGTCCAAAGATTGCAAATCCACACCTGGAAACCACTCCAAATGTTATATATTAAATATTATAATCTTGAATAAATACATACCTTCAAGAGCCAATGAAAACGCTAATTGATGAGATGCTTTTCTTCCTTTCATGTGAGGACAATCTCTTCCTACCAACAAGGCTTTAATATCACATACTGCTATTTTCGACTGTAGTTCTTCGGTAGATGGAGCACTCTTTTCATCGCAATCGCCATAATGGAGTACCTTGTGATTCGGGGATAGTCTCATGTACCAAAATTTGTCTTTAATACGTTGACCACGTGGCGAATATTTCGTAAATCTTGTACCTAAAACAATTTACACCATTACAAAAATTTCTAGAGATTTATTGACTAGTATAAATGCAATAACCTTTGTGTAGCCCCAATAGTAAATCACTGACAATAATATGAGATAATAAAGTAGAAAATTGTTGATGTATAACTATAATTTTTTATGTTGAAAAACAACTTAGTTGACTCAGAATAGACAATTATGTGGCTGGGGTCACCCCCACACATAAGTGTTTTAAATATATATGTATATATAAAATATATAAATATATACATGCAAGACAATGGCCATATTGCACTAAAACTATTGCAATAAAAACCGTTTGACCTCTGCTAGAGTTGCCCCATAGAGGGCTACTCTAAATCCAGATGACTGTGGATCAATGATGAAATTTTTGAGCATAGTGGGTCTATATGCTCCCCCCAATTGATACCAGAATCTAATGTGAACCCCAACAATTTCACAAATTCCCTCTAGTACCTTGTTTTGCAGATCTGAATGTTATTTTTTAGTTTTTGCTTTGATTAATTTTATATTCAAAAATTTTCATTGACTGTAGGTTCCAATGCGATTTTACAGGACCTTTACTAAACGTATGTATGTAGGTATCTCCAACCAATAGTTTAAAATGTATTTACTGTTTGGGTAGTTGACAATGATAAAATCTAACGAAGATTCAGCATTTGATAATGGAGAACAATCCACTTTTCTCAATCGTATATACCACAACAAATCAAAGTTAGACCTCACTGGTTAGAAGCTAAATGAATGGAGGAGATATTTTTCAAAATTGTGAAAAAGACACTTTTATGTTCACATGTTAAAAGAGGAAATAAAAAATCAATTACCAATGTACACCACATTAAACAAATGAAAAGTCATCAGTTTCAATTTTATTTTGGAAAGCTAATAACAAACAAAATTGAACTACAGGAAATTGAAAAGATAATTTATGCTGGTATAAAAAAATATACCAAATAAAAACAACCTATGAAAAATCTATTGATGGCATATTTTAACCTAAAATCTTAATCAAAACCTAATTTAATACTCAAGGTAGAGAGAAATCAGAAAAAAAGAAATTATGCCACAAAACATATAGTTAAAATTTCCAAATAATAACATATTTATTAATTTTATGATGTCTTATATTAATATTAACAAATACTTGATAAAAATTTCTGAAAAACATCTAATGATTTATTATTGTTAAAAGCCCTGTATAATTGAAAAATACAGCAATCCAAAATCAAGCAGATACAAGTCTAAGTAAACAAAACAAAAATATAATTACTAACCTTCAACTAAAAATGCCAATCTTTGTTGTTTGATCAACCCCATTATATCTGGAGTAATCTGCTCTCTTAATTCCACTACTGGTTTAGCATGTGATTCCCATTCTTCCCTAGTATTTCTCTCCAGCTGCCATAATTGTGTGATCTCGTTATAGGTCAACATGTGTAATTTGCTCTTGAACTGATCCAAAGACGCTGGTGTAGTTTCCAAGGCTCTAACAATTTGTTCTTGTCCAACACTAGCAACTTTTTGGAAATCTTCTGCTGTTGCCCGCATTTCCTTCCAAGTTTTATTCAAGAGGACTATGCAGATGCAGAAACATTCTTCGAAAGGGTGATCATGGGTGAAAAATAATGGCTGGTACGTCACACACTGTTCAGATGGAGGTTCCCCTTAACATAGAATTAAACAAAAATTCAATAGATTCAAGTGATAAGAAATTTTATTGGAAAACTTCAATAATTTATGAATATTCCAATGAGATAATTGTTAGAAAACATGTAGAATATTGATTAGTGAGATATTTTGGTACCCAAACTGTGGAATATGGAAAAATTTCTCACCTATTTTCAAAATTTCACATAAAATCCTCACTAGCTCCACACTGGCCTTTCCAAATGGGCATTCGTGTTCATCAGCTCTGCAACTATTTTCCAACACGAGCTTTGTGTAACTTTCAGGATGATTTCTTGCAAAATAAATCATACAATCAAGAGCTAGAAGTCCAGGAGGGGTTTCAGTAAAATCTAAAGCTGGATTTATGTCATTTTTGAAACCTAGTTTTTTATAATCTCTAGTAAAACCACTTGGACCTCTTAAGCTTGTAGCACCTTCACTTTCGAATGCTATTCTCCTGAGCTCTTTTATTTTGTCATGCCCATCTTGGTCCTGAATATAATTAACATTATCTTAAAAAAAGAGTACTAAATAAATTAAATACCTGTGGATCCATTTTGGTCATTTTCCTTTGTTCAAGAAGTCCCAACATCAATGTTTGTAACACATACAATTGATGAGCCATCTCATTGCCCTTAGCAGCGCCAGTTTGTAATATATTGTTCTGGATCACAGTCCTAACTTGTTTAGAAGTAAGTGTAGCAACTAGAGAACGCCTTTTTGTGATATCTGCTCTTGATAATAAGGCATTAATTAGTGCTACAGCATTCTGCTGAACAACTGGAGTAGACTGTAGATGGTTAACAAGGGAACCAATTGGAATTTCTCTCTCTACCTATATTTATTAACAATGAAGCATTTAAAAATATATCATATTTAAAATTTACCTGTCCGTATCCTTCTGTGCTGTTTAAGACAACGTTTTCCAAAATAGATAAAGCTGCCTGTGTAACTTGAGCTTCTTGTGGAGTATTAACCAAACTAGCTACTCTAGAAATAAACTCGCCATTCAAAATATCCCAAGACACAATGCCATGTTCCATTAACTCGACAAATGATAGCAGTGTATGTGCCAGAACAGCCCCTTTACATTTAGCCCCTTCAATTTGTTTGATTAACAATGTTAACCCTTGTTTGTTAATAAAATCTAATGCAAATGTTATGTCTGCACTTAAAACAGACAATTTACTCACTGCAGTGGCTTTATCTTCTGGACTACCTGTGTTTAGTTTCAGTAAAATATCTTGAGCTGTCTTAGAAGGTGAATACTGCAAACGTAGAACCGATCCATTTTTAATTTCATTTCTATTTTTTTCTGTAATGTAGTTATTATTGTTATTTTCATTAAATTGAAGAGCATATTGCTCGGGGTCTGTGAGATTCCACCCATTACACAATTCTTGAATTATACCAGCCAAAGGTTGTTTTTGATTGAACTCTATTAACTGCGGGACCTGATCGGTCATTTCCACCGCAATTTTGACGATATTTGCATCCTTCATTGGAGGCATTTTGAGATTCTAGTATTGCTTAATATAATTACATACTTACAAATGTACGAAAAGAATTAAACGTTATTAAAATAGTATAAAATACTATCCACCCATATTTTTATTGTTATGTACAACAAATAAACTAATTACTAAGGATTAATAATGATCTGTCAAAAAAGAAAACAATTTTGTTATGTTGTTATACGTGTTTCCTCATTATTTATGGAAAATGGAAAATGAATTTGGAAATTAACTGTTATACATTGTTGATTAGCATTGTTAAAAAAATAATGAATTATCTTTTATTCATGTTTTTCTCTCTTTTACTCAAAATTATCTCGAAATTATTAATCTCCTCTCTATTATTGTTGAGTTGGTATTCCTATCTTTACATAAGTTGCTATTGGTGGTTAACCTGCTTCTAACGCAGGGTTGCCAGATCTAGCTATTTATCGCGAGATGTCACGATATATATATTGTACCTCCAATACCACTGATATAGATACAGGAAAATATGGCTAAAAATATGTTATTATATGTACAAGGAGAAAAATTCAGTATCCAAAAGGCCTAATCATCGGTGCACTACGAGAGATAAAGCGAGCTGTCGTTAACTTGTCTCAAAAATAACATAGATCCCAATGGGAATGCTGTTTCCCAATTCAAGAATAGGAATAGGACCCCATAACATAATATTCTCCAAAATGTGTATGGATTCTACACGAAATTTGATAAATCACCGTAAAATCACAAACCACGTATTTATATCTGATCTGTGCTTAAAACCATAACGTTGGAAGAGCTCCACTTAGATGAAATAAATAAATAAATTGAACTCTGCAAAAATGCAATTCCTTAAAAAGTAATTCAAATTTTGACTGAAATTTATTCTATAAAATTATAGTTAATTTTACCTATGCATTTTTTTTCATATTTTTGTGAAACTAATCATCTGGCATCACTGTTCTAACGATTAAATTTATATACATGTTTATATGAGAGATGAAAATTTATTTGCCTTGTTAGATTTGAATGAAATAATGTTCAAAAATGGTTCATTATCACTTTTAAAGGATTATGGTGAAGATAGTTCAGATGATGACGTACCTGGACCGCGAGTATCTACAAAAAGAACTTTTAAAGAAGAAAATGAAAGCACATTTTTCAAAAAAAAGTTAACAATGTAACAATTTCTATCATATTTGTATTAATTAAATAATTTTTAGATTACCAGTTCCAGAGGTACTACTAAAATGTGGTAAACCAGTTGAAGATCATGTTGACGATCCTCTGCTACATGGTGGTAGATTAAGATCGTTTGGACATGAACGAGGTAACTGGGCAACGTTTGTATATATTACACGTAAGTAAATAATAATCGTTTTTTTCATTGTGTAATCTCTTTTTTATAGCAAATAAAATAGAAGGTATAAAAGACTTAGTTGAAGATATTGTTAATATGGTTCCAAATATACCTTTATATCCAGTGGAAGAATTCCATATAAGTTTGACTAAAACTGTGATACTAAAGCATCATTGGATAACTTCGTTTATGGAAAGCATTAAATTGAGAACTAATTATTTCAATAAGTAAATGATTTATTTATTTTTGTTTAAGTTTATTTAGGAAATTTATTTTGTTCTAGGTTTATGATTCTTTTTAGTATTCTGAATATTTATTGCAATGAAGAACGAACTAGGACTTTTGTTGGTTTGCAAATCAAATCAGGATATGATTCTTTAATCAGATTAGTTGATATTTTAAATTTATGTTTAGAAGAGTTCAAATTGCCACCATTTTATAAGGTAAATTATTTTTTAGCAGTTTTTCTTTTAGATTTGATTATTGTCTTGTCTTGTTATTTTAGGATCCATCTTTTCATATGAGTATTGTTTGGTGTGTCGGAGATCATGAAGAAGAATTGAATAGTTTATTATCAAAATTAAATTCTAAATTACAAGATTTAATGGAAGCATATTCTCAGGATTGCTGGTATATTTATGTGAATACATTGATGTGTAAATCAGGCAACAAACTGTTTAAATTTGATCTATCATGATGGAAATGTAATTTTCTAAAGTTTTTGATAAAATGTTTATATATTAAAGTAAAACCACTATTGCCCGAGAGGGAGTGAATGTTAAATACTCTGTAATTTGGTTCACTAAAATAAGGTTATCTTGACTTGTTTGGAAGGTAGCTCACTGCATACCATATTCTAGTACTCTTAGGTGTTCATAAATAGATCAAAGACGACAAAATGGAGGATTGAGTTCGTTGTTGTATTAAGAAATCAAAAATAATCTCAGTAGAGTTTATAGCTTGTATATTCAGTATCTTAAAACATAAATTGTGATTATTCAAAAAGACTTCAAAGATTTAAATTAAGATGCATCTGTATAGGTTAGATTGATGTTTCAATGTTTTGACCAGGTGTCTTCTATTGGGTAATCAAATTTCCAATACCCCCAATCGAAAACACATGTGTCTTTTATCTTTTATTGGTGTTAATTGAATTTCAAAGGACTAGTGAAGATGAATAAGTGTCTAGTCTTATCTCTCTTGTAGTAAGTCCTACTTCAAACCCCAGCTATTTTTAAGTATCCCACCAGCCACTTTAAACTTCTAACTTAACTTCTTTTTTATCATCATTAAAAGTAAAGTGTCAACAATCATAGATCTGAACTTTTGAATATTTTAGTGTAACTCCAACATTAATCACCAGTTCTTGTTATATTCTCAAATGGGAAAACGATTCCCTATATTCTGCCAAATTTTAGTATTCTTGTATCCATCCGGCTGTTTGTTATATGAACACTCATGAGCACCTACCAATTCTATGGGCCTTTCACTCAGAGAAGTTATTTTCAGGGTGTCTGCAACTACAAATGTGAGGTTATGTTTTTGACGTTCAGCAAGTGAAAAGTAGAAAGCTGGTTAACTTCGATGTCAAAAGCGCGATCATTGTGTGCGTTATCACAGTTTTTTTAATAAGTTGAACTATCTTTGACATTTATGAACGTCTGGAGCGCGTTATGCTCGCGTTCATTCTGTGTACCATGTATGCTAACTTGCACCGTAATTTCTAATCCTTTGTTTAAAATAACCTAACCTAACCACTGTTTAATATAACAACCTGTTAAAATTCAAAGAGCAGTTTAAATCATAATCGCTTGCAACGTATTTTATGCAGTTAAGCCCCTGATTTTGGGGGTTTAGTTTAATGATAGTTCGAAGATTTTTGAACTTGGTTTAACACAAGGTGCAATTCAAAAAACAGAAAAAGTCAATGTTAAAATTTAAACCATTGTTAACCTTATGGTGGAAGTGGCCATTAAACTAATAAATTACTAAGTGGTGTAGATCATTGGATTAAAAAAATAAAATATCAGAAAAATTATTATGATTTATTTTTGAAACCAAATGTTTTAAGCAACAAAAACACATTTTTTTTCAGTACAAGTTTCTCCCTTTTTCCCATACAACGAAAAGAAAAACTTAGCAACATTGTTTTATAAAAAGTATAAGCAATGACTAGTACTCAGTTACGAAATATTAAAAAAACTTAACATCACTTTTTTTTCTATTGTATTTTTCATTCGATTTTTGATGAAATTCTAAAGATGTGGAGTTCGTTAATTGATCTGAATCTTTTCTTAAATTGCCAATTCATATTTTATAGTTTACCTCTTGTTGTTCGAACCTCAAGATTCTTTAAATTTACTTATAGTAATCAATTTTTAAACTATTTCCAACATTTCGATTATTATTTCTATATTCAATTAATAACAGCTACAGTTCAAGAGATACAGGTAATAATAACATCAGTATGAACACACTGCTTAAACTACCACTACACCAACACTGACAATTACAGTGTCTGATGAACGTTTCATTAATCAAGAATATATCTTCTGAGACTTGTAACTAAAAATTATTAGATATTATCAAAAAACCATAAATTTTAGTCATTTTCACATGATTTTTTAAGATTACAAACAAATAGATAGTATTATCATCATCTGCTTCATTTATAGTTCATTTGGATCATATCGAATAAGATTTTAAAAAAATCTGGACTCCATTACTTAAGCTATGAATATTAATAAAATCTGTGTACTAGTCATTATATAAAATAGAACATAAACTAAATTAAAATATTTACAAATGATTAATATGCTATATTATAGCCGCAACAAGGTATCCGTAAATAAATTACCTACAATATACAACTAATTTTTGTACAACTAGTTCCTAATCAATATGTATGTATAGAGCATAAAGCGGTAAAAAACTTTTTTAACAACTTTTTTCCACTTTTAAATCACCAAACGACATTTGTTATTATTTAAATCACATGGAAGCTACTGCCAACCACTTTGGCTATGTAGAATCACCATTTTGTGTTATCAGATCGACCTGCTGCAATTTATGTCGAAAACCATCTTCAGTTAAGTATATAAATCATCGACAATATGTTAATCTTGTTGATAAAATAAATACATATTATAATATAATGGAAAAATCTATTTATTAAAGGTTTTTTACGTTTCAGTTCGATTTTTAGTTTGACAACCATTGGTGTTTCCAATGGAACAAAAAAATCTGCGAATGTAGTTCAGGATATTGCCTAGATTTTGAAACACATAAGGCAAACGTCATCAAAATGCCAAGCTTCACATTGTTCAGTTTGTATTTTGAGGTTAGGTGTATTATTTGCGTATCGAAAAATAATCAATATGTAAAACTATTTTACCCATGAAATTAATTTTTTAAGCGAAATTGTATTTGTATTAGTAAATAAATACAATTTTTAAAAATTGAATCTTGATTATTTTTTCCTTCTGTTTTCTGGCTTTATGTTCTCTTTGATTTTGTTGTTTTCCAAATAACTGAATTTATGTTTTTGAAGGAGTTGACGTGACACAGTATTATGTTCACATGATTGCGGAAATGTAACGGGATGTGTCAAAATTATTCCAAATATATTCAATTGGATTGAAAAATAATGGTTAGAAATCCCAGTAATATTTTATTATAACTGTACTTAAAAGTTCATGACGCACATTTCGGTGCGCAGTTGAAACCTCTCCATGCGAACATAGACAATTGCGTAACTAAAAATACGTCAAAGTGCTAATTGGCTCTCTTCGTTCCGCAATAGTCGTGACGCACGTCAATTCCGTAACGTCTGATTAAGCCTTTAGTCTTTATGTTTGCTCTAAGTGAATAGATAGAAATTGGGTTAGTTGAAATTAGACGACGTGGGGGAACGTGTTAAAAAAGTTAATACCTCTGGTAATATTGCACTTTCTTGTTATGTATTATGTCAGACAAGGCATAAATTTGTTCTAACTTCATTAAAAATAATGGTAAAATTTTTCATTTTTAGTTTATTTTAGCACAACAGCCTAGTAAATGGTAATTACTATGAATTCCATTTTTTTTTTCCTAATAATTTCTTCAAATTTCTTATGTGCTCCTTTCATATTACTTAGAGTCAAGAGACCTTTTCGTTAACAGGATATAATTTTAAGTTTGATCAATCAATATTCCAGAAATGGGTAATTACCTACTTTTATGATGGGTGAAATAAAGTTCATGGGTGCTGTTTTAAACAAAATAGACTTTTAAGACTACCACAGTTGCTGTGGAAAAAATGTACAAAAACTTTAAGTGAGTATCAAAAGAAAGTTATAATAAAAACTTTGTTTCAGGATAGAATAGAATTTTTCTTTAAATGTTTCACAAAAACGATCTTTCAACTTTAAGTTGAGGTTAACTTTATGTGAATATAGAAATAAGAAAAAAAATACAATGCTAGCAATTTTTCCAAACATCATATACAAAATGTATTCACAATAATAGTTTTATCGCGAATTTTTTTTAAATATTGAGCGATTATAAAAAATATGATTTTTTCAAACGTCTTATCTCTAAGACATAATGGCGATTAGTGCCCATCTAGTCTGGTTGTCTGGTTGTCTACTCGTTACTTAAAATATTTGGAACGATTTGAAGTTTGAAACTTAAAAAATAAAAAATTCAATATAATTATCAATGATTCATTTTCTGGTTTCTCACATTATTTTTATCAGTATATTCGACATCAAGGTTTATACAAAAAAAGATGAAAGAATACAAAAAAATAACACAAGATGCCATATAATGAAGAAAGAGGATGTTTATACAAAAAATAACATAATTCTAAACATAATATTGGCAAAGTTTTGCTGCTATTTTTGGTAGGAAAAAAAATTATGGGATTAAGTCCTTAAATAACAAATGAGAAAATTCGTATATTAGAAACCAATTAGGTTGAAGATTTGTAATTGTTACCAATTGTGAAGCATTTCTTCCTGATTGGATAGAGCTTGTATGAAGCTCTATGTTCAATGGTACAAGGGTTATGAGCAAAATTATGGGATCATGTCATTTCTGAAACAGCTGATAAAATAATAAACTTTGAAGGTTTGTATATTGGAAAATAGTAGGGCTAAAATTATGAAATTGTTAGCAATTGTGAAGCAAATTTTCCTGACTGGATAGAGATTTGACATAAAGCGATATGTTTCATGGTACAAGAGTTATGGGATCATGTCATTTCTGAAACAGCTAATGAAATAAACAAACTTTAAAGGCTTGTATATTGGAAAATAGTTGGGCTAAAATGTTGAAATTTTCACCAATTGTGAAGCAAATCTTCCTGATTGGAAAGAGCTTTGATATAAAGCGCTATGTTACATGGTACAAGAGTTATGGGATCATGTCATTTCTGAAACATTTAATGAAATAAACAAACTTTTAAGGCTTGTATATTGGAAAATAATAATTCTTCCTGACTGGATAGTGCTTTGATATAGAGCGCTATGTTTCATGGTACAAGAGTCATGTTATTTTGTTCATTAGTTTAAGAAAGTGAATTTGTGGGACCGTCAATTTATAATTCCAATCATTTACAAAAGAATTCTGTCACATCATAATCCATTTTTGTCTTGGTGTCATGTCCTCTTTGGAGTAGATGATCTAGGAAGAGGCTGAGTATATCGCCTTCTTCATTTAACTCTCATTAATCCTATTACGGTAGTTGATAGGACAAGCAGTATAAGAAACAATGGATTGGCTTTATCTACAAAAAAAATGATTTAGATCTTGAAAACATCTTTCTCTTTGGTCTAGCATCTAGCAAGTAACATTCAGTAAGGTAACTTTTTTGGATAGTTGAGAAAGCAAAGTTCAAAAAGCAACTTTTGATATTTTTTATTTTATTTTATGTTATGTTATCTTATTATAATTTCGTTATGAAACCAGCTTTGCAAAAAGAGCCTTGAAAATAGTAATTCGGCCAATAAAATGAAGATTAATGTAAATAATCAAGAAATTAGATAAAATAAATCTAACACATTAAAAATAATGAAAATATCAGCGCCTACACTTTTCCAATTCAATATTTCATTTCAAATATTTATTTTACAGTTTATCCTTCTTCGGAATTGTTTTGTTCTTGTTTTTGCTTTCCCTTTTCTTGCTGCTTTCAGTCTGTTCTGCTTTATTCTTACTTAACATTCCAATAATAATTTTTTATGCTGTTCAAATGAATCACTGTTAGAATTATTGAATTTATAGTGAATGTAAAAAACAACAAACAGCTTCAATTAATACCTGTATACTATGTTTTGTTGAAAAAATATATATATATATAACTGAAAAAACATAATCGAAATTATTATTATAATAGTTGCCATCGTTAATATCTCTTAGATAAAATCTTTCAATTTGACTATTTATTTTGTATCACAAAATAAAAGTTTGAAATAGTACAAACCCTTCCTTTCATCATTTATACAAATTATATAAAAAGAAAAACGTTATTTCTAAATCCACATACCACTTTTCTAACCTCAAATATAAATCTATTATGGACCTATTTCTTAAAAGCAGTCAAAGTTGAAGGCCGCGTCTCAACTGTTCTGATTCTGATATTGTATCTGAGGTGGGGAGGTAGTGTATTCCATTCCGAATGTGTGATCCATTTGCAATTGGCTATCTTGATTGAGATCGTGATAATCCACGATGTCCGCTTCGAATTTAAGGCCACGCTTAAAGCGGCCGTATAAGGATGAATAAGGCAGGTTGTAATGGATGGCTGCTTGGTTGATGGACATATGGCCTAACCTGCAAATTTTGTGGTACTGTGGATAAATAGAATCGTCATCTAAGGGCAGAATCGAATCAAAATTTATTTTTAATACAGATAGAAAATAATTTAACCGAAAAAATTACCGATAGTTAAAATTTTCTGAGCAATTGGGGCCGTTATTATGTGTATTATACACAGCAAATAATGAAACCTTTATGGGAACCTTCGCAGACGACACTCGTCATATTAGCAAGCAACTAAAGTTCAAGTTCAAACGAAACAAAATCCATTCAAATGACCTTCACTTTAAGCAAAGACCAAGTTCACATTGAAAAACAAAAACAAATCGACCTATACTAGTTAATTGGTAGATAAATCCAAATCAACACTTGAAAACAAGATCGTATTCTATAAAAATATAATGAAGCCTATCTTGATAAATGGTATCGAGTTTTGGGGTTGCGCAAATAAATCAAATATGGTACACCGTGGTGTGAGTCGAACCTAACCTTACATAAAGACTTAAACGTCAGTTTTGTCAAAGATGTCAGCACGAAACACCATGTGAACGACTGGTTAACCTCGAAAACACGTTACCCCATCTACAAGACGGTTGAAAACTAAAGAGAAATTGCCCAGCAGACTTACAAAAAGGAGTAAAGAAGACTTGTCGCTGGAGAAGGTCTCATCACGTCATAGTAGAGCCATTCAATTAGCTAGAAGAACTGAATATGTTTGGATTGGCTATAAAATGAAAAAAAGTTGAAGGGCAAGGTTTTATAACCTTCAAATATAAGCATAAATAAATGTTATTATCAGATCTAAGGAAATGAATAATTAAACCATTATTCAATCATTATATGTTATGAATTTTGGTAAATTTTGAAGATTTATTTAGTTTTAGATTAGACATATTCTGTTTCTGTAAAATTCTGAAAAATCTGTTATGTCATAGTGAGGTGTATCAAGTTTTTAGGTTATTAAAATTCATTGTAAGAGATAATTAGGAAAAGAAAGTCATTTTCACGATTTTCTATCCATTAGGTTCAGTTAGGCACAATAGTATCGAAAAAGAATCACGAATATATTGTATGGTGATCGAGAAGAAGTTGTCATAAAAAACTCTAGTTCCTAATATATGAAAAGAATGTCTAAAATGCTTCATTTGTATAAAACTCATACATAGACAGTTTTTGGAGTTCGTATTCATGCTAGTACTCTTCTTTTTCTTCTTCTTGAACTGATAATGGTTCCTTCAACATTTTTTAAGTAAAAGAAATATTTACTTACCTAACAGCTTCCAAAGCTTCTCCCATCGCATCTTCTGACCACGGAGTAGGGTTCGACCTCGACAATTCAATTCCTTCCCTTTTGCATCTGCCGTATAGGGTTCCTGTGGGGATTCCAAATTCTGTCGATGCTTTTTGTACGGAAGTTTGACCAGTTCTGATGGATTCCAGTGCTTTTTCTAAATCGTCTGGGGTCCACGTCGTCGGTGCCGCGTTGAAAGGTGCTGCCAGTCTTATTCCTTCTCTTCTCGCTATTTTGTACAAGGTGCTACTAGGAATACCTGTCAATTACAAAAGATACCGTTGAATAAATTTTTGTGAGGATTGTCGAATGAAGTGGAACCGTTGAAAAATGAATTATTGAGACTTACCAAAAGCTTTGCTAGCTTTATTAGCCGATATCGTGCCCGTCCTTAACGCTTCGAGTGCATTATTCAAATTTTCTTCCGTCCAAGATTTTGTGGGACCTTCTTTCTTCGGCGTATCTATCCCAAGTCTATGTGCTCTTTGCCATAACGTAGTGGAGGGAATACCGTAAGTTGCGGATGCCTATAAATTGAATGGTATAAAAAAAATAGTGTTTGGTCAGCTGTTACCTTGTGTTCGGTTGATTTTCTTTTATTTTTAGAATAATTATTCTCCACACTCACCTTAGTCAGGCTCATATTGTGATTCCTTAAGGCATCCAACGCCATATCCATATCTTCTTGAGTCCAAGTTTTCGGTCCACCTCCGTGTGACCTATTTGGTGTTATATTTTCGCTATGGCCGTTATTTTTCATTCCAGGTACTTGGTCATCATTATTTACATCTATAAAGGTTCAAGTTATCGGTAAATACATATTTATGTGAATGTATGTACTATTTGAATGAAGAAATGTTGAAAAAATGGGAATTTTCAGCAGTTGGCTCCTCCGACCGAAGACATTTTGGAGACATCACAAGAAATTTTATTCTTTCCGCAAATTTAAATAAATAGCGCTTATTAAAATTAGATTATAAAAGCGTTCAAGGTTGATTTACGTCTTTTTTTTTCTGTGGAATGTACGAGTCATAGTTTATATTGATTCATCAAATCTGGGCCCTACTCCATCGAATATAACGACAATCTTGAAATTGACTTTCCGGATGGAGCAACAACTATCACCTGTGCTGACGATTTGGCCCTTATGTTTCACGAGACGCAAAGAAACTTGCTCTAAAAACCAATCATGTCATAGATGAAACTTGCTAGCTCTAGCACTAGACCCAATTGCATTAGAAGCAGAAAATATAGCTACAAGGCCACAGAAAACGCTTGACAACCATGTAAATAAATGTATCAAGGAAAAACGGAACAATTGAAGCCAGGTGATGTAAAACAACAGATTTGCGTCATTGACCATTCACGCACAACACCATCACTCATGAAGCTTTCCCCATACACACATAGACTCAATCTCCGATGGATTTCTGCAGCATTATGACCTTCAGCTTGTAGAAAACGAATCACACTTCGCAATTCATACTTGGCGGGAGTATCAATAATGGCGGACATGTTTACGTAACTGTAGCACAACGCCGACTGACGCCTGAATGTCGGTGATTGAAAAAAATGGCCCTCGTACTAATTTTAAATAAAATTATACAATAAAAATTATAGAAAATGTATTATTCATTATTTTTATAAATAAAATGTAATAATAAGAATAAGTTTTTATTTTTCTAATTACCTAGGCTATTGGATACCCCGGGAATTCCACTGAAATCAGCATGTTGCCCCATTAGATGATGAATGCTCCTATCGCCATCATCGTGACTGTCCATCGAATGGTCTGGCCCCGAAAGATGTGACTCCATATCCAATAAACTATGTGAAATAAGAGACTAGTTGATCAATTTTTTTAAAGGTCCCGAATTTTCAGTAATTACTCTTATAGACTATAAAAAAAATGGCTTGGAAAACCAAATCTACTTTAAAATTGAATAAAAAAAACAAATTAGCTCTTAAAAGAACTGATTTTAAGAATAAATACATGTTCAATCTACAAATTCGCTAAAAACAACACGGTAAACAAAGCTCGCGTCGAATTCAACTTTCAGTATGGTAAGTTATTCGCGTTACGTCATTTATATCGTTATCTCTTTTTATGATCACTACTGTCAATTTAAAGAAACTATTACGTATGTCTTGCAATTGGTCTATTCAATCTTGTCAATCAAAACAATCGATGTTATGTTGTTAAATTTGATTTCTATTGATAGAAGAAGATAGTATGTATAAAATACGTGTTCGCAAAATCGTAGATTGGATCAAGTGACGGAAGATCTCCACCGTTTCTACTGTAGATACAGTGGATAAAGTAAGAGCACAAATGATGATGACAAATGACATATGAATATTGAGTTAGTATTCGAATACAAAAGTAATCGATTCTAATCTAAATTTCTGAATTATTGTCGCTTTTTTGTCCAAAAATTTAACATACAATTAAGAAAATAGAAATTTAAAAACAAAATTCGATATCCGGGTAATCGATTTAATAACACAAATTAATATATTCTCGCGTTTCATGACATCAAGATCGATTAATTCGAATCGATATAATTGATTTCCTTTTGACGAATCGATGTATATAATTAAGGAAGTATTCGCCTTACCTGTCTTGATCATAAGATCTTAGAGTTTCCAATTTGATGTCGGCTTCTTTTTTAATTTCAAGTGTATACTTCGTGGAATCCGAGATGTCCGTACGATGTATCGGTCCAGTAAGTATAGTCCTGGTGGGGGAATGATCGACGGGCGCTGTTGACATGTCAACGTGTCCAACGGGAATCGCAGACGGAGCCGGTGGTTCGGGTGGGAAATCATCGGTGTCAACGCCGAAGTGAGAAAATATAGTCTGGAATAAAAAGAAAATATTTATTCCTTGATTAATATTTGATTTCGTTTATTTAATTTACCTGTCCGGAGAGTAGGCCATGGCTGGTCATGTTTAGAGGTTTAGTTTGCTCGACTTGTTGCGAGGACAGCCTCTTTCGTTTCGGCTCTGGTTGATCCGAAGCTACTGGCATATCATTTTCTTCAGTCTCTTCATTCGAATGTTGTTCGTTTTCGCTCTCCTTTTCTCGTTCTCTATCGTTTTCTCTCTCTTTATTTGTATCTTTGTGTTGTACTTTATCGCTGCCAATTTCATTCGAATCCTCGATGGTTTGGAAGGAAGTTTTCGGATATTTTGCTTCGGGAGGATCTTCTTCTGGTAACTGAAAATTGTTTAAATGAAGTTTTTCAAATTAACGTTTTATTTGATTCTATCTAACCGAATGGTGTTTGATTCCAGGCGATTTCCTGCCACTTTTACAGTGAAGCGAAAGTGGTAAATCCAAGGGCTCTCGACTGTCCCTATTTTCTTTATCGTCCGTTTCACACAATCCTTTTATTTTCAATTGGTCCGCCGTTCGAAGCAGAGACTGCAAACAAGTTTTGTTCTTTAGAAATAGCTTTCTAATCCAATATTTGATAGAAAGAAACTAAAAATACTGTACTCCAACCAATAAATTGATTGATACAGCCATGAAGTTACTTGTTTAAAGTGTGATAAAAATACGTTGGTCGGTCCAAGAGATCACTCACCAATCTAATTACATCTCACAATAGTGATAGCGAATTATACCCTGACAAATGCTTGCTGGCCGAACATGTTTTGTATAAAGATCATTCTACGGATTATAATTCTATCAAAGTTTCGCCAACTGAAAATAACTACAAAAAGCGTCTGTTTTCAGAAACAAAATTGATCAAAATGATCAGTATATTAATAAAAGAAACTTGTGTAATTCATGGATAACATATAGAATTTTCGCACTCATAGGAATAAGATGGAATTTAGAAAACTCTCGGAGTTTAATTAAATCCCAACAATAATAAAAATTCGCAAATCACGAATCGAATAATTCTTTAACGAAGCCGAACAGAATTAACAGCGTGGCAGAAGCAGAAGGCAACGTCCTTGAACCCGCAAGTATTGATTGGTCCAGACTCTCTCATACACACACATACACTGACACGGCATTAAGTAGAGAGGGAGAGAGAACTTCTAGATAGCATCACTTTCTCTACTTGCGACGTTGCCGAATTAGTTATCCAGATATTTCCATTCAACATCAACCCGCCGAGTCATTTAACATAAAATCAATGGTAGATAAGTTTAGATGAAAGTTTCGTTATCGATAATTACAAATTTTATGTTTGATACCAATACTCTATTATTTCCAAATCAATTCATCAACATCTCACATCATACACATCAGAATTAAACGAGAGGAAGCCCATTATGAGCTTAAGATTTATCCAGAAGTAGTAGTTGATACAAATGAAGAAGCAGTGGAAAAATGAAAGATACGAATCAATAAAATAGGCAAATAGAGAAAAAATTGGGGAGGATTGAAATAGATGAATCCAAATCTATACCTGTGAACTTTACCAATGGACCTCAACAAGTTACATCTAGATACATAAATGAGAAACGAATTCCATTTACAAATATATCAAAATACTTAAAATAAAGGAAAAGGGGAACAACTTTGAATTAAATATAAAGAAATGTATTGGTCGATTCGACAAAATTCCATTCTGTCTGTATAGAAGAAGATTGTGCTTTATAAACACACCCTCATACCCATCTGGTCGTATGGTATTCAACTATGGGAATGTGCTAGTCAAAGCAAACCATAAATCATTCAAAGATATCTAGGAACATCGAAACAGTAGTCCTTCCAAGGATCTGGACTACGAACCATACCAATGTTTAGGTAAATCATATCCTCGACACTGAAGGAATAGACAGAAAACTGAACAGGATTAAACCTTCTGATTTGGTGAAGGGAGTTTGTGCAGATTAATGTTATAGTAATATAATAATACAAGTTAGATGTGAATTGCTGATCGATCTTAAGATCATGTTAACACAATGTCGTGCATTTTAGGTGTGAATGAAAATATCAAGTAATATTTACAACTAAATTGTGCTCATATATAAAAATGATCAGTATGCTTCGTTTTTGACGCTTGACGAAGCTTATCTTGAAAGTACGTCAAATGAATCAGTACCTTCAATGAGAAAAAAAGTTTCGATGACAGTTTTTTGACAGTTGACATGAGAAAGCTTTATTGTATGCTATTAAGAAATATTTTTTTCGTAATTAATGAAATCTACTGCAAATATGTATTTGCGAAAATAAGTATATTTATTTTCACGTAAAGATCGCGCGGGTTCAATAACAAATAAACAACTAAACGAAGTGATGTGATAAAAAAAGAAGATTCGAAATGACGTTTGATCTATAATGGCCTCCCAAACTTCATATTTATAACTATCGCGTTTTTGGGTAATTAGTTTTTCTGGCAACACCGCTTCATAATTCCTGGGTAGGATATAGGTTTTCTAGAGTGTTCCGTTCGCCACGGCCCAGAAGTCCTGGCAACCCTCGGTCTTATATCCCAATTCCCGACTACGGATCTCGAAATTTACCAATCGAACAAGGACCGGTTTCACCCTTTTATTAATATACCAAAATAAGATATTTTGGAAAGAAGGAACTTTATGGTTATTTTCAAATAATAAAAATGAAACAAAAACGGCATCTAGTTTTGTTATTACTGATTACTATTATGATTGATCATTGTCCATACGTAATATCCGATATTTACAAATTAAACTGTAAGCTAAAGACACTAGTTGAAGATCAACTAGACAAAGGACACAGGACAAAGTGGTTTTAGAAAAAGACACACTGTACAAGATCATGAATTCACAATTAAACAATTGAAGAGAAAAACAGATCTACAAGAAGCTTTTGACAATGTAAAACAGAGAAATTGGTGAAACGATTTAGAATTTCAAAGCTTCATAATTTGACATGGCTTAAGACAGGGGGGGGGGGCAAGTAGAGGCTGAACCCTCTACTGTTTATAATAGTTACAGATGATATAATAAAAACAATAAAAAGAGAATCGCAAAAAGTAATAGTAGGATATTATAGGTTAAGCCCAATATAATTGTCGGAATGGGCCTTTGCAGATGACCTGGTGGTGTGTACATCTACCTAAAGGGATTTAATAAATAACACCAAGATATGGGAAAGAGCAGAAATAGAGAAAAATCTGAAGATTAATGTTGGAAAGTGAAAACTAGTGTACATAGGAAATGAAAATAAACAGAGAAGAAACAAACTACGAGGAAATAAATGAAATAATAACTATTGTGATAGACATAATTGAAAACGAAGACATAGAAAATAATTAAGTATTGAATTAATAAATGAAACGTTAAAAAATAAGAAGATGAAACGGTTTGGACACATGGTTAGAATAAAAAATACCAAAGATACCAGTTAAAGCTAGATCAAATAGCAAATGGAATAGCGGTAAACCTAAGGAAACCTGATGAGGGAAAACATGGTACCAAGCAATAACTATGGTCAAAAATGAAAAATAATTGGCAAAGTTTATGTATTAAAAGGCACTTTACATATTTCGGTAGACAGAAGGCTTATAATTATCGTGAAATAATTTGAATTTGAACCAGATTGGTTGACGTCCAATTTTGAGGTTATTCCGTAACTTTAGAACTATGAGTCTTATGAGCCACGCGTTTAAAACATTTTTGCGGTCGTTTCTGCTGGATTTCTTCGCTCAAACGTTGCAATAAGTTCGCATAATTGATAGTTTTTCTTTTTTCAAGATAGTTAATGGAAACTTCCGTCGCGCATTCCAAAAAACCGACGCCATGATCTCACCTGTAGATGGAACGGTATTTGCCTTTTTTGGAGCCAGTTCTCCCTTTTCAGTACATCGTTTTGATTGTGTGTGATGGAACCACACAAAAATTTGCCTTTATTTCTGTGAAAAATTACCAAACACTCGATGGAAACATGTTGCACACAGCTTTCTCATGTCCAAATTTTCAGTTGATACACTTTCAGTCGTCGGTCACCTAATTTGGTCGAGCACTGCGATGCTGGTCTTCGCAGGTCATGAGGCTTCGTTTAAAATCTGCTACCCGAAATTTTACTGTTGATGGAGTTGAAGGAGTAGTCTCACCAAGAGTAGAATCTAGTTCAGCTTTGATATTGGTTAGGCAAATGCCTTTTGTGTACTTTCTAATACAGTGGTATTTCTATCTATCTCAAGGTAAACCCAGGTACTTCTGGGACTATCCTACAGTATATGAAAAACTTCAAGAAGGAATTATAAACATTCAATTTGGTTTTCGAAGTACTGGTTCAAAGATGTAGTGACAAGGACGTTTATATATATACTGTCGATTTTGAAAAAGCGTTCGACATGACAAGATGCTGGAAATTCTGAAACAGCCACCCATAATTGTCGACAACATTGTATGTTCGCGATGAAATGTTATAAACTTAAAATAGAATAAGAAATACTTTTATCTATGTGATAAAAATACGGTATTTAAAAAAATATGTACTATTTTAATAAATATCGTGTTCCATTTTAAAAAAAGAATTCGAACACCGCCTATGGTCACTACTCATCCATCTGGATACATGCAGATGCTAAATTCTTTATCATATCGACTTTGTTTTGATATTGTCGTACATCTGACTTTCTCTTTGCGCTGTCTATCCTTCAAGTTTTCTTTTAATATCACTTTCGATTGAGAATCGCCGTCTGTTCTGTTGTAAAACTTTTACTATCTTTTAACGTGTTTAGTGACCTTCGTAACGGGAACAAAGTTTCAACGTGTCTTTTCACGATTTATTCTTTATCGAGTTTATCTTTTTTTTCCTTCTGATTTTAAGGGGGTAGAATAGAAACTGTAGTTGCTCTCATTTACTGGAATTTGACATTGCGTGACGAAGTTTAAATGATTCAAACGGCGTTTCCTTCCTATTCTTTCCATCTTCTGTATCTCTGCTAAATTTGAACGTATACAAATTAGTGTAAACCAACAGACCAGATAATCGAACTTTCAAGATGTACCCTGTATTATCAACGATTACTACTCAATCGATAGTTAGACACAATCATTTCCATCATACTTAAAACTGGTTGTTGATTGAACCAGAAAACCAGATTCACTTATATAAAGATTTTGATAACCAGTTTTCGTTCAACGTTACAATCCTTATGCAACAGCAAGGATTCTTCAGAAAATCACGTTTAATGGTTGAAGTATCTTTTTTTTTTATATTTATTCTGTATTATAACATAAAATTTTATTCAAGTTACCGTATTAGTCGATCAAAATCAGTTTTTTAAATTTGAAATTAGTCAATATTATCCAAAAAAAAAATCCAAAGCAAAATCGATGTATTAAGAAAATAATAATGATTGAACAACTTGGAAGTACAAAATAATGATATTATTGAGGTCAGTCTCAGGTTTTAAAGGCATCTTTAGTTACTAATGTTAACCCATACATCAAAATTCAACAACTCATGGATTCAACATCTACAGAGTGTGGAAAATAAAGACAATAAAGACGAAGGTTTCAAAATAAACAACAAACTTAGAAAAATGATTAGGAAGTTAACTACTGGAAAAGATTTCTGCACTTATTAAACAAATGTTAGATCAAGAGTCAAGGCCAGATTGGAACAACTGATTAGAATATTTAGAGGCAATAAACATGAGACAGAAATTGATAAAATGCTAAGAAAATGAAATAAAGAGCTAAATATACTATTCGTAGATTTAAAAGACATGAGAGTGCAGACAAAACTAATCACAAATGACACAAAAGTTCAAGAATTGACTATAGAATTTTACAAAAGACTTGTATCCTTGAGATCCTTGTACAATCATCCCTAAAGGCATAGACAAAACGACCAAAAAGAAAATCCTCGAAGAAGCGACACTCGGAATAAAAGACTGAACAATAATAAAAGAGATTTAGAGTATAAAAACCGAATAGATGATAAGAAAAATTAATAGGAAAGTTCAGTGTTTAAAAAATTGAGTAGTACTTAGGAATATTAGGAAGTGGATGGAAAATAAAAGACATAAAATCCTAGGGGTTGTAATGTTAAGGACACGTAGAGAAACAGCAATAACGGATGGTATACCGAGAATAAGATGGGAAGATCAAGTGAAGGAAGACATAAGAAAATTAGATACTAATAAGAAAAATTGTATAGAAACATTCATCGCAATAAAATAATCTAAGAGGGCGCGGCCTAATTACCCTTGGAATGTGTGAGATTTAAGTAATAGTATAATACAGATTCAGTTAGGTTTTCATAATTTCAGGAATTGATAGGCCTTCTGATAAGCCCGTCGTGGTCCCGAACACAAAAAAAGATGAAAGCAGTTAAGAAGTTTTATACATTAATGTAAACTTCTTTTTTGGATGGCCGGAATGAATTCAAAAAAAAATTATTTCAAACTGATCTTCATTTTTATTGTGTTTACAACTGTCTGACCCAAGTCTCGATCAGTGTTACCAACCTAACCTCTCAAAATTCCCTTTATAGAGCGCGAAATTCGAATTAAAACATAAAAATGCTTACACTAGGAAGAATAAAATTGCCTTAGGTTTAAAATAACTGTGAGAAAAGAAATGATGAAGATTGCGAATTGAGAGAGAAAAGGCTGGGATTTAAAATGAAGTATTTATACGTATTTTCCGTTAAAATTCGACGAATCCAGATTTTGTATAGTCTTATGTTATTTGGAAAACTTTGTCAATCGAAAAATTGCAAATATTTTTTGCTAAAACTGAATTCGTATGAAAATCCCATTCCGTTAATCGGAAAGTTATTAAAGCCACAAAAAATTGAAAAAAAAAAATTAAAGCAAGTTTCATTAGATAAATATAAGTGAAAAAAGTACTATTCTTGTTTGAAAAAAATATTTTAGGTTATCCCAAAAATGTCGTCACCCCCTATAATGTTTAAGCCAAAGTATACAACTGTCGTTTTGACATTTACGCCGTGCTGATGTCAAAATATTTCATACACAAAACAACAACTTACGGACAAATATACTTTTCGAATAACCATATTGTATGGAACAGTTTTTTATAATAATCTAACCCACGTAAATCAACTTCAAGGACATAACATAATAGTGACAGGAATAATGAAATTAGAATTTTTGATATGAAATTACTCACATAATAACCTATGAGTGTAAAACGCGTTCCTCGTAATAAGAATCCAATATCTCAGTGCGCCGTCACTGACCATCGCGACGGCCCAAGATGCGCCAGACACAAGCACCATCCGCGCATCTCAAATACCCACTCGAAACTAAGAAAAAGGAGCAGAAGACATGCAGAAACAGACTAACACAACAAAACACAATCAGGTAGCAGTACTTACTTTTGTTCTGACCTCCCCGTGACCTTCTTCAGTCTCGAGTCTCGAAACGCGGCACCGAGGGAAAAAATCATAAAGGCGCGGGCGATGCGTGTGACTAATGTGTACGTAAGGTCCGGCCGTCGAAGGATGATGGTGTCAGGCCTACTAGATACTACTGGGGATGCTGTGCGACGTTCGTTAATGCACCCCTTGCCTCAGTTCTGCGAGCAGTGCTCCGTACTCTGAGCCTGTGATAGATCGAGAAATGCTCGGCGCACGCACAATACTACGACTTCGCCGCTTTTAATTGGGGGTTTTTGCAGACGAGGACTTTTCAGGAGAACGCCGTTTGGTATACATCAACCACCAATGTAATTGCTCTTATACCAGGAAACGTCGAAAATTAATCGAAGATCGTTCAACTTAATACCGACCAAAAAGTTTTAGTTAACAAAATAATTCATGATATCACATATTCTTCGAAAAAATATTTGAGTTTTTGAAGTAAAGTATTATTTTTTCATTCAGTAGTATGAACGATATTTTGAATTATTCATTTTTCAATTATTTAGTCGGAGAAACTAATGTATTCAAGTGAAAGCAATAAAAATAAGGTTTATCTTCATAAACAACAACTGTTTCCTTTGATAATATCCATCGAGCTTATTTGGGTATAAATATATTTATAGCTCGTCACAATAAAACTTTTTACCTCGATGACGTTTGGCAACTTTTATTGCAATCATCCAATTACAATCAAAGCCCCAAAAAATGACATTAGACCGTGCATTATCATGTATAAAGATACATGGCAACACGGCAAACCAGTAGTTCGAATAAACAATCTAATTACAAATAGTCGCCTCCTCAATATCCTGTCACGTATTTTGATATTTCTTAATTCTTGTAGAAGATTTCGAACTGAAACTGCCGTGGTCTTTCAGCTTGTCTAACTGTCTAACTCAATCCTCTCCAAGTAAGTGAAATAATTTCTTCGTACTGCTGAAATACCAGTTGCACTGACTCACACCAAAGTTTTTCAAAGTTTCGTACCGATGGTGACGAAAATTCTGATTAAGCAGAAGTACTCAAGATCAACCGTGTTCACTTTGAAAGAAATTTTCAGTGGATAAACTACGTTGCAGTGTCACGAACGAAAAATATGGAAGAGCTTACAAAAAATAAACGTTATGATGATGGTACAAAGAAACATGCAACCAGAAACGTTCACAATACCAAGAAGTGCGACAAAGAGGCAATCCTAGTTCATTACTATCATAGCTCTCATTTTTTATTAATTAGAAGCTCAGAAGCTCAAAAAACGGAACCACTTCATATCGAAATGTGCGTTTGCATATGGTGTAATGATTCATAGCAGAAAACCAGAAGATATTTTCCATAACTCGTATTAGAACATTCAGCGAAGGATCTGTTTGATGACTAAAGTATTAGACTTGTTGAAGTAGCCTCCCAAAAATAGCCAAGAACGGTTATAGATCGTACAGAACACGCAGTATTAACCACATATATTCTTCACTCCAGAGATTGAAAATAACCTCGTTGTTCATGATGATTTGCTAAGGGAAGTTGTCTTCCCTTGATCGAAATACGGGATATTTTGAGTACTTAGCAGTGTACATAAACATCTTCTAATGTTTCAAAAAGTTTTTGACGAAGATCTTCTGTTCGATACTACGGAGTCCTATGTGACATCCTTAATAAACTTTATCATAGAGTTATTCCTACCAGAAGATCTGTTCCAAGACCGCCTAAGTTTCAAAAGCATCTTTTGTTGTCCCATAGTCACCTCTGGAAGTCTTTAATAAGTTGTATTTGAACGTGAAGATATAGAGGATTATATCAGAGCTCATATAGTCAACATACCAAACAAAGACAAAGATTTTGTAGAAAATATCTGTCACTGCGACCACCTCATCTGCCACATCAGACTCTCTATATTTGAATTACCAGAATGGTAAATGATAAATAAGTCGGTGCTATGGGCATACAAATTATAACTTCAACACGTTCATTGCCTACAAGTTGTGTGAGCAAGATCTGTTAAAACACTTGTGGTAGTGATCAATCGCAGTTGTCGAAAGTTACATCGACGATAACATAAATAACAGGTTGGAAAAATTATGAATATAATAATAAATAGAAAAAAAACTGTTTAATTTAATCGTCGCTGTTAAATCTTTTACTCGGTCTTCATCTTTGCGGCGCCAGTTCGGGGCTACATGGTAGGTGTTCTATGCTATGAAAAGCGAAGCAGTGTGGACTGGATCATTGTCATGAAGCAAGCGCACAACTCGGTTGAATTTCCCGTGCCTTTTTTTTTTCGATAATTTATTAACGCATCTGCCTTTTAAGTCAGAGTAATTAGCCGCGTTCACTGTTGTATTTGATTCCTCATCTTCTACTTTCCTCATTGGATGCACTCTTCTAAAGAAGGTTGGCGATAACCCTCTGACTCTGGCCCTTCTTATCAGCGTCTGGGAGTCTAAACCGGTCCTTTCGCGAATATTCTTCAGCCATGAAGCCTGTCGTCTGCCAGAACCACGTTTGTCCTCGATTTTCCCCTCGATCAGAAGTTGCAAAAGTCTGTATTTGACATTTTGATCTTATTTCTATATATTTTGTTATCCAACGCCCCAGATATTTAAATTTCTCGATATTTTCGATGATGCCAACATTTACGTTGATATACATGGGAGGATGGTTTGGAAACAATCATGGTTTTGGCCTTTTTCATGTTGATGTTAAGGCCATAATCTTCTCTTATAATTTTTATGCGATCTAAGAGTGCTTGGAGATCCTGTTCACTCTCTGTAACTAAGACCGTGTCGTCAGCGTACCTTATATGATTAAGAAATTTTCATTCTTGTCTAGACCCTTCTTGTAAAGGCAGTCCATCACCTTATCGTGTCTTACTTTGTCGAAATCCTTTTTGTAATCAATAAAAGATGCTGGTCTCGGCGTTTTTGTAGTAGTATAATGAAACTGATGAATGCTTCCCGTATTCCAAATCCGGTAACCAAACAAAATATTGTAGCCATCACTTTTGTTGGTGCTTGTCGTGACCTTCACAACATACTAGATACTCAGCTTCCATTTTTTATTTAATTTGCGTTGATGTTAATCCTGCTTTAGTCGGAACTTTTATAACAGCGCGAAATTCAATTTGAGACCTTTACTTTATGAAAAGCTTAATAAGATTTACCAATGTAGCGTCTATGAAGATTTTTGCGAAGAGACCAAAGGCACAAGGTCCGTTTCAGGTACTTATAATATGAAAATTGATTTGGGACTCACTATAATTGTAAAATTTATGGTTATTACTCATTAGGATTATTTATAGCACTTGCTGCGCTCGTGAGTAATAGCTATCATTACTCGTTGATTGCATAATATCGCTCATGAACCCCAAAAAGAAATGATGTTGTATAAAAAACAGGAGCCTTAGTCGAAATATCCTTCAATTTCCGTACGATAGGCCCGTCAAAAATCGATATCCTTAAAAAATCTCTTACCGCTAATGAACCAAACGGCAGCCGTTCGCAAGGACTGCCGCTTTAATTTTTTTGCCAGGCCAGGCTCTATAGACTTCTCTCTCTCTCTCTCTCTCTCTTGTTCGCGTTACAACCACCCACGATATTTTCTCGCTTCTTCTTTTTTAGGGGATTTCGACGGGAAGAAGGAGGCGTGCGAACTACAATACCGATTGGCGAGAGAAACGCACTCTATTCGGAGATGGATGAGCGAGCGAGAAAGATGTACATGTTGAAGCAGTGGTGTGGCGAATAATAGGTTTGAGAACGATCACGTTCAACTATTAACGAGAAAGAGATATTGTCGGTTTCACTATACATAACATTGTTTTTTATATTAACTCGTCACGGCGCGGTGATCGTTGTTTGTATATTTTATTTTTCTTGCATACATGGGATGTACGTGACGTGGACCGTTAAATCTAATTATAAAACTTGGAACAGGTAGATGATTAGTCCTAGTAGAGGTCCACCGGATTCTTTTTGGCGTTTTGTGCCATTGGGTGCAACTAAGATACTTGTATCTCAAAAATAATTCTAGATACGAGTGTCATCGTTGATGGCTGTCGTTAATACACACAAATTCGCATTTCGAATTTTTTTACCAGCCCTGATATGCGCCTAGCGACTTTTCCTGTTTCCCAACCTTAAAATTGCATCCAGCGGAGAGATTTCCATCAGCAAAATATGACTAATTTGAGGAGAAAGAAGACAACTTTACAGCATCGCTGGACTGTTACGGTTAAAGCTTTAACTTGGCTAGTTCATAAATCACAAATCACAACAAAAGTATACAAATTACCTAGAGTTTTTAACTTGGGATAACTTACTAAGATTATATTTTTGGTAATCCATAATAACTAACAAACAACCCTCCTAAAACGTGCAACGTAAGCTTCGAATGTTCATTAATGGTAAATTTGGCAACCTTAAAACTATCAAATCTTTCAGAAAGTGAGGTTATCTATTGGCAAACGTTTACGAAGCTATTTTGCATCGGGTTTAAGTAACCAAAGGACTACTGCAAATAGAAATTATTAAAAGGCCTGGTACGAGGGTTGTTACTCAAGTTTTGAGATATTACAACACTAATGTGAATATGTCAAATCTGACATTGTCATGTGTCATTTGAAATGTTTACAGATAATTGAAAGAGTGAGACAAACGGTTTATTACTTGTGACAAACAAATAACTAAATAAAGACACAAATAAATTTAAACCTAAATATAATTTATATATCGAAATTACATTTGTCTTGGTGTAAAAAATTTGACTTAAATCGCGAGCATTTCCGTGCGATGTTTTTCTGTGACTTTTGACGTGGAATAAACCGACAGCAATGTGCCGGTCGACTCGTTTCGACTTCTGGTGATGAAGTACCATCTCGAAACACCGCATTTCGTTGGTTTTCCGAATTCAATCGTGGTCGCAAATCCCTACAGGATGAATTTCGTGGAGGTCGTTCAAAATCGGCTATTGTGCAAGAAAACATACCGCGAGATTGATGCATACTTGGGCATTAATTAAATTGAAAGCTCAATACTTTACAATGCAACAAAATACACAATCATCTGCCAATTAAATTCAAATCTTTTCTTTCAGCGTTTGGGATAGGATAAAGTGTAAACAGGTATTTGAGAAGGTGTTAAATACATATAAAAGTGTCTAGAATGGATTAAACTGTAGAAAAGTATCTAAAAGATATTCAATAAATGGAAAAAAGTATCTGGAATGTTGTGAATTGTTGAAAAAGTGTCCAGGAAGCTTTTATTTGAATAAAAAAGTGTTTAAGATGTAGTAAAGTGTAAATAAGTGTCTAGGAAAACTTCAATTAAAAAAAAAACGTGTCTGGGATGGAATAAAGTGTGAAAAGGTGCCCGAGAAGGGGTTAAATAAATATAAAAAGTGTCTAGAACCGATTAAACTGTGTTTGCCAGAAGTGTTCGGAAAAATAAAGGAAACTAATCGCAGAAGACGAATCATTCTTTACCCCGTGGATCAGTTTAAGCAAAAACGTTTTTGAAGAGTTAAAACATCGAATTGATGGGTCCTTCGGCACACAGTCCTTTTGGGAACCCAATTATTTCTTCTCATTCCCTCAGATCAATTATAAATTGCGAGGTCAACTTTTTTCCTACACCTGAAGAAGAAGTTGATGCGTTCAAATTGTATATTTTGGATTTATTGTTCGATCAATAAACTGTCTCTGTATTATAGAGATAACCAGATTGTCAATCCAATTGTTAATCTCGAGACGCTCTCGTGTTGGTGGTAAGTTGTTGGGATGCCTCGCTTGGTTATTGAGCGTCGAGAAAGATAAAAATTAGAAAAAAGATTTTGAATTCTTAGTAGGACACACATCGATAACATCAAAACCAAACAACTAATCTGGCCATGTACAAAAGATAGCAAACAACAAAATACCTAAATAGGTCCTAAAGTGGACACCATAAGGGACAAGGAGATTTAATTGAATAGATAAATCTTCTAGGGTAAATTGGCACGCCACTGAACGAAGAAGTGACGCGGAAACAACAAAAAACCGATGAGAATTTTCATGGCGCAAAAGAGTTGAGATGTGCTAGAAGCAAAAATTAATGGCGCATCACTTGTTTGCCATTTCATTTGATATCCGCCGTTTGAAATTTTCCTCATTTCTCACCGGAAGAATGTTAATTTCATCCTTTGTAATACTATGAAATAAATTTTTCGATTCATTCGAATGTTTTACCGACAGATATAAAAATTGTAAGACAGAAAACTTTAATTGACTCGAAGTAGGAACTTTGGATAATAATATTTGAATGGTCTACTTTATTCATTCAAATCCTACAAATATTTGGAATTGAGATTTGAATGGGAAGAGACAATCTGCGGACTAAATAGAAAGGATAGGACGGATTTCGGCTGCATTTTGGCAAGCTGAGGCATGTAATCAAGTCAGATATACCGACATGTTTCAACTGAAATATGTTTGACCAAATGCGTCCTCCCAGGCTCGGAAACACTAACATTGTCACGAAAAACTATAAATTAAATAAGAATGACTAAAAGATCCATAATATGAGTGATATTACGGGGTAAAATCCGAAACTAATAACTGCGTAGATAACAAAAGTTTAAATTGAAAGAGTTACATAGTTTGAAAATGGAACAGGGCTGGCTATGCCGCTAGATTATCAGATGGACGAAGAGAATACTAGAATGACGTCCTAGGGATGAAGCATACAGAAACAGGGGATGATGGTCGACGTATTGGACAGTTGTTTTGAAATAGATATCTTCCAACTGGATCCAAGATGCCCAAAATGCTCTAGGTTATAGGATTATGTCCAGCAGTGGACGAAACAGGCTGCTAAATGATGATTATCGCCTAGTACTCCTTTTAGTTATCAAAGTTTCAAGGACATTTTCTTCTCGGTATTGGGCTTTCTCTTTTGGGGGACCTTTTTCAATATATTGATGTTTAGAATGTTTTCAATTGAGACCGAAATAGGTTGAAACGCCAATAATTTTACATGTTTTAAAAAAAATATATAGAAAGGTCTAATCAAACGAAAAATGAAAAATTACGTATTTGAATTTGAATAAAAAAAAATTCAATTCTTATCATTAAAAACTTTCACAAAAACAATTCACAAAAAAGATTAGAAAAAAATAATAAAATTAATTGTTTTTACGATGCATTATATCGGACAGACATCTCAGTATTTAGTAAATAGATTAAGAAGTCATAGGATAAAAAAAAACATTAACAAACCATGAAAAATCAAAAGTCCATACAGTCAATTATGAAAATTACAAAATTTTTTGAACGGAATCAGATACAAGCAAAAAAATAAATTAAAAATGGTTCACATACGTAGGAACGAGAAAGTTATAGAAATTGTCAATGCCAAATTATATTTTGTTAGGTCGAAACGTCAATATTTTTAACTGTTTGGAGAATTAATTTTCGATCGAAATAAACCTAAAATAAAAGCCATTTATCAACATATTGTTACGAACAAGTTCGTAAAATGGAATTTTAAAAATTCGGCGAATTCGCACGGCGCTTTTCGGGCGGCGTCTTTCACCTCTTATATACATATATAAAAGAAAGTTGTGTTAGTTAGGAGGTAGCTTAGAGCCAGGAGACGGACATAGGATACTGACTTGACATAAAACGTCAGTGGTTTATATTTCCTAGATGCCCCTAGTGGAGCAGGTAAGACATTCCTCATGTCAGTAGTTTTAGCCACTGTTCGTGCGAGATCCAACATAGCGGTTGCAGTTGCTTCTTCTGGAATAGCAGCCACATTGTTAGAAGAACGCCGTACGGCTTATTCAGCATGAAAATTACCATTAAATCTTCAAACTACTGAAGAGCCAACGTGCAATATCTCAAAAAACTCAGCACTGGCCAAAGTTTTATCGGCATCGAAAATCATCATCTGGGACGAATGCACAACGGCGCATAAACGTGCATTAGAAGCACTTAACCGAAAGATTTACGCAATGACTCGAGATGATTTGGAGGAGCAATGATTTTACTGTCTGGAGATTTTCATGGCTGCCGACGGAATAAACGCTTGCCTCAAATCGTCGAATCTATGGCGCTATGTGAAGAAACTGCAGCTGACAACATTCCTTAATGATGCATCTGCCGAAGATTTCTCTAAGCAATTGCTGACTATCGGTAATGGTCAAGTACCTGTCGATGAATCTAGCGGATTGATATCATTTCTAACTACAAAAATAATGCTTGGTTGGCTAAGAATAAAGATGTAGATGACCTGAACTACATAATTCAAAATAAGATCATTGGAACAATGGATTCATTCAAATCTATTGACTGCGTCACAAATGAAGACGAAGCCACCAAATATCCAATTGAATTTTTAAGCTCCTTGGATGTGCCTGATTCACCAGCGCACAATTTACGCCTAAAGGTTGGCTCCAACCAAAACTGTGCAACGGTACGCGTTTGGTGGTTAGAAAATTGAAAGGTGAGGATCCCGATTATCCCAACCGATATGCCGTTTGAATTCAAAAGACTTCAATTTCCGATGCGTCTTATATTTGCCATGACCATCAATAAATCGCAAGGCCAATCCTTAAAAGTTTATGGTTTGAATCTAGAACATCCTTGTTTTTCCCATGGTCAATTGGAATGTGGCATAATCACGGGTCGGAAGACCATCTGCGTTGTTTGTTTTTGCATGTGTATCACAAGGAGAAAATTGGCTTATTTATTGCCTTTAAAGCAGAACAGAGTTCGCCGGGTCAGCTAGTTTTATATAAATGGCGGTCTTTTTGTTCTAGAACTTTGTAGAATTTTATTTAGGTATATAAATGATTTGTGTGAGCGCAGTAAGTTTTAAAAAAATAGAGATTTAAGAGACAGTGTTTATTAATTCACGTAATGAATAGAAAGAGTGTAAATAAATACGAAAAACGTTACAATATGAAGAGGTATCGAATAAGCATCCTCAGAAAAATTTGGCGCTTGTCTTAGTTGACTAATGCATCTGTTAACAATATTTGGAAACAGAAAATTCCATTTTTTTATCTAAATAATTATAAAAATCCACCCAAAAGACCTAAGTAGTACTCGAGTTTCAGTTGTTGAATGGGGAAAAGACAATATCCAGTTGAAAGTACTCAATTTCGACAATGCGTTTTTGTAATGAACGTTTTTCAGTGTATCACAAAAAATAATTGAATGGTTTCGAAAAAAATACTTTCATTTTTTTGTTTAAATTGAAAAGCTTCTAATACTCATGTTTCTCCTATTAGGAAAAGGAACGTCATTAAAAAAAAACAATGTCATTAAGTAATCACATGAAAACACAAATAGAAAAATCCCAAATGACACTGAATAAACGTAAAAAGTGTTGGTTAAATAATAAAAAGGAATTCATTGTAAGATCTTTTATGTTATACTAGTGAATGAAAATTTATTTCAAATTTTCCTTTGACGATCTTCGCGCTTTCTTGACCCACATCTGATACCTACTAAACCGTCTATTTTTAGTTGTTTTCTCATTCACTATACTCCTCTTTTCTATTGTCTTCTTTTTCATGAAGCTCAACGACTTCATTCAAATGTTTTTACGACTTTTTACATCACAGATAAAAACAAATTGTTTAAAAATACATTCGGAACATCGCATAAAATAAAACTCAATAATTCCCCAAGCAAAATAAATTGGTACATTGAAAAAAAATATTTATACGGTCTCATACAAGTATAACAAACCATAAACGAAATTAATCAGCTACATTATAGGAATATAAAATCAATCGAATCACGTCAAATTTGTACATGAGGGTAGTGGGTGGTAAACTACACTTACGTACATAGTTGGGGGGTGATTTCTACACACATCTACGGACTGTTGTAGAAAAGTTATCCCGAAGTTAGTATTCACAATTCTGAATAAGGCATTCAGTATTTAATATGAAAAATGTGAGTTTAGAAACTATTCTATTGTAGTCGAAAATAAACCAAATGGGTTGACGTTGACATTTGAAAACTAAACAACATTGTGGACGACATAGAACCGTACCCATCATTAGTAAACTTTCGAGACAATTCGTCTGGCTACAATAATCGAATGTGTGAAAAAATGAAATGATATAAATGAAATTACTCAATCAATTCGAAATAATTCATTCGATTCAACAATTCATTGATTTGTAAGCTGCATTCGACTCAATTAGATAGAAAAATGGTATCGGGAAAAAAGGAATTCTTCTTCTTCTTCTTCTTCTTCTTACGTTAGGCCTAGGTCCTGTATTTTCATCAAGGGTTCGCCAGGAGTAGTTGGGATGTTGAGGACCAGCTTTCATACCACCTTATAGGTGGTCGTCCAGGAGGTCGAGTTGTGTCCGGTTCCTTTTCCTTTGCAATTTTTGCTAACCGTTCATTTGGCATTCTGTCAACATGGTCTCTCCATTGTCTTCTGCGGCTCCTTGCCCATCTTACTACATCCTGAATATCGCACATGTCCCTTATTTCTTCATTTCTCTTCCGATCGAGTAAAAAAGGAATTTTCAGGAAAATAAAAAGGATAACGAAAGGAATATACGAAAAAGTAAGAGGAGAGAAGATCGACGTAGATAGGGGTTAAAAAAGGGGACGCTCTCAATCATCTTCTATTTATATTAGTCATGGAAAGGATGATGAAATCAATAAAAGAGAAGAATTATGAATTGGAGACAATAATTTGCTAGAATCAGCGAAACTAGATGATTCAGTACCTAATAGTAGCAGATACATTTAAGAAAATGGAAGAAAAAATAGACAAACGGATAAACACAACGAAATACCTAAGAATTGAAGTAAATTTGCAAAAGTATGGTAATAAACCAGAAAGGGAAAAGTGGGTAAAGAACAAATAATGAAGTGAATACTTTGGAGTAAAATAATAGCAGCAGAGATGGAGTAGTAGAATGGAAAATTGCAGGGAAACGGGGGTGGATAGGATAGAAAATGTTAAACAGGAACCAATAGAAAACAACGTTACAATAAGAAAAGTGACAGAAGGAAAAAGACATAAGGAAAAGAAAGATCCAGAAAGAACAAGTAGCAGAGGAAGGAGTAAAAAAGAAAAAAAAAACGATACAACAAATGAATGAAGTCGCGTAAAATCGGGTATAGTGGAAAAAAGAAATGAAAACTAATAATCAGAATGTCGAAAGGGATAAAGAATATTAGAGAATAATTGAAGATGATTCAGTCCTACGCATTAAGTTTGTTTTTTGTTCAAACTACTAAGTTAATTTTATTAACAAAACAACTAATTGAAACTATCAAAAATTTTTAATAAAGTTGGAATTTACTATTAATCGCGATAGTCGTAGATAAAATATACTTGCATGAGTTTTAACCTACGTTAGCGCCTTTTTCCAGTATTTTATCATACTTCTCATTTTCTAAATAAATGTTAGACAGCGCCCCCTAGTTTCAAATCGAGATTTTTCAAAATACGTAGCGGCTAGTCAGTTTTTATAAAATCGGTAGCGTAAAAATTTCAGTCCTTCAAAAGCAACAATTCGTTAATACGACGTAATTTCAACGAGTTAACAATATTAAACGTAATAAAAACAAAGAAAATGCAAAAACGACCCACCCTCCTAACCTCTAAATAATTCAGTTAAATCTGGAATTCCAACATCCGCACCAGCAGCATCCTTGTATCCTTGAGCTCAAGCATGGCACCAGCTTCGAGTTCCTGCGTAACCAAGAGCACTACTATCCGTTCTAAAAATATCGATTTTACATACAGGGTGGATATAGGCATTGAAAGAAGTTTATTAAAAAAAAAAACGTAATGCTATAATTCTTTTGGTTCGCCCTCAATGTATTTTAGAAAACTTAGAATCATATAAATATTTCAATTGACCGAAATTTTAATTCTGTTATTGTTATTTAATAGCTCCGTAAGATGTATGATGCGAAAAAACATTTACAAAAGATTCCAGACGTATTTACTTAATTCTGATAAAATAACCTTCAATTATCTCTTCTTCTTTTATATAAATACATTACATCATTATTTTTATTCAATATTTGTCGTTTCTCAATATTTTTAGCCCTTCAAAATTTCCTCTGACCCACTAAGTCCCTTCTTATTTATAACATTCGTTCACTTGTGTAATTTTTTTCTTCCCGACTATTCCAACCTCAAATATTTTCTCAAACTATTTTAGTCTAGTTGGAATTACCCTGTATACTATTCATCCTGCGAAAATGGACCGTTGGAGGCGGAGAAGAAAGAGGCAGCAACAGCGGCGGCGTTTACGTCGCTCCGCGATTGATTTTTATTACGGGAGGGCGGTGTAGAGGGAGTGAAATTCTCCTGTTGATTCGTTGAGTTTTATCAGGATGGGAGTTTATATAGTAAAAGAATGCAATTATTGAAGAATAAAATTAATGCGACTGAAAAACTAGTCGAAAAACAATCATTTTCCTGTTTTTTCAATTCAACAAAATAAACGAAGTATCTAGATAACCTGCAAATAAACTTGGAAACCCTTTATGAATAGATAGACACAGATTTAATTAATTTATAATAAAAATAAATTCAAAGTTTTACTATTTAAATTTATTAGAATGAATTTAGTCATTAGTATAAAAACAATAATCAGTAGTTTTCCATTGATATAGATTATAGAACGTAGCATTAAGTAGGAAACTGTAATATAACTCGTGTATGCACATTAGTTCCCAACTTATATCAGAGAGGGCAATAGCAAAAAAGAATGTTTCCGAATATCGAAATTAATAAAAATATAGTCATAATTTATATATAGTGTATACAAATTTATAAAAAATGGAATAAACGATTTGGAATTGAACATATTTTCAATAACTAAACGTAATTTATGGAGGAATAAATATGATGGAGTTTTACCTACTTAGTAAAATTACTTTTTATGGGAATAATGACTAAACGTACTTTGGGAGTAGTAATGAAGTTTTGAATTATTTTTGAACCATACATTACATAAATTCAATGATAAATTGGTTAGAATAGTAAAATTATTTGATAATTCACATTGTAGATTCGGCTATTAAACAAGAGATGGCGCGTTTACATTAACAAGAAGCAATTTTGAATTTCTAATTCTTTTTTGTTTCTAATAATTACAGTACTTTGACAATTTTTTGAAAATATTTCACATATTCACTAAAATAATTGCTATTTATCTTTTTCAGATGAGTTTTATGAAAAAATCGAACAAAATTTATCATCGAGATGGATCAAAAATGGTGGCATTAACGTAAAGAAATCTGCAACTTACAACAAACATTAACCTAGAACATCGTATTACGGAAATGTTAAACTGACTAGAAGATGGCGTTACACATACGATAATGTAATTTCCAAACAGATTAAATAATACAAAAATAGTCTGAAGATACTGGTTAGATAAGCAGAAGTACAAATAACAGGATTTAATGATAATAAAGCGATAAGAATTGATATTATTAAAACTACGTTATTTTAAAATAATATGTTTTGATTTATTGGATTCAATATGTCTTCATTTAATTAAATAAATACTATTATATCCGCCATGTAATTTATGCATTTTCCAAAGTAGACAGAAAATTAATTTATCATCCAAATAGTGAGGAATCTGGGTTATTGACGAGTCCAAAACATGTTTTTCCATATACGCTTTGCTTAACGAATTCTACATGGGATATAATTTAATACTTGTAAATGTACGGAGGTGATCTCAAAATATGTTTCGAATTTTGTAACGAATATTTTATTAAAGTTATAATCCGTATTCAATATTTTCGTTTTTCGAACCAACATATTTTTAGGATGATTGATATTTTAGTCTTAGATTAGAACTATAACGTTATTTATTTCATATTTCTCTTATAGGAGTATCCAAACATGCGAAAATATACAGGGTTTTTGGTTATAGAAAACGGTAAAGGTGGAATTAGTCAGAAAAAAGTTGTATTTTGAATACTTTACTACATCGGTTTCGTGGAAAAAATATTATTAACAAATTTTTTCAATTATATCAGTTATACGTTTTTGTTATACGTGGGAAAGCTCCGTATATTTCAACATAAACGTGAAATTTGAATAAATATTCAGCTGCTGTTTGTCCACAATGCCGTATCGAGTGTTATTACTCATTTTACTTATTTACTCTAGAGTTATATACAAAATGAAGAAAAGCGTTCAGAGATCAACGACCTCAAAATCTATTTCTTACGCGTGTGACTTTAAAATTCCAGTTTTGTGACAGTACATACGGGGAGTGATGATAAAGGACTCTGATTTTGCTAATAGCTATTAGCTAATACAATTTTTTTATCATTTCTTCAAAATAAAATAACAAACAAGTCGATATGGGAAGTGCGAAAAATTAACTAGTGAGCCCCGTTCATCCTTATATAATATTTCGCAGTAGATCTGGATATTTTATGAATATTGACCAAAAAAGTGTTGAAATTTCGGTTTTCTAACTTAGGTCTAATGTTTGTCTTAAATAACACGATTCAAAATATCGATTATTTCATTTTTTTTTTTTAAAAATACGATGGAGCTGACTTCCAAAAAATAACCAAAAAAATAGAGAACTAACAAAGAAGAAAACGAATTTTTCGGTTGTTCAACTTTACTAAAATATTGTATTAATACCCCGAGCCGAATGATACGAAGTGCGGTAAAAAATACGGTATATTAGCTTACTGAAAAAAAAAAATTTAATGATTCTTTTTGACGATGTTTTTCGACGAACAGTGTATGATTTAAAAAACTGCGTACGTACACTATGACTATAAATATGTAGAAACCCTTCTGCGGGTAAAAAAAATCAGAAAGGTTAAAATGGAAATATAGGCTTGTGGTATATGGTTTGAGGGAGAAGAAATGTTTTTATATTTGTGAAATAATCTTTTAATGAGTCTTAAAGTTCACTTTGCTTATTGCGACCACAGCTATTCGAAGGGGCGCGGGACGTATGTGAATCGGCTCTTGGGTATTTAGTTGTTTCACGAGGGCGGACCGAGCGTGTTGCGTGCGACAAAAACGATAATTCGGCGATTGTAGCGCGAAAAAAATTCTGCAATATTTGCTATCTTAGATACTTAATTGATGCGCCAAGCGCTTGTCTGATGAGAAAATGCGTCGAAGAGTTTGGAGAGACCGAATCAACATTAGATGAACCAAAATCTTAGCGTCCAGCGTCGAAATCTTAGACATTATTACTCAGTCCGTCCGTAAAAAGCCTGACTTGTCAATAATGATGTGAAAATCATCGGGAAACTAGCTTTTCATCATTTAGAAATCGCTAATTTCGAAAAAGAGAGAAAATTGCAGCAAAATCACCGAAGAAAAAACATGGAAAGAAAGCTTGTGACTAAGAGAAGGAATATTTGTTGTTAATATTCTTGGAATCCTATATTTAGGATATAATGATGTGAAAATCATCGGAAAACTAGCTTTTCATCATTTAGAAATCGCTAATTTCGAAAAAGAGAGAAAATTGCAGCAAAATCACTGAAGAAAAAACATGGAAAGAAAGCTTGTGACTAAGAGAAGGAATATTTGTTGTTAATATTCTTGGAATCCTATATTTAGGATATAATGATGTGAAAATCATCGGAAAACTAGCTTTTCATCATTTAGAAATCGCTAATTTCGAAAAAGAGAGAAAATTGCAGCAAAATCACCGAAGAAAAAACATGGAAAGAAAGCTTGTGACTAAGAGAAGGAATATTTGTTGTTAATATTCTTGGAATCCTATATTTAGGATATAATGATGTGAAAATCATCGGAAAACTAGCTTTTCATCATTTAGAAATCGCTAATTTCGAAAAAGAGAGAAAATTGCAGCAAAATCACCGAAGAAAAAACATGGAAAGAAAGCTTGTGACTAAGAGAAGGAATATTTGTTGTTAATATTCTTGGAATCCTATATTTAGGATATAATGATGTGAAAATCATCGGAAAACTAGCTTTTCATCATTTAGAAATCGATAATTTCAAAAAAGAGAGAAAATTGCAGCAAAATCACCGAAGAAAAAACATGGAAAGAAAGCTTGTGACTAAGAGAAGGAATATTTGTTGTTAATATTCTTGGAATCCTATATTTAGGATATAATGATGTGAAAATCATCGGAAAACTAGCTTTTCATCATTTAGAAATCGCTAATTTCGAAAAAGAGAGAAAATTGCAGCAAAATCACCGAAGAAAAAACATGGAAAGAAAGCTTGTGACTAAGAGAAGGAATATTTGTTGTTAATATTCTTGGAATCCTATATTTAGGATATAATGATGTGAAAATCATCGGAAAACTAGCTTTTCATCATTTAGAAATCGCTAATTTCGAAAAAGAGAGAAAATTGCAGCAAAATCACCGAAGAAAAAACATGGAAAGAAAGCTTGTGACTAAGAGAAGGAATATTTGTTGTTAATATTCTTGGAATCCTATATTTAGGATATAATGATGTGAAAATCATCGGAAAACTAGCTTTTCATCATTTAGAAATCGCTAATTTCGAAAAAGAGAGAAAATTGCAGCAAAATCACCGAAGAAAAAACATGGAAAGAAAGCTTGTGACTAAGAGAAGGAATATTTGTTGTTAATATTCTTGGAATCCCATATTTAGGATATAATGATGTGAAAATCATCGGAAAGCTAGCTTTTCATCATTTAGAAATCGCTAATTTCGAAAAAGAGAGAAAATTGCAGCAAAATCACCGAAGAAAAAACATGGAAAGAAAGCTTGTGACTAAGAGAAGGAATATTTGTTGTTAATATTCTTGGAATCCTATATTTAGGATATAATGATGTGAAAATCATCGGAAAACTAGCTTTTCATCATTTAGAAATCGATAATTTCAAAAAAGAGAGAAAATTGCAGCAAAATCACCGAAGAAAAAACATGGAAAGAAAGCTTGTGACTAAGAGAAGGAATATTTGTTGTTAATATTCTTGGAATCCTATATTTAGGATATAATGATGTGAAAATCATCGGAAAACTAGCTTTTCATCATTTAGAAATCGCTAATTTCGAAAAAGAGAGAAAATTGCAGCAAAATCACCGAAGAAAAAACATGGAAAGAAAGCTTGTGACTAAGAGAAGGAATATTTGTTGTTAATATTCTTGGAATCCTATATTTAGGATATAATGATGTGAAAATCATCGGAAAACTAGCTTTTCATCATTTAGAAATCGCTAATTTCGAAAAAGAGAGAAAATTGCAGCAAAATCACCGAAGAAAAAACATGGAAAGAAAGCTTGTGACTAAGAGAAGGAATATTTGTTGTTAATATTCTTGGAATCCTATATTTAGGATATAATGATGTGAAAATCATCGGAAAACTAGCTTTTCATCATTTAGAAATCGCTAATTTCGAAAAAGAGAGAAAATTGCAGCAAAATCACCGAAGAAAAAACATGGAAAGAAAGCTTGTGACGAAGAGAAGGAATATTTGTTGTTAATATTCTTGGAATCCCATATTTAGGATATAATGATGTGAAAATCATCGGAAAACTAGCTTTTCATCATTTAGAAATCGATAATTTCAAAAAAGAGAGAAAATTGCAGCAAAATCACCGAAGAAAAAACATGGAAAGAAAGCTTGTGACTAAGAGAAGGAATATTTGTTGTTAATATTCTTGGAATCCTATATTTAGGATATAATGATGTGAAAATCATCGGAAAACTAGCTTTTCATCATTTAGAAATCGATAATTTCAAAAAAGAGAGAAAATTGCAGCAAAATCACCGAAGAAAAAACATGGAAAGAAAGCTTGTGACTAAGAGAAGGAATATTTGTTGTTAATATTCTTGGAATCCTATATTTAGGATATAATGATGTGAAAATCATCGGAAAACTAGCTTTTCATCATTTAGAAATCGCTAATTTCGAAAAAGAGAGAAAATTGCAGCAAAATCACCGAAGAAAAAACATGGAAAGAAAGCTTGTGACTAAGAGAAGGAATATTTGTTGTTAATATTCTTGGAATCCTATATTTAGGATATAATGATGTGAAAATCATCGGAAAACTAGCTTTTCATCATTTAGAAATCGCAAATTTCAGAAAAGAGAGAAAATTGCAGCAAAATCACCGAAGAAAACACATGGAAAGAAAGCTTGTGACTAAGAGAAGGAATATTTGTTGTTAATATTCTTGGAATCCTATATTTAGGATATAATGATGTGAAAATCATCGGAAAACTAGCTTTTCATCATTTAGAAATCGATAATTTCAAAAAAGAGAGAAAATTGCAGCAAAATCACCGAAGAAAAAACATGGAAAGAAAGCTTGTGACTAAGAGAAGGAATATTTGTTGTTAATATTCTTGGAATCCTATATTTAGGATATAATGATGTGAAAATCATCGGAAAACTAGCTTTTCATCATTTAGAAATCGCAAATTTCAGAAAAGAGAGAAAATTGCAGCAAAATCACCGAAGAAAACACATGGAAAGAAAGCTTGTGACTAAGAGAAGGAATATTTGTTGTTAATATTCTTGGAATCCCATATTTAGGATATAATGATGTGAAAATCATCGGAAAGCTAGCTTTTCATCATTTAGAAATCGCTAATTTCGAAAAAGAGTGAAAATTGCAGCAAAATCACCGAAGAAAACACATGGAAAGAAAGCTTGTGACTAAGAGAAGGAATATTTGTTGTTAATATTCCTGGAATCCCATATTTAGGATATAATGATGTGAAAATCATCGGAAAACTAGCTTTTCATCATTTAGAAATCGCTAATTTCGAAAAAGAGAGAAAATTGCAGCAAAATCACCGAAGAAAAAACATGGAAAGAAAGCTTGTGACTAAGAGAAGGAATATTTGTTGTTAATATTCCTGGAATCCCATATTTAGGATACAATGATGTGAAAATCATCGGAAAACTAGCTTTTCATCATTTAGAAATCGCAAATTTCGAAAAAGAGAGAAAATTGCAGCAAAATCACCGAAGAAAAAACATGGAAAGAAAGCTTGTGACTAAGAGAAGGAATATTTGTTGTTAATATTCTTGGAATCCTATATTTAGGATATAATGATGTGAAAATCATCGGAAAACTAGCTTTTCATCATTTAGAAATCGCTAATTTCGAAAAAGAGAGAAAATTGCAGCAAAATCACCGAAGAAAAAACATGGAAAGAAAGCTTGTGACCAAGAGAAGGAATATTTGTTGTTAATATTCTTGGAATCCTATATTTAGGATATAATGATGTGAAAATCATCGGAAAACTAGCTTTTCATCATTTAGAAATCGCAAATTTCAGAAAAGAGAGAAAATTGCAGCAAAATCACCGAAGAAAACACATGGAAAGAAAGCTTGTGACTAAGAGAAGGAATATTTGTTGTTAATATTCTTGGAATCCCATATTTAGGATATAATGATGTGAAAATCATCGGAAAGCTAGCTTTTCATCATTTAGAAATCGCTAATTTCGAAAAAGAGTGAAAATTGCAGCAAAATCACCGAAGAAAACACATGGAAAGAAAGCTTGTGACTAAGAGAAGGAATATTTGTTGTTAATATTCCTGGAATCCCATATTTAGGATATAATGATGTGAAAATCATCGGAAAACTAGCTTTTCATCATTTAGAAATCGCTAATTTCGAAAAAGAGAGAAAATTGCAGCAAAATCACCGAAGAAAAAACATGGAAAGAAAGCTTGTGACTAAGAGAAGGAATATTTGTTGTTAATATTCTCGGAATCCTATATTTAGGATATAATGATGTGAAAATCATCGGAAAACTAGCTTTTCATCATTTAGAAATCGCAAATTTCAGAAAAGAGAGAAAATTGCAGCAAAATCACCGAAGAAAACACAGGGAAAGAAAGCTTGTGACTAAGAGAAGGAATATTTGTTGTTAATATTCTTGGAATCCTATATTTAGGATATAATGATGTGAAAATCATCGGAAAACTAGCTTTTCATCATTTAGAAATCGCTAATTTCGAAAAAGAGAGAAAATTGCAGCAAAATCACCGAAGAAAACACAGGGAAAGAAAGCTTGTGACTAAGAGAAGGAATATTTGTTGTTAATATTCTTGGAATCCTATATTTAGGATATAATGATGTGAAAATCATCGGAAAACTAGCTTTTCATCATTTAGAAATCGCTAATTTCGAAAAAGAGAGAAAATTGCAGCAAAATCACCGAAGAAAAAACATGGAAAGAAAGCTTGTGACTAAGAGAAGGAATATTTGTTGTTAATATTCCTGGAATCCCATATTTAGGATACAATGATGTGAAAATCATCGGAAAACTAGCTTTTCATCATTTAGAAATCGCAAATTTCAGAAAAGAGAGAAAATTGCAGCAAAATCACCGAAGAAAACACAGGGAAAGAAAGCTTGTGACTAAGAGAAGGAATATTTGTTGTTAAAATTCTTGGAATCCCATACATGTCTATTCAACTTATGATTATGTCTTTTTCAAGTAATTACCGCCATCTTTAGGTCAGGCCAGATACTTCTAGGAAATTTTTTAAATACGACATAATCCTTTATTATTTTTATCTACTGTATTTTTTGCTTGTTAACTAAGAATAGAACGACCATATGATGTGTAGCGTGATTTTTGTTATAAAAATTAATTCACCATATTTTTTACCATACCTTGTATATAATGAGAGTTATTAAGTATAACTAAACCTTTTTTGATGATATTTGAATATAAATACTTCGATTCAATCATAATTGTCGAGGAAAATTTGGATTTTAAATATTTATGGTGGAAAATGTACGCCAATGATTTTACTGTAACATTCTCGTTGTTGTAGAAAACGGGCACGTTCAGATTTCCTTTCCTTTCTATTCCATTTCACTATTTCAACCGGCAAATAATAGAATGGACAATGAAACGGTTTCTACGGTACAACTAGAAAGCCGTAAATTGTTTCGTTAATCACAAGAACGAACTGTATGGAAAATGGAATATTCTGTTTATCTTTTTATTTAACAATCGGAACCGAAGAAAAAATATCTCGTATTTGTTTTACAACATTGTTTAACAAAGACGTAGATAAAACCAAGACGATAATCATAAACACAGAAACAAAAACTCACGACATCCAAATAGGATATTAACGATAACAGTAGATGGAAAATTGACCTTAGAAGAAGATGTCTTTTTGGCCCCACTTACGGAAAACAGCTAGAAAGGCTATCGAGAGGGCTTAATAGCAAATATTAACTCTTCTATATGAGGCGGAGGTCTGATCAGACGCCTTGAGGATAAAAAATATTGAAAAGCGATGACGATGCTACAGAGACAATGTGTAATGAGAATCGCCAGCTCCTACCGGACTGGTGGACCTCCTGAGGATGTACAGAAGTAGCTCAGAACAATACAGACGTGACAACTACGGTGAATAGAAGAAAAATCTGGTGAATGGACGCAACGACTAATAAAAGACCTTAGAGTGTGGATCGAAAGGAAAATCGGGAATGTGAACTTCTACATTACCCAGCTTCTGCCGGGACATTTCTACTTCTGACGGTATCTCTACAGAATGAAGAAATTACAAACACCTGAGTGTACGTATTGTGAACACGATGCAGGACATACTTGTAACCACTGGAGGTCATAAACTCAGATAATATCATCCAGGTGATGCTGTCCAAGGTGGGCAAAAGAATATAGATGGCTATATGACGATATCGTAGAAATCGAACAAACGGACGGATCCTCTAACCAGAAGTAATATCTTCATAGCAAACGCAATAAAACTATTTTCTATGGAACAATGAAATAGTCAAGGAAATAAGAGTAGAAAGTTATAAAAGAGGATACTAACGTATGGTTAGGAAGCATGGAAAACAGCCGAAAAGCACAGACATGATTCAATCAATACGAAACGTGCAGTATTGTACACAAAAGTGTGGAGACAAAAAATCCGTTATTTTTTAGACAGCTTAGCAAATAATTGACTGAGAGTGTTTCTCGTAATTTGGCAGTTGTCAAATGTTCCAAGTTTAAACATTACGTCTCTGTAAGAAGTTATACGAAAAAAATCATAAGATCATTTGAAAAAGTCAGACCAACAATTTATGATATCTGTCGGCGTATTAAGAGAGGTATTTCGAATGAAAGAAAATCAGGATCAGGTAGAAAAGCAAAAAAAAGGAAGGTATGCCGTTAATAATGGAACACAACATCAGCCAAATGGCCGCCACGACTGCGCTTACAGGACCATATCCTTTTCATGAAATTTTCCGTAACCAAATTGCAAAGCGGCTGCCCTATGTCCTCGATAGCCTCACAAATTCCATCTATGAGGTCTTGAATCGATGCTGGACTGTAGGCGTAGACCTTTCACGTGGCCCCAAAGGAAAAAGTCGCAAGGTGTTAAATCACAAGATCTCGGTGGGCAATTGTGATCACCTCTTCGAGAGATAACACGGTCCGGAAATTTTTTCCGAAAGAGATCGATGGTTTCGTTGCTTGTGTGGCACGTAGCGCCGTCTTGTTGAAAGTAAACGTTGTCCAAATCAATACCATCCAATTCCGGCCATAAGAAATCATTAATCATCTCTCGATAGCGCAATCCATTCACCGTAACTGTTGCTCCAGCCTCATTTTCGAAAAAGTAAGGTTCAATGACACCGCCAGACCATAAACCAAATAGTCACGCGTTGATAATGGAAAGGATTTTCAACAATAACTCTTGGGTTTTCCGAGCCCCAGATTCGATAATTTTGTTTATTGACGTAACCACCAAGGTGGAAATGGGCCTCATCAGTTAAGATGATTTTCATGCATTTCAAGGACCCAATCAGCAAAGACACGATGTTCTCGATGATCGGCCGGCTTTAGTTCTTGTGTTAACTGAACTTTATAGGCTTTAAGACCCAAGTCTTTATGCAAAATACCGTGTAATGACGTTTGTGGAATGGCTAATTCCAAAGAGCGACGATGAATGGACAAACCTGGGTTTACTTCAACACTTTGGGCTACAGCAGCAATATTCTCAGTTGTTCTTGAGCGACGTGCACGGGTTTTATTCTTCACATCACTAACTTGTCCCAATAGCTCAAATTTTTCCACCAATTTCTGTCTTGCGGTCCGAGAAGGTGCTTCACGTCGACCCAAAAATGTTTTCGTTTTACGAACCGTCTCTGCCAAACTTTCACCATTTCTATAGTGAATTTTAATAATTTCAATGCGTTGTTGAAGCGTGTATCGTTCCATTTTCATAAATGGCGTAGTTTCTACTTGTCAAATGTCAAAAAATGACAGCTTCAAAAGTGACATTTACCGAAATAGCGGGCTGTTTAAAATAACACCTCTTATTGGAAAACCCTTTACTTTTGAAGATAGCAAAACGGCGAATGGGGCTTTTAGTTAGAATGGCAAGGAAGTAAATTCAATTGTGTATTTCAAAAGGTTCAACTCGAAAGTGTTGGTGTGGTTGATCGTTCTTCAACAAACATTTGTCCTTCTGGAAGGACCAAAGTGTTCATAAAGAAACAGCATCCTGAAAGAAATTTTTGACCAAACAAGGCAACTGGTCAATATGCAAAAGTAGTTTTTGAAAAGTTTGATTTTACGTTTATTGTAAATTCTAGGAATGAAAGCAACTGACAACAAAAGGAAGAAACTACCCGAAAGGACCGAAAGAAATGAAAAGAATAATGCAGGAAATACTCGATACCCGAAATCGAAATACCCTACATCTTTAGGCGGATTTCCACCAAACCACATCAAAACGGCAACGGTTTTTAAAATGAGAAATATTTTGGAAACTATTCGTCGCAGGCGACTGTCTAGTCGACCGGCGGAAAGATCAAAAAGTTTCGATGTGTTGTCGGTAATTTGTGGATACAATTATTAACAAGCTACATCAAATTGGAGGAAACAATTTGAATATTCATTATAACTTTAATTTTTTATGTGTTTCACTTGAATCTCATCCAGTATCTTAGTTTCTTTCTCTTTCGAAACATTTGTTTATAGAAAATCCGCACGAAAACTTTTCGTTTAATGGAAAACAGAAAACATATCAAAACAAAATCAGTTTTAGTCCGTTTGCCTGAATCGAGTCTCTAACAAAACTTGTCACAAGTGAGTCGGTTTGATGAAAATCCGCCGTTATACCCGAAAAGGTAAATAGACAAAAAGATTAAGTGAGTATTTAAAAAAAATTAGAGTTGGAAGTTAGAAAATATTCCTTTCTATTAGAACAAGTATTTTTCTATATAAAAAATAAAGGCAAGAAATGTATCCAAACGACCAACGCTAAAAACTACTTCTCGTATACCCCGAATGGAAATCGAGCGATGAAATGGAATACTCAACATCGAAGGAGTGCAAAGAAAACATGAAACTTCTTCATTCGTCGTTTTCGTAATGGTTTTTACCTGTCTTATTGAGAAGGTCATCACTGGCGTGCTATAAGAATCTATTTTAGGTTAAAGCAACAGTTTTAGATTATCAAATGGTATTCTATGTGAGTTAAAAGATCGGTGAATGTTTGGAAGTTGAGTAAATCCTATTTTTTATCATATAATGTAAAAATTAATTGATTAAAAAGAAAAAATGGAAAATTACAAAGTCCCCGATAACTGTAATTCGGAATTTTTTCCGAAAAATGTCCAATTTTAACGGAAACTACATGAAAAAACCGAACAATTTGAAAAAAATAATTAATTATACTAATATGAGCAATTTTTAGAGAGTATTAAAATTTTTTTTGTAAAGTTGCGTAAATTTCACATTGAAAAAATCAGTTTTTCATCAAATTTTGAAAAAGACCAATTTTTAGTCAAAACATTAACATTTTTGACCATTTTTTTTGACAAAAATGAGACCTAAGTTTGAAAATTATTATTATTAATGATACCACTACTTTTATTAACAAAAAAAACAAATTTTTAAACACCAATTAAAACATTTTAATTCACAGATTTACAAAAAAAAAAATAGGGAATCCGAATCTAGTCTAAAAAAATATGAATTTTTCGATATCTTATGACCAAAACTAGAGTGGACTCCACAAAATCGATCAATAAGTCTTTAATATGACGATTACAAGATACAAAATGTCATCCAGCTGTTCCACCATCAGTGGTACGTGAAGCTAACTCACGGTCACCAATTGGGCGTCCGAAAGAGTTGTTTATTCCAGAAAAAAGTCCCGAAGATTGCCAACATCATGAAAATATTATATAAAAATGTTTCCTTGAGTTTCCATGCACTTTCGAGTATGAAAAAGTTGCTGTTCTCACTATGGAATAAAAAAACAACGAATGGAAAATTTGTATTCAAACCAAATAAAAATAATTTTTTTTCATCGATATTCGACCATAGCTACACACTTAAATATCATAGGCATTAATCTGGATGGTCTGATTTTGGCGAAATTTCAATTAACTCATCTGGAAAAGTCGTGGTTTCTATATTTTCAAACACACGGAATTTCGTTCATAAACTTCACGGAAAAGGGAAAAAAACAACAGTGACTATTATTGGACTTATATATAGTCGATTAAAACAACTTCTTGAGAGAGACCAGGAGTTTAATCTTGGAAATGAGAGAAGCGAAGCAATCAAGAAGATGATTTTGGTATATTGAAAATAATCCATACCAGAAACAAATAGATTACGCTAAAACGATTCATTTCTTATTTTCTGAATGTTTATATATGTTTAGTTTGACGATTTATCAACAAAAAAATATTTATTAGTGGTACTACGGCACTGGTAAGTACCTCGCAGTGTAGTGAGTAAGTAACAAGCACCTACCTGGAGTTCCGGTTGAGAAACGTCGATTTCCCCTTTATAAACGAACTCGATGATAAATTTGAGGTCTTCGTAACCGACATCTTGAGGCATTATTATAGTAGGGTGCTTGCAGGGATTTTCTAAAAGTAGTTTTTGGAAATATGCCGAACACGCTGATAAAACTACCTGAAAAAGAAAACCGGAGGACCTTTTTTTTCTCTCTTTTGTTTCATTTCAGAGGTTGTATATATTATTTCGTCGCTGTGAAGTCAAACCGGCATTTTTGCAGAAAGTTTTCGAATGCGATATTTTTCATTGCGTCTCAGTATTTATCTATGTTCAAGTTTTTAAAGGAATTAGTTGTTGTTGTCGACCCACCACTCCATAAGAAAACTTTACTATCTATAACGCGATAATCAAAGTTTTTGTTAATTTGTGGTGACAACTCGCCATTCTAAAGCTGCCAGAATGGACTTTAACTGCAATTAGGCACCCAAACGGTGCACCAACATCCCTAAAAAACTTGAGGGCTGCAATTATCCCGGTACAATTCCTTTCTTTAATATACTCTAGAGTTTTTGTCCATCCCTGGCCTTTTTGGAAGGTTACAGTATAGGAAACTGTTTTAAGACGTCAAAATAAAATTAAGTGGTTGCAGTGGGCTAAAGAACATAAATAATTGGACGCATGAAGAGTGGGATAGAGTTTTATAGAGGCAAGTTTGAGGCACTTGGTTTGTCCAAGAGAATAGTGTGCATATCAATGGGAGAACGGATTGTAACGACGGGGACTAGGTGGCGATTTGGGGAAGAACGATTGCAGACCTGGTCAGCGCCTGATCGGCTGAAAATGATCCCGAGCATTCCTCGAAGCTGTGCAAAGAATATTTAAAAGAAACGGAACAGAAAAATGTATTGAAAGTGATGATTTGGACATCACAGTCCCTCCGATCTCAAACCTATTGTGTTGTTGGACAAGTTGGACAGGGAAATCAGAAAGCAGTGTCCTGAAAAACGAATGGAATCAAATAGACGAAGATTATTTGCCGAAATTGTACCGAAATAAAGAAAGTAGTATTGGATGGGCAAACACTTTTGACCAGTGGTGCTAGTGTGAGTAACATTCGACGTTTGCCTTTCTGTTCTACCTGATTTTTTGTCCACGGTTTCAAAAGTTGTACGGGTAGCTTTTAGTACAGAAGTATTTACAAAAAGAATTGCATTGAAGATTAGTGCAAACCGGATTATCTGCCTATAAGATAATGTATATCCAGATTATAAACTTCTAAACCTCTTGAAGCTATTTCCACGTAAGTGCGTACCGACCTAACGTCTCATACGATGGATTTTATTCAAATATACGATGTGTTGGAAAATTTTTTGACGCCAACAACTCAATTTTTACACATACACGCCGGTTTGGCTTCAGAATGCGATCACTGCGCTTGATGATATAAAAGCAATAGTCAAATCAAGTATTAGTGAGATTGAAAATAATGGATCTTCTTCTCTTTTTAAAAACTCACCTTATGTGCTTTGAGAGAACGGTCGTTGCATGCTAATGTCACGTCAACGAAGTCTTCGTTTTGTAGTAACTGATGAAACACAGATGTCATATTACTCTGATAATTATTCCAACGAAGACAATAATGTTGATCGTTGTCGTCCATTTTCTTTTCTATGGAAAATAAAAACGATCTAGAATCCGATTAAATTACAATTTTGATAAGAATTATGAACAACTTTAAGTACTGTCACATTAAACGTCAAATGTTTGATACTTGACGTTTAAACCTGTCAAAATTAATGGAACATATGCTACTATGAACTCTCTCAAGAGGGCAGCTGATCAACGTCAAAATGACGGCCGTGGGGTAAATATCCATTTTGTCGTATGGACCCTTATTAGCTTTACTTGCTTTTAGCGCAATTTTACATGAAAAATGCGCAATTATAGCGTTTTGGTGGACCGTTCGTTTGTTGGGCATTATTAGGAACATCGCAACTTAAATATGTAGATGTATAAGTAGATTTTAATTTCGTATTTCTAGTCGAAACGTCAAATTTTCACCTGTCTTCAAAGAAAAGTCTAAGAAATAAGAAATTAAAGAAATCTACCTATACATCTACATATATAAGGTGAATTCGTCGGAATCTGATTGAATTGTGAGGACATTTGCTTATTTAAAACTTAGTCTAATGATAAAAAAACGTGCTGAGAATACAACGAATTTTTCCTGGTTTTCCGATAGTGAGGGTTGTTGTGTATTGGTTTTTGTTTCATTTTTACTGGGGTTTTTTGGAAACTAATTTCCACTGTTCAATTTTTCAAAATGATTGAGGCTTAATCGTACGTTACAAAGTGCTGTTTTAATATTTCTAATTTGATTTCTAAACAGATGTAGAACTAAAGTGTTTTTACAACTCTTGAAGTTGGTTCATTACCTTCCTAAAATTCTTGAGAATACATTTGAACCAAGTCCACTATTTTAGACATTTGGCCAATAAAACCTCTGTAAATATTTTAAATAACTCACAATTTCTCTGTCTAAAAATTGTTAACAAGTAATTTTGTTACAAAGTTTTAATTTCTGTAGCTCAAAAGTAGCTAAATTGGACTCAGTATTCTGAACCCTCTAATTATTGATCAAGTTACATGAATTGCTTTGAAACCAAAGGTTTTGGTATTAATCTGGACCTCAAAAATTTTTCTAAAGTTGGTAATATTCGTACTTATTGATACAAGTTGGTTTAAAGCCCAATTATTCATTATTCAATGACTATTTTAGATTTATTATGAAGCCAGAACATAAAAGGAAACATTAGTCGGGAAGAGATTTTTGGAATTGAAATAAAAAACAAAATTTTCAACTTTTATTAACAAATAGGTACTTCTAGGTCTTATACGGCTATGTATTATCTAATACGCATGTCTTTTGACCTTTTTCTATTGTTCTATATAGCTTATAGTTATAAAAGACCAATAAAATCCCAAAAAGATCAGTTGCATTCAAGAAAATTTCATAAAATATCCAGATTCTGTTATATTATAAAATTTCAGAAGCATCCGGTATATATTAATTAATTATTTACTAAAAAAAGATCTACAAAATGATAAAAAACTGATATTCGATTATTTAATAGTGGGACAAAACGTAGGATGCGAGATTATATTCAGAAAATCTTTTGTCCAGAAAAAAATATGCCCCTATAACAAACTACCCTTATAATGAATAGTAGAAAATTTTGAAAGTTCTGTACCGAAACGCCCCAAACAACTTCCGTTACTAGCTTTCGTTCCCCCACTGGGACGGATCAATAAATAGTACCTTAGCTCGCCCGGCAACTACCCCAGGCCGTTCAGAGTCGCCCAGATATATCAGCAGCCCTACACGTTAACGAAAACCTATTTTTGAAAACCATCGGGTAGTATAGACAGCTGAACATGAGTCATTTTCCCCATGTGGGGAAAATAACAGTGACGGGCATTTATGTAATATTTTCAAGACTAAAAATTTGTGAAAAAAATTTTTCATATAGCTATTGAAGGACATTGGAAATAAGTGAAACTAGGACAACATTTTTTTTAATGACGTTAACCTGTTAAATATACCTAAGGGACAATTTTACAACTTAGTTTACACTAAGGTATAAATGTATAATTGTAAATCTTAAAGCCGTTCACCAAAACCCTTACAATATTAACAAAATTTGAACAAATTGAAAAAGTTACATTCGGATCATCCGTTTCTTGTTAAACTGAAGTTCAAACTACCCCTAGACCAAATCGTAATTTGTCGGTAAATATCATTCATAAAACGGGTTAAAATCGATATCAATAGTTTAAACTGACTTTTGATAGAGAAATATTGGGAATCCAATGCAATCGTACTTGACATGTTGAAGGTTTTTGACAAGGTTTAGCATGCGTTAAGATCAAATGGTTTGTCGACTGATCCATCCAGGATGCTATCGATTGTTTGAGGTTAACGCTGGTGCTACCCAGGAATGCATTTTGTCACCTACTCTCTTTCTCCTGTACATCAACGATCTACTCGACAAAACCGCCCCAACAAACTCGGTTACTACCCAAATCCTTAGACATCAACAGACCACCATCATCAAAACCGATCTTGAAAACGTTCTGGAATGGAGTGGAAGCAATCTGATTGAGTTAAATGCAGCAAACACTTAGGCTGCTGTTTTTACAAAGAAAGCTGGTACTGCAGCTCAGGATCACCGCAAATTCGCCTTTTGGGTGACCTTTTTAGCCAAGTCAGCTTCACAAAAACTTCTCTTTAAACATTTGGAGCTCAGCTTCGAAGCATGCGGATGTTTGATTCAATACAAAAGAGAGCGATTCAGCGTTGACCAAAAACTTGGACAGCTTAGAGCATACAAGAAAGATCGTCGACCTGATTTTGTTTCACCGATACTATGCGCCGCTCGATTTAGTCTAAAAAATTATTTGATACTTCTTGATTTGCTCAAGTCTCAAAATTTGGTTAAGGATAGTTGTTCAAAAGTAAAATAGAATAATTCGTTGTGGAAACACTTAAAAACAAGCACATCAATCTACAAACAGAAAACCATTACCTTTATTCCCTACTTTTTTCAATGTTTTAAACCGAAAAACAAAAATTCTGTTCATGGTTATACAAAATTAATAATTTCCTTAGAAAAAATTTTCTAGAATTGGAACGCGATCATACATTATTTATATAACAAGATAAGATGAAAGTTGAAGCAGAATATTCAATATAAATATTTTGTGAGATAGAAAACTGAGGTTAGATACATTTTACCAAGATAAGTGAGGAATATACAGCGTGGAAATCACTTATGGAAAAAAATTGTTAATGTTCTTAATATAGAACATGTTTCGGCTATAGTTTGATAATGAAATTTCATGTTTATGACTTTTAATCTATTTTATAAATACTGAGATGTCTGTCCCATGTAAACAATTATCACAAGGAAGTTCATATTTAATAATCTAAAGCTTTTTATGCATTTTGGAGTACTGGAGTTTAAGTTTACATTGTTTTTCATCCATTCTTTCCGGTTATTTGCTAAACGAGTAGGAAACATCCAAATTGAAATACCTATAATATGGTTTTGATAAAACGTACGTAGGCTTTTTGATTACGTGTCCATGTACTTTCCTTTAAAGTCTTTCTTTCAAATTATTTTCCAATAGAAAACACATTTTACTTTTTTATTAACTCTGTAAATCGTAGCTCCAAGCGTTCTACTATGACATTTTTACATGTTTGCATACTGTATGGCACAATGCACCTTGCAACTCAACTAAACTGTTGATAAAACGCAACATGGACGTCATTTTACTAGACGGAAAAACTTGAAATCGTATTTTCAGGGCTCCAAATTTATTTTAACAATCCTTTGAATTCAATAATTGGATAATTTGGGGAAAAAGTCCACAGTCGTTGTGGAATAGATGTCTTCCATTGATGAATCTTAGATTTTTGAAACCACCAACCACCACTCTACTATAAGATTGTATGGGGGTTTGTACTGTTAGTATATCCCACCACTTTAATTGCGTTCGTTAGCCGAGCGGGCTAAGGCGTCAACCTCCGGATTCGCCGGTAGTGGGTTCAAATCCTTTCTTCGACAAATTTTTTCTATTAATTACTATTACAATTTTTTCTCTTTATATCAAAACAAATTTCACAACTGTTTGATTAATTAAAATCCATTAAAGTGGATTTTAATAAACTTAAAACAATAATTAGTGGAAAATACTAATATGAATGTAAAAAAACGTCGTGCCCTCGATGTAGGAATTTGTAACAAGGCGCCACACGCTTTTTTCGCAATATTTTTCATTCAATACTGTCTTTACTATTAGATTGTAAAAACTCAAACAATAAGATTTTCAACAACCTTATATTAGCTTAATTTGTATGGGGGTTTGTACTGTTAGTATATCCCACCACTTTAATTGCGTTCGTTAGCCGAGCGGGCTAAGGCGTCAACCTCCGGATTCGCCGGTAGTGGGTTCAAATCCTTTCTTCGACAAATTTTTTCTATTAACTACTATTATAATTTTTTCTCTTTATATCGAAACAAATTTTACAACTGTTCGATTGATTAAAATCCAACAAAGTGCAATATTTTTCATTCAATACTGTTCTAGCTTATTTTAAAATTTATTTTTCAAAAACCTACGTACAAATCACTGAATTTATGTGTGTAATTATATATACTTTCAATAAACAAAATATGCCTTTGCATGTTGCAAATTTATCTTATTAAATAATATGACTTCGGTATTTTTTTATTCGAATTTTCAATACCTCCTGTATAATTTTATCTTCTATATTCTCCAAATAACGTATTTATCATTTGAAAAGAGAATATATTTTCATCCATTGTGTAAGTAACGTTGTGTCCCTAACTACGGTTCTAACGGATACCAAGACCCGCAGCCCTCGTCACAGTACTATTTTTAGAGCTGTAGAAAGAAAGAAACGGCGAATAAAAGAGAAGGAGATAGAGATAGAGGGACAGTCAGAACATGGCTCAGAGGTATTAACGTTTCCATATTGATTTTTCCGAGAACCTCGCGGCAACATGTTGCCAGATATAGCCGTTGAATTAAATAATTGGAATTTATTTTTTTTTTACAATTAAATCTAGAATCGAAAGTGTTTTTTTGAAGCATTCAAATTATTTGAAAGCTCTAACGTGATTCCTTTATAAAAAATTGAATCAGTACAGCTTCAGCATTGTTTAAAACTACTTGCTCATAACCTCAAATAATAATATGTTTAAAAATTTTATTACGATAATGAAATTTTAAAGAATCCGCTTTGTATGCATAATAGAAATTATTGACCTATATCCGTTGATTGTTTTACGTTATAAAATTCTTTGTTGACCATGTAATTTCGTACAAGTGGCAACCGCGGCTCGTTCTGGTAACTTAGCAACGGCAGCTACGAACTCGTATTTTGAACGAGGCCTACCCGAAGGGAAAGAGAACATAACAAAAAAGCTGAAATGGGAATCAATAGAGACAGAATAAAGGAGTTGGGTGTGCTTGGGTGAATATCTTACAAGACGGTTGGAAAAATGTAACCGTACCGGGTGGTTCAGAGAGATAACAATTAAAATTTATTATTTGGTGGGTATTTAAAAAAAATATATTGAGTGGATAGAATAATATAATGCGAATTTACCAATGGTAGCTTTAATTTTTATTCTCCGTTATCAAAATGTGATAAATCTCCTTTTAATCATACTAATTAATATAAATTACAACGTTCCATGTCAATAAATATGGAAATTAGGTGAGAAAAGATATTAATACATCGCTGTTGGTAGTACTAAATGTGTAAAATTGCGAGGGAGAGAGACACTTCAATCGATTTTCCATCTAACTGATTTTTTAGCGATTAAATCTGTTAACAATTGTTTGTATTTATCGAATGTACCTCGTAATATCGTTTAACTGACTGGGTAGCATTGAGTTGTATTCGTTCACTCTATTTATGCAACAGAAATTCAAAACATACACGATTTAAATTATATGCGATGAGATTCGCGCAAATCAAGGTTATAACTTTTAAAAAACATCACACATTGAAATAATACATAGGCATACGATGTTAGTATTTTGAAATAATAGTGTGAAATATTCGAATACAGAAATTTTTTATTTTTTCTAGTAAAATTAGGTGAAGTTGTTGGACTTTTGACGGGCTAACTTGACATTTAATCGAAAATATGTTTTAATCTTTTTTATTATTTACCTATAACATTACTAAAACTCCAAACTACATTTGAGTGTAAAGTTAAATTGGGTTATGTTTTGAACCAACACATCTGGCATAAAAAACGAAAGAACAAAAATAAATCAACTGGAACGCCCTAGATGATAGCGATCCCCTTTCAATATGGTGACCAAAAATGATGATTTTCACGATCAACAGAAACAAAGTTCAACTCGAATAAATTGAGAATCAACATCAGTTGTTAACTATCATTTCTATAGAAAAAGTTAGCATCAAAAAATTGAAATCAATAGTTTTTAATGATTAATTCTATAATACTCCAATGTTAATTTGAAAAAGAAGAAGATACCAGTATAAGTTAAAAAGTACTTAGATAGGTTCAATTATTTATCGTGTTTAATAGAAAACACAATTTTTAATAAACTTAATTTCAAATATCATGTATAATATTTAAGTAATGATTTTTCAAAGTAATTGTGGATACACACTATAATCAAAACGAACTTAAAAGTCATATGTACATTTCGTTTTACATGATAAATAAAACATAACCTCAAAATCTGCGATTGGTAATATTTATATTTATGAACAACTTTTATTAATGCACTGTGAAATTATTCTAATAACTAATGAACAAATAATAATATTCAAATTAAGACCAGTTTAATTGTAAACCTTAATAGTAGACAGTTGAATAATAAGTAGCACTGATTACATCACTAATTAATGATAACATAAATTACAACGCAATGCTTGATAAAGCTTTAAAATATGATGAACTGTATCTTTATTAATATTTGTATACATTAATACGCATTTATCTGGAAATTATATTTGTAGTATTAAATTAAAAACCAGATACTAAGACAAAGACTAAATATTTTGTATGTCCCTTGTATAGCCGGAACCTTTGACCGTAATATAAAACGAATAACCCATAGATTAATAAAAAAGACAGGAACAGACGATTCAATGTGAGTTTCAACGCAAAACTCAATGAAATTCCAATAAAAATTATTTCGACATGACAGCGTGATTAAGAGGCAAACATGCGCCAGAATGATTTAGAATAAGAAACGAAATATAACCTCTCTCTTCAATTCAATGTCTGTTCTGTTTTGTTCTTATTTTCACATCAGAAAATGGCGTTCGTTTTATAAAGTTATTAGCGAATTCGATAATGGAAAGCCACCGAAAGTAGGCATTAACAGGGGTCTTACCTGTTTAGCCGGATTTCTAGTAGACACTAGTGAACATGCAAAACAAACACGATTAAATTCACGGGTAAAGGAATAAAATCAAGACCACAGTGGAAAACGGACTGTACGATTAGAAGAGACAGGCTCACTATTTTGTTGTGGATCAAATTCGTTTCTCTCTTCTCATCTCTACGCTCTCTCTTTCAAGTTTTCACCGTCCTCTCTCTCTTCCATCCAATTCTCCATTGCCGGCTAAAGGCGACGGGGCATATCTAACGAAATGAATCTATGAAGCTTGTCCGGTGTGCCACCTCGCAGCGAAAGCTCGGGCGTTGATTGGATGGAATGTCTGCGTTGTTGCGCAGAACACTACTGATTCGCTAGGTGACGTCATTTTCATATCGTCAGCTATGGTCCTGGTTCTTTTTCGGCTACAAATTCACTGCCATCCAAGTGATCGCTTTTAGTTCCGTACCGCCCTAAGAAGACTAAGCACATGATTTTCGTCGTCTCTTTATAAGCTATAATACAAGTGAAATAATTTGTGATATTTAGTTTTAGTGTGCCAAAATAGGTAAATATGACTTCTTTACACTTATAAACGTCTTTCTAAATTTATTTTTAACACAAATTCGCAAAATCTAGGTTTTTGTGCCGGTATCATACCGTTGGTACCACCCGAGCTTTCTCCTCAAGCATTTTTGTTTATAAAAAGCTTTAACGTAAACAAAACAATGTAAATATTAAATAGGATCGTTTGTGCTATCAGTTTTTCGTGCAATTAGTTAATTTCGTATACTTTATCATATATTTATGCTACAAGCCTCGCCATTTTTCAATGCTGACTTGGAAAAGCAGCCATTTTGCCGTGTGAAACCAAGGCTTCGCTTTCCTTTCCCCTCTCTATGCTGACGTGGAGCCTTTCAAGCTTAGAACGCTTGCGTGCTTTTGATGAAGCAGCCAATGGAAAGAAACTTCGGATAAGTGAACGGTGTCGTCGTCATTAGATTATTCTCCATTTTTAAAAACAGTAGTACTGTTTCCTCTTCGATCTGGAACGAGTTAGATATTGTTTCAATTTACTTCAAATATTTTTGAAGAATTAGTTCGGTTATTTAAATATTTATTTTTGAATCGCGTTTTTTTTTAAATTTTCTTGGACTCTTGTGTTTGGGTGTGGTGAACATCTGCGGTATTTTTTACAGAAAAATGGATGACGACCAGCAATTTTGTTTACGATGGAACAACCATCAATCCACGTTGGTAGCCGTATTTGACACATTATTGGAAAACGGCACTTTAGTTGACTGTACTTTGGCAGCAGAAGGAAAATGCCTCAACGCTCACAAAGTAGTTCTATCGGCGTGTAGTCCATATTTTGAAGTGAGTTTGATTTTTTATCAATTTTACAAGATTGTGATACTGCTCACATCAAATATTTATTTTATGAAAAAGTTGGTAGGATTTGAGTATGTTATACTGTTAACTTCTTTTTCTTTGGAATCGTTAAAAATTTTTAAATTTCCATGATACTGTTCGTGGAAAATGTTTAAATTTCCATGATACTGTTCGTGGAAAATGTTTAAATTTCCATGATACTGTTCGTGGAAAATGTTTAAATTTCCATGATACTGTTCATGGAAAATGTTTAAATTTCCATGATACTGTTCGTGGGAAATGTTTAAATTTCCATGATACTGTTCGTGGAAAATGTTCAAATTTTTTCTTTATTTTTTTATCTAGATAATCCCAGTCAATTATCACTAATGTATTTGATGGACTTCTATTAGTTATACATACATTTCCTTGATACTATTCAAGGATAAGTCGAAATTTTTCCAAAATAATTTTAAATTGTGGTTTTAGTTGAATTTTTTATGTTTTTGCTTACTTTAATTGAACATGTATTCATTAGGAATGAAATATTCACGATACAGTACGTGGATACAACTTAATATCTTGAATTAATTGAATATTGAGTTTTTTTACAATGTATTGAAAAACTTTTTTAAAAAATAAAATCAATAATTTTAACAAGTTTTTAAAAGTTCCGGCTCCAATGGAGTCTGGTTTGAATAATGAAATCTTCTTTCTCAACCTTTTATTTCCTTATTCGTTTCTTTTTCCTCATTTTTTGGTGTCCAGTATGTATTTCCATTCCTGAATCTGGTATTTCCATCTTTTCCGTTCGCTCCTTAGTCTGCTATTATTGACGTACTGTGGTCCTATTGCAGGCGTTACTGTCAAAGCATTTCGACAAACACCCAATTCTCATCCTGAAAGATGTGAAATTCCAAGAACTGAAAGCGATGATGGACTATATGTATAGGGGGGAAGTGAACATATCTCAAGATCAATTAGGAGCGTTATTAAAAGCGGCGGAATCATTGCAAATTAAAGGATTATCTGACAATAGGAAAGGTGAGACAAGTGATAGGAAACCCACGCCAGCCGCACCTCCACCGAAAAGTCCGCAACCGGCCTCTACCCTACCTAAGGTACAGGGTCTTACAATAGAGCAAAGAGCTCGGGAAGATTCCAGAGAAGGAAGTATGTCGCCAGGTCCTCGAAAAAAGAAAAGGTTGAGGCGAAAGAGTGAAGAATTAGATAATCACGATGCCTCTAATTCTTCCGAATCTCACAGTTTACCCGCCCAAAGCATTCCTATGTTACCTGCAATTACGAAAATGAACGCCGACGTGCCTGACCAAGTAGAAACAAAATCCGAGATACTCACGAGGCATAAACAGATAGAAGATACAATCCCCCAAGTTCCTATTATAAAAGAAAAGATCGAAACGCATACAGAACTGATGTTGGAACCAAAGTCTGAATATGTAGATGAAATGAACGAGGACAGTATCGAGGATTTAACGCTAGATGATGACGATTTAAGTAACATGGAACAAGTTGACGATCAAGCAGGACCTAGTCATGGAGCGGGAGAAGGATCAAGTCAAGGTTTGTTATACTTCACATTATTTTTAATATAAACACTAAAATAAAAAATTATTATTATTTTCCCCGTCAATTATTTGCTCAAATAGTGTATTCGAAGTCTCCAATTGATATTTGGCCCATACTGAAACTTTGGTCCACTAAATTTTTGATTCACACTTTTATCTTTTTATTAGGTCAATGAACTTTTTTGTACAGATTACATCTAATTACAATTATCAGTAAAGGTCATACCTAACTGACCAACTCAACAATTTTTATCAAACATATATATATATATATATATTTTTAAATATCAATTTCTGTAATATTTAAGTGAAATTGAAATTTACAAGTAGATGAAAAGAATTGAATGATGGTTGATAAAAAAAATCTAGTTATACTTTTTTTTTAATTTAAATTTCATTTGAAAATTACAGAACTTTAAATTTGAAAAAAAAAGTAAAAGTAGATTTTTTTATCAACCATCATTCAATTCTTTCCATTTACTTCTAGTTTCAGAAGTTTCTAATACTCAATATTCCAAATAAATCCAGAGATACTTTAAATAAATCATTTAATCATCATTTTCATTGAATCCCTATGAATTTGATTTTGTTGTGACTGTTTATGAGGCTAAGGTCCAACTTTATGGCAATGGTTGAATTGATGAAGAGAAATTAATTTTCGACTTCTTTATTTCTATATTTTGCATTCCAAGTGAAAAGCTTTATCACAAAAAAATCAGAGGAGCCCACATTCGTAAAATACAATACTTTTTGTATTTTACTCATTTTGGTTTCCTCCATTTACTTTTTTGTGCTTTAAGAAGCAAATAACTTGGGAGGCTTCTTTAAGAAATGAGAAGGAGTTGGATAATTTTTGTTTATCGAATTCAATTGTTGTGATTAGAAGTTTCACTGATTTTTGCACTGAATTTACTTTGTTCGGTTGCAAAAAAAATTCTGTGATAATTAAACTTAGTGCTACTAAATGATAATGTTCCTAATTTTTGTGTACTGAAATCTACTTTTATTTCGGATACATGAAAACTTGGAACTTTTCTGGTATTTTTGTACTTGTAGCAATAACTTTTTTGAATTGTTACAGAAATAGTGTGTCCTTTAGCTGATTGATAATTTTTAATTGCACATTTGAAATCTAATTTTTGATTTATATTACATATTACCGAAAGTATCTCTGGGTTTGGTTATTCCAAGTTTATTTCCACTTTTTCAAGTAAATCTTGCTTTTTATAATATTTCATAAAGTTTTAAACTCTCTCTAAAATCTACTCAATATTTTCATCCTATTATAGGAAAAAACAATTCAACGATTTTTATTTGAAATTTTTCAGCTGTATACAATTACCTTAATTTCCGTTGAGTTCGAAATTGAATATAATTTTCTAAATAATTTTAAATTGTCAAGTTTTACTGATTCCTAGAAAGTTTCATAACATTTTTTTATTTTTATTGTAATAATTGTAATGATTTTTTAATCTTTGATTATTTCTTTCACTTCTCATGTGTGGTCAAAATATTATATAGGGTGAATTAAAAACAATTATCAATTGGAGAGTTTTTAAAAAAACAATACAAAATATATCTGGAGATTTGCATCTTTGCTTATTAATTAGTCAGTGCTTTCAATTGTTGAAGTGATGATGTAACTATAGTTACAACGTTCCATTTTTATGCTAAATCAGTTTTTTTGGTGGTTTCTTGTATAAAGGGCTAATTTCAAATTTTTCTCATGAAAATATACACCTGAATCATTTGGTTAGAAGTCCTGTTTTTTCAAAAACTACCAAGTTTTTTTGGTTAGTATTTCCTGAAAATAAGTGAACCAATGACATTTCTGAACATTTTTAGATTACATTACATTAATTTCTATGTTTTAATTATGTGTATTTAGCCTCATTTACCAATTTGCATTACAGCTCTGTGTAAGTGGTGATAATCCATTCAACAAACTGTTTTTGCTTTACATTGTCATTAGGCTTCAGTTGTTGTGCTGATTGAATTTTGTAAGCATGAAGACTTATATCTTTACCGAGTATACACTGTAGAGAGATTCTTGAAGTTTGCAATTTTTGTCCGAAACTTCGAATTGAGCTTTTTAGATTGTCGCAGACACTGTTTCTATGTTGAAATTTAAAGTCTGCTTTTGACACTATATTTTGTTATGAAATTTTCAAACTGCCCCCTCCAAGTTTTCACTATTTTTGAAATATTCCTCAATAATGAAGACACGTTCTATCGTGAAACACACCATTTTTATTAAATCTAAACACTCAGCTGTCTAGTTGTTATTTTTCAAAGATTACAGCATATCACTGCATAAATGGCGGCAAATCTAATTTGAGTGATATTTTTGAGACACCCTTTATTATTATATAATTCATAATTCTCTGAAGCATCACATTGTGCTCAATTCTTTGAATGAGATAAACTCTCATACTCTAGGCTTTAATGATTCTGAAGATGTTTTAATTGTCTAGTATTTCATCCAATGTTTCTATATTCTCTTAATAATTTTTCTATCGAATATTCGTAATCGTTGTTAATTGTGTCATCACCCAACATCTATTACATGATTGGTCTTTAGAGTCGTGTAAATTTAATTCAAGCTTCAAGTAGTTGGCAAAATAAGCTTTTTTTGCCGCTTAATCTTGTATGCCAGTGTTTGGTTTGGTTGTTTGTGTTCCAAGGTATAGTTTAACCATCTATTAAATCATCCACTTTCCTACAATCTTCTCATGCTGATGTTTTCATAAATATATTTTTCTCTATATCTTTGGAAAGTTTTATCACTTTTTCTCTACTTTTGCAATATCATCTGCATATGCATAAATCTGGGTCAATTTATGATTATACCTTTCTGATCTATTTGCTTGATTGCTTTGTGGAATAGTTTTATAAATACTGTACTTGAATGACAATCTCAGAGTTTAACACCATATTTAAACCTATTTGAATAAATATAATGGGATTTTTGTAGAAATTATTCTTGAGTTTTGGATTCTATATAATTTCCTCAAATTTCAAATTGTCGCGATCAATTTTAGTGAATATATGCTTCAATAGATCATCCACCACATGGATATCAAAAATATAATCCTTTTTAGTGAAATATTTCCCGTTTTTGATTGTAGAAATTTTAATTCATGAGAAAGAAAAAGCAATTTCCAATTCAAATTATTTATCTACTTAAATTTTACTTTATAAATTTAAATGTGGATAATTTAAATTGATAATTGCTTTTTTTATATTTAAATTTTGACACTTCTAAAGGTACAAAACTATTTGTATTTTGATATACTGTATTGGGTGATCTAAGAGCTCAAATATTAGCAGAGTCGATATTCCCTAATATTTTTATGTGGAGACTGACGATTGTTTGAAATTTGAAAAATTATTTCTTTAATACAAAAAAAAAGGATACAAAATAATATGCCCTCTTTACACCTCAAAAATAATAATTTTTTTGCTAATTACGAAATATTAGTAAATTTTTGCGGAATAGAAATAACAGGGATTACTTTTTATTAACTTGAGTTATCTTAACTGAATGAAGATAACGGCCATAAGTTCTTTGAAGAATAATTGAATTTTGATTTTATTTTTGTACTGAACACACTGTTTACACTACCACTATAACAACACTCATAATTACAGTCTGACGCTCGTCTCGATCCAAACCTCGAACCAAAGTTATCGTCTTTGGCTAATAAGCTTTATGTTTGTGGTCAAACTCAAAATTTTTGTAGAAATAGGGGAAGATTTTAAAATACTTTTAAGGGTAACTTTAGATACAATTGACGAGGTAATAATAATAATAATACAAATTTCAATAGTACATATATCCTCGAAATTGAGATGTAAAAACCATTTTGCTCCTAGGCGGGGGACTATGTATATTGCTGTACATCTTTTTACATTTTTTTTTATTGACAGTAAAAACAGGAAGTTGACCATTTACAAACCTGTATAACAAACGAATTTAGAAAAAGAATCCAATACCATAAATTATCTCATCTACATATATATCTGTACCTTGAAACAAAAAGGGCCAATGTCTATTTTCGTCAAATGGCAGGAAACCCAATTTAAATTTGAGGAATTGGCCATTTTTGCATTTCCAGTAAATAACTTTGGCGGCTCTGACAAAATATTTGAGTTTCAATGATCTAATAATAAGAGGACTTTGGTCCTTTTAACAATTACTATATGTCGCATCCTGAATTCAATTGTGCATTTAACTCAAATTTTGAAATTTTGGACATTGGCCCTTTTTGTTGTAAAACACATTAAGAATTTATTATTTTCGACAGATCATCTTTAAATTAATAGATGAACGCTCTCCTGAGTTTTAAATTTGTACAATGTTAAAAATTGACGAAAATATTTGTATCAAGTTTTTTTAAACTACTGAACACCCTACTTAGTCTACTACTACACCCAACACTCACAATTACACTGTCTGACGCGTGTTTCGTTTACAAAGTTTATCTTCAGTCTCTGGAGATGATAACTTGTGATGTAATTGTGAGTGCTGGTGTAGTAGTAGGGTAAATTAAGGGTGTTCACTATGAATATCACTAATAGTTCCAAAAATTCCAACTTTTATTGGAAAAAAATTTTCAGCATTTTTATTATTAAATCCAAATTCTGATGAATGATATTATTCTTGGATATATTTTCATTAATCGTTTCTTACAGGTTTTGGAGGTTGGCATATGGGTAATCAAAGTCAGGATGAAGTATTTTTAGCCGCACAAGAGGCGGTAGGTGCACATCGAGACTCACAAGGTAAGATTTTTGTTTCAATTGTAAAGACTTGTCTACTGTTCTGAACTAATACGGGATTGAAGGATGCAGGTTTTCAGTTTAGCGTTTTCTGCATCTACCGATTTTGTAAATCAAATAATAACCTCGAAATGTCTACTTTCCTATCACTTATGTCTGTTTTCTTTACAATAGGCATATCTGGAAGTTTAGTAGCTCGAAACTGATTAAACTGAATCGTTTATTGGTTCTTTTCAGTAGACAAGTTTATTTCGCTCGCACTTCGTATGGCAAAATTTAACACCCTGACTTCCAGTCTCTGGTTTATTATAACTTTTTTTTTCATATTTTATTACCTAACGGGTAGTCCTCTATGGTTATTCCTTTGCTTAACACTTAGCTTTTTATTTTAATTAGAAGTAGATTGTAGTTTTTTTGGTTTTCCTACTACCTTCTCCCCTCCCTCATCAAGATTTCGAGAGCTTCGTTCGTCAGTTTCTATTTTGGAGGTGCTGTCATAGTTTGAGAGAGAAAGAGAGAGCTAGGCCCATTTATTTGAATATTAATTTTAGAATTTGAAATTGTGCGAGTTTGTAATTATGTCATTTTGAATTCATGTCAAATTATTCAAATGTAAAAAAAATTCATATTGGAATTTTTGCGATGAACTTATTTTCTAATAAATTTATTGAATTTTACCAAATTTTACATTACGATGCATTTATCCTGCTAAATGCTGGTTTTTTGTTTTGAAAAATTCAGTGTTTATACTGTTGAACACTACAATTATTTTTTTGATTATTTAGCTTAGGTTTTTGGGCCTAGTGTTGTTCGTCGTCACTAAAAAAAAGGTAAGAAGGGGGAGAATGGAATCGAAACCAAACTGTTTCCATTGTTTAATAAAACCTAACCTCAAACTATTTCAAAATAAATTTTTAGTAAACTAAATAAAAAAAGACTCGTCTCTACAATTGATGCATATTGTTTCTATTACCTTATATAGAACTGTATGTTTCTTTTGGGGAGGTGTTGTATATAATGAGAATGCTAAATTGTGATTTAAAAATATTTTATTCCGTTTTTGTGACAATTTAACGCCTTGGAAGGCACTTTGGTTTCAGAACGGAGACTGAAGGTCTCGGTGTTATTTGTTCTCCCACTTTTTACGTTTTTAATTTTTTTTTTATTTTTTGAAAATCCTCCAAAAAATCGACATTTTGCCATGCGATCTGTGAGTGTTGTTTTTGTTGGGTATTTGTAAATTTTGTTTGGGCCTGAACGAACCATGTTTTAAAAAAATTGTTCTATTTTCGATTTTCATATTTTCAAATTATTTAAAATATGGTTCGTACGGTGTCTTGTAATTATAATGTTGGCCTTCTATCTCATTGTATTCTTTACTTTTGGTCTAACATTGTATCTGCATGCTTTTTTTTATTTGTATATTTGTAAAAAATTGATTTTTTTCTAGAATTTTTGCGGTAAGCCTAATTTTAGTCTTACCGCGCATGTCACACGTTTTTACTGAATATGCTAAATTTAGTAAAATTCAGACCATTTCCTGTTAAAAATCTACAACAATTGTTGTGTATTTTTGCCATACATTTTGTTATAAACATTACATGATTTCATGTAATGGTTATTTTTCAAATCTTACAATTACTTGCAATTGCATGTAATTGTTTTTTCAGCAGTTCCTTTTCAGTAAATTCGAAATTTCTTTGGATTCACTTCAACTCTGACGAAAATCAATTTAAACCTGAAAATAAATTGCAGTATTAAAACATGTTTTTAAATTGTAGCATTACTTTCATGCTTGGTTTAATAATGTGTTTGAATGCTGTTCCTCATTAAATTTTCATTTTTTCAAAGTTATTGTATATTTTTGCATATAACTTGAAATTTTTTTTAATTGTAGCTGTTCTCACAGTGAGGTAATTATCAAATAAAACAAAAAGTAACTGTTCCTCTTTTAAGAGGTTCAGCGAGGTGTAGCTGTATGTTGTGTTAAACATACAGTGAGGTACTACTTGAAACACCGTTTCTTGTTTACAATATTACTTTTCTTGGAAACAAGAAATATATGAAATATATTTAAAAATATATGAATTGTAGCTGTACGTTTTAGTGCAGCGAGGTAACTTACAGAAATTATAGTGCCAGAAATAAATTGGAAAATTTTTGTAGTTGTACACAGTTTGTGTGCAACGAGGTACTATTGATTTCATAGCAATTTTAATTGCTTATTGAACCAACTGCCATTTAATTTCTTAGCAATTTTTATTGCTTAATGATCTAACTGTCGTCTAATTTTGGAGCAATTTTTATTGCTTATTCATCCAACAATCATTTAATTTTATAGCAATTTTTATTGCTTATTGATCTAACAATCATTTAATTTTATAGCAATTTTTATTGCTTATTGATGTAACTATTTTTGAACTTCCATTCATCTAACCATTATTGAATTTGAAAGCAATTTTTATTGCTTACTGATCCAACTGTCATTTAAATTATTGCAATTTTATTTGCGTTTTGATCCAACTATCATTTGATAGCAAGAATTAGATTATAGAATCTTGTAGCTGCATATTGTGATTGTGCAGTGAGGTAACTTTATTTCAGATTGGATTGTATACAGTATGATCACAATTTTATTTTGAATTGGGATCTTGTCTTTTTTTTATTCACATTATTAACAACGTTTGCTGTAAATAATTTATTTGCAGTGAAATATTTTTTGTTGTGTATATTTTTACACAGCTCGAAATATAAATTGTGACAAGTTTGAAGAAACCCAGCTTCCATTTACTGTGTAAACTTTTTCTTTCAGATATTCAACAGTTTTGATAATTCCAAAAGTGTAAATGAAATATTAATACTCATAAACTTTTTTTTATTCAAAATGCTAACGAAAATTGAATTGAAATTATTTTATTTTAATTCAATCCAAACATTGCTTTGCGATTTGTTTTAAAAATTTGTTTATGGATATAATATTGATTCTTGATTGGGTATTTTATTTAAAAACTAAATTTTCCTCAAAAATAATTTTTAACAAGAGAATAATTTCATTTAAAAATCGCGAATCCTTTTATTTAATGATACTTGGTTTTTAAATGAAATTACATTTATTTCAAACTAGATATTTTCAATTCCGGTTTGTTTTTGTATTTCTATCAAATTTTACTACAATAATTTTGGTATCGGTACTAGAAATGTCTTCCCCAATGTAAAAACTTGTAATGAAAATGGGTCTTTGTTGTGTGTGCGCGTTTTTATGTGGAGTAGAGGGCCAACACATAGTTTCACTTTAGCCATCTCGATTTCAACGAAGAGTAGTCGATGTTATCTGAGCGTATTATACTTTATTAATACGTTTAGATGGCAGAACTACCGATGAATAAAAAATCCGGATGGAAGAAATGACTATTCAAATTGGTCTACTGTGTGAATGGATATTTTTCTTTACAGACCATTTGCCTTACAAGTGTTCACGTTGTGGTAGAGGTTATTTAGTATCGTATACATTAGAGCGACATCTCCGTTACGAATGCGGTGTCGCTAAACAATTTTCTTGCGCAGTTTGCTCGAGAAAATTTTCACGGAGAGACATTCTTCGAGTCCACGAAAAAAAATTTAATCACGATTTACGTCAATTTGATAATTTGAATCAAATACAAGGATCATAATTACGTATGATACTTGTATAGATAAATCAATAGTAAGTAGGCCGGGTGCTTCCCTTCAGGATGCAACCGGACTGGGTGGAGGTGGGTCAGATAACTTCCCTTCAGGAAGTTACTTTTTTTCTTTAATCAAGTGGATTATGAAGCTAGAAGACATCGAAACGTTTGGATCATCAGTCCTTTCGATCACATCCTTTGTTGTACTCCTAGCTCTTCATCCAGTCCATTAAATCGGTTCCAGTCCACACAGCATCGTTGGCTTGGCTGCGTCATTTCTTACATGTGAGTTGATAATACGTTTATTAAATTAATTTCATCTAAATTTTCAATATTTTGTGGTGATTTTGAATTTGTTTTTATAAAATTGAACATTCCGTTTGTTCAGTGAGTGAAATACTTTATTTTTACTTTTTTGAACGTTCGGAATGTTTTTTATGTGTTTAATATTCGTTTGTTTGTACAGGAACTTTTTAAAAAACTTTGCGAATATATATTTTTTTTAATTTTGAGCGAATTCTGTCAACTCTTGAATTTTTCCAAATACGTATTTATAATGGAACTTTGGTTAAAAAAAAACAGTTTAAATTTGACGTTTCGATCTGTTCCGCCCTGTATATATTTTGATAAACATTGGAATAACTCGTAACGTTACCTGTTTTTTTAAAACTGATTTTCTATCAAAACAGACTAAAGACAAAACCCATAAAAAGATCTAAGAGGTAAAAAGTTGAAGACATTCATCAATTTAAAAAAAAATGAAATTTATTAAATTTTTTTCCAATATGAAATAATATACGGCATGGTTCAAAATATGTACATTAATTTCTGTTTGTGCAGTCATGAATAAGGAAACCTTCTCCTCATTCATATTTTTAAAACTGAAATTATTAAGGAAGATCTTTCTTTAAAGCGGTGGATTAAGAAGGGTTTTAATAAAAAAATCATACTTTGGAGTGATTGTTAGATATCCTGATACTTACTTCACCTCATCATTCATATGAAGGGTAGCTTTGAACATTTGCTAAATCAATTGATTAACAAATTTTCGAAATTTCTTCAAAAGGAAGAATGTCTTTCAAATCTACTCCGTATACATATGGATGCAAAGAGGAAATACACAAAATGAGTTTTTCAGTCACTCGCAAAATTTGAATTTTATTATTAAAATCCATCTAACAGAAAGTATAAAATTCTCAAACTGTCAATTCACCTTATTTTCAGTTTTTTGAAAATATTTATGGCTGTAGAATTAATGTAAATAATTTTGAAACACCATGTATATTTCGGAATGTAAATGTTTAAAACGAATTAAGTCTATTGGTTATCACAAAATTTTAATTTCTGGTTAGTTGCCAAAACCTTATTTAAGAAAATAATTGCTTAAAATCATTTCAATTGATGGTTTTTCCAAACTTCATATGAACCTTATCCACGTACAAAAATCATAATTTCTAAGTAAATTAACTTAATGAGACTTGAACAATTGAAAAGTTTCCAATATTAATAACATTTCGTGCACATTTATATTTTCCTGGAATTTTCCATTTAATTGTTATTTAGTTTTCACGTGGATAAGTAAGTTGGAATTTGTGGAACCATTGGTTATATTTATACTGAACACACTAAATTACATCGACGCGCATTTTTCTAACCAAGTTACCGTCTTTAGAGACTTGTGGTAAACCTTCAGTCTCTGAAGATGATAATTTGGTTATTGAAACGCGCGTTAGAGTAATTGTGTTCCAGTACACGGATAAATATAATTTGTAATAATAATAGTTTGTTTTTCCGTTGTTACAGACCCATTCTTCCCCAACTTTCATCCCCACGTGGCCAAAGAAGAAATATTTATTAAAAACTTTTATAAAAAGAAATCATTGAATATATGAGGTTATTAAAAATCATTCGAATTTTATTGAAAACAAAACCCGATCCCTCCCATTTGTATATCCCCAGAAACATCTTTATCAAAAAAAGTTTTGATTAAATTTTTTTTCATTTAACAAAAATCGAGATGTTTTTGTGGAGAACCGTCATCCTTGAACCCTAACCAACAGTATCACAATTGCGATGTTGTAGAGTAAATTATCGTTTTGAAATAACGTTGTTTATTTAGCCAGTCGATCGCAGTTGTGTTGCTTTGTGATGATGCAAAAAAAGTGAATGTGTTCGCCAAAAGAGCAAAAATGGAATAGAACATTGAAATCGCTAGTACAGCAGTATTTATTTACAGGCGGAAATTGGATCCTACACCATATTGATCCAGAATCTGCTACCGGTTATCCCTGCTCCAACTGCGGGAAAATTTACAAACATCGTGGAAACATGCGTAGACACATGGTATACGAATGCGGAAAAGCTGCACGATTCCAGTGTTCTTTCTGTGACAGAAAATTTCATCAACAGTCTAATCTGAAAAGACATTTCGAAAATAAACACACGACATTACCGAAATTCAGCAACAGTATTACTGTGTATAGAACTAGGACTGTTTCCTGAGACCATTCGCGAAAATGTATGCCTCTTCTTCCGAAAAAACTATAATACGACATTGCCTTCAACCCACCCAATTTTCTCTCGCCAAAGAGAGGCTGTAAATAAGGGTGGCGGTCTCTTCTCTAAATCTAGTCAACGGTTACCAGAATGTAGATAGTGTACATAATATTCCTCAAGTTAGGGACGAATGAGTTTTTTTGCTTTCTGTGTTCGTGTATGTCCATATTAACTTTTCTAGTCTTGTTGTGTGCCATTTCTAAATAGTCGCAAATATTTTCCAATTCAGTTGTCCTTCAGACGATTTGGTTCAATTCCTCCGGCGGGACATTGAGATTGCTACTATAGATTTTCCTAGTAACTAGTTTCCTATAGATCGAACCCTTTATATGGTTAAATGTAACAAAAAGAAAAATATACCAAAGATTTTCCCATTAAATGTGTTTTGTATGGTAAAACCATGGACGAGTAGAGACCAGTTGAATGAGAGGCGTTGAAAGGTAAGTGCAGGAACCAATTAAAACTATCAGATTCTTCAGAAATCAGTTCGTGGGATAGTATTCAATTTGTATATAGGTTTCAGTTTCTGTGGGTTATACATAGCTGCCAAGTTTTACAATCAGGTTTTTCCAGCTTTGAAAAATTTTCTTTTTGTATAACTGTCCTAAAAACTTGACATTTTTGCATCTATTGATGCGTAAATGTTAATTTTTTTCACTGCCAAAATAAACATGAAATGTTACTTTTTGAACGATTTATTTTTAAATCATAGTAAAGTTTAAACATTTACACCCAATTCAATATTTTATTAAAAATCTTTATTTTTTTATCCTAATCATCTTTATATGCTTCGCTACAGAGGCGCAATTTCCGGTCATTTTGATGTTATATGAACTTGTAACTTTACGACGCATCAGTTGTTTTAAAACGATGAATTATCGAAACAAAAAAAACTCGTCAATGTAAATTCACATTCATAGTTGTACAAAAAATATCGTTCATATTTCGTGTATAAAATTTGTGTTTTCATGGCATTTACAAGAGAATTTTTGTTCTAGCCTTTCGGTCTTGCCAAAAAATTAACTCTTGTACCATTAAAAAAACAATTTCAATCATTTGTTATAAAAATAAGTTGTAAATATTTTTACCCTGATGATATAACCTTCAATGGATTTGGACTAAGAATACCAAAATCCAATCCATTAATCCAAGTATCATATTGACAAACATTTTTTGTAGTTTCTCTTTATTTTCATGCTCTCAAAATTTAAATTCAAATCTAATAATGAAGAAATTAAAACGCCAAAATTATTTCTTCCATCAGATTGGCAGCTATGGGTTACGATTTGAGTTGTTTTTAATTTTTATTTTATTTTTTAGGTTTTGATTTATTTTGAAAAAGTTTCTAATTTGGAACCTATTTAATTTGGCATGTTATTGATGAATAATTGAAGATCACCTTTTTTTAAAAAAAAACAAATTAATTTTTTTCAAAAGGCTTGAGATATTTAAGCGAAACACATCAATACACTGTTTTCTGAAGGTCTGAATGGTCTCGAACGTGACAAAAAACAAATTAAATATTAATAAAATAATCAGAGATCAATTTATAAGTTATTATAAATCAACAAAATGAAAAAAAAATAATGGAAACAACGGAAATAGTTCCGACAAAATTTTTTTGAAACTCCTTACAGTTCATTGTAGAAATGTGAATATTAGAAAGGATTCAGTTAACAATTTATTAAAACAGTTCTGGAATACGTAATTTACGTATTCACATCCTTTCACTATCACTTATAACACTGAAACTTGAACACTAATTTATTTAAATTCACTGTTGGTTCACTTTTTACTATCCCAATTAAATTTTTTATTAATTCCCCTGCTACTTGAGACTCATTTTTTTGGGGTAATAGTTCCAATATGTCTACGGCTCTCAGATGTTTGGCCGTCGTCAAAAGTAGTGTCGTTTTCAAATAATTTAATTCTACGTCCCATTTAATTTTACTTGAATCAGTTGAATTAAGATTTTTCCTCTCCCTTTCCCCAAGGAAAATGTTGGGGGCTATAAAATTGCTTTGGGGGTTACAATAGTCAGTTTACATTGTAATTAAGGGCGACTACAACTGTATTATTGTCAGTCCAGTTATTAGCGATATTTATTATATCAATTTGCAGAATATTCTATTCCCTGGAAGTTTAAAAAAAAAACAAAAAAGCCTTAGAAATTTCTAAAAAAAATCACAATATAATGTAAACAGTTTCCAAAAAAAAATACAAATAGCCGTCACATAAAAAGTACCGACGCATCCGTAGAATTTTAGCTTCGACAACATATTGGAATAGGACCCGCTTCACGGTCTGTATTAGTTGACGAGTTCGCAACTTTACCATCCCAAAAGCAAACTTCCAGTTTTTAACATCTTATGTTAGCATATATTCAAATGATTTATAGTAAAAAAAAGTTTGATTTCATTTGACGGTGAAAGAACTATATCGAAAAAAGTTTTTTGAAAATTTCTCAAATTTCTCTTACATCTTGAACATTTAAATTGTAAATTGCTAATTTGGGAAGGTAGAAAACCCTAAGGATTATGCAAAACTGCTCTCAAATCAAAATTGAATGCCAAAGTTGTGGGGTCCTGCTGAGCTATTTCCTGTGTCTTCATCTCGAGTAGTATCTTCATTTTCCGATATGCTTTGATGCGGATAATCTACTCAAAATCCAATTAGAACATATGGGAGAATCAACTTGCACAATCGAGGTTTGGGCATTGGGTTGAGCCGACCATAGGATTTTCTTCTTATTAAATAATCTAGAATGGTTTTAAAAAACTTAGGAAGATATAATAGCGCCTCGAATTGGCTATAAAAGCAGCACATGGTGGGTAAAAGCTGACTGAAGTCATATGATTTCAGAAAAATAATAAAATTCTGAGTAGAAAATTCAAAAACTTTCTCTAAATCCTTAAATTTGTGAATAAATACTGTATAACCTTGGTCTGTTGAATTGGAAAAGTTTTTAAACAAAAATTTTTTATAAAATCGTCTTGAATCATGTTTTGTCTGTTGAAAAAAATGTTGATTTTGGTTAAATTTTTTCTTGACTTTTCAATATGCCGCAAGATAGCTCTAAACGATAATTGATTAAATTTTATGAACTAAAATCTGTGCTTCACAAATACAGAATTTCAAGATTCTCGAACGTGATTTAGTAGCACCGGAAACGCATAATTTCAAATTGTGCATGAATCTAATGACAGAATATGTTGAAAATCTCCAATATATTATTTCTTAAAGATTGAGACAGCTCGACATTAGGTCTAGTAAGAATATAAATCAGTTTTTCTCTCTACTCCAAAACACTGAAAGTTGATCTGACAGAAAGAGTGAAAAAACAATAAACATTTTCAGAATATTAGCTCAATAATCCAATTATCTCCGTCTGAGTGATTTCTGAACGTGCATATGCTTTACACTAATATTTGAAGCTTCGTAATTATGAACCTAAGCAACCACTTACGTATTTTCTAAGTTTGAGCCTCAATATTCTAAACTCCAAACAAGATAGACGTAAAAAATATTCAAATATTTAATAACACAAATTTCCTCATAAATCACTCATAATAATAAAATTAGCATCGATTTGTAAAGAGTTGGATTTTTAAGCATGTTTAGGCTAAAAAAATTTGCATTCTTTTGAAATCACTGGCGCCAGCGGTGACAAGTTGATACAAAAAATCAAAATTTGTGCGTACAGGTCGTCGGTCGGCATCTCTCATGAGGTTATCCATTTTTATAATACGTGGCGACACACAATCTAGAAGAGTATCAAAACGTCATTCCAAGAATGCATTTTATAAATAGGATACTCTGCTGCGAGTTCTCCAGGAAGTTTTACCGAAGCATCCAAAGTTGTTTACGTTTAAATGTTAATAGAAATTCGGATTTCAGTGTACCCTGTACGTAACGAAACTGCAGGGGCTGTTAATTTTATAAAAAAAACGTTATATAGAAAAATCAGATTAAGACCAAGAAAAAGTTTATTCCAAGCTATGTACATAAAAACTCTATAGCGTTTAATTTCTTAACCTCATTTTCTTCATATCTTGTGATATCGACGCATCTTGGTGATGTAGAAAGAACTTGCTCCCAAAGCTTCTTTAATAATGTGGAAGTTGAGGCTCAACGGTATATTCTTCATTTCCTTCATCTTCCAATTTTTTTGTCTTTACGTGAAGCCGTTGTAAGTAGGTTGTCGTTTACTTGTAGGATTGAAGATTACCTTCCATATTAAACTGTTGAATCCATTATCTATTCCTAGGCTTGCAGCGAAAGTTTTACCCTCAGTTTCCTCTAGCTCCGTCAATATTTTCTTCCTGTAATGACCCTTGAGACTTTCAATCAGTCACTTGTTAGGCATCAATCGTATTTGCAGGAAGAAATACAAACAAGTCTCATAATAAAATACGTTCTTTGGAGAGCTTCCCTCCCACAAACTTTCTGGTTCATCGTAATTGAAAATGTCACTTGGGGTGTAAACAGCTGGACTGTGACTAGCAGCGAAGACAATTAGAAAAGAAAAATAACAGAAAGAAGATTATAATATATCAATAATCATTAGCTTTAGCTAGTGGATATACTTTATAAGTTTTCTGAGAATTGTATGGCAGTATTCTGAGGAAAACAAGAGGATATCCGGACACATTCACTAAACTAACAACTGAAGAAAGTTGGAAATAGAACGAACTCTATCGGAAATGAGTAGGTGGATGGACTGCATCGTTCTTTGAAGTGTTATATTCAAACAACGGTAGTTCCCTTACCAGGAACTTTTGCTTAAAGATAAATTAGGATAAATCGATATGATTCTGTGGTGGGTGTTTGGCAGGAGAGTTTCTGGAAACCCCGCAAAAGAACTGAGCAGTTTTATCTTTCGTCCTTATCGAGGTAACTTGCATAATCGAATCGCGGGTAAATAACGGCGCTTAAATGCTCCAAATGGTGCGTTTATATCGCGAAACTAACCATTTTGAATTGAATGGACGTTATAGGGTTGATAATGCAAGAGAAGAATGGTATGTAGCAGGTTATGTGCTTCAGAATAGAACCATAATAGTCTCAGCTGTCCGAACTCGTTTTTAAAGTTTGGGAAGTCATTTTGGCTTTACATTTTTGTACAAGACCCTACATTTCATTGTTGTATTTAAAAAATATATAGACTCTTCCCAAAAAAGGCTATTTTTTGAGGGTCTTGTGTCCCACTTCTCTAGGTGTTAGTACTTCTTCATCGAGGTACTTGAACCTTTTAGCGAAATGGACTGAACATTCGCAAAGTAGATAATCTACTATTTCCATGGCTTGCCCGCAGAATCTGCAATTGCCGTCCTCTGCCATGCCCAACATGTGTCTGATATATTGAAAAAAGTCTCAAATTAGATGACGATGTTTAGACAATCTGTGATGAACGATTTAAAAGAAAAATGAGTCCGTTGGAGACGAAATAAGCTCGGAACGTCCTTTGACCTCGCAAAAAGATTGTAAAATGACAAGCTAAATAATTTTATGTTCAATTTGTGTATAGATAATAGTTTCCATTCTTCTTACTAACCAGATTTAGCGTCATGGGACTTCTGGATTTACTTCAAAGAACATTAAGCTAACTGAAGTACATTAATGGATATCAATCGAATCCAGGAGATTTATCGTAAATTATTAATATTGTTAAACATTCACGGCAAATCAATCGCACGGCTACTGACAGGTGGGGAGGGTTTTGTTTACATTCCAGATGAGTGACATGTCTGAACCTGTATCCCCCTCCACACCCGGCTCATGGAGCGAAACAAAAAACGCCGGATTACTGGAAAGCCGCACTACCGCAGTGCCGGATTACAGAGGGTGTTCTGTACTGAATCGGGCAATAACCTTTTCAATCTAGCAGACTTTTCTCGAAGCCCAAGAGAAAACTCTCCCACTTCTTTTGTTTTATGTAAAAAGTAAACCCATTACACTCGATTAGTTCGAATGGTGCCTACCATGTGAATAATTATCTTCTGTACGCTGGAGTGTTCGGGAAAGACATGTTTTGGTAGCCGCAGGCTGCCCGTCAAGGAGGTCTTGCTACTTCCTACTACTCTAGGTGTGATTATGTTGGACATTATCTGTCGTAGTATTGGTGAAATAAAATCAGCAATTCTGTTCATATTATGACGAGATTATTGATTTGGTTCAATCTATTCCGTCCGTACGTAATTCTGGGTTAACCCTTAATGAATATTAAAACTAACTAAAACTAGTTTACTTGCAGAAAGTGTATTCAGTATTAATATCACCAACGGTTCCAGAAATTCCAACTTAGTGACTTGTAAATTAATATTTTCCACGCTTTTAAGACAGTGATAATTATTTTTTCGTGTGTCATTTTTTTCTCTATTTCATTTATTTAATATGGCATGGGACTCGGTGCAGTACACCGCTCAGTGCTACTACATCAACTAATCCAACAACAAAAATCGTAACTTGATAAACGACAGAATTATGATTTAGAATTGGACAGGAGATGTATAACTTACTATTTTCAGACGATAAATTTATCTAATAAATCACTTCTAAACGATTAGTGAAACCTGATGATGAATGAACAAGTATACATGTGATCCTGGAAAGGATATTGATACGAATTTACGAAATCATTGTATGGTTATCCTTAGAAAGTGTACAAAATTCCAAACTTATCTGATTCTATCTAGGTAGAAAAAATCTAATAAGAATCCTGATTATCTGATCAGGATAATTGGAAAAATTTATTAAAATATCGTTTTGTCATTAGTGATAAGTGAATTTTCAACTAAATTTTCATTGATATAGAAAAACAAAGAATATGATTGAGTTTTAATCACTATACTAACAATCACAATTACACTGTCGGATGAGCGTTTCGTTTATGAAGTTGTCGTCTTCAGATACCGAAGGTAAATTTTGTAAAATAGTGTAAAGTAATGAACTAAATCTTATAGTTTTATATAACAAAAATTTACTGTTGAAAGAAGTCTTTCCCTATTAGTTTATGAACGTGATGTTGTGGGACTGTGGTAATCAAACACCAAAGTGTATTTTTCTTAGTATATATTCCGAGCTTTAGAATACTAGTATGTACACATCATCATAAACTGAAAATATGGTTTAATTTTTATGTATAAAATTTCTACATCATTATATAGTATATATAAGTATTATATTAAAATTTACTACATTACTTAATCGAGAATTATGGTGAATTATTGAAGTCATGTGACTCAAAATACAACATTCAAAATGTCATTTGACATACTTGAGCTTGTTGAAATTATAGACTTTATTTGTTATTTTGGAAACTACATATGTCAAATTGGAATAAGATATTTAAAAAAAAAATTTATATTTAGTTCAAGTAGTATTCTACAGGGTGTTCCGGGACTTGATGCGAACATTCTGGAGTGAGTAGATGACGTGAAAATAATTCTGTGGTGTTTAAAAAAAATTTCTCATACAAGCGTTGCGAAATCAGAACTTTAAGTATAGAAAATTCAAGTATATTTTCTAAATTATTCATTCGAACATTATGAATTTTTAATGGGTGATTACGTATGTCCATTTAGTGTGTTTGACGTAATAAATTATTCCGTAACTTTTATAGGGACAACCTGTACAATCTAAATATAGCAAGAATGATACTCTTTGTTTAACTCGATAAAATTTATGGTTTAGGAGATATGTAGATTCTTCGATCGCCGTTCGCCATAAAGTAACATTCTGAACAAAATTATCATAAATTGTAATTATTGAAAATACTTACAGGATGTATTAAAACACAATCAAACATTTCTAATTGAACTGCATACTGTCGAAAAATCGTGTTCATTAAAAATTCATAATGTTCGAATGTATAATTTAGAAAATATACTTGATTTCGCAACAAAGGCCTATAATTCAGAAACGAGGATTCATATGGGAAATTTTTTTTGTCTCAGCATTATTCTCTCGTCCTCCACTCACTCCCAAATTTTTAGTGTCAAGTAGTGTTAGGCGTGGAAATAAATATGGACACAATTTGTGGTTATGTAACCCAAGCACAAAACTTGAACCGAAAGCGACAAAAAAATATAATACTGGTTGCAATTTTTTAAAAAAAATTAGGTAATACCATCCATTAGTTCTCTATAAATGTTTTACTGAATTTTTGAGTTTGAATTAGTACATTTTCCTGCAGAATTACTAACCTACGAAGATGACCACGTGATAGTGAGAGAAGCTCACCGTAGACGTTGCGTAAAATGTTACGCTAGATTAGTTTTGATGTTGGGAAGATTCGAAGCTGCTAGGAAGACACGTCAAACTCACCACAAGTGTTTAGATTGTAAGAAATTTTACTGTTTGGAATGCTTCTTCGAATATCACAAAGCATCTAAACAATAGAATCTAACTATTGATTGTTATCCCGTTTTCCCGATTCCGAATTCGAACTTTTTTTTATCTAATTATCATCACCTTTCATCATATTTTGGTGGTACTGATTTTCAGTGAATCACCTTGTACATATTTCCATTTATCTTTCAATTGAAAAGTAAAAATACATTCGTACGGGTATCTCAGGATTTCTATATGTCCGATTTTCCATTAAAATGATTTGAAATATTTCTATCTGATGTATATACAGGTCTAAGTTGCTTCAAACAAATGGAAAAATTGAAATGTTACATTAAATGTTTAAAATAATGAGGCCGATTATTCGTACCACTTTTCAATACGCTCTTTAGCTTACAACGACATCCGAGGAATAAAGTAGTAAGTGAAAAGAGGTAGAAAAGGCGCAGATATACAAATAACACGTCCCTCGATTCCAAAAACTGATGAAAATGTGCACAAACCTGTAATCGAGAACCATTTTCAAATCTTAAGAGGACGAACTAAAACAGAAGTACGCGCAGTGAAGGAAGAAAGCAGCATCTGCAGAACAAAATTAAAAAAAATTAAGAATATTTCAATGAACTGTTAAATGATGAAACATGAGGGAACGAGGAAGACGAGTTTGAAGAAGAGGAGACAGTGAATGGACAAGTCTCGGTAGAGGAAAAACCCACGAAAGTAGAAGTAGATGAACTAATAAACCAATAAACCAATATAAGGCAATTATTTGACCAGTACATAAGAAAGAGGATGTGGAAGACGCGTGCATTATAAGATTATGACTTTCTTGGATGTCGTTGCTGGACACATGAGGAATAGATGGCTGAACAAGTGGCAGGCTCCCAGGGAGTTTTCAAAAACGGTATGGATGGCAAGCAATCCAGAATAGTAGCTACGACCAAGGATTAAACCTGAAGCTTCTCGGTAAATAGAAAACGTTTGATCCAGGCGCTAGCAACAGAAAGAATACCTAAGAAAATACTACATTCGGTTAAAACGACATTGAATAACATCGATAATGAAGTAACTGTCGAAGGAAACAAAAAGAAGGAGATCCAATATCAATAGTGAGTATTAGAACCCGGAGCATCTACTTATAAGTAGAACAAAAAGGATCAAAGGAAATGCTTTCAATAATCGAAAAGAAAGCCATAGAATATGGATTACACATTAATGAACAAATGACCAAATATATGGAGATTCGAACTTCAACAACTTATAAGTGACGACAGAGCAAAACAGGAAGTATAGATTTGATAAATAAAGACCAGGAGAAGGAGATGAAACGAAGGAAATCGATAAAAGAATGGCGAGAGGAAACAAAAAGAGGATTATAAAGATCAAAAGGTATTTTCAGATATGTGAAGTCACGCATTTGCAAGTTATACAACGAACGGTGCTGTATGATAGCGAGTGTTGGATCATGAAAAAAAATAAAAAAGAAAAAAACCAAAATAAACATATGGGAGAGAAAAGTACTAAGGAGGATTTTTGGAGGGATGAGTGCAAAGAACGAACGCAAGGATCAAAGAACTGTAGGGGATATGTGAATGGACGCTGAAGGTATGAAATTAAGAAGTGGCTTTGCTATAAAAAAAATTCCTCAGCACATCCCTTTCCGATATATCACCTTTAAAAGGTGGTGACTAAAACTGAAATTTCAGTGATGCTAGAAACTTGGAATTTTGTGATTTTTGTGTACTCGCCAAGGGCTGAATACGGGCATTTTTTCAATTACATCCTGTTACATTATACGGGGATGAAATTAGCAACCCTTACTTTATTTCATATCAAAACTTTTTTAAGTCTTAAGTCACCACCTTAAGGATGGTATCTCAAGAAGAGGCGGGCCGATATATGACTAAAAAATGTAACATTTCAATGGATTGAAATCCTGTTTTTTTTTATTTTGGTAAAATTAAAGAATTTACATTGTTTATGTTTTTTATCTAAAATACAGAACCTATAGATTTCTATGTATAAATTCTTAACAAAAATTAATCGGTGATGGTATTTCCTTTTTTTAAAAGTAAATAAAATTTTCATTTATCTAAATTACTTTAGGGGCCGAAGAGGAGCTACAAAATTGTGGTATACTTAGAAGTATTCTCTTAGGCATATCTCTCCCGAACACAGATTCCTTTTGGGATTTTGGAAATACCTGAATTTGAACATTTTTTGAATATTCAAGTAGAATTTCGATGCAAAAATCTTCTTAAGATGAAAATATATATATAGATGAAATGTTTCAAGTGTATCATCAATAAAATAATACCAAATTTGTTTTTAGTTTTTATTCATTTGACCAAGATTCATTTTTGTTTAGAATAAGACATCTTGAAGGTACGAAAATAAATAAAAAATCCTTTTTTCTGACTTAATTTTCTTGATTAGAATCGAATATTGTTGGATATCGACTCGAAATGCGGTTTTTAAACGTTTGTTAGATTCATGTTAGTACCACGATCGTTTTCTATTATAATGTGGTCCAAGTAGATAGTCCAGTTTACGTATTTTCCAGATGGCGCGTCTACTAGCTTAAAATCTAAAGTTTAATATTTTTAACAAAGATTTTTGTCAACAGACCTAAAGAATTATTCGTCAAAACCACTGAGAAGAATATATCGACCTGAAATATGTCATGTGTGTAATAAATCGTTGTCTAGAAAAGAACATTTAAAGCGACATTTATTGGAAGTTCACGGATACATGGATAGAGATCCGTACAAGTGTAAAAATTGCGGGAAGATATTCAAGAGGAAATACCATCTACAAAGACATTATATTTCTTGTTGTTCTATGACTACTGTAGATCAAACAGGCGAGATGAAATTCAATTGCGTTTTTTGTAAAACTAGTTTTTGGGCTGAAGCACAATTATTTTCTCATTGGAATACTCATCATAAACTTTCATAGGTTTTATTGAATGCGTAAACAAGTGAAACCTTGTAATCAACGTTTAATTTCATTACCAATTTGAAAGATGTGCCAATATTTTAAGAATTTCTTTCATTATTTCCGTTTAATGTGTCCCGACAGCACAGGCCATTGGCACAGAAACAAAAAATATGAAAATTACGTACAACACACGTAAATTAGATATATAATGATCTCACATTATGGATTATAGCCGCCCTTTTAAGCTCCGTGGATCCATTCTTGGGCTACTCTCTAATCTGTTACACCTATTTGCTTCCTTTTCTATCCTCCACGACTTGTCTCCTGTTCCTTACCCCCCTCTGTGCAATGTCCTGTATTATGGTTCCTAGCGTGCTTTTGGTCGACCTCTTAGCCTCTTCTAGGGCTGGCTTCCACACTGTTATCTTCCGTATTAGTGTTTTCTTCTTCATATATGTTCGAACCTTTAAATCACTATCACTATTATCCTCCAACGGTCTTAACAGGTACCAGATCTTTCTCTCCGCATTATTTGAAGATGCCCTGCATCCTTCCTCGGCTGGCGCAAGGTTTTAGTTCCATATGTAATGACTGTTCTAATTCCTGTTCGTATTTTACTACATAGAAACTTCACATACCTCCTCATATGCTTCTATTATTAGCCTCGCTTCAAGTCACACCCAAATCTTTCACTTTTTGGAATTGATATCTTCCCAGAATGATCTCACTCTCTTTATTTGTCTTTTTCTTAGTTACCAACATATACTTTGTTTTTCGAACAATCATTTCCAAACCCATTTCACCGGCCTTTCTCTTTCTTGCCATAAGTCATCAGCCTATCCTGTTGTCTGCGTACTGTGTTGAGTATCTCATCTATTACTTCATCTAACATAAATTATATTTGGTAGTTTTCTCGATCTCTATGGGAAAGTTTCAGGTTAAATTGCTGGTATGTGGTGGATTATTGTCTGCAATGAGAATGTGTCCGACGTGATAATTTTTCGTAGAAAAGATAATCCATTAAAGACATGATATAACCGTGTGTGAGTTTGGTGTGTTTTATACGGAGTCTTCTTATTACCACGGCGTCTATCATTCCTAAAAATAAAGAGAGAAGTTGATGGATCTATGTTGTGTCGTGGTGGGATACTGTTTTCCTATACATCGAATCAAGAATCTTGGTTTAGATTAATCTTGAAATCATTGTCAAGCTGAATTAGATTTTCTAAAGGGTTGTTGGAAGTTTCTTTGTTTCTCAATAGTGAGAAATCGGCGTCTTTTCCTCTTCATTCATGGAAAAAGTTACACGCTATCGATTTGGGTAGTATAACTTGATATTATTATTTTTTCCGTTTAGTAGATGATTGCATTATTGCTGTAACGAAAATTGACAATGTGATTATTATAAAAAACAATTTACAACCGATGTTGAACAAATCAATAATGTCAAGCAATGTAATTAACAATTATACAAACAATATGGTGAACAAAACCAACTTGAACTTAAAATTGTTTAAACGACGAATAATATTGTTTCTTGTATTAATTGTGATGGTGTTTACATAGGACAAACATCGGAATATTGTGAAAATAGAATGAATAGTCAGCAATACGATGAAAATATAAAATAACATAAACAAATATATGTAATAATGTAAATACTAATATCTTTGAAACAATCAACTGAAAATTGATTTTTTGGAAATGGTTCTTGAATAATGAAAATGAAAAATTTAATAATCATGAAAAATATTCATGAAATTCGAAGAAAAATGAAGTTTAAAAGGCAATCATTCTCCCCCAATTTATTTTATATATACGTTCAAAATATTTATATTTGATTTTATTTGGAGGTAGAAAGTTTTTGAAAACTATTTTCAATAATGGAGAAAACGCGAAAAGATATGGAAATTATGTAATACAAAAATTTAAGATATAATTAATTGCATAAAATATTGATAATTGTTATAGAGCAAATGACCGTCATATAAAACATTTTCGAAAATGAAAAAATGTTAATTTTTGAATATAAATGACGATTTTATTAAATTTATTACATTTTTTGTTTAAAAACTTTTCTCATATCGTTTTGCATTAAAAATATTGGTATAAAATTGATTTTTGACTAAATTTTGAATCATTTTCTACCTCCCAGACGGTTTGAACTATATGTATGCTAAATTAAGTTAAATTACTTTATTTAACTTGAATTATTAGTAATCAGTATTATATTAAATATAAACAATGTGCCATTATATTAAAAACTTGTCTGTAAATATAAATTATTGTAAATTCTATCGTATAGCATATTTTTTTTTTATTTCGTAATGTATAACCAAATTTCATATCACTAATTTTGAGATTCAGCTTTATTTCTTAAATATGGAATTAGTTGAAAATTAGTTGGCAAAAACGAAAAAATTAGACGTGAAATATGTCAACAACGACTCTAATTACCAGAGAAAGAAAAATGTGTTTCAATCCTATTTTAATTGAAATTATTTGATTAAGAAATTTTTACCCTGAATCTCAAAAATTGGTTAGGCTTCACCAATATACCCATTTTGAAAATACCATGTATTATAATCGTGAGAGATTAGAATGTAATTTTGTGATAAGAACCAAAGGATTAAATGCGTGTACGTGTGAGAGATGTTTTATTTGACCTTAGAAAACCTAACACCCGATCAAGCCTCTCGTGAGACGCTTCATACAGGCTGTGACACGAATCTTGGCGAGCACAGGAGTGCTAGTCATCCACACTCTCGATTTATTCTGCATTCACGCCAGACCTGCGCTCGAAAAAACCTACATACGAGCGGAACTACAGAGAGGCCGTCCACACTCTCGTAGTTTCGTAGAGACTGTGGATCGGGCATGTTGATATCGCCGGATTAACAAAAAGAAAAAGGGGAAAATATATTATTTTTGTTTTCGTTCAATTTTTCTCAAGCATATATGTTCTATTGAAAGATTTTGGCAAATTAATACCCCAGTTTCAATTATTTTAATATGAAATAAAGGGTGATGAAAAATATGGCGAATTATTTCATTAAAAACAACGAATTTGATTCCACTTATCCTAATGTTGAATACATGGTCGGAACCATTTCTGCAAGACTTCTTTAGGGATGGATTTCATCTGTGCTTGCTAAAATTCGCGTCTTGGTTGGGTTGGGCGCGTAGTCATGTTGGAAAAGGCACATCGCTCCAATAAACTTCGAATTTTACTCAATATTACAAAAGAAGACCGTGACCTTGATATTCAACTTGATATAATTTAACTGATAAAATTAACATAGAAATCTTAAATTTTCATACAGTCTTCATAATTACTATAGAACAGATTTCTTGAGACTCTTTCAATTTGAAACGAAACTTTTATGATATCAACGTTTCACGATGCAAATATGAACACACTAAAGTGGATATTAGTCCAGGTATTTTAGGTAACATTGGGTTTGTATTTTGAAATTTGAGAAACTCAACTATATTTGGACATCCTAAAGGTTGTCTCTCTCTTCTGGAACGCCATAAACTGCATCAACCAGCAATATCACAAAAAAGCTAACCGATTAGTACTGGAAAAAAGTAGGATTAAGATTCACCATTTATTGATTGAAGAATTCACAGTTCTACGTAGAAAAATTGTCTTTGTCCTAAAATTTATTTCGTAATGTTTCCATTCACGATGCTTTAAAATTTAGAAAAAATACTCTTATTCGTTAAAAATTTTATTTAAATACGCGTGGAAAACTTTCTGTAGCTTACGTAGCTTATTTTAAATGTCCTGTTCGTAAATTAGATAATCTGTGGGCTCCACATGTTGCTTACGATAAATGCTAAAGATGTTGTGAAAAATTCCTTTTATATAAATAACTTTTTATTCAATTTAGACCACTCGATGACTGTTATGATGATTATTACCGGCAAAAACGCAAAACCCGCTGAATATCCTGATCTAGTTTCGTCTTCGGTTCCAATCTCTCCTAGCCTTCAACCTCCAGTACCTGAACCATCTTCAAAAATGTCTCAATCATAGCTCAAATGAAAATATTGAAAATGAAGAATTTGTACTGTCACAGGAACCTCCAATGACGAAATTTGAATATTCAGATCTTTTGGATTCCCTTTACCAAAGAAGATGGACTTTGTTATTGAAGGACGAAAGAGGTTTTTTTGAAGCAAGCTTGAAGGCAGTTTTATTATATAACGGAAAGGAATTTCCATCTCTTCCAGTCCTTCATTGTGTACATCTGAAGTGTGAACATTTTACTAGAAGCTTTGAAATATGAGGCGCAGTTCATTGGAGGTATCGACGATTTGAATGGGATTACAGGGTGGAATAGTAGAGCAGATGATAACTCTCTATTCAACGATCATGGTCACTGAAAACTGACTTTTGTATTGGGGAAGAAAACGTTAAATATAAACCTATTACCGAACGTAAAAATGTGTTTATGCCTCTTCAAGTAGATGAAGAAAATCCATTTTAAAAGACAATTTTCCAAAATTGTAGTGCTGTTGAGCCGAAAGTGCTCAACGAAAAAGTTTTTGGATTTTTAGGGAATAAAAAAGTTTAAAATTGCAGAGAGCTAATTTATGATATATTCGAAGATTTTGAAACTATGGGGTGCAGAATGTATATAAAAGTAAACATGGAGAACGTTTTCATCAAGAAATGGACTGAAATGGAGTTGGACGTCGTGTTCAGGACCAATACAACGATAATATGATGATGTACTACATTTGAATATGAAACAAAATGTGATAGGGTTCACTCTAAAACTTCTTCATACTATTTTGATGATACCTAAATCAATAAATTTGATTGAGCTTTTTTACAAACAAACACAAAACTTTTCAGAAATATTGAGCAACCATTTTTCTGGAAACGAAACTTTTTTCACGCTGTATATAGTTTTCTGTTAAAATTCATGTTGACTTTTGTTATGCATTGAGTGCAACATTTGCTCTCTTCGGATCATTGGATCAAGCGCATTGGAATTAACCTTTCCCAGAACGTATTGACGTGGTTTAAGAAACAGCTCAACAGGTCTTATAGGCCCAAGGCTTGGAGTCGCTCTACTGCTTTCCTCCATCTATTTTTGTCCACATCAGCTCTCTATTCTTTCTAAATCTCCTCTACATGCTTCTCTCTAGTTTTCCGTGGACGTCCTCTTTTCCTTTTAGCTCCTTCTCCTCTCCATAACGATCTTTTCACTCAACGGAATCTTCTTGATTCTAACCACAGCTTGACCATACAGTGCTTTGATCTCTGCGTTCTCCATTCATTTTGCACTTATCCCTCCAAAAATCCTCTTCACTACTTTTCTCTCCCATATGTTTATTTTGGTTTTTTTCTTTTTTTTTTGCCATACAGCACCGTTGGTTGTATAACTGTCTTGTGGACGCGGCTCTTGAAATATCTTGATGGTCCCCCTAGGGTTCTAAACGTTTTATTTTCTCTCTGGCTCTGCAATTGGTTGCAGCTATTCAGATCCTCTCCCATCTTCATATATTTGGTCTTTTGTTCATTTATGCGCAGTCGCAGTCCTTATTTTTTTGCTTTCTTTTCATCTGCGTTGACAAGGATTTGTGGTTTGTTATTGTGAATCATCTCTGGTTTCGATTTATAACTGTAGATAAAACTTGGACCCACCATTAGGTTTATACCATGGAAAAACAGTGAAGATAGTGGATTATAAAGAGCGAACTTGTTCTTAAAGGTAAAGACAGTTTTATCGGCCAGAATTGTGATGGTAACTAATGGGGTACTAATGGGATTGTGTAGTCGGAATTAATTGAAACAGATATGTACTTATTTTTTTTTGGATTTTTAAATAAATCACTTTTCTTATATCTAGTAGACAAAATTCCATTTTATCATTCTTATATTTTCTTCACATTAATTCATAATGAATTTTTTGGCTGGAGAAAGCATCAGTTGAACGGAATTTGTGATTGTTAGACCAAATCAACTAATTCATGTCATTAATTTGTTATGCTATAAATACTGTTGTTGGTAATGCCTTAAACACCATAAATAATCCAATATTAATTTCAGATGCATGGAAGGAGCACGAATGTTTCAAATGTAACCGTCGCTATAAAAGAATTAAACACCTCAAAGCGCACATACGATACGAGTGTGGTATGGAACAAAAATTCTCATGTATTTTTTGTACGAAGCTATGCCACCAAAAATCGAATCTTAAATCGCATTTAATTAGGAGACATAATATTTCCAAGGATTTTAACCAATATGTCAAATTCATGGGATGAGAACATTTTTCGCACTTTTGATAACGACGGAGATTTAAGTGGAATTCGAAATTTATACCCAGTCGATTACGATATTTATAAATAAAATAAACTGCTTCAAAAAATTTGGGAAAACTCACAAATAAATTATTATTTTATTTTAAGATGATTATTATATTTAAGTAACGTGTATCCCGGTAGTTGGGAGCCCTCTAGTTTCTTGGCTTTTTCAATATTTTTTTACGGACAAACCATTGAAATATTCAATTTATTTGTTTTTGTATAATCTTTATTAACATTTAATTAAGATTAACAAATTTTTTGAAGTCAAATAAAATAGGTGCCTGACGGAGACCAAACAGCATTTTAATATTAATATTTAAGACTGAGGATTGAACTAGAGTGAATTCTAAATTAAAAAAATAAGATCTTTTACACACTTTTCAAAATTACATTCTGTTTTTCTCAAGTTTTTCGTCGTAGAAACAAAACTATCGATGCAATCGTGATAATCTTTGTTCTATATCTGGTTTATACTATATTAAAGATGCTGTATAAATTTGAAAAAGATCCGTCCAGTGGTTACCGTTTCGAAAAATGGTGTTTCCAGAGAAACGCGTTTGAAACTTCGCGCGTTTTCTTTATAGCAAGACTGAACTAATCGACGCTTCACGACGTCTTACTCAATATTCGAAAGCGTCACTGATCCCTTTTAATTGAACCTAATTCACAAAACGTCCAGGTGGCAGTTAGATTACGGGATATCGATACGATGATCAGCGCCGTTCGGTCTTCGAAGCAGGGGCTGTAACTAGTTGACCACTTCGAATATTGAAAAATCTTTGGGCACACATTTTCTACGCATATTGTAGATGTGATCGATTGTTTCGCCCTTATAAACTAGAGGACTCCCATGAGTAACGTATGTCCTAATAGTTTTTGCACAAAATATTTAATAATATATTTTTGTTATTTGCCATAATTAACAGCTTAGTAAGTTATGACTTTCTGTGAACATCTCTCAATAGGTCTTGGAAGACTTGATTATCGAGTATATAAACTTCGCGGGCTAAAAGTGGCTAAAAATCTTTAAATGGACGCGTCTGAGGTTATTTGTTTTGTTACAAAAGGTACACTACCTGTCATCGTTTTTGCCCACCTTATAGTTTGGTTGATACAACAATTGAAAACAATACTGTCGACGTTGATATTTAAATTTTGGAGAATACATAAAGACAAAATATAGTATTATTAAAATTATAGTCTGTAATAGCAACATATTCAAATTTTGGCATTTTCTATGAAAATTTCGACAAACAATCGTCGTGTATTTGGTTCCACTCGTTTTCCAGGATGTTACAAAAATGTGAAGTTGAAGTAGGATACTGCTTTTTGATTTCCCTGTTCAATTTGTCCCACAACAACTCAATTCGAGGTCGGGCGGTATTGACGGCCAAACAATTATTTCCTTTCCTTGTCATGCTAGAAGGTGAATTTTCTGTCGTACAGGTGTTGGCCAGAATGTACTACATTTTTAATACCTTCAAAATCCCTTCAATTTTCACCGTCTCCCTTCCTCCAAAACATCTCTTGGACCCAACAATCTCAAACTTTGACTCATCACTGCATAAAACTCTTTCCCACGCTTCAAGCGTTCAATTTTTCTTAAGCCCACGCAATCTTTTAATTTTATTTTGACCTTTTAAATAAAGTTCCTTCACTGCTACTCTTTCAAAATGCTAGTCTCTCTAATCTCCTTTCCATTGTAGGAGTACTCAAAGGCAGATACTTAGATTCAATGATCTGAGCTGCTATCTCTGGTCCTGTGAATTTTTAGGCCGCTCTGAGTTAACATATTCTGGGTCTTTTTATATAAACAAAAATAAAATTTTGCCAATACCAAATTAGATGATACATTTTTTTGATTTTTGTCGAGTGTATTCAATGAGGTTGCCCATTATGATGGACTTTAATATGGTTGGTATCTTATTTTTAATGGGATCACGTTGAGTGTAACTCAATTTAACTCTACTGCAACTTTCCCACAACGATCATTATCCTTAAATGATCGTAATTTTTCTGTTAAATAGATTTACTAATCTAAGATCTAGAATGTGAAAAAAATTGAAAACAATCCAAAGTTTCCGAAACTCTGTAGGCATTTTCAAACATGTGGTTTGATGTTATTGAGGTGTCGATCAGCAAGGAACGATTTTAGTTGTAAGAAGAGTTGGGAGTCCCTAGGAGCGAGGTCCTGGCTATATAAAGCACGTCCCAACCAAATTCCTGTAGGAGTTTTCCTGTCTGAAGTCGGGCACCTTTTGACACTAATCATAGGCGATTGTTCTGTATTGCGTAATTTCTTAATGATCTCACAGTAATCATGTGCATTGTTTGATTTCGTTTCAATCAGCAAATGCGCTTTGTATACCAAAAAATGGTTCGTTCAGAGTTTTCGAAGTGTTCCTCCCAAATTTCATCACTCAGTTTAATTGTGGCCAAGTGCCCTGGTCCGTGCTCAACTATATTCCAATTATCAATTGAAGAGAACACAAACAAAAGTAAAATTTCCAGCATTTCTCATTAATTAGATCATATCAACAAATTAAATTGATATAGAATCAAAAAACCAGTGACCAGGTGGAAAAACAGTGCCGGACAAAAATCAACCAAATTAATCAATAAACATATTTTGTGGTCCTTCGAGCCGGATTGAATCAGCGACATGTATCGACCTAAAGTGTTTCGAAACGTCAATATATAAACACTTCAACTAATTTGTTTTCAAAAATAGATCTAAATATCTTTTTCCTTTATTTTGGAACGCAATAATACAATGCAAAACAATAACAAGACTTGTTATCAAATCTCTCTTTGTATACAGAAGAAAAGAATTGCTTTTGTTATTTAAAATATGCACGTACTTCCTTAAAATACAAGAACTATTTTATATATTTCGAGAGTTCATTTTCTCAATGTTGACTGCTACATCCATCTCCTCAGCTTTATCTTGAAGATCTCTATATATCTCTTTGACCGTTGGTAGTCATCTTCCTATTAAATTGATGTCATTTACTTTTTATAGTAGTAAGTAAGAAAGCTAAGGGGCTACCAAATGATCTTCAAAGGCTTGTAAATGTGTTAAACTGCAAAACTAAATCTTTCAATATGATAATATCTGCATCCAAAACTCCGTTAAGATGTAAGCTAAGCGTAGACGGCCAGATAAATCACCAAGTAATGAAATTTAAATACTTAGGAATCGAGATTTCAGGATTTGGAGACGTAGAGAACGAAGTAAGAAAGCAAACAACTAGGATAAAAGTCAAATCGAGAATATACAAGGCTACTATAAGACCCATGATGACCTACACCGCAGAGACACGGCCAGAAACGGCGAAAACCAAAAGAAACAATGGAATGAGCACATAAGTCGTATGGATAACAATAGACTGGCCAAGATTGCGCGCTATAACCTCATTGGGCCTAAGGAGTACCGGCCGACCCAAAAAAGGTGGAGCGACAACCTTGAAGCAGGATAGGAGGCAAGGATGTCAGATAAAACAGGCAACTACGCCTAAGACACGGAAGAAAAAGAAATATGAAACTAGAGTTACTAGTACTGATAAAATTGCATTTCCAAATCCTCTTCCTTTCCCAATTATTCCTGTCCAAAAGTGCGCTTTTCCAATTGCACTTTTTTAGAAGACCGATTGCTGTCATCTTTTCTTAGTTCTTCTAATTGTTTTTCAAAATTGGATTCAACTACTTTCCTCGGCATTTTTTGTTCATCCATACGCATTCCCAGTACCTTGATAAATTCCTAGATCTGTTGTTCCTTGTATTCATGTTTATATTTGGATAGTCAAGCTTTAAAATGTACGAGAATGGTTCCAGAAGTATCTAACGTGTCCTGGAGATGGCTGTAGCTGCTTGAAAAATACCTCAGTATCAGAAAGTACATTTTTTAAGTTTGAAGACGCTACGTTGTTTAGTATTTGTTTGGAAACCAATATAAAAGCTGAACTCATGATGTAAAGACCACAAGGTGTGCTCCCAAAACGACGCGGCAATTTGGGAGCGAATTCTCATTGGTTTCTAAAAGATGCGCAGAACGAGTCGAAAGCCCTCGGGAAGAACACACATTGTAGTCTTTACATCATGGCTGAACTAGATATTACTCTGAGTGAGCTTCCCCTTAGTTTAAATGACCAGCGAAGACCAGCATCGCAGTGGTTGATCAAATTAGCTGAAGACTTCGGGTACTGGATGATCGTCGACTGGAAGTGCACGATCTAGCAGACATTATAGACGGTCGTTGCATATTAACTTGAAATTTGGACATAAGAAAGTTAAGCGCAAGATGGGTGCTGCGTTTGCTCACAATGGAACAAAAACAGCGTCGTGAAGATGTTCCCATCGAGTGTTGGGGAATGTTTCACAGCAATAAAGCCGTATTTTTGCGCTGCTTCATAACCTTGGATGAATCACTTCAAACCCGAAACAAAATCAAATCATTGGACTGAAAAGGGAGAACTAGCTCCCATGATATTGGTGTCATTTGCGTATGCTGCTGTTTTTTGGGGGATCGATGGATTGATGGGATGTATGGGCTAGACCATTATTGTTCAAACCCTAAGTTATCTCGAATTGGTCAGCTTATTCTGTATATATATAATTATATATTATATTTAAGTAGTAGGTACTCATCTTGGTAGAGTTCCCACTTACCGCTTTCCTCATTTATCGCCAAATTAATGAGGATTCTCTTTCAGGATTCTGCGTTAGGGAACATTAATATTAATTGATAATTTCGATTCACAGATAATTGGAGCTGTTCTTTTTAGCTATGCACCAATGCGCCAATTGTGGAAGAATGTACAAATATAAGAAGAATTTGTCCTGTCATTTGAAATATGAATGCGGAAAAGAAAAACAGTTCGTATGCACGTATTGTCCCAAATCGTTCCATCGAAAATCTACGTTAAAAAAACATGTTTGTACACAACACGAATACAAATTACTTTAAATTAATAATTCAACAACAACAAAGATAAAAATGGTGGTGTTTTTAATGTTTTATTTGAATTTTGAGTGAGTTTGTGGAATGCAATTGAAAAAAAAAATTAAAAAAACCTTAGTAGATTTTGATTTCAACCTACACGTCTTTCCAACATCTTAATAAATTTTATTTTGAGGGGTTCCGATTCTAGAAGAAAATTGTATAATTGTTTTAGACAATGCTCTATACCATTCCAGGAAAACTGAACAAATTCCTACCCCAGCCACAAAAAAGTCATAATTCAAGTCTGGTTGCCTTTGCGTATACCATTCGAGAAAGTTGAGATTACCACCAATTGCGTGGTGGCTGAGTTTCAATGAGGAAAGTTATTACTTGATAATAAAATCAACTGAACGCCACTGGCAATCACTAATATCGATTCACATTTCTTTATGACATTACGGAAGAATCAAACAAGATCATGCAAGATTGCAAGCACATCCACCACAAGTCGTATTATTGCACGTCTGAACAAATGTTGCGGACGGGACGGCGCCTCGCGCGGCAACGGCAAGTCTCGACGCGTGTTATTGAATATGCAAAATGCATACAAGTAACAGTCACTGAACTTGTTAAAATATCGGTCTATATTGATAGGAGAAGTCATATCAATATTTTTTGTCACACCCAACACCCTCGTTGAGTCTCCTTTGGACCCCTGGTGGTCTACCTGGACCACTTTGGGAATCAAGGCCATAGAGCCAAAATATACTAGCGATAATCAAAATATTTTTAGTGATAAAATAATTTTTATCGTATAATTCTTAACTTAAAATCTCTTCACATTTCCTTGTATAATTCTGTTTCTCCAATTAGTTCAGTTAAGAATCATGGACGATTTTTTAGGTAACAGATTTCTGATCAACGGCTTGGAGGTCGAAGAAATAACAAGCCAGAGAGGACATACTATGTTAGTTATCGAAGGATTCAAATTCAGGATATCGGGAATTGGTCAAAACAAAGGGACCATTAGATGGAGGTGCGCGAAAAGCGGCTGCAAAGCGAAATTTTTCACAGATACATTCAGAAGATCTATAAAAAAATGCAATCTTGTACATAATCATGATTTATATGTTCCACATTTTCAATTTTAAAAATTAGCAATATTAAATATAAGCTGGTGTATTTTTGTGTATTCCGTAATCGAGCAGAATGATGATACGTCTTCTACCAAACATTGAAAATGAAAATTCGGCGCGCCATCTATTAGGATTTAATAATAAATCATCCAAGACGACGATCCTAACATTGTTATCCAAGAAGAAGAAAATGTATTTCTGCTTTTTTTCCCAAATAAAACCCACTCTCGATACATGTTCAATCTTCTAGTTTTTTTATTTTGAAATTTTTAGTGGGTACTGAGAATTCTCAAAGTTTAGTTCGAATTTAGGATACAGGAAAAAGTCGCTGGGGTCTAGATCTGGGTATTCAATCAAAGCGAAGTGCAATTCGTAAATTTTAGTTATAAGGATTACCGAAGTGTGAGAAGGTGCGTTATCCTGATGGAAAAGAATTTTTGTTTTCTTCAAAACGTCGATGAAACCGTCTTTCGGAGTATATTGGCCATTTGCAATCTATTTTCATAAACAGGTTTCATCATAGCTTGAGCATTCTTCAATCGCTCTTGATTAGTGATTAGGTTTCCCAAAAATTGCTCTGTCAATCATATCACGTGCTCACTCGGATTAATCTTAACTTGCTGGCCAATCTTTGCGTCTTTTCTTCATTGCTACAACAAGAGATATTCGTCCTCGTTCCCACCATACCTTTATACTTCTATTATCATCAGTTAATAACAACCTGGACTCATCAGAAACAAAAGTTTTAATCAGCTGGAGGAGGAGCGGGCGGCAATGCGTTGCCCAGTGAATCGAGTTACCTCTAGAAGGCACTGACATTTTTTTCTAAAAAATTTAAAACCAATTGATACATTGTGACATAACAAAATTATAACATAACATAAAATTGCAGTTTCCGTGATAAATAATTGCAGATTAGATTTTGTATTATGTTGTACGAGGGAGATTCAATGGTTAAGCCGATGTATATATTTACAGAACCATGATTTTTATATAAACGAAGGATATACGAAGATGGTTCCACAAAAGAGACACAAAAATTTTGGAAAATGATATTTATATTATAATATTTATTTTCGATAAGTTCGATACCCTTTTTTATAAAAAGAATCGTCAATCTCCTCATTAACTACAGACATTACCTTTTCATTGTTGGAAAATCTTTGACCACCGAGCAATTTTTTTAAATCTAGGAACAGAATATAATTCGAGGGAGCTAAATCTGGCAATTATGGTGCATAATCCGTTAATTTTGGATATTGCGACAACAGATGTGTGAGCTGGTGCATTGTCTTGATGAAACAACACTTTCTCTTTAATCAAATGCGGCCGTTTTTGCTTGATTTCTTCGCTCAAACGTTGCAATAAGTTCGCATAATAGTCGACGTTGATAGTTTTTCCTTTTTCAAGATTGTTAATGAAAAATTATCCTGCGCGTATACCAAAAAACCGACGCAATGTCCTTGCCTGCAGAACGATCTTTTGATTGTTGTTCTGTTTCGGGTGTGAAGTGATGGACCCGCGTTTCATTCATAGTTGGCGCGAAAATTGTGTAAAAAAATACCAAATACTCGATGGAAACATCTTCACGACGCTGTTTTTGTTCCATTGTGACTAAACGCTGCATCCATCTTGCGCACAGCTTTCTCATGTCCAAATTTTCGATGTACCGCACTTTTTGAAACGCCTACTACGTCTGCTAACTCGCGAACTTTCAGTCAGTACCTCTTTGAGGATTTTCTTCAACATTTCACCAAGAGTAGGCAAATTTTTTCCATGTTTACTATTTATGGCTGCCAAACAAATACTAAACAACCTGGCGTCTTCAAGTAACTACCTCCATCTCTAGGTCAGGCTAGGTACTTCTGGGACCATTCTCGTATATATTATCATGAGCTCCGGAGTTTTAGTACAGTGGTTATATCATTTTTACAGTAGTCATATATATATTATAAGGTTTCAGTTTGATCAGTTTACTCTGCTGGAACACTTTGTACTCTTAATTATATATTTTCATTGTAAACGTCGAAATATGGATATTGGGGACAGATAATAATTTTTTCAAGCTCTCAGAATTATTAGTTTCAATTTTTAGGAAAAATAAGTGAAATTATTGTACACAGTTGTTTATAAATGGTAAATTATATTGAATATCTAAAAAAATGTGAAAAAATTGTATATCAATCACGCGCCGGGATAGAATGACCAAGAGTTAAGTTTCCAAGTTGATGGTGGTACTTGTTTTTAACAAAATCTTCATCAAAAAGATTTAGTTATGAACCCAAAGAAGTTCCGAAATCGGTTAAGCTCTGCAGCGACTAAGTTTCTTGCATTTGAAGCTCCAATTATTAAATTCAAGGAGAGGCTGGATTCTATCGAAGAACTATAAAAAAATATTGAAGTTTTTACATGTCTTTCAAAAAAATAGATTTTGAACTGTTTCAAGATCAAAAGTTTACAGCTAAATCATCGATTGGAGGTGTTGGAGGGATATAACTTTTGGTCCTCATATGTACGAGACTTGTTCTTGACGATTCCAGCTTAAATATGATAAAAAAGATAATATTTAAGACTACAACTGAACTACAACACATTAGGTGCCAAATCGTAGATCATACTTGCTATATTCTCATGCTATTGCCATACAATCGATAATTTGCTTCCATCTGATTCTTCTGTAACAACATTTGGTAGTTATGACGAGAAGTTTGTAAAGTAAAAAGATTTTTCAATATGATTCACCATTTAGAACAAATTTCATTCACTGTCCTTGAAATTAAAGATGAATAAATTTCGAAAGTTTGAAAAATAGTATTGTAATGAAACTACCCTCAATATCCCAGTTTAGATAGTAATTATTCGACATATATATTTTTAGTTTTATGATTTTTTATGAACAATATGGAAGTTTATTCACAGTTGACTCTATTATATTCAAATGTTTTAATAAAATTTATAGAATTGTTGTATATAGCTTTATTTAGTCGGGATCATCGTCATCTTCAAAGACCTTGCATGTATCCGTATAAGTTGCTCACATTCAGCTATAAATTCATTTGACTTAACAAACTTTTGTGCATTTTCATCTGCTTTTGCCCTAAAATGCTTGTTTCCATTTGCAAGTCACTCACCATCAATATTTAACCATTATCACCATAGATATGTACCAGAAACACGATCAAAAAATGTTGAAGTGAAAAAGTGACAAGCTTAAAAGGCTCACTGCTTGTCTCAACACATGAAACTATGAAAGACGACCTAGATGAGCTAGAGCTCCATCTTTAAGTAGTAAGCTGTTACAGAGTCACTAGTGGTACTTACAATTCCAATAAAAATGTGCCCGTTTTGATCTACTATGTTTTCAAGTTAAGAACAAAGTTAGAACGTTAAAACTTTGTTTCGCTAATATAGCCAAAGAAGTATATCCTTTGGTGATGAAGCTGGTAGACCTCCTATCTCCTATGTTGTTGAAACATTGAGGAGTTGATTCGTACGAAAAGATCATCGAGAGTGCAATTATTCACAGTCATATTTTCATCTGTTTTTTTGTTCAAAGAACGTGCCGACTCGACTTTACTCGCCTTCAAATGCTTGTTTCCATTTGCAAATCACTCACCATCAATATTTAACCATTATCACCATAGATATGTACCAGAAACACGATCAAAAAATGTTGAAGTGAAAAAGTGACAAGCTTAAAAGGCTCACTGCTTGTCTCAACACATGAAACTATGAAAGACGACCTAGATGAGCTAGAGCTCCATCTTTAAGTAGTAAGCTGTTACAGCTTACTGTAACTCTACTATGTTTTCAAGGTCTTCAAATTAAGAACAAAGTTAGAACGTTAAAAATTTGTATCGCTAATATAGCCAATCCAAAGAAGTATATCCTTTGGTGAGGAGGCTGGTAGATCTCTTATCCTGTTATTGTTAAAACATTGAGGAGTTGATTCGTATGAAAAGATCATCGAGAGTCCTCGGTGTAGTACCATACACAATATTTTTCATAAGCCTCTATAAAAACGAATCCTTCCAACTGACCATGGAAAAATTTTATGCGATTATTCACAGTCATATTTATACTCAATCGATTCTGATTGTCTAAAACTTGGATGTCAATTTTCATTGACATAATAGTGAAAAGTACAGAGTCACTAGTGGTACTTACAATTCCAATAAAAATGTGCCCGTTTTGATCTACTATGTTTTCAAGGTCTTCAAGTTAAGAACAAAGTTAGAACGTTAAAAATTTGTATCGCTAATATAGCCAATCCAAAGAAGTATATCCTTTGGTGAGGAGGCTGGTAGACCTCTTACCCTGTTATTGTTAATGTATATGTATGTTATTGTTAAAACATTGAGGAGTTGATTCGTATGAAAAGATCATCGAGAGTGCGATTATTCACAGTCATATTTATACTCAATCGATTCTGATTGTCTAAAGTGTGGATGTTTAGGTTAGGTTAGGTTAGGTTAGGTTAGGTTAGGTTGGGTGATGGAAAAATTCTACTTTATCTTCATGAAAAACGAATAAAGTTTATTTCTAAAAACATATTTGTACGTTCCTAGTGACTTTTCCGAAGTTTTTATTGTATTTTAATGATAATTCCTTCATCTACTTTAGCAAATTTTGAAACTACACTACAAATAAATGATGAAGGTTATAGTTATGTACCTTCTTTCCGAAATGTACTTCAAATAAGACACTTAACCTCCCAGTTTTTTGTATATAATATTGTAAAAAGATATTTTTTTTTCAAATTGTATTCTTTTCCTACAAAGTAATTATCCACCCAATTATTTTCAGATATCTATAAAAATTTTTTTGATTATGGTCACGATCTTCGAGTAGAAGAAATTAAAAGTATAAGAGGTCAACCTATGCTTTTAGTCAATGGTTATAAATTCAGGAAAGCAGATGTTTATCAATCGGGACGTATAAGATGGCGTTGTTCAATTCAAGGATGCAAAGCTAGATTATTCACTAACTCTACAAGGGAGACAATCGATCGATACGTCTTTAATCATAATCATAATATGTAATTTGATTATTTAGTTAGAAATGTAAAGTGCCTTCATTCATTAATGAAAATTTATTGTTTTATATTATGGTTGTCTTACACGTAACGGCTTACCGGAGTCATCCCCCAGTGCAGATCGACCGGAACGTTCGTGGGAATAGAATCAATTCTTTCGAGTGGTGTAAGATTCAACAAAAATGAATAATTCTAATGATTTTTTCTAAGAACTCTATACACTCCTTTGAATAATAATTTTTCCATGCGTCTGAAGTAAAATAGTGTGGATGTGGAAGCCCACTTCATGCAATTTCATTAGCGCTTCCTTTTTCACGAAGGGCCTTATCTTCTTCAAATTCTCCAATAGTCATTCAAGTTATTTATGCGCTTTGGTGTCGATTCACCACGAGCAGTCCACTAGGATGACTGTCGATTGGACACCGGTGCGAAATGACAGTGTTATGTTTCATCAATTGTCATTTCATCAAATGTGATTTAAAGGCCTCAAACACTACTCGGAATAATCAATTTGTTGTTGTTTTTGGTATATTGCGAGCTTTTGCATTTATTAAGCTAAATCTTAGCTTCAATTTTTGTATCGAAACTCGCGAAATTATTTCATAATCAATCTTTCAAACTAACAAAAGTTGCTTTACTCAAAATGCTACAATTAAGAAACTAATAGTATGACAGCTGTCAAAATTATTCAAGTATTTTTTGAAGGTTAGGGTTAACTGAGAAACATATGGATTCAATAATAGTATAGCCATTTAAATGTCAGCCTACGAACCTATTTTATAATTTAGAGTATAGTTTATTTGGTTTTTATAAATTCATCTGGTTCAAATATCAATTTATGTTTGTCTTTTTCATAACTTACTTTCTATTTACAGTTTTTGCATAATTTATCTTCAAAATTAAAGCAAATTTTGATAATATCATCGCATCATCTCACTGGTACACCTATCAGGTAACACATCCGGTAGACCGTAGCGTGTATAACTTACTTAAGGTTTGTTTCAATGATACGTGTCGACGCGAGACTAATTTAGAAGATTGTTTAAGATCACTAACCATTTCGAATGTCTTGTATAACAATCGCAAGCTCAATTCTTGTTTGAACTTTGGACTTTACGTCCATGGTTTGTAGAAATGTCTATATTGTGTCTGCGCATGCTTCGGATTATCCTGAACTGTCGTTGGAACGAATCTATTGATGACCTACTTAGGTTTTGGAGGAATTATTCATACTATTATGTATAATTTCTTTTGTTAAAAACACATGTATTAAATTTCGTTGGTTTTTTTGGTGTATTTCTTGTTGTTAAGCTTTAGATTCATTTATATATTTATATAAAATAAGATTTAGTACTATATTTGTGCAATAATATTTGCCCTGTTACTGACTGGAATAATTTGGAGATTTGACAGAACTATATTTTTGATATATGAATATTACACTATAAAATTTATACAGTGTGACGCATTTATATAAATAAAAGCAACTCTATAGTTTCGTTTACTTATTATATTGATTTGAATTTTGACACATTTAAACCCCTAAATCCTTTTGAAACTTGAAATAATTGCCTCGGAAGACGTCAACAACGAAACAGACTGATGACTAAATAGAATATAATCCATTTAAGTGATAAGTAATTGTGCAAAAGCTGTTTGCTGAGAAAATCGATGTAATGAGTCCTAGAAAATAAGTTGTCGTGTGTAAATTTATGGCGTTTTCCCCCTCATGAGGTGAAATAACCTTTACATGGTTGCCATCTTTAAGTGCCTTTTATTTTGTAGACAGTTGCGTTTAGCAATTTACACATTTCAGTCTGCATCTGTCTCGAGGGCATTTTATGTACGTACCTCTCGGTCTTAGTTAATGAGATATACACCATCGGTACTTATAATAATTCCAAAAAAAAAACAAGCAGGAGGTACAACGATCACAGATTGATATGCCCTAAGTACCAGGGAAGCTTGCTTTTAATATTCTTCTTGGATAGAGTGCATCAACAACAGCATACGTTTCAAGCTTGAAGACGCCACGGTGTTTAATAATTTTTCGGCAACCATCATAATGAAAGGAAAACTGGCATTGAAAATTCTGTGGCTGACTTGCTTCTAAGCCATTGGATAACCAGGTCCAAAGAAAGCAAAGATCGTTCCATCTCCTCTCTCATGGTGTCTGTTTTTGGGATGCGTATGGAATAATTTTCAGTTTGAATTGCTACCTCATGCACCCTATTCGCCAGATTTAGCCCTCTCGGATTAATTTCTGTTCCCAGATTCAAAAAAAAATTGCTGGTCAAAGATTTTCCAACAATGAAGAGCTGATATCGGCATTTTTGTGTTTTCTTCTGAGGGTACTTCTGAAACCATCCTTGTAAATACATTAAGATACACTAGTGTTGATGGAAAAGACACATATAATTGAGAACCTGTACGACAGGGGGCGATCGTTCCTGTGAATAGAAGTATGTGTCCTGTCTTCACTGTTGTTCAACCGATATTCCTATAAAGTCTTAAACAAATTTATATCAGAAATAAATCGGGGTCAAAATTACTGTGAAATCAAATGTGAAAACTAGTAATCGTTCTATGGCTCGAAGTCCTCTTGAAGTTACATTAAATCGTGAAGTTCACACAAATGCATTCGTGCTTCCAGTTCCAGAGTTTCAATCTACTCCAATATTCATGATGCTTAAGGAGATAAAACTTTTGTTTCTTCAGACTATACAACCAGCAGTTTCTTCTAGACTCATTTTGGTTTTTAGTTGTTGGCAATATACTATAAGGATAGGAACCACCGGGGAAGAAAACTTAGAGGACAACGCCACCAGCGAGTTAACGCTATAGAAGAAGAAAAGTGATTGAAAAATATAATGTACCAGTAAGCAATTTCTAAACATAACAATTTAGGTTAATAATTTTATATTTTCTAACTTACATGGACTAAATTTCGTTTTCCTTGCATTTTATTGTGTTGATGCCGTGAAGAAAGATTATCTTCACATACAAGAGGTAAGGATTCAGCTCCAGGTGCAATGAGAGATGTAATTTCGTTGGAATAAAGAAGACGAAACAATCTTATTGCTATAAGCTATAATTTGTTTTATTCCAATTTTGATCTAAAGGTTTTTCAAAGAAAAAATTTATTTAATTTTTTTATAGAAGTCAATTGCTATGCTGATCAGTTGGGAATTGAAGAGATTTTGAGCAAAAGGAAGCACATCATGTTAAAAGTTTGCGGTTATAAATTTAAAAGATGTGTTCGTGCTCGCTATAATTTTATCAGATGGAGATGTATTATGGTTGGATGTAAAGCAAAATTTTTTACCGACAAAAATAGAGAGATTGTACGGAATGGGAATTTTTTTCATAATCACATTTGATCAGTATTAGTTTATTCTTAAATACATTTCTATAGTCAATAAATCAGTATTTACAACGAATTTATTTCAACGCCCTTCATCTATCCATCACAAATTGTTACGTTTGATGTTGAAACAGACATTTCAAATCACAAATAATTCTATTGAACTCGCTTTTCAAGCCATCAGTGGCTTTGACTCAATAAAGAACTTTAATTGAATTGAAAATAATTATTTTAGATAACAGACTAAAACAGTAGTCTGAAGATGTCTTTGCATTTCGTTGAAAATATTAATCCTCTATTTTAATGATATAATTTCGTCATTTTCCTTCTCTTCTTTGTTAATCGTTGAAAATTTAACCAATTTTTTGACATATTCTAATTCATAAATTCCATTTTGTCCATAGTATTAATATTAAAGATAGAGCGAGACTCAAGTGGACCCGAATTTCTGATAAAACTATTTATACGAAACTGATAAGGACTTTATCAGGTAATTTCGCAACCTGGTAAGGTATAGGTTAGAATAACCTTATGAGGATGTAGCGCAGATCATTATTGAGGTCTTGATCAAATGGTCCTGAATAGGATTCCCTCATAAGATCAAGATTACCATTATATCCTTATAATCATGGATTGCCTTGTACATTACATATTCCAGAATAGATTTTCAATACCGCAAATAATTTCCGGTCAGCGTGGTACTGATAAGAACTGATAAGTTGGCCTTGGTTAGGATTGATGTATTTGGTCCTGATTCAATTACTTGATATAGTTGCTATCTGAAAGTGAGAGGTTCAGGAATACTACTAGTTATGATTCTGATTCGAGTTCGTGATCAGGAAAGCTCGAAAGAAAATCAATTTATTTTTAACTAGGGTTATCCTGATACAGTCCTAATATGGACTTCGTCAAATTAGCTTGATAAGAAATACTTTTCTCTTTAGTTTTTTGTATGGACACGATTCGGAAAGCTTGAAGGACAATTTATTTTTTTAATAGGATTATCCTGTCGCAATCAAAGCGTAGACCTCGTCATGATTGATCTAATAAGTTCCTGATTATTGTGATGTTTCAAGGCAATAAGGAAAAAATTCTAGTCGAGTAAAGACATTCTCTATATCTCTGTACTGAATTTTGATTAGATTGTGGTTGTGGGAAAGGCAGGATTTCAATAGCGAGTGAAGAAAATGGTAAAATGGATGCTCTTATTTTCACTCTCTATTTTTAATACTAAATCTATGATTTTGACATTGTTTTTAAAGACGTAAGTAACAATTACCACAAAGGTATCGATTGCCTTTGAAGACGAGTTAACTAGGCGAGTCAATTTACTAATTTTTTGTGGTAATAATTTATATAAAATTCGTATTTTATTTAGTTAAAAAATACCCAATATGCATCAAGTTTCAACAACTAACATAAAAGATATCTTCAATTTTCTATTTAATTATTAACAATATGAAACTGAAAATTATTTATTTTTCTCTTTAAAAATGCTCATAGTTTCCCCAAACTTACACTAAGAATTTTAATTTATAAATACAAAATATAATACATATTGAGTAAATAAAAAGAGTAATAAATTGATTGGGTAATATTTTGTAGAGTTAATTTTTTCATAAATCGTCTTGTTGTAGATAGAAGATTTCATTGTACGAGTTGTGGTAAAAGTTATAAACATCGTTCGCATTTAAATTCCCATAAAAAGGAATGCGGAAAACCTCCTGATTTAGTATGTGCTTTTTGTCCTCATAGAAGTCACAGGAAATCGAATTTGAAAGTTCACATGGCAAGGCAACACGGAATGACACTTTAATCCATTCCAAAAACAATATTTTGTAAAACCATCAAAGTACATTTTCTTTTATTAGTATTCCATGGGTCGTAGTTTTTTGAAGCGATCTCAAATAAATCTTGATTGTGTCCAAGATAGATGGCCAGAGATTTTTTTATTATTTTCTGAAAATACGCATTCCAACATGAGTTCTATACTAAAAAACTGAAAAAAAATTGTCAACATTTCATTTAATTTGGATTATGGAGGTAGTTCACCCTCACATTTTGACATGGAAAGCACTCAGCAATAGTTTTAGGTGCAAATTGCTGTTGAATCAACTGAAAACAGAGTTGTTAAATAACATAGAGTTGGTGACAGTTTATCTTCCCAGTTTTCTTCAAAATCTTTTCATTTTATTATAACAGCAGGTGTTAATTCACCCTCAGCTTCGCTGTAAACTGCCCAACCAAGCAAATATCATGGAAATAAGAGCGGAAATTTATTAAGAGAAATCATACTCATACTATACTTATGAAAACATCAACTAGATGGTGTGGACATGTGAAAAGAATGAGGATGTGAAATTTAAAGTGGGCATAAGGACAATAAGAACCAGAAGTTGAGGAAGATCAAGAAAAACCTGCGGGGTCCCATAGAGGAAAGTTCCAAGGGTTTAAGCTTGGCCCAAACTTGGCCCAGGCTTGGCCCAACTATGTAGAACTCTGCTTGTAAGCCAAGCTTGACCCAGTCTTGGTAAAACTATGGAGTGATAACGATGGGTCAAGCTTGGTCGCCAATATTGGGCCAAGCTTAAATGCCAGGGCTAGGCCAACCTTAACTGTCAGTATAGAAATACCAAAATCCAAATTATGATTATTGAACGCTTGTAGATTGCACAAGTCTGTACCATTATCGTTAACCTCACTCACAGAGCTGATGTTCACACTTAAATTATTTGCCCTTTCACAATTGAGTTAGTTTTTTTCTCTTATCAATACACGTTGAAATACTTTGAACTCGAAGATACGCATCAGACATGGTTACTTTTAATAGTAATAAATAATAAAAAATGTGTGATAAATTACTCGAACCACGCCGTATGTAACCGAAATGCCGAGTCCCCAATGAATGGCCAAGGCTGAGTTAAGCAGGATTGACTCAACCTTGGCCCAAACCTGGATTGTCAATGAATGGCCAAAGCTGGGTCAACTAATCTTGGCCCGAGCCTGGGTTGACAATAAATCATTGGTATGGCCGAAGCTGAGTTAAGTAGACGGATCTAGGCTTCCTAGGACTGGCCCAGGCTTGGCCCCTTTGTCAACTCTGGGGTTTCCTGTATGGGGTTCAAATTAACAGGTCCAAATAGAGGGGAGCAACTATAAACACAAAGGAGATAATTTTGGATAAAGGACCCGAAGAAATAAGAAACTCAACCCCACGTCTTACACCCCTAAGGGTAAGTTAGTGAGTAAATTTTAGAAACATAATAGAAATATTCTTCAGTTCTTTTAGTCTCCTAATTAACAAGACAGAAATTAGGTTACTATGGATATTTATCCAAGAATTACACTGTTTGAACATTACTATTCCTGCTAGTGACGAGGAAGGAAATCTGGAAACGGTGATGACGAAGGGAAGTAAACTATTGGGAGTACTGAATGCGATAATAAATTTCAACAAAATTTCCAGGAAAGCGAAGATACAACTATACAAAACAATAATAAGAACAACAGTGAGCTACGGAAGCAAAATGTGGATTCTTGATAAAGCCGAAGAAGATAGAGATACTAGTAGGTAAAAAGGAGTCTATTTGGATAAGCAGAACTAAGCAAAATAATAAGATCCAAAAGAATTAAGTGGCGACGAATACCAGATTTTAGAGCAACAATAAAAATGATGTACATAGAACAAGGAGAAACAAGAAGAAAAGGAAGAGATGGTGATGGAAGACCTAAGAGAGTGACTGGAAAACGAAAGCAAAAAATAGGAAAGAGTGGAAGGGAATCAAGCCCAAAAAGCCTTCTGGTTTGAGAACAACTAGACGGAAAGTTTTGTCGAAACATCTTGATCCAAAAATCTTTAAAGAGGAGTTGTTATTGGTACTACTGCTCAACTTTATAGCTTCAGATTCTGCTAATTTTAAATTTAAAAGAGATTTGGATAATTGTGATGATGAATACGATAATAGAAAAAAATACTTTGATGGTTATAATTCCTTATACATTCCTTAGTTTACGTAATGTTTAATATTTCATCTTGTCCGCTAACAATACTAAAAACAGACAGGATGAAGTAATATAAATATAATCTCAAATAATTCTATTCAGAACTCTATTTTCGTTATAATATTTTGATTGAATAAATAATTGTTGATATTCTTAATTGTTATTTTCATTTTACTCTTTGAAACCGATACTAGTCCTTTCCGGGGGAAGAACTTCAACGTTTTTTTAAATAGATCTGAAATCTGATCTAAGATATAAGAAGTCAGCATTTCAGACCTTGCAGAGCCATGACTAAATTATTAAAATTACAATTTTATGAAATATTTCAAACTTGAAACTCTTATTTTTTGTTTCTTCTTCTACTTTTTGAAATACCTTCCCGTGCAAGTGAATTAATCAACTTTAAATTATTATTTAAAACAGCCGCAACAATTTATTGAATTTATCATGATTTCCACGTGATGATTAATATTTTTCGACAATATTTATGATAAATTTAAGGTGAATTTTATTTTAAAATGATAAAACTTATATTTAACTGGATTGGATTTTAGTTAGTAGAAACATTATAGCTATTTTGGCTACTCCGGGTTATTTTTTGTGTTTATAACGTTTTAATAAGCACGAAATTTTTCAAATTTGAAATATAACGAGGATTATTTAAAAATATTATTACCAAAATAGTAACAACGGCATTTTTTCTTACGTATCTCGTTGAACAATCCATAATTTCGAATTTTTGTACTGACAGAATCATTTTTTAGACGAAAAATTTTCTGTTTGTGATTTTTTCTCATTTTATTATGTAGAAATACAAGTAGAACCTTCCTAGTTACTGCAAGAAAATTTTGCATAAATTAACGAAATATGATAATATGATAACAATATTTTTTTTCATTTCTAGATTACCTTAAAAACGTTTTACAAACAACCAGAGAAAACCCCCTTCTTCCATTTCAACTGATGCAAAACTATTGTAACCTAGTCCCTAATTTCATGAGAAGTATTCCTCTAAATCTAATGGAAAAGAACGAAAACGTCAACAGAGAAAATCGTCACGAATGTAATGTCTGTCACAAAAGTTACAAAAATAAACGACACCTTTATAGACATCAAAAAGGCGAATGTATCGGTATAGAACCGAAATTCAAATGCGAAATTTGTTGTAATCTTTTTAGAAGGAAGTACCACCTCTCCAGGCATATGATCAACAGACACGGCGTTAAACAGGAAGTCAAAGGTGATGATCATGTTGCCGCGCTCCCACCGGAAGTTAATATTTCATAATAAAGTGCCGGAAACGATATATAACACTTGAAATATGCATTTCCAAACCACCTGACTCTTTGGGCTCTAACTCTTGTATGCTAGTAGGCTCTTTCAGCCCAGCTTTTTTCTTCTACATGGATCGTTGTCCTGTTTTACGTTCCCTTGCAATTTTCGGTTCCCACACATTTTTGCAGCACATTTCTGGATACGTATCCAGGACTCACACCCATACAGTACAGTCGGCTTGATAATTATTCCGTTCAAACGTTTCTTTCATGTTTTTTCTCTTAGAATATTATTTAGGGACCTCATTCTTAACTCTGTGCTATCCGATTTTATAACTTTACCACCTCATTAACCGTATTCGTTATCAGCACGTCTAGATAATCGATGGTTTGTTTTCTTCCTTTGCTGTTGCATTTATTTGCGTTTACCAATTCCCTTTCCGAAGTGAGGTTAAAATGTGGGTAAGAGGATCCTCTGCTTCAGTCCCACTATTTTATTAGTTTTGTTACAAAACCTCATATAACTCTGTATTCACCGACTCAAACCCAGTTTCTTATCATCTTGGTCAAAAATTAGATCTTACACATGTTTTAAATTTTTTTCGTCCAATTTTTGAATCGTTTTCAATACCATCTAATTCATCAGAGCTTTTATCTGTATCTATATTTTCGTTTATGACTTGGTGTTGATCTGAAGTCAATTTTTCTGATGCCCAACCAAAAATCTTCAACTTTACGATACATTTCAACTGCATAGTAACTTGAGTTCGACGAAATAAATGTCACAGCTGCAATGCTTTGACTTTGTTTACATCTCGTTACAATTTTTTCACTGGCAACAACGATTTTTGTTAACAGAAAATATGAAACAGATCGCTACAGAATTAATCCTGTACTATAAAGAGTTATTTTTGGTAAAAGTCGGCATTGGCGAGTCTGATATATATTTCTTATTGTATACAAGGTGTTATGTGTCTTTATTATATACGTAATTTGATTCTATAATTATTAATAGTATTAATTGCCGCTATGATATTTATTTTAGTTCAGCAGGGGGACAGAAAAGTTCATAGGCTAACATAAAAAACTTTTTTATCGAATTTATTATGTAATATATTCGTTATCGCGGGTGAAACAACGATTATAGAACTGAGAAAAAGGAAATATCGCTAGGGATCGGATCTGGGGAATACAGTGGATGCGGAAGCAGTTCGAACGACAATAATTTAATTTAATATAGTTTTTATTGCTTTGTGACATTTGTGTATTGTCTTGATGAAACAGCTTCTTCAGATGGGGCCGTTTTTTCGCAATTTCATCCTTCAAACGCTACAATAGTTGCGCATATCAAAATACTGATGCCATAACCAGTCGACTTTAAGGTATATCCATACTTTTAAGACGGTTTATCAAGTGTATAAGCCTAGGAACTTTTCAACTTACCTAATATTTTTAAAACATTGCTTATCAAAGTTTTTTTTATTGTTAGAACAGTTTTTGCTTTCTACAAAAATGAAAATAAAATCAGTTGTAAAGAAATTTTGTATATAAAACTTACAGATGGAATAAAATATTGCAAATCCAATGTGGTTTGGGAAAAATTAGTGGAAAACAGTATTAAGTAGGATAAGTTTGTCATTATTCCGATAACAACATGACAAAGTTGAATACATTTCTTCTTTGGTACACTGAAATTGATTGCAATATTCTAGTTGCTAAATTGTACAGGGTAGAGTATAAACTGGATTCATCTTCTCTTTTTTCAAAATTCTTCGGTTGTGTCTTCCTCAAAATCCTTTATTTCATCAAGGTTGGCAATCATCCTTTGGAATTCCTCACGATCTTCAGTGATGCGTATTAGATTTACGGCATCACGTACACGGAACCAATCTCGAAGGTTTTTCAACAATGAAAATCTTTTCCTATCCAGGCCGCAACTGTCTTTTATCTTCCCTTCTATGATCAGCTGTAACAAGGCATATTTCATTGTAATTATACAAATTTTAGTTATCATTACAGCAGAGGAAATCCTCTAGTTATGATCTTGATTTCCTTGTGTATTGCTGACGTGTCTACTGGAATGTTTCATATTCTATTCTTTGGGAACCAACAGTACCTCGACCATTTTTATTGTTTGGCATTGAATACACACTAGAGCAATCATTAGATGGTTTTATCAATCCCGATTGATTCAATCTTATATCTGGCGTCTGAAATATTCGATGGTGATTGAACAAGATTGATGTGGTTTTCGGAAACTTAATTGCGACCATGTATTCGTCTCTAACAGTGGCGCAATTATCGTTTTTCGCTAATATGGTTCATATTTTGTATTCCATCCTGTATTCGGAACTGGATTGAGCCTTTGAATCAACCACGCTCTCACGAAGAGATTCACTCCATTCGAAGAAGTAAAATTTGTTTTAATTGCCTTATCCACTCGATCATAAATTGTTCATTAATTGGACAACTTTATTGAAGCATGCCAAGAAGACATGCTGCTGAGGTACGTGCAAATGGGGGTTACACAGAATATCAGCTGTTGTTGAATATTTATATAATATTGAGTATGCTAAGATGAGAAAAAGGTTTTTTGATTTCGTGTTTTGGTATTCAGCTTTTAAAATAGATTTAATTAACAATTTTTGAGCACATGTTTCTTAGCAGAACTAGTTCAAACCAAATCAACCTTTTCACTGAGATATTTTGGATTTTTTAAGAAAAATTTTTGGTCAAAGATTCATCGTTCAGTAACATCTTTCTAATCAAAGTAAAAACTGTTCAACGACAGAAAAAAACATTATTTTTATAGTTCGTATATTTGTAAACCAAAGAATCACAATTTCTCGTGCCTTGAACAGTATTGCTCTCAATATATACGGGGTTATCAAATGAAAATAGTGATAATCGAAATTTTTAAAACCACGTGACATTTATATCCGGGTTTTAGTCTTAATTTTCATTTGATCGCACTGTATCTTTCAGTATTTTATTGAAAGTACAATCCAAAAGACTGATTTGAAATTTTAATTACATTTAGAACGTTAATTTTGTAGGTTTTTTTAATAGCTTTTAGCATTTCGAAATAAAAGATATATATTTTTATTTTGCGTTTCATTTTATTCACATATCATTACTATTTATATTGGTTTGTTAAAAACCAAAACATCGGGCTATGAAAAAAGTTTTATGAATAGAAAAAGCGCTATTCATTTGGGTAGGTATTTTCACTATTTATAAAAGTTTCCCTCTCTTTGTTCCAAAATTCAAATATTTTGATTAATAATCTTAATTTTCAGGTAGGAATCAATTTAAGAACCAAAGATTTATGTGTGAACAATGCGGTCGTTCATACAAACACAAAACTAATCTCTGCAACCATAAAAGAGAAGAATGTGGTAAACCACCTTCGCACTTCTGTCCTATTTGTAGGAAAGGTTTCAAGAAAAAGCAACACCTGCAGCGTCATCTAATGGTTCACAGCAATACGGATTCAACTAATCAAAATACCGATTCCAAAATGTTAAACCAACTCAAACCGTATTCACGTGAGGACATTGATCCTAATATGAATTCGTCACATACAAATCCTCTACCACCTCTGTCAGTATTATCGAAAGAAATGTTTCCAATGAGGTTTCAGAATCTTAATGAAGTCCAGACTCCCAATTTTGGGAAAACTGTTAACAGTTATATACAATAGTTTGCTGTATATGAAGTAGATAAACATTTTATTATATGGAACATGGAGTCGAATCAAAAAAATCCTAGTGATCTCAAATTGTACATTGTTTGTCCACAAAATATTTCGTAAACCGATGATTGAAAGAATCGGGGTGTTCTTGACCAAAGCGTACACGTCTTTTTGGCAGCTAAATGTCCATACAATATGCAATATTTTCATTATCTTTCCATTCAGTTCTCCATTCCATATTCGGAGATTTCTGGTAAGTTCTTTTGAGAGATGGACTAGATCTAGGTTCTCCAATTTTATCGCTCTTCCATTAGCTTACTTTATAATCTTATACATTACGATGTTAAATAGCAGTGGGTTCAAAATTTTCATAGTTTGACCGCATGGTATCAGTACTGGCACTCTTAATAGATATCTAAATATTCATTGAAGAAGTTCCCAGTTCTAAGAAGATACTTCTGTTCGAGCATTAAACTTGAAAAAAAGATTAGCTGAAGCTGCTGAAGTGGAGGTAATTCAACGGGGAAAACTTAGTTTTCAGCCGAAACAAGAAATTATAGTGAAAATGTTGAGAGTACAAAGAATTGCATCTTTGTATCGTTGGTAAACAATTTTTTTTTTCCTGTGATTTTTCATATTTTCTCTCCAAATAAGAGGAGAAATAAAAATGAATGCATGATAATTTTTCAGTATCGATAAACGTATATATACATCAAATTCGATATCGTTGGGGGTCTCCATGCACTCCACCAGTTCGTTTTAATCGCTTCCATAAAACTTGGTCTCAATGTTTGTCATAGAGACTTCACCGGATGGAAGTTTTTTTGCTTTCAAGTTATAATATTTTTGCTAACTACTACAATTTATAAAATGTTTGCCACAACTGTCTCTTTTGTGCAATGCTTCAGGATTTTTCGTCTGCTGTATCTCGGAAACTGTATATGTACTTACTTCAAATAACTTTCATTTTACTTAAAGTCTATTTAAATGGAAATGTACGTATTTGGTTTTTCACTACAGTGAAAGCATCGTTCTCTTTTACAATTTTTTTACATTAGAAATAATGCAGAATTGATAGATTTTCAAGGCTGCTCCTCATTTTTTCATATCTTAATATAATAAATCACAGAATATTATATGTAATTATGATTCTATTATAACGATAATTGAATAAATAAAAATCATATCGTGTATTTCTTTTATGCTTCAATTAATTACTTTGATGTCTTCAATATAATTAAGAGTTTTTTCTATAAATTATCGTCGTTATGCTAGCAATTTCATATATTCACACCCATTAAGTCCTACATTTGGTTGTGTCTAATAATTCACCTGCAACTCTGCCTAATTTACACTAAACCTTCAAACTGTTCTCTCCAATTTTAGAAACTCCACGTTCAAAATTAGTTAAGGGCTCAATATTTTACAATGCAAAAAAATGCACAATCACTTGCCAATTGAAATCGAATCGATATCATTTTTTCGCGCATTTCGCAATAATTTGAGGGCATATTTATTGGAAAGTAAATTAAACTGGACTGATTTCTGCTAGAACAACGACGATATGATGGAAGGGAGTGGAAACTTGGACCTTGAAAGTTCAAATGATAAAAAATCCTGAGGCATTTGAGATGGGGCTTTATAGACACATCCTGAAGATACCCTGGACTGACAGAACCACCAACGACGAAGTACTAAGACGCATTGGTCGCAAAAGAAAACTGTTGACAATTATTAAGATAAAAAAACATCTTACAAAGGACATATCTTTCGCAACGACACAAATCTCAGCGTCGGAGAATTGTTTCATGTTGCGAAGGACCTTCTATGAGAAGATGGCATGAGAAGAAAAATAAGAAGGGGGTTAATTAATAATTTGCATCTTAAAACATGAAGAAATATTTAACGTGTACGATTGTTTCCATATTTTCGTGTATATCACTGTTGTTCGTGAGGCAATACTCGATTTATACCGTGGTGGACCCCCCCCCCCAGTGAAAGAAACAGCATTTTTTGTGGTGAAACATTATTCATCAATTTTAAGAACTGATTAAAGCCGCCGCAAGCGTAAGGATTATCATCCGTATTTGGGACGTGCATTGACATCAACAGTAAATATTTGAAAGAAAAATATTCTTTTCTATTCGTAAATAATTGATGGTCAAATCGGGTTTCCAGTTTCTCTACTAAGCAGACTTGGTCCCCAGTGACTACTTTCTTTTAACAAACGTCAAAAGAATGAGACAAGGAAGGAGAAAATGATGAAGTTTATTATGGAAAGATGAAGTATATGTTTTACCTTTAAAGATGACTAGATTGTTGAAAAAAGAATTTATACGAGAATGTATGTTTCCAATCAAGCTTAAAACCAGTTAGTTTTCATTTTTAAAAGGCATATCCGTCTATCCGTGGGAATCCAATACCAAAAATGCACCAATTTGCTCATTTTGGAAAATCTTAGATGTTGCTGATGGTTCCTTCGTTTTGTCTTAATGATAATAATCTTCGTACCCCACCGGAATATTTTGATTTCAACAATTTTTATCATTTTATTATGTAAAATGGAAAGCAAGCTGATATTGATCCTAAACTGTTCGGGAAATTCGTCCCTTGGTAGCTGATTCCACAGGCCTGCACTTCTCCAAACAAAAGAGTCCCGACGTTTGAAGACGAATTTGGTGTTAGCCACGTCACTAGGTCTTGCAAATGGGTTGGATTATGTTGGGTTGAAGTATCTGCCGTGTAGTATCGGTAAAACAGAGTCTTTTCTTCTATGCTCCAAGCTGTGAAAGTTTCTGGTCAACTCTGGATTGCCTATAAGTCGAACTGCTCTCTTCTGTATCCTCAGAGTATGCTTGAGAGCCAGCTTCCAAATTTCAGTTGTAAAATTAGTTGTTAAAATTATCATTTTAACGATTTTGAGTAATTTCAAAATGTTATAAGTTAGGGGTAACACACTTTATATATGATTGTATGGTTTGGAAAAGGGGGTAAGTTATAATAATTACAATTTTAATTCAACGAAATTATTATTTTTATTAACATTTTTTAACGTTTTAGGCCAAATATATTGTGGAATAATGAGAGAATTAAATATAATCAGGACTCTTATAGATCTTTCAAAATTATCACATCCCGATGTGAATATTGAATCTAGTTGTAGATGAATACAAGATTTTATTGATAATTTGGAGTAAATTAACGAAAATCAACAAGATAAAAAATATTAATAGCAGTTGTATCCAAATGTATATTTGTTGTTAAAAATGTTTATGGTAAATTCTTACCAGATCAGAAAATTTTGGAAATTGAGAAGATAATTGAGGACTCTAATACATCGTAATCTATTAATCAGCTAAAAACGTTTTTACCCAAAATAGAACTTCTGCAGGAAATGGCAAAAGGTTACTTGTATAAGCTACTAGAAACAGAATATGTTGCTTTTGATTTGGTAGTAATTTTCTGTGAATATACATCTTATTGTTATGAAACTTGGATCGATCTGATCTAATAATCATCCTGATTCAGTGCTGGACAAAAAATTTTGGGCATTTTGGGCACTCCAGTGAATCAGAAACAATAAATTTTCAAACTGTTATATTTGCTGTTTATTATTCAAACTGTTTTATCAAAATTTGTAAATGATCAAATTGCTTAATAAAATTCGCAGTATGATAAATAAATTTGATTCCACTGGTTCAGAAAACGATCAACGTTAACTTTTCACAAAATTCATCTGATTTTGGAGCTGAAAGTAAACGACCATATTCAAATTGGGCTTTGGAGCGATTGGAAACCTAATTTTCTTGTTTACATTTCAAATGGGTATCAATTCCACAATTGTTGAACCGATAAATACGATATCCAACGACGTCAAATGCATTCAGAAACTATCACTGTTTGTTAAATGTTATTGATAATTATCAATTCATTTGAGTCGAATTGGAACTTGAGGCACATGATTATATAAATTTTCGTGGCGCTAGGATTTGGTTGTGCCAGTCTGAATATTAAAATGTTTCGATATCTCGGTTCGTTTTCGAGATATCGATACTATCGGAAAAACGTAACCTAACCTAACAACGGACAATTCTTTCTAAAAAAAGTGATGGAAGCCATATAGAAATTATTGAAATATTTGGGTAAATTATGTAAAAATTAAATAAAAAGCCTGTTGTTTGTTAAATTAAAAGACTCGTGTCAAATTTAAGGCGACAAAATCTTTATTCTAGATGAATTATTAAACGCCATCTATTGTTTATAAACGAATTAACGTTTGGTTCTGATTTCGATATCTCGAAAACAAAACGAGATATTCGATTTTATTCTTCATTTTTGGTTTATTTTAGCTTCTTTAAGCTACGGAAATCGTATTTGTTCCAGTCGTAGTTCAAATTCAAACCATAATTAAGCACTGGACTTATGGAAAATTGGACTTATCGGATGTGAAACACACAAAGAAAAAGGGACAATTGATAGAAGTGATTTTCCGTATCGCAATTAATGATTGCTTCATGCACATTTTATGTAATCTCGTATTATTGTTGTATCAAATGTTTTTAATTCTTATATGATAAAAACATTGTTATAAAAATAATATATATGTACACTGAAACAAAAACATTATCCTTTTTTATTTTATCAAAATACCTTATCTCATTACGTTCTATATAAGCTTGTTATTTCCCTTTAGGACAACTCCTCATCTACTTCTTAGGTTTTCTACCCTATTTTAATACTAAGAAAAATGGAAGTTGGTAAGTCTATGAACACAAAGGCGTGTTTGTATACCAGTTGGTGCGATATGTACGAATGCTGGTCCATTTCCCTTACGATTAATCAAACGAAATTCTTTATCAATAATTTGTAATTCAGCTTTTTCTACATATATTTAAAAGATGCTTATGATTTAATAAATGGATGGGAAATATTACTGAATATTCTTATTGTTCGGAAATATGTGTTTTTAGAATGAAATTTCTTTTTATTTTCATTTGCATTGCATGCTGTTTGCTACCTTCTTAAATTTAGTAAATGTTTGTACGTGAAAATGTACAAAAACAATATTTTATCAAGATCTAATACTACAGGGCTTTCCTTGAATCTGTTCTTTAACATTTTCCACCATGATACATTCCATTTTTTGGAAAAAATTCCCTATTCACTTCGCTAGACTAGTCAAAATACTTATGGTAGTTCTATGTGGTGAAATATCCCGTTCCCATAAATATAAAAGGAGAAATTTGGAAGAATTGAGCAGTTAATTTAGCTCTAATCTACCATTCCTCTTCAACTGAGTCTTTATGAATCAGAAGAGCTTTGAAATAATGGAACTTAAGATTCTGGTGGAATTTTGTTTAGGAAAAATAGGTTGAGGTTTGTTATCATTCTCAATTAAATATAGAATCAAATATATATTGTTTTGGTTTTGTTTTTATCACAAAATGTTTACTCAATTACCATAACTCCTAAATGTATGTACGAACTATGGAAATGTTGTATCGTTCGCGAATTTTAGATCGAATGTGAACTTGCTCTAATCTCTATTTCAGTCAAACAATATTAGAAGTGTCCTTTAAAAATGATTGACATTAGTTTCGAGCAACATTACACCATGCATCAGGGCACATTGTAACAGAAGCTCTTAAACTTCGGCAGACCTACGCTGAGAGTTTTGTGTGAACTGCAAAAACCGACAAGAATGTCATCAACATAAGATCGTCGGTTATTATAATATTATTCAAATCCTAAGACCTTCATCTTTGAAGAAATAAGATCGAATGGTACCACCAGCGAGTAAATCATCCCATGTAATATATTTTTTGTTATAATAAGTCTATTAAGGCTTGGTTTTACTCCTCATGCCTCAATTTCGTTAGTGAAAAACCTGTTAAACAGAAAATGAGCCTCATCGCTACTTGTAGTTTCAATTCCTACACCAAATTGATCTTATATGGGCTTAGTTCAAGATCTTTCTGATTATTACTCTTTTATTCATGTTGTTAATCAAAAATTTGGAAAATGTAGTACTGATCGTATCAGTCTCAGATGATGAATACATAAGTATTCGAGAGCTCGGAATATATTAAAGTGAGTACACATTGGCGTTGTCTAACGCATTCCAAAACTTTTACCTTTAAATGAATTTGTTGATCCGTTGATTTGTTGATTTGTTGATCATCGCTGTGTTTGGTACGTGGTCGATAACCAAATTTGTGTTCCTTGGTGTTCCATGTACAATAAAGTTTGATCTTCACAAGGACGTAGCTCTCGAGTTCATGCAACCAAAATGCTTCCTGTGATACGATTGTCTTCATATATTCTAGACAATGATGTTTTTTCTTTCCTGTTCCATTAAATTCATTAGCAAAATCCATAACTATCTGAGGTCTTTGCTTTTGATTGAATTCTAGTTGAATAAGTAACAAAAAGTTTGCGCTTGATTCCTGTCTAGTTTGCAGGTTGAGAATGGAGGGGCAGATCGCTTTCTATTTCGTCTTAATATGGATAGTTTTTCATTATTTCTGCTGTTTTCTCTATCTTTGGTAACTGATTCTTTTTTAAGCTGAATTTGAAAAGAATTTCTTCTATCTATGCTTGATCATTCTATATTTGATTACTGGTTATGTTTCGTATTCAAAGTATCGATTTCATTTTTTAGCTTCTTTATCGTTTGAAGGTATTATCAAGGTATTCATTCCATACTCCACTTGTTAGTTTCAGTTTCATATTAATTTTTTCAACTTACAAACATTTTTTTTTGTTAAAATCCTCTGTGGATTACTGCATTCATTTTCGCGTTCTCTTACCAAGTATGATTTTCTATTAGGGCATCTTATTCGTCCTTCATCATTTCACAGATGTACACCATCTACATTATCATGTTTTGAACTTTGGGATATCGTGTACTAAGAAACTGGTAATTTTGATCCCAGAGCTTCCAACTCTCTTGTGTTTATCAAAGACCAATTCGGAGAATCGAAAAGCTGTTGGTAGTTTTTTTCATGATTATTTATCTGTTTGTGTTGATCGTACAAAAATATAGAAGATCGTATCTACCAAAACTATTATTTTTGAAGGGTTTCAAATACTTTCTTCGATTTCTCCTGTGCCATTTGAAATATCGAAAAACAAATACAAAAAAGTTGACGATGACGTAGTTGACGTAGGGCCTTCGTGGCTATCGGTTTTGGGCAGCTCAGATGTACCCGATTGTGTCTTGCTCTTGACATCTTGCCAACAGGAAAATTTGGTATCTTTAGTTGGGTTTTTTGTGAATGGAATGAGTATATTATTCGTGAAGGATGGGTATATTTTTGGTAGGCTCCTGATATAGCAAAAGTTTCCTTTGCAAGGCTTGGATATTGACGTTTAAGCTTAGGTAGACAGGATCAACAGTTCGGGAAGTGTTTTTCTTCGGATGTGATGTTGTTCAAATGTCCAGTATAGCAATCTTAAGTACCAATAAGTCATTGAATTATGCCAATTCGCTTGAGTGGTTAAAATCATCCACTAAACTGTCTATAATATAATTTTTTTTGGCATTTTCCATAAATAGTAATGAATATCTTCCATGAGAACAAAGTACTTGTTTTAAAGTACTCGGGGAGAATAATAAAGGATGCTTGAGTAAAAAATGTAGATATTTAAATTATGGTAACCTTTAAATGATTATAAGATGATTCGAGGTACAGATATTTAAGCACAAATACCCCCGATCAAGCACTCTAAAAATATATTTGCTCGTGTTTGTGCATTTTGCTTGGCATAACAATTTTTAGCGTTTTTTTTTTATTTTCCTTTAATCGAATTGAGATATCGAATGTTAGTGCATTGTTTTTTAGTCTTTTTAATTGTTGAGCTGTGCTTATCTCAAACAATGTTAGCATCAGTGTGAGTATACTAGTTCAAAGCATGCTGTCCAGCGAACCATCTCTTGAGTAACATTGTTCTATATGCATTTTCAGGCATAACTTTTTACGCCGCCACTTTCGAAGAATACACAAAATTAAAAGTCTTCAATCACGAAAACGTAAGGTACGGTTGTACTAGATGCCAGAAGACTTATTTACAGAAGAAAACTTTAGGGCGTCATCTTAGGTTCGATTGCGGCCAAAGTCCATCGTTTACTTGTCAAATTTGTTCGAAAAAATTCAAACACGGATACATTTTGCTTAAACATATGCGACATACTCACGATATACAAATACAGAAGTTGAGACAGAGACAACCGAAGCAAGAAAGCGAGGTTATTACTATATTACCCAGTATAGATATACTAAATAGGCAGGAGTATTAAAAATTGATTTTTAGATGACATTTATCTAAATTTTTTCGTCTGCTTACATATTTTTGACAAAAATTTCACGATTCTTCATATCGTTATACAAATTTTATTCATAAATGCGACGCAGTAATAAATATTCGTTTAAAAACTAGTATGGGATTAAATATTGGATTTATATTAAAATATTATCATTGATATTAATTTCAAGAGTGGACTAATTTACTACGGTAGCCAATTTCCTCAATAAAATCCAACGTTCGTTCTGCCAAGTTGTGATAATATGGTTTTTTCATGGGTAAATGTATTAATCGTTTGTTTTGGTATTTTCCATCAGTATTTTCATCAATTCTTGTGAGATATGTTATTGACTTGCTCAGTGTTTGAAGTTCAGGATGCTTCTAGCAACCAAATATCTTCTATTTCGCACGCTCTTAGGGGCAATGCTCTGTAGTTATTCAGATTTATCTTTCCTTTTCCTTTGGACAATCTGTATACCGCATCTTATGCTAAACCGGATGTCCATGGAGGCTCCAATGTCCCGACAAGACTCTCACTCTCACTTAGAGTTCATTCATTCAATAGATTTTATTCGATTATTGGTTTTCAGGAGTATCTTTACCTGTATTAATCCCTGTATATTTATCAAGTAACATGATTTTTTTCTTATCTAACTCTTTGTTGTTGTTTTGTGTTTTTTTTTATAATCCTATAGCAAATAAGGGTTAAAGTTGTACGAAGGGATTATCCAGTAGCAAGTAACTTTATTTTTTCTGTCTAGTTCATTCAACTCCTCAAGGCTGCCTCAAACCAGCTTGGAACTAGGAGCTTAGAGCTCTAATACCTGTTTGACTATCGGAGAAAATGAAAATATCCCTTCTGTTTGCGATAATTCCTCTCCAAATTGGAACTGAACATATTTTTTGATTTTCGTAATGTCTACTCTTTTTGACCCATCTGTATAATATTTTATAGCGTTAATTTTCAGGTTACTTATGCTTGCGATTGATAAAAATTGCCTCTTGGTGTAATAAATGTATAATTTCCGGACAAACCCTTTGTCTTCTTAGCATACACCCAAACCCAAGTTTGTTCCAAGTAATTGATCGAATTAAAAAGAATAAATTGGAAATTTTAGTTTCATTACGAGTTCAATTTTTTAGCGACCTGAAACAGTTTTGTCCGCTTGAAACCCTTCAATTTTCTCTCGAGCTGAAAATCAGTTAAACTTTTTAAAATACAATAGAATTTGAATGTTCTCCAAAATTTTATTCGAGGTCAATGGTCAAAAAAATGAGTTTTTCGCAATTTTTAGTAAAATGGTGAGTTTTATCATAAAAAACCCTTGACGAAAACTGTAGATCATAAAATTATCTACAAAAAATGTATTGATACTGTTTTTCCTACAAGCCACTGTTTCTGAGATATAATGATTCAAAAAGTTGTATTTAAAGGTTTCACCAATATATTTTCAGCAGTAAACTTTTCTATACAACATTGAAATGAACCGATACTTGTGAGTATTTGTAAGAAATTTCTGTTGACTGATTGGAACTGTCATAAATTGACGAAGATGTTGCTAAAGTTTTTCTGCAGCTTTGGTATTTCTCGTGCAATCATTACAGCCATTAAATATGAGAGTAAATCTGAAACATTATAACTTTTTGAATCGTAATATCTCAAAAACCGTGGATCTTAAGAAAAAATGTATTGGTACGTTTTTTATAGAGAATTTTATGATTTACAATTTTGTCTAGGGTAGTTTTATGATAAAACTTACCGTTTTCCTCGTAATTGCGCACATAAACAATTTTACTGATGTTAAGTTTGATGGGATTTATGTAGCTTAACTCTTATATTTTGGTCTAATTTGATCGGACTATATATTTCTCGAAGCAAAACAAGCATTTTGAAATTTCATTTCGATGGAATCAGACCTTCATAAAGAACTAATTTGGAATTGCAACCAATCATTAATAATCTAATTGTTTTGGATTTATGAATAAACTAAATTATATAATGAAAGAATTTGTCGAAATTATGTAAACCCGACCATTCATTTTACAAAAAATCTAGTCGTTTAGAAGTTACCTTTCTTATGACAAAAATTTCGTTCAAGTTACCAAACATCGAGTCATTTTAAAATAAAAAAATTACTTTAAATGTTTTCATTTCATTTGGGTTTTCCATTCAAATTAACACTTCGTATTTTTGTACGAACGCTGTATTCCCAAAGATAAATAATTTTTACTTACAATATATGCTTAGTTTTGGCACAAAACACAATTAACAGTTTAGTAACTAACAAAGTTAATGACTTAAACTCAATTTTCTGCGTGCATCTCCCTCTAGGTCTTTGACGACTTCAAATATTTATTAACATTAAATCGTAACAGACCAGAATTTTATCGGCAAATATTTTGGTTTTGAACTATGTCAGGCTTAGGGATTAGTCTTTTTGATATTGTTTAATTTTTAAACTCCTAAAGTTTGTGCCAAAACCATTACGACATACGTTATTTGAATGGATCACCTCTATAAAGAGTGTTTTAAATTACTTTGCACCTTTTCAATTAAATATTGTAAACCAGAAATACCATGAGTGTCAAGGAATACCGGAAAGTAGTATTGTTTGCTTAAATTAAATTCAAACCACGTAATTTTTAACAAGTTTTTACTTCAATTAACAAATAACAATTCGTACAGGTTTCAGTACCTCAACATAAACTCTTTCACGTATGTGTGTGTGGAAGAAAATCGCTTGGAAGCAAATCCATCAGCCACAGAATTTCAGATCTAAAGTATGTCAGTTAAAACTTAAAACCTGTGTGAGGTTTAAAAGTAGGAAGTAGTAGTTTTATCTAATGAGTAACTATAACAAATTATTTGTCTTATGAATGTGATTGCTGCATCCGAAAAATTATTGAGTTCAGTACAAGAATTACCGAAGATTCTTTTTGAGGTTGAACAAGCTTTGCAGTACTTCCTGATGATTTGAAAACAACTATTCCAACCCAAATATTAAGCAATCAAAAAACGGTTTTGTTCGTGATGTATCTGTTGGCTATTCGAGAAAATTATAGGAGATCCAAACACTTTTCCAATCCGGTGGAAACGTTCTTGGAAAGTTCACCAAAGTTAACACCCGTCTACCTAGTGGAATCTCCTGGATTTTGCCATTCGCTAGACATAAGAATCGCGCTTGGTTGAATTAGTTGGCGATGCCCTAAACAGAAAACTTTGAATGAACGACTGATGATTACAAATTAGAGATCGCTCTCCCATCAGCGGTTTACCGCATAGCACCGAAAGAATTCTTCAACAAGTTGCTGGTGATCGACTGTACTTACGGATGTAAAGCTCCTTGATTGTCTTATATGAATTCTAATTCTGCCTTTAGTATGTCATGAATGTTGTTGATCATTTAGATGAAAATTAAGGATTTGAAATTAGAAAACTGTTCAATGCACTCGGATACATTACAATGTTTTTCTGGTATTTGGGTGGCGATTTCACCCCAAATTTTGTATACTATAGTGAAACTAATATTGTAATCAAACTAAAACAATCACAATTAGTTGTTTTACAAAGTTAATTTTCCCCAAATTACAAAATAAAGATATTAATTTCGGAGGTAAACGAATTATCTCATTTTCAATTTTTTTTGAGTAGTTTTGAAACATACAAAGTAAATTTGGTTCAAAGATTATTTAAAACACTCGTTTTTTAATCCAATATGAATTCAAATATTCATTCTGCCAAAGAACAACCGAATAAGGAAGAAATTAAAAAAAGTTTTGATCTTCTTTGACTTATTTTGTTCGGCAAACAATTTTTTTTAATTTTCGTATCTACGTTTTATTTATTTAATGTGCCATAGTTATATTTTCATATGTTTGTTCTAGTCTTTTTTCATGCCATTATTGATATTAAAAAATACGACTTTCCGTGTTTTGTTTCATGAAAAATATATATTTGCCTTTTTGTGTATAAAGGCAATGTACTAATTTAAAATTTAAGGATTATTTTCAAAAATAATATTAATGTAACGATCGTGGATACTTTTGGAACTGACTCTCCATATTTTATAACTAGTACAAAAAATTGTTAAGCTACTTAACACTTATGTAGTCATCGTAGAAAGCTTTTGGTAAATCCGCGACAAACATTCAAGAATGCTTCACCATGTGAGAACAAGAATGAGTTCAGCAGTTTAACTAGTATAGAAAACTAAAACCCAAAACCATAAGTGAAATTTGTGATTAATGCAGTTGATAAATTAATTTTGTGTAAATAAATTAAATGTGTGACCGTGTTTCACTTCTCTATTCACTAATTCGTAACCTAACCTCGAAGGTCATAATAAACCAAATATGAACTAAATTGAACAGATGCGAGGACAAGGTTGGTATAAATCAAAATGTTGTGTACTGGTGTAAGTTAAATTGAAGTTACGTTGAAGAATAACGCTTACGTCTTATGCCGACTCCGGAAATGTAAATATAGACCTACCCCAAACGGAAATACAGGGTAGAAAATTATCATCTTTTGAATCACCGGTTTTATAATTACACTAAATACAATGTTTATATACACCATTATATATACCGCTGTATACAATTCTTCTCTATGACTAATATATATATATATATTTATATATATTGGGAATGTGGCAATGAAACACCAAAGTCGACTAAATTTAATATATATTCCGATATATATATCGAATACTTATGTATTCATCGTCTGGGAAATAATCAATTAAGATTTTCGGTGGCTTTAAATTATTAATTCTTGTAAGAACTTGAAATTCAAAATTACAATAACATGAATTAATACAATTTAAAGCCACCGAAAATCTTAATTGATTATTTCCCAGACGATGAATACATAAGTATTCGATATATATATATCGGAATATATATTAAATTTAGTCGACTTTGGTGTTTCATTGCCACGTTTCCTAAACTAACTTGATTTCTATCAACCTTGTCCTCTCGTCGGTTCAACTTAGTTCATATTGGCTTTTTATGACACCACAATATAGAGAAAGAGAGATGCTGGTTAGGTTTTGGAAAATCCTGTTATCTCTTCCTTCGATTGGAATATTTTCTCATAGGATTGTTTCGTGTGGGGGATAACGAATTCATTAGGTAGGAAATCTATGAAATCGATGACGTGCTTTGTTGTTTGTTTGTGAATAAATCGGCAACCTCGTCACACAATTTTACTTTCAATGTGGAGGTAATTAATTCTTTCAAAATTGAAAATTTTACTTAAAATTTGATTTTAGAATATGGTTATATTTATGTGGTGGAGTCGTTTTTTCGAAGTTTAATTTCTTAGAATTCGTATTTACCAAAATTTGAACTTCTTATATGGATTTATTAGAAATAGAAGACTGCATAAGTATGTGGTTTCGCAACAATATACTTTTAATGTACCTATAATTTATTTATAGCGTCAAAATGAACGCCGAAGTATTCACAATTTTTTGTTCAAACATCACACATCCCAAAAATTCCACTTGCATTGTATATTTATGATAATTATTTTAAAGACTTGAAAGATCTGATATTACATGAACATATATATATCTAGTCAAAAGTATTCATTGTTTTTTAAAATGTGTAGCTTAGTTATAAAAAATCTGTCACTGTTTCGTCTCTCGTGACCAGCTTCAGTGAGGCTTTGATAAGTTTTCATCACCAAATATTAGGTTATAATAAAATATAATATTTAAACCTTTTATTGTTGCTTCAGCGATAAAATTTGCAAAAAATTCACTTGTACATATATAGTCATACGTATTTATTGGCTTGCTAGTTCAAATAATATACAGGGTCGGTCACTTCTTGAAGTGTAAGACTCTGCGTCATTAGTTTTAGTGTTGTAGCACATAGTTATTAGAATTATTTATTTTTTTTTATTTATTGAACTAAATTATTTGTGCGAAAAAATTTAGGCAAAATATTTGGGGGTGAGTATAAAAAATTCTTCTCCAATTACTAGTTACTCCTAATAATGTTATTTGATTCAGAACGTCTCAGTTTATATAATATAAATTCATAAAAATTTGTCCTCAGATTACTTTTTACGTTTTTTAATGATTTGTGTACAACTTTTGGTAGATATAATGAAACTATTACCAACTAATTTGGATGGTAAGTTTCGAAAAAATATATACGATAAGCTCTATTATGTATTATTGCTTAATTTCCTGTATATGTAGCGAAAATGAAATCTTGGCACGTAAATATATTTGGAATATACAAACAAAAATTGATCGTTTTATTTGAATTTGAATATATTTTCCTACAAAATATTGTAACTATTGAACTTAACGTAAGTATTAATATACGACGACCTTTTTTTTCAACCTCCGATCGCTCCGTGCAGAAGAAAGCGGGCAGGCTCCGCCATCGTTGACATTCAGGCATCAGTCGGCGTTGTGCTACGGCCACTTAAACATTTCCGCCATTATTGATGCTCCCGCCAAGTCTGAATTGCGTGTGATCCGTTTTCTATAGACTGAAGGTGCAGAATGAGTCGTGTGTATGGGGAAAACTTCATGAGTGATGGTATTGTGCGTGAATGGTGTAGAAAGTTTGATGATGAAGGGGGCCAAGGACACAAATATTCAACGGTTCAGCCGTAGATTCGCTATTACCGCTGTGTCTACGGAATTTCCAGAAGTTTCAATGTCTGTTCATTGGCAATTTCATTTTTAAATAGGGTATTGTAAAGGTTGACTACATATATGTCAAATGTCTCAATCACTTCGGTGAGTATGTCGAAAAGTAAGTTTAAGTGTACCAAATCTTTTAGTAATAAAATTATATTCGGCGGTGTTGCAGGTTTTCTGCGGTTTTCCTGTAACTTGGTGAACCGATTTACCAGTCAAATGGCCGACGATAGGACATAATGCAGCCGTAGTTGTTATCACCCATTTGAAGTGAAAAAACCAAAAACAAATAGAAAAACACAAAACTAAACCAAAACAAAAAAACTGAGGTGAACCGTTTTTACTTGGAACTCTCTTTTTGGTCGTCCGTTTTTTCCTTCTTTTCAGCCAGGACAACACAACCACAATGCAATCACCACAACCCTAGGACCAACTCCTATATAAGGGTCAATTCCACCAAACTTTCCCATAATAAATTTCCTTCATTCCACCTAAAAATTATCCATCGAATCTCTCTCTTTGTTTTCGGCACTTGGAAGGCATCCAGAATGAGAAAGATGAAAAAGTAGGCACAGCGAAGGCTGATGATCTTGACTTTTTCGTGTAAGCAATTGATCTTTGCATGAAAATTATGGAAAAAACAAAGCCAGAAGTCAATCGTGCTTGAATCTTAATCAACAAATTATAACCTACATCTAATCAAAGTGAGGCATGCAAATCGAATAATACATTGATTTAACTATCGATATTTGTTTCGTGACCCACATGGGACTGATCTCATCTATTAATGGTTCAATAACCTGAAAATTTATCTACAATTTTAATATTTACGTATTGAGGAACAAAACCTGCAACTAGACATGCAAAATGACAAATTTGTTGTTTTTCAATCGTTTTTGAAATCTTCAAATAGAAAATCATAGCTTGGGAAAGAATGTGATGGAGATACTCCAATGTGAGAAACAATAAACTTAATTTATGGTGTTTATATGGTAGCAGAAACTTGAATGGTTGGTCATACATCAAAACGGTAGATTTATTGTAATAATGGTTGATGTGGCAACATTGCTTTACAAATAACCGACTGGCGACGTAATTACTTTCATAAAATGCTAGAAATTCACGAAATGGAGTCAGTTTATTATAGTAGTAGATTACAGTTGAAATGCTACAATCTATACGTCAAAAGCGGATTGGATTCCATGATATTGTATTTAAAACAAAGTTGACAGTATCAGATTATATTGAGATCATTGCAGTATAACTTCTTTATAGTTTTCAGCTTAACTCAAAGACTTACGTGGCTATGTACTGCATTGAAGTTTATTTATTAGCATTGAATAACGCTAAAAATTACGTTTTCTATTGGATATGGGTATTAAATCACTTTAACTAAATCATTTCAATGATATATTTCATTAAAAAAACGTAGCATTCACGTATAAAAGAAAATACAAAAATTTATCATTATACTAAATATTATAAATCAGATTTCTTCGACATTGTTGCTTAGATTTGAATGTTTTTTTATACTTTTAATGTAGATGTCTAATTTCATGTTTATTTTGTTACACTAAAAGAATTACTGTCTTCCATGTAAAAGGGAAAAAACTATCGTCAACTGGAGGAGATTTTAGTTTCTCTATTTTGAAAAATTGAAGTAACTTTTTCAAAAATCCATTTATTACGTGATATGTGTAGGAAACCATAGATAATATGTGGTAAATTTAATCTCCGTTTCAGGTCATTTCTACAAATGCGGATGCGGAAGATCTTACAAGAGAATATTTTCATTAAATCGTCACAAACGATATGAATGCGGTATCAATCCGATATTTAAGTGCCCAATTTGTGGATCCCAACATAAACATAGGTTCGATATGAAGAAACATGTTAAGATTGTACATAGAATATTCGATAATGACAAATAAAAATAATTAAATTGTTTTTGTCTACGGCTTCAACGTACCAAGAAATTTCCTATATATTTTTAATGAATTTTCAATTTCAGATCTAGAACATGTAACATATGACCAAAGCTTTGATTATCCATATTACAGATGCCCGAAATGTCCGAAAATTTATAAAGGGAAATATACTCTCGGTAGACATTTAAGATTGGAATGCGGAAAGAATCCAACAAATAGATGCGACATTTGTGGACAATTGTTCGTTCATAAACACAGATTGATTAGTCATTTGAAATCCTTACATAGAGATATTTATTGCAGTTTCTATAATAATTAATTTCCAAGAAATTATTTCACACGACAGGCGAAACTTTTGGTCAGTTGCAATTGAGAGAAGCGTAGAGTATGGTCAACTTATGGTGATCTATAACAGAGCTTTTTAGTAAAGACATTTAACGCCCTATTTCCATGGGTTATTTGCTCTATTCATTTGGATTTTTATAATAAATTGACTGATCCATCAAGTACCTCGAGATGATCAATCAATCTCAGTGGAAACGATTGATCAAGAGATTGATAGTGATTGAAGAATATTTGAATGATAAGTACAATTTATGCTCACACAGAGCGACTCGGGGTAGTTAGGAGTTGTTAAACGGCCTCGTTGAGCCCCGTGGACTCCGAAAACATCGCGGATAAAGACTTGGTCGAGCTATATCGCAATCACCTAGAGTTGTAAAAGTAAAATCCAAAGATTATGTAAATAAAATGAAAAAAAGTGTAGCTTTATCAAAAATATGTGATGCTATACAAAAGTATAAACCAGATTTTACCTAGGACAAGTTAGAGAAGAAATTTTAATGAAGATCAGATAATCAGGATCTTAATGTTACATCAGGTCTCTAATTAGCAGGATCTGCATGACGCATTACAACGATTTATAGCCGAATTATTGCTAATAAAGTATTAAAACTGTTTTGATACATTTGGTTCATCATCTGTCTATAGATAAAGCAGTTTCTCGGTTTATAGTACTTTGTTCTCGGCTTCGTGTTGGCTGTATACAAAATAAAAGGCCCAAATCGACATCAAAAACCATAAAATAAACATGAAATGTTCATTGAAGCTTCATCAATGACGATTTTTAATATACAAGTGCCTTCAATCTCCGATAGGCTATAAATAAAACACAAGTTCATATAAAACAATAATTTTATTATTTGTCATATCTGCGGACAGGCTTCCCAATAACTTCTTCAAAGAAAGTTGCTGCTTAGCTCAAAACAGACCTCGAAACTTCGTAGTGGTGAATCTTTAACCATTCTGTCAACTAGTTGAATCAGTTTATCTAAAACGACAGTTTTGCGACCTCGGCCCTCTTCACCATGCATATCTTTAAACTCTCGACACCATTCACGCACAATACCATCACTCATGAAGTTTTCTCCATACACAAGATTCATTCTCCTATGGATTAATGGCGGACATGTTTACGAGGCCGTAGCACAACGCCGACTGACGCCTGAATGTCAACAATGGCGCTTTATTCTGCTCGCGTAGCGTCTGCACGGAGCGATCGGAGGATGAAAATAAAACGGCTCTCGTAATTAATGGTATTGGGGGCACTTTAGAACTAAGTTTGATGTGAGATAGTGTTCGAAACAAAATTAATATCCTTTTATGATAGTGTCAGAAGGTTTTGATTGGAATAGAAACAAGACCACGATGTTGAAATGATAAAAATGACAAAAAATTGTAACTTATACTAGAAACTATGTTTGATTCGTGTGAAAAAGTGTTGACCAAATAGAAGAGACCAAAAAGCTACTAGAACTTTCTTTTCTCAATCTTGAATTGTGATTATATAAATTATTTATTCATGTTGACTGTGTCAATAAAAATTTTCAGATTCATTTCTATTTTTGTATTCAATTTTTTTTAAGAAATATGTGATAAAATTCTAATATGGATGAATATCTATAGAAAACAATTTGTTTCGTTAGGACGTTTCAAACATACGGATTTTTCACAAAAACCATCATTTTATGATGTAGTTTTCTATTGTGTATGGAATTTTTATATGTCTCGGTTCCAAACCGAAGAAACTTCGACTACAGTGGAATTCCTATGGGCGATTAGATTGCTTATGTTGACAAAAGCAATTTCGAATAAAAAGAGCCAAAAATTATGTTTTTTGTGTCAAGTTCATAGAACCTCTCTGGTCCCTAGGAAAATTTTAGTGGTAAACTTTCCCTCGGTCCAGAGCGGGCCTACGGACCAAGGAAAACATCATGGAACATGGAAAACATCATTTTCTGGCACTTTTTATTTCAAATAAATTTTTCTTTGGATCCTCACCCAAATTTATCAATTTTGGTGGGGTCTCAACGTGTTAATACTTTTTATGATAAAGTCGTTAAGAAAATCAAAGATATTTTTATTACATGGAAAAAATTATTTTCCAATTGTTGTATTTTGTTTTGAATAAAGTGTTTCCGTTGACAAAGTCGTTTTTTTTTCAAATTATATAAGTGAAAGTCGCGCCTAAAAGATCCTATTTCTTGTTTTGTGTTGTGTTTTTTTTTGAATTGAGTAGGTAGTACCTATATAATTTCGCTTATCACATAAACTAAAAGCTATTTTGTAGGTGGTAAAAATTATCGTGCTAAACATACCATGAGTATGACAAACATGATCTTCACTTGTCCCAAATGTTCCAAAATATATCATCACAAGAAAACCTTAAGTCGACACATACGTCAAGAATGCGGCATCGAACCGGAATTCCAATGTCCCCATTGCCCTTACAGAGCTAGAAGAGCTTATGTCTTACAGTCCCATATTAGGGGACACCAAATGCATTTCAACAGAATGCAGGGCATCATTTGAAAATAGTAACCAATCTAGTCATTCTTAGTCATTTTGATCTGTACATATTTTTATTTAATTCGTACGGGATTTACGAAGTTTTTTTTTTAAAAAAAATATTTCGCTAGTTCAAGGTCGAACCTGGGTGAACAAAAATTCAAGAGATTTAATTATTATTTTTGCTCATAGACCACTATACAGAGTGATTGAAGTGATACTGTTCAGTTCACATTTCAAAATTATTTATAATCTTCCAGATTGTTATACCAAATCGAACATACATTTTTTTAAATAAAATTTCATTTGGAATCGGCTTGATTTTCCAATTACAATAATATAGGGTTGTGATGTGGTCTACGGGGTATTCAAAAACAAATATTATTATTCTAATAATCGTGATAATTTTAATACCCTGTATAATGTGAGAAAACTTCGAGAATGAAAATCTGTTGTGGCCAAAGCATTCGAATAGTAGTGAAAATTCCGGAAAATTATTTACTTCGTTGATATTCATTGAATATAATACAGGGTGAATCAAAACATACAAGCATTATCTATACCTATACTTATACCTAAAATTATTAGTTCATGATATGACAATTAATTGTGAATTTGTCTAAAACTGATTTTTGGGATGTGTGCTTTTAGCATACTGTGGTTCCAGCGCACTTTTGCAGGTATAAAGACCGGATCTTCAATTCCTGAAAAGTTTTTTATCGTGAAAAAAAGAAGAATTATAAAATAATTTACAATAAAGCTACTTATGACGGGATTTTATATTTTCAACTGCAGGGATAATTCGTAGAAATTCATATTAAAATCATATGGTTTTGTGAAAAACATGAATGGGTCTTTTATCTTTAATATTTGATTTATTGTTTAGCATCCAGAGACCAAACAGGCCTAAACTAAAAGATAATGATGTGGAAGAATTAATATTCATAAACTAGCAACTTTTGTTAGTTATTTGTCAGATTTAAAGCCGTTTTTGCGTTTATATCACAAGATGTTACTGCTATGGAAAAAGATATTTAGTTGCGCCATCTCTTTGTTACATGAGAAACTAAGATTAGGCCATTTTTGCATCGAAATATTGACACTACTGATTTAATTTAGCGGTTTGGTGTTTGAAGATTTTGATCTAGGGCAAAACTCGATTTCACTAGTAGTGAAAGGCGGGATCCTACAAAAGCCAGCTTGGAGAGATTGATGGAGCGGTTCCAGTTCAGTTACGACTAGAAATTTTTGTCACAGTTTTTGAAAACCCACACATAATTGTAAGGAATATTTCCAGCGAATAAGAACTTAGCTACTACGGTGTACAAAGAATTGCTAACAAAATAAAAATGCACCCTTTTTGAAAAGACTTTACGAAAAGTTGATCAACACAGAGACTATCTCGACTATGTTTTATTTGGAGATTTAATAAAAATGACAAAACTTTCAATTTATTCATCAACTAGTCCATACACAGTCAAACCAGATGGTTGTTGGTGTGTATTGTTGGTGAATATGTGGTAGCACCATTTAAAAGCTGTAATGCGTTTAGATTTTCTAGTACATCAATTACTTTCTCTATTGGAAGAAGTCCTACTTTGTACACGTCAAAGGATTTGGATTTTGCATGATGGTGCGATGGTCACACTAATTAATTAATTAATGGTGAATAGAATGAACTATTTCCTGGTAGATAGATCGGAACAAACGGTTGAGTACGATGGCCACTAAGGTCACCAGATTTCAATCAAATGGACACATTTTTCTAGGGTCACGTTGAGAATGAAATGTACATAATACCTCCACCAACATGGTGGAGAGAATACTTTTGTACAGAAAAATCGAAATATCTCAAGAACTAATAATAATTTTAGGTATAGGGTGATTTGATGAGGAGTATGCTTCAGTTTTCTTCATTAAATAACGAAACGGTTCAACTTTGACGTAAACTTCTACTTTTTCTTGGTACTCATAGAAATTTCCAAAAATTACGGGAACAGATGGGATTTTTATTGTCTCTTATAAGAGTTTTGTTACTTACCAAGAGATTGCTCATCCAGGTTCGACTGTAATTGCCATTTGCCACACAAGTTTATTATTTACTTAATTGAAACGATTGCCATAAGAAATACTCTTTATTTGAAGTAAATACTAGTCATTTTTAGATATTTTTATAATTTATACAATGTCTTAATGTGTCGCCTCCTCTTTGCTCAAACAGATCAAATTTAAAAATAAATATGACATAAAATTCCGATTCCAATAAATTGAAAAAACACATAAATTTAAATGTATCAATTCATTCCTTGCATACCCTACTTAGTAATATCCAAATAAAAGCCAGTCATAAATTATTTAACATTAGTCTGAAGTGTCTTTTCCATAATGGAATGAGAAATTGTCACGCGCGCACGAAAAAATCCATTTCGGGACGTGTAATGAACGATAATTATACGTATCTGAAAACAGCAACAATATATTTATTAGTTTAATTAATAATTTAATTAATATTTAAGTGTAATAAATGTACTTGGAAGAAAATCCGGGTATTCTTAAGAACATTTAAGAGCTAACGGCACAAGCCAGTGCTGATTTGTTACCAGCAAAATCCAGGTCGAGATATGAACACGTTTTATGGAAAGTCGAGAACTGAAAAAAGTTGAAACTGTGAGTTATGATATTCTTTTACCGAAGAATATGAAATATTTCACGATATGGAGTCGGTCCTCAATGCTAAAGAGTTGATAAGCTATAAAAGACACCACAAAATGTGCTATGATATGCTACGTACCAAAGAATTACAGGATACGGCTGAACAAGTAACCAAATTTTTAAACGAAACTTCAGATGAACAATATCCACTGGCAAAAGTGATTTTAGAATTTGGTATCTTTGGCGCATGTCGTAAAGATGGGTTTAGATAACGTGGAACGGAGATCTTTATTGTTGTGTATTTGCAAGATGGAAAAAATCGTATGACAAGAAGTTTACGTCCAAAATGTTGGATGCCATACCATCAGCGCTGTCCCGAAACTTGTTGCCAAAGAATATACCAAGGCGTTGTTTTGCAACCCTCTTGGTGAAAAGCGGCGCTGATTCACTAACTCTGAAAAGACACGTTTCTCCAAAGTAGTAGAAGGATACATAGAAGAATCCATATAAAGAAAAATAACTGTTTAACAACAAAAAACCAAGTCAGCGACATTCCATTAGGAAAATCTGCATCTGAAAACGGCATCTTTAGTTATGAAGATGAAGTGCAGAAAAATTTTTACCATAAAACGAATGGTGCAATAAATGTTAATGATACCAACGATTCTTAAAAAAAATAATCATTTAGAGATAAATCTGGTGACTTGAGAAGCCTCCTGGTGAGGTTAAGTGAGGAAAAAATTCATCATTGATAGTATATATTTCAAGTAACACTAGTAAATTGAAAATAAGTCGGTTAAAGTGTATAGAAAATATAATAAAATTGTTTTTTTAATTGTCGAGAAGGATCGGAAATTCATGACATATATTAGTTTTCTAGAAATGAATTAGTTAATAAGTAGGAGGTAACGCTTATTAATACACACTGTATATGTAATATAAAGACTTACAATTAGTTTAAGCATGAAATTTTTACTGAAATCAAGTAGTTTTAACGAAAATATTTCATTAGGTTTGTTGTAGTTTTGATTTACAACAAATGATTAGCTACAATACTTTTTATGTATTATAATTTGAACTAGTCATTTTTGAGTTACCTTAATTTTCATTTTAACATTAAATTTCATCACCTCATCGATATTTATTTCACATTCGCACTTATAAAAAATGGTACAAATTTATATATTTTACTTTTAGGATTTCTTTCTCAATCTCTCTATTATATGTATAGTGCATTTGTGTACGGATTTAGGCGAAAATCGACACGAGCTTTTCTTTTAAGCGATTGTCAAATTATACGGTGTCAAAACTTTTATCCAAATGTGGAACTGATGCCAAAGTTACGCCTCAACATGACATCTTGTCTCATGAAATTTAGAAAACCAGCGAAACCCGGTGATTCGAGATGGTGCTTCATCACCAAATATCGAAGCGAGTTATCGTTACACCACGTCGAAAGTTTTAGAAAATCATTACACGGAAATGTTCGCGATTTGATCCCATTTTTTGAACAAGATGAATATTTCAAGTGTATGTACAACAGCACTCGTATCACAACACGTTCTGAGTACGTGTATTAAGACTTGTTAACAAACAATGAAATGTTTTTGGAAATTAAGAGGAAAACAGCATACTTTCGGCATATAACTGTTAATTGAAGACAAAATGGAAGACAGAGAAGATGCAAAAAGTTTTTGCAAACATTCTTTAATGTATTGTATTGAAAGAAGATTAAATATTATATCCAACTTATCGCTGGACCAAGAATATCAATCGAATGTTTTACACACAAAAAATCCCAACAGAACATTTCACTATTCCAAAATATTTATTAATGAACATATAAAAAGAGTTTAGTACAGTGGTTATGGATTTATTCAATCAAAACATTTGTTCGTTTTTTAAAATAATATAAAATACTTGTAAAAAGGTTCAGTTTTTGCGTGATTATCGTTATTTAGTTTTTGCGGGAAAAAATTACACTCAAAGTATTTTGAGAGACGATATTTTAAATCACCACTCGAAAATAGTTTTTCGAATCGCCCTATATATAAACATAACGCAGTATTTCAAATTGTTTTCCTGAATTTTAAATTTGAACTATCCATTTATGTAAATTCACTTTTTGTATTGCTTATTGTAATTTTTATTTAAATTTATTATCTTTTTCTTGAAATTTCCTAGAATTTGGGTACTTTAGGATAATCTGTCGACAGCATTTTGCATTCAAATCGACGACGGGTACTACCTGGAAAATTTGTTCTATGCGTTTACCTGCCATTTCCACCATTGATTGTTTAATGGGGCCTCGACATTTATTTTTATTAAAATGTTTACTAGTTGTTTGGAAAGTGTGGTGTGGTGGTGTGCTTGTGATTTTATACGAATCGATTTGGTAGAAAATTTCAAGGTAATGTTCAAGATTTTGAAATAAAATTTTTGTATATCGTCGGTTTATACGGACGATGATATAAAATTGATAATTCCTCCTGTTTTTAATATTCTGTACTATCATAAATGCAGTAAAAACATCTGTCGAAGCCAATTAGTTAAAGCATATTAGTTTTTTTTGTAGTATTTAGTATATTAATTTCACTTCATAGTTCAAAGTCATTCAGTTTTTACCAAATTTACCTCATTAAATAAACAATCAAGACAATGCTGCATGGTTGAAATTATATGTATATACAAATAAAATTATTGTTATTGGTACTATCAACATCGACCTCAATTTTTGTTAAATTCCCTTCTATCAGCTTTCAAAAATTCATATTTTCTTATTTTATTTGACGAATCTAACGCAGTGGTCGGCAAACTTATTAGCCAAATATGCAAATTAAAACGATTTAAAAAAATTGAGAACCAAGTCTGTTTGTTGTTTTCCTTTTGATAAAAAATTTCACAATATACATTTTGTTTGTGCTAACATTTTATTTATAATAATGCATAACGATTATTTAATATTAAAAAGATATATTTTTTTTGAAATAAAACATTTTTTTAATAATTTATTATTGCAAATCATAAAATAAATGCTATATTGTATACTGTTTCGATTAATATATATATAATAATTGACATCAGTCCACACCAGGATAATATTAGAGGCCAGGTAAGCCCGTAAACATTTTGTGCCACACTCAAAAGTTCAAAGAGTCGCACTTTACCGACCTCTGACCTAACCTAACCAATTCCAAGCGTGCATTATTATATTTTACAAATAACGGCTGCCGCAAATTTTAAAAATCCTAATTCTAGGTTCTAATCTTTGAATTTTTCCAATTTTACAAAGTGGTTAGGTACTAAATTCCAGGTATTACTCTTAATGAATTCGTCATGAGTATTTACTCTGTCTACCTTTTCGTTTACCAGAAATATCTCCGTCCTGAGTTGGCGCATCGTTATTTCAACGGATTAACAATCGTCACGATTTGTAGCGCACCAAAATCAACAAATAAACTTTCCTTATAACTATTGGTCAAAATTATAATTGACAGTGTGTACAAGATCTATATTTTATTATTAAATACATCAAATCGTTAATAAATATACCTAAAACTAAAAATTAATGAATCCACATGATTTTGATTTTAAGTCTCTTCCGTTTTAAAATTAGTTTAGTGATCAAAATGGTTTAATAAAGACTTAAAGAAAAGTCGGTAATTATACACTTTCACGGTCACCTGATTTTTTGGCTCTAGAAAATCGAAAAATGGATGGATTTTAATGAATGCAAAAAAATGACTTTCTACATATAATCCTTCGTAACTGTTTCTGACGTCGTGGAATCAAGTTCGTATATTTTTTTTCGCAATTTACATAAAAAATGAATATTTTGAAAAAAAAAAAATTTCAAAAAAGTTAATTTCATGAAACTGTAAAAAATATTTATTTTTTTTTTAATTTTCGTAAACTGGAACATTTTGAGACCAAGATCATTAAAATCCATCCATTTTTCGATTTTCTAGAGCCAAAAAATCAGGTGACCGTGAAAGTGTATAATTACCGAAAAGTCGAAACGTCAAATTTTATCTTTCTTCGAAAAATTATTGAAAAAACTGAGAGACCTAAAATTAAGAACATTTAGTTGCATTTATATATCAAAAGAAATGAGAAATTAAAGAAACTAAAAATTTCTATCTAGACTTTCATACAAAAACAGTGTCAAGTAATTTGCAAATCGGCTTACAAAATCATCTAAGACAAGCAGTATTTTTTTTATTATTACAAAGATCAGTTATAATGCTAGTGCTTAAAATGTTTCTCAATAAAACTGAATCAACTAGTTATGTTTTGTTCTATGATTCCATTAAAAGCATTCAATCATTCAAATTATCTCTTTAAAACTATTTAACTTTATCTTCTTCTTCTTCCTGCTGTGTATAGGCATCATTGCCTGTTTTTCTTCACGTCGTTGCCTCTGCTCAGTCACCTGGGAGGTTGTCACTCCATCTTTTCCTAGGTCTTCCAATGCTTCTTTGTCCTGCTGGTGATTTGTCCCTTGATATTTTCACAATTCGTTCTTCCGTCATGCGGTCAATGTGCTCATTCCATTTTATCTTTCTATCCAGTACCCAGTCATTGATATTATCTATCCCGCATGTTCGTCTCATGTTTTCACTCCTTTCTCTATCCAGTAGTGTTCTTCCAGCTATTCTTCGAACTATTTTCATTTCTGTAGTCTCCAATATCCGTTTCGTTTTAAAGGTCTCAGGTCGGGTCTCTGCTGCATAGGATAATATAGGTCTGATTGCGGTCTTGTAAATGCGGGCTTTTGCTTCAGTTCGAATGTATTTATTTCGCCAGATTGTGTCATTTAGGTATGCTGCTGCTCTTGAGGCTCTTGTAGCTTGGTTTCTTACTTCCGTCTCCACGTCCCCGTGTCCAGATATTTCGATTCCCATTTAACTTTATTTTATCATTATTATTATTATCGATCTCAACATAAGCACCGATCTTATCCACTAGAAAATGGAATTTTCACATGTTGATGAGGTAATTTCGTTTATTTATTTTATAGTTGTCATTGTTTTGAATGCATTATCAATCTCCTTTTTGGAGTAGTTTGTCGCAATTTAACAATAATTAAATTTCGAAAAACGAAACCTAAAGATAGCAAAACAAAAATAGTATGTAATTACAATAAAATTTATTCCCAATAATTTCGTATTTCTTGTAATTTTGAAAATCAAATGTGGATAGTTACTTAGGGCGATTCTCCACTATCGAGAAGATTTAGTATTTTTCATAGTCTTGAAAATACTTTGGGATCGAGGTAAACAAGTTTTTTAGTTACGTTTTTTGTGTAAAAGTTCAACTAACAGATCTACTATGACCTTCTGCCTTATATATACTGTTACATTGATTCGTGAACATTGTAGAATCTTCCTAAAATTCGAGAAGTTTCCAAAACATATCTACCAAATAATAGATGGAGCCAACCACCGTTTCTCAACCCCGTTTCAAAATTTACTGAGCTAAATATGATTTGATTGTTATGTATTCACTATTTATTTATTTAAGACTGATTTTAATTTATTTAACATAAGAACGAATGACATGATAAACGTATTTTCAATTTAATGTTAATATATATATTTAATTAGTTTGGTAATGTGGCTTACTACAAATCATATAACTTTTAAAAATTGTAATAACGCCTCTCCTTGTTCCCAAATTTCATTTCTTTGGATTATTTTCTTGAAAAATTTTCCAAAATCAATTTTTATTTAACTGAATGTAGTTGTAACGAATATTGTATGATAAATAAATTTATAGATTCATTTCTGTTTTTTCTCATTATTATTATTTTCTTCAATTTGCTTCTTTGTTTGGGAATGAACGCAATTTTGAGTTGAATTTTCATGTACTTGGATGCCAAATTCTTTTTTAAACTTGAAATACCGGTTCTGGTATGAAGCAGACTTATAATTCTTATATATGATGTGCAATTAGGTTCTATGTGCATACTTATAAATTGACTATTCTAGTTTGGATAGAGAAATTAATTCTGTTTCACTTGAATAAGAATAAAATGTCCAACAATATACAGTTTGTCCACGTAAGTTGGCGACATATGGGAAACTTTTTTATTATTAATATTACGAAAAAAAGTTATTCTTGATAAAAAGTTCTGAATAGTCCGAAACCTAACATTCAATCATCAGATGTTGAATTTTTTCAGTCGTATACGAGGTTTGTCAAAAAATGTGATTTTTGGTCTAGAGTAAAGTACGTTTCTTTTTGATAATATCGAAAATTGTTATAGAGAAAAGATGTTTAGGATTCAAAATAGCTTTCAAATATTCAACATTTTAACACTGGTTATTAAAGTGGGCTTTGCGAACTGTCTAAATATCGAACATTCGAAAAAACGTCAACAATCGTATTTCAAAAAGTGCCACGGTATTTGAACACTTTTTTTAGCCAGTCTAACAGTGTTTTTCATAATTTTTAGAGACCGTATTGTACAGTTTTATGTTTGACAGACGTATTTGTTTATGAAAAGTTACACATGTCAACAACATTAAGTCTGATTGTACTAATAGAGGGTGATAAGTATAAAACATTTCGAGAAGCAGCAGACATTTTTAATTTCCGACATCCGGATAAAAATATTCACTATTTCACAATTTTTAATTGTAAACATCTTTTCTTTATAACAATTTTCGACATTGTCAAAAAGAAAGGTCCTAGAACAAAAATCACATTTTTTGATAAACCTCGTATACGACTGAAAAAATTTAACATCTGATGATTGAATTTTAGGTTTCGGACCATGCAGAACTTTTTATAAAGAATACTTTTTTTCGTAAAATTAATAATAAAAAAGTTTCCCAATTTATTTAACTACGTAATGAAAGTTGATTATACTACAAATAAAACAGATATTTTTCTATATTACCATTAATTTCCACATCACTTTTTGATTCAAACTAACAAAATTCCCTTTTTTGTTTGGAATATTGATTTTTTTTTCTTTTTTGTTCAAATTCTTTCCTCAAGAACGCTTGCCAAAAATCGACTTTATTCTAAAGGTTATCCCGATTTACTTTATTTTAGAACCATCAGATTCCTCTCTGGAACCCAACGGTTTGTATACTGAACCGTTGACAGGCGAAGACGAAACTTGGACTATCCAAGTGATATATCCAGAAAAAGACAATTCTCAACTCCTAACAGGCGAAGATACATTACCTCCCATAGAAAACGGGAAAGACGATGCACAAAACACTATAAACAGCGAAGATTCTCTTATAAAAGATTCCAAAGATTTAACTTGGTTACTAGAGAACATAACCAAAGATTCTATTAAAACTATAGGTTATGTTTGTACTAAATGCGATAAGATTTATAACGCAAAACGGAATCTTGTAAGGCATGTTAAACAGGAATGTGGAAAAGAACCGAAATACAGTTGTAAATTTTGCGAATATAAAAATTATCGACGGAACGAGATCATTAAACATATTACGAAAAGGCATACGACAAAACCTAGTAGTCCTCATATAGAAAAACAAAAATAAATCGACGAAAATATGTATCCTTTTTTAAAAAATTTGTTTTAATGTTATATTAGTGTTGATTCTGTTCTTCAAATTTTGTAAAAAATGTTGAATAAATGTTTTTTTTTGTATTGGCGTTTTATACTTTGTGCCAGAATCGGCTTTTCAACTTTTAGCTAGAATCAATCAATATTATTTTTTAATACTTGTTTTCTACTAAATGTGTATTTGTTGTCGATAATTCCTTGAAATTGAAGTTACATATTGCCACCTAAGCTGCGCTTAATCATTTTCCCCAAAGAACTGAACTTATCCATCTCCTCAACAGTCTATTAAGCCCTTATGTCTGATATGCCTTTCCCTTTTGGGGTACGTGTGGTGCGACTCAATTCGAGCGAATCTAAACTACAAAAGAGAGCTGTTAGATATTTACTAAACAGCAGTGCTCACTGCACGGACTTCTGACTCTTCCTTCTTTATTCATCTTTGAATCCGCTTGCCTAAATCGTAAGCACCCTCTCCAATTTCAGAAAGATCCGGTTAGGAACGCGGAGAACTACCCTTATCTAACCACTCCACGTGTTGGAAGGAATTCATTGATTCTTCAGACTTTTCTAAAATTAAACTACGATATCCCCTCTTTAATGATTCTATAACTCCCTCATCCATTGGTTAGATGAGTGACGTGACATTTGGTGATAAGAAGACAGCTTTCATGTTCCCTTCAAACCAAGATTTGAAAAGATTGCAATTGATCCAAGCAGATTTTTGATTTCGAAGATAAATTTATGTTTTGGAATCCATTAGGCTTAGATGTACTAATAACGAACAGGGGAAACTTGTTTCTTCCATCACCGTTGCTGAAAGGAGCAATGGTTAACTTTTATAAGTTTCTTTCCCGCCTCAGTATTATTTTACGAAGCGAGTATTTTGTTTGGAAGCCTGTCTCGTTGATGTAACAGTTCATATTGTTCGACAACTTCTTGATACTTCACAGAAAACTTCTTGACTGCCTCTTCATCCCCTGAAGGGCTTTCCACCGATCAATCCTGCCTTCACTAGCGGCGAATTCACTTTCTGCAAACCTATTGCCTCTTGCGACAAGATATTGAGATTCCTTTCTTTCTTGGCAAAACCACATCCACAGTGTGTTGTCAAGCAGTTCAAGTTTAGGCTTCTTCTTTGTTTCGCGTTTTCACCATCTATCACTGTATATGATTTTATGTTTTTTCGATTTTTTTGCAATCTTTTATCGTCGTAACGCCTATATTGATTTTCTTGACAATTTTTGGAGTGATTCCCATTTGTCCAGTCTTCGTAGCACTGCTAATTGTTCTTTCAATAAAATAGTATTGTATTTTAGATTTGACATATTGAAAAAACAGACAATTGTATAAACAATATATATGTTATAAAATAAAATATAATATGTACGAGGGCCGTTTTTTTCTCAACCTCCGATCGCTCCGTGCAGACGCTACGCGGGCAGAAGAAAGCGCCGTTGTTGACATTCAGGCGTCAGTCGGCGTTGTGCTACAGCCACGTAAACATGGCGAATGGAAAGCTTGTCGACAGATATGACAAATGTCTCAATCTCTTCGGTGATTATGTCGAAAAGTACCAATCTTTTGGTAATAAAATTATTGTTTTATATGAAGTTGTGTTTTATTTATAGCCTATCGGAGGTTGCGAAAAAAAAACGGCCCTCGTACTGACCACAGAAGAACACTGTCGAAAGATTAGAGTACTAAAGCGGACAAGCTATGAGGGAAATATTAAACCATCAATTAAATCTGGTATATCTTCTAAAAATTGGAAAATCCGAAGGTATTTTCAAATTATTCATGTCGTTAATACTTTCTGTAGATTTAGAAAACAATCAAGAATAAAATACAGTTTATTAATTTGATCAAAATTATTTCCACGATGTTTACCGACCATATGTTAACAAAAACATCTAAAACTTCATGTGGTTTTTCTACGATGCTTAATATAACTTCGTTGTAGATTAATACTGTTCTTATTGTTTAAAAAAATTGTTATTTCATCTGCAGTTATTCATTCATCGACTTTTTACTGAAATACTAATTTTTTAGCGAATATAGTATCGCCGACAATTTTGAATATCAAAGAAGCATTAGCTGCATTTCCAATAAAGATAGAATTGAGAGAAGACCAAAGCATTCAACCGATGCCGTTCCTCACCTCCGAAACTGAAAAACCTAAGAAAAAAACCAACAGAATTCGCGGTAATTTCCGTTGTCACCAATGCAGTAGAAATTACATAAGAAAAGATTCGTTGCAAAGACATTTGACTTACGAATGTGGTAAAGAACCGATGTTTCAGTGCCCTTTTTGCCCTCAGAAGTGTAAGAGAAGAGGGCATCAGTTAAGGCACGTTAGAAGGCAGCATAAAGATAAAATCGGTATTATGGAAGAGAATAATCCCGATTTATTTAACAAGAAAGATTCATTAGAATATGTGTTGAAGTAGGCTGTTTTTTTTGTGTGATTGTTCACTTTTAGTAGTTTTATTTAGTGTTTTCAGCCAAAAACGGAAATTCAAACCTCTATGATATTAGAAAATGACAAAATTTCGAGAAAGTTTTATAATATTCACACTAGAGACTGAATTAATCAAATTTATAGATTGAAAAATTCTTTATGACATAACTAAATTAACATTGATTTGTTTTGTCCTCACTCCCGAAATTTTGGCATTATGTCTATGCGACCAGAGCTCCCTGTACATTTATCTGGCATTAGTTACCCGATTTATTTTGTTTCTTGGGAGTTCTACGTAAACAACAAACTATTTACCACTCTGTAGATGTATTCAAAAACTTAATATACTCTATTTATGATTTCCACGATGTTTTAGAATCGGAATCAAAACTGGATTCGTTGTATTAACTTTCCGTTCACGATTTGATGCTTGCAGCTCTATTTTTTGAGTATAAACACACTGCTACAGTGTAGTAGTCGGAATCAAAGCTTTCTATTCAATATCTATTTTGTTTTATAAATTTCGATCTAACCACAACTTCTTCATTTTGTTTTGTGTTTATTTATTACTCACTTTCTTGTTTTAAACACAGTAAAAAAAAGAACAATACAGAAAAAACTGTTTTAACTTGTATTAATTGTATTAATCCCGTGTAGCACTTGGGTTAGTTCAGTGCATAATGTTGCCAGAGCGGAATAAAATTTCGATTATCTACTTTGTGATTTTAATATTATTTGAACTATAGAATCTAGGAATACGAAACATGATTTTTCCCTGTTTCAAAGCTGCTCTATGATAGTGAACTAAGCCACAAATGAGTCAAACTAGGCAACGAAAAGATTGGCAACGTTATAAGCTACGAAGTTTAAATAAGCATTGACAACAGGTATGATTACAAAGAAAGCTCCGGCTTCCTCCAGGAAGGTCAAGTTTCAAACTAGACTGGTTAAAGTAAAAATTAGAACAAAAAAGAAAGGAAAGAATTTGAGTACGTCTTTGTTTGTTGCATTAACTTGTTCACTTGATTGGCTTGAATAGAATATTTCTCCTAATCAAAAAACTTTTAATTACAGTTCATTTTTATTATTAGTATTGTCTAATCACGATTTCTATCTGTCGTGATACGAATTTTGACGTATTTCTTTGACAAAATCGCCGATGATCTAAAAGATCTAAATCCAGACCGATTGAGCGATCCATTCGATCTAAAAAAGTATTTATGGTACATGTATAAATAAAATTTTGTTGCATGGTGCTGAAATAGTGCAGAAATTGAAATAAGGATTACGAGACCTTCAAGATCAATCAGTCGCTTCAAGAACTGTTAATCTAATTTCGTTGAATTTGAAATCGTTTCTATACAAAGTAAAAAATTTTGACTCTAAATAATTAGTCCTTGAGCTTCATTGAATTTTTAATTGTAAGCATTGTTTAATTTAAATATACAGTCTAAATTATTTTCATTAGAACTACTTATTACGAAAACTTCAGGAATTTTTATCTTGCCATTAGTATTATTAATTTGTCATTAGTGCTTCAATTTTCTTTGAAATTCCAAAAAACAACTTTTAACTATTTTTTTTGCTTTGATTATAATGAGATAAACCCGAGGATTCTATGTTGATGCGTTTCTAGGATATTGAATTTTTTCCAGTATTTAGCCATTCAGGGTTGAGGTTATAGATAATCCAAAAAAATATATATATATGACTAGACCAGAAACCTATTATCTAATAATATGAATATCAGAATTATTCATACAAGTACCGCAACATAGCTTCGGCTTAACTAACCTACTTAGGGCCAAATTTACAACCTAAAGTAAAACTGGAGATCAAACTTAAGTTTAAAAACAGTTAAACAGACATTTTTCTGCCAGTTATAATAAACATAAACAAAAAGAAACAGTCGAATCCAAATAAAGTGAACTTGGAAGGAAAACGAAAGAAATTGGGAGAATTCGCCAACGAATTCAATGATGAAAATAACAAAAATGTTCATTTTTTCGATAGAACCAGAACAAATTTAAAAAATGTGGAACAATTCAAAGATTACCTGTAGAACAAACAACTTTTTCTTTTCACTGCGCGTCGATAATGTTGATAATTTCTTCAACATCATCGTCGAGTTCAACAAATCATCAACCATTCTACCTAAACGAAAGTCAAGTTCGGATCCTCCGATTCATTTAAACTGACCGCCGAGTAAAGTTTGTACTTTATACCGACGTTCAAGGTTTAAACTTCACTTATAAAATTGGGCCTTAGTTGTGGTGAAAATCATCGGAGAATTCTCTGTCTACTTTCTTCAGAAATGCTTCACAGCCTGTCCCATTTATTCACTCCAAAACTTTGTCAAATAGGCTACAGATATGTGGTTTTTTGCTAGCTCTTCTCGATGTATTCCCAGGCGAAAACGACATATTGAACTGTACAATGAAAGTTCGTGCTTACCTCCATAGCCAAAGGCGTGAAGAAAATGCAAATTTTGGCTTATTAAAGGCCAAGAAGGCTAAAATATATGATGATATACTGAACGAAGAGAAAATTGATGTTGTGACGTTTTCTATTTCTCTCTTTTTTACCAATAACTTCAACATCAAGATGCGCAAACTTTGTCTTTGATGCTTTCACATTCTACTGTTTTGTTTTACAGTGCATCTGAATATCAAATGATTAATGAAAGAGTAATTTCGTTTATTTTTTTACTTCTTAGACTATCTAGCTACAATTGTTGATATTTAATTAGAACAAAAATTCATCTTTTATTACGTGATACGTAAACCAAAAGAAAAATATTCATTTGACAATTAGACAATTCTTTGCTGGAATATGTTTTTATAAATGTAAGTATTGCGAAAAATACTCAGTCTTATGTTAATTTTATTTTGTAATGGTTTTTATTTTTTTTAAACGCTTATTTATACGTTAAATTTTTGTATTGTAATAATTATAATTTCAGTATATAATTTAATATGCGATTTTGGTTTTATTTTGCATGCTGGTCCTATTTAATTTTCCGTTAATTCTTTAGTTGCTTCTAAACATTTCCCACCTCATTTTTTACCTTTTTTATTACAGCATGTTCTTTTTTAGCTGAAGATCTAAGAGTTAAAAAACCCGGTTGGGAGGATTGGCCATCACATTTGGTCCTTCCCATGATGATAATGCGCGAAAATATGACGCAATCCATGCTACAAACGTTAAATCGAAATACTCTAGACCTCTCTCTGAATTCCAAACCGAAAAATAGACCTTCAATCGTATCGACCGTTGGCGGTTTCGTTTGCGGAGATTGTGGACGAACATATAAACTGAAAAGTTCCTTGCGCAATCATCAGAAATGGGAATGTGGGAAAGAGCCGCAGTTCAAATGCCCTTTTTGCGTTTACAAAGCTAAACAAAAGATGCATATGGCAAGACATATGGAAAGAATGCATAGAGATGTCGATTATGCGGCCGTTAAAACTGAAATTAAAAGCGAAAATGACAATCCAAGTAATTCTGATACTGTTGGAGAAAGTAGAATGGAGATTAGCAATGACAGCAAAAGTTGTAGTAATATGTAGAACTCTACAGGATATTTTACATATTTATCGGATTCATTTTTTGTTCACCTGTATTGAAATCGAGTAATAATGAAACAATAGAAAACAAAATATAAATGTGTACATTAAAATAACAAAATATCGTTTGTTACCTCAATTTATTTGTTAAATATTTATTATAAATTTATTACAGTTGTAGATAAATTTTTGTCTACAATTCTTAAAACCCATTGACGAAAACTGGTTAAATAGTATAATTCAGTGATTCCTTTTGAATATTATCCATTCCTCTTTTTATATATGAAACATCACTCAATAAGTCGTGTGACTAACTAAAAAAAAAAAACACTTTTTCTATCAAAAATCGATTTTTTTCATCAATATAATCTTTTTCAAAAGCAGTACAATCATTCCAATGAATCTCTAACATCTCTAATTTGTCTTTTGCCTCAAAATAGTTCAGATCTGGACTATATGGTTGATGAGGAAGCAATTCAAAGTGTAATTCGTTCAATTCAACCATCGTTGGTGAAACAGCGGTTTTTTCTTCGACATATGAGGCCGGTTTTCTTTGATTTTTGTATTCGCTATTAATTGGAGATATCCGATTAGCAATATTCCATGCGCAGCTCAAAATAATGAGGCCATAACCTTTCCTGCTGACCGTTGTGCCTTTCGACGTTTCGGACGTGGTCCACCCACCCAGATTTTGATCATTTTGATTCCGGAATTGAGTGATTGATTCATGTTTCATCCGTTGTCACATATCGAGGCAAAAATCTGATTTATTACACGTAAACTGTCTCATCAACACAATGTTGTTTTTGATCGACTGGAAGTAAACGTGGCACACACTTTGAAAGAAGTTTTCTGGAGTATTTACCTCAATTAGACAATCAAAACGTTCACCATCATCGATGTCTTTACGGCCACTTTTACATTCAGCAAACCAATGGTTCTTTTGAAGCCATTACTGAGCTGGTACAGCATTTCTTTCATCGAGAAGCAATGATAAATTAATCCATTAATTAATTAATCCACTTTTTTCTGAATAATCGGAATGTCATCAATGTCTTTTGGAAGCTCCATCTGCGTGTCAGTCACGCGACTTGACATTGAGTGATGTTATATGTACTACATTCCATTAGTATTTTATAATTTCCTCAGAACTGCCATTAACAATATTCACAAGGTATTGCAAATACAAACTGCGCCTTATCAAATATTCTTGTCTCTTGATTCTTACCAACATCTTGTTACTTGAATACATCTTCTAAATATCCTTTAGCAACTATTATACTTTTTTATACTTATACTCAAATAATGAATAATTTCTTCGAATTTGGGATAAAAAGTCACTAGGGGATAAACTCGGGGAATAGGATGGGTGAGGTAACAATTTTTGTGCCCTCACCATATCTCGGTGTAAGTTTGTGGAAACAGTTGATAAAATATATGACAATTGTTATTAGAAGCTTTTTTAGAGTTCCATAACGTATTTCAAAATTAAACCAATACGTATCCACGTGGATACACCAAGTTTTCACTTTATTATAGCGGTTAAAAATAGATTTAAATATTGTTTGAAATAATCTATTACCACGCAGTTTTTGCAATACCTTGCGACATAATTCAACGATATTTCAATGAAGCTGATTTAATTTCAATTTCCGAATGATGTATACAAGGTATTTACGAAATTTTGAACGTTTTATTTGGAAAATACCACAGTAAGTTTTTGGAGGAAAAATTCTTTATGTAAAATTGAAATTTTATCATAGAATCTTAGTTTTATTGAATTAATCGTATTTTCTGTAATAGCCATTATATTTATTTTGAATACTCACCAGTGTACGCCTCACGATATATTGTGATACCGAAATATAAAAGACAGTTTAGTATTACTTGTACGCAAATCCGCGTGTTATTTTTTTGTGGTATACTTTTATGAATGATAAATACTGCCAGTATCATGATTCGTATCAACCGATAATTTATAATTTGTTTACCATATCTCAGTTTTTTTTTTTTTTGTATTTTGTTGATATGAAGATGTGGGAAATATATAACTAATTCTCATTTGTAAAAATACAAAACTAGAAACCTCATTTCAATAGCAATAACACGGGATAACTGGGAAAGTAATATCGAGGAGGAAAATTTAATTATTCCTTTGGCGATGTAAGTCAGTAGCACTTTTTCCCGAACAATTTTTTTTATAAATATCTATTTTTTTAAGTTCATGGATAACCTAAAAGGTATTAATTCAGTTATTAATGATCGGCATGTTTTTTTTGTTGTTGTATATGTGTATGGATTTGAGGTCTTGTGTGCACTGCGACCCAAAGGATTTATTCTATCCCCCTTTCTTGTTGCGATACTGTGGAATCCAGTGTTTATAGTTGATCCATTAATTCCCTTCCTTTTAAAAAGTCTAGAATATGAGATAGTTTTAATTGCCCGAGATCTTCGTCTTCTATTTCATATGCACCCAGGTGTAGTACTCTGCAATTCCAACAAAACCTGCACGCCGCATTTTCTGCCAGTTCTAGCGTCTTCAGGTATTTGTTGAGGCGACATTGCCCCAATAGAACTACTTAGGTTGCAACATTCAGCATATCTACTCTGGTTATAGTTGTTCAGAAGAATCTTTGCTTGTCCCAGCCCTTGTAGGTTGTCCCAATAATTCGTTTTGCTCCTATCCAGTGTTTTTTTCCATCGCTCTGTACCTGATACCACAGAAGATTACAGATCCCGTGAAGGACTTGTCTGCCTCCGCTTTAGGTGTGTCCGGGAATCCGTTGTAGGCTAATTTTATTTTTCTTGTCTAGCTCGTTTAATTTTTCTAGGCAATCCCAAACAAGATTTTATGATATTGGAACTTAGAGCTGACTATAGGATAGTTCCTTTCTAGATTGAACCGAACACTTTTTTCAATTGCATAAATTTCTGCTTGAAAAATACTTAGTGCGTTGCCCAAACTTTCAGAGTGTTTGGTTCTGGGCCCCTACACTCATATTCCAGTTTCATCTACTGTTTTTCATCCATCCGTTTACCATTTAATGGCATTTCTGTTCATTTCTTGTATGTGTTTTGGTCCCATTTGTAATTTTTTTCGATGTGACGTCCTGAGGCATGTTTCAGGGTTGGTTTTTTCTGTTACGAGTTTGATATTGTATAAACATTCTATACAACAAATTTTGTGATTTAATATTGATCTAAACAATACGAATATCCACGCAAATTATTGGTTGCTCACAAAATTTGTTAAAACCAAACATAAAAAGGTTTTTTGTTTAATAATTTTCTTATAACTTCCATGAATTGACTGTCATTTTGAATTTTTCACAATAAACTGAGTAATATACATCATTTTTCATCTTCGTATCAACAAAAACTTTTTTTCAATAAAAGCCGATGTACAGTGTGTTCATAAAGTGATGTAATAATAATTCAGAAGTGAGTTAATTAGAAAGATCCCTCATTACATTGGAATATTTCATTATAGATACAATACAAGACATTTCAGGACAATTAATGACTGAAAAACCTATTACTTTATAACCAATAATGTTTTATCTATAACTATGAGAAAAAACACTCAATGTATTATCGATTTTTGTCAACATTATAATTATATTCAATAGTAATATTTCAACATCTATCAATATTCTTGTCATTTATGATGTCATCGATGTAACCTTCAGTAATTGCGATTAGGCATTATGTATTCATTATTTTGATAACTTGGAAGTAACGAGTTTGATTTTCGTAAAAATACCTGACGCAGGAAACGATCTATGGATAAAGAGAGAAGCTTGATGATGATGACCCTGATATAGGAACGATTTTCCTCTGAAGTAATTAGATAAGGATGGTTTATTTTCGTGTGAGACCTGCTCTTAGTGCGAGCTATTTTCTATATCTTCAGTTTTCATAAAATGTTACTTAGGTTCTCATTCAAATCATCTATAACGGAATTTGTACAAAATATTTATGAAATATTTCCAAATTTCTTCATACAATTGGAAATAGAAATCTGCTGAATCACCTAGAGGTGCCGTGGGTACTACATGATGATGATGAATAGAAATATAAAAATTAGCACGTTACGATACTTTATGAACACACTATATTAATTTAATCATATTATTAATACTCAATATATCATTATGGCAATGTTGGCAAGTTCTCGGACTCATCAACATCTTTTTTGTGTCATTAACTCCCACTATTCTTAATTATTAATGTATTTTATTTTCTTTTCTTTCTAGATTGTTTGTCATAAAGAAATACCGAATAGAAATTAATTTTGTTTTATATTTTGTATCGTTTTATGATCCCAATGTTTCATTTCGTAATTAAAAACTATTATTAGTGCGTTCTATAATTGTAAGATCTCAACTTGAAATGTTTCTCAACATTCTTCAGCTTACTCTTTTTAGGAATAATTTACGTGCTCCGATTTAATCGCTCTCTAACCTCACTAATTTTTAATTTTGATTACAACAGCAATTATTTTGATTATAACATTGTTCCTATTAAAGAAAAACGTTGTTCCTATTGTTCAGATGTATCAGAACAAGTATTACCACGATATTATTGTGATAGGATTATAATATATACAATTTTTTGACCAGTGCCTTCTCATTAAATCTTACTTACTTCCAAAAAATACGTTGCATTCGATACGTAGTTTTTAGAAGTAATTCGATTTTTTCTTTAACCTTATAATAAGAAAAACTTTTTATAAATACGCATTGATCTTATTGACTCAGTGATAAAATTCCATTACTTGAAGGATGTGGATATAAATAAGATATTTAGTTTTTAATCGAAGAGCGACCTGAATCAAATTTAAACATGAACGCAATTATTGTTAATTGAATAAGAGACACTGTTATCTTGATTAGATATCATGCAATCATTTAAAATATCTAAAATCCTGCAACTTAACGTTTTCAGGAGTTGCTTATTGCTCCGACTGGATCAGTCGGATTCAGCAACGTCTGAAAATGCAACGAAACGTAGTAGAAACAAACACTTTTTGGCATATGCATTTGTTAAGTGTTGAATGCCTTAGAATACTGAAAATTGAACAAAGTACAAATTCAGAATGATAAAACAAAAGATACTCATCGATGAAAATCGCATTCGAATGCTTAAATGTCCTTATTTTCTACTTAAAAATCACCTGGATCTTTATTATTGTTGAGATCCATACAGAAACACCTCTAACATTAAAAAATCATCTTCCGACGATTCTGCAGATATTATTCTAGTCCTAGTTTCCTCGAACGAACTTATGTTGAGTCTCATCATCTCCATTATCCTTCGGTCTTCATATTGATATTCAAAGAACACCGAATTACATCGAGTACATTTTCTGGATTGTTCGGTGTCAAGGAAAACCACGTTGTACTGACATTTCTCAGATAATTGTTATCGTTGTTTATTTCCAATGTTTTATTATAACTTTAACCATCACCATGGTTCTTGTTACTAAGTTCTTTCAGTTCCAGTTTCCTGGAACGAACTTACGTTGAGTCTCATCATCTCCATTATCCTTCGATCTTCATATTGATATTCAAAGAACACCGAATTACATCGAGTACATTTTCTGGATTGTTCGGTGTCAAGGAAAACCACGTTGTACTGACATTTCTCAGATAATTGTTATCGTTGTTTATTTCCAATGTTTTATTATAACTTTAACCATCACCATGGTTCTTGTTACTAAGTTCTTTCAGTTCCAGTTTCCTGGAACGAACTTACGTTGAGTCTCATCATCTCCATTATCCTTCGATCTTCATATTGATATTCAAAGAACACCGAATTACATCGAGTACATTTTCTGGATTGTTCGGTGTCAAGGAAAACCACGTTGTACTGACATTTCTCAGATAATTGTTATCGTTGTTTATTTCCAATGTTTTATTATAACTTTAACCATCACCATGGTTCTTGTTACTTAAGTTCTTTCAGTTCTAGTTTCCTGGAACGAACTTACGTTGAGTCTCATCATCTCCATTATCCTTCGGTCTTCATATTGATATTCAAAGAACACCGAATTACATCGAGTACATTTTCTGGATTTTTCGGTGTCAAGGAAAACCACGTTGTATTGACATTTCTCAGATAATTGCTATCGTTGTTTATTTCCAATGTTTTATTATAACTTTAACCATCACCATGGTTCTTGTTACTAAGTTCTTTCAGTTCCAGTTTCCTGGAACGAACTTACGTTGAGTCTCATCATCTCCATTATCCTTCGATCTTCATATTGATATTCAAAGAACACCGAATTACATCGAGTACATTTTCTGGATTGTTCGGTGTCAAGGAAAACCACGTTGTACGGATATTTCTCAGATAATTGCTATCGTTGTTTATTTCCAATGTTTTATTATAACTTTAACCATCACCATGGTTGTTGTTACTTAAGTTCTTTCAGTTCTAGTTTCCTGGAACGAACTTACGTTGAGTCTCATCATCTCCATTATCCTTCGGTCTTCATATTGATATTCAAAGAACACCGAATTACATCGAGTACATTTTCTGGATTGTTCGGTATCAAGGAAAACCACGTTGTACGGATATTTCTCAGATAATTGCTATCGTTGTTTATTTCCAATGTTTTATTATAACTTTAACCATCACCATGGTTCTTGTTACTAAGTTCTTTCAGTTCCAGTTTCCTGGAACGAACTTACGTTGAGTCTCATCATCTCCATTATCCTTCGATCTTCATATTGATATTCAAAGAACACCGAATTACATCGAGTACATTTTCTGGATTTTTCGGTGTCAAGGAAAACCACGTTGTACTGAAATATCTTATGAATAATTTCAAATATATCAATATAGTTGCATATACAAGGTGATCTCAAAATGTATTCAACTATACTGTACTTTTATTGATTGAAATGATGAAACAACGCTATATTTGTTTAATTCATTAATTAATATTTAAAGTATTGGTGGAAAGATTAATTTGCGTCGGGCTTAGAGGACTTGACGTTAATAATAAAAGATTAATCTTCCACATTTGCTTCATTCTTCTTTGATTCCATATTCCGCTTATTTCTTCCAATTATTCGAAAAAATGCGCGTGGGAATCGATCACTGTGTGCTGTCAACTGTCTCAAAAAGTGTTATCTATGGTGCATTCCACTAAGCACCCACAAAAATCATATTCATGACCACGGTCTTTCCCGTTCCACTTAGTCCGTAGCGTCATAATTGTAAATCTAATTGGAATGAATCGTGAGACGTTCGAAGCTTTGATGTGATAAAGCAGCGAAAATAAAGCGACAGCTTTAAGAAACTATCTTATATTTCGTAAATCTTTGAATTTACATCTACGTGAAATCAAAATGGGGTTCGTCATAAGAAGGGTCCAGAAATAACTAACAATTTCCTTCACCGCATCAAATAATTGGCATTGTCGTGGTTGTCATTTTTGTCGTTTTGAATTTTGAAAGTAATTTTGAAAAATCAAATAGTGTCTCTTTTATTAAATTTAAGGTTCTTCATAGTTTCATTCAGGTCATCTTGTACATATAGGTATAGATTATAATTTTCTTGGTTATTTTTTTAGATGTTATTTTTTTAACAGCAAAATTTTTGCTTTTGAATATTTTTATTAAATAAGAAATTATATGATTTTCATAGATGAACACGTCTTCGTGATACGAGTTTAAATTAGTTTAATATTGTTTATATGAACAGTCTTAGAGTAAGTGCTTTTTTGCAATTATTATATTTTTTTTGAGTTCCAAATATTTATTTTCGTTTAGGCTATTTAGAGCGAAACTTTTTAGTTGTATTTGATTTGTAAAAAAATCCTCGCGGTTTTACTAATTTGAGTTTATATTATTGTGAATATTTGGAACATTAAATATATTTTTTTAAACCGATTTGTGCTTTGGAAAAAATATATTACGCTTTATTTTAATGCGGCAGCTTTTCAAAAACGGTTTTGGTGTATATGAAAAAGATTTTGTTTGGATTTATCGAGGTGATTATGTTAAAATTGAGAGAAAAATTTGAAAAAAAAGAGCTTTTACTTTATGTTTTTTTACCAGGTGTAGGGACCAATGAAAGAAAAACAAGTTAACCAATAAAGTAGAGTCGATTTGGCTTTACTTTTTTCCACAGAAAAACAATACTCAAATTAATCGTGATTTGTGATTTATATTTACCATTTTTTTGTCATAGATAGTTTCTCTGATTTGATATTAGTTTGTAAAGTATTTACATTTGCTCCCGATATTATTTGTTATAATTTTTTCTTTAATAGATATATATTTTTATATTGAAGCTTACAGGTAGTGGTAGACATTTTCCAATAAATCTTTTTATTAAAATCGACTTTTATTCGAATATACAAGGTGTTTCATTAAAAAAAAACGACATAGAACAAACTCCAAAACATTTTGTATTTCTGTACTAGAATTTTATTTTGATATATTCTACGGTAATTTTACGGAAGAGCCATATAACACGATTACAAAAAAATTTTACAAATTATTGAATCCGATTAAGTAAGAATCAATTTTGAAAACATTTTTCGTTTACAACCAATTTATGAAATTAATTTTTTATATAAAAATAATTTGTTGACAATGAAACTATAAAGGATGTCCCACGCATCAATTTAAACATGTTTCAACTTGTTAAGACTAATCTAATTCTATAAAAAGTTATTTTTAATACTTCTCTTTTTGCTTATTGACGACGAAGTATCTTTTGCAAATAAATATTATGGAATTTCATAAATTTGTTCATTATCAAGACATTATTGGAACCAAAAGATTAAAGGGGGATGACTAAATTACCAAGCAAACAACACAGCATTAGTTTAATCGTTTTACAAGGATGGTCCCAGAAGTACCTGACATGACCTAGAAATGACGGTAGTTGCTTGAAAAGTACCATTATATTAGAAAATACGCAATATACACAGCATATGTTGCAAGTTTTAGGACGCCACGTTGTTTAGTTTTTGTTTGGCAGCCATTACTAGTGACCATTTTCAGTGAGAAACCTGTGTGCAAGATGGCTGCCGTCTTTGGAACGTGGTTCTATCACTTTACACCTTTAATAAAAAAACAATCAAAACAACGAACTTAAAAGGGAGAACCGGTTCCAAAGAAGGCAAAGATTGAAAAAAGGGAAAACTATCAACAGCCAGTATTATACAACAATGAGCGAAGAAACCAAGCAAAAATGACCGCATTTGGCTAAGAAGAAAGTGTTATTTCATCAAGACAATACACCAGCTCATTCATCTGTCATTGTAATGGCCAAAATTAATGAATAAAAGTTTGAACTGCTACTTATTCGTCGGATTTAATTCCCTCAGATTATTACCTGTTCCCAGATTTAAAAAAATTGCTCGTTAGTCAAAGATTTTCCAAAAATGAAGAGATAATATCTGCAGTTAATGGCTATTTTGAGCAGCTTGATGATTCTTATGAAAAGAGTATCGAATTTTCGTGTTTTCTTTGTTGGGCTAGGTACTTCTGGGATCCACGTGATAGAGGAGATTGAAGCTTGAAGATCGTTCCTTCTAAGGTCCTCTAAATACACGGGGTATTGAAATTACAGTAGAAAACCAATCTTGTTCCAGCATCGATTATTGGACTCCTTTGGACTATCTAAAGTTACCATACGTCGCCATTTAAAATCATCATTAAGGAAAATCTATAAAAGTCTTGTTGCGAGTCTGGTGGAACTATGGTGGTGTATGTTAAACCACATACTGTAAAAGTTACGCGGAATAGGTTTGAAGAACTTAATGGTATTCAATTCCTACCATATCCAGCATTTATTCCGGACTTTGCACAATCAGATTACTATTTATCCAGATCCATGCGAAATTCATGGGTAGGTAAAATTAAAATTCAAAGGTGAAGTTGAAAGTCGAAAGAAAGGTTTTACCAAGGTTTCAAAGAGCTTGCTGAACGTTGAGTCGCAACCGTTGAATACAATTTCGAATATTAATTCATAAAATTCATAATATTTGTTAGAAACATCACGTTTGACTTCCTTACTACTACTAATTGGAGTTGATTTGAAGAATAGAGCTGGGATTGGACAATACAGTTCCTTCCTACTTATTTATCCATGTATTCTTATCCCACAATTCTGCTTGTAGGACATTTGCTTTCAAATAAAACAAATTGAATGTCTTAAATGTATTCAATTGTGTAATTGAATCGATTGTAAGTTATTTTGACTTTGTTTTAGATCGTATCCACGAATGCCCTAAATGTGGCAAAAGATACAAACATCGTTGCCACATGTTGTGTCATCTTAGAGAATGCGGTCAACCGCCTAAAATTTGTTGTGTCCTCTGCCCTTATAAATCTCATAGAAGATCTAATCTTCGAAAACATCTCATGACTGTACACGCCAATACAGAATTAATGCAATAAATTATACTTTAAGTTCACATTGTTTTATTTATTTTTTAAACAGGTTTTTTTCCAAGCGTACTGTTTAATTATAAGTCGATAAGTCCTTATAAACATTATAGATCTAGATCTAGATTCTAGAAAGTCTTCAATTTTGAACAAACTAGGACTAGAAAAGAAATAAACATTAGTATAAAAACTATTTGAAATATACCAAAAGGAAATTTATTTCTTTGTATCCTTTCGCATTTACAAACGAAGTCAAATTCTCAAATTATGACAACCTTATTAAACTTTTTCTAAAAGTTGTACATTCCTAGGTTATCTAGACACAATTCTTTTCCGAGATTCCTATACAGCGTGAGCCATAAACTTTTGAGTACTGATCTAGAAGTCGAATGAGGTGATACCACTAACAACTTCGTATCGAATAAAACCCTAAAACGAAACACGCAGTCCAGACTTATCTCCAGCTGTTTTCTTTTCATTTTCGTGGAAAAATTGAAAACACTACTCCAATTATATAAGAATAGGTAATATATTCATCAGTATGTGTCGGAAAGTTTTAGAAAATCTGTTGGAGTAACATTTGTTTCCTTTTTTTCCAAAGCAATATCAAAAATGAAAAAAAATTTGGCTCAATTTGTATGTAAAGATATTTAAAATAACTTCTTACGCAGTTGTAATGTAATTCACCTTTTCCACTGTATTCAGCAGTCTATTAGAAGTGAAGCGGATGCTTGGATTTTACCTGGAGGTTACCTTTTGATCATCTCTGGAAGTTTATGATTTTCAAGTTCAATAGAAATAAATTAACACCCTGTAACTCACACAAATTTTTATTTCAAAACAACACATCTATAGTTCGACATTTTTTAAATGCCTACATAAATGTTGAATTAAAATAAATACGATTCTTGGTGAGTAAGTAATTTGTAAAGAAGAAAAGTTTTGGTATTGTTTGCCTTTTATTAATTCATTTCAGTTTTAGGGAAAGTTATATCATGAGGTCAAACGCAAAGAAGCTGAAGATGGTAGAAATCTATTTTACAATGGACCAAAATGTTTTTTGGAATCGTTACGAACATCATGAAGCTGGATATAAAATTAAATACTGATGCTAGAGTTTGGTTTTGGCGTCATGTAGATTAAAAGTTTATTTCATCTGACTTTGTATCAGAGCCTTTTTGTGGACTCTCTAGATGACACATCAATAAAGAACTAAACGAATGGCTGAAGTCTGAAAAGTCTAAAAAGTCCGAAGAATGTCTCGTGATGACCAGAATCACCTTAAGACGATGGGCATAGCAGTGGACAAATTCAGATGCTACTAGCAACCAATTGGAATAGAAAAACCCCAAAATTATTATCTTGTAGGTATAGGTACAAAGTGTCTGGAGAGCCAAAACGACTTCCCAAAACAATTTACAAAAGTTGAGAAATAGACTATTGACATGAAAACAAAAACAGATCAAAATTTTGTAAATATTCAGATATCGATAATGAACATTTTCAAAATATTATTTCAGTCAGTTATTTAAAAACATTGATGAAGAAAAAATTGTCACCAAGGTGTTAAAAATGAAGAATGATTTTGTATTCCTGAGATGTAATAATGGTGAAACCTTATACCAAACGCCTGTAGGGATAATAAAAACAAGAATTACCAGAAGCCAGTGATGAAACTATGGAACAGTGTTGCTTAAATTATTAGATTTTCTTCAAGATTATGTTAAAATATTTCTTTCGTCAAATAGTTTTGCTTTTTATAACTTTTAACAAGTCTTGTTCGGGCTTGAGACGGTGTAACTTACCTACTTAATCGATTTATTCACTAAACTGTGCACTAAACACTAAATTATTATCAAGCACTTATACAATTTAAATTAACTATTTAAATGTTTCAAAACTTTTCATATTGATGACATGTTTTGTAGATATGACATAGATATTTCAATACGTTTCTTCATGTTTTTTTACCATACCCAAGACAATATATGAATATCACTACACATTGTATACTTTTTATTTATTGAAATAGTGAACGTTATATTGTGGAATCTGTATTTGGGTTAGATGTTGTTGAAGTACATAAGTGTAGAAGTACCAGGATGTAGTTTTAAACTTAATTTTTGGGTAGGTAGATTTGATGGACATAGTACCAATTTTCAGTCTTATTTTGAAAAAAACTATATTACGTTTTACTTGTGTATAAAAAATGGTATATGTCCATCATTATATTTAGTTTTTTATAATAAAAATGGTCTATCCACGTTTTCAGATTTTCTGTCCTATTTTGAATCGGAGAAAGAAAATACGATTAAGAAGAGGAAAATAAAGAAAAAAGAAAATACTACCGTAGATTCTTTATCGGAACTGTTCATGTGTACCAAATGTACGAAAACTTATAGATTACGACATTCTCTAACCAGACACATTAAATTCGAATGTGGACAAGAACCTAAATACGCTTGTGAATATTGCCAAAGAAAATTTAAACATAAGTACGATTTGAAAGTCCATCAACGTAGTCAACACAATAAAAGTCCCGTAACAAACAAATCCAACGTTAAAAGTTCTTCTACAGGCGTTCTTTTCGATACTACAGATTTATTACAAAACGTTGCGGTCAATCTAAGTACTAAAATATGAGAGAATCCGTTCTTAAATGGTACGGTTTTTCATCTACTTTTCGTTTCCTGATATGCGCTTAAAGTCTAACGTCAAGTTTACATTTCGTTTGTCCTACCTTTATCTTCCAAAGTTTCGACTACGTTTTCACCTGAAATTTGATTGAAAAATCGATTCTTTCACAACAATGAAATTACAACGTTTTTAATTCATACATCCACTTATTTATATTATAATTTGACAGCATTTAATCAATTATTTCGTTGAAAATAAGGTAACAAGGTAGGTAACGTTTTACTATATTTCGATATAATTCTTCTTTGAAACTACCAACAACAAAAATAAATGAAAATTGTATTATAGAATGATCAGTTATCAAGAATTTCTTGGAATTGTTATAAAGAAGTTTTTTTGGGGCACCTCCTGATGCCAAATCATCTGCTCCAATTCTTCATTACGAAATAGTTTCTGAGCTAACATTGACGGTATCTTTTCCAAATCGTTCTTCCATATTAAATGTGGAATTAAAATAAACAAACTCTACAATTTCTTTATAAATAATGTCAAATTCATGTTAAAAGGCTTTCATACAAATCTCTTGGAAACATTTCGTCGTTTTCGATTCATAAAATGCTCTTGTTTATTTATTTATTGCTAAATTCTCTGTTGATATCATCTCTTGTACTAAAGTCTTCTGTAGTTGAAAAAAATTGAAACCAGTTTTTTTATGGATATTATTTGACTATTTACTAGGTCTTTTAGTAACGTCAGGATGAAATACCTTCTCAGTATTCATTAGTTTATTATTGTAGTTGTATATTTTGGGATAAATATTAGTTACGTTATCCTCACACATATGGAAACCTCAATAAGTTTGAGTTCAAGTACTCAGTATCCAGTACAAGCTTACCAGTTTGTCGTTAGAGGGAAAATAATGTTTAAAACTTTGTACCAACATGACTAAATGATTTTTTTTTGTTACCACAACTTTCACACATTGTTCTTTTTCCTTTATTCAGTCATTTTTGGTTAATTTTTTATTTCCTGTCGCATACTTTCAACATTCTATAAAAAGTAGTAACTCACTAATATTTAATATATAGTATATTTCTAGAATTTATAGATTAAATTAAGCTCCATTACAAATTATCTTACTTTATCTCCCAGGCTGTTTTCCTCTCCGAAGTTTCTATGAGAAGAGTGTCAGACCCTTTTTTTATATCACTATTCGGAATCCTGTCTCTAAACATAGTTTCTAGAATCTCCAATACAAATGTTTTTTTTACATGTGACTTTTTTGTATAATCTTTCGTAAAATGCAAGTCTTTCAAACAATTTGCTTGTTCTTTTTATAACTTTCAATTCAAATAATTCTTGGAGCTTGAAAAAATGGATGGCTGTGGATCTTTTAGCTACTAAATTAACGTGGGGGTCAAATTATAATGAAAAAATAACACTCAAGTTATAATTGTTTAATTATATTGTGAATTAAATTTACTATAGTTTAAGAAAAGCGAAATCAGAGATAATTTTTCGAATGTAGATATAGCATACATGGGAATATATTTTATCACTTCGATTTTTGGTAATTTTTGATTGTCGAATGTCAAACATCAGTTTATTATTAATTACTAACAATATTAGGACGTCAGGATGTAAATTTGTAATGATTTGCACTACGTTTCTCTATGATGATCTCATGGTATGATTTTGAACAATTTATATTTAATAAAACCTCTGTAATTCCATAATAACAAAATTATTATCAACTTTCAACCCACTATCTGTATTTCGACTCCTGTAATAACCCAAAAAATGGGACAAACTTTCCTATTTTTTAAACAAAGATTCCAATTGCATCTCATAATTCCCATTTTAAAAAATCTAAATGAGTCGCCGCGCACTTTTTCTTTTTGTGCCATGTCTATGTTTGTAATATGAAACGGGCTATTTTTTCCTTTACCTTGTATAAATATTCATTCTGTGTATTGTTACGTGTGAGGTGCCAAAATTAACTCCCTAAGAATGTTGTTAGATAAAAATCTCAAATAAAAATTGACTTATTTCAAAAAACTTTTCCAATTCTAGGCAGTCAGCTTTTCTCCTCACTCTGTATAGTAAATTAATTAATTAATTTCAAATCTCGATGTTTTGAACTGATAGTATTGAATGACCAAAAAGTATTCTATAATTGCTTATTATTTATATGCTTTAATTTAGTATTATTTTTCAATGTAATCAATACCAGTGCCTTAATATTATAAGTAATTAAAAAAATTCTACATGAAAATGTTTTATTAAATCTATTTTTTCTTCTACATAACCCAACATTTCTTTTTTTCCAGATAGCAGTAATTTTGAATAAAATACTGTTAATACATAAACTTCGACTAGCTTTCATCAATTTTTAAAAACTACCTGTAAATATTTCAATAATCGTTTTTGGTTTTTGGGAATTAATAACCTCTATAAAAACTATGGACAACGCTTTTTGATTCTTTTGTGGACTTTATTCTCAAAATATCTTGCGACAACTTTATATTAAACTCACTTTAATCACCCAATCTTTTTGTAGGTACCATATTTATTTGCCCACAGTGCTTTAAAGTCTATAGAACTACGAACTCATTAGCAGTACATCTATCAAGAGACTGCATATGACTTTGTACTGCGAAAGTTACTCATAATCGTAAATAGAAACGAGGGAAAAATAATTTGTTCTCTGAATAATATAATTTATTACCACTATCAAGAATATAATTTGTTTATAGTGCTCAATTTTGATTTAAATAATTAACTGCTTCATTTAAATCTCAAAGTTAAACTGGTCGTTGGCTTTTTAACCACCGATCACTGATGATCTGCAATACCCTTCATGCATGATAAGGAAGAAACTGCAGTCTACGTTATAGATGAGTGCCAAGTACTTACAAGTGTGAGGCTTAGGCCAGTACTACACGATTCGTCGAACGTTTGCACCAACATTAACTTTCCAACTTTGGTTGAACATTGGACGAAGGCTGGAACCTTATCTAAAATTGCCTAAAGAAATAAAAACGGGGCAAAACGCTGATGAACAGAGTACAAGAGATATGAATTCTCTTAAATTAAACTGGTGGCAACTTTGATTTTTCATACAAAATACACGCAAGAGGACTTGAAATGTGGTTCCAACTTCGTTCCAATGCTGGCTACGCCTTCAACGCAACCACACGATCATACCAGCATCCAACGTTGGTAGCCTTGGACGTATCTTGTGGTAGCGGCTTTAAACAGTTTGCTTAGGTACCTCTTTAGCTTTTTATAGGACATAGTATTTGGACAGCCCAATAACCAGCTAAGAAATCTAAAGGTAGGAATTTTATTGTTGATCGAATGTTGTTTAAAACATTTCTAATACTGATTTGATTTTAGATCAAGATCGAGTGCAATGTCCGAGCTGTTTTAAATATTATAAAAGCCAACATTCTTTGAAAGTACATCGCGTTAGAGATTGTGGTAAAGGAAAACAATACGCCTGTTCGCTATGCGTCTTAAGTTTTAAAAGGAACGAACATTTGAAACGACATATGTTGAATAAACATAACGTTCATTTTTCTAAATTATTATAACGTGTGTTGGTATGATTGGAGATTGAATTATTTATAATAAAAATTTTTTAGTTCAACTTTTGTTATTGACTGTATAATGGGAAAGCATTAGAATTATCACCATCGAGATTTTAGCCTGATGTATTGGTTTTAATTACAACTTGTCTAGTTTCACTTTGGAAGTGAGATGCGCTCTACATTCCGAGGAAAATTTCTAACAATATTTTCAATACAAAATCTTGAGATTAAAAGTTATATTTAACACATACTTATAATTCTATAAAATGTAGAATGTTGGAAGGTTATTTGGTCCAAAATAACCTTCCAAAGTCCAAAGAAGTAGTATTCCAGCCGCCGCGTACGCAACATTTGTTATTGAGTCATCTTCGGATAAAGCAAATAATTTCAGAAAAATAAAAATTTAAGGTTATGCAAAATCATCGAAATGAAACTGTCAACTGTCAACATTAAAGTGGCTAGAGTGACATTTGAGGAAGTTAAAGTTGTCTACTCCAGAGCGTCCCGAAAGTGTTTTGCTGCCACTTTCATTACATGGAACACACTTGGGTACACTACTATATTCCGGAAGTGGAGGAAGAAAGCTGTTGGTGAGGTAGTTAAACCGAATGTAGCGGGGAGGAAGATACAACCGATGCGATACTGCTGTAAGCGACGCTAGATCTCATACAGCTCGGCTTAAGATGGAAACGTTGAACGAATTGGGTTTCCTATAGTCCGGATTTGTCACCATGCGACTATTATTTATTTGGTCCATTGAAAAAGGCACTTGGTGTACTGTGATTCAAAAGCAATATGGAAGTTCGAATGATTACGTGACAAGCCGAGATATTTTTACGAAAAAAGCATCCAGTAAATATTTGTAGAGTGTGATCCGAAAAAAGTATGAAATAAATAAGCTTTTTTTTCATTTTTGTCTCCTAACTTGCACTCTAATCCAATAATAAATTATTGATGACAACAGCAATAAGAACGGTCTAATGCCAGAAATAGATTGGGAGCCTCTAGGTAGAAAACGTTGAGTACGACCAACTCTAAGATAGGAAACATACAGTAGACATGCAATAATAGATGGACATCTGAGAATAGCGGACTGGAATAAATCTAACAACTGTGAAGTCGTAAATTGAAAAATCGGATCAGAAAAAGCAGGAACCAAGACTAACCATTGCCACATCGATACTTGGTTTCGTAGCTCTTCGTTTCTGATAGATAATAAGATAGATGGGTCGACTTTCTAGTGATCGTGAAAATATCGTACTTCCAACAGTAGGTTTGAGGTCAGTTTTTAATCAAACGCTGTCAATAATTTATTTTATCCTTAACCTTTTGGTGTTACCATCTCACACGTCCATATTTCATTGGTTTTACTTTTATTGTAATAATATTTTCGCCATTATTCATATTAACAATTCTCTCATGGAAGTTTTTACATGTAGCATTCTGTTTACGATTGGTTGCTGATGCAATTGTCGGCACGCGTGACCAACGCGCATGTAAACCTCAAAGACAAAATGAAATTAGACAATGTATATTTATTGTTTATTTAATTTTATACTGTTGTCCTTTGCAGGTCAACTCTTGATATGTCCTCAATGCTCTAAAGCGTACAAATCTAAAAACTCATTAGCAGTTCACCTTTCAAGAGATTGTGGTATTAAACCAATATATGTTTGTATAACGTGCAATAAACCCTTGAAGCGTAGAGATTATTTAATGCATCATTTATTAACGAATCCGGGATGTAATAAAGGAAACGCCGATTGTAGTTTTACTAAAATATCAGACGAGAATGTGATTAAACAGTATATTCGATAGTATCCTTTATTTTTTTTCAAATTTTCTTGATCATAAAGTTTTCGATTGTTAGCACTAACTAAAAAATATCTGTAATTTGCGCGGAATTTTTACGTCTTCCTTGAAAGTTTTACTAATTACATTTCTAAGGAAAAATACAGTGCAGTGGTTCCGCAAAACTAGAGAAAAAACTTATATATGTCTGGTGTGTAACGAACATTTTCGAAGAAAAGAACATCTGAAATCCCAAATCTCAAGTACTTAACCAAATGGGTTACTATTACATAACTAATTTTCAAAATGACAATTTTGAATGTGAAACTTTTAACGAACGGAACGAAAAAAATGAAAAAAATAAAAATGAAACTCATTCATGCAACAACCCTAATGTTGGTGAATGAATCTAGAAGTTGCAGTTCTCTTTTACTTAATCCTGATGTCTTCAGGTGCCATGTAACTTTCTTCATCTTATTCCTTATTGATCTTCCTTTCGTTTTCACTGAAGGGTTTGGCGTCTAAAGAATCCAATTTCAACAAAAACAGTGTGTAATGACACATTCAAATACAAGAAAACACTTTGGTGTCATGAAACAAAATAAAAGACTGCTATAATGAGTGTTGCATCTACAAAAAATAGTATTCGTTGATTTCATCTTATTATAATAGAACTTTATTTCTAAATCTTTTCCATGGATATCGGTCAAAACGATTACTCCATCTTCAAATTGGTTATGGGATATTTGGAGTATTTTTGATTGCGGAAAGTTATTCATTGCAACAATGTAAGCTTTCGTTTTCTTCTTCCTCTTTCAATAGGACCAGGTCCCGTTCAATCCTGTACGTTTGGTCCTCTTCTTGGATCTTCTTGAGAAGCTGAACTCCAGCTCTCGTACCAACTCTTCGGGGGTCTGCCTACAGTTTTAGCCCATCTGTTTTCTGACATTCTATCTACGTGATACCTCCAGAATCTTTCGTTTTGTAATTCAGTTATTTCAGCTAATTATCTCCCTTCAATCTGACGAAGATATTTACATTTGTTTGTTGTCCGAGACCCACTACAAGACGGATGAGCTTCTTCCTTTTAATGATAAGAAACTATATTAGTCGAAATGACAAGTATTTTTGGTTTTACGAACCAATGATGCCAATAAGCACAGTAATCAAATATTATAAATGTAATTTCACAATTTCGTACTTTCAGGAATTCAATGTCCGACTTGTAACAAGCTGTACAAAAATCATAATAGCTATCGTGTTCACCTGTACTACGATTGCGGAAAAGAAAAAACAGTCTGCTGCACAATGTGCACATCAACATTCAGAAGAAAACATCATCTCACTAGTCACATGAACCGAGTACACAGAATTGATAACATGATTTGATTTCTTATTTCAATATATACCTTAAATATTATTATACTTTCAACTATATTTACCATATTATAGGGTCATAATTGAATTGCTTGATAGGTATGAACACTTTGAGGTTATAGTTTAAGTGTTTGAAAGTGTTTTATAAATGATAAAATATCCAAGAAACCTAGTTCAACAATTTGAAACCTTCAAACGTAGTTTATTAAATGTGTAAAAACTGTTTTATGACCTATATAACTCTTTAAATCCGTAATTAAATTGTTTGATGCCTTCTATTGTGTTTTACGAGTCATAAAACATACCATGAAACACTAAAGGGTCCACAAATCAAGTGTCTAACGCCCTTAGTGCTTTATAAATAATAGAACATTTAAGAATCATAGTTAAACTGTTTGAAGCTTTTGGAAATGGTCTTTAAAACGTATGAGAAGTGTTTTATACACTGTAAAACGCTTGAGTCATAAAACATACCATGAAACACTGAAGGGTCCACAAATCATGTGTCTAACGCCCTTAGTGCTTTATAAATAATAGAGCATTTAAGAATCATAGTTAAACTGTTTAAATATTTTGGAATTGGTCTTTAAAACGTATGAGAAGTGTTTTATACACTGTAAAACATACCATGAAACACCGAAGGGTCCACAGGTTAACTGTTTGACGCCCTTAGTGTTTTATAAATTGAAGAACCATAGTTCAACTACTTGAAGTCTTTAGAAGTGGTCTAAAAAAAGTGTTTTATGATATTCAACTGATGGATTCTATAAAACTTTAGTTGTAGTAGTAGAACCATAAAAAAAGTCATAAAACACTTTGGGATCTAGGGTTCAATTGCCTGACGCCTTTTTAATGTGGTATATGAAACTCTAGTGTTTTATGTGTCATATATGTCATGAAACACATGGAATTAAATTGTTTATTTGTGAATATCTACATTATATATAACTCATGGATATAGACAAAACAATTTGATTCATTCATTCATTTTAACTTGGATGAAATTAAGAAAAAGTTTTATTGATAATTAGTGATATCCATCGCTATTTCATTTTGTATTATTGTTGATATTTCCAAATTATCTTTTCTTACTATTGAATTCGTAAGTTTCTTTTTTGACTTTCAAATCATTTTTGGCTATTAGACAAATTTTCAGTGATTCTGAATCTATCGGATAAAACTTACGGTCATAGATTTTATTCTTCTAAATAATAAGAATCAATAATGATTCTCATTAAGAAGCTGATGGTTATATCAATTTGTGATTAAAAGACCTTACTCAGAAATATACAGACGAAATCTATATTGCGATAAACTCTGATTTTCTCATTCAATTATAATTGTAGGTAACACGGTGAGATGCCCGACTTGTGGAGGACATTATAAGAACGTCTTTTCGTTGCAATCACATATGAGACAACAATGCGGCAAAGAAGCTCGTTACCAATGTCCAATCTGTTCAAAAAAATTCAAAAAGATCCATAACATGAAGAGACATATATTGATACACCAAAGACCATTGTTTTGAAGTTGTACCTGAAATTATTTTATTACGAGTATTAAATTTTGTTATATTGTCCATTAAAAAAATATTAAATTGTTTATAGAAACTAATTTTATCAAAGGAACATCCATAATTCGTAATGGATGATCAAATATATTTTGATTCGTATATCTTAACGATAAGTTACTGATTCATAGATTTGTTTACAGAAACAAAAAGTACTGCATTCGAAAAAAAAAAACGTTTTTAATTTAGTGTGATATTGAAACCTATGCCTGGTTTTATACTATTCATTTTGTACCGTATTCTAACATTAGAAGCAGTATAAGTTTGAGGAATCTTTGGAATTTATATGAAAGGAATTTTGATTCAACTAACCACAAATATTTCTTGAATTCCGCAACATCTGGATGAAAATTATGTTTCTAATAAGACATTTTAGAATTCTCCTACCAAAAACAGAGGGATCAGCAGCTTGTGGCTTGAAGTTTGGACTATCCAGTTCCGTACGAAAAAATCAGTAATTTATTATCACACTCCATAGAAAATATGAAAATTTGAACTATTGTTTTATTCCTAGAAATGAAATCACGTGACTTATATTTCAGCAATTTCATTTTATTTCAACATCTACCAAATGCGGCGCAAAAATTCAAGCTTTCTCATGTCCACATTTTCAGCACTGCTACATCTGTTAGCTCGCGAACTTTCATTCGACGATCATCCAGTACTGGAGTCGTCACCTCATTTGGTCGACCACTACAATGTAGGTCATACCGCCTTTGCTACCCAGAGTAGAATCTAGTTCAGTTCTCAATTGGTTGGGCTAAGACCTTTCAAATATTCAAGTATTGTATCAAATAACGATGACCAAACTTTTCCATGTTTATAAATTCACTGAAAACAACGTGGCATCTTCAAACTTGAAACATATGCTGAATATTGTGGTATTTTCCAAGCAATTACCGCCATCTCTGGGACGATCCTCGTAAAAATGTTGTGTTGTCATTCATCCACCGCACGACTATAGTTAGTTTTGTTTTTTAAAAATTCGAAACGATGCAACTTTTGACAAGAATTAGTTCAGCAAAATTTTGAAAAGAATAGATTCGCTGAAAAATGTCAGCGATTTAAAATAAACAAAAACGTACTGGTGTTTATATTAAATTCTCTCAACACAAATATAAATGCGATCAATGTTGAGTCATTTGAAATTGATATTAGATCGTTCCAAATGCAATTGTTAGATCAGAAAACCAAAAATTAATAGTAATACCTTCATATTTGGCGTTTGGAATAGTCTTTTTCAATGTTATACTGAAATGAAGATGCTGGTTTATAAAAGGCTGACGATTTTCACTTCGAGTCATTTTATATCAAATAATAAAAAAATAAAAAGCCGTTTATTTTAAATCAAAATATATATAGTAAATAATATAATATCGATTCCATTAACAGTGAAGTTAATCCAGGCAATGACTATTTTTTTTTCTTTTTTTTTTTGACAACTCTATCGTGCTGCCTTCTCCTTGTGGATGTGATGTTAGTAATTTTTCGATACAAATAAGTACGGAAATCGATAAGTTGTCTTATTCTAAGCAACTTTTGTTCTATAAAGTTTTTTCTAAAAGACAATACTTTTCGACTTAATCGCGAATGAAATTGTTAGGTAAAAAACCCTGTTTTCGGAGAGCTTTTCGCAAATAACTGGAAAGAAATGTATAGCTTATAAAAAAACAAAAGAAAATTCTGTAATTATGACATGTGCAGATCCAGTAGTTGAAAGTTTATTGATATTTTCAAATACAAAAATGGAAAGTTGCAACTTACAATCAGCACTTATTTAAGTCCGTTAAAAAACTTTCATCATCATCATCAGTAAATTATTTTGAAATATTATATTTCCAGTTTTCCAAAAAATCTGATTCAATGGTAACAGATCGGATTTGGATATATATTTTAATATGAAAAGGAAAAATAACTAATTTTATCTTTGGTACACGTTGTTGCACGTTACGCGAATTTCCGAAAAAAAAATAACAATTTTAATTTTTAGGTATTTTGCAAGGATTTGATACATTTAGTTGTGGATTGTGTAATGTTAGTTTTTATAGAGAAAGTTCTTTACAAAGACACAAAACATATCATGCTTTCATGGATAGTTTTTAAATAAACTTTTTACTGTATTCTACTATTTTTTTTTTAATAGATTTTATAATTAACTTTGTATAATTTTTTTTCGACCCCAAATTTACGTATGTGAAATTTTTCCAATTAAATTCATACAGGTTACAATAAAATCATTCGGCTAACTGATTTATGATCTATTTGATTTATAATAGAGTTTCAGGTAGTAGGTGTTTGGTGTAGAACGAAATTTTTGGATGAAAAAACATTCTGAAATATCATTATATATTACATATGTTTTTGACAATAATTTCTAAAAATCAGTATCCATAGTAGAAGTGCAACTGGGTTAATACAGGTGATGGTTTATTATGAGAAAAATTAAAAAAAAGTTTTCATAAATTAACTAAATTCGAGGATGATTTGTGAACAAAGAAATTTTAATCACTTTAAACAACAATATAAAAACCTGTATCAAAAATATTTTCTCCGCTACGGCATACACCATATTTATGAAAACTTTTTCTACTAACCCCCGATTTCCATGTTTTTCCTTGCTCCAATAATACGTTTGAATGAAATTCCAGATCCAGATTTCGTGGAACACAACGGCATATTTTCTTGTGTAAAATGTTACAAAAGCTACAAATTCAAAGGAAATATAAGAAGACATTTGAAATACGAATGCGGAAAAGAAGCTACTTTTTCATGTCACCTGTGCAATTTCAAATGTAAAAGAGCAGATTATCTGAGGTTTCATTTAAATTCTAAGAAGCATTCCAATGTCGCCAACATTAGAAAAATCTATTTCGACCAATCGTATAATCTCAAACAAGAAATGGGCTTTTTGAAACAAGATTGATAGCAAACAGCATTTTTTTTAATTTGTAGAAGTTTGGTATGTTTATAGAGCCTGGTATATAAAAACTACAACATAAAAATGAAAAACTTACTCTTCATATAGCTTTAGTTTTTATTTTTAAAATATTCTATACAATTAATACAGTCTTCCCTTCATCAAGGTCATATTTTGGATTTTTTTTGGTAAAATCTTAACTTTTGGTGTCTGTCAACAGAAAAACAGTTTCAAAAAACAAGATCGAATATGCCAAAACGTATTTTTCTAATCAAATTTTCTATCGAAAGAGACCAAAAAGTTTTATACAGAAAAACGGTCTAAGAAGATGGAAAATTTTTCGAATTGTTTGCAATCTAGATTATAGAATTGTCTACTAAAATGTTCCTCGTATTTCTTTCTAAGAATCAACAATCAAATAAGATATCTTCGTCCCAAAAGTAAAAGCAGCAGATTCCTCATCGATAACTCCTCTACTAAACTTCTTCGAACTCGTTCGAACTCAGTTCCCCACGCGATGAATAGAAACTTTCTCGAAAATCACTTACGAAGAGGAAAAGTTTTCCTAAAATAAGCCATAACCCACACAAAAAGTCCCTATTCCCTCAATACAACTATGACAAAAATTCTATTCTCTAGATTGATCGCAAAAAATTTCACCCATGAGGCAGTGTAGTTGCGGTTATTACCCTAAATTTTGACTTGAATAACTTTTTTATCACAAATAACAACTTTATTTTTACTGGTGTACCCATAGGTTTCTACAAAAATTTTGCTACGACGGAATGTGCAAGAAATTTCTCGCAAGATCGAAATATTGCGCGTCGCTTGACATTATGCAAGTCTCTTGCCATTGCATCAAAGTTACAAAGCTTTAGGCAAGTCAAATGATCTAAGACTGATATTTGGTGGTTGTTAAGTCAAAAGTAACTAGATTTATTTCTTCCTAGAATTGCAGCTTGCACGCAATAAAAATAGCATCAAACCGTGCTGCAAATGCGAGATTTTGCATGAGTTGAACTTCATCTGCGCATGCTTTTGATCAAGAAACGTTGTATTGCATTATGTCAAGCGGCCTATAGAAACCGCAGCTTTCAAAATGCCATGAATTGTGTCTACGGCGGACCGAACGTTTTCTTTCGATCTCCTCTCCTATTATCAGGCGGAGAATCTCATTTTATGTCCTAGGTACTGAAACTTTCTCTCCTTGATTGTCGTGAGAAGTTGCCCATTTTCTGTAGGACCTCTATGTTTGTCTTATGTTCCGTCCAAAATATCCGCAGCATTCGCCTGTAGGCGCACATTTCGAACGCATCATTTTTCTTCTTTGTGGCCGCATCCACGGTCCAACTTTCGCATCCATACAGAAGAACAGGAAAGATGTAACAGCGAAGCATTCTGGTCCGGAGTTCCAGGCTGAGGTTGCGGTTTGCCACAAGTATCCTCATGTTGTTCAGAGCTTTCCGCGCTTGCTCAATTCTTGATCTGATTTCGTGTTTTGGGTCGCATTGCTGATGGAAGAGCGTGTCCAGGTATCTTAGAGATGTCACTTGTTCAATGATCTCTCCATGGAGTCTTAGGGTGGCGTTTCCTTGCATTTTTGAGAATACCAATAGTCTGGTCTTGGACGTATTCGAATTGCTCTCTATATATTTTACAATAACGTCCACGAGGGATTGAAGTTATGGTAAGCTACTGGCCACTACCACGGTATCATCTGTGTAACGTAGATTATTTATAATATTTCCATTGATCTGATTCATTGTATACTGCCTCAGAGTAGAGGTTAAACACTAGGGGAGACAATACAGTTCCATATAAACGACGTTAACAAACTATGGTATGAAATGATAAGCAGAGGACTCAGCAATAGAACCCAGCCTTTCCGTATTTACATAAAACTTCTCATAGAAGGACCAAAGATGGAAATGGGTGTGAGTTAATTATAAAACAGAGTTCACTTCCAATCAATGAGATTTAAATTGACACTATTAGGTAACATCTAGTTGCAAGATCGTCTTCCGACGATGACAAACGTCTTATACCAAGTAATCCTCCGATATAGAACCACAAAGCCGTTGATAAATATTTGTGTTGCGGTCCTGGTATAAAGACATTAAATTGCTTAGCAAGTGCTGGTCTTTTTTGGTTTAAACAGTGCTAAAGTAGTATCGCTCCTTTGGAGAGTACAATCTCTTATCATTGCTGTTGGTTATAAGAAGTAGTGGCAGGAATCCACTTCGCGCTTCGTAGGTGTTTTGCATTTCCATTCAAACAGTCTTTGATATCAGTCTAATTAAATCTACTATAACTTTTTACTTTTGAATGAAAAATACTGTGTGTAGAATTGTAGCAGACGATAATTTCTGTGCCTTTAGGGATGGCTTGATCAGACCCGTTTACCGAGCCACGATTATTAAAAAAAGAATGCATTGGTTATGGATCAAACGCTTAACTACGAACAGAAAAATTTTGGTACGCAATGTTAAAGAATTAGAAGTGCTGTTGGCGCAGAAATTGCTCATAGAGTATCATCCAAGAAACCTAAAGATATTGTAGAGCTTGCTCAATAATTGAGTATTAGATTTACTAATATATATGCTAGATTACGTAATTTTGAAGATGTTTCACGAAATAATTAATCAATTTCGATGAAATTTCTGTACAACCCGCACAAAGTTGTTGATAACCGATGGGTGTGTAAAGTTAGGTAGAATATTAAGCGAAAACTGATACTTGATATTTTGAGTACTGCTCCCACAGAACTTTGAAAGCTGCAAATTTTGTTTTTTAATGTAGATTTAGATTCTTTCGAAAAAAAAAAAAATTAAGAAAGATTGAACCTTTTCTCAGTAAGGATCTTGTTTCGTATCAAAAGTAAGAAACAACCGACAATCTAATTGAGCCACCTCGTATATAAAAGTATATTATAAGAATATTATTAGGCAATAAATTATTGTTAACAAATTTATTGATTCTATATCATTATATCAAATTAGTGAAGCTGAAAGATTATAATGTAAAGTAATATCTTCCAATATAAAAAATCTGCAGCTTTACTTTGAGTCCTCTTTCAAAATTCTTAATCATAGAACATGGATCTTCAAACTCCAAAAATAAGTTCATAAAATCGTACGTCGATTCAACGGTTTTAACCCTGCGATGAACAATTAGCTTTTGTTTGATTTTTGATTAAGTAGCTTTTTGCGATTCATCACTCACCGTACCAAGGTCCGTTTTCTCAACTTGGTTAACATGAAAGGATCCAATTTCCCATTACAAAGGGGTTCCATGTCGTTCAAACGACAGCCGAGTGATTGTGGATACGTATACAACGTTAGATATTTAGATGATTAGAAATATTCAGAAAAATGATATTTCTTAAATTTTATAGACCTGTACAACGTAATCACGGCCTTGTTGTATCTGAAGTACCATGTAATTTTTTTCAAACAATTATGAAAGTTAAAGAAAATACTCTATTTTGTATAATTCTTTCAAAAGTGCACTTATAGATTAAAATACAATACAAAATCGTTGATGTTAAGTTTTGTAATGTTAATGTTTGAAAGTTATTTGCTTGTTATACGGAAAAAAATTGATATGATAAAGGGGAAGGATAAATTTTATTAGAAACATATTTTATACTTAAATATATAGATATGAACGATGAAAATATTGTAACCACCACCCTATTTGCCTCCACATTTAAAAATACATAATACAGGCACACATTCATTTACGACATTTCTCATTTGACCATTTTCCCGAACTATTTCTTCTATAAAACAGTAATCCTTCGACTTCTGGTAATTCCGAGTTGTCTTATTTTGAGAATTTCAAGTTACCTTTCTTTTATAACCTGGTACACGCTTTAGGAAAAACCAATATAGTCACACTTTTGTTCATTGATTCACACAGATATTTGGTATAGATTTAATTGACTTTTGTTGTCATGTCTAACAATATTAAGTTATCAGGTAAGTATATACAAAAAAATTTCATTGCACCATAATTATTAACCCTTATAATCCAGCTATTTGGCAATAATGTAGCTTTCTCAACTTCACTTAACTGAGGAGGCTTCAAGTACACTTTTACTTCAAATATCATAGTATTTATTGAATTAGGCAGGAAGGCAAAATATGAGTGCATGCTTTTTCAGTGAAAGGAGTACATTGTTTCATAGCACCCCCTTGTACTCTTCACGAATACAAACATCTAAGAGAAGTTCATTTTTTTCTCGAAGCGAACAGATCTCGAACGCCTAGATTTCAGCGGAGCTACGCTGCGCTTAGAGATTCGGCACGTTTCGTATATATTTTTATATATATATTGTTTTATTGAGGTAGTTATCCGAGGAAACGGTCGAAAGATGAAAAATGTCGTGTTTCTGTATTATGTATTTCCAAATGCGAACGCGTGGTCGCCACAATATGACTACTTTATAGAAAAACCAATAATTTACGATAATTTATACTATTTTATTCACTATCATCGATATATCTAGCACCTGATTAGCGTAATGTAATTTGTTAAATGTCCTTCACTTAATTAATATTCGTTTCCATATTTATACTAAATGTTATTATTATTATTTTAATTATGTAAATAATATAGTGAGTAAGACACGATTTTTATTTTCTGATTTCTTGATATCAAATTTTGATACCTTCAAAGGCAGAAAAGCTGTTTTTTCACTGACAGGAAGTCATTTCAAGTGTTCTCTATGCATGGAATAATTTGCTGTTGCAAGGGTAAAAGTTAAAGTACGTTTGTTAATAATATCAATTATCGTCGTTTCAATATTTCCTCATTTATTTTTTCGATAGGAAGTCCAGTCACTATTCTTCCCAATTTTCTTTCATCCACTTAGTTATGGTCCTTCATCGTTTATTTCTTTCAATAACTTTGCCATGACTAATTTGTGTTCTTGCGTTTTATAAACGTACTGCTTTTAGAATAATTCCTAGGGCGCATTCAATTTTGAATTGTCGACCTGTAACTCAAATTCTATAAGTTCCTACAATACCAACTTTGGCTTTAAAACAAACTTGATGCTGTTTTTGTTAACTTGATTGAATAAGACAAGTCGAAAATCAAAATCGGAATGTTTACAATTTTATGTTATTAGATATAACTATGAAACAACTTGTAATGTCACTATATGTAGGCGTATTGCCTATGTCGGAATTTCTAGTCAACTAGATATTTAATTGTCTCACGTCTATTGTCTATTTGACACCTCCACCTGTCAACAGTGTTGGCATTCTATTTATTACAAATGTTTTAACTATTGTCTCCGCGCTATATGTCATCATTGATCATAGACATGTTTTAACGGGTATTCCAGCGGATTTCTTGACTTGTTTTCACTCTCTCCCCTTCAGGAACTCAGCGATTGTAGTTTTAAAATTAACACTTACAGTAAACCCAACTCTCGATTCCGTCTGACCTATACACAACATTAAATTTGACACTTCAACAAATTCACACATGTACTTCAACAGGTAAATATCGTCACAGAATTGTCGGCAAATATCACACCTATTGATGTTAGACTTTTTAATGACCCACAGTAAACAATAGTGAAAGTAAATTGACAGTTTAATTTCTAATTCCTAGTAATTTAGGAATTTAATTCGTATTTCAATTCGTAATATCATAATTTCTAATTAATAATTTGAATAGAAAACAAATAAAGAACCGTTCCCGATATTTCATGTATGCCGCGGTGAGAGATATTTTTATGAAACAAAATTATTATGATTTTTGAAAACGGTCTCCTTCACATTATGAAAAAATCATAAATCTATGCAGAATTGGCTGCGTAAAACGCTGGAAACCCAATTTCATATTCAACCCTTTTTAAAGAAATCAAAGAAAAAATTTCCAAAAACGGAGAAATTAGTTTTTAGAGACCCATTTGATATCTCATTTCGTCAAGAAGAATTGCTAATTATATGGTTCCGTAATAAAAATTTCTGTTCAACTCTTTGAACCCTTTCCAAGTCGAATTTTGAAAATCGCGCAAATTTGTTTTTAGATATTTGTACGGAGAATGTTTTAGTCAATATCTCAAAAATCTAATCTGCAAACATACCCCGTTTTACCCCTTTAAAATCGAAATTTCGCAAAATCCTTTCTTAGCGCACCTCTACACACCGATACAAACATACCCTCAAAATTTCATCTTTAATAGCCTTGGCTGGGCGTTGATGATCGAATAAATCAGTCAATCAGTCAGGACATCCTCTTTTACAGATATAGATTACTTGGTAGATCCAAGTATGTTTAGTTTTAACGCTTGCCTGTTGAAAGCTCGCAATATTCCTTGGAATTTTTCTTCTGAAGTTATTTTGTTTTCGTATTTTATATCATAATCTACGATTATTCGAAGCTTTTATCATAATATCCATAATTATTCGAAACGAATTCCATTTTGATAATTTTTGACTACAATATTTTTTTAGAGTTGAATCATCGTTATTCCTGTCATAGAAAAAATAGTATATAATACACGAATATTTAACGTTTTCATATTTTCAGTGCATCAGCAAATCTCCATCAATTTTTTGAGCAAAATATTATTTTTTGAAAAAGTTTTTATACTTTGCATAAAGTATTTTTCACAATCTAAGAAAGTACCTAATCCTATATAAGATTCGATAAAACACAAAATATTTTGATAAAGACTTAAAAAAAAATCGAAATGTCAATTTCATCTTTCTTATTATTAAAAAAAACTAATTTTAAAATAGAAGATGAGACCTAAAATCAAGAACATTTAGATGCATTAATACATATAATTACTTTTAATTATTGCCAGCTATCATTAGTTTTTTTAGGGGTTCTAAAGTATTTATATTTGTGTACAAATATCTGAATGAGTTCTAAATTTTTTTCACGTGTTGAATACAGTTTCTCCAGTTTTCAACGGTTACATTTTTAACTTCTTCATCGACAAGTAGATGTATTATTGTGAACACGTACATTAGGTTTCAATTTATGCCACATCAACTCGATCGGATTTTAAATACAATTATATGGTGAAGGTCGAACTCCTTCTTGATCTGTCCTTGACTTGTCCTTTGAAAAATTATAACTTCTTACAGTTTCTAACAGTTGTTGAACATTATAACTCTCCTGGAAATATATCACATTCTTACAAAAAGTCCTTGTATTTTCCTTTCCCTATGATTGGAACCTGGCATATTACTCTTCTTTTGCTGACTAAGCTGGATGCATTATCCTTCACAATCCAGTGGTATTTTCGGCATTAATTTATTTTAAAACCAATCCTCGGGTTGTATCCAGGCAGGAGATTCGAAATATTCTTGGTTGCTAAAAACAGTCATTCAAGGTTCCATCTTTCTTCCGACGCCGCATCTAGAATTCCCTTTATTAGACAGTGCTTTCCAAGGAAGATTATTCTAATCAAGCTGTATTTATAAATATAAAACCCTCAAACGACATAGAGTACGTTGTGGAACAATTAATCTCACCATCAGTTTTCTGGAACAATCTCCGTGGAAGTGGCAATAACTTTGGCATTTCTTGTTCTGCATATATTCCATGAGTATTGCTTTTTCAAAGAAAACTTGTTGTCTATTCGTGTTTTTTTAGAAGGTTTCGAATTATTCACAATTTTCCTTCCTCTACTTTCAGGGATGATCGTTAAAACTAAAGGATCTTTCGATGGAAAGTATTTTTCGTGTCCTCGTTCTACTAACTTTAAAGACACACTCTTAAATATAATTTTTGCCACAAGGGTTTAAAAGACGTTATCTTTGTAATACACACTGATTCAAGATTCGAAATGAACGAACACAGACAAAGTTGAGACCATACTTGTTAGGATACAGTCTATTCTATTACTTTTCATATATTAAAATTGGAGACTAGTCACTTTCTTAGATCGTGAAAAATTCTAATATTAGAAGTAAATACTTGATCTTCCTTTTCCTGTGTTACCAGATAACCTGGTCTCAATCCATATTTCGGCTTATTTTATACAATATTTTAATTGTTTGATTTTGACTATGAATTTTTGTTTTCTTCCCAAATAATTTTAACGAACCAAAATTTTAAAATTTTTGTTTATTTGTATGTAATCATTATTTCCACTCCTTAAGATCATTTAATTGCCAAAATCAATATGCAATAACCAAATTTTTGTATATTTAAATATATTTTTATAAAAATTATTCTTTCTGATAAGAAAATTTGACAATAATTAAATAAATAAAAAATTAACGTGAACCAATATATGCACAAATCTTTATATACATTGTTTAGATATAGTTTAGGTTAGTATTTTATATTAAAGTATTGTTAATCTTAAGTTTTTTTTTTAATAAATGTAATTATCTTCACAAAATGGAACGGTTGAATTAGTTTTGTTAATTTGACAATAAAACTTTTATACTTTCTATTTTATTTATTTTTTTGTCGTGTCTTACCAAAATAAGACAAAACCAATTTTCAAATATCAATTTTTCTTATTTTTCAGGTATTATACACTTTTTTCCACGGATCATAGACGAAATTTTGTTTTCTAAATAATTGTTTTAGAATATTTTAGAAACCAAAATAATAAGACTTGTTGGGCTAAAACAGTTTCTCATTATTAACCAAGGTACAAAAATTTTGATCAGAACGAGATCTTAATCCCGTTGGTGCATCCACAACTTAGTGACATCTCTCGAAAAAATTTTTTATCCTCTGATATTTGAATCACGAAGCTAAAGCCTTGTTCCTTTGAGCTTGGGAGTGAACTAGCAATACATTTTGAGACGCCTGCTTCTTCTCCATCATCTATCAACTCCATTTAGGAGTTTGACTATCTTTTATCATAACTATTTTGATTTTGGGAGCTGCGGCCCTTAATAGAGTTTCCAAACCAAGATTTTCCCCTGAATTGTGAGCTGGAGATATATTTTGGACCTCCCATGATGTACTCAAGCTATTGAAGTTTTCCTTCTCCTATATAGGAGATGCAATAATAATTTAGTTAAAGTCTATTTATTTATTTATTATCGTGCAGGTTCTAACTATCTAAAGGGAGTTCTTCTTATTGTTTAGTGGAGGCTCACAATTTCATAAGCAGGAATCCTCTGGTAACCGACAATCAGGAATCGTATTAATTTATAGGAGAATTATGTCAATAATTATGAAAATTTCGATTGCTTTAATATTTGTGATTAATATTTTTTTTAGGTGCAAAGCACTTCAGGTGTCATGTATGCCCGGATAAATCCTATTCATGTAAATCATCATTGATACGACATCAACGATTCGAATGCCAAAAAATCAAACAATTCTACTGTCCGTATTGCGGCAAGAGATACACCCATAAACACCACGTCACCACACATCTTCCCAAGTGCCAAGCGTTCAAAAACACAGGTCCCATGATAAATCTACTCAGAAATTAAACATTTTATTTTTCGTTTCAGAATGTAGATTGACTATTTGTTTGTTTATGTTTGTACGGATCATTGGAACAGATCAAGAATGATCCAAAAGTTCTTTCTACGCTTTTTGCTAGAAGTATAAAGAGGCTCGAATCCGTTAACAATTTGGTTTGATAGATGTTTGAGCTAAAATGAGAATTGGCGTTTCTTACGATTATTTACGTTATCAATTCAATTAACATAAAAGCTAAAAGCTGACCCAGAACATAAATATATGTCTGTCGATAGCTCCCATCCCATAAAGATGCAGTTGATATAAAGAAACATGGAATTTTTTATTCCTCTTCTTCTATAGAACTTTTTATACACTTTCAAACGACATAGTATTGGGATTTTAGTTTCAATTCTGTTTTCATTCATTTTTTCTACTCTTTCCGATCTTTTGCTATTTCATTCATTTGCTGTATTATTTTTCCTTGTCCTTTCTCTTCCTGTGCTACTTCTTATCCTGTTCATCCTCGTTTTTCCTGCTATATTCCTTAGTTGTTTCATCTCTGTTGCTGCTATTCTACTCTTTTTGTTTCACTTGCCTATTTCTTTTTTTCCGAAAATTGTTTAATGTTTAATGCTGTTTGCTATCTGGAAATGACTTCCCTTTTTTTATTTTCTGCCATTCTCTTGCATTTCTTGGTATTTACTTTACCTTTCTCAGATCTTCTGTTGGATTTAACTATTTATCTACTTTTTCTTCCATTTTCTTAAGTGTATTTGTTTATATTACTTCACTAGTTCTAAATTTTTGTAGCCAATTATTGTCTCCAGTTTATAGTTCTTTTCTTTCATTGTTTTTATTATCCTACCCTTGACAAATATGAATAGAAGAAGATTAAGGCCGGGTTTCTTCACTTCCTAATAAAGTCCCTGCCAACTATTATTTACCGAATAATCAAAAATTCGGTTTCTTCACCTTCAGATGAATTAAACCTACGAATAAATCAAGTTATTTTAGTAGAAACTTAACTTAAAATATTATACGTCAAAAGTGGTTTGTTTATTTATTAAACCTAAGATTCAGAAGATTTGTTCGATGAGGAATTGATTGTGGAAATAAAGCAAATTCTAGACGAACCAGCTTATTCCTTTCGTCATTACAATTTTTGGTCCGATGAAATTTTTTTCCTTTCCTATCAATTATTTTCAATACAAACCATAATTTTCAGACCAACAAATCTTTCTTCAACTAGCCACTACTTCAACATAACCTCAACAAAACACGTGCAAATTCAATTCAATTGTCACAAACACAGATCATAGGAAACTGTCAATAGAAAAACGTTTTTTTGCTTATTTCTTTCCTTATTCAACACATGGACGTTCGCTGTATAGGCATCTTTCAAAGTGTTACCAACTGTAGACTATTTGTTAAGTGCTTAATAAAGTGACAAATACTTATTAGTTAGTTCGGATTTGAACAAACTAGGGTGAAGAAACGGTGAACATTTATTCGACAATTAAAAGTTATTACTAAAGTTATGTGGCTAATAACTATTTGGTACTTTATTAGAACGTGAAGAAACCGAACCTAAGACTATCTCCTTGTTTTCCCCATCGTTAACTTCGTCGATGTTCCTCCGTCTATTTAAACTATCTTTCTTACGTTTTCATATATTCCTTTTGTTGGCTCTGTTATTGTTCTAGGGATTCCTATTTTCCTCATTCTATCCCATACCATTTTTCTATTTAATCTATTTTCTATTAAGCTCCTTAATATGTTATCCATTATTTGCTTCCCTTGCTTCTTCATTTCCTCATCTTTGTCTTCATGATTCTCGTACATATTTTTAAGCCGCATGAAGATAAGCATATCGCTTTGTAGTGGTATCAATTGATTTTCTTTCAGTTTCTGGGAATTTTCTGTTTCTGTTTCTTCTACTTCCACTTCCGTAATTTCCTATTTTGTCCTTCTAACGTCGTATAATTCCCCTTTATCCTCCAATTCCTCTTTCCTTGTAATTTTTCCATCTTCGTTGCTGTAATTTTTTTTCGAAAAATTCTCTCTCTCTGACTCTGAGTCTAATATAACTGCCGTGTTTATTTTTACATTGTTTCCTTCATGTCTTATTCTCCTTATTTCCTTTATTCCATCGCTCTGATTTTGTTCTAAAAGCGTCTGTATGTGGAATTTCAAGATTTATAAACCTAGAAATCATAAGGTTCTCAATTGAAATTGAAATTGAAACAACAAATTAATACGGCTTGTTTAACATAATACGATAAGGTCCTTTCTAAATTGTTCCATGAATCAAGCAATTGCTTAAAAGCACAACTGGACCAAATGGTATCAAATGACCAGACCTCGTGGATTTTCATTAGAAATAATATTTTTGAAAAAATATTTTGACGTGATATTCCAAGAATTTAAGATACTATTAAAACTTCTTTTTTGTAATCATTTAAATAACTATTTATTTTCAGATGGTGATTGGTTTATATAGATACGTTATTATAATTTAAAAGTTGTTTATTAAAATTATTTACACGTATACAATGTTTTATTTTATTTTCCTAACAAATCGTATTGGATAGTTGAAGACGTCTTTTTGTAACCTCATCAAAAAGCATGCTATTTGGTGCGGTAGGGGTTTTATTTTTTCTTTCTATTAACCTATTGCTCAGATTTTAGGTACATGCAGTTTGCTCTCGACAGAAACGGAAGATACATGTGTCCCACTTGCCCGTCATCTTATAAACAGAAAGGGCATTTAGTAAGACACATAAAATACGAATGTGGAGTAGAGCCTCAATTTCAGTGCCAATTGTGTACGAAGAGATTCAAGCACAGGAGCAATTTGAAATCGCATTATGCGATGTTGCACAAAGAATGGGCTGGAAGTATCTTGCAATTTTATTCGAAACCGAAAACTAATTTATTTGATAGGAAACCAATGCCTTTGAATACCGTCTTGGATTATAAATAATATACATAAATCTTTGTTAAGTTTGATTTTTTTTTGATATAACTGTGTTTAGTGTTACATTTTTATATATCTTTTTAGTATGCATAACATATTCTAATGTTAACTACATCTATACAAAAAATTTCAACGATCAGTTTGTAAAAATTAAACAATAAAACTTACTAAACTGCAATCCTAAAGTAGATGCGTTGCATGCTCCGAATTAATTTCATTAGAATAAAAGAATGCGGAAAAAATATCCTAGATTTGATTTCAATTGGTAAATGATTGTGCATTTTTTTGTATTGCAAAGTATTGAACATGGAGTATGTAGATAAACGTCGTGCTCCGATGGATTACAAATTAAGCAAGCGGATTCAAAGATGAATAAATAAAGAAGAGTCAATATTTTGAATCTTTTAAAAAAGTCTCTGCAGTAGCCCTGCTGTTCAGTCTAAGTAAATATCCAACAACTATCTTCTGTAGTTTAAAAATTATATCAAATTGAGTCGCACCACATATACACCAGAAGGGAGAAGCATATAGGAGATGCGACTCAATAAGGGCATAATATTGTTAAGGAGGTTCTTAACAGGCAGATTCCAATTTTTTAGATAAAGTGGCAATATATATCTCCTAACAAAGTTCAGGAATAGTATAGTAGAATATCTGTATCTCGACGTTTCGGCTCCCACTTTGAAGCCATTATCAAAAAATCTGAATCTGCCTACTCTGTTTGGTGGACTCCAAAGCCTCAATCTGACAACATCTAAAAATATAAAATGATTAAAATAGAAATAAAAATGATGTGGTTACTATTGAGAACACTGTGGACACTAACACTGTCACTGCTGGTCTTGAGCTAGTACTTGAAACTATTCCGAAGCTAATCAATATGATGTTAAGACGTTTTTTGATTTTACTGCTCCGTCCTTTTCTGTTCATCGCTGCATAGTAAGGATGCGAATTGTACAAGAAGCAACCAATGATAAGTCTTTATCACAATGTTAAAAATGAAGTAAATAACGCGTGGGATTCGGAGGTGACGTTTTCCCGTTTTACAGATAAAATTTTTACTTACTGTCCCTTTTCTACTTTGACTGTTCATTGAAATTTATTGACTCTTTTATTAACTATTAGAATATGTTAAATGATTTTTATAATATTCTAGATAAAAATATATTTAGTGTTATTGGACATTACACCAAGGATAATTGTTCCATATTTTCGCAACATTGTGCCAACAGATTTTAACAGCAAACGATTCTCTATGCTGTCGTTAAAGCAATAAGTTGCATTGTTCTTTTCAGTCAGATTATGATGGGCCTAAATACCTGCTTATCTTTTCAATGTGCTGCAAAAGTTTTTGTTGGTCGACTAAGGTTTGATTAAGGGTATTTGATTACCTGACATTGCTTGGTTTCCACCTCTGTCCTTACCATTTCGTTAACTAATGTCTTCCTGATCGATACCGATCAGAAAGATCCATAACTACCGGTACTGAACTTAGAGAACCAGTTTGGGATTTACTTACGATAAATATCGTAAATGTTTTGATTGCGAGTTCCAACCCAAACGCAAAATAAGCTGAAATCAAGTTTTTAGAAGTATACATGCATAGAAAGGACATTACTTTTCGATCCTCCAACATATAATGATTGACCTTCATATTCATAATTTTATTCAATAACAATAAAGAAGTTAGTGGACACATTTTAATTTTTCAATAAATTCGCAACAAATACCATCTTAAAAACTTTATTTATAACAAGATCTACAAGGTGTGGCTAGTAAGTAACAAGATTAACTAAACCACAGAAAAAGTACGCTTGCGCGAATCTGTAGACAAACCAGTATAGCCGTTGGCTGTAGAGTAACCGATTGTAGTGAAATTTCATATGAAACTTGAAAAAATTTCTATTTATTTATTAAAATAAGTGGATGGTCATAAAATTTTAATCACTTTTACGTGTTTTTGAGTGCCTCAAGTGTTTTTAATATGGCGGAGAAGATGTTGAAGTTGCTATTCCACTTCAAAACTGATGAAAATATCCAAAGAGTCAGTAATCTTGTTAAATCTGACCGTCGATTATGTATTAGTGCTATTGCTGAATCTATAGGGTATTTTACATGAAAAGTATGTGCAAAACTGATGCCGCACTGCCCGTCGAGAGGTTTCTAGTCAAGTATCACATCAAACAGTTAGATAATCCATTCTATTCGCCGGATTTTGCACCGTGCGACTTTTACCTCTTTTCTAAGATTAAATGTGTATAAAAAGGATTTGAGTCTGTTCAATTCTAACATATGATTAAGTGGACACAGGACGAAAGATTTCCAGATCTATAGCGGTCTTCGGAATTCAGATTATTATATAGAAATCAATATTCAATAACAATAAAAAAGTTTGTAGATGAAAAAACCGAATTAGATTGTGAAGATCTTGGTCGACAATTCGAACTAAAGCTTTTGTAGATAATTGTGCTTTTTTGGTTGATTTGCATTTATAATTTCACATAATCACTTGACTAAATTTGTCGATTTCAATGTAAAGCTATCTATAAATTATTTTTTATGGTGTATTTTCTGATGACACCGAGTATATTCGATTTTTAGTAGATTTTCGTTTTGTAGCTCTACATATCAATAGCATACAAATACAATGAAACGATTTTATTATACGTATTTATATCGAGATATCAAATTTGATCCGAATCAAGTGGCTATCTCACCCTTATCTCTCAGTTTTGAATTTTTGTTTCAAATGTTTTAAAAAGGGAAGAATATCTACTAATATATGATAAAATCGCTTCATCTATTCAGCTATATCAAAAGTGCCTTAAGATTAAGTGATATTATGTCTTCTTATTGTTAAAGAAATTACAGTTTTTATACCTTAATTATTAAAATGTAGACATTGAAAGTATAACATTTTTCGGTGACATTGTTTTATTAATACCCCAACGACATACAGCAAATTGTTAATGTGAAACTGGTGATATATTTTACAGAAACGCAGTTAAATACGAGGCACATCCAGAAAGCTTTTCCTTTCAATGTAAACTTCATCATATGTCGGCTGAGAGGTCGGATGAGGGGATGGAAGTTCATATTCCTGCTCCTGCTGCACTGTTTCGAACAGCCCAAAATCCTCGACAAGTACTAAAAATTCTACTTTACTGTTTTGCTTACAGAAAAATGTAGTATGTTGAGCTTAAACTGCACGAAATACTAATAGAAAAAGTTCAAGATATACAGGGTGCGGCAGCATAACTTCCTTTTTTCAAAAGTTAATAAAACTTATTGTATGAATCAGAAAATTTTTATTCGTTTTTTATAATACAGGCACATACATAAAGTTTTGTTTTACTGAGTTTTGAAGATCAAATCAGTTAGGTGACGTCCCCCATTCTCCATACACTGAGTAAACCGATTTCTGGCGTTTGTCATGACTCTTGCCAGCATAGCAGGCGTTATGTTGGCAATTTCTTCCTGGATGTTCGTCTTCAAATCTTGTAGGGTCCTTGGACGGTTCACATACACACGGGATTTCAAAAAACCCCATAGGAAATAATCACAAGGGGAAAAATGGGGAGAGCGGGCTGGCCACTCCAAATCGCCCCTAATTGAGATAAGGCGCTCTGGGAAGTGTTCCCTCAAAACAGCCATCGATGTTCTTGAAGTGTGTGCCGTTGCTCCGTCTTGTTGGAACCAAGTGTCCCCTAAGTCCAACTCATCTAGCCGTGGGAAAAAAATTCCTGTAACATGTTTACATACCGGTGCGAATTCACTGTCACTGTGACTTCATTTTCCTCAAAGAACCAGGGACCAATAATTCCACGTGAGTAAATTGCACACCACACTGTGACTTTAGGTGAATGCAAAGGCCGTTGATGCAATTGTCGAGGATTGGTATCAGCCCAGTAGCGCATGTTTTGTTTGTTTACGGATCCACACAAATGAAAATGGGCTTCATCACTAAAAAAAACAATAGCGTCCTCAGGAACGACTTCCAGAAAAACCTCACACGCGTTCCTCCGAGAATTGAAGTCACGTTCAGAAAGTTCCTGCACAATTGCCATCTTGTATGGATGAAAATGAAGATCATCATGAAGTATTCTCCTCACAGAACGATCGGAAAGTCCAAGGGCAGACGCATGTTTGCGCGCAGAACGCCGTGGTGATCGCAACACTGAAGTTCTAACTAACTCAATGTTCTCCGGTGATCTAATGGGCCGAGGGACTCCAGTTCTTCGTCTTGTTACACTTGCAGTTTGTCTGAACGTAGTGACCCACGTAACAATTGATTTCCGGTCCGGGACAGGGGCCAAGGGGGCTAAATTAAAGCGATTCCGAAAGGCGCGCTGGGTTGCGATCACAGAACATCCGCTCGAAAAGTAAACCTCAACGGCAAACGCACGCTCCTCACTGTTCCAACGCATGATGGCGACTGAACTGTGCCGGGACAAAACATTATAGTCCCCCCTCTCGAACGAGACCACTAGCACTCCGTTACGACATCTACCGACTAAATGGCGAACTTTTTAAAAAAGGAAGTTATGCTGCCGCACCCTGTATAATCTCAAATAGTTGGTTAATTTTTATTCGGTACGATAGCGCTGCCTCTGATAGGAACTTACGTTATGGATATACCTCGTATTTTTTCGGAAGAGGATTAAGAAGCTCTTAATACATTAATCCGTTTCCAATATTCCGAAATATTGTCGGAAAATGCAGACAAAGGAGGATAACCTTAATCATCTTCTGGTCAAATGTGAGTCCAGGATTTCAGTACTTAGAGCAAACTGTTCTTCACTAAAATATATTTCAAAGCAACTATTTCCTAAAACACAAGTATTTCTTGTTGATACTAAGACACCTGTGATAATGCTGAAGATATTTATTGAATGAAAGTACTGTGCTTTGGGCTCTAAATGGAGGTAGCTTTGTTTAATTATATGTATAAAGAGGTATAGAGAATCTCCATTTTTGAACCTCTGTGAACCGCCTGCGTGGTTGGGATGGTAAACTCTTGATAACCCGAAGCTTTGTGCCAATTTAAAGTCATCTTCAGCTCTGTGAGGTCTTTAGTTAAAAGTGAGTAGATGGTGCATACCCCAGTTGCTTTTAAAAGGTCAATAAAATGTCTCCGATGAAGAGCACTTCACTATTAGAGCTGAGCAGTCAGTTTCAGAGACGACTGAGGTATACGAAAGTTGATTCCACGATACGAATGTCTCTGGTGGTGATTTTGTTGAATATTTGAATCAAACATTTGGTTCTAGATGTGCTTCGTACGGTATTTATGTAAATGATGGAATTACCATACTTCTTCAAATTCAAATTAAAAATTTTATCGGTGCAATTAGTTGCTGATGAATGGTTTAAATGTTTACTATAACCAGGTAGGTTCTGTAATGAAAAACCGGGAAAATAGTGTATTTTTAATAATTTTTTTCCCTAAAAATATTTATAATTTATAATATTTTTCAATTATTTTAGCAACGTCATTGAAGCAAACCGAATACAGCTGTGTGCAATGTGGGAAAACGTACAATAGAAAAAATAATTACTTCAGACATCTCTATTACGAATGTGGTAAAGGACCGATGTTTAAATGTCCGGTTTGTCCCAAAAGATATACAAGAAACGATACTATGCAACAACATTTTCGTTTACGACATGGGAATTCACATATACCGCAGAGTTAATATATCCAACATGAAATATATGCTGTTATTTATAAATGTTTTTTTTTTATTTCAACTGACAATTTGAAAGACGTTGCGCTGCGATAATTCATTTTTGACACCTGTCAACTGAACTATATCTAATTATGAGTTCGATTTACTACAACAACTTCTCATTAATATATTAGTGTTGTATGAAACAGTATTTGGTTAAATTGTTTACTACGAAGATTGTTTTCCTCGACACTTAATCAGTGATCTCGAAAGATTAGGGTGAGTACCATATATTTGATTCAAAAAACTCATAGCATAGATTCTTATTACGAGTTACAGGACTTTTGATTATCTGAAAACAGCATTCAACGCGAAATTTTTGTAGACGTTCTAAAACATGCATGAATAATGACGACAAGTGATTGACAGTTCTTAAATTAGCAAATACCAACTGCATATCGTTTTAGCTTTGATTATTTTTATTAGCAAATTCATTCAACCAAATAGATCCTTCAAATTTTACTCATTGATTGAATAAAAGCGTACGGATTTCCCTTTCTCTTATTTAAAGTAGTTTACTTGGTAAATCTGTCAACACTGGATCAGTAGGCTCTTTAATTGATACTGTTTACACTACCACTACAACAACCCTCACAATTACACTGTCTGACGCGCGTATCTGAAGACGATAACTTGGTTATCGAAAATCGAAACACGCGTCAGACTGTGTAATTCTGAATGTTGATATAGTGGTACTATAAATAGTGTGTTCAGTATGAATATCACCAACGGCTCCAAAAATTCAAACTTAATCTTTAATCGATATTTTCAATTTTCTCGTTTTTATTGATATCTTCATATTCAATTATTTTCTCGATCTTGGTCAGGTTTTGGGCACTTCGAATGTTCTAATGGCATCTTGAATCTTCTTCGTGTGGTGTCAAACATCATCTTTTGAATCAACTCTCGGAAGATATGCTATATCAGTGATTCCCAACCTTTTTTGTTCCATGCTCCACATAAGCTTTTCTAACCTCTGACCCGAGACTGATCTTTTTGCTGGACATCATCGGACTACAGATTCTCCACCAGTCAACACAGCTTTATAAATTGAGGTTCTTTGATTCAGACGCGAACAACTGCGTTGTTTAGCGAGATTTCAAGGCGTCCAGAGTCCACACGGAGCCTGCCGTCTGTCGCAGGGAGGTTAACTTGACGTCCGTCGAAAACCCAGTTGATATTTTGGTCCAGTCACACGAATCTAGCATTGCATTCAAATGGCACAGAGCAGAGTTAAACTCGTGTCAAGTCAATTTTCGAATTGCCTCTCTTTACAATCAAATTGCCGTGTTACACGGTGCTAAATCCAGACCCACCAAGTGGTGTTCACTGCTATTTCGGACCCCTAGACTTAGAGCTTTAGTTCACGTGAGTGTATCCCACGCTGTATGTACAGATTGATGGCCTTGGGGATGTTGCTAATAAAGTGAAGCTTGGTTTAGATCTGAATACGTCGACCGCTTTCCTTGCCTTGCCAATCAAATTTATATTTCATGTTGTGGTTCTAGTGTATTGATTCCTCAAGGATGGGAAGAACAGAAGCAAGTTATTACCAGCTTCTAATAAATGTGATAATTGTGTTCCATCGGGAAATTAATTAATCGAGAATTGTGGTATTCTAATTTTGTAGTAAAATATTAAACACATATGATTAAAAAAATGACAGTGAACATAAATATGGCGTATGTTGTATTCTCTTGATTTCTTTTGTTTTTGAAATTGAAATCCGTCCAAGGTCGTTACGATTTTATAGAATAGAGAAATACATGTTGCTTCTAAATGAAGTAATTTTCTAATTTGATTAATTCTAATACTTTGCCAGATTTATAATCTGTAGAATGGTATTCATAAAATAAGTGTTTAGCAAGTGAACATCTATCAGGGTTCAATTTACTATCACTTTTGTGAGATGTAATCTGATTGGTGATTGACCTTTTAGAATGATTAATGTTTTTTTTTATAATTTAAACAACAATTTCATGATTAACTTATTAGATGGTTCGTTAATTTATTAGAATTTGTATTGAAATAACATTTTGTATAACAATTTAATAGTTTCGAAGTGATTTCGTTTTGTTTATGTAACTCATTTTGTAAAATTCGCTTTTTTAGGTACAACAAATCATAAAAACTGTCCAAAACATACATGTCCTAAATGTTTAAAACAGTATACGCACAGGAGTAGCTTAGGACGACATCTCAAGTTAGAATGCGGAAAACCGCCACAGTTCAGTTGTTCTATTTGTTTTACGACTTTCACGCAAAAAAGCAGCTTGAAATCTCATCTGCTTTGTTTTCACGAAATTTCTTTTCCAGATTTACGGAACTATGTTTGAAACTAACCCAAAAGCTATATAAAAGATTAAGTTTTCTCAATTTTACTAATATTAGATCAAAATAGATATAATAATAGCAGGGCCCCCGTAAAAGGTACTAGCGCTTGTATGTAAAAAATTTTGGCGCTCCTTAAGGAAAAAGGAAGATTTTTCTATTGCAAATTATATCGTAAAATCGTAAAAAATTATACAATAAAAAATTACTTATTCATTAGCTAAAATTGCCAGCCCAGACAATCTTTTTTGAGCATTGTCGATTTCAAATAATTTTTGATGATTTTTAACTTTGAAAAAGAATCCTTGGTCAAATGCTTATGTTTGGAAGGGTGGAGATTAACTTGTTTCCAAATATATTTTGTAGAATACTTAAGGGGTCAGTATCTTCAGCTTTAACAATTTAATTCCATTAAACAAATCATTGGAGTCGATATATAACAACGTTTTAAAAGATCTCTGTCATTTAATTTGAATATTATTCTAAAAAATACGAAAATATCAACATACTCATTTGATCAATCAAATAAGCTCAAAGTTTGATCCCTAAAGTTTTCGTTTAAATCTCTTTGTGACCCCTTGGAAACGGTGGAAATTTTTTTTAGACTTTGGGTCTGACATATGCATTGCACACTTGAAAACTGTGCTTTGAAACTGACTAATATAACTTTAATTTTGTTGTTTCAAGGGTTACATTTCTTTTTAAATTCTTGTCGATTACTACCATCAAAAATGTCTTGTTCAATTGCTAAAATTACTAGTCCAGACCACCTTTCTTGAAGCATTAACCAATTTTTAACTTTGAAAAAGATCACTCGCCAAAAATTACAGACTCAGGCATTGATTCCTTGGTAAAATGCTTACGTTTTGAAGGGTGGCTAGAAAAAACTAAGGGGTCTTATCTCGGTGTTTTGGTTGGTTGGTAACGATGGAAATTTTTTTTACCTCGTGTTGTGGCGCTTAAAGGATGACGCCCGGGTGCATTGCACACTTTGCAGATATGGTACCGGGGGCCCTGACTCAAAAACTGTGCTTTGAGACTGACTGATATAACTTTAATTTTACTAACAAATTGTTTCAAAGGTTATTTTAATTTTTGTCGATTAGTCGAAGTATTTATGTGAGATCTATTCATCGTATACCAAATGTAGCTTTTAAGAACTACTTTTGTATTGATCATTTTGTCGTTTAGTTACCAGAGTTTCTAGTATTATTATTATTATTATTATTCTATCATTTATAAGACTTTGTGTTGATGCCATAATAAATATATTTTTTAAGAAAATTTATAGTTTTTTTATTGCTAAATATATAATCTAGTATGTATGCGTTCAATATGAATTATTGTAATGGTATTCTACTGATTTTTTTTCGCTACACAATGCCGGATTTCCAAATTTATTCCCCAAAATCACCAGCAAGTTGTATCACTGCATATAACAACAACCGTTTCATGTTTACATAACTTCTAGATATTGATGATGATCATCAATTTCAATTATTGAAATGTCATTGTCGTTTCGTTTCTTATCAAAAGTTATTATTAAAAATCCTGACTATTTGTTTGAGGCAGGACAAGACCAATAAAGAACTATTATATCATTTGGAGCGTCAGAGTATTGAGATTTTAGTTCCCATTATCTTTTTTACAATTTTTTCTACTCTTTCCGATCCTTTGCTAATTCATTCATCTTCTGTACTGTCTTCCTGCTACAAGAAGTGGCATAGGGTCTCCCTTTCCGTCTCTCTATCGTTTTGCTTTTGTCACTTTCCTTATCAGACTTTATGGTGTTCATTTTTTATGTGTCTTTGTTTCCTATTGGTTCCTGTTTGAGCTTTTATATTGTTACTTCATGTTTTATCTCATCCACCCACTTTTTTCCCTTGGTTGTTTTAACTATTCCACAACTATTCTACTCTGTTTCTCTTTGTTCATTATCCAAGTTTATCATCAATATCTCGTCCATCTTCTCCTGTCCTGTGCTTATATATATCATCATTGATTTATTGTCTGTTCCCTTTCTCTTTTTAAGTTTGCTATTTGTTCGTTCCATCTTTGTTAAATATTCAAACCAATTTAAGATTCTCTTATTTAGTTTTTCTTTCGTCGTTTCTTGTTGTAAGTTGTGTCTAAACCATCAATAAATGAAATATCTATTTCCAATAAAGCTCGTCATATTGTTTCCTGTTTTGTCCAATATCAAATTGAGTCGAGTTATAAAATTATTCCGCTTCATTCGCTTAAACGGACCTTTTAACGCCTAATTAGCTTGATTTCGATGCAAATTCAGGCGAGTATTGGAAACTATTTGTGATTTTCCAACATAATTTATGTGTTGTTATAATTTCAGGGGAGAGAAGATACAAGTGCAAACGATGCTTTAAATGTTACAAGCATAAACCGAATTTGTACAGGCATCAAAAATACGAATGCGATGGCGTCTCCAAATTCACCTGCGATATTTGCGGCAAGTCTTATAAACAGAACGTGACGCTTAAACATCACAAAATATTGCATACGATGATATAGGACAAATTATTGAATTCTGCAAATTTTTTTTCAGTAAAAAATATTTTATTATTCTATTTTTTTAATAAAGATTATTTTCTGAATTTGTCGTTATTGCTACTGCTGGGTTTGGAAATTATTGTTGCCTGTGTATGGCAACAATACTGGTATCCATTGTGATGCTGATCCATTTTTCTTGAGCTGCGATTGTGAGTTTCTGAAGGGTAATAGAAAGATCAAATGTGTTGGAAATTGACTCTATTTCTAAGAGTATAAGAAAATTATGTTCTGAACATATATATCCGCTGTCTGGAATCACAATCTAGACTTAATTTGAAATGGTTAATCTGGTAAAAGATAGTCGTTTTTACCGCCGTAATCCTCTCTAAATTCTGTGTCGTCGACTATCACAAACTAAATCAAATCTAATTTAGTCCAAAAAAGGGAAAGCTAGATACTTGCCTCTGTGTTTCTGCGCAAAAAAATTTATTTTTCTTAATAAAATCTGAAAGCTAATATCGCTCAAGCGGTCACATTATCGCGACAAAGCTGGGGCCAGCGGGAAGTGGCCGGTGCGCTGAACCTGAGTCAGTCTGTCGGAGTTTACAGTCGTTACCAAGAGACTGATCACTGAGGTATCTGGTCATCACTAGTGTTCAAGTTCAATAAGAATAACGCGAGGAATCACCGTGATCAGAAGAAGACATAAGGCAGCTAACTTTGAGCCAAAAATGGACGGTTACTGGCCCCAAATTGACCCCAGCTCATCGAGCAGCCCCCTCTAGAGAACACACAAATACTGAGTGGAACGCACGCCTGCACGGTAGCTAAAGAAGAGAACGAGTCTATAGGTGACCTGGAAAAAGATTCGCGCCGTATTGACAAAGAGAAAACGTAACTTTTGCTGGATATTCCTGGATGGTTTGGGGGGCACTCCAATAGATGTTAAAATCAAGTTGGTTTTTATTTAAACTGACGGTGGAGCGAATTTAAGGGTATCACATTGTTCCCTACGCCAGTTGTGAATACTTGTAAAGTTGTATACAAAAGATATGAAATTATTTAGATTTTCTAAATGATTATATTATATTTCAACGAAATAATGTTTTATTCTAAGTTTGAGAAAGTATTTAAAAGCATAAACTTGCTGTGGATCACTTATTTGCTAAAAAATGACTAAAAATTCAATGTGACGGTTCAAATATAACAATTTTTCAAAAATCTACGAGAAATTTGAATGAATATCAATCAATATCTTCATATCTATAGGTTGAGGGATATTATGAGCATGCCGTAGAAGTTTAGTGGTAATCATAAATCATTGTTAATTCAATATAATGATATTTTTCATAAAATTTTGCTCAATTAAAAAACACAAGTTAAAGAAGAAGCAAGTATTTGGATATGTATTGCATTTTAGAAAAAAAAAGTTGAATCCTCTATCAAGTTTTTCCATTTTCGTCTGGTTTTGTTTCGTTTTTATTTTTTGTTTTAATCGAATCAAAAGTTTTGTTGAAGTTACTGAAGTCTAGTCACTAAACTGTGTTTTTATTGTGGTTGACATATTCATAGAACGAATTTCAGGTAAATTTTAACATTCCCAGATGCCGTTTTTATTTCTGGTTTCAATAATATCCTATAAACCTATAAAATTAACAAACCATTGAAAAAAGTTCATCTGAATTGAACAATGTTATATTTTCCTATAATAATTTCTTTGCTGTTTCATTTTTTGGGTGTCAATCATAAAAGGACCAAATTAAATCTCTCGAGAAAATACAAAATATCTAAGTTCATGTCACTAAAATTGAAGGGACAAGAACTTTGCCTTCCAAAGGAAGCTAAATACTCCGGCAACATGTTAGATGCCAAAGAAAGTAGAGAAAAGAATGAAACTTGGAATATCTACAACTGCTGAAGGATATTTGGTGAAAAAAGGGACTACAAACAAAAATAATATATCGGTTGTACATTCATAAAGCTTATCATATTCGAGTAGTTTGGAGAGAATATGCGAAAAAAGAAACGAACACTAGAATTCTACAAAAATGCAGAAGATAGCAACACTGTTAATCAGCGGAGTCATGAGAAGTGTTGCGCATGCAGCAAAACTGAGTCTGTAGCACGGTGATTCCCAAAGTGGTCCAAGTGAACCACCAGGTGTTCACTGGAGACATGGGGATCCACAATCCACGAAAATTTATTTGGATTCGATTGTGAAGAGCTTCAATTTTGGCTTGATACTTAAATAATTAACTCAGCCACAACGCAAGTTCCCATATATAGATCTAATCTTCACTTTTTTCTATATCTGGAAATTGGTAGTAATGTAACAAGAGATCCACTGAATCCAGCAAAGAATTATAGACAAATAACTTACAGAAAAATGGTTTATTAGCTCTGAACGCGGGCTATTTAATCACGAAAACGAACTGCAAGAGAAGACTAAAATGAAAAATGATGACAACTATTTCAGCATCTGCCCTGCATCGACAAAACAACGATGTCTGATACTAGGGGTGGATTGACTCGAAATAATAGCAAAATTAAAAAGAGAAAAAGTGGAAGAGTCGATTGATTGATCAGGTAAATAACCAAGCTTCCGAATTGTGGTAAATACAGTGTAACACATTTAGCATCAGGCCTCTAAATGCACTACGACCAATTTAGATCGAATCTTTCACTTTTTGGATGAAATAGTTGTTCAGCTTCATACTTTTATATTCGATCGTGGATTCAATTCAACTTTTAAATAAATTTTCACATCTTAAGATAGATTCTGGATTTAACAAAATAACGCACTAGCACTTCTTCAAGTGAATCCAACGGCCAGCTCAGATCCATTCTGTTTCACTTAGAATCGAATTGTACAAAGTTTCGCAGATCTTGGGTACTTTGTAAACAATTTTTATATAAAAAACATTAACTTATCAACGTCTCCTATTTACTTAAGACGACTTCTATTTTTTTGCCAAGTAATTGCAACATACGTTTCGTGTTTTGGGTATGAATCGTTTAACTTATTGATTTAATTGTTGAATTGAATTAACAATGAGTCTGATCGTTTTTTGTAGATTAGAAATTAATTTTTTTTTATATTCCAGCTTATTATCCAGACGTCAAAGTTCAAGTGAAAACGGAAAACATTTATCAGTGCAACATTTGTTACAAGATGTACAAATATTCGCATTCTTTAAGCAGACATCGGAAATATGAATGCGGCAAGCAACCCTCATTCGAATGTTTCGTTTTAGGTTGCAACTATAAATCCAAAAGGAAGGACAATCTCAATGCCCACGTTCGAACTTTGCATCTCAAGGAACTTAATATTAGTTAAACTAAATATTTTTTGGTTAATTAGCTGTGTAGCTGTAGAGACAGTCTTTTCATCTATTATTTTGTAAACGAGTCCGTGTAGTATTTGAATGTTTTGATTCTAAAAATAGTTCCAAATGAGTCACAAATTTTATTATCATGTTATCGTTTATAAGAGGAATATCCCTCAATTTAAATTAAATTAAAACGATAAAAACGGTTCACCCTTTATCAAAATGTGACGACATTGATATTTTGCTTAATTATATTCTTGGCCTCATGTAGTGAATAGAGTACGGTTCGCAAAAAATCTTTATGCACGCGTTGGAGACAAGTTTCAATTTTCTGCTTCCATCCATTTTACCACGACCACCAACAAAATGGAGGTTCATCATTTTCAACAATTAAAAATTTGTTGTTTCCCTGGGGACGAGAATCATTACCCCACGTATGAAATGTCCTGTATTGGTGACTACTCTAGAAAACAAAAATGCAGTTATGGCTCCAACATTTTGGTTGAATTTAAAGATTCAAATAAAACCGTCAAGTGAATATAACTCTGACATACTAAGGCAGTTGTCTTAGTATGTCAATTGCCAATTGTTTTGTAGCTTTGCATGTGTTTGAACCAATTGTCAAAGCATTTTTTCCACTGTGATTGAGGTACCTCCAAATGATGGTATTAACCGCTTCTTCAGGTGTAGAAAACCATTGAGATCGCAATTTATTCTTGATCTGCAGGAATTAGAAAAAATCGTTTGTCAATCAAGGATTATACAGCGGATAACCCATAAATTCGATGTTTTGACTGTTCAAAACGTTTCTGAACTGTGGGAGCTCGCGATGTCGTGATGGAAAATGATTCGTCGTCTTCAATTGGTTTTCCTGATTTTTTCGAATACTTCTGGTAAGCAAATACTGCTGGCGATATGTCTAGTTATTCCTAAAACTCCTAACTTTTAAATGCTTCGTCCGCGTTGGATTTGGTGCGACTTGAAAGACCCATGCAGTTGATGGTTGTTTAGTTTCGCTTTCATTTGCATAGATTTATGATTCGTCGCCTGTTATAATCTTATAGAAGTTGTTGGAAGTTTCGTGATTGCAATTTCGTTTTCGAATTATATAATTTGAGTATATTAAATTCATTTTTTTTAAACCAGAGATATTCCTTATAATGATAACGTAGTACGTGTTTAATCTAGATCTTATAAATTTACTAAATGTAGAAAAATTCATTATCTGTTTCATCTCATTGTAGATTTTTGATTGTATATACTTAGTTTTAAATTATTTTTAATAAGATGTACGTAATTTTATAGACGCCAGTTTGTTTTAGAGATTTAGTTCTTTTAGGTAATACATTTTTAATGAATCAAACATCAGTTACTTGGATAAATAATTGAAAAAAAAAACGGGTTATCTAATACTGGATCACCACGTAATATAACTAGAAATAACGAAATTTACTGACCACTTCAATTGATCAATTTTATCGATATTAAAACAACAAAGATATCGGTTTGCTTAATAGACTAAATTTTCTAATTTTTTCTTCCACTGTAATTCGGAAATTGTTCTGCGAATCCACCAAATCAAACTGAATACACTGTTTTCACCACCACTACACCAAATTACACTGTCTGACGCGCGTTTCGGTAACCAAGTTATCGTCTTCAGAGACTACCAAATTTTCCCACCTCCCGCGAAAATCAATTCCAGCGGGAAGAAACTCCTTCATCCATTCCTTGAGCACAAAACTATAGAGTTTGCTCTAAGGATTTGGCCCTTTGCCCCTATTTAAGCTACTCTTACATCTAGTAATTTCAATGCTTTCAAATGTATCCAACAATTTATTATTGGATACATTTTTTGGCAATTTTGGGAAAGTGATCGGTAAAACCTGATTTTTCGGTCCGGTTCCGGTTCAAATGAGCTTTGTGCTCTTTAAACCGGACAATAACGGATCTCTTAGTCTGCCCAATATACTTTCCGTCACAATTACCACTGCTTATTTCGTGAGAGAAGGTTTATTGGTGGGAAAATTTAATATAAAACAGGTAAGTCAAGACATTAGATTTCAGTTTACCTTCAGTCTCTGAAGATGATAACTTTGTTATCGAAACGCGCGTCAGATAGTGTATTCAGTATGAATATCGCCAACGGTTCCAGAAATTCCAACTTAGTCACTAAATCAAAGGTCAGGAACTGTTCATATGTAAATATAACTAATTCGACTTTGTCGTATGTATGTAGATTGTCGGATAATTATTATTTCAAGTGGTCCTCTTTATTTTTGTAATTACTAATCTAAGTTTTACTCATGTAACCATGCATACTCTCAAAAAAAATAAATTTTTTCACTTGAATATTTCGTATTTTTTTTATAATTTACAACTCATTGGAATATTTTTGAACATAACCAACTATCAAGGATAAAATTAGGTATTCAGAAATTATTATTTCAACCAGACAGAAAAAATTTGGTTTGTACCATAATAATCCGGATTGTTTTGATTGTTGTTTACCAAAAATTGAATTACAATTTAATAACGATTCAAAAAATGTTTGAAATGACAGTGACAAGTGACATTTTTGACAGTTAGACATAAAAACGTCTAATTATTTAATATCATTGTTCAATGTGTAATATTTTTTTTGTAGTCAAAATAAAGTGAAATTTATTATAAATATTGAGTGTTAAAGTGAAAGGTTGAATATTAAAAATTTTTCCATATGAATTATAGTGCTTATTTTAATTAATTATTGTGGCTAAAGTGAGTTTTTTGGTCGAAAAAATAAAACATCCATTGTAAGTTTTAAAAGGTTCGAAATTTGATTTTCGAGATTGCGGAATTCCTCACGAACAACGTAACTAAGTGAAGAAAGCATGAAACATAGAAACTTTTTGAACACACTGTTTGAACTACCACTACACCAACACTCACAATTGCACTGACTGACGCGCGTTTCGGTAACCAAGTTATCGTCTTCAGAGACTGCAAGTAAGAAATAGGACCCTTGTTTCTATTTAAACTTACATCAAACAATTTTAGTGCTTTCAAAGTTAACCAACAATTTATTATTGGTTACTTTTGTTGACAAATTACCATTATTTGTATTTATTTCGTGACCAGTCGATTCTTTGGTTTTTTTAATACATATTCTGCTGTTCGGGACACTCTGATAAGACAAAAATAAAAAGTTATTAAGTCAAAATAAAAATTGTAACACAATTTTATACAAATTTGTGGCTTTTAGTTTAAGAATATTATAGGTGCACGTCAAAGAGACGTTTACATTTCAAGGGACATTTTACCACAAACTAATGTTACCATCGTATAAATCTTGACATCCATGAACCTTTTCGCCAGGGCTGGATCAAGATTTATAAGGCCCAGAGCTAAAATAGCTAAAATAATGACGGGTCCCCCTTAAGTAATTAGGAAACCTCTAAAAATTAAAAAAATAATATCAATACCTTAGATTTGTAGTATCAATACATCAAAAAATACAGAATGTTTTCCAAATTATGAGACCCGGGGCTGTAGCCACCCCAAGTCCCTAGCTTAATCCGGTCCTGCTTTCCACTAACCCTTGATTATATTATAGTAGATAGAAAAGTGTTGTTAGACTTTTTCCTCTAATTTTCCTCTAGTAAGAACCTTCAAGGAATATTATATAGAGAGTTAGCGAAATCGGTTTAGCTGTACTTCAGATTTGCGCTTAACATTCAACGATTCATTCTTATATATTATATGACTTGCGACACCCGATTTTTAGCTCTACCATATTAAAAAAGGGCTATGTGATCTTTAAACCGGACATTAAGAATCGCTTTGTCTGCCCAACATATTTCCTGTCACAACCATTACATTTTATAGATACTACTCTTTACTAAATCTGGTGTTTTATACTTATGATTACCTAACAAGAATTTTAACGTACTGCTGGATTTAAAAACCAACTTTAAACCCACTTTGTTAAAAATTCATCCTAATCCTTTTGTATAAACTGTACCAAACCGTATTGTTCTGGTTTTTCATTTCAACTTTGGAAAAAGATGGTATGACAAAGATATTTCTTAAACCTGCGAGAGTTTGAGGATACACAACATTTACCGAAAGTCATTTTGAAAAATTAACAACAATCAAGTATGGTTTAAGCAGCCAAAATTTAAACTAAACTTCACTTTATAAATTACTGGTGAACCAATATAAATATGTGTGGAAGGCTCTTGACACTGTCTATCAGTATTTAACTGAGTTAAAAGTTGACGAATTTTTGTGCATGAACCGCAAGTGTCTTTTAACTAGTAATTTAATTTGGTTCATTGGTAATTTCTAATTTTTGGTGCATAAACCAAGCTTTGCACAATACAAAATCAAAAGGATACAAAAAGCACAACAAAACGATAATGTGTAATGTTTACCAACATCAAATTATCCAAGTTATGCCAGCAGATCAATCTGAACTTGAATTACAAAATAGATTCAACCTTGGGTTATCTGTATTGAACATCTATGAAATAGTTGTATTTCGAATTATGCATTGAATAAAACTTTGAAGAATCATATCACTTTATTTCGACATTAATTTGGGACACGTTTTAGTTGATAGCAGCCATCTAGGTACCTAATTTATGTTTACTCATTAACGATTAATATATTTGCTTTTAGGTTTCCATTATCAATGCGAAGCATGTCAACAAACTTACGTGGAACTCCAATCGTACTTGACGCACAAAAGATATTCTTGTTTACGAGCGAAAAAAGATTGTAAATTCATTTGCACCGTACCCCAATGTCCGTATAAGACGAATCTGAAATATAATTTCAGACGACATATTTTGGCACATATAAGTAGAGGTGTCGTAGTCGATGAAAGTTTACTGGAAATTACAAGAACAAAATAAAAAAATTCAGTTTCATTCGGTTGTTTTTATTCTGTCGTTTATCTACTGCTAAATGTACAAAGATTCCTAAATAGAATCATCAATTTCTTCTCCCGGAATAACATCTACGAACTGGTGGGAGTCAGGAGGATCCAAGTTTGAAGAAGTGGACGCAATTCACTTGGTTTGTTTGAAGATGTCGTTACTCGTTTGAAATGTATACGATTTGTAAATGTGTATAACCTAGTTATGTGTTCTTTTTATTTCTTCAGAATAATATGATTTGTGCAATCACTTTATTATTGTTTTTAGGCATTTACGTTTGCAGAAAATGTAACAAATATTATAGACGTAAGGATCATTTGAAGCGACATCTTGATTTCTTGTGTGGTAATTTAAGAAGATTCACTTGCAGGATTTGTGCAAGGAGATTCAATCTAAAAGATAATTTGAAAGGGCATCTAATTCGGAAACACCAAATAATGGGAAATCAATGTTTAGCATATATTATATGAATTAGCTAATTTACCTTATAGATATATGTATTTATTTATTTATTTCCTAGAAATTACTATTGAATTCAATAAAAGTTGTGCCATACGTGAACAAATTTTTTAAATTGCTTTGACTGCCATGTACATCAAAACTGATACACTTTTTTCGGTTCACAACCCCGACCATTTTGTAAATGTCTATCACACTTTCTGTCTGTAAAAACTGACAATTTTCAACCCAGTTTTCAATACAAAAATTTGATTTTTTTCTTGTTATGAAAAAATTACTGTGAGTCCTGTTCTACTTAGCCGATTTTTATAAACTTGATATTGTTTGAAAGATCTTTTGTCCAACAATACAAAATATATAAATTTAATTAGGAAATTGAATACTAGAAAGGGTTGTTTCATATTTTAGATATTGTGATTTCTCCAAATAAATATTGAAAAGAAACATAAAAGTTTAAGTGTTGTGTCTAGACCGACAAATAATTATGCCATTTTTTTAAATCATACACTTAATAGAGAAAGATATTTAGACTTTTTAAGAAACGAATCGTCACGTCTTACCGTCAGCCATTCGTCTCGACATCTCCTCATAACATGATGGTTGCATCATATATTTATTTGTCCACCCAAATTTACAGACCTAGCTTGCTTAGGTTTTTACTTGTGGTGCTAAATAAAAGATCTCGTTCACACCACTAGGTGGTTGATAAAAGAGGAAATACGAAGTACAGGGTGTTCTTCTCTTCACAACTTCAAAAATTCATAACTTCGAACATAAACAAGATATTTATAGTCTATCTTTTGCATGTATTACTGCAACTTTCAGTCTGTAATCAATTTCAAGTCAGGTATACTGTAACATGTCGCCCGTGATTGTACTAAAAGCCTGTTTCAAGTCATCAATGTCATTAACCGGTGTCCGGTAAACAATGTCCTTTAAATAACCCCACAAGAAGAAGTCGTGGTATAAATTGGCCAAGAGAATTAGACGTAAATAAAGGACAATTCCTACCACGATGCAACACTGCGCACTACGTTGTTTGAGGATAACACTGTTGTTGTTTCGTTCAATGGATCGCCTAGTATGATCAACACCATTAAAAAATTAAATAATGTATTAGTTAAAATTAAAACTCCTGCCTAAGTAGAATGCTTTTTAGCGAAAATTAAAACCAGCCACAATAATTGTGGAAAAATTGGAGTTCAGCCAACTTCTGTATCGCGGTGCAAAGTTAGACCAAGTTTGTATTCAGGTGCGAAACGGATTCAGGCTGGTCGTCCTACAAACAATGAATTAGGAAGACCAAATAAAAGAAAAAGAAATCTTGCCCTTAATATTTTTAAAGAACAACCAAATGGAAAGTCACATAGTTCACAGCACTAGTTTGGTTTTTATTGTATTTTGCTAAAACTCCATTTTTAACTTATTTTAATATTCAGGACTATGTACGTAATATGTGTTACAATACAATAAATAACATAAACTTACCATAGCCTTATTAATCATTATAACTTCCTCAACTTACCTAGACTTATTAACCCCTTTTTTACATTTTTTAGACACTCCATACCGTGCTTCCGAGACAAGCCCTGCATCGTGGTAGGAATTGTCCTCTATTTACGTCTAATTATCTTGGCCAATTTATACCACGATACAGCGCGACTTTTTGTATGACCCCGTTGTACAATGGTAGGAACTGGCTATACGCATCCCGTCCAATCCATCGGTTGTGAAAAGTTTCGTTTAGGTGTTTCCGAACTGCCGCCAATCAGTGTGGTGTTGCACACGAACAAAAAATCGGCTGTAACTCTTACAACTAAGGATGAGCAAAGTTTTAAAGCATATCCAGGTACACGGTAGCCAGTATCTGTGATTTCTATGAAGAAAAAAGAACCCATGATTTTGTTGTGCATAAGCCCACACCACACATCAACCTCTGTGCTGTCTCGTTGAAGCTCGACTACGGCATGTGGGGTTTCAGAACCCCAAATTCGTACGTTGTAGCGGTTTATTGTACCAGACCCATGGAACGTGGCCTCATCACTGAAACAAACCTTGTTCAAGAAATCTTCATCATGTTCAATATTTTGTAACATGTCTACGGCAAATTCTACACGTTTTGGTCGATAACAGTGCATGCAGCAACTGTACCTTATAGGCATACAGACGCAACTGTTTATGAAGAACCCTGGTGGATTATAGTTGTAGGCATTTGGAGTTGCCTTGAAGCCTGACGGTTGTGCTGGAATGTTTCCGTATTCGCTCCACATTTTCTGGACTTGTGCTGGGTCGTGTGGCTCCACTTTTATGCAATATTCATCCGGTGCTTATGAAGCTTGTGTGCCATGTACGGATGGTGTGTCTCTTGGGAATTTTGTCCTGAAGTTCCGTTGAACTTGTGTATCTGATTTCGTCTCTATGAACCATGACACGCATTGAGCTTTCTGTTGTAGCGTCCACTTCTTCACTTATAACTGTGCAGCAGTAATACATGCAAAAGACAGAATATAAATATCTTGTTTATGTTCGAAGTTATGAATTTTTGAAATTGTAAAGATAACACCTTGGGCACTACCTCACTTAGTTAGGTTGGGTACAGATAAAAAACAAATAGTACTTCTACTGGTACAACAACAAAACATGTACTATCCACATATCAATTTTCAATTTTTGAAAACGATCACTCTTTAAGCTAATTTCAGTGAATCATTCCTTAACTTGTCGAAGTTTCTACCAAATATAATGTCTGAGGAGCGATTATTTTTATCTGAAACGACTAATTTTTTTAGGTATGTTCGAATGCAGCAATTGCAAGAAACTGTACCGCATGAAAGCTAGTCTAAGACAACATCTTAAATACAGATGTCAAAATAAAAATAAGTTCGGATGTGCCCTTTGTCAAAAGAGATTCAATACGAAAGACAGTTTAAAGAGTCATTTGACTTGTATACACAATTTGATACTTCGTATAGAAGAAGTAAAGAAATATATTTTAGATTAGTTGATTATAATTTCAGAAGGAATCTCACGAATTCATACATTAAAAATAATAAAAGTATATAGGAAACTCTTTAATATTTCATTTTTTTTTGTTTTTTTGTTTAGTTTATTATTATAATGACAAATTGATATCTTCTATCCGCAGATCGGAAGAGTAAATAATAGTTTAGATATGCTACCTAAAAGGTGGGTACCGCGATTGCTCAATGCTGATCAAAAGCTAGTTCGTATTCAACATTCTAATATACATTTTAAATAAGCGCTAAACAGTGATTTGAGTTTATAAATTCTATTGAAATTCATGCATCAACGAGAAGTATGATTCTAGTTTTTTGGTTTAATTTAGTTCTATTCCATAATATAAATTGAAAAATTTAGATCTACTAATATTTAGATTGACAGAATATACTAATATTTTCATAGATAACCTGCCTGCTGACGTAGATTAAATTATAAAATAGAGAATAAAATGAAATATGATGGAACAAATTTCAGGTTACATATGCAAAACTTGTGGTAAAGTTTACAAACAGAGCTGTTCCTTATGGAGACACAGAAGATACGAATGTCAAAAACCACCGACTTTTAAATGCATGTATTGTCCTTATATGTCTAAACAGAAAGCCCCATTGACGAATCACATGATGATTAAACACAATCATAAAATTTATAATCATAACAAAGTTTTTTATTAAACCGTTCAACTATTTATTGAATTTGATTATTGTTTACCTAAGAAATACAATGACTATTCATGTTTTTTCTATTTTTTATAGTTGAAATTTTTAATTTTAAAAAATTTTTTAAAAAGCGACCATCTTATAACTATTTTGTGAACACACAAAATTACCGCGAGATTTAAATTTGCCGCCATTTATGCAGAGAAAAGTGTTGACAACCCCCCAAAAAAAAAACAAATCGACAGCTCACAGTTTAAGGTCTGAACTAAACTGAAGCCATGCACAGAAAAGAGAGTTTGTTGAATGGAATTGAACACGAACAAATGAATGGAGATTTTGGACATAATTGGACCATACTTTTTTGAGAATGAGTCTGGTCAAACAGTGACATGAAACACAGTTGTTTTTGCCGAAACTGGATGATATTGATGTAGCTAATATGTGGTTCCATCAAGGTTCCAGGTTGTGTATTCTCTCGTTGCGGGCATCACAATTGTTCCGCTGTGATGTAACACCATCAGATTTCTTTTTATGGGCTTATTTAAAATCACAGGTCTACCTTCACAAGTCCACAACCACGCGTGCATTAAAGAAGGAGATTCAACGTTGAAATTCAGCCACATTTATGCAGAATCATCTTGAAGAAGCTCGACAAACGAGTCCGTACATGTATGAAAATTTGTGGATTCAGTACAAAATAATAATCAAAAGATTAAAAACTTTTTGTATTTTCTATTAATGTTGGGACACTCATCATTGCGTTTAGTAGACTATGAAGTAAATATCGTTAGAGAATTAGCTAATTTAAGCTAATCGAACTCAGCGGGGAATAGACAATTGTCTTTTGAGGTTCTCAATCACCCTTTGATAAAAATCCATTTCACAGCGGCAATTTATGCAAGAGGTCACTTCTTCTTCTTCCCCAAATGAAACTTTTTTATCATTGAATTGTTCGATGTGCCTTCTACATTCTTCCCTATTGCATTTACTTTCGAACGGTATTTGTTAAGATCCGTTAACTGGAATTGAAAAGAAAATGTGTAAAAAATATAAAAAGTGGGCAATTTCTCGATTACTTGAGACTTATATGTATGATTGTTGAAGTTATCTAACCTAACTTTACCTAACCTATCGTCTTCAGAGGTAAATTGAACATACCTCAGTCTCTGAACAAGGTAATATAGGTTATAGGTAAACCGTTTTCCTTCTATTATTGAAAACGATAACAAAGTTAACTAACCTAACTAAGTTATCATTTTCAGAGGTAAATTGAGCATACCCCGTCTCTGAATAAGGTAGTATAGATTATAGGTGGACCGTTTTCCTTCTATTATTGAAGACCATAACCAAGTTATCGTCTTCAGAGACAAGACAATATTTGATGGAAGACGTAACTTTGGTAGGGTTCTTCCAAAGTAAATTGTTGAAATTTGGAAAGCCTACAAGTACTGATAGATGATACGAATTTTAAACTGAATCCTACGTCAAGATTCAATAATCAGTAGCTTCTTATAAACTATTGCTGCAATGAATCTGACATCCTGTTGAGAAACTCTTGTCTGTTTTATTATCAATATCGTTAGTTTCAGTGACTTGAATATTCGATTTAAGTTATCCGCAGAGAAAAAATAAAAATATTGACCCAGCCACTAAGCTAGTCGTTTCACTATTCAAATTAATTGATACAAATCGAAAAAAATATATATTAGTATGAAGTATGTTCCCCTTTGGTAGAAATGACCTTAACAACACATCTTGGCATTGTTCTTGATATTATCATCGCAGAAGCATACTTTTCTTTATTGCTTTCGTGGTACTATCTATCTTAGGTACTGGTTTTAGAGAGTATGTTGTTCTCAATTGGATTTAGACTCTAGACCAATACCGAATTGTGGTAAGTCATGTTGGAATATTCCATCAAATGTTTCCATCAATGTAACAATCCCAAGGTGTGATATTTCAATTTATTTCGTAGGATTCATCATGCCTTCAATAGAAACTAAACTTTCAGTGACATTTTTCGTGACAAATCTTTAGTTTAGAAATGATCTCGTCATTTTTATATCATAATCCAGCAAATCCTTTCGAAGGTTTGAGATTGTCTTTCTTGGATTCAGTTCGATATTTTCTTCAAAATTTTATCAGTTTTAAAGTTGTTTTCTGTGTACGCCTACATTTTCCATTCCTTTTTTAAGTCTCTAATAATCATAAGCGTTTTTTCATTTAGAGCAAAAGGACAGTAGATACAAAAACTGAATTTAGGACGTTCAAGGTTAATTCTGCACACGGGTAGGGAGACAAAACCAATTTGAAGTGGTAAGGGACATCAACAGCGATCACAACCTAATTAACTATCACTACTACATAGTACAAATATCGTCTGACGACACTAAATAGGCGAATTCATCGAGTATTTAGATTTCTGTTAAGTTAGAATCTAGTTTCGTTTCTAAAATAAATGTTTCTAGCATCCTCTGCATATTGGTTTGTTTCAATAACCATATTGTGATTCCAATGTTTGATCTGGGTCACCACCTGGGAGTTTTATATTCTATGAACAAAATTTATTCACTTTTTTATTTTTTTTAACGCCCGTTTTAGTGATATGTTTGACTAGTTTGACTATAGTTTCAATCTCCATGTGAATATTGAAATCATTGAAGATGTTTTGAAATCAATGCTGTTGATAAAACTTGGTCGCAAATGTTTTTTAAATACTTCATGAATAAAGTAAAGAACCTCAAAGTTCCAAGTTAACTATTTTGATAAACAAACAATAAACAATGATCGTTTAGAACTACGAAAACAGTTCACAAATTTATTTTCATTTGCTTATTTATTTATAGAGTAAATTCGACACGCTTGTTTGCTTCAAAGCACCAATTTACTTTTCCTGTTTACAATGCTTTCAGAACTCTATTTGAATAAATCATTTTCGTTTCCAGCTTATAAATGGCAAACTTTAAATAAAAGATTTTCAACGCGACATTCGGTAAGTTACGATACAGTTTGTCCTTTGCCGGATTGCACGTACAAAGCATTCTTTCAAATTCACATGATAAACCATTTAAAAGAAGTTCATCAGTTATATGCAGGATAGATAATTCCACGCAATTCTAGTGCTTCGCAAATGTTGTTATTGATGTTGTGATGCTCGTAATTATTAATAAAATATTAATAACATAATATCTAGTAGTTTCATTAAACATTCGATGACGTGGTTATTTACCCAATGGTATGAGGGTTATAACAAAAACTTATACCATGACTTGAACAATATATTTAATTACAGAGATTCTTTTCGAATAATTGGGGTTCAAAACTCATTTTTCGAAGGGGGCAATACGACAAATGTTTAACACATGTTTTACACACGTATAAATATCAAAATTTTATCCTAAATGTTTGTGAAAAATTGACGGGATCTCGTGCCCATGAAATTGAAAATAATATTTTGAAGTATGAAATAATCTACTCACATTATTATGTATCCATTCAATTTTAATGGACACTGACGCCTTCATTCTAGTTCACCAGGTATAAATTATAATAAAAATTCAAACTAATGTTGAATTTACATTCATAGTAGAATTGTGGGTGGTCAAGAAATTACCGAAAGCCCATCAGGCTGTTGGGCTTGAACATTTTGACATCAAGTATTTGAACAGCGTCCGTATGAATTCTGGGCAATAACAGATGATGTGGTCTGTGATATTCTATGTGCGTTAATCGTTGATATACTCTAAATTCACAACGTCTTTCAACTGCTTTTTCGATTCCTGAGGAAAGTTGTTCTAATTATTATGAATTTTTCATAACTTAATTACCAATTATAAATTTACGTAAACCCCCAGGGGTGAATTGAGAATTGAATAAAAAAACCAGAAATTTATTATGGAAAAAACTTTCCATTCATTCTTATTTCCAGAAATTCTTATTTTCATTATTTTCTTAGCTAAGCTTAACTTAATCCTGATATTTTTCAACATTTTCCACCTTTTTCTATTACTTTCTATCCTATGTCTCTTGTTTTATTTTCCGCTATGTCATTCCACGTTTTTCCCTGTAATATTCATTCCTCTTCTCCAGTTTCTTATCGGTTTTTCTTTCTTACCTTGGTAAGTTTCCTTATATCTGAATATTTGGTTCTTAGAAATTCGCATACAATAAATTCAAGTAGAGCAGTTATTTGATGACAGAGGCATCTGTGGGCTTTAGTCTCACTTATGCTAGGTGTCTCTAGAAATCTCTGTAGAGTCTGTCTTGCAAGCAGAACGTTGGAAAACGTAATTGACAGCTGACAGCTCCAAAATTCTTAGGAAAATGTGAAGCGGTACCAAAGATTTTGTAGTTCCTTCCTGTAGTTTTCTATCTATCTACTAGTTTAATTTTTACATAACCTAAAAGATACATTCCAGAGATAACGGTCTATGTTTTTGATATTTTCCAAAATGAGGTATGTAAAACAATTCTGCTTTGTTCTGCATATACATTTCAATGTAAATTGCAGGTTATGTTATTTTTTTAATAAAAATTGAATATTTTCTGTTTTTCAGACTTTTATCGTTGCGATAAATGTGGAAAAGTTTACAAAATAAAGAGATCTCTTTGGAGACACAAAAGATACGAATGTGGCATCGAACCAACATTTTTCTGCCCTTATTGTGAACACAAATCCAAACAAAAAGCTCATCTAGAGCAACATATGAAAATCCACATCAAAAATTTTGATTTAAAGCAATTATTTTCGCAATAAATACATTGAATATATTTTTTTTCTGTTTGCTCAGCTGAATATTTCATTGTATTATAAAATTTAATCCATCATCATGAAGGTAACAAAGTTTTTAGATCAGCGCGAAGGGTCAACCTTTGATTGGTTCAAATATGCGACAGATATAATGTTTTGTATATTTTTTTTTTAGATTATATCTGCAAAAAGTGCGGAAGAGGTTATAAGTATAAAGGCAATTTAACTTTCCATTTGAAATCCTGCGGAGAAAAACGATTCCAATGTCTATTCTGCAACACTAAATTCACCTCGAAATATGCTCTAAATAGACATCTTGTTAATAACCATCAAATTAACCAACATGGTATCACAATATGAAGTAATAAAAATTATAATTTCTTAGTTTACAGTATGTTATTAATAACCATTTCTGAATATTATTGGAAAATATGGATATGCAGAATGTGTCCTTTTACTGACAGATAAACATTTTCAATTTAAAAGCAAATTTGTTGAAAGTTTGTCTTTTGTTGTTGACATTCCGCAATCATAAGACGTTGAAATCGTCTGAAAATGCCAATAATACATATTTTAAATGATGATTGAAAAAATCTTACACAATTCTATAATTTTTTCTTATTTCCCAATTCATTTAAACAGTTTTCCAACGGTGGGGTAAATTTATACACTCGTTCCGTTCACTATGACTTTTTATTATATACTAACTCTAGCTGCTAAGCAAAGTTCGTTAAGTCAAACAAATTTTTCAAAAATTCTAGAAAATAAGGAAACAAACAAACAAAAAGATCTTCCTAGAAATTAGTTCTAAGAAAATATAAGCAGTACACCGTATTCGCCAAATTCTAGACTTCCATTACATCAGAACGGGACCGGCTTCTCGTCTCATGTGGTGGACGAGTTTTTAACAATTCATTTTGCCAAAAGTTATATTGGTACCTAAGTTAGACGCGATTTAATTTGTTTCGGAATCTACTTTATCTCCATAAATATCAATATTATAGAATGAAATAGAATCGATTCCTAAAGCCGCCTTTAGCAGCGTTCCATTCGTAAAACAACTGTGTTTTCTATGAAGTTCAAACGTTCAAAGGGAAAGGAAAGAAGTCCTAGTAGGATAAAACGTATCATATGAGCATACGAGGGAAATATGGAAAGTTACAGGGGGACCGAGGTCTGATTAACTGGAAGAAAAGAATGACGAAGAGGTTCTCTTAGTCGCAAAGGTGACATGTGGTGTGATGCATTGACAAATGCATTTTTTGTGGTGTTCGTGAGAAACCTATTGACAGAAGAAAAGTCTAGTTACTTTATTACGTCAAATTTTATCGCCAGTTGCTGCTTTTTTTTTGATTATCGACAATTTTATTTACAGAACGCTTACAAATAATTTAATAAAATTCAGTTTCAGCTCACATTTGTTGCAAATGCGGAAGAGATTATAAATATAAGAAAAATTTAAACTATCATACTAAATATTGCGGAGAGAAAAAATTCCAGTGCGTATTTTGCAGTGCCAAGTTTACAACTAATTTCGCCTTGAATCGACATGTAATCAACTATCACCAAGTGTTCAATATTGACGAGTGATATTTACCAAGTTTTACACATTTATAAAAAAAATTGAGAAACAAACCAACTATTCATTTTCATCAATATGTTTACCGACCTAATCACAACCCAAATATCCTTCAAACTAGGTCAATAAATGAAAATTCATTGGACGTTTGAGATCTTAAACTGAACAACAATAAGAAATACTCAACTATAAAACTGTATCTTAAGAAAGATTTGTTGATTTCTAGAAATTGGTCTTGATGACATTTAATTGTATAAAACCAGCCATTCAATTAAACAATAAGAAAGTCAATATAGTCTATTTTTTATGCATTAAAATTGACCACTTTCTATCATCGTTTCTCTATTTTGAAAAGTTGTAGTCATGATTTCACTCAAGTAATATTGCTCGACACTCTAAACGAATGGACTATTTATATAATAATAAAACAAAACACACTTTTTTACTATAAATAAACTTAAATTTTGTTGTATAGCGTATTTTTGAATAAAAAATAAATTTAAAATCACGCGTGTTCTATTTTCAACCAACTCATCCAATTTTTATGCTTAAAAACTTCCTATCTTCAACATTTATCATTCCGATTAATGTCTGCATTTCTTATTTTTACAAATCCTGTTCTAGTCTTGTTTCGCAAGGCATGGAAATATCCATAGTTCTTGTTTAATTTATTTCAATCTATTCTATAATTATTGTCATTTTTCTTTCCTTAATATCACAACAAATAAATTGAGTTTCATTCCAGTCTTTATTTTCAATCATAGTGCTATTTAAATTGATTTAATTATTGTTGTTTCAATCTGATTTAACTTTGGATTGATTTCAATACATTTCGTCGATAATTGTGAATATATTAAAATATCTATCTATAACTTTTTTAGCGTTTTCGTGTTTTTCCTGCGGAAAATCTTATAGATCAAAGACTGCACTTAACCGACATGTTAAATATGATTGTGGTAAAGATCCTACATTCGTATGTCATGTACCTGCTTGTTATTATAAGGCTTTCCAGAAAATCCATTTGAGGAGACACTTGAGACATGTTCATAAATTGAGAGACGATGACGTGCAACAATTGTCTTCACCATTCAAAGGAGTTTCGTTATTCATGTGAAAAAGAGTTTTATGTAATAACTCAATAAAGAAACTACCAAAACAAATATGTTGTTATTCGATAACTTTTATTTTACAATGTTATGAATTATAAACTACTTTATATCTACCTGCTTTTAAAGAGAAAATGTAAAATGAAACTTCTGAACATAAAATTCTATCATAGTAAACTTATAAAGAAAGAATCCTGAGAGTTTAGGTCTCATTTTTAAAAAATAAGTTAGATCTATATTTGCTTAGGGTTTTTATTGTACCATGTGATTATAAGAGATTGGTCCTTAAAGGACTTTCTCCTCAACCAAATGCGGCCGTTGATATTTTTAACTTTTTCACGCATCCCAAAAAACCGCCTGCAGATGGAACTGTCTTTGCCTTTTTGGAGACGATTCTCCCTTTTCAGTCCATTGTTTTGATTGTTCTTCTGGTTCGTGTGTGAAGTGAAGTGAATTGTGTAAAACACTTGATGGTAACATCTTCACGACGCTGTTTTTGTTCGATTGTGACCAAACACGGCACCCATCTCGCGCACAGCTTCCTCATATCCAAATTTCCAGTAAATATGCAATTTTTGAAATGTCTGCTAGCTTTCAAACTTTCATTCGACAATCATCCAGTACCGCTTTGTGGATTGTCTTCAACATTTTTGGAGTCGTTACCTCATTTGGTCGACCACTGATTTTGCTACCCAATATTTCACTGTAAACAACGAAGGAACAGTATTTTTCAAGCAACTACAGTCATCTCTAGATCAAGTTCCAGTTACTGGTGGTAATTCGTTTGTAATATTTCTGATTAGTGTCAAGTTCAGTTCTTTTTATTATAGGAAGCAGTACCTCCAAGTAGCGACAGTTTATAATAAAAATACCTATCAGAAAATATCACCTTTCTTCAATTTTATCTAGGGACTTTGAAAGCTTCATCATCTTATTCTTCAACCTCATTTAGTTGATTCAAATATCAGGAATTTGTGTCCTTCAAAATTCAGTTTTTCAGGTTAAGGATTTCTTATCGAGCAAGAGACTTCATGAGTTACTTCACCAAAAAGGATGATTTGGTATTTTGTACTTATGAAAAAATATAATAAAGATTCTTTTTTTTTCATATTTAATGTGGCTGGTTTATCAAAAACATGCAATTAATTGAAAATATAAAGGTAACAAGTTTTATTTTCAGGTCCGCGACAAGTATGCAACAGATGTCAAAAACAATTTAAAAATTTACCTTCGTTAACCTATCACCAAAAATTCGATTGTACGAGAACGAAACAATTCAAATGTATTTTATGCAATTTTTATAGCAAAAGAAGTTACGAGGTTAAGCGTCATTACATGAATAAACATTCCGCCTATTTGGATAGAAGTCATAAATATTACATTAAACTGGTAAATTTGAACATAAATTGAAACTGCTACGAGTTTGTCATGAAATAAGTTTAATAAATAGATATTATCACTAATTTACAACTTTGTTAAGTTTACAATTACCACTACTCCAGATTCACCTTTAATCTCTCAACAGAATATTCTAAATAGTGAAATAAATTATAGTCTGACATAGCAAGATCTGGGCTTTACGGTGGATGCTTGAAAACTTCCCAATCTGATTATTTTAGAATCACTGAAAATATGTTAATCGTGATAAAATGAAACGTCTTTTCGTGTTGATTGAAAGTGAGGTGCTTCCAATTAATGGTAATAGAACCATAATATGATAACAATACGACTGTCCTTGCTTATAACGACGAATGTTATTAGTTACAAGGTGAATGTTATAGATACATGGTTTGTTATAATTTTAATGTCGCGTACCTAATTGTACGTGATTGTTAACCGAATTTCACGTAATCGATTTATCTTGAATTACAATTAACTTTACTTATTCTTAGCGACCTTCTGGTTCAACAATCGACACATTTCCTATTGATCTTTTTCTAGCATTATTATGACTTGATTTCGTTTTGTTTTAGCCAAAATTCCCAAATGGAAACTCGGTTTATTCATGTAAAGCTTTCCAGATTCTGAAAACCGGCTGAGATCGTTTTCTTTCCAGCGGGAAGTCGATACATTAAATTTTTCGACGTTTCCATCCAATTATCGACCGTTTTAGTATGCAATTTTACGTAAAGATTTCAAAATCATCAAATAACGTTTGGTTTTGTAAATCAAATATATGGTCTAATCAAATTCCACTGGTAGTGGTGTGGTCCACCGAGAATTCGTTACAAATGGGCAATTTATTTTGTGACGTTTTCCTCTTCTCGAAATTGAGGAATCCGCTTCGGATTTGCTTTGCTCAAGTGCCGAGGCTTATAACAAGTGTACGAAAAACTCAATCAAGCTTTGGTCTTGACTGGAGAAGAGCCTCAAATTTGATTTGATAATCTTTTTGAAAAACTTATTCAATGATTCGTCACGATGAGGTTTACCTCCAAGATCAAAAGTTCTGTAAGGAAATCGAATGAACCAATTTCATCTCTAGCAGTAATTTGAGCACTCAAAAATACTTCACGGCGAGTTACATTTTTGTATGAAGTCAAGAAGCTAAAAGATGAGTGAAACTGATATTTTTATAGTAATTTACCTAACAAGTTCGGAAATTATTGTTTTTTCAAACGAATAGACAAGATTCTGAAGTCTGAAAAACAGTTTCCTGTCGTGTTAAGTACATTATTTTTCCGGCAACTGTATAAATTAGTTATTAACATTAATATAAAAATAAGTTTCATTACATTGTAATTTTTGCTTATATTATTATTTGTATTGAACAATCAGTAATTTTAAACGGGCTAAATTCATTTGAAATGTCTGGTAAATTCAAATCCTTGTTGTTGTCACAGCATGAAAGCGAAGAAAAATTTTGTCAGTCTGTCTTTAATTTTGTTTGTAAGTGAATTGTCTATATATCCTTCAGCGTTATTGGTAGACTTCCAGTCATCATGTCTCTTTAAATTTGAGATATTTCCACCATTATCAGCAACTTGCTGAAGTTCGACAAAGGCAATGATCTATCAGGAATTGGTCAATTCTGCAATCTTCAGCTCCAAATTTCCAAATCTGTGAACACCAACAAGGTAAATCGAACCTCTTTCATGATTTATATATAATTTTTAATTTTTTTTTCAACGTATGTTTTAGAATCTGATATTTTTATGAGCAGCATGTCTTCCTTATCGTTTAAAGATCAATTGTCATCTTTTTTCTTACACTTTTGATTACTTTATATCCAACGTTGTTTAAGAAAAGAAATAAGCTTCTGAAACGTGTCTAATCAAATCACAGGTTTCAGAATTTTTGATTCTTATGCTAAATAAGCCAAAAATTACGTCTTCCATAATAGTTTCCATCCATTTCCTGAATAAACTATAAATACTTTGGTACTTAATTTCGTTTTCCGGGTAGTAGTTGTGTTGTAGAAGCAACTGCTTCATTAATAATTTCGTCAGGCACATCTTCAACCTCGCTTCCGCTGCTGCTTTCACTTATTTATTGCAGTCATCGCAACCAAAAACCATTCAAACTTTTAAAAAGAAAAAACTCTGCTTAGTTACAAGGTACATTCAATGACAACAACGTACTTTCCGTACTAGACCCAAAAATCTGTTAATACACGAATAGCATTTCTTAATTCTCTAGATGGTTTTATATATTGTTAACTATTAAATATTTACTATTGTTTTATTGAGTGTGCAAAATAAAATTAGACATGAATTAAACTTCTAATCAATTTCGAAAAATGTTAATTTCATTACTTAAATTTCATTCATATATAACAGAAATTACGTGTTACACTATTAAAATTTTAAACCAGGAATTTATTAATACAGCACATGTAAAAAAGATCTACACTTTTAGAAAACGTTTTATGTAGTAGATGTAGAAAGATGTTTAAGAACTACAACTCTTGGAGAGTACATTACAAACTCGATTGTAGTACCAAACCGTCACAGAAATGTCCTTTGTGTCTATATAACTCTAAAAGAAAGTACAACTTGAAAAAACACCTACAAAATATCCATGGAGTTGAGTGGGATCTACACAAACAAGACGTTCCAGATATTATCGCCACATAATTTTTATGTAATTCAATACATGATTGATTTAAAAAAAAATATAATTTCATTTTTTTTCCTTTGTGAATACTTTTTTAAATATTGTATTTGAGTTTTCGTGATCAATTTCCGCAGAAAAGTTATATACAAATATTTTGATCTGTGTAGCCTGCTAGATCCACTGATTTAACCTCTCTGGATTACTCTTTATACGTGAGACAAAAAGTTTCAAATATTATAACTAGTTTTGGTTCACCAAGCATAATGCAATAATGGGTATCAAATACAAGTTTGTTGTGAAGGAGGAAATGAATGTGGAGCTTTAGTAGAAAGTGAAAATATCTTATTCAGTCTCTGAAGACGATAACTTGGTTATCGAAACGAGCGTCAGATAGTATAATTGTTAGTGTTGGTGTAAACAGTATATTCAGTATGAATATCGCCAACGGTTCCAGAAATTCCAACTTAGATTTTCTAGTATGTACCCGTGTTATCTTTCCTTACTTTTTCCAGTGGTGAAAGTTGTTTTTGCTTTGTTTTTTGTTTCAAGCACCCCATAGATACTTTTTAGATCTATCTCAGTAAAACTGAATATTTTTGCAGTTTTTTTCTAGTCAATCAATGCAAGTATGATGTCGAGTTGCTTACAAAATTTATTTTTGTGACACTTGTCATTCAAATCTTTGATAGAGTGGGAGGACTGCGAGCTGCGTACGTTTTTACTTTTGACCGGCTTTTAAGCAGTTGTTCAACTTTTGCTCCCTTAAATTCATGAAAGAAATATCGAGTAAAAAATAGTTATTGAAAAAATTAAGGCACATAGGCGAAGAGTGTTGAATCAGATGCGACAAATTAGTAACTATTATCTAAAGATGAATCGGATTATATTCAAAGTGAGACATCTGATGTTGAAGATGACGATGAAGAAGCGATCACTAACGATGAAAATTAAAGTGTCATCAATGTGTCCAGGAAAAGGTGTACGGTGATAAATTAGTTCCGACTCTGATAAAGAAACTGAAAACATCGTGACACCGAGACAATTATTTGGATAAAATTTGTTGAATGTATTATTCATGGAAGGTCACCTTGTGCTTCCAAGGGTGTGAAAGGGTCAACAAGATATGCAAAAAGGAACATGATGGCAGATAATCTTGTCAGTGCATTCTTGTTGATGTTGATTTGATTCCAAATTTCTTCACACATTAGTTATTATTACTAAATGCATTCTTTGGGGCAATATAGGTCTACTCCAAGTCTCCGTTTTCTATAGTTTTAAGGAGTAGAGAAACTGTGAATAATAAGGTCTGTAATCGAACAAATAAGTTTACAAACTTAAGGTCGAATATTTTGACGATTTGTTAGGTAGCTGTATAATATTCTTTCTACGTAAAAACTTGAATTGAAAAAGAGAATGATAAAATGTTAAATCTTTCTGTACGGAATGGAGGCAGCGACTTTAAACGAAGCAATAATGAAAAAAAAAAAAAAATGGAAGCCTTTGAAATGTGAATATTGAGAAAATTCTTACGAATATCATGGAGATTGATTACGGAGGGAAAGATAGATATATGGAATATTATGACTGCGAAACTTAAAGGAGTTTAACTGCACATTGAGCCAATTGTTTAGAGCAGCTGGGGGTAAAATACAAAAAAATTATTGAGTTTTCCAATCCAGTGCACTTTACTCAATTTGTAATTGATAAATTCATATCATTTCCACTCGCTACACGCTATTTTGGTGATATCGAATAATAATTAGCTGTTTCCAGATGGATACTCAGCTCTCATTCCATTAAAGAAGATTTTCCTAACCTCTACACTCCATATTCATAATATAAACTGTCTAATGTCTAATGCTTGTTGACAGGAGCAGTTTTATATGTATTATAAGTATGTCGCATCGAAAAAAGTCCGGTTTCATATAATAAGAAAAACATTATTTAAAGTTTCACGACAAAACCCAACTGCTGAATAATTCAGTATGACAAATAAATCATAATGTTGATAAATCAACAAAAATTACATTATTGATACATGTTTTTTTGGTCTACAATATATATTATTTTAGTTAACGCCAACAACCATCTCGAACTAGTATCTGCTCCACATATCCTTGAAAGGATACCGTTTGTCGAAGAATTTGGTAATAAATCAGCAAGAAAAATGTGTCGTTGGTGTCAACAAAAAGATGTTAGGAGATTTACGAGATACTACTGTAATCAGTGCATAGGAGAACCAGGACTTTGTGTTTATCCTTGTTTCAAAGAGTTCCATGAACATCATAGGATTTAATTTTTTTATTATGGTTTCTCGATTAATTTTGAATAAACTTTTTTTTTATTTCAATTTTTGTTTCAAGTTTTTTTCAGTTAAATCTTATCATATATTAACAATGTTTGGAGAAATATTGTTATTAGGTAGATATGCATATTTGAAAGGATCTATAATAAAAATAATAAATAAAAAAGGCGAATAGAATATTCGTAGTAATGGAGAAAAACGTGGTAGGCTCTCACAATTTTTTGTAAGTAGTTGGACGAACGATTGATTTAGATGTGTAGTATTATTGACAAATTAAGTGGGAGCCCCCAGATTTGAACGACGGGGCTTAGCTTGGTCATTACCGAAAAAAGTGACTAAAAAATTGAAAATTCATTTTAAGAAAAGCACGATGTCTCATGATTTTTCATTTTTTCACTAGGCTCTAAGTTGAAAACTCTTGTTATATACATAAAGTTTTTCACTAGATCTTGATTTTCCTTTCGGATCACACTTTTCTTGATCTTAAGTTAGCCAGGAGGAAAATTGATGCATATTATTTGCAGTTCACTTATATTTTAAGTTATTCTCGCTGCCAATAACTACAAAAATATAAGAAAGTGTTTGGATACCAAAAGACAAATTGGTCAAGATAATTTTGCAATCGCTTATGATACTGTACAGATCCTGAAGCTTCCTATATGTGTACTGAATGTCTATTTTCATGCAACATAAATTGTTATTTAGATTCTTTTTTCTTTTTTCACGAAACTGCTTCCACAATTTTTTCTTCCAAAGCGTGATTATCAATACTTTTTATAATATTGTGCTGGCCATTTTAATGAATATATGTAAAATTTTAGATCGAATTTTGGGCAGTAAACTTACATTTCATATGTTCATCGAGTATAGCAACATTTCAGATATTTTTCAACATGAATTGCGATACATAGTAGGCTCAATATTTGTATCTTTCTGTCGTACAAGTGGAAAAAAAACTATGTGTGACATATAAATAATATCATTCGACAAGAATAGCGATATCTGCGCAAAATGACTGCTCAACTCTATACTTTATATAGTATAGAGTATTTCTTATAAATAAAAACCCTCAATATCCAAAGTATAGCCCTTTGTAATCTAGGGTATTCTTTGAGACCTTGGTAAAACCATTCTTTAGACTTGGATGTAAAAAATTATCGCACCACATTTCCAACGTATTCTATAGATTTTAATTTGTTTCCACGTAAGAATTTTGCCATGGATCTGAATAAATAGTAGTCTAACGGTGCAAAACAACCGAGTAACTTTCGCAGCAATACCGCCGCAGTATGTAGTTCATTATCTTCTTGTAAAAGAACCCGTTTTTCATTAACTAAATCTCGATTTTGATAGCTCGACCATCTACATAATTATACCAGATACGAGACGATACAAGAATCGAATCGACCTCTCTTTGCAACGCTTCTGGTAATTGCCCTTTGTATAAACAACGATTTTTCCATATTCGGGTTGTTTAGATTTCCATCCATTTTTCTTTCGCAAGCAAAAATGCGTCTAATAAAAGTACAGGCAAGACAAGAAGCTGTTTACACATCTCTTCTCGACGTTTCGCTTTATTTTCAATTAATTTGATCTTACCGAATGATTTGAAATGGAAAATATAGTACCTCTAGAAGGTCCAAGGGAGTCCTAAAATCGACGACTACTAGGTTGGACTTCTACTGCTTTCCTCGTAACCTCAATATCTCACGTAAACGGACGACCTTAGAGCGAACGATCCTCAAGCGTCAAATCTCCACTATCAAAAAGTTTAGACCATAGCTGTTCCGTTCTATCATCAACTGTATCTTCCTCTTCAATTTCACATATTTTCTTTGTTACAACGTATGATTTTTTCGTTTCCAATAATTCGCTTGGTGGTTAATCTTCTATCGACTCTAGTACTCCATAAAATGACTTGAACCTCCGAACCACCTGGGCTCTTGACTCTCTATGGGCCAGTTGTTTCTTTCTTAGTCATTGTTGATTTAAATTGATGTCATTCATTTTTAGAATTCATTCGAAATACCTTTCCATAAAAAACGGTACTCGTACTTAAAGCATTTTTAATCATAGAAACTCTGACGATGAAGTTTTTACCGCTGCTGGTGAAATGGTAAAATATGTTTATACTACATTTTGAAGATTATTCACAAATGGTTCAAAAATTGATTTTATTGATGTTTATTTCGTTCCAAGGGGAAAAATCGCGAACTTCGAGACTAAAACGTATTGGATAAAATATGTGACGAAAGAGTAAAATTATCCAAAGGCTTTCTTAATCATCATTATAACGTAGTTCCATAAATTGCTTTTAATTTGCTAGTTTTTGGCTCTAAATAGCTTTACGGTATCCGCCTTAGTTACTAAATTTAGTACCCCATAGTACCCATTCCGGAAGAAGTTTTTCAGAAATGTTTTCAGCGACGAATTCAACTCGCGTGGATTGGAAATCGGGGGCAGTCATTTAGATGACACTAATTGTTTATTTTTAATTAATTTTCAAGAATTTTGAACACTTTTTCTAAATGGGATATTCCATATATACTTGAAGACCCAACTTGAAGAAGTTTGATTACAGGATGGAACATTTCCTTTTGGATTTATACCAACATATAATGATGATTTCTCCTTTCGCTGTTTCTATATGATAAAACATTTAATTTTTTTTAATTAAGAGTATTTCTACGTAGACCGTTAGTTTAGTTAATTTTAATTTCATTTTTTTGTTTATTTTATATATTTTTTTTTATATTTAACAAAAAAATTTTAGGTTACATTCTGTTCGATCCACCGGAATATAACTGTCCGAACTGTTTCAAGATTTACGCCAAAAAATCAACTCTGGCAAGGCACATAAAATACGAATGCGGCCAGATGCCTAGATTCGGTTGCGCGATATGTTCTTACAGAGGATACCAGAAGACTCACGTCGAGCGACATCTATCGAGAAGACACGATATACAAAGTAAATTCGAAATTAGGAAAAATATTTTCACGTTCAATTACCAAGAAGGGCAGCCGAAACAACTTCCTAAATCCAAAAATTGTTGACAAGTGCCTTTGATATTTTCCTACTTAAAAAAAAATAAAAATTGAATTATATAAAATTAATTAAAAGCTCGTTCTAATTGATTTGTTGTCGATGTTTTTATAGTTCATATTGTTCATACAAAGAAATATCTTGCTCAGGAACTGTTTATACTCTATTAATAATAAATATTTTGAACCACTTAACTCATATATGTTAGAGGCGTTAATTTTGTGATAGTTTCTATTTTTGATAATATAAATCATATTTTGTTAACAATGTCTGTAAATAAACTTATCACGAAGGCTTAAATGCAGAATCTGAACTGAATTCTTTCACTATACCATCATCTAAATCGATAGTAGATCTAAGCAAATTCAAAAAAGTGCCAATTTAATGTTTCTTTTTTTCTCCTTCTACTTTTTCCAGTATCCGTCCGAACGTTTCAGTTTTATCCTATCTCCTGCTAATTTTTCAATCTTATTAAAGAATTTTTCAGTTTAATCCATTATGGGTAGACCTAGACCCTTGCAAATTTGTAAATTTTCAGCTTTCATTATGACCTATTTCGCTGATTTCTTTCTATTTTTCCTGGTAATTATTGGTAATTGTTTTGTAATTTGTTTTATTTCTACATTCGTCCCATTCCGTTTTCCCTAATATCTCTCCTTCTCTATGTCCAATGTTCACTTGTATAAGTAGTTATTGTATTCTGGAACCATTTTCACTTTAATGTCAATATATTGATGTGTCCCGACTTTGCATTTTATTCCATTTGTATTTTCATCGTTGAGTATTCCCTTCAAATTTCTTTCTATCATTCCTTCAGTCTTCATTTTTAATATCTTCTGCATCTTAAATTTTATGTTTGCTATCAATATAACATTATCGGCATATAGTAGTGAACGTATTTTAGGTTCTAAATTTTTGAGTTTTTGTTTATTTTATTCATTTAGTTATTTAATCCATTTTAATTTAATTTTAACCCTGTTTTATCTCTTTTTATCTCATATATGTATTCCATCCTTTACTCTCTAATTTAGTCCTCATCTCATGCAGGCGTCACCATATTTCTGTTGTGTGAAATGCTGCTCAGAGATCAGTAAACGTATCAACTCATTCTTTTTGTTTCCTTGGGCTTACTAGATCAATATTTATCTGACTAACACGTGCTCAAACACAGGAACAATTCTTATAGTTTACCCAGCGACGTTAAAAATTTCATACCAAGGTAACTGATTAGTTCTAAGAACATCGGCTCTGGTGGTTTTACTGTGACTTGATGAGTTTATGAACAGGCTTTTTCAAGTTTCATGACCGCCTACTGCCATAACCATGAACTGAACCAAAGCAAAGTTTGAAATGAGATTACGTTGGTATGGAGAAATCTAAAGCAATTTAAATCAATTATCGGGGTTAGTCAGGAGTCGAAGGATTGTTATTTTATCTAGAAAATTGTTTGGGGAATCTGGTCGAAGGATGAAAAATGTCGTGAAAGAAAATGTACCTTTTTTACGTATTTTTGAATGTGACTGGAAATTGCGTAGTCATCACATATTGTATTAATAATTCAACTTACATACAAGAACAGAAAAATCATTTATTTTAGGGTAATTAATAAATTTCAAGGAGAAAAATAAACAAATAAATCAAAAACTATTAATAAACCGACTATGTAATTTTGAATTTCAATAGAAAATAATCGGATTTCCATTGAACATAATATGATGTTTTTTTACCGCTTTTCATTTTATGTTCCTCCTAAAAGAAATTCATGATTTTAACCTTTGTTGCTAGCGGGTACCTGAAGGATCTTTTATTTTCTATAAACAAACAGTAAACTTAGTTGTGAAGTAAATTGTTTGTTTAAAACGGACGTTTCTATATGTAGTGAAGAATTCAATAGTTTTTTGCATTTAGGCCTACCTATTTATCCATTCGAAAGTTGAGGATATTTCTAAATCGCCTTGTATTCTAAATAGATCTTCGTGAAATTATTTATTAAAAAGTTGTACAAAGATTTTGGTTAACTATCGAAGAGCCTATTAAATTACTCTAAGTGGACACAACTCCTGACGAAAAATCTCTTAAAGTATCTTTTCGAGGCTGCTTGATCGATTCTATTGAATTGAAACTGTTGCCGAAAGACGAAGAACTGAAAGATCCAGAGTAACAACCGTCGTTGATGGTGATTACCCAGAACATAATGTCTCGTAGAAATCCCCGTAACACCTTCAGAAAGAGACTTGAATACCAGAGGTGTTTCTGTATGGATCTCATCAATAAGGAGAAGATCTAGGTGACATTAAGGTAGAGTACCTGCATCTAGGCAACAAATGTTGATAAAAGGAGGACCTTGACGGTTAACTACCCCTTTTGAGAAGGTAGAAGTTCAGCGAGGAGTCGCCGATTTACTGTTTTTGTAAAACTAACGCACGCACAACTCACATAGCTACTAAATTCCAAAGAGCCAGACTACAGATTCACCTGCCTCCATTAATTTTTATGGCCGTACTTAATTGATTATCGAATGGACAGGTCAGGTATATAGGAATCAACTACTGGCCAACATAGTATCACAATTTGATGCCGCTATAGGCACCCAGCTCATTTTTGTGCTGATGATGATTCGAGACCACGTCGAGTGCGGTAGTTTTAGAAGAAATAGAAAATTAAGACTTTGAATCCCATAAAGAATGATTGGGATCAGTTACAATAAGCTATTGATGACCACAATCCGCGACTAGAAACTAACTGTGGAGTAATTGTACAAAATTTATTAAACAACTTAGTTGAAAGCATACCAAGAATAAGTGCAAATGAAACCCTTTTGATTGAATTTTTTAATAAATTGTTTTGTATTAGACAACATAAAACGATTTAATGATACTTTTAAACAAAATTTGTTTTGTTTAAAAGTATTTTCGTCTTGTATATCAGGGACTCTCTGTGAGAAGTACACGTGCTAAAAGCTGGTCCTGCACGTTACGATACCGAAAATTCCACTTTCGGCTCGTGTAGTGTAATATATTATTGGTTCTAACTTTCAGAATCGAATTTAATCGATATCCTAAACTTTTGAATGGCTGTTTATATTTTACTTTACATAAGGTTTTAGATGTAGTGCGGGGGAGGAAATATTTTTTATCAATTGGAATAAATTATTTTTATTTGTAGTTATTTTTTTAAAATCGTGTATTATACACAACTTATTCTATCCTAATACCTTATGAGTGTAAGTTCTTCGGTAGAAATAAGTTTGTTGGTGTTTTTTCCAGTTATTCCTTCTCATTTTGTCCTGCTCTAGCTGTTTCTCCTACTGCCATCTTCACTTCCTTCAATCACGATCTTCTTTTCGACATCTTTTATGTTCTTCCTTCACTTCAAACCCATTTTGTTTCATGGGGATCATATAGATGAAGTAAATAGGCCCAATAGATAGAACATTTGAAAATGAACTAAACTTAAAAGTAACCTACTGGTTGCTAAGTGATTAGTGACATGTCTCTGCATACACAGCAGACTCAATTATTAACGAAACAATAGTTTATATATAAAGCTAAAATATATATAAACTAAACTATCCTAATCGTCCTTCTTTGGTCTCAATACAAAAGAGACAAATTTGACTTATAGGCGATCTAGAGTTGACTAGAAACTTGGACAGTTTAGAAGATAGAAGAAAGGCCGCTGATCTGATTCTGTTAGTTCGCCTGCTGATGTCCAGAATGTCAATTTATCGAGACTCATTTCTTAGGAAATGTGTAAGCCTGTGGAATCAGCTACTGATGCAAGTCTTTCCTGAACACTAAATGAAATAACTTTGTTCCAAAAAACAAGTCAATTGACTATAACAGTCCGTGTTGTAGATTTTTGTCAAAGCTTGGAAACCATTTGCCCTTGTCCATACAAATACAAAGATTATTACAAACTACTTAGCGATTTGAGTCAAAAATGAGTTTCTTTTGAGTCGATTCGTGCCTAGTTGTTTGTTGCACAGATGTTTCCTCCAAAATAAGTTCTCATTTGAACAGAATTAGGAAATCTGTTCCACGTTTCTACCACATTTTCCTCCACAAAAACACTTGTTCGCTATATGAGAATTTTCTACTGATTTGAAAAAAATTATAACAATTCAATAGCAACCAGAATTGCAAATTTTCAAATTTGATGTGTAAATCCATAACCATCTCTCGAATAATATCGTTGAAAACATATCTTTGGTTATTGGAAATGACAAAGTTTCATGAAAGATTACAATAGGAAAAAAATCTAGAATCAAATTTTAAATCAACTGACAAAAACCTTGTTTTGTGGTAAGGTTAACCCTAATTAACCCCCTAGAATGGTTCCATAGCCTTCTACACATCATTACAACAATCTCATACTATAGAGGTAAATTGCCGTACTTTGGGTCTGCTCTGTGTATAAAATAGAATTAGTTTAGAGTGCAATAAATACGTGTCTTATTTTTTGAATTTAATCGAACATGTAAGTGGTTTCATGCTTGCGTTTGCTCATTTTGTATTTATTTTTTACCGTTAATTCTTTAAGTAACGATACTGTTTTTAGATCGAAGGTATAGCTGCACTATGTGTGAAAAAGCTTATAAAAATTATAAAAGTCTGGTACGTCACCAAACCTACGAATGTCAAAAGGAACCGTCGATTCTATGCAACGTTTGTGGTTATAGAACAATTTACAAGAGTGCCATGAAGAAACATATGAAATGCAAACATTTGATATTTTATTGATATCTTTGTTTACCCATTTCGTTTTATATAAAATTAAACTAAATTTTTTAAAACCTAAATAACTAATTATGATTTTTAAAGACAAGCAATCTATCTATTCCTTCTTTGGATCATCACACTTTCAATTTCCAGTTTGCTTGATGTTCATTAGGTTCCTTTACTTTATTTGAGATAAAAACGACCCAAAGTATTACAAAAGCAATTCAATATCGAATATTATCAAAGACAGTTACTGTAGAAATTGCAGGATCAAACTCATAGTTTTGTTTTGGTCGCTTGTGAAAGCGGAGGTGAAGGCTGATGATTCTATCTACGTCTAGAGAAGATCTAAGCAGTTACAAGGCAGTACTATGCCGAAGTATTAGATCGTTGAAACCGATTAGAGGACTTCATTTGGCTCCATGATAATAGCTCACATCTCCGCTTTTACAACGGCTACGAACTTCTGCCCAATCCACTGTATTCTTCGGATTGAATCCCGTGTGATTCTTATTTCGATTTTTCTCCAAATAAACGGGTAAAGTACGACATTGGGAATAGTACTGACCCATGAAGTGATTCCTACGGTTTTTCAAAATAAATGATTTTATAACGAATGATTTCATTTCAAAATATTTTTCGCTATAATAATATAATTTTCCAGAGACTTATTTATCTATATTTCTGTTAATTATAAAATTATTTTATTTGTGGAAATAAATTTTTATTTGATTTTTTTGTTTTTTTTTATTATTTTTACGGTAGCGCACTCTTCATTTTCTCATTTTCACTTTTCTTATTTCATTATATTATTTTGTTTTACCCTAATTTGTTTTATTTTTAGTTTGCGCTCGTCGATTTCCCTGTCCTAATTGTGATAAATCTTATACGCTCGTCAAAAATTTGTCAAGACATTTGACTGTCGAATGTGGGAAGGAAAAAAGATACAAATGCATATTTTGTACCAATTCTTATTATTATAGGACCGATTTGAGGAAACATGGATTAAGGATGCACAATTTCGGTCATTTTTATTGAAACAAACTAGTCCATTTTAGTCAAATTTCCATTGTTTCGTAAAAATAACAATTTGGGATCAGAGAAAGATGAATTTGATCAAAATCAGATATTTTTATATTCGATTGAGAAATTTAATTAGCGTAACTTGTTAAAAATCACCAAAAGACTTTATAGATGATCAATAATTGCAAAGATAACTGTAAAATTCAAAGTATTACCAATTTCCAAACATTACTTCTACTTGTGTAACTGTAATCGAAACTTGAAATTGAAGTAATTTCATATTAAAGACAATTGACCGAATGAAAATTCCTAATTAGATAATTATACTAATTAGACATCTTTATACATATAAAACAGGCCTTATAAGGCTTGGAGTCTTTCCGGAAATGATCACCACTTATTCTGCAATTCTCTCTCTGAAAATTCTACTTAATACATTTCTCTACCATACGTTTATTTTATTTTCTTTTTCTCTATTCATTGTCCAACACTGTTGATTGGTTGTATCAGTGTCTTGTAAATGCGTAACTTAACGTAACTTTTGAAATATCTTAATAGTCCTCTTAGGGCTCCAAATGTTCTGTTCTGTCTTGCCAGTCTTTTGTCGATTTCCATGGTTTCTCCTCCTCCGTTTGTCACTGTCACTCCCAGGTATTCGAACTCCTGGACTTTATCAAATCTATACTCTATGTTCTGCTCTATCGTCACTTTTAATTGGTTGAAGCTATTAAAATTCCTTTCCATCTCAATATATTTGGTCTTTTGTTCATTTGTCAAGTGTGGTCCATATTCTTCCGCTTTCTTTTCCAAGACTATAAACATTTCCTCTACCTCTAAGTACTACATCATCTGCGTAGGTAAGAATTTATATTTTGTTGATGTAAATCATCTCCTGGGTTCGGATCCACTACTTCTTATGATCATTTATAGTGAAAGGTTGGAAAACACTGTTGATAATGATTCTCCTTGCTTTAAAACTCTTGTTGTTTCAAAATGTTCTTCATTTTACCAAATGTAGTAGTTTCTTAGGTATTCCGAGTGTTGCTAACGCCTGGAATCACATGCTTACTTGAAATCCACGAAGAGTAGCTATTGTTTTAGATTGCCTTGACTTCTCTTTATTGAAACTTCCCTGCTACCCCCCAAATTGTTCGTTGTAATCTATTTCTTATCCCATTGGTTGAGTATCTCTTATCAGAATCCTTTTCCTACCGGCACTTTTGGCATTCTTCATATTATTTAGTAATTCCTCTACTTTTGTTTTCGTGGGCTTTTCCTCTACCCAAACTAGTCCATTCACTATCTCCTCTACTTCAAACTTGTCCTCCTTTCGGCATCTTCTCCAGAACTAATTTATTTGCACTATTCACTAATTTACACGGTGTCAAATTTGACCCCGAATAGTGCGTGAATGGAATTGGTGTATTGACTATGGCAAAACGAGTTAAGCAACGAGTTTGTTCGAAATTATGTTTTAACAATGGACTTGCCGCTGAGGAATCATTAAAAAGTGTGTTGGGATGTCTACGCCATCATTTGAACCAAGCATTAACACTGTCTTTCATTTGTAGTTTTTACTAGTTATCACTTGTTCTCTAGATTATCAAAATCAAAAGTTTAGTGTTTTGTTTTTGATAATCCTGGCAGATTTTGTACTTAAACAATCTTTGTAACCCCATATTAAAGATTCAGGTTAAATGATACTTATATCATCAATCTTTTTGGATCTAAATATTTTTATTTGAGGTGTGTTTATCAATTGAAATAAATAATTTCCTGAATTGAGATATAATGGATAATACTTTTATGAAACTGAATATCATCTCTTATCCAACGTTTCGATTAATACGTGAAGTAAAAAATATAATTTTCATAATATTCGTAATAATAGGCAATCATTGTGTCAGGAAATTCTAACAAAGTCGTCATCTGACAATAATTGAATGTATTATCATGTAATACAGGGTTTTAGTAGACGAAATATTAAAAATGGTTTTTTTTTTCTAATATACTTTTGCGCACATTAAATTACAATATATTTCGGTTAAGATATAAATTATTATTTTTGTGTTTCTACTCATTTCGGTAGGTTTAGAACATAATATTCGAGATATTTATTGCAGAATATATTAGTTTCTTCAATTACAGATTTGAGTAGTATTGTTTGGAAATATTTTAATCACAAAACGTAAATATTTGCAAACGAATGTGATATTTGTTTAAAATGGACTGATCATATTATTTTTATCAATGTATTGTTATAGCTTATAGAATTTATTATAATAATTCTTGTTATCCATAATTCAAATTTTGGTTATTATATATTTCAAGAGGATTTAGAGTTTTGAAAAACTTATAGAATATTTGTTTCATTATATTTGTTTATCTTTGGTATTGAAAATAAAATAAACTCGTTAAATTTTGACATACAATTATATTTTTTATGGTTATGTCATTCCTATACAAGCTTAGAAAGTTTTAAAAAGATGTTTCGATGTGATAAATACCATAATATTATCATATAGTTTTCGATAATACTGGTACGTTAAAAATTGATTCTTTCAATGACATCCAAGCGATTTATACAAGTCTAAACAAGTTGTTCGTAGTTTGCGTCCATATGAGTATCCAAAAATTCCCTTTTGAATGAGTTCCAAGCCCTAAATTCTTGCGTGGTCAGTAATACAAATAATAAAATAATTTTCTTCAACTTAGAGTTAATTTACTGGAGAAAGACTTGGTATTTAAATCCTCCACGATCCTTATTATAGCTTTAACAAAGTTTAATGTGAAGTGAAAGAAAAAAAAACATTATTGTGTTCACAAGAATCTCATAATCAACATTTTGAGATCCTGGTTTGAGAACCTTACAGTCATAATCTAAAGTAATTACTTAATTAACGACTGTTAATAACAATAATCTTGCGATAATTTTCAAATCACCAGACATCTTCCATTCTATATTCAAACATGTTTATGAACAAGCAATATTTATTGATATCGAGTTTCTGCATTGAACGATCAAAGTTAGTACAGGTGCATAACGAAGTATCCATATTATAAAATGTAGAAAACGCAGCATTTCTTTTTCAAATCATTTTGTGTAATCAAATGTGGCTGATCCTCACAGCTTTCTGAATAAAAAAATCAAAATTGGAAGGCGTTGAAACTGGAAAGTCTGCATTATGAAGTAGGGGTCTAATAGATGATTTCAAATTTGGATATTCTTATTTCGAGTCACTGTCATACTGTCAAAGTGTTTTGAGAGCTTCAGCCATACCATTAGAACTGCAAAAAGAATCCTTCTCTAAAAACTATTAAGAAGTGGTATTTGTTAATATTATTTGGAAAGTATTAGCGTTATGCAAATGATTATTACAAAAAATTGTGTAACCTACACTAAATTCGAATTTATTCGTAATTATAGTCAAACTTGGATCATGTAGTAACATGACAACAATTTTTTGTTGAATGATCATACGAAATTACAGTCCATCATTTCCATGGATTGAACACAACGCTCAGCATGTTCTTCGATACCTTGGTAAAACCATTCTTCGGACTTGAATGCTACAAATTTTCGGAATGTATTTCCAACATTTCCTTTGGATTCAAATTTAGTCCCACTTGAGAATTTCACGATTGATTTGACGATGTAAATCCGGACTAAATGGTGGTTGTGGTAGGAGTTCAAAGTATGTGGTTCAGCATTGTAATGACACCAAAATAACTTATGAGATTGTTTATCTATCTATTTGATTGTTTTCAATAACTCGAAAAGCGTTTCTTCTTGGATTTGTCACTATAATAATTGTTGTAGAAACGATTTTTGTTCTTCTCACTTTTGATATCTGAAATAGAGAAACGTAGGAATGCAAGAATTGAAATAGATTTTTGATTAAAAACTACCCACTGGTTTGACATTTATTGTTTGTTACTTTCCTTTTGTTGGAAAGAAAATATAAATAACTGAGTCAATTAATGACTATAAACAGCTTCAGTTTGGTTGAGTGAAACAAGAATGAAGGATTTGATAAGTTTTGAGGTTATTAAATAAATTTTAGAGATCATTATAATAGAAAAGAATCAACATGATGGAAAGCAAGAGTTATTATCGGTAAAACTTAACAATTAAGCTTTCAAAGGCTATTCTGGTTCACCAAGAAATGGGAGTGAAACTTTACCACTGGAACGGCACATTCCAACAGTTTCATTTTTCCATTTGAAAGCATCGCAATAGTGACATTTTTTATTCATTGATTATGATATTAAAGTTGAAGGATCATATTGAAACCTTGTACTATTGAATAGCGACCAATCCTTAAGCATGAAATATCGACGGTGCGTGGTCTGTATTTCTGCATGATGAACTCTTCTCCCCTGCGATTATTACAGATACTTGTATGCAATTCCTTGCACGTTTTATTAATATTTGTGTGCGATTCAAGAAAACAAGAAAAAAATGTTCATCACTAGCAATAAATAAGACTTCTGTTACTTTGTTTTTGAGGATTAATCAAAATCCTAACCTCAAATTTCATTTAAATTTTGTGCCTATCTTCACAATGAAAATAAAACCAAGTTTCACGAAAGTCAGCTGATCTGTTAAGCCAAAAGTAACTAGATGTCTCCCTATAACTTCAACTTGCATGTAACAAAATGAAATAAATCCGATAATGTTGCAAGTGCGAGATGTTGCATGGAACAATAAGCTGCTTTTGATCAAGAAAAATTGCGTCTTGGATTGCATTGCACGTTGTATTGCATCATATCCATCGGCATTAAGGATTGGTGATTCGAATAAACATCTTTTAATATTTGAAACTGCGTTTTATTACAGAAATAACCTAAAAGATGAATAATTATTTCCTATGTGAACGTCTGAAAATGTATTTAGCCTTCTTACGTATATGTATTATTTTCGTGAAAAAAATTGTAGGTGAATCGGCTGAGGACTTGATAAGGAATCTGTTGACGTGTTCAGCGAGAAAATACAAATGTCCTAGATGCGGAAAACTTTACAAGCATTCACACATTCTAAAACGGCATATGGAATTCGAATGTGGTATAGAACCGAAATTTATGTGTTCGATTTGTGGTCACAGATGCAAAAGAAACTATGATATGGTTATACATATAAGGAAAAAGCATTTCCGTTAGCGTTTATAAAATTATTATTGCAGGTGTTTATTATTTATATAATTTGGTATCGTTCATAATTATATAATAATAAATTCTCCAATTAGAAACATACCATAATAACCTTTCCATAGATAACATCCAAACTACCCCTCATCGTTAATCCTCGACTCATTGAATTTTCGCAGGGCCGGATTAAGATTTATAAGGCCCGGGGCTAAAATAATGACGGGGCCCCCTTAACGAATTCGAAAACCCGGAAAAATTAATACAGAAATACAGAATGATTTCCAAATGATGGGGCCTTCTTGGACCTGGGGCCCGGGGCTATAGCCCCCCCAAGCCCCTAGCTTAATCCGGCCCTGAGTTTTCGACAACTACTTTAACTAACTAGGATGAGAAATAACCATTATTACTCTCTCGATACCCAGAGTGTTGTATGCTTTGAAAGTTGGATTTGATCAGCGTCGCAATAATAAACTTACATGAAACTCTTTTTCAGCTGACGCAACTTTCACATGTGTCTGCGGCAAAATTTATACGAAAAAAAATTCGTTGAAGCATCATTTACTTTTTTATTGTGGCAAAGAAAAAAAATTCGCTTGTACTATCGAAGGATGCGTTTATAAATCAAATTTAAAAACGAATCTTCAACGACACATGCTTAGTCATAGATGTAACTCAGAAAAATATCACATGTAATGTGAAAACAATAAATAAGGGTTTCGTAAATTGTGTTTTTTTTCTGCGCTTCACTGTGAACATCACCTTAATTTTTTTAAAAGAATTTGTTTGTAATTTCAATCTTTGTCTTAAGTCTCATCTCAGCTCAATTGGAACAATTATTTCCATTTTTTTTTTTCATTTTATCTTTACATCTTTTGAAGTACAAGGATTTCTTCCAACATTATTTTTTACTTTTTAATGGATAGTGTGACTCAATGACCTTGGTGGGGCCAGGAAAACAGAAAGTTAGTCCAGGCGCTGGAGCCAAAATTTTACTGAAACCTGTCATTATAATCAAAAGTAATTTTTGCCATATGAGTAGTTTTTGAAGAAAAAAATTGTTGTGCGGGTATGGAAAATTGGGAAAACCACCAGAAAATTCTAAAAATTAATAAGAATTCAACCAAAAAGTCCTTGATTTTAGGTCTCTTTTGTTTTTTTTAATAAGTTTTGAGAGATTGATAAAAAATTGAGGTTTCGACTTAACTTCAGTCTACCAAAATATGATATTGACACTTTTGAGTATTTATATTAATCAATACATCACCTTATCATTATTAAATAATTTAATTTAAATTTATAGCTTCTAATGCCACAAATTCTAATAAAACAAAATTTGAGATGTAAGGACTGGGGAAAAATTTTTCTTACTAGATCTTACACATCATATTTTGATTTTATTCTTATACTGATGTTTATGATCTAGGTGATCTATTGATTAATATAAATACGCAAATTGTCAGTGTCAATATCATATTTTGATAGACCGAAGTTAAGTTGAAACATCAATTTTCAATCAATCTCAAAAATTATTAAAAAAAAATAATTTTAAAACAGAAGAGACCTAAAATCAAAAACATTTAGAAGCATTAATATATCAAAAGGTCTAAGAAATAAAAAATTAAAGAAAATTAATAATTCGTCAATAATAACGTGAAAAGGATTGAATAATTCGATACAATGTATAGAAAAAAGTATTTAGAACATGAAAATTCACAGAAAAAAAAGGTATCCACATATTTTTGTCGAAAAAAAGTCCATTTTGTGGCCTGAAATGTTGTTTTTCAGTAATCGATCTCTGCTGCGACGCTTATGCTCAAGTTAATTGGGATGTAACGTAATTTCAGTAGACCAAAAACATATTCTCATAATAATTGTTATAAAATTGATATAAATCCGCTCCCCGATTCTGAAAACAGCTTCGACAATTCGAATAATTTATTTATGACTTAACAGTATCCCAAAAAAATCATATAAATCATATAAATTGGAATTTTCGAACTGAGATAAGTGGAAAAGAAGGAGAAAAAATTATTTGTACAAACTAGAATGATTGAAGATGTGATAATTTATTGAATCATTTCACCAGAAGGATAAATCATCTTTATTTAAATATCAACAAGTTGACTCATTCACCGTGTGAGAAATCATCGCTTGGGATTCCAAATGAAACTGTCCTGAGATTACCAGGAAAAAATGAAGGTCGCTGCGAGAAAATATTCTGAAATACGGATTTTCACAATGATAAACCCATAGTCGATAAGATAGCCGTATCAAAAGAATTTCCATGTGTTTTGGAAAGTTTTAAAAGATGAATGAAAACTTTCTTATTGTACATTTTTAGACGCATATCCTGAAAGAAAATAACAAGTGGCTGTTTTCAGTAATTTGCATTTTTTGAATTTATCCAACTGTATATTACATTTGCTACAAGATTCCCTTCAAAATCTTGTTTACTTTGGGTCTATTCACCCCCAAAAGGGTGTTATCGAGATATCAGTCTTACAGTATTCCGCGTAGATCTGAGTTTTTCCCAGTTTCCATAGCCGCTCGCGTGCAGAACAATTTTATTCTGAAATTAGTGTTCAAAAACTCCTCGTACATCAAAAACCATTTCTATTGGTTTTAGTGTCAAGTTCCTGGACTACGTTAGAACTTGATGGCGATGTCACTAACATTCCTTTCTTCCTTATATGTATCTAAGAAAGTTTTAAGGGAATAAGTAGCTGCTACATTAAATATATGTACACCAAAGATTTTCCGATTAGGTATCGGATCAGTTTTCTCTTCTTCTCAATTCACCTTTAACGGTTTTTCTCCGCAATCATCATCACTTGCTGATAAGAATAAAAAAGTTATAGAATATTGGTACTGAATTCGTTTTCGTTGAACCCAATGTTTTAAATCAAACTTTGTGGATGCATAGCATGGTTTATTCAACATTCAACAGTTTATTATGTAGGTTTTACTTTGATTTTGTTGTAGAAAAAAAAGTATTTACAATTATATCTAACATAATCTCCTTTTTTTTTAGATTCTCGACATGTGTGTATTAAGTGTGGTAGAACTTATCTGCATAGACAGACATTAAAGCGACATCTTTTATATGAATGTGGCAAAAAACCATCATTCAAATGCCAGTTTTGTCAACGAGATTTTAAAAGAAAAGATGCCCTACATACTCACGTTCTAGTCACGCATTATTCTAAAAATAGAGAAAGAAACAGAAATCCTTATGAATCCTATAACTTAAAATGAAATTAAAAAAGGAAACACTCTTATTTAGATATTTATTTCTACAAGTTTTATATAAATGAACAGCTTTTCCATGTTCTAAAACCCAAAATACATTTTGTACTTTTTAATATAATCACGAGACTTGCCACGAAACAATTTTACAACTTTTAAAAAACCACTTTGCACTCACTTTTTATCTTGGTTCGTAATAGGAAATTTAAAATATTGGAATTTTGTAATTTTTCGATAATTTACGATGAATTTTTCCTTTTTTTTAATATAAACAATCAACAGACGTAAGAAAAACGATTAAGAGCTTTGTTTGCACTTTCTAGTCGACATTTTGATTGAATTCGTAAAATCACATAAAAAGTAGTGTGAAAAATGTTTAGATTTAGATAATTAAATAAGATTTAAATGGTTTCTACAATAACATTTAATTATTGGAGTTGCTATTAGCGTATGAAAATAAAAAAGTTGCTCATTTGTATAAATATTTTTGAACCTACTATATACATTCTGATTTCGATCAGAAAGCAATAGATTTGTTGTACAATGATTGGAATTGCTGTAATTTAAATTGTTATTTATTTAAAAACTTGGTGTCCATCTATTCGGCGAATATTTCAACAAGATGGAGCCACCGCTTCATTACCAAATGAATATCCGGCAGTCTCTGAAGTAGATTTTTCAAATCGGTGAATAGGGAGACGCGGATCGATAGAATGGCCAGCACGATGAGGACTTTGAAGTCCTTGAACAAAAATTTATTAATTTCAAATCAAATTTTACTTGGAAATATCGGTATCGTAGATAAGATGAAGAAATAGTTATGTGGGAGGCTTTTTTCTGATCTTGGCCAGCACGATCTCCTGATCAGACGCCATTAGACTTATTTTTGCGAAGATATGTTAAAATTAATGTATACAAAATGAATTTATGAGGACTTTGAAGTCCTTCAACAAAAATTTATTAATTTAAAGACAAATTTTACCTGGAAATACCGGTCTCGTACGTAGGATCAAGAAATAGTTATGTGGGAGGCTTTTTTCTGATCTTGGCCAGCACGATCTTTTGATCAGACGCCATTAGACTTATTTTTGCGAAGATATGTTAAAATTAATGTATACAAAATGAATTTATGAGGACTTTGAAGTCCTTGAACAAAAATTTATTAATTTCAAATCAAATTTTACTTGGAAATATCGGTATCGTAGATAAGATGAAGAAATAGTTATGTGGGAGGCTTTTTTTCTGATCTTGGCCAGCACGATCTCCTGATCAGACGCCATTAGACTTATTTTTGCGAAGATATGTTAAAATTAATGTATACAAAATGAATTTATGAGGACTTTGAAGTCCTTCAACAAAAATTTATTAATTTCAAATCAAATTTTACCTGGAAATACCGGTCTCGTACGTAGGATCAAGAAATAGTTATGTGGGAGGCTTTTTTCTGATCTTGGCCAGCACGATCTTTTGATCAGACGCCATTAGACTTATTTTTGCGAAGATAAGTTAAAATTAATGTATACAAAATGAATTTATGAGGACTTTGAAGTCCTTCAACAAAAATTTATTAATTTAAAGACAAATTTTATCTGAAAATACCGGTCTCGTACGTAGGATCAAGAAATAGTTATGTGGGAGGCTTTTTTCTGATCTTTGCCAGCACGATCTCCTGATCAGACGCCATTAGACTTATTTTTGCGAAGATAAGTTAAAATTAATGTATACAAAATGAATTTATGAGGACTTTGAAGTCCTTCAACAAAAATTTATTAATTTAAAGACAAATTTTACCTGGAAATACCGATCTCGTACGTAGGATCAAGAAATAGTTATGTGGGAGGCTTTTTTCTGATCTTTGCCAGCACGATCTCCTGATCAGACGCCATTAGACTTATTTTTGCGAAGATAAGTTAAAATTAATGTATACAAAATGAATTTATGAGGACTTTGAAGTCCTTCAACAAAAATTTATTAATTTCAAATCAAATTTTACCTGGAAATACCGATCTCGTACGTAGGATCAAGAAATAGTTATGTGGGAGGCTTTTTTCTGATCTTTGCCAGCACGATCTCCTGATCAGACGCCATTAGACTTATTTTTGCGAAGATAAGTTAAAATTAATGTATACAAAATGAATTTATGAGGACTTTGAAGTCCTTCAACAAAAATTTATTAATTTCAAATCAAATTTTACCTGGAAATACTGGTCTCGTACATCTGACCTTATATAGTAGATCATCATGCCAGAAAGACTGATGCGTCAAATATTGGACTTCCTGGTTAGAAAGTTTTTGCAAGCTTTACATATATGTAAAAATTTTGGAATTGCTGGTGATAAATACTATCAAACATAAATAAATCTTGTCTTTATAAGAAAATTTTTGGAAAACTATATTTAACTCCTCCATTTTAATAATGGTTGTCACGATTATGTGGACAACCACTCATTCGATTGTTTTTTTTTTAATTTGAAAAACGTATTTATGTAAAGTGGACAAGCTGTAATTCGACAATCGTTGAATTACGCTCCGATTGTACTGAAAATTCGCACACGAAAAAAACCTTCTATATCGAACGTTCTGCTCTGAGTATAACCAGCATGATCAGAGAATATTGAGCACGTACTCGAGCACGATTCCGGCCAATAAAGTTATTACACGGACACGCGAACTTGACCAATAACTGCTCTTTAGGTTCAGAGTGAAATCTCCTGAAATTTGAAGACATATTGCCACGGAACAAGCGATGCCATCCATGCAATGACATGAAAATACATTATCACTTCCATTATTTGTATATTTATCTAAGTTCGTCACTAATTTCTTAGAAATTTATCAAGAACTCGAAACAAATATGATTTTGCTGATGAAGTTTTTATTTTCATGAAATTTTAACTGGAAATAATTCAGGGGAAACTAAGTTTATTCTCTTCACAGAAAAGCCAAAGGGGAGTTTGAAATTTGATTAGAAGTTTGTTAAGTATTTAGTGCATCATGGCTTCTTTAATATTTTTATTATTATTTATTATTTATTTTATTAATTGAGTGAATAATAGACACTTTTAAAACTCAAATATATTAAAATAAGAGTCCAACATATATAACTGCCTGAAATTTTGAATTGCAGTTTAGTTCAGTATATATTTTGGTGTTTAATTGAAAACTTCACTAAGAATCATATTTACGAAAACCAAAAAGTTTGATTTATTTGTTATGAACATAAAAGTTTTTGGTTTTCTTTCTATCCACAATGTTCTCCGACGTCTTCCGACTTCACCTTTATTTTTATGGGTATTCTGTTAGTTCTCTCTCCTGCGTTTCCTTAATAGCTTCTTCTTGGAGAAGAGAAACTCCTTATTCCTTGTGGTGTCCACTTTAAGACCTCTTTAGGTATTCTGTTATCTGACATTCTTTGTACATGACCATACCAGATAAGCTATTTGGTTTTTATGTCATCGATTAATGAGTGTCCGACTCCCATTACCTTCTGCAGTCCATTTTGGTCGTAATTTCCATTATTTCCAAATTGGTTTTTGATCAAATTTACCAAATCTTATATGTTTTCCATCTGAATTTGATCATAGCTTAAAAATAAAAACTTTCCTTTATATCTTTTCACGTGAATCCTGAATTAGTTTAAAATTATTCCATATCTAATCCCAAACATAGGTTGCTCGATCAGTTATCCTTCTTTCTCCTGTATCTTGGCCTTTATATATTTTTGGTTACACATTTATCGAATATTCTAGACGATTCTTAGTGTTATAAATGATTCTGACTTCTTAAAAATAAACGATAATTTCAAGTAGAAAGTTAAGCAACAGAGGCTGTGGAAATAGACTACGAAGATTGCGCAGGATATCCTGAACAGAGCCTAATACGAAATGAACTGCTCTGGTACGGATATGTGATGAGGATGGAGCAAAACAAGTGGCAGAAGAAACCGTTGATGTATCAACCACGTTAGACGAATAAAACGAGGAAGACCCTCAAGGAATTGGAAGAGGGGATTGAAAAGACTCTTTGTACTGAACTATACTTTTCATCAAGCATTTATCTATGGCTCTTGTTTCAGTTACAGTAAATTAATATTTCTCAACCTAAAAAGTACATCACGTTAGGTTAAAATACTAAATTTGATCTAGTCATAGTAGTAAAAGTACTGAAAAATAAAAAGTCGTAGAAAATACGTGGATTTTTTTAATTTTTTCAATTAAATTGGTGTTTTTGCTATTTATTTTGAGAATAAATCCCACGATAAGGCTAATACAATTTTTGTTTATTAGCCAAAGACTGAATACTAAATATATTGTTAATGATATTAATATTCTTATTAAAAATGTTCGTTTCACTTCATCAACTACTTTTTTTGACAAAAAAACAGCTGCATTTATATTTAAAAGATACTTCTTAAGAAAAATCAATGTTAGTCGCCTCAATATTTGGTGTACAAAGTACAAGGTTCGTTTTTGAAAAAAATTTAACACGTCACATGAAAGAATTACTATAAAATGAAATGAAATTTGATTCGTTTCTGTATAACCAACTTGAATGATGATGTACTGGAAGACGTGGACCCATGGAGTCTCCACTTAGGTCATCTTATATTACTCTCTTTGATTTTTTACTGTGTAGACATTTAAAAAGTCGATACTTCGTTAACCAACCAAATTTGATGGAACGAATTGAACATTAAATGACTAGTATAACGCAGATAACCGTAAACTTAGTAAATCAGGTCTATCAGCGTCATCAAATAGTGAAAGAGACACAGTTTGAAGAATTCCTGTAAGAAATAGTTTTGTTACAACAGACTGCTTAGTTTTTATTAAAATTTATTTCCTACGGGAAAAGTTAAGCTGTAAAATTTACCCTAAAATATGCTTGAAATCGGGCTATATTGATAAAAGACCAAATTAGCAATGAATATAGAAAAAAAATCGGTAACGGATAGAGATTTATTCACCTTAGATATAATCCAGTTCACCAAGACTTCAGAGAGCTCTCAACTCAGATTCGTTAATCATTAGCAATGCCTATATCAATATCAATTTTTGATATTGATATAGGCACTTCCGGTACTAGGATTTTCTCGAAATTTTCTCAAAACTGTCATCAAATAGTAGTTACTGACTATACCAAATCTCATTAGAATCGCTTAAGCCGTTTTCAATTTATAATAAAAAAAATATTTCGAAATTTTGATTTTAACAAGATGTCATATTGAACGAAATTATAGGCACTTCCGGTACTAGGAATTTTTCGAAATTTTCTCAAAACCGTCATCAAATAGTAGGTACTGAATATATCAAATCTCATTAGAATCGCTTAAACCGTTTTGAATTTATAATTAAAAAAAAAGATTTCGAAATTTTGATTTTAACAATATGACATATTAAACGGAATTATAGGCAATTCCGGTACTAGGAATTTCTCGAAGTTTTCTCAAAACTGTCATCAAATAGTAGTTACTGACTATACCAAATCTCATTAGAATCGCTTAAGCCGTTTTGAATTTATAATAAAAAAAATATTTCGAAATTTTGATTTTAACAAGATGACATATCAAACGAAATTATAGGCACTTCCGGTACTAGGATTTTTTCGATATTTTTTCAAAAACTTCATCAAATAGTAGTTATTGACTATACCAAATCTCATTAGAATCGCTTAAGCCGTTTTTAATTTATAATAAAAAAAATATTTCGAAATTTTGATTTTAACAAGATGTCATATTGAACGAAATTATAGGCACTTCCGGTACTAGGAATTTTTCGAAATTTTCTCAAAACCGTCATCAAATAGTAGTTATTGACTATACCAAATCTCATTAGAATCGCTTAAGTCGTTTTGAATTTATAATAAAAAAAAATATTTCGAAATTTTGATTTTAACAAGATGTCATATTGAACGAAATTATAGGCACTTCCGGTACTAGGAATTTCTCGAAATTTTCTCAAAACTGTCATCAAATAGTAGTTACTGACTATACCAAATCTCATTAGAATCGCTTAAGCCGTTTTTAATTTATAATAAAAAAAATATTTCGAAATTTTGATTTTAACAAGATGTCATATTGAACGAAATTATAGGCACTTCCGGTACTAGGAATTTTTCGAAATTTTCTCAAAACCGTCATCAAATAGTAGTTATTGACTATACCAAATCTCATTAGAATCGCTTAAGTCGTTTTGAATTTATAATAAAAAAAAATATTTCGAAATTTTGATTTTAACAAGATGTCATATTGAACGAAATTATAGGCACTTCCGGTACTAGGAATTTCTCGAAATTTTCTCAAAACTGTCATCAAATAGTAGTTACTGACTATACCAAATCTCATCAGAATCGCTTAAGCCGTTTTGAATTTATAACAAAAAAAAAAGATTTCGAAATTTTGATTTTAACAAGATGACATATCAAATGAAATTATAGGCACTTCCGGTACAAGGATTTTTTCGATATTTTTTCAAAACCGTCATCAAATAGTAGTTACTGTCTATACCAAATCTCATTAGAATCGCTTAAGCCGTTTTGAATTTATAACAAACAAAAAGATTTCGAAATTTTGATTTTAACAAGATGACATATTAAACGAAATTATAGGCACTTCCGGTACTAGGACTTTTTAAAAATTTTATCAAAATATTTATCAAATAGTATTAACTGATTATACATAAATCTTATTGAAATAAATATTTCATAATACAGCTTTATCAAGTATTGTGACTGACAACAGAATAACTTTGACATTTTATTTTCTTGAGCCATGTCAAAAGAAGGAATAAAATAAACTGTTTGACATTCTTTCACATTTTTTTCAAAAATGAACATTGTACGTTCCATGAATTTTATGCAATATTTCATCACAACCCTATATATTTCGAATACAATGATTTATTTCCTCCGAAAAGCAAATTACTTTTGTATAAAAAGGTTTCTCTCCATTTTGTAAGATAATTATATTTATATTAGTGCCATATTTGAAATAAATGATTTCAGAAATATTTGTTTCATTTTTTCCATTATTTATATAATTTTGAAATATTTTTAAACAAAAATTATCAAAAATTGTAAACTAAACCAAAGTACGGTATAAAAATTTTCAAAAACGTTTCTCTAATGATCACCATGTTAGCCTTGGCGATTTAACAAGAATTAAAAGATTCACGTTTACATAGTTTAGTTCTGTATAGACTCCATTTGTAGTTTTTACATGTTTTACAAGCAATGAATGCTTACCATAAATCTGATTACCATGATGGACCACACCAAGTCGTCTCGTCACCAGTAATGATACATTTGATGTATGTACGGTCCTCAGCAACGTTGTTAAGCTTCTCTTTTGCCACCTCTAGTTGCTCAACGTTGTTTTTGCAAAATATTCAAGTCTTTGAGTGCACATCTCGCATTGACAGACTTCAAACCCAAAATATATTGAGTTGATGTATAAGACACGTTGAGAGTCTCGGATGCTGATAAGACCATTTCCACAAATTGTTTGATGTTACATTTGTCACCGAATGCTTTTTGTTACTTAAATATTTGTGTTAGCGATAAAGTAAATCGCGCAGTTTAACTGCATCAGTCCGGGTCCAATTTGATCATACCATATGTTTATTACTTTTTGTTATTTCAATTTTTCTAACCTTTTTTTTCTTTTTACAAGTCGTAGGTATTCAAAAATGCTTTATATTGACACTAATCTAATGTTTCTTATTATTTTTTTCGATACTAGACTTCAAAAGATTGTATAGTCATTGTTTCATCTCCTTCTTCAAACTTTTCACCTTCAAATCATGTTGACTGTGCTTCAATACGAAAAACGTGGTAATTAGTTGTTCAAAATCCATTTTTCAATCATAATTTTGAACTCGTTCTTTTTTAGTTCTGTAGATGATTGTATTTCTTCGCTAATTTTTTTAAACTATTGCTGATCATTAAAAAAACAATATTTAGATCAAGTATTACTTGAAATATCTATAGAATTCATACCAAATACTATCAATCAGGTAAATAAATTAAAATATTTTTCGGTAATTAGTTTTACGATATGTTAACTGATATAATAATTGCAGGAAGACACGTTTGCTTCGTCTGTTATCGGGCGTACAGATGGCGAAGAGGTTTGTTACAACACCAAAAATATAGTTGCGGAAAGGCACCTCAATTCAATTGTCCAGTTGAGGGATGTAACTATAAGGCTAACATCAAAGGCAATCTTAAACAACATTATAATAGTATCCATCTTCGAGGACCAAAAACTCATAAAGTTTCTTTAGATTAAAAACATTGTTTATCTATCTAGGCAATAAATATTCAATTAAAAAAATTTGGTTGTTTCATAACAAGGTAATAAGTTTAGTTGAAGGCAATGAAAACCAAAAATTGGTCAAACATTTTCATCTATATATTCACTTGAACTTTATACTAGCTCTGGCTATTAAATAACAAGACTGGCTATGAAAAAGGCTACATTTGAATGCCTCCCTTCAATATACTCCTCTTCCATAGCCACATACCTTTCAATACGTTTTTTCCATTGATCTAAGCAGTGCTGGAAGCCTTCTTTGGTGAGGTACTGCTTCCATCTACTCAAATCGGGTCCCTTTCAAAGCAAATATTTTTCTAACATTTCTAACCTCCCAAAGAAATCTGAGCAGACCCGTTGACGCAAGAGCTTTTGGTCAGGAGTCAGATTTATTAGCACCAACTTCACACAGACTTTTGTCATGTGCAAATTCCTCGTATAAAATGCTCATTCGACGATCTGCACGCACAATTTGGTTGATTTTGGTCACTGTTTCCGGAATTCAAACAGTTACAGTGCGACCTGGGCGCTGGTCATCTTCAGTGCTCTCTCGGCCTTCACTAAAGCGCTTACACCACTAAAAAACACGCGCACGGCATAGATAATTTTCCCCATAGGCCTGTTGCAATAATCATTCTGAGTGTTTTCCAATTTTCGTTACACATGGTGAGAAAAAAACTTGTTCGTTTTAAGCACAACTACTATAATAGTGACAAAAATATGTTTTGGGGCGTGCATAGACAAGATATCTAGATAACCAACACGCAACTCGTTTTTAATCCCACCCGTTTATAGGGCGTCCTCTAGGCGTGCAGAGGTGCAGGCTCATTATTTAATAGTCAGACCTCGTACATACAAATAAAATGTGAATTGAAACAGGGAACCTGAACGACGTCTTAACATTGATGTTATGTTAAAAAAAGCTCAAAAAATATTTAAATTTGATAATGTAATAACTAAATAATGAGATAAGCGATTATTAAATTTATTCTAATCGATGAAAATAATGAATTAGCTTGTATATAATTTGAAATATAAGGGGATAAAAGTAAATATTTCTAGATTCCACACAAATAAAGAAAGTTTTGTTATTGAGTTGGAAAGCAGGTACAACAAACTGTTTTTCGAAACATTTAATCGATATACTCCGAATAATTATTAAAGGGGGCTATTTAGGGGTTGACATGTTACAAATACGATATAAATTACTACGACGATTCAATCATAACTTGTGCTGTTCGTCTGCAAGGATTTTTTGTGATACCTTCTGATATTTTGTTTATTATTTGGTATAAATTGTATTGAAACTGTTTTTGAGGTGAAAATTTGAGTGTACAAGCTGAGAACGTCCATAAACTGATCGTTTCAATGCAAAATACTGATCTTATCTAGTGGTAATTGTTCAACTGCCAGTGAATAGTGGATTATTTTACATTTTACAGCTCTTTTCATAGATCGTAAATTGAATATTTTAGAATGAAATTTTGTTGTTGCGAAGTTAGTTCCTCGGGCTGTGACTGACAATCAGAAAAGCGATCGTGCTTTGAGATAACAGCTCGAAACTGATCCAAATTTGTTCTCAAAGATCATTACTGGTGATTAATCATGGTGTTATGGTTATGAGTCAGAAAGGCTCGATTTGTGGTAGACATGCACGACAATGCACCTGTTTAACAAATTTTAACAGAAAATGACGTGGTTTGATCACTTTAAAATTGATCTAGGGGATGAAAACAGCTCAGTACTGAGTGTTCGTATTCCTTATTCATTATACTACTTTCAAAATATGTAATTAGATGCTATTTTCTGTATAAACAACTGATAGGGGGCTCAAAAACTATTGAAAATTGTTATGTTGTGGTTCTTGTTTTCAAAAGAATCACACTTTTTGTAATTATGAAGTGTTTAGACAATATTCTGGATAAATATGTATCATACAATGAAAATAAGTGATTCTGATAATTCAGTATTAATGTTTCCTGTAATATGAATAAAGTCTTTCAGTGAGATCTCGACGATTCATTGGTTATACAACTTCTAAACACAAAAACGAAAGTAAGTTAAGGTTCTGTTAAAAAACATGAATGAAAAATGCATTGCCAACCTTGTTGATATAAATAATTACATTGTTGCCGAATTTATTAAACTGTCCGATTCTCCGCTTCTCCGCAAACAACTCTAATCAAATTTTGAAACGCCATTAATGTTAGCAATTGTTTTAATTGTACGATCAATATTAATGATTGTTAAATATTTATAATAAAAATTTGCAATTCCTGAAATTATCAGATATTCTACTTTGCAGTTTGCTTTGATTGGTTTAACTCATTTGACAATCAGAATTTAGTATCTATAAGATCGGAACCTTCTGTATTCTTCCTTAGGTGACAGCAGCACTCTTGACAATCTGTGAATGTCACACAATAAATATATTTAATCAAAAAAATCTGGTTGAGAAAACTAAATCCATTGAAGACACTATATACATATAATACAGATATTATACAATATAGTAACTTAGTTGTTCATTGGTTTATTTCTAGTATGAGCACGTATTTGTAGATTGTACAACGAATTATCAGAAGACCCTCGTATGCTGATCTTCGGAGATTGTATACAAGGCTACTTCGGTATATTCGAATATGTGAATCGTAATATTAAATGTTTTTTTTTTATTTATTTTTAGGTGTGATGTGTGGAATTTGTTATAGAACATATAAAAATATGAAAAATTTAAGACAACATCAACGTTATGAATGCCAAAAAGAACCGCAATTCGCCTGTTCGTTTTGTCCGTATAAGGCAAAGTTGAAATGTAACCTCAATAAACACCAAGTTAGATGTAGTGCTTATAGAAAATTATATTGCACCTACTGATTAATTTCAGAAGAATAACTAACGTATGCGCTTATGTACAGTATCGTGAATAACTTTTTATCCCACTCAGGAGTAGGTAAATTTAAAAAAAATAATAGAAATTGGAGTATTTTCCAGTCTATCTCAAGTTCGAAAATAGAGAAAAATATAAAACAGCAGTTACCTAGTTCTGAGATACGTCTTAGTTTTTTTTAACACTGAATTATATCGAATGATGTTACCAAATTTTTAATAAAAGATTTTTTTTAAAATAACACTTTTTTTAATTCATTAATTTTGTTAAATACTTTTTCATTATCTATAAGTACCATTTTGTGTTCCGTATTTCAGTGTAGATTGTCAATTTCGCGAATTTGTCGAAATATTCTACCCCAGCTTCTCAAACTCTTTGGTAGAACGAGCCTGGGGAGTATTGGGGGGATTAACGGTACAAATAGTTTGTCGGGAGCCTCTTTCCGGTTATTCTGATTAACAAGGATCTATGCAAAATATTATTTCGTCGTTGGGATCATGTTTATTAATGAAATCAATCAATTTTGAACGCCACCTCGTTGTATAAACATGTGCATCAATCACCCCTAACATATCTGACATAAGGACGTGATATGCCTGCTTCGGATTTGGCACACCAGACCAACACTTTCTCTTCAAATTTCTTTTTGGATTCACATTTCACGTCATTCGGAGAATTTTCCGTGTAAAATTCATCATTGCCTCTAATTTTGCAACGATGTAGGGTGAAATCTTTTTGGTTATCCATCTTCTCAATGCACGGCAGCATTTTGGAAGTCTACGCAACTGATTTCTTCTTCGTTTTTCGATATTCAACTCCCTTTAGTTTTCGACTGATGGTCATGTGGATCTAACTATTAATCTATTTGACTGGGCATTAGTCAAAAGTTTAGACCACCCACTTTTTGGAAGGTTTCAACCTGGTCGAATAACATAATGAAATGAAGTTCCTTGAAATTGACATAACCAGTTATGGAGAAGGCGTTAGACCTATTATGGAACAAATAAGAAGATATACAGATATCTGGCTAGCCTATCGATGCCTCAGCAATGAAGGCCGCACTCATGAGTGGGTTAATCACAAAAAAAGATTTGTTTCTGATGGCGGGGTTCATACCCAAAGAATTGAGGCCAGCTGGAGAGAATTCTTCCGGTATTGGCATGTACTTTCAGAAGATTGAGAGGACATTAATAGAAGAAATTTTAAAATGTAAAAGTTATAGATTAAAGTCCAATTAAAATATTTGATTGAACAAAATTATTTTTGCTAACCTAACCTTTATTTCAATCTCTAACCTAACCTAACCTAACCTAACATAACATAACCTTAATTAACCTAACCTAACCTAACTTAACCTTACAAAAATTACTAAATTTTCATTTTATTTATTGATTTTTCGCGAAAATAATGGATTTGAATACTTTTTCCACAAAAATTCTTTTGCGCAAGCAATCATCTTGACGTTTCACTCACAGGTAAATCTTGATGAGATCTATCGAACAAAGTTACCCATGGTTCGATATCTGTTAGCCTTCCTGAGATAATGGCAATTTCCGATATCTCCGGAAGTGAATGTTTCCGCATAAAATAGATATGATAAATCGATTTCTCGTATCATCAATAGTCTATGTATAGAGATTCATGATGGGGCGGCTTATCATACTCCCACAAAATTCCATTGTTCCTAAGCATTGTTAAAATTCTTAGTTGAACTTACTTTATATACAAATATATTGAACGAAAATTTAAACAAGCGCGTGCCGAATCTCTCGGAGTAGCATAGCTCCTTTGAAATCTATGCGTTTGAGATGTGCTCGTTTCAATGTCTTGAGCAAGGTAGAGGAAAGTACCTATATAGGTTTTTCCTACAACGTGTACCAAGTATATCGGAGAGGATTGATTTAATTGCATGTTAATAGGACATCAAGAAGGTTATAAAATAAAGATAACTTGGAATTTTCAGAAGAATACAACTTGGAATTCACGGGATCGGAAGGTTTGTTGCTTTATTGAGGAAGTTGTTGAATATGTATCTGTACTTTTAAATGCGAGCGTGAATCTTTACATATAGACGATCCGCATGTATTAAATTTTTTTAATTTTAGGTGGGTATATGTGCAACATATGCAATCTTCAATATCTTACTCGAGCTAGTCTGACCCGTCATATAAAATATGAATGTGGTGATAAAAAGAACTACAAATGCCCTTATTGCGATCATAGCGTCAAACAGAGATATAACCTCATGAGCCATGTTGGACACAAACACAAGGAATTGATGCTCGAGTTTAAAGAATGGTATTACAGAAAAAATGCAGAGAAAATGGTTAAGAACAGAATTTTTAACTCGTTTTCCTAATACAAATCTTTCGAAAAGTGCCAATAACTGTTTAAAAAATATTTTTTTATATAATTATTCATGATTTATGAAAAATTAAATGGTACGAATTACTATATGTTTACTTTATTTATACAATATGTCCCGTGGAAAAATTATCAATGAATGGAAAGTTTCTCTTTGGTAATTATACACTTTCGCGGTCACCTGGTTTTTTGGCTCTAGAAAATCGAAAAATGGATGGATTTTAATGATCTTGGTCTCAAAATGTTCCATTTTACGGCGGATTTATAAAAAAAATTAGTAGAAATAGCCGGAATGAAAATTTCTCATAGTTTTACTGTTTTAAATCGTAAAAAAAACGGTTTTGCAAAATAATCCTTTACAAAAAATTATGGTAATTATACATTTTCGCGGTCACCTGGTTTTTTGGTTAGGTTAGGTTAGGTTATGTTGGCTCTAGAAAATCAAAAAATGGATGGATTTTAATGATCTTGGTCTCAAAATGGCGGATTTATAAAAAAATACGAAAATTAAAAAAAATAGATATTTTTTACAGTTTCATGACTTTTAAATGACTTTCTACCTATAATCCTTCGTAACTGTTTCAGACGTCGTGGAATCAAGTTCGTATATTTTTTTTTCACAATTTATATAAAAAAATGAATATTTTGAAAAAAAAAAGTTTTTCTACTATTTAAGGTTTAAAACTATTAAAAACCGCAAATTCAGCCACTACCTCCGTGTTTTTCATAAATTCGTTGTAAAATGGAACATTTTGTTACCAAGATAATTAAAATCCATCCATTTTTCGATTTTCTAGAGCCAACCTAACCTAACCTAACCAAAAAACCAGGTGACCGCGAAAGTGTATAATTACCATAATTTTTTGTAAAGGATTATTTTGCAAAACCTTTTTTTTACGATTTAAAACAGTAAAACTATGAGAAATTTTCATTCCGGCTATTTCTACTAATTTTTTTTATAAATCCGCCGAAAAATGGAACATTTTGATACCAAGATCATTAAAATCCATCCATTTTTCGATTTTCTAGAGCCAAAAAACCAGGTGACCGTGAAAGTGTATAATTACCTTTCTCTTTTACGGGTAATAATTTTAGACAGCAATTCTGAACGTTTATGAACTTTTTTAGCGCTTTTTCAAAGTTTCAACGGCTACCATTTCGTAAAATCAATTTGTTTATCACGAGATAGTTTATAGCGTTTTAGCAATAATAATTCCGTTATTACGAACTTTTTGTAATAATATTTGTTACATTTAAAGAAAATATATTCTTCTCGTATTTGGTCAAGGTAATAATTAGATATATCAATAGATAATAATCAGAGAATGTTCAAAAAACAAAGAACTATCTCCGGATAAATTGTATATATAATTTTTATTTTCAATTTATTTCTCTTTCCTATGTATTTAGTTCATTCCATTTTATTTTTCGACACTATCGCTGGAATTCTCATATTTTTATAATTTTTTGTTAATCTCTTAGGGGCCATCCATAAAGTACGTCACACCTTAATGGGGAGGGAGGGTATCACCGAAGTGTGACATCGTGTGACAAGGGGCATGGGGGGTCAATAGTTTTGTGACGTCACATGTTGAAATTTAAAATACTAAAACGCAATGTTTGGATGTGAATTGAAAATTTGAAAAATTTTATGAAATGTTGAACTTTATGTTGATTTTATTAGATTATTATTCAATAAAAATAAGTAAAAAATGAAAATAGTTGTTTTCTCTCGATTATTTTTAAATACATACATAAAATTAAAAAATGTGTGACGTCACATCAAAGGGGGGGGGGTTATAAACATGTGAAAACCTGTGACAAGGACTGAGGGAGGGGTTCAAAAGTCCTAAAATTCGTGGGACGTACTTTATGGATGGCCCCTTATTACTAAATGCCGTTTTGTTTATCTTCAACTTATTTGTGGGCTTTTAATCTATTTGCCAACTATTGTGAAGTTTGTCCAATATAAAAATAATGATTTATTATTAAAAAAGATAACCATTTCATTGTGGGAATAGAAAAATTTTTGCGATAAAATCGAATATAAAACAGACAAAATTAGGATACAATTTTGTTTGTATTTAGTGTTATTACTACCTACAAGTGGTATAAAACAAGTATCCCAGTATGACCATAAACATTCATGATATCCAAAACTTCGAAGAATGTCGTGTTTACACGATATAGCCAACACACCCACTGAAATCTCAATAATTATCATCCGCCCAATGATCTTCGTGATAAATCAAAACCGCAAATCGCGCAACAAACATCCCCGATAGTGGGCGTATTTGTATTCAGTTGGTAACGAATGTTTTTATTATTTAGATTCACAATTGTTCCATACATGATTAGAAGCTTTTTATCTAATATATTGTAGCATTCTCAAAGTTGATAATTGTATTTAAATAGTCAAATGTCACTTTCTGTATCTTTTCCTTACCTGTACTAGTATCATTATTTGATTTATTGTCTATTCCCTTTCCTATGTCTGCTATTTATTTGTCCCATGCTTCACTTGACCCACTTTTTCTAACAGTTCTTGCTTTCCATATTCCTTTTGTTAATCTAGCTCATTCCATCTTCGGTTATTTGTTTATTATTCACCGCTTCTTGTTTGCGAAATTCCTTCTTTCTTTCAATTTCTATATATTTTATCTTTTTCTGATTTATTTTCAATCCTCTTCTTCCTGCTTCTCTTTCTCTAATGTGTTCTCTAGACCTTTTAGGTCTTGGTATTGGAGTCAAATCATCAGCATATGTTATTACTTCTATTGATTTAATAATGATACTTCCATCTCTTATTATGCCTTTAACAATACCGGTGAGAGTCCGTCATGCTGCCTTACCTCAGCATTCATTTCAAATTCCTCAGCCGGTTCGTTTTTTGTTATTTCCTTTCCCTAGAATTTAGCATAGTCATCGAATAAATTTTTGGGGTACTTTTCACTTTCTTTGATATCTCCTTCTTATTGTATACTGTTCTATTCAATGTATAGTAAATATTTGTTGCTTTTTGTAATCTCCACTTTTGTTAGTCTGTATTTGTTTCCAATTTTATCATTTAGTATCTTTGTTTCGAATTTTTCTATGTTAATTTCCATTTGCAGTTTTTCTATTTCTTCTGCCCAAATTTTTGTTAGTGCTTCAATCTCTCTGTGAATATCTACCGTAATTACGATATCGTCTGCATGTAGTGAAGTTTGTTGAAATCATGTTATCCATTGTTAGTGTGAACAATAGTGGATTTTTTCCATCATAAAGCTTTCTCATCTTTTTCCATTCAGTGTACTTTTCCTTTTTATATACGCTTCTTGTGATAGTTTTTTTCCAGTTTATTGTCTATTTCTTTCCTTATTCTTCCTTCTATTATTATAGAAATTAAACGCATCATCTATTTCACTAAAATAATTGATATTAACTTGATATTTTCGAAAATTGCACAGAAATAATTCCAAGTGTTGATGTGGAAAACAGTCACATAAGGTAAGGTGCATTTTTCATTAGATTGTTCTAATAATTTTGATTTAAAGTGGTTTTAATTTTTTAATTCCAAGGTATTTTCAGGTATGGTTATGAATCCTAAAGGAGAATTCGAATGCCCGAATTGTAAAAAATTTTACAAATATAAAACTTCGGTTTACACGCACTTGAAAGATTGTGGAAAAGCGCCTAAATATTACTGCAATATTTGTAATTTTTCTTCGAAATTTCTTCACGTTCTCCAGAGACATAAAAAAACGTTAACACACAAGAAAAATGAGATGGTCGTTTCATCAATGAAATAAAATAACAATTACCAATTATTTCACAACAAAACAAATTTTCGAGCACTTACAAGAATTATATTTATTTTATTTAGTTTTATATTCATAAGAAAATTCTCTCACCGATTATAGTCACTTTGCTATATTTATAAAATCTAATAAAGTATTTAAACGTTTATTTTATTACAGCTATTTTCTTATAAACAGTACTAGAAATACTGTTGTAGAAAAAGTTTTACCGAACGTAGAAATTGCAAGGTACTATCGTCCTAAAATCATTGATCCTACCTCTTCGTGATAACTTCCCAATGATCTCTCTGCGCGCGTTTCAATGACCAAGTTATCGTCTTCAAAGACCGAACCACGCGGTTTCTAATAAGACCAAATAATGTGTGAAACTGTCCACACTTGAGTCTCTTTGTGTTAACTTCCGCAAATACCTCAAGATAATAATCGCGAACCGTACATTATCTTCCATAGTTTGATCTGAACTGAAGTAGAAAACGCTTAAGCGTGGCGATGTGCTAAGAATTTATAACACGGTGACCTGATCGCAACTTTCGTGTCGCCAAAGTGGATATTATTAATGGATCGGCTCAAATCCAGAAACAAAGCGAAAGTTTTGTAGCTTTCTGAATCGTCTAGTTCAAAAAAAGCGATTATTCATGCCAATTACGGAATTATGGAACTGTTAACACACTCCCAGAAGTACAAAGAATACAAATTCAAATTATTGGTAGACGCAATCCGAAGAAAACGATCACAGCAGTGATAGGTCTGCTTCACCACCACAATTCACCAGCGAATTTATCGAAAAGTATACAGAAATATTTCACAAAGCACCGAGTCGTACATAATTCTGAAATAGCTGTCTCCAACTTATGACTCTTTGAATTAAAAAGTGATTTATGGGGTTGCTTCAGTGTAAACACCGCTGGAAACGTCTGGGTCGCGAAAAAATGAATTCGAAACGAACCGAAAACCTTATGAATGTACCTGTATAAATGTATAGAAAGTTGGAATAAATTGTTTCATTGGATTTTCGTTCCACTCTTTGGATACCATATTTTATTAAAATAAATATCGATCAGTATCAAAACAGGAGAGGCTTCACAAAAATTTGAATTTATAGGGTCGTTTTGCATTAATGGGGAATTCGAATAGATTGTTTACAGTACTTAACTAAAATACAGAGTTCAAATATCTAAGAAACCCTGACGAATTTAGAAATTGAAGAATCTCAATTATAATCACCCAGATCATAACTGGTAAAAATGTCTGACTATTGACTTAAATAGCCACAAAAGTAATCAACAAAAACACATTTATGAATTTCTAAAAAAGCAGTATTTGATAAAAAAAAAGTAAGTCAATAGTTTTTTTGTCGGTTTTGTAAAACATTTTGAAATTGTTTGTTGTAGATCGCTGCTGTATTTAACATCGCAGGGGATGTCGTAGAAATAAGCCCCAAAAATTGATCAAAGGAATAGAATTAATAATAAACGTATTACTACATTTTATTTTTTGCATTCGTTGTATAAATTCTGTTTTAAGTCACATTAAAAGCACAATATTTCTAAAAAATCCCGATTGTTAATTCATAAAGCTTATTTCATGGGGATAGTTGCTTTTGTTTAACAATCATTATGGTGCCAGGTTAAGAACATCACGTATTGCCCAACATGTATGATTCTAAAAACAAAGCTTATCATTCTGTGTAAATAAAACACTTCAAAAAAAATCGTACACTTATCTCTTGATTAATAGTCTTTCGATTGCAGATTACTTGGAATTTGATCAAATTTTGGTACCGCCTACTTTAGAAAAATTGCTCGATCCCACTTTAAAATCGCCCAAAAAGCAGAAAGAGCACAAGAATTCGATAAAAAAGTTCTCAGATAATGTAGTCCGTCCAGGTTATAGTCCCGATTCACAATTCGCTTGTCGTCATTGCGGAAAACGCTACAAATGGAAATCGACAATGAGAAGACACGAACAAGACGAATGTGGCGATCAAGAACCAAAATTTCAATGTCCATTCTGTCCTTACAAAGCTAAACAAAAGGGTAACTTGAGAGTTCATATCAAAAAGCATCATCCGGAAGGCGGACGCTTTATTCGAGAAGAAGTCAAGTCTGATATAAACCAAAATGTTCAAAATTGATAGATTTTTTTGTTATTTATGCTTAAAAGTATATAATTTTTTATAAATAATTAATATTATTCGAAAGTTTCATATATTACAGCACAAACCAACGAAAAATGTGGTCTAAAATTATATATTTGATTCGAATACATAAGGTACTAATCTCCAATGCGTGTAAATAACTATATTTATTTGAAATTCATTATTTCCTCCTGATTCAATCCTCAATTCATTTTACATTTTTTATTTAAATTATTGCTCTGATCTGAAACCTTTTTTTATAGTTTTTTGTATAAATTATCTGGATTTTTGATCTACTTTAATTTAAACTTCGTTTAAAAACAGATAAAGTCATTCGATTCGCTTTAGTCCAGATTTTATCTATTTTTGAATAAAGTTTCAATCAAGGCAGACATAAAATCGAGATAATTCGCCAACAAAACCATTTTATATTTATTAACAGAAAAATAAAAGTTTTGCGCAGGATTTTCTTAGCATATTCTTGTTTAAAGCATTTTCTTTCCTTCATTATTTCAAACATAATTTTCATTTGTTGTGTCAGCACTTCACTTCACTGTGACATTCTGGAACACTATTTCATACGTCGAATATGACGGCTTCAAATCGCTTCACTTTTATTGCGTTATGTACCTCCAACATTTCCAACTTATTTTGCTATTCTGTAAATTTTCACCTTCACAAACTTCAGTTTTCGAATCGATCAATTGCATTTCTACAGATCCAGTTTCAATTTCAAATGGCTCAATGTAGATTTCGTTACTATTTGTATTTAGATTTACTATGAATGGTTTTGAATCTTCTTGGTCTTCAAAGCATTTTTGCCCTCTATTTTGTCCCGATAGCAATCCTAAAAGTTCCTTGGTAAGACATATATCTGACAAACAAGGCAACTTGTGCCGTATCTTTTACGACTCATCGATAACAAGTGATGAGGCAGAAGAAAGTTGAATATGTTACATTACAAGAGATTTTAGCTTTTCTAACTTTTTAGAGGATAATGGTAAATCTTTGATCAATCAATCAAGAAACAATTTTTCGGGTGCACCTATGAAGCCATCCTTGACGTGTGTCACAGGTGAGGAGGCGAATTAAATTGATTCAGAACGATGTTTATAGTTTTTTGTTTCTGATAAAATCTGTAATATTTGCTTATAGACCTAAAGAGCAAATAAAACTAAAGTCTAAAAACTTCTTTTCCTAATAATAAAATAACTTTTTCCACCTAGTATATCTTAAACTATATAAAAAATTGTAACACAATAAAAAGTTTATAGTAATGGAGATTAGCCCCATATATAATTAAGGGTGATTTGTTTTTCGGCGTTAATGCAAAATATTAATCTACACATAGAAAAAGAAATTCTCGCCAAGTTTGAACTCTTAAAATAAATTTTAAATACTTTCTAATAATTACTCACTTTTTACAATAATGCAAATCAGTTTGATGGACCTTGTGGTGAATTTTATATTCTTCAAATTCGCTTTTTTTTGTATAACTCGCACTGGTTCGCCAATAGGAGTCGCTAAAGCACAGTTTTTGATATATTAAGAGATATTAAGAGCTAAAACTCGGCGAGATTGTTTTTTCTATATTTAGATATTAATATTTTGCTTGAGAACCGAGAAAAAAAAACAATTTCTTCCGGATATGAATCACCCCAAATTAGATACTAATAAAGATTACTAAATCCGAGTTGATTTGTGTTAATAAGAGACAAAACATGAGAGATTTATATAAGCATAACAACTTGTTTACTTGTACACAAAACTAAGATTGTTCCAGCAGCATGTTGTGATCATATTCTGCACTATTCATGACTTAGCACTGAATCATTCCAGCAGGCAAACTGCTCAAAAGATATATAACTTTTCCAACACGCAATAAACTGCTGATTGTTGTAGGCATTGAATCTTGAAAAGGAACTGCCTCATTATGAGCAATCCAAAGAAAATACTACCGGTACTGACAATTAAACATAATTTGTTCCAATTCCATCTGTGATTCGAGTATCTAGCTCCCATTATGAGATTGGAGATCCATCTATTAATGAATATACCCCTCCTGCATCTATCATAAATGGTCTGATTACGCCGATGGGTTTCAATATTATTACATACGGTGCATTTTCGTTTTCTCTGATTACTGTTTTGTTATGGTGAATTATTTCTACTTTTATAATTTCCTCATGTACTGAACTGAACATGTTTGTAGTTTCTTGTTCTATTTCATGTCCATATGTGGCTTCTGCTTTCTTTGGTCTTAAATTTTTTGTGTTGTCCTTACTAATTTAAATGTTTATTATTTTCTTTACTAAATTTTCGTTCCGTATCTGTACAGGCCCTTCTTCTTCTTTCATTATCTGACCTCCTCGGTCTTCCTTCTGTACTCCTAGTTTCTTCTCTGTGACTTCTTTATCTTCTTAATTAGTTTCTCTACTTTACTATCGTACTATCTACATTCTCATTTTGCTTATTTCCTTCTTCAAATAATTTTTTTTGCAACCTTTAGTCCCATGGTCCGATCTTCCTGTAGTACGCCGATTGATTGTGATTCATCTCGCTTGTTACTCAGCTCAGTTAATCACTCATAAATGCGATTTTGTCCGCTGCTTTTGCCGCTTGAGAATTGAATATTTCTTCCGCTTTTTCTAGTGTTAAATCATCTTTGTGTAGAATGCAACATTCTACCTGCTTTGAATTGATTGACTAATACTAACTATACGCTTTAACCTGGTGCAGAATTCTTCGACGCATTCGTCGTGTCTTTGGTAGCATTGGATTAGCTGTAGCCACCAGTTCGCATTTGAAATTCTTCATCACTGTATTTCTGAACTTTTTACTGTATGTAATTTTTCTTTTTAGGCATTTGTCTGCCGTCAAAACATTCTAGTAACAACTTATTTGCTTAATTTCATGATTCTTTTCAGTTTAATATCCATGATTGATTAAAAACTTTATGTCCATCTTAAAAAAAATCCTACAACTTGTTAAAGCACCATACACGATATATATATTGATAATCGCGAACCCAACAAGTTTAATTTGTTTTTGGAATTTAGAAATTTTTGTTCATTACTTGAACTTGATATTATTGGAAGGCGGTTTCACATAATCAAGTAGTCTGCTGGAACAAATCTACTAATTATGTTTGGTTGAAGAAGGTTATTAAATAAAACAGCGATATAAATATTTGAAAAAAATGTATTTCAACACGTTAAAGATTGTATGCACACTGGCGGATCATCCCGCTACAACATTACTGCCCCAATCGAAGCAGTGCCGGAAATCTTCTTTTGTAAGTGTTGAGGATGTCTGCCGTTTTTTGCTTTACCGTTTCCATCAATTCAAATCGGGTCTCTATCAAAGCAGATCTTTTTCTAACCAAAGATATCTGAGCAGACCCGTTAACACAAGAGCTTTCGGTCAGAAGTCAGATTTTTTAGCACCGACTTTTGTAATGTATAATTCCTCGTGTAAAATTTTTCTAACAGTGTCTTTATCGGCATTTACATCCTCGGCAATCATCCGGATGGTTATTCGACGTTTTGCACGCACAACTAAAGCGTTTACATCACTCAAAAACACGCGCACGTGATGGGGAATGGTCCCCATAGGGATTAGTCGGAGTTTTTTTCAATTTAATGAGAAATTTGTTTTTCGAAACGAGAAAAAAATACATCCGTTTAGAACCGCTACCACACAAATACTATAATAGTGACTGAAACGTATTTTGGGACGTGCATAGACCCCTCCCGTCTAGGGCGCCCACTAGGCGCGTAGTCTCGTTATTTAATAGCCAGACCTCGTACAGTAGCCGATTCGCCGACATCTCGAAGAGATCTATAAGGGCTTTAGTTGATTAGAACACATATTTCAATACATATTTAATTCAATATTTGTGATATGGCTTACTAAATATCTTTTTTATGAAACAGTTGTTTGAAAACAGTCGATACAAATTTGTATTTTGCATTTTTCACAATTTGTATCAATTTTTTTTTTTTGACATTCTTACGAGCTTATGCATATCCTTTTGAAATAGATATTTATTCGTAGGAAAGACGGAATCGTTTTCTTGTTTTTGTTTTCTGGGCAACTTCTTTCAAGAATGTGTACAGTAAACATTGAGGTTTCTTTAGGAATATCTTTTCTATTAAACCGTAAAGATCCAACCAAAGGCGTTTTTGTTGATGGTTTTCTAGCGTAACCACCTCAATTGGACGACCAGAACGTTCACCTTCATCGGTGTTTGTAGCCATTGCTTAGCTTGTACACTATGTTTTTTTCATTCAGAAGCAATGATGAATCAACACACGAAATTGTTTTAAAAATAACAAGTAGTCCCACTTAAATGGCTGTCACTTTTTTCTTTTGAAAGTTGGTACTTCGTAAACGTCATATGGATTTGATAGGCAGCGCCATCTGTGTGTTAGTCACACACAACAGTGATGTAATAATTGGCAAAAAATGTGGGGAATATCATTTTGCGATGCAGTCTTCAATGTGTTAAAAATATTTTGTTTACCAATCATTCACGTTTAATGTGAATTTTTTATTTTTATTTCGATTCAAACCATCCAACTATTTAGAAAAAATCTCATGTATTTCTCATCTATTTTTGTTATTGCTTAATATTATTTTTAAAAATAATGAACAAATTAATTGTGTTCATGTTTGGGTTAGTATTTATATGGGTTGATGGTATTAGATTAGTTTATATAAACCAAATATATATATATATATATATATATATTTTAAAATTATCTTTTATTATTTTATATATTTAGTTATTTCAACAATATTTTTTCACTAAGACATGATTTCAATGTTAGATTTTATTGTTGTTATTGCGTTCAGAGAATGGATACGTTTCACAATTCCAATTGTCGTTTTTCTATCATAATACAAGCACACAATACAAAATATTATCTTATTATTATAAATTTGAACCTAGTATAATTTTTCCGGGGTTCATCTAATTTTAGATGCATATGTGCATCTATAATATCAAGATTAGAGGTGGTTTTGAGTTATGAGTATTTGTATTCTCCACCATAACTCCATTTTTTTTTAACTCAACTTCTTTTGGCGCTTGTACTAAACAAACGATGTAATTAGAATGATATTCAATGTTTGTTACAGATAATTATGTCCATTCTCTGAACAAATTGAAATTAAATACATTGTATTAGTAGAAATATTAACTATCAGCATACTATAGATTTGTTATGATTATAAAAATTGTTAAATAATATTTTGTTAATTTTTAATATTTGTATTTCAACTTAGAGACGTCGTGAGTAGAAATATGTATTTGAGAATCCACACGTTTCCAATTTTATCAAAATACAGATTCTAAAGATATATTTACACAATTTTTGCCAGTATCTTCAATAAAATTGGAAGTTTGTCGTTCATTCAGACCAGCAACTTCATCTTCTTGTGTGAAACAAAAGGATTGTTAATGCATTCGCTTCAATCAACTTCGTACAACATTTTGTATGACCTAAGAGGTTTTTTGTTAATTTTTTCCTTTAATCTAACTTTTGAATCAGCAATATTGCCTGGTCTGTTTCAGTAAAACAACACATGTAGTAGCGAAAACTAGGACGTCTTAATGATCTCGGACCGAAACAAAAAATTAAAAAAAAATCAATACAAAACAAACATTCAATACAGATAAAGACAACGTAATAAACGTAAACACAAACGACCGTCTCCTACGACTGCCACTAACATAAATAGTGACCTAATCAACCTTAAAGCTTGTTGTGGACAATTTCTTGAAATGGCAGTTAGATATTGCCGCCAGTTTCCAAATAACAGAACTTATCCACTTCCTTAACAGTCTATTATTGAGTCACATCTCCGATATATTCTAGAGTACGCGTGGTGCGACTAAATTTGAGCGAATATTCAAACTACAAAAGAGAGCTGTTAGATATTTACTGTACCCACGTTCAGAGTTATTTAAAGGCTCAATATTTTACAACGCAGAATCACTTGCCAATTGAAATCAAATCGATATCACATTTTCCCGCATTCCGCAATAATTTGAGGGCATATTTACTGGAAAGTGCCTTCTACTCTGTAAACGACGTCTATTCTAACAATAATCTGTTCTTCTTTGTATTTGGTATCATTTCGACGTATATCTTTGTCCATTTTTATGACTTTCAGTTTCATTCGTACTTTTATTTAAGTCTGCAGCAGGGTAAGTTTTGATTGACAGAATAGCGTTCCTGAACTGCTGATCTGGCGTTGATACAAATATAAACAAAATCGTTTCTGACGATGTTTTCTTCTGTATCAGCTGGTGATTTCTAGGTATAAAGTTGTCTATTTGGCTGACTGTACCATGCGTTTGTGACAATCATTGCATTTTTCCGACATTTTATTCTCTTGACAATCTTCTGATAATCCTCAGATTAAATTTGAATCAGTTTCATTATACGTTTTTGTGTTTTTCTTTATATAATTAATACTTCATGTAGTAGCAGTACTTTTGTTATACAATCACAATAATTTTTGTTGTATTTGCCACAAAAAGTTTGGTGCTTATCCCAAATATGCCCCAAAAATTTTTAACCAATTTTCTTCATATATATCATCACCGTGTGGTGATGACTGTAAATATTGAGACTTGCCTTGATAGCTGATACCACACTTTTCCGAAAATCATTTGCCATGGTAGTATCGGTAAAACAGTCGGATTACCTTTCCCCTATGCTCAAATCTGTCGAAGTTTCTGGTCATCTTTGAGTGGAACATCTTAAGGATATACTTGGGAGCCGAGGTCCAAATGTACTTACACCAAAGATGAACGAAGGTTTGCCTTATAGAGGATCATAAGCTGTTGAGGGGGAAAATAACTTTTTGTTCAAATATAATTACGTACTCACGATGTTTTTTAGTTGTTTAAACTTAGTGCAATAGTTTCTAATGTTCGGATATTCTACTCTCTATTATCAAAACAAACAGTTTTGTTGAAGATAATAGATAAAGAACAAATGTAATAAAATTGTTGATAAATACGGCGGTGCCTTCCAAAAAGCAATACAAATTGTTATATTAATGTTGTTGATATTTATTAAACACTGTACTTATAAATATATATTTTGAAAAATTAGATTTATTGTAACCAATATATACATTTGAAACGGAATGTTAGTTTTATTTAATCAATTCGAATACCGAAAACGAAAATAGCGATTTCTCAAAAAAGAAACAGCTCAGGTTAATCACTTCTTTACTCTGCATATTTCTTGCGAGTGGTGCTATTATTTGATATAAATAACAAATGAAAAATATCAATAAACGGAACGAAAAATAACTATCGAACACAAACTTATTATTAATAAATCCGCAAGGCTTATGATGCTTATAATTGTGTGTGAAATAAAATGAGATATTCTTACCAAAATCTATTTATAATATTTATGTTTTTGTTTTTATCTCTATTTAATTCCTTTTTGTTTTTAGATCTCAACCGAATAGCTTGTCCTAGGTGTAATAAATTGTATAGAAATTTATCGACCATGCGCTCTCACTATTCCCACGATTGTAAAGAAAAAATCGAATATGTTTGCAATATCTGCCATTATGCTACGAAAAGAAAATATTCTCTCAAAGTGCACAAGCTGAAAAAACATCACATCAAATCCGAAATGAATGTTGAATCAGAACAATCACAATATTGAATAGAACAAAAAAATTGGAAATTATGTAATACACAACACCAAATAGAAAATAAACTAGTATTCTGTCTTTTCCTAATTATTGGATATATGAAAACTCTCCTAACCATTTTTTTTACATTTACTGCCATATAATAATCACAAAGTATTATAGAATGTCTTCACGGTGTCAGGAAGATTACGTCAAGCAAGAATTTAGCGAAGATTACATCAGATTAATGTTTGACGAGAATTAGACAAGACCTGACCCTCGTAACAGATGAATAAAGTCTACACCATCAAGAACCTTGAATAATAAATAGCTTACAAACTATTTTGTTAAAAAAAAAAAGGTTAGGGTTAGATTCACATTCCGCTGCCTCAAGTTTCAAGCCTTGTCTCTTCCTCGTTAGATATATATCTGGCTCTTTGCTAAATTCCAACTGTACTAAAGTCCAACTGTACGCAACTCTCGCTCAATTCCAACTGTACGCAATCTTCGCTGTATATAATCTTCGCTAAATTCTAATTGTACGCAATTCTTGCTCAATTCCAACTGTATGCAATATTTGCTGGACGAAATCTTCGCTAAATTCTAACTGTACGCAATTCTCGCTCAATTCCAACTGTACGCAATCTTTGCTGGACGGAATCTTCGTTGTACGTAATATTCGCTAAATTTCAACTGTACGTAATCGTCATTGAAGTCCAACTGCACGCAATCTTCGCTCAATTCCAACTGTACGCAATTCTCGCTCAATTCCAACTGTACGCAATCTTTGCTGGACGGAATCTTCGTTGTACGTAATATTCGCTAAATTTTAACTGTACGTAATCGTCATTGAAGTCCAACTGCACGCAATCTTCGCTCAATTCCAACTGTACGCAATCTTTGCTGGACGGAATCTTCGCTGTACGTAATCTTCGCTAAATTCTAATTATACGCAATTCTTGCTCAATTCCAACTGTATGCAATATTTGCTGGACGAAATCTTCGCTAAATTCTAACTGTACGCAATTCTCGCTCAATTCCAACTGTACGCAATCTTTGCTGGACGGAATCTTCGTTGTACGTAATATTCGCTAAATTTCAACTGTACGTAATCGTCATTGAAGTCCAACTGCACGCAATCTTCGCTCAATTCCAACTGTACGCAATTCTCGCTCAATTCCAACTGTACGCAATCTTTGCTGGACGGAATCTTCGTTGTACGTAATATTCGCTAAATTTTAACTGTACGTAATCGTCATTGAAGTCCAACTGCACGCAATCTTCGCTCAATTCCAACTGTACGCAATCTTTGCTGGACGGAATCTTCGCTGTACGTAATCTTCGCTAAATTCTAATTGTACGCAATTCTTGCTCAATTCCAACTGTATGCAATATTTGCTGGACGAAATCTTCGCTAAATTCTAACTGTACGCAATTCTCGCTCAATTCCAACTGTACGCAATCTTTGCTGGACGGAATCTTCGTTGTACGTAATATTCGCTAAATTTCAACTGTACGTAATCGTCATTGAAGTCCAACTGCACGCAATCTTCGCTCAATTCCAACTGTACGCAATTCTCGCTCAATTCCAACTGTACGCAATCTTTGCTGGACGGAATCTTCGTTGTACGTAATATTCGCTAAATTTCAACTGTACGTAATCGTCATTGAAGTCCAACTGCACGCAATCTTCGCTCAATTCCAACTGTACGCAATTCTCGCTCAATTCCAACTGTACGCAATCTTTGCTGGACGGAATCTTCGTTGTACGTAATATTCGCTAAATTTTAACTGTACGTAATCGTCATTGAAGTCCAACTGCACGCAATCTTCGCTCAATTCCAACTGTACGCAATCTTTGCTGGACGGAATCTTCGCTGTACGTAATCTTCGCTAAATTTCAACTATACATAATCGTCATTCAAATCCAACTGTACGCAATCTTCACTAAATTCTAATTGTACGTAATCTTCGCGTAATCGTTCAAATTTGTCTAGCTTTGATTCAGATCTATCAAAACTAGAGAAACAGACAAAGTAAGAAGTTTATCAGACTGATTATGAATTTGTCATTCATCAACTGTTAGTTAACATAAAGACAGTATAACAGAACCGAAATCTTTTATTCATAAATTCCATAAAATTTCCAGAAGGTGAAAGCGAGACGTATTTCTGTTAATCGGCTGGCAACGTTGTCCAAAAATTTTTCTGCTACTTGTTTTTGAACTTTTCTTAGGAACTATCGAATTATTCACAATTTTCCAAACTAAACTTCCAGGGATGGTCATTAAAGCTGAAGTCTTTTTCAATAAAAAGTATTTTTCAAGGCCCCGCTCTACCAATTTCAATTAAATACTAACAAATAATTGAATGAACGGAAATCAGAATGTGGTGAGATAGTTTATAAAATATAAGAAAGCCTGGAAAAATCCTTTCGAAGGAATATCAGATGAGCAAAATGGACAAAATCAAAAACTCAACACACAATCAAAAGTATGAGAGATGGAGCTTAACGTCTCAAGATCTTGAGGAAGCTAATTATGTGGAATCAAGTTTGACAGGATTCTATCAAATGAATAAGAAGTATCACTTGATTATCTATATTTGAAAGATTGGAATGAAATGCTCTTCGTCATCAATATGGAAATCGGAAAGTCGGGATTTCATTTTTAAAATGCAAATGTTTACTTGTAAAGGATAGTTTGTTGGTTTCAATTAGAATACATAAACCCTCTAGTCGAAATAATTACAACCTTTGAAACCTCAAAAGGAAATGGTATATATTACTGAATAATTATTATATTTATTATTATTTTTAGATGAAACTAGAAAAGCTTGTCCGAATTGTAACAAACTTTACAAAAATACTAAAACGATGTGGTGGCATTATAAGAATGATTGCAACCCAAAATTCAAATTCAATTGCGATCTTTGTCCGTATATTACCAAGAGGAAATATGATTTCAAAATACATTATCTAAGAAAACATCAAAATATGTAAATTGATTTGTTAAACAAATATTTGATTGAAATAAATGTTTTATAATTCTTCTTTGATCTGAATTTCAAAAAATTACTATTGTATGTGTGAAAGACTAAAAAAGCTGTGTATTGTATTTTTTCAAGTAAATATAGCGTTCCAAATTCCGAACTCCGAATTCCGAATTCCGAATTCCAAATTCCGAATTCCCAATTCCAAAATTCCAAAATTCCAAACTTTCCTAAACTACACACATCTTTCTCATTTCTGGAAATAGATATAATGACTTTTTGAAATATACTAACTCGCCCATTTTCAAACTACCATAATCAAGTACAGTTTTGTGGATTTTTCTAATATGGTGGTTCGTAGGCACAGCAGATTCACCCAGAGTAGAATCCAGTCTATTTTTTAAGATGGTTAGCTTTTAAAACAAAATCGCTTTCGAATCGAAAATAACAATATTCGGTGACTTTTGCTGATTAGTGTCAGATTCTCTAGACATTCCAATACCAAAAAGGTTCTCTAATTCATCAAATTATCGAGTTCTATGAAAAAAAAAGATAAAACTGGTTCTACTAATAGAGTGGATGTATTTATAATCGAAACTAATACAGAATCTATTTAATTAGTCAATCAGAACTAAATGACCTTATCAGATATTGGAGTTGAAATGATTGGCTACCTTTTATTCAAAAGAAGGTCGTTGGATGAATTTTTAATTCTAGAAACAAAATTTTCTATGCTAGTTTAGGCGAAAATTACAGAAGGCATTTTCATCGATCTTCACATAAGAAAACAAATCCACTTTTTTATCGAACCCTCAGTCCTATTGAGATAAATTCATTGTAGGCTTTTGTTGACATCATAAACGGCAACTATAAATCAGGTTTCTATCAAAAAATTAATCGGCTATGTAGTAAGATGTCACATGTCTTGTACAATTATTAAAGCTTTACTCCGGATTACTTGCGCCTGGTGGAAGATTTTATTAAGAACTTGCAGAGTACGAGAAGCGGTATCAGGGTAGAGGGGGCCAGCTACGGTTGCATATTTCTGTTGGAGCTTCTTAGAGAAAAGCTAATAATACAAAAAGGAATCATTTGCTAATGTAGAATAGAAATTTATGTCACCACACTAAACAATATTGAAGAAAATGAGTGATAAAACAATTTTATTGCAGTAATCAAAATGGTTTTAATTATTTTCACAATTACTTTGGTTTGAAATATAATATTTTACGGCCAAACAACTTCGGAATTGGATCTTATCATCACATGATTTGTTTTAGTTTTCTTCAAATGTTTGCAATGTTCGAAATTCTACAAAAATAGAAAGCATTTGAATAGACACATCAAGTACGAATGTCTGACAAAACAACAGTTTGGATGTAGATTTTGTCCAAAGAAGTTCACCAGAAACGATAATTTGAACAGACATATTTTGATGATCCATTTCAATTCGAATATGACAAATGGAGAACCTTACCAATATTATAATAATTCAATTTATTAAAATTTTATTTAATGGAATATATTTTATTCTTATGATATGTAGATAACAAATAAATATCACTGTTCATATTTTGTAATTGTGTATGATTTCCATCCCCACCGTCGTCTAGGCTTCAAAATTTACAAAAATTAAATAAAATCTATAATCAAAATTCGATTAGAACTAAAACTGATAGATGTAACTCGGTTCGTTCTTATGATTTTCAATATCTTCGCCGACATTGAGTAAGTTAGATCTTGGCTTTTAGCAGTTTTGTCCCCATAGTTTGTGTGATACAAAACAAATTATATTTCAAAGAACTACAATTACCCCCTTCAATTTTTACTATTTGGGTGCACAATTTTGGCATTAAGGTGAAAGGTGCAAGGCTTTATAGATCTTTATTCTACTCTGTTACTAATTATTCTCCATGCGGTACTATCCTTGGTCTTCTCTTGTGATCCCTTGATTCTCATTCTACGAGTCCTTCTCTACTTTTCTCAACCACTTTAAAGCGCGCTTTCCCCTTTGCCTTCTACCTTCTACCTCTTGGATTTCAAAGTACTATCAACTTTCCTTTCAATGTTGTCTGTATTTATTTTCATCATTCTTATCGGTACTAATATTGTCTTCTGTTTTTCTCAACGGTTTTTCTTTTTTTGTCATTCTCGTTGTTTCTACATGTGTTATTACTGTTTTATGTTTCTAAATGTTCTTTATTTTAGGTCTCTTCTGTTCCAAAATTAGTTTTTTTTGAATAGTTTTTGGAAAAATAAATAATTTTAAAACAGAACGTTTACATGCAATAATATATCAAAAGGTCTAAGAAATTAAAGAAAATTATTGTTTTATTAATATTAATTTTGGGTATTATGACTTTCAACATTTTCTTCTTTCCATGCTATGCTTTATTAGATGCTAATATTTCTAATCTTTTTTTTACTGTTATTCACAGTTCCTTGTTAGAAGTTTTGTACTTCTCTTTCAAATTACTTGTCAAACCTTATGTTTTTTTAATTTTGATTGATTCTTATACCAATTTCTTCTCCCTTTGGTTTCAGTTTCTTCAACTGTATTTCTAATATCTTCTCCTTTTTTTTGTAATCCGTCTGCGTATTCTGTTAATTAAACCTCGTCGTTTGCTAAGTTTATATTTCTTGATGCGTTCTCTAGCCATAAATTGAATAATGTTCAATTATCAAGTAAATTATTATTGTTCTTCAGTGCCAGTCAATTTTACTGATGATGAAGGAGAAATCTTTATCATCTATATCATCTATTTCGCTACCGTATGTGATTTTATTATTTAATATTATGTATTATTATTCATTAAATATATTTCAGGGGTTCCTATTCCTTGTCCACAATGTGGGAAATATTACAAAAACTTGCTGACGATTAACTCACACCTTAGACAAGATTGCGGAAAGGAATTAGCGTTTTCCTGTGAGTTTTGCCACAAAAGTTTCAGGAGGAAACAACGACTTAGAGAACACTTAGCTTGTGTACACAAACAACAATATAGAAAGTTTTGATGGGCGCAATCCAGAGAATTGGATAATGAGTTAGTTAACTTCATATTTAATTGACTATCATAAACCTTTATATTGAAGATGGAGGAAAATATATGTTCCGATAACACTGATAAATACGAATTTTGAACAGATTGCTATTTATTAATAATATATAATAGTTTTGTTTCAATTTCGTCTTGTATTTTCATTTATTAAATCATACCCGTGCGGGATTACTTAATTTAGACGACTGTTTACTCTTATTTTGGTTGATATGTGTTTTTCATAACGTTGGTGATCCAAATATAGTGAAGATATACTTCACCATACCTTTCACATAACTCACATGGTAGTCACTTAATTTCAGTTAAATTTCTATAAATTTAACAAAAATGATGATGCACTTTATTTCTGTTATTTAAATTCAATTTAGAACGAAATACTAGAGGTGGAGTAAGAATTGACGAATATTAAACTTAATTCAGTTTCAGGGTACATAAAAAAGTCGATATGTGTATACAAGTAGTTTTAAAATTAATGAATTGTATAAAAATGTTTGTATTAATTAACTGTATTTGTTTGAAAATGGATGTTTAATGAATTTTTACACATTACTTTGTAAATACCAGAAGAAAGAATACAGGGTGTTTCTAAATCCATGCGAATAAATTGAGGAGTCCTTTCCTTCGAAAGGACGTGACTAAAATTGATTTTTTTTTCTAAAATTTCAGTAATGCTAGAAACTCGAAATTCTGCACTCGCAAAGAACTAATGACGGGCATTTTTTCATTACATTTTATTACATTATACAGGGGTGATACTAGCGACTCTTACACAGGTAATATATTCCATGCATGCATCTCAAATTCATTGTTTTGGAGACTTGAACGATTGAACATTCGTGTTTCACTTAAACTTATAAATATTCCGTTTATAATATGATTTATTACTTTTTAGGTGCTAAACTTTTTCATTGTAGTACCTGCAAGAAGGGATATCAAACAAAAAGTGCTTTTAACTATCATTTACACTATCGTTGCGGTAAACCACCTCAATTCAATTGCGAATTATGCGATCGTCTGTTCAAGCACGCCATATCGTTAAAGCAACATTATTTAATCGTACATAATAAACGAATGGGGCGAATTATTAAAATGAAAAGAAACTATTCAATTCCATAGATTTATTTGTATATATGAGCGTCATTCAAAAAATAAAGAACGCCAATTATGAAACTGTCCAACGTTGTCTGTTAGCGAAAAACCTAAAATACAGAGTGGGTTTCATGTATGGAACGCCTCAATCATATCGGAAACGGCCAGTATTATGAAGGTATCTACGTTGTTGTCAGTTCATTATTTTTCCGAAAAAAGGAAAGATCTGACAACAATGATATAATTGAGGCTTTCCATACATGAAACCCACTCTGTATATTGAACTACACCGGCATGTTTGTGAATGTATGTCAATAAAGTCTTCTACCTTATTTTTGAGGACACGGTTGTGTCTGAGCTCTAGCAATTATACCGTGGTTTGTTACGGAGGAATTCATTAACAATTTTTGTTATCTTAACATCAGCTATTCTTCGTGATCACTACAGCCTCTTCTTTTAGTTATGACCCACATCAAGTTCGGATAAGGTGTTTACTAACTGCTGTTTTGGTTCTTGTTCTTCAAATAAACGTTTTGGAAGTTGTTATTTTGCTTATTTTCCTAAATAATGTTCCTCACAAAGTCAGATACCACGTATAAAAATGTGGTTCCACCGTTAAGTACAACCACGTCCTCAATAAAAATCTTTTCTGTATTCTATCTTTCAATGATAAGTGGAAAGTAGATGAATACAGGTGCCACGAAATGGATACAATTTTGAAGTGAGTTCTCAGATGATATAATGAATCGTTTATTATGATAACAAAAAATTAATACAAGGTGTCCAGAAAGGGTATCGGGTATTTGTAAGTTCAAGTAAACAAAAAATATTTATAAGCAATAAAAACTTTTATTGCTTTTTGATACCATATAAATTGGAAAATTATTTGGAAAAGATGATGTTATCAAAATGATGACCGTTACGTTGCTGGTACTCTTTTAAACGGGAACGAAGATTGACGATAACACGTCGACACAAAGCTCTTGATATTGCTGCCATTTTTGACCTGATGTTTTCCTTCAATTGGGTTCGGTTCATTGGATTATTTTGATAAACCTTCCTTTTAAGGTATCCCCATTCAAAATACTCAATCGGGCTAAGGTCGGAGCTTCTAGGAGGCCAGTTGATGTTACCCCTTCGCGAACTGAGTTTATTAGGGAATAATTCATTCACAACTTCCATTGAGGTATGGAACCACATTCTTGAGTTGAAACCTGCAACTCTGGGACCAAAAAATTTCGCAGCATATCGCAGTAACGGTCACTATCCACATTAATTGCTCGGCCTCGTTGATCTTCATGAAAATAAGGACCAATAATTCATTTAGCAGACATAGCGGCCCAAATAACGACCTTTGGGCTGTGCAGGGGTCGTTCATACTTTCGTCTCGGATTCTCGACTGCCCAGTACCGACAATTCTGCTTATTAACATGACCATTCAGGTGAAAATTTGCTTCGTCGCTGAACAGTATGTTTTCAAAATTGTTAAATCGCTGTATCATTTCGTTCGCAAAATTCAGTCGATTAGCACAGTCCGTATCCTTCAATTCTTGAACCAATTGACTTTTATAGGCTTTTAAATGCAAATATTCCTTTAAAATCAAATGTAAGGACGATTTTTTGATGTTTAACGCTTGGCTTCGCTTTTTGACGGATAAAGATGGATTTCGACGAACCGACGCACCTGTCGCACCTGTATTCTCGAACATCCTGATCCATTTCCTAATGCTATCGTCACTTGGCGTGGCGTGGCGTGGCGTGGCGTGTACGATATTCCGCACGATACAGACGTTGAGCAGTGACTATTGAATCACCGTTACGATAATACGCTCGTACGCAAAATGGCGGACGCCACGAATCCCTTCCCGCTCCCTTTCGTCGCTCCGTTTCGAATGTGGCTCGGACACAAATACCTGATACTCTTTTTGGACACCTTGTATATTTCATGAGAAGGTAAACAATAGGTTTGTGTTAGATCTTCCCTACTAACCATATAAAGTTTTTCAAAACAAAGTACAGAATGCAGTGAATTTTTTCAGTGCTGCTCGAAAAGTCTTCTATTATATTTATTTTTAAACGCATCGGATGTAAGTTGATGATGTCTATCCTATAAGTAACTCTCGTATAACTTTCTTCTATAGTACAAATAAGATAACCCCGTACAACGATCAAAATGTAATCCAAAGAATTAAAGAACATTTTCTTCATATCAATGTTTGAATACATTCTTTTCTGATAAATTAATTTTAGTAAAGCATAAGCCTTACTGAGTTTTCTTATTTTATTCCAATTCACTTAATCCTGAAGCCTTTCTACCTTTTCAGGTGTTAGGCATGCTGCATTTTTTGTTTCATTCCCTGCATTTTATTCTTTCTGCATTTAGTTCTTTCTGTTTAAGTCTCCGTGTCTCTAATCCGTATGTCAATATGGGTGTGATTAGTTTTTTGTGTACTTATGTTTTTATTTCTTTCAGTATTTCCTTTTTGATTAGAAACTGTCATAATTGCATTGGATAAGCTTCCAGCTGCTCCAGTACTCTCGTTTATATGTTGTTTCAATTTTCCATCTTATGGTAGTGTCATACCAAGGTATGCTATATTCCAAATACATCGAAAACATCACCCATGTACCTGTACCAAATCCCAGGGAAAATCTAGCTGATCCTATCTTTTGTTTATTAAATTGGAAGTAGTTTTGATCCTGGTCCTGGTCTTCAAAAGTTCAGTAAGTCTTCAATGTACTCAATATTTCTCTATCTTTAATTTCTTTTTCCTTCATAGAAAAATCTGCTTTCACTACCCAACCTTATATGAGTCTGACAAACAGCAGTTTTTTACAACAAATAGATGTCACGTGGTCACACTAGAAGAAAGGATTTAACGACAGACTGTCACTTCTGTCACTGTCACTTTCATCATAGCATGTATGTCAAAAAACGCGACAAAGTTCACGGATCGGTATTGAACAGAACTTTCTACTACCTGTGTTTTGCGTCGCAGTGAGTTCTGCGGGAGATTTCGGGATTTTGTGGTCGTCGTTGCTTCGGGTAAACCCTTTCTAACCTTCTTCGGCAAGAAAAGCTCTAGTCCAAGTGGTTCTTCGTCTTCTTTATGCTTATCCTCGATGTATGACTCGACACTTGCTTATGAAGAAAGGGTTGGTTGACATACACAGAAGATAGTTCGCATATCATAAAATATTATCAACTGAGTCAGTGTTGACATTCTCAAATTTCTGACGTGCATAGTAACAATTATATTTTTAGTAATACGATTGAATTGCTAGTGTTATTCAATCTTTATTTATAATCAAGTTTGGCATCAAATTTGACATTAATTTGACAATAATTTTGACATTAAATTTGTCATCATTTTTGTGACATCAACTTGTTTAATATTTTAGTTAATTTCATTCATCCTTAAAGTGATATTGTATCAAATGGAAAAAATACTATTTGTAATATAAATATGAGAATTTATAAGGACATATTTATTTTCGGAAAATATATTTGGAAAGTTCAGTATAATAAACTGTAAAAAGTGAAAAATTTTGATTTAACATTGTGACTGTATCAATAAGCTTCTGCCGATAAAACTATATCAAAACACTAGCTTCAAAATGTATGTTATCTCTGAAAATAACAAATTTCTAATATACAAATAATTTTTTAGAGAACATCTATCAACCTGTATTCAATAGCGTATTCCCATGTCCGGATTGTGATAAAACCTTCAAAGTTTTGGGATCTTTGCGTAGACACGTTCGATATTTTTGCGGAAAAAAACCACCACCGCTGTCCGGATACACAAAATATAACGACGAAGACTACGAATGTTTAAAATGTCACAAACATTACAAATTATTCTGTACTTTGAAAAGACATATTATCCACGAATGTGGGAAACCGAAGAAAATCAAATGTCCAATTGTGGGATGTGACTATATGGCGAAAATGAACGACAGAATGATCAGTCATTGCAGAATGGTTCATAAAATATATAAATAGCTTTCGTACTAGATGTAATCGAATAATTTCTTATCCTTTTTAGTCTAAGGAATTTTGCTCGTATGCACTGTATATATAATAAAGATATGACTATAATTACTCCCCATCCCTCCTTTGTTAATATTGCTCATTTTTAGTATGGTGAAGACATATAAAATCTTCCCAAACAAAAATTTTATTTTCACTGGAAATCATCGTGTACAAAAAAGGAATAAATTCATTTAGGTTACGCTACAAACATATACATGTAAGGACCATGATTTATATTTCTTTTCCAACAGTTTTCAGAATACTTCTCCACGGGTTGGTTGCGTTTCTGTACTTTTGCCCTCCAATTCGGTTCTACCTCTCCATTAAAAATGCATCCAACTACTTTTTTCGTTGGTCTTTCTTCTCTTTCTTGTACCCCCTGCTTCATTGACTCTTCTAGTTTCTTCAACGTGAAATGGCTATCATTGAATGTAGTGGATGACTGTTTCATTCCATATATGTAAGTTTTCCTCATAATACATCATCAGATTTAATTTCATCTCTTGCGAAACTGTTTTTCTACTTCACTAATTGTTTCTTAAGATAAACACGCTACCAAAATTAAGTTACTTTTCGTTATGTGCAGGTTTTATCTTCATAGGTAGATTATAGCGAATTTTAGTATTATTTTATTTTCGAATAGAAAATGAGAAAACCTTTCGAACGATATGTCACAAGCCTAAACTTTTCCTCTTCTGTAATATGTTTAGAAACGAATTTTCCATCGAGATTAAATTGTTTCTAGCTAGAATTTCTCTCAGTTTGACTAAACCGATTCTGGATTGAAATTTTCCCAGTTGATTTGTCTCAAGTTTCGCTACAATGAACTTGGGTTAAATTGTTTTTAGTTAGAGCTCATGTCAGTTTTACTAAACCCATCTTTCTGAGCTGTATCCAATCAGCTTGTACATAGTTTTAGTAAACCGATGAAGCAGTTCAACTGCTTCCAATTAACTTTTACTACACTGAACTTGGATTGAATTTCCAGTCAACTTCTATTGAGTTTTATTAAACTGAACCTAGGTTAAATTGTTTCTAGCTCGGCTTATTCTCAGAGGTTCTAGATTGAATTATTTTCAGTCAACTTTTCTCGTGTTTTACCACACTAAACATGGGTTAAATTGTTTCTAATTAGAGTTTTTGTTAGTTGTACTAAACCGATCCTAGGTTGAATTATTTCCAGTCAACTTCTATTGTCAATCTAACTGAACCTGGGTTGAATTGTTTCTAACTAGACTCCCTTTTGGTCTTATTTCTAACGACACTAAGTTGAACCGTTTTTAGTTAACTTTTTTCAAGCTTCAATACACTTAGATTGACTGAAATTGTTTCTAGTTAGGCTTTTTGTAGGTTTCATTGAACCGATCATAGGTTTAATTGTTTCCAGTCAAGTTCTATCGAATTTTATCACATCGAACTTGGATTGAATTGAGTCTAGTTAAACTTCTTTTCAATATCATTAAATCGATTATAAATTGAATTGTTTCCAGTCAACTTCTATTGAGTTTTATTAAACTGAACCTAGGTTAAATTATTTCTAGTTAGGCTTCTTCTCAGAGGTTCTAGATTGAAATATTTTCATTTAACTTTTCTCGTGTTTTACCACAAATTGTTAGTTGTACTAAACCGATCCTAGGTTGAATTATTTCCAGTCAACTTCTATTTTATTAAACTGAACTTAAGTTAAATTGTTTCTAGCTAGGCTTATTCTCAGAGGTTCTAGATTGAATTATTTTCAGTCAACTTTTCTCGTGTTTTACCACACTAAACTTGGGTTAAATTGTTTCTAATTAGAGTTTTTGTTAGTTGTACTAAACCGATCCTAGGTTGAATTATTTCCAGTCAACTTCTATTGTCAATCTAACTGAACCTGGGTTGAATTGTTTCTAACTAGACTCCCTTTTGGTCTTATTTCTAACGACACTAAGTTGAACCGTTTTTAGTTAACTTTTTTCAAGCTTCAATACACTTAGATTGACTGAAATTGTTTCTAGTTAGGCTTTTTGTAGGTTTCATTGAACCGATCATAGGTTTAATTGTTTCCAGTCAAGTTCTATCGAATTTTATCACATCGAACTTGGATTGAATTGAGTCTAGTTAAACTTCTTTTCAATATCATTAAATCGATTATAAATTGAATTGTTTCCAGTCAACTTCTATTGAGTTTTATTAAACTGAACCTAGGTTAAATTATTTCTAGTTAGGCTTCTTCTCAGAGGTTCTAGATTGAAATATTTTCATTTAACTTTTCTCGTGTTTTACCACAAATTGTTAGTTGTACTAAACCGATCCTAGGTTGAATTATTTCCAGTCAACTTCTATTTTATTAAACTGAACTTAAGTTAAATTGTTTCTAGCTAGGCTTATTCTCAGAGGTTCTAGATTGAATTATTTTCAGTCAACTTTTCTCGTGTTTTACCACACTAAACTTGGGTTAAATTGTTTCTAATTAGAGTTTTTGTTAGTTGTACTAAACCGATCCTAGGTTGAATTATTTCCAGTCAACTTCTATTGTCAATCTAACTGAACCTGGGTTGAATTGTTTCTAACTAGACTCCCTTTTGGTCTTATTTCTAACGACACTAAGTTGAACCGTTTTTAGTTAACTTTTTTCAAGCTTCAATACACTTAGATTGACTGAAATTGTTTCTAGTTAGGCTTTTTGTAGGTTTCATTGAACCGATCATAGGTTGAATTGTTTCCAGTCAAGTTCTATCGAATTTTATCACATCGAACTTGGATTGAATTGAGTCTAGTTAAACTTCTTGTCAATATCATTAAATCGATTATAAACTGAATTGTTTCCAGTCAACTTCTATTGAGTTTTATTAAACTGAACCTAGGTTGAATTGTTTCTAGCTAGGCTTCTTCTCAGAGGTTCTAGATTGAAATATTTTCAGTTAACTTTTCTCGTGTTTTATCACACTCAACTTGGATTAAATTGTTTCTAATTAGAGTTTTTGTTAGTTGTACTAAACCGATCCTAGGTTGAATTATTTCCAGTCAACTTCTATTGTCAATCTAACTGAACCTGGGTTGAATTGTTTCTAACTGGACTCCCTTTTGGTCTTATTTCAAACGACACTAAGTTGAACCGTTTTTAGTTAACTTTTTTCAAGCTTCAATACACTGAGATTGACTGAAATTGTTTCTAGTTAGGTTTTTTGTAGGTTTCATTGAACCGATTATAGGTTGAATTGTTTCCAGTCAAGTTCTATCGAATTTTATCACATCGAACTTGGATTGAATTGAGTCTAGTTAAACTTCTTGTCAATATCATTAAATCGATTATACACTGAATTGTTTCCAGTCAACTTCTATTGAGTTTTATTAAACTGAACCTAGGTTGAATTGTTTCTAGCTAGGCTTCTTCTCAGAGGTTCTAGATTGAAATATTTTCAGTTAACTTTTCTCGTGTTTTATCACACTCAACTTGGATTAAATTGTTTCTAATTAGAGTTTTTGTTAGTTGTACTAAACCGATCCTAGGTTGAATTATTTCCAGTCAACTTCTATTGAGTTTTACTCAACTGAACCTGGGTTGAATTGTTTCTATCTAAACTGCCTTTTAGTTTTATTTAAACATACACTAAGTTGAACTGTTTTCAGATAACTTTTTCTAAATTTCAATACACTAAAATTAAGTTAAATTGTTTCTAGTTAGGCCTCTTGTTAGTTGTACTAAACCGATCCTAGGTTGAATTGTTTCCAGTCAACTTCTATTTCTAAATTTTTACTAAACTTAACCTAGTTTAAATTGTTTCTAACTGGGCTTCTTCGAAGTTTTAGTAAACTGATCCTAAGTTAAACTGTTTCCTGTTAAGTTTTATCAACCTGAACCTAGGTTTAGTTGTTCCTAATTAACTTGTAGAAAGTTTCAACAAGTTGTATAAAGAACAATTTGTGTTTTTTTAGTTCAAATTTTTTCTTTTTTGATAATTGCTTTGATGACTTCTTGCAAATACTCATTATTGATTAAATTAACGATTTCATTATTATCTGTAGTGTTTAAGGATGGAAATATTAACATTAACAATATTTGAATTTTATGTTTAGATTTATTGTATTTTTATTTAATATTTGGTAAGATGTATGACATCAAACTTGTATTGCGACTTATACAATAACATAATATTTATTAAGTTAACAATAACTTACTTTATAATGTTTTTAGAATAAATAAATAGTTGGATTTTCGATATGAACAAAAAAAATTTTATAAGTAGGATGTAGACTAGATAAATTGTTTTTTACATTTATAGAATTTTATCAAGTATTATTTTAAACTATTCGATTGTAAAATCCAGTAGAATTTATATCGCATCCCCATTGATGTAATTAGTATATTTTAACCTGAAAGAAAATATAAATAAACAATTAATTATTTGACGAAAACAAAGCTCATTATTGTGATAAGTGATAAAATCGGTTTTTCTTTCTTTGCCATGGTAATTATTCCATAGACAAAATAAAAAACCATCTCATACACATACAGAACCATCATATAGGCCATGGCTGAAGCCTTTAAAAATAATAAAAAGTGAAAAAATAATAGTAGGGTGAAACACAACGAAAAAGATAATATAATTGAAAGAAAAATAATTTTCTGGCGATTTCAGGTGGGGAAATGAAAGGGGGCGAGTTTTTTAAAATAACAACGGTTTATAAATAATTGAGTTAACAAAGTTTTTGGTTTTTAATTTGTATCTTTCACAAAAAAAGGTTTTTTTTAAGAAAAATCACCTTATTTTGTCCCAAACACATTTTAATTTATTTTATTCGAAATATTTATTTTTGGACCTTAATTTAACGTAATATTGAAAAATTCTCACTTTTTTAATAAGTAGGTTTAATAAGTTGTTCGTTGGAATCTCTGATGGTATAAAAAATATTACCATTTTGATAAATAACTAAACATTGATTCAAAAAATTCAGTTGCGAGTTTTTTGCCTTTCCTCAGAACATTTACCAAAAAAGTTTGAGTTCAGCACAAGAATTTTGATACTGAGATGTAACCATTTCAAAATTTATGATTATTTTTAAGGGGATCGGTAGATATATCTCATTCAATATTTTAAACATGGATTGTTACTAGATGTTAATTTGTAAAAATAAATATATATTTTTAGATACTGCGACTTGATTTATTATGTACCTTTACAAATTTAGAATTGTAGTATTTAGATTCATATCTGGTAGTAGAAACAGATAATTGTTGATAAATGTTAGATTAGTTGTAAAATTAAAAAATTTTTTATTTGTAGGGATCGCCAAAAGGAGAGGCGTGGGGATTTTTACTAGATGTGATAGAGATTTTCAAGTTAATTTAGACCAATTCGAATATTTTTGTTAAATAGACGAACTAAGTCTGGAAAAACTTTATTGAGATTAGTTTATTTAATGAAAAATGAATATTTTATGTTTTGATTTCTAAGAAACTTGTTTTATAAAAATCTTTTTCTGATTTATTACTTCAAACGAGAACTCTTAAGAGATTCTGCTATTTTTTCTAATTTTTTCCGTTTCAATTGTTACTTAGTTATTCTATTTTTCCACCAAGATAGTTTGTTTTTGTTTTTTTTTATTATTGATTTTAGCTAGTATGATCTTTATTCGGCAATAAACGTTCAACAAAAAAGTAGTTTTGCTTTCCGATTTGCAACAATATTTCCAATTTCTTTGGTGAATTGTGAAATTTTTATCACTTCTTTGAATAATTCTGATATTTTTCAGAATATTCCACGCAACTGTGGGGAGATTTTAAATTTAACTGAAGCCAACGACAAACATTTCATGTCAATTGAGAACAAATCTGTGATTATAATTATTTCAAACAATTTTTGAAACCTGAAAAAACAAAGGATATTCCATTAAATTTATGTTACTCGAATGAAAATTGAGTTTTTCCCCCAAAATTACCAAAAGTCGAGTAAAGAAAGCGTAAAATTTAGGAATTTCTGAGCAGTAAGACGGATCAAGATGCTACAATTGGTAGAATTGGTAAACAAAATTGCGATGTCTCGAATTATCACAAAATGAAAAATTTATAACATGGAAAATATTGCCGGAAATGAGTTCAATTTCACTACTCGGGAGTTTTTGAGATCGTTGAATACGAATATCATGACAGAAAATATCTACGAAGTTCTTGGTGTCCGGGGTGAGTGGTTCGTACGTCATCTCCTGACTCCTCGTAAAAATTCGTTATGAAACTGGCCAAATTATAAATTCTAGATGTTTCTGAGGTCGCTGAACACGAATATCATGAGAAAAATAGTGTACGACGCTCTCTTTATTGAGGATTGCGGGATAACTTTGAGTTAATCAATGAAGATAGTTAATCTGGCCCATTTGTACTTCTAAATAAACTTTTTGCAAGCTTATTGAGACGACATCGATACCAGGTCGTCATCGTTATGATATTCGTCCTCAGCACACTCGAAAACCCACAGGATGTATATATTTGGCCAATTTTATCACGAATATCCACAGGGCTCCAGTAGACGACGTATAAATCGGCAACTCCGGGCACCAGCTATCCCGCAGTCCATCGACTTCGTGATATTCGTATTTAGCAATCTCGAAAACCATCCAGGATGTATGTACTCCCGCGGGGCTCTGGGAGACGCCGTAGATATCGGCCACATTGGGTACCAGGTACCTCGTAGACCTTTTTTGTCGTGAAATTCGTGTATATCGACCTATATCGACGATAACTAATAAAATTTTCATACACAAACTTTCCTGATGCTGCCTCGAATCGAATGCAGCGTCGCACTGTTCAGAAATACCTAGGTTTTGCCTTTTTTGCTTTATAACTTCAACTCATTACTCAGCTTATTGTAAGTATTGGTGAAAAATAACATAAAATTATAATTAAAAAAAGAAACTTTCCCATCCCATTGGAATGACAGGTGCAACCACATTCTCAAACATCCCCGTGTCATCAGCAATAAAAAAACTCTTCCTAAGGCAGAATGAAGAGATAAAAAGGAAGGGGTGTATCAGGTATCTGAAGAAACTAACGACAGATGTTGATATTTGACATTTTAAATTGTGTCTTATATAGAGGGTTACGTCTTTATACGGCCCGCACATTCCTAAAATATGAAATATGTGATTGACCCGCAGATCGTGGATTCCGAAGTGGAATCCATGAAAAATAGACATTCTTCTATCCAAAATTCAATAGGAATACATATATTATTACATAATCAGAGAGAAAAGACAATTTTATAGTGAATTCTACTACTTCAGTTCCACTATTTCCTTCAAACTGTAACTTTGTAGAAATATACATTATTTAAATGTGAAGTAAGAGTAAAAATATTTTAATAATCGAATCGAATTGAATAACAATGTATAATTATTTTTATATCGAATTCTAAATGTTTCATTTGAATGTAATCGTGAATTTCAGGATTTTTCGTTTGCGAGACTTGTGGAAATTCTTACAAACATTCTAGATCTTTGAGGAAACACGAACGATTCGAATGCCAAAAGGAACCGCAGTTCATTTGCGTTTATTGCCCGTATAAAGCAAAATTGAGAGGAAATTTGAGAAAACACATCATGGTGAAGCACCGCGAAGAATGGACTTCTGGAGCTGCTAAAATTTATGTCCAAAGAACCCAAAAGAAGAAAGTCGATAATTCAAATTGACAATCTTGACAAGTTAACTTGATTTCACTTTTATTATTAGTGAAATTGAATTATCCAACCAAGCAAATGGCAGAATCTGATAATTAGTATTTAATCTAGAATACTGAAAAGATAGAAAGTTCATAGTTACTTGTTTGATATGTTGAAAACAAACTTCACTTATCCTCAACGTTTAATTTTTTCTAACTACCATCATCTTCTTTTGATTCTTCCTATTCGTACCAAGCTCTGAAGATTTCCAATCTACCAATCGTCAGTCTTATGACTTTCTGTCACTGGAATGTAATCTAAATCATATCAAGTGTACTGATATTGAAAGACGTGGTTATAAACACTTCTTCATAGACTGATTTAGACTTTCAATATCTAACATAATGTTGTTGTCTGCTGTTAATTTGTCAGCATATATTTGGCTTTCTGTGGTTAATAGTTCCCAGTACATCAGTTCTGAAATCAACAACCAAATTGCCTTCGTGTTATTGTCCAAATTCTTTGAAGATGTAATAATATGACTAGCTGACATTTTTATCGAGCTAAAATGAAATCTGTTTAGCTTGTAAGGCTGTGAATCTGTCTCAAGCGATTTCTCCAAAAAACCGAATAAAACAAAATACCCTAAAAGCTTTTTTAAATAAAAAATTATTGTTTCATATTGAAACTATTTGTCATAACAAACTTCCTGTTGCTTGGTTGAGATATTATGTGATATAGAATAATTCTAAATAAATGAATATACAGAAATAAGAAGAAAATTATAATAAATTTATTAAATTTCCTTAATTTCTTATTTATTCGACCTTTTGATATATTAATGTATCTAAATGTTCTGTTTTAAAACTAGTTTTTTTTAATAATTTTGTATTTCTTCCTAAAATTATTGAAAAAACTAATTTTGGAACAGAAAAGACTTAAAATCGAGAACATTTAGATGCATTAATAAATTTCTGATTAACTTTTCCTATCCCTTACCTTGGTTTCCAGAACCTCAAATATCCAAAATGTATCGATAAAATTAACTACGTTTAGTATATCGTTCTTAATCACACAATATTTTTTAATTTTTTTCAAACGGTACATTACAAAATAAATAAATTTAAACACCTAAATGACGCGACAAATGCATTTGTTGTCACATTACTGAGTGTGACGTAGAAAGTAAGTAAATAAACAGACTTAATATTATTACACCAGAAATGGTATGCACATCCAATAATATTTTCTATATAGACATTGTCACACAACATTAATAATGTTTTATTGTTTTTTATTATTAATTAAGAATGAAAGATCAAGTTTTAGCACTTGAGGGACATTTTATTTCTACTAAACTTATATTATGGTTTACTATCCCTGTAATGAATGTACAAGGACTATTTGACTGTGGTATCTTCGGATTACACTCTAATATATCCATTAATTTGTGAATTTTCTTTAGCGAGCTTTTAATTAGTATTAAGCGATCGCGGCTGATATCTTTTTCCTATCATAGAAGAAAACTCACACCCGTTTGTTTGAATTATTTACTTAATAAAGCATTTAATTCGAAGCATTTTGGTAAATTATTTTATTGTATTACAATTACAACCAATTAAAAATAACAACAAGGAGTTCCGGTTCGATAAAGTACAAGAGTTTGTATGTAGTGACGGTAACAAGTAAATTAAATAAACCAGCTGGAGTTCTAGGAAACTTATTAAGGTCTAAAGATCTCTCAAGGGTAGTGGGGCTGAGGTATTAAATGGTGATGTTGAGTCATGAATAAGAAAGAGGAAAACAGGCTAATTGCATGGGGGAGATCAGCTATATAGGGCAAAAAACTGCGTCATTCTGAATATTGAATTTTCAAACCCATAAATTCAATGTTTTTACGATAATTAACAAATTTTTAAACCGCCGTAAATCTTAATTAATTATTATATGTAAATTTTATTATTATTATATATTTATTCATAGTTATTATTTGGACTTGACTATAATTTCAGTCCCAGACGATTAATACATAATTATTAGAAACGTCGGAATATATATTAAAGTTAGTCTACTTTGGTGTTTTATTGCCACATTCCCAATAAATGAACGTTCACAATCTAGCTGGCGGAGACTTCGTTTCAATTTATATGTATTAAATCAAGTAACTTCGGGTTTACGTAAAATTTAGCTAACAAGTAATGTACCAGTTTTGCCTCATCCAAAAATAATATTACTGTTAACATTTATAAATAGCTTTAGAATTGAAAAATATATTTAATTAGCGAACAAAAATCAAAATTTGAAACACCTTTCGTCACCAAATGTCGCATTTTTGTACAACTGCCATTAGAAGTGACACCTTATAGTATTTTTTTACGTGGGGTAAAAATATTTTGTCCTCATTGTTAAATTTATAAAAATAATCGTAAATAACTATTTACACAACTATTGAATTATTTCAGTTATGTATTAAGTCAATTGAAAAGTCAGCAATGCAATAAAACTGCAATAACCAAAGTCGAAATAGCGGACAAACAAAAAGATAAATATAAAAAGACCTAATATGACAAAATCTCATTATTTTCGAATAGGCTATTCATTTTCTATTTTCGTCTATTATTGTATATATACAACTGTTTTATGTAAATGTTACTGTGTGCTTCGATAACGTTGTACCATATTTTTACTGAAATAAAATATTTTTTTAGGTTATTTGAGACGTCCGAGAGGTAAAGGTCAATTCGGTTGTATGTGTGGAAAAAATTACTACGAAAGAAAGAATTTGGTACGACACCAAAAGCTTAAATGTATATTTTTTCAACAAGAAGAATTCATAGCGGTGACAACTCCAGATGTTACTTATTATTAGAAAATATTTTATATATATATATTGTTTTACATAGTTTTTTTATATATAAATTTAAATGGTTATTTGTTCTAAATTGGAATTGGGGCGTTAGGATACATATTATATTTGTTATAATATTTCTATTGTTGAGAAAAATACGTTTTATACCACGATACACATAGACGCAGGCACGCGCGATCTCTCTCGCACAAAGTGACGTCACATTGGAACCAAAATGTATGCTGTATACACTGTTTTAAAGCTATGACACCTCGGATTATATGGAACTACCCTTTTCGAAATGGAATAAATTGAAACCGTTGTTGTTTATAATTCTACAAATGAATCAACAACAACATAAAATAAGTATAATTATTGGAAAAAAATAGGAATTGACGTAATAGAAAATACAATCTCTAAAAGAAAATAATAGCTGCTAAACACAAAAAAGTATCACAAAAATCCAGTAAACACTTACACCTTCAACCTAATCTTAATGTACAAGAAAACATTCTGATTCCAGCGTGACGTCATGCGCGAGTCGTCTCAAATTTGAGCTGACAATTCAGCATACCAGTGTATGTGTATTGTGTTTTATACAAAATAGGTATTCATAGAAAAAGTATCTATAATCCTCGACAAAATCATGGATTTATTTTTGTATAGCGAAAGTATTAATAGATCAAAATAAATTTAATGTTTGGGACTACTTCATTAAAGAACTTAGTTTAAAGGCAAGGTGAGGTTAGTGTAAAGTTAAAGCCAAGTTTGTCGGTTTGTTAACTTTGTTCCGAGGCTGTTATTTTCAAAAAACAATTGTTTATCTGACAAACTATAAATTCTTTAAACATGTTTTGTTGTTATTGAATTTTAGTTCAGTTAGGTTCAGCTGTAAAATCAAAAATAACAAAGATATGGAAAAAATCGACGAAGTGAGTTTTTGAATTTCTAATAGCACTAGCATCTGCAGTTTTTTTGTCATAAATATGGTTTTTTTTCTGTTTTGTTTGATGTGATTTGATAAATATTCAGATTCATTAAAAAACAGAATTGGAAGCAGATTTCTTCATCTCCAATTATAAACTTTTTTTCATGCGTGTCCTCTAATAAATACAAATTAAACACAAAAAAATGAACTCTCAGTAAATACATTTTCTTGAAAAACTTTTGACGCTATTTCATGCGTCTATCTCTTATTTCTACGCTTACTTGAACTTAGTTTTCACTTTCTTCTTTCCATTCCCGATTTTTAGTGACCATTCTTTTTAATTTCTTCCTAAACTGTAGTATAAATTATATTAGTGCCTAGAATACAATTAGAAACAATCCTAAAGGGCTTGAGTTTAAATTTTTTGTTTACAGTTGTAACAATTTTTAGTACATACAGTGAGAACCAAAACGTTGACAATGTTTTATATAATTAGTGATAGTCCGTCAGTTGACGTGTTAAACTTTGAATGAAATATTATTCTCGCTATGCAAAAGTTGATTCATTCTAGATGGTTTTGCCGATGATATTTTCATTAGAATATTTTTTTGATCCTATTATTTTTCAATTGATTGGCCTAATAATCGTGAAGTGCCTTATTGGGTTGAAAGATATTCTAAAATTGTTAAGTATTTTAAGAAGAGTTTACGATACATATCGTTTAATATTTTTCTAAAAAATTTGTTAGACGTTAAAATTCATAATAAATTTTATTTACCATGGGGAATTTTCATTTTTCTCTTGTTCGTTCAAACTGAATTTTATCGTGAAAGAAATAGAAAATAATGTAATTTTCTTGAACAATACAATTTCCATACTTAAAGATTTTTCTCTAACAATGAAAATAAATAGCATGGATAAAGAAACAAACAGATATTGAAGAAAAATAATAGTGTCAGATTTTCAAAAATTTTTCGATGGAAGAAGACAGTAATGATAAAGATGATAAAAGTGATAATGGTACAATATTAGAATGTGAAGAAAATTCGACAGAAGTGGAATATAATGACATAGTCAACAAATCCAAACAACAAATCAAATAAGACGAAATGGTGAATGGAAAATCATGGGAAGAGTATGGAATTCAGAAACAATAACGAAAGAGTAGTAGTTTCCTCAATACAGTGTAGAAAAAATACTAAAATCAAATATAAACGAGAGACTAAGAGATTTAATGGAACCATAGATATGGAAGGAAATGTTGTGTGCAAATTCTATTGATCGACTTCAAATTAGGAATCGATAGTCTGAAGAAGAGGACAATTATAAAGAAGACAGAAAAATGGAATTACCCCAGACGTTAATACCATTATTGAAAATAGAAGGGTAATGACAAAAGAAGGAATTTTAAATAAATTCAACGGTATTGCTCAACACTGCAGTTAATGTCATAATAATAAAATAAAAAACCGAGGATACAATAAACACAATTAAATCAAGGTGGGTGGTGATCATGCTTAGATCACGCATCTATTCTTGTTTGTTGGATAGGTTTAGTGTAGATATGTAAAGTCTAAGACTACGTGTAGAACAAATAGTAATGGAGGACACACAGGAAAAAAAAAGAGCTTAATTTGAACTGCTACAATTCTTACGCTATTCATTAACAGATATTTGCCATTATTTCTAACCATTTTATCTTTTTTCTGATGGTATGAATTAATTCTCCCGTGGTTCTTATCCCTCACCAATTTTTGATATTGTGGAACCACGACATCCTCTTCCTGTCCATTCCTCTTCTTTCTTCTATCTTTCCTTTTATCAAATATTGAAGTAAATGGTACCTTTCTTTCCGTATCACATGTTTTATCGTGTCCAACAATTCCCGTTGTCTTAAGTTATAAATATCATTCATATTTTATTGCTTTTACTGAATTTATTAAAAAACTGATATAATGATATAAAATACGACAACGCTGTTTTAGTTAGCGTGAGGTTATTTTGCTTTCCAACATTTTGTTTTAGCTGCTTTTACTTTTAATCTAATATCTATTGTACTTACAATTTTCTAGCATTTGAATTGAATGGAAAATAATAAAATCTACTTATAATTATAATTATTTTATTATATAGAATAATAATATATTGTTGTTTTTAGGAATAAATCAAGATGATTTGTTGAAGCTGATAAAATCTGTCCCATTTCCCACCATTAGTATGAACAGAGTTTTCAAAGAAAAACGTAAACGACAACCTCCGAAGAGAATAATTGAAGATATGGATAACATCAAGCAAGAAATAAAGAATATTTTACCTAGTCAAAAGGAGAAACCAATTAAGAAATCACTGCAAAAATCTCAAGATGAAAATCGATCTATACCAAAGAAAAAATCTATTCCTTATTACGTGGCATACCATCAAAATAAACTTGGACAAACTTTAAAGACTCTAAGATGCAAGAAATGTAGTGGATTCATTTCAAGAGGTCAGACAGAATGTAAAATGTGTAGTCGCTATAAAACTAGAAAACCGAAGCTTCTAGAAATCGAATCTAATAGAAGATTAACTTTAAAAACGAAAAAAACAGATTTTGCTAACAACGTATCGAACAAGAAGCCACGTACCAAATATATTCCTAAAAAATTGGATATCCCTAAATTAGAGTCAGAAAAAACTACTAAAAAAACTATAACAAGATCTGAATACGACGATAATCCTCCCAAGCTACTACCTTTCAATTCAAAACCTGAAAATAATGATGAAGAAGAAGAAGAAGATCAGAAAGTAATAATCCCATTAACAATAGTTAATGCAAAAATAAAACCGAACAACCTCCAAAGCACATCGCAGAAAGCAAAAAATAAAATAACCAAGAAAAAAACCAATAAAAGAAAGCGAATTTGTGAGTGTATAGTAAAAGAAGGAAAAATTCTTATCTGCAAACACTGCGCAGTTCAAACGAAGAGAAAATACAGATCTTATGAACCTTCAGAATTATTAGTTGAGCTCGAAAATAACGACGATGATATTCCCGAATATAATAATGAGGATATAAACATCGATAACGTTCAAAATGTAATCGAAATTAACGCGCATGATTCCGAATTGGATTTAAACGTTGGTTCGATGGAAAACGTTATCGAAAAATTTGAGAATGTCAGTGAAATCGATGATGATTTTGTTGAAGAAGATACCAATTGTGCTGATCACACTTATGCCATCTCTAATTGAATATAAATACTGTTTTTACCGAGAATTAAATAAGAATTAAAATTGATTTTCCTTTTTCAGAATAGTTTGTTAATTTTTGTTTCCAACCAGAGAAACAATTTCCAATAGATTTTCATTCAAAACTCCCATTCAATTCTCAAAATGTGTTTTTTATTGTATATTATAAGTGTTTTTTTAAATATTGTGAATTTTACTTTTGTTTTTATACGTCGTTCTTTCAATTAAAATAAAGTTGAAAAAAAAAAACGACTGTTCATTATTTCTATTTTGGAAAAACCAACGGAAATGGAAATGAAAACTGGTTCACCTTTGTGTTATGATAAAGATATTGAAAATACTTTTTACATAGAATGTGTAGGACTCAGGGAGGTGCCTTACCAACTAAAGCCACACCTCTTTCTGCTTTCACCTTCCTGAACCTTTGGGACCACGTAAGCGTTATTTCAAAAGGTTGTTTGGTACTAGTGGCTTCTCAGGTATTTATCTTTATTGGAAGTCTCTTTATCCCATGAATTTTTTTATTCTTGGTGGCAAATATAGTCCTATTTCTGACAGAAGACAGTAGGATCGATACAATCCTTTCAGCAGAAACACGAATAAACATGCATAATATCTAATATTCTCGTAGTTGTCAAATGTCCCAATTGTACATATTACGTTTCTGTTCCCAACCAAATCAAGATCTGAGGAAAACGTTTACTGTTAATCACTTTATAAACATGTGAATAGCCAGATGAACTGTTTATGATATCTATCGGCGTGTTAAGACGGGTTTTTCGATTGAAATAAAGTCAAAATTAAGCAGAATACTAGAAAAAATGCTAAAAAATAAAAGCTTTGTGTAAAGCGACATATATTATGAGTATTTGGAGCTCTCTTAGTGGAATTTTAAACCAATGTGTACTAATTCTAATATATTTCTAAGCTTTCGAATACCTATGTTTTCATAATCAGGGAAAGTACAATTTGAAAATATCTATGGAAGTATGATAATAATAAAAGTTATTTATATTAATTAGTTGAGAATTGCGATATTTGAAATTTCGTTGATTCTGTTAAGAATCATTAAATTCCTCGATTCCAAAAATCGTTTCTGCAATTTACCAGGGTAAATTTTGATTACATTCGATATACTGAGTTAACCAAGAACTTGACAACTTTTTTTCAAAATAAAATGAAAACCATTTGAGATATTTCAAAAACTTTATTATCGGGTTGAAGTACATTCAAAACATTTATGAATGGAACTAGACTTTGCTCATATGGCCACCGCGGGCACGTTTGCAGCGGTTGATTCGTTGGACCCAATTTTCCATGACTCGACCACAAATTTCGGATGCTATTTCGCGTTCAATTCTTGCTTTGAGCTCTTCCAACGTCGTCGGCTTATTAGCATAGACCAATGACTTGACGGAGCCCCAAAGAAAAAAATCTAGAGGCGTTAAATCGCACGATCGAGGCGACAAATCGACTGGTCATTTCTTGAGATAACACGCTCATCAAACTTGTTCTTCAATAAATCGATTGAAACGTGTGCTGTTTGGCTTGTGGCGTCGTCCTGTTAAAACCACATGCTGTCCAAGTCAATATATTACAAAGCCGAGCCAAAAATAATTGATAATCATAACGATTACCATTCACAGTAATGTGGTGATCTTTAGCGTCGGCAAAAAAATATGGCCTATGACGCGCCAAATAGTTATCTTTTGTGAATGAAGTGGTTTCTCATTAAGCACATGTGGATTTTCACCCGCCCAATACCGCATATTTTGTTTATTGACACATTGAGCCAGAAATGAGCTTCGTCACTGAAGATGATTTTGCGATGAAATTGATCATCTTGGCGCATCTATTCCAGGGCCCAATCGGAGAACGTAAGTCGCTTCGAAGATCCGAAGATCCTTGGTCTTGGCGATGCCCAACTCTTGAGAAAGCCGTGGACGTTTCAACGGCAGCGATATTTATGACACTTCGACCAAGCCGTAATCTCACTAGCACGGCAACATCACACAACGAATATGTAGACTTAACCTTTTTCACTAAACTTGTTACTAGGTCGAGAATTACCACCGAAAATCGTGGTTAACGCTTTTAAAGTAGAGGCCAACGACTCCGAATTTCTTGTGTGTACTTCACCATGATGAAAAGGTTATGTCTACTGAATAAACTGACAGTGACAGGTGACAGTTGGAAAACTCTTTACTATTTGACAGTGAAGCAGCCCTATAAGTGCCTGAGTGTGGAATATCTAGGAATATCGAATGTCACGCAAGGTTCTGCTCATTCTGAAGTGACAATAAATTGGTAGATCAGTTAGCGACAGAGGAAAGGATAATCCTCTTCACTTAACCAGAGCCATTATATGGTTTCGCAACCAATCACCAAGCGATGTATTTTTGATAAAAAATATACTTTGTCATGATCCATATTTTAGCAAAAAATTTCATTTCAGTGCATTTTAAATATACTAATGGTGTAATTTCTATTAATTTGTGTTTGTTTTCAGGCTTCCAATGCCCCAATTGCGAAAAAAATTACCAACATCGCACCTCATTAAATTCCCATATTAAATACGAATGCGGTCAAGAACCGAGGTTCAAATGCATTTATTGCGATCACAAAACCAAACGAAAACATCACCTTATAAGTCACTATAGTTTAATACATAGAAATGAACAAACACCTGATGATATTAAAACCAAAAAATATTATGTTTATCCCAAAAACAATCGATAATATTTTTTTAAATCCTCGTGGTTTTGTAAATTATCATATTTTTTTGAAATAACTTGCAATTTTTAAAAATATATTTATTAGATTTTCATATATTGTATGTATTTTGTAGCTATTTACTTTTGTGAGGTATGTAACAGAAGATATAGTCGAAAGAAGGGTCTGATACAACATTTGAGATACGAATGCGGGAAAGTGGCTACGTACCTATGCAATTTTCCGGGTTGTGGCTATAGGGCGAAACGATTATGGACGTTGAATCAACACATAAAAATTAAGAATCACAGCAATCAAAGCAATATTTATATTTAAGATAAAATATATACAAATATCTGGTTGTTAATTGTATTTGTAATATAGATCGAAATTCAATTCATCTACGTTTCTGTTAACCACCTAGAATGTATTTATTTTAACCGTTACTGAAACCGTTAATCTTTCAATTTTGTTTTATTTATTATTTTCGGTTATAGGTAAATTCAAATGTACAGTCTGCGGGAAAAATTATCAACAAAAATCCACTCTATACAGGCATATTAGGTACGAATGTTGTAAAGAAAATCAATTCAAATGTCCTTATTGTCCAATAACTACAAGGCAAAAATATGATGTGAAGATACACGTCTTCAAAAAACATTATCAGTATAGTGCCGAATTCGACATGTTGTATTATAATGATATGTAGTTGATTTAATATATTATAATGCGTAAAATTGTTTATTCATTTCGTCTCTATGAACATGTGGAATGTTTCTTACAAAAATAGTGTTTAAATAAATGAAAAATGACATTAAATTGGGTCCACATCTTTAGTCAAATTAATCACTCATTTTGGATATTACTCAAGTTTTGAGATAGACAAACAAAAATAAATATTCATAATTAAATACGGTTTTATTGTAAAATATTCTTCATTAAGATCAATACATTTTTTTATGTCGAAGCATTTTTTCTATTCCGATTGAGAAACCTCCAAAACACATGATTCGAACGCATTAACCGCTTCTTTAGGGCCCTTTCACACCAAACGAATCCGAATCAATCAGAATCACTCCGAATCAACTTGAATCTGATTGACCAAGATTCGGCTTCGAGCGCTCCGTTTAAATGTGAAGGGACTCTTTTCCCGCCTTCAAACCGGACGAATCTGGTTCAATCAGGTTTGATTCGAGGTCGCACTTGATTCAACCTGTCAGATTCCTCGTCCGATCAGTCTTGAATCAACAACCATACGAGATGGACGTGGAGTTATTAATTTTAAAAGTTAAAGAAAAACAGCAACAGAAATCTGTGATGTATCCACACTTTTCTTGTTTTCTGTTTCCGCCGTTGCCTCCTACGAAACACTATTGCATTTAAAACAACTGCGTCCATGATGATAGCTCAAAAGCAACTAAAAGAAGGAAAACAAAAAGGATTTTTATAGATTCAGGTTGATTCAGCTGGTGTGAAAGAGATGACGAATCAGATTCAACTTGATTCGGAGTGATCCAGATTGATTCGGATTCGTTTGGTGTGAAAGGGGCCTTAGTTGTACAAACTGACCTCGCAATTTATTTTTGAAATCATTGAATACCAAACAAGGACTGTCCAATTCGATGTTTTGGCGTTTTGGATTGATGTGTGAGAGCTCGCATAGTTATGGTGGATAATTATTCGTCTTTTTCCGTTGGTTACCCTGTTTTTTTCGAACACTCCTGCTAACCAAATTCAACGTAGCGATATGTCGTAAAAAACAGCTTTGAAGTGCTTCGTGCGCGAACAACTTTTATTGCATTTGGTTCGTCTTGAAATACCCATACAGTCGATTGTTGTTTAGATCAAGTTTTAGCATTTCTCTGCACCAATGGTTACGAGCTTTTTTTGAACGATTGTCCTTCTTCTTAAAGTGTCATTTTCGGACGAATGTTGGCAACTATCATGATTATTTTTAATCTCTGGACGTATTCGTTCGGGCTTTTATGGTAGTCAATAATTCTCTTTGTGTCTCAAAGGATTCCAGTTTTTTTCATTACTGCTTTGTTTGAAGTAGCGGTATCCGACGCGAATAAATATTTTTGTTATCCAAATGTTTCCTTTTCTGCTTTTTCAATTTATCTCTTGACTTTTGTTTGCTTCTTTATATTCTTATATATATCATGCTAAATTCAATTTTCACAAAATTCTCGTTTGGAGGAATCAATGAAGTTAAAAAAAACTAGTGTTTCAAACATTTGAATTCTCACTTCAATTTCATAATTTTTTTGGTTCGGTTTTTCATCAAATCATTTTTTATAATAATCTAAATATTGTTAGCTATAAAATGATTTTTTGAAAAGTAAAATGTATCTCTGTTTATTCTTATTGAAATTTGTTGTAACTTTCAGGAAGACGATTTGAATGTCCTCATTGCTCGTCGACGTACAAATACAAGAAACATCTAAATAGCCATCTACGATTTAAATGCGGCAAAGAACCTAGTATCAAATGTCTTATATGTTCAAAAAAATTCCACCGTCCCTATGAATACAATTTTCATTTCAAAACCAAACACAGCGAAGAGTTACAAGGACAGCAAGACTTAAAAGGATATTATGATAATCCTTTTTGGTAAATTTATTCACATTCAGATGGAATATTTACGTTGTAGAGTGAATCAACTTGTTTAAATTAATTTGACGCCCGTTACGATTCTTTGAAGGACAGTTGGGGTGGGTTATTACTGAAATTCAATACACGCAAAATTTATGAAATTACGAATGCTTTTTTCTGTTTCTATTACGAGATGTGACAAGTCAAAAACAAAAAAAAATCATCACAATAACTATAACCAGTTGTTGGTTGTTAGTCGGGTTTTCTTTGGTTCTCATAATTCCAGATTTTTCATCCCTTACGCGTCGGTAGGTGGACAGACAAACGACGAATTTATCTCATATATTAAAAAAATTGATGATTTCCATTCCGGGTCCGTTCAGGCGTTCTACCCAACCGATTTGCACAGATCAGCCATCAACCATCGGATTTCATCTAATTTTCACCATTCTCAAGTTATACTCAAATGCGATTTCCCCCTGTACATCACTTATGGGAGTTTTTCACATACACACGCTCTATCCTCAAAATCTCAGGTTCTATTCAAGATAGAGACTTCGTTTTGGTTAAAGAATACTCACTGAAACACACTCTTTCTTTTGAGTTTTTGAACACTTAAATCGGTTGAGTTGGAGAGGAGCTTGGCGCGGACATTCAATGTGGAGTTATGGATTTTTGTGGGTTTTTGGCAATTTTTCTAAATTCAAAGATCTACATCTCAGGTTCTAATATAGCTACAGAGTTCGTTTTGGTTTAAGAACACTCAGTGAAACACCTTCTTTCTTTTGAGTTTTTGAACACTTAAATCGGTTGAGTTGGAGAGGAGCTAGGCGCGGACATTCAATGTGGAGTTATGGATTTTTGTAGGTTTTTGGCAATTTTTCTATATTCAAAGATCTATATCTCAGGTTCTAATATAGATACAGAGCTCGTTTTGGTTTTAGATCACTCGCTGAAATACCTTCTTTCTTTTAAGTTTTTGATTACTTAAATCGGTTGAGTTGGAGAGGAGCTTGGCGCGGACATTCAATGTGGAGTTATGGTTTTTTGTAGGTTTTTGGCAATTTTTCTACATTCATAGATCTATATCTCAGGTTCTATTCAAGATAGAGACTTCGTTTTGGTTTAAGAACACTCGCTGAAACACTTTCTTTCTTTTGAGTTTTTGAACACTTAAATCGGTTGAGTTGGAGAGGAGCTAGGCGCGGACATTCAATGTGGAGTTATGGTTTTTTGTAGGTTTTTGGCAATTTTTCTACATTCATAGATCTATATCTCAGGTTCTATTCAAGATAGAGACTTCGTTTTGGTTTAAGAACACTCGCTGAAACACTTTCTTTCTTTTGAGTTTTTGAACACTTAAATCGGTTGAGTTGGAGAGGAGCTAGGCGCGGACATTCAATGTGGAGTTATGGTTTTTTGTAGGTTTTTGGCAATTTTTCTACATTCATAGATCTATATCTCAGGTTCTATTCAAGATAGAGACTTCGTTTTGGTTTAAGAACACTCGCTGAAACACTTTCTTTCTTTTGAGTTTTTGAACACTTAAATCGGTTGAGTTGGAGAGGAGCTAGGCGCGGACATTCAATGTGGAGTTATGGTTTTTTGTAGGTTTTTGGCAATTTTTCTACATTCAAAGATCTATATCTCAGGTTCTAATATAGATACAGAGCTCGTTTTGGTTTTAGATCACTCGCCAAAATATCTTCTTTCTCTTGAGGTGTTGAACACTTGAATCGGTTGAGCTGGAGAGGAGCTAGGCGCGGACATTCAATGTGGAGTTATGGATTTTTGTAGGTTTTTGGCAATTTTTCTACATTCAAAGATCTATATCTCAGGTTCTAATATAGATACAGAGCTCGTTTTGGTTTTAGATCACTCGCCAAAATATCTTCTTTCTCTTGAGGTGTTGAACACTTGAATCGGTTGAGCTGGAGAGGAGCTAGGCGCGGACATTCAATGTGGAGTTATGGTTTTTTGTAGGTTTTTGGCAATTTTTCTACATTCAAAGATCTATATCTCAGGTTCTAATATAGATACAGAGCTCGTTTTGGTTTTAGATCACTCGCCAAAATATCTTCTTTCTCTTGAGGTGTTGAACACTTGAATCGGTTGAGCTGGAGAGGAGCTAGGCGCGGACATTCAATGTGGAGTTATGGATTTTTGTAGGTTTTTGGCAATTTTTCTACATTCAAAGATCTATATCTCAGGTTTTAATATAGATACAGAGCTCGTTTTGGTTTTAGATCACTCGCTGAAATACCTTCTTTCTTTTAAGTTTTTGAACACTTAAATCGGTTGAGTTGGAGAGGAGCTAGGCGGGGACATTCAATGTGGAGTTATGGATTTTTGTAGGTTTTTGGCAATTTTTCTAAAGTTCCAATTTTCATATTTGAATGAAGAATATTGAATGCTATCGTCTATAAGTCGATCTTTCACCCCGAAATCAGGGACCTTTTTAACATTTCCGTGTGTGGTTGCATGTTGCAGATTTCGACTAAGTCTGTGAATCAGCGCTACGATCAAGTTTTAAATGTGAATAGGTAATGTTAAATAACTCTGTGGAATTTACAATTTGTTTATTATTTGTAGACACATTTTGACATGTAGGAGATATTTTCATGAATATATCTCCTTTCTGAAGCAATACTAAACCTAGTCAAAAGTTTTATCGGTTTGGAACCTTTTTGACAGTGCATTTCACCCCGCGAGCTCATTTGGATTTGATTCAATCCTTACACAAAAGCGCTGTGTTTCCCAGAAACTTATTTTGCAATCTTTATAATTTCTAAATAAGATTGACAAGCAGAGAATTGAATGCGATATGTCCAAATGGACTTTAGAATTTCCTACCAATTACCCAGTAAATCTTTTGGAGTTTAAGTTCCAGTTGCTTTTTTATCTAAATGTTTGTCCAGGTATTTTTTCGATATGATTGGTGGCCCTTTGTATCTTTTCACTATAAATATAATATGTTCGCTTCCCTAGGGTACTTTTGACTTAATTTCTTGTATATCAGTATATTTTGAATCATGTTCTACTAGAAATAATCGTTATTTCAGTTTATTTTTGAATCATTTCTCTATATTAAAACAAACCACTATTTTTGCTCCTATATTCACTATATTTTTGTCATACCTCGTACATCTAAGAAAAATTTCGTTGGTTTTTTATTCATAATTACTTTATTTTATACTGTAAACTATTTATATTTGTAATTTAATCAATTTTATGTAGTTTTTGTTTATTGACGTAACAATAAATAATTTTTGTTTGTGTATATTTTCAAAATGTTGTACATATTTTGAGATACCACAATACTACAGGAATTAGATCTGGCAACGCATATGAATATTGCAAACATAAAAATGAATGTGCCTCAAAGACCTGCTCTTAACAATTGTTGGAAATCATACCAGAGCTTTTTGAATTTTGAAAAAACTCGCTCGGGTATCTGATAGAAACATATTTTTGATATTTAAAATTTTCTCAGGATTAACATATTCTTCGAATCGTTTCTCCTACTTTATTTTTGCTAATATTCTCGTCAAATCAAAATGGCCTCAACTGCGTACTTACAGTATTACAGTATGACTTAATTATTTCAAAACATTTGTTCTTTGAAATATAATAAATTTTTCAAAATGCGATTTGAAGCATTTATTTGTGCGACTATACCTGCGACGATTATAATAATGAAGAAGATAAAATAAGATACAATAAAAAATAGAGGTAAGTACCCTATACTCGAGTCATACGAGGGTCGTCTGAAAAGTATTAGATCCTGACCCAACCTAACCTAAATATATCGGCATTTAGTGAGGTTGAAAGGTTTTTAGCCATTTTGGACATGAAATTTATGTTTAAAAATCAGTCCTAAGATTTTTCTGCTATCGGGAAAATTTTGTAAATCCATTTGTCATTACATATTTGTTTTTGAAACAAAATTTTCTTACGCAAATGAAACTTCGACTGACTTTAAACAAAAACGTGTGTTTCCTAACCTCAAAATTTTATTTGAAAGAGTGAGATTTCTGTCTGTTGAACATGTTATCGTATAGGTAAAAGGAAAAAATGTCTTGTTACTTATTTACTTCACATCCTTTTCAGACAACCCACGGATCTCTGTTATATGACTCAGTTGTTACGTTATGATCTATCACACTCTGCATTTCTACAAAAATTACAAATAACAAATACAAATATATGAACAGTGCGTCGAAGTTTATACTGAACAGACTGTTTACTATTCTACTACACCAACTCTAACAATTACACTGTCTGGCGTGTGTTTCGATACCTTCAGTCTCTGAAGACGATAATTTGGTTATCGAAACTTGCGTCAGATTGTGTAATTGTTAGTTTTGGTGTAATGGTACTAGTACATTATATATATATGACCAACTTAGAGGTAATCGTTCATTTGTAACAAATATTTTTCTTTTAGTGAGGCCGTTCGTGTGTAGAATATGTCAAAAATCGTATTTAAACAGGAGCGGATTATACAATCATCAAAAATGGGAATGTGGAAAACCTGCGACTTACAAATGTATTCACCAAAACTGCAAATATAAAACTAAAATCAAAGGAAACTTTAAAAGACATTTATATATGCAACATGCTTCTAAAAGCTCGTACAAGGATATGGGAATATTGTGATAAAAGTTTGGAAACGACAAAATTATTTTATTTAACACGTTCACTGCCACGTCTCATTATCAGAAATGTTGTGTGACCATAATTCAAAGCGTGTATTTTTATGCAAGTTTACAGAGTTTGACCCGGGTATTTTTAGCAGCAAAGGTATTTAATAAAAAAGTTTCCTCAATTCCAGGAATAATTTTTCACGAAAAATATTGGAAAGTTAACAAAATCTATCAAGATTTGGCACAAAACAAAACTTCTTTCAAGAAATAGTTTAACTTTCGAGTGGCTAATGACATTTCTCCTGAATTAATAGTTTTCAGCCATTTTTATCTTCACTACTTTCTTGTGAAGCTTCTTCTTCTTCTTCTTCTTCTTCTTCTTCTTCTTTTTTCTGATTTCTGTCAGTCGGTGATTTGCCCACTTGGTTATTTCTAAATACTTTTAGTTTTAGTTCCAATGTGAATAATTTTTTCATTTGTATTTAATGTTTTTCCTTCTATTTTATAATTTGCACATATTTTTTTTACCTTTCAGTAAATATAACTTTTTGAGCTATATAATCTATATTTACCTAAATGCAGTACAATTTGTATTTTCATTAACAATTTGATTGTGTAGATTTTTGTCAAGAAAAATTTTTTGCTAAATGAAATATGTGACGTTTTCGTTATAGACTGTGTTAAAAATCTTTTGGACACGCCTAAGCAGTACCTAAAGCGTAATTCAGATACGGCAAGTAATTTAGTTTGATACAGTAGCTAAATCATAATACGCTTAGTTGACACGGGACAGTTACCATCCTCAGCAGTTTTTTCAGTTAAACTTTCCCCAGTACTCGACCAGATGTGACAGGCATCACGTTTCATACCGTGACTGTTGACAGATAGCTTTAGTTTTAACATTGTGAATTTATATAACGGAACGCCAGCAGTTTAAGGCACAAGTTAGAAAATGTTTAAAAAGAGGTTATAGAGGTGGAAATTATCAAAGAACCTAGAGTATGGGTTGATGATTGGTTGAAAAGAGACACTCTTGGGGTTTCGTTTCTTTAGCTACACGAACACGCCGTAGAAGTTGTGAAATGTCATGTTAACGAAAACTCCTGAAAAGTTACTTCTAGATATAGTAACTTCTTTAATATCAAAACAAGATGCTATCTCTTACCAAATCAAGTTAGAAGTTACCTTCATCTTTTTGACCACACGCAGTAGTTTTAGATCCCTGTAACATATGTTCCTAGTTTCAAGATCATGATTACTTTTTTCATGCCTACAACTGATGCCTCAGAGTTGCATATTTCATAAGCATTCATTGTCTAGGCATTATCTCCCTAACAAAAAAATGAACCAAAAGACAAACTCAAACTCTTCAACTAACCTCAAAACCAAGAGACGTTTCTCTAGGGCGAATCGAGGTGGAGGAGGTAGCACTTTGATTTCTTGAATGTTTCTTCTTAAAGTCTTAGTCTGAAGTAAAAATGATTAGTGGATACTGGCTACTCGGCTAAATTACTTGCCACCTGACTAAATTTCTAACCATGTCGGAACCTGGCTATTAAATGTGTCAATAACAGGCAATTGCTGACATCTATCAAAAACTCGACTTTGTTCAAAACCCTTGTTTTAGGGATAAAAAGACGACACCAGTGCTCTACTTGTAAAAAATCGTATTTGACCAGAAGCAGTTTATACACTCACCAAAAATGGGAATGTGGCAAACCTCCAATGTTTAGATGCAACGTCGAAGGATGTACATTTAGTACGAAACGTAAAGGAAATTTGAAAAATCATTTATACGTACATAGACATTTTCATTGTGAAAAAATGTGAATGGAATATTAGATAGATTTTTGTGATATTACAACTCATAGTTCCCTGAAAAGATTTCGACCTAACAAAGAAATTCCATAATCATTTCATAGTCTTCTTTGAAGTCTAAAAACTTTTTCTCTTACAATAAATAGGCATTTACATATGCCGTAACGATCTTGTCTGAAACTTTGAGGTTAGGATACAGAACAAAGCCGCTGGGTGCCAGATCTGGTGCATCCGGTGGTTGGTTAACCAATTCGTAATGCAATTCGTGATTTTACTCACTCAAGTGTGAGAAGGTGCGTTGTACGGATGGAAAAGCAATTTTTTTCTTCAAATGTGGTGGTTTAGTGCAATTTCCTTCTTTACCTAATCAATAATTTTTTTATCTTTTTGCACATAGTCCTAAAAAACCGATGATGAAACCATCTTTCCCTGTTTTGGAGCAGGTTTGCCTTTTGCAAATTACAATTATGAACCTCACGTTAATTAAACCATCTTGAGGTCGAGGTCGAAACTTTTCAGACAATCCTCATTGCAGTAGTTTCGTTGTATATTATAATTTCCCTGATTGTAAATTGAATTTATATCAAATAAAGAAAATCAAAATATCTTCCGAATGTTTTGTATGTTTTAGTGGTAACTGTATTGAATCATCTATTTAAGAAATATATTGGAATATCTCTAGGACGATTATTTTGTGGAAAATCCGTTCGAATTTATTAGAAATAGGTCTTGAATCTTTAGAACTGATTATGATTCTAATATGCTGTATTAATTTGTTTATTAATTTTAGAGAAACAATTTTTGAGCTGTCCAAAATGCGGGAAAATATATACGCTTAGAGGCTCTTTAAGAAGACATTTACAATACGAATGCGGATTACCTGAATCGTTCAAATGTTTGTATTGTTCTCAGAAAACCAAACAAAAATACAATCTCATGAAACATGTGATCAGTTGTCATACGAATAAATTGGAAGAATTCAGAATCTGGTACCAACATTTGAACAACAGTAAAAAGAATGTTTTCAAACTATAATAAATTGAAAAATATCAAAACCTGTTTTATTTCAACAAAAATACAGTATAATTCGAACTATAGAAAATTGTTTGTACAAGGTGAATCATGCACTTTTCTAATTGCGTTGTATCGAAATATTTATCAAAAATAAATAACATAAAAATGGAAATTATTTCTTGAAAAAACTTCCGTCCAAATGACCGCCTTCAACCGGCATTCCTAACCCAACTATTCAACACATAGTGTCGGATGTGCTACCCATATTTTCTTCTTTAATCGGAATATCGTATGTCCCAACAGTTTTAGCACAAAAAATGTTTTTATGATAAATATCTTTGCGAGATAAAAGCGCCCAAAAATCTTCATTTGACCGGTAAATAGGAGGATGCCAAAAAATTATATCGTCTCCAATGTCACGTTAATGTACAAGATCAACAAGTTTGAATATCCTTGTGGAAATCACACACCAGATCTCTAGCCATCGCGTCATGGTCATAAAGAAGAAGTAGGAAAACGAGAAGAAATCAGAAACATGGTATAAGACACCGGGTCTAAAGCAATCGAAATGTTTTCTTTCCTATCCCACCAACTGGTATGAAAAGGTTCTTTCATTGAACAATGACGAGCTAAGGACGGTTACTTTCCGGTGAACTACCATCTGAAGAACATCGGAGAAACTCTCGACAGCTCTTGTCGCTTCTCTAAAGAACCTGAGGAAATCCCCGAATACCTCTTATGTAAGTACGAGGCAATCCATGAACACAAACTTCGGTACTTACATTCAAGCTTCTTAAAGGCAGAAGAGATAAGTAGCTCACTTTACAAAGTGGTTGCTGCCTCATTGGGGTACACAATAGATCAATAAGTCAAAGTAAAAATTTACGACCTTACGCCCTCAGCTTATTTAATTTGATCTAATGGTATTCAAGCACCAAATTTCTTATGGAAACCACAACTTTGTATTTTGCCCTTTCTACTAGTCTCTTTACTCTTTCATGAGTGGATTTTTTCAACTTTTTGGGAGGTTCAAACGTGGTATACCTTCCTCACATTCGGCTATAGCATGGTAAATAATTGGTTTTCAAAAACGCCAACTATGTCAGGTTTTGGGATGTGACTAACCAAATTATAAATGCTTTTTGTTATTTCCAACTTATAAGATAATTTAATCCAACTGATACAAAAACGGATTTGCCTATTTAATATTTACTAGCTTTTACCCGCGGCTTCACTCGCATCTAATCCATTAAATAAGTATCAGAAATCATTATAATAGAAAAGAACGAACTCTGTAGCTATATTAGAACCTGATATATAGATATTTGAATGTAGAAAAATTGCCAAAAACCTACAAAAATCCATAACTCCACATTGAATGCCCGCGCCTAACTCCTCTCCAACGCAACCGATTTAAGTGTTCAAAAACTCAAAAGAAAGAAGGTGTTTCAACGAGTGTTCTTAATCAAAAACGAACTCTGTAGCTATATTAGGAACCTGAGATGTAGATCTTTGAATGTAGAAAAATTGCCAAAAACCTACAAAAATCCATAACTCCACATTGAATGTCCGCGCCTAGCTCCTCTCCAACTCAACCAATCTAAGTGTTCAAAAACTTAAAAGAAAGAAGGTGTTTCAGCGAGTGTTCTTAAATCAAAACAAACTCTGTAGCTATATTAGAACCTGAGATATAGAGCTTTGAATGTAGAAAAATTGCCAAAAACCTACAAAAATCCATAACTCCACATTGAATGTCCGCGCATAGCTCCTCTCTAACGCAACCGATTTAAGTGTTCAAAAACTCAAAAGAAAGAAGGTGCTTCACTGAGTGTTCTTAAACCCAAACGAACTCTGTAGCTATATTAGAACCTGATATATAGATATTTGAATGTAGAAAAATTGCCAAAAACCTACAAAAATCCATAACTCCACATTGAATGTCCGCGCATAGCTCCTCTCCAACTCAACCGATTTAAGTGTTCAAAAAATCGAAAGAAAGAAGGTGTTTCGGCGAGTGTTTTTAAACCAAAACGAACTCTGTAGCTATATTAGAACCTGAGATGTAGATCTTTGAATGTAGAAAAATTGCCAAAAACCTACAAAAATCCATAACTCCACATTGAATGCCCGCGCCTAACTCCTCTCTAACGCAACCGATTTAAGTGTTCGAAAGCTCAAAAGAAAGAAGGTGTTTCACTGAGTGTTCTTAAACCAAAACGAACTCTGTAGCTATATTAGAACTTGAGATATAGATCTTTGAATGTAGAAAAATTGCCAAAAACCTACAAAAATCCATAACTCCACATTGCATGCCCGCGCCTAACTCCTCTCTAACGCAACCGATTTAAGTGTTCAAAAACTCAAAAGAAAGAAGGTGTTTCAACGAGTGTTCTTAATCAAAAACGAACTCTGTAGCTATATTAGGAACCTGAGATGTAGATCTTTGAATGTAGAAAAATTGCCAAAAACCTACAAAAATCCATAACTCCACATTGAATGCCCGCGCCTAACTCCTCTCCAACGCAACCGATTTAAGTGTTCAAAAACTCAAAAGAAAGAAGGTGCTTCACTGAGTGTTCTTAAACCCAAACGAACTCTGTAGCTATATTAGAACCTGATATATAGATATTTGAATGTAGAAAAATTGCCAAAAACCTACAAAAATCCATAACTCCACATTGAATGTCCGCGCATAGCTCCTCTCCAACTCAACCGATTTAAGTGTTCAAAAAATCGAAAGAAAGAAGGTGTTTCGGCGAGTGTTTTTAAACCAAAACGAACTCTGTAGCTATATTAGAACCTGAGATGTAGATCTTTGAATGTAGAAAAATTGCCAAAAACCTACAAAAATCCATAACTCCACATTGAATGCCCGCGCCTAACTCCTCTCTAACGCAACCGATTTAAGTGTTCGAAAGCTCAAAAGAAAGAAGGTGTTTCACTGAGTGTTCTTAAACCAAAACGAACTCTGTAGCTATATTAGAACTTGAGATATAGATCTTTGAATGTAGAAAAATTGCCAAAAACCTACAAAAATCCATAACTCCACATTGCATGCCCGCGCCTAACTCCTCTCTAACGCAACCGATTTAAGTGTTCAAAAACTCAAAAGAAAGAAGGTGTTTCAACGAGTGTTCTTAATCAAAAACGAACTCTGTAGCTATATTAGGAACCTGAGATGTAGATCTTTGAATGTAGAAAAATTGCCAAAAACCTACAAAAATCCATAACTCCACATTGAATGCCCGCGCCTAACTCCTCTCCAACGCAACCGATTTAAGTGTTCAAAAACTCAAAAGAAAGAAGGTGCTTCACTGAGTGTTCTTAAACCCAAACGAACTCTGTAGCTATATTAGAACCTGATATATAGATATTTGAATGTAGAAAAATTGCCAAAAACCTACAAAAATCCATAACTCCACATTGAATGTCCGCGCATAGCTCCCTCCAACTCAACCGATTTAAGTGTTCAAAAAATCGAAAGAAAGAAGGTGTTTCGGCGAGTGTTTTTAAACCAAAACGAACTCTGTAGCTATATTAGAACCTGAGATGTAGATCTTTGAATGTAGAAAAATTGCCAAAAACCTACAAAAATCCATAACTCCACATTGAATGCCCGCGCCTAACTCCTCTCTAACGCAACCGATTTAAGTGTTCGAAAGCTCAAAAGAAAGAAGGTGTTTCACTGAGTGTTCTTAAACCAAAACGAACTCTGTAGCTATATTAGAACTTGAGATATAGATCTTTGAATGTAGAAAAATTGCCAAAAACCTACAAAAATCCATAACTCCACATTGAATGTCTGCGCCTAGCTCCTCTTCCACTCAACCGATTTAAGTGTTCAAAAACTCAAAAGAAAGAAGGTGTTTCAGCGAGTATTCTTAAACCATAACGAAGTCTCTACCTTGAATAGAACCTGAGATATTGAGGATAGAACGTGTGTAGGTGAAAAACTCCCATAAGTAATGTACAGGGGGAAATCGCATTTCAGAATAACTCGAGAATGGTGAAAATTAGATGAAATCCGATGGTTTATGGCTGATTTGTGCATCAATACCTTTTATTGCAAAAAAAAATGAAGCAAATCGGTTGGGTAAAACGCCTGAACGGACTCGGAATGGAAATCATCAATTTTTTTAATATATTTTTGTATCCATAAAACCATCTTTATATGTATTATTACAACTTATTTTAAACCAAATTTTATGCCGAAATTATTGGGATCTATGCTCAGTTTGAAGTGAATCTCATAAAAATAACTCAACTGGAGATAGGTCCAAGCTTCAGGGAGGCTATGGAATATCTTTCACGTTGTTCTATTATTGTAACTCTCAAATTGATGCAACTGTTATAAAGTGTGATAAAAAATATTAAAATTGGACATATTTTTCGCTTTTCTTAGTGAAAATTATTATTTTTTACTTTTTAAGGTGGAAATGCGAAAAATGAACAAAGGAAACTTTCTTCTCTATCCACATTGGGATGCAATAAGTACTGTCGACAACATAACTTTAAACTGAACTGTTTTTATTGTGACCAACATTTTCATTCCAAAGAAACTATTATTATTCACATGGCTATTAATCATCCTGAAAAATATGTACGTTTTCAACAAGTTAATCGAAATTAGTTATAATATATAATTAATCTGTTAAACAAATCTTTTTCTCATGACAATAAATTCGAGAAGAATTAATTATTATTTCCATTGATACTATACTCTAATTGGAAAGAGCGTAGAGTAATAAATGCTCATCATAAATACAAAACCCTGAAATTTTTGGTACGGTACTTTACGTCCAAAATTTGGAATTTTGGAAAACTGGACAGAGACATATTTTCCCCATAAATGACCGTACTAAAATTTAAGCGGTTACCTATATAATCCGAATGTCCATCCTTTTCTTTCCAAAATTGAAGGATATCTTTATTTCTCTCTCTATTTTAATACTTTCACACCAACCTCTGAATCTCCCCAAAAGTAAGGAGAACCTTCCCATCATAGCCGTTGCAACGGGTTTTTCGTAATTAATAAAATTATTATTGCTTTTTAATATATACAGTTATTTTTATTTGTTTTTCCCAACAAAAATTCAGTTCATATAGAATCTGTCAAAGCTTATTTCCCCTGATTGGGGGACATCCGTCTTCCAAAAAGGACGCCAACATTTTATCAATAATAGGAATTTTCTTCTTAAAATGGACTTTCCTGCGGATTTCATATTTGTAATCTTTATCGATGTAAAACTTTGGCCTTCCTGACCGAGACTTAAACATCCACTTGTTTTCCCCAAAGGAATTGTTTTGGCCGATAAGTAAACATAAATAAAATAATAAATTGTTCTTAAATGTGATTACGGCTATGGTGGCCAGGAGAGGGATTGATTTATTACTCTACACCCTTTCCGAATGGAGTACAGATCTATATCGGTCGATCAAAGAGTGTATTGAAAATCTTTTAGTCCAAGACCTGGTCGCCACTTCGACTAAGGTACTTTCACAAGGCTGAAACTTTTTCTATATGTTATTTAATATATTTAAAGTAAAGAAAAATCAACTTCTAGCAGGGTTAGCGCGGTTGCAACAGTACCACTATTTTTTGCATTTTCCAAATTTTTTATTCAAAAAATTTGCTCGGTTGCAAGTATCTGTAAAATGGGTCGAAAGTTGCTGGTGCGATTTTTCAAATCTAATTCATAAAGATAAAATCTTGTAAACTATTTTGTAAAATTAGGCATTCATAATAAAATATCATGATACAGGTAATTTCATATATATTTTTCTTCAATTACAAAAATTTCATTAGAAATAATATCGTTCCTCGAAATTACATCGTCGTCCTCTACATTTTCTTCCTTCTATAGAACAAAAATATTTGAAAAAATCATACAAAATAATTATTTTAAATATGTGAGAACACATAATTTAGTCAACTTGCTGGGAAATAAGCAGTGTTGCAACTGACAAACTTGTCTTAAAATGTATATTACCTGAATGTCAACCTTATATTCAGGTAAAAATTCTTTAGTTGCACAGGGTCGTTAGACTTTTGTGATGAAAATACTGTACTACCCGTCTTACCAACTTTCTATTCATTTTACAGATACTTGCAACCGAGCAAATCATCTGGCAATTTTTTTTTATACTTGAAATTTTCCAATTAAAAATATACTCGAAAATCAGATTTGTGAAGATACAGTTTTTTAAATAAAAAATTTGCAATATGCAAAAAATAGTGGATATTGTTGCAACCGCGCTAACTCTGCCAGAAGTTGATTTTTTTACTTTAAATATATCAAATAAAGATATAGAAAAGGTTTCACCCTTGTCAAAGTACCTTAGTCGAAGTAGCAACCAGCTCTCCGACTATTTGGAAGTTGTACATCAATTAAGAAAACTGCATTGCAACTTGATGTCACATAAATACTAGTACTGTTCGCCGAAATGAGTTTTGTGAAACCATAATGCAAAAGATAGATGCAAACCGTTATTTTACATCTAAGTTAGTATTTTCCGATGTATCCACAATTATATTTCAAATAAAATGAAGGAAGCTCCTTATTTCTTGTTCAAAATTCGATAGTCCAGTTGTACCTCAAGAATTTTACACGACAATTTGATAATACCCATTAATTCTTATAATACATAATCGTCATTATAAAATGGGGACAAAGGAGGAAGAGGAAAATATATTTTACGACAAACCCAATCTACAAACAAATTCATATAAATAGATTGAGTTGTTTCTTTTCTTTTTAAATGAATTTATATATCAAATAATTCAGAACTAAAATGTGTATTCACTTAAAATAATATAGTGAATCGTTTATATTTCAAATCAATCTTTAAATAACAATTATTAGTTTAAAAACAAGAAATATACTGTTTTCAAATACCAGAAGTGAATGAATGAATTTTCAATTTTTCCATATATTTTTGGAATTCCTGAAAGCTTTCTTTGATATTTTGTCTCTTGTTCATTATACGTATGCGTTTAAAATAATTATTACTATGTTTGAATTATTTTCAGAATCATATAAACATATCTGTCAACGCTGTAAAAAGTGTTATAGCTCAGAAAATACATTAAGAAGACATTTGAGATACGAATGTGGTATATCAGGCAGTTTCAGTTGTTGGTATTGCAATAAAAGAGCTAAACACAAGTTCAACCTCTTAAAACACGTATACCATGTCCATCCTGATAAATCAGTCGAATTTAAAAAATGGTACGATAGTAGTCTCAGGAAAAAATAATTTAAAAATGTACAAGGAAACTCTGACCTACAATTTGAGTCAATTATAATTCTATTAAGGGAATTTGTCAAAAAACTATTCTCTCCATATAGAATGTTCAATTTTATAATAGAAAAAAATCATTTATAGAACAATTCACTCACGAGAAAACTACGGTGATGAATTGATTGAAAAATCATAAAAGTTACGGTTCAGTCACTGCTGGTAAGTTTTTACTCGGAAGTATTTTGCGGAAAAAAAAGGAACCGTTGAGTCAAGTGACATAACTTTGGGTTCCACGTTGTCTCTCATTTAGTTTTAGTGATGATTTTTTTGTATTAATACTTATACTGATTAATGAACACAACAAATCCATTTTTTTTCAAAATTTTCTCTTCGTATAAACATTTACAGAACAGTTGATACGTTCGTTATTGGTGTGATGGTTGTTCTACTTCGTCTCAAAGTTACTTTTTATCTAATATTTCTGAATAAGTTTCTTGGTTAGGTTTATACTAACAACTTCGAGCTAGATTGTTCGTATTTCACTTGGAAGCCTAAAACCCATTTTTTTTTGGAAACTGTTTACCAATCTTTTGCCTTTTATAGACAATCTACTATTTCGACAGATGCACTGTTTAGTATTTCGTAAGTTTTATTATCTTTTTCTGTATTTTCTCCATTGATTATTGGTGAAATTGCTCTGGATATCGGATAATCACTTTTATCCAGATGTTTGGCTCTGATTTCCTTTCACTGTATAATCTCCAGGTGCTCAGCAAACACTTATTTCAATATCACAAATCCAGGAGAGTGTTTTACGTTACTAATTTTGATTTTGTAGCCTCAAGGTTACTTGGCATATTATATTTCTGTTTGCTCTATAAGAAGTACAAAAATCAATCGATTTTCACTTTCAGCCTCATGGCACTAGATTAACTCCTCCTTAGTTATCTATTATTTATGTTTTGTTTATTTTTGTGAGGTTATGTTGGGCTAGGACAACTAACAGCTTAGCTTCTACATGTTTTTATTTAGTAAAAATAATTTTCTATAACAGTAAGTAATTTTTATCTCCTATTCTTCTCTTATAGAAAAGTTCATGTAGAATCCGTTTTCTCGATTCTTAGCTAATAGATAGAACAATTTTTTATAGCTTCTGGTACTGCTTGTGTAGTACTTCTCATGGCTCCGATGATTCCTAGTGAATTGCTTGTAAATCATGATATAAACCTTATGATTGCTGTGTGCAACCTTTGGTTGTGTCTCCATCTTCCTACAGGTGGAGAAAGCGTTGATTCCTTTTCACATTATTTCTTCATGAAGCAGGTAAAAAGTTAAATAGTTTTAACAATGTAAAACAAACTTATGTTATCGAAACTGGTAGGTTCAAATGAAAAAAGTTGAAGAACCACGCATTAGTTCTGGAGATTAGGTCTTTTGGTATATTCAGCTTTGCAAAAATATATCAAAGACTGATGGATAACAGCAAAAAAAAACCAAACATTTATAGTTGATGATTAAACATACTTGACAAGTTCCCTCTATATATTTATAGATTTCAATTTCTTCTTTTTACAAATACTACATTGTATTATAACAATCATTTGTTTTATCTTATGTTTATTAAAGTAAATCATTATTATCAATTTTATTTCGTTTTATTTATATCTAATATTCATTCAGCTTATAAAAAAAAACAGTTTGTAGTATAGTTAGTTTTTTAACATAAATGATGAAGATGTCGATGAAGATGGCGATTCTAATAGAGTATGTGGATTTACACATAAAATTGTACCCAAAACTTGATCAGGAAACGTGATACTGCTCAATGAACCAGTTCTGTGTTCTTCCTCAAATGTTGTGGTGTAATTTTCACGAAAAATGCCTCGCAACCAAAATTCCAGATTATATTTTAACACTTACTCTAGGAGCTTATAACTGCTAGAATACTTGTCATAAAACAGTCAAAGAAATTTCCACCAGAGGACTTATAAAGCTAAGTGCTTACAGAAAAGAGGCTCTTTTTGAATTTAAACTAGTTGAATTGCTCTATCACTTTACATAGTTGTAGTACATTTAAAATGCGACTACATACATCTTCAGTGTTCAAATAAAAACAAATGATCGAAATATAGAAGACGGTACATTTTCAAATTGATTTTCTGAGTATAATTTCCCAATATCCATGTGTAAAAATTTTCCAGAATATGATTAAAATATTAATTACATATTATATAAAATGATTTAGTTTATGAAAAGTTTTACAAGATTGAACATTTTCAGGAAAATCGGAACTATCCTGCCGAAGGTGTGGGAAAATTTATACGAGGAAAGACTCCTTGAGGAGACATTTGAGATTTGAGTGTGGGGTTCCTGAAGCTTTCAGCTGTTTATACTGTCTCAAAAAAAGTAGGAGAAAAGATAACATTATGCGGCATGTGATGAGTTTTCATTTGGAGAAGTTGCAGGAATTTAAAGAATATTTGAAGCAACAACCTAAAATAAAAATATATGACAGTGGATTTTAATTATATTGTTGACAGGATTCCCTAATTATTTATATTTTTTGAGCTTTTCAATGTGTGGGAATACTACAAATCATTATCACTAACAGTGAAATTGATTATTCGACACAATTTTTTCCATGAGATTATTTGGCTTTTGATTAATTAATTATTATGATTACTATAATTTTTTTATTATGGAATAGGTAATTTTATACTTGGGTTTTCATTAAATATCGTTTTTAGATTGTTTATATTTTCAATTATACCCATATCACAAGCAAAACTAAAACTGTTCCCAAATCTCTTTTCTATATTTTATATTTTCGTCAATAGACGAATAGAAACTAGTTAATTGAAAAAAAAATAACACCTGATAAGGACAATGGGACAAATTTGTTAAAATCAATTAGTCAGTTGGAAAATTTGTTCCACAATACATAGTTATTTGTAAAATGGGCGTGGAGACGAAAAATTCGTACAAACTGTTTGTTTTAATTCAATTATTTTATAAACTGTATTAATATTTTGGCAGTTATAGAATTTCCAGGAAGACAAACGTATGCTGAAGAACGACCACGAAAAGATATCCCCAACCATACACCAACTTTCTCGATTTGAACTTTTTGTCTTTTGAAATACGCTTGCTAGCCTTTTTGACAATAAGAAGCCTCATTTTTCGACGTTTAACTCCCGCCAAAAGTAAAATATGTCGTCGCCAAACTTTTAGAGGACTTTTGTTCCATTTGCTGTTTCGCAAAATATTTCGGTGCCGATTTTCTTGATTTCCGAATTACTAACTTTTCCTTGAGCCGCTTCAACCAAAACTTCTGTCTTCTTTTTTGGAATTGCTTTTTGTTTATCTTCCTGATTCTGACAATACTTCAATCGAAATATTTGTCGTAGCACACTGACAAATATCTGTAATTGTTTGTCTAGCTAAGGCCATTTTTACAAAGTAATTAACCGTAAGCGATTTCTTTAGATCTTCATTGATTTTGTTTATAAAACTTGGCAATGATTTTACGTCGTTCTTTTCTTCTAACAGAGACGCAATAAAAAAAAATTGACAACTGCCAAATTACAAAAAACAATAACATTCTCAGTCAACGCGTACTTTATTTGCAAAGCTGTAAAAGATCATCGAAAAAATTGATGAAAATTCAAAATATGAAACTGACTCTATATCAATAGTTCAAAATTGCTGTGCGAGAATGAGTATTGGAGAGAGATTTTGCGCAAAAAAACATTTTACAGGATTGTTCACAGTGTAAGACCCTCAAAAGTTTTAAGAAAAGAAATTAAAAGACGTCAAAAGTAACGGCAATCCCATTGTGTTTGTCGTATTAACCGATGAATCTTTTCGACAATCAATGAACTTCTGAAACGCTCAATCATTCAAACAGTACCGAGGAATGAAATTTCAGCGATCATATTGAAGATTTAGATGGGATCAGATTGTTTGGAAGTTTTGCCAAAAAATGACAATTTTTCTGTCTCGCATCTTAAGGTGTTAGCACTACCACTACGAGGTACCTAAGCCTTTTATTTTTGAAGATCATTTTATACATAAACTTTTGATTTAAGCATAGAATGCATAAAATACTGAATACTGTATAATTGTTTGGGGACGAGAACCATTAGGAGATGGTCCGACATACAAAGAGATTCCAGTGATATCGGAAAGAAGATCCCATACCAAAAAAAGGTCAGGAAAAGTACCAAAAACCTGATGGCTACAATATTTTAAGACTACCAATGCATTCTTTTGATTACTAAGGTAGTTTTTCGAAAAATGATTCTGCAAAGTCAACGTATGTGGTTGGATCTTTTTACTGATCACTTTGTTCATGAGATTTTTGCAGATTTTTTAAGTTATACGGCATTCGAGGACCAGGAAATGTAAGGTATACTGCATATTCTACATAATCAACGTTTATTGAAATAAATATGCCAATTGAATCTACAATGTAACAATTTATATGATGCGTTGCGGAAATACTTGTACAAACCAATCCTGGGAATCACACGCCCTTATTATAAAAACGTGTCTTAGAACAAAAAGTTTGTATTATAAGTTAGATAAAATGTGATTACTTCAAACTTCTTTATTCACTATAATCTCACATCAAAACTGTGTTAACGATATTCATTATCATTTTTTCACACTTTTTATAAATAGAAAATAAATATGCTCATAATTATTAGCTCTGATAATATTTCTAACATCTTAAATCATTTAAACGGCCTGTCGTCATGGAAACATTCAAAAAGTTAACTGAGTTCTTAACTCAGCCCTTTTTGGACGATATTTTCGTCTCCTATATCGATTAGTTCATTAATTATATATTTTTTCAGCTTCCCAGGTATCGAAATGTTATCGATGTGGAAAGATTTACGCACTTAAAACTAGCTTGAGAAGGCATTTGAAATACGAATGTGGTGTAACTGGGATATTTTCTTGTTTATATTGCAACAAAACCACAAAACATAAATATAATCTGCTTAAACATGTCGAATGCATTCATCCGAATAAATCGGACGAGTTCAAACAATGGTATAACGGAAGAAATAAACTTTGAAAAACGTTGTAATATGTTCGTAAAAATATATAATATTGAGGAATAGTGTCTATTTTTATTAAAACTGAACCTAGATAGTAGTAACTCTGTAAAAGTGATGAGAACATTTCAAGAAAATATAAAAACAAGACTCTCATGTCTCATCAATCGTTTTGGAAAAGCGCTGAAAACGCGATAATTTTTTTATCAAAAATTATTGACTTTTTTTTCTTATTATTGTAATTTAAACATCCCAACTTATCTATGTTTTCTATTTATACTTAGATATTCTCTAAATGTATAGATGGCTTTCCTATTTTATCTGTAGCACGTGTTTCTTCAATAATTCACCATTTCTTTCCGTTTTCTCTAATTTATTCTCCTCCAAGTTTTTGAATTGCTCAAAAACTCACGAGAAAGTACTGATTCACTATAAACTTTTTTCTTATTCACATAACGTAGTTAAAGAACTTCCACTGTTCTCTATAGCATCAATTTTATGCTCAGATTTTCTCTAAACGTATATATGGCTCTTTGAGGTGCTACTCTTGAGTTCTCCAATTGGTCTCTCTATTTTTTTCATCTTCCTCACTTTCTTCTCCTCAAAGTTTCTCTTTTACTTAAAAATTAACAAGAAGGCACCAGATTACTCAAAAACTTCTTCTCTTATTCCAATAACGTGATTAATGACTTTAACCGTCCTCTTAAGCCTCAATTTCATGCTCAGTTTTTTTCTAAACGTTTAGATGGCTCTTTGAGGTTCTACTCTCGATTTCCTCAATTTTTCTCTCTATTTTTTTCATCTTCCTCACTTTCTTCTCCTCAAAGTTTCTCTTTTACTTAAAAATTAACAAGAAGGCACCAGATTACTCAAAAACTTCTTCTCTTATTCCAATAACGTGATTAATGACTTTAACCGTCCTCTTCAGCCTCAATTTCATGCTCAGATTTTCTCTAAACGTTTAAATGGCTCTTTGAGGTTCTACTCTCGATTTCCTTAATTGTTCTCTCTATTTTTTTCATCTTCCTCACTTTCTTCTCCTCAAAGTTTCTCTTTTACTTAAAAATTAACAAGAAGGCACCAGATTACTCAAAAACTTCTTCTCTTATTCCAATAACGTGATTAATGACTTTAACCGTCCTCTTCAGCCTCAATTTCATGCTCAGATTTTCTCTAAACGTTTAAACGGCTCTTTGAGGTTCTACTCTCGATTTCCTTAATTGTTCTCTCTATTTTTTTCATCTTCCTCACTTTCTTCTCCTCAAAGTTTCTCTTTTACTTAAAAATTAACAAGAAGGCACCAGATTACTCAAAAACTTCTTCTCTTATTCCAATAACGTGATTAATAACTGTAACTGTCCTCTTCAGCCTCAATTTCATGCTCAGTTTTTTTCTAAACGTTTAGAAGGCTCTTTGAGGTTCTACTCTCGATTTCCTCAATTGTTCTCTCTATTTTTTTCATCTTCCTCACTTTCTTCTCCTCAAAGTTTCTCTTTTACTTAAAAATTAACAAGAAGGCACCAGATTACTCAAAAACTTCTTCTCTTATTCCAATAACGTGATTAATGACTGTAACCGTCCTCTTCAGCCTCAATTTCATGCTCAGTTTTTTTCTAAACGTTTAGATGGCTCTTTGAGGTTCTACTCTCGATTTCCTTAATTGTTCTCTCTATTTTTTTCATCTTCCTCACTTTCTTCTCCTCAAAGTTTCTCCTTGAATGAAAAATTAATAAAAAGTTAACAAATTACTGGATAACTTTTTTTCTTATTGTCTTATTCTTATTCTACTCCATCTACAGCAGGTGTTACTTTCGATTTTTATGTTGTCTCCTTTTAAGTGTTGCTTCTAGTTTCTCTTGTACCCAATTCTCCCACTGACTTCTCCATCTATTTCTCGGAAGTTCTCTCCTTTTTGTTCCCAGTTCTTTTCTTTCTTGGTCTTTCTTTCAATTTTTCAATTGTTTCTTCTGTCTTCTTTCATACCATTTCAACTGTTAACTAATGTTTTCCAATCATTACTACAAAATCACAACTTTAGATAGCATTGAATAACCATACATCGAGTAACAAATTATTTAAAAAAATTGTAAAAATTTGTGATAAATATAAATTTTATAACTGTTGTCGTTAATATTATTAATGATTTTTTAAACTCAGTATAAATCACCTCGTAATACATATTTCTTACATGTCTTTAAGTAAAATTAATTTGTAAAACTGTGGGGTATTTTTTTGTATAAAATACATCTCAAAACGGTACTAATATATCTTTGTTTTTAGCAATATCATTAAGATATTTACAGAGACTGCAAAGGAAATTAAAACCAAAGCCGACAAGGAATTTACTTCCGAAGAGTACTTTCAACTGCATTTATTGCAAGTACGATTGTAAGAGGAAGTTTACCCTCGTTGCTCACGTGAAATCGTACCATTCAAAGCATTTTGAAAATTTCCTGAAGAACGTCTTACCAACAATGTAATGAGGTTCCATCTAAAACAAATATTAACGATAGTATATATATATAGATCTTGATGATTAAATCAGCTTTCTCAAATGGTTATTAGTTATTACTTTCCGATAATAATATTGAATGTTTATTTGAAGATTGTTCTTTTCGACGTAATTTTTTTCATTTTTTCTATATTTTATTAATATTTAAGCTATAGAATACTATTGTTAATTGAAAATATAATTAGTTGTATAAATATATTCATGAAATTTTGCACATATTAATTGTTATTATACACAAACATAATTGTAATTACTACATTCAATTTCGTATTTCAACACGTACCATGGTGGTCCTAAAAGTACCCGAAACAACAAAGGAAACAAAACATTTTGAAAAAATTTGTTTATTTATTTAACTATATACGTTTCCCAGCAATTACTAATACACTTCATCGATTCAAACAATAATTACTTTTGGTTATTGTTTTAACGGGTTTATTAGTTGATGTTTCTTGTTTTGAAACTCTACAGAAACTTCTTGTCTCCTTTTTGGGGGAATTGAATTTATGCCTCTCACTGAAACCTCTTTTGGAGTAGCTACATTGTATAAATTGACAACTCCATATTTAATTTGTGGAAAGTCCGTTCAGTTGATGTGAAACTCCACTAAACTCTCAATTTAAATACATCTACGATAGTGATTTTGCTCGAATTGGAGCAAACGCAGTACCTATCTTCCATACAGGTTCTTTATGATCAAATTATGTTTTATCTTTAATTAAACGCTGACTCATTGTTTCACAAAATTGCCCTTGTACGGATGAAATTTGTACGCTTTTAAAATTCGTATTATGGACGAATGGGATACACCTGAGGCTTCAGCTAGTTGACGAGTACTTTGAGTATGATCCCATTAGACATGCCCTAAAACAGCTCATTTCTGATCGGTTTCTGCGGCTGGTGTTTTACATTACAGACAGATCCGGTATCTACAAACTTTTTAACTAACTTGCAAACGTACACATCATTCACATTTTTATCGGGATGACTCGATGACTCGTTCTGGAATGGAATAAATAATTTTGTACCGAGAAATTAAAACAACTTGAAAAGCAACCAAAATGATTCAATGAAGAGACTAAAACAAACTGTGTAAATTCTTTTCCTACACGTATCTGCAGTTATTATTTCAACAAAAAAAAAAACGCAAACGATCAATGAGGAATTTAGTTCCGATAAATGATGTCGTATTTTTGAAATCGCATTTATCTTTATATTAAATAATTTAGAAATAATTGTAGTAGTTTTCATTGTAATATTTAAAACTTATTTTTATTATTTTTTATTTCGTTAATACCAAAATTATCGGTTTAATATCTTTAAAGCCGTTTTCGCATTAACTGTTTTTAGTAAAATTCAACAAATAAGGTTTTATTAGGAAGACAATTTTGTCCCCTTTCAAATAATATATCAGTCGACCCCTCTTACTATTTAAAATTTTAGGGTTAAAGGCGCAGATCGAATAATATGTTTAAAATGTGTCCCCTTCAAATATATTAGAGATAGTACACTTAATATTTAATTTTACCGCATTTCTATTAAGAAAATGTTACATTGGGACTTATTTTTATTTTATTTGAATATCCCATTCTTTAAATACGACTACATCAACTAATTGTCTTTGCTGAATGAATGTCATAATATTCAGATTTTGTCGTATTGGGACATTTGTTAATCCATTGTTTTTTGTAACATCTTTCTGAGACATTTCATCTCTGCAGCTTGCAATGCACTTTTCTCTGTCTATTAGTTCGGATCTATGTTTCATATTCGTAAGTCAATATTGGCATCTAAGCTGCTTTATAAAAACTGAGCTTTATATTTCTTGAGACTTCTTTCTTATTGATCAAGCGCAGTTGTTTGTGATGGAATATATTTTCAAGGATCCTCCAATTCTCTTCAATTTCTATTCCAAGTTATTTAAATATGCCCTCAGCTCTAATCATCTGCCTTTCTTTATCTATTTTTATGATTTGAGTGCCATAACTGCATTCTTATTCCTTCTGTGTTGAATAAAAAGCATTTCATATACCAAAAAGTTTTTTTACACAGTTTTGAATATACCGATTTTAGATATTTAAACAAATTAGGCGTTTTATTGGCGATTGGATGTTTGTCTATACATCTTAAAGGGTCCTTGATCGGTTTACCTCAAATAACCATAGACACAAAAAGACAAATCAGGAGATCGAGCTTGCCACCCTCCAAACAGTCATCATTGTCTTGTCATTTTGCTGGAATCAAAGGTCCCCCAAGTCCAACTCATTTAGTTTTGGACAGAAATCATCCTCACACCGCGGTTTCAGTGTACACCAACTGTGACTTTATGTGAATGCAAAAGCCTTTAATGCGATTCTCGAGAATTGATCACATAATGAAAATGGACTTTTATTACTAAAAAAATACTGACAGTGCCTGCAAAATTTGGTATGGATGGAAATGTAGTCCAAGTCCAAGGGAAGATGCGTGCAGAACGCCGTGGAAATTACAAAATTAAAGCTCTAATTGCCTCAATGTGACAATTTCCTCCATTTTTACATAACAACCATCGCTATTTTTTTGACGAACTGGTTACTTATGGGACCACCTAATAATTTAAAAGCGCTAGTTCACTTTGATTTCATTAAATTCAAGTGCAAAGTCAACATAAAAATTTTTATTTTTGCCACATGAAGCAATGATCAATGTATAACTTTGTTGATGAAAAAATACAAATTTCTTCCAAATGATTTGGTTATTAATGAATGAACATTATTGTTTATTTTGCAGCGTAATATAACCATGAAAATGTCAATGTAATTAATAAAGTAGAATATTATCGAAATTACTTTAAAGATTAATAGAAATAGCTGTTTGTTAAGTTATTAACTTGTAATTATAGAGAATATCTTTGAGGCATTTAATACAGATAACTTGTAATTTGGTAGTCACTTTGGTTTACTAGTTTTTGTCTCTAATAATCGAACTATTGTCAGTGGAAAATCAAACAACTCCAATTATGTCAATTACCAAGTTAACATACTGAATTTTTAATTTTTCAAAACAGGTTTTTATTATTTCCAGAATATTTCCAACTCAATCCTTATGGAAATTGAGTTTTATCCAATTTTAGCATAATAATAGTTTCAAGTTAGCTGATATAAAGTCTCCATGGGCTTAAAACCCCAAAACTGCCTCTCAAATGTCCGAGGGCATTAGCCGAAACCCCTCCTCTTATGTTATCGTTGGACTCTTCAGTGGTAGTTTTGAAGCAACAATCGACAAAAACCAATTTAGAGTACCTTCGAACACTTCAGGAGTAGTTATGACGGAATTGAGGCGGCTTAGGGGTTTCGTGCCTATTGAGACTTTTAATCAGCTTGCTACAAACTAACTTTACAGAAAAATTAACCAAATCCCTATTTCCATAAGGATTTAGCAGGGTCTCTTGAAATAACTACTAGATTCTTCAACATAATTTACGTGAACAGCTGTTGATAAGACTTCTGAGCCTCTGTACGGTTTCTGATCGCGTATTTTGACCAATTGCTTTTTGTACCTGATCTCAAACATGCTGTATGAGAATTAGAACAGGTAGAAGCGGTAGACGAAGAAAACGTTGATTTCCTTAAATCATCGCAAATGGAAGTAAAAATGAACTCAGTACGGCCATTAAAACAAATTCGTGTTCGTGTTTGAAAAGAATCTAGACGCAGATCATACCTGAGTTAATGTTCCAATTCCCAAGCTATTCTTTCTTCTTCTTTTCTGGATTCTGCAGATAAAACGAGGTATGTTCCAGGTAACAATCTGGGTGTTCCAGTTCTTCGTCTTTCAACAGCAATTCGAGTTTCCTTGGAACCATTTCAGCATCCTTTTCTCTACAATTTACATTCTGGGAATATTAGATCTATGTCCTCAGTGAGAACTACTATTTAATTACATTTCTCGCGTTCAAGACTTTGTTAAACTTTTTCGCAATCTAATAACGTTTAGATAAACCACATTCATATTAGAAAATCGAAATTGTGTGTTAAGAAATAATTTTTGGTTAACAAATATTGAGATATATCCGATTTGATTATTTTTTTATGTAAATGGGAGGTATATGTATCATTTTTTACATATTTTTAATGAGGTTCTTGAAGTTCTTTATCAAAGTCTGCATAATAGTTTTTGGAGTGTTTGTATATCGTACATATTCGATAGGATTGCGGGATAATACAGGAATCTTCGACTACTTTGCATGGTTGTGTTTTATTGTCAACAAAGAGGCAACAGGGGCATGAAGCAAACAGCTCCACGATTTCTGGAACGTCCATAACCCAACTTATATGTTGAAAATTGTTTTATTGAAACCAGAAGTTTTTGAAAAAGGTTATTTATCTATTGGTAAACGCAGTCAAAAACAATCTTATGTAGTTCACCTCCGAAATGACAACTTTACATGTCTAAGCTTTCTTTAAAACAAAATTCTTTGGTATTACAATAAGTAGAATGAATAACTGAAATGAGACTCATAAAAAATTAAAAACAAAACAGTTTCAAACATCAACTTTGAAAGCACTGGAACGAATTCAATAGATAATACATAAAAAACCTGACCCAATATACTACATGAACTTATGTGGTGTGGAGGATTAGATTCTGATCCACTGACATAGATTTTTAATAGATTTATATTTTTCTAGTATATTAACGTTAATAGAATTTCTTTATAAATATATATTGATAAAATTTTTGGGATTTAATTGTAATGTGTTAACTGTATATCCTAATTATAGTGTCAATTTGTTTTATAATAAACAAACTGTCAATATTGTTTGTTATTTTATTTACGGCTTATGATTGTGTTGATATTAAGTTTCAACATTCAAAAGCGAAAAGTTTGTACAAAGCTGGTGCCTCGTTCGGCACTGTCCGTCAAAATATTTGTAGCCAAGTATAACATCACAGTGTTAGATCACCCAACTTTTTCGCCAGATCTTACACCTTGCGATTTCTACTTCTTTCCTAAGATCGAACCTGCATTAAAAGGGACAATATTTGAGTTTCATAGAAAGTCGATTCGAAGTATTTCCAAATGCAATTTTGGCGTGTAAAAATTAAGATGTAAATGACTCGAACTTTGTAATTCAGAAACAACTCGCTCCTCCTTGAATGTATCTGATTCATTATCGAAGAATTTAAAACTAAACTAACCAAAGTGATAAGAAAACTGATAAGTGATTCACGAGACGATGCTTAAGAGTTAGTTCTGTGGTGGTTATTAATGCCAAAGGTCATAAAACAGAACTAAGCTGAACCTATGCAAAGGTCAAACATCTAAAAGGTAGTTATTGTACATAATAGGAATTTAGTAAACATATAATTATGTATAATTGTTTTTACCACGATTACGTACAATTATATACAACTACATAGAACTATATAACTTGACATGATAACTATCAATGTATATATTTTCTTTCATGGTCTTCATCTATAGTAAACAATTAGCGCTTTGTTCAATTATACGGATTATGTTTTATATTTATGTCTACATGAACTCCTAAGTGTACAATAACTACCTTTTAAATGTTTAATACTATGATAAACGTAATTTTCATTTCTATTAACCTTGTCCTTTGCGTAGATTTAACTTAGTACATATTAGCTTTTCATGGCCTTTGGGGTTAATAACCACCACATTTTAAATTGCGAGGATTCCAAAATCCATCTTTAGATTGAGGATGCAATATCGATGATATTTTGAAAATTGTAACATCGAATAATAATTATTATATTTTAACACAAAACAAGTTGTTTTTAACATAGAATTTAAAAATTATAAATAAGATAACCTGGTGCCCGGTGACCCGTTTCTCTTCTGAGCGATTTAGCTCCAGATTTAGAGATAAATCGCTCAATGGGTACCAAAGCTGCCACGACAGGCAAATAGGTCATAGATAAACTATGAAACCTGGTAAATAACCCTACATCCCCAACGCATTATCCTTAATAGTAGTAGCAGTAGTTGCAAGGAACATTTGAAATTCTTTTTTTTTTTTCATTCTATTGTACGTCAATATTTTATGGTAGCTCCATAAGTTACCATCAGAAGACTCATTAATTCACTTCTTCGAAACATTCATTTACGCTCATTATGTTAGGTTGGGTCAGGTTAGGCGCATGTGACGGGATGTTCGCTAAGAACGGTTCCGCATGCGTCGGTGGAGAAGAGGGTGGGTTTTTCAGATGGTAGGCGCCCGAGCGGGCGAATCCAGCACCCCTGGGACTCCTTCCCAGGCGTCTTTCGAAGATTTTCCCAGCCACACCAAGAAAAAGGTTAGGTTAGGTTAGGTTAGGTTAGGTTAGGTTAGGATAGATTAGGTTAGATTAGGTTAGGTTAGGTCAGGTTAGGTTAGGTTGTATCGATATTTATGATTGCATGTGCATTCCTGATCCCGATCCGTCTTGATTTCGCCGTGAAGATTAACAAATAATAAGGCCTTGACTGTTTGTGGTTCACGTGTCGGTAAATCATCCAATGTATTTGTTGTTGCGTCTAATAAGGTGAAAATAGCGCAAGGTTTTTTTAATGAAAAGAGAATTGAACGGACTGCGTCGCTGCCTGATCATATATTACTGACTCGAGATTAATACACTTGAATTTTATTTTTTTCTATGTTTGTTTGTTATTATCTTCAAATTATTAGACTGTTTTCATAACTTTTATATAAAATCATACTGTTTGATAGATCAGCTATTTAAAAATAATTGTGAAACTGATACGTAAAAACGAGGGTGGTTTAGATTTTGATATAAATTTTTTTTGATAAGTTACAGAACTGAAATTTTGTACAGTTTCTCTAGATAGTCTCCATTTCAGTCTACATACTTTTACCGGAAGCCTTCGGATGCGTTTTTCGTAAAAATCTGTCTATAAGAAGAGTTTTAGTATTTTCCAGCCCAATTTGTTTGAACCACCCTTATACATAATAGAATCGATAACCATAGCAAATAATCATCTACTGTATAAATATATTCTCTAATAATATGTTATTAGTAATTTTTTTTTGTATAATTTTAGGGGGCTTTAAATGCGATTGCGGTAAAGTGTATTCCATGTCACATAACCTCAAAAGACACAAGAGATACGAATGTGGCAAGGCACCGTCTTTGACATGTACACTGTGCGATTACAAATGTTTTAGAAGAAATGTTATGAGACTGCATTATAAAAAAAAACATCCATTTTACTTAGAATTGGATTATTCCTAAATATAATCGATTACGAGTTGATTTATGCGATATTTTTTATTTGGTAGCGATAATTTGAATATATAAATCATAAATTAGCAGTAATATTTTTATAACACACGAAGAGGTCATATTTTGAGATAATAGTAGTTAACAAAAGGCTGCATGAAATATGTAAAATGAGTCATTTGTATACGTTTTTCATTCCGATATGTTGGTGTCATCTTGAGTGAAAATAAAAACGATTATTGGCATTGAAGTTTAATTCACAACTTTTTAAAATTATTGTTCCAAATTTAGGATCGCGTACAAGAAATTTACGCGGTGAACTTTTACTCTCGTACTCGCGTTGGCGCCCTCTATCGCCCGCGTACACGTCCCAGTGTATAACAAACGTGAACTCGAACTTAACACCAACGAGAACCTCAGCGCGAGCGTAGAGTTTATAAATCCTTTATTAACACATAAATGTCCGCGCTAGCGTCAATGTTGACGTCGTTTTGGCGCTGGGAAGTGATCAATTTTTATGTTCGACGTTCGCGTTGGTATTGGTGTCCAGCTCATATGATCAAATATAAAAATTACTGAAACATTTGCATGAAACCTTTCATGCAAATGAAATATTTAAATACGAAAATTATTTTGAGGTGGTAATTACTAAATTAATTATTTGAAACCCTATGGACAAAGGAAAGTCAAAAACTTTATAAATAGTTTTCAATTTGAATTATAACGCAGACGATAGCGTCAGCGCGAACGCCAACGTAACAGTTTATAGGTTCGTTCCAACTCATCAAAAAACCGTTTTTGGTACTGTGACGATTCTGCGCAATACGATTCTTATTTGTGTTCCAACCGACTTAGGTATAGTTTGTGAACCGTTTCTGTCTGGGATTAAGTAGAAGGACAGCTTTATCGATGGTCCTAGTAATCAATAAGGACTATTTCAGACGATACCGGTTTGGTTAAGGATTGAAGATAACTTGGAGGTATATTCAGAAGAGCAAAGAAATGCTGACTACAATTGGAGTCTAGTAGAGAAGAAAAACAAAAATTTGTATTTTAAAAAAATTTTTTTATTTGAAAATTCATTTATTCTTTTTCGCTTTTGTATTTACTGAAATAAAAAATATGATAGTTTCTAAGAATCTGAAATTCCTTTTTTCTTTTCTTGTTACCACAAAACAAAATTGTTTAGTTGGATATATAGGCATTTACGAAATTAATAGTAGAAAAAACGTCGCCATCGTGTTCTAGTGGTTAAATAAAAGTAATGTGCATAAAATTCAACATTTTTTGTCTATGCGTTATTTTTTTAAACAATAAAAACACCAAAAAATCGGTACAAATTTTGTTTTTTGCGTTTTGCGTTGAACTTATGCAAAACTCGTTTTTGTTACTATTGGTAATATTGTAGAGAATTGAAAAATCTTCAAAATAAGCTTTTATAAATTAAATTTCGATAATTTGTTGCTTAGATAATTTAACCAAAAGGAGAAAATTTGAAATTTCTTTCATTTTTTATAATTAATTTGATTTTAAATATAAAGGTTTCTTATTCACTGAAAACCGAGATTTCGATATTCTTAATCAATTCTCTAAAGATGGGCTCTGTGTCATTAATAGTTTTTGCAAATTGGCAATTTAAGAAAAGCAATAAATACGAAATATTTCCTCATAAAATTAAGTATTTTCACCTAAAATGCAAAGTATTTTATGCCAGTATGAATAACTGTTTATTAAGTTAATAAATAAGTCTTACAAAACATTGTGGGAAAATTATAAATTTTAGCAAAAAACTAATGTGACAGCTAATTTTAGCTGAACGAGTTAGCCCAGTTAAAAAAAAAAAGAACAAAATCGGCCCAATAGTTACTGAGTTAATTTGCTCCGCAGATTTGAAGTCTGTCGGAGCATTTTTGAGCCCGTCGTCTTCGCTTCTTTTCGTCATCCTTTGAAAAAAAGGGCCTCCTATGGTTTAGTTGCCATTTTGCAAAAACTATTGGGACCACAGGGCCCATCTTTAGAGCATTGATTAAGTACATCGAGTGAATAAGAAACCTTTATATTTAGAATTGAACAAAGTCTTTAAAAAATTTTTCGGTTAAATTATCTAAGCAACAAATTATCGAAATTTAATTCATAAAAGCTTATTTTTAAGATTTTTCAATTCTCTACAATATTACCAATAGTAACAAAAACGAGTTTTGCATAAGTTCAACGCAAAACGCAAAAAACAAAATTTGTACCGATTTTTTGGTGTTTTTATTTTTTTAAAATGTAACGCATGACAAAAAATATTGAATTTTATGCACATAACTTTTATTTAACCCCTAGAGCACGACGACTTTCTTTTTCTACTATTAATTTTGTGCCCTGGCCTAATAATAAATGGAAATAAACATTGTAACTCAAAAATTTTGTAATGTTTCATAAAATTTATTATCATAGGTAGACAGTATTTTTAATAAATCATTTATATTGTATAACTAATGTTATATTTTTTAGTTGTATACGATAAAATAGAAGAAAAGGACGGTAGTCGTTGGTACCTTTGTAAACTATGTGGCAAGAAATACAGACACGTCAGTTCTATCTACAGTCATCAGAAATTCGAATGCAATAAACCGCCCCAGTTTATGTGCGACATATGCAATAAGAGATTCAAATTAAAAGGAAATATGAAAACTCATATGGCTAACGTGCATAATATTATTAATTGAATATTTGTATGTACGGAGGATCTACAACGAGAGATCTGTTAAGAATATTTTAGTGTATATTTGGATCTGAATAAAAATTCGATAATTTTAAATCGATGTTTAATAAACAATGAGAGGGATCAATTTTTTCCACACTTCCACAAATTACATCGCAATTTAAACGTTTACTATCTAAAATTTATTAAAATAAAATATACATATAGAGTGAAAGTATGTAAAATTCCTCATAATTCACTCTGTATTAGGCGGATTCGATTACATTTGATCTACTTGTCTAAAAACACCAATTCAATGAAGCAATACATTCATTTAGACACCGCTGAGTATATAAATTTCAAATATTTATAACGGAAGATCTTTCAGGAGTCGATTTAAAGCACCATTTGCCGTCACGTTGCCCGAAAAACGAAGAAGGTATCACGAAAAGGAGACGCTGTCGATATTGCTGGTACCACTTAAAACAACGTAAAGATTCAATGTATTATTGCCCTGAATGTCCACTGAAACCTGGACTTTGTTTAGAAAATTGTTTTCGTCTTTTTCACGAATGATTCTAATATTTCTATTCTCATTTTTGACATTTTGTCAATGCCTTTTATAAATAAATTAACCAAAGACAGTATTAATTATTATTTACTTTATTTCTATAACTCAACATCAATTTAGTATAATTATAAACAGCTATAGTATAAAAAACAAAAGTAAGGCAGCTATTAAACTTTCAAAATACCTCTAACAATTGTTTTCGAAGAATATGGTGTCATTTGTTTGGCATCCAGAATTAAAAAAATATTTTTCTGCTCGTGTAATTCGAAATTTTCGAAATATTGTTGTAAACACAGGTTTAGAAGAAAAAAAATGGACACGATGAAGTACTACAAGTGAATTTAGAGATTCCTTTTGTAAATAAAATTATTTATCCCGAATTTATTCACAATAAAGTAAAATTTTACCAACGCATTCATACCCATAAAGTTTCTATGTGCTGTTTAAATTCATTATAAATTCGAATATTAATTAAAAAATAGTTTTCAGGACATCTGGAGATAGTACAACTCATAAGATAGAACAACAACCTATAGCAGACCAACTTTCCGCGTTATTGGATTTAGCGAAAAGTTTTGGCCAAACTTCAGCTATTAAAAAAGATCCTCCATCACAACTTCAATCGCAACCACAACCGCAGTCTCCGTTCCAAGCGCAACCTCAACAACTGCAAGCCCCACCGCCGTCTCAGTACCAACATCAACCCCATTTTCCAATCAATTCCCAATATTCATTACAATCTCATTTGTCCCACCATCAAAATCAAACCAACAAAGATCAGGAGAAAGAAAAGGATACGGGAGGATGTAGGAATAGGACATCTATCAGTGTATCGCAAACATTGATTTTAAAAGAAGCCTACAATAAACATCCTTTCGTCGATAGGATTAAGAGACAACAATTGGCTGATAGTACCGGATTGAGTAATAGGGTTATTAAAATTTGGTTTCAGAATAGACGACAAGAAGACAAGAGAAAACAACGACCTATCTAAAAAATATTGTATAAAGAATATCAAAAATACCATAATGATTATAGTTGTAGTGTAATATCAAAAATCTTTTAAGGACTTTTAGACAGTGCCATGCCTAATCTTACATTCTAAATTAAGTCGTTTTATTTCAGTACTAGAATCGATGAGTGTTTAATCAGCTTCTTATTCGTCATTTCATTTTGAATCCAGAACTCAAGTCACTTCTCAATATCTTCCATCAAATGGACTATCTTTGCATCAATAACAACTTCAGTTCTTTCAAATTCCACACTGATTATTCATGCAAAAAAATTGCCACAACATGAGATTCCGTCACCCTTTTAACATTTTTTGTCTCGATAGGATGCTTCTTATTATTCAGACTGTTTCTAGTCGATTTGTCATTAATCTGAAGACTGTAAACCGATGTTTAGTTGTAATAAACTTTCAAGAAACTGTATAGAGCTGAATTATCTCCACCGCATTCTCTATATCACAGTAGCAGAAATTTATGTACCTAGGACGAAAAATACTGTTTGCTAACCTCTGTATCTGTATTAGACTCGATTATAATTTCAACTTAACCTTGTGGTAGCTATCACTTCACGATGTAGTTGGAAATTTCTTCCCAATTGCATTCAATCAATACTACCACCAATTGTAATAATATCCTTCTGATGAAAAAAGGTCCAGTGATTCTAATATTCGTTATTCTTGTCCATTCGCTTTCTAAGAACGTTGTTTGCGTTAAAACTTTGTAGAAACTCTAGTATCTACGTAATTTTCTAAGCTTCTTTTTGATTTCTCGAAGAATTTCTTAAAAAAATTGAATATGATTCGATTTTTTTTCCAGTCTACGCTACCACAACATCACCGAAGATCTGTTGCCTACCAAAATGTGAAATAAAAGTCTTATTCTTCGCAGAAATTCGAAACAATCATTTTATTCTGTAATTTAGCCGTACACTGTATATAAATTCCAATAGGTGAACCAAAATGAAGATTTATTCTTGTAGCAAAGAAAAATTTAACAATGATTCTAGTAATAATTATATTGTTTAAAGTGTTGACCGATTTGCTTGTTAAAATTTTTAAATTTTTATTTGGTGATACAAAATTTTCATATTTATATCAAATTGTAAAAAAATCATTACCAAGCACCCATTCTCAAACTAGTGTATAATTTTATTAAAAATAAATTAGTAAATTTGTATGTTTATTTTTTACCATTTCATACTCAGTATTTTTTTTAGATTATACGTAAGTAATGTGAAATTTATCGAATTTTTTTTTGAAAAATATGAAAGGTTTACTCTCTTTACTCTTTTCATTTCAAAAGTCAAAACTACTAAATACAGGTATTCAAATTTTCAACATTCGCTGGTCTTAAATTGTCACAAAATTATTTTCGCATACAGTGAGATTGATGATCCCCCACAAAATAATTTCCCCGCTTACTAATATACCTACTCCAGTGATTATTTGATGTTTTGTAGCAATTCTGGAAATCTATGTGATACTTTCTTCAATTTGAATGTCCACAATAGATTCAAAATGCATTCTTTTATCGTATTTTTTGGTTTTTGGGAAAAGATCCGGCGAAAAAGCTGGTTACAGTAACACTGAAATCTTTCAGGAAGCTACTAATTCCGACACACTCAACTTGTCTTGGTCTTGTCGATATTTCTACAGTTAGAGACATTTAGAATGAGGCGAATAATGAAAATTTAAGAATTTCTCTATCACTTTCTGCAAATTACTAATAGTTTTGCAAATATCAAAAATAATGTCGATTTCGAATAGTATGAAGAGTGAAATTTCTTGTCTGTCTTCAATCACTCTTTGTTTATTGAAAATGCAGCACGTTTTTATAATAAGTGGTGTGGAGTCCCACAAATATGATATAAGATATTGTTGGAAACAAAATTTGTTCGCGCTTAGTGTCCCACGAATTAATTGAGATTTTATTAGACGAATTGTTACTTGCCATTAAAAATGGTTAGTAGCTAGACTAAAGTCAATTACCAGAACCCGTCGTAAAGAGATGTCGATTCGTGTGGAAAGACTGGTGAAATTATAAAGATGTAGTGTACATTAAAATTCTAGATGATCGATCTATCAATTTGGAGGCGTTCTGGGTGTATTTGGAAAGTTCAAACACGTCCTTAATAGTGTTACAAACTCTTCTCCGTCCTGAAGCCAGTCCTGCTTGGATAAAGTGGAATTCCGAACGCGCCGCTTTTGATTGATCGTTTGATCTTTGTTTTTATAGCAAGTGGTTTATTTACATTATTTCTAGTTCGTCTAAAATATCCATTTTTCAAAATGAAGCAACAACCTTTCGCTAAGAGCCTTTCAAACTTGTCTATTGATTTATTTTTATGAATTTCTGTCGAAAACTTTTGTACTAAAACTATATTTAGCAAATTAGTTTGGATGAAGCACAATCTGCTGCAATTCTTAGTATCCAATCTTTTAAAAGAGGAAAATCGTAGTCAATATGTTTATATTTAACTTAAATAAAAATAAAATTAATTCATGTGTCGCGCCTTGTTTTTTTAGTAAACTTTTAGCCTCACCTATAATGGGAAGTATCTGTTGCAGTAGTAATTGTTAATTAATTATTTGTACCAAATTATTAATAAATTCAATAGTTTTTAGCGAACCAACAACATCTGCCAGCTTCTTATCGAAACTTTTGGAATTTACAAGCTCTCACCAACCAACGAAATTAACAGAATTAGGAAAATCACAACCGTTCCAACAGCCTCCTCTTCCACTTAATAAAACCGAACCACAACCCCATTTTCCATCGAATCAACCACCATACAAATCGACTCATAAACAGATGACAACGGAGACGTACACTCCTGCAGCAGTTGAAAACCGAGCTAGTGCTCCCCATACAGAAAATCCCGGACAATCAGTTTCTACTCAAAGACCTCAGAAAGATGAGTTTAGCGGTTCGTTAGTTACAAGAAACAGAACGTCTATAACAAGAATTCAAGCTGAAATTTTGAGAAAAGCTTTTGAAAGCCGACAGTTTGTCGATAACGATTTGAAAGAATATTTGGAAAAAGCGACTGGATTACCCGGTAGAGTTATAAAAATTTGGTTCCAGAATAGGAGAAGAGAGAATAAGAATAAAATTAAGTATGGAAATTTGACGTCACCTTAAGGTGATATCAATAAGTCTAAAGAGTACATCTACTGAAAAATTAGTTGATCTGGCAACGTTGTATTAATTTGTCTTGTGTAAAACATATTTTGCTTGCATAACACCAATTATGGTATTTGTTTCTATTTGAAAATTCGATTTTTTTTACGATTTAGGATTTACTTCGAAAGATGTGTATGAAAATTTTAAAAGTATTTTTGAGATGGAAAAAAGGTGAAAATACGTTTTGAATCTCTACCTAGTGTCACGAACTGTTTTCAGTAAACCTTTTTTTTTGTATAAATCTTATATTGACCAAAAGTGTCAATTCTTTTCCTGAGTAGTTAAAATTAAAATATTTTTCTAATTTTCGTAAAACCGTTTGAGTATTAAGAAAATCAATAGGTAATTTTCCGCAAATATGTCAACTTAAATTTGTACGTCCCTCATTTCGTCCATTATTGTCTAGTTTTCACAAGCAAATTTGACGTACATTCAACAGCAAAAAAACACTCAAATTCGGTCTTATAATTTTGTTAACTTCATAAATCCCATTAATTCAAGGTAATAAAAATAAAAATCAACACATTTTAATGAAAAAGTTAACTTTAATTTTCATATTTCTCCTTCTGCTACGGCGAAGGGCATCGAAGAAATTAAATTTTGGACGCACTCCACCTACAAAGTATCCCATTCTTCACGAAAGGCAATTTGGAATTGGTTTAAATAAATAAAAACAGGACGACGATGTCTAACACACCTCCCTAAATTATCCCGCAAATTCTGTATGGGAGTCATATCGGGAAATTGTGCAGGCCAGTCCAAAACTGTGATTCCCAGTTGGTGCTTTAGGCCCCTTTCACACCAAACGAATCCGAATCAATCTGGATCACTCCGATTCAAGTTGAATCTGATTCGTCATCTCTTTCACACTAGCTGAATCAACCTGAATAATTCGTACCTGGAATGTTTAATTCTTCTCCAATTTTCCTCCACACAGAAGATATGAGATTTCTGTTGCTGTGATTTTTACACTGGCGTCATAAATCACACTATTTTCTTTAACTTTTAAAATTAAATATCTCCACGTCCATCTCGTATGGTTGTTGATTCAAGACTGACCGGACGAGGAATCTGACAGGTTGAATTAAGTGCGACCTCGAATCAAACCTGATTGAACCAGATTCGTCCGGTCTGAAGGCGGGAAAAGAGTCCCTTCACATTTAAACTTCCAAGCATGTACTTCCAAGCAGTCAGAGCCCCATTATCAATTCCGACCCAAACAATAACTGATCTTCTTTCGAAAGGGCGTAATTAGTGAAGAGTACATTGAGCTAATTGCTCCTCTGATCGTCAGCATAGTCTGTCTCGATCGTCTGAGTGGTATAGACCAAATTGAGCCTCATCTTTGTTCCATCAGACTACTCCTGAGCGCCAATTCAAGACTGTCTCGATCTTTACGAGCTCATTAGCGACAGCGACATAAATTAATTATCTAATGCCGTTGTTGTTGTTGCTTTTGGTCGTCCACTTCCAGGAAACGCCGGAGTGCCGAACCAAAATACAAAAAACGCGTCTATTAATGACAAAAAAAGCTTGGTGAATAACCTACTTATAGTTTAAACAGATTAATCAACTCCAAGAAAAATAAAACAAATGTAAAGGTTTTTAATTCCTGAAATGATTAATCCACGGATTTAGACATTACATTCTTTGTAATAACCAGATGACCCACAGGAACAAACACAACAGTGTACGTGTTTTTTGCTGTCGAGTTTATATCTAATAACTTGTATATCTCCAATCCATTTTGTACTTATTTGTTAGTTTATTATTTAAATTCCAATATTGTCAAAAAATACGACAAAAACCTAGTAAGGCAGCTGAAAATACATGAAATTATTTTGTGTAAAACTGTATATAAAGATAATCAATTATTATAATTAATTTAAAATAAATCTGATAGTCAAATTGTGAGTTTATTTCACCATTTCGATAAAATTCCCGATAATCTTTTATGTGTTTTTGAATATTTTTAATCCCAAAAAAGAGATTATACATCAGGGGGTGACATAATGGAGAGAATACGGAAAGCATTTTGGAATTTTTCTATAGAAATGCTTGATAATATGAGTAATTCTTCCAATAATCGCTTTCAAGCATGCATAGATGTGTTTGGAGGTCATTTTGAATATCTATTGTGATAATCAAGACGTATACGTATTTTGGAGTAAATACATAGAGTTGTATAAAACCAAATGTTGTATTTGAATCATATTATACAACAATTATTACTTAGATTATAGATTTTTATGAGGGGATCTTCTAAACGTTTAGTACTAAACTTTAGAATCATTTACGGTAAACTCCTGATCATTGAAATTGCATACAAGTCTTGGGACAGATTTTGTAATTTTTTAGCTGTGCAATTTCCCTCAAAGTGAAATTAATCGTAAACATCTGATAATATGTCAAATAAAACACATTTTCTTAAACCTTTTGATACATTAATGCTTCTAAATGTTCTTGATTTTAGGTATTTCCTGTTTTAAAATCAGTTATTTTTAATAATTTTTGAGTGATTAAAAAAATTGACGTTTCGACTTAACTTCTGTCTTTATCAAAATATTTTTAATGAGTTTATAGACGATTTGAGGTGTCTTAAGTATCTCAAATTCAGATCAAAGTTATTTCTCGAGATTTTATATTCATTAAATGAATTAAATTAATATTATTTTCATTTTAAATATTTGTATACTGGATTAATTCACCTTGGAATAATCACTCTTTAAGAGTAGATTAATATTAAAATCAATTTATTATATCATTTTGTATAATCAAACAATGTGAATATGACTAATACCTGGTTTCAAAATATGGAAACTAGTTATTAATTTATTGTATTTTTAGATAAGAAAAAAGGCCCGTACATATGTGGGATATGTGGAAGGAGATATACGTTTAGAAGTACCATGTTACGACATACGAAATTGGAATGTCAAAAGTTTCCTGGATTTCAGTGTATCTATTGTAATCATCAGTCGAAAAGGAAGGATAATTTGAAAGCTCACATGAAAAATTTGCATGGACTTGACTACAACAACGACAAATTGATTCCAATTATACAAAACAGATTTTGAAATAAGAATGAATCGAGATTTTATCGACATCGAAATAGCGAGCGTACCGTTATTTTTTCACGTTACTAAACGCAGTTTTAGAAATCGTTTTCTTGAATTTGTCTCAGCGCATTCGAGGAATTACTTACATTATCAACCTGGTCAATTATCGCCTCATTAAAATTATACGAAGTTTTAGTAAAGCTGTTGATGTTTCGTTAAATAAAGTTACACAAGATACAAGATACGATTAATTCATTAATGCAATTAAAAATTCAGTTAATGCAATAGCTTGTTGATGTCTTGAAGCTACTAAGCAGCGCTTATCCAATTTGTTACAGTCTTTTTTTAACTTTTATTTCCATTATTATGACCTAATATTCTATCAATCAATCATGTTTTACTTTAGTTGGTACTGTGCTTGGAATTGTCCTAAGGTTTGTTACTTAAGTTTTGAGATATGGCAACAATGATTTAAATATGTCGAATCTGACATTACCATCAGGAAGTTTGATATTTTTAATGGTGAACGTACTCAGAACGTGTTCTATTTGAGTTGTTTACAGAAACATTTACTCAGGTCAAAAAATGGAATTAGATCAGCAAAATTTTCTATGACATTCGACGTGGATTAAACCAACAGCAGTGGCAGCAGACTTCTGGAGATCGCACTTAGTTACAGGATGAGGATCGTCAGAAAACATCGATGCTGTATGTAAACTGATATTACAAGATCTTCATGTGGCATACCGCGTGAATATTGCATGAACATTTGGCTGCCAAAAAAGATTTGTTGGATACCGTATAATTTGACGATGGCGGTACTTCGAATGACATCTATAAGATCGTTAAAAACTACGAATCATGGATCTATGCATATGAACCCGAAGCTGAACGAAACGTGCGTCGAAACACTCTGAAGCAAATGGTTGCCTGTTTTTTCGAAATAATTGGATGTGTCGACACGTTTCATTAGAGCAACGTAGAACGGTCAATTCTGAATGGTACACAAGCATTTGTTTGCTAGAAGTATCGTTTTGGAACAGTCAAAACATCGAATTTATGGATCATTCACCGTACAGTCCTTGTTCGACACTCAATGATTTCTTCTTATTTTCGCAGATTAAAAATTAATTGCTAGGTCAACGTTTTCTACACTTGAAGAAGGGGTTAATGCGTTCAATCCACATGCTTTGGAGGTACCTCAATCGGAATGGACAAAATACTTCGACAATTAGTTAAAACGCAGGCAAAAGTCTATTGATCTTAATGGAGAATGTTTTAAAACACGATAAAATCACATCCAATTATAAATATTTGTTTTTGTTTGTCTATCTCCAAACTTACGTAGCAACTCTCGTAAAAGTTTTATGCCATTTTTTTCAAATAAAAAGGAAAAAACATTGAACCAGAAACTTTTATAGCATACAATTTTCTCTTGATATTTCGAAAATCTTTTTCACGTTTTTATAGTATGTATAAACTTTGGAGACAACATTAATTATTTCCACGTGATTTTACACAGTTTAAAGTATCGAAATTCGAAATAATTTGACACTTTGACGTCCGTCACATATGACTTCTCTGTAAATATACTTCAAACAAACGCTCGCTGTTCAGTAACTTACACCGACGAGTTCTTGAAGTCGCCCCACAGAAGTGTCTTGGACATTTTGGAGATATGAAGATGCTTCAATAGTTTTGCGATAAACCTCATAAGATTAATCAGGAGATATTGTTAACTAGTTTTTAAAAAAATATATCATTCGTATAACAGGCCTATGACTGTATCATTTTAACATAAGAGATAAATACTAATAGTTATTTTTTATTTCTTTTTAAGTAAACATATATTTAACATCATGTGTTTTAATATCTTTTTTGAAATATTATAACAATACATTTTAAGAGACTTTTCCCAACTTTTTTTTTATTCCAAGGTCCATTCTTACACAAAATTACACATTGATATTGGTGAAGCAGTCTTGAACTGTAGTAGACTTTAATCAAGTGAATGAAAAATCTTTAATCTTTTTCTATTTTCATCAGCGAACATGCGAAGTCATAATAAATAAATATTTTATTATTAATATAAGATCTAAGCTAATATTCAGTCTGTATCTTCGGTGTTGTTTGTCCATTTTTCTACATTCCTCCTTAGAACATCATCGCATCTTGGTGCTTCAGACCACTCCATAGTTTAGGTGTGAATGGGAAGTAGGACACTGCTTTCCGACTTTCCAATTCTTTCAAATACTCTTTGCACAGCTTGGGGTCATTGTCATGGTAAAAGATAAATTATCTGCCGATCAGGCGCTGGCTAGAACATACTAGTTCCTTTTTATTACTAATTTTTACCAGGTCATTAGTCGCCCTTCCAGCCAGGTATTACTAAATAAAAAATCTTTAACATTTTCCAAGAAGTTTCAAATTTATAGGCCAATTATTTATACCTTTTATCCCATTTTCTATACCAAGGGAGATTAGGAAAAAATTTGTTAATTACCAATTAAATAACTTATTGAAAATTGTGATAAAACTTTTTCTGTAACGGGGCTGGATTCTTTGAAGTATTAAGAAGATACTAGAATGTTTTCAAAGCCTATTTTCAATGCCAAATTAAAATTATAAATAATGGAGAAAGAGCACCAGGAATTGTGACTTTTTTATCCTTCTTTTTAACGAGCTTTTTCCAAAATGTTTAAATATTGATATATTTTGAGTTAATAATGAAAAATAATCATCTTATATTGTTAATAACAACTGCAGCTGTATACCTGCACCAAAATCCATCCAAAACATTTTTCCAGAAGCGATTCCGAATCCAAGGGGCTCTCACTCATATTTTTAGAAACTCACCTCTTTTTTCACATTTTTGAATTGGTAGACTAGACTATAAGTTCAAACTATTTTATAAAAACAGACTTTTGGTTGTTTGTCTAAAACTTCTTCACATTCTGTATATAAATAATCCCCCTTTTTCTAATTAACATTCTTTTAGACGATGGGAATAATATCTGCGAAACCTGTGGTCGCAGTTACAGAAGAAAAAGGTCGCTATGGAGACACAAGAAATATGAATGTCAGATACAACCGCAATTTATTTGCTATATGTGCGGGGCTGCATTTAAACATCGATTTCACATGATAAATCATATGTATGTCAAACATAAAACTGAATGAAAATATCAAATATAATTTTTTCCTACTCAAAAATATGACATTCGATATTATTATGTTTATTACTTTACGTTGATACCGACATCTTTTTATTTGTACTTATCCTTTCTTCTGAAGGATGTTTCAAACAATCGATCGCGACGACATTGACCTATGAACGTCTGTTTGCTGCATTGGAAAGCACGAAGATGTGGCTTAACATCTTCATCTAACCTCAATAACGATTAATTTTGAAAACACTGCTACGTAAATAAAATGTTGCTGTTTCCTTGATAGTTCTCGCAATATTGGCTTATCCTTCCATGAAAATTTTTAGGTTAGGTCAATCGAATTGACGCTGCAATGAATTGCTGCTATTCGGAAGAGCGCGGGAGGTATGTTAATCGGTAGCCTGGAAAGGAACGTGCGATATGTGTATGTTAGTTTACCGAAACGTTAAATCGTCGAATGTAACGCGTAGAAAATTCTGAAATATTCGCACTTAAATGATGCTCGATTGGATTCTAGATCTGTTCGTGACGAGCCTGACTTGTCAAAACCGTATTGTTGCTTTAAACGTGCATACATTTGGGGCTGCACCCTTACAACATTCAGTTGGTGCAAAAATTTAAGCCTCGGGATGCCGGTCAGAAGTTTGACTTCGTAAACAAGATGATTCAGCTCTTTCCAAGTTCTATTAATATCTAGTTTTTTGGATGAAGCTCATTTTTATCTTAAAGGACACGTCAACACAATTTCTCCTACTGGAGCGTAGAAATTACTGCAATATTCGCATTTAAATGATGCAGCAGATGCTCGACTGGATTCAAGGTCTGTTCGCAACGAGCCAAAACGAGTCAAAACCGTGTCGTTGCTTTAAACGTGCATACATCAGCATTATTTCGTATTTTGTACAAAAGTTTGGGACTGCACCCTTACAAAATTCAGTTGGTACTAGAATTTAAGCCTCAGTAGGCCGGTCAGAAGTTTGACTTCGTAAACAAGATGATTCAGCTCTTTCCAAGTTCTATTAATATCTAGTTTTTTGGATGAAGCTCATTTTTATCTTAAAAGACACGTCAACACAATTTCTCCTACTGGAGCGTAGAAATTTCTGCAATATTCGCATTTAAATGATGCAGCAGATGCTCGACTGGATTCAAGGTCTGTTCGCAACGAGCCAAAACGAGTCAAAACCGTGTCGTTGCTTTAAACGTGCATACATCAGTATTATTTCGTATTTTGTACAAAAGTTTGGGACTGCACCCTTACAAAATTCAGTTGGTACTAGAATTTAAGCCTCAGGAGGCCGGTCAGAAGTTTGACTTCGTAAACAAGATGATTCAGCTCTTTCCAAGTTCTATTAATATCTAGTTTTTTGGATGAAGCTCATTTTTATCTTAAAAGACACGTCAACACAATTTCTCCTACTGGAGCGTAGAAATTTCTGCAATATTCGCATTTAAATGATGCAGCAGATGCTCGACTGGATTCAAGGTCTGTTCGCAACGAGCCAAAACGAGTCAAAACCGTGTCGTTGCTTTAAACGTGCATACATCAGCATTATTTCGTATTTTGTACAAAAGTTTGGGACTGCACCCTTACAAAATTCAGTTGGTACTAGAATTTAAGCCTCAGGAGGCCGGTCAGAAGTTTGACTTCGTAAACAAGATGATTCAGCTCTTTCCAAGTTCTATTAATATTTTGTTTTTTGGATGAAGCTCATTTTTATCTTAAAGGACACGTCAACACAATTTCTCCTACTGGAGCGTAGAAATTACTGCAATATTCGCATTTAAATGATGCAGCAGATGCTCGACTGGATTCAAGGTCTGTTCGCAACGAGCCAAAACGAGTCAAAACCGTGTCGTTGCTTTAAACGTGCATACATCAGCATTATTTCGTATTTTGTACAAAAGTTTGGGACTGCACCCTTACAAAATTCAGTTGGTACTAGAATTTAAGCCTCAGGAGGCCGGTCAGAAGTTTGACTTCGTAAACAAGATGATTCAGCTCTTTCCAAGTTCTATTAATATTTTGTTTTTTGGATGAAGCTCATTTTTATCTTAAAGGACACGTCAACACAATTTCTCCTACTGGAGCGTAGAAATTACTGCAATATTCGCATTTAAATGATGCAGCAGATGCTCGACTGGATTCAAGGTCTGTTCGCAACGAGCCAAAACGAGTCAAAACCGTGTCGTTGCTTTAAACGTGCATACATCAGCATTATTTCGTATTTTGTACAAAAGTTTGGGACTGCACCCTTACAAAATTCAGTTGGTACTAGAATTTAAGCCTCAGGAGGCCGGTCAGAAGTTTGACTTCGTAAACAAGATGATTCAGCTCTTTCCAAGTTCTATTAATATCTTGTTTTTTGGATGAAGCTCATTTTTATCTTAAAGGACACGTCAACACAATTTCTCCTACTGGAGCGTAGAAATTACTGCAATATTCGCATTTAAATGATGCAGCAGATGCTCGATTGGATTCAAGGTCTGTTCATGACGAGCCTGACTTGTCAAAAATGTGTTATTGCTTTCAACGTGCATACATCAGCACTAGCCCCTACTGGAGTAGAAACAATCTAAAACACAAACTTTATAAACCCCTACATTTGTATAAAGTATATGCAAAGACATCTTGTATCTTAGAATCTTTTTGGAAAAATCTACTCTTAGAGAAAATCTCCAAATTTTTATTATTGAAAATTTATTTTAAACGAGAGTAAGTTGATATCTATTTTTCATGACTTGAATTTAAAATAAATATGTTTTAGAAATCCTCGACACAATTTGTTTTTAACTAACTTTCAATATCGACAAGTTTTGATTTTATTTTTTCTAATTTTAGGTTATAAATGTCATAAATGCTTCAAAACCTACAAACTTAAAGGTAGCGTCAACAGACATCTGAAATATGAATGTAATAAACCGCCTCAATTTTTCTGTAATGAAGAAAAATGTTATTTCAAATGTAAAAGATTTGAAAATCTCAAAGCGCACTATAAATATCGACACAGTATGACTATATTGTAAAAATATGTGATTTATAGCGATTTTGATGTAATAAAGAAATAATAAAAAAACGATGCAGTCAAAATTTACTGCGTTTTTTATTTTCAAAATACTGTTTCTCTAAAAAAATTCATCATCAAGTGATTTAATAAAAATTGGTGATAACAGAAAAACAAATTGGATATCGGAGATCATAAAGGCGTTAATTAAAAAGAAAAAACGAGAATATCCAACAAATAAAACAATCATTACAAGAATTTAGTCAGAAGATTATAAAAGCCCACAAGAAAAATCAAAAACTATTCGTTGGAATGCAAGAAAACGAGAAATAATTATGAGAACTCATTCATACGCATAAAAGACGCAGAAGAAGTTATAATAACAAACGAAGATGATACAATAGAAAGGTCAAAACAACATTCCAAAGATTTATTAGAAGGTAATAATACAAACGAGGCAGGAAACAAAAAGATATAAGGACTAGCAGAAAGTAGGGAATAAACCAAATAAACTAGAAAGAGCCAAAAAGGATCTAAATGAAACTGAGGAATAGCAGAAATGATATATGGAAAATCCTTGATGTAGGGGCATTGAAGAAAAACTAGAAAAGAAACGATAAAAGAAATAAAGCAAGAATGTCTACTAATTCCATTTACCATAGGAAACAAATAAGAATAAAAATATATAAAAAGTAGCCGTTGATATTTGGATTAGAAACAGAAAACAAAATAGAGAGAACAGAAATCAGATTTCTAGTAAAAATAAAGAATAAAAGTAGATGCGACAATATTAGAAATAAAATTATGAAAAAATCAATTCCCAACAAAAACGATGAAGGAAAACTAGATGGAGAGGAACGATTATTATGGAACATGTATGAATCACGAATTAACAAAAACAAATTAGAAAATCCGATGAGGAGTTAGACAAAAAAAAGATGACAAGAGAAAACGAGAAATGAGATGGCAGGAAATGAAACAGAGGATTGGAAAGACTAGGGACAGCTGTGGAAAAAGGAGCCCGCTCAATGACTCAACTACAACAAGCCTTTCTCCTGAAGGAAAAGCCGGGGATTCAGATATTCTATTATCAAAAATCGTACATATTCAAACATATTCCTAAGTCATTAGAACGCGTGATTTCTATAGCAACTGACACAAATTTAGAACTTTCAATGGAAAATCAGCGATTCGCCCTTCAATTTAAAGTGGGTTATTAAGGTCATTGTCCATTCCAAGGCTATGAATTTCACTGAAATATTCAAGAACTATGTACAAAGGAATAGACCTGAAAAAATTACCTTTTTTTTTGAGATATAACAAAATATTATATGTCCAATATGTACCATATTCTGAAGATTTTTTTAAACTTTGTATTTTTTCAGGTTCAGCTTTCCAATGTCCGGTTTGTTTCAAGAGCTACAAACTGAAAACAAGCGTCCAAAGACATTTAAAATTCGAATGTAACAAACCGCCTCAACTCTTTTGTACTGAAGACGGTTGCGCGTTCGCTTGTAAAAGAATGGAAAGTTTGAAATCACATTATAAACATAAACACAAATATGCTTTATTCATTTTATAAATACTTAGTAGGTATAAAATAATCTAGTTTCAAAGTTAAATTAAATCGTTAGATGTTTATATACAAAAATAGCACGTACAAATCAATATAATTTAGTAATCGATCATTTTGAATGAAAAAATTTACCTTAGATCTTATATGTAACAGAAATAAGTGAATTAGCTTGAGTTGAGCTATTTTAAGAGTTTCCTATTGTTTTGATATGAATTATTAGATTTGAATATGGAATTATTAATAATCAATTAGCTTATTTCAATAAATTTTATCTATTTTGTGAGAAAATCACTTTAAAATTGAAATTTTGAGTTTGAGTCATGTTTAGTTGATTTACCAGCACTTCTTCTGGCTTTAAGAGTGAAATTTTTGTTTTACGAGGGTTGCTACTAAAGTTTTGAGATAAACAAATAAAAACAAATATTTATAATTGGATATATTGTTTTCCAAAATATTCTCCATTAAGATCAATACACTCTTGCATGCATTTGAACCAATTGTCGAAGTATTTTATCCGTTTCGATTGAGCTACCTCCAAAGCATGTTATTTAAAGGCATCAACCGCTTCTTCAAGTGTAAAATAACGTCGAACTCGCTATTTATTATATGTGTGAGAGCTTGCATTGATGGAGAATAATTCGTCTTATGCGGTTGATTTCTTGGATTTTTTCGAAAACTTCTGGCAAAAAATACTCATGTATCATACAGAATTGACCGTTCTACTTTGCTCCAATGGAACGGAGATTATATTTCCAGTTATTTTGAAAAAACTTTGGATTTGGATCTGGATTTGGCTCGCATACTGTCAATTCTTGTTTAATATTGGCTTCATATGCATATATTCATGATTCGAGGCCTGTCACGATTCTATTGACGTTTTTTGAAGCAGCTGGATTGAATTTTTGTTTCAGCATTCCTTCGCACCCATCGATACGAGCTTTTTTTGAGTGATTGTCAAATTATGCGGTATCCCAGGCGAAAAAATCTTTATAAAAGCCAAATTTTCAATCAAGATGAGATGTATGCGGGTGGAACTAATTCCCAAGTATGCCCCAATCTCACAGTCACTTGACGATCTTGAATCGTTGTTGCTGAAAATAGCAACCCTCGTAAATATGAGTGTTCAGACATTTTATGTTCTTTTTTGTGCCATTTTGGTAATAAATTTCCGTTATTAATATGAAATATGTATAATCAGTTTTTTTACGAGCTCCTTTGTATCGTTTCTAAAATTCTACGTAAACTAGCTTATGTTCAGTTACTTTAATTCAACTGTTTTGTTAGAAAATAAGTTCAAAATTGGAATTCCGAGTTCATGTTTAGTTGATTGATTGCCAACACTTTTTTAAGACATAATTTTTGTTTCAAATATGAAATTCTAAGTGAGTTTTCTCATATTCAGTTATTTTTAGAGTTCTTATGTATCATTTAAGTACTAAACTAGCGCCTTAAATATAGAATTCTGAATACATTAGTGTATAATCAGTTATTTAACTATTTTAACAATAAATTTCTGCTTAAAACTTGGAATTCTGTTTTAAATATGAAACTTACTTATTTTATGATCTTTTTGTACCATTTTGGTATTAAATTTCCTTTTTAAATATAAAATTTTAGAGCAACTACTTCATAAAAAGCTATTTCACGAGCTTTTTTACTATTTTAAGTATGGAACTTGGAATTCCCAGTAAATCTGTACATGTTCATTTACTTTACGAGCTCTTGTACTGTTTTAAGAATAAATTTGTCTTTTAAATATGAAATTTTATGTGATTGAGCTCACTTTTAGTTATTTTATGACCTCATTTGAACCGTTTCTGAATAAATTGGCCCATCGAACTCTTGCACATTAGTTTAAGAAGATATGACTACATTGTCTCACTATCCTTGAAGATTCTTTAAGTAAATATATATATAATTTTATTCTGAATACTTTATTACGGTCTTTACTTTTATGACTTTTTTTGAATGTACATCATATAATTATCTCATTCTAGTTTCATATTTTTTTTCATAAAGTTTCAGGTTACACGTGTAAAACTTGTGGAAACAAGTACAAAGTAGCAAGATCGTTGTGGAGACACGAAAAGTATGAATGCCAAAAAGCTCCGAAATTCTTCTGCGAATTATGTAATTACAGGGCGAAACATAAATCTAGTGTGACAAAACATATGCTGACTGTTCACCCTTAAGGTGTTTTACTCAACTGTGTATTATAAAAAGTAATATATCGTTTCATAAACGCTTTTTCCTTTAAATTACGACAAGTCGGGACTATAAGGAGGGTGCTCTAATGTTTTCCAACCCAATTCATTCAACGTTTCCATCGTAAGTCAAAGCTGTATGCAGCAATCTCGCAATACGGATTAGTATGTCGCGTTGTTTATCTTATGTCTCAAAACAAAATATTTTGTTTTGTTTGCCACTGCGTTTTGTTATACACAGTGGTAAACAAAAAAGAAAGCTAATGGAGTTTCTATTAACAACACCCTGTGACAGGTAGACAGTCCAACGCCATTTTCCGGCACCGGTCATATCTTACTCATAATTTAATGTAATGGAAATTATAAAAGATGGTGAGTGGCTCTATTTACTATTGGGTAGCGTTCTACATTTTTTTGGAAAAAGTTAACTGTAACTGGACAGAAGTATCTATTACCAGAAACCTTTAGAAAGTTTCTAAGGTGCTCTTGAATCGTTGCAAGAGTATATGTAAGACGATATAGCAGTTGGTTGAAACCAAACGTTAAAGTAAGTGTCTTTTAGTGTTGTAATTGAACAATAAAAGGTATGATAGATTTTCAGTTTGTACAATTTGATCCTAGAATCTTTAACCGAAGAACTTTACACTATATTATGCGCTGTATTCACCCGTAGATCATGCAACACGATATCACTGAGTTTTTTCAATATTATGTAGTAACGTTTGTGGGTATTCTGTAGGAGTCTACCAAGTTAGGCATTTCATATTTTTTTGAAACAAAAAACTATGTTTTTACCACCCTTTCGATCCCGTATATATTTTTGTTCCAATGTATAATTCTATTATTTTTAGTGTTTCCAATGTACTGTCCTAGATGCTCTCACGGCTACAAACATAGAAGTTCTTTACTCAAACATTTGAAATGGGAATGTGGATTAGAAACAGGTCTATTCAAATGCTCAATCTGTCAATACTCAGCAAAACAGAAGAATAATTATCTACGTCATTTGAAAAACGTCCATCAAATTACCCAGAGCTATACGATGCATTCAGTACCCGTTATCAAAAATTGATTCGAATGTTACAAACTTGAATTACATTTTCATTTTATTTGTTTCCATGATAATTAATTTATTTTAATGTGCGAGGTATATTCACAAATAAAGTTTAGTTTGATTATATACAGAAAATTTTCTACATAGCTTCCGAAAATTTGTAAGCAATTGTCATAGCGTGGCACAATTTTTTGTATTTTATATTTTTCTTCATAGAAAGTTGCGACATCAGTTTTCAACTATGTGGTAACACATTTTTTAAGCTCGTCATATTCAAGGAAAGATTTTAGGGGTAAGAAAAAAAGTCGTTAGGAGCGAGATCTGGGCTGTACGGAGAATATGTCTCAGCCAAACTCACGCAGGATCTCGGTTAGGAAAAAACACATATTGAGAGTAATCTTCGACGTTCTGTATTGGTTGGTGATAAGAAATCAATCGACAAAATACTTTTTCTTTTCCAAAAAACAGTGCACAATCAATTTTCGAGGTTTAAGATTCGCCGTTTGGTTTTTGGAGTAACGTAAAATCCTCAAGTTTCATCTCCCGTGATATGATAAAGAAATTCATCACCGTATCCATTGTAACGTGTCAAAAACTAAAGTGCAACGGCCACCTTTTGTTTTTTGTGTTGTTAAGTATGAATTACGGGTACCAAACGTTGACAAAGATTTCGATATTTCAGTTTTTCATTTTCAGTAACAATTTCATCAATTGGTGACGCGGAGATTTGTGCAAAAGCACTAATTGTAAACTTACGTTTTTGCTTCTTTCAATTTGGGTCAATAAGTTCAACAGTAATCAAAGTCGGGCGTCCTCATCGTGCACTTCATTTTGCCAAAACATTTCACTTGTTTTAACATTCAGATAAATAATTAGAGGTCTTACAAATAAGCGGCGGTATTTTCAATATTACCGCTGATAGAAAAAGAACGGAACTTAGATTGTGGATATACCGCGTCTAAGTATCTTATTGGTAAAGATGTTAAATCATTATCTAGTTTTTACTTATTTACAAATGCTTAGGTATAGTAATTCTGACTCTACCTATCTCCATCAGGTTCTAATTAACAGTTGTATAATTTTGATGATCAATATTGACGACAAAAACTTTTCCTTTATTATTTATAGTATTATATATAAATTGTTTTTTGTATACGCTGAATAAAATTTATTTTTGACATGAAAACGTGATTTTGTTTAAATATTTCGTACATCATGAAAATAGACGTTATTAACTTTTAACGACAATTTTGAGATTTTGAAAATCCTCTTTGTACATTCTCTAAACTTTATAAACCAATAATGTTTATTTGGGTAATTTTATTGAGACATTTTTATTTTTAGACATATCTACAACGATAAAAGTAGACGGTGAAGGTAATTATATTTGTCCCCAGTGCCACAAAATTTATAAACACAAAACGTCGGTTTACACTCATTTGAAAAACGATTGTGGCAAACCACCTCAGTATTACTGCGATATATGTCAATTTTCCAGTCGGTTCGATCACGTATTGAAACGACACAAATTATCTGGTGCTCATAAGAAGAGGTTGATAGCCCTTAAAGGAGTTATAACCAAGATGGTGAAAGGGGTGGGAATAGCAAACAGCACATGAAAGGTCTACAATATTTATTAAATAAATGTGGTCTAAATCGTCAATGAAACAATTTAAAGTAATAAACATTTTAAAATAATGTTGTGAATTCTTTTTATTGTGAATCTGATGAGGTTAATCATAAATATTGGAATTATTTGTTTATTATTTTACATACCTTAAAATGACGATAAAACCAATAAAAAATTTGTCTTTTTGCAATTGATATTAACTGAAAATTTGAGATATATATTGAACAAAACATAACATGGATAACCTACAAGGCGAAAACATCTAAAATATTGCATTAAATCAAATTATATACCATTTCAACAATTGGAATAGATCTCTCGTATATTTCTAGTGTAAAATGAAAATACTTAATCAATATGAAATGAAAGGAAATCTTAAATCAGTTGCTCCTATGAAATTAAGATGGATCTTTCCTATAACAAAATTTCCTCAACTAGCCCCTTTTTGGGAAAAAAGAATGTGTAGACTTCAGAACAATGCTGAAGATCGCTTTCTAGAAAAACTTCGAAGAAGATCTAAATCGACGCTATCAACTGGCCAAAATTAACTAAACCATACTTGGAATAATATCTATTCCCCTACTGTCTTTTTTTGGAAGTTTGATAATGCTACAGAAGGATTATTTTGGGACCAAATAGTTGACATTAGACGGTGCTTCAAATTTATTCAATACAAATTTAGTTGAGATTTTCTCCGTTCCCCTAATTTTGTGAGTTCACTTAGTTTGTTGCTTCGACGGATTGAAAATTTTCACTCAACTTCATATAGATGATTCCAAGTACAAGATCTGATCAAAAACCAGGGTATTTTTCCAAAGTAATGCGAGAAAATTCAGGATGTGATTGCTCGTATGAAATTTTTCATCCATAATTTATTTTTCTGGCAGTTTGGACGATCTATCAACTGCTTTTTCCCTTCAGAAAGTTCAGACAAATGAAAATTTTTAGCATTACAAAGTATTGATGCAATAAAACAGGTCAAAAATTTAAATAATAATTTTCGTATTCCTAGAGTAACTAGTCAACAAATAAATAGAAAATAATAATAATAGAATATTGATTAAACTAAGTGAGTATACAATTAAATTTATAAGGTTATTGGAAATTAGTATTTTTCATTTTATGAATGCAGTTGACTTTCAATTTTGATAATCGTTTATAATGATTAATTCTTTTTTAGGTTACTACATATGTCCTAATAATTGTGGTAGAGTCTACAAGCATAATTCCTCGTTATACAATCACAAGAAATTCGAATGTGGCCAAGAAAAGAGATTCAAATGTCCGGTTTTCAGTTGTACTTATAGAACAAAGCGAAAAGGTAGTTTGAAATCACACATATACAATTGTCACAACTTGACAACTTCTTTATCTCAATAAAATGTAGATATCCAATGATTGTTTTATTTAGATATAAGTAGGGATGAATAGAATTATTGTTGTGGTTACAAAATTATTCTTTAGCTTCATAGATCACCGAAACTTTTCAAATATGTGTAAACCCAACAATGGAACTTTGACTAAACCCCCGTCGAGCTTTCCGTGGATCTTTTGGCGTGCCCCTGGTCAACTTTGAGGATCACTGGCTCAGCTCAACGCTTATTGGCCTTATTGGCCCCCTAAAATGGTTTGATCGCCTTCTACTTATTGTTCTTGATATTCTCATACAGTATACAAAATTTGGCATTATTAAACTGAAGGGTTGCATAGAAATCAATTATTTTCGAAATATTGGGTCCCCCTCGACGCTTCAACTTATGATAACAAGTAAATTACCCTCAATAAACGGCATTTTTTGACGTATATCTTCTAGACAGCAATTTTACATGACCCTTTTGAATAAAAATCTGGATGGTTTGAATACAGAGACCGAGTTGGTTAATTCACAGCATGTCCCCAAGTTGGTAATAGTCCAATACAACAAAATGTAATTCTGCATAATCTTGTGTGATATCAGTTCAAGCATTCAATTTTTAAGGTCTTAAAGACAAGAACAAGTTTCAACATTCTCCTGAACGGTATTCGCAATATGGTTGGTGAAGGTACCTTAAATTAATACAGGGTGCGGCAGCATAACTTCCTTTTTTAAAAAGTTCGCCATTTAGTCGGTAGATGTCGTAACGGAGTGCTAGTGGTCTCGTTCGAGAGGGGGGACTATAAAGTTTTGTCCCGGCACAGTTCAGTCGCCATCATGCGTTGGAACAGTGAGGAGCGTGCGTTTGCCGTTGAGGTTTACTTTTCGAGCGGATGTTCTGTGATCGCAACCCAGCGCGCCTTTCGGAATCGCTTTAATTTAGCCCCCTTGGCCCCTGTCCCGGACCGGAAATCAATTGTTACGTGGGTCACTACGTTCAGACAAACTGCAAGTGTGACAAGACGAAGAACTGGAGTCCCTCGGCCCATTAGATCACCGGAGAACATTGAGTTAGTTAGAACTTCAGTGTTGCGATCACCACGGCGTTCTGCGCGCAAACATGCGTCTGCCCTTGGACTTTCCGATCGTTCTGTGAGGAGAATACTTCATGATGATCTTCATTTTCATCCATACAAGATGGCAATTGTGCAGGAACTTTCTGAACGTGACTTCAATTCTCGGAGGAACGCGTGTGAGGTTTTTCTGGAAGTCGTTCCTGAGGACGCTATTGTTTTTTTTAGTGATGAAGCCCATTTTCATTTGTGTGGATCCGTAAACAAACAAAACATGCGCTACTGGGCTGATACCAATCCTCGACAATTGCATCAACGGCCTTTGCATTCACCTAAAGTCACAGTGTGGTGTGCAATTTACTCACGTGGAATTATTGGTCCCTGGTTCTTTGAGGAAAATGAAGTCACAGTGACAGTGAATTCGCACCGGTATGTAAACATGTTACAGGAATTTTTTTTCCCACGGCTAGATGAGTTGGACTTAGGGGACACTTGGTTCCAACAAGACGGAGCAACGGCACACACTTCAAGAACATCGATGGCTGTTTTGAGGGAACACTTCCCAGAGCGCCTTATCTCAATTAGGGGCGATTTGGAGTGGCCAGCCCGCTCTCCCGATTTGACCCCTTGTGATTATTTCCTATGGGGTTTTTTGAAATCCCGTGTGTATGTGAACCGTCCAAGGACCCTACAAGATTTGAAGACGAACATCCAGGAAGAAATTGCCAACATAACGCCTGCTATGCTGGCAAGAGTCATGACAAACGCCAGAAATCGGTTTACTCAGTATATGGAGAATGGGGGACGTCACCTAACTGATTTGATCTTCAAAACTCAGTAAAACAAAACTTTATGTATGTGCCTGTATTATAAAAAACGAATAAAAATTTTCTGATTCATACAATAAGTTTTATTAACTTTTGAAAAAAGGAAGTTATGCTGCCGCACCCTGTACAAATGAAACTGTTGATAATTTTGAAGAGAATTCAAAAATAGATCTTTAAACATCAATAGGTCTAAAAACGATGCCGAGTTTAAAATTTTAAGTGATTGGGTACTCATAATAACGCTGGTACAAAAGTGTAATATTCGTGCTTCGCCTTCATTTCTTCTTGCAACGCGCCAATAGCTTGCTTGCTTGCGTCACCAGCGCCGATCTAATTTCGCCAGACAAGCTACAACAACATCCTCACCGCGTTGTTTTGTTGCAATGTTGCAAAGGGACAGTAAAAGGAATACTTTGTTATCACGTACAAGTAATTGGTTTTGTTGTAAAGATAATTTAGAGGTCGCTCTACTACACAATCGGCGCTGATGACGTAGTACCTTTTTGAAACTGATCTAAAATATATTCACACTTCTAAACTTTGTAAGTTTGTTAATACTAATCCTATGAACTTGAAATAAACACCGTTATTATGTTTATTTTTTTCGAAAAGAATATACTTTTATTAAATTTTCCAATCCAATTTCCAATTATGGTGGAATGCGTTGTCTTAAAATAAAGATCGACATATTTGACCACTTTCTCAACAAGTGATTAGCTTGGTAACTATTAAGGATGAGTATTTTCATTTGGGAGCCTTCATATGTATTAAAAATGTCCAAACACTTGCACTAACCATACGGGAGTATTATGTATTATTGACTTTATTGTATACATGTTTTTTAAAAGTTCTTGCTAATTACATTATGAGTTAATTTTTTTTGAATTGAATGGGAAGTGAATATTTTTATGTTTTAGCTACTTTGATATATGAGTGTAGAATATGCGGGAAAAAATATAGACACCAATCGTCTTTAAGCAGACATGTTAACGAAGAATGTAATACAAAGAAAATCCATAGCTGTCTCTACTGTCCTTCGACTTTTAGAAGAAAAGATCGACTTAAATACCATTTGAAAGCTGTGCATAATGTACTGTAATTTGGATAATTGGTTACCTTTGTTTCAATATAATTATTTAAAGACTTGTGATTTGTTCAATATCATTTCCTACAATTAGAATGGGTGATATTTTCTAATCAAAAACGTTACAAGAGCAGGAAATTTGTATTAATAAAAACTGAAATGAAGATGTTGTCATTTCGTATCTATGAAACTCAATATTAAATTATATAAAAATTGACTTCAAATGACATGAATTGACGTCTATTGCAACCAATTGACGTCTATTGTCATTTGGTGTTAATCGATATCTTAAATGATGTCTATAGACATTAGACAACACGCTGAAAATAGAAAACTTGGATGTGACATTGACCGTTAAAATAGAAAATCAGATTTCTCTGATATGACTATGAAAAGTATAACTGAAAATTTATTAAAAAACTTTTGAGCTTGACTGTAAACTAACCTGATATTTTTCAAAAATATGGGTCGATTCGAAGCGAAAACCCTTAAAAAACAAATCTAATACGAAAAGTTGTGTCTGAAAACTTGAAAAATAAAAAATAAATTCCTGTTGACACGAATTATTCAATTTAAACACTATTAACAAGTCTAACGCATAAATGAAAAATTATTTAAAACAAATTTTGAATTAAACAGCAGAATATGATACACATTGTATCTAAGGATGTATGAAATAAATCTCAAAAATATCCTTTTTCTACATTCCCGTCTAAAATGATCAATTCCTATAATCACATGAAGTTGACAAATTGTTATTTTATGTTCTAAAGCAAAAAAAAAGAAAATTTTCGATCGCTGATTTTAACCTCACCATTGCCATAATTAAATTGCCAAATTCCCCATGGATTTCGCTATATATCTATAGAAGGTATCTCTAATTCTGTAAGTACATTTGTTTTACTTTTAATCACGTTTTTTGCCGACATCGTTGTTGTATGTCTGGTGGAATTACGAATATTTATTGTACTTAAAAAGCATTCTGTGACGGTTATTAAAGCAGAAGGTGATTAGAAACTAATAAGGTTCAATGTATAGCATTAATCAAAAACGTGTAATTCGAGTCGATTAAAAGACACGTCTCGTCCGAAACTTCACGCTAATAACATTAGGCATCAACTCAATATGAAACAGACAATTATTATTACGACTGAGTATACATATACTCACGGTCGTCATTGACATGTTGACGGTGATTAGTTCGATTAGTTGCTACTAAATTTGTAAGTTAAATCGGTGATTTTGAAGATGGTTTCATTATTCAAATGGTCGAGCTATCAATCAGGTATATAGTGAACATTTATTGCGTATGTATGAGGTTTTTTCAGAGAAATATCTATATTAATTAATATAACACCAGCCTTAGGTAAATTTTGGGGTTTACAAGAAGCACAAACTGAACAAACAACAAACAAACAATAGTTTTAGGTATGCCCAAATGCACCCAATTCATTTTCATGAAATAACTTCAATATGTCAGTTCTGTTGGGTGTAGGAACAACAGTTTTCCATACTAGAAATTATACAAAATATTATATAGATAACCTTAGAAATGGGGTACGAATCAGGTTTATGTAAGACCTTTTCTATCATAGAAGTATACCAAACATCTGGTTCAAAAGTACCCACTTTAATAATAGAAAGTTGGGAGAAAGAACGGGATCAAGAAGGATAGGACATGAATCTCTGGTACAAGAATGGGGAGAGACCCATGGCGAAGAATAAGTACCCGCTACCAACCGCATCCTGCGGAAGTTGCGCTGAATAATATCGAAGAACTTGATGGTATTGAACTCCTACCAGATTCAAATTACTATTTATCTAAGGCGAAATTATTGCATGGGAAAATTTTTGAAGGATATGATGATATAATGCATTCAAACCCAAACACGAAGGCGTTCCATTTTTTTCTTCTTCTACATTTAAATTCCACTCAATTAATAAAATGATGGAGTCTAAGTTGGTATTAGTGGAACCTTTGGTAATATACGTTCATACCGAACACACTATTCACAATCTCTGAAGATGATAACTTGGTTATCGAAACGCGCGTCAGACAGTGTAATCGTGAGAATTCATGTAGTGATAACAGTGAACATTGTGTGCAATCTGATGGCTTCAATTGAGGTGAACATCACGCGAAACAATGTTCAGCTAGGGACTTTTAATTTATCTATCTTCTGATACGTTGTATTGGTCACTATAATCTTCGCGTCAAGGTAGTTTCTAAAAGTAAATATTTGAATGGTTTTTTCCTCACTTCCCTTTTTACTTTAAACAGAATGTAAGCGGTTTCTCTTGCCTCTATTAATTGCAGTTATTTTTGTAGGAAACTTTTATTATTGTGCCAAATGTCCTAATTACTATAAATCAAAAAGGGCTTTGAAACACCACTTACAATATGAATGTCAAAAAGAACCACAATTTTCATGTCCAGTGTGTTATAAAAAGTCAAAACTACGGGGGAATCTGAAGAAACATATAAAATACATGCATATTGATTATTTTCTTGAGCATTTTACTCAAAACAAATAAGATCTACCTACAAATATTACTCTTAATGATTCTTGGGGTTAGAAATTATTGTTTATTGTTAACTACAGATAATTCATTTTAATAAAAACATGTATGAAGTTAATGACATGACTTTTATTGAAAAAAATTGTTTTTTTATATTTATACACTGCAAACTTAATCAGTTAGAATATCAGATTCTTAAGTGATCAATTTTTAAGAAACAAATTATCAAATTTTCGAAAAAATACACACATGTAGCTTGTATTGATACCAAGAACCCTTGTTGAAAGATTCGTAGCAACAATTTCATAGACAAAACCAATAACAATAAAGAACATTAAATGGTAAGGTCAGCTTTTTTGTTAAAATTCCAATAGTTCGTGGACACTTGAGGTTTTTAGGGAAAATTTGAAAAATCTTTCTGGAAAACGCATCTTTATTGACAACTCATCAAATATTAATATCAAAATAAACAAACAAAATTGAAACTTTTGCAGAAACAAGAATTAAACTTTGGTTACATTAAACTGAGTCTGCAAGGGGCATCTAGTACCGGACAGACTTCATTTCAAACCATCAAAATTGGACAGTTCCAAAAAATCTAACACCGATCACAATTTTGGCGTTTGAACATTCTGGAATGTCAGCACAAGCTTCATGAGAACTGGAGCTTTGTATCCAGCTCTCGTCGTTGCCTCCTGTTAATATTTTCTTCATTTTTGGCTTGTATTCCTTTGGCTTGCTTCCCTTTTTTTACTTTGGCTTTTCTATCAGTTAGTTCTCAAATTTTGAAATTCCTTTCTAGCTTGGTTTTCGTTCTGTTTTTCTTCGTTAGAAATTTGATATGGGGATGATGTTTTTTTTGGAGCATCCGGTAATGGAGAAGATTTATGGCCAATTTGGATATCTGGATTGTAACTATTCGATAGCCTAGGATTTCATTTCATTGATATAAACTTGAAGCCCTAATGCTAATATCTGGATCAAAGCTGGTCGATGACTTGGGACTTCTGATTATTGTTTCGTGCGTGGAGCCCAGAGGAGAGCCCACCGATTCTCTTGAGGTCAAATTACAAGTTGAAACGCTGCTTTCATCTACCGCTTATCATGTGAAGTACTTTTTTAAACGTTGCAGCTCAAATCAAAACCTTAGTACTTGCAGTTTGTAAACTTGCTTGGTTCAAATTGAAGCATGGTAAAAATCTAATAACAAAAAATTAATGTCTCATTGCCCATATTCGTCGATTTACCTTCTGTCCAACAAGAAGTACGCAGAAAGCATTTTCCTCATCAGAACAAACTTTTGAAAAGTGAATTGAAAGTGTTCAAAGTGAAAAAATTGCTCCCATGATTGGTTTCAGTATATTGAAAATAGAAAGACCTTAAAGACGAATATTCTGGGAGACTTGTTTCAAATTTTTTGTTTTGTGAAAACTAAAAACTTAACATCTTCATTTGAGTTATTGAGTGCCTCTATAAGATTTTTTTAGTATTAAAACAAGGTTTGTCAAGATCAAGATCAAGACCAAGGTCATACTAGGTTTTAATAGTCTAGATTTTCGTCGAAAATAGATGATTAAGAAGAATTGTTTTTGTATGACACCTGTATCATCAGCAAACCTTTAAGTTGGTAAAAAATTGTTTGGACCCCAACTGAATAATAAATATTACTAATAATTGGTAGATATGTAAATTAATTTTCATTAGACTTGACAAGTTGTCTATTCCATAAAATTATAGGTTCAAAGTTAATGATTAACGCAATCAAAAGCTTTCGATAAATCACAAAATACTGATTAATTTACTACCAATCTACATCGTTAAAAACTGGAAACATTGTGTTTTTCTTTCCCCCTGTGGATAAACCTTGGAATTTCGAATCGATTAATCTAATAAAACATTAATTTTCTTGGAAATTGTAGGTTCCAAATATAGCTGTAAACAATGTATGAAAAACTATAAGCATCAAGCAAGTTTGCGATTACACGAAAAGTATTATTGTGGAAAAGAACCGACTATGATTTGCCACAAATGTTCATACAAAACATATCACAAAGGCAACTTGAAGAATCACATTTTGAATAGGCATTCAGAAACATCAAATATTACAAACAGCTCCTAAAAGCATTGATGTTAAAACTCATTTTATCATCCCCGTACAAGGTTTCCATTGCAACTGTTATTGAAATTGTAGAGTTGGATGACACATTAAATAATTTTTATTAAAAACTCATTCTCAACTCGTAATACACCTTTTTCTGATACTGATCGATTTCTATCCTAATTAGTTGCCCATTTTTTCTCGATTCAAAGAACTCTTTGCAACTTTTCAGCTAACAGTTTTGAAATTATTAAAATTACAAATAAATAAGCAAAAATATTATAATTATTATACTGAAAACTCAAATTTTGTCGTCTTCACTTATAAACTGTTATAGATCAATAACAAAAGCACTTATCCCCAATATAGAAGTATAGGTCAACTGCCCACAGAGTAGTATAGATTATTTTTTGACTCAGGAACTGATAGGGCACGGATCCATCTGCAGTAGCAACGACACTGAATAAACACAACCTAATTTTGGTGATAACAGAGAAAACGGAATTATAATAACAAGCACTACAAACAAAATAATAAAAACCAATCGGTATCAGCTGAAGGAGAAATCTATGTAGACGGTTTCAGCTTCTGCAGTAAAAAAAGAAGTGAGATTTAATCGATATTGATTTCCATACTAACAGAAAAGAAATTTAAATAATGAAGTGGAAGTTCAAGTAACAAAGGCGTCATTAAAATCAGAATATACGGGATCTGTGACATCCAGGATGTAGTGGGACCACGTGGACATTCTGTCAGATGACCAGTTGGCAAAGATTGCGAATAAATCCCGACCACCTACAAGATAATATGAAAGCTGGTCTTCATCACCCCAGTTGTAGCTAGGCAATCATTGATGCAAACACAAAACTAAGTCTTAAAGTACGAGAAAGAAGAAGACCTAGGTGTAGTTTCCTGGTGTACGTAAAAGTATTTTTTACATCGCTTTCGATAGACACGTTTCAGATAGATTTGGTGTTCCCTGCAATGGTGCAACTGGTGTTTTAGAAAAGTAGATTGGCGCTGCGGTTCCGAATTTTGTTCTGACCATCATCGTAAATTCGACTGTTGGATGTTAAGATGGGGAGCGATATGTTTTGGAATCGTTGATGCTATCAAAAAAAAGTAAGGCAACACTACTATTTCGCAACAGCTTCCAATCCTCTACAAGGCCCAGATTCGTCCATCCTTGGAGTATCGTTTAATATTAAGATCCGATGATAATCAAAATTTTCTGTATATTATGTGATAGATCAAATGATTTAATATTTTTAACATTATTCTTATTTTACAGATGAATTTGTGTGTCAGTAAGTATCTTTCTTTATTTTTTTGGCGTTATACTGTTTTTTCTTCCTCCACCCACATTCCACACATTCACCAACTTTTTAAATTTTCTTTTGTCCGCAATTTTCGTTTATGTTTACATCACACAATTGTTTTAGCGTTATTTACATGCGACGTTTGTGGAAAAGCTTACAGGCACAGGAGATCTTTGAATGCCCACAAAAAATTTGAATGCCAAATGGAGCCACAGTTCGGTTGCAACTATTGCAGTTATAGATGCAAGCAAAAACAATCCTTAAGGGCACACTTACAGAGACATAAACGGAATGGTGACATGTCATGATGACACCAATATTAGTACAAAACTGTTTTATTTGTAATGACATTTGCAAATATATAAGTTGATTTTCAAAGTGTATTTTTGACTGACTGGTCTGTTATGAAGCGTACAGAACACCTGGGACTGCATAACTTCACTTTTAAGTGTAATTATAGCTATGAGCGAGGAGGATGTCCTTGGGCATCAGTGTTACCGAAGAATTTTCAGCCAGATGGGTGCGAAGACTTTTTGACTGAGTTTTAAGTAGAAATTCAAATGCTGGGAAGTTTGCACGCGTTTCCTGCAGCAATAAAAAGAGGAACGTGGATATTCACCACTATATTGAGCTGGGTTTATGTTGTTACTGAAAATGATTAATTATTCCACTACAGATGTTTATATTGAGGCATATTTGGCAGCCGAGCAACGATTAAAGCGACGCTAGTTGTTTAGTCTAATTTCTTAAATTTTATATCAATGCGCTCGGCTGGATATCGATATATAATTCAGTAAAATACTTGTTTTTATTCAAGACCAATTCATTCCAAAGAAATCGGAGTTGTTAATAACAAAAAAAGATTTGAAAAAGTCATCCTAGCGAATAATAATACTATATACCAGATATATAGATTCTTACAATCTGGAAATTATTTATTATTTATATTATTTAATATATTTCCTTTTTGGTTTTAGGGAAATTCGATTGTGATATATGTGGGAGATGTTATAGACATTACAGATCGTTAATAGCACACAAAAAGTTCGAATGTCAGAAAGAACCACAATTCTATTGTCAACATTGCCCGTATAAAACAAAATTGAAAAAAAATCTGAAGGTGCACATCTACAGGAAGCACGGAAACTCTCTCAGTAAATAATTTGTTAAAATCAATTCTAAAAACTGCTGAAATGTAAAATATGCATATTAAAACTGATGTTATTTAATATAGTTTCAGTTTTCTTTAAGTTAACCTAGGGATTTTGAAATATAGCGAGTTGAAATGGTCGTTGAAAACTTGTAATATTTATATTTGAACATTTTTAGTAAGAAAACATGCGTGCGATACTTGCGGAAAATCGTATAAACACAAGAAATCTTTAGTAGCACATTTGAAGTACGAATGTCAGAAAGATCCGCAGTGGTTTTGTTCGATGTGTCCATATAGATCGCATTTAAAAGGAAATTTGGGGAATCATATTAGAAAAATGCACAAAGATGCATAATTTTAATGAAATGATCATTTATGTATGAGCAAAATGAATATTTTAATATAAATTCGTGTCACGAGTATTTTTTTTCATTTTTAATAATTATTTTCAAGAAAAGTTCTACAAGTGAAATAAAACTTTCAAATATTGCGATTTTATACAAGATATTTTGAAAAATTTGAAAAATTCTTAAAGGGAATAATCCATTTCTTATATTATTTAGAATTGAGTAAGAAATTATAGAAAATCTATTGAAATTTTTGAAATAAGTATCTTATAGATATTTTTTTTTAAAAATTTGATAAACTTCATATATAACTGTCACAATTTACGAAATTAGTTAAAAACATTTGAAGGAATAGAATAGAAAAGAATAAAACATACCAAATTTGAACTTCAATTTGTTTTTATTTTTATCATTTCCATTTCTCATGCAAGGGTAATAAGCCAAGCAAAATAATGGCATATTATCATTCTATAAATAGCTTTTAAATCAAATTTGATCGGGGAATGGATCCTGCACGTTATTTATCTTTACATCAACATCTACTGCTCCCATTTGGACGTGACCAAGAATCAAATTCACGAACAAAGCTCAAAAATAAATGACAATCATCTTAAAATCTGGAAATGTCATATATACTTTCCGGATTCATTTCCAAAACCAAAACTACACCATGCTGAAAGTATAATTAAAATAAATACGCAATTTCGTACTTATTAGGAACGTGAACTGTGAATTAAAGTAATTGCCTTTCATAATGTATACCCTTTAAAGAGCTTATCACTTAAAGCGACTTGTAGATTCTACAAAAACCAGAATGGTACTCAACTGTTGAGTGTTTTCTTGAACTATATGGGGAAGTTGTTTCGATTAGATGTTTAGCGATTGCCGCAAAACAGAATTATCAAAGCCTCGCGTTTATTATTTGGTATCCGAGGCAATAGAACCAGCAAAACAATGGGCTTAAAAGGACTAGTTGGCTCCTAAGAAGATGAAAACCATTTCAGCCATAGATGAAACGTGAAACTCGAAACAAAAGAATAATTAACGCAACGGACTGAAAATGGTGAAGTGTCTTTCAAGAAAGCAAAGATTATTTCATCTGCAGGCAAGTTATTGCCTGTTTTTTGGGGATAATTCCAGAGAAAAATTATGAGAAATTTAGCAAAAAGGGTTAAATTTGACTTTGAAGATAATTTTGGTTTATGAAAACTATGCAATACTCTATAAATCTATTACGATGGTCAAATTGAATGAATTAAAGTTGAAATTGAAATAATGTAATTGAAATAATGAATAATTAATACATTTCTTATCATAAAAAGGGTATCGAACTCGAAAATTGTTTTGAAAAGTATACAGAGCTGGAAGATTATTTTGAAATTTTAATTTTTCCACAAACTTTTAGTATCCTTCTGATACTTGAACTAGTTTAATTGCTGTTTGCAATATAACTGACTTTATTATCGTATTTTGAGATCTGATTTTTTTTAAGATAAAGGATAAATTCTCAACAATTCACTGGATAATATTAACTAACCTATGATTTTTTTTAGGCAACAAATTCTCTTGTGAGATTTGTGGGAAGCGATATAAATATAAAAAATCACTAGTAGCACATATTCGATACCAATGCCAAAAAGATCCACAATTTTTTTGCGACTACTGTTCATATAAATCAAATGTTAGAAGTAATTTGAGATATCATGTCAAGAAAATGCATTTCACGTTATAACACGATATTTTTTATTTAATACAAATAGTAAATTAGAGAAATAAAATTTTATTTTCCAATCGATACTTTCCTCATTTAATATAAAAAAGACCAGTAAGTTTCTTTTCGCAATATAACCCAAAAAAAAAAACAACTTTATTGTTTTATGTTTCATAGTTTTTTGTTTTTAGAAAATTACTTCCGTTGTGATGTATGCGGGAGAAGCTATAAATATAAACATAACCTCAAAGCCCACCTAACGTATGAATGTCAAAAAGAACCGCAGTTTTTCTGTTCACTGTGTCAATATAAAACTAAAGTCAAAACGAATTTAACCAAGCATTTCAGAAAACATGTAAATGCTGATTAAACTACCGATAGATATAAAACGTATCCGTTGTGAATTTCCTCGTAATAAATGTATTCAATCATTAACTGTTTTTACGTATTCTGCAAAAATCTAATTTATCTGTGAGAATAATTCACAAAGTTGCAATCTTTAAATGTTTGATTGATGATATTGTTGAAGTAAACAAGAACAAGTCGTCCTCACTGCAGACTTTCTGCTCGATGCTGGAAAGAATATTTACTACAACATCCATCTGAAAAATCACAAAAATCACACGCCGAAAGTGTTCATAAGACGCCAATCCGAAAGCCATCGAACAAAAAAAATCAAGAGAATAATCTATTTTGTTTTATTCTTGATGGATGTAAATAAAATGTAGTATTTTACTCGCGAGTAATGATCATTTAAGGACAATTGACAGTATCACTTCAATTGTTGTAAAATTTTAACATTGGTCACAAAGATATTCTAATTATAAAAACCGATTCGTACATTCATGCACAATTTTTTGAAAAAATCTAACTTGTGATTTGGTAACTTTGTATCTCGCCTCATCCAATTTATAACCAACGTTTTTGTTATGTAAGTCTGCATGATGCGAAGTTGATTTACTAATTCCTAGAAATTTATTACTCTCTCTTTTCTATTCACTTCCCCATAATTGTCTCTGAAACTAGAAGATCTTTTATTCCCGATTCTTTCCTAGAATCTCTCTAGGATCAAATATTTTGTAATACCTTGCGTCCAGTAAATAGGTAGAAGCATTTCCTGGTTTCCTGGGTTACACAATCTGCATCTACTATGAAGGTAATTTCCTAGTAGAACCTCTGTATCTTCATTTTATCTTCATCATTCCATTTGTTTTTTTTTTGTTTTGAAAATGCCGCTGATCTGTTTCTGTTTTACCGATACTACCACGCCAGATGTTCTTCCGAGCAATATAACCCCACCTAGAGCAGTGTTTGCAAAATCTACTCTACAGACAGGCGTGGTCATGAACACCGAGTTCGCTTACATTGCAAGTGTCTGGAATCAGCTACCAATGCACATCTTTCCCCAACATAAGTTCAATATCAATATCCCCAGGCATCTCCACACGGTAGACACCACTCGAACTACTCGATTGTAATAATGTTTATCCTCTTGAGGTTGCTCTTTATATAAAAAAATGCTAATTCCGCAAAAGTGTTCTGATCCCACAGAACTTTGTGTCTCTGTCCTCACTATCACTATCAATTTCTATTGTAGTGCGTTTTGAGTATCTTAGTTTGTTATAATAATCTCAAACCATTTTGATAACGCAAATTTCAGTTTCGAATATGATTGCGGTTTCTCCTAGACCTTTCATATCGATACTCTCATATCCTTTTTTTTTCTTTATTTTCGAACTGTCTTGATTCCAATGAATGGTAAGTACTCTCTGGTTAGTAAAACGTTTCAATTAATATCGTTTCTTCAAGAAAATATGCTTTTCCTCGTTCTATCAATTGCATGTTTCCTGTTCTCTGACTAGCTATAAAGAAGTTGTTTTTCTCTCAGTTCTATCCAATAAAATACTTTTTCTTCCATCTCTTGACAGTCAATCTATCTAGGAGACGTAACTTCACCTGTGGACATTCTTTGATTGTTTTGATCGATTGTTTTCTGTGTTTCAACGCTTATATCCATCTGGGTGTTACATTTCTGCTCTTTTGACAACATCTTGGGCAGCCTAAAGCTTCTCCTATCTCAATCTCTTTTATTATTAACTCTTCTAGAACTGGTTAGTGACCTCATCAGATTTCCATGATACCTCACCAAAAAAGAGGAGCTAAAACTCATAGTTGAAATGTATAAACTGATGGATTTACACCTAGATTGAGACGCTAGAATTTTAGAGACAGAAATTGGTTCATACTAGTTTTTGTAAAAAGGTTTCTACGGAATATACACTGGGAAAGAATGGAGAAATCTCCTTCATTGTTTTTATACTGCTAGTAAGAAGCTTCAAGAATTTAAAACCATCCATTAATGGATTTTCTCTATCTCTACCGGTATGGGTCAATGTCTGAATATCTTGTATACCCGCCCACTGCTTCACGTTCCGCAACCATCACATCCTCTTCCGTCCCAATCCTCTCTTGCCTTCAATCTTGCCCTCGACTATCAGCTGAAGGAATTGATATTTATGGCCTCGCATTATATGGCCAAGGTATGCAATCTTTCGTTTCTTCGCGATGTTAAAGAGTTCACGGTCTTTATTGATACGCCCGAGAATATCCTCATTCCTCACTTTGGCAGTCCATGGTATCTTCAGAATTCTACGATATACCCACATTTCGAATGCCTCTAATTTGTTGATGTTTTTTACCTTAAGGGTTCAACCCTCCATCCCGTAAAGAAGCACTGACCAAACGTAGCACCCCACAAGTCTCAGACTAAGATCATTATCATTCCTTTTGCAGATCTCTGGCTTTATTTCTTCAAGACATGAGTTATAGACAATTTTCTAAATATGAAGAAAAACCCGAAGCATTTTTAACCAGGTGACTGAGGAATAAGAGAGATTATCACCTTTATGTGGACAAAAAATTTTTCCACAAATGTTTATTACCTAATTCTAGTCACTCTAAGCGTACAATTAGCCGGGCGGAAAAGTGCATATGAAAATTTCAATTTTTTTGATGATATATCTGAAATAGTTGAAAAATCTTGTCAATAATTTAGTTAATAAGTGTCTTGACGATTTGGTATGTTAATTTTTATTATCATCTCAAATATTTCTCAGCAAAAAATAGAATATGTACTCCCTGCACAAAAATATGGTATTCAAGAAGTATGTTTACAGTTTGAATCTAAATATGGACATTGCTTTCCGGGTTTTTTTGAGTATTTCGGCTGCGAATTGTTCAGGAAAAAATATTTTTTCACTCTTTCATATTTGCAAATTATTCTTCAATAAAATGAAATTATTTTGAAATAAAAATATTGTATCTAGATTAATAAAATACATTTTCAATAATAATCGCGGCTTAGGACAGCACCAAGTATAAATCTGTCACTGGATCTGTGATAAATGAGGATAAAAAAATTAAGGAACGGGAGAATACAAAGTTTAAAATTCTATATAAAAGCAATAACTTGAATGCGGCAAATATATTGTTTGTTGTGTTATTTTATTTATCAATAATTAAATTCCATTTCCAGAAAAGCCATATAATTGTGAAGTATGCGGAAGGACCTACAAATATAAACATACACTTAAGGCTCACGTTACATACGAATGTCAAAAAGAACCACAATTTTTTTGTTCACGTTGTAACTATAAAACTAAAGTTAAAACGAATTTAACGAAACATCTGAAAAAGCATTCGAGCGAAGAAGATTTAATGAATATTAATAATTATTTCTGATAAGAAATAACTGTAAAAATTATAAAAATTTATTAATAAAAGTCTGATTATATATTACTGTATCAAATTTCTGTTTTGTGACATTTTTAAGCAATTATCTTCCTTATTAGAAATAACTGCGGTCTTTTAAATCTAGTATGTGGACCAGTTAAGATCTTTTGGGCCTCATCAACACATTTATAATAAAATAAATCGTCCCATCGAAAGACAACTTCTATTTCAATATTCAACATCATTTAGCATATCATTCGGTTAAAAAAAAATATGTTAATTTTTTTCAGGCTATCAATGCGATACTTGCGGAAGGAAATATAAATTGAAATCTTCTGTACAAGAACATAAAAAATTCGTATGCCAAAAAGAACCTCAATTCGCCTGCCAATTATGTAGTTATAGAGCAAATTTGAAAGGGAATCTCAAGAGACATATGCGTTTGAAGCACCAAGGACATTATTTTTTCTGATTATCAATATTTGTTGAATAATAAAATCCGAATTGAAATAAATTGTTGACTGTTTTATCAGAAACTGGATGTAAACCGTTTGACCTAATTTCTAATAAAAGAGAGGTCGATGCAAAGAACCCTACACGATACTAAGATTTAACGGCTAATTACTACTACATAAGCAATTCCCAATTTTTATTGATTTATTAAATTAGTTCACTGACATCGGTTCGTTTGACCCATTTGAGAGCTACTATCACAAATAAAGGAGACGAAGAAAGGAAATAGAGAAGTAGTAAAATGCAGGAATTTTTTTAATTGCATGTATGTTTTTTAATACTGCATGGTTTATTATGAGAGTTTCATTTTTTTTATCGTATTGATGACCTTTTAATCTATTTCCTGAATACTGAGTTGTCTGTCCTATGTAAACATCGTCAGGTTATTTGATATATAATATTCTTATTGATGTTTTTGAGTATTTTGGATTATGGTTTAGTGGAATATTTTGATAATATACAAAGTCTCTTATTACTTGAGAAGGTCCCTATCAATATATTATGAAAAAATGTTTTATGGTCCGCATTTTCTTCATCAATTTATCCTTTTTTGAATACATTATTTATCATTTTTTTCATTATAATTCTTTTCTTTCGTTGCAGTTGAGCTTCTAAATTCAGAATCTAATAGTATATTATTGACATACCTTTAGTTAACTAAGATTATGTTGTATATTTTTTTAGGTTTTCAATGCGATACTTGCGGTAAAAAGTATAAATTGAAATCTTCAATAAGAGGACACAAAAAGTTCGAATGCCAGAAGGAACCACAATTCTCATGTCACCATTGTCCGTATAAAACAAAGTTGAAAGGGAATTTAAAAAAACACATCCATATAAAACATAAATTTTTAAACATATTGTAAACTATGTTGTACAGAAATACAGATTGTATGTTATATAGGCCTTTTTTTTTAATTTTTCTTGAAAGTTATACAGTTTATTATAGAATTAAAAAACCTTCACGTCCTTTGTGATTCCCCAAAAAATTATATCATAAATGTCAAAACTTTCGCATTCGATACCACATAAACGTGGTATCCAGAACCAAAAATAATTTCATTATAAAACACTGAGATAAAAATTAGAACAAAAATCATTTTTGATTCGAAACGAAGTTAAGATGAAACTGACATCCTGTTTTTGATCCTTGCTATCAAGAAAATATCTCCTATTTACATTATCAACCAACCAATGAAGAAATAGTTTTCGCAGACCCTCTTATCAATATTATAAAATATTTATGCCCATTGCTACTCATATATACTAACGAATATGTTTGTCCAACAATCAATCTTCCATTTGATGCAGTCAAGATACTTTTCCACAATTTTAGTTGATAAATTTTTCATATTGACCATATTTTAATGAAAATATATTTGTTTAAAAAATGTACGTTTTAGGTTTTCAACGGTACGTATGCGAAAGATGTATGAGATCTTATAAAAACAAATCTGATTTAAAAAAACATCAAAACAACGAATGCGGAAAAGAACCGTCTTTGGAATGTATCGTATGTGATTACAAAACATACAGAATGAGTAGTCTTAATACGCACTACAAAAGTAAAAAGCATTTGAATAATGTTAAAAAGTGGACTGTGAATTAGAACTGAGTAAACTTTACTAACAATGATTGTTGTTGTTTTTCACCCTCTTCCAGCGGTAACAGCTCCGAGAAAAATATGCTTGAGTGAAAATAGTACTTTTAACTTGTTCCTCGAATCAAATGATCAATATCCTGTGAAAAATTCTGAAATAATACAAGCAGCTTGATGAGCAGACTCTATGATGAATTAGCAATGTTTAATTCCAGAAAGATCATGTCTTCGCAGTCTATAAAAGCTATTTGAACAACTTATTTTATAGAATCGGAAAGCTCATTTATATATTCGTGTAAATTTAAAAAGCTTATGACAATATTTGTAGAAATAAACAATAGAAAGCTCGGAAAATTGTTGTTATAAATGAAGATATTGACAAGGTAATAATCAAAGGCTATAAATTACTATAAACGGACGCTGTAGCTTGTAGCCTTCGCTGAGAATGTTCACATATTGGTGAAGGAAGGTAATCAACAAGGTTCAACTATCGTTGTAGACGATGTTTCACCAGTTATGTTGTTTACTTCGAAATTCTAGATTCTATAAATCGAAATGACAATCGTGCCAATGATCGGATTGATAACATTAACAGGAAACATCTTCGAATTAATTTGAAGTCGTTTACCGATGATGAAAATGACAACATTATCTAACTACATAGAGTTGATAATATTATTGATTTAGGTGATGATTTGGTTGATGATAACGATAGTAATTGTGATTTTATCAACAATTCAAATTTTTTTTTAATACATTCTCCCTTTATTTCCATATACTTTTCAGAACGTGTGATTAAAGCTTCTATGCCACTTTAAAAATAATATTCGACTTCTAAATTAATTCGGTCTCCAGGTTTGCGAATTAAACATATCCGTTCGGAGCCAGATCAGGGCTATATGGTGGGTGGTAATCTCTGTGAAGCCACATTTCTCTACTTGGGCAGCGAAGCATTGTGGACTGGAGTAAACACGCTTCTTGGTTGATTTTGCCGTACCTTTTTTAAATACTTTTTGACGCAACTAACATTGAAGTCAATCAAAACGCAGTCCCAAAATATTGTAGCCATCACTTTTTTTGGTTATTTTTGAGACGTTGTTTTCTGACACGGACTAGTCTTTCCGGAATCTCTTTTGGATGTATAGCCCGTTACAATTGATGGTCCTCGCGGCGCAGCTCTAAAAACCACTCACAACATTCTACTAGACGCTGCGATGAGGCACTAATTATGTTTAAATGCTCATGTACGATACTTAGAACACTTGTTTTGAAAATGTAGATTGTCTATTCTCAATTTTCGTTTACCTATTTCAGTATTGTGTAGTATTCCATCCAATGATTGAGATATTGCTCTTGCTCTGTAATTCTACATTTTATTTCTTTCCCTTTTTTATCAAAAATAACTAGATATTCATAGTTATCGCAACTCAATATAATTTCATTGTTTTCTAGTTGTATTTAGGTTGTCTCCTCTCCTATGAACAAGTACTGTGTCTTTTCATTTCGTCTTCCAAGTTGCTAGAGCTTTCCAAACATATTTTGAAAGGTATTGAGCAGATGCAGCACCTTTGTCTCAGGTATTGGTTTACTGTGAAGGTTTCTGATACTCTATTTTCGATTTTTATTGCAGATTTCATATCTTTATATAAGGCTTTTGTATGAATTTCCCATAATTTTGATATTGGTAAGGTATTTTTTGGTGAATCTATTAACTTAATGTGTACTGGTCTATTTTCTTCTCTATCAATTGCTTTAAAGAAAACGCGTTGTCTGTACACGACCTTCCAGCTCTAAACTAACTCCGATCTTCTTTTTAGTAATTACAAAACACAACAAACAACTGAAATAAAGTAAAAGTATGTATTTGAAACACTTTTTCATGATAGTATTTTATGCAAAGTATATAGATGTTGTTAAACACGAAACGGGCCAGATTTTGCTCCTCAATTTATGTAGATTCATATCTGTTCTTAAAATTGAGTAGCATTTTCATTGTTCTCATGTATTTTCAGGAAGGTGGAGATGTGGAATGTGCAATAGATCGTATAAACAAAAATCTCATTTGACAGTCCATCAGAAATTTGAATGCGGTAAACCACCGAGCTTCGAATGCGTTTTATGTGATTATAAAGCGCATAGAATGAGCACGCTCAACATTCACTATAAAAGCAAAAAACACTTGGAGAGGCTCCATTTATAAATCGTATAAATAGACCTTTTCGTTGCTGAATTATCTCCATCGTTAACATTGTCAATTATTTTGGTTGAAGTAGAAAAATATTTTGAGATGTAAACATCAGAAAACGAAGATATAATCGAAATAATTGGATATTTTATAAATGTTTAAAGATAGTATGGAGATAATTTAGTTCTCCAACCTCCAATATAGAGAATTATACTACTACACAAGGAGAATCTCCTGACAAATCTGATTGTCCTTGAAACTCAAAATTGAAGATGGTATGTGAAGAAATCGTTTTTGGACGAAGCTATAGAAATAGAGACTAGAATATTATCTTAACAAAAATAGGATTTTCAAGTTCGCTTTTCCAACTATTTCCTTCCTGTAATTTTGTTCATATGTGCTCTAATTAGATCTCATGAAATATAATTTAACTTTGTCCGCATTTGTTTCCTTATAGAATAGCAGTTAAAATGAACTCAACAATGAATTATTATTCAGTTTTTATGGTGTTCAATATAAATTTAATTCCTTACATTCAATACCGTAAGGTCACGGAATACTATACTAACCTAATTTTTCTTTTTATGATAAGAAAAAACAATTCAAGCTCATCTTAATATGGGGTGAAATTACCTCCAAGATACAAAAATAAAAAAATTAGTGTCCTAAACAATATTTCGAATTTACTTGCCCGATTTAAGTACCACGCATGTGTCTTAAGGTTTTAAATGGTTATTATCATCAGAAATACGTGAAATCTAAAAGCCATTTTCTAATTATTGATCTGTCAAATGTACTTTGGAATGTTGAATGAAATACAAAAAATTTTAATCAAATATTCAATGAATGTTATAGGTAGAGTTTGTATTGTTTAAAATGCTGTTACTTCTTTTTTTAAATAAAAAGAAATGCTGTTTAAACTAATATTATAACGTTTTCGGAGGACAGTGAAGCAGCACAACCAATAATGTACGGAAAATTTTTCTGATATTACTGATATTGTCTTCTACGTAACCAGTTGCCACAGTTGTCGATTTCCATTCCACTTATCGTTGGATTGGATCGATTGTTATACCACAGTTTGCCCTAATAAACGTACGTCGAAACGTGCAACGTGACATAACCTAAAAGTATTTATGCCAACCACTTGATTGGTGCGATTCCCCTTATCGAACCGTAAGAAAACTCTGTACTGGCCACAATGATAAATATTGCCTCCATAACCAATCTCATCATCATATACAAGAGACAAAAATACCGTTAATGGCTACTACTTCCAAAATTATATAGGCTAGGTCGGGTGCATCTATAAAAAATTTCCTCAAGTCATCTTTGAATACATATGTCTTCTGGACTACATCATTCCTGCTAATTGCCTTCATAAGTGCATGAACTTTCACGAATGATTCTTTTGTTTTGTAATTTTTTTTTTATTAGCCCACCTTGTTGATGTCTTGTAATGATAGTTCTTTGAAGCAAGCAAGTACAACTCATTGTTTTTTATGTACAAGATCCGATTTTTTGGATATTAATCAAGTTGGAAATTTTTTTCTGCACAAGTGCGGTTTGAATAAAACCCGTGATCTATTTCGAATTCTCGTGCTCTGCATCAAAGAACCACTAAACGACTAATCTATAAACATAACCTCTTCGATTTTTGTGTTGGATCTTCAGCAGGAGGCGAGGTTGTGACATTAGAAAATAGATTGCTCAAAAATTGAGCTATTATCTCCAAAACTTATCTCAATGTACTTAGTGTAATGCCAAATGGGTCAGCAATAACTCTACGGGATGCTGGTTATGTCCAGCAAACCATAAAATCATACACTCAATTTCCCAAACTCTTTGGTGAGAGGAATATTAGTTCCAACTAGTATATCTGTTATGGCCTGACTATTTATCAGTAGTGAGAAATTTCCAGTTCTCCGAACGCCAAAAGACGGATGGGTGCAAAGAAGGAGATCCCACCAATTCCCTGTCATTTCGACAAGTCTTCATCCTCATTCATGACACAGTTTCACGCGTAGACACCTGGTAGACCTGGCCTGTTGACTTTACACCCTTGGTTTCTTTTTCTGGAGGACTTATTGTATGTGTGTCTGCACCGAGTAATCCCTTTCCAACTTTCTCTATAGCTGCAATGTATTACTCGGCATTTGGCCGTTGCTCATGAAATGCGATGTCGGAGGGTGTCTCCTTGTGGGTTGACTCTGAAAACCTAGAATCTTGGAAATAATTTCTGTTTATTTTGAGTTACTTTTGTACTTTTTGTTTTTCTTTTTTGTTATTTTGAAATCAGTATTCATACAATTTCAAATTCAACCTTTAATAAAATAGTGTGTAAATATCCACTGATGATTTATGTGGTTTAGTGTTCTGATTTAATTTCTTGATTATCTAAAAAAATTGTGTAGCTCATTCTAAGATATTTTGTCTTGACTCACCATCTGCAAACCGACAATTATTTCAAACTACGAGTACTATATTTTCTTGTAAAGATTTTTCGTGATAAATTTTGAACTAAAAATCAAACTGAATATTTTCATGTATCGAGACATTGTAGAAGTTGAAGCTTTTATTGAAGTCTTTATGAAGGTTATTTTGAGGGTATTCTAAGTACCAATCAGGTAAGTACCCGATGTGTATTGTCAAGAGGAAATATCTTAGAAGGAACTATACTAAACTATGAACAAATTTTCAAACGATGTAATATTAATAGATTTTTAAATAGTTTTAGGGAAAAGGTATCAGTGTGAAAGTTGCTGCAGATCTTACAAGAATAAACGACATTTGAGAATGCATCAAAGATTAGAGTGCGGAAAGGATAGCCAATTGGTGTGCACGGTTTGTAATTTCAAAACAAAAAGACCCAGTACTCTGAAACATCATTTAGGAACCAAGAAGCATTTGCGAAATTTGGAAACTAGGCAAATAGAATGAAGCAAACACTTTGTAAAAGTGATAATTATAAAATATATGATTTCATTAGTAAATTCTACTTGGTATTATTAATTTATTTCTCTTCTTTTTGTATTTTAATCATCGTATCACACATCATTTTTCATATTTGGAATAAATTTGAAAAGTTCTACAATTAAATTAAATGTTGGGAAGATTTCATAAGAAATATAATTACATATTTGATTGACAATTGAATTTTAATTAATGTACAACATTCGCATCAACCAAAACTAGTTATTAGCCAATTGTAGTTGTTGATAATGTTGTAGATGGACCGTAGTGTTACTGGCACTAACATAGATGACCATATCTTGACTGTAGTCGAAATCTCCTTCCAAAATGCAGCTCTCAAATATCGACACATTCCAGGGAAACCTTATTATCCACCATCTTATGCGATGAGGTCGTCAGTTTTCTTGACTGCTTCCTATTTGCGTGAGTTCAGTATCTGATCGGTGTCTTCTTTCCTTCAGATCAGTATCATGCACCTTTCTTAGCATTTGATACGACTACAAGAGTTGATCCATTACAGATACAGCTGTCTTTACTGGAGATCCTGCCAATTGTTTTGATATCGGTATTAGTTACAATGATCACGCACTATTTGTACTGTAAGTGGATCCAATGAAACTATTTTTCTGGTGTTAGCGACTTGTAATTGTCGCTAATGTTGTAGTTAGATCTTAAGATGTCAGGTATTGCTCTGGACGCTAGATTGGATGATGATCATTTCGCATTCAATGATTGACTATAGTACAAATCTTCCAAAATGCTGCTCTCAAATATCGACGCATTCCAGAGCTTCTTATTACTTATGAGATAGGGTGATAAGTTTTGTTAGCTGCTCGATATTCTTTCTACTATTCTCCCATTTCCTTCAGTGTAGTGTCTACTTTATTTTTTTCCTTCTGGTTCTAACGTTCTCGTTGGATATATGTTTTTTCGACTTAAAGCAGCCTCCACGAGTTGGTCCATCGCAGATACGCCCGTTGTTACTCGGGACTCTTCAATAAATAGTCCAACCTGTTTCTTTATTTTTTGTTAGTCTTGTTGATCGTGAACTAGCTGTTTTTTAGGTCCTCGTAGTTTTTTCTGGTGTAGTCAGCTACCACATTTGTAATTTGCATGGATTGTAAGCTCTTGGTATCTTCTTTCAATACTACCCTCAAGATTTCTCTCTTGGTAGATCTGCTAGATCCAGATGTATTAAGGGATGTACCACTGCTTTAAATGTTTGGGTTCTAGTGTAGTATTCGGTAATAGTTACAATGTTCACTTACTATTTGTATCCAGCAGTAAAATATGACGAGGTTAAAGAAGTTATAGCAGATTCTAGAGCTTGTGGTGATGATTGCCGACTATGAATTTGAAAGCGTCGGTTTAAATATTTAAAATAGGAAAAAAATAAAAGAATGTTCCCCCAATTGACGTATGGTATGTGTAAAGAAAGAATTGGGCGTGCTTATGGTGAAGTCTCGTTTGTATTAAATATTGTATCAAAATATCTAAAGCCATCAAAGTCTTTTTTATCATTCATATTTAGTATTATATATCAAGCAGTTATCTTTATCATCCACCTAACTGGAATAATAAATCCCCTTCAAAGATAATTGATTTTATATTAATTTATCTGATTTTTCTCTCTTAAAACTTGTACGTCATAGAGAGAGTACAAAATCATATGGAAACGACGTTGCCATACTTTCGAAAACGTATGAATATTTAGGAAATATGAAATAATGTATTTTTACTTCATGTTAATTGTACCTGAGGGAAACCTTCAAAGGCGTGTCTTACGCAAATCAGTGATCACTACTAATCAGATTACGTTGATATTCATGTCTCATAGTTAGATAAAAAACTGACAATATATATATATATAATACTTAAATTAGTGTATATTTAGTTGTAGATGACAAAGTATTGATTTCAAACGACAGAATAAACTCGAAAAGAAGTTAATTTTAACCTCTCAGTTGTAGATTATCCATTTTTCTGTCATCTATGCTGTAGAAGATACAAATATAAAGGAAATTTACAACGCCATTTGAAATTCGAATGTAACCAATCACCGAAATTCTTGTGTCCCATTGAAGGATGTCCGTATATAAGTAAATTGAAGTCTAATAGAGACAGACATGTCAAACTTACCCATTCAGAAGAAAATAAAATTGTTTATAGACAAGTAGGAACATCAAAGAGTGAAGATATTCCGATGGTGTACAAGCAAGTGAATGTTCCTAATAATTATCCTAAATATCCTTACAAATCGTCATTTTAAATCAGAATAAAACACGGAAATGATCTTAATTACACTTATAAATTGAATATCGAATAAAATATTTTAGATGTGAACGAAGAAATATGTTTTTAGTATTACCTAGATAGTACAGATGCCTAGTATGAATTATATATAGCACACTCTTTATTTGGGAGGAAAATTGTTTATTATGCTACCAGTTTGAGTTAAAAATTGCTATGCTTGTTGAAGTTTAGTCATTACGTGGGTTTCTTTTCCCGCAGTTATTTTCTTTCTTTTCAAAATTGTGCGTAAGGTTCCTAATGAGCTGCAGTATCTTGCTCAGTAGTTCCTTGCTCATCCGCGATTGTTCAATATTCACTTGGAAGTCTTCAGAGATGGAGCTTCTGATCTCCGCTTCCGCCAAGAGCAACGTTCGGACAGTAATTCCTCTTCTTTATACAAGGTTCCTAATTAAGAGTGCATGTACGTTCAGTACGTCCTCAAATGGTGCACGGCTTTTACTGAAAGTCACATGAAAGTTCGCGATGAAGATAAACAGTGAGTTGCTCAAAGATCGAAGGGACACTGTTCTTGATCTTGTTGGACGCATTTCCCGTGGCAAAAATGAAATAACTCCAACAGAAGCGTTCGGTTATCGCAAGATGAGTGTTCTTTAGGACCTACGAATGCCGACTGATTGGCAAAACGACAACGACAACATCAAATTATCAAATAACAATGTCAAAATTTTTTCTTGAGGAAGATGCGCGATGAACTGATAATATTGACAACTCTAAAAGTAGTTTTTGTGTGTATTCGAGATAACGCTCGCGTTGTTGCCAAATTATGAATTTTGTATTATTTCTATGTATTTTTTTGAAATAAATACTTCCGAAGGGAAACTTCAAAACAAAATGTTTAATCTTGCTAGGTGATGGTTACCTTTTTCCTTTTCTTGCAATGTTTTTATGATTTTAAAGCGTTACTATGTTTTATTACAGCAAAGGGATCTTACTCGTGTACCAGATGTAACATATTTTATATACATAAATACAATTTAACCCGCCATTTGACATACGAGTGTGGTGGTGAAAGAAAATTCACTTGTCCCAACTGTTATCACAAATTCAAACGAAGCGATCATTTGGTATCCCATATGAAGTCTAGGTCATGTCGACAAATGAAAGTTTGGAAAGTGTAATAAAACAGGCAAATCTTATCATAAAGACGAAATTTCATTGTTTATTGTATATTTTAGTTTGATATAAACTAGCGAGCAAAAAATTGAGGTCACTTCAGAAATTGCGAATAATTTTAGCGTCAATATTGATAAGGATTAGTAGGCGTTAATGTTTTTCCGATACTTGATAGCTGTCATTAGCCGTCATTCGATGTACTTGCCCTTGCCTGTTTTCCAGTTTACTGTTGATTCATTGTGTAAAACCTAACGATTGCAAAGTGTAGTGATTCAACAGGACCATAATACGTTTAGATCCGATTGTTGTGGCAAGAATTATTGCGCTGTTATAAGATAACGTGAAACTGCAAGAATTGTTGTTGCTAGACTTTGTGGTATGCAAAGGGTGTACCAGCGCTTTCTGGAGAATGGCCTGATCACTAGAAGACCAGGGTCTGGGCGAGAAAGACTTACCACTCAACGAGATGGTATCCACAAGTTTGTGGAATAGGACAGCTACTAAGCGAAATCAGTTGGAAGAAGTGAGAAATGTCAACGTTATTGAATGGACCGTTAGAAGAAGACTTCATGCTGCTGGACTGTAATGCAAAAGAATGGCTACAGGTCCCCCCAGCATCGGACTGCAAGATTGACATTTGCCGGATATGGAATGATGATGACTGGAGCTGGGTATTGTTCTCAGATGAATCGCGTTTTTGCTTCTCTGGGTCAGATGGACGTAGACGAGTGTGGAGAAGACTTGGGGAAAGATATACTGAAGTTTCCATTGACGAGCGTCTTCCATTTGGCGGTGGGTCAGTTATGATTTGGGCGGGAATCACTGCACAAGCTCGTACAGAGCTGGTATTCATAGAAAATGGCTCCCTAACCTCTCACAGATACATTAGGGAGGTGCTAGAAGACCATGTTATGCCTTTCATGGTAACTATGGGGGAACGTGGCATTTTTATGCAAGATAATGCGAGACCACATACAGCCAGAATTGTCAGGGAGTCCGCAGCCCAGATATGAATCCCATAGAACATGTCTGGGACGAGTTAGGACGACTGATCCATAGACACATACCAGCACCAAGAGTTGCCCAGGAGCTGAAGAAGATTGCTGTTGCAGGAATGGGATAACATCGACCAGAATGTGATTCGCAGCTTAATTCAAAACATGCCGCGCCGGCATTTGAATTTCGCCCAAAATGTTAATTTGTTGCTTTTTCGGAATAAATCATTAAATTCAAGAAAAAAAGCATTTTAATGTAGACTATAGAGTATCAGCTTACTAAAAGCGCATGAAATGATATACAGTTTGCGAAAATTTTCAAAGAACATGAAAATTTTAAGGTAACCTCAATTTTTTGCTCGCCAGTGTACCGGCAGGAGAAAATATAAAAATAAAAACGTTTATTGCCTTTTTTTATTTACTTTTAACCCACTGGTTGATTTGATAGATTACAAAATTCAAAAACTGATACACGTATCAAACCCCTTTTAGAAAATAATACAGAATCTATTACAGGAATTTTTCTATTGAAATACCGAAAACATTTTTTTCATAATACAGTCGAGCTTCTTGTATAATAATGATGATGATATAAATATTAATAATGTTTTTGTATTGATTAATTTATAATTTTTAGGTGAGTTCCAGTGTACGCGATGCTTTAGAGTGTACAAATACAAGTGTAATTTGATACGTCATGCTAGATACGAATGTGGAAAAGGGCCTCAATTTGAATGCAAATATTGTTACAAAGCTTTCACCCAGAAATGCACGTTAAAAGCCCACGTCGAACATGTCCATGGATTTTTCTACACTAGAATTAATTATCACAATCAAACAAACAACTAGCTTTTATTTTTTTAATTTTTCCATATATTTTTTAAATAATTGGTTATTTTAGTAAATGTAAAACTAAAATTAATACTTTTAAATTTTGATTCGAAATTTATTATTATATTATAAAGTACAACGTCCATTTTTGTAGTTTTCAGAAATTAACAAAAATAACGAAACACGACTTGTCTGAATTCTTACTGAAAATGCTTTTCTGCATATTTAGAAATCAATCAAACTTCAAAATGCAACATTCTTTCTCATCTTTCTTTTCATAATCAAAGTTCTCATACACATTTCCAGAAATATTTTCACAATACTTCTTCAAAATTAAGAAAACTATCAATATGAAGCAAATTTTTTATGTTGCATAAAATCCCACCACCTAACATTAACAATTTGAAAATTATGTTTTTTCTTAATAAAAACAAAATCCAATATTTATTATAAACGAATATACTTATAAATGTCAAAAGATAATTCAGTTTATTCTATGTTTCCAATTTTTACCTTCAAGAAAGCATCTAATATAGTTTGCATTCAGCTAGAACTTGTTAGTGGGTATAACACCCTGCCTCTCTTTTGAACTCCTGTCATCATTGTTAACAAATTGATCCGTAATTTTAAATATAATGGTACAAACGCTATCAAAACTTCTTTTTGCTCTTCTTCAAAATCAGTCCTTGACGTCACCATTAGGAAAAACTAGCTGCTGTTTCTTTTATCTATTTCTTCAACGTCGTCAATATTTACTTCATCTGAACCTGAACCTTCTAAAGACCTTTCTGTTATCTCATTCCAAGAAAGGTTAATGTTTTTTACAGTAATCAAGATTTTGTAGCTTTTCCAAAATTCTTTTATTAATTGTGCTGAATATATTCAAAGAATCGATTTGTTGAAATGTTTAATTTCCTTTTTGAATTATTGTTTTAAAGACTCTCGACGACTAGCAACGAAAGTTTCGCTTATGTCACTTTCCTGAGCTTGAATGAAGATAAAACTTGCTTTTTCCATTATGATAGTTTGGCTTCATTTGGTTCCATTTCCTCTATAATGTTCTAGAACATATGATTCTATTTGCAGAGCTTAACGTAGTTGAAGTTGCTGATGGCAGTATTTTATATATACCAAAATCGAATCTTCTAATCACTAGCATTTCAGTTTCCGGTGAAATGATCAATCTAGTTGCTTTTTTTCTTTGTTTTTCATCATGACTCATGATAAAACAATGTCAAAAAATAGTTGAAATGATAAAAATGCGTCCATACAGCACCTCGGATTGAGATAAAAGCGCTAAACCGAAATAACGCCAAGCTGTATTTTTCTGGAGATTTTATAGACTTATTGCTAGGTAAACTTGATAAGAAAAGTTGGTTTATCGATGTTGATAAGTAAATTAAATAACCGAATGTGATTAAATCAGAGGATTTTGATACAAAATTTATTAAACTACGTGAAATTATTGTCCATAAAAATTTAATCGAGTAAATCAATGTTGTGTGGTATGTGGCTCTATTCTGTAAAAACGACATTTCACCAAGGTTAATACCAACTAATCAAACATTTCTGACTACGCCAGTCAATAAAACGCACCAAATAGTGGATCAGTGGATCTAAAAGTCCTTCAACAGAAACTTCATAGCTTTTAACCTAATATTCTCTCGTAAATCTTTATTAAAAAAGAAGAAAATAATCACGATGTATAGCGGCTACAGGGCATTATCAGTAAGAGTGGACTGTATGTATCCAAAATGAAATGTCAAACATAACATAAAAAAAAGCAGTGTTGCCAACTCAAAGTTGGGAACTTTTAATAGAAACACCTTGTGTATAAAAGCTACACAATTGAAAGAAATTTTTGTTTTTACCTCAAGTTTCCAAACAATATTAATATCAAAGTTAGAAACGCCACTTTTTTACATTTACTATGATGATAATTGTACTTTTAGGCCAGTAAATTAGAATGACGCTATAGAAAAATATTCATCATGATTTTATTTATTAATTTCTCTAATTTATCCCTTTCGCACAATTATTTGTTCATTTACGTGGGATGATTGGAATTAATGATGAAAACAGAAGCTTTTATGAAAGTATACTTTTTTTAAAAATATAATTTTTAATTGTACGATCGAACTGAATGATGTTTATAAAGCATTTTTTAATAAAACTTTATCGAAAATATTTGGTGCTTTGATACGTCTCTTCACTCGATCATCCTCTTCTATATCCTGCTTAACTCCTGCTATTCAAATTCTTCTTTTCCTCCAGCAGCATTCTCACAATTATCTTCTGTTACATTCTGGCAATGCGTCTTGTCCATCTTGCTTTTTGTGCTCCAATTATTTGTATTATTTCCGATTTGCACGTCGTGGGTATTTTTTTGCGACTTTTCTTCACCATATTTCTAGTTTATTCTAATCTTTCTTGGTCATAGTCCATTCTTCTGATGCATATATTCTTGCTGGTTACAATTGTTACAATTGCCATTTTTGATAGTGGTAAATAACCTTCGACCGATAACCATTTTTAAAGATCAAAAAGTGGTAAGGAAAGTTAAAGACGCCCAAGGTAAGAAACTTAAATAATTGTTTGTATTGAAATGAATTTTTGCAGGTTTTGCAGTTTTCTGTACCCAATGCGGTAAGGCATACAAAAACAATCACACTCTAAAAATGCATCTTCTGCTTGATTGTGGCAAACCATTGAAATATAGATGCTCGAAATGTGATCGAACGTTTAGAAGAAATAGAAATATGCAACAGCATATCAAAAGGATGCATCCAGAGTAAATTAAAGCAGAATCGCGAATATATAATTGTTCGAAATAAATGTATTCTACTATCGGTTGTTTTATTTCAATTTTGACGATTTTGAATGATGGTGATGAGCAGTTGAAAGTACTAAGATCTTTAACATTAAAAAGAGATTAACTAATTAGAAATATGTTATAAAAGATTTATATAGAATTGTTTTGCTCACATTATTATCATTTCTAGATTTATTTATATATCATTTCCACTATTGATAACATTGCTGAAAGTCTCAGTTGTGATGCTGTTCAGTTCCCTATCGTTTCTCTCCATCTTCTTCCACATCCTTCAAGTGCCGCTCCCGAAGCGCCATTTTCCATTTCGGGAACAAGAAGAACTAGATCGGGTTAATAAGGCGGGTGATCACTCACGATATCTCAAGTGGAAGAGGACGAGAAAGAAGCTCAAAATAGAGACACGGCGGCGAGGTTTTAATAGCTTCTTCAGGAAAGCTAATGGAGGGATGATTTCTAATCAAACTGTCAGTTTCATGGGCGTAATTTAATATTAAAAAGTCGGGCTACATACCCAAGATCATCATCAAGTTGAACTAAGAATTTTGAAGGATTGTTGGAGGCTTCTTTGACGTGGTGATCTTTAATTCCGTTTCCAGTGATTCTATTGGAGCAATGAAAATTTGGTAGATGTAATGTATAGTTTGTACTATTGGGCAGTCGGTGCAAATGGTTTTAATTAACTGTCTGGAGAAAAGAGATTAAGTAAATATGTTACTATGTTTATGGGGCGGATTGGAGAGGTGTTTTCGAAAGCCTGAAGAATGGTTCGCCAATGTAAACACTAAACGTCGAAGGTAAGCGGCAGGAACTAGTGACTACACAACCAACACCGGGATCAATTTTAAAAACACGAGTAAACGGGATTAAATCGAAGAATTTTTACGACTTACCCCACCTGGAATTTTGTTCGACCTGGTTTTGTTATAAATCAATAGATGACAAAGTTGTCGCTGTGAAATGAAAAGAAAAAATTCCATAAATCAACGCGATATGTCTTTTCTAACAATAAATGAAATTACATTTGTTTTGTATGCATTAAATGTTATATAACGTCACAAAACCAATCTCTAGTTTCCGAAAAATTATTAAATGCTTCCTTTTCTACCACATTATTCTTTACTTTTCAATTTGTACATATTCCATTTCCACTTTATATAAATTCGAACGAAATTGTTAACTAGGCTACGAATTTTTTTATTGTGAGTTTGTGAGAATATTCAATTTACATATTTTACATTATATTTTGAGCATATTTTCAATCTCCGATACATAAGTTTAGATTATTTATTAGAGAACACTTTGGTGTTTCATTTTCACAATCCCACAAACAATCAAATTTAATAAGTATTTAAATTTTCTAATATTTCAAATTGTCTATTAAATATTAATGTATGTTTTTATTTTAGGTCCAGTAACATGTCCAAAATGTGAAAAACAGTACAAAAATACGAACAGTCTGAACGCTCATCTGTATCAAGATTGCGGTAGAGCCAAACGATTCTTTTGCTCATTTTGTCCTTCTTCCTTCAAAAGAAAACAACAACTTCTGGTACACATGTCACGAAAACATCATCATTTTTTGGTACTATCATAGCCCAAACTACAAAAGTTATTTTTTAATTTACTGATATTAACTGCCTTATTCTTTGCAAACAATATAATCAAAATACAAAGAACACAAATATGTTTTAGGGTTGGGGTATAAGCCACGGCAACTATCTATAATATTCTACTTTTTTTCGCATCAACCGTGTCGGTTATTCAATTATAGATATTATATTATAGGCTTGTTAAGTTAAACTCCTTGCTGCAGACTAAAATCAAAATCAAACCAACGATTTATTATGGTACGAACCATGGTAAAGGTGAGAATATTGGGAAAAATTTCTAATCGAAATGCATGGAGGTCAAATAAGAATATGGAATCTGATGAGATCAAGCCAACCAATTACAAACCTATACTCAGATGATCAGAATGATACCCCTAACATTCTTCTGCAACAAGAGACTGATACCTTCGATATTAGCGAGGGGGAGGTTGAAGCAGCGATCCCAAGGTTAAAAGGTTACCAGGACGGGTCAACATCAGCGACAAAATGATTGAGTATGTTGGCAAGTCACTAATAAAGAAGCTGACAGCACTATTTAACTTGACGATGTCTCCTGGGACAGTACCCAGTGAGTGGGAAACTAGCATCATCATCCCTATTCTTAAGAAAAGGAAAAAAGAACGACTCAAGGAATTACTAAGGCATATGTCTTCTTAGCACCACAATGAAACTTCCAACAAGGATATTAACACAGTACCACTCGCAAAGTACAAGAATGAATTAAGGCTTCAACCACAATAGACGTAATATTCATACTGAGACAAATTATAAAAAAAGTTACTCAGTAAAATAATCTGGCCTTATATGCTTTGTTGACCTAACTCAGACGCATTTTACAGGATGATGCTGTTCTCATAGCAGAAGACGAAGGCAATATATAAATAAATGCTTTTCAGATTCAACCAGAACATTTCGATATGGTGATTTCTATTCTTAAGACAACGTCTATGACAATAAGTGTAAAGAGAAAACAACTTAACAACTTCTCCGAAAGACAGAGTTGAAAACTCTTGGATAAATAGTCGAAGTAACTCTCTGGGACAGAAAAAAAAGTTTTGACATTAGACAGGTCTTCGATCAGATACAAATGTAGTCAGATAAGTATCGAGGAGAGTAGATTGGCTAAAAAGTTAACTTGACTATTCTTTCATATCTCCAGACAAGACGAAGATCTCTGGCAATTGAAGCCATCCCACATTCTAGACTTTTTGAAATGAGTTGAAGTTGAAGTTGAAATTGATCAGCTGTAAACATTGGGTCCTCCAGTATCGCAGCAATTGATCCTTTAGACCTCAAATACCGTACAAATAGACGATAGCTTTTAAGAATATGAATTGAATCAACCAGGAATACAAGAAGTGCATGGATAAATAGTAATAAATTCAAAGAAAAATTTACAGGATACCAGAGGATTGCTACTATGAGTATTGGTGATTAGGATCAGAATCTGGACTCCTTATTTGAAAAAACAAAACGCTATTTATAATAAGAAGTCTACCGATAATATTAGAAACCTTTAAGGCGATGAGTTGGAATATTCAGTGTATTAGATTAGATTATTTCCCACATCTTCTTTTTCTTTCTCAATATATTTATTTAATTTCTTTCAATTGCTATTTCCTCAACTCTTTTTCTTTTGCATACTTGTTTTGTCATCTCAATTTCGTATTGGTATATCCGTAAACGAATTCATCATATGTAATGAAATCATTTTGTGTTTTTTGTATTTTTAATTATAACTATCTAATTACTTATTGTTATACAAATATATTGTTAGTATATTAAGTTTGGATTGTCCTATATAGTACTCATAAGAAATAGTTGGAAGAGACGTTGGACGTTTTATCAAAATACTCAAAAATATGATCAAGAATTTATATTCGACATTTATTAAGTAATATTTCAATTGTTTAACTATATTGTACATATTAATCATCTTCTGAAAAGTGAGACTTCGTATTCACTGGTGTCTACCAACTGGAATTGGTGGTATATGGTATCGATGAAATTTTTGGGTCTAGTAGCATAAACTGCTTTCATTTCTTCGCTAATTTCTCTTGAATATCGTTTCTATCCATGATATTTTCGTCATTTATTTCAATATCCACATTTTTACCAACAAATGTTTCACACAACTCTGAAGAGGTTATATGAAACGAGGAAGGAACTGTCGGTTTGAAGAAGATGATGTTGTTTGCGGTGATAAACCATTGATTCAAGAACTGCAAATGAATATTTTGTGGCGTTTTCTGTAGCTATGTATTGACCTTCAAGTTTATCTGTTATAGTACAAAACAAAACTGCTTCTTAGACTTTTGCTTTTTTGCTATTGTTGATGAGTCTTCATGAAACCACATACGGCTTTTCTGGCAGCTACGAATATCATAGAATGGTATGTATGTTTCATCATTTCATCACTATTTCGAAGAAGATACGATGTCTACCAATATTTCTAACGTTTTCCTTGCGATTTGCTTTTTGGGATATAAAAAAGAAGGTTGCCTCAATCGCTTGAATCTTCTGCGCTCATATGTCCCACTTTCTCAAAATTTCCAGCTGTAAAATAAGAAACTACCAGCACGTTCCTCATCACCAAGCGAGATTTAACTTTCATCACTTTCAAACTGACCTTGAAATTATACTAGATCATAGAGCGAATGATGATGACTTGCATAGAATAAAAAATTGAGATTTTATTATAAAATTGTTTATACAATAGATAAATTATTTTTAAATTGCTATAATCAGTTGAATTTTTAAATATTTTCTCATATGTATGGAGCAGTAATTATACGTCTTCCATTTGCAAATGAGTATGCCAAAAATAATAATGAATAATTATAAAAAATATATAGATATAATCAATTAACTTAAAGATCTACATGATATACTCAATATTACGCCCTATCCTATAATCTAGTATTAGTTGATGAGCCGATTGGGTATTTCTAGTAGATCTTTGAAAGAATATAGTGTGCAACACGTGCAAAAATCATTTATTCCATATTTATGTGATGATAAGTTTGTATGGAATATCTCATTTTCCGTTCCAGTTGCATAATATAATATCACAGGATTCATTTCAAAGATAATAAATAGTTTCAATTATTTTATTTGTTATTTATTTAATTAACATATTATATGAATATTTACGACAAAATAACATTTTTTGATAGAAAAAACACGGTTATCCGTCAAAATTGTATAAAAGGCATCAAAATCTAGCTATTAAACAGAATGTAAATCAAAAGTTTTCTTTGGAATGAAGAATGAAAGTTTCAAGTATTTTGTTAGGTTAGGTAAACAAAACTCTCTTTTATTCTTTATTTTTTTGCCGTAACTCAGTTTCCTTAGTTTTTTCCCACAATTTTTAACTAAAATAAATAAAAATAAACTATCAATAAATGCCTTTGTCGTAAAACTAAATTACATTTTTTATGTTTTTTTTTAAGTCCGATAGAACTAACTGCCAAACGGCGCTTACTTTTTGACATTTATAGCACATAAACCCTCAAAATCATATTTGTATCATTTTTGACAAGTGTGCAAAGTTTGAATTGAATCCGATCGTTGAAAGTATCCCAAAAGTCACTCAAAAAACATTGAAACTGCAGATTGAACTAATGAAAACGGGTTAAAAAAGCCCTTCTAGCATCTATTCTCTTGAGTCAGGGATGTCCAATGCTTTAAAGTTAGGAAAACACTCAGTATCAGTCGTATGATGAAACAGTATAAACGTTGATGGTCCAATCGAAGACCAGGACAAGGGAAAAACTTTATGCGATTTGAATTGATGATCATTTCTTAAGACAGCATGCTGTAAGGATATAGAAAAGTCGCCAGGAATCTAAATGAATTAGTATATGTTCAAAATATCTTTATATCTTCTGTGACCTTTAAGAAGCTGAATTGATCAACAGAAGATTGGCGAAAAACGTTTGCTTTCCAGAGATCATAAAGTCCAGAAGCTTTTCGCGGAAATGCTTCATTATATGGAACTATGATAGACGGGATTTGGTGAGAATTAAAAAATCTGATTTCGAATTACACTAAATCTTCAAAATTCCATAAGACGTACAACAAGACTTCCCGACATCTTTTCAATGAGTTTCGGTAATTTTTCTTTGTCCAACCACAGATTTTCCAGGTTCAGGCTTTTAGTGTATTTTTGGTGCAATTAGGTGATTAGATTTAGGGTGTTGACTCTTGATAACAATTGAAGTATGAGTATTTGATAATGTAATTCGTTTTTTTTGTGTGTAAAAACGTTCCTCCGATAGATTTTCACTCCCAACTATGTATGGTGTTTGAGGAAAAATATTGCGCAAATTGTGCAGAAAATTCAAAGACGGACGTACATATTTTGATAGAATACTGTCTCAACTCCCTCTTACAGCCCAGACTTGGTTTCCAGTGATTACAATTTCTTCCCTAAATGAAATGAACACTTGCGGGATGCATTTCGCAACCGTGGAAGAGCTGAAAGAAGAGGTTTATGTCTTCAAAATAAACAAGTTTATCATTTATAAAATTCGTTGGGAACCTTATTTTATAAACAATCCTCGTGCATCAGAACTAAACTATTAATGATGGGAAAAACATTCTGTTATCGGATGAACCTTGAGATCTTGAAGTTTCAAATGGTAGTGTCTCTAAAATATGTTTGGTGGGAAATTGCTTCGATGGTCCATGGATGTGTGATAATACTTAGAGAATGAGATTTTCGTTCCCGTAGCTGGAGAGGTTACTAGTTACGTAATTATGGTCAATATCCTTCTATTTAACAGTTCAACAAAAGAAAAATCTTATGTCGTTGGTGGGTACATCAATTTTATACTGAACTGGTTCGTTGATTTCGTCCAGGTATTTATCAATGATCAAAAGGACTGTAGATAGATTTTACATTAGATACTCTCTAAGAAGAATGTACGTACTGAAAATAATATTGTCGCTGTAAACGGTACAAGATCAAAATTTATCGTTGGTTGCTGTAATTGAGGCTCTATCTATTCACTACATGAGAAACTGTGAGCCAATATTTTGAATTACCTCTTAATGTGATTAGAAGTTGAAGCTACTACGACTTGCCGATTAGAGCAGTTGGTAACTACTCAGAGGTTTCATCGCATAATTTTTTCCTAACTGAATCCCTCTTCTCATATAGTTTATTGATAGTTGACTCTATTTACGGAAAAATTAAGGTGATACTCGCGTCAAGGTGAAAGGTTATCACATTTTTGGTTTTGGAAATGGATGATATTGATATAGGTGCGTTGTGGTTTGATTTGATGATTAAATCCATCAAGTGTCCTCTCGATTATTTATAGTTATATAATAGTTATTAATGTTGATTTTACATTGCAATTTAGTTCTTTCGGGTTTAAAAAATCACATAGTATTATACTGCATGTTTTAGATTATAAATTGATATTGTTTTATACTTAAAAGTGTTGAGTAATATATATATTAGTACTATATTCAAAAAATTATTAATTATTACATTTATTAGCATTTTTAACTTTTACAATTTTGGATTTTGGAAATATGTGTGATGGTATTCAATTACGTACTACACGGTCGAACGAAATCTTCAAAACCAATGGTGGGGTTAAATATAAAATAAACAATCATTAAAAATTCAATGTTTATTTACAATATTTGTTTATTTATTCAAAGAATAAGTAATAATTGAACCACTAATTGGGTGTTCCGCTTCTAAAGCATATGTATGCCGAGTGGCAAAAGTTCATATTTTTATACAGTGTATCTACTTAAATTGGAATCATATGGAAAACTTTTTTATTAGTGGTTTTATGACTAAAGTTGTTTTTGATAAAAAGTTCTGCATGGTCCAAAAGTTATAATTCAATTATCAGATATCAATTTTTCGAAGCAGTAAACGAGGTTTGTCAAAAAATTTGAATTTTGTGCAAGAGTAAACTTAAACAGTTATAAAGTAAAGTTGTTTTGAATTGAAAGTTATATTCAAATGCGCAATTACAGCCATTTATTATGAAAATTCATGTTTTTAGATTATTTACTAATCATTCCGTATTAATTAATTTTTTACAATTCAGAAAAATGTTTTAATATAAAGTTGTTTTGAATTAAAAGTTATTTATTATGAAAATTCAGATTTTGTGATTTTCAATAATCATTCTGTATTAACTATTCTAGCTGGATACAATTTATCTTTCTTTCTTACCTGTAAAAAATATTTTTTCTATTTATCACAGTTTTTGAACAACTTTGCAATTTACATACAAAATGAATGCATAATAATTATTTATTGTAGAAATTTAAAAATCCATACATATTAAACAGAAACAAACGTAATTAAATTTTAATTCAATATCCTACAGCTTCGACATATCCACCTTCTTTTTGTAAACATTTAATTATTCTTTTGTAAAACTCTTATATTACTTTCTGGCATTCTTCAGAAATAATCCTTTCCAATTGGTCTACATCATCAAATGGTCCTCGCTGATAAACCTGCCGTTTTAAGTAACCCCTATGAAAAAAGTCAAGGGGACTCAAATCAGCAGACCTAAGAGGCCAAAAAATATCTGAATACCTGTGAATCACCTTCCCATTAAATATATTTTCGACTAATATACTATGGATGGAAGCACCTTCTTGTTGAAGCCAAATTGTCTAACAGAAGGTCGTGCAAAAAATCACTCACTCGACTTCCCAATAATTGTACGTATTTTGCGGGATTTAAGGAATATTGGAAAAGGAATCTTGTGAAAAACGGGTCTTTATGCAACTTTCCTTAGATCAGAGTGCAGTATTCAAAGCGAATATCGTAATCACTTGGTGGTAACGTGTATACAAATTGTTTACTCTTGCGAAAAATTCAAATTTTTTGACAAACCTCGTATACTGCTTTGAAAAATTGATATCTCATGATTGCATTTATAACTTTTGGACCATGCAGAACGTTTTATCAAGAATAACTTTTTTTTAAAGACTGTATATGAGGTAAAAAAGTGAGTATATTTAGAAAATACACGTTTGATAGTTTTAAACTGACAAAAATATTTTTCAGATACTAAATTTTTGGCTATAAGACACGTATGTATACAATGCGGTTCAACTTACAAACACAATCAATCGTTGAAGAGACATTTAAGGTACGAATGTGGTCGACAGCCAACATTACCATGTCCAGGTTGCTATAAGAAATTCAAATACCCATCCGATTTGAAAATGCACATAAGTAAAAACAGGTGTCCAAAATATAGGGACCAGAGTGTTATTTGACAGTGAATAATGTATGGATTACTTTCATTGTGAATAAAAATGAATAAATTTTGTGTTTTTATTTGGTATAAACCCTAAAATATGTTTTAAACGATCATAGTATAATGTTTTTCTTATTTATTTGAACTATTTTTATCGGTGATTTATACACACTTACAGTAGAAACTTTTCATAATAACTTCTAACTATTCACATAGGGAGGAAATGATTGAAAACTTGTTTTTCGTGATATCTCGGAAATTATCAATCTTACAAAAAATTTGTGCAGATATATTTCGTAGTAAATTACTTTGCCCACAATTTTATTTATGTGACTTTTTGTCATAAATGAAAAATTTAAAAAGTTATGAGCAAAAAAGTGAAAAAATCTCACCAAAAATGTCTTTTTTTATAAAAATTATAATATTGTTAAGAACTCGTCCACGACATGGACCGAGAAGCCGTTCCTAATCGTTTATGATGGTCTGAAGTTTGGTGAACGTGCCCGAGTGCAAAAGTTCTCGAACTTGATGCAAAAATTCGCGATTGCGAGAAAATAATGTTTCTCTTACAATCCCTCATTTCTGAATTATAGGCATTTAAAGTTTATTTAAACGTATATTTAAGTATATTTTCTAAATTATACCTTCGAACATTATGATTACGTTTATTGATTGACGGAATGAATAATTGTACAATACCATCTGAAGGACAGGGGCGGCTCATGGCCAACGGTTTGTTTAACTCGATAAAATTTATGGTTCAGGAGATATGTAAATTTTGAGATCGTTGTACATGCCAAAGAAACCGTTCGCCATAAAGAAACATTCCGAAAAAAATTATCATAAATTGTAATTATTGAAAATACATACATCAAAACAAACCTAAGCGGTTCGTCGTCTACATTTCGTGAATAATATACTTCTTTTATATAATTCGATATTATCATGAACAGAAATTACTTTTAACTCTAAGTACGTACTGAAAAAATAGATTTTAAGAAATGAATTTGACGTAATTTATTTTTTATGTCTAACCACATTGATTTTTTAGGTTTCCATTTAGCCGACGATTTTTTCCATTGCAATTCCTGCGGTGCCAGATATTTGCACAAAAGAAGCGTCGTGCGACATGTTAATTTAGAATGTCCGAATTCGTTTAGATTTAGATGTTCGATATGCAGTACGAGATTCAAAGACGGTCTAAGTTTAACTCTACATGCAAAGGAAAAACACTAACAATATAAATATTTTTATATTGAAATAATATCGAAGTACTAATCATTTAAATATCAGTTTCGTAATAATAAAATACGAGGTGTGATGAAAAAATAAATGAAAGTTACATTAAATCGCCGAATCTAGACTAGAACCATTTCTGAGCAGAATGTGTAATATATTATCTACTTATTCTTCATCTTCTTCTCATAATACGATATCTTTCCTCATCCTTTTTACATTGTAATATAATTAAGAGAAGTGGAATTTTTTTTTGTTCAAGTATTTCCTCTAAGTTTGGAGAACCCTTGTTGTAGCAGCAATTCTGAGGCAATTGTTCAAATGTAAAACAGTTTCAATATCTGTTATTTATAAAATTGATACTTGGAAAATATTTACCTTTTAACCTCAATGCTACTTGTATTACAGCCGGATAGTTTCCTTTAAGGATTAAAGGTGAAATATTTCCAATAATAATGAGGGTTCTTAAAAATATATTATTTTGAAATATTAAATTTCAACTGGAGCCTAATTTCCACGGAAAATATTTTACATTACAAGCGGAGAAATCTTTTGCATCGATATTTACAAAAAAAGAAGTTGTGCCGAAATTAATATTCTTCTGAAATTCTGAAATATTGGAAACGTTGATTGAATTGTCGTTTAAGTCTGAAAGAATTTAAAACAATGCCTTGTTTCTTACTGGGGTGCGTTGGAGGATTTTGTTTGTCAACGATTTTCTTCATACAAGAAAAGTGCTTGTGTTTGAAACGTGACGTTAAACCTAATATCAATCAACCAATCTCATTATTTTTATATCTGATAAGTGATATCTCTGTATGAAACAACAGATAACCATACTGGTCTTCTTATTATAACAATCGTCTTTGAATCCCATATAATTTACTATTTTGACCACTGTCATAATTTTTGTATTATGCACTATCTTTTTATCATTTTCGTAGTAAGCAAAATGTATCAACTAACCATATCAGTACGGTTTCTGATAACTATCGAAACGCGGAACGATGTTCAGATGGCTGCCTTATTTTTGTCCAGTGTTTCGAAAAAAAAAATGATGGGTTTTTGGATTTTTTTATAGCACAACTCATTCTAAAAACGGACTAAATAAAACTCAAACGTTAACGCACGAATAGAACACACACAACATAGACATAACCTCACTCTGACTATAGCGGTAGTTCGTACAAACAATGGGGGTTACCAACGCGAGCGTGTTCGTGAGCTAAACGAACCTCTCGAGCAGCTCGCGTTCGACTGTTTGGCAACTACTGATTATCACATAATAAATTCGCTTCTGTGATGTTTATAATTATATAAATACGGTTGTCTCGCATTTTTATACAAAATTAAATAATATTGCATTCGAAAAAATGGCTCTTGTTTATTAGGGGATAATTGTTTAAATAAATTACATCGTATGTGATTATTGCTAGAAATATTTTTTTATCACACCTCGTTGAAATAATTTAAAAAAATAAATTTCTCATTATTGCAAGTGAATCGTTTCGACGGTTACTTTAAACGGTTATTTTAAGAAAAACAAAACGTTTTGTTTAAAGAAATCCCAATCTACTTTGATGCATTTTTTATTAACTTGAAGGATTAGGACTAATTGTCTTTTAGTTGCTTCTATCTCATGCTCCGTCTTAAAACGTCGAATAAATAACCAAAAATCACACATCACCAAATCAAACGAATAGAGTGGATGTTTATTCGCGAAAAACTCCTCAGGCTATTGAGTGACGATGCATTTCCAGTCGTCTATTTTCTCTTCTTCAGTTAATTTCTAAAGTTGTTTATTTACATATTTTGTTGGCTCAAAAACTTGCTGTTGAAACACTTGTTTATACCATTTTTATATGTTGTGCGCCAGGTCTTTATGCTCGATTGATCCACTTCTTTTCTCTTCTCTTCCTTCTAAATTTGAGTCGCTTTCTGTTTTGATTTTGCCGTTTCGTGATGCATCATTAATCCACGTATATTGCCTGACTCTTGAAATGCAAGTAAACATTTTGTTTTGTAGCAGTTTGCTGTAACTGTACGCTGATCTTCAAGCTTTTCCTTGATCGTTGACTTGTTTTAAATTCATTATACTACGCATATCATATATTTACCACTATTTATCTTGAATAGCAAAGACTTAATTTTAGCCAAAATTTACTAATTAAAGATGGTGATTTTAAAGAATTGTGGCAATTTAAAATATACAGATCGACATCCGAAAAGCAATCCCGCATTTTTTTATATTAGTTATTTTGTTGAAAATATAAAGAAAAAAGTTTCCAAAATAGAAATTAAGGTATTTTAATAATGCATAACATTGATCAACGATAGATTCTTTTAGCTCAACTATGAGGCTTATTAAAAATTTTTCGAAAATTAATAAAAAATACAGAAAGTTTCTACCTACATATATTGGGATTTCTATATTTGTGAGATATTTGATACAAATCATGTTTGTAGTAGTTTTCAGTTATTCCAAGCTTGCCTTTTTGGATAGTCATGTTTTTTAACTAATATTCAGAATTTACTAAAATAGTTTCGTTAATTTATTTTGTTAATTTTTGTAATTAATGTTTCGAAACGCTTGGTTTGACTTTAATTGCAAAAGCCTTTAATATGATTGAAAATACACATAAAAATTTAACTAAAACTGTTTTTTTTTCAATAAATATGTACATGGTACTAAATTTAACGTTTACTTTATTTCACTTTTCTTCTCCAATGAATATTATGAACCATACAGTTTTCGTAACTATTTTGAGTTTGAAAAATTATATACGGGGACTTGTAGGAACCATGAAATTCATTATACCACAGGGAAAAAATTTACACAAGAATTACACCATGTATTTATCTGCAGTCAAATTTACATATTTCTACTTGTTTCTTCTGTTATAATTTTTTCCCTGATTCTGTAATATAGTCCGTTCTTAGTTGTCCATCCGGTACAGAAGGAATTTAACAATTTTTAAGCTAACTACAATCGAGTTCTATTGCACTGATAAAAATAAATTCAAATATTTCGTGAAGTTGAACTTCGAATTTCGATTGAACACTTATACTATCTTAAAGGTCACAAATTGGTCATAAAAGGTCAGTCGGTCTTATTAATTGGTCAGCATTGGAAAATTTACTGCCTTGATGCAATGAACTAGCCCAAAGTATGCGCGCTATAATTTTTTCTAAACGACGTTTTAGAATTTCTCAATGACCTTGAAAACCTTTTAATAAAAACTTTTCTGATGCTGATCAATTAATAGGACCAACCGACCTTTTATGATCAATTTCTGACCTTTCAGATGGTATAATTGGTCAATAATTGGTTATTGGAAAACAAAGTTTAATGAATATGTCGTGAACAAGAAAATTATTGGACAGGAGGATGTATCTTATAACGTCACATATTTTCAAAACTTTGTTCAAAAATTTATCTGATTTAATCGTTAAAATATTGGTGAAAACTACAACATTCTAGCTTCGCCCTGGTGCTTTTACGACATCAATATCCACTTTGATAAGTTTTTAGAAATCTTTCTACTGTTTTTTGTATATATTATTATGTTTGTTAACTTTTTATTTATTTTAGTTCATGCTGATAAAACCGGAAGATACCCATGTGATAAATGTGGAAAATCTTACAAAAATAAAGCTCATTGGCATCGGCACAGACGGTTTGAATGCGGAAAAAGTCCAAGCTTTGTTTGTGAAATCTGCCAATACAGAACTTTCAGAAATGATACGTTACAAGCCCATCTTATATCAAGGAAACACGTAGAAAATGAATCTAGAATATTGTTGGCCTCATCCTAATTCGATTATCGTAGCTTTTCTTAAATATATACAGAGTGTCCCAGTTAAAACTATCTGTATATGGCAAAATACTTCTAGTAAAATCATGAAAATTTCCACGTTTGGGTTTTCGGATACGATCTTTTTAACTAAAATATTTTCAAATATGGCCGATCTCCGGTTTTTTTGACAGACCTTGATAAGATAAAGAAAAATACTTTTTTATTTCTCAGTACTTGTATCAACGGGTCAAAATAAAATTTAGACCACAACAATTTACAGAATACATTCAATATCTGGATAATGGTAAGGTTTAGTTATAGGAAAATACATGAATTTGCCTCATTTTTTACCCCTGAACGCATTAAAATAGAAAAAATCCAGTGGTTCTATTTAAAAAAAATGAAGAAATTTGATATTTATGAAGTTAAATTTTGAACACTTTTTATACACACCCTGTATGAAATGAAAAATTTTTCAACTAAGATTCAAACACGTCTTATCTTGTTAAAAGGAACCGAACAGAAACCATTTTCATATTTTTAAGGGTATCCTCGTAAAAAAATAATTTATAAGGGTCTGCAACGGTCAAATTTTTTTTACAAAAAAGTTAATAACTCAAAAAGTATGCATTTTTCGAAAAAAGTTTTTAGACAAAAGTATACTAAAATTTTACGTAGATTTCAAAAATGTTTTAATATACAGGGTGTTCTATTTAAAATAACAAAGTTACAAACGTGGAAATTTTCATGATTAAACTATAAGTATTTTGCTATATACAAATAGTTTTAACTCGTCGTGGGACACCCTGTATAGATATATTGATATTATTTCCGATTATATATTTTTGTTTGCTGTAAATATAATTAAAAATACTTTGAAACATAACATGAATTATTCGAGAAATCAACAATAATAGCAATTATAACATAATGAAAACGAAAAAGATAAAGTGTATTGATTTAATAACCAAAAAAAAATATACATATTTAATATTATGTCGAATAAATAAGTCAAGTAAGTTGCATGAATATATGTACTATACAACAATTAATCGATCAAATTACTTCAACGGTTTTGTGTTTTCAGGCAGGATAAGGTATCCTTGTTCGGATTGTGGGAAGTCGTACACTATGAAAAACAATTTAAGGAGGCATCAAAGAGTCGAATGTGGAAAGCAGAAATCTCTCGTTTGTTGTATTTGCGACAAAAGATATTATTATAAACAAGAACTTGACACTCATATGAAATTGAAACACAATTTTTCATTAAAAACCTTGAGGAATTAGGATAACCCGATAATTGGAGTAGTGCAGCGAAAAAAATAACATTTAGACATAGTGAACTTGATTTAGCAACTTGTAGTTGCCATTTTAAACATGATTCTCCAGAACAACAAATCTCATTTCAGTTTTCTTTCCGCTTAATGTTGAAGTGAACACACTGTTTACACTACCAATTTACCAACTGTCGCAATTACATTATCTGATGCGTGTTCAAACGATTCCAGAAATTCTTATTTAGTTCTTGCTTAGCATTAAACTTATCCATAATAACATAGATAGAAAAGCCACGATATTTTTTCACAACAGCTATTTTTTTATTAATATAAACAATATTTGTCATCCAAATCAAATCTTGAATTATTATTTTACATAATAGGCCAGTAAAATTAAGTCAGTAACGAATTTTCATCAAGCTGGTAATCATTTTGTTTGTACCATCCCAGATGGTACAAACTATCCGGCAAATTATTGTATTATTTTAAGTTTTTTTGCTTGTAGCTGGAAAACAGTTGATTTGACGGAAAATATCATTCTGCTTAAAAATAACGAGGACTAAATTCTACGTCGAGTGGGATTTGAAAAATCAAACTCAGTCTATTGGTACAGCCAACATCGATGTTTAGTACTGCAAAATCTTTAGTTCTCTGTATTTTTAAATTCAATGACATTCTTGCCTGACGAACCGTTTTCCAGCTACAAGCAAAAATTGAAAATAATACAGTAATTTGGCGGTTTTTTGGCTCAGTTTCCAAGCATTTAGGACCAAATAGATGTGTTAAAATGATTTACAGCATGTTGAAAATTAATTCCTCAAATTATATTAATTTGATTGGCCTATAGCAGATTATGTACATTTTAAATTCTTTTGTGTGTAGTATGGATATTAAATCATGTAACAAGTTGCCGATCATAATAGTTTACTTTTTAATTAAGAAATAAGTATAAAATAAAAACCAAAGATTTTTATAGTATTAAACATTCCATTCAATAATTTGAAATTTTTCTATAACCAAAAATCAATTAATACATGGTCTGATGAAATTTGACCAGGACTGCGGGCCTAAATCAAATCGGAAACATTCTTTTCCCAATTTATACAATCTTTGAATTCAACCTATTTTGGTTAATTTTTTGGTAAAAAAATTGAATCAAAACAACTTCGAATAGAGCCTATATTTTTCATCGCGTCATTCTGGCGTGGATTTATGGATATGACATCTAAAATGTCCAACAATCTAGCGCATGGCGCTCCAAAAATGTGCCAAAACCGAAGAAATCACACGTTTTCAATAAGGATAGTACTTGGCAGACAATTGATAGATTTTTCGCTAAGAAGATACAACGTATTCATCAGATTTAACACCTTGTGATGTTTTCCTTTATTCGAAACTAAAATCCACTTGAAGGCCAGTCCAATCGAGGTTGTTTACAAATACAAAGAAAATTGGATTGAGCATTGGCATGCTTGCATAAAGATCAGATATAATCATTTACAATAATTATTTCAAAATGGCTTGGAAAAGATAGTTAAAGGAACTAGACAGTCCCTGTTTCAGGAAAAGCTTTCCTACTCTTCTGGAAAATTCGGGGGGCAACATTGTATCCATAAAATCTGCCTCCGTAGCAGAAGAAAAACCAATTAAAATGATTGATACAATTGTGGAATCAACTTTTCAAGGAAAATCTAACGTTTCCAATCGGTAACAATCTTCGGGAAAATTTGTTGTTGTTTGTTGACGATTCCTATGGAAAATAACCTCCCGTATCCAAATATATGACCTCAGTTTTCACCTATCATCCTTGTTTTGTCCTTATTTCATCTTCTAGCCGTTAAAAATCTGAAAACAGGTGATAAAATTAAATAACATTGATAAAAGTACGAAAAACTATCACCCCTGGTCAAAAAAATCTCTTTCACGAAGCTTTGCTGTCGAAGGAAAACATTTATTTGCCACCTTTGTGCATCAAATTTGAATTGAGGAAGGAGTTTTTGAAAACAGTGCACCAGAGAGGTGACAGATTTCAATTTTTGGAAACTAAACAGTCTCTGATGATCTCGGGAAACGATTCCATTAAAACATCGATGGAGATGGAGAACAGATTTTCAGGGAAGGGAAACATTTGCTTGCCACTTTTGTACATCAAACTTAGGTTGATGAAGCAGTTTTTGAAAACAGTGCACCAGAGAGGTGACAGATTTCAATTTTTGGAAACTAAACAGACTCTGATGATCTCGGGAAGAGCTTCCATTAAAACATCGCTAAGATGGAGAAGAGATTTTCAGGGAAGGAAAACATTTGCTTGCCACTTTGGTACATCAAACTTGGGTTGATGAAGCGGTTTTTGAAAACAGTGCACCAGAGAGGTGACAGATTTCAATTTTTGGAAACTAAACAGTCTCTGATGATCTCGGGAAACGATTCCATTAAAACATCGATGGAGATGGAGAACAGATTTTCAGGGAAGGGAAACATTTGCTTGCCACTTTTGTACATCAAACTTAGGTTGATGAAGCAGTTTTTGAAAACAGTGCACCAGAGAGGTGACAGATTTCAATTTTTGGAAACTAAACAGACTCTGATGATCTCGGGAAGAGCTTCCATTAAAACATCGCTAAGATGGAGAAGAGATTTTCAGGGAAGGAAAACATTTGCTTGCCACTTTTGTACATCAAACTTGAGTTGATGAAGCAGTTAGGGAAAGCAGTGGATCAGAGAGGTGACGGATGAAAGAAAACGGAAGTTATATTTGTATTCAGGACGTTATTTTACATAAAAATCACCAAGTACTTGATTAATTTTTTTTTGCAAACTAATGTTATTCCAATAAATGGAATTGGTTTATGATGAAAAAATTTGATATTAACGCAGCAATAAAAATGCAGAGATGTCAAGTTTTTTCAACAGTTGTCATTCCGAATCAAATTATAATTTTCTAATAACATATTCAATTTTTTTTATTTAGACTATAAACGGTGAATCCAATAACTTATAAAATAAACTTCATTTTAATATCATCCGAAATAACAAATATATTAAACATTTCTAATCGATTTTTATTATTGTTTATTTATTATCTATCGACTTCCACTCGCATCATATCGTGCTGTAATTATATTCTGATTTTGGTAGCAAAACAAATTAATGAACGATTGTTAGAAGTGTAGAAGGACTCTTTTCCTTTAATTTGAATAGTAGAAAGTTGTCATATATACATTAAATACGATCGTGAAGGACCTTCAACAAAAGTACCAAAACATAAAGCAAAAACTATTGATTGATACAAATACAGTACAAATCTTAGGTATTTCTTCAAAGTGTAGAAACTAAATACCGAAACCAATTCATTTCTTGACAACATTTAGATTAGAGTTAGATAGATCTAACACTATAATCCTGGAACAAAACAAGACGCAAAGGATTAATGCAAGTACGTATTTCGGCTCCTAAGTAGTCTGGGATATGAATACTGATAAAACGATAAACAGAGAGTGTTAATTCATCTTTTGAACTGTCAAATATCTACCCAATTCAACAGATTTGGGTCAGTCTAAATCATGATTGTTGTCGTACCCCAAAAGAGGTTGTAAGTCAAAAACAATTTTAATACAAATAGCCCTCCAAATTATACTAAAAACGAACTATAATTTTCCTTTCAAAATCTTGTGTGTTTATTTTAGAGATCCACTCGTATATGTAACTAGCCTAGTGTTTGTAATTTGTTTGATAATCTAGAAAACCCAAGAAGGGTACTAAAGAAATATACAATAAATTTTTTCAAAAATGAAATAATCTTCTATTTTCTTTTTTTTTTCAAATTAGGTTTATCTTAACCTATAAATTACTTTTGGTTTTAGATGATCTTTGCGACTTTAAACCTAAAAAATGTCCAAGATGTGCAAAATTCCTTAAAAACAAATGGTCATTAGATTCTCATTTGAGACAGTCTTGCATCGAACCAAAATTCACATGTAACAAGTGTTGCAGGAAATTTAAACGTCGGGATTATTTGGAAAGGCATTTATTTAGATGTTCTTATGAAAAATAATCAATATATAATATGTTCACAATTCGAAAACCTTTTGCTAGACTTTTTTTAATAAAATCTAATAATTTCCCATTGAGTAATTTTTATTCTTAACACGGTCTCATACAAATCAAATTGCTTCAGTATTTATTTCAATATTTGATAGAAATAAACTACACTTGTCATTACCAATTGTATAAGAACTTGTTCTAGTGAATGTAGAGTAATGCTACTTACATAGGACATACATCTTCATAATTGGAAATAATATCAATCAAACATCTAAGTTTAAATTTCAAATTGATAACGATAATTTTATTGACAAAGTTCAAAATTGCAATTTAAAATGACAAATTCTAAAAAAAAAAGAATGTAATTTTATCTAAAAATGATAAATTCTATGCGAAAGTTCGAAATTTTAATTAAAAATGACCAATTTCATGAATATGAGTAGAATTTTATGGTTTAAGAATCTGAACTTCCAAAAAAGAAAGAGTAAAATATCTGCTTAAAAAAAATTACAGAAACGAATGAAATTTTGGTTTAAAATGACGAATATCTGAAAAAAAATGCAAATGACAAAAACTATGAAAAATTTCATAAAGATTCAATATTTCAGCTCAAGTAAAAGAATGAAATTTCAACTTAAAAATACGAAATCCAAGAAAAATAATAAAATTTCAGGTTAAAATTATGAAATTTCAGCTCAACAATGACAAATTTCAAATAACAATGAAATGAAATTTCAACTTGAGAAAGAAACAAATTTTCAAGCAAAAAAATGAAAGTTCAGCTTCAAAATAATACATCTCCTGAAATATTAAATGCAAACTTCAAAAAAGAATGAAATTCCAGCTTAAAAATTACAAATTGAATAGAAAGTTTGAAATTCCAACTTAAAAATGACTAATTTTATGGAAAATCTAAATTTTTGTTCGAGAATTTGGAATTACACGAAAGGGAGCTTTAAAAAAATTCCGAGAAAACGAATGCAATTTTAGCTTAAAAATGGCAAATACCATTGAAAAAAGTTTCATCTTAGAAATGACTAATTTCAAGTCAAACAATTTTTAAGAAATTATAGCTCAAAAATGACAAATTTTCAAGAAAAAGAATGAAAGTTCAGCTTCAATATAACAAATTTCATGACAAAGTAGATGCAAATTTCAAAAAAATAGAATTTAAAAATGACAAAATTCAAAGGTGAAAATCTTATCTGAAAAGTGATAAATTTCAAGATAAAGTTCAAAATTTCAGCTTAAAAATGACATATTCTAAGAAAAAGAATGAGATTTCAGCTCTAAGAAATTCCTAGAAAACGAATGCAATTTTAGCTTAAGAATGACCAATTTTAAGTAAGATAATAAAATTTCACAATAAAACGATAATTTTCTAAGAAAGAAATGAAATTTTATCCTAAAATTTACAAAATTCATTAAATTATAACTCAAAAATGACAAATTTCAAGTAAAAAAATTAAATTGCAGCTCAAAAAGATAAAAAGATGATTTTAGCTTAAAAATTGTGAATTTCATGGAAAAGTTTGAAATATCAATTGAAAAATGTCAGAATGATAAATTTCATTTTGAAATATTCGCATAACAATGAAAATTTTTGAAAAAATTGATAATATTCCAACTTGACAATGACAAAATATTGAAAAAACCAAGATAAAGACTGTAATATCAACTTGAAACTTCCATTTCTCAAAAAAAATAGAATTTCAGCTTAAAATTATGGATGCTAAAAAAAGTATGAAAATTTCGGTTAAAAAATTTTGTAGCGTCATATGCATTACATATATTCGTTGAATTGAATATTTGTGTTACAAACTACAAACTTCTATAATATAATAACTAAACTTCTCGAAAAAATATCATTTGGGAAACATCAAGTGTAGACTGTCGCCATTGAAAATGACTTATAATTTGCGATTTTAGTTCAGTATTCCACAACATGTACCGAATGCGGAAAATACTTCAAGAACAGAAGCAATTTGCGGAGACACAGAAAATATAATTGTCATCAGTTGGGTACAAATTTCACGTTTCCTTGTAATATTTGCAATAGACATTTCACTCAACAAGGCAGTCTTCGAAGACACAACGAAAGGTTTCACTTTGTAAATACCTAGATGAATAAATTATTGAAATTTACCAACAATCAGATTTGATTGATCATGAATTATTCAACCACCATTTTTGAAATAACAGAAACAGGTGTAAATCAATTATTTTTAGGGTTTTGTCTCCTACGCGGATTGTTGCGTGACCAAGCGTTGAAATGATTACTCCTCATGACCAGAATATCCCTAGGGTTTAAACATCTATCTATATAGTTTGAAATTTTTCATTTACGTTCATTGTAACTTCTTCCTAGTTATTTTCAACTCTTGGTAAGTAAAATATAATCAGCTCAGCTCGAGTGGATTCCATTAACCATTCCAGGCAGTTTAGTTTCCGTTTTTTTTGCCTATTTTTCCCCTCTGTTTTCGATATGATCTCTCCAACCACCTCGTTCATATTCACTGCCCCATCTCACATAACCTGAATTCCTAGTCCTTCTCAATATCCCGACTTTTCATTTTATCTAATTTCGTCATTGATGTTTCTCTAAAATAAGTTCATTTTAGCTCTAATTTCTCATTTTGTTTATTAATAAAATAGACTGTAAAGTTTTAAAAACCACCAAACTGAATATTTGGTACTGAATTATTTAAGTGTGTTATTTCTGTTTTCTAAAACGTAACCAGAAAGGACGCTGACTTTACATTCAAAAATTTGAGAAAATTTACATCAAACATGGCATCGGTTTGAAAAAAAAATAATTAGAATAATTAGAGACTTTCAAGATAACAGGAAACTGATTTACTCTAACAAGAATTGGTACAGGATAATTGAGAAGAATGGAAGGAAAAATAATCAGAGCACAGTAAAAATTAGTGAAGGATAATATAGGATGAGAACGAACCAAGAAATAACTGACGATATCAGCAGCAAAGATGTAAAAAAAATGAAACCTGAGCGAGTTAAGTGGTTGGAGCTAGTATGAAGAGGAACCCCAAATCTATAGGATGGAACATGATGCATTAAAATCCCAGTAGGAAAAAAAGACGCGACGGGCCCGTGACATCAAAAGACATGGATGATGATCCAAGCAGGAAACTGTTGTGTAGAAATAGATTGTAAGAACTGATCCACCCCAACAAAATGATCTAGCGAGAATTTTTGTAGCGCACCCCACTTGGGATGTTATTATTATGATACTTGGAATCGGTTTCTTAGTAATATAATTCCTTACATCATTCGGTGTTTTAGCTCTTGGAAATGAACATAGTGGTCTATTTTATTGTCATCATCTACTATGATTAAATTTTTTATAGGGAACAGTAATTACTATCGAAATTCTTATAATTTTTAGACTTATTTTGACCGATCTGGGGCAATATTCGTAGTTATTCAATATATTTATTGTTTTAGTTCATAATCAACAACGGTTCCAATGTCAAAACTGTCCTAAATCTTATACTATCCGATCAAATCTTAGAAGACATCAGAGAGTGGAATGTGGAAAAGAAAAATCTGTTATCTGTCCACTTTGCCATAGCAAATTTTATTATAAACAAGAATTGCGAGTCCATTTGAGAAGATCGTGTAGAAAATGTGGAAAGTTTTCATTATAAAAATAATATGATGAAATTTATTTGGTTTATAGTCCAGTCAACGTCAAAAAAAGATTGTTACTTCGACATTTTTCGGACAACTTAGATTTGTATCAAAAATATAGAATAAAGCTTGTGTTGCTAAAGTTTTTTATGCATTAGGTGTGAAAACTCCCCCGTCTCATGGGAACGAATGAATTTTCCTCTATATTTCAGAATGCAAATTATAATATTTGTCAGTATATTAACCCTTAGACAAAACAAATTAAGCAATCATCCCTTATTGATACTAAAAATTGAAATTATTGTTATAATTTCTGTATTAAATTTATGTAGTTTGCATTCATTAATGACCACCCTCAAGAAGTGGTGACAATCAGGGGTGACAACAGTCTAAAACCGTTACTGACTGGACTACTGTACTAGTTGCCATATTAAAATAAATGAGAAAATCTTTGTTTTTCCTTTATAATTTCAAAAAAAACTATTGAGTGTAAATTATTTGTTAATTAAATTTACTAACATTCATTAACCTATTCTTATTTTTAGTTATAACCATTGATGAAAACAAATTCATTTGTAGACGTTGCGGAAAAGTCTTCATAACGAAACCTTTAGTTTTAAGGCACATCATGTTCGAATGCGGAAAACAATCGATATTTCAATGCCCTTTGTGTCCGAGAAAATGTAAAAGAAACGACGTCTTACAATCGCATCTCAAGAATATTCATAGAATAGATTAGAAATTTTCAAGTACTGATAACTACTAGAAATAATTTAAAATTACAGTTAATTAAAAAGGTAATCTATGTTTATCTGCTTGTATTTTCTTGAATTTCTGTCAAAATACTGGAAGTAAACGTTTTCTGTCTAAAAAGGTGTAAGAAAAACGAAATTCAATTAACACTTGCAGGTGTACATGATTTCTATAACCACACACGTGGCTATTACGACGGGGTACCCAAAAATTTTTAAATATTGACAAATATTGACAAAACAACCGTTTCCCCTTCAAAATACTCTCCATTACAAGTAATACATTTGTCCCAGTGGTGTTTCCACTGTTCGAAACATTGTTTGAAACAAGAAAAAATCGCACGGAGCCAGATCAGGCGAGTAAGGTGCGTGGGGCAGCGGAACCATGTTATTTTCAACCAAAAACCTGGCTAACAGTGATGGCTGAGTGTGCAGGTGTGTTATCATGGTGGAAGAAGCAGTCACCTGCTAACTGCACCGAGCTCTAAGATATTCCACTGATTTCAGACAGTTGATCCATTATCTGTGCGCACAAGCTCTCGAATTCGGGCAGTTGATGGACGTTCAGAGCGAGGTTCGTTATCAATCGACATGTTGTCATTTTAAAATCGAGAAAACCCCTCATACACTTTTTTTTTCTCATAGTATCATCTTTGTAAGCAGTTTTTAACATTAAAACAGTTTCAGCAGCGTTTTTACCGAATAGAAAACAAAATTTCACAGCGGTACGTTGTTCATTTATATTTTCCATCATAAAAAAGAAACAGTGAAACAAAACTAGCAAAAACGGTCACTAGTGACGAACAGAACGTGGCAAGTCAACGACCCGCGCGGCACTGAAATGGCGACAAGTTGCATTAGGCAGGCACTAGCGGCAGAAATCAGTACTACAATGCTATTCCGGTTACTTTTGGGTACCCCCTCGTATGTAGAGGATTAGATCCCGGGATTACGGACGATTTTATATCCCAAAGATTCCGAAATTGTAATTAACTATTTACGGAATTCCAAAAGAATACAATTAGAATTTGTATAAAACTATTGTATGAACCGAAACGCATTCCCGTTTGAGGTTTTGTAGCCATCTAGGTTTGTAATTTGATCTAGGAATCTTGATTTAATCGAAATCTTATTTCACATCAAAATCTATAGATATACTATATATAACACTAACCACTCAGAAAACACAGCATGTTTTACAACATGTCAAGACAAGTTTAAAGGACAGAAAAACACGTCCACGCCGAAATGCTAAAATGTACAAATATTGAAGTAACAATAGAATAGAATATCTTCTTACATCAATTGTAGAATTTTTGGCCAAAATTTGTTCTTGACGTTTTTTTTTCGTCCACAATGTGCTGTGGTACCCTGCAAGTGTTAACTATATGTCAACTTGCGTCCGGCGCTATTTTTGTATCTCAAATATCAAATCTTCATACTGCTCAGATCGCCCTTCCATTTCCAAATCGGAACAAAAATAGTGCAGACTCAGTAGATCTTTAGAAATACAATTTTAATCATAAATATCGCTTAATTAAAATTTCATGAATATCGTTTACAACAGATCAAATATTTGCTCAAATAAAGCTTTTCCCTACCAATTGATTCCTTTAAATTGCTGTATAATATATAAATTGATATTTGCTCAAAATCTATTATTGAAATACTCTCAAAACTGTACAAACTAAAACTACAAACAGTTTATTTGATTGGGAACTACTACACCGATAATCACGATTACACTTTCTGGTCAAATAGTGCTGTTGTGGTAGTAGTGCATTTGTTAGATGGAAAATTTTGTTTATACAAGCAGATAAAATAAACGCTAAACCAGCGTGTGTTTTACCTTTCTTATAAATATAGAGAATAGAAGTCTGTATCAATGGCGAATCCTTGTCTAATACCTGGATCATTTCTTAAAAGAGTATTTATACATAGAATAGTAGAAAGAATTTTATTATATACATATATTGGTACTTTATGTTACATCTTGTTTTGTATAAAAATCTGCCCTGTCATTTAAGAATAAAAAAACCAGCTAAATATTTGTATCCAACAAAAATGTTTCACTTTCCCTCACATCCACCCTCGATTTTCACTGATAAATAAAAATAAGATGTAATTTGCAGAGCCGGACTTAGAGTCATCGTGGCCCCCGGGCCAAAATACTTAAGGGGCCTATGTAAGGCGGGCGTTTTACGTGAATTCTTACATCAAGTTGATTTTTCATTATAGTCAATTTATTCATTATTTCTAACTAAAAATTGTACAAAATTACGTTCATAAATTAAAAACATTTTTTTCTTATTTTGCTACCTACAAATTCTTCAATAATAAATTTATGTTGATTCTGAATATTGGCTATGGATGTATTTTTTCGCTTGCATTCATATGTTTAAAAATCAATCATATGGCTCGTCGTGAGGCCCCCCCGCAGTGGGGGCCCCCGGCGCACGCCCGGGTTGGCCCATGCCTAAGTCCGGTTCTGGAAATTTGTGTAGATGTCGTCCAGAGTTTCGCCCTAGGCCTTTCTGATAAGCACATGGTGCTTCCTTTTACATAGTGAACATGAAACTCCTATTAGCAAACAAGAATTGAGTACGATACGAATATGATAATTAATAAACTAAAATTTCCATATCATTTCATTTTATTGTATTATAAAGCGTAGAAAAAAAACGAACTTCCGCTAAAATTATATGTGTTTTTCCCATATTTCTTTGTCAAATGCGTAATAAAATTACTTTTTCTAATGGTGAATGCTGGTCTCGTTTTATTAAGATAATTGTCCTCCTTTGTACATTGTGTTAATTAAGAATCATAACTATACATATTTAAATGACTATATTTTACTTATTTCATCTCAATATGCCATATCGATAATTTATTTATGATTTTTTGTTAAATAGACATATTTTCACTATTTATTATAATATGTAAATATATATAGATACAAGAATATTGTAGTTTATGTATTTTTTCAAAATTTTCGTATATTGTCTGTTTCTGACTTAAACGTGTCAATAGTGTCAACGTCATGCGCCATCTTAAAGCCCAGAAGGATGCAAGGGCTTGGTAAACAAATAAAAGCAGCTCAGAACTGACTAAAAAAATAATAATTTCAGTTTTCTAATAGCGGGTTTTCCAATAAGAGGTGTTATTTTGATATTCAAAGAAAAATGCCATTTTTTGAGATAAATGATCGGATGTTTATTTCATTATAAAGAGGAAGGTATGCCGTTAATAATGGCACACAACATCGGCCAAATGGCCGCCACGACTGCGCTTACAGGACCGAATCCTTTTCCGAAATTTTCCGTAACCAAATTGCAAAGTGGCTGCCCTATGTCCTCGATAGCCTCACGAATTCCATCTTTGAGGTCTTAAATCGATGCTGCTGGACTGTTGGCGTAGACCTTATCTTTCTTTGTTGGCCCCAAAGGAAAAAGTCGCAAGGTGTTAAATCACAAGATCTCGGTGGCCAATTGTGATCACCTCTTCGAGAGACAACACGTAAAAGATCGATGGTTTCGTTGCTTGTGTGGCACGTAGCGCCGTCTTGTCGAAAGTAAACGTTGTCCAAATCAATACCATCCAATTCCGGCCATAAAAAATCATTAATCATCTCTCGATAGCGCAATCCATTCACCGTAACTGTTGCTCCAGCCTCATTTTCGAAAAAGTAAGGTCCGATGACACCGCCAGACCATAAACCGCACCAAACAGTCACGCGTTGAGGATGGAGAGGATTTTCAACAATAACTAACTTGGGTTTTCCGAGCCCCAGATTCGACAATTTTGTTTATTGACGTAACCACCAAGGTTGAATTGGGCCTCATCAGTTAAGATGATTTTTCTATGAAATTCCGGATCATTTTCATGTATTTCAAGGACCCAATCAGCAAAGACACGACGTTGTTGATGATCGGCCGGCTTGAGTTCTTGTGTTAACTGAACTTTAAAAGCCTTAAGACCCAAGTCTTTATGCAAAATACGGTGTAATGACGTTTGTGGAATGGCTAATTCCAAAGAACGACGAGGAATGGACAAACCTGGGTTTTCTTCAACACTTTGGGCTACAGCAGCAATATTCTCAGTTGTTCTTGAGCGACGTGCACGGGTTTTAATCTTCACATCACTAACTTGTCCCAACAGCTCAAATTTTTCCACCAATTTCTGTATTGCGATCCGAGAAGGTGCTTCATGTCGACCCAAAAATGTTTTAGTTTTACGAACCGTCTCTGCCAAACTTTCACCATTTTTATAGTGAATTTCAATAATTTCAATGCATTGTTGAAGCGTGTATAGTTCCATTTTTATCAATGGCGTAGTTTCTACTTGTCAATTGTCAAAAAATGACAACTTCAAAAGTGACATTTACCGAAATAGCGGGCTGTTCAAAATAACACCCTTTATTGGAAAATCGTTTAAAATTAGAAACCTACACTTTGTGTAGATGTGTTTTTATACACAAATTTTTGAAACGATATTTAGAACTTTCTTCAAACTAAATCTAAATCTAAGTTTTTCTTTCCCAAGGTTTCTTCTTTGTTTGTTTTCCATTTCTCTAGATTGTCCATTCTTTTTGGCCAGTCTGTGCTGTCTATTCTACAAAGATGTCCAAACTATCGAAACGATTGTTCTCAATTGTTTGTTCTACATTCAAGTCTTCTCTTATCGTGTCTTATTCGATCTTTTCTGGTGACATCTCTGACTCTGCGTAAGTACTTCGTTTCAACCGCTTTTGAGCGAGTTTGTAAGTACCTAGCTTTCGCTACCAGGTCGGAATATTGGTCATTTTGGTGATTTTTCTTATTTCTTTTTTCCCAGAAAATATCTGTTCAACGCATAATGAAGTTTGATTGCTGCTTCTTGATTTCCATCGCTATTCAAACTGTATTTCATCTAATCTGGGCTTTAGGTCTTCTTCTTATTTCCCTACTATTATTTTTATCTTCTCCATATGGATATTCAAGTTCCTCAAATTTAACATCTGATTCCATGTTAATGAATCGAGATTCCAACTATTTCCACATTTCTGAATCTTACTTGTATCTGTTTCAATTTTGTTTTAACTTCTTTCAATTCATCATCCTTCATAATTATGAATAGCGTCGAACTCGGTACTCCACTTAATCACTTAATTCGTGAAATCTTCGGATAGGTCCTCAACTAGTTTCTTCTTGTTTATATCAATATCAAAAGTATATAACTTTTGATATTGTTTCTAAATTTGACTCCAACTCCTCTTTGTTATAAATTATTCCAAATTTAGTTTCTTCGAACGCTATCAACTGCTTTTTGGATTGTCTATAAAACCGAGTTATACTGATTTTTTATACAGTTTTTTCTCTATTATCTTCCTCAATGTAAATCTTGTGTACGTTTACTTTTCCTGAAGCCGTTCCACGATTCCTCTAATTTGTTGTTTATTTGTTATTATTCTCTAGGATATTTTCGTGGACTTTCAGTACTGCGCTTACCAATATTAAGCCTCTATAATTATTGCAATCTGCTTTGTCTTCAAAGTGGTAAAATTAGACTCTTTATGAGCGGATACAATTACAACCTTAATTCAATTTTCCATGCGATTATTATAAACCTCGGCTGCTAAAGCCTTTAATACCTTGAGCGATTACTTTTTATGGCTTCAATAGACTCATGGCGCGTTAGAAAAGAGAAAAAAAGTCAAAGAGCCAAATCTGGCGAATACGGTGGCTGTCGTTGACTCTCGTTGTGTGTTTAGTTAAAACTCAATCACAATCATGCTAGAATGTGACAGTGCATTATCGTGGGGGAAACCCCATGAATTATCTGCCCACAAATTTAGTCTTTTACGAAGAATTGTTCGACGAAGACGCCTCAAATCAGCCATACATAGTATACGAAGTTCGTAAAGGCACCAAAAGTGTTGTTCTATGCGAAAATTTAACATATCTGTCAATTAAAGCTGTCAATTTTTTTTATAACTTTTTCTATGATTTTAGAAAGACATTTGCAACTGTATTTGTTCGTTTGTATTTACAATAGCAGTACTAAAAAATTTGAAACGCTCACACAATACTTTTTAACTTTATCATTCTTAAAAACTGTTTGTATAAGAATTACGTCAAATTTTTTTATTCATTGATGCATATCAAATATGTTGTGGCAATAAAAACTATTGAAACGTCTTTCACAAAATAATTGATTCATTTAGTAATGTCCAGGAAATAAAGCTATTTGAAAAAACCTCAGAAAACTTTGAAAACAAAAATTATAAATCGTGTAGTTTACTAATTTGGAAAATATGGAAGAAAATGAGTTCAATTTCAATACTTCGGGTTTTCCGAGGTTTCTGAAGACGAATATTGCGACAAAAAAGGTCTAAGAGGTACCTAGTGCCTAAAATAGCCGACATCTACGTCGTTCACTGGTTTAATATATATCCTGGGGGTTTTCGATGTCGTTTTGCAGATATAACTTTGTTTAACTAGTTTATTTTCATTTTACACAAAAGAAATTCATTTCTTAGATAATCAATAAAACCTCGTATTTTCAGTTTTCATTTGTTACTAATAATTTTTGTTCACAAAGTTTCCCGAGGCTCTCTAACTGCTTAGAAATTCCTTTTTTTTTGCCTTTTTCCTCGGCATTAAAAGCATGTTTGGTGACACGGACATAAAACAGTTTTTTTGGAAAAGAATACTCATATCAGTGTTACATGCTTGTAACTCTAATCATATTTGTTTTTTGTAAAATTTTCTCGTGCTTCATGGAAGGAATACTTCCTTATAGAACGTATATTTGACTGCGTTGGAGGAATGCCCCCCATCTATCCTGCCTTATTAATATTTTGTACGTAGTAATAGAAAATTTAGTATTTTCTTTTTTTAGAATTTGGATATTATTGCCGTTGTGGTAAGAGCTACAAAAATCGAATTAGCCTTTCAAGACATAGACGTGCTTGTGGTAAAGAAAAAAGATACCAGTGTGATTATTGTCCTTACAGAAGTCATCGTTTGGATAATATGAAACGCCACTGGGGCACTCATGGTACTATAAAATATGAACAGTATTAAGATTGAATAATTTTAGTTCGATTTGAGGATTATGTTCAACTTTTTGAGAATTGAAGATGAAATTCAGCTGTCTATAGGTATCATCAATCTCATTTTATATAAACAAATCTTTTTTATTATAGATATTATTAAATTAATTATTTTGTTTTGGTAATTGATGACTGAAAATTTTATTATTATTCTTGAGCTCAAAGAAGTCTACCACTACTCGTTTTATTTGTAATATATGAATGTATTGTCTTGAAAAACTGTATTTTTCTTTGTTTTTATTTCCAATTCTCACGTGCTTTTCTTTATTAAATCAAAGGGCTAATTTTTGCCCCATTCTATACACTTTTGAATTTCAAGAAGCAGAATCAATATTCGAAAGAATTGGAACTTTATTGTATTGAAGAAATCCTGGATCCTAGATACTATCGGTCTTTTATTCATCTCAAAAAGTTTTAACATAATCTCCTTGTCTTAAATGGGAATGTCGAAATTGAAATAAAATTGCCTTTTTTTTAGAAATATTTTTGTATATGTATAATTAACTAGAAAATAAACATTTTTCCAACAAAAATTTTCGGGTGTATTTATTCGCTGCTTTGCAACTTCCTATTAGCAAAAAACACCCTAGTTAAGTGTTTTTATCACGAAAAACTATTTTTGAAAACTTTTATTCACAATAGCACAACAATTTTGTAATTTTTAATGTATTAATTTCAACAAGTTGAATTAATATAAACTCATTGAAACAATTCTTTTTATTTTAATATTTAAAATAATCTGGATTCTTCTATATGTAACTCCCTGTGGAAATATTCTAGCAACTTATCAAATTTCATAATAAGTTATCTGATTTTCAAAAAAAATAGTCATGGATTCTTATCTAACAAATTTACTACGTTTTTTCCAACATTTTTTCACAAAACTTATGTATGAGAAATGCTTTAAAAATAAGAAAAGACTTTTTCTCTTCATGAGAACAACAATAAAAACAAGAAAGCAAGCAGCAAGATATAGCGTTGTATATACATCACTTACTTGTGTGGCGTTTTATATATCAAAAAAATTCGACGTATTTGCTTTAGATTTTAGGTAATTTTGCTGCAAAATGAACTAGGAAGTAATATTACCATCCAGTGTGCAAATTTGAAAAGCCGGACCTATAAAAACTAATTATTTTTGAGTAAAATATCTCGAGATGGCATTTTGAACATCATCCATAAGTTTTGTCATTAAGAAAATGTTGTAGCGATTAAAATAAATGGAAAATTGAGGGGTTATACATTAATTTTTCCACAATTCGCCTTAGTATGGGCTTGCATTGTCGTAATACAGAGTCTAAAATCGCCTGGTACTTTTCTACTAAACATGGGTCCAATTAACAATTTCCCAGGTTTCAAAATTCACAAATGAACAATCAAAATCAAACACACAAAATCGCCTTTTTGAGATGTACTTAATCCGGTTTTACAGCGCTTCGTGGTGATAAATTTGGAGCAACCCTCCACCTCCTACATTTTTTATTATCATATATGACATGGGCATGAATTTGCTTGGTTGATCTTCCTGATCAATAGGAGATCAAATATAGAAAGTCTTCACCTATAACCAAGTTATGAAAATGATGTTCTAAAACAGCTGCCAAATGAAAAACTTTAAGGTTAGGTCATCCCTAATTAACCCCCCAAAATGGTTCGATAACCTTATTTTATTTGGATACAGAACTACTTTATGAAAACTGTTTTAGAAAATCTGGGAAATGAATTGAAGATTCGAAAATATTGAAAAAATAGTATAAGCCATTCACTACGAACATTTTACTTGCAGAATACTTTTGTATAAAGCCTTTTGACTTTGTAAGAAAGATGAAGAGGGGTCAGTTAATCGTGCAATAGTTCAAAAAATAAAGTTAAAAAGTATAGATACTGAGTCAGAGTCAGTCAGCATCGAATTTATTATAAGATTTGGTCCCGTCTGGACATAAAACATCACCAGAACCGCAAATTCGCCTGTTGGGTGTTGAGGTTTGGAGCAATATGTCTTGGGATAGTCACGTGGTCGATTTAGCTAAAGCAGTTTCACCAAAACTTGGAGCTCTATTTAAAACCATAAAGATATATACTCCGCAACAGCTTCTAATCCTCTGCAAATCCCAGTTTTATCTATCTTTGCCTCGCACATTTGGAGCTCGGCTTCCAATCGTACCTTGAGGATACTCGACTCAATATAGAAGAGAGTTGGGTTATAGGCGATCCAAAGCTGATTAGAAACTTGTACAACTTAGAGCATAGAAGTGAGATCGACGACCTGACTCTGTTTTACCTATGCTACCACGACCGAGCTGTCCAACATAATCCCACCTACAGCAGTATTTGGAAGATCTACTCGCCGGGCAGGCGTGGTCATGAGTTTGCCTGCAAACGCGCAGCACTTCAATTTATCGAGACTCGTTCCTTTGAAGAAGTGCAAGCTGTGGAATCAGCTATCAAGGCACTTCTTTCCCGAACTCTATTAAAGAAGCTCAAGATCAATATCCACAGGCATCTCCATACGGTAGACACTCGAATTACTAAAAGGGTTTAATCTCTTACATAAAAAAAAACTTTTTTTATTATTGTATGACTTCGTGATTTCATTGATGACCTCAATTTTGAGCTTTTGAGCGAAACTTCTGGTCGACTTCTTTCTTGAGAATAGTTTGCAAAAACCGAGTTGAGTAATAGACAATGAAAAGGTATTCAAATTGTGAAAAATCTACATAAACGACATAGAAACCATCGTCTGCACTTCTAGAACGTTTCGTGAATTATGACACCCAACATAGGTTCCCATAAAAAGATGCTGACATCACATATTTCTGTACCAGCCTTTTCAGAAAGTCAGCAGTGAAGATTAGACAAGTTGTGACGGAAGATTATGTAGCCCGGGATTTTAATTATGGAATGAAAAACAAAAATTCAATATATATTTATGTTTGACAAATTTATATTCTGTTATTTTGATTGACTTATCTAATTGCAAATGTGCATTATATTGTTATATAGAATTTTACAAATGACTACCTTTTCGTTTACCTGAAATATCCCCGTTCCGAGTTGGCGCATCCTAGTAGCGCACGCTTCAAATTCATTATTTGTGGTTAAATTTAACGTCAAAGTGAAGGTAACTTCCATGAATATAATTTTTGTATTAAATACATTTTTTTCATTGTGGTTGTCGTTTTAAACCTCTAGCAACTTTCTACTTCATTATTGTCTATAAATGTCGTGTTCTTAGTACTAAATATGTTATTTATGTTTTGCTAATTACTATTTGTTTTAGTTAAAGCCTTTTGGTGCGAAAGTTGTGGTAATGGATACAAATATGCGCGAGGTTTAAGAAGACATATGCTGGAATGCGGAAAAGAAAAACGATTATCTTGTCTATTTTGTTCCCATAAAGCCCATAGGAAGGACAATTTGAATCTACACATGTTTCTCAAACATAATTTCCCTACGCCAAAAAACAAGTCAAATTCGTCAGATTTTAACAAAAACTAGTTATAACTTTTTTCTAAAATGTAGATTTTCTACTTTTACCTCTGATGTGTGCGGTTTATGATTAGAAATCAGTTCTACCACACTCCAACCAATCATTCGGTTACTATGCATCCTAAAATGGGTCACACGTTTCCAATTGATAGATTATTGAGAAAATTCTCGATAAATACTGAAGTCAATAACAAGAAAAGGTTTTTAGTGTTCGAATTATACAAACCATTATAATAAAGAAATATTGTGAGGAAATAAATGAATTGATTTGAAATGTGAGTGTCGCTCTATTTTTCAAATTATTATTAGCTCTAATACTAGCAAAAGAAATAAATATATCTCTAACAACTAACACAAAAATTGGAATTTAAGGAATCAAATATTTCCTTCGGTCACATTTTTTGATACTAGCTTGATATACCTTGCTCAATCTACCACCTCATAATGTTCATGGTTAATATTAACTCTTCTTTCCTTCATCTGCTTAATTCTTAATAATTTCGCTATTACATGCAAACAGACTGTTTATGAAAGGTTTTTACTGCAAATAGTTAGCACAGTCAATTTTTTTTCTTTTTTCATTGCCTTATTCGTTGCGGACATTCTAATCTAACTAATCAACAGATCTAACAGATCAAACTCTAAACCACTGATACAGTCATACTTTAAAATGTATTTGCCTTGCAAATATGGGATGTTCATCAAGTCTAATATCTGAAGTTTGTGTTGAACTCCCATGACAGTGGACTAGGTTCTCGTTGTTGCCATCTAACAGTATCTATCAGTATTGTCTCATCTGTGGTGTTGTCAGGATGGATGCCTTCGATAGCGTTGACGAATTTGATTTCGAAAAAACTCTACAAAATAGTGGAAATGATTCAAGCTCTGAAAGCTTTTCAGACAGCAGTTCCACTTGTAGTTGCTCCACAAATTTTTCAGTGAAACACGTGAAATACAGTGAAAACAAGTGAAAACTTGTTGTCGTGTAAATTCAGCAAATCCGAAAATCTAATTTGATGGATATGAAAATGTACTAGTTTTTTTTAAAAAATTTGCAGTAAGCACAAAAAAACAATTTAGTTACAGATACAACGGAACGAAATAAGGGTGTTTCCTGCTCTTTTATAGTGCAAAAACCCGAATATAAACAATAATGGACCAAAAATCCATTGAGATCATCACCAATTTTTCCCCAATGTTGAAATTCTGAAACAGTCTCTTCACTTTTCTAATAACGAAGTATTTGGTCGATCTATGAAGATTTGGTTACGAAGTTTCAAAAAATATTTTGTTAAACAAAGGGCGTTTGGGTTAGATTAAATATATTCTTTCAAAGAGGAGCAGATTTGGGATGAAAAGCTACATGCACACCTGAGTCAAAGGTAACAATCGATGAGACGCTTGGTTTGAATCCTCTTAAAGGAGCCCGACTTAGTATCAAAATCTACTTGTTCTGCGAAACCAAAAGTGAATTCATTTGAATAGAAACTTGATAATTTATACTGGCAAGAATACTTTTGTTTATCGAAAATTTCAACAACTTCCATATTCGTCCCAAGTTATGATGTTGATTATGTACAATTTTTATAACTTTCCGCAACAAGCAGATGTACGAAACATTTAAGAAACAAATATTAAAAAAAATCTTTTTTTACTTAAATATTTTTAAATGCAAAATCGTATGGCGTGGCGAAAATCAGCGTTCGATAATCGGGTGGACCTGGTGAAACAAAAACTGGAGAAGTTAACTTGAAGGGCTTGTAAAGGTAACAGAAAAACCGTCACCAATGCGTTTGTCTTCTAGTAATTTCCTGGATTTCATACCGACCGATATCAAAGGCTAACCCGACTCGTTAATGTGTAAGGAAGAGGATGAAATATGGATTGATTAGATATCATAATATGCAATGTTATTTACATGATCCGACTTAACTCCGTTACATGAAAATGGTCCTTTTTTTATCTATTTTATTACGAAAAATATACGTTTTTGTTGGGTTTGTGATAAACTACCAAACTTGTTACTCACTAGAGATCAAAAAAATTTTTTTGGTAAAATAAATCGAATTTGATGATACAAAAACATTGTCAGATGAAGTATAAAGAATCCATTATTTTGATGGCAAATAATTTGATGTAGATTAAATTTTGATGATTTAAAAAAAATTTCATTTATAATGTATCTCAAAAAAAGATCTTTTTTACATTCAAAAAGGAATCGAATTAAAAAATACCAAAGCGTGATAATTTATAGAAAATTTGTCTACTTTGAAGACGATACAATAAATGTGGATGAGCAAAACATATTTTGAATTTCATTAATTCGTTACAAGGTTTTTTTTAAAACTAAACAGATCACTTATCAGTTGATTGTTGATTCTAGCCCGGAACGAAATTTCGATTACTAACCCAACGTTACGCTTTGTTTCAAATTTAAAAAACAACCTACAAAAACATTTCATTGGAGAATTAATCAGTTTCAAAGTTCAAAAAAACAGAAACAAACGAAACAACACCGACCGACAAATGAAGTTTTTTTGAAAGTTGTTTGTATTTGAGCCACAAATATCACCAATTTATACTATTTTAAACACAAAAACACCTACATATTTGCCCTATCACATCAGATTTTTTTTAAAAGAAGAAAAAAGCATTTTTTTCAAAATTTAAAGAAAAAATCAATAATCATATCACACAAACATATATTTGAACATTTACAAAGGACTATTTAGAGTGACATCTTTTACGTTTCGCGAAAAAATTACGTCTGGGTGTAGTTTTTTTGTGAGTAACTTCAGTAATATCACTTGTCAGTGACCAGTAGTGATCAGCCATCATATTCACATTCCATCGACCTTGGTACCTTGTCTCCATAGTTTTTATGTCCTGATGAAACCTTTCTCCCTGATCTTCACTGTAATCACCAAGATTATCAGGAAAAAAGTCCACATGTGAAACTAGAAAGTGGAGTTTTATGCTCATATTACACCCCAATTTTTGATACTTATCCAATAAGTTTGCAACCTTATTTTGATAGTCGGGATGTTTATTATTTCCTAGAAAATTGTTGACAACATCTTTGAACGCCAGCCAAGCATCTGATTCAGTGTTATTCATTGTGGCATCAAATTTTTCATCGGCCATCAAAGATCTGATTTGCGGTCCATCGAACACTCCTTCTTTAATTTTTGCTTCAGATAATCTTGGAAATTTTTTACACAGGTATGCAAAGCTAGCATTGTTTTTATTATTTAATTTTTTTCGTATAACGTTTTTAGTTCCTACTTTGAGATTTTTACGAGAATTCCATTGTTTCTGTACGTGGTGCTTGTCTCGTGCTCTACTGTCCCACTCGCACAAGAAGCATGGAAATTTTGTATGTCCTGACTGTTGGCCTAATATCTTGGTTGTAATTATTAGATCTCCCCAAAGCTGCCAACCGTGTTTTTCATATCCAATTTTATCTAACAATGTTTATAAATTTTCATAAGTCTCTTTCAAATGAACAGAATGTACGAATGCATGTAACCTGTTTCGAATGGGTGTGTCGTTGTTGCAACTAATATATTTTCTCACGAGAGGTCGCACGATTCGAGAAAAGAGCGCCAAAATACAAAATTTAATTTATTTCAATCAAAAAATTTAAAATAGCCAATGTCTTAACTTTTTTAAAAACCTGATGTGAGACGATAAAATGAGGTATAATTTCGTGATCAGCTCCACCAAATTAGTCGAAAAAAATATTCTAGAACTTGAACAAAGTGATGACCTTCAGTTCAGTAGCCGATCGGGATCATAGTTTACAAACATCCTTATAATCTAACAACCAGTGAATATTATCCAAGTTAGAGGTATGTGTAAAGTGTCCAGTTGTAAGCTGTAAATTCCTATTCAAAAACCTACTAAAATAGCGATCGTGCAGATACACTGTATGGTGTATAATTGTATAATTGTGTACAATTTACACTAGAGGATTGACAACCTCAATTATTAGCGTAATCCAAAATTATTTTTATTTTTTGAGTATAGATGTCACTCTAAAATGATATTGTGACACCAACACTGTTTCCAACACTGTTGAATTTACTGTTGCCTCTAGACGTGAAGAATTGTTAAAAAATATGATGAAGATTAACAATTTCTTCTATTTTTGATTAAAAACTCGAATTTTCTCTATTTGAAAGAAAATAAAAGAAAAATTAATCGTCAAAAAATGGGTGACATACCTGGCGCTAGTTGTCGAAAAGTTATTATTAGAATGCGGTCTCTGGAGTTTGATTTTCTCACAGAAACCTAAGACAGGATATTTCTTAAAATATCCTTAGTGTTACTTATAGATTTTTGGAAAATTTTTATCGCTAGAATACTAAAATTTTGATGAATCTGTGCTGGTAACCCCAGTAAAACACTACGGAAAGTGCGGCGCTTATTTAAAGACATTGTCTAGATCTAGATTATAACTTTGACTTGATTTTATCATAGTCAAGTGTGTTTTTCGTGTGGTTTTTACCGTGTCTGTGTCACTTAGTATTTTTTAAAAACTGTTTGATGTACTTAAATATCTTCTCTCTGAGGGAGAATCATTCTCTAGGTTGCTAGGTTGCAAAACCTAATTGAAATTTGAATGTTATCACAAGTATCTGTCTATATGTTATTGAGTTTATGTTTTACTAAAATTTGCGTTTTTAGGATTGGAAAATAATGAACATCAATGCAGGAAATGTTTTAAAACGTATAAATATAAATGGAATCTTTTTCGACACATTAGATATGAATGTGGTAAAGCTCCACAGTTCACTTGTAAAATTTGTATGAAATCTTTTACTCAAAAAAGTAGTCTTAAATCTCACGTTGCGTATATACACGGATTTTATTTGACTATCGAATAGATAGACTCTAATATCGATAATTTATAATTGAAAATGTGATTATCCAAATAAAATTGAAAATATTTTCTTATAGTAATTATTTCAAATAAATTCCTGGTGAAAAAATAAAATTACCACAATTTTTGGGGATATTATCGTCGTTATAACGTCCCATAACCAACCAAGCAATTTATTTAACTGAAAGCAATAACAATAAGCTTCTCTTAGTAATAAATGTATAGTAGCTTAGACCCGTTTGTACCAAATGTATTAAATTCGTAAATAAACAATAAATTAGAACGTATTAGGGAAATTTACGAATGTGCATTTTTTCAAAAAAAGAAGTGTCATTTGACCAAAACCGACTTTCTTATTTTAAATGCATTTTGAAAGGGGCTTCGCTCTCTACATATCATCTATCCGTTCAGTTCTGGTTTTTGTTTGATTAATTAGAATGTTTATAACAAATAATCCATTTTCCGGATACATTTTCAACTTTTTCTTCGCAAATTTTAAACCAAAAGAAAAACTCGATAAATTTAATGGCGCTACGAGTTTTTAAAGAAACTTGTCCATGGGAACACACCTCATTCTAAATGTATGGACCGTTGTACCATGGTTACCATGTGGTAATGGCTAAGTGTAAAAGAGAATTACTTTGATTCTACCTTTACAACAACCGACAAACAATATTCAAATGAAATACGTCTAACGACATAGGTTCGCACAGTTTTCTGAAGACAGTTTTCTGAAGATGATACCATGAGCATCTAAGCGCGCGTGAGTCGGTGTGATTGTGAATTCTGGTGCAGTGATAGTAGTGACTCATGAAACAATTAGTTTTCTACCGTTGAAAAAAGATTATCTCTCCCAATTTAGTAGTTGAATATTATCTTCTCTTCTTTAGCAATTAGCTTCTCTAATTACTTTAAATTAGCTGCTCTATATTATACGATATGTTTTGTTTTAGCTCACGCTTTCTATTTCGACGCAATCAACAGCGTTTTCATCTGCTTGCAATGCAACAAAACTTACAAATATCAAAGGAACGTCGTGGCGCATCTCAAATACGAATGTAACAAACCAAGAAAATATAAATGCGAGATTTGCGACAGGAGCTTCTCTCAACAGAGGTACCTGAGATATCATAGTTTGACTTGTCGTCCATGGAATATGAAGATGAAGAGACCTAAGAAATATTCAGTTTAAGATTCTTAGATAGATAATTTAGGTTAAGCTTTTTGTCTGCGTCAGGGTTATGATTCTTTAGGACCTTTCTCTTATTACCAAAATCGTTCTAATAAACTTTCGAACGTAGCTTTATTAGCCCCCGATTCTTTCAAAAATATTTCATTCTCTTCAAGATAATGTTAGGTTAGATAAGGTAATTAAAAACGACAATAAAAATACATCGATTTTGAACCGTTCGGAAACTATTTACTTATTCAAGCCGCGCTAAACAAAAAATTCATTATTAACCATCACAGCGTCTTAAAACTATGCTGCAAGTAGAATATGATTGGATCTTGAGATCACGTGACCTTACCCTATTTATATAATTATTAACTTATCACTATTTGTATAATTAACTACACTGAACAAGCTCAAATATATACAACAAACAAATCGCCGCTCTGATAAATAAAGCATGAGAAAAATCAAACAGATTCGCCAAATTTTAGACTTCCATTATGACCGAACAGGATCGGCTTCACTGTGTATGTCCTGGAATAGTTCGTAACAGTAAAAAGTACACAATGAAGACAGATATTGCACAGAAAATAGAAACGATCCGAAGAATAATAAGAAAACCCACACAATTTGTATGGAAAGTTGAAACGATCCAAAAAAAAAGCGAAGGAGCATTTGATTTCCACAATTCCACAATTTAAAACTATAGAATCAATATGGTTACTAGAATGTGACAAGATATTTGGCGAAAAATATAGTAAAGTCACAATCCTCGTTATCTCACGAACCAATCAGATTCCACTTGAAGAATGTTGTGGCATGGGATTTAGACGCTTCGCTTCTGGAAATTAGATTTAAAACGTCTCGTGGAGGTTTTGTTTTTGAGCTAGGAAAATATACTATTGCAGCTTTTCACGTAGAAGGACAGAGTCAACGGGAAATCGTTCTAAAAATATTTGGATCAAGAAAAGCTGTGTCGAATTATTTGGTATAGATTCAACGTAAAACGCAGCCTTGAAAAGAAAAGTTTCACAACTGAAAGAAGAAGTATAGCTGCGTGAATGTGAATTTTCTTAACTAAAACAAGTATAGAGTTGGAAAGTTTAATATAACTTTTCAAAAACAATTTCCACAGAAATAACTTGACTAATTGTAGAAATATTTATTCAATCTTATTATTTTTAACACAAATTCACTTCCAAAAAGGCGTTAGTGAAACAAATGTAGAGATAGGAGGTTTTACTGACTTTTTTTATCGAAAATTTGTTGTGATGAATTTATTTTTCAAAAATTAGATTAGAATTATTCTCTAGAAAATTATTTATACTATAAATATCGTAAAGTTTTCCAAAATAATTTTGCCAATTTCAAAATTTTGACCTCAGTATAATCATTTTTATCTCCAATTTGATATAAATTCCTCTCACATCACTTAGTTTTGAAAAATTATTCTTATAAGTTAATTTTTTAAATCTTTGATAGAATTTTTTTACTGAAAGTTATTATTGATACGAAAAAAAATGTAATATAACATTTTAAAATAAGATTGCTCAAAAATTTGACAAATTACAGAAATTTGAACTTAATATCATTAGTTTTAGCTCCAATTTGGTTTAGCACATCTCTTAGTTTTGAAGAATTATTGCTGTAATTCATTTTTTCAAAAACTTGGATACTGTTTTTGTGATAGGCTACAGGTTTTAACTAACAAAACTAAAAAGATCCTTGGTTGTATAAATTCAACAATATTATACTTCTAAAGGAAATAACATTCTTCGAAATTTTCCAATTTTAGTTTCTTTTATATGCTTTAAAAAATCATTTTGTAAAGATCCGTCCTAGCTTTAGAATTCTAACTGAATGACGCTAATATTTTGTTTTTTTTTTAAACTTATTTAATCTTATATTTGTGACTATTTGCTAGAGTAACTTTCTCTCAATAAACACAGTTTACTAAATAATTGTTTTATTTTATACATAGTTCGAAAAGTAGTTGTTTCGAAATTACAAAAAAATTGTTGCTATAAACCACTTGTTAAGTTTTCGACGGTGCTGGATACGAATATGAAAGTTTTTTTTTTTCTAAAATTGGATTGTCGTAGTCAAATTCGCACTTTTACGCAAAAACGCGAAAAAAAATGTTTGGGTTGGACTCCGTTGAAAGAGAGTCCTGGTGACTTTCATTCCTATTAACAGACAGAAAACAAAACATAAATAACTATGTTGTGAGGATGAAGATGTTCTTTTTGGTGTCCCTCAGGGAACGGTAATTGACCCTTTATATATATGTAAGAATAAAAACTCTTTCAAACAACATAAAGTTTAAAAAATCGGCTAAGCAGAACCGGACTTATAAATACTCCTTAAAAGAGTCATAGAAATATTTTAGTAGCCCCATCTCTGTAATACCTGAATAATAATTCGTGAATATCAATTTCTCATATACATTTAAGAAGATTCAAGTTGGTAACTTTTTTAGAAATTAGTTCCAAAATATTTTTGACAAGTATTACCGAAAATAAATTAATTAGAATACTTCAATAATTCGTAATTTATTCTAGTTTATTCTGTTTTAGGTGAATTTGTATGCGACAAGTGCAATAAATCTTACGATAAAAAAATTTCGTTATATATACATATGAGGTACGATTGCGGTCAGGACGCCATGACGTGCAGTTATTGTGGCAAACAAATAATTAGAAAAAGCAGCATGAAAAGACATATGTTGAAACACAACATAACCAACTGGGAAGATTTTGTTATTTATAAAGGAAACCAGAAGTATTAAAAATTATTAAAAGTAATTGCTGCGATCTGAACTGGCACAAATCGATTAAAAAACGGTCTAAACAAAAGTTGAAAGTTGCGTTTTATTTGAATAAATAATAAGAAAATACTGAACACCAACATACGCAATTACACGTGCTTCGATTTCATCTTCAGAGACTGAACTTGGTCAATAAAATCCGCGTCAAACAGTGTAAATAGTGTGTTCACACCGAAAATATGTATTCCATGAAACAGCCAATATGTTGAGGTATGATTTATTTCCAAAGACCATGGTTATATCGGAACCGAACAGTTTTGAAATTTGAGTTGTCCGATTCGGCATCGGAATCGACGGCTTTGTCCATTCGTTTATTATATTTTTGACAACTATCTAAGATTATTACTTATATTTTCAACCAATCAAAAAGTGTAGTTGAGGGCAATTGAGGTTTAGCAATTTAATTCAAAAATTAAATAGTTACACAATAAATTTCCTTGACTCTATATATAAGAGTAGGTTCAAGATATAATGAAAAATTAAATCTTATAAAAGTTGTAAAGTAAATCACATGAAGTGATTCCAGAAAAAGCAAGTTATATTTAACAAATAAAATAGTGAATTTTCTCATTTGTGATTTTCGATTCCGTTAACATTTCATTAATTTTTTCTAGGATTAAGTTTCCTGTATATTCTGCGTTGAATGTGTGACATTTCAAAATAACTTTAACTCTGTTAAATTCTTCATTTATGTCTGTTGTAAATGTAAATCATTTAATTTTTTTGTTATTTTTACATACAAACTCTACACAAATATATTTTGTATAAAACTGTCTTTCCCTTAACCGATAATTCGGCACCACGAACTACATAAAACGTCTAAATCCAATACCTTTTACTTATCTTCATTAATTTAGGTTTAGAACTACACAATTTTTGATTCTTTATCAATATATCTTCGAGAGTAATTTATTTATTGGCTTCTTGAAGACGCGAAGACTGTACTGCACTTTTATTTACACTTTACACATTTACACTTCATGAAAGTAGTTCCAATTAACAAACAAAATGTCACACATCAAATAAAAACGCATCAGAAACTCAAGCTCAAACAAAACAAATGAAATGTCTTCCTCAAGAAAAAATAACAGAAAGCGCGCGGCGCGAATCTCCGCGTGGCAAGTATAAACCTGTTCATTCACTAAGCGCTGTCAAATTCGTCCTCCGATTCTGACCTCAGGTTTTTTTAAAGTATGGAAACCGAAGTCGAAATCGTAAAATCCGAATCTCCTTACTCTAAACATTTAGCAAACTATAAGACTTGACCAGGTACTAAGCTCAGCAATTTTTCCTTCTCGATGCACTAGCAGATCTCTGGATAATTTATTGTGTCTATAGCATAAACGCGGTGTCTAATAAGACCTTGTCCAGTTAAAAGACTAGTTGCCAGTCGTACTTTGCGGTTGTTTAAACGAAAAAAATTATCAGCAAGCCAACCAGAAGATCCATCTAGATGTGCCTTGGCTTAGCTCATGCCAGTTGTTTTAGTCGATCAGATGGATAGCTACACCAACAATAAGCTTTGGAACAGTTGGTGGTTTTGCTGATTCAAGTCTGATTCAAGTCTACCATCTTTTAACTTACTCTTATATATCTACTGCATTTCTATTAGATCCTGATTGAATCTGTCTTTTTATACTTCACTATAGTTTCTTAGATTTTTCGGAAATCTGTTTAGATGATTGTGGAACTGGATATTCTACTTATACTTGCTCCAATTACATAAAATAATACTTTTAAATGTAACAATTATACCTATACCTTGTGGAGAAATAAAACATTTTAAAAAACATTACACTTTTTTTTATTTTCATCTGTTTTAAACTTTAATTGATTATATTCATTCCATATAAAAATACTCAACGTATAACTTGAAAAAATATCTCAACTGTCCATTAAAAAAATGTTACACCTGAGGATTACGAATGCTTTATTAATTCAGTACTCTTTCACACATATAAATAGACTATAATTAACATTTTGTATTAAAATAAACGCTTCAAAATGTGGATGTTATTGTTAAAATATTTTATTATCTATTCTAATGTCTATTTATTTGTAAATAATTCAAATATTTTGACATCATTTTAATCATATTATTTCATAACAATTACAATAATTCTGAATATTCCATCTAATGTATTATCGTTATTCATATCCAACATTTTTCAGATAACTTACAGCAGTTCTACAATCCGAATTTGCAACGATATCTTTGCATAAAATGTAATAAACATTACAAACATAAACGCCATCTGTGGAGTCATCTTCAATACGAATGCGAAAAGCTACCGATGACCTGTATGATAGATAACTGCGGTAAACAGATCCTTAGAAGAAGCAGCATGAAACGCCACGTTGTAGTTAAACATAATATAGTTGATAATTGGGAAAATTACGTCTCTTACATTCAATTATAAACTTATTTTTAAGGCCGTCATCGTCATGTAGTGTCACGTTTTCATCGCAAAATTTTACAGCAGCTCATATTCCTATCTAAATTTTGAAAAAATGCTACGTTGGAAGACACAAGGAAACAATAAAAAATATCAACAGATTCATAAGATTCATATCAGGTTTGTTCTTGGTAGCTGCACTGTACTAGATCAGTGTAGGCTAGTTCATAGGTTTGTTTTTGGTAGCTGCACTGAACTGGACTGGTGCAGGCCAGTGCCATCAGTGTATAGAATTAGTTCGATGGGATACAAAGAACAGAAAACAATGGAGCATTTGTTGATTGTTATATTTGAGGTTATTTAATTTGATTATAATGTTAACAATAACGGAAAACGATTTAGTACTTTTGGATATTTCACATTCGTCCGAACACGACCCAGTACAAGCTGTACAGTAAACTGGGTAAACTAGTCCTCTTGCACTGTTACAAAGAACGCTTTAGTGTACACTTCCTGAACTAGCTCTACCAGCGCAGCTACCACGAACAAACCTATCGATTGATAAAAATTGATTAGGTTAGATTGGTATTTTGAATAGAGTTACTAACCGATTACTCCGTATATTTTTTTGGAACGTTTGAAGCAGTACATCCCTGATCAACTCCGTTAACGAAAAAATGCAATAAACCGTTTTTATTAATTAACACCACGTTCCTGATCTACAATATCGTTCGTTATTTCATAAAATCACATAGAGAAATGAAAAATTTATCATATGACATATAACTCAACTGATTGACTAAATTTTTTTGCCACAAATCCATTTTATTCTTTAAAAGGGGCCTTTGAGCACGTAGGTAATCAGATAGGCCCGTCGTGCCGTTACCACTGGCCGATGTCCTTCGAGGAACCGCTCAGGCGGTTTAGCGTGAACCCTTTGATGTCATTTTGATGATTAGGCAAGTGTATTAGACACACGATAAAACATGTTGACTTTAAACAAGCTTTCAGGATCTTGGAGACGTTCATCCTCGCAAATTTCATCGAAATGACGTATCACTTTCCTCTGACGAGTTTAAGGAAATTCAAGGTTTTATGGGCCATTTTTTTCCTAAATTGTTTGCATTTTCAAATCTCTACGATACTTTTCAAGGTCTTGAGATTGAAGTGTAGTTTTCGTTGTAGTTTTCGGCCTTCTTATTCAGAAAAATAGTTTCATTTCTCTTATCTGCTTTGGAATTTAATAAAATAGTTTTTTTACCCCTTTTCAACTTCAACAAACCGAACTATTGAAACCAGGTAATACCTTTTCCCAAAAATTCAATCAAATTCTAATCAAATTTTTTGTTTAACTTACTAAATGTTGTAATAATAAATAAATAAGATCCTCCTGCAAAAAGCAAGAATTCATTTGTTACTTTCAAAAAATTACGTAATCTTTTGTATTGAGAACATTTTTTTTGAAAAGGGCCCCACTCTGTCTTACGCCTGATTTTGATATTTCATCAAAATTTGATACATTTTTAACACTGAAACAGAATAAAATCACAAAAATGTGTAGTTTTAGGAATAAATCACACATAATTTGAAGAGATTTAATTTTGATTCTTAACAAACACACTTTATGCACGTAAACTGCTGTAACGTGACCTCACGTGGTGTGATAGTAAAGTTTTGGCGCCAATATTATTAATAAAAATATGAATATACTGTCTAAATGAGCACAACTTTTCAATATTAAATATAGTACAACTAAGGTTCAGTTATTTCTTGATGTTCAGTTGATTTAACATGCCATTAATATTAGTATTCGACATCGCAACAAGATACGAGGATGGTCCCAGAAGTACCCGGCTCGGCACACTTTTCCGATGTTCAATATGTTCTATGCTCTTCATTATTGGAAAATCTACGACCACGAGCCATTTTTTCAAGTCGGGGAACAGAAAATAATCCGAGGGAGCTAAATAGGGTGCATGAGGTAGCAATTCAAACTTTAATTCATTAATTTTGGACATTGCATTAACGCTTGTGTGAACTGGTACATTATCTTCTTAGATGAATGCGGCCGTTTTGCTTGATTTATTCGCACAAAAGTTTCAACAAGTCTCACCCAGAGTAGAATCTAGTTCATCTCTCAATTGGTTGGAGTAATGCTTTTCAAATAAAAATATTGTATCACATAACGATGTTTACAAATTAACTGATGATGGCTGCTAAATAAAAACTAAACAACGTGATGTGATTTCTTTAAATTTGAAACATATATTTTCTAATACAGTTGTATTTTTCAAGCAACTACGAGCCACCTCTAGATCAGGCCAGGTACTTCTGGGATATGTATAGTTATTGTGATATTCCCGTTTCTTGTATCTCATATATTGCATTTATACTAGTCTTCGGTTTTAAGTTGTATTAAACTAACAATAAAATATACTTCTAATATTTTGTTTAATTGGATAAAAATAAAATATGAAAGTCCAACCTAGTTTTGATCATAAAAAATTATATATTCAATAATTCCTTTTTTGTTTTTCTTTATTCCTTCGTCGCATTCAATATAAAATGAGATCTAAGTTAGAAAACCAAAGTTTCAATACTTTTTTGGTTTAGTATAAAGCATGAGAATCCTAAATCAGCCTAACCTAAAAACTGTTTGAAAATTGTGAAAAAATGATTAAAATTTTGATATTCAGTTGTTATTTTTAAGTCGTTCGTTTTTATATGTAAATTCAGGAAAAAAATTGTGTCATTTTATCTTATATACGCAGAAAAAATAAATAAAGTGGGAAAAATTATGACCCCACTTCCAAAATGGAACCAAATTTCCATAAGAGGACTGCAATGTTTGCAAAACTACACTGCATAAATCGAAAACTGCATTGCAAGTTTGAATTGTTGAGGGAACGTCAAAAAATGTCATATTACGGAAATTTAAGTCGCGAATCAAGTTTTTACAGTTTCCTTTCATTTCAATGCCCTCAACTGTCAAGGATTCTTTCTCTTTGCATTGGTATAATAATTACGCTATTAAACGCGATTTACTATAAAATTGTAACGTTTTGATTGCTTCAAATCAAGACTACGTTCTGTTTGTAAAGACGGAGAATATATTTTTTCCCTCATCAAAATAATGATTCTCGAAAACTGTCATTTTCTTGAAAATCCAGGTGATTCTGAAATTAAAAACTGAAACTCCCGACATAGGAAACGAACCGAATGGACCTAATGGCCTCACATAGTGAATAGTGTGCTTTTGCACCTCTGACTGCACCTGTCTTCAATAAGAGCAATTTGCTACCTTGTCAAATTTACAATTGTTTACACAATCTTCCTAAGGGAGTGAAAAAGTGCCCTATAAAACGATCTATTCTCATATTCCCATAGGTAAAATATTTGAATGTACTGGAGTTGAGCTTTCAATTAATTCAGAAAATTTTGAAACTAATTACATTCTTGCACCAAAATTGCCACCGTTTCTTTCAATATTGCAATCATAAAACCAGCATTTCATTCAATAATTATGGGTAATTCTGGACTCTACAAGTTTCAAAAGTATCCAAGTATGAGACACCTTAAATAATGTAATGTTTCATTTTCTAATTGATTCAAACTGTTTTTAACGGTGGGGTGAAATAATATACACGGTGTTTCTCTTTTACTTAATTGTTGTTGTATACACTTAACTATGCACTAAACACTAAACTAATCACTAATTTATCCACTAAGACTTGACTATTCACTAACTTTTATAATTTCTTTAAATTCGCCGCTTACTAAGACATCCAATTATTTACTGACCACTACGGTTAGAGAACTGTGATAAAAATCGATTTTTTAAAAACTGTCACAACATAAATTCTAAAAACTATATATAAAGAAATTGCTGCCGTGTATAAAAAATTCATATGCTTATAGTCCTTCAGGGAATTTTCCACCGCATTCGTTCAACTATTCTATTAACATAATAAAACAGCGCCGGCATCACTATCTACGTTAGTGGACGAGTTCATAACGGTTGTATGAGTTTGTAATCAGCGTTTGTGAAAATGAATTAGAACAACACAATGAAATTATTTTAATATGTAAAGATGTAATAATAATGTCATTAATTTAATTGAATAAATATTCCAATTAGATTAAAATTGCGTCTTTGTCAAATTCCATAACAACTCAACGCTTAGATATTCGAGTAACTAACATTAACATTGTGAATTTGTGATTTTAATAGCAGGATCAATATTATTCGTTTCGAATTAGTAATACACCATTAGAGACATCTTTTATTGGCCTATTTTATTAATTATCCTTTTTTTAGGTGGCATCTTCGATCCGTTTAACCAAAGATATTTCTGTAAACAATGCAACAAAAGTTACAAGCACCGAAGACATCTTTCTAGTCATATTAAATACGAATGTAGAAAGTTGCCTACGTTCAGGTGTCATTTGTGTTCGAAGACATTTTACCAAAAATATACGCTTAACGCTCACTGTAGGCATATCCACGGACTAACTACTAGATAGGCAAATTGAGGTTTCATTTATGTGTGCAATTTATACTTTGTAAATTCGTAGATAAGTGTCAATAAGATTGTGTGTTCGAGGTGTGGCTATTAAATAACGAAACTGCTGATATATATTTTGATATGCATATTTATTTATTATAAACTTTAATATATACCCCTCCTCCATCCCTACATCGCTCCATGCGATTCTTCCATTATTCGAAACAGTGCTGGAAGTCTTTTTCCGTCAGTTCCTTCAGAACGCGCGACGCTTTTTCTTTCACTGCTTCAACAGAGTCAAATCTTGTTCCTGTTAATGCAGACTTGACCTTAGGAGAGAAATAGAAGTCGCACAGTGCAAGATCCAGTCAATAACGAAACTGCTGATATATATTTCATTATTCGAAACAGTGCTGGAAGTCTTTTTCTGTCAGTTCCTTCAGAACGCGCGACGCTTTTTCTTTCACTGCTTCAACAGAGTCAAATCTTGTTCCTGTTAATGCTGACTTGACCTTAGGAGAGAAATAGAAGTCGCACAGTGCAAGATCCAGTCAATAACGAAACTGCTGATATATATTTCATTATTCGAAACAGTGCTGGAAATCTTTTTCCGTCAGTTCCTTCAGAACGCGCGACGCTTTTTCTTTCACTGCTTCAACAGAGTCAAATCTTGTTCCTGTTAATGCAGACTTGACCTTAGGAGAGAAATAGAAGTCGCACAGTGCAAGATCCAGTCAATAACGAAACTGCTGATATATATTTCATTATTCGAAACAGTGCTGGAAGTCTTTTTCCGTCAGTTCCTTCAGAACGCGCGACGCTTTTTCTTTCACTGCTTCAACAGAGTCAAATCTTGTTCCTGTTAATGCAGACTTGACCTTAGGAGAGAAATAGAAGTCGCACAGTGCAAGATCCAGTCAATAACGAAACTGCTGATATATATTTCATTATTCGAAACAGTGCTGGAAGTCTTTTTCCGTCAGTTCCTTCAGAACGCGCGACGCTTTTTCTTTCACTGCTTCATCAGAGTCAAATCTTGTTCCTGTTAATGCAGACTTGACCTTAGGAGAGAAATAGAAGTCGCACAGTGCAAGATCCAGTCAATAACGAAACTGCTGATATATATTTCATTATTCGAAACAGTGCTGGAAGTCTTTTTCTGTCAGTTCCTTCAGAACGCGCGACGCTTTTTCTTTCACTGCTTCAACAGAGTCAAATCTTGTTCCTGTTAATGCTGACTTGACCTTAGGAGAGAAATAGAAGTCGCACAGTGCAAGATCCAGTCAATAACGAAACTGCTGATATATATTTCATTATTCGAAACAGTGCTGGAAGTCTTTTTCCGTCAGTTCCTTCAGAACGCGCGACGCTTTTTCTTTCACTGCTTCAACAGAGTCAAATCTTGTTCCTGTTAATGCAGACTTGACCTTAGGAGAGAAATAGAAGTCGCACAGTGCAAGATCCAGTCAATAACGAAACTGCTGATATATATTTCATTATTCGAAACAGTGCTGGAAGTCTTTTTCCGTCAGTTCCTTCAGAACGCGCGACGCTTTTTCTTTCACTGCTTCAACAGAGTCAAATCTTGTTCCTGTTAATGCAGACTTGACCTTAGGAGAGAAATAGAAGTCGCACAGTGCAAGATCCAGTCAATAACGAAACTGCTGATATATATTTCATTATTCGAAACAGTGCTGGAAGTCTTTTTCTGTCAGTTCCTTCAGAACGCGCGACGCTTTTTCTTTCACTGCTTCAACAGAGTCAAATCTTGTTCCTGTTAATGCTGACTTGACCTTAGGAGAGAAATAGAAGTCGCACAGTGCAAGATCCAGTCAATAACGAAACTGCTGATATATATTTCATTATTCGAAACAGTGCTGGAAGTCTTTTTCCGTCAGTTCCTTCAGAACGCGCGACGCTTTTTCTTTCACTGCTTCAACAGAGTCAAATCTTGTTCCTGTTAATGCAGACTTGACCTTAGGAGAGAAATAGAAGTCGCACAGTGCAAGATCCAGTCAATAACGAAACTGCTGATATATATTTCATTATTCGAAACAGTGCTGGAAGTCTTTTTCTGTCAGTTCCTTCAGAACGCGCGACGCTTTTTCTTTCACTGCTTCAACAGAGTCAAATCTTGTTCCTGTTAATGCTGACTTGACCTTAGGAGAGAAATAGAAGTCGCACAGTGCAAGATCCAGTCAATAACGAAACTGCTGATATATATTTCATTATTCGAAACAGTGCTGGAAGTCTTTTTCCGTCAGTTCCTTCAGAACGCGCGACGCTTTTTCTTTCACTGCTTCAACAGAGTCAAATCTTGTTCCTGTTAATGCAGACTTGACCTTAGGAGAGAAATAGAAGTCGCACAGTGCAAGATCCAGTCAATAACGAAACTGCTGATATATATTTCATTATTCGAAACAGTGCTGGAAGTCTTTTTCCGTCAGTTCCTTCAGAACGCGCGACGCTTTTTCTTTCACTGCTTCAACAGAGTCAAATCTTGTTCCTGTTAATGCAGACTTGACCTTAGGAGAGAAATAGAAGTCGCACAGTGCAAGATCCAGTCAATAACGAAACTGCTGATATATATTTCATTATTCGAAACAGTGCTGGAAGTCTTTTTCTGTCAGTTCCTTCAGAACGCGCGACGCTTTTTCTTTCACTGCTTCAACAGAGTCAAATCTTGTTCCTGTTAATGCTGACTTGACCTTAGGAGAGAAATAGAAGTCGCACAGTGCAAGATCCAGTCAATAACGAAACTGCTGATATATATTTCATTATTCGAAACAGTGCTGGAAGTCTTTTTCCGTCAGTTCCTTCAGAACGCGCGACGCTTTTTCTTTCACTGCTTCAACAGAGTCAAATCTTGTTCCTGTTAATGCAGACTTGACCTTAGGAGAGAAATAGAAGTCGCACAGTGCAAGATCCAGTCAATAACGAAACTGCTGATATATATTTCATTATTCGAAACAGTGCTGGAAGTCTTTTTCCGTCAGTTCCTTCAGAACGCGCGACGCTTTTTCTTTCACTGCTTCAACAGAGTCAAATCTTGTTCCTGTTAATGCAGACTTGACCTTAGGAGAGAAATAGAAGTCGCACAGTGCAAGATCCAGTCAATAACGAAACTGCTGATATATATTTCATTATTCGAAACAGTGCTGGAAGTCTTTTTCTGTCAGTTCCTTCAGAACGCGCGACGCTTTTTCTTTCACTGCTTCAACAGAGTCAAATATTGTTCCTGTTAATGCTGACTTGACCTTAGGAGAGAAATAGAAGTCGCACAGTGCAAGATCCAGTCAATAACGAAACTGCTGATATATATTTCATTATTCGAAACAGTGCTGGAAGTCTTTTTCCGTCAGTTCCTTCAGAACGCGCGACGCTTTTTCTTTCACTGCTTCAACAGAGTCAAATCTTGTTCCTGTTAATGCAGACTTGACCTTAGGAGAGAAATAGAAGTCGCACAGTGCAAGATCCAGTCAATAACGAAACTGCTGATATATATTTCATTATTCGAAACAGTGCTGGAAGTCTTTTTCCGTCAGTTCCTTCAGAACGCGCGACGCTTTTTCTTTCACTGCTTCAACAGAGTCAAATCTTGTTCCTGTTAATGCAGACTTGACCTTAGGAGAGAAATAGAAGTCGCACAGTGCAAGATCCAGTCAATAACGAAACTGCTGATATATATTTCATTATTCGAAACAGTGCTGGAAGTCTTTTTCCGTCAGTTCCTTCAGAACGCGCGACGCTTTTTCTTTCACTGCTTCAACAGAGTCAAATCTTGTTCCTGTTAATGCTGACTTGACCTTAGAAGAGAAATAGAAGTCGCACAGTGCAAGATCCAGTCAATAACGAAACTGCTGATATATATTTCATTATTCGAAACAGTGCTGGAAGTCTTTTTCCGTCAGTTCCTTCAGAACGCGCGACGCTTTTTCTTTCACTGCTTCAACAGAGTCAAATCTTGTTCCTGTTAATGCAGACTTGACCTTAGGAGAGAAATAGAAGTCGCACAGTGCAAGATCCAGTCAATAACGAAACTGCTGATATATATTTCATTATTCGAAACAGTGCTGGAAGTCTTTTTCCGTCAGTTCCTTCAGAACGCGCGACGCTTTTTCTTTCACTGCTTCATTAGAGTCAAATCTTGTTCCTGTTAATGCAGACTTGACGTTAGGAGAGAAATAGAAGTCGCACGGTGCAAGATCCAGTCAATGAAGTGGATGATATTACACTGGGATGTTGTAAGTTGGCTAGAAACCTCTTGGCGATATAAAGCACCATTTTTCGCATGTAGCACACATCCGATAGATTCAGCAATAGCACCAATACTTATCGAACGGTCAGATCAAACAAGATTACCAATATTTTCATCCATTTGTAACGTGGAACTTGAATCATCTTCTCAGCCATCTTAAACCACGTAAACACGACAAATATTAATTGCCACACACTTGTTCAAATACATAATAAGTTTCAGCGCTAGTTTCGTTACTTTATAATCACACCTCGTATAGACCAGGGCAGAGGCATTTAACATTAGAGAAAGGAGGAGAATATAATAAAAGTGGGAGGAAAAATTATTTACGAACTACCAATCATTTGGAAGAAAGTTGAATAGGAAAGTTGTAGATAATAAGAAATTAATACTTTTTAACATAACCTCAAAATTTAAGAGAAAAATTCAAATAACCAAGTTTTTGGTTTTTTATCTTCAAAAAATAATGTCTTTTTTGGAATTCAGTGAAAACTAACTTTTTTATGTCTCATCTGTAATTTTTTTTATTGGAAATATTTATTTTGACACTTCTAAATATCAATCCATATTTTTACGTCAAAATATTGGTTATTTCGAAAAAGTCAATGAGCTTTTGATTAATTGAAATTTCTACTTTCTGATGGTCCAAGTAATATACACAATGTTTTCAGAAAATGCAAAAAATAGAAACTCTAATAAAAACTTTTTTTTCATTTTGTACAATTTTTAGTAATTTATTGAAATTTCACACTTAAATTACTTGAAAAACATGAGATTTTATATAAGGTTAATAAAAATGAATAATTTAAGTATGGGATTTTAATGAATAATCAAAAAATTGTCATGATAATCAAAAAAATTATATTTCAGTTTTTCGTGGGTTTTCCGAGAAAATTTTCAATATTAATTTGCATTTTTCACCCCCATCCGACAGTGAAAGTTTCAAAACAAAAAGCTGATATTTGGATATCAAAATTCTGAAATGAAAAATAGGGTGCATCATCTAAATTAATTAAAAATAAGACAAAAAGATAAATATTTCTAATCAAAACAATTACAGTGTATTTAAATATCTAATAAAAATTAGATATTTCAATAGAATCCTCTTTGCCCCGAACCATTTTTTCAAGTTGTAAAACAAGAAAAAAAAGCGAAATCTGGAAAATAACATTTTGCCAATGGTAAATTTTCATGTGATGAAAAAGCGTGTGTTTTTTAATAATTTAGATACAAAATTGTCCCCAAAATAAGTTTCTAAATATAATATAATTGAAATTTGTGTTTTATTTTTCAAATTGATTTCACAAATTTTCCAAAAACTATGTTTTTATATATTATATAAGTTTATATGATTATCAATTCTTAAGTTTCAGATACCTCCACTTGTGATAAATGCGGCAAGGCTTACAAAAATTTCAAATCTCTAAAAATACATAAATACGTGTATTGCGGCAAAGAGCCCTCAATATTCTGCCCTTGCTGCCCATACAAAACATTCATAACAGCTAATATGAAGAGACATATGGCTTTACGCCACGGAAAATTATTTGTGAAGGAGTTGGCTTAAGACAATGTACAGCGGAGCGTGATGATATATAATTAATTTGTATAACATCAATTAAAACTAAATAAAAATCTTTTACACTAACTAGATCTCATTTTTACTGCCTTTTCAAAAGTTACAAACTCTCGAAAGAACTAAATCCCATTTTCGTCATCACAAAATAAGAAGGTCAACTTGAATGTAAATTTCGGCAATACCAATTTAGTTCTACCACATCTCAATCGTGGCGCTAGTGTAATAAAATGTGCCATTACTGTCAATGTCAATTGTCAAGATAAATAAACATTTTTCTCAATTTCTCAAACGTTTTCCTGATGTGTGTTCGAAATGGGAAGAATTGTGTAAAATTCAATGCTCAACATCAAATTATTGCTTGTGTGAGAATCTAGAAACAAATTTGAATAGAAAACATGTGAAGTATGAAGCTCGGAGTTTCAATTGTGATCAATTGATAAATTTTAGTCATTTTACTCATAAAGTGATGTGATATTGTATGTACCCTGGTATCAATATTGTTCATTTTTGACAAATGTTGGTGGTCAGATCAAATTAAACCTTGTAACATACATACACTTTTTACTGTATTTGAAAGATCTGTATTTCCTTCGTTTAATTGGAAATGTATATAAATATTATATTCTAAATATACTTGTCCCAGTTCTAAAATGTTTTTTAACGTGAATTCAAAAAACTGCGGAATCAAAACTGCGTGGAAATGAATTACATAGAATACAGTATATTTTCTGTGTTGTAAATTTAAATGAACCGCTAAAATAGATTGTCCCACGCACCATCGAGGGCACTGGCATCGAAAATCCGCCATATTGTTTCGCATTTCTTTTTAGGTTATGTTTTGGAGCGTCAGGAAGCTTTTTCGATTCAGTAAAGTTATTTATCAATTTGGCGTGGTATAGTTTGTCATAATCTTCAGTACGTACAAGTCAATAACGCACAAATGTTTATAGATTGTTTTGGGTAGTCGTTTTGCACTTTGCACCTATACCTAGAAGATAATCTATACACTATACACACAAATACATACACTCCTTCCAAAAGATGTTATTTTTTTAAGGTTTTGGTGTCCAACTTTCCTAGGTATTAGAACTAATTCATCAAGGTACTTTTAGTGAAATGGGCAGGGCATTCGCAGATGCTTCCATGTCTTGCTCGCAGAATCTGTAGTTGCAAAACGTACGCTGCAAAAATTAATTCCTCACTAGCCTAGTCCATGTAATAAAGTTCAAGAAAACACATAATTTCAATAGAGTCCATGTGAGATAGCCTAAAATTCATCATTTTGCTTTGTTTTAAACGATATGTTTGAAAATTTGTATTTAGGTAATGGAAAGTGTGTACAATGACATATCTTTATCCGTGGTCTGAAATAATTTTTTATCATCGTTAAAAACACCTATATGTGTCGAATTTTAAGGCAATTTCTCATTTTTCACTTATAGTTTCGTTGCTGGTGACTATACAAAAAAAAGTTAAATCCTTTTTTTCTCGTCATTAAAACACCTACAAAAGTAGACGCTGCACGTTAAAAAATATTAATTAGTCCAATAGAAAGACGAAAATAACAATGACTATTGTTGTTTCTAGATAAAAAAATTATAAAGGAGTTTAGTTATTGTCATTGAGTCTTGTAATTGTGCCAAAATATTCTGAACTATCGAAAAATGGTGGATATTGTACGTTTAATGGTTCATCACTTTGCTTTATGCGTTGAATGTGGTTGTGCTGATTTTTTCATGAGTAGATTTCATTATTTTGTATGTAGAAAGTCGACGTTCATTTATGAAAAAATGGAATTTTGCAATCAAGGGAATTGAAATCGAAATCCCCTTAGTTTAAAAATGAAAACTCGTGCGGATACGTCTTTTTGTTACGTAGATCGAAAGTGTATGAAAATAGCTTTCATTCAAAAAAAGAAAATTTGAGTTTCGTTGAAAAACCACGGAGAGACAGACCGGGAAAGTGTAGACGATTTTTCCTAAACAAATATAAATAAATATTTATTTAAGTTATAACCAAAGATCTAGTATCAAAGTAACCTCTTCAGCTTTTCTAGTCCATTCGTGTATTCTAATTAATGAAATCTTTTCCATGCTAAAAGAATTTTGTAATCTAGTTTTTTATAAAAGAAATTAAACATTTTTGTTTTAGGTTTTCGCTGTTCGAAATGTGGAAAATCCTACAAATCAAAAAGTTGTTTGTACCATCATCAAAAAGTTTACTGTGGAAAAGAGGCTTCTATATTTTGTTCCCGCTGTTCTTACAAAACTTTCATATCTGGAAATATGAAGAGACATATGATTTTGAAACACAAATATAAAGTGGAAAATATCTACTAAATATCCAATTTATATAATTTTGAATAAATTGCCATACCATATCTGATGTACTAAGTATCAATTCATTTTATAGTTTCTCCATTTTAGTACACTAGGGAGCAAAAAAATCGACTCACAATGGACAAAACAAGTGATAAAACTGCTCAAGCGGTCACTCTGTGACAAGGACAGAGTCACTGCACTGAACAAGAGCATGCTGATTCCAGAGGTTACGCCTGAGAGAGAAACCGATTCATTGTTAATACGTCGCTGGGAAAATCGGGCCTTCACTGGTGTCAAAGTCCAACAAGAGCTTTGATAAATACGATGAGTGGCTGTGAGTAGCTGGACAGCCAGAAGAAGACTTAACTTATGAAGTCTAACCTCGAGCCATGAAGATCAAATACTGGCGGCAAATTAACCCCAGCCCACCGAGCGAACGAACTTTTCTTAAATGAAAGCAAAACGTACCTGCATGGTAGCGATAGAAGACGACGAGTCTATAGAATCTTTGCGCATTTTTGCAAAAGAGAAAACGGGGATTTTGGAGGAGATTCCTGGATAGTTTGGGCGGGCATTTAAAAGGAAACAAAAACTGAGTTGGTTTTTATTCAAACTGGTGGTGTAGCAAGAGGATTAACGGCGAACCGATACAAAGAAGCAATTTTAGGTGATTACGTCGTTATCTACGCCACTTTCAACGACGAAAACTTCAAACTAATGATAAAGCCCGTCTACATACTGCAGGCATTATTTACAATATGTCGAAATTGCCGCTAGTGCGTAGCCCGGATTTAAATCCTATCGAGCACTTATGGGATGAAATTTTTGATTGTTGAAGATGTATTTTCCCTTCGAAATTTTTTCTTTACCAAAAAAATGGCTTTAATGTGCTCAAATTAGGAAAAGAATGGAACCTACCAATTTTTTATCGATTTTTTTGTTTAGGAGATAATTTAGTAGTATTATCAACAATTTATATCTTTAAGAAGATCCTGTTCGAATTTCCCGATTTACTAATGAAGGACTAGGCATTCATCTTTTGACGAAGTTGGTGTAAAAGCTATTGATACTACAATCAAGTCAGTGTTTTCTACGGTTTCTTTGTAACCTGATGGAGTCATTCATCAGAAAAATTGCCGAAGATAAGGAATAATATAGTTGCACCTTTAGACGCCGTTCAGTATTTTTTCGAACATCGTGGAAAGTTTTGTTTCATCGAACCTTTTTGTGTTTATCTTTAGATGGTATAGTGAATATCGGCACGTGCTGGTAGACCCTGTACTTTGATTACCGTGAATAATGTTTCAAAAGGTAAAACGGGAAACATTAGAAATATAAATTAATGGTGGATATTGTATTATTATTAAAATAGAAACGAATAATGAAATAGTAGCAAACAATGAAACATACATGACTAAACGAAAGAAGAAACGAAGATTCATCAACGCAGATTGGTGTATTAAAGATCAACTCTCAGTGTAGGATGAGCAAATTTTTGTTTAGAAACAAATTTAAGAGGTGAATTAGTTTTCCTGATCGTCTAATTAAGTTAATTATGCTATTTTCCACAAAATGGTTTCCACTTTCTTGAATTGTAAGAAATTCGTTTCCCTATCATTATTTTATGTAGTGCTTGCTTTTGTTTCAGATTTTTGTTATAAATGTAATCGACGGTACAATAGCAAATCAACGTTAACCCGACATTTGAAATATCAGTGTGGCAATCAAGGATCATTCAGGTGTAAATTATGCCAACACAGGTGCAACTATAAAAGTAATTTGAAAAGTCATTTATGCCATAAACATAAAATAGTTTTCAAAGACAAATCAATCGATGATTTTATATTATAATTTATAAAACAGTGTATTTATTACAAATGAATCTAATCTATTAGAACTGTTTTTCAAAAAACTACTAAATTGTATAAAATAAATTGACTTATAAGAAATTTGTTTCATTAATTTCAAATTATTCTTTCACGCGCTTTCCACTACACTATCGTTCACACTAAAACTATATTACGAACACTTTAATAAAACTAATTTACACATTTTAACTATTTTGATATACCTCGAAATTTGAAAATTTGACAATCGTATTAGTGGGCCGTTGCGAAGATTTTCCTGGAAATGGAAAAAACTGAGTATCAATCTTTCATTAAATATTTGTTCCTGAATTTTGAGAGTCAACAGCAAAGCACATAATCTGCGAATGTCCTGTTGGTTTCAGAAGAAAACTACTTACCACGAAGAAGCGGGACAAAAATCTTCTTTAGGAGGAGTTTACGCAGAACAATGTAACTTAACATTTCTTAAAGCCTTTCTGATCAATAAAATCTAGATTCCCTTCAATTTTTTATTTCTTAGACGTTCTTATAGGTTTATGTATTGCCTAGATGTGCTTAATGTCTAAATCTAACCCTGAATTCGAGATCAGACGAGAAATACATAAAAGTCGGCTTATTTGATATAATTATTTGTATTTAATAGTTTGGCCACCCTGTATCATCTACTTCACATTTAGAAAGATTTATTTCGCTGAATTTTTTTATAAAATAATTTCATTTATTTGAAATAAAGTTAAAGGGAGGTCGATACATGGTAAAAAATTCTGTATAACACGGGACATACCTTAATTCTAAAAATTTCAAAAACCGCCCAACAAAATTCGATTGAAAATAACAAATACGTAATTTCGTCCATTAGAGAAGAAAGAATGGTCATAAATAAAAAAAAATTGTAAATATTTTTCAAAATATTCTCGCTTCATTTCCACAAATCTTCTAACTAAAACATCTATGCTATTATTATAATATGATATACACCACCTGTTTAATTTCCGTTTTTACTCCTCAATTGCGACCAAAAAATAGTCGGACAAGGACAGATCAGGACTATGTGGTGGGTATTAACTCTCTGTGAAGTCACCTTCGTCTACGGTAGCTTTAGAAAACGGAATAGTTTGGACTGGATCTTTTTCATTAAGCTAACGCATATCTGGGATTATATTTCCGCGGCTTTTTTTGATAATTTTTGACGCAATTGCCTTAGTAAGATCACTTTGTATTTGATTCCTCTAAGTCAGTCATCAGGATACCCTCGCAGTCCCAAAATAGTACAGTCATCATTTTTATTATGCTTTTCGTGATCTTTGCTTTTATTGGCACGGGCTTTTCTTTCCGATCTCTTTTGGATGTCGGATTATAGTAAAATATGATACCTCCATCACCCATTACTATTGATTGGATTACAATTTCTTGATCCTTGCGGAAAATCTCTAAAAATCGCTCACAACCTCACGTTCTGGTTTTGGAAATGCCGGTCTATTCTGCAATGTCTTCTATTTTTAGAAGACTTTATCTTCTAATGATTCTCGTCCTTAACGAAGCACCTTTCAACAAAAAAACACAGTAAACAGCCTCCATTTTGTTTTTGATTTGCGTTGGTATTAATCCTTCTTAAGTCAAAAATGTTATAACTCAAATTTAAGACATTTTTCAAACCAACTTAACTGATTGGTCGATCGAACTCTGAAACTAGTTCAATTATCATCATTATAAGATGAAGTTGGATGTGGAATATACGTATATATGATTTCCAGAAATTTAAAATGTATTTTCAATCAAATCGAATTGAACTGTTTTAAGATTATTTATTTTTTAGGACGATATCGCTGCTTCAGATGTAACGCTGATTATAAATACGCAAAAACCCTTATAAGACATCATCGCTACGAATGCGGAGTCGAACCAATGTTTGCTTGTCAATATTGCTCTAAAAGATTCAAGCACAACACAAATCTCAAGTTCCATATAATGAGAGGATCTTGCAACAGGAAACCTGTTTACAGACAAATGCGCTAATTAGTGATGTTTATTTGATGTGTTATTAAAAATACAGAAAGTTTTGAAAGGTTTTTTCTTTAGTTGAACCACATATTTTGTTCCTTATTCATAACTAGATGTGATACTGGATTTAGTATCTTAATGCCGTCATAGGAAATGAACTAATTTAACTTATACCTCAAACATTATTAGATATGGAAAATATATTTGACCTTTATCAACAAACTACGGACAAATTAATGTTAAATGGAGGTAACTTATAATGTACATGTTTTTTTTAATCTATGCTAAAATTGAAGTGGACGTTTTGTGTCTCAAAATAAAACAGCAAAACTGTTGATTTTTGTGTCTTCCAGCGTCTATAATACTTGATTTTGGTGAATTTTCGTGAAAATATTTGCACAAATTCGCCTACCATCAAGCAACGTAGTAAACAATTTAACGCCCGCTGACTTATATAGTCCCAGGAGTAATTATTTCCAGAATTTTGAACATTTTTAGTGCAAATATTCAATTTGCACGATATTTTTTTTGCCATAACAATGTGTGTATGTATAATAAATAATTTATTAACCGATTCATTTTTCAGATATAGAATTTTTCTTTACTGATGAAGGTCGATTTGGTTGTCTGAAATGCTTCCATAGTTATAAGCAAAAATCTCACCTGAGGAGACACCTAAAGTACGAATGTGGAGTTGAGAAGCAATTTAAATGTTACACGTGCAATAATAGTTTTAAACATTTAAACCATTTGAATTCTCACAGAATGTCAAAAAAATGTCAAAGTAATATGAGAAATAGATTCGTAGAGAGGCCAATATACCTTGATTAAACATTTACTTAGTTTCTTTATAAAAACCCTTATAAATACATGATGAACAAAACATTTTTCTTTCATCTAATGGATCAAATCAAAAAATCGAACCTCAATCGCAAATCACTGGCAAAAAACTGAAGACGAAATAGTAAAAAAATAGTAAAAGCTTACGAGGTCAGGCTATTAGATCCACTATTAAACCACGTGTAACAAAAAACAGGAGCAACGTATCAATCTCAAATTTTTCTCTATCTCGTGCACGTGTTTTTGAGTGGTGTAAGCGCTTTAGTGAGGGCCGGGAGAGCTCTGAAGATGACCAACGTCCAGGTCGCCCTTTGACTGTTTCAACAGTGACCAAAATCAACCAAATTGTGCAAGCAGATCGTCGAATGATTACCGAGGCTGACCAATAGCTCAAACTGTAACGGACCCGCTCAGATTTCGTTGAAAGGTTAGAATCTGCTTTAAAAGGGAACCGATTTGGGTTAATGGAAGCGCTAACCAGTCACGTTATTTAATAGTCAGACCTCGTATATATTAACTATAAAATAATAAAAATTATTGTTATTTTTCTTGTGTGTACAGTACAACAATAAGTTATGTTCGGTAATCACCCTTTTTATTCTAGTTTACTATAGTGCTAATCAGAGGTAACCGTTATTTAAGGTTATCTACCTGACCCTTAACAACAAACAAAAATTCTACCTGAAAATGGACACAACAAGTAATAAAGCTGCTCAAGCGGTCACCCTATTGCGACAAGGTCAGAGTCAGTCTGTTGTTTCCAAAGTTTACCAAGAAACTGCTAACTTTCGAAGATGCGGTTCAGAAAAAAAAGTGCACATTCGAGAGATAAACTAAAGCTTAGAGACGCGTGAAGAGGCTGTTAGTGGTTGGGTACTCAGAGAAAGATTTAAAGCAGATAACTTTGATAAATAAGTGCCAGCTGCTGTACCCAAATTAACCCTAGCCCACCGTGTACCCCGTTTACGATTTGCCCTCTCAGACGGAAGCGGATTATGCCTGTATAGTAGAGATAAACGCATAAAAGAAAACGTGGCTTTTGGAGGAAATTTCTATATGGTTTGAGCTTGCTTTTCAACGGAAGCAAAAATCGATTTGGTTTTTATTGAACTAGCGGTGAAGCAGGAGATTAACGATGACCCGTTACTATAAAAGCGAAATTGCCATACGCTGAAGTTCATTCCCACAATTAAAATAGTGTATAAGAACGAGAATTGAGTAGTTTTGATTTCAATATATCTGTTTATAGTTTAGAAGAAACCAAGATCTTCTTTAGATTTCATTTATTACTATTTCAGTGTTAGAAATAACTAGAGTTTACTTCACATTGTAAAACAAGACATCTGAAATGCATATATTTGTAATTTTTTCTTCACGTATCATCCAACATAAAATATAGAGAAGGAAATAAAACTATGTCTGATAAAAATTCTGTTATTTTTGTTTATAATCTAATGCAAATTGTTGGGGCAGACATTTTAGTTATAAGTTCTATGATAATATATCAAAGTCGAGCTTCGTTTTATGCCGTCATATTCGATTCATATTGAATATAAGATCTCTTTCAATAACCCCTGTAGGTTTTAGATTTTTTTCCTCATTAAACAGTTTTTTTAAACATTCACATAAAATTTGAGCAATCTACTTTCCATATTTCAGCCAGTATGATTTTTTAAACGCCTACAAGTCATTTAAAATATCATCAATGGAGAACCAAATAATTATTCCATATTCTTTACAAATTCCAACTTCTTATTCTCATTATTTTTAGTCATTCAAAAATTCCTTATGAACATTCACACATAATTCAAGCATCTTATTCGCCATATTTTAGCCTAGATGATTTTTTAAATGCACACAAGTCATTTTGAACATTTTTTATATACCTTATTTGATACGATGACTTTATTTCGTTTATATTTCTCGAACTGAACATAGTATGTTTTTATCTTAGTGTTCAATCGAAAACCAAATAATTCTTCCATATTCTTTACAAATTCCAACTTCTTATTCCAATTATTTTTCTAAATATATGCTAGTAAACTCAACCTTCATTTCATGCCTTCGGTTTCAACAACATCAATTAGAACTACTAGATAATTTTCAATAACCCTCGTAGGTAGCTTTTGATTTTTTTAGTCATTCAAAAATTCCTTATGAACATTCTCACATAATTCAAGCATCTTATTGGTCATATTTTAGCCTAGATGATTTTTTAAATGCACACAAGTCATTATGAATACTTTTTATATACTTTATTTGATATGATGTTATTAATTCGCTTATATTTCTGGAACTGTTCATACTATGTTTTTATCTTAGTGTTCAATCGAAAACCAAATAATTTTTCCATATTCTTTACAAATTCCAACTTGTTATTCTCATTATTTTTCTAAATATATGCTAGTAAATTCAACCTTCATTTCATGCCTTCGGTTTCAACAACATCAATTAGAACTACTAGATAATTTTCAATAACCCTCGTAGGTAGCTTTTGATTTTTTTAGTCATTCAAAAATTCCTTATGAACATTCACACATAATTCAAGCATCTTATTGGTCATATTTTAGCCTAGATGATTTTTTAAATGCACACAAGTCATTATGAATACTTTTTATATACTTTATTTGATATGATGTTATTATTTCGTTTATATTTCTCGAACTGTTCATACTATGTTTTTATCTTAATGTTCAATCGAAAACCAAATAATTTTTCCATATTCTTTACAAATTCCAACTTCTTATTCCAATTATTTTTCTAAATATATGCTAGTAAACTCAACCTTCATTTCATGCCTTCGTTTTCAATAACATCAATTAGAACTACTAGATAATCTTCAATAACCCTCGTAGGTAGCTTTTGATTTTTTTTAGTCATTCAAAAATTCCTTATGAACATTCACACATAATTCAAGCATCTTATTCGCCATATTTTAGCCTAGATGATTTTTTAAATGCACACAAGTCATTTTGAACATGTTTTATATACCTTATTTGATACGATGACTTTATTTCGTTTATATTTCTCGAACTGTTCATACTATGTTTTCATCTTAGTGTTCAATCGAAAACCAAATAATTCTTCCATATTCTTTACAAATTCCAACTTCTTATTCTCATTATTTTTCTAAATATATGCTAGTAAACTCAACCTTCATTTCAAGCCTTCTTATTCAATAACATCAATTAGAACTACTAGATAATTTTCAATAACCCTCGTAGGTAGCTTTTGATTTTTTTAGTCATTCAAAAATTCCTTATGAACATTCACACATAATTCAAGCATCTTATTGGTCATATTTTAGCCTAGATGATTTTTTAAATGCACACAAGTCATTTTGAACATGTTTTATATACCTTATTTGATACGATGACTTTATTTCGTTTATATTTCTCGAACTGTTCATACTATGTTTTTATCTTAGTATTCAATCGAAAACCAAATAATTCTTCCATATTCTTTACAAATTCCAACTTCTTATTCTCATTATTTTTCTAAATATATGCTAGTAAACTCAACCTTCATTTCAAGCCTTCTTATTCAATAACATCAATTAGAACTACTAGATAATTTTCAATAACCCTCGTAGGTAGCTTTTGATTTTTTTAGTCATTCAAAAATTCCTTATGAACATTCACACATAATTCAAGCATCTTATTGGTCATATTTTAGCCTAGATGATTTTTTAAATGCACACAAGTCATTTTGAACATGTTTTATATACCTTATTTGATACGATGACTTTATTTCGTTTATATTTCTCGAACTGTTCATACTATGTTTTTATCTTAGTATTCAATCGAAAACCAAATAATTCTTCCATATTCTTTACAAATTCCAACTTCTTAATCTCATTATTTTTCTAAATATATGCTAGTAAACTCAACCTTCATTTCAAGCCTTCTTATTCAATAACATCAATTAGAACTACTAGATAATTTTCAATAACCCTCGTAGGTAGCTTTTGATTTTTTTAGTCATTCAAAAATCCTTATGAACATTCACACATAATTCAAGCATCTTATTCGCCATATTTTAGCCTAGATGATTTTTTAAATGCACACAAGTGATTTTGAACATGTTTTATATACCTTATTTGATACGATGACTTTATTTCGTTTATATTTCTCGAACTGTTCATACTATGTTTTCATCTTAGTGTTCAATCGAAAACCAAATAATTCATCCATATTATTTACGAATGTCAACTTCTTGTTCCCATTATTTTTAGAGATAGAGCATTTCAAAATCGATATTCATATTTGTATTTATTCTTTAAAAACATTTACACTTCAACTGAGTATGCGCCGATTAAACTTATGCAGTTGTAAAAACAGAATGATTCTGAGTAATGTGTAAAGGTGGCGGCCTATCTAATAGTATCAATCTTCAAGCTTGATTGCAATCGGAACATTGCAAGAAATATTTGAAATAATAGGTTCTCACTAAGAAAATTATAAACCCATCTTACATATTCTAATATTATCAACCAGCATATAATTAATGGATTATCAATATTTGAGGTTTTTCTTTTAAAGAACTGGTTTATCGGACAAAATCTGCGAATTCCTGTTAATGCAGCATGTCGTAGTAGATGGTATAGAAAATAATTTTGAACATTTGTAGTATAGTGAAAGGCGGTAAAAATATGGTATCCCCTCAGAATTCCATCAAGCTGCAAGGATTTGCGTGAAATATTGGAATTAAGTTTTATTTACCTTCACTTTGAAATCTACCTTATGTCAATATGTGCTAATTATTGTAAGGGGTGAAAACTACCCCTTACTGTTAAAATTAAATAAAATAAAAGTTAAAGCATTTAGAAAGTCAAAAAAATATTTGTAGGAATAGAATAAATATCGCACGACGTTTTAGAATACTATTTATAGTTTTCGTCCTTTAATAAACGTATTTCAACCCTTAAAAACTAACATCTCTCATGATAAAATTGGAAATAAATACAATTATAGTACGTGATCTTACTTTATATTAAAAGTGTGTTCAACTAAATTTTTTTACTTTCAAAAATCATCCCTAATTACAAAAAAATTTGGAAAATAACATTTATGATCTTATTCATGTAATTAAAAAAAGATTAGTTATGTTAAGTTGATAGTTTTGCTTCTAAATGTTCTGGATTTTAGGTCTCTTCTGTTTTAAAATTAGTTTTTTTTAATATTTTTTGAAAGATGATAAAAAATTGACGTTCAGTCTATCAAAATACACTGATAATTTGCGTATTTATATTAATGAATAGATCACGTCAATTTTTTATCATCTTTCAAAAATTATTCAAAAAAAAAACGGAATTTTGAAACGGAAGAGACCTAAAATCAAGAATATTTAGAAGCATTAATGTATCAAAAGGTCTAAGAAACGAAAAAGTAAAAAAAGTTTATATTTTTTGTACATAATTGGTAAATGACGATTTTGCATATAAATCATCCATTAAGAACTACCCCTAAGTTGAAAAAAAATTAAAATCTAAAATTTTTCATGTATTTAATTTAATATATATCATATCAATTTAAAAAAATTAACGTTTTTGTGGCGAATTTTAATGAGCTGCTCTCTCTGGGATAACTCTCTCAATTTTTCAGTTAGGTGGTAGATTAAAAAACCATTTTGTAGTAAAATTTATAATCTATTAGGCTAAAAAGGTTTGGAATACTTTGAACCTTTTATTTTTAATAAGGTAACGTCCAAAACGGTACCAGTCACACGCTACTGTGAACTTTAGTAAGGAAAATCACAAAAATAAACTTTTATTTAAAAAATACTAAATTTTTGTAGCAGTTTTAACGTATCATTCATATTTTTCAAGTTTTTCTCCACAGAAAACAATTTTTATTAAATTTTTTTCAGAATAAAACTTTCTAAACCATTCAAGCATCTTGATCTTACTCCTGATCTTATTGTCGTCATAACTCCCTTATTTTATGTATTACAAAGTCTTATGAAGCCTCATTCGAATGGTTTTTCAAGGTTCGTTAAAAAAGATTGAATACATTTTTTTCGTAAAATTGGCCGTTTTCCACTTATTCAAGTTCCAATTTTCCAAAATCTTTTTATTAAATAAAATCCACCTTTAATAAATCATAGCTAGGTTGATATTAGGTCTATAACCAAAAAAAAACATTCTTTCTATTTTTTTTAAAGTTACATTTAACCTCCTGACAGTTTTTTGTTAAAATCTTTTGAGTTATTTGTGAAAAATCGATCAAAATTATTTTTTTTGTAACAAAATTTCAATCACGAATAAGACATCAAATAACAATATTTTGATATATATAAACAACTTTGACTGGGATAATGTATTTCTAAATTAGAAATAATCAACAGTTTTATGTATTTTTAATATCTGTGTAATTTGAATTCGAGTATAAAAAGTTGATGAAACTCAAAAGTCAGTTTATTTATTCAAAGAGAATCTGTGAGACGTGAATATCAAACTTTCCTGCAAAAATTTGATATATTGTGAACTGAGGATTATTGTTTAAATTTTTTGTATATACAAAATAAAATATATCTACCATGATTTCCCAAAAGTTCAGTGAAATGTGTTTGGAGGGTAAGTAACATAAAAAAAATTATATTGGCATAATTTTTTGCGAGAAGTTACGTGACACTTGAATTAATTTGGATAATATCCTCACAGATATTTCTAGATTATTCAAAATGTAGATTATTCACTTTTTTTCACAAATTTTTATTTGAGGTTATGATTTGATATACTGAAATTTATATATTTTAGAAAAATCAGCGAAACCCAGACGCTTTCAAGTCAGTACCAAAAAATGTATAAAATATTTAAGAGACGTGAAAAAAACCGAAGAAGAGGCCGACGATTCGGAAAAAGAACAATCAGAGAGTAAGAAGACTGAAAAAAGTAATAAAGACATTGAATCCAAAGTCCAAACGGATGGAAATTTGGAAAAATTCAGATGTATGTCCGACAACTGTGATTTCGTTTGTTCAGATAGAGGAGAACTGATTCGACATTTATACCAACATTAGCAATTAGAGTTATCTACATAATTAATCTGGAAAAGTCTCTTTTTCATCATTTCAATTATCGAAAATAAGTTATTTGAATAAAAAGGAGTAGGGTGTAAGTAAACAATTTGAAGGTCGATTGGTACCAACTTCACTAATTGGATTTTAATATATTTCTAACAAATTCAAGCGATTTTCGCTTGTTTGTCATAAATAAACAATAAACAATTCATTTGGATGAAATTTTATAGATTTTCCAATCCATTTTATAATTATTTAAAACACAATAACGGAAATTTTACTCTATATTATTAATGAAACGATATTAATAAATATGAAATTAAATTAGTCAACAAAAACTTTTTATACTGCTGCTTACTACGAAAGAACTTCGCTAGCAAAGTTTTCCATCAAGGCATAAATTCCTGACATGGATTTACGATCTTGAAATTTGTTGATATTGAATTTCCATGATACTTTAGGTATCTGCTCAACAGTGAATAATGAGAAACTCAATACTGACTCATTCTAATAGAGTTTGAAACTTAAAAAACAAATACAAACGGATTGTACTTAACATATACCCAAAACCGGTGCTTTTGTAGGATCACTAAACTAAATCAAATCAATCAAATTTTATAACCTTTTTTTTGATGGTCTCCTTATACTTCAGCCTCAATTTCTCCAAGATCTAAGTTATGAACTTTCTATTTCAATAAGTAGTATTAGTCTTCTAAATAAAGTTGTTTTGTATTGGTTTCTTTGACTTGGGTACATATTACAGTCTAGTGGCAGCTTTAGGTTACTTGATTTGATTATAACTGTTGTTTTGGGCAGTTGTTTCAGAATTTTTCTAAGAAAATAGATCAAAACCTCGAGCTCCTTTCTGATTATCAATAATTACGAAATTATTAAAATTCAACCCCAAAACATTGACTTGATCACACGACTAGTGACTAATCACCTTTTCTCAAAGACGACTTGAGCCTGGGACACACTCCGATCCGATTGAGCACTCTGAAAGCAGATCGGTGCGGGATTAGTATGATTGAGTACACATATCACACAAGCTACCGATTCATGTTCGAATTTCGGATCATGAATCAAACAATATTGCATAGCAATAATTGCGCTATGTTTGGAAGGAAATGAAAAAATCGTATAACTTCAATGGAGGATACCGGAAAACGCAGATTTTTGATATATTCTGCTTGGAAAACAAGATCTACAAAAGGAGAGTTTTCCACATTCATATCTCATCAGCATCGACAAGAAAAATGCAACGAATAGATTGCACAATCGGAGCATGATCGAAAGCAAGTTCGGAGACGTACTGAAAAGGAAACTCATAGACAAAGTAATACTAGACTGCGCTTTGTATAGTACCCGTTCTCTACTTATTTATCTAGCTTCACCAATCATCGTACAGTGCAAAAAAGATAGCTCTAACTAAGACCAGAGAAATGTAGAAATTTTATTTATTCAACATTCTAGAATCACTACACTTTGATGGAATTCTTGTCAAGTTAAAGCAGATGGAAATCTTTGCGAAAGAATCCTTTCTAAAATTCAATATTGGGATAAATGAGATCCTAATCGAAAACAGTATTTTTTATTATTAATTGGTTTTACTTTTTCATGGTGTTTTTAATAAAATTTCTAGAACGCTTTTTATATAATGGAATGAATCATAATTCGTTTTATTCCGTGATTTGTATCAAGTTCCATCGACTTTTCTTATTCAGACTTTTTGTGGAAAGAGCTTTTCGTATATTTTAATTTTGTAGATACTCTATTTCGACGTATAGTTAGTTACCCTAAACGCAATTGTTTTTCATACAATTTTCGTTTTTATTTCTCACTTTACGATTAAGGAAACTCAAATATATAAATGGAAAATCCAAAATATGCCTATAAATATCAAAATATGCATAATATACAAAATTATTATACATCACTTCAGAAACTTACCCAAATCCACTACTAGAGGATTTGTTAACACAAAGAAATTCGAAAATATTGATAAAAATGAGGTAACAGACCTTATACGAGGTATTAGATGTTTACATCACTGGGTATAAACCTCATGGAGACATAGATTTTAAATTATCGAACACTCGCGAACAAATAAACTCAAAGATTTAAATAAACATTCTGATTGTTGATAAAGGTTTATTATAAATAAATAAATTCAATGATTTACTTTGAAATAAACTCTTCCGATGCTGGAACTCGGAATTTCTGTAGACGACTTACGTACTGGCAGGGTTTTATGTCTGGTAGAGCAGTTCAATTCATGTGGGTTTTGGCGCGTCTCCAGACTTCATTTTGCCTAATTCTGCATTATGAGCAAAATTCTGGATGTGTTGGGGTATTTGAAATTTTTTATCGCCTGGTTATCTGCAGTAAACAAAAATTAAAAGCAATAATACCAATAATTCCTAATAGGTGAATTCAAAACTTGAATGAAAGTGTATAAATGATTGTTGCGATTAAAAAATTAAACAAATTGGTCTACATTTCTCTTTCTCTTTGTAATTCTCAAAAAGATAACACTATTTTAAATCACACTACCCTCTCCCCACATCCATATGTAGTTCTTTATATGGCTTAATCCATATTGACGCAGAACTGACTTAAGGCATAATAAAAATTAATAAAATACTTCAACACTTTAAAGCCCTAATTGATGTTACATTTTTAAAAGCACAAAGTAAATAAGAGCCGATACAAATTGGTGTACACCCTATGCAAACAGAACTTAGGATTGAGGCTTCAAATTGTCTTCAGACTGGGAATACTCAAACATTTTCTTTGAGCCGTTTGAGTATAGTTCTTTCAATATCAATTGCAGAAGACAGTTATGCACGGAACAATCAATATTTCAGAAATACGCACGGTACTCATACCCAATTAAGGAATGAAAAATAAAGTTTACTCCGGTAACAAACCGTCAGCCCACGTGGACTCATTTTCTCCACTGTTTACCAATGAAAATATCGAGTCGTAAACATAAATTTATTTCTATAGGCCGAAACTGTCTGCTTTGAAATTTCGTTTCCAGAAAAAAAAACGAATGGAGTACAAAAAGCGCTCAGTACACGTCTGGTACCCCATTTAAATCAAACTCCTTTATAGGCAGGTACATTTTACTCGTCTATTTACGTTTTATAATTCAATATTTAGTTATAGCAAGTTAACGAAGTATAATAATGATTTTTTCGCAAGTTTCAAGATGGACTACAATTAAGTGCATCTATCTCAATAACCGCGTCCAATTTATAAATATATTTAAAAGTTTTTATAAAAATAATTAATTTATAAAATAAGATATCTACGCCTATGGTAGATCAAACAAAATTGCCGGCAAGGGTTTTTTATAATCTGCAATTGATATTGAAAGAGTTATACCTCTGGAAGACTGTAAATTAATTGCTTCAGATTTACGAAATTGTTTTATTTTTCAAATCTTTACACCTTTTACTAAGAATATATGCAAGTAATTCCAAAAAAATGCATACAACATACAAAATGTGCGATTTGCATATTTGGGTTTCTTTATTTATCAAATAAAATCGTTCACTGGTGATATTCGAATTTAAATATCTTGAAAGTACCTTTAAGAAAACAGAAATATAACTATTACTTATTCAATAATAAATATTTATACGAATAAGGCCAGTGTCTCAATTTATTTAAGTAATTCGGATCTTATAGAAACTGTCCATATATAATATGGTTCAAATACTACCCCGAGCCTCCCCCATTGAGGGGGAGGAAGCGAATGAAAAGCTACGTAGTTTTTTTTTAGATGAAATTTTGTTTAAGAAAATGATTTCATTTGCAACACAAATAATATTTCATGCAATCATGAATATATTGTTTAAAAATAATGAACTATTAATAAATAAATTTATTTGAGAGTTAAATAAATTTATTAATTATTAATTTATAATTAAATTCATTAACATTTATAGTAGCTATAATAAAAATTCATTAAAAGTTGATAAATCATATTTTATACAGGTTTCATCAATTATTACTAAATATTTATTAAAATTGAAATATTATCTTAATAAATATGTAATAGAAAACGTGAAATATTGTAAAACAAAACCATGTAGCATCGGGCAGGGGGGAATCATGTTAAAATATACTTTAGGTTACGTGTAGGGGTTCCAAAAGAACTATAATATGACCACGTGGTTTATGGACGCTTCCTTTCGATAATCAATACACAGTTTACCTTTTGAAGACTTATGGAAACGTAAATTAATGTAATTGTGAGTGTTGGTTTGTGTTCAGTACAAGTAATTTCTTGCTACTATCTGAAAAAGTTTAAACAAAATCTATTGTAGATCTTTTAAACGATATGTCCAATGATTGGATTGATCTGTACAAATATTATGTAAAGAAATTATAGGTTACTCAAGATATTATATTGTTTCAAAGACAAAAATCGATTCAACTAAAAAACTAAAAAAGTATGTTTCTAGTTTTTCTAAAATATCTTCATTTGTATTTCTTAGTATTATAACTCAATAACTAGATCTGGAGATGTAGTTAGACCCTTGAAATTTGTCTGTTATAGTATTAGTCAATTGAAAATTTATGATTTTGTGGGATTAGCGTCCATTTCTGAAAGAACGTAATGGACGCAGTCATTAAAATTCACTCGTAACCTAAAAGGGTCAAACACGTCAAGATTCTATGCTATACCGACGATGCTGTTGTGATTACAGCTACAAACTAGTTGTAGATGATGAAATTATACAACAAAAGATTAAATTTAAATATCTAGGCATAGAAATATCGGGATATCGAAGAAATCAAGCGGCAAAAGCAGCACGAACCTCAGTTTACCTGAACGATACAATCTTCGGAAACATCTATCGAGACCAAATCCCGAATTTACAACAGGATCGTTGGAAAAACACTTTTCAACAGGAAGAGAAGCAAGATGTAAGATTGACAACATAAACGATTGGATATTGAGAAGAAAGTGAGAGTGAATGACAATAGAATGGTCAAAATAGCTGAAGAAAAGTCGTCGGTAGACCCCGCAAGAGATGGAGCGACAACCTCTCTAATAATTAAACGGCAGAGGATCGAGGAAAAACAAGCATTTTGCTTACATTAAAGAAAAAAGAAGAAGGGCTAGTGTAAAGTAAAATCAAAGTTTGAAAAGCTGTATCCCTTGTCCAATGAACGCCATTTTCGAAAAAAGAGTTCTAATGGTTTTTATAATTAATACAATTGAAATAACTGTGAAAAACGGATAACCATTTTTCAAAATTTTATTATTATGTGTTAAAAAGTATAGAGGAAAAGTAAGTTTTAAAATAACATTGGTCAGATGGCGTCCTTCCCAATTAATATATTCGTGCGAGCGATTTCTGAAATCGTCCATCACTTCATGAACATTGCGCTGAAGAATCCTTAGGATTTTCAACTGTACGAGGTCCTTCCTCGTCCACTTTACTTTTCAGCAATCTCCACAAGAAAAATTCATATAGTGTAAGGCCGGGTGAACGGGGAGGTCGAAGAATCGCTCCGTTTTGGGATATCACACGATTCGGAAAAATCTTATTAACAATATTCAGGCTTACACGGGCTGCGTGGCTTGTGGTTTCGTTTTGTTGTAATAACTTTGATGATTCACCGCTTGTTCGCGAAGTTGAGGAATGAAGAATGACCTTAACACTTCCGAATATCGCTCTGGGTTCACGGTAGCAGACTGCCCCCCGTCATGTAAAGATTATAAAGACATAAAGACTGAAATGTACCTCGTTACTCATCCAAAGGTTGTGAATAAGCTTCGGATTGCAGCAAAATCGTTTATGTTCCATTTTGTAACGGTGATTGTGTGAATCTGGTCTCAAGATCCTTTGGGCAGACCTGTCGGAAACTCCAAGAGAAGCTATTCGCGTTCAACATTCTCAGGTCTTCGAACATATCTCGTATTGTTTCATATTTCCTGAATTTACAATTTTTTTGAGTTTACACTAAGTATTGGCTGCTATAGCTACCGGTTTGGTAAAACGTTTCCACAGTAAACCCCGCGTGTTGCTTTCACGACTATTCCATGGCAACTGAAATGCTTTGAGGTGGAAAAAATAATATTTCCACGTATCTACAGCCCTTTGAAATATGCGTGATTAACTGTAGATCATACCATAGCAAAACAAAACATTTCGGAATAATATTTTCTGATAATTTGAGTTTCCTTTCTAATTTTTAGACGGAAAACTAAAAAAAAGTTATGAGCAAAAGTTGATGAATATTTTAGGATATTTTTTGTAATTATTTGAAAAAAAATCATCAGACCTTTATAGAAAGAGGTTTTTGATATATGATCAAATCTGAACTACCTAAATCTAAATTGGTACAACATGTTTTGGCTAAATAAAAAAAATTACGTCAAAGTCGTTCGAAAATCAAGGTGATACTCATCATTTTTCGATGTTTGGGGTGTCATTTATAATGAATTATCAAGGACAGATAATTAATTCCACTACGATAATTCGCCGCTACATTCCAGCATGATTGTGAATGATTTTATGCCAAAACACAAAACGTGTTATCGCGGAGCCACCGTATTCGCCAGGTTTGATTCCCCGTGGATTTTTCTTTTCTCTTAAAAATCGAAAATCCGCCTCAGGAAACGCGTCTTGTTCATACTATTTCAATTAAGATAATATACTTGAAATATTTTGGTTTGTAGGTTTATTAAAACTTAATCTATAATTTCTTTGAATTTTTCTACAGAAAAATCATTGAGATTCTTAAATCTCCTTATATAGACTGATTAGCATTTTTACCTTTTCGTATGGCATGTTGTGTGAAATAATGTATGATGTGTGTTCGTTCGAATATTGTAAAATTTGACAATTTTGTAGTGATGATTTTATTTATAAAATAAATTATATGTTTTCTACGAAATTATCTATTATGATATTAAATACATTCAAAAACTTCCTTCCTGTTTCCACTTTCTACCTTGACCTTGGATAAACCTTCAAACTATTAATTTTCAATAGTTTCGCACTTATTTATGATCAATTATTAATGCAAAACTATTTTAAAAAAGAACATCACTTATAAAATTTTTTATTTATATATGTAAACTAATGAATTCGAATATTTCCGAAAAATATTTAGCATTCTTAAAAATGAAATAACGCATGATTATGTACAAAATAAAATTCTTTACTACCGGCAACATCGATTACTGTCCCGATTCTCCGATTAGGGACCAATGCTCTATGAAAGCACGTGTAAAACATTATCATACCAACTAACAGTGTTGCCGGAATGGAAACGGTAAATATTCATATGGGCTATTTAAATATATTATTTTTCTTAAATACAACGGTATTTCGTATAAATTATAAAAGTGTTTTAGAAAGTTGATTGATCCTACATACGCATAAGATGTTTAGAAATCTTGGTGTACTCGGTTGGAAACGAATTTTATAGATATACAAGGCATCGCATTATGTTGTTTATGTTTAATATAATGCGTACGTTATAATTTATAATAAGAATTATTCCCATTATTTTGTTTTATAACAGAATAAAATATTTAATTAATACGAAAATGTTTCTCGTGATAATAACATTTTTAACTTCATTGGAATATTCACCTATTATTTCCTTAAATATCCCAAGTATTCTAGCTAAATATAGATATTGAAATTAATATATCAAAAGATTGATAATTCAAATTTATAGAAATAATTTCGTGGGATGTAGGTTCAAATGCAAATCCTAAAAACTTGTCAAGAATTGAACTATTGACAACGCCGCGACCGTGAAAATGGCACTGAGAACCGCTAAACCAACAAGTAGGCCGTGACGTTGCTAGTGACGTCACAGAGCTGTGCATTGCTGGCGGGAAACTGCTAGAGTTAGTGAGGTTAGTTGTAGCTGATTCGGCGTATTTAGAGGCTATTGATGGCTCAATTTTTTTCGTATGATAGTATTGTGACGGTTCTTCGGTTTTCCAGTGAATTTTCTAGTGATTACAAAAGGTTTAAATTGTTTGTTTTGTGATTAAGTGTACTATAATGACAATGCTCTACTAATATGGATGTTTTTCACCTACATTGTTGATGAACGGTCAGTGTTTGGATTATTTTTATAGGGGTGATCTGGGTAAGTGATTTATATATTATATGTCTAAAAATTTCAATAATTATGTATTACATCATATTGTGGCGAAAAAAATGTAATTAAAGCGTACTAAAGTTTGAGGATTACTTCGAATATTATTATTGTCATTAAAAAACTTTTTTATATCCACGTGATTTGATAATAATTTCCGATATTTAGATTTGTTTGTAAATAAATGTCATTTATATATTTAACCTTCTTGAAATCTTTCTAAATTGATGTTTTCCAAGATTTTTCAAAGAAATCAACCGTAGAATTTTGTATAGAAATTCCGTGGTAAATGAATATCAGTTACTTTGATGAAATATTTGCAAAATTAAATTAAATTACTGTATATTTTATCATGAAAATTTTGGAGTAATAGCGTTCAAGATTGATTTGCTAAATTAAATATTTTAAACTAGATGTAGGACACATGCTCCTCTTTCTCCTACATATTGTTTTTATGAACTTGAACTTAGCAACGTTGCCTGTATCGAAACTATTTCTTTGAATTAAATTCTTGAGAATTAAGTGCAAGTGTAAGTATGCTCCAATTGGTTTCTAATTGTAGTTTTTCTTAATTAGCTACATTTTAGGATTACTACGGTGTCCTGGTTGCGACAGAATGTATAAACAGGCCGGTACTAGGAATAGACATATGAAATATGAATGTGGAAAAATACCATCTTTCATTTGTACATATCAACGTTGTAATTTTAGAACCCATAGAAAATATACGTTGGACAAACATTACAAAATAAAACATGGTTGGTAAAAGTAACATATACCAAAATTAGTATTAGTTGATATTTGTAAAAATGTATATTGTGTTTTTGTAATAATTAAACGAGAAAAATTATTTGATTTATTGTATTGATGTGTTTCATACTTTCTCACTGTGTTTTTTATTGTTAAAAATTAAAATTCATTCAACAAAACTTGCACATTTTTTATTTACAGATATATGAACATTGGATAGTATTATATAATTTCGTTTTTAGTTAATGCTTGTGATTTAAGTTTTTTTTTCGTCAACTGTTGAAGTAGGTATAATTGATTGTCATTTGCTCCGCTATGTTTCAACGTATAATGAAATTTATATACAGTATGGCACAAAATTACGGTACATAAAAGTTTGTAAACACTTCAAGTCTTACTTGAATGTTCAACTGGGTTCCAACTAATCTTTTTTTGTACCTTACTTATTAGAATCGTGGTGAACAGAAATCGTGGTTTCGTTTTTAGGAAAACTCATTGTTTATGGATGAATGTTTTGAAAAAAATACAAATTTCGCACCTATTTGGTATTTATTTAAATGTCATAACACCCCTGAGGTGTTTTATTTCCTATTTTCATCATTTTTGGAAACATAGCGACGCAAATCTTTTTTTTTTATTTCCATGTATTAACGTTGTGTTGTTTTGTAGGTAACAAACAGTATCCTTGTACTAGATGCGGTAAACCTTACAGATCTAGAAAAGCCATGTATACACATTTTCGTTTTTCTTGCGAAAACAAACGCACGTTTTTTTGCAGCTTGTGCACGGCCGCGTATTTTTATAGTCATCATTTGAAACGTCATATTCGACAGCAGCATTTTATGACGAATAGAAATGTTACAGAATCGAATTTGAATTATACAACTTAATCAGCTCAATAACTATACGGAATAATATATCTGAATATGGTATAAAATACTCAAAATTAATGGATTTAAAAGTTAGAAGATTAAATTTTATCCATGTTACCATTTGTACGACCAATATCCAGTTTTGTTAAGTTCTTAGGTTTTTGATTTTCGTTCTACTCATCATTCTAATCCTCATACATTTCATACAATATTGATAAGTACGTTACATTCCTTTTTTCATTTACTACACCTCAAAATTTGTTCCCAATTGTTGTCAAGGTGTTGGAACAACTCTTGAACGTTTTTGCAGATGCAATTCTTACTTTTCTTTACACTATTAATACCAAGTTCTTGCAGGGAATTGGCGACTTTCGAGTCTGTTCTCGGAGAGTAAAAAAACAAAAAATTACTTTCTCAGTAGAACATCATTATTATTGAACAATGATAGGTAAATAGGACCTTGGTTTTTGACAAAAATTTTTGTCTATAATTGAGCAATGGAGCATTTATTCAGTATTTAACCATTTTAGTTTCATTATCTATTGTTTTTGCCCGGAAAATTTCGTAATATGGTACTTAATTAGCATTCAATTTTCCGCTTATAGTTTTTTCTGTCTGCTCATATTGCTCTGTCAACTGATTTGAAACCAGCTGTACAACAAATTTTCACAATGTCTATTCTATTTTCTTAAAGCTAATTTAACATTGAAATAAGCAATGCCGAAAGAACCTTCATCTTTATCAAACATTTGAAACCCCACCTTTTTAGCCACATATAAACCACTTCCATCTCCTAGCTTAGCTCCTAAGATTTGATTGGGGCTTAAACGGTAGAACTCTGAAGCTTGTGATGCCCCAGAGGATATTGATCACCCGAAAATGATTATGATCCTAGATAGTAGAGCTTCAATCCTTTAAAGTTGATGACTAGAAATTTAGATTTTGATCATTTACATATTTCCAAAACGATTTTTAGTGGGTTTTCCCGTTTCCACGTTAATATATTGTTAAAAATCAAATCAAAAGAGATGAAAAAAAGTGTTATCTGAAAACAAAATTTTGATCTTCTAATTATTAAAAAAAAAATATTAGAACATGTACTTTCCAATGAATGTTGTGTATTTATTTATTTCCTTAGAATATATTTATGTAGGATAATTGAAATAAAGGCATTCCAAAAACAGTTTTTATTATTTTTATTCGACTGAATTGCGAATGAACAAACAGAAAGCTGTGTATGTTGTTGATGTGAATTCGAAGTTGGACACTGCTTTCTGACTGTTCAATTTGACTCACAATAATTAAATCGGGTTGAGATCGAGCGACTGTACAATCTTCCTTTCCAATTCTTCCAAATTTTCTTCGCACGGGTTCGAGAAACGCTTAGGAACGTTATCATGTGAAGATAAATTCGCCGATTTTTACCAGGATCTAACATCCGTTCTTCCTTTGATCTGGGCACACTTCTCGTAGACCCAAACACCTCTCTCCCACTTCTGAAGCTTTCAATTTTCATTTCTTTAGCTCACTGCAACCTCTTAATTTTATTCTGACGTCTTCACTGCCATTTTTGAAGAAGGCCAGCTTCTCTCAATCTCCTTTCCACAATGCCTAGACTAATTGATCTGAGCTGCAATCCCTGGACTTGTGACTCGTTTACTCATCAATACAAAACGCTTATCTATCGCAAAAGCTCCTGGTGGATGTAAATTGGATATGCTTTGGTTGAAGCGTCTGCATCTGAATTGATATGAAAACAAAGATCCGAGAAATGGATATACAAAAATTTAGGTGCATGGATTTTGTTAGAAGATGGATATAGTAGAGGAAAAAATGAATTATATAAATCCAGGCACCATGAAGGATTTTGTAAAATACTAATCAAAATCCATTTAGAATTTACGCATTTGATCCATTAATAATTCGTCATCAATATGCGGAAATTTCATGGACATTTTCCATTGGAAAATGAATGGCGTCGTATTTTTCTTTGTGCTAGACGGCTGTACGTCGCGGTGGGCGGATATCGATGGTCGCTGCACGTTTTTGTGTCTCACTGGGACTAAACTACAATCATAAACACCGAAGAAATAAATCACAGTTGAAGAATAATGAACAAATCATCCTCTACTTATTAAAGTGTATTTTTTTGACATTTAATGAATGAATTGTGGGGCGGGCGAAAACTTTTGACCAGTAGTGTACGTAACTAGATACAGAGTGTCCACAGATATGGATAAGACGTTGATAAGTAATAAAATAACTTGGCTGCTTAGGATGTTTTCTTCTGTTTATACCTTAAAAATGAGGTTTTTCAGAATAAACCATTAGATTTAGAAACGTATTTAAGTGATTGGTTTGAATAAATAAAATTGGTAACGCAAAATGGGCAGAAATTATGAAAAAAAAATAGTTAATTCGTTTATTAGATATAAGATTTTCAACTACAAAATTTAACGTATTTATTTGGCGTTTGGAAAATAGTGCTGAACCCATCAAAAACAGTTGCTTTTATTGGAAAACATCGCAGTTTGAAATTTTATGAAAAATATTTCGATATTAATGAGATTTTCAAACTCAAAGGGCTTAATAATAAGTTAAAATTTGTTTTTGGATTCTAAACTACGGAAAATGAAAATTTCTGACCGTTTCGAATTCAAATCAAACAGAGATTTCAAAGTATTCCAGATTTTTATTAAATTTAATTTTTTAGTACTAAAGGAAATAAATTAGGAAACAAATTTTCGTCTATTCAAACTATTTTTGGGATGATAATGAGCAATAAATTCGATTTTTCGAAAAATTAGTACTAAATTTTGAATTTTTATTGTTAAATCGTAATTGATATATGTATATATATACAGGATGTCCCAAATAAAATAATCAACAGCTGTTGAAATCTTTTGTCGTTTATATGTTTGCATATTTTGACCCTGTATAATCCCCATATATACTTTCTATATGGACAGTGGAAGCTGTTCTGACAAAGAAAGACAGAGCGACTACGATTTCTCTATCCTCCGAGGTTCCAGCTCGGTTCTGCGCATTCTCAAGCATGCGCAGTATAGATAAAGTGTCTCGAACGAGAGAGAAAATTAATATTGTCGTCACCGTAACGTAGGGACGTTTTTTTCCCATACCAACTGTCCATATAGGAGTATTACATATATGTTACGTCAATATTTGTAATATCTAAGCATTCTTACCAACTGTAAGTTATTAATATGTTCACATATTTGTGGAGGTATGCAAAACTAGTCATATATATTTAGCCTAACAAATCTAACAGCTTCAACTTCAATTTGACTAACAGCGCTACTAATAATCATGTGCTTTTATTTGGTAGGAAGGGAATTTTTTATGAATTTTTTTTTTGAATTTATTTTCATTTTTTTTTGTTTTGGTAAAGTTACGTGCTGGAATCCACCGATACCGATGAGGAGACCGAAAGGCAGAGGTAATTACAGATGTATTTGTGGGAGGACGTACTACGAGAAGAAAAATTTAATGCGACACCAAAAATTAAGATGTATTATAAAGTTCGAAGAATATACAATAATACACGAAAATGATCAATTTTGCGATTGAGGTTACGTTCATTTCGGTGCAATTTTGGCCGCTAAGGGCAGTTTTATTCTATTCACAGGATCAAAATCACGGCATTACAAGATGAAAATTTAATATATACGAAGAGGCTAGACTATAAGTTTATTTATAAATTATTTTTCTCTGGCCGTTCTGTATATATGTATAAGACTTTTCCAATGGCTACAATGTATATATCTATAAATGACATTCTTCTTACTATGCTACTTTCAATTTCTCCACAATTAACAACAATTTTTCAACATTTCAACCAATATTAAGTCATCCAATCAACTTTTGAATTTCGTCTTCAAAGAATTCTGTCTAAACAACTACCCCAACACATTCAAAGGTTTATATAAATTGAGAAATTAATGGGATTAGAAAGAAACTGCCGGAAAGTTGATCAACTTGATTCCGATCAGATCTATTTATTAGCCATCAAGAAAAAAATACTTAGGTTCCCACCCCTTATGAATATCACAATTATATTTTCTCAAAGTCATATAATAAGTAAATTTTACTAGGAACACCCTTCGTGAAGCCAAAAACACAATTAGCAAAAAGTTTATGCAGATTTTTTGGTCAGCCCATGCCCAGATTTTACGATGATTATTCGGTATTTTTTATTGAACAGTATTTGAGTATTGAGATTAGAAAAAATGATCCCAAACACTTAATTGTTTCGGAGATTTGTATGTCCAATATTACATTTAGCTCAAATCTGCAACTATTATGGTTTTTTGTCTGCCTATATGTCTGCCTAATAGTATTTTGACTTCGATTCTTTGTTCTTCTTGACTCTAATGTATTAGAATTTTCTTATTTTTTAAAATATATTTTATAGATTTTTCTACATTGTATACGTTGTGGCCTTTGGAATGACTATAAAAAGTGGTGTAGAATACAGAAAATATTTCTTTAATTTTAGATATATTTCACACATTCATTTTCAAAAGAAATATTGTTATTAGTTGTAGGAATTTTCCCAATTTTTGATAAATATTTTGACTTTAAAAATTAGGGAAAATAAATATAAACGTTTCTCATATATGAATACCAAATATTATTGATTTTGAATAATATTTTATACATAATTTTAGAAGTTTAATTGTTTATTGTTATTTGTTGTGGTGGGGTAAATAATTAGATTTTTTAGGGTGTATGGTATGACTGACATTCAACGTACAATATATTATTAAAAAATTTTATATACAGTGTTGATTAGTATAAGATATTTTTATATTTATAAACAAGATAGTCCTCCACGATTTTCCTTGTCACCATAAAAATGATAAAAAAGAAATAATAACTTTTAAGGTTTCGAAATAGACGGCAATGAACTAGTTCTATGTTGAAATATCATAGTTCATAGCTCTTAGTTGATGAGACAATCTGAATATGAGCTTCATTCAATTTGCGGTTGGTAATTCTTTTAAAAACCACCTGTGTTAAAAATAACCACTCCACGAAGAATAAATATTATTTATTTCAATACTTTCTACCCTTGAATCAATTAATTACTGCTGAATTTAAGTACAATTAATAAATAACATTTTGTTTGAAATCCAGACGTTATATGAGGGTAGTTTTTCTAGGTAATTCCTCTCTTTAGTTATAAGTTTTTGCCACCTCTTCGAAAGCTTTTCAATGCCGGTATCGAAGAATTCCTACCTCGTAGAATTTTTGACATCCGAAGGTAGTCGCGAGGTGATAAGTCCGATCTATAAGGTGGATGGATCTCCCAATCCAGTTCCCATATTGTGAGAAACGCGGTATGAGAATGCGCGTTATCCTGGAGAGGGATAGACCTGGTTATCTCCGCTTTAACTCGCGTCCCTTCTTTGTTCTTCCTCCTCTTTCTGGTCCCTCCAGCCTCATATAGCGTCAGAAAACGGCGACAAACTATCTGTATGTATGTAATTTTTCCTCGAAATTCAACTTGGAAACCCATCGTGCCGTTATGATGCTCGCGGATGATAGACTTCGCACCACCAATATTATTGAAGAAATTTTCATCCTACAGACCTCCAAAATGAGACTTTCTACGTGGTGAACGCTGTCAGAAAGTGGTTCCGCGGCCATTTTTTAATGCTTTGGCCTATTTGGATATAACAGACTTACTTAGGCACTCACAAACGCCAAAGAATTCACTTCTTTAATGTCTTCTATAACATCGAAAAACTAATGACAATACGTTTCGCAATGGCGGTCAGTACGTGACGTTCAATCATGGGACCAGCTGAAAATTTGCCTTAGAGCTCTCCTATTATATCCTAACACGGAACTGTAGACCTGGCTAGCGCATGTTCTCGAATGCTGGATCCATTTGCCCACGCAAATCTTCGAGCATTACCCGTCACGTGACTGTTAAAAAAGTACAAACTCACGAGATCTCCCTCGTGGATACCTGTCCACACATACACCCCAGGCAGGTTTAATTCTTTTTCAATGAAGACGTGATGATTCTGGTCGTTCCAGGACTCGCAGTTATGCTGATGGAGGTTGCTTCATCCGAACACAAAATGGAATGTCGGAGTTGCGAAATCATCCTCGTGGATAAAACGCGGACGATATTCGGTATTCGTCGTAAAGAACGATCGGATATTTGAAGTTTTGCCGATCAACTAAAGCCAGCGCCACTGTAAACAGATGACGATTAAAGTTGTGATATCTCTTTCATTAATATTCCATAACATATTTCTTCGATTACCGATCAGTTGAAGTTATTGAATGTACCATAGAAAAATAAAAGTAGTTCGTGTGAAACCGCTGTTCAATTCTGTTCGTTTAGTGTGAACCTAGCTTCATATGCCGTCTGGACATTAATATTCATTTGTTAGTGGAGAAAACCTATGTATTGTTAATATTAAGAATTTTCATTGAATATATATATACATATATATATATATATATATATATATATATATATATATATATATATACAGTATGAGGAAGAATATTCAATCTTTTGAAAATTTTACACGAAACAAATATTTTCAGTGTACCTTTTTCAACAAATTAAAACATACCTATCCTTTGACATTAGGGCAACAGTAGCAGATAAAACTAGATGTTCACCTTTTCGAATGGGACAAAGATTCGAAATTTCTACTTATACGAGAGTCAATTGGAAACTAAGCGTCCCAAAATGGCATAAATTTGAATGAAAGTCACTATGATAAGTACTGCCATCTTCGAACAACCCTATTAAGTTTGATAAACATGGAGAGATTGACAACTTAAAGTTTATTAATATCAGTTTTAGTTTGGCTTATTGAGATCATGAAAATGATAGATCAAGAATGATTAGTCAAAATTTATTCATTTTCTTTTTCGTATACATCTTGTATACAAAAAAAAAAGAGGTGGTACACTGAATTTCCTATAAACATCGATGTTCATAATCCATATTTAACATCCCATGCGACTCAAGATTCTTTCTTGTTGTGTATATACAGTTTGTCCTCGTTAGTTGGCGGTATATGGGAAACTTTGTTATTATTAATTTTACGAAAAAAAGTTATACTTTATAAAAAGTTCTGCATGGTCAAAAACCTAAAATTCAATCATCAGATGTTGATTTTTTTCAGTCGTATACGAGGTTTGTCAAAAAATGTGATTTTTGCTCTAGAGTAAAGTACGTTTCTTTTTGTTAATATCAAATATATATAGAGAAAAGATGTTTAGAATTAAAAATATCTTTCAAATATTCAACATTGTTATTTATATTGAAAAAAATATTTTTTTCCACATTTTCTCTGCGATTACGTTGGAAATTACATTAATGCATAATTAATCTAGGATGCACTGGACGATAATAGTTTTTAAAAGTTTATTTAGAATTGTTTAATCAAATTTATAATTAATAAATGTAGTGCATTAATGTGCAAACTTAAATTTCCAACGTAATCGCAGAGAAAATGTAGAAAAAAATATTTTTTTCAATATAAATAAACAATGTTGAATATTTGAAAACTACTCCTAGTTCTAAACATCTTTTCTTTACATCAATTTTCGATATTGTCAAAAAGAAAGGCACTTTAGATCAAAAATCACATTTTTCGACAAACCTCGTATACGACTGAAAAAATTTAACATCTGATGATTGAATTTTAGGTTTCGGACCATGCAGAACTTTTTATAAAGAATAACTTTTTTTCGTAAAATTAATAATAAAAAAGTTTCCCACATGCCGCCAACTTACGTGGACAAACTGTGTAAATATAAACAACTACAAATTTTTTTCAATAAATATAATATTAGATGGACCGTCAGTTTAGTCGTTTTCTACATTTAATAAGGGTATTTATTAAGTTCTTCAATAAATTCTTCCGGTTTCATACCCGACATTATTGCCAATTTAGTAACAAAAAACAAACATCGCAAAAATCCAAAAATATTAGCACCAATTCCAACCGACACGCGTCCTGCAGCCGTGAAACACTCGTCCGACTGTATGATCGTATTGGGATCGGAAGGATGCTTGATAGGTGTGTCCCGAGCTTTAGAAGGAAACCCGATATTTGTATTTTTCCAAAGTTCACTTTCTTGACATCAGACAATGAAAAATCTTGAGTAGATCCAAAACATTCAGGAAAAATCAGTATCTAAAAACGTTTCAGAACAGGATTTCTGTTCCAAATACAACCAACACCCTGTTTGAACCTCAATACATCGATTTTATGACGATATTGGGACTACGTCTGTTGAGAAAAAAATAATCAAGTGAATTTAAATTACGTGCATATTCCTTTTTATCTTTCTTCTCAAAATAGGCTTTTACGTATGCGATATTGCTCTTAACTGCCGAAAATCTTCTTGCTGTGAGTAAAACATTGAGGTTAGGAAACAAGGACAAGTCACTGGGGATGAGATCTTGTGAATATAGAGGATGATCATTCAATTCGATGTTCAATTTATCAATTTCAGGCGAATACCGCGCACGTAAGATTTTTCAAATATAAATACCGATGTTTTAATTTGACTTTAGTTTATTATGCTACAACAATTAGAGTGAAAACGACTTCACCTTACGGCCCTCTTAAAAGAAAATAATTATTTTGAAATTTTTTGAAAGATTTATTGTATATATTCTCTAAGTGCAATTTATAAGAATACAAAATGTAGTAAAACGAATAAAATATTAGAAACTTGATGACTTTTTATTTATTAAATTAATTCAAAAAGGTTTTTTTTTGAAGCATTTGGATTATGTAACAAAAATAAAGAAGTTGACGTTGTTTAAAATAATTTTTTGATTCCCAAATGATGAATTTATTTGTTGCCTTGTTAACTAACAAAAAAAATTTGTCTAAGAATGTATACAAGGTATAAATTAACTTGATTTAGCTAACTGCGTTCATACTATCAAATTTCAAAGAAAAAAAGTCGAAATGAAATTTGGTTTACAGGACATATTTATAAAAAACCACTTCGAATCAAAAATTGTTATACTTTTACGTGAAAATGCGTTTCCTATCCTCAATCCCCCAATTTTTCAAATGAAAAATTATAAAAAATACTTAATCACAGTTTAATAGTTCATAAATCTTTCGAAATAGTTCAAGGAAATTTGGAATTTTCAAAACGAACGATGCACGTCAGCGCTTAAACGTACGAATTTTTTTTGGCGTTATAAAAAATACTTACCACACAATTTTTTGTTAATAGTTTCCTTATTGAGTGTCCTTTGCAATTTAAATCAAAAGGGTTACTTTTGTTCACCATAGAATGAAATCTAATGAAGTAAGATCAAGTGTACGCGCTGGCCGATCTATCAATCCATCGAATGCTAAATACTGTATTAAGATTGCGTAGGTAATGTGGAATTTAAGTTGGCATGAATCATTTTAAAGTCCTTTCAAAGAAGCACCGATGATATTATTTGCAATAATCCCTGTCCAAATGTTTTTAAGGGGAAATTGGGATTACAGAGACCCAGGTATTGACGTTCAGGGTGTTCAATACTGGTGTGATATAGAGTGCTACCAGAATGCCGTCGAATGCCACCAGTTTCATTCCAAATTACCATCACCTCGCCAAGTCACTTCCATCAGTAACTACATGTTCTGGGGGTCATTTCTGGTACGCTGCAGAGTACTGCCGGAGTACCGTCGAATTAACGACAATGTTCTGACCTTTAGAACTCTAGAACTCACCACTGAAGTATATTCCTCGACTTTAATTTAGATTAGGCGATGAGTTTTTGGAGGAAAACTAGTGGTATTCGACATTACACCCGAATTGATAACTCTGCACGTCAATGCCTAGATCTTCGACTCTCGTCCGTCTGTTTTGGAACCCCAATCTCCTCTGTAAAAAATAGGAATCATTGTAGGTAGGATAAAATGTGTTTTTGCACTTCCCAAACTTGAAAATGAGACCTTATAGAGCAGTATTCTGCTTGAAAAGTACAAGTACTTCTTAAGGTCAATATATGAGCACGGCGGGCCTATCTGAAGGTCTATGTGCTCAAAGGCCGCCCGCAACTATGAACTATGAAGGTCAAAATATTGAAGTACAATGATGCGACTCATTAACCAACGGACTAAACTAGAAACTATTGAGGATTGGCTGGAAGAATTTTAGAATCAAATTTAGATCATTACTAGAATGAACCGTTTGAATATGTTATCAATATACAATATTTTGAACAGTTTATAGGTATGTTCTTCTTGGATGCTCCCAGTATATGAGAATTCTCAAAAAATTAAATAAAAAGTGAAGTTAATTATTTTTTGTTCAAATTTTACATCAACTGTTGGTGATATTTATATTGGATACATTCGCGTTTCGATAACAAAGTTACCGTCTCCAGAGACTTTCGTTCAGTATTTACTAGTTGATTTATTTAATCAGTTAGTATTGCAAATGCTATGAATTTATATCTTCTTGTTACTAATATCTTTTCATTTTTAGGGAAAATTGATGATAAATTCCACGGATTACCGCCTCATCTCGTACTTCCAATGTTACTAATGAAACAGAATATGAAAAATTCCATGATAAATACGATGAAAGTTAAACCGGAAATAGGAGACGAACCAAAAGTTTTTTGTCCTGCTTGCGGCAGGGGATACAAATTAAAAAGTTCTTTAAGAAACCACATGAAATGGGAATGCGGGAAAGAACCGCAATTCAAGTGTCCTTATTGTTCCTACAAAGCTAAACAGAAGATGCACATCACTAGGCATATCGAAAGAATGCATAAAGTTATCGATTATTCGGCAGTAAAGAAAGAAAACGCCGATGCTTTTGATAATAATACAACCGTTTAAACCACTTTTTTTTATCAATTTGAATCATTCCAGATGGTGATAGATAGTTTATAATTTGATTTAGGTACTGCCTTCAAAAATATGTTTGGATAATTAAATCTTGTGAAACAAACAATAAATTCGTGGTCATTTTTTTTATCACACGACTTGTCGAAAGTAACAAGAAAAAATCTTTTGCAGCTGATGCAATCTTTGGTCCACCAATCGTAAATATTTAGAACTAAGGGTTGAGTTGTGTGCTTTGTACTATTTAGGACTTTAAATTTCAATATGTAAATTATAGATTACCGCCCTTAAGATTTTTGAAGAAAAATTCATTGCTAATAGCTCAAGATATCACAACAGAGCATAATGAAAAATACGGTTTTTAAGACGTCATCAGGAGGTTCATAATTTATTTCTTAAAGTTTCATCCCTTAAAAACTACAACTCTAAACCTTTATACAGTCGTACCTCGAATTATCGAGGATTGTTTTATTAAAATATTGTACATATACAACAATACTTTTTTAGGCCAATTAACGTACCTTGAGATTGCTATTTCTTGAATATTTAAATGGAGAATTTTAATGAACAACATGAAAAAAAAAACAGAAATAAAATAATTACGTAATTGACTTGAAAATCAGATACGTATTGAATGTACTGAGCTTTGAAAAACACTTCCTTGAAAGTGAGTTTATTCAATTTTTAAGCTCATTGTAATTCGAGCAGAAGTTTCATCTACATTGAGTGGTGCTTCAACAACAATACCATCTTCTTCAACTGTTCCTTCAAGATCTTAATATTTCCGTTGAAACCCTCATTTCTTGAAACAATTCTCAATGGGTTTTTCTGTCACATTTGTCCACGCCTTCGAAGCCATCTACATGGCATCAAGCGAGTTCATTTTTATCGGATTTTTCTCGTCGATGTCAAGGAGAAACTGGCGCACCACTTCTATCCTGTAAAGGACACTAAAGTTTTTTTATTATACCTTGATCAAGAGGCTGTAGTTTGGATGTGGTGTTCGGAGGTAGGAATTTTTATGTTTTTGAGTTGGGAAGATCCCCATGTGCTGTACAATTGTCTATAAACATGAGAACTTTCTTTTTTTTCTTCGCATCGTCTAGGTCCGTTAACAATTTGCCAAAAATGTCAGATTTCATCCAAGATATTTGGTTTGAAGTGTCATCGAGGGTTTTTTGCTTTTCCAATCATCAATGGGTTAAGCTGCCCAGTGCCCTTTTGGCCGGTTTGGATAATAAAATCCAGTTTCGTCAGCGTTAAATATATCTTCAGGATTGTACCGTTTTGTTAGTTCAAAAAGTTTTTTACTCCACTGTATACACAGATTATCGTCATCGTCTACACTTATACTTTCTCCGGTAATTTTTTGGAAACAATTTCATTCCTTTTCTTGAAGTTCAGAAGCCAGCTTTTTCCTGTAAGGTTATCGATAAGCTTTTGTCGCGATACTGCTTCAACCACTTCACAACACCTCGTCGATGTCTTGGAACTCGGCCCTTTAATCCTCTTTGATGTCGTACAAGCTTGATTTTCATACTTGTCTCTATTTTTCAGAATTGTAGATATTCCAATATTCCAAACCGTTTCGCGATTTCGCACTTTTTTCAACCCCCGGATTTACGGCTTCAACGACTTGTTTTTCTTCATAGGAAAGGGTTTTACGCTTTTCCATGTTTTGAAAGTCAAACTGAAACGTAGAACGACACCAGACGAAAAATCTATTGCACAACTGTGGAAGTCTTTTTCAGAGCCTATGATGGTAGTTCTTCATTCAACATTGAAATTTGCAACTGTGAATTGAAATCGCATAACTGAGTTAATATTGCAGTTATAAATTTAAAAAATAAACTGTTCTCTGCTTAGTTTTTTATTTACTTATTTTTGAGGTTAGTTTGCTAACTCCAGGTGTTAAAAGCACACATTGGCACATTATAACTTATGTATCTTGAGGTATTTAGTACTTCCATGGCGAATTACATGATAACACGTGTTCTCCCAAAGAATTGCTAAAAACCGTAGCTGATTAGACAAGAATTTTCATGTCCATGACGTCTTAAATCATAAAATTATGTCGTTCAAATAAATTTTCTGTAACTAATACTCATTTAGTCGGGCAACTACTGATTTAGTTTGTGCCAATGCAAAATATTTAACCAGATCACTTCATTTTTCCTATATCAGTTTCATTTTCGAAATAATTCGCGTCGTTTTATGTTATCCGAACATATTTTTTCTATGATACGATTTACTATATATTTTTATTATTTTTGATAATCAAACTGACATTAAAAGTTTGAATTATCTTTGCCTAAAATGAACGTGGTGTATGTTATAGCTTTATAATTTTTAATTTCTATCATTTAAACAAATTTTGATTTGTTCTTGACATTATGTTATAATCAAAAAAATTAATTTAGTATAAATTTGCTCAATTCTAGAAAATTTACTCATATAAACACATACAGATATTAAAACTAACGGAATATAACGTTTTGTTTGGCCCCAGAAACTACATTATTGCTAATTTTACATTATAACAAAAGTAGATACATTTAAGGTTACGTGTTGTTCTAATTCTTTGGTCGTTTCGTGTTTTAAATTTTTTTTCTTTCAGAAAAACTCTTCTGCTATGTCTCCCTATCGCGATGTATGATGGATTATGTATTTTTTACGACCTTCTTCTAGATTTTTCCCCATCATATCATAAATTCAGTTTTTTTGAAAAACTTTCTAGCTTTAAACCCTCCCTTATTTTCAATCAATAGTTTTGATGATTTTCTTCTCCATAAACATTGACTGTAGATCTAATTTATTCATATTTTTCATCATTTTGATGATGAAATCTGATCTGGAATCCTCTTGATATTCGTCAACTTCTTTGTTATATATTTTCGTTATCGTGTTTTCGTAATTTCTGACTGAAACCTTTTATTGAAGATAATACCTAATATAAGTGATTTGAGCAGATCAAGCAATTGATATACGGTAAAAATATTTTTCTAATTATTTTCCCAGATCATCTACTTATTTCTTAATCTCATTTGAAATCAATTATTTCCAATATAATATTTTTTAATTCTTTCGAAAAAATAAAGGAATTTACTCGATGATATCGCAGAAATGAAAGAATTTTGTTATATCAAAAAATACAATTTTCAAATTTGAACAAAACTAAAACGACCCCACATACATAATGTTAATAATAATAATAAACTTTTGTGATACGTTCTTACTGCCAGAAATGCTGCCGTTAATCAGTTTCCTATTTATATATACCATACGTGCCTTTTTACACTCCATTTTTTACCAGTTTACAATTAATTGTTATTAATATTTACAATATATATATATTAAATATAAGAAACTAAAGAAATTTATGTTAAGGATTATTAGTTTTTATTTCTTTTCCCCTAGGAAAACTTTTGATTTCCATTAATAAATTTTAATTTGATAATTTACGGTATTTGGAAACATTTTATAGAACAAAGAAACTTCGATGTAAATCTACCAGTGTAAAAGTGAATAAAACATCGAGACAAATTATGTTACAACTAATTATCACAGTATTAGAAGGTAAAACGGAATGAAAATATTGAGACAAATAATTTTTGGTTGATATTAAAACAGCGATTTCGAGGAAAAAAATTTTCTACGTACTACCCCTATAAATTTTCAATGGGATTTATATCAGGATTATTTGCAGTCTCAATATAGTCTCGTCGAAACCATTGTTGAATAATGCACACGGTGTGGACAGGACTATTATGTTGCTAGATAAAATCGTGTCCATCATAAGTTCGATTTAATTAAGGTAACTTAATGTAATCTAGAATATTGAGGTAAACATCAGATTGGAATCTTGCACCAACAATCGCCAGGCGTATTGATACTCGTCGAAGCCCAAAAATTTTTGGTCTGTACTCATGTGAAAGCGATAGATTGCTAGTACTTGCACAGTTCTTCAAATCCGAAGTTTTAATTCGTCTACATGTCGTTGGACGGGATCCTGGAAAGTCGATTGAAAGAGTTGTTCTCTTAAATAATTATTTTCCTTCATCCAGACGCAACTTTTTCCATCTCTCTGGCTACGGTACTCGCATTAAGACACAGATCAGGAGACAGTAAACACAGTTTTACTTCAACTGAACTCAAATTAATGATCGAATTATCTGGCTCCGATACAAGTGAACATTTTCCCGTTCTTGTATTTATCTATTTCGATTTTAATAGTATCTCTATTGAAGTTTACACTGGTAGATTGCAATTTTGAATACTGTATATCAAGACCAGATGTGGTCTAGCGATTTGTGAATCAAAAAGGGAACAAACCACATAAAGAGTTTATTTCAGAATACTCAAATTATTTTTTGACATTTTATCGATCAACTCAGTTTATATATTCGCGAAAACTATTTTGAAAGTTAACTATTACATTATAATAAGAAAAATGAAAGACATATGTTATAAGTTGATATAATTTTGATTAGGTTTTAATCAATTCAGATATTTTTACATGTAATATTACTTAGGGTTCCTAGAAAACGATAAAATCGATAAGAAAATTATTTAAATTATCAGGAAGCGATGATATATTGCAAATCAAATTAAAATAATTTCCTTCTTCTCCAGATATTTCTTTATCCTTCCTATTGTTTATTTTTTTTCTGTACTACTTGTTATAGGAAAATTTAGTTTTTCTTCTTTTGTAACGTTTTTGTTTCCGTCATTTCTTTTATTAGACTTGCACGGATGTACCCTTCCGATTCTGAATAAATATCAATCAGTATAGTGAGTTTAATGCCATATAATTCACCCTTTTTCAAGTAATTTGACCTTTTGAACTATTTGGAACATATTTTAGATTAAGAGTCTCAAGAAAATTATAACAGATATTGCTTTGATTTATGATTGCCTCATTTTTATACATTTTTTCACAGTTCCTGTTAATTTACATAATTTACGTAATTGATTAATATTTACAATTCATATAATCCCCGATATTTATAAGAAAATATTATATATACCATATTTTGAGAGTCATTTTTACAAAAAACATACCAATACAGTGCCTTTTATACAGTTTTTATACCAGTGTTTTTAAACTATTTTTTTTTGTATAATATTTTCTAGATATATAGTGTTTAACCTTTTTGTCACCATAACAGACATAGTTAACGTACATAATACAAAAATTAGACTTATTCATTTCGAAAGAAGGTAGATTACAAATTTTGTATTAATTTTCTAACTTTTATACAGAAAGTAAATTAACTTTCTATAGTCTGTTCATAGCAAATTCTCTACATATTTGATGCAAATCTCAAAGCTAAATTTTTCATGCACGCATGCTTCGAAAACACAAGCTTGTTTCTGAAAACAAAATTATCGATTTAAAAAAAATTAACGAAACCAAATTAATATCAAATCGCCACTATATTACATCGTTCTTGTCAGGCATTGGTAGGCATTTCGTGTCCAACCCTTCTGGTAAGGTTTGATCTAAGACATAATATGCCATAATGCTTTAATTTGCAAGAAATCCGGGCTACTGGACGTCCATTTTAAAACTGGAATAAAGCTTTTTGAAATCCAATTTTTTACTTTTTGAACCGTATGACAAGCGGCATCATCTTATTGGTAAATACTATCAAAATTATCTGTATGCATGTCTTCATATATGATTTTTCCACTTCAATAGTTGACATGAATCTCCAAATTATCAATTGCACTTTCACCATCATCAACGGTTGCTTCAACTTTATCTTCATCAATTCAAAAAATCAAAAGTTCTGTTGTTTCGGAGACTAAAAAGTGAATTTTTGTCATTAACGACTTATTTTTTGTATAACAAAAATTCATTTAGAAGACGAATAAAAAAATCTAAGTTTTAGAACCCAGCTTCTGAGCGCTCTTTAACAAGTTACTGTCGAAAAATTCATTGTAATCATAACGATGATTTTGCTTGCTAAACCTTTCAAACGCTCTCGAGTTGATTTTTGATTTAATTGATTAATTGAATTGATTTTTCGTTCGAGATCCACTGATTCCTCGGTAGTTTTTTAACGGTGTATTTTGACTCAATAACATCACCAGTGATTTGAGAAACATTTTGACCTTTTAAATAAATAATCAGCTTTACTACGTGCCATTTTTAATACAAGTAGTTAACAATAAGAAATGAACAAGAATTAAAATGTGAACATTTGCTTATTAAGAATTCTTTATTGAAACAGACCATTCAATTTAAGTTGTCTCTTACAATATATTTTGCTAAACAACAATTTTATAAAAAAGACTAATTCAACATACAAACTCTGTTTGTTAAAACGAGAAATATCAAGTTCTAAATAATATTTCAATTTTTTTTTAAATATATTCACATATTTCATGTTTTGGTGAGAAAAAGGTCTGAAATATGCATTTTTTTAAGCATATAACGTTTTTTTTATAGAATTATCTATTATATAACTTAGAATTAAGTTTAAGTTTAAGGTTTGTTGAACCTAATGGTCCATTGTGAAAAATTATTTACACTGAAAAATTTGAATTTCAGTAATTTGTTGAAACATATTCGATTTTGAAAATTATTGATTGATTAAATGACATTTTTCTTGAAAGTAGTTTTGTTTAAATAGTGCGCTATTCCGTAACCATAACATATTAGAGACCAAACAGGAATCAAAATACTGGTTTTTTCATAATGAAAGCCAAAGCTGGTCTTCTCTTATCTTTTAACACGAAGAAATAGCTTTGAGAAACAAATTGTGGATGGAAAAATGCGGTTCCGTTGGACAACAGTGGATATTGCTCATGAGGATGATCTTTGCACCACGAACCTATATATATATCATCAATTTTTGATGATAAGATGATAATTAAAATTGATAGTGTTATTACCTCAGTTAAAAGTTTCGATTTTTGTTGTCGATGGCCTTCGAATTGTCGCTTGCACCTTCATGTAACACTAGTTTACAAAACTTTTAGTCTGTTGCCGTAAATTTTGTTTTTGTCTTAATTTTATCATATCTTTACCAAAATTTTTTTGAACAGCGTATATTACTCAGGGGGGGTTCATTTGACGTCTTTGACTTTACTTATCACGTATCCCAGAAGATCTCATGGGTGATTACAAGATTACAAAGGAGGGAGATTGAAGTTTTTGAGTCATACAAAAAGACGTTTAAAAAATCCAAACCATTTTTGCCTTATATGTAGAGAATATATGTTCAAATATTGTAAAGAAGTTGGTAAAAAAACCGATTTTGGTTTCAAAATGAGTTAGATGATATTGTAAAAGTTTTAAATCTTTCATCTTCAGAATTGTTAGCTCAAAAGTGAAGAAAATCGTATCACTTTTTGTTAAGATATGAAAAATTTGTTGATAAAAATCGCAAGCGTTTATTCAAAATGTAGCTAAAAAGGAATCTGAATATTATTATTAGAATAGAAGTCGTTTACAGAGTAGAAAGCATTTTCCAGTAAATACGCCTTCAAATTATCGCGGAATGCGGAAAAACATGATATCGATTTGATTTCAATGGGCAAGTGATTGTGCATTTTTTCGCATTGTAAAATATTGAGCCCTCAACTAACTCTGAACCTGGAGTAGATAGGTAGAGGTCGTGCTCCGCGTTCCTAACCGGATCTTTTTGAAAACGGAGAAGCGTGCTTACGAATTAGGCAAACAGATTCAAAGATAAATCAGAAAGTCAGATTTTCAATATTCTAGTGTGCAGTGAGCCCTGTTATTTAGTTCGAGTAAATATCTAACAGCTCTCTTTTGCAGTTTGCTCAAATTGAGTCGCACCACACGTACCCCATATCGGATCTATGGGAGGGCTCAATAAGGGCACAATAAACTGTTAAGAGGGTGGATAAGTTCAGTTCTTTGAAAACTGATATCACTTCAAAGCAGGAGGCAGTTAATTTTTTTAATTTCGTTTCAAGGAATTGTCCACAACAATTTTACAGATTCAACGACGTCAATGGTGGTGTTATTTAATAAAAAAGGCAGCAATGTATTTTTATATGATGAGTTTTAGAAACGTTGAGACAGAGAAGATTAGAATCGCACCAAGATTTAAGGGCGACTAGATATAATCCTATGAAGTGCCGTGAGATCAGGGTTGCTCCAAGATAAACCAAATAGGGCCTAGTACTGAGCCTTGGGGCACTCCACATTCTATCAGACATCATTGTATCAACCCTCACAAGCTGATTTCTGTTGGTAAGGTATGACTTGAACCATGCGAGAGGTATTCCCTGAAACTACTGCAATTTGTTCATTAAAATATTATAATTAACATAATCGAAAGCCTTAGAAAAATCACAGTTGTTGCAGTGGAATAATGACTGTTTAAGTTGGAGTAGACATTATTTAGTAGGGAGATTATAGCATAATTTGTGCGTTAATTACTTAAAAACCCAAATTGATGGGTAGTAAGTATTTTATATCTCAACAGAAATGATAAAAGCTTCTTTTTGATGGTGACAAAATTAGACAAAATACGATACTCCATGACCGAGTTAAAATAAAAGGATTGGACAACTTCTGTCTCTTTGATACAGAATTTTCATGCATCATACTTTCCTTTTGAATTTGTGATTATCAGATTTTCTTTATTCGCTTGACAAGAGTAACAATTATCATTACTTGGTTCTCGAAACACTCGTAAGATGGTGTATCAATGTGAAAAATGTTTTCTTTGTAAATTATATTCTAGAAACTGAATTAGCGCGTTTCTCAGAAGCTTCCGAGGAGTTTTCTGTATTATTTTTTTCGAATAAATAGTTAGGTTGTGTACTTTTTATATGTGTCTGATGTTTTGTTCTTTTTCAGCTTCATGTCAAACTTGTGGTAAAGGTTTTAAAAATGTCAACAGCCTTAGAGCCCATATGTCGTTGGATTGTATGAAGACGAGTTATTTTCTTTGCAAAGCATGTCCTTTTACATCCAAAAGACGATTCAATATGAAGATGCATTATGCAACGAGACATAAAATTTACGTGAAAAGTGGGAATTTAACGAAAGTCACCAAAATTATTTTTGATTGATGAAAATACAGGAAAATACAAAAAAACACTTTTTTTGTTTATAACGCTATTGTCATTTCGAAAGATATTCTAATTTTAGTGCTGTAGATTTTGGAAATCGGGGCTACGTCCGTGTTTTAGGTGGTACTAGTTTCTTTTTGTGAAAAGCTTTTTGCAACTTTTTTGTCATTATATATTTGTTTATACGAGTTTGACACTTTGGTAGTGGCAGTTATTCAATACTAGGTAACCCAAAAAAAATTTGAAACAAAATTTCAGACAATAAAATCACCAATTCACTAAATTTGTACAAGAAAACATATTTTTTACTCTACAGTTTGTCGGGCTTGAATGATGCTATAAATTGTGTGTAAATCCAATTTCAATAAAAAAAATTTTCTTATCAAATGAAAAACTAAAATAAAAAAAGCGACCCTTAAAGTTGAACTTTAGAGGTCATGTTTTTCAAACAAAATAGAAACATTTTCAAATTTTCAAATTTTTGGTTTAAACCTGCCAATGAAACGTTCATTACCCATATAAAATGTTGTTTGTTGTTATTAAAAGTAATGTATTGTGGCTCGGGGTACTAATACTTGATTGAAATCACTTAAAAAAGTTTCTATTCACGTGCCTAGAACAATAAATAAACTAATTAAGTGATTATAATATAAACAAAGCTTTAATTATTAATGTTTACTATTTAGTGACGTCATCCGCAGCTGATAGGTGCCTCGTATGTTTTTGATCACATGACATTTAATGAATTTTTTTAATTTGATATCGTTTTTAATAAATAATGACTTGACATGATAATATAAATGTTTATTATATTTTTAAGATTTTTTTTTATAAACTTCAAAGCGGTTTTTTATATATAATACGAGTTCAGTGTCCTTAAAATATGAGTATGAGGATTAATTTCATACACAGCATTGTTTTTAAGAGGTTTGTTGCTCTACTACATACAGGGTGTTGATGAACGACATGAAGATATAATATAAAAATGTATATATAGTTCTGATACATCCTATATTAATAAAAATACTCACTAAATTATTAAATCATATTTTTATACGCATTTTTCAAATATAAATAATATATTTTATGTATAGAGTACTCCAAACTACAATGAGTAATGTTTATAGGTAATTATTATAAAATATTATGCTGGTGACGTTGAATTTTTTTATAATAAATATATGAAAAAATTGAAATTTGTTTTTTGTCTTTTACATATTTCATCATAAGTTTTGTCCAAATTTTTGGAACAAATTCGTTTAATATTCAAAATCGATACGTATATGTGAAATACCGAGCGGATTACTCAGTTTTTTTAGTAATTTAATGATAATGGTAAGTTTTTCATGAAATGCAATTGCATATGTGCATCCAAGGCTATGAAATCATGCCCAACAGCTGCATTAGAAGTGATTCTAAATCCCCACATAGTACTAGAATGTTCAGAAACGGATTTACCAAAGAAAAACCGTCCCTAAATGATAACCAAACCTGAGACATACCTCGGGAAGATGCATCGTTTAGCTTTGAGAAAAAATTTATCTCAATACTAACAGAAAAGCCATTAAATCGTATACTGACTGATCTAAAGCAGCAGACAGATCTGGAATAGGAGTGTACGGGCCCAGAACGAAATACCCTGAAAGCCTGAGCAACACAACAAGCATTTTTCACGCAGTAATTTATGCAATTGTAAAATGTATCCAGTTCAATCTAGAACTATCGTAAACAGGATATCATCATCCTGTCTTTGGGATTTCCTAGGACAATTAAATGAGTGGTGTGAAGGAAAATGATAAGTTGGCTAAAGCGGAGGCAGACAAGCCCGTCTTGGGACCTGAACCCTTCTGTGGTATCAGCTACAGACATAGACTCCTAGGAAACTATAACCATAGAAGATCTGGATGTATCAATCCAGAGTGAACGTTCTCTCAAAGTGTGAACTCCAGAGCACTACACCTGGGAGTGTATGAATTAGAAGACGAAAATTTCTGGCAGCTACAGCCATCTCACTTTTCTAAAAGGAGCGGAATTAATTGATCAGCTGTAAACACTGGGTTCTACAGTATCGCAGCAAGAAAAGGGGACGCAATTGATCCTTTGCGTCAAAGGGAATATGACATCCCAATATCTACATACAGAAGGAAGTTTTTAAAGAAATTTGGAGGTTTGTTTTTGAAGACAAATGTGGTTATTTGGTTGGAAGAAGCAGTTTTCAAATACCAATGAAGATTTCTTTCTGAATAGATAGTTTTCGAAGAAAAAATGACAGGTACTACTACTATTTTGTTCACCTTCAAACATAAGAATCACATTTTTATAAAAAAATAAATAATGGAAATTTTCATTATTAATAATCTTGTGATTTTATACACTTTCAGGAAGAATTTGTTTAAACATTTGATACTTAAAATACTTTTACTTATTGAAAGTTGAAACCAAAAATTGGGGAGTTTTCTTTGTGTTTATCATTGTAAAGTTTCACAATTTGATATCGGTTTGAATCCCAATCCATATAGCCACATAATACTTAATTTTATATAACAAAAATGCTGAAATTTCACACACTATCATGTGAAAAAAGTATTAGTACAATCAAGAAGGAACAACTCTATAAAATTGTTTCGATTCATTTGATAAAAATTGAAATAAAGTAAGTATAAATTAGTATATTACATGTTTTGAAAGTGATTTTTTTCTACAAATATAAAAAAAAATGTGCATCTGTAACTGTGACATTTTCAAGTGCCTCCACAGAAGCAGTCCTGTCAACATCAGTGAAAAGTTGACTCTGAAGCTGCTCCAGTTTATCTGGAAAAGAACTCGACTCGAAAGACTTGAAATAGTACTAGTAAATATTAACATAGAATCAAAATTTTGAGGAACAACATTTAAACAAACGCTTCTATGTATTATTTATAATATTTCAGTTTTTAAAATCATTTAATTTTAGGTTCATACGTTTGTCGGGCATGTAGTAAAACGTATAAACACAATCAATCTTTGTACAATCATAGGAAGTTTGAGTGCGGCAAAGCACCCATATTTCAATGTTCTTTTTGTCCATACAAGGCAAGAAGAAAGTGCCATCTTAAACAACACATGAGCAGACATCTGTAATTAAACTAAATATATAATTATAATCAAAATTTATTTTCTGTCTTCCGTGTTTTTTCTATGTTGTTGTTAGCTTCGAAAAAATTACAATTTCTGTTCTATATATAATTGTAAAATGTTAAATTAGTCTTTAAATTTACTATTCTTCTTCAATTTTGCACAATAATTGAATCGGTTTTTTTGAACGGACCTAAGTCCGTAGGTTTTGGTGGTTTTGTAGTCTAAACATGAGAATACATCGATTTTTGTTGAAAAAAGTGATTTTATCACGGGTAATAATGAGTCAAATTATCATTTTAATTTTTCGGTTATCGAAAATGTCGATAATTTCAAATATCTGGGGTATAACACTTTGGATATAGACCCAAATATTGAAATAAGATCGAGCAAGCAAGAAATGTCTTTTTGAAAATAAGATTATTTACAACCCGAGTACTCGACGTTAAAATCCGGTACCGGATGATGAAATGCTATGTATACAGCATTTTTTTATACGAAATGGAGACTTGCGACCTTACAAATGAACTCATTAAGGCGCTTAGAGAGTTTCGAAATGTGGATCTTTCGGAGGATGCTGGGAATCCCCTGGAACTTATAAAATTAATATAAACTCGAAAAACTTCGTATCTGGGACACATAATTACATATACAGACTTTTGCAGCTTCTGATCGAAGGGAAAATCGAGGGAAATATTCGCGAGTGAACCTGTTTAGGCTCTCAGACGCTGATCAGAAGGGCTAGAGACGGAAATGACTTTGCTGAGGTTATCGACAACCTTCGTTAGAATAGGGCACTCAAAGAAGAAGAAGGAAGTCCCAAAAAAGTTTTTTTTTAAAGGCGTTAGTCCACTTGGATTGTGTTTTTTCATTTCTGGACTTTCGCCTGTTATCTGCAGTCAGTTGTTACTGCTCATTTTTATCTATTGTTATTATAACATCCAAAATATTGTAGTGAATGTTACTAGACATCCTTGTACAGTCTTTGTAGGCGATATAACATTATTCTTGTACTACGAGGGTGTAGCACAAAAAAGCCCTAATGAGGTTTGCTCTTTTCTTAATGAATATGATTCAAGTAGTTCCAGAAGGTCATTCAGTATTTCCCTGTTCGCGGCGACAGTTTCCTCCCTTATGACAGGAATTTCGAAATAACATCTAAAGCTTTAAAGAAACATGACCGCATTTTTGATGTCCATGAAATAACTGACATAATTTTGCAAAAGTCACACTCGCATCACGGTTTAATAAGTTCACTGTTCATGAGGTTACATGACATAGTTTTAGTAATCCAAAAATCGGCAAAAAATCGTGTATATCACAAGAAACAAAAGGAAAAAACACTTTTATAACAAGTTAAAAGGATGTGCCTACATTCCAGACGAGCATCGGGGATTTATCGAAGAAATTTGTAACTGACCAACTGATGACAAATATCAAGAGATTACATATTTGATTTTTTTTATCCTTTCCTTAAACTTATTCAAATAGTTTTACTATCTTTTTAGTAAATTGTAAACATTGTCTACTAAATTATGGATAAAGATATAAGTGTAAAATTTTGAATCCTGTTGTAAATTGAATTTCTTTACATGTCGACTTTTTTTTAAAAATATTTAAAATGAAATATTTTGATTTAAACAGCTTTTTTAGTTTTCCGAAAGTTTACTTTCTTGGACTTACGTCCGTTTGAATAAAAACGAATCAATTATATGACAATATGCCAAAACAATTGAATTATTACTAACATAGCTCATAAATCTTCGAACTAAAACATTCCAGGATTAAAAACAAATTACTGCGAAAAATTTTTGTAAAAATCAGTTTAACGTACAAAGTGGCAGATATCAAGTAATCCATTTACTTTACTCCAAACCTGTTAGAGTTATCAAAAACTTAAATCACAAAAGTTTTTTGTTTTCAAAGGAATTTTTAGATTATTGACTTTTGGATTATACAGCTTGTCCCAATTCTTTAGTATCGACACCAACTTTCGAATTTTATATGGAACACCTCATATATCGATTTAGTGGTAAAAAAAAAGATAACTTTCATAAGACCGACTTATTTGATTTTTGCACATCTTAAGAAATATTTGAGGTTATTCGAATTTCTATTGAACAATCATTTTATTTGGAAAATTCCACAAAAAAATGAGGCTAACTGGCATCTTTTGTACAATGAATTCTTGAACACAAAAATTAGGTTTATGAAATTTTCTGATTTTCGAATCTAGAATCATACTGGATGTCTTTTTTTTATTGTATGAGTTTCGAATTTTGTAAATAACAAATCTCATTTTTTTAATGGCACACCTTATATATATTATATACTATTAAAAAAATGATATTTGTTATTTACAAAATTCGAAACTCATACAATAAAAAAAGACATCAAATATTTCCTAAACTGTGGTGAAATCAAATTGGTGGTCTTTTGAAAGTTATCTAAATCAAAAAAACGCAATAAAATATAGGGTGTTCCAATTAAAATAGCCGATATTTAACAATTGGAACACCCTGAGTAATCCAAACGGCAATTATCTAAAAATTCCTTCAAATACAAAGAAATTTTGGGATTAAAGTTCTTTGATAACTCTCACAAGCTTGGAAAAAAATGTATGGGTCACCTTATATTTGACACCTTGTACAAGATTTCTCAGTATATTTTTGAGTAGCACTGTATTTCTTGATTACAAAAAATCCTAATTTACATTATGACGCATTGCATCCTTAAAGGCCAAATTGTGTTAATCATATCCAACGCGAAAGTATTTTATACAGGTTGTTATTAAATTAATGTAACAAAACTCAAAAGATATAGTCATGGTGGGTCTTTCACGCAACAAAAGTTCCTCAAGCCCGTTTCACATGATGCAATACAACGTGCGTGCCAAGATCAAAATATTGCATAGACCAATATTGCACGTCGCTTGACATTATGCAAGTTTCTTGCCATCGTATCATCATTGCCACTAATCAAAATTCCATAAGTAGAAATAAACAATTTCCTAACCTCAAATTCAAACCTAGGGGAAGCAAACTAGTCAGGTTTATCACTGGAAATAATTATATCTGCTGCTGCCTTGCTTTCGGAGTTTGATGGACAGAAAAGGCACCCATGCGATGGTATATATGCGATGGTACTGTATATTTTGTATATCTTGAAAAAATTTACTGCTCCAATTAATTTTTTTCCTCTTTTTATGAGAATGTAGAACTACGGAGAAAAATGAAATAAGAAGGCAACTAGAACACAGTTAGAAATTGCTAAAGAAGGACTGAGTAGGTGGAATAGATTTGAATAAAAAGGAGCTTATGCTCTAACTTTTTTTCAAAATATGACCAAAGAGGGATTTGTTCTATTCTTTTCGTTCTGGTTCCCAAATAAACTGAAAATACTATTGCAAAAAAGGAAATTAATAAAGATAACTGGAATTTTTGTGAGCGACAAAAAGCAACAAAGTTTTAAATATATTTGATAAACTTACAAAACTTACAAATAAGAATGATATCACCACAAATTTACTAAAACTTACTTTGATTTAAGCACTTGAGTGTAGATAGGTGGAGGACGATTTAGAATCTATACCGAAGTTTTATTGAATTTCACGACTGGAGTGTGAAGTCGATATTAAATTAATTTCTTCAAAAACTCGCATGCTAGAACTAAAATAGAAGTGACTTCTGAGCCCATACGTGAACAAAGGTATATTTGAATGACAAATGGACAGAAAAACATTTGAAAAACTCCTAAGAAAAATAAAAGAACTAATTGTTGGCTAGAGACGTAATAACAGCAAATCAGAAATTAATTCCTTCCTAGAATTACAAATTACAATTTGTTCCCAATCAAAATGGAACCAAACTGATAAAGTTGAAAATGCGAGATTTTGCATGAGCTGAACTTCATCTGCGCATGCTATTGATCAAGAAATATTGCGTCTTGCATTGCATTCCACGTTATCTTGCATCATATCAACCGGATTTTAGGCTAAACTTGAAAAAAATTGATGTTAAATGAGGCCAAAGCTGCTGCTGATAATTTTTCCGAATGCTTTCATAACTTATGTCCCAATAGGTTGGCACAAAATGTATTTTACATAATTAACTTAGTAACTAACAAAGTTAATAACTTAAATGGAAGGGTCTCAACTAGGCGTAATTTTTTGCCAACATCTCTACATAGGACGATATATGTCTTATTTGTTATGTGTTATTTGTTTACAATAAAGAAATTAAAGGCTATGCAACTACAACAATATAAAATGTAGTATCTCATTCAGGATATTGAGAATGTACGTTGAAATCAAGCTTTTATCCGAAAAATTTCGTTTGAATTATCAAAATTGATAAAATTAATAGGTGGAGGTGAAAATATGCTGAAATAAATTTTTTATATCTCGTGAATGTACATATTTCATATGTTTTTTTCCACGTTATTTCTAAACTGATCAGTATTATCAAACTTTTGGTTTAGTTTTACTTATCAATTAACTATAATTACCACTTGATCCTATTTCCTTCTAAATCCTTTTATAATTTTAGGCAACATTCTCTACGGGTGCAACATATGTTACAAATGCTATAGACATAAACAGTCTTTACACAGGCACAAAAAATTCGAATGTGGAAAACTGCCGTTGTTCAAATGTGAGGTTAGGGGATGTACTTTCACTACGAAAATCAAATCGAATTTGAAGCAGCATATGGGAAGACACATTTTCAAAAAGATCAATCAATATTAATTGTTATACATTTATACAATTTATCACTTATTGTTATTTTTGTTGTTTATTGTATAGCTACTCGTTTTTCCTAATACCACAAAAGCCTTTGAAAACTGTTAATAAGTGGATAAATATTTTAGATCTTTTTCATTATTCTCTTCCCTTCAGAAGCAATACTTGACGTATACATATACAACATATTGAGGATTATTTTACCTCCAAAATACATAAACTCCTTCCCATTTTTCCGGGATTTTCCCGTCCCATTTTCTTACTCCTCAGAGGTACCTAAGCCTTTACCTAAATTGAACGACATTCGCCTAGAATTGTCTCTTTGACTTACTCTCAGAATCCGCAGTTGTCATGAATATGGTCTTGAGGGTGAATAATTTTCTATGACATTTCCCGATCCTCTTGAAAAATTTTGACAAAAATTAGGGTTTCTAAAGTTGCACAAATTCTTGATGAAACCTCGATTTTAATTTTTTTTCTTTCTGTTTTATGAAGAAACGTACAGATCGAGGTTAATTAAGTTTATTAACGCAATTAACAGAATTAATAAATAACTTTAATTAGTAACAAGACGACGAGAATAATCGACCAGACCCTTCAAAGGTTTGTTATGCGTAGATGGAGGTATAGTTTTGATCCATAGATTGTGATCTCTACAAATCAAACATCAGAAATAATTCGACTTAAAGGACAAAATATTTATCTATATTTGAAGATTTACAATGTAGTGCTTGAATTTGAGCAGTACCTTCTTATAATAAATAGTATGGAGTGCGTTAAATATGAAATATCTGTATCGTTAAGACATTGGAAACAGTTTAAAGTATTCATGGCAGCAAGGAAAAGCCTTTACCAACGTTTTCGTAGGTGCAAAGTGTACTAATTCTAATATATTTCCAAGCTTTCATCATCAGCGAACTAATTAGTTTAGAATTGCTTTGTTTCAAATTGGGTTACTTCTTTTAAAAAACCTTTTCTTCTAACTCCCTCTCCATTCATTATTGCTCCCAAACAACTGATTCTTTAGGCCCTGACTATTGAGACTATGAGAATATTTTTATTTTGAGATAATAATTCAAGGACATCATTATTCTATTACCCTTTGGTATCCGATTTTCTAGCTTTTTCGTCTCATCATCCGTCTTCGTAATTAGCAACTTTTTCAAAATTATATTCCTCGTTTTCCATCCTAAAACATCTGTTTTCCAATTGATTCTTCTTTGCCGTTGCACATCCAGGTATGTAGTCTTTTCACCCTGAGGCCTAATCTTTTTGATTATTTTTCCAATTACCCCGGGATCTGCATATGCTGAAATTTGATGTGAAGTGTCAGATAAACCCTAGTCTAAGCTTTCCTCACATTTTCATATGTACCATGTGATTAAATCTGACCCAGATTTACTAAAAAAAAAAAAAATTCACGTATTTAACCAATTTTCGATTAGATTGTTGAAATTTTATGCCAGGATGGCCTTCAGTACCTTTCGTGATTATTATTTATGACATATGGGCTCATAGTGAGTTCCTTGAATCAGATTATCGAGTTTCGAAAAAAGGAGAAGTCACAGGTAGCTAAATCCTGCGAGTACAGTAGCTGATCGACAAATTCGATTACACCATGTGTTACAAAATAAAAACAGTTTTCTTTGGCTTTTAGCGAAACCATAAGACAAAATTTTCTGTAAATTATTTAATGAAATTACTAACAACAGATTGTTTATTGCTTATATAGAAATTACGGTAGTTTAATTATCCAGAATGATTTTCTATTGGCATGTTATTGACAAAAAATTATTTATATAGGCCAGTCATATCTCCACATTATATTTGAAGTAATTTTTAATAAAACTTTTTGAATTACCGCTTCGTTTTTTTCAATATTATCAAGTTTTTTTTTCTGTATTTATTTTATTCTAAAATATAGTCCAAAATTGTTTCTACTGAATTAGCTTCCGGAACATAACATTCCAATTGCAAATTTTGGTATAGGCATTATTTGGATGATACGAGGGATCTTCCAAAAATCTAAGCATATATACATATTTTCATATACTATTGCTTATTAGTTTTTAGGTAAATTATTGAGAAGTAATATTGTAAATAATATTTTTCATTGTGAACCAGTTTGATTACAAAAAATAATTATTTCGAAAATTTTCGGATATAACTTGAACTATAGTGGAATCAATTCTGTAGGTAAATTTATTTAAACTTGGTAGAATTTGTTTGTATACGTAACTAAGTGATTGTTCTTTTCTAGTTCCTGCCTTGCGACGTTTCGGTTGTAAAAATTGCCAGAAAACTTATAAACATCAAGCATCTTTATATCATCATATAAACTACGAATGCGGCGTCGCACCTCAATTCATGTGTAGTCTTTGTACCTACGTAGGGAAAAGAAAACACCATTTAAAAAGTCACTATAAATATACTCATAAAATAAATTGTATCGAGAAATAAAAATATTTTGAAATAGGCTACGTTTCAAGAAAAAAAACGTATTCATAATATACTGCTTAATGTTTTGAATTTATTTCATTTTCCTCGTAAAAAGCCATGGTCCGTCAGATGTCATTCACCATCTTGAAGCAAAACTAATTTGCACTTTTCAAACGCTATTTCTAATCAAAAAGCAGAATGCAAAAAATACGTACGACAAAAAATAGTTTTTAAGGACTAATTAGATACAGATTAACCCTTTCAGATTCGAGTTATTCGAGTGGTACATGTCGATCTTGAACTTCTGTAGGTTGTAGTGTTCGAAAATGACGTGCCTTGGTAGCTGATTTCACAGGAAAGGAGTCCCGATAAATTGGGCGTTCTAGGCGAACTTTGTTATCACGTCTGCATGTCGGGTTGGTCTTTCAAAAACTGCTCAAGGTGGAATTATGTTGGACAGTTCGGAAAAGTATCTGAAGTAGTATCGGGAAAACTGAGTCGGATCGGGGACCTTTTTCTTTCTAGTCCAGCAGTCTCAGGGTACGCTTTGACGAAACTGGGCCTTGTAAAGTATTAGAAGCTGTTGCGAAGTGTTGTTGTGAAGCTGCCTTAGCTAATTCGGCCACTAGACTATGCCAGAATATATTACTCCCAACTCTTTAATACGAATGGTGGTTGTCCATCGGATCCAGTGGCTTTATTGTTGTACAAACGTTTTGAGAAGTTTTTCCACATACCAGTATCGAAATTTTATTTTTGACATCGGTGAATCAAATCACTACGATCGACCAATCTTCTCCAGTCAACGGTGACTTTTTGGTCGACCGTTTTTTTCACATACCAGAAAGACCTCTATCCATTTAAGCAATTTGTTCGACAGTCAGTTGTAATTTGTACTTTTCAAATACTATTTTTAGAAGAAAACTAAACGTACAGCAAAAATAAGCTTTTTAAGGCTTACAATTATTAGTTACAAATCAAGCCTTAGAACGGATGTATCGCATTTTCTTGTTGGTACATAATTAATGGGCTTTCATATGCCATACAACACACTGAAACCATTGTTGGTAATTTGATACAGTTTGTTTCCGCTTCTTTCTCTTCCTCTTTTTTTCAGTCATACTTTTTAAAGATTTCCTATATCTATCCAAGTGATGTTCAAGATGGATGCCTCATTTGTTAACTGATGCTTAAAAAACAACCATGGTGGCTTGGGCCAAACTTATGATTGAAAATTTTGTTTAGGGGTATAGTAAATATATTTTGAGAATGCTTGTGCTTTGAAAGTGAACTATCTCCTTTGAAAATCGAAAAACATGAAGCAATTGCAAAACAACGTCCATAAATAGGTTTGCGTGTAATTGATATTGACATAGCTTCTAAATTTAATCAAACTTTCCAATAATATTTGTTCAGATTGTCCTGAATATACGAATTTTTTTATTAGGAATAAGAAAATTTTCTAAAAACGTAGCCAATTTTAGAATATTCTAATAATCGACTGTAATATTATAGTATTAGATATTTTTCAAAAGACTTGCAGAGGCAAACGAATCAAACTGAACATTGTCTGTTATTTGTCACACATATTTCTCCATATGTTAAATGCGACATACTGTATATTATTGATCGTCCAAGAAGTTTAAGATATCATAAAAGTCAGTCGGTGTATCAGTACAAACTTTTTTTTTTATTTAAAAATCTCGAATGCCTTACATACATTTATTATGTTTAAATATTGATTTTAATATACCAAATAAACGTTTTATTAATGTTTAGGTTCTTACAGCGGAGAGTAGATTTGATCCTCAATTGTAGGGGGTCCCAAAACAGGGACAGGTCATTGTTGGATGCGCGTAGTGATCACCCGGGAGGTTGAAATCTTTAATCCTTAATACAGTATCCTTTTGGGTACTGCAAAACATTACATTACATTTTTTCGAAGAACCCAGGAACCCTTGAAAGTTTAATGATGATTTAACCTTCGGTGCACCACGTGGGTTCTAATAAACGAACCGAAAATCTTGCTTCTCATATTATTTTTTTAATATTTAGTGATGCAGAAATCAACGCTAAGAAACTAACGATGTGAGCAAGTTTATTGAACTCAATAAATGGATTCTGCGACCTCGATAACGCTGAATTTTGATTATGATTCTTGATCTTGTAAATATGAGAGCTCCCCCTAAAATAATAAAGTCAAAATAAATAGAAAGAGAAGCTTTGGTCCCCCTACTATTGACTTTAGACTTGCCGGAATAACATATTCTATATTAAGATCTCAAGTATATCGGATAAGTAACCGAGTAACATACTATATTTTCTCCACGACTAGAAAGTACAATTTCAATTCATATTTTTGAAAACAGATTGGTATGTGGATATTGTTACTTATTCAATAATCGTCGTGGTAATTTCATTTTATTATTTTATAATTGTCGAAATGTAATTTTATTTGCGAATATATACGCAGCTTCCAAAAATGTATCCACATAAATGTAGAAGAAAAAATAAGAGTAGTAGACTTATTAATTTATTTTGTTTGTTATTGAAACGAAAATAACTCGAATGGGATGCTAAAAAAGGAGAAATGCGAAAAAAATTATCAAGAAAGTTGAATTTATTCATAGAAATTGTTAAAATATCTTTCTTTTTGCTTAGGACCCATGATCTGAAAATTTACACATTGGAAGGTGTCTACAAATCCCAAATTTTGATTACACAACCATAATTCGATTAAAAAATCATTTGATCTTGATACCATACATTATCTTCTAATGATTTTGGGTAAAACAGGAGCTATAGCGTCTGCAGAACCTTCATATACTCTGGGGTGTAAAAACAATATCACATTGAAACTATTTTAACCGTCTTGTGTAGAAAACTCTTCAGTTTGTTGGCTTCTGGTTCTGGTTCATTTTTCTCTTTAAATTAGCCGATATTTGCAGTCAGGTGACAATGTCAAACGCTTTCTCTATAACTAAAGAAACATTTTGGGCTCTTTACCCCTCAACAATTTCTATAATTCTCTTTTTTATATTATTAACATAATTATTTTCAACTATTATTTTGTTTTTACTTATTGCGATTCTGTACAACAATTATTCACAATTCTGTTCAAAATTTCTCTTTTGTTTGTCTTATATATTCTTGTAATAAACTTTTGTAATTACTACGTCCACCGTATCATCTAAAATTATCACATATTTATAAAAGTGTGTCCATAGATTCGTTTTGACCCATATAAAATCACTTGGCAAGTTATAAGTCTTGTTCAACCAAAGTGATATGGTCTGCAGTTTATTCCGGATCATCTGTGATGCATAAATGGCGTGTTAGTTGACCACGTCTTGTTGAAAGATCAATTTTCCTGTCTGTTTAAGCATAGAAGTTATTTGGTATCTATAAAGAATATTTTGCGTGCAGACTTCTTAGAGATGTGGAAGCTGCAATAAGAATTGGCTCTAGGCCCACTGACGGTTCTGATCCCTTTCTAGATTATCCAAAAATCGGTTTAGATGATTGTGTTACTTGAAACATCACGCACCAGCTCTTGTAGTGGTAACCAGTTTGATATTTATAGTTTTTTTTGCTGTTTAATTTCGGTAGAGTTTGAAAACAATTTCTTCTTTTTCAGTATTGTTTTTTAAACAGAATTTGAGGCTGCAATCAATAATAATTATTACAAATTGTGCCTGTATCTTATTAATACCATAAAATATAAAATACGAAATTTTCTATTGGTTCTTATTTACCTACTTTACCAATTTATTATGTATAAGACAACGATGTAGATGATTCAATACTTGGAACTGGTTAAGTTCAATTTTGAAATTATAGATTTTGTGAATAAAATATTTTACTAAATTCTGTTTTATTTATATGTTGGCACTTTTTAATTTCAATGTTATCAATATTCTCGTGTGTTTTAACTAAATTTGGAATTTTAGGTATGTTATGGTCACTGTCGAAATACCACAGATTGAGCAAATATTACATGGATGAAAATGGAAGGTACCCATGTGAAACGTGCGGTAAATCCTATAAACAAAAAACTCATTTGATACGACACATTAATTTCGAATGTGGAAAAGAACCTAAGTTTGTTTGTAAGTGCGGAAAAAGGTTCAAACAGAAAAGTAATTTTAACACACACATGAAAATGTTACAACATTTTTAAGTTATTCTAATTTATTTATTTTTAACATTGTATGTTATCAAATTGAGTATATTCGTCTGCTGATAACCTTTTAGAAATATAATTTCAGTCGAAAAATTATAACATCAGTGGTTCAGTGATGAAAATCCAGCAATCAGCGATTTTTTTCGAATATCCTACCTTGTTCAAATGATTCAAAACCATTTGATAGGTAATCCCAGTGTATTCGTGATGAAATATTTATAAAAATTAATGATAAAATAAAAAAAAAATGAATATACTTTCATTTAAAACTGAAAGAATGTGTCAAACATCAAAATAGCAGATATTTTTATATTTTTCATTGTATGGGATCTTTTTAAGCCTTAAAGGATAAATATACCAGAGCCGTAGTTAGATAATTTATTGCTGCCCTTTTCGCAACGACAGCCATACATAATTGGAAACGTAATAATCAAATTGCTTCTCAATTGGAAAAGGAAGGGAATATAATAAAAATAAAAATAATTTTTTGCACAACTACAAATCCTATGGAAAAAAGGTGAATAGCAAAGTTGTAGGTAATAAAAAGATCGATATCTTTTGCTTCTTTTCAAATAACCTCAAAATTTATGTATAAAATTCAAAAAGCCAAGTTTTCGGTTTTTATTTTTATCTTTTACAAAAACGAAATTTGGTGAAAACTCACCTTTTTATGTCCCAAATACACCGTAATTTATTTGATTTGAAATATATTTTCTCAACTTTACTTTGACTTAATATCGAAAAAGCAACCTAATTTTCAATAAACAATTCTCCCTTCAAAATATCAGCTTTTTTGAAAAAATCGGTGAGTTTTTCTGATGGTGTGAAAACATATGGTAATCACCATGGTAAATTTTTTATTTATCAAAATTCTACACGCTAATTACTCGAAAAATGTGATATTCTATGTTACATTGATAAACATTAGTAATTAGAGTCAAAAATTTTGATAAATATCTAAAAATTGTACGTGATGATTAATAAAATTTTTGAATGCGAGTTTTTTTCCATTATTTGACTTTTCAAATTCACAAACATAAAACTTACCCACTTTTCACAAAAACTTATATTTTGAAAATTAGAATGTTTTTTCAAAATAAGGCAAAAGAAAAAATAAATATTTCAAATCAAATAAATTACATTGTTTTTAGATCATAAAAAAGTTAGTTTTCTCCAAATTTCGGGAAAAAAAATGTTTTTTGTAAGATAAAAATTAAAACTAAAGACTTTGAGGTTATGTGAAAATTTTATGGATACAAAAGTTGTAGATCTTCTTATAACCTACCACTTGAATTAACAAAATAAGATAGAAATTAAATTTCATATTGATTAAGGTTTCTACCACGTATATACCTTATTATGTGAATTAATTTCCATAAAAATTTTGATATTTTGCAATTCAACCCAACTTAACATTTTATTTGAATTAAATTATGGATAATGGACAGAAAAATATGGAAACTGATAAAAATCAAACATTTTTTGTAGTATTTCCTTTTGGTTGGACACAATTGATACCGAAATTACTGAAATTTTTTGGATTTTCGAAAAGTCAAATAATTCGTATCAGACGATCTCAATTTTGAAATAACCACCTAATATATTTGAAGTAATAGAAATAATATTCAAAAAGCTCTAATATGTTCTTTAGATCTGTATTAATTCACAGTTGTTAAGTGATTGGTTTTGTGTACTTAAGTACATTATTTTAACAACAACAAACGCAAGTCATACGCGCCGCAATTGCAAAATGATAATATGAAAAATTCGATATATATATGGCTCAATGTAGGATCCCAATATCAAGAATTTTCCTTGATAATAACATTTATTGAAATATAATCTGTTTCTTTACGTAATGGAACCATCTATACCAGGTGCTAATTTCCTCTGTACTGTAATTTTTGAAACTGGATGGTATTTAATAAAATCAATACCAATAAAAATTAATTTCAATATTAGATTAAAGTTTTGACATATTTTCCCAGTTAATAAATGGTAGATAGTTTTCATTAAAATGATATGTATGTTGATATAGTGCCATTTTATACTTAACACGTTTTGTTTAATTGTTTAAATATATTTTTACATCAATATCTTAAAAAGGTACTCGAATTAAGCCAAAGATATTAGTTATTATCTCATAAATAATATCGGTTTCTAAGGTTTTTATTTATCACATTATCATATAAAAGAAAGCCTTTGTTGTCGAAGTATAGCCCATCGTATTCTATGGTTTTATTTCAAGGTTTAGAAAGATGTTTGAGACCTTGGTAAAACAATTCTGTGGTTTCAAAAGTCGCACTGAATTTTCAACATCTTCTTAGGATCTGAATAAAGAGTACTCTGAAGATGTAAGATCCGTACTTAATGCTGTTCAATTCAACCAATTTCTCAGATCTTAACATGCATAATTTTCGCAGTATTAGAGGTTTAGATAGAACTCGCTTTCGGGTAACTAAACCTGGACTTTTCTCCAATAAAACCTCATGCATTCCCATCAACATTCAACTATATATCTCGACACTTATAGATCGATTATCTGGAATGTTTTCTAAGCACATTAAATCTTCATTATTCCATCAGAGACTTTGAGACTTTCCGCTCAAATCGACTTCTCTTTACTCTCTTCAATTTCACATATTTGTTTAAATTGAGGCGTAGGAATTTTCACATATGAAAACCGACATTACTTATGAGATATCCTGTTGAAAATTAATACACCTCTATAAATTAAGTTCAATAATATTTAGTATTTCTATGGATTCTTATAACAATCACTCATTAAGTCGCGTGACACTTTTTTTTGCCAAAAAATCGATTCTATTCATCAATATAATCATCTTCAACAGCAATACAATCATTCTAGCGGTTCTCTAACTTCTCGATGCCGAACTTGTAGAAGGATTTATATTTTGCGTCAAAATAGGCTTCAGTTTCAGCAATTGCTTCTCTATTTGAACTGAATTTCTAGCTGGCGAGCATTTTTTTGAGATGGCGAATAGCCAGTAGTCATTGGGTGCCATAACTGGACTATATGGTGGAGGAGGAAGCAATACGAAGTCTAATTCGTTCAATTTAATCATCGTTGCTATACACTTGTGAATCGGTGCATTGCATTGGTGAAACTGGCCGTTTTTTCTTGATTTTTCACTTGAACCATCCATTCAGTATTCGCTATTGATTGTCCCTCCCTTTTAGGGATAGTCGATAAACAATAATCCATGCGCATCTGATTTATTACGTGTAAACATGGCCAAACATTGCTCTGAATCATCAACATATTGTTGTTTTAGATCGACTGTGAGTAAACGCAGCAATTTTTAGACTATTTTGATGGTTTCCGGAGTAACCTCCTCAATTGGACGACCAGAACGTTCACCATCATCGGTGTCTGTACAACCACGTTTAAATTCAGCAGAGAAGAGTCTGGATAACACTTTTGAAGCCATTGCTGAGTTTGTATAGTATTTTTTTCATCAAGAAGCAATGATAAATTAACAAACGGAATTGTTTTGAAAATAACAAAAGTAGCTTCAAATTAAATGGCTGTCACTAATCGAAATGTCATGAAATTTGACAGCAAGTCTTTTTGAAAGTTGGTACTTCATAAACGTCATATGGATTTGACAATGACAGTGTCATCTGTCATACGTTATAATGTTTGTTATTGAATTTTGGGTTATACTTTGAGTGATGTTCTTTTATTTTAAGAGAAGGTATTAAGGACTTGGAGCAGATACTAGTTCCCAAATATTTCTAAAACATCTCAAAGCTACTCTATTGGATTAATCAGAACTGCTTGATGACTTTTCAATCATTTTCTTAGTAATTCGATACTGTCATGCTTGGACATGATTGCGTCTCGTATAAACAGTCTCACATGATCTTTTCCTTAAGCAATAGACTGCGGATAATTAGGAACTAGTTCAATGCGTGAGTCCAAACATATTCCTCCTCAAATGATTTTTGATTTACCACCAAATAGCGCCGTTGGAGTGATAATATAATCAGAGAATATTTCATTTGAGTTCAAATTGCGAACAGTTTTTCTATCAACGAAACAATCGCAGCCAAAACAAAATAAGCGGTGTTTTAATTTTGGACAGGAGTTTTTTCATTGTTTTTTCTTTCAAAATTTTGTATAAATAAATCGAAGCAATAAAGAAGATTTTTTAATTCACGTACATTTCTTGTAATTCTGTAATTCCAACACTCATTTAATTTGTAATAATCACAACGTACGCCTGTGGAAAAAGCCAATTCACAACACATATTACTTGGAAAAGAAATCTTCATCAAAATCCTTTTGCTAACACTAACAGTAAACTCTAAACTCAAGACAGAGTTAGCGCCTTCTACTCCTACGCTCCAACTTAACTTGAACCCTCAAAACATCTGAAAAAACTACCATAAGGCTTACCCATGTGTTCAAAAATCGTACATGAGATAGTTGGGTACTCAAAGATAACTTGGTTTATAGTTTCTCCCTTCTCCATGCACCAAAGGCATTTAGGATGTCTAAAACACGGAAATAACGGATAATATGATTGTTTCTTATTACTTATTAAAAAATTAGTCGTATTTTGTGCTAGAAGCTAAATAGAACTTGAACAAATCGCTGTCTTAGAGTGTAAACCTGATCACGCGATTTGATTTAAGACCAAAAATGTATTTAGCAGGTTTGAATTTGATGATGATTAAATCTATATTCTAAAATGCGCACGTATTTTCTAATTGATTTTTTTTAAAAATTAGTTTATTTTTTGATGCATGCCCGACCGAAATTAGCCTTTATATCACGATTCGATTGTGTTTAAAGTTGTGCTTTTAGGTTCAATACTGAGTAAACTTCTGAGAAAAATGAATTTTCCGAACAACACTTGTCCTTTATGTTTTAAAGCATTCAATCGGAAAGACCACGTCCAAAGACACTATCTGGAATTACATATGCAGCATACTGATTTTCAATGTTCGAAATGCAAAAGGAAATTCAAAAGGAGATATCTGATGGATAATCACGAAAAAAACTGCGATGGTTTGCTTTTTCATCAATGTTGGAGCTGCAAAACGGTGTACAGTACCAGAGAAAGACTGTTAACTCACATAAGGAAAGTACACAAGATCCACATGTTAGAGCAAATGTAAAATTAAACTGATTCTGTAAATATTGGTAGAAACTACACTCGTGAGCGGAAAAATCGACTCAATTCGCACGCTCGTGGTAAAAATTTTCTAATCTAGAATCATACTTTTTCTAATTTGAGCATCTTAAAGTCAATAGTCTTATAATGAGTGTTCTATTTTGTTATTGAACTATTTTTTTGGTAAAAAACCTACCAATATCCATTGTTCTCTCTACCCCAAACTTTTCTCTTGAGTACAACCCATAAATGCTCGATAAGATTCAATTTCGACATCGCGTAAATACTACCGCACCAACCTGCAATATGTGGACGGACATTGTCTTGCATTAGGATGAAGCTTTCGCCAATAATCAGTTAATCCCCCCGTTCCATCGCCGTAAAAACCCACTCAAACCATACAGGAACTTTCTCCAAAAGCCACGTTTTCCTTCATACAATACTGGGCGATTGTTTCTCCAGGCCTTCCGGAGCCTGTTCCAGTTTATTTGTCGGTCGGGCCACTAACGGCCACTTCTCGTTTCTCTGAGATCTTGTTGTGCTTAAATACCAGTGATGGACCGATTTCTCAGCGGTGTGCAGACAATGAATCAATAATATCTCTCGGATGTGCCACCTTTTTCTTTCGGAACATCATCTTCAATCTTAGTATTATCAGTATCTTGGTAACAACGTTAAGCTCTGAAAACTGCAGACTGACTTATGTTCAGCGCACTGGCCACTTTTCGCTGACTCTGGCCTAGGGCAATAGGGTGCTTACTGATCTTAACATATTGTTGGATAATAATACAATTTCGGATTCTTTGACAGTGACTTCCGATCACCTGAATCGATTTCTTGCTCAGAGTATTTCAATTTTTATATAAAAGTTACAAGTTGTTATTAGAAAGTAATTAAATATATCAGTACTTCACTCAATCAAGGTTTGTGGCAATATCAGAAAAGTCTGCTAGCATTTGTGTAGAATGCTTCAATATCAACAGTTTGCTCCAGGCATGTTCAATTGGAGACAAATCGGGTAATCTTGGTGGTTGATATGATATTGATGCATTAAAGCTGGGGATTTTCTAGCTTACTACGCCCAATTATAACCTATTTAGATTCCCAAAGTCGAGAGTATTTTCTCATTCTATAGTCACTCTAGAACGTCCAGATCCTTTGGATGACTAATTTTATTTATCCTGTTGGAAACTTTTCTTATCTATACACCATCTTCTCGTAATCGTTTCCGGTGTCTTACAGCTACATATATTTCCATGACATGAATTTTGAAAAATCGGAAATTCTAGTTTCTACCAATATTTGAATTGAGGATGCACCGTTCAAATTGATAAGGATAACTCAATAAAAGCGGCAAAGCTGAATATTTACTTAGCTTTAGCATGTGACATTCTCGTTATTATAAAAATTGTTGAATATTGCATAAATTATTTTATCACATATAATCAATAACAATAAATTTTTAATTCAATACATTCACTGGTTTTTGTTGGGGGAAAATTCGTTCAAATAGAAGAAGAGATAAATATCTCTATATATTCATCATAAATATCTATTTTGAAATGATTTCCAAAAAAAATCGTTTGTGAACTTTTCTTTGTGTATTTCTTTTAAATCAATGATGTGATTCAGTGTTGTAGCTATAATTAATTTTAGTTTCTTTTTCTAAGTAAGTCTAATCAGTTACACTGGAATCTTCTATAGAATATTTCTCTCCCTATGGATTATTTTTTCTTCTACTGCTGCCCTTATTATACCTTTGTCCACCCTTTTGCTTCCTATACTTTCTCGACCTCCTCTAATTTTTCATTTGTCTAAAAATTTCGGATTCGTTTTGTCAATGTTAACTTCCAAAACAGTTCCAGGAGTTTTCCCAGTTACTTTATGTTCTTTATTTGTTTTTTTCATCTTTTAGTTAGTAATCAGTTTTCGCAAAACAAGGTATTTTTTTCTTTAAGAATTGGTTTCTTTGAGGTATACAAATTCCACTCTATATTCTAGCAAATATTTCTGTTTCTTCATTTCCATTGTTGCCCATTTGTATTACTAAGTATTCAAGGCCGAAGTTCTTACTACTACCTATAGTACAATTTGATTTTAATATATTTTCCTCATCCATTATAATGCGCATCTTCATTCAGGGGAAAAGTGAAAAACTTTTGACGTAGAGTGCTGGAACCAGCAACAGAAATACACAATCACGTTCCTCTTTGGAAGCTACTTTGGAAGTTATTACTTAGAAGTTAAATGGAAGCATCTATTGCATCAGCTGACCAGGTATATTAACAATCAGCTCCCAAATTATTAGATGGGAGAAAATGACCGAATTTCTTTTTTTTTGTCGTGCGTGGGAAACTACTGCTGCCTATCCCACCCACCGAGCTGCAGCTGACGTTCACTAGGCTTTATTACATAACTCTCTGATGCATATCACCAATTATCATTCGAAAGAAATTTTCACCTGGCTCCTGGACTAGTAGTTTTGATTTTTTCAATATAGATCCATCAATACTTTAACGTTTGCGTCATTTGTTTTCTGAGTTATTTGTTTTATTCTGAAGACGCGGTAGTTTTGGTTAGCGTGTCAGTCTCTTGCCATTCCTCTTCTATTTCTTCTTGTAAATAGCAACAGTAATATCTCAATTTGTTTTTGTCATTCTTTAGAGTATCGTGGGCTATTACCAGCTATTGAGTCATTTTTTGCACTTTTTTTAACTACCCATACATTCAGAATACTCAGAATAAATTGTCTGACGCGTGTTTCGATAACTTCGGAGACTGAAAGTTCTAGAAATTCCAATTCAACCATACATGATCAATTTTATTGTTTTTTTTTGCAAATTTTAGTGTAATTGATAGACCTAACATTAATATAATCTTATAATCACTTGTGTTTTTTCACAATCTACTAACTTGTGAATTAACTGTGTTCTTTTTTTATTAATATTGTGCTAAAATTGTGCCTTAGAATAAGATATGTATCAAGTATTTTTGTATCTTCATAAAAAACATTATATTATAAAACAAAAACAAGAAAAACGTTTTTTATTTTGTTTGTTTACTACTTCCCTTTTGCTAAAATCCTTGATTGTTTAAAATTTGCATATTGCATCGTCGTGAATATCAACATAAACCAAAAATTAAACATTTCTTAATTACTTTCTCATTTATTTAAATTATTTCTAACGATGGGGTGAATTTATATACAGTTTTTTACTCAACTAATTTATTTAAACACTTACACTAGACTACTCACTATTTATAATAATTATCCACTAATATTTAAGCAACTTTTTACCATTTTGATCAGTTCACTATGACATTCAATTATTCACTGACTTTCTAGTTGATAAATTAGCTAGTATTTATACCAAAAATAATCTCACGATAGTTCGGTTCTAGAAACTAAACAAATACAAAGGTTTCCGAGAACCTCCGCATACTCCATCTTAACCGAACAGGGCAGGTTTTACGGTCTATGAGTTCGTCACATTATCGAAATCTTTTTGATAGGTAATGAATAAATATTGTTACGTATAAGCTCGCGAAATGGGTCCTTAGGCTGGTCCTGTCCATCTACGATAGAATTTTACAATTAGACGAATTCGCGCGGCGCTTTTAATCTGTTTTTTATAAATGGCGGACGCACCTTTGATGAACTTTTCATCATAAACGGCGGCTTATTTCAGTATTTCTTTTAAATAATTTCTAGGAAAGTTTATTTATTTATTTCTCGTGTTTCTTTTTGTTCTAGAACTTTATAAGATTCTATTTGAGGTATATAAATAAGTTTATATAGCGTAGTAAGTTAGTTTTAAATAGATAGTCGTGGTGAAAAGAACAAATTAGTGAAAGTAATCGCAGAAATTATTTAAATGATATTTTTAAGTAAATTATTATAAGTTAAGTGTAAATAAATTAAGAACGTGTAAGAGACGGTGTTTATTAATCCCCCCTACGAATAGAAAGATTGTAAATAAATACGAAAAACGTTACAATAATGATAATTGAATGATATCTGACTGGTCCGTAATGATGAGTAAACGGAAAATCAAGATCTGGGTTTTGTAATATTAGTTCTTGGTTTCGCACTGCTCGCTCTTGGTCTAGGAGACCTAAAGCTGGTGTTACTTTTGGGACACTACTACAGAGTTGTGAGTTTCGAAAAAATATGTTTTATTAACTGCGAGAAAGCGTTTGATCGAGTAAAACACATCTATTACCTCTTGATGAGATAATACTACAGATTCCAACGTTTTCACCAACTTCTATTTCATACGTTCCCAGAGTTTTGAAAGTCTGTAACAACAAAATAATGCAATTAGAGGTTTAGTATGCGGCAGAATATGCACTTTTAGATCTAAATGCGGTTTTTATCAAAATCTAACTTAATTATATCAAACATTAGATTTGTTTCGACCATAAAATGTCTTCAGTATCTATTACTTTGTAATATAGATTTCATTTTAGAAGGATTGCAGCTGTACACCTGTCAACACTGTGGTAAAAAATATAGACATGATACATCTTTATACAGGCACGTCAAATTCGAATGTTTGAGTCAAAGAAATTTTGTTTGTAGTCTTTGTAATGCTACATTTAAGAGAAAGGACCATCTATTACGTCATAATAAATTCACCCATTATCTAAAGATGGCCGTAGGAAGATAAAGGTTCTAAAAGTCTTGCCATCAATATTTATGATTATACTGTTTATGTTTTATTTAATGGAATAAAATGTTTTCAAAATATATGTAACGATTTAATTTTTACAAAATTCCAACGATTTTTGTATGCAGAGATTGTTTTAAAGATATTATCCACCTAACCAGAAATATTTTATTGTATATTTGTACATTACATCTTCTATATATATATATATATATATAAATACTAATGGTATGGCTCTAACAACAACAGGGAACAGGTACTTTTATTATTTACTTGTCTAGTAGGAACGGTTTACAAAAGTTTTATTTGTTACCGTTCTCACGATTTTTTTCCTACATTTTTTCCTTTTAACGTAAAAATATCATTAAATTCCCTAAAAACATACCATTCCGTATATTGCTGCCCCTATTAGAAATATAAAAACATGTAAAATAAACTTTTACAATCAATTAAATCCATTGCTACACAAAGGTGTTATTCTTCACTTCAATTCTTCTGAAGATGCTAAATCACAACCATTTTCCACGAATCCATCTTTCTGGAAGGAAGTGACGTAAAGTTCCATCTTGTTAAAAGTGAATGAGATGTTGAAAATTTGCGGTTTTTAGGGCTTGTTCGAACGAAATTCAAAATAAAGTATCACTTAACTCTCTCTCCCTTTTGTAGATAGATTGGGGAGTCGTTTTAGCTTTTCAGCTCTTCTACATGTATATCTAGAAGATATTCTGTACCAGACTCCGAATCTCATTCAAAATTACGTAGACTATTTCCAAAAAAGGCTATTAATGCCTCACTTAGCAAGGTATTAGCTCTCTTAAGGTCAGAACATACGAAGACGCTCTCTAAGGATTCGCAGAAACTGTCATCGTTTTAAGGGCAGAAGACTGATCACCAACTTCATATCATTTCTATCCATCTTTGACATGGATTGCCTAAGGCCAAAAGAATTTCTTTACTAAGAGTCTATCTGATTTGGCTTCTCATGAGAACCACAGTAAGGTTCTGGTTCAAAATATGGAGTCGTTGCTTCTTTATTGGCAAGTTTGTTTTCTTCCTCCTTGCTGGGTTAACTTTGGTAGACTGGTAGCTACAATAGGGTTACTTTGTTTCTTTGTTAGCTAGTACTTTTAGAGTTTATTTCCAATTCCACGCTTTATTTGACTATTTTTATAAGTTTTGTCCATCTTCCTGAACTTTCCATACAGTTTTCTTATTTTTTTCAACGTGTTATTCGATTATCATACATTTCTGTATCTAGTTCATTGTTTATGTCGCTTTCAACGCGATTCTAGTAATGTTTTTCATCCTTCGAACCTTTCTTGCACAATCTGACTATTCTGGTAATAATTCTATAAACAATTCTCAACTTTGGTATTCATAATTTGTGCATTGAACTCCCATAAAGAGATTTTATATATATTTGATTCCTTCATTGTTATCATCAATTATCTTATGTTCGATGAGTACCTAGATGGATGGCTTTGTTTATGAAGGATAATGGTTAAGATCATTGAGTATATTGCGCGATGGACATCTTCTTTGCCGCATACCAGTGGCAAGTATTAATCAGATCATCATCTTTCACTAATTCTTTTATATTAATGGAGTTGTTGAGACTATTCCACAGTATCTTTGAAAAGGATTTTTGGAATATCGGTGGTTTCCAGTCACCCGTTCAAAGAGTTGCCTTCAATTCTTTCGTCTTGTGATGAAATTTTCGGTTACTGGAATTCGGTAGAATACCTAAGAAGTGGTAATCACCGTTAGACACGAGAGTTTAACAAAAATGTCGAAGCACGTATGGAATTGTTTATTCCTATTGCTTTCGTTTGACAATCTTTACTTTTAATATTGTGTTTTCTTAATTCTGTTTTAATTTTTAATTCTGTCGTTTCAATTATCGATTATTATACTGTCTTATTCTTATTAAAAACCCTAAAAACTGTGGTAGATATCTTGGATGTCGTCAGTATGAATTATTATTAGAAAATGTGACAATATTTGCGTGAAATATTTCATTGTAAACGACAGAATTCAGTGAGGATCAATATAAATGATATTTTTACGTTAATTATTCAATGAAAATAATTCCAAATTGTGAGAAGCTATTTTTCAAAAAGACTTCATCCATTATAATCCTAAAATTATTGTTTCGACGAATAATACATAAAATATTGTCAAAAAAATAGCTTTTAACAATGAAAATATAACTTGATTTACAAGTTACTGCACGTTCTATTTTTCAGATAACTTAACGCTGGAACAGATAACTGGTCAACAATACCTATTCGCTTGCAAGAAATGCGGTCGAGCTTACAAAAGAAAAAGCTCCCTATACAATCATTGCAGATGGGAATGCGGAAAGGAACCACAGTTTAAATGCGCTTATTGTCCTTACAAAGGAAGACAGAAGATACATTTCATTATGCATGTAATGGCTAAACATAAGGAGCACAAACAAGAAGTTTTAAATAACGCTTACAATAGATGAGATTTTTTGTTTTGTTTTTTGTTTAAAAGTATTTATTTGTTATAAAAATATTCCATCGGTTAAAACTAAACATTTCAAATGATATAAAAAGTTAGTTAATCGACTCTTCCTACTATAAGTATTTTCAAATACCCATACAAGTTATCTTCTTCTTAGGTCTCTGAAGACGATACATTAGTTTGCCGAAACGCGCTTCAATTAAAATATTATTATCATTATATTTTCCATGCTTCGCTAATTCTTACAATTTACTGCTTGTTTTATTGTTGTAAACCAGGGTCGGCAACCTTTTAAGTCAGGAGAGCCAAAAATTACAATTAACAAGTTTTTGAAAAGCCACAAAATTTTTTGTAGCCAAAAGTTGGTTTTATTAATAAGAAAAAATTTCTATTTATTCATAAATTTGTAGTATTTTTCACAACAAATTGCTTCTTGAGGATCAGCGTCTGTAATATTCCGCGTTAAAGTTAATTGCTGGTATTTGGAAAGTTTCAACACTTAACTGAGTTTCTTTCCATAATTTGTTCCCTGTAATCGGTTACCATGGCCGAAATAATATTTTCTTGTGATACTTTTTGTCCATACATCTAAAATACTTGATAAACTTTTTTATTTTATGCACCTCCGAGCGTAAATTTCTTTCATATATACCGAACCAAACTGGTACGTATACTTTCATACAATTCTTTAGAGTTACTAAATTCTCTGAAGGATTCTCAGTTCCGTCAGATCTACTCCTTGTCTTACTGACTAAATCACTAAATCTTTTTGATGATTTGAGAACGTTCACCATCGTCTGTGTCTATTCGACCACGTTTAAATTCAGCCATCCATTAACAAATAGTTCTTCTCGATGGACCAGAGTCCGGGTAAAATTTTTAAAGCCATTGCTGAGCTTGTACGATCTTGTACGAATTAACACACGAAATTGTTTTGTAAATAACAAAAGTAGCTTCAGTTAAATGGCTGTCACTTTTTTCCCACTAGTCGAAATGTCATGAAATTTGACACATAATCTTTTGAAAGTTGGTACTTCATAAACGCAGCGCCATCTCTGTGTCCGTAACACGACTTATTCAGTTTCTTACAACATTTGGGCATAAATTAAATGAAACTTGAACGTAACTTTCTGAAATGTTTAGACTTTTCTGAGGAATCTAAAATATAAATAATATACGGGTGGTTGTATTTAAAAATACAAATCGACGCGTCGTTCTGAAGACGCCCATATTTATTTATTAACGAATTTATTTTATTTAACTGTTGCACATCGTATACAATTGTCATAACTCCAAATTTCCGTCGTTTCCCTACTATTAAGCCGATCAGACAACACTGCAAAATTATGATAATAAATTACGTGTAATGATATTTATAGTTCAATCATTGTTAATTAAATGGAATTGATTTGAATTTATTCAGTATTTTTTCCTCGGTGGTGGCCTCCAAACCATAATAAATAAGAGGTTGTGGTATTATATTTGTAATTAAAAATATATAGTATTATATTATATTATGTTGTTATTTATTAACTATATTTTATTATGAACAATATTTATTTTAGTGGCAATATTATGTCAAGTACAAAATCCGTATTATTTATTTTAATAATCGTAGTTTTCCGAAATGTATTATTTGTTTTTGAAATTGCAAACATATAACATGCAAAATATATTTTGAAAATAATTATTATTTTTGTATTATAATATTTAATGATGGTTGATATAGAATATTTATATTTCAGTTTTTTTATTAATAAACATTTTCATTAAAGCCTTGTCTTATATTCATAAACACTTTCTTTTCTTTAAAGGAAAGGTTATCCCTTTAATTTCGTCAATAAGATTTCAATAAATGGCGAAGGTGCTACTATAAAATAAGGTGGATGCAGTAATTAAAGAACATAGTGATTACGTTGACTAAAATATGGTGGGGGCGATAGGAAACCACGGCAAGAAATCAACTCTTATTGCCACAACGTTGAAAATTATTCCGAAATATAATGGTCAATTTAACTGTTTTTTTTTTGATCAACTGTATTGATTTTAAAAAGTGTTGATAGAAAATTTGCTACAAGAAAACAGGTAAAAATTCACGTTTTGACCCTCACCGTTCTTTATTAAATTACTAGATAAAAAATTAATTTCAAAAAAATAGGTTACAAGTGACATTTCCACATATTCCTGTTTTCATCAAAATGTTTGATGGAAATTTAATTTTGGAAAACAAGGGAAAATCGACGTTTCGATCCTCTTTGATCATTGTCAAAATAGTTTCGAAAAACAGATAGAAAGTGACATTTCGACATATTCCAGTCTGTATCACAATATTTGATTGGAAATTAGTTTTAAGAAACGAGTCAAAATCGACGTTTCGAACCTCTCGATCTTTAACGAAATGTTTGTTAAAGAATTAATTCCAAAAAACAAGGGAAAATCGACGTTTCGACCCTCCCCGATCATTGTCAAAATATGCCATAGAAAATTAGTTTCGAAAAACAGGTAGAAAGTGACATTTCGACATATTCTAGTCTGTATCAAAATATTTGATAGGAAATTAGTTTCAAAAAACGAGTCAAAATCGACGTTTCGAACCTCTCGATCTTTATCGAAATGTTTGTTAAAGAATTAATTCCAAAAAACAAGGGAAAATCGACGTTTCGACCCTCTTTAATCATTGTCAAAATATGTCATAGAAAATTAGTTTCGAAAAACAGGTAGAAAATGACATTTCGACATATTCCAGTCTGTATCACAATATTTGATTGGAAATTAGTTTTAAGAAACGAGTCAAAATCGACGTTTCGAACCTCTCGATCTTTATCGTAATGTTTGTTAAAGAATTAATTTCAAAAACCAAGGGAAAATCGACGTTTCGACCCTCCCCGATCATTGTCAAAATATGTCATAGAAAATTAGTTTCGAAAAACAGGTAGAAAGTGACGTTTCCACATATTCCAGTCTATATCAAAATATTTGATAGGAAATTAGTTTTAAGAAACAAATGAAAATCGACGTTTCAAACCTCTCGATCTTTATGGAAAAGTTTGTTAAAGAATTAATTTCAAAAAAACTAGGAAAAATCGACGTTTCGACCCTCCCCGATCATTGTCAAAATATGTCATAGAAAATTAGTTTCGAAAAACAGGTAGAAAGTGACGTTTCCACATATTCCAGTCTATATCAAAATATTTGATAGGAAATTAGTTTTAAGAAACAAATGAAAATCGACGTTTCAAACCTCTCGATCTTTATGGAATAGTTTGTTAAAGAAATAATTTCAAAAAAACTAGGAAAAATCGACGTTTCGACCCTCCCCGATCATTGTCAAAATATGTCATAGAAAATTAGTTTCGAAAAACTGGTAGAAAGTAATATTTCGACATATTCCAGCCTATATCAAAATATTTGATAGGAAATTAGTTTTAAGAAACGAGTCAAAATCGACGTTTCGAACCTCTCGATCTTTATCTAAATGTTTGATAGATAAATAGTTTTATAAAACAAGGAATAATTAACGTTTCGACCGTTTCCGATTTTCATCAACATATTAGATAGAAATTTAGTTTAGAAAAACAGGTAGAAAGTGACATTTCGACATATTCCAAACTTTATCAAATTATTTGATAGGAAATTAGTTTTAAAAAACAAATGAAAATCGACGTTTCGACCCTCTCCAAACTTTATCAAAATGTTTAATGAAAAATTCATTTTGAAAAATAAGTGAAAAAGTTTCGACCCCCTTCGACTTTATCAAATTACTAAATATAAAATTCGTTTCAAAATACAAGCGAAAATTTACGTTTGGACTCTTTCCGATTTTCATTAACATATTTGATAGAAGTTTAGTTCAGAAAAAACAGGTAGAAAGTGACATTTCGACATATTCCAGTCTTTATCAAAATATTTTGTAGGAAATCAGTTTTAAAAAACAATGAAAACCGACCCTCTCGAAATATTTGATAAAGAATTAATTTCAAAAAGCAAAACGATCTCTCTTAATCAAAATATTTGATAGAAAATTGGTTTCAATAAAACAGGTAGAAAGTGACGTTTCGTCATATTTCGGTCTTTATCAACATATTTGATGGAAAGTTAGTTTCAAAAAATTAAGTGAAAATCGACGTTTCGACCATCTCCGATCTTAATCAAAGTGTTAGATCAGAAATTCATTTTAAAAGCAAGTAAAAATTGAGGTTAGTTCACTTTGTTAGATACAACAGGTTTTTTCTTTCATATTATTAGAGATGAGTCAGGTTTGGTTTACTCAGTAATTACAGGTGTAATTTTTGACCATCTAGATCATTTTGACAGTTGCGTATATATTTTTTTTTTACTATTTTGCGCCTATAACAGTCAGTACGACACGCGAACGGGTGTCGTACTGAATATGACGCGCAAAATTTGAAGTTGGCAATTACCATCTGTCATTGTTAAGTGTCAAAAAAACAAAAGTAAAATCGTGTTTTCTGATGATCTCGCCAACGCAGTGGAATAATCATCAAAAGCATAAAAATTTTGACAATAATAGGTTTTTTGTAGAAAGTAGAGGCAGTCCGCAACGATACAGCTACCAACGAAAATCGAAAGCTTTGCACATAACCTCACATCTTCATCTGTGATAATGTATTTTTTATCTACCCTTAAAGAGACCTTCAATTTCGAATATGTGGACCACAAGGTGGATGATTCTTTATCTTTACTCAGAATTTTAAAATACGCAAGATAATATTTCCTTCTCACCATAATCGAAATTTCTGATAGTCCTACAAATTATTTATGGCCTCTTCTGCCTGTTTACGTACTTTTGGAAATCTACAATTGTTTGTTCGTGTTAGTATAAGATATAGGATGATCCCAAAAATATTTTCGGAACCATTCGATCTCAACTTCACCCAATATGCTTACAATCGAAGTCTTGACCTTGGCCTACAACTTGCCATAGAACAAGACAACGTGCAATACACTGCAAGACACAATATATTTTTGTCAAAAGGTCTTATACTGGCAACTCCATCGGTTTAATTGCTTGGAAGTTGCATTTCTGGGGAAATATCTAGTTACTATTGTCTTAAAAACCAACCTAATGTCAGTCAGACCAGCTGATCGATTGAATTACTTTTGTAAAATAGTTATATTGTCTGTTTTGATAAAAAAAACTTTTTTAGTTTGTAATGTTCGGGAAAAACGTGCATTGTTAGCTGATTCCACAAGCATGCACTTCTCCAAAGGAAGGAGTCCCGATAAATTGACGTTCTGGGCATCTACAGCAGTATGTTTTGCAAATACTGCTCTAGGTGAAACTATGTTGGACAGCTCGGAAGAGCATCTATCGTGTTAGTAGTAGTAAAGCAGAATCAGGTCAGCGATCTTTCTTCTATGCTTTGTTGAACCAGTTGAACTGTCCAAGTTCAACTGGTCAGCTCTGGATCGCCTACAAGCCGAATTGCTCTCTTTTGCGTGTAGTCGAGCATCTTCAGGATGTTCGTGGAAGCTGACCTCCAAAGGTACTCCGTAGATGTACGAATCTGGGCCCTGTAGGGGATCAGAGGCTGTTGCGGAGAGGGCTCAAAGCTTTTGTGAAGCTGTCTTTACTAATTCGTGGCTGTTGCTCCCAACCCCAACACCCAACAAACTAATTTGCGGTGATGGTGATAGTCTATGTCCAGTAAGGACCAAATCCTGAGCCGCAGTGCCAGCTTTCTTTGTTAAAACAGCTGCATTAAACTTAATCAGATTGCTTCCGCTCTACTCCAAAATTAATAGCTTAAAAAAGAAGAGAACTCATACCACAGCAAACGAAACGGAGCCAACGAGCTAGAAATCAAAGAAGTACAAGATTCTTTATTTTATGACTACATAAATATTATTTTCGACATCATAATAAAAGTTTTAAATTACTATTAGATAACGGGTGCAAATTTGAGTCATTTTGTTGAAATTATGCGATACAAATAGTTAATTAATTGACTTATTTATTTCAGATACCTTGTCATGTTTTCGATGCAATAAAACGTACAAAAACCAAAATACTTTAAGTGTACATTTAGCTTTCGATTGCGGCAAAACGAAAATATTTGATTGTCCAGTATGCAACTTCAGCTGCAAAAGAAAATTTAATCTCAAAGTGCATATGGCCAAACGACATCTTCTTCATAATTGGTCTTCCTGAAGAATTGCTTCGATTTTATTATATCACAAAATTTGAATAAAAAAATGATTCAAAGAAAATGGTTTCCCAAATTTCCCCGATAAAATCATATAGAAAATTCAACTAAAAAAATCGTTTTTTTTTTGTTATTAATTCGATAATATAAACGAATATTATATTATATACTTTTTAGCTTGGTGTGGTATACATCGATTATTGAAAAGCCGTTTGAGGAAATCTACGGACAGAAGAACTTGTAAAGGGTGTTACAAAAAATTGAGTAGAGAATACGGAAGTAGACATGCGCAAAACAGATCGAGAAAAGTTGATACTTTTTGCAGTTTATGTCCAAATCAACCGCATTTGTGTCTCTCTTGTTTCAAGGATTCCCATGATGTTAAAGAAGATTCTAGAATTGTGCTGATAAATTCATTTTAATATTTTTTTATTAATTCTATGACTGGTTAAGGTTTCGTTTAATATAGTTTTATTTCTGTTTGTGGGCTTGGAAATAAAAACATTTGTATATTCAGAGAAATAAATTTACTTTGAATAGAGAATTTCGATACAAAAATATCAATATTTTGTTGAGGATCTTAAATGAACGGTTACGCAACAACCACTTAAATCACAACTTCTCAAAAATTAAGGTTTCTGTTGAAAAATATCATATCCAACACCCTGTATAGGAAAATCTGAACACGCGATTGATGGGCCTCGAGTTAAGAAATTGATGGCGGCTCCAATAAGATAATTGGACGAAACTGGTCGGCTCAAATGATCTAAGAACCTAACCTAACACAATACAACCAAATGCATCGCGCGCAAGCGTGGTCACCATTATTATCTTGAAAGAAAAGGACACAAAATGCCGTTTCTTGTAATTTTCAACAATGATATATAACCACATGTACAGGAGGAAAACTTTGTACTCGCTGGTCTTGATTAATAGTCTTTGCTGTTATTAGTAAGGTATGTGTCATATACAAACTGCATAAGAGGACGAAACACTCAAAACATTGACTTCCGATTCCATTCCATAAGGCTCAAGTACACGGGGCGAGTTTACAAGCTACAAGCATCTCGTAAACTAGTCCAGTGTACTCGATGCTCCCGCTCCGTTACCTGCTTGTGAAAACGCTCTACTTTTCACAACACTCGCCGGCTTTAGAGAGAATTAGCTTGGAAAATAGCCGCCTCACAATAGCTGTTACACCAGTTGCTAGTAGCGTTGGTCTTGAAGATGTCAGAGGAGGTGTTTCTAGCGGGAGTTGCAGTTGTAGCTAAAGTGATTAAAAATGAGTTAATTAAACGACAAAACGCAAAACGAAAAGTCCATAAGAGAAACGCGTGGGTGAAACCGTGGATAGGAAGACTATGGTGCATCAAATATTTTACTGAAAAAGCTGAAGAACGAAGATCCTGCGGCGTATAGATATATTTTGAGGTAAACAGTTTGATGAACTAGAATGTTGTCAAAACTGGATACGACATATTACCAAGTAGAATTCTCTATTATAAGAGACAACTGAACTTGTACAATCTTAGTAGCTCGGAAGCTCACATGTTTGGTTAGAGCATGAAGTTTCTGCTTACGTACGATTGTTGATGATACTGAACTTCTTTGATAAATTATTAGTTTTGTGGTCTGATTGTTGTAGATCTCAGACCCTTAACATTAGATTGGTTTCGATGTTTATTAACATCATGCATCGCTGGAGTCAAATTTTTGCTTTTGAGTTACAGTTTTCTACTTAATCTCTCTCATTTTGGTAACGTCAAGTCTGTCTTGGAAACTCAACAAAGAACAAACCGCAAAATCGATGTTGATAAAGAGAATATAACACTGTTTATAAAAAAAACACAGTCTTTTGATTTTTTCATTGTCTTAAAACAACTAGGACTGTTTTCTGTAGCCACAGGAATAAGCTCTTTCAAAGGAACAGATAATAGACCTTAAAGACTTTCTTGGACTAAGATATCCTAAGATGAACAATCATTTTATGCTTTGCTAAGATCTGTTGTTCAATATTCAATAAGATATCGAATGAATTGAATCTAGCTTAGATTCTCTCTATCTAGAGGACGTTCAATTTCAAGGTCACATTATTGGTGATGTACTTTTGCTCCATTTTCAACTGGAACCTGCAACAGATGTCGCAGCACTTTACGTATTTAATGCTATCTTCGTGAAGCTGGTGGTTACACTAAATACATTTTCTCCAATTTGTTGAATATCTGAATCAGTTTTTCTAAATAGAAATCTTCGCCTAAGTATTATTATATTGAAATCTCTTTGGTTTTTGAAACATTTTTTTTTGTAATAATTTCCTGTTTTGCACTTTACATGTTACGCGGAATTTGTCGTCGAAACTAAGACTAATATTTCTCTTATTCTATCTTTTAATGGTTCAGAATTATTAGTCTTAGCGAAATAAATCTTTCATTCGGATGAATTGTATGTTATTGATGCTGTTTTCGGCGTTTCTTTCGACAATTACGAAGGATTTCCACCCTCACCGTTTTTTCACAGCTGTGATGTAACTACCCCCGCTCATACTAACGGTTTTTGATTATAGAAAAAATGCATAACTCGTGCGATGTTCAGGATCTTATAGAGTTGACGACTTATTTGTTAAAACAAGACGTTTAAACACAAATGGTAAATTGTTTGGAATTACCGGAATCAGAATTTCCTCACTTGAGTTATCAACAAACACGTTCCGTTGCATAGTTTTGGTTGGTCTATATTTCTAAGCATTATTGCTAACTATCAAATTTCGCTATTTGAATATCGGATTAAATTCTCTTTCCTCGGTAATGTCTGCCCCAAACTAGGTAATTTCTTTATTCGGGCATATTCTGTCGCCTCGCGGGCTTCACTCTTGTGAGGGAATTTGTGGTTATTCTTCAGTCTTTTCATTCGCAATGTTTCGAATCCCAGTTTCATTAAGGCTTTGTCAGGAATCGATAGTCTGGGTCGCGGCATTGTTAATGATAATATCAGCAGGATAAACTAATAAAAATTCGTCAACTTTAAAACTAAATGTCCAATTTCTCATCATACTTAACGGCTGGACTGATGTTTTGACATTTTTCGTTTTTCTGTTTGTTCAATGCGACGTTTCACGGAAACGGGAATACCTAAATGCCGATTGGAAAGGAACAATTCGCAAGGTAATTGGTGGAGGTCAAAATTTACTTGATTATTACAAAATACAAAACTATTATACGAAATAGTGAATACATAATAAAAAACCGTAGTACCTACAAACATTCACGTAAGGACGTGATAATACTCATTAACAAAATCATTGTTTTCGGCTACCAATAGCTTTATTTTGTCAAGGAACTGATCCTGCTTATAAAGCAAAATAATCTTAATGGAATTCCCGCCTTTGTGAGACAAGTGCTGAGTTAACTGGACAGTACTCGTTGCCAGAAGTATTTCCACTGATGACTGTCTTCTGTACTGAAATTCATTGTGGAGAGAAAACTCAGATATAACTCGAGCAGACCCGTTTTATTATTGTAGAACATTGAAAGATACGGTACTGTGTGAATGGCAAAGAAAAATTTATCACGGATGCCACCGGAGGCTACGGAATACGGAGAGCAACGGTGCCGTTTCGTCACGGATATGTGTGGATAGTCCATAAAATGTATGTCTTTCTCCTGGTTGTAAGCTACCTCCCAACCCATTTTCAGCTGAATCGGTTAATTATTAAATTAACACAACTTTCTTTTATATATATATAGATCACATATTTATACAATGAGAAGTCACTTTTAAACACAAACTATATCTTAGATAAAAATTGAGATTTTATTATTTTTGTGGACCAATTTATAATGATTTTATCAACAATTATATCATAATTGTAATAATATCTATAATATAGTAATATTTTATATAGTTATAATCATATAATTGCAAATAATTTGTTGTACTTTCCCAAATTTATTATCTATATTGTATAATTTTAAAATTTCGAAATTTTATTACCTATAGTGAAATATTTTTGTAATAATCAATGATTTAATAAAGAGTATATTATATTTTATTTTTTTTATTCCAAATTGTTATAGGGTATGTCAAACTAAGTTACAAATTCTCCGAAATTCTTGACGTAGAAGAATCAGAAAAATCCCGAAGTAAAAACTTTTAGTTGACTTACTGAAAAAGAATTAGATGCTGGTGTCTATTCTTGGAAAATAAAAATTTGTGTTCCACGAAACTACTTTTCCAATAATTAAAGTTTATTCTGAGTTAAAATTGAAATCTTTTCATTTGCCAATGAAACTATTTTCTTCAGAAAACAAGTTTCTTCCATAGAAAATATTTACTTCCATTGGGAAGAAAATAAACCAGGTAAACTTAGAGATGTTTAAGCCTGTGCTGCTTGATCTTTACTGAGTTAATCTTCATTCTATATTATATTTTTGTGTTTTTAATTAACAGTTTAGTTTGGCAATGTAATTGGGAACAAATACTCGTTATGGAGGTTTAAAATCGTCAAGAAATCTTAGAAAAATTATATTCCCACGTCAATTCACACCAACTGATAATAATTTTGTGGTTATTTCTTATTAGAATTAAATTGTATCAATAATTTGGAATATTCCTGCAGATTAACTGAATGTTTTGGTCTGAAACAATACAATAATTTTCAAATATCTAATCGGAATATAAAAAATGGTATGAATATACTGTTTCTATTCATTAACTTGTCTTTTCCTTTTTATTTCTTACCCTCACATTCGGATATCTTTTTCTATTATCTCTGACTGCTTTTTCTCTTTCTTTAAATAATTTCTACAATCAACAATTATCGTTTCTTTGGTGAAATTATTGGATAAACTTTAAGAAGTTTATTACAATAATCACAAGACTACAAACACTTTACTAACTAGCACCATTTTTTACCGTCCGAATTGTTGGTATTTCGCGTATCTTGCAATAATTCAAAAACATTGTAAAAACTTCTTCTTTCTTATTACAGTTACCTTCTTTTTGAATCATTTGAAATAATATTCGCCCAATAATAAACGGAATAACCAACTATCTTTTATATTAAATTATGACTAGTGCCGTTATATGGCGTGCGGATGTTTACACGTCGCAGTATATTATGTATAAAGTATTTTATTATTTTTAGATATCAGCAGGGAACCTTTCTCTTGTGACATATGCGGCAGAAAATATACACAAAAAAGTAGTTTAGCACGACATCTTAGGTACGAATGTAACAAAGAACCACAATTCGTCTGCAGAATCTGTTGTAAAAAATTCGCTCTGAAACACAACTTGATTTCTCATATAGTGAGTGTACATGGAATTATGAATAATTAAATTTTCTATTTATACACATATGTCATCTTTTCCTATCCATTTTCCTATTCGTCCCAGTTTCACAATTATTTTTGAAATCCCTTTAAATTTACGGGGAATTAAACTTAATGTGATATAGTTTTATATATATATATATATATATATATATATATATATATATATATATATATATATACAAGTATGTTCAAGATTTCAGGTGTTTACAAAAATTCGAATGATGGTTATTTCTATTGCAAAATGTGTGGAAAATGTTATAAACAAAAAAGCACTGCGGCTAGACACACCAGATACGAATGTAATAAGGAACCACAGTTCGTATGTAAAATTTGCGGGAAGAAATTTTATCAAAAACACAATATGAAGATACATTTAGGCACCATTCATCTCATTCTCGAAGAAAACATTAAATAATTATTTTAAAACTTTATATGATCATTTGAACAAAATAAATTGTATTAGTGGGAACAATTTGAATACGTCTATTCAGTTGCGGGGGCCAATTTTGAGGGCACGTTTCGGACTCAGCTCATACCTAAATATGTTACTTAATAATTGAATTTGTTTCTTCATTCGCTCCGCTCCCGATGGCATATTTTGATGCTAATTTTTTGCTCCTAGGTGGTTTTTATCTGAAGATTCCAGAACTCACCCTCACGACCACTTGTAGTATTAGTAGCTAACTGCGATATCTCGGGAAAGAAACGAACTAAGCGGCATATTAAGTTGCACTAAATATACAGACACTCATTTACAAGAATTACTTAGTTTTTTTTCTATCCATCAACCTCGCAGGGTTACTAGCGATTGAGGTTTAATACACTCGATCTAGATCTAGATTTTACTACTTAGTTTGTAGTCTTTCAGGTTCATAAGTTTCTTTGGGCCTTCCTAAAGTTGCTTTAATTATATTATTGGAATTATAGTCATCTGATCGATAAAATTCGATGAAATTCTAAGGAAACGATGAAGAAACAAACGGTACTCATTATATAGAGGCAAATTTTTAAGCTGCGACTCTGAAAACCTGGGAAGTGATATGTAACTTTATTACTTCATGAAGTATAAGCTCTTTCATGCGAAGAGGCGGTTGTTGGGGGTACAGGAGGCAAGTTTTCGTAAATTTGAAACCATTTTTTTAATCAGCAATCCGAAATCCAAGATTTCACACCGATAACTTGGATTTTTTTGTTTTTGTACAGATATTGGACAGTGGACGAGTATACAAGATATTCAGACATTGATCCATACCGATAGAGATAGAGAAGTCATGAAAAATGTGGTCGCGAACATCCATTAATGGATAAGCATTAAAATAAGAAGAAGATTGGAGATTTGGCCCCCACTGCGCACCGCTTACGAACAAATTAGCAAGCGACATTGGCCCCCTTTGTTAAAAACTATTTTCACCGCTGAGATCTCACACAGTGACTGCCATAGCTTAATAACGCAAAAGTAAGTGGTGGATTTTGTGGATAGAGGCCTTTTTTGGAGATTTTTTATTAATATCATTGGAAAGCAACACTATAGCTACAAAATAAGCCTCCTGGTACGTTTTAAAGTTATCCCAGTTAGGTTAGGTTAGCTGCTAGTGTTGGCTACAATAACTAAATACTGCTAGTGCTCGATTGTTACAAATACCGGTCGTTCAAAACGCGGCGGGTCGGCAATAGAGCCCGTTTAAAATATTTCTGGTACGTCTTTCACACCATTGAACGATTTAGTAGCTCCGTATGCGGAAATTGTTGAAATTTGGTTAACATATAGTTCCGTAATCTTCGTTCGGACGCAGATATGTTGTAACAAAAAAAATTGTCTTGAAGCGTTAACTTGTATCTGTTACTCAATCTGAAAACGCATGTTCCTTGGATTTTTCAATTATATTCTCAATAAAACCACCTTGACGCAACAAATTAGGAAAAAATATGTCTGTTAATTAATTTAGGTTAGGTTAGCCGCTAGTTTGTCACACTTTCGCAGTTGGCAACAGTAACTTAATACTACAAGTAGTCTCGACATGTAAGTTAGGTTAGATTAACTGCTAGTTTTGGCTACAGTAACTTAACACTGCCAGTCCAGAACGCGGCGCGTCGGTAACAGAACCCGTTTTTAAGAATGTCTGGTACGTCTTTCACACTATTGAACGATTTAGTAGCTCCGTATGCGGAAATTGTTGAAATTTGGTTAACATATAGTTCCGTAATCCTCGTTATCATGTCACAGATACAACTGGTTGAAGCACCAATATGCTTTGTTTAATTCTCTTTCGACAGCTTTGCCAAATTTCTGCATAAAAAGGTCTAAGAAGCAAAAAATTACAGAAATTAATATTGATTTGTTTATACGGGGCCTCTAAAAACGTTAGCACGCGAGTTATACCACTGCGTTAAGCGCAAAAATCGATTAAAAATCACCAAACAATCACAAGTTCAAAAATGCGGCAGCAGCTAAATACTTTTATGGCTCTCTCGATAGGGAGGAACTTAAACGTTCCATAAGCTTTGATTGGCTAAACCTTATTGTTAATTTACGATTAATCTATGCGTTATAGACGTGTGATTGTTTGGTGATTTTTAATCGATTTTTTTTCGCTTAACGCAGTGGTATAACTCGCATGCGAACGTTTTGAAAGACCCTGTAAACATGACCTATATCACTAAATGTATAAAATTTAAATTTCAATTAACCATTAATCTGCGAATGATATTAGTAAAGTTAAATTATCTTCTTTTTTTTTAACATTTACTCGTAGTCATTACGAGAACTTAGTTTATTAAAATATTTTTGTGCCAAAATAGTTCCTCTTGTGAAAATAAATTCATAATTTATTCTTAATTTGTTTTTAGGCAAACGTTATGTACGAATGGACGGATATTTTTATTGCTGCGCATGCGGCAAAGCGTACAAACATCATAGTACGTTAACGAGGCATCAAAAGTATGAATGTAACAAAGAACCTCAGTTCAAATGCAAAATCTGCAATAAAAAATTTTCGCAAAAACATAGTTTGAAAATACATATGGCGGGAGTACATTTTTTACTTGAGTAAAAATTTTGTTGAAAGTTTCTACAGTTAGATAACAAATACAATTCAAATTTTATCAAAATCTTAACGTAATAGACTGATATTGTTTTGAAAAAATACTTATTATTCACCAAATAGATCTTGAATTTTCTCGGTGGGAGGTGGATTTGTTCGTGAATTAATCCGAAATCTCTTCACACAATTTTGATTTGAGTTTTGTTGGATTTAGACATATCAAATTCTTCTTAAACTCGAAAGATTCAATTCAAACAGATGTATTTTTTGTCTAATTCTAATTCCATTTCCATTAAAAACCCAAGTGCTGGTTCATATTGCTTCAGGTAATTTCTCTAAATCTGATAATGGCAAATTTGAATATGAAGTGTGTTATTGCTTGGTTATTCATTTAATTGTTAATCCAAAGTCACGCAATACATTGTGATTTCAATTTTGAGGTACTCAAATCCTTATAAAACTTGAAATATTTACTTAAAATGAATGTAAATTTTATTCCTAATATTCTATCTCGTTTTGAAAATGTATTGTTTCTAAAATCGTAGCTATATTATCAATGTGATTTTTCATATTTCATGGTCAATTTTTATACGGACTGAATTCTTAAAAGTGCCTAAATAACAGAATACGAGGTCTGACTAATAGAGTATCAATCTCAAATTTTTCGTTAAATTGTAAAAAACACTCCGGCTGAGTGCTAAAAATTGTTGCAAGAGGCCTATGGGGACAATTCTCTATCTCTTGCGCAAGTTTTTGAGTGCTGTAAGCGCCGAGAGAGCACTGAAGGTGACCAGCGCCTAGGTAGCCCTGTGACTGTTTCAATTCCGGAAACAGTGACCAAAATCAACCAAATTGTGCTTGCAGATCTTCGAATGAGCATCCGGATGATTGCCGAGGCTGTAAACGCCGATAAAGAAACGATTAGATAAATTTTATACATGACACAAGTCGGTGCGAAGTTTGTGCCAAAAAATCTGACTCCTGACCAAAAGCTTTTGCGTCAACGGGTCTGCTCAGGTTTCCTTGAAAGTTTAAAAAAAGATCTGCTTTGAAAGAGACCCGATTTGAGTCAATGGTAGCAGTAAAGCTAAGCTCCTAAAGGTCCTCACCGAAGAAGACTTCCAGCACTGCTTCGATCAATGGAAAAAACGTATAGAAAGGTGTGTGGCGAAGTAAAGGGAATAATTTTTATAATAAAACCCTTTTTTGTAACCAGTCTCGTTATTTAATAGCCAGACCTCGTATATCAATAATATTGATTTATTCATAATAGTACTTAATGCATATAAGTTTTATAAACATGATCTATGTAAATACAAAATGCTTTTTTTTCACCTGATGCCCTTAAAAATATTATTCATCGACAATAATTGGTTAAGATGATAGAGTTGGTATTAAAGATATAGAGAACGAAAACATCATGTATGAGGAGTTATATGAGAATTTATAGTACATCAAATGCTGATCCAGCACCCTACTTGATGTAGCATTCTCATTATTTTAGTCCAGTGAACAACGGTAAAAATATGGGATCACCTCAGAATTCCATCAAGACGCATGGATTAGGATGAAATTTTGGAATTAAGTTCTTTCTACCCTTTACTTCAAAATCTATCCGGTGCCAATATGTGCAAATTATCGTAAGGGGTTAAAACTACCCCTTACTGTTAAAATTTAATAAAATAAAAGTTAAGGGATTTAAAAAGTAAAAAAAAATATTTGTAGAATTAAAATAAAGATCACATCATATTTTAGGTTAATATTATGTTCCTCAACCTTTAATCAATGTATTTCAACCCTTTAAAACCACACTACTTATGAAAAAATTGAAAAAAAAAATTATATTACTTTATTTTCCCTAATTTATATTAGTGTTCTACACTCTAATGGCAGGTGTTTAGATTTCTTGGATCAAACTTTGTTAACTTTCTTTTAGTTGGACTAATATTTTTGTTTGTTTTAGCCGACAGTTTTCTTTTAGCAGCCTCAATGTTTTTTGTATGCGTATAATGTTTCTACACGAAATATGAATATGAACATCTGCAGAAAACTCTAGGGTCACAAATATTTCATACCCTCTCTCAATATATACACTTAATTAATTTCATTTTACTTTTTAAGCCGATATTTACAAGTTTTTTAACGGTTTTTGTATTACAAATACTACACTCTACAATTAACAAATAAATTCTGAAATATAACCAAAAAAAATCAGTTCATTTATACAATAAAATAATTTATTTGCAATTACGGCATCAAATTATGATAATATTAAATTCTAAATAACTCAATGAAATTATTGAGTCGATTAAAAAACAGTTTTGTAGTAAAATTTATAATCTATCGGGTTAAAAAGGTTTGGAATACATTTAACCCTTTATTTTTTAAACAGATACGCTCAAAGGGCTCTATTGTGAACTTTGATTGGTTATTTTTTCAAAATTTTTGGCTCACTAAATAACTTCCACATTTAATAAATCATAACTCGGTTTGTATTAGCTCTATAACCAAAAAAATAAATATTTTTCTTATTTTTCTTAAAACCTTTATTCAACCTCCTAACAGTTTTTTCGATAAAATCTAAAGCTTTTGAGTTATTGCTGAAAAGTCGATTAAAAATATTTCAATCACGAATAAGTCAAAAAGTATTGATTTTCCGAAAAACCTCCATCGAATAATTTGTGCTTAAAACGATTTTTTCTATCGATTTCTATGGTTAGTTCCAACATGGTATTCACCCCCAAAGTAAAAGTAGATATCGGCAAAGGGTAGACTTTGCTTTTTATGCTCTTGATGGAAATTTGAAGTTGTTCACTGGACTATTTTATCATATAAAGCGATCTTTGAATTCGTAATTCATCAATTTCTATGTGACTTATGTATATACCGAATTATTTATGATTTTAGGTCTTTTCTGTTTCAAAATTAGTTTTTGTAATAATTTTTGAAAAATAGATCAAATTGACGCTTCGACTTTTCTTTAAGTCTTTCTATGGTTAGTTCCAACATGGTACTAAAGAAAAGTCGAAACGTCAATTCAATCTAACTTTAAAAAATTATTGAAAAAACTAATTTTGAAACAGAATCCAGAACATTTAGAAACATAAACTTATCAAAAGGTCTAAGAAATAAGAAATTAAACAAAATTATTTATATGTCAATTGATTTTATGTACTGCTAAGATTGGACATGGAATATTAAGATCCACTCTAGTACTCCATATATTTCTAGTTAATTTCGTATCATTACTCATATTTTGTGTTAGATTTAAATAATTTCAATGTCTATTTTAGAATCGTTCTCCTGTCAACAGTGCTATCGCACTTATAGTACCAAAGGGAATTTGAATAGACACATGCGAGTCGAATGCGGTAAACAAGCACTTGTCAAATGTCACAAATGCAACGCTGGTTTCAAATACTTTCACGTTTTAAGGAGACATCTCGCGGGCGTTCACGGCATTACGTCTTCAGAAGAGATCGATGACAGTTTGGTTGCAAATATTTTAGGGAAACATAATGTGATTAAAAAATAAATTAATTGATACATTTTTTTAGATTTTTATTGAGTGTGTATGCTAAGATTTAATTATGCTGTATGCATTAAATAGGTACGGGTATGGGGACAAAAATTTCATACTTCTAACGTGTAAGACGTAAACTGCCAAATTACACGCCCTTAAATGAGCGATTTTTTCGGAAATCCGATGATATAATTGATTATTTGTGCTATTTTTTCAAACTGATATTCTTTTGTATCTTTTAAAACTCCAAACTAGTTTACACGAATTTCATATATTAAAAACTGCTTAAATTTCGTGAAAAGTGCGAATCAGAGATCTACCGACGTCAGAATGAAAAACGAAAAGCATTAAGAAGAAATTTATAATGAAAGTCGGGGGGCTATTGATTCAATTATAAAAATAAAGTGTTCATAATTTTTCTATGAGTTTTATTTATATATTTTCCGTTATTATAGTAATATAACATGCACGCAAATATTAACATAATATCGATAATCAGATCAGGATATATCAGTTATTTATTTTCTATTATTTTCAAAATATTCCGTTCGATTGTAATAAAATCAAAGTAAATCTCGATAAGGAAGATGAAATGCCCAAATAACATCCCAAATAGTTGTCAACTATCGATCCTGGTATTTAGTTTAGTAAAAAATAAGAATTAATGGAAATATAGACCAACAACAACAATTAATTTAAAAACAAAACTGAAACGAAACATCAAAACATGAAACATTTTTCCTTACCATATGTACAAGGACTTTCCCAACAATTATCGAATTATTTCAATAAATATTATATTAATATAAGTCATAAAGGATATAATACGTTATCCAAATATTTCACTAAACTAAAATCTAAAATACCAAAAAACAAAATAAGTAGTATTAAATATTAAGTGCCTTGTACTAATTGTGACGCTATCTACATAGGACAGACATCTCATTATTCAGAAAATAGACTGAAACATAATCAATACGATAAAAAAAATAAAACTGCATTAATGAGTAACGAAATATTAAAAAAATATGAATTCAATTATAGATTAAAAAATTCTTTGAACGGAATCTAAGACACGGAAAAAAGGATTTTTACAGATGGTTCACATACATAAGAACGAAAAAGATATAAATTATTTAAGTAAAATTTTAAGGTCTGTTTTGTAAATTCTAATAAAACTACCTATAATTTAATTGATGACTGCTACGTATTTGAGATGTAAAAAGATTATAAGAAATCGAAATGCCCAAATAACCTCAACTATCGACCCTGGTATTCAGTTTAGTAAAAAAAAGAATTAAGAATGTGGAAATATAGACCAACAACAACAATTAATTTAAAAACAAAACAGAAACGAAACAAAACATTTTTCCTCACCATATGTACCTACAAGGACTTTCCCAACAATTATCGAATTATTTCAATAAATATTATATTAGTATAAGTCATAAAGGATATAATACGTTATCCAAATATTTCACTAAACTAAAATCTAAAATACCAAAAAACAAAATAAGTAGTAGTAAATATTAAGTGCCTTGTACTAATTGTGACGCTATCTACATAGGACAGACATCTCATTATTCAGAAAATAGACTGAAAGACCATCAATACGATAAAAAATGAAACTACATTAATAAATAACGAAATATTAAAAGAATATGAATTCAATTATAGATTAAAAAATACTTTGAACGGAATCTAAGACACGAAAAAAAGAATTTTTACAGATGGTTTACATACATAAGAACGAAAAAGATATAAATTATTTAAGTAAAATTTTAAGTTCTATTTTGTAAATTCTAATAAAACTATAACTTATAAGAAGTCGAAACATCAAATTTTCATCTCTCTTTGAAAAATTATAAAAGAAACTAATTTTAAATTAGAAGAGATCTAAAATCAAGAACATTTAGAAGCATAAATATATCAAAAAGTCAAACAAATAATAAGTTGAAGAAATAATGAAGGGTTTAGTCAATATTTGCAACCGACATCTCACAAACAGCAAATATATATTATTTTCAGATGATTTATCAATTCCATTTCCCTTAGAAAGTTCAGTTTAGGTGTCAAAGATCTTCATCTTCTGTTTCATACGCTCTGAAGTTCCACAGTTTATCACACTTCTAGCTCCAGTCCTCTACGTAGCAGAAATTGCACATAACCTAACATCTTCAGGTGTACATTGATCAGAAATTCCACAAGTCTTCTGTTAATATTCGTAAATAATTTTTACTTAGTTGGATACTTTCAATAGACGTTCTTTAGTTAGAAGTTCCTAGAGCATCTTTGCCTGTTCAAACCCCTGTAGATTGTTGATTATTTTACAATTTTCCTTCTAGTTCTTTTTCGATTGTTCTCTAGCCGAATCTGAGTCAAAAATTCATCCACTCCTACGTCCAATTGGATTGAATATATAGTAAAATAGAGTCTTGTTTTTATCACAGACATATAATTTTCCAGTAATAAACGCTGTTAATGTCTTTAAAACATCAGCTTAACAATTGCTTACGTTATAATAGAATTTTCCATTGCCTTTCGGAGCTACGTTGGAGACTAGTTCTCTCCATTTCAAGCTCAACAAAAAATTTTTCTTAGCAATAATAATGTGGTTTTCTGTGGATTGCCGTAGATATAAAACACGGTAGGCATCACTGTCCGAACTTTCGAACATCTCTAGACCAAAATATGTTTTGGAAAGTGCTCTTGGATTACATTTGATGATATCCTTCTTTCTTTTGACGGTTCTTCTCCGTTTAAAACTAGAAAATGTAAACATACTCAAAGATAAGAAGTACTAATGGCAAATGCGATCAAGCAATGCACGTACACCGTAAAAACCAGCCATACGTTTATATGGTTTTTATATGGTTTTCTTGATAAATTCTCTCCTTTAATCAAATTTCGTTTTAAAACAGATAAAAATTTTGACGTAGACAAGGCTCAATATAAACATATTGGGCATTTTGGATCTATACGATATATCCTGATTTGATATATGAAAATATTTTCCTTCTTGTTCAACACACTTAAGCTATAATTTCAGGATCTTTCAATTGGAAAATTTTAAAAACCCTTCGGCTTAATCAAACAGCTCATCAAGTTGGTAGCGGATTTGTTTGTGGCGACTGTGGAAGAACATATAAAGTGAGTTGCAATAATTTTTTTTTGTCAAAAAAAAATATAAAAGAAAGATAATTAACCTCATAAAACCGATGAAATAAAAAATGTTTTATATTTAGTTAGCATACAATTTCCTTGTATTTAATTGTACAAAATTTTTGGCAGATTCTAGATAGATCGACACGCTATTAATATCAAATCTATTCCTCTCGAATAGAATACTATATTTTATCTACAACTATCGGGACAAAAGTACAATATATCATTAATTTTTGTCAACATAATCATTATAATTAATATTAATATTATCACCTTGCAACTAACAATCAACAGGTGGGGTTGTTGATGATCACAGTCGAGTCTTATCTATGGTAAAGTCGAAGCCCTGAGACTACAAAAGTATCATCTTATCGGATAGTTTCGGGAATTGTTTCAAAATGAAGAGCAATATACTAGAGGAAAGCGGATGTATTCAGAGGGATAATAGAGAAAAATGGTGGTCGAAGCGATTAATACCAAGCGTGTAATGTTGGATAGAAATGCGTTTACTTTGAATGAGAGTGGTATGATGCCCTGCATACTGTGAACGATGGAAGGTATACAGGGAGTTATATATCGTCTAAATGTCATCGGACCCTATCTTGGTGAAGATGTTATGAGCATAGGCTCTCAATACATTCAGATACCGAAGAGCCGATCTAGATTAGACGGCGATTTAAGCGAAAGAAAGAGAGGTGTGAAGAACGACACCCAACGAGAAGTAATTTGTTCCAGGCTGGTGTTTGGAAGAAGAGGTGGAGATTTTAGTTGGTAGAAGTGCCAAAACGCATTTCCTCTGCTAGAAAAAAAATACATTGATTTACATCCTCCTAGTTGTTTCTGTTCTGTTTATTTCGAATAATAATTAACCATGCGTTTCCATTATATCACTTTTGAAAGTTATGTCATTGTATTCATAGTTTTTGTTTTTACTAAACAATGGCATGAGCTAACACTTTTTAAAAAATTTAATATATGTTGACTTTTCGTTGCGTTGTCACCTGTTGTTAGCGAGAAACTAATTATACTATACGTAATATGTCGCTATGGTATAACTTCCAAAGTTTCCATGCTTTGCCCTTTTGTACATCACATAATACTGCGTGCATCTTCTTTCCCGCGTGTCTACTTACCTGAAGCGAGGATCGTTCATTAAAATCATGGTAACTTCTGCCAACGGGCGACCATATTTTCGATATGACTATAGATACAATTCCAAATTTTGTATGAATTTTTTTTGCAAAAAGCAAGAATGTGTCGATAATTAATAAGTATATACCTGTTTACACCTGGCATTCCTAACGTTACGGCTGATCTAGTGCTGGCAACTATTTTAATTTCAATTATTGACATTATTTTCTTTGAATTGGGGTGAAATTGATCAAATAAAATATATAGCTGCAAGTTACACTAGCGAATTAATACTAGGATGTATTGATTCTGGTTAGCGTAGACCAGTTCCGTGCATAAACAAAATATTGCGTTACCATAGCAACAAACAATAACTTAGTAGAAGTGTAAGTGTTAAGTTTGACGTCAAAAAAGTAAACCAGAGTTACGCAATAAATTAAAAGAAACAAGTTGTCCACCGAAATTGTGATAATCGAAAAATTGGAGTATCGAGCTATCATTAAGTACCTGTCTTTAAAAGGGTTAATAGGTAATCAGATTTACGAAGATATTCTTAATACCCTTGGTGATCAATGTCCTTCGTATGCGACCGTGAAAAATTGGACTACAAGCTTCAAAAGAGGTAAATTTTCGATTGAAGATGATGACTGATCGAGAACGCCAGTTTCTGTGTCAGTCCCCAAAAATATCGATGCAGTTCATGACATGATTTTATCAGACGGTCGAACTGGGCTAAAGAGGATATCTGAAGCACTGAATATTTCATACGAACGCGTTCATCATATAGTTCACGTCAATTTGGACATGAGAAAACTTGTTGCAAATCCCCAAATGTTTGAATGTTGACCAAAAGAGTGCAAGGGTAGAAGCATCGCGTTCCATCTGTGCTCGATTTAAAAACGATGTAGACTTGTTACTATGGATGAAACTTGGGTACATTTCTACGATCCAGAAACAAAACAGCAATCGATGAAATTGCAACACTCTGGTTCTCCAAGGCATAAGAAGTTTCGTGTCCAAAAATCTGCTGGAAAAGTTCTCGCTTCAGTTTTTTGGGATTGCCAAGGAGTAATCATGATTGATTTTTTGGATAAAGGTAGAACAATAACTGGAGATCACTATTCGACATTACTATGGGGAAAAATTAAAGAGAAAAGACGCGGAAAGCTATCCAGAGGTGTTTTATTTTTGCAGGACAACGCCCCTGCACACAAAAATCATGATTTGGGGTTTGAATTATTAGAACATCCCCCTTAATCACCAGATTCGGGTCCGTTCGACTATCATCTCTTTCCTCAACTAAAAAAAAGTTTGATAGCTCATAAATTTTCTTCCAACGAGCTGGTTTGCAATTAAGAGGAGAATATGTTGAGTAATAAAATATTTTAACATTGAAATTTTGTTTGGTTCTATAGTAGGCTAAGAATTTTTCAAAATATCCTCGAATTACTAAAATTAATCGAAGGTAATTGCTGTTAATTTTTCATATGAAACCTTTCGCTAATCCATTGCATACTTTCTTAACATTCATAAGAAACAGATATGTACCTGCCCAATCGCGCGGATTTTAGTGAACCTGATAGTTGTAGATAAAATTTTTAACACGTTACTCTGTGAACGATATCTTTCAATACTTTTGACAGTCATAAAAACGTCTCTTCAAAAAAAATTAAACATCTAACCAGTAATTTATCGATGTAATAATTTTTTTTAGTTGAAAAGCTCTCTTAGGAACCACAGGAGATGGGAATGCGGTAAAGAACCACAATTTTCGTGCTCGTTTTGCGAGTATAAAGCCAAACAGAAGATGCACATCATCCGCCACATTAACAGAATGCATAAACGAGAAATCACCAATGGAACTAAATGAAAATTTGTGTTAAATGAAATTACTGATATTAATTACCAAGGATTTCACTTAATTTTTGATTACATCAAAATACTTTCTATTTAAATTTGTAGTATCTTTCCAAGAATGCTCCATTATGATCTGCAATTTACCGAATAATCGAATTGTAGATATTTAATGGATCAGTTGTTTTTTTCTTCAGTGATTTACGTTGGTAGGTTAAATGAATCTATTGTATTACGTAGCAAACACTCCACGTCTGCAATTTCAAATGTTTCATTGCTGCCCATCACGTTTTCCTGTATTTGTATTCAAATAAGCTCTATAGAAATTCAGCGGTTCTAAAACTATAATCATGCGTCTATAAGTCAATATACTTGATGTCACTGAATCGTTGATGATTACGGTTGAGTAGATAAAATTATGTTTGACAATCTAAATATCATTAAAATTAGATCTTGTTTGTTTTACAGCTTTCTAATTAATAATAAATTTTTATAGATTTACGTCTATCAATTCTGTGTATGCCTGCTTTCAACATTGCATTCAACTTCTTCATATCCCAGTGACGAAATTAACATATAATTATTGTCTTTATTCATTCATAAATAAATATTTAAACTCTCAAAAACAAAATAAATAATTCAAATCAACTTAGTTGTGTTAATTTCGTTTGTAGCTTTTGAATACGAATATTTTTATATGCAGATTATGCGGCTGATTAATTTCAGTTTTAGTTTGTTATAAAGATTCTTGATTCTATAATAAACAGAAGTAAAATTTGAAAAATAAACATTTTAATTATAAATCCCAGGCCATGAAAATAATCTAATTAAAAAAATTTATATCTAGATAGTCATTGATATTTTTAGTGATATAAGTGCCTTATTATATAATTCAGTAACGCCTTTTTAATATTAAGCTTGTTATGAAAAAAAATTGTTCTACTATTGTACTACTTTTGATACTTTTATATTTTTTAACCAATTTTTTGAAATAATAAAATACGTGCTTCAATTATTTCAGTTTAGTTTTATTTTAAAAATTTCCTAAATTAATTTTTTATAAAGGGTGACGGGAAAAATAATTCTACACTACCGTTTTGTAGGCCAGGGGCGGATCATGCCCGATAGTTAACAATCCGTAAGTTTTACAGGGTACAATCTAAAAATAGCAAAAATGAATTTTTCAATAAAAAACTCGATAAAATTCATGGTTTAGGAGATATGTAGATTTTTGGATCGTTGTAGATCTAAAAAACATAGATATACTTAATCATCCATTAAAACATCATAATGTTCGGATGTATAATTTAGAAAATACACTTAAATATAAGTTCCGATTCTGCAACTTCAAAAGCTTATAAACACCCAAATTTTTTTGTACCAAATCCCGTAATACCCTGTATGAATAACTGAATTTGAAGTTTTGTATAATAACAAAGTTCAAAAATTATTTTTTCGTAATTCTTTTGATGTATGCGTAGTACCACTGTCGTTACCCAGTTTAGTTAGTTAGTTAGAATTGAAAATAATAATAATTAGTAAAATTCTATCGAAAATAAAAAGTGTCTTTCGGTTTTATGTCATTTTATGAATATTGTTTCATTCTATTTTCTCTTCTAATACTACTTTTTTTTAGGTCTCGGCTACTGTGTTTATAAAAACTACACCGAATGTTTGAAATGTCACAAGAAATATAAATATAAAAAGAACTGCGTACAGCATATCCGTCTGCAATGTTACAAGGACCCGCAGTTCGTTTGTAGCATCTGTAATAAGAGTTACAAGTTCAAAAAGGACTTGATACGTCACGTCGCCGAAATTCATCTACCAAAACGATAAATTCTATTCGTTTTCCACGGAAATCTAAATAATACAATGGAAAGTCTATTTAACATTTCGCTTAAACTTACGAATGATTCTATATAGTAACATTTCATTTTCTATTTGGTTTTTGTTGTATATACAAGATCACAAATTTATCTAGGCTATATGAGAGGTCCCCAAAATTTTCCTTTCCCATAGTTATGCAGTGAATATTTAAGCGATTTTCTTCTAGAATTGAAATTTTCATTCATTTAGGGGCGTTTAATCGGGTTGTGGGTGATCAGAAACGCACACAGCCCTTGTTTAGAAGATATAGCCATGATAAATACCCCTTTGACTTCCTAGTGTTTAATAGATTTCCAATAAAAGCTTTTAGTAACAATATAACATATTGTAATACCCACTGGATCTTTTTAACATTCTTTTTCTTTATATTGATACAAAGAGATTTACTTTATCATTTTTAATTATCATTTATTACTATAGAATCCTATTTTTTACTATTTTCATTTCATTATAAGAAGGATTCGGCAATGAAATGGGAAAATTTACTCGTATATCAAAATTTTCATGTAGTCGAGACTGAAAGCTCTGCATAACTCTTCGCAGCATATCAACAGGTTTTGCTGCAATCTGGTCCTGGGTGAATCAGTTCCAAAAACTTTCGACACGCTTTGGGAACAAAGCAATCACCGCATTCATTGAAATTCTTGCAGTGTGACTTGTTGCACCGACTTGTGTTTTAATTAACTGGAAAGCGGTGAAGTTCAGGTGTGAGAAAGTTCCGATTCATCTTTCAGAATTAACGGTAACGTAATGAATCCATTCGCCGAAATTGTACACCATATTGTCACTTTCTGAGCATGAAGATGTGTTCCATGAAGTAAACCGTTCAGTACCTAAAATATTGTTGTTTACAAAACCGGGTGAAATTTTGCCTCATCGCTCATCCACAAGTTGTTAATTTTGTCATTATTTTCTTCCAACCAGGCATACATAACCTCACGAAGCTGTTGATAATCACCCGATGGAGTATCCATCTCGGCGATCTGTCACTTATCCGAAGACGTATGGCGTGACGGACGTGGACTTCTTAACACTGCTTGTCGAACACGTCCGATATTTTCAGGGGTTCGAATCGTTCTGGCACTACCACATCTTTTTCTAGACGTTGATTCAGTTTAGGATTCAGGCCTGTAACTGTCTTTCCTACCACTTCACCGCGCGCTGCAAGCCCCTCACCAAATCTTCCCGTTTCATTGCTGAACCCGTTACTTAAGTTTTGAGACCAAATAAATATACAAATATTTAGAATTGGATATAAGTTTTCGTTTGAACCGATGTGGGAGAGCTTGCATTGTTGTAGTGGAGAATAATTCGTCTACCGCGATTGGTTTTAGATCATTTCTGACAAAAAATGCTGGTGTACCATCCAAAATTTACCGTTCCACTTTTCTCTAATGGAACGGTGGCAACATGTGCAGTTATTCCGAATTAACAAGCGACCATTTGCTTTGAAACGCTTCCTTCGCGAATAACTTTTGTTGGATTTGGTTCGTTTGAAAGTATTCATCGCCTATCATGATATTAAAGACGTCTTTTGAAACCTTACGTTTGAATTTTCTCAGCATTTGTTTGCACCAACCGACACGAGCTCTTTTTTGAAAGAAACAAATATTTTTGACAGCCGAATGCTCATGCAATATTGAGTGGAATTATTGCCTGTGTCGGAATGCGACCAAGATTGAATTCGGTGACTAGAGATGGTGTTTTATCATTGTTTTCATATCTCAGTAATTGAGCAGCAACTCCCGTATTACATAACGAAATCTAGACCCTCAACAATTCTAGTAAATCAAGTTCAACAGTTGCTGATTATATCTCTGGTTTCGTTCTCATCAAACAATAATATATTCATCGCAGACTGGAACTTGAACTCTTCTATGAATAACCAATATTTCTTTGGTGATGGAATAATTCCATTGGGATGTAAGATTCACAGATTCAACACTTGTAGATTCAGTGAGGTAATGTTGCTATCAAAACTGCTTATTGTACAGATTTTTTCCATTTCTAGCATCAATATTAGATTCTGATAAAATGTAAGTTTGTTTTTATATACCAATATTGATGATATATATTTTTCATCCATCAGTTTTCTCTATTTTATGCTTTGAAAGTTAATTTAATGGAATTATATTATTAATACTACGAAAAAATAATTATTTTCCCTGAAATTTGATGTCTAACCTTATTTGCAAGGATTATGATATTATAATAATACCAACTAAACTATTTTTGTACCATGTATTTTTTCATATTCACTTCATTTGACTTTTAACATCCAAATAATCTATCATTGATACTAACATCCCTTTTCTCTATAATATCAGGATACATTCTAAAGAAGTACCGTTATATTTCCTTTTCCTACTTATTCTACTGTAGCTATGAGGTCTGGCTACTAAATAACGGACTGGTTACGAAAGGTTTTATCCCTCCACTCCCTATCCATTGATAGAAGCAGTGCTGGAAGTCTTCTTTGGTGACGACCTTTAGGAGCTCTGCCTTTTTTTGCTTTATCGCTTCTACGACTCAAATCGAGTCACTTTCAAAGCAGATCTTTTTCTAACCTTTCAAGGAAAACTGAGCAGGTCCGTTGGCGCAAAAGGTTTTGGTCAGAAGTCAGATTTTTTGCCACCAACTTTTGTCATTTGTAATTCCTCGGGTAAAATTGTTCTAACCGTTTTTTATCGGCGTTTACAGCCTCGATAATCATCAGGAAGCTCATTCGACGATCAGCACGCACAATTTGGTTGATTTTGGTCCCTGTTTCTGGAGTTGAAACAGACACAGCGCTGTTCATCTTCAGTGCTCTCTCGGCCTTCACTAAAGCGCTTGCATCACTCAAAAACACGCGCACGAAATAGAGAATTGCTCCCATAGGCCTCTTGCAACAATGTATAGCACTCAGTCGGATTTTTTTTTAATTTAACAAGAAATTTGAGATTGATACAAGATATATAGATACCCAACGCACTAATCGTTTTTTATCCCACCCGTCTAGGCGCGCAATCTCGTTATTGAATAGCCAGACCTTGTATATGAAAAAAACTCTTTCGACGTCTCTCAGACGTATCTTCATTCCGATAGGAAATAAGCTCTCTTCTTCTAGATGTCTACATACAATTTGTTTTCTTTGAAGGGATATTTGGATCCCTAATATCCCCTAATAATAATCGCCTTAATCACTTTTTCATATATTTATAGCTCAATTATTCAACTTTGGTGCTAGTTAATCGTTGGGTTACATTTGAACGTCTTCATATGTATGATGGAGCCTTGGTATCTTCTCATCAGTATTGTGGTCGATGTTTTCATTTTAAATTTCACCGAATTGACTTATTATTCTAACTCATGATTATTACTCATCATCCAAAGATATTGAATCAATCATAATTTGGATTAGATCAGTTCTTTTACGAAATCTGTAGCCAGCTGTCTTTGGTTTGTGACTCCTGTCCAATTACTGATGCTTCAAAGTAACCACTTTCTCTTTATTTTGCTCTTCGTACAAATTCTTTCAAATGTTGGTTATAAATCGTAGAATCCAACGCTGAAATCTGGCGACTTCACTGGCGAAAAAGTCTTCAAGTTTTCATGTATTGATTTTACATTTTTCACTTCAACGTATTTCATTCCATCATCGATAATTTTGTTACTAACTTTACCACACATAGATGTTGGTTGTAAACAATACTAACTGTAGAATCAAACGCTGTTAAATCTGGAGACATCGCTGGCTAAAAAATCTTTAATCATTCATCTATTGATTATATAGTAAAAGCATTTTCTAAATGTTACTTCAGCTTCGACGTACTATGACATGTATCTGGTACATTATCAAGATTTTGTTCATTCCATCATCGATAATTTTGTTACTTATTGTACCACTGAACAGAACTTTTCCTTGTAATATTAATAATAATATAATTTCCTTTATGTTGCAAATTTAAGTGGACTTTTTGTATAATTTTTTTGTAATTTAACGCTTAGTATTTGTAATTAATTAAGTACCTTTGATATATTCCTGTCAAATGTAATACAACATATTTTTTTCTCCATTCAAATCATAATATAATAACTTGTAGAACATAGAAATCAGAGGGAATCAGATCAGTTAATATTGTAGAACGAAGCCACGTCTACTTGTCTAGCGACCAAGCGAGATTATTATTTAATAATGTGTGCATATTACTGATGAATTTATTTGCATACTGTCAGTGGTTTCTCTAAATTGATAATGACAATTTTTGATTTGAAAGGTTTTTTGCTTGGTTGTTAATTCAAATCAATCGATTGTTTCCTTTTTTTTATACTAAACTAAACCAGAATCTGAAATTAACTTTTTATGGAAACTTCTCTGAAATTTCTGCACTTTTCACTTAGTTATTTTAAATATCCATTACTTAAAATGTAAAGTAAGATTCGCAGTAGTTTCAAACTTCTTATTTTATCTCTATAGTTCCTAGAACCACTCAATGATAAACTTTAAATAATTACTAGTGTAGAATGTTTTGACACCGGTTGACAATGCTGTATCTTTGTTTTATTATTGAATTACTTGTTCCTTTCATCATCCTAGCTCTAGGTTATCATCATCTCCCGTGGTCGATCTCTTCTCCATGTTTGATTTGGAGATTTATTCCTTTTTGTTTTTACCAGTCTGTCCGTACCGCCGTCATCAGATTTATATGTTGATTCCATTATTTTTTACGCTGTGATATCCATTCATTAATGTCATCCACGTCACATAATCGTCTGATGTTTTCTCGATGTTTTTCTTGAAATCCATTTATGTAGTCTTCAAGAGCTGCTTCGTTTTTTATGTTTCTTGCCTTGTTGTTTCTTGTATTAGGTGTTTGTTTCGCCCTATTACGTTCTGAAGACATCTTATTTGCTCCGGGTACTTGTCCTCTTACCTATTCAATTCTAAGGTACTTTAGTTCAATTCTTTGGTGGGATATTTATCTATCCTTTTGATGTTGTCAGACATATATATGGATATTCCTGTGAGATTAAAAGTATCTAATAATCTTTCAAGGTCATCTTCATTTTTGGCACATATCATTGCGCCACGGACATAGCTCAGAATTTTGGTTTTACTTTTTAAAGCACTGTATAATATATACCTATTGTTTAATAGAAGAACAGGCACTTGAACAACATGCTTTTTGTTTGAAAGTGAACCAATTTCTGTTGACGAGACTCATTATTTTGATAAAACAGTTTTCCTAATTCATCCTTCTCGATGTATAATCAAATTATTTTGAAAATTGGAATTTTTATAATGACCGATGCTCAACGAAAACCTTTAATTACCTTCAATAAAAAAATTTTTATTATTTGTAAAACTATTAATGTCAGTTATAGTAGATGAGAACATCTCCATATATACAGAACAAGAAAACTTGTTATTGGAGAAGAATTTTCAGGATTAATATATTTAAAAATCCAGTTTATTTTAACAAAAATCATGCAAATTTTACACTACTAGGTATTTGAGGTTTTTCAATGTGCTTTTCTGGGTGGAGTGGAAAAAGATGAAAATTCAGTCTTTTCACTTTCAAAATTTGAATCAAACTCGATATATTTGGTGTTCGAATTTTGCTGATATATATTTGTGAGGATTTTTTACTTCATATACTTTTTTTATATCATTTTGAATTAAATCGTCTTAATTTTAGATTTCCTTCAATTGAAAATTGGTATTTAAACTTATAAAATGATAAAAATCGTGACTATTTTGGTCTTAATCAAAATTTATTTTGAAATTGACAATTTGTATAAATATACTAATCACTAGATCACCTACAACATGAATAGTTACCTTGAAATATACATAATTGATTGATTCGTCGTTTCTTGGTGGGTGCTTTTTCATCCATATCAATCTGTTTTAAGAATTTTTGTATTTTTATAATAAAATGTTAAAATTTTGCTCAATACTTCATGATTTGTTATTTTTCTTTATCGTATTGATGACTTCGTCTATTTTCTAAAGACTGAGATGTCTGTCCTATGTACACAGTATCTGATATATTATTTCTTTTATTATTGGGTACTTTAGATATTGATGAAATATTTGAAGAATGTATTATATCTTTTATGACTTATCTTATTAAAATAATTTGATAGTTGTTGGTCCCTTGTACCTGTGATAATAAGAGGTGTTTCACATTTTGATGTTTAGGTTCTGTTTTGTTCATTATTTGATTATAATCTCTGCTCATATTTATTTTGAATGTGTTATTAATCATTCTTTTAGAATATAGATATTGCAATTTTTACTTTTTGGATAGCTAAGCATCTAAATTCAAGATTTGAAACCTGATACAACAATATTTGTTTTATAAACCATTTTGTTTTTATCTTATTATTAATTTCATGTAATGTGACATCAATTTTGTTCAATCTCGCTAGTGGATTGGAGTTATTATGATAAAAATGAAATTTAAAACTCATATTTTTTGGTATTTTGGTAATTATTAAGTGTGTTGTAGGTGTCAATTGAAGGAGACATAAAATTAAGACGATAAAATATGGGTATCTAATTAATTTTATTTTTTATCATGTCACTTTTTAAGAAAATTATTATACTACATCTACAATTGTTTGATGTTAATTCACCTAATAAATATTTACTCACTAAACACGATGAATTCATTTCGCTACACCGCCCATTTTCACCCTTCGTCGTGTCTGTAATTTTTCATAAACAATAAATCACAAAATAGGAACATTTTTTGTTTTGATACAATTTGTACACCAATAATGGAGAGAGAATGGAAGCTCTACTCAAAACTGTATTTTTATCTATTGAAATGGAAGATCCGTTCATTGTAATTAAATTAGATCAGCTTCATTTTGATCTAAGGTAGTATCTACTTCCACCAAATACTTTAAAACAGACAAACACGGATGTCGAATTTGTTTCATACTAAATAGATGCTTCTAAGTAAGAATACAATCTAGGGAAATGGATAGACCGCCTAAACATTCAAATTGGTAATCAGATGGTTCCAAAACCCACCAGGTGAGATGATAGATTATCTGAAGCTGATGCCAAATACTCATCCTAATGCTCCTGTACTATAAATCGATTAAACCTGGAGATAAATTATCCAAAATGTGATACACCACTTCGTTTGAATCCTGAGTCAGTTATCACAGTTTCTATGTTATCAATTCAAACAACAATGCCGGTAAAAACTTGTTCTCTTGAATAATGAGAAAGATTGTATAAGACACTAAAAGAGAAACACTTTCCGGGCTCAATCATTTTAAACCATCGTACCATCACATCAGGATTACCTTTAAAAAAATCTGCTCACCAAATTTAATCATTGATAGATGTTTCAATCTCCTTTGAATTTCGGAAGTTTCAGTATCTTGTGGGCCACAATATCAGATTAATAAAAGTTAAATTTCCTCAAAACCAAACTAACTAACATAGACTCATCTGTGGTCCAAGTTGTGGATCTACCGTTGTTGAAGTTGTAGTAGTTTTTAGTATTTTCTCAAGTAGTTTTTCTGCCTCGGATATGGCAACTGCAGAGCTGCGCAAAAAATTAAATAAGAAAGGAAACGGTTGCTTCAATAAACATTTTGTACACCAAGAATCCTTGGTAATCTCGAGCGATCATCTTGACCCATTGTGGTCCTACTCACTCGTCCTATGTCTTCGCGTATGACTGGTAACACCGAACACACTAGATCACCGAAGACCAAAAACGATTATTTTAATCGCAATTTAGATATGTAACTTGTAACTCCAAAACCACTCGAACAAATTCCTTATTATGGGATTGATTCGTTTAGTACAAAGTTGGTTTCGAATTCATTTACTCTGCACCTTCAGTAAATGATCAATTAGCAGTGATATAATTTCTATTATTTTATTTCCATTTAGGTTAATACTCTGTTACATTCGTGCACAATACGTCAATTCTTTATATTGTTTTATAGAATCAATTTCTAGGATGACTTTGTTCTATTCTAGAACCGAATTATCGAGAAATCCGTTTTGTATAAATACGTGCTTGTTTATCAGCGAGTGTATGATGATTTCTGAACTAATTCAGAGAATATTTAAGATATTACCGCAGTTTTTGCCTTTAATATTGTAGACCTAATATTTTTTTGCAAATTACTGTATTGTAGTATTGATTAATATTTATTTTTAGATGAATTTGTATGCAGAGTATGTGAAAAAACGTATAAATCGAGAGGTTCACTCTCTAGACATAAGAAATATTTCTGTGTTAAAAAATCTAATCCGATAAGCGGGTTTAGTAAAAAATCACAAGGCGATTTCGAATGTAACAAATGCGGTAGATCCTACAAATCGTCCTTTACTGTTAAGCGTCACATTAGATACGAATGCGAACAGAAACCGAATATGAAATGTCCGGTTGTGACATGTCATTATAAATCTAATTATGAATACAGAGTCGCACTTCATTGTAGAATGGTACATAAACTAATTTTTTCGACCGAAAATATTTAATCTTCCAATTAATATCAACATTTTGATTATAACCCAAAGATCTTAATATTGATGTACACGGTGATAGTTATTCATAGGATTTGGGGCACTATAACTATGATTAGAATCTCTGAGACTTGCCCAACGGATGCACTAGACGTGATTTTAAATTTCCATCTTTTAATATATCACTGGAAAGCGTGGAGGGATGAGAACTTTCCTCAGATAGTGATAATATCTGGAAGAGAGATGACAGATTCATTGTCAGCACATCGTTGAGAAATCGGGTTCCTACTGGTGTTCAACCCGAGGACAGAGAAACGCGATGAGTGGCTGTGAGTAGCTGAACACTCAGAAGAAGATTTTAGATAGTTAACTAAAAATCACCCCAACCCACCGAGTAGTCCATGTATGACTTGCCAGAGTTTTGTCCACTTCTTAGCCAAAAGCAGAGTGTGTCTGGTAGACCTGTAGAAAACGTGGCTTTTGGAGGAGGTTCCTGGATGGTTTCGGAGGACATTTCAGTGGAAGTGAAAACCGATTTTATTTTTATTGAAACTGGCGGTAGAGCGGGGAAATATATAGAATAACTTTTAGGGGATTTTGTCGTTCCCTAGCTCGCACTTCCTCCACGATTCCAGCTGATTGGCTTATCTGAAACACAAAAAATGGCGTTCTAATATATAAGCCTGAATGCACGAAACGGACTATTATCAAAAGAATATACAAAAAATTGGACTTTTAGTACAAATTTGAAATAAAAGTTGCGTTTTTTTTTTGTTTTTTACTATAAAAAAATCGAAATTTTAGAAATTTTCGATTGATAATAGCCGTTTTTGAGATACGATGGAGGAAAGTTTAAAAAACACAATTTTGAGAAAAACGCGTTTAAATTTTCAAGTCCATTTGAAGCTATGAACCTCAATCGGCGATGCCTGGTCCATATTTAATAATAGAAATTTCTGTTTAAGCCTGTCAAAACTTGTATAAAAGGTATAAGCACAGCTCTTCTTTTACCTGCTGTATCTTTAAAACGACTTCGAATTTTCAAAAATCACTTTACTACCGTATTCTAGACATGTTAAGAAAGCAATTTATTTAAAAAAATCGATTTTTTGAGCCCATCATATGAGATGACCCCCTTAAACAAATCGAGTAAATAAATTTATTCGATCCATGAAATAGCGATTGGAAGCTGTTATTAGGGCCACGGGAAGGAAGTTTATCTCAAATAAATAATAATTTTCACGAATTTATCTCGTGTTTTCTTTACTTTTAATTATATTTGTTTTTCATTGTTCAAGATTCCTTTTCGTTTGATATTTTTTTACTAAAAAAATAATTCAATATCAACATAAAACACTCAATATAAAGCTAAGCTTTGAGATACACAAATTAGGAAAAGAATGGAAGCTACAGATTCTAGATTACTAGAGATTTTTGAACGCGAGCGTGTGATTTGAGTCGTTTTATTTTCTCACGAGTGTATATGGAATAGAAGAAGGTATTCATTGTAAACGAACTACCACAAACGTATTTCACATAGCTATCAGATATCCAATATCGTTGATTTGGGAATGCTTGGACACGTTAAAGGACAGAGAAAAGTTACATTCCAATGGGTCCTCAAACGCACTTATTTAAATGAATAACAGCTATGGATGGAGTATTGTATGTGACATGTCCAAAAGTAAGACCAAACTCGCGAAACTGCTTTTGTGTTTTAGTAATTGAAAAAGTTTTCTAAAAATTTTTCTACATTTCAATGTTTTCCTTATGTAAGTGACACGATGTTCGACAGTATGCAATTCAATTACGAATGTTTAATTGTGTTTTAATACCTCTTGTAATTTTTTTGAATAAATAATTACAATTTGTGATAATTTTTTCAGAATGTCTTTTTATGGCGAACGGTTTCCTTGACATATATGTTTAAAGATGTATAAATATCGACCTTTTTGTTAAAAATCTATTGAAAAATTCATTGCTGCTATCTTTAAATTGTACAGGTTGTACTTCCCTTCAATATAATCCCCTCCTCCCGCCACACACATCTCCATTGATCAAAGTAGTGCTGGAAGTCTCCTTTGGTGAGGGCTTTTAAGAGCTCTGTCGTTTTTTGCTTTACCGCTTCTATCGACTCAAATCGGGTCCCTTTCAAGGCAAATCTTTTTTCTAACCTTTCAAGGAAATCTGAACAGACCCGTTGACGCAAGAGTTATAGGTCAGGAATCAGATTTTTTGACAAAAACATCGCACAGACTTTTGTCATGTGTAATTCCTCGTGTAAAATTTTTCTAACCGTTTCTTTATCGGCGTTTATAGCCTCGGTAATCATCCTGAAGCTCATTCGACGATCTGCACGCACAATTTGGTTGATTTTGGTCATTATTTTCGGATTTGAAACCGTCACAGGTCGACCTGGGCTCTGGTCTTCTTCAGGCCCTCACTAAAGCGCTTACACCACTCAAAAATTGTACCCATAGGCCTCTTGCAACAATTTATAGCACTCAGTCGGAGTTTTTTTTCAATTTAACGAGAAATTGGAGATTATAGAACATATTTTGATTATCTTTTTTGGAATTAGGTCTTCAACTACTCATAAGAATGATTTATATTGAAAACAGTTATTTTCAGGATCCATTATATGCCAAGGGTGCAATAAAAGCTACTCAAAGAAAACTTCTCTATATTATCACCAATTAAGATATTGCGGAAAAGATCCTAACAAGTTTTGTCCTCTAGAATTTTGTTATTACAAGACTCATATTATCGGTAATCTGAAAAGACATTGTCGTTCTCGTCATAACATTGTTATTTGAAATATAAAATATATTATGAAATATTATCGTCTATTACTTCCAATTGAAACTATCGATAACCTAATTGAATTGGTTTTAATACTACAATATTAGATATTTCCGAAACATTCATTATTTTTCTGTTTTAGGGTTGGAAAAATTATTCGAATGTCCGACCTGCGGACGAAAATATAAACACCACAGTACGTTATTAAGACACGTAAAAAACGAATGCGGTAAAGAGGGAAACGACGTCTGCCCTTATTGTTTCAAAACGTTCAAACATAATTTTAATTTGAAGAGACATATAATCAGTTTACATATTTCAAATAAAACTGAATTGCAATGAATACCGTTGCTGGTCTATTTAATTCCGAATTACTCGTTGAAGATATCTTTGTTTTTAAGGAAACTATTGAAAAAATAAAATACATGATTTATTTTATTCCATAGCGTTTTCTTTAATATAATTTTCATTCTAATCACGAGGTTTGTTCAACCTAAATTACTCGTAGAACCAAAACATTTTGTTCCAGTGTGGGAAGAAATGTCTTGGAAATGGAAAATCCACAAGAAAGGTAGCAGAAACCAGTGCAAAAACTATGAAGAAATTATATACAGGATGATTGATTACTGTGATAAAGTTCAGTGACTCCTTTGTCCTTTGAGATATCAATTTCAAAATTTGGAGGATTATAGCCATCATTAATCCTTACATTTTAAAATAATTCACAATTTTACAAGGTGTTCCCTATATTTGCTTGCATGTGGGCATTTGAAAAGTTATAACCAATTTTCCATAAAAATCATAACAATTCCAATACCCTGTACAATGTAAGAGAAATTCAAAAAATGAAGATTTATTGCGACCAAACCATTCGAAAAATTCTAGAAAAATATTTCGTTAATATTCGTTGAATCTAATACAGGGTTAATCAAAATACCAATACATTATTTTCTCTGTTATTTCAAATGGATCACCCTATATTATAATTATAGTACTTATTTGAAAAAACAGTGACTTAATATTGTAAAACAATTTTCAAAAAATGTTAAGTACAATATGTACAGGTACGATAATGGCCGTTGTTAGCGGGAGCTCACAACACGTGTTTATTTACATGAGAGTAAAAACTGACTCACAGTTATTAATAAATAGTTATTGCACTGGAACTTAGTGATAAATTTAGGATAAGAGTAAAATAAACATGAGATTAGCACAGAAAAATCAAAATGCATACGTATAACAGTCACTGCTACGATCGATACAAAAAGGAAATTAAAATTATAAATAAAAATTTAATTTTTAAATTTAAAAACTTTCTTTTTATCATTGCTGTTTTGTATTGTAGAGATTGAATTGCAAATACAAAGAAAAATTCAAATAAATTACAGGAAAAACTATCCTATATACTACAGTATACATAGACGTCTTGATTATCACAATATGTGTTCGAGATGACCTCCAATAATATGTATACATCCTTGGAAGCGATAATTGAAAAAAGTTTTCTAGAAAAATGAGTCCATTTTATTGAAATCTGGTAACCTTTGTGGCCACTGTGCTTGTCCATTTCTCCCGATTCATCTTTCAACAAATAGTTCATTTAATTCACAATTAATTAATTAATTAGCGTGAGCAGGCGCGCCATCATGCAAAAACCACATCCTTTGGCGTGTACGAAGTGTTCCTCAAAAAATGGTATGAATTAGTTGATGAAAAATAGTGGAAGTTTTGCCTGTTTACACAACCATATTTATTAAACGTTAAATCACCAAATAGAATATAGTCGAGAAATTTTTCATAAAGCCCACCTACAACATGGTAGTGTTTCTTCAAATTTAACTTCAGTTCATTCCCGTTGCAAATTAGGGTGGATTTTGTTTGTGTCAAGGACTCTTTGTACTCCGTGGTAGCTCAGTTCTTGTTCAATAGAAATACTCCTTACCCTTGTGAGTAGGTTACCAGTAACTACCACCACAACATTAATTACATTTTCTTGTGTTACAGAAGTTTTTAATTGAATCAATATTTTCAAGCTTGCTCTTATAGGTTGCCGCCTTTCAGGAAAACGTTCATTCTGATAGGCTGGTTTTAAGGCTAAGACCTAAATGATACATTTTAGTAATCCACGCATGAGTATTTTGTGAAAAAACTAAACACAGTAATTTGTTTTTTTTTTTAATATTGTTTCTTGTAGGTTCTTGTTACACTTGCAGTGGTTGTTATAGACAATATAGACACAGTCAATCGCTCTATAAACATAAGAAATACGAATGCGGAAAAACCCCACAATTCAAATGCGATTTTCCCGGTTGTACTTATACGTGTAAAATCAAAGGAAATCTCACTTCCCATCAAAAAAGACATAACGAAAAAAATTCTTCTCCTATTTTGGCTGTCAATCGTTATAATATTTAATGTAAAAAGTTCGTACTTAAAATTTTCAGTGTATGAATATCTCCATGAAATTTTCATTTAAAATTACTACATTTTTATATATTTTTTCACGCCCTTTAGGTGAGGCTACATCAAACACTAGCAGATTTACCTCTTCAAATTTTTGGAGATAACAAAACTCAATTTTTAATACGGTTCTGTTGAAAAAGGATCTGTTTTCAGTAAAATAGTAAATTCAAAGTGTTATCAGTGTGTGAAATATTTAAGATTATGGAAAACTAAAATAAGTCCCTCTAAATATACAATGTGAAACAATGAATATTTGGCAAGAACCACGAAATCATCTCGAGACTGTTATTTTTGTAGCGTAAACTTGAACCATTTGAAAAATTCCAAGTTTCAGCTACCTTCAACGACCTTTAAAACTAGATATTGAAGGACCCAGCTCATCATGTAATGATGCTGATTTTGAAGTAGTCAAATGAACCAAAATCTTCTTCCCAAAATGTGTTAGATTGATAGCATCTAAAATGGAAGAAAAAATGTGCTTTCCTTGGAAACTATAATAAGTTTTTTCCGTGGAAAAGATATGGAAATAAATACGCTGTGAAATTGTGAAATTTCGGTAGTTTGGACCAAAATAAAATTTGCAAACTTCTTTCGAACTAAAAAAGGATAAGAAACTAGCTTCTGAGAAAGAAAGCTGGTATCGAAATTGTCTTTCTACCATTACATATAAAACTGGAACCATTTGATAAATCACTAGATGCGGAAACTGCTTTTCCCACATTTGCCAAAATCTCCACGCCATCAGGATTATGAGTCATGTGACTGTTCTTGGTCGCTGATACGTCATTTTCCAAAGTCCACACATCAAAGAAGTTTTTAGAACTTAAGTTTTATATACACATTGGTATATCATAAATAGCCAGCATCTTGCAAGGCAAAATATTTGGATAAAGAAGTCCAAAGAAGATGAATAAGAAGAAGAATATAGCAACTAACAGCTGATTTTGTTTTCCATTGTCTATGGAATGGAATATTATACCTAAAACTATCCAAGACTAAACTCGTTTTTGCCTTCTTTTCAGCAGGTCTCTTCACAATCCACAATCTTAACTTTTTCCTATTTCTGGAGTGTACTGGCGGATTCAGATTTCATCTGAAGTTAGATCTAACTCATTTTGCTTAAACAGTTTTCCTCAGTGTAGTTGATACGGTCACGCTGCTCAAAATTTTACGGTCGTGAATGATGAGCAGCTCTATACTCAATTATCCGATTTTCAAACAATTAAACCTCGTAGTTTGATGAAGCCTCTCCTTTAGAAAATAATGTTCAAATATAACGATCCTATATTTTTGTAAATTTCGATTAAATAATAAATGTTAGTTGATGTTTATAGTTTTAATATGTAATTCCTACTTTAACAAAGTTCACTAAAAAAACAGTAATAAAAATTAATGTCATTTTGAACTCTAAATTCAAGTTATAAGACAAAAATTATTTTCATAGTTCTTCATAGCTCCAAAACGTAATTTGAAGGCATCAAGCATTTCTACAGATGTAGAAAAGCGTTGACCTAACAATTTTTTTTCAATCTGCGGGACTAAGAAGAAATCATTGGGTTCCAAATGAGGACTGTACGGTGGATGAACCATAAATTCGATTTGTTTCAAACACTTCTGATAAATAAATGCTGTTGTACCGTTCAGAATTTACCGTTCTACGTTGCTCTAATAAGAAAAAACTTTTTTATATAATTTAGATTTGCACATGATCGAATGAAGGCATACTATGTATCAGTACTCTAATAATAAATTTTTTTAGGTTATATGGAAGGCAGTAGTGGTTCTTCTGACGTGACTACTCCTAATCACGAATTAGTGTGTAATGGAAACAATAACGAAGGAGCAAAAAAGAGAAAAAGAACTAAACAAACCTATCAATCTATGCGATTATTCAATACAAAACGTATAAAAAATAGATGCTCAAAGTGTGCTTCGTTTGTTAATAAAGAAATTAATTTGTGTCGAAAATGCGATCATCAGATAATAAAAGAAAATTTCATTATACTTCCAAAAAGAAAATCGAACAAATCTTTTAAAACCACTAAATTCAGAAAACCCGATAGAGCTTCTTCAAGGATAAATCCTTCGATAGGATCAGACTCACTTAAATCTAGATATAGCTATGATTATGGACCAAAATGCGAACCTTGTATTTTATTGAAAGAGACCAATCAACCAGCTTGTGAAAATTGTCATAGAAACAGAATTTGGACAAATAACTCTGAAAACGAATCTGGACAAGATGCACTATTGAAGATAATTAATACCAATACAGAAAACGAAACTGGACTCGAAAGAGTTAATACTGATGCTTCCAATGAAGCTAACAACAATGTAGAAGAAGATAATAACGATGATGGTTCTAGTGACGAGATGGAATATGTTTCGTTGAATGATCTTCTTGCAGGAAATGTAGGCTTATGAAATACATTAAATTAAATATTATAATTTTACTTATCAAGTATTTATATATTAGTTTTTTTGTCTTTAAGGCATCATTTACCACACATTACAATTTATTTCTTAAGACGATTTTCCTTACTGAAAAAATTATTTATTTCATTACCTTCCTTTAAAATATTCTTTTCAACACCCAGGCAGACGAAGAGACCACAAGTGGTTCTATAAATCAATGGTTGATATAAAGGAATAAGATATCAAAAAATGGATACGAATTCCACCATATCTACCGGATTTAAACTCGTTTGAACTGGTCTTAAACAATATGTGGAGATTAGATACATAATATCTTTGGTTTAAATTATATTGTTACACGTTATTTTGCATTTTCAAGACCCATTTATCGATATCCCAGATAATTAGACCTAACCAGAAAATGGATTCGTTCCTCAGTTTTCTTAATAACTTCAGCAGACACTTCTTAACCATGTAAATTGGATTTTAATAAATTAAAACGTGAAACACAAGATATTTTTGATTTTTTTTCCTTTTTCAGTATGACTCCCATAACCTAAAAACAGATCCCCTAAAATAAAACATTTCGGTTAATTCATAAATCAAATTCAAAAAGCCATACCAGATGTACTAGTACAGGCTTCTAGGACTTCGATAAACGGATTCTATGATTTAAAAAACGCCAAACTAACGTATTTTCATTATAATAATCTAAAAAATATTAATTCTTTGTATTAATTCAAGAAATTTCATTAGATTTGGCAACGTTTTCCAAACTGTCTGTACACGTACGTCATAACCACATTTTCTACATAAAATTTGCAAACTTTGAGGTTATGTAATTCTTTTTTTTCGGTGTGTAATGCAATCGTGGTAAAATTTATATCAATTTTAGGTCTGGAGTATTCATGCAAGAGTTGTTTCAAACGATATAAATATCAATCATCCCTTTATAACCACGTCAAATTTGAATGCGGAAAGGAACCCCAATTTGCTTGTGGTTTGTGTACTTATAGCTCAAAGCGAAAATATAATTTGAATGCGCATTTGAAAACCGTACATAAAACATTTTGAAACGCATTGAACAGTTTTGTATCCAATAGAAATAAATTACTAGATTATGCTGATTTTTCTTTAATTTATACCAGACTCCTCAAGGTATAAATTAACTTGTCTTCAAGTGAAATTCCACAAAAATTCCTTCCTTTACTGTTACATGTAACATTTCCCCGAAACAAAATTACAAATGAAGGCTATACTGCTTTGTTTGCAGTAGCAAGAGGTACTAGATTCGTTAAATAAGGTTACACGATAAAAGCTGTTGAAAGCTTATGTTTGGGGCAACTTTTTACTCATAAATATCTCTACAAGTTGTTGGTTTCGGTTGTTTTAACTAAAGCACGTACCAACTAGGAAGAGGTTGTACAGTTTTAATGAAAAAATAATGACATAGTTAAAAATAATCAAGGACAATAAAAAAACTGTATTTCAACTTTCCAAATGTCTGGAAAAAAATAATACCTCTCAGAATTGAAAGAAGTGGAATAAGTTTCATGAGCTTTTTTAAAAGAAGCAAATTTTGGTGCAAAACTTGCTGCAAAATTTTGGGCAGTTTGAATGACGACAAGCTCTTTGATGACTTGTAAAAACTGCGACAACCAACGATATCAGTTTACCAAATGGTACTGGACGCCAATAGGATTGAGATTAAAGAGATAGAAGAGGCTATAGGTATCGGAAAAAAACGACGGCATCTGTAGAAAAAGAAAGTTTGAGCAACGCATCTTCTCACACCTCACTACCCACTTCACCAAATCCGACCTTCAGCGATTTTTCCTATTTCCAAACCTCAAAGTTTCACTTACAGGAGAAAAAAACGTTGAAGACGTTACAGTATACATATACACCTACTTTGAAGAGGAAGAAGAATCAATTTCATACAGTTCATTTCAGATCTTCATCAACTACTATGCAGTCAATTTTTCTTTTTATTGATCCAATTGGTAAGTATGTCAATTTGTGTCCCGCCAGATATGTCAGACGTAGCTCAGCTCTTGTTAATGCATGGAGAGTTGTGAAAATTTTTCGTTTTTATAAACATGATAATTGAATATTTTATTTAGATTATTATTTCATCAACGCTGAAGGAATGTACGGTTGTAAGAGATGCAAATCGTCGTATATGCATAAAGCAAATTTAAGCCGCCACATTAGATGGGAATGTGGCGGCGAAAGAAAATTTAGTTGCAGTAATTGTCAACGGAAGTTTAAGCAGAAATCTCATCTACAGTATCACGTGAAATCAAGAAATTGCTACAAAACACGACTACTAGTTTTAAGTCGACAAAATTGATTTGGTTATGTTCTGAAATGTTTCATAAATAAATAGATAATTCGTTTTTGTTTTTATTAATTTGTTTAACATTTTAGTATACTGGCGAAACTATTACACTCGTTGAAGCTTCCATTTTGTGTAAACCAATACTAGTATAAACTACTTGTGTGTAAATTCTTCTTCTACTCTGTATATTTTAAGTTAGTAGTTTATCTATGTAATTTAATACTGTCAATAAGGTTCCAGTTTCTTATTTTTTGTCTGAAACTTAATAGATCCAAATATTCTTATACGGATAAAGATTTTTAAGAGGCTGTGATGAAAACCACGACCTCGACAACTAAAATTACGAGGGTGGTTCAAATATAAACCGGTATTTTGTTATAACGAATTATATTATCAAGTAACAGAGCTGGTATTTTATACAGTCTCCGTAACACTCTTTTCTCACCTCTTCGGAAGCTTTTTCGTGAAAATCTCTCAGCATGTCATGTAAACATTCGCGCACGGAAGGTAGGATGTTCCAGTGCTTTCCAACTTGAATCGTTCAAAGTTTCCATCGCACTTCGGTTTGGAATATCGCGTCGTTTTGATTTACCGTGTTTGTTTGGAGATTACTATAATACTGCACGTTCCCAGTTCGTTTTTCACTGAGAAAAATAACTGCAACTACTACTCTTATGTCCCAAAACACGTAATACCTTCCTGGCTTACAGAATAACCTTCGCTTCAACTGAGTCGCCTTCGTCTTTCTTTCTCCACTCGATAGACGCGCGTTTACGCACCAGAATACTCAAGTCTGAATAACACCAAGATGCTGACAAATTCAGTTCCTAGTCAGCCACAAAATGTGGACAACAAAGATATTCAAATGATGGGATATGAGATAAAAATTACTAGAGACAACCAAACCACAGAACTGTCTCGAAGAACTAGGATGGGCTTCTTTGGTAAATTGCGAGATGTGCCAATCGGCCTTGAGAGAAAAGCCTTTAACCAATGCGTCCTCCTAGTCCTGACTTATGGTGCGGAGACTCTGACATTAACTAGAACAGCCTAAAATGGAAAGGTCCATGCTCGGCATCACTAGGAGGTATAAGATAAGGAATAACGAATTTCGCAGACGATCTGGAGTTGAAGATATCATAGACCAAATATTGCAGTGTGCAAGACATGTTGCAAGGATACAAGATAACCGATTGACAAAAAGAATTCTAGATTGGAGACAGACGAAATCCAAGAAGACTTCCTACGAGATGGACTGACGATATTAAAAGAATACGGACAAATTGGTCAGAGCAGAGAAAACTGGAAGCACTTGGAGGAGGCCTATGTCTAAGGCTGAATGATGATGATACTCAAGTCTCGTCTGTGCTGCATATACTGCAAAGAATTCTCTTCCCCCTCTTCATATCGCTGCTGAAGACGCAGCGAGTGAATGTCTGTTCAAAACTCAGATGATTTAGCACCCATCTGGCTGAAATTTAGTACAGTACTGCGTGGGCTTCCCAAAATGAGTTTTTATACAGCGGCGACGTTCTCATCGGTCTGGGGTTCCGTTACTTATTGGTCATTCATACATTTGAGTCTTGTAGAGGCAACAGACATTAGTACATCTTTCTCGCACTAAAAAGTGAGGTTATACGAGCGCATTTATTCAAAAATGGCGATTTATATTTGAATCACCCTCGTATATTCATTAATGTTAATGAACAAATATGTTTCATAACTTACAAGGGATGTTTAAAGACTAAAATCAACCTCAGTTATTCCAAAGTACTGCGCGTGTATAAAAATCGAAGTAAAAAACTCAAAAATTGAACATAGTTATTTAGATACGCTACTAACTTGAAAACTACTGCAAATTTCATTATCTTCTCTTTGGTAGAGGAACGAATCTTTGTTTTTTGTTTATCCTATATAATATTTTCTCTTGTAGGTAAAACGAAACGTGTAGATAACGCAAAATGGCCTTCGCATCTCGTTCTTCCTATGATGATATTGAAAGAAAACCTCGCTTTAGGCGTTAAAGAACCAAAATTAGAGCCGCCGGAAAGTCATTACGCTTCATTTATAGACGAGAAATGTTACGCTTGTTCGGAATGCGGTAAAACGTACAAAGTCAAAAGCTCTTTAACGAATCATAAAAAATGGGAATGCGGCAAGGAACCCAGATTCAAGTGTCCTTATTGTGATTATAAAGCTAAGCAAAAAGTCCATTTAACCAGACATTTGAGGAAGTTACATAAAATATTCAGCATCGATTCTGAATTGAATCAAAAAATTCTAAACGTATCGAATGATGGTGTTGATATTGGTGATGTAGATGGTGTTTCAAAAACTGAAACAAGCAATCAATAATATTTTTTCTATATCTAGATTATATTTACTAGTATCTAATTATATTGGTTACGAGGTTTGTTCTAAATGTACCCAATGAAATGTTATCATTTTATTAATGACAGTTTTTCAGTTTCAAACTATATATATACCATGTGATATTTCAAAAAAACTAAGAAAAAAACAATATTCAGTACAAATTTACAAATGCCAAAGCTTTTTCCAAATTTTCACACACTCGTTGTAAACTTCGACTGAAATGTCCTTCAATATCTTGAACGAATTACTTCGATAGATGGATTTCTAGTTTTGAAAATAGGAAAAAGTCGCAGAGATTGAATCTGGCGAATCCCGTGGCTATGAGTTGACGATCGTTACTTGTTTCGCCAAAAAATTAGTTACAGTTATACTGGAATGTAACTGCACATATATTTTTTTTGTTTCGAGCTCTTATTGTGTAAATTTTTGGAATTTACGATAGTTACACTATAAAATAATCATTAGATACTAGTAAATAATATATTTTTCTACATAGTTTTTTAAGAATTTTAAAGATATTTCCAAAGCAATACATTGACAATGATAAACGTTTTATAAGATTTTTCAATGTTATATTCTTTACATTCCATTTTATTATGAATGTATTTTCCTTCTAAAAAGACTGTCTTCCTAACCTCCTAAATTAGTTTTCGAATTACTTGATTCAAAACAAAATCATGATTTCTCCATTATACGTGCAGAAACAAAAATCTAATCAGAAGTAAGACAATGTTTTTTTAGTTTATCAATTCTTGTATCTTCATATCTAAATTTTAGTATGATTTTCTGAAAATTTCTCAATTTCTAGACATTATATATTGTAAATAAGCAAAGTTTGAGGTATTAACCAATTATTTTGTACCTCAATAATAGGGAACAAAAAATTATTTTCAAATGAAAAATACTAAACCCTCAATATCAAATACCAACCATCATTTTTATAAAAATACTATTTTATATATTAGGTTGGGAAAATTCTTTGAAACTCAATAAGAACTGTAGGTTTTATTGAAAAAATCTTCATATTTCGGGTTCTATCGATAAAAAATAGTTACAAGTCGATTTTTCCCAATTTTTTAACTTCTGTCAGCAATAATAATTCTTTTACAATTATTTCATTCTCTATATACTTCCTAATATTTTCTGAATACTATTTACATAACTTTAAACATTTCTCTTTTGATAACTAACATTGTTTCTTTGTAAACTGTTCCAAATTCTAACAAGCCGATATCAACAAATCTTTTATCTCCCTTAATTTGAATAATACTACAGTTTACAGTAAAACTGTCGCCGAAGAAATTTTAGCTATTGCTGACACCATCTGATCTCATATTTTCAACAATATTTTCCTGTATTTACTAAAATAAAAAATTGTGTGTGTGTGTGTCAGCTCCGACGCACGACTGGAGTTTACTCCTTAAGTTCAATAGTCTAACGAGACGCAAAAAGAGTTTATTTAACTTAAAAAAGATTGCTTGATTGCCAGAATATTTTGGGCTTCCTTCATTAATTTTTTTTTAATCTGTAAGCTCGCTGTCTCTCGGCTGGAGATTTTGGGGGTTTAGATTTTTTCCTAGTCAAAAAATATAAAATTAGAAAATTTATAAATGCATAATTATAAAAATTTTTACCGACTTTAAGAAAATTGATAAAAAAAGGTTTTTATAAACATTTTTTTTAAATTATTATAATTAATTTTTTATTTAAAATATAATATTATCTTAATAATTAACAAAAATGGTTATAAAAAGATAATTATGTCACTAAATCTTTTACATACAATAATAAATAGTACATAAAAATTATTTAAATAAGCTAAAAAATAACTTTTCGAAAGAAAATTATATAAAAACATTATTATAATGAAAAAATATTGTCGATTTTTCTGATAATATTATCGAATTATTGACTACAGTTGTTAATATTTAAAAATTATTTATAAAATAAATCATAATAACGTGGAAGAATTTATAGACATCGACAAAAAAATAAATTTTTGGTTATGTTAGAAATTTTCTATTTTATGTGGATGCGCTCGATAATTCATATTGGGTTGATTATCTAATTTTATGTGCCGTTTTCAAATATATATTTATATAAACTACATCGATAATTATTAAAATATTTAATAAATACAAATTACACATGCTCATACATATAATACATGAATTATAACATACCTTGCAACCACGTGTTTGTTAGATGTTCCGGCAATATCATCTACACCTCTTTCTGCCATAGTTATTTGAAAATATTTTCAGTTCACTTTAGCGGAACACAATGATAATAAAACTTCACAATGACAGCAATATAAGTATGTTGACACTGACAAATTAGAAAGTTGCGCATCATAGGATGCGCACCAAAAACGTAACGAGGTCATTCATGGATAGATTTTACTCCTCACATTTTTCTCATACCGGGCCCCTTATATATGCAAATCGATTCTTAAGGAGGAATCTCCAAAAACTTAACAAAAATTAATCATTTCTAATTTCTCGAAAACCGTCAAATTTTTTTAATTATAGCTGAAGGTTTTTTTATGTAATTTTCAGTCCTTATCTAGTGATTTAACAAACTGTTTCTTAATGTCCAGTTTCATATGTAATAGTGGAATGATAATCACGTCACAAGCTACTAATGAATTCTGGACTATATATTTTTCTTTCCAGGTTCCATATTTCCTTTGAAGACAAAATTTTTTTCATCTGATGCTCTTGTTTGACTCTATTGTCACCAGGAAAATTAGTGTATTGTTTCAAAGCCATTATCATCAACAAGTTTTTGACATGTCAACAAAATATAATACTGAAAAATAATGACGAAATTATTTCATAATATAAACATATTTTAGTGTCTGACAAAGCACATTCTTTTCTTTCAGTCTTGATCCTAGCAATTAGGAAGCTTGTTTGGAACGATTTAAATCCATTAAAACATCATCTTAATCATTTTGGAAAAATATTATGGCTCATTTGGCAAATCTTCAAAAACGTTTTATGTTGAACTTGATTCTTCATTGTCTTGTTCTAAAGATTCAGAACGGCGACGCTCACAAATAACTGACGTTCATTTGTAACCAGTTTGTCTTGAAAAACCTTTTTTCTACATGTTCATACAAAAAATGTCTAAAGCTTCTAAACAAGTCTAAATTATGTTTTTCACAATATATTTCTTTTAATGTTTTGCAAAATTTCTTCTTTATCAATGACTACTAAAAGACATTGACTTCATTATTACTGTGTAGAATTGAAGTTTACTATAACGTTCTAAAATCTGCCAACGAATTCCATTTTTGAACAAAACCTAGCCTTTGATTTTGCATTTCAACTTTGATGAATCAAGTACCTGCAAATTGGTTTTAACGAGGATTTATGAAAAGCAACTCCACGATAAATATTCATATATCAATCCAGTTAATACATAAATGTTACAAACATAAAATAGACAAAAATATCTTATTTTTTGATTTGAAACAAGTAGTTGAACTTAAATAACAAAAAAAACTTAGTAGAGACAAAATAATTTGAATAACGAAAACTAATTGGATGTTTGTATAATATTGCTTGTAAAAAAATCTGTCTGTTAGTAAATTTTATATTGAAAAAATAGATAGAAAGTGAGTGAGAAGTTGAAAAAATAACAAAAACATTCAAATCCAATTGTCGTGTATTTGTTCTTGCTTTTATTTTTTATTTCATACTCGCTCTCTTTCCAGTTAAGTTATTCATAAAAAATTAGAAGTTTATTGTTTTGTTATAAATATATTTCATATATATATATTTTTTTTTGGTTGTGGTGAGCTCTATATTTCACTAACTAAACATTAGTTTCTTGCCGTTTCTTAATATTTCAATCAAGATAAATAAAAAAGCTTCATACGAAAGTAGCGTGGAACCAATGAAATTTTTTTGAAATTATTTCACAAATTGAACTACACATACAAAACATATTGAATGCAACTTCATCATAACTATAGTATAAAAAAATTCAAATTAAAATATATTTTAAAAATGTTTGGAATTATTCAAACCACCGAGGGGAGACTTAGGGCAGATTTATTTATTAAGACGTGAATATATACCACATTTTCACGTCCCTACAATGATACACAGTATGTAACGACAGTTGACAGATGATGGACATCATAAAGCAAACGACAGATGACGGAAACGACAGTTGACGGGTGGATTATCGACAATAGAGCACGCACGGCAGTTCACAAATATAAAACACACGATAGATAGCAAAAACGACAGATGACAGAGAATACAAGACAATTGACAAATGGCACAGAACGACTATTTACACTGCTGATCTAATCAAAATATCGTTATATGGTTTTGATAAATATCAGACAACAATTATTAAAATAATAACGAAAACAAATCATCTATGAATACGATTGTGTGAAATCAACATCTTTCTTGTCGTGTCTATCTAACAGTGATAATCTTGAAGATATTTCATCTCACAAGTATGCTCCAAACTTGAAAGAGTTTTAGCTACTTGGACTCTAATTTCAGCATTTATAAATACGCATTTCTCACGATTTGTGAAGTTACTTTTATATTTCGAGCTTCAGTTAACTTTTCATAAAACTGTTTTGCTGCTATATGTTTTCTTCGTAAAGCTTACAGTCGCCAAAGTGGATTATCTGCAGGTGTAGTTGCCTGATCGAGCACTGGCATTCTATGATATCTTCCAGTCTGAATTTTTGTTAGTTTCTAGTAGTGTAATGCGATAGTTTTTTGGCTGAGTGTATTTAAAGATAATGAGAAGAATATCTCGACGTTTTCAATATGAAAATATATAGAGTTGCATTCATTATGTTATCCACCCTGTAAATATCTCATTCTGTGAAATTTTTCTGAAAAATCGATTGATGCTCTTTTAAAAAACATTTTTTTTTGTATATATACAGTGCTCAATATATGATAAAGACACTAAATATTTTATATAGCCTCCTTTGTTTCAATTTCTTTCTTCTGTGGTAAGTTCTTCACTTGGTTTGGGAAAGAGAGACAACAACAGGAATTAGTCACTAAAATAACATAATTTGAGGTAACAAAAACTTCATTTTATAATTAGGATAATCATCGGAAAAATACAATAATTACAAATCCAAATTTTAAATCCGAGCGCACTGAGGGAACGTTCATTATCATCAATTTAACCAATATTTCTGTTAATGGTATTAACAGCCACCAAATAATTTGTTCTTAAACAATTTCTTCGTGTGTCAGTCGAGTTCAGTTGGATCTGTGAGCAGATAAATTCTTTTTACGACCGGTAGGTTGCTGGCCTCACCTGACAACCCTCCTCCTTTACCAGGGCTTGGGACCGGCAATGGCAGTCACCAGGCTACTCTATCCACCCAGCAACCAATCACAAACGGTAAACCAGGGACACGACGATCTTTAGGAACATCAACATCTCAAGGATGACAAATTGGAAACTACAGGCCTAAGGACTACAATACAATGAGAAAAAACCTAGTAGGTTGAATTCTTCCTTGCAGTAATACGTAGCTTAAGTTACGATGGATTGTCACCTTTTATCATGAAAATTTAATGCTGAAAGCGATTCGATAGAGATAGAAATTGATGTAACCCTTCAGCGATGCACAATTTGATGCCTATGGGCACATTAACTAAACTAAAACAATATAATAACTTTTTGCTAAAAAATTATTTATCAAATTGACAACAAAGGCTAAATACAAATATATACTTTATATCTTTTGTTTCTTCTTGAGTCATTGTTGAGCAGTGTATAGTAATTATTATTGTAATTATAATTACGAAATTACCCGATAGACATGCTCAGAATAAGGTATTATTACGAAATTATGTTGAAAATGTTATAGGTAGTTAAGTGTTATAATTAAGATGTTAACTAATAATAATAGACAATACGTATCGTATCGGTGAAGGTTTCGGAAATAATAAATACCTCTTCAATGTATATTTTAACTATAAAATGCTTTATATATTTTTTACATCAAATGTATCAAATAAATCAGAAGATATTAAAGTGAACAATTACTCTAAATATATTTATTTATATAAAAAACAACTCATATATTCCGACACACATTATTATAGTAAATAATTATGTTTTTCTGGATATATAGTATTATTTTTGATATTCTGAACATTTGTCTATACCTGAAAGCTGTCATTTCAATGTTACGTCGGAATTTACACACCTAAAATTTGAAGTATCACCGTTTTTTCTTTTTGCTGTATCTGTATGTCCGTTAAATATGTTTCTTAGATCAAAGATATAGAAATATTAAGAGAATTGAAAAGTAGGTAGCGAAATTATCAGGGTTTAGAAAGAATTATATACTATATAAATAACATTACGTAAGGAAAGCGGTTTATTTGTGTATAAAAGCTTCTTTGAGAACGTTTACATGTTGTTGGAGTTCTATGTTTTGATACAATTCTATGGTGTAAGTTCCACTAAACTGTCGCTTGGTGGGAATCAATTCCAATCTCGTTTATTAAGCTCCCACAGGTTCTCTATGGGGTTCACATTCCCCAGCCAGTGATATGGTGCCGAATCGGGAATAAAGACGTATTCTGTATAACCAGGGAACAATTTTTCGAGTTGTGACAGTATTCTAGTTTCTATTAGACTCGTTTTTACTAATGCAGACAATGACATTTTAATAATTGACTAATTTAAGGCTAAGTCGTCATAATAGACGGCTGCAACGCTGATTTTAAGTAGATTTTTCAAATTTATCCTATACATTTAAAAACACTTTATCACGAATAATATCAGAAAAATGATCACTTTAGTGTGCAGCAAAGCTTTTACAACTTTAAACGTGAACTTCTTGCTGCACTATGAATTTAGAGTTGCCTACTCCATTTTCTATTATCTCTTGGTGCCGAGTTTTCCAATTTCCTTGTGTATCTCCTGGAATTCTTTTAATCCCGACAGGATCGCCATGTCAGGATTAAAAGATTATTTATATATTGGAAAATTGTTTGATGAATCTCTACAAGACAGTTTCATTGGAACTGCTGATGACCAGTTGCTATAGAATTGCTGTCTGCTTTAGTCATGTGTTGTTTGTCCCATAGCTGTCGCTTTTTATTCTTGGTTTCAGTAGAGGATGGGTTTTTCATAGTCCCATGACCGATCAGCTTTCTCTACTAACGGTTTGTTTTTTTTTTCCATTTTTGTTAACATCTAAAAATCTTCAAGACCTGTAGACTGTTCTTGGCGAAACGTGAAGAATGAAAAAGTAATTTTCGAAATTTTCTACTGGAGACGTGTCGAAAAGGAAAATTCATTTGAACTGTTGGAGAATTAAAAGCTAAATTATTAATCTAGAAACAAACATTATATGCTGGAAAAAAATTTCGTAAATATTTTAAATGCCAACTTATCAGAAATAATAATAATTATACCAACATCCACACTGAGTAAAATAACCCAAAGAAAGTCGATTTTATTGTCCAAAAAAATAAATTAAATCTCAGTAATTTCGTCACCTACTGTATTAGAAAACCATTCAAATGATTTATTTATCAAAGATTATCCGTTTATTTGCCATAGTCTGTTTATTAGCAATAAAATCATTAATTTTTCTATTTTCATTTCAAATCATATCTCATAAATATAGACATAAAGGATATTATTTGTATATGTTGCTTCAATGATTTTAATAAAACCATCAGGATTATATTTGATATCTTAATTTCATAATTACCACAAGTAACATCTGGAAAAATTCCATACAATTCGCTATAAAAAATTTTATTTTAGGTACAATTTATCTTATAAACCTCGTGGATAGTATAGATGAAATAGTATAGTTTGTGCCCAAAAAATTTGCCAATCTACCTTAACAGAACAAATCTGTTCTCTCTGTGAAAAATGTTCCTTCTACACGAGAACCCCTCTAAATTTTGATATCCTACGAAACTGGAAGAGTTCGGCAACATTGCATTTTAAAATAATACAATTTTTTATCGAAATATGAATTTACCAAGAAAACATGTGCGCGCTGTGATTTTCTATAATTTCCAGTGAATAAAAGCCTAAACCCACTAGCAACACGCCACTCCACACCACGCCATTCCACGTGGAACGATTCAAAAGTCTCAGATAAATGTAAAAACATATGCACACGTATTCATGGCGTGGCGTGGCGTGGCGATGCGTGTTGCTAGTGAATTTCGGCCTTAACGGATACAACACGCCTAGTGTTCAGTACTTCACGAACATCTGGGCTTCGTTGGAAGGCACATGTACAATGATAATTAATACTAATTGTCTAGCTACCTTTCTCTCGAATATATGTAAAAAATCGATCTGTATTGTCTGTAGCATTCTTCATTTTTCCTTCAGTTGGAAATATTGAGTGAGTGACACATACGATTGAGGAAGGTCTACGAGGTAACTCTTGCTGTTGAACTGGCGAGGGCAAATTCAATTTTATACGATCATCTTCATGTGAAAATAATTGTAACTTGTTACTAGATACGCTTAACGATTTCGAAAAGATAAATCTCGCGAGAAACTTTCGAAATGTTACAAAATGGTAACAACGTATTCTCTCAAAAATAGTGGATGGAATATGTGTACCAATGATATGTAAGCAATTTTCTTCCGTAGTTCAAAATGTTAATGAAAATGCCACATTTTTTGCACATAGATCTAATTGGATGTTCAATTTGAGAGTATTTGTGCACGGTTTTACTTTTTCCAACCAATCAAGTATATGTTTGTAATTAGAAATTGTAAAAATGGAACCTCTTAATCTAAAGCTTTTTTTTTAGATCCCAGTGCCCAACATAGATGTCCTCAATGTTCTAAATTATACAAAAACAAAAAATCCTTGACATCCCATCTTTCTAGGGATTGCGGAAGAGAAAAAATCCATATTTGCGATATATGCTTCGAAGCTTTTAGGAGAAGAGAGCATCTAAGAGGACACGTTATGAGACGACATAGAATTCTTCTTTATTAAATGATTCTAATGGGGAATTTACTTTTTTTTTCATCTACGAGATGTTGCAATCAAGATCCAGAGAATTTTCGAATAAAACAAACAGATACTATAAATCAAAGTATCCTTGGTAATCATCTCAAGTTACTTCTTTCCAAATTAAGGATTAATTTCACGTGCTTCTTCTTCTTTTACGAGAATTGATCATAAAAGAGTGTTCCCAAAGAGCCGCGGACGTTAGGAACGCTGCTGGTAGGAATTTGGTGAGACAAGCGTGTAGCTTAGCTGTCTACCACATTTATTTTTATCTTGGTAGCCGTGAAAGATGAAATTTGATTATTCTCTCACCAATGCCAGGTGCAAATTACTATCTGTGATTCGTTCCCTTCGGTGAACATTCATTAGAAATTGTGCAAAATGTGTAGAGGAAAGTGTATGAGTGTCCTTATGTCCATCGTTAGTTATTCTGAAAGTGAAAGAAGCCGAAGAAGTTTAAGCAATTTTGCCCTGCGACAAAATGATGGTAAGTATCTTATGGGACAGGCACAACAATTGTTGTAGATCGCTAGAGTCAGAAAAAAGGAGAGTCATCTCCTTTACAGCATTGACTTGGCCACCATTGATTACATTTCTTCTTTGAATGAAAGATACGCTTGAAAGGGACGCATTTCACAACTGACGATGAGCTGAAAGAAAGATCTTAACCGACGTGGTGGAAGACTTCTACGACTCTTAGATAAGATGATACACCTCATGTTTTATGTCGAAAATAGAGGGAAGTCTAAGCTTTGGAACTATGTACTATTGCCAATAAACATGTTTTTCGTTGTGAAAATTCCTTAGAATATTTATTTTGTGGACAAATTTCATACGATCAATGAGGAACAGGTCGGTGCGTTGTTATACAAAATCCAGTCTGTCTTCAGCCGCGCTATGCCACTAATATAGAACTGTTTAGTTACAGTTTGATCAATAAAACCACATTCGTTGATGATGCCTTGAATTTCGAGGAAAAACTAACATTCCTCACCTAATTCTATACACTGCTCAAACAGTTATTGTGATTATGATACGCGTGTTTTTGGCGTACATTTGTCTTCATACACCAATTGCAATTGCATAGGGTTTTTCGTCAGATGGACGAAATAACGCTGTGTTGCCAGTATCCGAATTTATGAACAAACTCCCGGAATTTGATTGCCATCTCTGGTTTGAAAAATTTTTCTGAATTAGACCAAAAATTACAGTTATTTTGCTTATTTTATTAGTTTACGTGTTTTATCACAGGCCTCAGAGGCGTTTTTTGACTACAAGTTTTGTTAGAGGACATAACTTCTTTTTTTTTATTTCAAAATGCAAAATATGAATTCCCTTGATATTTATAGAGTAGTTTATTTATTTCTATTGAAAATGATATTCAATTTATACAAATTTATATAATTTTTCAATTAGATGAAAGATAAAGATTGAAATTGAATATCTTATATATAAAAAATGCACCTTCTTATACCAAAAATTACATTTAAAATATCACACAAATCAATATAAAGTTATGTATTGAAATAAATAATTTTAATTCGCATTTTCTAATTTTATTTTCCCTTCGTATCCTCTGGGCTTCATCATTGGAAGCAGTTAACACATAACTCTCATTTCCAACCAAATCGAAATACTCTTTTGATAATTATGATTATTTTTTTTCTAAATTTGGTTCTACAAAATCACACATTTAAAGAAAACATGGATTATACCAGTAAAAATAGTTTTAAAGTTGTTCTGACGTCTCCAAGATATAGTCCATGTCCATATCACTAACAACTGAATATTCTGGACAAAAATTACGAGCAATTTTTCATTGTAATCTTCTTACACTTTTCCCAGGAATGTTCAATAAGTTCTGTGCCCTTTTTATTAAAAGAATTATCAAGCTCCTCAGAATAGCCACCACCACCACCAAGCCATTTTTTCAAGTGTCGAAGCAGAAAATAATCTGGGGATGCTAAATCTGTCGGTAGCAATTCAATCTTTAATTTTCGTCTTTGCAATAACGGATGTGTGAGCTGGTGCATTGTTTTGATAAAACAACACTTTATTCTTAGCCGAATGCGGCCGTTTTTGCTTGATTTCTTCGCTCAATCGTTGCAATGAGTTCGCATAATGCCTGCAGACAGTCTTTGCCTTCTTTGGAGCCGATTCTCCCATTGTTTTGATTGTAGTTTTGTTTCGGGTGTGAATTGATAGACCCACGTTTCATCCACGGGTATGAAACGGCGTAAAAATTCAGGTTTATTTTTATGAACAATGCCAAACATTCTATGGGAACATCCTCGTGATGCTGTAGTACGTGATGAAGCGGATCATAATGGACTTAAGAAGAATGCAACTAAATTTGGATACATTCCTATGTTTATAAAACCAATAAAAGGTGCTTTTTGACTTTCGAATTACTATGCCATGGTGTCATTTGAGGAACTGATCTAAAATTTTTGGTTCGTCGTATAGTGGAAAGTGTGAAATTTTGAATTATTGAAAATACACTAATCATCACTTTAACTGATGATCTGCAAATGTACGGACTGAACTTACGCCCTACTTTTTCATCACCATCACCACAGATTATCAATTCTTTGTGAAACGCACCTTGAGAAATCAGACAAAGTTCTTCAGCGACTTTCTCTAATTTGAATTTAAGAAATAAATCAACTTACATATATTATAAACTCGCCCATAATTGTACCTTATATTTATTAAATTTTTAGGATTTATTTATCATTGTCCAAACTGCTTGAAAATTTACAGAAATGCAAATAGTTTGAAAGCTCATCTCTACCTAGATTGCGGTAAAGCTTACTCCTTCGAATGTAGCATTTGCCACTCGAAATTTAAAAGAAGACAACATCTGAAAGGACACATAGCCAGAAAACATTACTTTTGAAAAAGCATGTAAATTAGCTTCACTTATTGGAAGAACGATTCGAATGCAATTAATGGCCAATGTTTTGAACAGAAAATCATTTTTAATGTAATAATGATAATTAAAGCCTCTGTTTATTAGAAAATTGTTTTCCAAGGATTATTTTGTTGATATTATCTCGAAATAGTTTTCGTTTTCTCTCGAATATCGTTAATTTTTGAAAGCACTGACGACGGTTGTTGTAATTGCAAGCGAAACGTTTTAAAATAATAACTGATGGTGATAGTATTCATTCCGTTATTTTTTTTGTTAAAATGCATTGTTGGAAAAGGAAATATTTTTTCAATTTCGTTTATTTTATAATGATTTATAACTAACCGATAACACTGGTGGTGTCTCATCAGTAATGTCGTTTAACCGCAGTGAATTTTTATAATAAACGGTATGAACTGCGATAAAAATGAAATTCTTGTATAAAAACCGAGATTAGTATATATATTTTAGATCATTGACCCTTGTTCTCACTTAAATAAAATGCGATGGAGTGAAACTCAAAAAAAAGAGGATACTAAAGGATGTTCGAAAGTCGAGTACCTCGTTGTGTACCTACCCTTAAATCGTAAACTATAATTACATACAATTTATATAACTGAATTATCACCCAGTCGAATCGCTTTCCTAGTTTTTCTTTTCAAATGTTGAATTAAATTATTAAATACTGAATTAGGCATTTGCCGAGGTTTGCTTGAAATTTTCTTTTACAATTTTTCATGTCTGGTTGCTTCCCAATTTTCCGAATATACGTTCGGTTTCAAATTCCATTCCCAGACTTCTTAATGAGCAGTTGCCATATCTGGCAAAAACTCTGAATTTTCTTAAAGATGCTTTTTATTATAAACTGTATTAATCTAAATCAAACACATTGTATATTTTGGCGGTTACAAAGTTTCTAGGATAAATTTACGTTGAAAAAGATAACAAATCAAAACTTCAAAACTTTCTGTGTTTTTTGAAATATATTTCTGACAATAATAAGTTTTATTATTGGCCTTTCCACTCCCGTCAAAAGTAAAATATGTCTCGTCGTCGATAATCATTTCCAAACCTTTATTAGGCTAAATCTCGTCACAGACTTTTGTTGTCGTTTTTATTTTTGTTGCTTCTTAAAATATTTGTTTAGATTGTTGCTCACATAATTCTTATCTATTTCCAATTTTCGCAAACTGACTCCCAGTTTACCATGAACCGCTCTAACCAAAACTTCTCTCTTCTATTATTATTAAATACCTGTCATAACACGTCGACAGATAAATTGTTTGTCTAGCTATCCCCATTCTTACAAAGTGATTTTGAATTATTCAGATTTTGACTTTTTTCCACAAAACAATTATTTCACGTCGTTGGTTTTCTTATTGATTTTCCATTCGTGAAACTAAACACAGAGACGTAATGTTGATATTTGACACATTTGACAACTGCTAAAATGCGGGAAATGATAAATAACATTTTCAATCATCCCCTATTTTACTTACTAAGCTGTTTTTTTTGTCCCCACACCCTTACATTATCTGTAATTCTGTCAATAAGTTCGTTGCTTATCCAGCAACAAATTTTACTTTTAAAGAACAAAACATGTAAAACACCCTGTAGCAGCAGTATATTTTGAAGCCCAGCGTCTAAGGGTTATCAAAACTGATCGCCCCGACGTCTTATAAATAAATATTTAAAAAGAAATCGTGGAGAAGAATTTTTAAAGAAATTTTAATACGATTTCCAAAACTTTCATAAAATAATTATGGTAAAAATTAAGAACCAACAGATTTGGAAATGGATTAAGGGTAACAAGTTAAAAATTTTGATAATAACGATACTGATGATGATGATGATGAAGAATTTAGTACGAAACATATTGCAGATGGCTTTCGAGATATCGTTTTTATCCTTCAACAACTTATTAAAAAAAAAAACTGAATTATTTGATTTGATTTGTCTGCATTATTATTAATAAACAATTTTATAATTTCGTACTAGTTTTTCTAAAACCATCATTTACATTATTACCGATATAATAGAACAATATAAATGTATAGTTAATAAATTTTTTTTCGCTGCTTCTAATTGAAAAAAATTCTAGGTGAACAAGAAGCACACGAAACAATCATACGCATACTACTCAATGATCACAAAAGTAAAAAATTCAAATGCCCCAAATGCTCCAAAACTTATAAACACTCCCATGTTTTACGTCGCCATATTGTATTCGAATGTGGAAAAAAGCCTCAGTTTATGTGCTCCATCTGTGGACAGAAGATGAAGAGAAAGGATGAAATAATGAGACATATAAGGAATTTGCATCTAACTGAATAAATTAATATGTAACTTATTGTAGTTTGAATTTAATAGAAATGTCAGTAACCGATTTAACAAATGATGAATATGTTGATATATCAAAATCGAATTTACGTACATTATACGACATTTTATAAAAAAAATAAACTTTTTCTTAATTGGGAACATTTTTTCTCGCAACAACACACTTGACTGCACCCCACATTGTATTTTCTTCTTTTCATTAGTTTTTTATCCACATCTGCCAATGGTAACCATATTTTTATTCGAGAACAATTACAATCAGGCTAAGGTCTATAATAATGGCTGATCCTGGTTCTAGAAAAGATAAATATAGAGGAAAATTACTTCTCAAATAAATCTGATTTGATTTTCTTGTGATATAACTTATTTTAGATGAAATAAACACGTTTAAAATAACGCAGAAATGCTGATTTTTTTTTACTAGTACTATAAAGTACTTAAGAGACCTGCTGGCTGCGTAAGACACGAATTCCGCCTTGTAAAGCCACACTAAGGTAGAAACCCACTAGTACACGCCACGCCACCCTACGCCATGCAAAATTGGTTGGATTTTATGAAAAAAATTCTCAGTAGCTTTGAGTACGTTATGAAGAGCTCGTCTTGTGGCCTAGAGACTGTGGTATCTGTGGTTTTCCAGAACCAAAAAATAAGAAGATATCGGATCGATAAAATAAACAAAAATCGTGAGAAACATGGTGCTTTTCAAGTATTAATCCGAGAACTGGAAGCAGATCCTAATCGGTATCATATGTACTTCCGTATGAATAAAAAACAATTTATTTACACAATCCCACATGGGATGGCGTGGCGTGGCGTGTTGGTAGTTGTTCACTACCTTTATTCCGTACATTTGACGCACGCTTACCACATGGATTGAAATATTGGGAAGAAGATGTTGGGAAAATGATACAATTTGAATATATGATTGTGAATTCATTCGCTCTGAGAAAATTTTCAGTACAAATAATTTTTTGAATACAGTAATTAGTTTTTATTTAAGTCTCGATCTTTATAATCATTTTATTATAAAATTCGAGACTGCTTTATCATAACCAAAAGGGTTCTGAGAATAGGAAGTGATTATTGTACAGGTAATAAAGTATACAGGTACAAAATACAACGGATCTGTTTATTAGTATCCGGTGGGGTCAGATGGCACCTGCTCCGGTTTTCTCCGGATAACTATGTTCCACAAAACTCAAATGACTCAAGTAACGATGATTCCGGTAGTGAAAAAGAAGATTCCGATATCAATATTGAGGAAGATGTAGCCTCTATATGATTTTTCTCTTTTTTCAATAAAATATTTGATAATTAAAATGAAATTTTACTTTGGATTCATCAAAAAACATTTTTCGTAATATTATATGGTTATTTTGGCGTCTATACGAGGTATTTATAAACTTGAATTTGAATTGTTTCCAAGAAAACTGTAGCTTTAACAAAAAACGTGTAAGGGATCTTTTTTATTGAAAAATACTTACCCTACAACTTAGTATTTTTTTAGTTTCCTTCATGTTTAACGCAGTCTGGAATAAAAGTAAATTTGGAAATCAAAATATTGAATGTCGAAATTAATTAGTATACTTTGAAATACTACTACAAAAAAAATCGGCGTTTTTGTTTATGTTTTTCTTTTTATTTTTCAATTAATTATCATTATTAATACCATTAATGATATTTTATTATTGCATTATCTTCCTGTTGATTTGATAATGTATTTGGTACCTCAATCAAATAATTTTCAATCTTTCTTTGGATAATATCTTTTGCAATATTAATTTGTGTACGTCCCTTGTATTTCGCAAAACGTAGGGACATTTTGTATCAATATAGTTCAATTTGTTTTAAGTAATGCCTGGTATACTGACTTGTCCACATTTCCCTGAAATTATCACTGAATATCTTCGAATAATTGTCAATTATATTTAACGATACACAGTTGCCATATTTATTCAATATTTAGAATACTATAATGGCAAAAGGTAATTCGTTTCAGTTTGTTGTTTTCCTTTTTATATCAGCATATGATAGCGGTGAACATTTTAGTGAAAATAAATAAGTTATTAAAAACTGAAAAATTGGTTACTGACAATCCTACTGAATTTGTAGTATAGTAAAAAAAATATTTTCTTGTAAGTACAACATCACAATTTATTTTTCTATAGGCATTAAATATTAAGGATACTTAATGAAGTTTTTGATAAATTTTCAACGGGCATTTTCGATCTTTTTAGTTTACCAAAATTTCTGATTGGTTTTTTCAATTTTTCAAATTCTTTTTGCTCTTATTATTAGGAAACTCGAAATTTTCGAAATTGTAGCTTTTTAATACACAAAAATATCTTAAAATTCCCAATCCTTCTATTTTATTATACAATAATTTTTTCTTTTTACTTTAACATGTTTTTTTGATACACAAATTGGACACGCGATTGAAATAATATTCTAAGAGCTGGCAACGTTTTTTAGAGAGAGTTTGAGATAGGCCAGTTTTGTGATATGCTCTCTCTCACTCTCCCGGACCCCATACGAGCTAGCTGGCTGGCGGAAGTGGTTCCGTTCATCAGTTCGCATCCTACCTATACAGGGTCCTTCTTAAAAACCCGTGCTGAGTGGTATTTTGAGGACTGTGGATAGCACACGATGGATAGCATCAATGGCCTCCCCGTTCACCGGATATCAACCCATTAGATTTTTTTCTTTGGGGTCGTATAAAAGATATCGTGTATGCTTCGATGCTAAATACAAAAGAAGACTATCAGGAAATGCATTTCGAACTCTTTCACCGTAAGAAATTCGAAACGCCACTCAGCATGGGCTTTTAAGAAGAATCCATAAATGTTTGGAAGTTGAGTATTTTAAGTTTTGATACGTTAACGTTAATTGAACTTTCAACAACTTTGTTCCTTAATAGAAAATGTCGGATAAACTTCCGAAAAACGCCAAGAGGAATAGAGGAATTGGAAGGTAAAAAGATAGGGAATGGTCACAATCGAATAAGGACTAAGAAAATATACCTGAGATCGTGCGTATGCGCGGAAAACGTGAATAAAAAATTCGGTCAAAAAAGACCTAATCGTGCCACGAAAAAACAATAGAAATACGATAGTAAACGCACCGGACCTAACCTAACCTAACCTGACCGAATCTATAGCATCGGCGTATTTCCTAATCTCGAATTAGCAATAAAAACAATAGAAATAAACGAAAAGCAATTTTACTCCACAACAATTTAGTCACTTTCATCATCCTCTTCCATTGGAGGTCGATCATTCTTTCCAGGATACAAAACTTTTATATCTACAATGATTACATCGAATGGATCCACATTTTTTCGCCGGACTCGCCGTCTTCAGAGAAATTCACAACGATGCAGGTACAATTTACTTCTGATTCTCCCCCTCGATATTCTCCTTCTCATATGCTTGCAGCTGGATTCAATATTTTGGGTGTAGGCCCTTGTTTCAGGGTCAACAAAGTGCTCTTGATGGTAGACTGTAAAGTGCTGGTAGCCTTCACTTTCTAGCACCAAATATCTTTTCCAGCAGTCAGTATGAATGATATTCCCGACTTTGACATGCTTCCTTATCAGCTCCATCAATGTTTCGACACTTCTGGAGTTATCGGGACCATCCCCACCAATTTGGCCTTCATCTTCATAAGCTCGGTCTAAACTGTCCATACAAACTTCACGGGCATAGTTGAAGACGTAGCTCTTGTTTCCAAGATTGAGGCCTCTTTTATCGTCTTCTCTTCAAATAAAAATCCTCGCACAACAACAATAGGTGATGTTTATTCTTTGACGGACATTAGTGTGCAATCGTTCGAACCATGTGTCTTCTGCCGCTGAACCTTTATGGTCGAACTATATGCCTTTGATGTTTCCGAAACATCTGAAGTGGCCAAAAACGGTACCATCATCATACCATTTAGTAAACTACAAGTAAACAGTAAACACAAGATTATTTGGCCCAAATTTATGCTTGAGCCTCTGTTGGCATAATTGTTGCTATTTTAATAAGGTTCCATCTTTTTGGGAAGGTCTGTATCTGGGATGATGTTATTTGTGAATAATATGAAGGCGCAAAATGGCGGATATTTCTGCTCCTACTTGCCTGCGCACGAAATGACCGCGATTTTCGACCTTGCAAAGTCGCGGGAATTTCAAAAATATCGACGTCGCCTGTAAAATTTCATTGGCGTTTTTCGGAAGCTTAGCCGAAAATATCTATCCTCAAAATCAGGTGAAAGTTACATATAATAAACTTTTTTTAGTCATATTAAGTTTTCCAAAAAACTGTAAACTTTACAATCCATTGGATATCTAAGTTATTCATTTCGTGTTTATCAGAAATATGTAATCTGGAAATAACGTAGTTAATTTATTATCAAATCATGTTTAATATAATAATTTTGAATCATTTGTAGCAAGTTTTTATTTAGTATCCTTGACTAGGATAATTTACTTAATAAACGTATTAACTGAATATTTTTTTTGCCTACACTAATCCAATTCCAAATCGGTTTAGTATGTCCTCGAAGCGTTTGGCATTTGATAAATTAGAATTGAAGCACATAACTACATCAACCACTCATCATTATTCCTGGTGGATTTACAAGAGAAGAGATGAAGGTGAGAAACAAAAAGTTACCGAAGATATAACGGGAAATCGAAAACAGAAAAATGGAATTGCTTAGCTTAGAGGAAAACCACCAACCACTTGAGACGGCTCTCTAGAAAAGATTCTGTTAATTATATTAACGATCTTGGTGATGGATAGATAATATGAGGAAAACAATCTAAAATACAAATTAAAAATTATATTATTATGGACTAAAATGCTATTGTTACTTTTACTTAGACTTCTTTAATTTCAATTTTGAATTCTTTCTCGTTTTAGTATCAACCTCTTTAACATACTGCTGGTCGCTCTATTTTCTGCAGTAAAAGGAAACCGGAAAACATTTATTAGGATTAACGTGAACCAGTGGAGATTTTTGATTCGCTTCTTTCAAAAATCGACTCCCATCCATGCATTTCCATTCTCTTCGCATCCTAATTATCAAAATAGCATAAATACAGTGCCTTCTAATTATTTTTTGGGTCTAAAATCGTTCCAATATTTTTTTTACCAAATTATCACTTTTCCGTTAAATTCTGTGAGTAGCTCCGAGTTATCATCAAGTGGTGAAGTGAAGTAATTAAAGATTATCTTGTTACTAAATTCGGTATAATCCCCAGTTTTTTAGAGGGTCTTAAAGGGAATTAAAACAGGAAGTATATAATCTATAATTTACAGAATTTAGTGTAATATACAAAAATTACCTCATACATATTTAGATAATTTCTGTTTCGTAGCTAATGAAATCTACTTCAATAAGTAATTTTTTTTTAGATTATTATGTCGACGAAAACGGTGCATTTTGCTGTATAACATGTCACAAAAAATATAAAAGAAAAAATGGTTTACGACAACACAGAAGGTACGAGTGTAATCAGCCGGCACAGTTCGAATGCCACATTTGTTCCAAGAAATTCAAACAAAAAAATAATCTCACTGTTCACGTCAATGGCGTCCATCAAAAATTACTTCCATTGAAAAATTCATTTTTTAGTCAAATGATAAACAATTGAATCATCTTATGAATGTTGGTAATTCTCTAACGGAATTTTATTTTGTAGAGTATATTAATTAATCACCCTATATAATAACCCTCATATTGTGAAACGGGTACCTAATAATATGTATTTTACTTTTACGAACTCGTCTACGACATGGATCGTGATGTAGTTCCTGTCCGGTTATAATGAAAGTTTAAAATTTGACGAATACGCCGATTCAGGGAAATCGTTTGATGTTTCTTTTTATATATGTTTCTATCATATCGACGATTTTTTATATTTTTTCTTTATATGATTTCTAGGAAGGCCTTTTTATCCGTTAGTTTGTTTTCTTCATAAAATTCTAGGAATTCCTTTTTGATCTAAATTCGAGTAAGTCCAGTATAAGTTTTCAAATAAATTTCATAAGTAAAATATCGTGTATATAAATTTACCCCACTGTTGAAAAACAGTTTAAATAGATTAAGTGAGGTTAGGTTATAGTCTATTTAGAGTCCATGCGAAAGAGATATTTTTAATCCCATTGATGGCAAACGCTAAATGCTAAAATAAAAAAAAACAATTATTATCTTTGAAACTGATATAGGGTATTAAAGTTGAAAGACAGAGAACATCCAATACCAGTAAAGAGATCTGGTACCATATCTGTAAACTATCTCCTTCTAACAAACGGATAATTCGATTAAGCTACAAATTCCTTCCTTCCTTTTTGTCTGATCCTCTGAAGAGCGTGATGTCAATCGACCTTTTTGTCGATATTAACATCCCCAATGACTCGCAGTTGCAACGATGGGCTTGTAACCACTAGTTTCGACGTTATTACGTCTCAACAGAGTGGTTTAACAACCCTCATTCGGGCTTGATGCAACGTCAAATAGCGTCGCTTTGGTTCATGTAGTTAAACATTCCCCTTGTAACTGCGAGACATTGGGGTTGTTGACATCGACAAAAATGTCGTTTGACATCACGCTCTTCATAGGAGATGTAATTGAATATTTTTGGAGTTATCACCCAGGAAAGTTTTCTCCGTTGAAGAACAACAGAATATATTGACGCGACATTAAAATTTAATATAATCAACTAACCAATAAAACTAACCTATAAAAATTTAATGTAATTCATAATCAAACCAATGAAAATTAACAACAATTTCTATAATAACCATAATTAATAACGTCAATATTTATATCAAGTAATGACTATGAATACATAAGTATTTGAGAGCTCAGAAATATATTATTGTTAGTACACTTTGGTGTTCAATTTTGCCAGCTAGATTATGAGAGTTTTCGTAGTGGGATTGTGGCAAAATTGAACGCGAAGTGTACTAACTCTAATATATTTTCGGCTCATATTTGTTTGATGATTGTACCGTAACCACAGTTATTCAAATTTTTGTTTTGCTTGGAATGCAAATCTAGTAAGTATATGAATGTTAGAATATTTTGCAAAATGTAGATTTAGAATTGTTCTAAATATTACAAATAATTTCTTCGTAGGCTACATGAATTGCTATCTTTGTGGAAAACCTTATAGGAAGACGACTTCGCTATATTTTCATCAAAAATACGAATGCGGTAAAGAAAAACGATACAAATGCGAATACTGCAAATATTCAAGTTATAGAGCTGCTGATCTTCGTAGACATTCCATAGGAAAACACAAACAGGGAACTGAAATTGACTGTTTACAAGAATATTACTAAATTATATTTGTTTAATTCTAATTTTACACATTCTAGCTTTCTATTTTCAATGTGATTTATGTTTTTAATTTTTATATTAGTTTATGGTCGGATGAATTCAATGTGTGCAAAAAATTGCCATGATTTGACTCTGAAATAACTACATAACTTTGAGCTTTCCTTACAAAGTTTCAACTGCAACCGGGCAAACATTCACACGGAAGAAAACATAATAGTTTGTACAAACTAGTGGAATCAGAACAAAAATCTTGTAATGGGAGATAGTCAGCTAAAAACTTTTATTTTGACAACCTAAAACTTGTCTCAAAATCTACTTATCGTATGGTGTCCGAGACTACAGAAATTCAAACGTTAAAAAATATATGCTTCACATATTTACAACAAATATTTCGTTTCCTATGGGTTTTATGCTATTTATATTTATTATGAATATTGTAGAGAACTAAATTCTATACAACTTTTGTTTAAACATTTTTTTTCATATCTTCAACCATTTTCGAGATAGGGGCCAGATGGCGCGTAGTGTTTAACTATTTAAAGTATTATTCGAGGTCAACCCGTAGTTCTGTTTAAAAATATATAATTCTAAATAATTCACATTTTTTGTTAACTATTAAGTTATAAATAATAATCTATATCCCGAGATATTTTGTTTAATGGAATTTAGCATAAAATATAAATAAAAGTCCACATATTCGTCAAATAACATCATAGATGGATAGGACGTGGAAGTTTATTTATTTAGTCGCCCAGATTTCCAGACTTAACCTGCTTAGATTTTTATTTGTGGGACAGAACAAAAGATCTCGTTTACACCAATAGACACACGGCAATAGATGATATGATTGAAATAATTCGACGCGTTAGCGATTAATTTCATGCAGTAATTATTTGAAAAGATATACCGAAACGTATTAAATCAAAAATACGCAGAATTTGTTAAAGATTTTGATTATTTATATAAAGTGCCACTTAATAAGATAAATTTGCATTTTTTATTTTATAGTTTCAAATGCGCTCTCTAGTGATGGATCTGGAATTCTCAAAATAATTTCCACGTGTTTGTCGACGCCATTTTTGTCATAATTTTTTTTCCCGAAACTTTAATATAATCAGTTCATAGTTGCCCACTGAGTGCACAGATTATAGGGAATATACGAGAATGGTTCCAGAAGTACCTGGCCCAACAAAGAAAATACAAAAATTCGGCTTTATTTCTCGATGGAAACATGTTAATGACGCTGTTTTTGCTGCATTGTGAGCAAACATGGCAACCACCTTGCGCACAGCTTTCCCATGTCCAAATTTTTGATCAATAGGCGATGTACCACACTTTTTAAAATGTACTATGTCTGCTAGATCACGAACTTTCAATCGACGATCACCCAGTACCGCTTTGTAAATTTTCTGGAGTCGTCACCTCGGTCGACCACTGCGATGATGGTCGTTTAAACTCTGCTAGTAGAATCTAGTTCAGCTCGTTCACTATTGATGGCTTCTAAAGAAATACCAAACAACGTGGTGTCTTCAAACTTGAAACTTATGATTTATATTGTATCAGTGGTGTTTTTAAAGCCGCCAAGTCAGGCCAGGTACTTTTGGGACTATTTTCGTACTTAAGTAAATGTTAGGATCAGAAACGGTGAACCTCAATAATAAATTTATAGTTTTTCAAAAAAAATCATTTCGTAAACTTTGTACTAAAGTTGATGTACAGATACATTTTAGTGATTTTGACTGATTATATTGAATAATGTAATATAGCTATTAAATAAACTATATTGAATGTAATCGATGTAGTATTCAATAATTATAATTCACAATTTTTTAAAAAAAATTTCAAAGTATCTAATATCCTTTGATGTGCACCTCCAACCAAAATAATCAGAGAGAATCCATAAATTCAATCGAGCATCAACATAGAAATGTTGATTTTATTTTTTTATATCAAATCCCCATCCGATTCACCTTAATTATCTTTATCTTGAAGTAGGTACTTCTTGTTGGATTAAAGCATTTTTTTTTCATACTCCACTTTCGAAATTTTGTTAAATACCGTGGACACCTGCAACTACAGTACTACCAATTTCCAAATCTCGAAAAAAAGTGAAGATTAGATCTATCTATGGAAACTTGCCTGGTGGCTGCTCCGTGGACCCCTGGTGGTCCATCCCCTCACGTTAATAATTCGTTGAGGGTAGGTTTTATTGGTTCTGGCATCTTCCGTAGTATAATCCCTCTTTCCTGTGGACTTTAAATGTAGTTAAACGAATTGAGACGAAGGGGAAATTTGTCTGGTTGCACGCGTCTCCTGAACCTTCGTTTCGTTAAATAATACTCCATTTTTTGTTTTTGTTTTTAATAAACAGTTATTTGAATATAATGTAATATCTGTTTTTCGGAATGTGAAATGTGCACTATCTTATTTTTCTACTAAGTTCACTGGTCGCTTTCAAATAAGTGTAGTTCTTGATATATTTGATTTTTGATCAATAAAGCACAGAAAATCTGTTTTATCAACATTTTTCGCTGATACTGTTATTTGTAAATCACAGCTAAGAAGTTTCCATACCTTCGTTCTTAATTATTTCGTTTCGAATCCAAATAAAAAAAACTTCTAGCTTAATAAATGTAGTTTTGACAGGTAGGCGTTGGTTTTTAATAAAAAAATAAAAAATTTACTACATTTTCGCTCAATTGTTTGTATTATACAATGTACCATCGCTACGACCATAGCATCCAGCCACAGAAAAAAATCAACACACAGTTTTAGATATTTGTGATAATATACAGGGGTCGATCAGCGTGCTAAGGTAAAAACCGAGCTCATTCTTATTTGATTGATCCTCGTTTTGACTTAACTGGTACAAAAATGCGATGGTTCGAACCTCGAAATGACCACCAGTATGCTTAAGGTAAAGCAGGAATTTGTGTTATTATGCTATAGTCGAAAGTGGTTGTATACCTAAATCAGATCATCGCACAGATTAAGGGCGTGGGGACAAAAAATGTTTTAATTCAATTATTTACACTACACTCATAAAACAATGGATAGTACTAAAAATGTACGGAATTTTTCGTCCCCACATCCTTATTTCAATCAAATGTACTTAAAACATTTATGTAAGGATCTTAATGTAAATAAATTTCCTTTTTGTTCAAAAAATACATTTAATTACTGTTTCATTCAACAAAAACACCCTCTTCCCAAGAAACTAACAAATTTCCATGCCAATTGGATGATGGATACACAAATGGATACGATATAAACAAGTAGCACTTTCCGATGGGTTATTTTATATAAGTGAAATCCCTTCCTGGAAAAATTGATGGTGTTTTGATGAATTTTCTTTTTGATCAAATTGAATCAATTTCCACTTTCAAGTGTAAAATTTGAATCTTTGAAAAAAAATAGCGGTTTTAGCTGAGAAAAACCTCCTAAACCTATCGTCATTAATTTAAGAATTCTCACATATAGTATTTTCTTAGCTAAAAACATATTTGTTTAAAATGTATTATTAATCGTACCAAATATATTTTTAGGAAGAATGAGATATTATTGCATGACATGCGGAAAGTCCTACAGTATGAAAAAGAACCTGCGAAGACACCAAACAGTCGAATGCGGCAAGGAGAAATCTTTCCTTTGCCAATATTGCGATAAAAAATATTACTATAAACAAGAACTTATGATACATTTAAAACTGAAACATGATTATTGTGCTTTGAAGCAACAAAAAGAATTTTATTGGAGACGTTGATGTGAAACTATTATTAGCAACGTGTAAAGTTGTCCATCTTGAAAATAACAGTTTTATAGCACTTATAATATAACTCATAGATACGACGGTGTAATAAATCTTCGTGACCACTACAAAAACAATAAAGGATGGAACATAACACATCACTCAATAGGTCGTGGGACTAACTAAGACAAACACATTTTTTTTGCCAAAATCGATTTTATTCACCAATGTAATAATTCCAACGCTTCTCTAACTTTTCGATGCCGTGTTTGTAGAAGGATTTGTCTTTTGCCTCAAAATAGGCTTCAAATTCAATAATTGCTGTAGTCAATAAGGGCCAGATCTGGACTATACGGTGGATGAGGAAGCAATTCGTTCGATTTAACCATTATTGCCATCGACTTGTGAATCGGTGCATTATCTTGGTGAAACAGTGACTTTTTCTTCGACATTTGAAGCCGTTTTTTCTTGATTTTTGCATACAAACTATCCAAAACTCTATATAGTATTCGTTGGTGATGAACAATATTCTGTTGTGCCTTCGGACGTTGTTAACCGGCTGCAGTCCACTTAGATGACGATGGTTTTGATTCGGAAGTGAAGTGATTTCACATATTGACGCAAAATTTTGATTTATTACGTGTAAGCCCTGCTCTGAATCATCAACGCGAAGTTGTTTTTGATGGACTGTGAGTAAACGCGGCACTCACATTCAAAAAAGCTGGTCGTTTGTCTACTACCAAGAACCTTTGGGAAACAATTAAGCTCACCCAAAAGTGTCAAGAAGTAAGTGAAACTGAAATTTAATTCAAAGTATCAAGTTGAGAAGAAAAAATAGAAGCCCTTGGAACACTTTGAAGTTAGTCCAAAGTACTAGAAGATAAGAAAGTAGAAGCAGAAAAACCTTTGGAAAACCGAGTGAATTCAATCCAGAAGTTTGAAGACAAAGAGAAGATAGAAAATAATAATAACCGGAATGCACTTCAGCATCATCGTTAGCCTAAAAACAATCATAACTTTCCATATATTTTTCTGTATCTATATGACCGATATATTCCTCAAACTCTTCCATGAATATTAAGACCAGTGATTCTGAATTTTGACGTACCCAGACTCGTAATTACACCTTTTGAAACTTGGATAATGCTCTAATTCAACGCCAAACACCTAGATATCCTTTCTTCTTACAATGGAAATCTCAACGAGCTCTACAATTTCATAAATACATCCACGCTTCTGCTAAACCACTTTTCTGTATCTATATATCACTCAGCCCAGTGATCCTGAATTTTGACGTACCCAGACTCGTAATTACACCTTTTGAAACTTGGATAATGCTCTAATTCAACGCCAAACACCTAGATATCCTTTCTTCTTACAATGGAAATCCCAACGAGCTCTACAATTTCATAAATACTTCCTCCCTTCTGCTAAATCACTTTTCTGTATCTATATATCACTAAGACCAGTGATCCTGAATTTTGACATACCCAGACTCGTAATTACACCTTTTGAAACTTGGATAATGCTCTAATTCAACGCCAAACACCTAGATATCCTTTCTTCTAAAAATGGAAATCTCAACGAGCTCTACAATTTCATAAATACATCCTCCCTTCTGCTAAATCACTTTTCTGTATCTATATATCACTAAGACCAGTGATCCTGAATTTTGACATACCCAGACTCGTAATTACACCTTTTGAAACTTGGATAATGCTCTAATTCAACGCCAAACACCTAGATATCCTTTCTTCTAAAAATGGAAATCTCAACGAGCTCTACAATTTCATAAATACATCCTCCCTCCTGCTAAATCACTTTTCTGTATCTATATATCACTCAGCCCAGTGATCCTGAATTTTGACGTACCCAGACTCGTAATTACACCTTTTGAAACTTAGATAATACTCTAATTCAACGCCAAACACCTAGATATCCTTTCTTCTTACAATGGAAATCTCAACGAGCTCTACAATTTCATAAATACATCCACGCTTCTGCTAAACCACTTTTCTGTATCTATATATCACCAAGCCCAGTGATCCTGAATTTTGACATACCCAGACTCGTAATTACACCTTTTGAAACTTGGATAATGCTCTAATTCAACGCCAAACACCTAGATATCCTTTCTTCTTACAATGGAAATCTCAACGAGCTCTACAATTTCATAAATACATCCTCCCTTCTGCTAAATCACTTTTCTGTATCTATATATCACTCAGCCCAGTGATCCTGAATTTTGACGTACCCAGACTCGTAATTACACCTTTTGAAACTTGGATAATGCTCTAATTCAACGCCAAACACCTAGATATCCTTTCTTCTTACAATGGAAATCTCAACGAGCTCTACAATTTCATAAATACATCCTCCCTTCTGCTAAATCACTTTTCTGTATCTATATATCACTCAGCCCAGTGATCCTGAATTTTGACGTACCCAGACTCGTAATTACACCTTTTGAAACTTGGATAATGCTCTAATTCAACGCCAAACACCTAGATATCCTTTTTTCTTACAATGGAAATCTCAACGAGCTCTACAATTTCATAAATACATCCACGCTTCTGCTAAACCACTTTTCTGTATCTATATATCACCAAGCCCAGTGATCCTGAATTTTGACATACCCAGACTCGTAATTACACCTTTTGAAACTTGGATAATGCTCTAATTCAACGCCAAACACCTAGATATCCTTTCTTCTTACAATGGAAATCTCAACGAGCTCTACAATTTCATAAATACATCCACGCTTCTGCTAAACCACTTTTCTGTATCTATATATCACCAAGCCCAGTGATCCTGAATTTTGACATACCCAGACTCGTAATTACACCTTTTGAAACTTGGATAATGCTCTAATTCAACGCCAAACACCTAGATATCCTTTCTTCTTACAATGGAAATCTCAACGAGCTCTACAATTTCATAAATACATCCACGCTTCTGCTAAACCACTTTTCTGTATCTATATATCACCAAGCCCAGTGATCCTGAATTTTGACATACCCAGACTCGTAATTACACCTTTTGAAACTTGGATAATGCTCTAATTCAACGCCAAACACCTAGATATCCTTTCTTCTTACAATGGAAATCTCAACGAGCTCTACAATTTCATAAATACATCCACCCTTCTGCTAAACCACTTTTCTGTATCTATATATCACCAAGCCCAGTGATCCTGAATTTTGACATACCCAGACTCGTAATTACACCTTTTGAAACTTGGATAATGCTCTAATTCAACGCCAAACACCTAGATATCCTTTCTTCTTACAATGGAAATCTCAACGAGCTCTACAATTTCATAAATACATCCTCCCTTCTGCTAAATCACTTTTCTGTATCTATATATCACTAAGACCAGTGATCCTGAATTTTGACATACCCAGACTCGTAATTACACCTTTTGAAACTTGGATAATGCTCTAATTCAACGCCAAACACCTAGATATCCTTTCTTCTAAAAATGGAAATCTCAACGAGCTCTACAATTTCATAAATACATCCTCCCTCCTGCTAAATCACTTTTCTGTATCTATATATCACTCAGCCCAGTGATCCTGAATTTTGACGTACCCAGACTCGTAATTACACCTTTTGAAACTTGGATAATGCTCTAATTCAACGCCAAACACCTAGATATCCTTTCTTCTTACAATGGAAATCTCAACGAGCTCTACAATTTCATAAATACATCCTCCCTTCTGCTAAACCACTTTTCTGTATCTATATATCACTAAGACCAGTGATCCTGAATTTTGACATACCCAGACTCGTAATTACACCTTTTGAAACTTGGATAATGCTCTAATTCAACGCCAAACACCTAGATATCCTTTCTTCTTACAATGGAAATCTCAACGAGCTCTACAATTTCATAAATACATCCTCCCTTCTGCTAAATCACTTTTCTGTATCTATATATCACTAAGACCAGTGATCCTGAATTTTGACGTACCCAGACTCGTAATTACACCTTTTGAAACTTGGATAATGCTCTAATTCAACGCCAAACACCTAGATATCCTTTCTTCTTACAATGGAAATCCCAACGAGCTCTACAATTTCATAAATACTTCCTCCCTTCTGCTAAACCTCCCAAAATCATCTCTTATTTCAAGGAATCTTGAGTATACTGTCTGGTATACATGGACAACATCCACATCCACATCCCTACACGAACCTCGTTTCAATCTAGAAAAAATCTTCAATAACCATCATCGATGTCTGTACGGCCACGTTCAAATTCAACGAACCAGTAACAAATGGTTCTGTTCTTTTTTTTTTGAACTCATTGTTAATTTGTTACAGAATTTTCTTTTATCAATTGTTTTGAAAATAATATAATAGCTTCACTTGAATGGCTGTCACAAATCGAAATGTCATGAAATTTGACACATAGTCATTTGAAAGTTGGTACTTCTTAAATGTCATATAGACTTGATGAAGACAGCGACATCTGTGTTAGTCACAAGACTTATTGAGTGATGTTATACAAGTAATATCAAAAAATTATCGTTGAATTTTTTTTCTGTTTCGTATAAACTCGAATTGAGAATCTTAAATTAAAAATTAGTTTATTACGCATGTTGATGACGTCTACTGATAATAAAATCTTTCAAACGTTATGAATATATCCGAATTATACTAAGTAATTATTTGTTTTTCTTTCGAATTATTCTAATATTGAACAGAAAAAATTAAACTTAAATTAAGCAACTATTAAACTATAAATGAATAACGAATTTACAGCTATTGCACAAGTTCAAAAACTATTCTCTTAGAAGGCAAGTACTAATGACAATGAGTAGTAAAAAAATTGATTTTAATAATAGTTGTTTTCGCAATATTATCTTTTTATTATACAGAAAAGAGTCGGAGGAAAAACAATTATTATATTGACGACAAGCTGTTGATTTACGTTTTTTTAGACAGGTGCTTTTTTTCTATTGACGCTCATATTAATTCGATTGAATCCTGATTCATGTCAGATGTTTTATTTCAATAAAACGCCTTGTATTAGATTTTCTCTCATAATTTTCCAAAGGAAAAATTCTTTAGAGGTTTAGAGATAGACAATCACGCGGACCCCGATACTTTTTTCTCCATCCCTTTTAAATTCTAGTGGCACACACCAACCACAAACACTAAAAAGACTTTTCTTGGTAACTTGCGTTAACCATTATAGTAATAATATACAGGGGGTATCTTATAAGTAATTTCGGTTTTCATTTTTGAACATTCCAATTTAAACATTGTTTCTTTGTAAATTGACAACGAAGTACGTTTTTGTAATGAATAGTATGATCAAAAGTGAGCGAACGGCAACCAGTAGACTTTAGAATTTAAATTCAACAAGGGAACAGATTGTTTGAATAATTATTGAAAATGGTTTGTTCCCAATGAACTGGAAATCCGAACTATGTCCCGAATGGTTTCCAGATATAGAGAAATTAGAGGATATGATAGAATTCCAATGCAGAGTCCTCTGTCGGCAACTACACCTGCAGCTTTACGAAGTAACAGTTCACAACTTCACAAACCCCGAGAACTGATTCAGAATATTCTGAAATTAGAGCCAAAGTAGCTTATATTGCTCCTTAACTCACCTGGAACACTATGCAGCTAGGTTAAGAATCACACAAGTACATGCTAACTGGAATGTTTGAGATTGCGGTGTATAACATGGAAAATTAGTGATTGGACAAAGGATAATCATCAGAACCAGTCGCAAAGAGAGGTTAATTCTAGCGAAAACTATTGTGTGTCCAGTGGAATTATAGAGGTTAAGTTTACTGCAAAATTATTTCAGATTGTTGAGCTACCAATTCCAAGATATAAAGTGAACAACTGATGCGAATGTTTTAGTTAACCAAAAGCGTGTTCTCTTACAAGATAATTCTCTCTCTTACCACATCCAGCATTTAGCCCGGAGCTTGCACCATCAGATTACTATTTATCAATTTGAAATCAAGAGAGATGTTGAAAAGGAAGCACATTTTTTGCATTCAATCCCAAAGAATGGTTTCACCAACGATCTTGTTGAACGTTGGATTAGAATCATAGAATACGATATCGAATAGTAAGACTTTTTGTATGATTATTTAATAAACAAAATGAACATTGAAAATCGACGTTATTTATGAGACACCCTATTAGGTCTTATATTTACTCAAAAATATCATCGGTCATATCCTTTCGGTAGTCGGTTGAAAGTTTTGAGTCGACAAAATTTTAGTTTCTATTTTGCAAATTATAATTTCTTCTAGGTTGAATAGTAAATTTAAAACACATTTTTTAATATCAAAAAAACAGTTTCCAAATATGTCATCTTACCTAGCTCCCTTAAAAATGTAGTTACCTAAAATTGTAGCTTTATCTGTTGGAAAATGCGTGTGTCTTTCATGTAATATAAGTCGAATATGGGTTGATGTGACCCTTTTAACATTTTGTGTTTTTATTGACAAATAACCCCATTTCCTCAATAAATTCTGTACCATCCTCATCATCTATTTAATAGTTTCACAGGTGCCAAATATATTACAGCACTTCGAGCCTTGAGGGCTCATGACTACGTTATTTTTAACAATGAAAAAATTTACGAAACATATATTTCAAAATTTTGTTTTGTTCTTTATCTCCATTCAGTTTCTTCCAGCTCAGTATTTGTTGTTCGCCATGATTTATTGTTTATTTTCACACCCCCCACGTTCCAAATAAACATTTTAATAATTCTGGGAGGAAAAAATTTAAATCAGGTAACCAAAACATCAACCTCTCGGAATTTATGATTCATCATCGACTGATGCGGTTCTAGGCAAATCAAACACTTGAAATACGCCTTCAGGTAGAGATATTTGAAGTTGATTTTTTGTTAATTTGTTCTACATTCAAGTTTGGCTTTTTATTTTAGGTGGGGCTCACCACGCTTGCGGACGATGTGGTAATAAATACAAACATAAAAGTTCTCTCTACAAACATTTGAAATGGGAATGTGGCATAGATAGTCAGTTCCAGTGTACAATTTGTTCGTACAAAGGAAAACAGAAAATTAGTTATATTAAGCATATGAAATTCAAACATTATATCAATATGTAATCGTAAATTAGGTATAAAAACAATAAATAATGACGACAACCTGTAATTTCAACAAGCATAGTATAGTCACGGAAATAAAAACGAAGATATTTGAGGGCTGTTTATGCATAATAAAATTTAGTGTTGGAGAAATTGTTTTTTTCTAATATTTCAGTACAATTCTGAATAAACAACTTTTGAGAATACGATAAATGACCCAGAAGTACCTGGCCCAACAAAAAAATTTTTGCAAAAAAGTATATTTTCCAACGTAATCTCCTTTTCAGCTCCATACACTTTTTATAATTAGAAACGTTAAGCTCCTCAAATTAACTGCCGACATAACCTCTTGATTAATCGAAAATCTTTGACCACTTAGCTATTATTTCAATTCTGGGGCTGAATCTGGCGATAAGGGGGCATAAGGCAGCAAATCCACCTTCAATTAATTGATTTTGAAATTGCCATAACGGATGTTTGAGTTGGTGCATTGTCTCACTTTCTCCTTAACCAGATGCGGTCGTTTTTGCTTGATTTCTTGGCTCAAACGTTGCAATAATTTCTCATAATGATCTCCGCTAATAGTCTTTCCTTTTTCAAGAAATACAATTAAAATTATCCCATGCGCATTCCTAAAAACCAACGCCATGGTCTCACACACAGATGGAGCGGTTTTTTCCTGCTTGGAGCCGTTGTTTCCAATGTTTTGATTGTTCTTTTTAGTTAGGAAACGGCGCGAAAATTGGACTTCTGTGAAACATTGAAAAACACTCGATAGAAACATGGAAACGCAGCATCTTGCGCAAAGCTTTCAATATCCAAATTTTTACTTAATACCGCACTTCTTGAAATGCCAATTATGCTTCCAGGGAGGTTTTTTTGGGTATTTGTAACAAAATTTCACGATGGAACAAAAAAAATAATTGACGAAAAACCACACAAATATGCAGCAAAAATTGTTGCTTATTAGATGTTTCATTATAGTTGTTTTAGGTCCGAGATTGGTCTGCGATAGTTGTTTGAAGACTTTCAAAAACATTAATTCCTTGAAATTTCATCAAAGAACAGATTGCGGACGCCCCAAAACTAAAAGATGCGATTTTTGTGAATATTCCTCAACAAGAAGCCACGATATCAAGAAACATTCTCGCAGATATCATGGACTTTCTCATTCGCTCATTATATAAATAAAAGAATGTTTTCACGAAGAAGGAGGTTGTTTTCAAAATATTGTTTTCATAATATAACTGAACAATATTGTTCCGAAAAGAATTCATAATTATTTTTTGCAATAAAACGTTTGTTAATGTTATAGTTTTTATTATTCAACTAGATATTCTCAAGAGTGATGGTTCCAGTAGTACCTGGCCTGACCTACAGATGGCGGTACTTGTTTGAAAAATATCACTGTATTAAAAAGTTTATTATACAGCATATGTTACATACAGACGCCAAGCAGTACCGATTTTCCTGGGGAGGTATTGCAAATCTAAAGTGAATACTAACGAACCCACTTCTCTAGCACAATTAAAAAAAATATCCCTCAAAAAATAGCAGTCGTAAGTGCTAGATTGAATAAATGCCGTGATCGCAATAATTCACATTTGGACGATGTTATTTAAAAGAAATAAATAAATATTCAATGTCTTTCAATATGTAATAAAAAATTTTTCAATAAACTAACATTGTTTTTTTGAAATCTGAGTGTCTTTTCAGACACCTTGAAATTCGAGGAAACACGAATGCTAGAGTGTGGATGGTGCGGTAGGGGCCTCTAATCTGACCGTCAACTGAATAAATCGAGAGTGTGGATAGTTAGAGACTTAAGAAAGCGGACATAAAGAATTTGTTATCGTTTTCCAACCAACACACACTGATCCTATTAAATTTATACACCAATGGTATACAGCCACATGCTGATCACTTTTATTTTTTTGACATTGCTGTATCTGAAATAACCTCAATTATTAAGCATTTCTAAAAACTTTCTTAACTTCTGATTAGCACTCGTACATGAAGCGATTTGAAACGAAATATCTAAATTCGTGTATTTGTTTTGAATGTTTTAATAACATGTTGATGTGTGTCTTTTTTTTTTAGTGAAGTTAAATCATGGTTTTAAGTGTGTTCAATGTGGTAGAACTTATAAGAATTTGAGGCATTTGAGACGGCATCAGAAAGTCGAATGCGGCAAAGAGAAAAGCATAGTTTGCTCCATTTGTAATCACAAATTCTACTATAAACAAAAATTGGAGCTTCATTTTTATAACAAACATCATTCTAGAAAATAAAGTATTTCTATAAACTAAAGATTAGAATTAGTGTAAAAATTTGGTTGCAGTATACTTTTAGTCTTTTTTCGAGAAAATATCAGTCCGGTTAATTTATTTTTAACCAAGCACCGGCTGCGTCTTTTCCACCTTTAAAAGTTTCTCTTCTACAATAGGTGTGGTGGCCTCTATTTGTTGTAAAGTCTCATCATTCGCGATATCATATCAAAATTTGATGCCTCCAATAATTCCAGCTTGTTGTATGTAGTATAAAAAGCCGAAACGTTGTGGTATGATTAATAAAAATAGACTTAGTAATAGATATTTATTGTATAGGATCAATTACTTGTATATTATTTAAATTACATTATATTTTAATGGTTTCATTTTTGTTAAATGTTGAATTATAAAGTACGAAATATATTTGGTTCTTTGTTTGTTTATTAGTATGAAATGTCAGTTCACAATGCTGTAATGAAAGATTTGTTCTTGATATCTTATTCGTATATGTTTTCAATTGGCGAATCAAGACTCTTTGTCCTCTTTCCTTACTTTTTCACGCTCTACTGTCCATGACATGACATCAATCAACCCCCATTTTTGTCCAAGATTTCAGGAGTTCTCTGTAAAAATGTTCCGGGGATTTTTACATTTTTTAATTTACGATAGCCTATGGTCGATTTCCAAAATTGTAGTCACTTCTTCGAATGTGAATAATACATTATTTTAAATTCCTTTTTACTTTTCACTTCAAGCCGCTTCTATCTTTTGAATAAGCTTCATATACAAAAAGGAACCCCATCCATTTATATTTTCTATGCGTTTCTGTCTCTGGCGTACTTCTTTTACTTTAACTTAATCTTATTTTATTTGTATAATAAATCAGTTGTCTTATATTTGTCTTTTTTGCTTTTTCGTTACTCACAAATTTAAAAAATGGCTGACCTTGAAAATTTGCCGCTCTTTCAAAATTTGTTGAGTCCGTTTCAGCTTGTTTCCGTTTCTTTCTACCCATATACGTGTGTTTCCAGTTCTGCATCACATTTATTTTTCAATACATCTCCACCTCAGTTTTTTTCCCCAACCTGCGACTATTTTCCCATCATTTATATCCGAGCTTTCGATCCACCTCTCCATATATATCCCAGCCATCTTACTCTCGTTGTTTTCTTTATTATCTTCACCATATACTTTCCTTTCACCAATTATTTTGTCTTCTTCTGTATACGTCATTCTCTTTATTCGTTCCTATAATATTATGCATCATTTTGACATTTTTCTTTAATGTAAGTCGTGATGTACCTTATTACTATTTTATATCTGTTATGTTTTGTTTTCTTTTTATAATTTTTCTCTTCAACATTTTTTTTTATTTTGCACCAAGTGATCTGCTCGCTGCTTGTATCTTCTCTCCATTACTCCACTTCAAACTCACATCTTTCTCATCATTTATATCCGAGCTTTTGATCCACCTTTCCATATATATCCCAGCCATGTTACTCTCGTTTTTTTCTTTGTTATCTTCACCATATACTCTCCATTCACCAATTCTTTTATTTCTTCATTTTGTCTTCATTATTTTCGTTTCTTTCTTCAACATCTTCTCTCTCCACTTCAAACTCACATTTTAACTTTATTTGTTTTTTCTTCTGTTGTTGCTACATTCCATATGCCTACTTCAGCATTTTGTATCCATTTTTTCTCTCTTTTATTAATTTTTCAAATATTTCTTTCATTACATTTCTATTATTTGGTACAATTGAGTTAAAATTAGCTTCAGTTGGATATATGACAATTTTAGTCGAGTATTTATTATTTTCCCTGAACACAAGTTACTGAAAAGATATGAAATTGTTCAGATTTTCGTCTTGGAATCGAAGAAACTCTTTGCAAAATCAATATCGAGCTGTATGACTTTGCTATAACAAAAGTAACAATTGTTTTAAATATTTCTATATCGATTTAACAACTTTTTCAATAATTCAATATTTTTTTTCAAATCTTAGACGATATAAATAGTTAAATATTGTAATTTATTTTTAGTTTTCGTATATCTAGCAGTAGTGTTTTATCATCCCCTTATTTCTTATCACGATTTCTTTATTTTTAGGTCAGAGGGCACCACCGCCTCTCCTACCAAAACCACAACATTATTTGCATGCATGCAAACAATGTCCCAAAACTTACAAACTGATAACGAGTTTAAGAAGACACGAAAGAGTCGAATGTGGAAAACCAAAGAACGTCGTCTGTCAATATTGTAACCACAAATTCTATTATAAACAAGAATTACAATATCACGTGTTTAATAAACATACAGATCAACTAACGAAATATTAAAGTAGTTGACATAGTTATTAGTATAAGTAATTTGTGGAAAAAATGATATTTATTGTTGTATTGTTGCCTGGGGTACGTTTACATACGGTCATATCAAGCCAATTCAATCCTTTAGATCCGTTATTTAATATTTTCGTCACTGTTTAAGTTAATACTATTATTTATTAGGAATTCATTCTAAAAAAACAATTACGTCACTTAATTTTCTTGTCCCAACTTTTTTCTCATCAATTGTTTATTTAAAATAGACTAAAACTACTTCGTATACGAGAGTTTTCACAATTGATGATTGTTTGGTATAAACTAGATATATTTGACTTTGATATTGAGATTTCTTCTTTTCTAGAAACGGACACGATAATCAATAGTGATTTACGCCGTTATCACTTATTATAGCCCATCATAAAATCCACTAACTTTACAGTTTTCTTTTAATTGTCTTCTTTTTAATTTTCTCTTCCTTTTCCGAACTGTATCTTTAGGCAATATGGGACTCTTCTTCTGCTTTCATTATTCAAATTCAACGAACTTGTCAACTTCCCAAATATATTAAGTGGGTTGAAAAGTTCGTGGACTGACACATAGATCGCACTACTAGTATTTAATCCATATGATTTTCAGTTAATCCTAACCTTCAAAAAACCCGTGTTGAAATTAGATACCTGGCGTATTATTAGTTGATGAACTATAGTACTTAACTTAAGTAACTTAATAAAAGTGGCAAAATATTTTGAATCGAGCTTAAATATGTCTCTTCGTCAATTATTTTCTCCGGATCTGTCTTCCGGAAAGTTTTTCCTGTTCTTTGACATTAAAGAAGGTTCGCTGGATAAAAATTTTACGTCCATCGAAACATTGTGTGACCGCTATTATCGCGTAAATTTGATTCAATTATCCAATAAAGATTTTTTTTCTGTCAGCTGGTAATTTTTCTATTTTTTCTTTACTTTTAGCCTCAATTTAACACTCCGTTGTTTTTTTTTTTTGATTGATTCATTGATCAATTTAGGAACGCCTCTCGTCTAAACTTCCTGCATATCTTATTCAAAATTCTTCAAAATCAACATTTTCTCCCTTTTAATTTTCTCAAAAATCCACTATCTCACATTTAGACGACTCGATAAATTTCCTAACAAAAATGTTTCTCCAACAACCACGTCCTAATATTCCAATTTCCATAATAATATACAGGGAGACACAACAAAATTTATGTAATATTTAGAATTTAAAAACTTCTGTTTATTCCTATATTATTGTCTGCTTATATAATATTAGTCATAGAATTAATTTTCAGTTATGTATGTTGTCATATATTTGAAGAATATAATAATTCTATAGCATACTCTGTAGCATTATTTTAGTGTATGGTGGCTATAAGCGTAGTGCAGTCAATGAGTTCTTGGCCTCATAAAGTAAAGTACGTACTTTAGACACACTTTCGAGTGCGTAAAACTTCATTTTACGCACTACTGCGAAAAAAAAATGTATTATTAAGGTCTCCGTAGTGTAGTGGCTGGAGTACGAGGCTCAGATGCGGAAGGTCCCAGGTTAAAGTCGCGCCCATTCCACATTCGTCGAAAAAAGGCTATTTTACACACTTGTTACATAAATAATTATACGCACGCATCAGTGACAAGTCTCCACAAACTTTACATAAAGTTGCGTCAAAAAATTATCGAAAAAAGGCAAGACAAATCAGCCGAGGAGTGTGCTTACTTAATGATAATGTTCCACTTCACATTACTTCGCTTTCCAAAGCTACTGTACACGATTGAGCACCCGCCATAGCCCTGATCTAGGTTCTTCTTCTTCTTCTTCTCATGCCGTCTTCTCTTTGAAGAGCAGCACGTTTTTAAATGCGTCTCTGTCCTTCGCAACATGAATTTTTCGACGCTGTGATTTGTCCATTCTCTTATGTTACACAGAGTCAGGATTTCTTCTTCCCGCAGATGCTTTTCTTTCCCTCTAATCTACCCTATTTGTCGTTGCGTAAGGTGTGTCCTATATAAGATCTTAATAATTATCAATAGCTTTCTTTTGCAACCAATGCGTCTTAGTACTTCGTCGTTGGTGATTCTGTTAGTCCAGGATATCTTCAGGATGCGCTTATAGAGCCACATCTCAAACGCCTCAAGTTTTTTGATCATTTGAGCTTTCAAGGTCAAAGTTTCCAGCAGTACTGACCACCCATAACATTCCATGAATCCTATTCTAAAGTGGAGGATTAGATTTCTGTTTGCATATATTGAGAAGTACTTGACAAAACAGTACTTTCGAGTCATTTCAATTCTGATCTTGATTTATTCGTCTGGATCCGTTTGAGCGATTATGTCTGAACCAAGATACTTATATTTTTGCACACAATCTATTTGTTGTCCATTCAATGTGAGAATAAGGTTAATATCAATGGTTTTTACTCATGATTCAGGTTGTTCGACTATTTTTTATTCGTAGCTGAAGATTTAGTCAGACTTTCTGAGAGTATTGGTTAAGAACTCATGGATCGCACAAAATATCTCATTGCTTGCCTCTATTTGTTTCCTTTTGATTTTAAAATTTGTGTTTTTATGCCCTCGTAAGACTTTTTTTTCTTTTGGCCTCACTTGTGCCTATAAAATACTAATTTTAAAGAAAAAAATAACTTTACTATAAGTTTTCATACCAGTTTTTTGATCTCTGTAGCTACTCTTAAAAAATTTGCGTTATACCATAATATTTTTAATTCGTTAAAGATTTTTAGTGATTATGAAATAATACGGTTGACTTGGTTTTTGAAATCATTTCACAAATATTAGATTTGTTCTAATTTGGTAACGGGTAACTGAGACAGAAAATTGGTAACCCACTGTGAAAGTAGGTCACCTCTATCTATTTATTATGTCTATTTATTTGTAGCTCTGGAAAGCTGGAGAAGTGATTATGAGATAGAGAAGCTCATAAAACAAGAAAAGGACTTTTGACATTTTCTGATATCTACGAAAATCGCTGGTATTCCTACAAAAACTTTAAAAAAGATATGAAAAAAATGAATTGTATTACTAACAAACAATGTTAGATTTTTGTTTCTTTTTTATTAATAAATAGTCAATATCAAAAACATGATTTTTGCTTAAACCAAAAGCCAAAGATTATCCAAAATATATACCTAAAGTTTCTAAATAAAATATAATATTTAATATAATTAAATAACTCAATTCACCAACTTGTTTACACAATGTTTCACATTAATGGTAATTAAATAATAAATAATTGAAAACGATACCTTAATGGGGTTGAAGTTGTATCTATACAACTGACAGAAATAGTAAACACAGACAATTTATAGTAACGATAACTTAATGAAATTAGAGTTCATAATAATAAATAAGTAATTGATCTGGTATATCATAGATAATATGTCAAATGACAGAGCACCTAAAATGGTTTGTTCATTGTCACAAGTGCACGCAATATTTTCGCTAGTACTAGATGATAGTTAAAATGGCGATTGGTGAACAGAAATTGTTTTGCGAAGACCAAATATGTTACTAGTGTGCAACAGGTGTTCCATATTGAGTTCGATTGTAATCCTCTAGGTAATAATAACATCCGTAGATCAGTTTGAAGATACCGAAGATGAAAGCACTTAACGACTAAGAGTTAGTGAAGAGACTGTTGACCAAGTGAGTGATTAGTGATACCTCTGTTGACTGTTTGAATGTTTCTAAGTAAACGTCCTTTACTGTTCACAGTTGCTACAGACTACAGATTACGTGCCAACGTCGATAATAACGACGAAGATTTTTTCACATGTTAATGCTCATAATCTGAGGCTCAGAAAATCTTCAAGGATGCAACAGAATCGGTACTTATCAGTTTCTAGGTAAAACTTCTTGGGCTGCTCTTTCATACAAATTTGTTTTTATTTGGAAAGTAGGGTTATTCAGTGAGAGAGTTGGTTCATTTCTGGAATACCAGCTTTCTTGTGTAGGGCTGGGATTTTTAGGAAGGATTTATTTTGGTGTGGTGTAGCTTCATTGTGCGTGTGCCCACCTATCCTCGCCTGAGGGATATAATAAATTTTTTCATAACAATATTTACTTTTTGTTTTTTTTTTATACTGTTTTTGAATCATTCGGTGTGATAACTATGTTAATACTGAGTTGATAATTAGATGGGGATTCTTAGCTGGTGTCTCCTTAGCGATTTTTAATTGTTTATAAGAAACTACAAACAAACAAAAATGTCGGAAATGAAGATTTCGAAGAAAGTTCCGTTAATTTTTGAGTAAATAATATTTGAAATGATATATAGCGTTTTATATAATGTTTTTATTTTGTTAATAATAAAAAATGGCACCTTTTTACAGATAAAAAGGTTATAACGTGCTTAATTATAATGTTGTGTTGTACATTGTTAAAATTTGTGGCATAAAAATGCATCTAGAGAACATTATAGTCTAATTAAGAAGAAACTACCATTTGCTGAACTTTAAACAAGTTAGAAACCAAATATAATTATCTGTTTATGTTTCCAAAAAACATACTAATTCCTCAGTATTTCAGAATTTCGCCATCCTTGTCCAAGATGCAATAGAACTTACAAAAATAAAGAATCGTTGTCTTCGCATCTTTTACAACAGTGTATAGAAGCAAGATTTGTGTGTGAATTTTGTTACAAGAAATTCAAGAGGAGAGATAGGATGAATCAACATATGATTAAAGTACATTCCGAACATTTTTCGCAAATTTTATAAATTAAAATCAAAAACTACTTTTTGCTTATTCAAATTTAGGTTAAACCATATACAAATTTGTTTCGTTTAACAAATTTCTCAACGGGTATTAAAATCAATATATTTATTTGAAACAAACATTGAAAAGAGATATTAAGTAATTTATACCTCTCACAGTCCTCAAAGTAGCCTCTCGTTCTTTATTGGTTTTTTCAAAAATCTTAAATATTACAAAGTTGCAACTTCAAAAATTAATAGATAGATTACTGCTGATTTTAGAAGTGTTTGGATAGAAATCTCCCTAAAAAGCACATCTACATTTTCTCAGACAACCAAGTGGCCTTGAAAATCATAAAAGCTATTGATTTCACGTCCAAACTAGTGTGGGAGCGTAAACAAACTCTAAAAGCACCAGCCTTGCCAAAAAAGGAGCAACGGGTCCATACCTCGGATTAAAACCATACTGTGGCCTCACGAGATGCCACATCAATAACAAACTGAACGAATGGCTGAAGAATCAGATGGAGTCTTACTGCAGAAACACTCCAGGCCTAAGATAATCCAGAAGAACTTCCAGTGATGACCAGAAACGATATTAAACTGGTGATCGGTCTTCTGGCAGGTCACTGCCTCGTCAAATACCATCTGAATGGCGGAGAACGACAACTGTAGATTCTGCGAGCAAGCCATAGAAACTGCAGAGCATCTACTCTGCTACAAGGCTCAAGTACCTTGAAGGATAGAATATAATAGCCTCCTTTTGGAGGAGTCAAACTACCGGCTGATTTTTTCGGTGTTTATGATTGTAGTTTAGTCCCTCAGATGCAATAACGTGCTGTGGTTTTAGTGAAAATATTAATGAAGAAACGCAATTCGTTAAGAACACAGAGGACATATTTGAGGTGTATAATACCGTAGATTGAACCAAAGTATCTATTTTCTCTGTTTGTTCTTTATTTGTTTAGTTTAATAGTTATTATTTATTTCAATGCTCTTCGTATGTTTCATAATTATTTCTGTTGGATTTAAGATTATGAAAATCGATGTAATTTCAAATTAATAATTTGAAAATGAGTGCCATATATCTGAATCATTCCATGGATTACTAGCAATAATTAGAAGAAGATACCTTGAATATATTCCTGTATAATACAAAATTTACTTCTATTTTTTTGTCTTTTCTCTCTTTTGTACGAAAAAATTTCCAATTTCCCTAGAAAAACTGTTAAAAAATTACTTGTTTTGAAAAACTTGTTTTTTCATGAAACACTAATTTACAACTTGGAATGTCGTTTCAAATTGAAAAAAAAAGTTTACAACAAACTCACGAAATGTTGTAATATGGCTATGAAGTCTTTTTCACGTGGTCTGAGTAGAAAATAACTTCACTCACTATTCTTGAATAAAACTTGAAATCTCAAATGAATTTCTCCACAAACCATTTGCAATTATGGCATGTGAGTGTCAACTTTTTATTCACGACTCGCTAAATTTATGTACATCCATCACTAAATGATTTCTGATTCTTTCCTAATAAAAAAGAAACAGATACTTTATATTGAGCAAACCATTACCAAGCAGCTGAATATGAATATCTTGATATCTTGAATACAACGCTGGGGTAAAAGCATTGTAAGCTAACCAAAACCAGGTTAAACTTGTTCATGATATTGGTCTTGCAATATCTGGCATTGGACTTTGTCTTGCAGTGTAATAAATGGCGCTGCTCTTGGTGACCTAAAACTGTTTTTGTTCTGCAAAAACAGTCTTGTTCACGGTCTTGACACCTAGACTAATTTCTACAGGACGGTGTGGTGTCTAGGAATTGACTCAAGTAGGGATAAACATTTTGACATAAAGCATACCATTCCCCCGTCACAATGCCGACCACTAGCTTCGTTTCAAGAATTGTATCTAAAATCGTGCACTGTACTCTCGATCATCATTATTCCGAAAAAATAATTAAACTTTCAATCTACCCTTCTAGAGGTAATGCAAATCGAGCAGAACTGTCAGGCATACTGTCGCAGAAAAATTATTCTATATTCGAATGCTTCCCTTCAATATTCTCCCTTCCATTCGCCACACACTTTTCCATACGTTTTTCCATTGATCGAAGCAGTTGTGGAAGTCTTCTTTGGTGAGGGCCTTCAGGAGCTCTTCCATCGACTCAAATCGGGTCTCTTTCAAAGTAGATCTTTTTCTAACCTTTAAAGGAAATCTGAGCAGACCCGTTGACGCAAGAGCTTTTGGTCAGAAGTCAGATTTTTTGGCACCAACTACGCACAGACGTTTATCATGAGTAAAATTTTTCTAACCGTTTCTTTATCGGCGTTTACAGCATCGACAATCATCCGGATGCTCATTCGACGATCTGCACGCACAATTTGGTTGATTTTGGTCACTGTCACCAAAATCGACGTAGGCGCTGATCAGTGCTTTTTCGGTCCTCACTGAAGCGCTTACACCACTCAAAAATACGCGCACCATATAAAGAATTGTCTCCATAGACTTCTTAAGTGATTAACTACTTATACTTTTTTTCTAATTTCTTCGTAATTTTTAATCATACCTCGTATCAGAAGACGGACCAACGCAGTATTTTGGTTACAAAAATTTTATTGAAAAAGTCATAATAAAATCAAGAAAAATGCTGTGTTATCGCTATTTTTATCTATATACATACATATATATAAAAATAATTGAGGAAATTGTTTTTTTTCATTCACGTTTCTCGATGAAAGAATTTGTTAGTAATCCAACAAATATAGTTCATATTTCAATTTAAGATGCTAATTTTATCATTTGACAGTATTATTTTCATTATATAATTTATTTTAGAATAAATTTGAGGAAAAATCATTTGTTTTATTATTTTTTACCATTCTCAATCGATGTGTACTTTTGAAAATCATGCCAATATTATCAGGAAAAAAATCAAAATGGTAATGTAAAAAGTGAACTTTGAATGACTTTCGACATCCCATGACTTCTGGTTTTCCTAAAAACCTTCTAATTCATCACTTCGGATATAATTTCCAATTACTTTTGATTCAGTATTTCTTGGAAAGCAGAGTCGCAAGCTACTTCTCTGCTTTAGGTCACGTCACTTTATAGCAGAACGTATCTTTTTGCTCTAGAGGTCTCTATGTCCTTTAATTTTCATTCTCTTTTATACATTTTTCCACTTTTTTCGATCCTTCACTATTTCATTCATCTGCTATGTTGTTTCCCTTGTCTGTATTCTTTCTTTGCCTTTTAATGCAGCCAAGTTTTCCCTGGGGTTATTTTCTTATATCTTTTTGGTTCTATCACTTTTCTTACTAGGCTCTATGGTGTCAGTACCAGTTTGAGCATCTTTTAACTATGGGAAAAACACTTTTTTCCGACTCAATACTTAATATTGCTACTTCCACACTGAAAATTTTAGTAATTCTTCTTCTATATTTCGTGAATCTAACCATAGCTTTGATCTTCGAAGCACCACAATTTGTTCCATTTTGATTATTTATCTATAATTGCTTTTAGACTGGTTACCATGTTTTAATAAGCTTCAATGAAGTTGAATAAACAGTTGGTATAGATGTTATATATCAATATATCAAAACAAACACAAACTGAGCCTTCTCTAAAAGTGGACAAATTTCTTTTTCGAAATTTGTAGTAGTTGATTCATCTACCCAAAAGATTCCACCTTTATAGTCTAATTACAACTTTGCCGCATAAAATTTCTGCTTGAGACGCATTTTTGGTGTTTCTCAATATCTTTCATTCATCAAAATGATTTAAAGGTTCTCTCTACACTATAGGTAAATCACAACTATATTTGTAAGTTATCCTCGGACTTTAAGGAGAGTTGAGTTAAAAACAGAAGTAAAATTATTAGATCGGCGCTTCCCAAATTTTGGTACTATGCCAGCAAGATCTCCAGATTTAACGGCATTCGCTTACTGTCTGACGGCATTTTCGCAGGGAATTTTTTTCCGATATAAAGTACGTAACCACACTTAACAAACGATTTGTTTATTCTGTAAGGCCGGAAACGACTAGGTAAGGTGGGACCAACAAGGCATTTGTCGCGGAAATCATGAAAAATCTGATGATGAAATAATTTTTATTATTAATGTACCTCAATGTCAAATTATTAAGTTTTTTTAAATTAGTAACCAAGTTTTTATTTGTGAATTGAAAATATTTCCTTTTGAAAAGAAAATTCGATAATCAACTATACCAAAATGGAATCGTAATTCGGCATTAACAAATTCGATAATACGACAAAAACAACAGGATGAAGTCTGTTCTCAAAATCCTCTATAACATGTACCCGATGCAAGCTCTCAACATTAAAATCTACCATATCTATGTTTTATAATTAGATACCTCCGTAGCAATAAATCTAGTAGCACTAAGTCTGGGTATCCTCGTGTTCGATCTATTGCACATATTCGATCAATTAATACAAGATATCTATCATTTTGATACTGTCTAACTGTGATTAAGGTCCATCCCGCTACACTTCACATTACCATTTTCCATGAATTCATACTTTATCCTTTAATCATCACCATCATTTTAATTTCTCTTATATAACAACAATCATCAGTTTAATTTCTTATTTCTTAGACCTTTTGATATGTTTACGTTTCTAAATCTTTTTGATTTTAGGTCTTTTCTGTTTTAAAATTAGTTTTTTTAAATAATTTTTGAAAGATATACAAAATTGACGTTTCGACTATCAAAATATATTTTGTTAAAGACTTAAAGGAAAGTCGAAACGTCAATTTGATCTATGTTTCAGAATTTATTTAAAAAAACTAATTTTGAGACCTAAAATCAAAAAGATTTAGAAACGTAAACAACAATTAATTTAAAACTTTGATACTTGATAACTTTCTTGGCTTCTGTAATCATTTTAAACATATGTTTACGTTTCTAAATCTTTTTGATTTTAGGTCTTTTCTGTTTTAAAATTAGTTTTTTTAAATAATTTTTGAAAGATATACAAAATTGACGTTTCGACTATCAAAATATATTTTGTTAAAGACTTAAAGGAAAGTCGAAACGTCAATTTGATCTATGTTTCAGAATTTATTTAAAAAAACTAATTTTGAGACCTAAAATCAAAAAGATTTCGAAACGTAAACAACAATTAATTTAAAACTTTGATACTTGATAACTTTCTTGGCTTCTGTAATCATTTTAAACATATGTTTACGTTTCTAAATCTTTTTGATTTTAGGTCTTTTCTGTTTTAAAATTAGTTTTTTTAAATAATTTTTGAAAGATATACAAAATTGACGTTTCGACTATCAAAATATATTTTGTTAAAGACTTAAAGGAAAGTCGAAACGTCAATTTGATCTATGTTTCAGAATTTATTTAAAAAAACTAATTTTGAGACCTAAAATCAAAAAGATTTCGAAACGTAAACAACAATTAATTTAAAACTTTGATACTTGATAACTTTATTGGCTTCTGTAATCATTTTAAACATATGTTTACGTTTCTAAATCTTTTTGATTTTAGGTCTTTTCTGTTTTAAAATTAGTTTTTTTAAATAATTTTTGAAAGATATACAAAATTGACGTTTCGACTATCAAAATATATTTTGTTAAAGACTTAAAGGAAAGTCGAAACGTCAATTTGATCTATGTTTCAGAATTTATTTAAAAAAACTAATTTTGAGACCTAAAATCAAAAAGATTTAGAAACGTAAACAACAATTAATTTAAAACTTTGATACTTGATAACTTTCTTGGCTTCTGTAATCATTTTAAACATATGTTTACGTTTCTTAATCTTTTTGATTTTAAGTCTTTTATGTTTTAAAATTAGTTTTTTTAAATAATTTTTGAAAGATATACAAAATTGACGTTTCGACTATCAAAATATATTTTGATAAAGACTTAAAGAAAAGTCGAAACGTCAATTTGATCTATGTTTCAGAATTTATTTAAAAAAACTAATTTTGAGACCTAAAATCAAAAAGATTTCGAAACGTAAACAACAATTAATTTAAAACTTTGATACTTGATAACTTTCTTGGCTTCTGTAATCATTTTAAACATATGTTTACGTTTCTTAATCTTTTTGATTTTAAGTCTTTTATGTTTTAAAATTAGTTTTTTTAAATAATTTTTGAAAGATATACAAAATTGACGTTTCGACTATCAAAATATATTTTGATAAAGACTTAAAGAAAAGTCGAAACGTCAATTTTTATCTTTCTTTTAAAAATTATCAAATAAAACTAATTTTAAAACAGAAAAGACTTAAAATCAAGAAGATTTAGAAACGTAAACAAAAATTTCTTTAAAACTTCGATACTTGATAACTTTCTTGGCTTTGTAATAATTTTAAACCCTCTTTTTGTTTTACTACTGATCGATTTCGATTATAATAAGTACAGTACTGAAGAATAGACTAGGAATTCAGCGAAACATTCAAATCCACCATAATTTATTGCGATTTCAAAATAAAACATCAAAAGTAAGTTGGTTTTCCGTAATTTTTAACTTTGCATGTCTATGGTTTAAATGTTATTAATAGTACAGACAAATATATTAACGTTATTTATACTGAAATCTTACATAGTTTTTAGTGTACCGGCATTCCCCGAATTGGAAGCCATTCTAAATTCCCCAGTTGTCTCAAACAGCAGTAAAATGTTCAAACATCGTAAATCAACTAAATCGTTGAGATATCAGAATGTAGATGGATCGCAGAGGAGTAGAACGTCTATTAATAAAGATCAAGCGAAAATTTTGCAGGATGCTTTTGACAGAAACCAATTTGTTGATACGCAAACGCAGGTTCATCTCGAGACTATAACAGGATTGCCGGGAAAGGTGATCAAGGTTTGGTTCCAAAACAGAAGAAGGGAGAAGAAAATTGTGAAGAAATTTATCGATTTGTAATTTTTTCACTTTTGAGTATTGTTTTTAATTGAGAAAACCGCGGATTTCACATTATTGATACGCGGCATCTTTTATATTCCAACTTCCATCAATATTCGTACCTAGAAAGAGAAAAATCAATAATTAACTCAATGGTTCTTTAATATCATTAATTGTGTACTACTTGTATATGTTGTATATGTCAATGTATAGAAATATTTAGTTATATTTGAGAAAGTAAAAAAAGATGTACTTTCCGAAAAAAAAGACAAAATTTGCAAATAAATGTGTATCAAACTTTATGCTAAATCATAACTAAACTCGTTCTAACCAAAATATCATCGTACGAATTGATACAGATTGACCATACGTCTTCATTTAAATATATGGGACTTGCTTTTACCCCCCAACCATACGTTCAATGTAAAACGGCACTGAATCTCATTGAAATTTATGCAAAAAAACTTTTTTGAAGTACTAGCAAATGCAGATCTTTTTGTAATTCAAAATAACCCTCATACTGCTTAATAAATTACGTGGGGCTTCTACTAAATCTGTCTGCTACTTCTAAAGACACATTTAACAATCTAGGGTAAAACTGTAGATGAAACTGAAGTTTAAACTACGGTTTGAACTTTGAATTAAAAGGAAAAACATTGGGAGGAGTTGACGAGGGAATTTAATGAACCAATGAACAAATTTGAAAACTGTGAAACAATTCAAATGCGCTCTGGATTGAATGAAGTTTTGTTTTCTCGGAGCGTCGATAATGTTGATAATTTCTTCATCATCGTCGTCGAATTCATCAAATATAAAGTACAAATCTTCAATCAAACATTCTGAAAAAGTGAGGTTCGGATCCTCCGTTTCACTGAAGATTAACCTACCCCCAGACTAGCGGTAACGTATAAAACGTAGTTTGAAGATTAAACTTGTAAAATTGGTCCTAAATCTTCTTCTTACGACGCCGTATCCTTACGGAGATTGGTGATCCAAATGGTTATTGTCGCACGAGAAACCGCAGCTCTTAAAATTTCTGTAGACGTGTTTCTGAGCCATCTGCGCGAGTCGTTCAGCCATGAATTTTGTCTACGGCCGACCGAACGTTTTCCTTCGATCTCCTCTTCTATTATCAGGTGGAGAATCTCATTTTATGTCCTAGGTACTGAAACTTTCTCTCCTTGATTGTCGTGAGAAGTTACCCATTTACTGTAGGACCTCTATGTTTGTCTTATGTTTTATTCTCTGTGGCCGCATCCACGGTCCAACTTTCGTATTCGTACAGAAGAACAGGAAAGATGTAACAGCGAAGCATTCTGGTCCGGAGTTTCAGGCTGAGGTTGCGGTTTGCCAGAAGTGTCCTCATGTTGTTCAGAGTTTTCCGTGCTTGCTCAATTCTTGATCTTATTGCGAGTTTTGGGTCGCATTGCTGATTGAAAAGCGTGCCCAGGTATCTTAGAGATGACACTTGATCAATGATCTCTCCATGGAATCTGAGAATACCAATAGCTTGGTCTTGGACGTATTCATACTGAATGACTCACTAGATTCTACATCAACATCATCCACATCACTACCACGGTAACATTTGCGTAACGAAGATTGTTTCTAATGTTTCCGTTGATCTCTATCGCACGCCTTTTCTTATTGCTATCTCTTCTGATGTGGACCCGTCCTAAATGCAGACGTTTATCTGTACTATTCAAATTGAAAGTGACGATAAATTTGATAATAATATGATATTAGAGATCTAATAAAAACTTGATATCACTAACTTCAATAGTACTAATCATATTGTAATTTATACTCAGTGTACCAAACATAAATCTTAACTACATCGTAATATTTGTTGTAGTAGTAGTTTTATGAACGAAATTGAGATTTAGGTACAAGCGTTGAAAAAACTATTTCTGTTTACAAACATGTTTACCAAAATATAAATCAGTATATCAGAATGTAAATCGGCCATCTTTATTACGTTTGTTAATATTATAGAGGGTAGAGACCTTCCAGAATGACGCTGAAGGTTACGAATGTCACAATGAAAGATTAATGCCGAGTTAAAAAACATAACCTTAAAGATTTATTATGAGAAAACATGTACCTAGAGTACCTAATAATATTTGGCGCCTTCTTTAAAATATAGAATGATGCGCCGCCTTTACTTAACGACCGACACTTCATATATACATAGTTTGTTCTCACTCTTTCTAACCTCAATAATATTTACTACTGCGCACGCAGTACATGACAGTTGATATATGACACATGACAGATTAACCTCGTTACAGTTTTGCCGATCTAAAAATATTAACCGTAGTTTAATAAATGTTGTAATTTTGTAACGCTGAATTTAGCGAATGTAGAAATTCGTCCGCATTATTATGAACCGTTGTTTTTTAATATTTTTTTGTATTTAGATATTTAGGAAACTAATATTTGTGATCTATGATACAATATGCATGTCGTGAACTGTGTTAGTATGTAAACAATATTAATAAATAAAAATCTTTGAGGATATAATGTCTTTTTACTTTAATTTTATGCTCCAAAATGTCGTAATAACATCAATTTATATAATAAAAAACGCTTTTACAATTTTTTTTTAGTATTGGGCCTGCTTTTTCGTCTCAACGCGATGGGTAGATTTATTATTATTTTAAAATCAAAAACTATGACCATTGCAAATGGTTTTTTATCACAATAGCTTAGCCCTTCTCATAAATTTGAAAATATTTTAATAAATTCAACAGCAAAAAAAGGGACACTTAGATCTGATCTGTCTAATTTATGGTAGAAACGTAAACCTTTTATTAGGTTTCCTAACAATTTATGTAATTCTATGCTACGGCGATGAACTTTAATCCATTCTGTACGTATTCCACCGTCACAGCATCCCATTCTTCTTGAAGAGCAATTTGAACTAATTTAAATCACTAGGAGGAGTATGACGACGTCTAACGCGATTCCCTAAATTATCCCACAAATATTCTATGGGATTCATATCGGGAGATCATGCAGGCCAGTCTAGAACTGTGATTCCCACTTGCTCAAAGTATTAGGAACAATTTTGGCTGTATGTGGACGAGCATTATCCTGCATTAGAATGCATTGCTCACCAATAAATGAAGCAAATGGGATCACAGTCTCTGGGAAGACCTCCAAGCAGTCAAAGTCCCATTATTTATAAAAATCAATCCAGTCCAGGCGTGGAATTTAACTCTACTCCAAACCGTAACTGATCTCCTTTCAAAAGGCCGTGATTCACGAATAGTACATTGAACAAATCGCTCGCTTGGTCGTATTCATACTCTTTCTCGATCGTCTGAGTGGTATAGACCAAATCGAGATTCATCCGAGAATAAAAACAGTGTTTGCGTCTTCTCAATACCGACTGCGTAATAAATCGAACGAAAAATAGTCGGAAGTGGCCAAATCAGGGATATATGGTATGTGTGAAGTCACATCGTCAACCTACTCCACAGGTAGACGTGGCTCATGAGCACCAAGTTCGCCTGCAGACGTCCAGAACGTCTTTTTACATAAAAGAACAACTGTAGCATTGGAAAGTGAAGCAGTTTGGACTGGAGCATTGTAATAAAGCAAGCGCACTACTCGGCTAATTTTGCCACGTTTTTTACGATAATTTTTTGACACAAGTCACAGTAATATGCCGCATTCACGGTTATTCCTCAAAGTAAATTAAAAATACAACCTCGCAATCCCGAAATATTTTTGGTGCTTTTCGTGGCGTTTGCTTTTCAGTACCACTCCATAATTTCATCGCCCGTTACAACTGATCAGATTACACTAATTGATGTAGAACCCTTGTTGGAAAATGCCGATCCTTGCTGCAATTTCTTTTCTTTTTAGGTGCAGGTCACTCAGAACAATTTCTTCCACTAATTTAATATTTTCTGTAGTAGAAGACCTCCCGCACGTGACTCATCTTTATTCTCGTCTCCATCGAAACAACTTTTTTAAATTTTTTAAAATGATGAACACGAGTCACCGATTTGTGTTGGTATTAATCCTTGTTTAGTTCAAAATTTTATTAGAGAGCATTTTTCAAAACAACCTAACTGTCATTTGGGCTCTACTAGGATAAAATGGTTCGTAGAATCAAATTGAAACTTTGTGTGAAGCTAGTTGAGACTCGTTACTAATTCGCGCATAAAATATTTTACAAACTCGCTCTATTTGTACTGAACGCACTGTTTTACACCACCACTACACCAGAACTCTCAATTACACTTTAGTCCCTGAAGACGATAACTTGGTTATTGAAACGCGCGTCAGACAGTGTAATTGAGTATTCTGGTGTAGTGGTGGTGTAAAACAGTGTGTTCAGTATGAACATCGCAAACGGCTCCAAAAATTCCAACTTAGTCACTGTATTTGTGTTTAATTTTAATCACAAACTCATTATAACATGAAATATCAATAAATTCAACAGATGTCATATTCGTTAAACATGACTGAATATAAAAAATACCAGATATTGAATTTTTTCATAACCTAAAAAATATTTTAGGTTATTGTTTGACGTATTATGAGTTGAAGTATAATGTAGTATAAACAGAAATTCGTAAAAAATGCAAACTCATTGTAGAATATACTAATATGAGACAAATTACAGGTGGAGGGTTCTACTCGATAAAATTTTCCAAAATATTTAGTTTAATTCTATTTAAATTTCAGATGATTTTTCAAGATTTGACTGCGAAAAGTGTTTGAAGAGTTATAAATATAAATCGCATCTAAATAGCCATATGAAGTATGAATGTGGAAAAGAACCAAGCTTTGAATGTCCAACATGTCAAAAACGATTCTTCCAGAACTACACTCTACTTAGGCACCAAAAATCGAAAGGATGTAGTGGCCGGTTCATACTGGATTAAACTCTTGATATTAATTTTCGTGAAAAATTATAAATATTAAACAGAAAATGGAGCGAAACTACCAAAGGAAGTGAAAAGATGATGTGATGTTTGATAAAACAAAAAATCGTCGCTCAATAAAAGCTTAATAGGACATAAACCAAAAGTTATACAAATTTTTGTGTGTGTATTTCGCGAATTAATATCAGTTCCTGTTCCATATTCAAGATAATTTTTTTAAAATACACGTTTCCTTTATGATATACTAATCATAAATAGATGAACGAATTACTATAATTTTACGATATTACTATTTTTTCCCGCCAACCGGTAACGTCAGAATCAGAATCCGCCATCCGACTGCGATGACGTCTACCACGGATTGACCTTTAAAACCGTCTGGTCCAACCAACGCATCCTCTCTCAAATGCCTTTCTCAATATCCGGAACTTATTAAATGTATTTGCCATTTTTAATTCCGAAGGTAGCTGATTGATAAATTTGGATGATGGAATTTTTTACCAGATCAGAGGTAATGTGCAAATTTTTTCTTCTAGAAGGCTAACTATGAATGGGTCTCTCGGTTGAGTTGTAAAAGTGTTTGTGAACCAAATAAATGTAACCTAGAATGAAAATTTTGTATTTTTTAAAATAAAATTCGCAACGCGTCCTACTACTTGAACCATTAATGTAACCAATGGCTATTTTTGTAATTTGAAGATAGACTCGAAGAGGTGGAAACTACAAGACCCCCTGAAAGGCAAACCATAGCGAATAAGATGCGATTCTAACTATAATCGAGTCGATTTAATGGCGAAACAAGCAGAGGATAATTTTTTCGCCATGGCACTGTCAATTGTAGACTAAGAAGCTTTGAGGATCGTACTAAATCATTGTTGACTTTTAGAGGTTGTAAAACTTCTTTGTAGAATAAAACTAAAGTTTTCTCGGTGTTTAATTAGAAACTGTTCGCGACAGACTACTATTAGTAATGAGATCTTTGTCTATCTCTATCTTACACTGGTATCATCCCAAATAAAGTAAATTTACCTTTGATTCGTAAGATTGTGAGACCAGGTACACCACTGCCAACTGGTAAATTACTCGAAACTTTACCGTTAGCCCGTACCAGTGGTTGTCTAAATTCAATGTAAGGTACAAACAATTTTAAAGGTACACCTCGTTTACCGTGATACTTGAGGCTGTTAATCAGAATTTGATGATCAATACAATCGAAGGTCTTAGCAAAATAAAAGAAAAAAAAGTCATTTGTACATTTATTAGGTAGGAAACCAAATTGTTGAACTTTTTGAGGCGGAATTCCAAGGAGTAGGAAGATGTCTTGGAATCAACCAAGAAAAGGGGTGATTCGTTGCGTGGAGTAGGCAGATTGAGACCACGGAATCGGATCACTTCTTACCAATGAATAACCACCCTATCCTCACCCTTCCCGTCGAAAATTTATAAAATTTAGTATAATACTTTCTAATATAAAAACTCTTTAACGAGCTTTTTTCGAAATTTCTTCAATATTAATATTTTTTGTTTTATTATTAACGGAAAACTAAATACCATTTTTATTTTATATTATTTTTTTGTAACTATTGCATTTTTTTACATGCACCAAAATTCTTTAAAAATATTTTTCTGAAATTGATTCAGAATTGAATATCGACCTTTAGTAGTTAAAACAAAACGTGACAAACTATTTTTACTAATCTATTTAACTAACTATAACCCAAATAATAGTTATTTATGCAATACAAGTGAGTAAAGTAATACTTTTTTCACAAGTAGGACGGTTTGACTCGTGTGACAATTCCTACAAGTGAAAAAAAGTTATTTTACACACGAGTTTCATAGAAAAATTTTTCTGCGTCCGTAGACTTGAAAAAATTCCACAAAACTTTTATCAATTTCTATTTTGTAATAGTAATATCAGAAGTACAACTGTGAGCATTATGAGCTTGAAGTGAAAAAGAAGTTACATTACTATTGGTACTTGAATTGGCAACATTTAACAAGATCATAGAAATAGCATCGCCTATAATTGTATTAGGACTTATTGGATTGTTGGAACGTTGCTTGGAGTCTAACTAGTTATTGAAATTTTCACTGCGAAATCCGTTTTGTTTTTTATTGAGTCGTCTACGTAACCCTCCGCAACTGTGTTGGATTTCCACCCACCGTGATCCTTTAATTGAATTATATCACCACCCGTATCCACTAATAGAGACGCCGAAGAGCGTCGAAAAATGTATTCCCAGTTTTTGGATTAGGTAAATTCAAATATGTTGTATCGATAAGCGAGGGAATTTCTGAAAAGGTATCGATTTCTACAACGTGGGTTTTGCATTTTCCATTTCTATACTGCATAAAGAAATTATTTGTTCCGACATTTGTGGGTCGTTGGTTTTTATATTGTCAGATATTTCACCAATAACAGTAAATCGACGTCGAACATGAGTTTTTGTATCATTTCCGGTATATTAATATCGTTACAATCCTGCGATTCCGATTATTAGCAACCTGAAAGATGTTACAAATAATTTCTAAGCTTACATTAAAATTGTTTGATATCATATCTTATGAAGAAGATGATAATCGTCTGGAGCTTGCAACAGAAACTATTAATTTCTTCGCGGGCAAATGGTTTAGATTTTTTGCGTCTATAGCCAACTGATTTATTTTTCAAATATTCAATGAGTTTGTCTACGTCGTTATTTACCATTAGGGTGCTTTTCAGTTTTGAATAAGTCGTCCAAAGTGTTGAAGACTTCCACATTTTGGATTTAGTTTCGAAGTAAGCTAGTAACACTCTTTCTATGAAGCTGTTTATGCGTTTTTTAGTACGCCACTCCACAAAAGAATTATATTCCTTCAAATACTGATCCCTGGATTTCTCAGGGAGAAGATTCATAGTTGCTGCAGTTGCTAAATCAATTAATTAGAAACAAAATGGATTTTCTTGAACGAATATCAAGAAATGATGTGACAGTTTATGAGAGAAACGAATCCAGTTCACTATTTTGATCAAATAATTTCACAATTGCGTTAAAAATGAACCGCTACGGTATTTTTTTTCGCGCTTTTTTACCGTTTCCGAAATTACATTCTTTATGAATGCAAATGAATGAGAAAAAACGTGATTATTATAACGGACGTAGAAAAATAATAATTAATAACCTTCAGCTGGAGCAAAACTTACATATTTAATCACTTCTGAATTTATTTATGACAAAAATAACTTGGATAAACTGTATCAACTCAAATTTTCCTCTGATTTTCAGATTATACATCTCTGTACTATCAACAATCCGAAAATGGCTTACAATGGTTTTATTGCAAAACGTGTCCGAAGAAATACAAACACGTGGGATCCATTTACAAACACGTTAAATTCGAATGCAACAAATCCCCTCAATTTTGTTGCGACTTATGCGGAAGGGCATTCAAACAAAAAGGAAATCTCAAAAGTCACATGGCTAACGTACATAATGTTATTAACGTTTCCTAGACTATATTCATAAATATAAATATATTCGTAAACATAAATAAAAGTTTTGTTTTTGTTTTCGTAAAATTTAGTTTTTACTACGAAAATTGAATTAAAGACAACAATTCGAGACTCATACCACAATGTATTACAGTCTAATAAGTTTATAGAAGAATTGAACACCCGGTTGGTCAATATGGCTAGAATACAAACCAGAATTCGATAAAGAAAGAAATTGGCCATGGAAAAATATGTTAAAACCAAGTGGTCACATAAAATGGACATATCGTTGTACATGTCCGATTAAAAATCACTAACAAACAAATAGTAGTTGGAAAAACTTGTCAGGCTCTAGAAGGTAAACTTCAGTCTCTGAGGACGATAACTTGGTTATCGAAACGCGCGTCAGACTGTGTAATTGCGAATGTTAAATAGTGTGTTCACTACGAATATCACCAACGGTTCCAAAAAATCCAACTCAGGAGAAGAAAGATTTGAAAAACCTCATCGTTCGCCCACTAGAGACCGTATATAAACAGTTGTCACCCTGGGTATTGACGCTAAATCTGATTATTTTTTAGACTATATTGGCGTCCAATGGTTTGCTTGCAAAACGTGTCCGAAGAAATACAAACACATGGGATCTTTTTATAAACACGCTAAATTCGAATGCAACAAATCACCTCAATTTTGTTGCGACTTGTGCGGAAGGGCGTTCAAACAAAAAGGAAATCTCAAAACCCATTTAGCTAAATTACATAACATTTTCAATCAACCGTAGATTGTATATTATTGAGTATTTTTAAATTAAAATCTCAAATATTTATTCCGAATTCGTTTCATTGACGTATTAGTATAGAAATTCACTCAGTATAAAAATAAGAACGGGAAGTTCAAATAAAAAAAAAACTTACAGTAGTACGTCTAAAGAGGATGGTTACAATGATGAGGGTTTCATTTTATTTTGTTCTGTTCAAATAGGAAAATTGATTAATCAATCAAACACCCTCAATTTTTTAAATGGAAACTATTGAATTCAGAGATATCATTTAAGAGGTTTCTTCATTATCTTTATAGCCCGATCTGGATTCTACTCGAAACTGCAAGCGTGCCAAATGGGAGAATGAAAATAAAAGTGAAAAGTGCAAGGGATCGTATAAGTAGAATGTATAAATATAATCGAGAGTGTGGATATCTAGAACTTCTGTCTCCGCTATTCGATAAGAATCGATGCCTCGCAAGAATCTGGGTCGGGCGTATTGAGATATAAGAAGAAATAAATTGAATGCGTCGATATAAATAGTTTGAGAAAATGTCAAAATGCGTATAATAATCGTTATTAAAATTAGTCTTCGTTTATTTTCAGTTATTTCTTATTGGTGTTATAAATGTGGCAAAGTATACAAAACGAAAGGGTCTCTGAGAAGACACCAGCGTTTCGAATGCGACAACAGACGGGCCTTTTCGTGTCCCATACCAGGATGTATGTTTGAAACGACGAGAAACTACCTTCTATCCAATCATATGCTTATGAGGCATAATACACGTGTGCACTAGTCATTGTTTTTAAATTAAGATAAATTTATACCAAGTACCTTTATTTGAAAAACTGGTATTTTATGAAATTCTAGTAAATAAATGACTATTTAGTTGTTTGGTATATTTACATACAATTATTGTGATTATTTACAAACAAGAATGCGGTTTTCATAGTATAGTAAATGAAAGAAATATATTTCTTTCGTCCTGAATCCATCTTCATATTAAATTATGATTAAACCGAGCTTTTCCGGGACTTGATACAAAAAGTTCCGGAGTGAAAATGACATAAAAAACATTGTCTCATACAATCCCTCGTTTCTGAGCTATAACCCTTTAAAGCTCCGAAATTAGAGGGAATAAATATTATCTCAAGGCCAGGGGCGGCTCATGCCCAATGGTTAACAATCCGTAACTTTTACAGCGACAACTTGTACAAACCAAAATTAGACAAAATGAATTTTTCAATCGATTTTTTAACAAAAAGGTACTTAAGTAAGGTGATTATGTATCTTTTTCATCATAAACATCTCGCTTATTTTCTACTTTCATCTTAAAGTCAAATATGTTTGAAACTATTTATGGGAGGGCACAAGAAATCGAAAATTAACACTAGTTTAGATTGCACACGCCCGATTTCCTTGAAATTTTAGTATGTTGTGGAGAAAATTGTGCTGATTAATTTAATGTATATATAGGGCACGGAAATTATTCCTTTATATACTTTTTCGAAGTTGAAAATTCAGATAGGTTAGGTTAGGTTAGGTTAGGCTCATACTCAAAATATTGAGCGACTTTGGCGAGATATTCGTGATAACATACCACGTTATGGAAGAACTATATCTAATTATTTTAGTAATTTCGAATATTTCCATTTAAAAAACATTATTCATATTCAAATAGTATTGAATCATTTATTGAAGAAATGTCACGAATATATCCAATAGAAATTGATGATTATTTGTACGTGTAAATAAATGATTACTATTAGAAAAATTGTTTTGTGTCATTACTTCAGTCGTAACTAATTATATTTAATGTTGGAGATGGTTGGAGGCAGGAGGAGGTGTTCAACAGACTCCTCGGTCCCTAATCCTCTCTAACAACAAATATTTGCAAAATATCAACTATCCAAGATGTGAAGGAATATTTTCCGCGTCCATACATATACTTTTTCGGCATAAAAAATGTATAACATACTAAAATTTCAAGGAAATCGGGCGTATGTAACCCAAACTAAATAATTACCCTACACGCCAAGAGCAAACACTTTTACTCCTGCTGTATCAAATAAATTTTTCTCTTCAATCTTACTGATTATTTTGCCTTTCAGCTTCAGCCAATTTCGGACCGCAACCTTGCCCGCAATGTAACAAAGTATTTAAAAATAAATGGTCATTGAAAACCCATCTGAAACTTCAATGTGGCGTCGAGGCAAAACACGGATGTTACGTATGTTTGAAGAAGTTCAAACGCGCCGATAATTTGAAGAGACACATGGTACGCGTTCATAGAGTACAACTCACCATCGCTAAATTGTTATCTAAAGAAAAAGATAGATGTGGATCAGATCGAGATGATGATAATCAAACTTCTAATATGAATACCTTTAGTGACTGAATTATATATTATACATGAATTATTTTAAAACATAGGGAGTTATATAAACTAATGGTGTTTTTTTACGAACAAATTGGGTGGTCAGTAACTCTTACTTGGACATCTTGTCCGTTTTCACGAGCTGTCTTTGCTTAAATTAATCAGTAAGTGTCATCGAAATAGAAAAGGTAGGCAACGCGCATTAATGAGTGTATAGGCTCCTGCAAATGATGCCTAATATGGTACAGGCCTCCCTCCTATCGAATCCGAAGTTTTATTTTTTCCTTACTCAAATTTAGCATTCTCTGTTCCATTCGTTTTTCAGGATATTGCAAAGATATTAAGTGGAAATAGCACTGCACAATTCGTTCCACAACAACTCTATCAGGTTGAGGTCGGACGACTGTGACGACCAAATCATTACCTTCAAAAAATCTTCCTTTCCAATTCTTTCAAATTTGCATAGCTTCGAGGAATGCTTGGGATTATTATTATGCTGGAAGATCAATCTTCTGCCGATCAGGCGCTGACCAGAACGTACTACATTTTCCTTTAATGTTTTTCATAGTCTTCTTCCTTCAAAATCCAGTCCTCCAAAACATCCCCAAACTATTATCGAGCGTATTACTCATCGATCTAACATTTTTCAAATCGAAAACACTCAAGATTGCATTCACCACTCCAAAAAATCTCTCTTCGACTCTTCATACATCTAATTTTCATGTTATTCGGCTCACTACAACCTCTTGATTTTATTTTGGCGTTTTGAAGGTGGTTTATTCATTGCTACCCTTCCAAAAAGGTTAGCTTCTATCAATCTCCTTTTTACCACCACCATAATCGAAAATAGCTGCATTAATAACAAACAAAAATACCCATCATCAACCAATTTTGTCGAAAAAATACGTTTTCTGATTAAATCCTTTTATTGTGTTTCCCAAATTTGAATCATTGATTAATGAACTTTTATATTTTTATTGAAAGATATACTGCTATCATCCTCTAGTGATGATCGCTTGAACTACACGGTCCTTATTAAACGAATTACAGAACTCTATAAAATATTTGAGTAAGTTTTATTAATTGTTCGATAATGTTTGTAAATTCGCTAATAGGTGGCGTTCTATTTTAATACTTCAATTATTCATTGTTCTATGGAAAATGATGGTAAAAAGTTTGTTCATTAATTTTTAGTAGAAATTTATCCAGCTACCTATGTTATTCATGGATAATTTAATTGATTTCAACTTTTCCTAGTACCAAAGAGGTCCGTGAATAACAAGGAAACGTTGCACTTCAATCCAGATTTTCATTTAAAAATAATTCAGAGCAATAACCAACACCAAAACATAGAACTACATCTACTGTTCATAGATGTTGTCAACCATTTTTAAAAACAGTTAAGTCCTATCTATTAGTAATGATAACGAATACGGATATAATATTTCTGGCGTTGTTTTTGCATGAAATCTCAGATACTTTGAACAAATTTCTTATCAATTCAGCGCCATCCTATGTTTTACGGAAATAACTCAGCTAATTTGACAGATGACGGAAAAGTTGAGGTTAGATTTACTTGTAGTGCAAGTGAACTAGACCTCGAGAATATGAAATGTTACCATACCGGGGGACTCGGAAATGTAGATACGTAATAATACTGAATGTATTTTTAAGCATGTTAATTTTTAATTTAGCTGCATCTATAACTTTGTTATCCATTCTTAGGTGAGTAGATATATTTATTTGAACAAAAAAAAAAACAAGTAGTAGAGGTATTTTTAGATGTTTTGATTTTTAGGCGAAAGTCGTCGTAAAAAATTTCTAGTAACACAAGGAAATAAAATTTTCTTATGTGATTTAAATAAATCTGCTACAGATGAAGAAAAAATCGCATCGAATGAAGACGTAAAAGAAATATCCGAAGGAGAAGAACAGAAAATTCGATGTCCAAATTGTACGAAAGTTTACAAAAACATAAATACTTTCAGAAGGCATTTTAGATACGAATGTGGTAAAGTCCCGCAGTTCGCTTGCCTGTATTGTCCAAAAGCGTATACTCAGAAAAGTAATCTGAAAAACCACCATGTCAAATGTCATCCGTTTGAAAGCTTCCCATAAAAATATAAAATCAATGAACTTTCATTGATAAAATTCAGTTTTTACGTTGAAATTTTCCAAAATCAAGGGTGAAACTGTTTGTAGTGACCGCGATTCGAGTTTTCTCTGTCGTAATTCCGTGTTTGTCCAAAACAAAAACAACTACGAATCCTACACGGCTTTGTAAATAGGTATAAAGGATTCTACAGTATTCAGTTTATTGTTAAAATAACTAAGTTGTATTTAAATAGACAATAAAGTTATAACAAAATATTAAAGTTTCGAAAAAATCACTTCGCAAATTTTAAAAATTGCTCGCTTTGGTAATGATGAGATAAAATCGATTTTCAAAACACGATAAATGTCTCTAAACATTTATGGTTATAATCAGAGTACGTACGCAGTTTATTCTAAATCGTGTCCAATGCTGGCACTAAATTTTATAAAAATCAATCACTATTTGTAAAATATCCAAATAACTCAAATTTAAGAAATAAATTTTTGAAGAAATCCGTTCGATTTTAAACCTAGAATATATTTTTCTGCAGGATACGTAACTATTTATAAGGTTTAACAATTTCATAAAGAAAATAGCCATTAGGCTCTTAAAAATATTTGAAATTGAAGTTTGTGACATTGAGCATGTAAAAATGTATGTCCAAGCTCTCGATTGACTGATTACCATATGGTAAAATTCACTACTTTTATCAAGCGCTTCTATAAAACTCACCCCAGTCTATTTTTTATAATTTTTCAAATAGGACTAGTTGACATATCACACCTACACATTTCATAATTGCAGATTGCGAAATTGTACCAAAAATCCGTTTAAAAAAATCCAGTATTATTATAATTTCATTCATGTTTATACTGTTTTTGATTTTGATTTCATTTCTATTAAACATTTTTTATGAAAACATCACCTACTTAAATTTGTAATTGACGATATAAATAAATGAATAAATGAAAATGTTGATAGTGTTGTTATTAAAATTAATAATTTATACAACAAATAGCGATGAAAATTTTTATGAAAACGATTTTTCAATTTGGTTGGATTAGTTTTTTTTGTGAATATTTGTAGTTGATAAACATTCTTCCACATGCTTTCTCAAGTTGAAGGAATGCAGCTTTTCGTACAGCACTAATCAATTTTAATTTTGTGACTGATTGAATTGAAGGAAGAATGAAATTTGCGGATGAAACAATCAAATAAAAAATTAGGAAACAGAGGAGTTTCAATATGAATAATTTAACTTAACTTGAAAATTTGACTACCCTACTTATTAAAAAGCCGTGAGCAGCAGAGCTCCATCACGAAAGTCGAATTTTGCAATTCCAATTGACAACAAAGAAAAAATTGTATTATTCATTAAATAGGAGGCGGTCCAGTTCAACAATTACAACGATCAAAATGATTTCGGGCATTTTGTGCTAGAAGAACTGAAGAAGAAAACTTTGAACTTGAGAAAGACAATTCTTCAACATCACCCCTACTTGCATGCAAAGTTCGAACCCTCTAGTTAAACTTTTTCTGGCCAAAAATAAGAAAATATAACAAAAATGACCATAAAATGGAGAGGGGTGGAGATGGAAAGCTTCGACCTTAGAAAGGAAATCATCTCGCAACTAATTGAACCTGCATGTGAAATTTCATTTTTCAGTCGCTTTTCGTTTGACCTGCAGAGGTGAGCAAAGGTCAAAAACCACTTTTTTTGCATTGCGACCTCTCGAAATATTCATTGGTTTTCAACCAAACTCTAATAACATCAATCCGGCGCCAAAAAAAGCCATGTATGCTAATTTTGAACCAAATCGGACCCATAGCAATTGCTCGACAGGCGAAAATAAGAATTGTAGCTTAAACAGATATATAAACTACAGACATTCGAAAAATCATCATAAACGTGTTCAGAAGGTCTCAAAATATGGGAAAAATGATGTGCCCCCCATTTTTCTTCAAGTCATGCCTTTCAAAGAAAAATTCGACTAAAAATAGAAAAGGATCAATGGTAAAACAAAAGCGAGAAGGAATATTTTCAAAGGAAATGTTGCAGTTAGTTTAAATCAGCGAAAAAAAATATAATTTAAAAAAAACACTCTTTTAAAACACTAAGAAACTGAAAATATATTTGAAATCAAAGAGTGAAAAAAACAAACGTTGTATATATGTCGCATATATCATTTTTTCTACGATAAATATGGAACAAAGCGTCCCACACTTTTTCCACAACAATAATAGTATTTTTCATTTATTATTGTTTTAAGCTTATTTAAAAAAAAATCAGTTTCGTGTGCTTTGAAACTTTGTTTTCCAGTTTTTTAAAATATACCTACATATCGTCTTAATGCTCAATTTCCAACGCGGACATCGGAGGCTCGAATCCTCTGTCGAAGGATATCACTTGCTTTTAGTCCAAAGGACACTTATAAAATAAGCGTGTTAATGAAAACGGATTGATGAAAATTACACTGAAAATGAATATGTTCTGAAGCAAATAAGGATGTAATTCCGAAAAGACGAACTTTCCCGTTTTCTGAAATGTTTGCCAAAACTTTTAATTTTTTAGAAAAGAATTTTCCCCATAGCTTGGCTTGTCCCCCAGCCCCCTCCAAAGCTATACTATTTTTTCTGAATATCTCCCAATATTCAAAATAATACGTTTACGTAAAAAATATTTATGATCTTTTTTGCGGAGCTTTTCATTTTTTGTTTGAAACTTTTGTTATAACTTTGAAGGAGGCTGGGGGGCTTTATTACCAGCATGAAGATTGTCCTGATTGACAACAATCAAGAGATTCAGCATTATTTGCAAAATAATTTTAATAGTAACATTATTTCGCGCGATGACAATCACTAGTTTTATATACAAAAAATTCATTGTTTCTGTATCGATATGGAATCGAAGAAACTTTCGTGAAGTTGGTCAAAATTATTTTAAAGGTAATCTTCCTCTAACTAATTTTGATAGTTCACCATTTTCTTGGCAAAATGTGCGACCGTTTTCTGTCTTCTTGTATATTATCTGCATTAAGTACTGGTTGAGGGCAACGTAGATTCTTGCGACTATACAGGTAGCTTTTAAATTGATTAATCTTTCATATATAGCGATTTACTAATATGAAATTGTAGTGAAATATTTTTTGGTTAAACTCAATTCATTTCCAGGGCATTTCTTGGTGGCTCCGCGAAGAGACCTCAGACTGATTTACGAAGCGGTAGATGCTGTTAACAAAGGTCTATCATTGAGAAAAGCTTCTGTTCTGTATAATATACCGCTAACATCTTTATTCAGATATGTTAAAATATACAAATACCAATTGATTAATGGTAAACAATGATAGTACTGATCGAATGTACTACAATCGTCGAGTCTAAAACAAAAACCAGTCATTAGAAAGAGAATTTGTCGCTCTAGGTTCTACTGGTGGCTGGAGTATTAAATTTGAGACAATTAGCCCCGATTCAGATTTTTTTCAGCTCCATGCAGTCGCTTCAACATGAAGATCGCCAAACAAATATTGTATTCAACAAACATTTAGTACGAAGATGGTCCCAGAAGTATCTGGATCAACAAAGAAAACACAAAAATTTTGTTTATTTTTCAACGTTATCTCCTTTTAGCTCTATACACTTTTCCAGTGATGTTCGGCTTTTATATTGGTTGGGATAAAGCCTTTCAAATCAAATTTTCATTTCCATGTTTACAAATTCCCTGAAAAGGGTCACTACCGATGACTGCCAAAAACTAAATAACGTGGCGTCTTCAAATTTGAAACATGTACTTTCTGATACAATGGTACTTTTCAAGCAACTACCGCCATCTCTAGGTAAAGCCAGGTACTTCCGAGACCACCCTTAATAACGTTTTTAACAATTCATACATGTACGGAGTCAATTATGTTAACAAATGACGAAAATTTCTATAAAATTTTTCTAATTTATGTTCCAAAGAAGCGTTCAATTAGGCCAAATTATATTTCAATTTAATTAAAGAATTATTGTAACAAATTTTATTATATTTTTTTGAAAATCTATATTTTCAGACAATAAAAATTGCTAATTGTATTCTTATTTCCGGACGTAGACATTTGAAAAAGTTTGCTTTCATACTAATGATAAATTTTCTAAAACATGTTTCTATTTTTAATCAAATAAATTTATTTATTATTCTTAATGAGTTTTATTATACAAATAACTTTCCCGGACCAACAAAACCCCAATGGAAAATTATTTTTGTTGAATAATAAAACAGCTTTCAATATTTTTGTAAAGTTGAATAGACGCCATTTGTTAGAAACACAGGGTATTCCAAAATCAAAAATATTAATCAAAAGACAGAATTAAAAAAACGGTAGGACATTACCAACTATCATAGAGTCCAAAAAAGCTACATAAAAATGTATCCAAAATATTTTCACGAAAAATGATTGGATTTGTGTTTGTAACCAAAACAATGTGTCAATTTTTCCTCTGATTACTTTTTGGTAGCACTACAGTTTGAAAAGAAGTGAAGGTCGTTGAGTTAGAACCCTTTTGTTTGAATTCAAAAATACACGAAAACTTCAATCTTCTTAATTACATGGAATATGCCTTATTAGTATCAATTTTGGTTCTATTGGATTTTGCGTATTGAGTAAACATACAGAATTTTTCTTGGTTGAATTAGTTGCTACTCTAAGTGCGTCCTGAAGCTTACTTCAGCTTAGTAAACAAGCTCATAACATGAGCAAGTTGTAAAATTAATGGAAAATTAACAAAAACGATAAAATTTTTTTGTAAACTCAACATGATCCGGAAATTAACGTTTGTTTTGAAAGGGCCTCTGTCCCAAAGTTTTACAAAAATCCACTGAAATGTTTACTTGGCGGAAGAAACAACTGCAGCCATGTTAACGTGGCGATATCACAACGCAGACTGACTCCTGCAGTGTTCCCAACTCATAAAAATTTATCTCCCTAAAGCCGCATTCAAAAAACCCTAAAAATCCTCATATATATGAATAATTAAATTCAAATAACATTAAACAAATAATAAATGGCAAAGAATCAATAAATAATTTCTTCAAGTAACAAATCATTTACTTCAGATTCTGATTTTCGAAAATCATACATATTGACATGAGTAATCCCAACATTTTTGCGGATGATTAAAAAATGTTTTTCCCGAAATTTGGGGGAAAAACCCCTATGTTGGGAACCCTGGATGCCTGATGCCTTCATGGCGGCAATAATGGAATCTGTAGCGTGCAGTCGAGTTGTTTAAAATACAAATCTGGTTGTCTTCTACAGAGAATTAATTACATTTTGGAACGTTTACAAACTTAGAAAATTTCAACTATTGGAAACAGTTTTTATAAATTTGATGTCATCGATATTATGTAGTTATTAAAAGAAATGGTTTGAAATTTCAAATATCTTTCATTTTCATTCAGTTCAAAAGGCATACCTATGATAATTATACCCTTTTCTAATACACCGTACATTCACCCTTTATCACATTTTCATGGCATGTAACAATTCATAGTCAAGGTCTTATATGAATTTTGTTTTAGCCCAGGGATATACTTGTCTAAGGTGCTACAAAACTTACCGATGGAAAAGGGGATTGAATCAACACCAACGATATTTCTGTGGTATAGATCCTCAATTTGAGTGTCAATATAGGGGGTGTATGTACAGAGCTCAAGTTAAATGTAATCTGAAAAGACATTATCAAAATGTACACGAAAGATTCAATTAAGATATCACCGATATACTCCTAATAATTAGTAATTTAGCATTTTTTCATATTCTAGTCATATCATTCTCTACGATACCCCGGAGCTTCTCCACCTACCATGTCGTTTAAGTAGTTTTCGAAGCGGTTAAGTGTAATTGTATATAAAAAGTTGTATTGCATGTTTGTGCTTCATATTTTATTACTAACCTTAAAAAATTTTCAGGTACCGTTTTCACTTGTGAGGTTTGTTTCAAGGTTTACAAACACCAAACAAATTTGCGCAGACATAAAAGACTGGAATGTAACAAAACACCTTCATTTGGATGTTCAGTTTGTAACAGACGTTTCTGGCACAAACACCATCTTCAGCAACATTCTTGTCATCGAGAAAAACATTATATAATGTTACAAAAATAGAGTAAATGTACAGCGATATTAATAAGAGAATGTATGTAAAGTAGAGTATCAATTATCCGTATTACCCGTCCGAGTTTTCAAAGATTCAAATTTCCCGCGTGCGAGGTTTCCGATGTAATCAATTACCGCACTTGATGTTTTAACTTTTGCCGTGTATGGCGCCCGTTACGGGCTGATAAATTAATGTAAATGTGTAGATTTGCCAATTGCAAAGAAACTTAATGTATTGGAAGATTTAGATAGCAGTACAATGTTGTCACATCTACGATTTACAAAGCTACATCTATGTCTACACCGCTATAAATCCAGACACGAAATAAGGGAGTTAAACAGGTTACAAAGCTGTTGGTTGTGTACCCAAGAACATTTATAATGGGGACTAAACAGGTCTGAACTGAAAAAAGCTGCCAACTAAATCCCTTGTTTCCAAAAGGGAAACTGCAGCGCCTGGATACAAAGCTAGCTTTAGCCCGAAAAAAATTTTTCTAGATGAAAACAGATATTTTGGACCACTGGTATGAGAATGTTTTTATCCCACATGTGAAAAAACGCCAACAGAAAACAGGTACAACCGGTAAAGTGGTTTTACATAATGCACCAATTCATACATCAGACGTTTTGAGCCAATAGACCAGAATGAGATAAAAACATTTGAACGTGTTGCTTCGAATGCTGCTTCTAGATATGGAGGTGATAAAGCATGGAATAAGCTTTATTCTAAACCACGATACTCGCAAGAAAATGGTGGTACTGAACCAGATGACCCTCAAGATCTACAAGAAAGTAATGATCAGGATAAAAAAGAAGATCCACATTTAGACGATTGGGTAAATTGCGACGTTCCGGATATCAGATTCGTTCTGATGAAGAAATTGTGCAGCATATAAAGAAAGATAATCAGTGTGATATTTATACAGCTTTTGTCCTTAATAACACTAAGAGGTGTCCTGTAATTTATTATTTATAGTCTGACGTGCATCAATTAGTCAGGATAATCGATGCTTTACTATATTTGACCATTTTTTGTTAACTAATCAATCTGTACTTATCATCTGGTGTCAACAGTATTAATTTATTTTATTATAAACAAAAATTAGGTGATAATAACAAACTCAATCTTATTTCGTATTCTTGTGGCCATTTTATATCTTTTATTTTACCTGTGATGAGTTTTATATTTTTTAAATTATTCTATATTTATAAATATACACAAATATAACACAACTGATTTTTTAAATACATTTAATGACGATTTCCACCTATTTAAATATAATTGAACTTTAGCAGAGTGCCACTGTTTCAGCACTTCACTTCACTTCACTTATAATAATTTACTTAAAAATATCATTTAAATAATCTCTGCGGTTACTTTTACTAATTCTTTATTTTCACTACGACTATTTATTTTAACTGCGCTAAATAAACTTATTTATATGACACAACTAGAATTCTACAAAGTTCTAGAACAAAAAGAAATACCATAAATAGATAAATAGACTCCTAGAAAATATTAGATACTGATAATCGGTTTTCTATAATGAAAAGTTCCTAAAAAGCGCGTCCGCCATTTATAAAAAACAAATCGAAGGCACCGCGCGAATTCACCTAATTTTAAAATTCCATTGTAGCTAGACAGGGCCGGCCGAAGGACCCATATCGCGAACTTGTTCGTAAGGATTCAAATATTAAGTTAATTATTGATTTCTTATTCAATGTTGTTGTGTTTACATATAAAGATATTAAATTCTTATCCTTCTACAATGATCTTCTCTATCAAGCATATTATTGAATGGTATTAATCTTACTTCGTTATTAACATCGTTGAAATGTTACTGTTTGTTTAACTTTCCAATGTATTCCTCATAAGTGATCTAGTTCTAATTTTTTTTTTTCAGTTATGACGAGATACTCATGTGATCAATGTCATAAAGATTACAAATGGAAAACGGCCTTGCAGAGACACAAACGTTACGAATGTATGAAAGAACCGTCGTTTCATTGTCCTCTTTGTAGCTACAAAACACTCAGAAAAGACCATTTGAAACTTCATCTCGCATCAAAAAAACACGCCTACGAACAAGCGATGCCTTTTCTCAAAGAAATGGGATTTTGTACATTTTGAAATATTTAATTGAGATGTTTGTATCTTTTATGTTGTCCCATTGGGTTCATATCTTTTTGTCGGTTAATTTTTACTATTGGGAAAAGACTGTACGACAAGCTTGTATACAATTTTCTATTAGAATCTCATCTATAATTCATATGAAATTGAAGAAAGTTTATGAATGCTGAAGAAACTTTACAATAAACAAAAATTCCTTTGAATCCCCAGCTTTTGAAGAAGAAAATGTTATAACCAGTATCTAATTTGCAATGACGCTTTTTTGATAATTACACTACACGAAAATGACGTTTTCTCCTCAGTTGTTTCTGATCTTGTATATTTGTTACGAGGGGGGTTCAAATAGAAAAACTTATTTTGGGAGACCGACGCAGTACTTTACGCGATATCGTTTGGTAAGATCAAAATTATAGCCAAAACTTTTGAATTTTGAGCAGAAATTCACACGCTGCGAAGTTTGAACGTGACATTTTCAGCGGTAGCAAAAGATAGAAGAAAATTTATTGGAGGAAGAAAGATAAAACCGCGCCAGTTGAAGCGAAGGTGTTGTGTACAGTGTTTCTGAACAATGAACTGTGCAAGGCGACGCCAGACCGTATAGAATTGGGCTACAATGGAAACATTTTTACAAAAATTCGTCCGAAAGCTTCCAGAGACGTGGCATAAGTATGAAGAAAACAAAAACTGTGAAAATTATCAAATTTTTTTCGACATAATTCAAGCTAATATTTGGACTATCCTCGTATCTTTACTTGTAGTTGTCTTATACTTTGTATGGAGAAACTAACATCACATACGTCAATATTACAGTATAACAAACTAAAAATGAAATTAGCGAGCCACGTAAAAATAATTTCTTATAATATTCTAATATACGCAAAAACTACTTTGATCCTAAAACACAACCCAAGTGATCGCCACTCCGTCAATTCAAGCGTGCCACAAGGAAATATCTTGGGCTCCTCGCAATCCTCAGATAACCACAAATAAACTTCAAGAACACCTGGATATTACCAACTAGCGAATAAATCAGCCCACATAACCTTCGAGAACGAAAAGGATTACAGTGTATAATAATTCCCTGTTCCCAGGTCAAATAATGAACTCAAATCTAACGTGGAAATTAATATCAAGATCAATCCAACGCAGTGGCTGTCAGTTCTTGAATACAAATGCTTGGTCAATCCACTCTGGATCTATGTGTATCCAGCTGTGGGGCTGGTCAAAGCCTTCGAACATAACAATAATAAAACGAATTCAGTGGAAAATACTCAATAATAGGCAATAAAACATTCTAGGATGACTTAAAATTAACCACAGTAGAAAAGAATATATACTGAGAGATTATCGAAAGCAACCCGGATATCAAAATGTAGAAGGCATCCATTTAAACGAACCATTTATTAATGTATCTAAATTTTCTTGATTTTAGATTTCTTCTGTTTTAAAATTAGTTTTTTTAATAATTTTCGGAAGAAAGACGTTTCGACTTTTCTTTAAGGCTTCGTCAAAATATATTTAGATGCATTATTATATCAAAAGGTCTAAGAAATAAGAAATTAAACGAATCATTTATTAGACCTATAAACAAAAAAATACGGTTGACAATTCAGTCAACTTCTCCTTCAAACCATCTTCTATCATCATATTTATATGTTGAAAAAGCAGATTTTAGCAGAAAATAATGTTAAACAGTATCAGTTGGAGAGTTGCGTTTTTTTCGTCGCTAGATTTTCATTACAAGATCCATATTTTCACTTTATAGTCCAGTCAAATAAGACTTTGAATATTACAAAAATTCCCATAGAGCTAAATATTGGTATGAATGTTCAGAATACTATTATAAATGATTTGTGAAGAGTCCCTATCAATCGACATTGTGCAAAAAATTTTATCGATGGCGGAAGTTTGCAAAAATGGGTTTTTCGCGTTTTTCACATAAACGGTGAATTTTACTGCAAAAATAGCTGAAACAAAAATTGTAGATCATCCGATTCTCTACAAAAAATGTATTACAACTTTTTTTCATAAGTATTGCCATTTCCGTGATATAGCGGTTGAAAAAATTGAAAAAAATTTTTCATTCGTAATAAGCAAGTTAATGTACTTTTATATACATTTTTGAACCGTTATGTGTCCCTACGTCTTAAACATACAAATTTTAAAATTCTTAGAATATAAATGAACGTCAAAAACTTTCATTTAGTCGCATGGCCTTGAGTATCATCTCATGTCTTTTATTCTATTGCCAGCTATTCTGCTTTATTTGTAGTCAACATTTAACTGAAAGAGTACCTGAAAGAGCGGACATCTGGAAAAATTCATGTGTAGTGTCGAAAAAATTATATTCGAAAAAGTAGCATCGATGCCGTGAAAAGACGGCGCCAAGAAGAACAAGCTGGTTCATCAAAAATAAATCCTCCTCGTACTAGAGCACGAGTAAGTGAAACTACATTTTGCTTCAAGCAGTGCTGTTTATTTTGCGACAATGAATTAAATGAAGAGTTGGAGAAGAAAAAAGCACCGACGTAAGATTTTTAGAGTGACTACACCTTCGTTCAAAGAGAGTATTCTAACTATAGCTAAAACTCGTGATGATGTAGCCAAAGCTGTTGCTACTCGAATTGAATTTGAATATGATTTAGTCACTGCCGAGGCTAAGTATCAAATCGATTGCTACAAATTCTTTTTTGAAACCGACTACTGGGGGTAAAGTCGGTTGTCCTCAAGATGAAGCTACAAATATTGAAAATAACAATGATTGTAAAGTAATTGTAAAAAATCAAAAATAGATAACAGAACCATTAAGATGTTATTGAAGGTGGAGTATTGTGATAAAATTCGTATGTTTTATTGATGGTAACCATGATATTTTAGATCAGGCTTGGTACGAAAAAAATAAAATATTTTTTTCAATTCTTTCAACCGCTATATCACGGAAAGGACAATATTTATGAAAAAAAGTGTAGATACATTTTTTGTAGAAAATCGGATGATCTACAATTTATGTTTAAACTGTTTTTGCTGTAAAACTCACTGTTTAGTTGAAAAACGCGAAAAACCTATTTTTGCATACTTTTACCATCAATAAAATTTTTTGTACAGTGGGATTGATGGGGATTTTTCACAATTCATTTATAATAGTATTCTGAACATTCATACCAATTTTTAGCTCTATGGGAGTTTTTGTAACCTTACTTCTATTTTAAGGACTAATTTGACTGGACTATTAGTGCGCCTTAGCATTAAGCGATCGATTTTTATCTGGTCCTTACGATTTTTAAAATTGTTTTACCATGGTTGAACGGATGGTTTTATAAATTATGATATCGATTGCGATCTGTTCCACTAACTTTGCCACTTGCTGTGAACTTTCGTTTTGATTATCTCTTGTCATCTGATGCTTAGTTGACACATTGATCTGCTTTTTAGTTTCTTGGGATGCAGGGGTTTGATAGGACCCAAACAATTGATAGGTTTGCCTTGGTTTGATGAAGAGAAACCGATAATCTAGCTCACTAATTCCATTTTTAATTCGTTACATTTTGGTATTGTTAACTCCACAGTATAACTATAGGTCAATAATTTGGAAATTGTTATAAATTAACAAATTATTTTTTATAAATTAATGAGAAAAAAACAAATTTATTATTATAGTTTCTTTTCTTACCTTAAAAATTTCAAAATAAAAATATAATATCGCTAGTTTTTGTTTCCACATGTATATAAACTAGATTATTATTATTTTTTTGACTTTGCTCTTGGTAGTAATAATTATTTCATTATGTTTTAGGCAACGAAAGGAAAATTTCTTGTTTAACATGCAACAAAACCTACAAATATCAAACTTCCCTTTATAATCATCAAAAATATGAATGTGGCAAAACGAAATCTTTCCTTTGCAATTTATGTGGAAGAGGATTTTGGCACAAACAAGCATTGAAGAATCACGTAACCAATAAAAGATGCAAATTAGCAACTACTCATCTAAATTTTTAATATTTACGAAAAAGAAATCTGTTACAAACAAAATCAAATCACTACTAATTATTTCTGTAACTCGTAACGGTCAGATTTTAACTAATTTTTTCAAGAGGAACATATTTTTAGGAAAAAAAATTGACAATAAATTGTACGTTGATGAAGATTCTTCATCTTAGTATGAATATTTTTACAAATATTTCGTACCCTTTCCTTCATTTTTACGAATGATGCCACTTAAGTTATGAGATGTGGCAACACTGATGAGAATACGTCAAATCTAACATTGCTATCAGTCAATTATGAATGGTACAACAACATTTATTTGCCAGATGTGCTCGAAAATATTATGGAAACCAATCAGAGACGACGAATCATTCTGCACCACAACAATGCGGGCTCTGTATAAAATCAGTTCAAACAGAAGTCGAAAGTCTAGAATTTCTTCCAGAGAACGTTCAGATTTCAACTAATTTTCTCTAGAGAAACATGTTTTTAGGAAACAGAATTGACGTTGATGAAGATTCTTTATTTTAGTATCAATATTTTTACAAATATTTCGTACCTGTTCCTTTATTTTTACGAATGATGTCACTTAAGTTATGAGATGTGGCAACACTGATGAGAATACGTCAAATCTGACATTGCTATCAGTCAATTATGAATGGTACAACAACATTTATTTGCCAGATGTGCTCGAAAATATTATGGGAACCAATCAGAGACGACGAATCATTCTGCACCACAACAATGCGGGCTCTGTATAAAATCAGTTCAAACAGAAGTCGAAAGTCTAGAATTTCTTCCAGAGAACGTTCAGATTTCAACTAATTTTCTCTAGAGAAACATGTTTTTAGGAAACAGAATTGACGTTGATGAAGATTCTTTATTTTAGTATCAATATTTTTACAAATATTTCGTACCTGTTCCTTTATTTTTACGAATGATGTCACTTAAGTTATGAGATGTGGCAACACTGATGAGAATACGTCAAATCTGACATTGCTATCAGTCAATTATGAATGGTACAACAACATTTATTTGCCAGATGTGCTCGAAAATATTATGGAAACCAATCAGAGACGACGAATCATTCTGCACCACAACAATGCGGGCTCTGTATAAAATCAGTTCAAACAGAAGTCGAAAGTCTAGAATTTCTTCCAGAGAACGTTCAGATTTCAACTAATTTTCTCTAGAGAAACATGTTTTTAGGAAACAGAATTGACGTTGATGAAGATTCTTCATCTTAGTATGAATATTTTTACAAATATTTCGTACCCTTTCCTTCATTTTTACGAATGATGCCACTTAAGTTATGAGATTTTGCAACACTGATGAGAATATGTCAAATCTGACATTGCTATCAGTCAATTATGAATGGTACAACAACATTTGTTTGCCAGATGTGCTCGAAAATATTATGGAAACCAATCAGAGACGACGAATCATTCTGCACCACAACAATGCGGGCTCTGTATAAAATCAGTTCAAACAGAAGTCGAAAGTCTAGAATTTCTTCCACAGAACGTTCAGATTTCAACTAATTTTCTCTAGAGAAACATGTTTTTAGGAAACAGAATTGACGTTGATGAAGATTCTTCATCTTAGTATGAATATTTTTACAAATATTTCGTACCCTTTCCTTCATTTTTACGAATGATGCCACTTAAGTTATGAGATGTGGCAACACTGATGAGAATACGTCAAATCTGACATTGCCATTATAAAGTTTGATATTTTTGATGGCGAACGTCGTTTCACGCTTCGATTTTTGGTAATGAATGATGAATGGTACAACAGCATTTGTTTGCCAGAATTCTTCGAAAAAAATGAAGGAAACCAATCGGAGAAGACGCCACAACAATGCAATCTGTAAAAAATCAGTTCAAACAGACGAAAATCTTGAATTCCTTTTATAATACGATCAGATTAGAACTAATATTTTTTCAAGAGTAACATGTTTTTATTCACATTTGTTAAGCATAATATCTATACTTTCTATAAAAGTTTTATATACACTAGCGGACAAAGATTTAATTCAAAAATTTTTACTATAATGATTTACTTTTAATCAGTTATAGAAATTTTTTATATCCAAGAAATAATTTCTGCAGGATAAATGAATATGCAGAACTTTCCTTTTCTAACCAATTTATTACTTTACTTATCTATATTAGCGAATTATGATTGATGTATTATTACACAATTAAAAAATATATTTTGTTTCATTTCAATGAATCCCCTTGTACTTTTTCGTGGTGGTAGATCTTTCAATTTCAAAGTTACTTGCTTAAATGTTGACAGTGATAATTTTTTTCAGGATTTCTCTGCATCCAATGTCACAAAACTTATAAACTTCGATCGAGCTTGTTGCGCCATCTGCGATTGGAGTGCGGAAAACCGGCAACGTTTAAGTGTCCTTTATGCAATTACGCTTCCAAGCAAAAGTCTCCGTTGTTGAGTCACGTTTCTATGAAACACGCTGAGTATTTGGATGAATTTTTAGAAACATATTATGCCAGACCGGGCTTATTTTGATAATAATAAAAGTTTCATTTATTACAATACCGCAATTTTTATTTATATATTTATTTATGCAGGGTGCTCCGGGACTTAATGCAAAGAGTAGATGACGTGAAATAATGCTGTGGTATAAAAAAAAATGTTTCATACGGCCCCTTGTGTCGAGTTATAGGCCTTCGACGTTCAGAAATAAAATGTTTAACAATACGGAACAACCTGTACAATCTAAAGATAGCAAAAATGTACTTTTTGATCGATTTTTCAACAAAAAGTTTGTTTAACTCGATTAAATTTATGGTTTAGGAGATATGTAGACGTTTAGATCGTTGTACATGTTAAGGAAACCGTTCGCCATAAAGAAACATTCTGAAAAAAATTATCATAAATTGTAATTATTTATTGAAAATACTTATTGAAATACAATCAAACATTTCTAATTGTACTGTATATTGTCGAACATCGTGTTACTTGCATAAGGAAAAAATTTAAATTTAGAAACATTTAGTTGGCTAGTTAAATAACAACAAAAAAAACTATAATGAATGTTCGAAGCGGGCACACTTCCGGAGTCTATGGAGGATATTTCTTTGAACTTGGAAGAGTATTCCAAGATTCTGCGTTATAGCGTCACAATGGGAGTTAATTTTATCGATCATTTCGTTAAATGTGTTTACCGGTGTTGCATATATCAAGCTTTTGAGATATCCCCGAAATGAGAAGCTATTAAAATATTTTTTGGAGACTGGTTTGTCTACATGGATTAATTTAACTAGTTTCCATTATTTTTTATAAAATTATATTTTAGAAAGTATCTGACCAAAAAAAGGCGCAGGCTGAAATGGATTTTAATTCAATTATTTTGAATATTTTATCTATATAATCAATTTTTACTGTTACAAAAAAATGTTTAACAAGCATTCGGTTTTGTTTGGTGTTGATTGATTGGATACATTTATCAACTGAAACAAAATAAATATCATCAAGTTTTTTTCGTTACAATATAATTTTTTCTTGTAAGGATTATAATCTTCTCAGACTCCTCCTTAACAAATTAGTTAATGATAATTTATAGGTAATACAAATGAAAAAAAAACGAATCAAATGTGTGAATTTTTTTTAAATTGGAGCAGCTGAGTCCCACTTAAAAAATCGTTTTTTCCTCGATTTTTAGAAGGGTGTAAAAAAATTTCACATAATAAGAATAAAGCTATTTACTGCTTGATTCAATCCGAAGCCTCAATTTCTTTGCTAAAGTACAGGGTTTCCAAGAGCACAGTTTTTTGTTTGTTTTCTTGGGGGGTGCAATTTATTTAATAGTATTTTTCTGGTAGTAAGTTTAGTTGCTATTCTAAATTTTAATAACAAATTCGTAGTTTTTAAAATATGTTTAAGTTTCTTTTTCATATAATGGTGAGGTAAACTATTGGTTTGTAATATAAAATTAATAACTGATAAATTAGTAACTGATTTCAATATTCTGTCGAGTTGACATTAAATTTGAAATAGAGCTATTTTCATTTCTTAAAAAAATTAATTGTTTTTTTTTTCATAACAAAATATTTTTGCTTATGTTTATTTAACAATTTCTCTTATACAGAAATTCACATACCTCGTGCATGTACACGTATATATTTTAGATTTTAGTATATGAGAAAGTTTTTATAAAGAAAAACTATTTTTCTCAGAATTATCAATAAAATTTAGAACTTGGGAGTATATATTTATTATTTTCAATAATTTTTAAAAAAACCTCTTACTATTTTTTTTATTTTTAGTACCACCAGGCGGCGGTCAATGCAAAATATGTTACAAGATTTTAAAAAACAAAGGAAGCCTTTATACTCACATGAAATACGTATGCGGAAAAGAAAAAAAGTTCCAGTGTCCTTATTGTCCTTTGAAAACTAAAATTAAATACGATATGAAAAAGCACGTTAATCGATTACATACTGTTTTCTACGAGAAATTTCTAACGATGTTCGATCAATTATATTGTGAATTCTAAACCTTTTTTTATAAATTGATGAAATATAATAATAAAACTCAGTTTTTCCCGTATATAAGATGAGAATTTCACTTTGTATCATACACGTTCGTTACTTTCACAGCTGTCATAAATTATTGTTGAATTAAGTAGCTATGAGTCAAAAAATTTATAATAAAACTCCTCAAACCCTCATAAGTCTAATAAAGATCTACCAGGTAAGATCTAACCCAACCATAATAGAATTGTATCCATCCGATTCACAACGAAAATTTTCACAATATTATAGCCTATTCTAATGAATGCGAGAGTAATAAAATGATGAGGAATTCGTAATCATCTGTTTTCTTAGACGTGGAAAGTTTGGCAGGAAGGACTCGAATACAGACTGAATAAGCTCTTGCCTAAACAATATGCAGAACTTCTCCTGATAAGAGTTGAGCAAGAAGATGCTCACTTGGACTAGGAGAATCAACGCGGGTGTACCACAAGGTAGTGTTCTTGGGTCTTTTACCTCTCATACACTAGTGTCATCCCTCAATTCGATTACGCACGACACAGCCATTTTGACTATAGGCGATTCCCTCGAAGAAGCAGCAATCAACTTACAGACATCAATTAATAAAATTGATTAAAATATGGTAATCCAGCTCCTCGATAACACCAATCTAGAGAGACATTATTAAGACAACTAGAACATTCCACAGACTCGCCTAGCACTTACGAAAAACTGTAGAAACATCAGTAAACTTTTTTTATAATATTGAGACATCTTATAACAATAAGAATATTCCACAAACTCGCCCAGAACATTCTACAAGCTCTAGAAACATTACAAAATTCTTTTTATAATATTTGAACATCTAGAACATTCCACAAACTCGCCCAGAACATTCCAAAAATTCTAGAAATATTAGAAAACTATTTTTATAATATTTGAACATCTAAAACATTCCACAGAGTCGTCTAAAACTTTCGAAAACCTCTATAAACAACATTAAACATGTTTTATAATATTGAGACATCTTATAACAATTAGAACATTCCACAAACTCGCCCAGAACATTCTACAAGTTCTAGAAATATTAGAAAACTCTTTTTATAATATTTGAACATCTAGAACATTCCACAAACTCGCCCAGAACATTCTACAAGCTCTAGAAACATTACAAAATTCTTTTTATAATATTTGAACATCTAGAACATTCCACAAACTCGCCCAGAACATTCCAAAAATTCTAGAAATATTAGAAAACTATTTTTATAATATTTGAACATCTAGAACATTCCACAGAGTCGCCTAAAACTTTCGAAAACCTCTATAAACAACATTAAACATGTTTTATAATATTGAGACATCTTATAACAATTAGAATATTCCACAAACTCGCCCAGAACATTCTACAAGTTCTAGAAATATTAGAAAACTCTTTTTATAATATTTGAACATCTAGAACATTCCACAAACTCGCCCAGAACATTCTACAAGCTCTAGAAACATTACAAAATTCTTTTTATAATATTTGAACATCTAGAACATTCCACAAACTCGCCCAGAACATTCTACAGGTTCTAGAAATATTAGAAAACTCTTTTTATAATATTTGAACATCTAGAACATTCCACAAACTCGCCCAGAACATTCTACAAGCTCTAGAAACATTACAAAATTCTTTTTATAATATTTGAACATCTAGAACATTCCACAAACTCGCCCAGAACATTCTACAAGCTCTAGAAACATTACAAAATTCTTTTTATAATATTTGAACATCTAGAACATTCCACAAACTCGCCCAGAACATTCCAAAAATTCTAGAAATATTAGAAAACTATTTTTATAATATTTGAACATCTAAAACATTCCACAGAGTCGCCAAAAACTTTCGAAAACCTCTATAGACAACATTAAACATGTTTTATAATATTGAGACATCTTATAACAATTAGAATATTCCACAAACTCGCCCAGAACATTCTACAAGTTCTAGAAATATTAGAAAACTCTTTTTATAATATTTGAACATCTAGAACATTCCACAAACTCGCCCAGAACATTCTACAAGCTCTAGAAACATTACAAAATTCTTTTTATAATATTTGAACATCTAGAACATTCCACAAACTCGCCCAGAACATTCTAAAAGTTCTAGAAATATTAGAAAACTATTTTTATAATATTTGAACATCTAGAACATTCCACAGACTCGCCTAAAACTTTCGAAAACCTCTATAAACAACATTAAACATGTTTTATAATATTGAGACATCTTATAACAATTAGAACATTCCACAAACTCGCCCAGAACATTCTACAAGTTCTAGAAATATTAGAAAACTCTTTTTATAATATTTGAATATCTAGAACATTCCACAAACTCGCCCAGAACATTCTACAAGCTCTAGAAACATTACAAAATTCTTTTTATAATATTTGAACATCTAGAACATTCCACAAACTCGCCCAGAACATTCTACAGGTTCTAGAAATATTAGAAAACTCTTTTTATAATATTTGAACATCTAGAACATTCCACAAACTCGCCCAGAACATTCTACAAGCTCTAGAAACATTACAAAATTCTTTTTATAATATTTGAACATCTAGAACATTCCACAAACTCGCCCAGAACATTCTAAAAATTCTAGAAATATTAGAAAACTATTTTTATAATATTTGAACATCTAGAACATTCCACAGACTCGCCTAAAACTTTCGAAAACCTCTATAAACAACATTAAACATGTTTTATAATATTGAGACATCTTATAACAATTAGAACATTCCACAAACTCGCCCAGAACATTCTACAGGTTCTAGAAATATTAGAAAACTCTTTTTATAATATTTGAACATCTAGAACATTCCACAAACTCGCCCAGAACATTCTACAAGCTCTAGAAACATTACAAAATTCTTTTTATAATATTTGAACATCTAGAACATTCCACAAACTCGCCCAGAACATTCCAAAAATTCTAGAAATATTAGAAAACTATTTTTATAATATTTGAACATCTAAAACATTCCACAGAGTCGCCAAAAACTTTCGAAAACCTCTATAGACAACATTAAACATGTTTTATAATATTGAGACATCTTATAACAATTAGAATATTCCACAAACTCGCCCAGAACATTCTACAAGTTCTAGAAATATTAGAAAACTCTTTTTATAATATTTGAACATCTAGAACATTCCACAAACTCGCCCAGAACATTCTACAAGCTCTAGAAACATTACAAAATTCTTTTTATAATATTTGAACATCTAGAACATTCCACAAACTCGCCCAGAACATTCTAAAAGTTCTAGAAATATTAGAAAACTATTTTTATAATATTTGAACATCTAGAACATTCCACAGACTCGCCTAAAACTTTCGAAAACCTCTATAAACAACATTAAACATGTTTTATAATATTGAGACATCTTATAACAATTAGAACATTCCACAAACTCGCCCAGAACATTCTACAAGTTCTAGAAATATTAGAAAACTCTTTTTATAATATTTGAATATCTAGAACATTCCACAAACTCGCCCAGAACATTCTACAAGCTCTAGAAACATTACAAAATTCTTTTTATAATATTTGAACATCTAGAACATTCCACAAACTCGCCCAGAACATTCCAAAAATTCTAGAAATATTAGAAAACTATTTTTATAATATTTGAACATCTAAAACATTCCACAGAGTCGCCTAAAACTTTCGAAAACCTCTATAAACAACATTAAACATGTTTTATAATATTGAGACATCTTATAACAATTAGAACATTCCACAAACTCGCCCAGAACATTCTACAAGTTCTAGAAATATTAGAAAACTCTTCTTATAATATTTGAACATCTAGAACATTCCACAAACTCGCCCAGAACATTCTACAAGCTCTAGAAACATTACAAAATTCTTTTTATAATATTTGAACATCTAGAACATTCCACAAACTCGCCCAGAACATTCTAAAAGTTCTAGAAATATTAGAAAACTATTTTTATAATATTTGAACATCTAGAACATTCCACAGAGTCGCCTAAAACTTTCGAAAACCTCTATAAACAACATTAAACATGTTTTATAATATTGAGACATCTTATAACAATTAGAACATTCCACAAACTGATCTAGAACGTTCGACAAGCTCTAGAAACATTAGAAAATTCTTTTTATAATATTAGAACAACTAGAACATTCCTTTGATTTGCTTAGAACTCTCTAAAATCTCTAGAAATATTAGTAAACCTTGTTTATATCATTGAGGCGTTTTGGGAACAATCAAAATATTCCATTCATTCTTATAAATAAAAATCATGTTTCAAAGTGTGCTGATTCGTTATTAAATAGATCAAATTGTATCTTTCTTTTTAGTCCTTTAGCATCTCAGCATGTAATTTTACTTTTTTAGTAGTTTAAAGACTAAATAATAACACATTTCCAAATATTCTTGATTGTTTTTGTATGTTTATTTCTTTTTTATTTTGTAGACCATAAACCAAAAATTTACACGTGTACGAATTGCCAAAAAACATACCATCATCAGGGATCATTTTATAATCACACTAAATATACGTGCGGGAAGAGACCAAAAATATTTTGTCCATATTGTAAACTGTCTACCAAATATGCTCAAACGATGCAGCACCATCTCAAAATCAAACATGGTTTGGCGATGAATAGAGCAGAGCTAAAGACTTTGATGACGGAAAAACAATGACTTTATTTTGTACATATCAACCGATATTTTTTTTAATAATAGTACCGTACACATATAAATTTTGTAATAAGTTATTTTGTCGATCCTTATTCACAGTTTTTGTTCACTCTATAAAGTCTATAGGAAACGTTTTATTAATTTACTTTGGAGAACAAATCTATAACCGTACACGACATATAAATAACCAACAAGATCCTGGAACACCCTCCTTTTAACCCAGATCTCTTTCCCTCAGAATTTCAACTGTTTGTACCGCTAAAGGACGTTTTAAGAGGTTGTTGATTTGCCTCATGCAAGGACATTCAGGATGTGTTGCAAAGCTACTGAATAACCAACCGAAAAACTTCTACTAGGAAGTTATGTTCCACGTTAGACTGTGTTTTCGTAGTAATTTTTTATTTATCTTCGTATATAACAAGCTAAGTCATTCGACTATCTAGGCATGCAGATCACCTCAAAAAATTGCAAATGAAGCGAATGGAAAGCCTTCAAAACCAGCCGAAGAGTTTATGGATAACAGACTTGGAAAAAAACAGCATAAAGTCCATAGTATGAGGAAGAATAAGAACTAATAGAGTTTAAAAGTTAGAAATTGAGTAACTCGTGGCAATATCACATCAAAAAATTCCAAAATTCTACTAAAAAGAACTATACAAACAGAAATATCTATGAAGATAACGTGTCTACGTTTTGTAGTTTTTACAATTAATGAAGTTAACAAGGATTAGAATAAAATAAACAATTTTTTCGGAATGTTAATTATGTAGACTAAGTATTTTTGTAAAATTTCGTAGTAAAATAATTAAATGTCAGTACAGGAAATTAATATTGGTAATATTTCCCTCCATTTTAGAATGTATAGCAAAGAGGAATAAAGAAAATAGAAACGTGGGTGAGACAAATATGAAAATTCACTAAACCTCTAAACCATGGAGAGAATGATGGACTTTTGGACGTTTTCCGAGGACGACTAGCTGACAATGAACAGGCTACTAATATGGTTATTCATGTTGGAAAAAAGAAGAATAAGAAAATATTTGCCGAGCAAGTCGTTTTCGTCGCTAACCCCGCTCAATTCTTTACTTGTTTACTGATAATCCTATCGATCGATGCAAGATTCTTATGCTGAACTAAAGAGGCGAGGACGTAACATAATAAACAAGAGAACAAAGGATAACCTGAAAATGGGTCCGAAGTAGAGTCTAGTTCATAGGTTTCCGGCCTCCACGAGGTTCTTGTGCGGCCCTTTGCCACCTAGTACAAAATGGTAGAGTTTATTTTATTCATGCTATAACTAAAGATTTTTTCAATGTTACGAAGAACTACTTGCATTGGATACACTAACTGGAAGAACTCGCGGAGCCGATATTTTCGAAAACTTCGAAGAAGTACGTAATAAATTACAGTTGAATGTCAGTAATTTAGTCAGTGTTTGTACCGATGGCGCACCTTCCATGAGAGGCAAAAAAGAAGGATTCGTTGCTTTGTTGAAAAAGGAAAACTTAAACTTGAAAAAATTGATACCATTCCACTGAATTTTGCATCGGCAAAATCTACCATTTTGCAAGACACTCTAGATAGAACCATTGCCATTGTCAACTATATTCGCGTAACTGCAATGCGTCACCGTGAATTTCGGCAGATGCTCTCTTTAGATGAGGAAACGTATAGTGTTTGACCTACCATACTACTGCAAGGTTCGCTGGCTATCAACAGGTCAAGTTTTGATAAAAGTTTTGTCTTTACGACGACAAATTTTAAACTTTTATCAAGAACAAGGAAAACAATTTGATCTATCAGATGAAGTATTTCTCAGAAACCTTGCATTTTTGTCTGATATGATGACTAAACAAAACAATTTAAATATTTGCCTGCAAGGTGAAATGAGGTATCTTTATGAAATGTGGCAAAAGATCCAAGCGTTTAGAAAAAAATTATCATTTTTGAAAACATTGCCTTGTCGATCGGAACTATCTGCACAACACTTCAGATTTATCCGAGGCTCCTGCAGAACTACTAATGGAGTTAATTGATTTAGAGGAAGATAGTATCATCAAATTCCTTTTTAACGCTAAAAAGGATCCCATAGAAATCTGGAAAAATGCTGTTGAATATCCATGCCTTCGAGAACATGCTCGCCGTTTACTTTCCTGTTTGGGAAGTACCTACTGTTGCGAGACAACATTTTCTCAAATGTCAAAAATAAAAACAAATTTAAGAAAGCAAATTACAGATGCACATTTAGAGGATCAATTAAAGCTGTGTGTTACGAAGCTTGATCCATATATACATTTACTGTCATACAAAAAACAAAGCCAAAAAAATCACTAACTTAGTGAATATTTTTATATTATTTTATATGTATATTGTATTTAAAATTTTGTAGTATTATTATATTTTATTTTTTCTATATAATGCAATAAATTGTTAAATCTATAAAAAAACTATAATAATTTCACAAAAGTCACTTTCTTAGGTCAATCAGCTTATGCGGCCTCTCTTATTGCTGCCTAATTTAAATGTGGCCTCTAATGGTAAAAAGGTCTCCACCTCTGGTCTAGTTATTTAAGAAGCTGAAGATGTAATAGAGGATATCTGAAAGTGAAAGTATCTTTCTTAAATTGGTAGTGTGATTTAGATTGAATTTATGGACAATGATTTTAATGTCGTTGGATTATATATAGACAAAACCAAATTTTAAGATACTAAATTTTTTAAACACTTGTTTTGAAAATTGATCTTAGGAACAATACAATTTTCTAGTTATCTATAGTTTATTCATTTAACTACCATATAACATATTTTTATAAATTTCTAGCGCTTAAATTTTGAACCTTCACCTAAACTGAGCACTTGGACTTTCGAAAATAACTAAATAATAATAAAATGAAAGTCTACTAGTAATAAATAGGCACAATTGTGCATTCCAGTTTTGTGATTTACAGATTCACTATGTGCCCAATGATGCTTATATTTATGCTGTGGTTTACAATGAAGTATCTTTTAGCTTTGTTCTGTATTTTATTCTTTTCTATTTTGCTTAAATATTGTATAACTTTTTTGATTTTTCATTTAACGGACTCATAAACTTTGTATCCAGAAGTTCCTTCTTTCTAATTCGTTCTTTGTATGATCACTAAAGATCACTAAGATTACTAAAAACACGCAAAACGTGTTGAAGGACGTGTATCCAGATCCAAAAGAACTGAAATCAATTTTTGTGACTCTCTATGATTAAATAGCATCACGCGGAATCCGATACACGGCAACATGTTGTGTGAAAATCATCGGACCTCTAGGAATCAAGTATCTCAATTTGAAAATAACAATAAAGATCCCAAAGATGGAAACCCATGAATGGCGCAGTTTTTCATTTCCGATCAGATTGTTTTTTGCGATATTCATGCCTCCTGCAAGATTGTAGTCTAGATCTTGATTTGTTATGGACAGATGGACACCACATTTCTTATTTTTGTCATGAATGTCAAAGATGGAACCAAACTTTCAGGTTTCAGATTCTCTAGTTGGACAAACATCAACATTTGAACCGCTGCACTTGAAGATATTATATGTGCAAGGTCAATAGTTATCAACCATGTGTGAACTCGCACTTATCGCCGTGCTTTACCCTTTACTAGAATACATCAACAAAACTATATACATAAAGTTATATACGGGGTCTTTCAAAACGTTCGCAAATCAACAATAAGATTTATCCAATCAAAGCTTGTGGAACGTTTAAGTTCCTCCCTATCGAGAGAGCCATAAAAGTATTTAGCTGCTGCCGCGATTTTGAACTTACCTTTGTTTCTAAAACGCATCCTGTATATGGAAAGATTAAACTATGTCGCGCGAGCTAAATCTCTGCGATCTCGAATCAGAATAAATTTCTCCACGATTCCAAACACCTCGAGTAAGAAACAAAGAGCAGGTATAACCTTTGACATTTCCCGATCTCAGGTATATGGGAAGGATTAATTTAATTATAGGTATCGGTCAGTCAGATGTGGACGGATTATCGTTTTATTAAGATGCAAGGCGCCACAATACTTTCATTAGCATTTACACCAGCTCTGAAGGTTTCTACCTATTCATAAATCTCTTCAGGTCTTGGATCGAGTAGCTATCCTGTCCTAGTTCTCTTAGGTATATATCTTGATGTGTTCTTCAACTGTTGCTGGGTATTTTGAGAGCTTGATTTTACTATATTTTCGCTCCATGGGCGTATTTCTAATAATATTTTTTTGTTTTAGTTTATTGTTGTCAGAACTGTCAAAAATGTTATAAAACCAAACATTCATTGAGCCGCCATTTGAAAATAGAATGCTTACAGAAACCTCGATTTTCCTGTCAATACTGTAACTACCAAACTAAATACAGTTATTCCTTGAATCACCACGTTTCAAGAAAACATGAAAAAGAAGCTTATAACTTATTTAATTTATAAAAATATTTCTGTATGTTGAACATTTAATAATAAATGCACTTTATGCCTCTCTTTTTGTCTTATTCTTTCAAAATGTTCGCGTTCTTTTAATTTCTATATAAACTTTTATGTATTGTGAATATATTTTATCAGCGTTTTATTTATTTTTCTAGACAGATACGAATGCAATCATTGCGGAAAACAATACGGAGCCAAAAGATCCCTTTGGAGGCATACCAAACTTAATTGTGATACCCTAAAGGCGTATCCCTGCTTATTTCCTTCGTGCGGATACAGAGCTACCAGGCGTTACATGATACGTCAACATATGCAACACAAACACCACATTCATATGACAACCAACGACTGCAACGATAAATTGAATAATTTCGGCAATTATTATTGAAAAATTAATCATTGTACAGCGACATCAACATGATAACTTTTAGTTTGAAAGTATTACTATTCAAAATGTCATTATTTACCTTCGGCTACACGACATATAGTTATGAGGGGTGGGTGTAATACGAGGGCGTGTCAAAAAGTACGTGCTCAACAGACCTTATAGGTACCAGAGTAGGAATCGCTCTTCTGCCTTCCTTCATCTATTTTTGTTCATAGTTGCTTCACGCCAGTTCTTTAATCCTATTCTTTCTAAATCTTCTCTGCATGTACTCTCTTCGTCCATTTTGTCCCGCGTTCTTTCTTTTCCTTCTTTTGCTTTGCTCGTGCGCTCTTCCGGAAATCCTCCCTAGTACCCTTCTCTCCCTTATGGTTATTTTGTTTTCTTCTTTTTTGTTCAAACTGTCTTTTAAATGCATTACTAGGTGGATCTTGAAATATTTTTTGATCTTAATAGTGCTCGTAGGGCTCCAAATGGTTCTCGATTTTCCTGGTTTTACTTTCATTCTTTCGTCGCTATTACCTTCAGCTTTTCGAACTTCCAGCCTTTTTCAAAGTACGAACATTTTTTATAGATCCTTTTCGATTCTACCGTGTGGGCAGGGATTTGCGCTTTGTTGTTGTAAATCATCCCCTGGGTACGGATGTGACTGCTTCTCAGGATCATTTTTAATAGAAAGTTGAACATCACTGTTGAAAGTTCTTGCTTAGAACTTTTTATTACAAAATTTTGCGACTAGACTTCCTTCGACAGCTACTTCATTCTTGGTTTTTTTACCAAATGCTGCGCTGACAAAATTTTCTCTACGCTTACTTGATGTCGACAAAGGGAGGCTTCGGTTTTAATCCTTGTTCTGGATTGCATTCAGTATGAAAATGTTGTCTAAATAGACACCACAAATACGTTTCTTGAAATTGAAATTGAAATTGTCGATGCAGTATTATTAAATATTAATTATATCTTGATTCGAGCAATGTCTATAAGGCGGTAAATTCAAAAAGTCGCATTTTTAGTGACACGCCCTCGTACTAAAAATCTAACTCATGAATGTTTATGTGGATCATTTAATGAATAGCGAATAAAAATTGTTGCACGCCAAAGGGATATGTTTATATTTGATATTTTAAGTTAATTGGAGTAAATTCAATAATAATTTATACAGGATGTTCCATTTTGGAAATATGATATTATATTTGGTTTTTTTATATATCAACTTTGCGAATTTATTGGTTATTTGTGTCAAATGCATATCATTCATTAGTATTCGAACTACATGGATCGTTTTATAAAAAATGTAAAATTTAAGAATTTGTATATTTTGTACGCCAAGCATAGTAAAAACAACGCATCAAATAAATATTATATTGAGGTACAGAGAAGATGTTCCTGTTTTCAAATTTCGAAAATTCCATTTGCTTTGGCCGCCCAGTAAACTTAATTTATATATTTTTCAAATAATTTCATGAATAATAACAATTCAAGATGCGAAATGAATCGTAGCACATGAAAAATAAGTTTTAAAATTTTTTTTATCGCCAACAATAAAATTTATGTTTTAATTACGTGGCAACTGTCTCTGACTGACTTTTCTGGATATAAATAATGTAAATTACTATTTCAGTGTTTTCATTTTCTTCTATATAGTCTTCTAAAAAAGGTGTGACATAATTTGCGGTTTGCTGCAATCGGTAAAAAGTTTTTTCCGCCATACAGTTTGCTCAATACGATCGATTTTGATATTTATATTTGGAAGAACTTGTGAAAATGAGAATATATTAATTATAAAACTACAATCTGTTATTTTAAAAATATAATCGAAGTAATTCTCTTTTACTTTTATTATATTTATAAGTTTTGTATTCTCGCACGAAAGAAAATAGAAATAGGACCCTGGTTTGTGACCTCCCTGTCCAAAAACTCAAACGGGCTGAGATCGGGAGACTGTGCCGGCCTTATTATTACTTTCAATACATTCTTCCTCTCCAATTATTTCAAAAAGTATTTGTACAGCTTCGAGGAATGCGTGGAATCGTTGTTTTGCTGGAAGATAAATTTTTTGCCGATCAGGCGCTGGCCAGAACACACTACATTTTTTATAGCTTCCTTTCTCCAAAATTCCGTTAATTTTTAACAGATTTCCAGTCGCCCTTTCTTCTAAACATCCCCAAATCATTTTTTACAGCCGGGAATATACATTGACTTGAGCACCTTTCCTTTAGACTTCTTAATTTCATTTTGACATCGTGAAAGAGGTTTGTTCAATACCACCTTTTCAAAAAAGCCAGCTTCTCTTAATCTGCTCTTCACTCTAGAAGACAGATACTTAGATTCATTTATTTGAGCTCCTGATAAATACAAAACGTTTATCTTCAGTGGTTGTGGTTTTTCGAGGTCTCCCTGAATGTTTTTCGTCAAATCTCCTGGTGGACGTATATTTATTCACGTTGTAGCCGAGTTTTTTTCAATTCAACTGCTTATTTTTGCCTAAACTTTTCGAGAACGAACCTATACGAAAGTCTGTAAAAGATGCTTTAGTTCAAAAGGTATAAATCACACCACGAACTTACGTTTCACAGGTCTAACTGGGACTAAACTACAATCATAAACGTCGTAGAAATAATTCCAGGTAAATCAGCTGGTACTTGCAAGTTTTAACTTCAACGGACACTATTTTGGTTTGTAAGACATCGTTTCGACCTTTGCTTGACAATATTAAAGAGAAATTTGTTAAATTGTATTATTATTTTCATCAAAAGTTTATTTACATAATATATAGATTTCTGTTTCAATTTATGAAAGAATAAGCTTTCGAAAATTCCAAATTTTGAAAAAATAAAGAAAAATTGTGTGTGTCAGCTCCGACGCACGATTGGAGTTTACTCCTTAAGTTCGATAGTCTAACCAGACGCAAAAAGAGTTTATTAAACTTAAAAAAGATTGGTTGATTGCCAGTATATTTTGGGCTTCCTTCATTAATTTTTTTTTAAATCTGTAAGCTCGCAGTCTCTCGGCTGGAGTTTTTGGAGGTTTAGATTTTTTCCTAGTCAAAAAATATAAAAAAAATTAGAAAATTTATAAATGCATAATTATAAAAATTTTAACCGACTTTAAGAAAATTGATAAAAAAAGGTTTTTATAAACATTTTTTTTAAATTATTATAATTAATTTTTTATTTAAAATATAATATTATCTTAATAATGAACAAAAATGGTTATAAAAAGATAATTATGTCACTAAATCTTTTACATACAATAATAAATAGTACATGAAAATTATTTAAATAAGCTAAAAAATAACTTTTCGAAAGAAAATTATATGAAAACATTATTATAATGAAAAAATATTGTCGATTTTTCTGATAATATTATCGAATTATTGACTACAGTTGTTAATATTCAAAAATTATTTATAAAATAAATCATAATAACGTTGAAGAATTTATAGACATCGACAAAAAAATTAATTTTTGGTTAGGTTAGAAATTTTCTATTTTATGTGGATGCGCTCGATAATTCATATTGGGTTGATTATCTAATTTTATGTGTCGTTTTCAAATATATATTTATATGAACTACATCGATAATTATTAAAATATTTAATAAATACAAATTGCACATGCTCATACATATAATACATGAATTATAACGTACCTTGCAACCACGTGTTTGTTAGATGTTCCGGCAATATCTTCTACACCTCTTTCTGCCATAGTTATTTGAAAATACTTTCAGTTCACTTTAGCGGAACACAATGATAATAAAACTTCACAATGACAGCAATATAAGTATGTTGACACTGACAAATTAGAAAGTTGCGCATCATAGGGTGCGCACCAAAAACGTAACGAGGTCATTCATCGATAGATTTTACTCCTCACATTTTTCTCATACCGGGCCCCTTATATATGCAAATCGATTCTTAAGGAGTTAACTCCAAAAAAAATTCTAATAGGAATATTTGAAGCCGAGCTAACAAATGTCGAAGTGAAAGCAATTTCGAGTTGGTTAATGATTCGTTGGATTGTTGAATCTAATCAATAAATATCTTCACTCTTTCATCTTCATTGTAATATTTGATATGTATGGAAAAGGTCGTTGTTCTCAGCAGGCACCACGAAGGTATAGCGCGAATATGATTAAGCATCTTGTTGAGGAACTCAACGTCTTTTAAAAAAATTTTATCTTGATTCTTCGAACTTTATTTTCCATGCTAATAGACAACCTTTTGTTTACTAATAATTTCACGTTTATATTAAACATTAAGGTAAATCAACAAAATCTTTACTGAATGGGAAAAAATCCACACTGGATGATGATGATGAATTATAGTAAAAATTAAGTGTTTTATCTATAAATATTCGTTGTAATTAAGTTTATGATCGAGGTCTGTTTAAGGTAAATAATAGTTATGTAAAGACATTCTGCGATTATGTGTTTTATAGTCCATTTCCAATTGCAGTTGCTACATTTTGGTTCAGGTTTCGCATCAAATAAGTAGCTGTGGGTCAGTCGCCTATGACCTAGACGGAGACGTGTTAGAAAAACTTCATCTCTGCGATTTTTCGATAGTTTTACTGAGTCTTTCACTTCAAGAAGTGTGTGGACACAGCTTCCTTAGCGGCCAGGTCTGCCTCTTCGTTTCCTTCTATCATATTTGAATGAATTTTTTGAAGAGTTTGGATTGAGCTAAAGGGAATCTGTGAGTATGAAGTGATTGGGTTCGTTTGATGGGTTGGATGAACTTTTAACATATATTTGGAAGTTCGATACGTCTATGTAAATGTGCACAAAGTTTTTGAACTCATTGTGTATATTATTAAAGTGTTCTTCTATTGGTTGGTGTGGTGTTTGTCGAATGAGGTGAGCTGAGTAATGAATTTGGTGCTTTCTATTGTCCGGTAGAGTCTGAGAAGATTCGATAGGAAGGCATTCAGGAAGGAAGAAATTTAATTCGCTTAGATACGGTCTAATTCTAGCATAAAAAGTTTTGGGAAATTCTAGAAAGATTGTGCATCAAACCAAATCGGCAAAAGTTGATTTATTCCTTATTCTTATAAATGAAAAAATTTAACCAAGTCTTACAAATATGTTATGGGTGTTATGTTTTTTTAAAAACAAATTCATTATTGACGTGCATCAATTTTTATGAAGTATGATCTATATTAAAAAAAACTGGTCACTTGTTGATAGATTACTTTGACCATAAATGTTTTCTATTATCACAATTCTTAATGACTGTGTATGATAAACTAACTACTAGTGTAAAAATATATTAGAGCTACTGTATACTATAGTATACATTGTTGTATAACTGTCATTCATGTTATTTCGTAATTATAAAATAGTAATGTAAATCTTTGAAAGCTTTTTCGATTTGATTTACTTATTTCTGACGCTGAAAATTTGTTTTTAATAAATATCTTGTCCGTATGTAACTTAATAGATATTAAAAATTTTAGGTATCCTATTTTTTCCGTGCATAACATGTGGTAGAGTATATAAAGCGAAAAGATCCTTATGGAGACACATAAAATTCGAGTGCCAAAAACCTCCTAAATTCAATTGTCCAGCATGTCCCTACAAAGGTAAACAGAAAGCTACAGTTATATCCCACGTAATGAACAGGCATCCAGAAATAAGGTTTTCCCAATTAGAAGGAATCAAATAGACGTAAATCGGATAGAATCAAGGATGGTATACGTAAAATGTTATATATCTTTTTTATTTTGTTTTCCTATTTCAGTGACTTAAAAAAATACTAACTTTTTATAAAATATGTATTTTGTTTTTTCTTATATTTTGAAAATAAAAATTTGAACGGTTGGGGTATATTTTTAAAATTACCAGGTATGAGTGTTAATTTTCACGGTGTTTTATAAAAATTTTTCCAGTTAGTAATTCAAAGCAGATGATTTCCAAATACTAATTTGTCTTTGTCATGATACTGAGGGAAAATAAAATTTTAATCAAGACATAAACGCTTTACCAAACAATTTAATTTATTACATAAAATACCTAATGAAACATGATGATATTTCTGCTGAAAATGTTGAATAAAATTAGAAAATTCAAGTATTTTTTTAAATATCCATATCTACTTTGAAAAATCCTAGTCCATTATTAAAAATTAATAGTAGCAAAATTCTACATTTGAATTTAGTTTTAACGATTTATCGATTATATATCGAGACTGTCGCTTTCTCTTTCACAGCTTCAACATAATCAGATTTTATTCATTTTAATGTAGATTCCACTTTGAGAAACAAATTCATTGCTCTAATATTTCGACTAACAAATCTGATACGAATGAAAACTGAGGCTATACTGATTTATTTACTGCAGTGGGGGTACTACATTCTTAAAAGAAAACCTCGCGGTAACAGCTGGTTTGAGGGACGTAGGCAGACCTTAGCCAAAAAACTGTTCGGTTAGACTTAAATAAACCTGTTTCCTCAAGTAATCTGGTAAACTTTTGACAACAAAACCATATTGGATACGGATACGGACATTGCACCTCATCAAACTGAACTTATTTCTATTGCTTTCACTTTCAACAATCTCTAAATCAGTTTATCAAGTTCCCTATACTTCTTTAACATAATGGGGTATCTATAAGCGCACGAGGAGAGTTATTTTTCATTATATTAACGTCATATTTGTTTTTTTTTTTAGGTCAAAAAAAATACAAGTGTAGAAATTGTTATAAATCCTACAAGCACGTTCAATCTCTTAATAGACATGGAAAATATGAATGTGGAAAAGAACCGAATTTCGCTTGCGACAGACCTAATTGTAATTTTATAACGAAACTCAAAGGGAATTTAGTGAAACATTACAAAAGACATTATTTATTTGAGAATAGTTTATAACTGATTAACGTAAATATCCATTGAATATTATAAAATATTTTTTATTTAAAAACCAACACAACTCATATTGGTCCGGGAGCCAGGTGAAAATTTGATTAATTATTTCCTTCCGAAAGATAATAAAGCCTAGTGGACGTCAGTAGCGTCTCGGTGGGTGGGATGAGATGAGAAAAAAAAAAGAAAATAATCAGCTGACTATACTATTGTGTATTATACGAGGTCTGGCTATTAAATAACGAGAATGGTTACTAAAAAGGGTTTTATTATAAAAATTATTCTACATACGAATGCTTCCCTTCAATATAGTCACTTCCCCTCGCCACACACACCTTTTCTATTGATCGAAGCAGTGCTGAAAGTCTTCTTTGGTTAGGGTCTTTAGTAGCTCTTCCATCGACTCAAATCGGGTCCCTTTCAAAGTAGATCTTTTTCTAACCTTTAAAGGAAATCTGAGCAGACTCGTTGACGCAAGAGCTATTGGTCAGGAGTCAGATTTTTCGCACCAACCTCGCACAGGCTTTTGTCATGTATAAAATTTGTCTAACCGTTTCTTTATCGGCGTTTACAGCCTCGGCAATCATCCGGATGCTCATTCGACGATCTGCACGCACAATTTGGTTGATTTTGGTCACTGTTGAAACAGTCACAGGGCGACCTGGGCGCTGGTCATCTTCAGAGCTCTCAATAAAGCGCTTACACCACTCAAAAACACGCGCAGGAGATAGAGAATTGCCCCCATAGGTCTCTTGCAACAAATACTATAATAGTGACGGAAACGTGTTTTGAGTCGTGCCCTCTAGGCCCGCAGTTTCGTTATTTAATAGCCAGACCTCGTATAATACACTATAGTATAGTCAGCTGATTATTTTGTTTCCTCGAGATATTGCGATAGTTTGACAAATTTTTAGTTGGTAGGAAATGACTAAATTTCTTTTTTCTTTCTCATCTCATCCCACCCAGTGAACCGCTGTTAACGTTAACTAGACTTTATTATACAACTTTCTAATGCAACTTGGTGGTGTATTTTTGTTGCTAGCTCCCGGACTACATCTGTACATCAACAAGAATCAACGGAATTGGAGAGAGCAGCTTCTTACGAAATTAGATATTTCGATACTGTAATTTTTCAACAATCCTATAGTTTCCGAATCGTTTGATCGATTGCATTGAAATTTATTTCATTTGGTGAAAAATATATTTAATGTAGTTATTCGGTTTTTAGATTTTGATCCAAAGAATAAATGTCCTAGTTGCGGTCGCATGTACAAACATCACTCGTCTCTTTGGAGACATTTGCGATACGAATGCGGCAAGGCACCAAACTTCGAATGTAAATCTCCAGGTTGTAAATATTCGGCAAAATTAAAAGAGAATTTAACTAAACATTGTTTAAGATACAATCACACTATGTAGTATTTAATTTTCATTAAAAATATTGTTACATAAATGTCTTCTTCTTATAACTACATTTGTACTATCCTATCCTAGTATTCCATCCACTCTATCAAATACTATCATTGCTTTCTTTTAGTTGATCCTATTTTCTCTATCTCCTCAATCTTTTCTCTTTTTAGGGTTTTATTCCTTTCTAATTCACGCTTACTATATCATTTCCTTCAGTTGTAGCTTCATGTTTTGTCTGAGTCGCGCAATTCTATTTTCTTTTTTATTCTATATCTTTCTTCGCCCATCCATCTTATCACATTGTTGTTGTTTCATCCTCTCCACAATCTTTTTCCGGTTTTATTCTATTAATTAGATTATATCTACTACTCTTTTTATATCATCTCTTAATTCGTTCTTTATTTTGTTGTTTTCGCAATCTCTTTGTCTTCTTCTTTGCTTTACTGCCACCCTGTTGTCTAGTTTTTATTTTTCCAGTCAATTCGTAGTTAACTAAAGTTATAAACTAAAATTTATTCATCATATGTTATGGATATTAAACTGAAAGAAATTTATAATAAAACTTGATTGAAAGGGCAACAAAATTTTGAAATATATTAGGTGTGAATGTCACACTGAGTATATAATTATTTATGTCTTTGAAAGACACACCTTAATCAAAGATATTCGTGATATAACTACAAATGGAGGCAGTTGGAATGTCCTGGAATGTGTTCTAACTCTTGGATAGTATCCATTCGAGGAAACCAAAGCAAATCATTAGACTTCATTATACCCAACGAAGATACTGACTATTATGGTAGAGTACAACAAAAATGGGGTTTCTAAAGACCAAATTATTGTGTTAAAACAAGATTTGACTCTTTTTATTTTGTTATTTACTGTATATTCATCCGAGGTTTTCCGCAAGATGAATAATATGAATGTTATTTCAGCTCAACGGTCACTACACTACTGTAATTGTGGTAAAGGTTACACCAGCAAAAAAAATTTAAGAAGACATGTGAAGGAATGTGGATCTCATCTTAAAGATATATTATGTCCTCTTTGTGATTATAAAACTACGAGAAGAGATACTTTGAAGCGGCATATTCTCGCACGACATGACACAACGTAATTCTGTCTTTAAAAAATTATATTTTTATAATAAAAAATGTCGCGTAAATTATAATTTTATTCAATTGCTTTATTCCTATCAGAAAAATTAGTTTTTTTGTATTAAATAAATTAATTTTTTAGGTGTAATGAGGCGTTACGAATGCAGCGCGTGTGGTAAAAGTTATACGGCGAAAAGGAATCTCAAAAGGCACGAAAAAGTTTGCAACAATATTAAAGAGCATGTTTGTCCTTTGTGCGATTACAGAACCAGTAGACGCGATGTGCTAAAACGGCATATTTTGTGTATTCATCACAGCAAGTACGAGTATTTATAGTAGTCCAGACACCAGACTTTTCCCGTGTAATTTTGAATAATAACACCGATTTTTTTCTCTTCAAAATCTACCTTGCGTCGAAGTGTACTTTCTAAATTCCTTCGAATTATAGTTTCGAAATTATAACTATTGAAACTATACATTTTTCAATAAAAAGTATTGCCCGTCGGAAGCTATGACCTTTTCCCATCTTTCTGGCAATTTGTGGATCCCATCCCAAAAGAACTGCTCCAGCTTGGCAGCCGAGAACGAATCAAGCCAATTTTTGATATCTTGCTCTGATGTGAACCTTATTCCAGTGAGGGCGTTCTGCATCGACCGGAACAAATGGTAGTCAGAAGGGGTAAGGTCTGGGCTATAAGGCGGATGAGGTAAAACTTCCTATTCACTGTTTTCCAAATAGTTCTTAACCGGAATGGCAACGTGGAGCCGAGTGTTGTCATGATGGAAAATTATTGCCTCGTGTCTGATCGTATATTCCGGGAGTTTTTCGGTTACTGCTGTCTTCAAACGGATTAATTGTGTTCGGTAGCGTTCTCCATTGATGGTTTCAGCCGGATTTAGCAGTTCATGATACAGCACACCCTTCTGATCCCACCAAATAGAGAGCATTACATTCGCGCCATGGATATTCGGCTCTGCCGTTGAATTGGCAGGATTTCACATATGATTTTTTGCGCTTGGGGTTGTCGTAATGGATCCATTTTTCATCACCATTAACAATCCGATGCAAAAATGACTTCCTTTTGTGGCTTTCCAGCAGCATTTCGGACATGCAAAATCGCCTTTCGACGTCTCTTTGCTTGAATTCATGTGGATCCCAATTTCCTTGCTTTTGAATATATCCAGCTGCTTTTAAACGTTTTTAAATGACTGCTTGAGTGACACCCAATGATTCTGCGAGCTCTTCTTGTGTTTGGCAACAATCTTCATCGAGTAATGATTCCAGTTCTTCATCTTAAAACTGTTTTGGTTGCCCTGGACGTTCATCGTCTTCCAAGCCAAAATCACCTCCTTTAAATCGTGCAAACCACTATTGGCACGTTCGTTCAGCTAGAGCATTTTCACCATAAACTTCCACAAAAATACGATGACTTTCGGCAGCATTTTTCTTCATATTAAAGTAATTTCCCACAAAAACACTTTTTAGTAGTAGTAAGCAGATAAGGAGACCCATAACTCCAAATAAATAGGGTTAGACGATGTAGACAATTCAAATACCTAGGAAGGATAATTTCGGAAGATGGAACAACAAAAAACGATAAAAGAAATAGGAAAATAAACTACACAAATGTTGACTTGTGTCACATGTGGACACAAAAACAACAATATGGTACCTATTTTAACGTATGCATGAGAGATCTGGCAACTAACAGATAAGACAGTTGAAAAATATAGAGGCTGTGGAAATGAACTACTTAAGAAGATCATGCAGGATCTCAGAACAAAGCATATACGAAATGAAGAACAGGTCGAATCTACAACACTTCAGAGAGAATACAACTGCTCTGGTACAGACATGTGATGAAGATCGAGCAGAACAAGTGGCCGAAGAAATCATTGATGTCTCGATCGTAGAATAGAAGCAGACGAGGAAGCTCCTCTAGGATCTGGAAGGAAGGAATTGAACAAAATATGAAAGACGGAACTGAACAGGTGGTTAAAGAAAACATTGATGTATCCACCGCAGAATAGAAGGAAACGAGGAAGATCCTCGAGGAACTGGAAGGAAGGAATTGAACAAAATATGAAAGACGGAACTGAACAGGTGGTTAAAGAAATCATTGATGATTGTATTGAATACATTGAATGTATTTGCAAACTCCAAAATAAGAAATAACAGGGAATTTCAATTATAAAAAGATGCTATAAAAATTTTTCAAACTTATTTTGATTATTGTTGATGCTAAGGAATGATTTTGAAAGATTATATCCATCGAATTAATCATGAATTTCTTCAAGGATGTCAACAGCTCTACAAATAATTCATTTAAAGATTATTCTGGTGAAACAATCTGAGATACTTAGCGCAATATAGATTTTGAAGACGAATATGAATAGAATAGAATAATCCTTCCACGGAAATCGGTGTTGTTTTTAAAAATTACAGATTTTTACCGAATTGGAACCTCTTGTCATGCGCTACTAAGGATGAAGAATGTACACTATATCTATTATAAGTATAAAAACTAAAAATATTTGGTATCATTGGTATCTCTTTATTATCTAATTATGTATATTTAATCAATAAAATATTTTTCAAACATCCAGTGTATCAGTTTGTATAGATATAAAACTTGAATATTGAAAATTGTTGTTAATAGTGGGTGAAATATTTAACGATGTAAAAATTTGGAAAAAATATCACTCACTAATTTATTGCCATCGAGAAGAAAATTACTAGTTTGGCAAAGTAAAATCGAAAAATTAACTTGTCTTCAATTGAATCGCCCCTCAATCAGATTCAATTTTAGATTTTTTTGTTTCAACGTAAATGAAATTTTCTACTAAACTATAACTCAAAATTATCAATATTTATCGAATGAACAGTGCTTGAATAAAAAAATATGTGAAATTTTCAAAATCTTTTTTCTAATTACTGAATACACTGTTTACAACACCACTACACCAACACTACTAACAATTACACCGCCCGACGCGCGTTTCGATAACCCAGTTATCGTCTTCAGAGAATAATGACTTGACTTTCCTGTTTTATACTAAATTTGCCCACCAATAAACCTTCTCCCGCGAAAATTAGTTCCAGCTGGAAAAAACTCCTTGGCGGGAATCTTCACATTCATTCCTTGACTACTAAACTATAGAGTGAGCTGTAGGGAATTGGCCCTTTGACCCTATTTAAGCTACTCTCCAACAATGCATCCAACAATTTATTATTGGATACACTTTTTAACAATTTTACATTATTAATATTTATGTCATGATTGTGATCGGCTGCGATGTGCTCTTTAAACCGGACAGTAACGGATCTCTTAGTCTGCCCAATATACTTTCGGTCACAATCAACAAGGCTAATTTCATATATATGAAATGTATATTATATATTAAATATAAGTGGAGAAATTTAAAATATTTTTATGAATTTTTAACAAATTGTGAGTTGAAAACATATTTCATTTCATATCATAGAGGATGAACTTTCCTACAAGTTTGATCTTTACGATTTTATCATTAAAGATTGAAATTTAGAGTGCCCCATCCTTCTTTTGGAACTCCGCCGAAATTTATTAGAGACTCAAGAAATGATTGCGGGTACATATATCTTGGATTAGGGGCATGATATACTCTATAAAAATCGATTTGGTTCACCTAACCAAATAATTTTCGGGCCCTAACTCATATTCAACATGACGTAGCTTCAGATTCGCAATTTTAGATTTAATAATAAGTTTATGGAAACATACAAGTAGTAATAGGTAGTTTATTATTCCACCATTTGACCCCAAGGGAGTTGGCACCGCTCTTTGAAATTACAAAAAAAGTATAAGTCGTTCGAGATTTGTTCTAGGTTATTCTAGGCTATTATAGATTTGTTCTACTTTGTTCTAGAACGTTATAGCACTGGAAAAACATTTCTGGGAAAATGTAGAACAACCGCTAAAACTTGAAAGTACAGTAATTAACTTTCTCTATTACATAAGAAGGTAAAGAAACTTCGAAAAATCTAGGAAAAACTAGAAAAACTCAGAATATTCAATATAATAGCCATTTTTCGATATTAATTACATAATAAAATCAATTTTCTTGGAATATCTATGGATTGTTTTGAATGCTATATTTTGGAACAGTATAGAACAAACCTAGAACACAGAACAACTACCGGAATCGCGATAAAAATGTAGTGTTAGGTCGAAAGTCGTTTTTTTTTCAATTTTCTCCGTATTGGAACAAATTAGAATAAATCTAGATCAACCTGGCACGACCTTCAAAGTGCGGTGCCAACTTCTTGAGGGTCATTGTTTGATTCTATTTTTTATTTTAGCTAACTCATCGAAAAACAAATGCGATAAATGTGGGAAAACTTATAAACATCAAGCCACTTTATGGAACCACAAGAAATATACTTGTATTGAAGGTCCTCTATACTATTGTGACCATTGCAAATTCTCTTCGAAGTATATTCATGGAATGCAGCAGCATTTATACTGCAAACATAATATAACGATATCTAGAAGCGAATTTTTAAAATCGAAAAATCTATTATAGCCTCCGTTTAATACTTCAATAAAAATAATATACGAGGATCATTTTTAGAGTAAAAACCGTCAAGAATCGGTCAATCATTGCAGACAACGCTTGAACGTTTCTATCGGTGTTATTTAGATAGTTAAACTGTTTATTTGGTGGTTATTTCAATCACGAATCCTATCAACCATGAAATTCATTTCGGCTTTTTAATTACAAAACAATGAAGATTCAAAAATCTGTTCCCAAAACTTAAATCTAATCGAAATTAGAAAGAAACTTTGACTAACTGATTAAATGATCGGTGGGCGGAGTTATTTAATGATAGAATCCCAAAACTGGTGCCACGACAAATGATTAAATGTTAATTGTGACTAAGTGCTCCTTTTTTATCTGATTATACATTTATACTGTAACATAATAACCATTATAAGTGAAATTTTAACGAGTTTAACGGTTAAAAATAAAAAACATTACAAGACGTCAAATGTCAAACTCTCTATGACTTCAATAGTTTATTTCGTTAAATGACAACACTGTCATGTCAACGTCATATGTCAAATTATATCAATAAAGAATAAAATATTTCAATATTAAAACGAATGACAGTATTGAAAATATTTATTTATGGAAAACTACGATGTTAGTGAGATATAAAATAATGTGTATTTTAGGTTTGAGTGCTGCGTTTCCTTGTTCACAATGCGACAAAGTTTATAAAAGATTGGACTCGCTCAAGAGACATTTACGTATAGAATGTAAGAAAACAGGTACTTATAATTGCCTTACCTGTAAGAAGGTGTTTAAACATAAGTTTTACTTAAAAATTCACCGGGAACGTTATTGCAGAAGTATACCCAATAACTACCACAACTATATATAGGTCGAACATATTATTTTGTAAAGTTCGTTACAACATATTTCGTATTGATTTGAATATATATATATATATATATATATATATATATATATATATATATATATATATATATATATATATATCACTTACTAATCTAATCAGTTTTCAAGCGGTAGGATGAATTTATACACATGATTTATCATAATAACGCAATTTATTTATACACTAAACTATTCACTAAACACTTATTATCCAATTTATTTATTTTCACTATGCCGATGTGTGACATAAAGTTATTTATTACTATCGCCTTATTAGAAATTGTCTCTATAAAAACAGTAAAAACATAATTTAAACAGATCACAAAAAAATACAAAAAAATGGACGTGAAGTGAATGGCGCATTCACCATACTTTATATTCCGTTGGCATATTGCAAGTATCTAATCAAGAACTCTACTAACAGGACTTGATGAGTCATGGAGGACGTGAAGCATCTCTTAGTTTTTCCTTCGAATGCAAATATATGTAAATTAGACACACGCGAATAGCCTACATATATAGTGGACCATGAAAGAATCGTGGCTTTTCTAAATACACTCCCAATACCTGTAATATCTACCCTTGTGCTTTGATATGTTTTGAATTGGAATGGAAGTTCAGTGGAAATAATTGGAATCATAATGAATAGCATCTAACCAAAAAATGACACCTAACCTCAAAAATTCAAATAGATTTATGGGCGACATCTGTTAATTTTCTTTCAAACTGTTTCTGATAGTAAAACAATGACACAAATCCCTTCCTCCCGTACTTACATTAACAAATACATATTTAACTTCATAATTCATTGTTATCTCATGAGGCTAGGAAGTTAGACCTGTCTTCTGGAGACCATGATATATCTGACCTTGTACAATGAATGTTGGTGAAAATCCAGGTATTCTTATCTCTTTATCAACTCAAATGGATGTCATTTGAAAGCAAGAGTTATACTTTCTGATTTTGCTTTAAAATTGCTTTGCCTCATCTATAACAATAAAGTTTTCAAAGGCTCTTCTGGTTGACCAAGTAAACTTCATCGCTGGAACAGCACATTTCAACAGTTTAATCTTTCCATTTGAGAGCATCGCAATAGTGACATTTTTTATTCATTGATTATGATATTAAAATTGAAGGATCATATTGAAACCCAGTACCATTGAATACCGACCAATCCGCGTGGTCTGCAGTTCTGCATTATGAACTCTTCTCGCTTGCGATTATTCTGGTGTTTCTATCGCTTTCCTAGCTGCTTGCAGCGTAGCATGTCTTTCTGAACGAACTCGTGCCCGAAGAGGAGTTTCAGCTACTATCAAAACACTTTGTCGCTTTGCTTGCTGTTGTCTTCTCAGCTCAGCGTATTTTTGATATCGTGCAGCATCTAACCTGAAAAATTCAAATAGTTTTATACTGAATATACAAGGTCATTCACGGGAACCGAATATTTTTGAAATGAGTTGTACACGGGCGCTCATGGTGGGTGGGGCACGTGACTGATATTTAACGTTTCTTTTGTTCATAGAATTTATATTTCAGTCATTTAGAGGACGCTGGACCAACGCTTTTACGCGTATGACATTTTTGTGCGAAATGACGAATCCGTTACTGCTGCTCAGCGAGATTTCCGCCGTCAGTTTAATATCCATCTAATGCAAGTGTCCCTTCTCGTAACACAATATTGCGATGGGTAAAAAACCTTCGAACAAGTGGATCAAAATTGAAGAAAAAAGCACTGGGTTATCAACGAATTGCTAGCGCACCGGAGAACGAGTTAGGTAAGCTTTTGTCAGAAGCCCGGCCGCTCTATTCAGATGCATTCAGCAGCAATTCAAATCAGCACAAGATTGCCGACGAGCAGCAGTTAAAAGAGCAAGATTCCCAGCAGCGATTACATTTTTGTCGACATATGCTTACCATTTTTGAAGAAAATTTGATATTGTTAATGAGTGACGAAGCCCATTTTCATCTGAATGTACTTTGGAGGACCTAAAGATCGCAATTCGTCGACACGTCGACACCCAGATTGATGTAGACATGCTGCAAAGAATTGAGGCCAATTTCCGTCAAAGGCTACACCAATGGACATCACTTTCCGGACACTTGCTATGATTTAAGTGTTTCTGTACCAATAAAACTTTTTTAAAGTAAATAAATATAATTTTTTATGATTATTTTAAAACATCCGGTTCAAGTGAATAACCCTGTATAATGACAAAAAAAAATAACAATGATTATAGAAAAATTGAAAATAGTTGAAACTACAGTCAATTGGATTGGATGTTGACATAAATGTCAGTAATACAATGCAAGGGTACTACTGTACTCAGTGTTTGAACTTCATTACTGGACAGCTAGATGGCGTTGAAGGAGCTAGATTTTGAGATTTTTCGACAAATAATTTTTTTATCTTCCTTTCATGATGGTCGGTTAAGTAGTTTTGGCATGAAAGCGTAACAAACAAACTTACATTCACATTTATAATATTTGGATCAAATTATAAAATTATACATGTGAGGAATTAGTATTTCTTCAGTTTTGATGTAGGTTATGATGTCTATGACAGATCTGTCATAGATGTCATAAATGTCACCGTCACAAATGTCACTGTCACAAGTGTCATTTTTGTTTGATTAAAATAAGATAATAGAGGTTAATTAACGTATGTCAAGAAATCTTGCTTGTTTAAGAAAGAGCTGAAAAAATAAACATTAATTCTTTGTTTTTTAGAGCAACACTTGTGTTTATTCCAATTAATTTGAAAATCATCTTATATACATAATTTTTTGATTGTTTCTGAAACGTCAATAATAATTTTAAAATTATTTTTCACTTGCAATTTCATAAGACGAAATATTATGAAACGAACTATATTTATGTACAATTCAGTTAAATCAATTCACAAATTGAGTGTAATTTCTACACAAATATAAATTATTGAAGTTTATGTTCCTTTAATTTCTATCAATCAGTTAACAATCCTTGTTAACCTCATCATTATATTAAATATTAGTTAATTGCGATAAACTACTGTCGTTTTTACTTTGAATATAATTTAATTGTATATTTATTTATTATTTAGATAAACCTTTGGTGCGTTGTCCTCAATGCCACAAGGAGTATCGGAGGATGGATTCTTTAAGACGTCATCTTAGAGTAGAATGTAATAAAGTAGGGACTTTCTATTGCGACATATGCTCTAGAGTATTCAAACACAAATTCGCACTTAAAGTACACAAAAACAGACATTTTTGTTAAATAATAAACAATTACTGTGAAAATTAACACGACAAATCATGTATTATACTCAAAAATACAAACGATTTTTGAAAAATAAATATTCTTAATAAAAAAATATATATTTTTTTAAATTAATACGTCAACTACAGAGGATAATGTGAAACTTCCGTATCCACTTCCGTCTCCGGAAGTGGATTTGGTATATAGGTTAGGTTGGATGTGAGGATACAAAATATACAGCCAATCATTGCGAAAATATAAAGAGGCGCAGTGATTCTACAACTACAATTGGACAAAAAAAGGTATAGAAACGAGGAAATCGCATAAATTACATATAAATTGGAAAGAAAATGCTTTAAATAACTCAGAGAATTTGAGACAACTAGAACAAGCCTAACCTAAATTAACCAATCCTAACCTAACTTAAGTTAATCTAACATAACCTAATTTAACTAAACCTAACTTTCTTTTATATAGAGACTTCGGCCAACTAAAACCTTTTTTCCTCTTTATAACGCGTATCCTACCTGGAATCACTTTGTTATGATATGGATTCGGCGGCAGTTCAATCTCTCTTTCTCTTGTTTCCAATTTGGACGGTAGAAGGTTGTGAGCTCTACAGTATCCATTTCTCCGCAGTAGGTGCATTAATCATCATTCGTTTTCCATAATTTTGTACGTAAATGATCGATAGCTGCCACGGCTCGTGAGAAATTGGGTGATATAACAAACGTTTCCACGCTTCTTGCTTGTCTATCTTTCTATATCTGCTATTACTTTTCTTGTCCATCTATTTTCTTTACTTTTATTTGCGTACCAGCGTTCCTGTCACGTCTGTAGCGTCTATATTTTAGTTTCTTTCCGAACGCGTTTCTTCTCTTCGTTTGCTGCGACAAAGAGCTTCTTTATCTCTTCTATTAGTAGGACTGTTGGTGGCTGTTCAACAAGAGTTTGGAAGAACTAGAACCAACTGAACCTAACCTAACTTAACTCAATCTAACATAACCTAACATAATTGACCCGGGTCTCTGCAAGACGTCGGCCGACTAAAACCTTTTTCCCTCTTTATAACCTGTATACTATCTGGAATCATTTTGCCGAATGCTTCTCATATTTTTAGACCTTTCATAATCTGTGTTATGATGTAGGTTGCGCGGCAGCTCTCTCTCTCTTGTTTCCAATTTGGACGGTAGAAGCTTGTGAGCTCTACAGTATCCATTTCTCCGCAGTAGGTGCATTAATCATCATTCGTTTTTCATAATTTTGTACGTGAAGTATCGATAACTGCCATGGCTCGTGACGAATTAACGTTTCCATGCTTCTTGCTTGTCCATCTTTCTATATCTTGTATTAGTTTTCTTGACCATCCATTTTCTTTAGTTTCATTTGCGTTATAGCGTTTCTGCCACATCTGTATTTCAGTTTCTTTCCGAACGCTTCTTTCTCCCTTCTATTAGTTGGTGTTGGTGGCTGATTCTGTTGGTGCGGGTTTATACGAGCTGCATATTCTTATAGCAGCCTGTCTTAGATATGTTTCCCTATTTGTACAGTAATATTGAGATGGTTACTGCTGCCAGTATATTTATTTGCTTGGGGTCCTTTAGTTCTGGGCATTATTCTCGCCAATGCCATCGACTATATCATCAGCATAACTAACTAGGGTAACGTCTTTTGGTTGGTTAAGTTCCAGCAGGCCAACTTAATCTAACCTAAACTAAACTAACCTAAATGCATCCATGAAATTATGTTAATTTTTGGTTTTATAAAACGCTTCACCTTCATAACTTAGTCGGCAAATATAACCTATGAATAGACATTGTTCAAACTGGCAGTGTGCCAATTTTTGTTGCCTTGATTTCCATAATTATAATTAATTGTTATTTCAACATCAAAAATGAATGATATACATCAATATAGGTGTGGCTAGAGCAGTTACTTTAATTGACATATCACACACGTACATAGTCTTTAATCCACTGCCCCTCTTTTAAAAAGAAATGTTAAGGTCGGCCATAGACAAATTTAAGACAGTCCCCACGAGAAAATATTACCAGATAGGCGAAAATGTAAATATGAAGATCATGTCGTAGATGATAAGACAGTTTTATACGTTTGGAATAGATAGATGCAGGAAGTCTAACGAGGAAAGATTGCCTCGAAGACCAAAAAGTAGACGGAAAAATCAGGAAGTAGATTGTGTCTTCAGAACATGCTGCAGATCGCTAACTTACTGGAAGAGTTCGAATATATTACCGGAAAGGTTACAAACTAAATGTATAGATCATGTTGTAGATGAGAATTCAGTTTCACACGTTTGGAACGGATAGATGCAGGACGGGAAGAGTCGGAAACTTAACGAGGAATGATTGCCTCGAAGACCAAAAAGTAGACGGAAAAATCAGGAAGTAGATTGTGTCTTCAGAACATACTGCAGATCGCTAACTTACTGGAAGAGTTCGAATATATTACCGGAAAGGTTACAAACTAAATGTATAGATCATGTTGTAGATGAGAATACAGTTTCACACGTTTGGAACGGATAGATGCAGGACGGGAAGAGTCGGAAACTTAACGAGGAATGATTGCCTCGAAGACCAAAAAGTAGACGGAAAAATCAGGAAGTAGATTGTGTCTTCAGAACATGCTTCAGATCGCTAACTTACTGGAAAAGTTCGAATATATAACCAGAAAGGTTAAAAACTAAATGTATAGATCATGTTGTAGATGAAAATACAGTTTCACACGTTTGGAACGGATAGATGCAGGACGGGAAGAGTCGGAAACTTAACGAGGAATGATTGCCACGAAGACCAAAAAATAGACGGAAAAATCAGGAAGTAGATTGTGTCTTCAGAACATACTGCAGATCGCTAACTTACTGGAAGAGTTCGAATATATTACCGGAAAGGTTACAAACTAAATGTATAGATCATGTTGTAGATGAGAATACAGTTTCACACGTTTGGAACGGATAGATGCAGGACGGGAAGAGTCGGAAACTTAACGAGGAATGATTGCCACGAAGACCAAAAAGTAGAAGGAAAAATCAGGAAGTAGATTGTGTCTTCAGAACATGCTGCAGATCGCTAACTTACTGGAAGAGTTCGAATATATTACCGGAAAGGTTACAAACTAAATGTATAAACCATGTTGTAGATGAGAATTCAGTTTCACACGTTTGGAACGGATAGATGCAGGACGGGAAGAGTCGGAAACTTAACGAGGAATGATTGCCACGAAGACCAAAAAATAGACGGAAAAATCAGGAAGTAGATTGTGTCTTCAGAACATACTGCAGATCGCTAACTTACTGGAAGAGTTCGAATATATTACCGGAAAGGTTACAAACTAAATGTATAAACCATGTTGTAGATGAGAATTCAGTTTCACACGTTTGGAACGGATAGATGCAGGACGGGAAGAGTCGGAAACTTAACGAGGAATGATTGCCACGAAGACCAAAAAATAGACGGAAAAATCAGGAAGTAGATTGTGTCTTCAGAACATGCTGCAGATCGCTAACTTACTGGAAGAGTTCGAATATATTACCGGAAAGGTTAGAAACTAAATGTATAGATCATGTTGTAGATGAGAATACAGTTTCACACGTTTGGAACGGATAGATGCAGGACGGGAAGAGTCGGAAACTTAACGAGGAATGATTGCCTCGAAGACCAAAAAGTAGACGGAAAAATCAGGAAGTAGATTGTGTCTTCAGAACATACTGCAGATCGCTAACTTACTGGAAGAGTTCGAATATATTACCGGAAAGGTTACAAACTAAATGTATAGATCATGTTGTAGATGAGAATACAGTTTCACACGTTTGGAACGGATAGATGCAGGACGGGAAGAGTCGGAAACTTAACGAGGAATGATTGCCTCGAAGACCAAAAAGTAGACGGAAAAATCAGGAAGTAGATTGTGTCTTCAGAACATGCTGCAGATCGCTAACTTACTGGAAGAGTTCGAATATATTACCGGAAAGGTTACAAACTAAATGTATAGATCATGTTGTAGATGAAAAGACAGTTTCACACGTTTGGAACGGATAGATGCAGGACGGGAAGAGTCGGAAACTTAACGAGGAATGATTGCCACGAAGACCAAAAAACAACGGAAAAATCAGGAAGTAGATTGTGTCTTCAGAACATGCTGCAGATCGCTAACTTACTGGAAGAGTTCGAATATATTACCGGAAAGGTTACAAACTAAATGTATAGATCATGTTGTAGATGAGAATACAGTTTCACACGTTTGGAACGGATAGATGCAGGACGGGAAGAGTCGGAAACTTAACGAGGAATGATTGCCTCGAAGACCAAAAAGTAGACGGAAAAATCAGGAAGTAGATTGTGTCTTCAGAACATACTGCAGATCGCTAACTTACTGGAAGAGTTCGAATATATTACCGGAAAGGTTACAAACTAAATGTATAGATCATGTTGTAGATGAGAATACAGTTTCACACGTTTGGAACGGATAGATGCAGGACGGGAAGAGTCGGAAACTTAACGAGGAATGATTGCCTCGAAGACCAAAAAGTAGACGGAAAAATCAGGAAGTAGATTGTGTCTTCAGAACATGCTGCAGATCGCTAACTTACTGGAAGAGTTCGAATATATTACCGGAAAGGTTACAAACTAAATGTATAGATCATGTTGTAGATGAAAAGACAGTTTCACACGTTTGGAACGGATAGATGCAGGACGGGAAGAGTCGGAAACTTAACGAGGAATGATTGCCACGAAGACCAAAAAACAACGGAAAAATCAGGAAGTAGATTGTGTCTTCAGAACATGCTGCAGATCGCTAACTTACTGGAAGAGTTCGAATATATTACCGGAAAGGTTACAAACTAAATGTATAGATCATGTTGTAGATGAGAATACAGTTTCACACGTTTGGAACGGATAGATGCAGGACGGGAAGAGTCGGAAACTTAACGAGGAATGATTGCCTCGAAGACCAAAAAGTAGACGGAAAAATCAGGAAGTAGATTGTGTCTTCAGAACATGCTGCAGATCGCTAACTTACTGGAAGAGTTCGAATATATTACCGGAAAGGTTAGAAACTAAATGTATAGATCATGTTGTAGATGAAAAGACAGTTTCACACGTTTGGAACGGATAGATGCAGGACGGGAAGAGTCGGAAACTTAACGAGGAATGATTGCCACGAAGACCAAAAAACAACGGAAAAATCAGGAAGTAGATTGTGTCTTCAGAACATGCTGCAGATCGCTAACTTACTGGAAGAGTTCGAATATATTACGGGAAAGGTTAGAAACTAAATGTATAGATCATGTTGTAGATGAAAAGACAGTTTCACACGTTTGGAACGGATAGATGCAGGACGGGAAGAGTCGGAAACTTAACGAGGAATGATTGCCACGAAGACCAAAAAGTAGACGGAAAAATCAGGAAGTAGATTGTGTCTTCTACTGGAAAAGTTCTAACACGAACAAGATCTTGAACTTGACTTGAACAATAAACCAAACCATTACTGGAATAACGCCTATTGGTTAGAGGAGATCTGGCGATTTAATTTTTTTTTTTTTTCAATTTTTAGATATTTAGTAATCCTACAGGAAAGGATTATTTTAGGACGCAAAGGATTCACTTTAGACGGTGTTTATGCACTACAAAACTAGTTAAGTTTTTCTCCGTTTCCCTAATTTTGCCGGTAAATGAAATTTGGAGTTTTGATTCGACGAACTACGAATTAATTTATCAACAGCAATTCTTATTCAAGAACATGTCAAATTAACTAACGCGTGTCAAAGGTTAAGTCTACGGCTACGACTCTTAGCCTTAAAAAGCTTGTTAATTATATTAAATAGAGCGATAGGTCAATGTTTTATTAGATTTTGAGGATATACTTTTTGTTTTTTTGCTTGTTTACAAGAATTCCAGTTTTGCTAATATCTTAAAACTTCTATACTTCTGATATATAATATTTTTAGCTTACAGTAATTGTACACACGGTAGCCAATGTTCAAATTGTTCCAAGGTTTATCCTTGTACAACTTGTGGAAGAGTTTATAGACAAAGTTGTTCTTTATGGAGACACAGAAAATACGAATGTCAGAAAGAACCTGGATTTAGTTGTAAGTGGTGCTCGTATAAAGCGAAACAAAAAGTTAATTATCTCACTCATTTACATAACAAACACAGTGTCGGTATGTATAAAAAAACGAAATTCTTGTAATTCAAACATTTTTCAACAGATTATCGTAAGTAATATTTATATTCTATCGAAATAATAAAGTTACTGAACGTTTAGAACGAATTTTTCATTTCCCTATTAAAATCCTTATTCAATATTTAATGCTTCAAATTAACGATTTGAAGCTTTGTTACCAAATTGGATAATAAGCTTTTCCAAGTAAATATATCATTGAAAAATGAGTCAATAGAAAAAATTTCAAGTTTATACATAAGAAGGTGTCATAAAGATTCAAATAACCTCACAGATTTCCATGTAAAACAACTTCGTTAACGACTAGCAGTATTTTCCTTTTATAGAACACGAACCCGTCGAAAATCGGAAAAAAAAAATAATTTCTTGTGATACTTAAGAGTATTAAGAAATCTACTAACTGATTTTTATTTGAAAAGACCCTATTCGGTCGAATTCAAAAGTAAGGTCTGTCTCTATCATTCGCGAATATGATACACCGATTGTGGAATAAATTTTCTACATTTAATAGAGATTCAACAGTGCTTCTGGTCTTCTGGTTGGATGTAATGTTCGGTATAGAAGTGCCTCGGTAGCTGATTTCTCAGGCTTGCACTTCTCCAAAAGAAAGAATTGACAATCTGAACGAACTAGGTGTAGTATCGGTGAAACAAAGCCAGCTCAATGACATTTCTTCTATGCCCCAAGTTTTTGGTCAACTCTGGATGACTTATTATAAGTCTAATTGTTCTTTTCTGTATCGAGTCGAGCATATTATAAGGATGGACGAATCTGAGTCTTGTAAAGGATTGAGAAGTCTGGTGATAAAATATTCAGATTTTAGTCGTTCCACTTTTGTCCATAAATTGAGGTTCCCAACTAATTTTCACAATGAAAAACATGCGAATTATCATTGAATAACACATTTTTGGAAAGTTTAAATCCTGTATTTTTCGACATAATCGCCGTTTAAATCGAAGCATTATCGCATGCAGTGTACCATGTAATTCAGTGAAAAGATGGTAAAGGGGTTTGAGACAGTATTCTAACCAAACATGTGCGTCCATTTTTTAATTCTCAGCACTATTTGCGTACGTAAAAAACGTAATTCGCACCTTAGGAGCCAAGCTACTGGCCAGTTTCGTCCGCAACACTTTCGAAACCTATTTTATGGACAACCTTTATAAGGAATATTTTCAATTCTAATGATACGCTTGTACCAAGTAATTTAAACAAAAAGACAATTTGAAATTCCACATTCTATATTGAATAAACTGTGATTTGAATCTCTTTTTTAACATATTTTATTAAATAAGTTTGATTTTATTGGATATTCATATTTAAAAATAATTTTTTACAGGGTTCACTTGTCCTACTTGCGAAAGAGTCTACAGACAAAGTTCTTCTTTACGTAGACATAGGAAATATGAATGTCAAAAGAAACCAAAATTTCACTGCAAATACTGTCCTTACAAAGCCAAACAAAAAGTTAATTATTTCACGCATCTTTACAAAAAACATAATATGAAAAAATAATGATCTTAGATATTTATAATCGTTTCAGAATCAAAATAATAAAAACTATTAAAGAAAGACGTCGAAGTCAGATAACAGATTGTACTAATAGCTCAAAAATTTAATGGGTGCTTTAACAAACATTATCTTTTCAAAAAAAAATGTTCTGTTGACAAACTTCTCACATATATCCTAAATTATGTGCTCGTTAGCTTGAGTCATTGCTTGTGGTAAATGTGGAAGCTGTTGAGTTGTTGAGTCTGTATCCTTTTCCTTCAAGAAATTAATGGCGTCCGCGCTTGCGCGTTTCGTTAGTATTTTCTGTCATGTGGTCTCGAGAATGTAAACAAAACAGACCAGATTTACGTATTTGGTTTTATTGTGTTGTATTTAGAAGTGTTTGGAAAATAGGAAAATGAAAATCGGACATTCAAGTTTGTTAAATATGAAAATGTTTTAAAAATGTCCTCGTGAGGGCAAAAATATGGTATATGGCACACTTAAACATTGATATTTGATTCGTGTCTTGTTGTAATCTCATTATTTATGTCTATAAGTATCATTTCCTACATAAAACTTCTATAATTTGTAAATAACATTGTTTAATCATTTGAACAGTGCACTGTTTCGCGCGCTCCTCTTATTGGAACCGCCATCAATTTCTTACCTCGAGGCCAACCAATCGCCAGAACCACTGCTCGTACTCAGACTTTCCAATAAGGGACTTTCGGCAAATTCAACGATGTTTAACTCGTCCACTATATCTATGCTACGTATTCTTATTTTGATTAAGATTTCAGGCTTCAATTCTGCATCTTTAAAATCTCCAGAATGAAAAGTTAACAAAGCCACAATATTTTTTTTTGGTTTTTGTTGTCTTTTTCTGTTGCAACAACTTTATTTGGCAAGGATGTTGATGAAAAGTAGTTAACCGTCGTAATGTATTCAAAAACGGATCGCAAACATTTGTACTATTGCATTGGCAGCGTTATTGAGAACAAAGAAACCATCTGATTGTTTCCCATTGTAAATTTCCTGGTGTGAAACATTCTAGAGTCAACCAACTTCTATTAGCTTCTATATCCTCTAAAGCTTTCCAGCATTTCATCTACTGTTATAAACTTTTAACGAATTGGAGATTTTTTTCGAATCGAACTGCTTGTGACAAAAGATGAGATATTTCTTTCGAAATCGTCAATGTGAAAGTGGTAGTGTTGATGAAAAATTATGTGATGATTGGAAAAACAAACTGGCAAAGCTGAACACTGGATACGATCCCGAAGACATCTTTAAAGACGATGAAACTGGACTATTCTATAAATGTTTACCTGCCAAAACGTTATCATTCAAAGGCGATGAATGTAATGGAGGAAAAAAACAGCAAACTTCGCTTAACACCACTGCTGGCAACAAATTGTCCTGGGACCCACAAACTTAAGCCACTCATCATCGGAAAATATCAAAAACCGCGATGTTTAAAAATGTCAATAATTTACCAACAGATTACCCGTCCAACCATAAGGCTTGGATGACCAGTGATGATTTTTGCAATTGGCTTAAAAGTCTGGATAAAGAGGAAAAATTCCTAACCTGACAAATATGAAAATAAAGTAATTGTGTCCAAATACCACTTCAAAACTACAACCACTGGACCAAGGCATCATCCTAAGCTTGAAAATGCATTATAGGAACGAAATTGTCAGACGATTTCTTGCTGATGTTGAACGCCAAACGCTAACTACAATTGACGTTTTACAAGCCATGTGGATGATCGCCAAAGCTTCGAATGTAGTCACTGAAAAGACCATTGCAAACTGCTTCAAGAAAATTGGGTTTAAAGTAACATGCGAAGATGAGGAGGACGATTTAACACTTTGCTAGGACCTGACGAAGAGTTCAAGAAGAATTGCACCTTCAAGAGACTGAGTTCGAAGACTTCGTTACCTTTGATAATGATTTAGCCGTCTGTGGAGAACTAACTGATGCTGACATCGTCACATCTTTGTTGCCGGTTACTAATGCAGAAGCGAATGAAGACGAGGAAATTGATAAGCATAACTTCATAATATAATATGCTTATAATGCTTTAAACATAATAAAACCTGCGTTTCTCAAAAAGGGAGGTTTGATTGACGATGTAGTCAAATCCACCACGAAATTGGATTGCGCTTTGGATGTGGAAACTCTTACCGGTGGTAAATAGACAACTATAACCACCACATTGTTGATTCTTTATCTTCAATTCGTAAGTTTCGTTGTACGAATCTTTGTAATTATCTTTAAATTACCTACATTTGTGAATCGGGCTAGATCTTCAAATATATGCATCCTCTAGACATTTTTATTTGTATTTGCGCAGTTCAAACATCAAATTCACTATAAAACCTCAATTGGAAAATGCAGAATAACAAGTAGATTGTTTTAGGAAGTCGTTTTGGCTTTACAGCCCTCTGGGAAGCCAAAACGACTCTAGAATAACAAGTAATTATGTATGTTTGTTAGGATATCATGTACACTGTGACTCAAATGATCTATTGGGTCTTCCTCCCTTGCTGTGATACTCACAGCTGATCTATTAACCTTACTCCTGTTAGCAAGTTAAGAATGTTGTGTAGTTGCCAGAGGTCTTCGTTTCCTACTTCATATGCTTCCAGATGTGGTGCTCTGGAGTTTCGTAGTGTGTTTTCTTCATAGAAGATTCTGCTTGCTGCATTCTTTGCTAATTTTACCATCTTCAATTGTCCGCTCTGCTTCCGTCAGTTGTTGTTTTATCTAAATTGATACATTCAACAACAAGTAACTACTAAACCACAATAAAATCGAAAAAAAAATTTATAAACCTGCATTTTTTGTACGTTTGTTATAATTTATAATTATGAGGAATAAAAAAGGAAGCAGGAACTGTGTGTTAAATGCATTACTTTGGCATGTTTTTGTTTTCTTGCATCCAAAAACATTTGCACAACTCAATTTCTTAATATGATTTTGTGGTTTTAGGAACCAACGTTTTCCCTTGTATCCGATGTGGAAAACATTATAAAACGAAAAAAGGCATGAGAAACCATCTACGATTCTCATGCGAAAGAAAAAAATCGTTTTATTGCAATTTTTGTACAGCCTCCTATTTTTACAAACATCATTTACAAAGACACAAGTGTCAGTATGCTGATAAAGTCATGCAACAATTCAAAACTATATTTTAAATATTATTTTGGTAGTTTTCGCAATAGAAAAACCACATCAATTAGAATCGTGTTTTTTCTACAACGTGTGTCTTGCGTAAAATGATATTTTTATTACCAAAAAAGTACCTTTAAGATTTTTATTTCTGACTGTATAATTGCAATTTCAAATCGAAACCAAAAAATAAGTTTACTTTACTTTAATATGATATTAACTAGTGTGAAAAAATAAATATATTCGAACAATCAATGGACTTTTAATTTTAATTTAAATCTCAAATCAAAGTTAACTAATATTTTATTAATTGCATGCAATAGTATTAGTTAGCTAGCTAAAAGGAATGAGTTATTAACTACTACTTCACTAATTAAATGAAACATCCCATTAAAAATAAAGATTAATGGTCTAAATACTACTAAATATCAAATGATCCCAATAAAATACCTGATATCAGACAAAGTGCTACAAAATAGCCAATAAAACTCCAACACAAATAACTGGGTACTTCCCTAAAGAATAGAAAATTGCCAGAATAATCATGATTTCGAAACCAGGTAAACCCTTAGAAGAAGTCAAAACGACAGCGCTCTCTAAAGTTTTCGAGAAAGTTCATAAAGAAACTATTATTCATTTAAATAACCTGATTCTGGATTAAGAAACACGAAACTATTGAAACAAATAAACAGAGATCTCAAGAAGAAAAGACACATCTCTGCAGTATTCTTAGACGTATCACAAGCCTTCGACAAGGTTTAGCATTTGTGGCTATTATCTAAAGTCACAAATACAACAGTTGCAAACGTTTCCCAAGGAAGTGTGTTAGCGCCTAGACTTCATTTTTTACATGCATATGATATGCCTACCAAACGCTTAACCACCGTAGCAACGTACGAGGTTTAACCGGAAAGTTATTTCCCTGAAACAAGATTCACTTTTGATAACACCTTTTCCGCTATAACATTGCTGAAAGTCTTCAGTTGTGATGCTGTTCAGTTCCGTATCGTTTCTACATTGATGGCTTCCACATCTCTAAATCGCTGCTCCCGAAGCACAATTTGGCATGTCTGAAAAGAAGAAGAGGCTAAATCGGGTGAATAAGGTGGATAGTTCCTCACGATAATTGCGCTTCGGGTAAAAAAATCACACACAACGTGCGAGCTGGCGCATTGTCATGTTGAAGGATCCACCTGCCCCCTTGTGTCAAACCTGGTTGAATTCAGGACAAACAAGCTTTGAGATCTCAGTTTCACAATTTCAGTTCACTCTCTGGCCGAGAGGAACAAATTCCTCGTGAACAATGCCACTGGAATCAAAGAAAACAATCAAAATTGTCTTCACATTGGACATTAATTTTCGCGCTGTTAGATTTGAGCTCTACATCGAATTGGTTAAACCAGGACTCATTTCTAGTGATCTCGATTGAGAAAGTTCCCTCCTTCCTCTGCTTCCAATCAATCCTCACACTACTCAATCCTCTTTGCTTTCTGTTCTGGAGTGAGAGCTTCGGTACGATTTTCGGACGCCTTATTTCTTATTGTCAAATTTCGTACATTCGGAAAATGAGGATGTGTGCGGAAAAACGTTTTTTTCATTTTTTAATATATAAAATACCTTTCCGACATCATCAAAAACATTAATTCACACTAAAAAATGGCGTTCAGTGCGTTAAAAATAAACTCTTAAAGTTGGAGTTTCACTCCACTGAATTTTTCCACTCAGAATTTCTATTTATAAAAGAATTTTTTATTTGATATTTAAGGATAATTTAAACACGGAACGTTTTCCTATACATTAGACTCATTCTTCGTCTTTTCTTTTACTAAAATTTACATATTTTAGACGAAAATTTTGAATCAATGGAAGCCGGTACAGAAATATTCGAATCATTGCCTGAAAAATCTAAAGAGAAATACCAAAAGGAATATTCCTTATTCAACAATTGGAGAATAGAAAGGAATTTACAAGGGGTTCTGAACGAAGAGATCATGATGGAATATTTACAGGGCATAGGAGAAGTCTACAAGCCTTCGTCTCTATTGACCAGATACTCCATGTTAAAAACAACTCTAAAAGTATTCGAAAACGTCGATATTGCCAGGTAAACAATGAATATCTTATTTAAGATCAACAAATCTCAATATTATCATCCCCACATAAGTTTTTCTTACTATTTTCTATCACTAAGATTCATTTTTATACTATTTTCCAAATGTGTTATGTGGTACCTGACAACATTATAAAACCAGAAGTATCTAGAAGTATCAGAAGTATCTAGAACAGAGTTGAATAGTTCCCGAATAGATGGAGTCACTCACTATTTCTTTTATAGTTTCGCTACATCAAATCTGCCGTCGTGCGTGCGAGATCTTGGAATCTTCTAAGCTCGCAAGCATGCATCCACCTTGACGTTACCAAACCATATTCTTCACGATGTATGAACATTGCTCAAGAGGTTACACAACTGGATTGGCAAAAACTACTAAAAGCGAGTGAAACCAGCAGGAAAAAACTACATTTTTCAAGTGGTAACATTCTATGTTCTATTGAACAGGAGCTTTCTCAAGAGTGACCCAAGACGGATAAATGTTATGCTGTAATTCCGAACCAGATGTTTATTTAGCTAGTGAAAATAACTTCTAATTGTACCTGTTTCATTCCAAAATTAATTTTTTCTGTTATTTTTCAATTTATAGATATTTCGTTGCCGCTTATGATACTAGTAAGTAAACGACTGGAACTCTATGGTGTTGTGGGTTGAGGACTCGAAATAAACCTGTCTAAGAGTTTTTTTTCCAAAATGCCAACGTTTCGATCCTTTTTTTGATCTTTACGAAGGCTTCAACATTCGAGTTAACTCTGTGTAACTTGAAAAACCCAGCATCTTCACCCTCTACTTTCGTCAGTCCAATTAAAATGTTCTCTGGAAAATCGTAGACGGGCTGGGGTTAGGTTAGGTTACATTCGTTTTTTGGTTAGGTCTATTGACGCCGATTGAAGTCGAATCACATCAATTCCTATATATTCGGGTGTATTGGCGTTTACTTTTGTCAGATATTGTCGATATACATCCATAGAAGCCGATTGAGGTCAAATCACATCAATTCCTATATATTCGGGTGTATTGGCGTTTACTTTTATCAGATATTGTCAATATACATCCATTGAAGCCGATTGAGGTTGATTGAAAAGTTTAGATGTCTATTGACGCCGATTGAAGTCGAATCACATCGATTCCTATATATTCGGGTGTATTGGCGTTTACTTTTGTCAGATATTGTCGATATACATCCATAGAAGCCGATTGAGGTCAAATCACATCAATTCCTATATATTCGGGTGTATTGGCGTTTACTTTTATCAGATATTGTCAATATACATCCATTGAAGCCGATTAAGGTTGATTGAAAAGTTTAGATGTCTATTGACGCCGATTGAAGTCGAATCACATCGATTCCTATATATTCGGGTGTATTGGCGTTTACTTTTGTCAGATATTGTCGATATACATCCATAGAAGCCGATTGAGGTCAAATCACATCAATTCCTATATATTCGGGTGTATTGGCGTTTACTTTTGTCAGATATTGTAGATATACAACCATTGAAGCCGATTGAGGTCGATTGAAAAGTTTAGATGTCTATTGACGCCGATTGAAGTCGAATCACATCAATTCCTATATATTCGGGTGTATTGGCGTTTACTTTTGTCAGATATTGTCGATATACATCCATAGAAGCCGATTGAGGTCAAATCACATCAATTCCTATATATTCGGGTGTATTGGCGTTTACTTTTGTCAGATATTGTAGATATACAACCATTGAAGCCGATTGAGGTCGATTGAAAAGTTTAGATGTCTATTGACGCCGATTGAAGTCGAATCACATCAATTCCTATATATTCGGGTGTATTGGCGTTTACTTTTGTCAGATATTGTCAATATACATCCATTGAAGCCGATTGAGGTCGATTGAAAAGTTTAGATGTCTATTGACGCCGATTGAAGTCGAATCACATCAATTCCTATATATTCGGGTGTATTGGCGTTTACTTTTGTCAGATATTGTAGATATACATCCATTGAAGCCGATTGAGGTCGATTGAAAAGTTTAGATGTCTATTGACGCCGATTGAAGTCGAATCACATCAATTCCTATATATTCGGGTGTATTGGCGTTTACTTTTGTCAGATATTGTCGAAGGTTACTTGCCTTAAATCTTCTTCTGAATGTCCAGCTGCTCACAGCTACTCATCGTGTTTGTTTGAGCTCTTGTTGGCAAGTTTTTTATATCATTTTGAAGCTAATACCATGAGCTTTAAGATTTTACGAAAATAAATCCAATTTAGTGGTCAGTTTTGCAGAAACGTCGCCCCAGTCGATTTTTTGCGCACTAATGTATTTGGTATAGATTTGAAAAATAGTATAAACATTAGATCTTCTCCAAAGTAATAGTTCTGAATAAGGTTCTACGCCAATCCGTTTTTGTTAGCTATATTTTTAATTTTTATAGTGGTTCCATATATTTGTTTCAGTTACAAGAAACTTGCGGTATATCTCAAAGCAAAAATCAAAACGCACAAAGCAAAACGAGCGAAAGCACTAGAAAAATGGCAAATCGAAAAGTTCCTAATGGAAGCACCAGATCAATATTACCTTTTAATGAAAGTCGTTTTAATAATAGCGATTTCTGGAGCATGTCGATGCGAAGAATTAACAAAACTAACCGTGGACGATATAGAAGACAAAGGCTCTCACTTGTTAATTACTCTACCGAATCCAATAACAAATGTATCGCGAAGATTTATCGTCATCAACGATAGATTCGGTATGGATGTACTCGATATATATAATAGATACGCTTCTCTACGTCCTCACAATGTCGGACATAACAGATTCTTCTTGAACTACAGAAAAGAGAAATGTACTGTACAACCTGTTGGTATCAATACCCTTTCCAGGGTTCCGAAAGAGATTGCTACGTATTTGAATCTTCCTGATGCAGATATTTACACTGGCCACAGTTTTAGAAGATCCTCGGCTTGTTTCATGTCTCACGTTGGGGGATAATTATGTAATCGCTACAGCTTAAGCAATTTAGTCGCTATTTAGATATAGACAAATGCTGTTTACGAATCCGCCTGAAGTTATGCACGAATTTCTATCGTGAATATTTTTTTCGTAAAATAAACTGAACTTCCGCGAAAAATTGTTTATATCATATTTATAACAGGCTACATAATTTTACTACGGAAAATTGAAGACAAAGGTGCGCCTAATTAAAAAACAAAGAACCAAAAACCAAAAAAAAATCATAAAATTTACGTTTGAGCGTTGACGAGCAGCGGTCGTTTTGAAATATAAACCCCAAAATTTTGTCAAATTTTCTTCAACTATTTTTATCAAAAAAATTTTCTCATGAATCCAAATGTTCTGAATCTATTCCCGTTGGCCGATTTTTTCCATCACGTTTCAATTTTTCGATATGATTTCTTTTTAATTTCAAAAATTTTTCCAAAGAAGATAATTTCGTAAATTGTAATTATGCTGCAGGACTTCTTCAAGACCTGAGTTTTCCAGAAGATTCTGCACATGGAGGCAAGCAAACCTAGAGATTTTACACGAAAAAATTGAATATTCTCAATACAATTTGTAGACAAAAGCTTGTAAAAACTAAATAAAACAAACATAAAAATAACTAAATAAAGATACAAATAAAATAAAATTTCAATATACAGAAGAAACTAGCAAAATTAAACCAGTATGTAGCATATGTCCGGAATTAAATATCATTATTAGAATATAATAAGTCGTTTACAGAGTAGAAGGTATTGGATTTCAATTGGCAAGTGATTGTGCATTTTGTTGCGTTGTAAAATATTGAGCCCTTAATTCTGAACGTGCAGTAGGTGGATTTTAAGTGGATAGCCGTTTCTGAAAATGAATAAGCGTGCTTACGAATTAAGCGAGCGGATTCAAAGATGAATAAAGAAGGAAGAGTCAGAATTTTTAATCTTTTAAAGAAGTCCCTGTTGTTTAGTTCAAGTAAATATCTAACTCTCCTTTGTTAGTTTGAAGATTCGCTCAAATGGCATATCGGAGATGCAACTCAATAAGGGCTGTTAAGTTAAAGAAAAGTTGAAATAAAATTCGGGGCTTCTTTATCAAAACGAACGATGCTAGTTAGTGCTCAAACTTTAAGTTTATGCTTTTTTGTGACGTTATAAAAAATATTTAAATCACAACATTTTGTTAAAGGATTCATCATTGAGTGTCCTTTGCAATAGTTAAAGGAAATTTGACAAAAAGTTTGGGCTTCGATTTCAAAATGAACTTTAAGTTTATGAATTGTGAAATAATATCATTATATGTCTCCTCTGTTAACCTTTTATCGCCAAAGCTCAGTTTATGATGTTAAGAAATATTCGTGGTAGAAATCCGTGGACATCTTCCCAAGGGTTGTTTATAATAGGGTAAAACAGGCAAATGTGCCCCACTATTCGAAAAATCGAAATAAAAATCATTTTTTGTTTAGAACATGTTTATTAAAGTAATCAGTCTTAACCTCTGACTCAATTGGCATAAAAAAAAACTAAAAAATCTTCTAAAATATAATTGAATATAACTGAGATCAACAAATTTGTGAAACTTAGGGTGGAGCACATTACAAGGATAGATCCGTCTTATGTGCCCCAGCAAAACCTCTCATTTAGAGGTTCTTTTTCCTTTTCCTTTTCCTTTGGTACCGCAGTTATTGCATTTCTCTATATAACTTGTACAGTCTTCATGTAACCAACCAGCCAGAACACTGCAAACATCGAATCCATTCGCTCTTCTTCTTGGTACGGTAGTAATTCTCGTGACATTCTACACATGTGTTTTCATTTTCATCAGAACATTCTTCGCTAGATTCACTAAGCTGCAACTCTACTTCACTTTCTGATGACGATGATAAATCCCTCACAACAGTCTTCTTACGTTTTTTCTCCTGTATTTTTTTTTGTCTTCAAACAGTTTACGAGTTGTCAAATGAATTTTTGATGTCAAAACCTTAACAGATTGCTTCCTTTTACTTACTTTTTGTTGAATAATAGGCAATGGACTAATTATTTGTAAGGTCTTAGATGGTGTTAATTCTTGTGCAGTCTCAGAAGATTCTGATGTGGATATTTGAATGGCTTGATTATTATTATTACTAATCAGAGATATGGATGTACTTGGCAAGGAAAGAGCAATAGTGTTCTGAGTTGGCTGTGAATGATTATTAATTGCTTGCGAATCATCATTATTCTGAATACTTCCCATTGATGCATAAGAAATTCTGAAGAAATATTCAGGCACAGCATTGGGATCATAAGGGCAAATCCCTGTCGCTTTAAATCCTGAAACGCCAATTGCTGGTATAGCAGACTTGAACCAGGCATCACCAATCATTTTTGAAATGTGGTATCGATTAAAAGGTCGGCCTTTGTTGTTGATAAACCAAGTGGAAACTTCTTTAGACAAGTAACTTTTGAATGGCTTAAAAAAACTTCTATCCAATGGTTGAAGAGCCTGAGTAGTATGACTTGGTAGACAGAGGATAATCACATCCTCCACCGCCTTCTGCATATTTTTTTCCGTCCATTTTCTTGGATCAACAGCCTTTCCCATTTCCTAAAAAAAAAAATATTAAAAAGTAATCAAAATAAGAATTTAGGAATTATCCCCAAATGGGGCACATTAGCCGAAAAAAATCGGGGCGCATTAGACGATGTACAGTGTAATGTGCCCCACTTATATTAGTTACGAAAAACGGAACGTAATTATAGGCAAATAAAAGTTAAATGAGGTTAGTTTTTGATAAAAACTTTGAAAACACGAAATAATATGGAGCAAATACTTTTAATCAACGTGAAAATAGATATAAAACAAATTCATGTAGTCATACAAACCTTTTAATCACTTTTTCTCACTAAAACTAAATAAAAACCAGCACAGTGTTGTTTACATCGCGGCCATACTTGGAACACTGACCAGCTAGGATCAAATAAGCGCCAAATTTAAAATGCTTCACTAAGTTTCGCGAGTGGGGCACATATCCGACTGGGGCACGTTTGCCTGGTTTACCCTAATAAATTACGTATAATAGTCTCAATATATCATATATAATTCGTTTTAGGATATTTCTCTGTATAATATTTAAATGCTGTTATTTGCAAAACAGCTCTAAGTCGAATAAAATCGTTCCAGCCCTTACATTTCATAACTAATATACAAAAATTTTAATTATTAAAAAATTTAACATTTCTTAATATAGTACTAGAAAGTTAGGTTATGTATCTAATTGTAAATATATCATTTTATATTTAATCAATTTTTACTCGTACAATAAATTTTGAGCATCAAAATTATAGAAATAAAATTTTCTATAACATGATAAAGCTAGATTTCCAAAAAAATATATTTCAACCTTTAATTTTGATCACAGATCACAAGTTTAAAAATTTGTTTATTTATGCGAAAAGTATAGTAAAAATAACATTTTTATTATATTATGGAAATATGGAGGAAATAAATATAAAAAAGTTGGCATTTACCAATTTTAAAAATTCAAAATAGCAGACGAAAACTTGGGAGCTGTAATTTTTTTTAAATCTATTTTTATCATGCTACAAAACATAAAATAAATTGCTTAGAATTTATTTTACGAACAAAAATAAAAGAAATATCGTAGAAGTCTGAAATTCAACGGAATTTAGTATAGAATCCAAGTCCTCCGAGTGGTGCAAACACGTAGTAGTCGTTAGGCGATAAATCCAAATTTTAGGGGGATGTTGTAGTATTTCCCCACCCCAGTTCTTATATTGTATCGAACGTGAGACACGCGGTATGAGGACGCGCGTCCTAAACAACAATCGCTCTTCCATGTCGAGCGATAAGTGGATTTCATCTGTATTTTTCGAAGGTTTGAGTAATTTATGCAACGTTGTATGTACAGGAAGTCCCAGCAAACAGTACACATAATCTTATCCTCAGACCAGGTTGTCTTTGCTTCCTCCACTTTTTAGACGACAACTTGCTTTCGGGAATGTAATAGCGCTCCTAGAATCGCGTTAAAACACTGTCCCCCTCCACCTCGTATTACGTCATCTAGCGGCGACAATCTCTAAAATGACTCGTTTTCCGCTGGTTCGTAATCGACGCTCATGCGGCTCATTCTCGACGAATTCGCGGCCATCTTTGAACGCTTTGGTCCATTTAAATACAGCAAACCTACTCAGACACTTACTATTGATTTGATTTTGTAAACGTCGATGAATTCAGGTATTTTTAATACATTCCCGCACCGAAAAGGCAATGGCATGTCCGTTACGCAACGGCGGTCGGCACTTGACGTTTATTTATGGTCGTCGGACGCGCGTTAAACGTGCGTTCGTCACGAAAACTATGCCACACTATTGGTAAGGGTTCCGGCTAACACGTAATCAGTTCGCGACCTTTAAAACATACAGCGTTTGTCATATTTGAATCGCCCTCATCTGTAATATCCATTAAAGATAATCATATTTCGATCCACTTTCCAATAAATATACAATTGGGACAACAAATTTCCATTTATTTTTGAGAATCGACTTCAGTACTAACGATGTGTTCCAATAATTGAAACTTGCAACCCTAAGTGTATTTATTTAATGGTTGAATAGAAAAGAGTCATAATGTGAACGGGATTTGAACCCACGACCAGCGAATCCGGAGGTTGACGCCTTAACCCACTCGGCTAATAAACGCAATTGAAGTGGTGGGATATACTAACAGTGATAATCCACTTGCTCTTAGTCCAAAAAAGAGTTACAAACCAACAAACCCATATACAGATGAAGCTAATATACTCGGTGGGTTTCTTATGTGTATTGTCATCAAATTAGGACAAAACCGAGGTCAAAAAAAGTTATTAACGTACAAATGAGACTTATAAAAGCGTGTTAAATTTTCCGGATTAAAATTTCTAATTATATCATGGTGGGTACTGATCCGTATCAAGTACCAGATTTGTATTATTAAGACGAAATATCTTAAACGAATCATATTTATATTTACAGATATAGTTTTTAAAAATAATGCTATGTAGCTGTTGTACTTATTTATTGTGTACTTAGCACCATAAATTTTAATAGACTCGCCAATTTGTTCAGTTTTTTTCCTTCCCCCTGTATAAAACATATCTAGTCCTATAAATCACTCCTACTTTCAACTTTTTATTATAATAAAGTGATAGGTAAGTCAATCAGCCTCAAATTCCTGCAAAAAAGTATTTCTTGCAGGGATTTAGGCTTCTGGGGTCATATAATTTGAAAATTTTCACTATGTCACAGTTTATTAAAAAAAAAAGTACGGTAGTACAAATTTTATAACCTAGAAGAAGAAGAACCTAACCTAACCTAACCTAACATTAGAAATTTCTGACTTAGATTTTCTAATTGAAATTTAAGTTTCCACCGTTTCAGAATAATCTTTGATATATCAATTCTTGTTATAAATTTCAATCTTTTAATAACAAAAAATACAATTTGCTGATTTAGATTCTATGATATATTGTCTTTTTCGGTTTTTCGGAATGTCATACTAAAATCTAGTGAAAGTTCAGGTAAGAGATTATGAATATTGACTTGATGTTTGTAATATTTTTCTGTTTGATTTGAAAAATGTCTCATGACTTCGATAATTCGAAGTACGGAAACCGTAATTTCAATAAGTCGCGGAAAAAATGGTGACAATAACTAGTAGAGATAGAAAGAGACAAAAACGTAAATTATAGTGATCAGTGATTAGCAAAAGTAAAAACATGACAATTACTGATATTTCTCGAACGTAGGAGATGTGAAATAATAAAAAATAAATAAGAAATATCTTTTCTCGCGTGTCGTACACTGTATTATTTCTACGGATACGTTGTTTGTTTGTGTTGAAAACTACATTCATAATTGAAATCGGAATTAATTCACGTTATATTTCACATAACATTGTGAGTAATCGTTTTATTATATTATTTTATATAATTTCATTAAAATAGCCACAGATTGAACTTTTTATGATCAAAAATTGTCTTTTTTCAGAGTTCATTTCAACCCATGTAAAGTACATTTGTCATATCTTTACCAGCAAACATCAAGTGCATATTTTAAGAACTGTTAAATTTCTTCAGGACTTGAGATTTTAGACTGTTTTCGAATATGATTCGCGTAGTTTTACGTATTTTTATATATCAAGTCAGTCAATAAAGTGATATGCTTGATTAGCAAATCATCATAAACATTAGAGGTTTTTTGAACAATATCTGAAGATGTATTTTCAAACTCTAAATCTTCGTTTTCCAATATAATCAATATTTAACAAATTTGAACCGTTTCTTAATGAAAAAACACAATAAAACGACATCCATAATGAGAAAATTTCCATATGGAAAACGATTAATTGGTTTCAACATTCTATTTGTGCATTTGAAATCTCAAATATTTCTTGTGATTTAATATTTAGTTTTATTTCAGTTTTTGATGGCTTCATATGTCCAAGGTGTATGAAAATATATAAAAATAGATGTTCGTTGAAGCGTCACATGAATTACGAATGTGATAGAGAAAGGAGATTTCCATGTCTACATTGCCCATATAGGTCGAAAAGAGGAGATAAATTAAAACAACACATGACCAGAAGACATAAGACGTATAATACAATTCAATTCAATAAATATTTTTGAATACTTTTAGGTTGTTTGATTTATACAAAGCATACACAATTATCTGACTGAATCGATTACCTCGTAGATGAAAGCCTCATTTACAGCCTCAAACTGCTCAACATTAAATAACTAATTAACAATAGAATTAAAATTTCTAGTAAATTTGACTGTACTATAATAAAATGTCAATTATTATTTCTGATTATTATACTGCATTTCGTGGAAAGAGTTTATTCAAAAGAGATGTGGTAAAGGTGAAATTTCGGCCATTCAAATAAGGCCGAAAAGATTTTGTACCCAGATTGTGAATGTTGCAGATTTTCTACGATTTTCCCGTAACCTAGTGAACCGGTTCACAAACCAAATGACCGATGAGAGGAAACATTACAGCCGGAGCTATTTCCGCCTATCTGCTTACATAAATAATAAAAAAAACGTATCAGTTTAACCGAAGAACCTTATCTTTTTTATTTTGCTGTTTTCATTCTATTACAGTACGCTGTACCATCCTAAAGCTACCACAACTCCAGCCCTGCAGAGCAATCGTTCCTATATCAAGACCAAACCTAATCTCTCTTTCTATTGAATATAATTAGTCGGTACTGGCCTACAAAACTTTCAAAATACTGAATAAATTCTGATGTGAGTTCTATCTATGAACCTTGATTCAAACAATAAGTTAGAGGTTTAGTAATTCGAGCTAAATTTTAGTAGACATTTTCTATCACGACCTAAAAGGTTTCATTTCTTTATAAGAAAAAATTTAATAACTTTAACTTCAATTGGATTTGATTAGATACAATATTTTGTATTAACATGTCTTAAATCCGAGTTTTCCTTTTATATAAATTCACATTCATCCAACTGGATTTTACAATTTCTTTCTCGCTATCTATGAAGTACTTTTTCCAAATTAACTATATGTTCTTGCAATTGCGTCGTGTAAATTAGACGAATTTCTTCTAGTAGTCCCTTAAGAATGTCCATCCAAGTAGCAGAAGCATTTCTTAAATAATAACCCATCTTTAGATACTGTCTATTTCCTACAGTGAACCTGCACCTGCATCTAGTAATTATACTTTTTCTTCAGATCTTTCCTCAGCTTCTTCTTCTTCAACTACGTGCTTTACTAAATGCTCTTTCTAAGCAGCGGGGTTTTTTGAGAACCTCAGTCTCTTCACAAACTGTCTCCGTTGAAAGCGTGGTGTTCACCAAGGACGAAATTTCCCAAGTACTGAAGGGATGACTCGGAATGAGAGCACGCAAAAATACATGCTCAGAAGACGAACACTTGGAAAACGTGACGCGCTTAAACCGATACAGGTATTTTCGGAAGTATCCATGCCCTGACATCATCTGCATCAAGTAATGATTTACCTTTCCATGATGCCGGTTAACCCAGGTGTCTATTTATGGAATAAAACGAGGATTTCCACTGTTTTTTCCATAGTTGTTCCATAGGTGGGTTAATTCTATAGAACCTTATTGCCGATTGAGGACATTTTTTTCTTCAGTAAGTAAACTTATAGGTAAGATTCTCCGACTATAACGCATACTACGTCTTGAGATACAGTGTAGTGTCTGTGTGTGTGTCGAATGACTAGCATTACGTTTTTTTGCCTGCTTTCAAGCAAGTGTGACCAATCAGGGTAAAACTCGCTTCTGCAAATTCTACTCGCACGCAACACTGTGTACAGCTGTCAATTTAATACAATTAAAGTAGCTTAAAGTATTTAAATAAGAATTGGTTAGGAAAAAATAAAGGATTTATTAGCAGCAGCAAATTTTTGCTTGTTTGGGACACAAAAAAATAAAACTCCACATCGCAAGACGCTGATTATGCGTAATATAACAGATCCATCATTAGTTCTGCCCTGTCACCACTGCAATATAGAGCGATGTTTATTCATGTGCACATGTTATAAGTGCACTTATAGCTCCCAAATGTGATAATCGAAATGGTAATCAAATAAAATGGCGGACATTGGCGTGCAGTATTCAAAAACGATAATCAAATACCTCTAATATAAAAATAAAGTCTAATTTGTTACTAACGATTTAAATTTTTAGTTACTCCATCGAAACTGCATGTATGTAAAACTTGCGGAAAGACGTATAAAGCCCAAACTAGTCTAAACAGACACATCAGAGTCGAATGCGGAAAAGATAAAAACATAGTTTGTTCATATTGTTCTCGACGGTTTTATTATAAACAAGAATTACAATGCCACATTTACAACAAACACAGAGATACCCAATACGGGAATGTACTGGATGCAAGAAAATTGATATTTCGTAAATTTCCACATTGAAACTTCCTAATCTTCGTTATTTTATTTTTATTATAGTTTATTTTTTTGAAAATGCTAACACAGCATCTCGCATTCAAAACGAAAACGCCTCCATATTTTCGTTATTCAACACCTATTTTATACGGAAGAAAAACATCTATAAATATATAATTTTTAGATCGGGCGTGAATTTATACTCAGTCCAGCTGTTTGGACAAAGTACTCGAAGTCGAATACATCTCCTGTCAGATTGAGATCGAGCCTGACTAATTCAGACGGACCATCCCGACCTCTTCTCCATATCCATCATTTACTCATATAAAATGGTTAATATATACCTTCCTCTCGTCATAAAATCTCATTCTACAAGAACCAATAAGTTGATAAATGATTAACCAACCCGAAGATTTCACACCAAAGATGAAAAATTTGGTTTTACCAAACAATTACTTGATCTTTCAAACACTTGGTTGTTTGTTTTGCATAAATAGATATTTTCCAAATATTAACAAATCTTTAAATTTCAATTGATTATATTCGATATACAAAAAGAAATATAACGAAAATATGGAGATGTCTTTATTTTGGAATTATATAAAAAATAATTAAATTGGATATTTTGTCATGTATATTATGTCTTATACAGAATCAAATAAAGAAATTATGACACTAAAATAAGGTTTTTCCATTAGGTATATAAGTTTATCTAGCTTTGGTCGAACAAAAGGAAGATTCAAATTGAATTATTTTAACATAATTTTGAAGAATTCATAACAAAAATAACTTTAATGAAAATATATCAAAAACATTTAAGACGTGGCAACGTGGTTTCGTTAAACTGTCCCTTAACGCCTTCATACTGTTGTGAGACAACTCTTAGAGACTTTAAACACGAGTATTTGCGAGCAGACGCGTAGTAATTCACACTCTCGATTTTTCAAGTTGCTCCCTACGTCCAGTGCACCAAAAACTCATCTGAAGAATTCATAAATTCAAGATATTACATTTTAATTGAGAGTTGAAAATAATTAAAAAATACCCCAAAAATAACTTTAATGAAAATACATCAAAAACATTTAAGACTTTAAACAAGACGTGGCAACGTGGTTTCGTTAAACTGTGCCTTAACGCCTTCATACTGTTGTGAGGCAACTCTTAGAGACTTTAAACACGAGTATTTGCGAGCAGACGCGTAGTAATTCACACTCTCGATTTTTCAAGTTGCTCCCTACGTCCAGTGCACCAAAAACTCATCTGAAGAATTCATAAATTCAAGATATTACATTTTAATTGAGAGTTGAAAATAATCAAAAAATACCCCAAAAATAACTTTAATGAAAATACATCAAAAACATTTAAGACTTTAAACAAGACGTGGCAACGTGGTTTCGTTAAACTGTGCCTTAACGCCTTCATACTGTTGTGAGACAACTCTTAGAGACTTTAAACACGAGTATTTGCGAGCAGACGCTTAGTAATTCACACTCTCGATTTTTCAAGTTGCTCCCTACGTCCAGTGCACCAAAAACTCATCTGAAGAATTCATAAATTCAAGATATTACATTTTAATTGAGAGTTGAAAATAATCAAAAAATACCCCAAAAATAACTTTAATGAAAATACATCAAAAACATTTAAGACTTTAAACAAGACGTGGCAACGTGGTTTCGTTAAACTGTGCCTTAACGCCTTCATACTGTTGTGAGACAACTCTTAGAGACTTTAAACACGAGTATTTGCGAGCAGACGCTTAGTAATTCACACTCTCGATTTTTCAAGTTGCTCCCTACGTCCAGTGCACCAAAAACTCATCTGAAGAATTCATAAATTCAAGATATTACATTTTAATTGAGAGTTGAAAATAATCAAAAAATACCCCAAAAATAACTTTAATGAAAATACATCAAAAACATTTAAGACTTTAAACAAGACGTGGCAACGTGGTTTCGTTAAACTGTGCCTTAACGCCTTCATACTGTTGTGAGGCAACTCTTAGAGACTTTAAACACGAGTATTTGCGAACAGACGCGTAGTAATTCACACTCTCGATTTTTCAAGTTGCTCCCTACGTCCAGTGCACGAAAATCTCATCTGAAGAATTCATAAATTCAAGATATTACATTTTAATTGAGAGTTGAAAATAATCAAAAAATACCCCAAAAATAACTTTAATGAAAATACATCAAAAACATTTAAGACTTTAAACAAGACGTGGCAACGTGGTTTCGTTAAACTGTGCCTTAACGCCTTCATACTGTTGTGAGACAACTCTTAGAGACTTTAAACACGAGTATTTGCGAGCAGACGCTTAGTAATTCACACTCTCGATTTTTCAAGTTGCTCCCTACGTCCAGTGCACCAAAAACTCATCTGAAGAATTCATAAATTCAAGATATTACATTTTAATTGAGAGTTGAAAATAATCAAAAAATACCCCAAAAATAACTTTAATGAAAATACATCAAAAACATTTAAGACTTTAAACAAGACGTGGCAACGTGGTTTCGTTAAACTGTGCCTTAACGCCTTCATACTGTTGTGAGACAACTCTTAGAGACTTTAAACACGAGTATTTGCGAACAGACGCTTAGTAATTCACACTCTCGATTTATTAAGTTGCTCCCTACGTCCAGTGCACGAAAATCTCATCTGAAGAATTCATAAATTCAAGATATTACATTTTAATTGAGAGTTGAAAATAATCAAAAAATACCCCAAAAATAACTTTAATGAAAATACATCAAAAACATTTAAGACTTTAAACAAGACGTGGCAACGTGGTTTCGTTAAACTGTGCCTTAACGCCTTCATACTGTTGTGAGACAACTCTTAGAGACTTTAAACACGAGTATTTGCGAACAGACGCTTAGTAATTCACACTCTCGATTTATTAAGTTGCTCCCTACGTCCAGTGCACGAAAATCTCATCTGAAGAATTCATAAATTCAAGATATTACATTTTAATTGAGAGTTGAAAATAATCAAAAAATACCCCAAAAATAACTTTAATGAAAATACATCAAAAACATTTAAGACTTTAAACAAGACGTGGCAACGTGGTTTCGTTAAACTGTGCCTTAACGCCTTCATACTGTTGTGAGACAACTCTTAGAGACTTTAAACACGAGTATTTGCGAGCAGACGCTTAGTAATTCACACTCTCGATTTTTCAAGTTGCTCCCTACGTCCAGTGCACCAAAAACTCATCTGAAGAATTCATAAATTCAAGATATTACATTTTAATTGAGAGTTGAAAATAATCAAAAAATACCCCAAAAATAACTTTAATGAAAATACATCAAAAACATTTAAGACTTTAAACAAGACGTGGCAACGTGGTTTCGTTAAACTGTGCCTTAACGCCTTCATACTGTTGTGAGACAACTCTTAGAGACTTTAAACACGAGTATTTGCGAACAGACGCTTAGTAATTCACACTCTCGATTTATTAAGTTGCTCCCTACGTCCAGTGCACCAAAAACTCATCTGAAGAATTCATAAATTCAAGATATTACATTTTAATTGAGAGTTGAAAATAATCAAAAAATACCCCAAAAATAACTTTAATGAAAATACATCAAAAACATTTAAGACTTTAAACAAGACGTGGCAACGTGGTTTCGTTAAACTGTGCCTTAACGCCTTCATACTGTTGTGAGACAACTCTTAGAGACTTTAAACACGAGTATTTGCGAGCAGACGCTTAGTAATTCACACTCTCGATTTTTCAAGTTGCTCCCTACGTCCAGTGCACCAAAAACTCATCTGAAGAATTCATAAATTCAAGATATTACATTTTAATTGAGAGTTGAAAATAATCAAAAAATACCCCAAAAATAACTTTAATGAAAATACATCAAAAACATTTAAGACTTTAAACAAGACGTGGCAACGTGGTTTCGTTAAACTGTGCCTTAACGCCTTCATACTGTTGTGAGACAACTCTTAGAGACTTTAAACACGAGTATTTGCGAACAGACGCTTAGTAATTCACACTCTCGATTTATTAAGTTGCTCCCTACGTCCAGTGCACGAAAATCTCATCTGAAGAATTCATAAATTCAAGATATTACATTTTAATTGAGAGTTGAAAATAATCAAAAAATACCCCAAAAATAACTTTAATGAAAATACATCAAAAACATTTAAGACTTTAAACAAGACGTGGCAACGTGGTTTCGTTAAACTGTGCCTTAACGCCTTCATACTGTTGTGAGACAACTCTTAGAGACTTTAAACACGAGTATTTGCGAACAGACGCTTAGTAATTCACACTCTCGATTTATTAAGTTGCTCCCTACGTCCAGTGCACGAAAATCTCATCTGAAGAATTCATAAATTCAAGATATTACATTTTAATTGAGAGTTGAAAATAATCAAAAAATACCCCAAAAATAACTTTAATGAAAATATATCAAAAACATTTAAGACGTGGCAACGTGGTTTCGTTAAACTGAGCCTTAACGCCTTCATACTGTTGTGAGGCAACTCTTAGAGACTTTAAACACGAATATTTGCGAACAGACGCTTAGTAATTCACACTCTCGATTTATTAAGTTGCTCCCTACGTCCAGTGCACGAAAATCTCATCCCATAAGAATTCCTAATAAGTTCAGCATGATTTTCAATGTGTCAATGATTTTGACTAAATAAAAGTCACATTTGTCAAGTTCAATACAACGTTAGTCTAAATTTCGAAACAAAAATAACCCTAGCATTGTTGAATAGATACAATGTTGCCAGATCTCCCGTAGTTTAACCAGTTTTCATTAAAACAAGTAATTTTTTGTACATTATACCCTTCAAATCTCCTAAACTATTTATAACATTAAAAAATACAGGCTGTCCTTCTCTACAGTACTTTAAATCTTGATTATATCGAATAATTTCGTCTTAGAAGTTAGTGGGTAAACATATACTATTTTTATTAATTAAACATTAAAAACAAATTAGTATTACATATCAATTTTTAGGTTTCTTATATCAATGTCTATCATGCGGTAAAGGATACAATGTTAGAAATAGTTTCATGTCCCATATTCGAGAAGGATGTGGCAAGAAATTGCCTTTCAAATGTGATATACAAGGATGTGACTATATGTCCAGTAGAAGAACGAATTTAAAGAGACATTGTATTTTGAAGCATCAAATATTTATAGATCATACTTATCCATCATTTTATTCGAACCAAGAATGGGATTTGTAAGAAAAACAGAATAGAAACGCTTTGGACAACCAGTATACCAAAAATGAAGATTATATATTACATTACTCAATAGACCATTTCGATTATATCTTGTTTTTTATTATTTAACTTGTTTTTCCTCAATTTAATCAATCGTATTTATAGTAGGACAAACGTCACAATGTTTGTAAAATAGTTTAAGAACCCATTCATCTGATAAACAAAAATAAAACAATAACCAATAAGAAATTTGATTTGATTGGTTTGTTTTGTTTTCCATCTAAACAAATTGAAATTTTGGTTATGGTACTAATATTATTTCATATCAGTTTTTCGGATTAATGAAAAATTAATGGTTAAAGTACCTCTATAAAGGTTTAATATGATAAAAGTAACATACATACTTCTAGAAATTTTTTCATCTCCTCTACTTAAAAAAGCTGTTAAGTTGAAGGTAATAATTAAGTGACGTTACCTTAAAATTCTACAGAATTGTTTTTGATTTAATAACATTTATTCTCGTACCATGAAGAATTCAATTCTGAAACAAGTCTAAGCTTGGCTATGAGTTAATAAGGCACTGTTTGAACCACTTCAACACATTTCAAATATAAATTAACTTTTCGTAAAAATCTGTACTTTCATTCAAATATCTCATAATCATAATGTATATAGTGAATAAAATAATATTAAAGGTTCAGTTTCCTTCGATACTTTTCAGATTTCTGTTAAATATATACCATTTTATTTATAATTTTGTTATTTTTTTTAATTTTTTTTTTCAATTTTCAGGTCACGTATACCGGTGTAAAAATTGTCCAAGAACTTATAGATACGCGACGTCCCTATATAATCACGTTAGATATGAATGTGGAAAGGAACCCACGTTTTTTTGCTTTTTCTGTGTCTACAAAGCGAAAAGAAAACATTGTCTCAAAGACCATTTGAAAACAATACATCAAGTAGATCCATCCTATTATTTGTAATTGTTTCCGAAAGTTAATACTCATTTTTTTATAAATAATTATATATTTTGTATGTCCTTTAAGTACGGTTGAGATCGAATTGAATTGATTCGAAAAAAAATTCTTGATAAAAAGACTATAAAACAAAATGTGACGGTTTTTTATTACCGAGTACGACATACAATCCAACATTTTCTTGTATATTTTTATATCACCAAATTGTCGTCCATTTTGATCAAGAAATATCCGAGTACGACGAAAATTTTTCATCCAGTTGTAGCATTTTATATATCATCAAAATGTCGCTAATTTTGATCAAGAAATATCCGAGTACGACGAAAATTTTTCATCCAGTTGTAGCATTTTATATATCATCAAAATGTGGCTTATTTTGATCGACATTTTTGGTTATAACTGTCAGGATTCATTTAGTTGTAGCATTTTATATATCATCAAAATGTCGCTCATTTTGATCAAGAAATATCCGAGTACGACGAAAATTTTTCATCCAGTTGTAGCATTTTATATATCATCAAAATGTGGCTTCTTTGATCGACATTTTTGGTTATAACTGTCAGGATTCATTCAGTTGTAGCATTTTATATATCATCAAAATGTCGCTCATTTTGATCAAGAAATATCCGAGTACGACGAAAATTTTTCATCCAGTTGTAGCATTTTATATATCATCAAAATGTGGCTTATTTTGATCGACATTTTTGGTTATAACTGTCAGGATTCATTCAGCTGTAGCATTTTATATATCATCAAAATGTCGCTCATTTTGATCAAGAAATATCCGAGTACGACGAAAATTTTTCATCCAGTTGTTGCATTTTTTGTATCATCAAAATGTGGCTCATTTTGATCAAGACATTTTCGGTTATAACTGTCAGGATTCATCCAGCTGTTGCATTTTATATATCATCAAAATGTTGCTCATTTTGATCAAGACATTTTCGGTTATAACTGTCAGGATTCATCCAGCTGTTGCATTTTATATATCATCAAAATGTCGCTCATTTTGATCAAGAAATATCCGAGTACAACGGTAATTTTTCATCCAGTTGTTGCATTTTTTGTATCATCAAAATGTGGCTCATTTTGATCAAGACATTTTCGGTTATAACTGTCAGGATTCATCCAGCTGTTGCATTTTATATATCATCAAAATGTCGCTCATTTTGATCAAGAAATATCCGAGTACGACGAAAATTTTTCATCCAGTTGTTGCATTTTATATATCATCAAAATGTCGCTCATTTTGATCAAGAAATATCCGAGTACGACGAAAATTTTTCATCCAGTTGTAGCATTTTATATATCATCAAAATGTGGCTTCTTTGATCGACATTTTTGGTTATAACTGTCAGGATTCATTCAGTTGTAGCATTTTATATATCATCAAAATGTCGCTCATTTTGATCAAGAAATATCCGAGTACGACGAAAATTTTTCATCCAGTTGTAGCATTTTATATATCATCAAAATGTGGCTTATTTTGATCGACATTTTTGGTTATAACTGTCAGGATTCATTCAGTTGTAGCATTTTATATATCATCAAAATGTCGCTCATTTTGATCAAGAAATATCCGAGTACGACGAAAATTTTTCATCCAGTTGTAGCATTTTATATATCATCAAAATGTGGCTTCTTTGATCGACATTTTTGGTTATAACTGTCAGGATTCATTCAGTTGTAGCATTTTATATATCATCAAAATGTCGCTCATTTTGATCAAGAAATATCCGAGTACGACGAAAATTTTTCATCCAGTTGTTGCATTTTTTGTATCATCAAAATGTGGCTCATTTTGATCAAGACATTTTCGGTTATAACTGTCAGGATTCATCCAGCTGTTGCATTTTATATATCATCAAAATGTCGCTCATTTTGATCAAGAAATATCCGAGTACAACGGTAATTTTTCATCCAGTTGTTGCATTTTTTGTATCATCAAAATGTGGCTCATTTTGATCAAGACATTTTCGGTTATAACTGTCAGGATTCATCCAGCTGTTGCATTTTATATATCATCAAAATGTCGCTCATTTTGATCAAGAAATATCCGAGTACAACGGTAATTTTTCATCCAGTTGTTGCATTTTTTAAATCATCAAAATGTGGCTCATTTTGATCAAGACATTTTCGGTAATAACTGTCAGGATTCATCCAGCTATTGCATTTTATATATCATCAAAATGTCGCTCATTTTGATCAAGAAATATCCGAGTACAACGGTAATTTTTCATCCAGTTGTTACATTTTTTGTATCATCAAAATGTGGCTCATTTTGATCAAGACATTTTCGGTTATAACTGTCAGGATTCATCCAGCTGTTGCATTTTATATATCATCAAAATGTCGCTCATTTTGATCAAGAAATATCCGAGTACAACGGTAATTTTTCATCCAGTTGTTACATTTTTTGTATCATCAAAATGTGGCTCATTTTGATCAAGACATTTTCGGTTATAACTGTCAGGATTCATCCAGCTGTTGCATTTTATATATCATCAAAATGTTGCTCATTTTGATCAAGAAATATCCGAGTACAACAGTAATTTTTCATCCAGTTGTTGCATTTTTTGTATCATCAAAATGTGGCTCATTTTGATCAAGACATTTTCGGTTATAACTGTCAGGATTCATCCAGCTGTTGCATTTTATATATCATCAAAATGTTGCTCATTTTGATCAAGACATTTTCGGTTATAACTGTCAGGATTCATCCAGCTGTTGCATTTTATATATCATCAAAATGTCGCTCATTTTGATCAAGAAATATCCGAGTACAACGGTAATTTTTCATCCAGTTGTTGCATTTTTTGTATCATCAAAATGTGGCTCATTTTGATCAAGACATTTTCGGTTATAACTGTCAGGATTCATCCAGCTGTTGCATTTTATATATCATCAAAATGTCGCTCATTTTGATCAAGAAATATCCGAGTACGACGAAAATTTTTCATCCAGTTGTTGCATTTTATATATCATCAAAATGTCGCTCATTTTGATCAAGAAATATCCGAGTACGACGAAAATTTTTCATCCAGTTGTTGCATTTTTTGTATCATCAAAATGTGGCTCATTTTGATCAAGACATTTTCGGTTATAACTGTCAGGATTCATCCAGCTGTTGCATTTTATATATCATCAAAATGTCGCTCATTTTGATCAAGAAATATCCGAGTACAACGGTAATTTTTCATCCAGTTGTTGCATTTTTTAAATCATCAAAATGTGGCTCATTTTGATCAAGACATTTTCGGTAATAACTGTCAGGATTCATCCAGCTATTGCATTTTATATATCATCAAAATGTCGCTCATTTTGATCAAGAAATATCCGAGTACAACGGTAATTTTTCATCCAGTTGTTACATTTTTTGTATCATCAAAATGTGGCTCATTTTGATCAAGACATTTTCGGTTATAACTGTCAGGATTCATCCAGCTGTTGCATTTTATATATCATCAAAATGTCGCTCATTTTGATCAAGAAATATCCGAGTACAACGGTAATTTTTCATCCAGTTGTTACATTTTTTGTATCATCAAAATGTGGCTCATTTTGATCAAGACATTTTCGGTTATAACTGTCAGGATTCATCCAGCTGTTGCATTTTATATATCATCAAAATGTTGCTCATTTTGATCAAGAAATATCCGAGTACAACAGTAATTTTTCATCCAGTTGTTGCATTTTTTGTATCATCAGAATGTCGCTCATTTTGATCAAGACATTTTCGGTAATAACTGTCAGGATTCATCCAGCTGTTGCATTTTATATATCATCAAAATGTTGCTCATTTTGATCAAGAAATATCCGAGTACAACAGTAATTTTTCATCCAGTTGTTGCATTTTTTGTATCATCAAAATGTGGCTCATTTTGATCAAGACATTTTCGGTTATAACTGTCAGGATTCATTCATCTGTTGCATTTTATATATCATCAAAATGTCGCTCATTTTGATCAAGAAATATCCGAGTACAACGGTAATTTTTCATCCAGTTGTTACATTTTTTGTATCATCAAAATGTGGCTCATTTTGCTCAAGACATTTTCGGTTATAACTGTCAGGATTCATCCAGCTGTTGCATTTTATATATCATCAAAATGTTGCTCATTTTGATCAAGAAATATCCGAGTACGACGAAAATTTTTCATCCAGTTGTTGCATTTTATATATCATCAAAATGTCGCTCATTTTGATCAAGAAATATCCGAGTACAACGGTAATTTTTCATCCAGTTGTTGCATTTTTTGTATCATCAAAATGTGGCTCATTTTGATGAAGACATTTTCGGTTATAACTGTCAGGATTCATCCAGCTGTTGCATTTTTCATATCATCAAAATGTCGCTCATTTTGATCAAGAGATATCCGAGTACGACGAAAATTTTTCATCCAGTTGTTGCATTTTTTGTATCATCAGAATGTCGCTCATTTTGATCAAGACATTTTCGGTAATAACTGTCAGGATTCATCCAGCTGTTGCATTTTATATATCATCAAAATGTCGCTCATTTTGATCAAGAAATATCCGAGTACGACGAAAATTTTTCATCCAGTTGTTTCATTTTATATATCATCAAAATGTCGCTTATTTTGATCAAGAAATATCCGAGTACAACGGTAATTTTTCATCCAGTTGTAGCATTTTATATATCATTAAAATGTGGCTTATTTTGATCAAGACATTTTTGGTTATAACTGTCAGGATTCATTCAGCTGTTGCATTTTATATATCATCAAAATGTCGCTCATTTTGATCAAGAAATATCCGAGTACAACAGTAATTTTTCATCCAGTTGTTGCATTTTTTGTATCATCAAAATGTGGCTCATTTTGATCAAGACATTTTCGGTTATAACTGTCAGGATTCATCCAGCTGTTGCATTTTTTTTATCATCAAATTGTCGCTCATTTTGATGAAGACATTTTCGGTTATAACTGTCAGGATTCATTCAGCTGTTGCATTTTTCATATCATCAAAACATCTGCTGAAGATTTCCTTCGATTTTCTAACTGAATCTCACCTCAAAACTATGAAGAAGTTCTTGAAAAACTTTGCTCGTCACGAGCCTTGAGATCCAGTCCGGGATATCACCCAATTTGGAAAAACTTGTTGAGAAGATTATACAATTGGAAATTGGTATAGTTAGTCTCAACAAAGTTCATTTTTGTTAAAGGTTACATATAATTTTGTGGCCTAACTGAAATAAAAATATCACGGGCCATTGTTTGGAGAAAAGATCCTGTGCCTTTACATCCGGAAATACTAAGACTACAATCATAAAGTGTTGTTGAATGTATTAAAAAAATCAATTGCTACTCAAGAAGATCAGGAAATACCGTTGGATAAAAAGAGTTATCGAATGGAGTCCCATGGGTAGAAGGAAACGCGGAAGGCACTGAAGACGAAATAGTTTTGATGGAGCAACGAGGAATAGAGAACGATGTGTCTCCATAACATCCAATCCATACTCGTTAAAACCAGAAATTAAGATTGTTCCTTTGCGTTTTCAAATTAATTCAATTTCACGCAACTTGACCTAATAAAAAGATTTCATTCAATCATCTTAAATTTGTTTGTTTACGCAGCTGAAAATAGAAAAACATGCCTCGGTTACTCATCCAAAGCAACGTTCAGATGTTGGACAAAAGTGCCGTCAAGCAAGGAAATCGTTTTGTTTTTTGTGGAAAAAATAATGTCAATCTTACAATGGGAATATTCCTGTCTGGAAATCTGATCCCAGTCCACCATGCCTCTTACGCGTACAGTATTCACAGGCAATGACACTTCTCATTTATCGATATTTTCAGTTTTTATCCATTGGTACACGCGCTTTTCTCAAAATTGCAGATTTAACTGTCGTATAGGAAATTTGATCTCAAAATATGTCTACCCTTGTAAAAAATACATTTTGATTGTGTAGGGGAGGAGAGGATAAAAGTTTTTTTGTTCTTAAGCCGAAATTTTTGTATAAAAATGATGTACAAAGCTCAATTATTCAATTATATTAAATTAAGGTTAAACATGTAGAAGACAGAGGAAAACACCAATGTTTGGGTGGGAAATTAAAAATTTATATTTGATATTAAATATTGTAAAATGTTACAGTTACAGAGTAGTGATGATTTTTCAAAAAATGTCTTGGGTGTCTTGGGCGATGAACACATAGTACAATAGTCCAGTGAAATTAGTATAAATTAAATAAATATTGATGGATTTTGATTTTATCCAAATAAAATATTTTAGAAAATATAAAATTAATTTTAGATTCCAAAAAAAAACAAAATAAACGAAGAAATATTGAAATTACCGTGTCAAAAATCAAGCCTTACTATTTGAAGTATAGCCCATCGTATTCTATGGTTTTAACACAATGTTCAAAGATCTTGGTAAAATCTTTATTTGGTTTGTAGTACTTCATTTTCAACATCTAGTTTCTCACGCGAAAATTTCGCCATGCATCATGCATCAGAACAAACAGATGTTTAAGTTTCGGTTATTTCGTTTGGCACTAATCGACAACTTCTATAGATCTTACCTATAGAATTTAACTTACCTATAGAATTGGTGATGTATAGTGTCTTTAAGAGGTTGTAATCTTAATATCCCACGCAACTGGATGACTTGAGCGTGATTTTCAAGCGTCAAATCCAATAAACGCTGTACCGTGTATGTCCCTTCAGTTTTAATTGTTTTCCTTGTTTTCCACGGCTGCTTTAAACGTTTGTTTCCAATAATGCCCTAACAACTTTACTCTATACTTTATCTTAACAAGTTACGACATGTTCAAATTGAGGCGTAGGAGTAGGAGGAGTACTTATGAGACACTCTCTGTATATCAGTTTTAAACAATAATTTGGATAGTAATTTATTAATTATTCAAGTTGACCCCATAAATTTGATATTTTTTTTTATTTTCCGTTCTTTTTCACTCAATATAAGTCACTTTTTTTAGAGAAATTTATCATTAAACAGTTGATTTACCGACTGTTCGTTAGACTATTGATTTGCCGACTCTAAAATATCAATTTTATCTACTAAATCGTTAATGATGCTATAATCAATACTAGAGTTTGATTAAGCTTTTTTAAAATTTCCAAATATTTATAAATATACATAATTACTTTGGAAAAATGAGAAAATGTAATATTGGTAACACTCTATTGTACAATTCTCTTATAAGACACCCAATACAAAAACAAATAACTTATTATCTAGAGGTGATGGTAATAAATAATATATTTTTCGAATATCATTGTTTTCCCAATTAAATTTTTTACTTTTTACTTAACTATTGATGGGAAATGCGATATTCCGTGATATTCACCTATTTAAAAGTTAAGGATATTTCTAATTCACCCTGTATTCGGAACTGAATCGATTTATACGAAATTTTGTGGCAAGAGCCTGAAGGCGTTAAAATTTCGCACTGAAACACCCGGCATGTATTGCGCATCAGGAATTGTTTCCTACTCCACCTGAACCTTTGAAATCCCTTCTTTCTGGAATTTCAAATGAATCAAAATTATTTTTGTGTAAGACACGAAAATTTAATTCTTGCGTTTGGAGCATCCAAAGTTTGTGATTTGTCATCTGATGGTCGTAATTTTGAGACGAAATTCAAAATTCAAGGCCAGGTATATCTTAAAATTGGATAATTGATGCCAATGCCAAATGACGATCCAAAATTTCTTCAGATCTATTCGATAGGCAACTGTAAAGAATTTTTAACAACTCGATCCCAGTATAATTTCATTGAACCAGCAGAAGAGAGACCAAATGTATTGTCATTAGAATTATTTCAAATCAAATCACTTGGCCATAGCAGAGCGTGGCCGGGTCTGCTAATTTTATTTATATAAAAATAATGAACGACTTAATTTGGGTCATTTTAATAATGATAGGATGAAAACTAACCATCATAACCATCGAAAGAGTCTTCTTGGGTTATTGAATCAATCGAAGCAAGCTCAACACAAAGGAATGTGTCCCAAAGTGCCATTTTGAGATTCCAGGAAATCAAAACATTGCCGTCACAACCAGAGTAACAGCGACGATTGTTACCTGGGACTTACGGCTCGTATTAACAGAATTTTTTTATGGTAGAAATATGTTTTCAATTATACCATTGATAGCTACGCATAGGCTACAGAGATTAATAAAAAAAACACTAACATAATTGATTCAGGAATACAATCTTCACAGATGAGTCTCGTTGATGTCCTTGCATCTAAAGCTTGTCTAAGAAATTCACCATTTTCAAAAGGGTTATGGTACTGAATTAAATGGTGCCATTGATGACCATAATTTGCAATGGGTAACCATAGAGAAGCTGAGGAATCTTATCTTAGTTGAAATCATGCTGCGACATGCAAATGGACGTTACACGGAATATTAATTGTTGTTTTTTATTTATACTTTATTAACACTATTTAATTTTAAATATTCCAAGATAAGAAGATTTATTTTCTTCTGGATTCCAATTGGAATTAAATCAATATCCTTAACTTTCAAACAGGTATTTGCGATCAAATATTTCGTTGATTCACACAAATTGCATTGATATTGGGAAAAAAATATACAGTACGAAGTAAAAACGGTGTTACCGTAAATATTTTGTTAATTGTTATATTTGTTTATTTATGAAAATAAATACTAGATTTCATTGGTTATAAAAAATCTTTCATTTCAAAACCAACGATGCATTAACACCCTAGATGGGTGGATACATTTATTACAGCGAACCTGCAACATCTCTAAACCTTTTAAAAAAAATGTTTCTTCTTGCTCTGCAAACCAGACCTCCACAGCTTTTATTACCTCCTCGTTGGAAGAAAATTTACGACGTCTTAGACTTTTTTTCAGTTGAGGAAAGAGATGATAGTCGGACGGAGCCAAATCTGGTAAATAAGGGGTGTGTTCTAGTAATTCAAACCCTAAATCACGAATTTTTTGCATGGCAACATGAGATTTGTGTGAAGGGGCGTTGTCCTGCTAAAACAAAACACCTTTGGATAGCTTTGCGCGTCTTTTCTCTTCAATTTTTCCCCGTAGTAATGTCGAATAGTAATCTCCAGTTATTGTTCTACTCTTATCCGAAAAATCAATCATGATTACTCCATGGCAATCCCAAAAAACTGAAGCAAGAACTTTTCCAGCAGATTTTTGGACACGAAACTTCTTAGGTCTTGTATAACCAGATGTCGCCATTCCATCGATTGTTGCTTTGTTTCTGGATCGTAGAGATGTACCCAAGTCTCATCCATAGTAACAATTCGATTTGAGAAGTCTACATCGTTTTCAAATCGAGCACAGATTGAACGCGATGCTTCTACCCTTGCACGCTTTTGGTCAACATTCAAACATTTGGGGATCCATTTTGCAGCAATTTTTCTCATGTCCAAATTGACGTGAACTATATGATGAACGCGTTCGTATGAAATATTCAGTTCTTCAGATAAAATCATGTCACAAACTGCATCGATATTTTCGGGGACTGACACAGAAATTGGCCTTTCCAATCGGTCATCATCTTCAATGGAAAATTTACCTTTTTTGAAGCTTGTAGTCCAATTTTTCACGGTGGCATACGAAGGACATTGATCACCAAGGGTATTAAGCATATCTTTGTAAATCTGCTTACCTCTTATCCCTTTTAAATAGGGATAAGAGGTAAGCAGGATGGGAAGATATTTCTGCTGTTCTTGTTATACATATTAGAATATATTTTATGTCTTTTTTCCTTTGATAATCCTGTAGAAAACATTGTCCTATTATTGTCCATGGTGTTCACTTTTCAGTTTTAATACTCATGTTTGCTAAAAAACATGCAGCGAAATGAAAATTACGATATCGAAGACTGAAATATGAGTTTTTCAACGTGGTACGAATTGAAGATTCAAAATAATGTACAATTCGTTAATGTTACCATTTAAGATTGTATCCTCAACTGGAAAAGTTTTGGTAAGCATTCCTGTACTCTAATTATAATTGATTTTAATGGAATCATGGTCAAACCATTAACAAATATCGTTATTATCATATTCTATCAAAATTATACATGTGTATGGTATTCAATTCAAAATTTTCATCTTTTTGAAACAAAGTGAACAGTTGTTTTTGCGAACAGCAGATGTTTTTGTCTTTAATAATATTTGTCGTCATTTGAAGACAATAGAAATATTTTTAATAGCTGATAAGATTTCTACGGGAAGGTCAAAACACATATTCTAATAACTTTCGTGAAAAACAAAAATTTTAGCTTCTTACCTCACTTGTATTCCATTGAAAACAAAACCAAGGGATTATATTTCAATTATCAATAAAAACGTTTGCTTAAGATCGATGGAATAAGGATCTAATCTAATTAAATTAAGCTATACTTTGATTATTTTTTTTAGAACTGTGGGATCAACCAAACCCAGCTGTAAAATCACTCTTAGACAAACTAAAATAATAACATTAACCAAAAAAGAATCATGTACAATCGAAAGAAAATATATTATACAAAAATTTAAACAACATCACTCAATTGCAAATGTAAAATGTGACGACAGACACTATGTTAGAGAAGAGACTCAAAGAAGAAAATGTTTGATCTGTTATAGAAAGCTAACTGAATATGGAGGCAGGAATCATGCCAGGAATAGAGCAACTCAGACCAGATTTAAATGTGTGCAGTGTACTAAATATTTTTGTATTTTTTGCTTTATCAATTATCATTCTTATATGTATTACGTACCAGATTTCCTTGAAACATTTTAACAAAAGTTTCGTGAATATGAACTCATAGTATATGCAAACTGAGTCGATTTTGCTATTTGAATTGATTTAGAAATAAATTAAATTATTTTAAACGCTCAATTTCTAAAAATTATCTTGAAAATATTTCGTTTTCTTTTTCCAGCTTTTTTATTTTGTTGTGGTTATAAATTAATATAAATAAAACTTTGCATCTTCCATCTATGCTCAAATTTCAAATTTCTGTATTTTTCCTCTCAAAAAATTTATTACGTCCTTTGACTATATATACTTCCGGTCCAAAGTTTTTCCAATCTTGTAGATTTCGTGATGCAGAAAAAGTAAAAATTCAGATATTTATATTCCAAATAACAAAGTAATGATGAAATCACAGTCTGTAGTTATTACTTATTTAAATTGTCGTCTATTCGATTCCACGCGTTTTCGAGTTGTAAACTAGAAGCTTTTTGAATTCCCTGTACAATAAGTCCCACAAAAACACAATCGGTTTGAAATCAGGCGATTGTGGCGGCCAAATCTTCACTTTCAGTACATTTTCCCTTTCCAATTATTTCAAATAATCTTTGCACAGCTTCGAGAAATGCTTGGAATTGTTGTCAAATTTTCTGCCGGTCAAACACTGACCAAAAAGTTTCCTTTAGTAGTTTTTATAGCTTTCTATCTCAAAAATCCATACAATTTTCACCAAGTCTTTAGTACAGCTTCCTCCAAAACGTTCCCAGGGATTACATTTAGATCGAACATACATTCTTCTTTTGACTTGCGCACAAACACTTTTCTCGTAAACCCAAAAGCCTCAAACTTTGACTCATCACTGCCTTTGACTTTTTTCTTATTTCAATTACCTTTGTACTCAAAGATTCATTGATGTGAACTGTTATCTCTGGGACCGTGAATCGTTGATTACGTTTACTGATCAATAGAAAACGTTTATCTTCAATCTTCAGCGGTTTTGCATTTGTGAAACCGCCCTGAACGTTTTGTATCGACAAAGCTCTTAGTGGAGGCAAAAATTAGATGGGGAAAATCGATTGACCGGTAGTGTATGTTTGTCGGTTCTCAATTAGCTCTTCTGGTCCATCTTTCTTCTTTACACAGTGATTCTTCTCAAAATTTCCTTCCACCATCTCCTTATCATTGAATGTTCATGTTTTTCTTCTTTCTTTATGTCGTCGCAATATTTTTTGATCTAATTGACTTTCTCATAATTTTAAATTTTTTATTTTGCGTCATTATTCTAGAATTTAATTTTTAAAAATGAATTCCTCAAATCCAAAGCACTTATCGTATAACAAAATGGTGTTTCTCTGTCATTATTGCCAACTATATTTTCTGATTCTTGTTTTCTATAACCACTACTAAAAATGCTGCTGAGTTTTATCTAAAATTATTAGTACAAACAATAATTTATTAAATAATAAACACATTACTCAATTGTTTTTTACTTATAAATGTTTTTTAAACTAATTTAGAAATGTTGTTGATTCCATTCTCATTGCAGCAAATTGGGATCTACCAAATCCAGCTGTCAAATCTCTTCTAGATAAATTAGAGAAACTCAAAAGGAAAACTTGTATCAATGACTTATCTAAAGGTGAGAGAAAGTACATAATAGACAATTTTAAACACCAACACGGTATTTCAAACATCAAAATTGACGGTAAACATTACGTTAAAGAAGAATTGCTGAGAAAACAGTGTTTGGTATGCTACAGAAAATTGAAACCGCACGGTAGGATTTACGCTAAAAACAAAGCGACCCGTACTAAATTTAAGTGTATCGAATGTGATAAATATTTTTGCATATATTGTTTTGTTAATTACCATTCGTATTTGTATCATATACCGAATTTTTGTGAGTGAATCAATAAATAAACTTTTTAACCTCTCTCAAGTATATAAATACCTTCAACGACCATGATCTTAGTAATTAAAGAAAACATGTTTGTCCATCCTCTATATATAACTCTCTGTTTTTAACAGGGTTTTATTATTTATTACATATATTATATTATAAGCGGTTTCTTATTATGGGGAACGTGGCAATGAAACACCAAAGTGGACTAACTTTAATATATTTTCCGAGCTTTCGAATTAATTAAGATTTTCGATAGTTTTGAATTGTATTAACTCTTGTAAAAATTTTAAATGTATAGGTTTCAATATATATTTATTATTAACTTGAGCGATCAGATTTAATTTAAGGGGGTATTCTTCAGGTTTTAGGTCACTACAAGGGCTGGAATAATGTCAATCAAGGCGAAATCTTTTTCATTCTATTTGTTAGTTTAGAAAATGCTAAAAATTTAGGCTTCTAGACCGGAATACCCCCTTAAACTTTGCATAGTTGTCGAAGACTGACGACAATGCAACAGTTAGATCAAAATATTTGTATATCCTGATTTAATTCGCCAGGATTCACAAATTTCTTTTTGTATCCTTTGCTAAGATAGAAGAAGAAAGATAGAGCTAGTGAACTAGGAAGCAAAAAATAAAATAAAGTTTAAAAATAGTAAGAAACATGCATAAACACTCTGTGCTCCGGAAAAAATCATTCAAATAGTCCCTGGACTGAAAATCAGGCTCAGTAATTCTCTCTAATTTTATTCATGTACCAACGATTATTTTCCACTTCTTAAGATCGAAACCCACTAGCAACACACCACGCCACGCCACCCCAAGTGTCGAATATGTGTCCAGATGTTTTTCCATTCGATTCAATTGTCTGCTTACACACTCAGTCCACTACGCAACACCCCACGCCACGACACACTATCCCACGTGGGACGATTCAAAATTCTCATATGTAACCGATACGTGTCAAGACGTGTGAATTCCCCTCTCATGTTTTGCACAATTTTTTTTGATTTTATGGACACAAAACGATGTTTTGTTGTGTAAAACCTAAAACTTCTAGGTTACTAAACGAACTACTAGCGCTGTCATCACGTGACGTGTTACGGATGTGTACATAACAATGTATCACGTGAATAAACGTCGCATGGCGTGGGGTGGCGTGGCGTGTTGCTAGTGGGCTTCGACTTTTAGTTAGATTATCGCTGAAAGCATGTTTTCAAGTTTTTTTAAACTATAATTTATTTTGAGTGGAATAAATACATACATTGAAAAAGTTGTAGAACAAAAAAATACCAAATAATATCAATAAAATATACTACCCTAAATTTTTTTAGAAGCCATGCATCAATGTCCATCTTGTGGCAAGACGTATAAATATTCTTACACCCTTACACGGCATCAACGATATGAATGCGGACACCAACGGCAATTTGTCTGTCCTCTATGTCCAAATAAAGCTTACACACAAAGTTCAACATTGAAGAAACATTATAGGAAAAACCATTCCGGAAATAAAAACGGACCCCACTGAGTATTGGTTTTATCAAAGTATGAACCTGAATGGTGCATTTAAACTGCGTGTCGTGTCGAAATGTTGTGGTATTTATCCGTGGATGATATGTGTCCAAGGATGGTATTTATCCGTGAGTTAAAGCTTATTATTGTTAAGATTCACGGCTGAAATTAGAGACACGGATAAAGCTTCATTCGGCTTAAAAAATGTTCGTGTCTCTATGGCTGAAATTAGAGTCACGGGTTTTTGAAAATATCCATTATTTTCCTCAATAATATACGGAATTTTTTGGTAATACCTAAAACATTTTATGACATGATTAGAATATTTTAATTCAACTTACTCTATTTTTTAGTTGCAGATTCCTTTCTATGTCCAAACTGTAAATAAATTTACAAGTACAAGTACAATTTGCAGCGCCATTTAAAATATGAATGTGGTATACTGCCGAAGTTTTGTTGTGATTACTGCCCCGAAAAGTTCAAAAGAAACTATAGACTCAAAATACATAAATTAACCAAACATAGCGACATCACGTTTCCAAATTTCATGTCGACATATTGAATAGTTAGACATTTGAGTTTGTATCACGCAAAGAAGTTGTTTGTATAAAAATACAACTTTTCAAGAAGAATCCGTCTCGAAAAAAGAGCAAAAAACGCAATAGAACCACAGGATGTTCAAGAAAAACGTAGTTTTGTTCGATACTTAAAAAAATGGCGTGAACGTTCAATATTTTTGTAGAATAATATGGGTCGATAAACTTTTTCTTGCAATATATATGTCTGGTACCAAGTTTTCGAGATTTTATACAAAATCATTTGATTTTAACTCAATTTATAGTTTCAATCAATAGTTTATAAATTATAATATAATTGAACAATAAAAATGTGTGACCCAATGGAAGTTTTTCGTATTCCAGTCCCTTCAATTTTATTGTCAACTAAACTAAATTAGTAGTAAATAGTACTGAGGAATTATCAAAATCATTGATCGTAATTAAAGGTTTATTTGTGACAATTTTTGTTAATTAATTTGATTTCCAAAAGTATATCCAGAAAAAGACAATGAAATCAATTGAATCACCACCACTAATTGACCACACGAGAAAAGCTCTCATTGCACGACCAAAATTGTGTAAAATAATATTGAAGCACCACGGTATGGTAAGTTTTATCTTTATTTTTCTCGTGGGTCACAAAATATGTAACTGAAACTTCGTATCATGCCATTCGGCTTGCTACGTTTTTCTTCAAACATTTTGAATATCACTTTGTTCACGTGTTGTGGCGCAGTAGTCACTTCTGATTTATTTATTCTAACATTCGAGTTTTTGAAAGAATTAATTTGTTATCGACCTCCCGCTCCATTCGTGAAATTCAATAAAACCTCGGTATGGATTCTAAATCGTCCTCCACCTATCTACACTCAAGTGTTCAAATCGAAGTAAATTTTAGTAAATTCGTTCGCTGTTATATACCTACCAGGCTGGGAGCTCAACGAGGGATTTAACCGGTGCAACAAATACAACTCCAACAAATGGGAATTTAGTTGAGGGCTGCAACCATCCCGAATTTTCATAGATAAGTCCCAGTCTTATATTTTATTCGTTGGGCTCTATTGGATAGTTGAAAATTAAAATAGAAGTGGCTACTGAACCATAATACGTGAACAAAGAAATATTCAAAATGTTTGAAGGAATGGCATGTTACAACTTTTGTTACATTTTTTAGTTAAAATTGATTAATTTGTCATAAATATTAAGCTGGTATCTCTTGAAATCTATACAATATTCTAATATTTACATTGTTTGTATTGAAAAATTCCCTTACAAAAGTTAAGTTCCGTGGATTTTTATGCATGATTGATGCATAATTATACTTCTAGCTATCATGGGATTTACTGCGGCTGAAAGGCAGATACGATACAAAGAAAGATTAAGATTAACGCTAGACTTATCTGGAGATTGAGAAAGATGAATTTAAATACATAAAGACAAATAATACTTTAATATTACGTTGAAATTCCTGTCATTTTGTGTCTGATCTCAAGTAAAAGGCCATTAAATTAGATTTACGTTGAAAATACCAATTGGAATTTATTGTATGGTTGTCTGGAAACTTTTTTCCTGGCTGACAATTACGTCCCTAGTTTTTATAAGGATTTTTTTTCTTTTTATGACCAATTTCTAATATAATTTAATTCATTTTTTATGTTAGCAGAGTAATTTTCAAATTGCGGTGGTTACACTATGTATATAAAACGAGTTAATCAATTTTTTTGCTTCTTTTGTACACCTTTTCCATTTTACACCATTTCCTAATCAGACCCCAAAAAATCAGACATATTTTTTAAAAAAATCGCTGCTAAAAGCGTTTGGGTAAAATTGGCACCTCAAAGAAAATCCATAAAATCTTGCAAACTTACAAAAAAATTTCATAATGAGCAAAGAATAGTGATCCACCCATATATTTTGCGGTATTCAATGTTATAAAACATAACTTTTAATTGACTATAACGGAAAATGATTTATTTTTATGACTAATTAATATCCGACATCATTTTTTCTTGATGTTTCGTATATAAAAACAAAATTTGACAATGTTAATGCAGTTCCATATACATAGTTATACTTTCTAAACCTTTCGATTCTTAATAATTAGTTAATCGTATTTCTACGATTGTAACTTTTGATTTTTTTTGCAGTTTTCCGATGCGAAATATGTCAGAAAACTTATCAACACAAGCGTTCTTTGAAACGTCACTTAATCTACGAATGTAATCAAGAACCGAAATTTTGGTGTACCGAAGACGGTTGCGGGTACAAAGCATTCCAAAAAGTATTATTAAAAAGGCACATGATGGTTAAACATCGATATCTTGAAATAGTATAAAGACAAAACTGTGATTAGAAAATAAAATAAATAGTTAGTGCGTATATCTAATATTTTCATATAGTTAATATGCGTTGTTATTAGGCGACAAAAAATACTCACAAAGAAGTGAAAACATGCTACTAAAAGCATTGAGTAGATGAAGCCACAACATAATACACTAAATTAGAAATAAAAATATTTTAATTGAAATTGTGGGGCCATAACTTGCGCCCATTTTATAAGTCTTGATGCATTTTTGATTTTAAAACAACAATTCACTAAAACTTGACGAAATGTCTAATATTCTACCCACATGCGAAATTATATTTTACCTTTTCCATAGACAAAATAAAACCAGATTATTCTATAAAAGATATGTGTGACGCTTCGAAACACACGCCACTGTCTGAGGCTCTAGAAATTTTCAATAAAGAAACTATGGTTTCCTTTGATTTTAAATGGATATTAAACATTATTTTCTGTTACTTCGAACAAAGTTTTCATAAAAACTGCTTCTGCATTATTAAATGAGAAAAGTTTACATACATACACATTTATTATGTTGAGCGTATGGAAAAACTTTTCTCAGTGTATTCTGTTGTGTCGTTCCCACCTGAAAAGTCATCGGATTGTCGCCTTTCTTCAATTAGTACTTTGTTATTCATACTAAAATATCTAGTCAATACCCCACTATTTTTACCTTCTTTTACGTTTTTCTATGTTCTAACTTCTTCAATATATGTAAATATTTAATCAATTATGTGTGTTAATGTTACAAAATAATGTTTTATTCAAATTTGATAACCTATTATTGAATTATTAATCTCTCATTTCAGACAAGACAATTTGTCCTGGTTGTGGAAAATCTTTTAAAAAATTCCAATCGTGGAGAGTTCACTCTCAACTAGATTGCAAAACTGTAGCCTTTAAGAAATGTTCTCATTGTCCTTTTATAACAAAAAGAAAATATAACCTCAAAATTCATGCATTGAAAAAACACGGCGTTAATTTATTTCAGTAGCACCTATATTAATATTTGTTTTGAAAAAAGGTTTATTAAATATTTTTTAAACGTTGTAAACAAATCAAATTATCAATAAATTTTATATTTTAATGTGTTTTCTCTTAATAATATTAATATTTTTTTAAATGAATTATTGAACATCGCTCATTGGGTGAAAATGCCAAAAAGCTGGCCAAAATCTAAAAAAATAAGATACTTTAATTGAAAATTTGTAGTAGGAAGTTTTCGAGGTGTATATGTGTTGAAATAACTCCATAAACCGCTACTATTGACAAGTAAATTGTCTATAAGAAACTAATGTGAGTCAGGTACCATACATTGATGGTACTCTGAGAGTATCAGGTTGAATAAATTATTTATTAAAGCATTATTGTGGTCGTTGTATAGAATTTTGTATCTTTATCATATCTTCGATTAGTGTGATGTTCAGATCTTTATCAATTGTTTGGTTAGTAACGTACCAGGGGGCTCTACTCAACAAGGAGTTTTTTTGGAATAAATATTTTCGTATTTGAAGGTTCACTGCAGCCCCTTAGTTCTATTCTATACCATCAGATTGGTATTAAGTCTTATTTGAGACTTTTTGTTGAGTAACCAGCGCATATTTTTTAGTTCCAAATCCAACCGTTTTCTCTTGTTTTTGATATGTGTTTTCCATGTAAGTTTTCCATCTAAATGCAATGGTTGCAAATTAGCGCAGTCAATCCTTCGATTTTTCAAAAGTTTTACATTCATAGAACCACCAATAACTTTTTGCGGGTTAATAATTACCTAGTTCTCATTATTTTCGATTAATATATACCTTGTGGGAGAGAATCCATAGTAAAACACTCATTTCAAATTGTAGGTACACTTCTTAAAGTGACTTTTCTAAAACCGTAGGTAGCTCGACAAATATAACCTCCAAAACGCTACCTGACACGGTTAGAACGTTTTGTGGGGCCGGAGACATCTCGATTTTGTTATGCCTGAGATACCCCACTAAAGCGCAGGACAAAAACGTCCAAAAATTAACCCTTCATTTTTAGAGTTTTGGCCAGCTCTTTGGCGCTTTTGCCCACTGTGCAGCGGCCTCAATTTCTGTTTGATCTTATTCTAATTTCGTTAGTTGTTGTTGTAATTAACATCAAAAACAATATCTAAAATAGATGGGAATTAGGGTGACCAAATAAACAGACATCCTCATTCAATAATTTCTTAAAAAGTAAGAAAGAAAACCGTTTATTTGCAAGGGTACTTCGTGCAATAAAAAAGGTATATGTCCACCCCAAAATAAAAGCAATATAATGTGTTATTTATTTGAAATGAATTAAAAGATAATTTGTATCATCTCATAATATTTTGTATGATAATATAGCTCGGGGTTATAGTAGATATTTATTTCTCCGTCAAAAGTATTTTTTGCCAATTTGATTTGTTGTTTTAGTTCAACGAAAAAATTATCAATGTAAACGATGCGAAAAGTTTTTTAATCACAACTCTTCTCTTTGGTACCATAAAAAATTCGCTTGTGGAAATAAAAGGAAATATCAATGCAATGAGTGTCAGTGGAAATCGACATACGAACATTTATTAAGGAAACACATGAAAATAAAACACGGTGTTATAGTTCCAACCAAATATAAAAAAACGTGAAAACACATCTGTAGTTTCAATTACATTCCTAATAAAAATTCGATATGATTTCGTTGCTAGCAATACTAAAATTCAGTGAAAATTAGTATGAAAATAATTTCAGGTATGTTGAAACTATTTTCTGACAGTTAGTCGATTGATTCTGCTCATCTGTAATGAAAAGCATGGTGAATCTTATCGATTTTTGTTCTTTACAAAACGATATAATATTTTTAGGCTTCTATCCATGTCCGAAATGTCACAAAATTTACAGACACTACGCTTCAAGAACGAGACATCTGAAATACGAATGTGGGAAACTTCCTACTTTTAGCTGTGATAAATGCTTCTATGTCGGAAGAAGAAAGTCTCACTTAACAAGCCACGTGGAGAGGAAACACAACTTTTACCAAAATAGACAGTATTTTTAAGTAGATAATATGTATTGATGTCGATATAGAAACCAAAAATAAATACGAGGGTGAATCAAATATAAACGAGACTTTTGTACCTGCGCGCGCAATAGTGATGGAAGAACGTTCCGCTGTTATTGGCTGTTAGGTTGGTTTGTCAGGAGTGGGGGAAGCACGTGACTCATCATCATAGACTCGCTCAGTGTCCATCGTTACGATGTCCGAGCAGTAGGTACCTCCCTCTATTGCGCAACGTATTGTTATAAAGTTTTTAGCTGCAGAAGGTGTAAAACCGGCCGAAATCTTGAGAAGATTGACTGCACAGTTCGGGGAAAAGACGCTGTCGCGAGCTAGAGTGTTTGCTTGGCATAAACAGTTCGTGGAGGGCCGTGAACGTGTTGAAAATGAGAGCCATGACCGCAGACCCCGCACCAGCATTACAGCGGGCAACATCGACAGTGTTCGTCAACTTGTTGAAGGTGATAGGCGTCTAACAACTTCGGATATTGCAATTAAGGTTGGAATAAGTTATGGGAGCACTTACTCTATACTCTCAGAGGAGCTAGGGTATCGCAAAGTGTGTGCCAGGTGGGTTCCTCGTCTTCTGACAGTTGACCAGAAACTGAATCGTTTTCAAGTGTGTGAGCGTCTTCTTGCTCGATTTCGGGAAGAAGGAGACCCATTTCTTTCTCACATTGTCACCTGTGATGAAACGTGGGTGCATCACTACACCCCTGAGTCGAAACAAGCGAGTATGGAGTAGAGGAAGAAAGGAGAAACCGGACCAGTGAAAGCCAAGTCACGATTATCGGCTGGCAAGGTTTTGGCTACCGTTTTTTTTTGACCAGTGTGGCCTGCTGCACCTTGATTTTTTGCATGAGCGCAGAACAATTAATGCGGCGTAGTACTGCAAAATTTTGACTGAGGTCAGACTTGCATATCGCCGCAAAAAACGACACCTTCCAATGAGAAAAGTGATTCTCATCCATGACAATGCCCGCCCCCATACGGCAGCCCTGACAGTACAAAAATTGGAGCAACTGGGTTGGGAGACACTGGAACACCCTCCATACAGTCCAGACCTGTCTCCCTGCGACTTCCATGTCTTTGGTCCTCTCAAGGAAGCTTTGGGAGGGCAAAAATTCCACAGCGATAATGAGGTTGAAGCATATGTGCGCAATTGGCTACAAACACGACCTGACTCTTTTTACCTGGAAGGAATTAAAAAATTACCTATACGCTGGGAAAAATGTGTTTCTAAATCAGGAGATAATGTAGAAAAATAAACTATGATTGTTTGTGCGTTTAAAATCAAAATAAATATTTTAAAAAATAAATCTTGTTTATATTTGATTCACCCTCGTATCTAATTATTATAAATGAAACGCTATAGTATTAATCTCAGCCATTTTATTAAAAATAATAGTTTGTTAATAAATTGTGTCAATTTTACATTTTTTTTATTTTAAACATATTCCATTGAAAAGTATGCAACTAACTTTACGTTTAAGTATCAGTGACAACGAATTTTCGCCCGCTAAAGATTTGGAAATCAAAGAATCATATTTTGCTTTTAACTAGGTGAAAAAGCGTGGAAGTAAATCAGAAATTTTCTTAGAAAACCACAATAATTTTAACTCCTTAGTTGTTGGTATGCTTGCGGATATGTTTTTTAGCATACATTTGACCTTCTGGAAATTTTATAACTGCCAAAATATATAAATAAGAGTGTGTTTGATCTAGATTAATACAGATTTTAAAGAGAAAACATTCCTGCTCATTATACAAAGGAAGTTATAAGAGCTTTTGCAGAGTTGAATATTCCATTTATTGAAAAGTCTAGGTGTGCTCCTAATGTCCTCTAACTGAGGTGAAATTTGACACAAAACGTTTATTCTGAAGATTGGAAAGCAACTATAATGTAAAATGTTCATATCAAACTTCTGCTTTATTGGAATTGAAAAAATGTTAACTTTGCACTACACTGTAGAAACACTGAACCAGTTAGCAGATAGAGTAAACCCACTTTTAAAAAGTATAACTTATAAAATAACGTAACAAAATTTAAGGCGTTGTAGCATTGTCATGAAAGCTTCGTCAAGATTGAATATGCGTGTCCCGTCAGCAAAAAATGGATGCATCTGAAATACTCTACACAAATTGTCGAAAAATGCTTCCGTATTAGCACGATTAAATGAAGTTTTTCTTGCTAAAATACAACGATTAGGTGACATCAGTGAAAGTTGTGGATGTCTAGTACGAAATGATATCAGCCATTCAACTCTAATATTATTATTCTTGGCCATTTCGTCGACTATCTATCTGCTATATGTTTGTTAGACCATAAAACGTGTACAAACATCCAACCAAGTAATCAATTAAAGATGTTTCTTCTTCGGGCATAAAAATTCTATTTACTTCATAATTGGGTGTTAATTTAACTGCATATTCTAGTCTTTGTTGCTTAAAAAAATAGCGCCTAAGTGTTGGATGAGCAAGACCTGATTTTTTTGGTATTTTTCTTAAATCATTACCATTTTGTAATTTAATCATGTTTAATAAGCTTGAACGCCACAGTGAAAATTGATGTCTGAAAAACTACCGTAATTTAAGCACAAAATAAATACAAGCGCCTTAAATTTTGTAAATTGCTCGAAAACTCAATTGCACAATCATTAAAGAAACTGCAAAAATACTCAGTTTTAGTAGGCAACAAATATTACAGATGTCAAATTAAACATATTGGAACATATGCAACTTAATTTACATGCTACTACATGTATTGAAATATATGCAACCAACACTACACGACTAAGTGGAATATAGAAAACCAGCATTGTAGGATCAAATTGAAATACGGCAACTTACATTACACGAATCAAAACTAATATTTTTTAAATATGAAAAAACTTCAACAATATGATATAAAGCACCCTTTCTTTTTTTCTTTCATCAACTATCATAAAGCAAATTGAATAATTGTCATTTATTTCCTCCTTTATGTGCTCTCCTAAAGATTAATCACTAGTTTGTAAATTCGGCTTTTCTTCCAGTACATTGGTCAATTTGAATTTAATTGTTCTAAAAGGAAAATTTCGCTACTTAAGTAAACTTGAATTGAAGTGGGAAACCGACAAATTAGTTTCTTTTAGTTTAGCTATTATTTCAAGAAAACTAATAATTGAAATTTGTTAGTTTTTGTTAAAAACTTTGTATGAATTAAGAAAAATCTTTCATTAATATTTAAATGAAATCAAATTGAAATAAGAATACGAACATTCTCTGCTGAAGCACACATAGATAAAAGGGACTTTGAATTCAATTCCTTTATACTTGTAGAATATAACAGAATATATGAAAATATACAATTTTTTCCATTCTTATACAGGTTTGAATATTAAAAAAGGAAAAGCCTGGGAAATTATAACAAAAATGTTGGATATCAAATGAAAAAAAGGTTTATTTAATCTTACTTAGATACAATAAAACTATATATACAAAGAAATAATTTACATATCTTATTTATCAGTGCCGGAAGTTAGTAAATTCAATAATGCCGCTTTCTCTTTTTCTTTTTTCTTTACGACATCTATACATCGATTTCTCCAGGTGCTTTTCCTCAGTTTTATCGGTCTGCTACCAACATATCGGCCTAAAAAATATAATTTTCACAAGAATACATATTTTATTTTCAATATTGGAAATTATAATTTTACTAAAAACAATATTTACCATTTAATTCTTTCATAGCTTTTGTAAAATCTGCAGGATCTTTGTAGCTAACAAATCCATATCCTTTACTTTTATTTGTTCTCTTGTCTCTAATTACTTTTGCTTTTTGGAAAGAAGGATATTTATTAAATGTTCTTGTCAACAATTCATCCGTAACGTCATTACCAAGATCTCCACAAAATATCCTGAAATTGTCCTGTGTTAGCATAACTGTAAATATTAATAATAGTTGATCATCTAAATTATAATTAAAAAATTTACTCACCTAAAATCATCCTCTGACCAATCGGATAAAGAAGGATCTTCCCAAGTTTGACCACCGGCGGTCCTCATAAGTTTTCTATTTTTACTACTTTTTCTTTTATATTCTTCAGGACCAAAAGACTGTAAAGCACTACTGGCTTTTCCTAAAAATTAAAGCTACTCTTTGGAATTCTTTTTTAATATAATAAACAAGATTCACAAGCAAAATATTCTGGCATAAGTAATTAATTACAATAAAAAATTTGAGTGGGCAAAGTAGATAAAATAATTGACTAACCTTGGGAAATAGCCAATTCAGCACTAACTTTTTCATTTTTCAATTTCTTCAATTTTTTCTCAACTTCGTTTTGTAATGCCATGAAATCAACAGATTGCATAGGTGCTGGTTGGGGGTGTGACTGAGTAGTGGTTACTAATTTAGGAGGAGCATACAGAGTAGGTTTGGCAGATACTACAGCAGGTTGACTTATGTGACTTGAGTATCCACTATCATACCTTTTTGGTCCTTTAGATACTTGTTGGGGAATTAGAATTGTTGGTGGTGGTATTGCACCAAATCCAGGTATGTATGTTGGTCCATATGAATTTAACATTGGTGTTGCAGATATCTCCGCTTCAAACCTATCAAATATTGAAATTTTGTAATGGTTATGCACAATTATCAATTTTTGTGCATATTTCCAGCAGAATATATACAAACATCTAACAATAGAATTTGGAGTACATATCTAATCTTTTAATTTTCACAAAAAATCTACTTCTAAAGAAATTTTATCAGATTGAATTTGAGGTATACCCTATTTTACCAAGAATCGATAATTTCAAAAGAATTTTATAACAAATCTATTTATGTTACGAAGATAAATTATTTTCATCAATTTCATTTTTAATAAAGTTTGTTTTTTCTTGAATTTTACAACATTTTCCTAGAGAAGTATAGAAATATCATTAAGTACAATTGCCAGAGGTTTCATGCAACATACCTGCTCATTTCGTCTTCCATGTTTCTATATTTATTTTTATCCATTTTACTTGATTAATTCGACTAAATTCAATCTTGAAGTAAAACAAAAACTTTACAGCAAGAAAATAATTCTCAATACGTCATACAGTCTCCCAATATTAAAGTACATACACAACTAAATGTTAATTTGATGTCTTCTATTCACATCATTATTATGTCAAATGTCAATATTATACTACCAACTGATAGGAATATACTGTTTTATGCAGATAAAAATTATTTTTAGGCACTTTTTGGATTAATGTGATATCAATTTTGAAATATTTAAATATTTTAAAGAAAATAGAAAGAGTTTATTGATTCAAAACCGCCGATTAAAAAGAATAAAATTTATAATTGTTTTAAATGAAGAAAGCCCAATGAATAAAACAAGATTAACAACGTAAAAATGATAACTATAAATGAATTTTTACTAAATTTAAATCGATAGAAGTAAAATTCAATTTGATTTGAGTAGTAGAAGTAAGAATTTAATATTAATAAAAAGATGGCGTAACAAACATTATCATTGTTGACGTTGACACATTATCCTCCGCCATTTCCTTTTACCTTGTTTCTTGACGCTTGAAAAGGTAATGTAATACTTAATTCAATTTATTTTAATATATTGATAATTTATAATTAAAAATTTGAGTAGTGTACTCATTTTTTTTAAACAATAATGTATGAATAACAGTAGAATCCTATTAGTTATATGTATTTTTTCAATAACCATGTGGTTTTCTAACCTAAAAATCATATAAATATTTCAAATTTCAGGTTTCAAAATGACCAATTCAAAGGGTTATCGTAGAGGAACTAGGGATCTCTTCGCCCGCAAATTCAAAGAACATGGAGTAATTCCACTTTCTACATACTTGAAAGTTTACAAAGTAGGGGATATCGTAGATATCAAAGGCAATGGTGCTGTTCAGAAAGGTATGCCTCATAAAGTATATCATGGTAAAACTGGTCGTGTTTTTAACGTAACCGCACATGCTCTCGGTGTAATTGTAAACAAAAGAGTTCGCGGCAGAATCATCCCCAAAAGAATCAATATCCGTATTGAACATGTAAACCACTCCAAATGTCGCCAGGATTTCTTGCAAAGGGTAAAATCCAATGAAAAACTCCGTAAAGAAGCAAAGGAAAAGAACATCAAAGTAGAACTTAAGAGACAACCTGCCCAACCTAGGCCTGCACATATTGTCAGTGGAAAGGTTCCAGCACAAGTGCTCGCTCCAATTCCATATGAATTTATTGCTTAGGTTTGTTAATTTTGAATAAAACAAATTTGCTAAAGTTTTTGTTTTTTTTTTATAACCAATTCTAATAAGTATCATTTAAGAGAAAATGACTTCAACCCTTTCAGTGCCAGTTTGTTTATTTGGTGTAAGTGAAGTTTTTGTATTGGAATTTTTTTCAAATGGGTCTTTTAGGATCACGGGACATATTTGTCCAAGTCTAGGTATTGGACATGTAAATCCTTTTGGTACTTATTATTGTAATAACTGATTTTTTTTGGTAGAATATGTCTACTTATTATAAACTAAATGTGATAAGTAGTAAACAGTTTTTTCATGGTGGTACATTATAAGCTGCATAAATTGTTTTAGTTCTTTTTATTTGCTTTTTCCTAGTACAGCAATGACACCTTGTAGGTCCTTTCATGGGTATATATTCATAAGATCTTGATGGCTGGCCATAGCTAATTAGGGATTCAAAGAACAAAGTAATCCAAAAAAATTCTTCCTTTTCTCCCTGTCAGTCGGTAAATATAATCAAAGAGTACTGCAATTGTTATCAACAGCTGATAAAAAACCTTTCTCCACTACTTAGTTGTCTTTCTGTTCATATCGTGAATGAGAAGTTTAGTTGAAAGATAATAGCATTCCATATATTATTTCAATCATCTTAGGTCAAAAAATATCTATTTGCCCTTTCTTTTCACTTCAGTAAGGTCATTTCTAAAGTACTGTGGCATTCTTTAGTGTCCTTCCAAGAAACTGTGTAAGTTTTGTACTCGTAAGAAATCTGTTAAAACATAATGACATAGTCTAGATTAAAAAAAAACATCAAATAATTAATTAATTTATTATAACTAACGATAATATTTACAGAACAAAAATAAAATCTGCATAGCAGTATATTTCGATATTAATGCACTAGTTATTTTTGACATCATTTATGAAAACAATTTAGGGTAAAATAAATTTGTTTTCTTCAACATAGGTACCTACATTTGATTGAAGAGAAAAACTAATAGAAATGACATTCCTTCATCAAGGTTTACAACCTTTGATGTTAGAAAACAGGCATCTTGGAATAATTATTGCTAAATACATGAAATGTTGGTAAATGACTGGAAAGTTGAAATGAAAACAAATTCATACTACCAATGAACACTTTCACTTGTTCAACAGCAGTTTATAAACTCTAAAAAGCTAACAATAAGAAGACAAAATTTCGTTGGAGGAATCATTAATTACATAACTATATTAAATTATAGTAAATTCATTTTGTTGCTGAATACTCGGAATTTTTTTGAGAAAAATTTCAAATCAAATATAGTTGATTTGTTATTTCTATTTAATTACTGACTGTAAGCTGTTTAATAAATTTCATTATCAACAAATTGTTAAAAAGTGGTCTTTGAAACAGTCCAGAACATTTTATAAGCTGGTAAAAGGTACTGCGGATCTAACTAAATTTGAAAAAGGGGCAACAAAATAACTTTTTTTTGACAAAAAACAAACTTTCCACCAAAACTTGTTCTATTTCACATAATTCTTACTGTTACCTTTTTGAGGCTATATTAAAGTCGGTTTCTAAATATATTTGCACAGGTTTCCAATAATTGACAATTAGACAGGGGTTTGAAATTTCAATATATATATATATATATATATATATATATATATATATATATATATATATATATATATAATATATATATGAATATCAAAGAAATCAAAACTTTTTTGTTAAAAACCCAATTTGACTGAGGTATATTTAATATTAGGGATTACCACGTGCTCTATATCTTCCATTTAATTATTTTCTTTAAATAATCTTAAGGATACCTGTGTTAATATCTAAAGAACATCACGTTACAGAATGTTGTGTAAAAGTCGCACATTTAAATTACTAAGTAAAAAAATATAATTTGGATAGATACCACTACAAAAAAATCAAATATTTAATTTTTATTGAACGTCTGAAGCAGATTAGAAATAAATAAAGTAACCATTTAAAATACAAAATGTAGCCCATAATTTTCTATAAAAATTTTGTAATATCCAATAAATAAACAAATATTATTACGAGGGTTAACTCAAAAATAACCGGTTTTGGTACCGTGAGGTTAGTTTACAAATGTCACATCATGTCTTTATTATATTTGTTTATTTAAATACGTGGTGAAACAAAAATCTTTCTTGACGCGTGTGAAGAAAACCAATTAATAGGGAAGGAATTTTTTTTGTAGTGATCATTCTAAAAATGAATTAGAAATATGGAATGTTATTCGATTTGTTTGAAACAATCTATTTATCCACATATTAGTAATATTTGATCTATCAAGACAGTTGAATTCATATTTTTATCAGATCTTTTATAATTTTTAAGTTTTTTTAATCGAAAAAAAAAAAATTGTAACTTTGGTTATATTATATATTATAAGGATCCTCGCAAACAATCAAGCGTTCTTTCTATTCAATATTAATCGAATTCATTAACGCTTCTGTTTAAATGAATGGAAATCCACAACGGTCGAAAAAGAAACTTCTAGTCATTTGTTCCAGGAAATCTGTGACCAGCTGGGAATGGAGAAGACCAAGGCGACCGTATAACACTTACAATCGAATGGAATAGTCGAGAGAATGAACATTATTGGCAGATATCCGTCTAAAGTAGTTTCCATATTTGAAGTGGTTCATAAGTTACAGCCCTGAAATGGGCACGCGCTGGGCTACTCCGAATCTCCTATATTCCTAAACCTGAATCTTTTGTGAATTAGGTCCAAGTAAAGAAAGGCCGTGACCGTTGAAAGACACTTTCGAATATTGACTAAGACGCCAGTTTTGCTGTGGCTGTGGCTGTGGCAGAACTTTCAAACTCGTTTTCTCGAAACGGTGAGCACGATATTTCAAAAACTATTAGACCGATCTTATTAAAATTTATACGGCATCTTTAATATGTCATAAGACAGCGATTGAACTAGGATTATCATGATTGCTTCGATAGTTTTTTATATTCTACGAGCGAAAAAATGAGTAAAAAATAGAATCTAATTTTCAAAAAGTCAATTTTTGTAATTTAGAATTCATTCTATTTCAATCCTCAGTCTTAAATATTAAAATTAAAATGCCATTTGGTTTTTTGATTTCGGATAAGCAGAACACTTGGTCACCGTCAAGCACCTCAAGATCTTGATGTCTTCCTGTCGGCCACTATAACTTTTTTTCACCTCAAAACTCACCTCACCTCATTTGTAAAACTTATTAAAACGTTAATAAAGATTATACAAAAACAATGAGATTGACTATTTCAATGATTTATCAGTAAAAAAATATTGAAAAGCCGAGAAAATGCAGCATATAATGGATCAAAAAAAGTCATTTACTGTTGATTTTCCTATAATTTGAATAGTTAGTCTACTATTCTCTACTATAATTTAATATTGGGCGCAGAATAATTGACGTGAAGGATTCTCTTAATCCTTTGAAAAAGTTGTATGATTTAATTTGATAATCTCCTCAAAATTTTAGTTCCTTTCTTATTTTTCTGTACTATTACCATCAGTTTTATTTTCCCTAACACTCCAATTTTGGATAAATAGAATCTTGTTTCAGTATTTAAAGACTGGATAATTGTTAGACATGATACTAAAAACAATATGCCAGTTTAATTTCTCACGATAATCTTATATGGCACAATATAATTGAATTTTTTGATAACATAAAACACGGTAATGGCTTCGAGTACAAATTTTCACCATTCGTTTTGTCAAATGTATCGATGAAACTACTTTTTGAAACCTCTCATCCTTCTTTATACAGATGGAACTCCTTTAGAAGATCTCATCAAAATCTTACTACTTTAGGAGAAAGATCCTTCCAAGGAGAGGAGAGGATATTATTCTAATTACAGTCATTTTCAATCAACTACATTTGGGCTTGAAGAACACACCAGAAACTACCCGGAAGAAGATTTATATCCGTAGAGTACACCCATGGAAAGAAGAGATTGTAACAGTTAATGTCAATTAATTTTAAGCAGTAGTTGATGAAAATTACCCAAAAATAAAACTAATTTTGTGTTTGGATCAGTTTAAATATTAAATAGTATTGGAATTAAGAAATGACATTTGTAAAAATTTGATATCTAAAGCCCGAAGAGTTTATATTGATCATTAACGTGTTTATTGTTATCAAATTTGATACATAGACCAGGGTCGATAATTTTTGAAACCAAAAAAAAATAATAATAGTATGAAACGCATTGGAAAAAGAGGAGAATGTAATAAAAACGAAAGGAAAAATAATTTACGGGCGAACTGAGGTCGGTACGGAAAAAAGAGTGACTTTTAAGGCCAAGAAAAGGTTTATGACAATGTTGTAGATAATAAAAAAAATCTACACTTTATTCACATAACCTCAAAATTGATGTGAAAAATTGAAATAACAAAGTTTTCAGTTTTTATTCTCATATTTTATTATTACCCAAATAATTTTGTCCCTCTTTTTTATTATATTCTACTTCTTTTCCGATAGTTTTCATCCTACTATTATTTTCTTTACTTTTTATCATTTTGAAAGTTTCTACCCTGATCTAATAATTAAGTTCACATCAATTCATTTATATTAAACTCTCGATTAACTGCGATTTTAAATTCTTCTTACTCTAATTCTCAATTCAATGAATGAATTTCATAAAATTTTAATTATTAATCTCAACCCCTTCCCCTTCTTTATCCTTCTTTGTTTAAAAGGTTATTTTAAACAATTTCTTCAATCAGATTGAATTTCTTACAAATAAGTTGATAAAAACATAATTGTTCTGGAAATGTTTGCAACTTTCAAAGAGAAAATCAAACTCCGGGGTATAAGTCTAACAATGATGACTAACTCATAAACGATATCATTCGAGGTGACATGAGCTGACAACCTACCAGTACATTATGTAAATTGAAAGATGGACGAACCAAATTTATTTATTTAAGAAATGGTTGGAAATTCAATCCTAAAGTTAGAGAGCATTTAATAGAATCTCAAAGTTTACCACAGAAAGCTGTTTGGGAAGATGGAACAATTTTTACCCCCCAATTTGCTTCAATTAAGAAAGAAATACAGAACGAAATTACTGACAAAAAGGATTAAAAAGGAAGATTATGTTTTTTAAATAATGTGGATGACATTCACGACGTAAACAATACCTAGAAGTCAGTTCAAAAATCAGCTTTCTTATAAAATCTTTGGTAGAATCTGAAAAGAAAAAAAAAGTTTCCATTTCATGGAAAACTGGGAGAGATGGGAGAGAAAATTTTGATGAAGATAAAATGAATGATTATGAAACTAATCATCCAGACTTCAAACACCTGAAAACAAATTGTAAAAGAAGAGTTAGGAATGAATTTGGAAAAGAGCAATGAAGATAAGATAAGGTATAAAAGAAAGTGAGCCACGACGCAACTTTAGTTCATGTCTTATTCAGTATTTACAGGATAGCACAACACTTTGTGATGAAAAATCCAATACTAAATAAAGAAAATTTTGACCTAATTTCTAAATAATTAAATTTGTATACCTCATCAAATGCTTATTTGTGTAAATTTGTTTTTTTTATAATTTCGCGGATAATCTAGAGTTGACTGTAGTACAAAAAACTCGAAATAAATATGTTAAAACATCCCGAGACTCCCTTAAAAAATAATTACAAAAACAATATAAAAAAATATACAAGTGCAACTTTCACAGTACAGTTCTAAATAACAACTAAAAAGTTTGCTTTTTTTAAAAAAAATAAATATAATAAAAACATAATAAATAACTTAGGGATCTTTTTACAACTTTTTTTACCACTTATTTGGGTATAATTCGTACAATATCGAAACATCATCAATCAAAAATTCTGAGCATTGAAAATTCATCGATTCATTTTTTTGCATCGCAGTTTGAATTGAACGTAATAAATAATGACTAGAAAGTGTCAAAGTTGTCATTTCGAAGTTTCGATATTCTAAAAATTCTTTTATCTTCGCTAGGACCATTTCCTAGAGAATTTCAAGTAATGCGACATTATTTAATCGCGCAATTGTATAAACGAAGAGAGCAAACAAGAAAAAAAGCCCAGGGCACAATTTAAGTAACATCTACTATCTATAATACATAATTTATTTGAGGTGCTTCTCGGACAAATCCGAGAAACACTTGTCTTCAGGACATTAGATAATGTCATTTATATATTAATATATGTATAACATATAAAAAGAAACACAAGGTCATTTTTTTTCACCCAATTACCATTTATACAACTGGCGAAAACAGCGTTGCATTTCAAAGTGATAAAAATATACTCCGGGAACTGGCCTGAACTGGAATTATCAGAGATATTGAGATAGGGAGGGGGTTATTTGTACTTCTAGAGAGAGAGGAAACGCCCTCCCTTTCCGATAAGGCGAGATGCACTCTTAGAGTTCATAAGCTTTCTCGGCTTTGGTAGAACAGAATGTAACCAGTTTCGGATGATTTTTGGGTGTCTGCTGTGAGGCCGTAGAAGTCTTCTATCGTAGAAGCGTCAATTTTCTAAAAAAAAAGTAGTGTTAGTATTAAAACATTGTTCAATCTATATCGGACAAAGAAACCCCATTCAATTCAAGTACCACTTCGATAGTAATTAATTTTGAAGTTAATATTAAAAATGCTCCACTGCATATAGTTGACACCATACAGACACAATTTTAATACCAATCTATAGAAAATAAATGATTTGATGTTATAAATATTCATTGACATAAATAAATGACTTACATCGACTTGATCATCGTCAAAAAGTAGCCAAAACCCGTGGCTTTTAACGATGCTTATATAATGTCCTCTATTAGGTCCGCTACCACAATGTATCACAACAGCTACAAGATCATAAAGTCTATCTGGATTCAGTGCATCATCAGACTACAACAAAAATGTACAAGTCCAATGAATATTGATTCTCTAATGTAACAAAAATTTAGAAAAACATATTTTCAAAAACCACATTCAAAAGAAACTGTGTGAATCATTTAGATTGAATTTGATAATTAAAATAAAAAATATAGTTCACAGGGTCCCACGGTTACTATAATGGTTCAAATAACCAAGAGGCTCAACAAATGATTTTGAACCTCAACCATGTAGAAACCACAGTAGGAGCTTGCAGCGATCACACACGATTTTTTCTAGTTCAAATCAGATATTGTCCATTCAAAAAGAACAAAGGGTTGAATCTGTGAAAAATCAAATATCGACTTTTGAATTCATTGGTATGACATTCCAATCCAAATTTATTTCATCAGTAAAACGAGGTAAAGTCCAAATATGAATTTAGAGGCAACAATCCACCATTTAAGGGTATTTTTAAACTGGTTGGATCGATACAAAGAAAAAATGGTTTTGACTCTGCGTTGATAACAGCTAGAGAAGTGGCAGAAGATATTGGTAAGTTGGAATTTTTGGAACCATTGGTTACATTCATACTTAAATTTTAGTTTAGTTGTTGTATAAACAGTATGTTCAGTAAGAAGACTTACTGAAATGACTTTCGACTCTCAAAGACTTAAACGAAAGAAGAAAATGTTTAGACCATAAAGCAAGTGACGAGGCTCCGAAAAAAGCATCCAAAGTAAGATACTTCAATGTAGTCGTGTCAGCTACCATTTGAAACCCTGAAGCAGCATGAAATCATTTTTGAGTATTTGGACAACGTATTGAATGTGTCGTCAATGCCTTACAAAGAACTTTCGTGTCATTGCAAAGACTTAGGAACTGCTTTTACCGATTGGAACCAACGCGACATTGAAGGATTGGAATTGTTTAAGAAGCTAAAAATATTTCCAAATGTTGTGGAGGAAACAGACAAAAGACCAACTGAATAAAAGCGGAATACTTAGAGCACCGAAGTGATTTACATCCCAATCTATTCATTGCCCTAAGACCATTCCTGTTACTGTTGGGGCTGCACTACATCAAAAATTATATAGAAATGTGGATATATAGAGATATAATTTTTTTTTGTAATACTCACCGTATTAAATAACCTAAGTTCTAAAGGAAAGACCACTCTGTGAGAAACTTTAATATGTCTATTGTACTGTTCGACATATTTGAACCTTTTGAGGTGTAATGCTAGTATCATAGGTAATTTTTTAACGCGCATACATTTCTGCGCCTCTTGGTAACTGCTGCAGTTATCACATTTGAACTTGTTATCGCTACATAACGTTTCGGTATTACTGAAACACCGCAGGCAATGTGTTATGCTAGTATTCTGTTCGATGTCTACTTGCAAATCGAAAAAGTCTTCGTCTTTGCTACTGACGTTCTCGCAATTCAAACATCTCGTCTCACTGGTCAAAATACCCTACAAGTTTAGTTAGAATCAGTGTCGCTAGGTTTATCACAAAAAATAACTGCAATTCCTACCTGAAAAATTTCATGAACCCACGTTGGCTCGGGCGGACTATGGGTAGTACCATTTTCGCCCGAAGCTTTTGATTTGACATTATTTGTAGTTGAGTTTTGCTGCCTTTCAGCTGAAAATAAAATTTTTGGATATATTTTCAAATTTACAAAGTGAGAATGGAAAATAGACATTTAGTTTTCATAACCTATAAAAAATTATGGAATCTGTACCCTGGCCACTAATAATCACGAGTTGACACCACGATATTCTGAATTATTTTGGCCATAATATTGACGCTCGTGCAACATAAGTCAATGGGTGTTTACAACGTTTATGGTACCAACTTTGAAAGATAGAAACGTAAAGTTTACTGAGACCCAAAGTTTTAATAAATGTAATAATCAATGAATAGCAACTGAAGTTGGGTTTGTTAAGAAAATAAATGAAAAATGGGAATTTTTCGTTAAAATATACCAGTTTTGGATTGAAATTTGGTCATCCAGAATAGTGGAAAATGGAAACCAAGAAAAGAAACAAATGAAAAATGGGAATTTTTCACTAAAATCTACCAGTTTTGGACAAAAATTGAAATTTGATGATCCAGAATAGTAGAAGATGAAAATTCAGAACACAAACAAATGAAAACTGGGACTTTTTAGCTAATTTCCACCAGTTTACAACATAAATGAAAGTTTGGTAATCCAGAATCGTAAAAAATGAAAATTAAGAATTTACGCAAACGAAAACTTTTCACTAAAATCTACCAGTTTTGGATTGAAATTTGGTCGTCCAGAATAGTGAAAAAGAAAATTGAGAATTCACGCAATTGAAAAATGAACATTTTTCACTAAAATATACCAGTTTTGGACAAAAATTGAAATTTGATGATCCAGAATAGTAGAAGATGAAAGTTTGGTAATTCAGAATCGTGAAAAATGAAAATTTAGAATTCACGCAAATAAAAAATAGAATTTTTCACTAAAATCCACCTGTTTTGGACAGAAATGGAAATTTGGTACTACAGATAGTGAAAAATGAAAACTAGAAACACAAACAAAAGAAAACTGAAAATTTTTCGCTTCTATCTACCATCTTCACAGAAATGAAAATTTGATAATCCAGAATAATGAAAAATGTAAATTTAAAATTCACGCAAATGAAAACTTTTCATTAAAATCTACCATTTTTGGACAGAAATGGAAATTTTGTAATCCAGAATAGTGAAAAATGAAAATTATAAACAAAAAAACACTGAGAATTTTTCGCTTCTATCTACCAATCTTCACAGAAATGAAAATTTGATAATCCAGAAAAGTGAAAAATAGAAATTTAGAATTCACGCAAATGAAATACCAATTTTGGAATTCTTGGGAGCATTAGGCAAAATCACGTGACAAATTCAAACGGACGTGATTGGCTCTTTATATATTGCTACGAACCGCCGACGGGAAAAGATAAAATTCGTTTATGTTGAAAGTCACCAACGGCAGACGGCGACGTCAAACGGCAACTATGAATGTTCATATGCATTTCAATATTTTTAATTTCGTAAAAGCAAACATCAACGGCAAACGGAAAGTCAAGTTTATGAATCGGCCTTTATAAATGGGCATTAATATTTGTTTATACTGCAAAGTCTTTTAGAGGTTATGTTTCGAAATAGACTACTTCTACGTTACTGGATTTTCATCGAAACAAGTGCTTGAAGTACTTTTATAAGATAATTAACTTGGAAAGAAAAGAAAATTCAACAGCGCCAGTTTAGCTTTCATCTGAATATTTTAAATCTACTCCAAAAAGTTATTTTAAGAAAATTTAATGAAATGCAACGTAATTTTATCAGAATATAAATAAGCAGGTTTATAATTTCGGGATTTTTTATCTAAATTTTCAAGATTCTAATCATTAAATACATTATGTACCCGGGCAATCTATCAAATGACATAAATTAATAAGTAGGTAATCAAAAATATATTTTAAAAGATGATTAAATAGATAAGAAAACATTTTCCATTATATTAAATAAAACTTATCGCTGTTTTTAGTTCGGTAACCTATATTATTAATCCGTTATTAGACATTATAAAATTTTACTGTTTGTTAAGAAAAAAAAAACAATAACATATGTCCGATAAACAACAATAATTTATATGTTTATCGAATTTCAACGCATATGATTATGGGAAATTATGTCAAAAAATTATAATCAGACTTAATTTGTTATTCAACAGATTGATTTTTAATGCTCAGATATAGAGTAATTAATAAAGAACTACCAGTTGATTTGATTTTTTTTAGGAATTATCATTTTTCTCGTGATAAATTGTCGCGATTTTAGGTATCTTTTGATACAAAAACAGTTTAAAATAACAAGTGAAATATTTCAGACCGATTTGCAATCAAAAGAGACCTAAAATCAAGACGAACAACATATACGAGGATGGTTCTGGAAGTACCTGGCCTGACATAGAGATGGAGGTAGTTACTCGAAAAATAACACTGTATTAGAAAGTTTCGAGTTTTAAGACGCCACGCTGATTGGCAGCCATCAATAGCGAACGTTTTGCCGACTTTTTGCGCCGGAAGATTCCATCAGCTGCTTCTAAATGTGTCACGAAATCGCGGATTCATTCACAAACATTCAAGTAATTTGCACGCTACTCTGTCGATGTGTTCACATCCATACTAAGAAAGAATAAGAAGTCCACATTTTTGTTTGCTCATAATTTAACAAACACAACATCGTGAAGATGTTTCCATCGAGTGTTTGTCAATGTTTCACAGCCGAGGAGCCATCACTTCATACCCAAACCAAAAGAACAATCAAAACAATGGGCTGGAATCGGTTCCAAAAAAAGGCAAAGACCGTTCCATCTTCAGACAAAGTTTACCATCTTGAAAAAGGAAAAACTATTAATGTTATAGTGTTATACGAACTTATTGCAACGTTTGAGAGAGGAAATCAAGCAAAACAGCCGCATTTGGCTAAGAAGAAAGTGTTGTTTCATCAAGACAATGCATCAGCTCACACATCCATTATTGCAATAGCCGAAATCAATGAATTAAAGGTTGAATTACTACCTCATGCACCCTATTCGCGAGATTTAGCCCCCTCTGATTATTTTCCGTTCCAAGACTTGAAAAAATGGCTCAGTGATCATCGATTTTCCAGCAATGAAGAGGTGATGCATCAATTAATGGCTATTTTAAAGAGCTCAACGATTCTTATTATAAAAAGGGCAAAATGTATATTTTAAAACAGAAGATAATAAATAATTTCATATTAAATAAAAGAAAGTTCCCATCGTAGTTTTACTTTTTTTATTAATTCGTAACCCCCAATCTGAGTAGCTGAGACCGCAGCTGGCTTTAGGACTCAGTCATTCATATTTTCTTATTCAGTATAATAGGATACAAGTCAATTGAAAATAAATATAATTGATTAAGAAAATGTTCAAAAAAGTGTGAAATAAATTTAAATGAAACTAAAAAGAACCAGTCAGATGAATAATAGGAAACATAGGAAACGAGATACAAGTTTACATTTTCTTATCAATACTTTTTGATATCACATGTTTTGCCAGCTATATCAAGTGTTTTTTTTTATTTATTGTATATTTCACCTTGAAAAAATATCCCTAATAAAACGTTACATAATAATTACAAAATAGTTTAAATTCGTACAAGCATAATAAAGCGGTAATTAACTATGACTTACCTAGTATAATTTCACTAATGTGGTTGATGAGAAAATTTAAAAATTCATGTGCATCCTGCTGCATATAGTTATCAAATTCCTCTACAAAAAAAACCGAATTATCTTGTTAAAACCATCCTAGTACTTGATTATTTTATGTTTTACTGCTTAAAAATAGTTGAAATATTTAGAGAAATAATAACTGCTTTCCATTTACATTAAATTCAAATGAGTTATGTATCATCTTATACTCAGATAATGACGTCACTGTTCAGTAAATAAAAGGAACTCATAATGTGAGTTAATATTCTCAATAACCACATAAAATTCACCATTATCATTGACGACATTTGATGACAAGATCTGACAACGTAATGTCCTCAATCTCACTTTCAATCTGAGTTACTAAAGCACACTTGTGCAGATTGCTGTTACAAACTCAGTTAGGTCTCACTTGTGAGACTGAAAAGGAACATGCATTGAATTGTGAGTTTTGATGTAAATGGAAAGTAGCTAATAATTAAATCATTTGAAAAATGGTGTATTGAGATTTCTAAATTTTATCAAAGAGTTATTCTTTTCTGGGACTAATATGTTTTAGAATAATTCAGTTTAGTTATGGGAAAACTGTGATTTTGTAGTTTTTTATTGAATCAAAGTTTATTGTCTTACAAAAATGTTTAAGAAGATATTTGAGTGAAATTTTTACAAAAAATCAAATTTTGTTCATTGGTTTTCCGTCCAGAATTCACTGGTATAACCAGGGTTGGACAAATTGTGTTTTTTCCGAAAAAATTAAAAATCAATTATTTTTATATAAAAATTAAAAAACCATGATTTATTTAGTTTTTTTTTTCAATTTATATTATTAAAATTTGATGCTATGTTCAAAATGATATTTTTTTATTCAGCAGCACTTGAATACATAGAGAAAAAAAAGTTCTCACCAAGTTTGATCTCTTAATATAAAATTTAAGTACTTACAATTTAAATATAAAGTTTTACCATTTCAAATGCATGTGAACAAATTGTGCATATGGGATTGCTAAATTCTTATTTTAAACAATACTTAAGGAGGTATTCTGGTCTAGAAATTTGAAAAAATCGATTTTTTGCATATTTTCAAAGCTTAGAATAGGGATGCTCTAGCCCTTTTGCTTACTTAATCCGGCCTGTTGAGAAATCTCACATGCATTTTTCTTTAATCTCTAATTTTTGTTATTTACAAATATAATAATAAATTGAAAAAAGTGAATTTTATGTATTTTTTCTTCTTTAAAAATCTCGTTATTTCTAAGTACTCAAATAAGTAATTATTATAAATCATATAAGGCTGACTGTTTTGAAAAATTTCAATTAGTTTGAAACAATATAGTTGAAAATGCAAAATTTCTGAAAAAGTTTTACATGCTCTACAATGAAAAGATAATGACATAGAGAAAAACTGTCTGCCATAACTTGTAAGTACAATACAATAAATAGGTATTGAAAATTTGATTGAAATTGGTCAAATTGATTCTGAGAAAACAGGTCTCAAAACAAGATAATTTTTAGTTCCCCAGAATAGAATCCATTTTAAGCCTACATTAATTGGAATTATGTGGGTAATTAATGCAATAATTACACAGTTATAACTAATTGAAATTATGTTTTGAACTACTAATTTCCTTAATTGACCATCACTGATCCTAATTCACCTTAGTTTATAGTATTTTACATACTAACCTTTTTCTTTTCGTAGCCTTGCTATAAATTTTTTTGGTGCTATAGATCCTACTTTTTTTTTCTGGGTGGCTATACTGTGAAAAAGGTCTGCGAGACATGTAAGTAATGTCTCTTTAGTCCTTTTATTCTTTGCTTTATATTCTAAAACTTTATCTCTAAATGGTTTACAAAAATACAAAGCTTGAAGCACTGAGTTACTGTAACATGTATTCCCAAACTAAAACAAATACATTATGATAGAAATTTACAATTATATCAATAACAAACAAATTTTTAGTGACCTAATACAGACAATAATTAAACATATTTTTCTAACCACTATAAAAGTTTGTCAAGCATTGTTCATAATATTTGAAGAAACTAGAATGAAAAAGTGTTTTGTAATGCTGTTTCAATAGAGTTAACCAGTTTCTTATCTAATTTCTTTACATAAAATAATTTCGTATGAGTTGCTACATAATCTTGTAAATATGAATTGTAGTTAAATTATTATACTTACATTAACTAAACCAAAGTAGTGCTCGTTGCAAGGAAATTGTTCTGAACCAATATCTCGTTCCAATTGGGAAATATTTGCACCCTAAAATATACATTTCTATGTTACATGAACTTCAAAGAGATACTTACATCAGAAAAAAATGTTAAAACGTAGATTGAATAAATGTTATCAAAACGAATGTTTCAATTATCATTAGTGGTAATTATCTCACCATATTTTAGTAGCTAATCCATAACTTTTGGGTTGAAAATGTGCGAAATTAACACAATTAGTGAACGAGACATTTCCATTTATCGCATTTTGACGGTTGACAGATGTTAAACAAATTCACCAACGTTCGTTAGTTCATGTGTCATTTAGAATAACTGATACATATATGAACCAATCGAAAGCTTTAACAATTTTCTATCTTTTTATAATACTGTATAATACTCTGAGGACAGACGAAAATTAGCACGTGACCAATGTCAAAAATACAACTGTCATCAATTTGTTCAGATTTTAGGTGATAATTGTATTAATTACATCAAATTTTTTCATATTAATCACAATATTTGAAATAGTGACAAAAATTTTGGTCCTACAACGCATTTAAAATTAAAAATATAGACAAAAATATATCTTCATTATATTAATTGCAGAAAACTAAAAATTTTAGTAAATACTTGAGATACTCTACAACAGATGACACTGTACCATTGAAATCGCAGTATCAACTACCACTTTTGATAAAAATATTTACTTTAGAAATTGTTACATAATATATAAAAAATTGCTTGAAAAGATCAGTAAATTTCACTAATTTTAGAGATTTCAGCTTCATGATAACTGTTATTAAACACATTATTCTCTTGATTACATGAAGTTGATATATAATGGATCAATAATATGGATTCATTTTGTAAAAAAGAAATATTTGGTTTTACCTAACTCGATCACCTCTTTTACAAGATTATTTTGGTATCTGATTATACAATTACAATTGTAAACTACTAGGTCCATAATTTTTTTTTAATTGCACTATTTCAATGACAAATATTTCAACTGCCATTTATACAGTTATTCAAACGATTTAAATTATTTTTTTAATGTATTCCTATAGATTGTCAATGGGGAATTTATGCATATCTAGGGAATTTTGTTTGTTGGCATTTTCCTTCGCAGTAAATAATATTTAATTTCAGGACCGTCTTATGTTTGAAAAGAAGCAAAGCAAAATCATAGACAAAAAATATGTAAGAAGGTTTCAGAATTAAGCAATTTGAAATAATAGTAGTTGTTGATTAACTACAAAGTGCATTGTAGTTAATTCATAAGTAAACTAGCTTAGTAACTGGAAAACATTCAAGGTTGGTAGAGGATAGAGGTAGAGGATAGGTTGCCCTTAGATCTTAAATATCCAATAATATACAGGGTGTTCCATTGCAAATTAAATGAATTTTTGTATGATTTTATTATGATTGCATGCAATTTCTTGCAAGGTTCAAATATTGTATAGATGAATATTGCACATCGCTTGAAATTATGCGTCGCATCATGGCCGCCACCAACAAAAGTTCCATTAGTAAAAGTTGAAAAATTCCTAACTTCAAAGTTTGTTTAATATCTTGTCACCGGTTTGAATGAATAACAAAACTAAGTAAGCAATTAAATGAATTAAACAAAAAAGTGATCAGTGGATAACTGTCAATAATTATATCTGTTGCTGTCTTGCTTTTGGAGCCTGATGCATGGTTAGTTGTTGAACCAAAAGTAATTAGATGTCGGCAAATCGTTATTGTTGTAATTTCGAGATCTAGCATGAACCAATTATTGCATTGCATTGCATCCATATATATAATACTCCCATACGGACAGTTGGTATGGGTAAAAACGTCCCAACATTACGGTGCCGACAATATTCATTATCTTTCTCGTTTGAGACACTTTATCTATACTGCGCATGCTTGAGAATGCGTAGAATCGAGCTGGAACCTCGGAGGATAGAGGAAGAATTATCATTTTGTGTTCCTTAGTCAGAACAATCAGAAATGTACAATCTTTATGTAAATAGATCATTATATCAACATTTATTTTTATAACGTCCCTGTTTATGTAATTACGCGGAACAAATAATTTTAATATATTGAGGAATTAGTACGTCAAGGGCGAAAAATTTTTCGCGTTCCAAACATCGTTTTGTGCAAGAAAATGTATAAATATATACGTATTAATTTAGTGAAACATGTTCAGTACTTTTCTAAAATGAAGAACACAACCATGCGACTTTTTACTGTGGCATTAATACTTTGTTGTTGCTTGAATTTTGTAATATCCAAACCAAATCATGAAGGTAAGTAATAAATCGCTAAAAAAATGATAATTTTATTTTTGACAACTTTTTCATGGAAATATATTATTAAAATTAGTTTCAAATAGTTTTATTATGTTATATATGAAACCACTAACTAAATAACGGGTATTTTGGGATGAATCCCCAGCAAAAATTTTCACAAAATGTTGTATAATGTAAATTGGAAACAAAAGATTCATTTTATTAAATTTTATTATGCTACTTTATCATTAAAACAAAACAAAACTGCTTTTTACAAAAATTTCCTCCGTTCAATTTCCTCTAAAAAATATCAGAGTGGTTAAATTCATAACATTCATTAAATGTTAAAAGTTAAACTTATATTGCACCACAGATAAAATGAAATGTAAAAGAAGCAGGAAAAAATAGAATAGAATAAAGTTAAAAACTGATCTTTTATAAAAAAATAAATATTTAAACGAAAATAATTGTTTGATATGTACAACATATGAATTCTCCCCTTGATTTTCGTTTCCAGAAAGCGAACATAACCATTTGAAAGAAAAGTCTCATCAACATCATAATGAAAGAGCTCATCAGAAGGTGAGGGCTCACCATGAGAATCATGAGGGAAGAGCACATCAGGTACATCAAAATGAAAAAGCTCATCAAGTAAGAGCTCATAATGGAAATCATCTTGACAGAAATCACCATGAAAGTAATAAACATTTAGTTGAGCGCAAAGGACATCAGCAAAGGTCCCATTTACATTATAGAGATCAACAGAACCAACAATGCTCGTGGGTTTGCAATGGAGACCAAAGTAAGTGAAATTATTTTTATTATAGTTATTATTGCTTGTTAAAATACCTTTATTTCCTAATAAACATTATCCTTGATATAATAAAAGAATAATTATTGGTAGCAACGCGTTGTTGATGATTGGTTGAGAAAAAATCCTCAATTAAAATATTCTTCTAGTACTTATTAATTAACTATTCTCTTCTGAAATTGTGACTTAATAATTCAAAAACATTTTTAAACTTCTTCCTCAAGGCCACATCTCAAAGACTTCACTTAATTTGTTGTTTTCAATAGAAAAAATTAAAAGAAACAGTAACGATAAACATTTAATTTCTAATCAATATTTTTCAATCAAAAATTTAGGAATTACGGTGATAACTAAATAAATATTTTTGAATTTCTTGTGGAAAAAAGTGCCACTTTTTCTATTATGGTTGTTATGAATTGTAAACTCGTTCCATCGGTTGATGTTAAGATGTCATAACGAAGTGGCTACCACTACTTTGCCGTGTGCGTAAATATTTTCTTAGTTTGATGTCTTTATGGAGTATATTCTACATAGATGTCTTATCAAAAACTACTAATTTTTGAGTAAACACACCAATTGCCATTGTCTGTATAATAAGCAATTGAATTTAAATTTTAAGAAACTCCATAATTCGTCTAGGAAAGACTATCACTCATACTTATAAATTATACTAATTTACAGAAAAAGTTTATCAACAATTTCATATTTTTTGGTGCGATATAAAGCAAACTAAAATATTTTCAGATTTGTTTACAGGATACACAATATTCCCGTCAAATGAACTCTTAGACACAATACATATGATCGTAAACATTCAAATGTCATTCTGAAAATATTTAATATTAAATAATTATCAATAGGACAGAATACAGTATGTCCTTCTAATTAATCGCAATTTGCAATCTATAGATGAAATTATAATAAATGTATACGAATTTTAATGAAACAATTTTTTTCATTTAATTAGTTTTGAATATAGTTTCGTCGTGAATCCAAAGATATTCTATAAAACGTAAATGGTACTCGAACTTTATTTATAAGTATACTTTGTCTCTAATAACTAGTACTCATTATATACAGGGTGGTCCAGATTTAAAGTATTGGAATTTATTTTTTCCTACCATAAAAATTTTTTACCTCTGCTATTCAACTATATAGTTATAGTTTTATTATTAGTGCATATTAGAATGATGGGTAGCAGGGTTGCCAGATCCTTGGTTGCTAAATACGGGACAATCTAATCCCACCATCTCGAAAAGCATGAAATGAATGAAATAAAGGAACATAAGGTCAAAAAATAACTTTTAAAATGTATTATATGGATTTTAGTATTAAAAGCTTTTTAAAACATACTCCAAACCTACTCAAACAGTATATAAATTAACAATCTCACTCGGTTAGAGCTTAATTCGACTGCTGTGAACCGAACTGAGTAACGATTGGTGAAATGGATGACATGGCGTCGTGGGGTGGTGACGCCAATATTAATGTACTTTGTTGTGGGATAATACAATGTTTATTAAAACATATTATGTAACTTTCCATTTAATTTTTTAATTTTGTCACTTGTGAAAGTGAAATACTGGACAAACAGCGTCCCGTTTCACTTTGATCCGGGACGCGGGGCAAATTAGGGAAATTCGGGATGTTTGGCAACCCTGATTGGTAGTGTGGTATGGCTATGGAGAAATATATATAAAAAATGTGATGATAAAAATATCAGTCTTAACTCCAAATTGCATATAATGTCTTTTGAGTAGTTTTTTAGAAATCGTATTAACAAAATGTCTTATAAAACGGTTTTCAATACTAACTGGAATCATAAATAAATAAACATCGAACTAAATGTTACAAATAATATTTATCTAAGCTATCTATCACAAACATTGTTTGAAGTGTCTCCTATTTCTGTCGATGCTGTTGTTACTTTTATTTAGATAATGAAATATACTAAAAAAATTCAATTCAAACTAAACATCTTGTTTAATTTTTCTCTCACTCACAAGTTAACCTCTCGAAAGATTAGTGACAAAAATCGAATCTTGAAAAAAACCTATTTGAAATATCTCGTATCTTATTTCCAAATCCAGTACTTATAACTATTTTGTGAAGGTCTGAAGTATGTGTGAAGCTGCCCCTAACGGCACAGAGCACATAGAACCGCGAAAGTATAAGAATGAACATAACCTCTTTCACAACATGACAGATTCTCTCTTAACTTGTTGGGGGAATTTTCGGTTGAATTACTGTTGCAGTTGGCAGCGCTTCCGTCTGAGTGTCTAATTACAACCGAGCAATAGTAACTTGTACGGTGTTTAGGCCAATTGGTTTTCGAATAATGAGATATTGGGATTGCCAGAATACATAGAGTCACGAAAGTATAAGAGTGAACATAACCTCTTTCACAACATGACAGATTCTCGCTTAATTTGTATCGAACGGGGAATTTTCGGTTGAATTACTGTTACAGTTGGCAGCGCTTTCGTCTGACTGTCTAAGTTAACTGCAAAAACAAGCTGTTGCAAAGGAAAAGAGAGTGTAAATAGGAATAGAAGATATCATATCCAAGGCTGTAGGGACTTGTTAATAAATTTGCGTTGACTGTAGTTTCCATGAAAAACGTTTTAAACGTAGTGTGCTCCATTTTAGAGGAAGAAAATTTCCAATGAGAATTTGAACTGCTGAAATGGGAACCAGACTCGAGCTGAAGAAGCTTCAAGTGGAGCTTTGACGAGGTGTTGTATTGGAAGGGATGATGAATAAATATAAAGAAAACCAAATAAAATATATATTTTTAAAGATATTTAAAGTGCATTTAGAATGAATTTTAAATTAATATAAATAACAATTAACTGATGAGAGTTGGGATGTTTGTAAATGGGATATTTTAGGTTTGGCCCCGATATAGGAAAAACTTGTTGGTGTCGTCGAATGCTTACTGAGTGTGCAGTTCGACCACTGCCCCGAGAGGGGTAAAAAAGAAAATGTTTGGTTCGAAAAAATGGCTTTTAGGGTTATAATAGACTTTATTTTTATCGTAAGTAGAGGCGGGTACAGTTGCGGTTGTTTTATTTTCCTATTGCACGGCAACTCTTACTACTAAACTTGTTATCAATGGTATTAAAAATGTTTCTCTTCATATTGACTTTAAATAGACCATAGATAAAACAATTCATCAGTTTTTTGAGAGCATTCCAAAAGATGATTGGGTCGAAGCTTTTAAGTTGTGTCCAAAAGGATTTTAATTTTTTAGCGTTTCAAAATATATCTTCGAATTTTGACATGCCGAATGTGTTCCTACAAAGAAAAAGTGGTACTTTCTAGAAACATTAGATAGTTTAAAATAAAATTGTTTAAATTTATTTCAGACGGTCTGTTTGACTCCAACATACAAGTGCAATACAAAACTTCATCGGCTTTATTTGGAATATTTAATAAAGCGTCCAAAGAGGCGTTAATCTTTGCTTACGATGCAAATATAACCGCTTTACTTGATGGTAAAACAGGATCGTCTTTTATCCTCGATATCTACAAGGATCAACTGATCAGTTTACCATTCATCCCGGGGATTTCGTGGAACGCTAATGACACAAGTTTCCAGGATTATTTCCAAAATATATCTATACCTAATTATTTACAAGCAGCGGAAGAAAAAGGCCAAAAGTTCGATATAGATAAAGTACCAGAGAGTATTGCTAACTCAATTGAAGAAGACTTGAAATCTCTAGGTTTACCGATTCCTTTCAACCAAGCTCTGCCTATGTTCACGGTTTTCTTAACGTCTTTAAGAAACGGTTTAGCGTTATTGTACGTGGGCAACGGAGCTTTCGATATTCAAAACGACGTTAGATGGTTTATCAAAATAAATCTGTTCTTAAATGATTTATTAAAAGATGAAGGTTTCGACTTATCGAACATCACCTTGGATCCTAAGAATATATTTAGCGGATCTTCTGGAATACAAGTTGTGGCAAATCTGTTTTCTCAATTAGCCAGACGCGTCAATTTTTCGTCTTTCTTCAATAGTTTCATCAATTCAAGGGAAAAATTTTTACATTTATTGGAAGATCTAAGTTCGGGATCTAATGACGGTCTCGATGGATTGATAACAATTTTTGTACATGTTATGAGAGCTTCGTCGATGGAGGAATCTCCAACGGCAGTGATAAGATCAATTTTATCGTATAATTCCACTGGATCGGAAGAAGCTAGTATGAGTCAAGTTATAGATCAATTTTTAGAGATAATGAGGGTTCAAAGTCACTTGTTCCCGATGAGCGAAGGCGCCGATTTGTTTATAAAATTCTTAGAAGCTGCCAACCATAATAATTTAGTTATGAACAACATACATATCTTCGATTTATTCAAAATATTCTTTTCTCCGAATCCAATGGATAGATTTAGTACTATTATACAAGTTTTTTCAAGTTTTATGCCGCAACGTGGCATTCCAGCTTTCTTTGGTTTCGTAAGAGAAATTATAAGCGATGGATCTAACTCAACCGTACTAAATCAACTACTTCCTGGTGTCAATATATCTCAGTTTACCGGTAACGGTAGCATGTTACAAAATATATTCGGCGGAAGAAATTTAACCCAGTTACTATCTGATGGTAATATAACGTCACTCTTGTCTCAAATTCCTGTTTTCGGGGATATATCTCGAAGAATTGCCTCAGCTTTTGGAGGACAAGGCATAGAACAGTTTATAGATCCATTCCATTTCGGATCTATTTTTAATAATGGATTCAACAATTTTCTACCTGGAATTGAGCAATTTTTTAGTTCGTTTACAAATTCTTCGCAAGGTGGGGGTTTTGAAGATATTCTGAATACGTTTCAAGGTGAAGCGAATAATGTATTTGGTTAATATGAATGTGGGCATGTAAATTTTTTCTGTTAAATATAAGGATTATCAATTGAATAACTGGATTTTTTCTGTACTCTCTATATTATTGCAAACTGTTTAGGGGCATCGTAATTTTTCACTCTAAACAAGTATTGAAGCTATTCGAATGAACTTTTGGACATAGCGGTCCGTTAGTCATAGAAATCTGCCGCCTGCGAACTTAATACACCTGCAGGTCATCATCTTCGAGTCTTATTCTACATATCATCACCAGTTACTATTCAATCTAGTACTGAATCACCATAAACTTGATCTACAATTATAATTTTTAATCTGTAAGCAAGTTTGGTGTGGTGGCAAAGCTTCTGTTTGACAATTCTTAACCTTAACCAAGTTTGTGAAACTTGTTTATCAACCGATAGATGTCTCACTTAGGAGAAAGCTACAGAAAATTAAAATTTCACTATTTTTAGTTTCTGAAATTCAATCACGATTCTTGGAGTTCTTTAGATAGAATTGATATGCAAGATGGACTTTTGTTGTTACATTTGGCACTATAGATTCGTCACGTATTCTTAAATAATTTTTTAGACTTTTTATATGAAATTTCACCAACTTCCAAGAATCAATCAACTAAAACTGTTAGGGCCTAGAAGAATTATGTCACTCTTAAATTTTAAGAAATCAAATGTACTATTAGTCATACCAAATGTTCTTTAATGGAGTTATACAATGAGATTCCTTCAGAAGTTTCCTAGAAAACAATGTAAAGAATCTTTATTACATTTTCCATTATCTACCAGGGGTTGGAAACGAGTGGGTGCAGACATAAGGGAATGAATCCTATTCGGTGCTATTTAAAGCGTTTTCAAACTGTTTGGAATTGCAACCTATCAAAGATAAAAGCGCCGACAAAAGCAAAAAACTTTGATCGTGTAAACCAAGGCTGCTCAACCTTTTGAAGAGTCGGGCCAAACGGTGGATTCAGTCGTTAAGGACGGGCAACTTACATTTCCTGTTTCAGTTACTCTCAGGACAAGCGCAATTAAAACTTAATTCTCAAGAAAATAAAATTGAATTATAGTTTATTAGGATCAAATTGTATCTAGTAATTTGTTTATACAATCAATGTGATTTCTGCCATTGTTTGACTTTTAATTATTTTCTTATGTTTGGCGACAAATCCGACGATGACAGTAATAACAAATATGATAAGGATGTGCGGTAAATACATGATTAAGATCTGAAAAAACCTTTTTGCATACATATGTTGATCCAAAACTACTTAAAAGCTGTAACGCCAGGTCAGTTATTGCTGGAAATTCTCCTTTTGGTACCAATTTCCAGTAATTTGCAAAATCTCCTGTAGAATTTTGTACTTTCGAAGACAATTTGTTGCAGTTCAACAAGTAACGAACTGACAGCTAACTTCAGAGAGGTCTTAAAGTTTGAATCGGGATATGCACCGCGGGGTTTTTGAATTTGGTGCGCAGTTTTAAACCACACTTGCGCGGGCCACTTAAAATTCCACAGTGTGGCCCGCGGGCTTGAGGTTGAGCAGCCTGGATGTAAACACTAGAAAATGGAGTTGACATATTTTCAGCTCTTTTGATTATAGAAACTCACCTTAAAGATAAGAATTATCTTCATTCGCAATTGCTAAGTAAAAAAATCAAATTTGGCAAAAATACAAAGATTTAAAGCCGTTGGAAGGAAGAATCAGAGCAATTATGTTTAATATACAGCTAGAATTAATTGTTTGTCTTTGTTTCTGATAGAGTTGAGCATTTTAATGAATTGTTTAACTTCAGAAATTGCAAATTTAGCTAATTCTGCAATTGCTGCATTAATGCTTGGAAAGTGTACAAGAAAAAACTATGTTTATAATGAAAGTAGGTGTCGAGGATAGAGAAAAAAGGAACATTTAGCCTATTTTCAAAAAAAAAATAAGTAAGTTACTTACAAACTAAAAATCGAATAGAATTTCGGCTTCTATTTAGTATTCTGCTAGTTTGACATAATTTTTTAATACAGTTCCATTTATTGGAAAATAATTTTACGTCTTATAGGAAATAATTAGACTATTTTCATAAATAATATTATTAAAAATTCGTTTTTATTCAATCCAGTTTTTGTTAAAGTAAAGCGCGAGAAATATATTTACAATAATTGTTAAATAGTAAGATAATTCCAATTTAATCCGACCACCCTGTATTTCAATATAAATACAGGAACACCTGCCAAATGCAAGAGTTGTTTTACATACGAGGTGTGATGAGAAATGAAATAAAAACGTAAATTTCTTAAATTAAATTCATACGCTTTAATTGACTTATCAACTATCAAGATTTTGCCATCTAGGTGCAAATTTTCAATGCTGGTTTGATAAATATCAATTGGTTTTCGTGGAAAATGTCTCGAGATAACGTTTAACACATCATCCAATTTTTTTTCCGCTATTGTTGCAGTATAACGCCTTTTCTGTTAACAATCTAGCATAAATTGGTTCCCTCGATCCAATTTTTCACAATAAAGCTCTGCATTATCATTTTGTCCAGGTGTCTGTACTTCATAATGATGAATTCAGCGTATATTTCACCAAACCGCTTCTTAGGGATGTAAACCCGGCTTCGTGGTACTTCATGGTAGCATTTTTTATTATCATATAGAACCAATTTTTCGTTTCCAGTGACGAAGTTGTCAAAAAACGCTCTTTTTGAATCCGTTGGAGCAGTTCGTTACATGTGACGGTCATATTAAGTTTTTTGGTCGCAACTGTCACGTAATTAACTCAAAAAAGTTTTATATTTACGAGTGAACAAATCTCCATAACCTCAAAATGTTTTATACCAAGGTTAAATCCATAATTACAAGCATTTCTGGTAGGTTTCTTCGGTGCTGTAGTGGTCATGGTCTACAAAATATAAGGGATAGTGTCCTTTTAAGTACGTTTTTCATTTTCGAAAATCGTATGGTGCTGAATGAGGTGAGTAAATTAGATGTGGACAAACTTTTAGTGCAAAAAAATCAGAAATAAAAAGCGTTTCAAGCCTTTTTCTCTACGTTCTAGTAAAATTAGGAGTTTGTAGTAATTATTTCCTTTTAATGTATACTTATAATAAAAGACTATGACCTGGATGTTTGACGCTTTTTAGTGTGAGGTAAGTCATCGATTTTCCAGACATATTTTTTAATATATGAATTAGAGATTGAGATGTATCAAAAAAATGCTGGGAACTCAATAATGGCATTGAGAAAGCTAAATTGGTATACTTATTGTTATTTTTATTATGAATATGATGAAAAAAAAGAATTTTTAAAATGTCCGAATACCTGTAGTTACTTGGAACTTTTCTTTCATAACATAGAACAGCGAAAATTGACAAGTTTACTTTGATTTTTGAATAGATTTCGTTAAATTCTATGATGATATAGTAAATTAGCTTTCTGTACTCGCTATGCTTTATCAGAATAACATGCTTCTTTGTTACAAGGTGTGCCTCAACCCCCACAAGGAATCGGTGCGAGCCCAGACCCTCAAATAGGTAATTATTATTATAAAATATATGTGAAAGCGAAATATTCCTATAAATAGATTTTTTTAAATATTTTTCTTGATGAAATTAGTACCAAAAAACAATTGACTTTTCGTAATATTTACATTTACATAGGACAGACATTTAAGTACATAGAAAATAGATTAAAAGATCATAAATACCATAAAAACTGTATCAACAAACCATGAAAATCTTTCTTTTTCTACTGTTTTATGATGGATATTTTTGTTAAAAGGGGATCCTGCAGCTCAAGCTAGTTTCAGACCAGATTCTAATCCATCAGATTCACAAGGTAACTTTTTTTTGTATATCCAGTTCCTCATCAATCATGATAATATATCCCACAGATAATGTTTATAGACGAAAAAGTGTAATAGAGAAATTGTAGTACTTGTACTACATTTCGAGGATTGAAAGGGGGGAAATAAGGCAGGTAAAATTGTAGGGAGACAATAAACCCCCTTGATTTATGCCCAAAATATATCAAAAGAATATGAAATTAACAGTTATGGTTTTATAAATAAACCAACGATTTAATTACTTCCTAGAGACATTATCCTTGATTAAGTCACTCTATTAACTAAACCGATTCATTTGTTTAAAGGTCCTCCATCATTCGACTCAGGTTCCGGAGGACAATGGGAAAGCAATCCCGGTTATCCATCAGATTGGTCACAAGAAGGGTCAACTGAACAAGTTAATGGAAATCCTAATCCTGGTCCACCAGGTAATAGCTTTTATCTAATATTTCCTCTATTTCGGATTACACAGGTCTCAAACAACTATTTTTTTTTTTCAGAAAGCGGTCCAGCAGCTTTTTCAGGCGCAACCGATAACTATTTTCCCAATCAACCAGGTAATTCTTTATTCTAACTATTTTCATTCTTAATAATGATTGTTTTTTATAGAAGGTGCTTCATCAGCAGCATCAGCTTGGCCAGATAGTTGGACGACCAATCCACCAGGTAAAGCTGTGTGAACGCGGCTTTTATATATGATCTTATTTTTTATCGTTGTGAATCTTTATGAATAAAACTATCTATTGATAATCATGAACATGAAATTAATGTTTATAACTTTTTTATTTTGATAACCAACAAACTATATATACAGGTACTGTATATCCTTCTCCTAATACAATAATTATTTATATAAAACACCTTTTTTGATAATTGTGTACAAAAAAGGTACTCCTTCATCTTCCTCAGCAACATCACCCTTTCTTGCTAATAATAATCCTTCTTCTAAACAACAAGGTAATTCAACAACTTCTTCAGCAACCAAAATCGTGACAAATACTCGAGATTATGTTCCTAATGGTACAGGAAACAATAAAATTCATGAAATTGTTTATTTTGTAATATTTGTTTTCGTCAGAAGGTGTTCCAGTATCTCCTTTAGCAGCATCAGCAGGTCCAGATAGCTCGAGGCCCAATCCTCCAGGTAATAATAAAATATTTACATTATGTTATTTATTTTTATATCAAATTTATACCAGGATCTTCCCCAGTTCAATCTTCAGACTCTTAGCTACTCGTAGTGCGTTTCCCAATCCATTTTTACAACTATTTAGAATAAAAATTGCTCCAGCATCTTCATCGGCTATTTCAGCTGGTGTTAAACTCCTAATCTACCAAGTACTAATTGGAAATATACAGAAATTATTACTTCATATATAAAATAAGCTTTTTTTTATATTAACAGTTGCTCCAGCATCTTCTTCTTCATCATTAGATATTCCACCTGGAGATATTTCTGCCTCTAATACCCCAGGTAATAATACTATCGAAAAAAAATATATTTTTACCATTCCAACTGCATTTTAACAATTGTTTTTGTTAAAAGGTGCTCCAGAATCTTCTTCGGTGGCATCTCCTGGTGTAGTTATTGCTAGTTCTACTTCTAATGCACCAGGTAATGATTTCTCATACGAAATTACAGCTTGACAAGTGAAATTATTATTAAAAATTACTTTCACTTTTGAACAACATTCTAAAAATATGTTTTTACCATTCTAACTGCATTTTAACAATTGTTTTTGTTAAAAGGTGCTCCAGAATCTTCTTCGGTGGCATCTCCTGGTGTAGTTATTGCTAGTTCTACTTCTAATGCACCAGGTAATGATTTCTCATACGAAATTACAGCTTGACAAGTGAAATTATTATTAAAAATTACTTTCACTTTTGAACAACATTCTAAAAATATGTTTTTACCATTCTAACTGCATTTTAACAATTGTTTTTGTTAAAAGGTGCTCCAGAATCTTCTTCGGTGGCATCTCCTGGTGTAGTTATTGCTAGTTCTACTTCTAATGCACCAGGTAATGATTTCTCATACGAAATTACAGCTTGACAAGTGAAATTATTATTAAAAATTACTTTCACTTTTGAACAACATTCTAAAAATATGTTTTTACCATTCTAACTGCATTTTAACAATTGTTTTTGTTAAAAGGTGCTCCAGAATCTTCTTCGGTGGCATCTCCTGGTGCAGTTAATAGTAGTTCTACTTTTAATGCACCAGGTAATGATTTCACATACGAAATTACAGCTTGACAAGTGAAACTATTATTAAAAATTACTTTCACTTTTGAACAACATTCTAAAAATATGTTTTTACCATTCTAACTGCATTTTAACAATTGTTTTTGTTAAAAGGTGCTCCAGAATCTTCTTCGGTGGCATCTCCTGGTGTAGTTATTGCTAGTTCTACTTCTAATGCACCAGGTAATGATTTCACATACGAAATTACAGCTTGACAAGTGAAATTATTATTAAAAATTACTTTCACTTTTGAACAACATTGTAAAAATATGTTTTCACCATTCTAACTGCATTTTAAAAATTGTTTTTGTTAAAAGGTGCTCCAGAATCTTCTTCGGTAGCATCTCCTGGTGCAATTAATGCTAGTTCTACTTCTAATGCACCAGGTAATGATTTCTCATACGAAATTACAGCTTGACAAGTGAAATTATTATTAAAAATTACTTTCACTTTTGAACAACATTCTAAAAATATGTTTTTACCATTCTAACTGCATTTTAACAATTGTTTTTGTTAAAAGGTGCTCCAGAATCTTCTTCGGTGGCATCTCCTGGTGTAGTTATTGCTAGTTCTACTTCTAATGCACCAGGTAATGATTTCACATACGAAATTACAGCTTGACAAGTGAAATTATTATTAAAAATTACTTTCACTTTTGAACAACATTGTAAAAATATGTTTTCACCATTCTAACTGCATTTTAAAAATTGTTTTTGTTAAAAGGTGCTCCAGAATCTTCTTCGGTAGCATCTCCTGGTGCAATTAATGCTAGTTCTACTTCTAATGCACCAGGTAATGATTTCTCATACGAAATTACAGCTTGACAAGTGAAATTATTATTAAAAATTACTTTCACTTTTGTATAACATTCTAATAATAAATAAACAGCTTTTTTGATGATGCCTTTTTTAGCTCAATCGGATTTGTCTCAAATGACACGTAAAATAATTAGAGGAAATATAGGCGGTGGAGGTAAGTTACAAAATTCATTTTCTGTTCTTTATATTACATTTTGTCATAAATTAAAAGTCTCTAAAATTATTATCCTGATTCAACTTATAAATTTTTGTATAATTTTTTCAGTATTTGCAAATTTTGAATTTGACAAAAGACAGGGTGAGTTCTAAATTCTCGTAATTGAAACAATGCTTCTTGGGAGCTATAAATTATATTTCAGCTCATCGTCATCACCAACAAGAGCGTCATTCTCGTCATGAAGACCACATAGCACGTCATCATGAAGAACATCGACGTCATCACAAGCTAAAGACATACCAATAACCTGAGCGACATCAAAAACAAAATCAGCAGTTGACAGAGTATTAGTGATCAAATAGTTTTAAAATATATAAAAATTTTATCTAATAAAGTAATATCTAGATAATTTTAGTTTCATTTAAACACAAACATAACCTATTTCCTGTTGAAACACTCATAATACTTAAAGAAAGTTCCTCGTTTCCAAAGGTGCTGTAGATGATTAGAATTAAATCTTACAAACAGTTAAAACAATCCTTTGAACTCTAGATGGATAACAGATTGGAAGAAAATATTATTTCTACCCACCTAGTGTCCCAGATTTAAACCCTATTGACGATTGATGAAAATATAAATGTGTTTTGTTAATACTGCTGTAGAATTTCAATGAAAATAGTAATTAGAATTTAAAATCGATATTATTCTAATAACTAGACGATTTATAAGGATTTGGTGATTGGTATACTACCTTTGCGCTTCTAGAATCCTTCATCTGGCGGTAGTGAGCTCAAAAACTAAGTTGGAGGAGTTGAATCTCACTATTCTGAACAAAGTGAAGAGACCACTTCTCCACTTACTCTACAGAACTCATTAAATTAATTTCTTAAATACTTCTCATCTTCATTAAAAAGTAGTTTAGATGAAAAATTAGGTTTTCTTCGCATGGAAGAGTTAGATCTGGCAACTTCTTAAATTCTGCTAAGACCTACATCTTCCACCTAAAGATTACCCATACACACGTTGATTTGGGGTTAAAACGTCGAAATCTAGAATACCGAGTACCGATTTATAAAATATTGTTTATTAAATCTAAACTTTTGTGTTCTACAAACTCAACGCTTTCAATTTTAGTTCCTTTAGTTTCTAAACAATAGTTATTTGTATGCCCAGACGAGCCCAAAAAAGTAGTATGTCAGCCGCCGCGGCGTACACAACATTTTTTAGACGACGCATCAGATCCAAAACTTTTTCAATTACACTGAGGAAAGAAAATAAATAATAGAGAATTATAAACATTTTATTTATTGAACAATATAATGTACTTAATGATATAACTCATTCATTGTTATTCATTAATTTGGACAAAACAAATCATTTCAGAAAATTAAAAATTCAAGGTTATGCAAAATCATCGAAATGAAACTGTCAACTGTCAACATTAAATTAAAGTTATTTACTCCAGAGCGTCCCGAAAGTGTTTTGCTGTCATTTTCACAGAACACTCAAAACACAACTTTCGGTATGTAAATGAATACAGAACGAACAACTTTCAGATCTTTTTAAAATAAATAATTTGACAGTTTTGTTTTAATTCACATACCGTGTATGTTAAAACATGTCAGCTTAAAAATAAAAATTGTTATACCGATAGTTGTGACGATTAGTGCTACTCTAGGACATTTTTCAGTTGAATTAGACGCAACCCTAAGAGCGGGTTGTCACACGGTAAGTTAACTAAGGGATGTTAAAACCACTGGTTAACCACGGAACAGTAGTTAAGCTTCTTATATGTTGTATCAGTTTGTAATTATATTACCAGAGTAGAAATTTAACATTCTATGGTTTTTTATCGATATATGGATATCGAAACTGTAGGTGTTGAGCGTTCATTGTTCTTCCACTTATTTTAGAGCTAGTCCAATTTCTTCAGACTAAATCTTGAGATAATCTTCAGACACCTCTTTCGAGTCCGGCTGCTGATCTTCTGGTGGTTGACTTCTCCTTGAATCGCTAGCCACTCTGTCGAAGTGTGCCTTCCACTCTCGTCTTCTCATCCGTACCCATCTGTTATCTGATGCAGGCGTATCCAAAGTCGGAACTGTGTTTTCTGTTCCATTATTATGTAATTATCCAAACTCTTGAAATATTGTGTATAAAATCTCATTAAAAGTTTCTTTAAAAATACTGTCCGATTGAAGATCTATCAACTCCATTTTTAAATAAACTGGTGCCCGTGAAGCTTCAAAATTGAATGAATTATTGAACATTGGAAATTCCATTTCATTCATTTTGTGAAAGTGTTCGAAAGTTTGATTTTTCACCTGATATTCTCAATTTTATTTCAAAGGCTTGAATTTATGAATACATTTGAGTGACAAACAGATTTTCACCCTGTAACTTTATATTCAGATCAGTCAAGTGTTTATTCATATCTACCAAAAAGGCACAATGGGTCACGTAATACAAAAAATCTTTCTAAAACTACTCCTCGATCGAGCCAACGAATTATACAGTGAAATCCCACAAAATTCCCTGATGTTTTCAGTTATAATTTAGTTACAACGCCGTAGACTTGAGAATTCGAGTATTCAAAACATCCGTAGAGGAATCGAATAAAGTTCAAAAGCTCTAAAAAACATGATTCTTTTTTCTGTGACACATTGCGATCGCCGGCCTTATTGACAGGGGCCGGAAGCGGCCCGCGGGCCGTATCTTTGGCATGACTGACATAAACCATGATTAATCCACCGAAATCAGATGATATAATTATTTATAGTTAACCACTCGCTAAACTTCCTTTATCATATGATAGAACCGTTAATACACCGTTAACCAATAGTCAAAGAAAACTAGGAGTTAACTAAATTTCAACAAGTCCTGAATAAGTACCGAAGAATATATTAGTTTAGGAAACAATTTCTCAATGTGATTAAGTTACTACTAATATTAAATCTATTTAAGTTGCTCAGGACCATTTAAAAATTGAAATTATCTATAAGACAATAGCAGTAAAATAGTGAAGTGTATTTAAGAGAAGTGCTTGGTGATTAATATTTTCTCATTCAAACAATTCATCATTTTACCTATGATACCGATAAAATTAACTTCTACAAAGTAAATTTATTTGGAAACATTGCAATACACATAAATTTTTCATTACTAACCGTCAAGGTTTTAATATATGTTCAAAAAAACATATTTGTTCTCTACAATTAAGGTTATGTCAAAAAACATCTTCGGATGAAAATGCAATAATTTCGAATGGAGCTTATGATATTCTACAGTCTTAAAATCAAACGAAGAATATTGAAAATGTATTCTTATGTTGTAAAATATAAAATATATCCATACTTTCATATCAACTCAACACATAAAATAGAAAAAACATCAGTGGTGGATTAATCAGCAGGCTGAGTGGGCTAATCCCATATTAGTTGTAGTTTTAAGTATTTCCAAGAAAAAATTATGGAATTGACGAACAGAAAGAAAATACTAGAGAAATGAAAAAAAGGATATTTGATGAAACACCTAATGAAGATATTGGAATGACTTTTCATTACTTCGTATTACAACAGCGAGAAATTGTTCAGGTGAAAGATTTTTCTTGCTTTAAAAGTGAATGACTTTGAGTCACAAAAGGATGAACGCTTATATATGCGTTGAATAGTCTTAAAACACACCTTTCCTCACTCTAATGTCTTTTAACAATAATCAAGAATCTTAAACAAACCCAAAACCTTTGTTCATCAACCTTTAGGTTAAAAATCTTTAAATCCGCCACTGTAAAACGTGTTCAATACGATTTAAGTAGAACAAATAATAATCAAAATTAACTTACCTCACCTCATCTTGTATATATTATGAAAATTATTGATGTTACTGTCTTATTTCATGGAATTTTATAACTTTATATGATAGCGGACTGTAACTAACATCGGAAAATACGAAATAATCTATAAAATGTGTTGAGGTAAAACATTATCTTATCTTTATTTATATTACCTGTTGAAACTTGTGTCATCAAACATCAAATATGAGAAATGTGTCAGTTCTATAATCTATCACAACGATATTATGCTCTTTTTATAAATTATATTTTAAGTAATCGAATTTTAAACGCAATGTACAGTGTGGAACACCCGAATGGAATAAAATCAATATTAAATAAATGTGAGAAACGTCGATTTGAATTTTTAAATGTCAATTATGTCATTTGACAATGCCTAATACCAACCCGATACACATGGAGCAAATGAAAAGAAACTAAACTAAAAAATGGTTGCCAACTGATTAATGACAGGTGTCTGCAAATACAGCAGACTCAAAAGTAAACAAAAGATCATTTTGATTTATAACAACTTGGGGTAACTAATTAAAATTTTGAGCCTTCCACACTTTAATAATTATATTAGAACGAAATATTTATTTCCTTATTCTAACAAAGGGACAGGAGCTATTCTACATCCTCTTTACGGGTTTAACTAATAAAAAAAATGATGTACATTACGTCGAACCAAACAATCGAGTCCAAATTTATTTTCCAAATGTATAAACTATCTTAATCGTCCATTTTTGGCATATTACTCGCACATTTGGAGCTCGGCCCCCAAACATACCCTGAGGATGGTCGACTCAAAACAGTACAGAGCAATTCGACTAATAAGCGATCAAAAATTGATCAGCTTAGAGCATAGAAGAAAGATCGGGGACCTGACTTTGTTTTACCGATACTGCCACGGCAAATGCTCTTCCGAATTGTCCAACATAACCCCATCTAGAGGAATTTTGCAAGATCTACTTGATACGCAGAATTTCTTCCTTTGGAGAAGTGCATCCTGTGGAATCAGCTACCAAGGTACGTATTTTTCGAAATCTACAACTTACAGAAGTTACAGATCGATATCCGCGCTTGTTTTTCACATAAAAAAAGTAATTTTACTGTTGAAGTAACAAACAAAATAACCTTCGTCCATTGAAACCTTTGAGAGGTGTGGAATTCAAGTTGCTAGCGAATTAACAGGTCGAGTTTCTTGCCGAATGGTTGGCAACCAGTTGCCTCGGCTGGAGTTCCCCATTCAAATACAAAGGTGTTACTCATTGCAAACTGATTAGTGATTTGCGTCATAAATGAGTTTCTTTTGAGTTTATTCGGCCTTAACAAGAAAGTACTTTTTGTTTAACTCGATTAAATAATTACGATTTATGATAATTTTCTTCGGAATGTCTCTTTATAGCGAACGGTTTACTTGGCATGTACAACGATCTAAAAATCTGCGTATCTCCTAAATCACAAATTTTATCCAGTTAAACAAAAAGTGAATTTTTGTTAACAAATCGATCGAAAAATTCATTGTTGATATGTTTAGATTATACAGATTGTCCCTATAGAAGTTACGGATTGTTAACAATTGGGCATGAGCCGCCCCTGGCCTTTAGATAGTAGTTTAGAATTATTTATTCCGTCAAACACATTATAAATATGTAATCATCCATTAAAAATTCATATTCGAATGTATAATTTACTTATTAGCATATACCGATTTCGCAACTCAAAAACGAGAAATTTATTTTGATGCCACAATATTATTTTTCATCGAATATTTTTCATAAATTCCCGTATATGAAAATTGTAGTTTTTTTATATGAAAACTCAAAATTAACGGATATATAAAAAATTAGATAATCCATATTCCAAAAACTGATAAAAAAAATTAATCGTCGACTCACCTGTCACACCAAAATCACCGTCGAAATGACAAAATAATTAGTTCAACAGGTTTTTATAGTTGAGCCGATCCCTAATTGATAAGAATGTATCGGCGACCAATTGGTTTTCGAGAAATATTCGATAAAGTACCTACAAGTTGTCTCTGTTTACATACCTCTTCCAAATAAGATTCTTTTTTTGCACACACGAAATAAAAAAAAGTGCACGACCAATCAACGGATTCGATGTATGTCAACATGATAGTCTAAGACAAGTGCTTTCCTCTCAAAATTGGAATAGATAAAAACTTTTATTTCGCAGTTTATCACGATGAGTAAATAAAGTTGAAGAAATTAATTCATTTATGTCATAACCATAACAAATAAGAACATTTTATAAAGGTATATATTTAGATAATCTTATCAGTAGTACTCGAAATTATATTATTTTTCATTTTACGTATCTTCAAATGACCCAGAAATTAAATTGGAGTTTAAAATATCATCTATCAAAATATAACCTGACATATAAGTCAAAATGTAGGTAAAATCCAAAATTTTATCTCATTAAAAAAACAAAAGTTTGGTGCACAAAATGGCCGTTGCATATGGCGGACGGCAATATCCGCTTTACCATAGGCGCGCCATTGTCTTTTAAATGTTTTCTTGATACAATTTCAACTTGGATTATTTTCACAAATTAAAATCAAATCTTAACTTTAAAAGATATCAAGAACGCTTGGTAATAGAAAAATATTGTTTTCCAATGGAGTAATGTCATTTATAACTGACAGTTTTTATATTTTAATTAAATCAATTTACAATTCGTTTGGTTTCAATCTTTTAAGACACCATACGTTTTCTTCAGTTATTTTCTTCACGAGTACATTAGGGTGGGAACTAATTTCGGCACTGCAACTTAAACTTTTATTCTTGGTTTCATCTCCAGATCTCTGAATTGCGTACGAGGTGTTCACAATAGTTTTAAGGGCTTTATTCTGGAACCTTTGGAGGATTATCAATGTTTAACCGTTAGCTTCTGCCATTTAGCAGGTGTAGTACAGTAAAACTATACATAACTGTCAAACTGTCAAATATATATTGCTTTTTATAGATTTTATAGTTGCGAAAAGTTGACAAAACATTCATGGTTCCAAAATATTTCCTGCACTAGTTATTTTATATAGGAAACTCAAAATTTATCATATCTAAGATTTTCTGGTTATTATCAATATGAATATTCATTTTTACATTTACGTCAAAAGTCTTAAGCGCCATTTTGTCAACAATATACATTCCAAACACAAGATAAAAGCTAAGTTTTATTGTAAGACAGCATTATACATTCGAGAAAGTATCTTTAACATTCAAAACGTTCGTTAAAAAATGTTAGACAATTTTTTTTCCCTAAATTACTGTCTTGGTTACGAAGGTCTTCGCCATCAGTACTAATCAAGCGGGTACGAGTGGTACAACCATAGAATTAACGCCCCTCACAGAGCAAGCGAGAAATTTCGTGAATTTGGATGATAATACGATTGCGTAAGCATGTATTCACATCCTTATTATCCCAAAAAGCAGTTTTTCCTTGGTACACTACAACCTCCGCGTCCTCAAGACAGACAACGTTCTATGGCATTTTGCACAAAAGATACTGCCCTACTCCAGGCTATCAATATATATCCGGTGCTAAACAAAAAGACCAGGGAGTCACCATAAGACGGTATGGACTTCGGAGGAGAACTGGACTATCAATGCGTAATACCTAGAAATCATTCTGGATCAAAGACTGGCGTTTAAAGACAACGTTTTAGGGGCTAAAAGGAATGAGATAATAGAATGGATTCTTCAGAACATGATGCAAACTGCAATGATAACCATTTTCCACGTCATCTGGGTCTCATTTATTTCCATTAAGCTGTATGCATCTACAGCCATTCAAAACATCAGTGGTACATCAGGACCTGATAAATCTACCAAGAGTGCGATGAGGAGAAGATACAAAAAATCTTGGACGACGCTACAACGATAAGAAGATTGAGGGCTAGACGGACTCTTCCGGAATTTTCTAGAGTCCCGATGAAGCTATTGCATAGAAAATTGCATTTATATAAAATACTGTTGCCAAATTATGAGAAACTTCCCGTTTTATAAGAATTTCAGTAACCTTCCATAGACGTTCCGGACTACCTGCACAGGTAGAGCTCTCCGGTGATCCGTAACGTGTGTGGCAACTATAAGAGTATATAAATGGATCTGGTATTCACAAAGAAAGACTAATAGCCTTCTAGGATTGTTATTTCAATGATTTAACTTTAATATTTCTGAAGTAGTTAAAATGGCGACTGAAATCGTTACGTAAGTCCGAGAGAGATACCTGACGCATAATTCGAAGGCGACATTAACTGAAAAATTTATTTTGCCGGTAATTTTTTGATACATAATTAACTCACTCGAAATCAAAACTGTGTGTAAACACACTTCGATATTCTAATAAAATTATGGTGTCACAGTTATTATCCACATCTATTGACAAGCTTTCAACGAATTAAGCAATTTTACAGTTTACAGGAATATTTGTCATACAGGTGCTCTACTGATAAAAGTGTATTATTAGCTCTTGAGACATTTTTAAATTCGTTATCAGTATTACCAGAATTTACTTTCTTTTCGATATGATCGATTTTATAAGTTCAAAGTACACAAAATTTAATTGGAAGATTATTTTTTTTTCAATAAAACGTTTCGAAAGTTTATCCATTTTATGTACTAAATAGTTCATTGTGTAATATGGATTTACTTTGTTTTCTTTATATTTTTTATTATTATTCAAAATGATGCTGCTAATTACAAGTAAATGTCAAATAAAAAAAGAAGTAGACAACATCCGAAATGGCCGTTCTTAGTCAAGGTTGGTAGAGGATAGGTTGCCCGACACTTGTCTGAACTACAAGTGACGTCATTGAAAACAATACAAGAATATAGAAAACGGTTTTTGTCAATTTATTCAGCCGTTTTGATAATAAATATAAATATATATTTTTAATCAGGAAGAAAATATTGTCTACAATTTCCAATAATATACAGTGTGTACATTCCGAATTTAATTATATTAGACATTTTCATATGATTGGTTATTTAAAATAACTGTTTAGTCTTATTAATAGAGTGACTAATTAAACATAAATATAAGGCATTAAATTAATGATATCATTAATCAAACGTAAACACTGTTTAGTCTTGAACAAGTGACGTGACGGCTTCCCCGTTTCGTCTGTCACACACACGTTACTGGACAACCTATTCTCTACCAACCTTGGTTTTTAGCTTTAATTACATATCAACTTTACTGACCGTACAATTCAAATCTGATCCCTAATCAGCCCAAATATTCCCAAAAGAAATGACTGAATCAAATAATAAATGTTATAGCCTGTTTTGAATAAGTTCGTTGAAAAAAATTAACTTCATATGTCACTTTTCATAGATAAAATTAAAATTTACCTGGAATTCTTTGGTTCTGGAACACCCAGTATTCATTTCAAATCGCACTACACATTATTAGAATTGAAATATATATTTTTTATTCAATCACATGTTTATAGCACTAAAACAAACTACACAATGATATTAATTTGTTTAATCTATTTATTAATAATCTATTTTTCTCATAAATTACAAAAGTAGATGAATAAAAAAATGTGTGATAATTTCATTTATAAAATTTGAATAATAATGTAAATAAAGATAAGTATTTAATTCAATTTGTACAGTTTATCATAAATTTTATTGTTTTTAAAGATAATTGTATGATTAGGTAGTTGCGCAAATGATGTACAACAATAGTGAAATTTACATTCTTCTTAAATAGGTGCTATAATTGTTATATAATGTTAGTCAAAAAACAAATTGTCTTCTTAGCAACTGGTCAGCTATAAACAATAAAAAACAAATGATATTAATCATAAAACTACGAAGATTTTGGTAAAAAATTATTATTTTGCATTGTAAACAACTCATTTCGAATTGTTTGGTATAAATTTGTATAATATACAAGTTTAAAATGAAATATTACATTTCAAATTTTACGGGATGAATTAAACAAGATAAAACAATTTCGTTAAAAGCTGTATTTCGCCATCTATACTTCAAATAGCAAACCATATTCATAGATTAATAAATAGTTCCACACGTAATAGCGCTGTGTCATACGATATACGGTTTTTACAATTCTATTATTCCATAAATGCTACATTAACTCACTGAGGAGTAACAAAATATTATCTATTTAATATTAATGAAAGAATTTTAATATTCTGGTTGAAAGACAAAAGTTAGTAGATTTAGAAAAAAGAATATGAAATTGACTATGTTCGACTGACATTTCTTTGACACAATATATGACGTGTTGTTTTAATTTTTAAATTATGGCGGCAGACGTAGATAGTGAGATAACAAATAATTCAAGGAAAATGTATTTTCCTTTACTAATAAATTTAGGAATGTCCATATTGGCATATTACCTAACTGTAAGATTAATACCAGGTCTAAAAGAAAAATTTATTAAAGCTAATTTATTCGGAATTGATATGAGCAAAACAACCAGTGATAAAGTGTAAGGTTATAAATATTTGAACTCTAATTTTTTTTAATTATAATTTGTTTCAGGCCAGAATCATTAGGGGTAGTTACAGGATGTTCTTTTTTAATTACCATGTTTTTATTCATACCAATACCTTTTGCAAATAGTCTGTTTAATGGAGAGTTTCCACATAATGAGGTTTGTTTTACATTAAATACGCTGCAAATTATCGAATAACTTAAAGTAGTTATTACCAATAACGAATTTTTTTAGTTTGTGGAATTAATAGCAGCACTTCTATCAATATGCTGCATGCTATTATTAGGTTTTGCTGATGATGTGCTAGACTTACGCTGGAGGCATAAACTTCTACTCCCAACAATAGCTTCACTGCCTCTTTTGATGGTTTATTACGTGAATTTTAATTCAACAACGATTGTAGTTCCTAAACCATTAAGGGATATATTAGGTTACTCTTTGGATATTGGAATTTTGTATTATGTGTATATGGGTATGCTTGCCGTATTTTGCACTAATGCAATTAATATTTTGGCAGGAGTAAATGGTTTAGAAACAGGACAAAGTGTTGTGATTGCTCTATCCATTATCATTTTTAATGTCATAGAATTATTTGGAAAATTATGGAAAGCACATCAGTTTAGTCTTTACTTTATGTTACCGTACACTGCAACTACCCTCGCTCTTCTTAAACACAATTGGTAAGTTTTCCAAAATCGATATAGTGGTAAAAAATATAGAATTTGATAAATATTGCTTAATATGTGTAGTTTGCTAGAGATATCTCAAGGTAAATAAATTTACATTTACATACTGATATTATAAATAGAGTATGAATGTTTTAATGAAATAAATTTATTAACTGATGTAATTCACTTTATCTGCTGATAAATGCTTGGAATCGTCTCTTTTAAGTTAGTGAATAATATAGTGTTCAAAATCCATGATGTTTAGCTAGTTAGCTAAGTTTCCATATCGTGGAAAATAAAGGAAAACACAATGGACCAATATCTATGGTTCTTTAGGGTTTTGTATATTTGTGCATAACTCCGAAAGGATTGGACGGATTTCCACCATTTGTTAGAGTGATTCGAGAGGAATCTTTTTGTGTATGATATGTCAAGGTTTTGTGGAAATAACCACATATAAAACAAACATCTATGCCGCTTCTGTGATTTTGTATATTCGTATTCTTGCATAACTTGAAAACTAATAGATGTATTTTCATGCAGTTTACATCAATGGATGAAGTGATTCGAGAGGAATATTTTGGTGTATGATAAGTCAAGTTTTTGTGGAGATTAATGGAGGTTTCCTGCACTAACCTAACCTAACTCACATACTTCAACTCAACATTCAGTTTACTGTCTTTACACAACATTTATTGTTTAGTCCTTCAAATGTTGTATAGATTTCTGGTTCATATGTGGCTACTATCTATATACAGTGACTATCATAAGGGCTGCGATAATTTTCTTCATGTACCATTGAATACTTGAATATACCGAAGAGAAAGAAATTTTTAATAAAAAAAAATAGAAATAGCTCTATATTTCGGGGAATTTACCAGGAAATAACTAATCTTAGGTTTACTGAAGAAATCATTCCACCACCAAATGTAACTATGAACTTGCAATGTTCAGAATGAACTTGTAAAGGTTGCATAGCAATTGTGTACTCTTAGTACTTCTTTATTTTAGCGTCCCTGGTCCATTCATAAATTAGAAATAAATAGAGTTATTATAATTTTGTTTATTCACCTGGCGTATAATTACAAACAAAATAAAATTAACAATTATTAGTAAATATTTGGCCAAATCAGTGTACACTGCACACTGGATTGTTAGTTTGTAAATATCACAAAAATCTCCATGTTATCTGCAGTAGGCATTAATGTAAGCAACGAGAAAGCATTCGATATATATATAAATATATATAAAGTAAATTTGGTAGATGGATATAATTATTAGAGTTTGTTCTGTATTAAAGCTTATATCTTCACATTTTTTCATAATGCCATGATGAACTGAACACACCTTTCCAACATAGGAGAAAACACCTTGGTACCTGTAAAATAACCTGAAAGGGATAAAGTTAATAGGTTAAACATTTTACGTCTATAACCAACATTAGAGTCCAAAGAGGTCCCAATTGTGACTCCGATCATTATCTCTGATAAGTTATCAATGGTAAGAATAAAACAACCCAAATGGAACAATCGAAAACTCAAGGATGATACTAATCATCTGAAGAATCATGTAAGAGAGATGCTTATGATATGATGAATGAATTCAGCCAAGAACAACAGGGTTGCTGGAATCAAAGTGGATCGTTCATTACAGAAAGAAGAGGAACATTTGCACATCATTTGAACAGAAAATTGGTTATATGAGAAAGGAAGTTATTGAGGAAAAAGTTTTGGGGGTATAAAAACAAGTGAAGAACTTTGAATAGGAAGAATTAATGGAAAACTGGTTGGGGCATACTAAAAGGATGTCGGGAAATAGATTTGCAGAATGGGTAATTGAAGATAGAGAACAATAGAAAAAATATTTGGATGCAGTTTTGAATGTTATTAGAGAAGTATGACCGAATTGGAAAGCAAAAATAAAAATTGTGAAATCATTAAAGACCGATGAGGAAAGATAAATAAGTCCTGAAGTGTAAATATGTATATATATAATATCCATCGTCAAAAACGTTTTCTAAATCATAAAAATATTTTTTTTCAACATTATTTGTAACATTAAAACACAAACTAAGTTTCTATAAAAAATCAAGTACTAAAATTGCCTCTCACACAAAAAAAATTAATAATCTTATATTTAAATAAAACAATCAAACAGTATTTACCTTGGGAGTTATAATTATGGAAAGAAACATAAAAATTTGTTCAATACAAAATGAAAAGTTATTCAAAGTATACATATTCAATATAATCAATTGAATATGAAAGAAGAGATAAGAAGTTGTTGAAAATTCGCTCTTCAAGTTGCTTTTATAAATCACATAATGAACTGAACAGAAATATAAAGCAAGATATCATATATCGTAATAATCTGCTTTTGAGTAAAAATTTATGACCAAAAAGTCGTATTTCCAATTATGTTCTAAAACAAATTTTGGTGCGAAATAATTGTCATGATACATGTGTGCTCTGGTAAGAGCTGTTTTACCATCTATATACACCCCGTTCTCGATTAGGTCTTCTATATAACTACTATCTATTTTTTGGTGATCTATTTTATCCCAATTTATCACATTTTTCGGTTTAGTCGATAAAAATTCCACTATATTGGCAGGATCGTTGCAGTATTCACAGTACCATCCCCCATAGTGATTTAGATCTCCCAACATCAAACCTATAAATATTAATTAAGAATTATTTGTGGTGGCAATTTTAATAAAAACCAACCTTTATAAGCAGGACTAAAAAGTGTCTTGTTATCTGTTAGAAAAGCAATTTTATTATTAAATGATTCTTTTAGAAAAGAAACTGTACAGGCACCTCCTCCACTTATAGTTTTTTCAGGATGTTTCCAAAAGAACCCAAACACTGACCACCGGTATCTAAATTTAATAGGCTGTGGCCAGTTATCATGGAATTTTAAGAAATTTAAAGCTTCTTTATTTGGCAATTCATACAGGTCACTTGAGAGTATTATATCATCATTTCTAATATTCCTTAGATAATTTTTAACTTTTTTCCATAAATTTTCGATATCATCTTGAACGTAGAGAATTTTGTGCTGATGTTCTTTACAGAATTTGTTGTCTAATTTATGTTGCAAAAAGCTCGAATTTTCGTCTTCATATAATATAAAAAGATCAACTATTGCACCTTGAATAATAAAAAATCGTATTACCTTACAATATTTTCATTGAATAAATATTTACCTAAGTCATTAATTCTCAAATCAGCTATATATTCTGAAAATTTATCAACTTTAAAAAGGTAAATTAATCTCCTTTCAAATGTTCTAGGTCCTTTAATTTTATAAGGTTTTTTACTTGTTAAAACAGCTCTCCATATCACTTCTGGTAACCCACAATCATTACCGTGCCACCCAGGAAGGCAAGTACATTTCCAATTTATCCCCCTAGATATTTTCATCGATTCTAAATCTGTACCATTTTTAAAACATAAACTAGAGTTAAAATCAATATAACTTTCTCTGGTACTCACAGTTTTAAGTATGATATTGCTTTTCAACGTATGATATGTCGTCTGAGAATCGGTAAAGTAGTCTTCGTTTTTTACAAATTTTACACCATTTTTTGGGGTTTGTTGATTAGGTCTAAGTTGCGTATAGAAATAAACCAATACTAGGAACATCTGACATAGTATTAGTATCCATAAGGATATTTTTTTAAGGTTTAAACGAAAGATATACATTTATTTTTTGAACCGCTACATAACCTTGAATTTTGTTGTTATTTATACCGAAACATTCGTTATAAGTTGGAATTTCGAATATTTTTCTATTACTTTCTTAGTAACGTTCATAATTAAGATGATGTACGATGTATACTGTGTTGGGAAACACTCCGTTGGTGGTTTTGAATTCAAGTTCTCATTTTCGGCAGGAGGTAAACATTCGTAAATTTCTAAATGTCAATATTGAAATGACAGGCAAGTTTCGGCGACGTTATTTTTAAACGTAACTACTACACTTTACTTCGCTTTATAAATTAGAGAATAGTGTTTGAGTATTGGTACAAGCGATAATTTTATTTAATAAAACTAATTTGGCAAAATTTTCACTAAGAAAATTAGCCAAGAGCAAATTATTTAAACAAAAATCGCTCTTGATTGGCCAATTGATACGGAATCAGGTGCTAAATGTATACGCATTCGAGTCGCTTAATATTCTTCTTTTTCGTTCGTAATGCCAAAACAAATTTAATGTATAGATGAGTTGGATAAAGTGTTGCTGTTTATTTTGTTAAAAATTATATGCCTACTTAAGTTGGAATTATATATATTGTAAATTCTTCTATAAAATTGTAAAAATTGAGATTTGGCTAAAATAATGATTCCAACTTGGCTAGAAACACTGTATTTATTATATTTTGAATACCTTGTTCTAGGTATCCTTCAAAAGTGTTTGTCGGCGATACATTCTGCTATTTTTCAGGCATGACGTTTGCAGTCGTAGGTATCCTAGGCCATTTTAGTAAAACAACATTATTATTCTTCATACCTCAAGTGTTTAATTTTTTATACTCTTCCCCGCAACTTTTCCGATTAATTCCATGTCCTAGACATCGATTACCAAAGTTTAATTCGAAAATAGATCGTATGGAAATCAGCACCACCATTTTTAAATATTCAGAATTAAATATCTTAGGAAAATCTATTATAAGCCTTTTTAGAATATTCAAATTGATTAGATGGCAAGAAAAAGATGGTGTAGTCGTTACCAATAATTTAACGCTGATTAATTTGGTTTTATTGTATTGCGGGCCATTACACGAAGCCAAATTAACTGCGATTTTGATTTGCATACAAATATTTTTCACTGGAATTGCATTTGTGATAAGATATCCACTAGCGTCTCTTTTTTATGATGTATAGTTCGTAGAAAAATCAGTCTATAAGTAAATAGTAGTTTATCAAAGCACCGAAATCTATTTTTAACTATAATTATAATCATCGTTATTTTTTATCAGTGTCATTGACCTACTCGATCTATAAATATTTTTTTTTGAAAAGAAGTTTGTTCATCGGCCAAAATTTTTCTATAAATTCTTGACGAAAAAATACTTTCTCTGTTGTAGTATCAAACACAAGTTTATTAATTGTTCAAATACCTACACTGTTAAAATTATTCATTATAATCGACATTAATTGTTATGAGTTGTTTTATTTTTGTCCCTCGTATTTTATTAAACTTTAAAATACAGAAATAGATTTGACTAGACCTGCGGTTTAACATCCATTTTTGAAAATACATATGAATAATTGTTGTTTTGTCGAAATTAGGTACAAATAAAGAAAAAAATAACCTCCATACTTTGTACATTAAAAAACATGTTTTGGCAAAATATTGGTTTAATTATAAATATGTGGTTACAAACAATGATAAACCCGATAAAATATTCTAATTTTAAAAATTATCTCGAAAATTCTATAGCAGCAAACATTCGAAGCAGACTTTTTATTATCTATCAACATTAGAAATATTTATCTCAAAATTTTGTTTATGGTTACTTATAATTATAATTCACTATGACCAACATAATGTAAACTAAATTATTTTTCAAGTACTATTCCATTCGTTTGATTAGGACACTTTTGCAAAATTAATTTCTAAGCATTATCTCTAATCATTATTTACTGGAAGCTTCAGTATATTAGCTGCTTTCCATTTACATCAAAACTCAGATTATTCTCACTTATGAAGTCATAACTCAGTTCAACACACCTTCTCTATCCTCCTAGATTTCAGCTCGGTTCTCATTCTCAAGCATGCGCAGTATGCTTTCCCTTACCACTACCCTTTTCCCATACCAACTGACCAGCAATCTGCATAAGCTTGAGTTTCGTGAACTCAGATTGAAAGTGAGGTTGAGGACATCACGTTGTCAGATCGTGTCATCAATTTTTTCCCTGTGGGTAACAGATGATAATGTTGAATTTTACATAGTCATTAAGAATATTAACTCACGTAATTGAGTGTCTCAGTTCACTTGAATGTAAAATGGAAATCAGCTGATATATCGATCAATCTAAGGCCCTTAGTATTCGCTAGAAATAAATACGTCATAGATAACGTCACTATTCGCGATCATAAAATATTTGGTAGGGAAGATTGGGGCAAAGAAATAAACTACTTTACAATCCCGTAGGTAAGAAATGAGTGTCTCAGTTCACTTGAATGTAAATGGAAATCAGCTGATATATCGTTCAATCTAAGGCCCTTAGTATTCGCGAGAAATAAATACGTCATAGGTAACGTCACTATTCGCGATCATAAAATATTTGGTAGGGAAGATTGGGGCAACGAAATATACCACTTTACAAACATAGAGCTGATAATAAAGATATCTTTCTATTATTTTCTGATTGGTGTTCTATGCATAAGAATGATATTAAATATCGAATCAGAATGAAGTAGAGTGTAATACCGATGTTATTTCTCTCTATCAGTAGTTGGGCCCTACTTGGACAAACTTTAATATCTTCCTCTAGTTTTAATAGTACTTAATGAACGGTAATCCATGTTGAATTGAATTTAACATTGTTCGTGCGAAATATGCATTTGAAAAAATGTCCAAAACTTTGTATGTCAAGTTATTATGAACGTATCCAATTTTGGGTGAATATTGGCGATTCGATTTATTCGGATTTCGGCGTTAGTAACAGAAGCAAATTAAGATTCGATTTTAGCTGATATTCGATTCGAATTAAACTAGACGACCGCCTGAATTAGAAGTAAAGTCGAATGCAAAAAAGAAGAAGAAATATTAAGTAATCAGTTGGATACTAAATGGATCGATATTTTCTCGATTATGATTTTATAAATTTTAATATACGAGGGTTGCTACTTAAGTTTTGAGCTAGACAAATAAAAACAAATATTTATAATTGAATATGGCTCCACAGTTTTTGATTTGACCGCTTCTTCAGGTGTAGAAATTTTTTCTCGAGGTAATGTTAACTTCGAAACCAATAATTGAGGTATAATTAAAACAATGATCATTAGTTTTTATTTAAGGCATCTTTATTTTCAATTTTTTCAATAAATTTTCAAAACAATCAACAAAAAGTCAATTTTAACAAAATATATTTTTTTTCCTAATATACATACACCAAAGGCAGTTTATTTCCTTTCAATATAATTGTAATATCAAAAAAAAAGCACGAAAATATTCCTTTTTTATAACTCTATTATGAAATCTTACTGCCTTCTTATTTATCACTATGGGGTTATTTTTTCAAAAATCAAATCAATTTTCTAACATTAATTTCACGTTTATAGCACTTGTAAACTTTTTGACCAAAAAAAAATATTTAAAACTAATTGAACACAAATTAAAACACTTAAATATCTAATAAACACATTTTTGTACTTAATTATTGCTTAAGCAAGTCCAAGATTATTAACAACTCGAAACAAGTTACTCCAACATAAAAACTAACCACAATTCATACGAGGGTTGCTACGAAGTTATGGCAAAACTGATGTGAATATGTCAAATCAGACGTTGCGTTCATAAATATCGAACGTACTCAGAACGTGTATTTCTGGTTTTTATAGTTCAATCGTGGTCGTACTTCCCTACAGGATGAATCGGGTGTTGTGCCAGAAAACATCGATGCTTCGCGTGAACGGATATTACCAGATTATCACGTGACGTATTATGAATTACATTATGAATATTTGGCTGTCAAACAGATTTTTTCGCGTTGGATACACAGCATAATTTGATAATCGCTCAATAAAGCTCAAATGGTGCAAGGAAGTGCTGAAAAAATTCAATCGCGGTGCTTGAAAAGACGTGTTCGAAAAAACCGAATCATTCTCCATCACGACAATACGAGTTTTCACACATCAGTTCAAACAATAACGTTTTGAACGGCGAAAACATCGAATACATTGGTAATTCAGATGATTTATTTTTATTCCCGAAAATAAATTGAGAAGTCAAACCCTAAAGAAGCGATTGATGCATTCAAATCACGCGTTTTGGAGGTACCTCAATGGGTATTTTAAAAAACTATGAAGCCATATCCAATAATTATAAAAATTTGTGTTTGTCTGTCTCAAAACTGGAGTAGCAACCCTCGTAAGCGTTAAAGTTGGGTTCCGCAAGGTATCATATTTAACCCACTGTTTCAAAAACATTTAATAATAGTGATAAAACAAGTTAAATAAAGTAAAAAATTGAAATTCGTAATAAAGAAACCAATAGTGACTCAATGTACCTATGATATAAATTGTTTACATTTTCATATTATAATTGATTAATTAAAAAAAAACAGGGAATTTCACAGCCTTAATCTAATTACTTTATAGTTTTATAAGACTTTAAAAGCACTAGCTTTGTTCGCGGTAAATATCCTGAACATGTTCTGTCACCAGATTCATGCGCAGTTTGAAATGGTGCGTTCGCGGTGTTGTTCAGGATTTAAAATTCCGTGTTCTGAATACGTTCAATGTATTCTCGGACTTGGGCAAGGATCTTTAATCTGGCGAAACCTTCGAGTCGATTATATACATTTTATTTTCTTAGCTAGTTTTGAATTCAAATTATAATCTTAGATTTCTTGTGTCCAAATTATTTACCGCGAACGAAGCTGCTATATTACAAAAACAAAAATTTACCAATGCTACGTTTCACAGATAACAAAGGACTAGAATAAATACAATACAAAAAAATAACCCCAAATATAATAATATTATCATATAAACTTACTTTTATTACAATATCACAAAGTTTTTTTTAATCTATTCATTTTGATATTTCAAAAATGGTAAGGTGGACGTAAATTAGTATTTTTTTTTTTTGGTACAGAAACGGGGATTTTTAGGCCGGGTACCAGCCGACCTCGTAGGTCGATAGATTGACTAAGCAACTTTTATTTCACAAAGTTTTTCATTAATTACTAATAAGTTTTCATTTTATCAGCAAAATCGTGCAGATCAAAAAAGTAGCTAATAAAAAAACAAAGAGATTCGTTTTTTAATGACCTCTGTAAATTCGATAATAACTGAGTTATTGCTCGTTGAAGCTATTTTTGGGGAACACCGAAATTAAAAACCTTTAACCTCAAATAACTTGAAATTGATTAAACTTATGGAAAAAACTCGACAGATGTTTTTCAAAGCACTTAGAAAAACCATTAAAATGAGCACTGCTAAAAGTTTTTTGCATAAGAGTTGACTGATTTATAACAAAAATAAGGTTTTTTCTTTTTTGAAAAAATGTAATAATTATACCCTTGCCATTACCACCCTAATCGAAATTAATCGTAATCCACTTGCAATTAATTTTATTTATGTATTATTGTTGTGACCCATGTGATTTCACCGGTTTTGAATGTTAATTTTAGAAAAAGTAATCGATTAAACTGAACACTGTATTTACGTAATTTATTTCTCAAATAAACCAAAAACTATTCATATTATGAGAGAACGTTTCGAAAAGTCTTAATTGTTGGGTTTTTCTTGTCAAAAACTTTGTGTTTTTTTAAATCTATGTATCATAAAAATTGATTAGATTAGTTTGCATTCGCGTCTCAAATGTGGCTTATGCAACCCCTTTGAGCTGCACTTTGGAGGGGTTGAAACAAGTTTTAATTGATATGTCGTTGAAGTTCTTGAAATCCCCTACAAAATGTTTTTTAAAAAAAGTTTCTAGCTTGAAAATTGAGCGAGTTATTGTCGAAAAACCAACTGTTTTTTTTTTTCAAATATATTTTTAAATATTCTTATTTTTGTTTTTTTATTATTTTTCTAAAAAAAATTTGGTCGTTGAAAGTGGGTTTCATAAGCGTTGGAATATTTAAAAAACAACACTTTTTAAAAATACCAACGAAATATTCTCAATTCATTTACATTAGGGGATGATTTGGAGGGGTTGCATGAATCTGATTGATCATAGAGGTGTCTGAGAATGTCAACAGATTTACGAATAATAAATATAAACTTCATTTTACACGAAACATGCATGAAATCTGAGGTTTTAACTTTTTTCACAATAAAGGGTAGTTAACACCCCCCAAAATATAAAAAGCTCGATTCGGCACAAGGCAGATTTTGTAGAAGAGGGTACGTAGAGCTTGAATTCAAATTTTCATGAAAATCCAGATTATAAGTGTCGTTAAAAAAAGCTTTTGACATTACTACCCTTAGAAAATGGTCTTTGGAGGGGTTGCATGAGTCCGATTAATCATAAACTTGTTTGAGAATATCAACAGAACTACGATTGATTCATTTAAATTGTATTTTACTCAAATACATGTTAAAATCGAAGATTTTTAAATTTTTTACGATATGGGGTAGTTTTTACCCCTAAAAAATGAGAAGTACCCTTAGGCACAGGGTAGATTTTGAGTTGGAGAGTAAGGAGAGCTTGAATTAAAATTTTCATGAAAATAGAGATTATAATGAGTGTCTAAAAAAAGCTTTCGACATTACTACCCTTAGAAAATGGTCTTTGGAGGGGTTGCATGAGTCCGATTAATCATAAACTTGTTTGAGAATATCAACAGAAATACGATTGATTCATTTAAATTGTATTTTACTCAAATACATGCTAAAATCGAAGATTTTTAAATTTTTTACGATATGGGGTAGTTTTTACCCCTAAAAAATGAAAAGCACCCTTCGGCACAGGGTAGATTTTGAATTGGAGGGTAAGGAGAGCTTGAATTAAAATTTTCATGAAAATCGAGATTATAATGAGTGTCTAAAAAAAGCTTTCGACATTACTACCCTTAGAAAATGGTCTTTGGAGGGGTTGCATGAGTCCGATTAATCATAAACTTGTTTGAGAATATCAACAGAACTACGATTGATTCATTTAAATTGTATTTTACTCAAATACATGCTAATATCGAAGATTTTTAAATTTTTTACGATATGGGGTAGTTTTTACCCCTAAAAAATGAAAAGCACCCTTCGGCACAGGGTAGATTTTGAATTGGAGGGTAAGGAGAGCTTGAATTAAAATTTTCATGAAAATCGAGATTATAATGAGTGTCTAAAAAAAGCTTTCGACATTACTACCCTTAGAAAATGGTCTTTGGAGGGGTTGCATGAGTCCGATTAATCATAAACTTGTTTGAGAATATCAACAGAACTACGATTGATTCATTTAAATTGTATTTTACTCAAATACATGCTAATATCGAAGATTTTTAAATTTTTTACGATATGGGGTAGTTTTTACCCCTAAAAAATGAGAAGTACCCTTCGGCACTGGGTAGATTTTGAATTGGAGGGTAAGGAGAACTTGAATTCAAATTTTTATTAAAATCGAAATTATAATGAGTGTTTAAAAAAAGCTTTTGACATTACTACCCTTAGAAAATGGTCTTTGGAGGGGTTGCATGAGTCCGATTAATCATAAACTTGTTTGAGAATGTCAACAGAACTACGATTGATTCATTTAAATTGTATTTTACTCAAATACATGTTAAAATCGAAGATTTTTAAATTTTTTACGATATGGGGTAGTTTTTATCCCTAAAAAATGAGAAGTACCCTTAGGCACAGGGTAGATTTTGAGTTGGAGAGTAAGGAGAGCTTGAATTAAAATTTTCATGAAAATCGAGATTATAATGAGTGTCTAAAAAAAGCTTTCGACATTACTACCCTTAGAAAATGGTCTTTGGAGGGGTTGCATGAGTCCGATTAATCATAGACTTGTTTGAGAATATCAACAGAACTACGATTGATTCATTTAAATTGTATTTTACTCAAATACATGCTAAAATCGAAGATTTTTAAATTTTTTTCGATATGGGGTAGTTTTTACCCCTAAAAAATGAAAAGCACCCTTCGGCACAGGGTATATTTTGAATTGGAGGGTAAGGAGAGCTTGAATTAAAATTTTCATGAAAATCGAGATTATAATGAGTGTCTAAAAAAAGCTTTCGACATTACTACCCTTAGAAAATGGTCTTTGGAGGGGTTGCATGAGCCCGATTAATCATAAACTTGTTTGAGAATATCAACAGAACTACGATTGATTCATTTAAATTGTATTTTACTCAAATACATGCTAAAATCGAAGATTTTTAAATTTTTTACGATATGGGGTAGTTTTTACCCCTAAAAAATGAAAAGCACCCTTCGGCACAGGGTAGATTTTGAGTTGGAGAGTAAGGAGAGCTTGAATTAAAATTTTCATGAAAATCGAGATTATAATGAGTGTCTAAAAAAAGCTTTCGACATTACTACCCTTAGAAAATGGTCTTTGGAGGGGTTGCATGAGTCCGATTAATCATAAACTTGTTTGAGAATATCAACAGAACTACGATTGATTCATTTAAATTGTATTTTACTCAAATACATGCTAATATCGAAGATTTTTAAATTTTTTACGATATGGGGTAGTTTTTACCCCTAAAAAATGAAAAGCACCCTTCGGCACAGGGTAGATTTTGAATTGGAGGGTAAGGAGAACTTGAATTCAAATTTTTATTAAAATCGAAATTATAATGAGTGTTTAAAAAAAGCTTTTGACATTACTACCCTTAGAAAATGGTCTTTGGAGGGGTTGCATGAGTCCGATTAATCATAAACTTGTTTGAGAATGTCAACAGAACTACGATTGATTCATTTAAATTGTATTTTACTCAAATACATGTTAAAATTGAAGATTTTTAAATTTTTTACGATATGGGGTAGTTTTTATCCCTAAAAAATGAGAAGTACCCTTAGGCACAGGGTAGATTTTGAATTGGAGGGTAAGGAGAACTTGAATTCAAATTTTTATTAAAATCGAAATTATAATGAGTGTTTAAAAAAAGCTTTTGACATTACTACCCTTAGAAAATGGTCTTTGAGGGGTTGCATGAGTCCGATTAATCATAAACTTGTTTGAGAATATCAACAGAACTACGATTGATTCATTTAAATTGTATTTTACTCAAATACATGTTAAAATCGAAGATTTTTAAATTTTTTACGATATGGGGTAGTTTTTACCCCTAAAAAATGAGAAGTACCCTTAGGCACAGAGTAGATTTTGAGTTGGAGAGTAAGGAGAGCTTGAATTAAAATTTTCATGAAAATCGAGATTATAATGAGTGTCTAAAAAAAGCTTTCGACATTACTACCCTTAGAAAATGGTCTTTGGAGGGGTTGCATGAGTCCGATTAATCATAGACTTGTTTGAGAATATCAACAGAACTACGATTGATTCATTTAAATTGTATTTTACTCAAATACATGTTAAAATCGAAGATTTTTAAATTTTTTACGATATGGGGTAGTTTTTACCCCTAAAAAATGAGAAGTACCCTTAGGCACAGGGTAGATTTTGAGTTGGAGAGTAAGGAGAGCTTGAATTAAAATTTTCATGAAAATCGAGATTATAATGAGTGTCTAAAAAAAGCTTTCGACATTACTACCCTTAGAAAATGGTCTTTGGAGGGGTTGCATGAGTCCGATTAATCATAAACTTGTTTGAGAATATCAACAGAACTACGATTGATTCATTTAAATTGTATTTTACTCAAATACATGCTAAAATCGAAGATTTTTAAATTTTTTACGATATGGGGTAGTTTTTACCCCTAAAAAATGAAAAGCACCCTTCGGCACAGGGTAGATTTTGAATTGGAGGGTAAGGAGAGCTTGAATTAAAATTTTCATGAAAATCGAAATTATAATGAGTGTCTAAAAAAAGCTTTCGACATTACTACCCTTAGAAAATGGTCTTTGGAGGGGTTGCATGAGTCCGATTAATCATAAACTTGTTTGAGAATATCAACAGAACTACGATTGATTCATTTAAATTGTATTTTACTCAAATACATGCTAATATCGAAGATTTTTAAATTTTTTACGATATGGGGTAGTTTTTACCCCTAAAAAATGAGAAGTACCCTTCGGCACTGGGTAGATTTTGAATTGGAGGGTAAGGAGAGCTTGAATTCAAATTTTCATAAAAATCGACTGATTGATTAACAAAATTAAACGTTTTTTACTGCTAGTTCTGGCCTAAATAAAGTGAGTTTACAAATAATCTAAAAGTTAATCAACTTTCAAACAGCATATTAATCTGAAACTATCAAAAAAACTTCATACACTTAAATAGTGTCATAAGTGAAAAAATTAGAAAATCTCTATTATTGTACCACTGGTGCTAGAAAACTAGAAAATCTTATCTCAAATAATGTCATGTAAATGGTTATTTTTGCGGTAAGTTTTTGAATTATCATGCGTAAAGTGAAAAATAAAGTTGACAATATACTCAATTTGATTATGATAATTCATGGAAATTTCCAAAATATAAAGTGAGGCTATTAAATGAAACAACTTCCTTACCACTTTACAATCATTAGAAAGTTTCTAGCATTTTTAAAAGTGAAGATCCTAAGAGATCATAGTCTACAAATATTTCGAACTACTGATTATATTATGTTTAATTTAATTGAAGAACATTGCGATGAAACGCGTTCTAACCGAGTACCCAAAATATTTTCACTCGAAATGTTTTCGATTCGTAATCTCAAACTATATAACAAATCCAAAATGAACAATTATCAAACGTAAACACGACAAAGTATATCTAATTTAAAAAAAAAAACTTTTGTTTAATTGGATATTTGTTAGATACTTAGGAATATATCCAACAAAATAAACAATAACATTGAGGTTATCGGTTTAAGTTTAAGACTCCCTATCACGTGTTTAATTCATGATTCGCATACACGTTCAAAATTTAGAACCCAAAATATGATAAAGAAAACATTTTTAGGATTCTTATGTTATCGAAATATATAACATTCTGAGCAGATAATAAATAGTGTTACATCATTACATGCGGTCTCTTAAATAACGAATATTTTTACTATATTATGTTGTAATTTATTAATTTCGTAATTTTCGAATAATTCCTATACTAAATACTTACAAATGATAAAAATCTTTCGCCTATTATTCATCAAAACTATTTAAATTCAATTGTTCAATAAAAATAAATAAGATAAATGCAGGGCCGGATTAAGCTGGGGGCTTAAGAGGCGCTATAGCCTATAGTCCCAAATCCTTATAAGGACTTAAAATATTTTGATAGATGACTGCCGGCTATAAACAATACTAAATTAACTGCAAGTGATGTATTATGAAGTTCTAGTGATGAAATTTAATAAAATTTGGTCTAATTATTTAATATGTAACAATTTAATTAGCTATTTGTGTATGTAATATTTTGTTTAAAAATAGGTTTATTTTTTACCACACACGTTATGTTTACATTGTTATTATAATTGAAAGATTATTAGATTAGTTTCGAAAGTATATAATGGTTCTCGAAATTAATTCTTAGTATGAACTACCTTCAAGTAATTCAAATAACGCGCCAAATTTAAACCTGCCAGTATTTTTTGAAGGATGTCATAATAATAGTTCAAGTTTACACCCCCCAGTCAACGTTAATTTGGTTAGAACCACAGACATAGCAATTCGTAACGACGGAAGGAGTACGATACAAGATATTAAAAGAAACACTTGACAGAGATACGAATTCTATTGAAAGACCAGTATAGTATCACTTTGTCTATGGTTAAAACAAATAACATTGTCGTGTTCTATCTGAATAAAAGTGATCTGTGGTTACGTAAGAATTTATGTGATTTGTTGATCCAGCTCAAACATTTTCATACCTTATTTGTAACACATGTAAACAAATAGCAAACAATATTTATGAATTATAAATTAAATGTTTAATAGTCGAGTAGTAATAATAACACATCTATTTCTCAATTCATGTAAATGAAGAAAGAATAAAAGGGCGAGAACATCAAAATGTAGTGTCAATAACTTCAGTTATTTTATATACAAATATCTACAACAGTTTACGCAGTTTGAGGTTACATTTTATGTGTAAATTGGACACAAATACCCCTTTTTTTATTATCAGGTAAATAGAATTGAAATATTTAATTTCTAGTGATCTAAATTGGAAAAATGATATGTAGACTCAGATAAATATTGAATGAAATTAGCAAGTATTTTCTTTGGGCCAAATTATCAGTAGATGTATAAAATATTCAAAAATCGCATTTATAAAGCACACTTTTATGTTTTGGAACAATAATATATAATTTTCTCTACATTATTAGAAATATCAGATGTGGAAATTATCAATAATGAATGGTTAGATATAAAAAAAAATCTTGACGAGTTTTACTTGAACAATCAAAAAATATATTTCACAGATAGTTTTTTTTTCTATTGGAGACTGTTAATGTAAATCATACCTTTCGTTAAATCATTTTTTAAAGATTATAACTTAGATTAAACATGGCCTCACCCTTGTTCCACTCGAGTTCAACTAACTCATATCCACTGGAAGTGGAAAATATTATTTTTCATAGAAAAAATGTAAGATTCGTTTCAATTTGGTCACTCAACCGATATCCAGATTTTTATATTAAGTCAACAACTTAATACTAAATTTAAAGATAGTATCACAATCACTTGGTTTGCTTTTTATCATTATTATTATTATTATCTCCGTCGTTTTCCTTGTGCACAATATGAGGATAGTTCTTCTCTTGTACAAGATTTCTCGCAACACTCTGTGTATACACCTGTTCGCTTTCTCCTCCGTTTACCTAGTAAAGAAGTTGCTTCTGCTTTCGTTTGGAAAGGAAATTCTAAACTTTCTCCTCTGGCTGCTGGCATATCTGAATACATGTCGTCTATGTATACTGGTCGAGGAATCTCTAAAACAAAGAAAAACCGGTCTTAGAAATCGAGAAAAAATTGATAGGAAAGAAAAAAGAGGAAAGTAGCACAATAAAAACTTAGTGAGAATAAAAAAAGATTACAAAAAGAAAAAGAGAGCAATATTTAATAGAATTAGAACAGATTTTTCATATTCAATTAACTTGAAAATAAGATTTTAACTTTATCTTAACATTTATTTCTAAAAAGAAATGACATCAAATTCCATCAACGTGTGTTTGGTTTCATGAATTAATTCAATCAAGTCCCGTTTTGACAAAAAAAGAAGATTGCATATAAGTCTTCTTTTTTATGTAATTAACGTCTCATCTGTGAAAACTTATACAGAATATTGTATATTAATCATATAGACAAAGGCCAAGCTGCAGAAAAAAGAATAACTAATTGAATGACATATCCACAAATGTGATGAATATGAAACTGAATGAGTTTATCAACAAATGTTTTGATCTTATGATTGTAGTTAAATATTTCTACTCACTGGTTATCCTTTTGATGGTGTTGTAATTTCCTTTACATATTGTTGATAGCGCCTTGCCTATTTGACCACCACAATATTTTTGACTTTCTCTGATTTGAGGATAGACCATTCGGAGATGCATGACTCCTATAATGACTGCTAATATTAAGAGTTTACATTTGAATTCCATCTGTAACAAACGATAGGTTCATATTATATATACATATATTAATTTCAGAATAATAATTGAGGTAAAATATTTTCTGTTTTAATTATTTGAAACCACATAATAAATAAAAGGTTACTATTAGAACGGACAGTCATACATAGACTCAAAAAAGTCTTGTTTAACTAAGATTAACAATAAGAATGACAAAATGGTAACAAGGCTTTCCAGAAGAAGTTGACATTAAAAAATGCTTCGTCAATTGTTTCAAACGCAAAGAAAAGTGTATTGATCTTAATGAAGAATATTTTGAAAACCAATAAAGCCAATTATAATTTTTTTTCTATCTTAAACTTGAATAGCAACCCTCGTACTTTTGTAAATATTGGAAAAGTTTGAGAATAAAGTTGAAACATGGAAGTGAAAAATACCCAGAAAAGTATTTGGAATCAAGGAACTAAAAGATGAGTATTGGAGAAGAATAACCATTGAATTAGTATAAATTAAGAATCTAAAGCTAAAATACAAAAGAATAGACCAAAAAAGGAGTAATTAGAGAGTCACAACACATTTTGAGAAAATTAAAAGGAATTAAGAGGGAAGCTGATAGATGTTAAGCATACAGAAGATTGATAAACATCGTAAATTTATTTGTATGAATATAACTACATGTACTATTCAAAATACAACATTGACCATAGTAATTTCCTTATAAAGTCATAGATTTATATTGTTTATGCTGTATTAAAAATTTAGAATAAAATGAAGTATAAACTTTTATTTGGTATTTTCAATTTACAAAATAGTAGATAATGACAAGATAAATTGATATTTTTCAAGTTTCTAAAAAACAGTTACTGATATTTGGTCTAAAATGATGAAATAAAACACTTATTAGTATCATTAAAATATAATCCTAATTTTTTTATTATTATTTGGTTAATAATAAGCGTGATAATTATTTTTAATTATTTGTTATGGTCAACTTTTGCTTTGATAAACAATTTTTAGTTAATATACAATAACAGAGGAATCTCTGGGTCAGAATTTTCATGTATTATACTACTACGAGGATGGTTCCAGAAGTACATGGCCCTACCAAGAGTTGCTTGAAACGTACTAAGCCACACTATTTAGTATTTGTTTGGCGGCCAAGACAAAGACCGTTCCATCTGCAGGCAAGGTCATGGCGTTGGTTTTTTGGGGTGCACTGGGGATAATTTTCATTTACTATCTTGAAAAAGCAAAAACTATCAAGACAATGCACCAGCTCACACATCCGTTATTGCAATGGCCAAAATCAATGAATTAAAGTTTGAATTGATACTTCATGCACCCTCTTTGCCAGATTTATTATTTAAAATGACTCGGTGGTCAAAGATTTTCAAACAATGAAAAGGCGATGTCGGAGATAATGGCTATTTTTAGGAGCTTAAAAATTCTTATTAAAAAAAGTGTACAGAACTTATTGAACATCCCTGGGGAAAGTGTATGGAGCTAAAAAGAGATTACGTTGAAGATATATTTTTGTGTATTTATTGGAGATACAAATAATTTGTAATGAAGATATTTTAACTTTTATTTTACAAATTGACGTCCTTTTAAATAAATTGTTGATGAAAAAATGTGTGAAAAATTATTATCAACTTAATGAGTAAGTACAGTAAGTAATAAGGATAGCCAGGATAAAACGTTTCTAATTCCTGTTAATATTATTTACTAATCGACTATTTTATATCTACAATGACAAATATTTTTTCAAAAACCGTGTTTATCTCAAACAAATAACAAAATTTATTAAGCACATGAAATAATTGATTTGTTTTAACGAATGTTTGGTAATGAAAGCACTTCCTTATTGACATTATGTAGAAATGTAAACAAATTCTCCATTTTGTTTGTTCTTAAGATATTTTAATCGATCTCCTTCCAGTAAATGTCTTATATGTATTTCTAAATTAATATAAGGGCACCAGACATCCTGTTTTCGGTGGGACAATCCCGATTTAGCATGTCATATCCTGGCGTCCCCAAGATTCCCGCGGGGACACCCAAACGTTCCGCTTTAAAAGTTTGATTCAAATTTTGTAATGAAAATACTCATCATTATATAAAATCTACGGAAGTTTTTTTTTGTTAACTCACGATTACACTGTCTGACGTTTCAATAACCAAGTTATCATCTTCAGAGTCTTCAGTCTCTTGTTGTACCAATTTTAAACTAGAACTAGAATGCTTTAAAAAGTTGTTGAAATGTAGTAGCTTGTTCTAGCCGCTAAATTAAAAAAATTGTAATAAAATCATTACTGTAAAAAGTAATTTTCTATCTCGACAATGAATTCTTATCGTTTTAAGAAAATTTTTTGTTAAAACACCAGAATATTCCTTTTAACTAACGTGGATTGTAAGAAGTAGGAAAATAGCAATTTAATTGATCGAATTTCAATAATTTTTTGACAATTGTTTGTAAATATTTCTACAACCCTTAGTAGCAGTCAAACTAGAAATTTGAAAATTATTATCAATTTATTTTGGCCACTAGTATTATAATTTATTGCCATAGAGCAGGGGGTCGGTAACCTTCTAAAGGAGAAAAATTTTTCCAAAATATCCTTTTATATACACTATCATTCAAAAATAATAGTGTTTACTTTTTATGACCGTATTATATATAATTATTTTTTCGGATTCTTCGGTGCTTATGATCTTGTAGTTTTCGTTTCGTCAAAACGAAGGAAATATCTGTTGAAACACAAGTCTTCATAGTCTAGTTACCTTAACAATAATGAATTAAAAGACCTTGGCGTACCGGGGACTAAAACATGAAAACATGATCCACCAGAAACTTTGGCGATATAAAAATCACAACCGACTCATTTGCCCAAAGATAGCAGCTCAGATCAATGAATCTAGAGATCTGTCTTTGATTAATAGTTTAGAGTAAAGGAGATTGAGGGAAAATGGGCTTTTTTTAAGGGTGAGAGTAAGTAGAAAAATCCTTCTAAAGACGTTAAAATAAAATTAAGAGGTTGTAGTAGCCTAAAGAACAAAAAAATTGAACCCTTGAAGACTGCGGGAGAGTTTTATGGAGTAATGAGTCAAAGTTTGAGGTTTTCGGTACTAAGAGAAGAGTATTTGTGCGCAGGTCAAAAAAAGAACAAAAGTTAAATTTATGCGTAATCCTAGTGTAAGACACGGTGATTATTTGGGGATGTTGGGGTTGTCCAGTAGTCAAAATATTAAAGGCAAATGTAGTAAGTTCTGGTCAGCTCCTGATGAGCAAAAAATTTATTTTCTATCATGATAACGATCCCAAGCATTCCTCGTAGATGTGCAAAGAGTTTTTGAAAGATTTGGACACTGGAATAAATGATTTGGCTGTCACAGTTGACGATTGAGTTGTCGCGGAACAAATTTTACAGGGAAATTGATTGGAACCAAATGGACGAAGATTATTGTTACATAGAAAAAGCGGTCATCTATGTATTCAAAATTTAAACATGTAAAAATGACAGACTGTAAATAACTTCCTTCTCCTTTCCCTTTATACAGGGTGTTTCTATATTCGATAAATGATTCAAATTGATATACGAATACGAATCCTTACGGGGTCTAGTTGCTTCATAATTTGCCATAACTCAAGAACGCCTTGAGATTTTTTTTTTCAAACTTGGTGATCAATGTGATCCTGAATAAAGTAATATTTTGACATAAACAAACTTTGGAACAATTTAACCAGTGGCGCGCTGTCAGGGTTAGTTGTCCCCCTATTGCCTGATTATTTTTAGTTAATAAAATAACCTTTTATCGAGCTAAAATGAACGGTGCCACGTTTGGAATGAAGAAAATCCGCATTTTGTTCGAGGAAAGGTAATATTCGATGAATGTGTGGGTGGGTATTGTCAGAGATTGCTTAATCGGGCCTTAAATTTTACCAAATAAATTAAATGAAACAATTCATACGCGCTTTTTGGAAGAAATACTTGATGGATTATAGGGGAATGTATTTAATTAAACAGACGTTTTAGGGGGAAATGGATTGGTCGGGGTGAACCCAATTGTTGGCCTCCAAGATCACCTGACTTGAATTCTATCGATTTTTTTAATATGGGGCTATATGAAGTCCAAGCTGCGGCAGAAATCATTCAGTCACATCCAGATTTATTCTCAAAGACACGTTTTTTAATGACAAAACGGTGTAATAAGTGCCACAGAGATCGTTGTCGGTCGAATATAGAAACACCCTGTATTTCTTGATACTGATATGAAACTAAAATAATAACATCTGTTAGCAATATTTTGAGTTTTAGATCAATTGGAATTTTTCATGAAATAGGATTTTCTTTTCATTTAAATTGATAAATCTAAAAAACGAAATTTCTAATTCGACCTTTTTATTAAAAATATATGATTAATATTAACTAATGACCTGTAGTTTTATCCTTTCTGACTAACGTATCGGATACTCACCACACATTATTTTGTAAAATTTCCAAAGTCTCGAAAAATTTCGCAGTTTTTGATCACACTAAATACAGTTAGAAAATAAAACTTTTGTTTAAGTACCTGGTTAAAGCCACAGCCCCATAATTTCTAGTCACGAAAATTAACAACTAAAATTTCAACAACACATCACAGCCAATAAGTTTTCGTGTTCTCAAGTATCGCTTAGCGTCGAACTGAACCGTACACTGGACTTAAGTTGATCAGCCTCTCACTTGATAACTACCAATACCACCGGTTGTATTGATAACAGTCATCTTAATATAACGTGAAAACTTCCAATTAGGTATTTATTCAACTGCTATCAAAATAGAATTGTTTCCTTATAAACAATATTATTTTTAGATCGTATACATAATTTTATGCCCGAGTAACAGTTATTTTTATCAATAATCATCTAAACGCTACTAACAGAACGAAAAAAGTGGATTAAATAATATGGTTTTGACTCAAGCATTGATGCAAAATGCTACCGCCAAATACCAAAATGTATCAAACTTTCTTAAACATAGAAAAATCAAAAACTCTATGAATTAATAACTATCTATGATTTAGAAACTTAGTTGCAGAAAAACTCGATTAACATTAACATTTTGGCATGTCGAAGCCAGGCTCTTTTTCGAAAAGTTTATCTACTTTTTTAAATTAATTAACAGGAAAAAGGCGCAAATGTATGATAGTACACATCGCCGAATGGTTTTCTTGAAGTTGGTTTATTAACTTTTGAATCTACTCGTTCCGGTGACTTCCATCAGGATATGATGATGTTTTTGAAGAATGGTTCAAACAAATGGAAGATGAAACGACAAATTGATGTTCTTTTAAAACGAGGGATGTAAAACGGTTGTTTGGAAAATGTCATTATGAATATTGGTTGCAACAGTTCAACTTCTATTGAATATATATGTCGTAGACATAATGCAAATTCAAAAATTCCACAAAAAACCGCCAAAACTTTCTTGTTTTACTATTAGATCATTTTAGGCAACTTATAAAATGTCGGCAAAACACGAGTTGCAATATTAGGCCTACTTAGTTTCGGGCATTTTACGATTTAACGAATATGAGTTAGTCAAAACACACGAACGCGGCTAATTCACATTTGCAAGTCAACAATAACATAACCTCAAAAAAGTACGATTGTTTTAAAATTGGTTAGGTGTATATTAGTGAAAAATAGATGATAATCGTGATCATATATCAAGTACGGTACATTTAGAAACAAAAATGCAGTTTAACCAACAACAATTTTTCAGCGAAATAAAGAAAAAACAACAACAAGAAACTTTGAACAACTGCTCTAGTTGTTCATTTGAAAATTAGCTGAATCAAAAGGCGTTAAAAGAAGCAATAAAATGTATCGTTCCATGAAAAAATATGATGTATTGTCTGTTGGTAACATTGAACATCTAGTGGTAAGACGAAACACATAACCTATAATTTATATAATACCCACGGAACAATATTTTGACGTAATAGTTGAGTGTCACAAATCTACAGGACATGGTGGACGAGATAAAATGTTATTTGGAAAATGTGGAAGTTGGACAATATTATTGAGGAAATCAAGTCACTCATTATGAAGTACGGTAAATTTAGAAGCAAAAATGCTGTTCAACAACAACAACAAGGAACCTTGAACAGCTGCTCTAGTTATCGAAGAAATTTGCGTCCATGGTGGACGAGATAAAATGTTATTTGAGCTGATAAATAAATATTACATTCTTAGATCTACGGTAGAAGATTTTAATCCACTCTGCAGGGAGTCCAGTGTCAACAACCACGTAAGGGATTAGTCGTATGCCTTATTATTTATAAAGATTTTAATGTTCGAGGTCAGGTGAACTTGTTGGATATGAATTATTGAATTATAAATGGTTTCTTAATCATCAAGACCACGGTACCAAATATTTGCATCTGCGCCACTTATAGTCTAAGATCCCACAGTTTGATCTTGCAGGTATCTGCTTTTTTTTTGAAATTAATTTTAAAGGAATCTTGAGGATGTATGGAATGGACTAAGGATAGGTTGCCTTGTAAAAATTAGCCGCAATTACCTGTAATTAATTCTAATTTCATTAATATACTAGTATGGCTATCAAATCAAAATAAAAATGGTTGCCAGCTCTCAGTCGGCCGCAGCATTAGGATCGCCAAGTGTAAACAGGTATATTATTGACTATATTCACCAGTTTTATATACATCGAACATGAAAATCCATGGTTGCCAACTGCACAATGTCCGCAAACAGAGGTTGCCATGATTTTTGTGAACGACTCTCGTTCCAGGTAAGTGGAAGCGCAAGAGAGAAGTTGCAAGCATTGTTACGTGTTGTTAACAATAGTATAAAGTTGTGTAAATGAAGTTTTATTATTTTTTCTACTACGAAATGCCCAAACTGCACATAAACTGTATAAGTGTCGCAGGTACCATGCTTTGTCCTTATTCATCGCACGTAACAATGCGTGCATCTCCTCTTTTGCGCTTCCACTTACCTGGAGCGAGAGTCGTTCACAAAAATCATGGCAACCTCTGTTTGCGGCCATTGTGCAGTTGGCAACCATGGATTTTCATGTTCGATGTATATAAAACTGGTAAATGTAGTCAATAAAGTCAATAGTCTTAATGCTGCGGTCGACTTAGAGCTGGCAACCATTTTTATTTTGATTTGTCACATCATTTTCTTACAAATGCTGTAATATTGACTGAAAAAACATACAGCTGGAAATCATATTAATATATTATTGAGATTAAAATTAATTACAGGTAATTGCGGCTAATTTTTACAAGGCAACCTATCCTTAAACCATTCCAAACATCCTCAAGATTCCTTTAAAATTAGTTTCATCAAAAAAAAACAGATACTTGCAAGACCCAGCAGTGGGATCTTAAGCAGGGTCCACACCATGCCGGGGTAGGCCGAACAGATCAAAGAAAGCCGAGCCGAACAAAAGTATAGAGTGGGGACGTGCCGAGCGGCTTTAGTTACAATTAAATCTACGACCGAACTAGACGAATTTTTTTATTTTCTACTCAATTTGTTTAAGTAGGGTTTTTTTATTGTTCGTTTTAAGTGATGGAGTGGAATCCTTATACAAAGAACGTCGTCTTCTATGGGATACTTCAGATTCCAAACATAAATTAAAAAACCAAAGACACGACAGTCTCACAGAGATTGCTGTGTCTTTTGGAGTAGATAAAAATGAAATTGAGCGCAAATGGAAAAATTTAACCAGCCATTTTTGGAGGGAAAAAAAAGAAAGAAGATGAAACGAAAAGAACGGGGAGTGGCGCTAATGTAGGTAGAAATAACCCGGTCGGCTTCGTTTTCGGTGTGGACGTCGTGCCGGCCCGAACGCACCCGCCCGGTCTACCGCGGCATAGTGTGAACCCTGCTTTAGACTATTACAGACAAATTATATATATTTCTTTCGACATAAAGCCGTGGTTGATAAATCTATTTGTTATTTTTAATTGTGACTAGGAATTGATAATAAAATTGTATAATGCGAGGCAAAATGAGATTTGCTGGTTTTTTTGTGAAATGTAAAGTGAAAAATCGCGAAGGAGCGATCGCAATTATCGAATTACGCACCTTCTCACACCGTAATTTCCGAATTGCACTTCGAAATGGTCGAGGAATGTTTTACTGTAAACATGTACTCCTCTTAAAATGAAAATCGACAGCATTTTCTTAAATTTAATAACGGGGCGCACTGTGTGGTCAACACTTTATAATAATATCAAAAAATGGCAAATTAGTTATTTATTTTTCATTAATTAAATAATTTTTGACCGATAATTTTATGCGTGGAGATAAAAACTGCCAAAAGATCCTGTTTATGTAAAAAATACAATATCAGCGGTTATAAATTATCTAACGGTAAAGATTGCACGAACTCAAATTGTATATTTAATATTGTTATTAATAAATAATCGTTTGCAATACAAAAATAGAATCCTAATCAAAATGCGAATGTTTTAAATGTTACGAAAAAGCCACTAAAATATAAAGATTAGAATAATTTCGCAACATAATACTAATATCAAAAGTGCACAGTTTTGGTCTCACATATAATGGAACTAGAAGAAGAAATAGCGAGTGGCTCCATCTATTGTGTCACCATCGAAATATTGTTCTAGATGCTTCAGTAACTACACATAGAAGGTTCTACAATGCTCTGTTACTTAGCATCAGTCTTTACGCAAAATATCAACTTGTTGCTCAAACGACCACTCAGTCAAGTTGTTTTGGAAAATGTCCGCGTTATTTTTAACTTAAGAAGATTTAACACAAATCAAAAAATTGAGGCTGTTTACAGTGATTTATGTCCATCGTTTTCACCAACTAAAAATTGGTCCTTGTGAGCGATTTTTACAGTTTTGCCGTGAGATTGTTATAAAATTTTTAGCTTAGAAATATTCTGTACAATTTAAATGACAAACCCTCACTCGAGAAACGTTATAATACATTTCTATATACGAGTGTTGCACGAAAACTTTCTTACCTATCAAAGGAACAAGATATTTTCTGAGCAGGTTGGCCCCACTATCTTGAGTATTGGTAGATCGAGTGATCCGGTTTATTTTGCTTAAACCGCGTCAATAAGAAAGGAAAAATGTTAATTCGCAATTGCTTTTCGTCTAATGTGGACAAACTTCACATTTAGCAAGCGTAAAACTTTATACAAGGTGTCCAAAAAGAGTATCTATCGGGTATTTGTTTTCGCGCCACATTTGAAACGGAGCGACGAAAGGAGCGGGGAGGGGCTCGTGGCTTCCGCCATTTTGTGGAGTTTTAGTCACGATAGAACGCATCGCGTATTATCGTAACGGTGATTCAATAGCGACTGCTCAACGTCTGTATCGTGCGGAATATCGTACACGCCACGCCACGCCAAGTGACGATAGCATTAGGAATTGGATCAGGATGTTTGAGAATACAGGTGCGACAGTTAAAATTCAAAACTCTGGTCGCCCTCGTTCAGTTCGCGTAGAAACAATTGAAGAAGTTGAGTCGTCGAAATTCATCTTTATCCATCCGAAAGCGTTAAACAACAAAAAATCGTCCTTACATTTGAGTTTAAAGGAAGATTTTCATTTAGAAGCCTATAAAATTTAATTGGTTCAAGAATTGAAGGATACGGATTGTGCTAATCGACTGAATTTTGCGAACGAAATGATACAGCGATTTAACAACTTTGAAAACATACTGTTCAGCGACGAAGCAAATTTTCACATGAATGGTCATGTTAATAAGCAGAATTGTCGGTAGTGGGCAGTCGAGAATCCGAGACGAAAGCATGAACGACCCCTGCACAGCCCAAAGGTCGTTGTTTGAGCCGCTATGTCTGTTAAAGGAATTATTTGTACTTATTTTTATGAATATCAACAAGGTTGAGCAACCAATGTGAATAGTGACCGTTACTGCGATATATTGCGAAATTTTTTGGTCCCAGTGCTGCAGAATTCAACTCAAGAACGTGGTTCCAGTAAGATGGTGCCATTTGTCATACCTCGAATGACTCGAAGGAAGTCGTGAGTGAATTATTCCCTAATAAAGTCATTTCGCGAAGGGGTACCATCAACTGGCCTCCCAGAAGCCCCGACCTTAGACCGCTTGACTATTTTGTATGGGGATATCTTAAAAGTTAGATTTATCAAAATAATCCAACGAACTTAACCCAATTGAAGGAAAACATCAAGTCAGAAATGGCAGCAATATCAAGAGCTTTGTATCGACGTGTTATCGCCAATCTTCGTGCCCGTTTAGAAAAGTACCAGCAACGTAACGGTCATCATTTGGATAACACCATCTTTTCCAAATAATTTTCCAATTCATATGGTATCAAAAATCAATAAAAGTTTTTATTGCTTATAAATATTTTTTGTTTACTTGAACTTACAAATACCCGATACCCTTTCTGGACACCTGTACATCAAGTTTATATTGCAAACGACATGTTCATTCTGGTAAATTATATCTAATTAATAATAATAAAGAAACCCATTCTTTTAAATTAATTTTATTTTTCAACAATTTATAATTATCCAAATATGATAATATACGACAAATTTAATGGTCTTTTAATATATTTTGGTGCCACTGCAGGCGCCGTCTACGAAGAATCCTTGCTACAAAACTATGAGATAACCTACAAAAGTACGCTTATCTTTCTAGACTTGAATAGGTTACATAAACTCTTTTACAAAATGTTTCTATAAATATCGAATCGCTTTTTCTAGTAACAGTTATTTATAACTCAATTTTTTTTCCTCTATTATAATTAAGCAACTAAGATATTATACCAGGAACAATAAACGCCCACCTTTGATTGTATAAAAAAATTAATTAACATCAAAGTACGCAACAATATGTCTTCGTTTAAAAATGTGGACTCAAAAAAGATATTAATGAAAATCTATGACACACAAAATAAAGGTTTACTAAATTCGACTAAGGAATATCAGTCAAATAGAACACGATCCAGTTGACAAAACAAGATCTGGAAGGCTCAAACTGCACCCGTTCAGAGCCATCCCATACAGAGTGAAGATGAGCTGTCAACAGTCATACTTCAAGTCCAGTAGAACGTCAGCTCAATACAACATTAAACACCACTTGGTACATTAGATACTCAGCAGATTTTTCGACCACGTAAAAAATTGACGAATTCTTCGAAGGACAATCCAAGCTGGTACTAAACCTCTCTTATTTTCCATTAAGCTATACAATGACAAGTCATCAGAGAAGCTACAGGTCCGTTAGAACATCAACCAGAGGCAAGCAGTGAACGCTTCTTGGTAGAGCAGGAGTAAACAAGTGGACTGCATACTTGAGATCTATACTTGATCGACGAAATGACGTTCGAGGTTCACGAAGTCTACCTAGTTGACACCTACTTGGCCTAGAAGAATCTAGAACTACACTCAGAGCTGAATATCAGATAGAGGCAAGCAGTGAACGCTTCTTGGAGTACCGTGATTGGCATGAAGAAAAGAAGAGGGAAGCTGACCAGTCGCATTAAAACCATCGTGTTCCAAAGGGAAGTAAATAATTGATTTACCTATGTATAGGCTTTAAATTAAAATGTACTGTCGATAAGTCTGTTAGGAATCTAGAAAATTTTGTAAATATTATTCATGCATCTTTTGTTGATTTGATTTAATATAAATTTGAGGTTAGCATTGAAAATTATATTGTTATTTATAACAATTTATTATCGCCGCGGTCGATAAAACGTAAACAAAACAGTTCAATTTTTTACGTTCATCTACATGTGCCGAAGATATTTCCGTGTTTTCAGCATCGAGTTATTTACTTGAGAAATAATTTGTAATGTCACATGCGCATCGATATTATTCTGAGAACCTAGATTAATGTAGTTTATTTATAAAAGCCAGGAATGTCATAAACAGTTATAATGAGTACATAGGGTCGTTGTTTTCCAACATCTACTTATTTATTTTTAGAACAACAAAAATGGTCAAGCATAGCGCCAGACTGACTTGAGACATTGTAATACTATACCGATTATTATAAAAACTAATTGTCGCTTATCGGTGTTATCACAGATTTTATTTTATGTGGGTAGTCGTTAGGCAACCGTTCAAGATGATCCTTAACTTCGAGACAACCAGACGTCTACCTACATTGTTTTGAAAACACTTTACTCGGTCAAAAGACCGAATAAATTTGTTAAACTAATTCAAATTTCTCGTGCAGTTCGTTAAAGATTTGCTATATATGAAGAAAAAAAGGATGGCGATGATCTAGGGCAGGGCTTCCCAACGTTTCTAGCTGGAGGTCACCCTTCCTCAGGGTTCGCTGTCAGAAGAGGAAAACACTCAATCTCTTCCTCCTCCACACTCCATTTTTCTTACATTGAAGCTCAATTTGTAGAAAATATATGCCAAACAAGTTGCCAGTTTATGTCATTGATTTGTCGATTATCATCAAACTGTTCGGAAGGACTCACTGACCTATAACTTTCGTTGTACTTACGGCAGAATTTGCAGAGTTTCGTATGATAAATCTTCTTCATTTGGCCGTCCCCTTCATCATTAATTCCAACCGGGAACTTTCCTTGCACTGTGAAGGCGATGAAGAAACTTCTAACTTCCTCAATGATCCCGACCTCAGCCACCCATTCATGGTGGTGCATCCACATTCAAGGAAGTTCAACATTCAATGATTTCTCCAAGAAAACGAGGAGATCTTACGAAACAGGGAGCACTTTGATCGGAAAATCTTCCTTACAAGCTAGTACTGTTAAATAAAGTCTACTGGAATGAAAACAAGTTGTTAACTGGTTTAGACAGTTTAAAGAACGCGTTCAACGTCAAAAAATTATTAAGTTTATGAAAGACCAAGTTCTGGAAACTTCATTAAGACAATAAATTCTATTTTGGCCATTATGTATTTCTTGAGTTCTTCAAGGTCCGAAAGTTTGGAAGCGTTTCTTAATTAGTAAAATAGGTTATAAAGTCTGGACAAGTACTTTCATTATATTTGTTCAAGTTTCTGATCGAATTCTTTTTTAGGTTTGAATTAGTACATTTCTCGATAAAATGGGGTTTGTTTTAGATAAGAAAATAATAGAAAAACAGTTAGTTAGACTTTGCCAGAACATTATCATGAAAGATAGCATTTTGTGTCCACAATATATTTGAAAATAACTTATTTATCAATCTAATTGGATCTATATATAGTGAAATTGATTTTACGTTCCAATAATATTTTATTTCATACTCTAGAGAGAAGTAATAAAATTTATAAAAATTTGAAACGCTTGCAAAACTCAGATCATTTTTCTTTATTGCCAACAAGATTGACTAGGAAAGTGTTGAACAAGAATTAACTGACAGAATTCGGTATTAATCAGTCAACAAATTTGGATTAAAGGAAAAAAATGAATAAGTGTTCAAATTGGTGTCCACCTTGATCGATGTATGTACGGCAACGTTTCAAATTCTTCTTCAATAGCAGTTCGAAGGTCGGGACTGATGCGTGGTACTCTTGCTTGTCCTTGATAGGACCCCACAGAAAGAGATCACAAGGTGTCAGAACACCGTGCGTGCCACTTAACGAATCCTCGTACTCCCGCTCACATAACGCACAGATTCTTGCCGACACATACCCTCCAGGCAGGTTTAATTCTTCTTCAATGTAGACGTGAGGATTCTGGTCGTTCCAGTACACGCAGTTACGTCGATTGACCGTAACGCTCAGCTTGAAGGTTTCTTCCATCTTACTACAAAATGGAATGCTGTAACTACGGATCGTCTTGACTGCCACCGAGGTACAAATCGCCAAATTTCAACCTGCGAAATCATCCTCGTGAAGTGCATGGAGAAGACGCGGAAAATAAACTCGATAGTGCATCCGTTTCGGCGTTCGCCGTAAAGAACGATCAGATATTTGAAGTTCACCCGATAACCGCACCACGATTTGGATATTTTCGTTAGTTTTTACAGATACCTGTCGCGTAGATAGCGGCGCGTCGTCAACAGAGCCCGTTTTTAATCATTTCTGGTACGTCTTCCACTTTGTTAAATGAATTGGTAGTGGTGAGTTCAGAAATTGTTGTTGAAATTTCGTAATCCACGTCTCTGCCCGAGATTACTGCCAATACTGTTACTTTAGGACTATACAGGGATTTCTTGTACTCGAGTTTCTCACAGTTCCAGAAACGACAATGGATGCAGTTTAGCTTGTGGTATAAACCGATTTTTGTTTAGCTTAATTCGCAGCTGGATCTGTGCTGAGCACTGAGAACTTTCATTTCCTAGATATCATGTAAATATTTTAGAGCAAATAGATGGTTGATTAGCGTCTCCCGCCTGTGAAAATAACATCTTACAATGTATAAATAAAGTGGAAAGTTTAACTAGAACATATACATTTATTGATTGAAGATTTTTCGCAAAATAAATTAAAATCGCTTATTGTTATGTTATACGGGAAATAATACAAAAAAACTTTATTATCTAGGAGTTTACATTAGTTTCCGACTGTTTTAATAATACAAGCATCTCTTTTTTGGCACTTCTATAAATATTACTGGATGCTACTTAAGTATTGAGATATGGCAACACTGATGTGCATATGTCAAATCTGACATTGACGTATAGTTATACGAGTGCTCTTTTCAGTTGTTTACAGTTACTTGAAATATCCATCTTGGTCAAAAAATGGTCGTCCTTAATGAGTTGTTGTGGCAGAAAATATGAGATTTAGTCATAAATAGACATTAGTTCCATTAGCATACATACAATATTGCATGAACATTTGGCTGTCAAAAGTCAAATGTCAAAAGCATTTGAAAGCAATGGGTTGCTTGTTTTTTCGGAATGCTGCCACTTTTCCATTAGAGCAACGTTGAAAGATCAATTCTGAATGGTACACCAGCATTTGTTTGCCAGAAATGTTAGAAAAAATCAGGGAAACCAATCGCTGGAGACGAATCACTCTCCACCACGACAATGCGACCTCTCACAAAACATCAGTTCAAACAAAAATATTTTTGAACGTTAAAAACATCGAATTGATGAGTCATCCGCTGTACAATCCTTGTTTGGCATGCAATAAATTTTTTTTAATTCCCGCAGCTTAAAAATAAATTGCCTGTTCAACGTTTTTCTATACGAAGCGGTTAATGCGTTCAAATCACCCTTTAAAACGTTCATATGCTGATACATAGATGGCGCTACTAGCAATGCCCGATTTTTCTAATCATTAGTAGACTGATTAGTTTTTGATTTTGATGTTTTTCTAACTGCAAATACAAGCATCTCATTTTTAACAAATTATAACTCGAAATTTGAAATATTACATCTGTTTTTTTGCACAGATTGCATTCAACGTACGAAGGAATTACATTTCATGAAATTTGAACATATATCGCTCATTGATAATACGTGGGTTATCTGAAAAGTTCTGATACAATCACATTTCAGTCATTTTGGATGCTTTCCACGTTTGACAGATCATCCAAAATAGTCTGGATATCAATTAGTTCTTGTTCTGACGTTGTTCATTTTGTCTATGTCCATTCTTGAAAGCAATAAAAACGAGATCAATTCTTATACGCTTATTTACTTTAGTGCCAACTTTTTCTAACAACAATTTATCATTGAGAAGGAATTTATTTGTAATGTGTAATTTACACGCTTGTTTGTTGTGGATCAAAATATGAATCAAGGCTAGACTAGGCATTATTTTGTATAATTATTATCGTTATAGCTTTATTGTCTAATAGGAATTACCGAATTTTCAAAAATCACACACATATTTTTAATAATGACACCATTTATCAAATTTTTCATAATACTAAGTGAGATAATAAATATCTAGACCAATGAATTTTTATAACATCAATTATATTTCAACTACTATTTTTATTACCCTCGTATAGTAACGTTGTGATATAAAAACAGAACTTTTGGTAATTTTATATCGTTTAATGGCTCTAGAGAATCGAAAAATCATCCTATTTCAAGGATTTTTTTTTAATCTTTTACAGTGGATTTACGAAAAAAAAATTATAGGAATAAAAAAAAAGAAAACTTGTTTTGGTTTCAGAGCTATAAATTTTCATGAAAATGCACTCATTCACGTAAAATTGTTGATAATTTTTTTTCAAACCATCAAATGAAGTTGTTATATTTTTTTTCATAATCTACACAAAAAAAGAACAAATTGAAAAAAAAATTATACAAAAATGTTTATTTATCATGTTTTTACACTTAAAAATAATGAAAATTTTTCTTAAAATTGATCTTTTCTCACATATAATCGTTTGTACGTTTTTTATTAAATAATCATTAAAGTTATATGAATAAAATAATTCTTAGAATCACTTATTGTGATCAAATGTATAATATTAAAACTTAACTTTGAAAAATTGAAAATTTTCATCATTAAAAAATGGTATCTTACCAAGGTCGACTGTTGACGAGAAGTCGTAAAACCACATAAAATCTTCAAATGAGATAATTCCTATATGTTTTTACATAAATTCACTGTAAAAACGAAGATTTAAAAAAAAATCATGGAAATCCGATAATTTTTCGATTTTCTAGAGCGTTTCTCATAATATTTACAGTCGGGAATCTATATTACATATTTTAGTGAGATAAAAAATGAATAAACACACATTTTTCTCCAAAATGTTCGTTTTTTGGGTATTTTCCATATTTTTTTTCATAAATCCACCGTTAAAACGAAGGTTTAAAAAAAATCATCGAAATCCGATCATTTTTCGATTTTCTAGAGCGTTTCTCATAATATTTACAGTCGGAAATCTATATGAAATCTTTTAGTGAGATATAAAATGAATAAGCACACAATTTTTTCCAAAATATTCGTTTTTTGACAATTTCTCATATTTTTTTCATAAATCCGCCGTAAAAACGAAGATTTAAAAAAAAATCATCGAAATCGGATGATTTTTCGATTTTCTAGAACCAAAAAACGAAGGGACCGCGAAAGTACAAAATTACCGAACATTTTTTTTTTAATTTCCAATATTTTTATTTTCACACTACAGTGGCCTTTTAAATAAAGTTAATTGGTGAATACAATAAAGAAAATGGTTGTTTTATATTTATATACATTTACACAAATTATTTTTACTTAATATAATCAAAAATATAACCTCAACTGTCGACTAAAATTTAATTAATAAATCATTGGGTTTTAATCAGAGTTTAAACTAACGATGCCTAATATTTAATAATCACTTAACCGCTTTCATTCGAATCAGACCTGATGGAAAATTTGCTGATAATTACGTGCAAATAAACTATTATATAACCAAGCGTAGTATGAGTGACATTAAGACTGTTTTTGACTGACAAGTAGGAGAAACTGGAGCAATAATAATTTCGTTTACTTTGTTCCCTTGAAAACTTATTTAAACTGAAATACCATCATTCTGTTTTAAAAAATAATGAATAAAAGCTATTCAAAACATATGCACAAAGTCAAAAAGTGTACAATATCGAAACCATTTTCGCATTCAAAAGATTTGTGACTTCAAAAACGGTACAGACTAAGCAACTTCAGAATAAAAGAAGACGAGGAAGACATAACCTAACCTAACCAATTTTATTAGTTTGTCGAAATGTGTGTTTAAATGATTCTTTCATCATTTATCAGTATTGTTGAGATTTAATCAAGCTTGTATAACGTATGGAAATTGTAATTACTTCTTCATAATTAATATTTAAGGTTAGAAAATGTTAAATTATATCTTATTAACAGCAAAAGAATTTTTGAAGATATTTCTATTTCCCCACGATTGATACTTCGATCTCTCCTATTTTACAAACTGAAGTTCAAGGTTCATATTATTATGTAATAGTCCAACATATGATTAGTAATTATTTCAAATATAGACATTTTGCGTAGGATGGAAATAAAGACACACCCACGTGCTCATCATACCGAATAGATTTATATTTAACGTCAATGACCTTCCTATTAACCCTACTGATGCTTCCTCAATACGTTTGTTGTTAATACTAATATATATTTTTATTTTTAAAAATAGTGAATTGATTATGACAAAATAATTATTTGACAATACCTACCATTGATTACCAATAATTTGGGAAAATTTTATCGATATAATTTGAATGTGAATTGACCAGTATGTAAAAAGATGAAGAATTCAATACTGGTAAACGTTCAGAACCGCCAAAACTAATAAATTAGTATTTTCTCATCTAACAAATCTACTGATAAATTCTAACAAACTAGAAATGAAATTAATCAGCTGCATTTTTATTCTATACATCGTCGCTATTTTCTTTTGTTGATTATGTTGTGTCGATATTTTTTAAGTTGTTGCGATTCTCTTGTTTTGTTTTTACTCTTTTTTCCAAAAGACAATTGTGTTTCTCACACCATCACGAACGAGCCTGTAACTACAAGAGCCGCAATTAAATGGAACAACATATTTTGTAAGAGATGATTCCAACATTTTCATCGATTTTAGGACGGCATATGACGGTATTCTAAGGCACTACCAGATCATAAATGCACTACAAATTCCTAAAACGTCGATTGAATTGACAAATATGACAATGTCACGCAGACCTAGGTGTGAGGCAGGGTGACGCGCTGTCATGTCTCCTGTCAGCTCGACCATCTTTAACAAATCATCGCAGGTGCTTGCCTTCGCAAACGACATAGATCTGACCTATTGAACTCTGAAGTAAATCAGAAGAAATTTTTCTAAATTTTGAGAACGTCGTAATCAAGATTGGCAGTACATGTAGCACGCATCGACAACAGCGTGCTCACACAAAAGAATCTTAAGGCTATACCAACGGACAATAGAATCAAAGGGAGACCAAGACTAAAATGGAGACATGGGGTGTCTGAAGATGCTAGAAAGATTGATGCAGCAAATTGAATGGTCCTTACAAGAAAGTCGAGGTCACCTTATGAGGCTCTAGCGCTAGTGATGAAAGATGATTCTAAATAACTCATTGAAACGTCATATTTAGCTTATGTTGATATGAAAATGTCATCATTGGTTCAATAACCATGAAAATATAATCCTCACTTGCGATTTACTTGTTAAGAAGGTTATTTACAGCGTTCTTCAGGCTATTGGAGTAACTCATCTATTGTAGTACGTAGCGAACGCTCCACGTCTGCAATTTTAGATATTAAATTGTGACATATCGCTTAATTATTTGTATGCGTTCATATAAATTGATTGGCGCGGTGTAATTCAAAAGTGAATAAGGATAATCCGTAGTACTTTACCTTAGAAAGTGAACTAAACCTTTATATAGTAACAGATAAAAAAATTTAAAGGAAGAAATCAGAAACATGGGGTAAAACTCCAAGTCTGAAAAAATAGAAAAGCATCAGATAAACTCCTGGCAGCTCTTGTCGTTTCTGTGAAAAAGATAACGAAAAACCTCCTGCGCGAGTGCAAGGCTGTACATAGACAAAGTCTACATTCGATTTATCTGAAGTAGAGGTTAACCAAATAGCCCACAGACAAGTAACTCATAGTCAAAGTAGAATCATACATGTTTTACTAGGAATTATAATATAAATATTCAAATTTTGCATTATCCTTTCGCCGAATATTAAAACTACTAATATTGTATTAATTCACGTTGGCCAAACAACTTGAAGTACCCAATTACAGATGTAATGAACATATATTCAAAATTTGTCGTTGTTTCTCAGATATATAATACAGCATTTTCTTTTCAACTCTCACAAACATTTTTTAATATGAATTTTGTTTCTATACGGTACACAAAAGTCCCTTTTGAATTTATTATCGTGAGGTCTATTCTGACACTTGTTTGTTGTATATGTAACCAAAAATCTTAGTTATAAAATCAGAATAAATTGATTTGAGCCTATTACTTACCTTTGCATTTAGGATCGGTATGTTTTTTTTTTGTGAAACTACATCTTACTAGTACTTTACCTTGCCAGACACTAAATGAGGAAATATATCTACCTATCAGTCTAGGTTCAAACCTATTAACCATTCCATTAGCGTAACAAACAATTTAAAAATGAGGGATAGTACTGGTCGAGAAGATAGATGGTTCAACAAGGTTCTGTGTCGACTATACGAAGCTGTACTTTGCCACCAAAAACGGATCCATTGTTAAGAATAATCTTAATGTATATACACAATGTTATTTAGAACTTAATACATTCAGAGATGCTTCATCCTAATTAATAGTGGTACTATTTTGGTTCAGTAATGTTAATAACCAATCCTGGTCTAGATTCAGAAAGAAAAATACCATAAGGAAGTTGGTTCTGTTTATGTTTTAGTAATTTATCTAACTTGAAAGTAAATCTCGTAAACCTAGACCAGAGGTGTTTAGTTTTGTTTTCCTCTTGGATCAATTTCAAAATATTACTGTCTTTGATCAACCCCCTGCTACTATATTTCATATTTCCAAAACTCCTACACAAATGTGAAAATTTAAAAATGTGAACTTGTTCAAACCCCTCTTGAGTCTCTGCCATGATCTCTGGAGGTTGAGAATCACTTATCTTAGGATGAAAATTTTTGTAAACCCCTGTGGAGCCCTTCGTGGACCTCTGGTATTCACCTAGACCACTTTAGGATTCACTGAATCGGACAAAGAAAATCAGAGGAATGTTATAGCCAGGATCTAACATTATTTTCAAAATGGAAATATTCCTAGAAGGAACATCAAAACAACAATGAGTTGAAAATATTTTTTTACAAATATAGGTACTTAGAACTCGGGAAAAAAATGCAGTTTTTGCTTTTTTCTGTAGCAAGTTTATGTTATTACAAATAAAAGTACGTATAAACCAGCGAGGTGAAAAGAAATAAAGAAGAAGAAGCAATACGTGACATGGATATTATATTTCGTAAGTAACCGAAGACTCTCTGAAAATCCAACCAACGAAGGTGCTACAAATTCGGCCTGTACCCTGTTAACCTTACCTAACCTAACCCAATCTAACCTACCCTAACCTAAAAAAGTATTCATATAATAAGTGATCAGCTAAAATGAGTTATATTCAAAACTATGAAGTTGTATAAAATTGTTAAAAACAATTCCACCTTCCATATATTGTAATTACCTCCCTCTAACAACCGATAACATTCGATAGGGGGTGGGGGATGATTTTTAGATAATTACCCGTGTTTTACCATGCAGTACTGCATCCAGTCTTCCTTCCAATGTTCAGGCATACGTTGGAAAGCGAATGTTTGCCGCAAACGTATCGTGTAGTACCGGCTTTACAATTTCAAATTTTGAACCCAAGCAAACAGACGCGAAACTTAATAAAATGAATATAATAAAAAAGTAGAGACAAAAACGAATCTTGTAATGTGTTTTTTTTATAAAAATTCATCGGTAGAAATATAGAAAAATGTGGTTTTAGGTACGCCCATGTCAGATTGGCACAATTGAACTAGAGACTAGACGCCAAATTCTATTATTGGCCTTAATTTATTCTTGGAGTAGAATAATTATTCTTAAAATTATGATTTAATCAATAATGTATATATATATATATATATATATATATACAGACAGATTTTTACGAGAAATAATGATAATATATTTGTACAATTTTTTAAGATAAATACCAATTAAAAAGAGTTAATTGAAATGATTTAATTTCCCTTTTTTCCCAATAGATTTATATCTATCTATACCAAATCCCACCCTGTAATATATGTGAAAAACAAAATACGAAAGTGTGCTGGGCGATCAAATTCTGGGATGTTTGGTTATAGGACGCAAAGGCGCCGGCCGTTCTGGAGACTGAGTATTGGATGGGGATGGTGGAAGGTCGGTTATAATAATATTTGTTACCCGCCACGCCACTACCACGAACGAATGCTTTTTTCGCTAATATAATTTTGCACTTTGTCTAATGAAATAGGTATGCTGACACGAGAAATATTTCAAGTTTAACAGTGTCTTCTCAGAATTTAATATTTCTTGTAATCGAATTGAAATTATTTGAATGCGATGTTTAATGTTCAGATACAGGTAAGTTGATTATATAAAGTTTATTTAAATAAATCTTTTATATCACAACAGTATATTTACAACTAGAATAACCGCTTATAACTGGTATTTACAGTCCTGAGCTTTTTGTGAAGGGAAAATATTAATAAAAACAATTTTCGTTTGCCACAATGACACTAATAGAAAAATATGTGTAACTGGTTACAATATAAATAAGCTATAGTATTTTGAATTTTGCTACTAGGTATTTTTTATGAGTTATTGGATTCGAAACATTTCATGATTTTAAATCCAGACAGATTTTGTTATATAGACCGTCCTGTTATTCGTGGAAGAGACCTTGATGATGGAAGGCCAGTGCAGGGTCGGCCTTAGGCAACTACACCTAGAGAAAATAGATTTTTGAGATTACAAGCTTTACGAAGAAGACATGTAACGGGTAAGAGCCCAGTTCGCACAAGAATATGCGCACTGGAATGTTGAGGTTCCACGTAAGACCTTCAACACATTGGAAGAAGGTTTATAATGTTTAAGGGCTTACACAGAATTGGTACTGTTAGATTAGTACACCAGTACCTTCGAGAGGTATTGAGCATTTGTGGGACAATGTTTATATAAGGGTGAGATTTGATACCAACAACTGCAGTAGGTTTTTATGACTCAAAATTTCGTGGAGGACTTGATCAAAAGTATGCTACGGCGTTGTCGTGATGTGATATATATTTCCAATATCCCTACTTCATTTTTACCACTTAATGTAGGTTTCTATTCTCTTTTTCCTCTGAAGTAGCTCTCACATGCGTATAAATTTTTTTAAATAAACCATTGTCTGTCTGACGGTGATTTTCATTCTACGGTTATGTCTTTGTAACCGTCTCTCACCACCAAACATAGACAACGATAGTTTTTTTGCTTCAAATATTTTTAACGCACCGTATATCTGTATTTCTTTATTTATTATTTCACACTACTATCCGTAATTATGTCTGTTGATTCATTTATCAAAAAATTTAAATCATACGATACGCCAATGATATTCACTTTTCCTTTGGTATGTTAAGCTATTAATAACCAGCGATTATCGATTGTTTCGTTTCATATTTTTTTCAATTTGTTTTGTTTTACAAATTATTAGAATTACTTGTTTCAATAACCGACAAATTTTTATCTATTGTTATCAGAGTTCTCAGTATCATGTTTGAACAAATTACATTCAAATCGTATTTTAAAGATACTAAATTCATAGCTTCTTGATTGATATAATAATAATCTATCCTTGAAATCATTCGTGAGTTGACTGTTCTAAGAGCACGTCCGGTTCTGTGGTAATAATTCATAGAAATAAAAAACGACATTAAACACCACATGTTACACGTTAGTGAATTAAATGGTTCTCTCGACGCAAAGAGGTAGGCAAAAACTGGTATTCTGATTCACAGAACGAATTTTGTTTACCAGACAGACAGGTAAGTCAGTCATAGACATAGATAAAATTGTAATAGAACTTTCACAGACACGTGGTTAGTGTTGAAATTAGATGAGTATGTGTATTTATTTTTGTACATTAACGGGTATTCATCAAGATTTAATGGGTTAAGTAGTACTGTTATTTGTTTAGCTATAAAATAATTTACCTACATGTTTATACAGTTTGCTATTAATTTCAATGTTTAAATATTGTGCTGCCAGTGACGGACTTTTGATATTTTTCAATCGGTTTGTAATTTATGGTGTAGAATGAAAACAAGTAATAAAACCATATTTTTCGGATGTATTGAATGAGTGACATGAATAAATGTTTTTGATTTTAGTTATATTCTAATGAACACAATACATTTTTTAGTTTTCAGCCTTATTGAAATACATTAATTGCATCTCGAATATCTTTGACTTAAAAAGAAGTTCAAGATGTGGTAGTATGTATTTGAAGGCTAATATTTGTACTAGAGAATTCCATTTTAGTTTTATAATAGGTGTATTAGTATTAAAATCAATTACACATAAAAAAAATAGCAAATAACGATCCTCGACATGATTACATCTTTCAACGTGTATAGTTTGTTAATTGCTTATCTTGTCTTCCTTAATTGATATGAATGGTTCAATATCAAGATCGTGGATTTACTTCATGGACGTTCAGACGTGCAAAATTGTTTTCACAACCACCGAAAACTTTTTGTTGTACATCTATATTAATTCAATAGAGTTGTATAAAAAAAATTTTGGATTACCCTCGTACAGCTTGGATTATAAATTCTATTTTATTAATTGGGAATACAATTTTGATCAGAAAACTTTGTTCAAGTGATGATTTTTTTTAGTGTAACTGCAAATATAATCGATATACAATGAATATTAAACAAAACACTTCATTTCGTTTCAGGCGATAAGACCTGATAAAGAAACAAGCAAAATGCTGATTAAATTTCAACATTAATCGTTATGAAGTTTTTTTCTATTATAATCGTAAATACTCCATGCAGATATGTGACAAAATATATAGAAAATATGAAATATGATTACAAGAAGACTTAGTAGAGTAAATATTACAAAACTAGTTGTGTGTTTTATAGGAATTATACATTCGGTAAGTTCACATCTACCTTTTGTTTCAAATTAATAATTATCTTAGTAACGTTTGAATACAATTGTTATTTTCCAGATACTCCTGTACATTGGTTTAACCAATACTTTAATTGATGCCCCTCATTTTGAAAAAGACGAAAAGTTAGAAAACAGAGAAAATATAGAGGCAATTATTTTGTATACCGGACATTTTTTAATTATATTTTTATTATTTTTTTCTGTTTTTAAGGTTAGTATGTACCTATTGTTATAAAAAATAATGATTATTAATTTATTTGATCCTGTTGTAACTAAAAAAATGCTTAAAGCTGGGATTTTATACAGATGATATATTTAAAGCCGGACCTGTGCTTTAATCAGCTGTGGTCTCTACTTATGAGCGGCTTTGATCAACGTAGATAACCAGTAAACAGAATTTATTTTTATCAAAAAGGGATTTCCAATAATGTAAATACAAAATCATTTAAAAATTTTAACGAAATAGTTTTTGTGTTTTGTTCAATATACGCTACAATTTCAAATGCGATTATTTTCCAGAATGCAGTTCGTTTTTTGTTACCTTGGCTAATTGTGATGTTGTTGCCTTTTACGTACATGACATTTATGGTGCTAATAGGATTAAGAGATATGAAAACTTATTTAATAAATCAACTTCTATTAAATTTTATTATTATCGGTAAGTTTAATCACTACTGTTTCTATTAAAACACAAAATAATTATTCAGAGGCGTCTACTAAGCAATACGAAATGTTGCCTTGGTTGGAACTTGCTTTCAGATAATTTATAATGGATTGTCTTGAACTGGTTTTATTCAAAAATAAAAATTTCTTTTTTTCCTTTGTACATCTCTAAAATTTGTATCCCTTTTTTTATATTTTTTCTCTCAAATTTATTCTGTCGGTCATGATAAGCAATAAAATGACATTCCAATTTTGCGCCATCAATATGATTTGAATTTGCTAATATTTTATACCGGATGTGAAACCAAAAGTTAAACTTTACCTACACCTTTAGATGGCTCCAACTTCTTTACAACATTGAGCAATTTAACGACTTGTCAAAATCAGCTGATGCCCTTTTAAAGATGGCTGCCGTAGGATAAACAAATGCTTTTGCTGTAATTTTCTGTGTAGTTTATTAGGTTATTTCTGGGTTTTTAGCCGTTATTATGCCCATTTTTGTTGCAAAATGTCTACTTAAAGTAGACTATGCAGTATTATGCCTAGTGTATACAAACGGTAAAAATAGTCTGACAAGCAAATATATTGGCAACTTGTGGAACATGAACAGGAATCTCACTAAAGCTCTTTTGAATTTAATGAGCAACCTTAATAACTAACTAATTAAATCAGAACTTAGAAAATCTCCAGTATCAGCTTTATTAGTTCTACTGAAAGAGCTAAATAATATCTATTGAGAGAAAAGTTAACACGGGTTCATACGACAAAATCAATTATTTACCCTACGGCCACCATTTTGAATTAGGACAACTGTTTTCTTAGATTACGGTTCATAGATAAACGTCGTATAGATATCATTTCAATATTGAAATTATTGTACTGATTTCTGGACGAGATAATTTGAAATATCACTTGATCTTGATTTAAATGATACTAAATAAAATGGTTGTAAATTAACTTTACTGGACTGAAATTCAATTCTAAACCTTTTACTCTGAATTATGAAGAAGTTACTCAAAGTTGACTTTTGACGTATAATGATGGCGGTCGATGACATATGACATACGGTTAACAAAACATTGTACCATGCATTGCGATAAAAGTACTTATCCGGAAAACATCTAGACTTGTACTTTGAAAAATAATTTCTCGGTTTAACATGAATAATTATTGTGTTTTAGGTATTTGCTGGCTATTTTGGAGTATATTATTCCAAATTTATCTAAACGGAGATTTTAAAACCGTCAATTTGATAGATAGAGGATACAATATTGTTTCTTCTATATTCTTTCTCAAACGACTGAAAAATTTTCGTTGAATATTGTTTACATAAGTCTAAAATAATAAAATGTTTGAATACATTTGTCATAATCGTACAATAAATATTTTTTTACCCATAGCTTCGATAAAATTGAGTTTGTTGCTCAGATTTCAGCTGCAGTAATACGTTAAAAAATAAAGTTTTTTCTGAAAAAAAATAACAGTATTAAATACAATTTATTGTCATTATAATGCCGATAAAACTCTTTTTTTGAATTTTGAAAAATCGAATTTTCCAGAAAAATACTGTCACATAAATACGAGCAGAGTGGAGAGTTCAATCCAATAGTAGAAGAACGAGTAAAAACGCTAATTACAAGCAGTGAATATAAATTAGTGAATAGTGTAGTGTATTTAAAATATCAATTATTTGTGCATAGTTGAATGTGGAAATAATTTGGAGGTAAGGAACAAATTCGATATTTTATCTTGTTTATCTTTATTTAGTTATTTTTATGTTTTGTTTTTTAGTTTTTGCAAGCTTTTGTTTACAAATTGTAACAATTTATTGGCAATAAAGCATTTCTCCCTCACACTTTTTTTCATAACGTTTCCACATTAAAACAATACAGAATATTAGATAACTGCTTAATCATATAGGCAGAGACCAAGTTGCAAAGGAAAGAAGAATACCTTTTTTATCCTCTATATATAATAGGCCTGTTCAAGTAGCTGTCATTTGAAAACAAACATGATGATGGACGACTGTACAGGAGATTCCTGATTACGTTATTTTTTTGTTCATTTGTAATGGCAAATAAAACACTAAACTTTCTTCTTATTTACTGTTTAACTAAATTGTACATTGAAACTAAAACATTTACACACTCTTGCTAATTGACATCAACCAAAATACATAAAATATAAATATATTATAAGATAGTAGCACAATCACACGCACACTACCAAGGCCAAAAAGCAAGTGTTACATTTCTTTTTCTATTTATCTTACGGCCCAGAGTTCGCAGACTAGACAAGCAAAAAAAGGTCTAAGAATAAAAACCACAATACAGCTTGTTGCCACGGTAACAAAATTCAGTATATGTATACGGCGAACAGATTCATAACATGAAAGAAATATACATATATACGAGGTGCGTTGACAACAACGACACACACATTTTACTTCTGTTCATTTGAATCAAAAAATGTTGTTAGTTTTTTTTTTAATTCCGGCTATTATCTCGTTCAAACATAAACAGCATCTCAACCAGCTGTCCAAGGAACATAGAAAAGATGGTTAGATTCTACAAAAAGAGTAGATTTAACAGAAGAAGAAGTGAAATATACAGTAAACTGTACAGAAGTCTAGGAAAAGAAACTTTAAGGGAAATCTGCACATCGGATTAAACTCAGATTTAGTATCCAATTTAAACAGGCTAGAGAATAGGTGAAAGCTTCATTTCTGCAAAAAACAAGATACGAAAGAGGAAAAAATAGTCAAAAAGTACAAAACATGATAAACTGTAATGTAAAAAATGTAATAATAGTAGAGTGAATAATTATTTCTGTCTACGTGAAAGATGTATGATGATGCCTACTCCTGTCTGTTGTGTCGACTGTAATTGGGCAGAATTTAACCTAACTGCTTGTATTACTATATCAATAATTTCTGAAATCCATTAGAATGCGTTTATGGGACTATATTAGTCAGTTGCAACAGTCAAATGTTAAAAATCTTGCGCCAAACTTTAGGGATAACCCGCAAGCACAGAAAATTCGTCTAGATCTACTAAAATAGGGCAAAGCCTTTATTATCTTTTTATTAAAGAAGAAGAGAAGATACTGGAGCTCCCACATGGATGTACTCAAGAAGAGCAGATTTATCGTCAGAAGACATATACTAAGTTAGCTCAAAAGTGTATTATCAAAACCTACCCTTTCTAGTGAAGCTTTAAAAAATAATTTTAGTTTACTGGAACCATACATATGGTGCATTCCCTACGGCGTCAGAAATAATAAAATTACGTTTAAAATTTGTATTATCAGGGTTTGGGGTATTGATTTGAAGTATCAACAGCTTCATAGTTCGTAGCCTTCAGCCCGTGTGAGTGCAGGGCACTCACAGATAACGTGTTTATTTTAGTGTTTCACGGATCATGGTGCTAGATTGCCCTATATTATTTGGGTTTATTAATGTTTCTGATTCTAATTATACGTAGAACTCAAGACTTTGATCCGTGTAATGATTGGGGATTGTTAAAAAAAACTTCATTAAATGAAATCGTTTTTCTACGCACTTTATAGCTAAATTTGGATTGGGATTATACAAATAAAAAAGAAGAAGAAAAAGAAGAGTTCTGCGTTTTATTTATCACAAACAAGGTAACTACAATTCTGGTTTCTTTGGTAAATAAATATTTTTGAAGGAAGAATGTACTTCTCCATGGTGATTAATTTCAAATTCTTATATCAACGATTATTTTGAAATTAATCTAACGTATTTAATTTTTTCAAAAAAAGGACTTTTTTGAATATTATATTTTAAAACTGTATACCACATAATCCATATAGCACCTAAAAATTAATTTCGTTTCAATTACTAACCATCAAAACTGATATTTTAATTATAAAACGCACCCATTGATAAAAAATTGTAAAAAACTTGTCCTGCTTCTTCCGTAAATATAACATTTAGTCCATATAATGTTACTATGATGAATGCAGGAGTTGTGATTAGTAGCCATGGTATACTGAATTTTGGATTCTCCTTCAAAATAGAAAACTATAAATGGCATATATAACATAACTTAATAAGTCGTGGGACTGACACATAGATAGCGCTGTTATTGTCAAATCTAAACGACGTTTATGAAGTACCTACTTTCAAAAAACCATGTGTAAAATTTCATGAGATTTCGATTAGTCAGAAAAAAGTGTCAATGATTTAAGTGAAGCTACCTTTGTTATTTTCAAAAAATTTCGTGTGTTATTGACTTCAAAAATTTATCCAGACTTTCAGTTTTGAGGTACTGGAATTTCATTTTACATAAGGCCCTTTTCCAGTTAATAATACTAACTGATTTTAGTCTGAGGTATAAAAATATGATTTTCATAAAAAATGTTACATACGACCATCTGGTTTTGACGAGACAATATGTAAATCAAATCTAAACTAATTTTTTACCAGAATCAATTTATGCCTTAATTCATATATAAAGGAAATAGAACTCTAACAAAATATTGAATATTTTTCTTATATATATTTTTAATTACTACTTATTTTTCTCTTTTAACTTGTTTTGAAATTATCTTATATTATAAACTTTAAAATTTACAAACTGAAATCCATCAATTTTCAAATTTACATATAGTAATATGCTTAAAATTCGTAGTTGTACTATTTTTATTGTAAAAAAAAAATAAAGAAAATACTCTGGCTAACATTTTATTCTCCTGAGTTCGACTCTGTTATATTGGATGGAATTATCAACATCTCTACTTACGTTAGCAGTTCCATAAATCAGTAACGAAACAGTAACTATTTGGACGATATACGAAAGAAATAGAAACATTTGCTCTCGTATTACAATAGGTTCTTCCAAAACAATCAATTCCCAAATCCTTTCATATAAACGTAATACAATCAACATCTAAAATACGATACTCATTTAAAAATAGTGATCAATATCTTGAACAAATAACATACATTTCACATCTCTATTAATCAAATACTGATATAGGTTATGTTAATGTTTTTATGTTTATAAATAACTTACCAAGTGTAAGAATCCTACTAGGAAGCAGTAATGACGTGAAGTTAATTTCATTATGTGGTGTCATTAAAATAAAATTTCTTTTTTGTTTTGAAAAACTAGAAAATTCACACTGGAACTCTGCTGTGATTAAGTGCAAACATATATAAATATTCACATCTTAAAGATAATAAAAGCGTAGTTGCCGCTTCGTTTTATATTGTTGAAATTTACAATAACCTCCTTCAATAAATTGATGATTTCATTGAAATTTTTATTTCTGATTTTTTGTCGAATCATACCAAATGTTATAAAGTTATCGTGTATTGTATAATAATAAATCTGTGCATATGCAGAGCTATGACGGAAATCGATTTTAGCTGTTATCGGAATTTATGATAATAATCAGATATTAATTTAACCAAGTTTGGGATCTAGCATATCTAAATAGATACGAAAGTAGCATTCCAATACGTATGCTTCAAAATATTATATTATTTATTAAATAAAATTATTATTTACGGGTAAACTTGGCAACTCCTTAGAAGTAGTTTAAGAACATAAAATAGCTGTGATTCTACCACACATTGTCTATGGTTTTCTAATACGGGGCCGGGTTTATTGATCATTATTTTTATTTTATTTACAAATATGAAATTTTTAGATTTAATTTGCTTTATGTATTATTACTATGTTGATTTAATGGTTTAGTAAAGACTTAATAACTTCCAGTTCCATGGCGGTTTTTCAAATAATGACTTACAATGAACGGAAGTTAAAGTAGTTCTTGTAATATATAGGGTGATCCCAAGATACTATAGGTTATATTTTTCAAAAATCGTGTAGGGGATTCTAATTTGATGATATAATTGTAATAAAAAAATAAATATTGTTGAAGGACTTATATGACCTACATTTCTATTTTGTTTAGAGGTTAGTTCTAAAATAAGTTCAAATGTTTACACATAAATATAATTGTGCTTATTCATTGAATAGGTACTGGTATTAAGTTTAAAGTAGAATAAATATTTTTCGATTTATTTACGTCTCTATTTCAAAAATCGATTAGCAAAAATAATTTAACGGCTACCAATAATAAATCCAATTGAACAGTTTATACAGGTGATATATTATTGAAATTTATATGTTTTTATATGCCAAATAAACGACCAAAATAAACAACACACTTGAAAGAGTTATGTAAGGTTATAAATCAAGAAATGTATATAATTTTCGAAAATACATATGAGAAATTTTGATTGTTTAGTCTCTATAATTTGATTTTAGAATATTATTTGAATTTCAACTTCTGGAAATCTGTTCACCACATCTAAAAGATTTTCAAAAGAATGTTAGAATTTTTTTTGTAAATTCCCACTTCAATGAATATGGCCGGACTGGGTAACCAGCAAAAACAATGATTTAATGAAAAGAATATTTACATAGATCTGGAGGGTTTACAATAGCTCCAGACTTAAGTTTGGGGGTGAAAAACCTTCTTTATCTCTAAATTGTTTACAAAATTAACGCCTATTTGTTAAAATGGGACAATTGAATCGAGAAGAAAATACAACAGTTTTCAAATAGGGTGAACTAATATTTGATGACAGTAATGTTAGAAGAAATATTATCTATTCAATAAGTTCCTTTCTACTTATCTGTCTGGGATAACACGAAAATTTATAGCCTACAAGGTATTTCAACTAGGTGCAGTAGTCCATTATGCTACCGGATTAGTGTCTGATGCTCTTTTGATTTTCTGGACCAAATTAATTGTTTTAACTGCTATTAAAAGTTTATTATGAGCCAGACAATTAATTTAAACAATTCTCCGATAAAATGAATATTGTTTATATTGACATTGAAAGTATATCGCCAAACGCGAATTAATAGCATCATAAAATCGCTCACAAAACAAATTATATCTAATCCAAATTATTCACAGTCGCAAAACGGATAAAAAAGTCGTTCGAAACAATATTATACGAAACATACACAATAGCAATAATGAAAACTCTACTGGGTCGTTGTAGTTCTGATAGAATCGTTTTTGAACCCATCGTTTTTATTTTTAAAGCATCTCACCGCATTTGCAATATGGTTTTGTCGCAGATTGTATCATAATCTCGACTGTATTGTGTTGTCGTCAATACTATTTGCTAAGTAATACTAAATACCTGATAAAATAAAATGAAATCAATATTCAAATACTGACAGAAAATGGTGTGTCATTTGTACTCTAATTAAAATGGGATGTGATGAAGACATTTTGAAATGTTTAGTGTTTTGGACTAACTTCATACTAGCAGTAAGTACTTCGTTTGAACATGAATTATTTATCTTGAAGAAGTTTCAAGTGAAGATTTCTTTTGATAACTTAGCAGTTTTTTTATTGAATGTGTTAAATTTGTTGGATATTAAACTTAAAATAGGTAAATAGAATATATTCTTCTGTTTGTAAATACAGGGTTGGAGTTAAAGTTAAAATAAAAATAGGAAAATATTAACGATAAATGTCATAAGTGAATAATATCCTTAAATAAATAGTAACATCATTCAAAATTGTTGTAATTAAAAAAGCAGTAACGTTATGTAACAGTGATACCAACCGAAATCGTTTAATTTACATGAAGAACTTAACATATGCAGTAATATACTGAATATGTCATGTTGTAAGTTTTATTAACTTCGAATAGTGCGGAACCTTGCGATCTTGTACGCCATTATACATGGTTGAATTAAATTATACTGACGGCGCGGGAAAATCAAATCGGTGACATTTTTTTTTCTAAATTGGTACAACTTCTTCTGATGTTGTTTTGAGCGCCGTATCCCAACATATGCAACAAAAGAAGAGGAAATTTTCAGTGGAATCTTGGAAATGTTGCAAAAGTGTTTTGGGCAATCTAAATTAAGGTGAACGCGAATATTTGAGTATCACGAAGCACTCAGTGATGATCTAGAAAATTTGCCTCGTGCATTGTAAGTCTGGACAGGTTTATCAATAATAGAATGATAACTAAAAATTCTTAAAAACAAAACGTTATTACAAAATATAAATTTGTAAACGGAAATCGAAAGTAAATGACATTAACTTCTCGGTATGTTTTCTAACCTCAATTTCTATAATTAAATATAAAGTAATTAGTGTAAAATTTCTAACTGCGACGAGATGCTCGTTCCTTTGAGAAGTGAACAAATAAAATGTGTTGCTAATAACGTTCTGCTTTCTTATTTTGATGCATTATTATATAACAATAGCAGTTTTCGAAAAATTTCAGTTAGTTGGAATCGTTCTTATATCACTTGGAATTATTTATAAAATAAGTTTAGAAGAAATTTCGAACGCCATCCCTAAAGAATATGAAGATCTCATTGTGATACCTGTTCTCACCATACCTCTAGGAACAGTCCTAATATTTCTTGCAGTATTCGGTTGCTATGGATGTCTCACTGAGAGGATCAAATACGTTGCATTGGTAAGTTTCAATTGGCAATCCTGCATTTTTTAATGTCAAAATCCCAAGTTAGTAAGTATCGACTGTCGTTGATTCGCTGCTCCCGCTACTACAAGACCTTTCGGAAACTATGATCGGCTTAACCAGATTGTAGGAATTCCAAGTTACCTTTTATTGGGAATTCCAAATGACCTCTCTTTCATAACCTTCTTAATATCCGAATAGCAATTAACTAAATCCTCTCCGACATGTCTGATACACGTTTTAGGAAAAACCAGCATATCAACATACGTGCACTTTCCACATTGTTTCATGACACCCCCTCCTAATACACGAGTCCAGGCAAGACGTTGACATTCGTTGACTCGAACGCTCAGATCTCAGCGGAGCTACTCTGCTCTTAGAGATTCGGCACGCGCCGCGTTGGTATTTATGTAAATATATAAATAGTAATTCTAAGTAGTTGTTGAACTTTGATTATTATGCTTAATCATGATCTAAATGTTCGGAAACTAACCTGGATCACGTTCAGCGTCATCATCGCTTATTAGGGGGGTAAATTGTTGATAATCTAGAATTTATTACCCAACTAAATTAATAACAGTAACGTACAAAAAAGTGATAAAAATCAAAAGTTCGCGTAGATCAAATTTGATATTTTTGATATTTTTTTGATTTTTCATTTTGTTCAATATTTTCTACGCTTCAGTAATAGTTTTCATCAAAGCGTTTTTATGGATGAAATTAATTTTTTTTTATAATTGTTTAGTATATAGCGATCTTGCTGGTGGTATTTATACTTCAACTTACCATAGGAGTAAACTCCTTTTATAAAATAGGAAACGCAACAGTTTTCCAAAACAGATTAGACACGACTGTAGAAGATATATTTGAAAATTATACCTGCGAAGAAAATGCTAATATTGTTGATCTCATACAACACAGAGTAAGTGTTTGAAATCTTTTATATTTCATGTAGTTTATCAATTTTATTTTAGTTGAAATGTTGTGGGTATAACGGATCAAAGTATTGGATTGATAGTATACCAAGTAGTTGCCGTAAAGTTGATTCCAATGATATTTTCGAAAATCCTTGTAACATTGAAATATCTAATTATATACGACATTGTCAAATCGTTCTTGGGATTTCTATATGTCTTTTATCACTAGCTGAGGTAAGAGTTACATAAGTTTGAATCAATCTTTAATTTGCCTTCAAGGAGCCCTCAAACTTATCCCTTCATAAACTCGTATCGTAAAAATCGACAGGATTCAGATCTTGTCCAAGTTATAGATAAATCAGGGCTTAATTCAAGGCCAAAGACACAGTTGCCTGATTTCATCTTCGTTTTTAGTGGTGCCACTATAAAAAATCGCACACAATTTAAAAGTGGCTACAGATCTTCAAATTTCATGTATCACCTGTGCAGCCCAGCACAAAGATCAAAGCTCACAATTTACAAGACAATAATCGGTCCCGTAGGCAGATGCGAGACATGGACTATGACGATGAAAAGCGGATTTTAACCTGCTAGGAATGGAAGATCCTGTGAAAGATTTTTGACTCTGTTTGCGAGAATGGTGCGTGGAGGATCCGGAGGAAAATACTGAGATGAGACAGATGGTGGTGTTTACCAGGGGAGCGCGTCTGAGGTGGCTGGGACACGTGGGAAGGATACCTTCTGATCGAAACTCGCGTAGAGATATGTATGGAGTTCCTGGAAGTGACTGAGAGGTTGGAGGACGTTGAGGCGGAATTGATCCAACTAGGGCTTTGACGTTGGAGGCACCATGCTTGGTTCTCAAGGAACCGTAGCGCTGGTTAAAGAAGAAAGATGATAGAAAATCATATCACAATTAGAATCTTTGTTTGAGACAATTCGCTTTTGATAATTAAGTTAAATTAAAATATGCCACCTTGTAACTAAACTGATGGTGATTTCGCTTGGATTTCTAATTATTTGTTATAAATTTTCGTATTCTGTTTCAGTTTGTCGCTTCAATAATCTCCGTGGCTTTTGTTTATTACCTGAAGATTCATACTAGAAGTTTTATCTTCATCAAAGACTGCACTTTTGATAACGGACTGCTTTGACTTTTATTAAAATATTCTTTTTAAGCTATATTTGTAATAATACTTTTTGATACTAAATATAAATAATTCTTAATAAACCGTTTTTTATTATTTAAAAAAGACACAGCTCCTTCTATGTTTATATTCATATTATAGCTATTTTCTTTTGAACAATTTATATTTAAATATTTCTTCAATGAATAATCTAACTCGACATATTTTTTATCAACATTAATAATAAATATTACAGTTTTAAATGCCTATACATTTATTATATTTTTCAAAATCACCTACTCGAATTTACTAATTTTTCGATATAAATCAAAAGAAAGAGTTTTCAAAATAATTTTATTCCAATCTGAAAATCCTTACTAGAAGGTATTAACGTGAGAATCACCCGAGCCAATCCGCCCCTGCTGTTTGTTTACGTTTCTAAGAAATCAATTTTAATTATAATTATATAAATTATACACGATAGAAAAAAATTATATTCAATTATCACGTTAACAAGATAAATACATGAATAATTATGATACGATACCAACAATATTTCATATTTAGTTATAGTATGCCAAAAATCTCAATATTCTTAACATTCAATCTAACCTCAAATATTTATATTGATTCGATTTACTTTTAATAATCACAAGAGAGTATGTTTTAAAATAATACGATTTTTTTCAACTTTAAAATGTAACAAAATACTTCACCACAAGTAATTTAAATGTAAACGCGCTTCCAAAAATAACGATAAGGCGCCGCAAGACTTTTTGTATGGATAGATTTCCTGAGTACTGTAAAGAAACAGCAGGGTCGGACTGGGTCGCTACGGTTGGACACGAAATTAATTTAACGTTAATAATAATATTATACCAAAGAATTTAATAAATTTAGCACAGAGATTGAAATTATATATTTGTTTAATGATAATCTTTCCGATTTCTCTAAATTCCTTCAAATAAAGATTTGTAAGTAATACAAATTACAACTTGATAAAAACTGTTTTTTGTTGGTTCTTCAAAGTGAAGTAGTTTAATAGTCACAAACATATAAATGAAGCATGTATTCTTCAGTTACACTGCGGTACTTTCGATGGCTTTTTCAGGAAAAACTACTGGGTTGATGTTGGTGTTGCACGTAATTTCAATAACGCCTGATTTCACACTATTGTATTCTGCTAATTCGTTGTAGAATCCAACCATACAGTAGAGACCATACCAAAGAAAGACTAAAAATACTTGTACTTTAGCCACTACACTACGGAGACCTTAATAATACGTTTTTTTGGGCACTACTGCTTAAAGTATGTTTCTTTTCGCACTAATGCGTGAAGTTTTAGTTTAGTCGAGATATACTTACAACATACAAGTAGAAGACCAGCAAGACTAAATGATTTATATTCGAATACGTTGATTGCAGCAAAAACTGTGATAATAAAAAGATTCGTCATTTCTAAAATGATGTAAAGAAATACATATTTTTCGCACCCCTAAAATAAATATAAATATTACAAACCAGTAAAACAATATGGAAGATTTTGTTACTAAAATACTATTGTTGTATAATTTTTTAAAGATATTTACTTTAACCAAAGCCGCTATGATAACACCAGCAACAAATATGTTGAATATTCCCAAGATAAGAGCTAAAATTAAATAGAGCTCGTCTTCTCCAGTTTGGTGGTGATACAGTGCTACACTTGATGCTACAGTGGCGGTTATAGAGAACATCTACAAATAAATCGGTTTCATAGATTATTATCCAACTTAACACCAATCTACAGCAGAATGTAACGGATGAAAAAATATAAATGTATCTCAGGTTACTAGAGAAAAAATTTAGTCCCCGCGGTATTCTTTTTTGAGCACTTTCCACAATTATTTCATCTTTTGTTGTCGTGCCATTTCTTCAAGCTGGAAACAAGAATAATAACTCGGCGATAAATCTGAAGAATCTGATGGATGTTATAGAAATTGGTAACCTAAATTATGGAAAGTTCTAACTCTTGCATTGTCCTGATTCAAACGAATATTTTTCTTTGCCAAACATGGTCGTTGGCTTAATATTCGACGTTCATTATTTCACCATTTTGAAGATTATACCTCGTGCATTAAAAAAAACTGTCTCCATGATTTCACTGACTTTTAAGCCCGTCATGGCACAGCTGTTTGGTATCTGGATTGCTGTGATGCTCTCTCGTTTTATCCAAGGTTATCAATTGATGTAAAAACTCGTGAAGTTGTTGATTGTAAACAGTACCCGAGTAAACAATCAAAAATGAAACCACTGAGCCGTGCGAGATACCCATTCTCCTACAATATCTTATACTTTCAGTATTCGATCAGCCACCAACATATCAGGATTTATTTCAAGTGTTTTGGGAGCAGAGATCTCAACAAAAAGTCTAGAATGTTATAACAATAATAACAATAAAGTAACTTGGAAGTTCAACTCACAGATGACTGTTGACATTATTTTGTTGGACAAGACAGTAAATGGAGGCGAATAATCACATTACCCTAAACTTATTGATTCTTAAGACTCCCAAAATTGAAGATAAGGAACATATATGTACCAAAAAATTGAGATTGCCACACCAACTCTTAAAATTACACCAAATGGTCCTTCAAGTCGGATATGAACCAACTGAAGGCTCGAAGGACCAGACAGTTTATTTGTTGCATGTTTTTGTGATATACTCGGAGTAGTTTATTTATGAAAAATCTCCTTAGAAGACGGTAAATGGGTGCGAGTAATGATATTTCCCCAAGTTTTATTACTCATTATTTCACAAATCAATTTGCGATTATTCGATTGAATTTTTGTAAATGCATATTGAACTGTGAATACTTTTTATTATGAAAAAGTTATTATTTAAATTGGAATAATTTGAGGGGGAGTATGTTATGGAATTATTGATAAACAATATCATAAAAGGACCTTATATGTTTGGGAATTGTGATTTAAAAAAGAGCCTCATTGTTCTCAAAAGATACCAGTCATCTTAGGCCATTTTAAGAGAATATCTGTGAAAATCGACATATCCAGTATATTACCAGGTAAAAACCTGTATATAAGGTCACAAAAATCGATTTCTTCTTCTTCTTTTTCGTCTTTTTCCTTTTTCTCTTCATTACCGTCTTCAACGACATTTGTCTCATGATTTCTGGGTCGATAATAAACGCGGTGGAAATGTTGGTGATTTACTCCACTCGTTGGTGGAATATTTGATAATTGCACAGGTTTATTCGACTTTGTTGACTTGACGTATAGTGCATAAAGGAGATGATCGATACTATCCACATATTTCGCAGCATTATAAACTACTAATAAAGTTTACATTCCACAATTAAATAATCTCTGAACCTGACAGTTTTTTTCTTCAAATGCTGCAGCAAGTTTACGGAATTTGAATAAGATGTACTCAATTATTTTCTACTTCAAATGCTATTTGTGTGTAATGAGTCCTTTAGTAATTTTGCAATTATTGAATTGATAAATTTTGGAATTATTCGAAAGAAAAATTGAATTATATCTAAAAGTTGATAAAAACTAATAATTATATATTTAGAAATGGATTACAACCTTGATATAACGAGTTTTTGAGCAGGATTACCAGTTGACCTCAGATAATTCTTTAACCGCGCGCTTTACGCCCTCTATCTCGAAAACTGTTTAAGATATGAAAAAATGTTAAATAGAAAAGTTGTAGAGAATTAAATTCTCTACAATATTGACATGGAACACAAATAGCGTAAAACCCATAGAAAACGAGATATTTGCAAAAAATACATGATGTCAAAATACAAGTTTTTACGTGATAATATACTAGATATATCGATTTTCCGAGGTCCATGAACATATTCTCAAAAAATTTATAAAAATAATAAAATAATTGGAAGTAATAAATCTTATTAAAAAAGACTTACAATATTTGTGGCCCCCATTATAGCGGCTCCTGTTTTTAAACTCATAAAATACATAAATGATTTGACCATATTGTTAATTTCTTGTAAATCACAACTAGAACCTCTAATAACTCTCAAGCACTGGTTATTTTCGAATAATTTGAACCGCAATCTGGGTACGTACCGACTGGATAAAATTAACAAGGAAGCTGAGCAACCGCGCTCTGTGCTCTATCGAATTTTCAGACACTAGAATTTATCTTTTCCTAACACGAAAGCGACGTATGAAAGTGTTTTCTTTTTCTAACCGAATCATCTAAATTTTACAGGCCACTGAGATAACGTTGAAGAGAAAGTGACGCCAGACGTCTCGGCGTCTAAGTTGAAAACATTCAGGGTGTTTCTCATGTCGATTTGGGATATAAAAAAACAGAATTAATCTAATATTAGTTTGAAGTACAAATTTAGTTGTATTCTATTGTTTTTTCTTCAAAAATTTTTACTAAAAATACATAAACATAAGTAATTTCAAATCGGAATTTTTTTCGTCACAGGGTGACTGTTAAATGTGGCCGTTTTTGCTTGATTTCTTAGCTCAAACGTTGCATAATACTCGCCGGTAATGGTCAACGAAAATTATCTCATGCGCATACCAAAAAACCGACGCCATGACCTTGCCTGCAGATGTCTTTGTCTTCGCCGGTTCTCCGTTTTCAATCCATTGTTTTGATTGTTCTTCTGTTTCGGGTGTGAAGTTATGGATCCAGGTTTCATCCATGGTTATGACACCGCAGCTTTATGTCTGTAAAACATTATCATACAGTCGATGGAAAGATCTTCACGATGCTGTTTTTGTTCCATTATGAGCAAACGCGGCACTTATCTTTCTTCTGTCCAAATTTTCAGATAATTTACAATGTACCGCACTTTTGAAATCCCTACTATGTCTGATAGCTCGCTCACTTACAGTCGACGATCATCCAGTGTCGCTTTGAGGATTTTCCTCAAGATTTCTGCAGTGTCATCTCATTTGGTCGACCATTACAATGCCGGTCTTCGCAGGTCGTTCGGCCTCGTTTAAACTCTTCTACCCAATATTTTACTTTTGATAACGAGACTCACCGAGAGCAAAAACTAGTTCAGCTCTTTTATTGGTTGAGCTAATACAGTGGTATTTTTAAAGCAACTACCGCCAAATCTAGTTCAAACCATACCAGACCATCCTCGTATAGAAGAGAAAATAGAACTGACTCTAAAAGCCAGCCGACTAATACCTAATCATGGAACAAGTACATTGGCTTATAAAAAAGTGTACTAATATTTTGAAAATAATGAAAACTGTTCGATTCTACCTTCTTAGGTATCGCCCAAGTATTCGACAAGATCTGGCAACTCAAATATAGGAATTCTGGAAATAAATCAGTAGAAATTACTCAGAATTATTGTGAATGCTCCATACTATGTACTCAACAAAGTTATTACTTGTGACCTTTGAACAAATATCTTACTTTTATCAGAAATAGGCTCAACGTATTAGCTCAACCTTTAGTGGGACCTCCCACTCAGAGAAGGCATTTTTCTTGTGACCTAACTGACAAATTATAGTCCCATAGTGTATGTTAATTTATATGTTCATTGCAAATTAGGAAAACTTCGAAGTTTTAGTTTCCAAAATAAAAAAGTTAGACCGACATGTACTTATATATTTGAAAAAAGAAAAAAATCTGATAACAAACTGGGAAAGTATGTGTCTCATTTGAAAAACGAGGTTTTTTACGATGGCGGTTCCCTTTGTTTCGACCTTGATTCACTTTCAAATTAAAACAAAAAAAAAGGTCATTGTTTTACTAAACAGTCTCCGAGGCAATTATGGCAGACCTGTGACTAAGCAAATACCTTTATGTAACTTCTTCCTGTTGTGATTCTGATTCATGGAACACTACACTAGTATCGGAACGTACTTGATTCTATTTCAATCACACACGTGTCAACTGTCAAGATAATTTTCTTTATGTCATGTCAACAAGCTTAAAAAAGTCTTAGTAACCTTTGTATTTAATTAAATACATAACACTACCAACATTTTCTTTTATTGTTTGTCGGCCCTATTTTGCAAATATACTTCAGTGTTCTACCCCTTATTCTCTATTTTTATCCTTACATCGTAAGGATGGATTCGTACGTCATTCATTGTCACCTAATTTGTAAACAAAAATTTTGTCTCCTTTATACTGCAATGTTGAAGGGTGAACAATTTATAGTGGTACTTACTTCAACTTTTTTTTGTCAGGTCAGAATCTGGTTACTCTAGTTGGTAAGTGGGTTAATAAATACTACTTTTATATATTTATACATTTTATTTTCACCATTTTTGGGTTACAATGAATGTATTGCTACAGAACAAAGAATATATCTTTGGTATCATCGGCAAAACATTTTATAAACGTACAAAATAGATCCTTCATCCACAAAAAGTCAAAATAAACTAAAATAATAAGTATAATACATAATACAAAAATATACTTGTACAATAAATTAAAGTAAAAAGTCTGTAAAAAATTCTTATTATTAATATTATAGCCGCCATTTTCAAGAGTATACAATTTTTACATAAATTCCATTTTTTATACTACGCCTTCTGTATAGTTAGAAGAATCAACCTGAGAATGCTAAAAACATTGTGATTTATCAAAAAATCTATTCTTATAGTTTTTTGTTTGTAACAACATCAATAAAAACATACCAAGATCTAGATTTTTTGATATAATCAAAAACTGCCCTAAACGATCAAATATTATTTCGTATATTAAAAAAATTTACACAAAAACGAAAAAATGTTTACATTTACAAAAGATCTTAGAGATGTATTTTTAGTGAATCATTGCAATTTTAATTGTATTGAGATTCCACAAATACTCGTTTGGGTTGTTTAGTAAAAATAACAACAAATAATACTGATTATAGGATATTCTTAATTTAAAATCAAAATAAATTAGTTACCTTCCTTCTATTTGTGTAGCGCTTCTTCTTTTTTAGTTTGGCCTCTCTTCTTATTTTCTAAGGTAAACTACTATATATGTAGTTCACCATAGACAAATAAAAAGCATTGAAGGGTTTCCAACAGTTTGTTCATTGCGAGTTTCTACTGCAAAAACGTCAAAAGTGATTTTAAGCGATTCTATAGAAAATTATAATCACTACATTTTTTGTTTAGACCTTTTTCTCATATATTTCTACTCTTTTGAGGTATGTTTTTTAAATTGTCTCGTCGAAAAATATGTGGAAATCATTTAAACAAAAAGTATAGAGATAAACTTTTTAAAATACACCTAAAATTACGTTTGACGTGTTTATAATTGCGATAAAAACAGAAATATTTGGTTTGCTGTTGGCAATACACAAGAGAGACCTAACCATGAAAGAAGAAGCGTGACACGAATAGAAATAAGGTAATATGGAGTATAAAGGTACAAGAGACCAAGAATGTAGCAAACATAAAGTTACGTACATAGGATTATAGTAAGTAAAATTTTGAAACTTTGACCACGAAATTCTATTATTTTACTTTATCGATTGATATATAACGTCACCTACCCAAGGCAAAAGATGGTGCCACGAATGGCCTAAAAAATATTTTGAGTCTAATCTGTTTCCAACAATTTCCTGACTTTGCTTCAGAATTTTTTCCTATGAATCGCCCAAATTCTATCCATAGGATTATAGACTTTTTTTAACCTCAAACATATTTTCTGTTTTTTCGTTATCGTGTATGGTAAAAAAGTTCCACCCCGTCAAGTACTGTGGCCTGAAAATTCCATTTTTTGGCTTCATCTAGAGACCCCAAACGGGGGACAAGCACAATATTTCGCATATTTTTGAAATGAGAAAAATTCAATCTCTAAGACTGGCGTACGTCAATTTAGTTTACCTTCAGTCTCTGAAGACGATAACTTGTAATCGAAACGGTTTCAGAAATAAAAATTTCCAAATTTTCATTCAATTTTATCAAACGAAAAAAATAAGAGGTTATGGTAACTGCGTTTAAAACTGTTGTTTGTTGTGTTTATTCAGTGTGGAAGTGAAGCAGTGGCTTGGGAATAGAGCATCCAAACTAGAGTAGAGCTCGGAGAAATCGTCTTAACTCATCTTTAACCATTATCAAAAACATTTTTTTGAAGAGATTATAAAGAAGCTTGTTTACAGATATGACAAATAATTCAATCCTCTATTTGAATGAATAAATTTAATTTAAATTGTATCCAAGTTTATTGATTCGGTTCAATGATGCCATCTATCGTTTTCAAAGCGTTTCTCGGTGAATGAATTTACTACAACGAGAAATTATGAGATTCTTCTAACGACCAAAAGGTGGCAATACTTTTCATACTATACATAGAGTGTTATCTTTACAAACGGATATTTGAGCCTCTTGCATTATTCTCAATCTAGGACCAAGTGGTAAACCCATCTTTTGTAATCTATCTTCGCTTAAATAAGGTAGTTCTACCATTCCTATTCGTTCCCCTTCAAATATCGTCGCGTATTTCTGAAAATGAAAACATTTGTTATAAATATTAATTATTTTATGAAATTCCGTGTCGTACCTCGTATCCTAGTTTTCGTAAAAATAATCTTAACAATGGCGGCTCATCTCCAAAAAACTTCGTCAACTTTTTCACTCTAGCGGGATTAGCCAGAACAGGTAAATCTTTGGAACTGACAGCGCGAGCTGCGCTTTGAGCTCTCACGTTCAACATGTTTGTCTGCGTCCTTAGAGCTGCGATCTCTCCTCGTATATTCTCCATTTCTTGTATCATCAGATGTTGCGTACGCATCTCTGACGATAGATGAGCTACGGATCGAGCTAACGTAACAACGTGTGATTCCAATCGTTGAAACCTGACAAAAAAATATATAATACCAATATTACCATATTTATAATTAGAGTTTTAATACCTTTTGTTGATACCTCTAATATCTCTAACCTTCTTTCTATCTTCATTGGTTCTTCTTTTATCTCTAATTGGTCTACTACTGACGGAACTTGACGGTAACGAAGACATACTTCCATATCTTCGTTTTGTAAACCGAGGATCATTTGGTTGGTACTTAGCGGGATGTTTTTTAACTCCTAATAATTTAAGTACTTCCGAATACATTGTTTCCAAACCTTCTAACTGTTTCCTGATAGCTCTAGCATCTGTAGTACTTAAATCTTCATCAGAATCACTTTGTCCGTCTAGAATCGATTCTAAATCCATGGATCTTGTTGTTGTCGAGGTCATGTCAGTATTATCTAAACCAAAAACTGTAATTTTAAAGAGTTTAAATTATTTTTAAATCTCGATATTAATAATTCAATTCACTTGCTTTGTTTTCCTCTTAAAATCGCATTGTGGTCAATTTTTTTCTGCGACCTATGTTTCTGAGGTGAACTGTTGTTCCATCTCGATTCACCGGCTACAATTCTAGAATGATTTTTACTTTTGTAACTTTCGTATTCCGGTCTACTACCGCACGGCAAGCTGAAACAATAAAATATAATCTTTTTGACAAATAAAGTAGTTTCAATCCCTTATTGGTGATGTTGATTAGAAGACTGAAGAAGATTTCCGATCGCTCGTGATGATCGCTATATTGTGTCAACAATATTAAGAAATCGTCACCTTGACGCCGTTCAAGTGTAACAACAACTTCACATGAGGTGAATGGCTAGTAGTCAGTAAGAAGAAGGAAAATAACCTGACCCCTAAACACCTGCTATTGGTCCAAAACTTACTCCAGCTCATCTGCAAGTACGCCTGTGTTTTGTACAGGATCATCTGAATTTGACGTTGGAGCAATGGGGATGGAAGCGACCGAAGACCGAGAGAGTGATTTCCAGATTGTGCAGAGTGCTTTAGGCAGTAGTTTCTGCATGATCTGCGGTGCAATTTGAATAGGATCACGAATCATTCTATCGAGAAAATTTTATTTCGTGTGGTATTTTACTTAAACCACATTGGAGACGAATTTATCTTTATGTACGACAATGCAAGGCCGCACATAGCCAGAATCGTGCAAGATCACGTTGCAGGTGTAGATTTCTTTTATATATCTTATGGGGTTTCGTTACAATTGATAGATAATTATGATGTTTTGACCGGCAGTGTACGCTATCACAAATGTTGTTAATTAATCGAGGAAACATACCTTTCGAAACCTAATACTTCATGACTTAACAATAATAACGCAACATAGGATGCCTTAGAAATTACCTGTTATGTTTATACCTCGCCGAATTTCTTGGAGTTGTATTTGGTGAAGATTGTTCTCCTGGTGATAAAGGGGGTAAAGGAGGTGTCATTGATGATACACTTTCACTTAGAACAGAATGAGGTTTTCCTGGGTTATTATTTTGTATAGATAATTCATGAAGTTTTGGTTCCAGAATATGTCTTAATTCGTTTTCGACAATATCCACCCATTCAGAATCGTGACCTGCATAAATGAAAGACATGATTATTCAAAACGTACATTAAATAAGGTTTTTAGAGAAAATCTACTCTGTGAGAGAAAAGTGGTGGAATAAATATATGTAAATTAATTTAATCTTACTGTTGTCTTGTAGGTCTCTGTATTTTCCTCTGGTGACGTTAGGTACTGAATCAAAATGATCACTATTTGAATCTACGGGTCCTGGTCTACGTCCACTGCTGTACGCAGCGCTGCCTCTACCAGAATCAATGTTTGATGAGGATTGACCACCAGTTTTATCGTAATCAGAGCTCGTGGCTGAACTAGGATTGGTTTTCTTTTGAACTTTACTTTCCTCGTCTAATTTCGCTATTCTTTGACCAACGTTATAAACACCTTCTATTTTTCCTGGAAAATAATTATTTATAACAAGATTAATTATTTTTTATTAATTTCCACCTACCTATCTCTCCTTCTAATCTCTTTCTTGGACTCCCCTGTAGTTCGTCAGTCGTTTTTTGGTCATTTTCTTTTCTGTTATCAATATTATTTCCATCACTTTTTACTACTCTATCATTTAACCCAGGAGGATCTAATCTACGTTCTTGTGAACCTTTTCTTCTCAAAAACCCACCGTCGTCACTATCCTTTTCCGTATCATTTTTTGTTTGAGTTTCCATGATATTTCCGTATGATCCTCGTCGCATTGGTGTGGGTATTTGAGGTTGAGGTTTACGGTTTGGTAATTCTTCGTGGACTTCGTCTTCGTACGCTAACTGCGGTTGAGAAGCTGCTCTTCTCGCTTCGAAACTTCTTTGGCGAAGGCTATCACGTTCTAATTGTTGAGCACTACGTTTCTCAGGAGACGACTGAAATAAAATGTATGGTGATCACTTACTAGTAAATATGAAACAAAGATGATCTCCAAAAAAATTTCTCTGGATCGAAAACTTTTACTACCATAATGTTTGTTACAGTTGATATGATTGGTTTGTTTCATTTTGAAGATTTGATCCTGGGTTCTTCTTTCTTGTAACTGTGGTTCTATTCTTCTTTCAATACTTTTTCATATACTTTAGAAACAATACTCAATACCTTGGTAATTGTTGGAGTCCATCTTATCTTTTATTAATTTACTGGTGTTATCAATATTTTCCTCAAGTTCTATACCATCTTCTTGTGTTCAATTTGCTCTTAGCTCTTATTTCTTTTGATCTTCAACGATCTGTTCACCTAATAAGATTTCCATTTCGCCATTTTTCAGTTTCTTTTCGTGTCTTACTTCTGCATTCCACCATTATGTTTGTTAGCTAGTTCTATTTATTTTTGTTATACTATAAAACTATAGAACCACTGGTTTGGTACTACTACTACAAATTGATCAAATTTTTTTCTTTGTCATTAATAAAAAATGAAAACTATTTTAATGATGATAACGAATTTGTTGTTTACTAACTTATACCAGCTTCTACATTGATGAAACTTACTTGTAAATGCTGCTGTTGCATAGCTTGTAACGGAACATAATTTGTTTCTCTGGGAGGTACAGGTACTTGTCTTCGTTGTGGGGTTGAAGCAACATAGTTGCTTTGGTAATAGAGCTGTTCTTCTGAGTGTTGTTGATTTAACATTTCTTGAGATCTAGCTTGAGCTAGTTGCTGAGAGTATTGTTGATTTTTCAATTGTTGCTGATATTGCTGTTGGGCATGTTGGGATATCATCTGCTGTTGCATGTAACTCTGATTATATTGTGATGTGATAGGAGGTTTTTGATAACCTAATAATGGAAAATTATTAAATTAAAATATGGAAAAGTATAGATTAAATATATTGCTAGAATGTACAAAAATTCATTATGTTTTATTTACCTTGTTCAATTGTAGCCTTCTTACTAACTCCTTCATCAGCGATATTACCTTGGGATTTCCTCAGTTCTTCTGCCATGTTATTTAAACCTGCTTCTTCGCCTTTTTCTTCATTTTCTTTGTTACTTTTAAATCTATTTGACAGCATATCTTTAATAGTATTGTAAGTTTTGGCCATAGTTTTATTTTTCTGATCTTTCTGAGATGTTTCTTTACTTTCTATTTGTACAGTGACATTTTGGGGGTGTGAGGTATTAGTAGGAAAGTCGTCAGTAATGGGTAATGGTCTGGAGGTGGTTTTATTTGTATCTCCAGGGGCATGCCACGCCGTTCGTGGTACGGCGCCAGTTGAATTAAGATTTTGGCCATTGTAGTAGTCTTGTACTTGGTGATAATTAGTGCGGTAAGGGGATCCATTTGGATCATTGGATTGTTGAATAGTCTGGATCAAGCCAGAATGTGTCTAAAAAAATTACATTCTATAAACAAATTTTTTACTACCCTCGTATTACATAAACATTATCCTACATGGTAGTAAAGAAAGACAAATAGTAATTAAAACTCAAAAATAATCGTGTGACTCCGCCCTTGGTCGTTAACCCATTCCAACAGGCTATTGACATGGTCTAGCCAGGCATGGCTGACCAGCACGAAGAAAATTTAAATTACAGATTAATATTTCAAATACCAAACAGAGGAAGTTTGAAAAAAAAACATAAAAAAAGATTTACACCTACAATAATTACAATATTATCGGTGAGTACTGACATAAAATTCTAGTTGCTTCTTCAGCTGCATTAATAAATACGAGGGTAGCTTTAAAACTTCTCGTCTTTTATCAAATAGATAAAGTTCAACATATTTCTATATAATTGCGGTTCGTTTTAATACCATGAATTTTATTAAGACTCTGTATTAATTTTTATCAAATAATATCAGCTGTACACACTGTACATATTTTTCATACTTTACAACAATCTAGTTTGCAGTAATTACCTTTAATAGCAACTCCTTGAACATCACATAAAGATTATTGAAAGTATAATGTGTCATGGAATGGCATTATTGAATATCAAAACTTTGTTACATAATTGAACCGAAGCTAGATCAAGAAACTGATTGAATATAATATAAATAAAAAAGTATTTAATGAATTTGAGGTTGAATATTATAAAAGTCATGTACAAAAAACTGAATATGAAAAAAAAAGAGGGAAGTATCAACTGGAAATGTTATTCGAATCTGGAAATATCTAATAATAATTAAAAATGAGAATTAAATATAAATAGACGAGTTAAATCATCTAATCAATATTGTAACTTCCTCTTAAAAATTACCAAAATATAACCTACCTTTAAAAAAAATAACTATATTATAATTGGTGGGATATACCATAAAAATGTTATATTAAAAAAAATCTGATACAGACCACACTTACTGTTTCGTTGGTATTAATGGTGAACTCAACCATACTAAAATTGAATTATACTGAGCGTTCACCACAACAAAATCAACAATAAAAGTGAACGTTCTTTTACATTATTCCCATTCATTGTGCTGCCATCTACTCATTGGCGTAACGAAGACATTTTTATATTTAGTAATGAAAAGCCGTATCTAATTATCTTTAATAAACAATAATGAATATGGAATAGCAACGTGTTGAGAAAATTTAATGAGATATTTTATATTTTTTCACAGCGTAGTTGCCATTCAACTATAGCACTAAAATTGTACAATCAAAAATTGTTTAACGAAGATAAACAATAAATAGTCATTGATTATCGTGTCAATTATCTTCAAACGGTTTATGGACAACTTGAGGGAAGAAAATATATTGTGACTGAGGTATATCACCTTAAAATAAATTAAATTAATTCATTATTAATCCAATTAATAATAGAATCTCCTTGTCGACAAAATTTTTGAGCACAAAATTAGTTACTCTCAAATCAATGATACTGAGAATTAATTTCTGTCGTTTATCTTATTTAATCTCGGTTAGGTCTATCATTTGTTGTGTTATGTGAATCTTTTATTTTGTTTTTTCTACGGCACTGTGTCTACTAAGAATATTATAAGCATGTTCCGGTGATTAGTATCATTTCTAAAGAAACACTATCGGTCGGGTTGAGGAAGAAGATACGTTTGGTATGGTAGGGATAAAAAAAAACCGTTGAAATAATTTGAGTGGCAACTAAAAACAAGAAATGATATGTAAGTTTACTCGTTAAAATGTATAAAGTGTTTTTCGAGGTTACTCAACGCATGCAAATGTTGTTATTTTGATGTTTGCACTTTCGTGGACAGCATTACAACAAATATCTCTCATGAAATATTTTGATATTTACAGTTTTGAATAATTGTTGTCTAATTAATAAGAGTTACTTCGTTAACAGTCCTTGGTGATGAGTTATAGTTCTTGGGAATGTTATTCCGATAAAAAAATACTATAGGACACAATTTTTGTCATGTACAGGTTCAATAAACTGTTAAGATATTTTCCTATTTTTATAATAGATTAATAGATGGTGTTGATAGCGGTATTTGACAGTTAGCGTTTCTATTGAAGGTTATGAACAGTGGCGGCACGTGATAAAATTGGAACTTATAGAAGTCGAATTCCTTTTGGTTTTTGGTATCTATTTACGGTGATAAACGTATCATTGATTTGAAGATTTGTCTGAAAAAATACATCGGCATGTAAGCTGTGAGGACACCACTGATACATTGAGCAACATTTGAAAATTACTAAACTTGATTGGGTTTTAATGCACTTGAATATTACCCTTAAGTTTGTTTTTCTTTTGTAAAGAGAATATTTATTCGAATATTAAATCAGAAAATACATTTTAGATGACCCTATAGTGAAATGTGAGAATTCATTTGAAAATAGATCGATTCCCTTATTAAATTCTTAGATCAAAGTGGACAGCAGCTCTATAATTAGAGTGAATATGCTACATCAATAAGTCCCGGGACAAGTACATTGCGTTATTGGATCGATAGAGTATAAAAAAGAGAAAAAAAAAGTTCTTAAATGTAAGAGAAATTCTATTTCAATACTCCATGTCACAAATTTATGAAAATTGAAAGTATTGCGCTTCCAGTTTCTTAACCACTCAACTTACATACCAAATCTGGTTTCCAGTTACCACTATCTCTTCGTAGACCTTAAAAAAACTCAAAGGAAAGAGAATTGGGTCCAATAACGAAGAGGTTGTAGATTAGTTTGGAAGCAAAAGTAGTAAGAACTGCTCTGATCAGAGTGAGGGTATTAAATCTTCAGATTCACTCTCTGGTTATTTTTTATCGCTAAATCAGTTGAAGGGATCAAAGGATATTAAACGAACATGAGAATTATGATAACTTAGTATTGTCTGTAGATAGAGGTAGAGTATACGTATCTATACAATAATTTCGATTCTTAACTTGACTTTCCGTTTGCCGTTACCGTAGACGTTTGCTGTTACAAAATTAAACACATTGAAATGCGTAACACCATTCATAGTTGCCGTTTGATGTCGCTGTTTGCTGATCGGTTTGCCGTTGGCGATTTCAGCATAAACGAATTTTTTAGACGACGCCATCTGAAAGTTGTTCGTTCTGTATTCATTTACATACCGAAAGTTGCGTTTTCAGTGTTCCGTGTAGTGAAAGTGACAGTTGACAGCTCCGTACTGCGAAACACTTTCGGGACGCTCTGGAGTAGCCACTTCAATGTTGACAGTTGACAGTTTCACTTCGATGCTTTTGCATAAGTTTTGTCTAAATTGATGAATGACAATGAATGATGATGGAAAAGAAAATCTCAGCGATGAAGAGTTATTAGTTGCCGAATATTATAAGTAAAATGTTTACTATTGTAGTACTTTCAGTCCTTGGCATACAAATAACTATTATCTATTCCTGTTGTTTGTTCGTAGTAGCTTTTGTGGCAATAGAAAAGAGCAAATCACATCCGTTTGGGTTTGTCATGTTTTTCCCAATAAAAAAAATCTTTTTTTCCAATATATCGTCCATAAATAGTACTATGAGGAAAACCACAGATTTATCACGACAACTAAAATCAATACACACGTCAAAAATAATAACATTTTTAGGTTAACGCAGCAACGTCAAGTTTTTGAAGATGGTGTAGAACTTGCTACGAACGTCAAACGTCAACGTCATCCGCGAACGTCAACGAAATGTCATGGAACCGGCCTTTAAATTTCAAAAGGATTGATTTTAGAATACAACTTTGGTTATATAAATAATATTTTAGGTTATTGTATATATACATCTTATATATATATAATGTAGAACTATCAGATGATGTACCTAACTGTATGTTTACTCCGTAGGGTTACCTATTTAATCAGTTAACTGTGTAAATCCATGTATGTTATTTGAAACAACCTTGTAATATTGGCTAACATGAATATCGTAGGTAACTACCGCTGAGTTCGCATCTCATCTGTTATTTCACCATTGAATTACTTATAACTAACAGAACAATAACTGGGATATCATCAATCTACATGCAATGAGCTGTCCCTGCCATTTCACTTAATGTAAAGGAAATTTATATGTCATAAACTTGAAATGAATGGCTTTAAATTTAATGCATTTACGTTTCTTTTTGTTTGCGCAAAGATAATTTATCTTCGAACGATAATTTTTTTATATTATTTGGACGGCATACATTTCTACCTGTAACGTATTATACAGACTCGAACTCTAGCTATAAAAATTTTAGTGATATAAACCATACATGGTTGCCAATTTTTTGCTAGTCAACAATCTAAGTAAAAGAAGCTTTTAGTTATTCAAAGTATGTAGTCTAAATTATTCAAATACTGACCTGATCTGGAAGAATTTGATGGTTTTGCGTCCAAGCAGCCATTTGCTTGGGAGGAACGTCGGGAGCAACCGCCACTTTACTTCTTTTCTTGTAATCGTGAAGTATTGGTATTTTGGAGTTTTTTTCTGTACTGGAAAGTATCACTTCTCTTTCGATCTGTAACAACGATATATCATATCATTTCGCATAAACTATCATTTCAACTTCTCGAAATAAATGCTTGCATTAACCCATATACGTTAAGATGCCGACAATATTCATTTTCTCTCTCGTTCGAGACACTTTATCTATACTGCACATGCTTGAAAATTCTCCAAATAACAACTGTAGCGATCGGAGGAGAGAGAGAACGATACATTATTTGTTTCACTTAGTTGGAACATCTCCCACTGTACTATACAGTTATTTTATAGGTTAGTTTGTTCTTCTTTCTTTTATAACTTGTCATTGTTTTATATAATTATGCAGTATAAATATTCTGACGTTTCAAATTTTTTTTTATCGGTACTTTAAATGTAATTTGCGAAAATCAACATACCTATTAAATTCTTAGATCAAAGATGCCGACAATATTCATTTTCTCTCTCGTTCGAGACACTTTATCTATACTGCGCATGCTTGAAAATTCTCCAAATAACAACTGTAGCGATCGGAGGAGAGAGAGAACGATACATTATTTGTTTCACTTAGTTGGAACACCTCCCACTGTACTATACAGTTATTTTATAGGTTAGTTTGTTCTTCTTTCTTTTATAACTTGTCATTGTTTTATATAATTATGCAGTATAAATATTCTGACGTTTCAAATTTTTTTTATCGGTACTTTAAATGTAATTTGCGAAAATCAACATACCTATTAAATTCTTAGATCAAAGATGCCGACAATATTCATTTTCTCTCTCGTTCGAGACACTTTATCTATACTGCGCATGCTTGAAAATTCTCCAAATAACAACTGTAGCGATCGGAGGAGAGAGAGAACGATACATTATTTGTTTCACTTAGTTGGAACACCTCCCACTGTACTATACAGTTATTTTATAGGTTAGTTTGTTCTTCTTTCTTTTATAACTTGTCATTGTTTTATATAATTATGCAGTATAAATATTCTGACGTTTCAAAATTTTTTTTACCGGTACTTTAAATGTAATTTGCGAAAATCAACATACCTATTAAATTCTTAGATCAAAGATGCCGACAATATTCATTTTCTCTCTCGTTCGAGACACTTTATCTATACTGCGCATGCTTGAAAATTCTCCAAATAACAACTGTAGCGATCGGAGGAGAGAGAGAACGATACATTATTTGTTTCACTTAGTTGGAACACCTCCCACTGTACTATACAGTTATTTTATAGGTTAGTTTGTTCTTCTTTCTTTTATAACTTGTCATTGTTTTATATAATTATGCAGTATAAATATTCTGACGTTTTAAATTTTTTTTTACCGGTACTTTAAATGTAATTTGCGAAAATCAACATACTTTTGTCATTGTTTGTATAACATTGAAAAAATATTGTACGTAGGAGTATGCATTAAATCTTGGAATGTATACGTTCGAGTCACGGGCGTAGTCAAGATTTAGTTTTGAGGGGGGTTTGGTTTGAAGTAAATAAAACAATAAAAATATACTTATATGAAATTTAATATCTACATATTTATTATCAAAATTACGATATCGGTATTTATAAACTTTAAATGAAATGGTTAAATTAATTTCGTTCCTTTGTTCTAAATCTAAAACCATTAAAGAAGAAATCTTCGGCTTGTTTTTTTCAAAATATATCCACTACTTCATGTGCATGAATTTCTTTTTCATAGAGCGATTTCATTAAGTTTGTTTTCACTTGTAGTGTTTCGTAAATAGTTTTTCAGTCTCCTTAAACTCGAGAAAGATCTTTCTGGGGTAGTAGTGTATACAGGAATAGTAGCCAAGATTTGTAGTAATTTTTAAATATTAAAATTGCTTCTTCAATCTCAAAACTGGCAGTAAAATTTGAAGGTAATATAATAATGCTGATACTACTTTACGATGTTTGGTAAACCTTTCAACCGATTGTTGAATTGTATGATCAAGAAATGGTATAGATAATAATTATTTGTATGCCAAGGACTGAAAGTGCTACTTTGTTGGACGAGTCTGAAATCTGAAACGAGTCCAACAAAGTAGTATTTCAGCTGCGGCGTACACAACATTTTTTAGACCAAGCATAAAATCCAAAACTTTTTCAATTACACTGCCACAACATTACTTTTTGTAAATAATTAACAAATTAATATTGATATTGCAAATATCATTAAGTACATTATATTCTTCAATAAATGAAACGTTTTCCTTTGGGTTTTTCGCCTTTTTTTGGTGACACTACTTCATAAAGAGCTCGTACTGTTTTTCGTACCTTGCACGAGATTTATCCGGCAACGAATTAAGAACGGCCGCGTTGCTTTCTTCGGTGAGATCAGGTGGCGTTAATTCGAGTAACGTTTCATTGCTGATGTTTTCTTTTTCATTATCAATCATTGTTATTCATTAATTTAGACAAAACTTCGGATAAAACAAATAATTTCAGAAAATTAAAAATTTAAGGTTATGCAAAATCATCGAAGTGAAACTGTCAACTGTCAACATTAAAGTTGTATACTCTAGAACGTCCCGAAAGTGTTTTGCAGTGTCACTTTTAATACATGGAGCACTCAAAACGCAACTTTCGGTATGTAAATGAATACAGAACGATCAACTTTCAGATGGTATTGTCTAAAAATTAATTTTGTGATACGTGCATACATCCAATGCAGGAATGTTTGTTCTATTTAATTGTCTTCCGACGACACGTGTCATTCGCAGTATACCACCATTTTCTTCCAGTTTCTTCTTAATTTCTTGCAACTGCATCTGCCTCCCTTCAAAAGATGACGCTAGGTGCTACTGTATGTATTCAAATGTAATAATTTAACTCTCTTCAGTCCTCGTTTTTTTTCGGTATAATATTAGGTAATAGTTTACTTATTTCCTGGGGGTTTGAACCCCCAAAAACCTTCTCTTAGCTACGCCCGTGTCTAGTTGTTATAAAACAAACATTTGATATAAAATAGAAAGTGGTTTTGAATGTTTGATCAGTCACAACGTTTTAGGATTAGTACTTGTTACAGATATTTCAATCTTATATGAATATTTCCCTTTATTAGTTCTTTATATATATAATTTAATATTTCTGTTTATAAGATTGATACGTGATGTTGTGACTGTACTTCTTCTTTGTAGAATTATGTTGGAGGAATTTAAAATAGTTTGATTAGTATAGAATAAGTAGTAACGGCATCAAGACTTGGAAGTTTGTTTGTTTGGCCACCTAGATCTCCAGACTTAACTTGTGTAGATTTTTATTTGTGGGGTCGAATAAAAGATCTCGTTAACACTAATACACCGACGACAAGAGATAATATGATTGAACGAATACGACAGACAATACGAATCATTTCAATAGCAGAAATTTGTCAGTGACTGATTTCATGTATAGAAAATGATGGACGACATCTTGTACACCTAGGGCACAATTAATTACGTAACTATTCATCGATTTATGTTGACGATATCTTTCGAGAACAAGTGTTAAATAACATCTGCTAAACTAAAGCTCCATCTCAATAACCATATACTATAAATAAAATTGTAAAAACTAGAAAAATGAACAAAGATACAATTTAAAAATATAGGTTATAATAACAGACATTAATAATGATTATAAGGAGTGAAAATGAAAATTTTGTTCTACTATTTCTACGTAAAAACGAAACATTGTACATAATTTCGCTATTCATAGATAAGAAAATAATTTCGGTTCAGAGAGGGACAGTAATTATATTAAAACTTATCTATATGTATGCAAACTAATTCGAAATCAAGTTTCAACTTCTCCAACTAGTAGAATAATACAGTAGATATATATTTGGTAACTTATATTAGTAGATATAACTTTACATTTATTATTGAATTAAGGTATTCACATACCGAATAGGAATTTTAACCACAAATTCTAAGTATAAACTGAAGTGAGACCTAGCTTGGTAATAAGTGCGGTTTTCGGGGGATGAGGGAATAATATCGATACCAGAGGATACTGCTTTTGATTAGGGAATCTAACAAATTGTCAAATGAACTGATTTAAAAAATCCCACCGTGGGGTAATCGAATATTTTTATCTTAAACTTCTACGTGCAGATTTATTTACTTTGTGAAGTTGGTTGTTGGTTTTTATACCGCATTATTTTCATATTTACAGCGAAAGTCCTTCTTAAATGTTTGATATTTAAAGAATAAGGCAACTATGCAGTGTTGCCAAATCAATTTTATTCATCAATGAATCAATTTGCCTCAAAATAGGCTTCAGTTTCAGCAATTGCTTCTTCATTTGAGCTGAATTTCTTATCGACGAGTATTTTTTTTGAGATCAGGGAATAGCCAGTAGTCACTGAGGGCCAACTTTGAACTATACGGTGGATTCGTTCAATTTAACCATATTGGCGAAACAGTGGTTTTTTCTTGGAGATATAACCTTCCCAGCTGACTGTTGCACCTTTGAAATCTTCAGATGATGATCGATACAATTCCGGAGTGAAGTGATTGATAAAGTGATTCATAAATCCATTTCATCAATACGTTTTGTTTTTGATCGATTGTTCGTAAACGCGGTACCCATTTTAAAAAAAGGTTTCTCGTGGTTAAATATTCATCCATAATTGTAAACATTCTGCCTTCTGAGATCTTTACCGTCTCAGATATCTGACGCTATTACAATTTACGATTAGATATAACCTATTTGTGGACATTTTTGATGTTTTCTAGAGTAACCACCTCAATTGGACGACCAGAACATAGTTCTTTTCGATGGAACAGAGTCCGGATAAAACTTTTGAAGCCATCGCTGAACTTCATGAAGAAGCATTGATAAATTAACACACGAAATTGTTTTGAAAATAACAAAATTAGCTTCAATTAAATGGCTTTTACTTATTTCTGACTAATATCATGAAATTTCGCACATAATCTGTTGAAAGTTGGTATTGCATAAACGTCATATGGTTTTGACAATGTCAGCGCCATCTGTGTGTCAGTCACACGACTTATTAAGTGATGTAATAAGTGGTTAATACAGCCTGGAGAGCGGGTTTTAACACACGATTTATAATGTTCTGGATGATGAGACGCAAAGCGGTCACAGATGCTTCCAGTATCAAATTCTTTGTCTTGTTAGTATAGTTAAATACCCTTATATTAGATATTTTGGTGAAAAATATCTCAGACGTCAAAGAATGTCTGCCGTTTGCTGTGCAGAAAAATGTTACTTCAAAAATAGACCCGTAACTTTTACTTGCACTCAAGGGGGTGAAGATAAAATCCTATTACTCTAATTTTGCTACGGATTCTTTATATTTTGTACTTCTATATCGAAGATAATAAAAACATTCAGTACAAATATCGTAAACGTAATTTTATCCATTCGTTAATAAAATTTGATTGAAATATTTGGAACATACTCTCTCATCGATTAATTTCCTTGTTTCATGTTAAATAAATTACTCTCGTCGCGAATTTAATGGTATTATCTAATGAAACAACGTCAATAACCACATCTAATTAATTAAAGGTTTTACTACTTCAAATTGGTTGTTGAAATAGGAGATATATTTAGTGTTCGTAATTATACGTTATCGAACTTAAAAACTATTTACAACATCATTTTATCACGAAATTCGTGATTGGAAATTTCGGCACAATGTAACACTTTTACTATATAGTAATAGGTTATCACTTTGGGTGGATTTACTTGTCAAAAACTGATTATATTGTAATTATACATGTTATTGAAAACTATAAATTCGTTAGAATTGTTAATAATAGAATGTATTTACATCATACATCAATAATTTCATTATAAAAATGATAATAAAATGAAGAGGAATATACGAACAAGACATAGGTTGTGAAGCCGGTCCTGTCCGGTTATAATCGAATTCTAAAATTTGGCGACCCGTTTGATATCCGCCGGAATTTATGTGATGCTTGTTTTTATCATAGAAGGCGGTTTGTTCACATTGTCTTGCTTTCAACTAATTTCTTTTATATATAGACAGATTTCAATGGTAAATGATGTATGCATAATGTATCAAAACAAAGGATTTCAATTATTCACCTCTGAAATCAATATTTCGAAAATGTAATCCGCCGTTCTTCAAAGGAGAAAACAACTACTTTCCTGGCTAATGCCTCGACGAATATTGAATTGAATCCCTTTGAAGAGCGTGATGCAAATCGACCTTTTTGTCGATAATAACATCCCCAATAGCTCGTAATTGCAAGGAGTGGGTGTAATTACTGACTAGTTTCGACGTTCGGGCTTGAGATATATAAATATATCGAGCATGTTTAGCAGAGTTTGGTTTAATTTATAGTAAATAGTCATACTGAACAGAAAGAAATAGAAGAATCATAATTTACTAGATAATATCGATAAATTAATAAGTAAGAGACAGTATTGTTAATAAATAGTAACATAAACGTGGATAAGAGATTTGGTGACCTGAAAGAGACAATTTTGCCGAACTGGAGACCCGCGAGTCGGAAACATCCGGTAAGAAAAGTGAATTAATAGAAAGACTCAAAGTGGCACTAGTAAGTGAAGGATTTGATCCAGAAACATATCTAAGTCTTCAACCTTGATCTCGTCAATTTCTACAAAATTGAACGAGAAGATTTCTTCCAAGGAGGACGACATTTCAAATCGAGAATGAGATGACAACGATGAAAAATTGGATGAACGAGAAAATCAAAGAGCTGGAGGAAAATATGGCAGATTTAAGAACAAAAGACACTCCAATGGAAGAAAAGAAGATCGAATATAAAGAACCATGCAATATACAAGCACCACTCAAAATAGAAGACATCGGAGTCAAGGCCCTAACGTTCGAAGGCAAGGCGTCTTGAACCAACAGTTTGAGGCAGTCGTTATAGTGAATAATTGGTCTAATAAAGCAAAGACAGTGAATTTAATCATTGCACTGCGAAGGAGACTCCTTAAGGAATCTGATGACTTTAAACAGCTGAAGAAGAGGTTGGACATGTATCAATCGCAGCTGAAGAGCCGAAGGCAGAAGTTTGATGAAACTGTTCAAGATTACGAAGTAGACATTGCCCGACTTGTGCGATTCGCTTATCCATCAGGACCGGAGAACATGATGGAATGTAGGTTTACATTGACGGCCATGATATGCAGAGGACTTCTAACCCATCCGAAAACTTTGGTAGATGCTCTGACTACTACTCTTGAATATGATGCACCCACGAAGGCTTCGGAATATAACAAGAATAGAACCATACAAGAAGAAGGTGACCGAGTCAAACTGGACCAGATCGTCAACTTGTGGAAAGGTATGGTTGATAAGAAGTCGAGAATTGTAATAAGCCTGGGTATGCAAATGTAAATAACAAAGTCCAGTTAGAGGGGAAACTAAAACTAAAATGAGACGCCTACAGAGAGGCCGCATCGAACCAGGATTTTGTCACCGAAAAGTTGACACCTTGTCTGTACGGCAGTACCCAGAAGACGGTTTCCAGCGCAAGGTAGAATCTAAGGAAGCTGTAGTTTCAAGAGCTATAGTGGTCAACGAAGAAATAGTATAAATAAATAAGAAAAAAAATACATTAATAATTCATTATAAAGACACCGACGATAAAGTGTAGAATATTTAAATTTCGTTGGGGTAACGTCAAATTTTACCTAATAATACACATAAAGGAATAAAATTATTTCATATTTAAGACAGTATACAGCAGAAATCAATGCGTGTATTCTTTATTTATTATCATTACCGAGAAACGCAATAAAAACAATTCATTTCAAGATACATATCGCCAACAATTTTTTTTCTAATCTTGTGTACCGTTACCAATTCACATTTATTCCATGAGAAAGTTCTCATCGCTTTTTATTTTCAAGAAAACAATGTTCTTGTATATGTGTACGTAACGCTAAACGAAATTAAAATACCCGTAAGGGCCTTATCATACTAGCGGCAAGCTGAGCGGGAGCGAAATCGTTGCGGACGCGCAACCAGATGGTTGCAAATAGCAGCGTGGACGCCATTTTGTACTGTCGCGTACAAACGTCTAACCTAACCTCACTTTAGGATGTGAGGGGACGTAGGTGCTCACTCGTATCATCTTGGCATCATTGGGAGATTCGGATATTGATACAGAGTTATTCATAAATGAAATTCAATTCAATTTACGTAATAAACTACCAAAAAAGCAGAGAATTTAATGAAAAAAATGGATAAAGACAGAAAAAATGGTGGAAGTAAACCCGAATATAATTTTGTGTTGTATCTGGCTGAAGATTTTGAAAAAATACAAGCATATGTCTAACAGCTATGCTCCAAACTATCCAGGATATTTTACAAGTTCAGATCTACCCGGGATAATTCATTGTAGCCAATTAATTCCTCACCAAGCATTTATGACGAGAACAGTTGGTACTTATCATCTTTTATTCATTATTTTAATGAGTGTGTTGTGCGATGCATTTCTGCCACGCGTTCGCGATGTGCTCGCGGCGTGTTCGTGACGCATTCGTTGCAGCCGCTCCACTAGTATGATAAAACTGTAATAGGATTGGTTCTATCGCCTCCATGATTGTTAAGAACGTGCTAAAATTCAATTAATAGATTTTGTATCGAAGCGAAATTTAAGCAATAAAGTTTTGCGAAATGTTTTAAAGTTTTAAATTGAACGGAATTTGAAATACTGTATTTTTCGATACCCACATTCTAAAATTACTACCTTCACATTCTGTTTTAATATAATTTTTTCGAAATTCATCTAAACGTTGACCTCTCAAATCAACTCCACCACAAACCTATAATCATTTCGATATTAACTTTTAGCGCAACATCGTAAGAATTCGTTTCTTAGGATTTACAAATTTTCCATTTTCGTGTCCATTAATTTAATGAATACCCCAGGCAATAGCCAGTGATTACTGAATTCCGCCGTCTTAGAAGACTTAAAGACTAATAATTTGTCTTGCGTTACAGCATACGCAGACACGGATATGCGAGTTATTTTACGTAGTCCTTCATCTATTTTGTATTCATATCTCACAAGGTTTCACGCAGTGGCGGCTCGTAAATTTTTTCCTTTCAATAACCACACTTTTAATATTTGGATGTATGGAGGAAAAATTAAGTTCAGGGTAACTAAGGTTTCTAATTAATCGGTTGTATGGACGATTTACGAGCGGAGAAATTAGTAAGTACAAGGTGCAATTCATGTCTTGGTATGTTAGAAAGATTAAATACATTGTCAGCTATTGGGAGCTAATATTTTTGTTATCATCAGAATTAAAAAGTAAAATTGCCTACCCTGTAACGTTATCACTGCTCACAGCTTACTTACTTTTCTTTTTATATACATTGTACGATATAAACTTACCAATTTTTTTTGTAAATAAGATATTTTGTCATATTACCTTTGGGCAGAAATATTTGCATATTATATTTCATATCTCTTTTGTAGTTTTTTATATACTTGTTAGTGTCATACTGGGTTCCTGGAATTTAAGTTATTTAGTACAGTTTAATTTGTCCTTTTGTTGTCCTATTTCAATTGAATCAAATTGAATGTTTGGTTTATTCTCTTTTGAGGTTAAGTCTTGGTCTACATGACGCAAGCTTTATTCGAAATTTGCCAGACGTGGTAAAACTGGTTGCAAAATTGTGTTGCTTCCCCTAAGAAGGATTTTTGGTTGTTCAGTCCGTTGAAAGGTTGTTTTGATGAGTGATTTGTTAGCTGGTGTTTTTGAAATTGAGCTATTGTTGCACCTGGCTAGATTGTCGTCATGACGTGTGACCTGATTTTGCTCAAGAAGTCTGCTGCTAACTTCATTCAAATTTTCCTTTATTCTTCATTATGGATTTGATTATAAATTTTTAAATTTGGCTCCAATGTTATATTTGCTTCGCGGAGGATTTGAACAAGTAAAATCTTCCATCTAGTTTGGTATTGGTGTTCAGAAGTGTTTACTAAATTTGGTTATTGCTAATCTAGAATCACTAGAGCGACATCTGCATCTTTCTAAAGCAACAATTTTAGACTTTTCCTGTACTTTTGGAGAGGACAACTTTCGCCTGAACTCAGACCTACTACTACTCTCTCAAACTCAAAAATTTCTCCGCCGTCTCTATTTTCTGGACATGAAAATATTATACAAACTCCAATTTACTTTCAAGTGATGGTATTTGGTTCTAAAGTGGAACAAAGTAAGTTCTTAATATGATTTCGAAATGACCTCAGTAAAAGTAAAACAAATTTCAATTCCAAAAGATGTTAGATTGTAACTAAAAAATATTTTTAAAGTAGTTAGATACTTTGTAAGGAATTCAAACGTTTTACTAACCAAATAACAAACAAACATAAATTCTATACTTATTTAAAATCAATTGAGAAACTCACCGGAAATTTACTGGAATGCGTATGTAATCCCTGAGGAGTCACTGGACTAGATGTAGCTATGGGTTGATCTAGTACTGTAGCGCCGGGTATACTTGGTTCGTTGTACAAAGGATATGGCGGCATTCTGTACGGAGGAGGAATAACACCAGATGATTCTTCTTGCGCAATACTTGATTGTTGGGAAAGAGGTTTTGGAGGAGGTACTGGTTTGTATGGCCCATAGCCATCCACCTCGACTGTAACAAAAGCTCTGATCAATATTCATCACCGAATATTAAATTTATCTGGAAGCTTTTCAGTATATAAGTGGCGCAGTTCATAGGATATAAATATACAAGACATATTTTCAAAAAACTAAGTTCTAAGGTTATATATTTTCTATAAAACGGTTTTTATACGACAATAGATGTGTAAATATTTAGTGTTACGTATAATTATATTGAATGATCTGTAATTTTACTTAATTTAGTGTAGTAGCAAATAACCTAACCAAAAAATTGAAAACGCCGAATTCTTCCTTGCGTATCAATATCAATTTAAATGTCTGTACAATAGTTTCTAATTAAATGATAGCCAACTGTCATTAAATCGTTTTGCCCTATTACGCCATATTTATTTTGAGCATCGAGTTGAATTAAAACCGTATAGTTATAACCAAATGATAATCCAAATGAGCAATTCGCTTAAAATACTACGACTTGAATTGCCAATTCAAACCCATATTAACATACCGAGCGTTTTATTTCGAAAACTATAAACCCTCAAAAAGATAAAACGCCTCAAATGGAATTTATTATTCAAATTTGTTATGTAAGACTGGATAGTTTTGAACTAAATTAGAAAAATATTTTTTTGGAAAAATATATTACGAGTGGTTATAATGAATCTTCGATAGGATTGTGAATCGTGATCAATCAATTTGGTAGAGCCTATTTTGAATCAATTTTTCGTTTTATGGCATTTTATGAAAATTAATATTATTATCTATTAATTTGAAATAGGAAATAAAATGCAACAGTTTTGAAAAATATTAAAAAAAATTAATAAATAAAAGGGATAAAAGGGGGGGTTCATAAAAACCGTCATAAAATTATACAGACTGCCTAAAAGGACTAAAATCGGAACGATTTTGCACGACTATGCTGGATTCTGGATCCCATTTGTTTTTACTGACTCCAACAAAAAGCTTTTATAGTTTGGAAATAGTTTTAGATACTTCTACAAGAATTGAAAACAATTATTTCAGAAGAATCACAAATCATCCCTATTCTTTTCAAATATTGATGATATAGAATCGCTTGGTATCACTTTTTAATTAGTTTCAGCAGTACGTTTGTAACTGACCTTTTGGCCTCGATTTTGTCTAATTAGAGCGATCAAGACACTTGTCAAAGACTGAAGATATTGTAATAATTCGATTAAAATATCTGATTATCCAGGAGATTCTTTTTGTACTCTCTGCATGAGAGTATGGGATAGATAGTGGGCGTAGTACGTAAGCGTGCAGCCCCAGACTTGGAAAATCGAGATGCAACCATCAACATACATCCATTGGTTACAAAACGCGAAGTTAGTTCAAAAATATAAGCGCTATTATAAAGTGACACTAATTATTTTTCATCTCCTTAAAATATACCTATACCTACCCAGTTTTTTAGTTTTAACCACTCTGGCAACATCTCCTGTCGATTTAATTTCTATATTAGGCGACGAAACCGGATTCAAAGAAGTCTGAGATCTTCTTAAACGTTCTCCATGTTTGACTTGCCTGACGGTTCGACCTGTGGCCATTACATGACGACATTCTTCCGAATATTTTAGTTCAAAATCTTTTCTCCCGGAAATGATGATGAAAATTTAATCGAATACTTTCACCGTTTGCTTTTTTTGTAATATATCCTTCGAAAGAGAACTAATCAACCATTAAGTCTAGTCTAGTATTATTGAGTTGAAAACTGACTAAATACTAAGTACTATTGAAGGAAAAAAAAAGAAATTTTAATCATTTGGTATTAGCAATAGACTGAGTTGTAATCAAGAGGTATTATTTCAAGAAATCCGTCGAGGTCATGAATGTAGTTCATAATTTACGATGAATAGAGTAGCAGGCAATTACTGAGAATTAGTACACTTATAGTCCGGGAAAGTGAGGTCGAAAAATAAACCGCGTATCAATTACTTACGACATTGAACCTTTTTACAGCCAAATTTATATCCAATGATAATTTATAACGTACTTAAGATGATTGTATTATAGATCATTCTGAACCTTAGATTTTTTGGCACAAGGATCCGCCGAAATAAATGAATAAAAACAGTTTTTAGTTGAAAATTGGTACAGTAGTAGTTTATTGTACGGCAGCTAGTCGTGTAAACATAAAAAAATTATTTTTAATTATTTTACATCGGTAAAATAGTTTTTAGATGGAAGTTAACATAATATTTAATCGGAAAAAAAATCTCAGCTGACTAAATGTCTGGAAAAAGGTCGTTAGCTAGTCATTGAAAGCTAAATGATTGATTTCATAGAAAAATCGCATACTACTAGAAAAATATTGTGCTTTAGGAAAAAATATAGTTCTGGCAGTTAAATGGAAGCTTAAATCGAGGAGTATACAGCTTTATTTTGATTTGCACTAAGCAAATATATCAATTTTTCTATTTGCATCCCTCAAAAAACTAAGAGAAAAATGATTCTTCTAAAGGGGGATAAGCTGCTCCAATGCTTGTACCTTCTGCGCTTGTATGGTAGAAAATTGATTCAATTTAAATCAAAATCACACATGATTCGTTTAGTTTTCATTTCTACTACGTATAAATTATACTAATTTGCACCCTCAAGTGAAGAAAATATAAAAGTAACGTGCGTTTTGAAAAATTATAATCCTTACAGAGAAAAAATTAAATGGTAATGAGAAAAAAAACATTTGGATATCAATTACGAACGAGTATTAATTGTAATGTACCAGCTGACGAATTTTCAACCCTTAAAATGTTACCCGAAGTCCAGCTCTGCTTTTTTATAGACTAATTTTCAAGAAAAACTGAGTTTAGAGAAATTGAGTATTTGAAATATTCCAAAAAACGTATTATTCTCTACAGTAAACTGTTTTTTTTGTGGCAAATACGACAAAAGACAAAAAGTTATTGAGGTAACCTGTTTAGAAGCAACATTTATATCCTTATACAGAATCATCGATCAACTATAATTTTTTTATGTTTATTTTTCAATTCAGACCATTATTTCTAACAAAGAATGAAACAAATCGACTGGATTTAATATGTTTTTAAATACAATGTTAACAACCAACTGTTTACGCGAATCAGTGTTATGGAACCGGCGAAAGATCGATGAATCCAATTTTTGCTTTGTTCAGTGAAAGGTATCCAAATACTACAATGAACAAAAGTACTACTCCATTTGATCAAGAGATATCCCACAAGAGGAAGCATCCATTATAAGTAAAAATAAACAGAATGTCAAAATTTTATATATGTACTTTAGAGGAAGATTTTCATCATCATTATCAACAATTCTTTCAATTATGACTATCAATTTTAGCGCTTTAAAATCCTTTTTTGAGGTGGAATATTCCTCGTTTTCTATTTTTGTTTTCTTTACAGTTTATCGTTTGTTTTGGCTGCTTTTGTTACTATTTTACATTCTCTTCGCTTCCGGCATTTTGCCCAACAGTTCTCTATATTGAGTGCTGTTATTTCCTTTTCTAATTCGTTTCTCCAAGTTTTTCTCGTCATGCCTCTTCTCCTTGGCCTAAATGGGGTCTATATTTTCCTTCACCAGCTTTTCCTCTATATCTTTGTTCTCCTTTGCTTTCCTTTCTTCCTCCTGTGTTATGTTTGGACCTGTTTTAGGTCTCATTATCATTCCGTCGGTTTTTCTTCTTCTCTTTTATTGATTATTGTTGTTTCCATCGCATACGTGATTACTGGTCTTATCAGGGTTTTGTACATTTTTATTTTGTTTTATTTAGTTATATTTTTGTTGTTTTTTTCGTATCCTTTCCTTTATCCTGTCTCTGGTTGTTTGTCCCAACGTTATTCCTAGATAGTTATAGGTCGATACTGTTTCATAATTGTATTTTTAAGTTTTCAGTTGGTTTGTTCTCTGTTCTGGTTATTCATTTTTTGGGGAAAATCATTTAAGAAAACAGAACGTTTCAAGAATTAATATTTTCTTCTAACGAGAATATTTTTACCACCAATGTTCTGTCTTCCCAAAACCATCGATCTTGGAGCGAACGCAATCCCCAATAGAGTCTCTTTTTAGCGATTTAGTTTTTCAAACTCTCAAATAGTCACTGTTCATATTTTTTTCCCTTTTTAAGGGCGCGTTTACGAAAAAAGCTGGTTACAGGTATCTGCAGACAAGCGCTCACAAGCACATATAAATATCTGCATATTTTTAGGTGTTGTTGAAATATTAGTCGGGAAAAACTGATCTGTATTACTTGTCCAGTTAGTTGGACAGCACGGTCGTACATACACCTCTGGAAATCAACCGAATTTCTGTATAGCGTCTTGGTTCTCTCACTGTCCGGATTCTAAGTCTTTGAAATAGCCGTGGCGCGGCGCTGCTATCTAGAGATGTATGTGAGTCGAATTGAAAACAGTTTCCTAAGAGAACTTATTTGGAACAAGCGAGTTAAACTTCGTTCTAATAGAACGCACGAGGAAAATGCTGTTAGAAGTTGGATTTTCTGCTGTAATAATACATTTAATTGCGAGAAAAATCCTATCACTCAATTGAGTAGGATAACACTAATGTAATGACACAAATCAATTTCTAACAATAATCATTTATTTAGACGTACAAATAATCATCAATTTCTATTGGATACATTCGTGACATTTCTTCAATGAATGCTTCAATTCTATTTGAATGTGAATAATGTCTTTTGAAAAGAAATTCCTCGAAATACCATTATATGGTATCATTTTGAGTATGAGCCCAGCCTAACCTAACCTAACTTAAATTAACCTAACCTATCTAAATTTTGAACCTCGAAAAAGTATGTGAAGGTATAGTTTGCGCGCCCTATATATATATATTAGTACAAATAATCATTCGTGACATTTCTTCAATAAATGCTTCAATTCTATTTGAATATGAAAAATGTCTTTTAAAAAGAAATTCCCCAAAATACTGACGACGATAATGAGATCTAGCTCTTCCATAACGAGGTATGTTATCACGAATAGTCGCTCAATATTTTGAGTATGAGCCTCACCTAACCTAACCAAACATAACCTAACCTAACCTAACTTAACCTAACCTAACCTAACCTATCTAAATTTTGAACCTCGAAAAAGTATGTGAAGGTATAGTTTGCGCGCCCTATATGCATATTAAATTATTCAGCATAATTTTCGGGCGTACGTAACCTAAATTAAATAATTACCATATATTTTTTTGATCAAAAAGCAATGGTTCATACACACACATACACAAATTCTCAGAATTTCTTTTATCTATTTTTTTCAAAGCAACAAAAGTTTCTTTGCTCAAAAAAGTACAACTATAAGGTTAGATTTAGCTTAAAACCATATGGATTCAATACTAATAACGCCATCTATGTGTCAGTACATCCAAGTTTAGCTCATCCAAGCTTCAGCAAAGTGTAGATTTTTTATTATAATAAAAATGGAAAATTGTAGTTGAAGAATAATTTCGAAATTTGATATATAGGACTAGATTTTGATTCCAAACAATTTTGTTTCTTATTTGCTACAGAAAAAATATTGCACTATATAGAAAACAAGATTCATAGTGACTGAAAATTTAAAACCGAGGCGAAGCCGAGGCAATTAAGTCGACTAGATATTCTCACCTTTCGTAACTTTATACCTATGTATGATTAGAATGAAAAAAATGAAAGTTATAAACATGAATATATGTAGTATTCGATTTATCAATAATACTTCGATAAAAAACTAGTATTTCGTCGAAATAATTCTCTTAATAACATTTTCGACACACTTTTATAAAAAATGAATGAATTTAAAGAAAAAAAATAATCGTTTCATTACTAACTATACCGTTATGTCGACACTATAAAAAAATCCATTAAAAAATGACTTTCACATGTGACGCAACCGCCCGCAACCCGTCGCCACCGCGTCAATTTTTAACGTTATCAAGTTGGTAGCGTCAACAGTACTGAAAACTTTTTCTTAATAATCATTGTTTGGTAACGAGCTGTTGTAGAGGGGATTAAATCTGATCTAAGATTGCGATATTTATTATCATAAAACACTAACTACGGGAAACTGCGTAACTGGTGCGAGGAGAACTATTCTCCGTGAATTGTTTCGTTAATTTATGTTGTATCATTAAATAATTATTGTTTTTAACGAAGCAGGATCGGTGTTAGTTCAGGTCAGGTTTGAAAAAGTCTCGAATTATAATAATTAAGTAGTTTATTCGTGCAATTCTGTTTGTATCACATAAAAATGAAACAGGACAATTACAGACAATTCTAAAGGAGTCGAAACTTCCTTTATGGCTAAAAAGAACCTGCAAGAGCCAATATCTTCCGAGGAGAGGTTGTATGCAACTGTACCGTCTTGTTTGCAATTCATTTTCTTTTGAAATCGCGTATTTAGACACTCTGCCAAAGTATAACAACTACATTTAAAAACAATCTGTTGAGAATTGATCCAATTGACAGCTGACCCGACCTATCTCGACCTTGACCCTATTTTGTTTTATATAGTCATAGTTGGTAACCATGTTCGTGTTAATTTTTAATTTAGTTAAGTTGGCAGGCGATAAACACTTCTTGGTATGTTCACGCGACAGCGAAAAAGTGAAATGAAATGGCGACAGCCAAACGTGCTCCAAATTTAATCTCAAGAATTGTTAAGTATTGAGCAACAATCCGACGATTGTTTAGCAAGAGTTTTGTTAATCAAAACAAGTATTGTCAAACGATTCAAAAGGTTTGTTCATTTCAAATCAAATTAAGCTTTATTTTTGTATTCAAATCGTGTCGCCACATGCCAAAACTTTGTTCATTAATTTTCTTTCACAGAATTGTAAACAAACAAATAAGTTGCTTTTATATAAAGTCCTGAATATTTTTCTTATTGAAATTGTAAAAGTTAGATACTGATTTTTGTGTACATTGATAGGTACCTTTTGAAAAACTGAACATTTTGTCAACTTTGGACATCATTTCTCAACAAAGAACCCAAACCCACTGAAAATAACAACACAATCACAACAAACAAAGTTTCAACTGCCTTGACGATCGTATTAATGTTTAGTGATTTGTGATTTTTTCGTATTTACTTTGATAAATTACCTTTTAGTACACGTTACCGTCTTATACAACACTAAACTAATTAAAGACTTTTTAATTAACCTCAAAAACTTTTTTCGGAAAGTGAACTATAATATGGCGGCCGGTTATTTATTGTCGGAACAAATTTGGCACGTCTCGCGCATGACGTCACGCTGGAATCAGACTGTTTTTTTGGCCATTAATATTGGGTTGAAGTTGTACGTTTTTACTGGGTTTTTGTTTATTTGTGATCTTTTTTTGTGTTTAGGGTTGACCTAACTTATTATTTTCTTGTAAAATATTGTACTCAAATACTTTGGTATTCAAAATGAAAAAGCCTTCACGAAGAAGTGGTCGAGGCGATAAAATTAATTCGAAATATGGTAAATGAACGTCGCAAATCACGAAATAACACATACAATTCCTATTTTTTTCCAATAATAATACTTATTTTATGTTGCTGTTGATTCACTTGTAGAATTATAAGCAAAAACAGTTTTAGTTTATTCCATTTCGAAGAGGGTAGTTCCATATAATAGTGTCTAGGTTTAAAACATTATTTATTTACCTATATATGATTCGCTCAAAGAAATAAATAAAATATACCCATAATATATCAGAAATAATTCAATAACCATCTAAATAATACATATATAGACATGTCTTTGTATCAAATATTACTTTTGGAATCAAACTAGAACTTTATAATAGGTATACAGCACACATTTTGATTCCAACGTGACGTCACATTGTGCGAGAAAGATCGCACAGTCTGCGCATAGAAATCATTCAGATGACAAAAGCCGACTGATTATTTTGAAGAAGGATAAACCAAAAAATATTGTTTGGTTTGGACTGTTGACTTTGGCAATGTTGAACTACGAAATTAATAAATATTAATTATCTTAAAATTTTCTCAATATTGGAATTTTTTTAAATAAATAAATACTTTTTCAATCTCAAATAAACAAAATTCCGACGTTTCCGATTTCATCAAAACATCCTTTTTGCCTTCACGAAATTTTTAACAGTCTCTTTGTATAACAAATCGTTTTTTTTTTGTGGGAAAATGCCGGATTTAAAATGAGAAATGAGACTCATTTACCGGAAATATATTTTTCATCGCAGTAATATTTCATCGAACTAAATGAAATCCTTGGAAATGAGAACCACATTTAAATGTATTACAAGAAGGATACTTACAAGCTTTGTGAATGATAGAAAGCCGGAGAATTAGTTTTAAATGAAAATCACAAGAAAATATGGTTCAGATTTACAGACCAATTTTTGCAACTTTGAAAAGTATACTTTGCAGACTATAAGTACTATTAACTTTAGAATTAACTGTTAAATTTAGCAGATAGAAAAGCAAAGAAACAAACAAAAGCTTCATCATCACCATCGTCATTCAGCTCCCAGTAGGGCGACTGTCGGTGTTTCAGCAGTTTTGTCAAAAAGATACTCATGTGGGTTTCGTCAATTTCCATTTTTATTTCATTTTTGGCCATTTCGGTAGCCTCTTTCCAAGTTGTAGTTCTTCTCTATATTCGTACAGATCTCTTTTTGTTTTGACACGAATTATAATTAAATACTTGTGTGTATGTTGGCCCCTTATGTTCGATGTCACTTTGGTTATATTCCATTCCTTATAATGGCCAAAAAAAGAACTTTTTAGAATTCATCATTTCCTTCAAACCTAGTACATCGTATATTGAAATGTCTAATACACGTCACTTGATAGATTCATTGAGCCGGAACCCTATAATTTCGCTCAAAGACTTATAAGATCTCCGAGAGGCTGCGGACGCTAGGAACGCTGTGAGATTTGGTTCATTCTTGTGTTGGTAGCCATGAAAGATGGAGCTTCCATTTGATTCTCACGGAAAAGTTTGTAACGTATGGACCGTCTGGTCAGCCATCGTTTTCGAATGAAGTTATGCTAGGCTTAAAAAGTTTTTGAAGCATTTTATTGATAATACAAGAATTGTTCATAAAACAAGGTCTCCAAAAGGCTGCGGACGCTAGGAACGCTGTGAGATTTGGTTCATTCTTGTGTTGGTAGCCATGAAAGATGGAGCTTCCATTTGATTCTCACGGAAAAGTTTGTAACGTATGGACCGTCTGGTCAGCCATCGTTTTCGAATGAAGTTATGCTAGGCTTAAAAAGTTTTTGAAGCATTTTATTGATAATACAAGAATTGTTCATAAAACAAGGTCTCCAAAAGGCTGCGGACGCTAGGAACGCTGTGAGATTTGGTTCATTCTTGTGTTGGTAGCCATGAAAGATGGAGCTTCCATTTGATTCTCACGGAAAAGTTTGTAACGTATGGACCGTCTGGTCAGCCATCGTTTTCGAATGAAGTTATGCTAGGCTTAAAAAGTTTTTGAAGCATTTTATTGATAATACAAGAATTGTTCATAAAACAAGGTCTCCAAAAGGCTGCGGACGCTAGGAACGCTGTGAGATTTGGTTCATTCTTGTGTTGGTAGCCATGAAAGATGGAGCTTCCATTTGATTCTCACGGAAAAGTTTGCAACGTATGGACCGTCTGGTCAGCCATCGTTTTCGAATGAAGTTATGCTATGCTTAAAAAGTTTTTGAAGCATTTTATTGATAATACAAGAATTGTTCATAAAACAAGGTCTCCAAAAGGCTGCGGACGCTAGGAACGCTGTGAGATTTGGTTCATTCTTGTGTTGGTAGCCATGAAAGATGGAGCTTCCATTTGATTCTCACGGAAAAGTTTGCAACGTATGGACCGTCTGGTCAGCCATCGTTTTCGAATGAAGTTATGCTATGCTTAAAAAGTTTTTGAAGCATTTTATTGATAATACAAGAATTGTTCATAAAACAAGGTCTCCAAAAGGCTGCGGACGCTAGGAACGCTGTGAGATTTGGTTCATTCTTGTGTTGGTAGCCATGAAAGATGGAGCTTCCATTTGATTCTCACGGAAAAGTTTGCAACGTATGGACCGTCTGGTCAGCCATCGTTTTCGAATGAAGTTATGCTATGCTTAAAAAGTTTTTGAAGCATTTTATTGATAATACAAGAATTGTTCATAAAACAAGGTCTCCAAAAGGCTGCGGACGCTAGGAACGCTGTGAGATTTGGTTCATTCTTGTGTTGGTAGCCATGAAAGATGGAGCTTCCATTTGATTCTCACGGAAAAGTTTGCAACGTATGGACCGTCTGGTCAGCCATCGTTTTCGAATGAAGTTATGCTATGCTTAAAAAGTTTTTGAAGCATTTTATTGATAATACAAGAATTGTTCATAAAACAAGGTCTCCAAAAGGCTGCGGACGCTAGGAACGCTGTGAGATTTGGTTCATTCTTGTGTTGGTAGCCATGAAAGATGGAGCTTCCATTTGATTCTCACGGAAAAGTTTGCAACGTATGGACCGTCTGGTCAGCCATCGTTTTCGAATGAAGTTATGCTATGCTTAAAAAGTTTTTGAAGCATTTTATTGATAATACAAGAATTGTTCATAAAACAAGGTCTCCAAAAGGCTGCGGACGCTAGGAACGCTGTGAGATTTGGTTCATTCTTGTGTTGGTAGCCATGAAAGATGGAGCTTCCATTTGATTCTCACGGAAAAGTTTTGAGTCTACAACGTGTGGTCAGCCATCGTTTTCGAACGAAGTGATGCTTAAAAATCGAACGTCAGCCAGTCCTGCATTAATTTTGAGATACCTCTTAGGATATGACAAGGTTTGTACAAGGGAGGCCCTTGGGAAGGATGCATTTCACATGAAAAGTTGCAGTGTATCATTCAATACGAATAAACACGTTTTCCATTGCGAAAATTTGTAGGAAACTTTATTTTTTGGACAAGCCTCGTGGCGAATAAATTTTATACACACGTCTGAATTTCGCATTGAAATAAAACGAAGCATAACATCCGAGACGGATTATAAATTGTGTAAAAGAGAAGCGCGTAAAAACATAATAGAGCTTGCGAATATTTCCGTTGAAAGGAGGAAAATAATTGGTTTTTAAGAGAGAAATAACGCGGAGGAGATATTAAATTCGTAAATCAAATTTCTACACCGAGTATTATGAATATCTTTCAGCTTTGCTGGCAGGATTTAAAGGATTGAGTGTATTTTCTTTTCTGCGAAAAACAGAGACATGTGTGTGACACGATACTGATATAGAGACTTCGTGTGGATATTTTTCATCCGTGTTAGTTTGAAAACCATCAGAAAAGACGGATATCTAAGCTTCATACAACATAGCTTTTATACAAGGGATATTTTAAAACTATTTTATTAAAAACTACTACATTTGATTAACAATTACTGTAAAATTGAATTTGTTACCTCAAGCCTCCATTTGCTTTGTCTTTTCAATGTCAAAAATTATGTCGAAACCTTTTAGCACACAAAATCTAGTGATTAGGAGGAATATGGACGAATAGGAGACGTTGAGCGGCCAAAAATGTGTGAATCGGAAGTGACTCATTTTTCAGGCCTTTTCCTTCGCACATCCTATTTCAAAATTTTGAGTTTCAATGCAAACTATTCTGGAATCGCCTGTTTTCATTTCTCGTCCTTAACTAACTCCTGACAAGACGAATCAATCAATTATACCGTCATGTTTATGGATTGGGACATTCTGTATTCTGAGGCGTGTTTAAAAAATTGGTGTATGAACATTGGCGTGTTGCTATTGTTGAACAATCATTAGTCTTGGCAATCAATCAATAATTATTCTTTTTTCGAAGCGTGTTGAGGATGTCTTACCGTTTTAATTAATGGTATTTATGCACATATAATATCATAAATTGTCTGAATCTTCTAGTCAATAAAGGAGAAAATTATATATTAGAAGATGGTGTTTCATATGTTAATTTATGTTAATATATTATACCGTTGTTTTTCATTAAAATACAAGCAACAAAATGTTTATTCATCATTCTTTTTAATTGATGTTTTGCAGTTTTTCAGTGCAATTTTATACAGTGGCCGAGTAAATTATAAACTTGACATCTCTGTTACGTTGCAATTTCTTTTCTAGAACAATCTGATCAGAAACGTACCAAAATTGGTGATTTCAATAATTTTGATCAGTTCTCTTAAATTTTCATCGAAATAATACAGTAAAACAATTAATTTATAATAAAAAAATGATCAATTTAGATCAGCTTATGGTTTTGGAAGGGAAGGTATTCTATAAATTGAAGAAACAGATAGTTTTAAGAATTTTTCATCATTTTTCTCTAATTTCCAAGAAAAATTACGTAATTTCTAGCAAAAAAATTATCAAACTAATTCAATTTATAACTTTAATGTAAAAGGTAGTTAGAAAATCCAGACGGAATAAAGCAAAAGTAAACTTTGTGGTGGTTTCATTCTTTATGTATCTTTCTGGATTGCCTTTTGTTTTTAACAAATTTTTTGATATGAATTTGTATTTTTCATAATAGAATAGAACAGATTCCTGTTTGGTTATATTTTAAAAAATATAAATTCAGTTTTTATATACGTTAGAGCGTAATCTCCTTTTTATTCAAATCTGTTCTACCTACTCGTTCCTTCTTAAGTAATTTTCATCTGTGTTCCCGTTTCCTTCCTCATTATATTTTTTACCGCAGTTCTACAGCTGCCAGGCTGGGAGTTTCCACAACACACTACAAACCCAACCTCAACTTTAACATCTGGGAATCCAGTTGGGGGCTGCAACCATCGCAGATTTCCATAGATAAGTCCCAGCCTTATCAAGTCTAAGTTGTGTTTAATTTATAACTGCTTTTGTCCGTTGTGCTCTTTTGGAAACGCAGTTAATGCGTTTTATTGTTCTTGGCCATAAATATTAAATTGGATGATCGTGTCCGGGAATAGTTTTAGATTGTTTAATTTTTATTTTAATTTAATTCATAAGCTTTCTAATTCCAACTTTTCCGCTTTTTTTTATTAATTTTTAACGTCGTTTGTTAAAAAGCTGGTGGCGTCCAATTTAATATTAATTCCCCCCATCTGAGTACCAGTTTTTATATACTTTAACTGACGCCAAATATCACTTCCTGAGGAAGAGTCTCCAGCCGGGGATTTAAGGTTACAAAATTTTCCTTTCACTCGAAGTGTAGATAGGAAGAGGAAGATTTCGAATAAATTTTTTTATTTATTTATTTTATTTATTTTCCCCACAGCTGCAATAACACAATCGATTTATAATATAGTAATCAAAAGTTTGGTTACGTTTTATTCGACAGAAAATGTTCAAATATGATTTGGATCGTGTGGTCGCTAGTGAACACGAATTTTCCAAAACTTTTCTTAGCATATGCGTCCTATAACTTTTTGAATATTGATTTCAATTGTCTCTAGTTTATAACCACCAAAAAAAGAATCCAATGGGATTGAATTTCAGGATGTTTGAGGATAATTAATTGGATCAAAACTCAAAATCATTAAAGAGTTTCTTTGAATGAATGAATGACAGTAAGCGTTCGGTGTCCAGTGGCTACGTTCTGTTGGAACCATATGGTAGGAATATTAATACCAGCTACTTGAGGTACGAAAAATTTCTAAACATTATGAATTTTTTAGCCATATGGACAAACATATATATTTACAGTACTACAAATCTTTTGGGCCTATGTATTATTTGTTTTTTCTCATCGATCGATCAACTGACTTCACAATTCTTCTCCACAGGTACTTATTGTGTACTTTTGCCCTCCAATTCGGTTCTACCTATGTAATATCCTCCAAACTTCTACTATTTTTCTTTGGTCTTCCTCCTTCTTGTATCACTCTTCAATAACCCTTTTTGCAAATCTATTTCCTTTACTTATTTATACAAATCGTTCAGTTTTTCGTTACTCAAAAGTCCTACTTGTTTTGTATTCCCCCCAAAATTTTTCTCAATACCTTCCATTCCCATATAACCAGTTTTGTTTCTTCAACCTTGGTTAAAACACATTTTTCACTTTCGTATGCAATTGTTGGTTTAATTATGGTTGGGTATGTTATAATTTTGGCTGCTATAGATCTTATCAATACTTTCAATGATCCCAAGGCTTTACTTCCTTTCGATATTCTTTTATTTGTTTTCCTTTTTCGCTTTAATCTCTATGGATTCTTTTCTACCAATCACACTTTGTTTTCTCTCCATATTTTTTGCAGATCCATCTAGTTGACAGATTGATCTTTACATTTTGTTTTGGTTTTGGTTATTAGAGCTAAATCGTCTGCAAGATTGATAGCGCTTCAAAAAGTAATTTTCTGTGTACGTATTGGTATTTTGACAAAAATTGTGGATTATTCTTACTTCAAATGCGAGAATTCTGCTAATAAACTAAACATCAACTGAAAATGAGCATCATCGGATAATCAAATCATGCTTCAGCCGATTGGAGCCACATATGATAATATTTTGTCTTCAATTCTTGCATAAGATGATTCTTGAAAGCTTTCAAACCAAAATAAGCTAAAATCCATTTCATTAATGGGAAAAAACACAATCCCAGTTGCTGAAAAAGGCGACGAATTAATTGATTTCGATATTTTCCGATGTTTTCTTGTACAGTCGTTACAGCTTCTTCATTGTGTATTGTTGGGCATCTCACGAGATGGTTCGAACAAAGTCCATTGTTATTAGAAGGACCTACTCTGAAGAACGATTATGTACACCATAAAATGAACATAGTGGATGATAATTGTGACCAATAAAACCATTATTTTGATAAATAATTTCAACAATCGCTTCTCTTGTGTAATTTTTAGTATCATAAAATGATGTTGCTTCGGAAATTGATGTTCGATACTTAAAATAGCAATTTTAGATTATTCTAAAATCTATATAAAGTAGTTTATGATTATTTCGGTGGTTCCAAATGATATTGATACATTCCATACAACATAATATGAATTATATTACAGACCAATGAATCGTTCTGGTTTCCATATAATTCAATGGAAATTATTATCATTGTTCAGATGTGATTTCGATCTGTCGATGTGGAATATTTTAATAGGGATGTTGAGTTGCCACAGTACAATAAAAATGAATAATAATCGAAAGGAGTCAAAAAATAAGAGTTATACTTAATTTTTCATATAAATGAGTTTGATTGATGTAATGGCGTTAATTCTGTGTTTAATTGTTTAAGTTTAGAGTCGGATTTATTGATTTTTAAAATATTATCAGAAATTCGGCTCTAATTTAATTATATTTGACTCTATTTTTTACGTATTCTCAAATTTAAATATATATTTTTTGAGTTGTTTACTTTAGCACTTCTTTTTTATTTTTACAACTCACTTTTTTCTTCCTAGTGAAGAAATTGGGTTTCGACGTTTCGTCCCACCGATTGACACCACCGTTTCGTATAGTTGATTCTTTTTTGAACTATAGGTTTGTTCCAACCTGCTAGTCGGGACAGTACTTGGAACGGTTATCGGAAGCGTTTATAGATATTTTCGTGCACGGTTCAGAGACCGAACAGACCACCAAAGAGGTGGTACGGAAGCTGGAGTTCAGGAAGATACAGGAAGAGCACCAAACGTACAGGATTGAACAGGACCTGGTACTATTGAAAGAGGGAGATGAAGAAGATGATTGTTTGTTTTAGTGTTGTCACCTTCTGTGTTGAATATTTTGATAATTGTACGTTTGGGAACAAATATGAACTAGGATCTACTTCACACCACATCAGTCTGTCTGTCTTCATCTTTTCTGCATCTAGAAGACATCTGTTATGGATATTTGAAAGAAGAATTAAATTTTTTTATAAAATTTTTGCAAAACCTGAGATACTCCGTACTTGTAGAATGTAGAATGAGATATTTAACTATCGTAATAAAATATCTAAAAAAAGAGATCAATATGTTGAAATATGAAGATAGATAATAAAAAAAAACATGAGCTTTAATCGAGATATTAGATTTACATAATAAAAAATATCAAAATTACTAATTTATATCGAAACGACATCAAAAGTAGCGGTATTATGTAAATTAGCAATTCAAATTGTTAATCTGATTAGTTTTTTTTTACAATAAAAATAAGAAAATGATGTAGTTCATTGGAAAATAACATAAAAATGAGGTAATTGTGAGAAAAATTAATTGAATAGTGTATGAGATAGTAATATCATATGAACGTTTGAAATTTTATCCCACTTCTGAATATTATTTCACACAATAGATAACAATAGATAAATACGTTTATTATTCACGTCTAAATCAATGATCTTGCTTGCCAATATACGAGTTATATCCACGCTGAAATGTCTTACTTCTTTTAGATGTCAGCATTAATGCCGCCGCTTGTGGAATCAGATCTTTGATTAGTTTTCTAAATACCCTCACATATATCGGTGAATTCGCTATGACGGATCCAATGATGGTATATAAGTCAGGAGGAAAAGAAGGTAGATAGCAGCAAAACCAACCTACACGGGCTGAGACAAGCAGAGACTCATCTGGGAAACTGTAACCAGAGTAGAATGTACCAACCTAAGTAAAAACAATCTACGAATACAACCAGGAGTTCTATTGGGGCACTGTCGTCTCAACAAACATCTGAAGACGCTAGATCTGGCAGATGATGCGTCGTGCAGATTTTATTGCACTGGGGACGAAACCTCTATCCACTATCCACATTTTCTCCAAGTATTGAATTCCAAAGCACTACACCTAGGTGCGTATGAAATAGAAGACGAAGATCTTTGGCAATTAAAGCCATCCCACAATCTGAACTTTTTAAAAGAAGCGGGATTGATAGATCAGTTGTAAACACTGGGTTTTCCAAATCCATAGGTCATAACATAGGTCAGACAGTTTAATAAAGAGCTTGATCAAGTGGACGTCTTTGGTTACTGTGGAACTTAATTGGAAAGAAGCTTGAGCAAAACCGTAAGTTTACTTTGCTCATATTGTCTACCCAAAAATCTTACTGAGCACAATGAGTATCGGATGGGCAGTGTACTATTCTTTTTGACACACTAGAATCAAGATGGTGATGATTTTTATTCTTGGATAGTCACGTAGGTTGAAACTTGGGTAGATATCTGACGAGAACACAAAAACTAAACGGCACACTTCGTCTCAACGAAAATTGAGCTAAGGCAAATTTTGTCACCTCCAAAGTGATACACACACACATTGTTTAAATGACGGCCGTCACGTTTGCGTACATTTTCATAAACTTTTCGAAGAAGTTGTCGAGGAATACTCCTGATCTTTTCTTCAATATTGTTTCTTGAATCTGTCGAACGCTCTTAAGATAACCCCACAAGAAAAAATCAGGTGGGGTCAAGTCAGGGCTCCGAGGTGGCCATTCAATATCACTCCTTCGCGAAATCACCTTTTCTGGGAACAACTCATGCAACGCAGCTAAAGAGTTGTTAGTGGTGTGCGATGCGGTCCTGTATAATTTTAATGTTATTATTTTTGAGTAATATGAAAAAAATTTCCTACAAATATGTATCTTTAACGACAAAGACATATTTTCTTAATACATAAAGGTGAGTTTAGGTACCAGACAGACTGTAAGTTATAAACATTGAGTCAAAGTCAAAAAGGTTACAATTTTTTTGAGTTTTAAAAAATTTGAATAGACTGTTGTAGTTATGCCGTTTGCATTCGAATATATTTCTATTTATTTCAAGAAATTTATGAAGCAAATAAATCTCACCAAGCCACGCCACTGTTATCGCAGATTGTCAAGTAGGAATATTCCAAAGAAATTGTGTACAAACGCCTTCCGAAAGCTTCAGCGAATAGAAATGTTTTAATTGGTAAACAGTGGAGATGATAAGTCCACGTGGACTGACGGTTTGTTCGATTTTACCGAATTTTATACGGGGAGGAAACATTATTTTTCATTTCGGAATTCGGTATGAGTTACGAAATAGTGGTAAATACAAGCAGCGAAGTTTTATGAAGAATACATATTGTGCCACGCTATAACCATCTTGTAATGTCGAAAATTAGTTTAACATTTGTAGGTTTTCGTACAATAAATATGGTTTCTTCGTCTGTACGCGTTTCTTTATATATAAACACGAAATTTTTCTTTGATGATATACCTCGTAATTAAAAAAAAACGAGTCCGTAAATGTTTAGTGACGTGAAGTACGTGTTGGCCTTCATAATTATCCAAGATGGCAACCGTAATATTTCTGAAAGAAATATCATGACTAAGCCTCGGGGTATATAAGAAAGGTAAAAATTCTTTCACATAATACAACAATATTGTAAGTAATTATTGGTTCAGTTATGCAGCAAATATCGGTATTTATATGTGTTTATACTTGATAAATGTGTTTCTGAAACTCGATACAATCGTTGGCTTCTTCTTTCCTCGCCGCATATTGAACCTAGGTATATATTTAATCTTCGCAACAACCTTTGTTTACTTAGTATACGCATTCTAAGAAAACTTTCTCGTTTATGAAGGAAGATCCAAAAATAATCGAAATTTCCAAACAACGTTATCATTTTCAAAATACTTTTTAATACAAGATGCTTATACTATTTTGTACAATTATTTAGCAACTTCGTCACTTCTTCGATATTGTAGAATCGGTGGAATATTTTAAAGCGTGGTAATAAGAAAAAGTCACATGGGACTAGATCAGGTACTTCGGGCAGTGTATCCATACCAATCTTTTGAACTGATCATTGTATGTGCAGGTGCATTGTCATGATGAAAGAATCAGTCTTCTTTCTGCCAAAAATGAAGTCATTTTTGACAAGAAACATTTTTTAGGTACTCACATCTAGTTAGTATTCCATTTAGTTAAAATGACGCTATCAGTGAAGCAAAGACTGAACGATAGCATGCTCGGCCTGTTTCTTATTAATATTTAATCCCTAAGACACAAAAATTTTACTAGAGGAGCTTCATTGTCCAGAGATTGTTGCCATCACTGAACATTGGTTAAATAATAATGATCCTGTTCTTGTCAAAAACTACACCACAGTAGTCGGATTCAATAGAACTAATTTATCTCATAGAGGTACTATGATCAAGTCCAAAAACAATGATATAATATCTGAGAAAGTATTCGAACTTTCTATCGTCCACAACAAGACTTATGATTATGATAAATGGTTACGTGGGCTGACGTGCATACTTTTTGTCACAAACTACTGACCTTACTGGAGTAAGTACCTCTAAAATCCAAACTAATTCTATGTGGCGATCTCAATATTGATTGTTTCAGTGTGTGTGCTGATCAAAAATGTCTTCAGTCAATTTTGGATTCTTTTGGTAAGACCAGTTCTAGTACTATAGACTATGTCGTGTCATCGTATGATCCAGAATCCACCGACTGTACTGTCTTTAATTCAGATATCACCTGAAGCAGTGATAACAAAATTTTCGGTAAAATCCAATACTAAAAATTCTTCTTGCAAATTATGCTTTTCGGAAAAAGATTTCAAAACTTCGTGCACAGTTGTCAAACCACTGACCGGAACATGTTTTCTGGTAATGTGAATTTTCTAGATTCTAATTAGTCTGGAATCCAATTCTTGTCCATTGTGAATGTTTCAAGAATTCTTCATTGAGCATAATCTTTACTTCACCTGATAACCTCAAAATTCATAGAAATATTTCTATCAACGTCAATTTGAATATTGAATTTTGAATTCTATGAGTTTGAAAATTTATACAAGCATTAATACTATTTAAAACAACCGAAAATAATTAATTATTTTCAAGACGATGAATACATAAGTATTCGAAAGCTCGGAAAATATATTACAGTTAGTTCACGTTGGTGTTTCGTTGCCACGTTCCCAATAAGAAATCGCTTTATACCACATGTGTTAAATTAGATTAGAATTCATACTTCACCATGTTTTTAGCAGTGATTATGTTTGATTTCTAATTATTTTAAAATCATTGACTTGGATAATTAGATAAAGGTTGGGAAAATAAAAGCAAATATAGAATCAATATACTTTATTAGTAGTCATTACTGTCATTGGTACAATTAGAATCATGAAACTGTCTTTCCCAATATTTTAAATATTAGTATTCTGATATTTAAATCTTGATATGTTATTTCTACATTTCTTATAAAATTCTGTCCACCAGCAATTCTATATATTCAGTTTAAATCATAGATATAGCAAACTTTCGATTTGCACAATTTTCCTTTGGTAATAAGTACTTATATTTTCTTTACTGTTTCAAAATATAGTACATTAGGCAAAAACGAATGGTCATGGGTGAGGAAATGATTATAGATCTTATAAAATTTTTCTACATCATCTCTTGATTTGTTAAAATCTTCCACCACTTATAGACCTGTGAAATTTCTTTGCTTTTCTTCAATAAATGGCTACTTATCTATATCACTTGAGATTTTTGAAAGTACAGCACAGCTTCACACGACTTTGTAAAATCAATATTATTAGGATTGAAGATGTCAAAGAAATATTACTAAACTCAATTGGTTATTAGAAAATATAACTTTTAATGAGCAAACAGTGAAACAGAATTCGAGCCTGAAAAACTTCAGCAAAATTCCAAATTAACATTAATTGCTAATTAAGGATGGAAGGTTATTAAAAGCTTTCGTTGGCATTTAGATAAAGTTATGAACTAAGTGACTAATGAGCAAAAAATTTTTCATAAAAACCTAATAAAACGAGGAATGCGTTTTCATTTACAAATAGATCTATAATTAACACAGAAAGATTATTGAAATAATTAAGAATTCGAATTAGATAAGATGATTCTCCAATAGACTGAAATTGAGTATCTAATTTTTTGTCTCATCTAATTAATGGTTTCTAAATAATATAAATCTAATCACATTTATGTTCTACTTATACACGGTATGGACTTATCACATAAAATCATCATTTTAATTAGTAAATAAATTTTTGATCTTGAATTTTTGGTCTTCAGCCGCAACGATTTTTTAAACAGAAACACTGAAGATAAAAGTTGTGAAGTACCTGAACATTTGGAATATTTAAATAAAAAGAACAAAACTACTTTCCGGGATGCCTCTAAAGTTTTTCTGTATGATAAATGACAGATACGATTTCGCAGCTTGAAATTCTCTCAAAGAAGTTCTTCATTTGAGTCTTATTTTTCCGATTATATGACAAAAGATAAATCATCAAGAAAATGGTGAAAGTTTTGAACACCAAAATCAAGTTTAACAACGGAGGCTTTTCGGTCCTAATTATCCAGTCTGAGGATTTGCCTGCAACCGTACGAATCAAGCTGTGCCTATTTGTTTTTCTTCCTTTGTCACAGTTCAAAGTGCTCCTTAATCTACGAATCTCTATGTCCATGGATCTAGTCCTACCAACTTTTTATCAGCCAGCTCATTTAGTGCCTTGTATTATAATCAGCATTCATACTTGTAAAGCTATTGATGCCGCTGCAGGAGTGCCATTTGCTTGGAATGACATGCAATTCAAAAGCCTGATCTTCAAGAAACATTTGGTTTTCTACGAAAGCTAACCAGCGCCAAACCGTCCATTATTCGAACTCAGTGTATGTAAATTAAGTTGCCTTTAATGAAACGTTGCAAGATGTTTGAAATAATACACATTGTTGCAAAAAATGTACCCAATACTTTCTGGCGGTTGACTTCCTACATTTCATTGAGTCAATCTCTGTCGTACCAAAGGCCCACCTTAACTGCTTTCGTCGCTTCAAAAATTTTTAACCGCCGATCCATTTTTGCAATTCTGGGATCAGAAAATAATCCCAGGGGCCTAAAATTGTTAACTAGGATGAATGACGTAGCAATTCAAACTTTAATTAATTAATTTTTGTTATTGCGATAACGTGTGTGTGAGCTGCATTTTCTAGATGAAATAACACGTTCTTCTTAGCCAAATGCGGCCGTTTCTGCTAGATTTCTTCGCTCAAACGTTGCAATAAGTTAGTATAATACTCTCCGTTGATAGTTCTTCCTTTTCCAAAATAGTTAATGGACATTTTCCCACGCGCAACCCAACGCCATTACATAGCCTGCAGATGGAACGGTCCTTGCTTTATTTGTAGCCGATTCTCCCTTTTCAGTCCATTGTTTTGATTGTTCTTTCGCTTCGATTGTGATGTGATAGATCCACGTTCTATCTTGCCAAACACTCGATGAAAACATCTTCTTTTTGTTTCAATGTGACCAAACGCGTCACCCATTTAGCGCATAGTTATTTCATGCCAAAATTTCCAGTTAATATGACTAATCGCACTTTTTGAAATGTCTACTATGTCTGGTAGTTCACACACTTTCAGTCAACGATCATCCAGTACCGATTTGTGGATTTTCTTCAACATTTCTGGAGAGGTCACCACATTGGGTCGACCACTGCAATGCTGGTCTTCGCAGGTCGTACGTCCTCGTTTAAACTTTGCTACTCAATATTCTAAGATCTTAGAATTATTTACATGTTCACAAATTCACGAAACAAATACTAAACAACGTGGTATCTTCAAACTACGGTGATATTTTCGAGCAACTACCACCATCTCTAGGTCAGACCACCAGGTACTTCTGGGAACATACTTGTACTTCTGTATCTAAGAAACAATAGGGTTCATTACTGGACTCAAATAAATTGCGTGTCCAAATCATGCTCAAATTGTACTTGTCTACTCCTGCTCTTGCCAAATCACTTTTTTTGGATCTATTCGTTGCGTTGTGATAAAACTAATAAAGACAACGAAGATGACGCGGAAAATGTTAACTTAAATGGAGTGCATATATGAGAAGATGTTTTTTTTTTGGAGCAATATAATACTCTGAACTAAGAACAAACTTCACATAAGTTTCTGCTTAGTTGATTTTAGTTAATTAAATGATATAAAGAATGTACGTAGTTTTACTTTAATTTGTTCTCTGTTAATTCCACAAGAAATTGTCTACAGTAATCGATTTGATAGATAAATTCTACAACGTGAAAGTTGAGATAAATGAAAATAATCGCGTAAAAGACCACATAAAACTGGAACTAAGAAGATTATCCTAGTTGAAACTAAAAGTTGAAAAGTAACTAGTAGATTGTTAACCGAAGTAGAAACAGTAATCATGCCTTATAAGCTGCCCACATATTAATTGCAACCATTTATTTACGAAGAATAATCATCGTTTTATTCTTTATATGGTGTATTTCTTTAAAAAATTATTGCTGGAAATCTATTGATTCTAATAATCATGTTATTCTTTATCAAATTTTAAATTAAATCATTATATTAATAGAGACATATAAAGCATCCATATTCGAATCTAATCATTTCTCATATTTCTTTCTTAAATTAATAAAATAATCTAACGAATTAATACGATATCTCAACTTGACAAAACCCGTTTTTTTATAACCCATAAATATTGGGTACTAAAAAGATCCTGTATTCATAATGGAAATTTCAACGATATAATCGGCTAGTAAACACTTTTTAAAATGGCAGATATAACATCTAGATTCTACTTCAACTGTAAACTTGTTTACAGAAACCACCTCTTAGAAATTCTATAAAATCTTATATAATAACGAAACTATTTGAAGGAAAGAAGCTGCATATTTTGCGGTATAGAAATTAAACCAGTTCACAATATTTTATTTTTACTTAAGTCTTAAGAAGTGTCAAAGAAACATACGTCAAATTACACCTATCGGAATTTGATAACAAAACGAGTTTCAAAATTTGCGAAATAATTTGTGAGAAACTTGAATATCTACATATAATTCCAATATAAACATTCTGTTATAACATTGCTGTTTATTATAAGACAATAGGGTAGTTGATAATATTTGGAAATTAGTTTAAAATTATAGCTTAGCATCTATTTCACCCCAAAAATATGTTATTTTGAGAAAAATAAGTGTTTTACGTTAGTATTTTGAGTTTTTAGAAATGAATTTGAAATTGACCGCGAAAACGGACAAGACTATCATGGCGTCTTGAATGACGTCACACCTCGCAAAGCAGCTGTCAATTGTGTTTTTTTAATAAATGATAATTCCTCGTATTATAAATACCGTATAGTGCCCCAATGTGAAAGTACAACGATAATTTACTTACTTACTTTCATTCCACAAATTATTTCATCATTTATTTTAATTAAATCATTTTGAATCAAGTATCAAACAAAACGTGATATATCTATTTATAAATGTACAAAATCTACCAGAATATACCACACATACCATATAAAATGTTATACTTAATTAAGTTGAAGTTATTGAAACTTTGCGTTTGCTAACCTCAAAATCAGTTAAGTATTTTCATTCCACAGTGGGTAAATGCGATTCTCTGACTGGTAACTGCTAATTAAATAAGACTTTGTTTGTTTTTCACATAATACAGCGGACTTTCGATGAACAAAAGTAAATGTTCGATGCAACAAATTTGTCAAGCATAACTGCGTCAATTTTGGGCAAATTATTGCAGTTTGCTTTGTTAAATTCTGATTCAATGGCAAATTAAACTGAAACCGAACTTCATTAATTTAACAATAATTGCTGAAAACTCGCAATAACCTGGTTACTTTATAAGAAAATGACAGTTACAACATAGCGTTTCGCGAGGTGTGACGTCAAGCTTTTTTTTTATTATCACGTGATCTATTATTAATCTTTTATTATTTTTGTAGAACAGTTGTTTTTTTTTATTTACTAATTATTATGATTAATCATTAGAAACTCAAAGCGATCCGATGTATTCTTAGTGGAATCAAGCCCATTTAGTTATTTGAACAATGAGACGCCACTGAAGGCAGTAGAATCCATTTTTCTCACGAAACTACGTCATTCCTTACTGTTTGTTATATCGAAATTAACAAATATCTTCTTTTCCTTCTACTTCTTGGAGATCTGTCGATCTGTTCATTCTGAAGCTGCCTGTGCATCTTTTCCTGAGAGGTGGATTGCCAGCTATCTTTTCACCTTTTAGGTGGTCTCCCGGGAGGCTTTGAGCCGGGCGGGTTGGTTTTTAGGACTATTCTCGGAAGTCTGTTCTCGTCCATCCGTCTTACATGGTTGTACCACTGCCTCTTACGCTGTTTTCCCCACCTCACATTGTCTTGTATCCCGCATTGCTCTTTGAAATCTGTATTTCTTACTCTGTCTCTCAAATATCAAAGAACCCAATTTCGTCACGAGATATACGTCGTACATTCAACTATAGGTTAGGTTTATAGGATTCAAATATATTCAAATATTATTTTACTCTTCAGAATTAAAAAATATTTGGCCAGGAGTACCATAAGAAAGTGAATTAGAGCCAGTATTATTATACACTAGTGTACAATTGCCACTTTTCATTATTTAAATCTGTATTAAACAAATCTGTAGGTAATGTTAATAATATTCACAAAAACAATCAGTTTATACCAGTTGAAATAAATAATACGCTCTACGTCCATATCAAAAAGGACTCCACGTTCCTCCACGTTAACATCAAGTTTAGAAAAATCTATTGGAATTCTACAAATATAGAACAAAATACTATTCTGTAAGCAAAATATGGACATCTTTGCGAATGTGCCAGTCAAATTAACTTACTTATAATACAGAGACTTGAAAGTATTGAAATGGTTACGAAAAGGGGTTTTATTATAAAAATTATTCTACATTCGAATGCTTCCCTTCAATATAGTCAATTCCCCTCGACACACACCTCTCCATACGTTTTTTCTATTGATCGAAGCAGTGCTGGAAGTCTCATGTGGTGAACGCCTTTAGGAGCTCTGCTTTACCGCTTCCATCGACTCAAATCGGGTCCATTTCAAAGCAGATCTTTCTCTAACCTTCCAAGGAAATCTGAGCAGACCCGTTGACGCAAGAGCTTTTGGTCAGGAGTCAAATTTTTTGGCACAGACATTTGTCGTGTGTAATTCCTCGTGTAAAATTTTTCTTACTGTTTCTTTATCAGTGTTTACAGTCTCGGTAATCATCCGGATGCTTATTCGAGGATCTGCATGCACAATTTGGTTGAGTTTGGTCACCGTTTCCGGAGCTGAAACATTCACAGGGCGACCTGGGCGCTGGCCATCTTCAGTGCTCTCTCGGCGCTCACTAAAGCGCTTACACCACTCAAAACTACGCGCACGGGATAGAGAATTGTCCCCATAGGCCTCTTGCAACAATTTATAGCACTCAGTCGGAGTTTTCTTCAATTTAACACAAATATTATAATAGTGACGGAAACGTGTTTTTCTTGGTACCGCAAAAATAGTGACATCCATCGGGACTTGACAATGGACACTATTGATAAGACTATTACCAAATTATCAAGAAGTCAAGAACAAAGATTTCACCAACACGCGGATGTTAAGGGTCAACCCCCATTTAACAACGATTTAGTAATAACAATCGAAAGAAAGAAGCCCTTCGAGTTAGTGGACGTGAAAGTATAGAGCTCGGTAGAAGTACCTGATCCAGCAAAGAAAACACAAAAAATTTTGGAAACTTTTTGACCATCCCGCCATTTTTTTAAATCCGGGAAACGAAAATAATCCCAGAGGGCTAAATCTGGCGAATAGGATGCATGGTGTAGCAAAACAAACTTTAATTAGAAAATTACGTTTGTTAAGTAGCTGAGGATGTACTTTATAGTTTCCTTATCTGATCGACAAAAGCTAAATTAGAAATCCTCTGTCTACTATATCAATTATGGTTTCTACTGAGCTTACAACATCTTCTTAACTTTCACAGTAGTTATGATATTCATTTTCGCTTGTCTTTGTCAGCTTGTTGTTTTATAAAACTCATCTATAGTAAGTAGATTTTGAATGTGAAAAAACTATTATTTACGTATTCCACGAGTGATAGATAGATAGATAGATAGATAGATAAAACAGATGATATCAGTAATAATAAAGGATACATTTATACAGAATATAAAGTATTATTATCTGAGTTGTAATTACAAGACATCGCGTGGGCAAATCTCGATGCATCTTATGTTTAAACCGGGTTCCTTTCAAACCGTAATTTTATAATTTCTCTTGTTTTTATCACGCCATTTTCCTACCATTCCAATTATTATAATTATAGTGTGTCCCTTTCTCATATGTTATTTACATTAATTTTGGAAATACAAACAAAAAAAGTATATTATGATTCAAATATAGATTCGAATCAAAATCGAGATACTATCTAGACTATTTCCAAAATTTTGTTGGATCCGGTGGACCAGCTACATTACGACCTATTCCCAAAACTCGAAAAAAAAACCAAGTTCATATATATTAATGGAAACTTTAAAATTTTCGATCGACCAATCGAAAAAGTTTACTACAGTGACTCTCAACACAAAAACCAATCACTTCTCACAAATTTTATTTAGAAAACTCGGAGTGGTCAAAAGAAATGTAATAAAATTTCTTGTATTATAGGAATTAATTAAATATTTAAACCTACTATTTATTATTGTTATAACTGTAGTAATATAATTAAAATTAAACACTTATAACGCAACGTAACTTCTACAATGGTAATTACAAAAAAGGATAAAATTTTAATGAGAGAGTTGTACTTGATGATGATTGACAACGAATTATCAATATTATCAAGCTTTCGTCAGGAATAACTGCATAATCTTCCCATTCTGTGATATTTAATCTACTCCTTTTTTTTGTAATGGTTCTAAAGTTTTTTCGATAAGATATGACGAGGAAAACGCGATTCTACCTGCGACAAGTTTGAAAAATATGAAAATTCGCACCGATCAATATACGAAGAAAAGCGGAAATCACATTCTTTGTTTTTATCAAATTGAGGCCGTCCTCTTGCAATAGAACGTTGAGGTTACGCGGTGTCTGCTTTGGGATTGATCAGGTTTTATACTAAATCATGATTCAATTTCCAGAAACTCTAAAACTGAATCAAAAGAATATAAACCCCACCTTTCGACCACGATTCTACCTGCGTCAAGTTTGAAAAATATGAAAATTCGCACCGATCAATATACGAAGAAAAGCGGAAATCACATTCTTTGTTTTTATCAAATTGAGGCCGTCCTCTTGCAATAGAACGTTGAGGTTACGCGGTGTCTGCTTTGGGATTGATCAGGTTTTATACTAAATCATGATTCAATTTCCAGAAACGCTAAAACTGAATCAAAAGAATATAAACCCCACCTTTCGACCACGATTCTACCTGCGTCAAGTTTGAAAAATATGAAAATTCGCACCGATCAATATACGAAGAAAAGCGGAAATCACATTCTTTGTTTTTATCAAATTGAGGCCGTCCTCTTGCAATAGAACGTTGAGGTTACGCGGTGTCTGCTTTGGGATTGATCAGGTTTTATACTAAATCATGATTCAATTTCCAGAAACGCTAAAACTGAATCAAAAGAATATAAACCCCACCTTTCGACCACGATTCTACCTGCGTCAAGTTTGAAAAATATGAAAATTCGCACCGATCAATATACGAAGAAAAGCGGAAATCACATTCTTTGTTTTTATCAAATTGAGGCCGTCCTCTTGCAATAGAACGTTGAGGTTACGCGGTGTCAGCTTTGGGATTGATCAGGTTTTATACTAAATCATGATTCAATTTCCAGAAACGCTAAAACTGAATCAAAAGAATATAAACCCCACCTTTCGACCACGATTCTACCTGCGTCAAGTTTGAAAAATATGAAAATTCGCACCGATCAATATACGAAGAAAAGCGGAAATCACATTCTTTGTTTTTATCAAATTGAGGCCGTCCTCTTGCAATAGAACGTTGAGGTTACGCGGTGTCTGCTTTGGGATTGATCAGGTTTTATACTAAATCATGATTCAATTTCCAGAAACGCTAAAACTGAATCAAAAGAATATAAACCCCACCTTTCGACCACGATTCTACCTGCGTCAAGTTTGAAAAATATGAAAATTCGCACCGATCAATATACGAAGAAAAGCGGAAATCACATTCTTTGTTTTTATCAAATTGAGGCCGTCCTCTTGCAATAGAACGTTGAGGTTACGCGGTGTCTGCTTTGGGATTGATCAGGTTTTATACTAAATCATGATTCAATTTCCAGAAACGCTAAAACTGAATCAAAAGAATATAAACCCCACCTTTCGACCACGATTCTACCTGCGTCAAGTTTGAAAAATATGAAAATTCGCACCGATCAATATACGAAGAAAAGCGGAAATCACATTCTTTGTTTTTATCAAATTGAGGCCGTCCTCTTGCAATAGAACGTTGAGGTTACGCGGTGTCTGCTTTGGGATTGATCAGGTTTTATACTAAATCATGATTCAATTTCCAGAAACGCTAAAACTGAATCAAAAGAATATAAACCCCACCTTTCGACCACGATTCTACCTGCGTCAAGTTTGAAAAATATGAAAATTCGCACCGATCAATATACGAAGAAAAGCGGAAATCACATTCTTTGTTTTTATCAAATTGAGGCCGTCCTCTTGCAATAGAACGTTGAGGTTACGCGGTGTCAGCTTTGGGATTGATCAGGTTTTATACTAAATCATGATTCAATTTCCAGAAACGCTAAAACTGAATCAAAAGAATATAAACCCCACCTTTCGACCACGATTCTACCTGCGTCAAGTTTGAAAAATATGAAAATTCGCACCGATCAATATACGAAGAAAAGCGGAAATCACATTCTTTGTTTTTATCAAATTGAGGCCGTCCTCTTGCAATAGAACGTTGAGGTTACGCGGTGTCAGCTTTGGGATTGATCAGGTTTTATACTAAATCATGATTCAATTTCCAGAAACGCTAAAACTGAATCAAAAGAATATAAACCCCACCTTTCGACCACGATTCTACCTGCGTCAAGTTTGAAAAATATGAAAATTCGCACCGATCAATATACGAAGAAAAGCGGAAATCACATTCTTTGTTTTTATCAAATTGAGGCCGTCCTCTTGCAATAGAACGTTGAGGTTACGCGGTGTCTGCTTTGGGATTGATCAAGTTTTATACTAAATCATGATTCAATTTCCAGAAACGCTAAAACTGAATCAAAAGAATATAAACCCCACCTTTCGACCACGATTCTACCTGCGTCAAGTTTGAAAAATATGAAAATTCGCACCGATCAATATACGAAGAAAAGCGGAAATCACATTCTTTGTTTTTATCAAATTGAGGCCGTCCTCTTGCAATAGAACGTTGAGGTTACGCGGTGTCTGCTTTGGGATTGATCAGGTTTTATACTAAATCATGATTCAATTTCCAGAAACGCTAAAACTGAGTCAAAAGAATATAAACCCCACCTTTCGACCACGATTCTACCTGCGTCAAGTTTGAAAAATATGAAAATTCGCAAAACTGAATCAAAAGAATATAAACCCCACCTTTCGACCACGATTCTACCTGCGTCAAGTTTGAAAAATATGAAAATTCGCACCGATCAATATACGAAGAAAAGCGGAAATCACATTCTTTGTTTTTATCAAATTGAGGCCGTCCTCTTGCAATAGAACGTTGAGGTTACGCGGTGTCAGCTTTGGGATTGATCAGGTTTTATACTAAATCATGATTCAATTTCCAGAAACGCTAAAACTGAATCAAAAGAATATAAACCCCACCTTTCGACCACGATTCTACCTGCGTCAAGTTTGAAAAATATGAAAATTCGCACCGATCAATATACGAAGAAAAGCGGAAATCACATTCTTTGTTTTTATCAAATTGAGGCCGTCCTCTTGCAATAGAACGTTGAGGTTACGCGGTGTCTGCTTTGGGATTGATCAAGTTTTATACTAAATCATGATTCAATTTCCAGAAACGCTAAAACTGAATCAAAAGAATATAAACCCCACCTTTCGACCACGATTCTACCTGCGTCAAGTTTGAAAAATATGAAAATTCGCACCGATCAATATACGAAGAAAAGCGGAAATCACATTCTTTGTTTTTATCAAATTGAGGCCGTCCTCTTGCAATAGAACGTTGAGGTTACGCGGTGTCTGCTTTGGGATTGATCAGGTTTTATACTAAATCATGATTCAATTTCCAGAAACGCTAAAACTGAGTCAAAAGAATATAAACCCCACCTTTCGACCACGATTCTACCTGCGTCAAGTTTGAAAAATATGAAAATTCGCAAAACTGAATCAAAAGAATATAAACCCCACCTTTCGACCACGATTCTACCTGCGTCAAGTTTGAAAAATATGAAAATTCGCACCGATCAATATACGAAGAAAAGCGGAAATCACATTCTTTGTTTTTATCAAATTGAGGCCGTCCTCTTGCAATAGAACATTGAGGTTACGCGGTGTCAGCTTTGGGATTGATCAGGTTTTATACTAAATCATGATTCAATTTCCAGAAACGCTAAAACTGAATCAAAAGAATATAAACCCCACCTTTCGACCACGATTCTACCTGCGTCAAGTTTGAAAAATATGAAAATTCGCACCGATCAATATACGAAGAAAAGCGGAAATCACATTCTTTGTTTTTATCAAATTGAGGCCGTCCTCTTGCAATAGAACGTTGAGGTTACGCGGTGTCTGCTTTGGGATTGATCAAGTTTTATACTAAATCATGATTCAATTTCCAGAAACGCTAAAACTGAATCAAAAGAATATAAACCCCACCTTTCGACCACGATTCTACCTGCGTCAAGTTTGAAAAATATGAAAATTCGCACCGATCAATATACGAAGAAAAGCGGAAATCACATTCTTTGTTTTTATCAAATTGAGGCCGTCCTCTTGCAATAGAACGTTGAGGTTACGCGGTGTCTGCTTTGGGATTGATCAGGTTTTATACTAAATCATGATTCAATTTCCAGAAACGCTAAAACTGAGTCAAAAGAATATAAACCCCACCTTTCGACCACGATTCTACCTGCGTCAAGTTTGAAAAATATGAAAATTCGCAAAACTGAATCAAAAGAATATAAAATCTTGATAAACCTCCTTACGACAAAAGCAATCGTTGAAAATCTTCATCGTTCCCATCTGCAAATAAGCGCGAGCTTATTACATTCTTATTTTGTTAACTGCGTTAATCACAAATTGCATCGATTGGTGCAATTTATTCAAAATTTTCTCTACTAGATGGATACTCGGTGGATAACACAATAAATTACCTCTGGATTTCTGGAGCTCGCCAATAAATCACTCAGGATATTGATTCGCCTTTAGTATTCGTCAAGTTTTTCGCGAATTTCTTCGCCCATAACAAATCTAACAAATGCCAATAATAATGCTTCATTGCCAAGTAAAGTTTGTAGATAATCACTCTTTTTTAGAATATTATCTGCTTATATTGATAAGAGAAGTCAAGCTAATATTTCAGTTCTTTACTATGGATATCAAATAAATTTTCATGGACCCCCGCTTATGATTGTTTGACCCTCATTTTTGGCGTGGTGGTGGGTCATTACTCACGCAAATAAGCTTCATTCATAACATTTTATAGTTACCAATAATAATGCTTTAGAAATTTTAGTTATCATTACTCATTTTGTTTATTTATTGTTTCTTTTTGTCGTCAGATATTTCTCAAGACGAATTTCATTTATGGAAGTTGTTTTGGTATCAAATTTTTTACCTTTCAAGCTAGATTTGTTTCTGATTGACGTTTAGTGTTGATTTTGGCATGGTGTAGAAGTCAATGGCAACGATATTTAACTCTAAGTTATTTCTGGTAGCTCCTTACAGACTTAGACATTCTCTAGTTAATTTTTGACCTAACTTTGTTATCGTAAAATTAATTAGTTTATGTATGGCTGCATCTGCTAAAATTTTCATAATGATTTGAAATAATTGAAAAGTTTTTTGAAGTATTTTAAAAATCATACGATAATTCGACAAACCCTTAAACAATTTCTCTTGTTTAAATTTCACGTGGGAATTAAATGATTTTTTTGCATGAGAAATAATTTCTCTATTCTATTTTAAACATTGTTACAAAAATCTGATTAAAAAGTATTATTTTCTCTTCGTTTGTGATAATTCTATCAATTAACTAATGAAAGTTATTTTAACTTTATTATGTGTAGTTTATTCAAATGTTGTTAATAAACAAACTATTATTTTTGTAAAGATTCAGTTTGAAACAATGATATAAATTAAATCAGTTACATAAACACACCCAACAAAAATATTTGGGATATACGAGGGCCGTTTTTTCAATCTCCGATAGGCTATAAATAAAAAATAAGTTAAAATAAAACAATAATTTTATTGCTTTTCGACATAAACACCGAAGAGATTGAAACATTTGTCATATCTGTGGACAAACGTTTCAATACCCTCTTCAAATAAAGTTGCCGCCAATGAATTCAACATAACCTAACCATTCTGTCAACTCGTTGTACCAGGTCATCTGAAACTTTCGATGGATTTCTGCAGCACTATTGCCTTCAGCATGTAGAAAACGAATCAAATTTCGCAATTCACACTTGGCGGGAGCATCAATAATGGCGGACATGTTTACGAGGCTGTAGCACAACGCCGACTGACGCCAGAATGTCAATAATGGCGGAGTGCGTAGTGCGAGAGTCCGCTTTCATTTGCCCGCGTAGCGTCTGCACGGAGCGATCGGAGGTTGAAAATAATACGACCCTTGTATATCAGGGAATTCGTATTGAGTAAATAATTAGAATTTCATTACGTGTAGTTATTGGGCTAAAGAAGTGTCTAAAGCTGCATGGATGGATAGACAAATAGGCACAAGAAGACTAATGAGAACGATTGAAATTAAAGGTAAAGAAAAACTGAGGTAGCGTACTAAAATATCAGGATATTACAGAGTAAGAGTTCAGAATGTGTTGAGATCGGTTAGAGAATGCCAAAAAACTGATGGGAAAAAAACCACTAAACAGATAGTATGAGAGTTAGACTTCAGCAACTCAAGAAGAGCTCTTTATTAAACAGGACAGGATACTATTGAGGAAGAAGGAAAAAACCAAATATATTGTAATGGACACGGGTAACAGTATGGCTACAGATGCAATACATACCTAACTTGGTTTTGAAAGGGTGGCAGAGTTTAATTATATTGACTTGTTGTCACTTATGCACCTGAAATTTGAACTATCAAGAAGAAAAGTTGAAAGTTGATTGATATTTGTAGAATCAGAAATAATTTAGGATTAAGTGAACTATACAAAGAAAAAGACATAGTAAACGTTATGAAAAATAAACTGAAACTAAATTGAATTAATAAAGAAAGAATAATAAAGAAGATCCATAAAGGGTAAGAAAAAAGAGGTATTAAACGCCGCAGAAAATAGTGTGTTCATATGGTACAACATGACTTAAAAAAATTGGAGGTTAAACATTGGCAAGGATTTTCGAAGGGTATATTTTATTAATTTTATGTAAAGTGATATATTTCTATTGAAATTTGATAAAACTACTTATAATTTTCACTCATTATCCATTTAAAAATATTTTCATAACTAATTTAACAGTTTATAGGAAAAACAAATGTTTTTCTGCCTATACACCGCGACGAATATTGGATTATATTTCCTACAAATCAAAGTGACAGTGGTTGACCTTAATATCAATTTGCAATATGGCTTTTTTAACAGAAAACACGCAAAACTTGTAGATCAGTTTCAGCGTTCCGTACCTCATCAGTGCAATATTTAATCTCAAAAATCTAGAGGTAAGTACATCAGTATATTACGTGGAAACAATAATAGTGAAATGAAGTGTGAATATGTCGAATAATCACAATAACTTGTTGGGATATTGCTTAGGTAATGCTTGGTATTCATCAAAGCACATTGCATTAATACGTCAAGTAATAAAAAGGTACGGTGGAAGTATTTAAAATTTCTGTGTCTTCCTCTTGGAGAAAATACAATATTCTGGGGCAAAGAAAATATAATTTCCTCATTATTACAAATGAAAAATGATAGACTATAGCTAAGCATAGAAAAAACATAGTTTATAACCCATATTTTACATGTTCTAGCGTTTACATTCAATATGTTCTGTTTTAAACTTGAGAATTATTATCCCAATTATAATCCTGTAACTGCTTCAACAATGAAAAGAGAGAGAGAGACGCAAACTAAACGGGTGCATTTAAACGCATTCCAAAATAATAACGATTCGGCTTACCGGCTTTCCTTTTAAAGTTATAATCCAGTTTTAATCAATTTGAACACTAATTGAACGGTTTTGTCACAAATATCCAACAATATCCCACCAACACTCGTTAAAAAGAGCAAAAGTCAAAGAACTAACTCTAAAGCAAATAACGCATGTCTTAAAGACAAAAGACACTCGAAAACGGATGACTACACCTGGCGTTCGCGAACGTTAACAGGTAGGTCTTGAATAAAATACGAAATGACTTTTTACCTTGTTCGGACGAGATCGGAGCAGATCGTTGATATTGAAATGGAAGGTGTGAGTTGTGGCTATACTGAGTAAGAAGAATCCTCAAGAAAAGTTTCGTAATAACGCGAAGAAATTTTATTAGAATAATTCAGTTGACAATGGAGATGTTTTTTCAGCTGTATCATTGTTTTTATCGTCATTATTGAATGCTATTCTCACTTTTGAGAACAATAATTTAAATATCACGGGATTGTTCTCGAAATGCCTCTAATTTGTTTGTCTATTAAAATAGAAAACGTAAATTAAATTATTCTACATAACCACCAAGCAAATAGATCATTTGATCATAGTGGCTGATGAAATTTGAAATTTTTCGAAATGTAACTTTGCTATCCGTGATTTCAACCACACACTCACTCGTACTTGTAGCTTCGTCATCAAAGCTAGTATACGTTTTAAATTTGATTCGTTTGCTTTTGGTTTGCTTAATTTAATAGTGGTCGTACAGACACCTAACCTAACCGATGATGGTGAACGTTCTGGTCGTCCAATTGAGGTAGTTTCTCCAGAAAACATTAAAAAACTCCACAAATTGGTTATATCCAATCTTAAATCATCATCTGAGTGGACTGCAACCGATTAACCACGTCCAAAGTATCCAAAGGATTCATCTGAGTGGACTGCAACCGATTAACCACGTCCAAAGTATCCAAAGGATTCATCTGAGTGGACTGCAACCGATTAACCACGTCCAAAGTATCCAAAGGATTCATCTGAGTGGACTGCAACCGATTAACCACGTCCAAAGTATCCAAAGGATTCATCTGAGTGGACTGCAACCGATTAACCACGTCCAAAGTATCCAAAGGATTTCTCATCCACCGTATAGTCTAGATCTGGCCTCCAGTGACTATTTGCTTTTCGCTGGTAAGAAATTCGGCTCAGAGGAAGAAGCATTTGCTGAAACTGAAGCCTATTTTGATGTAAAAGACAAATTCTTCTACAAGAATGGCATTGAGAAGTTAGAGAAGCATTGGAATAATTGTAAGGTTCTTGAATGAGATTATATTGATGAATTCGGCAAACAAAAAAGTATTTTTCTTAATTAGTCATACGACTTATTGTATTTTCTATCTTACATCGTTGTCGGATTTTCAGTTCCACTGGAAATATTTCTCAAATTTGTAATTCTTATAATACTTTACGCTTGGTAAAGCTATTGACAAAAAAGCGAAATCCGCTACTGGAAGTAGATACTATGAAATGTCGACTCTAAAAACAATAACCTCCAATTACTTTCACGTTGTTTTGCTCATAAAAATGTTAATTAAATTCCCCGCCACTGAACCAATTATTCCGTAACTTCAACTGAGAAACTAATTTGTACACTTTCAAGTTAGTTTTGTTCCCTTAATTTTTTGTCTTCAACACACACGCCATAGAGCCTTAGAAAAACTGGTTTTAATTATATTGACTCACGGTATTTTATAATGCCCATAAAAATGGTTGAAGAAGTTAATAATATCCGAGGTACGCATTTTTAGAACTTGTGATTGTAGTTTAACGCTTTTGATGAACGACTAGTGAATTATTTTTCAAATTTTTCGACTATATAGCATTTTCCAAATAAACAAATTGTTTTCTGAGTTTTAAGAAAAGCCTTACGGAATATCCTTCATGTCATAAATACTCTCAAAATTAGTTTTAACGCCTTAATTTCGAACATATAAATCAGAATAAAATGTGCATGCCTACTAATCACACAATCAGATTGATAACGCGAGCGGATTACTATACTTTATCTACGACTACTACATATTTTTATTGTTTTTTGTTATATACAATATATTATTGTACATTTAAACATTGTACATAGTTATAATTATCGTATATCTCCATAATAATCAAAACAAAAATCAATGTAATAATTTTTTGATGAAGCAATTTCTAATGGTTTTGAAAAAAAGTCACTTCCATTTCCTGTATCATTTTTATTTGATTTCTGAGCATAATTTGACATAAAATATTAAAACTATTGACTAATATCTAAACATACAATTATGTTGACAGTTTTGAGTCAAATTGTTTTAGAAGGTACTTCAATTTATAAACTGTTTCAAAAACCATAATACGTTAAGGAACACATATAATACAGACTTTTTAAATGTCTCTGATAGCTCAATGTTAATGTTCCGTGCATTAAAACTGCAGGTCACAGGTTCGAGTCTGGTCTAGGATAATTTTTATGTGTACAGAATTTGAAAATATTTAATAGTGTTTTACAAGCTAAAATTATGAAAACCGATTTTTTCTATCCAAATAATATAATAAATTTCTTATTTCTTAGACTTTTTGATATGTTTATGTTTCTAAATATTCTTGATTTTTGATCTCTTCTGTTTCTAGGCTTAAAGAAATGTCGAAACGTCAATTTTTTAACAGAAGAGACCTAAAATCAAGAACATTTAGATGCATTAACAATATAATATCAAGAAAGCAGTGATTAATGATTTATTAATAGTTACCACAATTTTCTTCGTATAATGTTCAAACGTTTTCATGTAAAATAGAAAATAGGGATTCGTTTGGAATTGGCAACTCTTCTTGCAATGTCTGCCGATGATAATAATGAAGTTTAATATCATTTCTAAAAGATACCGCCAACATTGAACAAGTTAAAAACATCGTTACTAATCTGTAATCGAAGATATGTTTATCAATATTCTAATATGTTTTTTGCTATACCTATTTAATCAATAGTTTATCCGTTCAAGTTAATATTATTTGACCTAAAAACATGTAACTGGTAATACTCATTGTATATTTTTCAATGGTTTATATCTAACTGTTAACATATGAAACATAACAATAATAAAATGAACAGATACTGTACAATTTCCAAGTTATAATATCCAACAGATGTTTGGAAGACGTGATCTCTTTTTTTCATACAATTTTAAAACCAGCGGTATTCTTCAGTCCGTTAGTTACATTCAGAAACAAGATTTATTAGTGGTTTTAAGAATTTATTTGTTTATATTAAATATTACCAAATTTGTAACAAATTTCGACAAAATGTGAAGCAGATTTTTATTATTATTTTTATACTAAACCACTCTAATACTCAGAAACAGAAAGGTGCACTAAAAAAGCATTTTTTATGATACGAGTGTTGTAGCAAAAGTAGGGTTTACTATAAGCCAGAACCTCGAGTAAATACGATTTATCCACACTAGGTTTATGGTGAAGAGTCCATGTACGTCCAGCATAACCTCAAATGGTGCAAGGCTTTTTCTGAGGGTCGCATAGAAGTTCACCGCCACACATAGGGAAAAATGTAAATCATTTGTGCCAAAAAAATTGACAAAGTTCAACATTTTTTGAAAATTTTTTGTTTTTGCCCTGAAATTTGTTACTAAACCCATAAGTTATTTACATATTTAGAAAGCTGACGGAATGACGGTTCTAAATCCATACTTCAAATTTTTTTTTTAATATTTAGATCCTACGCAATAATTGTCCAAACTTGGCTTTGCAAAGTTGTTATATTTTTTGATATTATGAGGCAAAATTATGTTTAAAATATCATGGGAAACATGATTTCGATGTATTTTTTGCCTCGGAACATGATGGCGCTCTCAGTTTTACCATAGAACATACCTAAAGAGCGCTAAATGTAAAAAAGTACATTTGCATAGGGTTTTTCGGCTCTATTTTTTCTAGGTACATTCTATGATAAATGATAGCGCCATCATGTTCCGTGGCAAAAAATACCTCGAAATCACGTCTCACATGATATTTTAAACAAAATTTTGCCTCATAATATCAAAAAATATATCGAATTTGCAAAGCCAAGTTTGGACAATTATTGCGTAGGATCTAGAAATTAAAAAAAAATTTAGAGCCGTCATTCCGTAAGCTTTACAAATATGTAAATAACTTGTGGGTTTAGTAACATAATAATAATAAAAAATTAATAATTCTCTCCTTTTAAAAAGACTAGAATTGCCGGATACATTGATCTTCTATTTCAAACACTTCCAGTGCTCTGGAAATCCTGAGTGTTCTTGAGATAATTTGGATAGAGTTTTCGTTCTCTGCTTCAGGTGTTTGTTGAGGCGACAGTGCCCCGATAGAACTCCTGAACCACGTGTGGTAATGAGTCCTGGTATACACGCCGACTGCTGATCGGTGCCAGTAAAATGCCGGTCAGCAGCTACTGCCTGGTACTACTAGAATGTAGTGGTAGACGTGACTAAATACACTTGCTTGCACACGCACCGGTTTTTATTGACCAGTCCAGTCGACTTCTCCGCGAAATAAACTAGTTTTGAATGCAAAAGACATTCTCCCATCACCCCTTAGCTCTTCAAAGTGCGGAATGTTCTCTGCCTTGATTGAAAGGATGAATTCAGCACAATTTGATCGCTAAAAATCCTGCCTGCTTCGATAATTTATCGGCCGATTCTATACTGGCTGTCCAAAAGCGCTATTTGTGCAAATAGCTCGATTCCTAGGCTAACGAACGCAATTGAAGTGGTGGGATATACTAACAGTGATAATCCACTTGCTCTTAGTCGAAAGGAGAGTTAAAAAGCGTGTTGAAAAATTGAGTGTATTTAAATGAAATATTTCACCTCGTAAAATGATAATAAAGGTATGATTAATGTCGAAATCGATATAATTAAATCTCTACGTATATTCATCCCGTACTATTGGATTGTATAAATGACTGCAGTCAAATTAATATCACAGATATGATCAGGATAGAAATCCAAACCGTATTTCATCGATCTCTAATCACGGATAACATAAACGTTTTCGATAAGCTCTCTGATACAGATATGCCGTTGATAGAAGATTCACATATTAGTCATATAGGGGTAGTAAAATATTATTGTTCATGTTATTAATATCTCAGTTACTTTCGTAATATGTACAGAGAGAAAATTATGAATGTTTATTTGAAATCATGTAAAAACGAGGATCTGCATCGATTGACACAAATATCTATATATTGTGAGAATTCATCTTGGGATTAATTTATCTTTTTTGATGCGACATTAATCGTAGCTAGTGTGGAAGGCCCAATGACGTGAATTTCGGATATCCTGCATATTTTCACACTTGGTTCAAGAGGAAATTAATGAATGTGGTGGTGAACTTTGCTTTTAAGCGGAAGTGGTAAACATATCGATCACATTCCCAGCGGCTCAATGTTCCATTTTCTACCTAGATGACTCTAAATCGTAATTTGGTCAATATAGATTATATATTTTTATGAATGAGATTATAATAAAATGATGAAGCATTCGTAATCTTAACACAACTTGAACGAATCTCCTTACTATATGGGAAAAACTAAAGTCGTGTTTTCCGTGAAATTTGTCGAAAAGAGATTCCAGGCGCTTTCCAGTAAATAAGCTCTCAAATTATTTCGAAATGCAGGAAAAGATGATTTGACTTCAATTGGCAAGTGATTGTGCATTTTTTGCATTGTAAAATATTGAGCCCACAACTAATTCTGAACGTGGAGTCAGTAGGTAAAGTTCCTTCCTTCGAGTGGATAGCCTTGCAACGATCTTTTAGAAATTGGAGAAGTGTGCTTACGAATTAGACAAATGGATTCAAAGATGAATAAGGAAGGATGAGAATTTTTAATCTTTTAAAAAAGTCTCTTCTGTTTAGTCCGATTAAATATCTAATAACTCTCTTTTGTAGTTTGAATATTCGTTCAAATTGAGTCGCACCTCACGTACCCGAGATGGAAGGAAATCTGAGATGGGACTCAATAAGGAGGTGGATAAATTCAGTTCTTTGGAAACTTTCTTGTGAAATGTATATCAAATATTTATTACCTTCCACAAGGATAATAGATGGGGTTAACAAAAATAGGCATCCTAAAATCCTATGATCTACCAAAGAGGTTAACAAAAACTGGGTGGCAGCCCTTATAAGAAAGCAAATTAACATCAGCTATAGCAGATCGAGAGAAATGAGATAGAAAAATGGGAAAAATTTTAATTTACTTCTCCATTGTAAATAAAAGAATAGCTCCTAAATCGTCCTCTATCTATTTACACCCTAAAAGTGTAAATTTAGTAAAATTTGTGGTGATATTATTCTTTGTATTCGCTGGTAAGTTTTTCTTATATCTTTTTAACGTTGCTTTTTATATACGTACATATATAATGCTCACAAAATACCAGTTATAGACTTCCTTTTGTTTTAAGCTTTGAGTAAATTCTTATTCTTATTCTATTTATTTGGAAAACAGAACGAAGAGAATAAAACAGATTCCTGTTTGGTTGTATTTAAAAAATATATAAATTCAGTTTTTTTATACGTTAGAGCATAAGCTCCTTTTTATTTAAATTTGTTCAACCTACTCGTTCCTTCTTTAGTAATCACCATCTATGTTCCCGTTCTCCGGATCTGACTAAATTAAACACTTTTAGAATGTAGGTAGATAGAGGACGATTTAGCAACGAAACTGGAGTTTTATTGAATTCCTCGAATGGAGCGGGAGGTCGAACAAATTAATTTTTGTGCTACAATACGTGAACAAAGAAATATTGAAAATGTTTGAAGAAAAACGTAACAAACCGAATGGCATGTTACAATGTATTCGTTGTTTGGAAGAAAGTCCACCATAATAAATAATTTATATATGAACAAATCGTGAAATTAGTTTGGACCTACAAGATTTAACTATGGGGACATGCTAGCTAAAGCAACATACAAATAATCCAGTGATTCCTAAATAAAGTTCTGTTTCTAAATTGACTGTGAAGCCGGTCCTGTTCGATTATACTTTTGGAAATCGTTTGATACTGTTTTTATGTATACAGCAGCAATTTGTTTATATTTTTTTAGAACCAACTTCTAGGAAGGATTTTAGATTGATTTGTTTGTTCGTTTACTTAATAGAATTCTAGAAATTCCTATATGGTATAAATTAGTGCTTGTTTAGTAGCGATAGTCAGTATATAATTTAAAGTCATAGTGAACGCAACGAAATAGGAAAAAGTAACCGATGAGAAGAAAAAAACAAAGACTTTTAAAGCAATTATTTAAGTGCTTATTGTAGAAGCAAAGCAAAGTGATATTTTGAAATACAATGTAAAAAACGTACACATAGGATTCTTTGTTCGCGGTGATGATAAGATTGCAATAAATATTTATACAAAGAAAGTATCTATACATATATCTAGTTCGTTTAAAACATCACTTTTCATTTATTTCTTTTTTATTTTCACGAAAACAATCCTCGTAAAAATTCTTCTTGATGTTTTACTTACCTTTTTTTTGAGGCAGGGCACATTGCGTTTGAATAACAGTTGCCCTGGGTGGTAATGGAGGGACGTCGAATCGCGGTTGTTGTTCTTTCAATACAAAGCTTTCATTTGTTTTCGATGTTGTATCCCTAGGCACGCTGATTACATTATAGCGAACATTCTGATGGGTTATCACAAAGAGCGGTTTCTGAAAACAAAAAAATTGACTGTTGATCGAAGTTTTACTACATTATTTAGATATTCTCGTCTAATTGAGTATCAATAACAGTAATGAATAAGATAAATATTTACTTGAGGATAATCACAAAATAAACTGAATAATAATTCTAGGAAAAATACAAAATATCTTTTACAACTTATTTAAAAAGCTTGCGTATGAAATGAGTAAGTTTTGTCACTTCTCTCTGTATATTTTTAAAAATAAAGTCATCGTAAGTAAATCAGTGGTTCACCAAAAAATTATTTTAAGAGGAAATTATAGAAATAGGTAAAAAAATTATGGAAAGTAGTAACTAGATGAGCAAAAAGAAACAGACATCAAAGCAAAATTTTTATTTCGTTAGTTTTCAATTCTCTCACGCCATTTTTATAATTAAATTTTTGTTTTTTTGGTGATTCCATGATTTATTAATGCTTTCGAGTGAAATATCAAAAATATTATCTATTAAAAATCCATTATTAATAAAGAGAAGAAAATTTATAAAGAATACATGTAGGGCAAAAAAAGCGCCTAAAAGAAAACTGTATAAATAAAGAAATGACTAATTGAATACCGAAACAATTTACAACCAAAGATTAGAATGATAAAGGAAATAAATTGCTACCCTCGAAAGGGGAAATACTAGAAATAATACAGGAAAAAGGATAATAAATCGCCGGGAGAAGCCGAAATAGAATCAGATTAAATCAATACGGCCGAACTGCACTAAAGACGAGAATTTATCATTCAATAAGTAATAAATGGGAATAAGAGACAATAGATAAGATAAAAGACGAATGCAGAAACTATAGAGGTATCGCATTACTTGATAAAGTCCGCAAAATAATATAAAGAAGACTACCAATGCGAATTCAGATCTGGAAGATCAGTCACAGACCATATTTTCACTATGAGGCAAACGCAATGCATGGGGTACGAATATAAAATAAAATTCCAAAAAAGTCTTGTCAAAATGACACTAAAACATTCAAAAACGAACCATAGAATATCAAAATGTTTCCAGATCAACAAAAATTATTCATAAAAAATTGTTACATTTAATTTTAAGATAGTAATTATGAATAAAATCTTAAAACAAAACTTTATATAGTTATTAAGACGAAACAAATTGTAAATTTTAATAAATACTTTATCATTAATAGGAGGGCCGAGGTTTGGATGCATATAGGATAGCCAACGTCTGGCTACCCAGAGTTTAGTCAGTCATGATTGGTTTCCGTAGTTCAAGTCTGGGGACTCTAACATGGGCTTACAGTCGATATGACATTAATAAAATTATCAACAGGAACTAACAGTCTTGGGAGATTTGAACCCTAGAGGGAATATCAAAGAAAAATGTAATAAAGAAATTAATACCTCAGAAACATTTTTTTCGTTGTGGTCGTTGGAGGACGGGTTGTTATTAGATCTCTCAGAATTGATATTTTTCGTCTGCATATCATTGTCTTTTCAAACTCTGTACATACACCTGAAACAAAAGAAAACCCATTAAAATATTAAATTCATTCTAATGGTCTGCTTGTCTATGAAAATATTTATCATCCAGAGAATTTTAACTGGATAGAAACTAAATAAAGAGATAAATAGTCATAAAAACCAATAGATATTAACTACAGAATTATAGTACTTCCTGGATTTTGTTTTATAACTTTGAGGAACTTCATTCTGCTCACTGATTCGTTTATTACAATCTCTGCAAATAAATTGGCCAAACTTCAAGAAAACAAAGCGAAAAGAGAGAAAAATGAGCTGAATATTTCATTTATAATAATAATAATGTTTATAATGATCATAATAATGTAAGAATACTTTCAAAAACGATTGATAGAATATAAATACACCATAATCAATTCAATTGTCTACTTAAATTTTCTCTAACTTTCCAATATGATTAGAGAGACTCTTCGGTCTGTCTACTTGTCACCTTTCCGCTAACTCTAACTACATTTTCTTTTCTTATATATCTTCTTAACTATGTTTATCAATTGTTATATGTATATCCCATATTTTTTCTTCGTTCGTACTATCAAAAACTCTCTCTAAATCAACTACTGTAACATAAATTCCATTATCTGTGTCTGTATCTCAAACTGGCCATTTTGCGTTAATCTATTGGATCGAATGGCCGCCTGAGTATGAGTGAATGTGAAATCTATCTCCTGTTTTAGTCCCTCTTCGTTTATACCTTCACATAACTTTTATGTGGTTTCCTGTGGGTTATTTTCAAAATTTTACTTAGTTGACGACAGCTTCTTAGTATCTGTGCTGATCCGTTCGAAGTATATTTAGGATAATTTTATTTTTTCTGGTATTTTTCACCATTTCTTGCTAATTCCCCTGATACAGTATTATTTGAAATATGATATTAATGCGTCGATTTTCTTAAACTCGTTTCCGTTTTGATTTAAAACTATTTTCAAAAAATTTTAAGTAAAATATGTACATGTACGATAATGGCCGTTGTTAGCGGGAGCTTACGACACGTGTTTATTTACATGAGAGTAAAAACTGTCTTTTCAGTTATTAATAAATGATTATTGCACTTGAACTTTATGATAAATTTTCGATGAAACTAAAATTAACATGAGAGTCGCACGGAAAAATCAAAATGATACGTATAACAGTCACTGCTACGATCGATAAAAATCGTAATGGAAAAACAGGGGTTGATCGTAGAAGGGTGAAAATTGAGAGTAATATTAAAAAAACACATAAAAGTCTAGTCAAAAAAGTTTATAATTAACAAATAAAAAATAGGAGTTGATCGTAAAGGATTGAAAATTTAGGTTTGTATGTATTTTTTAAAGCTGTATCTAAAAAAAATAGGGGTGGATTACCCTTAACATTTAGGGAGATGAAAAATAGATGTTGCTCGATTCTCAAACACAAAATTTCATGAGAATCGGTCAAGCCGTTTCGGAGGAGTTCAATTACAAACACCGCGACACAAGAATTTTATATAAACAATATAGAAATTGTGTAAAATTAAAACGAATTAATTCTAGTTAATTAGAAATTTTCGCATCATGAATACTACCATTGTTCCTAAGGCAATAACAAATTAAATTCCTTTCAAGACCGACACATAATTAGCAATTGTGAAATGTGTAGATACCTATTGTTTGTTCATTTAGTTTATCAAGCATTTTATCCGAATTCATTCGGATTTATATCGACGTATTTGATCATAAATATGCTATACAGTATGTCTTTTACTCTCTAGTGTTAAAACGAATAAGTTTACACCTGTCAATCTACAGATTTTTAGAATGATGACTGGTTATTCTCAAAGTACCTTTAAAGTAACTAATAGACCGAGTCAATTCATCCTGTCATCAAACATGAGGAGTTTAATAATTCCAATAGTGAAGAACTTGTATTGTACGAAGACCAGCAATGTAAAAATCAAACTATTCTACAGGAAGTTCTCTTAGGTGAAGATAACAAAGTTAATAATAAAATCGATACAAAATCACTAGTTGAAAATATGAAACGAAGTAATACTAATAATATTTCTTGTATTTTATATAGATAGATTGATAGATTACATAGTGACAACTCAGAATATTGGACGTTAGGACTCTAAATTCTGCAGACTTGGATGGTACTAGGGAAAATCCACATGAAAATAACACAAGGCGTGAATTAGAAAAAAGCTACATCAGAACCCAATGAACGAAACAGAAAATGCAAAAACAAGCTATGGAGATGTCGAAGATGTCAAAAGAAATAAAGTAGCTGGATGCCTCAACAGCACTATTTGGAAATATAAACATCTTACAAAAGAAACAAAAAGCGGAATGTATAAAACAACAATTAGACCTATTAGACCCGATACAACTAAGAGAAAAATACTACTAGACACAATGGAAATGAAAGTACTAAGGAAAATAGCAGGGAAAACACTTTTAAACAGAGAAAGAAGTAAAAAATGTAATTGACTGGGTACTAAAACGAAAACAAGAATGGTCTCATTAGCGGAATGACAAGCGAAAAGCTTATCGCAAGAGATAAATCATTAGCATGCAGAACAAGTATTGGTCGACCGAGAAAGAGTTGGTGTGACAATCTGGATCCAGGATGCTGAAACTGAAGAAGAAACAGGTTTTAAACCTACCAAACAAGAAATAAGAAGTATTTTATTTAATGATATGATACGTATAATAGAACTAACAAAAAAACACGTTAGGGTTCTTAATAGAATTGTGACAAGACAAGACAAGACAAATGTAACAAATGAACTGTAAAATTCTGGGTCTTCTAGACACCAAGGTTGATTCGTAAGGTATCATACTGCATTTTGGTTTTCACACTGACTTGCAACTTATAAAATTGTCTTAAATTCTTATGTGTTTAAGTCGAAAAGTTGATGGAAAAATTTTAGCAGGCTCTTGAGACAGCACGAAATTTTGTCTGGGCATTATCAACCCTTAAAAATTTTAAAAGTTGATACATTTTGAATTTTTATGTCATGTAGCTTGTTAGTTAACAAAGTGAACAATCAGCAAGCCATATCATTTCATCTAAATTGTTGCTAGGAGTTTTCATAAATATAAGAGGATAATGGATTCAAATACCTTACAGAAGTCTTTCCCCAGTTGAGTGATGACAAATTAAAGGAAAGTATTTTTATTTGGCCACAAATAAGAAAATTGCTGGACGATGGTCACCAACAATATGGATCCAGACTACTATCAGTTAGTTGATAAGCTTCTAGACGCTTACAAATATCTTGGTTCTCTTCGAATGCTATTGAAAATTCATTTCCTCCATTCCCGAAAATTTGGAAGCTGTCAGTGATGAGCAGGGTTAAAGCTTCTACCAAGATATTGAACCAATGGAAATTCGGTATCGAGGACGATGGGATTCGGCCATGATGGTTTTTAAAAAGAGGAAGCGCAACCCCTTATAAAACGAAAAAGTAGGGGTAATTGATGAGATGCTCCTGCAGCTCAGATCGACCTAGTGGCAAAGCCGAAGGACCACAAGCCTTTTACGATTTTTTTGTAGAGCTCTCCGATGCTCTCTAAGATCTGCAAAATTTTTGAAATCTGCCCGTATTAATGTCACTGCAATCTATAAATCCATAAATATGACAGATACATTGCTCATGAGCAATCCCGAGTTTCGTTAATGCCGGTTTCTTTGTATTTATGATGTAAATTAATCACTGTGTCACCACTAAACAGAGAAATTTCGTTTGTAAACGCACCTGGAAACATTTTAGACCCGATAACATGATCTGGCATAAAAACCCCACGAAAAGGACTGAAGAACATTCAAAAAGCAAAAAAATATTAATGAAAATATTTAAGGGTTGATAATACCCCGCCATCTATCAGCCAGGTCTTCGATTTTATGTTTAAACAAAATTTTATGTTGCTTCAGAACGTCTTTAAATTTATTTACCAGCTCTCGGAATATCTGAAGTATTTGAATTTTCAGTATATCAATTTATTCATACGAAATTATTCAAATTATACTGAATTTCAAGAATTTATGAATAAAGTTTTATTTCTTGATCTATATACATTCAGGTCTTGACAATTACGTCGAGTGGCTTGACCGGATGCAGATTTCCGTTTGAAATAAATATGCTGACAACCTAAAAACTCGTTTTTAGTATAAGTGGTTCAATTGTCCTGGTTTTCCTTTCCCATGGGCTTGTTATCTTCATTTTCAGGGTAATCCATAGTGTAATTAATCAGTGCTGAGGTTAGATCTTGCAGATTAAAAAATCATTTATTTTTCTGATTAGATAATTTCAATTTGTTAGATAGTCATTATTTTCCACTATTAGATCCATTAATTCTTACTGAAAACGTGCGCATTTCGGTCAGTGATTTTAATGATGATTTTTCCCTCGAAAGTACAACTAAAATGTAGACGATGCTGGAAATTTCAGCTCGATATGACGAGATCCGGCCGCGGGAGATTTTAATCTTTCAATTATTTTAAATATTTTTTATCTCAGCTTCTATATAATTTACAGACACCTTCTCAACCGCATTCTTTTTAGTAGACCATCTTTTTAAAAAAAAAAAAAAATAATCATTTTATCTATAATTATATTGCGTATAATTAAATAACTGTTTTGTTCAAATTTAACATCATTTTATACACCGTTTTCGAATTTAAAGCACGATACTTCAAAACTCTAATAAAATTTACTAAAATTTGGCTTGATTGCTGTCTTTTCGTAAAGTTGTAACCATCTACAATCAATAGTATTTTGGAAATCGTTGTTTTCAGACAGCTTAAACTTTTTCCTACGAACTTCGATTTTTATCAAACTTTCAGGAAAGTTTTTTAGTTGTATCTTTGAAAATCTCTGAAAATTTAACTTAGGGAATCGAGTTTGTATTCAAGTTATAGTTTTTTTAATATTGTCAAAATTGAATTGTTGAAAAATCGTATTTACTGATAATTTCCTACAAATGAATTATTTATATAATTACAAATAAGATATTGATATTTTTTGTTTACAAATATAGCTGTTGCTGTTAGAAATCACTTAAATAAGGTCTCAAGTGATTATTTTGTCACTACTATCGGTTTTATATTGTTTGAATTAGTATTGAAAAGCCTTGTTCATAAAATTGATAGTTTTCTAAGTTTTCTAGATGAAAAAGATGAAGAATATAAATTGTTAATTAGAATGGGCAAATTGTTTTTTTAGGTTTTATATTAGTCACAACCATCTTGATCCTGAAAACGTTCAGGTAAAAGTATTCATTCAGAATTTTGTCAATATTAATATTTCCTTTTGAGTAATATCGACAAATATTGCAATGAACCGCCGCGCCAAAATTCAAGCTCGACAAATAGATCAAAAATATATATTTTATATAAAAACGGTTACAATTCATTGTTTCTAATTTTTGTTATATATAATCTGTGTGAAATCATCAAGCCCCTAATTGATTTCAAAAGTAATTTTCTAAGCAAAAATTATTCGACACCGTAAATATATTTTCATATTTACCAATCGGTAGTTTATCAGCCTATTTCACTAAAAAACTACAATCCTACCGAAATATTAATAAATCCTCATTTTCTTAACACAACATTTGCACCACACGACTTTCACTAAACGAACCGTCTTCCGCACAATCCTGTTCAAACTACGAAAACCCACCTGCCCACATCAACTTGTGTTTAATTTCTCACCACCCAATTTCCGTTCAAAAAATCTCGATTCTTTCTAGAGTTTCAATAAACAACAGTCTCCGTGTATCGCTTGCCTCCGGCGAAGACTTAGCCCTCCAGGCGCAGTAGGCCATGCGTATAAAACCATCGAGTAACAAAAGCAAAGCCTACACAAGAAGCCCCACCCTCGCTCGGTCGACCTTGATGAGATATTCATTCATGCAAGCGGATGTGCAGTTTGTTAGTACCGAGTATACCGGAATTTGCTTTTGGTCATTTCGTCTTTAATGAAATTAATTTCTTTACGAAAGATATAAAGACCTTCGATTTGTAATATTAACAACTCGAAATCAAAAAAGTACCGAATACGTCTTTATTATCATTTTTAAAGTTCCTTCTACTATCCACTTTTCTTATATTCGTTGTTTGGTATTCTCTTTCAAGTCTTCTAAGTAGCTATTAATAAAATTGTTGTGGAATATCTCAAAATTACTCAGAAGTGACCTAGTGAGCGAGGTATTCCGCCTGCTTTGTGAGCTAGTACCAATAGTCAACTCATACTAGACCGTTACACCTACACCTAATGTTTATTTATTGCAATGATATTATTTTTATTAGAATAACAAATATCAATTACTAATTAGATATAAAGATTGATTCAAATAGTGCAACTACACCTTATTTGGAATACTAGTTTTTTGGGATAAATTCAAGGAGAAACGGGATAGCTCAAGAAAAACTAGATGAAATTATTGACAAATAACTAAACTTTAATACTGAAAATAATTAAATGTAACAGAAACCTTATTAAAATGACTATCAAACAAAAAAACTCCAAAAGCGTCATTTGACATGGAGTGTAGATAATTTGGAACGTTGTTTTGCTAGATCTGTCAACTCTACGCTCTTGGTGTAAATCATCGAGAATCAGGAAATGCTTCTGTCGGTTTCACGTATTCTACAAAGCGTTGAAACCATTCTTATGGAACCAACAGGAGCTCCTCTCATTGATGTTTTCGACATACCATTTGTGGGGCAAATATTCCTGCAGGGCTCATACTAATTACAATAGTTATCAAGGACTTTCTTTCGGCTGATGTGTTATTTGTTTTTTTTTCCTTTACGATCTATAATTTTTGATATTTTACTCCGAACTATGGAGAGACCAATTTGCGCGCAGCAAATTCCAAAGCTCGTGCTTGAGAAGTTCCAGTAGGCTGCCTTATCGTCAAAATTGTCTGGTATAGTTTTAAAAACCCTTTCAGCTAGTATCTGCTAGTACATCCATCCTCAAGAGAATGTTTTGAATGATTTATTTTATATATTTGATACACCAAACGACACAAATAAATTCTGGTCTTAATTTTCATAGTTAATACATACTCCACCAGCAGATTTTCCATATTTAGACCAAAAAATTGGCCTTCGACCAATAACTTTATTTATTATTGATTCAATCGCAGAGTTTTTAACTTTAACAAATGGAAATATTCATCTGGAAACGTTGAACTGTTTAGCTGCCTTCTGCCATTCTCTTTTGTCCAACATCGGCAATAACAGCGGACATTGCCTCCTTATCCCACCTCTTCTTCTTGTTGTATTTATGAGTTGTAGCCTTTTTTCAAAAAACCTTTAATTAATATCTACTCATAAGAATGCATAAAATTTGTAATACCTCAAATTATGTTATTCCAAAATAAACAAAAAACCTTCCTAACCTAAAATTTGATGTAAAATTTTCAACTCTAGAAATATTTACAAAATCACACTAATGTCATAAACTAACAAGGTCACCTCAATAGTTTAGCTAATTACAATGAATATTTTATGTATAATAATAAATATATCACTAATTAAATTAAGCTTCGTTAAGGCTGACAGCCGGAATGTCAAAATGGCGTCCTGTTTCGAATACTCGATGGCTTCATCTATCGTATGTCATGATGTTTAGGGGATAAAAACACAGATGGCGTTTTATATTAATTTAGATATGGAATTATTTCAAATTACCTGCAGTACAACCATATGTTGTGAAAACATAGACAAATATCATTGTGGACTGTTTTTATGCCACAATTCATATATGTAGAAACTTCACGTTATTACTATTTGAGCTTTTTGTTTACATCCTGTACGAATTGATAACCTTCTAAATGGCTTCTTTATTTTCTCAAAGGAAGCGTCAACGGAGGTATTCTACCATGAAATAAAATATATTCTATAGCAGATACACTCAAGTTGAAACAGAAAGAAGAAGACGATCACGACAATCGTTTGATTTGTATTCTAGTGTAGCATCGGAATATTCTTTACCAAGAATTTTTATTTTTTCGTTTTTTTTCCGGCGTAAATTCAGAAACAAAATTGACAGTTCATTCCACTAGGAAACTGTCTAGTTATAATTTGTTAATATTTTGTTACTTTGAAAATTAAATTACACTAGATACTATTTATAAGAACTACTCACTATTTATAATATTCAACTATTCATTACTTATATAATTTATTTAAATTCTCCGGTTCCTTTTCAGTATTTCAATTCAATCACTATGACTTTGAATTATATACTTACTTCTCGCTGCTAAACAAGCACGTATTTTTATCGGAAACGAATTTCTCAAATAATTCTAAATATAGACAACCAAACAAATGAATAAAATGGCCTTCCTGGAAATTTGTTTAAAAAAACAATATAAACATATTGCCGTTGTGTGTACAAAACAATACCAAAGCTTTCCAAAAACCTTTACACCCGGTCATTTCACCAAATTTTAGACTCTTCCATCATAACCGAACAGGACTGGCTTTCATGTCATGTCACTATTTATAATAATTAACGTTCATTACTTATATAATTTATTTGAATTCGATGGTTAATTTTTATTATTTCGTTTCGTTCACTGTGACTTTGAATTATATACTGACTCATGACTGTTAAACAAGCACGTATTTATATCAGAAACGAATTTCTCGGATAATTCTAGAAATTTGTTCAGAAAAAAAACATATTGGCGTTGTGTTTATAAAAACTTGTACAAATACAACATCAACGGCCTTCCAAAACCTTTGCACCCGGCGCGCCCAGCCAATTTCAGACTCTTCCATCATAACCGAACAGAACCGGCTTCATTGCTCATGTCATGTCACTATTTATAATAATTAACGTTCATTACTTATATAATGTATTTGAATTCGATGGCTAATTTTTATTATTTCGTTTCGTTCACTGTGACTTTGAATTATATACTGACTCATGACTGTTAAACAAGCACGTATTTATATCAGAAACGAATTTCTCGAATAATTCTAGAAATTTGTTCAGAAAAAAAACATATTGGCGTTGTGTTTATAAAAACTTGTACAAATACAACATCAACGGCCTTCCAAAACCTTTGCACCCGGCGCGCCCAGCCAATTTCAGACTCTTCCATCATAACCGAACAGAACCGGCTTCATTGCTCATGTCATGTCACTATTTATAATAATTAACGTTCATTACTTATATAATGTATTTGAATTCGATGGCTAATTTTTATTATTTCGTTTCGTTCACTGTGACTTTGAATTATATACTGACTCATGACTGTTAAACAAGCACGTATTTATATCAGAAACGAATTTCTCGAATAATTCTAGAAATTTGTTCAGAAAAAAAAACATATTGGCGTTGTGTGTATGAAAACTTGTAGAAATACAACATCATCGGCCTTCCAAAACCTTTGCTCCCGGCGCGCCCAGCCAATTTCAGACTCTTCCATCATAACCGAACAGAACCGGCTTCATTGCTCATGTCATGTCACTATTTATAATAATTAACGTTCATTACTTATATAATGTATTTGAATTCGATGGCTAATTTTTATTATTTCGTTTCGTTCACTGTGACTTTGAATTATATACTGACTCATGACTGTTAAACAAGCACGTATTTATATCAGAAACGAATTTCTCGAATAATTCTAGAAATTTGTTCAGAAAAAAAAAACATATTGGCGTTGTGTGTATGAAAACTTGTAGAAATACAACATCATCGGCCTTCCAAAACCTTTGCTCCCGGCGCGCCCACCAAATTTTTGACTCTTCCATCATAACCGAACAGGACCGGCTTCATGGTTCATGTCATGTCACTATTTATAATAATTAACGTTCATTACTTATATAATTTATTGGAATTCGACGGTTAATTTTTATTATTTCGTTTCGTTCACTGTGACTTTGAATTATATACTGACTCATGACTGTTAAACAAGCACGTATTTATATCAGAAACGAATTTCTCGGATAATTCTAGAAATTTGTTCAGAAAAATAAAACATATTGGCGTTGTGTGTATGAAAACTTGTAGAAATACAACATCAACGGCCTTCCAAAACCTTTGCTCCCGGCGCGCCCACCAAATTTTTGACTCTTCCATCATAACCGAACAGGACCGGCTTCATGATTCATGTCATGTCACTATTTATAATAATTAACGTTCATTACTTATATAATTTATTGGAATTCGACGGTTAATTTTTATTATTTCGTTATGTTCACTGTGACTTTGAATTATATACTGACTCATGACTGTTAAACAAGCACGTATTTATATCAGAAACGAATTTCTCGAATAATTCTAGAAATTTGTTCAGAAAAATAAAACATATTGGCGTTGTGTGTATGAAAACTTGTAGAAATACAACATCAACGGCCTTCCAAAACCTCTGCACCCGGCGCGTTCACTAAATTTTAGACTCTTCCATCATAACCGATCAGGACCATGGCTTCACGGATCATGTCGTGGACGAGTTCAATATGTTTCTATGTACTCTTAATAGTTTTTGGAATATTTTTTCAAGTAATGAGACTATCTATATCAAAATTTGTTAAGCTTTGCCTGTAATTTTTGGCAAACAATAAAGGGTCCTTTCTGAAAAGAATAGTAATTAGAATTTCTCAAAATACGAGGGTTGCTACTACTCGAAGTGAGTTGATCAGTATACTGCTGATTTGATTCACCTTTCCGCGTCCACACACTGCTGCCAACGAGATTTTCAGTTTTTATACGTCTTAAGGAACGCCTGGACCTGAATGTTGTTCAGATCCTGCTTCTACCGACTCCTTGAGCGTCGATTTTGTTCTTAGGAATAGAAAAAAGTCTTGTGGAGCCAAGAAGATCCTGGCAGATCGTTCTCCTGTCTTTCGCTCTTCTGATAACACTCGCGGTCACTGTTCGATAAATTAAATAAATAAAAATTTTATTTGGTCCTACCTTTTCTTGTGCCACTTAAAAATAACCGATCTAACTCCGACAGCATCACCGTAGACTGACTCCTAGTCTCTACGCCTTTTATTAAGATCTAACCAAATTTCATCGGGTATCGCTGTTCCATTAAACGCTCCATGATTCTTTATTCCTGTTTCGACAGGGATTCACAGTACAAGCGATCCACACTCTTCAATATCTGGTTACACGCGATCAAAATCTAATTCTAGGTTAGGATCCGCAATCAACTGATAAGTTATCTATCTGTTATTTTCAACTTGTTAATAGTGTTGATTTTTAACATATTTTTGGTTAAAAATATATTATCTGATCTTGTTTTCAAAATATTAAACATTCCGTTCAAATTCAACTATTTACGAGAAAAGAATTAATAAAACCACCTAAATATTTATTTATTATATGTATAATAGGTTTATATAATATAAATATTGTTGATATATTGATATGTGAATGATTGATCGAATTAATAAATGAAATATTTCGGTTATGTATTGATATAAAATGACTATAATTTGATATTTAAGTTATTAAATTGATTAAATTGATGGCGGTTGTTATTCAATATACTGGCGAATGCGACAATCGTGTGTATTATGGCAAGAGCGCAGTTGAAATAAATAATTTAAAATAACCATAATTTTTATTACTCTATCAATAATGAATTAGAAATTTCTGTTTCGTGATTAGTACGCAGTATGAGTTGAAAATGTAACAAAATCGATATACTTTATTATAAAAATTATATATTGCTTCCAGTTATGATTTATCCATCCATTAATTAAAAACAAAAATATGATGTTTAAGGTATTTAAAGGATAGGTTAATGGTCAGCAAAGTGCGGCTCCAGAACTGCATGCGGCTCTTCGACTCCTTAAGTACGATCTGAAACATTGTTTCACTAAAACTTGCCCTTGAACTCTTGTTTAATTAGTACCTAACCTAACATAACCTAACTTCACCTTCATAAGTTTTATTTCAACATTTCTCCATGGAAATTCTCTTATCTTTTACCTCCTAAAGTAAAATCAACACAAAGCACGTTACAGAAGCGTTGAGTCATCTCAATCATCTTCAATGATGATTGTATGTTGTACCACCAGAAAGACGTACACTGCAGATTAGTGTCTTTGCTTATATTATACCATGTCAGTAGCGTTTTATCTTCTTTCTTCTTTTTCGTTTCGTATCCTCATCTTTCAAATCGAGTACTCTAAATATGGATCCGATAGAGCACTAACTACTGATGTGACCTTAATTAACGTCTTCTTAGCGAGTTCCTAAAGCATTACATTACTTTTAAAAACATTATTGTAGGTGATAAAATTAATGGTTTGATGTTTCGTGATTTATCAATCCGCTAAGGGTGGTTTAAGGGCACTGCTTCCGTTTTATGTACAACCAAACAGAGACCACGACACCGCCAATACAGCAGTAACTTCTGTTCTCACATTGAGCCTCCTGTGTTTCTGGAATTCGCAGTATGTATTTGTAATTTGAATATAGAATGTCTCCTCACATAAATGTGAGTTTGATTCTCCCCAACGCGTGGAGAAGTAGTTTCAATTGAGTTTGTATAAAATTGAGGCTGTCCGAAGGAAAAGTAACGTACAAAACTCGATAGAAAGTAACTTTTTCGCATTCAGCTAGCGAACTCTTATGAAGTTTTGAAGTTACTTCTCTTGTTTTATATTGATTCAAGCGAATGAAACAAAGTAGACACAAACTTTGTGAATATAGTTATTAAATCGAATATTTTGTATTTGTAAAGAGTAACGTCGTTGTTTATTTCATCTTTATTATCTTCTATATGTTAATTACGTCACTTGTTTAACTAAACAACGATTCGTTGATATTTCGTAAACATTTGGTGTATGAAAATGTGTCATAGTTCTCAAGAGATCTCCAATAATTAATTTTATAAACTACGACATTTATATTAAAAATTAATAAATTCTCGATCTGAATAATGCCGACCTACTTTCTGTATTTACATCAATTATCTGATTGTCTATCTCCTTGGAGAATTCTTTTTGGTATCAAAAAAGTCCTTGGTGGGAAATAAGTAACATAATATCCTTTCATATCCTTATTTGTGAAAGCTGTAAAATATATTTGTTGACTTGAAATTGATACACTGATGAGTTGAATGCAATTTATACAATGACATATTATTTTCAAATACAGTTTTCTCTAGTATATCGTATTAATATTTTGTAATAAATAAGAAAATAGACATTTCTGTATAACAAACAAAGATTTGTCGTTGTTTTTTAATCGATTAAATGCGTCAAGCAGTGTCAGATCCAGTAGATGGGACGAAACTTCTTCGGAAAATTCTTCGGACATTCCAATATGAAGATTGGAATATTTAATTATTTTCAAAAAGACATGGGCACAGAAATCATAATATATACAAGAATGGACCCAGAAGTGCCTGGCCTGGCATAGAGTTGTTTCAAAAATATCATTATTACAAAGTAAACAATCTAAAAGGAAATGGCTCCCGCCATTCTTTAACCCGGTGATTAGTTTGTTTACTGCCGTTTACTGCGGTATGACAGGGTACTTATAGCAAAAGCTGTTTCATTTCCACGCCACCTCAAACCCTCTGGTGTATTTTTTTCTTCTTAAAAGTGCTCGGGCTTGTGGGGGCTGTTTTACTTTTTTAGGGAGTTATTTTAGTTGCCCGTGAATTACGTCTTTGAATGAATCGAATTCTATGTTGATTTTTTTGTAATATTTTCATTAGAAATGCTCCAAATGATTTTTACTATGTTATATTCTTTGACATATACACATGTTGGATAGCCAATCATCAAGGATATCCGCGTAAACTGTTTCTACTCATTTTAATATCCAAGTGGATGTTTTTTAGTATAAAATTGCCATTTTTTCTAACCAAAACACTCATTTTCACTAAGTCTGATTGTTATTTTCCCCCTCAAATAAACGTAGCTAAGGAAATATTCATATTTTAGCATGAGGCGAAACACCAAAAGGATTACACAACGTCTATCCATTTGTCAATAAGCAGTTACCAAGCGAAATTCACGAATTTCATTGATTCATTTAAACACGAGTTTAAAATCATATAAAGATACGAGGGTAGTGACTTTTTTAATGAAAAATTCTTCTTCAAACTCTATACATTCAATTCTATTTCAAATCTTTTCAAACCATAAAGAAAATAATTTCATTCACCTATTTTTTTGGAGTTTTGCATTACAAAGTAATCGAAAAGAGCCGGATCAGATAAATATGGTGGATGATGTGATAAATCGTGACGCAGTATCAAAATTCTTTTCTTCAGTAAACGCGTTTGATTTTTCTTCAAATATATAAAAAACTTGGGGTAATAGAAAGCGATGAGACGGATTTTGAGATGAATGAAATAAAGACAAATAATAATTTTAGTATTATGAAAAGAAAGGAAATCAAAAAAATCATTCAAATGGTTCAATTACACGAAAAGAGAAGGTGAAAGAGAGAGAGAAAGAGAAAATCTCTTCCTGGAGAATTCTTCAAGTGATTTAAACATGTATAGATATTAAAGCAAGTCTTGCAAGGTTGAGCAGCTATAACCTTGAAAATGAAACATAAAATGCACTTGATTGCAGCTCAGAGCCAAGTTCTAAATACAAGATACCAAAAAATAAGAATGATTAAGCCGGAAACTGATGCCGATTGCAAAATGTTTAGTATCCAAAGGGAAACTATTAGTTATATTCATATGAAAGAAAGTAGATATCCACTGGACGAAGCGGCGAAGCTTCCGGAGAAGAAGTCCTAAATAAATAGTTTAAACCTGAAGCAGTTGTTTCTACTCTACTCATCTTATTAGAACTAACAAGAGAATTCCGACAAATCGCCCTAATTTGGTCCTACGGCATAAAATGATTAGGAAAAGCATATACAAAAATCTAGAGCAAATTTTTGGTAAACTTAAAATTGAAGAGGCACAGATAACTGCACTGTTAAACACTTTGCTTTTATAAATATCATTATTTGAAAGAAAAAATGACTTAGCTTATTTTTCATGAAAGATAGGTTAGGTTAGGTTGGTATTACTATATATTCACCACAATTTGAGAACTTTTATAACTTATTTTTAAGCACTTTCAGCACAGAATGAAGTTTTCATTTTTTATATGTCTATGTCCGCCATTTCTTTAAGACGATCTACGGTATTGTTTTTCATAATATGGCGTCGATTTTCCGTTAAGGCAGGATAGGAGACGAGCGTCTCTTCTTCGTTACACTCTTTGCAATTCGCGAAAATCACGAAGTGGGCGACATCTGTTAATTTCCTTTCAAACTTCAATAGGGATGAACAACAAACCCAGAATAAGACCCAATTGTGTTATCTTCCAAGCAATAGAAAGTGTTATTTACAATTTTAGTCTAAATAATAAAGTAATATACCTGTTTAAAGTAAAACCAACCACACATTTGCACTTACAAAACAATAAAAAGTGGTTTTTACAAATGTCCTTCTGGCTCCAATATATTCCATGATGTTAGAAACGGTTACATCAAATTTCGTGTCATTTTAAGACCGATTCTTTAACGCAACTTTTTGTTCTAACCATACAAACACGTTTAGGAAATAACAAAAATTACATGAATAAAGAAAACACTATCAAAATAGTCAAATTCAGCGCCATTTAGTGACACGTGATTTTATCCGATAGCTTTTCGTATTCAGTATCCATCTTGAAGTCACAACAACATGTCTAATGTCTCCAAAAGTGTTCTGAATTAAATATTTCGTGATTCCTTGTCAAAATCATTCTGGATGACTCTGGTTTTTCTGTAATCACTCACATTTTGCAAGTCTTCATCTTTGTAGTATCCAAGTACCCAGCAAAAGCTTGATTCAATGCCATGAATCCAGGAGAGTCCACGTCAGCTCATCACTCTCAAATTTTGTTGTTTTTAATACTATTGTTTTTAGAGCAGCTTTTTCTGTTGCGTAAATTATCGTTTGAAGGATATTACATCAATTTTTCAGTATGAACTACTTCAGTAAATTCAGTAAAATGAATATCTGTATTCACCATGGACCCCCGTATAAATCGAATAAAATTTTAATAAACGTAGAAATGAGATTAAAAATTTTGATAGACCATATTTGTCGATCACCTGCTTGGTACAAAGGAATGCAAGGTGTGCAGAAACATTCACATTATATTTCGTTAAAAGGGTCATCGTAACAATAACCAAATCAATAATGTACGTGCTTATCCTAAAACCAGCGGAGTTCTCTCCTGCTTGCTGGAATCCTTGAACGCAACACGAAACGCGCATGATCGCCTACAATTCGCTAAAACGCTGAAGTTTCAGTGCTCTTCAGGTTAGCGGGTGAGACGTTTCAGGAATTGAGCTTGCAGCGCGAGTTGCATATCTCTTTTTTGGTTTGAGAGTTTGGGACAAGAACGATAGAAGAGGTGTTCGTGAGTGCTGTTCTGTGTTCATCGTTCCGGTGGATTGTTTTGTTCTTCTTCAGGTATATGATTATATTTGATGTAGTCTCCAGATATTTCGTTTCAAATTCTTTTGTAACAAATATTTACGAATATTTTTCGATTTAACTGAAGAAGTATGTGATTTTATTTAAAAAAAAAACGTTTCAATTCTGCAGAACTTCAAAAGATTTTTATTTTGTAGTAAGAGCTATAAGTTATTTGAAAATTTTAACACGTACATGTAAAAATATGTTGAATAATGTTTTTTTATTACAACTAATCTATAAATATACTTAACAAGCAATAATTTTTCTATTTAAATATTATATACTGAAAAATTTCATCCGACATGGTTTTCTCAGTTTAGTTATAGCTACCACGCTAACAACACGCATTAAGTTCTGGTTTAACTTATTTTCGTGGTTGTAAAGCTGTTCTATATTCATTCTTGCATAATATCTTCTTGATTTGCTATCATTTTTATATCTAGTTTTATTATTAACTCCCCAATACTTTATTTTGAAATAGGCAGTGGCATAACTAGTTCTTTCCATTTTTTCTGAATGCGTTCTTTCCATTACTCAAGATTACGTACTTAGGAGTATTTGCATATAGCAAAATATGATTATTAATGACAAACAGTGGTTTGTTCTGTTACTGACAAAGCAAATGCAGTGGTAGACCAGAGCACCACCTTGTGGTACATCAGTTCTCAATTTTCGTATCTAACTCTTTCACTAAATAGGATTTTAGCAGTAAATTATTGTCAGGAAGACGTGGTTTGAGTCCGTGATCCAAGACTTTATCAAGGACACAGCTGGACATATCTTCTTTCATAAGTGCTTCCTCCAATTGATCAGTTTGATCTAATTCTTTCACTAAATAAGATTTTAGCAGTAGACTATTGTCAGGAAGACGTGGTTTGAGTCCGTGATCTAAGACTTTATCAAGGACACAGCTGGACATATCTTCTTTCATAAGTGCTTCCTCCAATTGATCAGTTTGATCTAATTCTTTCACTAAATAGGATTTTAGCAGTAGACTATTGTCAGGAAGACGTGGTTTGAGTCCGTGATCCCAGACTTTATCAAGGACACAGCTGGACATATCTTCTTTCATAAGCGCTCTCTCCAATTGATCAGTTTGATCTAATTCTTTCACTAAATAGGATTTTAGCAGTAAATTATTGTCAGGAAGACGTGGTTTGATTCCGTCGAGCTAGATTTTATCAAGAACACAGCTGGACATATCTTCTTTCATAAGTGCTTCCTCCAATTGATCAGTTTGATCTAATTCTTTCACTAAATAGGATTTTAGCAGTAGACTATTGTCAGGAAGACGTGGTTTGAGTCCGTGATCCAAGACTTTATCAAGGACACAGCTGGACATATCTTCTTTCATAAGTGCTTCCTCCAATTGATCAGTTTGATCTAATTCTTTCACTAAATAAGATTTTAGCAGTAGACTATTGTCAGGAAGACGTGGTTTGAGTCCGTGATCCAAGACTTTATCAAGGACACAGCTGGACATATCTTCTTTCATAAGTGCTTCCTCCAATTGATCAGTTTGATCTAATTCTTTCACTAAATAGGATTTTAGCAGTAGACTATTGTCAGGAAGACGTGGTTTGAGTCCGTGATCCAAGACTTTATCAAGGACACAGCTGGACATATCTTCTTTCATAAGTGCTTCCTCCAATTGATCAGTTTGATCTAATTCTTTCACTAAATAAGATTTTAGCAGTAGACTATTGTCAGGAAGACGTGGTTTGAGTCCGTGATCCAAGACTTTATCAAGGCTACAGCTGGACATATCTTCTTTCATAAGCGCTCTCTCCAATTGATCAGTTTGATCTAATTCTTTCACTAAATAGGATTTTAGCAGTAAATTATTGTCAGGAAGACGTGGTTTGATTCCGTCGAACTAGATTTTATCAAGAACACAGCTGGACATATCTTCTTTCATAAGTGCTTCCTCCAATTGATCAGTTTGATCTAATTCTTTCACTAAATAGGATTTTAGCAGTAGACTATTGTCAGGAAGACGTGGTTTGAGTCCGTGATTCCAGACTTTATCAAGGCTACAGCTGGACATATCTTCTTTCATAAGCGCTCTCTCCAATTGATCAGTTTGATCTAATTCTTTCACTAAATAGGATTTTAGCAGTAAATTATTGTCAGGAAGACGTGGTTTGATTCCGTCGAGCTAGATTTTATCATGAACACAGCTGGACATATCTTCTTTCATAAGCGCCCTCTCCAATTGATCTGGATGATTTAGCGCGGCATCTTTGTTTCTAAAACCAAAATAAAACAAAAGAATTGAGCACATTTCTTCAGGAGTAGGATGAGTTCTGATACAAATGGTAATAGAAGTATTGGTTTAAATGATGAAATCTAAATTTTTAAATTAATATATGGCTGGTTTTTCCAAGTGTTTACATTTAAAGACGCGATTCCTCATTTAAAACAACCCAAAACTGGCTCTATCCCTATTCTTAACATATATATTCGGAAATTGCAATATCATAAATCAAATCTTAATCATTAAACGTACAAACTAAATCCTTCCTAAAAGGATGCTTTCATTTTCCTTATTAGAGGGATCATCAATCCCAAATATCAGTAATGATTAGTAACCGCTTCTTCATCTGAACTCAAAAATTCTAATTAGAGTATTCAATAACTGAAATTTGTATTTTGGTTCAAAACTAACTATGATCTGTAAGTTAAGCTAATAATTAACAGTGAAATATTCATATTTATACGAATGGTGCAGCTGAAAATTATTGGAAAATTGACTGATATTGTGAAACTTGAACATCAGTAATTTGCATACAATGAATTCAGAATGTGACTACCCCTATTGGTATCAACATAATTGATTTAATATGACAATGCTGGAATGATTTATGGTTTCTAAATAGCCAGCAAATAATCTAATTCTAATAGTACAATTAAGAAGTGGTGTAGTTGAAGTTAGTCGCTTAATTAATTTAATCCTCTTTTACATTCATAATATAGGTCAAAAAAATGGGTTTACTCCAACAAACTAAGATTTTTGTGAAAAAATTTAGCAAAAGATTAGGAGACATTGGCCTTGATGATACCGCTGGCCCTTCTAACTTCTCTGTATGTCATTCTAGGTATTTCAGCGCTTTTCTTTGTTTCCCAAGCTCTTCCAAATGATATTTACCTTGCCAGGTGAACCATTCACAGCTAGTTAGTCATTTCCATGGATTTTTACTTTACTCTTAGATGTTCTACCATATTTTCTATTATATCCATAGTATGGACTAATTCAACAAAGAAATCCCTTATCCCTATTAACAAAATACATTTAGTGGTTACCAATGGAAAATTGATGAAAAGAAAATCGAAAATCAGTTGAAAAGATTTGAAAATACTCGGCCTTGATGGAAGGAAAAAAAACACCAAGGAAAAGGATAAGTAGAGTTTACTTTTTGAAGAGTTTAGTGTCTCAAGAAGGTACCAAGCATTCATCCCTGGATTTATGCGAAGAAGGACCCATTCCCGACAGGTTCTCATCCTTGTTTGTGTCGAAGTTACAGACTCTTTCCTCTCCAGTAGACTCTATGAAAGATTCAGGTCTACTCTTTCTATTAAGAGTTAACCTGTTGGCTCTACAACCTTCTTGGTTACCTGGACGTGGTAATATTTGTGTATGCCTCTTCTTCGACAAGGAAAGACCTAATCCCAGTGGTCTTTAGCTCGAGTTATCGTGTCGGGGGTGTCCTCTTGTGGGTTGACTCTAAAAACGCCATCTCGTGGATCGAATTTTGTCTATCGATATAATCGTTGATTGAGTCGATCGTGGGAACGCGCCTCAAGCGGGCATGAACACGCGAAACAAAATTATTTACGTAAGAAACTGATTCATTCCAGAGTATCTCGCATGCACTGTATACATATAATAATCAATCAATGACATATAAACGTTTATGCTGATGTAATCTAAACGTATAATGCAATCCTCTTTTTCTCCCGGTTCGATTCCGAAAAAATAAATATCTGAGAATAGTTCCGTTAGTAATATGCACCTGGTTTGTATTATTTCACTAGTTAAGATAATTTATGTGTCATTTCGTAGAAATGATGTTAGTGTAACATTTTAAGTAAATGCGATCTTGAATTTGTGTTTTTTATAATACAAAGTTGAAAGGGAATTTTAAGAGAAATAAACGGATTAACACCTACACGCGAATTGCGAAATTGTTGACTATTAATAAATTGAAGGACGGATTCACCAAAATAAAAGTAGAACAGATACTGATTTTCGAGGTATAGAGTACCCAATTCGAATTTCGTTTTCACTCTAACTAGCCTAATTGTTACGGAAAAGTTTACTGGACTGAGATCTGGAGCAAAGCAGGCAACTACTAGATGTAAAATCTCTAGTTTTTTGGTTCTATATGAGTTAGATTAGTGATAACCCATTAGTCTGTGGCCTAGAGAACTAAGACGAAGGAAATGGGTACTATGGAGCTAATAAGTCAAATAAAAATTCCAAATAACTGAGTAGGAAAGACTTGAGAGAGATGCACCCAAACAACGAAAGTTATTTGATATACTGACATCCTAAGATGCTAAAAAGTGTAAAGGCGGCTCTAAAATAAGGACTAGCTTCCCCGTAAGGACACCACAATTTTGTAAGTGAAAACATATTATTTCGATTGATATTTTTAATAGGAAAAGCAACGTGCTGCATGAGAAGCCACTGGTAGCAAACTGCAAGGAAAATTCGGTTAAGTCGGTAAATTTTATGGGAAGAATGAAACTAGAGACGATAATATATATTTAGAGGACAACTATAGATCCGAATAAATCCGCAGCTGAATAGGCTACAAGCTAACATTCAGACACTTCGGTATGCCTTAAATGGACGAATTGTGCTTCAAATTGCTTGTTTACCCACCGAATATACCATATCTGGCCTGCAGTGTATTTTCCTAGCTTCAGGAAAGAGATTTTCACCAGAAGAGGACGTCCATTTTGAGGAGAAAGACGTTGGTAGGGTGAAAAAGGTTAGAGAGAATAAGCGCACCCTACTAGAAAGTTGAATTACTTTTAACGCGGATATTTTAAACAATCTCATGGATAATAATTTCGCAATGCACCAATAGTTATGCAAGTGAGCTTATTCAAATAACAGGTAATGAATAATTAATTTAAATCTATGTATTGAAAGGGCGAGGGAATGAAAAGAATCGTAATGCCCGACTCAAATTGTCAAAAGGCGCCTCCTAGAGGGTCTCGACACGAATCTTGGCGAGCTCTAAGCATCCACACTCTCGATTTATTCGATACTCACATAGTCACCTCCTTCGACTCACATCCGAAACACTGACATGGAATCGAGCGCAATTTCTCACAAAAAAATGTTATTTTTCAACCCTTTTATTTAAAAGTGAGCTTTTGGCTTTCGGAAAAATCTTTATTCGCGCGTCAGGTAGAAGTCTTAAGAATCTTCACACTGCTGCTGCTTCGACTCCTTATTAAAGTTGAGCTCGGAGCTCGAAGGACTCTTCAGTCAAATTGTTTTGGAAAATGTCTCAAACTGAGTTTGGATGGAGGCTGATTGCGGTGATTTGTGTCCATCATTTTCAACAATTAAAAATTGGTCTAAATTGTCGATTTGCGAGAGGTTCCGTGAGGTCACTACTCCCGAAAACACCAAATTAGTGAAAGAAATTATTCTGAGTAACCGGCGCCTAAAACAGAGAAAATTTCAGCACAAAAATTAGTGCAAAGTGGGTGCTACGAATTTTCACCGCAGTGCAAAATGTTGTAGAATGTTGTGAACGATTTTCAGAATTTAGACGCTAGATAGATAGATAGATATCCAAAAGAGATTCCATGGAGTAACATCGGAAAGAAGTAGCCCGTGTCAAAAAACGCAAAGATCATAAAAAGCTCCAAAAAAAAAAAGTTATGACTACAATATTTTTGGACTACGAGGGTATCCTGTATATTGCTCTGAATTATTAAGGCTAAAATTATTGAAAAAAGACAGATAATGCTACACTACTTCACTATTCAAGGCTATTGTACACGAATGAATACACTCCATATACCCCTGATCTGATCCCATCCGCTTTTTTGTTCCAAAAACTGAGGGCCGATAAAACAATTAACAGCAACGATGGATTTAGACAGAATATTTTTATAATGGCTTAGAAACATAGAAAATAATTGCAGTTTTTTATCTTGGACTATGTATTGTTTTTGGTGGGATATCAATTAAAATCAAGGCTTTCCCGAGAATCTCTTTCCGATAAATTTATTCCGACTCAAATAATAATAAACTTATATACCAAAAGTTAATAAAAACAAAAAAATTGTTTACTGTTATTGATATTTCAAGTTTTCTGTAATTAAAGCACGATTTGTTATTTTAAAAACGGTTTCCGATCCAAATCTAACAGAAACTCTTTAAAAATTTTGTGTATTTTGATAAAACTGGAATTTTCCATTGGTTTAGATACAATGCGCTCATAAATTTGATTTTATCCAAATAAACAGTCATTTGGAAAATTCTCAAAATAGATCGGTTATTCAAAGTCTTTTTTTTATAAGAATAACTCGGGTCAACATATCTATCATTTTTTGGGTGCACAATTCGAAACAGATTAATTTTTTATTAGGAACACATAGATTATACAACATAGTTATTACAACAAATTACTAGTACGACAAAAACCGTCATCAAAAATTGTATTTAATGGTTTAAACAATTTAGCTTTAGTTTAAACAATCCAAAGTTAAATATTCAGTACACGAAGATTTGTAGTTCTTTCAAATCCATATCAATTTTATTTTAATGAAGTTAATGTCAGTAGCGAACGATATAATGATGATGATTAGAAACTTTTTCATCACATAATTGATTTAATCCACGTCTAAAGTCATCGCACGAAAATGTCCGTGATTCAATTCAATTTTTTGACAGTATGACATTATCCGTGCGTCCACCATTAAAAATGTCAAATGACAATGTCAGATGACATATTCACATCAGTGTTGCCATATTTCAAAACTTAAGTACCAACTCTCGTAACAATATAGGAAAATATTTGACGAGGAACGTGCAGATTGGTACAATCCGCACTCGCTATGATTTTTGATATCTATCATATCCTTCAGTCTCTTGATATCACGCAGTTACCATTCAAACAAGTTGCTATCTCATTATTTATTTGTGTTTACATGCTTTTCCATAGTCAGTATTAATTTTGTAATGCCCAATAAAACATAAACTGTGCACTTTTTCCCAAAAAAAAACTGATAAAAAGCAAAATCCTATCAACGTTTCTATTAAATTGTTCTCTAAAAATTGAACTAATCGATATTTTATATTGCCTCGTTATTTGTAGTTTTTTTTGAATATTTCGTAAGCGGTGTTGCCATTTTATGCAGAATACGTTTCTCTTTCAGCTCATCAACATCTTATGTTATTTTATTTGGGCAAACAAATAATACATTGTGGTATATTCTTATTCTTAAAACATTTTTCTCAAGACTTAGTTTTTCTTTTTGTCTTTCGACTCTCAAATTTATTCCCCAAATACTTTTTTTGTGATAACAAGTTTTTTTTATCATTTATGTTAACGAAAAAAATCAGTTTTACACCTATGAATTCCAACATTAATAAATTATCTGCCCGAATTTAGATTCCGATGAATTTATTTTTGAAAGTTTGCCAATAATTCACAACCGAATCCTAGCCGTGGCTATCTTTTTGGTAACGGCATCGCTATGTCTGCCGAACCGGAAATAGAGTTTAATACAAACACGCTTTAGATAGATTCAACAAGTAAATCCCTAATTTAACCGGCAAGTTTACAAAACGGATTAATATCCTTCGGGGTCTATGTTCGCACAGATGGATATGTTTCAATCAAAGCTAGAACAATTGGGGAATGAAAGTGAATGAAGTTTTATTGTATCTCTTGAAATCCACAGCACACAATATACTCAAAATACAGTGGCGCACTTCACTAATTTATTCATTTTCCACGTTGACAAATCTTTATTTTAGATAGTGTGGGTTATCTTCATGTAAATTTGGTTTAATTAATCTCTATCTATCGATATTTGAAATAGTTATTCTACTCCCAGACCGGTCCAATTTCGTACCAACGTTTTTACAACCTATGCATCTTCCCTGAATGATCAGACGAGGGATGCGATATTTGGTACCTCCCAGCAATCAAAACTATATTGATGAATTTAGGACATCGAAAATGATATAAAAGGAAATATTAAAGAGCCAATAATAAGAAAATAGATGAAGATGAAATATTATTTGAAGAAGCCCAAGTAAAAGTCAGGTAAAATGTAACTTACAAAATGAATTTATTTCTGAAAGAGGAATGGCACACAAAGTTGGAAGTGAAAATAGGAAGATGTCTAAAAAATGCTGCAAGAAGACTGAGAAAAATCAAATAACCAAAATGTATGAATGACATAGTTGTTTGTTTAAAAAGTAAAAAAGCACCTGGATTAGGTACTAGACCTTTCAAATTATTCCAAACGCGTACTAATGCTGACGAAAACCTCAAAGAGGTCATATCTTATCCAAGTTGATAAGGAAAGCTGCCAAGAGGGTTGTGGGAATTATACTGAAGAACCAGTAGTATTTCGAGAAGGAAAACCAACAGTTTTGTCCTACAGAAATTCTGGAACAATCGGCAGTTATTTATAGGTCTAAAATAATCTTAGCGTACTACTACTAAGAGAAGCTCTGGAAACAACATGTTGTCATCATAAGAGCCTTCTTCTTCTTTCTTCCGTAATAGGTCTAACACCTTCTTCGATATCTTTCCTCATCTTGGTTCTATATTGTATCTTCACCTCTCTCGTGGTCGACCTCTACTCCGTGTACCAATTGGAGAATTATCACTTACGAAAATGATGACAAAACTGTCGGTGACGTTATTTCCAAAAGGGCAAATATTTCGGGAATGTCTTCTCCAAGTGTCTACCGAATTTCGATAGCAGCGATATCAGAAAATTTCTACACAATATTGTCTTTCAAAGTTAGTTAGAGTTACGTACAGTGGATAAAGTTTTGAAAGAAGATAAAGACGGGACAGTTTATTATTGGAAAAAGCAAATATTATTGTGTGAAGAAAAATATCCCTTAGAATAATTAAGAAATTTCGTGAAGAAAACTACCTGGATGAAACATGGGTGGACAACGGTGGACATACTAAGGATAAGGTTCAAGTGGACTCTTTCATTCAATTTTATATCTATTTCAAACTTTGTTGCGTGTATATGTTTTGATTTAGTATTTTTCTTCTATAAGTAGACTTGTTGTATTAATTTCTTTCTCAAAACTTTCGTTCCCTGATCATTTTCTGGTGACTACTTTCAATTAAATTTTATGAGATTATTTGAAACAATTCATGTTTGCACGTCTATGAAAATGCTTTACTCACACAACGTTCAACGTATAGTACGTGAATCAACAGCGTAAACAGAGAAGTTCGAGATTGGTAGGATGAGCTAGAGTAAATTAAGGAAATAAATCAGAAAGAGAAATTGCTTTTCTCGCAGAAACACAAATTATATTTGTAATCTGAGTATAAGTTTGTGAGTGTATCTGTGGACCGATAAATTACTGTGTTAAGTGATAGATTTGTGTGGTTTGTTTCAGTTCATGGACAATCTAGATACGGAAAATTTTTTAATTGTGGACTCCACTCGGAATTACACATAATTTTATCTACCGCCAACGTTGCCAAATCGGGAATTAGAATCTGAACTCAATAATAAGTTTTTTCTTACACAATACGAGCAAATTTTGTTTGAATTAACAACACTATAACTTATGTCAAAATAAATGCTTGGCAATACACAAACCAGTTAGCAATTAGAACCGTTTGTAGTATCTTCCTAGTCCAAACAATAAAACTTCAGAAAAGTCAATATTAACAACAAAAAAGTAATGTTGAAACAATATAAATATCACGAACGAATAATCAACAATACCTCTTAGGAAACCCCGCTCAATCGCGTCGAAAATCTCGAATTTAATTAAGTTGGGAACCTTGTTCTGATGAGGTATTTTACACACGAATGATGAGGCGTTATTTCGTCTTGATGGCACGTTTTTGCACGCGAGTTCACTCGATGGATATTAGAGAATCGAAATTTCGAAACTAAAAGTACTAAATAAGAAGTTTGTCAATTCAATAATAACGATTGTAATTTTTTTATTCTCAAAAATATAATAATAAGAATAAAGCATTATTCACTTACCATGAATGTTTTTGTTTTCCCTTTTATCACTAACATTACTCAAAATTTATTATTATCTATTCCTAACATCTTCGTAACTCTCAATCGACCCGTGGAAATGTACATGAAGTCTAACAGAGATAAAGAAATCCTAGTCTACCACTAAGTTATATCAGGAAGTGAGGAAGTTGCCAAAAAAAAGGGCAACAACTTCATATTTTGGACCAGAGCCCTACTGTAGCCTCATAAGATGTCAGATCGAACTAAATTAATGAATCAATTAAAAATAATTGAAAATCTCGAGGCCTAAGACAAACCAAAAGATTCATGACCATATCTGCTAAGATGTCATGTCCAGAAGCGACATTAAACTGGTGGTCCGCCTTCTGACACTGTCATGGTTATGGATTCTCAAAAATCACTAATATTAATATTTCTAAAGTCTTGTTTATCATCGAATATTTAGGTATTCAGAAGGTCCGATCAAATTACCCCAACAGCATAGTTTACTTGATATTTTCTGCAACCTTTTGTGACATATATTAAAAATTAATCATATTTTTTTGCAATTTCATCAGGAGCTTCAAAATCTTCTCCTAATAGACATACACCCTCTTGCAGAGGTTCTCAGTTTGATAAAACATATCTTCATTGGATGATTAGAAGTTCGAGAACTGTAAATGATTTTTTCTTGATCGTCTCTTCCTTGTACATGAAGTTTCTAATCACCTTTTTAGCTTCCAATCATTGTTTCTAAAATTTTTATCGGGTATTATCTCGCTATTCAATTCTCGGTATGTTTCCTTCTAATTTCTCTCCCAATTGCCACAATTTTCTGTGTCATATGATCCAAATCTTTTTGTATAAACGAGGAACGCTCCATGTCGTAACAAAACTTGACTCAGGAACGAAGTTTATATACACGGATAGATCTGTCACTCTGTATAAAAATTTGACGACAAAGTTCGATCCTTGCGACATCTCTCCGACTGGCTCCGTACCAGTTATTGATTTGACGTTTGAAAATTGGCCTGCGCGGGATATTTGAAAATTGATTCACAATTTCGCGGGAAATTTGAAAATAACTCGAGTAGTTGTCGCGTCAAATTGTGAATAAAACACAAGTATTATGCAAAATACTTTCATTTTGCGAACATTTCAAATTTAAATATTTTTGTTTACAAGAAAATATAAATACCTGAAATTAAAATACTGTTCAAATGAAGTGTTTTGTAAAATATTTTGGTTTCATTTACAATTTATGTGACAACCAGGTCCGACCATCTAAATTTCACAATTAAATGGTTTACATAAGTTATAGGTAGATGGAATATTGAAACACAGGATGATTATTATAATTTTTATTTTGTTTTTGACATTTTATAACTATAACTTAGGAAGTAGTCAGTTGTCCAGTGTTCGTAGCAACCCTTTCACGGATATTACCTAGTGGGTGTTGTATCAACTGTGCTTTCGTTGTATCCATTTGCCACGTTCTTAGAGTTCCTTCTCTACCTCTACTTTGTTTTGGTTGTTCTCATTTATGCACTTTTTTTAGTGATTATTACCTGCAGTGCCACTCCCAAGGTTATTCTGAATGCTGAGGTTATTCGTCAAAGTATAGTGATAATTCTTATAATAGAAATAATTTCGTTCATTGACATGGTTGTATATATAGCAATAGAAACATACAATATAAATATTATTTCGATTATCGTTGTATACATTTCTTGATACTAGAATTTAGAATTATAAAAATAGTCTTCCCAGCATCGATAAAACTTTCATATTACTTCCACGTTCTTGAAAACATTGATAAATTGAAAATCGCGTTTATTCGAGAAGAAATATTTTTCACAGTATGAAATAGAGACGTTTCATCTTTCAATAAGACAGTATCCGTTGTATGATAGATAATAACTTGTTTTTCCAATCTGAATTTAAGATAAATGAGATATCACACATATTTAAAACTTACTCTCTTTACCTATTAACCACGAAAATTTCTAATAAAGATAACAAAAGTACAGCCATTTCCATTTCTGACTATCCTTTTTACCTAATAACACAACTCCATATTGTTCTTTCCCTCTTAGGGTGTGAAATTATCAAAAACACTGATGTACATGTTCGTTGTATATGTGTACTTTCTAGCCTAAACTCAAAATAGCAAGATGTTAAATTTACATACTTTTATACAAATTACCAAATTTATATTATTTTCATACTCAATAGTAACGTCTTTCATTTTGTATTTACGATAAACAAGAGACATCACACACATTCTGGCATTCTAATAAAGAAAACAAGAATGAAAATTTCGTGAAATTTTGCATATACAATTACAATAAACGACAATAATTATTAAAATAGTTAAATAAATCATAACATATCTAAAAATACATCTTTATTGAGCACATCTAATAACATATGAAGACAACTGTGGATGGAAATATGAAAAAATTACCTATTTCAAACATCGAACAGATTTTAGTCAATTCGCTATTATTAAAATTACGTTTATCGTAAAAAAATACATTTAAAACAATCACAATTTATCTAATCACTATTAGATTGTCAACATCGCTGCTACTAGAAATATCCTCCTCCTCCTCGTCGTCACTCGATGTATAATTTTTTCTTGTGTTTCTTTTTGGTATTTTTCAATTTCTCCTTCAATTCCTGCTCTTTAAGTTCTGAAAGGGAAGTCAAGTAATCCATATCTGATTCACTACTAGTGCTACTTACATCCAAAACTATTATATATCACATCCTTATTAGGGTCTATTTTGATAAAATTTCGACACTGATATGTTAAATGACCAGCGTAGCCACATTTTTCACACGCATCGCGAGTACTAGTTTCTTTAGCAGGCGCTAATAATCTAGAACTGTATTTGTTCATTACTTATATTAAAATTAAGAAATTTTATTTCAAAAACATTCGGTAAACTTGGTTAAGTACTTCTTCTTTTACTTTTGACAGCATTGACAGCATTATTTATAAATATCGTGTATACGGAATATTACCAATATGTACTTTGTAAATACATATATCCATAGACAAACTAAAATAGTGAAAATTTCGTTGTAGTAGTGATTTTTATGATTATATTATTGATTCTACATTAATATAAACTTGAAAATTCATAAACAATGACTATTATTTGTCTTTATTTCTTTCCACGTATCTGTGTTTTATAAAATCGGAAAATGTAGGAAATTAGGTCATATGCACCATTATTGCATATTATATATAGTTAATAAATACCAGAAGTGCTGGTTATGGAATAATAATAAAATAATAATAAAAACGTTTATTCAATTTTTCTAGAAAGTTAATTGTTTTTTGCATTTTCCTAGTATAGATCACTCGGGTTTATTTGAAATTCTAATTAAACTTGATATTTTCAATGACTGTCTGAAGGGTTACAGAAGGTTCAAAACTTTTTTTAGTAAATCCTAAACCTATAAAGTAACAGTTATATAAGTTACTTTATGAACACACTATAACAATAAAAATTTTTTTTGATAAGACTTTAATTTGATGACCGTATATATATTTCCATAGGGGAACGTCTCCCGAATCGAGCGACATAAAATTTGTTTTTAGGAAACGATCCCTTAAAAACTCATATGCAATTATATGTCTCATTATAACTCGATGGGAAATTTTAATATACAGTAAAATTAGTAGGTGGCGTTAACAATAGCGTCTCTGAACATGCGCTATATAACGATAACGTAACCTAACCTAATCTAACCCAACTTAACCTAACCTTAACTCAAATAATTTAATAAAATGAAAATACAAAAGCGATGGCAAAATTAAATTTATTCAACATGAGAAAGGCACATTATAATAATATAATAATGTCAAAAGTATGTAAGCAAGGCCTTGAAAGGGTCGAGCTGTCAGCAAAGGCCTTTCCAGGAACATAACTTCTGTAAAAGAAGCTTTTTTTCTGGACGCCAATCCTCAATGCGTTGTGAAGAAAGCTGTGTGAAGCAAAGGCACAGTATCCACCCCAGCTGTCTGTAAGTAATCACGACAGTCTCCAGGCCGTCAATCATACGAAAGACCTGGGTTTCTTCTGAACTAATGCCCGCCGACTGAACGTCCTCATTACCAATAGAACACTCCAAAGCCATGGTTGGCAGTGTTGATTTCCATACTTATTCGATGGTGGCAACATTGCACAAGGCCCAACAATAAGCTGCATATTTAGATATGTACATTTTTTAAAGTATATCAAATAATTAGAAATAATAATAAATTGAACAAAAACTTACTTGAGAAAGAAAAGGAAGCGACCATTTTCTTTGGAAGCAAAACACATAATGGCGTCCGAAACAGACGCTAGCAGCGATTAAGAATGTTTCACAAAATTTCTCAAAAAACTTATCCCTTATCAAAATATGTGAACGGTCCCTCAAAATATTTGGTCTACTATTACATTGTCCTCTTTTTTCTGTATCTGTTCACGTTTTTTATACACCTCGTATAAATCCTAGATACGTATTAAAAGTTATCGAGTGATGAAAGCTATTTCCATTCTTCACTCCATATACGTTCTACAAAGTATTTGCCTTTGTCATTGCGCCACTTGTTTAGACGTACATGCTGGTTTTTATCGTCTCTTTTCCTCCACATTTGTACTCCTGACCTACATTCTTACAAGTACAGTCAGCTGCATATTATTGCCTCCAAACACACTCATAATATGTAATAAAAATAATATGCTTCAAACCCAAAAATTTCATGAAGAAATTAATTTTCAAATTAAAAAATTCTCTTACTAGGTTGATGAATTGCTTCAGTTGTCTCATTCTCCATGGTGAAAATGTTTCCTTGGACATAATTAAAAATCACACATAGTCAAATCAGGCGAATAGAATTGATAATCAATGAGTATTAGTTAAAAATTCTTTTGAAAATGTTATGTTGCCAGCTATCACTACACCGGTTTCATGAATGAACATTTTATTCTGATATTAGAATGTTCTCGATCTGTTTTATGGATTTGAATTGCTCAATCTAATGAATTTACTTTGATTAATATCGTCTTCGAGTTTTCTTTTCTACAAAAATGAGTGTCCTTATTCAAATTTGCCGCCATTTATAAAGTATTGACAACATCAAAAAACAAATCGACAGCTGACAGTTTGAGGTTAGTAAAAATGGAGCGTTATAATAATGAAAGCATGGCGGCCGCCAAAATTTTAATTTCGTCAACTGTGGAAAGATTAATTGAAGTATTGCTTGAGAGTATCAAAGAGCGTTTTTGGGGATCTGATAACCCACATGTGATTGTCGAGAAACAAATGCATCCACAACGTCTCACTGTTTGGTTTCCATTTTGAGCTCTAGACATATTTTTTTGAACCAAACAGTGACTGTTGGTGGTGCTCGATATAGCGACATGAAAAAATAGTCATTTTTACCGAAATTGCATGATATTACATGACATACAGCTCATGAAACACATCAATTACTGCATGAGACATAGCCAGGTCGTGTACATTAGATCAACAGACTGAAAACTGTTTTCTATTTTAAAGTTCAAATCTTCAGTTAATTTTGGGACACCCTATAGTTTCACTGGTTTGTGTTATGTACACAAGGAATGAAATATGAAAATTTGTACCCCAAATCCATTTTTTTCTAATTCTAAGAGCTCAAATTAATCTCAAATTAACAAAACAGCTTTGCGACCCCAAATATTGATCTATCTTAAGGCCTGGGCGGAATCTGTCTGGTAAATACCCAGGTTATTTCACTAAAACTGATTGCTAATGTCCTTTGATGATGCTTGAAATAATTTTGTTAACAAAATTGGTCCCCTAGATCGTGTGATTTAACACCGTTAGACTTTTTTTCGTGGGGTTCGATCTACGTTAACAAGCCAACAACAAAGCGTGCATTTAAGGAGGAGATTCAGCGTTGCATCAACGAAATTCAGCCAAATTTTTGGAGAATAGTCATAATAAACGATTACGTATGTGTATGCAAAGCCTTGGAGGCTATTTGTTCGATGTACGTTATGATACAATGGAAAAATTATAATCAAAATACTAAAAACCGTGTTTTCTATTCAATTCAAATCTTGTTTTAATTTTGGGACATCCTTTATATAGCGCATATTCTTAATATCATGGATATATAAAATTTTTATCACATACTAAACTAAACTTGGTTTCATATAAAATTTAATTTTAACCTAAATTAATTTTAGTTTACTAGGAAATGGTATTCCTTCCTGAAGCCGAGCGCCGCTTTCGTTAATATATTTTTATACAAAGAAAAATCTAAAAATAGAATAATATAATATAAGCAAGCGGACTAGTTTCACTTAGAAATCAAACGAATATTTAAACGTCCTTTTGTAATAATTTTTAGACATAAACAAAGCTGGAAATTTGCTGACAAAGTATTGGAGAAGGTACAGAAATAACTATAATGTTGTATGTAGCGGCAATTGAATCTAAAGTTGTTGTAAGTACATGACCCAACAAAAAAAACTAAGAAATATTGAAAAAAAATATATTTTTCAAAGTAAATTCTATAAAATTTTTCCAACGATGTTCAATAAGTTCGTTACGTCAAGCTCCTCAAAATAGCCTCTTTATTGTTGAAGTCTGGGGACAGAAAATAATCCGAGGGGGCTAAATCTGGAGAATAGGGACTATGGACTATAAATTCAAACTTTAATTCATTAATTTTTGCAATTGCAATAACGAATGTTGTAGCTGCAGCATTGTCCTTGTTGTTGTGAACTTCTGATGTCTGAATCAAATGGTCAAATGGGGGGTCATCCCATGTGATGGCCTGTTTTTTAGGATTTAGTTTCTACGACCAATAAAACGATAGAGCTGATTATCATTTAAGTTTTAAGCTAAAAATATTATGTAGAACTTGAGTTGAGCGTTCCGAACACCCCCGCCTCCAAAAAATGAGCTCCACGATACCGGCTGATTGGCTTATCTGAAACAAAAAAAAACGACGTTCTAATATATAAGCCTAAATGCATGAAACGGACTATTATCAAATGAATACACAAAAAATTGTTAGGCATTTGAAATAAAAGTTGCGAATTTTTTTGTTTTTTGCTATAAGAAAATCGAAATTTTACACGTGTTGAGTGTGCCCTATAAATTTCAAGTCATTCGGTCAAGACGTTTTTGAGATACGATGGAGGAAAGTTTAAAAAAACGCAGTTTTGAGAAAAACGCGTTCAAAGTTTCAAGTCCATTTGAAACTACGAAAATCTCAACTTCCTCTTGAAACTCTTTTAAAGCAGATTGTTTAGTTCTTGAGTCAATCCTGACTTGTTTAACGACATCACTCACGCGCCGCTCAGATCGCTCGCTTTTCATCAGGTTTCTCAACATACGTATTGGCTTCGCGGCCAATGGGGCAACCCATTACTTCTAAAACACCTTCAAAACCTTTATTAAAGATGATAATTGATGAGTAGCTAGCAATTTCAACAATCTTGGGGCCAGAATGAAGATGCTTAAGAGCAAAAGTCCAAATCAACGAATTCAAAGATTCGTTATTGTTTTGTGTCTCTGCTCCTAAACAACGAATTAAATAATTTTAAAACCTGAGCCACGGAAACTTGATTGCGAAATAGACACACATCACTTTTACATATTACCATTTCAGAAATTCTAGCGAATACAGAAACAAACTCCAAAATGCAAAACGGGAAATTCGAAGCGATGAAAACCTTCATGTTCATGCTATTTTGAAGTTTTTTCGATGTAAATGCCGTTTTATTTTGGGTGGTAAAACGGTTTTCACTAAACTTTCTTTTTTTTACTACGACCAGGATGAACATTTCCACGCGTACTTCCTTTCCGTCCACTAATTATGAGAAAAAAATTATTTGTAGTGGTTGAACTCTTCGAAGTTCAAGCAAGACTAAAATAACTTCGGTAAAATACTTAATAACTATAGAAATTTCTGCTTAAGCCTGTAGAAACTTGTATAAATGTATATATGTATAAAAGGGGGGCCAGGTATAAACTCGACGGTACATAATAGCCCCGGACCCCATCTGCCAACTCAACTTTCCGAACAGCTCTTTCTTCTACCTGCTGTATCTTTAAAACGACTTCGAATTTCCCAAAAACGCTTTACTACCGTATTCTAGACATGTTAAAAAAGAAATTTATGAAAAAAAAATCGATTTTTTGAGCCCATCACATGGGATAACGGTAAAACCTAGATATAGTATCCAAAGTTTACGTAATTTTTCATGTAGAATCCAAATCCATTTATAAATTGTATGTTTAATTTATTCAACTGCTTTTGGGACCGACTCTTTATAAAAAAGCTAAAACACTACGACATTAGAGTACATGGAATGGTTTGTAGTAAAGGCTAAAAGTAACATTATCAATACATTTATTCGAAAGTAAAATTCACGATATAAATCACACCGATACTAACAACTTGATCGATTTAATGTAAAGAAAACTCGAATATATCATTTAAATTAATACTGGCAATATGTTAAGATAGTTTTTATCTTGCAATTTGGATGATTTAATTTCTGGAATCGCTTTTCTTTGCCATGCGATCGATTCGGAACAGCGGTTGTCACATGCACCGGTTTCTTCGAATTATTTAGTGAAGTCGAATAATTTGGTATATTGGGAATTAGAAGATGTGGACAAGAGTCGTTTGATTACGCTCGGATAATTAGTTAATGATATCTACCGTGGCAATTAAACCCCTAAAGTTTTCGGAATATATGTTTAAAAAGAGTACACTTTGGTGATGTGTTTCACAACAATCACGTTCATAAACTAGTTGCAAAGACTTAATTCCAATTTACATAACATCATAGTTAAGCCAGGGTAAAAGACTTTAAAAATAATAAAGGGTGAGTTTGTTAAGGGTATAACTACAAGTCCTATGGAAAAAAAGTCAAAAGCAAAGTTGTAGGTAATGAAGACATCTACAACTTTTATATTTTCACTTTTTTTCCATAACCTCAAATTTATGTGAAAGATTCAAAAAACCAAAATTTTAATTTTTATCTTTTACGAACAATTTTATTATATCATTTTATGTCCTAAATACACTGTAATTCATTTGCATTGAAATATTTATTTTTTTACGTTATTTTGACATAATATCGTAAAATCACCCTAATTTTAGAACGAAAATTATCCCATCGAAATATCAGCTTTTTTTAAAAATTCATTGAGATTTATATTCTTTGAAATCTTTACTTTCAATGGCGTGAAAAAATATTACTATGACCATGGAAAACTTTCTGAGAAAAGACAAAAAAGAGAAAAAAATTCGCAACCGAAAATTTCATTATGTACAATTTTTAGATATTTATTAGAATTTTACACTCCAATTATTTTTTTTTACCAATGTAACATGGAATTTCACGTTTTTCGTGTAATGAGATGAGAAAAAATTTAATGAATAACTAAAAATTGTACATAATGAATAAAAAAATAATTTTTTTGTCTTTTTTGTCATTTCTGAGAAAATTTACCATGGGGATTGTAATATTTTTTACACCTACAAGAAGCAGAGATATCAAAGAATAAAAATCCCACCGATTTTATAAAAAAAGCAGATTTTTTGACCGGAGAAATTTCGTTCGAAATTTAGGGTGCTTTTTCGATATTATGTCAAAATAACGTGAAAAAATACATATTTCAAATCAGATAAACCACAGTGTATATGGGACAAAAGAACTTTTCACAAAATCTCGTGAAAAAAAATGTTCGTCGTAAAAGATAAAAATTACAAACGAAAAACTCGGTTTTTTGAATTTTCACATGAATTTTGAGGTTATGTGAAAAAACTATAGATACAAAAGTTGTAGATATTATTATTATCTACAACTTTGCTATTTGATTTTTCTCCATAAGACTTGCAGTTTTGCCGGAATTCGAGATTAACTATTTTTTACCTTTAAAAACTCACCCTTTCTCCTTTCCCGACTTTTGATCGCCCGTAAATTATTTTTCCTTTCATTTCTATCATATTCTCATATTATTATTATTTTTTTTATTTCAAGTATTTCATTTTTGATCTTGATTTCAAATATACATATCTGTTTCTCGGATAAGTACCACTGAATTAACAATTAATATAATAATAAAAGTATTTATAAGGGGTTTTCCAATAAGAGGTGTTATTTTGATATTCAAAGAAAAATGCCATTTTTTGAGATAAATGATCGGATGTTTATTTCATTATAAAGAGGAAGGTATGCCGTTAATAATGGAACACAACATCGGCCAAATGGCCGCCAAGACTGCGCTTACAGGACCGAATCCTTTTCATGAAATTTTCCGTAACCAAATTACAAAGCGGCTGCACTATGTCCTCGATAGCCTCACGAATTTCATCTTTGAGGTCTTGAATCGATGCTGGACTGTTGGCGTAGACCTTATCTTTCTTTGTTTGCCCCAAAGGAAAAAGTCGCAAGGTGTTAAATCACAAGATCTCGGTGGGCAATTGTGATCACCTCTTCGAGAGATAACACGGTCCGGAAATTTTTCCCGTAAAAGATCGAGATGGTTTCGTTGATGGTGTGGCACGTAGCGCCGTCTTGTTGAAAGTAAACGTTGTCCAAATCAATACCATCCAATTCCGGCCATAAAAAATCATTAATCATCTCTCGATAGCGCAATCCATTCACCGTAACTGTTGCTCCAGCCTCATTTTCGAAAAAGTAAGGTCCAATGACGCCGCCAGACCACAAACCGCACCAAACAGTCACGCGCTGAGGATGGAGAAGATTTTCAACAATAACTCTTGGGTTTTCCGAGCCCCAGATTCGACAATTTTGTTTATTGACGTAACCACCAAGGTGGAAATGGGCCTCATCAGTTAAGATGGATTTTTTGATGAAATTCCGGATTATTTTCATGCATTTCAAGGACCCAATCAGCAAAGACACGACGTTGTTGATGATCGGCCGGCTTGAGTTCTTGTGTTAACAGAACTTTATAGGCCTTAAGACCTTAAGCTTTATGCAGAAAACGGTGTAATGACGTTTGTGGAATGGCTAATTCCAAAGAACGACGAGGAATGGACAAACCTGGGTTTTCTCCAGCACTTTAGGCTACAGCAGCAATATTCTCAGTTATTCTTGAGCGACTTGCACGGGTTTTATTCGTCACATCACTAACTTGTCCCAACAGCTCAAATTTTTCCACCAATTTCTGTATTTCGGTCCGAGAAGGTGCTTCACGTCGATCCAAAAATGTTTTAGTTTTACGAACCGTCTCTGCCAAACTTTCACCATTTTTATAGTGAATTTTAATAATTTCAATGCGTTGTTGAGGCGTGTATCGTTCCATTTTCATTAATGGCGTAGTTTCTACTTGTCAAATGTCAAAAAATGACAGCTTCAAAAGTGACATTTACCGAAATAGCGGGCTGTTCAAAATAACACCTCTTATTGGAAAACCCAGTAGGTATATATGAAGATATGAAATGAAGAACTAAAAAATTACTGCAAATATCCACCATTATTAATATACGAGGGTTGATTGTAACGTTTCAGACTTCAACCAAAACATGTCAGTAATTAGACCAAGATGGAAATATTATAAAAATAAAAGAGAAAATAAGGCCATGAGTTTTTCAAACACGAAATAATATTGGAGATGAAAAAGGTGACGGTTTTGAAGATTTCGAAGATTCGAAAACGCTTGTCGAATCTATAGATGAGGAAATACTATCAAAGAGACAAAAACTAATTGATAAGTGATTAGAATTTAAGAAAAGTTACTTATGAACAACAAGATTAATATATCTAATTTCACTAGTGCGGTTACAGGTATATTTATATATTACGAGCAGTCACATTTTTTATATGAAACGTTTTGTCCAAATTTCGTGAAAATAATTTTTTTGGACAGGATAAAAATAAAAAAACCATAAACTTGGTTTTCTTATGGAGTTTTTCACATCAATTTTGAGGTTATATAAAAAAGTGTTAACACAAAAGTTGTAGATCTTTCCATTAACTACAACTTTGCTATTTGACTTTTTTCCAAAACTCAGTGGTTCAGCAAGAAAAAGAGACGCAATAGACCCTTGCTGGTACTGTTAATGACACCCTAAAATATACATACATAATTGAATATATTACATATTTCCACGTGGTATAAGGGTTGCTGCAAGAAGATTTGTGCCCAATACTGTTGGAGTGTTGCTTTAGCAACCAATTACTCAAAACAGAATAACTGATTGTCATTATATTGACTGTCATATAAAAAACTTGACTTCATTATCCAATTGGGTCGTTTTCCACCAATGTACGTCTATAAGTCGAACTTCGAACTATGTTTCTCTGCTGAGGAATCGCTGAACATACAGTTCGACAATATTGGCAACGGACATCGATCCTTGTGATTTCCTTTGTATGAAAAAGTTAAGTTGCAAAATTTCCACAACAATTCTGGATAAATATAAACGAAACGTTCAAAAATTAATTAGAAGCATGTTTAAATTCCCCTACATTAGTTATTTGATGAACCAGTTCAACCATGCGACGAACCAGTTACATCAGTTCGAATAACTTCATATGTTCACCTCACCTTTAATCAATCCAACTTAATTGGATCGAGCGAGCATGAAATCGAACCGGTTAAAGGAGTGACTAGTAACGTGGCACTAAAGTAAATATTTATAATTAATTGTACTAAAAATATATTACGAGGTAGTTTAAGCTTCACAAATTTTTAGATACACTAGGCGCTTTGTAAAACTACTAGTACTTATTGAGTCTCTTCGTCACTCTGCTTATTTATTTTTTTCATAAAGAATATTAGATACGAATATAGTATAAATTGAACCACATTCATCGAAGTAGCCCCCGTTTCGTTCGTAGGAAACTGCTTTTTGACTTTCCTGTCCAATTTATCCCACAACCACTCAATCGGAGTGAAATCGGGCGACTGTGACGGTCAAATCATTACTTTCAGTTTATTTTTTCTTTCTAATTTTGTCAAATATTCTTTGCAAAGCTTCGAGGAAGCATTTTCCTCTAATATTTCTTCTTCAAAATCAATTTTTGAAACGTCCCAAATTATCACCGAGCCTTCGCCGTATTTTACTCTGACTCATCACTTCATAATACCCTTTCCCACACCTCATGACTCAAATTTTATTTTCTTTAGTCCACGGCAACCTCTTAAAAGAAGTTTCTTTACAGCAATTTTTCAAAAAGACCAGTTTATCTCAATCTCATTTCCATTGTAGAAGATTCATTGATCTGAGCTGCTATTTCTGGGCCCGTGAGACGTCGATCACGATTACTGATCAATACAACAAAGTTATTTTCAGCGAATGTGGTTTTGCTAGGCAGCCATGAACATTTTATATATCCAAAGCTCCTGGTGGATCATATTTATTCACGTTGGAAGTCCACGGTACGTCGAGGTATTTTTAATTTGTTGGTAATGGTGCAGTTTCCTTTGACTAGATTATATAGACCTTTAGTTTTATGGTTTTTTTGGAACTTAAAAGTATAAATTACAGCCTGCTTTTGCGTCTTATAGGGTTAACTTGGACTAAACGACAATCATAAACAAATAACGGACACTATTATGTTTGGTTTGTAAGATACCGTTTGGATCTTACTTGGATCCGAGAAATTTGCTAAAGTGTATTATTCTGAAGTTTTATGAAAGGATTATAGGTTGGGCAAAAACTTTTGACCGGTAGGAATTCAGGTTTACTTTGATACGAATTCATTCCATTTCACTGACGTATTGAAAAAAAAAAGAATGTTTCATATATCGTTTAAAACCCAATATCAATTGATTTGTACAAATTGTATAACGATTCGAATGTATTCTACGGAGAACAACTCAATCTAATTTACTTTGATGTTCCGAAATTCCCATCTCGACTTAATAAACTTCGTTCTGTTACGTAAGTTCTAACCAAAGCTCTTCCACCACATTACGTGAGTATCTACCTAGGTATTCAGAGGCGTACTGAGAAATAATTGGAAACAAGCATCTCATCCTATTATCCAAGCAGAAATATTAAACTATTCAACGCAGATATCGATTCGATTCATATTCATTTATCCGTTGGTCTGCTCCAGCTTTTAAATCATAATGATTATTCAGCATTATTATGTACAGATTTGAGCTAGAAACTGAAGTTTGAATCTGCTAAAGCATAAAACAATCCAGGGAAGTAACCACCAAGGGGAGTTCGAAGGTTAAATAACTTTTTAATCGAAAACTTTCTCTAATTCATCTTTTTCAAACTATTTTTTGCCTCTACTCCAGAAGTATTTTGCAAATGACTGTCAACAGATTCACGGGACCAGTGCTTTAAAGCCCCACATTGGGCAGCCCTCAACTAGGTTCCAAGTTATTGGAGATCATGTTGATAAGGTGGTGGTGCCCCGGTTGGGTCTAAACTCCAATCCAGCAGCTGTAAAACAGAGAATATAAGAAACAGTGTTTGTTTTCAGCTTTACTTGCAACAGATATCAATTTTTTTATAAGAATAAGAGAAGTTATTGCGTGAAAAATTTTTGAGATAGGTTTCCAATAGGGGCAAGAGTATTTAGCATTGAATAGCGTCTTTAAGGATTTTCTTTTCCAAGCCCAAAAGTACAACAGATACCTAATCGAACTGGATCTTGCAGCCATCATTTGTAGAACTTTCTTCCGCTCCAGCACATACCTAGACTACACCATTTCAGTCGTGGTGAGTCTACTGTCTGACCAGATTTATACTACTGTGTTCCTATGAAGTATTCGCGAATAATTTACCTTGGAAAACAGGAGCATGCTACACAAGCATTCTACTATTAGTAGTAACAAAGTTAAAACAAGATTAAGATGATATAGAGCATAAAAAATTTAAAATAAGAGACTCTCACTCTCAGGTATAAGTAATATATTTATAAAGAAAGTTTTTTTTTTCTATGAATAAATTCTGTTGGCACGATTTATTGGAAGGATATTTCTTAATATTATACTCAGAATTCGGCCCAGCGGGGTCAGACAATAAATTGCTTGTATAGAAGGGCACTTGAGGGACTGGCTTTAGAGATCAAAAACGAGATAAAGTTAAGTTTGGGTGAAAATATACTGTTGTTTCTAACTATTGTAAAAAAAATAAATAAAAGAAAACCGTAAAAAATATAACTGGGAATGTTTTTCCAATAAAACTGAATAGGATTTTTTTCGTTCTTTGAAATTATTCAGTAATTTATTCTATTGTTTCAATATTTTAAATGAATTCTCATTCGCGCGGGTTTAATTTTCTTAAAAGTATAAAATGTACTCGAAATATCCATGTATTGCGGATACTTCATCTGATGTCATCACACACTTTTCACTCTCGCAGAACTTTTTTAAAAAACATCAATCACGGTAAATGGGAGGCGTCTAATGTCGCAAAAAGCCACGCCAAGAGTTCTATATCGAATAAATCGAAAACGGCGGAAATTATTCAGAAACAAACAAAAACGTAAAAACTATATTTTTATCTGCGAAACTTCTCAAACAAATAGATTCATTTTGAGTGTTTTACGGCGTGTTTTATGATCTAAAAGACATTAGAAATTTTATAGACGACATTAAATACGCCAAATTGAATTGTTACAACATCGATTTTACATAAAAACTTGAGTAGAAGATAATTTACATTTATTCGTATACAGCTACCAGTATTTATAGGGTCTCTAGTGGGTAAACGATGACAATTTTCGAAATGTTGCAATACCACGTGCAATGCAATGCAAGACGCAATATTTCTTGATCAAAAGCATGCGCAGATTAAGTTATTTTCATTGTTAAACTAGGTACAAAATATAAAAATTTGAGGTTAGGAATTTGTTTAATAACAGACACTTGCATGCAATTTCTTGCACGTTGTATTGCATTATGTAAACCGGACTTTATAAATATCAATTACGGCTACCAACAAAATTATTTCCAATGATACAGGTTGTCCTAAAACGGATTACAACGATGAAATACTTTGCAGTAATATTTTACTTAGAAGATACGAAGATACATTAAAAACATTTTTGTGGAGTCAAAGGTATATGGACAATAATATTAAGTACTAGAACTGGAATTCTATTTTATGAAATATAAATTTTTAACCGTCCCCGATCCTTTCATTTGAGGATCCGTTTGTTCGGTTCACAAACACTTTCACAACTCAACTAAGAGATCAATTCATAGTTACCCTACTAGAAGAAAAAATTTGGACATTTACCAAACATTACCTACCTCTGATCTGGTAAAAAATTCCATAATCTTCAATGCGAAAACATTTATCAATCAGCTACCTTCAGAATTAAAAATGGCGAATACATTTAATAAGTTCCGGCATTTCTGCTTGGAAGACTTTATTATTCTTTGGGAGAAGTCCCAGAAGTACCTGGTCTGACCTGTATTATCTGTATTAAAAAGTACACGATCTATACAGCATGTTTCAAGTTTGAAGACGCCACGTTGTTTAGTACTAATTTGGAAACCATCAATAGTGAACGTTTCCAATGAATTTGTAAACATGCTAATCGTTATGTGATACAAATCTGAACTAAATTATACTCTGAGTGAGACCGCTCTTTCGTTATCAACAGGAAAGTATTGAATAGTTTAAATAAGGCCGTACGATCCGAGGAAACAGTGGGTTGAGAAGGAAGAACCAGCTCCAAAGAAAGCAAAAACTGTTCCATCTGTAGGCAAAGTCATGGAATCGGTTTTTTGGGTTTTGCCTGGGATAATTCTCATTGACTATCTTGAATAAGGAAAAACTATCAACGACGGGTATTATGCGAACTTATTGCAACGTTTGAGCGAAGAAGTCAAGCAAAAACGGCCGCATTTGGCTAAGAAGAAAGTGTTGTTATTGTATTTGCCAAAATTATTGAATTAAAGTTTGAATTGCTACCTCATGAACCCTATTCGTCAGATTTAGCTTTCTCGGATTATTCTCTGTTCCCAGACTTGAAAAAATTGCTCAGTGATCATTGATATTTTTCAGCAACGGAGAGGCGATATCGGCACTTGATGGCTATTTTGAGGAGCTTGGCTATTCTTATTATAAAAAGGGTATCGAACGTATTGTTATACTGTTAACCTAAATTTTTGTGTTTTCTTTGTTGGGCCAGGTACTTCCGGGACTACCCTCGTAATATATAATCTTGTGGCTTAGTCCATAAAATTGTAAAATTTTTTTATCCTGAACGAGAACATTCGCAAAACATACATTTTGAAACAATGCTGGCAAAGTTTCGTGCTGCAGGTAGATCAACATCAACCTAAATACCGAAAAAATTGCCAGTAGCATACCATACCTACACCAAACTCATTTCTTATCTCACTAGGTTTAAAATAGGAGGTGGGGGAGAGTGGGATCTTTGTTATGGAAAACTGCTTGTAAACTCGTTTCTCCGTAGCCGATTTTCACAAACTTCGTATTGTTAGAAAGAGCTTTGGTCCAGCAATACAAAATTATACACATTCCAAGCAATTTAATTAGCAAGAGAATGCTAGATGGCGTTGTTTCATATATTTTAGATATTGTGATATCTCTTGTGAATGTTTCTAGGATCCTTAATAGATAATCAATACATTTTTCTGTACTAAACAATTCCTAAAAAAAGGTTGATCTGTGTCATTATTTTAACAAAACCAAAAATATACAAACTGATCATTGATAGTGATTTTTTTAATGTAAAACCAAACATTTTCTAATCGACCGTTAAAACTTTGGTCTCCGATACATATTGACTCCAGATATTGGAAAACTTGGAAAAACCCTTAAAAAAGAAAAAGTTTTGAATAGATCTGTACTTCATCCGACCTCTCTGAATAGATTCCGGTTGGATCCGGCTTAGGCGTCACATTTAAAAAAAAAACACAGAAAAACTCGTAAGTACATATTTGAATTTACATTTAGATTGAACCTCCTTCAATATCCAACTAAAAATAGGTGAAGAAAAATTACGTATCAGCCTATATTGTGCTGTTTCCCTTTCACAACATTATACCTCCCCGAAAGCGCATGCTTTATCACGAACTTATTCAAGATGTTAACGCACGATCCAACCTAACTTTCAGTTATCAAGAATTGCTGTATTGTGTGTCTAAATTCATATCATTTCCACTTGATTTCCAGCTTTCCCTCCATTCAATACGGTTCTCCTCAACTCCACACTCTTTAGTAACCAGATCAGCATTTGGCCGTGAGCTACGAGTTTGTAGAAATGATTAGAGTTATGTTTTCTTCAGTAACGTTTTTGTGTAAATTTCGTGGATTGGAAAGGAAGAATGCTAAGACATCAAAACAAGTTCCACTGGATCTGTATCGTATGGTGGATGATCGGTGATGGTATGAGACTGGAAGGAACGGTTCGACAAAAAAATCTAGCAAATAATAAGCTTAAATTAGTGAATGGTGGAAAAGTCTGACAATTTACCTCAAGAACTTACCGATAGCTTGATACAAGAAATGAAAAATCGTGTATAAACATGTCTTTTTTAAGTTAACAGTTTTAGGGAATCCGATCCTCTAATTTGACTAGAATTTAGTTAAACCCTTATCTTGCTCTAAATGTAAATTTGAGCAATTTACTGAAAGTAAAGATATTCAAAGTTAGGAATGGAGAATCTCCAATTTTATTGTTTCGTTAGATATAAAAGTGACACACAAAACAGTATGTAAACAAAATTGAATTCAAATTCCTAAATCCTAATGGAAAACGTGATGCTATATAGCAATTTCAATATAATTCTATTCTTTCCAGACAGCACTTTATAAATTATATGCCACAGGAAACAGTCCACTCCGATATTTCGCGTTATTCAAAGGAAATTCCGGAATATTCTTGTTCCAAGGGGCACATAAATATCTATTATTTGTCAACTTTCGTTTCCCCAATTCCTTAATCCGAAATAGCGAACTTGGCATACCATTTGAAAATTATCCAGAGGGATCAACTCGTCATATATGTTGGCAATCATTAAAATGGAATGTCTATTGAAAACAGGAATAGTTTAATGAACCCCAACATGTTTTTAACATTTGTTAGCACCCTAGCAAAAGGTTATAACCATAGACAAAATAAGACTAGACTGTGCTTTTGCATCCTCTGCTAAATCCACCAAGAAGCGTTTTGTGCCCAAAGGTTTCCGGTCAAAGTATTTGAGGTTATGAACATCTTGTCAAAAACACTCTACCATCGACATGAAACGGCGAAATTAAATAAACTAAATCTAAAATTGTAAGGAAAGGGAAACCCAGTTTATGTTTTTGGTAGAAGAATTTACTTATTTTGATGAAAAAATACTTTTTGTAGATGAAATTCAAAACGGTTAATTACTTCATTTTCAATTTTTCATGCAATATAATGATAAAAACAGTGCAACTGTTGACACAAAAAATTAGAGATGAATTTTCTGATAGATTTGATCAATTCAAAACCAACAAAACCACTCTAGCATTCATAGTAAATCCTTTAACCACAAATCTACATCGAGACATTTCGAATTGGAACTAGATCTCAATAAATGCAATTGATCGATTTAAAAAGTAGAGCTTCGTGGAGTGGAAAATTTCCAGAGTCGAAAATCAATTTAGAAATGTTGGAGGTCGAGAAATCTATGTACGTAACGCAAAAAAGTGGACAGCTCTGAAAAAAAGCCATGAGTTGAGGCTCTTACATTCAACCCATAGGTACAGAAGCATTTGGAGTACTGACTATCTTCGGATCGACATATTTGTGCGCGAATATTATTAAAATTAAAGTATAGAGCCAACTTACAAATCAAAAATTTAGAGTCTTGTTTGGAACTTAAAATTTAAAACTTATGAGAGAAATTCATCCCAACTTTCAAAAACCATCCAAAGCCAACGCTCCCATTGAATTTGTTACCTCAAATTGTTTACATCGTAAAGTTTGAATTTTCAACACTAGGTGGCCAACATTTAGTCCAGACTTTTATCCGCGAAAAGAAATTGGAAGGCTTGATTTATCTGGTTATTTACCAGATCTGAATCCAATTGAGAATTTATGGTTGACAACAAGCAGCGAGTTCAAGCAAATTGACTGGTTTTCCACAAATTTGGTTCTTAAGAATTTTTTTTAATTCCATATATTTAATATTTGAAATTAATGAAGTCATGCGGAGGCGACCGCAATTTTCAAAAATTAAAAATTATGTAAAGTTTTCATTCAATATCTCTATCTCGGATGTTAATCCCCTGGGCAGAAGTTGTTGACACAATTTTCTTGCTTTCCCTACGTTATAAAAAAGGATTTGATGACAAATTTTCATAAAAATAAGGTAGATGTATTTTTTTACGTTCACCACTATTAATCAGTAGGTAAAACCAACGAGGAAATTACCTAACATTCCAAAATGTTTTAGTCTCTAGATATTTTTCAGTTTCAATCGAACCACGTATTTTTCTAATAGCTCGTGAGGGTCAAAAACATTTACCATCCTTTATAAAGACCTATGTCATTATTCCGAATGAAATCTCCCGGGAAAGAAAAACATTTCCTTTAAATTAACTTTCACGTTTTGTTTTTACGATCAAAGTTTTTACGAAACGAGTTCGATTTAATTTGTTTGTTCCAGAGAATCGAGCATCATTTCCAAGCTGTTATCTCAAAGATAAAATTTAAAATTTTTGCAATACTTGCTAACTAGTATCTAATGATCATTTCCATCATCATTTCATACTCTAGGAACGAAATGAAACAGCAGAAATAGTCGCTAAAGTAGGGACAGATAAACTTCTCGAAGAAACTGGATCCTTCCATTGAATCGTCTACAGGAGATAGAGAAAACACTAGAGAAAGTTGTGTGTAGAATAGAATCAGTTCATGGAAAAGTTCAAACAGGTATTACCTCCATCCACATTCTCTTGAAGTGTGAGAAACTGCGAAACATAACAGCTGGAAACGCATGAAATAAAAGATTAAGATCTTCAGCACCTAGAGTCATTCCACACTCTAAACGTTCCGAAAGAAGAGGGATTAACGTGGAAGCTACAAACGCTGAGATTTCACAATAAAAGGGAAACAACGGATATTTTGGTTTTGCAGTTTATGATCAACAAGCCGATGCTTTAACTTTTGAGGAGCGTTAGGCAATTCGACTATCGGCAACGTGGAAGCTGTTAAATTCACTTTTATCAGCGTCGATGAAGATGAAATTAATCTGAATAATCAATTACTACCACTAAACCAACCCTTATAAGTTTCTAATCAAGTTATTTTGTTCAGAGACCGAATGTTGTAGATTTTGTCATTATGTGAGGTTTACCTCAAACTAGATATTTAATTCAGGATCTAGTTTTATTAATTTCCTTGCCTTGCTTCTCATAGTATTCATAATATCAATAAAAGAGGCTTTATTGGTGGCCAATTAATTGGATGAAATTATTGTTTGATCAAAAGTTTCTTTGATTAAATCAAATGTGAACGGCGCTGTGTGTCAAATGGCTTCGTCCTGTTGAAACCACATGTTAGCAAGATTATTTCCAGCTAAATAAGGTACTCAAACATTTCCAATCGTGTCTCTATACCGGTCTCCATTGACAGGATATAATAAGGTTTCGATGGCAGCTTATCTTCACTCCAAATGTTTATTTACATACTCAATCCGCTGTAAATGGGCTTCATTCATTGTTTTATCAATACATAAGTATGAATGGCCAGAATAAAATCAAAAAAAACTTTTTCAAAATGATCTTTTTTTATGTTTACGTCTATCTCTGACGCAAGTCTCGATCGGTGTTACCAACCTAACCTCTGAAAATTCCCTTTCTAGAGCGCGAAATTCGAATTAAAATATAAAAATGCTATAAAATACACTATAATGTAGAAGGACGCACCCCCAGTTACAAAAAACTGATTGAGATTGAGATTCACATCGATATTGTTTAACATTGTGGTTGGGTTAGGTTAGGTTAGGCAAGAACAAAGAACAAAAAATTATAAGAAACTTGTTGCTCTAATGTAAATCTACTCATAATGAAACGTCAAACCAAATTAAACAAAAAGCAACTATCAGCTGTGTTAAAGAGGTTGTCAAATAAAACAGAGTTGTCAACTCAAAGCTGTGAAATTTTCATTATCGTCAATACTTTGAATCAAAGTCTGTAATTAAGAGCAATTTATTTTGTATTAACCTATTTACCTTCTTCATTGCAATGAGTTTAATTTAACTTACTTTGAAGTTGATTAAGTATGTTTAAATTGACGTTCAGTTGTAATAATTTGTTTTTACGATAAACGGAAATTTCTCATTATTTAATTTTAATTAATTCACATTGAATGAAATTAATTGGTAGTAAACATCATTCTAGATGATCAAATATACATATACACTTCCAATTTCAAATGTCCATACGACCAAAAAGGCATTCTGTAGTTTATCACAAAAATTTCGCGATTTTGGTATTATAAAATGGACGAGGAAAATAACAACACGCGAAGTAATAAATTTGAATCCTATAATTATTCATTTTAATGGAAAAATATGCCATTCATTTAATTGGATTTTCTATTTTCTAGTTGTGTGTATGAAAAATAATGAATTTATCTCAATTGCTCAATTAATTTAACGAGTTTTATCAACTCTTTTATTATTTATGTTACCATTACAAACACATATCGAACTTAATTAATTACGAAGTTAAATCCAACTGATTTTGGAATAAACAATCATTAGAACTAGAAAAATCAGTTGGTTATCTTGGAATAAGCCTTAATTTTGAGCAATCGTAAATTGAAAATTGGTTTGTACCAAATTTTTTCAGCATTTCCCACATTTGTATTAATTGACATTGACAGGAATTATCTATTGGAGCTTTTATACATCTTACAACATTGTATACATGTTTACTCACGTGTCGTACACTATAATTTTTCTATGAGTGCCTTGCGTTTATGTATTATAATTAACAGTTATATTTGAACAATATTGGAAAGTTTTTTCCTGGGATAAAAGGAGAAACTCTCCCCGCTTACTTTGCCAACCAGTGCTGGCAGAAACCCACTCCACTTATGTCTCTGTGAGGCTTTAACACCCCGCGGAAACCTACTTACTTCGCGAAGGAGGCCTTCTCCATTATTTCCCTGCATCCCCCAATCAGTACCGGTTGATTGGATGACAAGCTGGACTATTTTTGTACTTCGACGTCTTCGATTCAGCACGAACCAATCTCATACGTTCCTCTACATCAGTATCGCGTCGCATGTTCTGTGGTGAAGGTTGTCGTTGCATTCCATTTGTCTTCAGAGCTAAGCATTACCTTGACCAAAGTCTCAGGTGTGATGCCTTGATCATGTCATGTCCAAATCTTGGACATGGCATGACTCGTGTCTTTATCTGCAAGCTGGGAATTCCGGGGACTTCTCGTACTTGTATTTGTACAGATATGCCCGAAAGCATCAATGGTGGTACTGCATCTGCAGAGGGGAGAGGGAATTAATCGGTAGTTTCAACTACCCTTGAAAGACTCCTACGTCTTGTGCTATAATTTCCATTGTCGTTTCTTGTTTAGCGATAAATGTACTTCCTTTCTTCAGCTAGTTGCTTGATAGAAAACATTCCTGCAATTACCACGGCGGCATCTTTTGAAATCATACGGAATTAACTATATTTGAACAATACTGGAAAGTGAGTTCTGTCGTTTTGTTAGTCATTGAGCAACATTACTGGATTTTGGACGACCATTACGTATTAGAGTTGAAGTATCTGCTCCTGCATCAGATAAATAGAATAGTTGCAGATGATCTTCGGGAACAGTAATCAGGTAATACCAAAAAGTTTGCTGAATCTTTTGCGAAGGTGGTATTTTTAATTTTCGAAATTCATAACAACGGCAAACGCCTGTAAGACCAATCGTTATCTGCAAGAACTTGTCGTTAATGTTTTTACTGTTCTAGAACATATTTTTCCGATTTTATTTCTACGAATCGCATAGTATTACTTAGTTGAAAAATGAATGCAGTTTTCAATAATTTTCAGCATTAATTTTCATAACAACATTTGAAAATAAACTAAAAAAGTATTTCCAGAGAAACATTTCACCTTTGTTTGTATTCTCAATATCATAAAGTTTCTGTAAGCGATTTCATATTATTGCTTTCTCCATTATCATCTATATTCAACAAATCTGAACTTGTTTAGTATAAAAAGCGTTAATAAAACTGTTCCCTTCTGGAAAGTTGACAGCAATAATAATTGTGCAGGGTTTTGGTCGTGTTTTTATGGCAAATGTTCTAATTAGTAGATATTGCGCGCTAATCATCGGTAGTTGTGTTGTGGTCGGTGCCAAGGATTCGAAATGTGGATATATTGCAGAATCCTTAAGTACCCTGATCAGACTAATAAGTGAAGAGATACTAAGACGTGTAAACAAACAACTAAAACTGTTTAGAAATATTAAAAAGAGGAAAAAGGCATACTTAGGGTATATAAGTCGAAGTACGCAGTATCAATACCTGCAATTATCAATTAAGTACAAAATCGAAGACCTGAGAGGGATCAAAAGGAGGAAAATGTCTTTGCTCCGAAATATCAGACAATGGAGATGCCTATACGGTATACAGTCGTTAATACACGCCGCAAGGAATGAAGAAATGAAAGAAAATGTTATCACCAACATGGATAGTTTCCTAATAATCTCTTTGACACTATACAACATGTTTCGTTCTGTTTAAATGATTTTTTTGGTGCTCTCTAGCCCAAATTAGTCGAATATTTGCTATATATTCAATTAAAAACAAAGTCAACCAAGTTTTTAACTTTGTTGTACAAGTTTCAACCACTTGAAACACGTAATTTAGAAGTTTTATTACTTTCTTAAGAAGCCATATTGCCGTTATATAGATATTAATGAAAATAAATTGAGGCGATTTTCCAACAAACTGTTCGCTCTACCAAATAAATGGAAACGAATCTTTATCGGTAGTTTGGGAAATTTGAGACCCAATAAAATAAATGAAAAACTGAAATTAATTAATCAAGATTGAAATCATATCATTGAGAAAAATAAGAAAAAAATATTTCTATTTACATTGTTGAAATTACAACGAAAGCAACTTGAAACAGAAAGCGTAGTTGATGTTTAACTCAATAGTTATTTGTATGCCAAGGACTGTAAGTGCTTAGTTTTGGACGAGTCCGAAAAAGTAGTATTTCACACAAGTTCCAAAACTTTTTCAATTACACTGAGAAAAGAAAATGAATAATAGAGAATTATAAACATTTTTTCTGGTGATACCACTTCATAAAAAGCTCGTACTGTTTTTCGTACCTTGCACGAGATTTTCATTCATTGTTATTCATTAATTTAGACAAAACTTCGAATAAAACGAATAAATTCAGAAAATTAAAAATTTAAGGTTATGCAAAATCATCCAACTGAAACTGTCAACTGTCAACATTGAAGTGGCTAGAGTAACATTTAAGGAAGTTAAAGTTGTCTTCTCTAGAACGTTCCGAAAGCGTTTTGCAGTACGGAACTGTCACTTTCACTACATGGAACACTCAAAACGCAACTTTCGGTATGTAAATGAATACAGAGCGAACGACTTTCAGATGGCGTCGTCTAAAAACTAATTTGATCATCACCTACGTGGAAAAATAACTTGGTCCGTTTGATGAGTGATTCAATTCAATTAAATCAAAATCTCTATATCTCATTATGTCATTTTTCTGGGTTTTCCTCTCCTCTTTTCACTTCTATTACTTTTTTCATAGGTTATGTGGTCTTGGATCCATACTAGTTTAAACATTGTTCAACTATTTTATATTCTATTGATTTTAATTTCGGTTTTTCGATAATGTTCTAATTTCTTCCTCGTTTTCTCTACTTTTCACAACCCAGATTCTACTTCCTTGCATCATAAGGACTTTTCGGAAACTATGATCTGGTTAACTCTATCATGATGTAAATGTTTAGAAACTGACCCAGATCTCACGTTCAGTGTTGTTCCGAAACTGATGGAGTTAATCGGATTGTAATCGTATGATATGATCCTCTACCTTGTTAGACCAGTGGGTAAATGCGTTTAGCTGACGGGTTGTTCCATTTGTCTATGGTGAACGAATAAATCCGCTGTGCTAACTCTTGCCACTATCATATAAAATAGGTCTCTTCCTTGGAGATTAAAAACTTGTTCGAGTTTATCCCCTACCAATAGAATATTATCCCCAACAACCGCCGTCCGATTGTTTTGGTCCCAGCCATTGCCAGGGTCATGGAGAAAGTAAACATAGATAAACCTCCTGACCTATGTCACTAGCGAATGGACTGAGGCTATAGATAAACGTGGGGAATCTAGAGCAATAGCATTGGACGTATCGAAGGCTTTCGACAGAGTTTGGCTTCTAAATAAATTATGATCGTACGGTTTCTCGCCCTCACTTATCGACTGGCTTAGCAGCTTTTACCTAAGGCAGCTCCAGAATAGCTTCTAATCCTCTACAAGGATTCATCCAGTTTGTAAGTATTGCTTGCACACTTGAAGCTTCAAGCTTTACCTGAGGATGCTCAGAACGTCAATTTAGACTCAGCTAAATTTAAGATCAGTATCCAAAGACAGCAGGTACTACTCCCACGGGTTAAATCATCATTCTTGTGTATCACATTGGCTCAAATGATTTGTTATTACCTACTCAACATACGTGTTTTCTTTTTCTATATCCAATTCGATAAAATGTATTATGGGATAAATTATTTCGCAATTTGGTTTGATTGTCATATAGAAATTATTATTTCCGAACATTTTATGTTGTTTTCGAGGAAGTCGATTCAATTCTCTGTTTACGTAAGTTAATACAAACATTCCGAATAGCATTTACGTCACTAAAACTGAAGCTAAAATTACAAAAATTTATGATTAAATCGAATTCTCGGCACGTTTTTCTATCGTTCGTAATTCAATATAAATTAAGTTCAGTCAAGATATGCTTTATATGCTACTGAATTGAGGTAATGATATTTGAAACGAAAGATGATTAACGGATTTGGTTGATACAAATGAAAATTATGAGAATGTAAACACATCAATTTAGTTGTTTCTCGAACCAAACTCAATTTTGTGAAATTAAGTCGTTTGAATACTGATATTATGGTTTATTCATATAATTGGATTTTGAAGGAACGGAAATAGCAAACTTTTGATTTCAAGTTTTCGGGAATATTCATAACCATCATCAGAGAAGCTACACTATATCTGTTACAGTTAATATTGTAACTTACGTCTATATCTTGCAGAATTTTCGAAAAATTGATTTTTATTTTTAACGCGCTTATATCAGCTTCAACTATATGACGATTTTTTGTTTGTTTTTTTGTAACTCTTCTTTTTGGTCTAAGAGCACTTCGACAACCTTGCCAACTACACCTTTATGGCTCGATACAAGTTTCGACGAAATGTAGCTATATAAATATAAAAAGTGAAAAATAAATATAGTTTAAACCAACTAAAAAACAGGCTTTTAAAGCATATCAAACTGAAAAGTTGAAAATAATTTTTAAAATAAGCTCAAAACTATACTAGTAATATTGTGAAAAAAGTGTGGGTTGATTTGTTTCATATTTCTCGTACATTGAGTGATTGACGCTTTTTTTACAATATTACTAGTATTGTTTTGAGCTTATTTTAAAAATTATTTTCAACTTTTTAATTTGATGTGCTTTAAAAGATAGTTTTTTAGTATTTTTTATATTATATTCATCTTATTTAAAATAGTTGCCTAGGGTATTGCATTTTTTAATTCTGCTGGACTCATAGCTCAGACAATTTTCAACCGATTGACTTGAAATTTTGAATAAATGCTGAAAAATAGATTATAGTTTCTATTCTAGATGATCAAAAAAAATCATTGACTCATTATAATTAAAAAAATTATAAGAGTTGTTAGTTCAACCGTAGACCTTAAAAAAAATGAAAACGTCATCGTAAACACGCTGAAAAGCGGTCATTTTGAAATAAATCACGACAAAGTTCCTGTTATCTCGATTTATTTTGTAGAATTGCTTTGAAAAAAATCCTCAAAAAGCCTATTTTTTGGCTCTACGGTGACCTAATGACTCAATGTCTCTCAAGTAAACTTAACACATGAGTAAGCTAGGAATCAATTTCTCTAAAACAATTTTTCTCATAGTTCCAATTTTGAAATTTTCAGCAACTAAACTTTCAATATTTTCATTGAATAAACTTCTAGTAGAAGAAATTGATAAAAAATTAAATAAGTAACCATTAAAATCCGTTCCGTCGTATATAATGCCTAATTAAATCTTTGTTATTAATTTACGAGATGAATCAATTAAATCAGACGCGTATTATACTGAAAACTTCATCGTGAAACTAGATTTCAAAGCAAACAAAACGTCGTATTCTGATAAGAGAACAAAACAAAAAGTTTTCACTTATTTGTTATACAATCTTACGTATTTCTATTCATACTATACAATTTCTCCCAACAACAAATAAAACATATAAAAGACCTTTCACAATATTTTGAAAAGTTTCTATCCTTTTGAGGCATTTTTAGTTAGATATTAAAGTCAGACATTCTAGATTACGAGCCAAGTTAACATTTTCATCTGTTTTTTTTTATCTTTCATCAAACAATAGTTTTTTACATCTATTTTCAGTCCTCAAGTGATTGAGGAATTTGTTTTTTTGTATTTTCAGCGGCAAAGCGTGAGATTGTGTTGTATTTAACTGATTTAGATGACTTATCCCCTGTAATCGATGCAGCTTCAAAAAATGAAGACGTAAATTAACTTTCTAGTAATTCAAGGCCCCATTCAAAACGTTGCTACAAATCTTTATCTTGTTATTTCGAAGCCATTTGGATAAAATGATCACATGGACTTGAGGTTACATTAAGGTCCAGTAACCTTAAAACTGCCGGAATCGTCATGTCCAATACGGCAGATTCTTCTAAGAGGGAGTCTTCCATTAAAAAAAAACTCACATGAATCATATCAAGATACAAGTCAAAAGTCAAAATTTGCCCACCCCTATAATCCCTCTTTCATATTTCAGCAAAGAAAAAAAGACGTGACATTGCACAAAAAACTTTGAAGAATGTCATAATGTACAATTAGGTATGGTTGCTAAGAGAATAACAATTCATAATCAAATGGAAAGTAACCTCGTAGCTAAATGTGTGATACAAAATCTCGCACATCTTCGACTACCATCTGGCTTTGGATAAACTCACAATTTCAATCTTTGTCACCTTCATGCGAAGCTTGTGGTGATTGAAACATGTACGGTTTTTTATACGCAAACCTCGGTGTTAAACATGTCTTAATCGGACTCACGCGGACTACTTGTTTTTACAAAGAATATACCAGCTACTCGTGCTTTGTGTACTTTCTAGATGAATGTCTTCATTTAAGTTGTTATTTCGATAAAGTCCTGTAGCTCTGTGTGACAAAGATTTATTCTTATTGTAACATCTTCTAATATCTGAGGCATTAAGCATTCCTGCAGAACTCAAATAATTCATCTGTTATATCCAGATAGTTTATAAGCATTTGCTATGATTTATTCATCTGAAATAAATCCATTCCTGCATAAGCCTCTGTAACAAAAGCTGACATCGACCGCAGAAGCTATAAGGCAAAATTATTAACGAGGAATCTTCATGCCTTTCTACTCCCACTTACTGGAGGGTCTGCGAATTATATTTTACGCTTACGAACCGTAGATACTAGAATGGAGGCAAAATGACAAATACCGTTTTATAAATTCAACTTAATCCGGTTTAAAATAATATACAAAACGATCCAACGATTGAAATTAAATGTTAAAATAATGTTATATTCCTATTTCCAACCCCTGGATATCCAGAAGGCTATTGGTAAGATCTGGCACTCGAAACTCGTTAGGAAGCTTCTAACTATTCGACTAGAACATCCAATAATAAAATTGATACATTCATTTTATAAATATCAAAGTGACTTATTACTCATATCAACCAATTACCCATAGGTATTCCACAAGGGCCCTTCTATACTTCATTTATACGTATGACACCCCAGCTTCTTGTGACCCATTGTCACCCCATATTGCACTAATTGCTTCAGATCAAGACATACGCTCTCTCAAGGTTCGATCCTAAGATCTCATGACCCAATTCTCAAAATAACCCATGCCCTTATCATCAAACATCCCAATACCCGACCTCGACATTTCCACGTGATTCGCACCATCTAATCGATAAAGTTTACTGCCAAAGACACTTTTCTGACTTCTTGGATTACCACTAGAGGGTTCGTATATCTCTCTTCGGGTACTAGCGACGGCCTACAAACTTTTATTGACAATTCTCTCTAAATCTCACATCGTTAATCGTCGGTGCTGCAGCAATCAATTTGCCGACGATAGTGAATAATACAGCAGCAGCTGTACTGCCCCAAGGAGCTGGACAGAAGAAATGGTAGGAAAAATCGAAGAATGAGATGGCAAGGATAGGAAACAATGGAAACTACTGTGGAAAAAAGGAGCCTTACACCTGAAAAGGTAGGGGGCTTCAGGATTAAGTAAAGTATTACATCCCCAAAGAGCTGTTTGCTCTGTCTAGCCGTTTTTTTGCTTCAATTATTTCGTTATTATAATACTGTCTTAAAATCTCTCTATCCCAGCCTAGCAGAGGAAATTTTGCTATGTCAGGGCCTTTCAAACGCTTCTTTCCATCATCAAAACATTATTTTCTATTTCCTTGGCATCGTTAATTTGTTTCAGCAAATTGTTTTGTAAATATAAGTTACCAGTATTATAATTTTATATCTTTATATCTGAAAAAAGTTTAGAATAACGGAAATGCATGAAATAACAGTTAATCGGTTACGTAGATGAAGCCAGAACACAAAAGGAATGATGAATTCATTCCATCTGTATTTTACCTGTGTTTTAAAAATTGTATTGTGGATAATATTGATATAATGCAAATTATTAATAATAAAATAAATTTATTGTGCCGATTTTCGGTATAACCCTCGTATTGGAAGTATTACTAACCTAACAATAAATAAGAATCGATAATTCTTTATTTCGTTAACAAAGGCACGCTTTCCTTTGACGTTAACTTCATTTTTGAAATCTTCTTCTTGACATTCCAGCAATGAAGTTTATTTGACTGGTATATTCAACAGACAAGAAAGGATCTGACTCTCTTTTTTATGCTACCTGCTTCAATTTGAATCTTTGAACCTGTCGCAATTGAAATTTCTAAAAATTGAACGTTTTATTTGAGTATTAATGATATATTATGTAGTATTCGTTATTGTTAACATTTTCTAAGGAAATTCGTTAGAAAAAATACAAAGAAATAATTGAATGAAAAGTGATTGTTCTCAAGTGAAATTTGCATCAATCAGATTTAGAAAGGGCATCAATTTCTTTTAAAATTCAACTCTAACTTAAAATTGACCTATTTCTCAAAATTGTGACAAAACTCGAAATATTTGGACGTTTATACGAAGGTTCCACACATTTTTGCATGAGTTTGAACCAATTTGAATGCATCAACAGCTTCTTCAGGTGTAGAAAAACGTTGACGTCGCAATTTATTTTTGATCCCATTTGATGACCCATCAAATCGATTATTTGACTGTTCAAAAGCCTACATTGTCTTGATGGAGAATAATTCGTCTTCAGCGATTGGTTTCCAAGACTTCTGGCAAACAAATTCTGGAGTACCAATCAGGATTCACCGTTCCACATTGCTTTAATGCTCGGGTTCATATGAATAGATCCACGATTCGTCGCCTGTTACGAATCTTTTTGACAGCCAAATATTAATGCAGTATTGAATCTGGAACAACAGCCGATTTTGATCGATCTTGATCCTTTAGGGAAGCGCGACCACGATTGATTACAGAACACCATTGTAACATGGTGATTCGAGTTGGTTTAGTCCACGTCGAAAGTCATGGAAAATCATCGCACGAAAATGAATGTTTCAAATATCTGTAAACAACTCAAATAGCACTCGTATGACAATACGTTCACTATTAAAAGTGTCAAACTTTATGACAGCCATGTCAGATTTGACATATAATTCACATCAGTGTTGCCATATCTCAAAACTTGAAAAGCAACTCTCGTAAAATGACGAATCTGAGTTAAAACTATGTCTTAACCGTAAATACATTTAAAATTTTGTATTTCAATAAAGAAAAACAGATGGAACAAAATAATTTTCATATTAAATACAAAAAAAACGAATTTGGAAACAGGGATGTTTGTATTGTGTTTTAGATTGGAACAATTTTCATTATGTTCATACACACCCTTCATTACCAACAAATAAATTTCAATATCCTATTGATTATTTAAGGATACAATGAAATAATTGAAGGTGGGTTGAATCAACAACCCAAGCATTAACAAACAGAATATACTTTGTGAAATATGAAAATGTTGATAAAACAACACTATTGTTTGAAAAATAAACATTTTCGAAGGACTGTTTGATATCCAGAAAGGCAATGGAACACACATCAAAGGTAAACATAACTGAAGTGTACTTCAATCCTGAGTATATTAAATAGAGGCAGAAAATAAACAAGATCAACATTCAATTTGGGTTATAATTATTATGGATAATACATCTCTTTGTAAAACAAGAAAATTACCACTAAATTATTCACAGGGTTAGAATTTATTCTTCAAGGTGACACCTGGTAGTTCCTATTGTTTGTTTAAAGATAGTGATAATAAAAATTAATGAAATATATTCGAGTTTATGTAGAATATTACGTAACTTTGTGTCAATATTGATAATAAATTCTAATTCAATTCGTACACAATTTTATTACTTTTATTTAAACATCTTGTATTCGTATTACTGAACACTAATGGTCAAAAACAAAGTCCGTTTTTGCTTAGGAACCCATGTTTTTTTTATTTTTCTTGTGAATTATTTCTTCGGTATTTATGATTGTAGTTTAGTCTCAATTAGCCTTGTGATATGCAAGAGCTACGGGTTGAGACTATTGCATTAATCGCAAGGGGATATTTTGGCGATAGGGTGACTGGAGACCTGGTAAAAATTGAAAAATATTAAAGGAAAATGTAGTAAATTCTGACCCGTCCAACGCCTAATCAGTAGAAAATTTTTGACATGACAATCTAAGAATTCATCGAGGCTGTGCAAAGAAGAATTGGTAAGGAAAAAGAACTGAAAGTAATGATTTAGCCATCGCATTTGCCTGAACTCAACTCGATTGAGTCTTTCTGAGATAAATCGTACAGGGAAGTCACTACTTCCACTTCACGACGATTAATCGTCGAAATGAGTGAATGCTAAAAAAGTACGCCGAAATAATAGAAGCAAAAGGGTGGGGTAAATTTATAAACACTGTCTTCCACGTACTTAATTTATTTAAGCACTAGACTTAACCAACAGTTACTTTTCTATGTCGTTTCGTTCATTATGACACTAAACAAACTACTTTATGTACCCAAAACGAATTTCTCAAAAATTCTAGAAAATAAACAGACAAAACAATTAAATAAGAAGACCTTCCTTGAAATTAGTTGTTAAAAAAAACAATGTAAACAAAATCGCCGCTGTGGTAAAAAAACAAACATCAAACGCACCACTGATTCGCCAAATTTTGAAATTCAATTAGAACAAGACAGGATTAGCTTCACGGTCTATGTCGTGGGAATATCAAAATCGATCGTATTGTTTTTATTTGTTGTCTGTCAAGCAAACTTTAACGCCATCTCTTCATTAGTAAGACAACTAAATTGACGAGTTATAGTTAGTGACAAATAGTTACAAACCTTTAATTTTTTTCAATATGAATTCCGCTATATAATTGGTAACAAAGTTGCTAATTTTTTCTCACTAATCTACAATATTTTTGGAAATATTTGGTAAATCTTTAATAACATAACTTTTAGAATTAATATTTACATTTTTATTACAAGAAAAAATTCTAGTGGATGTTAACTAATTTATCATCTTCATAATTGAAGGAATTTTTATGGATTTTGAAACTTGAATTCACTATTGTTTCAAAAATACCAGCAAAACTTAATGGTGAGTGCCCCAAAGGTTCTATCCTCGATGATATCCTGGTTCAAACGTCTGGTTAACAAATATTTAATAGAGAATATCCAATTTATGAAACTCTGGAGGTAATTGGTAATTGGTAATTTGCTTTCTTTTTTCCAAATCCCATTGACTGCAACTTAGAAAAAGCTTATGTATAACTTATTCCACATCTTTCCCTGCTCTACAGATTTTCGTCTTCCTGCTGCACCTTCCACAAGAACTTAGTTGCTGTCTGCCTGTCGTCTGATAGTGAATTGATACCACAACAGCAGTTTCTACCACATTACGCTACAGTTAATATCAATGCATTTAACTTTTATATAACATTTTATGTAATTCTCAACATATTTCACATCATAGTACATAACCTCACATTTTTTTTAACACGCTTATACTGAGTTTTAACTCAAAATTTGTCCCTCGATTATCCCAGTTTGATTAACAATAAAAGCGTGTCTATCAGTTCTATAATTTATTTCATTGGAAAATCTAAAATCCGAAGTTTATGTCACTAAACTCAATATTATTCATGCGCTATCAGAGAATGTGGGGTTAATCATCCTATTTCAACAAGTAGAACTAGAAGTTCTTAAACAGAATGTTTCATTGGTAGTTATAACAAAAACTAGTATCGTTGAATGGATTCAATCCAATCAATACCCAGCTTATGTTAGGGAGTTTTTGGAAACCAGTCCTCAGGACCTTCCGCGTATATAAAAAGTTGAATCAAGAATTTGAACAGGATAGTACAAAATGCAAATAGCAGGGAATCTTTTGAAATAATCATCATAGAATATATTTAATTGAATTGAAGCAGTGTTAAAGTTTACTTGGAGGTCTGAGGTATTCATAGTACTCAAGGATCTGGGGAAAAAATATATGGATCTGATAGGGTCACCCCATTAGATTTCGTTGTCCATGGCTATCACAAGCGCGGTAAACAAATCAATCTTCTTAGCTGTGGTTACATTTTATATAGAATATTCATTGTGAAGCATGAAACGAAATGTAAACACATTCTCAATCAATACATTTAAGTTTTTAATCTATGAATGAAATTATATCAAATCAATATCACAAACTTGAAAGCAATGGACAAAGAATTGAATAGTTTCCACGCAAAATGAAACTAAACTGAACTAAAGCAAATTCACATTCAGTATAAAGAAGATTTGGAGAAGACCGGGGGCTGTAGCTTTCCTTTCTGTCAAAAATGAAGGTAGTAGATCATTTTCTACTTTATCCAAAAGGTCGAAAAAACATTAGAACTTATCTACAAGAAAATTCTATATAGTTAGATAATTACCCCAACGATTTTTTTGGTATAGTTACATACCTTATAATCCTAATTTCAACACATACCTTCCCATACGTATATTTGTCTTTCTATTCGTCATTATCATCGTCTTCTCTGTGATCGTCGAATTTTCTTTTATTGTTCAATGTTTGTATGTAATTATTTGGGAATGTTACCTTAGTTTCGAATTTCAATGGTTCCATGTAATAGTAAAATTTCGTGGAAAAACTTTTCAATGTCTGAATATTGACATTATGATCGCTCTACTCTACTTTCAAAAGTTTCACACATACTAGAAGTTGAAAATTATACGGGCATTGAAATTACACTATATTTGGACTTGTTCAACTACTGAAAATACTTTTTTGTGTTAGCCGAAGGTTCAACATCACTGTTTTGTTGCATTCGCTTCTGCAGAGAATATTGAAGGGCTTGGAAACCTTAAATTCCCAAGTCAGTTGCTCTGTGATAGATTATGATAGATTAACTACCATAACGAATCCTCTGATATCTTTGAAATAGTCTTTTTTCCATCTTCCATTGAAAAATTGACGAATACGGATAGGTTGAAGACGCCGACTCCCATTATTCCACAGTAACCGGCCGCAATAATCCCAAAAGAATAACGAGAAGTTGTCAAAGAAAACGTTACTTACAAACTACATCACCAAAACTGCAGGGAGCCTTAATTTAAAATAAAAATGGTATCGTTCTATTTGGGTTGGCTCCTATTACCACGGAGGTTTCCATTCCCCGGTTACCCGTACTAATTCGAAGTGATTAGCAGTGCAGCATAGAAAACTTTAGTGTTGTATATCAAGATTATTGTTGTGTAAATAAAAAATATTACAAATTACCTATCTCTCTGTTTCAGATCAACGTTATCTCCGAAAAGTGTAAATGAAACGCTCGGCAGTCCAAAACAAACATCTACAACATCACTCCAATTACCTACACGAACTCCTAATAGTGTGTTGTTAATGGCAAACAAAACATATTCGCGACGTTTCTGAATTAAGGAATCGTCAAATTCGTTCCGCAGTACGATAATAAAAGAAATTGTTCAAAATATCTCGTAAATTTTTCGCCAAAATGGGCTGTGAACTCGGTAAATTGGCTGGGAGGGGTCATGCTGATAATAATGGAAAGTTAGACGAAGTGGGCCCTCCGGCGCAACCTCCACCGGTTGATTCGCGGTTACCCCTCACGGCTAAACAGAAATATAGCATGCTGGCTTCGTGGAAGGGAATTAGCCGAGCTATGGAGAGCACTGGGGTTTGCATGTTTCTAAAGTAAGTTCAAAAAATGTGTATTCGAGAATTTTTTTATCTTTCGTTGCTTTTATTAATATTTCATTATGCATTAATACATAAAATAGTTCAGTGGCGGCGCTCAATCACACGTAACCGTCTGCGGTATCAAATTTAGGAAACCCCTTTTATTTACCAGTAAAAACACGTGCCGAATTATGAGGAGTTCTGTGGTTGCTAATTATTTACAAAAATAGAAATTAAAACAGGTAAACTTTCCTACTTTTAATGAATTTTTTCATAGCTAAGACTAGCCTGACAGCAACAGTATAAAATGACATTTGCGCATGTGAGTTTGCGAGTTCTGCGGATGATATTCCACGTCCAGAGCCTCAACGCGAAATTACTCTCATTTTTTGTCATATTGTTTGCCTATTGCATGTGGAGATACATAAAAAAGTAAACGACTAGAATGTCGTTGTTTGTTTCCCCTAAAAGTTTTTCATTTTTATCTAGAAAAACCTAGATTACCGAGTTGTTTGCTAATATCGACAACACCTAGAGCCGCCACTGCAATAGCTCTTCAATAATTAATTAGTAGTTCTGTTTCCCTCTTGCATTATGGATTTTTTTTGTTGTCAACAAAGTATATAATCGAATTTTTGTGACACAATACGTTCAATACAATTTTTCTTCTCCCGAAATTGTAAACAACGTATTGAGACATGACTTTGGAGGACGTAGGTAACAATTAACAAAAAGGTATCGATTGTTCTTGACGAAGGTTTATAAATCAACTAACCACGTGTATCTTATATATTTAAAAAACACCCTATTCATTAAATTTACAAACATAGTGAAAGTTTTCGTGAAAGTACGGTTCCGAAACTGCAATTTGTTACTATTGATATATTGTTTCATATCTCGGTTTCACTCTTAAAATCGTTCTCGACCAGTAAATATTCCTTACAATCCTTGTTCAATAAATGTCTTATCCAGTATGAACTTGCAATTTCCAAATATCTATCATCAATAGATGCTATCCCTCCATGGACAATACCCTTCCCTACTACAGACCTAGAGCTTGCCCACCTCAATGAATCAAAAACACCAACAAACGTTATAAAACAAGAATTCCTAATAACCTTGAGTAAATACGACAACTTTTATGAGGTATACACAGATACTTCGAAAAATCAAGATGAAACTGGAGCCTCCTAGAAGCACTCAAGAAATTTCAGAAAATTAGTTCCAAGAATAACAGATTATCAAAGTTTACTAACGGCAATCTACCAGCAATATCCCAACCATCCTCTTGGCTTTCATATCAAGAAGGAGCTACTCAGAAACAACAATATAAATATTATTTCATGTGGGTTCCATCCCACACCAGAATAGAGGGAAATGAAAGAGTAGATGGATAAGTATACAACAACGGGCAATCAGTAAAGAGTAACCATGTAGTACATAACGATTTTCAAGCATTTTTTAAGAAGAAAATCCAAGAAAAATGGCAAGGAAAAGCAAATTAGAACCAATACAAACCTTACGAAACCTTTAAAACGGGAAATCACAAACCAATGTGCGGGATGTACAATAGTGAATTAACAGTGAAATACCTCTAAATCGATTGTTTAAAATATGACAACGAACGAAAAATGAATCAACTTCCATATTCACTGGAGAAGCTACTTCAAAAGTAGACTCAAAGAAACTTGGAAAATACCTGGACAACTACAAACTAAGTATTACAATTTACTCGCTAATAACCCTGCGTGAAAAAAAAATAAACGTCTATACATAGTTCTGCATTTAATAGTTTTAAACAGCTGATCTACATCAAAATGGCGACAGTGGGGTAGACAATCGATTTCCTCGTATATACCCGTGGTAACGTTTCTTAGTTTTCACTGAAAAATTGTTTTATATTATTTTTCTCTTTAATGGTGGTATTAAGGACTCCATAGATACTTTTTAGATCTGTTTCGTTGAATTTAATGCAGCTGAAACTAAGTATTTTTGCCGTTTTTCAAACACGATATTATTCATAATACTTGTATTTAGTTTGTGCTTAAATTACTGGAATTTCACATTAATTTTCAATGTTGAAATGTGTATCAAATACGATTGAGGGATTTTTAAGGGTGCAAAGTAATAACCCAATGACAGCTGACAGATACAAGGTCAAATTTAAAGCTGTAGATGGAGTTAATCCCTTTTCAGGGCTTTTCAGACTTTATTTATAGTAACTAGTTTTTACCCGCGGCTTCGCTCGCGTCGAATCCATTAAATAAGTATCAGAAATCATTATAATAGAAAAGAACGAACTCTGTAGCTATATTAGAACCTGAGATATAGATCTTTGAATGTAGAAAAATTGCCAAAAACCTACAAAAATCCATAACTCCACATTGAATATCCGCGCCTAGCTCCTCTCCAACTCAACCGATTTAAGTGCTCAAAAACTCAAAAGAAAGAGGATGTTTCATCGAGTGTTCTTAAACCAAAACGAACTCTGTAGCTATATTAGAACCTGAGATATAGATCTTTGAATGTAGAAAAATTGCCAAAAACCTACAAAAATCCATAACTCCACATTGAATATCCGCGCCTAGCTCCTCTCCAACTCAACCGATTTAAGTGCTCAAAAACTCAAAAGAAAGAGGATGTTTCATCGAGTGTTCTTAAACCAAAACGAACTCTGTAGCTATATTAGAACCTGAGATATAGATCTTTGAATGTAGAAAAATTGCCAAAAACCTACAAAAATCCATAACTCCACATTGAACGTCCGCGCCTAGCTCCTCACCAACTCAACCGATTTAAGTGTTCAAAAACTTAAAAGAAAGAGGATGTTTCATCGAGTGTTCTTAAACCAAAACGAACTCTGTAGCTATATTAGAACCTGAGATATAGATCTTTGAATGTAGAAAAATTGCCAAAAACCTACAAAAATCCATAACTCCACATTGAACGTCCGCGCCTAGCTCCTCACCAACTCAACCGATTTAAGTGATCAAAAACTCAAAAGAAATAGAATGTTTCACCGAGTGTTCTTAAACCAAAACGAACTCTGTAGCTATACTAGAACCTGAGATATAGATCTTTGAATGTAGAAAAATTGCCAAAAACCTACAAAACTCCACATTGAATATCCGCGCCTAGCTCCTCTCCAACTCAACCGATTTAAGTGCTCAAAAACTCAAAAGAAATAGGATGTTTCACCGAGTGTTCTTAAACCAAAAGGAAGTCTCTATCTTGAATATAACCTGAGATATTGAGGATAGAACGTGTGTATGTGAAAAACTACCATAAGTAATGTAAAGGGGGAAATCGCATTTGAGTATAACTTGAGAATGGTGAAAATTAGATGAAATCCGATGGTTGATGGCTGATCTGTGCATCAATACCTTTCATTGAAAAAAAAAATTAATCAAATCGGTTGGGTAGAACGCCTGAACGGACTCGGAATGGAAATCATCAATTTTTTTAATATATAAGATAGAATAGAATAGACATCTCAGATGTATTTGGCCCAACAAAAAAAAACACAAAAATTGTGGAAAAAAATATATTTATTTTTCAACGTAATCTTCTTAAGGTAGCAATTCCAGCTTTGAATCATTAATTTTGGCAATTGCAATAACGAATCTGCGAGCTGGTGTATTATCTTGATGAAACTACACTTTCTTCTTGGCCAAATACAGCCGTTTTTACTTGATTTCTTGTCTCAAACGTTGCAATAAGTTGAAATCATACTCGCCGTTGATAGTTTTTTCCTTTTTCAAGATAATTAATGAAAATTATCCCAAACGCATCACCAAAACCAACGCCATGATCTTGCCTGCAGGTGAAACGGTCTTTGCCTTTTCAGAGCATTGTTTTGTTTCGGGTGTGTTGTGATGGACCCATGGTTATGAAATAGCGCAAAAATACGTTTTAATGCTATAAAACATTGTCAAACACTCGATGGAAACATCTTCACGACGCTGTTTTAGTTCCATTATGAGCAAACGCAACACCCATCTTGCACATAGCTAACTCATGTCCAAATTTTCAGTAAATATGCACTTTTTGAAATGCTTTCTATGTCCGCCAGCTCGCGAATTTTCAGTCAACGATCATCCAGTACCGCTTTGTGAATTTTCTTCAAGATTTCTGGAATCACGTTTGGCTGGTCTTCGCAGGTCGTACGGCCTCTTTCAAATTCTGCTACTCAATATTTTGCTGACTATAATGAAGGATCAGTCTCACCTAGTGTGAAATTGTTTCCATATTCACAAATTCACTGAAAATATTGACTATTTTTCTTAATATAAGTGCAATTTTTACATCCAATGGTTGACGATTTTTAACCGTATTGTTAATTTTGATTCAAAATTTCGGTGTTAAATATACAGAGTAACCCCATTAGAATTTTCAGTAATATGGGATTTGGGAAGGGAATGAAACGCCCAATAAGTAGCCATACTTTATCGAAATGATTTAAGTACAAACGCAATATTTTGATATTAATTTTCAACAATTAGAATATATCTAAGTATCAATAAACTACTGTAGTAAGGATATATGAAAAAAACTATGGTGACAACAGTTTTCTAATGTTTTGACTCAAATTTTCAATAATTGGTTTGATATAAGTTTCAATCTGGTCAATAATAATATTGTAGGTAACTAAAAATGTTCTAGCAAAGACGCATTCGTCTTCTTTGCATTGTTCTGCAATACGTGTTTTCAAATCTGCGTCAAGATTTCTTAAGCCGCTAATAAATTCAGGCATGAAATCTTCCACGATTTTTTTAATATTTTTCTCATTTTTTTTCAACAGATATTCAGTCATGCAAAGTTGATTATCGCCACATTTCTTCTTAATAGATCTAATAATGGATTTGTTCGTTAGTAGGACCAGATATCTGGAATAGTTGTACAAAACTGCTCCCACATTTTCTTCAATGACGTTTTCAATTAAATCAACATCTTTTTCATCTTCGTAATTTTCGAAATCTCGCTCTGTTATGATTCCTAATTTCATTACAGTCAACTTGAAAAATTCCCAGATATCCCCTTCTAGAAGGCTGGAAAAATCCAAACCCATTATAAATTTTTCAGCGTTGATTATAGCTTCTATTTCCAAGTGCAATAAATTATATACTTCTGGACACTTTTCAATCGGAACACATTCACAAGAATTTTCTTCGTAGAAAAGGTAGTTCTCACAATAAAAATTTTCATCTCCTTTAGAAGAAAGAGGCTCGGTTTTTATTTCTTCTGGATCCAAGTTAGTGAACGAGGGGCACTTAAAACGTTCTAAAAAAAGAAAAGATACTTATGAATTTTTTACATAAACTTGCGTGAGAAAAAAACGATCCAACCCTTAGAGATTACAGAATCAATATTTGGAAATTAAGACTAGGTAAAGAAAATCTACACAAGAGGCTCTAAATTCGTTACTCACTATACCATTCAAAAGAACATAACAAATATTATGAAATCCGGACTGAACTTACAATTGGTTCCAACGCACGTCAAATCAAAACCGATAAGTCCGATTCTGTCTTCTAATCCAATAAAAACTGATAAACCGTGTAATTTCTAAACGTAGGGACGAAAGTTGTAAATATCAAGGACGAGATCTATTTATAAAATTTATCTTCCTATGTGCGATATGCACACAAATTTTATTACCTCCAGGTTTTCAAATTTATTCTTTAATAAAAGAGACTAGAGAGCTTTAAGATGACCTTCAGTTCCTTCGTGACATCTACTTTCCTCAAGGGTAACTCTTATCGCCGAGAGTCTTTTCAACTATTTATAGAAAAATGTTGAAAAAAAACCTATTGACCTATAATGTTACCAAACAAACGGGCGAATCAGTAAACTAAAAATGACTGATTTATTTGATTTTTGACAGATACAATCGATAGTGAAATGATAAATCGAAGTAAAACGTCTCTTGATATTGTGTGTCATTATCATTAGCACAAATATCGATGCATAAATAACTGGGACAATGACCGGTTTCTAACGTGTAACTTCATCTATTGCAGTACATATCAAACACTCTACATCTACCATTTTAAATGTTTTGTACAGGTATTTGTAGTACCCGAACCTTGTCACAACGTTTTTTCCGTATGTATGTATCTTAAAGATATTAAAGAATTAAAGACTGTTAACATTTACTGTTGCTGTGTTGTTGGTTTAAAACACAAACAAATATTACAGATTAACCGAGATTCAAACGAAACTTCGAGTGGAAGACTGTAAACAACTCCTTGTCCTGCAGAAGAAGATCCTTTCATTAAACGGATTGTTATTTAAGATGGAAAAGGGTCTTTTAATTTGGAGAACGACATCATCCGATTCAAAAAATTTTGCGATCATGTTGCAATAAAACGCGATGTCATCATAATCATTTTGCGATGAGGCAGATTCAGCGTTATTTAGGATACTATTTAAGGAACGCCAAGGGGAATCCCTTATCTTCAAGCACGATATCTTCCGATTGCTAAAGTTATAATTGCGATCATGTTGCGATAGAATGCGATATGATCAGATCCTTTTGCGACGCTCCAATGGAACTTTTTTCGATCGGATTTTGAACAAGGTTTGATTGAAAGGAGACATTTCGTTATAGAAAGCGACTTGATCACAACAGTTTGCGACGTACAGAAAGTGCGTCTAGTCGTTAGTCAAAAGTGTGCTCCGAGGGAACGCCAAGAGGGATCCTTTATCTTGAAGCACGATATCTTCCGATTCCAAAAGTTATAATTGCGATCGTGTTGCGATAGAATGCGATATGATCAGATCCTTTTGCGACGCTCCAATGGAACTTTTTTCGATCGGATTTTGAACAAGGTTTGATTGAAAGGAGACATTTCGTTATAGAAAGCGACTTGATCACAACAGTTTGCGACGTACAGAAAGTGCGTCTAGTCGTTAGTCAAAAGTGTGCTCCGAGGGAACGCCAAGAGGGATCCTTTATCTTGAAGCACGATATCTTCCGATTCCAAAAGTTATAATTGCGATCGTGTTGGATAGAATGCGATATCATCAGATCCTTTTGCGACGCTCCAATGGAACTTTTTTCGATCGGATTTTGAACAAGGTTTGATTGAAAGGAGACATTTCGTTATAGAAAGCGACTTGATCACAACAGTTTGCGACGTACAGAAAGTGCGTCTAGTCGTTAGTCAAAAGTGTGCTCCGAGGGAACGCCAAGAGGGATCCTTTATCTTGAAGCACGATATCTTCCGATTCCAAAAGTTATAATTGCGATCGTGTTGGATAGAATGCGATATCATCAGATCCTTTTGCGACGCTCCAATGGAACTTTTTTCGATCGGATTTTGAACAAGGTTTGATTGAGAGGAGACATTTCGTTATAGAAAGCGACTTGATCACAACAGTTTGCAACGTACAGAAAATACGTCAAATAAATAGTCAAAAGTGTGCTCCGAGGGAACGCCAAGAGGGATCTTTTATCTTGAAGCACGATATCTTCCGATTCCAAAAGTTATAATTGCGATCGTGTTGGATAGAATGCGATATCATCAGATCCTTTTGCGACGCTCCAATGGAACTTTTTTCGATCGGATTTTGAACAAGGTTTGATTGAGAGGAGACATTTCGTTATAGAAAGCGACTTGATCACAACAGTTTGCAACGTACAGAAAATACGTCAAATAAATAGTCAAAAGTGTGCTCCGAGGGAACGCCAAGAGGGATCTTTTATCTTGAAGCACGATATCTTCCGATTCCAAAAGTTATAATTGCGATCGTGTTGGATAGAATGCGATATCATCAGATCCTTTTGCGACGCCCCAATGGAACTTTTTTCGATCGGATTTTGAACAAGGTTTGATTGAAAGGAGACATTTCGTTATAGAAAGCGACTTGATCACAACAGTTTGCGACGTACAGAAAGTGCGTCTAGTCGTTAGTCAAAAGTGTGCTCCGAGGGAACGCCAAGAGGGATCCTTTATCTTGAAGCACGATATCTTCCGATTCCAAAAGTTATAATTGCGATCGTGTTGGATAGAATGCGATATGATCAGATCCTTTTGCGACGCTCCAATGGAACTTTTTTCGATCGGATTTTGAACAAGGTTTGATTGAAAGGAGACATTTCGTTATAGAAAGCGACTTGATCACAACAGTTTGCGACGTACAGAAAGTGCGTCTAGTCGTTAGTCAAAAGTGTGCTCCGAGGGAACGCCAAGAGGGATCCTTTATCTTGAAGCACGATATCTTCCGATTCCAAAAGTTATAATTGCGATCGTGTTGGATAGAATGCGATATCATCAGATCCTTTTGCGACGCTCCAATGGAACTTTTTTCGATCGGATTTTGAACAAGGTTTTATTGAAAGGAGACATTTCGTTATAGAAAGCGACTTGATCACAACAGTTTGCAACGTACAGAAAATGCGTCAAATAAATAGTCAAAAGTGTGCTCCGAGGGAACGCCAAGAGGGATCCTTTATCTTGAAGCACGATATCTTCCGATTCCAAAAGTTATAATTGCGATCATGTTGCGATAGAATGCGATATGATCAGATCCTTTTGCGACGCTCCAATGGAACTTTTTTCGATCGGATTTTGAACAAGGTTTGATTGAAAGGAGACATTTCGTTATAGAAAGCGACTTGATCACAACAGTTTGCGACGTACAGAAAGTGCGTCAAATAAATAGTCAAAAGTGTGCTCCGAGGGAACGCCAAGAGGGATCTTTTATCTTGAAGCACGATATCTTCCGATTCCAAAAGTTATAATTGCGATCGTGTTGGATAGAATGCGATATGATCAGATCCTTTTGCGACGCTCCAATGGAACTTTTTTCGATCGGATTTTGAACAAGGTTTGATTGAAAGGAGACATTTCGTTATAGAAAGCGACTTGATCACAACAGTTTGCGACGTACAGAAAGTGCGTCTAGTCGTTAGTCAAAAGTGTGCTCCGAGGGAACGCCAAGAGGGATCCTTTATCTTGAAGCACGATATCTTCCGATTCCAAAAGTTATAATTGCGATCGTGTTGGATAGAATGCGATATCATCAGATCCTTTTGCGACGCTCCAATGGAACTTTTTTCGATCGGATTTTGAACAAGGTTTGATTGAGAGGAGACATTTCGTTATAGAAAGCGACTTGATCACAACAGTTTGCAACGTACAGAAAATACGTCAAATAAATAGTCAAAAGTGTGCTCCGAGGGAACGCCAATGGGAATCCCTTATCTTGAAGCACGATATCTTCCGATTCCAAAAGTTATAATTGCGATCGTGTTGGATAGAATGCGATATCATCAGATCCTTTTGCGACGCCCCAATGGAACTTTTTTCGATCGGATTTTGAACAAGGTTTGATTGAAAGGAGACATTTCGTTATAGAAAGCGACTTGATCACAACAGTTTGCGACGTACAGAAAGTGCGTCAAATAAATAGTCAAAAGTGTGCTCCGAGGGAACGCCAAGAGGGATCTTTTATCTTGAAGCACGATATCTTCCGATTCCAAAAGTTATAATTGCGATCGTGTTGGATAGAATGCGATATGATCAGATCCTTTTGCGACGCTCCAATGGAACTTTTTTCGATCGGATTTTGAACAAGGTTTGATTGAAAGGAGACATTTCGTTATAGAAAGCGACTTGATCACAACAGTTTGCGACGTACAGAAAGCGCGTCAAATAAATAGTCAAAAGTGTGCTCCGAGGGAACGCCAAGGGGAATCCCTTATCTTGAAGCACGATATCTTCCGATTCCTAAAGTTATAATTGCTATCATGTTGCGATAGAATGCGATATGATCAGATCCTTTTGCGACGCGCCAATGGAACTTTTTTCGATCGGATTTTGAACAAGGTTTGAATGAAAGGAGACATTTTGCGACGTACAGAAAGTGCGTCAAGTCGATAGTAAAAAATACGCTCCACTCCAAATTTTTCCCTAATAAATTCCAGATTTGCACAAAAATTGATATTTTTTGACGTTCTCACACAACTTTTTTGATAACCTTTGGTAGAATCCAATCCCAAAATGTTAACTTGAAGCACACCATCAATATCGTTAATAAAGCTTCAACGACGGCGTAGCAAAATGATCGCAATGAAAATTCTCAAAATCGGATATCGTGTTTCAATGTATTAGATTTGATGGAAAATAAACAACACTAACATGGAGGATTAGAGACAATCATCAGTACCAATCGCAAGGTCAGCTCGATTTCAGCGAAAAGTTTTGTTGTGTTTCTGTTAAAATTATAAAGGTTAAGTCCAGATGTGGATGGTTTTATCGGAAACATTTCCAGGTTTAGTTAACCAAAACCTAGCTCTTCTATAACAAGGCTTCTTGCTGAAGGTACCCTCCATAAAATAGGAATAAATCTTAAGGAAATCTTGATCAACGGCGACATTCCATCCAAGACCACAACTTGGAACTTAATCATTTACTTGGCCCAGCAAATTTATATCAAGTGCCCTACCTAGCTCTTCAAAAGCTTTTTTATTTGAGCCTAGAGAATCATAAGGTGTCGTAAGATATGAAACTGGTAAATTGCAACCACAGTTTTTATTACTGGCACTTGTACCAAATATTGTACTATAGTACAGAAACAAGGAATTGCACATACAACTCGTCGATTACTGAATCACCTTGTATACAGAGCTTAGTATTATAAACAAAAATTTCATTAGCATTGCTTAATATGCATACAAATATACACATTTGTTGACTAAATATACAGAATGAGTCACTTTAATCTATACTTTTTTCGTTGGAACACAGATGTGATTTTAGTAAGTTGGTTAGCCGACGAATGCAATGAATTCTTGGGGTTGGGAATCTGAAGACAGAAGAATTGCTAGACATAACGGAACCCATGTACAATTACCATCCGTATTGTATAAAACAGTATCAGTATTCATAAAATGATGAATATTACCATAGAATGAGCTTTTATCTGTAAGACTTTGATCGAGTCGCACAAGAAGAAGACTTTTTCAAATTTGTAGTGCTGTAGTTAATAGACAGAACCTCCAATATTATGTGTCTGAAAATAGGCATTTCTTCCATACTGTAGACTGTCAGAAACGATGAAACATAAATGTATTTGGTGGGATTGTGGATAATCATTTGATTAAATGAAAATTTCTAAGAATCTTGTATACGGATCTCTTGAAAATATTGCTTTACATATTAAAGTGTGGAGCATGTTCAATTAGCTTTAAATATGATGGATGGGAAAGGGGGACTATACTCCAGGGAGAATTCACATCCCCATATATAACTTTGATAAATTTTTGGAGGCACTTGAAACGTATAATAAATTCTGCATCAATTACCCCCGATGATATGAAAATTCGGAATAGGATTGACATTGTGGTTGAAGTGAATTATTAGGAACGAAAAATTAATAACTAAAATGAACTACGTGGAGTTATTTTATCTAATTTATTGTTTCTAAGATAACTCTACATTTTAATTCCTTAATGTTCAATTCTTTTACTATATCTCTAGTAATTTTATGAAAACCATTATCTGCTAGAGCCTCGTCGATTTTTTTCTTGTATTTTTTGTGAAGTTTATTGTCGCATTCATTCAAAGTGCATTTTTTACAATGTTTGTTTTCTACATACACCTCTACGGGATTCTTGAAAGACAAACAGCATTCGTTGGTATCGCTACTGGCGATAATTTCGTATTTAAAATTTTCGCACGGTCGTAATGAAAAAACTTTGATCCAAATATTATCCGAAGTCACTACTTTGAATAATAAAAACGGTATATCCTGTACCAGAAGTAACATTACAGTGATTCTCTTCTTATCTAAAGTTTCTTGAATGGTACTAGTTATTTGATCGACGCCGACATTTTTTTTGTGGAACTTGAGACAATGTTTAGCTAAATCTAGTACGCTAACGACTTCCGTGCAGCTCCAAGATACAGGGCATTTCAATAGTTTGTGTTGACACACTTTTTCGTGTTCCTCGACTGTTCCCCAAGTTAAAACTTCTTCGCAGACTGGAAAAGTACAGGGAAAAGTAGATTGTTCGGCTAATTTCTCGAAAAGGATATTTCTTATGGACGCTTCTGATGGAATGTGTACGCATCTTCCACATTTATATTTGTTCGCGTCTTTACCTAGACACATGATTGGAGGTATTGTCAGGAAGTAGTCGCAAAGTGCACATTTAAAACTTTGCATTTTTTCCAGCGGTACCAAAGACGTCATTGTGGTCATCCTGAAAATAAAAAGAAAACCTTAGTCTAAAGACACCCATGGTTCAATACTTTAGGGTCGAAAACGTGGGGTAAACTAATGAATACACACACTTGAACAACCACAGTACAAAAATTTGAACGAATAGTTATTGTTTTGAACGACTAAAGTCATGATATCTTAACCAGAACTAAAAGTCGAAATAGTATTTACAAAACGCCTTCTCCAAACAGTAGACAAAGAGACGCCAAAGGAAAAACGACATAAAACAAAATTGGAAAGTAAAATATTTTATCAGATGGATCAGAGATGGTAAAAGAGAATCTAGGATCAAGTGGACAGAGTCAAGTGCTTCCTTTCACTTGATATTGTACTCCAAGGTATTTGAGTTTCATTGTTCACAACTAATCGAATCTTCTATTCATTTAGATAGTTCTGTTCTGTTATATTTCCGTTTGTTATGAATATTTCGATATATCTAGGATCTTCAATACCACCCTCAATCGTACTTTATCAAAAGCTTTATAGCTTAATATACAAATATTTTTTCATTGCAATGACTTCATTAAAAAGTTTTAACGCTGACCTTAAAAAACTTTATTTATAGAATTGTCAGGATCCTAAAGGTCGACACGCACTAACAACACGCCACGCCACCCCACGCCACATGTCTAATACATGTACATACATCTAAGAATCTTGAATCGCGTCAGGATGACGTGGCGTGGCGTGTGATGGGCTGAGGTTGTACGCAGACAATTGAATTAAGTGGAAAAACTTATCCGATACGTTGCGTGGGGTGTTGCGACGAAACTTCCCACTGCGAACTGAAGTATACAGCTTGTTCAAGTCGGTTACGCAATTTTCAGAATCAGTGAATCATTAAAAAGTATAGATAAACAACTACACTATACAGAAAATTAATGTCTTGACGTAAATAGGGAAATATAAAATAATTATTAGATAGTAGGGTTCCTGGTTCACAGTCAGTAGTTAGTTGTGAGCTGTGCAAGTGTGGGGTGTATCAAATTATTCACAAATGAAAGTTTTGTGAACAATAATGCAGCCGTAGCTTCAGGATCAACGATCGAAAAGTCGATTTGCAGATTCGGTACACGTCTTCCTGGTACCTGGCGAAGAGAGAGGCCAAAAAATTGAAAAGATCTAATCGACTTTGTAGTCGAGGCATGTCCAGAAAAAATGCTATCAAGGAAACAATATTTTTGACAAATATTTCTCAGACTATACCTTATAAAATTGCAAAGCAAGGTGTGACAATTAAAGAGCTGTAGAAGTAGGGAAAAAAACTTTAAAGTATTTAATTTTACTGAAATTATATTCGCTTGTAATATTAAGTACAACTCTTTACAATTCTTAATGATGGATTGTTTATCTACAGTGAACCGATTGTGGTTTTACAAAGTAAGATTTTGCTGCTAGTATCTACAGCTTGTCCTAATCTTAGTTGTTGAGATAGAAAGTTTGTTTATTATAACTAGTACACTATTTATGCAAATGGAACTTACCTCTTTTTATTTCGAAGTCAAACGTAGATACTGTTTAATATTTTCGACATTCCACATCACTGAATATTCGACACTTTCCTTATATCTAATTATGATATCTTTGAAACAATAGAATAGAATATATTTTTGATTAATCTAATCTTGTAACGATACATAAGAAAATTAAAAATGTTATCTGCTACAATAATCTTCAAATTTAAATTACTATCTGCGGCCGGAATCTATGATCGAATACGTTATGGCATTTTTCTAGTTTAACATGTTTATCAGAAAATACAGGGTGCGGCAGCATAACTTCCTTTTTTCAAAAGTTAATAAAACTTATTGTATGAATCAGAAAATTTTTATTCGTTTTTTATAATACAGGCACATACATAAAGTTTTGTTTTACTGAGTTTTGAAGATCAAATCAGTTAGGTGACGTCCCCCATTCTCCATACACTGAGTAAACCGATTTCTGGCGTTTGTCATGACTCTTGCCAGCATAGCAGGCGTTATGTTGGTAATTTCTTCCTGGATGTTCGTCTTCAAATCTTGTAGGGTCCTTGGACGGTTCACATACACACGGGATTTCAAAAAACCCCATAGGAAATAATCACAAGGGGTCAAATCGGGAGAGCGGGCTGGCCACTCCAAATCGCCCCTAATTGAGATAAGGCGCTCTGGGAAGTGTTCCCTCATAACAGCGATCGATGTTCTTGAAGTGTGTGCCGTTGCTCCGTCTTGTTGGAACCAAGTGTCCCCTAAGTCCAACTCATCTAGCCGTGGGAAAAAAAATTCCTGTAACATGTTTACATACCGGTGCGAATTCACTGTCACTGTGACTTCATTTTCCTCAAAGAACCAGGGACCAATAATTCCACGTGAGTAAATTGCACACCACACTGTGACTTTAGGTGAATGCAAAGGCCGTTGATGCAATTGTCGAGGATTGGTATCAGCCCAGTAGCGCATGTTTTGTTTGTTTACGGATCCACACAAATGAAAATGGGCTTCATCACTAAAAAAAACAATAGCGTCCTCAGGAACGACTTCCAGAAAAACCTCACACGCGTTCCTCCGAGAATTGAAGTCACGTTCAGAAAGTTCCTGCACAATTGCCATCTTGTATGGATGAAAATGAAGATCATCATGAAGTATTCTCCTCACAGAACGATCGGAAAGTCCAAGGGCAGACGCATGTTTGCGCGCAGAACGCCGTGGTGATCGCAACACTGAAGTTCTAACTAACTCAATGTTCTCCGGTGATCTAATGGGCCGAGGGACTCCAGTTCTTCGTCTTGTCACACTTGCAGTTTGTCTGAACGTAGTGACCCACGTAACAATTGATTTCCGGTCCGGGACAGGGGCCAAGGGGGCTAAATTAAAGCGATTCCGAAAGGCGCGCTGGGTTGCGATCACAGAACATCCGCTCGAAAAGTAAACCTCAACGGCAAACGCACGCTCCTCACTGTTCCAACGCATGATGGCGACTGAACTGTGCCGGGACAAAACTTTATAGTCCCCCCTCTCGAACGAGACCACTAGCACTCCGTTACGACATCTACCGACTAAATGGCGAACTTTTTAAAAAAGGAAGTTATGCTGCCGCACCCTGTACATTCTAGAGTATCGAACGTTTCGTTCGAAATAAAATTTTAATTTATTAAAATATCATATATAATAACGAAAAGTCTCTTAAAAAAGGTCTTTCGAAAAATTTCGCTACTACTGACGTGAATGAAGTTTATTTATGTCAGAATATAATTTAGTTCATTTTGTTTACTTATCCCGCGCGTATTTATTCAAGTAGAAATAAACGTTTCTGTAAAAGTTATGAAAAGTTAAATGGTTTTGTTGAAACAAGGTCACCATAAGCTCCGTTCTATATTCCGTACAAAAAAGCGAGCTCAGATAATCTCATTCAGCTGTGCAGGTTTGAATAATTATCCCAATAGTTGTAGATCGAATTAAATATATAATAATTTTTCAATTGACAGTATTGATAGTAGTTTTTTGATGGTTATTTTAGTCATCGCAATTACTGAAATCAATACACACTTCTTTCCATGCATCTTTGTCTCATTTTTCTTTTTATACATGTGAAATATCTTCAGAACTGGACGAGCTTCATTACCTGTTATATTATACCTAAGTAGTACTGTCTGTACTAGTTGTAATATTATTGACCTTGAACCACAACCATCTCATCGGATCCAGGCGACGTGACCCTTAGGGTTCCAAATTTCGTCGCTTAACCAATGCGTCCGTTTTCCAGGGTGAGAAAAGAGAAAAAAATATATCATGATGTCATCTTCTAGACCAAAATAGTCAAACTAGCTTCCCGTTAGGATCTCCAGGTGACGGCTGTAGACATCGGCAGTCGAAGAGACTCTGGCTCTAACAGAAACAAATATGAACAACATCTAAGGTTCAAATTGTATATCCTAGATGGTTTAAACAACGACAAAAACTTTTTGATTCCTATACAGATCCCCTACAAGCCTTGGCGTTAAAATCGATTCCTTGCTGGTTGAATTTCCATACAGTTGAAGTTACAGTTCTGTGCATCCATGTAGCTTCAGTATTTATTTACAGTATGTGATGACCACAAGTGTTTTTCCGCTAAAGTAATCTTTGCTACAGATATTGGTTGCGTGGTCGATTTTTGATTCCATGACTAGCTTGGAAATAGAATGAAAATACACTGGAAAAACAGTATTTGGATGAAGAAGATAGCGAAGATGAAGACGATATTCTAGCTAACGATTTAGTACCTGTAGAAATGATACAAAAAGAACTACATAAGGAGATAGCAAACACTTAGAACGCTGAAAGTACCGAGGCCATGAATAATGAAGAAACTGTGATCATAGCACTAATAGATAGAGTTGCAGAAAATAATAAGAATACAACAAACGAAGCAGCTCTGGAGAAGTGTGCGCGTGCTTTTTTGGTCATAAAGGTTTCAAATAGTACCTTCACAGCCTTTAGTTTAGGATAAGAAGCTCTGCCAAAAACATTGTTGTGCATTCAATCCAAAAGACAATAATTAAATGAAACATGGAAGTTTTTTTTACCGACGAGATTTTAGTCATAATTGTGGAAAGTATAAATAAAGAAAAAGAAATTCATCTAAAATAACGATTGTATAATATTATTATCAGATATTATGTACTAGTTGTGAATAAAGATATTTTAACCAGAGTCGGAAATTCTTATTTTCGTTTATAAACTTAATAAATCAAAGCCGCTCCTGATTAAAGTCTCCAGAAGCATTTGGTCGAAAGTCGGAGTCAGTACTAAGAAACTTCTAGAATTTTTTCGTCTCTTCACTTCCAATTAGATGCTTTTGGACTCAAGGACTTTATAATAAAGATAGAATTGAGTCATTCTATTCAATATCACAAATGTTTAACAATATAATGTATACGAAGTAATAAATTTGATTAACTATTAATTATCATTAGTATGCTTCAGGTTGTGATTATCACGAGACAAATTCGTCTTCTTATTTAATCCCATTTATAACAAATCCAATATCAGATAGTTTTGAACTGTCAGGAGCAGCTTTTACAATTCGTTGTATCCTCGTCCCTTCGTAATATTTAAAGACACATCCTGCAAGTAATTTCGTGTTTTTTTCTTTCAAAGTAAGCATGCGTCATAGACCCATGACATATTAATCGTATGGTAATCGTACAGCTCCCGTTTCATTCCAGTGATACGAAATGGCAGCGAGTTTCGGTTTATATTTTTGAACGCACAAAGCATTGGGCCGATTGAAATTCATTATGAGTAAACTTATGGTACGTCGCTGATATAGACCAGATTTTCGATGATGAGCATTCTGTTAATTGAGTTTCTTCCAAGAAACAGTAAACAAGAGTCGTAGAATTGCTCGTCCACATATCTAATTGTTTTGACGATATTTGACCGAGAGTTGTTTGACCATCCATCCAACAGCACTGAAATCCTGAAGGTCAGTGAGTGTCTTGGCAAGTCACGCGCTAGTTCCACTGGCATACGGCAGAGGGACACAAAAATGGTTCTTACTTAATTATTAATAAAAATTAACTGAAACATTGTTGTACTTGATACTAATAAATATACCTATACCTGAAAGATAGTACTTACTTTTTTCTGTTGCAAATGTCTTGGAAAATATTATAAATAAAACGAAAATGTGCAACTTTGTAATAAACATTTTGAAAGATTGGTATAACTAGTAACAATCAAAGTTTAGACATTACTGCAATTTAGCTTGCATGCTTAATCGACATGCAAAAAATTGATTGGGCACGCAATCAAAATTTAATTACCGTTCTAAAGAAAAGTAATAAAAGTTGAGAATTGAGAAAATAAATTATCAACTGAAGGAATTGTATTAAAACGATAGATTAGAAACTGTTTTCCAAAGTAAAAGAAAGTGTATTAGTACAATATTAAGCAATAAAAGGTTTTTGATTCGCTTCCATTTCCACGGAAATTCAGTTTTTCAAAAATCGATTCCAATTCGTGCATTCCTTCAATTATCAGAAGAGAATTCTGTTATTTTGTTAGGTTAAGTCATATTAATACTTCACAATGGACGTGTGCCAACTCGTGATCGTGGTTTTCATGAAGATTAGACAACTCGGAAGATTACGCGTCTCGGGATTTTAATGTTTTGTTGTGTTTGAAATGAAAAACAAAAATCAAATATATATTTACAGTATATTGCACTCAAACATTTTATTATTCAAAAGTTCCATCCATGTAAAATGTTGCTGAGTTTTTTAAACAATTTAAATTGATTCCAGATCCGAATTTTATTATGTTACTAGTTAAAGTGGATTAGGTAGTAAATTCTAGGTAATAAACTAAACAAAGAACTTGTCATAAGTTGTATTATGTACTCGGACTACCTTTTCGTTTACCTGAAATATCCCCGTCTCAAGTTAGCGCATCCTTAACTCAACGGATTGTTCACCCTTCTCAATAAATTATGTTTTGATCTCAGAAGACCAAGTCAAACGTTCCCCATGACTGAAAATTATTTCAATAAGGAAAAACGTAAGATCGAAAACAGTTCTTCAGGAAACTCCGAGGAACAATGTTCCAGTTTCAGCGAGAACCATTTTATGGATCATGAGGAATCGAATGATTTACTACTTGATTTGGGATTATCAAAACGATAGTCAGAGCTTCTTGTTTCAAGATAATTTATTTCATAGATACCATAAAAAACAATTCATGATTAATTTCGTAATGATTTTTGATTATTTCGATCGATTTTTGAGTTCATTTTGATTTTAAATTATACACTGTGAGCCAAAACAAAAAAATTCTTCAAATAACAATTGTATTGAAATAAATGTACAAAAATATGTTAGTTTAGCATTTTCGAGGTCGTATAATCCATTTATCGAATTCCCGAATTAGTACCGGTTTTACCAATAGTTTTGATTTTTAGTTCAGCTTGCGTTTTGAACCGGATTCATAAATAAAACGAAAGGTTTTATTTTAAGGGTTTATATCTAAGAGATGGGGTTTGGCTGGACAGAAAAAAAATCAAAAATCATTGTTATTTCCATTTTTATTTATTCAACTTTCATTTAAAATCCAACTGGAACTTGTCTTTTGATGTTGTTAATCGTGGAACGGATCCATTTATTGATTAGGTTAAAATAGGTGAGGTTAAGTTAATTTGAACAAATTCCAAAACAGATTTAGCTATAACTTTTATTCAATTTTCTTAGTGAATAATAATTTGCCTCTATCCTAACATTTATCATAATTAGGTGGGCATTCACGTAAAACTACCTTTGAAAACCTAATCAGGCACCTGAATCTTTGAAAGTCAAAGTCAAAGTGTCAAAGAGGCTTGCTCAAGTGTTTTAACCCCACTAGAGTAAATGCTGGGCGCTCACTGATGACGTGGTCTGCTGTTTCCTCGTCCTCCATGCACCAGAGGAGGTAAAACCCAGTCACCAGCCGGAATTCACGGCTGTTTAAGTGGAGAAGTTGATTAGCAAAACAAGCAAAAGGTCCGTTTATTTATACCCATTCATTTTAAGCACGTCCAAAACCCAAAACCCAAAACTCAAAACCCAAAACCCAACAACAAAAAAACTCACATCCAAATACAGTATTTGAAAATGGTTTTTATTTGGAATGGAATCCAATAAATACAAATAATTTGATTTAAATATTGAATGTAAGTAGAAGAATTTATTGAATAAATACTAATAATATTGAAATTTTAACACATTAACACCAAAAGCATGTTTCGTAACAATCTCCAGGTATAAGGCATTCGACGTTTCTACCACGATCCTCCAATATAGTATAATAATAATCCCTCCAATTTGGTGGATAATGTTTTTCAACCACGACCGGTACGGAAATTTGTACATTTTCGTTTTCATTTTCAATCACTTTAGATAATTCTTTGAATAATTTTTTAAGGGAAGGGTATTCACCGACTAGTGAACTTAACGGATCATCTTTTGAATCCTTATCTGAAACAAAAAAACTCGATAGATATAATAACAAGCATACTAAATTTTCTAAATTTCTGTTCACGAACACTCGTTTCGATAACCAAGTTATCGTCTTCAGAGACTGAATACACTTTTAATTTCTGATGGCAATAACTTTGTCAAACACTGTTATTGTTGTATATTAATCAAGTGGTTAAATTGTGTCTTAATGTTGTTAGCTACACTCAGATTCTTTTTCTTGCTCTTGTATACATAAAAAAGACATTTTCTTCTTGGTTCTGTTACTTTTAGATTAATTGTTATTGTTAAATGTTACTTTAGATTTAATTTATAAAATTAAAACATTTTTGGAAAAGTATTGAGAACAATTTAGTGAAAAAATATTTTTTGAACCACACTTTATCAAACATTCATAAAAAGTTTTCACACAGTTGGACTTTTCAACGAAATGGACAAGAGTACAATGGATTGATGATATAGACATTTTGGAACTTGAAAGAATAATGAGAAACCAATCAAAACGCAAAAAGAAAGACCAAGATACAATGGATTGGACAGGAAAGGAAAAAACTGCCTTCGACATTAAAGTGCTTAATCACTAGTGGCAGAAAATTATAGAAGATGTCACAGATACAATAACAAGCCAATCTTGAAGAAGCTAGCAAATTCCCATAGCATAAAATTTATTTAGGATTAGCAGCAGTAGGAAATAAAGAGATCAAAGGACGTGGAAGACGCTGAGGGTCCTTTCACACTAGGGCAACACTATAATGAATACCAAAGGGTCGCATGCTATAATATTTTTGAAATGTCGCACATTTTGTCAAGAATTGTGCGCTAATATGTCGCACCTTGCGTCAAATGGCACAATGTTTTAGCTTGTATCGACGCTGAGGGTCCTTTCACACTGGGGCAACACTATAATGAATACCAAAGGGTCGCATGCTATAATATTTTTAAAATGTCGCACATTTTGTCAAGAATTATGCGCTAATATGTCGCACCTTGCGTCAAATGGCACAATGTTTTAGCTTGTATCGACGCTGAGGGTCCTTTCACACTGGGACAACACTATAATGAATACCAAAGGGTCGCATGCTATAATATTTTTAAAATGTCGCACATTTTGTCAAGAATTGTGCGCTAATATGTCGCACCTTGCGTCAAATGACAGACTGTTTTAGCTTGTATCGACGCTGAGGGTCCTTTCACACTGGGACAACACTATAATGAATACCAAAGGGTCGCATGCTATAATATTTTTAAAATGTCGCACATTTTGTCAAGAATTATGCGCTAATATGTCGCACCTTGCGTCAAATGACACAATGTTTTAGCTTGTATCGACGCTGAGGGTCCTTTCACACTGGGGCAACACTATAATGAATACCAAAGGGTCGCATGCTATAATATTTTTAAAATGTCGCACATTTTGTCAAGAATTGTGCGCTAATATGTCGCACCTTGCGTCAAATGACAGACTGTTTTAGCTTGTATCGACGCTGAGGGTCCTTTCACACTGGGACAACACTATAATGAATACCAAAGGGTCGCATGCTATAATATTTTTAAAATGTCGCACATTTTGTCAAGAATTGTGCGCTAATATGTCGCACCTTGCGTCAAATGACAGACTGTTTTAGCTTGTATCGACGCTGAGGGTCCTTTCACACTGGGACAACACTATAATGAATACCAAAGGGTCGCATGCTATAATATTTTTAAAATGTCGCACATTTTGTCAAGAATTATGCGCTAATATGTCGCACCTTGCGTCAAATGACACAATGTTTTAGCTTGTATCGACGCTGAGGGTCCTTTCACACTGGGGCAACACTATAATGAATACCAAAGGGTCGCATGCTATAATATTTTTAAAATGTCGCACATTTTGTCAAGAATTGTGCGCTAATATGTCGCACCTTGCGTCAAATGACAGACTGTTTTAGCTTGTATCGACGCTGAGGGTCCTTTCACACTGGGACAACACTATAATGAATACCAAAGGGTCGCATGCTATAATATTTTTAAAATGTCGCACATTTTGTCAAGAATTGTGCGCTAATATGTCGCACCTTGCGTCAAATGGCACAATGTTTTAGCTTGTATCGACGCTGAGGGTCCTTTCACACTGGGGCAACACTATAATGAATACCAAAGGATCGCATGCTATAATATTTTTAAAATGTCGCACATTTTGTCAAGAATTGTGCGCTAATATGTCGCACCTTGCGTCAAATGACAGACTGTTTTAGCTTGTATCGACGCTGAGGGTCCTTTCACACTGGGGCAACACTATAATGAATACCAAAGGGTCGCATGCTATAATATTTTTAAAATGTCGCACATTTTGTCAAGAATTATGCGCTAATATGTCGCACCTTGCGTCAAATGACAGACTGTTTTAGCTTGTATCGACGCTGAGGGTCCTTTCACACTGGGGCAACACTATAATGAATACCAAAGGGTCGCATGCTATAATATTTTTAAAATGTCGCACATTTTGTCAAGAATTGTGCGCTAATATGTCGCACCTTGCGTCAAATGACAGACTGTTTTAGCTTGTATCGACGCTGAGGGTCCTTTCACACTGGGGCAACACTATAATGAATACCAAAGGGTCGCATGCTATAATATTTTTAAAATGTCGCACATTTTGTCAAGAATTGTGCGCTAATATGTCGCACCTTGCGTCAAATGACAGACTGTTTTAGCTTGTATCGACGCTGAGGGTCCTTTCACACTGGGACAACACTATAATGAATACCAAAGGGTCGCATGCTATAATATTTTTAAAATGTCGCACATTTTGTCAAGAATTATGCGCTAATATGTCGCACCTTGCGTCAAATGACAGACTGTTTTAGCTTGTATCGACGCTGAGGGTCCTTTCACACTGGGACAACACTATAATGAATACCAAAGGGTCGCATGCTATAATATTTTTAAAATGTCGCACATTTTGTCAAGAATTGTGCGCTAATATGTCGCACCTTGCGTCAAATGACAGACTGTTTTAGCTTGTATCGACACTGAGGGTCCTTTCACACTGGGACAACACTATAATGAATACCAAAGGGTCGCATGCTATAATATTTTTAAAATGTCGCACATTTTGTCAAGAATTATGCGCTAATATGTCGCACCTTGCGTCAAATGACAGACTGTTTTAGCTTGTATTCGAACACGATGGATTCCGAACATTATTGGTGCGCCAAAACAGTTTCTAGTTTATGATTTGTTTGTATTTGTTTTGAAAAGTGAATATTTCGGTGATGAAGTTGATTTGAAGAAGATTGTCGCTCACGGAATGGACCTCAAATTATAAAAACAATAAAGTAAAACGTGACTTGTAGAAAAATACGATTTAGAGATTAAGATAGTATCAAAAACAAAATAAAAAAAACCTCAGAAGCGCATTCCACGAGGAACCCACCAATAAACAACAATAAAAAATGGTTTGCCTATGGATCGTTGCAGTTTGTACTCAATCTAACTGGTACTTAGGATTCTCCCTTTGAATATTCGTAAATAAATCAGGCACCATCATTCGCCCTTATATTTGTTAGTAGACTAGTCCGTGGGCTTTTCTGATACAATGTTCTTTCCTATTAAGCTACTGCTAAAGTTACTTGATCAGCCGATAGACCAAATGCTTTGAAATTTGCAAGCCACGATGTTTCTTCGACATTGGCTTTTGTAGCATGCAACAAGAAGACGCATTCCTCAAGAGCCCTAATGTTTGAAGATAAGACTCGCGTGGAGTTACAGAATACGATTGGAAATAAATTATATGTCAAGGGGAACTGTTACAGAAGAATTTTGATCTAATTAGCATAAGTTTTGACGTTTCTCATCACCTATAGCATTTCTAAACTGTTCAAAGTGATAAGGTTTCTTGAACTTTTTACTTTTCAGACTTTTATATGCTTTTCTTGAAAAATTGCCTTGATCCTAAGTCTCTTTCGATGGAAAATTAGCTTAAAAACACAAAATGTTTTTTGGAACTAATCAAGATGATTCATCGATGAAGTAAACATAAATTCTTCTCTTTTATTTGATAATCTTTACTAAATTTTTGATCATCTTCATAATTTTCAATAAAAAGAATCAATTTACTTACCAAACAGATCCAATACAGCGTCTTCTCCTTTTTCAATCAATGTTTTCAATAATATTTTCAAAATTGGTTTCAAGACTTCTGAAAGTCCTTCATGATCAAATAATTTTTCAGCTAACTCAATGAGGGGTGGTTCTTTATCTTTATCTGAAGAGATAAACAATTTACAGGGTATATATTTAAAACCAATGCATATGAACTTATTTATTGATACAACCAAACAGTTTAACAAGATGAACTGGTATCTAAAGAAAGAGCAAAAACGCCATTTTTGGAAAAGGGGAAATCATTATATGGCGCCAAAAATATCTAAAAGAAATAGCAGGGTTTCGAAGAGAAAAATATACAGATGAAACCTGTCGTAGCTTTGAAACTTTTTAATATTACATATCAAAAGCATTATTATTTTTTTCTACAATTTTCAGCTGAAAGTTTGTAGTTTTAAGACAATCTCAGCAGTAAAAATACCTTTTCGCCCAAGGGTTGTTCGAGAAACTGTTTATATAAAGGGTAAAGAGGTCAATCACCGTCTTCTGAGGGTTACCAAAAAGAACACCCTAATCTTCTTTCCTTTTTTGTTAAGTAGTACGATTAAACAAGTCTCTAAGACGCCCTACGGAATCCAAAATCCCGCAACAACTGCGAATGCCTCACAGAGGCGAAAGCATTGGCTGGATCAAGAAAGACACAACGTGATCTTTTTCAAAAGATTTATAAATTTATTTTGCAACAGTAACTTAAATATTTTTGTGTGTTTTCTAGGGATGATTGAATATTTTATCAAATATTTCAGAATTTCAGACCTTCTCAAGAGTGTTTCCAAAGTGGAAAAAAAAGAAAAATCGCCTGTAAAATTTGAGTTTTTGTCGTCTGATTTTTCTAGATTGGTTTTATTGCAACAATTTTTTTCTGTTGCTTTAAATGAATTATTTATCATATATTCTCCAAAGGAATTTCTATATTAGGAGCCTTGTTATTGTTAATATTTTTTATTATGTCTGTAATTTGATTTGTGGATTTCAAATTGAAACTACGCCTAAAAAATCTTCTGTTTTTCAACGGGTGTTTCTTTGGTGTCTTAATTTTCTAAATGCTAAATTTATTCCAACATTGGGACCCGCAAGATTTGGTTATTTCCAGGGCCGGATTAAGATTCATAAGGCCCGGGGCTAAAATAATGACAGAGCCCCCTTAAGGAATTCGAAAACCCGGAAAAATTCACAAAATAATATCAATAAGTTAGATTTGTGGTATCAACACATCAAAAAATACAGAATGACTTCCAAATGATGGGGCCCTCTTGGACCTGGGGCCCGGGCTATAGCCCCCCCCAAGCCACTAGCTTAATCCGGCCCTGGTTATTTCTTTTGGACTAGTCTAGAGCTCATTATATTATATATTCGATTAATTTTGGAGTTTTTAGTTTCAGTAAATGTTTTAAATGAAAATAATCAATTTTCACTTGTTTCAGTAAAATATTAAGAACCGTTTTTTATCATCAGGAAGTTGCTGGTAAATTATCTATTCTTATTGTTTAAACAATACATTTTTCGTGACGTCCTTATTGATATAAAGTGGTGTTTAGTATTTTTTTCTCCCTGATGTAAAAAGTAGTCGTCATGGGATCCCCTAGTGGTGTTTAAATGAAATATCAATTGTCAATAATAGAAATAATTTAATGCTTTTGCTAGGTACTGTCTATAAATTAATCAAAATTAATATTAATTAAAGAAAAAACATTCCTCGTAGCTTCATCGGGTGAGCACGCAATGTTTTTAAGCAAGTTTATTTATCGAATTTTTTTCTCTATCATTTTAGATAACTCTTTCAATAATTTGTAAAGAAGAGGGTGTTCATCTTTTAGTGAAGATTTTTTCTTGGATATAACGAATGGGACGTCTGCAACTTTATGATCTTTGTCTAAAACAAAAAATAATATCATAATATTTATGAAGATAACAAGACAACGGAATAAAAAGATAAACCAAATGGCAGAAGATCTCAGGAAACTTAATTAGGAGTGCAGCAATACGAAATTTAAGATCGTAGGACATGCAGAGAGGTAAACAAACAACTAAAACTCACCCAGAGCAAGGAAATAAATAGAAAAACTTATCTGTTGATAAGAAGATGTCAGAGTTTGTATGTAGGTGCAATGATGTTGATAGTTGATTATTTGGTTGCAAATACTAAACTTTTTGCGCGATAGTTAAGTAGTAAACATTTATATCTATGATAAAGTACTGGATGATGACGTTACTTACCAAACAGTTTCAGTAAATCGTCTTCTCCGCTTTCAAACAAATTTTTCAATATTACTTTGAAAACTGGCTTCAAGACTTCTAAAATTCCTTCATGCTTAAGCAGTTTTTCACCTATTTGAAAGATAAGTGGCTCTTCTTTTTTAGCTAAAGTCATACAAAAATTGAAGAGCCTACTATATGAATAGTTAGTTATTTATAAAACTTAGATTAATCTAGCAACTCAAAAGTCTACTACTACAATATGTTCCGAACCTCTTCTAATAAATCAGTTCCCGTTATTCAATTTTTTAATAATATTTCAGTGCTATACTTTAACGTCTAATCTAGTTCTCGTTGTACACAAACGACAAATCCATCTATTAGACAGTAGCTAAACAAAAACAAACAACATCGCCTCGCCTCGATCAACATCCCATCATTATTGGTTTTTGAGCCCGAATCAAAGACATAGACTTAATATTATAAATAGAGAGAGCTTATAAAACTGCCAATAAAAAGAAAAAGAACATCGCCATACAACTGTTCATCTTTTTCTATTCTAATTCTAAAATCGAAGTTTCGAATGGTGGAAATGGTAATGGAAGAGGATAGCAATCTTTGATTCTAACAGCGAGTAGAAAGAGATAGAGAGTGGTAGACCAAATTCTACTTACACGCCGTTCTCTCTAACCTTAAATATTAATTCTGTGGTACCAGGACTCGATGTGAGATGAAGTAATACAAAGCTATATTCGATTGATTGTTGTGTTTTCTTTTCCATAGAATAATAAGCGTTCTGGATACTATATAACTTTATCGATAATCTATAGCAACTTTGGTTCGTTGTTAATGAATCAATGATGCTGCTTTTGCTCACAATCGACCAGATGAACCACGTGACACTGACGATTGATGAGATGAGGTAAGTTTTCCAATTTGAAATTACCGAAGGACGAGGTTTGAAACTTTTGAAGCCACTCGACAAACTTTGGGGTTGTCCAAATGTTTGATACACGCCCGTATGAGTGCGGGGTACTAATAGATGACATGATCTACAATTTTTTCCTTCTACATGCACCAAGGATATCGCGGATCATCCGTCATATCCGTCACCAATCGAATTTCGCGCCTATTCAAGTAGAGTATTCATTTGGTTTGTCTCCATCCTTGCGAACAGACCGTTTAGAGACGTAATAAACATTATTGCTACTTAAAGAATGGATTCTGGGCTAATCGATGGATTTGCGGATCCCATCGAAGGGTGATCGGGCACCCAAGCGAGCTAGACCTTGCAGCCATCAATTCTTGTAGGACTTTTTTACACCCCAGAGCAAGCCTAAAGCACGCCGTTTCGGTCACGAAAGCGCCTGAATTTGCTAAAAGATAATTATAGAAATAAATAAATAATAATTTTCTTACTTTTAAATCCGGCATTTAAAGAAAATTCCAAAAACAAAAATATTATAAAACATTTTGCGTGACTGGTTTTTACCATTTTAATATGTACTCTTATATTAACCACGTGTATGTAAATTCTAAAAACGTGAAAAAATACGGATTTATATCAAATGTGTAAACAGATAGGGCACGAAATGAAAAACCCATTTCGAGCTTTTATCCATGTTTTCGTGTATTATAAAATATTATTTGAATAGCTTATGATTTAATATAATATAGAATACTTTTTCCATATATTTATTTTTCATTTTCTATTTCAATTGCTAGTTTTTTACGAATTTCTTGCTAAAAATTTATTGCCAAAAATCAACTTCAAAAAATACGATTTGTCTTTAAAAAATTCTGAATATCGATTTATAAACGTTTAGATTGACATTCAAACTAGCTAGGAAAATAAATTAAATATAATAATAATTCAAATTTATTTTTGATATTTGCGAATACAAAATCGACTAACACGATTTTAAATTAGAAACAATCATAGGTTAGAGGTTAGTTTGTTAGGTTAGGTTAGGTTAGGTTAGGTTAAGTTATCCTAGGTAAATATCACAAAATAAAGCAAGAAGAACGAATGCGCATACGCAGAATTCAAAATCCTCATCGAAGTCCCACGCAAGGACTCCTCCACAAAGCACAGGATGGTGTACTTAACCATATCTTTCAAACTGTCTTCTGACGTCACAAATCAACGACATCACTTCACTTTATAGTTTAAAGTAAGTGAAGTGTGAGTAGTTTTCTTGGGATGGTGATGTTGTAATTTGTGCCGTCACAGAATTTGATTGTGTGGGGTCAATGAAAATAGACCGTTCTATTCTTTGTGGAAGAGTCCCCGAGGATATATTTGACATATTCAGAATTTATCTATGTTCCACGAACACAGAATTTAAAATTTATGTTTAAATTTAATAATATTCATTGAAAAAACTATTATTTCCAAATGTCCATGGAAATAAACGTTGATAATCGTTATACTCCGGTTTTATTTATGAGGAAACAATCAACGGATTGTTATAAAAGGAAATGGGTTGAAGGAAACACGAAATAAAACGATTAATATTGACCGGTGGACTGTTATCGCCTAGTATTTACTATTTTTATTTCCAGTTGTTTGGATTTACATACAAAATAATTGGCCAAAGCATGTGCAAATATAGTTTCATTTTTAATAACATCGAATCTTGATCACCTACGAGCACGGACCTGACCTAGAGATGGCGGTAGTTGCTTGAAAAATACCAGAAAGTTCATGTTTCAAGTTTGAAGACGCCACGTTGTTTAGTATTTGTTTGGCAGCCATTAATAGCAAACGTTTTCAATGACTTTGTAAATATGGAAAAAATTGGTCTTCGTTATGTGATACAAAACTTCTATTTGAAAAGCATTATCCCAACCAATATAAAAGCTGACCTAGATTCTACTCTGACTGAGACTACTCCTTCGTTATCAACAGTAAAAAGTTGTGTAGAAGAGTTTAAGCGAGGCTGTACGACCTGCGAAGACCAGAAGCGCAATGGACGACTCCAAAAATATTGGAGAAAATCCTCAAAGAAGTACTGGATGATGGTAGATTGAAAGTTCGTGATCTGCCAGACATAGTAGGTATTTCAAAAATGCAGTACACCGTATTTCAACTGAAAATTTGGACATGATAAAGCTGTGCGCAAGATGGGTGCAGCGGTTGCTCACAATGGAACAAAAATAGCGTCGTGAAGATGTTTCCATCGATGTATTTTAGGCCTTAGGCCTGTAGTTTCCAATTTGTAATCCTTGAGATGTTGATGTCCATGAATTTGGAGGTCTTCCTAAGGCATATATATTTTCATTTCTTTTGTTCGAAGTGCTTTAAATTGTTGCAAAAGGGACAATTCTCTATCTTGTGCGCGTTTGTTGAGTGGTGTAAGCGCTTTACTGAGTGCCGAGAGAGTACTGAAGATGACCAGCGCCCAGGTCGCCCTGTGAATGTTTCAGCTCCAGAAACAGTGACCAAAATCAACTAAATTGATGTAAACGCTGATAAATAAACGGTTAGAAAAAGTTTACACGAGGAATTACACATTGCAAAAGTATGTGCGAAGTTGGAGCCAAAAAATCTGACTGCTGACCAAAAGCTCTTACGTCAACGGTCTGCTCAGATTTCCTTGAAAGATTAGATAAAGATTTGCTTTGAAATGGACCCGATTTGAGTCGATGGAAGCGGTAAAGCAAAAAACGGCAGAGCTACTAAAGGCACTCACCAAAGAAGACTTCCAGCACTGCTTCGATCAATGGAAAAAACGTCTCGTTATTTAATAGCCAGACCTCGTATTTACCTACCTTCTTTTACGAAAAAATCTTATATTAGTAGAAGTTGTTCGCTATAACAAAAAGGGTACGTAATGTTGAGGTGAATCAAACTATTGCTTTTACCTCTTTATTAAAAAAATTAAGACCAACATAACCTCAACATTACAAAACTCGTTCCTCTTTTTACCAATACTTATCACTATTTAATTTTATCCTACTTCTTCCACAACCAATGAGATCCGTAAGTTGTTGGAGAATCGCAATTGATGTGAGAAGGTTACAGAAGGGATAGAGAAATAGCCACTTCGAATCTAATCTAATCAGTTCGGTGAGAAATTTTATAGGTTCATTTGAAATTTTATTGAGCTCTTGATTTTCAAGGTGGAGGGAACAATATAAACTTCTCTTTTGTGGTTGTTCTGATAAAAAAATCAAAATGATTTATCCAGTTGAATATAATAGGTTCGTTGCAGTCAAAGAACTATGAAATTTTCTGTTTAATTGGGTTTTTTTATAGCAGATGAACTGGAAAGAAAACATTGTTTATTCGCGATAACTTCAAAGGCTGGTTGATATTTCATTCCGTGATAATTGCAAACGATTCAAAATTATTAAAACGAGTATGTTCATTTAGATATTCAATTTCAATTTGAAATAAAGGGAATTCAATGTATAATTTAGAGCAGTGGTTCCCAAACGACCTACTGCCAGGTTTGAAGTTTGAAGTTTGAGGTTCGAAGTTTGAAGTTTGAAGTTTGAAGTTTGAAGTTTGAAGTTTGAAGTTTGAAGTTTGAAGTTTGAAGTTTGAAGTTTGAAGTTTGAAGTTTGAAGTTTGAAGTTTGAAGTTTGAAGTTTGAAGTTTGAAGTTTGAAGTTTGAAGTTTGAAGTTTGAAGTTTGAAGTTTGAAGTTTGAAGTTTGAAGTTTGAAGTTTGAAGTTTGAAGTTTGAAGTTTGAAGTTTGAAGTTTGAAGTTTGAAGTTTGAAGTTTGAAGTTTGAAGTTTGAAGTTTGAAGTTTGAAGAATGGAGATTGTTTTCATTTTTGAATCACCTCCTACAAGAAAATTTAACCCTGAAAAAAGAAATGAAAAAAAAAATGTTGACTGAGCACTTGTCTAAATTACAGGGTTATTTTGAAAACTGAAGATTTTCAAACTTAAATGCCTGAACATTTCATTAATAAAGAAGCAGAATAGTTGATTGACATTTCAACGGATTTGTCATTGAAATCAAAATGTCCCAGTCCCAATCCCAATTTGAGCTTTGAAGTTGCTGTTGCAGTTATAAAATCCAAGTATAGAGCAAAGCTTAACATTGAAAAATAAATTCGAGTGGCTCTATCAAAATTTACTTCCAGATAAAATGAATTTACAAAATCCAAACAAGCGCATCCCTCCAATTCAAACAAAAACATGAACTTTGTTAATTTCTGTATAATCTTTTGCAAATTGGCACTTCAGTTATGTTTTAAATTTTTTTTTAAAAAGGAGTTGTGTTTTCCTAATGTTTATTTAAAGTGGATGTTTTGGTGGTGAATTATGTATTATTGTAAACTCGTAAAAACAAGTTAAACCTGGTAACCTTTGTCAGCAACTAAACAATCTGTGAGAAAAGTTTAAAATCACAAATAAATAAAAAACAATCTTATTTAACATGTTAACCTCTGATCTAGAGTGAACTTTGTTGAAAATAGGGAATTAATAGGGAACTTTAATAAAATTAACTTTATTTGCGACATATCAAAATATGATAAAAACGTCTGGGTTCGTGCAAATATGTCACCAAGATCGGGTAGAAGGTTTTTTGTTTTTCCCAAAGTCAGGGATAATTGGGTAGGATTAATTTAATCGTATGCTATCTGGACATTTAGAAAGTTACTTGGAATTTCCTGGATGAAGTATCGATCAGTCAAGTATGGGTGGATTATCGTTTTATTGAGGGAATTTGTTCGGAGAAATGTTGAAACCAAGTGTATGATAACTAAAATCAAACTTTATTGCAATTAGTTGAAAACAACCCTAGAATATAAGCAAACTACTGATTTCAAATGTAGTTCCAGACTTTCAATACTAAATTTTATTTTAATTGAATATATATACAGAGTAGAGCAAAGTTTATAATCATACATGTCAATCATACTTGTCACTTGAATCTACTGAAACTTTTTCGCAATAACAAGAAATGTTAGATAAAAAAATTGTGTGTGGCAGCTCCGACGCACGACTGGAGTTACTCCTTAAGTTCGATAGTCTAACCAGACGCAAAAAGAGTTTATTTAACTTAAAAAAGATTGATACTGTATAAAAGGGAAAATTTGTTAATTAATGAAAATAATATGCATATATAAATATATATTTATTCAATTTATTCATTTCATATACATTTATTATAACTAATCGACGAAATATTTTACATTAAACTTTTTACAATAGTCAATAATCTCGATAATTCATATTGGGTTGATTATCTAATTTTATGTGTTGTTTTCAAATATATATTTATATGAACTACATCGATAATTATTAAAATATTTAATAAATACAAATTGCACATGCTCATACATATAATACATGAATTATAACGTACCTTGCAACCACGTGTTTGTTAGATGTTCCGGCAATATCATCTACACCTCTTTCTGCCATAGTTATTTGAAAATACTTTCAGTTCACTTTAGCGGAGAACAATGATAAAAATTAAAACTTCACAATAACAATATTAATTATTGATATTTATAATAAAAACAGCAATATAAGTATGTCGACACTGACAAATTAGAAAGTTGCGCATCAAAAATGTAACGAGGTCATTCATCGATAGACTTTACTCCTCACATTTTTCTCATACCGGGCCCCTTATATAAGCAAATCGATTCTTAAGGAGTAAACTCCAAAAATAATGTCGGTTTTACTCAATAGATGGAATAGATATGACTATTATCATTTAATAAGTCAATCTAAATAAAATTTTGTGGGTTACAATCTATGGAATAATCTAGAGTCCTCTTTTTTGATAATGGAGGTTCCATAAAGCCATTTTCTTTCTTCCTTTCTCTTCTCTTTTCATCAAACTCATCCACCAAGTTGACTATTTATTATTAAGCCTTTTTGAGGATAATCAATGTGTTGAAACGATCGTTAACAAACCTTAGCTTGATTCTTCTTCTCAAAGATCTTGGCTCCAGCTTCAAAAACATATTAACGTGAAGTACAGATGCAGATGATCGAAAAAAAAATGACCAGAGAGTCATGGTCTTCGTTGACAACAACAGTAGACTGCACATAACTTTAACGACTCGTCAATTATTAAGAAAATTTTATTGGGCAGTTTTGATTTATTCATCTTATAGCCCTGATCTTAATCCGTCAGATTATCAGAGTGAAATTTTCTTGATGCTGTAAAGCTGATTTCTAAAGAGGCTCGTGGAAGTTAATATTTCGAGGTAAATAATAAGATTAGGACAAATGAAAACGATACACTTGCTTTATTTTAGTACAAAAGAAATTTGTCAAATTTTTATCAAAAATCACAAATTAGGCATTTTTGAAGGTAGCCAATGTAGAAAAACTATCATCATAACGTGGTTTACAAACCTATCTACCTTACCGTAGATTTACCGCGGGAAACTCACTTACATTGTTAATTTAATCTCGGCCAACACCTCATAGTGATTTTTTTCAAAATTCATTCGTATACGTTCGGTATATTTCGTGTTATTAGAACTCGACAAACCTCGTTCGTTAAAATAACGAAATTATCCAACTCAGAACCTTGTACAATCTTCTTTTCTTCAGATTTAAATGATCTAAAGAAAAATTAATCTTTCCAGATTATTTGAAGAACACGCCGAGCTAATCAGCCTTTTCGAAAAATTCAAAGAGCTGAAAACCAAAGAAGAACAAGCCAACAGTTTGGAACTCCAAGAGCACGCCACTACCGTTATGAATACTTTAGATGAAGGAATCAAAGGACTCGACAATTTGGACGCGTTCTTTGAATACCTCCACCAAGTGGGAGCAACACATCGTCGGATACCTGGCTTCAAAGTGGAATATTTTTGGGTGAGTATACCGTCTGGAAATACTTAATGATTACACAATACAAGACAATATTTTGAATTGAATCTAGATCTCTTTTATTACTAATTTTTGTACCTTGTCCGCCATGATCCCTATCCTACAAAAAATAATGGTCTGAATAGAGAGAACCGGCTCAAAAGAAGGCGAAGACCGTTCCACCTGCAGACAAGGTCATGGCGTTAGTTTTTTGGGATGCGACGTTCAATATTCTTATTATAAAAAGCTTAAAGGAGATTACGTTGAAAATTAGGGAATTATCTAGGAAGATGAGGTAATTCTATGGAAGTTCTTCGTATGCTGTCGAAGTTTCCTCTTGGACTTTGAAGGAAGGATCCATCTAATGGTGATCCGGGAGGTAAGAAACGAAATAGCGGACTTGGAAGTCATTTAGACAGCTCAGATTCAATATTGACATACAAGTTATTACTAGGGCTGGATCGGCACTTGTACTGAAAGTACCTGAGAAGAAGTCTCACATGAAAAAATTCTGTTCCATAGGTGGGTTCGATCAAGAAGTCAGAGCCGCGGAACAGCATAAATACGCGACCGAATCGATCCGCAGACAGAACCTTGTCGAATTGAGCTCTTTAGAAGTTAGATATCGTCCTTGGAAGACTCCAACACCAGATGACCATTTAGTTAGAATGGAGGCAATAGCAAGCAATAACCTCAAGCAGTTTTTACCCATTTTGGCACAAAGAAGAGGGTCATCTCCTATTGACGAGGCCATCCCAAAGACGATGAGAAAAAGAGAGATTCGTTGGTTAAAGTTTGGTAGGAGAAGGACGATTTTTGTAAGGAGGGGGGTTTGTTGGAGTAGGCCCTGATATAGCGGAATAGCTCTTCTGCAGGGCTGGGGTTGTGGGTTGTGTTTATCTAACTATTTCTGAGGAGAGATTTTGGCAAGAAGAAAACGAAGCTTATAAGGAAAAACGACTCTTTTCGATTTAGTTTTTTATTATTTTTGAGGGATTGTAAAAATTATTTTGTGGTTTTTTGAATATTTTGTGTTTTTTTTGTTTATTTTAAATTTAAAAGGGGGTGAGCGGGTATAGCTGCGGTTGCATTATTCGCTATAGTTAGCTGATAAACCGATTCACCAGGCTGCAGAGAAACCGCTGAAAACCTGCAACACCGACGATTCTAAGACGATACGACATTTCTGAGATTTCATTCAAATGAGTCTTAACACACGAATATTTAAATCAACGATAATATTCCACAAAGTGTGTAAATAGAAATGTTAACCTATGAATTTAACATTATTTGTAATGTTTCTTTTTAATAATCGAACTGATGGGTTATTCTTTTTCAGAAAATCGAGAAACCTTTCCTGGAAGCTGTAGAATTAACGTTAGGAGATAGATACACCCAAAACGTAGAAAGTATATACAAAATAACAATAAAATTCATAATAGAAACATTGATAAAAGGTTATGATAACGCCAATAACGCAAACGCACCTACGTGAAGATCTTCAGACTGAAAATAAAAAAGTTAAATGTGTACTGCTAAAAATACCAATTTGATTTTTATATATAGAACCAAATATATCCAATTAATCCGAAAAATAGAATTTGGGCAATGATTTCCCGGATATATAAACATTCTTTTATAAAATGTACAATTACTTTCAAAATTTATTCATATAACGATTTCTAAAAACATTATATTTGTATCAAAATCCACATGTTATTATCTAGGTTAAGTTTGATGTTTCTACCCACAGATTCAATTATACTAGACAGGGCATTCGATGAAATTCGTTAGAACGAGATACAAAGCAGTTTAAGGTATAGTTATCTCTTATTTTTTTACACATAATTCCGAATCTTGTGATTTTTTTTCTTCTCTTCTAACTTTAGTCCCTTTTTGTAAATATGATACCGATGACTGGTATTAGTGGATGGCTGTGTATCCCATGTGAAATCGGCAATAGAATAAGAAGTAGAAAAGATTTTTTTTCTATACCAACTTGTCAAATGAATTGGATCACTCTAAATTAAATAAATTTAAAGAAAATTGAACTATAATTATTATTTTTGATTGTTTTGTATCAAGAATTGTCAAAATTTCTACGATTTTGGATATTTTTGGAATTAATTTATTAGATCTTAGTTAAATTTCGTATTCTTTTAAATCAATAACTCATATACGTATAATCATACTCCGGGAATGAGTTGTTCAAAAATGTGTTACCTATGAACCAAAACCCACCCTTGAGTGTATCATGTAAATATTTGTGTGTATGTATTTGACGTAAGAATTAGAAATGATAGTGTACTAGTTGAAAGAAAAATGAATCAATATTATAAAACAAATCCTCGAATAATTAACTTTAAAAATGGAGGTTTTCACTATGGTTTTTTTAGGTTAATTATTATTTAGTTTGTAGTTCATTATTTCTAGACTGTATAATTTTAGTATGACCAGTATTTCATGACATCGCTTCCAATTCCATAATTACGTAGTTAGTGACGTAATATTTAAACTACGAATTGAGTGTCCTTATAACTAAATTGAAATTACACCTCTGATTTAGATTAGAACGTTTTTTTTTTGATAGACTAAAGGTCTTAAATAGAAAATTCCTAAACAGCTTGAAAATCGACTTTTTGATAAATATATTATCGTCATCTGGGCAGTACACAAGTAAAAATAACCGAAACAACACAGACGAACTTTTAAAAAGTCCTAGCTTGATTCCAAAGCCATTCATATCTAAATAGTACCTAGTACTTCATATTGAATTCCTCTGCTCTTATTATGTGAAAATCCAACGATTTTTTTACGCTTTTTATACAATTTTTGTGAAAAATACATAAAACATCAAATTAATTCTAAAAAGAACTAATTTTAGCAATAAATACTTGTTCAATCCAAAAATTCGCTAAAAATAACACAGTAAAAAAAGCTCACCCTAAAGTTGTTTATATCGTTGTCTCTTTTTACGATTTAATGTCAATGTCAATGTCAATGTCAATTTAAAGAAACTGCTACGTATGTCTTTTAGTTGATCTTGTAGAGAAGACAATCGATCTAATGTTGTTATTTTTGATTTCTATTGATAGAAGAAGACAGTACGTAGAAAATATGTGTTTGATAAATCGTAGATTGAGTCACGTGATGGAAGAACTTCACCGTTTCTACTAGAGTATTCTTTCCCTTTTCTTACTTAGCGTTTGTTAAAATTTTTATCTCTTTTTATTCGAGGATCTGTTTACAGATACTGCTTCTTGTAGATTAACATTAGTACTTATGTCAATTGTCTAAATGTAAGATAGAAAATAACTAAATATATCGCAAAAAAATAATACCATCTGTTTGAACATTTTAAAACTTCTGAGTATATAAATACAGACTTTTTATAAATGGATACTTATTTTGAATTAAAAATCAATTTGATTCTATGATGAGTTACACCTAAATGCCAGAGATAATGACGTGGCGGAGGTTTTCGTCGACCGGAATTTCCAGTTTGGTAAATATTTAGAAGATGGGCTTCACCCCAACCTTACTCCAAAAATTGTTTGCTGCACTTCTGATCCTTTCAGAGGATAAAATAGGTTATGTTAAGGTGGGGGTAATATTTTTCAACATAATTTCAGTTTACTGTTTTATGATTTGTTTATATATAAATAAAAAGTTATTTTATTCATTATATGAATTATCAACAATTACATTACATGACTACCTATAATAATAAATGGAAGAAATACATAAATATTTCATTTCATAAGCTTCCAACGATTGACTTAACCTAATCTAACCTAACCTAACCTAACCTCTAGATGACAGCGTATTCCGATATGATTGGATACTTATTGGTATTCAATATGCATATGATAATGAGTGTTATGATGGAAAATATGTGTCTCCCCCACCCTTAAAGTACTTTCGCAGCACTAAAAAACAACCCTATAGGTATATACGAAGTTTATTTCCAATTAAAAACATCGTGGCGCTTTCCGCCGTTTATTACGTACCCACCCCTTGCTTCGCCAATTATAAGAGAGAAACAGATTTAGTTGTAAACCCAACGTTGCAGAGACATTTAAAATTTCGAAAGTTTATTCTAATAAAATGAAATAATTATTCGCGGCAGCGGATTTTTGAATGATTAGCATATAAATGAGAACGAACTCGAAAAGTATAAAAAGTTTGATGCATAGAAATTTGTTCAATAATAAAATTCATCTATGATAGATGGGTAATTATTTTTTGTACAGACTGTAATAAAACATTCATTTATTCATTTTTCTTCCAACGCAGCTGAATAATATTAATAATATGTATGTTTACAATGATAAAACAGATATTATTTTGTAATAATAGATTTAGACTAAATTATTCCGCTTAGTTCTACCTCTATTATTATTGAAGTACTCCATCAAAATCAACTGAGATCTGTTTTTAATGTATGTAATGATATTTTAACTAGTATTAAAAATTATACCATCAATTGTTGGTTAGATATATTTCAGATACATTTACATACATTTATACAAAATCAACAAGCTTCAACTTCATTTTCAACTAAAAAAATACCAAAGGTAAAATGATTCCACTTAAAAGTAAATAAATTGATCAAAAATAATTATATGAAAAGCAATCGTCAATAGCAATGAGTCAAAAGATAATTATCGAAATGATTTTCACCATGTTTCTTATAAATAGTTAATCACTACCACGTATAAAACTAAGTATATGTTTTGAATCTCATAAATAAAAAGAAACGACTACGTTTCTTTCATTTATTTCTGAATCCGCAGAAATACATACTTAAAATATTTATTCCTTCTATTTCTATATTGTTAATGAACTATTTTGTTAAACAGATCGAATTTACTAACATTTAGAGAAACTTTGAAATACCTCCTGTATATATATATTTATGTAAGACGCTACGTATTATTAGATAACCGATCCGATCGTTAAAATTACAAAAATTAACATTAAATTAGATATACAAAAATATCTTCACAATCTGTGAGCTACAAACAATTTTCGTTCAATTATTTCACTGTGATTTTATAACACTTCCTATACCTGAACGGAAGTTCCTTGAACCCCCTAACGTCTAACGAAATTAGGTTAGGAATTTATTATGTCAAAGGGCTGACATCTCATTCCTTATTCTTGTAGTAACTCGATCAAAAGTTATTTGGCTAAGTGATTTAAAGGAAGAGGCCAAACAGAAAAAGAAATAATTTGATATTCTAGTGACGACGTATGATCACAATTTGGGCATAATTTAATTGAATCATACTTGGAATAAAAACTAACCCACACGCACTTAGTCCTGTTGCTGTACATTTTCCAAGTTCTTTTTTTCATTTTAAATTCATTAATATCGGACTGAACAGGGTATAATGATCATTAGATAGGTATTTAATATAATTTCAAAGTATTGGAGACTACATCTTTTATTCCTACATTTTAATTTTTTATCGTCGATTTGACAGTGAAAAAACATCGTTAATTAATAATAAACAGATCTCATTTAATTTTGAGACATTTTTTTATATAAATGAGAATATTTCTATCGATAAATAACCAAACATTGCTCCTATAATGATAATGAATTATATTGCACTAGATTTTGATCTGTGTATCGTCATTAATTAGAATTATTTTCATAAATTTGTAACATATATGCAGAACTAATATAATAATCATTCTTAATTTTCATTTACTGAAATATTTTTTTCTTGTATAATTATGTTGACATTTTATTCTAGAAACATTTGTTTGACCTCCGTATAAAAGTACCTATTCAGCTTGTCGCCTTTAATATATTTGTACGTCACATTACATTTAATCAATCATATTTCGTGAGTTGTCATTCAAAGAGTGGTTTTGAATGTTGTTTAACATTTTGATATTTTATTACAGTTTCGTTATCTTTTGTGAGAATTATTAGAAAAGTTAATTAAGACAACTACATATAACATAACCTCACTATGGGAGTTAATAAAAGCTGAACCATTATTTAAGGAGAACCATTACATGTGCATGTCGTTTCATTTTTAAATAGTAATTGAAGTGTGATTATTCTATATTTTAGATGAATGTACCTAGTATTGAAAAAGTTCGTTTTTATAAAAATTATTCAATCAATTTTTACATATTTTTGAGTAAATTAAATACTCAAGAAACTATTTAAACTTGTTTTAATTTGAATAGTGAATATATTGATGTTTAATATGTTTTCCTGGCGAACTTCAATAAATGTTAATTGTATAAAATGTAAATTTACGTTATATGAATATATGTACAATTACAAGTTAAATATAGTTATAATATTTTATATTTGTAATAATTGTATTATTTGTTAGAATTAAATTTAATTGGAAATATATGATTGTTTTCATCAAATGATTCTTTCTTACTATTTTAATGATTTGGGAAACGAAATGATACACAAAGACTCCAATAAAATATTTATTCTTTGCCACTCAATTTTTAACTAATATGAGAACTCAATCTTCACTAGACCAATGATTTCTAAGACTAATCACGCACGTACAATAAGCATAATGTATGTTTCAAATCTGTCTAGAATGGCTAGAACAGCATATTAACACTATGTGTACGTTCCACACGTTATAGACCATGATAGCTGAAATTCCTATTCCACTTATCCTTAAGTATTGGTGCAACGCGCATCTTGACTGTTGTAGCCTTGCATTATGGTGACTTCAATATATATTTCGCGTAAAATTTAATTCGACAGCTAGGTCAAATTGTAATAACTTGCATTTTATAAGGGGCCCTGTTAAACTTAACCTCAAAAAACAAAAAACTGGTGCAAAGACGCATGTGCAGGAACTGTTCGCAAAGTCGTTGGGAAAGTTTATTGGGAATGGAGCAATATTATGTCGAAGTGCGTGCCACTTCACCCATGAATTGCATTAGAAATGTTCCTTTATGATAGCGTTTTCAATCAAACTGATAGCAGTTCCACGGCAACGCCATCGAAATTGAAAAAATGACGTTTGTAGAAGAATTTAAGTTGGCGATTCTGTAGATTCCTGATTGTTCGAATCACAACCGGTTTTAGTAAGTATTTTTTTGACATATGCTCCAACTATTGTGTATATTGTAAATACATATTATCCATTGTTGCTTACGATTTAGTTTCTTTATTTAAATGTAAGAATAGTTTCTGTGAGGACTAAGCTACAAATGGATAGCGAACTTTCTAAATCGCCACCAAAAATAATTGTCTAGTACTAGGTTGATAGGTTTTTTCAGTTTGTAGTTCATTATTTACAAATGGTATAATTTTATTATAATTAGTATCTATTGTAGTGATTTCTTCTGTTTTGATTGTGGTTTATAAAAATGTTTCTCCTATTTTAAGCTCTGAACGCAGCCAAACGTCAGACTATTGTCAATGTCATAACTCATCTGATATCTGTCAAATTAATAAACAGTTTTGAATATAAAGTTGTTTATTTTTCAAAACGATGTTTAATTAATGCGAAAATAGATAAAACGTATTAATTATAAAATGAATGATATTTGTCGAACTTGCTTAAGCAGTTCCAATCTTTCCCCAATGGAAAATTATGAAAGTCTAACCGAAAAAATTGAAGCGATATCTACTGTTAAAGTAAGAAATATATAAAAATGTATTCGAAATAATGAACTTTATTGGATTTTAGGTAGTATTAGATGCCCCAAATTTCCCCACAGTAGTATGTGATGAATGCGTTAATAAGATAAATATTTTCTATTGTTTTCAAAAAGTTATTATAAATAGTGATAAGGTGCTTAAACAAAAATGTGCTAGCATTCTAAATCAAAGTGTTGATAAAAAAAATAGTTCAAAAATAAGTAAAAGTGTTAATTGTGATAAGTCTGATAATAAGAAAACTACAATAAAAAAAATCAAAAGTAGTCCAATATGTACATCAAAGTTAGAAGATATTAAAATTGAAACTGAGCAAGATATAAGTAGCTTCAATGGAATAATTAATAAGGAAGAAGTGTTTATCGAAGAAAAACCTGATAAAGAAGACACTTGTGTATCTTTAAAAGATAAAAAGCTAAAATGTAAAAGTTGTATGCTAGATTTTACTACAAAATCAGAATTACTGGCTCATAGGAAAACTTTTCATAGAACATTTAAAAAAGAAAAATCTCTCTATTGTAATGACTGCAACATAACATTTACCTCCCAAGCGAAATTGTTAAATCATAAAAGGAACACCCACACTGCACCTGGTATATGCAATATTTGCGGAATGATAGTAAGAGCAGATAATTTAAAAAAACATGTGCAGAGGCACTCTGAAGAACCTGCAAACTGTAATATATGTTTGAAAGTTTTGAAAAATTCAGAGTCATTAAGAGGCCATTTATTGATACACAAAGATACTTTATATGGATGTCAAGAGTGTAATAGAACATTCAAATTGAAATCAGAATATAACAGACACTTGAAAAAACATACTGGTAAGTGTATAAACTCATATTAAAGGGTAACTTTTTCTCCAATTCTTCATGTACCTGAAGTTCAAAATGAAAATAAAAACAAATTATTTTTAGTAGACCTCATAATAATTTTCTTTTTTGTTATCATAAGTTTTCAAAGATATTTGAAATTAATTATTTTACAGCTTGTTTAGGTAACATTTTAGAGAATTTTTGGTTATTTGTAGTAAAAAGTATATAGTTATAAAGACCTCCTTGGTATTCCTTTTCCTAACAAATAAATAATTTGTGGTATTTTTCAAAATTTCACATTCGAATAAGTTTCCTGCTCAAAATACTTGATAAATTGAGGTTTTTTCTTGGTATCTGAACTGGAACTGGACCAGTGCAGGCCAGTTCATGAGTGTAAAAAATTAGTTCATCAGATACAAAGAATGATATAGTGCAGAGAGCAATGGAGCATGTGTTGATTATTGTATTTGAGGTTATTTGATGTGATTCAGGCCTTGTATTATTAACAATAATGGAAAACGATTTAGTACTTTTTGATACTTTGATACTTCGTCCGATGACAAAGATGTAGTGCCAATGTTTCCAGATTACACTGTCTTGCAGTGCATGGCTGAACTGACTACTAGACCCAGTGCAAGCAGTACAGTGAACTGGGTGAACTAGTTCTCCTGTACTGATTAATAGTGCAAACACATCACAGAAGTACCAACGGAATTTATATAGGAACGAAATATCTCTAAAATCTGTTTTATTTAAGAAAGACTTTGTGTCCGTTAGATCCCAGGGTTATACACAAGGGTTAATATATAGAGAAGCAACAATCTTTAAGTTCAACATAATAAGAATCCACAGGGATTGCAGTGAGAATCAACTAAACCAGAAGTGCTTAATCAATATATTGAAAAAATGCGAAGTTCTAGGTTATGTTCATGAAAAGGTTTTTGATAAATATGAAAAAAAAGTTTTTTTACGTTTATTTTTTCATATTTTCTGATAAATTTGGATTTCAAAATATGATTTAACTATTTCAACCAACACCAATCGTTTTATTGTATTTGAAAAAAAAACTATTATAAGGGCTTATGTATTTTCATTTGTTCATTAGTAAAATATTAAAAGGTATGAAAACAAGCCACGAATAAGAAAAATATGAGAATTAACTATTTTATTAAATTCTTTGTAATATTGTTTTGCTCAAGCTATTGAAAGTTTATAAATTTCTATTAGATTTAATCTTTTCCAACTTCTCTCCCATTATTTTTCACCAGCTTAATTTATCAATAAGACTTTTTATAGTTACCTTAACTTAATTATTAAGAAAAAACTACGACACAGACTTGAAAAATAGAAATGGAAATATCTAAAATGTCCACCGAAACAAAATCATAAGAACATGTTATCAAAATATAACTCTCATATGGAGCACTCCCAACTTAGTTGCTTCTCATCAACTATTCATAATTTAATATAAAAATATTTTTTGTAGATCCAAATATTCGTAAAAAAATGTGTAAGATATGTGGGAAGTATGTACGAGACATCCACAGACACCTTTTAACACATTCTGGAGAACGACCTTTCCTCTGCCCTTACTGTAACAAAGGTTTGAAAAGTTCTTATGCCCTTAAATTACATATACGTCAACATACCAACGAAAAACCGTTTACATGCGAATTCTGCAATAAAGCATTCGCTCAGAAGATATCGCTATTGGCACATTTGAAATCGAAAGCACATACAGAGGAAAAAAAGTGAATTTTGAATTTATAAGCTGCGGTTTTTCTAATAATCTTGTCGTTTTTAAATTAATTGCAATAGTTTTGGTTTAACTTTCAAGTTGATGAAAAGGTACCCGGGTATCCATTTCAGTTTTGCTGAACCAGTTTATTAATTTTTTATCAAGAGAGTTTTATGACCGCCCGGATCCCCAAAATTGAAGTAGTTTGCCAATCTTCGTCATATCAAAGTTGATACCTCCTTAGTTCAATAACCAGGTACCCGGGTGCCCACTGAAGTTATAATGTATAAAGATTGGTTTTATGCAGATTGGAGAGACTGTTCATTAAAGTATTGAGGTAATTTGCTTTTTAAATAAATAATTATACCCTTGATAATGATGGTATTAGTGATCACAGGTTGACGTATTGTGAGGTTAACCTACCAGTTAAAAAGAATCCTCAGAAATATGTAACATTTCGGGATTTCAAAAAATTTTGACGACAAATTTCCCTATGGAAAAGAAGTGAACTTCTGTACTTTCCATCTTTACTTTGTTTCCACGACCTTCACTCGATTTCCCTGTCTGACCATTAAGTGGATATGAATTTTCAGCATCATATATCCACTTTGATTTCATATTTAGCTAGTTTAGATGGAATATACCGAGTAAATTTAATTCCACCACGTTATGGATAAAGTTGCTCCTCTATTGTCAAGTATTCTGTTGGATCCTTCATCATGACAATGCGCTCAATCATCGTGACAGACCACCCGCCTTATTCACCTGATTTAGCTCCTTGTGACTTCTTTTTGTTCCCGAAATGCAAAATAGTGTTTCGGAGGTGGTAATTGGATGCTATCAAGACAACTGAGCAGCATCACAACTGAAAATTTTCAGTTCAATAGTTTTAAAGATGTAGAAAGTTCGGAAAATCGCGAAAAATAATATGGGGCTATAATATGGATAATCGTAGGAATTAGGAGTAAAAAGAATAAATAAATTCATAGCAGACTGAATTAAAAGCAACAGGGATAAAAAAAGTAACAGAATATAATTCAAAGTAATCTTTTATTATTAATACTTATGGAGCAGAATGATAATATACAAAAAAAAATCAACAAAGCCTAGTATCCATTGAAATAAAATTTCCCTAAAAAAATTCAGATACTAATTAAAAATATAATCTACATATATACAAAATAATTTAAAATTCTTATATAGGTTTGTATAATAATGTGGTGACGTATTTTTTCCTGTACCTATGCGTAGCGCTAAGTACCATGACGCCATCTTTTATAGAAAGAGCATACAGATGATTTAACATAACGTGATTCGGTTCTGGCAGTAAAGTTGGCTCGCACTAAAAATTTCAACAAATTATTCCCTCTTCATTAAACTCAATTTTATACTTTCATCACTGGTAACACCTTTTTCGAAGTATGACATATTTATTTAATAACAATCAAAAATATTTTGTTGACTTAAAGGCTATAATGAAAAAAAAAAACGTCGCATATGTCCTGATGAGATATCACCAGTGAGAAGATCTCCTAGCCACCTCATTTTAGGTCTGTTGGCCAGTTTCTCTTAGTATTCTATTGTCTATACTTTGTACCAATGGTTGGAGCATGGGATTAACTTGTAATTCCAGTTTTTGGTAATGCATTTGACTTATCTGTTATATTGTTTCTTGTACTATTGCAATTAGAAGGTCTACGTGTATCATGTGGTGTGAAACATACCAGAAATCATCGACAATTGCTCGCAGAATCTTATATTGTACCCTTTGTATAATGGTTATACTCGATCTGCTGGCACAGCCCTATAGTTCTATGCCTTAATTTCAGATTGGAATAATGAACAAGGTAACAGGTTTGAAAATGATTTGAAGTAAATTTCTTAACAAAAGAAAGAAATTCATTGATACTAATCATAGTTACACAGAAATTCTACATATGGCAAGCACCACTCTAAAGGATCAAAGAATTCAGTTTTCATACTGAGGATTATTCACTTGAAGATGTATTACAAGGAGTTCCCAAGAAAAACACCATTACACTCTCCCAAAGGATGATGCAATGAGCACATTTAGACCTTATTTATTCCACTAGATCATTATTCATTTCTCCAATAAATATGAGTTTTAAATAGAGAGATTTTAAATAGCCTCCCAGAAGTTCTGATTTTTTTCTATAAGGTTGCCTTAGGGGAATATAGCACAAAGGAGTAAATCTGTGGGAGTGCCTGTTAAGTACTGATTGATACAAAGAACAGAAGTAAAGAAAATACAGTCATGATCACAATAACTAATCCACAATATACTTACTGAGAGTGGTGTATCTTTGTTAAGAATAACTTGAAGAAGATGAGGTGGCAAAATAGGTGGTCCGGTCGTTTTTTCCCAAGGCTTATTCGCCGGAATATCTTGTCCAAATTCTTTTTGAGAATCATCTTTAGCATTTTCGCTATCTTTAGCCAATGCTTGAAATACCTAAAACAACATTTTTCATACAATTTCGTCGAGTGTTGAAATTTATTATAAACAACCTCAAAGTCTGATTGTTTCACAACAATAAGATTATTTTTGACACCACCGTTATCTTCTACAATTTTATTAGCTGGATCATTTTTCCACTCTCCATCTACAAAGAACTTGTACTGATGTTCTCCTTCAGGTAAGTCAATTATAGCGACGAAATCTCCGTAGCTTTTTACCATAGGTATTGTTTCCCAATTTGAAAAAGTACCACAAATGCAGACATCTTTACCACCCCCTTCCCAACGAAATACTGTAGGTGTTTTAGATGCATTTCGCACTGGTTGAGTCCCCTCAGAAACTAAAATAAGGTTTTTTGATTCTATTACTATAAAAAATTATATTAATAAACTTTTAAATCACAGGAAATACTATAAAATCAGCAATAACAATATATTTAACCTTGAAAATCATTTAGTTCGATATAAACACTTTTTTTCTAATTACTAACTAGTGATTAATCTATTTTTGTACTTTATAATTATTGTTAGTATCTAAGAAATGAATTTTGATCAAAATAAAAAGACAAAAACTTCATCATATGATTATATCATATATTTTAAATAGATTAAATATAAAAGATAATACCTGTGTTGGCCCTAGGTCGAGGTAGATCATAACTTAGGGCTGGCTTAGTAAAATAAGGCTCCTCTTCATCCTGTGAACCTTGAATTTGCAATTTGTTTTCAGGCTTTTTGTCAAAGATAAAAGCTTGTCCTTCTTTAGTTGGTGACGCTGGGGCTGCATCGCCCAATTTTTGTCTCTCTCGTGTAGCTCCGCTACTTCCTGCATTACCCATTTTGATATAATTAAAACATATTTTGTGATTCAAACCTCACTCACAAGTCTCAAACTTTGACAAGGTGACAGATAAATGACGTTCAAATTTTTAGGCGAATATTCGTGTTCAAAGTATATTTAAAGGGTAGTATGTTGCAAATAGGGTAATATAAAAATATATAGGCACTCAAAAATATAATTTACTATTGATTACTTACATTTTATATAGTTTCGGAATTTTAAATATATCAATTGGTTATTTGATCCGAATCAACATTTGACATAAGTTATTTTTTGAGAGTGGTACTTATACCTCAAAAGCAAAACGTGATTTGAAGGATTTTCTATCTAGTCAAATTATTTATATTTGAACCTTAGACCGATTCCAAGTTTAGATATGTGTATAATTATTTGTAATAATTGAATATTATCGTTAAATTATTAACACAAAATGACAAGTAACTGTAGTACTAATACTAAACAAATAGGAGAAATCGAAATACCTGTTCCTTGGGGATATGTAGCAGGTAACATTTTATTTTTCTACATTTTCAACCGATTATCACTTGAGAAAAATTTTTATGAACACAGTACAATAATAACAGATACAATTATCTACTAACAGCAATTAATAACATATAGAATATTGATAAGTTGGGTCAATAACTGGTAAACAATTAAGTAGATATATTTATTAAAACTCGTAAACATGCAAGGTGCATGATAAATTTGACTAAGTTTTCCACTTTTAAATTATATTATTTAAAATGACCTTGTTTATTGAAGATTCAATTTCACGATCTTCTGAATTAGTAATTCTGTTAATTTCTAATTTGTTATAGTTTTTTGGGTCTGTATCTTTAGAAGTGGAATATAAAGCCTCATTCATTTTAATTCTTTTATCTTCGATCATTGGACTTCTACTATTTTAGATCTCTAGGTCTTGGTGTACTTCTTGATAAGAAGTCAAGATTTGATGAAAAGCTGTCTCTGCTAATAAAATTACGATTCCTTTCTTTTTAACTCGTAGTTACATCTAATTTTTAATATAATATTTTAAATAATTTTATAGTTTTACACACTTTTCAGTATCTACTTGAAATTATTTAACATATATACAAAATCTATACAATTATTTTATTTAATCTCTTTCATTTTAATTGTTAATAGAAAAATAAATAAATTCTCGCCAGTATAATTGTTCTTTCAATTTAAAAATTTATACTGAAAAAATATTGTGGAAGATGACTTTCGAATTTACGTTCAAGTTGAAATTTAATTAATTTTTTATGGTTTACTATTACCAAAAAAATATTTGTGATAAAAATTTAATGATAATTTACATTTCTGTAGTGGGAGTGGAATTACAGAGATAAAGTTTTTTGGCCTTGGAAGCAAATTTGTATAATCCATATTTTTATTAAAAATACTTTTGCACATAGGAATGTATAAAGTTTTGAATTTGTCACTGGAGACTGTGATATGGAATACAATATCGAAAATGTCACTGTTTGAGGGTTTTAATGCATAATCGTCAGGGTTGAAATACAGACAAGCGAATATTTTATCGCTTACAAACATTGCTTTAAGGGAGTTTTGTCTTACAAAAACTTACATCACTTTTTCCTAATATATTAATTATCATTAATATTTCTTTCATTTGAACTTTTACAATAATTTACATTTAAATATTGTTTTAAAGGCTCATAACGGTAGTTCTTTATGTGAGGTTATGTCACTTTATTTTATGTATGTTTTGAGGAACACTTATTTTTAACTATATATAACAAATGGAAATGCTTTGTTCGCGGCAGATTTATGAACATCTAAAATCATTATTATTATAATATTAGCCGAAGGTTTATTCTTGATATTTTCAAGTATAAAGTCAACTACCACGTTTTTTATTTCTAATACAAGTACCCACGTAGAAAACCAAATAGATAAGAGGTTAGTTCACAAAAATGCCAAATAGGATGAATGCACATGCGCCGGATTAAAAATCCTTATCAATGTGAAGATACATTGAATGTATTCAGAACACGTTTCGGAATTAGGAATCTGTGCTCCACGAACACAGGGTTGGTTCTAGTAGTATGTTCCAATTATATTTCGAACGCACTATGCATGACACGTAGCCGCTGGAACATCAACTGTAACACATTTTGGAAAAAAATAATATTCATCTGCATTATCGGCTTAATCTTCATCTTAAAAATAATTTTACAACCTGCTAAAGCATGAAAAACGATTTAAAATAGTTATTGGAAAGTTTAATTTGTTCCTGGAGCGTAAAACTTTTTGTTCATTATTTGAATTTTATACACGAAATTTTCATATCGCGCATGATCAAGTAGTTATAGCCAGTCTCCTGGAACAAACCTATAAAAATTTTAATCCTGAACATGATTCATTAGCACCGCGAACGCACATTTTCAAACTTATGTATCTAATGACAGAAAATGTTCAGGATATCTACCGCGAACAAAGCTGCTATTGGGTATTGTGTTGAAACTACTAAACAATGACGGTTGTTGAAGTGATAATTAGTTATTTTCTGTTGTTTTAAACTTATACTAATGGGAATTTTGCTTTTGCATTATTCTACGAGTGTTATTCGAAAAGTTTCAATTTGATATCTATGGTAAATGATTTATTAAGGTAAGTTACTAAAATACCAATTTTTAAATGGTGGAGGTGACAATAAATAAGACATCTGTGGAAGAGTTGTTAAGTTATAGGTTGTAAGCTAATAATAAACAAACTAACAGCCACAAGTTTATAATTTAGAACATGGTTTTGCTGGGAATTACGTTCAAGTTAAAACTTAGTGAAGTACAGGCAACTAATATTTGTAAAAACAAATTATTTGACAGTAAACATGGTTCTTAAGAAGATTAATAATAGGAAAAATTAACTTTACCTGACATATACCTCCATACAATCATATTGTAACATGTTTTTCACAACAGAATCAAGTTAAAATAAAAAAAAAACTTAAAATTGCATTAATAATAAAGTTTATATATCTTGAAAGTTGGTTAATTGTTAAATAAACAGAATATACTTTGTTGTTTATATTAGCATGATTCTAACATTAAAAAACAGTTGAATACTAGTAACAAACAATATACGAGGTATTTATTTTTTTATACTACGGTTATAGATTGTATAGAATAACTAATAAAATAACAGGAGTTGTAAATTCGATTTTTGTATGGGAACAATTTCAATTTGTATGCATAAACATATGATTGATGTCTAAAATCTTATAAACAAAAGCAATAATAGGGATATACACTACCGGTCAAAAGTTTTTGACCACTACATTCCATTCAATTTCATAATAAGACACTTTCTTATCTTTCATATTGCCCAGTGAGACATCTTTTTGTGAAGACATATTGAAATCATATCAAGAAACATCTTGAATTTATTAGAATACGAGGATGGTCCCAGAAGTACCTGGCCCATCAGAGAAAACAAAAATTTTGGAAAAAAAATCACCTCAAAATAGCCCCTTCATTGTTGGAAAAACGATGATCACCCAGCCATTTTTCAAGTTTGGTAACAGGAAATAATCTGACGGAGCTAAATCTGGCGAATAGGGTTCATGGGGTAGCAATTCAGACTTTAGTTCATTAATTTTGGCCATTGCAATAACAACACATTCTTCTTAGCTAAATGCGGCCGTTTTTGCTTGATTTCTTCGCTTGAATGTTGCAATAAGTTCACATAATAATCGTCGTTTATAGTTTTTCTTTTTTGAAGATAGTCAATGAAAATTATCCCACGCGCATCCCAAAAAAACCGAAACCATAACCTTGTCTGCAGATAGAACAGTCTTTGAATTTTGTTCCGCACTTTTTGAAATATCCACTATGTCTGCTAGCTCGCGCACTTTCAGTTGAAGATCGTGCAGTACCGCTTTGTGGATTTTCTTCAACATTTCTGGAGTCGTCACCTCATTTAGTCGACCACTGCGATGCTGGTCTTCGGTACGGCTTTGTTCAAAATCTGCAACCCAATATTTTCTTGTTGTGGAGCAGTCCCATTCAGAGTAGAATCTAATGCAGCTTTTATATTGGTTGGGCTGAAGCCTTTCAATCAATGACCAATTTTTTCCATATTTACAAAAACGTTCATTATTGATGGCTACCAAACAACTTCTAAATAACGTGGCGTCTTCAAACTTGAAACATATACTGTATCGATCGTGTACTTTCTGATACAGTGGTATTTTCCAAACAACTACCGCCATCTCTAGGTCAGGCCGGGTATTTCAGCGACCATCTTCGTAAGTAAGATATTTTTGATGGTTAATGCAACTTTCGAGGTTTTCGTATGATGAGGTAGTTCAGATTTTAGTAATATAAGGTCGTATTAGCTATTTTATGCTTGTATGTTTTCAGCTAAAACATGGGGCAAAGAATCAGATCCTCTGATATTGTGCCTTCATGGCATCATGGATAACGCTGGAAGCTTTGACAAACTAATACCTTTACTTCCTTCCAGCTACTATTATGTTTGTATCGATTTACCAGGACATGGAAGGTCGTCTCAATTTCCACCCCATCTACCTCTTCAAACCATCAATTTCCTTTTGGTATATAAAGAAGCGAGTAGATACTTTAAAAGGAAATTTATCATTATGGGACACAGTTATGGAGGAAAATTGGGCTTTTTCTATGCTCAGATGTATCCGGAATTTGTAGATAAACTTATTTTGCTGGAGTCAACGAACTTCTACCCGGTTTCAAGTGATAACTATATAAAATATTTAAACGATAAAACTAACAGTTATTTTAAAATCAACGATATTTTGAAATCCAAAAAACCACCTAAGTATACCCTAGAAGAAGCTTTGGATAGAGTACAAAATAATAGAAGTTTCAAGCCTGTTGAACGAGATGTTGCAGAAGCTTTGTTAGCGAGAGCTATAGAGCCGGTGGGAGCCCGCGTTAAATTTACCTTGGATCAAAGAATAAAAAATTTTATTGATCCTCTAAGGGATCATCGATATATGAGAGATTGCACGGAGGCTTGTCCGATAAAATGTCCCGCACTTATAATATTGGGAAAAGAAAGTACTCACCACAAAAAAATTATGGGACCTTTTATAAAATTGTTAGAGGCATGGAAAAATGTTGTCTTGGTAGTAGTTGAAGGCGGTCATGATGTGCATAATGAATACCCAGAACGTATTGCATTTTATATAAATAAATTTTTATTAAAAAATATTGCTAAATTGTAGTATACCGAAAAAAATGTTATTTTTCGTAATAAAACTTGTTTTTATGTCAAAAGCATCAACTTTTTGTGGTTATAAACCTCTAAAATTATAACTTCCCTTATGATATCAAGATTATTCAAGACTTATTACGACTCCCTTACCTCTTAATCTTTTTTTTTTGCCCAGATGTGGGGTGGAAGCTAATACCTTCCTCACAACGGGCGGGTGCAAATGCTGTGAGTTTGTGACTCTCGCCCACTAAACCACCCTCCTCAATCCTCGGGAGTGTCGTACGCCGGGAGGATAACAAATTGTCATTGCATCAGCGTACAACACTTAATCCTTTGGATTTTTGAGCTGTTTCTTAGCCTCACTCCTCTCCACCAGTCCGTCAAGACGGCACAAGAAAGTTACTGAGCCACTCCACCAACTTCAAGGTCTTACAGCTCCCAGGAGTGGTACCTCTTGATCTACTTAAACCGTTAGTATAAAAAAGTATCTTGCAAAGAAACATATTTGCAATTGAAAAAAATCTTTTTTGGTTACTGTAAACTAGTTTATGACGTGACAATTTTCTTAGTTGTGTCATTAATACCAAAGTTGGGTAAGATTAGGTTGGTTCGGAAGCAGAATAAATTTTTTATTCGTGTTAAATGCCACTACATTACTTGAGAAGTTAACTGCGATTTGCGTTCGTTTAGAGCACTAACTTTTAAACTCGAACTAGAATCAGCTACAACAACGGTTTTACATACATTTTTTGAAACTAGGGTAGCGAGGACCCTTAGATATGTCACTCTATGGCCGCCAGGTCGACGTTGGGATCAAGGGATGCGCAATCCAGTTAACGGTGCCAAATTGTGTTTACTTAATAATAATAGTTATTATTGTGGAGTTCGAATTCAGTTCGTGTTGTCTTGGTATTATTTAGAATGAAATAGTGAGATGAAAAGTTTTTCACAAAAAGACATTAACGAATGAAATTTAAAACAACATAATAATGGGAATATAAACATAAAGAACTAAAGAAATAAAATGGTTTAACGGCACATCGCAGCTACAGATTTAATTCGTCGTTTGTACGAAGATGGTCGCTGAATTAATAAGCCTGACCTAGAGATGGCGGTAGCTGCTTGGAAAATACCACTGTATTAGAAAGTACACAATCCATTTATTGAATGATTTGAAGTTTGAAGACGCCATGTTGTTTAGTATTTGTTTGGCAGCTATCAATAGTGAACGTTTTCAGTGAATTTGTAAACATGGAAAAATTGGTCATCGGTATGTGATAAAATACTAAAGGCGGTAGCCCAACCAATATAAAAGTTGAACCAGATTCGACTTTAAGTTAGACTGTTCCTTTGTTTATCAACAGTAAAATATTTGGTCAGAGTTTGAACGAAGCCATACGACCTGCAAATACCAATATCGCAGTGGTCGATCAAATGAGGTGACGATTCTATAAAGGTTGAAGAAAATCCACAAAGCGATCGTCGAATGAAAGTGCTTGAGACAGCACACAGTAGCCATTTCAAAAAATAGACATGAGAAATCTGTGCGCAAAAAAAGTACCGCGTTTGTCCACAATGGAACCAAAACAGCGTCGTGAAGAGTTTTTTCATAGAAATAAAGCCGAGTTTTTGCACCGTTTCATAACCATAGATAAAACATGGATCCGTCACTTCACACCCGAAACAAAAAAATTAACCGAATATGGAAAACCGGCTCCAAAGACCGTTCCACCCGCAGGCAAGGCATATATCTCAAAAAGAACTATTGGAACATGCGTTTTGAGCATTGCGCACATATGTCGTTGGTTGAGCGCTCAAATTTTACAATTGGAAAGCAACTTTTTGCGCAAAATAACCCGAAATTTTATGAAGTTCGAACACAATAAGTTCGTCGCGAGGTTGAACGAGTGCGCTCAAACTTCAATTTCTTCAGTTTCTATACTATAAAAATTTAATCCATTATTTTGTAATTTATTTATGGGCAGCAGTGGCCGATATGCAAGCATTAATAATATTATACTTTTTACGTAGTTAAAAACATGCGCAAACAAGCTGAGCTGATCGGTTTACCAAAATATTTCAACTTAATCTTTGAGTGCAATCTTTTGTACATGAAATATATAAATCTAGAGAAAAATCTTTTGGTTTAGCAACCAATCGAATGTCCGTAAGATCAGTTGAGCGACTTGAATTAAATTTACGTTCGCGCCCGTGCTGACGATTACGTTCAAGGTCGCATTGGGAACTGTTTATTAAGTTTTCAACTGTCATTTGTCATTTGTCACTCAATATTTTTCCTATACATATCATATGCATGGTATAATTGAGGAAAATAGATTTTTAAATGTTATTTCTATCCTAGAAGTCTGTTTTCATTGGCTAGGCGATGGAACGCGAGCGTTCGTGCTTATAAATACCAAATAAACCAAAATTAATTTACACCCTTCAGTATTAATTATAAAATGATTAATTATGTGTATAAGGGCGTCAGCGCGGGCGTAAAAGTTCACAAATTCTCCTTTAAATCTGTGGTAAATTTGTTGTTACATTATTGCAATGGAAGTAGATGAAGTACCCTGCAGAAGAATTAGTTGTGGCAGTGGAAAGTCCCTGCACATGCAGTATTTTGTGAAGCAGTCTTTAGTGATTAACGTTTATTTTTGTTTTATCTGATTCGTAATTGTTAAGTGAAGTTACTATAAATAATAATTGGAAATAAAACATACGTTATTTTAAATGAAATTTGTTTCTATTTAAACTGGTTTCTTCTCAAATACTATTGTATAGAAATGTATTGTATTTGTGTTCTTTTCCAGCAAAAACATGGGGTGATGAATCGGATCCAATAATACTGTGCGTTCATGGAATCATGGACAACGCTGGAAGTTTTGATAGATTGATACCAATGCTACCACCTTCGTTTTACTACGTCTGTATCGATTTACCAGGACATGGGAAATCTTCTCATTTTCCATCTCATCTCCCAATTCACACATTAAACTTCATTTTAGTATATAAACAAGTGTCGATATACTTTAAAAAGAAGTTAATCATTTTGGGGCACAGTTATGGAGGACAGTTGGGTTTTGTTTATGCCCAAATGTATCCCCAATGCGTAGAGAAACTTATTATGTTGGATACAGTGACTATATACCCAGTACCAATCAAAATTTTCGTTGATTATTTGGTTGATAGATTAGAGAACTATTTTAAAATTGGTGATAATTTGAAAAACAAACAGCCACCTACTTATACACTAGAACAGGCTTTAAATAAAGTCCAACATGGTAGAAATTATAGTAGTATAAAACGGGAAACCGCCGAGGTTTTATTAAAAAGGGCAATAGAACCAGAAGGAGATCGTTTTAAATTCACTTTGGATCAGAGGATGAAAAATTTCGTAAATCCCTTGAGAGACCACCGGTATAATATGGAATCTATGAATACTTTTCCAGTCAAATGCCCCATACTAATGATTTTAGGTAATCAAAACGGGTTTCAGTTGAAAATAATGGATCCTATTATAAAATTTTTGAAAAAATGGAAAAATGTTGATGTGAAAATAGTCGATGGTAATCACGACGTTCACAATGATTATCCAGAAAAAGTGGTATCTTATATAAACAATTTTCTGTTGTTGAAAAAAGGAAAATTATAAAAAATATAGTTACTAATTATTTATATAAAGATAAATAATAAAAATGTTGCGGAAAAATAATTTCTAGATGATATTTATCACAACCCTTATCACAATAATGAATCAGATGAAACAAACATGAATGTCGATTACTAGTTTGAGGTTATGTCAAGGGCGTACCCAGGTCGTTTAAAAAAAATGTGTTATTGAATTGATGTATTGAAATACATCATTTTTATTGAGTTTGGTGTTTCATTTATTCGTTACGAAATAGTATCTGCCATACCACAGCTCAAATCCTAGGAACGCCACTGGATTATATCAAAACTTTGGTATGGAGTATGTTCCATTCAACACCCACGATATTCGCGGAATTTTCAAATCTCAAAGCAAAAAATATGTGAAACTTTCATTATTTGATGCGGCAGTTTAATAAATAATTATTGAAATTCACTATTAAGACCTATAACATCCCAAATAAGTCATGTGACTGACACACAGATGGCGCTGCTATTGTCAAATCCATATGACGTTTATGAAGTACCAACTTGTGTCAAATGACATTTCATTTCGATTATTCAGAAAAAAGTGACAGCCAATTAAATGAAGCTACTTTCGTTATTTTCAAAACAATTTCGTGTGTTAATTTATTGAGTGTTATTCATCGAAAAAAACATTTTGTTATTGGTATGCTAAATTAGAACGTGGTCGTACAAACACCGATGATGGTGAACGTTCTGGTCATCCAATTGAAGTGGGTTACTCCAGAAAACATCAAAGCTGAGACTTTAAAGATATCAGAAGTCAGTGTGTTTACAATTATGCATGAATGTTAGACCATGAGAAAGATTTTTTCAAAGTGGGTGCCGCGTTTACTCACAGTCGATCAAAAACAAAAACGTATTGATGATTCAGAGCAGTGTTTGGTCATGTTTACACGGAATAAATCAGATTTCTTGCGTCGATATTTGACAATAGATGGAACACGAATCAAAACGATCATCATCTGAGTGAACAACAGCCGGTAAACCACCTCTAAAGGCGCAAAAGTCTACTGGAAGAGTTGTAGCTTCAGTATTTTGGAATGCGCTTGGAATATTGTTCATGGGCCATCTCCAAAAGAAAGAGATAATCAATAGCCAAAACTACATAAAGTTGATGGATCGTCTGAATGCAAAAATTAAGGAAAAACGGCCTCAATGCCAAAGTTTCACCAAGACAATGCAACCAATTCACAAGTGGATAGCAAATATAGTTAAATTAAACGAATTACACTTCGAATTGCTTCCTCGTCCACCATAAAGACCAGATCTGGCCCCGGTAACTACTGGCTATTCACTGATCTAAAAAAAATGCTCCCCGATATTCCAAATTAAGCAATAAAGGTGTAGAAGTATAGGCCCTGGGAAATTATTTAATGTTGATATGTATGACTCTAAAAAATCAGAAATTTATGAATAAATAATTAAAAAAAATGATGTTGCTGGATGAAATTATTTATTTATTGTTCGAGATTTATTATTTCACAAATAATAACATTTTTTAGGGGGAATTTCTATTAGTTGTGGGGATTTTAGGGATTTCTGATTAGGGCTTTGGGGAGATAAATTTTTGACAGTTGGGAATACTGTCCAAATAACGTAACCAGGCATCGAAAATACCTGCTGACGTTCATAGATTATATTTTTATATACTTTTTAAATTGATTAGAGTGTATAATCGAAAGGGCAATATCAAAGTGGTTTTTTAATAATGTATGATCCCTGTATCATCAAATATTTTCAAAATAAAATTGTTATAGTCCATTCACACAATGTAGTACAGATTTATGTATATAATTATGTTCATAACCTTATTTTTTTTCAAATTTTTTTCAAATGTCAAATATATTTATATTTTTGTGCTACATCGCGCACTTTTTTTATCAATAAATCATAAAATAAATGAAATAAAAAAGACAAAAAGCTATGTAATGTGTAAACGTCACTAGCAATCGATTCAGTTACATTGTTTTGAATCGATTTTTAACAAAATCGATTATCAATCTCGAAATAGTTGATTATTAGAAATAGATTATTAAATTTAATTATGATCATTCACCCCACGTTTTGATTGACTCTTATATCTTTTAGCTAAAACATGGGGAGAACCAGAAGACCCTCTAGTTCTCTGTTTCCACGGTATTATGGACAACGCTGGTACTTTCAATCGATTAATGCCCTATTTACCCAATACGTTTTATTACGTTGGTATAGATTTACCGGGTCATGGTAAATCTTCCCATTTCCCACCACACGTTCCCATTCACGTGTTTAATTTCTTACTAACGTACAAACGTATAAGCGAACATTTCAAGAGGAAATTTATTATATTAGGCCATAGTTTTGGAGCTCAAATTGGATATATTTTTGCTCAGTTGTATCCAGAAAAAGTTAAAAAACTGATTATGTTGGACTCAATAACAGTATTTCCACAAACAGCGTTAAATTTTGCAACGTACCTTAGGGATAAAACTAATTTTTATATTCAAATTGAAAAGAAAATAACCAACGGTGTTCCACCTAGTTATACAAAGGAAGAAGCTCTGCACAGATTGCATACTGGTAGAAGTTACGCTCCAATCAAATTAGAAGGAGCTGTAGCTTTGCTAGAAAGATCTATAAATGAAATCGATGATGGAAAATATATATTTACATTAGATCAAAGAATAAAAAATACCATTGTACCTCTAAGGAATTTAAGGTAAGAAATTTTAATCGTGAAATTGTCTCAAAAAAGTTGTTCGTTCCAAAAATTAACTTGTATCAAATTGGATAACTGTAATTTTCAGAAATGTTGCAGAGGCAATCGAATATTATCCAGTACGTTGTCCGTTGCTTATAATCTTAGCAACAGAATCTACTTCTCAACAAATTTATTTCAGTTCAATACTACAGTTATTAAAAAGACAGAAAAACGTGCGAATTAAGTATGCCGAAGGAAACCATGACGTCCACAATGACTATCCAGAAAGAGTTGCACCATTAATCAATAAGTTTTTGTTGTATAAATCTAATAAACTGTAAATTATGAACCAATCATTTTTTACGTAGTACCGATTATTTGATGCACCCTCGTAACATTATATCGCTATATAAAATAATTAGATAATATATACTTATCAAAAAAAAACAATTAGTAACAATAATAATTTATAGAAAATATTACGCCAAATGACCTTGATTCCAATATTCAATGTAAGTAGCTTTAGAAACTTTTCTTCGCGTTCATTCGACTTTTTAGGTTATATACAATAAAACCAACAATATGAACGTAGATAAACGGAACAATAATTTGGGTATCAATGAGTTTCAAATACCAGTTCCATGGGGACATATTGCAGGTAAGTTTAATATTTAATTTATTCCTAATTTACATTTTCGATAATTATCCAAACCAACGTATACCAATTTTTGAAATATTTGAGGTTAGAATGAATGATTATTCATGATACTGAATATCAACTCGTTTATAATATTATAATAAAAACAATGTTAAACATTAATAATGGTTTTTTAGTTATAAGATTTTATATGAAAAACATTTAATATGAGATCGTTCAATTCTATTTCTCATAGAGTACATTAAGTTACAGCGCATAAAAAATACCGAGGGTCTTTAAAAAGTACTACTATTAAAAGTTTTGAAATACAAATATAATAGATCACGAGATAAAAAATATCGTCAAATTGTAACCAAAATAAAGAAATACAAAACTAATTTTGAAAATATAAAATATCTTGTTTATAAAAGTTTATTATTGAAAGTAAATTGAAACTTTCCACTTAACTATATCTAATTTTGTAATGTTGCTTTTGATATTTTAGTAAAAGCTTGGGGAGACAACAAAAATCCACATGTCTTGCTATTTCATGGAATTGCAGATAATGCAGGAAGTTTTGATAATCTAATTCCATACTTATCAGCTAGCTTTTATTACATTTGTGTCGATCTTCCTGGACATGGATTCTCCTCGCCGTTTCCACCACATTTACCTATACATTCAACAGATTTTCTCATAGTATTCAAATTGGTGGTCGACTATTTTGAAAAACAAAAGTATACCATAATAGGACACAGTTACGGAGGTCAGATTGGTTTGCTGTTTGCTAGAGTGTATCCACAACATGTGGAAAAATTCATATCTCTAGACGGTTTGGTTTTGTTTGCGATAGAAGCAAAAGAATCCATGAAAATTCTAAAATCGCGATTAGAAAAGCATGAAGAGATAGTTGCAGCCAAGCCTGAAACTTATACCTACGAAGAAGCTTTAAATCTGATTTCCAAAAATAGATTTCATGGTGAGGTTTTAACTAGAGAAGCGTGTGAACCTTTGTTGAAGAGATGTTTGCATTTACAAGGTAACATTTAATCATTTTTTATACTAATTTTTTCATGCCAATAACGGATGACTTTTACAGCGCCCCAATAAATTTATTAGCTGCTTTCCAGTATTTCCAACACATTATTGGAGCTTTTTCCTGTATACTACTCATTTTATTATAATCTATTATTGTTTATTAACTATTACAATTTTAGTTTTTAAATTGTATGTTTGATGGTAAATGAAATTTACTTTATTATCACTGAATACATTCGAAAAGCTAATTACTTGAGCCCTGTTATTCTTATTTAGACTCAAATATAGGTCAATATTAATTGTAATTCGCAAAAAACTCAAATAAATTTATTTATTAATGGTGGAATGCAAGTTAGGGTTTCTTATAGCAGCACTGATTCTTGATAAAGCCCTAACTTTGAACTTCTCTTTTTTATAAAGAAAATGAGTTAATTAAGAACTGAATGTATTCGCTTGTGTTTAAATAACATGAGAATGATCAGAATTAATGGGATTTTGAGTGAATGAGTGCCTTTGTTTAAAAGTTTTAATACTGAGAATAGAATAAAGAAACTTTCTGTTAAGGTACATGGTTAATCAAACAAATCACTCGTAATAAAAAAAGGCTTTATTAACTGTCAATAAGAAAAATAAAAGAAACATCTTTACAAATGAACAGGACTGGGGCCTGTCAAGTCACACGTTGTGCGCATGAGCTCTTCCAAACATACAAGAGATCATGCGCTCTCCGCACAACGATACACATGCGCACAAATATAAATGTAGTACTCTCAACACTTTCACTTCTGAATTATGAAAGTAGTGAAGAGGAACATGCGAAATAGGAAAGTTTCAAGAGGGGCGACACGTGTGAAGTTAGACGTATGAGTGGCTGCCTATCCATTAGGTTCGATCTTCAAGTGAAATTGTAATCCGAACAGGAAAAAAATGATTAAGAGAGCGAGTTTTTTTTAATTCAAAAAATTATGGGTTATATTGATTATTAATCATTAAATATCTTCTTTATTCAAAAATGTTAAGCAGCTGTACTACTTTCAATAAAATCCTTATATTTGTGTATAGAAACAAAAACTTTGAAAATATATCTTGTAGATGATCTTATTCAAAATATGAGACATTCTACTAGAAATTTTGACATATTTCTAAATTCTGTCTCGTAGAGGCAAAGATGAAATTCTAGAGAAAAGAAGAAAAACTTTACCTAAATTCTGTGTCGTAGATTCTTTGAGCACACATAGAACTGACTAGAATATTTAAAATCACTCCAAAATATTGGAGAACTTCATAATCATATAGACAAAGGTAGAATTATAGGGAAAAGAAGAATAACTTAACCATAAGACCAAACGAAGATTGCATTGCAGGTTTTTGTATGCTTCTGATTGCCGATAAATATATTTAAAAACTTTGTACAAATTTCCTCCACGTGTTTCATGAATTGCGTGGATTTAATTTCGATAATTGACTGCACAATATTACGTTTGTTGCTCATTTAATTATAATTTTATTGCTGCACATTTCTAACCTCTCTGATCATGTAATTAATGACAGCTTGACGTGTTTTCGCGGGCCTTGTTGCCGATTCTCAACACTAAAGGTCTAATTACACTACAAGACCTTCAGATTTTTCCTTCTAATTGGACTATATTATTGATCTCCGGTTCATTGGATGAGATTAAAACGATGAAAAATCAATTTGTATGGATAAATATGAAATTAGTTAATTGTGTTTTATCATATTTCAGATAACGGAAGGTATATCATAACCACAGATCAACGTATAAAGTCTTATATAAATCCTCTTCATGATATGAGATATAGAATAGAGACTTTAAAGTACGATCCCATAAAATGTCCAACTTTAATGATATATACTAAACTCAACGACCGACCAAGGAAAAAGTACCATAAGTTGCTGGAAAAACTGCACGCAAATAAAAACATTACCGTTCAATATATTGATGGAGACCATGATATACATAACAAGAAACCGACGGCAGTAGCTCCTTATATAAATAAATTTTTGTTAATACAAAAGTCTAAAGTATAGTTTTTAAAAAAATTAACCGCTTTTTCAAGTATCTATAGGTAGTTGTCGAAACAAAAATTTCCAATTTTCTTGTTTAATTTCTGGCGCAGTCAATAGGATTTCAAGATCTACAGTAAAACGACTCAATATCATATAGTGAGTTTGGAAATAATATCTGCCCGGTTTGTAATCGTAATAAAACACGCTAATTTGGCGATTACAAATTGATACCAACAGTTTATTGTGATTTGTGCTAACTGACACTGGTGGGTCAGATAGATAACCTTTTATCAGGGTCAGTTATCCCTAATCTCGATCATATTATATTGTTGGATTGTGAGAGCAACAGACGTTAAAATATATTATTTTTAAGCTAATACCATTAGCTTGAAGATTTTACTAATTTCGAGTTGTTTTTTACCGGTTACTTGCGATTGTATGGGTGTCGCCCTGATTCGTTTTTTTCGCGCATGATTATATATATAAACAGATATTTGTTAATGGAATGACAAATATCACCACGTCGTCGTTTATAATCTGTGATCATCTTTAACTAAATCGTGTTATTTATTTTTGGTACGCTCCTAACTCTAACGGCGAGTCGCAGATTGTCGTATGATTAGCAATACACACCTCCTTGAACTAGACATGGGAATAAATAGAATAACACATCAATTATTAATTTATTTACAAACATTTATTAATTTAAATATAAAATTTCATATATGTACCGTTTCTTTGCATTTTTATGCTAATACCATCTCCTAATTGGATTTCTTTTGGTTCCGCAAAGAAAAAACAAGTCTTTTTAAAATGTATACTATTCAAAGTCGAGTATACAATGTCTTCGTAGAATTGTATATCGTACCACAACAATAAGGCGTTTGTCACTCCGCCTCTGGTGACTATTATATCTTTGGATTTCACCCCGTCTCCTTCTAATTGAAATTTAACCGGAGGCGAATGCTCTGTGTACATCAATCGTTCTAAATTCGGATGCTCGTAACCCTAAAAATCGTTCGCGCTGTTAAAAATTTGGCGCGGTCAATAGGATTTGTTGAAACTTACCGAATATTCGTTGATAATTTCGGCGATTTTGAATTCTAAGACATTCTCATCGTCAACTCTGTTACAAAATTCAATATACGGCGAACTGATCAATTGAACGACGATAATCAAACTCTGCGGTATGTTTATCGACGTTCCTATTTCGCTTTTTTTAAAACAGCAATTTTCCAACGATCCATCAACGTTAATTGTATCGAAAAAGAAAATGCACGTTTCTTGACCCGCGGTGATTTCTAATTCGCTGACAATAATGAATCGTTCTTTCGGTATGTGATTCACGGACAAAACGTATTCGAAAAACGTTTTATCGGCTTCTGTTTTGATCGGATGGTAAACTGTAGAACAATTATTTTTGGCTAGTAAGAATCCTAATAACGGACAGACGTTGTTATCGACAACCTATAACAAAAAAAGTTCATTTGGTTTCAAAAAATCAACAAACACGCTACCCGCAGTACAAATCATGCAAAAACCATTTATATAATAAAGGTTCTCAAACTTTTTTGCTTCAAAGACCACTTTCAAAATATTAATGGCTTTCGATGGACTACAGATAACATCCTATATGAAAGAAACCTTCCAGAAATGTTTTTAGGATGATTGCATTGCCAAAAATGTTTTTAGTCTCTTGTTACTCTGTATTTAATAAAAGTATCCTAACTATTTGATCACAACTCGTATACTATATAAAAAACTTCAAGTTTAGAAGTTTTTCATATAGTGTTAAAAGAAATGGAAAATATACTAAAAGGAAAACGTTTTCTGAAAATTTCTGATACTGGTAAGACCATGACAGGGTAGATAACATCCTATATGAAAAAAACCTTCCATAAATGTTTTTAGAACTGTTGCATTGCCAGAAATGTTTTTAGTCACGGATTTAACGATGATTGCATTGTAATAAATGTTTTTAGTCTCCTTTTTTACTCTGTATTGAATAACAATAAGTCTCCCTACTATTTGATCACACCTCTTAAACTAATTTAGAAGTATTTCATATAGTATTGTGTTAAATGGAAATTAAAGATTTAAACTTGACGAAAATGAATAATGATACATTATAAAAAGAAAAAGTTGAAAAATTTGCATTGTCACATTAACAAACCCATTATCTGTTGCATATTTTCAATTGATAGCACCATTGATAAGATGGTGTATATAAATTGGAATGTTGTTATGAATCATAAACTGCTGAATTATCAAAACAAATACATTGATATAAATATATTTATGCTGCAGTACAAAATCACGTTGGGAAAATTCTAATAAAGAAATAAAAAAAAATAAGGAAACCACAAGAGATAAGTAACACCACTACCACTAAACAAATTATTATCATCCTCAGAGACTGAAGATAAACTATTTGTGAGGGAATTAGAATCTACATTTAGTTATGGCTACTTCTTCTATAGTTGTAGAAAAAATACAGTGTGCTACTCGATTAGATTTTACTATTACAGCCATAACATTACTACAAATGATACAAGTAAAAGAAATTGATGGAATCTGAAGGTGTCTCAGAATAACAAAACTATTAAGGCCCATATCATGTTAATATTTGTCGTAGGAAACCGAGAGGGGTTTCATTTTATAGAAAATTTAATTTATCCCAAAAAAGTTTATAATGAAAATTTCCCAATTTTAATCAATACAAAAGTTATTAGTAAAAATCTGTAAAAAATACGACAAAATCAATTTTTCGTCCACAATTTTGTTTACACGCCAACCCGAGGTTTCTAATAAGAATGAGAATCACGTTTTATATAAAATAAATAAGTAAATCCAATATGGAAATCAAAAAATACTTCCAATTACTCTAATCCTACAAAAAAAATATATATTCAAAATTGTGACTTTTTAGTCATCACTATGATTAATTTATATGCTAATACAACCTAGACTGAATATATTATTAATATAAACGTGAAATAGTGGCACTAGTTTAAATTCAAACAAACATAATCTAATTGGAACTTAAGTGCATATTAATATTACTTACAGTGAGATTTGTATTCCAAAACTTCTGCGCTAAGGCGCACACACAATCAACCAGCTTCTGATCATTCAAAAATGTTACAACTTCTTTTGAAACTTTGTAACATGTGTGATCGCCGGCGGCGGTCTCCAACAAAGTGGCATTTATCCCACAATCTCTAACTGTAACTCTAACAGTTACAACAGTTCCTTCGACAACTCTAACTGGATGATCCAAGCAAACAATGGCTTGTTCCCAGCAAGTGACTTGTTCTTCGTCCAATGGATTAGTAGTAATGCTTATATTTTCCGTCAGATTCAAATCGAACCATATTGCAAAAGCCTGTAACTCTCCCTCTTCGATGCACCTCAACTGAACTATTTTTTCGTGTGAATCGTCGTTCAACATTTCCGTGATTTGTTCTAAATTGTAGAAATCTATATCGAACACTTGATGGATGTCAGTCATGTATTTAACATCCCTTTCTAATAAAGTTTCTGCCTCGTATGGTTCTAAATCATATTCTGTTAAGCAGACGTTTTCAAGATTCAGTAGTTTTAAGGATTTAGCATTAGTCCATTTATGTTGTTTAACTAGATCAGGACAGCTTAGACCTGAAATTTTATAACTAATAACTTACAATACAGAAATTTTAAAAAATCTCTTATACCTGTAACATACAATTTTGCCCCACAAGGAATTATTTTATAATCCTCTTCCGTTCTTAAAACGGTTGAAGCATGGTATATACTTTCTAAAGCCCTTTCACCAAATAGGGCACAATCAAATACTTCAGTTACTAACAAATTGCATTTATCTGGTGGTTCTAGAAATACGATGACAAAAATATTTCAAATTTCGATATCAACACTCCTAAAACTTACCTTCCAAATCTGTAGAATAGCAATGAAGCACTTTAACATTGGTAACTTCATTCTTCTTGATCACATCTAAGCACATATTATACAATTGTTTATTTTCTTCAATCGCCACAATGGAAGTTCCAGGTAATTGTGCTGTTATGAGGCTTAAAAGTCCACATCCTGCTCCAATATCCACGACATGCTTATATCCTTCTTTAACCACAGATTTAATGGCGTTCTCGTAAGCTAAATTTCTACTTTTATCATTGAGCATTCTAAAATGCCACCTCGGTATCTGGTGCCATTTCACGTGCATCAAATTGATTTCAGCAGGGAGATAATTCTTATTAACTTTGACAGCTCTTTCTAGGTATCTTCGAGCTATATCAATCTCAGATATCCTTTAATAGAATTTAAAAATCTAAATGAGAATCAATTGAAATGCTCGGCAATATAGCATTTCTAGGTTAAGTTAATACTTTATAGCATGTTCTTTTTCATGTTTTTTAATAGTTTAGAACAGACGTGATGTTGAAAACTTATTCTCAAAGTGTTTCCCTATGTATTGAGCACTTCTAGATTAGTCAAGTGTTATTGAAAAATATATTGAGCTGTTTTACCTTTCAAATGCAAGTTTACACATTTTCCATTAAAAATATCATTATGGCAAAAAGTGAGATGAAATATGAGTAAACTTAACTTAAATGCAATGAAAAGTGTAACTAAAAGCAATTTGTCAAACCAAAATATATAGATTTGTAAAAGTTTTGTAAATGGGTGTAAAAGACAGTAATAAAATGGAAACTGATACAGTAAATTGTATTATAAATATAAATTCATAAATGTGTATATTTAAACACAATAATATTCGTGTTTTTATCAAAATTTTATGAAAATTGGGACAAAAAGGCAACTCTGCATATCCTTGCATTAAATAATAGATACTAAAACAGAGCATACACTAACAAGATAACAATATTCTTAGAAACCTCAATTGTAACATTAAGATAAATCAGAATTGACTTAGGTACTATTAGATAATGAAATATGAAATTGAGGTCACTACTTTTTCAGAAATTCAAAATACACCTTTAGTGTTTAGGCTATTTCTAGGATTTCCACCCAGTTGAAACTAATCCTACTTATAGTAATTCACAATTTTCTCTAGTCCAGGTGATATACAAAAAATTTTGAGTACAAATTTGATAAAAAAAATAGTTATTATATAAATAAAACATTTGATTAAGTAACATGAATTATAGTAAAAAAATTGTATTGAAAGAAAAATAATGTGGAAGATAGATTAATAAATCTGACTTAAAAGAATTATTACATATGAATGAAACTTCAAATTAATATAGAATTTACTCACTTGAACATATATGCTCCCAAATTATTTAGGATCACATAATTGTCGGGGAAAAGATTTAAAGCTTGAATATAACATTTGAGAAGTTCTTCTATATTTGAAGTTTCTTCTAAAACGGCTCCCATCTTACAAACGAGTTTAGTAAAAACCGTTTGAACGGCAGAAGTAGAATTCGAAGGGTCGTTCAAACTTTCGAAGTAAAGAACGAAGTTTTCGTAAGCTTCAGCATAATCATTCTTAACACAGGCTTGTTTGGCCTTCTTCAAATAAAAGAGACTGTTATTTTTCTTTTGATGTTCACCTAGTCGGGGAACTCTTGATGCCATTTCTGGTTTTTTATTTGTTTGTCGTAACATTTATGCCTTCTTTTCTTTAGTAATCAATCTCAACATTTTTCCTCGCACTCATCAAAACTATTCTGTCACCTCCTAGCTCCAACCATTTAAATGTCACTGTCAAAAACAGCTGTCGAAAGTACATTTCGATAACCCGTTCCATTAATTAATGAATTTCATTTCATGATTATATGAATTAAATTATGTTGATATATTTTTTTTTCCTTGTTATATATGTGATTTTTAGTGGAGAAAATAAAATCTAGAAGAAATATACATGAAACGTCTAATTTTTTTATGTTTTGAAATAGTACACGATTATTTTGTATGAAGGAATAGGTACTTCACTGGTACATTGGAAACTTTGTTCATACCATTGAAGTTATGTAAAAACATAATTCAAAAATAATATTATTTTTACAATTTAAGTTTGACAGATCTCTAACAATAAATAATTTACCGAACGTATCCTGAAAAATGACTTCCGCTGTCAAATTTGAAATTTGATAAACAGAAAGTTTGTTATTTTGAATTTAAGTGAAGTTGTAGATCACAGAAATCTAGCCTCCGAAGTAGGACAATTTCTGTTAGTGCTGTTAGAATTTTTCATTATATTTCGTATCTTGTAATCTAATAATATGAATACCAACGAAGTACTAAAATTTGTATCAACTATAAGTAATCAAATAATAGAGGAAATTAACTCATCTTCCGAAATATTTGAGAGAGACCTTAAAGATTACAAAAATGTACCAATAAAACTACAGCCTCTACCTATAATTTTGGATTTCCTAAACAAAATTGATAATAAAACAGCTGAAGATAAGTTGGACAAAATGTCTAATAAAAACAGCATATTTTTAAATAAACTCGAGAAAGAAAAGGTAAGTTCATTTTCCATTTAGTATTAATCTTTTGTAGTACTATGAATTTAGGATGAATTACAACAAAAACTGGATGATTTAGAAAAATGCAATATTGAAGCAGAAAAAACAGTAAAAACTTTAGAACAAAAATTAATGAGTCTTAAAGCTAAACAATCAAAAATGGATAAAAAAAGGTATTACTACTACTACTATTATTTATCAAGTTATATAACGTCAAGAACTGATTTATTTGTAGGGCTGAAATATTAGTCTACAAGTTACTGACTAACACAACTTTTTGTTATGAATCTAATTGTGTCAAAGGCTGTATCCTTTACAAAATAATGCTGTAGTTTTATTTCAAATTTCATTATTACATTGAAATAATTTTAAAAAACTATTTAGGCTAATAATATTATTTCCATCCATAAATAATCATAGGATTGTTAGGACACTTTTTTCAATGGAAAAAGTAGAATTTAATGTGTTTCTTACATAATGTTGAATGTAAAAAAGTGAAGAGTGAGTTTTAAAGATCATATCATTAAAAATGTTGTTAAAGAACATTTAAAAAACTGCTGAATTTACAATTAAATATTCTTTAATGAAGATCGACAAAAAAACAATAACTCACAGGTGCGTGCTCAGATTTTTGCTCTGGGGTGATCAGGATATAAGTCCAAGGAACCTTCGGGGGATCTGAGAGGTAAAATTTAAAAAAAGTTTTTTAATGGTGTTGTTTTGGTTCTTTAGAGAGTGCTATTTGTAGCTTTACAAAAATAAATTTACTATGTAATTATGAGGCTCAAAATTATTTATAAGATATCAGCTTTTGATGTACTTCTATTGTTTCTGACTAATTTCATTTTTAGTTTGTTTTACCAATACCTGGGTTGGTAACTTCAAATTATAACTTGATATTCTTGTTCATTGAGATAAATATGATCTGACTTCAGTACTATTTTTTTTTTTCATTTTGTGGAGCAGTCACTTTTCCCTAAGATTTCTTTTCTCCCTAAAAGTGGTTTCATGAAGAGTTTTTATTAGAAAATAGGATCCATATTGTTTTTTCTTAATAAAATACAGATGTTATTGGTGAATCTCCGGAAAAATTTAAGTGTTTTGATTTGAATCCAAAGAAATTATCTTCCAAAGAAATCACTGATGCTTTATATGAAACATTGAATAAAGTTTATAATGATCCAACAGAAGAAGAAGAAAAAGATGAAGAGAAAAAGTTGCAAAATTAAATACAAACTTAAGAATATCTTTGATTTATCTTTTACACCAAGTTAAGTATCTTAAGTAATTTTACGCTTTGTATAAATTCCTAATAAAAACATTTTACTACAAACTTTTGTTTTACTTTTTGTTAAAACTACAGGAGTTTAAAGTCATTGTTATTTTATACGTTTACAAAATATTGGGAAAATTTGCTTAACTTGGTTTTAATATAAGCAAATTTTTCATAAATGATTCAATAGTAAGTTTATTCAAAGGAAGCAAAATGGATTTTTGTGATGAATTAGTCAATTTAAAGGAAAGATTTGGGTAAAATAAAATTCAATAATGATATAAATACAATTTTTATTATAAATTCATATACCTACACAACATTATTTAGCAAAATGTCACAAAACATAATAGATTTAATTATGATTGACAATAAGATTAAATTTATGTAATAATGTTAAACAAGAGGCCAATGCAAATGCAGTCATAAATAATCCACAAATAAGAAATGTTAAAAAGGACACTTGGAAGATTAAGGAGTACAATACGTAGAAAAAACCTAAAAAAATTAATTTATAGTTTCAACTCTACTACGATTCAGTGAATATTGTAACACCATTCATTCATATTGCCACTCATTCCAGAACTTTCTATTTAATCTGAAATTTTTCTAAATTAACACGTGTCAACTCCTATTCCTGACATGTGCTGTTTCTATAGCACAAGAATATATTATTCAGTAATTCAAAATATCTTCAATAACTTACAGTTCAGTTTTTTCAATAACTGCGTAAACATACAGGGTAAGGTCAAGTTATAAGAAAAAGAAGAATAAACTATCTAACCTAGAGGCTTATACCAGTGCACATCCAAAGTTCGAGGGATGCCATTTTGATCCTTGCATGAATTACTGCATTGTCAAGTGTGTGTCATGAAATTATGAGGTGATTCAAAATATTCAGCTTTTCACCCAAATTATGTTAAAATAGTTAGTTTAGATTGAAATGGTGATAACAAGTCAACTGGCAACTGTTGTGTTTGTTATTACAGCTGATTCAATAATGAAGATTATTTTCTGAAGGCACGTCCTCGGTTTTTTTGAAGTTTTGGTCACAGATTACGCAGTTTTAGTTTATACTGTCAATTATTGAACAATGTAGTTGTTAATTTCTGTTTTTGTTTTTAAGTTCACTTATTTTCTGAATTGCTCGTTTCAATAGTGTGTTTGAAATTTTTATGTTCAGAAGTGACGTTTGAATTCTATAAATAACCGTATTTTCAAATTTACCGCCAAAACAAAAATAAAAATGAACGGTATTAGTACGTTCACTCTCATTCTCCCCTCCATATCTCTCATCTAATCTCGTTACAATACGAAGTTGATAAAGGATAGATTGATTAGTAGGAAGTCGTTAAATTGCTTGTTGAATACGAACCGAAGATTAAGCAATGTTTACATTCAATTTGCACCATTCGCGGTTAACTTTTGTTTTATATCCCCTTTTTAGATTAAGTTTAGGTTAAGAAAACATTTGAGCAAGGATAGAGTACGTATCTAGATTATTGTTGAAGATTTTAGTTAAGTAAATTTAGAAGAAAAAACACTCTGTATACTATTCGATATTCCATTCTATTTTGATGGTTTTTCTATGTTCTCATCTCACGGCTTTTGACAGATGACGTCACATGTACATCGGACAACCTATCCTTTACCAACCTTGGCTACACCACATTAAACTCTCTACTTCCTTTTCCTTGATATATTTCAGTGTTACCAATATTGTTATATTGAAAATGTTCTCACTAAAATTACTTTGAAAATATTCATTTTCTTTAATAGTAAAACCATCTATTTTGGAGAAAAATCTACCTTTAGTTGATAACGCGTTGCTTAGGTCTAATATCACTTTGAGCGGTATTAAGGCTGTTGCTGTAACAAATGGCAGTACACCAATGCAAATACTAATAACTACTAATAAAGTTGTCGTGGGTCTTTCAGCTCCAAAAGTCCTTAAGCATGTTCTCACAATCCTGATACATCTTTGTGTGATACCTATAATTCAAAAGTGAAACGCGATTTGTATGTAATAGCATAAATTATTGCTATTTTAATATGAATTTTAAGTATTTATAACAGTTTTGTTATTTAGTATAAACCTAATTAAATAAAATTACTCAACCCTCCTAAATGTTTCCAAATTAGATGATAAAGTGAGTTTATACAGATATGTCAACAAATTTTTTAGTGAAAACTATTTTTATAAATAGTTCGACCACAAAAAATATAGTTTTCAGAGTATTGCGATAATAGTAGAAGATTTTGATTGTTTAATATTGATTTTGAGGTTAGGGATATGTAATTAAATGTTATAATTTGAAATTTTAACTATACCTTTCAAGTATACTAAATTAATTTTAAACAAATAACAATTAACTAACCTAAAATTACATTGAGAGGATTAATAAATACCCCATACATTTTTTTTGTGACAAAAACTGAGAATTACAAATTATTATACCCATATATCCACTCTAGGCACATCACAACAAATGATGACGAATTTCTATCGCAAATAGATTAACAAAAAACATCTTATCTATATATGTAAATTACTTTTATAGATATTTCAAGTATTGAGTAGTTGGATAGTCGGACTTAAGACGTATATTATTAGACTTTTCTAAATTATTGTACAACGAAAATATTACGCGATAACTTTAAAAGTGGAAAAAATATTAAAATATAAATTTTTTCATGTATTTAATAGATCCTCATTTTTTTTGTTGTGAATATAGTTTTAACTAGTCTTCAATAAATAATTTACCACTTAGGTACTGGCTAATGTAGTAATGCAGTTCGCCGAAGCGTAGTGGTTAGAGTACAAGCCTCACATGCGGGAGGTCCTAGGTTCAAACCGCGCCCATTCAATTTCTTTTTCTACTTATGTAGTAATAATTATTTTTAAATGGCATTCTTGCATGTCATAGAAAAGAGTTGACAGACTTGATAACTGTACAAAGGGCACCTTTAGTATTATCGGTGTAAGTAATTAAATTCGTCTGTTGTTTAGTTAGTTTGCTCTAATCTTCTAGTGCTTGAAAATTGAAAAAAATTACCATTATACTTCTGTGTTTTATTAAAATTTTAACTAGTGGAAAAAATATTGTGTGCAATTCGTGTGTAAAGGTCTTTTGTAAATTAATGTATTTGTCGGATGATCCGCAGGCTCACATTCGTTGAAAAAAGGCTACTTTACACACTTGTTACATAAATAAACTATTTTAAACTTTAAAATTAATTGTACATTATTTTCATACTATGTACTTTTTCTTACCTATAACCTATGTATTTTAATTGTGGAAAGAATTTTTGAAAATGGAAATGCTTACCAATAATTGTAATAATATCCATCCCCGACTAACACTTTCAAGTAACGTTCATTAATGGTTGAATATAAATAATTTTATTACTTTACAATTTTAATTTCTTATCAAACTTTTAACGTTAAACATGTTACTTCAATTAATATTAATGGTAATTGTTGGAAATTTATCTACAATCATTTTAAATACCTAGAAGATATATAGTGTGAGTTAAGTCCTAAAATATGATGACCTGACATACCGGAATCCGCTGACATCGCAGCCGGCATTTGTACACCTTACATAATTATAATTGTTTGCTTTTTAACTAATGTATTTGTTTTTTAAAAACTACTTCATGAAAACCAAAACGTTCACTTGTGTTTCATTGGAATAATATATATATTTAACTTTCAAAAAAAGGTCAAACCAAACTTGTTTTCATATTTTCATATACCTACAACAATATAATTTGAGAATTGATTGTTAGATATTATTTTATACGGCCCTTTACAAAAATATGTAATACCTTCAGCGAAAACGTGATTTCCATAACAAATTCTCGTGAAATAAACTTTTGATTCCATATAATATAACTTTTTAAAGTTCAATTTATATTTCTTATAAATCACACCCTCATGTATAATGTTTTAATGACTTCAAATTATTAATAAACAAATACGTGAATCATTTCTATAATTAGAATTATTTTTTATACTTTTGTTTAATTAAAAATCCCAATAATATTTAAAAACACTGAAATAGTATTTTAAGTTTACGCAGAAAATTAACCTTGTAAGGTTATAAGCCAAAATACGTCAGAACAGTCTGTATTGGTGATAATGTTTTGTTAACAACATCCTTGTTCTTTGGTTATAAAAACTGATACAAAGAATTATAGTAAAAGCAAAATCTAAAAGTCAGCAATGTCCTTTCGACGATGGAACATCGCTAGACAGTGTCACGAGCTTTCAGAAAGTCATAGAAAATCATCGCATGAGATTTAATTCAATTTTTCGACCAATATGAATGTTTTAAGTATCTGTAAACAACTCAAATGGTTCTCGTATGACAGCATGTTCTGAGAACATTTACCATTAAAAATGTCAAACTTTATGATGGCAATGTTAGATTTGACATATTCACATCAGTGTTGCTATATCTTATAAATTAAGTAGCAACCCTCGTATAAATTAGAATAAATATGAAAATATAAAAATGACCAAGTATCTTTTGAAAATTTACTTAAAAATCAAAGGGTTTTGTAGGTTGAATTTTAAATTTATCCCTCTCAGGATCTACAATCTACTGAATGATTATCCTATTCCTGGATTAAAAGGGAGCATTTTAATTGACAGTTTCTATATTTTTTCGCTTTCTACATATAAATAAAATGCTGGTAAATATCTATTAACTGCCAAATAATTATTATTTAAGTAGAAACAAAAAATCTAAAAATGTAAACATGAAAAAATATTTTTGAAAATTTATTCATGAAAACTAAAACAATAAAAAATAAAAGGATTGTATAGGTTAAGTTTTAACACGTTAACTGCCATCTATGGAATAATTAACTTTCTCAAAAAGTTTTTTTGTTAAAAAAATTAACCAAGAAATAATATGATTATACTTTTTGCAAAGCCTATATTTCTACACCTTTGAATGATAACTTTGTGTCTAAATTAGTGTTTTTAGTGATATAATATAATTAAATCAAATTCTGAAAATTGCCTTGGCAGTCAACTTGTTAAATTTAAAGTTTCAACTGAACCTATCAGGATCTACGATCTATTGATCCAAAATAACTGTTTCTGAAAAAGCCCTTATGTGAGATGAACCTTAGAAAATGATAAATAGCAACAATGTAACAATGGCTTACCTATTTATTGTTTCCTCTTCTATATCCACAAAATTAAAAATGCTTTACCAAAAACTAATTTATTTCAATATAATTAACCCACTTGAAAAATCAAGTCACAACACTATGTACAGAACTAAACACCAAAACTATTTACAAAAATAATAAAAACCAAGAATGAAGTCACTGCATATTATCAACGATACTGCACATAACCCTGTCCAAAATATAACAAGGGTCTTGATTATTTTCTGAATTATCTTTATTTTCACGGTTCATTAATAAATCAGTGTCAATCATTATTTTAGAGTCTAAATCCATGGGTTCTGGTAAATTTTGAATAGCTTGTTGAAGAATATCCATTACTTTATCTAAATGCTTTTGAAATCTGTAAAAAAATAATTGTAAAAACTCAATAGGATTATTCAGAGATTAGAATTTTTTGAAATTACCTATTTGCAGTTTCTATCCTCTGTCTTTTTTGCAATTCCATCATTACCCTCAAAGTTTCCCTTGCTTGATGTGGTCTAAATTCGTTTAGTAAATGATGTATATGAATGAACAATAAACTTAAATCTTCTACCTTTTCAGCTCTGCGTTGTGAATCAGGGCACTTCACCAACAAATCCAATAAATCTAAGAAATTAGCTAACAGAGATTGATTCAATTTTTTTAATTCTCGCCTTCTATCAAAATGAAGAGGGTATAACCTTTTAATTCCCTGCAATTTTTATTAAAACTTCAACACTACTTACTAATACAAAATTAAAGTAAATGCAATTTTAAAATATAGATATAATTAATTACTTGACTTTCAAGCGGCCTGATAATATTTTCTTCAGTATTAAATGCATTTCCAAACATGTGGTACGTATCTTGTATTGGAGGTGGTGGCTTTGGGGCCCTACCACGTCTAATAGCTTCATCTGTATATTGGTTTACATATTGCATAGGCGGAAGAGGTAATGAGCTAACTTGGATAGCGTCTGAACTCGCCATTTTAATTAATTTGAATAATAACTTTATAAAATTACTTCTTATTTATTTATAAAACAATTTTTGTAAACACTCCAAGCTCTTCTACTGGTTTACTGTCAATATGTCCATAATAGTAAATACGTAACAATCCACGACTTACGTGTAGTGTCAAAAAGCATAGACAAATAACAATTTTCAGCTACCTTCAGACTATAGCGCCAATTCCGATGATATCCGATTATCGAAAGCGGTACCAAACATTTTTAGGTGGATAAAATATTCTATATTAAATATAGTTTTGAATCATTAAGAATTGTTTAGTGTCGAATACACTTGATACTTAGTTGTATTCGATTTCAACGATGAATATATTCCAGGTTTCTGTTTTTTACTATTTAAATGATTACACCAACCGATTTCTCTTATAATTTTAAAGGTATTTACTTTAATTTGAAAAGTTGTAAATTCAATTAACAAAGGAAACTTGAATGATACTGTTACCAATATCTTGAAAGGCTGTAAGGGAATTAACCTCAAACATTACGAGACTAAAGTAGCTGTGGGACTCAGCCAGGTTGGCCTGCAAACCACACCAGCATTGTTATTGCAAAAAAGGGGTCGTCTTTATATTTTAGTTTAGTTTTTTGTGAACTTTGTTCTAGCAATCAATTTAAATCGCTAGTTCGCTCTAGAAGTTGTATCCCGAAAACGGTTTGATGATTAAAAAGTGATTTTAATACAAAATAAATTTCATTCTAATATTTAGAGATACCAAAGGCTTTCTCAAAATGCATTATTTTGATATTTTAAATTGCAATTAATAAATTGAGTACTTTTGAGTTTAATTCTGAACGCGTATAGATAAGTTAACTGATTTATTATTAACATAATAACCGTTCATTTTTCAATTTATTATCAGTTAAATCAGTTATTTTAAGATCCTCGATTGATGGTGCCCACTGATCCTCATTATTTAATAACGCAAGAAAACTTAGCCATAAGAACCCAGCATCCGTTTCACTCTTTTTTTTTCATCCAAAGATATGCACCGCACCATCAGTGAACATAAAAGACCGACTGGTATGTGGGAATGTACTAAACTTCTATAAAACACTGAAACATTTCCTCTTTAAGCTAAACCTCTTCAGGATTTCCGTCCTGGACAAGTGTTACCATTCCACAGTATGGATTTTTTCGCTTGATTTCCCTTTGCACTATAATATCTGTAGCTGTTGCTTGGAGTGATTTGATCGTCCAAATTGTTTCGTTTCTTCGTCGGTAAAATTGTTTCTACCTACTCAATTATGACGTTTCAGTTCTCTTCTTTTTATAGCATGAACTACTACGATACGATACGTGTTCGGTGTTTTGTCACTGTTTGGCAAGCATGTGGATGGGGTTTTAAGAGGCCTCCATTTGATTCTTACGACCTCAACATGCAATATTTGTAAAGGCACTTTAGCCTACCAGTCCAGCGGGTGGCTTACCGACTTACATTAGCGTTTCTCACTTATACACCGATGGAAAAGGGAGATGTGGGTGAAAAAAAATAAAAATAAAAAATAAAACAAGCAATTATAAAGATACATTTAATCATAATTTTTCAACTGTGACCATGTATGTAGATTCATTTTACATATTAACTAAAAAGGGACATTCAATTGTGAAGTTTAATATTTTAAAACTCTACAAACTATGTTAAAATATGTACATGAAAAATTAACTATTGTCACATCTGTATATCAACATAAGTCTGTGCAGAACTAAATAAATACAACACTTTTCCGTAACTCCGATTGAGCATTGTAAAAAAGCCCATTCATAAAGAAAATATATGAAAACAAATATATATATATATAGCAATAAAAATTTTCAAAAGCAATAAAGGACATAACTTTTCCAATAAACGAGTAATAATAAAACACAATATTTATCAAAAAATCCGTAAGCAGCCACTAAATCGTAAGACTAGAGTGATAAATACGAAACAGTTCATGAAAACGCAACGTTGACACATTTTAAAAAATTCCTAAAAATTAGTAATTTAATTAAAATTGATGATCCAATATTTTGAAATTTAGATATTTCATAACATCACCGTGTCCAAAAAATGATTAGCCTAAAAGTAACAATAAATATTCAGCAATAGTGATGACTATTCAATAAAATTTGTGGTAGTGTAGACATAAATTATAAGGGACAAAGAAAACAAATTACGTTTCCAATTACTGAACTGTAGTACCATCATTTAAATGTAATTTTCAAAATATGTCCGTTACTATGATCTAGCTTTCCAAAGATGAATTTTATTCACTGTTAAAATTATACAAAATGAAAGTTTTATACTGAATAAAATAAAAAACTGTGAATTCTTATTGTGGTGATCGGCTACTAACATTGAGCTGGTATCTATACTGAAACTATGCATCTAGTCCACAGAAATGATCAAATTGGCTAAATAACAATACTTCTAATAACGATTTGCTAATAAGTCATGGATAAAGGAAAATAAAATTGTTAGTCCATATGAGAATTGTAAAATGAAATTACAGCATGCAAGTTACTATCTCGTGATATTTTACTTTTGCTATTTTGAATTCATCAAAAAAATATTGGCTGCACTGAATAATTCATACTGTCAGATTTAAAGAATAATAAAATGAGAAAGATAATAAAAATATACTCGATTGCTTTATAGTTTACTACCAACACAAAATTATACCATTTAATAATAATTGAATACTTTTTGATAACAATAATACAAAATATTGACATTTTTTTACGAAAAATCTTTTTATAGTACATTCATTATTGTCACACATGATTAGAGGCAAACAAATCAGTGTTGCCAATATAAATTATCACATAATGGCCAACCCACAAACTTCTGTTATTTATTCAAATAGTAGTAGTAGTAGTAGGATAGTAATCCTATATCGTTCATCTATCTATTTAATGTTTTCATTTTCAATAAATTCCAGTATACGTTAGTTTGTATGAGACATGAAATGACAACCTCCAAAGTTTTGTGACATTAACGAATCTGTCAAACTACCTATTCCTCACGTTGTTGGTTGAATCAATGTCACCAACAAAGTTAAATGTCAAATTTTATTATGGCCTGTCAGTTTTAAAAACGGTCATTAGATGCTAAAAACATAGGGAAATATTCGCATTTTGAGGTTATTGCGTGTTCTAATTCTTTTTATTTCACTGTCATGTCAAAGTTGGTATCACAAATTTAAATAGAAATTATGATTAATCATTATATTGTAGTAATATGTCAAATGTCATTAAAATTGCAATTTTTATTATCACAGGTTATTGTGCCAATAAAATGTCAAGTTTCACAACGGACTAATGTCAGTTGTAAGTTATTGTGGGTCCCGATTCTTTTTATTTGACAGTTTTATTTAATTCTCGTTTTTCTGTGCTTCTTTATGTTTTTAAAAAGAATTTCCAGCATATATTGAAGCTTAACTATTTTTTTAAACTATCCAGTTTTTTTTAAATGATTAAGTTGAGGTGCGTTAGTGCATCTTATACAATTTTATTTATTGATAAGCGTTTGCTGGTGTTTCATTAAAGTTGACATCATAAACATAACCTAGAAATGCGAATTTTGATACACTAAATATGTTTAATCATCGTATTGACGTGATATAATGGCAAATGTCATTAAGATGTCAAGTTTGATTGAAACGTTAAATATCATTGTATCATTAAAACGCCAAATGTCAATCTCCCATATTATTTATTCAATTAATTCGAAAATATTGTAATTAATACCAAATTGTTTATTCATATCGATTTCTGTGGACTGTTCTGGACAAAAATAATTGAAAAAATGCAAATTCAATTAAACTAAGCGAATTAACTAAGTCATAAATATACAACTTAAAAATAATGATACAAGAAAAATTATAACGATACATATTAGACCCTACTAAATGGCCTTATTTACATTTATAACTCGCCGACTTATACATTTTTTTTAATATACACTTGATTTTCTAAAGAAAATTGAGCAGTTCCTTAAAAGCGTCCCAAAGTTCAAAACACTTCAATAATTATTTTTTATCGTTATATAAAAATTTTTGAAATGGACAACTTTGAGAAACTTCAATTCAAATCACTAATAAAACCATGGCGCAGATTTTTTTAATTAACAAATTGCAATTTTTTATTTTCTACTGAAAACAAATAAAAATTAGAAAATTGATTTAATAAAAATTAACAATCAAAATCAAATAAGATATCAGCAATAATGAAAATGAAACGACCGTAAACAAAAATAAAATCGTATTGTCAAGACATTTATAAAAAAAATAAGCTGGAAATTATTATTGGGCTCTTATTCCAATGCCAGATCCACAACCACCATAAACAATAATGTAAAAATACTAAATCATACTGGTGTTATAGTCCAAACTTCACTTTCTATCTTCTTCAGACTTAAAATAGATGTTTCAAGCCGCAATTTAAATTCAGGAAATTTCTGAATACCAAATATTTAATTTTCCAAATCAAAATTTTAAAATTCTCGCTTATAACATCAGATATTTAACTTATATCCTTCATTTTCATTCAAAAAGTTATGAATCTGACAAAGAAAAATCCGTTACATTTTACATATTATAAGCCACATAAATTGGATCTAATTGGTCAGCTAGGAAACCGTCTCTTAAATGCATACGTTGCTTTTCACCACGTGAATTGATTGGTACTACACCCGGATCGACTACAACGACTACTCCGACGATGAGATGGTGTTCCTCTAAAACGGTATTCGTTACTAAAGGAACGAGATCTAGAGCTTCGCTTTCGTTGCCGTCTAATTCTACTACTACAACCAGCAGATTTGTCCAAGTGAATACAGCACTGTAAATACAACAAGTTTCCATAGAAACACAATTTTTATACTTTGAGAAATATGAAGTTGGATAGGATAGTTGACAAACATTTTACTTTTTTAACAATATTTTTGATTTGCCCTCTAAAATACCTATAAAAATTGTCATGTTTACAAATAAATGAATGTAAGGTTAGGTTAGGTTAGGTTTAAAAGTTTACAAATAAACGAATGTAAGGTTATGTAATGACGTAGGTTTTACGAATTATGACGTTACGAACGAGGATAAGAAAAAATAACTTTTTGTACTTACCATTCTGCAATTTTTTTATGGCACCTCAGAACGCTATTTTCTATATCTATGGGATGATATCTCATGCCGCGCAGCATTATTGTTTCGTCGAGAGCACCTACTACAAAAACGGCATCGTGTAATTCAGGCGAGTCCGAAGGTACAACGTGATGCGATGACCCCAAGGACTCGTTATCGCTTTCTCTACTAATGACGGTTTCGTCGGTAACGCAACTATTTTCTGACATTTCCGTTCTTCTTAAGAAACCTAAATATCCCGTTCTGGCGTAAACTTCCCCTGTATTACCTGCAAAATATATCAACTTATATATGTGGAATACATTTGGATAATATTCTTTTTTTTTGTTAGTAACTGTACGGATACTGTAACTTTAGCCACTGCCTTTTCAGTATAACTCATAGTCGCAGTCACGTGTTTAAATGCCTATTTTTATCTCATTTATTTTCTTAAAATATTAATAATAATAAATTTTTATGAGGAATTGACTGTTTTTCCTTATGTACATTCCTTTCATTTATAATTAGAAACTATAAACCAAGAAGTTAAATTTAAAAAGGAAAGTATTAAACTAACGAGATTGATTTTAAAAAATCACAAGGATAATTTCTTGATCAATGCATTAGATCTTATTTTTGCGGGTAAATAAAAATATCCAAGAAACTAGTACTAATAATTAAATAGAAATGTTAGGCAACAAAATATTTCAATAATAGTAACAAAGGAAATGGCCCGCTACTGGCGATAAACAAATTTGTTTTCCTGACTTAAAACATAACCACATTTATCTGTAAAAAGTTAAATTTGGAAATAAACGATTTTTCTTTTTATCTTGGTATAGAAATAATTCATAAAAGAAAATTTGGTATAAAAATAAATTAAATCACCATTTAGTATCTTGTGTTATTAGGTCTGTGCTTATAAACGAAATTTTAATAAAAAGAGACCTAAAATAAAGATAATTCATCGAGAAAAACATATAAAAGAGATCTAAGAAGTGAACAGTAAAGAATTTAATGATTTTAATCTAGCAGGAACTTCCTGATAGTAATGAAATAATTTAACATAAACAGTTTTAAGGTTAAGTGGAGAATGAAGAAGGATTTGTGTAAATTTTGTTGTGAAAGGGGGCCCCGAAAGAAAGTTGTATAAAAATTGATATTTCAGAGGCAGTAAAATAGATGAATGGTTCATTATCCAATAAATTGATACTCAGATCATATTGAAATCAGAACAGAATAGGTAAACAACCAAAATACTTACCAGTAACTAAACGGGCATTAAAATGATCTCCATATTCGCTCTCGTCGCCGTAAATAGTGAAGTATCCGCTTGCGTTGTGTCCACTTTGCACCCAAATTTCTCCTAGATGCGAATCCCCGCACTGTCCCTTGCTCTCAGGATTAGCTATAATCACTTTAACTCCGGGTAACAATTTTCCGCTTTCCATCAAACACAAACTGTGTGGACTGCCTCTTTCTACTAGGCTCACTCTATCGTTACGAAGTGCCCTCAAATCGACGTAAACCGTTGAAGGTTCAGGACTAGAAGCACCTTGTAGACAAATAGCGACGTTTACTCTACATCCGAAAGACGTCGATACCGCTCTAGGACTAAGTCCTAAAGCACTGAACAACTTCGAAAAACTAGTAGTCAAGTTCATTCTTGGTCTTTCTTCGGCTACTACGACGCATGTTCGAACGCAGGCTAAATTGATACCTCTAGATTTGAGCTGGTTAACGGAAGAACCGAGACCTTTTGTACAGAGTTCCATAACGCCATAAGAACAGAAAGTGTCGCGAACTTTGTATTGACTAACAGCACTGAGCCACAGAGCTGGATTCACTTCTACTTCAGAGGGTGGGATCAAAATGGAATGGTGGCCTGAGTAGATACTGCTTAAACACCTGGAACAAAAAACGTACTACAATTCAACATTTGGCAACTCATATTTATTATTCAGATTAGAGGAGTCTTTTTTCATACTTTTGCAATGGTTGCCAAAGAAAAGGGAAGGGGAGGTCTTATAGTGTACTTGTAGTTAAAAAAAATACCAAGTAACAAACTGATTTTGATCAACTATGGTCTTTTGTTGATAATTTTGTTAAGGTCAAAACAGTTATCAAGTGAAAAATTGAAGAAAATGGACACCACACGATCCAACTAGGGTGAACCTGACTTAAAACATATTCCAGAGTTAGATCAACTCCTCAAGTTAGATATAGACGGCTAGGACATCTGTGGAGAGCTGACGAACACACAGTAACTTTGTCAATGCTATAATGGGAACCAGGAGTTAGAAAAAGAAGGAAGGTTCCAGATCAAAATGGTTTAAAGAAATAGAGGAAGACCTGAATAGAATGAGAATCCAAAAAGGGAAGAAAATACTGCATAGAGAATAATTAGCGTTAGAGTGGATTAAATAAACAAAAAGGGTTGATCCACCCCGCAAAGATGATCTAGAAAGCTTTACAAGGTTCAAAGGGTGTACCATCATATATATAAATATAGTTCTTATCGCCTAGCCGATGCAGATAAATAAAAAATTAGACGATGTCATTAAAGAGAAGAAAAATGAACTTTTAAATAGGATAAATGTGAAATACTCACCAAAGAGCAAATCCTAGTCCACAATAAGGATCTAAACACAAAGCGATATGCCTACTGGGGTATAATTCGCAAGCTAACTTCATACTTTTGCATAAATTGGTTACAGCAGCATGTGACATTTTTATTCCAGCCAACATTCCGGTAGTTGAAACGCTGAAATCTAAATAAGCCATCATTTCAGCTGTCGGAGCTCTATATGGCACTGGTAATTTCTTCTTAGGCATATCATCGGTGTCTAAGATGAGCGGCCATGATTTTATATCCACCACATTACTAGCTTCTTTTGATCGAAGAAGTTTGATCACAGCCTGTATTGACAGCACCAGTACGGATTTCGATACGTCGACTATCATCCTATAAAAAAACCGATAGATAAAATTTAGTATCGATAATGAAAGAATGTCTTAGCTTACCTAACGGTAGGTAACGTCGTTTGTAGATTTTGTGGATGAGGAGGTCGAATAGTAACTGGTACAGCACCAACATATAAACATCCATAGAAAGCACAAATCAAATCTAAGCCCGGAGGGAAAATTAAAGCTACATGATCACCAGTGTTGATCTTTCCTTTTTCTACTAAAAGGTTTCCTATTCTTTCCGCTTTTTTATGGAGCTCGGAACAAGAAAGCACTTTAGCTACAGCTCCTTTGCTATTCAGCAACGTAAAGAGGATATGGTCTGAAGTACCTTGAGCTCTCCATCGAAGAATTTCCGCGATAAATTGTTGCTGAAAATCAAATAAATTATTATATAATATCTATTTAACGTACTGTTTCTTTTCTATAAGAAAATATTTGGTGTTTTCTGGTGAAATAAACAAACGTTTACTTACCTTTTTAGAAGAGTCGCCATCTTCATCAAGAAGACCCCCAACTTCTCTTCCTTGAGCACTCGCAAGTCTATTTCCTTGAACAAGATTGCCGACGATTACAGACGCCGGTCCCACGTCTGAAACACATTCCTTTGCTGAAACGCAGAAAGGACAACATGCTATAGCACTCAAGCAGAAAGCTTTTTGGTATATGTTAGTTGATCAAAAGGTGTGTATGTGTAAATTGAAAATTTTCCTTATAAAAACGTGACTACATCAACTTGAACATGTTTTTTTTTTAATTTAATTTGTATGATTCGATCAAACCTTTTTTTTCTTCCACAAAAAATTAATCATTTTATAAATGCCACATTTTTTAAATGTCTGTCTAAACAGCCTTTATCTTGTCAGTTTGTTATTCACATGGGTACATCTTGATAAATTTGATTTCATATTAACATAATTCTAGATGATAATGCCACAAATTTAATTATCTATAATTGCCACAACTTTTAAATGTCCGTATAAACAGTTTAGAATCCCATTTTTCCAGTGTGTTATTCAAATTGGCATATCTTGATGAATTTCGTTTTATATTAGATTATAAACATTATTTAAGTTAATAATGCCACAGAAAATTAATTATTTTATGAATGCCATATTTTTTAAATGTCTGTATAAACAGCTCATGCCCTTATCTTGTCATTTTGTTATTCATATGGGCAAATCTTGATAATTCTAGATGATAATGCCACAAATTTAATTACCTATAATTGCCACAACTTTTGAATGTCAGTTTCAGACCTTATCTTCTCAGGTTGTTATTCGAATTGTCATATCATCGTAAATTATATTCAGATTATTAGACTTCCAACATTATTGTGGTCAGTAACGCCACAAACTCATGATTACCACAACCTCCAGAAGCTTGTACTAAAAGTTCTTGATTTCATTTTCTAATGCTATAACTCAAATCGTTATATTTCTATCAATTTCATTTTCTATTAAAATATTTATATTATTATAGTCAATAGGGCCATAACAAATTAGTTTTGAATGACATAATCGTAATATAATTATTTAAACTATTCTCAAAATAAGATGTAGTCAGTTTTTAAAGGAATGCAACACTTAACAAATAGTCTTCCCAGTTATTTTATTTGAGTTTATAATAAAAAATGTCTATTGTCAAAATTTTTTCCACCAAATTTGTTAAGTGTAGCTTAAATCTATACCTACAAACACAATTTGGTACTATCAGAAGGTGAGGGTGCTGTATATATAAAAAAATAAGGGAAATAATATACAAGCAGAGGAAGTTTTTTTTTGTATATTTAAAATAATGCGAGGTGGTGTTAGCGAGAAACTAGGAAAATATTTTTTATTTATATAAGTACCTGAGATACCCTAGAAACTTATGATGCATTTAACTTATTAAATATTCCGTGCTATGTTAATATTTAATCTGGCTATATACATATCTGCATATTTTAAACAATTCTACAGTTCAAATTAAGGTTCTTATAGATTTTCATTAGAATAATGATAAAAATCAGCGAAAAACCTAAAGTTTTTATTATAATATAGTAGGTATAAAAAATGCAAAAGTCTTGATTTAATTAGGACTAATTTTTATAATTTCATATAAAAGTTATGTCAAATGTCATATGTCAAATGCAGCCCATTTTTGGTTGCCTAATAGTAGGCGACAATTGATTTCATGCTACGCAATAATGTCTGAAGACAGGAGGGAGAATGGCGTCGAGAACGAACACGCATGTGAAGAGACATTTTTTTTCTTGATACATAACCGTATTTTTCAACCATTACACCGTAATTTATTTAATAATAATCGAATTATAATTGATAATTATAATTATATATAGTTGAAAGGTGTAAAGGAGACAAAAGTCCTACTAATAAGTAACATTATATTAGTATTCCTGAAGAGCTAATAGAAGTTCAATTATTTAGTTCTGTCAAAATTTACAGTGATATCACTAATATTGAAATCGCCATGATGTAGTAAAAACGCGCCGTTGCCAAATGGTTTATATTTGTGAAGAAACTGATCAAGTTATTGAGCCGGTGATTAAATTTTCCGTTTTATTAGTTTCCGTTTTGTACATTGCGGTTTCGTGAATTGTGAATACGATATTTTGGATTAAATATTAGTTATTTTGTTGTTCACGCTAAACTATCGATACGCAATAGGAGAAATCCGTTCAGTCCACAGGCTCTTGAGTGTCCCTTTTTCCAACACCATAAAAGAGACAATTACCGAACGTTTAGGTCCTTACAAGAATATTCTAGTGCCTTATATTGAAAGAAACCAATGAAATTTGATAAAAAATATCAAGTAGAAAGTTAGATAGTTAGAATTCTAGTATGCAATGAAAAAAATCAGATGCGACCAGCCAAAAATTTCACCTCAATCTCGTCACTGATAACAATAAATCTCGAAATGTTTAAAAACACAACACTTATAAAGATAAGAAAGTGATAACGGATAAAATGTTACCTGAATGAACTTCTCTAGGTTTCGGTAAGTTGGTAACACACGTATGGGGACACATCAAAACATTCGCAGGATGTAAATTACCATCCATAAATCTTCTTTTCGTTTCCGATAAGTGAATACCACCCAGAGGTGTTTTCGGAAGATAATTCGGCGGTACAAGCGCCAAACAATAAAGCCCCACTTGATGTATGGAATCGACTGCTTGTAAAACTCTCGACATCCATTGGAATGACTACGAAATAGTATTTTGATATATAAAAACGAACGTCGTGACTATAATAGTAGTAATTAAAAGGAGTGTTCGGTTAGATGGCGTTAACTTACCTCTTCTTCGCTACAGTCGGGACGTTGTTCGGCTATGACGCATATCCTTTCGTCTCTCAAAACTTTGATACTGAATACCGCGATTCTTCCACGATAAATGAATTTCATTGGTTCCACTGCTAATACAGTAGCGATGATATCGTCGACGTTGTGTTTTCTTCCTGTTACCGTCATCAATCCGTCACGCGATCCGCATACAAATACCAAACCGCCCGGTCCTAAGAATCCAAGTAGACCGGATCGAGTGTATTCGGCGTCGGATATCGGTTTTCCGTCCGTTCCTAGAGGTTGTACTTTGAACGTACTATTACTAAGACCTTGCAAGCCCCAGTACTGAGTACCTGTTGAGCCCGAATTGACACAAATCTCGCCAACTTCATCTGTTTTGCAAATATACGAAGGTCCTTCCATTTTCACAACAACTATCACACAACCTGGAAAAATAAATGTTGGAATTTAGATACGAATTAAGGAAAATTATGAATTATTTACCTGGCATCACTTGCCCACAGTCTTGCAATGTTAATGAAGTCAAACTATTTTCTTGATCAACTCTTACTACGCCGTAACTTAAGCCTTGCATTGATAAAACGCCTCGTCCTGTAGCGTTAACTCCTGCCCTTCCAGGTCTTCTTACAGATACCGTTAGAACTTCACTGGAACTGGCGCAGGGACAAATGGCATCGGCTCTGAGTCCTTTCGCTTGAAATACTGATAAAAATTGATCACATGAACTCAAAGACCAAGGATTAGCCCCATCTGCTACGAGTAACATCCTTAAAGAGCCTGCAAACATCAACATTAAAAATGGTTCCGTGAATTGATAAACATTTTCTAACCTAAATTGACGTCCTTGTGGTCTTTAGTTGCCAACAAACCCCAATGGAGATCTCTGGATTTAACTACTGCTACTGAGGCTCTATGTTTGGTAATCATTTGCATCCAACTAGCGGGGTTTACTTTCATTAGTGCGTAAGGGATGTATATAACGTGCATGCCGTTTAGAACGCTCGTCAATACCGAATGCCAAAGTCCCACTTCTCTCTTGAAATCTAATACGCAAACCATATTCTCCCCTTCCGTGTAGTTACAAGACATTGTTAGCATTCTGCAATGTTGTACCATAGCTGTGCGCGTTATTGTTACCCCCATTACCGAGCCATCACGGTCCGTGCTGTATTCTATGTAAGCTGGTGTTTCATCGGTTAACCTACAAATTACAAGTTGGAATAACATTGATAGTGGATGATGGACAGTTACTTACCTTGGCGTCGGAGACCAGTCTTTAGGGGTTTTAGTTAAATGTTCGGTAACGAACCAATTCAATTTCGGCCATCCTTTAAATTGAATAACTTCTCCAGAAGCAGTTTTCGGTAGACCTTTTAAACAGGCTTCGGAAGTGAGCGCTACTTGTACGGCGCAGCTGCCTAACAAAAATCCTATTTGTAAGGAACCGGCGTCTCGTCTAGTAATAGGCACTTCTATTGGCACTGGTACGATGCCCGCTTGTAGACATCCGTAAAAAGCACAGAGAAAATTGATTGGATCATTATTTGGATAGACTAGAGCTACTCGATCACCACATTTTAGACTAGTATCACCGTTTTTGCTAAAGGATTTGGTCAAAAGTGCGTAAGCTATTTTGTGCGATCGGCTTAACAATTTACCTGGAAATAATCATTCGAAACGTTTGATATAGATTATTAATTTAATGATAAAGTACTTACCGTACGTTAATGTTACTGATAATTTTCCATTAGGATCTAATACAGTAGCCACGGGTGCTTTAAAAGTACCATTTCCATATCGAGTAATGGCGGCTTCTAAACTTCTTGGTAAACCCGATGGTACTACAAGTTGTTCACCTACTGCCGGACTCATACCGCTTCCTACAAAAAATTGTTACGAAATTATTATTCTTCATCATCAGCTATTGTGCACCCATTCCCGGACATAAGTGTCTCTAATACCTTCCACATTATTCTGTCTTGTTTCATTTGTATCCAACATAAGCTTCCTAGTTCCTTAATATCACCAAGCTCGAACGTCTCTGTGGTCTTCCTCCTTTTCGTCTCGTCTCTATTGGCGCCATGTTGTTGTCTTTATGGTACATCTCTCATTGTTATGTCTTTCAACATGACTTGGTCTCCTCCTATTTTTCTTCTGGTCTCTTTTTGTTCTATATAATCCGTCTTCCTGTGCCTTGTTCTCCGGAATGACCTGGAGTACTTCCATTTTTCTTCTAGTCTCTCTTGCTCGCCATGCTTTGAACTTTATGGTGTCTTCCAACATGACGTGGAGTCCTCCTATTGTTCTGGTCTTTTCTGATCTCTCTTAGTCGCCATGTTGTAGATTATGTGATTTTCCTACTTCTCTTGGTTGCCATTTTATTCCCTTTAAGGTACATTCTTTTTCACATCTTCTAATATTTCCTGGAGACTTCCTATTTTTCTAGTCTTTTCTGGTCTCTCTTAGTCGCCTTATTACAAATTGTGGAGTCTTCCTACTATTCTTTATGGTCCACCTTTCTTTGTCATTTCTTCCAACATGACTGGAGACCTCCTATTTTTCTTCTGGTCTCTTTTGACCGCATTGATGGGGATTGTGGGGTCTCCCTATTTTTCCTTCGGTCTCTCTTGGTCGACTCGTTGTGATCCTTATTTCCTTGTTTTGTCTTTCAACATAACCTACGCTCTACCATTTCAATTTGCCTGGACGTTTTATGATATCTGTGACTGCTGCATATTTTTTGATTTATAAAATTAGTTCTGAAAAAAATCACAGCTTATATGACCGTTGGATCATTTTATGGACATTCCACTAGGAGTGTCTTCATTCATATAGTGATATTCCCTTGGGTATAGTCGATAGAATTTTGTTTTGTAACAAGAAGATTTTCCACATCATCCAACTACAATTTTTTACATGTTTTACCATTTTCAAAACGAGGGAAAGTATAAAATTACCCAAAGATTTGTTATAGAAAGTTCTGTTAATAGTAAAATCATACAAGTTTCAAAATACATATCGCGAAGATTTTTAATTTTTTTGATGATATTTAGTAAAAACTTACCCTCTGGTTTGGGGGCGTTAGGATCTTTGGGATTAGCTGCAATTTCCAATTCTATATCGTCATCTTCGTAAAATTCGGGTAGAGGTCTACGTTTCGGTCTCTTGAGCGTATTCAGCAATTGTTGTATTTTTGTAGACACTTTCCATCTACCTGTGCCGGTTCCAACTGTATCATCAGAACCAGACGAACCATATCGGTTTACTCGATCAGCTGCTGGTCTACGTCCACCCACTGCAGTATTATGGGTTACATCCGGAGGTTGAGAATCTATGAAAAAATCATTTTTCCAAATGATAAAATTTAAAAAGCCAATCAATTTTGACTCACAAGGTCGAAAGTTTTGTAGTACGTCACTGATCTCCGTAATTTCGATTCTTCTTTTATCTTCCCAGTTATTTGGCGGCGGCATTCGAGGCCTATGATGTAACGGTGGAGGAGAGCCGGTACTACTTGTATCCGATAACGGTGGCGGCGGAAATATCTGTGGAGTACCACGGTCTCTTACTCGTTCTCTTTCGGGGGTACTTTCCACCGTCTCTTCAATTACAATGCTATCTTCATCGGACGAAGATTCTGAAATGTGTTTCGATGAAATTAATCATCAATATTTAAGTGATTTGGATACAGGAAAAAAGTTTGGATGTGTAACCTCAAAATTTGCCGGATTATCGATATTAAATTTCACGGACTTACCGGAATCATGTCTGTCTCGATCGGGACTCCTCGCCATCACGGAGGTTCTCTTGGACGGCATCGGCATAGAAGGTTTGTGCCTGTTTTGCAAAGCTTGTGCGAGTGCCTGTTGTACGGCTTCTTGTCTAACTTCTAAGTAAAAACAAGAATTAATTTCAGATTTAGATAAAAACACTACCGTCACTAGTTAATCCACATAAACATAAATGACTACTAAGTGTACATTATAAAAAAAAAAAATAAATAAAATTCAGACTTGCTTTCTACTACCGTTCTACTAAGTGCTCGGCATATTAATTGCAAGAGGAAGCTAGGATTTACCTACAAATTTGGAGATAGTGATTATTCGTTTCGTTCGGAGAGATATCGAATTCCCACTGGTCGAATTGAAAAATTCATTATCGTGTAAACACAGTTTTAGATAAGGGTGGGTATTGGTTAAACTTTGTTGATAAAAACGTCGATAAACCACTGTAATGGTCACTTTAGATATCTTACCGTCAAGATTTCTCTAATGTTTGATATACAGGATGATTTTTAAAACATCGATTTCTCAACGAATAACGAAAAATTTCAATTAGAAATTATTTCACGTAAAAGTTGATTATTAATAAAAGATTTGAAGATGATCAAAAAGTAAAATATTTACAACGGCTGTAGATGAAGTTTTAGCATTCAAAGTAAATCCAAACTTATTTTACTCGGAAACTTCGGTGAGCCGAAACTAAAGTGGGAAAGTAAAACTAAAAATCAGCACTTAAACTTAAAGTTTTCGAATTTCAAATAGACTATAAACTTTGACAGTTCATAAACGATGAAAATTTTTAGATTGAGAGTGAATTAGAGTGAAAATAACGACTTGGGAAAATTTTCGAATTCTATTTTTTATAAATATTATATATAATACTGTATAATAAATTTTACACACTAATGTGATGAATAAAATAAAATTTATTCATCATTTTTGTTTTTTCTCAGTGAAGTTTTTCCTAAATTTATATTTATAGGTCGAACTTGAATGAAAACGTAAAAAAAAACGCGATAAAAATAAGCCTTTAATAGTCCAGGCGTTGTAGTCAAAAATTTGACTAAAACCTGAAATTTAAAACAATGATTTTTGTCCCACAAGCAGTTTTTGAACAGTACTTTTTCGAAAAAAAAAATAGCCCCATTTTGAGATACGTGGCTTTGAAGTATTGTTTTTTAGTAACGGATCCCTGGTGCGAGAGTTGTGACGCGCATGCTCAAGTTAATTGGGCTATCACCATCTGAATTCATGATTTGAGTGGACTGAAATCAGATTCTTTAAATAATTGTTGTTGATTTGCCGTTTATACACAATTGGTATTTGTGAATCCGCTCCCCGATTCTGAAAATAGCTTTGTCAGTTCTTTTCGGAAAGTGTTAAAAAGTTGAATGAAAATTTTCTTATCGCACGTTTTTAGACACATATTATGAAAAAGTCTTGGGACTAGAATGACGAGTAGCCTTTTCAAAAACTGTTCGTATACCAAAAATCATTTCTAATGGTTTTTGTGTGAGGTTCCTGGACTATAAAAAAAGTTAAGGTAATTATACACTTTCACGGTCACCTGGTTTTTTGGCTCTAGAAAGTCGAAAAATGGATGGATTTTAATGATCTTGGTCTCAAAATATTCCATTTTACGGCGGATTTATAAAAAAAATTAGTAGAAATAGCTGGAATGAAAATTTCTCATAGTTTTACTGATTTAAATCGTAAAAAAAAACGGTTTTGCAAAATAATCCTTTACAAAAAATTATGGTAATTATACACTTTCGCGGTCACCTGGTTTTTTGGTTAGGTTAGGTTAGGTTGGCTCTAGAAAATCGAAAAATGGATGGATTTTAAACACGGGGGTAGTGGCTGAATTTGCGGTTTTTAATAGTTTTAAACCTTAAATAGTAGAAAAACTTTTTTTTTCAAAATATTCATTTTTTTATGTAAATTGCGAAAAAAAATATACGAACTTGATTCCACGACGTCAGAAACAGTTACGAAGGATTATATGTAGAAAGTCATTTTTTTTGCATTTAAAGTCATGAAACTGTAAAAAATATTTATTTTTTTTAATTAATAAATAATTCGTATTTTTTTATATATCCGCCGTAAAATGGAACATTTTGAGACCAAGATCATTAAAATCCATCCATTTTTCGATTTTCTAAAGCCAACCTAACCTAACCTAAATTAACCTAACCTAACCTAACCTAACCAAAAAACCAGGTGATCGCGAAAGTGTATAATTACCATAATTTTTTGAAAAGGATTATTTTGCAAAACCGTTTTTTTTTGCGATTTAAAACAGTAAAACTATGAGAAATTTTCATTCCAGCTATTTCTACTAATTTTTTTTATAAATCCGCCGTAAAATGGAACATTTTGAGATCAAGATCATTAAAATCCATCCATTTTTCGATTTTCTAGAGCCAACCTAACCTAACCTAACCTAACCTAACCAAAAAACCAGGTGACCGCGAAAGTGTATAATTACCATAATTTTTTGAAAAGGATTATTTTGCAAAACCGTTTTTTTTACGATTTAAAACAGTAAAACTATGAGAAATTTTCATTCCAGCTATTTCTACTAATTTTTTTTATAAATCCGCCGTAAAATGGAACATTTTGAGACCAATATCATTAAAATCCATCCATTTTTCGATTTTCTAGAGCCAACCTAACCTAACCTAACCTAACCTAACCAAAAAACCAGGTGATCGCGAAAGTGTATAATTACCATAATTTTTTGAAAAGGATTATTTTGCAAAACCGTTTTTTTTACGATTTAAAACAGTAAAACTATGAGAAATTTTCATTCCAGCTATTTCTACTAATTTTTTTTATAAATCCGCCGTAAAATGGAACATTTTGAGACCAAGATCATTAAAATCCATCCATTTTTCGATTTTCTAGAGCCAACCTAACCTAACCTAACCTAACCTAACCAAATAACCAGGTGATCGCGAAAGTGTATAATTACCATAATTTTTTGAAAAGGATTATTTTGCAAAACCGTTTTTTTTACGATTTAAAACAGTAAAACTATGAGAAATTTTCATTCCAACTATTTCTACTAATTTTTTTTATAAATCCGCCGTAAAATGGAACATTTTGAGATCAAGATCATTAAAATCCATCCATTTTTCGATTTTCTAGAGCCAACCTAACCTAACCTAACCTAACCTAACCAAAAAACCAGGTGATCGCGAAAGTGTATAATTACCATAATTTTTTGAAAAGGATTATTTTGCAAAACCGTTTTTTTTACGATTTAAAACAGTAAAACTATGAGAAATTTTCATTCCAACTATTTCTACTAATTTTTTTTATAAATCCGCCGTAAAATGGAACATTTTGAGATCAAGATCATTAAAATCCATCCATTTTTCGATTTTCTAGAGCCAACCTAACCTAACCTAACCTAACCTAACCAAAAAACCAGGTGATCGCGAAAGTGTATAATTACCATAATTTTTTGAAAAGGATTATTTTGCAAAACCGTTTTTTTTACGATTTAAAACAGTAAAACTATGAGAAATTTTCATTCCAGCTATTTCTACTAATTTTTTTTATAAATCCGCCGTAAAATGGAACATTTTGAGACCAAGATCATTAAAATCCATCCATTTTTCGATTTTCTAGAGCTAAAAAAACCAGGTGACCGTGAAAGTGTTTAATTACCAAAGTTAAGTACGGCTTCTCTAATCTGTTTATTTTACTTCGTATATATACGGAACACAACATTAAATCTTGTCAGCATAACCATTATTAGTTTACTTTATTATAGAGCGTGTCTTATAAATAATGTCCACTTTGTTTATTAAATAATCATACAAAAAGAAACCCTAATATTCGAATTTTATGGTTTTAACCTAACCTTCAGCAAGCTTTTTAAGACATTCTTTGTGCTTAGATGCAAAAAATTGTCGCACAGCATTTTAAACATCTCCTTTAGATTCAAATTTTTCGATCGATCATATTCTATAATTATAAACGTGGTAAACCTGTTTGTTTAAAGTTATTCATGTATGAAAGTTAATAAGTAAATGATTATGCCCTTAAGACGATAGTTTTAACAACCCAATTGGTTCGTAAATAATCCGAGAGTCATATTAGTTATGAATAATAAATATTTTCCTTAAATTTAGTTCGATTTACCAAAGTTTTATTTTTACCTACGGTTTAAAGCTTTCTGTTAACTAATCTTTGATTTTTCTCCGATAGATATTCATCATCTATCCACTGAACACCTTGGCATTGATAGATCGCACATCTGGTATGATTTCCGCTCGAATCTACTTCTGATAATTGTAATTTTTCTAACCACTGATTTTTAATGTTCGTGTTGTTTGATTGTCAGTTAATTGTTCGATAACTTTTATGATCTCACCTAAAGATTTTTAATGGTGTTATATAGTAGCTTTAGAAGGTTCAAGAGAGTCCGATAATTTTGCTTTTGTACTGCTTCACATGTACCTTCAATAATCTTCGCAGGTGGACGACCCCGAGCTATCTTCAAGTCGCCACTATTTATATGATTAAGCCAAGTGCCGTCCACTCATTAACTGACATATTTATCGCAATCCATCTATTTAGAAGAACATACAAAGAAAGATTGATCGAAAGAAAGTTAAGTAGTTGTACTCTTCATAAAATTAGAGACTGGTCACATGTAAATCGACATTACTGATAAGACACCCTCTGTAAGTTTTTCAGATGGATATTTTGTAATAAAATTATGTCAATAATTATCAAAAACCATCGTAATCACGACGATTTAGCAACAAAAAACGTACAAAAGTATCTCAGAAATAAGAATACTTCTCTGTCTTGTCTGAATACTGTTTGATTTCGATTCTAATGTACTTTAATTTAAATTTAACGATTAATTGGAGGTGAGTTGATTTATTAAGAAATTACCATGTTCAATAAATACTTTATATCAAATTAGTAATAATGAAATGGAAAAGCGGAAGCATAATGTCTGATGAGTTCGAAAAAACCAATAAACAGGTAAGAACTGACACAATATCTAAAAAAAAAAATAACTTTTTCCTTTTATAAAAAATATTATTATCGTTTAAATGCGGAAAATGTTTTTTTTTACCAGCTAGTCATATTATACATAATGGAAACTATAATGAATTGTTAAAAGGACAATCTGTATATATAAAAGTGTGAAAATTTCAGATTTAATCTAATTAATTAACTGTATTAGACGCAGTTCTGTACCTGTATATTTTTGTTATCTTACCTGAATGATACCTGCTTTCATTACGTGTAAGTCTTCGATTTCCCCTACGCGTGGCGCGGCTTGCAGGACTAACCCCGCTGACGGAATCCTTCTTTTGATTTTCTTCAACCACATCTATACATGCAAAACAATACTGATCCACATGCGAACGACATAAAGGACTCAAATAAACCCACAAATAATCTGTCAATGTAAACGGAGACGTTTTTTCCTTCTTTTCCCCTCTATCAATATACTTAGTACTTTAGAGTAAAAAAACGTCCCCCTTTATATGATTTTTGACGGATTATTCCTATTTTGGCATCATTTTCATTGAAATACTCGGTATTTTGATGTTATACTCTTTTTGAAATTATTAATTTCTAGATATTATTTCATTTCCATTTATCGTACTAATTAAATAAAACCTCGATCACGTTTTTAAAGAAATAATATGTTAAATAAGCTACATGCTGATCTCAAGATACAATATCATTCATTCCACAAGACGAAAACACAACATGCGGCCGAGAACCAAATAAACATACTTTTCATACAATAATATTCATGACGAGGATATTAAGTAAATTTTTCTCTTAAATGTAACATTTGGTAGTTTTTGTTTAATTGAAAAGTATAGTTTTTATAGTGTATGAATTTTATTTTTCATTCTATCTAAATACTTCTCAAATCTAATTAATCAATTTGGCAACACTGTGTCCAATTTTGTCTATTGATCAGTTTCCGCAAGACACTTAAAAATAAAATGACGTCGTACAAATAAATTTTATTATTTATTATCGCTGTACGTTAATAAATAAAATGGGTCGAGATATTATACTTTTGACGTTATTTGCTGGACACTTTGAAATACAAAGTGCCTTCCAAAAATAGATTTTCAGTACAAGCATCGGACAGTTCTGTGCAAGTGTCAGTGAACTGCGATATTTCGTACAATGCTTAAAATGCAAACACTAAATGAGTCACCAACCTAACAACGTTCGTAGTTTTTTAGTAACACCTGTAGAGATATGTGTAAATTAAATATTAATGAATATTAAAATTTTTTTCTATCTTGTGTGTAATTTTTTTTCCACTGTATAGGTATAGAAATACACGTTTCTCATTAAAATACACGCAACCAACATTACATTAGTCAAGTTGAAATTTTAATTAATAAAAAAACGTTGATGTTTTCATTATTGTATTACGTTTTGTTTTTATTTGGAAATATTTCTTACTGAATTTAATATATTATTAATATAGATATTATTTTAAAACGTAAGATTGACTTTTACATACATCTGTAATAGTGTGCCGTGTAATGATGGTTGTCTACATTTCAATACATGAAAGTATGTATTCCATTCAATAGCCCAGTCAAATTAGATTATTTTCAAAGTAATATATGCTACTACTGTGGAAAATGAAGGTCATAATTTTGAGGGAATTCTTTATATGACTGTCTAAAGGATATAAAATCATCCAACAAAGATCATCCGCCCATTAGTTTTTTTGCAATATAAGAAAAACCCTTTAGTCCAGGAGTGGGCAATAATGAGATTTTCAAAATGTCTCCCGGTCCGCAGGCCGTATGCTATGGACCAACGTTATGGGTTTTTTTCCCTACCCAAAAAATGTTTTTGACAAAAACAATAGAAACTTTAGGATATAGAAATTTGACAATTAATAATAGATTGTCTTGCTTAATTACATGCGAACAATTTTTACCCTGTATAATATGTACGTAATTTTTAAATAAAGTCAAAATACTAAAAATATTTGAATAAAATCCACATGTGGCATCCGAATATTAATTTTCTTTGAAAATGATCGTTTTTCAAGTAAATTCGACTGGACTATAAACATATGATAGTAAACAACACAATATGTTCGAAAACAAAAAACTCGTCAGTATAAAATGCAAAATAGGCTCGATTCGTTACACTAGATATTTGTATTGAATTTAGAGTGTGTTATAGATAGAAATATGTACGTTGTTTTGTATGTTTTTAAATTGGACACACGTTTACAATAACTCAAAATAAACTTTGTAGATTGTATATATTTTTCGGGTTAATGCGAAAAATAACCGTAATCACGTGAATTATCCCATCATGCAGTATATTTGTCGGTTCTCTAGTTATAGTTCCATTCACGCGAAATAGAACTTCGTTACATGTAATGGCGTAGTTCGTGTGGAAAGATTTACTCAAAATTGGTTCACGCTACAATCCCGTGCCGTTGAAGATTCCAAATTCTCGGAATTATATAGTTGAAACATCGTCTACCATATAAGTTTATTTCAAATTATTTGAAAGAATAATAAAACTTTTTCGAAAGTTTTGTTTTTATAAATATTTGAGGTTATATGTTTGACAGTTTTTATACGTAAAGGTCTTGCAGAACTTTTAATTAGATTTATCGAAAATCCAAACGAAGCACATTTAGGAGAAATATTTACCTAATAAAAAAAAGCAATAACTATAAAATATCGTAACCTTCACTTTTTTCCACATAAGACGATTGCGTCATCTAATATACAAGGAGAACTAAAAATGTTTTAGTTGTGAATCATACAATATGAAATTTGAATATTATTTAGTAACCAAAACATTTATTTCAACACTTTTATGAATAATAACTATTTCAATTAGATTTATTTTTAAATTAGAGTGTCTCGAACGCAGTTTAACTACCACTACATCAATCTTTAAGATTCCACGGTCTGACGAGCGTTTCGATTAACCAAATTATCATCTTCAGTGATCATTGGTGTGAGCGTTAATGTAGCGATAGTAAGATACGTTCAGTACTAATTATTTTGAATGAATATAGAAAAGCCTAAAGGAACCGAATGAATAGATCATTTACGATATTTTTTTCACGTATCCGTGAACTATTTCCCGCACCTGAATGGTAACGTTTTTCGTTGTGCGTGACTCTACGTTGAGTACGTCGTCGGGTGTGATGTTGTTTCCCATTTCCCGCAAGACCACCACCACCGCTACCATCACCGCTGTTTCCACCGCCGCTGTTATCACCGCCGCTACCGCTACCAGCTGAATGTAGCACCAAATAAAATGTCGGTAAGCAAGATGAACGAGCTAAGAGGGTGAATGGTAGGAACACATGGTATGTTGTCAAGGCCGGCCTGATAGCAAATGGTACGTGTGCGACGCGCGAAAAATTTAGTGTCGTAAGAGTGGATGAAATTCTGGTAATTTACGAACAGCTGGGACGGCGTAATCTCGTTTATAAGTGCACTTATAGTCATGAATAAGAAGGATGTACGTTTGTTGATATAATTGGAGAATTGGGCATCAGCATTGGTAGTATCGAGAAAATTTTAGTCAGATGGGTACCAAGATTTCTGATTTTGAGCGGATATCACACGCGTCTCCCGTAGCGGGCAAATTGGGTACATCACTTCATTTCAAAGAGTAAATCCTCGTCTATGGAGTGGAGGAAGAAAGGAGAAGGCACGCCAGTTGAAGCGAAAACTACACTGTCGGGGAAAAAGGCATGAGAGGTCTGAACAACGAACAGTGAACACGCAACCTCCTAAAAACTACTGTAAAACCTATCTACATATCAAAATGACGCGATGGAATCGTTGAATGAATTGGTTTAGGAAACGCTTCTTATAGTCCCGATTTGTCACCATGCGACTATTATTTATTTGGTCCATTAAAAGATTTACAAGGTAGAATACTTCGTGAGCCAATGGTTACGTGACGATTTTTACGAAAAAGGTATTCGAAGGGGTCGTAAAAGTGACGGAGACTATCTAAAAAAACTCTAAAAAGCTTGCAGCTCTGGAACTTAATGATTAGCACAATTCTGATTTTGAAGCACCCTCGTATATTGTACCTGATTTTGTTAAGCTAAAATAGATGCGATATACTGAAATAGCATTAATAAATTCTTGTAGTTTAATCATTGATTTGACAGGTAAATCATTTTAATTGCATCAAAAGTACAAGCATACATTTGTATTAGATACATCACGTTAAATATCTAGAGTTAGCATCCCAAAATGTGTTTATTATCTAAAGATATGCAGACACCTGACAGTTAGTAGACGTGCGCACCCGTGACAGCCCGAGGCACCGACGCGACACAGACGAAACGTCCTGGGAAACTGTTTTTATTATATTTTGTTTTTTTGACGTATCGCACACATAGCAGCCGCCTTGGGCCGGCTCTGTATATTGTTACCGAGAAAAAAATTTTGTTTATATATCGCTGTTCCGGAAAACAATGACGTAACTGTAAAAATGTGACAAATGGAAATAAGTTTATAGACACATCCGCTACAGGATTATTGCGACATGGTTTAAATATCAATTGTTTTTACTTTGATCAATTAAACATGAAAAATTGCACTTAAGGTCCATTCTACACTAGCGACAAAACCGCGACCTCCTGCGTTAGAAAAGCAGAGACACCAACTAACGCATTCACACGCGAACGGTAAAACGCCCGTGTAGAATGGCCCTAAAAATGACGTGATAGAAATCAGTGATTTTTTATGAGATATAAGATTAGATTTTGAAAAAATCGCAAAAAATTTGGAAAAATTGATGAAAACTTTATTGGAATCGATAGAAATATGATTATAATTTAGCGTTTGAAGACGATTTCATGCAAATATTGGCCGTGGCTCCGATTTAGATAGCCCATGCGCAAGGTCCAATTTTGGCACACTCTCTCCAACATATCGGCCGGTATTTTACGAATAAACTCTTCAATATTGGCTTTCAGTGCTGGTTTATCCCTATAGACATTGGCCTTAACACGGTCCCACAGGAAATAGTCCAAAGGCGTTAAATCACACGATCTTTGCGGCCAATTGACGGGTCCCAAACTTGAGATGAACTGTTCACCGAAGGCGGCTCTCCATTTGGCCCTTGTTTCGCGTGTCGTGTGGCATATGGCACCGTCTTATTGAAACCACATGTCCAATTCTTCCATTATGGACAAAAAAAATCGTCAAACATCACATGGTACCGCTCGCCAGTCACAGTAACGTTCCTACCATCGTCGCTTTTGAAGATAATGCCACCGGTCCATAATCGACACCAAACAGTGACTTTTTCGGGCTGCATTAGTAGCTCTTCCAATGTTTCTGGCTGGTCTTCACTCCAAATGCGGCGATTTTGCTTGTTGACGTATCCATTCAACCAGAAATGAGCTTCGTTTCACGATAAAAAACTGGATCTTCCTCCAACTTTGCCAACGTCCATTCACCAAATGTTAGACGTTGTGGGAGATCGTGTGGCTTCAATTCTTGCACCAGCTGTATCTTATCAAGGTTTTACACCTAAATCCTTACGCAAAATTTTCCACGTAGTGGTGTAAGAGAAGCCCAATTGCCCAATCGACATTTCACGGCCATCAGTCAATTCATGATCAAATTATAGACCAAACTGAATAAGTTTGACAACAACACAAGACACGATTCACGCGTGATCTGTCAAAAGCAGTGTTGCCAAAAAGATACCAGCAAAACATCACTCGTTAGATGTGTTTCCTGCCACAGTTGCTCAAATGTAATTTATGACAAAAACCGGGATCGACACCATTTAAATATATGATTTAATATAATAGCTCTTAAAATTCGACTCTCCTTCTTTTTTATTTATTCAAAGGCAAAATTTTAAAAAAATCGCTAAAAGAACAAACTCTGTTTTTAGAACAAGGGACAATTTATAGATAAACAATGAGATATCCGCATTAGGGGTTGGAATTAGGGCGATTTAATCCTAATCCTTGGAAAATGAAAGTTTTTAGATTTAGGTCACTATACTTCGGGAACGGCGATATATTCTTTACCGTCTCGGATCGTTCGATGTTAGTTAAGCAATTTGATTTTATGTTTAAAAGCTAAGCAACAGGTGATTTTTGTTATACATGTATTCTGAATATGATCATACTTTATTTTTTTTGATATATCTTCAATTTCTGTAGATATTTCTAAGTTCTTTTTTCTTAAATGTCATTTTGTAATACACTTTTTTCGAGAAACTAGATACACCAGACGATCGAATCTAACCAGGACTGTCAAATCTTTATACCCCCAATACTTTCGTTCCATTTGGAAAAGTGAAAGAAGTTACATTATAAGGTATAGATGGCTCAAAACGGCCAAGTAGTACTCTTCATTTATTGTTTGACCCATTGGCATGAATTAGTACCGAACCACACCACGGCAATCGAAGAAAACAACGAGCAACACCTTGATTTTCGATCTATGTGGTTTTGGCTAATTTTGAAGCGTTATTTGCTGAGTTGCTAGACATATTATATTCATATGTCCAAGTTTCGTCAACAGTAATTATGCGTTTTATGAATTTAGTACGTTATAACTTCTACATTTGAGAAACATCAGATCGTTTGGTACAAATCTACCTCTGGCATTATGTTGAGAATATCCTGAGATCTCTTTATTTGGCAGAAATAATCCGTTTTTCACACCAGTCGCTAGTTTTAACGAACAGTTCTACTATATCTGTTGGCTCGCGCACTTTCAGTCATCGATCATCCAGTACCGCTTTGTGGATTTCCTTCAACACTTCTTGAGTCGTCACCTCATTTGGTCGAACTCAGCGATGATGGTCTTCGTCTCGTTTAAACTCTGCTACCCAATATATTGGTTGATAACGAAGGAGCAGTCTCACCCAGAGTAGAATCTAGCTCAGCTTTTATTTTGGTCATGCCGGGTAAGGAATCTCCGAAATAATCAAATTATCACAATAGATCCAATAGAACTGATTCAAGCTTATCTCAAGGTAAAGATTTGATAAGCTCTAGTTATTTTTGTCTATATTATATTTTTCTTAACAATCCTAGCAATTATATCTGGATTTGCGTATCGTAAAGGATTATTGTAGAGAAACATGAATAAAAACATATAAAAAACTGTTGTAATAATCGTATTTCGAATATTTTTCCACCACCCATTTGAAATTTTGTTAATAATTTACGTGATCTAGCTTTTCACAAATTTATTATTTACTTCATAATCTAGCAAATATAAATCAACTTCTTTTCAAATATGCATACAGAGAAGCTTTTGTAATACGTATACTTACTATACCTCTTCCACCTCTTTAATACGAGGGTTGTCTGACAAATTCCGTGCTATAGAAGAAACAAGACGTTTATATTTTTCGGTGTAATCTCCTTTCAAGTCTATACTTTTAGTAATCTCCGTAACCGTCTTTATCATCCAAATTTTAAGGTTAGGAAAAGGGAAAAAGTCACTAAGAGACAGATCTCGTTAATATGGTGGGTGGTCAATGTACGGTCGTAAATGATTGTGCAGACTGTCCTCTTTCATGTGCTTTTCACAAACAAATATTTAATAACGGCTCAACACTCAGTTTTCTCCATTTTCAGACATATTTTCACAAGGGCTCACTTATACGATTGTCAAACAGAAAATGCTGTCATCTTCAGGTTGAATTCGGATACTCTTCAGACAACCCTCGTATGTTATTATTTCAAATTGTCAAATCCGGGTTAATCAGAATGGAATGCAATATGTATATAAGTGAGATAGAAAATAATACGTACAAGTACCTATTTTTTTAGTCTTACTAAAATAAACAAGACGTAAAGAAAAAACAATTGTTAATGTAGAAGATAATCAGCCAGAAATTTATTTATAAAAATGTAAAACGTGATCTTTATTTTTTTTATTTAGATATAGGTTTTCAATAATTCGAAAACGATGTGGAGAATTCTCGAAATTCTTAAGTTGAAAACAAAATATTTATTATATAGATTATGTTTAGAATAAGGGTCGTAGTCAGCTATCAAGTATTCAAGGGTTGCAATAAACAGATTCATTTAATATACAGTATGTCAAGAGGTTATCAACTATACTCTATGACGTGTGAATGTTCGAATCTAAATTTCTTGAAATAAGGAAATGTGAAGGTTTGTTCTTATCTACGTAAAGGTTCTCAACATTCACGATCGAAAACCTAGGCGAGAGCTTCTTTGATGATGATGATGATGATGGAGCAGAATAAACTGCTGCGCAATTGCGCGTATTTTAATGTTAAAAAGAAAAGTGAAGACAAAGAACAAGTATTCATCGATTCATCGTCGAAACCAGCTCAAATTTTATTCGAATTCTTGCCTTTTCATATAATTATGTTAACCATTAGAAATGTATTGACACTTTGACACTTAATCCACCGTAATAATTCTCAAAACATACTGGCGCTTTATTATTGTCTTCAGTAGACTTTATTCTTACTTAGTTGTGCGTTAGAGTTAACATTTAGCAAATAAATTTCATGATTCATCACCAAATCCATCCACCAGAAAAAAAATTCTCATATTCAAACGGTTTCGATCAACAACCTTCAGAAAGAGCTGCAAGGTACTAATAATCTTCCACGGATCGTGGATATTGACCTAACCTAACCGAACATAAATGATCTAATAGGCAAGAAACATGCGAGTTAATACATGTTTGGACATGGACGCTCAAAGCTGACATCATGAATAAAATAGAACCGTTCGAGATGTGATGCTACAGGAGAGGCAATCCTCAAAGATCTCGTGGAATGCACGTAACAGTAATGAAGAAGAGGTACCCAGATAGCTGAATGGGGATCTAGAACTCCCAAAAATCATAAAAACAACAAAGGTCAGTTATTTGAGAAACTATTACGAATAGCAACAATCAAATTGTCATGGAGAAAGAGAAGAAGAAAAAACAGAGAACAAAATGAGAACCTAGTGTATTTCTCGCGAGATTCTCGTGTGAATTTTGAGATTTCAAGCTGCAATCATTAACTAAATACGTTGGCAACTCCCCGCAAAATGCGTTCAAAGGGACAAATCTCCCTCCCGCATGTACAAGTCCCGACATGTTAGCTCAATTATTCTAGAGTGTGCGTATTTATATCCGTCAGCCGATTTCGAATCGCACCGTGGACGAAAGCCCTTACCGTAGTTTTTGATCCATGAACTTTATTTTTACATCCTACCCTTCGTAAATAATACCAAAATAACTGTCTAATGCAATACTTTTTTGGAATTGAATGGTTCAACAATGTTAAATTGAAATGCAAACATCTATTCTATAGATCTTGATAAGAAGCACGTTTTTCGAATACTATTCTACCCTTGTTAAAAAAATAAACCATTCCTTGGTATCGGTAATACATTTCAGAAATATTTTCTCAGAATAAAAGAGAGAATTCTCCAAGTTTAATTCAACCATTAAATTTTCCCGAGAGAAGGAAAAGCGCAAAGAAAAACTTACTTGGGTTATGTTTTGGAATGTAAGGGGTAAGTAGTCTGGTTCGTTTCTTTTCATATCCTTTTTGTGTGATGTCACCTGAAAATAAAAATAATCATTTAGACTCCTGTTGGTTTAACAAATTAAAAGTTCTGCATTTCCAGGTGTCAGCGCAAATGGCGATGACGTGGAACTTTTTTAATCAAATATGGATGAAATAAAAATGTTATTACAACGGAGGAATTATTTTATCTGGTTAAATAGATGCATCAGTATTATTTATTTTGATTCTTATACGAAACAAGTCTGTCCATAATCAATTACAAATAGAATTTTAAGGTTAGGAAATAGGAAATAGTCGCTGGGGGTCAAATCTGGTAAAGACGTTGGAAGGCCAATCAATTCGAAATGCAATCACCGTCTTTGCCTTTTTCGGAGCTTAAACAACTTTCCCAGCCCCTAGGAAACGTTCATTCCAATTTGCTTTCGGTTTGCCAAAATCGGTAAAGTTTTCGAATTCATAATTCTTGCCTCTTCTATCTTCTAACCTTAAAACGATGATCTTCAAGTACCATTTGGTGAACGTTTTCGATGATATGGTTGGTTGTCATAGTTTTTCACCGTCACAAAGGCTGGGCGTCAATGAGCCCGAAAAATAATGATACAGAGTCTCTGTACATAGTGTCCAGCTCCTCTTTCACTTGCGAAACCAACATTCAATATGAGCTCGATACTTCATTTTCAAAAAATCTTCACATCGACCCAGTTATTCGATTTTAAAACACTGATCTTCAAGTTGACTTTAATTGAAACTTCACAGACAACCCTTGTAAAACACAAAACGATTGATGTTTCCAAAAAGCAAATTATATTTTCTCTTCTTTGATTGCTAATTAGATTTTCTGTATTTCATGTAGTTATCAGTAGAAAAATCAGCTAGATTCGTCTCAGTCTTGTTCTTGCAGAAAAAGAAAGACTAAGACCAGCTTTTGGTCCACAAGACCAATACCAAGAGCAGTACAAAATTTATGCAAGACCATAAGTTAGTATTGCAACATTCACTTAAAACCAAAACCGACTTTTGCGAGCTTAGTCTTGTAGTTGTAGAAAAAGCAAGACAAGACTAAGTCGAGCTTTAGATTCACAAGACCAAGACTGTAACCAAGACCTAGCAATGCAAGATTTCTACAAGATCAAGAGCTGTATGGCAAGACTCTTGCGATCTTAGTATTGTTCTTGTTGAAAAGGCAAGACAAGACCAAGTCCAATTTTAGGTTCAAAAGACCAAGGCTACAACTAAGACCTGGCAGTACAAGATTTTCGCAAGAACAACAGCTTGTATGGCAAGACTTACGCAAGTCCAAAACCGAGCATGCAAGACTCTTGCGGTCATAGTATTGTTCTTTTTGAAAAGGCAAGACAAGACTAAGTTCAGCTTTAGGTTCATAAGACCAAAACTATAACTAAGACCGAGCAATGCAAGATTTCTGCAAGACCGAAAGCTTGTATGGCAAGACTTACGTAAGTAAAAAACCGAGCATGCAAGACTCTTGCGGTCATAGTATTGTTCTTTTTGAAAAGGCGAGACAAGACTAAGTTCAGCTTTAGGTTCATAAGACCAAAACTATAACTAAGACCGAGCAATGCAAGATTTCTGCAAGACCGAAAGCTTGTATGGCAAGACTTACGTAAGTAAAAAACCGAGCATGCAAGACTCTTGCGGTCTTAGTCTTGTTTTTGTAGAAAAAGCAAGACAATACTAGTTCACAGCTTTAGGTTCACAAGAACAAGACCAATTATGCAAGACTCTTGCGGTATTAGTTTTGTTTTTGCAAAAAAAAACAGGATAAAACCAATACTACTTTTAGGTCGGCAGTATGAGACTGTTGCCGGTTTTTTGCAATTTCTGTTAGTTCTTAATATTAGAGTCCAAATTTGAAACTCAACGTTTACGATAAAAGTTCGACTTTTGATCTGTTTCACAGCAAACATGGTATCGATGAAGATATCAGATGTCGAGGTCTTCCTATAATTCAGATCCGTAGGAATAATTTTTCGGTAAAGTTTGACCGGACTATAAGCAAAAGCTGTATGCTTGAGTGGAAACAATTAACAATAAAAATAAATACGCCTGCGCTTTTTATGGTAGGGTATATCAAATCTGCATAATTGAAAATCATAAATTATTTGGACGCTGATTGCAGAAATTTGCAATAAGGAAACTATTCGGATTAAGAAGAAGAATAAAACGGAGATGAATTACTGGTAGTCAAGGTATTTGAAAAATCCTTTCCTGTTTTGTTTGTGATATTTGTTATACGAAAAACAACTTTTTCGACAAGTTATTCATCTTAGAAAGGTTAGAATAACAAAAATTTTTCATGATTTGTTCGACGTATATATTACGAATCACGACTGGATTTGAAACTTTACTTTAGCTCCTGACAAGGAATGATACTCTGGAAAATAATAAAAATCTTGACAGTGATGGAGTAACTTCTTTTTGCTATTATTGATGTTCGATGCAGAGTTGGTAAACAAAATTGATCTTTTTACTAAACAAATTTCAAATCTCTTTTTTTAATCCTCCTTCATGGAAAATGGAAAACTTCGGATATAATTCGGTTGAATGAATAATCAAATAGAGGGTGTCTTTTGACTTATGTCGATTTCCAAGATAAAACTTTATATTCGAAGTATAGCCTACTTATGGTTTCAACTCAACGTTGAGGAAGCTCTTTGAGACCTTGGTAAAATCATTCTTTGATATTGGATTGGAATAAAGTAAGTAGAAGAATTTCGCCATGGATCTGACGGTCTAAACGTTGGATCTGGTAAGTTCTTCGAACTTATTCCCCGTAACTTTCGCAGTGTGTAGTTTGGCATTGTCTTGTAGCGAGAAATTCCAGTTTCAGTTAACTAAACCTGGATAAAACCTCATACATTTTTAATAACAGCAAGTCGTTATCAGTCCCGATAGCTTGGGTACTTTCATGGTAATCCTCTTTGTCTCTCTCGCGTTAGCCAAAGCATTTACCTCTCCTCTGCTATAAGCTATTTCCATTGCCTAATCTGAAGAGTTTGTCTATCAGCGTTCATCCAGAGATCCTCAGCAGATTTCTTTTTCTTTAGCTCTACAGCCAATGCCATTAGTGCTTCTGTGCTGTACGCTGGGTCGTGGTTAAGAAAGGCATATGTCCTTCATTCTTTTTGCGCTTTTATACTGATGCTCTATCCAACGATCCTTCTTTTGAATACATCCATGTAATAGATCTAATAACAAGCTAACCTTGGTTTGAACCTTTTTGTCCCTGCTGGTAACCTTAAGCTTGAAATTAAAGTAGGTACGTCCGTTGAATCTTATCAGGGGGCATTACCATCACCGGTTTGAGTTCTCATTATTTTATGTCTCTTGCTAATCTTTTCAGTTCATCAAGGGTTTTAATATTATTATTATTATTGTTGATACTTCTGTTTTTCTTCTGACAAAACTGTCAATTTGAGTGTTTTCTTCTCATTTTTCTTATTGATGATTGTTGTTTCATCATTTGTATTATCTTTCTGTTTCTACACTTGTTTTATCTGGTATCCTAGTACTAGGAGGGAAATAAGGCGTGGAAAACCCATATCACCCATATCGAAATGGTTAGTAAAGGATTTACAAAGGATGGGAGTGGATAGTTGAAAATGAAAAACAAAATTGAATCACGTACTAAACTATTCGTATAAATCTTTTTGTTTTTATATCATTCTTTGTAAATTCGCTTGCAAATAATGCTTTTGATCCATTTCAGAAATCGATACTTAAATGATTATTCGAAGAATTGATCCCGGAGGCATTAATAGAACTCGTTTTAATCCAATCATAAATTACAAAGGAGTCGCATCAAAAAAAGCCCTCCAGGATTTTTTGCAATTTCCAGTCTTCTAAATTACCATGTGAAATTGCAGATTCGGCATTGAGAAAATCGGTTAAATGCAAAAAATCAAATCAAAACATAGACGTAGTTACGAAATTTTTTAAAGGGATATATGCAAGACGATTTTTACAGACTACAACTGAATATAAAGTAAAAATTGATTTCGTTTTATAATTATTCAATCTCGTATAACGCTTCTAATTATTTCAGTGATTCTTTTTCGCTTTGAATTCGTTAAATTTCTATTTTAGTCAATTCCGAAAGTGTACGTTGCTGAATCGAGCTCAAATGTGCTCTATTAAAGTAAATCTAGAGTCATCATTTATGTAAAGGATGTTGGATTCGAGAACTGACGAATAAATCGCGACCGGACCGATTTCCGACACACGCAGGGAGAACGAGACTGACAGGATAATGGACTTTTCACGTTGCGACAACCCCGTGAATTATTTGTCAGGTGTTCCAGCTTAAATTTAAAGGAACTCTCTATTGACACAATGATGAACAGAGACAGCTCAAAGTATTAATTGTAATGAATAAATAAGTTGAATTATGTCGATATCAGTAGAACAACTATTTGTAAACTATAATTTAGTAAAAATAGATTAAGATTTTGACATTTTATAGCTTTGAACGGACGCAAATTTTATTATATTTTAAAAATAACAGTTTTCGGAAGTACAAATAGTTTATTTTCGTAAGTTTGGAAGCTACTTTCCATATTTCTGGTTTAACAATTAAAAAAAATCAATATTTATGGTCGACTAGTGTTTCTGAACGCAAAAAAAGTTTATCCTGGTGTTGAAAATTTAGCACGGTTAATTTAGTGCAGAAATCAATACAAATTTCTCCTTTGTTCACTTATTTTGACTTATTAGTCACTTCTATTCTAACTATCACGTCAAACTTTGTGAAGAAATTGATTTTTTGTCGTTCTATTAAAAAAATTCATTAAAACCTCTGTGTCGATTATGAAACGTCCTCTATCTACGTTCTACAACGTCTAATTAAGAATAAGATTAAAGTTAGTTTTGATAAATTTGTTTTGCTTTACTTTTTACATATAGCGATCACAAAATTTGAATTATCTGTCATAATTTCGTTCTATTTTGAGTAAATTTGGGAAAAGCCTCGAGAGGGGTATTATAAGTTATTAGCATAACATTTTTTTTGGGTTCGAAGATACAAGGTCCTTCACGAGGAGCTGAATCGATATAGATATGGGAAAGTACTGCGACTAGGGTTCTGAAAATTTGCTTGTATGTGTTTTCCGAAATGCTCGTTTCAGCTAAAGTAATTTCAGTTTTCTCAAACTTCCGGTTATACCGAAAGTGGACCCAAACTTCGTTATTTTAAACGGAATGCTATGGTTTTCATTAAATTTTTGAAATCTACGCGAAATTTCAATATAACTTTATATAAGGCATCGTATGCCTTAAGTCCATCATTTTTTAATTATTTCACATTTTCGAAATTTTTGAACATATACTAAAAAAATTATATTTCTAATTTTAAGTGAGTCAGGTCTGATATTTTTGGGATTTGGACAAATAACACTTTACAGCTTTCAAAATCTGTGAAAGCCTTGACGAAAATTTATATAGGGTGTTTAGAAAATGGTGCCGAATTTCGCTATCTAAAAACTTAATTTTTTCAAATGACAACCCCCATTTTTCTGTTTAGAATTGGATTCTACGCTTTAAATTAAAGTAGTAAATTCATATATCTTTTGTAGAAACTTGAAAAAACTGAAATCTTCATGGTTTTTAACTGTCGGAGCGACAAAAAAAGCTTACATACCAACAAACAAACAATGAAAACATCTTGACGTTTAAGCGTTGCAAATTTAATTTTTGATACGTTAACTTTTGTTATTCGTTTTTCGCCATCGGCAGGTGATAATCAAAAACCACGAAAATTTCAATTTTCTCAAGTTTATACAAAAACCCTCAATTTAAAGCATAGAATCCAATGGTGGAGAGAAAAATGGGGGTTGCCATTTGAAAAAATTAAGTTTTAGTTTAGATAGCGAAATTCGCCATCATTTTCTGAACACCCTATATAAATTTTCGTCAAGGTTTTCACAGATATTGAAAGCTGTAAGTGTTTTATTTGTCCAAATCCCAAAAATATTAGACCTGACTCACTTAAACTTAGAAATATAATTTTTTTAGTATATGTCCAAAAATTTCGAAAATGTGAAATAATTAAAAAATGATGGACTTAAGGCGTACGATGCCTTATATAAAGTTATATTGAAATTTCGCGTAGATTTTAAAAATTTAATGAAAACCATAGCATTCCGTTTAAAATAACGAAGTTTGGGTCCACTTTCGGTATAACCGGAAGTTTGAGAAAACTGAAATTACTTTAGCTGAAACGAGCCGTTCGGAAAACACATACAAGCAAATTTTCAGAACCCTAGTCGCAGTATTTTCCCATATACATATCGATTCAGCTCCTCGTGAAGGACCTTGTACCTTCGAACCCAAAAAAAAATGTTATGCTAATAACTTATAATACCCCTCTCGAGGCTTTTCCCAAATTTACTCAAAATAGAACGAAATTATGACAGATAATTTAAATTTTGTGATCGCTATGCATAAAAAGTAAAGCAAAACAAATTTATCAAAACTTACTTTAATCTTTTTCTTAATTAGACGTTGTAGAATGTACATAGAGGACGTTTCATAATCGACACTGAGGTTTTAATGAATCTTTTTAATAGAACGACAAAAAATCAATTTTTTCACAAAATTTCGCGTAGATTCCAAAAATTCAATAAAAATCATAACATTCTGTTTAAAATAACGAAGTTTGGGTCAACTTCCGGTATAACCCGAAATTTCAGAAAATTTTCAAAACCCTAGTCGCAGTACTTTCCCATATACATATCGATTCAGATCGTTGCGAAGGACCCCGTACAAGGCGTGCTGTAAAAGGCACATCTGATGCTAGGCATATTGCCACATTATCCTTTTGGTTCTGTAATTGGAAAACAACGACTCTCGTCGAAATTCTATTGTCTTTTAGTAATTAGGAAATTTTTCATAAGCTTCCAAGTTAATTGGTTTTATATTCACAACCTCTTTTATTGTAATTGGTAAAAACTGGAAGGGTTTTTCTTTCAAACAACGATGAAAATTAAAAAGTATTTTTAAACATAGAGAGCATCAAACTGCCAACTAAAATTGTACTAAACTTCTTCTTCAGTTTTCTTTCTGCCAGTATTGAAAATAGGCTTTTCAATGCGCCTTTGTGGATCAGTCACATATTTTTCGGTGTCTCTTTAACCGTGTTGAGGCTCTCCTAATCTAAAAATTTTAGTTTTCAACTTAATCATCCTTAACACGTTGACTGTCACGGTAAGGTTCAGAATTCCGTTTAAAATGACAATTTGATTTAATTATATTATATTATTAAATTTTTATAATTATATTTTTGTTCGTTTTTTAATAAATTTTCTGTTCATGCTAGCCAGCATTGATTTTTTGACAGATAGAAGCCATCTATCGATATTCCGAGTTTAATCGTAGCTGTACAAAAATGGCCACACCGGACGAGTTTCTCGTAGTTGGCAGTCAACGTGTTAATCTCGATAAAAATAATATTCACAGCCAGTCAAATTTCACTGTATATTGGACGAATTTTATTGGAAAACTGTGTAATTAACAATAATTGATAGTCTCGAAGAATGTAATTATAGAATTCGAAATTGCGAGAAAACGATATTTCTTGGTTTCATCCCTGGAAACGTCTTACAACTGAAATGGTAGGGGAGGAAAGGTGTCGTCGAGATACTTTGAATAAAATATACGACTACCAAAGCGAATCTAACATCGTTTTGCCCCCTAAAATTACACGAAAGGGAATTTGAGAGATGCCGAAATGTCTTTATACCGACCTACATATTAAACAGTACTGTTAGTAGAATAATAGCGGGGTATCACGTGTAAGAATAAGTATGAAAATTAACTGCTAGTTAAATTTTACGTCAAACTCTAAAAATTCACACTTTTTCCATTTTTAATGCCACTTTGTGATGGGATGATACTATAAAAGTATATAAAAAATAATGAATTTTCACGTAAAGAAATTTTTTGTGTAATTTCACACCAATAAAAGATAAACAGAGCTAAGGATACAAAAGGATTATACGAAATAATTGTTGACTGTGTTAAAGTTAATTCCAAAAATACCACACTAATATGAGGCTTTTGATTGTGTTAATGATAATATTTTAACCAACAAAATGCAGTACCTCTTGCATGAGTCAAGTCATACCTTACCAACAGAAGTCAGCTGGTAAGGATTGATACAAAGTAGAGTGCCCCAAGGCTCAGTACTAGACCCTGATCTCACTGCACTTCATTGGATCATATCTAGTGACCTAATCACCTTTAAATCATAGCGCGATTCTAATCTTCTCTATTTCAACGTTTCCAAAACCAAAGTTTTATCATATAAAAACACCACCACGTCGTTGAATCTGTAAAATTCTTAGGGCTTGTTGAGGATAAATTCCTTGAATTGGGAGTTACATATTACCGCCTAAAAACTAAGTTCCTTCTACTTTGCGCCGAGATCAGTTTCCAAACAACTGAACTTATCCACCTCGGACTAAATAGCAGGGCTCATTGCATGGACTTCTTTAAAATATTAAAAGTTCTGACTCTTCCTTCCTTATTCATCTTTGAATCCATTTGCCTAATTCGTAAGCGCGCTTCTCCAATTTCAGAAACAGCTGACCACTTAAAACCTTTACCTACCTACTCTACGTTCAGAATTAGTTGATGGCTCAATATATTTTACAATGCGAAAAAATGCACAATCACTTGCCAATTGAAATCAAATCATCATTATACGTACCATGTTTTCTTGATGTTCGAGCAACAATCAAAGTTTTAAAATTGGACCAAATCGATGTGTATGTTATCCAAAAACATACAATGCATTGGAAAAAATCACTATTTATCGCTATCGGATATAAATATTTCAAAAAAAATTTGTCATATCACAAAACGGAAACAAATAAACTTACAGACAAAAGATATTCGAATATGACATCAAAAAACATCACTGTTTGATGAATATTTTGGGCTATCGCTTCATATTTATCTAAAAACGAAGTTGTTTAAGCTATAACCGTTATCGTCAAAAGCTATACGTCGTTGGTTAATAAATTCTACTCTGATAAAGGTAACAACATAATATTGGACGAGCGATTTGAAGATATAAACGTCTCACGTAGCTCTAAAGTGAAATACCCACTAATATATATGTTTGTATATGTCGTTACGTTGCTCTGAAGAGTCGCAACAACGTCGCAACTAGTCGCTAGTGGACAATCCTCCAATTTCAACGGATCGGAGGACACTAATATCACGTAATTTAACCCCAACTGTTTCTGGTAGTGGTTGTACGAATGAGTCACAATCCAATTCTTAAAACCAACGAATTGTCTTGGAAAATTGCGTGTTTGGTTTGCGAACCTAGAGAACCGAGATTTTCTCTTTAGTTTTTTGAAATTCTAGTACTTTAAACATAATTTTTGATCGAATTGATTTATTTCTCCAGACTAATTAATTATTTAGCTACTGTATTTTGAACATTTGAACACATTCATCAACGAACACATATATTAATAACGTTTCTTTCGTGGTAAAGTATATTTAATCTAAAATAAAAACCAAAAAAAAGTATTAGTTGCTTCGAATTTCCGTAGCATTTTAACTCAAGATGAATGGATAAATCAAGTTCAAGAACCTCAATAAAAGTAAATGATATTCATATCTGGGATGGTGCGCGTTTCTCAAATAGAAACAACAACAGGATGAGTGAAATACGATAACACTTAACGCGTCCCGTGGGTACATAACAATAATAGCTGAAACAAATAAAAAGCTTGAAGCCAGCCGTTGCTGAAAGACGTCGTTAACTTTTCAAAAGAAGAATAGAAAACTCCGCGATAAAAATTTGTGAATTATCTCGACATGAGAGACGTATAAGAGCTCAAATTTTGTTAGAACTACTTCCTCGGAGATATTTTTCAGATAAAACGTCATTGAGAAAGAACGTATCATATGACCGAACAAAAAATTATAAACACAAAGAAAAAGTTATAAAAAGAAAACAACTTACATAGTAAGTTGTTTTATTTTGATAACACTACCCAATATGAAAAAGCTTTGGACTGAAAAATAGCCTATTATTATGTATTTTCATTTACTAAATTCAAAAACTACAATGAACAGTTCTAATAAAATCTATTTTTAATGCATTACATTTTTCATTATCTATATTGTTTTGATCACAACATTTCTTTATAGAAACAGTTGGCTGCATAATTTTGTATGAATGTGCACGTTTCAATGTCTGTAAATTTGACTAGAATGGCTAAAAGATGTACAAAGATCAAGAGATTTTGCTACGATTTGCCGACAACCTACAACAACGTAAACCATTGATATTTTTGTTCAACACTAATAGAAATAATTCAATACCATCAACTATTCGATAAATTTCATATTTATGAGTTGGAACTAAACAGAATCCGAATGATCCACCTTAACAGACTATTCACAGACTATTCACAGACTATTCATAGACTATTCACAGACTATTCACAGACTATTCACAGACTATTCATAGACTATTCACAGACTATTCACAGACTATTCACAGACTTCGTTTAAAAGCTGAGTGGTAGATTGGTTCCGTTAACAATCATTACGTATTCTTCTTCTTTCAGTGCATGCTTCGTTCTAATGAAGGTTGGCAATCATCATTTGGAATTTCTCACGATCCTCAGTCATGCGTATTAGATTTACGGCTTCACGTACATGGAATCAATCTCGAAGGTTTTTCAACCATGAAAATCTTTGTCTACCCAGGCCGCGCTTGACTTCTATCTTCCCTTCCATGATCAGCTGTAACCTATACGTCAAAGTTTTCAAATTTGGGACGCTACACATCCATATGGGATCCAGGAACATCCAATGCCTTTAGAAAAAGTCCCTGTTTGATGTGTATGACGAATGAATTGAATTGGATGATGGTTTGAATAGGATGGCGGTACTCACAATATCCATGTAAAGACAACATCGATGGTTTGATGAAAAGTGCTTGATCCAGCTTTTCTTAAATTCCTTTTTACTTGCTTCATAACAGGAACCGTCTAGCTTCCACGACTAATAGTTGATGATATCCACCTTGCACCTATAAAACTGGGTTTAAACAACATTTAACCAAAGTTTGAACCAAGAAAAACCGGGAAAGGAAAAAATTTTCGAGATTAAATCAAAACACTTTTTTGGTTCTCAAATTGGTTAATTCTTTAATCGAATTAGTTTCAGAAGAAAGAAAGCCTGGGGGGAAATAAAAAGGAAGGGTTTGAAAAATGAATCATGATTCGGCTTTTACGATCTAAAAATTTTTGTCGAATTACTGCTGGTTTGAATGTTGGAAGACAAAATGAAACGTTCTTTTAAAAATACAGTGTTGACAGCTCTAAATCTTCTAGTTTCTTGTAACACAAAATATATATTACTAAATGGTCTTGATTTTAGGTCTCTTCTGTTTTAGAATTATTGTTTCTCAATAATTTTTGGAAGGAAGACAAAATTTGATTTTTCAACTTTCTTTTAAGTCTATAAAAATATATTTTACTTTATTAGAGTACTAGAAATTGGTCTACTCAACTCAAATAAGGCGAAAAGCAGTTTCAAAACTCAAATTTCTTTTTTATCAATAATACTTGTAAACTTTGGCAACGTTGTTGAGATTACGTGCATTTATTTCCATAATATAAGAATTTATCAACATGGAATAGAAAGCAAAAACACTCTTTATTGCTCCATTTGATTGAAATTCTATTTTAGGATTTGTGTACTCAGCACGTGTAATTTTTCGATTGTTACTCATTAAACATTAAAGTTTATTCATCCATTGAAACCGTGAATCATTTCTCGATGAGCTGCGTACTTTATAAATCACGAAAAAATATTTGAACGAAGGAAGCACAAACTTGTGAACTACGATGATTATTGAAGGTGTTATAAACAAGTCGGTAAAACCACAGAACTCTTTTATGGTTAATTAAATTTGCGAGTAGAAAAGTAATTTATAAAACCGACAGCAAAAAATGGAAGAAGCTTGATTTATATGTAATTTGGACGTTAACAATCCAAAGCAGGAGCTTCTAAGGAAGCTAGAGAAGATGAAGAGTGAAACAGATTAGATTAGATAGAAAACAAAGTTTTTAATTTGGGATAGTGTCACACCTCTTCTAAATCTTTCACCATTTAATACGGAGAGCGTCGTGGCGCGCTCTTCGATTTCTTACCCACTGACGGTGCGCGTGCCGGCGCGCTCGTTTCCCGTCACTTTACAACTAGACATCAAACTATCCGTTACAACCAAAGGACTCAGCTTTGTACTCCCGTGATTTTCAAACAGACTGAGTACAATACGCCGTTTACCTTTTTAAAATCGGACAAATGGAAGTGTGCCTTTTTTTTAAATTGAATTTTGAGGTAAGTGAAACACATTTTTCGTAGATTTTACTTTTGTTATAGTTATTAATTTTTAAATTCCACCTCTATATAAGTAAAATCATGTTGAAATGACAAGTAAATAACTAAATTGTTAATTTCAACATTTCGTTCAGTCAATTTTACGAAACTATTTTTGTATATTTCACAAGTTGTATATAAAGATTCTTGTAAATTGGACCAAACTTTTATGTTGAGACCATTTTTAGAATTATCATCATTTTTAAATTCTTTGTTTGGTTTATTTAGTTATTTTTCAAGTTTTGGGTTAAATTTCTCCATAAAATATTCTGTTTTTATTTTTTCTGATTTCACTTTATCCAACTCTAACTTTTAAAACAATATCGTTTCTATATTTCTCGCAGGATATTTTTGTTCAATATTTTAATCGAGTTTTAGAAGTTATGATACGATATAATCATAAACATCCCTCAAAGAAAAACCCCGGCCCGGCCTGTCCAAATAAATCCCCCTTGTGCTTAATTGACTGTTTCGTAAACTTTCATAAAAATATGGAGTTGTAATTGTAGTACATAAGTATATTGTTTGTAAATATAATTTTAATTTAATTTATATAAATTTTCTTATGTTAATTTTAGTAAGTAAGTTTTTGAAAAATTGTACATATAATAAACGTTTTATTAAAAAAAATCTAAAAGGTTGCTTATTTATTATATTTCCTACAACAATTTTATTTGATTGACAATAAAAAAATATGTATATGATTTTAATTAATTTAAATAACATAATTACATACACATAATGTCGTTTTTGATTTTTTTTATTGTTAGTTTAATTTCTCGGTCTTGGAACCGACAACGATTTAGTTACAAGGTAAGTCTCGAAGTTAAGCTACCCGTTACACAGGTGAACGGATCCCTTTACCACTGACGGAGAGCGTGCCGAGACGCAATTCAAATTAATATTAAATCAAATAATTTGTATCAAAAAACTTTTCCGTCAGAGCCAAAGGCTTATCTCAAATAGCCCCGTACTCAATGGCTGCCGTATTAAATGGGTTTCTATTTTTTCAAGTTTTGTTGAACTTCCATGTCTTTCATGTCTCTTATTAGCTTTTATTAAAACTAATACTGAGTGTACATCTTCTGGGTATTTTACCCAAAAGAACTCAGATAAATCATGATTGAGTGAAGATGATGTATCAAATTTTTGTAATCATCGAAAATCATTGAAAATAATTATTTATTATAATTTTTTTCTTCTTCTTTATTATATTTAAAACTGACTTTATATGTAGGGAATGTGAGGACTTTAATATTGGATAATATTAATAAGAAAAGATGGAGGATGGAGTAAAAATTTGATGTACAACCAGAAAGCTAAACAAATGCGCAACAGTTTTTTAATGGTGTTATTATCATTAGAAAATATAAGTCAGGAGCCACTCTTCTTCTTTTTATTCTTCTTTTTTTGTAATGGGAGAAAATTGACTCATAAGTCTGTTTAAATTCAAAAAAATAAGAAAATTTCGTAAAAATTATAAAAATAGTATGAATTGTTTTTCATTTCAAAGGAAAATCTGCTTATGACGACTTGAATAGTGTTATTTATTATTATTGTTGATCTGATAGATAAGTTTTTAATAATAATTGGTTGTAAGTCGTTTAAATGTTTCCGTGACATACAAAATTTCCAGTAAATTGTTTTTTCTCGTTAAATGTTCAGTAATAATAGATTTATTATAACGAATAATTAGCAAATAATAAACTGCCTATTTTTCTGACTATCTACCATCTATTCACATCATAAAACAATGTCAAAAGTTTATTTTCCCCGTATTAACGAATGAATAAAAATCTCAGCCTTCCTATTGTTGACCAATTCAGTTTATGAAAGACCTTGCGTCATTCGGGATTTCATTTTTTAATGATACTAAGTAGTTCAAGAAAAATAGCCTCGAAAAGAAAAATTAACAAGTATTACTTTTGACATACAAATTGTACTGAAATGTGGTGTGTATATATTTCTAGATTTGGCCAATGCCTTCGACACTAGTCGTAGAAAACAGTTTGTTTCGATAGATGATACGTAAATAGATCAAAGTCTACATCAATTAATCCATTACCTGTTTCTTCGTTTCTTGTCTCAAAAATAGAATTTTTTTTATTTGTCGAAACTATATTAATATTTTGAAGTGTGATTGATACGATTTTTAATAAAAGTTGAAGCATTCCACAAGTATGAAGGCCACTTGACATGGAAAGGTCAAAATAACGTAAAACAATCACTGGCCATTACATCCAACCAAAACTAATTATTTTTTCTTATAAGTTATTTCTTTTTGCAGAAGAAATCGACATAAATAACGATAGTTTTTTATATAAATTGTTCGAGGAATCAATCAAGTGATCAGACTGATAATTGGTCTGTTAAGTTGGTATTTCTGGAACCGTTGGCGTTTCGATAACCAAGTTATCGTCTTCAGTATATTCAGTATCAATTGGTTTGTTGTTAAACCAAAAATAATGGCACAAAACTGATAGAATGTGATCTATCTGCTTCGTGATCAAGATTTATCCGCATCTTGATCTGCATTGCACGTTGTCTTGCTCTATGGCGAGCGACCTCGATAGCAACCCATTAAACGCTTTTAGGTTATCTCATTACGTACTTTAAAATTTTCCTCGTATCAATTTTAGATTCACTTTTGAAGTTTAAATTATGTTATAAAAGATGTTTAAGTAAAATTCCAATTAATTATACATTATGTTTTAGTTTGTTGGAAGCAACATTCTATATTATCGATTCTAGTTCTAAAAATAATAACAGTCCAGTCACTTGAGCAGAAAAAAGGGGTCAACGTCGGACTGGGAGATAATAAGCCATAAACTTGAATAAACCTTTATTTCGGCGTTCGAAAAGTTGTTTCAAAAGTCTCATAAAATCTCGTGTCTGCGTCGTAAATTATTTAAGGTCACAAAAATTGGGTTTTTTTGAGATTATGTTGGTTTTTATAGCTCCAATGATGTTAACATCTATTGTAGAAACTGTGCTAAAAATTTCCAATAGATTCTGAGACAAACACAAAGTAAAATGTAAATCACTGTATTTATTTTTCGATATATATTCATTTTTAAAACAATTCAGTACATTCTAGTTTGGCTAAAAAATTTTAATATATTTTTAGATTTCCCAAAATTATTATTTAGCAAAAGTAATTTCCAAATCATTTTAAATGCTGTAGGTATTTGGATATGTCTTCAGACCATTTGAAAAAATATGGTCACATATTTTTGTAATCCAATTTAAAACGAAAAACGTATACTGACTAATTCAAACCAATTCTAAAGTACCAGAACGATGATTTACTAGAGGGAAATGATTCAAATTCTTGTACATCTTTGAATAATGATCAAACAACTTTGATAATTGAGGAAAATGAAGAAATAGTTGAAACATTTCATTGTAATTCAACAAAGACATCAGAATATTGTAAAGGAGATGAAAAATGTGTAAATAGTGCTTCTAGGAAGATCTCTGAAGGAGGAAGTACAGTGTTAGAAAAATTGTCTATAAGTGAAAATATTACAAATACATTAGAAATACCAAAAGCTTGTAGTACTCCTAATGTAGTGGTTAAAAAAGGTAAAGGGGGGAATATGAAATTACCAATAGTCAAACTAGATGAAGATGTAATAAATTTCGATGTCCATTTGTCTACAAATAACACAGATGAATGAAGAAACTACAGTCATAAAAGATTTATCAAAAGAAAAAAATCTGTCGGAAATAATGAAGAAAATCTGTTAGAAAACATTCAAAGATCCTCAAATATATTTTTGAACAATAAATTTACAAAATTACCAAATGAAAATATTTTTTTAGATTCAAAATTTGTTAATACTGACTCAACAAAATTAGCAACATGTTTAAACAATGTTAAAATAACTGATACTATTGAGAAAAATGAATCTGAAGATGTAGATATAAATAACAAAACTATTTCAATGGAAAATGTAAAATCTCAAGTTATTTCAACCAAACAATCTATAAATGTTTTAACAAGTACATCACAACGTCCAGAATCAAAAAAAAGTGAAGAAAATTGTGTGGATAGTCCTAAAACCCATAAAAAAGACTCTGAAGATATAAGTTTAGTGGTAGAAATGTTGTGTACTAGTGGAAATATTAAAATAGAATGACCAATCGATTGTGGCAATCTTAATGTAGTTAAAAATCTCATGTAAACGCATTTTTTGAGGAGTGAGATAGCAACTGTTATTTGGAAGGGTCATTGAAGCAAATAAAAAAGATTTTAGTGGCCCTACTGGGTTGGTAACCAGGATATTTGCTGCTAGTGTTACTTACGAAGCTTTTTAAGTACGGAATCGTATAAGAAAGCTTCGCAACGGTTAAACACAAGCTGGAAAGAGCAACGATATGACAAAATTTGTCATATAATTCTGCTTAACCAAGAAATTCTTACTTGGATCGACCGATTTAGAAGCCGATTTATCAATAATAGTTTTGCTGGATCAGTATCATCTTCACGTTACAAATAAGTCAATAATTAGTCTACTTCCTCGTCAAAGTTTAACACGTTAACATCCACGTACTTTAAGGAAAATCAACCAGGAGTTTTGGTGACGGAAAATTATTGAATCGTGAAAATTTACTGCAAAAGCATTCAACTTTCTTTTCGGGATTTGAATCTTTTCTTTTCTTATTTCAATACACTACAATACTTCTTCGGCATTAGATAACGCATGGGAATTATTCTCATTTAGTAGTTTTACCAAATTTAGCGATTGTTTCTTGGTAAGCGAGGGCGTTTCAGCATCGTTAGTTCCAACGTACGATAGATAAAAAGCAAGATGTTATCGATGATTCCGTACGGTTTTGTATACAAATAAACCCGAACTTGAATACAAGGAATGTACGGTCTCGGTTCTCACAGTTCCTTTTTTTATCATCTTCGGATTATTACAGGAAATTAGTTTGATTCGTTGTTTTTAGATGTCATCGCTTAAACATTGTAAATTGTGACAAAAAAGAGATGGGAGAGATGCGAGACCGTTTCCGGGTTACAGTTCTAACAAGTACTGTATAATTATCTAAATTAAAAAAAAATCGTTAGAAAAAGTACTTTGGAAGCATATGCGTGAAACAGACAGATAACGGTGTTCCTACATTTTGGTATATACGGGGTAAATAGTAAACAAATATCAGAAATTATACCTTTTCCTAATGTTGTCATTGACAAGTACAGGGTGAGCCCTAAATTTTTTTACCCTTATAAATGATCTGAAGAGGGAGCCGAAGTAGCTGACGAAAATTTAAGAACCAGGTTCTAAGGATACCAGCGGCGACTTGGACAATATTATTTTTAAAAAACAATTCCTCAATTATATATTCCTTATTTCGAAAAAACATTTGTTTGTATACACTAAGTTTTCTTTTCTTCATGACAATTTCAAAATGCAAGAATTTATGAACCATCTGTAAGTTATATGACAAATTAACTAGTTTGAGTGCATCAGTTTTGTTTATGGTAATCAGATCGCAGAGTATCTGCACTGATTCATACCGACTTAATTTCCCAACAGATGTAAAGGAACAAGAGCCAAATAATGTTGAATTCTTCTTTAGGGGCCACACCTATTAAGATTAGAAAGTGAATATCTTACACCAAAACTTTCTACAAACATTAAAATTTATTCTAAAACTGACTTCCATCCACAAGAATCAAATAATGTTGAATTCTTCTTTAGGGGCCACACCTATTAAGGTTAGAAGGTAAATATCTTACACCAAAACTTTCTACAAACATTAAAATTTATTCTAAAACTGACTTCCATCCACAAGAATCAAATAGAATCAAATAATGTTGAATTATTCTTTAGGGGCCACACCTATTAAGGTTAGAAGGTAATTATCTTACACCAAAACTTTCTACAAACATTAAAATTGATTCTAAAACTGACTTCCATCCACAAGAATCAAATAATGTTGAATTCTTATTTAGGGGCCACACCTATTAAGATTAGAAAGTGAATATCTTACACCAAAACTTTCTACAAACATTAAAATTTATTCTAAAACTGACTTCCATCCACAAGAATCAAATAGAATCAAATAATGTTGAATTATTCTTTAGGGGCCACACCTATTAAGGTTAGAAGGTAATTATCTTACACCAAAACTTTCTACAAACATTAAAATTGATTCTAAAACTGACTTCCATCCACAAGAATCAAATAATGTTGAATTCTTATTTAGGGGCCACACCTATTAAGATTAGAAAGTGAATATCTTACACCAAAACTTTCTACAAACATTAAAATTTATTCTAAAACTGACTTCCATCCACAAGAATCAAATAATGTTGAATTCTTCTTTAGGGGCCACACCTATTAAGATTAGAAGGTAAATATCTTACACCAAAACTTTCTACAAACATTAAAATTTATTCTAAAACTGTGTTTTCAATCCACAAGAATCAAATAATGTTGAATTCTTCTTTAGGGGCCACACCTATTAAGATTAAAAAGTGAATATCTTACACCAAAACTTTCTACAAACATTAAAATTTATTCTAAAACTGACTTCCATCCACAAGAATCAAATAATGTTGAATTCTTCTTTAGGGGCCACACCTATTAAGATTAAAAAGTGAATATCTTACACCATAACTTCCTACAAACATTAAAATTTATTCTAAAACTGACTTCCATCCACAAGAATCAAATAATGTTGAATTCTTCTTTAGGGGCCACACCTATTAAGATTAAAAAGTGAATATCTAACACCAAAACTTTCTACAAACATTAAAATTTATTCTAAAACTAACTTCCATCCACAAGAATCAAATAGAATCAAATAATGTTGAATTCTTCTTTAGGGGCCACACCTATTAAGGTTAGAAGGTAAATATCTCACACCATAACTTCCTACAAACATTAAAATTTATTCTAAAACCGACTTCCATCCACAAGAAACAAATAGAATCAAATAATGTTGAATTCTTCTTTAGGGGCCACACCTATAAGAAAAAATATGCCAAGATTTTTCAACGGCAATTGATGATTATGAAGATTAGAAGATGGTGTAAGTTATTACACCATAACTTCCTTTAAATATTAAAATATGTTCTAAAACCGACTTCATAACTGTTTAGACGTTATGGAGTTCATTTTTAAAGCTTAATCCACACTCTCCCCGAAGCTACACGAGGAAACGCAAGTGCGAGAGTGAGAACGGTGTATTCGTGTCTTCAAACTCTCCTCTGCCTCGCCTTTCTGTCGCTCCACTTCGTGTCAGTTTTTCGGGTGCTAGTCAAAGTACATGAGGATGAAAATCAAGGCACCGGCTAAGTAAATGTTAGATTTTTCTATTCTCCGTTATTCAATAAACATTTCTGTCAAAATTACAATGTCCAGTGGCCACTCCGTTAATCTCATTAATTTTTTTGTATTTTCTCTTCAATAATTCTTGAGCAAATCGCTTCAAATATGTTGATATTTGGTTCTGCTGCCCCTATATGCTTTCGACTTCCTTTCCACGTCCTGGTGTTACAAATTCAGAAGAAGACCTTACGACAGATAATTACAACTTTCTATTTTGATGTTTTCGTTGCTAAAACTACTCGACTATATGTTCAGTCGATAGAATTTCTCAATAATTTTTTGATATCTCGTTCAGAAACGAAACGATCTCAATTTCCATTTAATTCGTAATAGAGAAATATTATTGTAAGGGAGAGGTAAGCATTTAAATGAGTACTATTTATTTTCCTTTATAAAAACGTACCAGTAAGACCGATCTTGATGGTATATTGTTGACAACATAAAAGACCGTTGAGATTAACTCATCAGTTATTGTTGTGGACTGTACGAATGAAATGGTGTGATATATGGAAGGTCTTTTGGTATAAATAATTACAATATATTTTCCTAGTACTGTGAACGATAATCTTGAAAATGTAATTTATAATTGTTTTCTCTTTTATGGTACTGTTAGAACGGCTTCATTTGTGGGGTTTGTTTTTTGCTACACCATAAGAAAACGGCGGCAATATAAGTACTTAAAATGCAAAATTCGCTTGGGAAATTTAATAAATTTCCATGTATTTTGGAAATTTGCGGGAAAGTGTAAGAGAAGATGAATTAAAACTTTTTTACTGGACATTTTTACGGATCTTGGGACTAGAATGATAAGTGTCCTTTTTCAGGAAACTACATTTTGATATTTTTACTTAATTACAAAAACATCGATCAGAGAAAATGTTCAAAATACAAAAAAACGATCTTAGAAAAATTTGGCCAAACACAAGATGGGAATAAATGTATCGTTTGTTCAGTTTTGACTTAATGAATCTTGGAACAAACTCTGCTTGTTGAAATAATTCAGTCAAATAGAAAAAATTAGTAAAATTACATTTATTTATTAAACAAAATCATTACAGCTTTGGATAACAAATATAAACAATTTTCGACGGCTCCTACCAGCTGTATATATCCGTTGCTGAAGGATTTTCCTTCAAAATCCCGCTAACTTTGGGACTTGTCACCCAAAAAGAAAGGAGTTATAGAGATTTTAGTCGAGCATCACAGCAAGTCCTATATCTGCTATCAAATTTTCACGTTGTACAAGTTTGTTCATATACATTGTATAAAAATTTTCTTTCAACCCCTTCCAAGTTATTGACAAAATACTAATTTTCCGGGGTTTCCCAAGAGTTTTTCCTAGTTTCCATAGCCGTTCGCGTTCATAACATTTTTTTTCCTGACAGTAGTATTCGAAAACTTCTCGTATACCAAAAATAATCTCTGTTGGTTTTAGTGTTAGGTTAAAATCCTTAGTTCCTGGACTATAAACGCTGCAACGGATTTTTGAATTTTGTAATGACTCTCGAGGTGAAATAATTTCCAATATTTTATCGGTCGTAAATCGTAGAAGCAACTCCAGCATTGATAAAATCAACTTCATAAAAAAAAGTCATCAAATCTGAGGAGTTTTCAAAAACGTACTCAACTCATAATCTTAACCTAGTTTTTTGAGTATATCCTTAAAGTTTGACATACTACGAAGTAAATTCCTTGTCAGATTATAGTGATCTTTTAAAACTTCCTTAAACTCTTAGTTTAATACGCCACTTTATTCTAAAACTCATGCTTTAATTTAAATTTTCATTCTGTTGCTGGTTTCCCGAAACTTGACACAAAGCCTCTTGAGGAAAACCTCTTTTCTGTTGCAATTTAAATACCTTAAGTGCAGTGTAATTTTAAATTGTGCAAAGCAGTTGATTAAATCTTATTTATTAAACCGAAAATGCCGAGATATTCCGTTTTTATTACGCGAAAATACGTACGAAACGCAGAAATCTTTTTTAGATTTTTGAAATAAGCCCGAACGAACTATTATTTTTTTAATATAATGATGTTCATTTGAATTTTTGGTACACCGATTTATGAATCGAGTTTAATTGGGCAACATATTTCTAAGACGATATATCTTGTACATACTTGACTTAGATCACATTTCTAAGTCTTCTTCTTAATTCTTCCGTAATAGAGCTATCGCCTGTTTTTTCTTCAATGTCTTTCCACATTTTGGTTCTAGGTTTCCAAACAACACAAGTGTAATGGAAAGCTCTATTCAGATAAATCAACTGCCGATATGTAAAGAAGGATGTCTTTCGTTGTTTTGTTAATAACGAAAAGGCTTTTGACAAGATTCAATATCACAAATTAATCAAAATATTAACAACAACGGATTTAGATGAAGCGGATCTTATATATTCAGAATTTGTACTGGCACAACAGATAACTTAGCAATTACCAGAGGAGGATCCATCCATCTTGAATGGAGCACTTGAAAATGAAGATGGACGAGTGAAAGTAAACAATATAAGATAATGATTACTATGGGTTGGTAAAAGGTATGTATTGAAGATAAACAGCAACAAGATAAAGTGCCGTATACGCACGTACACACTTCTGGTAGATGATGCTGCATTGGAGCGGGTAAAACGTTACAAATTCCTCGGAAGTTGGTTGGACGATGACTGGAAGGATGAGAGAGGTCAGATTGGCCCGGAATATCCTCTCCAACAAAGATATTGGTTTGATTTTAAGAACGCTTATAAAATTTAAGATCAATAAATTGGAAGCTTTCGAAATGTGGATCTATCGTTGAGTGCTAGGAGTACCATGGATTGACAAAATGAAGAGATCCTAAGAAGAAGGAGAGAAGAATATAAACAGAAGAAAAACAGCCTATTTGGGTCAAATACTCGGATGCCTAAAGTATTGACTTTTTCAACTCACAGTTGAGGGTAGGATAAACGGGGAGTTGGCAGAAAGCTAATGCTACAGCGGCGGATAGAGACGCCAACGAAAATCATACGATAATAGCGGATAAGTAACAGAAGAAGAAGATAATTTGGTAATTATCTAAAAATCATCCCCCCCCTATTGACTTGGTGTTGTGGGGGGTATTAAAGAAAAGTGTACTGAACACAAAAAGAATTATTCCAGCCGTCGGTTATCCGTTGTTATAAAAGAGGGTTCAAGAATAAAAATTTGACATTTCCGGAATTATAAATACAAAATACAGCTAAATAGTGAAAATAATATGTGAAAAATATATGAATTCAGTCGAATTATGAACAATTACAATTGTTAATTGACGTAATCATAAGTAATTATTACTTTATCATTGAAAAATACATTTGGAAAAATTGAAATTTCAATAACTATTTTTTTATTATAGAGTAAAAAAAGGATCAAAGGTGTGGCGGGGGTGGGGATGTTGAAAGAGCACGGAAAGGTAGAACCTAACCTAACCTAACCTAACCTAACATAACATAACATAACCTAACCTAACCTAACCTAATCTAACCTAACCAAACTCAAAAACAATGACCAAGGACTAATCCCATCTTCCATATATTCCCTCTAACACTCCCCATAACCCCAAGTCGATAGGGGGTGAGGGATAATTTTTAGATAATTACCGATAATTTTTATATAGAATCCGTAATTGAATTGTACGTAGTTGCTTATTTATAACATGATATTTCAATTTTGATAGGAGATTAATTTCTTGAACATTATTTGTTAGTAATATGATAATTATTTTTCGCCAATAATTTATACAGAATCATCAATAAATTTTTCTAAAAAATGTAAAAGGCGATTTGATTTATTTGAATGACTCATTATTTAGAAACAATCTTATTTTTGTAAAGTTATTTTTACATTTATTACTACTCGTGTAAATAAAAAACTTTCGTTTTATTTGTAGGTTAAAGAGAATAATCTTGTTATTTTTTTTTATAACTATTACTCAATATCTTGACCGGCGACCTCCATAAATTAACCTTCTCACAATCTTAATTTTACAATATGGAAAGAATGACCTAGCAATCAAACACTTTAAAAGTGTTTGATTAGACTATACAGCGAGAGTTTGTAATATGGAATAGTACCAATAGTTTAAATACTATTTGTAATTTTTAAATAGTGTCTCGATTCAGATATATGACCTGTCGAATCCATCCATCCATCCATCCATCCATCCATCCATCCATCCATTTTGTATAATTGCTTTTAGTTTTTCAGTATTGAAGAGTAGAAATTTTGTTGTAATCCTATAAAGAATCCAAAAAAATTGAGATTTGAGGTAGTCGTTGTCCCCTTCTAACCAACTAACATAGTTTACGAAAATGACAGTTTACGCCCAACGATATACGAGGTTTGTGCAAAAAGTATACCCATATTTCTGCATCACAACTTCCATGGGACATGGGCGTCATGAATTTGTCTTTGAAAACTCGTTGATGTGCAAAATTACGTACTGGACGTATTAGTTTGTTGTTCATGACTGGAAAAAGTTTAGTAACAAGAAAGGGTCTTGAGAAAGGGACAAACCAATCCTCCCCCAAAGACATGGCATTTTAACCACAAAATATAAGTTAATTACGTTGTTTTTGACAGCATAATGATGAATTTTACGCAATTTTTACTTTAAACCTCAATTCCTCATCGGCTTTGAATCATGTATCACAAGGTCAGTCAGTATACTGTGTATTGTTGTTTCGTCTTTCGAACGATTCCAAAAGAACTGCGACTTTTCTTGCCTCACTAGTTCAACTTTCTCGTCTATCTCTTCGAGTGAGTCGATTCTTAAGTTTACTAGTTCTTTTACAGACATTTGATTCTTTCGTCTGGACCATCTTCTAAGTCTTTTTTGGATTAGTTTGATTTGATTCAAATTAATTAGTTTATGTCTTCTACTTCTTAGGATTTTCAAGTAAAATACGTATTCATACTTACGCCTTTTTATAAAAAACAAAAAATCAAGTTAATTATTCAAGGTTAAGGGGGGTCATGACTCTTACGACCTCTCCTGGATCCGCGCTTGACAAAAAGAGAGTTTACCAGATTAAAAATGCAGTTCGTTGCACATTTATCTTCCAGGACTTCTTCGGGATGTAGAAACACCGCCAGGAATGCATTATTAAATTAAATGGATATTATTCGCCGGAGGTATGAAGGTAGACTTGGGACTAACCTCGTACGTCAGAGAAAGTAACCTAAATTTTTAATCGAAATAACAATGTCACAAGGATTCCCTATTTGGGAATTAACAGATCGCAGAGGATTATTTATTTAATGTAGAAATATGGCACCTTTGACCTTTCTGTTTCGCGTAGGTGTCGAAGATTAAATTGATTTTACATTTATGTAACATAAACATGCTTATAGCGAGAAAATATTGCCATAAAAACTGAATCATAACCTTATAATTACAAAGAAACATTATGGATTATAAGTTATTTATTAGTAAATTTTTTTTTTCGAATGTTTCTATTCTGTAGTTTTTCTTTGTTACTGTTAATTCATTAACATTCATTAGGAAACTTCATCCCATACATTTTAATTATCATATTTATAACAATATGCTTAGAAGGTCTACTTCACGCAAAGATCCCGATGTGTGTCTGTAGTAAATTAAACTTTGTAGAGTGTGTTATAATTATTCTCAGTGGAGCTTTTAGAAATCTTAATTTCGTACTGATAAATTCTAGGGAGTGTACTGAAGCTAAAACCCCTCAAGTTGCTACCTGATGCTATGCTTTATTCGATTTTCCTTCTGCCAGAACTGATGAAAACTACCCTCGCATTTTGATATACAAGAAAACAACATTAACGCCCTAAAGCTTTCACAACCATTCATCCTTTGGGATATTCTTGAAGAATTATGAATTTCTTCATATATCCCATGCTCCTTCGGGAAACGTCGACCATGTAAACTTTCTTTAACAATCTATCGCTGTTTCGCCATTGTTGGTGGATGATAATATCATAAAATGCGGTGTTGCCAGCTCTAACTCCTCCAATTTACATAAAAACATGGTCCTTGGACCAACATAAATGTCCCCTTGAGTCTACAAAGTCTAATTACAGGAAAAAATCATAAAATACAGTGTATCTAATATTCTGGTATGAATTTTTTGGTAAAAATGATGTGCACTTATATTAAATGAGACAAACTGTATAAATAAGTGATCGTGTGAGTGAATAAGGAAATGATTTTGGTGAACATACCATTTCTGAATTGATACGGCGGCGGTGGCCGGGGAGCCGGCGGCGGATCCTCGAATTGCTGCAGCCATTCGTATAACTGTTCCAAATCTTTCAAACTTTGTTGTCTTTCTGCCTCTTCCCTGGCGATTACGTCTTCCAAATTCTCCATCACGATAGCGGAGAATAACAACAATAATAACAACGAGATGCTGGAGATGAAATGGCACCACCCGAGATCATACTTTTAACAAACACTCGAGAAAATAGTTTTCTTGTATTGTCCGAACTTTGGACCCCGTCTTTATTAATTTTCTTTCACTATTTGGAGGGTTGAATGTTTATAGTCGAGTTTTTATTTTGAACTATCAAATTTACACTGCAAAAATGTTTTTTAAATAGAAAAAAAAAACAAACAAAACGTATTCCAAAATTATTTAATTATGATAATTTGATTTCTCTATTAATTCCAAATTTGTTTTCGTAATTTTTAATGTATGAAGAGGTTTAGATTTTTATTACATAAAGACAAGCCAACAATAATAATAATATACTTGTATAATAAACAAAAGTAGGTGTGTTTTAACGACCTTTAATAATTCACTTTCTGTTCTATAACAAACAAGTAAGAATCACACTGCTCCACATTAATGGAGAGTTTGAATTTGGAGAATAATTCTCCAAACAGTGTTGCATCGTAATGGGAATTGGTCATTCAGCTTTATTCAAATATGTTCAAAACTATCATCATTAAACTATTTGGAAGTAATGGTTGGACAAAATGTTGTAGAAAAGTGAAAGAAGGGAAAGAAAGAAATAAAATGGAAGCTTGAATAATCTAACCGCATAAAAATATACACGAGCTCAATGGGATCTGTAATTCCAAATGCGATAGAATGTTTCAAGATGGTCAATGCGCATTCCAAAAAACCAACGCCATGTCTTTGCCTGCAGATAGAGCTGTCTTTGCCTTCTTTGGAGCCTCTTCAGCCCATTGTTTTGATTGTTATTTTGTTTCGGGTGTGAAGTATCATCCATGGTTATGAAACGGTGCAAAAGTTCGGCTTTATTTCTATGAAAACATTCTTCACGACACTGTTTTTGTTCCATTGTGAGCAAACGCGGCACCCACCTTGCGCACAGCTTTCTCATGTCCATATTTTAAGTTAATATGCGATGTACCCCACTTTTGAGATGCTTATCATGTCTACTTGCTCACGTACTTTCAGTTGGTGATCATCTGGTACCGCTTTGTGAATTTTTGGAGTCGTCACCTCATTTGGTCGAGCAATGCGAATGAGCAGCCTCACCTAGAGTATAATCTAGTTCCTATTTCATGTTGTTTGGGCTAAGACCATTTAAATAAAATTGTATTCACATAACCAATTTTTTCCACGTTTACAAATGATGGCTACCAAACAAATACTAAACAACGTGACGTCTTCAAACATGTACGTATATATACTGGGTTTTCCAATAAGAGGTGTTATTTTGAACAGCCCGCTATTTCGGTAAATGTCACTTTTGAAGCTGTCATTTTTTGACATTTGACAAGTAGAAACTACGCCATTAATGAAAATGGAACGATACACGCTTCAACAACGCATTGAAATTATTAAAATTCACTATAAAAATGGTGAAAGTTTGGCAGAGACGGTTCGTAAAACTAAAACATTTTTGGGTCGACGTGAAGCACCTTCTCGGACCCTAATACAGAAATTGGTGGAAAAATTTGATCTGTTGGGTCAAGTTAGTGATGTGAAGAATAAAACCCGTGCACGTCGCTCAAGAACAACTGAGAATATTGCTGCTGTAGCCCAAAGTGTTGAAGAAAACCCAGGTTTGTCCATTCCTCGTCGTTTTTTGGAATTAGCCATTCCACAAACGTCACTACACCGTATTTTGCATAAAGACTTGGGTCTTAAGGCCTATAAAGTTCAGTTAACACAAGAACTCAAGCCGGCCGATCATCAACAACGTCGTGTCTTTGATGATTGGGTCCTTGAAATGCATGAAAATGATCCGGAATTTCATCGAAAAATCATCTTAGCTGATGAGGCCCATTTCCACCTTGGTAGTTACGTCAATAAACAAAATTATCGAATCTGGGGCTCGGAAAACCCGAGAGTTATTGTTGAAAATCCTCTCCATCCTCGACGCGTGACTTTTTGGTGCGGTTTATGGTCTGGCGGTGTCATTGGACCTTACTTTTTCGAAAATGAGGCTGAAGCAACAGTTACGGTGAATGGATTGCGCTATCGAGAGATGATTAATGATTTTTTATGGCCGGAATTGGATGGTATTGATTTGAACAACGTTTACTTTCGCTACGTGCCACACAAGCAACGAAACCATCTCGATCTTTTACGGAAAAAATTTCCGGACCGTGTTATCTCTCGAAGAGGTGATCACAATTGGCCACCGAGATCTTGTGATTTAACACCTTGCGACTTTTTCCTTTGGGGCCAACAAAGAAAGATAAGGTCTACGCCAACAGTCCAGCATCGATTCAAGACCTCAAAGATGGAATTCGTGAGGCTATCGAGGACATAGTGCAGCCGCTTTGTAATTTGGTTACGGAAAATTTCATGAAAAGGATTCGGTCCTGTAAGCGCAGTCGTGGCGGCCATTTGGCCGATGTTGTGTTCCATTATTAACGGCATACCTTCCTCTTTATAATGAAATAAACATCCGATCATTTATCTCAAAAAATGGCATTTTTCTTTGAATATCAAAATAACACCTCTTATTGGAAAACCCCTTACTTTCTAATGCACACAACTTTTTCACGCAACTACCGCCATCTCTAGGTCGGACCAGGTACTTCTGGGAGCATCCTCGTACTTTTATCCTTTTGGAAATTCTTCAACCGATATGAAAAAGCATCCCGAAGGAGATTTTGTGGTTGGGCCATTTATGGAAACTGCTCCTTATGCCAAAGACGTTGTGAGAACCCAATGTACCAATTGGAACGTTTTTGGTGATAAGTGAAACGAAACGTATATTCTGAAGATTGGGAAGCAACTCACAAGAGGAAAATGAGCAAACTCCAGTAAACGCCAGACCCAGTATTTGATATTTTAAAACAACAACATTGTTTAGTGATAATTGTTTTATAGAATAAAGTGCAAATAATTAAATAAAAACAGTTTATACGGATTTTCTGTTCTCACATCTTTAATGGAATAGTTTTTAGTGTGGACATGGACAATAATCACGCAGAAACATCTAAGATCTTATATAATTTGGAAAAATTTTTTCGAAAACATCCATAGATAAATTTGTATAAATTATATCGACACCATTCTCTCAGCAGTTTTTATTTAGATTACTACACACAAATAGATAAAGTGGAATAACGGACTTGTTTTTAATTTGATGGAAAGCATAATGAAAGTTAACTTCCAAACACTTCCTCATTTGCGAACATCTATTTTTATATAAATATTCGTAAACGAAAATAAAATACACATTTTTATCGCAAAAGTGTCAGTGTAACAAAAATGTTTAATTTTCAAGAATTTGATTTATGTCAACATTGTCTTACACACGCTGTATCATCTTCATCATCAGCTTCAATACGTTTCACAATCACAAAGCTTTTGCTTAGTTTTCTACAAGTTCAATGGACTTTATTGTTTTAAATTGTTAAACAAATATGTATGTATATGTATTGAATGATAACAAAATCGATTATAGATCACCATAAAGATGAGCGAATGGGGGCAGCTTTGATATTTCTGAAATTCTCTTTATACGAACCAAAATACGTCACGAGACGTGGGCGCGTCAGTTGAAAAAATAATTACAAAACTTGTTCAAAACAAGCGCCAAGAAATTTCATTACAATGCCGGATTTTAACCAGCAAACTGTACTCGATAATCCTCAAGTTATACGTCCTATAGTCCAGATTTTGCATATAGTGAGTTTCAGCCGCACACCGTTATGAAAACTACTTAAGAGTTGCATATATGCGGATTTGGTAACTATATAGAAAAGTAGAATTTCAGTGATTTGGAAACTTACAGGACATACGTTACTAGATCGGAAGAAAAATGAAGAAATAAGGGACATGTGCGATATTCAGGATGTAGTAAGATGGGCAAGGAGCCGCAGAAGAGAATGGAGAGACCATGTTGACAGAATGCCAAATGAACGGTTAGCAAAAATTGCAAAGGAAAAGAGACCAGACACAACTCGACCTCCTGGTCGACCACCTATAAAGCTACTCCTGGCGAACCCTTGATGAAAATACAGGACCTAGTCCTAACGTAAGAAGAAGAAGAAGAAACTTACTATATATGAAGAATTGCAATTTAAAAACTGATGAATGATATTGTGAATGCTAATAATTTCGACAACGTATTTGCCTTTCTATTTCTATACTTCTTTCTTAATGTCTTGCGGTGTTGGTTTTTCCATATTCGTAGCCTATTTTACTATACTTATAGGCCACATATTTCTGTCATTGTTCCTTTTTTTTTTACGTATTGATAATACAAAGCTAGAAGTTTTTGTATTTTGATAAAACCCACCTCATATAGCTTTAGCTACTATTAGATCTGCTTGCAGATTCCAGCACCTACGAACTAATTCTAAAATCTCTTCTAAATTGCCGAACTGATCAAAAAATCTGTCTCGTATTGTGATATAAAAGCCTAGACTATCTCTTTGGCATATTTATAAAATGATACGTAAGTCTCAGGAAGCATCATTTTTAATTTATATCCTCCGAAACGATATAATCACTTCCGGTTTTATATCGTGACCTACAATAAAATCTGACAGTTACAACGAACAACGTAGAAAGTTTTCAGCATCGTTTTTCATCTCTTTCGGGGGTTAGTTTGACATTGCTGCAGAATAAAACACGCAGAAAACTGGTGGAGGTTATATTATCCAACGTAGAAAGTCAGTTTTGTTGCCTTTTCCTTTTAGCGTTCAACGATTTGTTTATCAGCTTTGATTAGATTAAGATAATGATAAGGAAGCCTGAAAACGCTAATAACCATGGAAAGCGAGCTTCTAAGATATAATGGGGAGACAGGATATTAGAGAAGAACTGGGAATTCAGGATATAGTGAGATGTATTAGAGAAAGTAAAAGATCATGTTGAAAGAACAGAGCAAAAAACTAGGAACCAAACCACCAAAAAGATAGATCAGCGTCTCAAGAAGAAGAAATTAAATATGAAATCGTCATATTAAAAGATTTTTCAATAAGAAGGTGCCGTTTTTCTGTTTTAAAACGGACGTAGTTCGAAACTCTCGTTTGGTTGAAACGTTATTGCAAAACACTTCTCCCAAGAACCATACGCGAATTGCGAGGCTGACTCCATGAAATGTGGTACAGTTTTACGACATACAACTGTTACAGATATTAGTTTCTAGCATGCCAAGACGAATAGAAGTAGAAGCCAGTCCAAAAACGCTATGTAACAAAACGGTAATTCATTTAGTTGATTTTTCCTCTAGTCCATAAACCAAATTTGTTGCCTTTCGTCATTGTTTCATATCCTTTTGGAAACAGGAGCTTGAAAAGCTGTACTGTACCTCTAAAGAAATCTTATCCTTAATGTTTGATTAGGTCAGATACAAAAATTACACCAATACATAGTTACAAATGAAACATTTTCTTTTGTACTTTCATTTTGCAAATTATCAGGATGGTTTAGAAAAAATTGACTTTTTTCAGTGTAAGTGCTTTAATGGTGGGTATCATTGAAGCGACTTGAAACAAAAAAGTTTTTGAATTTCATACTGAGATTCTGATACGTTAGGATGTTTGTTGTCTGCACGATACGTCTGATATCCTCAGAGATAGATAATTGTCCTTCTAGCGACAACAGAGTAATTATTTGATTCCACGTCTCCGCTCTAGGATAACTCAAAAAACAATTAGAGAATAATCCAGTTTCGGTTTCCGCAAGGACGAGTTCTTTGTTTTGTGTTGTTGGCAAATTGAATTGTTGTGAAAAAGATTCGCATTAACGATTAAAAAAGGCGAAAAAAGATTAGAAAAATGGTTTACGTAATACTATTAAAGACATTTTTTCAATGAATATGGTATAGAGATGCATCAGGGGGAAATTTAGTTTGTGATACATTATTGTATTATCTAATTAATCATGTTTCATAGTATGTTTCCATTCTGTTTACTGAAATACATACCGAGGAATAAATTTATCAAATTATTGGAAAAGCAATTGATTAAAACCAATGTTTGACTAAAATAATGAACAAATTGGAATGTACAAATATGAAACTGGAGGAATCCAATAAAAACAGTCACTTAGAAGACATCCTAGCGATTCGTGTCAAAAAGAAATCGATATCTCAAACGGCTTCGGAAATACAAAATATTTCATACAAGCATGTCAAATTTTTTGTTACATTTTTAGATTTTTCGACATAAGTAGTTCAAAATTACCTTTTATAGCGAAAGTACCATGTAATATTTTGATTTTTTTCTGGAAAATCCGAATTTTCCGTTTATAATTTCCTTTCCGAGCAGCTGATATCTTTTGAAACCTCCTGTGAAATTGAAATAAATTTTGTTTCATAACTTCATCGCTTTGTATAATCACGAAAAAGCTGTTGAATTTTTTCCACGATAGTATCAACATTCCTCTTCCAATTTTCTTTCATTACAACGTTGCCATGTCACAACAGTAGATACTATAATTGAATATAGTTTTATTTTTCCAAAAAATTAATCCAATTTTGACCTTGTATATTTCGTACGAATATGAAACTGAAATAGCCCAATATAAACAGTTCTTTGAAGATACACGTTTTCTCAATTGATTCATGTCAAAAATATTACTAGATCTCAAATGATTTTCAAAATATAGAATAATTTATACAAACATAACAAATTTTTTATTAAATTACTGGATTTTGAAAGAAACATCGTTCTATATCAACTTTTTATAGATTCCAAGCAAGCAAATAAACGTGTGATTTGGGGTTTCCAAATAAGAGGTGTTATTTTGAACAGCCCGCTATTTCGGTAAATGTCACTTTTGAAACTGTCATTTTTTGACATTTGACAAGTAGAAACTACGCCATTAATGTAAATGGAACGATACACGCTTCAACAACGCATTGAAATTATTAAAATTCACTTTAAAAATGGTGAAAGTTTGGCAGAGACGGTTCGTAAAACTAAAACATTTTTGGGTCGACGTGAAGCACCTTCTCGGACCCCAATACAGAAATTGGTGGAAAAATTTGATCTGTTGGGTCAAGTTAGTGATGTGAAGAATAAAACCCGTGCACGTCGCTCAAGAACAACTGAGAATATTGCTGCTGTAGCCCAAAGTGTTGAAGAAAACCCAGGTTTGTCCATTCCTCGTCGTTCTTTGGAATTAGCCATTCCACAAACGTCACTACACCGTATTTTGCATAAAGACTTGGGTCTTAAGGCCTATAAAGTTCAGTTAACACAAGAACTCAAGCCGGCCGATCATCAACAATGTCGTGTCTTTGCTGATTGGGTCCTTGAAATGCATGAAAATGATCCGGAATTTCATCGAAAAATCATCTTAACTGATGAGGCCCATTTCCACCTAGGTGGTTACGTCAATAAACAAAATTGTCGAATCTGGGGCTCGGAAAACCCAAGAGTTATTGTTGAAAATCCCCTCCATTCTCAACGCGTGACTTTTTGGTGCGGTTTATGGTCTGGGGGTGTCATTGGACCTTACTTTTTCGAAAATGAGGCTGGAGCAACAGTTACGGTAAATGGATTGCGCTATCGAGAGATGATTAATGATTTTTTATGGCCGGAATTGGATGGTATTGATTTGGACAACGTTTACTTTCAACAAGACGACGCTACGTGCCACACAAGCAACGAAACCATCTCGATCTTTTACGGGAAAAATTTCCGGACCGTGTTATCTCTCGAAGAGGTAATCACAATTGGCCACCGATATTTTGTAATTTAACACCTTGCGACTTTTTCCTTTGGGGGCAAACAAAGAAAGATAAGGTCTACGCCAACAGTCCAGCATCGATTCAAACCTCAAAGATGGAATTCGTGAGGCTGTCGAGGACATAGGGCAGCCTCTTTGCAATTTGGTTACGGAAAATTTCATAAAAAGGATATAGTCCAGTAAGCGCAGTCGTGGCGGCCATTTGGCCGATGTTGTGTTCCTTTATTAACGGCATACCTTCCTCTTTATAATGAAATAAACATCCGATCATTTACCTCAAAAAATGGCATTTTTCTTTGAATATCAAAATAACACCTCTTATTGGAAAACCCTATAAACATAAAAAAGTGATTTTAAATGATTTTGAAGTACCCTTAGACCTCTCAAAACACTTAAGAAGCAAAGACATACTAATATTTCGTTTACTATCCTTTTCAACTTTGTTTGGAACACATAACGATGCAAATTTGTGAATGAACGAAGACAGAGCAGCGACGAAGATCTATAGAAGAAACGTACAAGAAAAAAAGTGGTTGGATGCCCTTAATAAAGATGGTTAGACGGGGTCTAAGCAAGACCTAAATGAAATGAAAGTAAAAATTGGAAAAGCAATAGTGAATCTGTGCGATTGGGGAGGCCAAGGACCGTAAAGCCGGCCAATTTTACAGCCAATGGTAAAACTGGAGATTAAACTAAGGTTTGAGCTCTAGTTTAAGCCAATACAAACCAAGATTGCTCTATTTTACAGCAGAAGAAAGTTGTATAAACAAAGAACAATTTGCAATGGCAATTTCTCTAACAATGTGGTAGTTTAGTAGCTAATCTTGTGCAAAAACACAAAGAAATGTTTAAAAAAATAAGAGGGACAATTTTGTTTTATCCGCGCGTCGATGATATTGATAATTTCTTCATCGTCATCGTCGAATTCACCAAATACGAAGTGCAAATTTTACCGAAATCCTTTATAATATCGTAAAAATGTGAACAATTTGAGCAAAAGTTATTAAAACAGTATCATTATGTTATCTGAATATTATTTTTCAAAATATCGACATCTCTATTTATATTTATAAACTGAATATTATAATTAATTGTTTGCATTCTGTAACGATGTAATTAAATATCAATCTATCATGTTGTCGCTGATGATGTCAATTATTTTCCGCTTGAAAAGAAGAACGCCAACGATAGTGTATATCAATATTCAAATAAGTATTCAAATGATCTAATTTGAAACAAAATTTTTATTTATATTGTCGATTTATAACGTTTCGATAGATTGATTTATATATATTATAATAATATATATCTGCGATATCATCAAATTTCCATTTATGAATAATTACATTTCCATTTTACAAGCCACAACTGAGAAGAATCTATTAAAACTGACACTTGATGACACAGAACCGATCAGTGAAGATTTATTATTAACGACCTTGATAAGGACTAAATCAGAAAATAATTAAAGATAGACATAACAGAGATAGTTCCGACTCTTACTCTTCTAAATCGAGATTACACAATTTTTCACGTAGGGATTTCCCTAATTCTAGTACCATAACATGTTTATTAAGCTCTATCATTCACAAGAAAGTATCCAAGAGGGAAACGATGAAGATGCTAACGAAGATGACATCAAATATGATTCAAAAAAGAATGTAGAAGAACGTCTGATTACAAAATCGTCGAGGAAATATGAGAAAAAACAATATTTCCATAGAAGAGAATATGGAAAAGGTCATTTCAATCTTGGAAAAGGGAGACCCCAGTGGTAGTTGTAAACACAACTAAAATTCTGAGCAATCTTATTAGAGAAAGACTTGCCGGATACATTGAAGACAAGCTTGGAGACTTTAAGCAAGGTTTCAGAAACGGCAGGTGATAAGAAAAAAGGAGATGGTGAAAAAGGACGATGAACAACTTTAAAGACAAAGTTTTCACGGAGGACGGACATCAAAGGTGTTAGGCAGGGCGAGGCTCTCTCAATAACATGGCAATAGACGAAGTATGCAGATAGTAGGATATGCTGATGACCTGGTACTTCTAGAAAGGGATAAAAAAAGCGCGGAAAACAAATAAAGGTCATAGACGTTGAGGACATAATCAAATCGGCGAATGGATTGCTCTGGAGGTATGTGTATCATGTACCTGTCGAAAAAGGACGAAGAGGATCTTCGAATAATAGACAGTAAGATCTTAAGAAAGATACTGGAACCTGTCATGACCAATGGAGGATACCTTGGAAGGTTAATTAATCACGAGATCACGAAAGAAATGGAAAAGAGTGACATAGTGATAGTGATAATGATCCAAAGGCTTTAATAGCTGGAGCCAGCTATGGAACAGTCAAGAAATCGACCCGAAGCACGCTAGGAACAACAATGCAGGATATTGTAGCGATGAGAGTGAGGAATTGGAGACAAATCGTGGAGGATAGAAAGGAGTGGAACAATATAGTGAGAGAAGCGAGCAAGAAGCTATATATTATGGAGTGAACCAAGAAAACTCAACCAAGAAAACTCAAAGCGTAGTGATTCATCTTAACAGATGAATCTACATAGCTCGAAAGGTTGGCTATCATCTGCAATGGATATAAATCCAAATATATATTGCCTGTTAACAGCACAAGGCAATTTTGACGGTTTTCCTCTCACTATAAATTTTTGGCGATTGGCCCCTTTAGTTATTATTTTAGCAACGCCACAGAAGCTTCCCGAAGAATGACCGAATACGTCGCGAACCGTATAAAGTAGAATTTTATAATTAAAAATGTTGAAGCTGTGGAATCATTGGAAAGCCTTCTGTTGTAAGGAACGATTAAGACATCGAATTGCTTTGCTATATATATATTCTTTCATCGAAATATTCGCCCACACTGTATGAAATAAAAGAAAACTTCAAGGTAAGATTCTTTCTTTAGCTGTAATTCTAGTAGATTATATATTAAATGTAAACAATGTTTTCTTCGTACTGAGTTTGACGTTTATTAATCATATTAAAATGGACAACACATACACGTCTTAATTTGGAACAATGTACTTAATTGACTTTATAATTGAAATGAGTAACTTGACGCGACGGTTGGGTTGAAACATGATACTTTACCATAACATATACAAAATGGAATTTTAAAATGAAAAAGAATCACCGTAGAAAGAAAAAAAGCAGTTTTATAGTTCGTTTAAAATCTTAATAAGATGAAGAGAAGTGAATGGAAGAAAATTCAACTGTGAATGAAGCGGAATGAATCTTCAATGACATATTCAATCCAATATGTTGAAAAATTTCTAATAAGTCAGCCCCAACCAGGGTTACCAGCATCGGGCGATTGAAATCCGGGACAATATATCAATAAACACAAAAAATTAACAAATGGACCAAAAAAAAACTGGATGAAGTGAAGTGTTTCCTTCGTTCTTAATCAGTTACCACTTTTTCCGCTGAGATTTTTTTTTCTACGTGCAGCATTTAGCAAGCCCTTAGTTTGTTTAGAATTAGATTGAATTTTTTAAGTTGTGAGAAGTTAGGCTTTTATGAAATCCACGCTGCAGTGGTTTCTGGACCTCGTCCATTTGAAATGCGTGTGAAAAAATACCCTTTTGACATAGGCGTAGGGATGAGAGATATTTAGTACGCAGGATACAACGGATTTTAGCGCGTCCAAATTTGCTTCTTGCGAAAAACTGAGCCTATTTCTTCTGAATTGCTAACTTCAGAAAAAACTGGTTTTACAATAGAGTACGGAGATTTTTTTCTCAAAACCCAGTGCATTGGCTGCTACTAAAAGACCTTCAAAAAAGATAGCCTCATGGATAGACGAAATATTTTCTTTAAAGGGTTTTCATCGCTGAACTGAACTACATTTTGAAAAACGTCCATATCTTTTTGATTCTTTGCCATTTTCCAATTGGAACCAAACAATTGTTCTTCTTTCCTAGCAAATTTTTTTTCTTTTAAGCGCATTTAGAATTTTCTCAAAGGCTGGACCTAGTCGGTACGTTTTGGATAAACTCTTGCCTTTGTATATCAGTTTTCTCCACAAAGTCACAGCTTTCCTTCCTGAGGGCAGATTGTTGAAAGTGATTTCGATTCATTAACGAAGCATCAATTCTCAAATACTTGACAATCCGTGTCCCAAGAGGAGACAAATCGGTACCCGGTACAAGCGAATTGAAATCGGGACTGTACCGGAAATTTCGGGACAACATCTTCGTAATTTTCACTTCTTTTATTTCCCAAAAATGCTTCGACAATATTTTTATTGACAGATGGGAGACTTTCGAACTGAGGATCTTTTATAAATTACACATCTTTCGCTTGATTTTCTGTTTACTGTCATACGCCAGACGAAAGCTCATATTAAATAATATTTGGGTTATTTTTAGAGTATGGGAGAGAACTTAACCCATACCACATTAACAAAGACGGTGGACTACTTTCTTATAAAAATACCCGTCTAAATAAAAGCTGTCGTTGATTGATCGCTTATCGTCTCACTTCATTATTTTACAAGTTGTTGGGAAGAAAAAACTGAAAACCTTCTCGCTTTCTCCCTGATTTACGAGTAAACAACAATCTCCCAGAAGAACTTGGAAAACTTGTATGTAATATCAATATTTTGTGTCTTATTTGTTTTATGATACAAACACACTTTTTAAACGAAAAAAGTTTATAGTTTACCGAGAGGAAAGTTTTCTCCGGCAACAGGAAAATTACGAACGAATTTCCCAAAAGTTTTCAACAATATCTGAGACGCTTTTTAGACACAACTATAAAATTGTACGTAACTTATTGATTAAGATGAAAAATGGAGTATTACTAGTCTAAGATGAAGTCCAGCGCTCAAAATATGACAGGTACTCAATCAGGATTTCGTCTTCCTTGATGGAGCCGACAAACTAACTTTGGCACACCAGAAAATTGTAAACATTCCATTATTTATAAGCATTCCATTTATTTATACACTTTAATTTGATTTTATAGCTATTAAAAACAAACCACCCAATGTACAAGTTGCGGCAGTCAATCCTGCATTTTTGAAATGGCTGTGGATACGTAGAAAATGGTCGAGGCGAATTGTCAAGGTTACTATTACGTTTTCCACCTCTAAACATTTCATTCTCCAAGGAAGAGTGGTCAAAACAACACCAAGTGTTTGACCAAACCGGTGGCAGCTCAGCGTAATCAGATAGTGTGGATCGGATGAAGTTGAGTACGGGATCCATTCGAACTCCTGGCGATGTTGAACTCGAACAGGTCTGCCCTTCAGGCCCGATTGACACCAATACCCTTTAAGTGGTTCATCAAATTCATAGACCAATTTTTTTCGAATAAAACGGGGTAGTCTGTTATCTTGAACGCAGAGCGGTATTCGGAAATGTAAAGGTCATTCTTCATTCCTCCACATGCAGTATTGTTAATGAGATTTTCACAAATAGTGTCATATCGATTGGTCTTTCCGTTTATCCGACCTCACACCATGTGATTTTTTAATGCGGAGATTCTTGGAAAGTAAATTGTACGAAAAACGACCTCGTACAGAGGAAAGAATCCAATTGGGAATAAGGGATAATTTCAGAAATCGTTTGCAAGTATGTATTAATCTGGAAGGAAACCATCTGACCGGTGTTAATTTTAAAAGTTAGCAAAATCAATCACACTCAAGTTTCCTCTAAGCTTGTAGCAATAAAATTTTGAAAAATGCACGGTTATTTCAAAAATAGGGATTTACAATTACAATTTACGGACTCATCAACTTATTTTTCTCTCGTGTTTGTCTTCAATCAATCAAAGTACATTGAATGTATTTTTGTATTAAAATACTGTAGGATATTTATTATTTACTTTGTATACAACGTATGCTTTTGAAAATGTAATTTTACTCGTTATTCCAACAGTAGATTCGTGGCGTACGTTTTTATTATATTTTTTTTTCATAAAATTTGATCGGAGCTTTTATATAAAATTCCTTATCGAACATTTTTGTTATTCAAACATTGTTCAAAATTTTCCGTTGTCTACGAAAAGTTTGATATACGTGAATAGTATGAAAATTATTTAATATTGTTATATTTTATATTGATAAAAAGCGTTACAACGAAATTTATTTCCTAGATGGATAATTCATTCCATCAGCTGTTTTTCATCCTACTTTATTTTTTTATTTGGTTATAAGATCTTTTACAATATTTTCTTTGTTGTTTAGTTCCAAAGTTTATTCTCACATTTTTTTATAATAATATTTGGAAACTTTATCGTGTTTCCCTCGGTTGGGAAACAATGTATCATCTAAAACAGTTTCAATTATCCCTTTTGAGAATTCCCGGTAACATTGTTGTGATAAATAGAAATACTAATATACTGTAGGGTGGATTTTCAACATTTCCGCGGAAAATGAGATTTGAAATCCTGCGAAAAGATGGAAGAAGAGCATCAAGTTTTCTTACATTTTATATTTCTGAAAGCCTTTTATGTTCAAACATACCGTTAAGAGGTTTTTCTCAACAAGAGGTGTTTTTTATATCCCTGTCTCGTATAAATAGTAAAAAATGAAAGTAACTAAATATAATAATAGCATAATTACTTTTTTTAAACGTATTCTTAGACAAAACGTACAGACTGATAATTATTTGATGAAAATTTGAAATTATAAAAAATATATCATTAAATATCTCTTCAAATATTGATTTTAGCGATTTGGGGCGACGGACCTTTTCCGTAGAAAATTGAATTTTCCACAAGTTTGTTGTTTACATTTTTTTTGTAGCTCTTATCATTTACAGGATAAATGCGAAAAAACGCAAATTACATGGAAAAATCAAGTTTAAAGGCCGGTTCGAGTTACGACTTGGCCGCAACTTTTATAGAGCATTCAATTCTGAAAAAAAAACCCGTCCATGAACGAAGCGATGCTATGAAATGCCGTTGTGCTGTGGAAATTTAAAAATTAAAAATCAGTGTTTCTGTCTTTTTTAAGGGGAAATGTTTACACGCTTAAACTTGGACAGGAAAAAAAAATAGTTGAAAAAAACACCCTAGTCTGGCGTCTGGCTATTCCCATTCTTACAAAGTGATTAACAATAAACGATTTCTTCAGATTTTGATATTTTTCATAAAACTTGGCAATAATTTCACGCCGTTCGTTTTCTTTTTCTTACATCAGTCAATAAGTCGTGTGACTGACACACAGATGGCGTTGTCTTTGTCAAACCCATATGACGTTTATAAAGTGCCAACTTTCAAAACACTATGTGTCAAATTTCGTGACATTTCGATGTGTCAGAAAAAAGTGACAGCCATTTAAATGAAGCTACTTTTGTTATATTCAAAACAATTTATTATAGCTTCTTCATGAAAAAAAAAATACTATACAAACTCAGCATTGGCTTCAAAAGTGTTATTCGGACTCTGCTCTATCGAAAAGAACTATTTGTTATTGGTTTGCTGAATTTAAACGTGGTAGTACAAACACCGATGATGGTGAACGTTCTGGTTATTCAATTTAGGCGGTTACTCCAGAAACCATCAAAGAAGTCCACGAATTGGTTATATCTAATCGTAAATTGAAATTGCGTGAGATAGCTGAGACCATAAAGATATCAGAAAGCAATGTGTTTACAATTATGGATGTAGATTTGACCACGAGAAAGCGTTGAACTCACAGTCGATCAAAAACAACAACGAATTGATGATTCAGAGCAGTTTTTGGCCATGTTTACACGTAATAAATTAAATTTTTTGCGTCGGTATGTAACAATGGATGAAACATGGATCCATTACTTCACTTCGGAATCAAAACGATCATCATTGTAGTGGATTGCAGCCGGTGATCCACGTCCGAAGCACCCAAAGGCAACTCAGTCAGCTTGGAAGTTTATGGCTTCAGTATTTTGGGATGCACATGGAATATTGTTCATCTCCAATACTACATAGAGTTGTGGGATCGTTTGAATGCAATAATTAAGGAAAGACAGTCTTGTATGTCGAAGAAAAAAACCAATGTTTCACCAAGATAATGCATCGATTCACAAGTCGATGGCAACGATCGTTAATTGAACGAATTACACTTCTAATTGCTTTCTCATCCATCGTATAGTCCAGATTTGGCGTTCAGTGACTACTGGCTATTCGCTGATCTCGAAAATATACTCGCTGGTAAGAAATTCAGCTCAAACGAAGAAGCACTGATGCTTATTTTGAGGCAAAAGACAAATCCTTCTAAAAGCATAGAATCGAGAAGTTAGAGAAGCGATGAAATGATTGTTTGGCTCTTGGAGGAGATTACTTTGATGGATAAAGACATTTTAGAACTGCCAAATTACGAGAAAAAGTTAATTATAAGTCAAAGCCTACTTTACTTGCTACGCCGTTTAAAAATGTACTGAATTTTGGTCCCGACACTCTTAGCAGATTTTTTGTTGTGCTTTCGGTTAACTTCAATATGATTTCATAACACAACTTTTGTGACTTTTCACATAATGGATATTATTACAACAAATTCCATCAATATCAATACCCGTCAAAATTATCTTAATTTTCCATTGAATATATGATAGTTATAGATAAAAATGTTTCAACCAAACAAATCAGTTTTGTTTCCAATTTTTCGGTTCGACGATCTTTTTTATTTACCTCAAACTACTATAATACAATATAATACCATGAAATTTATGTATAATCTCGATTAAACACATCCCTAAACCACTTTTCATATTTCTCTACGGAGTCAGTTTCCCTAGCTCGGCAGTTACAGGGAATAAAAAAGGAGATTTATCTACATAGCAAATAAAAGGGACTTTCTAATTTTCCGCATTAAATATATAAGACCTTCCATTTTCTTGGCATACCGAAAATTCTGAAATTAATCCTATATAAATGATGTGCTAAGAAATTCACCCAACATCTGCGTACCTTCTCTTCCAAGAGGATAATTTTTTCGAGTTCACAAAAGAACTTCTACTATAGAAAATTTCAATCGATCAGAGAATATTGATTCTATTTAATTATCTTGTAATGATGATACCGAAATAGATCGGAATGTCAATTATTACCTATTTTTTTTTTTTCACTAATTGTCAATCACAAAAACATGTATGAAAAATGGGTTAAAAAAAAACTAGGTATATCCAAATTGGTGAAGTTAGTTTGAAGATAATACAGTTAACACATTACATAATTAAAGTGAAGAATTTGTGATGAAGTTTTAGGATATTGGTGTGAAGCCAGTAAAGCAATGTCCTCGGCATATTTTGCACTAAGTTCGTTCTCTGATGTGGGTGATTCGTCGGTGTATAGAAGATCTAGTAACGGACCCAAAACGCTACCTTGGGGAACACCTGCGTTAATTAGATGAACCGTTGAATAATTGTTGAATTTTCGGATTTTGAAAAGTAGCCTCAAGTACAAGCCTTTATCAAAGGCCCGACTTACATTGAGGAATATCCTCCAATCCGAATTGATGTTACGGAATAACTTGGTTTCGATAAAGGAAGGGTATTATCCTGGTTTTTAATAGCCTTAACAATTTAGTTGTAGCAGTAAATTGATTGGTCTGTATGAAGTAACTTATTCAGCCGGTTCACTAGGTTTAAGTATGAGTATTATTCCAGCTAAGTTATTGCAACGTTTGATCGAACACATCAAGCAAAAACGGCCGTATTTTGCTAAGAAGAAAGTGTTGTTTCATCAAGATAAAGCACCAGGTTACACATTCGTTATTGAGATGGCCGAAATTAATAAATTAAAGTTTGAATTGCTACCTTATGCATCCTATTCGCCAAAGTTAGCCTTCTTGGATCATTTTCTGATCCCAGACCTGAAAAAATGGCTCGTTGGTCAAAGATTTTCGTACATTGAAGAGGTGATGTCGGTAGTTGATGGCTATTTTGACGAGCTTGACGTTTCCTATCATAAAAAGGGTTTCGAACTTATTAAACATCGTTGGTAAAAGTCTTTAGAGTTAAAAGAAGAAAAATAAATATACTTTTTGTTGTGCCAGGTACTTCTGGTACAACAAAGCCTCGCAAGTACATTATTGGACAAAGACCTATTCCTGGTAAATGTCCAAGTAAACGACCTGAGCACGAACCATCTTCAAGCAACAAATCTCCAATATTAAAACGATTGAACCACCAACGGTGTATTGTTTGCTCAGTAACTGTGTCTTCTACTTCTTTTTCAATATTTTCCTTTCTGCTAAGGCTACTTTGAACTTTTGTTTACACGAATTTCATATTTATTGCATTTCAACTATTCTTTACAAAAAATAAACAAAGAGAGAATGACTAAAAGGATGTAAAGCAATTGTACTTTTCATTACTTAAATTGAGACGTAGGATTTTCACATGAAAACCCCCAGTACTTATGAACCACCCCTTTTATATATATAATTATCCTTATCTTGAAAATCATTTTAATTTTATACGATTAGGTGTATCATTTACTTATACTTGGAAATAGAATGTTATCGACAAACTGTTTAAACATTTGTTTTTTTTTTCTACGGTATGTACAGTTGGAAATGATAACTCAGTCTCGATTGATAAACAAACATCGAAAGACAATTGAAATGATCGGTACCGGGAAGTAGAATACATTGTCAACAACAAATAAACTTGTGTACCAAGAAAAGAAAAGAAACGTTTATTTACGTTATCTCTTCACAAAACATACGAGGTGCGGTTATAAAATAACGCCATAAAATACGTTGTTTCAATTATGTAAACCTCTTCTATACATAAAACGATATTTCCATCATCGAGATGTAGCTGGAAGTCTTCTTATGCAACAAAACATGTTTCAGAACCATAAGTAAGAGAACGAATATTCGTTGTGTCTTTTTATCTCGGGTCATTTTAAATGTCATTCAAAGAACAGTTTCACGATTTTTTTGTTCAAACTTGAGACCAATTTGACATATTTGTTCGTTGTAACGATTCTCTATCAGTTTTCACAAAACTACGATTACATCAAATCAAGGATTTTATTATTTTTGACGTACCAGGGCGATCAAAGTTTCTTAGAAACTTTTAAATCACTCAAACATACGTCCAAGTAATTTTTCTATATATCTTGTGGTTTTTCCAAATTTCTCATGAAATTTCACAAGGTTTACCAGGATCATACATTTTGGAATGCAACGAAACTAGAGTAGTTGCTGCCTTAAATTTTGAGTGCCCATTCTTCAGGTGTCCTTAGAAGATAATGGTGACGAAGAAAAGTCAGAAGACAGACCACATCGAGGTCGATACGACTTATTAATCAGATAGTGATAATGAGGTTTCTTCTTTGGTACAACAACGACCTCCAAATCAAGACGTTCAAGGTAAATAACCATATTTCTCCATGAAATGAAATAGATATTTCGAAACAGGTTTCTAATGAAAAGATTATTACATAATTGCGTGTCATATTTCGCTGAAAAGATAAGCAAAAATGGTTATCGTTGGAGCCAAGGTTTCGTCGAATTGTCTTAAAAAACATCTTGCACATTAGACCTGGAGCTATATGTATATCCAAAAAAAAACTAAGATCTTGTGTGTTGTTTGTTGGTAAATCTATACCAATGTTAAAATTGCAATAAAATTTGTAAAATAAAAGTATAACCACTTGCAATCAAAGGAGATATTTGATACATCTTGAAAATGGCTTGAGCGTAGTGTACAGAAGGAGAAGCTACAGGTTGTCTTATTACAAAAAAATTGTGTCCTTTATCCGTCAGCGGAACTATTGAAGATGTAAGATCGAAGCTTTTAAGACAACTCCCGGTGCTATTGGTATGACCATTTTTAAATTTACACATAAAGCATTGAGTAACTAGTAGAGGATCCAGATTTGTAGGTCCAGATATTTCCAAATACGAATGGGACATTCTATATATCATTTTCAATAATTATTTATAATAATTATCTATATCTACGTACGTTTCATATGTTTTTCTTAATGAATTGTCTTGATTCTAGGTCCCTTTTGATTGAAAATTAGTTTTTTGAAAACGATGTTTTGATGTATTTCTGCCTTTATCAAAATTTGCCTAAACATTGTGGAAACTCAAACCTAACAAGCCCTCCAGTAACACTTGGGTTGAAACAAAAAAATATCCGGGTATGTACCTAGACAAAAGATGTCGGAACATATCTTTAAACCAGAAAATAAACTAATCCTTCTATAGGATAATTTTAAAGCCCATATGGACCTACGGGATTCAATTACTGCTATAAACTCTACATTAAAATCCACCAAAAGATTCAGAATAAAGGACTTATTGTGAACGCCCCTTCAAATGCCTTCAGTTAGAGTTGAAGCCAAGAACAAAAGTTTAAGTTAAGATTTCATTAAATCATGAAATCCGTCAGTAATTAAAATATAGAAACTGTTAGTTATAGTCCTTTTGAGTTAGTCTGAAAAGAAAATCTTCATTGTGACGATGGTGACGCTATTTATACATAGGACAAACATCTCAGTATTTAGAAAATGAATTAAAGATCATCAACGCGATAGAAAATATAAAAATGCATTATTAAAACATGAAATACGAAAAAAATAAACAATCAATTTTGAAATGTTCAAAATTTTTGTAAGAGAAGGATAAAAAAGACAATTTAAGTAAATTTTATAATTCTATTTTATGAATAATTCAAATTGTTGGCCGCTACTTATTTTTGAGATATGACTACCTAGGAAATTTTTTTATTATTTGATTAATATAATTGTGCAAGTTGTCAATGCTAATTTTGATCGGAGATCGAAACGTCTTTTTCGATAAACTAATTTTCAATCAAAATGGACCTAAAATCAAGGTGTCAACAATAAAAATATATATTTATCGACTGTACCTTTATAGCCTAGCGTGTGTAAGAAGTTAGAAGAAATATCGTGAGAATTTTGGTGAGATTTACCGGAATCAATATTAATACTATCAAACTACACTATTTTAGAATACTGCTTTGTTTGCTCTTTTCAATCGTAGCATTAATAAATTAGTCAAACTGTATAATAACGAAGGCATAAACTAAGAACATCCTTTTTTTTTTCAACAATTTAACAATACAATAGAAGCACTATATTATTTATAACAACAACTAGACTTTCCGACACTATAAATTCACTATAAAAAAATTTCAACGTGTTATTATATTATCTTATATATAAGAAGTTATTCGGTGATTCACATTTTAATAATTATGTTTCCCGAGTGTTTCATCGCGCGCGGAGAAACTGTATAAACCGATGGATCATCGTAGCCGCTGAACGAACACCGACATATGTCCACCAATTGGACATGATTAACATGTGTCATTCCATAGGTGACGTCGAGCGACGCTACACGTCGACGCATAGCAATGAATGAGAAAGCGGCGCTTTGAGACGGAGCGTCTCGACGACTGATTTTCCCCTAGCACCGACAGGAAAGTTCGCCGTCCTTGCTATAATGCGGCGGTGCCAGTGTTTACAATGTGGTGGGAGTGTAGAGGAATTTCTTCCGACTCTATACTAATAATTTACATTGATGCCGGCACATACGAGGGTTGATTAGAGAATTTATTCTTAGTACAAAGGTTGCCTTTTTTTACATTTACATAAATCGGGCTAATACGAGCATTGTTATCGTGTAATGCCTTTTATAAAATCATAAAAAATCATCTAACTCGAACCTTCGCGGTTGATTTTGCACAAACTTTCAATTTCAACAATTTAATAATTTCTAATTTTGTTACTGGAATCGCAATAACTATAATAACAATATTCACAAATCGTTAACTCCACCTATTGTTCGATCGGAATAACTTGAAAGGCAAAGAAAACAATCCAAATTTCACCATAAAGCCTCGGGTTGCCAATTCTGTCATGATCGCCGTGTTGAGGTCCTTTCTCTTCGCCGCTGTGGTTTTCTTTAAGATAATACTAAAGGAAATTCGATAGATTTGACCTGGAGATTTGTAATGAAACAATACTTTCTTCCAAATAGTCTTGGGAGGTGAACCAATGGTCAAGTGGGCAAAGGCGCGTCCCTAAGTAGATTGTCTTGGACCTGCACAAAGAATATCAGATTACAGATCCCAAATCGAACATCACAAGGGAAAAGAAGAACAGAAAGGCCGCGAAGATGTTGGAAAAAAGGTATAGATAAAGAATAACAGACTCATTTAATCAAATTTCTTCTATTCATCAAGATTTTTTCTTCCAGTGGTTCGTTAAAAAAGTGATTTCAATCTGATCAACTTGATACGGCATCTATTAGTCCAGAGGTTAATCTAGTCTATGGATGTTTGCGATAACACATTAGCCAAAATGACCGTATCATTAGCAAACGTTTCTATTGTATTGTATTCAAGCAACCGAGTACACTTTATTTTCCTCCAAGGACTTGGTGGTGGATCAAAATAAACGCATTCCTTTTTCAAACTGATAAATCCGTACAATATTTTTGTGATCAGTAGTTTTCTCTCAGCTGTGTGTTAGTGGTGCTCGTCACAAAGCGAAATGTCGAGCAATGCGTCTAGATCAAATTTGGTGTGAAATTAAGCAATTTGGATTCAGTACGATCCCAAAACGAAGGGTCAGAGTCAACAGTAGTTATCTAATGATCAAAGACCAAAAAAAGCTAGCATGAGCAAGTAGAAAATGTAATTTACATTTGAGAAATTGGCATTGAACTCTTCCACGTGTCTGGTGATGGTATTTAAGTTTTCAAACGATATTTTCGAAGAAAAGTCGCACGCCAATAGATCTAGTCAGCTTGTAGGCCGAAAAGTTGTCAGGAAACATTGGACGCTATCCCAACAAACATTTCATGTATGGAAGGAAAAGGGGCCGCCATTTTTGTTTGTCTAGAACGTTCCCGTTCTAGATCAAACATTGTTTGTCAGTGACTCCCCCTACCAAGTGTTTGGCTTGTTTTAGTGTATTTTGAAGTGGTTTTCCGGCGTAATTTTTGGATATAAACATTATATTTGTATTTTTTTATTGAAAATATTCAGTGGAAAAGTGTGTGCGTGGTTTTTCCACAAAATGAGTAAAGAGTTTTGGAGCCAGGAGAATTTGATAAAGTTAATTAACGTTTACGAAGGTAAACCTTTATTGTGTGACCCTAATAATGATGATTATAAAAACAAAATCGAAAGAAGAGATGCATCAGATGACATTGCAAAAGATTTAAGTGTAAATAATGTCGCCGAGATTAAAAGAAAGATTGAAACTCTTCTGGTGCAATATAGAGCAAAAGTTACTAGCGACAAATTGTAAGTCCATAGAAAAAAAGAAGCCTTGGTGGGGATTACCTTATTTTAATTAAGGAAAAGCCAAAAACGTGAGTGTTATAGCCAGACGATCTTGAACGCTGATTGCTTAGCGAAAATTAGTATTTTGTTTACTTATCACTGGTCCTATCATCGATATTAACAATTCAAAATCTCCATTTGACATTCTCGTAAAATTTGTAAACATCATTTCGGAAATCATCACCACTATATTCATAACAATTGTCTTTGCCACCATCGAAAAGAACGAGGTTCTTCGACAAAACCAAAATGACTAATGTTTCATGCCGAATCGCTATTGTTTGGTGAAAATGTTTGATAAGAAATGTTTGTTAAAACTGCACTTTAATCAACGCTTTTGACAAACTTGTTTCCCCATTGTTTCTTCAATGGAGACGCACCTTTACAAGATGCATTATACTCTTTGTCTAGGTAGTTAAAACTATATTTCCTTCGTGTCGTGTCAACATCTTCAAAAAAACAAGGTCTACTGAAACAAATTCCCAAGATCCCACACCAAATGGTTTTGATGTAGCTCTCATGGTTGTTAGCTTCCCAAAAGCTTCAAGTTTTGTCAGTTATAGCTTCTTTTGCATGATGATCTACAGTTTCATTAAAATTGATTCCAGTGCGAGCTGACAGTCAGATGTAAAACCATTACATTAAGAACAAAATAAAGATGATTGGATGAAAATTCATGGTTATTATCAATGGCGAGCAAAAATGTAGAAGAGTTCGAATGGAAGTTAGATTTTGAAATAAACGTGCAAGTGTCTTATGAGTTAGTAGGGAGGTTTCTCGATGTAGCAAAGCGGATTGGAATAATTAGAGACAGCATCATGTATAGCTTGATAAAAATTACAAAAATAAGTTTTATATGAGATTACCAAATAACAAATCGTCTACTAGAAGATTCTAAGTGAGTAATCTAATATTCAGTATGTGTTTTCTTTCGACATTCAACCAATTCTTTGTACCAGATTACCTCTTCTATGTCTTTGAATTTAAGCGTTCATGAATGTCTGTTTGTCGAAGGAGTTAACGTCGAATTTCAGTAGATAATCAAATCGAGCGAAGCATGGATGGATTTAGGAATCGGAACTCTGGCAACTGCAGAGAACGTCCATACGAGCACGGCATGATAATAGGAATTATATTGTTAATTCACATATAGAACATTGTAAATCCTTCAAGTCGTAATAAAAACAATATATTGTAATCTATTTTATAAATATGTTCAAATGTTTAAACGAGAAATTCGATAGAATAAACGAGCTTCTTTACTTATTTTTTAATCTTTTTCGACAAACTTATTTATCAATGCGATGAAACTTCTTTGAAGCTTCTTCGTTTCTCGAATGAATAAATAACTGAATAAATAAATAGTTAAGGCGATATTATGCAAAAACCATGTTGTGTCGTGTAGAAAGTTAGAAAGAAAGTTAGTTCAAAATATATGCAATATCGCATTTAAGTTCAGTTGCACTTCATTCAACAAAAACGAAGAAATTTTAATAAAAATAATAAACGAGGTAAGTTAGATCGATTGTTTTGGATCATTTATCATTAGGAGAGTACTTGATTGTATACAGTTTCGTGATTAAAATAATATTCATTGAAACAATGCCAGTTTTGATTAATTCGATTTAATTTGATAGTTGATTGGATTCACAAGCAACGACTGTATATATGATACCTGATACTTGATTGGAGATCAAATATTCGTCAATTGTAAATTGAATAATTGTAATTTAAAATTATTTTCAGAATATACAGGGGCTTTCAAGAATATATTGCTCATTGGAATTTGAAAATTTCCTTTTTTAATAATTTTTTGGGATGAGATCGTTAAATCGTTAAAATAAATCGTTAAAATAAAAAAAATATATAATTTACTGCGTACAAACGAAAAAGGATCCAAAGAATTATTAATTAATTTTCAAAAAAAAGATATAAGCAAAAATGTTTATTTCGTCTCTGTAATCTTTTCCTGTCTTCATTTTTATCTTTTCCTCTACGAAGATGGTCCCAGAAGTACCTGGGAGTTACTGTATTAGAAAGTAAACAATCAAATTTGAAGACACCACGTTGTTTAGTATTTGTTTGGCAGCTATCAATAGTGAACGTTTTCAATGACTTTGTAAAAAAGGGAAAAAATTTGGTCAACGTTTTCTGATACAATACTTTTATTTGAAAGGCAATGACGACTCCAGAAATGTCGAGGAAGATCCTCAAAGCGGTACTGGATGATCAGAGCCGTAGTAGGCATTTCAAAAAGTGAATTGAATATCGATTATCACGAATGTGACCACGTCAACCTTTCTGAAATTCACGAGATGTTATACTGATCGGACTACCAATCGTTTTTCTGAAATAAAAGGCCAGGCTTGGTATCAACCTCCTTAATAACAATGAATCTAGTATTGCAATATGCAGAAATCGTCGCTTACCATACCGCTTAGATTCGTCGCTATGTTCTATATTTTGATAATTGTGTAAAAAAGTGAAGTATGACATCAATTCCTTTTGGTATTTTCCGTCACTATTTATTTATTAGAGTTGATAAATTTTCTGGCCATTCCTCGTATTATATGTCCTCAAATATGTTAATTTCTTTATAGTAAACATTTAAAATTGAGAAAGTGGATGCCACAAATCTTCGCGTGGCATTATTAGTCGAATTTTTCTTTGACGGTAGAAATGACTAAAAGAAAAATGGGGGGCACATCATTTTTCCCATGTTTTGAGACCTCCTGAACACGATTCTGATGGTTTTTCGAATGTCTGTAGTTTATAGTCTGTAGTTTATATCTGTTTAAGTTACAATTCTTATTTTCGTCTCTCGAGCAATTGCTATGGGTCCGATTTGGTTCAAAATTAGCATACATGGCTTTTTTGGCGGCGGATTGATGTTATTAGAGTTTGGTTGAAAACAAATTAATATTTCGAGGGGTCGCAGTGCAAAAAAAGTGGTTTTTGACCTTTGCTCACCTCTGCAGGTCAAACGAAAAGCGACTGAAAAATGAAATTTCACATGTAGGTTCAATTAGTTGCGAGATGATTTCCTGCCTAAGGTCGAAACTTTCCATCTCCACCCCTCTCCATTTTATGGTCATTTTTGTTATATTTTCTTATTTTTTGGCCAGAAAAATTTTAACTAGAGGGTTCGAACTTCGCATGCAAGTAGGGGCGATGTTGAAGAATTGTCTTTCTCTTCAGTTCTTCTAGCACAAAACGCCCGAAATCATTTTGATCGTTGTAATTGTTGAACTGGACCGCCTCCTATTTAATGAATAATACAATTTTTTCTTTGTTGTCAATTGGAATTGCAAAATTCGACTTTCGTGATGGAGCTCTGCTGCTCACGGCTTTTTTTACATACGTTTTGCTCTATACTAAAGGCGATACTAATTAATTGTTTCTAATGATAAATAAATGGAGGAAATCGAAAGTCTACGAAGGTTATAAAAGGTGGTCCAACTATAATGCACGATGTTAATTGTGAGTCGCACCTTAACGTCCAGTTTTTTGCCCAACTCAATTTGATATTTCTTTGTTTCAGTGTTGACAAATTTCACCATGGAGAAGTACACGATTGAGCAGCGCGTTAAGATTGTTGAAGCCTTTTACGACCATGGGCGTTAAAATCAGCATAATCAGCATTTTGGTCAGCATAATCGATCAAATGTGTCCATAATCGGGAAAATTGTGCGCAAAATTTCAGCAAACCCCGTTCATTCTGCGGTAAACTTTCTGTTGTTTGTGACAGTGTGGCAGAAGAACCGTCAACCTCGACTCGTCGTCGTGCCCAACAATTGAACATCTCACGAACATAACTGAAGCGAATTTTGAATAAAGATTTGAATTTACACGCTTACAAGGTTCAATTGACTCAAGAGCTGCAGCCTGCTGACCATTTCAAGCGTCGTCAATACGTCGAATGGTTGGTTGAACAGACAGAAGTGAATGGTGACTTTACAAAGAAAATCCTCTTCAGCGACGAGGCACACTTTCACCTCAGTGGATTCGTTAACAAAGAGTGACTGTTTGGTGCGATTTAAGGGGTGGCGCCGTCATCGGGCCGTACTTCTTCGAAAATGAGGTCGGCCAAGCAGTTACCGTGGATGGTGTTCGCTATCGCGAGATGATAACGAACTTCTTGTGGCCAGACACTGAGGATATGGACTTGGACGATATGTGGTTCCAACAGGATGGTGCGATGTTAATTGGCAGCCACGATCAAGTGATTTGACACCGTTGGACTTGTTTCTTTGGGGATATTTGAAAGAAAAAGTGTTCGTCGATAAGCCAAGAACAATTCAAGAGCTAAAAGATGAGATAATTCAGCAAATTAAGATAATTCTCTGAAAACTTTTTGTTTTATTTAAAATTAACATCGTGCATTTTGGTTGGACCACCCTTTGTAACTGTTACAACATAGAATTCTCACAAAACCATAGAAAAAGGAACGATACGAAAGTACCGAAAGCTGGTAGCGGTACTAGTAGAATAAAAAAATCTCGTTGGAGAAACAAGTTTAGTTGCGAAGCGTTCAGAGTGGCTTAAAAGGCTCAATATTAAAGATTTTAATCAACAGTTGCTAGTTTGCTCTTTGTATTTCAGTGTCGATGATTATGTATTTCCTTTTTTATCACTTTTGATAAATACTAATCAAATATAAATATTGAAATCAACGCTAATCGTATGGACGTCGAAGGCATATTTGTTTTGATACAGCAGCGCGCGATGGACGGTTTCTCTACCAATATTTATTAATTTTCAAACATCTTTGTATTTGCATCGTGGGACGGTCGTTATAGTATTTTTACTGCCCGATATGTCATCAATTCTTGTGTAAATACGGACCAGCAGGCGAGACCTATAGATAGTAATACCGAATTTTCAATTATTTAAAACTCAAAAGTTAAATTGAAAGAATATGTACACAAGCTTTCGAGCTGGCAATTTGCTGACGAGATCATTTTCATTCAAATATTTGCGAACCTTGTTATTTTTCTAATGATATGAATCGCGTTTTCGCAAAATCTACCCGAGAGGTTTTTTTTTTAAACGGATAGTCTTTTTTCGCGATTCCCTAAAGCTTATTCTGAAAAAAGATCAACCGGTCAGATGAGAAAAACTCTTCTTTATCTGGATAAACAATAAACGAAAAGCGCAAGAATTTTTGATTTCAATTCAATAATTTTTGTGCGTTAACAAGAGTTTTTTTCTGATCTATACTTATTTCGAAAGAACTGTGCTTAACATTAGTTTCATTAATCACTCATCTTTGTTGTACATTACGAAGTATCGATCTATATACATAATCTTCAAGGTCACTGTTGTCTTCTGGTAAAAGTTCAGCACCTGTATCTTCTTCTAATTTCATATTTTTATCATCTATCAACAATTTCTCAAAATCTCTGTCTACGCTCTTCGATGTAGCGGTCCAAGTAAATCAGGTTGAGTCTGGGTTTCAAGCAAAAAAGTTCGCAAAATTATTTTGATTATTGATAAATCCAAGGTTGAGTCTGGGTTTCAAGCAAAAAAGTTCGCAAAATTATTTTGATTATTGAGATAGCTAAGGCTCTAAAGGTATCAAAAGAACGTCTTGGATATATTGTGAATGGATATTCGGGTGTTCAATGGGGCTGTCGCTTACCAAAAAAACAATGAGGTGATGATTCCGAGCAGTGTACAAAGCTTTTCAATCGTAGTAGTAAACAGCGACTATAATGTATTTTTATTGGAGCCCCATTTGAAGAAGAAAATGGTGTTTTATCAGGGCAATGTACCAAGTCACACATCAATAAAAAAATTGCAAAAATGTATGACTTATATTCTACAGATCTGAATATCAGTGACTTTTTGCTGTTTTCCCTCAAGATAATACTTGCTAGATGAAAAATTTTGCGCCAACCAAGAGGTTATCGCTAAAACTGAAGATTATTTTAGGATATTGTATATATGGTTCTAAAAAATTGTATTCAACAATTGTATGGTCGCTATAATCGTTATATCGTTCACGGGGGCAGATATATTGAAGAAAAAAGGGTTTTTTTCGAACTATTAATCGATAAATTCCAAAGATATTTATTTTATTTCATGAGGACTGTTTTTTCTCAACTTCCAATCACTCCGTGCAGCGCACTTCACCATTGTTGATATTCAGGCGTCAGTCGGCGTTCTGCTACAGTGTGAATTGCGAAGTGTGATTCATTTCCTACAGGCTATAGTGCTGCAGAAATCCATCGAAGAATGAGTCGTGTGTATGGGGAAACTTCATGAATGATGGTGTTGTGCGTGAATGGTGTCCAAAATTTAAAGATGGCCATAATGATATATATGATGAGGTAAATCTGTCGTTTCAGATGACCTGGTCCAACGAGTTGACAGAATGGTTAAAGAAAACCGCAGATTCACCATTACAGGTGCGTTGTCTACGGAATTTCCAGAAGTTTCAAGGTCTGTTCATTGGCGGCAACTTCATTTGAAGAGGGTATTGAAAAGCTCGTACATAGATATGACAAATGTTTCAATCCCTTCGGTGATTATGTCGAAAAGTAATCGTAAGTTTACTATCAATATTTTGGTAATAAAAATATTGATTTATACGAACTTTTCTTATATTTATGGTCTATCGGAGGTTGAAATAAAAACGTCCCTCGTAAATTACATAGAAATATGCATATATAAGAAAAAAACATACAATTTTATCCAACAAATATCTTCGAGAAACACTGAAACTGCTTCCTTATATAACCTCGATTCATGCATTCTCCCAGGAAAACTTGTATATATAGTAGTTGACACAATTCACACGATACTGGGAAACAACAATATGTATGCTGATACGTAATACCGCCACTGTTTCGTTTCTAGCTGATTGCTAGAAATATTTTATCGTTTGTTTTGTGTACAAAAGCACTGGTGTATTTATGGGCAGGTTTGGAGGATATACTTTTATAATGGGAAAACACCACTACATTCGATTCAAAGGGAATTTGTCAACAATTCCGTACTAATCGTTTAATATGAATTCCTCACATCATTGTGTTGAAACACTATCGAACAGGAAAATAAATAAGGTTTTGTTTAACAGTGGTTGTATAAACGGCTTCAACGTAACGTAAATAATTTTAGGAAATTTGTTTGTAGAAAAAACATTTTATTTCAATAGTACGACAATAAATATTTATATTCATTATATTTAGTTTTGTTTTTGACAGTAAATCCACTACAAAAATTGGAATAATAGTCACGTCGTCACGGTATTATATCGATTCATCAGTAGATTTTCTTCTGATTGTTGACATGTGGCTATAGTCCGGTCAAATTAGACCAAAACATAAGAGTGAAGCTACATAAATTCCCATTAAGCTGAAAATCAGTAAAATTGTTTAAAATAAAATTAAAAATAAAATTTGGATGTTTCCCATCATTTCCGTGCATGGAAAAAACATTTTATTCAAGGTCAAAGGTCAAAAAAATGAGTTTTTCGCGATTATCATCAAAACGGTAAGTTTTATCATAAAAATACCTTTGACGAAAATTTAAGATCATGAAATTATCTACAAAAAACGTATTAATACTTTTTTCCCTACGATCCACCGTTTCTGAGATATAACGATTAAAAAAGTTGTAAGAGTTATAGTCCGGTCAATTTACACATTTGAGGTCACATTAATTCTCCTCAAGCTGAAAATCAGTAAAATTGTTTAAAATAAAATTAAAAATAAAATTTGGATGTTTCCCATCATTTCCGTGTATGGAAAAAACATTTTATTCAAGGTCAAAGGTCAAAAAAATGAGTTTTTCGCGATTATCATCAAAACGGTAAGTTTTATCATAAAAATACCTTTGACGAAAATTTAAGATCATGAAATTATCTACAAAAAACGTATTAATACTTTTTTCCCTACGATCCACCGTTTCTGAGATATAACGTTCCAAAAAGTTGTAAGAGTTATAGTCCGGTCAATTTACACATTTGAGGTCACATTAATTCTCATCAAGCTGAAAATCAGTAAAATTGTTTAAAATAAAATTAAAAATAAAATTTGAATGTTTCCCATTATTTCCGTGTATGGAAAACATTTTATAAAAGGTCAAAGGTCAAAAAAATGAGTTTTTCGCGATTATCAGCAAAACGATAAGTTTTATCATAAAAATACTTTAGACGAAAATTGTAGATCATAAAATTATCTCCAAAAAACGTATCAATACTTTTTTTTCTACAAGCCACCGTTTCTGAGATATAACGTTCCAAAAAGTTGTAAAAGTTATAATGTTTCAGATTTATTGTCTTATTTCATGGCTATAATGAGAAATATCAAATCTGCGATATTGTCGAACTTTAGCAAAATCTTCGTCAATTCATAATTTATTTAATGAACTTATGACAGTTCCAACCAGTCAGAAATTTCTTACAAATACTCACAACAAGTCTCGGTTCGTTTCAATGTTGTAATAAAAGTTTACCGCTGAAAGTACCTGTATATTGGTGAAACCATTAAATACGATAAATTTTTGAATCATTATATCTCAAAAACAGTGGCTTGTAGAAAAAAAAGTATTGATACGTTTTTTGTAGATGATTTTATGATCTACAATTTTCGTCTAACAAATTTTTATGATAAAACTCATCGTTTTCCTGAAAATTGCAAAAAACTGATTTTTTTGACCTTTGACCTTGAATAAAATTCTATGATCAATTGTATTTTAAACAATTTTACTGATTTTTAGCTTGATGGGAATTTATGTAACTTCGAATGTCTAAATTGACCGGATTATACGTCTCAATATTTTTTAAAACCGTATTTACCTGGTCTTCCCATCTTTTTTTAGTCTTCTTTTTATTAGGTACGTACAATCCCAGTCTCACCTTTAATAAACTATGTTTTCTACATTATTTTCAAAAAATTTCATAATTCATCGATATTCTCTCTTTACGGTTTTTACTGGACCGTAAACGTTTGTCAAAATTTTCATTTCGAACATTCTCAATCCACTTTCTTATATTTTGTTTGTTAGAGCCGCTATCCTAGCATCCAAAGTCACCACCGATTTTATCGATGCTTCATATTTTCATTTGTGTATCGATAATTTTTCCATTTTACGGATCTTTTGTATCTATTAAAAGACCTTTCCAATGTTTAACGTTGTGTTAACAACTTTGCACTGACGAATTTCAGTTACAATTGTTTTCTCAGTGTAGAAATCATCTAATGGTTATATGTAATTCAAAATCACGTAACGCCTCATTGGACGACGTTATACATATTTCCTCATCTAGGTTAACGGGTTCCATAGCATAAATGAAATATATCGTTTTAATTAAGACTACACCGCCCCCTGTAGTTCGCTTTCTCTCATTTCTCGATTGCGTAGCCATAACATCGAACATCAGCCTCCGCGAGTAATGTCTTCATTTTCAAAATGCCCTTTTGTACTTCGGTTTATTACCTTCGCCACCATTTACGTTTATGTGGTTTCGTTCATTGGAAAGTACACAGAAACTCAGAGTCGTATCGAAAAAAAAAAAACCAAATAAATCGATTGGATACAATTGGTCAGATCCTTATCGTTGGTGGCACCAAATATAATCTTTGATTCAGGTTCAAATAATCCTTCTCTTCAATCAATGAATAAATCTTGAAATCCGTGTATTGTTAAGAAATTATTGGAAAGAAAAGTTTAAAGCAGACGTCGTAGCAAAGAAAATATGTCATCCATCTGCAGAGAACCAATCTACCACCAGAACTCGCCTATTATTGGACTCTCTTGGACCTTTGGACCTTTCCTTGACTTGCCGAAAGATAATCGTTTGCTTGCGATGGAAGAAGGATTTATCTAAACTGTTTTGTGGAATTGTGAAGATTCAATGTACTTCAAAATCATTCCAGATGGTCGATCTATCAATACCAAGATATATAGTGGATAGCTGAGGCGATCGGAGGAATATCCATGTTCAGTTGCTAAGCCACATACCGCGAATGTTGTTGGTATTGAATTCCTACCAATCGAGCATCTAGTCCAGACCTAATACCAATCATCCAAGCACAAAGAATGGTTTTACCAAGTTCTCAAAGAACTTGATTATCGTTGAGTTAAAATCATAGAATACTAAAGTTTATTTTTGTATGATTGGAAACCGAGATTATTTATAAAACACCCATATAAGTACGTGTCGAATCATTAAAGAATTTGAGGTGTAAAAAAAACAAAATCGTGCCGCAGCATTGCCGATCCACAAACAAACAACGGATTGAAGGGAAAAAGAATATAAATGGCAATAGAAATTTTGCTAAACTACTTCTCCACGAATCACTTCTCAAATTTGTTTTCTTATATTTTATTTTCCTTGGGAGTTTTTCTAAATGTTTCCATATCAATTTTCGAAATACCGAGTCCGTTTCATTGCACGCCACTGTGATAATTGTAGCGGGGGTCTTCTAATTTTGTTGAGGTACCTCTCTGACTGGAAAGTTCTGCGAAATATACTCGATATTTAACAAAAAATAATACTGTTAATGAACATTTTGCGGAGTAAATGGAATCAGTACATGTAGTGAATTATTTAGAGCAGCTTTTAAAGCTGTACGAACGATTTTAAAAGCAGGGAATATGGAAATAACTTTTAATAAAAAATAAAAAAACACGTATTTAAATTGAACATAGAAAATTTTGCACGAACCCATTTTATATGCATGAAATTATTATATACAGGGTTATAATAAAGAAAAACAAAATTCCTAAAACGTATCATGTTTAGTTTTAAAAACAAATAGTACTTTATTTTATTTCAGGTCTTTTGACACCTTTCAAAAGACTAATTTGTCAAATTTGAATTAACTAAACAGTCTACTAAACAAAATTCGTACAGGAATCGTGCAACCTGTGTCTTTGCTCAAGGACAACACGATGATCTAGCTTCAGATCATTCGCGGAGTTATTTCATGTCTAATTCGTTCCACTAAATCATTTCAATTGTCTGGTCGGTTAACGTAGACCCGACTTTTCAAATTATACCAAAGAAAAAAAACTTCCTTCAAACTGGTTAACCAGAAACCTTCGAAGATTAAGATCATAATGTGGTGGTGCACTATTTTGTTGGAACTACTTACTGGGATCCAATTTTTCCTTATTATTTGGATCTGGACATGCCACAATAAGGTCTGACATATGAAAATGTTAAATTGCCGATGACCAATACATTTTTCCCTAACTATTCCTACCCAAACATTTATTTGAGGGTGCTGGGTGTGTTTTTCCGAATCCTATGGTGTTCTCAACGATCCACTTCGCCTCAATAAACTCGGATGGGCAACAGCAAATACCCAGGCTGCTGTTTTAAAAAAAAAGGCTGGCACTGTGGCCCAGGATTTGGTCCTAGCATGGTAACGTGGACAAATGAACTAAGGCAGCTGCACAAAAGCTTGTAACCCTCTTTGATTACTCGATCTATTAGTTTCATCTTTTTTTATGTTTTTCTGAGAACTGATATAACTGATTCGTAATCAATAATAAACGGAATGTGATGCGCAAACACAGTCCTTAAATTGATTCGGAATTAGACCCGCGAATAAAGCTAATATCAATCCCAAAAGAATAATTTATTTCCTTGTATTTTTCCCATTTCTTCCACAAACAGTTCTTTATAAAAAAAAAAAAGAAACGATCATTTTTACTAAGCTTAAACATAACAAATCATTCGTATATAAAAAATTCTCTGGCAGGTTCATTTCTGTAAACTGTTTTCGGGAAGTTATTACAGCTACTACCCCATTTATCCGTCACTTAATATCGTCACAAATTACTTTCACTTCAGTATAATACACCGAGAGGGGAAAAATAACGACGAATGAAACGAATTATGGCGGAACATTTTTTGTTTCCATTTCCACTCGTCAAAGATCTCTCTGAAGGGCGATCCTCGATTTGTAGTTTCTGTTTTACGTTCGCATACGATATATTTTATTAGAAAACAAATTTTATTTCGTATGATGAGGGTGAAAACAATGTATAACTATCAAGTAAGGGAAGATCCAGATGATAATCATCTAGAAAATCTTGCTAGCGATTAACATTCACCGCCATACTCTTCTTCTTGTGGTACCTATCCCGTCATCAATGTTGGTGAATATCATATGAATCTTTATTCTGGTAGCAGCGGTGCTAAAGTGTTGAGGAGAGGTTTTATCGAACCAGGTTCATAAGCCAGAATCTTCTTGTCTTCTCCTTGGATCCCTTTTTCCAAATATTTTGCTTTACAGGTTGGATTGGAACGATGTATATCTGGATTCGTTTCGTATTATGTGGTCGAATTTTTACAGTTAAAGTTATTATTATGACGGGTGGTACTATTCACCATATCTTGTGAATCTTCTATATTATTGGCAAAGGCGATGGTGAGATCTGTATATCTGTTAAATTAGACATTTTCCCAGTGAATGATTTGTTGACAGTAGCGAAAGATACTGCGTTCGTAACTGGAGGTTTTGCGTTAACAGCTTTCGGCTCATAGCGTTTTTTTTCCTTCGTTTTTCTATAGATTTGATCTTGTTCTGATTTAATTTCGGTAGTTTTCTATGGCAGAGTTAAAAAAAATTAGGAATTACCACAGATTTATATCAATCCAGACTTATTTCATTCATTATTGGTTTATATTTGAAAAAATAATCTATAAATCAGTCAAAAGGTGGTTCTCAATCACAAAAAAGATGAAGTATGAAGCTGAAACGTGTCGTTTTTCAAATCCGTATCTTGTTAATGGTCACATATGTTTTTTAGATGCGATTTTCCGAAGTTATGAAGAATCTGATTATTCTTTATTACCATCTACTTTTGATTTACAGTTGCCTCTTTAATGGACCCATATTTTTGAGAATCTCGTTAACAATATCGCGAATTTACCAGCGCTTCATACCACGAAATGCATAAAAATGGGAATAGGGAGATAATGTTGGAGTTCGTATACATCGGAAGTGAAAAATTCCTTTACGCCTTAGTGAAAAATTGATGCAGGTAGAATGAATAAGTAATTGTTGAGATTTTGGGCGACGGACTGTTTTTATCTTCAATACTTAATCACTACAATTACGGAATAATCGATCGAAAGATTGGTAGAAATTAACATCAAATATTTTTATGAAAGACTGAATCCTTGACAATATAAAGGAGAGTAATGTTGCAAACTGCTCAATATTATGAACCTAAGACAATTGACCTTGAAGAAAAGTGAGATTCAACAAAAACTGTCACTTACGATAAGCCGAAGAGAATCAATAACTAAAAACAGAAATAGTATTTAATTAGTGTTGTCTAGTAAACTATTTAGAACAAAATTTTATTAGAAAGATAGAGTAGATTAGATTGAAAATTTATCTCACAAAAAAAACGTCGCAATGTTGCCGTTTGCCACGATCGCTACTTTGAGTACTTCATTGAAAGATTAGAGGTGAGCGCAAACTTAAAAGTAACTGAAACTAGCAAATATTTTTTCCTACACTGCCATAAGACAAATTTACGATGTGAAAAATATTGTGAAAGTTGTAACCAAGGGTTAAGACAGAGTCGTAGTGGAAAAACAGAACCTCGTGTTGAAAACTAACACAACTAACTTTGAAATCAATTGAAAGTCTTCTCAAAATTCCATGATTCAACTCAAAATATGTTGTAATTGTATTGCAAACTAGCGAAACCCTGATTGGCGATTACCAATATTGTAATTTTTAAAGCGATTGCTTTAAACTGGGCGCATAAGCCCATGAAACATCCTTGAGGATAACCAAAATTTAACTAAAACGCGTCATGAATGATGAATTTTAAAAAATCTGACGAATAAACGAAAAATCTATGATGGACGTTTTAAAGAATAGTATGTTTTTATTCTTTTTAATCTGTCGATGGCTTCAAATCTACTCTCGGGTGGTTCCATTAATAATTTTGACATTTATATCCAGCGAATCAACTCGCAAATAATTAACCAACCCTGTATCTAAAGATTGTTTGTTTCATTTCAACTTTTCCCAAGGTTTTTTCAGAATTGGTGGAGTCATATGGCAGACGAACGAAAGTTTTCAAATTATGGCGGATTCGCCGATGTTAAGAAATCGCGCTGGTATTATTAGTTTACTTTTATATTCATCAAGTCCCTATCCAGAAGAAAACTGAATATATTGGAGCGCATTTTTGTTGATTTGAGTTTATTGATGTATCAAGAGTTCTTATAATTTTGAAATTTAAATCAACACCCATCGCAGCAAACGTGAAGGGTGTATACGTTACAAATTTATAAACAGATATGTTATACAAATGAAAAACTGGTTTTATGTTTTATATCTGAAAATATGGATAATCAGAAATTGTATTGGTAAATATCAAATTATTAGATAAGTTTTGTTTGTCAAGAAAAAGGTGCTTTTCACCTCTCCAAGCTAGTTCTAGAGCAGCTAGATAATAAAATTTCTTTTTGACTCCCTCTGGTGGGTCTTGTAAATAAATTTTTCTATATTTGTCCGAAATAATATTTCGTTTATCGGGTGCAATTATTCTCTCGCCACCTTGAAGTGTATGATCAATATAATCCTGCGTTTTCATTCGATTGATTCGAATGGACATGTTTTACTTTGAGACATATCGTAATTAGCATGCTTGCTTTTGATTGCTTTTTAACATTAGAAAGTATGAAAGCATAATCTGTTTGCAGTCACGAGATTGCTGTCAAAGTCAGTTACATACATTTACAGGAATACAATGTTTCTAAAACTTCTTTCACAATTCATTTTCTTTGTAGTTCTATTGCATTGCTGAAGATTTCTCGAAGGTATCAACCTAATTAAGACTGATTCAGGAATACTTCTCGTGGGTATTGCCGCTTCAATGGACATTTGAGGACGTTTAGCCAAGGATGCAACGCGCGAGCTTTCTGATAGTAGTGTCACAACAACAAAAGAAGATGCAATAGATCCTTGGGTCACAGTTCATATGACATACTTTGCATTGCATATGGAATTAATTCTACAGAAACCTGGTTTAGATGATATTTTGAAGTGAAAGTTCTTAGTTGATTTCAGCTCTTGTTTGCTTTGCAACAGCTCAAAGGCCTGACGGTGTTAGACCAGCTGCAGATCAGACCACCGAAAATGGGTCCGAATGAATACGTCTTTGGTTTTGTTTGCTTTGTTAAAGAATTTTAGTACGTATAAGAGAAAATACCATTAATATAATGATCAAATGGAGAGATTGTGTTCCTATGGAGAGTATAAGGTCCTAGAACCAGCTATTCCAATTGAGTTAGACGCCAGGTCCAAACCAATCGATGAGAGTTCTTTTTTTATTCTACCAACTGGTTCCAAAAAGGCTTTTCATTAAGCAAAGATAAACTAAGAAGAGTTACTGGTATGTTCAGTTGACACTGTTTGGCGAATTACCATCAGAGAAACTCTCGAAAGTTCTAATTGTTTCTGCAAGGAACCAAAGGAAACAGCTGAACGCTTTTCCATATTCAAAAGATACGGCACTTACATTTAAGCTCTCAAAAGTGGAAAAAGAATAACTGCATAACCTTCAGGCAGATAACTCTCTAACTGACTGGTAAACAGCTCGAGGTACACAAAAGATTAACAGGTCAAAATGTTGGTAAGAAATATTAACGACAATAAGTCACAGTGAAAAAACTGTCAAAATTGTTGACATTGATATTGATACAATAATAAAAATTTACTTAATACGCATTAGTGAAGCGTGAAATATATGAATCGTTTTGAGAACGTTCACTTTGTGAACCTTTAAACCTCAACAACTCAATGTGTCATTTCGTGAATACATCAGTTGAGTTTGGTGTGTGATTGGTCAGATAATGGTACGTGCGACACCATACCCATTATTTAAGCGTGTGTATTTTCGAGCACGTTAATTTAATTTGCGGTCGTAAGTAAATCAGACCGAACAATAATATTTTACTCCTCTTGTAAACCAACATGAATAATTGTTTGTAACACATGCCATAAATTCAGCTAAATACCCATTAACCTGTTTGTCACTTTGAATCCCATTTGATATGGCAATTTTTGTTTGCTGCTATTACGGCGGATTTGTGCAAAAAAATGATAAAAATGATTAAATGAAGGGTTTTTGAAAACAATTTATATTTATGTGATTTTATGGGTTTAGTCCCTCGCCTATTGTATAATTTTTATGAGACGTTCTTTACCAATACATCTTTCAGTAAAGTATGAACCGAAATAACAATACAACAAAAGTTTTGGCATGGAAAAGAAGTTGTCCTGGGTAGCTCCCTTTACTGATTAGACCTATTATTACAATATACAGACAAAAACCACAACGAATAACAAAATTATAGGTAATAGTAATAGATAATAATTAGTATTTAAGTCGTTTACAGAGTAGAAGCACTTTCTAGTAAATATGCCCTCAAACTATTTCCAAATGCAGGAAAAGATGATTTGATTTCAATTGGCAAGTGATTGTGCATTTTTTTGCATTGTAAAATATTGAGCCCTCAACTAATTCTGAACTTGGAGTAGGTAGGTAAAGGTTTTAAGTGGACAGCTGTTTCTGAAATTGGAGAAGCGTGCTTACGAATTACGTGCTCTCAAAGAAGAGCCTGCTGTTTAGTCCGAGTAAATATCTAACAGCTCTCTTTTAAAGTCGCTCAAATTGAGTCGCACCTCTAGTACTCCAGAAGGAAAGGGCAAATCTGAGATGGGACTCAATAAGGGCATAATAGACTGTCAAGAAGGTGGATAAGTTCAGTTCTTTGGTAATTGATATCAGCTTAAAGCAGGAGGACTTAATTTCACTTCAAAAAGTTGTCTACAACAAGCCTTAACAATTTTACAGATTATTGTTGTTATTTAATAAAAAAGGCCGCAATGTATTTTCATATGATAAAACTTTGGTTTTAGAAACGTTGAGATAGAGAAGATTAGAATCGCACCATGATTTAAGGGTAATTAGGTCACTAGATATGGTTGTATGAAGTGCCGTAAGATCAGGGTTGCTTCAAGAGAAACTAAAATCGTCTGCAAATAGACATATTTTATCACTGATGTCTAGATAGAGCCTATTACTGAACCTTTGAGCACTCCACATTCTATTTGCTTACAAGAAGACATCCACCTTCACCAGCTGACTTCTGTTGGTAAGATATGACTTGAACCATGTGAGAGGTGTTCCTATGAAACCGTAGTACTGCAATTTGTTGATTAAAATATTACGATTAACACAATCGAAATCCTTAGAAAAATCACAAAAAAGTTGTTGCAGTGGAATGACGACGATATATAATTAAAAACCCAAATGGATGGGTAGTAAGTAACGTGGGAAGGAATGCAATTGGACGATAATTCGATGCTTGATTTTTCCGAGTTAAACTCTTCATAAATCTTTTATCAAATTTAGATACAACCAAGTTGCTGCTGGTCATTTGACTGAAATAATTGTTTTTCACTTATCTTCAGAAAAATCTGTTAAACATGTCTTTCGCATTTTGCTATATCTCAAATGATTTCCAATAAGAAAATTAAATAAGTTCAGATCGAATGACGAATTTTGACAAATTCTGTTCAAGGGACCTCAAAATGCGCGTGGCAGTAATCAGAAAACAGCTTCCTCGACAATTTCTGATTAAAATTCTCATATGAAGCGAATAGATTAGTTCAAACAATTCATATCCTCATATCGAGCAATGGAATAAGGTCCTGGACCTTTTTCCTAAACTTGCTTGTATTGTCCAAGTATGACTACTGCAGAGGCAGTTAGGTTAGGTTAGGTCATTTGGTGATGGACCACATCCAGGTCGTATAGGAAGAGACGAGCTCCATTTGGATCGGATAGATCGTTTGATTTTGAAAATCTAAATATAATATAAAGACTTTAGTACCTTGCCACGGTTCAATAACTTTTATTGAAATTGTTGTTTCTATATTCTCCTACTTCAAAACATTTTTAAGTTTTTGTAATAAATAGAGACAATCAAAGTGTGAAATGCTTTACGTTTTCTATTTTCCTTTATAGATAAATTTAATCCGACGACTTTGTCACTTTCGTAATTCAATTACGGAGAGAAATAATGGAAATAAAAGAAAATCTATATCGGGCGTCTGTACGGCTATATTTTGAAGTTGAACAGCTCTGAAATTGAACCGAAGTTATGAAAACTTTTAGAAAATCACAAAATAAACACAGAGACTGTTTAAATCGGTTTCTCGTTTAAGCGATATGGAAATTAATTAAGTATTTAAAATAAAAAGGAGAATTATTAGTTGAGGATAATATTGATGAGGAAAATGATAAAATTTTAGCGCCTAAAAAGAATATTGATGAATAATTTTCTATGAACAACAACCGACGTAAGGCAAAGAATATTCCAGATAATAGATTTAAGGACTATAGGTAAACTAGATGAACAAAAAGGCAATATTCGAACGAAATGTTCCACGAAAAATTCATTTTATTCATATATTAGCAAGAATGAAGATTTATAAAACTATACATACAATAATTGGACGTTTTTTTTTTTAAATAATCACGTGTTTCTGTTAATCCTTGTCATATTTTTCTGTGAAAACTTTGTAGACTTTCTAATACCGACGAAGTTCTAGGATTATAATTACATGTTTGAAGCACCTATAAATTTTGATATAAGTTTTATGTTTTCACTGCTTGGAAATTTGAACACCACGTTTTGCACTCAAAATAGACCGTAAGCTCTATTTGTAGTCTTTAGAGAACTGCGCAGAGAGTAAATATTAGAGTTAGAGTTAGAAGAAATGTGGTAGGTGTTGTTTCCTACCACAGGTGCATAAATCCGAGGAGGATACTTCTAAAATTTTACCAAGTTTACCATGAGATTTTTGCCGAAGAGTCCGTACGATGTAAGCTGGTAGTTCAGGACAAAATCATCGAACAAGTCTCACAATTTAAATACCTTGGTATGGGTCTGTCAAGGACCTAAGAATCCAGATTAACAAAGCGACTGCTTAAGGCAGATAGTATGGGCGAACGAATACATGCGAAAGAATAGCAAGGTTAGGATATATAAGACGGAATAGAAACCAGGAAGGAAACCAACAAAACGAAAAGCATGCTTCAGGTAGCCGAAATGTAAACGCTCAGGACTATAGTAGGGAAAATAGGAGTGGATCTAATCAGGAACACTGACATCAGAGAACAATGTGGGATGCAAGACATCGTAAGATGGAGGAGACAAACAAAATAATACTGGTACGCCCACGTGAGAAGAACGGAAGAGAGTAGACTGCCACGCATCGTACTTGAAGGGAAAAAAGAACCCGGTCGACCACCTAAGAGATGGATGGATAGACAATAAACATTCTGGAGTGAGGTGGAAGCAATATGATTGAATTTAATGCAGCAAAGACCTAGACTGATGTTTTTACAGAGAAATCTGACATTTCGTCTCAGGGTCTGAATTAGCTTCACAAAGCTTGGAGTCAGTCCTATTCAAGATCGAAAAGTTATAAGCCCCGCAACAGCTTCTACTCTTCTACAAGACCCAGATTCATCCATCTTCGGAATATTGCTCAAACATATGAAGCTCTGCTCGCTAGTATTCTCCGAGGATGCTCGATCCAACACATAAGAGAACAATTCGACTTATATGTGATCCAGAGTTGATTAGAAACTTGGAGAGTGTCCAAGTACGTCTTGTCCTTGCTAATAAAACTCATAAAGCATTTAGAAATTAATCGTATATCACGCGAAGAAAAAGTAGGAATTCCAAATATGTAAAAAAAAATCATATTTATTAACCTGAATTGGTTCAATCCGTATTCACACTTCCTAATGAGCTCAGCGACAAAGAATTGTGAGAAAAATGTTTGATGTAACTGTTGGAATAACAATTACCTATTTCTCGTTCAAAAATGTTGAAAGATTAATTAGATATAGCCTAGAATTTTCTCTCACAGTAATGTAGAATTAACAACTAACCGACTGGGATGTAATAAGCGTGTATGATAATGGAATGCTTTTATTACCTGACACGTTATGAAATTCTGATCGATAGAATTTCGCATTAGGTAAATTTGAGATTTGTTGCTTTATATATCGATCCATCAAATAAAAAAGACACACTCGTTCTGTGACAATCCCCCAAAATAGCATTGAAAGAGACGAATTTGAAATGAAAAATTACCTTTCACTGAAATTGATATATGAATTATAATTTTCATTTTACCAAAAAAAAAAACAAAAATGCGAATACCAGAAAAAATCTTTTCATCTAAATACAATAAGCGTTTAAAATTTTATACGGCCATAACAATTTTTACTAGTTAAAATACGAGGTATGGCCATTAAATAACGAAACTAGCGATATAAAGTCTATCTATTTTGATATTATTTATATTTATTTATCGTCACCTTCAATATATACCTTTCCTTTATCCCTACATCATTCCTTGTCTGTTCCTTAAGGACGCGCGCCGGTTTTTCTTTCACAGCTTCAACAGACTCAAATCTTGTTTCTGACAAACTTCCGTTTAAACTTTACTGGCGATTTGGGGGTAGTTTAAACTTTAGTTTAACATGAAACGGAGGATCCAAATTTCACTTTTTCAAATTGTTCACAATATAAAGGTTTAGGTAGAATGATCTAACGTTTGCACTCTATTTGATGATGATGTTGTGGTTCTATCGAAAAATGTGACCTGTAACTTGTTTATTCATGGTTTAAAATAGAGTTCAAGCCATAAATTAGTCTCCAGGCCGTAGAATTAACCCTTGCATGCAAATTCGACTTTAGTAAAGAGTTAGAAGTCGCAGTGTGTACGATTTAAGATTCAATTGCATTCGATTCGTGTCGATTTTTCGAGTTTTTTGTTGTTCAAACGTGAGGATTTTAGGCACCAGTTTAGCACTTTACGCATGTTCAATTTTTCTTGTAAAATTTGATGTAACACATTCTTTGTTAATTCCTATAGATTCAGCAATCGCCGACGGTCAGATCGAACAATATTACCGATTTTTTCGATTTCAAACCCCAACCAAACCAAACGTGAATCATCTTTAACATATCGGAAATCGAAATCGAGTAGGCTTCAGGCTAAACAGCTGAGGATCGCTAACCTTTGATGCATGCATATCTTTTCTGTAGCTAGTAGCTAGTTACTTAATAGCCACACCTTGTATTATTCAATCCCATTTAGGCTCTATAGTCGAATTTTTGGAAAATATGAGGGTTGTCACTACAATAAAAACTTCATGAAACTGACAAACAATGATAGAAAACGAGTACAAACGTTATAATCTAATAGCAAAAAGAACAACTGTTACATTCAGTCAGTTCTTAACATTTTGGCGCACTATTCAGCTATATCTAGTTTTTATCGAACTTGCACATTTTTAAATTGCAGAGGATCTTCCCTTCCTTTATCACATATCTCAAATTGGCCCGATCATTTTTTTTTCCAATTTTCTATGGGTGTTGTTTTACTTTACCTAACCAACTTTCGTCTGAGACGCCCTCTCTTTTTCCTTAAACTATTCCTCTATCAATATTCTTTGTCGCTCTTTATTCAATCAGAAAATATCATCGTCCATATCTTAATGCGATAACTTCGTCGTTTTCTGTCTATTTAACGCTTTCAGAGTCAATTGATATTTGTAAACCAAAGTCATGATGTGAAATTTACCGAATTGTAGTCTATAGTGAACACACTGTTTACACTGCCACTACACGAACACTTTCAATTATATTATCTCGCGTTTCGATAACCACGTTATCGTCTTCAGAGACTGAAAGTTTTCCTTAAGACGTGTTCGATAGTGTAATTGTGAGTGTTTGTGTAGTGGCGGTATAAACAGTGTGTTCAGTATGAATATTACCAACTATTCCACGGACATCAGCTTCAAGTTGATTTGTAAAAGCTCGCAAAACTTTGTTGGTACAGAATTCCCATTGTGATTAAATAATTCCATGATTTGAAGATGTTGTTGAACATTTACGATGATTTACGAAACAAACTGAATATATGACACCCATTTTTGGTTAATCATAGGAAAACCTCCTTTTTTTAAGAGTAGATATTCGAAAATTCAGTTCAGAATCCTACTAATTTTCTAATGCAGATTCAGGTAATTCCTCGAAAGCAATAGTCATGGCACAAAATCAAAAAGTTGATTTATTTGAATGTCTCTCAATATATAATTAATTTTGGGCTAAAGGTTAATAACTTTGAGGTACTCTAAACCTCTCTTGACATCTATGGAATATTGTCTGCAATCGGTTCATAATTTATTAACGAATTACGTTGAACGCCTTGAGAATTGAGGTAAAATTAGTTTGTGGTACTATTGACCTTCTAGTTGTTGTTTTTTTTTTACTATATTACTCTAAAACAAAAGAGATCATTATAAATAATGATAGACAAAATACTAACACATGGTTAATTTATAATTTTTAAGCCGTTGTAAATTTCGCACGTTCTTTAAGAGCAATTGTATGATTACTTCAAACAGTTGCACCATTCTTGAGTAAAGATGATAGCGGATTGTAATTCTGTATATATATTAGTTTAGAATTGGTTTAATAGGATGTAATTTAGAGGGCACTCAATTATTATAAGTAACGCCAATAACGGTGCTTGAAAAGTTTCATTAAATTTATTAATATACTAATTTTAAGAAAACATCAAAAAACAGGAAGCAAACGTTAATTTTGTTGGAAAATATCAGATATAGATGTAGAATGGAAGTTCCTAATGTAATAAATAATCACTGGTAGACCAAAAAATGTTCTTGCTGTAACAAAAATATTTAACAAAATTTAAGCTCTATGGATTTGGGTACTGGTATCGATCCAAAGAATCGATTGTGTCTCCCTGGAGAACCCAATGTTTACAGCTGATCCATTAATACCACTTTTTTTAAAAAGTCTGGCATGTGGGATGGTTTTAATTGCCAGAGATCTTCGTCTTCTATTTCAAAACGCACCCAGGTGTAGTGCTGTGGAGTTCTTTAGTGTTTTAATCTTCGAAATCTACGCTCTAAGTTCTTACGTAGTGAACTAATTAATATCTCCCTAACTAGGTGGCACTTTCTTTAGTCATAGCTTTCATAGTTTTTTATTAGACCAAGTAGACCATTTTTCAGATCTACAAGAAGCATCTACTCAACATTTCGAGATCCTGGTTGAAATTAGAATCTTTCTGGCTCAATTTACTCTAAAAAATCTTTTTGTCTATGAATACAGGTCCCATAAAATTTACTACCCGTGAAATAGAAAAGATCTGAATAGTTATTAAGGTTTTATCGATATGTTTTTCAAATATTCGGAAGGTATTAGCATTATAAAAATAATTGTTTGAGTTGAGTAGGTCATTAGATCAAATATATACTCCCAAATTATTAGGATCAAATTATATTATAGGGGTTTCAGTTTCCTGAAAAAATAAACCACTAAATTAACAATGTACCACGTGCGTTTCGCTAACCAAATTATCGTCTTCAGAGAGCGGACGAAAAAGAAATAATAAAAGGTTACTTGGGTCTGTGAAGACGATAATTTCGTTATTGAAAACCACGTCAGACAAGTATAGTGTAGTAAATAGTGTAATTCAACAATAACTTCCGCGTTACACTGTCATTCAAATACACTCAAATAGTTTCGCCCATAAATGTGGTTAAATCACCAATTACCATGTTCTTGCGAGCGGTTCTCTCGTAGAAGGAGCTATTAAGAACATTAAATCACATAAATATAAATGGAATTTATTCATTGCTCTCGAATATAGATTCTTCCAACCGTGGTATACCGTAACTAATTGATGGTGTATGTATATTAGACGCGGTCTTCATTTGAGCGAGAAATTATCATGCGATGGATAAGAAATATATCGATTGTTATATATCTTTTTGTTTTCATTTTCTTGTTCTTTTTTATGTCCGAAAAGATCTATCATACCAACGAGAGAGGATTGGGAAGAGAACCCAGGAACAGTAAGTAACTCGATCTTCACGGACGGGAGCGGGAGTATACTCTGAAGTTCTGGGAATAAGAGAATCCTTGAGGCTTAGAAATGGCTGCAGCATACTGCAAGCCGAGCTGCGGGCAATAGAACGAGGAACTAATCCGATGCAGAGATGAAACGGTGCGTGACATCACATTCTACAAGCGGCTCTGAGGTCACTATCGTCTACGGCAGTGAGATCTAGGTCAGTGGTGAGCTGTCGCGAAGCCCTGTCATGGATTCGTGACCGAAAGGTTAGACTCTGCTGGATACCTGGACACAGCAATGTAGAAGGGAATCAAATGGCAGACAAACTAGCCAAAGGACGACCTGGTAAAAATTGAAGCGATTTATGTTCTGTCCAGTACATCATGACCACGATCCCAAGCTTTATAGAAGCTGTACAAAGAGTATTTCAAAGAATTGAAAATGAATAAGAACTAAAGGTGATGATTTGGTCACCATAGCTGCCCGACATTCACCAGATTGAGTATTGAGAATACTTTTTTTATTTGTTGTGTATCACAAATTATAGGGTAGGCAAAAAGTTTTGACAGACAAACAAGCTTGATTCGCAAACCACCTAACGTAATTTTGATATCATTATATAGATAGATAATTTGTGAACGTATCTAAAAGAAAAACTCGTGGAGCCTCAAAAATCTTTCGCAATTTAAAAGTCTATATGGAAAAATTCGCACCTCCAGACCCCGATTTTATTTAAAGCTAACCGCGTGGATTTGTAATGTTTTTTTTTAAATCTTCAAAAATCAGTCTTCATTTAACTTTTCTCATCGTTTAGTTTTTCCATCTACTGTAAAATTTGTGGCTACGGAGTTACGACTCAATCCGACGATAACGAATTATTTTATATGGGAGATGTTGATTTTACAACAATTTCAGAGCACATATACTTGTTTCGGAGATATTTACTCATAACTACTAAACTCGATATCAACATGCATAATTTCTAACACTAACAGATGCATATTCATCCTAAGAGTCAGCACTATAAATTCCCGTTTAATCGTGCCACCATATGTTAGAGTACAGCTGAGCATTTCGAATAAAGTATTCTAATGAAATAGATGAATCTTCATGTAAATGAACCATTTATTTAAGAGTATCTCTGAAATTCAATTAAATAAATCCTTTGTGTACATCTATCATTGTTTACTATCTAAACGCCATGGACAGCGGCTTTCAAGGTTTTCAGTTTAAAATAAATAACAATTTTCGTTAAAGTGTTTTTTCTGTAACAGTTTAAAACAATACAGAGCATTAATCACTTTCAAAATCTAGAACTACATCTACTGTACATATGATACAAAGTTGTATGGACGAAATTCAAACTGCCTAAAACTGAACGTCATTATGGCATTTTAAACATTTTCAAATGCCTTTATTACATCATTTTTACAAAATCCACTTCTTTGGAAATTATATAAATTCGAGGAAAATGCAGTTTACAAAACTAGCTCATTGATATAGACCGTGAAGCTGGTCCTGTTTTAATATGCGTCAAAATCAAAGTTTCACGGACGATAAGACCTTTTTGTTTGTTTTGTTGAAAAAGATTCTGGAGGGATGGAATTCCAGAAGACAGATGGAGTGAAACTCAGAAACCGAACACACGCAGACCACCAAAGAGGTAGTTAGGTTAGGTTCTGGAGTTCAGCTTCTCAGGAAGATCCAAACGTACAGGATTGAACAGGACCAGGTCCTAGCGGCTTTCAAGGTTTTCAGTTACAAATAAATAACAATTTTCGTTAAAGTCTTTGTTCTGTAACAGTTTAAAACAATACAGAGCATTAATCACTTTCAAAATCTAGAACTACATCTACTGTACATATGTGATACGAAATTCAAACTACCTAAAACTGAACGTCATTATGGCATTTCAAACGTAGTTACAACATTTTCAAATGCTTTTATGACTTCATTTTTACAAAATCCACTTCTTTGGAAATTATATAAATTAAAGGAAAATGCAGTTTACAAAACTAGCTCATTGATATAGACCGTGAAGCTGGTCCTGTTTTAATATGCGTCAAAATCAAAGTTTCACGGACGATAAGACCTTTTTGTTTGTTTTGTTGAAAAAGATTCTGGAGGGATGAAATTCCAGAAGACAGATGGGGTGAAACTCAGAAACCGAACACACGCAGACCACCAAAGAGGTAGTTAGGTTAGGTTCTGGAGTTCAGCTTCTCAGGAAGATCCAAACGTACAGGATTGAACAGGACCAGGTCCTATTGAAAGAGGAAGAAGAAGAAGACCTTTTTGTTTGTTTACGGCGATCTCGAGATTTCAAGAATTCAAAGGTTCCTGAGGAGGTTTCAATAAATGAAACGAATAAGTAAGTCAGCCAACAAAAATTAACTAAACGGTGTACGAAAATGAATTTCTTCAATTTTTTACTCTTTTATTTGGTTTTGTGGTAAAATTATCTTGGTTTTAAGTTTAAAAGCATAAAATCTTGATGTTATATAAATCAAAATATCAGCTACAACATGAATATCAAAATAAAAATCTGTTTTCAATTACATTAAATATTTTTTTATTATAATTTGTTATATCTCGAAATAAGTTGCAATATTCAATTAGACCATTCGTAGTTGTATTAAAATTTATAGAATAAAATCATAAGTTTCAGTTGAATTGTTTGTCTTTTTTATTGTTTTGTTTCTATGTATACGAATTTTTTCTAAAAAGTGCCTTAATTCTTATGTTTGAGTCTGCTTCAAGAATTTACGATTGAATATTAGTTTGTTTTTCTTTTAGATATAAGTGTCTGCATACATTAAATATTAGTGAATAGTGAAGTGCATAAGTGTAAGTGAAGTGTATAAACGAATGAATTATCAAAGTGAGATACATCGTGGGTATGAATTCATTCCATTTTAGCGCGTGTGAAAATTTCAAACTATTAAAAACAGGCAGAAAGATTTTTAATATTGGAGTATCATCAGATGTAATCAGATAACCTTATTTACACAAAATCAGTTTCTCTTCTGCATTTCCACATAATTTATTATCTGCACGAAAGCGGAAATTTTAAAATTGCATGTTATTGTTCTCTAATCCTTACTCATACTGATTGATCAGCTCGTAGTATGTATAGAGATAACTAACTAATTAATATTAACATGTATGAAGTTGTTGGGATTCAATTTCCATAAAACGAAATAATTGCAGAGGAAATATACAAAAAAAAAAACATCGTACTTCATTGTATGGTTAGAAGAACATCACAAAACCTACTCATTTATGTTTTGTTTAGCAAACATTTCATGATAATTATACTCATTTTGTTCGTATAATTATTTTTTGACAAGTTATAGCTTTTTTTTATCCTTCTAACGTCCCGTCTATGCTGCGAGTTGTTATTTATGTTACTTTTGTAGCAAAATGCTAATTAAACTTCAACTGTTTAAGTCTTCAAGTATTTTATGATTCGGGTAGACGTTCATTCGTATATTGTTCCCTGAGCGAGTAAAACGAGACATCGATTCTCTCAAAAAATAAGCAGTTATATTGTTTTTTAACCATTTTTAATATTAAAAACACGAAACAATGATAAATATTGACATTCAAACTATGAAAAGTACAATCGATGTTTGCAGATTACGCTTGTTCTAATCAGTATTGCGATTTGAGACAGTGATTGAAAACATTAACATAAAATTTGGAAGATAACTTGCTAGATTCGTGAAGAGATCCATTAAGTTTCTTATCTAGGGGATAGTTGGAAACCAAATTAACTAAAACACGACCAAAATCACTAGAGAATTTACGTTAACTAATCCTTCCAGAGATTCCTTTCTCTGATGCGACTCATCCCAAAAGGCAATCAAAACTTGACGTGACCTTTGCTTGTTTTGGCTCTGCTATGTTTCATCATGTGTTCAATTGAACATATTACACTCTCTTGGACTTTGAAGAAGCTATAAACATCGCTCACAACGTTTTACTCGACGCTGCATTTGTACTACTTTGAGAATTCGAGGCATCTAACTTCCACTAATTTTTCTTAAATTCAAATGTTCTTGAAGAATCCTTGATTTGGTGTGGGCATCAATTTTTTTGTTTTTAGGCTTACGTCACTTCCACTAATGATATTTTCTGGAGTAGTAAACAGAACCTCCACACGTGGATCATCTTCTAATAGGTGTAGTTTTCAGATTTACTACCTGTAGACTATTAATTTTTTGCCGCTTCTACAGATCTCTGCTTTAAATTTCAACTCACTCTTTTCAGCTCTTTTCACTTAAACAAAGCTTTATTGAAGTCTGAATCTGTGTCCACAAAAATATAAAGAGAGACTATTTAATTTTGTCAAAATTTCAAAACTAGCTTCTCCATATGAACAATATTTTCTAAGCCGAAATAAAAAACTATTCTCAGCCTGCCACTGCTTTGAATAGATCGAACCAACAATTTGAAACTTTGTGTAAAGCTAAAGATGTTTGCGAACGTTCTCTATTTACTAAATGAGTCCAAGCACACATGGACTGCACTTCGTATCTAATTTAACTTCTTTTTAGCCTTCCACTGTCAGTTTCTCTAATTTTTTTTTTTTCAAAGTAAATGAAGAACGAGCCTTTCAGCATATACCTCTTGACAAAGCGATATCCGACATCTTCTACAGTTGCTCTTGAAGGACTTCATCAACAAATACGCATTGCAACTTTGAAATTAATGTTTTATTCACATATAGAATGTTTACACATGTACTTTGTAATAGCAGCGATTTAGCTACAGTTAGAGCTCATTACTTGAAGATGATTGTGTTTGAAAATGCAATGTTGCCAGCTCGAAATCCAATAATTACGTGGAAGTAACCCTCATGTACATTTATACATAAATTTATTTCACATACAGTATATTTCTCGATAATATTTCACATTTTCAATACCTGCGTTGTTAAAAAGCTAAACAATCTCGTATATTGATGCTTGTAACTTATTTTTTTCTTATTAGATAATTCGTACGTCGACTATGTTCTCGGAAAAGTACATAAAATTAAACAACTTTTATAAATTAAATGAATATGTCCAAATGTATTCGTTTTTTTCTTCTCTATAAAAAGAACGAATTGTTGAACAAGGAAAATCCTAATCATCCTGCAGCAAGAGTCGTAAAAATAAAGAGCAGACCGTTTCTGTTTCTGCGAAATGATCATTATTCCATTTCATTTCTCTCTACTCTTTCGTATACTATCAATGACCATAACTTAGATAATATTACCAGTAAGAGATATTTTTGGAAAATATTCAACTTTTTTATAGCAGGATTATATACTAACATTTGCACTAACCCTACACGTAATCTACGACTAATCAGAGCTTTTTATAAATGTATTTAAGCTATGTTGCCATATCATTTTCATTTTCTGTTATTAGGTCATTTAAATTCATGAATAAATAACCATCTGTCGTGCTGGGGATGTAGATGTTGTGCAGGGGATGTAGATAGTACAAGCACTGTATTTTTTTATTTACAAATAGAATATAAGGTCATTATTCATACATTATTCTGTATAATTATTCACATATATATGCGAATCTAACCGTCAATTTTGAGCAAATCGTTTTTCTATAGTCCAAGAGATGTCAGCGGCTTAATTCCATTACATAAGCTTGTCCAGCAGTGAAGAGACGAGAACTTTTGATTAACCGCACAATCTACGATTTCGATGATTTCGGTACATGGTGACTTGGATAGTACGAAAGCTAACAAAAGCGAAATAATTGTTATGAAATTAGTGGTATTGATAAAACAGAAGTTACGAAAAGATTAATATTGCAGCAAAGCTGAATGTATCGATTTGTCATGTTTCGCAAGATTTGGGATTAACTTCGTGTACTAAGTGAAGATTTTAACTATATAAGTATCAGTAGATATAGAAATTGTCATCATAAGATTATTATAAGCATCGGTTTTTCGTTGATTATGCTCCAAAACAGTTGGAAATTGATCCGTTGTCTTAATGATGAGGCTCAGACTGAATGGGTGTGTTTATAAATAAAGTTCCTTTCAAATTCCATTAAATCCAGGAAATACGGATGAAGCTGATCTCAGCGAGATGTGGTTTCAACAGCAAGACACAATCATTGCCTTATTTATATATACAGAGTGTATCTGAAAGCTTCTTATAGATCTTTTACGGCGAATCACTCCGCACGGTTTCTTACTGTTTTCTTTGTTCATCTTTATATCAATTTTTATGGCTTTTAGTTTTTTTTTTGTTATACATTCTCTCCTATTATTGATCTTACTTGGTATTCTCGCCTTATTTTGTGCGACTTTTTGATCTATCTTCTATTGATCTTTGTTTTATTACGGGATCCAGTTGCCGTCTCTTTACGTATCCATACCCTTTTAGTCTTTAGAATTTTGTAAATTCGTCTCTTTCAGTTTCTTATTCACTATCCTTCTACATTAATTGTCATCTATTTTTCTTTCGACTATTCTAAGGTTTCCAGATTTTTCCATATTGTCAGACCTTGATCTTCCTTAATATCAGTCACTTGTATCTTGCTTTCATACCTTGATACTTGTACTTACTATGGTTTTGGTACTTTTTGCTTCTATTATCCTGAGTACCACTTTTTATTTTTTACCATCGTCGACATATCATCTATAGACTTATTGATATAACTTGGTAAAAAGTTCTGTCTTCCATAATAGGTCTAACGCCTTTTCATTTTTCCCTCATCCTAGCTCTAGATTGTCACTCCACCTCTTTCGTGGTCGACCTCTACTTCATGCTCTAATTGGATATTTATCCCTTGCTATTTCTACCAATCTATCATCTGTTGTTGGGCTTATAAGTTGGTTCCATTATTTCCTACTCTGTGACATCCATTCGTTAATGTTTGTAAATCTGCTTGCAGTGCTTCTGGGTGGACTGATTAACCAAGAGAAGGCTTGAAGAGCCAGTTTAGCAACCTACTCCGCAGATAACTGGATATGGACTGATTCAATGATGAAGATGATTTCGAGAAAGGGTTCGTAGTTCTGATATTTATCTGTGGAACCAGCAACAATTGACGCTTCCAATGCCGTATTTTTCCCGACATACAACCAGAAATGCACAAAAATTTCTAGTCTAGAATACGCTTCGTTCAAAACAGCTAAAAGCCCGAAATAATTTTCAATGTATCGAAATTATGAATAAGCAGCTTTTTTGGTTATAATTATAATTTATTTTAGAATTTCTATGGGGTATAAAAACACATAATATATTAACAATCTGGCAATAAAGCTTGAATCGCATATCGTTGGCTGACAGTAGAGGCTCTTTCCGTAAATCTGCATTATTGAATAATAAAATGGCTGTCTAGAAGCAGGAACTTGCATCGTTCTCTAGAGATAAACGTTAAAAAATGTTCGAGGACTGGAAAGTTCAAATTGTGTAATTTAAAAGTTTATGTTGCACCTGACGGTATATACATTTTTACGAGGTCTGACAAAGTAAACAGATTAAGTTTGTTTGGTGTTTTTTATCACTGTACTTATTAGATAATCTCAAATCCTTTTCAAACTCGAATCACTTACTTAAAAGAGAGTTTTGACAAAGCAATGCACATAATTCATAAAATGCACAATATTCATTTAAAAAAACTGAGAGAACTAATGAAGAATATAATAAACTTGATCTTGAATTGATGAAAACAACTACATCATTAAAAGATTTGAATTTATTAAAACAGGCGTTTATCATAAGGATTTCATCAGCAAACTGATCGTTCCAGACGTTTATTAATTCCAAATATGCTCAGTAATTTGGGAAGTTTGGAAGAACATTCTATTTAATCCATCAAGTTTCTTATCTAGGGGATAGTCGGATTAACTAAATTAACTAAAACACGACCATAATCACTAGAGAATTCATGTCAACTGATCGTTCCAGAGATTCCTTTCTCTGACGCAACTCATCCCAAAAGGCAATCGCGGTTCCAAAATATTGTAGCCATCACTTTTTGGGTACTTTCATGAACTTTGCTTGTTTTGGCTTTCCTATGCAATGCCTTGGAATTTTTTTCAGGTTGTATCTCACACTTAACGTCATAAAATTTTTATTACTATGGTTACTTAAACCGAAAGAAAATTCTAATGATTGTGTATCACGACCATAGATTTTGAAGTCATCGTATTGAAAGACCTGATGCGAAGCCAGATATTTTTCTGTCGTTAGAAGACCTCCTTGAGTACTTCTTCTTCTTCCTGCTGTGTATAGGCATCATTGCCTGTTTTTCTTCACGTCATTGCCTCTGCTCAGTCACCTGGGAGGTTGTCACTCCATCTTTTCCTAGGTCTTCCAATGTATCTTTGTCCTGCTGGTGATTTGTCCCTTGATATTTTCACAATTCGTTCTTCCGTCATGCGGTCAATGTGCTCATTCCATTTTATCTTTCTATCCAGTACCCAGTCATTGATATTATCTATCCCGCATGTTCGTCTTATGTTTTCACTCCTTTCTCTATCCAGTAGTATTTTCATTTCCGTAATCTCCAATATCCGTTTCGTTTTAGAGGTCTCAGGTCGGGTCTCTGCTCCATAGGATAATATAGGTATGATTGCGGTCTTGTAAATGCGTGCTTTTGCTTCAGTTCGAATGTATTTATTTCGCCAGATTGTGTCATTTAGGTATGCTGCTGCTCTTGAGGCTCTTGTAGCTTGGTTTCTTACTTCCGTCTCCACGTCCCCGTGTCCAGATATTTCGATTCCCAGATATTTAAATTTCATTTCCTGGTGTATTATTTTGTTATCCACCACAAGCTTACAACTGATCGGTGTCTTGGAAGTAACCATTGATTTTGTCTTTGCCGCTGATATTATCATATTGAATTTTTTTGCTGTTTTGTTAAATTGGTACAGTAGCCTTTGCAGATCGTCCTCGTTCTCCGCCAACAGTACCGCATCGTCTGCATAGCACAGGATTTTGACTTCTTTATTTTCCATTTTGTATCCTCTTAGTTTGCGTACTTGCTCCTTGACTACAAAAGAAAGAAAAACGGGATACATACAAAGTTGAACTTGTTCACGTACTTTCAGGAGATTGATCCAAATCCAAAATCCAAATCTTTCAATAGAGTAGTATTTCCAGACAAGACGCCAACTACGATGGTAGTTCTTGGGCTTGGAAAAATCCATTCAAAAAGTTGGAAATGAGAAGTAGATGAATATATGGATGTTAAGTAGTGCACTGTTGGATTTTGGATTATGTTTTTGAGATAAGTATCGAGCTGAAATTAAAGAGACCGTTATATCATAAGCAATAAAAGTATATTTTGAACTGTTTATGTAAGCATCAGTATAAAGGATTAAGTTGAAGGAATGCTACGAGAAGAGATTCATGTTCATTGTTAACGGTGAGGTGTACACTATATTTTGGTTCATGGAAAAAAGAAAGCAGAGGAAATGGAGAGGTTAACCCTCATTCAACCGATTCCTTGCCACTTACAATTGAAATTACTTCCATCAGTTTGACTTTTTGTACCAAAAATGTCACACTGTCTAAAATATTTTTTTTCTTTCTTTCCACCTTATCGGGTTGGCAAAATAGTCAAAGTTTTGATTCAGATGAACAATGATTTGGTCAACGAATTCGATATTGGTGCTTCCTCAAATATTATCGAACGTCTATCACGAGTCATACATAACAAATAGAATTTACAAGCTTACCGCTGCTAAAATACTTGTCAAAAAACGATATACTGGGTGTATGTACAATACAATACGCCGAAACAGGATGCCGGATTGCAAATTATTATCTAGACACAAAGAAATTTTCAAAAAAAAAAAGAAGATACTCAACTCAACGGTATGGATATAGCAACCAGCCTAAAAGTATAAGCAATAAATTCAACATCCAGTTTTCTCAGAGAAATAACAAAAGCACAGGTGAGGAGGTTCGACAAGAACACCTAACAGTTGAGCGTACAAACGTAGTTAAAGGATATAAACGCCATTATGGGATGCTGCGAATATGGCTTCGTTGTAAAAGATGGCTGGTTGAAATGTTTTATCATTTATTACTGATTACATTCGTTTTTTATTGCATGACTTTTTAACGAAAGTACTCATGAAGCTAAAAGCTTGCAGGAAAAACATTATTGCTGATTATCTGCTGAAGTTGCTACAATTTTACGTAAACTTAATATACCAACGAAGATTAACAATCTAGAGATTTATCCAAAACGAACTTCAATCATGATACAAGGGTCCAGCACAACGATTGAGAAAATTTATTTAAAATTGCAAATTATCCAAATTAAGTGATTCACTGTATATATAAAAATGTGTACAATTTGATTTTTTTGCAATGGCATAGTAAATAAACTTTTTAAATCAACTCATAGTACTTCCTTGAGAATGTATGTTTCAACCAATCGCAATTTATCAACAACAACAGTTTTAAATCACTAATAAAAATTTTGAGAAACTACCGTGGGATTTTTCTAACGATATAAATAATATTGATTTATACGTAATCTATTCTCTTTCCATTGGAATCGTGATATAGGCAAACGAATTATTGTGAAGCGTCTGTGAGCCTAAATGATTCTATGTGATTAATTAACTTTCACTGGAGATTCCTGTTTCTAATAACAGTAGCAGATATTATTGATTGTAAATTATTAACTCCTTTCGGTATTAGACAACAAATTTTGTTCTTATTTCGTTTTAATTACCATGAAGTGTTACAGATTGAGTAACTTCAAGTTATGGTAATTTGAAATATAAAATTTTGTAATACGTTTTAGAAATTATATTCATTAGAACCCATCAGATTTCCTTCTATGAGCAGTTCGGCCATTTTGTACGCTTAGTTCCTGTTTGACAATATTGTAAGTGAGTCGTTGCAAATTGTGGTCGTTTGGTGGTCCAAAAAAATAAGTAAAGACAGTGAATTGCAAAAGGCAAATCTGCACCGAAAAATGTGGAAACGGTTTTCAGGAATAACCATGCGATTGTATTCATTCAAGGGGCATTTTGCACCTTGAACTCACCAGGTCTGGCGACTAGCGACTTTTTTCTGTTTCACTTGCAAGATAGAGATTCTCATCAGACGATAACGGAAACTTCACAGTCACATTTTGAGCAGAACCTATTCTGGATAACAGATGTAACATCCAATATTTTATGTACTTATAACATCTCGATACTGAACTGTTTCAGTTAAAAGAAGCTCAGTGTTTATTTTTTTTTAAGTTGGAAAAGAATGAAGTGTGGAATTTTAAGATAACGAAAGGTTCTTAATAATGTTTTCGGACAAAAAGACCCCATTTCTCAAACCATAGAAAATTTCCTTTCTTATGCTGCTTCCGTACAGGTTTTTCATTGTAGAAAAAAAAAGTAATGAATGTTTCTGCTCGCCCACTAAGCTATATATTTCGTCACTACGTGACGCGCACCGCACCAGTTATAACTTGTCGTATAATCGTTTTACTCACCTTTGATTTCAACAACCATTTTGTTTAATAAATTCTTAAGACACGTACAATGAATATATTTCTTTTGAACGAAAAATTTTTGTCTTTTTTTCATCACATTTTGTAATCAATAACTAATATAATTCACTCCATTAGTTTGAATAAATTTTCTAATCAAATTTTCATTTTTAATCAACCTAATGACTTTCTCGCTTTTAATAACATGGCGTTATAAGAATAATAAGGTTTATAATTTAATCAAAATATGGTGTTGTAGTTTCAAATAAATATTTATTAAGAAAATGAAAGCAATAAAAAAATGATACTTCGACTTGGATTTTTATTATTTGACAACGGTTTTTAACAAAAATTCGTTGTAGGTTGCGTGGTTAGGTCACACGGTTCACTTTGTGTAATGGTTAGTAGCATTAATAACATTAATAACATTCCTTTTACCGTTAATAATAATGGTTTAGAAGCATATATCAATGAGCTGAACCAGTGGATCGGTGACTACTCCAAGTCCGCTAAATTGAATAACGGAACCACCTAAATACACAGCTGCAGGGGGAATGGCTTGGCCGAATCAGGAGGTTACCCCAAAATAATCGAATCTTTTTCGCTTGGAAAATATGCCACCATCTTCCAAGCCAAGGTATTCGCTGCAATGGAATGCGGACGCGTGATACTCAATCGGCACCACGGTGATTTTAATCTGCTCAGATAGCAGAGCTGTCATATCAGCCATAACGGCCAAAAAGGTATGCTTTAGGCTAGTACTGTAGTGCGATGAAGTCCTACAAAATCTGGTGAGTAATGGCTGCAAGATCCAACACGTTTAGGTGCCTGGTCACTCGGGCAACGAGGCAGACTCACTAGCCAGATTGGGACCGGTTAAGTAACCGATGGATCCAGACCCATCTACGACTCTTAAAGGTTTACTTGCAAGTCGAGCTCGGGAGACATGAGTAAAGACACTTGACATGAGACAACAAACTATTTATCAAAGTGTCCTATCTCAAACGAAATTATCACTGAGTAGATTAAAATTTATAGTTTATCTACACATTAAATGTTTCTCGAACTTTGATTTGTTCTCAAACACATTTTTTCGGTTCAATCAGAGTATAATGTAAAGTATATCGATCCGAATACATCATTTTTATATTGGGTCACTGGATATCCAAAGCGAACGCCTTTTGTTGTCTTTGAATTGATTGAAGATGCCTCGAGCGCACTTTCGAGGCCGGTTGTGGGTTGTCGCCAAATGTACATCACTATGTGTACCTTATACAAAAGCGCACCGTTGATGACACGCGCCTCCATTGTATATTTTTCTATTCGAAATGCCTATTGACATAGCAGCCCTAATTTTATTTTCATTCAGAAGTAATTTATCACAATATATTTTTACTCATTTATAATTGAACTTGAAATATTGATATACTCAAATCACTTTTTTGAGTTACACACTTGAAATATTTCCAATTACTTTTGAAGTAATCCATAAATTTGTTACGTTTATAATTTTGTTTAATCGAAACGTTTATTGCCTCAAAATCATTTTGAATCTGGTAACATCGCTGAAGTTCAACTTGAAGGTCCTCGGCAGTCCATTGGTCTTTGCGGTGATGGAATACTAAATCCTGGGAATACACATCAATGGAATAGCTGGAAAATCATCTAAAGGTCTGTTAGTAAGTGCAGATTACATTATGAATGGACATGGAAATAGTTTACATACTACTACTGCTGTCACCACTCAAATCCAAGTTGATTTTTGGTCTCCCCAACAAGTTGCGTCCTTAATTTCCCATCCTCAATCATGACTATTTGTCCACCAAATGAATAGTTTACGTATTTGCACTGCATTTGTACACTGCACGTCTTCTCTCAAGCAAAATTGTCGTTTTAGGAGTGATGAAAATGTGCGGGTTTCGGACTAATTCTGAAAAACCCGAAGTAAAGTTTTGATACGTGCATACCTCTAGTAATGAAGCTCAATCTCTTTAGATTTAGTAATTGTTTGATGTGTAGCCTTTGTGAAAATACCAATATTCGGTATGCAAAGAAAGTCAACGTTTGAGCTTTAGGACCTTATTCACTTCCAAATGTTTTCTAAATGTTTGATGGGTTTGTAAGAGCTGCAACTTACTGCAAGTTCCTTCTCATATTTCATTATGATACTTGATATATGAAACGTCAAAGAAACACCTTGTAATTTCATCCTGATGTACGCTACTGTTTAGTACATCTTACAAGTATAACGATTCAGAAACCAATTTATTGTTTCCGTCCGGAATGTGCTCGGAAGGACGTTGAATAATTGAGAATATTTTCTCGCCAACTTTAGAATTATACTCCTTAATATTTATGCACAGGTGCTAAAGCCAGTTTCGGAATATAGAAGATTAATTGCATGCACCAGCACCAGGAAAAATTGACTTCTCTAGTATAGATTATATTTTATTGTTTTGTAGCAGCAATTGCGTACATGTGCTAAAACGAAATTTAATATTAAACAAATAATAAGAAATTTAGTAGATGTAAATGAAATACCAAGCACACGGGCTCGCGAGGCAGCTTTAATGAACAGCTCGCGAGCTAATCTCAATCACTTAAAGCTGCGTATTGATCCGAACATTCGTGCTCGTAAACTTGCATCTCATATATTAGAATGCTAAATACCCACAGCATTTCAATAGATACATAAAATGGATGCTTGGTATAGCCTGTAATTTGGTAAAAAAACTTTTGAGGCGAAGCAGAAAATAAATAGTCTTCCGGGATCTTTCAGAACAGAAAAGGAAAGAAGGAAAATGAAGTGAATTTTGTCAATATTATGAGGTGTGATTCAAAATTATTGACATACAAACAAAATTTTGAAAATATCCACTGGTTTCTTGCATTTTGCGATCCGTCAGCACATTTCATTATAGATTTCTCCACTCCGATAAAGTAGCTGATATACCATTGCTTTGTTGGAACAATTGGATCGACGATTTTCGCACACGAATTTTTCTTCAGGACACGAATGTTTGGAGAGTTGAACGAAAATCCTGAAGGATTCAAAGTAAATAGCCTAAAGCATCGTTTACATCGAACTACCAGCTCAAACCGAGACTGTGCTCGTCCTATTGGACGCTGAGCCACGAGATTTACCTCTCGATAATGCTAATAAAGACAAAAATATAATAGAACATAATTAATAATTGTCATTTTAATGTTGTACTTACACCCAGTACTTTACAAATATGAATTATTTATAGCAAATTTCAATATAATTATATAATTCTTCTTAGAATCTATATCCATAGATATGTTAAACTTGACCGTGAAACTATCCAAATTTGTAACAAATTCAATTAATCACATCCGCGTGTAGGACGTAGACCTTCCAAAATTCTCACAATTATCTACCAGGTGTCTTAAAAACAAGTAAATGTTTCCAAAATAACATCCGTTTTCTATTTGATTGAAGACCAAGACTAAGTGGGCTGAAAAGTTCGTAACCTCTCACATAAATTATGCTAATATTGGATTCGTATGATTTCAGATCAGTTCAGGAATTAAAAGGAATATTATTAATGAAAACTTGAGTATGCAAAAGTGGATGCCGAACTAGCTTACGATCAATAATGAAGAGATGATTCTGAGCAGTGTTTAGAGATTGAAGCCTAATTTTTGGATTAAATATTGTCTATATCATTTTTCACTTGAGTTTAATCGACACTCAGCACGTTATGAACCAAAACCAAAGCGGTTAATGACGCAAGTTCATTGGTATCTGTATTTTGCGATAGGCATGGTATAATATGTCATAAATCAATGAAAACTATATCAAAATTGTATGAATTGTGCTTCGGAATGCTTTCAAATCCGCCGTATTCCACAGATCTTGCTACTACAGCTACATTTTACTGTTCTTAGACATTAAGACCTTAAGAAGTTGCTCGCTGGACTGAAATTTTGCGTCGGTGAAGAGATTTTCGCTAATCTGATGTCCTTACCTTATGCCGAAACTAGAACAGTAGGAACCAGAAGTAAAGGAAGACTTGGATCGACGAAATAGCTACTGAGAAATGAGAGAGGAAACCACAGGAGGTGCTACTACAAGCAAAAGAGAAGAATATATGAGAAGATGCCGAAACTGAAGCGTATTTTAGTCCTCTAGTTAAATTGGTAGTTGGTTTGAACTGCACGAGTTGTCGGTTTTACTAATTCTAATATTTCTTAAGATTTTTCCTATGCAATCCACCATATTTAATGTGGTTCTTATTCGGTTTAGCCTAACAAAATTTATTTATCTATATATGTGTTATTTGGTACACCTTGTAGTTTTAAAACTATTCTGTCTAGTTCTGAATAAACTTTAGACTTTCAAGTGTGCTGCGGAACAGTTTTTTGCAAATTTTTTCTACTATAGTTGTAACGCAATAATATTTTTATTGAAATTACTAAAGATTATGGCAGACAGGAAATTGGCGCTTCCCTCATTCTAACTTTTCGTTTATATATAAAAAAAAAATATATAGAAAAGTACGAACGTAAAAGAATGCAATGGTGCGCCACCCGCAGTGATCGTGATGCTTATTACGAAGAGAAGGCACTCGACGACGCCGCCGTAACAGACACGCTCAAACGTGACCTCGTGATGACTTGGAGAGTTTTTCTTATATTCTTCGACTGCCACAGGCCTCCAGCACCTCGTATATATGAATATAAACAAAAAGATAATATTGCGATCATAAATACTTGAATATAAAATTAGCAATAAACATCAGAACTTGAGTAAATAAATACTTTATATAGAGGTTATTCAAACAAAAGATTATTTTTTGTGAAAATAAAAGGAAAAGGGGAAAATGTAACTAATGAGAAACGGTTTAGATAATTGGGAGAGTACAAAAGAATCCAGTAAAAAGAACACGAGGTTGCTAAATCTATAACCTCTGTTATCTTAATGAGTTTGACACTGACAAATGCAGTGGAAATAAATCGAGGAGTCAGAGAAAGGTATGTACTTTCTCCACTCTTCTCCAATGTCTACTCAAAGCCATCGAATATACCAGTGGAACAAGATTTAATGGCAGTCCACTAAACAATCTGCGCTGTACAGACGCCACAGTTTTACATGACGAAAACACTCGAGATCTACAAAACATATTGAACAATGTCGCCAAAGTTAAACAAGAATATCGTCTGATACTTATCGTTGACAAGTTCAAATATATAGAGCCCAATAAACACCTTCATGTGGTTGTAAGTTGAAAGAATGGAAGGTTAAGGAATGGAAAGAATCGAGAGGTACGTTTACCCGGGTACAAGTGTTTACTGCTCCGAGGATTAATGATTAGAAATAGGAATTGGGATCCAGGAAGCCCATGGATTGTTTATGAGAATCAAGAAGTTTCTCTGTAGAACTTGTCCATGTCCATGAGACGCTACAACTCATGATACAGGAAAAATTGTGGGCAAAAGATCGATTGGTAGGAGAAGGTTTAACGTAACATTATCTGAACTATTTGAGGTCGCAGTTTACAAAGTAAAAATGATGATAGATGATTATTGTCAACTGTAACTCAATTTACCTCGTCGGTTTTTTTGATATCTTGAATTTCTGACTACATTTATTCACACATTTAAATGATATTGTTAGTTGTTTTTGTAGTAAATCGATCGTAATAAAAAATCTGATTAAATCAGTTCTAAAAGGAACGAAAGACATTGTCGCTAATATTAATAACGTCGGAATAGGTCGGAGCGAAGCCTGACCTCGTCGCTACTTATTACAAGAGATCCTTTCAACATATTGCCACTACCTATATCCAATGTAAAGCTTTTTCAAGGATGAGTTAACCTGTTACCAACCCACCGCTTGCGAGTGCACTCACATATTGAATTTTTATCGAATACTCAAACGGTTTGCGGAAAATAAACTCGCTACCTATTTTCGGATCATGTATTTCATATTATTCAAATGAGGGAGTTCTTTGATTTGGAAATTTAATTCTCCTTTTAGCAACCACTTAAGGTGAGTTTATGTAACTGACTTTTTAAAAATATTCGAGTTATTAGTCCAGTCAAGTTTATAGATTGTAATGATTCGCATAGAGCTAAACATTGATTGAACACTTTTTACGATTTTGCCGAAACTATTGACAACATTGTGATGTAACTTTATACGAATATGCATCTCAAGTATTTGTTTTGTATCTGCCTCTCATAGATGGCGATATTTGCAATTTTTAAGCACAAAAACACTCTTACATAGTCTTCTGGTACGTCGGCGAAGGTTTTTCTTTGGTAATAACGATGATTGTATTTTGTAGGGTCTTAGACTCGACGTCGATTGCCAATGTAAAAACTGGATCTACGTCAATATTCTAGCTTTGCCACATCTGTTTGATCTCAATTGCGAGATCTTCGTACTGGGCCAGTTTCATCTGGTGTTTGCTGAGAATGAGAATGTTATGACTGTTCGGTATCCCTATGTCTATCCCAATCAACCACCATGATGTCGGGTCAGGTCTGTTCGTAACTTATCTGTAGGTGTCTATAGCTCTAAGACGATTAGTGAACAAGTGTTTTGGAAGCTTGTTATTCATAAAATTTGTCAATGTTATTCAAAATGTACAGGGTCCTTCACGACGAGCTGAACCGATATGTATATGGGACTAGTGTTCTGAAAATTTGCTTGCATGGGTTTTCCGAATTTAAGCTAAAATAATTGCAGTTTTCCGAAACTTCCGGTTATACCGAAAGTGGATCCAAACTTCGTTATGTGAAACGGAATGCATAAAATCCACCATTTTTTAATTATTTCACATTTTCTAAATTTTTGGACACATGCAACCCCCTACTAAGAAAATTATATTTCCAAGTTTAACCTTGACGAAAATTTATATAGGGTTTTCAGAAAATGGTACCGAATTTCGCTATCTAAAAACTTCGAAAACTTAATTTTTTCAAATGGCAACCCCCATTTTTCTCTTCACCATTGGATTTTACGCTTTAAATTAGGGGGATTCATTTAAGCAAATTAAAGAAAATATTATTGTGTAATTTCTCTATTAATTTTTCTTTTCTTATCAAAGGGGGAGATTTACAGTGAAAATAGAATTAATATAGTGGTAATTAACTGAAAAACATAGTAAATAAGAGTATGGAGAGGTCAAAAAGTAGTATTATAAACTGAGTTTTAAGATAAACGTTGTCAGATTCCAGCTAATGCTTTTAATATTGATTATGGGTTGCTTAATAATTTGTCTCGGTGTCACTCAAAATCATTACCGTACATTACCTGCGCAATATTTTCATATTTCACTTGCGTTTTCTTACCTGAAACAAAACAAAAGAAATTTGAAAATGTTTTCATCGAATTTTGAATTATTTGACCTTCTCATAAATATTTTTGTCAATTGATTTTGAAATTGTATTAATTAATGATAGATTTTTCAAAAGAATTTCAATTATATTTGAGTTTTCATAAATTTTTCATATTAATTTTGTTTTCACTTTGTTAATTTTATTTCTCCTATAGTTTTGATGACTTCTTAATCTATTTTCTAAAAATTCAGATGTCTGTCTTATGTTAACAGAATCATAATTATTACCTCATATAATATTACATATTTGTTTGTGTTTAATATAATAAAACATGGAATTTTACAATTTGGTAAGTAAATATTATTTACATAAATATTCAGGATTTGTTTTGGTTTTTGAACAAGAAACACTGTTTTGTATGGAAAATTAAAATTTATATCATCACTTTCAGCTCACTATATACGAATATAGTTTTCTATTTTTCGATATATATATATATATATAGAGAAAATCCATTTCATGTTTTCATGAATGTCCTTCAACAAAATTACATTCGCTCATAAAATCGACCGCATGATATAGACCATGCAAAAATTAGATCAATTCTCGTGCATTCGAAACCAAGACTTGAACGAACGCTATGCATTTTTCATGAGATTTACCTTTTTGTTTCCATCAGAAGAGCCGTTTATGAGGAAAAAGTTTTCCATATTGGTTTTCGGATTTTGGATAGGATAATAGCGAAAACTCTAGTTGAGATTTTAGATTTAAAACATGCTTCTCTGGTATGGTTAACGTTTAAAAAATATTTTTTCCAACGTCCGTTATAATATCCACGTTTTTTTAAAATCATTTTTATAATTGTAAATAGATTTGGGATTGTTTGAATAGTCATTTTGATATCCAGCTCTGCATCTGCAGCGATGGTTCGAATATAAACCCGAATTTTTGAATAAACGCTCGAAAAATTTAGTTTATTAGTATTACGAAGCGTCAAGAATAACCGATGAGAAGGATGTACAAATTTCTGTGGAACAACGAATGGCTAAAGGCATCAGCATAGGTAGTATCGAGCAAATAATTGATAAACGGCTGGTAAAACTCCAGCCAGATGGGTGCCAAGACTTTTGAGCAGAAATTCACACGCTGCAAAGTTTGGACACTGCTTCGCGAATTGCCTTGAGAAACATCCTCCCAATAGTCCCGATTTGCGACTATTATTTATTTGATCCATTGATAAAGGCACTCGACTTATTGCAATTCGAAAGCAATGCGATGGTAGAATCCTTCGTGTGCTAATAATTACGCGACGAACCTAGTGTTTTTTTTACGAAAAAGGCATTGGAAAACTTCCGCAGGAGTGGCAAAAATATGGAGAGAAGATTATCCAGAAAAACTGTAAAAAATTTCAGCCCTGTAACTTGATAATAAAATTCCCAAATGAAGATTTGTTTCCAGACATTTTTTGTCTTACTTTCCACTGCCTTCGAGTAGGCTTTTTGGTGAAATGGACAGAAAATTCGTGGAATAAGTGTTTTGCGTTGTAATTCTTTGTCATGTCTATCGTCATAGCTGATATGGTTACGACTATTCTGGTTCGGTTTGAAGTATTTGTTCAGTAAAGATTCCATCTGTTTATTTAGAGTTATTTTTTCAGACAACCTCCGTATATGCAGCATAAATAATAGAAACTAATATGCAAGTGCCGCGTTGCGATAGTTTCATAAGACGGAAAGTGCGTTTTAACCCGTATTATGTACTGTTATTTTTGTACGACTTTTTTATTACCAGTTGAAATAGATGCTATTTGAGATTTTTCATCACACTCCGTATTAAAACGAATATATTATACAATTCAAATAATTGTTTTGTTACTTCAACCGAAAAATACGTATTAGTATAACTGAAATTTTGAAATTCATTGTAATTAATGCAGAATACTGTGTGTCAGACAGAATGACAGTAAAATGAATTTGGTATCATTTCATTGAAATTCGTAACGCAAACTAAAATAGCAAATTAAGTCTACTAAAATTTATTTGGTTCAAATTGTTTTTGTTGATTCATTGAGTGAAACTATTCGACTGTCCATTTAAAATATTTTTTTTATTATAACCGAATGTGAAATAGAATAGGATCAACTACAGTCATGATGAAACTTCTATGTTTATCATCTATTTAATATATATAAAAAGTGAATTCCAGTCTATATTCCAAAAAAAACCTCGTCATTTACTGAATTAGGTATAAGTTTCTATATTCATTCCGTACATTCTAGATTAATATAGTTATTCCTTCTTCTTGGATGTCAGCAAAGCCTTCTACTTTCTGGGACCAATGCCTAACATCTAATATGAGAGAATCCTGATATTCCCTGCTCAAGTAGGTAGATGTAAACTGAAACGGATGGAGGCAGGATTACCACGAAAAGAAATTCACTCTCCGGTACTATAAAACACCACCTCCACGTAATCAACACTACCATAGAATCCTGGAGCATCCAATCGACTGGTGTACAACATGTAAGATTGGTATTAACTATCTAGATATTGTTCTCCAGTGGGATAAGTACCTAGTGCACAAGACGAGGAAGCTAAGAGGTTGACTGATTGAATCTATTGGAAAACGATTGAAGCTGTAACTGAAAACCGAGCTCCATTATATCCATGTTATCCTTAGTCCAGCATCTACAGAGAGGGGATACAGTTAGGGATAGTTTCATCGCAAAAAGCTCCAAATCCAGCATAAGGGAAGTAGTGAGCACTCCTTGGTACATCAGGATTTAGTAGATCTACCGCTATAGAAAGAGCTAAGAGATCTGAATATGACAGGAATCCAAAGCCAGGAAAACGGCCATGATAATAACAAAAATAACAAAGATTGTTTGCCGAGAAGATTTGGTAGAATTTCGAGTAGGGATAGCTATAGCAGATGGACCTTTTGGTTCTTTTAGGAACATGGGGAACAAGGGGAATGTTGAAACAAAAAGAATTGGATCAAGAGCAATCAGCAATCTCACTTTGGAAGGTGCATTTTGAAAGTGGAAAGTTTGGACTGGGTGTGTGTGGAATACTATTTTGGTATTATAGTCATCAAGTTATCGACGATTCGTATAGACTTTTAGAATCGCATTGAATTGATTCGGAATAGTTTCAAATTTAGTTTCATTCAATCATCATATAATAGTAACAAATATCGGTCGAGAAATCGAAAATAATCGATTATTTTCCACTTGTAATTCGATTTAATCCTCAATGAACAAGTGGAGTTTAATTTTTTGCAGATTAAGTCTTGTAACTGATGAAATAGATCATTTTAGAAGATCTTTTGATATTATAACTGATAATATCACTGAAAATATATAATTATTTTAATTTTCTTTTGTAATTTTTTCTTTAACAAAGAAAACCTTGTGAAACATTTCAGAAATCTGTTTTGTTACAGGAAATATGATCATTGATTTATTGATATACGATTATATACAAGGTATCTCAAAAGAAAGTTGAGTTGCTTGGGAATTTAGTCGCTTTGGAGCATTTATGGGAAGGGGATCGTGCGTTGTAAGTGCGTGAGTTTTACAAAAACGGTAAATCGGCGACTGTGGCGCGGAGAAAATTCTGCAATATTCGTTCGTTACTTAAATAATGCGCCAGGGGCTTGAGTGATTAGAAAATGGGTGAAGTAGTTTGGAAAGACCGAATCATCACTGAATAAATCAAAATCCAGGGGTCCAAGATCTTTAGAATGGTCGAAAACGTGGACAACGGAAAACGTCTGTCCGTAACGAGTCTGACTTGGGGTGCACCCTCAAAAAATTCAGTAAAATTACCGCTACTAGAGTGCAACTAATGCAAAACATTAAAATCAGAAACAATTACACTCATATGGGCTGCGTGGTCAGCGAATGGAATTATAGGCTCTTAATTTTTTCAAGAAGAAAGGAGTCGCACAGTTACGGTGAATTCAAAGCGTTATGTGTAGATGTTTGATGTCTGAACTACAAAACTTCAATGGTTATAACCGAACAACGTGGTTTCAGTAGGTGGAGCCACTACACACACATTTCGTGGAACTTTTCCTAGATTTTGGACGACTTCTACGTGCCTGAACTACAAGACTTCAAAGGTTATAACTGAAGAACGTGGTTCCACATGAACAGAGCCACTACACACACATTTCGTGGAACTTTTCTTGGATTTTGGACGACTTCTACGTACCTGAACTACAAAATTTCAATGGTTATAACCGAAGAACGTGGTTCCACATGAACGGAGCCACTACACACACATTTCGTGGAACTTTTACTGGATTTTGGACGACTTCTACGTGCCTGAACTACAAAACTTCAATGGTTATAACCGAAGAAGATGGTTCTACATGGACGGAGCCACTACACACACATTTCGTGGAACTTTTACTGGATTTTGGACGACTTCTACGTGCCTGAACTACAACACTTCAATGGTTATAACCGAAGAATGTGGTTGCATATGAACGGAGCCACTACACACACATTTCTTGGAACTTTTCTTGGATTTTGGACGACTTCTACGTGCCTGAACTACAAAATTTCAATGGTTATAACCGAAGAACGTGGTTCCACATGAACGGAGCCACTACACACACATTTCGTGGAACTTTTACTGGATTTTGGACGACTTCTACATGCCTGAACTACAAAACTTCAATGGTTATAACCGAAGAACGTGGTTCCAAATGAACTAAGCCACCACACACACATTTCGTGGAACTTTTCTTGGATTTTGGACGACTTCTACGTGCCTGAACTACAAAACTTCAATGGTTATAACCGAAGAATGTGGTTGCATATGAACGGAGCCACTACACACACATTTCTTGGAACTTTTCTTGGATTTTGGACGACTTCTACGTGCCTGAACTACAAAACTTCAATGGTTATAACCGAAGAATGTGGTTGCATATGAACGGAGCCACTACACACACATTTCTTGGAACTTTTCTTGGATTTTGGACGACTTCTACGTGCCTGAACTACAAAACTTCAATGGTTATAACCGAAGAATGTGGTTGCATATGAACGGAGCTACTACACACACATTTCTTGGAACTTTTCTTGGATTTTGGACGACTTCTACGTGCCTGAACTACAAAACTTCAATGGTTATAACCGAAGAACGTGGTTCCAAATGAACTAAGCCACCACACACACATTTCGTGGAACTTTTCTTGGATTTTGGACGACTTCTACGTGCCTGAACTACAAAACTTCAATGGTTATAACCGAAGAACGTGGTTCCACATGAACGGAGCCACTACACACACATTTCGTGGAACTTTTACTGGATTTTGGACGACTTCTACATGCCTGAACTACAAAACTTCAATGGTTATAACCGAAGAACGTGGTTCCAAATGAACTAAGCCACCACACACACATTTCGTGGAACTTTTCTTGGATTTTGGACGACTTCTACGTGCCTGAACTACAAAACTTCAATGGTTATAACCGAAGAACGTGGTTCCACATGAACGGAGCCACTACACACACATTTCGTGGAACTTTTACTGGATTTTGGACGACTTCTACGTGCCTGAACTACAAAACTTCAATGGTTATAACCGAAGAATGTGGTTGCATATGAACGGAGCCACTACACACACATTTCTTGGAACTTTTCTTGGATTTTGGACGACTTCTACGTGCCTGAACTACAAAACTTCAATGGTTATAACCGAAGAATGTGGTTGCATATGAACGGAGCCACTACACACACATTTCTTGGAACTTTTCTTGGATTTTGGACGACTTCTACGTGCCTGAACTACAAAACTTCAATGGTTATAACCGAAGAATGTGGTTGCATATGAACGGAGCCACTACACACACATTTCTTGGAACTTTTCTTGGATTTTGGACGACTTCTTCGTGCCTGAACTACAAAACTTCAATGGTTATAACCGAAGAAGATGGTTCTACATGGACGGAGCCACTACACTCACATTTCGTGGAACTTTTCCTGGATTTTGGACGACTTCTACGTGCCTGAACTACAAAACTTCAATGGTTATAACCGAAGAACGTGGTTGCACATGAACGGAGCCACTACACACACATTTCGTGGAACTTTTACTGGATTTTGGACGACTTCTACATGCCTGAACTACAAAACTTCAATGGTTATAACCGAACAACGTGGTTTCAGTAGGTGGAGCCACTACACACACATTTCGTGGAACTTTTCCTAGATTTTGGACGACTTCTACGTGCCTGAACTACAAGACTTCAAAGGTTATAACTGAAGAACGTGGTTCCACATGAACAGAGCCACTACACACACATTTCGTGGAACTTTTCTTGGATTTTGGACGACTTCTACGTGCCTGAACTACAAAATTTCAATGGTTATAACCCAAGAACGTGGTTCCACATGAACGGAGCCACTACACACACATTTCGTGGAACTTTTACTGGATTTTGGACGACTTCTACGTGCCTGAACTACAAAACTTCAATGGTTATAACCGAAGAAGATGGTTCTACATGGACGGAGCCACTACACACACATTTCGTGGAACTTTTACTGGATTTTGGACGACTTCTACGTGCCTGAACTACAACACTTCAATGGTTATAACCGAAGAATGTGGTTGCATATGAACGGAGCCACTACACACACATTTCTTGGAACTTTTCTTGGATTTTGGACGACTTCTACGTGCCTGAACTACAAAACTTCAATGGTTATAACCGAAGAAGATGGTTCTACATGGACGGAGCCACTACACACACATTTCGTGGAACTTTTACTGGATTTTGGACGACTTCTACGTGCCTGAACTACAACACTTCAATGGTTATAACCGAAGAATGTGGTTGCATATGAACGGAGCCACTACACACACATTTCTTGGAACTTTTCTTGGATTTTGGACGACTTCTACGTGCCTGAACTACAAAACTTCAATGGTTATAACCGAAGAATGTGGTTGCATATGAACGGAGCCACTACACACACATTTCTTGGAACTTTTCTTGGATTTTGGACGACTTCTACGTGCCTGAACTACAAAACTTCAATGGTTATAACCGAAGAATGTGGTTGCATATGAACGGAGCCACTACACACACATTTCTTGGAACTTTTCTTGGATTTTGGACGACTTCTACGTGCCTGAACTACAAAATTTCAATGGTTATAACCGAAGAACGTGGTTCCACATGAACGGAGCCACTACACACACATTTCGTGGAACTTTTACTGGATTTTGGACGACTTCTACATGCCTGAACTACAACACTTCAATGGTTATAACCGAAGAATGTGGTTGCATATGAACGGAGCCACTACACACACATTTCTTGGAACTTTTCTTGGATTTTGGACGACTTCTACGTGCCTGAACTACAAAACTTCAATGGTTATAACCGAAGAATGTGGTTGCATATGAACGGAGCCACTACACACACATTTCGTGGAACTTTTATTGACAAATTGGATCTCCAGAAGAGACGACATAAGTTGGCTCTCCCACAGTCCCGATTTAACACCTATGGACTTTTTCCTGTGGTGTTATGTCAAATTTGAAGTTTACGCTAACAAATCGACTGTCCTGGTAAAATTGAAAGCAAATATATATGAAAATTTTGTGGTTTCATTAAAAATGAAGAGTACTGTCCATACTAAACTTGGTGTACACTCAAATTTGTTACGACTACACTTCTATTTAAACGTTGAAATGTCCAAGCGTTTTTGATAACTCTTTGCCGTAAATAATTTCATTCTACAAATGGTTTCCACATCGTATTAGTTTATCAGATGTTTAAATTTCCTTTGCCTGAAGCACAAACAGGAACGAAATTATAATCATCGAAGTATATAATTATTGATAGAAATTTATTACGATAATTTTATGGCCATTAGTGATTTCACTTCAACAGAAATTAGTGTTGTGGAGTAATGAAGAAATAACATCAAATTTTTTCTGTCAAACATGTAATACCTTTTGTGTTACATATTTTCGAATTTCGCTTCCAGACAAAAATAAAAAAAAAAAGAATGAGCCAAATATTTAATATTGTATGTCAGAGATGTTAATCTTTATTTTCTCTTCATCCTTAATCGAGTAGGAGTATAGTGAATTTGTCTTATAAGCCACAATATTTCACTTTCACGTATTACATTTCCGACCCAAGTTAAATTTGTATTTGTAGAAGAAAGTACAAACCTACAAAAGCCGATACACTCCACAACGGGTGCCTGTTGAACTTTCCAGTAACGTATCAGCATAAAGTAAATAGTACACGTTGAATTAATATTTCAATGAATGACGGAAAACGTTTTTGAATGTAATAAGTAGTATTTTACATAATTTTCGAGAATTCATATAATAAAAAACGGGCTACACACTAAATTTTAATATCGATCTTCGCAATAGTCTCCTTTCAACTTTATTACCACGTGGTAAGTATATTCTGGTTGTTTGCGACACAAAGGATCCAAATTGTGTCTCTGATACTTCGAAATAGCGTGGGCATAGGTTTGGTTCTCCACGGTATCCACTTAGGTGACATAATTTTCGGTTATAAGTCTAGAACAGGTTAATTTCAGAGTTACTTTGAGGTATGAGTTTATCTAGGAGGTTCTAAATGGTTGACACTACCATTTTTACCAAAAACTCTTTTAAAATAAATAAAGAATGAGCCGGTTCGTTGTCGTGGTGTTAATTGAGTTGTATATGGCTGCTCGAGATACTAACTTAAGACTGTCTAATCACATATTTATCATAAACGATGCCGTGGATATAAAAAACGATTAAGATTGCTTATTGGACATTTCCCACCTATTTCTACCGATTATTGGCTTTATTTATGGGGCACAATAAAAGAATTAGTGAGAGCCTTTGACACAATATTTAGGTAAAGATTTTACATATTTCAATCGCGGAAAAAATCTTTTAAACATTCAATTTATCAAAAAAAAAATAATTAGTCGCTAACGTGAATCGTTTTCTACTGATTAGCGCACATCTTTGAACCACTCGCCTATTCAAAACATGTTTGTTTTTGACATACACCAATTTCAATGGTTTCTCTACACATTTAATTAGAAATTGAATGACTTATGAAGTACATCACTGAAACAGTTTCTTCACAGCGTTATATACTAAAAGATCCAATCTCTCAGATAGTGTTGAGTGTAAGCTGTTACTTCGATTTTTCTTCTGTGTTATTTTTATATACACTCTTTTCATCATAGTTTAGTTTCTCATAGTTAATCTATTTTCCTTGTCATCCACGTTTGTATCTATGTCCTTTATGTGAGGGATTTTCTCGTTAAGATGTTTGCTGTTCTTTGTTTTTAGTTGTTGTAAGTGCAGTGGAATCAAAAATACATTTTTCTACTCGATAAAAGAATAATTTTGTTGAGAGAACTCGAGACAACACTTGAGAGATGTTTAAATTAAGTGATGAGACCTCAAATATTTTTCTTTCAATCCTCTGTGCTCTCATACTGAAATAGTTTCCAGATGATAAAGCAGCCGTTTGAATTTTCAAGATTCTCATTAAATAAAGCTTAAATAAAATCCTTTATTTTGTGTATATTTTCATCGGTAACTGAAGATTTTTATTTTTCTATTGAAAATGTCTTATATCAAGTATAAAATGTATTGAAGCAATTTTCTAGCCGTACTGAACGTACCTACTTTCAAGGTCTTCCGAGTTGAATTTGTGCAAGTCCGACTCTGAAAAGCCGATGGTCGATTGTAATATAACGTAATATTTGGGTGTGGTTGATGATGTACCGTTTGTCTAATAGAGATCTTGCTTGCAGTTAGTTAATGGTGCAGCTGCTCTTTGCGTACAACACTTTATAGAACGATACAATGATAGTCGTGTAATGATGCAAGCAAGAATATTAGTATTAAAGGGGTGTTGGTCAACAGATCATTAACACAATTACCTCACTTTTATGCAGAATTATATTGACGTTAAACAACACAACGTATATTTGTAAAATATGATTGTTATCGATTAGACATATGGTAATTATTAAAACAAGAATTCACCGGTATAACAATAATGTTGATGACCTCAAGAATTCAGATTCAAATTTACTTTCGCATCTTCATTATTTTGATTCAAAATTTGGTCTTTGTTCGACATTTATACTGGCACAAATCCAAGAACGAACTATGGTTTATTTAATCTATCCGTCTTTAAACTTAGACGTCCTCATATGTTTCAACTTAACTTATTCCTACCCTAGGAGGATGGTCCAAGAAGTACCTGGACTCGTCGTTAATAGTTTTCCTTTTTTCATGATAGTCAATGAGAACTATCCCAAAAAACCGACGCTGTGACCTTGTCTGCAGATGGAACGGTCTTTGTCTTCACATTGGGAAACACACGATGCTGTCTTTTATTCTATTGTGGGCAAACGCGGCACCCATCTTTCTCGTGTCTAAATTTTGAGTTAATTTGCGATGTACCACACTTTCTAAAATGCCTACTATGTCTGCTAGCTCTCGCACTTTCAGTCGAAGATCATCCAATACCGCTTTTTGGATTTTCTTAAACATTTGTGGATTCGTCACCTCTTTTAGTCGACCAGTACGTTGCTGGTTCTCGGTGGTCCTACGGCCTCATTTAAACTCTTCTACCAAATATTTTACTGTTGATAACGAAGGAGCAGTTTCACCCAGTATAGAATCTAGTTCACCATTGATGGCTGCCAAACAAATACTAAACAACGTCCCATACATAACCAAGCCTGGGATGGTACTGGGTAGTCGAGGTTAAGCACCAGCTAGTCTGGGCCCAAGTCTGGTCAGCCCATCATTGGCCGTTTCCGTAGTTTTCCAGCCTTGGCACAAGATTGGCGAGCCTAAGTTCGGCCATTCAATGTGAACCCAGACTTGGGTCAAATCTAGGTAACCCAGCCTTCGCCATGCCTGTGATTTTCCAGCCTTGGTCCAATACTGGCAAGCCTAACGTGGTCCGTTCTATGGGAACCCAGACTTGAGCCAGATCTGGTTAACCCAGACTCTTTGACAAAATCATCCCACTCTCATTTCTACCAAATATACCAAGTATCCGATTGTGACCGACGTTAGATCGAAGAGTTAAAAAGTGACGAGTGCTAAACAAAATAAAGAATACGAAGGAAATAATTTAGGTGTAATGGAAACAAATTCAAATAAGGATTCTATCAATAACATGTGTTAGTGACAATAGTGATTAACCGCTTTATGATAACGATTTTGATATTCTGATACTACTAATTAGTTAGTTAGTTAGTGATTCTAACGATGACAATGACAGTGATGATCTGCTCCCTAATTAAGTCCCTCAAAATGTACAAAAAACCAGTGAACCAAAACGGACTCTCAGTGAAAAACCTCCAGTAATTCAAGAAGACTCATAATTTGCAAATTGCACAGACTTGCGCTAAGCTTGACCCGTTACTTCTTCTTGTATGGGGTGGCGTCTTCAAACTTGAAACATATGCTGTATACATTGTGTACTCTCTAATACAGTGGTATTTTTCAAGTAACTACCGCCATCTCTAGGTCAGGCCAGGTACTTCTGGGACCATCGTCGTATGTTCAATTATATCCCACCGTCAGTCAGTGTTTATTTTGAAAATAGCCTACTGGCAAACTGAATGACTCAAATTTGCCAATAATCCGATTAACGGAACGAGAATACTGACTCCGGAAGCTTGCCAGAAATTAAATTATTGTAGTAATTTACATTGTCTCTAAATATACCAGACACTCCAGTTAATACGTGAAGGTTGATTTAGCTATATTATTATATTGTTTCGCTACAAAATAATCGGTTTTTAGAAATCTTGTTTACTAGTTTACTAGATATTTTTAATTCAGTTCTGCACACATACAAAAAATTGTGAAATAGTGAATTTTCCAGATTTGAACCCGGAACCCGTAGTTGGGAGGCACCGAGCATCAACAGTCAGCCATTGGGGACTTTAGGGAATGTGCAAGACATTAATCTGTTTCTGATTATACCATGTTTTCAGAAACAATTCATAAATCGAATAGATTTTGAAAAAAAATAAATTTCCGTAAAAATACTGTTTGTGTACGTAGATTTCTTAGTGTTTTGATATTTTGGGTTAAATTGTGTAACCAACCAATTAAAAATAGATATAGAAGAAAAAAATTACTTTTATTTAACACCACAAGAAACTAGAGAAAAATCGTTTCATTAAATATATTGACGGAAAAATAACCGAAAGTATATAATATGGCATATGAATCTTTTTTCAACTGGCAAAAGGAATTGTTGATAACTGTAAATAAATACCATGATCTTGTGATATTTGTTAAGGCAAAAACATCAATTTTCCAACAAAAAAACTTCATTAAAATATTTAATAACCGAGGATAAAGTATTCTACTCGCGATAATGAATTTTTATTCACTCGGTGATTTATTCCACGCTTGCGTTCGAGGAAGTACACTACACCTCGTAAATAATAACCTTCATTATTCACTCGTGAATAATAACCTTCACTATACACTCTTGGATAATAGTCTTTATTATACACTCTTGAATAATAGCCTTTATTATACACTCTTGAATAATAAACTTCATTACACACTCGTGAATAATCTGCATTATACATTTACTATTATTGCATACTAAATTAAATTTATTCATTTTTTTATTAATTTAATTATTCAATTAACGTTAGCTGTAGGATTTTATACAATAGGGAATATAACTTAATATAAAATGTTATTCTGTCAAATTAGTCGAGATAATTTTTGAAATAATATTTAAATTATCGGTTTAATTTGGCTTGTTCTGAACGCTGGTATTTTTCGGGGGCTCTGGATAAAATTATCAATTCATATAGAAGAAATATGTCGAAATAAAGAAGGAAATTTTAAGGAAACATACGAAAGTACTTGCCAGGAAAATAAAAAAATGGAGACGTGGAAAAATGGGCGAAAGAGGAATCCTCTTTGCGACGCTTCAAAAAAGAAATAAGGGAAAGGCAAGACGAAGTTATTTTTTTTTTAAAGGCATTTCTCAAATCTTTAAACCTATGTTTTTACTATTCATATAAAACCACGTTGTTTGGAAATTGATGATACAAATAAAACCTGCTTATTACTCTAACTACGAGTTTGAATTTTTCTGTAGAAATTTCTCATATAAAATAAAAACGAAAAATATTGTCGTACGAAACAATCTTTGAAATAAATATCACCTATAAATATATAAGTACCGAAATCCAATATAAAGTCTAAAAAGCAACAACGTAATTTTGAACAAGGAAGATAAAACAACAACTTGCGTGATACTCAAGAGACTTCGCTATTCCACCGATGATTTCCGATGAGGTTTCTATGACACCTTTACTTTACTGTAAACTGCATATAGTCCGTGTTAATCTCTATTCATATATCGGTTCTATTTTCAACGAGTAAACTTTTGGTGTCTACTGAATTTTCCTGAAGGTTTCTTTATGACTTCTTGATTAATAATAAAAAGTAAGTGGATCAAATCAATGGACTTATTTGATGTTATAATTTATACCAAACTAGTAGAAATTTTCTCTTTCTTTAACAATTAGTTTAGTCTCATTTGATTTGGAATTTCTATCCAAATACGTGCCATCCTTGTAATATTATAATATAATAAATAAATTCTGCATTTATGTCACCTACAATAAAATCAACCTTTCACTTGGGTCGTAAATGTGAATCCAAATGGCAAAGAGCACGCAAAAGAATCAGATTAGGTAGAAGACAAGTTAAAAGTGGTCGCACTCTGGGAGCGAGAGAATATAACGCTACAAAACTACAAAAATTCAATTGATAGAAAGAAAGGGAAATTACCGTAGCCGTTTTACAGAGAAGAATCCAAATCTATCAATTCGTTCTTATTATCTTCGACTGGGTCGGTATCCTTCCACTTTATCCAAAGTTTACCTGAGGATATTGAATTCAAAGCTTCCAGAATCAACTTGAACAAGAATAAGAACGAAACAACAATCCAACAATCGCATATGCGACAATCCGATGAATGGACTAAAGCATAAGTTGATATTCAATTTTTTTCTTCGATGAAGCATATTTTTAGTTAAATGGATACGTCAATTAGTGGAGTGCAGATAATACACAAGCTTTTATCAGATTTGAAACGTCCTTCCATCTTAACTTGCCGATTTGAAGCCATAGTCTAGGTATTAGATGCTGTATTTGGGCTCCGGTGCGGTCCATAGGACAGCAACTGCACTTTCTCTACTGCCCAGAGCGGTGTATTTTCGTGTATTTTATTTCGAACCTTATCCGCGACCCAAGGGGCCATATTTAAATGTGTTTTACAGTTTGGTTGATTCGTCCTGGGTACTTGAAACATTACTTTACTCTTGATTCCTTTGTTTTTTGTTCATATGATGATTTTTTTTCTGTACCCTACACAATCTCGTCAAACCTTGTGACTTGGACCTTCGTTCTTCACTATGTAATGGGTTTTTTTGGTTTTGGCGTTTCTTAATCAACAACAGCCGTAGTTTTTTTCGTCAGTAACTATTTTGCTACACTGATTTGAGAATCAGTAATTGCTATATTCTTTATGAAGAATCTGGACATTTACCATTTATGTACCAAATGACAGGCCAAAGAAGTGTTGTAACTTGCCATTTGATCAGACCTTAGGCCTTATAACCATTCCTGATCATCTATCAATGCTTATTGTGTCATCAGCATACTTTGTACAAAGCATGACAAATAAATGGGTTCGGTTTCCTTCATCATCATTTTTTGCACTTTTTGTTCGAAATAACTCTTTTTATTATCTTTCGATGAATATAGATCATTTCGTGGTTTCACGCAATGGAGTTTTTCGGCGGATAAAAGCCTTCCCAACTGGCTCAATCTAATTTATCTAATCTAGATTTAGTACCACGTACTTTTTCATACCATCTGTAATATGGCAAAGGCTACAACAGAACAGATGAAAGCTTCTAGACACGCATTCAACGTAAGAATAAGTGCATAGCCAACGGTAAACCTTTGTTGGATTTGGATTATGAGTCAGACCCTCAACCAAATCAGTTATAAAGGATAATTCAAGGGTTGGAGTTCAGATTACGAAGACTTACTTCCTTGATTTCGATTTATTAACCAGTACTTCTTTCCAGGATATCTTCTTCAACACCACGGAAGGGAGCATAGTTACACTATGTTTCTTTTTCCCTTTTACATCTTGTAAATTGAACATTTTCTAGTATACCAGTGGTCAGTGATCAATTCAATGATCAGTATTTCTTTTAAATTAACCTACGAAGAGGGTTCTGGTGTATCGAATTTTTGGTGGTTTCCAGCTATTCAGAAAATTGGCTTTAGCTCTTCTCAGTAAAACCATTGGATACGGGAATTGGAGAGACCAATACTCGTAAGTCCTAACGCGTCTGTCGGACTTACTACCCACAAAAACCTCACAACACCAGATTTCGAAACAACTTAGTATAATTTTGAACCGCCTGAGACGTGGGTGATCTTACCAGTCCAGACTATCAGGATGGAAGGATGACTTCAAATAGTTGTGGAAATTGAGACGTTAGTCACATCCTGTTCGAAAGCTTTGTCCTGTTCATATTAATGATTTTCTAGAAGTATTCACCGTATTTTTTGATCATATTCCGTATATGATGTTTCTGATGTGGGATATTGATCATGTTTGGTATTTATTTATCATAATAGTGCCATAGAGATAATTTGGGATTTGAAACTGACGAGACAATAGAACTGCGGTTCCGGTAAAGGAATTAGCCTGATGTTTGTAATTTTGGAAGCTGGTATTAACAATCAAACTGTACAAATTGGCGGACTTCATGAATCCTGGTTAATAAAACCGGATTCGGGGTGGTTTAATGTTAGCAAATTAATGGACGGTCGTTTTAATAAATCTCTATAATTGCTCAAATAGATATGAAGTTATTGGCGTCGATTGCTGAGTTTCAATATCGATATAACCCTTTATTACGACATAGTTGAAAGTTATAACGATATATATTTTAATTTTTATTATACGTATTCGTATTATAAAAGTTATTCAGATAAAATATAGTGCATATAGAATTAGAACTAGAAATAAATTTACATATTAGATAATAGTGAAGTGCTTTGTTAATTTCGATTTTCAATCGTTTTTCATACTTAATCATATGAATTTAAAAGTATTTGTATGAAGTTTGATTCGTTTCAATCCTACGAGGATTAAGTAGTAACTTTATTGAGCTATAGAAACAGCGATGTGGTTTGACGTTTTTAATTGTGAACGTACTCAGAACGTGTTGTCATACGACTACTATTTGATTTGTTTACAAATATGTGGATTAAACCAACAGCCGAACAACTCGCTTGGACTTTTGGTGATGAAGCACTGCCTCGAATCACCGTGTGAAGATTGCATACTGGAATTTAGCAAAAATTACGTACAGCTGGAATTTAGCGAAGATTGCGTACAGCTGGAGCTTAGCGAAGATTGCGTACAGCTGGAATTTAGCGAAGATTGCGTACAGCTGGAGCTTAGCGAAGATTGCGTACAGCTGGAAATTAGCGAAAATTGCGTACAGCTGGAAATTAGCGAAAATTGCGTACAGCTGGAATTTAGCGAAAATTGCGTACAGCTGGAATTTAGCGAAGATTTCGTACAGCTCTAGCTCAGCTAAGATTGCGTACAGCTGGAATTGAGCGAAAATTGCGTACAGCTGGAGCTTAGAGAAGATTTCGTACAGCTATAGCTTAGCTAAGATTGCGTACAGCTGGAATTTAGCGAAGATTGCGCACAGCTGTTCCTTAAGACGCGGTTTGTTATAGCGTAGCAATCGCTGTAGATGTGAAACTACCTATATAGTGACAAATTTGTCTGGCCTGTACTTCTTGAACATTTTCTTTACCTAGTAATGAATCTAGAGGACCTTTAACACGTGAAGTGATTGATACAAGTGTAATTAATCAGCTTGAACACCTGTATTTATCTAAATAAAATCTATACGATCGAGATTCAAAATATAAATAGTATTCCAAAATATGAATTCAGTTTAAATGATCGTTTTTTATTTAGGATCCTCCGAATAAAAAGATCAATATTTAAGGCGCACAAATAACGATATTAACGAAAAGAATAGAATAATATTAGGAGCAAGATTGATGGAAATAAATACAGACTTCGCACGTATCAATTCTGGAATAAAGGAAGTTAAATACACAGGATGGTATGTCTAGAGCTGATTGGAATCAGGAGTTAGAAGATCAAGGTTGCTAAAAGAAGTAGAGGAAAAGAGAACGGGAAGAATAGACCAAGGACAGGATAATTAACGACAAAACATATAGTTTATTGCATGTGGAATTCAGAAGATATAAGAAGGAGTAGACGGCGCAGATCAAGGTTTCTAAAAGAAGTAGCAAAGAACTTTAGTAGAATAGACTAATGAAAGGACCGCAAAGAGAATAATTAACGACAGAGTGGAATAAATAGATAATGGAGTTTGATGCACCCCGAAAAAGAATCTATAAAGGCTTTTCATATGAAAGAACATCTTTGATTTCGTAAGTTTAATAAAAGTGTTTTGGAGTTGAAACTTACCTTTCTTATTTTGTCGCCGCAAAGTCGAAGGAGCTCTGATAATTGTAGGTTTAACTACGTAAGTTATGCTGCGTTTATGACTCAATCCGGTTTTTTTCTGTCGAACTGGCTTCCTTTTCGGTACAGGTGATACTCCTGGTGGCATGTACAAACTTTCACTTCTCGAGCTATCACTCGCGTTTGATTTTTCCGATATTGGCGAACCACAAGCGAAATTATCGTATTCGTCATTCGTCAAAGTAAGTCTTGACATATTATAAGTTAATTCGTCGGATAAATAATCGTATTCTCCGGGAAGGCTTTCATATAAACCTTCATCGGTGCTACAAGCGCTTCTTGTAGTATACAGGGAATTATTTGAAGGATTCATATTTCTTATTTCATTAAGACCGCATTTAAAGGAAGGTTTGTTACTTACAGGAGTTTTTCTCCTTTCGGGAGGAACGAAAATCATCGGATCTAATTTTAAAGCACGCAGCGATTTAGACGGTCTGCTTACGACCACTTGATACAGCTCACTTTTAATAGAACCGTTATCTTTATTACCCTTTTTCTTTTTGTTCCTTTTTCTACCACTGTTTTTTCTTCTAACCGAACTTCTTTTCGTATCTACTACCAAAGCACCGCTTGTCCGTTTGAAATAACCATCTCTGCTTACTGATAACTTCGGTTTTGGTCGTTTTTTTCTAAAAAGACCTCGAGTTGTTGAAGGTGCGAAGTTCGAATGAAAATCACTAAGTTTTGGAGCCGAAATAGAAAACGAAAATCCCGAATCTTTACTAGAAAATAAACCAGTAGAAGCAGTCGTATTGCTAGTAGAAGACAAAGTTCTCCCCACTGGAGGAGTAGGTCGCTTTTGTAATCTATTTATAACTATCGGATCATCTCTCAAGTCTTTAAGAGCACTGTCTAAAGAATGATGAGCCGGAGCCGGTAGTCCAGAAGATTTCGGCATTTCCAAACTCCTTGGAGCCATGCCGGTGGGCGCGTCCATCCAAATCCTTCCTAAACTTATAGACAAAGAACACAATTCTTCAGCACCAGAATCAGGTAGAAGAGGTAACGGTGATTGACGAGATCTTCTTCTAATCAATGGAGACTTTTTGATATCCGTACTGTCTCCCCAAGGAAACATTTCGACTGCTGAATCATTGCTTTCTTTTCTATGTAAACTGGGGCTTCTTTGTTTCGGTTTTCGCTTAGGACTCGGAGGTTTTTTTCGTAATACCGGTGAAGAAGACAATTGTCGGATAACTGGTGGGGCAGTAATTTCATCCGAAGCTGGTACGTATATAATTGTTCGTTCGGAACCTTTAATTCCGCTAGGGTTAGGCGTATCACTTTTTCTAATCCCCCTCAACCATTGTCCGTATGCAATAACACTTTGACCGGGTCCGCTCTTACTTTGCTCTAATTTGTACTTATTGCCACACTTCACTTCGTGTTTTATTGTTAGGTCGTTCGTAGCTACGGCTACGTCTCTTTTTTCTACTTGTACTAAATTAATGAATTTCTTCGGGGGTGTTTCGGCGATTTCTTCTTCTTCTGTAACAGTTTGAGTCGACACTTCCAATTTGGAAATGTGTTTCTTCTTCCCTCGATCTAAATAACTTCTACGTATAGATATCCTTTTGAAGGAATCGCTTCTTTTAAAAGAAGATTCCTTTTCTTTCTTTTTACGACCTCCGCCGACGAGTCGACGGAGGTTCTCGAATGTTATGGGTTTCATGGCACGCTAGGAACTAGGTGTCGAGTAGCGGTTGTTGCCTCGTACCTCTTCTCCAGTTTGCCATTAGGACTTGTAAAGATCTCTTGTTATCCATTACAGCTAACTCATTGGATCGGTTTCTTGGAACCTGGGGAAATTATATCATTAGGAATAGGCGTTTGTGAATTAGTGTGACTCTAAGATTATCTGTTGATATTTTAACTCAATAAACAGTGTTTTTAATGTCTAGATGAAGTGAATACAGTTATAGATGCTAAACTAATTGGAATATCATATACAAATTTGAAATTAAAATTATTGTGGCTCAATTTAAAATCAAACAATTTGCTACACAATTTTCGAAAACTTGTAGGCACTTTTCATAGCGTGGCGCAAGTTTTTTCGGTCTAAAAAATCTTCACAGAAGATTGCCGCTTGGATTTTCGATCATATATTAACTTCCAGCTCTTCATCATCGTTGGAATGTTGACGACCAAAGGTAGATTTTAGGTGTTGAAAGGATTCCTGGATTCAACGTTTCATTCTTTATCTTTGATTGCATTTAATTATATCTATATACAAAATAGAGTTTCTCTATTGATATGTATGGGTGTAAAATGAAAACCGGAACGATGCCCCACAAGAACAGAATTAATAGCCTGGAATACTATTTAAAAATTGAATTCCACCCGTATAGATATTGTCTAGATTAAACATCTACAGGTTTATTCCACATTTAGTATTTTTGTTCGATCTTGAACAAGTCCTATCGTCAGATTCACGCGCAGTTTGGAATTATACAAATAAAACATGTTCGGGATTTGAAAATCTGTATTTGTAAAGCACAGATAACTAATTCCTAACATGTTCTGATTGTTTTTTTGTACGTTTTTATGATTAATACATTTCATTCTCCTTCGAATTTCAAAATAAACGTTCATAAATTGTAGGAATGCATGTTCGGAACATATTCTGAATAAAGCTTGAGCATTTGAAGCCTTCAGAAGATTCCCAGAATTTATTCGGAACCGCAGGAATTTAAATGGGATTTTTTTGATCGTCTTACATTGTGGATATACCTCATTTCCACGCTTTGTAAATCTTCGTTTCAAGAAAGGTCTGGCAATTATTAACGATACTGGTTACGAAAAAGGGTTTGATAAAAAATGATTTATAGAAGCAGTGCTGGAAGTCTTCTTTGGTCCCTTTCAAAGCAGATCTTTTCCTAACCTTTCTAACCTTCCAAGGAAATATGAGCAAACCCGTTAACGCATAAATTTTTGATCAGGAGTGAAATTTTTTGTCACCAACTTCGCACCGACTTTTGTCATGTGTAAAATTTTTCTAACCGTTTCTTCATCGGCGTTTACAGCCTCGACAATCATCCGGATGCTCTTTCGACGATCCGCACGCACAATTTGATTGTTTTTGGTCACTGTTTCCGGAGTTGAAACAGTCACAGGGCGGTCCGGGCGCTGGCCATCTTCAGTGCTCTTTAGAGAATTGTCCCCATAGGCAACAATTGATAGCACTCAGTCGGAGTTTTTTTCAATTCAACACATATCTAAATACCCAACACACTACTGGTCTAGGTCGCCCTCTAGGCGCGCAGTCTCGTTATTTAATAGACAGACCTCGTATACTTTATTTTCTATATTGCGGTAGCAATAAATATCTAAGGTTAGGTTCAGAGTTTGAACTTTATAGGCGGTTTGTTTGCAATATGCCCGAAAAAAAAAACAACTAAACAAAGCCCATCGGTATAAACTTTTGGATAAATGTAAAAATAGATCGGATAAACCTGAAATCACATCTCGTATAGGTAGTTTGCGTTTTATAGTAATTTTTTGTAGCCGTGTTTGATCAACATAGTGATATGTATAATGTAATGTCTACATAACCACTTCTGAAGAGATTTTATCTATATTTCCATTTTCCAATAACATTTTTGACGATTCGTTTTAGTTTTACTCTGATAGTCGAGACAGTGTCGAAATTTCTATGACCCGAAAGGTCAAACGTCTGGAAATTTGTGGTGAATATAAAATAATTTTTTTTACGATCCTTCGGGTTCGATAAATTGAACTCGAATTAGACCAATGGAGATGAATTCACGTTTCAGACAAATAATTAGTCGTGGTCATATGAATACAGGGGTGAAACGTAAATTACTGGTTCTATTGATAAGATGCAGTTATTAATAACGAGACTAGCGCTGCTACAGAGAATGTACGCGTGCGCCAAAGGTTAACAACAGTCAGATGTTTAGCTTACTCATTCGAATGCGATGTTTGCTGTAGACAAATCAGCGTAGCCGTTGCCTAGTAGGAGTTGTTTTGTCGTAAAAATGATTAACGTAAAAATAGAAGGACGTATTGTTGTTAAATTTCACATGAAATTTGTAAAAACTGCAACTGCAAATTATAATCTATTGAAACAAATGTTTAGTAATGGATGTTTGTCGCGTTCGAGTGCTAAAATTGTACCTAAAATCCTCACATTTGAACAAGAAGCTCGCAAAAATATTTGTAATGACACTTGGATTGCGAATGAAAATGACTCAAACTTATTATAAAAGGTAATAACCTTTGATGAATCAAATGTGTATTAAAAGAAACAAGAGTTGAGTCTGTGAAAGAAAACCGGCTCGTGTCTTGAAGGAACATCACATGAAGCGATGTAGGGATAGAGTAGGGGTACGAGGGTCACGGGTAAAACAAAGCTGGCATGCACTGTAGACGATTACGAAGTTCTCGTACTACACACTCCACTTGTTAACATTCAGGCGTCAGACGGCGTTGTGCTACAGCCATTATTGATGCTGCCGCCAAGTGTTAATAGGCAATAATAGGCAATAGTGCTACAGAAATCCATCGTATTTATTGGGAAAGCTTCATGAATGAAGGTTTTGTGCGTGAATGGTGTGGAAAGTTTAAATATGGCCGTATTGATGAAGGGTGCCAAGGACGCAAATATGTCGTTTCAGATGACCTGGTTCAACGAGTTGATAAAATGGTTGAAGTAAACTGCAGATTGACCTTTACTGCTTCGTCTACGAAATTTCCAGAAGTTTCAAGGTCTCTTTTGTAGTCTATTGTTATTGAATGGTTAGGATACAGGAAGGTATTGAAAAGCTAGTTCAAAGATATGACAAATGTCTCTATCTCTTCGGTGATTATGTCGAAAAGTACCAATCTTTTGGTAATAAAATTATTGTTTTATATGAACTTTTATTTATAGCCCATCGGAGGTTGAAAAAAAAACATCCCTCGTATATATTGAAGGTGATAATAAATGAATATACATAATATCATTAAACTATTCGAGTTTAGATACATTTTCAATTTGGAAGGCTAGTAATTAAAACTGACCCAGATTTAGCTTCCAACCTTCTCTGGGATCAATAGGTTAATGCTAATTGTTTTGCCTGTATATAGGTTTAAATATATAGACCAAACATACAAATTCAACGTTTAAATTGAATTGTTTCCGTTCGAATATGCCACGAGAATTTAATTTGAAATCTGTAAGGATAAATTTCACGAATCAGTTTGTCTCAACTACGTAATTATATTAAGAACTCCCAATATATATTTTAAACAAAAATTAAATCGATATGGATACGTGATATAGGAAATAACGTGGAATTCGATAATTTTATGTTGAAGAACAAGGTTTACCGTATAATATTTTCAGTTTTAGCAGTTCCTACTAAGTTTTGGAAGTGCGACCACGATTGAATTCGGAAAACAAATCGTTAGTCGGCACTCTCAAAATTTGAGTAGTAACCTTTGAATAAACGTTGTAGTCAACTCACTAGCACTCGCAAATATACATGAAAAATACTATTGAAATTCGAAAAATTGAAAAGAGCAAATGGTAATTTCGGAAATCACAGAGAAACAAAAGTTATGCTTAATGTATTGGAAAACAAAGTTGGATAAGAAGTATTTTCACAAAACTGCTTAGAATTATGATTCTAAAAGTTTTATTATTGAATTTATTGAGAGTTATTTTTCAAACGATTTATTTTGTAACTTCACAAGACTAATATGGGTCTTGATAAACTGTGCGTAAACAAGTAGAATGAAAATGATAAAGTTTAAAATTAATCTAGTCTATCTCCAAAACGGACGTTCTTGTTGAGCGTGGACGCTCTCAAAACTTTCAAAAATAATGGTTTCTTGTCAACTCTAGATGGTCTCTAACCTTTTCTAGGTGTGCCCATCGATAGCAACCTGGATGGATCAGACTTTGAGAAAGTTATTGAGCCAGGTTGGCATTGAAAGCTTTCGATATGTCCAGTGCGATTTTGAGGTAATGTGTTTTTCTTTTTCAGTAAAATGACTTATAGTTTCTGTACTAGGCTAGCAATCTATCAAAGGCTACCTATCTACTTCCTTTAGTAATACCATACCTGGACAAAACCTTGGTAAATAGGCATGGTAAAATGATATAAAACCTTTCCCGTTTTTAAGTTTGATTTTTCTAATTGAAAATGTTTTCACGTGTACGAAACATTCGTCGAGATTACTTGTACAATACATGATGGACGACCTGTGTTCATAACTTGGCAAACCCGGGATTCCTACCGTCAAACCTGACCTCTTTGTGATTAATTCTCTTTTCCCTTTGTTTGGAGATCGATAGGTGAATATAAATTGTTTGTCTAGAAATTGATGAATCCGGGAAAGGTGATGGGTTCATAGATTTAAATTCATATTCGAATTGAAATATTGCGAACATCCAATTGAAAATACCTGCATCCAATCAAAAATCTATAGTTGGCGAAAGATATTTGCAAATAGATAGTCGCGGAATGTGTATTAACAGCAACATTGGCAACGATGAGAATTCCACTGAATGTTTTTTATGAGTTACATGGAAATTTTTCTACAAAATCAGGTGAAATTTGATAGTGATTTTCCACTTTTTATACAATATACAAGCGAATTCACTTTTTAATCTTTTCGTTAATAAATCTAACATAACCTCAATGTTTTATATTCCTTCTATTTTATTCTATTTTATTTAGTCTAATCTTGACATTAGTTAGACATGTTCTTTTTTACGTCAGTTGCATTTAATTGTCCATAACTTGGAAAATAATTTTTTTGGATACATACGCCCGCTTTTTTCAAAATCAAAATATTTTTATGCAGCAAGCATCAAGCAATAAGATCCCAGTAAATTAAAATGATAAATTAATATAGAGAAATTTCTATCAAAATTATTTGGAATTTGAATTCCAGTTTTTCATTATGTATTGAAAATTTCCTTACTAGGTATAGTTCTTCCAATATCAATACGAGGAACAATCAATATTTCATAAATACGCACGGCACTAACACCAAATTTAGAAATGAAAAATAATGTTTAGTCCCCGTATAAAATCATCATCAACAACATCTAGCAAATCGTCAGTCCACGTGGACTCATCATCTACACTGTTTACCAATGAAAACATCGAATCGTTAAAATAAATGCATTTCTATTGGCCGAAGCCGTATGTAAACAATTTCTTCGAAATATTCCTGCAAGAAAGTCTGCGATGAGCATTGGCGTGGTTAATTTAATTCGTTAATTAATTAATTTCTTTAAATTAATAGAAATATGGCGTTCTTTAGGCCATGGGTGAATAAAGACAATGAAATCGCACAGGTATGAATTTAATAATAAAGATTTAGACATACAAATATAAGAAGGTTTTTTTAAAGATATTCGAATGTTTAAAAAAGAAAATATTTAGCAATCTGCTTTATGTTTTCTGGATTTCAAAATGACGACATGTCGATTGATGACAAACCTCGCTGTGGACGTCCATCAACTGCCCGAATTCAAGAGCTTGTGCGCACAGACAATGGATCAACTATCTGAAATCAGTGGAGTATCTTGGAGCTCGGTCCAGGAAGCAGGTGACTGGTTCTTCCACCATGACAACGCACCTACACACTCAGCCATCACTGTTAGCCAATTTTTGGTTAAAAATAACTGCCTCACGCACCTTACTGGCCTGATCTGGCTCCGTGCGACTTTTTCATATTTCAACGCATGAAAAGGGGCGCAAAAGGACGGCGATTTGAAAAAATTGAGGACATCAAGAAAAGAACGAGACAGGAGCTTGCAGCCATCTCTAAAGATGAGTTCAAACAAAGTTTCGAACAGTGGAAGCACCGTGGGGACGAATATATCACTTGTAATGGAGGGGATACGGTTGTTTTGTAAATATTTGTCATTTAAAACTATTTTTGGGTACCCCCTCGTATTTGAAAAATACACGTTCTCAATAAAATAAAAAATTACTTATTATATAAGCCATTCCCGTCGCATATTTTCCCCTCGCTACCAGTATAATTAGAGATCGTTTCCCGGAATGCACATAGGAATAACTGGATTCGTAGAAATCATGGAATAAATATTCAAGTATTCGAAGTAACTGGAATTGCGCCATGTCCGTCGTCGATAAGAGAACGAGAGTGAGATTTGAACGTGAAACTGGTTACGACACATAAATAGAAACTGAAAGTCGCAAGATTGCGTTGAATTAAGAACTTGCGAGCAAAGGAAAAAGTTAAAACTTATACACATACTAAAATTAATGCTATAAATGTGAATTTGGGAATGTGTAGTTGGTCGAATTTATAGAAGAATCGATACCAATTCCTCCCCATATTGTGAACAAAACAAAACACTCGATTGACGTTAATAACAATTTATTTTTAAAAAGATATCTATTGACTTTGACTACGGGTTGTATGTCAACTTACCACCCTTTTTTATGATGCTATAGAAACCGGTCGATGAATAAATTCTGCTGGAACGAGAAAAAATCTAACGAGAAAGTGAAAAAAGCTGTTAAACAAATTCTATCAAACATACGATGTAAAATCCCGGGACTTTTGCTATAGAACATAGTTACAGAGCTGAGTTTGTTTACAGTTTTTCTATTCAATCTTCGTCAAATTCTACACATTTCTGCCAGCTCTAGGGAAGATTTCCAATGCTCTTCTTCTTCTTCTTCTTATTTTAAGACTATGTCTTGTATTTTCAAAGAGGCAGCCTAAGTTGTGACTGCGAGGACCAGCTCTCATACCAGCGCTTTGGTGGTCTTCCAGGCGGTCTACTTGTATTGGGTCTCTCTTCCTTTGCGATTTTCGCCAGTCGATCGTTGTTCATTCTATTGACATGATCTCTCCATGCCCTTCTTCTAGTTCTGGCCCATCTCACTACATCCGGAATCCTGATATCCTAGATGCTGCTGTTGTTTGCGTTTTGACTTCTTGTCCAATGCTGTTTTCGTCAAATTATCTCGGCTTGTCATGTAACCATTCTCGAAGGATCTTATCTCCGCTATTGCTTTCGAATCACAGTCCACCAAGTGCCTCTTTCAACGGGCCAAATAAATAATAGTCGCACGGCGATAAATCGCGTCTATAAGAAGGGTGTTCCAGAGTTTCCAAATCCAATTCATTCAACGTTTCGCAACGTGTTGTTTTTTAGGACATATATAATATACTGAGTGATCACAGTTCGTTGTTCATTGAGATAATTAACCATAATTATTCCGCAAAAGTTTAAAAATACGGTACACAACACCTTCACCGCTGACATAGCCTAGTTGGTACCAAAAAGACCAGATGCTAAAGGCAATGATTATAATGAAAGAATGATGACCTACTCAATGGCCTACTATTATTTTCAACTGTCTCCTTCAGCTTCGACAACTCAGGTTCCTCCTCAAACTACGACGAGTCAAAGCGCTAGCGAAATACAACGTTGAAGAATTATCAGAAGCCGAGAAAGAATTCGCCGCTTAGGAAGCACAATTCAATAAAAGGAGGAAACGTAATGCCGATCATCCTGACAAAACACAGTGTTGGAATCATAAAAAAATGCATTGTTAGAGATATGCGAACAGATGAAGTTCAAGAACTTCAAGAATCTGAGACGCTGCTTGAGACACTCCAAAGAAATGGCGAAACTCTTTTGGATACTTGGAGATAAATGAACGCAACAACAAGCAAATGATTTATGCGGCAGGAAGTGATATACGAGGATATATTGATAAATTCTTAGTCTACTATAGAACCAAACAAAAACAAAACACTTTTGGATAGTTTTCCGCGTCTTTTCTCATTAATTTTTTCCCGTTGAGTGATCAATAATGTCGAATAGTAATCTCCAGTTATTGTTCTACCGTTATCCAAAAAATCAATCATGATTACTCAATGGCAATCCCAAAAAACTGAAGCAAGAACTTTTCCAGTAGATTTTTGGACACGAAACTTCTTAGGTCTTGGAGAACCAGAGTGTCGGCATTCTATCGATTGTTGCTTTGTTTTCGGATCGTAGAAATGTACCCAAGTCTCATCCATAGTAATCTCCGGTTTACTTTTTCCACATCAAACTTTACACTGGCACTTCTAATAATTTATTGTTCGTTGCTACGGTAACGCAATATTTTGTTTATGCACGGAACTGGTCTAGGCTAACCAGATATCAATACATCCTCGTATGAAGAGATTGGAGAATTTTTCGAAGCTTTATTGTTTTGTTTGATTTACCAAAACGATGGATGATGTCGTATCCTTTTTTATTGGTTGCACCTTAAACGAGAGCAAGCGTCTTGTGCATTTCAACCGACTCGGAAGTTAAATAAGAATATATACCGTTTTATTACTAAATAAGCAGGTCTTCCAGCAGATACATAGACAATTTATATAAAGGTATAGTTAATGTATTATGTCGTTTTAGAATAAACCTGATTTGTTTTTTTTTTCTTTACATAAATAACGTGTGTAACAAAAATTTTCGGAAAAAATTAAATAACTTATAATCGAGATGCCTTAGAAATAAAGACACAGTTTAGTTGAACGGGTATAAAAAACTGATATTGCGGATATACTTAGAGGTACCAGGAATAACATGTTTAAACCCTAAGGGGGCGGTATGAGGATTTGACTAATGCCCAGTCAAAAAGATTGGTGAAATGTGCAAAAGACAAATTAGGAACATCAACTCGAAGGACTCGCCGATTTCGGGTTTCCCACATGACCGTCAGTCGAGAACTGAAGAGAAAGAGAGTTATATCCAAAACTTACTGAAGATCAGTTCGTCACTTCACAGAGAACAGAGTTGTGATCATGGATGACGAAAAAATTTCACCTTATCCCATTCAGCTATGATGGATTTCGCACGGATAAGAAAATTTTGATCTGGTGTGTCATATCCGAAGCAGGCACTTATGTCGAGCACATAGGGATGATTTATATAGGGAATGTTTCCTGAAATTTGTTTATTTTATAAATACTCATCATCCCAAAGACGAAATAATATTTTCGTCAGATCTAGCCGCTTATCACTACGCCAAAATAACCAGAGAATGATTACAAACTCACGACATACAATTCGTACAGGAAGAAGATAATCCCCTAAATCTTCCCCAGACTCCCCGAATTAAAGAGTTTTGGGAGATATTGGGAAGCCGTAAATGATGAGCAACAGCTTCGACGTAGAATATTTTAAAATATTCACGAAATTGACAATCCAGCAACACGTTAAACAAATTTTTTTCTAAAACTTTTTTTTCATACGTTTATATATATTCCCAATTCTTTTCCAAATAATATTTAGACAATATTCTCGATCAATTCAACATTACAAATAAGCAAATGACTACACAAAGTTTATTCAATCTTTGGTTACTTTCGAAAATCGAAATAATCTTCCCATAAGGGTTCAATAGATGGACCAACGTGTTATATCAATCAAATAAGTTTTATAGTGAACTAAACGTGGAGATTGTTGAAATATTTCCTGGAAATAACATCCAAATGCATTGTTGGCTCTGATATGATTCAGTGGATCGATCTAGCTTATGAAATATGTTTGGAAAACTACATAAACCATGACAACCCATTTGCTTTGAGCTCTATTGATCTAGTCGTGTAGATTGACTATTGAAGTTACAATAGACATATGGTTTTGCTCTTTTTTTGTCCAATTCCCTATTCAGCCTCTTTGTTATAATCCTATCAAGCAATTTGCCAAACATGTTCGTCTGGAAACATGGTCAAGAGGTTCTGGTTTGGAAAAGGTCGTTAAATACTACTTTATGGGTACAAACCACCTTAAAAGTTTCTGCGATTGGAACCTTCCTAATTTCTAAAGAAGGCTAGTTAACCTCGCCATTACGTTATTCACTTATTTATACAGGGAGTTATGTATTGAAAGGGATTTCTTGTTGTAAATTGTAATAAAATGGACTATCAATGTCAAAAATTTTTACGGTTACATCTTAAATTCACTTAAAACTGTCTTCAAATCTTAATCAACATCTCTGGCGTTATTTATTTGAATCAAAAGGTCGAGTTTTGTATTCAATTCCTTTCATATAACCCCACAAAAACAAAACTAATAAAATAAGAACAGGTGACCGCGCTGTGTCCTTTTATCCACCGATTGGAAAATATTTCCTGGATCAGGATATACATTTATCAAAGTTAAAATGAAGTAGTTCCAAATAATGGTCGCCATTCAAATTATTCCCAACAATCTCCTTTATCTTTAAGAGAATATTCTTCATCTTCATGTACCGTCTCCATTTAATGAAGGTTGGCGACAATTTCGGTCCTGAGTGGTGCGAATTAAAGACAATGTGTTCATACCAGTCGAATTGCGTATGGATTTTAACCATGAATGTTGTCTGCGACCAGGTTCACGTTTTCCTTCGATTTTTCCTTCTATTATCAATTTCAGTATATCATATTTTTGTTACGGTATATTTGGCCCTATTAGCGACCTTCCTTCTCTTTATTGTTGTAAGTAACTTTCTCATAAGTCTAAGCACTTCATCGTTACTACATTTTTAGTAGTCTACGGAAGATCCACATTTCAAAAGCCTCGAGTCTGTTCATGGTATCCACTTTTAATGTCCATGATATTGAGGATATTGCTTGCGCTTTATCATCCGGTGAGGATTTTTCATGGACCAGTAGCCGAAATTTTGCCGTATTATGTGAAAAATGACAATCTTCAAATCATAATGTTTCATCCAAATCGTTTGAGTACTCCAGGTTGTGTTTTAAGGAATCCGGAGTTTGAACGAACTTTTTGGTAACAAAAAAGTTTAAATTTGTACCCCGACCAATAATTTTACTACAGGAAACGAAGACAAAACATAGCCGGAAGTGTAAAATTGTACTGAAAATCGGTACAAACTTTCTTGATAGATACATTTTGAGAAAAAACTGGTTTTTCAAAAAAAGGGTGGCCGAAAACAGAAAATTTCAAGTTTATAATAAAAAATGCATCATTATTGACTATACTTCACTTAAAAAGGGTTTTTAGAGAATGGAAGTTTATTAAATTTACTATGTAAATGATATCTTGTCAGGAAAACCAATTTTAAAAACTTTAAAATCATCGTAGAAAAAAAGTTGTTTCTCAAGACATTGCATTCATCTTGTCTCTTATTAATCTTTTCGGATAGTCTCTGTATAGAAAATAAAAGGAAACTTGGACTGATAGCTTGGAATTGATACTTTTACCTATCATGTAGATCATTGAAGATTTTTTTCACCTTCAACAGCGGATTTGTTCGTAAAATTCAATTTTATATCTCCGGGAAGTAAGAACCGAGTACTTGAGCTTAATTTGTTAAGAATACAACCCCGGAGAATGATCTGGTTATCATTAGAAGTTGTAAAGTAATTGGAAATTCAGGGGAAGGTTAGTTAAAACTAATAAAAACCAGTTCAACGGTGGCGTTTCCAACAGGTCTTGAGAAACAGAACGTTTTTTGATGCTTGTCTCTTTGAGGTTTTTCAAGAAAGTTATTGAAATTGGTTTTCTTCTATTGAAGCAATCACGATTGGCGGGAAAAGTAGGCAAACTTACATCGCGTTTTGTGGAAAAATGGCCAATTGTATGTTAAAACGGCAAGGCATTATTTTATAGGACGTGTAATAAACTTTTATTCTTTAAAGTCAGTTTCTTTTTTAAGTGTTTCTCATGTTTATTTGTTAAAACCCTTTTTTTGCCAATTTTGAGCTTGTAACAACGTTTTTTCACCCCAAAATCTTATTTTACCGTACCATTTTTACTTCTGCAGTCATCTATCATTAAAAAGACATTGAAATCGATATTCTTCGATCTGAAATTTGATAAAAAAGTGAACAGAAAACATGGAGATATTATTCAACTATTACATAATTAAATATTAACCTTTATAAAAACGAGATGCTGATTGCAAAATAATTGATTTCTAATTCAATCAATCAAGTAATTGAAGTAAAACAAGCGGTCGATAGTTTGTGAAAACAAAAAGTTACGATATTTGCGTAAGTTAATAGCCTTGTCTCAATATTTCGTCTATCGAAGCAAAATACGCAGAATCTCGATTACGAATCAGGATTATAGGCATTCTTCAATATTTTAATTAATTTTGGCCATTTTAATGACGGATGTATGAACTGGTGCATTATCTTGATGAAACAACACTTTCTTCTTAGTCAAATGCGGCCGTTTTTGCTTGATTTCTTCGCTAAAACGTTGCAATAGATAGTCAATGAAACTTATCCCACGCGCAACTAAAAAAATCGACACCATGACCTTGCCTGCAGATGAAACGGTTGTTTTGATTGATTCATCCATGGTTATGAAAGAGTTCGGCTTTATTTCTATGAAAACACTCGATGGAAACATCTTCCCGAACCTGTTTTTGTTCTATTGTGAGCAAACGCAGCACCCCTCTTGCTGCACTGCACTTTTTGAAATTCCTACTATGTCTGCGAGCTCGCGCACTTCCAATCGACGATCATCCAGTGTCGCTTTGAGAATTTTCATCAATAATTCTGGATGCGTCACCTCATTTAGTCTCAGAACCTAATTCAGCTTTTACATTGGTTGTGCTAACGCCTTTGTGTCTGGCGTTTTCCAACTTGAAACATATGCTGTATAGATTGTGTATTTACATAAAAGAATATCTTCAGGTTTGACTAGAAGATACTGAAGCAATCAAACAATAGTATACAATCTGTTTCAGAAGCATTTCCATGTGAATTGCAGACAGATTTATCAACAGAAGACATATCTGAAGCTTTTACTAAGTTAGCTCGTATCAGTGCACCCTTTCCAGGGAATCTTCAAGGAATGATGAGAAAAAAACTAAATATTATACAGGTTTAAATAACTAGACAGTTTTTGAATTTATTGTAGGTTTACTGAAGTCATAAACGATTCTCGCAGGCAATCGCTAATAAAATTAGTGATAAAAATTTGGATTACCAGATTTAGAATATAGATTTGGAATATCAACATCAACAGTATATTCGTATTTGAAAAATTTGGTTACAACAACGTTAAGCACATTGTGGTCCGGCGGCCATTTTGGTTTTTAGATATTTGAGGTTATGTTGTCAAACGTCAAATATTCACTTCACATTTGAACATAATTGGTTAACTTTGAAAGTATGGAAATTCAGAAAAAGACTATTCCAGTATCCTATTTCCTGCAGATATATGTTATGATAATAATTTAAAAGTCAACTTGGATTTCTAATCAAGACTAATAATCGAGTAACAGCTACGTGAACCGATGATTAAATATCGTAGAATCATTATGCATGGAACGTTATTAGATCTCATTATTTGAGTTTCACAATAACGACAAAACAGTAAAACGATCTTAAAATCTGACATAACTGGTCTTTTTCTTCACAAATTGTGTTGTGGTGCAATAAAAGACGTAATACATTATGATATTATTCATGTAAAACCTATAATTATAGGGGAAATATATCGAGAAGCTGTTGGCTATAAACAAATTATTTTATCACACGTAAACGTTATTAATGTTGAGTGCAAGGTTAATATCAGTCTAAGAATTTCAAGGAAATTAAAAATCGGTTACACTTTGTGTTTTCAATTCTAGGATATTGATTGTATTGTAATTTTTGGAACATCGACACCACAAATACGCGTTTCGTATTTAAGTTATCGTCTTCAGATACTGAAAATGAACTACTAAACAAATTAAGGGACATTTTATAGGGGGCTCCAAAGTTGAGACTGCGAATATGAAAGCCTCCCACTGCGCTGAGATAATCTCGAATTTGGTAAATGTGAAACAAAAAATTCAAGAAGCTTTTTAAAGACGAAGGCAGCTTATATCGCAATTTACCACTTTTGAATAAAATATTTAAAAATAAAGTGGCGAATTTGGGAAAAATATGTAAAATTAACGTGTTTTTTTCACTTTTTTCGCAATATATGTATAAAATAATAAAAAGCACGGAGAAATAAAATTCGTTACAAAGAATAACTCGGCGTAGATAGAAAGTGAAAGAGATTCGTTGGATAGAATTTGGTAGGATAAGGAAAATTTTAATAGGAGGAGGGTTTGTTGTCGTTCCAAACTGCTTGAAGAGCACCGACCACCACCCCTGCGCGTTCGAACTATTATAACTTTCTTATTATTTCGAATTTTGCTATGAAATTTTAGGAGATGTTTTTTGAAAGTGAAAAGATTCGAAAAATGTTGAAAAAATAAATTTTTTGGAAATTATAACCGGTTTTATTTTTGATCGTATCTACATAGTTTTCGTATTAAGTTGCTTAAAACTTTTTAATTAAATAACAAGCATTCAAACTCTACACAATGCAAGTGGTTATTATTATTATTATTTATTATAAAAATTTTTGCTTTACCGCTTCCATCGACTCAAATCTGATCCCTTTCAAAGCAGATATTTTTCTAATCTTTCAAGGAAATCTGAGCAGACCCGTTGACTCAAGAGCTATTGGTTAGGAGTTTCTTTATCGGCGTTTACATGCTCGGCAATCATCCGGATGCTTATTCGACTATTTGCACGCACAATTTGGTTGATTTTGGTCACTGTTTCCGGAGTTGAAACAGTCCCAGGGCGACCTAGGCGCTGGTCATCTTCAGTGCTCTATCGGCCTTCACTAAAGCGCTTACACAACTCAAATACACGCGCACGAGGTAGAGAATTCTCCCCATAGAACTCTGTCCGAGTCTTTTTCAATTGAACGAGAAATTTAAGATTGATACGTTGCTCCTATTTTTCTTCACACGTCTAGGACGCCCTCTAGGCGTGCGGTCTCGTTATTTAATAGCAAGACCTCGTACACTTTCAGTTATTCCAAAGAATATTAAAAATTATGTAAAAAGGTTATAATTATCATATCACTTTTGAATAAAATGTGCCTTGCGGAAACGGCGAGTTCTTAAAAAGTGAATGAACTTTCGATAAGTCGCCTTATTAATCTTTTCAATTTCATTTTAATTTCGCGATTAAAAACATTTTTCACGTAGAATTATTATTTAACAGTATAATATGTATATGTAATGTACGATGGTTGTTGAACCCAACCTCAACAGCAATTGACATACTTAAAAATTGTAGACGTACGAATGACAATAGGTAATAATCAGAGAGTACAGTTGTAAAAAAAAATATTGTTAATCTAAATAAATGTATCTTTGAAAATAATAACGGAAATTTTGATATAATGTATCATACACTTCTGAAATGAATTAATTATACATGGTAATATTTAATGAACAGTTCAATGAATATATTTAGTAATAAAGTAGCTTGTGGTTCAGTTCAGCACTTTTAAGTTACTGCTGACATAATCATCTCGTTCTTGAGAGTTTTTCGGGAGTTTCCAAAAGAAAATCCATAATTGGCGCAGTCAGTAGTATGAAGTCCTAGAATGCAGGAATAGCAACTCTATTATATGATTAAATTTCTCATCAATAATAGTTGCCTTCCGCCTTGAAGGTTCTCCAAAATTGGTGTCGCTCGATTTAAAGTGAGGCCCGTTTACTAGATAAAATTCTAGTACCGGATTTGCCGACATACTAGTTGTAATAGGAGACTATCCCATACACTGTGATTAGAGCTATCGGAGATTTCGCCTCTCCTCTATTTTATTGAAGTATTTCCAGCGTACAATCAGAGGTAGCCTTTGAGTATTCCATGATCCAGAGCCGTTCAACCAGCCAGGTCATTTAGTGACTATTTTTTCAAAATTATAAATAGTATTTCAATTTATTTTAATATCTGTTTGTTCAGTGAAAGATATACAAATACTTAAAAGATCAAGAGAGTTTTTAGAGCAAGAAGCATTCGTCCTAAAAAAAAAAGATTTAAAAACTTATTTTCCACAAAATCAACCTTTGTCATACTTTAGAAATAAGGCAATTCCAGTTCTGTTTTTCTTTAGAGAGCTAATTTTAGAAAACAGAAATTTTCAGAATTTAATAAGGCGAATGATGGTTTGACATGTTGGCCTGCTAGATCCCCAGACCTGACGATAATGGATTTTTTGTATGGGAAGCGTAAAACAAATAGTTTATGAAGAGCACCAAGTGGAAAACCGAATAAGTGGCATAGTTGAATAAATTACTAGAGAACAAGTATAGGCAGCTTGTGAACCATTTCAAAAATAATAGTCGATGATCTACTTGAAACACAGATGGAGCTGCTATGGTCAAATCCAATCGACTATGTGTAATATTTCATGACATTTCGATTAATCAGAAAAAAGTAACAGCCACTTAACTGAAGATACTTTTGTCATTTTCAACTCAATTGATTCAAAACAATTTCGTTTGTTAATTTATCATTGTTTCTTGATATACAAGACAGCGATGGCTTCAGAAGTGTTATCCGGACTCTGCTTCATCAAAAAGAATTATTTGTTATTGGTTTGCTGAATTTAAACGTGGTCGTACAGACATCGATGATGGTGAACGTTCTGGGCGTCAAATTGAGTTATGCATGAACCATGAGAAAGCTTTTTTCAAAGTGGTATGTGACAATGAAACATGGATCCATTACTTCACTCTTGAATCAAAACGATCATCATCTGAGTCCGAAGCGTCCAAAGAGAGAGACTGTTGTGGATACAACATAGAATTGTTGGATCGTTTGAATACAAGAATCAAGGAAAAACGGCTTCATATATCAACTGTTTCATCAAGATAATGCACTGATCCACAAGTCCACGGCTACGATGGTTAAATTGAACGAATTACACTTCGAACTGTTTTTTTAACCACCGTATAGTCCAGATCTGGACTCCAGTGACTACTGGTTAATCGCTGATCTCAAAAAAATGCTCGCCGGTAGGAAATTCAATTCAAACGAAGATGCAATTGTTTGGAAATGATGCTTGATTTAAGACAAAAGACAAATCCTTCTACAAGAACAGCATCGAGAAGTTAGCGAAGTATCGGAATGATTGTATTGCTTTTGAAGGAGATTATATTGATGAATAAAATCGATTTTTGGTAAAAAATATGCTTTTCTTAGTTAGTCAGACGACTTATTGAGTGATGTGTTAGATATCTACATACAAATAAAATTAGTTATTGTGCTATTACAAATAAAAAATTACCCGTTCAATTTTCTGTAATTTTCAACCTTGAATATGTTCGACATTTTATCATTCCACTGCATTATACGAAACTACATTAATTTCAGTACGAAAGCGCTCAACTTGAACATGAACAAATAGAACAAAATGATTTTATTTACGTTTATTACAAATTGCTCTCATTCTCTAGGTTAGGTTAAATCTATCGCAACTGCTCAATATCACGCAAAACATATTTCCGTCAAATTCTTTTTGATTGTTGATATTACGTAGTTCTCAGAATTAAGTGTTTAACACGTTCGATTAAATTATAAAGATTATTGCGTATACATGGTACTCGGCCATGTTTCCACCAACAAAATTTCAGCTTCGATCTATCTTAGAGCTCAGAGCTCTCAAATTGAATTTCGCGTTGTTGTACGAGTAAAATTGGTTGATTGCAGCAAAGTCCGGCATTTCCAAAATAAGTGTTCTTAGGATCCTACATGAACAAAAATTATTGCAAGGTGTAGAATGTTTTTAGACGTGGACACAGTTGCGTCATAAAATTATCGCTTTCCAAGCCATCTCTGATCTGCACCTGCCTAACTATTTTTTGTTCACGACGCTGAAGGCCGACCTAAGTGGTAAAAGATTTAACAGCGACGCTAAAGATGCTGTTCGAAATAAATTGAAGGAAGTTTTCCAAGACAGATCGATTTGAAGTAGACGCCTGACAAATCTACCTTCTTCTCATTTCTAGCGATATCTAAAAGGCATTACGTACAGAATATTTTGACACTAAAGACGTATCATAGTTTTGTAGTGGCAAAGAAGACGTTCTGAAAATTGTGTGGAAATAAAGGAAGAATATATTGAAAAATAATCACAATTTACAACCTTTCTTTCTATTTTAGGTTAAGAACTCATGGACAGCGTATTGATACCCCGGAAATTTGAATAATATCCGAAAATAAAGGGACAGAAATCAACATAGTCGAAATCGTATTTAAACATTAATGTTTCTAATCATGAAGCCCGTTTAATTGCCAACATAATTACGTTTCTTCGTTTATAATTATGTTATTAAACTTTTATAAATAAAAAAACACCTCCTGATATACCAACCAACTCTTCAGGTGACTTCCCAGAATTAGCTCTTTAGACCTGTTTGAATGACCTCTTGGAGGTTACGATTGTCTATAAATATGTGACGAGCTACGATAACACTATTTGTTCGACGTCTTCGACGTCTTCCTTTTTATTATTTGTTCGAAATTCATGTTGTAATTTTTAATTGTGAGGTCGTTAACATCTCTATCGAACGATCGCAGCAGTTGAATACGACTAATTTATCGGCTATTATGATAGAAAATGCCATGTCAAAATGGCTTACAGTCATCGGTCAGATTAAATTATTCAAAAGATTTAAGTCTTCTTTGATTTCTTTGAGGCGGACGAGGATTATCCTTGCGAATGTATAAAAAAAAAACGATATCTATTATAGTATACGGCGATTATTCCATCATACAGGGCGTAACAGAATATAATAAACTTTCCTATGGTCATTTTTTTATTGAATATGTTTCATAATGAGATTGTACAGAGTACTTTTAAAAAAAATTGTATAAAAGTATATTTTTTGAATTTGTGTATTTTGTTTGGTCTTTATTTCTCGTTTGTTGCAGCTAAACATTGACTCAAAATAGTGCGGAGATATGAGAGGACTCCAGAGGCAAGAAATTATGAAATTTATATCCCCAATCCTTCAAGGCCTCTGCGGAACTCTTGTATATATTTTGAATATCAAGATTTGTAGTTCTAGTACCATAAACAGGAGCTACTTGGGCACCCCTGTATTTTGTTTGGTCTTTATTTCTCGTTTGTTGCAGCTAAACATTGATTCAAAATGGTGCGGACGTATGAGAGAACCCCAGGGTCAATAAATTATGAAAATTATACCCCCAAAATGCAGTAGAGGCCGTTTGGCCCGGCATGTCTCAAAAATTGGTCGTGGAAACCTTCGAGACCCCTGGGGCAACTCTACAGCGGAATCTTTTGGAAGAAATTTAAACCCAGTTGTTCAACCCAGAGTTCTGTCTGACGAGGAAGAGGCCACCACTACGGATACTCTTGGAATTGTTGCCAAATGGGGATTCCCAATTACAGGATACGATATAAGGACGCTAGTAGGAAAATATATTGGAAAACAAGGAAAAACTGTTGAACCATTTTAATAGAACATCTCAGGAACAATTTATCAGTACAACTGACATCCGATATCAAAAGATCTATAACATCTGTTGATAAAGATGATATTATAATATTTTTTAACAATATTCAAGAGACAATTGATAATAAATATGATTATAACATAAATAACGACGACGAAACCAATATAAGGAATGATCCCAGATCCAAGAAGTTGTTGTTTCACGTAACATAAAGAAGATCGAACTGCTTCCCCCATGGTCGTTTATAAAACCTCTAATTATGTATGAAAATTAGGCTCCAGGGGATCGTCCATAAACTAAACCCAATCCCAGAGGCTGATTTGACATGAATTTGTTTTAAATGTGTAATCAACTCAACTCTAATAACTAAGTTCATCAACCGTTGTCATGGGAGCCATTTTTCCCAAGGCAATCTAATCCTACAGTATAAATCTTTTTCTGGCCAACGCTACGCACCTGATGCAACCGCTAGATGTGTCGGTATCCCAGAAACCTCCCAAAACTACAGTTCCTAGTGTTGCTTTCGAAATTATGAAAAGCAGTGTCTACTAATATAAGACAGAACTTGATATGAGGTTTAAAGCAATTGGTTTATACCCTTCCGATCCTTCTCAAAAGCTTAAAAGAATTGCCGAGGGTTTTTCGGATACTGAAGCTACTGATGGAAGCCTAGATCTTCGATCAATCTTCTCAGAAAAACCAGCCACTAGCCACGAACTGAAGGGGATTTGCAGAGGGTCACATCCGTGGATGTGCATCTTAAAAATGTCAAGTTAAGACTCCCTACTAATTACAAATAATGTTTTCTAACAACCCCGGTAAATTAATTCTCTTCTTTTATCACCTAAAAATCAACACAAAAATTATTGTTTTTCAATAATGCACGTCCACATGCGGTGACCTTCCTGAATGTCCGTCCAATAACGCGCTATTTGAGGATCACTTCGACCAGAAAAGCCAATTTCAGTGGAAAAAAAAACGAGGGAAGAAGACAAGCGGGCACAAGTCGGTTAATTGGTATCTCCAATAAAAACTCTCGAGCTGACTTATGAGGTCAACATGTTGGAATGGATTTCTAGTGATTTACACAGAAAATATTTATAATTTTCATTGTGTTGCTGTAGAGAAAAATAACGCATCGTTTTTAAAAAGTGGAAATCCATGAACTTAATTAAAAATAATAATAAATTTAAAACAACGGTTTTAAAATGGAAGCATGTATTATGTCATACTACATTAAAAATTGTAAAAGGGTGCTTTCCACAACTCCCTCACTCTCCATAGATTTTTTTTGTCTCTATCTCTCATCTCTTTCTTGTTTGTCACTCCTTATTTCTATTTTTGCCTCTATCTCGTCTCTATCTCTCATCTTTTTCTTGTTTTTTACTTCTTATTTCTATTTTTGCTTCTTGTATATTCCACTTTTACTTTTCTGTCTTTGTCTATATTTTTCCCTCTTCTGTATCTCTCTCCTGTTCCCTCTTGTACCTCCTCACCTCAAGAAGGGCAACCACAATTTCCTTCATCCATAGAGTGAACCACAGTTGTAGTTGGAGGGTCTATCGGACAAAAGTACATTTGAATAGAATTGGGATGTCTGGTCGGTTCTAATTGCTGGGTAATCCCTTTGCAACTCTGTTGAAAGATCTTGCGCTAGCTCTACAAACTGGAGATTCCTCCGGAGGTCAATAGCTTTAGAGCAAAGATTTTCGTCCATGGGTTGCAGTTGCAAAAGAATTGTAGATCTTCCCTCTAATTAGCTGTAGTATTCCCGCCGACAAGTCTGAAGGGTTTAGCACACCTATGAATGATTTAGCTTGTAGGAACCATTCCGTATTACAACTTTTGGTTTTGTCAGTAGGTAAATGGTTCCAAGCTTGACCAGATCTCAGTAATTTCAATATTCTTGAGACCTCTCTAGCTAGGAATGTTCGCGATATTCCCATCATTTGTCGGATATCAGTGGAAGAAAATATTATTAAATGGTTCTGATTAAAATTTTTTCATAATAAGTTAGTCACCAATTTATTTTTCGCAATTAACGAATAATATAAATAGTACACTTACTGAAAACTATAGGAAAAGCGTTTTTCGTTTGGTATGTTGTTTGAAGTTAAGTTGAGGTTTGTAGGAAACTTAACAAGTTAGAAATCGAATGTAATGGTACTTTTTGTACGATATGAAGCTGTTATTTACTTTTGTTGAAAAACGTGGGCAGCAACACATCGAAATACTCGGAGAAATTGGAGCGATCGACCTTGCCATTGGTCATATTCGACGATATCATAAACCTTTCATCACAAATGAAAAATATATTTTTTTATGAAGTAAATATACGTCTGATGTAGCCGCACCTATCCTTTGTGCACTGTTACCACACAACAGACTCACATATTTCAAATTAAAAAAATATAGCCGACCAGTGCAGTAGTCGTAAATATTATTTTCATTTAGTCGATTATTATATAACGAGGAATCCGTTCTAAATCAAGATCGTTGAAATATCCACCAAAACATTGACTCAAATAAACTGATTTGATCCGATTTGAAATCAAACTGTCTGGAAAGTTTCATATTTAGCAAATTTTTCATTTTTATCTCCAAATAACATTAGACGACTTTCTCCTCAAAATGGACGTCTTCGTCTGATGAAAATCTTTCTTCTGCGAGTGAATCTTTGAGGCTAGACAATAGGAAAAAGTCGCTAAGGACCAAATCGGATAAATATATATTTACTCTTCTTGAACTTTATTTCTAGTCTTTGTTACTTACATTCCTTAGAGTATAACAAATTATCAGATTATTTACTAAATAACAGTAAGTAACTGTCATTACTTGTCAATATTCTCTTAGTAATTCATAGATTTTGTCGTAATTGTAAATAATAGTTATTTATGATGTGAGTGTTGAAAGTGACGGTTTATTTTGTGAGTGAAAAAGTTTTAAAATGAACGGAACGGATTGAAAAATTTCACGAACAACTGAAATAACTTTTGACGCAACTGTCGTAGAAACGCACTATTTTGATAATTATATATATTAAAAAAATTGATGATTTTCATTCAGAGTCCGTTCAGGCGTTCTACCCAACCGATTTGATTAATTTTTTTTTTTCAATGAAAGGTATTGATGCACAGATCAGCCATCAACCATCGGGTTTCACCTAATTTTCACCATTCTCAAGTTATACTCGAATGCGATTTCCCCCTGTACATTACTTATGGGAGTTTTTCACAAACACACGTTCTATTCTCAATATCTCAGGTTCTATTCAAGATAGAGACTTCGTTTTGGCTTAAGAACACTCGTTGAAACACTTTCTTTCTTTTGAGTTTTTGAACACTTAAGTCGGTTGAGTTGGAGAGGAGCTAGGCTAGGATATTCGATGTGGAGTTATGGATTTTTGTAGGTTTTTGGCAATTTTTCTACATTCAAAGATCTATATCTCAGGTTCTAATATAGCTACAGAGTTAGTTTTTGTTTAAGAACACTTGTTGAAACACTTTCTTTCTTTTGAGTTTTTGAACACTTAAGTCGGTTGAGTTGGAGAGGAGCTAGGCTAGGATATTCGATGTGGAGTTATGGATTTTTGTAGGGTTTTGGCAATTTTTCTACATTCATAGATCTATATCTCAGGTTCTATTCAAGATAGAGACTTCGTTTTGGTTTAAGAACACTCGCTGAAACACTTTCTTTCTTTTGAGTTTTTGAACACTTAAATCGGTTGAGTTGGAGAGGAGCTAGGCGCGGACATTCAATGTGGAGTTATGGTTTTTTGTAGGTTTTTGGCAATTTTTCTACATTCATAGATCTATATCTCAGGTTCTATTCAAGATAGAGACTTCGTTTTGGTTTAAGAACACTCGCTGAAACACTTTCTTTCTTTTGAGTTTTTGAACACTTAAGTCGGTTGAGTTGGAGAGGAGCTAGGCTAGGATATTCGATGTGGAGTTATGGATTTTTGTAGGGTTTTGGCAATTTTTCTACATTCAAAGATCTATATCTCAGGTTCTATTCAAGATAGAGACTTCGTTTTGGTTTAAGAACACTCGCTGAAACACTTTCTTTCTTTTGAGTTTTTGAACACTTAAATCGGTTGAGTTGGAGAGGAGCTAGGCGCGGACATTCAATGTGGAGTTATGGTTTTTTGTAGGTTTTTGGCAATTTTTCTACATTCATAGATCTATATCTCAGGTTCTATTCAAGATAGAGACTTCGTTTTGGTTTAAGAACACTCGCTGAAACACTTTCTTTCTTTTGAGTTTTTGAACACTTAAATCGGTTGAGTTGGAGAGGAGCTAGGCGCGGACATTCAATGTGGAGTTATGGTTTTTTGTAGGTTTTTGGCAATTTTTCTACATTCATAGATCTATATCTCAGGTTCTATTCAAGATAGAGACTTCGTTTTGGTTTAAGAACACTCGCTGAAACACTTTCTTTCTTTTGAGTTTTTGAACACTTAAATCGGTTGAGTTGGAGAGGAGCTAGACACAGACATTCAATGTGGAGTTATGGTTTTTTGTAGGTTTTTGGCAATTTTTCTACATTCATAGATCTATATCTCAGGTTCTATTCAAGATAGAGAATTCGTTTTGGTTTAAGAACACTCGCTGAAACACTTTCTTTCTTTTGAGTTTTTGAACACTTAAATCGGTTGAGTTGGAGAGGAGCTAGGCGCGGACATTCAATGTGGAGTTATGGTTTTTTGTAGGTTTTTGGCAATTTTTCTACATTCATAGATCTATATCTCAGGTTCTATTCAAGATAGAGACTTCGTTTTGGTTTAAGAACACTCGCTGAAACACTTTCTTTCTTTTGAGTTTTTGAACACTTAAATCGGTTGAGTTGGAGAGGAGCTAGGCGCGGACATTCAATGTGGAGTTATGGTTTTTTGTAGGTTTTTGGCAATTTTTCTACATTCAAAGATCTATATCTCAGGTTCTAATATAGCTACAGAGTTCATTCTTTTCTATTATAATGATTTCTTCTTCTTCTTCTTCTTCTTCTTGTAGTAGGACGAGGTCCTGTCAGATCTGTCATCTGCCCTCTTGTGACGCCGATGTCTAGCTATCGTACCAGCGTTTTGGGGACCTACCGATTGGGCGTCTTGTGTCTGGTTTCTGTGTTTTGGCTCATTTGGCAATCCGTTCTGGAGCCATTGTCGGCGTCTTGCTCTTACCCATCTAACGACATCTTGTACTCCCAGTTCTCTTAAGGTATCTGTGTTGGGTATTCTATCGTGGAGTGTGGTACCCTTTATTGTTCGTAATATCTTCATCTCTGCTGTTCTCATTTTTCTCTTTGTTTGTGTTGTGTCTAATGATTTCTGATACTTGTTTAATGGATTCGATGCGAGCGAAGCCGCGGGTAAAAGCTAGTAAATATTAAATACAAGTTTAAGTTGTGAGTTGCGAACGTTGCCAAATCTAACAAACGCTTTTGTTTGTGGTTCGTGACTGCTTAAATATTACTAAAAGTTCATTTTGTCGCTTCTGTGGACACTGAAAAGTCTTCAAGAAATGCAGTCCTTTCTGAATATTACATCTCAGCAAAATTTCCTAGTATAAATTGAAGAATGTAGAAGGAAACCTGTTTTCTTACAATACCTACTTAAAAGAAAAATCAAAAATATGGAGCTCATCATTTTTGTACAGCAAATTTTTCAAATTTTTGAACACGTTGAGAATTATGAGAAATGGTTAAGGTTGCAACTATTTTCGCATTATTTGGTGCCTATCGGGTTGAAAAATTGTATAATTCATTAGTAGAAGATATCGAAATAATAAATAAATCATTGGCCATACAACTTCTTAACACAAAAACGAAACTCAGCTTCTGTATTATTGGGAAGTGTACATTTGGAAAAATGACCTCTATTGTGGCCAAACTACTACAACCAAAGCAATATACAGGCTACTATGGTAGCCTCCATTCCTTATAGAAATGTCATTATGAAAAGAATCTCCCAACATCTCACATCTTGGCAGATTTTGGGACGTCATCATCCAATACTGTACTTCCAGTTTCTACCAGTTAAGATTTTATAAATATTTTTAACAAGCTTCCACGTAAACAATAACTTTTATCACTGAAAAAGTGTCACAATATTTTCGACTTATTATATCATAAATGATAATGAAGCTTCGGGGGATTTCCGTTTAAATCCCTCAATAAAGTGTTATGAGGTATTGAAGCTCACTGAAACGGAGGTTAAAGTAGAGCATTTTTGAATATGTTCACTTTTATGCTGATGTATGAGAAAGTGTCATAAATGATCTGAATATATTTAAGGAAAATAGTCTAGGGCGTGGATTTCGTTCAAAATGTATTTCTTACATAATCTATTCCAACCTAACCTTAAATCGAAGTCATTATTCGGATAGCAATCAAATGAATATTATAAGCGACCATAAAAACATTTTCTTCTATGCAAATAAGTAGAGTTGAACCTCTCCGATCCGGCACTCCAGTAATCAGGCGCTCTCAGACTTTGATAACTTAAAAACCTTAAGAAAAACATTGGAAACTGGAGAGCTTCCTCAGGTTGAGGACAGTTTGGTTCCTCCAAGAGCGAAACAGGCATTCACCGATCTCAGGAGATGTTCTCAAAGAAAAAGCCAGTTTCTTCTACGGTAAAATACTGTCTTGTCTGCTAAGTATGACGGGAGAAAAACTAAATTTAAGAATATCGTCAAAGAATTAGGCCTAACTCCTGACCAAATCTATGATGCAGATAGGAGCGATTTTTGTTGGAAGCTTTTGCATAAAAAACATTTGTCCATCGTGCTGAAACAAATGCTGTGGGCCGAAAACTGGTGGTGGAAAGGCCATTCAAAAATGTTTATCTACCCGTTGATTATAAGAATCAAAGTAGGGATGGACGACGCAAGCTGTTTTCCGAGTAACTCCTTTTTCACAACCAATAGATCAGCATATCATCCAAGTAGTCAAAAAGGTTTGCTGTACAAGGTATTATCAAAGGAAGATAGTACCTTGAATCGATTAAAACAAACGAACTTGACAGATGTGGTTTTTTTACTTGAGAACGTTTGGGAAAATCTACCCGAAAAAGTCATTGTTTGTTCATGAGGCAAATTATGGTTATGAAGCAATACAAAAGAAATATAAGAAAAAAATGATGCTCAAGATGTAGAAGAGGAAGTTTCTGTTGCTACTAAAGAACCCGAGGAAAATGTTAATCGTGAACTGATAGAACGATCGACGAAAAACTTGTTGATGAAACAAGACGAGGAAGAAGGAAACCAGACCAGCCAGTTTATGACAGACGGTGGAATAATCGAAGATGTATTGAATAGAAGAGAAGACGAAAAAGATGGTGATAATCGACATGAAGCTGTTCATTTAGTCTCCGATGCAATGGATGCATTTGATATTTCCATAAATTGGGTAGAAGAGAATGATGATTTCGCAAATGATATTCTTGTTTTAAAGAGGTTTCAAGAGAATGTGTTAAAAGTGTCGTTTCAAGCCAAGAAGCGAAAAAAAATTGACAGTATCTTTTTCACTGTAATATGTACTGAAGCTCGACTTTTTTTATACATTTTGTGTATATAATATCTGCCGGATTAATGAGAGTTTACTATATTTAAAAATCAGACTTCCAAAATTATTTTTTTATAGGTTTTATCTTTCAAGTTTATTTTATTACGTACGCCACTTTAGGGAATACAAAAAAAAAGTTTTTATAAGTAGGCGGACTAGTTCTCAAGCGTGTGTGGGTAAGGGTATGTCAATTAAAAAGAAAAAAAAGTACAAGCTTACTCATAATACACATTATAATATGGACTGTGTAAATATCTAGATCAATATCGTATTATGTGCAAATTTACTTATAGTACGTACGTTACATAACAATTATAGTGAAATGAACAGAAATTGTAATCATAATATCATAAAGTTTGAAATTTTTAATAGTGAAATTACTCAAAACGTGTTGTCGAGTACGAGTACGTGTTATTTACAAATACTTGAAACATTCATCTTGGTCAAAAAATGGAATTAAATGACTAAAATTTTCGTGCGATGATTTTCGACGTGGATTAAACCAACTGTGTTTCGCTGATTTTTCCAATTCAATCGTGGTCGTACATCGCTACAAGATGAATTCCGTAAAGGCCCAAAAAAGACCCAAAAAATCGTGGATATATGCATATAATTTTCATCAGACGAGTAAGTTATCGAGGACAACTCTGAAAATGAAAAGGGAGCTGATATTGTTGAACTTTATTCAAGTAAAATGCATAAAGAGGCACCAAATAACGCAATAATGCTTTCTAACGTCTTGGTAGTGTATTAGACCAATGGAGGTCTTTATCGATTTGCTTTTGATTTAAAAGTTGGACAACTATCGATCAAACGCTCAATTTGTAGTGCATTGTATTGAAGTGTGTATACAAACAACTAAAGTTCTGTTTTAACGTTTTTGGGTGCTCTGGAAATAACGAAATGATTTCATTGAAACTCCTTTCACTCATTCTACAAACGCCGAGACATTTTCAGGGCAATTCTAACATGTATCAAGTAGTAATCTGTTACAGGAAATAGGATGAACACAGGATCTTCGTCTCCTTGTCCTCTTTTCATCCTTCGAATGAAGAGGAGCACTGACCAGAAGCTCTTCGATTAATCATTCTGTACTGATCGATATCCCATCGATTATTAATTGTGGAAATCGTGGATGCCCATCGATTTCGACTCAAAAATTGAGTCGATGGAAGTTTAAAATGTGCGCCTAGCATAAATGTGAATTCATGGATGTATAGTCAATCAGGTTTTGCCATTACAGAACCGAATTCTTCGGCGAATTGTGTTGAAATGGAAACTTTAAATCTGGTTGATTTAATTGAATGGGCAACTTATATCTAGATATCACCCAACTATGTGAAATTCCATAAAATCAATTATTAAATGACAGTTTACTAAAAAATTTGGCAACGTATTATGAAAACTAACTAATTCGTTTTTATTTAAATTCCAAAAGTAGGTTAGTCGTTTTTGTACGAACCTAAAGATGTGTATCGAATCGTGCTTCAATCTGATTATTTATTATTAATGGGTTACTTATTATTTCACAATTGAAGAAGGCGTGAGATTTTACATAATTTAAAATTGGTATTTTTATTCAGATATTACGATTTGGTGTCTATTAATAATTATATTTTTTAACGCTTCGGTAGAAACTGGGAAATTTATTTAATCGTTTCGCAACGGCTGTGTTTTCGAGATCCACGATAAACACCAACACCTAACCGACAAAAATTTCGACTGGCAATTCAAAAATTCATATTCCTGGGGCCATAATACAACTGATAATCTGATAATTTGTTTCAAAGTTGATACCACCTATAGATAAAGTAACAGCTTCAATTTCAAGTCTTCAATAAGTTTTGAATTTGAAATATCTTCAAGAACCACCACGTATTCGGGGTTATTTTCGACCCACCGCCTTATACCATGACTTAAACATTCTCTAATATTGATAAAATGATATCTAACTTAATGTCATCTGAGGCTTATAGCTCGTAGAGTAATTGTTTGATAGTACATACATAATTTATAGTTTTTGAAGACAATTTGGTTTTTGTTCAATAATCAATTATCAAATTATAATATTGTACAAGATCTTGGAGGTAGCGTTCGTTTTTATAACTCTAATAGATCATTTAAAATGTTTTGTTTATGTTTTCATGTTACTGCCAACGCGTAAAATTTAATTACGTTGTAAATTTTCATAACTGTATCTAGTAAAAGGTCGAGCTATATTTGACGGCCGATGTATGTAAATACTTTTTTTTTGAAATAGGCACATACATTATAAACCGATTTATTCATTTTAAACAACCCACATTCTATATATACATTAACTAATCTAAAACTAATCCTATTATGGCTCTTGCCTTTTTTATTTATCACAAGTTCTTACATTAACTCGTATTTCATTGTTCATTCATATTAATGACATCTTTCTAAGCGTTAATGTTAAAACGTTATTGCGTAATAGTATATATAAGTGAAAAATTTCATGAGTAACGTACTATACTTTTTCTACGCCCATTCATAGCATGCTACTTAAGAAAACGTGTCCCCTATTTGTGCATAATGTGCTGCCTACATTCAAATACACCAAATAAAGTCTTTTTTAAATAAAAATTTGATTATAATTTAATTAAACGAAGAAGTTTAAGTTTCCTTCTCAAAACGCACATGTCATTTACAAGGAATGTTGACAGTGCTATTTTTGACGTTTCCAGATATGGGGACGTTGAAAAAAATAATAATTCTGCTTCTATTCCATCATTGGTTTGTACTATAAAATCCAGTACTTTCGATATAATGGTTGAGGTAAAAATATAACAAATAAAACATGAATTTAGCCAGCAATATTTTACATATATAACTCAAACGCCAGGAGGGATTCAATTATTTAAATCTAATTGTGAAATAATGGATACAAAATACAAACAAATTGACAATAATTTTGATTGATATGTAAATGGAAAGAGCGTTTCGTAACCTAGAAGAGATGACAAACAAAGATAATTATCTAAGTTCCTTTGCTTAGTTTTTCAATTTTGAATTTCCAGAAAAAAAAGTTTTTAATTTATAAATCATCAAACTTGCTGAGAATTCAATCTATTTTATTTACATGCGACGATAGTTAGTAAATCTATAGATAAAAACATATTTTTTTGTCAAAAATCGATTTCATTAATCAATTCATCTCCTTAAAGAGCAATACAATCATTCCGACGCTTCTCGATTCTATGCTTTTAGAAGGATTTGTCTTTTGCATCAAAATAGGCTTCAATTTCAGCAATTGCTTCTTCATTTGACCTAAACTTTTTATTGGCGAGCTTTTTTTGATACCAGCGGATAGCCAGTAGTTATTGGAGGCCGGATCTGGACTATACGGTGGATTAGAAAGCAATTCAAAGTGTAATTCGTTCAATTTAACCATCGTTGCCATCGGCGAAATATCTTGGTGAAATGGTAGTTGTTTCTTTGACATATGATGCATTTTTTCCTTGATTTTTGTATTTAAACGATTCAACAACACTAGCTATTGATTGAATATTATATTCCAAACTACTTAGGAAACAACCTCAGATTATAATCGAAGTGATTTTTGATGCCTATCCCGATGGGCTATGAAGAAAAATCGTATATATACTACACGGATCGAAAGTCGAAATTATAGTTCATCATTTAATTGATTGATTTAATAAAGTGAGCTTTTTCAATCGAAATAGAAAAATTAGCAAGCAATGTAAGTGTTTGGAAATGAATAAACAAAAATCAAAGTGAAGAAAATAATGTATAAAGTTAATATTAGAAACATCTGGTTACATGTGATTTGAAAAATTAATCATTCTATTCGATAGAGAATCATTTTCCGTCATTAAATTTATTTCCCATTAATTTTATTATGATTACCGTTTGCCCTTTGATTCCTGCTCTACGCATGACCATATCTAGTCGATATTATAGACACATATAATAATACAGACACTTCGTGCCAAGGTGTGGTACTGAATTTTATTGACAACATCGACCGCTTAATTATATGCAATTCTTCGTTAGAGACATTTATTTGCATAACAAATTAGTTGTTATTTTAGAACTTCCATCATGTAGGCGATTGAACCCAGGAAGAACCTCAAGTGTATAAAAAGATGAAGTGATATTGCACCTTCCTTATTAGGAATCAACACGATACGTGTGGTTACTTTTTCAATCTAAATAAGGTATATACATATTGTAAAACATGCGGTTAACTTATTAAATCTTTTTCAAATATGTCAGTTTGTATCTACTCAATAATAATAATAATTACAACATTGGTTTACAAAATTCAACTTATTGTTTGTTGCGACGAATTTGTCAAATGTCAAATGTCAAAACAGCTACTTCATTTTTTGATTTTTTATAATTTAGAGCTAACGACGTTGTTAAAACCATCCAGATCAGTACCTAAAAATATATCTAAAGACATTGAAGGATCAAAATCATCACTAAATTATACTGATTTGTTCGTTCTATATTCATTTACATATCGAAAGTTGTGTTTTGAGTGTTCCATGTAGTGAAAGGGACACTGCAAAACACTTTCGGGACGCTCTGGAGTAGACAACTTTAACTTCCTTAAATGTCACTCTAGCCACTTCAATGTTGACAGTTGACAGTTTCAGTTCGATGATTTTGCATAACCTTAAATTTTTAATTTTCTGAAATTATTTGTTTTATCGTCTAAAAAATGTTGTGTATTCGTCCAACAGTAGCACTTTCAGTTCTTGGCGTACAAATAACAATTCTCAAAATGAGTAAGTTTACCTTCAATCGTTTTAAACAATCTTCAGAATTGTTAGCATCAAGATTAATTGAAAACGGCATTACCTTTTTTTCGGATATGAGAAACTTGATGATAAACAAATGTTTTGAGACAATACGAACTAAATGGCTGGCGTTTATTCACTGGCAGATCCAAACGTTGTCTAAAATGTATTCTATTACATAATGGAAATAAATACACTGAGGTATAGTTCTTCCAATATCAAATACGCACGACATACCAAATTCAGAAATGAAAAATAATGTTTACTCCCCGTATAAAATTCGGTAAACATCTAACAAACCGTCAGTCCACGTGGACTCATCATCTCCACTTTTTACCAATGAAAACATTCTATTACTTGGACAGCTTTCTTCTCTGTGATGTAGAATTATAAAAAATCTGAAAACTTTATTGGACCTGTACACACTCGATTTATTCCATATTTACGTCGTCGCGTGCTTTGATTAGCGCTCGAAAAACCGATACGCATCGAGGCGAATGAAGGCAAGAGCAGGCGAGCGCATCATCCACACTTCCTCATAGAGAATGTGGATCGGGCATTACTTGAAGGACTGTAGAAAAATTCCGATCGCATAACTGATAATCCGAGGCGAATTTTGAAGTACAGGTAAGAGAATAGAATGAAATATATTTTTTTCGGAGTAAAGTTAAAAATTAATGACGATTGTTCGAAAAAAATGGGCAGTTTATATTTAAATTGTAACACACACGAGAAAACCGACATAACTTTTGGGATACTCTTTGTATATTAGCAGGATGCTGTTATAGAAATTCATTAGCGTATTTTTTACCGCACCACAAATATTTTTCACCATATTTCTATAAACCGGGTGGTTTTCATGGAAGCTAAATAAATAATCTTGTTTGTTGAATATGGATTACATTCGGCACATCTGGAATAGATACCTACCGCGGGATGAAAGACAGCTTCTTGTATAAATCCGACAGGGCAATTTACTGGAAATTTAAATTCCTCGCTTTTGAAACCATCCGCTTTATGGAATAGGTTTTTTTTTTCTAAAGACAAAAAATGTTATACGTATGAGGACCCGACATTTCCAACAAAATTTTAAATATCAGGATCATAAGTATGTTATCAATTTATTTACGTTTCGGTTTAGATGGTGAACAGGTTTGCAGCAACGAATTTATTTCAACAATAGTCGGTGTTTATTTCCTATCTTCATTTATTTAAACAACTATTTAAACCTATTCACACCACTACTTATTATTTACATTATTTATTTTGTTGGGAATCAACATTAACAAAACGAAAATTATGATAGACCTATAAACAAAAGAGATCAATAGGTTAGACAAAATTAAGTTTTAATAATGAAATTGTTATCATTACCTAGGACGAAGACAGCGAAATAACGATATACATATTCGACAATGATGGACCAAAGAGAAACTGAAAAAGATTGAATAAATTTTTGATTATATCTCCTTCGTTCACTTAGAAGCAAGTACATTTGTTAAACGTAAAGAAAATGCGAGATTAAATTCGTCAAAATAATAATCTATTTGAAATTGACTTTTAGACCCTAATAACAGTTTTCAATCGCTTTTTCGATGTTATCTCATTCTTCAGTTAGCGCCATTTTGAGGTCCCATTTCGTGGCTGTTTCAAGCCGAAACGTTCATCCCATAAAGGCTCGATAGGATTTAAGTCCGGGCTAATCCATAGCCGCAATTTCCATCCTATGAATGCTGCCGTACGGAAGCTGCAGCATGTGTACGGGCATTGTTCGTCATTAGAATGAAGTTTCAAATGATGAAACTGGTGTAAAACCAACTATCCAGGAGCCTCCTCCAAATGCCACACTACGCTGGTCTTCTGTACACTCGTCCTCGTCTATCAGATCAGAACGGAAATCCATTAATAGTCAGTTCAGTTAACGTGTTATCTGGCAAATTGTAGACTATCTCGATGGACTGGGGTTTACTTTAAGCCAGTAGTTTGGCTCAAGATTAGCCCGATTTCTCAGCGATGTGCTGACAATGGATAACCGCATCTTTTATGAAAGTTAACTGTCATGTTCAGCGCACTGACCACCTTTCGCTGACTTTGGCCTTATAACAAAAGGTTAGTTTCACTGCCATAAACATGGTATTTGCGATTTATTCGTCCTGGATCGTCGGTTCGAACGAAATTAGACATTCCAAATATCAACAGCGAAATCATCTATACGATTTTAGCTCAAAATTTTGGTTTCGAAAAACGGAACATCAAAAACAACATAGAATGTCAATCGTAAAAGACTGTTAAGACAAAAACTGATCCTCCGTTGATCGATCGCCGCCTCTAACGTCCTACGACTTTTGTTTCTTTGCCCAAACTCAGAAATACCTTCAATAACATTCAACAAAATGAGACAAAATCAAAAAATGAGACATAACGAGACAAACATCAGTCATCAAAAAACATTGAAATTGAAAAAAGCGAAGACGGTAATGGATTTACCAAATAAAGGAAATAAAAGAAAAGAAACAGAAAACACTGGAAAGAGTTTTACGTGGAAATATTACGATTCACCTTGTATATCCGATATTATAACAGTAGATTATCTATCAAAATTCGATATTCAAATGATTTTATATATATTTTTTATAGGAATCTGGGCTTTAATTGAGGATTAAGTCAATCAAACGAGATTTACCTGTTAGGTTTCGGTTCGCTCATTACCTGCGTCTTCATCGCAGATGAAAACAGGTCCAAAATAATTACCGAGGCATCTATATCAAATCTGTAATCTCTTACTGCATCCATCTAGAAAGGGAATGTCAGTAGACACGCCGATATTTGTCTAATTAGCAATAACATACAGTGTGCGTATAAAAAACTTATTAAATTCTGAATATTCGATCAAGTTCTTTTCGAGATTAAGGCACATTTTGAAAATTTTAATTATAAAAGTCAATATTGACGTTTGGTTTGCGTAGGAACCTATAGAGATATTTAACTAAAAATTCGTTCGGCACGGTCGAAACATAATTATTTTTTGTACGAGACAGAATGTGGATTGAAAAAATGCCAGAAAATATAAAATTTTTTCCACAATCAAAATGAAAACCAGAAGAAATTACGAACGAACTGCATAGGGGTAGTTTTTACGAAATTAGGTAACTAAATCGATGTGGTGGTTACAACGAGCAAAGAAACAAAACGAAGGAATCGAGATCATGTCTAAAATGACAATAAGAGATAAGAACATAGAAATAGATGATACCAAAATAGAATCAGTGAAATCATTCTAATATATAGTCGTAAATAAACAAAAAAACAAAACCAAAAGGAACAAACCTTTGAAATAAAAACAATAAATTACTTGTAAGACCAAGTTAAGTATTTGAATCAATATAAAAACATTTGACTGTGAAGCTTGAGTATCTAGTAACCAAATTTAGAACAAATAAAACAAAATGAATAAGACATTTAAAGGAAAAATGATAAATAATAGAAAATTGAATAGAAAAGGAATAAAGATGATTTATTCCCACTATATTGCCTAAAAAAATTTCTCTGTTCTCCATTGTTCATCTATTAAAGTTATTTTTCTTTCTCTTGTAGCCTTTTATCCTTTGCCTAGATGATTATGCAGTTATTGAAGTTTTCCAATTGTATTCGAATATAACAGGAAGATCAGGAAAACTTCAACTGTTTGCAAGGATAACTATACGGTGGAAACAACTAATTTCATTATATTTTCCTTCTCTGAAGACGATAAATTGATTGTCGAAACGGGTGCTAGGTTGTGTAGTGATTTGTTCATATTTTTTTTTGTGTAAATACAGGTGGTTTTATAATGTCACGCTTATTTATGATTATTATACAACGACTTTTCATAATGAAATTACGACTTGGTGACACATGTCTAAGAAAATCAAAGGTAAGGTTCTTAAATTAATTAATTAATTAATGCACAACAACTATCACACTAATTATGATACTAATACCCATTTTGTAACTATCATTTCACTCTATATTCCACTTGATACCGTCTTATATATGCTTTTGCAATTATTGTAGAACATTATCAGATGGTGTGCGGCTGTATACCCGTATTTATCGATTCGTCGTCGATTACTGTATCTGTTCGCTAGGTGACAAATATAGATCATGTTAGTGTAAGAATTAAAACCACGAGACGATCATACGCGTCGGTTTTTCAACGACTGGTTTCTAGAATGATTGAAAACTGAGAGATTTTTGGAACAACTGTTGCGATTTACACGACATATTGAACCTTGGGTTTTCGAAAACGAAACCCCAGCTAGCTGATGATGAATTATTCTTTGTTTGGAAATATAGATTTATTCGGGTGTATGATAGTTTTAACAAGAAGGTGCTACGAAACTCTCGATGAAAATTTGTTAAGAAAGTTGAAAAATGGGCTCGCGAATTTGTGATAATAAACCGAATTATTACATCAACTAATATCAGAGGTTTATTATAAACTTAAATAAAGTTAAATACCAAAGATAAAGATAAATAGCATTCTGAGATTAAGCTCAACCAACTTCATTCCTCTAGAGTTACATAACTGGTGTAAATCAATTCCATCTGATACAAAAAAAGGTACCCATGTTACCAGAACCATCCAACTGTGAAAGAGAATCGAAGAAGAATTCTGATTAGTTCAGTAAGTTAATAGAGTTCAGTGCATTTTATTTTGATGAGATGTATTTCTTTTTTCTAGACGGGCCAGAAAATTAAAACTAAATATAATCCAAATACAATTTTTAATTGTGTTTGAAATATACATATGGGAAATTCATTTCTTAAAAAGAACATCTTCCAGGTGTGCCCCATCGCGCTGCAAACTTTCTTCAAATCTAGATCTCAAATTGATAAAAACTCGCTGGCATATTGCGCGGGGAACAGCTGCTATTTCTTCTCGGATGTTAGTCTTCAACTAATTAAGCTGGGTGATTGAAGTAGACTCTCCTTTTCAGGTATCCCCGCATAAAAATATCCGGTGGTGTTAGATCCGGACTTCTAGACGCCCATGCAATGTCACCTCGGCAAGATATCAGTTTCCCAGCAAAAATCGGGTTAGGGCCACCAAAGAGTCATTAGAAGTATGACAAGTCGCGCCATCTTGTTGAAAAAATATCGTACGAATATAGGCTTCAAATTGTTGTAGTTGCGGAAAGAAAAAAATCCCTTAACATGGCTATGTATCGTTCAGAATTTACAGTGACAGATTGCCCCTGTTGATTTTGAATGAAATACTGTCCGATAATTCCGTGCGCTGATATGGCTGCCCAAATGGTTACTTTCGGCGAATGCAAAGGCTTTTGATGCTTTGCACGTGGGTTCTCTGCAGTCCCGAAACGACAATTCTGTCTATTGACATGCCCATTTAAATGAAAATAGACATTTGGCTGTAATTTCTGCACAATTTGAATTTTATACGGGTGTAATTTCAGATCTTTCGACAAAATGCGACGCAAAGATGTTCTGGATACCACAAATTCGTCTGATTGCTTGCGAGTCGATGGACCGGGATTACGTTGAACTGAAGCTCTAACTTTAATTAAATTTTTTTTGTGTTCTTGTTGATCTAGAGCGTCCCGTAGGCTTCTGATCGATAGTCGAACCAGTAGCTTCGAACTTTCTGACCTACATTTTCCCTTGGACCTTGATTTATGTCATGTAAACCAAACTCACGTCGCTATTTTTGTAATATCGTTAATTCGGAATGTACGTTACGCTCCGCTGAAGTGATCCATCGCGACTAAATTTCAGGAACCGCACCACCCGCGTAGTTTCCTCTCATAACGTTCAAATGCAAGAGAAATTGTAAAATCTACTCTGTATATTATGCTCTTGAGAAGGAAGGAAAGATGTGATTCTTGTGAATCTTAATTTTTAACTAGGTCAGTTTTGGTTATAAGCCCACGACATATATATCTGTTTTTCTCATTATATTTTGCGATTTGAAGCTGTATTGTATTTAAAAGCAGATTATCGACTGCCTATTAAATAAATTAAAGACACTCATTGTCCAACTAACGAATTTCGTTCGACACGAACCTGTAAATAATGATTACGTTATAACGGATTCGGTTACAAAACTTGAGTTATTTAATTTTGATGGTTACACAGCCGGTACGCGCATCCTCATCCTTCGGTTGTTTAAAGAGGAAATGATATACAACTTCGTCCATATTTCGTGACTACTCCATTTAATCTGGTTAAGGTCATCTGGGGGTTAAGTCGCCTGGGCATGAATATTTGTTCATTTCCGGATAAAGAGTCATATTTGAAATGGTATTTGTGGTACGATACCGGTTTGTGGATTAACCAACAAATAACAATCACTGTTACACAATGGGACTAAGAAATCATGAAGAATTTAACAAAGAAATCGATGATTTCAACTACGAAAATACTGCTTTGTATGTATAATTTTGGAAAACGTTTTTTTTTAACCAAATTTTTTACAATATCGAAAACTCCAATTATGAAAAGTTTGTTTTAATTGTACAATTAGATCATACTACTTAAAAAAATTGTTTAAGGGCTATTACTGTTTATCTCATTACAAAATTGATAAACCTCTATTCTATTTGTTAAGAATATATAGAAAATATAAAGAATAAACAAATACGTAATTAATATTATTTATTTCGGAAACATAACATCAAACTTTATGAGCAAATACAAGAAAAATCCGTTTTAACTTTTTCATCACGATGTTTCTAGAGTTTACCATCGTTACCAAGGGACTGGTAACTTTTATTGAAGGCGCGGTTCCGGTTGAAAAAAGTACTCATCAGAAAGATATGACTGATTCATTATCAACACATCGCTGATAAATCGGACCCTCGATGGTGTGCAAGTCTAACCAGAGCTCAGAGAGACGCAAAGAATCGCTGGACAGTCAGAAGAAGCCTTAAGGCAGCTAATCTTGAGTCAAACCTACTACGCTCTGTTTTCAAACTAAAGCAGAGTAGAATAGAACAAGTATACCTGGAGAAAGATTCACGCAGTGTTGCATGAAAGAAAACGTAGTGCTTGGAGGAGGTTCCTCGATGTTTTGGGAGACAATTTCAATGGAAATAATTTTGGAATATGCGAAAAATTCTCGGTTCCGGATGAAAAAAGTTCGCACATCGCTGATAAATCGGACCTTCAATGGGTTCAAGTTTAACAAGAGCTCAGAGAGACGCGAAGAATCGCTGGACAGTCAGAAGAAGCCTTAAGGCAGCTAACCTTGAGCCAAAAAGGTTTCAAATTAACCTACTACGCTCTGTTTTCAAACTAAAGCTGAGTAGAATAGAACAAGTATACCTGGAGAAAGATTCACGCAGTGTTGCATGAAAGAAAACGTAGTGCTTGGAGGAGGTTCCTCGATGTTTTGGGAGACAATTTCAATGGAAATAATTTTGGAATATGCGAAAAATTCTCGGTTCCGGATGAAAAAAGTTCGCACATCGCTGATAAATCGGACCTTCAATGGGTTCAAGTTTAACAAGAGCTCAGAGAGACGCGAAGAATCGCTGGACAGTCAGAAGAAGCCTTAAGGCAGCTAACCTTGAGCCAAAAAGGTTTCAAATTAACCTACTACGCTCTGTTTTCAAACTAAAGCTGAGTAGAATAGAACAAGTATACCTGGAGAAAGATTCACGCAGTGTTGCATGAAAGAAAACGTAGTGCTTGGAGGAGGTTCCTCGATGTTTTGGGAGACAATTTCAATGGAAATAATTTTGGAATATGCGAAAAATTCTCGGTTCCGGATGAAAAAAGTTCGCACATCGCTGATAAATCGGACCTTCAATGGGTTCAAGTTTAACAAGAGCTCAGAGAGACGCGAAGAATCGCTGGACAGTCAGAAGAAGCCTTAAGGCAGCTAACCTTGAGCCAAAAAGGTTTCAAATTAACCTACTACGCTCTGTTTTCAAACTAAAGCTGAGTAGAATAGAACAAGTATACCTGGAGAAAGATTCACGCAGTGTTGCATGAAAGAAAACGTAGTGCTTGGAGGAGGTTCCTCGATGTTTTGGGAGACAATTTCAATGGAAATAATTTTGGAATATGCGAAAAATTCTCGGTTCCGGATGAAAAAAGTTCGCACATCGCTGATAAATCGGACCTTCAATGGGTTCAAGTTTAACAAGAGCTCAGAGAGACGCGAAGAATCGCTGGACAGTCAGAAGAAGCCTTAAGGCAGCTAACCTTGAGCCAAAAAGGTTTCAAATTAACCTACTACGCTCTGTTTTCAAACTAAAGCTGAGTAGAATAGAACAAGTATACCTGGAGAAAGATTCACGCAGTGTTGCATGAAAGAAAACGTAGTGCTTGGAGGAGGTTCCTCGATGTTTTGGGAGACAATTTCAATGGAAATAATGTTGGAATATCCTAAAAATTCTCTCCGAGCACTACATACTACATGATTAAGGAAAATTTAATAGTGAATAAGAAAATCAAAATTTGTAATGTGACAAAATTATGAGAAATCAAGCAAAGGTGAAAAAGGTATTAACCAGAAAAATCCAGTTTGTTGTCTAGAGAAAATGTCCTAAAATATATTTTCAAAGCACAAAATGGGAAGTTTTTAATAAACAACGAATTATTTGGTATATTTGGTGGGTGTCGGTAGGATAAACTTGTAGTCGCATTATTTATAAATACGAAGAAGCACCATGGTGGATGGAGGAGTACCAAAGCACCTAAAGGATAATAAAAGAATGTACCTTACAGAAACTAGAGACGTAGATAATCGTGATCAATCTTCCAATGTTGATATGATGTAAACAATTATTTATTGGTTGTACAATTGTTTTAAGATGTATTAGAATCAAAAAGTTATTTCTCGTGCGGTTATTTAATAATTTCACTTTCGTTTCTGCATAAATTAGAATTGGGAAAGTAGTTATAGTTTAGGAGGTCCGCCGAACTCAATCTCATTTATCAAATAAGGCGTAACAAAATAAAACGTAATGAAGAATATAAAGAATTATGTAAAAGTAGGTGAGAACAAACATGTCTGTTGAAATTATACTATACAAGGTATGAATAATTGTTTTGAATTTTTCTTATTAATGAAATTATTAACGAGAACCGGAGATATGATTAATAGTAATGTTGTGTGATCGAATCAAAACAAAGTAGTAGAAAGTTTTACGTATTGTTGAGTTCAAGTGAACTTATAACCTCCTACAAATTTGGTAACAATTATTTACAACGTTTTCTCTTTGTTGTTGTTATTTATGTCGTTAATAAATCAATATACGCAATCAAAAACGATACTGAAATTATTATTAGTTCGTGCGTAGTGGATTAATCTAGAAGATAGAGACGAGGTGCGTCCATTTTGTCCATCAACTTGTTTAATTTCAGTTTAACTATGAATTGCGCAAAAACAAATAATAGTATATCAGACTAAAAGGGCCGAGGTTGAATTTTTGCAACTGGCGAGGCGTAAATTAGGGCGTTATGACGCGCGGGACCGAGACTTCTATTTTTGACCCGTGTACTTTTCACAGTGAATACTTTATATTTAATTTTTTCAAGTTGGGATGTACTAGTCTCTTAAAACATATAGATAATACAATTTATGGTCTGTGATAAAGAGATAAAATTTTATAGAATTGTAAGTTAGAGCATAAATTAACATTTATTACTAAAAATACCCCAAGATATGAAAGGCGTGACACCACGTGAAGTTACGTCCATTTAGCAGGTAAAAATAACATCACTTAACTGTTCATTACCAATTTCTCTTATATCTGATTCAAGTGGACTGGAAAAACTTGATCCTTGTTATGTTATGTATATAGATAATTATAATTTTTATTGTGGTGGTTATCCGTGAGGCATTTTTGCAATATTTATTCTGTCGGCAACAATGCCAAAAAAAATTCGGTTCGTCTTCTTCCTGGATCTCCTTTTTTCAAATATTTTGCCTTGTTGTGAAGCTTTGCATATCTGGATTTGTTACCTGGGAACACCACGGAATATTCGTCTATGAAAGCACAATTCGAATGGTTCTATTTTTTGTTCATATCTTCATTCAAGGTCCAGGACTAAACTCATAAAACAGGAAAGAAAAAACTTAGTATCTAAGCATTCTTATTTTTATTTCAATTGGGACATTGTGACTCTTGAAGAAGGCAGACAATGATAAATCTTTTGTGAAAGTAAATATTGACGATTCTAAAGATTAAGTTTCACATTCAATTGTGGTAGGATGTCAGTTTCATTTTCACAAACAGTGCTCAGTGGGAGTGATCTTGGTGAACTAACCTTGGTTGTATCTTATCTACTTTTTCATTGCTTCAATGTTTCTTGGTCTAACAGACCGTCGGCGTCATCGATTGCATCTTTATAAATTGCTGTCTGACTGAATCAGTCAAAGCAGCAGTTCATTCTAGTGCTTATGACGCAGTAAAACTGATCTGTCTGTTGACTATATTTCTATGGTAGATTATTTTCGGAATCTTAGTATATCACCTTTTCTGAGGAGAAGTCCAAGTCAACCAAAAAACTTTTCCAATTCATTTCATTAGATTCAATACCTATTGTTTTTTTGTTATCTCGTGGACAAGATTTCTTAAATCAATTCAGTACTTTTGCTATATTGCATATTTCGCATTCTTGATGTTTTTGTTCAGGACCATACCGTCAGCTACCAGTAAACTTTACTGTTGCAACCCTCAAAATGATGTAGCTGTAGCCAATGATGCCCTTTGTTGACATTGTCGACCAAACTCCCTCTGTTGGACAATGTAAACATCTTTAGTGTTTTAATGAAGAGTTTTCTTTACTTTAAAATCTTCATTTTTAATTTTTGACATGATCGTTTAAATGAAACTGATTCGAAACAGGGTTACTGTAAGTTTTCAAATTTATGCCCATGCGTTTCAGCATTCGTTAAAAAAAAACGAGATATTTGAAGTTCTCCCGATAGCCGATACTTCATTTTAACTTTTTTCGACAGCGTTGTTATGTCGAGTTAACAAAACGCTCTTAAAATTGAATAATTTTCTTTCAATTTTCAAAAAATGCAGTTTCAATTCCAAATATAACGCAAAGTTTTTCGTCAAAATAGGAAGACAACGTTTACCTCGGTTTTTTCGCTTTTTCTGATGACTGTTTGTATTATAGTTGTTGAGGTTGCTTCGAAGGTTTTAATCCGTGATTCAACGATATTTATATTTGGATGGAAACTGATTTTCTAAACCAGTTCTCTTCAGACGATTCTGCGTTTACATACTGCTGGTTTTTCCTTGTGGGAATAAGTGGGATTCATGTTTGATTTGCGTTTGCTTTCGTTGATTAAAGTTAAAACACCATAAATTGACATATTGTGATTCGAATGGAAGGAGTTTAAACAACTACAGATAATAATAATAATAATAATATTAATGATATACATTTTTTTACAACAATATTTTTATTTCCATTTTGTGACGTAGATAATAATCGGAAAATACAATATAGTTATATAAATATAAATTATTTTCAATCATCTATTTTTGTACGAGACCTTGAATATCTAATGTACCTAGTTATGGGCTACTACATTTGAATATTAATTAGAAATAAATGGTTTCAAAAACCTCGCAGAACCATTTGTAGGATCAGTAGCAACTATAGAACTAACAGCCCAGGGTACTCCATTAACTATTCAAGGTTCTCAATATAAAGGATTAATTTAATGGTAACAAGTTGAATTCTCCATGTTTTTATTCAAATCAATTAATACCAAAATAGATTTTAAACACATGTTCGATCCAAATCGACATTTAATTATAATGTAGATGCTTTTCTAAATAAATCTTATGATCGATTTATTTTACATTTTCTGCGGTACTCACATCAGACGTATCCTTCACCTTTGGTGACATGCTAAGAAAGTGATAATTCAAAGTTAGTCCACAGGCAGCTTATCTAATCCAAGATCTGATTAGAGCAGAGCTTTTAACGCTGCCAGAATTTAGGGATCCTCTACTATTATAATTGTAACGTACACAAAAAACAATAACATTTCAAAGGGTATATATCTGTCGTTAGTTTTAAAACATCCCATATTGAGCCTTGATAAAGTAATTGAATGACTATATTTCTGTAGATCTATGTGGATAACAAAAAGATCAACAGATATATCAAATGATAAGTCATTGAAACTTATTTTTGACGTTTATCCTGACAAGTTTTGATTAAATATAAATAAAGAACATTCAGAATTGACGAAAGCAGCATTGAGGCTTTTGATACCTTTCTCTATTTCTGTTAAATGATTTTGGATAAATATTTCCAGTGTATTCCAGTATTTTTATTTATCATCTTTCCTCGCGACCCCATTGAACCCCAGGAGGATCGGGATACCACCGGATTAGACTCCTTGGATTAGAGCTTTTGAACAACTTGACGACGAATTGTTCCACGCGGTGAATGGTATCTGCTGTCGACGATTTTGCAGCTCTTTGAACACTTTTTGAACATTCAAATACAGTAGACCTATCCAAGTAATCACGACCGAATTTATTTCGTAAACACCGAGGAATTTTCGCGTTTTAAATGCATTCCCACACTAAAAAACAAATGACAAAGGCTATCGGTACTTTACGTTCATTAATGGTCGTAGCACGCGAGTGAAAAGTGCGTTTGCGCACTGTTAGAAAGGGACCCAACTAACAATCGAGCCGCGACATTCAAAACATACGGACGCGCCATCTACAGCGTTTGTGTTGACCATATTTGAACTACCCTCGTAAAACAAACAGAGAATACGTTGTTTTATTGCACAAGGGGGTTAAGAAACCTTCTACACTGATAGAACATGGAGTAAATTGTAATATATGTATTATTTAATTAATATAAACCATAATATTGAAGGAAAGTATTAATGTCAAATATGGAATGTATTAAAAATTTATACTTGCGACGTTTACCTGTAATTAACAAAAAAATGATACTCATTTACAAAAAATTCTTTCGGAATAATGTCGTGAATAATCAATTTATTACGAAACCATAAAAAGAGTGATTCCAATGATAATTTTCCGGAGCTAACAATAGAATCTATCGACATAGTAATTCTATTATTTTCACGGGAAATTTGAGTAAATTAAGGTCAGTAATTGTACAAATTGAAATATGGAAATGGCATTTGTGTTGAGATTGTAACTAAAATAACTATTTTAACTAAAACAATAACGAAACAAATTGAATAGTACAATCGGAGACCTCCGATACAAATTTAAATTGACCAGAATGATAAAAGCGTTGGTGAAATTTTTTTTTCGGAAACTCTGATCGGGTTAACCTGAATTTGAAAGTTTTTATTCCCCTTAAACCGCTGTCCACTACTAATTCTAATGATCAGCGTCATTGACAGGTTACCGGGATTTGCGGTTTTCATACTTTCGATCAACAACAATTATTAATCTAAAATCTATTATACAACTAAATAAATATCATAGAAGAATTAACTTCTTGTAGATCATGTCTTTAATGTGAAATTTAGAAGCGACGTCCGGAAAATGTTGATCGAATCTCGTTCTGGATTAGGATCCATAATCAGCTGATCTACCTGAATCCGGTTAAAGTTTCCGAAAAGTCTTTATTATACGTATCAATCCGTTCGATGTACTTTTACTTCGACTGGCGTCAGTAACGAAGCAAACTGATGGAAATTTATGATAGCATTGGTAAGTCGTGGGAATATTCTATGTTAATAGTGAGATTTTCTAAACTGTTTTTTATATCCAATAAAATCTTGTATTAATATTAACATTTTCAGTTTGTAGTATCATTTAATTATATAATTAAACGACTGCTATCTCTGTATTAACTTAACGAGTTATTACCTATCTGAAATTAAACAGTAATACAGTCGAAATAAAATAAACGATTTTTCCAATCTCTTAAATACTTGTCCGAGTTGTTGGCATTTCCTTCTGCGAACGAAGAATATATTATGTGACCGGTTTTATAAATTGTTAAATGAAAAAATTACTAAACAGGTGTGTTGGATATATAGGGTGTTCACACAAAATAACCAAACGCTATAGTTCGTCTCGAATACTCGAAATTTTGAACAGACTTGATCGAATGTGAAGATCGTAATTTTTGAGCTGGTAAAACTAGTAAAAATAAACAAATTTGACTAATAAAAGATAGTGGGAAAAATAATCTTCACATAGACATTACAAGTATTACTTGCAGCTAGGGTTGCCAGCCTTTTTTTGTTAACGGAATAAGTTCGGGTCTAGAGAAAGCTACTCTACGATGGATCAGATCCACAGATTTATATTTCTTGTCGTGGTATAAGCGTTATAATTTATAAACATACCCTCATACCCATCTGTTGGGACTGTTCTAATCAAAGTAGTCTACAAATGATTCAAAGATTTCAAGACAATGTACCAAGGAACATCGCGGATGAACCTTTTGTACATTTGAAACGGTATTATCCACAACGATCTGGATATGAACTCTGTTAACCAAATTATAAGGAAATTTGCCACAAGTATGGATCACCAACGTTGAGATAATCTAGTTTCTTGACATTGAAGGAATGGGTGAATTGGTGAAGTGAGTGTGGGTTAAAGTCCATGTTAATTATTGTACAAAATGTATAAGAAATCTAAGGATGTTGTTGGATAAGACCTTAAATGGTACTATACATACCTTCAATAGTATATAGTACGCCAAACCGAAGTACCACACTATATATTATAGTACGGTTAAAGTTTTTATAAAGTGCGGTCCTGTTCAATTGCGTCCCACGTGGCTGGCTTATGTTTTTGTAGTTGTCCGTCTTGAAAATAAATAAATTTCAATCTATTTCTTCAATATAAGTTTATCTCAGATTTATTTCCCAATTCAAGTTTCTCAAATTATAATCAAAATACTTTCTAAACTGCATTGAATGAAATTTCAACAAAAAAGCGTTTTTTTTTTCAAAGAGATAAGGGTTATAAAATGAATATCTTTTTATATATGTACCTCATCCTCGAATTTACTTTTACGTCTAGCAATAAAAGTAATATCACAAAAAGAAATATTTGTTTGCGCATGAAAAAGAAGAACAGTCATGGATTTAAAATTCTTCGTTGTATTTGCGCCCGACAAATAAATAAACTGAACCAAAATAGTACAGTCAACAAAGGCGTTTTTTTTAGTAACATCCATTTAGTGTCTGACTTCGAATATTTCAAAATTTGTTACAGCAAAATTAATTTTTTGGCTCCAACCATTTAATAAAAGACAATGTGAGTTTATAGAGGGTACAAGCGAGTTGTGAATTTGTAGCAAATTAGTTGCTAAACAACTCGAAATATTCAGCAGTTAATTGTTAATCGTTACAACTGAATAAGGGCAGGTTAATAGCGCAATAAATCTAAAAAGGAGCTTTTTAGGAAAAAAGTTTTTAATTACAAGTTAGATCGACGCTCAAAGATATTAATCATGCTTACTCAAGGAAAAAATAGAGTAAATTAATTATATTATTGAAGGAGAAAGCTTCTGAAGGAACTTGCTTTTGCTAAAGCTTTTAATTTTGAGCTTCAAGTACAAAAGCTTTGTCAAAACTTGTGGAACGTCATCAGGAAATAGTGGAAATGATGAAAATAAGAATTAACATGTTTACAGAGTTCAGCGAACCAAGTATTTTTATTGACCATAAGCTACAGAAAATCTTCAGAAAACTGTGTAAAAGCTCACGCTGATGTAGAGGGTTAACTTCAGATTGTTTGATCAGAAACGAATAATCTTAATGCGATTTATTGCTTAAGATATACAAAACCCAAATATAATAATATAAGCATGTCAAATTTTATGCTAGAATCTTTTATAATAGCTTACTTTGTAGATTTTTTAGCTGTTTACAAAAACGTTATACGAATTTTCCTCAAGAGTTAAGGGCTCAATATATTGCAATGCAAAAAAATGCACAATCACTTGCCAATTGAAATCAAATCATCTTTTCCTGCATTTCGTAATAATTTGAGGGCATATTTACTGAAAAGTGCCTTCTATTCTGTAGATTTCTAATCGATTTCTGATAATAATGCTGAATACTGTTTTAATTATAACCTATTACTATAATTTTGTAACTCATTGTGGTTTTCATCTGTATATTGAAATTTTATAGTATTTATATCTTTATTCAGTTATTTCTATGTTCTTTTTTAGTTTTTACAAGCTTTTGTCTACAAATTGTAACAATTTTTAACAATAACGCATTTCTTTCTTTTCAATTACCAAACTCTTCGTCAACTTTATTCTAAATAATTTTTTTTTTTTCGTAATATGCATCGTTTTTCAATTACCTATTATTGAAAAAAAGTTGGAAAAAGATTTTTTTGGCCGAAAACAGAAGATGACTGGACTATAAATAAATTCTGGGCATTTTCAACATCTGGTTCATACAATGAAATGTTACAAGGGCACACGGACACGTTTACAATATTGTAAATAATATCCCCAACATCTGATACATATTTTAATAGAGAATTTTTTATACAGAATGTCCCTTAGTTTAATGTTTTTATCTGATTTATAATAATTTGAAAAAACATTAACTCCTCATCATTTAGTTGTTCAATTTCTTGGTGAAGGAGGAAAAATTAATATGATACGGTCCAAAATTACCAAACACTAGCCAATTATTCTCACAGCCGTATACCAGTTTTATAACTGTTCAATGAGGCAAGTGAATAATTTGTATAAACGTGAATTTCTTTGTGATAACTGAACATAATTGTAAGTGTAAGGTATGAATTCTCATATTAAAAATTAATAGAATCTCTCTATGCGGTATGATATAAACATTTGCCACCTGCTGTTAAAATAATTAACGATATTAACAACGCTTTTTTCGTAATGAATAAGAAACTAAAATTCCGTCTTTGTGATTGATAAACAGCTAAGACCAGCTTTTCATTCATATTGTTCTTATAACATTACATTATACTGACGAGGTACAGAGAGACGAAAATCGGTTCGCACCATTATCATTATGGGATATAACTAGATAAGTATTTGTTTTTTTTTTTGGAAAATCTATATGAATATGTTTTTCTACGAACATTACAAAAATTATTGTCAAAAGTTGAAGCTAGTTAATCATAAGTGATGTTGACAAAATAAATGCACTAGAAGCAAAGGCTTGGCTTGAAAGGTATGGTGAAGAAAATCAACAAACATTCCGTGTCTTAAGAGTCGGTAACATCGGAAACATGATGAGCCAGAAAAAATTGATGGGAAATCGTGAAGGAAAATTGTGAATATCAATATCAATCGAAACGCCATCGACAGTTTTATGAAAAAAATAGTTAGAAACCTTAGAAAATCCCGAAACATTATGGATTCGTATTTGGGAAGGTCCACAGGACTAGTTTAAGGAAAAAATTATAAATAAATGATCCAATAGAAGACAGTTGGAACTGCTGACCATAATCTCCCGATCGGATCCACAGATTGAATACAATACTCCAAGATCTCGAGGGGATCTTGATAAATATTTGACTAATCATTCATTTAATGTTAATTAACTATTAATTTTGATAATATTTATAATATAATAATTATATTTTCCAACACTGTGTACTGCAATCAAATCAACCTTAGAGTCACATCCAAATGAAGTATATAAATAAACGAAACTTTACACAAGATGTAAAATTACCATAATTGTAGATGCATGCGAGCGGCGTCACGTCTTCGTCCAGCCATCAGCAACATCAACATACCATCCCGCTTTTATCCTTCTTCCTCTCGCTTTAATCCACACAGTGAAAATACAAAGTCGCCGACCAGCAACAGGTAGAACTAACCCTAATTTCACTCAGATTATAATTTTTTTTCCTACACAGTAATAAATTCACCAAATCACCAAAAAAAAAACACTAGAAACAATAGTGACGAAGACTCAGATACGACCGTTGCTACTGCAAGATGTATAGGAGAGAAGAAGCGGTTTTCTTGAAGGTTGCGAAGACTTGATATTATTAAAACTATGAAGATGGTGTCCGGACCGCGAGCACTACGATATCTGCACGCATAACCGCTATACTAGTCATGCAAGTAGTGTTAACCGACGACGAAGGCCCGGCCGATATACTTTGGGGGGGCACATTTCATTATACAGAGTGCAACTACGTACCCAGGTGATGGTACTGAACTGATGCTGGCCGGCGGATACTAACAGGAAAAATCGTTTGTTTATGTTTTTGGGTGAAAATAAATAGACAATTAATTCGAATCTCTCTCATTTTACGAATGATTATAATTAAATTGCAGAGCAAGCATATTTTAAAGAAATTTTAATAACATCACTGTTGAAAATCATTGTATGTTAAGTAAACTGCAATATATATATAGTATACAAAAGCCCAATGTTCGAAATAGTTCTGCATAACACAAACTAAAGCAATTTTGCAAACTTGGCAATTTCCAGTTTTACATATTTTATGAATAAAATCAGCGGCGGCTAATTCATAAGCGCTGCAGAGCTTAAGAATTAAAAATAATGATATTTACATAATTTAAATAATAATAATAATACCAAATTGCTTATTATTTATTCAAAAGAAAATTTTTAATACTTCGTAGTCGCACTACGTTCATAAACAACGAGCTATACAAGGAAAATTGGAATAGATGCAAAACCAATTATTGGGACAACCTACAAGGGCTGGGACTGGCAAAGACTCTTCTGGAAAGTATCAACCAAGTAAGAACAATCTACGAATACAAACAGATGTTCTATCGGGGCACTGTAGGCTCCACAAACACCTGAAGACCGACAAAACCTCTGTGCAACTCCAAAGCACTACACCTGGGTGCGTATGAAATTGAAGATATCTGGCAATTGAAACCATCCCACATTCTAGACTTTTTAAAAGGATTGATGGATCAGCTTCAAGGGGACACAATAGATCCTTTCGATCGCAGTGTATACGAGGCCCCAAATCCACACATACATACATACATAGTGAAGTCCAGACCAGTCGAATAATCTACCTACCATTCAATTCAAACTGAAATAAACGAAGGTGTTCTGTATGCTCTTTCTATAACCCACATCATAGTATCGGTGTACACTGCAACATCTTGTTGATAAAACTCGAAAATAAACTTTCAATTCCATATTACAAAAATAAAGGATCATGATTGAACTTGTGGCATCTGTACCCTCAAAATAATTTCAAGTAGATTCTTATTTAATGATTTCTTAGTATGGTAGCCATTGAAGAAGCATTTGTGAATGTCTTTGATAAGTTTTTTTCCCTTCATCAATCTTCATGTTTTCGTTATATACATTTAAAAAAAAGGTATGGAAATATTTTGATTTGATTTTATTTCTACAAAGTTTTTTGAACGTCTAGGTATATAGTGAGTGTTCAATCCCTGCGAATCCACATTCGCCTTTGAAAGCGAAGCGGTTTGGACTGGAAACAGGTCACCTCCATTCTGTTTTTGTTTTGTGTTGGTGTTAATTCTTTAGTCAAAGATTTTATAGCAGCGGGATACTCAATTTGAGACAGTTTCCGATACAAACTGAGTGGTAGTTTCAACTCCGCTGTAATAAAATAGATCCAAGTTGAAACTTTGTGTAAAGCTTGTTGAGGTTTATCACTGACGCGATTTTTGCCAACTATATGAGTCCAAGAGCTCGTGGTTACGTACAGAAGGACGGGCCCAAATATATACGTTTCTTTTAGTATCGAAATGGACATTTAACAAAGACAGCAGAATTTCTATAAGGGGAATTTCTTCGAAAATCTTCCAAAATACGTAAAATTTATTAGCACGAGCCGCCGCTGCTAATATAATGTTTATTTAATGCTAAGAGGAAGTATCATCTATGCACATATCACGCTAAATGGTTTCCTGATTCTGTATACTTAGGGGCAACTACCCCTCGGGTTATTTAGTCTTCAGAAAATTGGAGAACAGTAGGGGAGAAAATGGATATGAAAAAAGTCGAATTATGATTTTTTTTTTAATAAAATTAAACAGATAAACTTATACACTGATATCATATGATTACACTAGTCAACAAAAGGTTTGTTTCTACTTCGCGAATAATTTGTAATATTATTTGAAAAATGAAAACAAATGAAATGTTTATTTGTAACTTTAAGTATGTTAAATTGGAAAAATTATCGTTTAAATCTAATCATTAATGGCCTATTCAAATAGAAAAACGTTTTTCAGTGACTGTACGTTGAAATATTACGCTCATATGTATGGATGAGAGTACCTAATACATTATGTATATTCAGGCATGAAGGTACATTAGTAGAAATTACTTTGATGTCAGTAATAGTTAATAACCGCTTTACATCAATTGAATGCATTGAATTTTGGAAAAATTTATACACGAAAATATACTTAGTAGTATTTAAAGATGAATAAATACCATGTTAAATCTCACAATTTATTAAATTAGTTATACGGACATGTAGCTTTGACATTCGACGTTATGACTAAGGCTCGGCTTCATGTACATAGTTAAGAAATGTGCGCGTACCTGGGTTGCTACTTAAGTATTAAAATATGGCAACACCGATGCGAATATGTCAAACTTCACATTGCCATAATGAAGTTTGACATTTTAAATGGTGAACGTACCGTCGTCAAACGAGTGCCATTTGAGAGCAGTTAACAATGGAAAATAAGATAGTTATGTACAAAATAAAAAGCATTAAGAACCTATAGCATAGAGCTCTGTGGTTCAGTAAACCATCGAACACCAAGATACTGCAAACTAATAGCTAATGCTCCATGGTTTATAAGCAACCACACATTACACACAGACCTCGGTATCCCAACCATCAGACATGAGCGATAAGAGAAACGAAAACCACAAAAATCCACTAATATCCAAGCATTTCACTGATCCAATGGAACAGAGAAGATTAAAAAGACAGAAGACCCTAATAGATTGATCTACGGAGACCCATCAGTGGATGAAGCCCGCCTAAAGTCATTTACTTATTACTTTGTATTTTTTGAGTAGATTGTGCGTGTTATGACTTTCGACGTGGATTAGACCAACAGCAGTATGCCGATCAACTCATTTCGACTTTTGGTGATGAAGCACTTCGCTACAGGATGAATTTCTTGAAGGTCGTCCAAAATACGCCATACAATCCTTGTATGATTTCTTCTTATTCCCTCAGATCAAAAATCAATTGCGAGGTCAATGTTTTCCTACATTTGAAGAAGCAGTTGATGCGTTAAAATTACATGTCTTGGAGGTACCACAATCGGAATAGACAATTGGTTAAAACGCTAGCAAAAGTGGAGAATATTTTAAAAAACAATGAAGCCATATTCAACTATAAATATTTGTTCTAAATTGTCTTTTTACAGTATACATTTGTAAAAAGAAAAACTACGTTCTACGTCAATTGAAATAATCGGCACAGATTATAATGCTTACAGTAGATTGTAGACCTAGAAGATATTTTTCTTCTGTTTCTTAAATACGTAGATTCCTCCCAAAGACCCAATTCCCAAGGGAGGGCAGAACATTCGAAGAGTAGATGCTCTGGCAGAATCTGCACTTGTGGTCCTCTACCACACCTATCGTCTTAAGATTATATTTGACGTGGCATTGAATTGTCAGCAGAGAGACCAATAGTTCGATGTCGTTTGTGATTACCACGAGCATTTCCTCAAACTTCTTAGCTGAAATGGATATGAATGTTTCGGATTGTTTTAAGCCTGGCGTGTTTGGAAGAGGATACAAGTTTAGCAGTGCCTCTAAGGCTGCGGCGGAGCACGTTTTCTTTCCCCCGTACTATCCAAGCCGATCAGTTTTTAAATAAAGACTATTGAGTGCAGTGAATTGAATTAGGATATAATGTGTTTGTACATCATCAATGTGGAAAAGAAACTGGTTAACGAAGTCTGTAAAATTCATAATACATACTACAAAAATAAAATTTTCGCCCAACTCATCATCTCGAATTAATTGTAATTGTCTTGTACTTACATATTTCAAATATAAATGAGTTTTTGACCGGACTATTTACAAATGGAAAATAATTTCCCGAGTTTCTTAAACTTCCAAGGATTAAGAGAAGTTATCTCTAAAGAAATATAAGCGGCATAATCCGAGACCTTTAATCACACCTTTTTTACTTTAAACACTGGTATTAATTTGGCAAATTTTAATCTTTTGTCTTATTAATTCCAGAATCATAAATTTCACAATTTCACCTAAACTTCTGATTTTTATTTCAAGTTAATGATAATTCGAAAAATAATTGTTCTGTATAATGAATATTCATCGATTTGAGTAACTTTTTTCACTTGGAATAATTATGGATTTGTGCTGATCTAAATTAAGAAGAACAACTAGACTTTTTCTTGAATTTTAGGTACGCCTTGTATAGAATCATTTCAAAACTACGATACTGATAGCAAAAACTATACGTTAAATATGTAATCTCTGATTCACGCTTTAGTAATTTTGTAATTTCAAGAAAAAAACTATAAAAAATATATTAGGAAGTGGTTCAAGGTTTCCATGACAAACTTTTACGATTTTAGGTAGATAACTAAATATGGGAGTCACACCTGTCCCAATATCTTATCAATATCAACTATTCATTGATATTTATTAAAGACAAACTATTTCGATATCATCATCCAAAAGAAGGGATCAACCATGTTGAGTTTCTAAAAGAATTGAAAGGAAAATATGACCTCTATTTATTTATTTTTGGTACGTTGTGATGGCGTTTAAAAATTTCAATCATTATGTGCTGAATAAAATTCAATATTTCCAAAAATACGTACATAGACAAAAGGTCACTTTTTTACAATCGCTGGTTGATAATTTCAACTCATTATGTGGTCAATTAATTTCAATATTTCAAAAAATACGTATAAATACAAAAGGTCACTCCCTTCCAATCGCTAATTAATAATTTCAACTCATAATGTGTTCAAATAAATTCAAAATTTCCAAAAATACGTACGTACACAAAAGATCACTTTTTTACAATCGCTAGTTGATAATTGCAACTCAATTATGTGCTCAATTAATTTCAATATTTCAAAAAATACGTATAAAGACAAAAGGTAACTTTTTTACAATCGCTAGTTAATAATTTCAACTCATAATGTATTCAAATAAATTCAAAATTTCAAAAAATACGTACGTACACAAAAGATCACTTTTTTATAATCGCTAGTTAATAATTTCAACTCAATATGTGCTCAATTAATTTCAATAAATACGTATAAAGTCAAAGGTCACTCCCTTACAATTGCTAGTTAATAATTTCAACTCATAATATGTTCAAATAAATTCAAAATGTCAAAACATACGTACGTACACAAAAGATCACTTTTTCACAATCGCTAGTTGATAATTTCAACTCAATTAATTTCAATATTTCAAAAAATACGTATAAAGACAAAAGGTCACTCTCTTCCAATCGCTAATTAATAATTTCAACTCATAATGTGTTCAAATAAATTCAAAATGTCAAAACATACGTACGTACACAAAAGATCACTTTTTCACAATTGCTAGTTAATAATTTCAACTCATATTATGTTCAAATAAATTCAAAATTTCCAAAAATACGTACGTACACAAAAGATCACTTTTTTACAATCGCTAGTTGATAATTTCAACTCATTATGTGGTCAATTAATTTCAATATTTCAAAAAATACGTATAAATACAAAAGGTCACTCTCTTCCAATCGCTAATTAATAATTTCAACTAATAATGTGCTCAAATAAATTCAAAATGTCAAAACATACGTACGTACACAAAAGATCACTTTTTTACAATCGCTAGTTGATAATTTCAACTCATTTATGTGCTCAATTAATTTCAATATTTCAAAAAATACGTATAAAGACAAAAGGTCACTTTTTTACAATCGCTGGTTGATAATTTCAACTCATTATGTGGTCAATTAATTTCAATATTTCAAAAAATACGTATAAATACAAAAGGTCACTCTCTTCCAATCGCTAATTAATAATTTCAACTCATAATGTATTCAAATAAATTCAAAATTTCCAAAAATACGTACGTACACAAAAGATCACTTTTTCACAATCGCTAGTTGATAATTTCAACTCAATTATGTGCTCAATTAATTTCAATATTTCAAAAAATATGTATAAAGACAAAAGGTCACTCCCTTCCAATCGCTAATTAATAATTTCAACTCATTTTGTGCTCAATTTATTTCAATATTTCAAAAAATATGTATAAAGACAAAGGTCACTCCCTTACAATCGCTAGTTATTAATTTCAACTCATAATGTGTTCAAATAAATTCAAAATGTCAAAACATACGTACGTACACAAAAGGTCACTCCCTTACAATCGCTAATTAATAATTTCAACTCATTTTGTGCTCAATTTATTTCAATATTTCAAAAAATACGTATAAATACAAAAGGTCACTCCCTTCCAATCGCTAATTAATAATTTCAACTCATAATGTGTTCAAATAAATTAAAAATTTCCAAAAATACGTACGTACACAAAAGATCACTTTTTCACAATCGCTAGTTGATAATTTCAACTCAATTATGTGCTCAATTAATTTCAATATTTCAAAAAATACGTATAAATACAAAAGGTCACTCCCTTCCAATCGCTAATTAATAATTTCAACTCATAATGTATTCAAATAAATTAAAAATTTCCAAAAATACGTACGTACACAAAAGATCACTTTTTCACAATCGCTAGTTGATAATTTCAACTCAATTATGTGCTCAATTAATTTCAATATTTCAAAAAATACGTATAAAGACAAAAGGTCACTTTTTTACAATCGCTAGTTAATAATTTCAACTCATAATGTATTCAAATAAATTAAAAATTTCCAAAAATACGTACGTACACAAAAGATCACTTTTTCACAATCGCTAGTTGATAATTTCAACTCAATTATGTGCTCAATTAATTTCAATATTTTAAAAAATACGTATAAATACAAAAGGTCACTCCCTTCCAATCGCTAATTAATAATTTCAACTCATAATGTGTTCAAATAAATTCAAAATTTCCAAAAATACGTACGTACACAAAAGGTCACTTTTTCACAATCGCTAGTTGATAATTTCAACTCAATTATGTGCTCAATTAATTTCAATATTTCAAAAAATACGTATAAAGACAAAAGGTCACTTTTTTACAATCGCTGGTTGATAATTTCAACTCATTTATGTGCTCAATTAATTTCAATGTTTCAAAAAATACGTATAAAGACAAAAGGTCACTTTTTTACAATCGCTGGTTCATAATTTCAACTCATTATGTGGTCAATTAATTTCAATATTTCAAAAAATACGTATAAAGACAAAAGGTCACTTTTTCACAATCGCTAGTTGATAATTTCAACTCAATTATGTGCTCAATTAATTTCAATATTTCAAAAAATACGTATAAATACAAAAGGTCACTCCCTTCCAATCGCTAATTAATAATTTCAACTCATTTTGTGCTCAATTTATTTCAATATTTCAAAAAATATGTATAAAGACAAAGGTCACTCCCTTACAATCGCTAGTTATTAATTTCAACTCATAATGTGTTCAAATAAATTCAAAATGTCAAAACATACGTACGTACACAAAAGGTCACTCCCTTACAATCGCTAATTAATAATTTCAACTCATTTTGTGCTCAATTTATTTCAATATTTCAAAAAATACGTATAAATACAAAAGGTCACTCCCTTCCAATCGCTAATTAATAATTTCAACTCATAATGTGTTCAAATAAATTAAAAATTTCCAAAAATACGTACGTACACAAAAGATCACTTTTTCACAATCGCTAGTTGATAATTTCAACTCAATTATGTGCTCAATTAATTTCAATATTTCAAAAAATACGTATAAATACAAAAGGTCACTCCCTTCCAATCGCTAATTAATAATTTCAACTCATAATGTGTTCAAATAAATTAAAAATTTCCAAAAATACGTACGTACACAAAAGATCACTTTTTCACAATCGCTAGTTGATAATTTCAACTCAATTATGTGCTCAATTAATTTCAATATTTCAAAAAATACGTATAAATACAAAAGGTCACTCCCTTCCAATCGCTAATTAATAATTTCAACTCATAATGTGTTCAAATAAATTAAAAATTTCCAAAAATACGTACGTACACAAAAGATCACTTTTTCACAATCGCTAGTTGATAATTTCAACTCAATTATGTGCTCAATTAATTTCAATATTTTAAAAAATACGTATAAATACAAAAGGTCACTCCCTTCCAATCGCTAATTAATAATTTCAACTCATAATGTGTTCAAATAAATTCAAAATTTCCAAAAATACGTACGTACACAAAAGGTCACTTTTTCACAATCGCTAGTTGATAATTTCAACTCAATTATGTGCTCAATTAATTTCAATATTTCAAAAAATACGTATAAAGACAAAAGGTCACTTTTTTACAATCGCTGGTTGATAATTTCAACTCATTTATGTGCTCAATTAATTTCAATGTTTCAAAAAATACGTATAAAGACAAAAGGTCACTTTTTTACAATCGCTGGTTCATAATTTCAACTCATTATGTGGTCAATTAATTTCAATATTTCAAAAAATACGTATAAAGACAAAAGGTCACTTTTTCACAATCGCTAGTTGATAATTTCAACTCAATTATGTGCTCAATTAATTTCAATATTTCAAAAAATACGTATAAATACAAAAGGTCACTCCCTTCCAATCGCTAATTAATAATTTCAACTCATTTTGTGCTCAATTTATTTCAATATTTCAAAAAATATGTATAAAGACAAAGGTCACTCCCTTACAATCGCTAGTTATTAATTTCAACTCATAATGTGTTCAAATAAATTCAAAATGTCAAAACATACGTACGTACACAAAAGGTCACTCCCTTACAATCGCTAATTAATAATTTCAACTCATTTTGTGCTCAATTTATTTCAATATTTCAAAAAATACGTATAAATACAAAAGGTCACTCCCTTCCAATCGCTAATTAATAATTTCAACTCATAATGTGTTCAAATAAATTAAAAATTTCCAAAAATACGTACGTACACAAAAGATCACTTTTTCACAATCGCTAGTTGATAATTTCAACTCAATTATGTGCTCAATTAATTTCAATATTTCAAAAAATACGTATAAATACAAAAGGTCACTCCCTTCCAATCGCTAATTAATAATTTCAACTCATAATGTGTTCAAATAAATTAAAAATTTCCAAAAATACGTACGTACACAAAAGATCACTTTTTCACAATCGCTAGTTGATAATTTCAACTCAATTATGTGCTCAATTAATTTCAATATTTCAAAAAATACGTATAAATACAAAAGGTCACTCCCTTCCAATCGCTAATTAATAATTTCAACTCATAATGTGTTCAAATAAATTCAAAATTTCCAAAAATACGTACGTACACAAAAGATCACTTTTTCACAATCGCTAGTTGATAATTTCAACTCAATTATGTGCTCAATTAATTTCAATATTTCAAAAAATACGTATAAAGACAAAAGGTCACTTTTTTACAATCGCTAGTTAATAATTTCAACTCATAATGTATTCAAATAAATTCAAAATTTCAAAAAATACGTACGTACACAAAAGATCACTTTTTCACAATCGCTAGTTGATAATTGCAACTCAATTATGTGCTCAATTAATTTCAATATTTCAAAAAATACGTATAAAGACAAAAGGTCACTTTTTTACAATCGCTAGTTAATAATTTCAACTCATAATGTATTCAAATAAATTCAAAATTTCAAAAAATACGTACGTACACAAAAGATCACTTTTTTATAATCGCTAGTTAATAATTTCAACTCATTTTGTGTTCAATTAATTTCAATATTTTCAAAAATACCTAAGTAGACAAAAGGTGACTCCATTGCAATCGCTAGTTAATAATTTCAACTCAATATGTGCTCAATTAATTTCAAAAAATACGTATAAAGACAAAGGTCACTCCCTTACAATCGCTAGTTAATAATTTCAACTCATAATATGTTCAAATAAATTCAAAATTTCAAAAAATACGTACGTACACAAAAGGTCACTCCCTTACAATCGCTAATCATTTAACTGGACTAGTGTTTCATTCACAATATCCACAGGCGTGTGGAATTTTTAATTTTCTTTATTTTATATGAAATTGTGTGGAAAAGCAGGAATCTCGGTAGGCGAATAAAATCCACTCATACTTGAAATAAAAATTTTGTTATTTTTTTAATTGTGAAAATTTAACCATAATCTATTATTACTTGAATTTTTTACGTATTCATAACTATTAAATATTTCTAACTACATACTTACCACCTCGAATAAGAATCCCTCTTATCGGGTACATACTCTCTGGTGTCAATTTTTAAAACTGGACATATGTACATTGTTAAATTTGGAAAATGTTGAAGAAGTTTTTATTCATAATCATACAAATTGTAATTCTGAAATGTTACTCTGTTTACCACCGAACAATATACAGTAAAAAAAAAAATGAGGATCTATTGTGCTCATTCGTTTCAAAAAGTTCAGGACAAAGGATAACTCTTCATCTTCTATTTCATACGCTCCCAGGTATAATGCTCTAAAGATCCGATGTCTTCCCCACTTTGAGGAAATGTAGATAGAAGCTGCATAACAGAATATGCAAGTTGCAAAATTTACCTGTCCCTATCCACCTTCTTTTCTAATATTTGTTCTTTCCATTATCCTGTAGTCGTTTCCACAAGTCCTGTGAAGGGTTCATAATAATCTTCTATTTGCTTCTACTGCTTAGTTTTGGAGTAATTTTTTCTCAACTTCAAACTTTTACAGTATTTCGTTCTGAGGCTTACCCATAGAAAGGTTTTGGTTCACCTCTGGCGCTTTCCAATAATATATGGTTGGTAGTCTTTGTATCTTCAACAGATTAATTCTTGTCGTGTACAGACTTATACTTCTAATACCCCAAACCACTATCCCTTACGTGATGATTGGTGTCACTACTGTGGTGTACACCCACAGCAGGATCTTTGGGTTACAAGCCTGATTCTTATCAGCGAAGTTTCTACATACCATCGAAGCTTTCGTGGTTCGACTGGTTATCTTGTTTGTTCCGGACGATTTTACTATCTAGAGTGAGTCTTTAAGATTTCCTCTTTGGTTCCCAGTCAATATCTTGTTCATCTAAATTGATGGACTTGGATAAAAAGTCTTTTCTTCTAGTTAATAGGTAGGTATTGATCGGGATGACATTTAGTTTCACCGATCGACATTACCTTCTTGAATATTTTAGTCCTCTTTGAGGTATGTCACAGACTGTATTCTCAAAAACATGAAACGTCGGTTCAGAATAAACTAGAGATAATACAGGCTTGGGTTGATGAGAAAACCTGTACTAGATTTTGTTTTTTGTCTTTGTAAGTTTCAACAAACTATGGTTTTTAGAGATATCGTTAAGTGAAACCGCTAGATCATAGATAATATTTTGAAACTCTAAATTTAGTAATGTACATATGTAAAGTTGTAATATCCGCCACTTTGGCGCCGTCATCTATGGAACTTACCTGAAACAAGACATTAATTTCTTATGAACAAATTAATAAAATACGCCCGTACAGCATTCCAATAGATTTTTAGATAATTCGAGTGTGAAAGTATTCATTTCATTGTCTGGATATTGTCTTGTCGACAAGACGGTATGTTGAGTAATCAGATAAGATTTGTACTCGTTGGCATTTAGTATTAATACAATGTTTCATTCCGGGGTTTTCATTAGCTGTACGTATAAAGATACAACTTCGTTTATTCCGCGGGTATTTCAATAAAAAAGTACTTGCCGATGTTGATTGTGTATATACAATGCGTCTCAAAGAGTTGTATATCAATTTGGATCACCATATAGATCTTCACCCATATTAATTTTTTTTAAATGCATCTAGCACTATGGAACTGTGTCAAATATAGTACGATACGTTTGACAACGGCTTTATTTGTGATTTATCAAGTTTTTTCTTACATGAAAATCATTAAGTTAGCGTAAACAGTCATGGTATACTTCAACTCAAAAAAGACTTATGAACCAGAATAATGAGGTCCGGTCCTGGAGAAACAGAAGGCAAGACGCGTTAATGTATATCCAAGATTAAAGTCAAATACCCTCGAATACAAGGGTCAAAAATTTTAAGATACACGTTACAGAATAGAAACTACAGTGATAGTGATGTAAATGGTCTAAGAAAAACTACTGCTCAAAGGAAAAATCATAAAAATGGTTCGTCGACCAAGTGGTCAAAATTTGTTATAGCGATTCAACTGGAACAGGTCCGTATCTAAGGGAAAATAAATAAAAGCAGATAATGATGGCTTCTAGGTTGGGTAGGGGCTGAACCGCCAAGTTACTTCTCCAAAAAATACTGGGAAATTCGAACAGCATCGAAAAATCCAATGAACTAAACATTAAAATGCAGTCGGAGATGGCGAAAACAAAAAAAATAGAGCCAGGAACTCAAAGTAACAAAGCTTGATACAAATATGAATAAATATATGATTATAACTAGACAACAAAGTGTACCAGAAGATTTGAAAATTCTTATATGAAAGAATGGTTACTGAATCAGCTCCCAATTTTTCCAAATTTCGCTAAAAATGTTAAATTAGCCTCAATTGAGGTACATTCTTCTCTATAAATGGAATAACCCACTCTCCAAAAGCTCCCACAACGTCTTTTGTATAATGAGCAGCTGCTATATGTAGCCAAAAACACAAAATGTTCTTCTGGATGGTTTTTCTTCAACATCTGCATCAGTCTCTTTCTTTTTCATATATTTTGGCTGTTACAGGATTTCCAGAAGAACCCATCTACGCCGAAGAACGACCATCAGAAGATATCGCCAACTATAATAACACTTTCGAGTGAAACTTTCTTTTTTTTTTGAAATACTTTTCTGAATTTATTCCCTGACTAACTGAATCCCAGTTTTCCGTGAGCCGCTTAAAGCAAAGCTTTTCTCTAACTTTTATTTTTATGAAATGTTTTTTTTTTGACACATTTTCGAACAAACTATTAAGTTGGTGGTAATTTTTCGTTAGTACAACGTAATAAACTTGGAATTTATTGTATAATTATAGTTTTATTCTAAATTTTTTCATTAATCGCCAGTACTAATAACAATACATTTGTATAAATGTTGCGGTACCGCCGCTGCTGTCAAACGTTAAACAGTACTTTGCTCGGTTTTGACCAAGGTCGTCCGGGTGCCCACTCTTGTCAGGAATCCACAGATAGAAAACGAACAAAGGGCCCGTGGGCTGATACCAGCACGTCCCTCGTTTGGCTCTCCCCACTTTTTTTATCAGTATCGGACTAGATACCCAAAATTATTCGTTTGAATAATATAATTTTAGAAAAACCAAAATCGGGTCATTGATTGAGAATGGTTTTTGAAGATTATCGAAAATTTCGTGATTAGAAATTACCAAAAGTAAAATGTCCATCGATTTCTTACTTATCACAAAATCATCAATTGAAATACAGTCACAGTTTCATATGGAAACCTCTCCAAGATTAGAAATCATTCGTGGTTTTCGAAAACAAGTCGGATGTTTGCTATTTGCATTGATCTTTGTCTTTTCTTAGGTTGACTTGGTCTTTCTGATATTTTCATCGAGCTCCCCATCTGACTGACCGATCCAGGAAATTCCAAGTAAATTTCTTAACGGTCCCACTGATTATTGTTACCTGTCCACTACCCTTGACACTAAGACTAGTGCCCGTAGTTTTTACAAATTGGTGTGTACACCAAGCAAGATGCGAATCAAGAAACGTGTAAGACCTTTTCTCAGTTAGGTAATAGAACCCGAATCGAAATATTAACAACCAAAAGAATATTGAGAACGAATGAAACGAAAACGTTAAGATCCATTAAGGAATGGGTCTCAGAGATAGAATGAGAAGTCAGGATGGAGATATTAAACAGGATCATGTCGAAATAACTGTGGAAAACATGAGCAGAATAGACGAAAAACTCAGAAACCCGAAGGCTCTTAGGAGGAAGTTTAATATTCCGAATCAAACAGGACAGGTTCCTATTAAATGAAAGGGAAAGTTATTTTTCATTTGGAAATTATCAACTAAGACTAATGTATATTTTATTTCGGAATATTTAGTATTAAATTACGGATCTGTCACTTTTTCAGATATCTCCGACTCTTTGGCCGTTTACTATATCGAATGTCACGCGGGAGATCGCGATCTTTTGCTTGTGGGATGGACTATGAAGAAAGTATTTGCTAGTGCTTCATCAGTGGCGTATAGTTTTACAATATTTCGTATAAAAAGTTCGCCCCTGTTAGAAGGGATGGAATATTCATTCCTTAGGAAAATCCATCATACTTAGGAGCGGTAGCATAACATAAAGTGAGACGAAACTAAGAAAACCAGTTCCTTGGCCTCATCAAAGATGTGATCACCAAACATTCGTCTGCTCTGTCCGATGGTTTTATGAGGAAAATTCTTCTGCAGACTGTCAATTTTCAGAGGAACGCCAGTGGTGTGTAATTTCCTTTCTGCAGTTATTGGTCGCTGGTTTTTTGAGAAAAATAAAATGCTAGTGAAATAAATTCCGGTACGTGAACATCCTGCAGGACATTTTCTCCACAGCTAAATGATTTGGACTTCTTCTTCTACTGTCTTGCACCTACAGTGCGTTGGCGATTATCTTATCATCACGTAAATATTAATAAAGTAATATAAGAAATGTATCCGATAACAAATTGTTGGATGCACTTGAAAGCATTGAAATTACTAGATGTAAAAGTAGCTTAAATAGGGACAAAGGACCTATTCCTTACAGCCCACTCTATAGTTTAGTAGTCAAGGAATGAATGTGAGGATGTGAATGTTCGCGGGAGAAGGTTTATAGGTGGGAAAAATTAGTATAAAACAGGTAAGCCAAATCAATAGATTTCAGTTTATCTTCTGTCTCTGAAGACGATAACTTGGTTATCGAAATGCCTTTGTTTTAGTTGTTAGAAAGATAAGTTAATGGGTCAAAGTCAAAAATTGAATAAGACTTTTATTCCTGAGGGAATTGCAAAAAGGCATAAAGACAAACATAACACCAGTTACCATGAAAAACATTAGCAAAGTTTTACTGTTGGGGTTCATAAATGATAAAATCACTCCGAGTGCTACTGATTCTATAATAAAGAAGACTTCAATAGTAAATAAGAATATTAATATTTTTCTCTATCTAGAGAGAAGTCCTAAAACTAAAATTATGAGAAACAAAATGAAACGTTTTGAAACTGATATTATTAAAAATTGTTTTTATTTTCCGTTTTAATTCTCTAGTTACATATCATCTAATAGATTAACAAATATATATGTTGGCTGATGTTCCGGCGATCCGTAGATGACATGTGTACGTCTCTGGATGCAATTTCGTGGTTCCTTGCAACGGGGCATTATCCACAAGTTTGATGTAGGTACAATTAATCAGTCCCCGGAATGTAGTTGTGACTCCCACAATCTTTCAGCTGAAATATCCCTGAAAAGCAACTGAAACACGGGGTTTCTTTATGCTTGGAAATAAGCCTATTTCTAGCTCATACACAAAGCTAGTGTTCTATACAACCTGTTGGAAAAACAAGTTTTTGAAAATTCGCTATATTATAATTCCGAAAAGTATTTATGCAAGTCCAGTGTTTTTTTTTTGGTCTACGCCTCTCTTTCCTTCGATCTTTCCTTGGGGGTATTGTATATCTTTCTCTTCTAAGAACATGACCCAATTATACAACCTTTCGTATTTTGATCAATTTGAACAACTCTCTCACAGTCCCAGCTCTTCTTAATACATCCTCGTTCCTCCTCACTCTGTCTGTCCATGATATACGCAACATTCTTCGAAGGGTCCACATTTCCAAGGCTTCTAGTTTATTGATGAACGATATCTTTGACCATTCTATCAACATCGGTTTGAATTTAATGAATGCCTGTCTTGCGTGTTCAATGCGGCATTTAATTTCCTGCTGAGGGTCCCATTTCTTATTTATAGTTGCTCGCTGGATGACATGAACAATGTCAGTAAGACATCGACAGGTATATTTGAAAGAATTATATTCTCAATGTATTGAGAATGAGCGACGCCACCTACATAATTTACTCCTCAAAACATTGTTTCATAATGTAACGCTTAGCGTAGAGAGGAACGTTTAAATCGTATTCTATTCTACTGAAAGTTGTTGAAGCTGAAATAAGATAAAGCTGGATAAATGCCAGGAGATTAATTAAGCTACGTCTAACTTCATGGGAATTATTATGGCACATACTAAACATAAACATTAAAACGAGAAAATAAATATCAAGTTATGCATGGTGAGTTCCATTGACGCATATAGTTTCCTAGTTTGCAGGTACGAATCGTTGAGCAATTAATTTACTACAAAAAGAATTCATTCGTCATTTTCAATTTCGGCTATGCATTTTTAAAATTTTTCAAATGTTTAAGAGGTGATTCAGTCGACCACCAGGTGTGAAGTGTAAGTTTTCTGCTTGTACTTCGGACGTTCTTTGTTTGCCGTCAGTTACAACGAAGGAAGCACCTTCGAACTCTTGCTATTCGGAATCTTTGGAAGACTTTGAAAAGGAGCTGGAAGATTTAATTTTAGGTATGTGTGTATGGAAAATGCGTTAATAAAATAGGCAACAATGTAGAAAAATAGTCAAAAGTGATGTATGTTGAGGCAAGCAGTGACAATTTTGAACTCTCTCTCTCTCTCTCTAGCAGACAATTTGCAACTGCTTTTATAATATCGAGTTTAGCAGTTTCTGTCATGAAGCATGGATTATGAAGCTCACGAACATTAGAATCTGTCTATGGTGATGATGGTGGTATGAGCGATTCAAAAGTTTGAATAATTGTCTATTTTCCATAGTCAAAAATGTTGAGTTCTCCTTGACAAAACAAATTTCTCCTTCAATATTAAATGAAACATTTGTGAAAAGATGACATAAAAACGAGCTTACGGTTTTTTCCTGATCACAGGCCAACTTTTTATTTTTAACATCAGGTATGGGCAACCTTTGACATGCTGAGGGCCAAACTTTAGCGTGCAAAACGTTCGCGGGCCGCGTTTAAAAGTACTTAGTGCATTTTAATGTAGTGATAATATTTTTTTGCGATATGAAATAATACGACAATGTTATTATTGTATTATGTATTTATTATTGACATGTATGTGTATATTGACAATGTGATTATTGTATTTATTAAAATAACAAAATGAAATTTTAAAAAATGGTACAACATTATAATTAAATAGTTACATTTGCAATTGTTGCAAACTACAAAAGTTAAATACACCGAAATTAATGAGACACTTGAGCTTCAATTTGGGAAACTAATCCATCGATATTTGGATGAATTCCACTGATACAAAGACGTAAAGAATTTTCCAAATTATCGTCAGTCAGCCTTGTACGATGTGTTGATTTATTAACTTTCATCAATGAAAAGAACTGTTCGCATTTATAAGTACTGCCAAACGCAGAAATCAATCTTCTTGCGAATTTTCTAAGCTGCGGTAAATTGTCTTCCTCTAGGTATTTTTTGTAGAAATCGCACAGCTCTACGTCGTCAAATTTGGATTTTAGGAATCTCGATTAACTCCATTTGTAAGTGTATTGGAGCGTTTTGTACATTACATTTTGTAGGAGTAGCAAATAAATTGAAACATTCTTCCATGTTTTCGAAGTCGCTAAATCTGTTCGAAAATTGTTCCGACAGTAACTTGAGTTCTTCAGCATATTGAGCATAAGCAATATTTTCATACGCAGAGAGCGTGTTGACTGTTACCAGACTGCATCTGTGACTCCCACAAGCGTAGTTTGATCTGAAACGCTTTCAAATGGCTGTACAAATCATTTACTAACTGTCCTTGTTTTTGGAGTTTCAAATTTAAATCATTCAAATAGCCTGTAAGATCGACCAGAAATGCTAAATCACATATCCATTTTGGGTCACTCAATTCAGATAGTGTCTTATCTTTTATTTTCATAAAGTTTAAAGATATGTACTAGTATAAGTATATGTACTAGTACTAAGTATAAGTACTTAGTTTAGTGTAATATTTTTTTAATTGGGTTTTTCCAAAATGTCTCGCGGGCTGGATCATATTTTACACGGGGCCGGATCCGGCCCGCGGGCCGGTGGTTGCCCATATGTGGTTTACATCCACCTTACTCTATGTTTTTTTCACGAAAATTGAAATAGTTGGTCGAAAGAATACTAGAAAATACAACAAACCTTAAACCAAACGCACAGAGGGCAGTAGGACCAAAAAAAATTGTTTGAGAGCTCGATCTCAGCGTCTTAGGACAACATTAAATATTCAGATACATTTTGGTATCATTACCTTCGAGATTGTAAGCTTTTTTTCTATAGTTTTTTTATTAATAATGTTTTGGTAATCTATTATCTATTTTTTGTTCATGAAAATATCATTCTAATATCCTTTTTTTAGCGTAGCTTCCTCCTTCAAAAGTCTAGTTGAAATTACATTTAAAATCATAAAAAAATTCCCAAATGTTTATTATTTATAACAAATATTAATATTTTCTAACAAAATTGGAAATTTAAAGATTATCTACGATTAAAATTTTTATGCTTTGTTTTCCTAAAACTAAAAAATATGTTTGAAAAGCGACTAAAAATATAAAGATTAAAATTTAAGTTAAGTGATATTTTCTTATCATCAAACTTTCCATGTTGAAGTTTCCACTATTAACCTCGTTTGATACAAAGCGTTTTGATAGTAAAGAACTGGAACAAAACGATTATAGCAGATAGCCTTGCGAAAATACTGAAATATATTAATGCGGGTAAGTTTGTTTCGATAAGAGTTAGTTTCACACTATTTTTCAATATGTTCTTGAAAATGAAATTATTTCATTATTTACAATATATTTTATATAAACTTTATTTACATAACTAGTAAATAAAAGTATAGGAAAAGAATTAGTACTGAATTTTCACATTGCTTGTTGCTGACAGCTCTCACAGTCTCATCAAATTGATTGCCGAATTGCATTCGGCAATCAAGCGATTTATGGGAGTCTAATAGTTCAAACAACCTGTTCGTAGCGTGCATCCATATGGTTGATCTCACGAGAAAGCTTGAATTCATAGTATAATAAAGAGTTTTCACTTTCCAAAATTTGCACACATACACATACCCACGAAACATACAGACAAACATATTTACAAACGCAAAATTAAACGAAATCGCGCATGTCTAATCTCTAGAAACAATTAAATGCGAAAAGACCTTCGAGAGTCCCGAGGAAGAATGACCTCAGCTCTTCGCCTGGATTCGTGAAGAGAGGAATAGCAGGGGGTGTCATGAAACCGTACGGAAAGCAGAGGAATGTAGGTATATTGGTTAGGACATCAAGCAGGTTATAAAAGAAAGGCTACTTGATAGGTATCGGTCAGTCAAGTGTCGGAGGATTATTGTTCGGGGAAACAACCAAAGGATGAAAAATGTCGTAGCTTTGTAGAAATTAAAGCGCAAGGTAGTTGGTTTCCCTAAATGAATCACCCCAAAGTACTGCGAAGTCGGGTTAACATCCCCAAAAGGCGTTTCGGTGGAGTATTCGAGTGAACCAATCTTTAATCGAAAAGTATCATCAGAAAAGTCGTAATTATGCAGCGTGGCATTATAAAAGAATTTGGATGATCTCTAAAATGCCACCTCAAGATATTTCACTCAACAACTTAATTATTTTTATCAGTGCGTTAATGAAATTTTGCGCACGAGATGGCAAAATGATGATGAGGACATTCGCAACTGAAAAGTTATTCGTTTGAATTTAATTAAAGGAAACTATATTATTTTTATATAGGTATATGGTAAATTTAAAAGGAAATAATCCATAGAATTATTAATTTTCTTAATTCCAATAAATTTTCCTGCGAATAATATATCAAGTTGTAATTTTGGACCTTATTTGGATTCAAACTGGTTGGCGGTGAATCAAGATGCTGAATCCAATTTCTGTCGAGAATTTCACCCACAATTAAATTTTTGTATATCGATAAGCTAATGAAATATACGTATATATGAAATTGAATATTTGATATCATCTAATCTAAACCAAATTAGAAAACTATTCATTTTTTTGGACTTATTAGAATCTCTCAAACTATATTTAGAGTCAGAATTTTCTCCAAACAATTCATCAATTACATTATTTGCTATTTTAGGTAAGACATTCCCAGAATAAAGTCCGTTGTATCGGTTTTATGTTAAGCTTATTATGTGGGAAAATATCTGGGATTCACCTTTGAATAGTAACCTGGAACAAACACTATAGCCCCGAAAGCCCTGATGGTATACCCAAGAAACAACTACAAGTACATTTGAATTTTTAACGAGATAGAGCTTTTAATCAGCATTAAGTAATCGCAACATTACATACACCGGCATCCGATGTAGTTAACGATAACTACAAGGTTCGAATTTCATCAACAATCGAGTAATTATGGGAAAGGTTCAACGTCATCAAGTTTTTGAAAGCATTCCATTAAACGTATACTTTAATTTCATTCTTTACGTTAACTTTTCCACGGTTTCTTTAATGGTTTTCCCGTGTCAAAAATGTTTGAGTACAGAATTTGATTTATACAAAATATTGTTAGCAACTCGTCCCCGAAATGAAGCAGATCCTGTCCGGTTATAATGAAATATATTTATCATAACGGCGATTTGATTACCATGTTTTTTTTTGAGCTAATTTCTAGTATTTATTTGTTTTTGTTTGTTTATTTTCTAGAAATCTTGAAACGTCGTTTCTGCTATATATTCGACATTGTTTAGAGGCGATAGAAAAGTCATAACGAACGGAACGACATATAACAATAATTGGTGAATTGAAGTTAATTATTATATAAGTTAGATAAGTTTAATGTAGTTTTTTAAAATAAATTAAGTGAGTAATAAATAGGAAAAACATTATTGACAGATGAGGTAAAAACATGGCGGACATTGAGGAACGATTTCTGAAAAATCAATTTCCCGTAAACTTGTCCTTGTATTGTATATGGAAAGTTAGTGTTCTATGAAATTATTAATATTTTTAAATTAAGGAACAAAATGATTGATGATGTTTCGAATTTTCGGCGCAGTTTAGAAGGTGAAAAATTACTCAAGGGTACGAACGACAACGGCAATAAATTTTTATTGGACCATAACTTCAATCTGAGTAATTAATTTTCAGAATAAAGCCCATTACTATGATTTAACACTAATAATAAATGATCAGATATTTTTTTTGAAAAAGGAAATTAAGTTTTAAACAAACTGATAGAATTATTAATTTTAAAGGACAATTTGTCCATCCCTCTTCGCAGCTTGAAATACCTCAAAGTAAAGAAAATAATTCAATTTAGAAACGTTAAAGGACACGTTGTTACAAAATATTATTACCAAGTCGTCCATTTTTTGCGTGCATTTACAAGATTTGAAAACAAAAACAACGAAAAATTTTCGTCATCGTATAGAAATCAATGGAGCCGATTGGATAATTCATGCACAATAATGACCATTATGGCGAATAACGTTATCTTATCCATGTATGAAAACGTGTAAGCATCTGTTCGGTTAATTGTCGGTAGGTACGTTACAAATAATGATCATTAATAATGTATAGAAGATGTATTACTTAATAACCTTACGGGTTACTAGAATAATAGAAGTTGAACTTGTTTCGAGAAGGTTAGGTTGTTGAAAAGTGTGTTCACACGGTATTTAGACCCCATATGAAAGTTGTTATTCACGAAAAAGTTGGTTAGAAAGGATGATAAAAATAAATACATTATATATGTACAGGTTTTGGGATGTTCTGTCGTCAGAAGATGTTAGCAGCTTCTGAAGATGCCAACTTGAATGGCGAAGACACAAACAACGACGGTTGAGCAATCTAAAAACCGTACATAATATATTGGACGATGTACACTGGGGCATAAATCGAAAAAGTAATTAGCAAAGAAAGCCTACTTTCCATAATGTTTCATTAATCATTAATCCCAAATCCATTTCTGTACTAAAGTCAGTTTTCTACGGTTATTGTACGTGTACTTTTGTAGATTCGAATTTTGAATTTTTTTTAGTGTGGATTTTAAGCTATATTTTCATAGTTTCTGTTTGAATTTCAACATGGAATCTTCCACTTTAGGTATGCAACAGCATTTTAATTAAATTATATCCGCAGAAAAGTTTATCTATTTAACTATTTAGTAAGCTTTTAGTTGGGTTCCGATATAGTTGAAGTTTTCAAATAATTTCTTTTATAATTGGTATTATTTTAGCTTTTCAAAATTGTTTAGTTTCTGTTGCCTGTTTTCTTATTATTATTACGAATTAAAACACCAATAGATACGCCTTTCGCAACAATTATTTTATATCAGTTTAATCTACAGAGGACAAAAAGTTTAATTTACCAAAACATCAAAAAAATTGTACAAAACATCTGTACAAAAAAAATGAACGGTGCTTAAGCTAAAACCAGCCAATGAATTCCTAATAACGTGTGTTGCCACCCCTCGATCTAATTACAGCTTCCATTCGTCTTGGAAGGCTTCTAAACAGGTTCTGGACGTATCCTTGCGGCATGTTTTACCAGTTAAATTTGAAAAGAACATTTCGAAGATTATCTAGCGTTCTTATTGGTACCGGATGTTGCTGAATTTGCCATCCTAGATGGTCCCAGACATGATCTATTGGGTTAAGGTCCGGACTACGTGCAGTTGGTACCATGTCCTCTTCTAAGTACTGCCGAACCACTCTAGCAGCGTGTGGACGAGCATTATCGTGCATTACCACGGAGTTGTCATCGATATGGGGTATATAGAGCACTACATGGGGTTCTAGGATATTGGTTATGTACCTGTCAGCATTTAGTCTTCCATCATTCACTGGTAGTAATTCCATACGACCCTCGAAAGAAGTTCCTCCGCAAACCATGATAGAGCCACCACCAAAGCTTTCAGTTTGACAAAAATTAACTTGATCGTGCCGTTCACCACGTCGCCTATATACTGGAGAAAATCTTGATTCATCCGTGAATAAAATATTGGACCAATCTTGAATATTCCAATGTGCGTCTTCTTAACAAATTCCAATCTTGCTACTCGATGTTCTCTGGTAAGACGTGGACCTCTGGCTGGCACTCTGGCTCATATACCTGCTTCTCTCAGCCTATTTCTAACGGTTTGTAGGCTCATTCGGACATTACGAGCAGCCAACAGATCTGTTTGCAGTCTTCGAGCGGTGGTATGCCTAATTCTTAACGCCGTTAACCTCAAGTAATGATAACCGAAGTTACCGAAGTTACTCTTCCGCGGCCTTGTCTAGGTCTTCCTGGTTAGCTGCCTTGTTTCTTGGTAGCGAATAACAACTCTGGATACGGTGTTTTGTTGAATTCCAATTACCCCGGCGACGTATCTTTGACTGCGGCCTTCTTGTATGAGCGCGATGATTCTAATGGCTTCTTCATTCGTCACATGTCTTGTTAAAAGTTGAGGCACATTGATTATTAATAAAATAAATTTAAATTTTCACTATACAATAACACAATTTGCTTAGGAAGTTCTCGATCTTAACGCATTCTCCAAGACAGAAATGATTTGCTCGAGCATTTTTGCTTCCAAAAAAATTTGTAAGAAATTCTGATATTTTTTTGCCCATGACCAGAAATATCTATTAAGTTGATACATATACAGATTGTCCCAAAAAACTAAAATTAAGTATTAAAAATATCCTATTTCAGGAACGAAATGAATCACCATGTTTATTCCAAGAAGAGAACTTTTTGATATTCTCTGAATTTCGAATAAAATGGAATTGATGAACGATTTGATTATTTAGAAGCTGGAATAATGAAGCGAACGAAATGCGAAAGTGAAGAGCTTCTAAAGCACTTTATTATCATATTTCAAATCACAGTTTAAAGCGCGCTGGATGAAAGCGTTCAGGATAGAAAAAAGGTTTCTCAAACTTAATGCTCAATGGCTTGATACATCAATTTCATTTACAATAAGAGAAGATGTAGAAACTCCTAAAAGGAAAGGAGGCAGCCCAGAAATTCCATTTGAATCTAGTTCCGAGCGAACGAAACGACTAAAAACAACAGTGGAAAAAGTCTACATCAATAAATGTATTAAATTATGCTACTGGACAAGCTCTTTTTTATTTATGAATTACAACTTATTAATGACAAATTTTGACTTTCTCTCTATAGTTTTGTTTGAGTCAGCTTCTCATTATAAACCAACAATCGCTGCCTCCCCTTCATCACTCTTACTCTCTATGTTTTCGGGGGGAAAACGCCAATGTAAGTTTGTGAAGCAGTATTCGGCCAGTAAGCGCATTCCAGTGCTGGAACACCCGACGTACTCACCAGATTTGGCACCGTACGACTTTTATTCTGCTTTGAAAGGGACCCGATTTGAGTCGATGGAAGAGCTCCTAAAGACCCTAACCGATGAAGACTTCCAGCACTGCTTCGATCAATGGAGTATATTGAAGGGGATCATTCGAATGTAGAATAATTTTTATAATAAAATCCTTTTTCTTAACCAGTCTTGTTATTTAATTAATTGGATATATGGGTCATTAAATATTTCTTCTGCTAGTTTTGCTTCTCTAATATTTTGAAATACATAAATTATTCACCATTTCTCTTTAGCACTTTCACAAAGTTTTATTAAATCCGAATATATTGTGTAAAGGGGGTAAAATAATATTTTTTTTTGTTTTACCGATGACATATAACAATATTAACCCTCCATAAATTGAGTTAATTGCTTGCCAAGCAGTATTTTCCTTATGCTAACTTTACTGTTAAGGATTCAACTTATTTTTTTTTGTCATACCCTGTACTATTTACTTTTGAAATAAAAATATAAATATTTTATTTGGAGGTGAGAAAAAAGCTATAGAAAATTCTAATGAATAATAAACGAAGTTTACGGAGAAAAGAAAAGGGGAATTTCGCAAAAGTTTTCCAACATGAAAGTCGTTGGCGTCCTTCAAGAGTCTACATTAACACGAAAAGAAGGATACACGATAGGATCTAACGTCCGTCGCGGGAACCATTAGACGTTCCTTCGAAGGGTGGACAACCAGCAAACGACTTGCTCAATTCCAGCAAAAGTACCGAACATACAAACTAAACTAATGAAAATAAATAGCAAGCGAACCGATAAATAGTCGGTCTTAATTTTTTATCAGATCCGAAAAGTGGGTGAGATGGAAAATAAAAATATCCTAAGGGTGCAATTCGAAGTATTTTAGATATAACTTTCTATGGAAGTCGGCAACAACTTGAATTTCTTCTGAAAAATATCTACTGTGTTATTGATTAGAAAAATTTCATATTCTTTAGAAGTTTGTTTAAGGAAAATACTTTATCTTGTGTTGCCTTCAAGAAAAAATACAGATGCGGATTTCGACTGCATCGACATACCAAAGACAATGGCAATTAGGTAAACCAGATAAGGATGCAATTAAACAACCATTTCTCTATTAAGGATCTAAACAAATTAACGAACAATACAGAAAAGAATCAATTATGTTTACAAGATACAAGAGTTTTATGGTTTCTATCAATCAATTAGAGGAAAATGTACGACATCGATTCGGAATAATGGACGAATACGAGTCGCAGTCGTTAAGTTGAAGCCAATCTAATATAAATTGATTGTATACAGATTTTTTTATTTTAGTTTAACGTCTCCGTATTTCGTATTTGTGCTGTTTGTAGTATTTTCATCAAATTTTGATTCAGTCTTGTTTGAACTAGCGAGATCAGAAACCTTTTGTGCCTTTGTGCAATTTTGAACGAAGCCGAAGTGTTATTATAAAAAACTGTGTTTATGTTTCTAAATGTTTTTGATTTTAGGTCTCTTAGTTTTTTTAATAATTTTTAATATAATAATGGATAAAATTTGAGGTTTCGACTTTTATTTAAATCTTTATAAAAATTTGGGTATTTATATTGATCAATAATATCAAAATAAGAATAAAATCAAACTAGAACTTTGTTCTAACAAGAAAAATTAATTTTTGCTTAGTCCTTACATCTCAAATATTGGATTATTTGTAGTTTTATTAGAATTTACAAAATAGAGCTATAAATTTTACTTATTCGGGTCTTTTTTATCATTTATAGCTTTTTCGTTCTTATTTCTAAAAATTTTGTTTTGATAGATGGAAGTTTTTTTGATATTTCATGGTTCGTTAATGCAGTTCTATTTTTTTTTTATCGTATTGATGGCCCCTTAATCTATTTTCTAAATACTGAGATGTCTGCCCTATAAAATTAGAAACGTCAAAGTTTATCTATCTTTTAAAAATTATTAAAAAACCTGATTTTGAAACAGAACAAACCTAAAATCAAGAAAAGGTCTAAGAAATAAGAAATTGAAGAAAAAAAATAAAAAAAAAAGATTTTGTATTTCATCTGTATCGTTACTTTTATCATTTGTTTCTGTAGCAGATGATTGGAGAGCCTTAGACGGCAATTTTTTGATACACCCAAACAAAGTCATAGAAACTCACACCGCTGATATCAACTAGTATTGCCAGGTCTTCATTTTCCGTAATTTGACAACCTTAGAGCGTTATAACTCTTCATGCCTTTTCGATCAGTAAAATAACCGCCAAGTTCGTGATATTCGAAACTGAAACACTGAAAACGAATAAAACAATCATCAACAACATTTTCAAAAATTCCACACAGGGATGATACTACAGACTTTATTTTACTTTAAAATTTAAAATATTATCAGTGTTTCTAGTGAAAACTTCTGTAATTATAGTTTGTCTTGTTACTTTTAATATTATCACAGAGACATTTTTTCAAGTATGGAAACAAAAAATAAGAGAGAGCTAAATCTGGCGAATAGGATTCAAGAAGTAGCAATTCAAACTTTAATTCATTAATTTTGGCCATTGCAATAACGAATGTGTGAGTTGGTTCATTGTCTTGATGGAACAACACTTTCTTCTTAGCCGTATTCGGCTGTTTTTGCTTGATTTCTTCGTTCAAAGGTTTTCCTTTTTTCAAGATAGTCAATGCAAATTATCCCACCCGGATCCCAAAAAACCGACGTTATGACTTTGCCTTCAGATAGAACGGTATTCGCCTTTTTTGGAGCCGGTTTTGATTCTTCGTTTGTTTCGGGCGTGAAGTGACATTACCAAACACTTGATGGAAACATCTTCACGACGCTGTTTTTGTTCTATTGCGAGCAATCAGATCATTTGCGATGTACCCCACTTTTTGGAATGCATACTGAGTCTGCTAGCTCGCGCACTTTCAGTCGACTATCATCCAGTACCTTTTTGAGGATGTTCCTCAAAATTTCTGGAGTCGTCACCTCATTTGGTCGACCATTGCTGGTTGGGCTAACGCCTTTCAAATAAAAATATTGTATCAAATAACTAATTTTTGCCATGTTTACAAATTCACTTAAAACGTTCACTATTGATGGCTACCAAACAAATACTAAACAACGTGGCATCTTCAAAATTAACACACATACTGTAGAGATTGTGTACTTTCTAATACAGTGGTACTTTTCAAGCAACTTTATTGCATTTCCAGCTGTTCATTTATCTGCAATATATTTTCTAAGATTTCGTCATCAGACATAATCTCGAAGCTTTAATCAGAAGTGACCCACTCTTTGATATCATCATTATCACAATCCTGGCATATTTGTATCTTTATTATCAGCTCATTTATATCTTCCAAAATAAAATCATCCGTATTTGTTATTGAATTTTCATTTCATTTCATTAAGTACTCTGTTCCAAGACTTGTAAGTTTTCCTTTCAATCAAAGCCCACGCATCTACAATCATGTAACACCACACCTTTGAATTAATTCCCTTAAAACGACTTCTACATCATCTTCATCAACAGAGTAAAAGTTTTTTTCTATAAAGTCGTTTCAATGGTACTTTGATACCTTGCTTGCCCTTTAGGGATAAAAGTATTGTCAAACCAGTAAATGAATATTTCAGAGTTCATCCATGCGCTTTTTGATTTTTATAAATTAAGGGCACTCTGATATTTTTGAAACATCTGGGTTAGTTTTTTTAATTTTCCGATGAGGAGCAAAGGTATTTTATGGATCCCGGTAGCGTTTTATATCCTGGAGCTGAATTCTCTAGCCTATAAAGTAAAGATTTTTAACGTAATGATTTCCAGTTTAATCCGGTTTCATCAGCATTATAAACAAAATCCAAGTCATAGTTATTTTCATTCAATTTCTCCTTAAAATCATATTTAAATGAATTTAATGCTTCTACATTAGTTGACATTTTTTCACCTTGTATTTCCAATTTACGAATTCCATGACGAGATATAAATCTGCATAATCATCCGTTAGTTGCGACAAACGATTGATCACCATGTAATTTTTTATTTAACTGTAAAGCTTTTTCACAGAGTAAAGGGCCAGATATCGGTTGTCCAGTTGGGAGTTATTGTAAAAACCAACAATACAAAGCGTCTTCTAAAAGTTAGTTTTTCGGTTTCTTCATCATTTTCCGTCCTCACTATCTAATTTGCAGATGTACAACAAAATTGATTCGGCGCCGACGGGGTAATACCAGTTCCGACTCGTTCGTGCTTGCATAAATTCGACCGATAGTACATATCTTAAACGTTTTGTAATTTGGCACAATATTACTTAATTATTTATTTGGTCGCAGTTGATAGTGCGGATAATCGCGAATCCGTATAACTGAGGGCCGGATAATCGAGTTTCTACTGTATGTGATGATTAAGAAATAATTAATTTCTAGAAATCTTTATTCCACGTGTCTGTTAACGAAAAACTGTACTAATTTTATAATAACAGACTAAAAGAGTGTACAATCGAATTTAGTAGTTAGGCATTGTTTCTAAATTATCATATTTGATTGATAGTGTCCCTGATCCATTCATTATGGGCGTTCAACACAATTTCGAATGCTAAATAGCTGTTACTTGGCCTCTTAGTTCTATTGTATGCTCCTGATTGTACGACTTGTTAGGTTCATTAGAATTTATGATGAAACTTTTGATTGCACAACGCAGGGGTGGCTAAAAACATAGAAATGTCTTGTCACAAACAGGAATGCTGTACCAGAATGTAAAGTATAAACGATATTATCGTTTTAAATTAACATTGGAATCTTGGAATCTTGCTGGTGATTTTAAGGCCATTGCTGCTCATTTTAAAAGACATTTTGAATATTCAAATATAGGATGCCACTCTACGAAAAAAGAAGAATGGATAAAGGAAAAGATCCAGGTGCTAGACGTCAGGACTGATAATACCCACGAGATATCAAAAGCCCTGGAGAAGACATAACCTAAGATGAAACATTGATATAAAGAAGCAAGCAGGGACAACTTGGGTTCAAGTAACCAACGATAAACATCAATGGGCTCAAATGAAGGACCAATACATGTAAGGGAGGCCTTTACGTAGGTATAGGCCGTATAAGATGATAACGACGAATAGGTAGAACTTTTAGATAACTAAAAATTTCTTGGTTGCATTATGTCATTAATTTTTTTCATCATATCATTTTTTCTTGCTAATTTGGGAGCTATATTATGCCAAAAGTAAATTTTCTATATCGAATCGAGGAATATAACTTAAGAAACGATACATACAACTTTGGGAAATATAAAATTTATAGTCTGTAAGGTTCATTTTCATTTTCATATTGAATAGAACCGTGGTACAAAAATGCCTCGATGCCAATTGTTGAAATGTTTTCGTTCTTAACCGAGTTCGTGAAACCAGCTGGGTTCTTATATAACCTCAAACCAACCTAGCAGATCTTCGTTCAAGATGCTGCAACATCGAATAACTTTTGAAATCACGATGGTGGAAGGACCCATCATTGCATATGCAGTTCCATTGCATATATGCAGAAGAAGAAGTCGCGTGATGGAGTATAGTGAAAAAACCGACCATTCCTCACCTATAGTTGGAAGTATAGACAGTTGGTTTAAAAATTTGAGTACATTGTACTGGATGTTCTGAATCTGATGATAAAACTGACTCTTTAAGTGTAGATGTTTCTTTCAGCTGTGCAAAAGACACGTCGTGGATGAGGAAGACAGCTTAGCTTAATCTCTGAAGATGATTTCCTTAGTTTTCTGGTGATATATATAAAAAAATTAGAGTAGATAAAGAAAATTATATGTTAATTAGGATAATTTTCTTGCAGATATAACTGTTGTCGATGAACGTGGGTGTAATATCCTTTTCAATCTAGTCCGCATTTTCAATTAAATTAATTCCCTCTATATAGGTCACTTCACTTTAACTAATACATTTCATTTACATTTTTATGATACATTTAAGGATACGTACCCAATACTAAATTTGAAATTGAATTATTTAAAGTAGATACTACGTGGAAAAAAAATAGCACTCCAATTTATTGATAGACATAATTGCAATTTGTCGGTACGCGTTGTCTTGTGGTGAGGTTTCCAAATGCGCCAATCAAGTACAAGTAGGATTATTTTCTTCATGATACCCATAACATTCTACGTTAGATATCGATTGATACAGGAAAGACTTTGATTACTTAACTGTTTGAGGTTTTTCCATAATTTTTAGTTTCGTCATTTATCTGCTCGTTATTGTCTTTTGTATCATTATTATTAATCTTATTAACATTTGTTATCATTATGACGATCAATTATCATAATTTAATCATAGACCTACTATGTATACCTTGAGAACGGCCAAACTGATTTGGCTAAAAACCAATGGGGAGGTAACCAGAAGCAAGAGAAGTCAAAACGTAGCCAGCACTAAACGAAAACTTTGGATGAATAAACGCAACTGACAGCTAAACGAAATGTAATCTATAGTTGAGTATGATTGAAAACTTGAAGGGTAGTTTTGAAGCTGACCGGTTGGTGTTTTTATCAGCTTATTGTGTCGATATTATCATTAACAATTCAGCGACCAAGATGATCGAATCTTTCCCGACAAAGCCGTTATGCAACTGGACTGAAGCGGAACATGTGCGCCTCGTTTATTTGGTCCAAGTTCGGCTTTTTTTAATCAATAGAGCAAGACGAGGCAACTCATAAAACGGCTCAATTAGCAATGCGAAATCATCGAGTAAACCTCAGAGGTCAATAACTAGATAATTTTCGACGCACAAGAAGAAATTTCAGTACTGAATACAGAACTTTTCCAAAAAACACTCGAAAATACAATGGTTGGTTCCAAATGACCTAATTTGAGGCAGACATTATCAAAGAGCGACATTCAACAGGGTGTGCCAGGCTTAACATCTCATAATTTGAGACTTTGAAATGTTAGGTTCGTAGTAATAATTATAATTCTTAACGTAAACTAAAACAAGAGAATGCGTTTGGTGGTGAGTAAATTGATGAACAATTTGATTTACGCGACGATACTTATAGGAAAATCGAAGGTGAGGAGGTTCCCATTCCAGGGATCCCGATGATCCCAACTGATTTACCGTGTTAGTTTAAATAAAAATAGTATGTTATGCTTACAGAAGATACTGTATAGGTTTGAACAAATAGCGAAAGCTTTTAACATCCCTTAAGAAAACCAAATCTTTTACAGTATCCAGAGAGATGTATGATCAGAATGTAGAACAAGCGATGCCATTCAAATATCTAGGAGCAAACATAACAAGTGATAGAAATTTAAAGAATGAAGTGGAAGCTCAAACAACAAAGGCGTCTTTATATGAATATATGACTACCAGGAGCGAAGTCAGAGATCAGTAATGACATAAGCGGTAGATACCAGAGCAGAGAACACCATAACTAAGATATGTGACATCCAAAATGTAGTGAGATGGGCGAGAAATCGGCGAAGATAATGGAGAGACCCACGTGGACAGAATATCCGATTACCGGTTGGCGCAAAGATTACAAAGGAAGACAAACCGAATACATTCCGACCACCTACAAGATGGTATGAAAACATTGATGCAAACACAGGGCTAAGTCCTAACATACGATGAAGAAGAAGAAGTTTAAGCGACTTATATTCGCCGTGAGTATCAACACACCACAAGGCTAATCTTTGAAAATTTGTCCTTTCGCCTGATAATAACAAAAATGGCGTTTATCACAAATACCTGACCAAAAAATTCGATTCTTTGTACTTAGTTGAATTGTCTTCTTGATTATTTATATCGTTTGTTATTTTCCGTGCTCTGAGATAACAACGTCGAACTGAAAAAATAAATGCCTAAAATAAAGTCCCTAAAATAATAAATGGATAAAAAAAGAGGAAAATATTGCATAGATCTCCTATAAACTCCATCACAAGCGATGTCTTAGCTATTTTTAAAGATTTATTCAATAATCGCTTTTTTTATTTATCCACCCTAAGCCGATTCCACAGAAATCATCGTTTTCCCTCAAATCCCAACAGTTTTCACGAGCATGTCTCGAAGATTAGGAGGGAAGTTAATCCTAATATTTCAGAAAGGGAATAAATATTACGATTAGAAAACAGAAATTTTTATTCGATTGGTACGAACCTTTTTTTATGGAAAGCAGTATATGTAATATATATATATACCCATCATTTTATTAATAAACCAAAGAAAAAATATAAATTGAAGTAGTCGTTTCCTGGAATAAACCAGCCGAAGCATCTCACACCAATTTGGAAATACAAGGACAATACTGATTGGTAGAGGAAAAAAATAAAGTTTTGCGTTTTTAGTTTTGAGAAAAAACCATTATTAGAACCAAGGCTAAGCTAGATTAATACTATGGAAAATATGAAAATGACGAACGTCCTGGACGCCTAGAAGATGTCTCTTTATGATAACATTCACGATATGGAGTTGGACGATAGATTTGTAGCCTTGGTATCATAATACACCAGAAAGTAAAGACCAAGCCAGGCTTTTCAGAGGATAAAGCAATTAATGACGACTATTCCGGATATATTCAACGAGGATGTGAAATAAAAGATCATAATTGACCAAGAAAATAGTCCTTTGCAAAAGTGCTAACTCTATAATGAAAATCCATTAACTATTTCACTGATAAGTCATCTTAGTCTCCAGATTTAGACCCGTGTGTGTAACGTTCGATCTTAAAAAGTTAATGTTTTCCATTTAATCATGGTCTACTGAGGAATTCGTTTGAATGGCCCTAGTGAGTGAATTGTATTGTAAATGATGGCCAATATAGTGCCACAATTTATTTTAGAAGAGAACGAAAATCAAGGCTTCATATCTTCATAGGTCGTCTGATCTGAGACCCTTGAGGCATGTTTGCAAGAAGTGACCAGATACCAGGGAGTCTAGAAATCGTCTTCCACAAATTTTGACAAAAATCGCAGGAAATTTAAAGAAAAACTGTGATTTGAGCAAATGGAGTGGTTTAGATATTATTTTTTATTCATTTTTTGATAAATTCTTTTGTTTTATCACTTTACTCTTCTGTATATTATTCGTTTTAGGCATTCAATACATTCCGATACCATTAAATTTTGAAATAGAATCTATTTAATGACTTGATTAACATCATTTAACATGCAAGTATTTTTATTGATTGGGGCGATTTCGGTTGATTGAAACCTTCATTATCTCATCTTCCCTCCATACTGTCACAACTTTTTCAAATACCGGGAATGTCAAACAACTAAACTAAACTATTGTATCCATAAACTAACAACGTTCTGCATAGAATCCCTTTAATCCTTTCAAGTAACAATAAAGTTTCCTGAAGAACATTGAACCGATCAATCAAGTTTCGAATTAAACCCTTGAAGTTTCACGACCTTCGTTGAGATTAAAGGAATAACAGATTAGATGACGTTATAAGTGTGATTAATCTAATAATAAATTTCAGTCTAATCAATAATTCCGTATGATACCATGTAGTAAATTTAAAATTCTTCAGTTTCCTAGATCCTTTTGATTCTAGGTCTCATCTAATTGAAAATTAGATTTCAAAGCGGGTGAAAAACTGACGTTTCGAACGCTTCTTCAGTTGATCTGGTAATTTATTTTTGATCTGCGGGAATAAAAAGGAATCATTGGGTTCCAAACAAAGACGTACGACCAATAAAATCAATGTTTTGACTGTTTTTGTTTGAAGCGATGTGTGAAAGCTCGCATTGTCGCTTCGTCTTCTAAGATTGGCTTTTCTAATTGTACCATTGATTGTTGAACGTTGCTCTAATGAAACGGTGACCCTTTGCTTCGAAGTACTTCATGCGATGACAACTTTTGATGGATTTAAAAGATCCATTCAGTGAATTCGGAAAACTAGTTGAGCCTTCATCACCAAAAGTCGAAGCGAGTTAATCAGAACACTACTGTTGGTTTAGGCTACGACCAAACTAATAAAAAAATTGTCGCACGATTTAATTCCATTTTTTAGCCAAGACGAATGTTTCAAATATCTGTAAACAACTCAAATTATTAACTAAAACTATTAAAATTGTCAAACTTTATGATGGCAATGTCAGATTTGACTTAATCACATCAGTATTTCCATATCTCAAAACTTGAAGAACTAGAGCTATGAATTTTGATTCCGTTGATAATTCATGGATTGTGGATGACCTTTTAATCGATTTTCTAAATACTGAAATGTCTGTCCTATGTAAACAGCGCCACAATCATTACAATAGACTTGATATATAACTTGTTTTGTTTTTAGAAGTTTTAGATTCTAGTTTAGTGAAATATTTTGAAAATGTATCATATCCTTTATGACTTACTCATAAAATTCACTTTCAACAGAAATGTTGAAAGTGAGTATAGTAAATTTTTATCCTAATGTAATTTAAAATTTTAGTTTTGAGTAGCTAAGCATCCAAATTCAAAATCTGATGATAGACGTATTCAACACAAACATCAAAGTTGTAGTTTAGGAATGAATTTTCATAATTTTCAATTCTTCAAATTCAATCTTTAACCTCTCCTCCTGATAGCGTCGTTTTTTCTTGAAAAAATCCATATTCACCCTACTAAACAACCTTTTAAACCAACTTGTTTACCGCTGTAATAAAATATGCTGAAAGATATCCCAGCACACCTTTTTAAAACGAGGGTTTGATAATAGGTCGGGCCATTGGACAGTTAAGGGTCATTTGAATGATATCATTTGCATGCATCCTTTTCCTTCCTGACCTTAGATCTCACATCTAGATACATAACTCGGAAAAAAAAGAATGGGAAAAAATAACGTTTCAGCTTTCTCGGCGGAGATGACCCAAATAAATTTAAAAGTATATATTCGAGGTTAGCACTGAAGAACACCCATAATTGATCAATAAGTAAACACAGGAAAAATTGTCGGGGGACCGAAAAATAAAACGTTTCTGCACATGTTTGTTGATAGTACAAGCAAAATCGGTTGTTTTTAATAAAATAATTAATCGCATTTATATTTTTTAATCATACCTCGTATAACTAAAGATACAACACGAGGAGCTAGATACTTGACGGCTTGTCTACTATGGTGACATGTTCTATCGTTAGAAATTCTTCGCTTATATATATTTGAAAAAGTTTCTTTATGGATTAATCTAATGTAACATCCCAGTCATCTATTATGATGTCATTTATTATCATCTAAGTGATGACGTACTAAGTGGTTAACGAATACGATATTCAAACTTCCATCAATCCAGAATTGATTAACAATTTTTTTTGTGGTCGACTGTCATTAATTTTTATGTTTTGCCAAACTGGAATAAAAGTAGTTGAGTTTCTATATAGTGTGTACCAATTAATATTGATAAGGTCTTCAAAGACCTCTTTCTTGAACTGTTTTTTTCTTCCTGGTATCAGTACTAACTAGGAATTCTCTTCTCTTTCCTAATTTTTGAGATTTTTTTTCGGGTTTTTCTCAATTATCGACATTTCTTTATTATTTTTCGACAGTTTCTTTCGGTTTTTCCCAATTTTTGAGATTTCCTTTCGGGTTTTTCTTAATTATCGACATTTTTTTTATTATTTTTCGACACTTTCTTTCAGTTTTTCCCAATTTTTGAGATTTCCTTTTGGGATTTTCTTTATTATCGATATTTTTTGATTATTTTTCGACAATTTCTTTAAGTTTTTCCCAATTTTTGAGATTTCCTTTTGGGTTTTTCTTTATTATCGACATTTTTTTATTATTTTTCGACAGTTTCTTTCAGTTTTTCCCAATTTTTGAGATTTCCTTTTGGGATTTTCTTTATTATCGATATTTTTTGATTATTTTTCGACAGTTTCTTTCGGTTTTTCCCAATTTTTGAGATTTCCTTTCGGGTTTTTCTTAATTATCGACATTTTTTTTATTATTTTTCGACACTTTCTTTCAGTTTTTCCCAATTTTTGAGATTTCCTTTTTGGGTTTTTCTTTATTATCGACATTTTTTTATTATTTTTTGACAATTTCTTTCAGTTTTTCCCAATTTTTGAGATTTCCTTTCGGGTTTTTCTTAATTTTTGACATTTTTTTATTATTTTTCGACACTTTCTTTCAGTTTTTCCCAATTTTTGAGATTTCCTTTTGGGATTTTCTTTATTATCGATATTTTTTGACAGTTTCTTTCGGTTTTTCCCAATTTTTGAGATTTCCTTTCGGGTTTTTCTTAATTTTTGACATTTTTTTATTATTTTTCGACACTTTCTTTCAGTTTTTCCCAATTTTTGAGATTTCCTTTTGGGATTTTCTTTATTATCGATATTTTTTGATTATTTTTCGACAGTTTCTTTTTGTTTTTCCCAATTTTTGAGATTTCCTTTCGGGTTTTTCTTAATTATCGACATTTTTTTTATTATTTTTCGACACTTTCTTTCAGTTTTTCCCAATTTTTGAGATTTCCTTTTGGGATTTTCTTTATTATCGATATTTTTTGATTATTTTTCGACAATTTCTTTAAGTTTTTCCCAATTTTTGAGATTTCCTTTTGGGTTTTTCTTTATTATCGACATTTTTTTATTATTTTTCGACAGTTTCTTTCAGCTTTTCCCAATTTTTGAGATTTCCTTTTGGGATTTTCTTTATTATCGACATTTTTTTATTATTTTTCGACAGTTTCTTTCGTTTTTTCCCAATTTTTGAGATTTCCTTTCGGGTTTTTCTTAATTATCGACATTTTTTTTATTATTTTTCGACACTTTCTTTCAGTTTTTCCCAATTTTTGAGATTTCCTTTTGGGTTTTTCTTTATTATCGACATTTTTTTATTATTTTTTGACAATTTCTTTCAGTTTTTCCCAATTTTTGAGATTTCCTTTCGGGTTTTTCTTAATTTTTGACATTTTTTTATTATTTTTCGACACTTTCTTTCAGTTTTTCCCAATTTTTGAGATTTCCTTTTGGGATTTTCTTTATTATCGATATTTTTTGATTATTTTTCGACAGTTTCTTTCGGTTTTTCCCAATTTTTGAGATTTCCTTTCGGGTTTTTCTTAATTTTTGACATTTTTTTATTATTTTTCGACACTTTCTTTCAGTTTTTCCCAATTTTTGAGATTTCCTTTTGGGATTTTCTTTATTATCGATATTTTTTGATTATTTTTCGACAGTTTCTTTCTGTTTTTCCCAATTTTTGAGATTTCCTTTCGGGTTTTTCTTAATTATCGACATTTTTTTTATTATTTTTCGACACTTTCTTTCAGTTTTTCCCAATTTTTGAGATTTCCTTTTGGGTTTTTCTTTATTATCGACATTTTTTTATTATTTTTCGACAGTTTCTTTTAGTTTTTCCCAATTTTTGAGATTTCCTTTCGGGTTTTTCTTAATTATCGACATTTTTTTATTATTTTTCGACAGTTTCTTTCAGTTTTTCCCAATTTTTGAGATTTCCTTTTGGGTTTTTCTTTATTATCGACATTTTTTTATTATTTTTCGACAGTTTCTTTTAGTTTTTCCCAATTTTTGAGATTTCCTTTCGGGTTTTTCTTAATTATCGACATTTTTTTATTATTTTTCGACACTTTCTTTCAGTTTTTCCTAATTTTTGAGATTTCCTTTTGGGTTTTTCTTTATTATCGACATTTTTTTATTATTTTTTGACAATTTCTTTCAGTTTTTCCCAATTTTTGAGATTTCCTTTCGGGTTTTTCTTAATTTTTGACATTTTTTTATTATTTTTCGACACTTTCTTTCAGTTTTTCCCAATTTTTGAGATTTCCTTTTGGGATTTTCTTTATTATCGATATTTTTTGATTATTTTTCGACAGTTTCTTTCGGTTTTTCCCAATTTTTGAGATTTCCTTTCGGGTTTTTCTTAATTTTTGACATTTTTTTATTATTTTTCGACACTTTCTTTCAGTTTTTCCCAATTTTTGAGATTTCCTTTTGGGATTTTCTTTATTATCGATATTTTTTGATTATTTTTCGACAGTTTCTTTCTGTTTTTCCCAATTTTTGAGATTTCCTTTCGGGTTTTTCTTAATTATCGACATTTTTTTTATTATTTTTCGACACTTTCTTTCAGTTTTTCCCAATTTTTGAGATTTCCTTTTGGGTTTTTCTTTATTATCGACATTTTTTTATTATTTTTCGACAGTTTCTTTTAGTTTTTCCCAATTTTTGAGATTTCCTTTCGGGTTTTTCTTAATTATCGACATTTTTTTATTATTTTTCGACAGTTTCTTTCAGTTTTTCCCAATATTTGAGATTTCCTTTTGGGTTTTTCTTTATTATCGACATTTTTTTATTATTTTTCGACAGTTTCTTTTAGTTTTTCCCAATTTTTGAGATTTCCTTTCGGGTTTTTCTTAATTATCGACATTTTTTTATTATTTTTCGACACTTTCTTTCAGTTTTTCCTAATTTTTGAGATTTTTTTTCGGGTTTTTCTCAATTATCGACATTTTTTTTCGGGTTTTTCTCAATTATCGACATTTTTTTATTATTTTTCGACACTTTTTTTTCAGTTGTTCCCAATTTTTGAGATTTCCTTTCGAGTTTTTCTTAATTATTGATATTTTTTTATAATTTTCGACACTTTCTTACCAGTTTTCTTACCAATTTTTTAAACTTTCTATGAGTTTTTCGTTTCCAAAACGGTTTTTATAACCTCATTAGTTTTTTATAATTTTTAAAATTAATTATTTCAAAATAAATTTTGTCAATTTTGACATTTATCTTCCGTTCCACATTAATTTTATTGTTTCCCATCCGTTTTTTGTCAAATTCTTTGTTCGTCTTTAATGATTTATCACTTTTTTCGTCCATTTGTTCAAACTTTTCACACTTTCTGGTAATTTTTTCCAAATTTTGACATTTCTGCAAGTCGCATCTGAATTTAATCGTTTCCCGCCCGTTTTTCATTCCCCTGTTGGGTAGCGTTTATCCTCTGATTATAAACAAAATTGTATATAAAGTTGATCGTCGGGAGTTTTGGTCTAATAGAAAAACTTTTAACGTACATGTTGTAAAGACAAAACCTTTTCACCAACCAGGTGACATTATCTTTGTTCGCGGTAGAAATCCTGAACATGTTTAGTCATCAGATTCATACGTGGTTTGAAATCGCACACAAATGTCTAGTTCCAAACGTGTCATTTTAATAATCGCATTTTGAATTACGTGCTTGAAATATTTGGAAGATCTTGATGTTATATTTGATAGTTAATTACACTTTATAGAGAATATCATTTAAATTAATGTTATTACATCTAATGGAGCCATAAGGAACCTTGGTTTCGTACCGAGAAACTCTAGGAAGTACCGGAAGACACTAACCACCAAAGACTAGACATTCCTTTCCAAAATTGTGACCTTAACATTGACTATTCTGGATTGCTAGTTCTTAACCTTCATAAAGAATGGACCAATATGTTTAGTATTTGGTTGGTAACCATCAATATTGAAGTTTTTCAGTGAATTTATAAACATGGAAATAATTGGTAATCGTTGTGATACAAGGTTTTAGCCTAACCAAAAGCTGAACTAGATTCTACTCTGGGAGAGACATTTTAAAAAATGCAGTACATCGCATATTAACTGGAAATTTGAACATGAGAAAGCTGTGCGCAAGATGAGTGCCGCGTTTGCTCACAAAGAAACAAAAACAGAGCCGTGAATATGTATCTGAGATCCGGGTGGGATAATTTTCATTGATTATCTTGAAAAAGGAAAAACTTCCAACAACGAGAATTACGGGAACTTATTGCAACCTTTTAGAGAAGAAAACAAGCAAAAACGGCTGCATTTGTTGATGAGAAGAGAATGATCCGTTACTGCAATGACCAAAATTCATGAATTAAAGTTTGAATTGCTACCTCGGCGGATTTAGCACCCTCGGATTATTTTCTGTTCCCACACCTGCAAAAATGACTCGGTGGTCAAAGATTTTCCAAAAATGAATAGGTCTTATCGGCAGTTAGTGCTAGGAAAAGTGTATGGTGTTGAAATGAGATAGTGATATTTTTTTTTTCCAAAATTTTTGTGTTATTCCTTGTGCGAATGAAACTAAAAGTATTTTAAAATATTCGCAACGTAAATTGGTTGAGTCATGTTGATATATTTTTTCCCAAAACCAATCGATCGTAAGTGAAAACAAACATTGAATTTTCGTGTAAAACGAAGCGGTAGCAATTTGTCAAAGTGGAAACTGATTTTCTATCAAATAAGTAAGTCGACCAAATGATCCATTTAAAGCGAATATGTGAACGGGTAGAATTTAGGCACGTTTTTATCAAAAAGTTATGTAATAGATTGTACATTATACATAGCGTAAAGTCAAAACTCAACGAAGGTTAATTTGATCTCTACTTCTGAGTATTTACAGTTTCAGATTGAACTCGTATTGACCAGACATTTTGTTGGGTAATTCGAAGTTTCTTTCTTTTCCCCAAAGAATAAAGGGTTGACTTACACGGTAAGAAAGTCGGTGAGAAGTTGTAGTAGATCCCTATATTTCATCACAGCATCAGAATTTCGAAATTTCAAAAATCGATCAGCCCTGGAAGCAGATTCTTCCTTTTCAGCAAAGCTCTAGTCAAATTGATTCCCAAATTAAGAATACTCATACCAAAAGAATTCTTACCAACATTATTTAGTTTCCTACGGTAATCTTGTATTAGCTTTGGGAGCTCAATTAGGTTTCTACATCAAAGTATTTACAGTTTCACAATAAACTGTAATATAATGACTAGGTATTACTAGGTTGGCTTGAAATGGCAAGACATTTTTTTACTAAATAATTCGGAGTTTCTACCTTCCCGAGAGAATTAAGAGTTTCTTCAAGAGGGAATATCCTGTGTGAAAGTCGGTAAAAAGTTGTTGGGTTCCAGATATTTTTTAGATGTCACAGCATCATAATTTCGAAATTTCAAGAGTCCTGGAAGCAACCATCAGAGTAATTCTCTTTCAGATTCTTCCTTTTCAGCAACAAAAAGGATTTTGCACTCCTTTCTCTAAATTGATTCCCAAATTAAAAGGACTCGTACCAAAAATATTCTTACCAACAATATTGGGTTTCCTACGACAATCTTGTATAAACTTTGGGAGCCCAATTGGGTCTCTAGATCAAAGTATTGACAGTTTCACAATAAACTGTAATATAATGACTGGTTACAAGGAGATCTTATCCCTGGTTCCACGAATTAATCGTCCAAACAGTTGGTTTGAAATGGCAAGACATTTCTACCTTCCCGAGAGAATTAAGGGTTTCTTCAAGGGAAGGGAATATCCTGTGTTTGTTAGGTTCCAGTTATTTTTTAGATGTCACAGCACCACAAAGCATCCATCAGAATAATTTTCTTACAGCCTCTTTTATTCCCTGCAGTTCTTTCATGTGAATACATAGGCTTGTGCACTCTTCTCCAGCAAATATATTACCTTCTATATTGTTTTTAGTTTCCTACGGTAATCCTAGATCAGCTTTGTTTCAATGACTTGGGTGTTCAATACAAAGTATCTATTGCGAGCTTCGGATAATCCGGCGTCAGATCTCGTTGCGATTTTTGAACCATTTGATGGTATTTCTTCGGTGGATTTTCTACTCCATCTCGTCCTTAAGCAGATTCTCTAATAAAATTTACTTACATAAAGAGGACATATCCTGGGAACGTTCTTTGAGCTAACTATATATTATACAAAGCACAAAGTGTGAGATCTGTAGAGACTTCCAGTGACCTGATTTGGCAATCAATGTTGAGAATAATTTGGGTCTCAACATTCAACGCCACGGAATGGTTAGATTCGTAGGTTTGAAGTGGATAGTCATAATTATTGAGTATTTTATCAAGATGTCGTTTCTACTTTGAGAGAGTATCTGTTTTGAAAATTCACGTTAATACTTGGAAGCCCCCCTTTTAAGTAAACAGTTACTGCTGTTAAATGTTTAAATTTAAAAGACCCACGAATGACAATCATATTTTATAATTGGTATCAAATACTGTTATTCATAACGATACTTAAATGAATAAATACCTCTTTCATCATATGACACAAAACGGTTTTTGAGACATCAAAAATCTGTGAAATAATGTTACACCAACCAGTAATTTATCAATCAGACCAGTACCGACCCATTCGTAAATAAAATACAGGATGTAACTAGAGGAATTTTGAAGGATGTTGTAGGAGATTCTCCATTTCATTTTGAACACATTTTCAAACATACGTATGTACTCAGTATTGTTGTTAATGAGTTGCAAGGCTAAGTTGTAAGAACACCTTGAGCAGATACATTCCAAAGCGGCTCTGTTCGGTCAATTCAAACGTTGTGATTGAGGTTTTGAAACATCTAACAGTCAGAAACAGTAAATGTTGATATGAATAAAAAATAAAATTGATAGTACAACACATTTACCATCCTTCTCCTCAACGTAAGCGATAATGTCCTCGTATAATGAAAATATCTCTCCTGCAAGGGGATCTTCAAGGATGGGAATCAGATCTGGTGATTGCGGTGGGTGATCAACCAATTCTAAATGCAATTTGTAATTTTAGCCATGATTATTAACGAGGTAAGGAAGAAAGTGCGTTGCTCTGATAGAAAAACACTTTTCCTTCAAATGAAGTGACTTTTGAGACCTAGAAAATTTTCATTCGTTGCGGCTTTTGATCTAAAGTAAGAAAATGTGACGCGCAAGCTTAATTCTTCAATTAGTATATAGTAAATGCGTTATTTTGATGAGTCAATAGCTTCTTATATCTTTATAATTTTCATCCGAAGATTACCGTCTATCATTTGGGGAGCTTTTGCGTTGATATCACTGGTTGACGCATTTTCCACCATCCCGTCAGTATTGCTGTTTGAATTCAGCTATTTTTTTCCATTTTCAGAAATATTTTCACAAAGAGTCATTTATATGATTAACAAACAGAAGTTAGGGGCCGAAATGTCTGTAATTTTAGTGAGGATCTATCAATGTATGAGTAAATATATTTGACAATTTATATTGATAAGTACTGACCAGTTGAGGTCGGAAACTTTTCTGGTTTCTCGTATGCTTCAATTTTTTAAGAAAAATATGTTTGTAGTTGGGTAATAAAGGCCGAGATATGTCGAAGCGTCAAAATTTTTTGATTTAATTTTCAACTAAAAGAGATTTATCAACAAAAATATATAGAAAGTTAAAGAAATTTATTGACGATATTCTGATAAATAGAAACCAAATATCTATCATGCAGTTCCACATATTTTTTGAAAATTTAGACAAATCTGTTGTGTTTTTCAGTTTCATTTCAAATAATAATATTCCTCGCTTTTATAATTTTATATTTAGTCTTGTACATCCTTGAGTAAATTCAAATGCGGATCCAGCACTGACTCGTAAATATAAGCAGCTATAAGAGGTTGACGACCTGGAGATTTTCTCTCAGTCAGCATCAATCGGTAAGGTTGTTTTGCGCACCGAGACCAAAGAATCACAGGACTATCCTCTACGAGGGTTGCTACATAAGTTTTCAGATATGGCAACACTGATGTGATTGAGTCAAACCTGACATTGTCATCATAAAGTTTGATATTTTCATAGGGGAGCGGACTCCCAACGTGTTGTCGTGCTACATGAGTTGTTTTTAGATACTTGAAACATTCATCTTGGTCTGGATATTGAATTAAATATCGAACACGTTCGTGCTATGATTTTCTATGACTTAAGACGTGGATTAAACAAACAGCAATGTGCTGATCATGGTCGCTCTTCGCTACATTTCGTAAAGGTCGTACAAAAACGACTTGAAGCATATTTGGGCATCAGTTCCGCTCGCAAACATTCAATATTGCATGAACATTTGGCTGTCAAAAAGAGTTATTCGCGTTGGATACTACATAATCCGACAACAGCTGTGGTTTGGTAAACATAAATGCTGAAAAAATTCAACCGCACTGCTTCAGAAGACGTCTGATCATGACAGACGACGAATAATGGATCTATGCCTACGAATTTTGGAAAACAATGATAAATATTTGTTTTTATTTGTCTATTTCAAAATTTAAGTAGCATACGAGGTTTGGCTATTAAATAACGAGACTGAGCGCCTAAAGGACGCCCTAGACCAGTAGTGTGTTTGGGTATCTAGATATCTTGTCTAGTATTTGTATTAAATTGAAACAAACTCCGACTGAGTGCTATAAATTGTTGCAAGACGCCTATGGGGACAATTCTCTATCTCGTGCGCGTGTTTTTTAGTAGTGTAAGCGCTTTAGTGGGGGCCGAGAAACACTAAAGATGACCAGCGCCTAGGTCGCCCTGTGACTGTTTCAACAGTGGCCAAAATTAACCAAATTGTGCGTGCAGATCGTCGAATGAGCATCCGGATGATTGCCGAGGCTGCAAACGCCGATAAAAAAACGGAATTACACATGACAAAAGGCTGTACGTAGTTGGTACCAAATAATCTCCTGACTCCTGACCAAAAGCTCTTGCGTCGACGCATCTGCTTAGATTTCCTTGAAAGGTTAGAGAAAGACCTGCTTTGAAAGGGACCCGATTTGAGTCGATGGAAGCGGTAAAGCAGAGCTCCTAAAGGCACTCACCAAAGAAGATTTCCAGCACTGCTTTGATGAAGACTTCGAATGTAGAATAATTTTTATAATAAAACCGTTTTTCGTAACGAGTATCGTTATTTAATAGGCAGACCTCGTATCGAAATTTGAGAGTACTCAATATATTTTAAACATTGTTAGAAAGAAACGGTATTCATAAAGTACCAGGTTTTTCACTATAATTTCTAATACACAGAAAATATGGAGATTTTTTTGAATCATTCCACAAAACGACAACTGAAGTACAGGGTCTACCAGCACGTGCTTAATCACCAAAATACAGGGTACCCCGCATAAGAACCGGCTCGGAGTGATTAGGGGAACCGAAAATATGACGTTGAGAGCAATTCATGGTAAAGAGGTGAATGCCTCCGTAGTTATAGGGTCTTAAAAAGGAATTCGAAAAAAATTTGTTTCTTTGTAACCCTTCAACTTGAAAATACCGAATTTTCTACTCTATATAAGACTGTTGAATAACGATTGAACCATTCTGGTGGATTCATTAGGGTTAACCTTAAAATTTCAAAGATTTTTATATGTAGACATTTTTAATTTCTAATTAATGCCCTCAAAATTAACTTCCAGCTATCACCATAACATTCAAAATACTGTAAAACATAAAACAAAAAACCAATAGCCCATATCACCGCCATCATCGTATCTGCAATTTCCAACTACACAATATTTTCATCCAATAACAATTATAAAAATTTGAAGTCTGTAGGAATTTATATATTATCCCTTCGGTCATGCATAATAATAATTACAGCCTTTACAACTATTATCAGAAAAAACCTTGGTGAGAGGCATTCCAGAAATCCCATAAAGTATCAATACGCATGTATAATAGTCTAGAAGCTGGTTTATATTTAGTAACTTCATTATGGTGATCCTTTAGATAAATATCAATTGCAAGAGATACCTTCTAAATTATTGAGATGATGGTAAAAATAATATTTAATAATTATTATCTAAGACAGATAAAAATTTGACATTTCGATTTCCTCAATTATGGGAATTGCTCATAGAAAAGTTTCTGACCTCAACGTGAAGATGTCAGAACTTGTGTTGGGAAACAATCTCTGAAGACAAATATCTTCAAATGCCATTCAAATTTAACTCTTGAGCTCATATATTGAGTATAGTACGTTCGAAAAAATATTTATGAACGCTTTAGTTGTTAGTCTCAACAAGCTTTACACAAAGTTTCAACTTGCTGCTTATAGTTTCAAATTGAGTTTCGTATTGTGACAAAATTTTTGACTAAAGGAGGTAACATCAACTCAAATTTGAGGTGACTCGCTTGGGACGAGAATTTTTAACCGTGGGAAAGGTCTTTGATGGCGACTAGTCCAGAAAACATTAAATTAGTAGACGAAATTGTGACCAGAAACGAAATAAATTGAAGCAAACCACATGTTCTAAAGGTTCTTCATGAGCAATTAAATGTGATAAAAATTAGTGCAAGGTGGATTCTCAAAAGTGTGGTCCGATATCCAAGGGATATTCCGACAAATTCCAGTGGAAATGAAATCCCAAAAGAAGCAAAGGTCAAGAGAAGCACGAAAAAAGAATGACTACAATATTTTGTAACTCCGAGGGTGTTCTTTTGATTGACTTTAATAAACCAAATAAATAAAATAATTATTAAGGCAGTTGCGTCAAAAATTATCGAAAAGAGTCGTGGTGAAATCATCGTTTTCAAAAGGTTACTGTACACCAAGGTAGCTTCACGGATATTGAACACCCACTATATAGCTCTGATCTGGCTCCGTCCGACTATTTTTTGTTCGCAAAACTAAAGACCGAAGTTAAGGAGTAAAATATTTAACAGAGACGATGAAATTAAACAGACGGATGCTGTTCGAGATAAGTTGAAGGAAGCTTTCCCAGAAAGATCGATTTGAAGTAGGCGCCTGACAAATCTACCTATTTATCGCTTGTATACTATTTTCTAGGGATATCTAAAAAGCATTGTGTATAGAACAGAAACAAAACCATTTTTATATTAGACTAGTATGGTGTCGAATAGAAAATGGACAATTTGAAGATAAAATAATAAGTTGAAGATAATTTAATGATGATTTGTTTGATTTTGGGTCTCTTTTCTATGAAAATCAGTTAAACATGTCATTTTCACATGTTATTTTAAACTGATATTCATAGAAAAGGGACCTAAAATAAAAAACAAATTGGTATGAAAACATATAATAAGATTTAAGAAGTAAAAAGTTAAATAAGATTATCAATTTCATATACTTTGGATCAATTGTAAGCTGAATTAAACAAAAGTCGATAAAACTCCAGTAAGTTGATTCACAATATTCGAAAAAAAAAAACATAAAATGAAATTCTGATAGAATTTCCACGAGATTTAATTAATTTTACCAGTTCAAAAATTAATTATCCTTTTCTATGCAAATAGTGCACTGCCATAAAAATACAGAATAAAGAAAAACAGTTTTTTTTTCAAAACTTTTCAGCCGTTGTTATCGAGATTTCTTTTGTGCAGGATTTCGGTATTAATCAAGTTAATTAAAGTGATTTTTATTCCTTTAACGTCTATTTGAGATCCTTTTTAGAATCAGGATAGTGGAAACTTCTACGAAAACCAATACCTTGAAAAAATTAGTAAAGTTTTGAAACAAAAAAAACGGATAAAAAAGCTATCAAACATAGGTATTAAAAGTTTTAATGTTAATCAAGTCATAGTCAAGGGATAGAAAACATCATCATCATCAATTAATAGTAGACTGCAAATAAAATTTGAAGGAAACTGGAAATAACCGTAAATAAGGTCCCAAGACTAGTAAAAACTGGATTCCTACCTTCAAAAAATGCTGTTCATATCAGAAAAAAATGTGCATTAATCTAATACAAACAGCACGTCTCGAAAATACCAAAATCTTACCACCATGGCCTAAAAAAGTGGGAAAAACCAGAAGAAACCAGAACCCCGGAGTCCTTCTCCATGTTTCCCTCAGAATAAATTGAAGAGATCCTTTCTACTAACTGGAGTCATAAAGATGAGGATGTTCACTAGAGAATTTTCGATAAATTAAGATTTGAAGAACATGCGGAAGACTCCGAACAGCTCTTGTCGTTTATGCATGAAACCAAAACAAACAAACAGCCTAGCCCGATCCCCTCTTGATCAAAATAACAATAATAATACCAAACTGGTTTGGAAAAGTTATTTTTCAAAACGATAAAAAACACTTCTGTGAAAAATCTTGACTCCCATGTCTTAAACAACCGAAGAGTTTTCTTTATTCTTTCACTAACTGGACTCAAAAAGGTGTTTTTTTTTAAACAGAGACGAGCTTAGAAGAGTTACTGGTATATTCTCTAGACAACGTCCGAAGAATTCCTATCTGAAGAAGATGGGAAAAACTCCCGGCTGCTCTTGAGGTTATTGTAAGAAACCAAACAAAACATTCTAGAATTTCCAACGATCATTTTGTATGTCAGAGGTAAATCATCATAAGTGCAATCATAAGTGCCTTTTTGAGATTTTTGGTAACTAATTTTTTTGGATCTTTATTGAGGAAAACCATTCTACATGCAAAATTTTCCTCGATGAAAAATATCCAAAATATCAATGATAATGGTTTGAAAAACTTTTTTCACTACTAGTCAGAAGCTTTGTTCCTGTTTCCTGTTCATGTTTATGTTTAATTTCAACATTAGTAATAAAGAAGAATCCCATAGAAGACAGTGTTCTAAACCCAGGAGATTGTGCTTAACGTGTTTAGTGCACCAACACCAATACAATAATTTTAACCTAAAATTTAAAATTCGCGCTCGATTTGATTTTTGACACTAATAAACGTCAACAATGACAAAGGTTAAGTTATATTAGGTTAGGTGTGTATAAACAACAGAAAATTATCACAGCTTATTATTTCCAATGTATATCAATTATTATTTATAGAAATTATAATTAATTATATTTATCTCTCGAGGTATTTCGAACATTACTTTTGGATTTGAATGATTCCCTCGGATACAAACTATTTTCTAATATAGTTCAATATTTGAAGGTTAGGTAAATTCGCACGTTTACTCCCATAATAGTTAAACTCCTCGACCATTAATTTCACTTTAAAAATCGCATTTAAGTAATGGAGAAATATGTGCAAGGTGCACTATAAGGAGAGATGTAATATAAAGCGCAAGGACGTATACTCGCGGATTTTAATGATGGGTACCAGCATGCTAGAACATGAGTGCGTATTCAATAAATCAATTATTCCTCTCAAGTGAACGAGCATACGAGTACAGGGACGGCTATATAAAATACATTTATACCAATAAAATTGAAAGTGTCGTCCAGAAACCGCGCCTGAATTTGAGAATATTGAAATTACCGTTTTTGAAAATATGTAAACAGAGATTACTAATACCACGAATTCGCAACAGACGTAGTGAATAAGTGGATTAGTGAAAGTATTTAAAAATATCAAAAAATGTGGTTTATAAACTATGACTCATATTTTGGGTTTACATTAATTGGAAACACCTGTTGGAATGTTGATTTGTGAGAAATTACGAGCTTTTTAAAGTAAGGACAAATCTTTGGCGTGTAAAGTATATATATACGAGGATGATCTCGTAAGTACTTGGACTATAAAAGAAAACACAAAAATTTTGAAAAAAAAAATATATTTTTTCTACCTCCATACATTTTTCCCACCGATGTTCAATAAGTTACCTTTTTTATAATAAGAATCGTCAGGCTCCTCAAAATAGCCGACATCACCTCTTCATTGTTGGCAAATCTTTTACTACTGAGTCTGGGAACATAAAATAATCCGTGGGCGTTAAATCTGGCGAATATGGTGCATGAAGTATCAATTCAAACTTTAATCTGTTAATTTTGGATATTGCAATAACAGATTTGTGAGCTGGTGCATTGTCTTGATGAAACAACACTTTCTCCTTAAGCAGATGCGGTCATTTTTGCTTGATTTATTCGCTCAAACGTTGCAATAAGTTCGCATAATACCCGTCGTTGATAGTTTTTCCTTATTCATGATAGTCAATGAGAATTATCCCAAAAAACCGACGCCGTGACCTTTCCTGCAGATGGAACGATCTTTGCCTTCTTTGGAGCCGGTTCTCCCTCTCAAGTCCATTGTTTTGATTGTTCTTTTATTTCGAATGTGAAGTAATGGACCCAAGATTCATCCAAGGTTATATTTCTGAGGAACATTGGCAAGCAATCAATGGAAATATCTTTAAGAAGCTGTTTTTGTTCTATTGTGAGCAAACGCGGCACCCATCTTGCGCACAGCTTTCTCATGTTCAAATTTTCATTGAATATGCGATGTACCGCAATTTTTGAAATGCCTACTATGTCTGATAGCTCGCGTACTTTCACTCGATGATCATTCAGTATTACTTCGTGGATTTTCTTCAATATTTCTGGTATCGTCACCTCATTTGGTAGACTACTGCGATGCTGGTCTTCGCTGGTCCTACGGCCTCCTTTGAACTTTGCTACCCAATATTTTACTGTTGATAACGAATTAGCAGTTTCACTCAGAGTAGAATCTAGAAGCTTCTATTATGGTTCAGATAAGGCCTCTCAAATAACGATGCCAAACAAATACCTAAGAACGTGGCGTCTTCAAACTTGAAGTGGTATTTTTCAAGCAACTAGTGCTATCTTCAGGTACTTCTGCGAATATACTCGTAGATATTTTCCGATCCTGTTTTTTGTCTAAACCGCTTTGATGGTATTTCCGACATCTAGTGACATACCGATCTGTTCTATCTGACTTTATCGATTATTCTAATGTCGAAACGTTTTATCAGCGTAATGTGCGCCATCTAATGTCACAACCTAAATATCAATTCCTTTTCTCGTCAAACTTAGTTTCGACTCATTTATTATTGACTATAAAATCCATTTTATGATTGGGATTGATGTGGGATAAAAATAATTAAATTTCAACCGTTATAGCTAATTGGAGTGCTTGTATGTATCTCTGTGTTATAAACGTCACTTGTCAAAACGTCCATCCAACATTTTCCAGATAACTACAATTAACCCCGGAATGAAGACGTAATTCAATTTCTAATTTATAATAAGCCAGAATTGTTTAAATAAATTAATACTAAAACTGATTATAAACTTCAATATATAAGATTTTCAACGTAACACAAAATGATGTATTTGGAGTGTGAACAACGTATAAAATCTATTTTTTTTTTCAATTATCGAATCAATATTTTAAATAAGAATATAATATATATTTAGAAAAGGTTACAATTCATTTTATTATCATAATTTTCGAAATAATTTTAATACAAACAATCATAACTAACAAATTTAAAATCTGTATCGTTCATTATTTACCGTATTTGAGAACCATCGAATATGGTACCTTTCAACTTTTCCATTTCAAATTTCAAAAATCTACAAATATAATTCAAAAAATCTCGTTCATTATCCAACACTTTACAACTTACTTCATCATTTCTAACTTGATATGTAATGGTAGATAGAAATATGATTTTATCTTTGCTCACAAAAGGTTGCTTTATTATATTAGCTTTGCCCCTAGTTACAGTTAAAAACATATTTTTCCCAATGAAGTTGCTTCACGTCTATCCACTCTGTTGACCATTTGGTATCATAGTTTACATAGTTTAAAGTAATAATCATCAAAATTATTCTTAGGCTCCATACAGATCATCAAAATACCAAAGTCTACTCTTATTTTTCCACAAAATTAAAGACTCAATAAAAAACGTATAAACTTTATGAGGAACTCCTGGTTTTCCTAGTTAATCTATTCCAAAATCAAAATATTCAGCATTCAGTTTCTTTTACAAAGACTATGTTATTTCTCTCTCGTTTTTTTATATAAATACTTCAAATCTAGTAAATCGAGGGCCGTGAAACTCTCGCACTACACATTCCGCCATTATTCACATTCAGGCGTCAGTCGGCGTTGTGTGATTCGTTATCTATATACTGAAGGCCATAGTGCTGCAGAAATCCATCGGAGAATGAGTGGTGTGTATGGGGAAAACTTCATGAGTGATGGGGTTATGCGTGAATGGTATCGAAGGGCCAAGAACGCAAATCTGTCGTTTCAGATGACCTGGTTCAACGAATTGACAGAATGGAAGAAAACTGCAGATTCACCATTACTGCTTTGACGACGGAATTTCCAGAAGTTTCAAGATCTTTTCATTGGCGGCATCTTTCTTTGAAGAAGGTATTGAAATTTTTGTTCTTTTAGCCTAAAAACGGCTCTCGTATATTAAATTGAACATTTAGTGAATCAGGTTAGTCCAAACAGAAAAATGAAAGCAAGAAAACTGTCAGAATTCTAGACTTGATAAAGCAAAAAAGAAGTGATAAACCAATAGACCATGATGGACATAGATATCCCATGAGAACTGGTAATCAATGATGGCCGCACGTCACTCAACAACTAACTGAGATATAACTGAAGAACCAGATGGAGTGTCACTGGAGGCGCAAACACGCGAGGTCTAAGACTAGCCAAAATATTTAGGAAAAAAAGAGATTAAGGACGATAGGGATAGAAGAGGACGACAACTAGAGATTCTCCAAGCAAGACATGCAAATAGAAGAACAATTATTATTGAAACATCCCTACTGTGTATAACATGAATTGGTAACGTGTATCAACACACCCTTGACCAGCTATTCAATCACAAACCTATTTATCCTGTTTGATACATAATTTTCTCATCTATGCCACAGTCACATACAAATCATTAGATAACTAATGTCAGTATATGTAATATTAGGCACGTTCTATATGAATATTGTTATTAGCACGACAAAAAAAAAAGTAACAACAACAACTACATATATCATTTGTTTGTAAATTCGACATGCATTGTTTTTAGGAGACGCCCAGTTTTACGTTGACTTCCAATTACTTGATTATACAATTTTCTTTTATTATTAATAGACCGGTTACTAACGAAAAAACTGATTACGTTCAACATATTCTACGAGTAGGTAGAGTAGAGTAGGGTCATTGAAACATTTTATTAAAAACAAAGTAAAAAGATATCATCAAATTTGAATAACAGGTCTAGTTAACTTTTTATAGGTTAAACTTCCGTATCATGAGCTCTGGGCTTAGCAAACTTGTAAATACAATAATTTTGCCTAAAAATTAAAATTATAATAAACTTTTAATAATCCAATATCGCTTAACGATAACGGTGGTTGGCATTGCCTAACCCGCGGTTCTGGGTTCGAATCTAAAACTCGGTATTTATTGGTAATGGTTCTCAAGTCGAAAAATAGAGTTTAAGTAGTTTCAGACTGACGGAAACCTATGCGTTCGATATAAATAGAGGATCGATGGGAACATTTAAATGCAACAAGCTCCATCTACCTTCAAGAATAAGCGGTGGCTAAGTGGTACAAGTGAGAGGGAAAATATTGCAGGATCGGGTACAGTGATGCAGATAGATGAGGGTAAATTTAGAAGGCCGAATCGTCGAGAACCACTGGTTATCGGTATGGTTCAGGAGATCTCAGATTAGAAGGTACAGTGTGTCATGATCGAGAGTTCGGGTCTCAGAAAGGAGTAAAACCTCAAAGAATACGTAATGTAAGAGGGTGTTGGTGCACGAAAAATGAAATAGATAAGCAGACTTGTATAAATCGTAAGATTGTGATAAAAAATTTTTTTAGGTTAGGTTAGGTTAGGTTAGGTGTCGTTTCTAACTCTCTGAGTTATTTCAAGCAATTCATTCACAAATTCTAAGCTATTTATGTGGTGTTTTGTTGATTTATTCAGGATTATCGACATAATTGATGAGATATTTGGAATTGTCACTAATGCGAAATCCAAGTGTGTAGCAGACTGGACTACAATATAACCACAAATATGTTTATAGGTTATGAAACTATAATTCAATCCATATGCAATACGCTACCGGTTTATAATTCAATTTGAATTCTCATGGCGATAATGTTGTTTGTCTCTTTTATTTGAAATGCTCAATGTTTTATTTATTAGTCAACCAACATTTGAATTGAGTAATTGGTATAACAATGCGTTTTTTATTATAATTGCGTTAGATCGTTACAATTTTTTGAATACGTTAATAAATAAAATGATAAAGATAAATGAATATGTAATATGTTGATTTATTATTTATTATTTATACAGACGAATTCCGGAAACTTTTTAAATTGGGTCAACAAGAACAAGAACAACGATAGGATTAATATTAACAAACTTACAAAGATTACAAGTGTAGAAAAATGTATTACAATATTTTTATTCTTCATTTAAACGATTTCTATTCGTCAGGTTAATTGGAAGACACAGTATCTTACGTTCTTAATTTATTTAAACACTATACACTACACTAACTTATAATAATTCACTTATCACTATCACTTAATTAACTTGTACTATTTCGTCTGTTCACTAAGACTATTTATTATAAAATGAATTAAACTGCGCTACAGAAATTCCTAAACGAAGTTCTAGAAAAATAAAAAAAACAAAACGTATAAATAAATAGACGTACCTAGAAAATCTTCAAAAGAAACATTGTAAATAAACTACTTGGTATAATTTGGGGTGTTTCATCAAGGGTGACGCCTTCGTCGAATTTCAGAATTCCACTATATCAAAGCATGACCGGCTACAGGTTACAGGCCGACATCTAGTTGATTTTTTGATAAACATGAAGGAAGGCTTTTTCCGTGGTTCCTCAGACAACTTGCCCCAAATTCAATAGCTAGTTACTTTGCCACATAGAGATTTTGTGCGGCATAAACCAGGGGAACATACAGATCGATAGATTGACATATTGATGGGACTAAAAAGTCAAGTTTTCCGTCAAAAGAAACTATAACGCTTTTATTGATTCGTTATGAAATGTATTATGTATATATCAATTTTTTTGAACAATTTAATCAAGATTAGAACAAATTAACAACACAACAGACCAATTAATAACAATACTAATATTGAAGAGTGGAAAGAGCGCGACTTGAACCTGAGACCTCCCGCATGTGAAGCTGGCTACTACACTACGGAGCTACGGAGACCTTAATAATAATTTTCTATATGCACTAGTATGTATTTTTACGCACTAGTGCGTAAAGTGAAGTATTACGCACTCGAAAGAACGTACTTTATGCACGGTAGTAGAAAAAAATGTTTATTATAAATGGAAGTCAAATTAATTCAATAGTCGATTATGCAATTGATCATTTTCACATAAAAATTTATGTTGTTTCACAATTGTTTACAATTGGAAAAGGCTTTCGCTTATATAATAAATGTGTAGATATAAAGAACAATAGATTTAAAAAGTAAACTTTCTTATTAAATGATACAATCCTTGTGAACTCATTTCTTGAGTAGTGAAACAAATAAACTGAAATTTATTACTTGATACTTGAAATAATAAGAATTCAAGATTGCACTTTCCTTTTAAAGTACCAACATGAGATTATTAGGAAGTTCAAGTAACCAATCGCATTTATTGAACAAAATACAACAAGTAAAATATTATTTAAAAGTTTTTTTATTAGAATTTGAGATATGACGCTTAAACTTTACACATTGGTCACGTATTTAATTTAAAAATACCAATCTGGATAAAATTTAATCAGATAATGACGATAATGATGATAACAAAAAACAAAATAAACGTTTAGTCCATAAACGATATAAAATTATTAAGCCCCTCGTACTACGACGCTATTTTGATGTATCTCCATACGGATATTCAGGAATCCAAACGTTAATAACATTCCTCGTAACGAATTCCTTGTAATTGAATCAATTAACTAATATACAGAATAATTATTCTGATGACAACAGAAAAATTTTTCACATTACATTCTGATACTTTTTTCTACTTCCGTTGATTATTATAAAAGATTAAAACCTATATCAAACAAATCAGTATAGCCGTCGCCTCTATTTACATCGAAGCTCTCCGGCAAAAAATTACTTAGAATTTTGTCAGATTCGAAACAACCATAACTCAAACTTAAAATTTTTATGACGTGCACGAAATTTCCAGTGATTTAAGAATTTTTGAGAATACCAAGAAGACGATGATTCCGTTCTCAAATAAAAATAACAAAATGTTAAAAATCTGTTTATATCTGACAACCAATCAAGACTGTATGATTTGATAGTAAAATCCTTACGAAAAATTCCACAACACAAACTGTATTGATGCTTTGAATGTCCTCTAAAGTGATCTAAACTTATTGACAAAAAATTATGACCAATCGTTTACTGATGATCCTGAAAAAAATTGAATCGAAGCGGGAACTAAAACAACTCGAAATGACAAAACAAAATTCAAAGTAATCATTATTTTTTCATATTAAGGAATGAAGTTAACCGAACTGTGGAAAGGATTCTCGACCAAAACGTCGTTTCTCAAGAAGTTTATCGCATTTCAACCGCCTTATTTGCCATATATTGCACCGTGCGATTTCTACCTGTTTCCTAATATAAGATTTACATTAGAAAGAAAAACGATTTGAGCCTGTTAATGCCGTGAAACAGAAAATGGAGCCCGTTTTGAAAGATCAAAGAAAAGATGAATTGGAAAGTCCGTAGCTGGAAAAAATTGAGTATTGAGCTGGTCGGTACGAACATGAATACACTGGAATTGCCAAAAACCAGTAATATCATTAAAAAAGTGTACTGGACGATAAAAGAGGCTATAGGAAAATCAAAAGATCGAAATTGCCATATTCTGACCGAAAAATTATGCATGCTTAAGCTAGAGCGTAGTTTATCCGTGCTTTTCCATCTGGACAACCTTTTCACATTTCAATAATTGCCTTGCCATTACCCGAGCGCCATTTTCCTTTTTTCCAACATTGAGGCTCCACTGGTGGAAAGAGATTTCCATGAGTCGATTACTAAAAGATACGGAAATGAATATGTTGAAGAGAAAGGAAATATTTACAGTGTTAGTATCGTTATTTAATAACCACTCCTCGTATGTAATAATCATCGATTGTATCCCGGTGTTTGAGCGGAGTTCTAGTTGATAATAAATAGTGGCAACTGCTAAACCTCGATATCCATTTCTCGCCAACAATGTCGTCGGCATTTTTGCTTCGGGCGCGTCTTCTTCGTCACCTCGTAAACTCCTATAACCGAAATATGTCACACCGATGAGCTACTTCAACTCAACGAGAAATGTTTCGAAACGCAACATAAATTAAAACGCGACGGCAATTTCGGAGCAAAATTATGCTGAAAACAACTTCGTAAGATCCATAAACTATACACAAATCAAACAACTTAGCATAGTTGATGGAAAGTTGGAAGCCCCAACTTTCAAGATGGCGTATGTTTGTGGTCGAAACGAAAACCCAAGCCGTTTAAGTAGGCAAGTTTGTTATATGGAGGTGTATAATGTATACGATATATGGGGTAGGGTATTATTCGAGATCACTCAACTACTCCAATTTTTTCAACTACACACAGGGTTTGTCCGGAAAGTAATAGGACTGAGTCGATTTAAAAAAATTTATTGAGACAATCGTTACAATTCTTTAAAAATAGGCTCCTGCTGCGTCGATGCAGCGCTACCAGCGCGATTTCCAAGCATTGAAGGCGTCACGGAAGGCTTTCTCCGGAATAGCCTTGAGAGCCGCGGTGCATGCTGCTTGGATCCCCTCTGTCGTCTCGAAATGCTTGCCTTTCATCGGCCTTTTCAGGCGAGGAAACAAAAAAAAGTCCGGGGGGGCCACATCTGGGCGGAAGCGTTGAAATGGCGACCTTAGTCAGGTAGCTGTTCACAAGAAAGGCGGTGTGAGCCGGGGCGTTGTCGTGCAACTTCCAGTCTGCTGCGATGTCTTGTCCGACCCGATTGACCCTTCGTTTGAGTCTCTTAAGCACTTCCACGTAAAACTTGACGTTGACGGTTTGTCCAGGAGGAACAAATTCATGGTGGACGATGCCTTTGATGCCAAAAAAGACAATGAGCATCGTTTTCACTTTGGATTTGCTCATTCTTCCCTTTTTTGGGCGAGGACACGCCTGGTGCCACCGAAACACACCACTTCTTGCTAAAGCAACATCTGGGTAAGCCTGCTTGATCATATCAAACGTCTCTGTCGCAGATTTACCGAGTTTCACACAGAATTTAATCGCGTACCTCTGCTCTAACGAACGCTGCATTTTCGGCTTGCACAACTCACAGAAACACGTCGCGCGAAAATGCCTGTCGTGACTCTCCAGGTGCTCGGAGACAACTGACTAGCCGCTCGTTTGTTAGCTAGGAACGCCCTCTACCGAATCCAGTCGGTGCGCGCACGCTCTGAAGTACAATTGCGGCGGAAAAAAATCAGTCCTCTTACTTTCCGGAAAAACCCTGTATACTGGATAATGCGATGAATAATTGCTTGTTTCAAATACTTGTTATTTGTGTGAAGAACACGAAATTAAATTTTTTCTAGTTAAATCTTAAAGCGAACGAATTATAAAGCTGTTTAAAGCGTTCACTCTATTCCCTCAAGGCCAGAGTCAGCGAGAAATGGTCATTCTGCTGTTTCCAAAGTTTACCGTGCACTCGCTGCTGTGCTAGTCCAAGAAGAGTTCAGAGAAACGTGGCTGTGAGTAGCTGGATAATCGAAAGAAGACTTAAGGCAGCTAATATGGAGCCAAAAAGTTCAGTTAATGGCCCCAAATTAATCTTATTCAACCGAGTCTACGATTTGACAAAGATCAACTGGTCTGATGGACAATGGGGCTGCGTTTCTTCTCAGACGAACACTAATAACTTTGGGATGTTAAGATCAGAAAAAGAACGAAAGCTATTTTTTTGCTCACTGTTGTTGTAGAACGTATACGATTCAATCATAATGAACACAAGTATTACCAACGGTAAGCATGATGCGATCGCATTCTAAGCGTAATTTAGTGTCGAATAACAAGCAAACCTGACTTTAATTTCCGTTTAGTTTGTGAAGTTTTAATTGAAAACACCCAAATATATACATATATATAGCCTAACTCACTCACAGTAACTTCTCAAACTCTATTCCTAACCGATAATTTTATTTCACATGAATCGCCTGAATTGGCACTAGAAAACGAAAAACTTTCCACGTGAAATCAAAGTAAGCGGCGAAATTAAATGTAATTTATAAAGGAAAGTTGAGATTTTCATGCTTTGAAACGAAATACCACGTTTACAGATGAAAATGAAATTGGTATAAATTTCTAACATACGAGGCTTGTTCAAAATATAAAGTTCACAACGAATTTTCACAATGAAAAACTGAAAAAAAAATTGTGTGTGTCTTCTCAGACATAGAAGGCGCCTTTGACAATACACGAGGCTATCCAACGACCTGCAGATGGATGACATACCTACTATCTACTAGTACAGCAGAAATAAAAGTAGGACCAGACGATATTCCAATTACTGGAGATGTCCACAAGGGGGACTCGTCAGGGATATGGACATTTACGCACAAGGATGCTTTGGGAATACACTCTGTGACATAGTTCAATGAGGACTCTACTGTACAAAAACGTCAGCCCGAAAACATACCTAATCTCTTTTATTAGGAAGAAAAAACTCAACCTCAAACCCATCAAGCTAGACAAGCAAAGAATTGAATGGAAAACTGGAACTCACTCTAGATAATGAACTTTTTTGGAACAAACACTAAAAGGAGATAATCACTTAAGCAAAAGTCCTAATGGTGTGCGAAAAATTTTCAGGGAAAGATCGGAGTTCTAGCCCAAAGATTCTAAACGGCATTTGTAAGACCAATCATCACATATGGGGCAGTGGTGTGCAGCCATAAAAGACAGCCGCACTAGAAATGATTCTAAATCTTCCACCTCTCCACATAGTACTGGAAAGTGTGGCAGAAGAAAAATCACTTCTTCAGTTGAATGTTTAGAGATGGAATTACCAAAGAAAAACCTTAAATCCTTAAATAATGACCAAACCAGCGACAAGTCTCAGGATGACGCATCGAAAAAGTTAGGCTTTGGGAAAAAATTACCTCAATACTTAGCTGTGGGATCATAGCATCATACAAGAACTGGAATAGGAGAGTACGAGCCCAAAACCAAACACTCTGCAAACCTGAGCAACATACCAACCATTGTTCAAACTGAAATCTAGATAGGAACAATCGCAAACGGGAGATCTGAACTGAACCCTTCTGTGGTATCACCTACAGAACAATGGAAAAAAGCACTGGAAAAGAAGGGAGATAGAAACAAAACCTATTATTGAGACAACCTACAGAAGTTGAGACCCTTCTGGGAAACTATAACCAGAGAAAAACTACAGGAGAACTATGGGGGCACTGTCGACTCAACACCTGATGAAACTAGACTTAGCAGATCATGCGCGGTGCAGATGTTGTTGTACAGATGACGAAACTTCTATCCACATTCTCTAGAAGTGTAAAACACTAATGAAGAACTCCAGGGTGTGCTTAAAACAGAAGACGAAGATCTCTGGTAGCTACTGCCATCACTGGGTTCCCCAGTATTGCAGGAAGAAAGGGAACATAATAAATCCTCTAAGTCAAAGGATTTATGATACCCAATGTTCACATACAAGTAAACTAATTGTATTTTAACTATACCACGTGTAAACAATCTCAGTTTTCAAGATTTTTCATTATTTCAAATTCAAATTAGTGCAAAATAATATTGTCCATCCAAATCAACTCTTTCGGACACGTACTACTATTTTTTCGGTTAATTAAAGGTGTACAAACGCAGAAAATTAATTCCGAAATGAATAATGTTTGTTAATTTCGTCCCTTGTCTAAATCAAGACATATACAACCCCACGTTTAAATTTTCTACACCAGTTACCATCATGTATGTAGCGCGTCACAACCACAAGCAGTTTCTCTTCTCTATGATCATTTTTCTACACTGAACACCCCAACAAATAACCTTCATTTTGCAGTAGTAAAATCGAGGGTTGAATTAACGTTTCCCAGCAGAATCCTTCAACGTACTTAACATAAATAATAATTTCTAAGAAAATGTACGTAATAATGTTTCTGGTAAATGTTCTATAAAGAGTCGTAGAAAATATTTCTGATTTGGATTAGGTTAGAAAAAGTTAGGTTATGACGTGAATTGTCAGCAACATTTTTAGTTAATTACACAGCCACTGGCTAGATTTAAAAATAATGAACCAATTGAAAAAATAGAGAGGAAGTTTACATAGATACAAGAACTGATGTTCAACCCTTAAGGAATAGTCTAGTGTCGCTACAACCCTTGCGTTCACCAGGTGGATTCATTGAGCCGATGACATCAAGCGACATGTAAGATCTGGCCACAACAAAATACGTTTTACCGCGTCACGACGAAATAAAACATTCGTTGCGCGTGCCTTACGTACGAGTCGAGAAAACTTACATCATCTATGTCCTTGGAAAGGAAAAAACCGAGACGATCGACCAGCTGAAACCTTGACTTGATTATCCACCTACGAGACCAGCAACCACCGACCACAGCCGATAGATTCCACTGCACCAGCACAGCCACATCAACAGCACCAGCAAGAACTTTAATTCGTTATTAAGCCAATCGTGGAAAAAGTTTTGTAGTCATACAATTATAAGCGATAGGAAACTAGGATTCTACTCCTTTGAAACATCGCGGGTTCATTGCTTTTCCACTAATTCTCTTTACTACGTTTTTCTTCTTTAATAGTAGTAACATTTTTGTCTGATAAACGTTTGAATAAGTGTCCGGTTTCATATTGAAAATGTCTCTGGTTTCATAGATTTCTTTTATCAACAAAACTCACTGGACAAGTTTTTGACTCGGCTTTTTTTCCAGATAAAGAAATTTACTTTCGGTAGATCTTTTCCTAATTCCAACATTTTGAATAGCCTAAATCTCCTCCTTGTACGTTAATATGCTTGACAGAGATTTCAAATTCGATTGCATAACTTTTCTCATCATTTCTCTCAATTATTTTGATTAACTTCTTTTCAGCAAACGTCAATTATAACTGGTAATCAACATAAAGTGTATAAAACTAACGATAGAGGGATTAAAACGAAACTAACCAAAGAAATGGTAAATCCTGAAGCAACTAGTATGAATCAGATTGAAATTGTCTCAAGATGTAAGTCTTGTATATATGCAATTATTGAATTGTCTAATTTGTTGTTTGAATTAACAAGAATCGATTGTATTTGAAAAGAAACTGGAGCAAAAAAAAGAATGTTCAATATCGGCGATCTATTCTGGCTCAATTTGGGTTGAATTTTCTCCTTTATCCGCCATACTGGTTTCCATTTTACCTGAATAGAATTTAAAACAACGCCGCACAATGCCAACACGAGAAATAACTTTATGAAATGAGAAGGCACGTAGCGACTATTTGCAAAAGTCCTCGCTGCCAGGCGTAGAGAGAAGATTTTATAACAAAAATATTTGTTAAGTTGAATTAATCGGAATTGTTTCTAATATCGGAGGGTGAAAAATCTGAGCGCAGCTGGTTAGTACATTTATTTGGTTCGTATCGATACTAGCCAATTTCGCGAAATTGCTAAACATCGTTTAATAAATGTGCTGCCATCTATGCAATGTCGTAACTGTTTCACAACTGGAAATTACTTTAATTAACCATTACAGATGTTCTAATTTTCAAATTTGAACATATATATGGAAAGAAAATATAAAAAATGATCCCAATCCATACCGGAGTATTTCTTTTAATTAAAAAGCAGCCAATAGTCGCTAGAGGAGAGATCAGAATAATACGGTGGCTTGTTGGCGGATCTGTATACGGTGTCTTCGTTTAATGGTAGAGAGGAAGCAATTTTCGGTATTTCCTTCTTCTTCTTGTAATGCCTATCCATGATGATCATTCTTCATGGATATCTTCAAGGCCAATTCATAAAGTTGACTTTCCGCTTGCAGGTGACGTTTGCCGTTTGACGACAAACGGTTATGATTGGCTCTTTTCTATTGCTACGAAAGTTGTGACGAACGGCTGAAGGGAAAAGATAAAACAGCAACCTCTGCCATTATTCTGTAAAACAGAAATGCGCAAAAAGGTTTTGTATTGAACCAGGTTCGAAGTTTTTAATAGTAAGTTAACAAGTTCGTTTTCTACGTGGACATTTGTTTATATTTTGCCTTGCAGGATGTAGCAACGTCAAGTTAAGAATCATCTGGTTAAGTGAATATAATTTATCAAAATTTATCTATGTAGTTTTATGGGTTGGGAATCCCTGTGTAAAAAATTAAACACCTACTAAAAAACATTGTTGAATAACATTTTTATTTTTCGTCCGAAATCAACAGAATTATGATAAAAAAATAGGATTATTAAAACAAATTAAAAAATATTTTGTGTGTAAATGTTTGAACATTTATTTTGTATAAATACGGAAAACATGCAAGTCCTGTTGTAGTTAAATTAAAAAAATAATGAAATGTTTAATTGTTTTTATCTTATTTTCAGTTTTAACTGAAATTGTTGTATCTGATCATGTTTTATGTCGTAAGTATACGTTAATTCAATTTAGGTGATAATTTCGAACAAGTAATCGAAAAGTGCAATCAAAAATTTTTAAACAAACTACAAAAAAATAGAATTTATACGGCAATATCAACTGCAACTTTTGAGGCTTATGGCAAACAAATAATAATTTTCAATTCAATTTTTGTGAATTGAAAAAATTCATTTTATTTTATTTACAGCCCAAATAGTTTTTAGTTTTTGTGAATAGATATTAATTCCCGATTAAAAATGAAATTTTTTGAGTTTATCTTGAGTGTTTCAAAGATTTTTCCAAATAAAGATCTTTACGTCCCAACAAAGGTTTTAACATCGCAATTAATGACTTCGGAATAACTTCAAGTTTAGAAATAAATGAAGCAATTGAATCTTTAACGCCTGTGAACACGCTGAAACGAATTTGTAAAGAAATTTTCAGCATTATCTGATAAGGAAAGTATGAATTTGTTGAGGATCCTTCGAAACAACACTTAGACATACTGGGCTCGGCTGGACTGGATTGATTTTGATCGTAAAATACCAGTTGAAGACATAGTTTTTGAGGCCAAAATAAGCGCTTCCAGTAAAGTGACGTGTTCGGCAAGATTGTGGGATACTATGATGAAAACTCGTGGCGTGTCGTGGCGTTGTAACTGATACAATTTGTACAAAACCAAGTCGATATTTATGGTCAATAAAAATACCAAAACAAGTATCCAGTGAATTTACTACAGAAGATGTGGAACATTGAACATTCTAAAGGATTAGAATAGCACTGAACAATACTTGTGATTGGTTTTGGTAGTACGGTTAAAACCTTACGAACTACTTTTCTTTTTCCAAGGAGTTACCAACACTATAAATTATTTTCCTCTACTCTTCTACCGAAATTGTCTCTGTGTAAGTCTAAAAGTTCTCTTCCGATTGGTTTTGGTAGTTGGGAAGAACCTTTTCGAAGCTCTTTCCAAATCATGCGACATCCTTTCAATTTTCTTCAGTATTATTAGCCACAAATACTAAAGTAACACCTTGTAGAAAACCCTTCACGACACGGGCAATTATTTGATCGTTATTCTTCAGTTAGTAGTTGGTAATTGCGCTAATAATTTTTAATTGTTTCTTTTCAGTTCCAGGTGACAATGAAAATCCGTTATGCAGTAAGTACACATTTAATTTTCTATAAGATATTTACAAGGGTAGTTTGCAAAGTTTCCGATCTTAACTCGAGGTTGGGCACTGTCTACGGTGACTTTGCACCATCTTTCTGCAATCGTAAATGTCCAACATCAATATTCAAACATGCTGAATAAGATTGAAAAGATAGAAGAGGTCTAATCAGCTGGAAAAGTAATGACGACTGTTCTGGACAAAGTATAATGTCTTGTTTCTTTGTACGGTCAGAAATGGTTCATTTAATTAACTAAATCCAATTACAACAAACAAGTAACTTCGGTCTCAATAATTCGATTAAAGTTCAAGAAGATCAGAACTAAAAGTTCGATACTACTGATGAAAAGTCCTTAAATACTAAACGAAATACACAACCGGTCAAAAGTTTTGAAACTGTTGCCATCTCTAGGTCATGCCAGATATTTTTGGGACATTTTGAAATAAGAATATAGTAATAATAAAACTACAGTTCGTAATATATAAATTTTTGATTCATCGATGTTAAGCCCCCATTTTCTTTTATTATTTCTACAGGGAACTCTATGATTTTTGATTGGTATGGAAAGTTAAATTGCGTCCGTGATTAACGATTAGACAGTTCAAAAGAGAGTCATTTGAACAAAATAAACCTTCTACATTCTCTAGCTATCCTGAAGGAGAGAAATACCAATCAAATGAGGAAATCTTAGCTAAAGCAGAAGTTTATTTTGAGGCCAAAGAAACTTCGTTTTATAAAGATGGTATAGGTTAAAAAACCACTGATTTAAACCCCCTTGAAGGAACTTATCTTTATTAAAAAGCTGTATACTAGATTGCTCGATGTCTATTTATCTTTATCAAATATTAATAGCACATTTATATCCAAAGGTCCTTGCGAAAAAAATGAAGTGTGGGTAACGGTTCCCGATTTGATCCCGGAGCGGACCTGCCAGCATCCAATCCCTTTACCTAACATAACGAATTCTTTCCCCGAAAAGATTCAAAGGTGCGAATGTAATATAGAGAAAGGTTACATCAGGGATGAGAAGTCTGGATCGTGTGTGCCGATTAAAGAATGTTCAAGTAATTATACACGTGTCAACTAATTTTGCAAAAAAAAATAAGTTCTAAAACAATTTTTTTTCAATTATTCTCATTAGTTTGTACCAAAAATGAAGTATTAAACGAAAATCCTACGCCTTGTCAACCTGAAGCTACCTGTGGAAATCCAGATCCTAAACCGTCCGAACCGTGTGAAGAGGATTGTGAACCTAGATGCGAATGTAAAGATGGTTTTGTTAGAGACGAAGCTTCTAAAAAGTGTATACCTAAACAATCTTGCCCATCAGGTAAATTTAATATATAGATTAAGTTTCTCAATGATTTTATTAGAAAAAACTGCTTTCTTTGAACTTAAATTACTACACGAACTATACACCCGTGTCAAACTGAAACTGTTTCACTAAAATGTTTTTTAAGAAAATCTATTCACATAGAAATGATCCCTTGGTCACTGCTTGTCGCGTGAATGGCTGGATTAATTCTTTGAAGTAGTGAACGATGGAACTGACCATTTTTTTTCCGTAAATGCTGCCGGTGGAACTGGGAAAAGGTTTTTAATACCAAAACGGTATCCCACTTGCTTCGTCAGATATTGCAGCTACGTAAGGCGATTGAACAAATAAATGAAACCCCAGCTTGCGATCTTTCTAGATAGCCAAGCCGACGAACTTACCGCATGTTTAGTCATTCATTTTCTTCTCCAAACAATTTCTCGATATTGGTAACGATCAAATACTTGACTCATCGTCTGGATACATCATATTTCCTACCACTTTTTATCTCTCTACTAAAACTAAGGGTTTTCCAAACATTGCTCAAAATAACAAAGATCAAGAAGCAAAAGTCGTTAATGCCAACGAAATTTCAGATTCAAAAAAGCTGGCGAATTAACAACATACGAATCGATCGATTCCGTTACTAACCAAGATGATGTTGTCAACAAACAAACAAACCAGCCACGTCTTTGAAATGGCATCGGAGCCAAAATTTTGAAAAGAAAGTTCCAAGAGCGAAGACGTTTTGATTCCACTGATTACTTTGATTCCGAACGTTGTGCCAATCGACTTTAAACGGTTGTAGTTTCCAGTGCACTGTTTGTGGTTTCAATGTACTACAAAATGGCCAGTTTCCAGTGCACTGTTTGTGGTTTCAATGTACTACAAAATGGCCAGTTTCCAGTGCACTGTTTGTGGTTTCAATGTACTACAAAATGGCCTGTTTCCAGTGCACTGTTTGTGGTTTCAATGTACTACAAAATGGCCAGTTTCCAGTGCACTGTTTGTGGTTTCAATGTACTACAAAATGGCCTGTTTCCAGTGCACTGTTTGTGGTTTCAATGTACTACAAAATGGCCAGTTTCCAGTGCACTGTTTGTGGTTTCAATGTACTACAAAATGGCCAGTTTCCAGTGCACTGTTTGTGGTTTCAATGTACTACAAAATGGCCTGTTTCCAGTGCACTGTTTGTGGTTTCAATGTACTACAAAATGGCCAGTTTCCAGTGCACTGTTTGTGGTTTCAATGTACTACAAAATGGCCTGTTTCCAGTGCACTGTTTGTGGTTTCAATGTACTACAAAATGGCCTGTTTCCAGTGCACTGTTTGTGGTTTCAATGTACTACAAAATGGCCAGTTTCCAGTGCACTGTTTGTGGTTTCAATGTACTACAAAATGGCCAGTTTCCAGTGCACTGTTTGTGGTTTCAATGTACTACAAAATGGCCAGTTTCCAGTGCACTGTTTGTGGTTTCAATGTACTACAAAATGGCCAGTTTCCAGTGCACTGTTTGTGGTTTCAATGTACTACAAAATGGCCAGTTTCCAGTGCACTGTTTGTGGTTTCAATACACTACAAAATGGCCAGTTTCCAGTGCACTGTTTGTGGTTTCAATGTACTACAAAATGGCCAGTTTCCAGTGCACTGTTTGTGGTTTCAATGTACTACAAAATGGCCAGTTTCCAGTGCACTGTTTGTGGTTTCAATGTACTACAAAATGGCCAGTTTCCTTGTCGGAATACCAACTAAGAATGTTTTAATAATTCGAATTGAATATTCATAGTTAAGACAGGAAAACGTCTATCGAGTCAACTAATACCAAATAAACGAACTATGTTTTCGAAGGTAATGAATTTCAAACTAAACCATTCAAGTACCTAAAATTCGATCCGTTAGAGATAAAGCAAATACCCAAGGTACTCTGTGAACATATTTGAGGATCGAAGCGTTTAAATTCAAGACCACAATCAGTTCAGTGCAGAAAAAAAAGACCAATACCGGTATCGCTTTTATTAATATTAATCATTATTATTATTATTATTATCAACAGCTTCTTGTTCCGATAACGAGAAATGGGTAGAATGTGCTGAAGCATGTACGCCAGAAAAAACTTGTCGAAATCAAAATCCGAAACCAACGAGCGAAGTATGTACGTTGCAGTGCGTCGGAAGATGCGAATGTGATGAAGGATACATCAGAGATCAATGTACAAATAAATGTATACGTATTGAAGAATGTGAAGGTAAGTGAAGAAGAAGAAATAATAAGTTTCATAAAATGGAGACGGGAATTATCAAATGAAGCTCATCGGAATAAATTTTTATTAGAGATAGATAACTTTAACGCCATCTATTAATAAGAAGCAAAACTTTTTGTATTTTGCAGATAAAGAGTGTACAGGAGAATATTGGAACGATTGCGCTTCAGCATGTTTACCAGAACCAACCTGCTTTTATAGATACCCAAATAAAAGTGGAGTCGTTTGCAACAAAAAGTGTGTCGGAAGGTACGAATGTAACAGTGAACTTGGATATATCAGAGACCCCACAACTGGAAAATGTACATTGGAATGTCCAGGTAAAATAATATTTTTCCATTATCAACAACTCAAAATACAACGTCAAACTAACAACTATTATGTAATACATTTCTTGTTTTTCATTTTTGATTATATTAATTATGTATCTTTCTTCTTTTTCTCAATATATTTCTGTTTGAAACTACCCAACGTGCACAGGATATCAATATGACATTTCAAATTTCATTGTCTTGATAAACAAAAAGTAATTTGAATACAGTATATTTCAAAAACGATTAATTTTTAGACAAATGTGGCCTCAACCAAGTCCGAGCTTGTAGGACTGGCGAAGAAGCAACATGTAATAATCCAAATCCAAGTTTACGTACTGGAAATGACTGTGATGATAAAGATGATGATAACGACGATCATAACGATGATGACGATGATGATGATAACGGCAATCAAAACGATGATAACGATGATGACGATTGTGATGATGAAGATGAAGATAAACATGGCGATGATAATGACAAAGACTATGATGAAGATAAACATGATTATGACGATGAAGATAATCATGATGATGACAAAAACGATGATAAAAATAATGATGACCAAGAAGATGATAAAGATAAACCTGATTATGACGATGATGATGATGATAATGATAATGACAAGGACGATGATGATGATAATAAAGGTAATGACAAAGACGATGATGATAATGATGACGACAAAGACGATAATAAAAATAATGATGACCAAGAAGATGATGATAAAGATAAACCTGATTATGACGATGATGATGATAATAAAGGTAATGACAAAGACGATGATGATAATGATAATGACAAGGACGATGATGATAATGATAATGACAATGACGATGATGATGATGATGATAAAGGTAATGACAAAGACGATGATAATAATGATAATGACAAAGACGATGATAATAATGATAATGACAAGGACGGTGATGATCATGATAATGACAATGATGATTGGGTCGAAGAGTGTTTGTGTGCTGAAGGTTACGTGAGGAATACCGCAGATGGAACCTGTATTCTTGAGAAATACTGCCCGAATTACAAATCTTAATAGTCAATTATTATCGATTTCAAGGTTTTTATGTTAAATTGAATACTGAATATATTATAAAATTCGAAGTACATTTCACACGCTAATTTTTTTTTGTATAATTAACCTTACAAAAACAATAAATACTATAAAAAATAAATATGAATATTCATTTAAATAATAATCTTGATACGAATATTTCAAATTTTCGTTTGAAACTTATTACGCCATCTGTAGAGCAACTATAGAAGTAGAAACATTGGTTTAACAAATTCCTATAACAAGTTTTGTTCTTGAATTCGATTTTAGATGGCGGTACAAGCTTGAACGTCGATCAATATATATTGTGAATCGCCATTTTCATTCCAATATCAATACAGTAAACAAAATTCATTATTATTATTATTATTTACCTTTTCTTGATATTGAATAAATTGGATTTTCGATATATGAAAACAAAAAAGGTGTAGCTTAACCTGAAAGTAGACAGTGGCGTTACTATATAGGTAAAATATCTTTTAAAATTCTAGATTTAAATGTCCATTTTTTTAGATTCTGGTTCTGTTTAGTTGAATTTTTGAACATAATTATAAACTGTCTGTTTTGTGGAAAATATGACTAAAAGTTATTGAGATCGAGTTATATAAATCCCTATACCAAACTTCAAAATCATCGGACAACTATAATTTTTTTTTGTTTATTTCACAAATCACAGACGTTTTGAGTTTTTCGCAATATTCCGGCAATTTTTCGAAAACAGATAATTTTCCGACACTTTCTACAAATTCAAACAATTTCTTGAATACGTTTATAATTTCGATTTTTTTTTTTTTTTTGGTTATAATAGAGGGACGTTTCGAAAAAGATAATTTTCCGAAATTTTCTTAGAAATGCAAACGATTTCTTCGATGTTTTGAATTTTTTAGTAATATTCCAGCAATTTTCCGAAAAATATTCTGTTCTGAGCTATTTCCCAATATTCGAGCGATTTTCCGAAAAAAAAAGATATTTTTCTCTCATTTTCCCAAAGATTAGAATAATTTTTCAAATTTTTGGACAAATTCAAAGGTTTTTTATAATATACCGGCGTTTTTTCAATAAAAAAGAGTTTTTTCGAGATATTCCAGCCTTTTTGCCGAGAAAAAAAAGATAATTTTCAATCAATTCCTCAAAAATTCAAACAACTTCTTGAATTTTTTTAAACACTTTGAGGTTTTTGTTTCTTCACTTTTTCGGAAATTCAGACGTTTTATTCAATGTTCTGTAACGTTCTGAGTTATTTCGTAATATTCGAGCGATTTTCCGAAAAAAAAAAAAGATATTTTTCTCTCATTTTCCCAAAAATTGAAACAACTTTTCAAATTTTTGAACAAATTGAGAGGTTTTTTATAATATACCGGCGTTTTTTCAATAAAAAAGGGTTTTCCATCATATCCTAAGAAATTTCTTGGATATTCTAAGTTTTTTCGAGATATTCCAGCCTTTTTGCCGAGAAAAAAAAGATAATTTTCAATCAATTCCTCAAAAATTCAAACAACTTCTTGAATTTTTTGAAACATTTTGAGGTTTTTGTTTCTTCACTTTCTCGGAAATTCAGACGTTTTATTCAATGTTCTGTAACGTTCTGAGTTATTTCGTAATATTCGAGCGATTTTCCGAAAAAAAAAAAGATATTTTTCTCTCATTTTCCCAAAAATTGAAACAACTTTTCAAATTTTTGAACAAATTGAGAGGTTTTTTATAATATACCGGCGTTTTTTCAATAAAAAAGGGTTTTCCATCATATCCTAAGAAATTTCTTGGATATTCTAAGTTTTTTCGAGATATTTCAGCCTTTTTGCCGAGAAAAAAAAGATAATTTTCAATCAATTCCTCAAAAATTCAAACAACTTCTTGAATTTTTTGAAACATTTTGAGGTTTTTGTTTCTTCACTTTCTCGGAAATTCAGACGTTTTATTCAATGTTCTGAGCTATATCGTAATATTCGAGCGATTTTCAGTAAAAAAGAGTTTACTATCATATCTTAAGATTTTCAAGGGATTTCTAAAATTATCTATAATGTTTTGAGAGTTTTCTTATTAGTCGAGTAATTATTCGAGAAAAATAGAATATTTCCGCCATTTATTTAGAAACTCATGCGATTATCTCGATGTCTTTTAACTTTCGAGTTTTTTCGCGTTATACGAGCGATTTTTCCAAAAAACATAATTTTCTCAAAAATACAAACAATTCGAGATTTTTTTTATATTTGACCGTTTTTTCAAAAAAAATTCCGATACTTTTAGGCGATTTATTTTAGTTTATTTGCAATATTCAAGTGATTTTTCAAAAAATAAAGATAATTTACTGTAATTTTCTTAAAAAATAAAATAATTTTTTAAATTTTTCGAAGGTTTTTTTATAATATTTGGACATTTTTCAATAAGTATAATAAGTTTTCCATCATATCCTAAGAAATTCAAGCGATTTTTTGAATCTTCTATAATGTTCTGATTTTTAGCATACAATTTTTCGAAAAGAAGACAAATTTCCGTCATTTTCTTAAAAATTCAAACAATTTCTTGAATCCTTTCAAGCTCCCTGAGTTTTTTTTATAATATTCGACCTTTTTTTTTCAAAACAGAAAAGAAAACTTTTCGATACTTTGTCGGAAATTCAGACAATTTATGTTCTAAGTTTTTTCGCAATATTCAAGTAATATTCCGAAAATAAAAGATATCTCTCTCATTTTCTCTCAAAATTGAAGCTATTTATTGAACATCCTGTAACATTTTGCGTTTTTTTGCAATAATCGACGCATTATTCAAAAATTAATAACTAATTCTGATACTTTTTCAAAAATTCAAAGAATTTCTTGTATCCTTTCAAGCTCCTTGGTTTTTTCTTTATAATATTCGATCTTTTTTTTTCAAAATAAAAAAGAAAACTTTTCGATACTTTCTCGGAAATTCAGATGATTTATATTTTGAGCTTTTTCGCAATATTAAAGCAATTTTCCGAAAAAAAAGATAATTTACTGTAATTTTCTTAAAAAGTAAAAAATTTTTTTAAATTTTTGGATAAATCGAAGGTTTTTTTTATAATATTTGGAAATTTTTCAATAAGTATAATAAGTTTTCCATAATATCCTAAGAAATTCAAGCGATTTTTTGAATTTTCTATAATGTTCTGATTTTTAGCATACTAGTCAAGCAATTTTTCGAAAAAAAGACAAATTTCCGTCATTTTCTTAAAAATTCAAACAATTTCTTGAATCCTTTCAAGCTCCCTGAGTTTTTTTATAATATTCGACGTTTTTTTTTTCAAAACAAAAGAGAAAACTTTTCGATACTTTCTCGGAAATTCCGACGATTTATGTTCTAAGTTTTTTCGCAATATTCAAGTGATATTCCGAAAAAAAAAAAAAGGTAATTTACCCATTTTCTCTCAAAATTGAAGCTATTTATTGAACATCCTGTAACATTTTGCGTTTTTTCGCAATAATCGAGTCATTACTCAAGAATTAATAAATAATTCTGACACTTTCTCAAAATTTCAAACAATTACTTGAATTTCCTCTAATATTCTATGTTTTTTAGAGAAACCTAACGATTTTTCGAAAAATTTCAATTTCAATTTTCAAGTACTTTTCCCATGCATACATAATAATAATTACTACATCAAAAATACGGAAATTTCAACGAAATATTTATCACAACTCAATATTACATACAATACAATATCAATTGACCAATTTTCTAGTTCCAAGATATATAATGTTACTGCCAAATCAAAATTCGAAAGCTAGTTCCATTGTTAGAATACGTAACTAGCTGGAAATAACGATTTACCGCTGGTAAATTGGAAATATATCAACGGGAAATTTGTTATCGATCCCGACACTAATTTGCCGAGATATTGATGCGAGGAAACGTCTGCATACTCTCACTAATTATAACCTTATTCTTAAAATAATCTTATCCTCAATATTCTACCGCATATTCAATATATTACGTCTCCAAATTATTAGTACTAGAAGTCAAAATAATAGACGTAAAAGTGACAAATAAATAATTATCTAAAAAATTGCATTTCGTTCGTGAAACGTACACACGTCCGTACGCTTTTATACCCAAAAGCAAACTGGCTAGCACCCATGAATGTGGATGAGGACGCGTGAACATCGCGCGAACCTTTTGACGAAATACCGACTCCGATCGGGAAACAGGCGTGATCGCGCGATTACCCCGCGAAAACCGTCCACATTCACGGCATTACCGCACAATGGGGCCACACTAACGAGACATGACATTAATTATCGCGGTAATGAACGTTAACCGTAGGCTTAGCCACGACTTAACGCGACAATTTAACAACGGCATTAACATCGCCGTTTGGCGTTAGGCGATAGCTCAAGTGGCGATGTCAAGAATCGTGGAACGCATCTTCTTTTTCTTTGTTTCCTTTTTTTTCTCTATTCGGTTCAATTCTCATGAAATTCAGAGCCCTGTCAACGTCCATCTTGCTTGAATTCCAAGTTGAATTAATGACGTTTTGATCGCCAATAACGGTCAAAAATTATCGCTTTAATAGTCATTGACGTTAGCCGCAAGTGTGGCCCCAGCTTTAGTGTAGAGCCACCTTTAAATATGATTATTATTATAGTCTAACAAACTACAAATGAAATTAGTCAGCTACATTTTCGTTTGATGAAAACTTTCGAATTGAAATACTATTTTAATGAACATCAATTCAATAAAATTCGTTTTTGAAAAAAGTCTATAATTTCGAAACTTAAAGTCAAATATGTTTAAGAGGGCGTAATCTGTTTAACGCCACCAATGTTTAAATAAATTGTATGTGAAAAATTATACGAAAATAATCCTTTATTATATTTAAACACCCAAAAGATCCTCGCCAATTCCTTTGTCCCTATTAATAATGTTTGATTAGTTTCACAAACAATATCTGATAAACTAATCTGTCGTTATCAATGTTAATTGATTATTATTAAGCAATTAATTGATATCATTGAAGATATCCAACATTTGTACAATTGAAAGAATGAGGAACAGTACTTTTAACTTATTTTAAAAATAGATAAAGTGATTCAGTTAATCACAAACTATTTACCACGTCAAATACCCTATAGAAATAAACAAATAGTATTGGTAATCCTTTATCTACGAAATGACTAGGACAGGTGTTTTCCAAAAGAGAAAAACATCCATGTTATAGTCAGCGTTTTATCTTCACATCTCCTATAAGATTGAAGATTTCCAAGAGGTGGTCCATTGCCCCAAGGGAATAGTCATATTTCGTTTTATTCGCCCTAAGTTCTAACTCAAAAGGTCTAAATAAAATTAACATCTACAGTATTGCCATATATAATTAAAAAACATTTTTTAAAGCTGTCTATAGATTTAATAATCTAGACCAATAATCGGTAAACTGTACGTACATCGAATTTGGTACGTCCAAGTACAGAATTAACTGATTCAAAAAACATTTCATTCAAAATCGTTTTTATTTTGGCTATTTTTAAATTTAAATTTAAATTAAACGCGGCAATTATTCTGCCCGCCTGTATTTCTAGTATTTTCGCAATTTGAGCAATTTCGAAAAAAAAACTAAAGTCCGTTTTTTCACTCGGCTAAACGCCTCGGCAACTCCAGCCTTGTGATAAAAATATGAATTTAGTGCCTTAATACATAAATAAGATTGTCTTCATTGTATCAGGTACTTTTGAAACCACCCTCGTACATATTACGATGTTTATATTGTTAATATTAATTATTGTTTTATTAGGTAGTGTAGACTCTCACTCCTAATTAGTTTTATCATTTTTTAAACGTTTCCTGCTGTAATTAAGCTCAAAAAATGCCAATGACATAGTTTTTTCCCATAAGTTAATTTCAGTGTTTTTCTTAACTTTTAGGTTAGGTCTTTTTGAAAAATCTCTCGCATGTGGTACAACTACATTTAGAACAAAATACAAACAAATAATTATTTGAAAAAAAAAATATTCAAGTTTTTTTCTGCCATAAAACAGTCTGTTTAATATTTACAAGGGAATGTCACGTAATTTTTTTATTAAAAAATTAAACTAAAAACTAAATAATTGACCTATAAAACAAAACATGCGCCACGTAATTTAATCCAAACATAATTTTTCGCTCGCAATTTTGTATATAAACAAACAGTTTACACTAAAACCAAATTCTTTAGTAAATATTTATATCATTTTGATGTCCAAATAATTTAATAATAATAGATAATAGTTTTTACAAAAGAAATATTAAAAATTGAATATTTCTTATATTAATTGTTACTAAAATATACGATATAGTTTGATATTTTATTCAAATTTATTTCTAACTTTTTCTAACCTGAAAAAGTATAAGAAAAATGAAAAAACGACAACATTGCCACATTTGAATTAATTGTTTATTCATTGGAATACGTGCTTAAACCGCAATAATGAAGTGAACAAACTTTACTTTTACCTGTTCAGCCAACCTTGTTGGTTAAATTATTACAAAGTGAGTCATAATAAGAAAAGAAAACAAGCACCTTGTTGAAACGATTCAGTATATACATGTATGTAATTGAAACCATTGATCTTTGACTCAAATATTATTATTGTAATAGAAATTAAAAAAAGCACTAATAGAAATAGTTCTTATTTATAGACAATGATTTAATGATTACACTGCATCTAATCTCTAGAAATTTACTATTTGACTCATAACCTATGCAAAGATGTTTTATTAAATTATCTTTTTATTGTGTATATATCAAATCATTATTAAAATTATTAAATAAGTCGTTAAATTGTTTACAACACTTTTGCATTGAAAATACTATAAAAGTGAATTATTTACAGGAAATATAAAACTTCGCACACCTTGCTTCACATTCAATACATACAGGTGCTTAACGATGTTACACAATTCATCGTAAACATCCACAATTTATTTAAACATATTGATTATGGTTAGTTTATTAAACAATCCTACCTTCTGACAGTTCTAAGTCCAGTTCGGCCAGTTTATCCCTTACATCCTCGGGCAATTTGGAGATATCAATATTTAAGTCCTCCATATCAATTGTAAAGTTTGTAATCACAATAATAACTAAACAAATTCACTAAAAAACTACACCGTATTAATAATATGTATTGCCATAATTATCAATATTTACTATTACAAAAATTTTAGCCTATCGGTAAACTTTCAGTCTGTTTTGTAGGAAGGATGACAGCTGAGATTCCTAGAATGTTTTGTTCGCGTCTAAACTCAGTTCAACATTTCATTCATTTGGCGAATGTCCATTTATTACATATCTATAGGCAACTAACTATACTCAATATATCTCTTATAGGCAACTCTAAATACAGTACTTTAACAAAATTATTAACACAAAAATCTCTACTATATTTTCTAAATATATTGAAAAACTCTTTTCTTTTTTAGTTATAATAATTTTATAACTTAATTGAATTGTGTAATGGTTTAAAAAAAAGTTCTTTTCTGATACAATTACTACAAGTTTTGCCACCTATGGTTGAAACAAAGATTTGAATTTTGAGTTAGACATACACGTAGATTGTGTATTTGTCCATTTAAAACAAGATGTCTCTAGTGTCAGTAGCCATTTCTAGTCCCCTTCGAAAATGATTTTATTTTCAAATTTTAAAATTGTGAATGATATAAAGAATAATTTTAGAATTTATCAATTATTGAAAGTTTTGAGTTTCATTATTTTGCTATCTATGGTTGAATTACATACATTAGTATACATTCAACTGATTGAAATCAGATGTCAAATAATTCAGTAGCCATTTTTATTCCATTCGGGAAATCGCATTGTATTGCCTGACAAATCAAAATAATAATTGAATACGATTCTCTTTTACACTAATCTCAAATTTAGAACTCTGAACTAATTGGTTCAATTTATTATTTATGTTTTTTTATTTAGTTATATTCCAAATTTTGTTTTGTTTCTATCTATTCGTGAGGTACCGAATCAAATAATATGTCATATTGATTGAGCATTAGGCATTAGACTTTCAGAACACAGAGGGCGTGGTATTGACAATTAATAGAAGTTATTTTAGTTATTTTACTTGTTTTAGTGAATAAGATAAAATTAAATACCCTAATGTATTAACTTTAGATAAAAATACAAAAAGATTATTCATTTTACGAGGGTTGCTACTTAAGTGATGAGATTAAAAGAATAACATTTAAATTGTTATTATAAGATTGTATTCTTTTCTTTTTATAGTACAAATAAATGGAGATCTTAGTTATTGAATTGATTCACGAATATATTATATAAATAAATTAATGATTAGAGCATTCTTTTAAATTGTACTAGTTTGTACTTGAAGTTTATTCATTTACAAATTCTGTCCTGCAACATTCTATTTCCATTTTTTTTCTGATTTCGTCTTATAGTTAAATATTTTTGTACCTTAAAGAAGTGATATATTAGCAAAATTTATACAAATACTAATTACAATATTGAAATAAGTGAATCGTGTTTATTAGTTGAGCTTCTCAACAAATTTTTGGAATTTAAAACAAATAATTAGATCATTAATAAATCATATATAACACATCCGACAATTTAATGGAATTTAATGATAATGGGCGTAAAGAGGAAGCCTCAACGGATGTGATAAGACTTTATCATAACGCCCTCGTTGAGACAACAATGATAACTCTTAAAATAATGAGGATTTTTATTGAAACGTTAAATTATAGCTATTTTTTGAAGCTAATTTTATATCAAAAGAGGATTAATCAAATCAAGACGATTTATCCAGAAAATGATATAAAAAAGGCTAACAAGTAAAACGTTAAAGAAGAAGAATAATTTCTTAACCTTGTCTTTTTAGCAATATCAACATCATGGCTATATATAAAGCACTTTATGGTTAGGTTAAGTTATAAATATAAAACTAGTAAAATATAATTTAAATAACTTTCAGGTAAATAATATTCCAATCTATCACAATTACAAACTATTTTTGGCTGTAATTCTACCACAATGTTGACTTATTTTTTAAAATCACTTCAATGAAAATTTCGTTTTAAATAAATCAGCTGGTGATAAATGATGTTATAAGATTATACAACAAATCAAAATAAAAGAATAATTTCCTGATTGTTTTTGTATTATTTGAAATTCCATTTCTTAAATTTAAAAGTATGAATTTTTATTAATGTATCATTGAAATAAAAAAAATTGTACTTCTATAGTTTCAAAGATAATGGTTTACTGACCTTCTCATTGATATAAAAAGGTCAAATACTAAGAAATGATAATTCGAAAGATAAAAGTTTGGGCTATTTATTTTCTCGTAATATAAATACATGAAATATTTAACTGCTAGTATATAAATATATTAAAGATATTATTTCATAATTGAAAACAAGTTCAATGATCCTAATTAAAGAAAAAACAAATCATTAGAGAAAACTGAACTCATAGTAAAATAGAAAGGTCTTTTACCAGTTTTTTTGGACTTAATTTTTGATAGGGTGCAGCTCTGGATAAGTACTATTTTTAGGAGAAGCAGAATTGTAGATGAGCAAAATTGGAAAAAGAATATTTCTTTTAGATGAATTAAAGACACACAAAAGTCTAACAAGAAAAATCTATTAAAACTAATCCTTTTTGTAGGTTTATCATTGGATGTAAATAGCTCACTTTGGAAGGGTAATAATAACCCTTTCTGGGAGATGATGAAAGTATTTTATAAGGTGGTTTACCAAAGATTATCCTGATGTTTTTGAAATGGATCAAATATCCATAAATTCTATTTTGTGTACAAAATTTGTTGGTATGTTTCACACAATGTTCTATTCCTGAACGAAAATGTAAGCCTTATTTATATTTTCTTTGCTGTTTATATACCAAATAACTTACAGATTTATGAAGATATAAAATTAGGTTAAATATAGTAATATAACCTAAAACTATGAACCCCATCGTGTTTTATTGTTGTTGCTGAATCAAATAAATTATTAAATTAACTAGAAACAGTAAAAGCTGAAAATAATAACCAAAAGCTTGTGAATCAAAACTTTTTACAACTCTTTAACAAGATTGGTGTGTTTCAAAACATAGTTTTTTAGTTCAAACGATCGTTGTTGTTTTCGAGAGTTTTATAGACACGAATTTTGTACAAAGATGGTTCCAGAAGTACCTGGCCTGATCTAGAGGTGAGGGTAGTTGCTTGTTGTTTAGTATTTGTTTGGTAGACATTAAAAGTGAACGTTTTCAGTGAATTTGTAAACGTGGGAAAAATTGTGTGATACAATATATTTATTTGAAAGGCATTACCCAAAAGAAAATAAACAAAGCAGTACTGGATAAAAAGTACGCGGGCTAGCAGACATAGTAGACATTTCAAAAAGTGCAATTCATCGGATATTAACTGAAAATTTGGACACGAGAAAGCCGTGCGCAAGATGGGTGCCGCGTTTGTTTATAATGGAACAAAAACAGCGTCGCGAAGATGATTCTGTCGATTATTTGGCAATGTTTTTGCGCCGTTTCATCACCATGGTTGTATTCTAGGTACATCACTTCACACCCGAAGCAAAAGAACAATCAAAACAATGGACTGACAAGGGAGAACCAGCTCCAAAGAAGGCAAAAAATGTTCTATCCGCCGACAAGGTCATGGCGTCGGTTATTGGGATGTGAGTAGGATAATTTTCATTGAAAACGGAAAAAATATCAACGGCAGATATTATGCGAACTTCTTGGAACGTTTGAGCGAAGAAATCAAGTAAAAATGGCCGCATTTGGCTAAGAAGAAAGTGTTCTTTCATTAAGACAATTGCACCAGCTCCCACATCTGTTATTGCAATGTCCAAAATTAACGGATTATGTTTAGAATTGCTACTTCATGCACCCTATTCGCCAGATTTAGTGCCCTAGGATTATTTTATGTTCCCAGACTAGTAAAAATTTCTCAGTGGTTGGTCTAGGTAGTAAATAATTTATTTATCAAAATTTTGGGATTATGATTCTTGACTTGATGAATTTCTATTCGTTAATATTCGCATCGATGACACGGTAAGTTGGGCCAGGTACTTCTGGAACCAGCCTCGTACTGTATTTGCAGATTTGTTTTGGTTGGTTTGTCAAAATCTGTAGTAAATATTCAAACATTGGTATGGAAAACACTTATTCTGAATTATTGGCCTGAAAACAAAACAGTTTTGATTTGATTCTAGAAAACAGAATAACAAAACTCAAATGCTTGTTTAGTAGAGAACCGCAGGACAGAAGGATACCAACAGTTTTGTATCACAATGAGTTAATTTTTAGAATTAAAAAGAAATACTTTTGTAAAAATCACATTTGTATGAATTATAATCAAAGTATCCAATACTGCAGCTTGAATAATATACGTCCGAGGTAGCAAAAAGTTTGCTGACCTAGTACATACTAATTCTAGAATAGCGCCAGCACGAATATAATTTCTACTGAGTAAGCAATTATAATAAATGTACATATTTCGGTAGGTATTTCTACAAAACTGCTTACATTGAAGTTGTATAATACCGGATGAGAAAAAAAAACAACCTTTACATCCGATATCAAGCAAATAATGAAGTTTTTACAATTTTTTCTAGTATATATGGATGAATAATCGAAAATCAACTGGAACTGAAATTATTTCATGTCACTATTCATCATTATTCAATTAAATAAAGTCCAATTACGTTCGGAATCAGAAGATGAACCATTGTACCTCATTGATCCGTGTTTCATCTTGTGCTTCGACTCAGTTCAGGGTAAGCCTTATTATTTCGAACCGTGACAAGTGCTTTGTCTTCTGGCAGAAATTCTTTTCTAAAGAAGAACGCATGTACTTTCCCTTGAAGTCTTTCTTTCAAATGGTTTGATATTTCGATAATTTTGGTTTTACTTAAGCTTTACATGCCCAAACCAAATGTAGAACTAATTAATTCCACTGTTTGTTAGTCTCTAAAACTTGATAACGGCTAAACCGATTTGGCTAATTTTGGTCTTGAATTATTTGTGGAAGTCCAGAGAAGGTTTCAAATATGAAATGCTCGGAATTACATAAACACAACAATTTTGTTTTTTCTTGATGTTTTGTCATAAATTAAATTTCAGAACGCAACCATAATATTTGACATTTCTTTACTTCGACTTCGACACTTTGACGCTTATTTTTGCAACAAGATGAAACTGCAAATGTGTTTTCGAAGCAGTTGCTAGACATTGGAAATAATAAAGTTGCAGTGCACACACTGATTCATCACATTACCTACAGATTTCTGTCACATCACACACTCAAAAGAGGAGCTTATTCAGCGCGTTTTTCCAGATATAGCGCAACAGTTCAATAACCATAATTGGCTGAAAATGAAGATGTTGATGATCTCAATGCTACCGTTCAGAATTTTCTTCCGGGGCAGTTGATTCCTTCGAATCAGGCAACACCGTTATTAACCAAGATCCGGAGTTTTTAAATTCACGGGAATTTCCTGGATTACCACCTTACAATTTGTTGTTAAAATTAGGATCAGTTGTCATCATGCTGCGTAACATTAATCAACCTCGACTGTGCAATGGAACAAGACTGGATGTGGAAAAAGTAATGAATAACAACATGGAGGCAACAATCTTAAAGTGAAAATACGTATAACGATGATTCCAACGAATTTACCATTCGATTTTAAACGTTTACAGTTTCCGGTACATCTCGCATTTGCGATAACCATAAATAAATCGCAAGGCCAGTCGTTGGAAGTCCACGGAATCAACTTGGAGTTATACGTCGCATGTTCGCGCGTAGTAAAAGCTTTAAAATAATTGTGTGTGTCTGTCAATATCAAATTGAAACCTTATAAATAGCCAGTATAAAAAATAAAACTTCATTCATACCGAGCATTTTTTTTATATTTGTTTGTTTTAAGTTAATTTTATACAAAAGTTTACGATTGAGGCAGTACGAAGTCTGTCGAGTCAGAAAATATATTTAAAATAAGTTTAGGATTAGTAATTAGGTTTTATTATTTTCTCATTCAAAAAAATAGACTATAACCGATTCAATTCGATTCATGTGAAAAGTTATATATATATAATCAATCCTCCTCCATGAAATAGTCACTAAATCCGCGAGTGTAATAAATCAACATTGAATATACTGTTTCCTCCATTATATTTCTTTATTTTCTATGGTTTTAAATGATTCCAAGTCCGTACCTGTACCCACCATACAAAGACTAATGTTTGCGTTTATTTAGTTTTTATCTCAATTCTCGACAGGCTCCTAGCATCTGGATCTTTCAAAGAACTCTCCATTCGCTTCACAGCATCTGTGCGTTCAGTGATCGAATTGCAAGTCTGAGTGTTAGTTGCCGGGTAGCCCAGTAGTAGGGCCAAGACTTAGAAGGTAGGCTCAGCTGGTAATGCGCGTTCGTGAACTCATGAATAGGGCCGTTTAAGAAAAAGAATTTATTTCTTTTTCGTATTTTATTCATCCGGTGGATAAAATAGGAATGTTTTATAAGAATCGTGGTTGGTGAAGTAGTTTTTTTTGTGTTATCAAAATGTGGATTTTAAGCACTTTTTGTTTATCGTTGGTGGTAATTTCGTGTGAGGCACAACAAACCCCGGCTATCGGGCGTGGAGGAACACCATGCTACGACACTTTTAATAGACCTCAGGTGATTTATAATATTTAACAATATCATTCAACTAGTAATTAAATCAATCAGATCATTTTTATTTTTTCCTATTATTCAATTTCAATTAGAAAATTGTAAAATCATGAAACCCAGTATTCACAATATTTTTACAATTTTATTTGATATCTAACGTTTCGGAAATTTTATTAAAATTATTATAGAAACCTTGAACCATTATTTTCAAAAATTAGTTATCTTTTTGATGTTTGGAACTTGTTTTATAGGACAAGTTGTAGGGATTTGAAGTTGAAGTTTTATTTAACGCACTTTCTAGTCTTTTTTCCACATTTGATTTACTTTGTTAGTTTGTATGTTTGCTTCTTTGTTTAGATGGAATTTTCTAATGAAATTTTTACAACTTTGAATCAACATATTGACTTAAAATTTCGCATACAGTACATGATTAAATTAAAAATTAACACAGTTTTCATACGTTCTATTTTGCATTTATGATATTCTATAATAAAGATTTTTTTGTAAAATAATTTAAATTTCTTTAATTTTCTTAGACCTTTTGATATATTAATGCATCTAAATGTCAAAATTTATCTTTCTTTTAAAAATTATCAAAAACAAACTAATTATAAAACAGATTAGAGACCTAAAATCAAGAACAAATAATAAATGTATAAATAATTGAATTGAGTCTTTTGCTTAATCAGGTTTTAAATGTAAAATAGATTCATAGTTCGTGAACGGGGCTTAAAAATCTGTGGTTATTAAATCGAAACTCATCAAGGAAGTTAATTAAAAATTTTTCTTAATAAAAGAGTATGGGATTGGAGGAATAAAAAAAATTAGAACGCCCACACTGCAAGGTTTTACTATATTCATTTAAACTTCATATTTTTTTGGCTTTAGAACTAATGAACCAAATTCATTTGTAGAGAACAAAAATTTACACATACTGAGCTTCTCAAAGCCTCGTCTTTATTTGAGATTGTGATCTGAATATTTGGAACAGAGTAGGGATTGTATACATGCAAAAGATTGTTAGTTAGTCAACTTTTTTATATATTTTTTAAATTATAATCAGGCTTTTTATGCGATTTCCACGGATCAAATTGTTTAGTCACTAATCGTTCATCTTTCAAACTCATTATCTTAGTATATAGTTAATAATTTTTGCCTTGTATTCAATCGTTTTTTTTTTGGCTTTTGACTCGTTTCAACTCTTGTTGGAACGATTTAGTCTGAATAACTGTGTGGAAACCTTTTGTTTAAGCGAAGGTATTGAATCAATAGTAATAGTTAAGGATTCCAGACATTAATAACTGCCTTAAAACATAGTTACTTGGAAGTTCAATAAAGTTTGATATTCTGAACAAACTGTTAATCTTATTCAGTAAACATACACTCTCTAAAATTAGATATTACTAAAAGAATTGGTGAATGTACGAAGTTTCTGGAATATAAACTCAAAGACCATTGACATATGATTGTGGTTTACAGTGTTGGCTTTAGCACTTTATTTATTTTCTAAAAAATAATGAAAACATCCGGGCAGTTAGTGGCATAATCTAACCATATGGTAGAAAATTGAAAAAAAAAACGTAGAAATAGTGACAATCAGCCACCATAAAAATAACAAGTTTTGAATGAGTGAAAAGTCGGAAAAAAATGCTAGAAAGAATATTTGATCTAATGAAAATTGATGAATGAATGGATATATAAAAGTGAAGCATTGGAGATCAATGGAAGGTAGACCAAGAGTATGATCGGACGATCAAAAATAAGATAGAAAGACCCGGTGGGAAAAGACGTGAAAAAATCTATGCTGAAACACAAGATAAACAATAGGAGAAAATGGAGAGCTCTAAAAAATGGTCCAATTCCTCTGAGAATGTTTCTTAAGGATGTGGTTTTAAAATTACTTACGATGCAACTTCATGTTTTAATTTGAAGAATACACGATGAAAATTTTTGACTGAATCTAATAATGAAAAGCTGTTTTCTAAACATTACTATTGCTAAGTCGATTTTAGAATTCTTCTGCAATTGCGCGAACGTGTTTTGTTAGATATAAATTTGATGTTTTTATCACTAAATATACTAAAAATTCTATCATTTGATTTTTCAGTTCTGTAGTTTGATATTTACTGAGATTTTCGAATTTTTTTGGCAACATTAGTATTCCATCACTGAATTAATTATTCTTGGTATGTACAACGATCTAAAAATCTACATATCTCATAAATCATAAATGTTATCCAGTTAAAAAGAGTACGTTTTTATTAAAAAATCGATTAAAAAATTAATTTTTGCTATCTTTAGATTGTACAGGTTGTCCCTGTAAAAGTTACGGATTGTTAACCATTGGGCATAAGCCGCTCCTGGCCTTAATTAATCTAAGCTAAGAATGTGTTAAATTTTAATCTCAAATTCAGCTGCTTGTTTCTTCCATTTTGTACATCGAACAATATTACAAGAATAAGGTGAATAAAATATTTTTCAACCATTTTGTACAATATTTTACATACTTGTCTTGCAATATTTGATATTATACTGAGATTTTCGAATTTTTTTGGCAACATTAGCTTTCCATCAATAATTGGTTCCTTCGATTTGACAGTTTACTTCAAAAGAAACAATATTTGCAAAAAATAAACTGAATTAATTATTCTTGGCATGTACAACGATCTAAAAATCTACATATCTCATAAATCATAAATGTTATCCAGTTAAAAAGGGTACGTTTTTATTAAAAAATCGATTAAAAAATTAATTTTTGATATCTTTAGATTGTACAGGTTGTCCCTGTAAAAGTTACGGATTGTTAACCATTGGGCATAAGCCGCTCCTGGCCTTAATTAATCTAAGCTAAGAATGTGTTAAATTTTAATCTCAAATTCAGCTGCTTGTTTCTTCCATTTTGTACATCGAACAATATTACAAGAATAAGGTGAATAAAATATTTTTCAACCATTTTGTACAATATTTTACATACTTGTCTTGCAATATTTGATATTATACTGAGATTTTCGAATTTTTTTGGCAACATTAGCTTTCCATCAATAATTGGTTCCTTCGATTTGACAGTCTACTTCAAAAGAAACAATATTTGCAAAAAATAAACTGAATTAATTATTCTTGGCATGTACAACGATCTAAAAATCTACATATCTCATAAATCATAAATGTTATCCAGTTAAAAAGGGTACGTTTTTATTAAAAAATCGATTAAAAAATTAATTTTTGATATCTTTAGATTGTACAGGTTGTCCCTGTAAAAGTTACGGATTGTTAACCATTGGGCATAAGCCGCTCCTGGCCTCAATTAATCTAAACTAAGAATGTGTTAAATTCACCTGCTTTTTTCTTCCATTTTGTACAACAATATTACAAGAATATGGTGAAGATACACAGCTTCCAGCCTTAATTCTGATTCCATCATCACGGATATAATCGGGGATTTACATGAATTCATTGTTATAGTCGGATTGAATAATGATCTCACATTAAAAGTCGTGAGTTGTGCAGACATCTTTATCAAATGAGAATAAATTAAAGGATACGATACAGAAGCTGACATAACATAAAATCTACATACTATAAAGATGTTTAGTGATTTCTATACCAGGTCTGTATTAGGATATTTAGATCCCACACGTATATTATTTACGCAGACATTAGCCAATCAATAAATCTAATTTCCCGAAAATATTTAGAGTGAAAGATTAGATACAATATTTATATATTTTTGTCTACAATTATCTAATAACCTGCTAGTCTCCATTTCTGTAACAACGTACCAACTCGTGATCGCGGTTGGTCTGAAGATTAAACAACTGGTGACGAAAGATTATGCACCTCGGGTTTTCAATTATGGAATGAAGAACAAAAATGAAATATATATTTATATTGCATGTTGAATCTAAATTTTATTATGTTATTAGTTAAATTATTTCCCAATAAAAATTGTGAATTTAGGTTTTGTAAACTAACCTTTCTCAAAGGATTAAAAAATTGTAAGCTTGTAGATTTTCCTACTTTACAAAGTGGATCTGGTCTAGTCTGGTTTGGTCTGGACTGATCACTAGTTATATTATGTATTCGGACCTACCTTTTCGTTTACCTGAATTTTTCCTATCCCAAGTTGGCGTATTCTTATTTTAACGGTTGAGTCCAAGTCTTAAGTTCAATAATTTATGCTTGAATGAATCGTTTTTTTCATATTCATATTTTCTGGTTCACTTCGTTTTCTACTATAATTTTGGAATTTAATTTCCGCTCAAATAATTCTTGAGGCTTCACTTCTACTTAATCTGTACTCTGAAGGTACTACAATTTGTCTATGTCTTATAAACCGTCGCTTAGTTGCCTTTGTTTTGGGAGATGGAAATTAGGCCAAACTAATTATTTGACCCACGGTTTTAAATTCGGTTAAAAAGTGTCACAGGTGTTAAGGCTGCTCGACATGACGCGATACAACGTGCAATGCAATTCAAGACGCAATATTTCTCGATGAAAAGTATACATAGATGAAGTTTCATGCAAAATCTTGCACCTGCAACGTTATTAGTCTGGCGCCATTTTCACTGCGCGCAAGCTGCACTTCTAGGAAGAAATGAGTTTTTCTGTTTCTTCATCCATTCCCAAATATAATTTTGTATGTTTCCTGGACTCCCTTTCCCTTATTCTATCTTGCCACTGCTTGGCCCGCCATCGCCTAGGTGCTCTTTCCGTCCATCAGTCTCCAAAAGCAAAAACTGTCTGACCACAAGATATAAAATAATATTTGAGGTTAGGAAATTGTTTACTTTTTCTTGTAGTATTACTTGCGTAATTTTGAGCAGCATGCAATATTCGTTTATGCAATATTTTCGTCTTCCAAAAAATTGCGTGCAATTTCTTGCTTTATGGCAAGCGGCCTTTAGATTAGGTTAGATTTCACTTCGTGAAATCGGTTGCTGCAAATTTTCCAAACCAAAGATGAAATATTTGAGAAGAAACAATTTAATTTCTCAAAAATAATTATGAAAACTTTTTAATGATAATCATCTAATTTTGTTTCATGCAAAAATTGCTTTTGTATACAGGAAACTAGTTTCAAAAAATGAGTAATTATTTATCTTTATGTACCTGCCCGAATGTTGTGTTTTGTTTGTGGGAAAACGGACCAGAAACGACAAAGGATATTTTAAAATAGATGCACATGTGTTTTACATTTAGAAACAAGACTTCGGTCGTATTATATAATGTAAAGAACGCGCTCCCGATGTTCATAATTATGTATTTAACGCGTTAAAGATTTTATTGTTCGTTTTATGCTTTATTGTACATAAAAATAGCCTAAAATAACTTTTACAATCGTAAATAATTCGAAAATATCATATTACCAAAAGATGAAAGATTAGTGAACATTTTTCAAACCATCCCTTTGTCCATAATCTTCATTCTGTATCGAACATTTAGATACTACCTCGTACATATAGATGTCGGAAAAAAACTTTTTTAACTCTTCCAAATATTTTTCACCGTCTTTCTCTTCGTCTGATGAAACTTTCTCTTCTACAATTGGAATTTTGAGGTTAGGACACAGGAAAAAGTCGGTGAGGGTCTAACCAATTCGAAATCCAATCCGTAAAAATTTTTGTCATGGCGTGAGAAGATATGGTTTTTGAAAACGACGTTTTTTTTATCATTTACGGACGCTTTTGTACAATTTCTACATCTATTTAAACAAAAAATACCTTTTTAAAGGTGGCGACAGCCATTTAAGTGAAGCTACTTTCGTTATATTCAAAACAATGGATTCAAAACGATTTAGTGGGTTAATTTATCATTGCTTCTTGATAAAAAATGCTGTACAAGCTAAGCAATGGCTTTAAAAGAACCATTTGTTATTGGTTTGCTGAATTTAAACGTGGTAGTACAAACATCGATGATGGTGAACGTTCTGGTCGTCCAATTGAGGTGGTTACTCTAAAAAACATCAAAAAGTCGTTGGTTATATCTAAGGATGGAACAAGATAGATTTAGCGAACAATAAATCAAATGATGGAGAGGACAGGAAAAGATGGAGGCAATGGATGACGAACAAGATAGTCGATGAACACAATCTCATAAAAAACGATTTCCATTACTATTCCGACCACTTTTTTGACTGTTTTTGTGTCGTTTTGGAAGTGTGAAGGATCGTGGTTTTATCTATCTGTCTCATTTTGCTTGAACCACGTCAATAAGGTTTGTGAAATGTTTATTCGAATGCGCTTTTAGTCCAAAAGCTTACATATCACAAATTTTATTGACTGCACTTTATATTCTGCACATTTCTTGTTCGAAACTTTACTACAAAGTTTGTAATTTCTTTCTTCACAAATATGCGCAAATACATGGTATATTCGTGGTATTTTGTGGTATAAAATTCTTGATGTACTATTTATTCCAGAGATGCATACCCGAATTCGAGAATGCAGCTTTCGGCGTCGTTATGGAAGCAACAAACACCTGCGGACAAAACGGAGATATGGAATACTGCGTCCAAACAGGCGTAAACGGAATCAGAAAATCTTGTGAAATTTGTCATCCGGGAGAACACGACCCAAGGTACCTTACAGATTACATCACGGATTATTCAACATGGTGGCAGTCAGAAACTATGTACGAAGGTATCCAGTGGCCGAATCAAGTCAACTTAACGCTAAAATTTGGTAAGTTGCCAGATATAATCCGCTCCAAATCGACAGGATGGGTTAGACGGTTTTTCATGGGTTGAGTACACGGAATTGAGTTCGACTAAAGCGCCACTAGATCTTTTTGATAAAAAACTAAAACAACATACACTGATTCGTCAGCCCATTAACGTTTTTCCATGCACCCAATTGTCTTGTACTCTGAAAGCGTTTTTTCTTTCCCGATTAGGAAAAGTGAATAATTTGATTCATTAATATTCATATTGAATTGTAAAGAAAATACCGACGACAATAAGAGGGAAATGAATTTATACTTACCGACGAGATCGCCTTTTTTAGATCGTTTCCTTTTAAGGGTTTAGTTTTTTATTCAAGATGGCGCTTTTTACATCAACGTTATTTACAGGGAACTGTATAATTTAGCATGAAATTGACTGTTTTAAATTTTAAGTTCAAACCTACGAGAAAAAAATTCTTGTTTGGGTTTGTTTCGTTTCGAATAATTAATATGCGTTTCTGTTGATTTTGGCCCTGATATAGGACTATTTTCCTCTGCAAGGGTTGTGCTTAATGATGTTGTTTTTGCGTGAGTGAGCGATTCATTTTTGAATTCGCGATTTCTATAACAAACTAATAGAAAATTTTATGCTGCAAATAAAAAGCTGTTTGTTAAATAAAAGGTTATATTTCCATATTTATCCGGGTGGGGATAATAATGAAACCACGTTAGTTTAGCGTTTTTTGAGGTCGTAGAATCCATTTATCGAGTCACGGATGTTGACTTCTTGTTCGATTTTTCGTATTGGATTCATTTTTGGAAGATTAGGGCTTGGCTGCAAAGGGAATGAAAAAAAGTTGAAAATAATTATTATTCCTGCTCTTATTTATGAAAATTTTATGTGCATTCGATTGGGCTAGATGTACTTTAGGTTAGGTTTACTTTAGGTTATCTTAATTATATAGTTTGAATCAAAAGGAAATGCCGTTTTTTGTGATTCATAAATCCAGTTCAAAAAGAATCTAATTATTGATACATCCGGAAATAGTTATTTCCTACATCTGGGCCTTCGATAAATGGATTCTGCGATCTCGACAACGGCAAATTAGCGTGTTTCTATTATGATACCAAACCGATAAGAATTTACAAACATTATTTTTGATTTATTATGTTTTTTTTTTGCAGATAAAACGTTCGATATCACGTACGTTAGATTGATTTTCAACTCTCCCAGGCCAGAAAGTTTTTATATCTCGAAAAAAGTAACTAGTGATGGTCCCTGGATACCGTTTCAGTATTACAGGTACGATAAATTTTACTAATTGGTTTAGAAACGAAAATTCAATCTCTTCGTTACGCTTTCCTTACAAGGAGGCTATAAAGCCAACATTTCCAATTCAATGAAGAATTCTCCTAACATAAGTTGAGAAACAATATCGAAAAATGTACTTAGACAAGTCATATACAATAAATACAAGTTTCATACAACCATCAAAAGCAAAAGGAAAGTTTATCGATGGGTTTACAAACACCAGACGTCCAAAAAGCTTCCTGATTGCCCCTGATAATAGTTTTATTGAGCTAGACGTTATTCGTGTTGGCAACAATATTTCCATAGCGACCAAAGCGGACAAATCGTCTCAATGAATTACTATAAAAATTTGACATTAATCCGAATTCGGTTGCCTACGCCACTGGTATTTGAATTTTAACTACGGATAATGTGGCTGATTAATTTCATTTTTAATTTATTATACAACTTTTCGACTAATAATTATGTGAACATTTAACTCTAGAATATTATTTCTGATTAATAACCTGCTTCTTTTTAGTGCTTCTTGTCGAGACACTTACGGCTTACCTGACATGACCCATACCACCAAGGGGGAAGAGACGAGGGCCCTTTGTACTTCGGAATATTCCGACATTTCTCCGTTGACTGACGGTAACATTGCTTTTGGTACACTAGAAGGTCGGCCGTCTGCTTATAATTTTGATTCCAGTCCCGAACTTCAGGTAAAAAGAGTTTCATCAGAAAATATCAGGTGTGGAAGTGTTGAGTGCGATTTTTATGTTAACATATATAATTATGTTATCAATTCCTTATACTTTTACTTAGATTGAATTTTATATCCCGTAGTGAAGTCAAATTTGTGTTTAAATTGAAAAGAGTTACCAAAATAAATACTTCACCTTGAGTCAAGGAAGTTTGGCGTCTTAATTGTGGCAGTAATTTGAAAATGATGACATTTTTGACTAGAGAATTAACATACCATTCGAATTATACAGATTGTCCCTCCCCTTTTAAAAAATGGGATGCTGCGTCTGTCATTCAAAATGGTTTTAAGGTAGTGATCGCATTTTCACGTCGAAGAAAGTCAATTCTAACATAAATTTTACACGTTTCGAAATTTATTTATTTCGAAGTTCAACGAAGTTTATACTTGATTTTCTCTTTAACCATATCGCCTTAATTTGTTTTAATTGCAGCTTGATTCGTTTGAAACATAACCATTCAGATGCCATCTTCAGTTACTTCTTTGTTTATAATAGACAGAGGTTGAAAAAACAACGAAAAGCAAGCTTTCATTTAGAACACACTGGGGAGTGAATAAATGAATGGTTATAAATATTCCGATGTTGCCATATCACTTATGAATATTTCCTTTAATTATTCATTACTATATCTTAATAGTAAGAAATTAATTCCACGGGATGTACTAAATATAAGTTAATTTTTCATTTTTTTTTATTTTTCCCTGTATGAAAGATAACACCACGAAATTTGAACAATCATACGAGGTCTGCTACTTAAGTTTTGATATATGGCAACACTGATGTGATTATGTCAAATCTGACATTGTCATAATAAAGTTTGACATTTTTAATAATAAACGTACTCAAGAGGTGTTGACATACGAGTGTCGTTTGAGTTTTTTACAGATCTTGCCAGTGGAGACGAATCTAACAAAAGTTGTTCGCGCATGAGGCATTTCAAAGCAAATAATCGCCCGTTTTTTCGGTGGATATCGCCACCATTCTATTGCAGAAACATAAACAATTCTGATTGGTATACTAATATTTGTTTGCCGAAAAAATCAATCGCAGAAGACGAATCATTCTCCATCACGACAACGCGAGCTGTCACACATCAGTTCAAATAATATCGTTTTTGAATAGTCAAAATTACGAGGTTAACCGAAGAAGCGATTGAAGCGATCGAATCGCTTGTTTTGGAGGTACATCAATCGTAATGGGAAAACAAGGATCAAGGTGTTTAGTTGTTTAATATTGTCAAAACATTGAAATCTTCCCTCGGTGCTTTATTTTTATCAATACGTTTAAGTTTAAATATGTTAAATTCACTAAAGAAAATCACTTCAAAAGTTTAAGATCCTCCTGGTGACCACATTCAAAATCTAAAAACGTTCTACACAATCTCTTTTGTCTACGAATAATAGTTTATGTGATAAAGCGTTTTTAGTTGAATATCCAGTACAATGAATTTAATCAATGAAAGACTAAGAATATATTACGTCATATCCAACTGATTTTACACGACATCACTTTTAATTTTTTCCAAATTCGACACCCCACTGCTAGTATAGATAATTTTTTATTTATATAGCCAAACCGAAAACAGTTACTACGCAGTACATGGTGTTATTTTCCCATCTAACGGTACATGTACCATCGGTAGCGCTGTCCCAATAACAAGAACTAGCTGTATGCAAACCGGCTCCAGTTTTTTGCATGATCGAACAAGTCACAACATATTTAAACATCTTCTTCGTTTTACTTAGAGCCGAAAGACATTGTTCTGAAACAGTAGCACTCCATTGATTTACTTTCTCCGGTACGTAAGTTGCGTCACTCAAAACATTTTCTATTGTATCTTTAACCAATTTACTAACATCCTCGACAATAAACTGATTCTCTTCATCATCCATTTTCTTAATCGAATTTCGACAGTTTCGGTTCGATGACAGATAATTTTGATTACCAAACATACTGACTAGATTTCTTGGTTTAGAGTTAGACCTAAAATGTAATGGATGTAGTTTAGCAATAGGCTTTTAATTATCATAAATATATTTTTTTAAAAATTATCAAATAATGGTTTTTTTCCTATTTCAACACACATATGAAAGGAAAATTATTTTGTTCGCATTAAGAACTTAATATTATAGTCAAGGAAATCTATTGGACAAATTTATCTGTCATTGGTAGCGACTCTTCTCGAAATACAGATAAAGAGATTACCGTGGCGAACAACGAATGTCTGTTTAAAAATGGGATATATGGTTTGTGAAGTTATATTTTCCAGATTCATTGCGAAAGGGCTTCTTAAAAAGTTGTGTTTAATGTAGGTAAAACTTGTGGGAAATGCTCAGGATTTTGACTAAAGCTCCTTTCATCTAATGAAAAGAGGTAAACTTCAGCTAAATCTTCAAGTTGTACTTTACTGATCTTGAAAGTATCTATGAAGTCCTCTTAACACCATCAAATCTAAAAGAAACGATTCGAAACAACGGAATTACCGGAAAAAGATCAAAAAGCTAACACGGGCACAAACCAGAAAGTCGATTGTTTACCCCACAGCCGTTATTTTAACATTACGCAACAGTGGAAATAAATTTGCAAAAAAAATCTGAGTTTTGTGAATTGCTTGAAGCCTGACTTGTAGATAGATTGAAAAAATGCGTTACAGCCGTATTGATTTCACTAATCTTGGAAGTATCTATGAATTCCTCCTCTTAACACCATCAAATCTAAAAGAAACGATTCGAAACAACCGAATTACACAAACCAGAAAGTCGAATGTTTACCCCACAGCCATCATTTTAACATATCGCAACAATTGCAATGAATTTAAAAAAAAATATGAATTTTGTAAATTCCTTGAAACCTTACTAGCAAACAGACTAAAAAAACTGCGATAATATTCAGTATCAGCAGATAAAAGTATCTATGAATTCCTCCTTTTAACATCAAATAAAAAAGAAACAAATAAAAACGACCGAAAACCAGAAAGTCGATTGTTTACCCCACAGCCGTCATTTGAACATTACGCAACAGTGGAAATAAATATGCAAAAAACCTGAATTTTGTGAATTGCTTGAAGCATTACTTGCAGATAGATTGAAAAAATGCGTTACAGCTGTATTAATTTCACTGATCTTGGAAGTATCTATGAAGTTCTCCTCTTAACACCATCAAATCTAAAAAAAAAACGATTCAAAACAACCGAATTACCGGAAAAAAATCAAAAAGCTAACACGGGCACAAACCAGAAAGTCGATTGTTTACCCCACAGCCGTTATTTTAACATTACGCAACAGTGGAAATAAATTTGCAAAAAAAATCTGAGTTTTGTGAATTGCTTGAAGCCTGACTTGTAGATAGATTGAAAAAATGCGTTACAGCCGTATTGATTTCACTGATCTTGGAAGTATCTATGAATTCCTCCTCTTAACACCATCAAATCTAAAAGAAACGATTCGAAACAACCGAATTACACAAACCAGAAAGTCGATTGTTTACCCCACAGCCGTCATTTGAACATTACGCAACAGTGGAAATAAATATGCAAAAAACCTGAATTTTGTGAATTGCTTGAAGCCTTAGTTGTAGATAGATTGAAAAAATGCGTTACAGCCGTATTAATTTCACTGATCTTGGAAGTATCTATGAAGTTCTCCTCTTAACACCATCAAATCTAAAAAAAACGATTCAAAACAACCGAATTACCGGAAAAAAATCAAAAAGCTAACACGGGCACAAACCAGAAAGTCGATTGTTTACCCCACACCCGTCATTTTGACATATCGCAACAATTGAAATGAATTTTAAAAAAAATATGAATTTTGTAAATTCCTTGAAACCTTACTAGCAAACAGACTAAAAAAACTGCGAAAATATTCGGTATCAGCCGTATTAATTTCACTAGTCTTAAAAGTATCTATGAATTCCTCCTTTTAACACCATCAAATAAAAAAGAAACAAATAAAAACAACCGAAAACCAGAAAGTTGATTGTTTCCCCACAGCCGTCATTTTAACATTACGCAACAGTGGAAATAAATTTGCAAAAAAAATCTGAATTTTGTGAATTACTTGCAGATAAACTGAAAAAACTGTGAAAATATTCAGTTTCAGCTGTATTAAATTCACTGATTTTAAAAGGATTTATGGATTCCTCCTCTTATTACTAAAAAAATAAAAAAAAAACAATTCAAAACTATTGAATTACCGTAAAAACACACGGGTACATACCAGAAAGTCTATTGATTACCCCACAGCCGTCATTTTGACTTAGATCAGCTGTTTTCTTAGATTACTTAATTGTGGTTTAACAATAAAAAAGAAGAATAGAAATATTAGCAAGTTTGTTGTTAATATACTAAAATAGATAATTAAATATATATTAGATACAAATACAAAAAAAACAATATACTTTTCACGAAATGACTGCAGAATTTGTGAATATGTACCTGAATTTTTCTTTTATCACTTTTTTCAATTCACTGTTATTTGGAAACTGTCTAGTTTCACATTTGAAATGAAACTGAGGGTGAAACACGCAATGTGCTACAATAATAGAAGTTTCGTGTGCACCTAATAAAATGAGGAGTAGAAAATTTAATAGATTTCAATATCTACCCAACGTTTTTGAAATTTTGGTGGAAGTTTTAGTAAAATATTGTTCTCAGTATTCGTATTAAATCGCTATAATTACAAACACGCAGAAAGGGTTTTGCTTTAGCGTTTTAACAAAGCGTGATAATGATATGAATTTTTAAGTACAATATACTGAGTGACATTGTTAAAATATTTATACAAACAAAAAAAGTTATTTGTGTTCTTCAAAACATCTCCCCATTTATCTTTAGCGAGGTTGCCACCAAACATCAACCCCTCTGTACCTTATTCAACTACCAATGATTGTAAATATCCTTAAAACTATGGTCTCTAATGGCCTTCAAAGAACCATATCACTGGGACGACCCTACAACTTGTTTATTCTATAATCGTTCTTGGAGCATCGACACTGAAATTCCTTCTCGTACGGTTACGTCCATAGCCCTAAACTTCAATACGTTCTATAAACCGAATCTCGAACTAACGTTTGGTTGTGACTTTAAGTATCGATATCTCGAAATAGAAACGAGATATTTTTCATTTACAAATACTGGCGCCTCGGAAATCGTACTCGTCTCGAAGTATTGAACGCCATCTGTTCTATAAACCGAATCATGAATTAACGTTTGGTTGTGACTTTAAGTATCGATATCTCGAAATAGACACGAGATATTCTTCATTTATAAATCCTGGCGCCACGGAAATCGTACTTGTGTCGAAGTATTGAACGCCATGTGTTCTATAAACCGAATCTCGAATTAACGTTTGGTTATGACTTTAAGTATCGATATCTCGAAATAGAAACGAGATATTCTTCATTTACAAATCCTGGCGCCACGGAAATTGTACTCGTGTCGAAGTATTGAACGCCATCTGTTCTATAAACCGAATCTCGAAATAACGTTTGTTTATGACTTTAAGTATCGATATCTCGAAATAGAAACGAGATATTCTTCATTTATAAATCCTGGCGCCACGGAAATCGTACTTGTGTCGAAGTATTGAACGCCATGTGTTCTATAAACCGAATCTCGAATTAACGTTTGGTTATGACTTTAAGTATCGATATCTCGAAATAGAAACGAGATATTCTTCATTTACAAATACTGGCGCCACGGAAATCATACTCGTCTCGAAGTATTGAACGCCATCTGTTCTATAAACCGAATCTTGAATTAACGTTTGTTTATGACTTTAAGTATCGATATCTCGAAATAGAAACGAGATACTCTTCATTTACAAATCCTGGCGCCACGGAAATCATACTCGTCTCGAAGTATTGAACGCCATCTGTTCTATAAACCGAATCTTGAATTAACGTTTGGTTATGACTTTAAGTATCGATATCTCGAAATAGAAACGAGATATCTTTCGTTTACAAATCCTGGCGTCACGGAAATCCTACTCGTCTCGAAGTATTGAACGCCATCTGTTCTATAAACCGAATCTCGAACTAACGTTTGGTTGTGACTTTAAGTATCAATATCTCGAAATAGAAACGAGATATTTTTCGTTTACAAATCCTGGCGTCACGGAAATCCTACTCGTCTCGAAGTATTGAACGCCATCTGTTCTATAAACCGAATCTCGAACTAACGTTTGGTTATGACTTTAAGTATCGATATCTCGAAATAGAAACGAGATATTTTTCGTTTACAAATCCTGGCGTCACGGAAATCCTACTCGTCTCGAAGTATTGAACGCCATCTGTTCTATAAACCGAATCTCGAACTAACGTTTGGTTGTGACTTTAAGTATCAATATCTCGAAATAGAAACGAGATATTTTTCGTTTACAAATCCTGGCGTCACGGAAATCCTACTCGTCTCGAAGTATTGAACGCCATCTGTTCTATAAAGCGAATCTCGAACTAACGTTTGGTTGTGACTTTAAGTATCGATATCTCGAAATAGAAACGAGATATTAATTTTACAATTAAGTCATTAAATGTCGGGAATTGGTCTTGTGAATCTCCTGATGTGCATTTTATGGCTCAAAATTTCTTTCTTCGCTTCAGTTTTTAAAAATACTTTTAAATACAGACTCAACTATCATTTCTATCAGTTTTTGCATATTTTTTTGTGATTTCTGTATGTCTGTTACACAACAAAACAGAAAAACCGAGGGAAAGTAATCTGTCACCTTTTTTGACAGTACAAATCGATTAAGGTTACGTTCTGTAAGTACAGTACAGTACAGTACAGTCCCTATTGAAAAAAATATTTCCTTTATAAACGATATTATTATTTTTTAAAAGTTTTGTGATCGCGTGTGATCGTAGACGAAATTATTATTAGGAGAACAGAAACACATTAGGAAGTAAATTTATGTTGACGTTATTCCAAACCATCTAACACGAATCTTGAGGGGAGTTGAAAGATTCATATTTTACCTGGCACCAACTCTTTATAAATAAATTGCTAAAAAATATCTTCCACAAAATCTTTTTGTTACAGGAATGGGTGACGGCAACGGAAATAATGATCACATTGGATCGTTTGAATACATTTGGCGACGAAGTATTCGGAGACTACCAAGTATTGAAATCCTACTTTTACGCCATATCTGATATAGCCGTTGGAGCAAGATGTAAATGCAACGGTCACGCTTCGGAATGTATAACTTCCTCGGGAGTAGACGGATCAAAACGAAGAGTTTGCAAATGTGAACATAACACCGCAGGATCAGATTGTAACGAATGTCTGCCGTTTTATAACGATGCTCCTTGGGGAAGGGCGACTGCTCAAAACGCGCATGAATGTAAACGTAAGTCACATTTTTCGTTTAATTAGTCATTTACAACTTTGAAAAATCTGTTGCTAACTATAAAATTAACGATATTGAAGTTCTAGATCAATTGAATTGACAATCGGACTTATTAATGCATTGATGAACAAAAAAAGACTTTTTTCTGAAGGAAATTTTTGTATTCTTATTCCTACAACTCATTTTGTGTTTACATCTCATCAATTTTTGTCGAGATTTTAATTTTTTGTGTTTCCTAATTCTGTTTTATAAATACTTTTCATTACCACGTAGATTTGATCATTATCTGCGTGAAATTATCAACAAAGGGTGATTTGAATTTAAAAGTTAATAATAAGAGGTGTGGTATGGTGTCTGCATCGGTGCATTACTGTTTATAAACCACTCCAAGAAGTTGATTTCCACCTATCGAGTTTACCTACATAGTCCCACGCTGGTTCTTTTAGTTTATCATTTCTTGACGGCCCGTCTTGTAACAAACTCGAAAACGTTTTGTTGGTATCTGATATAAACAAAATATTGCATTTTCACTATATAGCTTTTATAATTAATAAAAAAATAATGAAAAAACACTAATTTGAAAAATAACAATGTGGTTGTCTATTGTATTTGTCGTGGTCTACTTGAATATGTGCTTTTCAACTTGGGATGGTATCAGCCCTTGGTACACGGGATCAAGTGAGTAAATTTGGACACTTTTTAACTTAATTAATTATTTATATCAAGAATAACAAAAATTATAGGGTGGCACGTCAAACTTATAGGGAAAGAGTTATTTTAGGGTGGCACGTCAAACTTACAGGGAAAGAGTTATTTTAGGGTGGCACGTCAAACTTACAGGGAAAGAGTTATTTTAGGGTGGCACGTCAAACTTACAGGGAAAGAGTTATTTTAGGGTGGCACGTCAAACTTACAGGGAAAGAGTTATTTTAGGGTGGCACGTCAGACTTATAGGGAAACAGTTATTTTAGGGTGGCACGTCAAACTTATAGGGAAAGAGTTATTTTAGGGTGGCACGTCAAACTTATAGGGAAAGAGTTATTTTAGGGTGGCACGTCAAACTTATAGGGAAAGAGTTATTTTAGGGTGGCACGTCAGACTTATAGGGAAAGAGTTATTTTAGGGTGGCACGTCAAACTTATAGGGAAAGAGTTATTTTAGGGTGGCACGTCAAACTTACAGGGAAAGAGTTATTTTAGGGTGGCACGTCAGACTTATAGGGAAAGAGTTATTTTAGGGTGGCACGTCAAACTTATAGGGAAAGAGTTATTTTAGGGTGGCACGTCAAACTTATAGGGAAAGAGTTATTTTAGGGTGGCACGTCAAACTTATAGGGAAAGAGTTATTTTAGGGTGGCACGTCAAACTTATAGGGAAAGAGTTATTTTAGGGTGGCACGTCAAACTTATAGAGAAAGAGTTATTTTAGGGTGGCACGTCAAACTTATAGGGAAAGAGTTATTTTAGGGTGGCACGTCAAACTTACAGGGAAAGAGTTATTTTAGGGTGGCACGTCAAACTTACAGGGAAAGAGTTATTTTAGGGTGGCACGTCAGACTTATAGGGAAAGAGTTATTTTAGGGTGGCACGTCAAACTTACAGGGAAAGAGTTATTTTAGGGTGGCACGTCAAACTTACAGGGAAAGAGTTATTTTAGGGTGGCACGTCAGACTTATAGGGAAAGAGTTATTTTAGGGTGGCACGTCAAACTTATAGGGAAAGAGTTATTTTAGGGTGGCACGTCAAACTTACAGGGAAAGAGTTATTTTAGGGTGGCACGTCAAACTTATAGGGAAAGAGTTATTTTAGGGTGGCACGTCAAACTTACAGGGAAAGAGTTATTTTAGGGTGGCACGTCAAACTTACAGGGAAAGAGTTATTTTAGGGTGGCACGTCAGACTTATAGGGAAAGAGTTATTTTAGGGTGGCACGTCAAACTTACAGGGAAAGAGTTATTTTAGGGTGGCACGTCAAACTTACAGGGAAAGAGTTATTTTAGGGTGGCACGTCAAACTTACAGGGAAAGAGTTATTTTAGGGTGGCACGTCAGACTTATAGGGAAAGAGTTATTTTAGGGTGGCACGTCAAACTTACAGGGAAAGAGTTATTTTAGGGTGGCACGTCAAACTTACAGGGAAAGAGTTATTTTAGGGTGGCACGTCAGACTTATAGGGAAAGAGTTATTTTAGGGTGGCACGTCAAACTTATAGGGAAAGAGTTATTTTAGGGTGGCACGTCAAACTTACAGGGAAAGAGTTATTTTAGGGTGGCACGTCAAACTTACAGGGAAAGAGTTATTTTAGGGTGGCACGTCAGACTTATAGGGAAAGAGTTATTTTAGGGTGGCACGTCAAACTTACAGGGAAAGAGTTATTTTAGGGTGGCACGTCAAACTTACAGGGAAAGAGTTATTTTAGGGTGGCACGTCAGACTTATAGGGAAAGAGTTATTTTAGGGTGGCACGTCAAACTTATAGGGAAAGAGTTATTTTAGGGTGGCACGTCAAACTTACAGGGAAAGAGTTATTTTAGGGTGGCACGTCAAACTTATAGGGAAAGAGTTATTTTAGGGTGGCACGTCAAACTTACAGGGAAAGAGTTATTTTAGGGTGGCACGTCAGACTTATAGGGAAAGAGTTATTTTAGGGTGGCACGTCAAACTTATAGGGAAAGAGTTATTTTAGGGTGGCACGTCAAACTTACAGGGAAAGAGTTATTTTAGGGTGGCACGTCAAACTTATAGGGAAAGAGTTATTTTAGAGTGGCACGTCAAACTTACAGGGAAAGAGTTATTTTAGGGTGGCACGTCAAACTTACAGGGAAAGAGTTATTTTAGGGTGGCACGTCAAACTTATAGGGAAAGAGTTATTTTAGGGTGGCACTTCAAACTTATAGGGAAAGAGTTATTTTAGGGTGGCACGTCAAACTTATAGGGAAAGAGTTATTTTAGGGTGGCACGTCAAACTTACAGGGAAAGAGTTATTTTAGGGTGGCACGTCAAACTTATAGGGAAAGAGTTATTTTAGGGTGGCACGTCAAACTTATAGGGAAAGAGTTATTTTAGGGTGGCACTTCAAACTTATAGGGAAAGAGTTATTTTAGAGGTCTCAATAAAAAAATGTCAAGTAACTATATCTACTATTTATTTTTTCGTCGTCAAAAAGAATTTTTATTTTACACGGGAAAAAATATATTTAATTGCAGCGCTTTAATTCAAAAAATTATGCTCATTTTTCAAAACACGGTCATCATTTCTTTTTGAAGTTCAAGCAGAATGTTGATAAACCATTCGAAACCCTGAAAGAGTGTCCCCAATCTCCATAAGCTCCTTGAAATACAAGTTTTGTATAGACAATTTCATCTGGATTTGCCTCGTGATGGAAATGGCGACGAGCTTTGATAACAAACTTTAAAAATAAATTCTAACGTTTCGGTACAATTCGGTAGTTTTAACAAAATAAAATTTGATTTTGGATCTTCGGACAAGCAATACGCCGTCTGACGATAAAAGTTTGAATTCTGCATTTTGACAATATTTCGTACTGATTTTAATTCTTTCAAATTTGATCAAATTTGTTCTCAATAAAGTGATTATTGAAAAATCTGTGCGTAAAAACAAAATTTCCATAATTTGTACCCCTCTGTATGCATTTTTGATCAAAGTTTTCCCATTTCACGACCAAAAAAGAAAAAAATGATATAATGCTTAATATTTTCAACAGTAAAATAACATCGTGTGGCTCAACCCACGCAAGCGATGTTTTATATATTTATGGCACGGTTCACGGCGAGTTCTATCTGTTGCGAGGCATCTATAAAGTCTCTTGGATTTTAAAAGATCCATTAATTAGTTTGTGAAATGTATGGGAACTAAACTCACATAAAATTCTCATTTAATAATAAGAGATGTTTCAACCGATCACTTATTGTAGAAAAGGAAAATTTGCTGATAGACCAGCAATAAAATGGACCGAAATACCTTTCTGGGGATCACGGCCTTTTCCTTCAATGTAGTTTAAACTATTAAATTATAAAATCTACACGGAGATTCAACAGGTTATTGTTGAGGATAGAAAGAAACCCAAACTAGTTGATAGAGACCAACAGATTCGGTGGGTAAAAAAAGGAAACATCTATCCATATAATTATTGAATAAAAGAACTTCTAGTTTTATAAAAAGTCTTTGGAAAATTAGTAGAGGAAATGGTAGATCGCTCTTTCTTGGTGAATTATCACCGTGTAATACACGCATCCGTATTAAAGGAAAATGGTAGATATCATATAAGATGATGATGGAATCATTTGTTACAATAATAAAAAATGATCTAGGTTCTAGAATTCAGAGGAAAAACGATGAAATGAATAACGCAAACATAAACTTTAATGTTTGGAGTAGTAAGACACAAAAATAAGAAAATAGAATAGACCTGGACGAAATGAGCGATAGGAGAAGAGACAACGAGTGATTGGGCATTAAAATGAGAAAAAAATCTAGGACTTACAGTAAATTGTGGTTAGGTTAGGTTGGTACGAGCAACATCAACCGAAATTGATCGTAATTCACTTGGAAGCTCGATGCCTATTGTGCTATTTTCTACAATTTATAAAATTTCTTAACTACCTAATAATCCACTCATCTCATTACCTCTTAAAGCTTGTTTTTAAGCATTGCCAAACCAGAATTAAGGTTTCATATTTCTAATTATACCATTTCTTCGAGACAATCCAGCATTCGACATTATTTTTTCGTCAAGGACACCTACAGAGCAGATGCTCGTTAGACTTTTCTTCTGTTTGACATTACTGTCAACAGTAGAATGTCCAATGAACACTTCATTGGTCTTCTGGTTAGAGAGTGACAAAATCCGCCTCAATCTTTTAACGTATCATGATGATAAAAGTAGTCTTCTATTGATTGTCCACGAGTTTTATAAAATTCCATTTCTTCGATCTTTATTAGTGCCATATGTGTTGTCGGTAGTTTTGAAAAACCCAGGCGAAGATGTCATTACAATAATATCAACAATGACAAGTGACAAGTGACAGTGACAAGTTTTCTGTTACCAATAACCAATCTAACATTACCGAACCATGAAATATTTGAACTTCTACAGAAAAATTATATTTTCTTTTGATATTTTTTTGCAGAATGTAACTGTAATGGTTACTCAAACAGATGTTTCTTCGACCAAAAGTTATATGAACAAACTGGCCACGGAGGACACTGTCTCGATTGCATTGCCAATAGAGATGGCGCTAATTGTGAGAGATGTAAAGAAAATTTTTACATGAGAGAAGATGGTTACTGTATACCTTGTCAATGCAACTCTATTGGTTCAAGAAACCTTCAGTGTAATGCGGAAGGAAAATGTCAGTGTAAACCAGGCGTTACTGGAGAAAAATGCGATAGGTAAAGTAAAATTAACAAATGTGATAATTCATTTTCCAGCGAAACGTTTCTTTATTTTAGATGCGAAGAAAACTTTTACGATTTCTCTTCATTGGGATGTAAAACTTGCGGTTGTCATCCAGCTGGTTCGTTTCGTAACGAACCGAGATGTGACGCCAATACGGGAATTTGTCAATGTAAAGATAACGTCGAAGGAAAACAATGTAACGATTGCAAGCCGGGTTTTTTCAATTTGGACGAAGAAAACGATTTTGGATGTACCCCGTGTTTTTGCTACGGTCATTCCGCACAATGCAGCTCCGCATCCCAGTTCTTCAGATATATAGTTGCATCTTCATTCTTCAGAGGAAATGAGAAATGGACGGCTGAAGATGAATATCATAGGAAAATCGAGGTTAAATACGAACCTATCAGTCAAAGTATTGGTGTTCATACAACTGGTGATGAAGCTGTTTATTTCGTGGCTCCAAATAGATTTTTAGGAGATCAAAGAACTTCTTACAATCAACTGTTGGAATTTACATTAAGGATTGGGGATAATAGAGTCGTTCCAACTGCGACAGATATTATATTAGAAGGCTCAGGAACGTCCGTTACTAATACCATTTTCGCACAAAAGAATCCAGTACCTAATATGCAAGTATGAATATTAATCGTGAACGATTCAATTATTATTGTAATTATTTAATTTTTATTAGAGTCAAGTCTATAAATTCCGTCTTCACGAACACCCCGATTACGGTTGGCAACCACGACTCCCTTCAAGGTCTTTCATTTCAATTTTGACCAATCTAACAGCCATAAAAATCAAAGGTACCTATGCACCTGAAGGAGTTGGATTCTTAGATGAAGTTAAACTAGAAACTGCTTCTAGAGGAGTGGCTGGGAAACCTGCTTTATGGGTAGAATCTTGCGCTTGTCCAACAGGTATGTTTTTATTTAATATAGAAACAATATTTAAATATTTTTTCTTCAAGGTTACGTTGGACAATTCTGTGAATCTTGTGCTCCGGGATTCAGACACGAACCAGCATTGGGAGGTTCGTTTATGCCTTGCGTTCCGTGCGATTGTAACAATCACGCTGAAATCTGCGATTCCGAAACGGGTCGATGTATTTGCTCTCATAATACCGCTGGAGAAAACTGCGAGTTTTGTGCCAGAGGTTATTATGGAAACGCTCTAGGAGGTGAGTAAATAAATAAACAAAATTTAGATCGAGCATTAATTTTAAAATACCCTGTATAGTTCATTTTCATTGACCTCGTATTTATTCTATCACCTTTTGTAGGTACCAACAACGATTGCAAACCTTGCGGTTGTCCAGAAGGTGGAGCATGTATACAAATTGATGACGATATGACAATGTGTACAGAATGTCCTACGGGATATACAGGTCATAAATGCGATCTTTGTTCAGATGGTTACTATGGGGATCCAACAGGAAGATATGGGCCAAGATCTCCATGTAGAGAATGTGAATGTAACAAAAACATAGATCTTAATGCTATTGGAAATTGTAATACCACAAGTGGGGAATGTCTTAGATGTATATACAATACTGGTGGAGTACAGTGCCAAGAATGCTTACCAGGTGATTACTATCTAATTTCAGCTCTGTTTCCTATATATGGGTTTATTGTTGATGTAGTTTACAATGACAAAATATTTAATACAAACATATTTTTACCAAAATTCATTTAATCATATTATTTGCTTATTAATAAGAAAGTTGACAAAACGATACTAAAAATAAATGAAAGAGTGTAAACATACAAGAACAGAAAGTCTTTAATCTAAGAGGATTATCCCAGAAATACCTGGTCAGACCTAGAGATGGCGATAGTTGCTTGAAAAATAACACAGTATCAGAAAATACACAATCTATTTAGTGAATGACTCAAGTTTGAAGACGCCATGTTGTTTAGTATTTGTTTGGCAACCATCAATAGTGAACGTTTTCAGTGAATTTGTAAACGTGGGAAAAATTAGTCCAACTAATATAAAAGCTGGACTAGATTCTTTTTTGGATGAGACTGCTCCTTCTTTATCAACAGTAAAATATTAGGTAGCAGAGTTTAACCATCAACCAGAAATGTTGAAGAAAATGGTTAGTCGTCGACTGAAAGTGAGCGAGTTACCAGACATAGTGCGCAAGATGGGTGCAGCGTTTGTTTATAATAGAACAAAAAGAGCATCGTGATGATGTTTCCATCGAGTGTTTGGCAATGTTTCATAGAAATAAAGCCGTTTCATAATAATGGATGAAACGTGGATCCATAACTTCACACCCGAAGCAAAAGAACAATCAAAACTGAAAAGGGAGAATCGACACCAAAGAAGGCAAAACCAGTTACATCTGCAGGCAAGGTCATGGCGAAAGTTTTTGGGCAATTCCAGGTACTTCTTGGACCATCCTCGTAGCGTAGAGTATTATGCGAACTTCTTGGAATGTTTGAGCAAAGAAATGAAGAAAAACCGCCGCATTTGGCTAAGAATAAAATGTTATTTCATCAAGACAATTGCACCAGCTCCCACATAGTACATTGCAATAGCCAAAATTAATGATATTTACCAGATTTAGCCACTTCGGGTTATTTTTTGTCCACAGGCTTGAACAAATGTCTCAAACAATAAAGAAGTGATGTCGGTAGTTACTGGATATTTTGAGGCGCTTGACGATTCTTATTAAAAATATATTTTTTTCTAAATTTTTTGTGTTTTCTTTGTTGGACCAGGCACTTCTGGGACCATCCTCGTATTTTATACATTTTTTCGTACTTTTGCTCTACTTAAGTTGATGACTTCATTTCAGAATGGAATAATTGTTGTTAGGTTGAATTTTCCTATTTCCAAAATTTACTTTGATAATTTTTGAAAATTAAATTCATTCTTTTTACGAATACAATTGTACTGTACTGAAAGACTAACTTCTAGTCACTTTATTATTCAGAAAAACTAGAAAGTTCTAAGAAAACTTCACAACTATAATGTCTATATAAATATAAACATCTGTAAGAAACGCAAGAACAACTACAAGAATAAAAAAAAGATTTACTTGAAGTTATGATAAACAATACATTAGTAGAAGTTAAAAACTTAACCTACAAATGCGAACCTATGTATTAAGCACTCTGGGTTAACTGATTATCATTAGTATTTAAACTAATTTCATTTTTAGTAGATTTTTCTTAGTTGTTTTTACAATTTCAGTTTTGTTGATTTACAATCAATTCTAGCATCTTTTTTGACACCTTCCTCTTCTTCTCTTCATTATTAATTATTCGTACTAAAACTAATTAACTAAACAGTACAAGTCAACTTAAGAACATAGATAAATATTTTGTGTTTTAAAAATTCCAGCTATCCTTGTAGACTATTCGAAATAATTAGATTTCCTTTCGTAGGTTTCTATGGTAACGCCGTGGTTCTTCCCAAAGGCGACTGTAAACCTTGTACCTGTTATCCAGTCGGGACTGTTGCTGAGAAATCTGGAGCACCCGATTGTGACCAAACTACTGGAACTTGTTCTTGTAAACCTCACGTTGTCGGTCTAAATTGTGATCGTTGCGAAGACGGATATTACAATATAATGAGTGGAGAAGGATGTCACGCTTGTAATTGCGATTCAATAGGATCTTATAACCAAACCTGCGATCTTCTAACAGGACAATGTTACTGCAGACCCGGCGTAACAGGGTAAATATCCCGTATATACGTATTATTTTTTTACGTTACAGGTAATTGTTTTTAGTTTGAGGTGTGATCATTGCGAAGCTAGAAAATATGGTTTTTCTGTAGAAGGTTGTAAAGACTGCGATTGTGATTCTATTGGTTCCAAAGACCTCCAATGTGATCCATTTGGACAATGTCCTTGTTTAGACAATGTAGAAGGAAGAAGATGTGATAGATGCAAAGAAAATAAGTATGATAGAAAAAGAGGCTGCATAGATTGTCCAGACTGTTATAATTTAGTGCGAGATGCTTATAGAACGCACGAAAATAAACTGGAAAGATTAAATGATATACTAGATGAAATAGAAAGAAGACCGACTGTGATAGCAGACGACGAATTTCCAGAAGAATTGGAAAAATTAAGAACAAATATTAGTAACACGTATGAAAAAGTAAAAAATATCACTGGAGATCACAGCGCCATTCAACAAGTGCACGATATTAGGGAAAGGGAAAAAGAAATTTCACGAACTCTATCGGAAATAGACGAAACTCTTTTTCTTTTTAGAGAAAAAAGTCACATAACTGAAATGAATTTGGATCATATTGAAACTAATTTAGAAGAAGGCGAAATGAGATTATCGGAAATCACTAGTACTTTCGATTCCCAAGCTAAAGAAGCTCTAGATCACGCTATAGAAAGCTCAAAGAAAGCCGGACAGCAATCGGAAAAAATGACTGAAATAGCACACGAAGCTAGAGAGATAGCCGAACAATTGGACGAAAAAGCTAAAAAAATCACTGATACTGCAGCTGAAGCTAAAAACAAATCGATAGAAGCCTATCTAACAGCTAAAAATGCAACTAGTGATCAATCGGATGTCAGCGATAAAGCTAGAAAATTGAAACACGAAATATTAGATCTCGAAAATAAATTAAATAGAACTAAAGAATGGACAAGTGAAGTAGCTTCGAAATCTTTAATTGCGAAAAACGACGCTTTGACTTTACTTAACGAAGTTAAGAATTTAGAAGTTCCTACAATCGATATTCCAGAATTAAAATTCAGATCTGACGATTTACGCGACCGTGCTTACAAGTTGCGAAATGAAAGTGAAGCTTTATTCAGAGACAGCCAAGAAATGAGGAAAAATGTCGAAGAAAAATCGAATATTGCGAGGAGTTTATTGGAAACCGCGTACGAACAACAATCGATTACCGACGAATTACTTAACGATATTCATGCCACCAAGGAACGAACTGATAATTCTATTGACAGATGGAAGAAAATTTTGAACGACACTGAAAGCATTTATAATGATCTAAAAGGTATGACGCTTTTATTTGATCTCAAAAATTAATACTTTACTTGTAATTAGATTTGTATTTCAATCCGCCCAGAATATACGAATTAAGATATTTTTTAAAGACATTACATTATAGACGAAAAATATTTCATTCAAATTATCTTGTATTTATTTGATCAAACGTTTCTGTAGATTTCGACTCAGAAACCCAGAAGAGTAGACAAGAAGCAGACGAAGCGCTATCAACGATTAAAAACATTGAAGCTATCATCATAGAAGCTTCCAATAAAACCTACGAAGATCAACAAGCTTTAAAAGACGCCACACAAAACGCGAATTCAGCTTTGGTGAAAGCTGTACAAGCTGATGGTTTAGCCAAGAATGCTTCAAACGTTGCCGAAAAGATCAAACAGGAAGCAGGACAGTTGCTCAGAAATACTACAATTTTGACAGAAGATGCCGAGCTGATGAGTGAAAAAGTCGTTGAAACTAATAAAACACTCAATGGATATCTGGGTTATGCTTCGACAAATGGGTCGTTTATAAATGAGGCAAAGGAGAAGGTTAGTGTTGTTTAATGAAATCAGTTTTTAAATAAGAAATTGAAACACTTGACTAAATTGAAAATTACGACGATTTAATGCTTATGAAACTCATTAAATTGATTAAAACGTTGACTCGCCTAGGCAATTTCTGTAATGTAAGCTTTGGAAAAAGTTTTATTTAGTTAGCAGTCAACTCGAAGAAAAAAGATTATATTGAACATTTCCAAAATTGTTCTAAAAATATAAAGGTGTTCACTGTAAAATAGAAAATAACAGTCCAAGGGTTTTGAAAATTACTTCAGATTTTTAATAACAGAAAAGTTCATAGTCAATTATTTTTAATAGAAACTGATTAATGTTGTTAATTATCATCTTTTCAATAATATGAGGTCATAATAAAGCATTCAATAGATTGCAAGCGTTTCTAGAACTACAATTTAACGCCCATAAGGCATTTATCACATTAAAATCTAGTCTACAGTGACCAATGAGTAATTTAATTCTCATCTAATCTAATGGAGTTTGAATTTAAGGTATACTCATCAGCTAACATAGTATGGATTACACATAAACTCTGCTTTTGTACTAAAAACACTAAAGTTACTCAAAAGGATCGATTCTCTTGAATCTTTCTATCAAGGAGCTGCATGGTCTCAACATTGACATCATAATGGAATCTTTATGCATGACCTTGGTTGGTTTCTTGATGGTTTGGTCAACATGTCCATTTACTGGTCCCTATGTATTAATCAAGTTTCTCAGCGGGTTGTTTTGGAATTTATGAATGATTATTAAGCTTCTTGCTTTGGTACAACCCCATAGTTGGACACCATAAGTCAATTCAGTATTAAGTCTGATTATGAAGCATAAGTTAATTAGCAAGTACATTCTATTTTCAATTTTGCCGTGTTTGTGGAGTTAATGTGAACTGATTTCTTCTCATTATATTTAATTTTGTATCTACTCTATCTCAGAGAGCTGTTTTTATGATTGTTGGTTGATTTTTCATTGCCCAAAAAATGATAGAATGTATAAAATTCTTTTTGGCTCATGCTATAGCAAATACAAAAAAAATTGTCTTCTTCCGGCTCCTTATGGTTACAATATTCCTCCTCTCTTTCGTCCAGATTCCTCTACATGTTTTGTAGTAACTTTTTTAATAAAATTAATAACAAAGCTGCTAAAACAATTAATAATAATATAAATTTGGATTTGATAATGGGTTTTTTAGAATATAAATTATTCCAGTTTCATTTCATTTAAGTTTCTTGGGCTTGTGGAACAAAAATGTTTGAACCTCCTTCTTTTTGTAGAGGACATCTTCAATCATAACTGGTTCATCAGCATTGATTGGATTCCAATATGACGAATTATCTCTATTAATATGATTTTAGATGTTTCTCGAATAAAATTTTCTGTTGCTATGTATTTGGGGCACTTGTGATTATTAAGAATTAGATATCTGGATGATATCAGTTAAACCATTTCTCTTACTATCTGTAGTAGATAATTCAATATTTGTTATGAGAATGAGAAAGGGTGGTGATTCATTTAATGGTTAATTCATTTTCTTGTTGTATCTTACGAATTGTTTCAGGTTGGTAGTGCTGGAAAAGAAACTGATGAAACATCTAAGAAAGTTACAGAGCTGCTGCAAAATGTCGAAAACATAATGGCGGAATTAGCGAATTCTCCTGATATTAACGATACGGAAATAAACCGTTTAGAAGAAGTCATCCAGCAAACGGAATATCAGTTGCAAGAATCGAAGCTCGACGAAAAATTGGCGAATCTACAAAAGGAACATCAAGAACAAGCCGATTTAATCGAACAATATAAAATCGATATAAAAAAATTGCAAGATGATGTCGATAATATTGAAGCTATAGTACACGCGTTACCCGAAGGATGTTTTAGAAATTTAGAGTTGGAACCATAGATGATTGCTGATGTTTTCACTAAAAAGATACCAAAGAAAATGTTCTTATTTTTCTATTTATTTCCTATTTACTGTACATAAGAACTGAAAATTGAAAATAATGTTCCGATTTAAGATTCATACTTATATTTTTTTAAGTTTTATACAGTCGTGTACGTTTCATGTTTTAATAATAAAATTTAATCGAAGATTTGGATTTTTTTCTTTGAAGTATTTGGATAAAAGTGGTAATTATGTAAATATTTTTCTAATACTAATTCCCACGGTACCATTTTGACCTGTTTATATACAGATTTCATATTGTTAAGCCATCAGTTGAACTACTATAAAAATGATAAAAATGAAAATTTCATTAACACTACTGAAAAAAGCGAACCCCAGATGTCTCTAGCAGTTGTAACTACTTGTTAACGTGTCTATAAAGAAAAAAAAACATACATCAACTATAATTGTTTCCCAAAATTTCATCCCTCTTTGATCTACGCACAGAAAAGTTTGGGAAACTCTGCAACTTTAAAGTTGATCCTATATTAACCTTTCGACTGAATGCTACAGGTGTTTTGTTTGGGTTTTCCCTTATACCTGAAGGATTAACGAGACTTCTTATCCCTCATTATTCCACCCCTACCACAACCTTTACACAATGGAAAAGAAATCAGAAAAAAATTTTACAGTGGTTTAGTCATAAACAACTATAAATATTGTTCAAATAAAACTTGTTTTTAATTTTTGTGATTCTAGTATTTAATAATAAATAATTATACTCTATAAGTATCATCTAATAGTTTACCTATATATATATATATATATATATATATATATATATATATATATATATATATATATATATATATATATATATATATATATATATATTATTTATTTCTACCTCTATTATTGTTTTTATTTTTCTATTGTTGTCGCTAGCACGTTATTTGCCGGGCATGAAACTCATTCTCTCTTTGAGTTCTGGCATAAATAAATAGCTTATGGATGTTTTTCCTTTTAACAAATCAATAAAAGTTTTATGTTAAAAGTTAACTGTATTATTTTTAATTCAAATAAAGTTTAATAAAATGGAGTTGTGTACGCCTATGAGTCTAACCTGAAGTTAGCCGTTCCTCTAATTTGATAATTCTACACAGTTCTCTGTTATAAATCGACTCAGATGAATATTCTATTATTTAGATGTACAATATAAGGAAAATACTAAAAAATTATGTCAATTTTATATGATATAATCAAGAAGTTCTATTTCTGTGGAAGGATTACATATGATACATTGAACAAAATTTAATTATACTACACAATTCATATTATTTCTACGAAAAAGGAATCTTAACCTCACAAATAAGGAATTTTATCCATTGTCAACGTAAGTATAGGTAATATTCCTTTTTTTTTTAAATTATTTTATATTGTTACTATTATTATTATTGGCCAATAATACGTGAAGGAACTGACCTGAGATGATAATATCTTGCAATATCAGATCTAAAACTTGCATTTACTTCTGTGAATTGTCAGTAACAAATCTTCAACTCATTGGATTTTCTTCAGTCCAGATATTTATCTTCCATTCATCTTTAATAATTAGCAATTATTTTGTATTTTGATTCAAATTTAACTTCTATTTCTTATAACTTTGCACTCCCCATTCTCTTTTCTGCTGATACTACTAATATGACTGACTAGACTTTTGCTCTTGTCTCCTCACAATGTTCTTCACTTTTCAAACACTTGTCAGTTCTTATATTTATGTTTTTAAATAAACGTTTATTTCATTAATAGTTTATGAATTTTCACTATTATGGGTCATTTTGGCAACAGTTTCATATATTTTTTTAAAAAAAATCAATCTTCCACTAAGTTTTATATTAATTTATAATTAATAACATTATTCTATGATATAAATTATGATTTGTACATATGCAATCCTTTTAGAATATATCATTTTTAATAAATAATTCCTTATATATAAAATAACTATAATTAATTAACTTGCAAATATCAATTCAATTTCTTTTATTTTTTTTATCGATTTTCTGCCTTTAGTTTAATTATTATCTTTAGTAAAACTAATCTCAATACATTATAAATTTTCATTATGTACCTACTTGCTTTTAGATTTCTGATCATTTCAATGTATAATAAAATATCATTTTATGGATTTATTGTTTTAATTAAAATATTAATTAAACAAAGAAGATATAAAACTACCGTAATACCAACATTAGGAGCTAATTATTAGGTATAATTCAGTTAAAATCCATTGTAAAAAACACAGGTTAGAGTAAATAATTTAATTTAGCAAAATTAAATATAAAAATAAACATTCACATGAAGGTTTTGAATAGAATAAACTTGTGTTGTATCCAGTACAACGAGCGCCTGCTGGAAATACTTCTTTATATTTTGATTATCTCTATCACTAAAAACTTCTCATATCTACCCTGTAACATTGAATAAATAGACGTGGATGGTTTATATCCAACAACTTTGAATAATGATCTGATTCATTGAATTGATAAGATAGTAACTTTTACAAATCCTATCAAGGTAGAGTTTTTAGGTTATGTAGGTAGTGCTTCAAAATGTTGATATTATTTTCAACTATCTTAATATTCTCACTTGTTTCTAGTAAGTGAATAAACAAATTATTAGATTTTTTGTAAATTAAATCTCGCATTTCATTTAGAAATATAATTGTGTGATTCGTGTTGGCCTTTACACAAATAATTTAACTACTTTTACTTCGACAACAATGCCAAAAGTAATTTATATTGAAAAAAACATGTTCTTGTTTAAATTTCACTCGAAATTAGTATAATATTATTGATAATTAAACTGAACTTTAAGAAAACGTAAAAAAAATCGTTTATAAATTTTAGGCGAAACTGAAATTTTGGAGGAATGTATGAAAAAGGCCCGAAATGAATTCGACAACGCATTGTTGGATCCTCCTAAATTTACAGTCCCCGATGAGTTTAAAGACATCAAAGATCTTATAAATCTTATCAAAGTAATAATTTCCGACATAAAACCAACAAAAAAATTAGATGAGCTATTTGGTGATGCTGTAAATAAATTGAAGAAACTACCAAATCAATTGAAATTATTCCGAGAAGCATACGACGTTCTTAAAAAAATTGAAGCTGGCGCCGATAAATTACAAAAACAAAAAGTGTTTAATAACGACACTGAAAAAACTTGCTCTGCAGCTAAACATAGATATGATAATATTAGGTATGACTTTTTACTATCTTTTGGTCGAAGGTTATTTACCAAATCATCTGGGAACATCACGAAGGAATGAAACCATGGTGCATGTCACTGGAATTTTATTATACCACTAATTAACACTTAGAGTACACTACGTTACATTAAAATACCATTGCCTTTTCAGTTGTTTTTTGTCTTATTTTGAACATTTTCGTGTGTTTTGGAATAATTACTATTTACGGTAACGTTCCTAAGTTATACACCGAAATCCTGACAAGGTAGAGTTCATAACCTCAATATGCAGTACGTTATGACAGTTCATCGTCGACTAATATGCGGAGTGACGGATAGAGGTCACTATAAAAACTTTTTAATCTATATCCAGCTTTTCTTTCAATCTACATTTTGCCGTATTCCTATCTATATTTGATCAGTTTCTCGATATTTATTTTGGTTTACTAGCAATTTTTGAAGGTATTTCAATCTTTGTCTTTTATAACCTCACTTTTACTCCCCTATACATTTTCTTACAGATATTTGTTATAAGTATCAAATCAATTTTGTTCTCTACTGTATATTTAATCAAAGACGTTAACATTTATTTTTAGAAAGGACCTAGAAGAAGTTCGAAAACTGGGATCACAAGTAAATGCAACAATAGGTAAAAATTATATTTTTCATTAATGAAAATCGATTTTATGGGTGATAAATACTGATTCAATTTTCCTTCACTCGCATTTTAAATTTAAAAATATTCTTGAAATAATTTATTTTCATAAACTTTATTATCTTTTTACATCGGTTTCTGATTCATTTTATACTTGGTAGGAATATTTTTGAACGAGATTTTTATGTCTTCTTTCCATTTAGAAAGAATTGTTTGATTAAAAATTTTCTACCTGTTTCCCATTAGTAGTAATTTTTCTCAAACACGTGAAGCATATTTTAATATAATGGGTGTCAGAATTGTTGTCTATCTAGACGGTTGAGAAATGAGGTTTGCTCTTGGTAGCTGCACTGAAACTGTACTGAACTGTACCGGTGCGGCCCAGTTCATGAGTGTACAGAATTAATTCGATCGGATTCAAAGAACGATGTAGTGCAGAGCATTTGTTGATTGTCGTATTTGAGGTTATTTGATGTGATTCAGGCCTTCTAGTATTAACAATTATGGAAAACGATTTAGTATTTTTTGATATTTTACATTCGTCCGATGACGAAGATGTAGTGCCAACGATTCCAGATTACACTTTCTTGCACTGCACTGGGTGAACTGACTACAAGACCTAGTGCAAGCAGTACATTGAACTGTATGAACTAGTTCTCTTGCACTGCTACTAAAAACAGCAACACTAGCGCTGGCACGGCTACAAAGAACGCTTTAGTGTACACTTCTTGAACCAGTTCTGTCAGTGATTCCTCAAACCTCATACATGGAAAGTAGTACAGTCGATGATATTGTTTCATTAATAAATTATATTTTTATATTAAAGTCCACAACTATTTTTTTATAAACGTTTGGAATGCGACACAAAATTTTTATTTTAACCAACTACAAACTGTCTTACTCTTCTTTATAAGTATTTAGGAAGCTCAATTTAGTAAACGAATTCTACGTTTTCATTTTATCATCAGTGATATTTTTATAGTTAAATGGAAAATAGATAGAATAAACGAAGAAAGTTTCAAAGTTAAAAAATCGTTGGATGAACTAAAAGTTCCAATTAATCTCGATGAAAAATATTTATGTGAAAAAAACATACTGGAAATATTTAAAGCGATCAAAGAAGTATCTTTTAATATAAAAAAACTGTTGGAAATAATAAAAGGTAAGTGTTATTCAACTAATTGTACATAAATACAGTGAAAATAAAAAGTGCAATAAGTGTAAACTAGTATCAACACTTTGAGGGTTTTTATTTTCCCCACCTGTGCGGAACAAAAAACACAAACTGTTAGCTAGAAGTGACAAAGAAAAAGCGGATTTATCTCCTCGTTACAGTCTTCCAGCGATTAAGACACGATATAGATCAAAACTATAAACACAGGACGCCAAATAAAAGCAATGACTCCAAAAGGGCACCGATCTAATAACATCCAAAATGTTAAAAGAATTACTACAAAAAGGAATAATCATATTACAACGCAATTATAACACTCGGATACTGGCCAAAATAATTTAAAGTTTTGATTAGTAAACCAGGCAAAAACTCAATCAGTGTGTCATTTTACCGTCCATTAAGCTTGCTATCAATAATTTTCTTCAAACTACTGCTACGTAGAATAACTGAAGATATATTTCCGCAGGATGGGATCCCTGTCATCAAATTGGATTCGACAGTCCACCAAGTTCACCGACTCACACAGAAGCCCTTGATATCGGACGGAAATTCAAAATTTTTTCTAATGAACAGAACCTTCCAAACGAAGAGAGGTCCAAATTTTTTCCTATCCCAGCAGAGGTGCCACAGGGTAGCATATTAGGCCGGCTATTTTACATATATCAGATATATCATAGACACAGAAAATACCTAGACAAAAAACGTAACTGAAAACATCACATCACCAAATAAAACAAAATAATAAATGCAAGAGAAAATAGAAACTGTGTCATCAAGGGTATCCCGAGGTTGCGCTTCCAAATCTAACATAAATATTATCCCAATGCAATCACGACATTTATAAATGGATCTGGGAGTGCCCTCAGTAGAAGAAGTTAGCTAAGAGGGGATCATAAAACCACTACTAGAAGAATTGTTGAGAAATGTAAAAAGTCTGAAAAACATTTGCCAATAGATCTAGTGTGAAGTATTAGAGGTTAGATCACGGGATATAAACCTCATCAAAATCTTATAAATGTTCGATTATCTAACACTCTCAAGCAAATTTTTTCAAAGAATGTAGATTAAATATTCTGATTGTTAATAAAAATTTGTTACGAAAAAAATTCCATAGAAACTCTCGAGCAGTTAAGAAGATTCAAATTTTATCGTGAAATTTAACCTAACAATTCCATTACAGAAAATATCAGATCAGAATTACAAGAGCTCACGAATAAATTAAAGCCTCCTCCAATAAATGAAGATATACCCAATATGCCTTTCACTAAACTGCAGTTACAGGATGCTATCAAATATGTTAAACGAAACTTGAAAAAAGTAAGTCATTTATAATTATGCCTTGGTCAATTATATCACATTTTAATGCTTCTTTGAGATTTTCGCTTTTGTAAATTTAATATTATTGAGGAAAACCAAATTCACCTTTTCGGAAAAGTATGTTTTTTGATTTACATTGCTGTAAATGTAGGTTTTGTCCTTTAGATGTATTATGTATTAGAATATATTTTGTTTTTAGGCGGAAAAATTACGTGATTTAATAGAAAAGAAGAAAATAACCGAATCTGATTTTGACAATCTTGAAAAAATCGTATGTAATCTCCACAAAAATGATGTTTGTAAAATTGTTATACCTGTACCTGTTGAAAATTAATTTTTTCGTAATAAATTTATTAATTAAATGGAATTTATACCATTTGATATTTTTATTATCATACACGCAGGTCTTTTAGCCGTGTAGCGTTTTCCAATCCTGAATTTTTCTCTCTTTTAAGTCTTCCATCGGCTCTACATATAATCTTTTCCTTTGTCTCCTTCTTTTCTTGTTCCTCCTTGTTTTATCCCATCATCTCTTTTACCTTCTACTATCCTTCTGAGTATTTTTTCCCATATACCTAACCTGTCATTTATAATAGATTATTTCAGGACATAACCTCAAAGAATCCTTGAAGGGTAACCATCTCCTTATTTCAAAGGAGCTATGGAGGCATTTTTTTGTGTTTTTAATTTGTAAAGTTGATTCTTAAGTAGTTATCTTGTGGATACAAACAAAAAATAGACTGGTTTAGTTTTAGAGACTCAGACTTAGTTTGAAAGTAGTGGACTTAAAAAGTTACCATAAATACAATCAACTAAAATCTGGGAAAATTCAACTTTTCAACTGTGTACTTTTTGAAAAGCTTTGTAGCTTAAAAATAATCTGAAAGTTTCAGTATCGGATAACAATTAGTTCAGAGGTAATTGTTTAAAATTAAACTAGAAAAACTGCTATTATTGTCACTTGACCGGACACTGAGCAAGACAGTATTCTAAGCAACACAAGACAAGAAATCTTCAAGGAAAATTTGTTTCTACAGTAAAAACTTGTCATTTCAAAATTAGGGAACAAAAATCAAAAGCAGCTGGTTTTGATATTAAATTGACGGTGTTGAAAGGAAACATAACCTCTAGTATACAATTTTTTTCATCTACACCATACTTCCAGAGCTAGTAATGAGAAATTATATAAAATAAAAGATAATATATAAATTATTATAGATACCAACACTTTCCCAAATTTTCTACTTGATAATATTGAAAAATAGAATGAACAAAGAAATGCATATGAGTTTATCAATTAACTGCTCTTCCAAATCTTTATTTTCTTACATTCTTGGAGAATAAAAAACAATATTATCTTCATAATCATAAAAAATACAGAAGCTTTACAACAAACATTATGATTGTTGAATGTATAGACATGTATCCTGCAAATTTGAATTCCACATTCAAGATTAATTAGCCCTGCAGCATTTTTTTCCTTTGCAGCATTCTCTTACAACTTTTTCAGTTGTTTCTCCTTTATTGCAGGATTTATTTTTATTTCCTGCACAATTAGATCCTTCACAACATGATTTGGATACACTTTCTGATGTTTTGCAGCTTGAATTTTCTAATCCTAAATCCGTATTACAACTGCTTTGATCTAAAACCAAAATATTGCTATACAAATCGATTTGATTATTTGTAGTACTTCAACACATAATATATTGATACAAATTTTGAAAATAAATCTTAAATGTAATTTATTGTCATGATATTTTCATTCAAATCAAGTTTAAACTGTATAATATCTACATTTTTAGCATACAATTATGAGTGAAATCATTTTGACATCAAATATATCTTCCTATATCTTTCCTTTGTTTAGTTGAAAATGTATGTAAATATTATTTGGTAAATAAACGTGTCGCAGTTCTAAAATGTTTTCTTATCGTGAATTCAAGAAACTGCGGAAACAGAACTGGTTGAAAATGTATAACATAGAATACACTAGATATTCTGTGTTATAAATGTAAGTAAACTATTATTAGGTTTCACAATAGAGATTTTGCAATATATTTTATATTTATACAGATTTCTGTTTTCCAACAAAATCATAGCATTAAATAATAAATTACATATTAATTTTAAGATCTAAACTTAATAGACAACTGGAGCGCTACTTCATATTGTAATAGTTGTCTTTCGAAAGTTTGTGAGATAGTGTGTGTCTATTAAAGTTATTTAAAAAGAGTATTTAATTAGTTCACTGTTGTATAAGATGGTAATTTTTTGTGCCAGAAGGTATTTTTTTTACAAAATTTATCAAGGAAAATACACGATCGTGACCGCAGTTAAATCTTTGATTGGAAAGTGATCCCTGACCTGCGCTAACAATGGCGTTGTGTGACTTCACACTTCTGTATTTATTGTGTTGAATCGTTTTTTTAAAATAGCTGTTGCCATCGTTAATATAACATATTTACCCTAAACTTCTTTAACATGCAGACAAATAAAAATAAGAATAAAAGTATGAGTTTACCTTATGTGTGTTTAGAAATCTCATGTAAAAATAAAAATAACTGAAAAAAAGTTCTGGAACAAAACTTTTATGTACGAAGACCTACACGTTATTTTATTAAATTATTATTGTCATTATTTATGCATACATAAACTAAAAGCAGAGAAAAGAGTATCAAAAAACAGTTTTTCATTTAACAATAATATTTGGCTAACGACTAAAACATGACAAGTGACATTTCTTTAGGCAGGCGCAAACATTATTTTATATTCTATAAACACTTAATGATCATTTTTAATCTATTTGATACATTTTGAACTGAAACCTTGTTATAACAAAATCAATCAATTGTAATTATTTTTTGGTATTTTCATTGAAATCATAAGTCCTATATATTAAAAATGAACTAGAATATTGGTACTTACTCGACATATCACTACTTTAGGTCTTTCCGACTCTAGTAACAAATAAATTATGGTATTAATGTGAACCTATTCATTTTATAGTTTTATCTATATTTTGCACTCCCGCTAACCGAAAGATTAGTGCTGAGCGCAAAAGAAACTTGACATTGCAATTTGAAGTTGATTCACGTGTTTATATAAATAATGAAAAGTGTTGTGCTGTTATTTTCACGCGAAATAAATTCTACATATTTTCAATGGTTTGATTACGAGTTTAAGAAAAATTTACATTCCTCGTCATTGAAATAAATATCTACATTATTATGAAATAAGAATGAATCACTATTAATTTTCAATCTAAATGTTTTATAATTTCTTTTTATTACATTACAACAAATGATAATATTTCAAATGATTTTATGAACAGAAAATGAGTGCAGTAGGTGCAATGACCTACTTTTGTAGGTCTTAGAGGAATCTTTATTTACCTTAACAGCATCGCTCATTATTTAACGAGATATCAAGAAGTTATTTACAAGTAACAGTTCGAAATGAATTATATACATGGACTTTCTGTACACTGTACCACAGTAATGTTATTTATTAAATGAAACACGATTTTATTGTAGTCTCAGTTTTTTTAATAATAATTGATATGGTTTATTTTCGTTAAATTTAATACAGTGTGAGTTGAAGCTTTATATCACCATCATAAATTTAAACCTGGTTTTTTTGGAGATGCTTTAATTGTTCTGGAGGTAATTTTATGAATCAAATTTATCATTTCTGTTTTTTTCTTTTATATAACTCTATATAACCTCACTTCTTCTTCTCATGCTGTATTTGTCTCTGTTCTTCGCAACATGAAATAATTTTCCGACGCTGAGATTTGTCCATTCTCTTTGATCATTTGAGCTTTCAAGGTCAAAGTTTCCAGCAGTACTGACCACCAATAACATTCCATGAATCCTATTCTGACGTGGAGGTTTAGATTTCTCTTTGCAAATATTGAGAAGTACTTGACAAATTCTGATTTTGATTTCTTCCTACTCACTACCTCACTATTTAAAATAATTTGAAAGCAATATAAAAATACATTATAATCAATGATTGATTCGAAATTGATAAGTTTGTTGAAAACTTTTTCATTCTCTCAATCTGTATCTTTGTAAATAATTTCGAAATATGTCGTTCAAAGATGGTTTGTATATTAGTAAAAAAATTTTTTGTATCTTTTTCAATAACAAAAATATACTTGGTTTCAGAAGTTGATCATATAGGGAGAGCAATAAATCAAATTCGATAATTTTTGATATATTTATTGTTTAAGGAAATGAAATTGTACTTTGGAAATGATTACAAATCATATAGTGGAGTAATATATTCAGAATATGAATTAAAAAAATAGTATTATTATATTTAAGCATATTTGACCAACCACCACTTCCAATTTTGCAACAGATAGTGCTTAACAATTTTCGCAGCAAGTACAATTTCTATTTTTAGAGCTTGTGCCATCTTTACAGCACTGGTTTCCATCGCAGCAAGAACTTTGATCTCTTTTGCAACAAGTTTTTATCGGGCAGCAAGGAGGTTTATCATTTCTTTCGCATGGTTTCTTTTCACAGCAAATACATATGGTACCTTTAGAGCAGGAGTTTGGGCCATCTTTACAGCACTGGTTTCCATCGCAGCAGGAACTTTTATCTCCTTTGCAACAAGTTTTTATCGGGCAGCAAGGAGGTTTATCATTTCTTTCGCATGGTTTCTTTTCACAGCAAATATATATGGCACCTTTAGAGCAGGAGCTTGGGCCATCTTTACAGCACTGGTTTCCATCGCAGCAGGAACTTTTATCTCCTTTGCAACAAGTTTTTATCGGGCAGCAAGAGCATTTTCCACCTTGGCAGCACGGAGGTTTATCATTTCTTTCGCATGATTTGTTTTCACAGCACTGTTTTCTATCGCAGCAGGAACTTTTATCTACTTTGCAACAAGAAATATCTAAGCAGCAAGAACATTTTCCATCTTGACAGCAGGACTTCATCTTTTTATTTTCGCAAGTGCAGTGCTTTCCGGGTTTTTGTTGAAAAAGTGATCTGGAATCGAAAGAACTAATTCAGTTGAAATGTTTTACGGGAGACTGAACAATATTCTTTGATACGACTAAAGTGTTTGGTCCAAAAACGCCAGCAATATATACATTGATGCAGATTACTTTTAAGAATGCTTCGAAATTAATTATCGCAAAAGGTAATTTGGAACAAAAAGGAAACTTATGAAAATGAAAGAGTATTTTCGACTCTATTTTAGTTTTAACAGCAAGATTTAAACAATAAATGAAACAGGGAAATACAATATTAAATGACTTACCTGATATATTTTCAAGAAAGTAGGTTTTCAAACACTTTTTTCAGTTACGTCAATATGAACTAACAGTAATAGTAATGAATTCATTTTATATGAACTGGACTAATATCGATATTCAGCTTTAAGTGTCGTGTGCAATATTTACTGGATTCTTAACCTACCTCAATTTCGCTGGCTGCAAATTTTACATTGATAACATTTCTCACTAAAACCTGCACGCAACATTTTCCATAGCCGAGTCAGATATACAAAAAGCATACAATTAAAAAAAATTAATAAGACTGTTGACAAAATCTAATGTCATTGGAATCTCTTACATAAAATTGCGCTGAAATGTATTTTTATATAAAGAAAAAACATTGTTAGAATATTCTTTCATGCCTAGAACCCAATTGTATGAATTAATACAATAATTAACGTTGATACGTTCAACTGGGGCAGCTATTAAACTGATGTTAGACTCAGTATATCTCAGAAAAGGAGCTGGTCCTTCATAACCAAGTAAATCTCATCACCTAATCGTGACAAAACGAAGGGGTGGGGTTAATTTAAGCTTATAACTGTTATAGAACAGTTCAATAAGATAGTATGTGTACTATCTTAAAATTAAGGGTTTTTTTAGAGGTAGGAAAAAATACTTTTACGTGTCGCAAAGACTTGCTGTTCTGACTGGTATGTCGGACTCGGAAACCTTTCCTTTACCTCTGGCCCCTCTCTCCTTCAATGACTTTCACTACCCCGATTTTATTCCTTTTTTATTTTTTCAACACCTCAGCTACGAACGTGCTCGACGCTGTCCACTGTCTGACGAGAGCTTTCCTTGCTGTTTCCCAGGTACAATGAAGCATCCCGGAGCGATGGCATATGAAGCAATCATGTTCGGAGTATTAGATAATAATCAACCACTCCATGGGGTCGGTTAAGCCAGATATCTAACCGCGGGATGAGTTGGGATAAGTTCATCTTCCGTTGCTATCTATCAGCTCATTTCTCCTGAGCTCTGTCGGGCTCAGTTCGGTCAATCTTCTCTGCCGATAAAGGAATTATCTTTCTATCACGAATACTCCAAAGGGCAGTATTTCTACAATGGTACACTGTGCGAAATGCGCTGGTAACTCATAGGGTACTCAGTCGCTACTTTCCTTCTCTGTTTTGGACTTCCTACGTTCGGCGATAAGATATTCCTTACTCCAGAAGCATTTGCACCTACGAAGCTCAATCTCTCATCGATTAAAAATTAAGTATCTTCATGGTTTTAGCTTCTGAATAGTTTAGAGGTGTAGTTGGATCGAGAATGTGGAAGTTCTTCACCGAATGGATTCCATTCTCATAAAGGATTGAACAACTACCTCAATAACTATTCTGACATTAAACCAGTCGTCAAACCGTCGAATTTCTTGTCATAGACTCAAAGCTTAAATGGAAAAGTGGAGGAAAACTCTTTAATCCGCGTTCTTGATAACAGGAATCGTAAATAAATATGAGTACAACTTGAATTCATCTAGAGCCCTTATGTGGTACAGGAAAAATGTTTATTAACATATATGACTGAAGTAGTTTCGTTAAATGGTTTCTATCAAGTAAATATTGTGTTTCAAGGTACATTTTTTTTTTAATTTGACTGGTTTTAGAAGCAAATTACTTCGATCTCAATGTAATGTATGTTTTTAGATTGGGTTTCTTAACAATATATTTATTAGTTTCTCTGTATAATAGCGTCATAATAAAGTTCAGTGATAGTAGTGGCAACCTACGAGAACCTAGACCATGTTGAATGCTCGCAGTATAGTGACGTGTGCACAAGTTTATGCACACGGTGAAATTACTGGTTTGAGTGAAACCAGAAGTTGATAAGGATCAGATCATCGAATTTTTGATTATGTTTTGTTACAAATCGTTCATGTTTCTGGAGGTTTTTTCTTCTTGAATGCTACGCGCCCTGTATACATTGTACACACTAATATATAGTTTTAATAAATTTTGGTTAAAGATGAATCAAATAAAGGTGACACGGTTTTAGAAATCAAAACTTTTATTCGACCTAAAGGCTGTTTTAAATATTACAAATTACAATATTTCACGAAAATTTATTATGATAAGATAATACTTTGCAGAATATTTCGAATTTTGATTAGTTCCATCTCGTAATCGTTTAGAAGAATCAGTTGCTTGTGTATCCAACCTTTTTTACAATTTCTCAAAAATTCAAATTCTTTTAGATTTTCTTCTAGCTCGATCAAACTCAGTTGTAAACTACGTCTATCACCAAGCTAAAAAATTTACAAGATTTAAAAAAAATGCGAAATAAATATAACGATACGAAAAAGTGTCTCAGTGGGAAATAATAGTTTACCGCACCACTAACCCTTTAAAATTCAACGAAAACTTTATTTTTATTTCCATCCCTTGAGGAGACCTCATATTATATTATTATTATACTCATATTTAAACTTTTCACTTCTCCCATCATTAAATTATTATTTGAAAGATTATTTTGATCCAGACGTCACAAAATTAACTTGAAACAAAGATAAACGTCCCTTAAAAAGAAACTTGTCCTAATTTTTGGCCAGTCAGGTATAAGATAAATTGTGTAGATAATATTATTACCTATTAATTCTTCTTTGGAAATATCGCTCTGAATTTCCCATTTAGAATCATTGTAATATGCAGATTGAAATAAGTATACATAGTTATTGTGGGACAAAGAAGGACTGTACGATGCTCCCCATTAAATACGGCCACGATGTATTTATACCGATGACATTATTCTGAAACTGTTAAAGATGCTTAAACCGAAAGTTAGGATTTTCAAAACTGGCGTTTTTAGTTTCTTTTTATATGCGACCAACTAATAGAAAATTAATGTTTAGATTTTTGTATGTTTTTGCTGATAAATCGTCTTGGTTTTCGGTCTCTTTTAATTGTAATGACTTTTTAAATACATATTACTTCCGATATATAATAGAAGCAACCCTCTATTCAAATTATTTACAGTTACATTGAAATTTCGAAAAAAATATGTTATCCAATCAAAATACTCAAAATTCTTTTTGCTGATTTAATAGATTTAATATAGACACACTGCTTCTGTGTCTACTTTTTTTTTCATTTTGTATCATCGTTAGCATTTTCATCTGCAACAAAGTAATCCGTTTTTTTTTCGACCCAATGTGAAGAATTGAATATATTTTTTTAGCCTCTTTCTTTCTGGATCATTTCAAAACTTGAATTTTCTCAAGTAACCGTAGCACAAGAAGAAATTATTGATAAAAACATGATTTACAATAATTGGAATCAATTGGAAGATGTTGTATAGTTAAACTTAATTATAATTAGTGTAGTACAATATAAACCTAACGTAAGGCCATATTTATATCCTCCTGAGACCTGAAAGTGTTTAAAAAACTATCTAGATTCAAATTTTAATAAAGGAGAATGATAAAATAAAAAGTGATATTAATAATAATAATAATTTATGTCCATTCTTTCGACTCACCCAGTAAGAAAATTCAGTAAAATATCAAAAAATAGACAAAATAATTAGCAGGAATGATTTCTTTATTAATTTCAAGTAAATATAATTTATTTTTTATTAATTTTCTTGAAAATAATACACCCGTTGTGATACCTCGATATTGAGTCCAATATCCAAGAATTTGTCATCGTCTTTTCTTGGTAAATTACTAAAAATATACAAAATCATTACAATCAGTAAGACCTGACGTTCAATAAAACAGACAAAAACTTGACTTGTGGTCTTAATAATTTTAGTATAAAAGCCATTACTCGCGAATAGAATACAATACTTTATCTACAACTATCGAGCAAAAACTAACACAATATTTTATTAATTTTTGTCAACATAATAAAAATTAATATTACCACAGTTGATAAAAGTTCAATTTTCTCTATCCATCATATTACAAGCACTCCTTCCTGTACTTATAATATTATTAATATTATAAATATTATATTGTCGTCGATAAAACTTTCGTTAACTGCGTTTGATTTCCACTGTCCCATTTTATTACATCTGTAATGTCGCACACATTGTGGCCAGGATCTTTCCTATTTATGGTGCACTAACCATTTAAATCAGCATCCCCAATAACTCTGGGTGGGTGTATTTTCGTTTAAGTCCAAATTACTCACTCTTTTGAGTATTGTTCGTATCTGGAGCTCGGCCAAGCATACTTTGAGGATACACTTAATACGAAAAAGAGCAATTGAACTTGCAGGTGATCCAGAATTGACCAGAAATTTGGTCAGCACACTACATTGAAAAAAGATCATTGACCTGCCTCTATTTCACCCATACTAACACAGCAGACACCCAAAATGTCAATTTATCGGGATTCCTTCTTTTGAAAAAGTGGAATCAGCTATCAAAGCACGTCTTTTCCGAAAGCTATAACCTAACAGAACATTCAATATCCATTGGTCCCTCGAGTTATTTGATTGTAACAGGGTTTACCTTCTTGGGCTTGCTAGGCAGAACTTTCTCTGCTATGACTATGTGCTGTTTGATGTTAGAAGACTGATCATCAGCTTAATGTCGTTTCTAGACACGAAAAATTCCTTAGACTTCTCAGTTCAGCTCATCTAGCCAACTATTCAGTTCTTTAGTGGGGCTCTGGTCCAAAATATGGAGTCGTTGCTTCTTCGTTGTTTGTTATACCCTGGTAGCCACATTAGAGTTACTTTGCTACTTTTTTTCACTCCCACTTGCACTAAATAGCCTTCAAGGCTACTTGGCGATTTGAGAAAATGTAATCGTATATAAGTTTATTTCTAATAGCTCTACCTCAAAAATGGTGAATGTTTTTTCCTAGTGGTATGGGTCTAAAAATGCTCAATCCAGCTCCTGGTGCTAGACTCGAACCATCTGGTGTATATAACGGATATGCATTTCGAGCTTGCGGAAGATCCCGATTGACCCATGATCGATTGATGTTTTTACCTTCATACTATGCTCAATACCTCAATCTCTTTGTCATTGCTTTCCAGCTTCATCGATTCTAGAAACGCTGGAGATACTGTAGATACAGGAGAGATACAGTTCTAATGCCGGTTTTTAAGATGGTTGGGTCACGTCGAACCGATGCAGGAGGATCGGGCAGTAAAACTTGCATATGTGGCAAAAGTCGAAAGGACGCAGACTACCAGGACGACCACGCATAAGTTGATAGGACGACGTAGAACAGGACCTAAAAGAACTAGGCGTCCGAAACTCGCGCAAGGAAAGTATAACATCGATAGGAATGAAGGACAGTGGTCCGGGAGGTCGAGGTTCTACAAGGACCGTAACGCTATAGCAAATTCGATGATGATGATTTAACTTTAACGTGATATGATTATTAAATGATGTTAATCCTTCGATTTGTCGATGTTTTTCAATTGATTAGAGTAAAAAGTGTCATTACTGGTACTCAATATTCTCTTAGTACCACCATATAAATATGTGATAGTTGTAGATAAAATTATTTACTGCTCTTCTTACTGTCATCTGGTATTGCTTTTCATTTAAAGATCTTCGAAATAATATGGCTGATATAATGTTTTTTAGAGGACACTAGGTCTCAGGAAGATGTTAATATCAAAGACAACGGCATAATATAATAATTGCTTAGCGTTAAATCGATAATTTTACCGAATAAACGACAAATATATTTATTACTCAAGTGGTGTTGTAGAATTTAAAAACAGTAAGAAAGCTTATCACATTCTATTCACTATTATATAACTCACCTGTTTATCAGACGGATCAAATTTGTTTTCGCACATTTCAATGTTCATCAAAACCGTATCAAAGAGTTGTTCAAGTTGTTTGATTGTGTCCAAGGTATACTTCGTTTCGTCCTTACTGGATTTTACTTTTTTATGGAAACCTGAAATTCAAATCGATCAAACTGTATCATTTTCAACCAAAAAGAACCAAATCAACCAACTGATGAAACAAGTCTTTCAGCAAAAAGAACTTTATACAGTTTGTTTGTAATATTTTGATTTCTGTTTACAAAAAAAGTGTCGAAACAAAATCATTAAATCAATTAGATTTCAAAGTATCACGAACTCGTGGCAGAGATCTAATGAACGTTGTTGTTCCTGCTGGAACGCTCTGAATCGTTTTACCACAGCTGTTGAAACGCCGAAAGGTGCCCACTCGGAGCTATATGACGATGATGATGATGTCAGTTGATGGAGAATAATTGTCCATAAGCCTTGGCTGGGACAGCCTTCAGAACCTAAGCGAATCACTTTTTATGACTTCACTGGACCCATGGCGAGTACCACGAAGCGGATTTATGAGTTTCGAAAGAGAAAAAAGTCGCAGAGAACCTAATCTGTGGAAAACGGTGGTTGAGCGATAACTCTCATTTCGTGTTTTGGCAAAAAATCTGTTGAACGGTAACAGATCGTGGTGAAAACTCCATGAGAAGCTTCAAAACGGCTGATAGTCATCCTTAGTGACCGTTTGACCATTTGGAATAAATTTATAGTCGAAAAAGAAAAAACTACAAGAATCACTTTGATTTTCGACAGAATACGACGTGATTTTTATGGTTTAAATTCATTTTTGAGGCACCATTCGCTAGAATGTTGGACAATTTCCATATTTACGAAGTATTCCATTGAAAACACAATATTTCAAGCAATCAGTTTCACATCGTAAATCTACAGCGGAGAAACACTCAAAATTCGCACGAACACGAACAAAAGGGAAAAAAAGAGGAGGAGAAGAAGAAATCTACCAGTCCGAGTCAAATTTGTTCAAACTATGTATATCAAATATACCTTCCCATTTGAGTTTGTTTTTCTTGGCCAACAATTTATCTTTAGGATCTTCCGGATAGTTCATTAGATCCTCATTAGCTTTTTCAATTAAACTGAAGAGCTGCTCCACGTCTCTCAGAGTAAAATTCAAAGATTTGATTCTCCGCTTTATATAATGTACCTGATCCATTATAGCTTCATAATAACGGTGTCTTCTTAGCAAATAAGATGATTTGGTTTTACATATTGAATTTTGACAGCCGACGTTGTTGTGCAACGAGCATTTCGGTATCGAATCTTTGAACGCTGCTGGTATAGCTTCGACGGAAGATGTTAATTGAGAATTTCTGTTTACGAATTCGTCCGAATCGGGAAGTTTATATCTGAAAATGAAAATTTACATCATTAATAAAATCATTATAGTCTAATTGTTAAAGATAAGTAGTAGTTCGATGGATAGAACACTGGATATTGAATCGAGACGTTCGCGGTTTCCATTAAAGCCCACGACCGAAATATGTTGCAATTTTCAAGCAATTGAGGTTCTTAGTTATAAAAATTTTATTAGTAATGGATGTATGCGACACTCTGTAGAATTAGAAAGTTGAAAAGTTGAAACTTTATCGTAAGATTTGTACAACCTAGAAAGAAAATCTCGTTGTGATTTATTTGGGCGAGATTGGGACATTTTTATGTGGAATATGGTTTGTTTCAATATTCGCCCTGATACAGGAGAAATTTTCTTCTGCAAGGCTGGAGATGGGGTGATTTTTTGCTATTGGAATCGTTTATTTGTCACTACTTGTTATCGTTTTCTGTTTTTTAGTTTAGTTCAGTTGAGTTCAATCGCTCTTTTCCTGTGTTCTAAAGGCCGCTGACATAATGCAATACAACGTGCCAGAAATTGCAAGCAAGTCTCTGTAAACAGTGAAAGTAAACAAATTCCTAACCTCAAATTTTATCTAATACTTTTTACCTAGCTAAATAATGAAAATAACAAAGCTAAGTTTTACGAAAGTCAGCTGATCTGTTAAGCCAAAAGATAATGTCAAGATCTTGCATGAAACTTCATCTGCGCATGATTTATAACTAAAAATATTGCGTCTTGCATTGCAAGCGGCCTTAAATAAAACACAGAATGACTTAGATGTCGCTTTAAATACGCACGCATTTAATTTTAATGTGTTTTACAAGTTATTGCGTTTGATAAGTCATTGCAAACAAGTAACTTTCTATAAAAATGATTATAAATACATAGCGATACATTTTTTTGCCATCCAGTGAATATAGTGATCATTTTATGGAATGAATGATTTCCACTGTTTGTACACAAGATAAAAATGGAAAGAAAAATGATAAATTCGATTTCTTACGTATTTTTTTTCGGTAATCCTGAACTGAAATAGTTATTCATTCTACTTTCTTGGTTGTCTATTTCATTGTAACTGAAAAATATAAAATGAATGTTACGAAAAAATATATTTAACAATATTCCATCACAAGTTATCTTAAATACACTTTACATAGTTAAAACTATTTTTCCATTAGTGATAGTTTTCTAATCATCTGGGCACGGTAGTAACGCATGTCTTCTTCAAAAAACTGAAAAGACTCAGATCCCCGTAACACCCATTTCTTCAATTGCAGCAGTCCAAATGTATGGCTCTTGGCCACCCAGAAAATCTACTCTAGAAATTTCCCTACAAAACTTCAAACCTATATATCTCAACTCCTAGTGGTCCGATTTGATTGATTTACCACCAAATACCTCTAATAGCACATCATTTATCCAATAGGCTCCCAAATATTGACACTGGAGGATCAGGAATACCCTTCACTGTTCAATTTTTGAATCAGGTTCTAAATATTCAGAAATTACCAGCTTCAAATAGATATATTCTAACTCCTAGTGGTCCAATTTGAATGATATACCACCAAATACCACCAGCACAATCTCAGCTATCTAATATGCTTCCAAATATTGATGTTGGAAGATCATGGATGCCCTCCATTGATCAATTTCTTAATCAAATAGTAAATATACAGAAATTAACGACTTTAAATTGAGGTATCTCAACTCCTAGTGGTCCGATTTGATTGATATACCACCAAATACCTCTAATAGCACATCATTTATCCAATAGGCTCCCAAATATTGACACTGGAGGATCAGGAATACCCTTCACTGTTCAATTTTTGAATCAGGTTCTAAATATTCAGAAATTACCAGCTTCAAATAGATATATTCTAACTCCTAGTGGTCCAATTTGAATGATATACCACCAAATACCACCAGCACAATCTCAGCTATCTAATATGCTTCCAAATATTGATGTTGGAAGATCATGGATGCCCTCCATTGATCAATTTCTTAATCAAATAGTAAATATACATAAATTAACGACTTTAAATTGAGGTATCTCAACTCCTAGTGGTCCAATTTGATTGATATACCACCAAATACCTCTAATAGCACATCATTTATCCAATAAGCTCCCAAATATTGACACTGGAGGATCAGGAATACCCTTCACTGTTCAATTTTTGAATCAGGTACTAAATATTCAGAAGTTAACAGCTTCAAATAGATATATTCTAACTCCTAGTGGTCCAATTTGAATGATATACCACCAAATACCACCAGCACAATCTCAGCTATCTAATATGCTTCCAAATATTGATGTTGGAAGATCATGGATGCCCTCCATTGATCAATTTCTTAATCAAATAGTAAATATACAGAAATTAACGACTTCAAATTGAGGTATCCCAACTCCTAGTGGTCCGATTTGATTGATATACCACCAAATACCTCTAATAGCACATCATTTATCCAATAAGCTCCCAAATATTGACACTGGAGGATCAGGAATACCCTTCACTGTTCAATTTTTGAATCAGGTACTAAATATTCAGAAGTTAACAGCTTCAAATAGATATATTCTAACTCCTAGTGGTCCAATTTGAATGATATACCACCAAATACCACCAGCACAATCTCAGCTATCTAATATGCTTCCAAATATTGATGTTGGAAGATCATGGATACCCTCCATTGCTCGATGTTTTAATCAAATAGTAAATATATAGAAATTAACGACTTTAAATTGAGGTATCTCAACTCCTAGTGGTCCGATTTGATTGATATACCACCAAATACCTCTAATAGCACATCATTTATCCAATAAGCTTCCAAATATTGACACTGGAGGATCAGGAATACCCTTCACTGTTCAATTTTTGAATCAGGTACTAAATATTCAGAAGTTAACAGCTTCAAATAGATATATTCTAACTCCTAGTGGTCCAATTTGAATGATATACCACCAAATACCACCAGCACAATCTCAGCTATCTAATATGCTTCCAAATATTGATGTTGGAAGATCATGGATACCCTCCATTGCTCGATGTTTTAATCAAATAGTAAATATATAGAAATTAACGACTTTAAATTGAGGTATCTCAACTCCTAGTGGTCCGATTTGATTGATATACCACCAAATACCTCTAATAGCACATCATTTATCCAATAAGCTTCCAAATATTGACACTGGAGGATCAGGAATACCCTTCACTGTTCAATTTTTGAATCAGGTACTAAATATTCAGAAGTTAACAGCTTCAAATAGATATATTCTAACTCCTAGTGGTCCAATTTGAATGATATACCACCAAATACCACCAGCACAATCTCAGCTATCTAATATGCTTCCAAATATTGACGGAAGATCATGGATGTAAGGAAATTAGGAAATTAACAGCTTTTGGAGGATTAGGGATACAATATACTTTAAGTTTAAGAGTAATTCTTACTTTAATGTTCCCGAAGAATTTCTCACTGTCGGTATCACGCGTTCAGGTTTCGACGACATACGTAATTCAGTATCTTCTCTGCTGAAAATAGATTTTAGCGTATTAAAAGTTTCCTATTTCAATGAAATATACCATAATTGCATTCATAGTAACTAGATATGACAAAAATTGGCAAAACAAGACTTTTTGCGTTTCCTACCATAATTAGTAATGTCATTACCACTTACTCTATATCAGGGTGTTTATAATTGGAGGCACACTGCATAGGATACACATGGAATAATTGTTTGTTATATTTTTTACCGGGAAAGTAGTTTCTGCCACCATTGCCGGTCATCATTTGTGCCGAGGGACTATCTAAATTTTTATACAATTCCTGTTTCGAACGGGTTAGTATAGGATTAGACCTGAAACATTTAATATTATGTTTGATGTCATACAGACAATTAATTTTGTCACAGAACACCAGTTTAAATAGCTTTATGCAGTGTAGAATAGTGATGAACGAGACTCGTATTGGCCTCGCTTTTTTCTGCAAGACTAGCTCGTTTCAAAAAGTGCAATACTTCCACTATTATTGGTGCAAAACCCAGCAAACCAAGACCGCATACGCGAGACCAAGATTAACCTGGTCTTTGTTTTGATTTTTAAACAAGATTAGCTTATTCTAAATTCATCCGTATATGGAAATAGCATGGGCAAATCGATATAGTTCGATTATAAAGAACCAGTGCAAGATTTCCAAAAGTCTTGGCGCGAGACCCAGCAAAACCTAGACTAACCTGGCCTTGGTCTTGCTTTTTCTACAAGAAAAACTTGTTTTACATTCACCTGTGTAGAGAAGCAGTATGTGCAAATCTATATTAGTCGATTAAAGAAACAGTCTTCGTGCAAGAACCAGTAAAACCAAGACCAAAACTTCACACACGAGACCAAGACTAACCTGGTCTTTGTCTTGATTTTTAAACAAGATTAGCTTGTTCTAAATTCATCCGTATATGGAAATAGCATGGGCAAATCGATATAGTTCGATTATAAAGAACCAGTGCAAGATTTCCAAAAGTCTTGGCGCGAGACCCAGCAAAACCTAGTCTAACCTGACCTTGGTCTTGCTTTTTCTACAAGAAAAACTTGTTTTACATTCACCTGTGTAGAGAAGCAGTATGTGCAAATCTATATTAGTCGATTAAAGAAACAGTCTTCGTGCAAGAACCAGTAAAACCAAGACCAAAACTTCACACACGAGACCAAGACTAACCTGGTCTTTGTCTTGATTTTTAAACAAGATTAGCTTGTTCTAAATTCATCCGTATATGGAAATAGCATGGGCAAATCGATATAGTTCGATTATAAAGAACCAGTGCAAGATTTCCAAAAGTCTTGGCGCGAGACCCAGCAAAACCTAGTCTAACCTGACCTTGGTCTTGCTTTTTCTACAAGAAAAACTTGTTTTACATTCACCTGTGTAGAGAAGCAGTATGTGCAAATCTATATTAGTCGATTAAAGAAACAGTCTTCGTGCAAGAACCAGTAAAACCAAGACCAAAACTTCACACACGAGACCAAGACTAACCTGGTCTTTGTCTTGATTTTTAAACAAGATTAGCTTGTTCTAAATTCATCCGTATATGGAAATAGCATGGGCAAATCGATATAGTTCGATTATAAAGAACCAGTGCAAGATTTCCAAAAGTCTTGGCGCGAGACCCAGCAAAACCTAGACTAACCTGGCCTTGGTCTTGCTTTTTCTACAAGAAAAACTTGTTTTACATTCACCTGTGTAGAGAAGCAGTATGTGCAAATCTATATTAGTCGATTAAAGAAACAGTCTTCGTGCAAGAACCAGTAAAACCAAGACCAAAACTTCACACACGAGACCAAGACTAACCTGGTCTTTGTTTTGATTTTTAAACAAGATTAGCTTATTCTAAATTCATCTGTATAAGGAAATAGCATGGGCAAATCGATATAGTTCGATTATAAAGAACCAGTGCAAGATTTCCAAAAGTCTTGGCGCGAGACCCAGCAAAACCTAGACTAACCTGGCCTTGGTCTTGCTTTTTCTACAAGAAAAACTTGTTTTACATTCACCTGTGTAGAGAAGCAGTATGTGCAAATCTATATTAGTCGATTAAAGAAACAGTCTTCGTGCAAGAACCAGTAAAACCAAGACCAAAACTTCACACACGAGACCAAGACTAACCTGGTCTTTGTCTTGATTTTTAAACAAGATTAGCTTGTTCTAAATTCATCCGTATATGGAAATAGCATGGGCAAATCGATATAGTTCGATTATAAAGAACCAGTGCAAGATTTCCAAAAGTCTTGGCGCGAGACCCAGCAAAACCTAGTCTAACCTGACCTTGGTCTTGCTTTTTCTACAAGAAAAACTTGTTTTACATTCACCTGTGTAGAGAAGCAGTATGTGCAAATCTATATTAGTCGATTAAAGAAACAGTCTTCGTGCAAGAACCAGTAAAACCAAGACCAAAACTTCACACACGAGACCAAGACTAACCTGGTCTTTGTCTTGATTTTTAAACAAGATTAGCTTGTTCTAAATTCATCTGTATAAGGAAATAGCATGGGCAAATCGATATAGTTCGATTATAAAGAACCAGTGCAAGATTTCCAAAAGTCTTGGCGCGAGACCCAGCAAAACCTAGTCTAACCTGGCCTTGGTCTTGCTTTTTCTACAAGAAAAACTTGTTTTACATTCACCTGTGTAGAGAAGCAGTATGTGCAAATCTATATTAGTCGATTAAAGAAACAGTCTTCGTGCAAGAACCAGTAAAACCAAGACCAAAACTTCACACACGAGACCAAGACTAACCTGGTCTTGGTATTATCTTAACGCATCACTCAAAATAAAGTATTCAGTGAAGAGATCGTGGGTAGCACCAATACAGTAATTTACAGACAACTTGACTACGAGGAAAAAGTGAATTTATATTTACCTTTGTCTGGTTGATATTCCTGTAATGCGTTTTTCCTCCCAACGCCTATTTTCCGGTAACCTATCATCAAAATAATCCCAACTACTGATGCTTGTATTGGATTTTCCAGAATGTTTACTAAATTTTGAAAAATCGATTATTCATTTTATGGAAGAAATTAACGTAATCGCTACTTACGTTTTTCCATTTTTCACTTTAGATCGAATTTGGATATCCTCGTTCGTTTTATACATATTGTTCACATTTTTAGGGTCAATGAATATCAAACTCACTTGGGTACCGATGGTAAAATGCTGTCCTTTGGTAACTAGGGGACTAAAGCAAGAACAAACTTTTTCATAATCAAATAATAAGGTCGCGGGATGTGTTCAGAACGTAGTATAGCGGAATCAACATCTAAGACATCAGAAACAACACCAGAAACATCAGAAACGAAACAACTCTTGAAGACCAAAGAGATGAAAATTCTCAGGCGGATCTCCGGAAAAACATCATGAAAGAAGCGAAAATATTAGACGAATATTAACAGCTTTAAAAACAAGGGAACTAACATATAAGTCGGATGACAGAGGATAGATTGGTCAAAATAGGATGCGATCAATCTCCAATTGGAACACGGAATAGTGGTAGACCACGAAAGATGTGGAGCTACTATGAGGAAAGATATCGAAGAAGGAACAGAGGTTAGATCTGTTACGGAAGAAAGAAGAAGAAACAATAAGTGGAATGATTGATTATTGGGTGAATCTGAATGTACTTAAATGACGTTAACTTTGAAATTGTTCAAGAAAGAATGAAGACAATAGTTTGCTGCAAAGTATTTACCATTTATTAATTTTCTGACCATCTGCAAACTGGGTTGTATCTTTTTGTTTCAAAGGATTCTTGAAAGGAGGAAGTGCGAGTCTATGTATATGTTTAGGACAAGGAGCTACGAAATTAGCGGCATCCCTAAAATAAAATGAAAAAATTGTTAAAACACAGTGACATAATATAAAAATCTATTCAGTACTATCAAATTAAATGTCACAAATGTATATTTTTGGAATAGGAAAAATGATTCAAAATGACGGTTCATACGCAGAAATATTTAGATCATTAGCATTTCATCAAATTCTAATCTAGAAGATTTGTTTTTAGAAATGTCTTTTTCAAAAAAAATCATAATTTATCTTAAGGAACTGTCATCTTCAAATCTCTATTACTCTCATCTAGTTTGAGTAGTGCCTTCCATGTGGACATGCCTGTGGATATTGATCTTTAACTTTAGTATATTGTAGCCTCCGGTAATGATGTGCATCAGTAGCTGATTTTATAATATAGTGTAAGTTTTGATTAAATTTTTACTAAACTATTCATTAGTATTAAAAGAACTGATATCACCTCGTCTCTTTTCCAGATCCACTCAACGTTGTTATGGTACTTCTATGTTTTAACAAACCATCACTCTTTATACTGCCACTTGATGGTACGGTACCAATTGATTTATTCTCCCTTAAACATAATACGCATTTTTTAAGAGAAAATCAAACTGCAAATCGTTGTAAAACATATAAGTTAGTTATTTTTTTCAACGGGCAAAGTGGGCTAAAACTCAGAGACCGAACACACGCAGATCTGTAGGCAGACCATCAAGGTACGAGTTAAGCTTATCAGGAAGATCCAGGAAGAGGGCCAAACGTAGAGAATTGAACAGGACCTGGTCCTTTTGAAAGAGAAAGAAGACGCGGTCCACTGTGTTTTTGCTGGAGCTTCTATCGGCTCTATCCGGCTCAAAATATCAGTAACAGCTCCCTTCCCATGGTTCCCCAGATGGTTAGAAGCTAAAATCGCGAGATCCGTGGTTTAAAAATCGCCAAAAAACGTGAAAGCTCCTGGAGTGGGAATAAAAGAAAATACTAGTAGGAAATATTTGATTATTCACAAAAATATGAACAATAAGTGCCTAAGTACAATTAACTGAAACTCTCACACTAATTAAAATTGGAAATATCCAATAAAGGAATGGTATATAAATAATGTAAAAAAAGGGATTTCATGAAATAAATTTACTCATTCCAAATCTCACTCAAACTGATTTTTTGTTAAAAGGAGCGCTTCCAAGGCGATTTCTTAGTTGAGTTTCGTTACTTGTGGAAACATTCTTGCGGAATTAGCAGTAAAGTTCAACTTTACCAACAATATTATGATATTATGGGGTCCTGTTCTTATTCTTGATTCGAGGAAAGGTATTTCCTTCGTGATCTACATTATTTGTTCTCTGTCAGACAATTTAACAACAGCTCGCACCATCTCTCGTAGTGCACTGATGATTCTGTTTCCTCACTCATCAATGGACTCTTGGATACTAAATTTTTTTCTTGTACCGATAATAAGATATTTTTACGGGCTTCTTTTCATCTATTCATGTATTTACATTGATATTTATTTGTTCAAAAATGGCAATACAAGAATATAAGGTCGTGAATTTGATCATGAAATCGCGAGACCTCACGTTAAATCGCTATATTTGGCATCCCTGTTCACTACATTGAAATTAAGCTACGACGTACAATTCTGTAAATAGCAGACGATAATTTACTGGCTTCATGTGAAAATGTTTCATATATTTCTAAGAAATATATCAAATAGAATTCTTTACGACGTATTTTCATGATAACTTCTTGTATAGGCATACTTGTATTCAGTAAAAATTAGTTCAATACAAAGCAGTATCAATTTTAGAACAAAGAATACTGCATTGCTGTTTTCCTGGATATCGGACCAGCTTTTGACAGAGCGTGGCATCAAGGGCTGCTATAGAAAATTAAAAGAACTCTTCCCCCAAACTAGTACCCACTTCTGAAATGTTACCTAGCCAACAGAACCTTTCAAACAATGAGGAAAAATTCGAATATTTCACTATAGCAGCTAGGGGTGCCACAGGGTAGCGTACTAGACCCGATGTTATGCACACTGTATACATCAGATATACCAGAGACATAGTATACAACAACAGGAGTACACAGTCATCCTCTTTACTGATTCAGAACCACAAACAGCAGCAAAAAATGTCCAGGCTCATCTTAACCAATTACAAGAGTGGCTACAAAAACGGAAGATTAAAGTTGATGAGACCAAATCAACGAATCTGATATTCCCGCTACTTGGACAAATAGATTGGTTGATAGGGAGAAAATCCAAAGTCTCACTTGACAACAAAGTCCTTATCCTTATTCAATGATCCCAATTTTAAACACTCGGTCAACCAGTTGGTGCTCCATGGCACGGAACCAATCACACCATTCACATGGACCTGGTAATACAAGAAGTTATCCAAGAGAAGATCATCAAACACCACAAAACTATAGAAACTCATCCAAATCCACTACTACTTGTTAAAAAAACTTGTCGGTAGTAACCGATAGTATTAAATCAACGGCAGTTGTATCGTATATAATAATATTTACAATATTGGTCGAAAGTTGATTGGCCAACTTGCCGTTATCGGATTGAAACGATAATACCAATTTTCGTTCTCAGCATATATGTTATTTGCGCTTTGGTAAGTTTGCTTCCTCATCTGAGATATCGTGGTAATTGAAGGCACCGAGTCTTTATTATGAACTGGCGAGAGCCTGAAAATAAAAACAAATTCTCTTTCAAACGTCGGGAACTTTTAAATATTCTCGATCAAGAATTACAGTAATAAAAGATACAACAACACGTTGCACAATAAAAATGTTATTTATCTATGAAAAAGATGTGACAAATTACAAATAATGTATGGTCAAATTAGAACAAAAAATAAAAGTGGAGCTACATAAATTCCGACCAGGATGAAAATCAGTAAAATTGTTTGAAATATAATTGAAAATAAAATAAAAAAGTTCCATATCAGTCTCGTGTATGAAAAGAAATTTATTCAAGGTCAAAGGTTAGGAAAAAAGTTTTTCGCGATTTTCAGCAAAACGGTAAGTTCTATCATAAAAATACCTCCAACAAAAATTATAAATCATAAAATTATCTACAAAAAACGTATCAACGCTTTTTTTCCTACGAGTTACCGTTTATGAGATATAACGATTCAAAAACTTGTAAAAGCTGGAATCGTTTTAACACGTTGAACCCCAACCGAAATTGGTTGGGCCTAAAAATGTTTTTATACTCCTTATAGGGTATAGATCCAAGGAAAAATAAAGAAAAATATATTTCAAATATAGAGTGCGATAAAATTTTGTGTACGGTCCATAGGATAGGCCCGCTCTGGGTCCGAAGGAAAATTTACTGCTAAAATTTTCACCCCAAAACAATGCAGTGTTTGTTCTGAAAAACCACATTATTATATCCCGTGTTTTGCGGAAAAACATGATTGTAACAACAATTTATTGTGATTGTATTAATTTTTGTAATAAAAGTTCCCTTTTTTTTAATTTGTAATTTAAAAAAAAAAATGTTTGTAAGAAAATCAAATGGACCAAGTGTAGGGTAGTATTTCAAGGACCCAGGACGATCCAACCAAACTGTAAAATACATTTAAATGCGATCCCTTGGGCCGTGGAGAAGGTTTGAAATCAAATACGTCCATAGGACCGATCTGGGCTGTAGGGAAAATTCAGTTGCGGGGCTCAACGTGTTCATGCATGAGTACAAGTCTCGGTTCATTTCAATGTTGAAAGAAAAGTTTACTGCTCAAAATATATTGGTAAAACAAGCTAATAATGATCCTGATATATTTATTATTGAAACGGCAAAAGAGCAATTCACTGCCCGAACTCCAACTGAAGAAACATTTTCTTCTTAAAACCAGGAAAAGCTCAACAACAATCGGAAATCTCTTCACCAAAAAGTTAATCTACTTTTGCAAAGTGTCAAAATCGTGTACTATTTTTACACGCAATAACTTTGACCTTGAATACATTTTTTTTATACACTTAGATTAAATTGACCGGACTAATGAGTATATCACATATTTTTTTTCTGTAGAATCAGGTTATAAGTGCTAAAAATATAAATTCCAGAATGAAATATTCAACACCTGATGGAGATTTGTAATACCCAGAATATTTATATTGAACAGTTACATTTTTATGTATTGAATCAAACTTAGTTATTCGGAATTCATTGAAGTTTTACCATTGTTGTAAGCTAGTTTGTACAAAAATAGTTGTTATACAAAAAATAGATAATTCCAATATGAAAATTTGTTGCAAAATCGAATGAATTCTACTTACCTTCGTGGACTGAACCATTTCCCGTTGTCTTTCTTTAGAATTGTACATTTAGAAGTTTGTTGTTGTTCTTCAACTACATCTTTAGTTTTTGAAAAATAACTTAAATCTGTATTGCAAATTTTGTAGGTTTGCATGTGAATAAAAAGTAACTAAAATTTAGAAAATAATGATTGGAATCATTAATAAAATATATGCGAAATTAACGAAACTGTCATGTTGAAATATGGTAGAAAGTATGTCAAATAACTTTGAAAACTTATATGACATCTAAAATATCATTGATCAAATTTTGAGTTTGCTGTGGAATTATAAATTGAACAAGCTTCGTACAACAAGATTAACAAAATTGGTGGCTTCAAAGATAAAACATACAAATGAAATCTGAAGGACTAACAAAATTATTCTTTACATCTCATCCTGTAGTCCAACCCCAAATACAAAAAAAATTTGTTTATGCCACCTAATGTTAACTTTGTATTACAAATGGACTAAGTAGTGATTGAAGGTCTCAAAATTCATTACAGAAAACTTCAAGTAATAAAAATGCTTCAGAATATTAATAGTAGAGAAGATACAAAAAGTTTTAGCGTTTTATAGGATCTATGATTACTCAGAATATTATTACCAATTCCTTTCTACATGCAGGTTTTCAAGATTTATCTTAATCACAAGATAAAGACGATGATGATATTCTACTAGCAAAAATGATGTCTTAAAGAACCAAGGATTGAAGCTGGAAGTAATAATCGTAACACTGACGAAGAAAACGAAAATATCAAAAACAATGTTACAGTTATTTAAAGAGAGGTTGATAATAAACAAGCAAATATCTAGTTTATAAACACTTACTTGTGTCTTTCATATTCTACAAGTTTCCTTGTATATTGTTTACAATAAATTTTTTTAGGAAAGGTTCTTAAAAAACATTTTTATATTATAAATAGGTTTATTAAAAATTCTTATAAAAGTTTTAATATAAAACGTAACAATATTATTTTGAAAAATATTATTTTCTATGGCTCCAATTCTACTCGTCTATAACATCCAGTCGGAAGGGCTTCGACAACTCTCTCGATATTTTCTACTTCGTATTCCAACATTGATATTTGTTTTTTGTAATTTTCAATCAATTCGTCCTTCGCTTTTTGTTCTTCTTTAAGTTGTTCTAACGTTTCATCTAAATTTGCTGCTCTTATTTTTTCTTCAGTTATTCTAATTTGTTCTTCTAGTCTATCGACGTCGTTATCGTCGATTCCTGGTGAGTTCTGTAGTTCGGACATTATACTCTCGATATCAGTTAGTAGATTTTTAACTTTATCAGATACTTCTTGAGTGTCTTTTCCAGCGCGACCAACCTAGAAACAGAAACAAATCAAATTACAAAAATTATAGGAAACAATTACTTAGACCCATAAAACTATACGTAATGTACGTTAGTTTCTCAAGCACTTTTCTAAATTACTTAGTTATCTGTCATCTGTCAAATAATTTTTATCTGAATTAGAGGATAATATATGGAATTTGAACTCCGTTTTTGCTTCTATTGAAATCCTCGCTAAAACCATCCAGGAATCTTCTCCAAAGATTTATGTAATACTGCGCGAATCTTTTTCCAGGTCTCCTGTAGTCTCTTTGTCTCCTATTGTTACCCCTTACAGACTCCATTATTCCCCAGTCCAATTAACGTGATTTCTAGTAAATCGTAGACATGCTGGGGTGGATTTGGAACCATTTTGGTTCAAAGTTAGCTTTGAGTCTTTTTCTGACTATTCAGCCTCTCCTCGCGTTGCTATGAGCTCTTGTTAGACCTAAACACTAAACTGTTATCTTTCTTGGATGTGCACCTTTTACCAGTCTCCCTCCTTACAGCCCACTCTATAGTTTAATAGTCAAGGAATAAATATGAAGATCCCGCCAAGGAGGTTTCCTTGCTAAAACTAATTTTTGCGGGAAAAGGTTTATTGGTGGGAAAATTTAGTATAAAATAGGTGAGTCAAGTCATTAGGTTTCATTTTACCTTCAGTATTTGAAGATAATAACTTGGTCAGACAGTGTAATTGTATTAGTGAAGTGGTGGTTTGATCAGTGTGTTTATTATTATTACTGTTACCTCCCAGAACCTGTAATAAGACATAATAAAGTTCTACTCACTTTTTCTTTCGCTTCATTAATCAAACTAGTATTACTTCTAGTTTTTTCTATCAAATTCTTCAATTCGCCTTCAGTATTCTGCACTCTATCAAACATCAGAGCAGCTTCTTCAGATAATAACGTAGAATTTTTAAACAATAATTCTGATTCCCTTTTAACACCTTCGGCAATAATTGATGCATTATTTGCCAGTTGATTAGCTTGTTGTGCTTTTTGTGATGCCAAATTTGCATTTTTAATAGCTTGTTGAAGGTTGTCTTGATAATCTTGAATTTGTAACAGAGTTGCCTTCACAGTACTCTCTATTTTATTAACGGTTTGTAAAGCTGAATCAGCTTCTTCCTTGCTTTTTCTTGTTTGAGAATCAAACTCTAAAAAATAGCAATAGCAATATAAATATCTCAAGATGCAGCAAATTGATTGGACTTTATTGAAAGTATTAAACATCATGGTGGATGAAACTGAAAACAGTAACTTTTAAACAAGCTACAGTGGAGTTTAATTCAATTAATATGTTTTTTATAATGGTGTTAATATTAAGAAATAACTAACATACTTAACAAGTGTGAAATCGAATGTTTAACACGATAATTTTCCGAAAACCACAGAAGTTAGTATTTATTTTTTTAAGTTTATCGTTAAGTGCAGTTTTGAAAATGAATTGATGCTTGTAAACAATTATTCACCAATTATGTCAATCGTTTGTCAGTGTCAAGTCATATTTTGATAAATACTGAATGTAGTCGAAACGTCAAATTTTATCTGTCAAAAATTATATAAAAACTAATTTCAAAACAGAAAATACATAAAATCAAGACGATTTAGAAACATAAAAATTATTATATTTTAACTTAGAGAAAATTTTATGATTCTCTGAAACTCGCTCTGTCACTCTGTCAAATGTCAAATTCAAAATGTCATTAAGCACAGCACTCTAACTATGGACAAAATAATTTTGTGGAAATGCCGACATCGTGCAAAATAAAAACAAAGCCGTCAGCCAATCAGATTTCTCAAATTTTGAAACGGCTGTCGTTCGTTGGTTTCCGTTTTTGAGCTGTTTGCAATTTGACATCAGTGCAAAATAAAAACAAAGCTGTCAGCTAATCAGATTTCTCAAATTTTGAAACAGCTGTCGTTCGTTGGTTTCCGTTTTTGAGCTATTTGCAATTTGACATCAGTGCAAAATAAAAACAAAGCTGTCAGCTAATCAGATTTCTCAAATTTTGAAACAGCTGTCGTTCGTTGGTTTCCGTTTTTGAGCTGTTTGCAATTTGACATCAGTGCAAAATAAAAACAAAGCTGTCAGCCAATCAGATTTCTCAAATTTTGAAACAGCTGTCGTTCGTTGGTTTCCGTTTTTGAGCTGTTTGCAATTTGACATCAGTGCAAAATAAAAACAAAGCTGTCAGCCAATCAGATTTCTCAAATTTTGAAACAGCTGTCGTTCGTTGGTTTCCGTTTTTGAGCTGTTTGCAATTTGACATCAGTGCAAAATAAAAACAAAGCTGTCAGCCAATCAGATTTCTCAAATTTTGAAACAGCTGTCGTTCGTTGGTTTCCGTTTTTGAGCTGTTTGCAATTTGACATCAGTGCAAAATAAAAACAAAGCTGTCAGCTAATCAGATTTCTCAAATTTTGAAACAGCTGTCGTTCGTTGGTTTCCGTTTTTGAGCTATTTGCAATTTGACATCAGTGCAAAATAAAAACAAAGCTGTCAGCTAATCAGATTTCTCAAATTTTGAAACAGCTGTCGTTCGTTGGTTTCCGTTTTTGAGCTGTTTGCAATTTGACATCAGTGCAAAATAAAAACAAAGCTGTCAGCCAATCAGATTTCTCAAATTTTGAAACAGCTGTCGTTCGTTGGTTTCCGTTTTTGAGCTATTTGCAATTTGAAAGTTTAAATAATTGGGCACTGTATGGAATGTGTTAAACATACTGTGGATAAAACTAATATTATTATTATTACCTTTTAGTAATTTGTAGTTGCTGTTGGCGTTACTCCATATTTCGTTCCAAAGATTAATGATGAACTTTTCTTGACTTTCATATAAAATTAAATCATTTTTTAAATCATCTATTTCTTCTTGTTGTTTCAAAGCTACTGCAAGTAGCTCTTTACTGACAATTATTTGTTGTGCGTTTCTATTTTTTACGTCCTCACTTTCTTTTAAAATATTGTTATATCTTGATTTGAAATCAAGAGCTTTTTGTTTTAATTCATGAGATTTTTCTACAAACTCATCGATATCTATTTTCGGTATAATGAGATTTTCAATTTCGTTAAATAAAAGCAAGGCATTCTTTTTAACAGTTTGCGCTTTATCACTAACTTCTTTAGTCCATTCTTTCGAAGCATATAATTGTTGTTCTGTTTTTTGAAGTTCGTTTCTTAAATATCTCAAGAAATCTGTAATTTGTCCTTGCGTCGCTAAGGAATTTTTAGCTATTTTATAAGCTTCTATAGATCGCAATTTTGATTTTAAGGCTGTTTCTTGGATATTTAGAGCTTGTAGTTGAAGATTATTCGCCAGATCTCTCGCGTCTTGCGAAATCGCTGTCATCTTCTCCGAATGTTCTCCGGCAATAATAGCTCTTTCTTGAGCTTCTTTTAGTGAGCGCGTTCCTTTCATTACTAGGTCTTCTTCTACTTCATCAATTTTTTCTTTAAATTCTTCGACCAGTTCGTCAATATGATTCAAATTGTTTTTAGTCAGAAAATGTGTGTTTTCTATATTGTAGAGGTTTTCGTCGATTTCTGATAGAGTTCTCCAAATATTTGTCGTACCGCTCCGTATTTGATCTACTTTAACAAATAATCCTTCCTCGGAAAGCATATCACTGGAGTTTTCGTATAATTCAGCGACTTCTTTTTGTATTTCCATTAATTTTCGCGGAAATTCATCGTCAGATACAACGGTTGGTTTTGTTTCAATATCGTATAATACTTGATTCAACATATCTAACTTGTCGGTGTGATTTTTCAAAGAACGTTGAACTAATTTGTAGCATTCCGGACATTCGATGCATCCTCTTCGCCTATCGTATTTATTTTCTTTACATCTATCACATTTTTTGCCCTCGACGTTATCTAAGCATAAACATTGACCAAAATTATCACACTGAAGATCAACGGAGCCCAAAGGGTCGCAATCACACGCTTTACATCCTTCAATTGAGAATCCGTAGTGTTTAATTTCGCATCGATCGCATCTCAAACTGTAACATAGAATAATTATCGTAAGTAGAAACGTAGTTTATTATTTACTCACCCTGTAATACCAGCTCTACAATAACATTTCCCCGTAGTACCGTCACAAGTTTGATTTATCGATCCTATAGTGTCGCAATTACAATTTTGACAACCGTGTCCACTGAGCAAATTGAAATACCCGTCTTCACACTTGTCGCAATTTCTGCCAATTACGTGGTTCTTACACTGACAAGTACCAGTGGTTTGGTCACATATAGCGGCGCCTCTTAAGTCCGTTTCAGTTCCAGGAAGATCGCATTCGCATCGCTTACAATCTCCTTTTGGTTGTACCAGCGCGTTCCCATAAAAACCTGTTGGTACAACGAAGAATGTCAAAAGTACCGGTACAACAATAAATCGAAAAATTAGTTGAAAATGTGTAGTTAGAAGGTAATCCAAAGCAGTTTTAGTATATTTTCTCAACTACAACGAACTACTACAAGGGTTATCTGAAAAATTTCCGACTTTAACCTCAAGATAAAAGTTGGAAATGTTTTTGGAGAGATTCTCACTTAGTTTCTGTTTGACATTCAAATAAATACGTTGTTGTGAAGATTTTTTTGAAAATGATGAAATGAAAAATAAAACAGACGCTTCTAACTTAACGTGTTGCTTTTAAAGAATATTTTGACGATTAGAATTTTATTCCTAAAGTGTTTAAATCTTACCCGATAAACAAACGTCACACTTGGCACCTCCTGTATTATAAATACATTTGAGACATTCCCCAGTAGTCGTATTACAATTTCCGATAGCGTTCGGGTCAATATTTCTGTTACAGTCGCATATTTTACAAGGAGCGATTGGTCCAAATTGTCCCGTAGGATCTCCAAAATAACCGTCCGAGCAAAATTCACATCTATGTCCAGTATATCCTGTGGGACACTCCGTACACATGATGTGTTTGTCGTCGATCTGGATACAAGGACCGTTGTTAGGACAACCACAAGGTTGACAATCGTTGGGGGTACCTAGATCAAATACCAAGAACTATATAATACAAGGTGTTTCAAAAGAAATGTAAACACATTTAAATTTAAACCGTTTTGTTAGCGTAAACTTTAGATTTGGCATAACTTCACAAGAAAAAGTCCGTAGGTGTTAAATCGGGAACCTCTACACCTCTACTGGATATCCAAATATCATGAAAAATGAAAAAAAGTTTCGTAGTTCAGGCACGAATATATAAAATGTAACCGTTACCTTTTAGGGCGTTCCCATAATATCCTCTGTTGCAGTATTGGCAGTTTTCTCCCGTTGTGTTATGTTGACAAATGCATTTACCCGTTTCTGAATCACAGATGCTGGCGTGATTGTTGCAGTCACACGGTACACAAGGTAAGAAAGGGTCGTTTCTCGCTGGCGAATGTCTATATCCTGGAGCACACGATTCACAAAACTGCCCAGTGTAACCTAGAAGATTAAATTTGCTTTCAGTGCTCGAAATTTGATTCAAATACAAACACTGAAGACATGGATAGTCTGTTAGAAATCCTGAACGTTTTACCTGTTGGGCAATCGCATGTTTCTATCCAATGAGCAGGTTCACCAGCGCCTCCTCTTAGAGCAGATTCTAATCTAAATTTTTCCATGTATCCAACACCACCGAAACCATACGTTCCTTTAATTTTAATAGCAGTTATGTTTGTTATAATGGAGATAAAGACAAAGGAAGATACCCTTGGTTGCCATCCGTAATTAGGATGCTCATTAAGGCGAAAACTAAATTTTTGAGCCTGAAATTGATCACAGATATTAATTCAAATTTAATAAAATTCATTATCGGGTCTTACTTGTATCGAAGGCAACTTATTTTGTTGTGAAAATATTGTATTAGATATAGACAAACCATTTCCTTCGATAATAACATCGGTTGCCGATGGAGTTGGTCTGTTGTTACCGATTTTCAGTATAAATTCTAAAAGTTGATTGTACGATAATCTCTGATCACCTAAAAATCTATACGGAGCCGCAAAATATATAATTTCGTCCTCTAAGCACCTCACACCTATGCTTTGAGTGAACGAATCGTATTTCAATGGAGAAGATCTTCCATTAATATCTTCAGCTGTCCATTTTTCATCGCTTCTCGCAAAAGTTGATTCAATAGTATACTTTGAGTATCCAGGAGTTGATTTACAACTGGAAGAATGTCCGTAACAAAAGCACGGTGTACATCCGAATGGATTTTCCAATTGAAGATCGAAGAAACCAGGTTTGCACTCACGACACCTTTTCCCCTCTACATTCTCTTTACAATAACATGTTCCGGAATAAGGATTACATCTTGGTTGGTTATCAGTAGATCCCACTTGTGAACATGAACAATTTTTACAACCGTAAGCAGAGAAATCATAGAAATTGATTTCGCATCTATCGCATTTTTCTCCAGTTACGCCAGGCATACAAGAACATATTCCTTCATCGTTACACTGCAAATTTCTTGATCCAATTCTGTTACAATCGCACGGTATACAATATCCATCTTGTCTCATATAGAAATTGTCTCTGCACCTTTCACAGTTGACTCCGTCTCTATTAGCTGTACAGTCCAGACAGTGACCACCATGTCCCGTCTTTTCGTACAACTTTTGGTCGAAGTAACATCTATTGGAATATCCGTTACAATTGCATTCTGAAACATTCAGAATATGTTACTAAAACAGACACGTAGTGTGCAAAAAAAATACTTTGTATTCATGACTTAATTCACCGATATCCAAACAAAAGATCGTCAAAAGAATAATTAATTTTAAATTGCCGGTATGGAATCTAGGGAATTGATGCACGCCGCTGGATCTCTTCATTAAAACAATACTATTTAAGGTTATAAAACGTCTACGAAGACTTATAAGGTACAATCTCCAAAAAGCGACATCATTAGCGAAATAAATATCTTACAAAGACCAGAATGACTGTAAAAACAATACCCAGCTCGATTCTTGTACTGGCGCGCTGGCGAAATTACGGCTTATTAAAAATAATTGGTAAGTTGTATTCTAACAATAGGCGGCTTCTTTGTTATTTCTTTAACTGAAAAATTGAAAAAAAGTCTTTAATATGTAGTTTTTTCTTAATACCAAATTCGTTTCTGATTTAAAGGGTGTACAAAAATATGAAACATATTGATGAATATCCTGTTTCCCCAGATAAATGATAAAAGACCAAATTTCAAAAGATTATGTGTTTCATTTCCAAGAAAACATCAATAAAGTCCACAAATTGGTTATATATAATCGTAAATTAAAATTGCGTGAGATACTTGAGGACTTAAATATATGTTTTCACCATTATGCACGAACATTTGGCCACGAGAAAGGTTTTTTCAACGTGGGTGACGCGTTTACTCACAGTCCATCAAAAACAACAACGTGTTGATGATTCACAAGTCGATAGCAACGATTGTTACGAAGAAATTACACCTCGAATTGTTCCCTCAACCACTGTATAGTCCAGATCTGGCCCTCAGTGACTACTGGCTATCCGTTGATCCCAAAAAATGCTCCTAGGTAAGAAATTCAGCTGAAATGAAGAAGCACTGAAGCTAACGAAGCGTTGGAATGATTGTATTGATCTCGAAGGAGATAACATTGATGAATGAAATCGATTTTTGGTAAGAAATGTGTTTTTCTTAGTTAATAATTGTCATTGTTATTGAGTGATGTGATGGTAAAAGTTAATGTGATTTAGTGTACTGAAAGATCGATAAATATGCTTCAATTAGCAAAAGTACTGCTTGGCGTTTTAGCAAGAGACGTAAAAAAAGTGACTGAAGCTTAGGATGAAGCTGATGCAGTAACTTCAGTTGCTTTCAATTCAACAGAAACAGAAGCAAATAGAATTGACCAGTTCGAAATTTGTCGCACCAGAAGAAGTCGTTCCAAAGGTAGTACTCCAATGGAACGTAGTCAAAAATTATACCCTTTGAAATTATTCAAAAAACGTGAATATTGATTTGATATTAACGCGCTTTTTTTATAAACCTTGGTTAATGTAAATTTATAGACTTTATTGTTGTTAATTTAAAAATGAAAAATTTCATTCACTATCCTCCTCAAATAATACAGGCCAACAGAAAACTTTTTTTATTTTAATAGCTGATCTTTATAGATTTTTATATGCTGAATCCAAATCTGGCCTTAATTTTTTTGTATCACCCATAGTTTCCAAGCAGTATGTATTTTATTATAATCAAACACCCCTGTACGGTATATAGGGAAACTGTTTACTTTTCAACTGGAATTTGTCTATAGTTTTCTCCCTTTTTTCTTTGAAACTTTTGCGCAACTTTTTCTGCGATGATTCGCTTGCTGAACTGACCAACAGTAACGTTTTTAACATCCTGGTGAAAACGCTGACCTTGCTCAAAAAGTGAACTTTAAGACTTATCGAACATCCTAACTCTTCAAACCTTTTTAGTATGTGGGTCTTTTTCATTTCCCAAGAACTTGGTGACAACTTGCTTAAAGGATACCCATCCTTGTTTTTATTTGAGGTCATTGCGGATCCGAAGTTAACGTCAAACATTTTTCTAATATCAGGTCCGGTGAAGACGCCTTCTTTCAATTTAGCTTCTGAAATGTGTGAAAATTTCAAACAGAGATATTTGAAACAATACAAACTGTGGCCTAATGTCGCATGAGGTCTAACTTTAAAGACTTTGAAGACTCTCTAACAGGCCAGTTCTTTTTCCACCAATGTTGTTTCCTAGCTCTACTGTCCCATTCACACAGGAAACATGGTAACTTGGTAAAACCACCTTGCTGACCAAGAAGCAAGCATGTTACTGAGAGATGTATATCTAGAGCCATGGCTCCATATGGCACAATAATAACTCTGATTGTCTTTCAGACTGTACTAGTCTTTTTACTTAAATGCTTTTCGGTTTATTCTATATTTAAATTTCAGTCGAATCAACAAGTTACCAACCAAATGAAAAGTACTTAATCAAAATTCCATTGGAGATTAAATTAAAATGAGCCGCATTTCCAATTAAGGAAGTTTCAGCAATATCATGTTTTCAATAACGTTAATAGAAAATTGATACGGGCAATTAATTTATAAAATTAAATCATTCATTACATCAATTATCATTTCAATAGCAAGCGATATTAGGTATGATGAGGTTTCAATAAAAAAATCGCTGTATATCGTTAACGTCCTACAAGTTTTTTCAATGTAATCAACAACATTCGCCATGTAGTCAATTATTTAAGCATCATAATTTAAAATATATCAACTGTCTCACAATTCTTTAACAGATTACACGATCTGTTATTTATTTTTATTAAAAATTTATCTTGAATATAGACTTTAGCGTTAGAGTGATGAAGCTGACAGAATTGACTTGTTTGAAGTCGAAATTTGTCACACTGGAAAAAGTCGTTCCAAAGGTATAACTCGACCGGGCGGATGTAATTTGGGCGCTAAAGGATTAATGTACTTTTTACAACATGTAAACCAGGCGCCGAGACCGAAGGGTCATTTTAGTCCTATGTGTATTTTGGGCGCTAACCGACTGAAGTACATTATTTTTGAAATAGTTATTTATTAAATCACCGACATTTATAATAAGATATATTTTTGTATTTTTAGATTTTCCTATAAGAGAAATGACCCATTATCACTTAAGGTGTGAAAAAATTTACCGTTAGAGGGGCCTACTTTGCACTTTTTTAAATGAAAAATCTGCCCTTAATAAAGTTTCCTCACAACATTTTTGTAACACTCTACAGAATAAAGTAAATTTTATACAGGGTGCGGCAGCATAACTTCCTTTTTTCAAAAGTTAATAAAACTTATTGTATGAATCAGAAAATTTTTATTCGTTTTTTATAATACAGGCACATACATAAAGTTTTGTTTTACTGAGTTTTGTTCAACTGTTTTGATCAAATCAGTTAGGTGACGTCCCCCATTCTCCATACACTGAGTAAACCGATTTCTGGCGTTTGTCATGACTCTTGCCAGCATAGCAGGCGTTATGTTGGCAATTTCTTCCTGGATGTTCGTCTTCAAATCTTGTAGGGTCCTTGGACGGTTCACATACACACGGGATTTCAAAAAACCCCATAGGAAATAATCACAAGGGGTCAAATCGGGAGAGCGGGCTGGCCACTCCAAATCGCCCCTAATTGAGATAAGGCGCTCTGGGAAGTGTTCCCTCAAAACAGCCATCGATGTTCTTGAAGTGTGTGCCGTTGCTCCGTCTTGTTGGAACCAAGTGTCCCCTAAGTCCAACTCATCTAGCCGTGGGAAAAAAAATTCCTGTAACATGTTTACATACCGGTGCGAATTCACTGTCACTGTGACTTCATTTTCCTCAAAGAACCAGGGACCAATAATTCCACGTGAGTAAATTGCACACCACACTGTGACTTTAGGTGAATGCAAAGGCCGTTGATGCAATTGTCGAGGATTGGTATCAGCCCAGTAGCGCATGTTTTGTTTGTTTACGGATCCACACAAATGAAAATGGGCTTCATCACTAAAAAAAACATATGGATGAAACGTATGGATGAAAATGAAGATCATCATGAAGTATTCTCCTCACAGAACGATCGGAAAGTCCAAGGGCAGACGCATGTTTGCGCGCAGAACGCCGTGGTGATCGCAACACTGAAGTTCTAACTAACTCAACTTCTCCGGTGATCTAATGGGCCGAGGGACTCCAGTTCTTCGTCTTGTCACACTTGCAGTTTGTCCGAACGTAGTGACCCACGTAACAATTGATTTCCGGTCCGGGACAGGGGCCAAGGGGGCTAAATTAAAGCGATTCCGAAAGGCGCGCTGGGTTGCGATCACAGAACATCCGATCGAAAAGTAATCCTCAACGGCAAACGCACGCTCCTCACTGTTCCAACGCATGATGGCGACTGAACTGTGCCGAAACAAAACTTTATAGTCCCCCCTCTCGAACGAGACCACTAGCACTCCGTTACGACATCTACCGACTAAATGGCGAACTTTTTAAAAAAGGAAGTTATGCTGCCGCACCCTGTATTTTTATTTAGTACATAATACATATAAAATAAGAGATTTACATAACCTCATCTAACCTAACCTAACATAATCTACTTAAAAATCTATCAACTTTCCCTCTATTGGGTTATTTTATGATTCGACCTACCTGCACTTCTTAGCGCCGAAAATACATGTCGGATTATCTACCCTTCTTGGTCAGACAGGTAAAGAAGGATGGTTAGCGTCCAAATTACACCCGCCGCCTCGACCAGTGTAGCTTGAGACTTGGTTTTGGATGCGCGATAGTCAGGCGGGTCGGAATATGTCGAGAGCTCATTTTAGGGACGGGCAAATGAATGGATTATATCGATAAATATCTTATCGATATATTCAAAGAATATCGATGCATGCAGCGTAAAAATCAGAGCGTTGAGTATTTTTTATTTTTGTCAGCTCTATTTATTAATTAAATAAAGTATTATAAATTATATCTATCTATATATCTACTAATATAGGATACTTAGTTCCATTTCCAGATTTTGGTGGTATTGAATTTGTTGATATTTGTATAAAAGCATTATAATGTTTTGTTATCAAATGCGTCGCTAAATTTGTCGTATTTCCACATGTTTTTTATGTGTTACCACATAAATTACAAGAAACATGTTGATTGTTCCCATTTTTAGTAAAACAATTCCACACTGCAGACATTATAAATAAAAAAATCACACAATCACTGTACAACTATAGTTGTCACGGTTACACGTACACATATGTAAATAATTAATTAATTAAATATGACAGGTAAAATAAAGGGTTTTCGAATAAGAGGTGTTATTTTGAACAGCCCGCTATTTCGGTGAATGTCACTTTTGAAGCTGTCATTTTTTGACATTTGACAAGTAGAAACTACGCCATTAATGAAAATGGATCGATACACGCTTCAACAACGCATTGAAATTATTAAAATTCACTATAAAAATGGTGAAAGTTTGGCAGAGACGGTTCGTAAAACTAAAACATTTTTGGGTCGACGTGAAGCACCTTCTCGGACCGCAATACAGAAATTGGTGGAAAAATTTGAGCTGTTGGGACAAGTTAGTGATGTGAAGAATAAAACCCGTGCACGTCGCTCAACAACAACTGAGAATATTGCTGCTGTAGCCCAAAGTGTTGAAGAAAATCCAGGTTTGTCCACTCCTCGTCGTTCTTTGGAATTAGCCATTCCACAAACGTCATTATACCGTATTTTGCATAAAGACTTGGGTCTTAAGGCCTATAAAGTTCAGTTAACACAAGAACTCAAGCCGGCCGATCATCGACAACGTCGTGTCTTTGCTGATTGGGTCCTTGAAATGCATGAAAATCATCTTAACTGATGAGGCCCAATTCCACCTTGGTGGTTACGTCAATAAACAAAATTGTCGAATCTGGCGCTCGGAAAACCCAAGAGTTATTGTTGAAAATCCTCTCCATTTCCAACGCGTGACTGTTTGGTGCGGTTTATGGTCTGGCGGTGTCATTGGACCTTACTTTTTCGAAAATGAGGCTGGAGCAACAGTTACGGTGAATGGATTGCGTTATCGAGAGATGATTAATGATTTTGTATGGCCGGAATTGGATGGTATTGATTTGGACAACGTTTACTTTGAACAAGACGGCGCCACGTGCCACACAAGCAACGAAACCATCTCGATCTTTTACGGGAAAAATTTCCGGACCGTGTTATCTCTCGAAGAGGTAATCACAATTGGCCACCGATATTTTGTAATTTAACACCTTGCGACTTTTTCCTTTGGGGCCAACAGAGAAAGATAAGGTCTACGCCAACAGTCCAGCATCGATTCAAGACCTCAAAGATGGAATTCGTGAGGCTATCGAGGACATAGGGCAGCCGCTTTGGTTACGGAAAATTTCATGAAAAGGATATGGTCCTTTAAGCGCAGTCGTGACGGCCATTTGGCTGATGTTGTGTTCCAAAATTGTTCAATACTTTTGTAAATATTGGTAGAATTCCGTAGAATTATCATTAGTGACTTGGATTTAGAATTTTTTAACTCGTGGCCATTCAGCTTTCAAGACAATTACAAGATATGACCAGATATATAAAGCGCGGATTTATATTCAAATAAAATTGAAAAAATATGCACATTTATATTCCTTGCGGACCCCAACCCCAAAAAATAATCTGTTTCGCACCGAACCACACATATTTAGCTTTCGTCGATATGTTGATTTTTAATAAAGTTTGATATAAATAAAAAAAGTGTTTTGCCATCATTATTTTTCGTTTGTTGTCTTTGCTTCTCTGTCTGCGCATTTGAAGTCTCAAGCTACATTGATCGAGCTGTTGTACTCCAATGGAAAGATGTATAAATATGATTTGCGACGTCCTCGGAGTTTGGCGTAGAAGTAAACAGTGTGTTCAGTACGAGTACATTCATAATTTCAGTGCTAACTAAATACTACCAAGTGTAGAATCAAGATAAAAGTTCCCTTAAGGGGGAAAACTTGAAAAAATGTTCATCTGTAAATAACAAATTAAATGAAAATTGAATCGCGTCCAATTGAAAATTAGATTCTTTCAAAATCTAAAAGATATGCGTCGATTACACTAAAGTAATTTAAATCGGTTGTTTTTTTTATTAAAACACCGATCATTTAGCAGAATTATAATAGATTGAGCTTCATAGAAAACGCGTGCGACTATCGAGAATTTGTCAGGGTATAATTTGCTGTTACTTTTGTGAGATTTGTCACCCACGTACTTTTTATCACAATTTAAACAATGAATTTCACAAACTATGTTAATAAGTTTATTGGTTGGTGTTTTATCTTCAATTCTAGTAAAGGCAGATTGTATTGTAAGGTTTTGTCTTATTTGTCAATGGATGAAAAATCTATGAACCCAACTTTATAAGCATGTTACTTATCCGAGGGATCAGTTTGGAAGGGAATCGCGATTGATAAACTAGTTTAATAATAAAATTTATTAAAATCAAATTACCAATGAAAGCAAATTTAATAGATGAGATATAATGATTCTTAGGTAATTGAGAAGGTTACTACTTACTGGATCCCGTATACCAAGGCGTTATTCCATCCCAAAGAGTGCATCGACTTATCTTCGTCAGAGTAAAAAGAAAAAATAATAATGCGAAACATCTCCGATGGCCCATCGCATTAATTCAAAGATTATCGAAACACTGCCGAGTTACGTAATCAGTCTTAATATTATTAATCATTCGATGAACATCTTCTACAAATTACACTACATCTTGCGGCATAATTTTATAACGCTATTGCCGTTAATTCTTTGAATATGTGAAAAAAAAAGTCATTCCGGCACGTTACTAGCACTATTACACTGGTTTATTCGATATAATTACATTTAGTTGCCGAAGAATATTTTATTTATGGTAAAAGAAAATTCCACATAAAAAAATTGCGACAGATTTATAACTATTTACGTTTTCTGGACTCCTATTATGGAAAGGTAATCTGTACATGAGATAAAATAATTTATATCATATGGTAGAGCAATATTTGTAGTACAATTATTAAATTTATGATTTTGTATTATTACATTATGTATATAGATTTCGGTAAGGCATTTGATGAGGTTCCCTTGTTTAAGTGCACCCGAACTGCTGACAGACAGAAAAAGAACGTCGGTATACCACTCTATATCTCTCTCTAATCTATTCTGATTAAATGTCAAAGCAAACAGAAATAATTAGTGATAGATCGAGGCCGGGTTTCTTCACTTTCTACTAACTATTATTTACCGAATAACCAAAAATTCAGTTTCTTCACCTTCTGATAAACTAAACCTCCGAATAAATCGAGTTATTTGCCAAATAAGTTATTAGACAGTCACAACTATCAATTAAAAAGTGTACTAGAAACTTAACCTAAAATATTATGCATCAAAAGTCGTTTGTTTATTTATTATACGTATATTTGATTAGTTTTTGGAAATATTCGTCGTACAAATTATTAAATATATAATATGGAAGCTTTCCAAGATTTAGAAGATTTGTTTGCTGAGGAATTGATCGAGAAAATACAGCAAATTCCAGAAGAACCAACTTATTCCGTTCGTCATAAAATTTTTTACCGTTTTCTTTTTTCTTTCCTATCAATTATTTTCAATTTAATCTATAATTTTCAGATCAACACTTCAACTAGCCACTACATAACCTTAACAAAAGACGTGCAAATTCAATTAAGCACGGAACGTTATCACAAACACAGATCATAGGAAAACGTCAATAGAAAAACGTTTTTTTTTGCTTATTTCTTTCCTTATTCAATACATGGACGATTGCTATATAGACATCTTTCATAGTGTTACCAACTGTAGGCTATTTGTTGAGTACTTAATCAAATGACAAATACTTATTAGTTAGTTCGGATTTAAATAAACTAGGGTGAAGAAACGGTAGTGATATCCCGATGCTTTTTCTTTCTTTCTCAATGGTACAAAACAACATGTCGTTTTTTTTATTTTTATTATCAACTGTATATATTTGTTACGTAAGTGCTTATGTCAAAATTTTACATATTACTGATGGCGTTAATTGTAATACAATCAAGGAGCTTGTACTGACTAATAGCCCCAATTTCAAAGACATTCATAGTAATTTAATAAGTTATATTGTTAGATAAGAAAATTTCCAACCGACAAAAGTTTAAATTCGGAATCGGTGACAACTAGTTCCATCAGGAGCTTGAACCAGACACAATAATTATTTATAGTTTTTTTAAAGGAATTATACAAAAAATTGAAGTCAAATTCTATCCGTAACGAATACACGAAAAAAGTGGCGGCTACCAGGAAATATATTGTTAAAATTACTTTTTAACGATTGAACAATAAACGAGAGATTTCTCTAATTGCGAGAATTGGAAACAGAACTTTAATTTTCTATTGAATCAGACATTCAATTGTTAATTGTTTTCATTACTCATATAACCGCATTAAACAGAAAACTCGTTGTTTAAACTCGACGAGGGTTGTCCATAAAATAAATTACCAATAAACTGAGGACGCTAGGATTGCTCTTAGGCGGGATTTGGCGTGTAGCTTTTCTTCCAGTTCGGCGAGCTGCCTACAACGCCCATTCTTGTTTAGGCAGCCGTCAACGATGGAGCTTCCACTCTTACGATTCGTTTCTAATGTGTAACAAAGTTCCTCCGGTGAACATTCATTCCCGCAAATGATGCAGAAGATTCAAAGATAGACGTGCAATGTTTTGGCCGATCACTGCTCTCGGACGAAGCGAAAGTGGAAGATCTGAAGGGATCTTAGTAAGTAAGTCACAACATTTTGAGAGACCAAAGTGGGTACAGAAAATGCTGACGGATGACATTAAACGACAACTTGTGAAATCGGACAATCTCTTTCCTGAATTAAAGTCACACTTGTGAGGAGCTGAAAGAAGAGGTCTTAGCTTTCCAAATATGTATTATTCAATGCCAACAAACATATTTTTCATTGTGAAAATTCGTTGGGAATATACCACAAGCCTCGTAGTGCTGGAAGCAAATAGATGAATTTCACGAACAAAGGGGTGAAGCTGGTGTGAAGAAATACCTCGTATATTATTTTCAAGAGCCATTTCTGTCGTTTATTACTTTGCCTTTTTTATTGATCTCCTTTGAAATAAACGTTAAACAATAGGAACTTTTTTAAACTAATAGTTTTTAAACAATTTATTTAAACATTATTAATCGTCTATTGTTATGTTGTAATTATTTAATAACATATTATTATTGAAATTAATTTAATTAGTGATTGTTTAACAATATTGTAAAATATGTTTCGTTTACGAGGGAAGTATAAATATTACCTAAAACCATAATTTTAGTCTTTAAAGTTATATTCAAAATCCACGTATATCCGTTTATATTAGCAGACTTTCAAACTTGTTTTAATACTTGTGGTTATGAAATACTAGTTGAATAATGAAGTATTTGCTACTATCTAAATGTATTCATCATATTTTTCGTCAAACCATGTACAGTTTGAAGTACGACGAGGTATCTGAAGTGGCTAACTGTATTCTAGACTGTAATAACTACCTAAATACATTTATTAAAAAAATATTGTTTTAAGAACGCTTGATTTAAATAATATATGCTGCTGTGAACAAAAAATCAACTCAGTCGACACTCCTGCAATCGCAAGTCCAAAAAATGAACACAAAATTGAATTTTTTTCAGTTAAATCTTGAAGATAATAGTATGAGTATAGGTAATAGAGCTGCTCCAACAGTCACTTTATTGCGACGACGCCAGAGTCAGAGATAAAATGACGGATTCATTCATTGCTGAGAAATTGGTTCTCACGGAAACGCGAGGAGTGGCTGTATGCAGCTAATTAGCAGTTCAATACTCGTCGACTGCAAGTTCCAAACGATAATATTTAAAGGATGTCGAAACTGCCCGTTTTCGATCCATGAAAAACCGATTAGAACTTGTTATTTGGGCCAGAACAGAGAACACTAAAGTTTGATAGGATAATTCCAAATACATTATTATTTTGACGAATTTAAACTATTATTATAATCCTTTTCATTGTTTAATATTCCATTTTTTTTAACAAAAAATTACTAAATAAAAATATAGGCCATTCATTACAAAGTTAAGTCTTTTAGATGCCAAAATCATAAAAGAAATGGAAGCTACAGAGAGACTTTACTGTTCTAATTCTAATTCCACGTCTGAAAAAGCAAGAAGAAAGGTGTTTCACAATTTCTTTAAGATACTTACAGTCCAACAATTAATTAAAATATGAATAAAGTGAAGAAATACTTTTAAACTCTTTCTCGTTATTTTCTTTTCTATCATATAAGTTTTCCAATATGATACAAAACATTATAAAACATTTAAATAGATTTATAATGATTTTGCAGTACTTTATAACATTTGAAATACAAAAAATCTATTTGCATCTACAGAAATTTTGATCTGACCGTTTAAAATTATTAAAAAGAAACTCGATTTAATTATTTTCTTCATTTTCGTCAATAAACCACCCTATAATTTATTATTGTAATAATTAATATACCAAGATGTGTTAACCTCTGAGTTAATAGTGATTTTTTCAGTCAAATATCAATAAACGTTATATATTGGATGAAAAATCAAAATATGCCAGTTGTTGAGATGATTCTTAAGACTATGAAATGCTAATTAATGATATAATGACAGATTTTACACCATCTAAATAACTATTAAATTTTGTACTACCAAATAAATGTTCTTGATTCTAGATCTCTTATGTTTTAAAATTAGTCTTTATCAAAGAAAGTCGAAACGTCAAAATTTATCATTCTTTCAAAAAAAAACTAATATTAAAACATAAGAGACCTAAAATCAAAAACATTTGGTTGCTTTAATAAATATTTATTATCAAAGTAAGAGTCTATTTTTTCTATATTTTTCACAAAAACAAAAAGGATACAATAGGTGTTGTTGATTAAAACTTTACATACTTTTCGGAATAAATATTAACAAACGTTTCATTATTTTCAATAATTTGGTTAATAGATTGAACGGTTTCAAAGTTAACCTCAAAAATCATATTTTTGTTTGTAATTTGTAATATTCAAAATGTAAAAGGAACTTATATAATATTTACTATATAAATCACGTAGATATAAACCGAAAAAGTTGTCACTAATATCACTATCTGTCACTTAGTCACACGTGGGATATTTTTGTTTTTGTATCGTTGTTGGCGCTACTCACTTAAGGCGACAACCGACACTGACTCACGGCTAGACGCGAAGTGCAACCTTATAAGATTGCAATTTGTTTTAGATGGAACGGCATTTGGTATCCGCTCTCGGAAGGAACCGTTGCTTTTTTATTGGTCTAAATGAACCGTGATTCATTGATCGGTATTGGGAGAATCAATTTAATAGATTCGATTACATTAAGAAAACAAAAATATACGAAAATATATAGTTTTTTATCGCGAGATAGTGTTAATCACATTTTGTACAACTTAAATTTATCCAGACCATTTTCAGAAACAAACTTTTTCAAGAAACTGGTGGTTGTAGTGCAAAAAGTCAAGATGCTATCATCACCATAACTTTGGTAATTATACACTTTCACGGTCACCTGGTTTTTTGGCTTTAAAAAATCAAAAATGGATGGATTTTAATGATCTTGGTCTCAAAATGTTCCATTTTACGGCGGATTTATAAAAAAAATTAGTAGAATTACTGGAATGAAAATTTCTCACAGTTTTTCTGTTTTAAATCGTAAAAAAACGGTTTTGTAAAATAATCCTTTACAAAAAATTATGGTAATTATACACTTTCGCGATCACCTGGTTTTTTGGTTAGGTTAGGTTAGGTTGGCTTTAGAAAATGGAAAAATGGATGGATTTTAATGATCTTGGTCTCAAAATATTCTATTTTACGGCGGATTTATAAAAAAAATTAGTAGAAATAGCTGCAATGAAAATTTCTCATAGTTTTACTGTTTTAAATCGTAAAAAAAACGGTTTTGCAAAATAATCCTTTTCAAAAAATTATGGTAATTATACACTTTCGCGGACACCTGGTTTTTTGGTTAAGTTAGGTTAGGTTGGCTTTAGAAAATGGAAAAATGGATGGATTTTAATGATCTTGGTCTCAAAATATTCTATTTTACGGCGGATTTATAAAAAAAATTAGTAGAAATAGCTGCAATGAAAATTTCTCATAGTTTTACTGTTTTAAATCGTAAAAAAAAACGGTTTTGCAAAATAATCCTTTACAAAAAATTATGGTAATTATACACTTTCGCGGACACCTGGTTTTTTGGTTAAGTTAGGTTAGGTTGGCTTTAGAAAATGGAAAAATGGATGGATTTTAATGATCTTGGTCTCAAAATATTCTATTTTACGGCGGATTTATAAAAAAAATTAGTAGAAATAGCTGCAATGAAAATTTCTCATAGTTTTACTGTTTTAAATGGTAAAAAAAAACGGTTTTGCAAAATAATCCTTTACAAAAAATTATGGTAATTATACACTTTCGCGGACACCTGGTTTTTTGGTTAAGTTAGGTTAGGTTGGCTTTAGAAAATGGAAAAATGGATGGATTTTAATGATCTTGGTCTCAAAATATTCTATTTTACGGCGGATTTATAAAAAAAATTAGTAGAAATAGCTGCAATGAAAATTTCTCATAGTTTTACTGTTTTAAATGGTAAAAAAAAACGGTTTTGCAAAATAATCCTTTACAAAAAATTATGGTAATTATACACTTTCGCGGACACCTGGTTTTTTGGTTAAGTTAGGTTAGGTTGGCTTTAGAAAATGGAAAAATGGATGGATTTTAATGATCTTGGTCTCAAAATATTCTATTTTACGGCGGATTTATAAAAAAAATTAGTAGAAATAGCTGCAATGAAAATTTCTCATAGTTTTACTGTTTTAAATCGTAAAAAAAACGGTTTTGCAAAATAATCCTTTTCAAAAAATTATGGTAATTATACACTTTCGCGGACACCTGGTTTTTTGGTTAAGTTAGGTTAGGTTGGCTTTAGAAAATGGAAAAATGGATGGATTTTAATGATCTTGGTCTCAAAATATTCTATTTTACGGCGGATTTATAAAAAAAATTAGTAGAAATAGCTGCAATGAAAATTTCTCATAGTTTTACTGTTTTAAATCGTAAAAAAAAACGGTTTTGCAAAATAATCCTTTACAAAAAATTATGGTAATTATACACTTTCGCGGACACCTGGTTTTTTGGTTAAGTTAGGTTAGGTTGGCTTTAGAAAATGGAAAAATGGATGGATTTTAATGATCTTGGTCTCAAAATATTCTATTTTACGGCGGATTTATAAAAAAAATTAGTAGAAATAGCTGCAATGAAAATTTCTCATAGTTTTACTGTTTTAAATGGTAAAAAAAAACGGTTTTGCAAAATAATCCTTTACAAAAAATTATGGTAATTATACACTTTCGCGGACACCTGGTTTTTTGGTTAAGTTAGGTTAGGTTGGCTTTAGAAAATGGAAAAATGGATGGATTTTAATGATCTTGGTCTCAAAATATTCTATTTTACGGCGGATTTATAAAAAAAATTAGTAGAAATAGCTGCAATGAAAATTTCTCATAGTTTTACTGTTTTAAATGGTAAAAAAAAACGGTTTTGCAAAATAATCCTTTACAAAAAATTATGGTAATTATACACTTTCGCGGACACCTGGTTTTTTGGTTAAGTTAGGTTAGGTTGGCTTTAGAAAATGGAAAAATGGATGGATTTTAATGATCTTGGTCTCAAAATATTCTATTTTACGGCGGATTTATAAAAAAAATTAGTAGAAATAGCTGCAATGAAAATTTCTCATAGTTTTACTGTTTTAAATGGTAAAAAAAAACGGTTTTGCAAAATAATCCTTTACAAAAAATTATGGTAATTATACACTTTCGCGGACACCTGGTTTTTTGGTTAAGTTAGGTTAGGTTGGCTTTAGAAAATGGAAAAATGGATGGATTTTAATGATCTTGGTCTCAAAATATTCTATTTTACGGCGGATTTATAAAAAAAATTAGTAGAAATAGCTGCAATGAAAATTTCTCATAGTTTTACTGTTTTAAATGGTAAAAAAAAACGGTTTTGCAAAATAATCCTTTACAAAAAATTATGGTAATTATACACTTTCGCGGACACCTGGTTTTTTGGTTAAGTTAGGTTAGGTTGGCTTTAGAAAATGGAAAAATGGATGGATTTTAATGATCTTGGTCTCAAAATATTCTATTTTACGGCGGATTTATAAAAAAAATTAGTAGAAATAGCTGCAATGAAAATTTCTCATAGTTTTACTGTTTTAAATGGTAAAAAAAAACGGTTTTGCAAAATAATCCTTTACAAAAAATTATGGTAATTATACACTTTCGCGGACACCTGGTTTTTTGGTTAAGTTAGGTTAGGTTGGCTTTAGAAAATGGAAAAATGGATGGATTTTAATGATCTTGGTCTCAAAATATTCTATTTTACGGCGGATTTATAAAAAAAATTAGTAGAAATAGCTGCAATGAAAATTTCTCATAGTTTTACTGTTTTAAATGGTAAAAAAAAACGGTTTTGCAAAATAATCCTTTACAAAAAATTATGGTAATTATACACTTTCGCGGACACCTGGTTTTTTGGTTAAGTTAGGTTAGGTTGGCTTTAGAAAATGGAAAAATGGATGGATTTTAATGATCTTGGTCTCAAAATATTCTATTTTACGGCGGATTTATAAAAAAAATTAGTAGAAATAGCTGCAATGAAAATTTCTCATAGTTTTACTGTTTTAAATGGTAAAAAAAAACGGTTTTGCAAAATAATCCTTTACAAAAAATTATGGTAATTATACACTTTCGCGGACACCTGGTTTTTTGGTTAAGTTAGGTTAGGTTGGCTTTAGAAAATGGAAAAATGGATGGATTTTAATGATCTTGGTCTCAAAATATTCTATTTTACGGCGGATTTATAAAAAAAATTAGTAGAAATAGCTGCAATGAAAATTTCTCATAGTTTTACTGTTTTAAATGGTAAAAAAAAACGGTTTTGCAAAATAATCCTTTACAAAAAATTATGGTAATTATACACTTTCGCGGACACCTGGTTTTTTGGTTAAGTTAGGTTAGGTTGGCTTTAGAAAATGGAAAAATGGATGGATTTTAATGATCTTGGTCTCAAAATATTCTATTTTACGGCGGATTTATAAAAAAAATTAGTAGAAATAGCTGCAATGAAAATTTCTCATAGTTTTACTGTTTTAAATGGTAAAAAAAAACGGTTTTGCAAAATAATCCTTTACAAAAAATTATGGTAATTATACACTTTCGCGGACACCTGGTTTTTTGGTTAAGTTAGGTTAGGTTGGCTTTAGAAAATGGAAAAATGGATGGATTTTAATGATCTTGGTCTCAAAATGTTCCATTTTACGGCGGATTTATAAAAAAATACGAAAATTAAAAAAAATAAATATTTTTTACAGTTTCATGACTTTAAATGCAAAAAAATGACCCATACCTATACCTATAATCCTTCGTAACTATTTCTGACGTCGTGGAATCAAGTTCGTATATTTTTTTTTTCGCAATTGACATAAAAAAATGAATATTTTGAAAAAAAAAGTTTTTAAAACTATTAAAAACCGCAAATTCAGCCACTACCCCCGTGTTTTTCATAAATTCGTCGTAAAATGGAACATTTTGAGACCAAAATTATAAAATTTATTTATTTTTCGATTTTTAATGGTCCAAAAACTATTAACATTGAAGAATATAGTACGAAACTATTCACGAAAATTGATTGTTTTTCATCGAATTCATTTTAAGCTATAAAAACTGGAAAAATCATTCTTTTTGGATTTTTTTTTAAATTGTTTATTAATTTATGTAGAATACAAAATATGACAATGAGATAATTTTTTGTAAAGGATTATTTTGCAAAACCGTTTTTTTTACGATTTAAAACAGTAAAACTATGAGAAATTTTCATTCCAGCTATTTCTACTAATTTTTTTTATAAATCCGCCGTAAAATGGAACATTTTGAGACCAAGATCATTAAAATCCATCCATTTTTCGATTTTCTAGAGCCAAAAAACCAGATGACCGTGAAAGTGTATAATTACCATAACTTTTTTCGGAAACTAGCTGAAACTCTAAAATCTCTTCTTCAAAAAGTTAAAAATGGAAACAAAGAGAAAAGGAAAATGTCTTTAAAGAATTTATTAACCCGAGATTTTGAAGAAAATGGGAGCAAGAAGATGATCGGTACAAAACTGTTTTAAAAGCTACTAAAGTTGAAATAGAGGAAGACAAACAAGAACTAAAACGACCTGTGAGTTCTTAGAAGATGTTGGTTCACATATTCAACTATGATGACATTCCAAATCACTGGCCAAGGTTGTTAAACCATAAATGCTGTCTTCTCGCAATCAACTGCAAAAGACGGTATTTGTCGTGACTTATTATGTGGCTGTTTCCTAAATCTCTGCATAACTTCCACGTTGGTGATATGTTCCGTCCAGGATATTTTCAAAATACGGCGATATATCCACATTTCGAAAGATTCCAGTCTGTTTTCTGTTGCCCCAGCTGCAGTCCAAACCTTTACACTATAGAAGAAAAGAGAAAATATTTTGCATCCGACTAGTTTTCATTTTAATTGTAAAGGAACATCTTTGGTGGTTTACAGTTTTTTCATGTTGTTAAACTCAGCTCGAGCTCTGTCTATCCGTGATCGTATTTCTGATGCCTGGTCCCATTTTGCGTTTACTGTAGATACTGACCGTTTATCGTTAGACACACTGGAGGATGTTGACTTTTTAATATTTTGTAGATCTCCATTATTATTTGCTATAATTGCTGTATCGTCGACATGTGTAATTTTGTTGATTGCTTCTGCGTTGACTTCTATGCCACCTGCCAGTACTTTTCTAAATATTTCTAAGGAGTAAGTATTGAATAGGAATTACCTCTATACGTTTATAGTCAGTCCTTTAGACGGAAACGTTTGACCTTGACAACGTTGAATCTTCACCTTACTAATATCATAAAACAGAAGACATTGTTTGGAGATGGAGTGGATGGATAAGTCTAGTAAGAGTGTGTAAAATCCATGATAATGAGTAACTACCACTCACAATTCGTTTGTATCAAGAAATGCGTAATTTTGATATGTCTAAACGTATCATTTACTGTAGGAAATCTGAAACAATATAGTTTACAGCTGGTAGGGTTCTGAATCGGAAAAACTAGTCGACGAAAAATAAATACAAGAATAGAGAAGCAAGACTACTGAGTGAGGATAGACCTGAATATATTAAGCTAACACAGATGGACATACGAATTGAAAGAGATACAAAAAGAACCAATAGTAGTCATAAATAAAGTCAAGCAATTAAAAAATAGAAGAATTGCAGATCCAGGGGGAACTAATGAAAAATGGAACAAATAGATACACCAGGAATATACTAATTACGAAGAAGAACAAACAAAGAGTGTTTATAGATTCACAAAAAGCTCCTGAATTATGTGGAGCAGCATTTTTTTCTTCCGGTGTGGTACTTTGAACATTCTATGACTTGGAGCACTTATTGGCTTCACGTTTTATCATGTAACTATGGGTAAATTTTCAATTAAATTCTTCATATCCATTAATACCAATAAGGGATGAGATTTAGCAATGTATTGAACCAGATATTGTTCTTAATTCATTGTTTTTATAGATTGAGGAAGTTTGTGATGACGAGGAAATTGTTTTGGTGGCTACTTTGGTTTATATGTGTTAGGGCTTGATATATTATTAGAGATGGAGTGGAAACTAAATTGAAGATCTCTCTAATCTGTATAGTCTTTATAGTTATAGTTAACCAGCGTACATTCTGATATTTTAAATTGTATAATTTGGTTGCTCTTAAACATTTTCAAGTCTCGTTTGATATGTAGAATTTTTTTATTCTTCTAATTGACACGTGGGCGCCAAATAACATACTATAAATCGGTCGGAGTAGGCTTAATAATAATCGAAGGCGAAGTGATTCTCATCATTTACTGCGTCGAAAAAAGTTAATTGAGAAAATTGTTTGTAAGTTGGAAGTAGAAAATAATTTAATGGAACTAATTGTAGAAATTTTAGATGTGATTGTTACTAGTAATTTGTTATTGCTACTTCAAAGATAACGAAATAATAATACAACTAGATATACTTTTATTTTAAATAATATGAGAACCATCATTGGGAATTTATATTTTATCTGACATAATTGTTTTTTTTTGACAAAAAACAAGAACTATTATTCTTTTATTTGGATGAATATGATACAGATAACACCTCCACTGAAAAAAAACCCAAAGGTGTATCATACAATTGCAAAAATACTAATTACAAATATACATGGTGGAATATTTAGTACCAAAACTATTGTAAATAAGTAATTTCGGTTTTGTAGTATAAAATAAAACACTTTTCTTTTGACAAAGACTATTTTTTATAAATTATATATTTTCCATTCTGTTTAATGACCTTTTGCCATCTTTCTTTCAGCCTCACGATTCCACGTTCATAAAATTTCTGATCCTAATCAGCAAAATACTGAACCGATGAGATTGAAGGTGATCGTCATTTGTGAATGTTTGACTAATCAAAAAATTTTTCAATGGTAATCAGATGGTGCCAGATCGGGGCTGCATCACTTCTCAGCTAAGCTCCAATAGTTCCCCACGAGTTGACAAAGATGTGCGTCGCCTCGCATTATCATGGTGTCCGTTGGTGACAGTAAACGTCAGAATTGATCGTTTAATGTTGTTGTTGTTGTTGTAATCCCACCAAACTAACTCCATGAACTTATGCAGCCTTCGATGTGGTTCATCGTGTTTGTTTCATCATCGTTTTCGAACTATGTTACCGTACAGAACCTATTTTTCATCACCCGTGATGATTCTTTTCAAAAAGGGGTCGCAAATGTTGATTATTTGTGTAAAGTGTTTCAATTCGTGAGGTACCCAAATATCAAGCTTCTTAACTAGCCCAAGATATTTTAAGTGTTTTCCAATTATAGGGTGCGATATATGTAGCCTCTTGGCAACCTCTCGAACAGTTTTATAACGATCCACTTGAATTATTACTTTGATTTGGTCATCGTCAATTTCAGTAGGTCGACCAGAACGTTGCTCGTATTCGAGGGAGCTTCTCCAGAAGGAATTTTTCATACTAATTCCGCCACGTGCAATCTATTAAAGCACTAACCTAAGTTATTACAAAAATAAAGCAACGCGGTGTATCAGTAAAAAGCGAAAGTATTTAGTTTCCAACTTTATAAAATTTCTTACAAATCAGAGAAAAAATGAATAAAACATATTTAAATCATCGAGGTATGATTCGTTGCGTAATTTCATTACAAATGCTACCTTAAATAGTAAAGTGAAATGACTTAACCTTAATATCCGTGACTATTTTTGTCGTGGGCGCCAAATATGCCGCCGATCTTGTCGAACATCGAAGTAAGCCTCTTAAGGTAATACCGGACAATGATAGACAATTGCCGACGTCGTCTGTCGACCACAATTCTCGGAGACATGCAAATGAGATTTTTCAAACTGATATTAATACAAATGACGAATATACGTATACGAAAAAAAAATTCTACGGCTTAGATCAAACCGAAATATATTCAAAGTATAATTTGCTTGCAGAAAATTAGACACAAGGTAAGATCTTGCGATGCAGTTATCATAGGGCACTCGAAATCTGAATCTTTTACGCTGATATCTCTTTTTGATCGTACCCAAAAATTGTGAACATCGAAATTGGTATCCTATAACGAGGTAGAACTAGATTTCAAGAAAAAACTTTTAGTAGTACTAGTATTAACTGTATTAACTTGCCTTCCACAATTTAAAGGTAAAAATAAGCCTCTATTGTGTGATAGAGTTCGTCATTTTCCGCTTCCGTTTTCTTAAATTCACACGTTATTGTTCACTGTTGGTATCGCTTCCATTGATTATCTTTAGTTTCTTTTTTAGCAGTTATTTATCACTTGTGTCGAATCCACTTTGAAACCATGAACTATTTTACTATTTTTCTTGTCGAATTTTTAGGTAATTCTGCTCTATTTTGAGCCAATGAAACAAAGTGACCATTAAGATTAATAATTCAGAGATTAGTTGTCAATTTCGAGGTTTAAATCTTCATTATTTGATCTTTTGATGTTAATCCTTTTTTTGCGATTTATTCCTGACCATAAGAAGTTAAATATATACTAGTTTTCAGTATTCTTTTTCATTTTTTACATTCTTATCTTCATTTTTTGTTTCATTGCTTATTTGAGGACATAATTTTGAGTCTTTGATATTATTATTAATAACACTTTTCATAGTGTTAATCTTGATAAAGTTCTATATAAAATATATTCTTACCAGGGTTGGTTGGTTAAATTATATATAAACTATATATCAGAATATATAAAATGAAACTTTGACTATGAAATATGCTTCGTGATAGTATAAGAAATTGAAATGCAAATAATCATCCAACTTCGCAGCGTGCCACCATCATAAACAAGAGACAGAAAGGTGAATGTTCTCGATAGATGCAGTTCGAGATTCTGAACTGGAACTGAATCACTTAAGGAGGTTATACTCTGCGCTAATTGCCCTCTTTTATCGGTCCATTAATTATAAGTCAACCGGTATAAATATCCACGTAAATGGACACTAAGTGGCGGTAAATGTTTTCTTTCAGTTTTTGTACTTCAATAACTATGAGAAAAAGTTGACTATTAACTTTTATCGAAGTTCGGGTCATGCTAGTATAAACGAGTAAGTTATTTTAAAAGACAATCTGAATTTTTCATCACGCCTATTATGTTATGTATCGTTCAAAATCGTTTTTACATAATTATCCATTAATTTTGTGTCATGAATAAATATTCTTAGTTAAGCAATTCGATAATAAACCCAGCAAGATTACAACCCTTTAGCTCCGAGCAAAATTTCATTATTAGGTATGATTTGGTTCGATTAAACCAAAATATCAACTTTGTATTTGACGTCGTTCCTTCTAGTCTCTAATTACAGCTCAAAATTCAACCAATAATCGTGTTTTTGGAGCTAGTTATCGATTTTCTTTATTTATCGCAAATACTTTACTGTAGGAGAAAATTCTAGGTTCTTAAAAAGATGTAAAAGCTATACCATTCGGTAACAATACTTTTAGCAGAAGAATAAATAAAATGAGTGAAGATATTGAAACACAACTTGCTGATAACAATGAATTTCTTAGTGCGAATGGAAGAATCAATTTTGAGAGACGGTGAGGTAGTTTTGATAACGTGAGATATCTATTACACGTTTCAGCAATCTCGTCTACAATGTATTTATCATTTTTTGTTCATCCTCTATCCTCAGTCATCAATCAGGGTATTTTTTTGGCCGTAGTAGTTAGGTTAGGTTAGCTAAACATTAATCAACCTATTCTCAAACGATTAGCCGTCTATTTTCTCATAATATTTTTCTGTTTTCTTCCTTAATTTCTTCAGCAACTTGTGGAATGTCGAATTTATGGAATTAAGTAGATCAGCATCATCAATCACATCACTGAATGTATTGTTGACATTTCATTTCGTATCAATAATTTTATTGGAAAGGCTTCTTCAGTAGTGTTTTCTACTTTTCTCTCGATTTCATCGACGAAAATAACATTTTTTTCATCAATATCGAAATGCGGTTTGTTTGGTCTGTTTTTTGGGTGGACTGTGGCAACGCCGTATCAGTATATGACACTTTAGGTTAGGTTAGACTAAACTTCAAAACACCGACATAAACCGACACTACCAAAAACAATTAATCCCAACCCCGACCGATTGCAGATAAATCTGATTGGCCACCGTAAAGAAGCATGTTTATCATAGCCAATAGGTGCAGAGAGGCGTGGTGATCAAACTTCGATCACGCATCGAACTAGCACTAAAACGCACTCTTTGGTTTTACTTTCAAAACCCAGTTCTGTCAGTTTAATTAAATCGAATAGAAAATTAGATTTTTACCTTTACATTCATGCGCGTTTTTGAAAGTTGCTCGTTGCCACGGTACATCGTTATAAAAAGGCAAACATTCGTCACAATCCCTCCCGGCTGTGTTATGCTCACATTTGCACGTTCTGATTTGATAGCCGTCTGATCCACGAATTGTTACACATTCTGAAGCATGTCCGTTACATTTACATCTAGCGCCTACAGCGACGTCAGAAATTGCGTAAAAATACGATTTTAAAACTTTTTCATCCCCAAATACTTGATCGCCGAATACATTAAGACGATCCAATGTTATCATTATTTCGGTTGCTGTTACCCATTCCTGAAAATAATCTAGAATAAAATATCATCCACTGAACAATTATAATGATCTACGTACTTGTAGATCAGGACTATCGTCGAAATTCAAAGCAGATGGACGACCTTCCAGCGTTCCAAACGGAACTATCCCCCCACGTAAAGGTGATATATCCGAATATTCGGATGTACAAGAAGCTCGGGTTTCGTCCCCTCGTTTTCGTTGAATGGAATCAGGTAGACCGTAAGTATCTCTACATGTAGCACTGCAACACACAAAACAAGCTAGCGTATTGTTGGTTGTCTATACGTTCGAAATGTTCCATGTGAAAATTCATTATTAAAGGTTTTTTGGCATTTCGTATTCAACAAGTTTTGGAACAATAGTTTGTGAAAATAATAATTTCGGGCTCCGTCCCCACTTTTAGACCTATGTCACCACTTTTTAGTTGAATGCAATTATGTAGACCGTAAGTATCTCCACATGTAGCACTGCAACACACAAAGCAGGCTTGTGTATTGTTAGTTGTCTATACGTTTAAAAGGTTCTAGAAGAACATTTACTGTATTGAGTATTTTGGAATTTCATATTCAACGATTTTGGGAATATAGTTTCTGCAAATAATAATCTCGGGTTTCGTCTCTTCTAGTATATGGAATAGAATCAAGAAGACTGTGAGTATGTCTACATGTAGCGCTGCAACAAGCGTGTGTATTGTTGGTTATCTATATGTTTGAAAGGTTCAAGATTCATTAGGTATTTCGGCATTTCATATTCAACAAGTTGTGAAAAAATATTTTCTGAAAATAATAATCTCGGGTTTTAGATGTAAATTTATTATTGTGGGGAAATAATTAGTGATGATTTTGTTTCTTCTTTTACGTCGAATGGAATCGGTCAAACTTTAAGTATCTATACATGTAGCGTGTATTGTTAGTTGTCTATATGTTCGAAAGGTTTCAGATAAAAATTCATTATTGTAAATATTTTGCATATTGAACGATTTGTGGACAAATAGTTTCTGGAAATTATTACCTATAGAACTGATAAGGTATCCACTCACTATCTTCGGTTGTTTTTTTCGAAATAAAAAAACTCTCTGGTCTTGGTGACCAAAACCATATTCTTATATAAGTTATATCGACGGATTTTCCTAAAAAAGATAAATTAAAGTAAAGTAAATTTCAATTGTATATATCGTGATTATTATGAACAAATTTATTTGTTAAATCTTACCTCTAATTTGAAAATAAGAATGGCCCACATTAGAATATATATATCAATATATTTGTTCAAGGAAGTATTCAATTAGGTACAATAACTAGGAGCATTTGAATCAAACGTTCAATTTTAGTTTAAATAGGAGTATTCATAAAATATTTTACAAATTTCAGCTCTAAATATTAGAAATAAATAGCTGATACAAGTTACACTGAGAAAAAAGTGGAGTGGATTCATTCTTTCACTGCCATGAATGTTTTGATATCAAATCTCAAGTTTTTTATCAATTTCAAAGATTGGAAAATAAATTTTAAGCAAATCTGAGACTAATTTGATGGAAATTACTTCAGATCTCTTTTGTATACATGGACGAATCATTAAGTTCGTGACTTTTTGATTTAAACACAGGTTTTTGAATGGATTTTTTCTTATTTTTCAACGTAGTCTTCTTTAAGCTTTATGTCTTTGTCCAACGTTGTTCAACTGTTTTTTTATAAAAAAAATGCGATACAACGAGGTCACCTCAATATGTACTTGATCGTGACATCTATCATCTAGCGTTGGAATCAAGAAATGACAATAAATTTGACGAATATTGCAATAGATATTACGTTATCCTATCTAGATGAACTTTTTCCTTTGCCAAAAGCTGTTGTTTTATTTTTTAATTCAACCTAATAACTAATATTCGTCATTGACTCTTTAATATTTTAAAAGTAATCAATGAATTATGTCATTAAATCCCATAGAATTGGGTTACTGACATATGTCATATGTCATATGTCAATGCGAGCTCTCACACATCACATCAGTTCAAATAAAAACATAAAATTGACGGGTCATCCGCTACACAGTCCTTATCGGGCACCCAAAGATTCCTTCTTATCCCGCATGCAAAATTGAGAAGACACTCACCGAACTTTAAAGTTAAATTGACTTGATTCGGATATTGTATTCCTTCGAACATAGTTTCAGATTGCCACCAAGTTGGATGTTCTTCATTATGAAAATCGGTCATGTATTCAGGAAGATGTTGATTCGGATAGCAGAGCTCGCAGGATTTCCTCAAGCTATTTACGCCGGTTTGTTCACAATATTCAGAAGGACCTCGTTGTCCGCAAGTATTCGTGGATTCGATAACTGTATTAAAGGCTGCATTCTCGAAGCCAGGAATGCATCTCTAAAACGAAATGATGAAATTATTAAACACGAATACACATATTTTGGAATTTGGAAGTATTTTGGAAAAAACACGTTATAAACCACCATTAAAACAATTTTTGAGTAGAATAAAAATATGTTCCGTACATACAATAAGAACTCAGGTTTCTAATTGCGGAACGCCCTGTATATTAATATTTCGTACGAAGCTGTAGTATTCAGATTTCAGATTAGGCATTTTTCTCGAAAAAATAAAAATGTTAAAATTAGTAATGCAGTTTGAATGCACGTGCATTACACGGTCAGGGTTTCTTGACCCGTGGTTGGTTGCTGTGTATGTCGGACTCCTTATAAACTCGCGTAAATCTTCGACATCTCACACGGAAGAATAATCGGAACGAATCATAGGCGTGCATGGTCAGGAAGAAGGGCATACATACCACAATCAATATAAATGAAAAAATAATCAATAATAAACGATTGGATCTAATTTATTCCCGCAAATTAATAGTTTTACGTATCAAATCATTAATGAAAATATACAAAAAATTGTTCATCCTATTTAATGAGGCCATCTCGATAAATATCATTTCATATTTTCTCCACATTTAATGACAAAAATGACTTATGTACATCACTCAATAAATCGTGTGACTCATACACAGATGGCGCTGCCATTGTCAAATTCATATGACATTTATGAAGTACCAACTTCCAATCGACTATGTGTAATATTTCATGACATTTCGATTAGTTAGAAAAAAGTGACAGCCATTTAAGTGAAGCTACTTTTGTTATTTTCGAAACAATGGATTCAAAACAATTTGGTATGTTAATTTATCATTGCTTTTTGATAAAAAAATAATGTACAAACTCAGCGATGGCTTCAGAAAAGAACCATTAGTTATTGATTTGCTGAATTTAAACGTGGTCGATGATAGTGAACGTTCTGGTCGTCCAATTGAGGTTGTTACTCCAGAAAATATCAAAAAAGCCCACAAATTGGTTATATCTAATCGCAAATGGAAATTGCTTGAGATAGTTGAGGCCGTAAATATATCAGAGGGCAGTTTACATCATCATCATCATCATCATCATCATCATCATCAGTTTATAATTATGGATGAAGATTTGACAATGACAAAGGTCGATCAAAAACAACAACGTGTTGATGATTCAGAGCAGTGTTGACTATGTTTAGACATAATAAATTAGATTTTTTGCGTCGATATGTGTCAATGAATGAAACATGGATCCATCACATCACTCCGGATCAAAACGATCATCATCTGGGTGAACTGCAGCCGGTGGACCACGTCCAAAGGCTCAACAGTAAGCTGGGAAGGTTATGGTTTCAATATTTTGGGATGCGCATGGAATATGGTTCATCGACTATCTCTAAAAGGGAGAGATAATCAATAGCAAATGATTCATAGAGCTGCTAGATTGTTTGAATGCAAAAATCAATGGAAAACGTCGAAGAAAAAATCACTGTTGAATGGCTTACACTTCGAATTGTTTCCTCGTCCAGTGTATGGTGGAGATATCCCCCAATGACTAATGACTACTCGCTGAGCTTAAAAAACTGCTCACCGGAAAGGAATTCAGCTCAAATAAGAAAGCAATTGTTGAATCTGAAGCCTACTTTGAGGCAAAAGATAAATCCTTCTACAATCACTGCTTGGAAAAGTTAGAGAAGCGATGGAATTATTGAAGGTAATAACATTTATGAATAAAATCGATTTTTGGCAATAAACACGTGTTTTTCTTAGTTAGTCACACGATTTATTGAGTTATGTGTTACAAGGTTTGATATTTACCAAAATAAAAAGACAGAAACGATTTTTCGACAACAAAGATTTTGATGACTGCAATATTTGTAACTTACGTACAATAAAAAGAAAAAAAAACCTCGTTGCATGCCATTATATGTTATAATTTTCCTCCGGAAATTATAGTGTTTATATTAATTAATTAATGTGACTAAAGTGAGCTTTTTAAATCAAAATAGAATATCAGGAACAATAAATGATGATTTGACATGTTTGAATACCTCAAATTTTAAACCAAAATTGTGTTGGGAGATATTGGATTCATTTACAAACAAACACAGAAGCGAAGTGAAAAAAATGAGCCAATATAAATATATAAAAAGATTATTTTAGAAAGCGACACCTGCCACTTCATAGAAATCTGAATTTTGACGACCACTTCATCCTTTTAAATGAAATTCTTCGACCGTTCATGTATCACATATTGAAACTGGTTTAAGTCTGCTATCAAAAATAATTTTTATGTTAGTTTCTCACGCAGGGAACTGTAAATGAAGTATTTGCAAACAAATTATCTTTTCTTGAAAAAAATCTGCTCAATCTTCGAACATAATTAATCTTTTAATGGATTTTTTATTAACAGCATATGCGTTGTAAAGATTGTACTGTGAATATTGAAAATTTGTTAGTTTTTTATGTAGGTATAAGAATTTTATCACATATCCTTCCAGAATATATGAATAGACATTTTTTGCGTCACCAATAAATGAGTCAAGTCATTACATCTCAAAGGATATAGTTCTTCTTTAGATTCAGGTACATGAAAAGGCATCATACTCTCCAGCTTTGGAGGCAGTGATCTTTTAGTCGATTCAATCGATTGTAGGCATCATTTTTGGGATATTGGTCGGGCTGTTGATCCTGTCAGTAGATATCCATAAATACAATTGATCCAATCTCCGTATTTCCATCAAATTATTTTATACGCTGACAATCTAATAATTGTTAGTCATGCCACTTCTATTTTAACTACTATTAAAGCTCTAGAACTGTATTACGAATGTTTATTACTGTTTTAGCGACTGGAAAGAATCTTAAAAACTCTTCATCATCTTTTTTTTATGTTAAATGCATGCATACAATTTGTTGTTATTTTCAGTGGGTTTGTTGAGAATTGATAATTGTTTTGATTAACAGAACTCTTGCTGAACAATCGTCGGATTGTTACTCGATACTTAAAAATTCTTAAAATTACAAATTGGAACACGTTTGCCTGCCAACTTAACTAAATTAATTATAAACATGGTTACCAACTTTTGGAGGTAAGGATACGGTCAAGGTCGGGTCACCTGTCAATTTGATCAATTCTCAACACCATTACACTCGAGTGGTGTCTACCGTGTGGAGACGCCTGTGGTTATTGATCTTGAACTTCTGTAGATTGTAGTATCTGGGAAAGACGTACCTTGATAGGTGATTTCATAGGCTCGTACTTCTTCAAAGAAAAGCGAACTTGGTGTTCATGACCCACGTGATGGATGAATCTGGACCTCCCTTAACTATTAGGCCGCGCGACTAGGCCAGGACATATTTTGTAAAAGGACAAGTTATTGTCAGATGTATATTGACATTTCAAACTGTTGGGTAATTGTTCTAAATTCCACCTTTCAGAGCTAATAAGTGTTTTCATTTGATTGCTATTTTTCTTATAATAAGAGGCGTGTCTGGAAAATTTTTTTGCTATGGTGACATCCTATATATATAATACAACGTTTATTCTAATGTATTCTTAATAGTATTATTTCGTTTCTTTTCAATTGCAACTATTATGAAATGAATGACAGATTTTCTTTTTTATTAATGTTATAAACGATTGCATAACGTTGCTGTCAATTACATGTCATGATCCATTAAGATTCGAACAGACCACTATCTTGAAATCTACTCGACATACAGTTAGTTGCAGCACACTAAGAAAAGTAAATAATTCGTCAATAAATAGTATTACATAAACATTTTCACGTAGAAACCTTCAGTTTTATGTTGAAACATTATTTGTCAGTTACAAATCGTTTCATATCGATAATATGGACGACTAATTTCAGTTTTACTTTGTTACATTATAGAATTTCTGATAATTCTTTTAGGGATGCCCCCGTAGGTTAACTACTCAACAAAAAATTCCAATTCGCGAGAATTCCGTCTAATTGAAGTTTGAAGAGGGATGGATGGTATACTGGAGTTCACCCCAATATTTCTGGAGTAATTACAGCAATCAGTTTATGGCTAGAGATGGGATTCACTATGTAATCACAGAAACTTCATTCCAGGGGAAAATGAAGGCGAGGGTAATCAAAAACTATTCAAAATATGCTTCAATAGTCACGTGAAATAAATATGTACCACTTGAAAATCTATTCGGTCCGTTACGTTAAAGTTAAATACGATTTGCATGTACTAGAAACGAAATTTATTCGGTTACTTGGATTTTCTAGTTGCGTATTCTATCTCATATGAGTACTAATCTGATCTGTTTTCTCAGCACACCATGTCAAAATACATAATTAAGGACAGTGTACAGGAGATTCCTGATTACGTTATTTTTTAGTTCATTTGTAATGGAAAATAAAACACTAAACTTTCTTCTTATTCACCTTTACTACATCAAAACCATAAACCAATAAGTAGTGGACTGTATTTACTGTTTAACTAAATTGTAAATTGAAACTAAAACATTTATACACTCTTGCTAATTGACATCAACCAAAATACATAAAATATAAATATATTATAAGATAGTAGCGCAATAACAATCACACGCAAGTGTTACATTTCTTTTTCTATTTATCTTTTGGCCCAGCGTTAACCGACTAGACAAGCAAAAAAAAAGGTCTAAGAATAAAAACCACAATACAGCTTGTTGCCACGGTAACAAAATTCAGTATATACGGCGAACAGATTCATAACACGAAAGAAATATACATATATACGAGGTGCGTTCACAACATACAGTGAATTTATATTTTGTTATGGCAGTTTTCTAGTTATAAAATTTTTAAATATTCGTGAATGAATCATCCGATCTTATTCTTGAAATTGTTGTGGGTAGACATGAGAAAGGCCTGTAGATTAAAGATGATAGGTCTCTTTGAAGGTGCTACTACTTTTTATATTTATAGATGTCAAGCGTTCCGAGTTCATTGCTCCATCTAACTATCTCCGATATGTCAAAAACTTCTGTTTAATTAGATGTGAAAGCTTGATATTTTAGAAGAAAATAAACAATCAATCATCGTCGTCTATTAATGAATTCGCTTCAATTAGAAAAGAAATGTGGGCTATTATATAATTTAAAAATCGAGTATTAGCATAAAACAAAATGGTAATTAAAAAGTTTCAATAACCAAAAATGTCGATCTTGTTTGAAAGTCATTACCTCATAACTCATAACATCATCTCTTTTTTATTTGAAATGAGAAAAGGACGGCGAGGGAATGTCAAAATAAATCATAACCTAAAAAAATCTCGCAACATAACCTTTCGTTACCAACTATCTTTTCGCTATGCTTTATACCTCTAAAAACATACTTAAATAAGCCATCAAAATTGAAATATTATAATTACCTTTTTTATTCTCCACTGTGATAGAGTCATCGAATGAAATGTAATCTTTATAAAATTACAATGAAATTACAAACTTGAAGTCAATTCGCCACTGTCAAAAACTATTAATAAAGTCCTCAGAAATATACCTACTTATCGACTGTTGGTAATTCTGTCAATTCGCCATTCCCAATAAGGAACCTTACTACCAACTTCATGTTTTGCTGATGAAGCAATAACACAAAGAAATAACCAAGGAAGACAAGCAATAAGACAACTAAATAGTGTATTGTGGAACAAACAAATATCCAAGGAAAACAAACATCGAATATACATTAGCATAATAAAAAGTATAACAACATATAGTAGCGAAGTCTGGCCTCTAAAAGAAAAAACAGTCAAAATGTTTGAAGCCACAGAAATGGATTACTGGAGACGCGCGGCAGGAATATCAAGACTGGAAAAAATAAGAAACGACAGAATCAGGGAGATCATGAAAGTGCAACATACGATTACGGAAGACATTAGGGTGAATCAGTTAAGTTGGTACGGACATTACCAAAGAATGCCTGAAGACCGCATACCCAAACAAATTTTAAATTGGGCACCACAAGGAAGAAGAAAGAGAGGAAGACCAAGATTAAGCTGGAGAGAAGGTATCGAGAAGGATATTCGAGAGAGAGGATTGGAAGAAGATCTTTGGGAAGATCGAGAAAAATGGAAACTGGGAATCGGAAGACGGCGAAGAACGTTTTAACCCGATTAATATATATATATATATATATATATATATATATATATATATATATATATATACTACCAACTGTCAAAAACTATTAATAAAGTCGTCAGAAATATACCTACTTATAGACTGTTGGTAATTCTGTCAATTCGCCATTCCCAATAAGGAACCGTACTACCAACTGTCAAAAACTATTAATAAAGCCGTCAGAGGCAAACATTGAGTTAACATTAAACAACAATTTTGAAAGTTTGTTGTATTTACAATAGACAAGTCATAATTCCAAACAGATTTTTTAAAAACATCTTAATAAAAAATTTAGAGACAATGTTCTAATCTGGATATTAGGAGGGAATAATTTTCAGAGTACTATCATCATATAACAATCATATAAACAAGATAATCTCCAAAGCAATCGCAATTATAGAAACTTCCTAGGCAAGACATGGGGAGCCTAAGATAGTTTACTGGGTATATAAAACGGTTATCAGACTCATGATCATGCAACGCTTGTTCAGTTGTCGAAAATTGAACAAACAGCAGCTCAAAAAAGCCTGATCACACAAAAATATTGGAATCGGGGAATCTGATGATCTGATCGCATGGAGATTCCAAATTTGATCAAGGTAGTGACCAATGGATCAAAGGCAAGCTCTTGATACTACTAGGAATAAACAGCCTTGTCAAAAAGATAGCAACAACTCAATTTTATTTCTGAAACAATTCGAGATATCGATTTATTTTTTACATAAAACAATAGAGAAAACGTTTGTCTATGTAATTTTTCATATTGGATTACTTCGGTGAGGGACTTTTCGAAATGTTAGGAAACGCCAGGACGTAAATCTTAATACTGTTGATAACATGATAATAATTATTTGAAAAATCTTCTATTGAGTAAAGTTGAAATTAATTGTCATGGATACCAATGTTAAAAAGTAAAAATTGACTGATTGAAGTATAATTTCACACTAGTTAAAGTTCCCTATGACCATTTTCATATATTCATATTCATAATTAATTAAGAATAATAATTTAATATTAATTAGTAGTAACTTCTAGCTCGATAAGCAATATTTTATGAATAAAGAAAAGTAGTTTGGTACAGGTTTGGAAATTTACTATTTATTATTTACTAACAATAATCGTTTTTTGAAATAAGCCTTTGAACAAGAAGAAACCCCAAGTTTTGTTTGAAAGGCGTCACTAATTACATTAATATAGAAGAGAATCTATTTCTTTATCAACAATAAACTAGTTCATGAACAAATATTATTTACACAAATTGTTATTTAGTTTATATTACATGATTTCCACGGATCATTACATTTTAAAAATTGTAAACTATTTATATCTATATTAAGGATAATTTCGCCATTTTGTGTGGTTATAAAACATTTTATACTTTTATACAAATTAAAGAAAAATGTGGATTCTGGGGTCTGGAACGTCGAATGTTGTTTATTTCCTTTTTTGTGTTATTTTTTTTGCATTTACACCTCATTTGAATAATAAATGTAACTAAAATTGTTTTTTTCCAAAATTTTTAACTAGCATTTCAGACTAAAAAGACGAAAATAATTTCAGAAAATACACACAAATGATTAGACGAATTTCAAAGTTTACATTTTTGCTTTAAAATCTAATTTTCATTCCGAAGAAATCTAAAATCAAAATAATCAAGCTACAAAAATCAGGCAATTTAAAGAGATGATGGGTTACTGATCTATCTAAAATAATCTTTAGGTTAAAGTTAAAGTTTCAACTGGCTTAAGAAGGCGAAGAGCTTTGAATGATATTGTTCAGACTATTTTCTTCGGTCTACTTAAGTACTGATCAGAGAAACCAGCAAAGGAATTTGTTGTATCCAGCTTTGTCTTGGGATGCAAAATATATAAATTTGCGTAATTCATAACGTCTTTGTTATTTTAGAATACTTTGAAGGACAGTTGATTTGGTGATTATTTACCTAATAAAAATACCTGCGGTCTTCTAAAATTATCGTAACATCTATTTCCTTGTGTACCCAACGTCGGTGTTTCACCAATATCTGCTGTACATTTTTCAATCACTAAACAAATAATACCCCACAATACCACACCGACACTCATGTTAAATGAAAACTTAACACCTTCTTACAAATAAATCAACAGAGCTCTTCATTTCGTCGCCTAACCAGAATCACTCGAATATTAAATAAAAAATAAACATAATCGTAAAAGAAACGTCAAGTCCACTCAAAATAAGGCGACGCAATGTCTGAGACTAGACTTATTTTCGAACTCGGCGAGTAAAAGATGAGTTCCTGTCCTTCCCAACACGCGGTATATGTATGTAGATACAGATAACATATGATAGTTGCGGATTACGCTTACGACTACGATCTCAGTTATGCGGAACGTAAAAGTATGGAGGTTGTAGACGTCTATTAAGGAATTTTCGGATGATTGCTTCATCGTCAACATAATTTTCCATAGGATAACGCCTTATGTGTCGATTATTATGCTAGTCACTGAGACAAATACTTTCTCGAATCAATTTCTATGAATAAAATTGAAATTCTAATTGATAATGTGTAGAAACTGTTTATTATATCGAGTGTGTCGAATAATTCATATGATTGCGTGAATGAAATGAATTTATTAATTACCAAAGGGATTTGAAGATGCATTTAGAGCGTTTCCACATAACTTTGGTCCGCCTTGTAACCGTTTAACCCACGAAACCTCCCCCATGGATACCTGTCTACACATACACGCACCCCAAGCAACTCTAATTCTTTTTCAAACAAGATGTGAAGATTCTGGACGCAGCTATACCGATTTAGCTTGAAGATGTCGACATCCCACCATTAATTCGCGAGGTACTACTTGCAAAATTACAATCTGCGACCGAAATTATACAAGTGAAGTGTGTGGACGAGATGCGTTCTCCTGATAGCAGTTCTGCAGATTGATTCGACTGCTCAACTAACGCCAACGTCGCTGTATAGATATTTTCGTTAGTTGCGTCGGCAACAGAGCCCGTTTTTATATTTTCAACAATGTTATTAAAAAAACTACGTCTGTTATACTTTTATTCATATATATATATATATATATATATATATATATATATATATATATTTCGTACTGTGAAAAGATTTACATTATTTATGGTTAGCCGATACATTTTAACATAATGAATTATTCACGAAGTGCTTCTAAATGGAATAAACTTCAAGTGAGCGATAGTTGAAGAACGGTATCCACACTACTCTCTTTTTGATCGGTATCCGAAGAAGATTTATCAGTTAAGATATCATCATCAGGTGATAAACCCGTATCTTCAAAATCTCTATCAACGATCGCTCTAAGTTTATCGTTTACAGAAATACTCTTCTCGATATCATCGTTAAAATATCTTATAGTATCTTCATCGATTTCCGTTGTTTGTTTTTTGAGAACACATTTTATTTTTGGTTTAAATATATTCGCATTTGGAACAGGAACGTCTTCTTTTATAACGATCTCATCATTATTTTCTTCAGTTTTATCTCCGATTTTTTGTTTCGTAAATAGGTTGCTAGAAGTGGAAATATCTTCATAACTTATCGGTTCGTTGATGACACTTAAAATATTTTCGTTACTTTCGGTTTTACTTATGGTTATCATTGGAATGCCGTCAGACCACACCGATGAATCAGAATCTTGTCTTACTCCGTTAGAGACTGTTTGGTTTTCAATCGATTCTCTCAAATTTGTATCAATATCAGTTATAGAAACTTCGGTTATAGGCGTGAAAGGCTCCGAATTGAAATGTATCACATCATTAATATTGATATGTCTGTTGAAACCAAAACTATGTCTTAATCCTTTAGAAGTCGAAGGTTCGTTGCTTTTTTCACTTAAAACAGGTTTGTCGTTTATATGTACGTGTTTTTGATCTACTGTTTCTTCGTGATGAACTTGAGTCTCGGGTTTAGATTTTTTTAATTGCCGCGCTTTCAAAGCTACGTTTTGGAAATCTGCGCTTCCCCAAGAAAAAGAAGATTTAATAGGTTTTGCTGCTACTGTGTCATAAGGTAACGAATCATGTTGTTCTGTGTCAGTACCATCGTCTGCATCATCGGACGTCGACGATTTTCTTAGGGCTCGCTTTATTAATTTATGAAAGAAATCTGTAATAATAATAACATTATATCAATACGTATTTCTTGCGATAAAATATTTCCTCTTTAATAATTATTAATTTTTCATACCATTGAATACATGTTCTATAAACTTTAACTCACATCGAGACTTCCTCCTGCGAAAAAGTTCCCTTACCTAGACCTTCCTGAGGACGAATCTCTTCGAATTAAATCGAATACCTCTTCCCGAGGAAGTTGCTTTAACTAAGACTGAATATATCTTTCGAGAAGTCTCTTTAACTAAAGCCAAATACCTCTTCTCGTTGAAGTCTTTTTAACTGAGACCTTCCTGAGGACGAATCTCTTCGAATTAAATCGAATACCTCTTCCCGAGGAAGTTGCTTTAACTAAGACTGAATATATCTTTCGAGAAGTCTCTTTAACTAAAGCCAAATACCTCTTCTCGTTGAAGTCTTTTTAACTGAGACCTTCCTAAGGACGAATCTCTTCGAATTAAATCGAATACCTCTTCCCGAGGAAGTTTCTTTAACTAAGACTGAATATATCTTCCGAGAAGTCTCTTTAACTAAAGCCAAATACCTCTTCTCGTTGAAGTCTTTTTAACTGAGACCTTCCTGAGGACGAATCTCTTCGAATTAAATCGAATACCTCTTCCCGAGGAAGTTGCTTTAACTAAGACTGAATATATCTTTCGAGAAGTCTCTTTAACTAAAGCCAAATACCTCTTCTCGTTGAAGTCTTTTTAACTACGACCTTTCTGAGGACGGATCTCTTCGAATTAAATCGAATACCTCTTCCTGAGGAAGTTTCTTTAACTAAGACTGAATATATCTTTCGAGAAGTCTCTTTAACTAAAGCCAAATACCTCTTCTCGTTGAAGTCTTTTTAACTACGACCTTTCTGAGGACGAATCTCTTCGAATTAAATCGAATACCTCTTCCTGAGGAAGTTTCTTTAACTAAGACTGAATATATCTTCCGAGAAGTCTCTTTAACTAAAGCCAAATACCTCTTCTCGTTGAAGTCTTTTTAACTGAGACCTTCCTGAGGACGAATCTCTTCGAATTAAATCGAATACCTCTTCCCGAGGAAGTTTCTTTAACTAAGACTGAATATAGCTTCCGAGAAGTCTCTTCAACTAAAGCCGAATATCTCTTCTCGAGGAAGTCTCTTTAACTATTGAAATTTTTTTTATTTTGGTGTGCTGGGGTCTCCCACAGGATGAGAAACGCAGAGCTAATATATAGAGTTAGAATAAAAAAATATTCACCTTTACTTTTGTTTTCCGGTTTTCCTTCTTTTTGAACATCTTCCTGTTTAGGAGTTTCGTCCAAACTTTTACCAGACGGAAGATTCCCCATTAGCTTTTTCCATTTATTGAAAGGAGTATTTGATAATTCGTTTGACTCCCCAGATCCTCCTCTTCTCCTTCTATCTGCTAATTGGAACATTTTCCTTCTTTCTTCAGTCCTTTCGCGACGGAGTTGAATCTACAAGTATATGAATAAGGAAACGTGGATAAATTTTATAAAAAAAAATTATTATATTTGTTACCGTACCTTCAAATCTTCGTTAGCCTCTCTAAGCGAATTGGTTAAAGACATCAAATAGTAAATTATCAATATCAATAGTACCAAAAGTGGTATCACTATTCCCGGCGAAGCAATATAATCCAGAGCTCGCCGAACGGGCTCTGGAACGTTGTCTCTTATCGTGTTAGTAAAGATGTGAAATATTCTATGGTATTTAGAAAATGGACCGCAATGCCAAGATGGTTGAATCCAAACAATTGTAAAACCCACAGGTAAGACGCATAGAAATAGCATAGCCAGTAAAAGTGCATAATAAAAGTTATTAGATCTGGAAGAAAAACATAATCTTAATCCTTGAAGGTTCACATGAGTTCAGGGGTTTTGAAAAAACCTCATAGAAAAAAATCACAAGGGGATTAGTTGGAAGATCGGACTGGTTACTGCAAATCGTCCATCTAATCACGAACAACACATTTCTGTAGCATTTTTACATACTGGTCTCGAATCATTGAAACAGTGATGAAATTCTTGAAGAACCATGGATCCATATAAATAGAAATGGGTTTCATCATTGAAAAAAGTAGTAGTTTATTCAGACACAACCTCACACGCGTTCCTACGAGAATTGGAATCAGATTCTAATAGTTTTTACGCAATCACCATCTTCTATGGATGGAAATAGGCCTTCTCATCGCAGAACTAGAGACAGACGCATTTTTGAGCGCTAAATGCCGTGGTGATTGCATCATTATAAACCTTACTTTTCACTCTTTCACTTTTTTCTTCGAAGCTGGAATACTATTATGAATTTTCCATCATCTAAATGTCTAGAACAAAACTCGACAAATAAATGGCGATCAGATTGTCTTCATTTCAATATGATTTCATTTTTGAAAACAGACAATTGAATGGGATGGTCTAGCACTGGGATGCTGAACTAGGCTAGAAGTTGGTTGATTGCCGATGCATTATTTTTATAATAGAGCCGATCCTCGTCGAATTCTTACACGAAGCAAGATATGGGCATCTCCAGCACCATCAGTCTCTTCATAGCGTTGCTAAACAGTTTTAAATTGGAAAAACTTCTTACCTGGAGGCTCTAAATATTACTTCTGGTGGTACGTTACACGTCATAACTGCCCATCCTTTGAAATACATTGTAATATATAATTTTATCACGTTGAAAACCACTAGACCAGGGCAGAAGAACATTCCCATCCAAACCATACCTTGGTTATTAACTAGTGATAAAATGTTTTCAGCTACTTTAAAATCGCCGTATTTTGGAAATTTTTTTTCTAAATCCCAGCACCAGCATCTAGAACCACCAAGAATTGATAATTATTGAACTGAAACTCAGTTAAAATTGCCTCTTGTTTTAATCTAATGGAATATAAGTAAAAGTTAGGAAATGGGGATTTTTACAATGTACACATTGGCTTCTGGCTTCCATATTTTTGATTATATGTATCATATTTTCAATCTTACCTATTCATGACTCTCACAAATATTCCTCTGAAAAAATCCATTCCCAGTGAAGGCACTATAGTCATTATCAAATCCATAACTGTGATACTCATCAATTCTTGTCCGAACATCGTTTCCCAACATAAATTACGGAATCGAGCCTTCATGGTATAATTCATTCCGGTTTCCAAGTTTTCGATACCCAAATCATCACATATTTTTGTACAATTACTGTACCCAATAGAAGATGTCGATGACTCGTAATCTGTCGTAACAGACGTTGAAGAATTGTTAAAAATAGTTGATATATCATAATCAAAACGTCCTTCGTCGATACGATCAGTTATATTCATGAGTAGAGGGAGGATTGTAGAACTAATCTCTTCCCAATAAGTTGTGGGTACTACATTTGTACTTGTCGTAAAACTTTCTGTTAAATTTTCAAAATCAATCGGTGTAGAATTGGTGTTATCTTGAAATGAATATAAAAGATAAGTTAAATAATCTGCAAACTTAGATTCCAAATCGGTAACATCTAAATCTTCATAAATATAGGTTATGTTATCTATGGTAGTATTAATTGTATTGGAAAGGAAATTAATCAATGAGTTATTTAAAAAAGCTAAATCCGATTCAGATTCATTAAAATATGAAGTTATATTCGATAAGATTTTGGTAGAAACATTTGTTATCACTTCCATAATTTGGTTATCTGAATCGGGGAATTTGTAGCTGTCTATACAATCCAAACGACATTCCGTCCAAGTCGTATTCTTAAACATCTGAAGTTCCTCAGTCTAAAAAACAATTTTTTTCATAAAATATAAAACGTTGGAAGTAGTTTCTACTTACCATGTCGCCGATTTTACCTATCAATGCGAATATTAACGAATATAAGTTCCCCAAATTAAGAATCATAATCCTAAAAGATTGATAATTAAATTATTTACTTTCATTAAACTATATACTGTACGAAAATGGTCATAGAAGTATCTATCATCATTGTTGGAAAATCTTTGACCCTCGAGCCATTTTTCAAGTCTGTGATCTAAAAATAATCCGAGGGTGCTAAATCTGTCGAATAGGATGCATGAGATAGCAATTCAAACTTTAATTCATTAATTTTGGCCATTGCAGTAACTGATTTTTGAGCTGGTGTATTTCTTGATAAAACAACACTTTCTTCTTAGAGCCATTTTGGACTGATTTCTTCGCTCAAAAGCTGCAGTTGACAGTTTTCTTCTTCAAGATAGTCAATGAAAAAAACCGACTCTATGACCCTGTCTGCAGATGAAACATTGCCAAAAACTCGATGGAAACATCTTCACGACGTTGTTTTTCTTTCATTGTGAGCAAACGCGGCACCCGTCTAGCTCAGAGTAGAATCTAGTTCAGCTTTTATATTGGTTGGACTAATTTTGTCCATGTTTACAAATTGACTGACAACTTTCACTAGTCATGGCTGCCAAATAAATACCAAACAACGATGTATCTTTAAACTTGAAGCATACGTTGTATAGATTGTGTACTTTCTAATGCAGTGGGATTTTTCAAGCAACTACCGCCATCTCTAGGTCAGTCCAGGTACTTCTACGACAGTCTTTTAGTACTTTTAGGTGTATTACAGCTCAAAATTTGAAAGAATAAACCTTTTTTAGTCTGCTTTAGTCGTGTTTATCGCTCTTTTAAATCCATTACGTCTAAATCTAGAAGGTTTTTTGAAGATCCGTGGATTAAAATGTCCAAAGGCTTCCATACTACGAATTGTACAATTTGTACTGAAAATATTAACTTGGGTGAAGTTCTCTGTAAAACACATGAAGCTACCTCACGATATGGATACCAAAAAAAATTTTGCTGGTGCTAAAAACTCTGAAGAGCGTTTTACCAAAAATCTCAGAAGCTTTTCCTATGACACAGCAAAATGTTTTTGTTTAATTCGGCTTAGAATGTTTAAAAGGTAAATTGAATAATAAAATCTCAAAGTGTGAATTGTTTTCCTTATTTTTTTCATGGTAATGTTAATAAAATAATCCGAAAAGATCCAGTTAACATCAGGTTTTGGAATGAAGAAACACAAAGGCCACAATACATTGATGATTAAGTGAAGAATTAAATGTGTGGAATGACAATCTTAATAAATAGATTTAGTTATGAAGAAGTCATAAATATAATTTGGAAAAAATTGATTTTGGATTGCTTTAATAGCCGTTTTTATGGGTGTTTGTCGTGGGTTTGTATCCCATTCAGTTAATACATCATATTTATTATACTGGTTGTTCAAACTTTATAGTAATTTCAATTCAAAGTACGAAATCGATTTTGCGAGGAGATTCTAATTGAATCCGATAGATATAATCAATTCACAAGCCTATCAAAATTTTTAAACAGGAAAATATCAATGAAAAGTGTAAACATATAAGAATGAACTAGATATTAATCCACATTTACACTTTCTTTCAAATTATTACCTTCCTAATTGTAGCCTGAGCTGTTTCCTTGGATGGTACTGTTCAAAAATTCCCAAAACTTCGAATATCATTGGGAATATAAATGTTAGTATTGATATTACTATCGCAATTTCATTTTTTCTCCAGAACGTACTCTCTGCCTCTGGATCCGTAGATCTTTTCACTACCAATACTACTATATACATAGAAAGAGTTAATAAGGCAATTACGATAACGTTTACTAATACCCGAAATGAAACAATTCTCCATCTAAAACATACGAAGTGGTATTTACATCAATAATTAAATGTCTTTGCATATATCTGATGATCTAATTAGGTATTTAATAATCACAATTTTAGATGGTGCTTGATAAATCTAAAATTTTATTAACATTGGTAAACAAGTACAAAAATTCTGAATTACTGGCCGATATTGATTACTAAAAACGTATTAACAATATCTAGGAACAGCATTAGTCGAATTTATAAACAAAAATTGATGATAAACTCGAAAATCGAAATAGAAACAACCAAAACCAGACAAAACCTGTTTGTTTTGGTCTTGCAAAGAAACAAAACCAAACTTAGTCTTGCTCAACACTAAATGGAAGATTTAATCTCGGACAAATACTTTGATAGATGATAGAGACATGAACGAATGAAAAAAAATATAAAAAAAAATGAGTAGATTAAGAAAGTTGTTGGGATCCGTCTTAAACTCACGTTTCTGTATCTTTCTTTTTTTCTGCTTCTTCTAGTAAAGCTTCTTTGAAACCCATGACAATAGAAGCAACTCTATTATGAGCCGTTTCAGCATTTCCAATCATATAATCCCACGCAGTGAACACTTTCCAAGTGAAAATACATTCGTCGTCTTTTTCCGATAATTTCGACATTCGAGAATTTTCAGCCATTCTAAAATTTTAGAAGAATGCAATGGATGAATCCAAATGATAATTATGGACTAAAAGAAATGATTCAAACGAATAGGTAACTAGAAAATTAACGGATCAATGGATGGGTTCACGTACTTTTTCAATGTTGCAAAAAAACTGTATCCGTAGACAACAAGTCCGGTGACGAAATAGGCTATAGGCATTTTATAACCTCCAGATGACCCACTCGAGTACCACCCATAAAACAGTGGCGTGTATTTGAGAAGCCCGTCGAATTCCCAAAGCGTCATAAAATTTGTAGCGTTATATTTTTCTTCTTCTAATATAACTTTCCGATCTTGGAAATCCAAAGGATTGGCTATTAAATACTAGAAATAGATATTTTCACTAATTAGCGTTTATATCTACGACAATTGTGGAAAATAATTGAAAAAAAACCGTTGAAAAGTTACGTAAACATTATCCTATAAGTGATTCTCTGTTTTAATACCTCAGCAACAAAAATAGGATGGACGGATTTCCTGCAGAAATCGTTTTTTCTTTATATTTCGGTTTGAAAATAGGCAGAAAGCAAAATATAGCTTTCATATACAACTTACCAATACACGAACTTTTAATTTTCTGCCTCAAAAGAGGTACAAAATATGGATCAAAAGACATTAATTGACAATCGACTTCAATATGCATCAAAAAACATCACTCAACGTCAATTGACAATCAACTTACTTCAATATGGATCAAAAGACATCATTCGACATCAATTGATAATCGACTTACTTCAATATGCATCAAAAAACATCATTCAACATCAATTGACAATCAATTTACTTCAATATGCATCAAAAGACATCATTTAACATCAATTGACAATAAATTTACTTCAATATGCATCAAAAGACATCATTCAACATCAATTGACAATCAACTTACTTCAATATGGATCAAAAGACATCATTCGACATCAATTGACAATCGACTTACTTCAATATGCATCAAAAGACATCATTCAACATCAATTGACAATCAATTTACTTCAATATGCATCAAAAGACATCATTCAACATCAATTGACAATCAATTTACTTCAATATGCATCAAAAGACATCATTCAACATCAATTGACAATCAATTTACTTCAATATGCATCAAAAGACATCATTCAACATCAATTGACAATAAATTTACTTCAATATGCATCAAAAGACATCATTCAACATCAATTGACAATAAATTTACTTCAATATGCATCAAAAGACATCATTCAACATCAATTGACAATCAATTTACTTCAATATGCATCAAAAGACATCATTCAACATCAATTGACAATAAATTTACTTCAATATGTATCAAAAGACATCATTCAACATCAATTGACAATCAATTTACTTCAATATGCATCAAAAGACATCATTCAACATCAATTGACAATCGACTTACTTCAATATGCATCAAAAGACATCATTCAACATCAATTGACAATCGACTTACTTCAATATGCATCAAAAGACATCATTCAACATCAATTGACAATAAATTTACTTCAATATGCATCAAAAGACATCATTCAACATCAATTGACAATAAATTTACTTCAATATGCATCAAAAGACATCATTCAACATCAATTGACAATAAATTTACTTCAATATGCATCAAAAGACATCATTCAACATCAATTGACAATAAATTTACTTCAATATGCATCAAAAGACATCATTCAACATCAATTGACAATCAATTTACTTCAATATGCATCAAAAGACATCATTCAACATCAATTGACAATCAATTTACTTCAATATGCATCAAAAGACATCATTCAACATCAATTGACAATCAATTTACTTCAATATGCATCAAAAGACATCATTCAACATCAATTGACAATCGACTTACTTCAATATGCATCAAAAGACATCATTCAACATCAATTGACAATCAATTTACTTCAATATGCATCAAAAGACATCATTCAACATCAATTGACAATAAATTTACTTCAATATGCATCAAAAGACATCATTCAACATCAATTGACAATAAATTTACTTCAATATGCATCAAAAGACATCATTCAACATCAATTGACAATAAATTTACTTCAATATGCATCAAAAGACATCATTCAACATCAATTGACAATAAATTTACTTCAATATGTATCAAAAGACATCATTCAACATCAATTGACAATCAATTTACTTCAATATGCATCAAAAGACATCATTCAACATCAATTGACAATCAATTTACTTCAATATGCATCAAAAGACATCATTCAACATCAATTGACAATCAACTTACTTCAATATGGATCAAAAGACATCATTCGACATCAATTGATAATCGACTTACTTCAATATGCATCAAAAGACATCATTCAACATCAATTGACAATCAACTTACTTCAATATGGATCAAAAGACATCATTCGACATCAATTGATAATCGACTTACTTCAATATGCATCAAAAGACATCATTCAACATCAATTGACAATAAATTTACTTCAATATGCATCAAAAGACATCATTCAACAACAATTGACAATCGAATTACTTCAATATGCATAAAAAGACATCATTCAATATTAGCTAACAATCGAAATCGATCGACTTCAATGGACATCAATCGAAATCAACAGACATCATCCTGCAAGAATTGTTTAAAACTTGCTCGCGGGATACATTAGATGAAGAAAGTGGAATAAGTCAATATCCAGATGCATCTTAAGGATGTACTGCATATTGAAATAAAAATATTTGAGGCAAAATAACAATCAGGACAGAAAAGCAAACAGTTTGGATTTCAGCACCGTTAAGATACTACAAAAATTATCTATAAAAATGTTGTTGAATACTTCATACTGCAACACCAATCCGGATTCCAAAGCAAACATGACATTATAGAGAATGTTCTATAAAATATTCAATAAAATAAATGTAAATTTTGGAGCTAATACAAACTAGTCGGCAGTTTTACTAGATATCACAAAGTATGACACCGATTTTATCCAATCCTATCAGGAGTTCCTCCACAAGTTTCCAACTATCAACTGAAAACAAAGTGAAAAGAATTATCTGATTGAGGAGGCACGGAAAAAGAGACAAGACTATTTTTTATTAATGATTTATTTGATTTTTAAAAACATTTTGTACATAAAAAATTACCGATTATTGTTTCAACCAATTAAATGTTCTAACATCTGTTCAAAATATCCATCAAAACTATCTTTTATTGTAGTTTCACTGAATACGTACGGCTTGTAAGTATCGTACACTTCCAGAAAATATATCCCGTTCGGAATTTCTGGAGAAGCTGCTATACCCATAGGATAAGCTTCCAAATAAGGCGACGTGTTATTCATATATTTCAACCACGATTCATACGAATACGCTTTGAACAAATCAGGTTTTCTAACGGAAGCTATAAATAAATCGCAAGCTCTCATATGGCTACAACTTACTGAAAGAAGAAACAACTTGAAATAAGTCTGGTAAACATATCGATTATACAACTTACACAGATAACATCCCCACTGTTTCTCACCACCATCAGGATAATAATCAACATGACCTGCTGGGGTAATCATACCAACATATCCCCCGTTTGTATGGATCACGTCGACGAAAGATGCATCCGTAGGATCCAATACTTCATCTAATGACTCGATATGAGGCCATTCGTACAAAGGCGCAGCTGGATCCAATCCTAAATGTATTTTTAATATCTCTAAGATGTTTAGCAGCGAAATGTAAAGAAGTCAAATAATGTTTGGACCTTTGGAGGTTGCTGAATATCAATAATGAACCAAATAGCTGATCATTAGTTAGCGTTAAGCAGTTTGTATTGAAGAACATTTGCAATGGAAGAGTATTTGACCAAAAGAAAAATCGTTATTAGAAGCAGCTGTAAAAGTCTTATCCTATTATTTTGTCTATTAAATTACCAATTAGGAATAAATTAAAAATTTGAGTTTCAGATTAAAAATAATAGTCTTTCACCTGTAATCCTCCCTACTTTACAATTATTATCGTCTTCTTGAACATCGTGGCCAATTTTAGCTGCAATATGGGCGCCCATACTGTGACCGATAATATGAATATTCGACAACGCATAAGTTTTTATCCTTTCCAAAAACTGGACGAACTTTTTCACCTGTTTTGCCACAACGTAACCGTGAAGTCTAGTCTCGACATAAATAAAGTGAGACAAAGGGGCCCAGTCAACAACAATTACATTCCATTTACCAGTTGTTGCTAAAACTGATATTTGAATAAAGATTAGTAGAAAAATGTATAGTTGACAGTTTGTTAAGAATTGTTGACTCAAATATGTCGCAGGAGTGAAATCTCGAGTATTTTGTTATGAAAAACTACACAAATCAGTTATTGTCACTAATAATTTACGTGTCAAGTTAATCAGTTCAATTAACGTTGTGGAAAAAGTTTTGTATTCTATTCGCGTGTAATGGCACCTTTTTAAGTTTTCACGATTAAACAATGGGTGGCGTAAATAAATTATTTATTGCTAAATCAGTTTGGAAATTGAGTGAGTTGTTGATAGTGAACGTTTGAAAGAAGCTAGCTAAGAGCAAAAATGGAAAGGTTTACGTTTAATGATTTTTTATGATTCTAATAAAGCTCATACTTAACAACTATGCATAAATTGCTTCATGGAACTGTTAGTACTTAAGCACCACCAGAAAAGACTCTTCCCAAGTGCTTTGCAGAATTTCGTAATGGTCGTGCGTTCGTTAGTGATGAAACATCGATGCTGAGAGCAGCACGATTAAAAAAGATCAGCACGTGACTTACCGATTTAGGATATTGAACACTACTATACAACAGATTAAACACGAAAAGATCCGCGGACAGATTTTTAGCATATCAAGAAATTGAAAAAGACTTTCAGAACCATGTTTCAAAGATATCAGCTCCAGAATTGGTTTGAGCCTAATACTACAATATATATTCTATGAAAGTGGAAAGCTCTTTCCAAAAGATCTATTGTTAAACTCGAACCAAATTTTACTTACCTTCTGATAATTCTCTTACCCAAGGAGTATCTTTTCCATTGGTCCATCCATGGATAATAATTTTAGTGGATAATTCGGGATCAAATGGCGAATTTTCCAAAGAAACGTCATCATCAATGATGATTTCATGTGGAGTGTGGTTCCTACATAAGATTTCGATTATTTTTTCATTAGGATATTACTTTAGATGCTGAATGTTTTTTGGTGGCTTTTCATTACTGATTCTTGGTGCCAGATGAATAAAATTGATTCGCTTATCTGAATCATTTCTTTGCTCATTCTTTTTGACGAATTTGAGACGTTTGTATGAGTTAGATATTTGAACTGACTTCCTCGGATAAATCCTGATGCGGGGTGCGTCCACCAGGGGTTTATTTGTAGTGCGTGTTTAAAAATTTTGAAAATATAGAATCTACACTGTTTTAAACAAGCTGAAAGTAAATCTAAACCCAAACATGGTTAGTGTGGGATGTCCTGCACATGTTATTAACAACGCAGTACCTCACGGATACGATTTACGGCCAGAAAATATAGAATTCATAACCTCAAAAATTTATATTTTCTCGTCAATTACACAGTACGAATCGAAGCTCTTAAAGAAGTTTGCGGAATAGTTGCTGATAAAAAGTTATTGTTCTAAAAGATTTACCCTAAATTTGATAAGGATTGTGGATTCAAAATTCGGGGTTTCCCGCGTCTTTCCCGGTTGCCAAGTCTTAGAGATGACAACCCTAATCGCTCTAATGATTAATGTTGATATGGTTGAACAAGTAATTTTATTATTGGCTTCAATATTGATCCTTTGGCGTGAAAAATAATTTGAAAATATAAAAATTCAATGGAAACTGCACTTACCTATAATATAAATAAAACGTCACTTCATTTTCCGGTGGATAATAATTATACAAACGATCTGGGTGAATTATTGGAAAAAAACTGCCATATATTTCCACTAAATGCACTAGGGCGCTGAATATAATCAACCTCACGGGCATATTTTATTGTTTCACGCAATATGTTTTGAAATGCATATCAAGCATAATTTATTTAGTTTGTTTTTGAAAGTATAATATAAATAATAATTATACATACTGTAGCGAGTTTGTTTTTATTAAGCAATTTTAATTAGAATTACACAAATAAATTCCGTAAATTATATCTAACTAAAGAAGGAGCCAATCCATTCTATTTACAAAGAACAATGAAGATAAATCTCCAAATATATAAAAAAAAGCTCGAATAAACATTAAATATTGATAGTTTCTCATGAAATTGGGAAATTTCAATCCAAATCCTGTCCTCATTATATTGTCCTTGATAACGTTCTAAACTCATAATATCTTTATGTAAATCTAATCTAATCTAGGTGATGATGTATTTGAAGGGAAAATCTGCAACCCATGAGTTTACAAGATATTTTTGAGTTAATTTTCAGGTTCTTATTGCCTAGAAAACTATAAACCACTGCTTTAAAGCGTAGCCGCGTTTATTTTTTGTACAAAATCTCTAAATTCTTCATTGATCATCACTCTCATGGTTTGTGGACCTACAAAAATACCAGCTGCAACTGTAGTATCTGATAATTGAAGAAAAATGAGTATTCAAAAGCTTCAAACTCTTTGCGAAGAGCCTTCACAGAAACTTTTCAATTTTATTTGCAACCGAGCATTAAAATATGATCAAGAAAGCTCCTGAGAATGTCCACTATGAGGTACTGGAACCATTTTTGATGGTAGATATGAGTACTGAATCTTCTAGATACTTCCTCTTTATTCTTGGTATAACAAACATCATTTCTTCTTCTAATTACTTGTACTGATACACACGTTATACGTTACAAATTGTAATATTTTTACTTATTCATTTATAATATTTCGACAGAGGGGTTAATGTATACACATGATGTTTCCTACTCACTTAATTTTATTTATATATTAATATAAAATCACTAAACTGTGCACTAAACACTGAACTATTCACTAACTTATAACTAAACACTTATATAATTTATTGACTTCCAGTTATTTACTGATTACTACGGCTGTTAAATATCCGTTTATATATAAACAATCATATCCAGAATGTTTGAAATTTCTAAATTGACGTAAACAAATAGAAATTGATCCAATAAAAACAGTCACAACATAAAGTAAATAAGTTATATAAGGAAACTGCCGCTGTGTATTAATAAACAAAAAGTGAATGGTTTCTCTGGGCATTTTTCAAACTTGAAATTCTATTAACATAATAGAGCAGGATCGGCTTCTCGGTTTATGTTAGTGGACGAGTTCTTTGAAATTAGTAAGTTATTATTTTACCTTTTAATGATCTTGGCAGTTACTATCAAAATTTAGATGTCTATAGTTAATTTTGACTTGAAATAATCTTCGTGAGGTCAATTTTTTACTACAAACTGAATGGATTCGTCGCAAATGTAGCAAAAAAGTCATTTTTACACTTATTACCAGTACCTCGAAACAATAATACAAAATCTCCTGTATGTATCAATAGCGACAGAACAGATAAAAATACTTTTTGACAAACTAGTCCTCGTTTTTGTCATTTGTATCCAGGGACTTATCTTCTAGCTCAATCTAATTTGAATGATCTCGTTTGGGATTTGGGATTTGTTAAATGACAATCAACGAGAAATCTTTACCTTAGAGGATGATGCGGTATTTTGTAATGATGCTAAATTACTTCTACAAAAAAAAATGGGTTTTCCTGAAGGCACTTTTTATTCATTCATCCAAAATTAGTGCCAAAGCTGTATCTCTTCACAATACCAGTCAATATCGATCTGTACAGCGAATTAGCAACGTCTTTAAACCTTTAAAAAACAATGTTTCTTCTTGCTTCGAAAACCAGACCTCCACAGCTTTTATTATCACCTCGTTGAAAGAAAATTTACGACCATTTAAACTTTTTTTCAGTTGAGGAAAGAGATGATAGTCGGACGGAGCCAAATCTGGCGAATGAGGCGGTTGTTCTACTAATTCAAAACCTAAATCACGAATTTTTTGCATGGCAACATGAGTTTTTTGTGCAGGGGCGTTATCCTGCAAAAGCAAAACACCTTTGGATAGTTTTCCGCGTGTTTTCTCTTTAATTATTTCCCATAGAGTGGCCAGTAATGTCGAATAGAAATCTCCAGGTATTGTTTTACCTTTATCCAAAAAATCAATCATGATTACTCCATGGCAATCCCAAAAAACTGAAGCGAAAACTTTTCCAGCAGATTTTTGGACACGAAACTTCTTAGGTCTTGGAGAACCGGAGTGTCGCCATTCCATCGATTGTAGCTTTGTTTCTGGATAGTAGAAATGTACCCAAGTCTCATCCATAGTAACAATTCGGTTTAAGATTTCAAATTGAGCACAGATCGAACGCGATGCTTCTACCCTTGCACGCTTTTGGTCAGCATTCAAACATGTGGGGATCCATTTTGCAGGCATTTTTCTCATGTCCAAATTGACTGATAAAATCATGTCATGAACTGCATCGATATTTTCGGGGACTGACACAGAAACTGGCCTTTCCGATCGGTCATCATCTTCAATGGAAAATTTACATCTTTTGAAGCTTGTAGTCCAATTTTTCACGGTCGCATACGAAGTACATTGATCACCAAGGGTATTAAGCATCGTAAATCTGCTTACCTCTTAACCCTTTTAAATACAGGTATGGCTCGATGATGGTTCGATACTTAAAAATCGAATACTTACAGTTCAATTCCGTTGATCTTAAAGTAGTAGCAATAGTGAATATCTCAAAATACTCATTTTTTATTGTAGAAAATACACAATCGTAAACTTTATTTGGTATAAATGAAACCTTCTGATGACGGTTAATTGTAGAAATTTAGAATATAATGATTGAATGTATTGTACGATACTTACCTCAGGTATAGTTACGAATGAAATGAGTGCAACTGAAACCACTACGTTAACCCATAACAACCACCTCAAAAATATGAAATATGACGCTACCACGGATCCAAAATGTGATTCGATCTCTTTAATTTTCAATTCCCACGGTATAAACCACATAGACAAATTTAGCATTTCCCTTCTGAACTTTTGCCATTTCTAAAAATTTAAGAAAACAATTTAAAACGTCTTATTCTGTTTTTCTATTTCCAATTTTTCTTTGATTAAATTTATTCATATTGAATAGTCATTAAAAAAAAACTCACTTTGATTAATAGAATATGCCAACGTGCCAATAAATCTCTCGTAGAATGGCTTTGTGCTAATCTTTCTTGCAAAACCCCTTCGTGTTTTTTAATGTAGGCCTTAGCTTGAATGACCAACTTGATTTTTTTCCGCATATTCCAAGGTTGCATTCGAACGTTACTCAAAACTTCTTTGTGCAACTTGATATTTTCGAAAATTTCTTCTTGCGTCGCTTCCGCTACCAAGTTTTCATCCATCGTGATGGCCGTACTGAAATCGATTTCCAACATCATTAACTGTGTCTTCCTCCTCCTTTTTGGAGGTTTTTTCCGACCAGTTAGCCTAGTCACAGTTGAATAATGAATTGTGACGTTATTTTTTTGTCACCAAATCGATAATGTTGTATTTGCGAGGTCTTCCACATGAAGCAATCTGCCGAACTTCAACTGTGCATGCTTTTGATCAAGAAATATTGCATCATGCCTTCATTAAGGTATAAAGGTCGTTCAATCATGACAAATGCTCTAAATTGGAGTCTTCTAGATCATTCTATATGATGATACCCTTCCTGACATTGAGAAGGTCTCGATAGTTAAGATGAAAGAAGTTTCAAAAAGAGCTTTGCAGAAATGTATTTGGCTATGAGGTCATTACTTTGTACGAAACTGATACAAATACTAAAGCAAATCTTATGAAGATTAGCCCTGTTGGTAGCAGATGTTATTGTGATAGAAAAATTACTCACTCTCCCGATGAATTGGTAAAAACTGAAGATCTTCTTGGGCCGTTATCAGCGTTGGGCAATACATCCGGACTATATGGTGAACTAGCTCTTCTATTTTTACGTTTTGATTTTCTCGTAGATGCTTTTCTTTGCATAATTACATTCGCACTAGCAGAATAATCTTCTTGGTCAGAATCTTCTCCATCTACAGACATTTAATAACAAATTGAAAGATTTGCCACTTGATGGTTGGTCAAACCTTAAAGAAATTTGGAAGTAAGCAGCTCACCTGTATTAATTACATCCATTGTGAATGATAGAGGATTGAAATAGTTAACTTTTGTGGAGCTATCACTTTTCACTGATTCATCAGCAAATGTAACTGATAGACGATCATCGGATGGTTGAGGAGAAGTTGGTTCGCCCTAAGACATCAAGATAAGTTTATTATCACGATTATATCTTCATTTAAATGCATTTTAATTAAAACAAACAAGCTAATAGAGTACGAATGTTATGTTGGTAAAGTTTGCCAAAATTGATCAATTAGAACCGAAATTATAGGACGTTATTAATACCAAATAGTGACAAATCAACTAATTTCTCGATTTAACTGATTACACATATGGAGTAAAGACTGTCTTAGTGGGAAAGGTATTGTCATGAAGTGCAGTGCAGTTACCTGGTAATGGAAACCGGGTAAACATACAAATAGCTGGAATTTCAAAAGGCTAATTCATTGGACAACAAGCCGGCGAAAGCTTGAATCCAGGATCAAAGCAAATTAGTCCAGACAATCAACATCTATGTTTGCTTCAACATACTTCTTTTGAATCCTGAATTAAACGATAACAGGGATGGCAGAAGGTATTCAGAGGTTACAACGAACAATTATGACGAAGTCAATCACTATTAGAACAATATTACCCCGAAAAGAGGGTGTAAGAAAATTAATTGAACTTGTTAACCTTTACTCCCGACAGGTGATGAAGCTAGGTGATTTTTTTTACCAGAAATCATAAACCTCAGCCCTATATCAGACCAAAACATTTCGCAAAACTTGAATGAAAACCTTAACTCCTGAACAAATGTTTAACATTTTCCAAAAGACACATTTAATGAATTAAGGGATGTTTTAAAAATTGATGAATTGGAAAATTTCAATCTCAAATATAAATACGATTTTCTTAAATTCTAACCAACGGAAAATGAAGCAATAAGTAACATTATTATTAATTTTGATAAGGAAAATAATGAACTCCGATATAATTTCTGGGATATTATTTGCAACTTGATTTTATTGAGGAGTATTATGGGCTTAATCTGTACAAAAATTAAATTTTCAAGATCGAAAATGCTATTTTGCATGGTTTCAATGTTGCCTACATCGATGTACGAGGATAATCCCAGATGTACCCGGCTCTACAAAGAAATAACAAAATTTTTTGGAAAGAAATATATTTATTTTTCAGCGTATTCTCCTTTTAGCTCCATACACTTTTCTATCTTCATTGCACCAGGCATGTTTTCAAGTCTGAGAACAGAAAATAATCAGAGGGAGCTAAATCTGTCGAATAGGAGACATGAGATAGCAATTCAAACTTTAATTCATTAATTTTGGCCGTTGCTTTAACGGATTTTTGAGCTGGTGCATTGTCTTGATAAAACAACACTGTTCTTAGAGGCATTTTGGCCTGTTTTCTTCGCCAAAAAACTCTATGGAAACATCTTCACAACGTTCACTAGTGATGGCTTCCAAACAAATACCAAACAACGAGGTGTTTTCAAAATTGGAACATTTGCTGTATAAATTGTGTACTTTTTAATACAGTGGCCTTTTTCAAGCAACTACCGCCATCTCTAGGTCAGGCCAGGTACTTCTACGAGAGTCTTTTAGTACTTTTAGGTGTATTACATCATTGCAGCTCAAATGTTGAAGATTTTCAAGATTGTCAATGAAAATTATCCCACGCTCATTCCAAAAAACCGACGCCTGCAGATGGAACCGTCTTTTCCTGCTTTTGGGGCCGGTTCTCTCGTTTCAGTCCATTGTTTTGGTTGTTCTTTCGTTTCGGGTTTGAAATCATGAGTCCCCGTTTCATCCATGGTTATGAAATGTTTTGTTCCAATTTACGCACAGTTTTCTCATGTCCAAATGTTCAGTTAATATGCAATGTACTGCACTTTTTGAAACGCTTACTATTTCTGCTAACTCGCTCACTTTCAGTCAGTACCGCTTTGTGGATTTTCTTCAACATTTCTGGAGTCGTCACCTCATTCGGTCAACCTCAGCGATGTTGGTCTTCGTCTCGTTTGAACTCTGCTACCGAATATTTTACAGTTGATAACGAAGGAGCAGTCTCATCCAAAATAGAATCTCTTGCAGCCTTTATATTGGTTGTGCCTTTCAAATAAAAGTATTGTATTACATAACGATGATCAATTGCAGCCTTATCCAAGTCAGACTTCTGAGACCATCCTCGTACTTATTTTAATGAGTAAAGATGATATAAAAATTTCTTCTAGATGTGTTTATATATTTCTAATATTGCATTTACACATACTGCGGTCTTTATTCACACGTGTCAGCGTCAAAGTGTAGTTGGAGAAGTTGTTTAAGAAAATTGTATGAACAAAAATGAATAAAGAACAAAAAACTCGTGCAATTTCTACCAAGTAATGCTTTTGGTTAACCTTGTGAAGAAATGTGAAGAAACAGTCGATTCCTATAAAAGTGATACAGTAACTTAGAAGGAAAAGGAAAAAAATTATGAGGAATTGCCAACGCGCGACGACAATGTTGATAATTTCTTCATCATCATCGTCGAGTTTTTCCAATCTTCAATCATTCGACCAAAACCCTTCATAATATTGTAAAAAGTTGAATAATTTGAAAAAGTTAATTTTGGATCATCCGTTTCATGATAAACTGACGTTTAAAACACCCCAAAATCAAATTGTCCGATAAAATCGTAATTTTGGATTAGGTTTTAGATTTTACCTGTTGTTTCAATCAATTTAGTTGATACACTACACATTCGCTGGTTTACAAGCACGAACTCGATACTAAGTTTTATTTGAATGGAAGGAAATTCCTTCACTTCGTTCATTTCCCGAGATTGGGAAGAGGGGTTAAAAGAGTTTAATCAAAATCATGGGAAACCTTCGAACACGCATTTATTCAATCTAAACCACACCTCTATGAAAAAACAGTTAATAGCGAAATATTCTTTTTAATTTCGTCTTTTCTCTTTTTCTCATACTTGTAGAGCCAGAACCCCAGAACTACGTTGACCAATAAGCTAATGGGCTCCGTATGAGATCGCGTTTAGTTGTGATTTAGTGAGACGTCTAAACAAAATTTATTTTTCTTGTTTTCTAGCACGCTGCTCTGTTTATTGAATATAGGGTGTAGAATTGTTTTTCTAACAGATTCAATTTCATTATACAAAAATATTATTTACTAGTATGCTTTGTCAAAAAATTGATACAATTTATAGACAAGAGCTTTTGAAAACTAAAAAAAAAACATAAAAATAAACAAAATAAAGATATAAATAAAATAAAATTTCAATATACAGAAGAATAATCACAATAAGCAACAAAATTATAGGTAATAGGTAATAATTAGTAAAATTAAAACAGTATTCAGGATGTCCGGAATTAAATATTATTATTTGAATACAAAGTAGAAGGCACTTTCCATTAAATATGCCCTGAAATTATTGCGGAACGCGGGAAAAGATGATATCGATTTGATTTCAATTAGCAAGTGATTGTGCATTTTTTGCATTGTAAAATATTGAGCCCTTAACTAATTACGAACGTGAAATTGGTAGGTAAAGGTCGTGCTCCGCGTTCTTAAGCGGATTCAAGGATTAATAAGGAATGAAGAGTCAGTCAGTCAGTTTTAATCTTTTAAAGAAGTCGAAGGGAAGTGCATATCGGGGATGCGATTCAATAAAGGCATAATAGACTGCTAAGGAGGTGGATAAGTTCAGTTCTTTGGACAGTCATCTCAGCGCAAAGCTGGAGGAACTTAATTTTTTAGATAATTGTCCACAACAAGTCCTAAGAATTTTACAGATACATCAATGGTGGTGTTGAGATAGAGAAGATTAAAATTGCACCATGATTTAAAGGTGATTAGGTTACTAGAAGTGCCGTGGGATCAAGGGTTGTTTCAAGAGAAACCAGATGTCCCATTCATTTTGTTTTTTGACGTTTAAAGTAGAAAAATTAATTTGAAGCTAAATAAATAGATTCCTTTAATTTTTTCTTTCTTAGACCTTTTCATTTGTTTGAGTTTCTAAAATGTTTTTGATTTTAGATCTCTTTTGATTTAAAAAAGTCGAAACGTCAAATTTTCATCTGTATTTAAAAAATTATAAAAGAAACTAATTTTAAATCTAAAGAAACCTAAAATCAAGACCATTTAGAAGCATAAAGAAATGAGTATTAGTTGTTATATGTTACAAAATTTGAAATATGCAAGACAACTTCTAAAAATTAATTCTTCAATTACTGATTACCCCGCTACATCTGAATAACTACATATTTACAATGCTTGGTCTTTCGAGCCGCGTATAAACCTGTAGAAGGCTTGAAAGTCCAGACAAAGAAACTATGTAACTACGAAACTTTATGTAACTTTGTAATTATAATTGTAATTGTAATAATAATTATCTTCGAATGGTTTTTCTTGCTTTTCAACTAACTGTCCGCGTGTAAATAACTTATGAGTGTCATGAGTTTATTTTGATTTCTATTGAAGCCTCAGCATCTTTTCTTGCTGATTCTACTAAAAAAAGCCTATTGGCAATTCAAATATCTCTAATACCTACTGACATGACAGTTTTTGCTTCTTCTTTTTAGTATAAAATATTTTTTTAAAAGTGAGCTACACAATTTTCGAAATTCCTAAGCACAAGTATAATCTATTTCCAATTTTAAAAGATTAAGGACACTTCAGATACACATAGGTGAGTTTTAAAATATTCTCAGGACTTTCCGACGTATAAATCGACTCAGCAAATCGAGGCATACCCTAAACATAACCTCAAAAGTAGCTATGACGTTATTGGTGTTCTGTTCAATGCCGACTGTAAATTAACTCGAACTCAAACTGGACTATATCAGCTTGATAGATGAACAGTGTTCGGTGTGCCCAAAAACAGCGGCAACCAGTGATATAAACGAAAAAGTTAATCAAGTCATTCTGGACGACCGTCGAATTAAGATTATCGAGAGAGAACAACGTATTTGCCATTTATTTACCGAAGAATTATGCATGCCTGAGCTAACCACGCATCAAGACCAGTGGTTGTTCACTTTGGACCAGAAGAATAAATCGAATTTTTGTGTTGATTAATACCTTTAGATGAAAACTGCCACGACTACACTCCTGAATTGAAAAACAGTGGATTGCAAAGGATGAACCAGCTTCGAACAAGTCCAAAACATCTAGAAAGTGATGACGTTCGTTTTTTTTTTGGAGAGTGATCATTTAAAAAGGTTGAAAAATAACAGGAGAGTATTACGAATCATTGATTGCTAGGGTTTTTTTGGTGGTAGACATGACTAAAATCACGAATTGCACACCAAATGGTCAATCAATTTTACCAATCCATTAACGAATGTTTACGATGACATTATCTATTCCTTGAGGCATGTATTACCGACTAAATATGCCGTTCAAAGAGTTCTCGTTGTTTGTTGACACGTCTTAGTATCTCTTCATTAGTTAGTTTAGCTGTCCAGGGTACTTTAAGTATTCGTCGATGTATCCACGTTTCGAAAGCCTCTAATTTATCAATTCCATCCTTCTTATATGTCCAACCTTCCATACCGTAAATAAGTACCGACCCTACCACTGATTTATATAAATAAAATTGACAGATGACATCAGAATCATGTCACAGCGCCCTCTTAGGTTAGAAAATATTTATTATCAAATATCAAATTATCTTGTAACTACTTAATCAAGTTAGTTTGGAAGCAAATCGTTAGGTTTGTCGGTGCACTCGAGGGAACATTTTTTTTTATCATTAACGCAAATCATCCCTGTCAACGAATTATTTAACTCACTTATTTTCGTTTCAAGGAAAAAAATTAATTGCTAATAGCGTTTTCACATTATACGGAGCATTTAACTGAAACACTCCCTGTTCGTGTCGTGTCGCGAATAAAGATGAAAACCGGGTAAAAAAGAGAATTAATTCAAACACGTGATTGGTATATGTACACCGCTCCTAAAAGGTAACATTAATAATCTTCATTATCGCAGAAATTTTATTTGTGGTTAAATTATTAATCCTGAAACTATTTAAATAGAAAAATCCGAGTTTACAAGTTAATTCTGCCTGAAAGAGTCGCTGTTGTCATAGAGTCCTGAGTAGGAATTTCTGGAACCGTTGGTGATATTCATAATTAACATACTGTTTACACCAACACTCACAATTACACTGTCTGACGCGCGTTTCGATAACCAAGTTATCGTCCTCAGAGTTCAGTTTACCTTCAGTCTCTGAAGACGATAACTTGGTGAACGAAACGCGCGTCAAACATTATAATTGTGAGTGTTGGTGTAGTGGTGGTGTAAACAATGTATTCAGTATATCATAGATTACATATAAAAGAAAATGTGCGTGTTATTATCCACTATAATTTCAAGTTCAAATAAAATATTGAACGGGTGCAACAGTCCTTCACGAGTCATTGGTATGACGAGTTTAAGAGAGGACTGATAATGAGTAAGACATATGATTAAAAAACCTATTTAGAAACTTCCACATCGTCCTTGCATTATAATTTATTATTTGTAGACTATTAGATGTCTTAAGCTTCCTTCTCGTTAGAAGTTGTGGAATATCCCGTTGTTCCAGTTGACAGTCTTTCCAATATTGGTCATTTGTAATCTTTCTAATTTTTTCAAAAGTATTTCTATAATATTTATTCTTCGAGAAGTTTCCAAAACGTTTTCATAGATTCAGTAATTATTTGTAAGTTTACAGTCGATTGTACCAGTTAATTTTCTGCACGTGTACATTTATTCAATTTAGTCATATCTACAGGACAATTTTTATACCATTTGGCAGCACGATTTTCTTAATTATTCTTCTTAAAGTCCTTCATTAAAATATGCAACAATTTTGGTAATTTCTTTATCATTATAAGCAAGAATTGTTAGTAACATCTATGTTTGAGTTGCTCAGGTCTTTGTTGAACTATTTATTAACTTTTTTTTGAAAAAGATATTCCAAATTGTACTCAATAAACTTTCTTTATATTTATTATTTCGATGTACTCAAAACTGTGTACGCTGTCTTGCTCAAACATACTATTTTGTTCTGGGATTTTGTGATATGAAATTTTCATTCATTTCTAGATTTATGTAATGCAATAATTTTTCTTGTGAACGTCAAAGAAACATCACTTTGGAAGTATGAACATTTTAAAAGCATCATACAATTTTTAATTTCGTGTTGTATATACAAATACACAAATAGAGACTCCCTCAATTATTCTATGAACCTTCTACATAATTTTTTCTATACATATTTTCAAAAATTCAAAAATTAAATAGGAACAAACTCAATTAATTAGTTCATATTTAGTGTGGAAAACAAAAAATTCTCTTCTTCTCAAATATATCTAGTGTTTTGTACATAGCAAACATTTTACCGAGTTCCCTTTTCTTTTGATTTGCTTCGAATGATGTGGGTCATGGTTTTAGGCAATGGAGATACTTCCTGAACAATCTCCATTAAATTTCTTATCTTTTGTGAGTTCTAGTTCACTCTGTTTGCATTGTCTTCTTCAATGTTTGGTGAAGACATTCAAATAGTGAGGCAAAGTAACAGTAGCCACTTCCTTTTGATTTTGACATTTTAATTTCGTCTGATTATTGAATATGATGTAGTTTAGAGTTTTAAGCAAGTTGCTTTATCATAAAATAGTTTTAATTTTAATTAAATACCAACCTCTTGATGAAACTTGAATTCGGCAGTTAAACATCTCGGTTTTCCAAAATCCAATCTAAGAATACCTGGTGGAAGAGTTTTCTTAGAAGTGTGTGCGTTATCTTTATTGTGATCCATTATTAAACTAAAATATCAAGTTTCGTTAATAAAACAAATTATAATTATTAAAAACTCAAGCAGACAGAAAGTGGATACAGAGAATGTTCAATAAATGAAAAAACTTTAAAACCTAAATAATGAGAAATGTAAAAAAAAGAGCAGGAACTAATGACGATCCCCAGTATCATTTTCTGGCTTGCTCGCAATTGTTTTTTAGATATATCCATAAAAAATAGACTAAAAGTGATAAATCTGGACGTGTAATAATTTTGACAACAAGCCTGAAGTGTGATAATGCATCAATGAGTTGTGGTTCTTACTACAGAAACTTTTTTAATGGTTCAGCAAACCGAAATGGTTTGATCTATTTAAATTGTCTTCTCCAAATAATTCTCCCCGATAACAATTAGAAATAATAATCACATTTAATGGAAGAAAATTGCACTATTAGTAAGTTACTTTACTTTATCAACACATTGTATATCTAATACTGAAGAGTTTGTATCATTTTGGGACTTGAAGACCTTCTGAATCTCAATTTTTCGAGTGTGAATGGTTTAACGAAAAATTTCCAAAGCTCTTACCTTCTGAAGCACTGCGATACACTATAAAGTGAAAATATGAAAATGTCGGAAGACACACCACACCTCGTGTTACTTTCAGTAGAAATTTTAATATTAACTATTTTAATACAGTCAATGAAGCACCTACGCATCACGCGAATTATTATTCTAGTAGAATGTGTCCTATGAACTTTTTTTTGGTGAAAAATAGATTAAATGGAAATATTTCGTTCTTATATTTATTTCATGAAAACCTTTATCTAACTCATCCTCAAGATTCTACAAAATGGATTAAGACTTATTGTAATTGATATGAAATCCATCTTAGTATAACTAGATATTAAAATAAACATATAAAAATAGCAATGAGAACAAGTTATGTATTTCTTGGGGTGGTTAACAAGGACAAAGAACTCTGGAAGCGAGGATAACGATGGGTAGTTTCTAGCTATAAGAAAATTGATGGATAAAATAATAATATTGTTTTATAGCTCTCAAATCTTTCATTTGTTCTAAAACAGGCCTGAAAGGATAATCTGGTCCTCATTTTTTCATATCGGTGAGAAGGATTGATTCAATATTTTTCATTTGGTTTCTGATCATCCCTCGTAGTAATAAAACATTTATTTTTATTTTAAATTATTAACCAGAGTAACAATACATTACACAGTGGTGGATTCTCGGCTTAGTAGGCTGAAGCCTAGGGCGGCTTATTCAAAAAAACGGCCAATTTTATATTTTGATGTTTACAGGAGTTTTGAAATTTGAAATAAAATAATAAATAATTGAAATGTAGTACTCTAAAACGTTTCTTGCTTGATTAACTAGACTATTGTTGAATTGAGTTCTACGACATAGTTTTGTTTGTACAGGCATTAATATTGCATGTTACAGTCAATATTATCGCAAACAGGTGATTAGCCAGTCAACAGAGCGAATTAATTAGTTCGATATACAATGACACGTCAAATCCTGATTCCGTAATTAATTAGGATCCACAGAGATATTAAAAAATCAACGACCTTTATCCGAAGTAATTCAGTTAATTCATGTTACTTGACACGTTGTTTATGATAAAGTTATTTAGGAATGAATAAAATGACGATATCATCTATTGTTTTTTCTAAAATTTCTTCAATCAAAATCAGAACAGTATTTTGCCATTTAACAAAGTGAGTAAAACAACACTCAAAGAATTCCGAACGAAACTATTATTTATTATAAAAGTTTTATTGTATTTAGCAGCTATCATCTTTAAAATTTGAAAGTCCTTAGAAGCCTAACCAACAACAAATATGAGAATATCTTTCGAATTTTTAAGTCATAATTTCAAAATATATTTATTGCTTCCAGAGAATCGACCCTGTTAAGTAGGCAACCTTTAATACATTTCTCTTTCATTTGTCTCAACTGCGCAAGATCGCACTTCTGAAAATTATCTTCTACATAACCTCCACTACCAAACGCGTGACTATACTCGTAGTAGGTGTTGTCTTTTAAGATCGTCCTTTAATTTACTTATACATATTCCCTTGTCTGTACATTTTAATTGTATATGTACTTAGTGTCTTTGTTGTCTTCATGTTTAGTAATTAGTGTAGTTCTAGGTGTGATTCTTTATCACTGAAATACTTTATGTTATGGTATTATGACAGTAAATTTTATTTAGATATCACTTAAAAGCCGCTTCTTACAGCTTTTGGAGATTATTATGTTTATCTACAGATGTATATTTGTTAAATGTACAATCTCTTCATAATAACCGTACTATTCTTCTTATTTAATAGAAACTAAGTTAATAAGAACTGAAATTAATAAAATTTATATAAAAAATCGAGTTTTTAACTCAATATCTCTCATTTTTTGTTTGGGTGCTCTTCTAATATTAATCTAAAAATGTCTTAGATACTTTATTTGAATTTTTAGTACAAAGTTCAGGATATGTATTAATATTGGAACAGGTTGTTAAACAGAAACGAAAAAATAGTATGTAAAAAAAATATTTATTTACTAGCGTTACAAAATTATAATAATCAGTCACACAAAAAATACAACTACGAAACTAATTACATAACTTTAAATAGTTACGTATAATCTTAATCAGTTTTTTATTCTTAGAGCTCTTCACTTTTATTTCAATGAATAATTTTTCTGGATGTAATAAATGTTTTTTTTGAAAATAACTTTTTGACATTTCGACATTAGTTTTTTCAAATTATTATTCATTCACACATTAAGATCAGTTAAACAAATTGATCCTAACCTTCATGTCACTACAAGTAAACACAAAGTAACAAAATAAAAACACAATCGTTTATAATAAACATTCTATTTGATAACCCCTCAAAGTAATAACGAAAATATACCATACACGAGGATTAATCTGTCTCACAGCTGACATTTTTTTAAATGTTACTTGTCATTTTCTCGTATCGAATAGTTTTCGAAGTAAAATCGATTTTTTTAAGACCCCAATAAAGTAGTAACTTAGAGGTCAAACATAACAGCATAAAATCGATTGTTGTCCATAGAACACCAACTACAAGACATATGTCATAGTTACTTTAAATTGACAGATGTAATCGTAAAGAGACAACGATATTGTGAATGCAAACGTGTCTTTATTGTTAGAATCAGTTCTTTTGAGAACTGATTCGACTTTTTATTTAATTTTACATCGGTAAGTACGAATGTAATACATCCTCAACATTTGATATTTCATATCTAAAATGCCGTAAGACGGAAAAAATACAATGCTTATGTTACTACCTATTAGTGATAAATGATGTCTATAATTTTTTACAATCCATAAATCTTTGTAGAATTGTCAAAATTGCGTCAAAAAAGTGCCTGATTAAACTTGTAACGGTTGAAAGACTAAATATTTCGTCAATTTTATGAAATACGTAAATATGTACCTACTTATATTGAATTCAATTTATCCTGTAAAAATTTGATAATAATTTTGGATTTTGTTACTTATTCACCCAGTATATCGATACTTTTATCAAAACGAGTTTTGCTAAATATGTTGATTTAACCATGCAATTGGAAAGTTGAATTTTTTTTCTAACCAATAATTCATCGTGAACACTGACACTTGGAATATTAGTCATAACGATTTATCAAAGTTATCAATATCTAACAAATATTTTGATAGAATCTGTAACCGTATCGAAATGTCAAAAAGATATTTGTTAAAAATAAAATCATTATCTCAGAATTTTGTTATGGAATATACAAAATGATTTATATAAGTTACGATTAGTTATTTTCAACACAAAAAAGTATATAGATTCATCACATAATTATAAATTACTTCTAGTAATTATAAAATGTCATATTTATAAGTTATTTCGTCATAAATATTCATCGATTGTGGATTTTATTGGATACTATTTTATTTGCTAGAAAAACTAATCGCGAGAATCGTTTGATCAATTTTCTCGAGTGAATAAAACGCATCATAATACAACGTTTTATCCACAATCACATCAGCACTGATTCATGTTTGACAGTCGACTTTAGAAATATTATTTGAATTTCAAAGTTTGTGAAGTCATTCGTTTTTCAAGAAATTTCTTCACTTTAGATTTGTATATTTCATGACTACATTTACTTTGTCTGAAAACTCACTCATGACGGAATGATGCATTGTTCTGTCAGCTGTCAAAATAAAACTATTATTCAAGGGCACCAGCCCACTATAAAAAACTACCAAAAATAGACATAAAAATGTCACATTAATTACGTCTAGTGATTGTGGATAAATAGTTAATTTTTAATAATCGTTAACTCCTATAAATGTCCAGTTCTTGAGCACGTAAATTTAGACTATTTACAGTTATTATTATAATTAACATTTTATTCTTCAGAGGTATGTAGCCGGTGTAGGTCTTCCATTACGTGACTCAATTTTGGGTTTATCAGACACTTATTTTTTACTTACTATCTTCTATCAATAGAAATTAAAAATAACATTAGATCGATTGTCTTCTTCACAAGACATACGTAATAGTTTATTTAATTTGACACTAGTAATCATGAAAAGAGACAACGAGATAATTGACGTAACGTGAATAACTGACCGTACGTTAAATTTGTCGTGAAATTTTTTTTATTATGTTGTTTTTAGCTAATTATTGAATTGAACGTGTATTTATTATTAAAATCAGTTCTTTTAAGAACTGATTCAACTTTTTATTCAATTTTAGGTCGGTAAGCACGAATATAATAAATCATCAACTTGTAAACATTTGACATTTCATGATACCTAAAATGCCGTGAGACGGGAAGATTAGAATTCTTATTTTTACTACAAAGTAATTTAATGTAAGAATCATCGTCGAGGTTCTGAGTAATGAAAATTTTAATATACAAAAAATGTTTAAAAAGCGTGAACTTTAAAAAAAATATGGAATTCCCCAGAGGAAATCAAGTACCAAGTATTAGTTAGAAATAAAGAGCTTTGGGTTCTAGCTATCACTTTTCAAAAATTTGTCTGTTTTATTTAGATTTCTACCACCCATATGTGTATAAATTTTATTTCTGACGTCTGTTATGAATTTTTGTATGTGTTGCCTTGATGATTAGGTTAGATTTCATACTGTTAAGTTAAATTCCGACCTCTGGAATATTAGCCATAACGATTATTTCAACTGATTGGACAGAAATTTTGATTTGATTGATATATTGTTGTTGACGTCTTAATCACGTGATGGAAGCCCTCCACCGTTTCTAATTTATACTCAATGCATAATTATTTACAAAAAAAAATTAATAGAATATTATTGATTAAACTAATTACAAATCCATAAATTATACTTGCTTCTATATTAAACAACTTTTGAATTAAGAAATATGTAATTAAAAAGTTTGTTAAACTATTCTATTGTAGGTACATATCAGATCCTAAAATTATTCTAATCGTCAAAACGTTGTAACTTTACCCAATCTTAGTCCAAGTAATTTTCTCTGTTTTCTAGCACTGAGTTTTGATAATAGATTTCTAGTTCCTTCAATTATTTCACGCTCGTCGTCGTCTTCTTCGGCTTCTTGATCTTGATAGGAAACGAATCCGCTTTCAGGACGTGAAATTGACGAAGGTTCAAACAGCTCAAACCAACGCTCTACTTTCGCTGTTGAAGTCAACTGTGGATAAAAATTATCGTCAATTTGATTTATTATAGAAAATACTTGGAAAGTGGCGAAAGCAATAAAAGTTTTTTATTTATTAATATACTTGGTGTAAAAACTTGAAGCGTTCTGCTTTTTATTTTGAATACTCACCTTTAAAAATAAATAATTGATATCGAAGGTAAAAAAGTGAATCAGAATATGTGAAAGAGACAAGTTTTTTTTGTACTGGAAATCTGCAGCTGATATTATTGGAAAAATTGGTAATAGATTGTAAAAAATAAGATGTATTTAATTAGCGACGATTTGTCAGAATCAGCTGATGCCCAATGAAAAATTACCGCTGTGGGGTAAACAAATGCTATTGCAGTGTGTGGTTTGTGAAGTTATTTGTTGGATTTTCGACCCTATTATTTATAGTTTTATTGCAAAATGGCATCTTAAAAGATTGCTACTACAAGAAGTTCGAAATTTTTTCTGTAAAACGTGCTTTTGTCGGTTGTTTTACGACTATACGGTCTAAAAGGTAAATATATTGGAAAACTGTAGAAAATGAGCTGAATTCTGGATAACGCACTTGTCTAATGAAAACTTCACTTAAAATTTGGTACTAGTACCTTCTACTACAACAGTGGATATTAATTTCCACAAAAAAGTTCAAAATTTAGTGAATTGTGATGCATAGCAACTGTTTTCTTAAGTTGCTTAATAGTATGAGGTTGATGTTTTAAAAAAAGAAGAAGACTTGCAGCCTTTTAGAATAAAGAAAAAACTTGTTCTAAAAACAACACTGCAGATAGAAAAAAAGAGATATAACCTTACCATTGACAAAAATTAAACAAACTCGACAAATTATATAGTTTCTATAGAAAATTAAGATCAGGATTAAGGTAAATGAAAATACATTTGTATATAAAAGTATATAGATTTAAAATATGATACAGAAACAATACTGTGAAACAAATGGAAAATGTCAAAACCATTATATTCATAATAATAGTAACAATTAAATCTAAATTATATCTAATTCTACAACTTGATATCAGTATTTTAATTTTATTATATTTATCAGTGATTCATAAATGATTCACTGGGTATAGTTGATTTCATTCAAACACGTATACATTTTTTCCAGAATAAAGATTCAATGTAATTTTGTCATTTCAAAAAATAGATTTTGAAATTTGTGAACTTTGAATTAAATCTGTATTTTAGTGCCTAAAGAACCCCCCAAACAATTTAATTCATTCGTATTGTATCCATTGTAGTCCAGCTAAAAACATGAAGAATTTCTTTTGTATGGTACTCTGATTATTTAATTCATGATAATAAAAATTATGGTGAAGATGAAAGCCCTTGATATTTATTTTCAATACTCATCATAACATAACTGTAAGAGAGGTTACATAACATTTTTCATTGAATTCACTCCTTTAGAAGTTATCCGATGCTGAAGTTGCATTCTATTGATGTGATACAACCCTTTCATGGTCGTTTTTAGTTAATTGACTTTCGATGGTAGACTTAACTGAGGAAGGTAGGTACTTTCAACCGCTTAGCAATACCAAGAAGAGTACAAACTAAATAATAAAACGTGTTAAAGATGGAAACGTAGAAATATGAGTTTATATATAGATAATTACTATCGAATATAAAATATGTAAATGAGTAGATTTAATAGAAAAAAATTAAAAGATCTACTCCATTTGGTTCTATTCTCTACTTCCCGTTTAGCCAGTTTCCAGTTTAATTCTCTTTTTTCCAGATTGTTTGCTATTTCTGTATTCCTTTTCTCCCTGAGTCTGGCTCTCTTTTTTGTTTATTTCCATTCACCATATCATTTTCACATGTTATTTTCTACTCCAAATTGTTGATTAGTACCCAGGATTTGCAAACAATTTTTTTTTGTTGAAAAATACTATGGATATCCAAGATAATATTATCTTGTTATCATTTTTTACTCCAAATTGTTGGTTAGCACCAAGGATTTGCAACCAATTTTTTTTGTTGAAAAATACTATATCTTGTTTCCCCACTGGATACCTTTTCATCAATTCTTTCATCTGGTCATATAATTATCTCTGAATACTTTATCCATTCTCTTCTTTATCTGTTTTTGTTTTTGCACAGTCATTTCTTGTATTGTGTTTGATATTTTTATTATTTATCTATATTGTTTCATTTCATTACTCTACTTTCCATTCTATTTTGCAGCTCTTTCTTTGTGTTAACGTTTTTTGAAATAAATTTGATTATTTTCAATTATGTGTATTAACAAAATTTCCAAGATCAACGAATTAAGATTCTCGTTTAAAATATCCGTCTTTGTGATAAGTATGTCAATATAAATATTAACTGCTTCAACTTTCACATCACATCACTTCAAAAAAATTCAGAGTATCTTTCTAATGAACATAAATATTTTTGGCCCAATTTAGTCCATAAAAGACAATCAATGTAATAATAAACTGATGATAGAATAAGCAGAAATTGAAGGAATGTATACAATATTTGATAATTGTTATATAACCGTCCATTTTCTACTGAATCACTTCTCTTATTTTCACGGTACGAGCGAAAAATATAATAATAAAAAAATTAAATGCTCATTTCAAGTATTAAATTTATTTTAAAAAATAGTGTAGTAATAAATATCGTTTTAAGAGTATTTTTTGTGTTTTTTAATTATATTGTTTGTTTTGCAATGTGCCTAAAATGCCAAGCAAACTAAACGACATTGTCGTATTACATAGATTTAGATATAAAAATAACAGGTTGGCATAAAATAAAAATAGAGGGCGTTCACAAAACGACAACATTAAAGTCGTTGTATATAAAAGTCTGGACACGAGCGGTCGTTAACGTGATTGGTTGGCCTCGAGCTCAGAACTTAATGGCGGCTCCAATAAGAGAAGCGCGCGAAACAGTGGTCTGTTCAAATGATCGTACAATGTTATTGGGATGGGACGTATATTCAAATTATAAAAGTTTTATGAAGGAAATAACATTTATAGACGTAAATCATGAATTAACAAAAAAAGACGAGTCAAGTGGCAATATTTAAGTATTTTTACCTGTCTTTCTCTTGAAAGAGACCTAGAATCGAGAAAATTCATCACGAAAAACATTTAAAAATGTTTTGTAATAAGAGATGTTTTAATTATGAAAATATTTCAAAGGATTTTTTGGCTATTTGAAGCAAACTAGTGATTTTGTCTACAAGAAATGTTACCAATTAAATGCCGATTCATAAACTTGACTTTCCCTTTACCTTTCCCGGGTGACGTTTGTCGTTTGACAGTTATTCATAAACTTGACGTTGCTGCCGTTAACCTAAAAATTTTGTTATTGTTTCGACGTGTATACTTCTTTTTTGATTTTGTCATATTTTTGGGTTTTTATTTCTAATCTCTGAGAAAACAGAGCCCAAAGAAACACTATAAAAAACAAACAAAAAGGGAAGTAACCCCGACATAACGCTTTAACGTCATACGTCAAAATCACGTGACAAACGCAAACGGATGTGATTGGCTCTCTTTTATTGCTACGAAATTTGTTACGAACTACCGACGGGAAAAATTCGTTTATGTGAAGGCCACCAACGGCAGACGGCGACGTCAAACGGCAACTACGAATGGATTTATGCACAAACCCAAAAAATACTCAAAATAAACTTCACCTATAGAACTGAAATTAATTATACTCAATTACTTTTATGCCTTGAAATTATCGTTTGCTGTGGCACATTTTTATGATTCCTTGCACTACTGGTCCTTGATAAAGTACTGTTAGACCTATCGTCAGTCCTTAAATTACTAAAACAATCACTTAAATCGTTAGTAGAATTAGATAAAACTGGAACTATAACTCTAAGTCGCCCATCGGCATCTGTAGTAGTTAGAGTTCCCACTTGGGAATGGGGTTTGATGAAAACAGAATTTTTCTCATTTTGTGTTCCACTATTTGAAGGTTTCGGGGTAGCTTCTCTTCGTAATGATTCATTATGTTGAACTTGTTTGTGTTTATTATCGTTGGAAACTTCTTTCTTCGGTAGAATTGTTTGATATAAAGGGTTAGGACTTGTTTCTCTTTGGTTCTGTTGTTGTTTAACTTCTGTGTCTTTTTTAGGAATTATTTTTTGATAAATTGGAGATTCCGTTTCTTTTTTCTGATAAGTCTCATTATTAATTGGATTATTATAATTCTGTCTGACGGTTCCATATTGTGGAGTATAATAATCTTCTTTTTTACTGGGAGGTGACTGATTTTGAAAATAAGTAGGGTTAAGTTGCTTCGGTTCGCTATGTCTTCCAAGGGTATTATTAGGAAAAAGAGGAGGATTGTGCATGGTAAATGGTTTATTAATGGTTTGTGGATTGTAAATATTTTGTAGGAAAAAAGGTAAAGATTGTAGTGACTGAGAAACTGGGTATTGGTATAAATTGGGCGGTTGAGTAATTTGGAAATTACTTAAAGCTTGTAATTTTTGTATTAATTGGTTTTCTATAGACGCAGTCTCCAACGCGTAAGGAAAGTTGAATATGGGTCCTCCCGAATTTAACGAGTTCCTAATAGGTGATTGTGGTAGATAAGATGTTGAAGGTTTATTGTCCATCGTTGATGGCATGTTGAAAGTATGTGGATTTAATATTGGATTATCAGCGTAGTCGTAGCCTTCAGTACCAGCGTTTTCATTTTGACTCATTTGATTCGACTGCTGTGGAACAAAAAAAATATTAATTCAAACACTCAGCGCTTTTACTTGATATTGATCTTTAGAAAGATGTTATATTTAAGCTCAATAGCATTGGACAACAAATTTATTCTTATAAGATTTATCTCATTTGATAATTTTGTTTTTTCAATTAATTTTGATGCTCTTCATACGAATATCAATATGCCATTGAATAAATAAATTAAATAAAGTCAAATTAATCTTCAAAGTACTGCCCTTTGTTAGCAATCTCTACTTTGAATCCATAGTATTGGATTTGTATCAAAGTTTTTCCTATTTAAGAAATTTTATTTTCTGGAAGAGTCACAAGACTCATGATGCTAAATTTGGTGAGGCAAATGTGGATAGTAAAAACCTTTTTTTCTACTGTGTGTACTGGAAAGCTGTTTTTGCCTCAACAAAGTTTATTTCCTTTAAATGATTAGTAAAATGTATAGTAAGGGCTAGAAAACGTTTTCGGGGTCTTTAAAATCCTGTATGTACTTATAGTTTCGATTTATAGTTGCGAAAGAACGGTTTATGTGATTATTACAGAAAATATCTCATGTCGAAAAAATTTTTAGTTATTTCTATTCTTCAATGGCACGTTTTTAGATCAAATACTGTTTATGGGGTAAAAATTTTCTTATAATTATTATTACTTTGAAATAGTTTCAATTTTTCTCAGTTAAACAATATGTTATCTTTATTTTATTGGATTTACTGCAGTCATCCAGTGTTATTAGAGAAAATAATTGTTATTACTTCAAAATTATAAAATGAGGGTACATATATTCAATTAATTTTCAAAATAAATTAATTTTAATAGTCTTATAACTATTCTATTGAGGCCTGACTGTTGATATTACAATTATACACATTGTTATTTATTCCTCTCGAGAAAACAATGAATAAATGCATTCTCATGAATTTTTAAAATTAAAATTCATATGAATTACAAAAGTTTGGAAAGGCATCATCTTAACATTTGAATTACAAGCATACTGATTCTGAAATTTATTTAAAAAATATTCGAGCACATAGTTTAGCAATAATAGTGAGTTTTTCATAATTTGTTTTTTCAAATATCACTTGTTAATTATGAATATATTCATTTATTGAAAAAGCTTTTCATAACCTCAAAATCTTCGATTATAATAAACTAAATTTGGAATATTTGGAATCCAAGGAAATAATTTACTAAAAAGTTGGAGTGTTGTTCAGAATATAGGATTTTGAGGTATTAATGAGATACATTTTTGCATAATGGTACATTCTGTTATTCTGCATAATCAATATTTATATTTATAACAATGTGTAGAATTGAAATTTAATCTTGGATAGAGAAGAAAAAAATTCTTTCATAACTTACTTTAAAATAGAATATATTAATAAAAAAATTCAAGACAAACAAATTGTTGTAATTTCTATAATAATTCAAATTTCTTAAATTCTAATTTTAATAAAAATTTTGTAATTAGTTGCTGAAAAACACATTTAAAAAATAAAAAAAATGCAGGAATAGGGAAAATTTTTTTAAATTAATTCATATTTCTTATATTCAGTCTTATTTTAATGAAATATTCAAAAATCATAAAGATAATGTGAAAAGCTCATACAGTAGAGCTTCCTAGAACCAAACAGAATGAAAAATATTTGATTAAATCATTTTTTTTCTTTTAATTAAAAAGACTCGAATGAAAATTAACATAATGAATAAGAAATGAAAATAAGAAATATGTTTAGTTAAGAAAAATATGAGTATTTACCTAAAAACTGGATCTACATACAAGATCCAGAACGATTTGATTATTGTTATCCATATTTTGTGTAAAGACCTGCACACACCAAATGCGTTCGTTCTGGATTAGATGGAGTCAGTGCAGGCAGCAGAGCAATTATTTGCCGAAACAAAGCAGCACTAACACAATCACTTCATAGCAGCACAAAAACATTTTAGCTAAAGCAACGAATAAATTTATACATGCCCGTATTTTTTAATCACTTATAAAAACTAATTTTCTAATGATAATAATGAGAAATATTAGAATATATAAATAGCAAAAATAGTTACATGGGGGAGGCAATCAATAGGAAGCAAAAATAATAAAGAATAAACAACAATTAGGAACAGCATAGATAAGACTAGGCGATATATACTGAATAGGAAGGGAATGAGGAGGAAGTTTTTACATAAAATACTTTTTGGAGTACTGGAACCTACAGTTATTGGAATATATCCAAAGAGGAAATTTTTTTTGTTAGATATTGAACATACTTGAGGCATTGCCATATGTGGAGGAGTCGGTTGCTGGCCAGATTTTTCATTTCCTTGAAGATGAGCTACTAAAGCTGCTATGTGGTCCAGAAGTTCTCTATTATGAATCAAAAGTTGATGAGTTCTTGCTTGTGCTTCAAGTCTAGCAGCCTAAAAAAAATGAAATGAATTATTTATTTCATATAAAAATTTAAAAAAAATGTAAATAATATAGTTAGTTTCCTCTTCAGTATCAATTTATAATTAAATAAATTATTGTTTACATTATTGAAAAAGAGTTTTTATTATAATAAATTTCTTGTGCGAATCGTCATAACGACATGTAATTACAAACACTACTCTCCGATTTTTCAACAATATCAAGTAGTTTATTCGATTTTCCAATCACCTGAATACACTTTTAACCAATTCTAGGAGTATTATATCAATTTACAGAAACAAAGCTGCTTGTTAACGTCAAGAAGAAGCTTCAGTCGTTGAATATTTATAAAATCCAAAACTTCAGAAGTTGTTAACCATTGAATAATGTAACATAATACAAAACATAGTTTTTAAAGTTGTTGATACGTAAGCAAAAAGAAATATAATTTGCAATATTCCACTTATAAGACACACTAAGTAAATAATAAGTACAATAGTAAAGAATACGCCATCATAAGGAAAGTATTGGAAATCTTTCAATTAAACGTCATGCCACAATGTCAAAGTAAACTTGACAATACATCTGTCTTTTTAAAAATGTTTTGCGCATGTTTATGGATGTCATGTATCCTTAACATGCGCCATTATAAGGAAGGTATAGGAAATCTTTTTAGAAAACGATATGACACAATGTTATATTGAGTTTTATTTTTGAAAATAGAAATAAATTTTCTAAATTGTGCAAATTTTTTTTGTAATTTAGTCCATAATACTAAATATTTTTTCGTATGTATATATTATGGTATAATCGTAACTGCCAGACAAACATTCAAATTTAGATTATTTCGTATTGTTAACGCCCTTTACGACCAGGAAGGATAAAGAAATGTTCATAAATCTTTACACACCTATCAGTGTTGTAGGCTGCAAATCCACACCTCTCCTATATTTAAATCAAGAAATGATGATGTTAAAAATAAAATTTGAACTCATGCGGGAGATTTAATTATTGTACGAAGATGGTATAAATGCTTGTTGTAAAGTTTCATCGCTTTTGTGGGAAGAAAGACTAAATAAGATAAATTATGGATAGATATCAGACATCACACTTTTAATATTATTTATAAAATACAACTTTAATAGGTGAAATGCATTTTTTTTACAAAGAGGTACTAAATTTTTTGTCTTAGCTTGAAAACGTCAATGTTAAATTCTGAAATCGTCGTTGCTGCTTAAAATAAAGACGTGACAATTTTTTTCATTTTACATAAGTGCTTCAAATAATCAGCTGATCATAATAAGTAGCTTTAAAATTTCCAGGTTGTTTTTTTTAGCTTAAACCGACGTTTATTTTGAAAACTTCTTTTATTCCATAGTTAACGTATTTTCTTTTGCCACTTTTCATAAATAACACACTGTATATTCGGTTTGTACATTCTTCATGCGAAAAAACCATTTGTTTCCAAAATTTTGATATAAATCAATTCGACTCGACTTCACAAAAACAATAAATATAAATAAATTTTCTAATGTGTTTCTTCTGTTGAATTTTGGCACGTGAACTGGACTTCTAGAATCAGATTTGTCTTGGTTTATATATAGTTTGAGAAAAATTATATTTTATACGTTTGATGTTGAGATTTATATTTAGTTTTTTTTTCTTCCGCATATTGTAACAATTTACAAAGTTCAAACGGTGATAAATCTGAATCACTTTGTATTTTTATGCAAAATACTGACATCAAAAGTTTTCAATGACGAACATTAAACACTCCTAACAACATTATTATCTTCTAGTGATCATAATAACGAGCATTATCCACGAGGAATATAGTTTACAATATAAACTTACAGATATATTTTTCCAAAGTATTACTAGAATAGGTTTGTTCTTGGTAGCTGCACTGGAACTGGACCAGTGCAGGCCAGTTCATGAATGTAAAAAGATACAAAGAACGATAGTAATGCAGAGTGCAACGGATCAACAATTTGTATCGAACGTGTACACTTCCTGAACTAGTACAGCTACTAAGAACAAACCTTATGTTTGAAAACCGTGGTTTAATCATATTTTTTTAGGTTAGGTTACATTGAAATATCTTTATACATCGATTTAACATTTTTACCGAATTAATTAGACATATAACACATTTTAGCATAACATTTTGGACTAAAATTATCTGTTGTTACATAATTCCACATGATATGTATACGAGGTGCGGCAATAAAGTATCAGCTTCTGTATTTTATCCAAAATTATTACTTGTAATGGGAAATTCTTTAGAACAAACCTGCCATGAACTTCAAGCTTGAAATATAATTGAAATAGAGATTCAGTCTGCTAAACAGAGCGAATAACGCCACGTTGCCAGTTATCACTAAATTCTCGTAATTAACGAATATACACTAGTAAATAATAAGTTTTATTTTTATTTCTACAAGTATAATGAATGTTTTATAGTACAGTGGTGAACAAAAAACTGATTTAATGTTATTCAGACTAACCTGCTCGGCGGCTAATTGTTCTCTAGCTAATTGTAATTGAGCTAACGCAGCTTGTGTTTGTTGCGTTTGTTGTTCGAGTTGTTCTCGCATTAGTTGAATCTCGTGGTGAGTAGAAAGAGCGCTTCCTGCTGGAGGTAAACTCCCACCACTTTCTGCACTACCTGTCGTAATACCATCGCTGTGAGGTGAAGAATACATCTCTGCAGACGACTGTGAAAAAAATTTTCATACGTAAACAAAATTTATTTTGTAGATATGGTAAATCCAACTTAAATAACTTTCAAAGTTAAACTACAAAACTTTGAATAAGTTTTTTGTGAATCGATTATAAAGTTTAATGATCTCCGGCTTCCTTACAAGTTTGTGGGAAATTAAATTCCGTCTTTAAATCCCGAGGCCAGCATTTTCGAAGTTAAAGGGGTATTAACAGTTTTGTATGAAGCAGAAAAATTAAATAAAATTCATGGAAATAATGAATAATACAATTTCTTTTACTGGATAGCCACTTTTATCTATATAAGTATCTTTATGATTGCAAGGAAAGCGTTTATATGGGTAGATATGGCACATATCTTGGAGTAACACCTCCAAAAGTATTCCTCGTCCATTTTCTATTTGCTACTTTCTTCGCTGTTCTTTTGCATAGTTCCTTTAGAACTTTGGTGTACATTTCATTTTCCTAACAACAGATAACCATTGTTAATTGGAATGTATCACCCATGAATTGAGGTAGCTCCAAATCCTTAATCTGATCTTTTGCTTCGTCTGCTTTCGTTGCTCTGTGCTCGGTGCTTCGAGCGTCCTTATACTGAGAAAATATCAACACTGGCGGGTACAGAAGTGGCAAATTTGGTTTCTTCGGAATGCTAATCACCTGCTGTTTGTTTTTAGGAACTGCTCCTTGTTGGTTGTCCTATCGCGTTGTCTGTTGACCACAATGGTAGTGTGGTTAGGTTAGATCTTTTAGATGTGGGTTACTCATCAAATGAATTGTATAAAGTAAATTTGATGTATGTAATATCAAACAAGTGAAAAATTCCCAGTATATATTAATATGAAAACGAAAAAATGTACTTACCATCAGGTTACTTTTAGTGTTAGTATTTGGAGGCGGTGGTAGTATGTCAAGCTGAGTGGAAATTCGAGAGTTTTTACAATTTTCTAGATCTCTAAAGCTGCAGTCGTCTGGGGGTAAAGACATTCTGTCACTGGCACCTTCTGATAGTATGTCTAGAAATGAAACAGTATAATTCTATTTACCTAAACAAAATCGTTATTATATCTACGAGGATGGTCTCAGAATTACTTGGTCTGACCTAGAGATGGCGATAATTGCTTGAAAAACACCACCATCTTAGTTTGGAGACGCCATGTTGTTTGGTATTTGTTTGGCAGCCGATAATGGTGAGATTTTTCAGTGTGATACAATACTTTTATATGAAAGACGTTAGGTCAACTAATATACAAGCTGCACTAGATTCTACTCTGGGGGAGACTGCTCCTTCGTTATCAACAGTAAAATATTGGGTAGCAGAGTTTAAACAAGACGAAGACAAGCATCCCTGAGGTCGACCAATTGAGATAACAACTCCAGAAATGTTGAAGAAAATTCATAAAATGTTACTGGATGATCATCGACTGAAAGTGCGTGAGCTACTGGACCCAGTAGGCATTTTGAAAAATGCGGTACATCGCATATTAACCAAAATTTTGGACATGAGAAAGCTGTGCGCAAGATGGGTGCCGCGTTTGCTGATAATTGAACAAAAACCACCATCGCATGGTCGACCAAATGAGGTGACAACTCCAGAAGTGTATTATTTGGAAACTTGATGAAAAAAAAAACAAAACATAATTAGTTTGTTGATACGTTAAAATTGTTATAGTTTTGGTGGATGTATTTCGATTTGAAATTATGGATTAGGAAATAAAAAATGAACAATTTTCAGCATACGGATACGTTTGAAATAACAAAATTAATTATTTGCCAGAATAACGAACCATTTGTCAACGATGTAAATCCTACATGTCGGTCATAATCTTTATAAACCGAAAACGATCTACTAACTTGATAATCATATTGTTGTCTTAATTAAGAGTTCATCAAGAGATAAGCATGAGATAAAAGGTGAATATCAAGAGCTGACAGCCAAAACTATAATTAGACGATAAATTAGTTATTCATTCTATCACCTACAAGGTACTTCTTGAATTATCATTTAATTGTTAAAGTATAACGAATTTTCAATTATTTAGATCAACAGATTTGATATTAGTCATTCAATTTAAAAATAGTTTAGTTATTTTCATTTCATCGGGAAAGTTTTTCCATTTATTAATGATTTCCTTTGGGTTGAAAAGTAAACTATTAAACCATAACCACAAACAACATGAAAATTGTTTAATCTAGCCTATACAAAGTGTTAATTTGAAAACGTAACACCCCCAATATTTCGCCACCCAGTTTTTACGTCGTGGCGGTCATAAACACTTAAATACGTTGTTTTTATCAAAAATTTGATCAAAATTTTGGGTTTAAAATGCATAATATGCAATATTTTTTCAACATCTATTGTGACAACTGTTGTTCAGCTGTGTAGATCAAGTAGAGCACGGGGTCCAGCACACTACCCTGTGGCACTTCAGCTATTATAGAATGTAGCGATGAATATTCTTCTTGATAACTATCTCGGAAGAACATGTCAGTCGAATAAAACCTAAGTATTAATATCTGGAGGCATTTCAGCTTTTAGTTTTTATAGAAAGCCTGCATGCCATACTCTGTCAAAAGCCTGCGACACATCGAGGAAAACAGCGGAGCAGTAATTCCAGATCATTCCTAGTTAGTACAGACATCATTCTTTCAAAATGTAGTTCAGTCTTAAAACCGTATTGGAATCGAAAGTAATGAATTTCTTACATACACCCAGCAGCTCTTTGAGCTATGCAATATAAGTCTGGGTCTGCTAGACCAGGAAGTTTGCTATACATAGACCCTTTTGGTAGACTCTACTTGATATTACTCAGGCCGATGTGGGTGTCTCTATCAATCTTCGCAAAGCCTGCCTTGCAAGCAGACTGTTGCAACACCAAAAATTGCTTCCGGAACCACTTGTTAATCCAAATTTAATTACAGACATCTCATTCTGAAACAAGCGTTAATTGGACCTTTTTTTGATTCTGTTATGATAATATTGAATAGTATAAAGGCTGTCACCTCATCTTCTTCAGATCAAATTACATTTTTTTGAACAGTTCCGTTCTGGTTTCAATTTTTGATTATATGATATGATATTTCAAGTCAATTCTTTTACTAAATGATGGATTGGACAAGGTTAATACCTTAATCTACTTGTTATTAAGTTAGGTAAGCCCTTGATACCATCTTTTCAACCATACCTGTTGTGTCAAGCTTTTCTCTAGTCTCTCTTTATGTTGATTCAATCTCTTATTTAATGTGACAACTCTCATTGAATACTTTATTCTATTCTAATAATAATTGAGATCATGATTCAATATTACTCCTACGAAGCGACTACTATAACTCACAGTGAGGATTATCATCCTCATAGTTTCATTTGTCAAGGAAATTAATTTGTATTGCAACGACTATAAACACATTAATCAACATGGTATAGAACAGACTACAGATTATTTAGTTTTGCGGGATAATTTTTCAAATACTCATGGTATTTGTAACAATCTGTTTTTCATTTACCAACAAGCCATTACACAGTATCGTTTTTATTTACTTTTCATTCAATTTATGTTTATATAATATGTAAATAAGAAATTTTTTTGACTTTTGTGTCCAAACATCGTGGAAATTGTTTGGCGGAAAGGTATTCGATTCCAGCGATGAAATCACTTACCTCTTTTTTGCTTATCACTAGTTATATCACTGAGACGATCGCTGAGTAAGTCTTGAGTAAGCGTATCCTGTTCATCTTGATCCTGCTCGGGATTATTCAACGAAAGTTTATGGCACACTTCGAAAGCTTGACCCACAGTACGCACTACACGCATAGCTTGGCTCTGAAACGAAATATTATGATACATTTTTCCTTGTCAATCATTTTCAGCTTCTACATTCTTAGGTATATTCGTGTTTCATTTATGATGATTCTTCTATAACATGTGCAGTAAAAGAAAAGTGGTAAAACGTTTATGAAGATTTAGATTATCAAAGGGATTACAATTGTTCAAAAATCTATTCCATTCTATGAATTTACTAATTTATTTTCCATTTTATGGTAATGTTTTCAGCTAAACTCGCAGGTACCAAGAGCAATGGTACGTAATTTATCTTAGTAGTTCTTATATGATCGAATTTTTGAGGTTATGTCGCCTCGTGACTACGCAATAGGATCGATTCATGAAATGAGTGACCTTCAGTCACCATTTTGTTTATATATACATGCACAATAGACCATACCAATCAAAAGATTGGAAAGTTTAACCTTTAACTCTAAAAGGAATCAGAAAATCGGAATATGCTAGCAATCAGTAAAGCCTTAGACAAAACTCTTGATTCTTGTTGCCTAACTTAACCTAACATAAAATCAATTTCTTATTTCTAAAGCCTTTAAATTTAGACACTCATTTTAATTTCTGTATAATACATCAATATTTTTGTTTGTATTGTCGAAATAATGTGTGTTCATTCAGTAGAGAGAAAAAGAAACTTAAACTTGAACTTGATAAATTAATTTTGGATGGTTCATTTAGAAATATATTTTGAAATGATATAATAAAAATAGAGTTGTCTGGCCATCATTAACAACAAGATTTTTCATATTTTCTTATCAATATATTCATAACACATATCGATCATATTAAATATAATTTGGGATACTTTTAACGTAATTTTAGTAGATTACCGACAATTACAAGTGTTTAAAGGTTCAAGTGAATCTACTGGTATCGGTATTTAAGATAATAAGCTTCATTTTGACGTTCTAAAAGTTGTCTCAAAAGTACCATATTATCTCGTGTCTGAGTCGTAAGTTATTCGAAGTGAAAGGCCACGAAAATGCGATTATCTCCGTTTCTATGGTTCCAATCACTTCAACACCTATTATGAAAATTAAAGATAAAAAAATTTTCCACAACTTTTGTCTCAACTTTTTTTCTGTAAGCTCAAGCCTTTTCGAGATAAAGAGCGGAAAGCACCCAGCGCTTAGGCATATACTGTAATACAAGATCAACCGTGAATCTCGGTGAATAATACCTTGTATATAGTTACTAAATCATTCAAATATTATCAACAATAAATAATTTGTATTATTTATTAGTTAATACATTGTATTGAATGATGTTTCGGATAAATATATAGATTGATCATCAACACAAAGATCGTCTTTATTACCGAATACAAAAATGGTTAAGACATGATTTGGAACCTCGAGAATGGGGCTGGGTACTTCAAAATGAGTTTCTGCAGCCAATAACTAAACTATTACCACCAGCTCAGTACAATATTTTTACGCTGCGGATGCAGAAAATCGGGCTTGCAATGCACTTTAGCTTGTGAACAATGCATTTGAAATTTTGAATTTCCCAATAGAGGATGATGAAGAAAAAGAAGAAAATTTATATTTTTGGACTTAAGATTTTTGAAGAATTTAAATGCCGAGATTCACGGTTGACCTCGTCTTACAGTATATATGTCTAAGCGCTGGAAGCTCTCCGCTTTCTATCTCGAAAAGGCTTGAGCGTACAGAAAAAAAGTTGAGATAAAAGTTGTGGCAAATTTTTTTGTCTTTAATTTTCATAATAGGTGTTGAGGTGATTGGAACCATAGAAACGGAAATAATTGCCAAAAACCGATTTTAGTGACCTTTGACCTCGAATAACTTACGACGCAGGCACGAGATAATTTGAGAATGTTGAGACAACTTGTAGAACGTCAAAATGAAGCTGTAGGTATACGAGTTTCCAGCTTATTATCTCAAATTCCGAGGTGAATTCTGTCTGTGGGCTTTACCTCTTCTAGCTTCGAAGTACCATAATCTTTGTCTATTGACACTAACAAAAGTGTTTAGAAGTTTTCTTTGGTTACTTGCACAAACGACAAAAGCTGTCGGGAGTTCCTGATAAAGACTAATTTGGAAGTCATGACATCATATTTATGGACACTTTACATTCCTTTAGAATGTTTATTGCCCACTTTCTACAAAGGTCTTCAAAAGGGCCAAGTTCAAAATACTTTTCTGCTATTGTAAGTCAAGAAGTCCTCTGTACCTTATATAGGATTGTTTTCTTAATTTTGGTTTGTATTTTTGGCCACCATATAAAAGCTACATAGCTTATGTTAGTCGTGACACGGATTTGTAAATCTAATTTATAATTTTTATTTTTAAGCTCCACCATTCAGCAGCAGTTGTTTAAAGCCTTAAGGCTTACTGTATAAGGGCTAGTTAGACGCCATTTCTGAGCGATTGTTAGAGTATCCGTGGTTAATAAGCAGTTTATACACCACTGAGGGCCATAATAATTGCGATTGTGATTATCCGTCTCCCAATTTTGCAACCATTGCTTCAGTTCCTAGACTGATATTGATAATGCCACTATCCAAGGTTGCAGGTTTCTTAGGTAATAAGATTGTTTCCGTATTTGATCTTAAAGTGTATTTTCACAATTCTGTAAAGTAATGATATTCTAAATAATAATATAGTCAGTGTCTTTTGTAATTACCTCCAAATCGCTATCATCGAAGTCTTCATCTCGTTGTAAACCAGCTTTAACAATTGAAAAAGGTGGCTTAGCTCCAGCTTTTTCAATAATTTCTCTAATATTCCTAAAGCTTCCACTTCTACTATTCTTCAAGTTTCCAATACCCAATGTATTATCAGTGAAAGTACCAATAATTTCTGGTACACGAAAAGATAACTTTTTCCTTGGTTTTTCTAATGCTAGTGCTTCAGTTCCGAGAGCAGCCTCACTACAAGAAATAATTTCCGTTTCTTCGTTTTCATTCGTGACTTGAATTTTGATTGGATAAGATCCTACAGAGTGTTGTTTCGACAAAGAACCAGGTTTACCGTTTGGAGTTTTACGGTGAGTATTGATGTATAGGTTATTCTCTGCTGATTTCTTTAAAAAATTTGCCAAATTCACTTGGGTGTTTGACTTGATGATTCCTTTTATAGTTTGGGTAGGAACGGTTGGATTTTTGTTTGATTTAAGGGCTTCGCTGAGGTTCAGAAGTTTGTTTCTTGCTTTTGTAAGAACGTCTTGTTTCTTCTTAACATCGCATTCCTCATTCTTGTCTTCTTTGACTTTTTTAATCATTTTGTAAGTCATTACTCTGCTATTGTGAAATTTAGTACAAATATATCAGCTGATTTCAAAATATATATATAGACAAAATTTCGGATCAAACAATTTATATTTCAAATATTTATTTTCAATGTACGTATTTAATTTTTTTTAATTGGTCACGTAGTAAATTATATCTGTATTTCAAAAAATATAAATTATTTTTAATTATGGAAACCATCCAAGTTTAAATATTATTCTACGTAAATCAAATTATAAGTTTATCTCAATACACAGAAATTGTTTTTCATTGTTGAATCTCGCTATTTTTTTCTAAAACTTTCATTAATTCATACCAGATTCCATAATTTTTATTTCAGTACAACTACAAGCTCATATAGAATGTCAGCAACAACTACCAACTTAGTAATTTCAATTTTATTGTAAACAATCGTAAGGTCAATACTTGTAAATCGGTCTTGACCGTAATATGGAAAAAGACGAAGAACATGAAATTGAAATTTATTTCATTTTGAAAACATAACAACCATTTGGATTTAATAATGATGGAATCAAAACGTTTGTTTGAATAAAATCTATAAGTACGTATTGTTATTCAAGTTTTGAGATATGGCAACACTGATGTGAATATGTCAAATCTGACATTGACAGCGTGAAGTTTGACAGTTTTTAAAGTGAACGTACTCAGAACGTGGTGTCATTCGAGTGCTTTTGTTTATAGATAGTTGAAACATTCGTCTTGGCTAAAAAATGGAATTAAATCGTGCGATAACTTTTTTATGACTTTGGACGTGGACTAAACCAACAGCAGTGTTCTGATGCTTCAACTTTTGGTGATGAAGCACTATCTCGAGCTATCGAGTTTTGCTGGTTTTGCGAATTCAATCGTGGTCGTACTTTACAACAAGATAAATTTCGTGAAGGTCGTCCAAAATCGGCTATTGTGGCATAAAACATCGCAGCTGTGCGTTAACTTGTAAAATTGCTAGAACATCATGTGATATACCGTGAAATTCGTACAAAAAAACTCGTTTCGATTGGTACAAACAAAATTCAATAATGCACTTTTTTGTTCTCCATACTAATTACAAAATTAAGTTTTTCACCACGAATTTGTTACAAATTAGACGGGGTGTTGATGATAAATTAGAATATCGATAGAAGCGCCAAGAAATTTTACAAAAAAACGATTTTAATACTGATAAAGATGTCATCAAATTCGTTAAAAAAGTAATTAAGGAAAAGTTGAAGAGTTGAACATCAAAACGTCTTTTGTAGAATCAGAAAAATGTGTCAGTGGTCTAAATAATTTTATATGAAACCTAGAATGTTGCTATATCAATAAATAATATCCATCTATATACATGGTATGATCAAATTCATTCGACCGGATTGGTGCTTTCAAACTGAGCGCGTAAATCGAATCGGTACAATTTTTTTCTAAGTTGGTACAATATTCGTGTGACATTTCAAATGTCAATTATATTGTAGAAGTGTTTTGAAGAGTGTGTTTTCAAGATCGCAATTATTTGTGTGGAACAAAACTTTGAGTGAATGTCTTGAAGCCGACAGATAGCTCGAAACGTCTCTTCTGAATCTACCTACTACGAGGTATTGAATATCAGTGATGATACTCGCAACGTACCGTTTGATACGGCAACACTGGAAGCATTCGTCTGGGATAGGCAACAGAGCAAGACGTTTAGTACGTATTTGAAATCGAATGTGTGCGTTCTAAAAACTAGTGACAATAATTTAGAGTAACGGAGAGAGTGTTTTTGACCAGTTCTCAGAAATTCCAGTGGTTTAATGTACAAGGAGCCCGACGTCTTCAACTCATAGTTGAGGATAGGAAAGATGGTAAAGAAGAATAATGTACAAGAGTCAATGGAAGATAAGCAAATCGGTGGAAGGATTATCCATCGAAAATTTCCGAGAAATTTCTATTCAGATCGTCGGTGTATCAAAATGATCAGTTAAATTATATTCATGCCAACGTTTATTAGATTTTGATATTAAATTGAGGATAAGAAAGTTTTATTTTATTTTAAATTAAAAACTCATCTAATGAGACATTAGGAAACAATCAAATGGTTGTAATAATCAGTAACCGAGTAGCTGAAAGTGATTGCAGAATCGTTATGAGAAGTGTAGTTTTCAAGCTAATGACTTTTATATTACAAGTTATAAACAGCAGAAATCCATCATTCAATCATTATTTAACACCAATATTTCTATAAACTATCGATGGTTAAGAAAGGGGCTTTTCGAAAATTACCATCCGGGTTTAGGAGGATCGATTATCAGCTGATTGATTAGATCACGGTTTCCGAACGTCTCGTTCAATTTTTGGGTGGGCAGTTTCCGAAAAACAATGCCCTTGATCCGGGTTAGTTTGTCACAGAAAATTCCCAACATTGTGATACATTTTGAAACGAAGTAAAGACCCATGAAAAATACTGTTTTCTATGGTAAAATTGTTTTGTATATCAGAGAACAACTAGGACGTTTTTGAATATTAATAAATTGTGAAATCAGATTTTTTGTAACGTTTTGAATGAAAATATTTTCATTTTGTTCCAAGTGGAATCAATATGGGAAGTTTGGACAAGAAATGGTTCTCAATTCAACTTATCGACTAGTACACGGTTTTATCAAATTTATAGGTTATGGAACTAAACATTTTGTTCAAAATGGGTTAGCTAATATAAGACTATAGATGATGTAAAATATTATGAAAATTGTTTAATAAAAGCTAAATTTTTGTGTTATATCATTTATTTAGAACCACGTGGTTGAAGTAAAAACATGTTATATAAAACTGTATAATCTTTACAAGCTTTTAAATTACAATTTTTCCGAAAATAAAGACAAAGTTAGTTTTCTAAACACCAAAAACGACTAACTAGACGTTTTAAAATCTATTTCCTCGTTATATATGAAAATGAATTAAGTTGTTTGAAATTTTTCTATTATTTTTTCATTATATTTATTTCTAAACGTCTCGAATAATGTGCATTAAATAAATATGAAAACAAACCGTTCCAATAATTATTTAAAATAAAATCAGCTGATATGTATTGTGGTAAAAATTCACTATTGATGATATATCACATGTTTATAAAATAAAAACGAACATTTCGCACACAATTTTTCACTACACACATGTTGTACAAAAAAAATTCCGCAAACTTGTTTTTCCGAAAATTGTTCTTCGAGATAGAGACGTTCAGGTGGCCGTGGATAACCGATTATAAATGACGGAGCGAGAAAGCGTCGCGGCGCCATAACGAATTCGCACCTTTATAATATACACTCGTTTATTTTTGGATTTTTGTCTATATTGGACTCAAGGAAAATTCGATTGGAGTATATTTAAAACTTTTCGTATTCGTAGTACGTTGACAGTTGTAAAATAACCAGATGCAAGTTATTTTTATACGTTAAGAGTTATTTCACGCAAATGAAAATATTATTATGGTTAGGAACGTAAAAATAAAACTATCATCAGATAATATCATGACACCATCAACTGCTGAATAACGTAGTGCCATCTATGAGTTCTTAGTCAGACGTAGAAAGAAAGGTCATAAATAAAAATGCGTTATTTCCACACACTTTTCAAAAAATCTCACTAAACCTTCTATTCCAATATAACAACATCAAGCATGTATAGAGTCTTACTCCTTAACTCGGCCTTCGGCTTTGCGAACAAAAAACAGACAAACTGGGCCAGATCTGGGCTATATGGTGGGTGTTCAATCTCTGTGAAGCTTCATTCGTCTTCATTTCGCCTTGGAAACCGAGGAGTGTGGACTAGAACATTGCCATGAAGCTAGCCTAAGTTCCTTATAAGTCAGAGCCAATTTCTCAAAGTCAAAATATTGTAGCCCTCATTTTTTTTGGTGTTTTTCGTGATTCCTTTTGTCGCAGGAGCTTCCGTACGTTCATTTGAACCCATAATTTTTGTCTTTTTAATCGTATATTGTATCAATTACGGCATTTTCAAAGCGTTTTTTACTTCATACTCGTTCTATATCATACAGGGTTTACCAAAATGTAATCACATAACGGGTACATTCGAAATTATCGTTTCGATTGGAATATATCGAAATGTCAGGTTTTATTAATTTTTTTTTAATGATTTTCTATGTAAATAAACTTGAAATCGTGATTAATTGTTAAGAAAAACATATAAAAAGGTCTAAAAAGTAAAAATTTTAAAAAAAACATTGTCTAATGGTATATGTCGATAAAAAGTACATAGGGTTTAAAAAATGAGTTTTGTACACTGGAAAACATACTTTCCCACGTGAACTTCATCAATTCTTCACCCTTCATTTTGTAATTATACAGGGTTTGTGAGAAAAATAATACATCGCTTGTTTATTCCATAATTCTGGTATTGTAGTGATTTTTTTTTCGGTGTAGTTTAATCATAATTTTTGTCTTTTTAATCGTATATTGTATCAATTACGGCATTTTCAAAGCGTTTTTTACTTCATACTCGTTCTATATCATACAGGGTTTACCAAAATGTAATCACATAACGGGTACATTCGAAATTATCGTTTCGATTGGAATATATCGAAATGTCAGGTTTTATTAATTTTTTTTTAATAATTTTCTATGTAAATAAACTTGAAATCGTGATTAATTGTTAAGAAAAACATATAAAAAGGTCTAAAAAGTAAAAATTTAAAAAATAAAACATTCTCTAGTAGGTATATGTCGATAAAAGGTACATAGGGTTTAAAAAATGAGTTTTGTACACTGGAAAACATACTTTCCCACGTAAACTCCATCAATTCTTCACCCTTCATTTTGTAATTATACAGGGTTTGTGAGAAAAATAATACATCGCTTGTTTATTCCATAATTCTGGTATTGTAGTGATTTTTTTTTCGGTGTAGTTTAATCATAATTTTTGTCTTTTTAATCGTATATTGTATCAATTAGGGCATTTTCAGATAGTATTTTACTTCATACTCGTTCTATATCATACAGGGTTTACCAAAATGTATTCATATAACAGGTACATTCGAAATTATCGTTTCGATTGGAATATATCGAAATGTCAGGTTTTATTAATTTTTTTTTAATGATTTTCTATGTAAATAAACTTGAAATCGTGATTAATTGTTAAGAAAAACATATAAAAAGGTCTAAAAAGTAAAAATTTTAAAAAAAACATTGTCTAGTGGTATATGTCGATAAAAAGTACATAGGGTTTAAAAAATGAGTTTTGTACACTGGAAAACATACTTTTCCACGTGAACTTCATCAATTCTTCACCCTTCATTTTGTAATTATACAGGGTTTGTGAGAAAAATAATACATCGCTTGTTTATTCTATAATTCTGATGTTGTAGTGATTTTTTTTTTCGGTGTAGTTTAATCATAATTTTTGTCTTTTTAATCGTATATTGTATCAATTAGGGCATTTTCAGATGGTATTTTACTTCATACTCGTTCTATATCATACAGGGTTTACTCAAAAGTCCTATAATTGATCAGGTGATCTGTTTGGTTTTCGATTGGTTAAATATCTTCTCGACTTTTACGTTGCTGCCAATATTTCAAAATAAAAAATGATGTAAATCAGTGGTACCAACACAAATCACGATACAACAAGGTGGAATTCACATCAAAACGCGAAAAGTCAGCTGATCTGATTGATTGGAGCTCAAATGCAAATAGATTTTTCCATTGTAACTTGTATGCGATAAATTTCTTATAAATTAGTGGTGTTAGATCTTAATTGTTAGCTATTTGAATCCATGTTATTTTAGCTAATTATTAATTATTTTGGTTCCAACAAATGGATCTTTTTGTTTTTCGATCATACTAATACTCATAATTACCGACTGATTAGTGTTTATATCATATAATTTTTCCAAATTTTTAGTGGTAACGGGGCAGAGCACTATCAAAAAAGCTATAATTTTATGACCTTTTTTCTATTTTTCACGTTTTTGAACTTGTTTTTAAGATTATAAAACTTATTTTCTTTTAATATTAAAGGGTTTTCCAATAAGAGGTGTTATTTTGTACAGCCCGCTATTTCGGTAAATGTCACTTTTGAAGCTGTCTTTTTTTGACATTTGACAAGTAGAAACTACGCCATTAATGAAAATGGAACGATACACGCTTCAACAACGCATTGAAATTATTAAAATTCACTACAAAAATGGTGAAAGTTTGGCAGAGACGGTTCGTAAAACTAAAACATTTTTGGGTCGACGTGAAGCACCTTCTCGGACCGCAATACAGAAATTGGTGGAAAAATTTGAGCTGTTGGGACAAGTTAGTGATGTGAAGAATAAAATCCGTGCACGTCGCTCAAGAACAACTGAGAATATTGCTGCAGTAGCCCAAAGTGTTGAAGAAAACTCAGGTTTGTCCATTCCTCGTCGTTCTTTGGAATTAGCCATTCCACAAACGTCATTACACCGTATTTTGCATAAAGACTTGGGTCTTAAAGCCTATAAAGTTCAGTTAACAGAAGAACTCAAGCCGGCCGATCATCAACGTCGTGTCTTTGCTGATTAGGTCCTTGAAATGCTTGAAAATGATCCGGAATTTCATCGAAAAATCATCTTAACTGATGAGGCCCGTTTCCACCTTGGTGGTTACGTCAATAAACAAAATTGTCGAATCTGGGGCTCGGAAAACCCAAGAGTTATTGTTGAAAATCCTCTCCATCCTCAACGCGTGATTGTTTGGTGCGGTTTATCATCTGGCGGTGTCATTGGACCTCACTTTTTCGAAAATGAGGCTGGAGCAACAGTTACTGTGAATGGATTGCGCTATCGAGAGATGATTAATGATTTTTTATGGCCGGAATTGGATGGTATTGATTTGGACAACGTTTACTTTCAACAAGACGGCGCTATGTGTCACACAAGCAACGAAACCGGACCGTGTTATCTCTCGAAGAGGTCATCACAATTGGCCACCGAGATCTTGTGACTTAACACCTTGCGACTTTTTCCTTTGGGGCCAACAAAGAAAGATAAGGTCTACGCCAACAGTCCAGCATCGATTCAAGACCTCAAAGATGGAATTCGTGAGGCTATCGAGGACATAGGGCAGCCGCTTTGCAATTTGGTTACGGAAAATTTCATGAAAAGGATATGGTCCTATAAGCGCAGTCGTGGCGGCCATTTGGCTGATGTTGTAATGAGCATTCGATCATTTATCTCAAAAAATGACATTTTTCTTTGAATATCAAAATAACACCTCTTATTGGAAAACCCTATATATAAATTCAAAATTTCCAGCTATAGATCTTATTACCCGATAATGTTTTTTACACAATAAGTTTGATAATGAATTAATTTTTTGCATGATATCATTTTTTACCACTAGACCATAATTATAAACAACCGCATTAGTTATACCAACCTCCCAACATTTGTCTAGATTGTTATTTAAAAGTAATTTGCCAGAATGTCAGTAATGTTATTTAATTCTTTAATAGTTAGTTACTCAAGCAGAGTTACAGTTAGGTTCGCCAATCCTTGAAATGCTGTGATAACTTCGGGTTTGTGTTCATTAGATTAATGTGTCTATAAACTTGAGAAGAAATAAAAACCAAATCGCGTCAAGGTACATATAACGGAGATTAAAGAAATGGTTGGTGATTTTTTAACAACATGATTTGACAGAAAATTTTCCAACAAAAAAATTTTTCTTTTCTGGTAAAGCGGAAAAAAATAAGCGAAACTCGATATTAGTACGGGTAGGTAAACTTAAGGAGAAGGAAAAATGAAGAAAATAGATTGGCTAGTGATAAAAAGTGATCGAAAATAAAATCCTAGATGCTACAGAATGTAAATTATTGAAAATACTACACAACCACAATAAATCTCAAATATATAACACATCACTTAAAAAGTCGAGTGATTAACAAGAAAAAACACAGTTTTTTGACAAAAATCGATTTTATTCATTCATTCCAACGCTTTTCCAACTTCACGATTCTATGCTTCAGTTTCAGTAATTGCTTCTACATCTCAGCTGAATTTCTCACCGACGAACACTTTTTTCATATCAAAGAATAGCTAGTAATCGCTGGGGGGGGTCAGATCTGGACTATAGGGTGGATAAGGAGGCATTTCGGAGAGTAATCCGTTCATTTAACTATCGTTACCATCGACTTGTGAATCGGTGCATTGTCTTGGTGAAACAATGGTTGTTTCTTCGAAATATGAAGCCGTTTATCATCGATTTTTGCAACAACTCTATGTAGTATTCGCTATTGATTGTTTCTCCCTTTTGGAGATAGTCGATTGACTTCGCATTCGAAAATACTGAAGCCAAAACCTTCCCAGCTGACTGTTGTGCATTTGGACGCTTCGGACGTGGTTCACCGGCTGCATTCCACTCAGATTTTGATCACTTTGATTCCGGATTGAAGTGATGGATACATGTTCCAACCATCGTCACATATCGGTGCAAAAAATCTGATTTATTACGTGTAAATATGTCCAAACACGTATTGGTGTGACGGCCAGGAATGCAGCAGGTGATTGGTGTGCAACGAAAATTCATCGAAAAAAGAGTCGAGGCGAGAAACATCAAAATGGTCGAATTAATGTTCATGATTGAACAAGTTGACAAATCGGTTAGGGAAACTGGAATATCCAGCATAACTGAATTATAGAAGGAATTTCCGGAAGTTACAAGATCTCTTTTATATTTTATCGTTACTGAACAGCTAGGATAGAGAAAGTTTGCGCTCGCTGGGTCCCAATAATGTTGACTGACAATCGCGAAAGTGATTAAATGGGTGCAGCTTTTCATTTTCTTGGCTGTTAGAATACTAATGAAGAAGATTTATTTAAATTCATTGTGACAACACACAACATATTGGATACACATAACTTCTCCAACAAAATTCAACAACCGTGAGATTGTGGCAACTGTTTTTTGAGACCAAAAAAATGTAACTCAAAGAACCCTTCAGCAAAGGATATTTTCAAAGGCGGGTGATTTTATTCAAGCAGGCGCTTACACTGATTGATTTCACTTTTTACATACCATCGGAGGTTGAAAAGAAAACAACCCTATATCAATATTATTAATAGATTGACTTACAACGGATAATTCTTCCAAATATACTAATCAACTTATTTTAGTAACGGCCAGTGCATGTCTCTTTATTAAATTAATGATTTTGATTTGGCAATCTTACAATTCAAGTGACGTATTTTGGAAGAAATGATGACGTTCACTAAAAAAAATTTGTATCCAAGTTCGCCAATGTCTGCCAATTTACGGCAAGGTTATTAGTCGACGGGTAACTATATTTTTTAGACTAAAACCAAGCGTATAGTCTTTTTTCTAATTAGAACATTAGTCACCAAGTTTTTATCAAATTTTAACAAATAAAACAAAGTTTTAGCTCCTTGAGAATTCTGTTAAAAATGCAGACTTTTCAATTCTCCGTTCCAATACAAATAGAAAGTAAAAAACTGACATCCCTTGATACGGGAAAAAATAAGGGTTCATTTCGTACCTGTTCTATTTATATATTTTCAGTATCAAAGTTTTCCTTTTATTGTGACATAATTTCCATTTGTTTTTTGTCGTGTTAGCGCCCTAGGTGTTTCCAGAAGAAAAGGTAGTTTTCTCTTCGCACACGCTCATATTTCAAATTTCATAGTTTTGTTTCTCGCGGGCATATAGAGGACAATTCAGATTTTTTGTAGCACAATTTCTGGCATTGACATGAGATTCCCACTTTACATTTTTATTACTGTACTTCCTTGTTACATAAATAGCGATCGCTGTCATTTTCACTTTCAACGAGATGGATTTCGTATTTTCAAAACGGATATTTTATATCGAAAGTGCATCTAATAAAGTTGGAATTTTATTTTGATTCGTTTAATGTCAAACATGATAGCAGTTGGGTAATGTTTAATTCAATATGATTTCCTTCATTCATTTTGTATGCATAAACTTATTCTCTATTCTATTTCTAACTTGAAGCATCAGAAAATTCCGGGGAAGTTTTAAAGAAATCCTCATTCCTACGACTAAAGTAGGGAGTAATTCCCAAAAGATCATCTTGAAATTTTCGCCATAGTTTGTCCTTGATTAGAGGAAATAATCTCTACAAGGATTTTCACTGACAAAATTTCGTTTGTCCCCCAGTTTCCTCAAAGTTATAACAAAAATTTTGATTTTGTGAAACAAAGTTTTAAATAGAAAAGGAAACTCATGAAAAGCTCTACAAAAAAAGCTTTATACATCATTTATGTGAAATTTCTTTTGGCTGTTGTAACCCAGGATCAAATTGACAATTTTTTTCATGGACAGCATCGCACGCCTGTTACAGAGAGGGTAGCCACCTCTTTTTTACATACTTGGAGCAGATCTTCTAATCAATGACAAGCTTTGACAAAAAATTCAGTAAAATCAATGGGTTGATAATGGAATTTTATCCAATGACACCAGTTATAAACAAAGTGTCCCAAACAGGAAACTGTCCCATTATTTGTATTAAATAAAATATTTAGATTGATTTTGACTTCTAATAGTTTTGTTCCACAGATTTTAATGTTTTGTTACAACGTAACTCGTGATAGTAGTTGTCATGAAGATTAAACAACTCGCGAGGGAAGATGGTGGAACTCGGGATCTTAATTATGAAATGAAAAACAAAACCAAAATATTTATTTACAGTGTATTTAAGTAAAAAGTATTTTACAGTCTAAACACTTTGGACAGTACTTAAAAGTGCCATCCATGTAAAATGCTGACGAGTTTTTCAAACAATTTAAATTCATTCCAGATCCAAATGATATTAGTTAAATCATTTTCCAAAGAAATGAATTCTCTTCGGTCAGTTCTTAAAAGATCTGTATCATTTATAAAATTGTGAATTTAGGTTAGGTAATCTAACCTAGCTTAACCCAACTGAATCTAACTTAACCTAATATCGTCTAATATAACCTAACCTAAGCTAAATGATTCAGAAATTCTAGGTTTCAATTTTTGTTGTTTCAAATTTATGACGTGGGTTAGGTACTGAATTACAGGTATTACCTTGATGAATAACAAGTTGTATTATGTACTCGGACTCTCTTTTCGTTTACCTGTCACTTGTCACCTGTCACCGATCCGGGTTGGCGTGTGCTTATCTCAACATTGAATACATCTAAATATTCTGTATGTTTTTCTTTACCGTATATTTTGGACACAATTTTTTGTATTATAAGAAAATCCACTTTAAAAATTCTATTTTTGAAAATAAAACTAGTCGCAAGTGAGTACGTTAGATGGAAATTCAACTTTAAGTTGGACCAAGAGCAACAATGTTTAGGTGGAGAATAGGAAACCAGTTTCTGTTTGTTATTTCCCAATATTTCGAAAAAAATTAAATTTAATTAGATTCAATAATAAAAAGTGGAAAATATCCACCAAATAATTCATTAATGATACATTCACTATATAACTGTACACTGCCAAGATTTCGAGACATAATTCGTTGGAAATGTAGCCAAAGGAATGTACAACTTAGTTTCGTACCGAACTTTTCACGTGTACGAATAGATACTCTTGGATAAATTCCAAATATGTTTGCCGAAATTACCCGTCCCTTCGAAATATGATGCGTCGCTTGTGAATATTCTAACAATCTATTTAACTGGACCGTGAATCAATTATTAATTTGGGTCGAAGGTGCCAATCCCGATAATCGTTTTAATCAAAAGACTTTCCAATTTTTTTAAACTTTTAATTCGATCATTTCAATACGTCCAAGCTTTATTTCATTTTTATATATTATTTCAAAACTATTATAATTACAAGCCATAATCGGCGTCGCTTCCCGTAGGGCCCTACTTGAAATTATCGATCGAAATGTCTTTAAGACGTCATCTGTTTACGTCGCCTGTCATATCTAGTAGATTCAGTTTAACGAGAAAGTTTTGAGGCGTTTTAGAGAAGAAAAAAATATCTTAGAGGACGTGTGGTAACAAACAGTGTAGCCAAGATCTTTAAAAGGTCCTTGAAGTACTTGGTTTGACCTAGAGATGGCGGTAGTTGCTTGAAAAGTACCACCATCTTAGTTTGAAGACGCCATGTTGTTCAGTGTTTGTTTGGCAGCCATCAATAGTGAACGTTTTCAGTGAATTTGTAAACATGGAAAAAATTAGTCCAACCAATATAAAAGCTGAACTAGATTCTATTTTGGATTTGCTTTTTCTTTATCAACAGTAAAATATTGGGTGGCAGAGTTTGATCGAGGTCGTTCAGCTGGTGAAGACCATCATCGTAGTGGTCGACCAAATGAGGTAACGACTCTAGAAATCCACTGGATGATCGTCGATTGGAAGTGCGCGAGGTAGCATAAGTAGTAGGTAGTTTAAAAAGTCTGAAAACTGCGACATGAGAAAGTTGTACGCAAGATGGGTGCCGCATTTACTCAAAATGAAACCAAAAGAGCGTTTTGAAGATGTTTCCATCGAGTTTTTGGCAATGTTCCACAGAAATAAAGCCGAATTTTCATAACAATAGACTGAAAAGGGAGAACCGTCTCCAAAGAAGACAATAATGTGGAATAATAATAAGCAAAACCGGCAGTATTTGGCTAAAAAGATAGTGTCAAAGCCAAAACCTGCATCGACGAAATTAACAAATCTATTGAGAACATAGAGAAGAAGCTACGAAAAAAGAAAAGATCGAAAGGAATGGAAAATTTTAAGGAATAAAGAAACTAGACCCCCAAGTCTTACATCCGTAATGGTAGGTGGACGTGAGGATTAAGTATTTTAGTTTCTACGGGGTTTTTTCTTACAGTACGAAAGTTGTAAATAAGTTATTAGCAGCATCAACGACTAACAAACTATTTTTATCGTGTAGGTCTGTAGGTTAGCAATAAATCTATAGTGTTGAAAATAAATGAAGCGGTGAATTTATGTGGTAATAAATATTTTCACGGAACACAACATCCAATACTATAATATGAGTAAGTATAACAAAAACCATAATTCCAATTTTTACTGGTTTATATATAAGATTCGTTATGTATCCCAAAACCGAATAATGATTCATGATATTTGACAAAGATTTATTCATGAAACCAAATACGGAGATCAAACTCATTTTTATGTTTCTTCTATGCGAAATTGAGGGAGTGTAGAGCCATTTTGAATATTATTTATTCATTTATCTAACAAGTTATCAGTTTATACTCGTATGCGTGAATAAATACGGAAAATTCATCGGTAAATTTTTGAAAAAACAGCTCGTGGTGGTTGGAATTCACTGAAAACCAGTTATCTCCACTCGTGGACGAAGTTTTTTAACAGTTTTTTGAGCTTATTATCATTAAACTAAGGTTTTTTTCCTTCCTTATCTCCTATCTTCCTTATTTAGTCCAAGCGCTTTCTTCATGATTTTCTTCACTTGATAGTACTTTGATTGTAAGAATATTACGTCCATGCAACGTAACTACTCTATGAACTTGTTCCACGTGCCATTTTTTTCATGAAAACCCAATAGACGATGAGGAATAATGTTTTTGTTAGTATTGGTTCCATTTGTTTCAAGTTTTTGACTTGACATGACTTGATTAACAAGAGGAACCGTCGGTGATATTCGTACTGAACACACTGTTTACACTACACTAACACTCACGATTACACCGTTTGACAACGTGCAGGTGCAGTACCCACAACCTCTACCAAGCACGAAAATATTGTCCACATGTTTTGTGAAAACCCAATAGATGATGAGGAATAATGTTTTTGTTAGTATTGGTTCCATTTGTTTCAAGTTTTTGACTTGACATGACTTGGATTAACAAGAGGAACCGTCGGTGATATTCGTACTGAACACACTGTTTACACTACACTAACACTCACGATTACACCGTTTGACAACGTGCAGGTGCAGTACCCACAACCTCTACCAAGCACGAAAATATTGTCCACATGTTTTGTGAAAACCCAATAGATGATGAGGAATAATGTTTTTGTTAGTATTAGTTCCATTTGCTTCAAGTTTTTGACTTGGCATGACTTGGATTAACAAGAGGAACCGTTGGTGATATTCGTACTGAACACACTGTTTACACTACACTAACACTCACGATTACACCGTTTGACAACGTGCAGGTGCAGTACCCACAACCTCTACCAAGCACGAAAATATTGTCCACGTGTTTTGTGAAAACCCAATAGATGATGAGGAATAATGTTTTTGTTAGTATTGTTTCCATTTGTTTCAAGTTTTTGACTTGACATGACTTGATTAACAAGAGGAACCGTTGGTGATATTCGTACTGAACACACTGTTTACACTACACTAACTCTCACGATTACACCGCCTGACAACGTGCAGGTGCAGTACCCACAACCTCTACCAAGCACGAAAATATTGTCCACGTGTTTTGTGGTGCAAGATCTATGCGTGACTATTAAAAAAATAGCTGAAGATAATGATAACAGATCCACACAAGCGAGTTTATTTCGAACAAAAGATGTTAAGTGTAAAATCGAATTAAAATTTAAATTCGACTCGTTATCCAAATGTTCTTTTCGATTACGAAACCATCTGGTTTATTATCTTAAAACAGAATTTAATTACTGTTATATGAATAAAGCATTTTTCGCTTTGGCTTATAATTAATATTCTTTTGTGAGTTTTCCCCGAAAACATTCCAGTGTTTTTGTTTCTTTGTAAGCAGAGAACTGATATTTCATCTTGTTATAAATTGATGTAAAATATCAATACTAAATGGAATTGAAAGTGACCATAAAAAATATCAATGAAAAAACAGTTATATACGAGGGTTGAAATAATAATACAATAATACAACTCATAATTTCACATAAAACAACCCAGTAGATTAATATTTTTATAATTTAGATCTACAGGTCTTCCAGGATCCTTGGTAACTATAATTTTACATCGGGAAGTAACATAAAACTAACCCAATAGATTATTATCCATATAATTCAGATCTACACGATCATTGACTTCGATCTTCACACTATTCTACTCCGTTTTCTTAAATAGTTGGCACCTTCTCTTTAATCAATCATTCCTACCTCATCTATATTCCGCTTAACTTCTTTTTACTTCGGACGTTCCCTTTTTTTTTCCACAATTTCCTCTCCAGCACCATTATTGCAATTTACTGCTTGGGCATGGTACCTTTGAGCTCCAACTGTTTGCTTCGATATGTTTGATGGTGTTTCCATCGCTATGTTACTTTTAAAAATTCTCTTGTCCATCCCAATCAGTTACTATTTTAAAAGCAATATTTATAACAAACAGCCAGTCAAGTCCACTGTTGGGAACCATCCTTTTAAGCCAAGGTGTTGGTGGATGGGAATCTTCTCTAGGTCTTCACTCAAATTTTTGGTCTGTTCTGGCCACGTGGCCCACACAGTTCCATTTCAAGTAAGTTGTTCTTGAAATAACGTGTTGGAAAAACGTGTAGTAACTGTCATCCAACTGGGAACCATCCTTTTAATATCGTTAAACCAAGGTGTTGGTGGATGGGAATCTTCTCTAGGTCTTCACTCAAATTTTTGGTCTGTTCTGGCCACGTGGCCCACACAGTTCCATTTCAAGTAAGTTGTTCTTGAAATAACGTGTTGGAAAAACGTGTAGTAACTGTCATCCAACTGGGAACCATCCTTTTAATATGTTAAACCAAGGTGTTGGTGGATGGGAATCTTCTCTAGGTCTTCATTCAAACTTTTGGTCTGTTCTGGCCACATGGCCAGGTCAGTTGTTCTTGAAATAACGTTAAACTTTAACGAGTTATGAATGGTTCATTCTTCTCAAAGGTTTGATTTAATGTAAAAGGATTAGTTCGTTACCAAAATATCCAAAAATCCTTACCTTTTTACTAGATTTGAAAACAGCACATTTGAATACGTTAGAGGATCCGTCTCTGGCTATATAACTAAATATTTTGAGATCTTGAGAATCGTGGGACACGTAAAAAACTCTATAAATCGGATGGTTGAGGATGACCGATTTTCCATCGTCCAACCAGTTTTTTCTCTGGAACAAAAATTAGTTGTATCAAATTTACACACTGACGACATTTTTTTTTATATTTATACGTGAGGTGCAATGATATTTTCATTCAAAAATAACAAAATTACATCTTCTATAAATCGAGAACATGTGAACTTTTTTCTTCAAGTTGTAAGATAGGTAAAAAAAGAAAACTCAATTTTTCTGATGATTGGAGATGAAATTATCCATTTCGATCAGGTTTCTGAAAAAAAAAACACTTTTCCACTTTCCAACACTGCTGAAATAACCCCGAGAAAATAATTCCTCTATTGACAAACAATAAATTTGAAGCATTTCTCAGCATGCTTCAGAAATATGAAAATTGCAGAGCAGCTTTAGTATTTGTCAAAAATCCTCTAAATACTACAATAACCGAGTTCAAATTTCACCCTTTTCAAATTGATATTGGTAGCTTCGAAATACAATTGGTGGATTTTGAAACTTTGTCTTTGTGTTGAATTTGAAGTATTGGAAAAGAAAAAATGCGATCTCAGTTCATAATAGAAGTAATTTGCTTCGAATGACCTGGAGAAGGAAAACATGATCATTTTCAAAGCTTGGAATAGTATTTCTGACTGTTATCGCAAACTACGCGCTCCTACGACACTCCACAGTTTTTGTCCACATCGAAAACTACACAATGTCATACGGCCTTTAGATTTAACGACTTCGCTCACTCAACAAAAAGATTCGGTTAATTTGACGAAATTATATTGACTGCTGACCACGTAAAACAACGAATTTATCGACATCCAGACCGAGAATCTAATTCGACATCAATTCCAACTGAAACTTGTAACTCTCAAAGCGGAAGCAAACGATAAAAGCAAAATCGTGTTTCCGCTCTTTGGAGTAAAAGTTAGAAATTGGCGTTTTAACACTACGTACCTTTCTTTTTTTCCTGAGTGTCACTTTTACCCCGTCTACGGAAACTTCTATTGTCACCTTCTTTTTCTTGATCCCTTTGGCTTTAAACTCGTACTGAAAAAAAAAGGATCAAATTGTTTTATTTATAGCGTTTTATTGTGCTTTTTGTGAAAGTTTTTTCGTTAAATACAAGAAAATAATGTCTCGAATTACTCGTTGCTGAAAAATACCCAGAATATTCATCAGAACATCCATTAAATTGAATTATACGGGACATCAAGCTTTACTGAAATGCCAGGCCGAAAACCATCGACTAAAAAATCCAAAACTTCTACACTTTTACAATAAATTTCTTGTAAAAGCACCCGATCGTATATTTCTCTTTACTAGTGTTGGGTTTTCCCCGGATTTGTTCTTGTTCAAATGGTATCCGGGGAGCGTGGAGGCGGGGTTCCATTTGTGGTCCGAATTACAAAATTTGGAAAATATGGAACCAAAAAATCTGAACTCAAACACGGTTTGAGAAGAAAGAAATAATGGAACTTCATCATCATCATCATCATCAAGCCTTTCAATACCATGTGGATTATAGCTATCGCTTTTGGCGCTTTGAATCCTTTTTTTATTGAGGTGGATTACTCCTCGCTTTCTAATTTTTATTTTCTTTATAGTTTGTCGTTTGTTTTGGCTGCTTTTGTTATTATTTTTCACAGTTCTCTCTCTCTATTTCTTTGTTTTGGAAGAATTGTTTGTGTTATCGTCGTCAACTACATCGTTTCGATATTAGTCAAGACAACCAAGATATTATAATCAAATATTATTTCAATTGCTTACTCGAATTCGCCGCATTGCTGCCACAATTTCAACTTTACTAGTAGGCCTTGGTACGTCCAGCATACCGATGTACTGAAATAAAAAGGAACAAAATATTAATTCATCATTTTTATATGCAGTTTTTAATAAAAAGAACATCTATTTATGTACTAGAAAATTTGTAGTGATTTCTACAGTTTGAACGTGATTTGAACCTACGACTGGTGAATCCGGAGGTTGATGTCTTAACGAACGCAATTAAAGTGGGTGGGATATACTAACAGCAATAAATCACAAAGGAGAGTTACAAAGAAGATCGCAAACGAATTCTCATACAGGTGAAACTAATAAAAGCGTGTTGACAATACGATCAGATTATACCCATTGTCCACAATTCCGAAAATAAAATTTCCTCAAAGAATTGGAACTTGATTGGACTCAAGTTATTGTGGATTGAAATGAAAATTAAACATTTGTATTAAACAAAAAAAAATTATTAATCTTGATTAGTTTGAAGTTTGATATTTTTCTCAGTGTATGCATGAGTATTTAATCGATTGATTTTGAATTATGAATTATTCATTAATTTGCGATTATTCTGTTGTATAAAATTCTGTTTTTTGTAGTCGAAAATTTATTTTAAAACTTAACCCAGATTATGACTCTAACCTCTTTAGAATTAGACGCTCGAATTGAGGAGTAGCTTTATAAAAAAAAGGATATAGTACAGGGTTGGCTTTTTATTTAAAACGAGTATTTTCGGTGTAATTGTGAAAATACTTAAGGGTAATTTTTAATGACAAATACATGGACACTTGCGCACGCTCCTTAGTCATCTACCTCCAAACAGAGTTCTCAAATGGATGCTAAATAGGGTAATCCACCACCCCTTGTCATTTCAACAGGTCCTCATCGTGGTCGCGTCGCAGTTTCGCGTGTAGCCTCCTTCCTCTCCCCATAGGTTATGCCAGAAGATCTTTTAGGTTAGCTCAACAGGCTACACAACCTTGTCATCGCGGTTGGGCAGTCGTCGTGATCAGTGTGTGTATTCGAAGGGGATCAGACCTGCAACTACACATAGCCACTGGTTAGGAAGAGGTCTTGTTGAGATTCATCATATACTATGCTTACATTTTTCTTCAGAAAACCACCGCTGCAATTCTAGGAAGTTAGCTTCGGCCCAGTAACGCATGTTTTGCTTGTTTACTTGTTCATACATACACACAAATTAGCTTCATCGGTAAATAAATAATAGCGTCATCAAAAACGACAGAACGACATCTAGAGGAACCTCATACACCTTCCTTCCAGAATTGTAAGAACGTTTTAACCGTTCCTACACAACCGCCACCCTGTATGATGGGAATATGTGTCTTCTTGAAGAATTTTTCCCACAATCACTACTTCAATGATCTTATGGACCGGTTCTTAGTTTTGTTGCACTTGCATGTTGTTTAAACGTAGTGACCCATATAAAAATTGATTCCCAGTGCGGAATAGTAACAATCAAATTAAATTAAAGCGATTTCCAAAAGGGGCTTTGGTCTGCTATAACAAAGTATCCCACTGTTTCAATGTAGGTGCCTGGGCAAAATTTTCTTACGTTTCCTTTTTACTATTTATTCATTTATTAATATTTCGAAATGATCTTAAGACGGTCCTGATCTCGGGAATATTATGATTTATTTTTAGTACTAAATCTAGAAGGAATGAAAATAAATGCATAAAATTTTTCCATCGAGCTTACGTTCTTAAGAAAACTCTTAAACCTAAACGAGATATTAATTCGACCGTACTGCAGATTATTACGATTTACTCTGGAAAATTAATGAACTTGGAAACGTCCTTTTTTAGAGCTTTTATGAACTTTGAAATAAATAAAATCCGTTTTTCTGATTTAATAATATTTCCCATAATCTTATTTATGTCCAAAATACACCTACACTAATGTTTCCACTCTCATACGTTTTGATCCCAATTTTTTTTGTGAATGGGACTAGTGATGTTTTACAGAGTTGGATCGAGATAAACTACAGATATAATCGTTTTTTCTGCTGTCCTAAAGCTAGGGATATACGAATCGGAGCTGGTATAATCCTCAATCCAGCTTACCCTTTTATATTATTGTAAGTGGCGAGAGAACGAGATGTTATTTTACAAGATCTTTGATCATTCTGCACTTTCCCCAGGCGGCTATTAAGCTATGTAAACAAGGAAGGAAGGTAGGTTGTCATTTGTCACTTACTTGATGAGCTGGACCTAATCTGCTGCAATGCGAATGATTGATCCTTAAACATACTTTTCGGTCGCACTGATGGACCGGTTGCGAAAAAAATAACTGGAAATTGATGTCAATAATCCTTCGAAAATAAATGAAATAATTTCATTCAAATCAGTATTACGTTTAACAGGATTTCGATGATGTCCGATTCGATGTTAATTGTAATTCTATATCTGCTCGTTCGGTTTTTCTTTTTTTAATTGTGTCCTTCCTGTGACTTGTCAGATTTGATCAGACCATTTCATAGGCGATAAACCTCTACTTCTTTTTCCCTGTATGCATCCAACCCTGTAGCTTATTATTGACCACAGATATTTAAAACTATTCACATTAAAATAAAGTTTTTATTGAAAAATTATCCTTCCTATATTAAAGCGTACCGAACACTCTCTAACTAAATTTACAACTAAATAGTTAATTGGAAACATTTGATGATGAAAACTCGAAGCAACTAACCAACAATTATTAATGTATATATAATAAGTTTGAACTTTGGCCACTCTGGCGCTGGCATTTAATTTTCAATTCCCAATTAGAATTCTGGAATTAATTTCAACGTTATTATTAAAATATAGTTGTTTCTTTTGTGTTTTGCTTGTATTTACATTCTATAACAAGCATTATAATTAATATCTCGTGATCGAATTGAACAATATTAATTGTTATAGATGACAAAATAGTCTTTGTGTTATATATATGACACACTCTTTGGTTTCTTCGCCTACCAGTCCTTAACACCTCTCTCCATTACATCTAGTTGTACCTACGTCTACAATATCTTATGGATTCGTGTTATTTTGATTTGAAAAAGTTGTATAATATACTGTTGATGAATTAACAAGAAGACAAGAACACGAACTGTTATTTTTAATGTTTTAATCACATACATTTTGAAAATCTTTCCGTATTTCAACTTCTTTAACCTGTTTGCTGATTAGGCTACCGTGGAAACACGACCCCACTATTAGGCTGAATTTTCTGCCTAGCTAAAGTCGTACAGAACCAAATCTGTGGAATGCAGGAGATGATGCAGTAGTTTGTATCTCAATTCTAATAATTTGAACGGAACTTTTTTCTTAGTGAACTAAGGCAGCTTTTTCTTCAATTCGATTCAATAATTCGAAAGTTTTGACCTCCTCCAGGTGCTACATGTAGATCATTCCTTGTGATTCCCAGAAAATGTGGTCTATCAGTTTACAGCAGATATTACAGTCTAAATCTATTTTTCCAACCGTTCCTTGGTGTCTTGTATGTACCAGTAAATCCATATTTTCTATCTCTAACAAACAAAAATATAGATAAAGTTAAAGTTAAAACTCTACACGACAGAATACGAAATACTGGTGCTTTCACAGCCTCAAATCACGTACTGATATGACAGACTGTTGACTGTTGTCATATCTCGCAGACGAAATCCGAAAGATGAGTTTTATCACCCTTGTTGCCAGATCTAAGGCAATTATATTTCATGGAGCTGAAGTTAGTGCCCATAAGAAAAATTTGAGTGCAGAAAATCCATAGCTAAAATTTGTTAGGATCACAATGGTATTGATTAGACAGTATCGATTTCTCAAATTTAATTACATATTTCATCTCAATTTTAGTCATCGCTTTAACAGCTAGAGACGATGAAAAAAGTTGAAAACACTCTCATAGCTCCTAGAGTATCTTCCGGAATCAACATCAGACATGTAAAAAAAGATTATATTTCGCAGAAACAATCTTCACGGAATATTTGAGAATATTATTACCTGTTTAGCGTATTTAGAAATAATTCCACATTACTAAAAGTCTTATCAACCAAATTTGTCTAATCATTATTACTGTAATTGTTTATGTCTTGGATTTATCGCGTTCGATTAATTTTTGTGGCCGCTAGTTTCAGCTTCAGGCTTTCGAAACGAAACTGCAACTAATGATCACGAAATCACCGATTCAACTGGGGATTCATTAGATTCAAACGTATCTTTGGTTTCTATGTAGCTTAAGGTAATGAAGTCCAAACATAGGAGTCAATCTGTCCTACTGGAAGAGCTGGACTGACTGATATGACCTGCATACTTACAGCACATTGTCACATCAATTATCTTATGCGGAATACGGTTCCCTAGAGCTTTAGCCAAGAAGCTACTTAATGATGATAACGTCATTGGAGATGTTTGCCTTGTCTAAGACCGTTTCTTCTTCAATTCGGCTCAATAATTCGAAAGCCTTGTAATAATTTAAAACTTCTCTTGGTAGTAGATGTAAACCACTTCTTGTGATTCCCAGAAAATTACAGCAGATATGACAGTCTAAATCTATTTTTCCAACCGTTACTTTTGTATACCAGTAAAATCATGTTTCTTCAAACTTTCACAAAATAACGCAGAGATGCTTAAAAAGTGTTAAAAACAAATCTGAAGTGGTATCACGGTTAAGCTTGTTGACCAGAATGAGCTCTTGCGACATCTATCATGCTGACAGCTCTCTTGTTGCCGAAAGTTCTTTTGAAATCTTGATAACATTCAATGCACGATCTCCCAATAGAAAATCCTGGACTTTTGTCCCGTTATCCTCCGAGGTAGTCGTTTTTGGTGTACCAGGACAGCTTATCAAAGACCAAATTGAAACTTGGCAATGCCATAAATGGAAAATCTCGGAAAGTACGCGAAATATGGGTTTAGACATACGTCTTCTACTATACAAATAGGAAGGAAATCAGAAGATGATTAAACAGATCCTATTTTGGTGTTATCATATTTATGAATGCGCTTCTAAGGAAATTCTTTAATATAATTTTTGCTCTCCTGGAGTGATGCTTACAAAATATTCTAATATAAACATTCGATCAATGCGATCTATGGTAGGGCTTCTAATCATTCTTAGTCTTGTAAGAATTCATTATTATTTATAACTTTTATACCAATATCTTCATCTTCTACAGTAGCTTGTAGTTGCGTTTCTTTTTCTTTTCCCTGTTCATTATCTTTCCTTTTCTGTTTTATCACATTTACAATAATGATTAGTCCCACCGTCTGCACTTTTGTGTGATCTTGAGTCTTGTATCTTCTTTTTGTTAACAAGACATGATCATCCGCGTAAATTTATATTCTTCCATATGCCCAAAACTATTGCTACCAATATACATGTTTTCACTTTTAGTCATTGTTGATTTAATTATTTTGTCGATGTTCTTAATTAAACGGAGTTCAATTTCAATTGAAACTCTAGTGCTAATAATTTGTTTGTATTATTTCCTGAATTTCCGCGAATACGGTTCCTCAAGTAATCAAAACAAAACTACGGGTCTGATTTGATGGAAATAACGATTGTGAATAATTATTACAATAATAATTGATCCATCTTATTTGGAAAGTTAGCAAACTCATTTTAAATATATATATAAACATTTATTCCATTAAGAGCTAATTTAATTTGTAGAAAAGGACGATCGCGGCGTGTCGGCTGGAGTATCGTGTTTATATTTCAGCGGGGTTTCCTTATATATACTCACAAATGCCGAGCCCTTAATTTCGAAAGCCCTCTAATAATTGCATTTTGTATAACCTCATTAATAAAACAACTAGACGAAACCCTTTTCCAAATAAATTGACAGAAGGTGCTGATATCTCAGCGATTCAAGCGATGTGTATATTATCGCTTTATATAATCAGGATGAAATACATTTTACTATTCAGAGCTTCTCTCGAAATTCAATTAGAATTATCGCCGAAAATGAAGAGGTAGAAACGCTTATTTGTGTGGAAACTCGGTCGTATATTTATCATATTCAATGAAAATTAATTTTTAACCAGATTATTTTCAGACTCACTGAATACGCTCTAGATTTAATATAATATAAATTTGCGGTGTGGGATAATGATCCAGAAAACTTATTAATACACGTGTTTCTGTAACTTAACATACATTATTGAAAAACGAAAAACCAACGCACAAAAAGTCGAATACTGTTGATAGTACACGGAACAGCATTAGAACAGCAAGAAATCACGTAGCGAAATGACAGTAAAAAATTGGTTTTAACAAGTTTCAATGTGGTCTTTGATAAGCTGTCCTGGTACACCAAAAACGACTACCTCGGAGGATAACGGGACAAAAGTCCAGGATCTTCTATTGGGAGATCGTGGATTGAATGTAATCAAGATTTCAAAAGAACTTTCGGCAACAAGAGAGCTGTCAGCATGATAGATGTCGCAAGAGCTCACTCTGGTCAACAAGCTTAACCGTGATACCACTTCAGATTTGTTTTTAACACTTTTTAAGCATCTCTGCGTTATTTTGTGAAAGTTTGAAGAAACATGGTTTTACTGGTATACAAAAGTAACGGTTGGAAAAATAGATTTAGACTGTCATATCTGCTGTAATTTTCTGGGAATCACAAGAAGTGGTTTACATCTACTACCAAGAGAAGTTTTAAATTATTACAAGGCTTTCGAATTATTGAGCCGAATTGAAGAAGAAACGGTCTTAGACAAGGCAAACATCTCCAATGACGTTATCATCATTAAGTAGCTTCTTGGCTAAAGCTCTAGGGAACCGTATTCCGCATAAGATAATTGATGTGACAATGTGCTGTAAGTATGCAGGTCATATCAGTCAGTTCAGCTCTTCCAGTAGGACAGATTGACTCCTATGTTTGGACTTCATTACCTTAAGCTACATAGAAACCAAAGATACGTTTGAATCTGATGAATCCCCAGTTGAATCTGTGATTTCGTGATCATTAGATGCAGTTTCGTTTCGAAAGCCTGGAGCTGAAACTAGCGGCCACAAAAATTAATCGAACGCGATAAATCCAAGACATAAACAATTACAGTAATAATGATTAGACAAATTTGGTTGATAAGACTTTTAGTAATGTGGAATTATTTCTAAATACGCTAAGCAGGTAATAATATTCTGAATTATTCCGTGAAGATTGTTTCTGTTAGATATAAATTTTTTTTTCGATAAAAACATGTGTGAAGAATGTGTCCTTTAGGGTAAAAAGGGGGACATGATCTAGCTATTCGCTAGAATAATGGAAGTTCAAAAATCTCTCACACGTATATTGATAACGTTACATGTCTGTACTGGACAACGATCATAGTTATAATAATAATAAGCCGTCGACCCGGATGGATCGAACCAACCAAAAATGCTTACATATTAACTTACATTTCCTATCAATATGCTGACATCTGAAGTAAGGTACCATGCACATTGAAACAGGAAATTATCTTGCAATTATAACAGGCAGTTCAATGTCCATTGCACATCTCTGATGTTGATACCGGAAGATACTCGAGGAGCTATGAGCGTGTTTTCAACTTTTTTCATCGTCTCTAGCTGTTAAAGCGATGACTAAAATTGAGATGAAATATGTAATTAAATTTGAGAAATCGATACTGTCTAATCAATATAATTGTGATCCTAATAAATTTTAGCTATGGCTTATTGGATTTTCTGCACTCAACTTTTTCTTATGGGCACTAGCTTCAGCTCCATGAAATATAACTGCCTTAGATCTGGCAACAAGGGTGTTAAAATTCATCTTTCGGATTTCGTCCGCGAGATATGACAACAGTCAACAGTCTGTCATATCAGTACGTGATTTGAGGCTGTGAAAGCACCAGTATTTCGTATTCTGTCGTGTAGAGTTTTAACTTTAAATTTATCTATATTTTTGTTTGTTAGAGATAGAAAATATGGATTTACTGGTACATACAAGACACCAAGGAACGGTTGGAAAAATAGATTTAGACTGTAATATCTGCTGTAAAGTGATAGACCACATTTTCTGGGAATCACAAGGAATGATCTACATGTAGCACCTGGAGGAGGACAAAACTTTCGAATTATTGAATCGAATTGAAGAAAAAGCTACCTTAGTTCACTAAGAAAAAAGTTCCGGATTTCGTCCGCGAGATATGACAACAGTCAACAGCTTGTCATAGTAAAACCTCTGTTTGAGCTGTACGACATGATGCATTTAATTGTTTAAAAATAATTAAATAATTTAGTACGTGATTTGAGGCTGTGAAAGCACCAGTCTTCATTTCGTATTCTGTCGTGTAGAGTTTTAACTTTATCAATATAGGAATAGAGTTAATTCCGAATTTTTCTGTTTGTTACAAGTAGAAAATATCATTTTTGATGACATGATGACTTCAATGAATTAAGTAGCTTAACTTAAAACTGTTGCTTTGATATTCATTATAAACTCGTGGCCATAAATAACGCACCACCCTTTATTTTAATATCAGAACCTAAAATGTTAATCTTGTGGGTTTTCTTTTCTATCACAAAAAGTTTAAGCATCTTAAAGGTAATTTAACTCAATCGAGGTGTGTTAAAGTCGAGACTAGTTAAACAAAAAATGAATAGAGTTATGCAGTTAAGTGAACGCGATGCTGAAACAATAGCCGAGTTAGTTGCACAAAGACAAAGTTTGCAAAGATTTCGAGAGACCGGTTTACATTCTAGGAGTCCTGGACAAGGACGTCCTCCAGTTGTAACTCCTCGTTTCTTGTAATTAAATCGCTCAATTACAAGTGTCGAGCTCAACGGCCTTTTACGAAAAGTCCGAAATGTAAATAACTCTGATAGATCAATAAGAAGACACCGTCTACACAGCAGAAGACCTCTCCAAGTACCTTTGCTAACCAGGCAGTATCGTGTTGCTAGACTAAGATTTTAAAGGCAACAATTAGATTGGAATTTAGAAAATTGTTGCCAAGTTTTATTTACTGATGATACAAGAATCGATCTAAGAGGTCCAGGTAGAGGTAATCAAATTAGAAGACGGCGAAGAGAAAGATTTGCGCAGTGTTGTATACGTTCCAAGGAGGGTCTATCATGTCTTGGAGAGGAATTTGTTTTGATGCCTGTACAGAATAAGTGTCTCTTCCTAGATCCGCCCTTTAAGCAGCAAGATACATAACTGACATTCTTGAAAATCCGTTTGGGCCATTTATTGGTGATGATTTTCATTTAATGCATGATAACATACCTCAAGAGTTGATACAGCATTTTTTTATTGATTAAAAACCACTCAAAATTACTACACATCTCTTATTGTTGCGTCAAAATGATTGAAAAGAAATTTAAACAATAGAAATATTATTATAAATTTATTATACCAAAAAATATTTTCAAAAACGGTGGTGGTGCGTTATTATTGTCTACGAGTGTATGATTGTTGTCATTTCATTTTTTTTAAATGATAGAATTACATTAAAAGGGTGAATTGTTCCTATTGGAATGATCTCAATAAAAATTGTCCGAATAATACACTCAATTATTTTTATCTTCCTCCAAACGAATGTGTAGTGGTTTTGTTGTCCCATCGCTTTCATAACCTAAACAGTGTGGGTCGAAACTATTAAGATAAACAATCTGAGTATTTTCCTTCCATGAAGTTTTCGAAATCTTTTAGATCACGTAAAGATTCGATCTTCAATTAATTTTATCTCGAAAACGACCAACCAAAAGCAATGATTCTCTTCAACTTTCAATTGAAGGAAATTGCCTCAAATTATTTGTATACTTTATACGAACGCTTATTTATATTTTCTCGGTTAGTACAAGTTAATACTTGCAAGTATCGGCTGATTTGTTTATAATTCTTTAACCGTCGATAATTTTTTCTGTGTTTATGATTGTAGTTTAGTCCTAGTTAGCAATGTGAATACGCAAACACGCGCTGTTATTTATACTTTTTGAACCAAGAAATCTCGCAAATTCAGACTTGTAAGTTTTAAACTGGGTAAAACCAAGAGACTAGTGCATTAATCGCAAGTTTTCATGGTCTAGGCAGAGATAGTAAGTTAGATGAATCAATCTAGGGATCTGCCTTTGACAGAAACTGGCCTTTGAGAGGTTGCAGTGGATTAAAGAACATAAAAATTGAACGCATGAAAAGTGGAAGAGAGTTCTATGAAGATGGGTCGTCAAAGTTTGGGCAACTGGAGACCTGGTGAATATTGAAGTGATATTGCAGAAAGAAGACCTTACAAATATCCCAAGCATTTCTTGAAGCTGTACAAAGAGTATTTGAAAGAATCACAGAAGAAAATTGTACTGAAAGTAATGATATGGCTGTTAGAGTCGTTCGACCTCAACCCGATATAGTTGTGAGACAAATTGGACAGGGAAGTTCGAAAGTAGTGTCCTTTTTCCATTGCACATCTCTGGAATATCCTGAAGAACGAATAAAACCAAACAGACGAATATTTGTTGTTGAAATTATCACAGAGAATATCAAAATTGTAAACCGAAATAATAATAACAAATAAAAAATACGATGAATCAAAAATTTAAATGTATAATAATTAAAAACTTATTATTATTATTAATATTATTATATTCTTATCTATACAGGGTGTCCCACGACAAATTAAAGCTATCTGTATATGGCAAAATACTTATAGTAAAAAAATGTTTTCTGTAAATTTTTGGAGATTCAGGCTTGGCCTAAATTATTCGTTATTGAATTGAGAACGAGCCATTTTAACAGTTATGACAGTTAAATAAGTGTCATTTATTGCAAAGCCTACTAAAAGTATACATAAAAAAATAAAACTTGTTCAAAAATACGATAATAATCTAAAACTTCAAATATCTCGGAAACGACTAAAAGTTGGAATAGGATTAGTAAATACAATTTGTTTTGATTTTGTTTACAGACTTTGACAAGATAAAGAAAAATACTTTTTTTTTCTTAATGCTAGTAAGGGTCAAAATAAAATTTAGACCACATCTGCATCCCTAAAAATTTATAGAAAACATTTAATATCTGGTTAACGGTAGGGTTTAGGTATAGGAAAATATCCATAAATTTGCCTTATTTTTTTCCTCTGAATGCATTAGAACAGAAAAAAACGGGCGGTTCTGTTTAAAAAAATAAAAAAAAGTTGATAGTTTTGAAGTTAAGCTTTGAACTATTTTTATACACACCCTGTATAACATGAAAAATTTTTCAACATAGTTTCAAATACGCTTGACCTTGCTAAAAGCAACCAAACAAAAACCATTTTCTTATCTTTAAGGGTATCGTCGTAAAAAAATAATTTATAAGGGCGTACAAACTGTCAAATTTTTTACAAAAAAATTAATAACTCATAACGTATGCATTTTTCTAAAAAAGTCTTCAGACAAAAGTATACTAAAATTTTACGTAAATTTCAAAAATGTATTAATATACAGGGTGTTTCATTAAAAATAACAAAGTTACAGTCGACTTCCGGTTCTACTGTGTTTGTTTCTAAAAAAATCAAAATCATAAACTTTTGACCGGTAGTGTATTTGTAATGATAATCTCTATTAAATATTTTATAATCAATTTTTAAATGGAAGTGAAAACAAACAAAATATATAAAATACAAAATCTCTTGAACAAGTAACTTAACAAAGATAAGATAGGAGACACGTTTCCTTTGAAATGATTCATTGACTTTTCCCAAGTTTCAAGACCCTTTGTAGAAAAAAAAAGACATTCCATCAACGGTAATGGGTAGAGGATACATTTTATCACCGTCTCTGAATACTAACACACTTTCCTCTCGTTTGGCTAATCTTCGTACTTTGTTTTTTGCAAAAAAATCGTTTTTTTTTTTGATATGGGAAGCTGGTTTTAAAAATAAAACACGAGATTAAATCGCTTTCCAGAAACAAACTTCTAGTTTGATTACATTCCTCATTAATTTTATTTATTATTTGGTTACACACACGTACAAATAACTTAAATCTTAAATCCCATTATAGAACGACAAAAAAACATTTCATTATTGAACCGACGACTATTTTTCTACATGGTAACCATAGTTAGATTCTGTGTCTAATAAAACTTATTTTAAATTGAATTTAAATTCACACAAAGTTAAATTGAGTGTAGTAAAAAATTGGATCTGAAGCTAAATGTAAATCTGAAATAAAACTACGACTGCTTATTGATCAGTTTGTAGGTCAGTAACATTTGCATAACATTTTAGAATATAATTTATCTACTAGACGCAGTTTATTACTAAAGATTTGAGGTTGCTAGTTTATATAGAATGCGATAAAATGCATCTCATAATACCTACACAAAATTATGCATGCAATCTATAGAATAAATTAAATTCCTAAGATATGATGTAACTCCTTTTTGAAATGTTTAAAAAAAACACTGTAGATTGTTAAAAACGATATATAGATCAAAAGGAAACAAATATTGTACAAGGTTTGTCTGCAAAATTTCCGACCTTACAAAGAGACAAAAAATCTATACCATAAATAAAAATTTTGAGGTTATGAAACAAGAAAACTCTTTTGAAGATAATCGTTTTATCGATATCCCATGATTATCCCAAAACAAAACAGTCGCCATCGCTTTTCCTGTGGACAAAACCGTTTTTCCTTTTTTTTTTCATCGACAGTTCGCCCTTTGCAATCCATTTTCTTAAATATCAATCGACTCATTATGCTTTAACCGCGTCAATATGAACTTATCTTGTGTATACAAATAACCAGTACAGAAATTCTGCATTTGAATCTTCCGATAGAGATGAATTTTCCCCTTACCGCTTAGAACTAGTTTTTATCACTTCTTCAGATTGAGATCGGAAACTTTTGAAACAACTCTCGTAAATCCTCATTGCAGCATATGTTGGCTGAATCAAAATTATGTTTTGTAGTAAGTTTTGTTTATACCCAATCTTTGAACAATTTTTTTCAACAATTTTCATGATTTTGAGCGATGTTTTCAAATAAAATAACTGTCAATCTGTAAAATAGAAGAAAGTCTCGATTTTATATTCAAAAAGTTTCTTTCTTTTTTTGACATTCTTACTCCGTTGTGAATGTTTAAGAAACTAGTTGAATTTAAATGATATGGATGCAATTTTCATTATTTTTCTCACAAAGTGAAATTATACAGATACAGATACACAGGTTTAACGGAACTTCAGGACAAAATTCCAAAGAGACCCACCATCCAGACCCTCCAATGTGAAGCCGGACGACCCAGCACAAATCCAGAAAATGTGGAGCGAATACGGCAAACATTCCAGCACAATCCGAAAACTTCAATTCGTCAGGCAACTCCAAATGCTTACAACTACAATCCACAGGGTTTTTCATAAACAGTATACCTATAACAGTACAGTTGCTGCAGGCACTGTTACCAACAGATCGACCAAAACAGTTCGGGAACACCTCAACGAAACTTTTCCCAACCGATGGATTGGCCACCAAGATCTCCGGACATAACACCTGGCTTGAAATTGATTACAGACTGAAAGTGTTTAGGGCCACCAATGGTGCAATGTTGAAGTGTACTAAAAAAACTTGATTAGTTGCAGTATTACTCCGTTGCGAATGTTTAAGAAACTAGTTGTATTTAAATGATATGGATGCAATTTTCATTATTTTTCTCACAAAGTGAAATTATACAGATACAGATACACAGGTTTAACGGAACTTCAGGACAAAATTCCAAAGAGACCCACCATCCAGACCCTCCAATGTGAAGCCGGACGACCCAGCACAAATCCAGAAAATGTGGAGCGAATACGGCAAACATTCCAGCACAATCCGAAAACTTCAATTCGTCAGGCAACTCCAAATGCTTACAACTACAATCCACAGGGTTGCTGCAGGCACTGTTACCAAAAGATCGACTAAAACAGTTCGGGAACACCTCAACGAAACTTTTTCCAACCGATGGATTGGACGGGATGGATCAATTCCATGGCCACCAAGATCTCCGGACATAACACCCTCGATTTCTTATGGTGGGGTTATTTAAAGGACATTGTTTACCAGACACAGAAAGTGCTTAGTGCCACCAATGGTACGCATGTTGAAGTGTACTAAAAAAACTTGATTAGTTGCAGTAATACATGCAGAAGTCAGAATATAAATATCTTGTTTATTTTTATAGTTATGAGTTCTAAAGATAATTTTGGAACACTCTGTACAATGAATATCATTTTTCATATATCTATTAATTAAAAAATTAACGGGGAATCAAATTATGGTAAAAAATTAAGTATATACGAGGGTTGTCTATATAATAAGGTTCCCAAGGAGCTGCGGACTCTAGGAGAACTGTTTTCTCCCAGTTCCTGCCCCTGCGAGCTGTCTACAACGTTCATTCCTGTTTTGATAGCCGTGAAGATGGAACTTCCATTCGATTCTCGATCCAGGTACGATAATTGTGTACAAAAAACGTTTCTTCTGTGGACATTCATTCCCAACTGAGTGTATAAAGAAAAGTGTGCAACATACGAGCAAATAGTGCGGAGAATTCAAAGAAGGACGTTTAAATTTGGATGGAATACTGTCCCGCACCCACCTTGGAGTCCAGACTTAGCCTCCAGTGATTACCAGTATAAAAATTCCAAATATATATTATTTAATGTCAATAAACATGTTTTTCATTGTGTGAATTCGTTGGGAATCTTATTTTATTGATGAGCCTCGTATCCTCATTCAACTTTATTTCTTTTCATTCATATTTTTTCTAATTATCTACATTTGATGTTAACTGATAAATAGTTTGATGATTTGTTGTGATTATAATAATATTCGTTTCAAATTTATAGCTCCAACTAAAATCGTTAATGATTAAGTTGTTTATCAATAACATCGACAACGTTGTATCATTACGCGTAATTTATTTGATGAGCCTCTAATAAATCTATTTTATGAACCATTTATTTTGGTGTTTAGAAGTAATGAGGTGTTCCATGCAATGCCATTTTCCGTGAGGGATTTTTTTCATTCGTTTCCAAGAAATTTATCAACGCTTATGAAACGTAAAATGTGACAAGATTCTTCAAAAAAAAATACCCAAGGAAAATCTTAATTTAAATAACAAATGAGCGAAACATAAATCATAAACATATTCTTGATAAAAACCGAAGCGGTGGCTGAGTGATTCAAAAAGAATGTATAGTGTGTAGTCTAAAAAAATATATCACATTAAAGTGTGGCGCGATCTAGGTGCCGAGGTGCAAAGGACTAAATTTTACAGTTCTCTGTAAAGAGATTCGCTTAAGGCGCCATCTTTTCCAGACTTATTGAAACTACGATTAATAACAACAATCAACGTTGATGATCAGTTTATTATTAATTATTGAGACCATTAGGACCATATTAGGACCAAATTCATTTGGAACATACACACGGACACTATATTTTTATATATTAAGATTTTAATAGTAATTGGACCGTCAATAAAGGTGCGATAGTGTTTCGAAAAAACCGTGAAACTTAGGGCGTTGCCAAGGGGAGACAGGAGGAGGGCAATTTCTCAAAGTACCAATAGACCAAATGTAGCTAGCAGCGACCAAAGTCCTAAGGCCGTGCGAGCATTTGGTTCAATCACCAAAGAACTTTTTTCGGGAATCAGTTTGGAAGAGGTAGTTGATACTTTGCGAAATAAGATGGAGTGAGAAACACAAAACATCAGAGTTTTTAAAGAAAATTTTCCGGTAATTCTGGAAGCCTTACAAATATTATCTCAGGAAGGAAATGATGTAGCTCGGAGAAATGCCTTCCAACTGCATGCGGCTACTTCCAGAATGTCTTTCATTCTCGGGATTATGTTGGTAGCCAAATACTCGGCTTAGATGGAACCCATTGTCAACGTACTCCAATCTGTAGCTTTGGACGTGGTCAAAGCCTGGGAACACGTTGAAAGGTTTTAATTAAAACCCACCGTGAGAATCCGCAAAAAGTGACAGCCGAAATTATAAAGAAAGCTGCTGTTGTTGCAGAGAAAGTAGGAATTACATCTGAAGAGCGTGATGTCAATTGAACTTTTTGTCGATATTAACATCCCCAATAGCGAGAGGAAAGAATGTTTCGAAAATGTATTCTGCGGTTTCTCAAAGGAGAAAACAACTACTTTCCTGGCTAATGCCTCGAAAACCATTGAATTACATCTGAAGAGCGTGATGTCAATTGAACTTTTTGTCGATATTAACATCCCCAATGGCGAGAGGAAAGAATGTTTCGAAAATGTATCCTGTGGTTCCTCAAAAGAGAAAACAACTACTTTCCTGGCTAATGCCTCGAAGAACATTGAATTACATCTGAAGAGCGTGATATCAATTGAACTTTTTGTCGATATTAACATCCCCAATGGCGAGAGGAAAGAATGTTTCGAAAATGTATCCTGTGGTTCCTCAAAAGAGAAAACAACTACTTTCCTGGCTAATGCCTCGAAGAACATTGAATTACATCTGAAGAGCGTGATGTCAATTGAACTTTTTGTCGATATTAACATCCCCAATGGCGAGAGGAAAGAATGTTTCGAAAATGTATCCTGTGGTTCCTCAAAAGAGAAAACAACTACTTTCCTGGCTAATGCCTCGAAGAACATTGAATTACATCTGAAGAGCGTGATATCAATTGAACTTTTTGTCGATATTAACATCCCCAATGGCGAGAGGAAAGAATATTTCGAAAATGTATTCTGCCGTTCCTCAAAGGAGAAAACAACTACTTTCCTGGCTAATGCCTCGAAGAACATTGAATTACATCTGAAGAGCGTGATGTCAATTGAACTTTTTGTCGATAATAACATCCCCAATGGCGAGAGGAAAGAATATTTCGAAAATGTATCCTGTGGTTCCTCAAAAGAGAAAACAACTACTTTCCTGGCTAATGCCTCGAAGAACATTGAATTACATCTGAAGAGCGTGATGTCAATTGAACTTTTTGTCGATAATAACATCCCCTATGGTGAGAGGAAAGAATATTTCGAAAATGTATCCTGTGGTTCCTCAAAGGAGAAAACAACTACTTTCCTGGCTAATGCCTCGAAGAACATTGAATTACATCTGAAGAGCGTGATGTCAATTGAACTTTTTGTCGATAATAACATCCCCTATGGTGAGAGGAAAGAATATTTCGAAAATGTATCCTGTGGTTCCTCAAAGGAGAAAACAACTACTTTCCTGGCTAATACCTCGACGAACATTGAATTACATCTGAAGAGCGTGATATCAATTGAACTGTTTGTCGATATTAACATCCCCAATGGCGAGAGGAAAGAATATTTCGAAAATGTATCCTGTGGTTCCTCAAAAGAGAAAACAACTACTTTCCTGGCTAATGCCTCGAAGAACATTGAATTACATCTGAAGAGCGTGATGTCAATTGAACTTTTTGTCGATAATAACATCCCCAATGGCGAGAGGAAAGAATATTTCGAAAATGTATCCTGTGGTTCCTCAAAAGAGAAAACAACTACTTTCCTGGCTAATGCCTCGAAGAACATTGAATTACATCTGAAGAGCGTGATGTCAATTGAACTTTTTGTCGATAATAACATCCCCTATGGTGAGAGGAAAGAATATTTCGAAAATGTATCCTGTGGTTCCTCAAAGGAGAAAACAACTACTTTCCTGGCTAATACCTCGACGAACATTGAATTACATCTGAAGAGCGTGATATCAATTGAACTGTTTGTCGATATTAACATCCCCAATGGCGAGAGGAAAGAATATTTCGAAAATGTATCCTGTGGTTCCTCAAAAGAGAAAACAACTACTTTCCTGGCTAATGCCTCGAAGAACATTGAATTACATCTGAAGAGCGTGATGTCAATTGAACTTTTTGTCGATATTAACATCCCCAATAGCGAGAGGAAAGAATGTTTCGAAAATGTATTCTGCGGTTCCTCAAAGGAGAAAACAACTACTTTCCTGGCTAATACCTCGACGAACATTGAATTACATCTGAAGAGCGTGATATCAATTGAACTGTTTGTCGATATTAACATCCCCAATGGCGAGAGGAAAGAATATTTCGAAAATGTATCCTGTGGTTCCTCAAAAGAGAAAACAACTACTTTCCTGGCTAATGCCTCGAAGAACATTGAATTACATCTGAAGAGCGTGATGTCAATTGAACTTTTTGTCGATAATAACATCCCCTATGGTGAGAGGAAAGAATATTTCGAAAATGTATCCTGTGGTTCCTCAAAGGAGAAAACAACTACTTTCCTGGCTAATACCTCGACGAACATTGAATTACATCTGAAGAGCGTGATATCAATTGAACTGTTTGTCGATATTAACATCCCCAATGGCGAGAGGAAAGAATATTTCGAAAATGTATCCTGTGGTTCCTCAAAAGAGAAAACAACTACTTTCCTGGCTAATGCCTCGAAGAACATTGAATTACATCTGAAGAGCGTGATGTCAATTGAACTTTTTGTCGATATTAACATCCCCAATGGCGAGAGGAAAGAATATTTCGAAAATGTATCCTGTGGTTCCTCAAAAGAGAAAACAACTACTTTCCTGGCTAATGCCTCGAAGAACATTGAATTACATCTGAAGAGCGTGATGTCAATTGAACTTTTTGTCGATAATAACATCCCCAATGGCGAGAGGAAAGAATATTTCGAAAATGTATCCTGTGGTTCCTCAAAAGAGAAAACAACTACTTTCCTGGCTAATGCCTCGAAGAACATTGAATTACATCTGAAGAGCGTGATGTCAATTGAACTTTTTGTCGATATTAACATCCCCAATAGCGAGAGGAAAGAATGTTTCGAAAATGTATTCTGCGGTTCCTCAAAGGAGAAAACAACTACTTTCCTGGCTAATGCCTCGAAAACCATTGAATTACATCTGAAGAGCGTGATATCAATTGAACTTTTTGTCGATATTAACATCCCCAATGGCGAGAGGAAAGAATGTTTCGAAAATGTATTCTGCGGTTCCTCAAAGGAGAAAACAACTACTTTCCTGGCTAATGCCTCGAAAACCATTGAATTACATCTGAAGAGCGTGATGTCAATTGAACTTTTTGACGATAATAACATCCCCAATGGCGAGAGGAAAGAATATTTCGAAAATGTATCCTGTGGTTCCTCAAAGGAGAAAACAACTACTTTCCTGGCTAATGCCTCGAAGAACATTGAATTACATCTGAAGAGCGTGATGTCAATTGAACTTTTTGTCGATATTAACATCCCCAATGTCGAGGGGAAAAGTTTGTTACAAAAAAAAATATATATATAAACTTTTCCACTATTTTTTCCAAATTAATAGTTTTAGGATTAATTCACGACCATATCCAAACATTCAGGTCTGTTCTAATGAACATCTTCACTTTGCAAAATCGATTTGGAAAGGAGACGAGTTGTTTGTAAATTTATTCATAACAAGTTTTTCAACCCTCGATCATTTCTAAATCTTTAGACCTCTACATGTCGTTTTTATATTGATATCTTATTTCCTCTCAGCATTTTTCTATGTCGGAAAATAACTAGTAGTCCCCAGGTGCTGAACCAAAAGATTTGAAGTACAATTAATTGGAAGACAGACAGTTACTACAAACGGTTTTCTGGATAGACTTGAGGCACGATTATAAGTTTGTGTAGTACCACATATATTAATATATTTTTGGGAAACATAGATGGATTCGGAAAGTTTGAACTATACTGCACCATTTTTTATAAATTTCACTTCGCGGTTTTCCATTGAGATTTTCGTATTTTTCAAATGAATCCTTGGCATAAACAGTATTTTTTTCCGGTTAAAAAAACAACTTTAATGAAGAAACGTAAATCTATTTTAATCTTTAGTCAGACGTTGTGTGACATTTGAATGATGGTACTTTAAGAAAAAATATTGAATTGATCTGTTATTATATTTACAAAGTACAGAAAACTTTCTAGCTTTTATATTTTATTTGGTATGTCTTGATTTTGGAATAGATATGTCTTCATTCACCTTTATTCATTGGTATGGTAAATATCCAGCCACAGGAATGTTTTTTTTGACCTTACGATCGAAAAGTGGGCGTAATAATTTCAAAAAAATTTGATGCGGCATTGAAATTCAATATGTTGTTGAATTTTCGGTCGGAAAGCATTTATTTATAAACTAAAACTTTATTAATTGATATGTCTAAAAGTTATTAACATTATTACCACATATTTTTCAATTGATCATAAAATCTACGGAAATCGATATTTTAATTTTAGATTTGGCAGGTTATCAATAGTTGTAGACAACGAGAGCTTAAATTATTGTTTTAATAAATTTTTAAAATAAAATTTGATTTTTTCTGCTTACATCAGAACATTGAATATATTTAGAAAACCATACAAGGTGGCAATCAAACATCAAAGTGTGTGTGTAGCCTTTCTAATATATATTTCAAGCTTTATAAAACATTACAGACTGAAATTATGGTCGAAATATAATATAAAAATATACACAAGACATAAATATAGATTTTGTTGATTTTGTTTGCTATTAAAATGTTTTTTGAAATTGAAATTCGTTCAATCGAAAGTTATGTCAGTTTAGATCGTTATGATCGACTTTGAATTTTGAGGTTATGTCGTTAAAAATGTCATTGAATACAATAAGTTTACTTATATCAGTTTTTTATCAGTATACTGATCATTTTGAGTAATTCATGTCGTTTCTAATTATAATAGTTAAACGTGAAGTGCCGTATAAGACATTTTTCATAAAATTTTGGATTTAGTTCGTTGATTTTTGTTGCTATTCAATGGTTTTTTAATATCGAAATCTGTCCAATTGAAGTTCACGTTGATTTAAATCGTTATGATTAACGTCGATGGATTACAAGAGTTTGAATACTTAGGAGTGACGGCAATAAACAAAAGTGACGAAATTAAAGACAAAGAAAGAGAAAAAATGCTCTATTTTAAAAAAAAATTACAATTTGTTAACAAAAGCTTGTAAAAATAAACAGTTATACAACCTAACGGTATTATATGTTGGTCAATAGTGAAACTTTAGCAGAATCATAATTCATAGAATGATCTTCATAGAAAACGTGTTGAGTAAACGAGCATCTATCACGGTGTAATTTGTTGTCACTTTTGTGAGAGGTAATCTGATGTGTGAGTGACCTCTTAGACTAACAAATGCATGTTTTATCACGAAATAAACAACTAATTTCATAAATTATGTGCAGATTGGATTATAAGGTCCTGTTATATTCATAGTATGTTGTTTAGAGATTCCGGAAAGTATTTTTAAATGTAAAAACATGATAAATCAACATTTTTCTATAAATTTTCTTTTCAAGTTATTCGTTTTTTAGTGTAGATTATGAAAAAATATAAGAACTTCATTTGATTTTTTTGGAAAAAAGTTATCAACAATTATACGTGAATGAGTGCATTTTCATAAACATTTAAAGACCTGAAACCAATATAAGTTTCCATTATTTTTTTATTCCCATAATTTTTTTCGTAAATCCGCCGTAAAAACGAAGATTTTAAAAAAAATTCATTCAAATCGGATGATTTTTCGATTTTATAGAATTAAAAAACGAGGGAACCGCGAAAGTATAAAATTCACAAGAGGTGTTATTTCTAACAGCCCGCTATTTCGGTAAATGTCACTTTTGAAGCTGTCATTTTTTGACATTTGGCAAGTAGAAACTACGCCATTAATGAAAATGGAACGATACACGTTTCAACACGCAATGAAATTATTAAAATTCACTATAAAAATGGTGAAAGTTTGGCAGAAACGGTTCGTAAAACTAAAACATTTTTGGGTCGACGTGAAGCACCTTCTCGGACCGCAATACAGAAATTGGTGGAAAAATTTGAACTGTTGGGACAAGTTGGTGATGTGGAGAATAAAACCCGTCCACGTCGCTCAAGAACAACTGAGAATATTGCTGCTGTAGCCCAAAGTGTTGAAGTAAACCCAGGTTTGTCCACTCCTCGTCGTTCTTTGGAATTAGCCATTCCACAAACGTCATTACATCGTATTTTGCATAAAGACTTGGGTCTTAAGGCCTATAAAGTTCAGTTAACACAAGAACTCAAACCGGCCGATCATCAACAACGTCGTGTCTTTGCTGATTGGGTCCTTGAAATGCATTAAAATGATCCGGAATTTCATCGAAAAATCATCTTAACTGATGAGGCCCGTTTCCACCTTGGTGGTTACGTCAATAAACAAAATTGTCGAATCTGGGGCTCGGAAAACCCAAGAGTTATTGTTGAAAATCCTCTCCATCTTCAACGCGTGACTATTTGGTGCGGTTTATGGTCTGGGGGTGTCATTGGACCTTACTTTTTCGAAAATGAGGCTGGAGCAACAGTTACGGTAAATGGATTGCGCTATCGAGAGATGATTAATGATTTTTTATGGCCGGAATTGGATGGTATTGATTTGGACAACGTTTACTTTCAACAAGACGGCGCCACGTGCCACACAAGCAACGAAACCATCTCGATCTTTTACGGGAAAAATTTCCGGCTACGCCAACAGTCCAGCATCGATTCAAGACCTCAAAGATGGAATTCGTGAGGACATAGGGCAGCCGCTTTGCAATTTGGTTACGGAAAATTTCATGAAAAGGATATGGTCCTGTAAGCGCAGTCGTGGCGGCCATTTGGCTGATGTTGTGTTCCATTATTAACGTCATACCTTCCTCTTTATAATGAAATAAACATCCGATCATTTATCTCAAAAAATGGCATTTTTCTTTGAATATCAAAATAACACCTCTTATAGGAAAACCCCTTATTAAGAATTCGTTTCAGAAGATATTTTCATGCAATATCGGATTTGAAATTTTGAGGACTCCATTTTTAATCGATTTGATTAACCCAAAGGAAAAACAAAAGAGATATCAGTGTGAAATTCTCAAATTTTGACTGCCATAAGCTGTAAAAACGGGAAAATGTTTCGATTTCGTCTCCACAAAAATAGTTTGTCCTAGTTTCCTCGAGTTAATTTTATTAGAATATTCTGGTACAGATGTACTTAACACAGTTAAGTATACAAGTCCGGTACTGCATAATCTTACTCACCTTGGCTTGAAATGTAATTCCATGGTGGAATGCCTCCTCGGGATGCAGCGGAATTCTCGTATCGTAATCGTCATTTTGCACTAAATCGTACTGCCTTTTTGATGGCATTGTATCATTTACATTTTATTTTTACATAAACACTACACACGAATTAATACTGAATAATTATCAGAAACTTTTTTGGCACTAGATATTATTTTTATTTATTCACTAAACCAAACACATGTTTTCACTAAGAATAAATCGGATGTTGGTCAGAATCCGATTCGAAAATAAACTGAATAAGTGAATGTGGACTGAGAAACTCTTGAAGTTCATTGAAGTACCTCCGGGAGTCATGATTCACGCATTCTATGGAAATGCACCTGAAACAAACGATGATAACATTATTAGATTCCATGAATTATTCTGATCATTAGAAACAATTTCTATTTTCTCACGGGTTAATTTTATGGAAAGCAATTAAGAGCCTCGTATGGTATTTTCAATACTTGGAATATCTTCATACTTATTTATCATTTATGAATCAGATAAGAGACGATTTATTATATGACCTTTTCTTCCTTCGTTTCTTTAATATATAACTTTCCACCCTTATTATTATTAATCAGAAAAGGTCTATTATACTTCCAAGGGGGACATTTCCACAACAAGAGTTGAATCGACAAGCAGATTTAATTCAGTTTCGTACTAAGCTATATACTTAGAACTTCCCTGGAATGAAAGGCATTATTTTATAGATATAAATAACAAATATATTCAAAATATGTTCAGGAAAGTTTGGGGTGAAATAAGAGAGCCAGAAAGAAAATAAAAACAATGGAGAATAGTGAAATCAAAGAGAGAAATAGAACTGAATAAAAACCAGTAGAAAAACCATGAAGAAAGTCTATGCTGTACCCTGAGGATTTATCATAAATAATCAACGTCAAGTAGATAAAGAAGCCACAAGGAGAAGAAGCAAAGACGATAACCAGAGGGAAAAACAAATATAGGTTGGATCAAAATTTTCTCCCTGGTTAGTTGGGCAAGAAAAGGCTACCTTGTGGTGCTTGGGGCATGATTAAAATACCCATAAATAGCTGCTAAAATTTAGTTTACTATTGATAAAGTTGTTTTTCCACATATTACAGTATTTAGGATTAAGGTAAAGTATAATAACACAATTCATTTGATAAATTGTCCACATATTTTATAGTGTTGCATAAAAATCTATTTTATATTAACGTTTTTCAAAGTAAACGATGTCATCTGGATCAATTTTCTTTTTTGTGAATATTGTCATCATCTATTATAATTCCTTAAGTCTTGCCTAGTCTCCTCAAGATAAATTAAGTCTTTTTATCGTTAATAATTCTTATAAGAATTCTACTAAAGGTTTAAATCAACACATATATATTTGGAAATAAATGTTTTCTACATTCTCTTAACAAATCTACTACTGTTTCTAATTTAGTTAATATCTTCTATTAGTTTTTGTACCATTAGTGATGCTTTTATTTACTTCTAATACATTCGAACAATTGTATGTTTGTATGAAATTTTTAACAAAAACTCCGACAGAATCTAATTCCGAAACATAAACAGATAAAAATTTCTGTCTTCTAAAGTTCTGCTCCGTTTTGTTACAAACTTACTGTAGATTTTGAGGAACCATCGAAAATTTGTATCTACATTTCTTCAAACGTTTTTTTCCAAGATTTCATCCACAAAAACTGGTGAGAAATCCTCAGATGAACTTTCAAGTCGCTAACCTAAGCTTGTTAGATTGAAGAAATAAGCAATAGCAACGAAAGTTTCGATATTGGTATGATTTTAATGATCTCTGCATTTAAAAAAAAAACTTCAACCCTTTCATGAGCTTGCATGCATGGATCTTCTGGATGCTTCTGTTTCTGTCGTTGCTGTCATCGTCATTTCTTCAAACGTTCTTTTCCAAGTTTCCAACACGCCATTCACAAAAACTGGCGAGAAATCCTCAGATGAACTTTCAATTCGCTAACCTAAACTTGTTATATTGAAGAAATAAACAATAGCAACGAAAGTTTCGATATTGGTATGATTTTAATGATCTCTGCATTTAAAAAAAAAACTTATTAAACTTTTTTTTTGGTTCCGCTACTAATATTTACACACATAGTCCATCATGTGTAATTTCAAAACTATTTTTTCACTAATAATAAAATTTTTTCATTATTAAAACCCTGTATGTACAACACCCTTTATGAATGTGTACGATGTTTATCTTGACGTAATAAACAATGTTGAGTTCTCCGGGCAGTAAATGACTCATACGTGTAAATCTTTCGTTTACAAATGGTGCACCTGGAAGTAGTAGACAATATCCATTTCAAAGAATGTTGGTAATTGACTGAAATTTTCTCTACTCTCACGTTTTAAACAACAAAAGTCAGCTGGACAAATTACGTTTTAGTAGCTTTGTGTGTGAATAATACACAATGAAATATTCATATTACGGAAGTACGAATTAGAAATCTGTTCTCTAACAAACAAAATGTATTTTGTTGTTTTCGAATACAGGTAAGTATATGAAGGAAGCACCACAAAAATGTTTTTTAGATAGATAGAGGTTGACCGTAACCTAGACTAACCTAACTGGATCTGAAGGCAATGAAAAAGAGGCAGAAGCATTTAGAAGAACTATGAAGCTTCCATCAACTTTAAGCGAAGACATGGAGTTTACAGAAGCTCATGAGAAAGCAACGTCAAAAGCAGAAACATTCGGAAGATCCATGCAGCTTGTAGCAATCTTAAACTAAAACGTAGATTTTACAGAAGAAGTTAATGGAAATACCCTAAGAGGACATCGACAAAAGCAGAAGCATTTAGAAGAACTATGAAGCTTCCATTAACTTTAAACGAAGACATAGAGTTTACAGAAGCTCATGAAAGGGTTGAGATTATTTTTTAAATGCAGAGATGATTAAAATCATACTAATATCAAAACTTTTGTTGCTATTGCTTATTTCTTCAATATAACAAGTTTAGGTTAGCGAATTGAAAGTTCATCTGAGGATTTCTCACCAGTTTTTGTAAATGGCGTGTTGGAAACTTGGAAAAGAACGTTTGAAGAAATGACGATGACGGCAACGACAGAAACAGAAGCATCCAGAAGATCCATGCAGCTTCTGGTAACCTTAAACTAAAACATGGATTTTACAGAAGTAGTTGATGGAAATGGACATCGACAAGAGCAGAAGCATTTAGAAGAACTATGAAGCTTCCATTAATCTTAAACGAAGCATCCAGAAGATTCATGCAGCTTCAGACATTTCCATTAACTTCCTCTGTAAAATGCTTCTGCTTCTGTCGTTGCCGTCTTCGAGCTTTTCCATGAACTTCTGTAAAATCCATGTCTTCGTTTAAGGTCAATGGAAGCTTCATTATTCTTCTGAATGCTTCTGCTTTTGTCGATGTCCTTTTCGGACATTTCCATCAACGTCTTTTGTAAAATCCATGTTTCAGTTTAAGGTTACCAGAAGCTGCATGGATCTCCTAGATGATTTTGCTTCTGTCGTTGCCGTCATCGACAAAACCAGAAGCATTTATAAGAACAATGAAGCTTCCATTAACTTTAAACGAAGACATGGATTTTATCAAGTTCAAGTGGAATTAGAGATTCTTTCACAGATGCTTGAAAGGAAGTTTGTTATAATTTGTCTACTGCCACATTTGTATTTCATCTGGAACCCAGGAAATCTCTTCAACCAGCATTTTGTTTATCAGTTTCATAACATTTCTTTAACGACCTATGTCTTTAAGGTTTAATTTCAATACACACATATATACAAGGTGGTCAATTTTTTGAAAAATTCATCTAAATAAACGAAAAATTCCAGCGTTGAAATCCACAGCAACAAACTTAATTGAATATTACACTTTTTTAACTCAAGATTTCCTTATTTATAAATTTAGATCACGTAAAAAAAATTGATTTCATATGTATTTTCATATTTCTACTATTTTTCATAAATAACGTATAACCTTGTGTACAAAACGTCACTCAATTGTGGCAGATTTCACATTTGGAATTAGAATCGTAAAATCAACGTTCTGGTATGCGACACAATTGTCAATTAAGCCTGAAGTTTTCTGTTGCACGCGCTCCAAAAAATAAAAAAAAGTAATTATGTTATGTGAGTGGTATTGTCCTATTCGATAGGACACTTGGGGCAAGCGATTTGGGTCAGCTCGGCACAGAGGTTAGAAGCGAGGATTATACATAATTTCCAAAAATATTAGACACAAGCCAGGTTTCTACAAATCTCACTTTTTGTTATCTCTGTTTATAAACTCTAGTGTTAGAATCGAGGATGGAAGGACAATATACTCAAATGTACATAACAAAATGAACTTAACCGCGCGTGCCTAATCTCTAGTAACTACGTAGCTCCGTAGAGACGACTAGATCTACTCTATCTCTAACTCTAACAGATCCAAAATGTTTCGCCTGGGTTGGTGCTAGTAACGAACAGGAGAGATGTCATGAAACCAGATATATCGGAGAGGATTGAGTCAATTGCTTGCCGTTAGGGTGTAGGAAAGTTATTAATCAAAGGTAATTTGAAATTTCCGAAAGAAGACAGCTTGGAATTCCCTGGTCTAAGCAACGATCAGTCAGGAATCAAAGGATTATTGTTTTATTAAGAAAGTTGTTCGGGGAATCCGGTCAAGTAGTGAAAAGTTTCGGAAATGAAATTGTACCTTTTTTATAATTGATTGATTGATGGGAATTCACTATTTTAGTTTCACTGGGATTCACGGTGGGATTCTGAAATCTTGAGATTTCTTCCAGCTCCGTTTCAAACGTTGCAAGTATCATTGAGATCAAAGGTTACTCCACGATGTCGCAAAGTTGGTTTCAAAAACTAAAGTAAAGACAAAAAATAACAAAAGGCTTAGAGTATTTCAGTTGCTATCTGCATTCTACCATTATTCCGTTGCTTCCGAAATCTATGAATTAGTAGCTATAAAGAAAATCTAAGTAATTACGTAATGGAAAATAAAAGCGATACGATAATGAAACTTGCATGCTTTCGATGCTAATAAAAAGTTTGAAATTGTTCATGTGAATCGAAATAGAATCAGAAACAACTTGAATGAAGTAGATTTAACTCGGTGCAACCATGACTTCAGACACCGGTCGACCTTGACCATAATTTTTTAAAGAATGAAAATTTGACTTGAGGTGAACTACCGATACGGAATCTTCAACGGAAGTGTTCGATATTTGAATCTCTCGTGCTTTTATTATCGCATTTTCGAAATTAAATGTTTGTTTGTCATAAAGTACCTCAATAGACCAGTATTTTTATGTACCTATTGGATTTTCCACAATTCCCTAGCCCAATGGAACAAATTCAATATAAACATAAACCTTCTGAGGGCATTACGCGTGTTTTTCTAAGCTAACATGTTTTTAGTATAATACTAAATTGAGAAGATACAAAATTATGAATCAAAATTTGTCTCTATACACCAACGTCTTGAACGTATTCAGTTTACGTCTTCAGTTGCCGTGTCACAACAATAATTAGAGATACACACTCAAAGCATAGACGTAGAGGATTTAAAGCCAATCCAAGCAGCCGCAAAACCTTATGAATCTTCAAATCTTCAAATGAAGACGTGAAAAGCTTGTATCTGTCAGCACAAATAGAGTTCCAAGTTCTGGTGGTGTTAAATTTGAGCAATATCTGAGCCCACCACTAGAAGAAAGAACATCAGGTCCAATAGATTTCTCTCTGACAACTCCTCGAAGTATTTAATCTACCAAGTTTCCTTAGTATTATCATCCTTTGAATATAAACATAGTTGTACCAGATAATGGAGATTCTTTCGAAAAAAGATCGATTTTGAATCGATTCGAATCGTAAAAGATTGATTTCTGAAACATCGATATGGAAAAATTTCAAATATACCACTGGACGCACGGTTTAAAAATGTAGATTGATGATGGATGGTAATTTAGTTGCACAAACAGTTTTTCGCTAAAAATGACGTGGTACCACGCTCCTTACTCGCCTGACTTAACCCGGTGTGTCTATTATATATAATTTACTTATTAAAGTTATTAAATGTTGCATATTTATTGCTTATACAATAATATCGTGTCAACTTTATTTTGTTTTACCAATTGAATTGTTTTTATTACCAAATAATAACCGGGACGACGACATAGCGAAATACCGTTAAGTAGAATCTTGATTTTTCAGTTTCCATCAACACTAAGCTTTCCAAAGACAATTAATTCCCTAGAATTTGGTCAATTTTCGCGAAGACATATACAAGATTCTAATTTTTTTTCGACTAGAAATTAATGTTTTTAAAAACCATGTTATCCGATTATGATATAGAAGCGATCAAAGGTTATTCCCAAAAACTAATTAAATGTAATCTTTAACGTCTCTTTGAATACTTCTGAAGCCACAAACTCGATGAATATCGAAAATATAGGCGCAGCAGGTAAAATATAATAAAAATCCATTTCTGCTCGTCCACGCCAGGTGCATTCAGTTATAAACCACCTGCCTGTTCAATTTAACAGCTGAAACAGAAAATCCCGTTCCTCAGAGGAAAATAATTCAACCGAATCTCTTTTAAATTGGAAATTGAGTCTACTATTGTTGTCATAAATTGCAATATTGCGAAGGGTTTATGGTTGAGAACATTGAAAATTGATTAAGACAAAGGATACGTCAGTTAAATTATACAGAGTGTCTTAATTAATATGAATCTCTGTCGGATATATAAAAAATGATCTACGAGAACAGCTAGATAATTGAGAATCAATTCGCATAACCTAGAAATATCAGTAGGTAAAGATTTAATACTTTTTACAAATTAGTTATATTTCTAATAATCATTTCAAAATTTTTTCGTTTCATTTCGATTATTTAAAAACATTCTTAGCAAAAAAAACTATACCGAACCAAAGTTTTGAAACGGTGCTAGCAGTAGTTGATTATAGGAATATAAACACAAGAAAAAATGCCTGAGATACAGGTGTTTTAAGGATTCTAAGAGAATACAAATATCATCTGAATCATATTCAACTGCAGCGACAACTTTTGCCAAAACATAGGCTTTTGCTTATGGATCCTTGACCAGTCGCAGAGAAAGAAGTTTTTTTCAAATTTGAGTTATTATGACATGTGTTTGGTGGGATTATGGAGAATCATCTAATTTTGAGATTCTTGATTATGACATTTTGCGATCTCTTGAAACATCGTCGGTGTTGCGGGTTTTTTGCGGTTTCCCTGCAATCTGTTACCGTTTTTGCTTACAAGCTTCCTTTTAAATTTCTTCCGGCCAAAATCTCCCTTCAAAAATAGCAACCACCACAACTCCAGCTCCGCAGAGGAGCTATTCCTATATCAGAGCCTACTCCAACAAATCCCCCTTTTTATCCTACCAAACTTCAGCTAACGAATTTCTCTCTCTCGCTATCTCTTGAAACATATTCCTTTGAATATCACAGCAAAGATAAATCTAAATACAAAATTTCCAAATAGCAATTAGCCATCCAGATCCCCAGATTTGAGTTTCATGGATTTATATTTATGGAAGCACGTGAAAATGACACTTTTGGTAAAGTGTTCATAGATTCAGATCGGATAGAAAGGTAAAGGGAATCCCTATACACCATGATAGACAACTCAAGGAAGAACTACCGTAAATGGTAGGAGTCAGCAATTCAAAACAAGCGTTGTAGTATAATTTCGAAGAAGAGCTGGGAATTTGAAACTCTGGAACAATCCTGATCTCTCCCTCTCAGATTTTAACACTTTGGACCGCTTAAGCAGCCATTGACAGTTCATCGGTTTCCTTCATTCATTCGCGGTTAGTTATTTTGATTGTATGTTATACCGAACTCCTATTCAATTTTAATTTTCAGTATTCTCTTCGGTCAAAATTTTGAACTATTAGTTTCCTTACTGCATTAATATTAGAAAGAAATGTTGTTTTGGACATTTTGTTTAAAAACTTGCTAGGAAGTTACAATATGTGATAATTTATTTAAGACACTCTTTTATAGATTTTTCATTAGAAGATATTCAACTTTATTTTGAATATTGTACTGAGGTACAATCAACCAACGAATTATTAATTAATTACAACTAGTTTCTCATTATAAACATGATAAAAGTGTCCTGTAAATCATCACCTTGGTTTCAATATTCAATCCCATTCACTTTCAAAGAAATATTTTTCAATTGCGTAGTTTTAGTAATCGATGTAAACAAGAAGTTTATTGTTAGAATAATCAAAAGCCTTTCATTGTTATAGATCTTTATCCATGTGGTTAAATACCAAAAACATAATTGTGAAAAAGCACCAGGAATGAAGGATAATTTGTTGTTGATTGATTCCAAATTTCCCAGATTGGTTAATACAGAATTTGGCATGAATAAATTGAGGCCAACGAATTGGTTTTTTTCTAAAACTGAAAGATCCAAAGGAATAAATAAGTTTTTATATGATTTATAGAACACTAAAGTTTCATAGACCTCATAATGAAGTTTTTAGATGAAAAAATGTTTCTTCGGAATATATCACATACTAGAAAAAATTCTAAATATATTATTGACTTATAATTCATCCACTCGAAGCTTTATTAACGGGTAAATAATTATTAAGCCTGTATTACACGTTGTGTCTAAGTCGAGCGTGAAAAAATATATAGTGTGGAAGAATTAATAATGTTGGATGTTTCATTTAAAAATTTTCTTGTAGTAGAGTGGTGATATATGAATGATTCGACTGAAGAATGTTTTTTTCGTCCTGCGCATTTATACAGACAAGTTTTTACTTTTAATCCAGAAGACAAAATTACATAGAAGACTATAGTTTATATTTATCGATAATTTCAATATTTATTTCTTCATTTGTAAAGACAGAAATCATTACAATTACTAGAAGAAACGTAATTTGATATTTAATATTAATAAATTGTGTTGTTGAAAAATTATTTTGAATTCAGGTCTCATTTAATTGAAATTTCGTTTAAGAACAAATAAAGTTTGACGTTTCGACCAAAAATCAAGCTATTTATCAACAAAACCGTATAAAAAAGGTTTAAGAAGTAAGAAATCTATAAAAATGTTTCTTCAGAATATATCACATACAAGAAAAAATTCTAGATATATTATTGACTTATAATTCATCCACTCGAAGCTTTATCAACGGTTAAATAATTATTAAGCCCATACTACACGATGTGTCTAAGTCGAGCGTGAAAAAATATATAAAACATGATGAACAACACACTACAGTTGGATATAAACTGGACGATACATTGGTTTTTCATATAAAACAAGCAAAAAGGACAAAAAGTGTATGTAGTTGTACCACAAGTTCGTTCCAAGGTTGGGTACTTCTTTAACGCGTGTTAAAACACCGACTTTCCATGGTCATCGTGTGATACCGGCTTTATAGTCGGTGGTATCTAAACCGTTGTCTAACAAAATGAGATATTGAAAAAGTTTTCCATAAATCAAAACGACTGATCCATAGTTTTATGATGTGATGTATATTAAAGAAACAGATATAAACAAGAAACGTTTTATTTTGATCTCCCACAAAAGATATTCACGAATTTGCACACATTTGAAATACCAAAGTACATTTCTGCTTAGAATATAAATGATTGCGTCGCCTAACGTTTTATATAGTACGGTAAATTAATAAATTAAATATACTAATAAATAATAATAAAAATAAATTCCATATGTCTAAGTAATAACTATTTAAACAACCATCTAATTCTTATAATGGAGTCCTAATCGCTTAGGTGGTCCTTCGGAGGATTTTTCTTCGTATTGTAGTAGAAACTTCCTACAATTCCACAGAACTAGCAGCCCTGACAGGGAAATGGAATAGTAAACAGACTTTCTAGGGGTGGAAAGGGTAATAGAAAAGATATTAGAAAACTAAGTGAAGTTTTCTGGTGCAAATGTGAGACTAGAGGCTAGAGCTGTCCCATATTGTGAAGTTTCTGGTGTATGATATCCTTCAAGACATATGAAATGGATTTAAGTCAATATTTCATCATAAAAATACCATTTCATATTTTCGCTACCAGCGTTTTGCTTATGACTGTTTTTTTTCTCTCCCTCATTGTCTTTTAGAGGACATTCTACTCTTTATTTTTCTGCTGACCACTATAAATGATTTCTGTTAGTCTTTGTACGTTAAATAATTAAATTTTCAGTATAAATAAAAAAGACATATTTGATGAAAACGGATATAAATAGATAAGGTTGCATTTAATTTCGTTGTAGTAAAATATGTTCGAGAATACATTGACTGGACTATAAGTCTGCACGTGTACTAAACAACAAAAACATCTAAGAACTGAGGAGGCTGTGAACTAAGAAGTAAATAAGTGGTTAGATCTTGCGCAAGATTCGTAGTCTTGCAGCTGGAGTGCAACCAGTGAAAACACAAAACCGCCTGATCAAATCAAACAGTCACCGTTATTAGAAGACTATTTTCTTATTATTTTCATTTCATTTTCTATAATAGGAAGAATTAATAATGTTGAATGTTTCATTTAAAAATTTTCTTGTAGTAGAGTGGTGATACACGAATGATTCGACTGAAGAATGTTTTTTTCGTCCTGCGCTGTTATACAGACAAGTTTTTACTTTTTATCCAGAAGACAAAATTACATAGAAGACTATAGTTTATATTTGTCGATAATTTCAATATTTATTTCTTCATTTGTAAAGACAGAAATCATTACAATTACAAGAAGAAACGTAATTTGATATTTCATATTAATAAATTGTGTTGTTGATAAATTATATTGATTTCAGGTCTCCTTTAATTGAAATTTCGTTTAAGAACAAATAAAGTTTGACGTTTCGATCAAAAATCAAGCTATTTATCAACAAAACCGTATAAAAAAGGTTTAAGAAGTAAGAAATCTATGAAAATATTTATTACAGAAGCCTCCTTCACCAAAAATATTGTCACAAAGGATAAAATCATTAAAAAATCTGTTTTTTGCAGTTTTCATTGATTAATTTACTTAAATTTGAAGTTAGGAATATAATAAATTATTCCACGAGCCACCTTCACTTTTTTACAGCGGTTAGTAGGTTACTCTAAGAAAATTCTCATTGATTTCTCTCGAAAAAAATAGTTGTGTCCTAAAAGAATATTGAAACATGTGTCCAAATGACATTTCGCGAGTGATCGGCTCTTAAGCATACCCTGAGGATGCTCTCGACTAAATATAGAAGAGATCAATTGATCCAGAGTTGACCAGAAACATGGAGAGCTTAGAGCAAAGAAGAAAGTCGCTGACCTGACTCTGTTTTATCGATACTACTATGGCAGATTCTCTTCCGAGCTGTCCAGCTTAGTCCCACCTAGACCAGTTTTTGTAAAACCTACTCGACGTGGCTCATGAACTCTTGCAAGTGACCAGAACTCCAATTTAACGGCATGGAAACATAATTATAAATATTCTGTACTTGTCAGAAAAAATCTTTAACGATCTGGCCGCCAGAATTCTATTCACAAAATAGTTTTCAGTGATAGTAAATTGCGATAGTGTGAAATATCGAAATCATCTACTTTTCCATAAATATCTGTCCACGAAGAAGCTTTGTTCGGAAGAGATGAAGGGTAGAACACAAACAAAAATGAAGAGACTTTTCATTCAATCTCTGTTTAAGCAGAATATACAAAATTATCAGCTGCCACAATATTTGACACAATAAAATAATTATTTCCCATGGCTAGCGGATCTCACTTCTTTACCAGCCAGATTTAACCACTAGTGAGAACTGGTTATTTGCAAACTTAGTGAGAATCTTCCAGAGAACGAGATTTGTTACCAATGAATTACTGATCGTTGTTTATTAGAGCAGGGATGGGGTACATGTATACTCTTGACAGTGACCTGATGAATCTTTAAGAAAAATATGTTTTTTTTCTGTTATTTCACTTACTAAGTGATGATATATATCAATTTTAAGTCGTTTATATGGTATTTAATATTTTTTATTGTCTACTTAAATGAGATGTTTATATTTCTCACATAACCTTAAAAAACTTTCGTCCTAGATATGATATTATTGAATGTTGACCAATAAATGTCACCAACTACCCAATTTCTAACTCTTCAGATGATATAATACAATTTAACTTCCACACAGGAAGTGCTAAGATCGCCACATTCACTTTCTAATTTGTTCCTGTTTTTTATTCCATACTGCTTTTCATCACTTCTTCAAAAAAAAACGTAATTTCTCGCTATTTATATCATATTTCGTATTTTAAAATAGCTATATAACTGTTTTGTAAAGGGTTTTCCAATAAGAGGTGTTATTTTGAACAGCCCGCTATTTCGGTGAATGTCACTTTTGAAGCTGTCTTTTTTTGACATTTGACAAGTAGAAACTACGCCATTAATGAAAATGGAACGATACACGCTTCAACAACGCATTGAAATTATTAAAATTCACTACAAAAATGGTGAAAGTTTGGCAGAAACGGTTCGTAAAACTAAAACATTTTTGGGTCGACGTGAAGCACCTTCTCGGACCGCAATACAGAAATTGGTGGAAAAATTTGAGCTGTTGGGACAAGTTAGTGATGTGAAGAATAAAATCCGTGCACGTCGCTCAAGAACAACTGAGAATATTGCGGCTGTAGCCCAAAGTGTTGAAGAAAACCCAGGTTTGTCCATTTCTCGTCGTTCTTTGGAATTAGCCATTCCACAAATGTCATTACACCGTATTTTGCATAAAGCTTAAGGGCTTAAGGCCTATAAAGTTCAGTTAACACAAGAACTCAAGGCGGCCGATCATCAACAACGTCGTGTTTTTGCTGATTGGGTCCTTGAAGTGCATGAAAATGATCCGGAATTTCATCGAAAAATCATCTTAACTGATGAGGCCCGTTTCCACCTTGGTGGTTACGTCAATAAACAGAATTGTTGAATCTGGGGCTCGGAAAATTCAAGAATTATTGTTGAAAATCCTCTCCATCCTCAACGCGTGACTGTTTGGTGTGGTTTATGGTCTGACGGTGTCATTGGACCTTAGTTTTTCGAAAATGAGGCTGGAGCAACAGTTACTGTGAATGGATTGCGCTATCGAGAGATGATTAATGATTTTTTATGGCCGAAATTGAATGGTATTGATTTGGACAACGTTTACTTTCAACAAGACGGCGCTACGTGCCACACAAGCAACGAAACCGGACCATGTTATCTCTCGAAGAGGTCATCACAATTGGCCACCGAGATCTTGTGATTTAACACCTTGCGACTTTTTCCTTTGGGGCCAACAGAGAAAGATAAGGTCTACGCCAACAATCCAGCATCGATTCAAGACCTCAATGATGGAATTTGGTTACGGAAAATTTAATGAAAAGGATATGGTCCTGTAAGCGCAGTCGTGGCGGCCATTTGGCTGATGTTGTGTTCCATTATTAACGGCATACCTTCCTCTTTATAATGAAATAAACATCCGATCATTTATCTCAAAAAATGGCATTTTTCTTTGAATATCAAAATAACATCTCTTATTGGAAAACCCCTTATGTTTCGGTAAGTGAATTATGGAAGGCGCAAATCTGTTAGTACATGGTTCATTTCAATAATGACGGTTTAATCAGACTAGAATCAAAATTTTATTTGAAATATTTTGATTTCCATTCATATTGGCCCTCTCAAAAGTACTTTAGCTTTATCAAATTTGATTAATGTTTCATTTCATACAGTGCCATACGTTAGTGCTATTATGTTTCTAACTAAACTGTTTTTATTTACGAGGATTTCTACTTAAGTTTTGAGATATGGCAGCACTGAATACGTCAAATCTGACATTGACATTTTCAACTGGTGAACGTACTCAGAACATGTTGTCGTACGAGTTTTGTTTGAGTTGTTTACAGGAAGTTAAAATATTCATTTTGATCGAAAAAAAAAACACTACAAGGTGGAGGTCATCCAAAATTGGCTGTTGTGCCAGAAAATTTAGATGTAAACTCATGTTAGAACATCATCATGTGACATACAAGATTTTTTCGCATTGGATACCTCATAATTTGAAAATCGTTCAAAAAAAAGCTCATTTTCGATTGCTAAACAACAATCGACTGTATGGGTCTTCCATGATGAGTCAAATCTAATAAAAGTCTAAGCAAATGGTACACCAGCATTTGTCTATCAGAATTTTTCGAAAAAAACAAGGAAACCCATCACAGAAGACGAATCATTCTCTATTATGACAAAGCGAATTAGTACAACAACAGTTTTGAACAGTCAAAACATCGAATTGATATATCACCCTCCATACAGTCCTTATTTGGCACCCAATGATTTCTTAGTCCCGCAGAAACGGTTGATGCTTTCAAATTACATGTTTTGGAGGTACCTCAATCCGAATGCTTCGACAATTGATTTTAATTGAGAATATGTTGAAAAATAATGAAGGCATATTAAATTATAAATATTCGTTTTTATTTGTCTAATTAAAAACTTAAGCAGCAACCCTCGTATTACTAATAAATCATTTTTGGAGTTTTGATTTATAATAATCATATTTTCAAGCACTTTCGCTTTCTGGGAAAAAGTTAAAAAGAACGTTACTGTTTTATCTATCATAAACTAGATTGCAACGTGCAGAAAATTACAATGAAACTGGATTTGTTTTAAAAATTGCTACTGGCTTTGTTTCTACATACAGTAAAATACACTGAAAACCGTGTCCTCGTAAGATAATTGAACAGGTCACTTCGTATTTAGGGAAGGGAGGTTTGAGAAAAGGTTTGTTTCAAAATAGAAAGAAAGGGTTTTATAAAACTTAACTTCTTAGAGATTATAAGGTTATATTTCATCTTCTTGGCAGTTTTAATCTGTTTTACTAGGTCATAAAATACTATATACAAGTTATGATGTCCCAATACATACTTCTTAGTGTACATTGTTTGTAATTTTTCCGTCTCGACATACTGAAGTAGTAAATAAATGTAATTTATTGTTGCCATATTAGATCCGTAGAAAGATGAGGTTGGAGAAAAATAAATGAAAAAATATAACTCGGAGTAGTGAGGTTATATTGGAAAATATTACCTTTCGTATTAAGAAAATCTACTTTTCTACGAATCTCAGTCCGTATTACTAGATATATATTTGTCAGAAAGCTTCAATTTCTTTTTAAAATAAGTATATAGCATATGTAGACTTAATTTGTACGTTGTTACTCCAAAATTATCCAGCCCAGTCTTTCGCTACCTCAAAATACCGATCCTGTACACATTTATAACCAAAAAGTATTCGTAACATAAACTAACACGAATCATCATATAGTTAAGTGATTCAAAGTGTCCCTTATCACAATGGCGTGCCATCAACAATTGCTTATTTATGACTATGAACCCTAACATCATTAATTTGATTGTATGTATATTAATGTGATTGTTAACGACCATAAATATCCTTATCTACTGATTTTACAATTATAGTTTTATTGTATACGATGAGATTTAGTATTTAAGACAGTTTGTGCACGGATACTGGGTACTTATAAGTTTATTAGATGATTGAAACAAAGTTGTGGATTGAGTTGTAGTAAAAACATGTAAAACCCAAGAGATGGAAGCCAGGCTTCAAGAATATAACCCCGACACACAAAGTTACAGGTGGAACTAATCAAGAAGCAGATAGAATACAGATTCTACGCTAGTTCATACGCAATAGTTTACGTGATGATAAATAACTAGATTCCATAGAGGACAACTCTACTTCGTTCTATTCCTGGTTTGTTTTTCTACTTTTTTCTTGGTCGTCCAATGCTTATTTTCCTTTCTACTCTTTCTTCATAATCTTTGTTGCATTCGTTAGAGATATGCAAACCATTATATTTACGTAATGTTTATTTGTCTTTATCTTTCTCTTTATAAATCTTACTCAACTTTAAATTACTTCTGATTATCCACAAATCTCCATAATTTATTGGCCCGTGATTTTTTTTATGAAATAAGAATTTTTTTACTTTGAGTGGCAGTCAAAATTTTAGTTGAATAAGTGACTAATTATTATTTTAATAATTTTAACTTTCTTAGCCAAGTTCAGTGTGTATTTTATCTGTTGTAACAATATATTTAGTTTTTCCTTGTTAAGTGTGTGTGCAGCTTTCAATTAGTCACTTTTTTGTCGAATCAACATCATCAGCGAATACAAAATATTCTAAAGTCTATTTATAGTTGGTTGTCCTCGACTAAAATAAATTTTCCTTGTTATAGAAATAGTAAACTGTACACCATTCTGTCTTAACCCCGAGCAGATTCTCAAGCTTTCCCTGTATTCCACCTTCATGGCTGCTGAAGTTATTTTAGCAAATCCCATCATTTTCCAGGTCTTCAAAATCGAAAATATAGTACGACATTTCTCTATTTATACTTATTATAATGGCTTAAAATTAAAGCTGTTGACAATACCAAGGATTGGAGAAGCGGATTTTTTTTTTCATTAAGTATTTGGTTACTAAAGAGATTGCTAATGTCTTGGTGTAGCAGTGGTTGTTTTTTCGACATAAGAGGCCGGTTTTCCTCGGTGTATTTAAACAATCCAGCTGATTTAGACGCTTCAGACGTGGATCGTGCAGTCCACTCAGATGATGATCATTTTGATTCTGAATCGTCAACACGTTGTTGTTTTCGGCACCTACATTGAAAATAGTTTTCTCATAATCAAATGTTGTAAACACCAGCTTTCTAATATCTTTACGGCCTCGGCTTTCAATTTACGATTAGATATAATCAATTTGTGGACGTTTTTGATGTTTTTTTGGAGTAACCACCTCAATTTGACGACCAGAACGTTCACTATCCACACTTTTGAAGCCAATGCTGAGTTTGTACATCATAAATTGACACACGAATTGTTTTGAATATAACAAAAGTACTATCAAGGAGTGTTTGTTATTTCTTATAAGGCGGTTAGAAAAAAGAACAATTTATGAGTAAACTGAGTTTAGTGTTACAAATTTTCTAATCTCACCAAAATTTTCGTAACACAAAGAAGCCATTGTTTGTTCAAATACGGTTGTCGACTAATTCTATGTAAAGTGTTAATATTTACCAACGGCATTCTTGTTAAGTAATATATCAAAGGGCCGAACCTAATAAGGTTAATAACCTATATACTAATTTAACAATTGAGTGAACATTCATTCGATATATTTAACGGAAAAAATTACACGATGATGATACATTCTTAATATCTGACGACAAAATATGAAATTTTACCGTTTGATTTTATATTTTACGTAATTGCATGTAATTAAAATTAATTAAATGAGACAGTCTCAGGGAGTTCAAAAAAGGGTCAATATTTTCGTGAAAATAGTGCGTTCTTTCTTGAAAAAAGAAAAACCATCAACGTTGAGCTTATTGCAACGTATGAGCGAAGAAAACGAGCAAAAACGGCCGTATTTTGCTAAGAAGAAAGTGTTGTTTCAACAAGACAATGCACCAGTTCATACATCCGTTATTACAATGGGCAAAATTAATGAATTAAAGTTTGAATTGCAACCTCATGCACCCTATTCGCCAGATTTAGTCCCCTCGGATAATTTTCTGTTCCTAGATTTGAAAAAATGGTTCGGAACTCAAAGATTTATTGAACTTATTGAACATCACTGTTAAAGCTAAAAGGATATTACGTTGAAAAATGAATATATTTTGCTGAGTAGATTTTATATTGAAATAAGGCTTGAAATATACAGAAATATGATTAATAAGTAATAAGTAAATTGGTCAAGGTTCAGGATCAGGTAATAGTATTTCTGTGGAATTTGTATTTGTATCTTATATATTAAAAAAATTGATGATTTCCATTCAGAGTCCGTTCAGGCGTTCTACCCAACCGATTTGCTTAATTTTTTTTTTCAATGAAAGGTATTGATGCACAGATCAGCCATCAACTATCGGATTTCATCAAATTTTCACCATTTTCAACTTATACTCAAATGCGATTTCCCCCTGTACATTACTTATGGGAGTTTTTCACATACACACGTTCTATCCTCAATATCTCAGGTTCTATTTAAGATAGAGACTTCGTTTTAGTTTAAGAACACTCGCTGAAACATCTTCTTTCGTTTGAGTTTTTGAACACTTAAATCGGTTGAGTTGGAGAGGAGCTAGGCGCGGACATTCAATGTGGAGTTATGGTTTTTTGTAGGTTTTTGGCAATTTTTCTACATTCAAAGATCTATATCTCAGGTTCTGATATAGCTACAGAGTTCGTTTTGATTTAAGAACACTCGATGAGACACCTTCTTTCTTTTGAGTGTTTGAACACTTAAATCGGTTGAGTTGGAGAGGAGCTTGGACGCGGACGTTCAATGTGGAGTTATGGTTTTTTGTAGGTTTTTGGCAATTTTTCTACATTCAAAGATCTATATCTCAGGTTCTGATATAGCTACAGAGTTCGTTTTGATTTAAGAACACTCGATGAGACACCTTCTTTCTTTTGAGTGTTTGAACACTTAAATCGGTTGAGTTGGAGAGGAGCTAGGCTAGGATATTCAATGTGGAGTTATGGATTTTTGTAGGTTTTTGACATTCAAAGATCTATATCTCAGGTTCTAAAACAGCTACAGAGTTCGTTTTTGTTTAAGAACACTCGTTGAAACACCTTCTTTCTTTTGAGTTTTTGAACACTTAAGTCGGTTGAGTTGGAGAGGAGCTTGGACGCGGACATTCAATGTGGAGTTATGGTTTTTTGTAGGTTTTTGACATTCAAAGATCTATATCTCAGGTTCTAAAATAGCTACAGAGTTCGTTTTGGTTTAAGAACACTCGTTGAAACACCTTCTTTCTTTTGAGTTGTTGATCACTTAAATCGGTTGAGTTGGAGAGGAGCTAGGCGCGGACATTCAATGTGGAGTTATGGATTTTTGTAGGTTTTTGGCAATTTTTCTACATTCAAAGATCTATATCTCAGGTTCCGATATAGCTACAGAGTTCGTTTTGGTTTAAGAACACTCGCCGAAACACCTTCTTTCTTTTGAGTTTTTGAACACTTAAATCGGTTGAGTTGGAGAGGAGCTTGGACGCGGACGTTCAATGTGGAGTTATGGTTTTTTGTAGGTTTTTGGCAATTTTTCTACATTCAAAGATCTATATCTCAGGTTCTAATATAGCTGCAGAGTTCGTTCTTTTCTATTATAATGATTTCTGATACTTATTTAACGGATCCGATGCGAACGAAGCCGCGGGTAAAAGCATTATTTGTTTATTATTTTATCGTTGCAATATAAAGATTTTCCAGTCTAGGCGCACTTTTCGTTTAAAGGAAAACGGCCAAGGTACCAAGGATAAAATAAGCGCAGACCAAGCAGAAAATCTATTCAAGGAACCAGAGAAAGCACCTCGTCCAGGAGTTTGTAAACCCTGGCGACCCACAGCGTTTTCTTAAGGGTAGCAGTAACCCCCTAACGATTTACCTTTCGGGTCAACTAGAAAGTTAACAGACAGCAACTGCCCTAACCCGACATGCTCAATTAAAACGAAAACTATTACACCGTTATAATAATGGGACTTGTCGGAAACGTTGAATGAACAATAGAGCGAAGTTTGTGCACAAAATAATAAACTGCAAATTTCTTTTAATTGCAGAAAACCATTGTAGAACGTTTAGGTTGCGGATATAACAAAAGCAGTAAATTTACCAAGTTTCGGAGGATGTAAAATATGAAAAAAAATAGAGGAGAAAGAGAAACTGCATTTGAATGCCAAACAAATATAGTTAGAAATGAAAAGAAACTTTTATATGATGTATCATGTTACAAACAAAAGCTATTATTGATAAAATTGAATAGAAAGTATGGAAAAATAATCATTACTTCGTAAATTTTGGAACAGTATACAAAAATTATTAATAAGTAATTAAAACACTTGATGCACATCAAAATTAGTGGACTAGCTCCTGATCTATACGTACCAGTGTTGCCAGATAATTATCAGATCGATTTGATACAGAGTAGACATTCATTGGTGATTCAGACGAATGTTTCCACTAGGTACTTCCCAGAAAATAACAGTGTGGCCACATGAGACTCACCGACGTGTTTCAAACTACGACACAAAATAAATTATTTTCGTATCTTTCTTTTTAGTTAAAAATACTATTGAGCTTTTGAAAATTTCTGAGTAAGAATATAAATTACGATGTTAGAAGCGTTATAATGAAAAGAACAAATTCCAAATTAGCCGAGTTTGGGTTAAACATGGCGGCCACTCATATTTGGTAACACTGTCTTTATCACAAAACGGGTAAATAGTAACGCCATCTAGGTTTTAGTACAAGTACAAGTAAATGAAGCAGAAGCCTAACAGATAACTGTTGATTCGCCGAAATTTAAGGTTATGAAAGTATCCGCAGAGACGTTTTACATTATTTGAATTAAATTAGTTGTTAGTTTAAAAAAGGCTGATTATGAAATCGAACAATTAGAATCAGAATATGTTGCTCTACATAAAACCAGATACAATACAACGTATGTTACGAGATATTTTATTATAGAGTGAAAGTACACGCAAAAATTCCGAATTGACTGAAAACCTAAGTCTAATTTAGTGCTTGGAATGAAGAGAACAGTTGGGAACAAGCACCAGATCAATGGTGAGGCACAAAAGTTATAAAAGTCATTGAAAAGGGTTGTTCAAAAGTTTTTCGGAGATTAAGAAGATGTGGTGGATATTTCTAATCTGTTATTGATGATCCCTCGTATTTACAGCTTGTGAGGAATTAACAAGGGGAGGATTTTTATTAAGATTTTTGAAAACCGTCTTCAGGAATATGGTGATGCAAATTGTGTTATTCTATGATCACTTTTAGGGTATAAAAATGAACTTTTCCTTCGTACCTTACGAAAAAAATTGTTTTTTAATGCAAATTATTGTATTTAGACATTCCACAATAGATAGAAAGATCAATTTAGTATCTATATTGACCAAAACTATTTTTCATTCGACTCGTGCATAATTAAATACGCTTATAAATAATTCATGGTTTATCTGAAATATTACCCATAAGTTTCAATGAACTTCCTGCTTGCTCATCATTATGCTGGATGTAGAAATTCATACCTCGGTAAAATATAATATGTACATACGTGTTATATTGTGTTAGGAACGCCATTTCCGAATAAATGTTTATTAATTCTATTAAACAATATCGTTTCTTTATAGTGAACTATCTGATGTTCCAGCAGCGGCAACAACATTTCAAATTGGTTTTATTCAGGGCCGGATTAAGCTAGGGGCTTGGGGGGCTATAGCCCCGGGCCCCAGGTCCAAGAGGGCCCCATCATTCTGTATTTTTTGATGTGTTGATACCACAAATCTAACGTATTGACCGGGTTTTCCTTAAGGGGGCTCCGTCATTATTTTAGCCCCGGACCTTATAAATCCTAATCCGGCCCTGGTTTTATTCAATTATTTTGAGCATCGATGATACAATCTATTGTCTAAATATATTTTCAAGAGATATTAAAGTAGTTTCTCATTGCGAAAGAGCTTTAATGGGTAGTTTGTACCCTTGTTATGTTCCAATACAATACGTTATCGAATTTCATCAAAACATTCACTGGTAGAGTTTAATTAACAGTGTTATGACGCCCACACAAAGGGCTTACATATCGCAAATTGTGGCGTTTCCCATTCTTACGAAGTGATTAATCGTAAAATATTTTTTTAGATCTTGATTTTGTTCATTCAAGAATGTTATGAGCGACTAAAAGTCGGTTAGGAACAGAACCGGTCGAGATTTCTTTCGTTCTCAAACACGAATTTGCAAAAAGTGGACAAACCCGTTCAAACAAGCTCTATTCCGACCTAAAAAACCTAACCTAACCAACGGCTTTCTTCTTTACAATAACAGACAAGTAAATAGAAAATAGAGAAGGTATTAATAATTAATATCAGAAAAAAATTAACTTTCACGAAATCAATATGAACAATTGAAATGTTTTTATAACTTTTTAAATTTTCCACACTGTATCAGCGTGATGTAATTGCATTCCTAACACTATTTAAAATAAACCGTAGTGATAAAATCGCTTAATTAACAGGATTTAAAAGAATGAACAGCAATTTGTTTAGAAAAAATAAACAATCTCAGCATAACCAAGTAGGAAAAAGCAATCGTGGCAATTTGATTTGTTTGTTATTTCATCTGCGTCCTTTATTTATATTTTATTTAGTTAACATTTAAAGTGGTTTAAACATTTATTGTTTTTAAATAAAACTATTTCATTATGTCTTAAAGAAATCAATATACCGTCACTTAATGTAAGTTGGTACAACTGTTTCCTACGCGTAGCTCAAACGTCACTTGTCATTTATTGTCCTATGTTGATAATATCTTCAAAATTAATTACATATTACAAGATAATCTACATAGATGTACTTTTGTAAGTCTTCACCGCGTGATTGTATTATAAAATTGATAAATTTGTTGCCATTTAATACTTTGTTCGCCCAAACACTCGTATATAAATAGAAATATCTAATGTGGAGTATTATGAGAATACAAAGTCAATATCATAATAAGTTGATGACCTTCGAGTTTCTTGAATGCTTGTAAGATCGAAATAGTTGGAAATTATGTAATCTGCTTAAATATTCACCGCCTTTTCAAACAAATTGTAAATATGTTTCTAGTAAGACAATTTTTTTTACAAGAGGCTATTATACATCGATGGTATCGATATCGGTATCGATTTTTTAGGTATCGGTATCGAAAATCGAAAAATTTCGGTATCGATACATCTCAACAAATAAGTATTTAAATTGTATTATGTAATCAAAAGAATTTTCAGCGGGTTTCATTTCGATCTCATTGATTTACTTTCAAATCCAAACAAACCATTTTTTTCAATAAATCAAAATGATTTTGTGCCGTGTGTTCCGCAGGGGACGTCACAAGTATGACGTCAAAAAATATTTATATCAATGACATGTACAAAAGCAGGAACGCCTGGAATAAACTGAAATATAATGTACAGAATTTGGCAACTTTGAAATTCTTATTTTATTCTGAAGCCGAAAACGTAACGGCATCATAAGTTTAATTGCGATTAATGGCAAACGATCAATATTTGAAAAAAAAAAGACAGGATGTGGATATTTTAAGAACTGTTATGTATCGATATTATAATACAATATTTTAGAATATGTTTTCAATAAACTGAATCTATTTGGACGTGTATAATCCAGTCAGAAAGATAAGAAAATGTTGGGTTTTTCGTGGGCAGAATAAAAAAGTTTTCAACCCGCGGAAAGGGCGTGAAAAAAATTAAAAGTTGCCGCGATTTTTGGATTATATTTTGAAAAAATCGAAAAAGTTTCGGATAAAAGTTATAGGGCATAAAATTTTAGACCAGTCTTCCCCTAAAACGCATCATTTCCTCTCAGTTATAATAAAATAATCGTAGATTTTTCGTTTCTTATACTAACGTCTATAAATTTTTTAAAAATAACTCTTTTAACTGAAATATTAAGTAAATTAAGTTTTCTTTACTTTATTTTCAATAGAAGGGATGAGAAAAAGATTGTTTAAGAAAACTACAAAAAAATGAAACCCAATTTCTTCTAATTTTATTGAATTTTTATTTTTTTACTACTCTAAACAGTCGTAGGGTGAAAGGGTGCGTTTTAGGGGGCGAAAAGTGGCCTAATTGAGGTAGGCATAAAGTTATATGTTTATATTTTTTATATATATTTAAAACTTTTTAATTATTCTCAAAATATAACCCAAAACTCGTATTTCGTGGTAGTTTTTAATTGATTCCTTTCCCACAGTTTTGTATGCACCCGATTATTTCCACATAATTTCGTCCATAACCTACAAAAACTCTTCACGATGAACAAAATTGTGACAAACTGTGACGGATTGGTAGATATTAATCAGCCAACATTTGAACTTTATTATAGAAAATATATTTCCTACAATGATATAGAATTTTTCACGATCTAAAAAAATGCCTCCAGTCCAGTCCCAACGCCTTTGTCTGTGTCAGTTTATTTCGAACCATGAAACAGTGTGTATTATAAAGTGTCTTTTGAAATGTTTTCCAAACAGCTCAAATGTTTGGCCGTTGAGGCAAAAATAAATAGTTAAAAGACTCAAAATTAGTCATGTAAAATACTTTTCATTGAAAGATTTCGGCTTTAACGAGCATCCCTGGAAGTACAGTTTGGAAAATTGTCGATAATTCGATAAAAACACAAACTTCGTGGGGTACTCTACATCATTTAAGTATTTTTCTTCGGAAGAATAGACAAACGCAAGTTATAATGGAATCATTCAATCCCAGCTTGATAAATGGTGAAATTTTCAGTTTTAGATCCGAAATTTTGAAAACAACTCTTGTAGGACGGAAACAACGAACTACAATCCCACATTTTCAGTTTTCTGATTGCTCAAACTTCACACTTAATTTAACTAATAACAATAAAAGCTGAAAATTTGGAATGGTTTAAACATTTTGTTAAATGTGAAGTAAATCGACATTTGGCGGATGAGGGAATTTTTTAAGACCAAACCGGCATTTCTTGAGAAGCTACAGGGCTAAGTGTGATTTATAATTAGATAAAATGTAGATAAAATAACAAAAAAACATGAAGTTGAAGTGGTACCACCTGGAAACACGTTATATTTATAAAGAAATCAATTATTATTTTTGTGGTATGATTCTTTATCGGATAAAAACGATGAGCATTGTTTTTCTTTATATACACTGGCCAGCAAAAAATTGAGGTCACTTCAGAAATTGCGAATAATTTAAGCGTCAATATTTATAAGGATTAGTAGGCGTTTCCGATACTTGACAGCTGTCATTAGCTGTCATTCGATTTTGATGAAAAATTAGTAGGCGTTAATGTTTTTGCGACACTTGACAGCTGTCATTAGTTGTCATTCGATGTATTAGAGTACGATTTTGATGAAAAATTGCCTTTGCGCTAATTGAATATTCGCATTTTTCTTCCCTGTTTTCCAGTTTACTATTGATTCTTTGTGTGAAACCTAACGATTGCAAAGTGTAGTGATTTAACATACCCATAATGCCTTTAGATTGGTGTGGTAAGCGCTGTTACGAGATGGTCGGGGCCAACGTTGAATTGTTGGTGCTAGTCTTTGTGGTTTACAAAGGGTGTACCAGCGCTTTGTGGAGACTGGCCTGATCACTAGAAGACCAGGGTCTGGGCGAGAAAGAGTTACCCCTCAACGAGATGACCGTTTTTCGGTGTTCACAAGTTTGCGGAATAATACAGCTACTAAGCGAAATCAGTTGAAAGACATGAGAAATGTCAACGTTAGAAGAAGACTTTATGCAGCCAGCATCGCAGTGCAAGATTGACATTTGCCAGAGATCACGTTCGTTGGAATGATAATGACTGGAAGTGGATATTGTTCTCAGATGAGTCGCGTTTTTGCCTCACCGGGTCAGATGGACGTCGACGAGTGTGGAGAAGACCTGAGGAAGGATAAGCTGAAGTATTCATTGACGAACGTCTTCCATATGGCGGTGGGTCACTTATGATTTGGGCGGGAATCACTACACAAACTCATACAGAGTTGGTATTAATAGAAAATGGCTTCCTAACCTCTCACAGGTACATTAGGGAGGTGCTAGAAGACCATATCATGCCTTTCATGGTGACTATGGGGGAACGTGGTATTTTTATGCAAGATAATGCGAGACCACATATCCAGAATTGTCAGGGAGTATCTGGATGAGGTAGAAATTAAGCGGTTTGACTGGCCAGCCTATAGAACATGTCTGGGACGAGTTGGGACGACTGACACACACCAGCACCAAGAACTGCCCAGGAGCTGAGCAGGAATGGGATAACATCGACCAGAATGTGATCCGCAACTTAATTGTATGCCGCGCCGACTTCAAGCAGTCATCAATACAAAAGGAGGGAATACACGTTATTAGTGTCAAGTTTTTTTATTTTGTTCGTTATTTTCTTAACAACAAAACGTTGAATTTCGCCCAAAATGTTAATTTGTGGCTTTTGTGCATTTTTCTTCAGTATAGAGTATCACATTCAGTTTACAAAAGCACATGAAATGATGTCTAGATTGAGAATACCATCTGAAAACGTACAAAGAACATGAATATTTTAGGGTGGTCTCAATTTTCTGCTCGCCAGTGTATGTACGAACAAATAATTACAGCACGATAAATAAGAAACGTTTGAATACCATGTAAATATAGATACGTTGAAAATTGAAGACAATAATCTACATCCCTCTGGTAAATTTCAATATGAATGGTAACCAATCATTTCCGATGAACGTAGGTATAATTGAACGTCTCGTTTCTATATCGTATTTCATTGAATCGTCGGCCCACGGAGTCATTTCTCCCGATCATAGATAATCATTGGTCACACGATTAATAATCTAAGCAACTCACTCGAGCGAAACCCGTTTTGAAAAGATAGTATTTTTTCAATTTAACTCTCCCAAGTTTATCCACTACAGTCAAATATATACAATACGAGGTAACTGTTTGTTGGAATTTCAGTTTATTTATCGAATTTCGGATAGAAATTATGACAACTTAATGTTATCATACAGAATGTATTGTTCTAAAAATTCATTGATAATTTCATAAACGAAACTATTGATGATAAGATCGAAGATTGATATTTGTAACTAGCAAATAAAATATCACGTCTTTTTAACCTCATACTTCCCAAGCTGTTAAGAAAATGTAAATGCTGGAAATCTGGAAATTTTATAACCTAAAACTATTCAAGAACCGTTTTGAATGACTGCCAAGACACTTTTCCAGATAAGAGACTTTTATAAGTTTACGTATCTGTGGGCCAGCATCTCTTCTAGTTTTCCTTGTGGAAATTCATCACCACATTTCGATTTAACGCCTTCACAAACTTTTTCATAAGTTGCAGTTTGTACAAATGAAGTTTTTTGGGTTTACCAACGACTTCCATTTGATACTCAGTGTGCTCGGTGTATATATTTCTTTTATAATGATGCTTTCTGGCCCTGATGACCCAAAGATAAAGGAAACAAAAGACTTTGGTAATCCACCTTGTAAACCCAATAACAAATCAATTACTTTGAGTCAGTTTAACACTTTCCAATGATGTTACTTTTATTCATACTTTATTAATTTCATTGACGCACTTATTGAATCATTTACTTTATGTCCTATTGGTATAGACGATTTCTTATTCCAGTCGTATTTAGAAAAATCAACACAAACAAGCGCCATTCTGTTTTATTATAGAGAATTCTCTATTTCGTGCGCGTGTTTTTGAGTAGTGTAAGCGTTTTAGTGAGGGCCGAGAAAGCACTAAAGATGACCAACACTTAGGTCGCCCTATAACTGTTTCAACTCCGAAAATAGTGACCAAAATCAACCAAATTAAGCGTGCAGATCGTCGAATGAGCATCCGGATGATTGCTGAAGATGTCTGTGCAAAGTTGGTGCCAAAAAATTTGGCTCCTGATCAAAAGCTGTTGGGTCTGATCACATTAAAAGGTTAGAAAAAGATCTGCTTTGAAAGGGACCCGATTTGAGTCGATGGAAGAGCTCCTAAAGGCACTCACCACATAAGACTTCCAGCACTGCTTAGATCAATGGAAAAAAACGTATGGAAAGGTGTGTGGCGAGTGGAGGGGAATATATTGAAGGGGAGCATTCGAATGAAGAATAATTTTGATAATAAAACCCTATTTTTATAACCAGTTTAGTTATTTAATAGCCGACCTCGTATTTTAATGTTAATTTTAATTTAGTTTTAATTTTGGCTGCATAAACGCATACAATTTTGCTCTATTTTCCATTTTTTTGTTTTTTTTCGCACTCACATCACCCACTCGCCATATTTGTTTTTCATCAGACCAATTTGATATTCTCTGTAGACCTTTCTAAATTAATAAACACAATTAATTAACATATCAACAATCTCAAGTCTCCTCAAGGTCAATACCGGCGTTTACCAAAGAAAAAAACGAACTACATCATTTGCAAATCAACTGTAGTTTTCAAAAATTACATAAACAGTACGAAAAAATTCATAAGGGAATAAGTTTTCTTTGGAATAATTATAAGACAGAAAACATTAGATTTATGGTGCTAGTGTATTATTTCTTTCATTACAATTTCGTTCTCGAAACAAATAATTAGACGTTCAGTTAATCCAGTTTTATCTTCCTTTCACTCTAATTATAAAACAGAAGTTATACCAGAAGTTCTTAAAATAAATACACAGTATCTTAGATAAAGTTGAATCAAAATAATAATTTTGTGTGATTTCTAAATGGATTCCAAAGAATTGAGAAATAATCTACAATTTCAACGGCCCCTCAATCTCACACGATGTACATTAAGAATGTTTTATTGGACAGTACCATGAACCTTGAAATTTATAACGGTACTTTGTAAAAAGCCCTCGACCAGTTTCCATAACCACAAATTTATTTATATTCTTTATAAGTCAAGTCAAACCTGTCTCGGTATTACTTACCAGCAAAGAACCAATAACAAAACAAGAAGTTCCCTCACACACACACCACTCGATCAAAACTATACGATATGGTAGATTTACCACAAAAGTACAAACACAACAAAATAATTGATTCAAAGGGGGTAGTAAATACGGAATTTTTGATTTGTTGTCATTTCCTGAATGAAGTAATAACAAAACAGCGAACAGCAACGTGCTGTACCGCTTGTGACGAAACGAGATACGCTCTAAGCGCCGCGACCGACGCTAGACATGTATATGCACATTCAAAGCTTTGGAAGCGGTTTTCAGAGATATTTAAATTGTTGCCCTCAAACAGGTTCATGTGCTTTTAACTGTCTCAATATCATTCATGCTGCCATCTCTCAAATTCTGTCTGATACGACATGTTTACAAAGAAAGTTATCTGTTATGAAATCTATTAAATGTAGCTATCAACCACGAGATGTCGCGGTATTAAAACTGAGCAATTGAAAATCTTTTATATTTAAATGAATTCCACGTTTTCATTGTTACTAATTTACCTATTACATAGCAGTATAATGAAATATTCATATATTTTTACATAATTAATATTTTCTCAATAGTATAGCTATTACGCACTAGAGGTCGTAACTGTAGTACTCATCTCAATTGTTTTTAGTAGTAAATAGTATAATTGCTCCGATAAATATCAGCTTTTATTCATTGTTGATTTTTGTTTTCTCTTTAATATTCTACTTATTTGAAAGTATCATTTATGTTATGTGAAAGAAGTGATCTGTATTATAAATTATTAAATGTGGTTACTACCAAGAGATGGCACTTATACTCTCATTTCAAGAAATTAATGACTTCTCTCTTTTTGTAATTTCATTATTTATATCTGTGAATGTTATTTCTTTCATAAGACATCTGTAATTTGAAACATGTCCCAACATATATATCCCAAAAATCAAAACATTGTTCGATCATTTGAATAGACCACTATTTCGCGCGGTTCTCTTATTGGAGCCGCCATAAATTTCGTAGTTCGAGGCTAACCAATCGCGTGAATGACGGGGCATGTTCATACTTTTCTATACAGGAACAATTGGTTTGTGGGACTTTCTATATTTATTGTTAAATTTGACCTTTATTAACAGCGCGAAATTTAATGTTATTTGTAAAAATACATCTCATAAAATAGGTCTATAAGTTCAATTTATTAGCAGTATATTGCCACAAAATAACGAAATATCGAAAACTAAAAGGAAAAGAAAATAAATTTGTGATATTGATTGAATTTAATATGTTTTTAATGTTAATGTGATAATTCTTCAATGAATTTCAATAAAATAAGGGTAAATAAAATGTTACATGTGAAAAACTTATATTTATAAATATATTACATATAAAATATTTATATTATATTTATAAATATATTACATATAAAATATTGAGAGCTTGATGCAGTATTGTTTATACATCTATCGTGTAAAACTCTTTATACGGATGTGACAATAAAGGCAGTGATCTAATGGACTTTCATTGCAAAAGATTTATAGTTATTCTCAAAACTTTATCAAATTAATACTTATCTGTAAAATTGTCGAAAATATCACAAACAATGCATAATGGATTAATAACATTTATAACCACATTGATAACGAAACTAAATTAGAACGGAAATCATTGTCAACATAAAATTATTTGACTATTTGATGCCTATTTATGTCAGAATCAGAATCTGGGTGTATGAAACCAAAATTCAAAACTTAATTTGATCTTGTGCCATTTACGTAAACCTTCTGCAAATTAAGTGGTTTAAAGATTAGATTTGCAAAGAAATTCCAATTTTAATTTCGATGCAATACAAAACAAATACGTTTTGTTGATTCTTCTCGGTGGGTTTTCGTTTTATTCTCCCAAAAAATTAGATTTAATGAGAAAAAGTGAATTTTTGTTCCAAATGTAAAATGAAATGATTGATCAATGGAAATTATGCAACTTAAAACGCTACATACTGTAAAATGTGTTGCAGACTTACTAGAAAACGTTTACCAAATGTAATTAATTTTTACAATATTTAATCATCTATTTTATGTGGAATAGTATTAGTTTTAGTAAAATTGATTCTATGACCTATGAAGAATAAAAAAAAGAAGAAATAATTTCAGTTAATATGAAAAGCAAACGCGTTAAAGTCAAAAAACTTCATGAAAGTGCTCCATAGAAAATCAACAAAATATTTAGATAGAGAACAAAAATGAATCTCATTTTAACTATTTCGCTACTGAGTTACAGGTAAACCTAAAACTGCGTTACCTAGAATTTCCACTTTGTATGAATCAAAAACTCATTGTTTAACTTGTATACAAAAATAACGACAGGTGAGATGACTTTTACATTGCTAATGACCACTGCACACCTGTGCAAATATTTCAACGATCCACGTCTCTTACAATAATCAATTTAGTGTTAAGCAAATACCGATTGGAATATTGACATTTATTTAATCCAACAAATAAGGAAATATCTACTTATTAAATATACCTACTACCTAAAATTACAAGTAATATATTCCAATTTTTTTTCAGCTATATTCCTTTTTTTATTTGACTTTGTTTCATGGATTTTTCATTTTTTTAACTTGAATAAATGTTCATTTGATGTCTTACTAATGTAGATTCATTGTTTTATCAAATTTATGATCTTTAATCTTCCTTCTAAATACTGGGATTTTTGTGTTATGTACATAAACACATATTCCAGTCAAAATTATGAATAATTTATAGTTATAGATACTAAGATCCTGAACAAAACTATGAAAAACACCTATCCTTACCATATGAACAAGGACATTCTCAATAGTTATCAAATTATTAATAAATATGTTAGAATCAGTCATAAAGGACATAACATTTCATGAAAATATTTAGTTAGTCCATTTGGTGCGTTGTTTTATATTTTTTACATTTTAGTATTCATAATAGAGGTTTAGAAATCATCAATACTGTGAAATATTGAAATTCTATTAGCAGAAAATATGTATTATGAAAAAAGTACCTACAATTTAAAAATCATTGAAACAGTCAAATACAAAAAAGAAAGATCAGGAATTTTAGAAATGTATAAGAATAATTATAATTATTTTTGGATATAAACAATCATAAGGGTGGTATTAGAAATTGGGTCAGCAAACTATTTTCTTCATGTTCATTTATTCTCAACACATTTAGATTTCTATTGTATCAGTGTAAATATTTAATGAGACAAAATTTGCCTTCGACCTATCAATCTTCGTTACAGCTAAAACCGAAAATATATAATATTATTTACAAAACATCTACTAAAATTAGAGCGAGGTAATTAGATAAAATATGTAGTCTAGATACGTTGGTTCTATTTATTCACTTATTTACCATGACGAATATTTTGGTAAATACAATATGGGCTCTTCATGAGACTGTTGAACATCAGGTTGAATAAATTATTTTGAAAAACATGCTTCTACAAATTTGCTACGTGATATTTTTCTTGATCAATTCAGTTGAGTCGAGTCAGTTCGAGTATAAACTGCAACGATTCATAAATAAGCCATTTTTTAGTATTTTGGTAGATCCAGAACAGTTTTTTTGGTGAGATGATTGCGTTTCCCGTGAAATACGCTTATTAGGTTCCTTCTTTTCTTTTTGATACTTCATCTAAACTGTATTTTTTGCAAGGCTACGTGAAAACTCACGATTTAATTCATTGTTTTTATAATTTGAAGTGCGGACATACCACAACCTTTCACTGTTTCTATAATCTAAGTCTAAACATTTGTTATTATTCCGATTTATTACCTAAAATCTTCTTCAATTCAATTTCTAAGTGTGATTTTACCAAAATCTCCACTTTTCAAAACAAATACAATAACATAACCTAGAAATTGTTTTGACGCAATAATAATGTTTGGATACAAGCTACGACAGTCTGCACCATGACGTATTGCCATGTTCTATGTCACATAGTGTTCCATCGATCGAAAAGGTCGCTAAAACTAAAGCTACTCAAAATTGACACATTGTTTTAAAACTGTGATTCCAAATATTTATCCAATCTGTTAATAAATTATTTAAAAATAATTTTAATTGGGGATATTTAGGAATGTTAATATTATTGAACGAATTATGTTTACAATTTGATTTACGTGGTAATGTCATAAAATTCTATTCGTTTAATTTTGTCCTTGGGAACTGTTTAAGAGTTTTTCAATCAAAAGAGTTTTTCTAGACGAATTTTTTGTTTCGGCGTCATGCAAATATTTGCTTGACTTCCAATTTTGAACTGATTTAGAAATTGTTCATTTCAAACAATGAAAAAAAAACAATCTGGCGAAATATTCTATTGTTGATAAGTTCCAAAATAAGTAATCAAATAATGCAAACATTAGATTACCAGGAAATCTACCTTGGCCCAAATGATAGACAACCTTAACCAAGTGACTTGCATCGTCTCAGAAGCCGCGTGACATGATGGTGGTAGCCAGGACCGGGACAAGGACTATAAATAATAAATATGCGGGGCTATTAGTTTGTAAATAATTATTTGGTATTAACTTTAACAGAATTTAAATAATATATGATAATACTCAACAATTTCTGGAAGTAAAAAGAATAAAAAAATGCTGTAAAAAATTATATTTTGCTCAAATTTACACATTAGGATCTTGGTAGTTTGACTTTTGCCTTATCCTTTACAAATGCAGCTTCCATATCTCACAGATCATTCTGAATTCTAAACCCGCCTAGTTTCGACCATCGATTTTCGCATTCAAACCATCCAACAACTCTATGTAGTATTCGCTATTGATTGTTTCTCCCTTTTGGAGATGGTCGATGAACAATATTCCATGAAAATCCCAAAATACTGAAGCCATAAACTTCCCAGCTGACTGTTGTGCCTTTGGACGTTTCGGACGTGGCTTCAGTGCACTCAGACATTGTCACATATCTAATTTATTACATGTAAACATGGTCAAACACTGCTCTGAACTATCAACGGCACCCACTTTGAAAAAAGCTTTCTTGTAATCAAATGTTCATACAAGCCAATTAGATATAATCAAATTTATAAATTTTTTTCATCATCGGTGTCTGTACGACCACGTTTAAATTCGGCAAACCATTAACAAATAGTTCTTTTCTATCGAACAGAGTCCGAATAATACTTTTGAAATCATTGCTGAGCTTGTACAGTATTAAAAGTAGCTTCACTTAAATGGCTGTCACTTTTTTTTGACCAATCGAAATTATCGTGAATGTCTTTTGAAAGTTGGTACTTCCTAAACGTCATATGGATTTGACACTGACAACGCCATCTGGGAGTCAGTCACACGATTTACTGAGTGATGTAGTACACGAAGCAGTAGTTGTTTTTTAAAAAACTGACTAAAAAATTATATTTTGAAAAATATTTACAGTCTAGATTTTTAATTGTAGTCAGTAATTGCAACCATAAATTAATTGAAACGAATGTCTACTCGGATGCATAATTTTCACTCTTTAATACGTCTGATTAAATACAGCCCTGCTAATAACTCCTGATGGCTCAGCAAATATTCTGACATATATAAATTTGATGAAGATGAACTTGAGATAAGGAAATTGTTTTTAATTTTATAACCTTTAACAAAAATTGTAAATCATAATATTTCGACTATATACCATTTCTTTTCATAATATATTATGAGAAAACAAACAAGATAATAAACTTTTAGGTATCGTATTGTGCAAATATTGTTGGCATTCCTAAGCTTCAATGTTATCAAATTTGAAAATAATGGAAATAGCAAATGTAATCATATTTTTGAACAAGTATTATAGCCTCTACCCTTATATTTATACCCGACTTGTACCCGATATCTTAACGCCTTTGTCTGTGTCAGTTCATTTCAATCCATGAAACAGTATGTCTACCGAACAACGCAAATATTTCCCTGTTTCAACGGCGCTACTGACACGTGACATTTGAGGCATGGTAATCACACACTTGGTGCAATTAATTTCAGACTTTTATTACGAGATTTTTCAAGATGTAATTGGATAAAATCGTGAATACTGCGGCGGGTATTTGATCGATGTTAAATCCCGTAGAAATCTGGCTTCTAAACAAATGATTAAAGGCGTTCTACTCGGTCGGAACCGGTCACCCATACGAGGTGCCTTTGGTCGGGTGAAAACCGCTTGACTGACCAATATTTGGTTGGGTGGTATCCGACCTTGAGCAACCTTGGTTCGTCTAAAACTTTCTTCAGTTTATGTCAGTATGATAATATTTATCTTCAAATGGTACCAAGTAGATTTTGAAGTCCTGTCGCACAATTTTCTGATTCCGATATAATTTCGGATTCAAATACGGCTAAAAAATATAGGTTCTAGATATTAATATTACTATTACTATCCCCTGGTGTCTTTTATAGTGGTTTTGTCTTTTTTTTTTAATAAAAAACACGTTCTAATATACCTGCATACTTTACTAATTAATTTTAACCTCTAAACTTTGATATAGCTCCCAGAAAAAATGATTTTTTAACCGTGATTTCTTAGAAACATCATCACTCAACCTCGAATATTGTATATTTCACGGAAGCAAATATTTTGTAGTACTAAAACGTCTGAATGATCACTTTCGAGACGTGTGTGTCCGTTGACCATTTTACTGCCTTATCTATCTATTCATAAGTCTTTTTTCGTTAAGACAGTGTCCACATTTTGGATTTATGGAGGGTAGTCAACGAAATTCTGTCGTAACTACCACTGGCAGCAGATTTGATTCCATCGAACATATGTTAGATATAATATCGAATATACTGTTTAATTTGGTTGAATCACCATCGGATCTAGACACTGAATTCGGTTCCACAGACAGGTAACACTTCTTAGTCTTACTGAGTGTGTAGTTTCCAACTTATTGCTGAGATTGATTATGTTGAAGCAGATGTAAGTCCGAAAAGACCTCAACCTCAATATGACAACACTTATCAATATATGTTCGGTTTCAAAATTATCTTCAGTTACTTCAGCCCAACCATTTTCATCTCTACCATGCGTCAATCCAATTGTTATTAAAAAAATTTTCCTGGCACGTAAAGCTTGATACCGTTGGAAGACGGTTTTCATATCGCGGATGTTTAAGCTGGAAAAAACCAAATTTTCCGCACAGTTTTTGAATTCAGGTTATTTTCAACTTATTTTCTATTCTAAAGTCGATTATAGAAGGTGACATTTCGTAGAAAGTTGAATTTCATAATGTATTTTCCTGATTGTTATGTATTTTGTTAAGTTACATAATCTATCAAAGTGTGGACTGCTATAGGAACTTTCCCTGATTTATAATACCACCTGCGTTTTAAATTTGCTGAAAGATGAACTTGAGATAACCGATATAGTTTACTTTGCAAACTTGCGAAATAATTGGAATAAATCTGCCGAGATTGTGACTAAAATTTATTCCATTATAACACGTTTTTTATTTCAAAAATTTCACCGTACCGTCGTAATTCACTATTGCCGTCATTCAACTCTTCTTCTAACCTTAAAATAAATGAATAATAATTTATTGGACTTGCCATGTAAATTTGAAAAATAGTATTTGAACAAGGAATGATTTATTAGATGAGGAATAAAAATTTTGTTATTTATAGTAAAATTTTCTATTTCTGGAATTTTTTTTTAAATCTCGTGTCCTATTGCGTATGCTGCAGTAAAATCTTCATTGCATATGTTATTACGTACAAAAGTTAAATAAATAAAGAAAAGGGCAGAGGAATACCGAATGAAGGATGGATTGAAGTGGTAGAGAATGAAATTGGAGGATCGCTTGGGAGAAAATAAAAAAAATGCCATAGACAGAACACCATGGAAATGATAAATGGAAACAAACAATAAGGATGAGATACGGAGAATTAATTCCAATACTAAGAAGCTTAGTGGAAAAATGAACTTATGTACTTCCCTTTATGAGTCTTGCTTCTCAATATTTTCTGTCCAGCTAATAGAAAAAGAAGCTACTTCATATTCCGTCTCAATACTGTCCAAAGATGGACGAACTTCGACTCAAGATACTAAGGGGTTTTTGTATTTTCCGTAAAAGTCTAGTTTTTTAATAACTCTAGTCCAGCTTCATAGAAAAATGAATTTTATGTAATTTTACCATCTAACAATGTATATTTTACTTCTTATCTTGTTGTATGTTTTTCGTCATGAATCATCTTGGTTTTTGATAGAAAATTAGGTGAAATAACAGGTAAAAATTGAAGTTTTCACTCATTTTACCATCTAACAATGTATGTTTTACTTTTTAAACCTTCTTGTATGTTTTTCGTCATGAATCACCCTGATTTTTGATAGAAAATTAGGTAAAATAACAGGGAAAAATTTCTTAGACCTTTTCGTATGTTTTTCGTCATGAATCACCCTGATTTTTGATAGAAAATGAGGTAAAATAACAGGTAAAAATTTCTTAGACCTTTTTGTATGTTTTTCGTCATAAATCACCCTGATTTTTGATAGAAAATTAGGTAAAATAACAGGTAAAAATTTCTTAGACCTTTTCATATGTTTTTCGTCATGAATCACCCTGATTTTTGAAAGAAAATTAGGTAAAATAACAGGTAAAAATTGAAGTTTTCACTCATTTTACCATCTAACAATGTATGTTTTACTTTTTAAACCTTCTTGTATGTTTTTCGTCATGAATCACACTGATTTTTGATAGAAAATGAGGTAAAATAACAGGTAAAAATTTCTTAGACCTTTTCGTATGTTTTTCGTCATGAATCACCCTGATTTTTGATAGAAAATGAGGTAAAATAACAGGGAAAAATTTCTTAGACCTTTTCGTATGTTTTTCGTCATGAATCACCCTGATTTTTGATAGAAAATTAGGTAAAATAACAGGTAAAAATTTCTTAGACCTTTTCATATGTTTTTCGTCATGAATCACCCTGATTTTTGAAAGAAAATGAGGTAAAATAACAGGTAAAAATTGAAGTTTTCACTCATTTTACCATCTAACAATGTATGTTTTACTTTTTAAACCTTCTTGTATGTTTTTCGTCATGAATCACACTGATTTTTGATAGAAAATGAGGTAAAATAACAGGTAAAAATTTCTTAGACCTTTTTGTATGTTTTTCGTCATAAATCACCCTGATTTTTGATAGAAAATGAGGTAAAATAACAGGTAAAAATTTCTTAGACCTTTTTGTATGTTTTTCGTCATAAATCACCCTGATTTTTGATAGAAAATTAGGTAAAATAACAGGTAAAAGTTTCTTAGACCTTTTTGTATGTTTCTCGTCATGAATCATCCTGATTTTTGATAGAAAATTAGGTAAAATAACAGGTAAAAATTGAAGTTTTCACTCATTTTACCATCTGACAATGTATGTTTTACTTTTTAAACCTTCTTGTATGTTTTTCGTCATGAATCACCCTGATTTTTGATAGAAAATTAGGTAAAATAACAGGTAAAAGTTTCTTAGACCTTTTTGTATGTTTTTCGTCATGAATCACCCTGATTTTTGATAGAAAATGAGGGAAAATAACAGGTAAAAATTTCTTAGACCTTTTTGTATGTTTTTCGTCATAAATCACCCTGATTTTTGATAGAAAATTAGGTAAAATAACAGGTAAAAATTTCTTAGACCTTTTTGTATGTTTTTCGTCATAAATCACCCTGATTTTTGATAGAAAATTAGGTAAAATAACAGGGAAAAATTTCTTAGACCTTTTCGTATGTTTTTCGTCATGAATCACCCTGATTTTTGAAAGAAAATGAGGTAAAATAACAGGTAAAAGTTTCTTAGACCTTTTTGTATGTTTCTCGTCATGAATCATCCTGATTTTTGATAGAAAATTAGGTAAAATAACAGGTAAAAGTTTCTTAGACCTTTTTGTATGTTTCTCGTCATGAATCACCCTGATTTTTGATAGAAAATTAGGTAAAATAACAGGTAAAAATTGAAGTTTTGACTCAAAATACCTTGTTAGAGACCGAAGTAAGTCGCAAAGTCACTTTTTTTTCTTACAGTTTAGCGTGCCTCGACAGCGCTGGTCATTGGCAGACAATAGCAAACAAAAGATACATAAGAACTGTAACAAAATTTATTACAATACATATATTATATTTTAGAAAACAGCTTGGCAATTTTAAGGAATCCAGGACATTTTTGATTTCTCTAGGGCAGTTGAGTGTCTCCTTGAGGTTGGGTTTCAGATTAAACTGAATATATATCGTTATAAATCTTATCTAGGGTTTCAGAAGGATTGCTGGAGGCTTCTTAGGCATGGCGATCTGCAGTCATTTTTGACTTGTCCTTTTAAACTGATTTTTTATCGAAAAGGACGAAAAATTTACGTATTTCGTCTCAAGCTTCTACTCTTGAAAAGCTATAGGTCCAGATCTTGATCTTCTCCGTGGTTTCCTTTCTCAAATGAGACTATGTTATTACTTCCATTGAAGTTACAGTTGCTTATTGTACTTCCCGGACCGGTTTCTTAGTGAAAAGAAGAATTACACAGCTATGTAAGTGGTTTTTGATCTACACTTTTCAAAACCAAACAATTTATTACTGCGTTAATCTACAGGGATCTCTAAAATATTTTAAATTCGATTAAAACTATGACAACTGAGTTAAAACCAGAATATTTAAATTATAACTTGAACATAAGGTAAATTAAAACATTTTTTGTAGTATTTATTTGTAATATCTTATTATTATTGTACGAATGAACCTTGAATATTGAACATCTAGTAAGAATACACAATATACTAAATTATAAAAAACATTCCGTGTGTTTGTTTGTCTTTTCGAGCCGGTTCTGCTGGTTGCTCTTACGTGAAGTTGTTACTGTACCATAGAAGATCCATAATTATATTTCCGCTGTACTAGCAAATTAAGTTTTTTTGTATGAATGAATGAAATTCGAATGAATGGTAAATAATCGCGATAACAATAGATATTCATTGGATTAGATCATTATTATACTAATTGTTGAATTTGATTTTCAGTGGTTTTTTTGCTGGTGTAGTTACCCGGATACATATATTTATTATTTATTTATTTTTAAGATGATTAGAACGAAAATAATTAAACTGTTAGTAATTTTCAGTAATATTATGATCCCATTAACCCAATTTCTGGATGAAATGCTGTCCTTTCTGGATAGTACAATCTGAAGCATATTTTGTACAATTTCTTCATAATTTAGTGCTTCATAGTTACTTCCAAATATTCGACTATCAACACAAAACATTAATTCCAAACTCCAAACACTTATAACCCATTTTTAGAAGCAACAGTTCTTAATTTTCAATAAAACTCATTTTTTTGCGTTCTGTATGTTTAATTGGTACTTTTAGCACCAATAAATTTTATAGTTTCAATCTTAAATTACTGAGCGCTCATTTTGAACAGATGTATCACTTTTAGTGGTTAGCTTCACTCATATCTGTGTGTATGTGGCAACATTGTGTAAAACAGGACATTTCGTGACTGTTAGTGACTGTTCTGCAATTTCTTTTGATCTTAGGCACCAATCGTAGACCGATAAACGCTGCAAACGAGCTAGATTGTGTATTTTCGTATACTCTTTTCCTTACACGAGCCTCTCGTTTATTTAAATAAGTTTTCATTTGATTTTTCTACTTATTACGAGTATTTATCATTAATTAATTCTCAAGTGCTAAGTCCGGCGCTGGAAGTTTTAGTGAAGATCGTTTTGTTGATGAAAAATAATAAAATTACAATTACGGTCAATTTCGATGATGAATTCCCATAGAACTCGACCTTGATTATTTTTGCAATGTTACGGCAGCTGCACGCAAACAAAATTCTTTGGTGTTAACCGAAACTGTCTATCGTCGTTTAATAATTTTTATTATTTGGTTTTGGTAGTAATACGTTTATAATAAGTTAAAAATTGATATCAACATGCTACGTGAAACCTCAACAAGGCAGCAATAATGAAGTCTATTAGTTTTAGAACTGAGAAAATAGATATTGTAATAAATAAAAACTATTTTTTAAACGACGTCATCTGAAAGTTGTTCGTTCTGTATTCATTTACATACCGAAAGTTGCGTTTTGTGTGTTCCATGTAGTGAAAATGACACCGCAAAACACTTTCGGGGCGTTCTTGAGTAGACAACTTTAATGTTGACAGTTGACAGTTTCACTTCGATGATTTTGCATAACCTTTAATTTTTAATTTTCTTAAATTATTTGTTTTATCCGAAGTTTTGTCTAAATTAATGAATAATAATGAATGATAATTAAAAAAAACATCAACGATGAAGAGTTATTCGATTCCTGTTTTTTTATTTTTTTTACTAATCTGTATATTAAATTTTTGTAATATTATAAGCAAGTTCACATCTTGAAATGATGATTAGCGGTGGATTTATCAGCAGGTTGAGTATTCTGTAGCCTAAGGCGGCAAATTTTATTGTTTTGTCGATTTACAAAATAAAAAAAAATATTTTTCACCTGTAGAAGACGAAAATTGATATTTTTACGAGAATAAATAGTGTGTCTTTGATTTTTTCGAGGATGACATTTGTAAAACATTCATCCAAACATTGATTAAGCATATCAAAGAAGCTTTGTCTTTACCGTGGAAATAATCAATAATCTCACACGAAACTGTAGCTTTCAAATTATATATTTCATATTTTATTGATAAAAAATATAATTTGAATAATTGTTAATTGAAGACAGTAGAAACCGTAAAAGATAAAGAGCTTACAAGAGGGCAAACCTTGAAGACCCTCGACTGGCAAATCTTCAAATTCGTCACTGGTTATTTAATTTGATTAACAAAGATGTATCATAGAAATAAACAAATTTAAATATTTTATACCATTTCCTGATATTTTATAGTCAATTTTAATAAATCAAACGTTGTTTAGAAGATTGATTTAGGTCTAATACCGTAATTTCTAAAGGTGGATCACCAGTGATCTACGGAAGTCTCGACGGGGTCTACACTACTGATACTTGTCAAAATTTTCAAATTCCATTTCATATTTAGAGTTTTTGGATTTAAAAGAAAACCTTGATCAATTTTAAAGCGTATTTGATTTGTTCAAAAAATTTAATGATCTCAACTTGCAATTACAAGGGGACAACCTCATTTTACCAAAAACAAAGAGTGTGATCATTGTCGAGGACTCAAAATAAAGTTTTCTATGAGTTTTTACAATGCCAAAGATCAAATCAAAGATCGAAACGTTGGCATCTTAAAAAAGAGTGTAATTCCAGCTTTTCTTGGTTAATTGAAATTTATGAATTAAAATATTGGTCGGCCCGAATTTTCAGTTTTCAAATTTGTAGCAAGTAGAATGAAGAAGATGTTCAGACATACGTTAAACATTCGATTGCCCTGCATGATGGTTTAAAATCAGATTTGAAGATATGCTGTCGATGAAAATACCACCATTGATCATAAATCCTTTTGATGAACCGCCATCATACTATCAAGCAATCAATTTTAACCTTTTTTTTTCGAAAACTATTAAATCGTCGTTGAAACTCAGCCACAACACAAGTTTCCATGGATAGATCTTTTGAGTTCGATGGGTTAAGGTTATATGTTTCAGAGGATCCAGAGATCGTTCAGGATGACTAACTCAAAGGCAAGGTAGACCACGGTGCAGGTAGGAACATATATTTGCTTTATAAAGGTGTGCTGGATAGTATGCATGCTCAAACTTGAGTCTTCTTCGGGGTAACTCATACTTCCTGTCCCAAAATTGAATGGGAATTTCTAGATGTAATTGTGTAAAAATCATGGAAGAGTTTTCGATAACAGCAACCCCTGCTTGTGATTGGATTTCATTTTGTAGAGAAGTATGTAGGTTAGATTAGGTTAGGTTAGGTTAGGTTTCGACTATTAACTTAAATATTAAAATGACTGACAAATCATTACAATTATTTGATTCTTTAAACGCAAAAAAGTACCTGAAGGGATGATTTTCGCGTCCTATATATACATATTCTTGTTCAGCGCAATTTTCTTTATATCATACTTAAATTTTAACGAAATCGGAGGGGTGTAACCTAATCTAGATAATTACTGCAAGTACTGCAAAAAATTTACGTATGATTAATAATTACGATTTCAGAATTTGCTTAAAATTTAAATAACACAAATCTGTGACTTAGAGGCTGTTACCCTTTTCCTCGAAGCCCCTCAATTGTTAAATTTTGAGCTCTAAATACGAGCATCCGCTATTATCGAAAATATTTTTGAAATATTATTTAGAATATACATTATCCTTAAAAGAGATTAAAGAAATATGAGTGTTGAAATTAAATAACAAAACAGAATATTTAATGACGTAATTTTTTGTCAAAAATTTGGAATGTCATTCCAACATACAACTAAATTTACACTTATCATTATTTGTATATTGTCTAGTTGGATAATTATCAGTAGTATTGAGTCAACAAAATGTAGAATTTAATTCAAATTGTTTAATTAACGATATTCGTTTAGTTAAATTCAACATTCTTTTGTTATGAGGGTAAATAGTAACCTTCTAGACTCGTCAAATATTTTTGAGGTTATGTTTTGTATTAGATTATAGAAATAATAAAAATAAATATGTATTCGTTTCGTCAAAAGTCACACAAAAAATGATCGAGAGGGAAAAAACATAATAAATTATGGGATTTCTATTCTATGACTAGCTTCTTAAGTTTGAAAAAACATACAAGCTCAACATTATAAACGAACCCAAAAAATTAGAGCGAAGCAGCACCTCAACTCAAGTATTAACTGGACGATTTATCGACTAAGTTGAGGAGGTTTCTTATTTATAAATAAAGTTGAAATACATCTGTACCTAAGAAAAAAAAACTTAAGATTAGATCTATCTTATTTATCAAAAATTATAGCGACATATATACAGAAGTTTCTAATCAATCAAGTTGTGTTGGTAAACTTAATTGTCTGACATCTATTTTCTCTGAAGAAACGATCGGAATTATCAAATATCTGGAATTCATTTAACGACAACCTTTTGAAAATCAAACTAATCTAAAAATTAAACTGAAAGCTAATGAAATACGTATAAAAGAATATGATATAAAAATTTTATCACATATCGGACTCGGTCACAACGAACATGTAGACAATCTAGCAAAAGAAGTCATCAAAGAAGAACTAAATAACAAACTAACTGTGGAAGAAGGTATTAATAAAACAAAAATTAAGTTGAATTAAGCACTTTTGGTACGAATATTGCATCAAGAAGCTGACAAGATATACATCTAGAAATTCCCATTCAATTTTGGCACAGGAAGTATGAGTTACCTCGAAGAAGACTCAAGTTTGAGCATGCATGCTATCCAGCACACCTTTATAAAGCAAATATAAAGAAGACCTGTTCCTACCTGCACCGTGGTCTACCTTGGCTTTGAGTTAGTCATCCTGAACGATCTCTGGTACCTCTGAAACATATAACCTTAACCCATCGAACTCAAAAGATCTATCCATGGAAACTTGTGTTGTGGCTGAGTTTCAACGACGATTTAACAGTTTTCGAAAAAAAAAAAGGTTAAAATTGATTGCTTGATAGTATGATGGCGGTTCATCAAAAGGATTTATGATCAATGGTGGTATTTCCATCGACAGCATATCTTCAAATCTGATTTTAAACCATCATGCAGGGCAATCGAATGTTTAACGTATGTCTGAACATCTTCTTCATTCTACTTGCTACAAATTTGAAAACTGAAAATTCGGGCCGACCAATATTTTACTTCATAAATTTCAATTAACCAAGAAAAGATGGAATTACACTCTTTTTAAAGATGCCAACGTTTCGATCTTTGATTTGATCTTTGGCATTGTAAAAACTCATAGAAAACTTTATTTTGAGTCCTCGACAATGATCACACTCTTTGTTTTTGGTAAAATGAGGTTGTCCCCTTGTAATTGCAAGTTGAGATCATTAAATTTTTTGCACAAATCAAATACGCTTTAAAATTGATCAAGGTTTTCTTTTAAATCCAAAAACTCTAAATATGAAATGGAATTTGAAAATTTTGACAAGTATCAGTAGTGTAGACCCCGTCGAGACTTCCGTAGATCACTGGTGATCCACCTTTAGAAATTACGGTATTAGACCTAAATCAATCTTCTAAACAACGTTTGATTTATTAAAATTGACTATAAAATATCAGGAAATGGTATAAAATATTTAAATTTGTTTATTTCTATGATACATCTTTGTTAATCAAATTAAATAACCAGTGACGAATTTGAAGATTTGCCAGTCGAGGGTCTTCAAGGTTTGCCCTCTTGTAAGCTCTTTATCTTTTACGGTTTCTACTGTCTTCAATTAACAATTATTCAAATTATATTTTTTATCAATAAAATATGAAATATATAATTTGAAAGCTACAGTTTCGTGTGAGATTATTGATTATTTCCACGGTAAAGACAAAGCTTCTTTGATATGCTTAATCAATGTTTGGATGAATGTTTTACAAATTTCATCCTCGAAAAAAACAAAGACACGCTATTTATTTTTGTAAAAATATCAATTTTCGTTTTCTACAGGTGAACAATATTTTTTTTTCTATTTTTTAAATCGACTAAACAACAAAATTTGCACATATTCTAGTTTTGCGTAATTCTCTTTATAACATACTTAAATTTTAAAGAAATCAGAGGGGTATAACCTAATCTAGATAATTACCCAAAAAAATATTACTAGGTAACGAAAAAACTTGATAATTTTTGGGAAAAAATGTGGCTTATTGCCTTTTGTAACAGATTTTTATAAAGTATCATAAATAATTTTTCTTTCAACACAAATTAACCAAAAAAAAACTTATCTTTGTATAGTTGTTCTATATTATCTTGTGGCCTCTAATTGAACATCTTCTACACCTAATTAAAACCCATGATAAATAGGAAGGACAAAAGATAAGAATTCCTCGGGATCTTTCAGTTTATTTGGATTTATTTCAACAAAGGCTGAATATTTAAGCGGAAGTTTCGAAAATGTTGGACAACTTGCCATTTGAACACCTCGTTTTCCTAAATTTACTGACTTGAAAGGTTCATTTATGAACAAAGTATTAGGACGCTCTACCTCAAATCGAAAGCACCGAACTTTGCTGAAATTCACATTTTCTTTTGTGTCTGTTATATTTTTTTTATATCTCCAAAGCAATAAAAATCTGCTTGTATCATTGGTATTACTTTACACATTTTTTATTTGCGCTTCTCTAACAGTGTTTCCACTCTTTTGGTAAGCATACATACAGATATTTTTTGTGCTTCTCAATAGCAGGAAAATCCCTATCGGATGGTAAGAGTGTATGTCCTGGCACAATAAATCAATGAGTTTAAATGTTTTTTCTCTATCATCTGTACCCATAAACACATTACCGTCCAGTTTTAGTTCTGTCCCCGACAGTTGTCGATAAAAATTTTTATTTCTTGTGTTTGAGGGGCAGTATTATTAATATATTTCAAAAAAATATTGGTATTTCTTCGCTCCCACGTTTTGCTATTTGTTCTGGCCACATGAAATAAGACACATAACTCAATATCAAAGGATAAAGATGAAGTGATCAGTAACTGTGGCAATACTTAAAGAAAAAATATAATGATTTTATCTTAGAACCAATTTTCTTGTTACTGAATAGCGTCAAATTAAAAAAATCCAGTAAAAATGAGGTTGTAAGCCATGATTTACTTGAAAAAGTTACTACTTTCTTGCTTAAAAGGAAATAAGCGACATCTGTTTTATACATACTGTAATATCATTTTCTTCGTTATATCCATTATCATAACTTTATTCCACATAATCGTTATTCTTTACACCAGGGATTCCCAAATCATTTTAGGCAAGAGACCCCTTTTCCTAACTGAACTGATATCTCAGACCCCCCTATTTTTTTTTCTATTGACACAAAATACTTACCAATTTAGAAACTTTGCGGGTGGTCAAGTGAATGAACTTAACATTCTTTAGTCATCAAAATTTATCAAAATAAATACAATAAATATCAAGTGTAATTAATAATTATTAATACAAGTTACGTAAAAATACTTGAGTAGGAATTATTTTTTTGAAAAAACGTTTAAATTGCAAAGTTCGATGGATGAATCTGGTGACTTTCTACCAATCTAGCTAAATTCGGTTCGAAATTGGTGAATTGCAGCCTTAAATCACCTTTGTTTTGTCAAAATGTTTATAACCACACTGAAGCCTTTTTCGAACTCGAGTTAGTTAATACGGGCCGATTTTTAGACGTCGTCGACCCCCAAAAACTGTTTTCGTTTATGTCGACCCCTTGGAAACCGATATTGACCCCTTGGGAATCTCTGGTTTACGCTATCCCCTGATCCGAAGAACTAGCAGAACTATCGCTACTTTGGAACGCTTTAAGGTTAACACTTGTTAAATTTGTCGATACTATTTCAAATCAAATGTGGATTTTCTTCTTCTTAACCAATAAAACACAAATGGCTAGACGCTAGAACGAATCTTTTAAGCTGCGTCTAGGTCTAGGACTTGTTACCTCTATGACTAACTTCATTTCGTAAAATCTCAAGATTTTGTGAATTGCGACTTGTTACCCTCTTCCTTCTAGCCCCTCTATTGAAATATTTGACACCGAAATTATTCTTTTGACGTTTATGATTGTAGTTTAGTCCACTAAAGTGCTGTGATTTCAAACTTGGTAAGTTTTAAAATGCAAAATATCCGGCGATTTAAAAATACCTTGACGTTCCGGGGACTACAACGTGAACAAATATGCATCCACCAGGTGTTTCACCGAAGGAAAACCTTGAAGGCGGCACCGAAAAACCACAACCCTTGAAGATAAACGTGTTGTGTTGTTCAGGGAATGTAATTGACGACTTAGGGCCCATAGCTAGCAGCTGAGGTAAATAAATCTGTAAGAAGATGGCCTTTTTTGGAAAGGTGGCAGTGAAAACTGAAGAACATCGTGAAGATTGTCTTATTGGAGTGATTAGTCAAAGTTTGAGATTTTTCGGTTAGTTTTTTAGCATGCCAAAAGAAGAACGGATGTTAAATCCACGTCTAAGTGTATTCTGATGAAGATATTAAAGATATTGGTGGTAAAAATGAAAATCAAAGAGTAGTAGAAGAAAAATAATTTTGTTTGCTTCAGGATCTTCAATGATGATACTAGGAATGAGGGAAGTTTTAAGTTTAGTTCATGTATTTGATTGATTCATTTCTTTTCTTTTATTTTGATTTAGTGGAGCCGGCTCTGTTTCTTTGTTTCACTTTGTTTCATTTTAGATCGCAGCAGCGAAATCGTAAAAGTATTTTCCGGGAAGATCTTAATGAAAAAAAAAAAACATCATCGCTTTCTGTTATCACGAATGAGTCAACTATACCATAAAATTAATAGTTACTAATAAATACGTTTTCTTAAAAACAAAACTTCTAAAAATTAAGTAATTAGCAGTTAATATTTGAAATAATATCAGGTAGGTAAATTATGTGAGAAAAACAACTGTGTTCATAATACATACAATAAAATCTATGACTAATTTGCTAAACGTAATGACAATGTAATAAACTTCTACCGTCGCCGAATATAGTCAATTCTATGCGCAATTAAAACCAAGGATGTTATGAATGGAAGCCAGCTTTGTTTAATTTTGAACATTTAACAAAAACTTCACAAAGAAATTGAGTACTGCAATCTCTTCAACGTCTTTAACAGCTTTCTTCTGATAACGAAAGCTTGGAATTGATTTCACACCAATGAGAAGATTTTCCATACATAGCCTAAGATATAAATGTTTTTCCATTAAAAACCAATATGCAGATTATTTTTCGATACACAGAAAACAAAATGAAGCACGAAATACTTTCCAAGAAAGTTTCATAGGCCACGTTTTATGCATTAATTTAACCAAAGATTCCATATGAAGGTTTGAAACAAAAAAATAATAGACAAAGTTCCTAAGTTGATGTGGATGAATCCTTATATTGGAACAATCTACAGGGTTTGACACATGCATTCCTGGAAACCAATAATGTGTCAACCTTATTGATATTCGTGCCTCAACCTGGAGGATGCAACGTGCAGATCCTACTATGTAGACGACGAAACTCATATTTTCTCCAAGTGTGTGAGACGAAAGAACTCCAGACAATCGAGTTATAGATCTTCACCATATCATTGCGAACTGAATCAAGAAAAAATCATTCTTTTAAAATGAGTTTTGTTAAACAGTCGATTTTGAAGCTAGATAACTGGAAAAATGCAATTAAAGAAGAAGAGGAGGTGTGGAAATTGGACAAAAATACTGATCAAATGATCTGGCCACTTACTGTGAATATATTGGTTGCACGATTTCATCTCCTGATTCCGATCTGATTCAAATCAAAGATTAAAATATTATATCTGAATGTTTTTAACATACTTTGTGAAAAATAACCTTTTATTTGGTGAAAATAAAAGTGATACGTCTATGGATTGAGATAACTGGAAAAATGCAGGTAAAAAAGAAGAGGAGGCGTGGAAATTGGACAAAAATACTGATCAAATGATCTGGCCACTTACTGTGAATATATTGGTTGCACGATTTCATCTCCTGATTCCGATCTGATTCAAATCAAAGACTAAAGTATTATACCTCAATGTTTTTAACATACTTTGTGAAAAATAACCTTTTATTTGGTGAAAATAAAAGTGATACGTCTATGGATTGAGATAACTGGAAAAATGCAGGTAAAGAAGAAGAGGAGGTGTGGAAATTGGACAAAAATACTGATCAAATGATCTGGCCACTTACTGTGAATATATTGGTTGCACGATTTCATCTTCTGATTCCGATCTGATTCAAATCAAAGACTAAAGTATTATACCTCAATGTTTTTAACATACTTTGTGAAAAATAACCTTTTATTTGGTGAAAATAAAAGTGATACGTCTATGGATTGAGATAACTGGAAAAATGCAGGTAAAAAAGAAGAGGAGGTGTGGAAATTGGACAAAAATACTGATCAAATGATCTGGCCACTTACTGTGAATATATTGGTTGCACGATTTCATCTCCTGATTCCGATCTGATTCAAATCAAAGATTAAAATATTATATCTGAATGTTTTTAACATACTTTGTGAAAAATAACCTTTTATTTGGTGAAAATAAAAGTGATACGTCTATGGATTGAGATAACTGGAAAAATGCAGGTAAAAAAGAAGAGGAGGCGTGGAAATTGGACAAAAATACTGATCAAATGATCTGGCCACTTACTGTGAATATATTGGTTGCACGATTTCATCTCCTGATTCCGATCTGATTCAAATCAAAGATTAAAATATTATATCTGAATGTTTTTAACATACTTTGTGAAAAATAACCTTTTATTTGGTGAAAATAAAAGTGATACGTCTATGGATTGAGATAACTGGAAAAATGCAGGTAAAAAAGAAGAGGAGGTGTGGAAATTGGACAAAAATACTGATCAAATGATCTGGCCACTTACTGTGAATATATTGGTTGCACGATTTCATCTCCTGATTCCGATCTGATTCAAATCAAAGATTAAAATATTATATCTGAATGTTTTTAACATACTTTGTGAAAAATAACCTTTTATTTGGTGAAAATAAAAGTGATACGTCTATGGATTGAGATAACTGGAAAAATGCAGGTAAAAAAGAAGAGGAGGCGTGGAAATTGGACAAAAATACTGATCAAATGATCTGGCCACTTACTGTGAATATATTGGTTGCACGATTTCATCTCCTGATTCCGATCTGATTCAAATCAAAGACTAAAGTATTATACCTCAATGTTTTTAACATACTTTGTGAAAAATAACCTTTTATTTGGTGAAAATAAAAGTGATACGTCTATGGATTGAGATAACTGGAAAAATGCAGGTAAAGAAGAAGAGGAGGCGTGGAAATTGGACAAAAATACTGATCAAATGATCTGGCCACTTACTGTGAATATAATGGTTGCACGATTTCATCTCCTGATTCCGATCTGATTCAAATCAAAGATTAAAGTATTATATCTGAATGTTTTTAACATACTTTGTGAAAAATAACCTTTTATTTGGTGAAAATAAAAGTGATACGTCTATGGGTTGAGATAACTGGAAAAATGCAGGTAAAAAAGAAGAGGAGGCGTGGAAATTGGACAAAAATACTGATCAAATGATCTGGCCACTTACTGTGAATATATTGGTTGCACGATTTCATCTCCTGATTCCGATCTGATTCAAATCAAAGATTAAAGTATTATATCTGAATGTTTTTAACATACTTTGTGAAAAATAACCTTTTATTTGGTGAAAATAAAAGTGATACGTCTATGGATTGAGATAACTGGAAAAATGCAATTAAAGAAGAAGAGGAGGCGTGGAAATTGGACAAAAATACTGATCAAATGATCTGGCCACTTACTGTGAATATAATGGTTGCACGATTTCATCTCCTGATTCCGATCTGATTCAAATCAAAGATTAAAGTATTATATCTGAATGTTTTTAACATACTTTGTGAAAAATAACCTTTTATTTGGTGAAAATAAAAGTGATACGTCTATGGGTTGAGATAACTGGAAAAATGCAGGTAAAAAAGAAGAGGAGGCGTGGAAATTGGACAAAAATACTGATCAAATGATCTGGCCACTTACTGTGAATATAATGGTTGCACGATTTCATCTCCTGATTCCGATCTGATTCAAATCAAAGATTAAAGTATTATATCTGAATGTTTTTAACATACTTTGTGAAAAATAACCTTTTATTTGGTGAAAATAAAAGTGATACGTCTATGGGTTGAGATAACTGGAAAAATGCAGGTAAAAAAGAAGAGGAGGCGTGGAAATTGGACAAAAATACTGATCAAATGATCTGGCCACTTACTGTGAATATATTGGTTGCACGATTTCATCTCCTGATTCCGATCTGATTCAAATCAAAGATTAAAGTATTATATCTGAATGTTTTTAACATACTTTGTGAAAAATAACCTTTTATTTGGTGAAAATAAAAGTGATACGTCTATGGGTTGAGATAACTGGAAAAATGCAGGTAAAAAAGAAGAGGAGGTGTGGAAATTGGACAAAAATACTGATCAAATGATCTGGCCACTTACTGTGAATATATTGGTTGCACGATTTCATCTTCTGATTCCGATCTGATTCAAATCAAAGACTAAAGTATTATACCTGAATGTTTTTAACATACTTTGTGAAAAATAACCTTTTATTTGGTGAAAATAAAAGTGATACGTCTATGGATTGAGAATGTTTCATCATTTTAATACTCTCTTATTCATAAAAATAAACTATAAAGTTTAAAACTCCAAAGATCCACGCTTCTGTGGTACTAGATGTATTTTATTGTAAAACCCATCAACACAGTTTTTTTCCAACTATATCAAATTGTATTTATAACAAAAATTTTGTTTATCTGGTATTAAGTAACGTGTGAAACTATTTGGAACTAAACTGGAAATATTCCGAAATGCAGATAGACAAATTCCTGAATGTATAAAATTCATCAAATGTTTATTTAAGCAATGAGTAACTGATTAAAAATCCGGTCGTACCTATCGACCAATACACATTATTTCTTTTTGCTGATTAACTTTTTTGCATTCAAACGTTTTCAGTATAACCGAGACCCAAATAGTTAACGTAAATAACAGATTTCAGTAGTAAATATTGTCACTTTCAAACGCCGTGTATTTTTCAAGTTATTAAAATATTATTCGTGCAATCGTTCGTTAATTCGAATTTTGTGTAGTAGTATTGAATAATTGAAATAATTTCGATTCGTGTTTGATCTGTTTTAACGAAGATATAATTTAGTTCATCAGGTAAAGTTACTTATTTTTCATATTTCCACATTTCAATTTATATTAACAAAAAGGTGTGTATGTGCATTTTGTTTAACGTTTAAACGACGTTTTATTAACAAAAAATTATTTTTGTTTATATTTTTCTTTTAGCTATTTGAAGCTTTGATTATACAGTATAAAATTTAGAACATGAAGGCATGTTAAAGTCAAAAAATATTGCAGCTAGTCTTTCTACAATTCTCAAACAACAATATAAAATATCATAATTCTAATTTTTATTAAGTTATGTATATAGAATTAAATTATTCGTAATTTAAGTTCAGACTATCCTCCATTTGATATGGTAATGAAAAAAAGAAGACATGAATAAATAAATTACGAATAATACTTAATTTTATATTTAAAAGTATGCAGTACAAACTATGTACCCGTATGCAATTTATTGTCGTTTTTATCACTTTGTCGTGTCAGTCGTGTATATTAAACAAACATATATCTAATAAATTTATTTTAAACACCTGAAGACTTGATAGATGTCCAAGTTGCAGGAAAAAAAACAATCAGTATAATACCAGTATCGTTGTATCGTTATAGTGTAAAACATTTCTCAGCGAACATCTTGAAAAAAAAGGGGTAAAGTTGCATTTATACAAAATATAGTTTTAATTCAACTAATGAGGTTGAAAAATTTAGTAAAAGTTCTTATTTTGGAAGCCAGTTTAATTTTATATCGTCATTTAGTAAAACTTTTCTTTTTTCTTTCCGTTTCATTGCAATATCTGTCCACTTCTTTAGGTCCATTGCTTTTTCTCTCTTCCACTACGTTTTGTGGTCTACCTCTTTTCCTCTGGTATATTCCATGCAACTAATTTCAGAAATCTGTCTTCGTCCATTCGTTCGAAATGACTTAGCCATTGTAACCTTCTTGTCTTTATAAACGCGCTGATTGGTGACCCATGAAGTGGGTAAATTTCGTGGTTCGATCTTCTCTTCCATCCTAACTCTGTCTACTTTCCTCCATTTATTTTTCTCTTCCGGATTTCCAATTTTTGTTTAGTTTTACCCGTCATTATCCAGGTTTCACAGGGTGGGTCTCAAAATTAGAGATTTCGTCGATTCTAATACCACTTTTGATATTACAACCGCCTGCACAGCTTTTGGCAATCCTGAATTCGATTTCCTTTTCTTCTTGACATTTATTATCTAGTAGTACATCCAACTACATGAAATTTTCTTCTTCTTTCTATTCTATTAACGCCCTATCGTATTTATGTACTTTGAAATTGTTTTTTGTCTTGATTATACAAGAGTAGACTTACCTTGTCTGCTGATGTTACTAGTTGCTTTGTGGTTTCTTCAAACTTTCTTCAGTTTCTTGCTATCATCGGCATAAGCTAAGCTGATGACTTCTGTTAGATATCAGATACTGGTTCTTCTTATTGTGTCTTCCAAATCTAGATTAAATAGTACCGTTGATAGGGAGTCGCCTTTTCTTAATCCTTGTTGTGTTTTGAAAGGTTCAATTCTCTTGTTATTAATTTGGTTGAGTCCCTAATGTCATTTTAATCAGTTTACTTAGTTTGTTTGGAATTTCTGATTATCGTCATAATGGGTTTTCCAATAAGAGGTGTTTTTTCGAACAGCCCGCTATTTCGGTGAATGTCACTTTTGAAGCTGTCATTTTTTGACATTTGACAAGTAGAAACTACGCCATTAATGTAAATGGATCGATACACGTTTCAACAACGCATTGAAATTATTAAAATTCACTATAAAAATGGTGGAAGTTTGGCAGAGACGGTTCGTAAAACTAAAACATTTTTGGGTCGACGTGAAGCACCTTCTCGGACCGCAATACAGAAATGGGTGGAAAAATTTGAACTGTTGGGACAAGTTGGTGATGTGAAGAATAAAACCCGTGCACGTCGCTCAAGAATAATTGAGAATATTGCTGCTGTAGCCCAAAGTGTTGAAGAAAACCCAGGTTTGTCCATTTTTCGTCATTCTTTGGTATTAGCCAAAACGTCCACAAACGTCATTACACGGTATTTTGCATAAAGACTTGGGTCTTAAGGCCTATAAAGTTAACACAAGAACTCAAGCCGGCCGATCATCTCTCGGAAAACCCAAGAGTTATTGTTGAAAATCCTCTCCATCCTCAACGCGTAACTGTTTGGTGCGGTTTATGGTCTGGCGGTGTCATTGGACCTTACTTTTTCGAAAATGAGTCTGGAGCAACAGTTACGGTGAATGGATTGCGCTATCGAGAGATGATTAATGATTTTTTATGGCCGGAATTGGATGGTATTGATTTGGACAACGTTTACTTTCAACAAGACGGCGCTATGTGTCACACAAGCAACGAAACCGGACCGTGTTATCTCTCGAAGAGGTCATCACAATTGGCCACCGAGATCTTGTGATTTAACACCTTGCGACTTTTTCCTTTGGTGCCAACAAAGAAAGATAAGGTCTACGCCAACAGTCCAGCATCGATTCAAGACCTCATAGATGGAATTCGTGAGGCTATCGAGGACATAGGGCAGCCGCTTTGCAATTTGGTTACGGAAAATTTCATGAAAAGGATATGGTCCTGTAAGCGCAGTCGTGGCGGCCATTTGGCTGATGTTGTGTTCCATTATTAACGGCATACCTTCCTCTTTATAATGAAATAAACATCCGATCATCATTATCTCAAAAAATGGCATTTTTCTTTGAATATCAAAATAACACCTCTTATTGGAAAACCCCTTATTTGATTCAACTTTTTCTTGTTTATACTTTTGAAATAAATAAAAAGGATCTGTGTTGGTATCTCATGTTCATAACAGCTGTTTTTTCATAAAAATTTAGTCCAATGTTTCTGTGTCTTTTCTAAACTCTCCTTGGTAGTCTTCTAGCAATTTTTCTGTGTATATTTTTAAAATTTTTGTGATTATTTTGAATATGACGTCCAGCAATGCTATTTTCACACAATGTTAAAATTTAGGCTTCGCCTCAGTTAGTTTGAAATGCCTCCCAACAAATTTTCATACATGGTTCATCTAGACCAAGCTACGCTCCTGCTGATTTAATAGATTAATCAATTTGATTCAACTACCAAATTTGAGTTCAAATAAAGAATAATTTTCAAAAAAACTTCGAAGAAAGACATGTAATTTGTTTTGGATAATTTATTTCATACTTCCAGCTTTCTTTCCTGTTAATCCCGCACAAACTGGTTATAATTATTTCCTTTGGTTTCAATTCAATTATTTGCATTGCTACTTATGCCTTTTCCACATTTCTACATACTGATAATTGTTTAATATTCCAAAATTTATCCAGGAATATCAGTTATACGATATCATAAATCTATGCAGAATTGGCTGCATAAAACGCTGGAAACCCAATTTCATATTTAACCCTTTTTAAAGAAATCAAAAAGAAATGTCCAAAAAAAGGAGAAATTAGTTTTTAGATATTCATTTCTAAAAAATAAACGCTTTGATATCTCATTTCGTCAAGAAGAATTGCTAAATACGTGGTTCCGTAATAAACATTTTTGTTCAGCTCTACGAACCCTTTCCAAGTCGAATTTTTGAAAATCGCCGAAATTGAATTTTAGGTATTTATACGGAGAATGTTTTAGTGCAAAGACGAAGTTGATATTTCAATTAGCAGCCGAGAAAAACGAAAACATCGAATTTGCCAACATACCCTCAAAATTTCATTACCCTCGATATTTAATAGCCTTTGCTGGGCGTTGATAAGTGAATGAATCAGTTAGTCGGTTAGATATAGATAAAAGAAGAATATAAAGGTCACTCTGTGCTCTAACTTAATCAAATCTGGTCTCTTCTAAGTATCAATTAATCCTTAATAACTGAAAATAGTAGATGAAGACACCCAAGTGTATCTTCTTCATAATATTTTTGCTCCACGTGAATGCAACTTTATTCTCTCTATTTTACATAATGTAGTTCATTTTTTTTTGTTTCATTTACCCAAATTTATAGTACAGACGCCCAAAGCGATTAACAGGTCTATAATTAAATTACAATTTGTACAAATCGTTAAAAACTAACTTTGACTGGCGGAAAACGTGTCAATACAAAATTTGCTACCACGTTTGTGATAAGAATGATATTAAAAATCGTATTGTAATATTGAAACAGGTTTAGTGCCGCGCAATAAATCGAAATAACAATTCCGAGGTTAATCGGTTTTATATTTCCAAATTGAACATTCTCATCAATATCTTAAGTCTACAGTGATTGTGTAATGTGAGTGATCTTCTAGATAATAATTCTTCGGATATAACTGTAGCTAACAGGTATGTAAAAATTACTGCGTAACTGTTAAATTCGTTTAAATTCATCGATTAAGTAACTTTTTCGAAGGTCGCCACTGGATCTCGTAATTAACTATTCTAATAAATAATTTTAAAAAGTCATTTTATAATAATTCGTTTCTAATCTAATAAAAGCAGAAATTGACGACTTGCAGGAAGTAATTGTTGTTAACAAATCTTTCTCTTCTTCATATTATGAACCTTATACCTCTATTCTCCATCTCAGCTCTATTCGAAAACAATCTATTCACATAAACACCGTCGAATTCACTGCCATGAAGTCTCGAGATCCTATTCACGTGCTGTGATATTGCTGAATACTTTCATCTCCATTTTTCATTCTTTGTTATCAGCTATTTTAAATTTAATAATGTATAGTCATCTAGCTGAAGCTCTTATCTTCCACGCGGTCTTTAAACAAAGCAGATACAAGAAATTGGTCCACGTACAATCCTGCTAACCAGAATATATCAGCAGTACCTGGGACATACCAGCTAGAAGATCAAAAACAATGGCAAACGTCCAAAGCACATCTCCAATTAGATGATCAGACCCAACAAAACCCTTAATAAATATGATATTGCATCATGCCGAAAAGTTGCACAGGATAAGTAAGCTTGGAAAGAACTGCTGAATCAAATATAATCACTTTGGAGGATAATGGAAACAAGAGGAGCACTTCTTGCTTTCCAACACCTACTTACCAAGAATCCAAATGAAGATGTCTCTCTCGAATTTATGTACCAACACATTCTGGTAATGAGTGAATCCTTGGCCGTGAACAACACCAAATGAGAACATCACGCTTAAGCCTGGATCATACCAATTTAACCAATAAAAATCTTCAGACTCGAGTTAACAAGATTTGTAGAGTTGTGGTTTGGAGAAACATCTACTGAGTGTGAACAAGATGACGACAGAAGAAATACTATATTTCAGTGAATGTAGCGAAGATTCTAAGTGAAAATATCAATGTAGAAAAAATATAATTTGGTTATTTAAAGTACACCAGCTTATATACGTTGTTGAAGCAACTAGATAAAAAATTTTTTTCAGTTAAATAACTGTCTATAGTTTTCTATTTCATCCTTAAGTCTATAATAACTAGTACTCTCCAGTTCTGAAGAAAAAAATAGGAACTAGGGGAATGGACACCTTAAGAGGACCAAATAGAACGTCAAGGTTAGTGCGTGAACCTGAAAGAAACAATTGTAGAACGTATTGGGAAGATTTGGAAGGAAATATTGCATATAAAATATGGAGCGGATTCCACAGAAGAGGAAGACCATGGAGTGTACGAAATCTTAACCGGTCTTAATCGAGTTAAGCGCGAAATAGTGAAAGCAATCAACTAGGTTAGGTAGTTACAGTTTAATTTCTTTTCAAGGGTTCGCGTGTACTGACAATCGACCACAAACGTAATCCACCAGAGCCAAAATCCTTTAATTAGTAACAGACTTATTCCACCATCCGCCCTATTCTCCAGATTTAACCTCGAGTGGCTATATCTTGTTTCCGAACAAGAAGAAATGGTTTAGAAGTGAAAATGATAAAATCAGTTCACAAACTAATGATCTTGATAAGTTAGATGAAGTGTTTAATTCAAGTCACGTACATATTGACTTGATTAGTATTATTTTTCTAACGATATAAACTAAATTTTACAATTTGTTGCATATTATGTATGGTTAACAATTGATTATTTCAAATTTTTATGACTGATCGCAGAAATTGATTTACATCTCTCTCGACCAATAAGAAAACTTGTTGAAGGTGTTATTCGATTAACGATTTTACAGTAGTAGACATAAAAAACCCATTAAACTTTCCGCCACACCATTGATCAATTCCTCTGAAACGAAAAACGAATTAAACTACTAAACAATCTTCAATATCATTTACAGGCTTCCTAACTTTTTCAGCTTTTTCCTGCCATTTATTTGATGTATTAGTTTCTTTGTTAATTTCGTCAATCACTATTATCCTTTCTCTGTGTTTCTCATCTATTATTCTTGCTCGTACTCTTTTTATTATTGTTTTCCCCTACATTCTTCCACGTTTCTGAACCATCTCAATAGCTAAACATGATACAGTTTGCGCAGAAAGAGACAGGGAAAGGGATTTTCGTGCTTGAGATGATAATAATATCCAAATGAAGTAAAGGATTTATCATATGTGGCCCTGATATAGGAATCAGTCCTCTGCAGAGCTTCAGTTTTGGCTGCGACAATATTAAACTTGTTGCATGTATATAAATCGCCGTTGTCAAATTATAAAAAACATTTTAATTACCAAGTTAACCGTTATTGAATCCAAAATTAGGATCTTTTGAAATCGAATATATTGCTATAAGTAAAAATAGTGAAGTGTGTAAAAAATGACGTCAATTAGATGCTGTTTTCTACGTATTTGTGAATACGATTCAGAAAATCCTTAAGGCCGCTTGACATGATGCAATACAACGTCCAATGCAGTGCAAGTCGTAATATTTCTTGTTCAAAAACATGCGTAAATGTTCAGCTGATTGTTTTATCGGTTTGGTTGTGTATAAGTTGTAATTTTAGATATAAATAAGTTTATAATCTGCTGATATTGCGTTTTATACGTGTCTTCATCCATTCTCGACTAATTTTTCTATGTTTTCCCATCCAATTCTCCAGCTAAACTGTCCAGCGGACTCCAAAAATTGTTGACAGTGATGCACTGACCATTTTGTTCTTGTTTATTTTATCTAGTTTTGTTATTTTCATTTTCAAACTGCCCACAAACTATTAAATAAAGTTTGAGGTTAGGAAATGTTGTATTGGCAACCATGATGCAATGACAAGTGACATGTAATATTCGTCTATGTAATATTTTGATCTTGCAAGGAAAATTCAATTATAAATGATTTTTTTTCAAGTTGATGTAACTGTTTTTTGGCTTCAAAATATCAAATGGCGGTCCATGAAATGTGCATGCAAATCAATACAATCGAGTTCCAAAAGGAAACGTTTCTGTCCAAGACATAGATTTGTCGTCTCTCTTTCTTCGTGACCAGGTTCGTACTAGCATTTTAGAAGTGTTGTAACCTCAAAATTTTGACTTCCTTTATTTTCTTATTGAAAACGGATTTAAACTATTTTATCTGGGATTTGGAAACATGATGCCCACGTCTTGAAAATCAGCAATGGAAATAACGTTCATTTTTGTTTTCTATATGTTGTTTTGTTAAAATTATTCGCAGCGGATGTTTTTGACTATTTTTATCAAGATTTGAAGTAGAAATATATAAAAAAATATGGAATTTCGGAATTGAATATTACTTCAAACCGTTTTTTAATAGTATTTTTTCAATATTGACTTTTGGATATTATCGAATTAAACAACGAGATACATATTTCAAATTTTGTGAAAGTCACGACTGTGTACCGTGGAGTCAGTACTAAGAAAAAGTTACTTAATGTTTAATTTGGCATTCTTAGATAAAGAAAATGCAAATCTTTATATATTCGCTTACATTACGTTGAATAAATTCAGTAAATTACTAAACTGAATCCTTGAAATACTTTTATACAGTTTGGCCTGTTAGTAATTAAACTCAAAACATCTAGGAATCTACAAAATATTCATAAAATCAAAATTTTTCTTTTGATTTGACATAATTGATGGTAAGTGTTAACTTCTGCTCTATATTTGACTGGAATGTGTCTTAGATATCGCAGTATTTAGTAGCTGTCCCGAAAATATTGGATCCAGTCAAATTTTTTTGTGGTTTCCTTGTATTCTTCGCTGCAGCCGTCGAATCTTCCATCTCCGACACTCCTTCGTCTACTTGAGATACAATCTCCTCGAAAATTCCAGACTTTCGTTTCCTTTTGATTTAGTTTTGCTTTTATTTAAACATTTATTTTATTCGTTTCGGTTGCTTTTTTTTTCAATATTTGCCTTGACTTTTTCTAACTGGATAATAGCTGGCACAGGTGGAATGCTCTCCACCTTTTGGAGGAAAACTTATGCTCAGATGGACTTCAATAAATGTTGTAGGCATTAAATAAACTGAAAAAAATGTCTAAATTTAATTTTTTGCAGTGGAAAATTGTTTTTTGTAGTTTTACGATTCCGATAGATAGATAGATAGATTCACGAAGAGCAGAAGAATTTGGCTATTATTGAATGACGATTGCTAAGTTTTTGAGTTAATGTGATGTAAACAATTCCGCCAAAAGTTATCACCCTAATTTTTCACAGTAGCTCTGTATTGGGGTACTGCACAAGACAAGACAAATCAATCTTCTTCGAAAATCATATTTTTTCGACCCACTTTGACTGGACTATAAAATTTCTACCGAAAACGAAATGCGACGTTCGGAAATTTTGAGAAAACTCTCGTTATTAAAAAATCCTAGGGAAACTAATATATTAAGTAAAATAAAGCTCAGAAATACTTAAGTATGCATAAGCAACTTTTCAATTTAGTCCAATTTGATTATTTGAAAAATTAAAGATTTGCCATAGTTTTTATCACAAGAAATGCCAAGTTATGTGATAAAAAAATGTTTATTTACAGAAATTCATGTCCTAACAATGATTCCAATGATACCAAAACGGTAATAGTAATCAAAACGTGTTTATTTGTACATTTTTTTTACTAGAACATTCAACATATCTAAACCCAAACCCAAAATTGTTCACGGTTAATCAAAAATGACCTAACAATCAAACTTAAAGCCTCTAAACATATTCAAAGTGACGTTTTGATTCAAGTATTTCAATTCAATTCAGATTTAAACAACAAAGAGTTTGAATGTAACCAATTTTGGAGACGTAGAAGACTAGGTAAGAGGCTATGGCAAACAAGGTCTTCAGAACTTAGTACGTTGAAACAATCAAATACATCAAAAGACTTTTATGGGATGGGATGTATATAAGAAACAATGGAACCAACTTATAAGTCGAATGAAAGAGGATAGACCAGTAAAAATAGAAAAAGATTAATCTCCAATTGGAGTAGAGGTCGACCACGACAGAGATAGAGACGGGATGAGGAAGATATCGAAGAAGGAACAGACGTTAGACCTGTTATGGAAGAAATAATGAGTAAAAAAGACTTGCTTGAACATCGAGTATCAGTAAAACACTGAAACGCAAGGTGTGGATGATAGCATGGTCAAAAAAACGTGACCAGCTCAGTGATAACTACTGTATTGATGAAAATAACATATTCGCACTATCTACGATTCAAAAATCGAAATAAAACTAGGAAGTGCAGGTAATCGGGATGTTAACACTCGTCAAAATCTTGGAAACGTTTTATAATCATCCGTTCTTCATAACGGCATTAATAAGATTAAAGAAAAGAACGGATTCAATACACCAACATTCGGATTGTTAATCATTCTTCCGCTTAACTTTATTGAGCTATTGAGTAAGTCTATTCGTCATTCCGTTAGTCAAAATGTCAATATGATGTTGTGTTTAGTTTTAAAAATTAGAGACCCGAATTTCTGCAAATAACATTATCTAATGTTGATTTGGCCATATTGAAAAACGTTTATATTTGTTTTATTTTGAATACATATGAATATATAATTCGTTATCGAGTGTTACGGTAGAAAAATCCACTACTAGAGTGGCCAAAGAAAATATGTCAAAAATGGTCTCATACGTTTTTTATACTTAGATACATCTCAAACTTTTGAAGATATCATTTAATTATATGTTTATGGAAAGAACTGTGGTGGAAAAATTATTAGATGCAATAAAAACTCATGTTAAAAGATTGAGATTGAGGTTAGGTCTCCTGGTTACAATCTTGGAGATTAAATATGTTAAAACTATAAACTTTAGGTCAATTTAGTTATGAAATTTTGTATATTGTTCATAAAATAAGGTTCCCAAGGAGCTGCGGAATTCTGTTATGAAGCGAGACCAGCCTGTAGCTCCTAGTTCCCGCCCCGGTGAACTCCACCACCGGACATTAATTCCTAACGTGTGAAAAGCCCCGGTGAACTGTCAACAACGATCACTTTTGTCTTAGTAGCCGTGGAAGATGAGGCTTCAATTTGATTTTCCCCCCAACTTTGTTCGATGTACAAAAAATGCTCCCACTCTGGACATTGATTCATAAATGTGTGAGATGTATGGAGAAAAGTGTTGAGTGTACAACGTGTGCGTAAATAGTACAGAGAATTCAAAGATGGACGTACAGATTTGGATGGAATAGTGTCTCACACCCCCTTACAGCCCAGACTTAGTCCCCAGTGATTACCATTGAAAAAAAAAACACTTGGGAGGGTCGCTTTGGCAGACTTCTACGACTCAGGCATAACAGGCATGACAATAACATGTTTTTCTTTGTGAAAATTCGTTGGGAACCTTCCATTTCATAAACAAGTCTCCTATATATAAGAATAGATGATTAACAACTACTGGATGAATAAAAAATATGTCCCAAAAAAGATACGGCAATTTAAAGGTCAGTATAAACTTACTGCTGTACAAAAAAGCTTTGAAAGCTGCAGAAATTGATTATCATAAGTGTGTGAGATGTGATAACAACAACGACAATAATTGGAGATTTTGTCTCTTTAAGCAAAGACAGTTAAGTCGGTGGGGTCATTTACTAAGAAAGGAAAACTCGACACCGGTGAAGAAGAGTGTGGGGCGCAAAACTGGGCACAAATAAAAGAAGAGGAAGACTATAAGTGACATAAGATAAAGTAATTGACACTGTACTTGAGAAAACAGAGTTTTGAAATCAATTCACGCGGGCACCTTCACCAATATTTCAAATAGTCACTACACTAATAAGTTAGATAATTTAAAAACCAAACATAGTTTTATATTCTAATTCATATATTTTTTATTAATATTAATAACTACCTACTGTGTAGAAAAAGTCAAAAACCTCAATAAAACTGAAAATTTTTGAAAGAATTGGACATAATTGGAATTGGAAATGATATTGAAATATATTTTGATTTTTTTGTTAATTCTCCTATAAAATTATGACATATTGGCGAATTCTGTGCAATTATTCATATAATTTTTTTCTCTTAACGTTTTAAAAAAAATGTTATTTGCTTTTTTGTACTATTTTTTAACTATAAAGTGATGATTATGACAGCAGTCAGTTGTCAAAATGTCAAAATGTCAAAATGAAACTGTTATTCAGGTGCACCAACCCACTACGTAAAATTACCAACAAATGGTTGAAGAATGGAATCAATTCTCACATGAAAATGCGCTAATACCGAACCAGAGAAAATTATATCCACATTTTGCTCTAATACATAATTGCCAACCTCAACGTTACATTCTTAGAGTTTACCAACTGTCAAAATAACCTTTATGGTTATCAGCTCTTACAGGCTTGCGAAAGAGTCTTGAAAGGTGTACAAGCGTTCGGGACGACCAATACAAAAGATGATTGCCTTAAGAGGTCAAAAATCTTAATACGGAAGTTGTAGTAGACAATATTTAGAGATTTTGATTGGCCAGAACTCACCAGACATCGTTGAGTCAAACTTTGTCTATGTTCATGTTAATGGAAACATTGGAGTCGAATTTTATACACAGATAGTCGCTGAGCCAGAAGTTCTGAATGGAACCTAACAAGATCACTGGAATTGAAAATCAAAAAAATATTTAGCAGCAGATACTATTCAATATATTTTGATATTTTGTTGATTCTCCTATAAAATTATGACATATTGGCGAATTCTGTGCAATTATTCATATAATTTTTTTCTCTTAACGTTTTAAAAAAATGTTATTTGCTTTTTTGTACTATTTTTTAACTATAAAGTGATGATTATGACAGCAGTCAGTTGTCAAAATGTCAAAATGAAACTGTTATTCAGGTGCACCAACCCACTACGTAAAATTATCAATCAATCGTTGAAGAATGGAATTGAAGAATGGAATCAATTCTCACATGAGTGTTAGACTAACGTTGTGCTAATACCTAACCAGAGAAAATTATATTCAACTTTTGCTCTAATACATAATTGCCAACCTCAACGTTACATTCTTAGAGTTTACCAACTATCAAAATAACCTTTATGGTTATCAGCTCTTACAGGCTTGCGAAAGAGTCTTGAAAGGTGTACAAGCGTTCGGGACGACCAATACAAAAGATGATTGCCTTAAGAGGTCAAAAATCTTAATACGGAAGTTGTAGTAGACAATATTTAGAGATTTTGATTGGCCAGAACTCACCAGACATTGTTGAGTCAAACTTTGTCTATGTTCATGTTAATGGAAACATTGGAGTCGAATTTTATACACAGATAGTCGCTGAGCCAGAAGTTCTGAGTGGAGCCTGTTGTTTGTCACTAATTCTTAATAAGATTTTTGTTAGTCTGATATTTTTTTATCGTTTTCAGTCTCTCGTAAATCTGTTACTTCCATAGATATCTATTTCATATATTTATGTGAGTCCCTAACGTATGTATCATATTTCTAAACCATAAGTAGTAAATTATTAATCACGAAAGTACATTGTGTGCTGGTATACACACCTGCAGATACTGGAAACAGTTGAAGGTCTCCACAAGTGTTATTTGAACAAAGAGACTGAAGCTCTAAATTTCTAAAATATATAATACACTGATTGACAAAAATAAATATTCAATTCTTCTAATTTTATTTTTGAGATTTTTGTAGTAGCTGCGGTGATTCTTCAGTTATTTTGAATAAAGAATTAGTAAATTTCAAAGCCTTTTAGAGTCAACAAAAGTACCTAGAATATCTCAAAGTGACCCGGCTAAGTGAGGTGATGTATTACGTGAACCAAGAGAAGTGTCCAACAAAACCAACACTGCAATGTCATCGGACGTAGACCCAAGAAGTCGAGGTTACCAATCCAGAGAATCTGGACATCGTAGAGCAACCATAGAATGACGAAATCGTCGATTTGGGCTTTTAGCAGCATTCAGGCTTTCGCAAATCATTGATTAACAATACTGGGTGCTACTGAGCATCGTCGAAGTTATCTGCTGGAATATACAAAGAGACCAGGTCACCTTCAAAGCATAAAAAGAGAAAAACAGGAACTACAATTTGATTAGGAGGGTCATGTATAGTAAAATGTGATTATAGAATTGAGTGCTATGGGATTTGGTAGCAGACCAGCGTTAGTTTGCATTGGATGCAATAAGACAACTCTATGGTGGGTTTGTAGTATCCTCCATAGACATTAACAGCGTTGTTGAAGATGAATTTGAAGAAGGTTTTAATGGAATACATCGAGTTATTTAATGTAGCTGAGAATTGTTGAAATTGGGTGAACAAATTTGGTTGTTTATCTTTTTTAGTTGATCTGAAGACAACTCTTTGCTACGTTCAGGATGTAGCGGAGCCGCACAATATAAAATAAAAACTTTGGAGGGTTTGTAGTATCCTCCATAGATATTATCAGCGTTGTTGAAGATGAATTTGAAGAAGGCTTTAATGGAATACATCAAGTTATTTAATGAAGCTGAGAATTGTTGAAATTGGTTGAACAAATTTGGTTGTTTATCTTTTTTTGTTGATCTGAAGACAACTCTTTGCTACGTTCAGGATGTAGCGGAGCCGCACAACACAAAATAAAAACTTTGGAGGGTTTGTAGTATCCTCCATAGATATTATCAGCGTTGTTGAAGATGAATTTGAAGAAGGCTTTAATGGAATACATCAAGTTATTTAATGAAGCTGAGAATTGTTGAAATTGGTTGAACAAATTTGGTTGTTTATCTTTTTTTGTTGATCTGAAGACAACTCTTTGCTACGTTCAGGATGTAGCGGAGCCGCACAATATAAAATAAAAACTTTGGAGGGTTTGTAGTATCCTCCATAGATATTATCAGCGTTGTTGAAGATGAATTTGAAGAAGGCTTTAATGGAATACATCAAGTTATTTAATGAAGCTGAGAATTGTTGAAATTGGTTGAACAAATTTGGTTGTTTATCTTTTTTAGTTGATCTGAAGACAACTCTTTGCTACGTTCAGGATGTAGCGGAGCCGCACAATATAAAATAAAAACTTTGGAGGGTTTGTAGTATCCTCCATAGATATTATCAGCGTTGTTGAAGATGAATTTGAAGAAGGCTTTAATGGAATACATCAAGTTATTTAATGAAGCTGAGAATTGTTGAAATTGGTTGAACAAATTTGGTTGTTTATCTTTTTTTATTGATCTGAAGACAACTCTTTGCTACGTTCAGGATGTAGCGGAGCCGCACAACACAAAATAAAAACTTTGGAGGGTTTGTAGTATCCTCCATAGATATTATCAGCGTTGTTGAAGATGAATTTGAAGAAGGCTTTAATGGAATACATCAAGTTATTTAATGAAGCTGAGAATTGTTGAAATTGGTTGAACAAATTTGGTTGTTTATCTTTTTTTGTTGATCTGAAGACAACTCTTTGCTACGTTCAGGATGTAGCGGAGCCGCACAACACAAAATAAAAACTTTGGAGGGTTTGTAGTATCCTCCATAGATATTATCAGCGTTGTTGAAGATGAATTTGAAGAAGGCTTTAATGGAATACATCAAGTTATTTAATGAAGCTGAGAATTGTTGAAATTGGTTGAACAAATTTGGTTGTTTATCTTTTTTTATTGATCTGAAGACAACTCTTTGCTACGTTCAGGATGTAGCGGAGCCGCACAACACAAAATAAAAACTTTGGAGGGTTTGTAGTATCCTCCATAGATATTAACAGCGTTGTTGAAGATGAATTTGAAGAAGCTGAAAATTGTTGAAACTGGGTGAACAAATTTGGTTTGGTGTTTGTCGATCAGAAAGAGAATTAGTGGGAGGTCATCTTCTGAGCGTAAAAGGCGGCGTGGAGAAAAACCGCAACCGCATTTTGATTAGGAGCGCCATGTGCAAAAGAATGTGGGCGTCATAGTATTTGAAACTTGTTTGCCTTGGTTACATTATGACAATTCAATGGTACGTTCGGGATTTAAGATTGATCAACAACACACCGTTAACTTGATAAAAATTTGTAGCATTCTAGATAAAGTTGGAGGAGTTTATACTGAAATACTTCAAGAAGATCGACCTCGTTATCATATTTGAACTTGGGTGCATCAATAAACATGTTTTCAGTGAGCGATCTTTCTCAGAAGGTTATTTAATGAAGTTGAAAGTTATAGAAATTAGATGTGGTTGTTTATCTTAATTTTAGCTCGGACTTTTGTTATGATCCTCGTATACGTATTTTCTATTTTTATTCAAGATATCAAGTTGGAATTTGAAATAATGGAATAGTTGATTTTTTCGTTAGAAAAGCATAAAATTGTGACAAAAATAAAAATATTTTTTCGGTTAAATATGATATCCAAAAACAAACAAAAGCTAATAAATCTCAAGATGTTATCTCTTCTCAAATAAATGACGTACTATATCAAATCTCGAAAATCAATGTAAGACAATTAGTTGCCGTATCAGAGGCACGTGAACCTCCTGTCTAAAAGCTGGTCGCAGGAAAAAGTTTCTGCAGTTCGTCCACCACTCTCTTTCATCGGTGGTTCTCTTGTCAGTACCCACGTCGCTCTTGGACGTCGAAGATACCCAAAGCAACCACAGTATTTAGCGAAAAGGTGGTTTCGGTTTCGGTACACTTCGTTGCGGTTAAACCTGGGTTTATTACTGTTGAAAACGGCTGTTGACCGTGGTTCGTGTGTGACTTATTTCGTCGGGCAACTGTACCAAGGAAAATTCACTAAGAGTTTAGCGCCTGGAAGAAAACGGTAATTGTCGAGAAAATAGGTCCTTGCGTGGGACTAGAAGAAGGCTAATACTTTCCATAGTTTTATGTAAGTTTTTTTATAATATAATTATTCGTTTTAGCGCGTTAAATAACACAAATCATTTATTTATATTTATCATTTATTTTACGTTCTTTTCGATTCAGGATTCCTTATATTGATCAATTAAATTTGGAAATTGATAGAGCCCCTATGTTTCTCTATAAATTGAGATTGAGCGCTATTTTTTTTAATATAAAAATATTTAAAAATAGTAGTAAGATAACATAAAAATTCACTTTTATTATTTCGATCGCCGTATCCAACGTTTTTTAACTATAATTATTTTTATGTCGCGTGAGAAGAATACTTCACTAGCCCAAAGCTATAATTATACAGCGATTGACGATTATAACATTCTATTTGAAACTACACAATTTTTTTTGATGATGCATTAATTTTTTTTCGAAATTTTTTCTCGCGCTTTTAAACCCACATATAGTTATCCATTTTCATTCGCCATCTTCTTGTTTCCTCTCTACCTTTTACTAGAATATTTCTAGTCCGGACTTTCCAGAATTGTATACGGGGTGGACAACTAACAACAGCCGTCGATCATATCTCGATATTTGTCAAAAAAAAACATCGTAGGTGGATAGAACGTGGAAGTTTATTTATTTGGCCACTGGATCTCCAGATAAATCCGATAAATCCACGAAAAAAGATTATGTTCAAGTTGTTTATTGTTAAATTAGTTTATTTAATTCCTTCCCATATAATCCATAATCATTAACCACCTGGCTGTGTGAACTTTCTCTATTTTATTGCTATTAGATTATTATTTCAACCCCTTTACTATTTTTTACTATTTCTTTCTTGTTTATTATTGTTTTGTTGACTAAACTGGAACCATACATCACAAGAAACAAAATATAAAAACAGAAATAATAAGCTAAGTGTTAATTTTTGATTATAATAAAATTTGGACGTTTTATATTTCGAAATTTGGACCAACTATTCTCAATAACTTTTTTCGTACGTGTCGCTAAAAAATATTTCAACCAAAAATAGGTTTTGGAAAATATCACTACGAAAATTTTTGTTTTTTTATCTCTATTTGTGTATAATGACTATAAAAAAAAAACTTGTTCTAAACCAATTAGATTTGTTGGTGAATCAAGTCACGATTCGTTTTCAGTAAATATTTAATAAAATAAAATAAGGTAAAATCCATTAGGAAAACTATAGTCGTTTAATATGATCAATTTGAATGTAATATAAATAATTTTTACCTTGACTCTTGGTCGACATTTCACCTGATTTTTCCTTGAAAATCGTGAAGTATGAATATTATAAACATATAATAAAACAATAATTATCATACTAGGATAGGCTTATAAACGTAAAATTATTTATTAACATTGAACTAAATATGTCCCCATCATAAAATCTGAAAAGAAAAATTACATTGGAATTATTGTACGTGGCATTATACTTACCTTTGGATTTTGTACAGGGTGTCCTGCATAAACACGGTACACCCTGTATAATCGGATATACATATACACATACACCACATAGTGTAGTTTGGTCTAACTTTCTAATTAGTCCCACGACGAGTGGTGGTTCTATTTAAAAAAATAAAGAAATTTGATATGTATGAAGGTAAACTTTGAACACTTTTTATACACACCCTGTATAAAATCAAAAATTTTTCAATATAGATTCTAATACGTCCGACCTTGCTAAGAGCAACCGAATTGAAATCTTTTTCATATCTTTGAGGGTATCCTCGTAAAAAAATAATTTATAAGTGTCTGCAACGGTCAAATTTTTTACAAAAAATTTAATAACTCAAAAAGTATGCATTTTTCCAAAAAAAGTTTTTAGACAAAAGTATACTAAAATTTTAAGTAGATTTCAAAAATGTATTAATATGCATGGTATTCTATTTAAAAAAATAAAGAAATTTGATATGTATGAAGGTAAACTTTGAACACTTTTTATACGGACCCCGTATAAAATCAAAAATTTTTCAATATAGATTCTAATACGTCCGACCTTGCTAAGAGCAACCGAATTGAAATCTTTTTCATATCTTTGAGGGTATCCTCGTAAAAAAATTATTTATAAGTGTCTGCAACGGTCAAATTTTTTACAAAAAATTTAATAACTCAAAAAGTATGCATTTTTCCAAAAAAAGTTTTTAGACAAAAGTATACTAAAATTTTAAGTAGATTTCAAAAATGTATTAATATACAGGGTGTTATATTCAAAATAACAAACTTACAGTCAACTTCAGGTAGAACCGGAAGCCGGAAATATTTTAGTTAAAAACCCAAACGTAGAAATTTTCAAGATTTCACTATAAGTATTTTGCCATATACAGATAGTTTTAAATCGACGTGGGACACCCTGTATACATATTTGTGCCGTTATTTTACTTCTTTTCCCTCTAGTATACGAGGGCTGCTAGTTAAGTTTTTAAAAACAATTATTTTGCATTAAGATTTATACACTTCGTTTGAACCAATTGTCGAAGTATTTTCTCCATTCCAATTGAGGTACTTCCAAAACGCTTCTGCTTCTTCAGGTGAAGAAAAACGTTGACCTCTCGTAATTTATTTTTAATCTACGGAATCATTGGGTGCCAAATAAGAACTGTACCCATCAAATCGATGTTTTGACTGTTCAAAACTGTTCTTGTATGAACTGATGCTCGAGATGCTACGTGCGCGAACAAATTTGGATCGTCTTGGAACACTCATACAGTCGATTTTTCTTTGCACCAATAGATACAAGCATTTTTTCAGCGATTGCCAAATTATGAGGTATCCAATGAGGGCGAAATTTTTGACAGCCAAAAGCTCGTGCAATATTAAAAGTATGCGAATGGAACTAATGCCCAAGTATACCTCAATCTCACATTATGTCACATCAGTTCACACACAGCATCTTTAATTATCCTGGAAATCTCTGGGTTTTCATTATCTGTCAGTTTTTCTGTAAATCTTGGATATTTTCTGGCCATTTGGCTGGTTAGCCGGTTCACCAGGTTACAGGAACCTAACCTAACCGCAAACTGCAACACCGACTATCAACGAGGTGGGTTTTGCTAGAGGGTTCCACTTAATAGCGATGGAGGAGTACTCAAGATAGTTTTCAGGGAAGTCTAGTAAGCCGTAGTTTGCTTTAAAAGGTGGAAAGTAAGTTTCTACTTGGGTTTTGAGGAAACGGAACGTCTATAGTGATCCATGGCGCGAAAATAGTACCAATATTGACATAAATGGTATTACTGGGGATGAGTCCCCACTTGTATTGACAGTACCTGAGAATGTACTGCCCGCAAGACAAGAAATGATTAGGTAAGATGCAGTAGGCGTCGATAGTTACAACTGTCGTTGTTTTTAGATTTTTTTGGTAATCCGAATTTATTTGGCAACAATGTCTACAGCAAAACTCATACAATTAAAAATAATTATAATGCCGTTAGGGAGTATAAGGTAGTAAAAACTTTCAAAATTATTAATTAAGATATAAGCAATTTATAACGACGGTTAATTAATTATCTTCTTCCAAGTTTTTCAATCCCAAACCTAATTTGAAGTTAATAAATCAATATATTGATATGAAATAACAGAATTTTTATCTTGAATAATTTTTATTCGTTAATTAATTAAATTTTTAGTTGTTTCAGCCCCGTATCAAGGCGCGATTGCCGTTATGTAGACCTCTTGTCAGTCGAATTAAAAGTAGTGGTCAATTGATTTTGAAAAAAATAATTAATATTGGCATATTAGCATATTAATGTGTTAATATATCATCGGAAATTAACCATACATTGTAAACATTTAAATAGCTTTCGAAATTTTTGTAAATGTGAAAGTAGGTTAATTAATTTTGATTTGTCATTTTATATAACAGTTTCAATCGATAAACGTGAGGTACCTGCATGTTGATCTGCACTAACCAGAGTCGGAAAATTTACGGGGGCTAGTTGAAAAGTTTTAAACTAAAGATGTTTGTGACAGGTTGCAAAATACACTAACCGCTTCTTCAGGTGTAGAAAAACGTTGATCTCGCAATTTATAAGAAATAATTAGGTGTCTAACAATGATTCTACGGCGAACGACTCATCAATTCGATGTTTTGACAGTTTAAAAACGTTTTAGTTTGAACTGTTGCGTGAGAGCTTGTATTGTCGTGATGAAGAATGATTCTTTTTCTGTGTTTGGTTTCCTTGAGTTTTTCGGTCAACTTGAAACATTCGTACCATAGATTGTTGTTTAATTTTGGGTTAATATGCATTTATCTATGAATCGTTGCTTGTTACGTCTTTTGAAACAGCCCTATTGAAATTTTTCAGCATTTTTTACCAAAAATATGTTTCTTTAATTTAGTAGTGGACCTAAAATGATTAAAATAATGTCCACGTGTTTCTCGGGGTTACTTTTGTTGTAATTTTTTTCCTTGAAGCTGTAAAATAATTCTTAAGATATGACTGATAATTCTTAGTGCCATACTATGAACATAAACTTCCATTTTATAATTGAGGAGATGTAAATGAAAAGTATTGAAAATTGTATTTGTAAAATTCTAATAAAAAGTCAAATTTAAATTGTTTCAAGTGTTCTTTCTATGGAAAAAATTGTATCGGGGATTTCCTGTATGTTCTCTAATCGAATCATTAACATTTGAATTAGAATTCATTTTGGAATCAGATCTATTTGAATAAAGTTTAATAAGATGCCGTTAGAATTAAGAAAAGACGCAAAAAAGTGATTTGTAATACATGGTTCTCGTGACATAAAGGTTTGCTAATGAGCAAAATGTAAGTACAGTTATTCTATTTAACTGTAATATAACGAAACTTCAAGATATACAGTGTTGTTGAATTTAAATTATCGTTTTTAAGGCTCACAGAAAAAAAATTAGATAAAAATGTTGTTAATACGATAATCAAAGTTCAGTTGAAAAAAAAACGGTGTCTATAATGAAATTTGCAACCTACTGTATTTGAAAATCTAGTTATAACCACAGAAACTTTGTTTTTTTACATATTTTAAGAACCAAAATCTTCTTTTCCTACCTTTTAAAATGTCTATTATACATCATACCTTTCATTTTAACGGACAACTCTGTTTTGGGTGTAAAAATTCGTCGTATATACCATGGGAACAAATTTCACCCAGACTAACAAAAAAAATTATTAAAAACAGCATTTTTATGTAAAAAAAAACAGAAAATACTATCAAAAACACAAAATTTAAGCCAATCAACTTTTTTCCTATGGTTAAAATCGCAAGACAAACACACTGTTACTCGTCCATATAGATCGTGAAGTGGGTCCTGTTCTAATATGTTAAACGAAGCTAAATTTTGGTGAATGCGCCTGTTATGCGTGGTTATTGTGACGGCTATTTCTTTGTATTTTTTCAACTGTTTACATTATGGTGTGACTATTTTTGTAAAGACAATTCCTTTGTTTCTATACGACAAATTAAAGATTTTAAGGAAATGGAGGATTCTGAAAAGTGATGATAGTATATAAATGAGTCTTTAAATCGTATTTTTTGTATATATTTCGAAAAACTACAGTAATCTCCTTCTAATATAGAAAACGGTCAATTATGAAATAAATATTCCAACAAATAACCTTAAAAAGTCTGAACCAAAGACAAGGAGAAGGACGAAACGGAATTGCGAAAAAATAAACAGATTTAAGCCTCGACAGGGTTTTTAGCCCGAACTGTTCTCTCAATTTCATCCTTCGAATGTACAATTGGATAACGCGGTGGTCAATTCATAGCGGTAATTTCGACATCTTGTAAATACTGCCGTACGAGACCTGCAGTATTTGGACGGGCATCAACCTGCATTAGAATAGACGAAAACGATTTTCTTAAATTTCTTTTATGTTCCTCGGATCTCGGTTTTTGCTTCCAATGAAAAGCCGGGCCAAACCATCCAGGAACATCCTCCAAAAGTTACGTTTTTTTATGCAACACTGCGCGTGTCTTCATCCTGGTACTCTGTAGACTCATTCTCTTCTATATGCACTCTATTTCGTCTGGCAATAAGTAGACTAGCTACTCTGTGGGTCAGGGTTCCTTTTGGACCTTTTTGATCCAAGATTAGCTGCCTTAAGTCTTCTGATTGTCCAGCTACTCACTGCCACTCCTCTTGGAGCTTTTGCTGGACTTGGAAAATCAGTGAGAGCCAGATTTGGTCGTGGGTGTACCTTTTTCTTCAGGAACCGCGTCTTTAATGAAAGTTACTGGTCTCTTGGTAACGATGGTAAACTCCGGAAACAGCAGACTAACTCATACTCAGCGCACTGTCCACTTCTCGCTAACTCCGGCCTTGTCGCAATAGAGTGACCGCTTAAGCAGCTTTTGCTCACATTTTATATGTATTTAAATACATATATTCATGGAAAAGCTTCTGGGATTCATGTATAGTTCGATAAGGATGTGGATATTTCCATCTTGAGGACTGTTTCGATTTTAAACTTTTCTGTATCCAATTAACATTCCACCAGTATGAGTGTTGCTATTAAAATAAATTTCTAATAATATAACACGTTTTAACATGTTTTTTAAACATGATTTTCATCTATTTGAAATAAACTTTTAAGCTAATTATATATAACAAAAGATTTTGCAATGGAATTGTTAATATTTATTTTTGCAAATGAGATTGTGTACAGCATAGTAAGCGAAATAACTATCACCTATTCAATTCTTCAAAATACTGTCAGTTGATAACTGATAACAATAAATTAAATTGAGCTACAACAAACAAATGATATTTATATTGACATTTCGGCTTCGAAAGTCAAGGTCATTAGGAATTATTTCAATTGTAGTAAGGAGTGCTTAGTATGCGTACGTTGTTTAATAAAAAATGACTATTAGAACTATATTTGACTATGTTATAGATACACATTAGTCAATCTTATGGTTATGTATCGATAAATTGTTACTTGGTAGTTTTATGTTGCGACAGATATATAGGATTGCAAATTAAAGCGGGACTTTAAAGGAAAATGTATCTACAGAGCTCAAATTGAAATCTCTTTTTTATTTGTTGATGCCTATCTATGCATTTTATGATAATAACGAAAACGGGACGATACCGACTACACTACAACTACACCAGCCCTCACTACGTTTCGTTTAAACCAAATTATCAACTTCAGAGACTGCAGATAACAATGAAGCCTAAGAAGAAGTAGGATGAAGAAGGAATATTAATAACGAATCTTTGCTCAAAATTTTTTAGCCTATACAAATACGAAAATATGAAAAAAATATAGGAACCATTTTCATTGGTAAAATAATTATTATTTTCTAAAAAAATAATTTCACGTTTTTTTAAATCGTATATATTGACAATGTTTATAGTTTATATCTAATAAACATGCGTCGCGTCTATTAAAAAACGAAAATTTTAAAAAAAGAATCATTTTAAATATCAATTAAGTCTAATGTTTCCTTTTATTAGGGGTTACACATTCACGTTTTGAAAACCAACTGTACTCACCCATCGTGGCCGATTTCCATCGTCCTTGATACGAATTTCCATTATTTATAGTTTATTTCAGAAAGATATAGAGTAATAAAACTTCATTAGATATGCAAAAGGACCACAGATGGACCCAACGAATATTTAAGCCACTTTTATAGTTTGGCATTGATTTCATTGTAAAATTCTTTCTTTTTATTAAGTGCAGGTAGTACCATCCGGGTTGGAGTCAATATATGGGTATAGTTTATTGTATTATCCATTCACAAACACTGAAAATAGTGTGCCAAAGGCGTACCGGTAGGATACTCGTAAAAAGGAAATAATTTTATTATAAATACATTATATAGAAATTAAATTATAAAAAATCATAATATTCTTCGTCATCTGAGGAACTGTCATCTCCTGTAGACGTTACAATTAACCTACACCTATGGCCGATACCGAAATTGAGCCGAACCCCATTTTATTACTTTATACCTTTCTGAAATAGAATATAATATCTTGATGGAACCTTTCACCCCGCTCATCACTGACAGCTCCTAAATTTTCGGGAAAAAATGTCATGGGAATGGAGGAAATGAATTTTCAATGACATTCGAGCACCAAGTTCATCAACTAACTGCTGACCTTCCATGCTCTAAGTTATTTTTCTTCCCATTCATCCACTGCACCAATGACACGCTACAACTAACACGGCACGCGTGGGGGGCCCACTGTTTGTCTTGGTCTACCAAAATATTTGAAATAGGCTTTTTTCACATTTTCAGGAGGAGGTTTGCGACTGCGGCGCGTTTGAATCGACATTTTCGTCTTTGTAATCACTTTTTGCACTATGAACAAAGAACCACTTTAAACAGGGATAATTGAGCTATTGAAAAGTGGTACGTGTATGGGGTTAATAAATATGTTTTCTATTATTGGACGGGTATTTCAAAAATAAAGTAAAATATCAATTACGGAGCCGCCTTTAGCCGCTTTTAAAGCTTTAATTTTACGCGGACTGCCATCATGAATAATTTTATCTAGATGCTGGGTTTGTTGGTGATCGATCACCTCTTTAGCCACTTTCTTTTCATACATCTTTGTACTGATCTTGCCTCGTTAGTCCTTTTACGACGTACAGACGTCCAAAGCCCTACTGCTGATGACTGCCCAAATCAACCTATGTCCAGGAGTCTACATCTTTGTATTGTCGTTGTTTGGCCCACTCCAGATGCTTTGCTTTCATTGCAGCTGGTAACTTGGGCTTCCTGGCGGGGCGACTAGCCTTAAAATCTTTCCATTTTCTTCTTCATCACTTTTGTCGTAGCAAATCTATTTTCTAGACAAATTCTCTAACTCAATTTTTTTTTTATGCTTCTTACACTAGTTTCAGAATGAAAATAGTCCAATTATTTTTGTGCATACAAAACACGTCCGTACCTGTCGCGATTCCGATACAGGTTTGTACCTGCTTACGTTTATTTATCACTTTGTCAAAACAGTGATGCCGTATGTTGAAAATAAATACAAAAAGATAGTCCACAACTACATTTTTAAATAAAAATCAATGATATTATAGTTTATATATATAATTAAACATAAAATTATTAAAAAAATACAGAATTAGCGATACTTTTGGCCATGTGGACTAATCACTTTAGTCAACCACCTTTTAAACTTTCTAAAAAAATCAGAAAACGTCTCAAAATATGACGAAGCCTTTCGGAATAGCTTCAAGTTCAGGATATTGTTGAAAAAAGTCGTAGATATGATTTTTGATGCCGTCAGCACACATTTAAATGGCTGTCACTGTTATTACACATAACCTAAAAGTTGGTACTTCTTAAACGTCATATGGATTTGACAGTGACGGTGCCATCTGTGTGTCAATCACCCGACTTATTGAGTGACGTAGTATTTCTCTACAAACATTATTTTTGCATAATATTACTGCCAAGTAAATCTAGGACAGTCGAGTTGGAAGTAAATAATGTATTACGTAAAGTAGTACATGTAGGTACGTTGATTTAAATATGTATCAATATTCAGTTTTCCTTTTATTGTTTCGAGATTATTACCCAACTATATGTTTATTACGATACGTATTTTTGCGAATATTCATCCTAACGTAACCGATTCGATTATTATTATTATTATTATTCATCCTAAAAACGTACGTTGAAATATAGAAACAGGAAGTGTTAGACATTGGTCCAGTATCCGCCTTAATGTAGAGGACCAAATAAATTATATAAAAATTTCAATATTATACTAAGCGTTCAATTAACTGAAAATACAAGGTGTTTTATAAATAATATTCAATCTGTAAAATCTGGTATTCTAAATATTAATATTTAACTTGAATAAAATATGATTTGTGACTGATTTCCAGGTTTTTCTATTAAAAAATTACGTCCGGTATTTCATCCTTTTCACATTTCTAGGAAAGTATAAGTATTTAATTGTTAATTAAACGTTTCTGGCTACAAGCAAACTTGTGCGATTATTGTAAGTGATTCAACGTTTATAAATTCTATGCCTCTGGAGGAATTGCTGAATTATTATTGAAGATATTCAAAAATATGAAGCTGTTAATTATTTTGATGCATATCTTGTGCTTCATGGTCATTGGATAGTATTTATTAGTGTCCTATTCTTTGTTTTTTTCCTTCAGAGTATTCCATGCACATAATTCCTTTTTTTTACGTTCCAGTCAGGCTTTTAGAAGGTCGAATTCTTAGCCGAGTTAGTAGTGGTTGGGTTGTCTATAATGCCTTGTACAGTCTACTCTAATGTGTTGTAATGTAGCCTATTAACTCCTACGGTTGTAGTTTGTAGTGAGCCCTCCATCTCTCCAATTATTTTGAGGGAATAACCGATATCCTGTCAATCTTGAAGGATTTACGGACCCTCTTTCTCAGTTCTGTTCCTGTCTTGCACAATTTACTCTAATGTAGGCCGTCAATTCTTTCAGGGGGTTTGTATTTGATGTAGCTCATCATTATCAAGATCAATCTTCCTGTAACTTTTGTGTAATTCATTTAGTTTTATGCAGGTCTCATGGTAGGGCTTCTTATGTTGAAAGTTATAAAGGATTTTTCAAATTTTTGATTTAAAATAAGCAGCAACTAGCTTCACCAGATTGTCTGAACATTATCAGCATATTTCTACTGCGATATATCAATTAACGTATTTAACTAAATTATTATTGTGTCCGAAGAATCAATAACCGAGTTATAATTACTGCAATTAAATAATGAAACATTCTTATCGTTGATTTTACGGCGTTGTTGATATATGGAGTAAAAATTTTATATAAACAGAACCAGCTGTTACCATATCTGACTAGTATTCAATTAATTATAAATAAATAATAACAAATTGTTTGTGCAAAAACATATTGATTAGTTATTTAATCATTATCGAAGTATATAATACACATATTTATTTAAATTTTGTTATAAATTCTCGGTAATTACGTTTAGTTCACTTTTAATTAACAGAAAAAGAATTTAGACCAGTTCAAATTTGAATAATTATGGATTATCTCAATTTAAACGTAAATTCTATTGGGGCTATAGGGATTATAAGGTCTGTTTCGTGACCTTTATAGTAGTAGGACAAATAATTGTATTCAACTTTAAGAAAAAATGATACTAATCACTTGTAGTTGAGGCAGTAATAAAAACCTCCAGGTAGGTACGTGGAAGTCTAAATGATTTATGAAATAATAGTGGAAAGAACAGATTATTGTCGATAATAAAATACACGAAAAGCTTTTTAAATATCATTTAGTTCTTTTCCGTTATGTATTGTTTGTTAATAATTGATATTTCATGCAAAAAAATTGATAAATCAAGGTAGGATACATTTTTATAGTCTTGGTACTGGTACTATCAATCTATATACAACAGACCTAAACTTTTGTATCAAATAAACGTAAAACAAACAAAAACAATGCTCGGTACAAAACAGACTTTTCCTTTCTTATAAAGTTTCAATTTGCTAATGACAGACACTCACAGTTATGATACTGTCTATTAATCAATTTAAAACTTTCTGTTAAATTAAATTTTTTGTTTTGTTGTGCATAAATAAACAAAGATGACGGTTTTCCGAAGCCTGAACACGCGACGTATAATTATCCATGCGCGAAACTCCAAGTTCCAAACTTCCAACGACTGACCTTGCGATTTATTTATGGTTATCGCAAAGACCAGACGAACCGGAAATTGTAAACGTTTAAAATCGGTATAGGCGGGATGAAGACATCGTCTCCTTTGTATTTTCTCTTTATGATTGTTGCCTCAATGACGTTATTCATCACAAAATACACATAACTTCATCTTCACTCTGTGTCTGAGGTATCGACGTAGAGAATGGATCCAATGGGTCCAATCCTGAGTAATATCTTTCGAAATTGTTCCCAAGCGATTGAAAGAAAAAAACAAAAGCTGCAAGGGGATTTTACGGATGCTGGCGAGTTTTTATAATCGAAGAAAGCATTTAACATTGACTGTTGTTTTTTGATCTTAACCTGTTCACCACCAATAATAATTTTTCCAGAATTAAAGTTGATTAATTATACGTGAACAATAAACAAAAAATCAATGTCAAAGTTGTTAATAATAATCATTCTAATTTGTTAGTTAAATTTGATTCCTGTCCCTAATCGTTCTATCTTAAAACGACACTGACTATCCAAAGTTTTAATTACATTGATTCTTGGAATGATACAGACAAATAGTTAAACAGTGTTGATTATTTATTTTGCTGTGTACCAGTTCAGCCTAATTTAAACCGCCGTTAAGCAGTTCGGAAACATTTTTGTTTTCTGAATCCGAGGAATTTCGCCCGAGGTCATTTTTATTTATATCGTTCGTGTCTTTACAACAATTAACTTGAGTTACTTTGATAGTCATTTCTGCCGACACTAACAATAAGGTAGTTGGATACAGATAAGTTGTAATTAAAATCGAAACAGTCCTGAAGATTAAAACAAATATTTAATCCCATTCTTAATGAACCATAAATACGTTTTATTAAAAGTTTCCCACCTTAATGTTCTTTGGCAGAAACGTTTCCAATTCAAATTCGAGAAAGACAATTTCCTAAAAGCAAATGTTTGGGATTTTAATATTGATAAGTGCTGACCTCTTCGGGATGATGCTGGAAACGTTTCGGACAACTCTCGTACATATCGTCCTTTTATTTGAATTCCTTTGGCACGTTAAAGTCATTCTGATCTAGAAGAAGCAATTCTTCATTTGATAATTCGATGTATCGTCGATTGACATAATTATTTTTAAAGTTTAGTTCTTTAAAACAATGGGAAAACCTTGTAATTTTCAGTTTTACTACACTTTTCTAGGTTAGGTTACAAAAGCTTTCTAGCTCTAATTATTTTTTAATATTATTGAGAAAACTCATAAACATGATTTGTGGTTTGATTCACACTTTAAATTTCATTCATTCCTTTATCTTAAATCAATAAGAATTTGACGGATTTCCTACTAGTTTAACACCTTTATTATTTGAAATAATATTTATAATATTGATTAGCGTAAATAATAATAAGTTTGTTGTTTGAAATGACACATTTACAGGTATTTAGGTATATTGATACTTTCTATATTTCTTTGCAAACATTGCTAAATTCGAAATCAACTGAGTAAATATAATTTGTAAATTAGCGATTTAAATTGTATTCTTCAAGGGTATTATTTCAACTCGGCTATTTTATAAATGATTCACAAGGAAATTCTTCCTTCGATTGTTCTTTACAATGTCATACAGAAGCTATTTAACATTTAAATCTTCATTACTACATGAACGAAGCCATTTCTGGGTCAATATGACAATTTACATAAACTGCTACTTTGGTCCAAAAAGTAGCAAAACATCTAAAAGAACCAACGTTATACACGACTCTATAATCCGTTAACTTCTCCAAAAGAATGTATTTAAAGTTTGAAAATAATTAGCGATTATTTTACAAGAATTGAAAATGCATTAATTGGAATCAATTTATGGAAAATCCCTCTGGTTAACATTAGTCTTTTTTGCCGGGGAGCAAAGGAGAAGTAACAGTTCTTGTAACTGTATGGTCTAAGAACCTTGCAACCAGACTTATTAAGGGCATAGGACATAGAGGACTCTGCCCTAGAAGGTAATAGGGTTGTAGGAAAGTAAAATGATTGGTACCTCTAAAAGAAAACTTTGTTTCTTAAATATTTTTATACCTTAACTGGTATGACGATTTCAAATAACCGTAATGGTATATTATGATCAAATCCATCTATTTTTTATAATAAAAAACACATGTACGACTAATACCGAGTGGAATACTTAAAAAATTAAAATGCAACTTGAGTTTTTTTTATCATTGTAGGAACATATGCAACAACTAACTTATTTAAGAAGTAATCCTGGAGGTACGACTATGAATATCCCGATTACAATTTTAGTAATTGTTCAAATAACTTGTTTTAGTTCCCTAGCAGCCATATTGTGAGTCTTCTGCGCTCAAGATGTGTTTTCCACCTTTAACTTTCAACTACAACGCACTCGACCTTGTTACGCTAGTGGAACGGGAATTGCAGAGGTTAATTGAAACTTGTTCTATCTTGGTAGCACGAATTCTACTTCCTGTAAGTGGTTGCTTTCCACACTTTTTAATATTTCTTCCGTTGTAGTATCGTGTCACCATCACCATTGTTATAATCCTTCATTTTGTTATGTGTCCAGTCAAGTGCAGGAGGTAGGAAAAGCAAAAAATCAATTGTTTAATTCTAGAGGAAAAATGGGATTCAACAAGATCCGGTTTCCCATCCGCCAAGGCTACTGTTGAACAATACGATAGTAATCCTCGAAAGATATAATGAAAAATCGACTCAAAAGTACAATGATATTGCAACAAAGGTTTCGAATAAGTTGTTTAGAAAATATCGTGTGAAAATTCCCGTTAATTTTGACCGTGGTACGCCCTTGGATTTACTCGTAATTGATAAAGCATTTGAAATATCCTTGTCTGCATCCCAGACAGTTGTTGCCCAATCAAAGGTCTTTACAATTATTTATATTTTCTATAATGTAAAACCACTTAAACTTTGTTATCTTTAACGATATGTTAGGCCCAAATATAAATTTTTTAGTCTAATTCAAATCGTATGATTCAGAAAACGCAGACTAGTAAGAGAAAAATCACTTTTTAATCTAAAGTTGCCAGACGTTGAAGTGTTTTTTTCTCAATTGTTTTACATAAGGCTAATATTGTCACATGTTTTATGTCTTTTAAACAAATTTGAGCTCATTTATAATAAAAAAAAAATAGGTTAGGCTGGGTTATATAACAAGACAAAAAGATTCTCATTCGAAACTATTTATTTTTTACATAAAATATCAATAAAAGTTCTCAAATCGGGTCCCTTTCAAAGCAGAAACAAAAAAAGTCGCTCGGTACCAAATCTGGTGAGTACGATGGGTGTTCGAGCAATGCAATGAGCTTATTGGCCAAATACTGCTTTACAGCTAGCTAGTTATGTGCAGGTGCGTTGTCCTGGTGCAAAATCTTTCTCGCAGTGTTGCCAAAATTGACAAATAGTAAGTCTGGTCGACAGTTTGACCCTTTAATTTTGATTTGCTCTCTCGACCCTCACTTGAGAACTTACACTACTCAAAAACTCGCGCACGAGATAGAGAATTGTCCCCGTAGGCCTCTTGCAACAATTTATAGCACTCAGGCGGATTTTTTTTTTCAATTTAAATTTTAGGACGACCATATACAAGATGTCTAGATACCCAACGCGCTACTCGTTTTTTTAGGGCGCCCTCTAGGCGCGCAGTTTCGTTATTTAATAACCAGACCTCGTAACCGGCGAATAACCAACGAAATTTAAATTGTATTTATCTCAATATACAAAAAATTATATCGTATAATTGTAAATGTAAATAATGTCGCATACATGACCTTTCTCACTCTTATATAAATAAGATGATTGAGGTTATGACGAAATATCCTCATCCTCAAAAAGTTTATCGTGCAACTTTCGAAATTGTCGGTAAATAAACGTCTTAGAAGTGTCGATAAAAAATCTATTGAAGGTTAAACGTCATTCATCTTTTAATTAGTACGTTACGAATTTTAATAAGAGATTAACTACCAGAAACTATCGGTTTTCCTTATATACGAGGGTCGAACTCTAATTATACTACAAATATTTTTACTCCGAAACAGTTTATTAGAAATGTCACTTAAGATTTAGTCGATTTTACCGATATTTACTGTTCCTCGTACAAACTCAAACAGAGCAAATGTCATCTGTCAAAATTTTAGACAGATCCGACTGATAGGTTAGTTTTAATACTTTGTTGAGTAAAAATGAAGAAACAATTTCACTTTATCATGATTTTTTACGTGGAAACAAAATTAAAGATATTAAAGAAAAGTTAAATAAATAAAACGATAATTTGTGAGTGGTTTTCTGTATTAAAAATTGGTCGTATGAACACGGATATGACATTCAATAATTAGACTATTATATATCAAATAACCCTCGTATGCGTTTACCTATTATATATATCTTGTTAAATCTCTTGATAGAAAAACAAATCAGACGTACTTGAGATTAACATTGATTTATTAAAAGCTTTTAATTAACGCTATTTTATTTAAGCAATTCTTGGTGGCGGATATTTTTCAGAGACGCGCCTAAAAAAATTTCAAAGTGAAACAGATAATAACTATAAATTAGTGAAGTGAAGTTTCTAGTCCTCACTATAATACCTTTCAATCAATACCAATAAGTATATTCATTAAAATTGTTTATAATTGTTGGCGCCTTATATAAAATTGTGATTTGACAACATTGCTCTGGTTACGTACGTTAAACGTAGAGTCAGACAAGTTCGTGCAAGATCGCAAGCACTACTCGTATTAATTTGCACGTTTGAACAAGTGTTGCGGAAAAGACGGCGGCCGGCGCGGTACCGGCAAGTCTGAACGCGTTGTTCTGAATACGGAATATGCAAGTTTTTACAAGTATCAGTCGACATTTTCGTTCTTCTGGACCCCCATTATTGTCACGCCCGAGTCTCCTGGGAATCACTGGTTTACAATCTTTAGATTCTCTTCCAGACTAAAAGTGATGCTTAAAGGAACTGACTTGTAAATGGCTTAAAGAAATGGTCGAATCGAAAACTCTGTTAGAAAAAACTCAAAAGAAGAAAGAAAGATGATGATTCTAATTCCTAAAATAATGACATTGCAATAAAATAATATAAATTTAAGGTCACTTATTTGTCAAAAGTTTTGGTACCATAAAAACTAATTCTGAATTGTTTGTGGTTCATTGTACCCAGATGACTTTCCTTTTCTTTGTTCAGTCGGTTGAGCGATGTTTTCCACATTAAATACCAATTAGTTTTATTGTAACAATTGAATATTATTAAATATTAAATTTGAAATAACTCAAACAAGAAACTGATATAATGAAATTTGCAAATAGCCCAGACTATAAAAATTTATTGTCTGAAAAACATGGAGATGAAGAAACACTTTTTATTGCTGCACACCCCCATCTAGGGTAATTAGAGCACTGGAGGTGGTTCCTAGTAGCAACCCTTATGATATCTGTCGAGAAAATAGTTGAAAATTCCTATTAAAGCCAGAAAGGGGCTCAAACTAAATTGGAAAAACCACATTTTTTGCAGAATTAAAAAATTCACGTAGAAATTTAGTCATTTTGACAACTATTTTTTGGAAATATGTTCTAAAATATGTAAAATATTTTATCTGAAACTACACGGCGTCTATTAATTTTATTTTGTCTTTATTGGATACAAATTCTATCGACCTTGACCTACGTGCAAAGATATCAAAAATATTGTAATTGTAAACTAGGTCAACAACGTACTTTCTTCAAAATGTATGAATAATTCATGAATCTACAGTATAGTTCATTGTGTATTTTCACTTTTTTATCTTCTTCGAAACTGATACTTGGTTTTTTTTAAATGTTAAAATATTTTTTGCGGTTTGTTCAGCTGCTATAATAAGAAACATCGACATTGTTCGTCTAGACTGGATTCAAATACTAGAACCAGTATAAAAATCAATTCCTATGATAGTTTATTGACATTACTTGTATGAAATGAACTGGATTTTACTTCGGCGCAGATTGAGAGTACACATTTCAAGTTTTCTGGAAATTTTAAACGCGTTCATTAGTCAGCTCCCTGTCCCGGGTAGTTACAAAGAAGACATCTTATCTGAATGTAAAACTAACTACAAATCGTCAAAAATGTTCTAAGAAATTCTGGAATTGGAGCGGAAATTGCTCCTCAACTGACGAGGGAACACCGAACTGCCACGATCCAAGATTGAGTAATGTACGTAACACATTTTGAACGCGGGTTTATCTATGGTCGCATTCAGCAGACGTAACGCTAAGCTAAGTGATCGGGAACGAGTTGACGTTTTTGATTTCTATCAAATTTTAGGTTATATTGATTTAAGAATGTGTATCCAGAACTCTTTATATTTTTTTAAAGACGGATCCTCATTCTCATGACCGAATTCAATCATTTTTCTTTGACTATACAACACAGATGATTTAACAAATATCTGGAATGGTTCTTTCTCAGTTTCTGATCACCCTTCAGCTCCTAGCACAAATTGTAACCGTTCCTAACCAAGGCGCGTTGAGTTTGTAGGGTTTTACAACATTTGCAAGTCGTTCCGGTTTTATAGGTAATGAGTTTGTGTTAATACACGACCGCATGTCGCTGGAATTGTACAGCAGTACCTTCAAGAGGTGAATACTGTACTTCTAGATAGGCCTGCGCGCAGCTCTGACTTGAATCCTATTGAGCATATGGTAAATGTTAACCTTCAACAATTGCAGGAAAATTTTGATCAAAATTACTTGGACGATTTAATCATAGGTTATTTGAACATCGATTTCTTTAAATACCACAAGTAAATAAATTTAAGTTTGAAATTGTCTCGGCGTGATGCTCAAGCACTCAGTACCACCTACCTAGAATGAAGTTTTCTACTTTTAATATTGAAAATTCGATTATTTCTTTGAAATTTTGTCGCTTCTCAGTCGTTTTTCCGGCATTAGCAGAGCAGATATTCAATCGTATCTTCTCTGTTACAAGATTTACAATTTACCATACAGTTAACCTTTTAATTTTTATCCAATTCGCTTTGGATTCTTGTTTGTGCTTACTTCTTGTTTCAATCGCATATTTTAACAATCCCACTGGTAGTAGCAATACTTATGAATTCCCATTCCACTTCCTGGTGCTAAGCTACCTAGAAGATATTTACTTTGTGTCACGAATCTAGGAGATTGCTTTGCGTTGGCGTTGGATTTCTATTGATATCTGTGTAGATTGATGTGTTTATGATTGTTTCCACTTTCACAATCTGGTCTGAAATATTTATTTTGCATATAATCTGATTCTCAATAATAACTTTACATTTTAAAAATGTGATCACACCAATACGAATTTTTTTACTTTGTACTTCGACCGATTGTTAACCTGTTAAACGATATTCGCACCAAGCACCTCTAGGCACGTTTTACTGTTAGTTTTTGTTATGAATATGTATTGGATGTCTACAACATCTAATAGGTGTGAAATATATTGGTCAAATTTTAGTCTAAGCTTAACCAATATAAATAAAACGTTTTCGTTTTATTTTTATATAGAAACAAAATGAAAGTACCGTGTGTAATAATTATTTTGGTATTTGTTACCTTGACATTCAAATTTGAACAAATATTGTTTACGAAACTGCTAAAATTGTGGTCTTGGACGAATAATTTATATATGATAAATAACGATTTTGAATGAATATTCGTAATTTTCGTCGCTACGACTTTTTTTTATTTTAATATTCCTCATACACAAACCAAAAATATAATTATTCAATAGTAGAAACATGAAACTATATCATTACGTGATTTTTAACACCTGTCATTGAACTACTGTCAAAATATGAGCAAACTACGTCAGAAACTATATCATTCCGTGATTTTTAACACATGTCATTGAACTACTGTCAAAATATGAGCAAACTACGTCAGAAACTATATCATTCCATGATTTTTAACACATGTCATTGAACTACTGTCAAAATATGAGCAAACTACGTCAGAAACTATATCATTCCGTGACTTTTAACACCTGTCATTGAACTACTGTCAAAATATGAGCAAACTACGTCAGAAACTATATCATTCCGTGATTTTTAACACATGTCATTGAACTACTGTCAAAATATGAGCAAACTACGTCAGAAACTATATCATTCCGTGACTTTTAACACCTGTCATTGAACTACTGTCAAAATATGAGCAAACTACGACAGAAACTATATCATTCCGTGATTTTTAACACCTGTCATTGAACTACTGTCAAAATAAGAGCAAACTACGTCAGAAACTATATCATTCCGTGATTTTTAACACCTGTCATTGAACTACTGTCAAAATAAGAGCAAACTTCGTCAGAAACTATATCATTCCGTGATTTTTAACACCTGTCATTGAACAACTGTCAAAATATGAGCAAACTACGTCAGAAACTATATCATTCCGTGATTTTTAACACCTGTCATTGAACAACTTTCAAAATATGAGCAAACTACGTCAGAAACTATATCATTCCGTGATTTTTAACACCTGTCATTGAACTACTGTCAAAATAAGAGCAAACTTCGTCAGAAACTATATCATTCCGTGATTTTTAACACCTGTCATTGAACAACTGTCAAAATATGAGCAAACTACGTCAGAAACTATATCATTCCGTGATTTTTAACACCTGTCGTTGAACTACTGTCAAAATATGAGCAAACTACGTCAGAAACTATATCATTCCGTGACTTTTAACACCTGTCATTGAACTACTGTCGAAATATGAGCAAACTACGTCAGAAACTATATCATTCCGTGACTTTTAACACCTGTCATTGAACTACTGTCAAAATATGAGCGAACTACGTCAGAAACTATATCATTCCGTGACTTTTAACACCTGTCATTGAACTACTGTCGAAATATGAGCAAACTACGTCAGAAACTATATCATTCCGTGATTTTTAACACATGTCATTGAACTACTGTCAAAATATGAGCAAACTACGTCAGAAACTATATCATTCCGTGACTTTTAACACCTGTCATTGAACTACTGTCAAAATATGAGCAAACTACGTCAGAAACTATATCATTCCGTGATTTTTAACACCTGTCATTGAACTACTGTCAAAATATGAGCGAACTACGTCAGAAACTATATCATTCCGTGATTTTTAACACCTGTCATTGAACTACTGTCGAAATATGAGCAAACTACGTCATTTAGTTTGTATTTGACAGCAAATTTTTGGGTAATTTTAAAAGCAAATGGAAAAGAATTATTATTTGTGTGTTTATTAAATATTATTGTGCGAAAAAATCAATATATAGAAAATCTAGAATGCGTTCTAAACCACGTTGAGTACCTGCTTTGAATAGTCACTACAAGATAATTTTATTAAAAAAAAATTGTAGTACTAAATTTTTATTCAATTTACTTAAACCTCACATAGTATACATCAATAAAAACGACATTCTGATCGATGTGCAAAAAAATCTGACAACGACGCATATAAAATAGAAACCGCTGGGTAAATACTTGAGATCGAACTAATCTGATGTATCAGAGAGGTTATAGAGTAGACATATTATGACAGCGTGATGTTGCCACACATCTTGTGAGAAAATTATAACAATAACAAAATGTTTTTGGATGTTGTTCGTCGATGTTATTTTCGTTATTTGTTTGCAAGTCCACAATATGACGAGATAGTTTTGATTGGACTTTAAGTTCAACTCCTCTTTGTTGTAAACTTTTCCACAATCGATTTCTTAAGACGCTGTCGAATGCTTTTTGAATGTTTATACAACCGAGGTATACTTTCTAGTTGTTTTTAACTTTTTTTCATTTATCTAACTCAAGATTCTTTTAGATTCAAAATGATCTTTATTTTTATTGTGTTTACATCTGTCTGAACCAAGTTTCGATCAGTGTTACCAACCTAACCTCTCAAAAATTCCCTTTCTAGAGCGCGAAATTCGAATTAAAATATAAAAATGCTTGCAAAGTGAAGTTGTTTTGTAATGGTCTCTCAAGTAAAGATGTGGACTCTTAGTTACTCTCATTTTTAGCATATTTTCATAAATTTTTGTATCCAGTATCTAAAGAATGTCTCCTCGAACACATTAAATGTCTATTTCGGACAATAACCGATAATTTAAAACTAAAAATAACCGAAAACCGGATAAATGGATATCATCATTCTTTTAGTGAAAGTTTACCTCCATATTGATAAGACATTTCGTAATATTATACAAAAAAAAAGTGTAACACATTGTACCATCACATTAGCTGCTGATTTCTATAAATAACTATTCAAGTTAATTTATCATCAATGGTCCAATTGCCTCTTTTTATAGATATATACAGTGTGGAAAATCCAAATTGAATAACTTCTCGATTTCGATCGATTTGGACTAAAAGGACGAGTGATAGTAGTACCTAGTTCCGTATTTTCAAAGTAATGTAGGGTACTTAGAGAAATAAAAAATTTATCAGCAAATAAAAGTTTACTGGGACAACCGGAATTTCAAGGAGAGGCAGATTGAAACGGTAAAGAAATGTATTCATTAAATTTAACAATACCGTGACAAAACAATATTTAAAATTATTTTGAAATGATTTATTGTCCATTGTGATAACTGTTAACCGTTTAACTTTCATGAATTGCAAAATTTCTTTTCTAATATACCTTCTACAACAAACAGAAACGACTAACAGTATCTTACGTTTCCATTAAAGAAGAAATATTATTTAATTAGAACTTTTTCAAAGATGTATCAGAAATATGTGTGAAAATGGAGATGATGATGGTTTTTCATTGTCTTTGGTATGTATTAACTCTATTTTTCTCAAAGATACGACTTTAATACCGTTTTTCAGTCACGGTCTAGCTCTTTCAAAACTAACATTCATTGAATCAATGTTGGTATCATAATAAAAACCACATTTTTCCATTGTACCTATCGAAAACATGGAGAAAACTACTTGGGTCTCTCAAAACTTTTTCTGTAATCATTGTTCACTAAATCAATATTTGTTTTATGTGAAAAGTACATTTTTCTATTGTACTTCCCAAAAATAGGAAGGATACGACTGGAATACCATTTTTTAGTCCAGCTTCACGTCCTAGAATTCTCACAACTCTTTTCTGTAGTCAATGTTTTCTATATCAATGCTTATATCATATTGAAAAGCTTATTTTTCCATTGTACCTATCGAAAACATGGAGGAAACTACTTGAATACCATTTTCTAGCCTTTTTTGCGTCCTAGGTATCTCAAAGCTTTTTCTGTAATCATTGTTCACTAAATCAATTTTTGTTTTATGTGAAAAGTACATTTTTCTATTGTACTTCCCAAAAATAGGAAGGATACGACTGGAATACCATTTTTTAGTCCAGCTTCACGTCCTGGATCTCTCACAACTCTTTTCTGTATTCAAAGTTTCCTATATCAACGCTTGTGTCATAGTGAGAAGCTTATTTTCCATTGTACCTATCGAAAACATCGAGGAAACTACTTGAATACCATTTTCTAGCCTTTTTTGCGTCCTAGGTCTCTCAAAACTTTTTCTGTAATCATTGTTCACTAAATCAATTTTTGTCTCATGTGAAAAGTACATTTTTCTATTGTACTTCCCAAAAATAGGAAGGATACGACTGGAATACCATTTTTTAGTCCAGCTTCACGTCCTGGATCTCTCACAACTCTTTTCTGTATTCAAAGTTTCCTATATCAACGCTTGTGTCATAGTGAGAAGCTTATTTTCCATTGTACCTATCGAAAACATCGAGGAAACTACTTGAATACCATTTTCTAGCCTTTTTTGCGTCCTAGGTCTCTCAAAACTTTTTCTGTAATCATTGTTCACTAAATCAATTTTTGTCTCATGTGAAAAGTACATTTTTCTATTGTACTTCCCAAAAATAGGAAGGATACGACTGGAATACCATTTTTTAGTCCAGCTTCACGTCCTGGATCTCTCACAACTCTTTTCTGTATTCAAAGTTTCCTATATCAACGCTTGTGTCATAGTGAGAAGCTTATTTTCCATTGTACCTATCGAAAACATCGAGGAAACTACTTGAATACCATTTTCTAGCCTTTTTTGCGTCCTAGGTCTCTCAAAACTTTTTCTGTAATCATTGTTCACTAAATCAATTTTTGTCTCATGTGAAAAGTACATTTTTCTATTGTACTTCCCAAAAATAGGAAGGATACGACTGGAATACCATTTTTTAGTCCAACTTCACGTCCTGGATCTCTCACAACTCTTTTCTGTAGTCAACGTTTTCTATATCAATGCTTGTGTCATAGTGAGAAGCTTATTTTTCCATTGTACCTATCGAAAACATCGAGGAAACTACTTGAATACCATTTTCTAGCCTTTTTTGCGTCCTAGGTCTCTCAAAACTTTTTCTGTAATCATTGTTCACTAAATCAATTTTTGTCTCATGTGAAAAGTACATTTTTCTATTGTACTTCCCAAAAATAGGAAGGATACGACTGGAATACCATTTTTTAGTCCAGCTTCACGTCCTGGATCTCTCACAACTCTTTTCTGTATTCAAAGTTTCCTATATCAACGCTTGTGTCATAGTGAGAAGCTTATTTTCCATTGTACCTATCGAAAACATCGAGGAAACTACTTGAATACCATTTTCTAGCCTTTTTTGCGTCCTAGGTCTCTCAAAACTTTTTCTGTAATCATTGTTCACTAAATCAATTTTTGTCTCATGTGAAAAGTACATTTTTCTATTGTACTTCCCAAAAATAGGAAGGATACGACTGGAATACCATTTTTTAGTCCAGCTTCACGTCCTGGATCTCTCACAACTCTTTTCTGTATTCAAAGTTTCCTATATCAACGCTTGTGTCATAGTGAGAAGCTTATTTTCCATTGTACCTATCGAAAACATGGAGGAAACTACTTGAATACCATTTTCTAGCCTTTTTTGCGTCCTAGGTATCTCAAAACTTTTTCTGTAATCATTGTTCACTAAATCAATTTTTGTTTTATGTGAAAAGTACATTTTTCTATTGTACTTCCCAAAAATAGGAAGGATACGACTGGAATACCATTTTTTAGTCCAGCTTCACGTCCTGGATCTCTCACAACTCTTTTCTGTATTCAAAGTTTCCTATATCAACGCTTGTGTCATAGTGAGAAGCTTATTTTCCATTGTACCTATCGAAAACATCGAGGAAACTACTTGAATACCATTTTCTAGCCTTTTTTGCGTCCTAGGTATCTCAAAACTTTTTCTGTAATCATTGTTCACTAAATCAATTTTTGTTTTATGTGAAAAGTACATTTTTCTATTGTACTTCCCAAAAATAGGAAGGATACGACTGGAATACCATTTTTTAGTCCAGCTTCACGTCCTGGATCTCTCACAACTCTTTTCTGTATTCAAAGTTTCCTATATCAATGCTTGTGTCATAGTGAGAAGCTTATTTTTCCATTGTACCTATCGAAAACATCGAGGAAACTACTTGAATACCATTTTCTAGCCTTTTTTGCGTCCTAGGTATCTCAAAACTTTTTCTGTAATCATTGTTCACTAAATCAATTTTTGTTTTATGTGAAAAGTACATTTTTCTATTGTACTTCCCAAAAATAGGAAGTATACGACTGGAATACCATTTTTTAGTCCAGCTTCACGTCCTGGATCTCTCACAACTCTTTTCTGTATTCAAAGTTTCCTATATCAATGCTTGTGTCATAGTGAGAAGTTTATTTTCCATTGTACCTATCGAAAACATGGAGGAAATTACTTGAATACCATTTTCTAGTCAACGTTCACTCCCTGAGTTTCTTAAAATCCTCTAAACCATATTTGGTGAGTGAGTGAGTGATGTAAATGTGGTTAACTATCATTCTTGCCGCGTCCGCTGGCTAAGACCATGTGAAGACACCTCGCGAGAGTGTGGATCGGGCTTAAAACGATTAATAGGTCTACTGAGTGTACTTCATATCATATTCTATCGAGTGGTAATCAAATTCAACATATATTACATCTATTAATTTGTATAAAAAATAAATTTGAAACAAAAATCTTCTGTTACATACATCGACTTCTATTTCAAATTGAAAATTTTCGAGGAAACAGTCAAATTGAATACCATATTGTATTAGAATGTTCCTAATACCTAACCGACTACTTAGACTTGGCAACGTCGATAATATAGACCTTCAACGAAGTGAATAGAATGTGCTTTGTACTTAGTTTCCTTGGATACGATGCTGCAACCTGCATACTTTTCAAATATATAAAACTAATATATTGAATAAATTCAAATTATAAAGAACCCTCCTAGAAATCACATTCCATGTGTATAATTATAGTCATATTCATGATTCTATTATTGTGTGTAAAAATTATGTAACGTGGTCGTTTGATGATCTGTTGAAGGTCAGTTCTGTGTTTGCCAATAAAAAATATAAATACAGTAATAGAAACATTGACGACCATCATTAATCCCTTTGAATCGTTAAAAAATATTAATTGGTTTTCTATTTAACATCCGTCGATTGTTTTTGGAACAATTGGTTTAAATTCGATAATCACATACCAGCAAACAACTAAACATCAGCCTCACTCGCTAATTATTCGTAATCAACGTTTTTTCTAGCAGGGACTTTTGTTCATTATTTTCCGTTGAATGAGAAATTCTCGCAATACATTTAGAGGTGTAAATTAAACTTGACACACAAGAAGTTTGTTTTTGGCAGCTGCACTGGAACTGTACTGAACTGTACCAGTGCAGACGAGTTCATAAGTGTACAGAATTAATTCGTTCGGATACAAAGGACGATATAGTGCAGAGTAGTGCAGAGCATTTGTTGATTGTTGTATTTGAGGTTATTTGATGTGATTCAAGCCTTGTAGTATTAACAATAACTAGTTCTCTTGCACTGCTACTAAGAACAGCGACATTAGCGCTAGTTCTGTTACAAAGAACGCTTTAGTGTACACTTCCTAAACTAGTTCAGCTACCAAGAACAAACCTAAAATTCAATTAGAACAAACTTCGATAAGTTTCGTGTCAAGTGTCAAATTTGAAAACATAAATTATTTGTTTAGTTGTTGCCGTGCTCAAGATGGGTTATTATGTAATTATATGTAATTGGAAAGCGACTATCATGATCATTTGTCGTGTTTAATTTGGCAGCTATTAACCTTAAAATGTTATACAGTGTGTCAAACGCATGCTCTCGTTTTAAACCGATTAGAAATGTTGGAACAAGGACCAGCAACTTTTTAACAATTTTGAACAAAACTGTTTTAATTTTATAGGTTTATAAAATTGTTAAATGTAATGAGGAAAGTGTTTTTCGTGTTAATAGAACTAGAAAACCCCTAGGATGTAAATATTCGGCCAGTTGTAAAATTGAGCTCATTTTCGGGATGTACTTTTCAAAATGCATTTTCCTCTGCATTTTTCTGCATCTTCTGTTAGCTCTCTCCTGCATTTCCTTATCTACGCCTTCTATCCAGCTTCTTCGTGGTCTTCCTCTTCTTTAGGTATTCTTTTGTTTAATATTCTTTGTAGATGACGATACTAGTTGTTTGGTTGCTCTTCTCCAGAAGTCCGTCTCACTACTCTGAAATTTCTAGTTTTTGTTCTGTTTTATTCAGTAAGATGAAATCTTTAACGGATTCCGATAGTGCATCTTCAATAACACGCCTCTTTAATCCGCACCATTGCTTGTTTATTAGGAAAATCAGCAAACATTGTATCGGCGCTTTTCAGGAACGTATAAAGTGACATTTAGGTCTTTAACAATTATCATCTGCGTTTCTTAAACTTATTTTCTATGAAACCAGTCTTGAAGTCGAGAAGATTTATCCAAAACAAACATATAAACATATAAAAAGGTCTAAGAAGTGAACTTTTGTATTCACACGACGCTACAAAATCATTGTTGCGTAATTTTCACAGATATATAATTACTTTATAAAATATATCTTTGTTTAATTTGTTAATTGAGCGCTGGTTACGAAAGAATGAAGTTATTCTGAACGAGAAAAAAACATATTTCTTGTAAAGGCGACCGAACAATTTAATTTGTGTGGTAATTCCAGTTTAGAATTCTAATCGTGATTCATTTGACTGTTTTTCTGTTCACGCTGATTATTAACACTTTTTTTAACTCATAATTATTACCAGTGTTTACTTGTAAAGTCGCCCATCATCGATAAACAACTGACTCAGATATATTCTTCAAAATTTATCATAAAAATAATTATTCTGTTGGAAAAACGTTAAAAAGTGTTAAAATTTTTTTCATTTGGATCCCTGATTAGTTACAATTTTTGATAGTACTTAATCTAGTCCGATATCTCAAATTTTACAGTATTTATTCGGTGTTTTAATCAGTGCTATCAATGAATCTTTGAATTATCAACTTTACTTATTATTCCAAATTGTTTACTGACACCTACGGCTGCTAGATTCTCGTTTTATATACTATTATCACATTCTAGAATCTTTGATTGGTGGAAATCACGAGTTTGTCGTGAGCTCTCATGAAATACGCGACGCGTTTACCAAAACTTTCATTCCGACAATATATTGAGACAGAACCGGCTTCACGATCTATATCAGTGGACGAGTTCGAGAAAATATAACGAGCAGCGTCTACACATGGCTTAAGATTGTCCTTTATATTTTCTTTACTGACCTTTTCCATTTGAATCTGACTTGCGCTTTAAATTCCCATATTTTCAAATCTTCAAATACTATTCTTTCAAAAATAACCAACTGAGCTGTATTAACTATATCGGTTGATTCGTCAAGTTGTAAGGAAAAACAACTACAACGATCAAAAACAGTTTTAAACTGTGAAACTAAATCAGAACTCATAGCAGCTTCTAAAAATGTAGTTTTAATCAATCCATCATCTTCATACGGTTTCCTATGTTGAGAGATGACCTTGGAAACCCGGAATGACGCCCCGGTAGATGCCTTGTTCTTGTCTAGTGTTTTAAAAGTTGATTGTTGCGCATTTAGCTGAGTTTTTAACCATTCCACTGTGAACTGTCTTGAAATAACTCTCAACATTTCCTTTCTTTCACATAACAAAAGAAACACACACATTTATTTTTAACTTAAAAAAAGTAATCGGTAAAAACAGGAAACAAGGAAAGAGCTTAAACGTGTACATGTGAATTGAACACTTACGGCATAGACATAACCTCACTCTGGTCACACGCGTGACAATGACAGTCTGCGAAACAAAATGAGTAATCGACTGCAGCGCTCTCAGACACTCAGTGTTGCCAACCCACTGAGGGCCACCGCGAGCTACCCAAAATTCACCGACAACAGCCCAAATGTTTGATGGTACTAAATCCATACTAAATTTATTAGTGATTCAAATTTGCTTGAATAATTTCCTGTAATAAAGAAGAATTTTTATTGCTTCAATATATCGGGAATTCAGTTAAATAAATGGATGTTTTATTAGAACATCGCAAATTGCAGGAAGTGTCAAATTATGTAAAATAATTGCAAAGAATAATAGTTTCATTAGATCTTTCCAACAGATTATTCTAGATGTTGCTTGGTTGCAACGAATAATTCATTTGATAGTTAACGATACATTAATTTTAATTTACTGTTGTTTCCATTGATTTATTTATAATAAATGTAGAGAGAAACCTTGTTGTTGTATAGGAAGCGAAGAAGAAACCATCCGGTAGTGTGAAGAGTGTCTTAATAAGCCGACAATGCCCTTTTTGCGAATAATTAGTCGTTCTGAAACAATGTTATCTACGTCAATTTTATCATTAATGTAGGTAAATGATATTTGCGGATATCATTATACACCAAAAAGCAAGGGGCTCATCTAAAATATGTTTTCTCAATATTTTTTTATTAATTATTAGGAAAACCGATTTTTGGCCAATATTCCGCTGATTTATTGACACGTTTTGTTTGAAAAAAAGTATTTTGTTAATCATAATAATTCCCCTTCCATTCGTCCATTATTTTCTTTGTTTCGGCTTGTATTTTGTTTATTTATAAAAAAATTGTTAAAAATAAACATTAGGGAAATTACACCGTAACATGAGTGGTCAGTTGGTAGCACTGACTCATGTTTGACAGTTGACTTTGAAAATACTGGTTGCTTTCCATTTACATTCATGTAAACTGTCACACGTTTTGTTTGAAGAAACGTGTCTTGTTAATCATAATAATTCCCCTTCCATTCGTCCATTATTTTCTTTGTTTCGGCTTGTATTTTGTTTATTTATAAAAAAATTGTTAAAAATAAACATTAGGGAAATTATACCGTAACGTAAGTGGTCGGTTGGTAGCACTGAATCATGTTTGACAGTTGACTTTGAAAATACTGGTTGCTTTCCATTTACATTCATGTAAACTGTCACACGTTTTGTTTGAAGAAACGTGTCTTGTTAATCATAATAATTCCCCTTCCATTCGTCCATTATTTTCTTTGTTTCGGCTTGTATTTTGTTTATTTATAAAAAAATTGTTAAAAATAAACATTAGGGAAATTATACCGTAACGTAAGTGGTCGGTTGGTAGCACTGAATCATGTTTGACAGTTGACTTTGAAAATACTGGTTGCTTTCCATTTACATTCATGTAAACTGTCACACGTTTTGTTTGAAGAAACGTGTCTTGTTAATCATAATAATTCCCCTTCCATTCGTCCATTATTTTCTTTGTTTCGGCTTGTATTTTGTTTATTTATAAAAAAATTGTTAAAAATAAACATTAGGGAAATTATACCGTAACGTAAGTGGTCGGTTGGTAGCACTGAATCATGTTTGACAGTTGACTTTGAAAATACTGGTTGCTTTCCATTTACATTCATGTAAACTGTCACACGTTTTGTTTGAAGAAACGTGTCTTGTTAATCATAATAATTCCCCTTCCATTCGTCCATTATTTTCTTTGTTTCGGCTTGTATTTTGTTTATTTATAAAAAAATTGTTAAAAATAAACATTAGGGAAATTATACCGTAACGTAAGTGGTCGGTTGGTAGCACTGAATCATGTTTGACAGTTGACTTTGAAAATACTGGTTGCTTTCCATTTACATTCATGTAAACTGTCACACGTTTTGTTTGAAGAAACGTGTCTTGTTAATCATAATAATTCCCCTTCCATTCGTCCATTATTTTCTTTGTTTCGGCTTGTATTTTGTTTATTTATAAAAAAATTGTTAAAAATAAACATTAGGGAAATTATACCGTAACGTAAGTGGTCGGTTGGTAGCACTGAATCATGTTTGACAGTTGACTTTGAAAATACTGGTTGCTTTCCATTTACATTCATGTAAACTGTCACACGTTTTGTTTGAAGAAACGTGTCTTGTTAATCATAATAATTCCCCTTCCATTCGTCCATTATTTTCTTTGTTTCGGCTTGTATTTTGTTTATTTATAAAAAAATTGTTAAAAATAAACTTTAGGGAAATTATACCGTAACGTAAGTGGTCGGTTGTTAGCAATGACTGATGTTTGACAGTTGACTTTGGAAATATTGGCTGCTTTCCATGCACATTCATGTAAACTGTCACACGTTTTGTTTGAAGAAACGTGTCTTGTTAATCATAATAATCCCCTTTCCATTCGTCCATTATTTTCTTTGTTTCGGCTTGTATTTTGTTTATTTATAAAAAAATTGTTAAAAATAAACATTAGGGAAATTATACCGTAACGTAAGTGGTCGGTTGGTAGCACTGAATCATGTTTGACAGTTGACTTTGAAAATACTGGCTGCTTTCCATGCACATTCATGTAAACTGTCACACGTTTTGTTTGAAGAAACGTGTCTTGTTAATCATAATAATTCCCCTTCCATTCGTCCATTATTTTCTTTGTTTCGGCTTGTATTTTATTTATTTATAAAAAAATTGTTAAAAATAAACTTTAGGGAAATTATACCGTAACGTAAATGGTTGGTTGGTAGCACTGACTCATGTTTGACAGTTGACTTTGGAAATATTGGCTGCTTTCCATTTACATTCAAGTCAACTGTGACACTCAGTTATGTAAGTATCTTATACTCAGATAATGACGTCACTGTTCTGTTAATAAAAGGTACGCGTAATGTGACTTAATATTCTCAATGACCACGTAAAATTCACCATTATCATTGGTGTTCCAATCGTCTGTTACTTGCAGCAAAAGAAACGATATAAATAAAATAATATTATTTGTAAGATTATTTAGATCGATGACTGTTTGTAATCATTTAGTATTTTGCTTATTTTTATGACAAAATCTGAAAACGTAATGTCCTTAACCTCACTTTTAATCTGAGTTCACAAAACTCACTAAAACACACGATCTCAAGCTTGGTTAGGTCTTACTTGTGAGATTGAAAAAGAAGGTGCTTTGAACTGGGTTAAGACGTCATAAGTGAAAATAATCTGAGTTTTGATATAAATGGAAAACAGCTTTTAAAAGCTTTAGAGAGGGGCACATAATAATTTCTATGGATATACTTTGTCTAAAAACACATAATTCATTGTAAATAATGTCTTAAAATTCAAATAACCTCACACATGACTGATTAATGCATCGTCCTGTCAGCTGTCAAAATGTCAATACATATAAATTTCTTTAATTCCTTATTTCTTAGTCCTTTTGATATATTAATGCATCTAAATGTTCTAGATTTTAGGTATCGTCTGTTTTAAAATTAGTTTTTTTAATAATCTTTGGATGAAAGATAAAATTTAACGTTTCGACTTTTCTTTAAGTCTTTATCAACATATTTTGACTTAAAGAAAAGTCGAAACGTTAAATTTTATCTTTCATCCAAAGATTATTAAAAAAACTAATATTTTAAAACAGAAGAGACCTGAAATCTAGAACATTTAAAGGCATGAACATGCATATATCGAAAATCTTCTTTTTTTTATGTTATATATGGTCTCGAACGATAGAGGGAATTCGCGAATACAAATATAATTCTGGCTGGGTGTCGAAAGGCAAAAGGCCAAATTAGAGAAGACTGAAGAAGTAGACAATATGATTTTTTGAGGTTATATTAGTGTTTACAATAAAAATTGTGATTTGTGTTCACACAAGTGCCTGCAAGATAATTTAAACGTTAATATTGAGTGTTATTACTATTACTAGGTAATGTATGAAGTAGTTGAATGAAAATTTAATGGTTTTCAGCACACGTCTTTATATACTTGTTTAATTGTCTTCCTTATTAAAAAAATACGTTTTTTTTTTGATGAATTGAGGAAAAATAGTGTACACAACTCATTGGAAAGTGTATTTCGCACTCGTTACGTTTCAGTTACTCAAACTCGTCACGTAATATACTAATTTTAGAATAAAGTAACATTTTCGTTGAAGAATCCCTTTCTGTACACATCATTTCGCGCTAATTATAAAAATATCAAAATTTTATAATTAAACCTTTCAAAAACTTGCTTTACATTAGGTTCTATGACTTTCCCGGGCTTATAAATCCATCTCATAATACAAGATTAGGTTTGAATTTGTAGTCTCTCTATCATATAATTCGTATCTATTTTTGTCACATTGTTTGACCCAATGTTAATGTTTTGGAAGCTGCTGACTATAATAAAACGAGAAGGAAAAATTTTCCTTTTCTCATTTATGTTTTATATCTCGACAGAAGCGGTTCAGAGTTTAATTTTGAAGTGCGTGGAAGAGTCCTTCGCGGTTCTTTAATGTCCTATATCCTTATAGTTCCTTATAAGGCGAAACTTTGCAAAATCCTTTTCGTTATTAATATTACTATAAAAGGTAATCAATTTTTTCATTTCTGCATGTTGTATACTTAAGTTTTGTGCTGATCAATATTGAAATTTCAATTTAAATAGTGCAATGTTTGAGCACACACCACTCAAAATATTGTTTCGTATTGTTTTCAGTTTCATTTTTTTACTAAAAATTGTTTTTCCTAATCAAAATATACTTTAGTAAGTTTACTAAACTCAAAATTGTACAGGCATGTCGCTTCGTCCTTTTATTTAGAATTTTCTAGCCCAATTTTTTTCAAATTAATATGAATTTCAAAGACAAATTTTTTTACCAAATTTATTTACAATCTGTTTCTAAGGTTTTCCCCCTTAATTGTATTTTTTGAGTCTACGTCGGATAAAAGGTTCTAAAAGGGGTTTTTTGGACAAATGATTGAACCTGAAGTCTTCAATTGTACTTTTCATTGCTTATTTCAATTTATTCTCTAGCTGAGAGCACTTGTAGATCCTTAGCAATACATGGAGCATCTGATATCATCATCAGAACCTTTGACTGAAATATTTATGTTTGATATAAACCCTGAACCCCACAACTGGATTCCATACATCCAAATAAGTTAAATTATTGCCTTTTATACCAATAACTCATTCCGATTCGATAGATAGTTGTCTAAATTTGATCCCGAGCTGTTTTATTTTAGTGAAGAGGTGTTTCCTTCAAGGAAGTCACCCATTCAAATGGCTTTCATGTTCGTTTATTGTAACTAAGTTGCACTAAGTGTGTTCTCTGAAGTGGCTAAATCGACTGTATGTAGAAGATGTAGTAGAGGACCCAAAACGCTACCTTGGGGAACACCTGAGTTGATTAAATGAATGATTAGTTGTTTTTGTGTTTGACCTACTTGATTTTTCTGATTTTCTAACATAGTTCCAAGTGCCATAGTTTATCAAAGTGGTACCAAAAACCACTCGGATTTTTTTTCAGAATTTTTGGTCCGTATTTGGAAATTTTAAATTTAAAATGCAAAAAATTGTTTGAAATTTATCCTATCAAGTGGCATTGAGTTCTTTAACAAATTCCAATCATTTTTTATCCTACAATTTGTAGTCGATCTCCTCAAATAAAACGTGGGGGAGAGTGGGAACCTTGTTATGTATGTAAGTATAATAAATCCGGTTCTGTTTAGCTGATTTTTATAAACTTGAGTGAACTAAGACCATTAGAGGTAAACTGAATCAACAATAGTAAATAATGCATGTCTATATCTTTTTTGGGTTCCGAGATATCTTAAGAAATGTAGGGCTTTTCCAGGTGTAAATTATAATTCTCGTACTTTTAAATTCCTTACTTTCTGAACAGCCATCGTACATTTCGATAGGTTATTATATGTCATCGTGTTGAAAAAATAGAAATAACTAGTTTTGATTAGTTAAAATTAACTTCTGCCGGTCGATGGTAAAATATGATTGAAATTGCACACGAAATCATTTCATTATTTCCTCCATTGTTTCGTTTATTTTAATTAATGATATTGAGAATCAATTAGATAAATTGAACATTATTTGAAACGTCATACGAATTGAAATAAAATAGAAATTCAATTATACAGTAGAAACAAGAATGTGTAAGTAAACTTCCAACGTATCGTTAATTGGTACTAATGTGCTTAATAATTTTATTTTCTTTTGTTTTAAATTCTTACATTCTTGAGAATTTATATCATTAGTACGGAATTCGACGTTAGTTTTATTAATAATATAAAATTTGAAGAATTTAGCTGCTTTCTTATGAAATTTATACAAATTTGAAACACCTGTTCTTGATTATTGTTTATTTATCCAGAAAATGATTAAATATTCTACGCAGATTCACTACAACTGATTCTGAAGGTTCCAAAATACCTCAGACATCACAAACTTCTTCCTTATTCTAACTAACTGGACTCGAAAGGTTCTTTATTCAAGCAAAGAGTTGCTAAAGAGAACTAGTATGCTTACTGGACACTCTCCGGTGAAGTACCGCGCGAAAAACATCCAAAAGCAACCAGAAGAAACCAGCGAGCACCTCCTCTATGATTCCGAAGCTATCATCGGTACGATGAACAGTCAGTAGTCCCGATATTTACTCCCTAGCTCATAATTTAACAGACAAAAGATTAAAGAGCAATCAGTTGATTAACTATGGGACAAATTTCAAATTTGGTACGACACAGACGTAACTAGGATAGAATTAGATAAGGTTGTAGATGAGAAATGTTTGGAAAAAGATCTGTGGGAGAAAATCTCGATATTGATTTGATGATTTCAAATAAATCCTCATCGATATAAGCCCTTTTTTAAGTCTTATTAAGGAAAATCTTGTAGTGAATTCAATCGTTCAATCTTCTCCGGCTTGTGGAGTTCCTCAAATAAATTTTAAGATGTCACCAAGATGTTTTTGTTTGGAAATAAGGTCTCCAACAGCTTCAATAGCGAATATCGGTCGGTATAACTTACATTCTTTTAGATATTTGATCCACCATAAGTCTAATTTATCTTTTACAACGTTTTTTTACAACGCATTAAAATGTTGGGGGTTAATAAAGTAGAATCATTTGAATAAGTTCCCGGATTTTCGCGTTGTTTTGTATTTCTCTCTTTCTGGTTCTCTTGACAGATCCACTTCATTTTTTATCGGCAATTTTTCCATCCCCATTACCTGTAGGTGCCAGTACCAAATGCTTTTCCTCGCTATAACTGTTTGTTCAGGTTCATACGAATTTTTATTGCGTCGTTTTATTACTCTTCATAAGGCGTCTCTTTTCGTGGCTCCTATGAATTTATCCATTCTTTGTCTATGCTTAATTCAAGTACAGTGTCTTTTCTACGTTCATCTGGAATCCCCATTTAGTTCGAGTGCCTTGCACAGGATAAATGATAAAGTAAACATTCAATTCATGGTTTATGGGAAAAAAATATCTTTTTTCTTCGTTTGGTGGGAAAAGTTCTTATATATGGGCGCGTAATTCCCATGTAACATCGCAGTCTTATTGGTAGGTACTAACAAAAAGATTATTCTATTTTTTTTTTCATTTCTGAGGGGTAACAATTGATCCCGTTGATCCCCCATGGAGTCTATAGGCTCCCAATTTGATAGAAATCTTCGAGAATTAAAATTCTATTGCAAGTAGAAAAGGATAGAATACATAAACTTTATGTACACTCAATTTTAATGATATCTATGTAACTATCAATTCAATCGACATAATTTTTTTAAAATTGGATCATATCCTTCTGAAAATTATTCTACGATCGAATGCATCCCTTCAATATAGTCACTTCCTCTAGCCACACACCTTTCCATACGTTTTTTCCATTGATCTGAACAGTGCTGGAAGTCTTCTTTGGCGAGGGTCTTCCATCGACTCAAATCGGGTCCCTTTCAAAGCAGATTTTTCTCTAAACTTTCAAGGAAATCTGAGGAGACCCGTTGACGCAAGATTTTGGTCAGGAGTCAGATTTTTTGGCCCGTCTTGGGCGCCCTCTTAAGCGCGCGATCTCGTTATTTAATAACCAGACCTCGTACATATATATACAGGTCCTTGAACTTCACTTTCAGTTACGTTAGAAGTTTAATCACAGTTTTAAAAATATCCATATTTTTCCACATACTATGGTTAATTCCATCAACGGCTTTTTGTAAACATTGATGAACTTAATCTATTTAGTTTTATTTATTACTTGAGCTAATTCGTTCGAATCGATGATAGTGGCGTAATTACGAATATTTCGGACAATTATTGACGTTTTCGTGTTATATTATAAAGTGTTGTGAATTAATTTGGAAATTAATGTTGAAAATTAGCCAGAGATGGAATCGAAAACGAATTGTAGTATTAATTACGATGAAGAAACTGAACCTTTGATTAAAAAATGTGGCGAAAACGACAACAAGTCGATTTTTTATTCTCTGTTCGATTTTTTTTCTATCAACTCGAGCGACTATGACAGTGTGAGTATTATGTAAATTTTATTTTAATGGCCCTTTCTATCTTAAAGTGCCTGGAATTTGAAAAAATGAAAACAAAAATTTTCAATTTTTCAAGTTTTGTATTCGTTTCAAAACCTTTTATCAGTGCGGCGCTAATCATGTAGTATGAGTAGCAATCGTTGTGGGCCCCGCGCGAAACGGGGCCTTACATATTACAACCCACTTAACCCACATAAATTATAACTCGGTAAACTACATTTTTGCAAATATTCAAGCACGTGTCAAAGAGCTTACGGAATGTCATGAATGGGAAAAAAAAACGAAAATGATTTGTAACAATTAGTAACAAATAATTGACAAATTGCTTTGGGCATTTATTTATCTCTCATAATCGCTAACTGCAGAGTCCAACGTTCATTTTCGTCGTTAAAGCACATGAAAAATAAAGAGCATTGTGGGTCAAGAACGTCTGAATTATCTCTTTTCGATATTATAGAATATGATTTGCTGACCCGATGATCTCAGAACCTTCTCTTGTCCAGGCGGAAACGTCCGTCATTCGTACATGCGCAGTCCATTGCGCACGAAAAGATTTCTGATACCACTAGAATTATTTAGGAAAATTACTTCGTGAAAGTTTCGAAAATAATAAAAGAAACAAATATATATTTATAATATAATCATTATTTTTAGTTATATTATATAATATATCGAATATAAACTATGTAGAAATATCAGTTTTTAATTATTGGTTTCCTTAAAAAATTATTTTACATTTCCAAAAAAACGCTTTTGGTATTTATTTTAGCTTCACCTGTGATGTACTTTAGCGTAAATTCTTCGTATTTATACCTTTTTTATTTTCTTATCGACATTCCTAATAGAAATATTTACGTTTTTCATCAGAATTTAGCAGATTTCATTTCAATAACATTCGCAACCAAATCAAATAATGAAAAGTTATTTTGGAACTTGTATTTTATGTTATTTGTATATAGTAATTCGTTGGACTATTCTCCTTCTTTTTTTATACCTTTAACTTAGTTCATTTTCACATCCCTCGTAGAAATATTCATGTTGCACAGCAGGTATCAGCAGATTTCATTTCAATAACATTCGCAACCAAATCAAATAATGAAAAGTTATTTTGGAACATGTATTTTATGTTATTTGTATACAGTAATTCGATGGACTATTCTCCTTCTTTTTTTATACCTTTAACTTAGTTCATTTTCACATCCCTCGTAGAAATATTCATGTTTTTCAGCAGGAATCAGCAGATTTCTTTTCAATAACATTCGCAACCAAATCAAATAATGAAAAGTTATTTTGGAACTTGTATTTTATGTTATTTGTATATAGTAATTCGTTGGACTATTCTCCTTCTTTTTTTATACCTTTAACTTAGTTCATTTTCACATCCCTCGTAGAAATATTCATGTTTCACAGCAGGTATCAGCAGATTTCATTTCAATAACATTCGCAACCAAATCAAATAATGAAAAGTTATTTTGGAACTTGTATTTTATGTTATTTGTATATAGTAATTCGATGGACTATTCTTCTTCTTTTTTTATACCTTTAACTTAGTTCATTTTCACATCCCTCGTAGAAATATTCATGTTTCACAGCAGGAATCAGCAGATTTCTTTTCAATAACATTCGCAACCAAATCGAATAATGAAAAGTTATTTTGGAACTTGTATTTTATGTTATTTGTATATAGTAATTCGTTGGACTATTCTTCTTCTTTTTTTATACCTTTAACTTAGTTCATTTTCACATCCCTCGTAGAAATATTCATGTTTCACAGCAGGAATCAGCAGATTTCTTTTCAATAACATTCGCAACCAAATCAAATAATGAAAAGTTATTTTGGAACTTGTATTTTCTGTTATTTTTATATAGTAATTTATTGGACTATTCATTTTCTTTTTTTTATACCTTTAACTTACTTCATTTTTACATCCCTCGTAGAAATATTCATGTTTCTCAGCAGGTATCAGCAGATTTCATTTCAATAACATTCGCAACCAAATCAAATAATGAAAAGTTATTTTGGAACTTGTATTTTCTGTTATTTTTATATAGTAATTTATTGGACTATTCATTTTCTTTTTTTTATACCTTTAACTTACTTCATTTTTACATCCCTCGTAGAAATATTCATGTTTCTCAGCAGGTATCAGCAGATTTCATTTCAATAACATTCGCAACAAAATCAAATAATGAAAAGTTATTTTGGAACTTGTATTTTCTGTTATTTTTATATAGTAATTTATTGGACTATTCATTTTCTTTTTTTTATACCTTTAACTTACTTCATTTTTACATCCCTCGTAGAAATATTCATGTTTCTCAGCAGGTATCAGCAGATTTCATTTCAATAACATTCGCAACAAAATCAAATAATGAAAAGTTATTTTGGAACTTGTATATTGGGTTATTTTTATATAGAAATTCACTGGACTATTCTTCTTCTTTTTTTATACCTGTCACTACTCGTCTAGGACGCGCAGTCTCGTTATTTAACAGCCACACCTCGATCTTCATCAAGCCTGTCAACTAACTATGCTAGAAATTTTCATTTGCTACCAATATTTTTTTATTAGCGAAGTTTTTGTTTCTAAATAAATAGTTTCCTTACGTGATTTATAATTTGTTATCGAATTGTAAACATTTGATTGACGAGAGAAATAATTAACTGATATATTAATCCACCTTAATGGATGTCTGCCAGCGTTGAAACGTCATAAATCACGATCGGTTGCCAAATATTAACAAGGTGAATGCCAGGGAGAAAACGTCATGTTGTAGTTCATACTAGTGAGATAAATATATATGAAACAATAAACAAAACAGAAAAGATCCAAGAATTAAAAGAATCAGTAATAGAAATCATCTTTTATTACAGTTGCCAATAATAACGACTAAAAAAAGTTCTGAAAATGTGGGAACATTGATTAAAATAAATAATATGTTGTTATTTACATATTTTTTTCAATGAAATATCACAACAGTCGATTCATTTTCGACTTTTGACGCTTTTATCTGTATCTGAGTTCTACGAATCGTTTTTTGCGACAGAGGTATACTTTTTTTTTGTTCTGAGAAGTCGAATTAATATATTAGTTTCAAGTTTTTGCTGCATAGTGTGAATACATGAAAAAAAGACATAAATCAAAGCTACGAATTCGTTATATTCGTCATATACACATTATGCACGAATAAATCCCATGTCATGATATTATTTATCTTTTCTACGACGTTGCCAAATTGTTTAAATAATAGAATACCTCGTGTATCAAGAGAAATTACGTTCTAAACTTTGGCAATCGTGTAGCTTCGGTGTTGCAAAATTTATTGTTGCCAAAATCAGGTAGAATCGTGTCTAAATTTTTTGTTTTCGAATTTGTCATTTCAATTAATTATCGTGTCATATTTAATCAGTTATTGTCATAAATATTAAGATGAGGTTTTAAATTATAAAGGGTGGCGGAATAAAACATGCATTTATTAAGTATATCAAGTTTATTTTTTTAAAATAACATCGTCTAAATGACGGCCATCTCGAAGACGGCACTCCCCAAAATATGAACGCAGATTTGTAAAAACTCTTGTCAATTGCTTACATTTCCTGGCGGATATTTTCCTTTAGCTGACTGATTGTTCATGTAGACTTTATGTTTGAGGTGTTTCCACAAAAAAAAATCAAGAGGCGTCAAGTCAGGGCTACGTGGGGACCACCTCTTTTGAAAATTAAGAAATATCTGCCTCGCAGCCGCCATAAAATCATTTGATGTGTGACATTCTAGATGGAACCAAGTTCTCGTATACGCCATTCTCTATCCCGCAATTTCTGGAGTCAAATATTCATCTAACATCGCAAAATAGCGGTCGGTGTTAACGGTGATGTTTCGTCCTCGTGAATCTTCACTTCCTTTGCCTGAGATTGCTGTCCATACCGTTACTTTTGGACTATGCGGTGGTTTTTGATGTTTCGTTTTTGGATTTCGAAATCATTTAAATGAAAATGAGCCTCAACTTGAAAAAGGATGCTGTCTAAAGTGGAAAATCGATTAAACATTTCTTCGGAAAATGCCAACCTCGTTCCAAAGTCGGTAACTTTTGATTCCTGGGTTAACTGGAGCTTATAAGGATGCAGTTAAAGATCCAACTTCAAAAGTCTGTGGTCCTAGACGCTCTTGGATTTTGCACTCGGAGCTTTATTAATGTGTCTTAATCCATATTATGAACGTGCGTCGCTTTCTATCGAAGTGACTCATGGCTACTAAAACCCCACGAGGGCAACTTTCCAACCACGCTAGACTCCCCCCGTCCTCGCACTGTTTTCCTCGTGAAAAAAGATGATGCCATATGCACGTTCTATTGGGCCACCCTGTATATTTATATATTAATGTAAATTTCTTTAATTTCTTAGACCTTTTGGTATGTTTATGTTCTTTTAAAAATGATATTTATGTATATATCTACAAAAAAAAACGAATAGTTTCATGACTTATACCCCAACAGTCGCAATATCAAGAAAAAATATACTGGGTGTCTCATTTGTAAGAATAAAGTAAAGTTGCCAGCGTTGCGTACCTATTTTATATTATCGTACAAGTTCTGTTTGAAATAATTTTATTTATTTTATTTGTTGGTTATAAAGTTAAAGGGAGAAATCAGTTTACAATGAAAAACTTTGTTCGTTGTAGATATCTTTAAATAAAAAGGTTTTTTTGATGTCTCAAAGACTCTGTAGCTTTTTCGATTTAAAATATTTGTTTTTTTTCCTTATTTTAATTTTATTACTGCGAAAACTTGACATTCCATGTTACATTGACACACATGAGAATTTCTAAAGATATTTTTCCAATTTTAAGTCAAAATAAGTTGAGAAAATTAATATTTTGAACCAAAAAATATATTAGGGGCATAAAAAAAGGAGTTTTCACCGTTTTGCAGAGTATTTTCTTAAAGTTAATAGTAAAAAAGCTAAAAACTTGAGATATTTCTACGATTTTTACTTTTGAACCCCCTTCTTGCCCCCCCGTAAACTATTTTTCCTTCAATTTTTATTATATTCTTTATCTTTCCCAAAAGTTTTCATCCTAATACTATGTTTTAATCAAAAATTATTGACGCTGGTCATAATTTTTGCGTAACTTGCACATTATTGAAAAAATGTCATTTTTCTGGAAGTAGAAAGAAACCTACAACTGTTCCTTTTAACAAAATTTTCAGAATATTTGGTAAAATTTGATGTATTTATTCATAATTCCAACACTATGAATGAGACTCATTGAACAAATAAGAAGCTATCCGAAAAAGTATTATTATTTCCTAAATTATTAGTTGGAAGTAACACTCCATAAATATTAATGATTGCAATCATTTTATTGCGCCATTATTGTCCATAGAAGATAAACGAACACGGTGGCAAATTGTATAATACCACCTCGATTAATTACATCTCCAATTTCGAAATATTCCGACAAGAGTAAATTTAAATTGTTTTTAAAAATACTAAGGGTTCTTAGTAGCCAAAGACCATTAAGCACGTTAGACACTTGAACATTTTGATGTCCTAGTTACTCACAGATTACGTGGTTTGCAGTTTCCTCAATCCATCTTCGTCGAGCCTGCTTTGCGCCATTTGGTCACTGCTCATCAAAATAATTGGACATTCACCGCGAACTGCATCCAGATTTTGACATGGTCAGTTGGACTAGCCTTCGTGGATGTTCAAATCATACGCTATCCTCAAGATTTCTATTCGTATCACTAAATCCAAGAGTGGGAGACCCAGCAAGGGTCCTAGTTGGAGTTTCATCTTCTTCCATGCACCAACGGCACTCCGGATCGTCCGATATGCCTATGGTATTAAGATGGCGTCTTAGATAAACGTGTCCGATCGGATTTCGTGACTATTTAAGCGACAAAACGTCCTTCTATCTGTGTCTTCGCTAATCTCACGCTAGGTGCCTCTATCCATCTCCGTCGAGTCTGCTTTGCGCCATTTGGTCACTTCTCATCAAAATAATTGGACATTCACCGCGAACTGCATCCAGATTTTGACATGGTCAGTTGGACTAGCCTTCGTGGTTGTTCAGATCATACGCTATCCTCAAGATTTCTATTCGTATCACTAAATCCTAGAGCGGGAGACCCAGCAAGGGTCCTAGTTGGAGTTTCATCTTTTTCCATGCACCAGCGGCACTCCGGATCGTCCGATATGCCTATGGTATTAAGATGGCGTCTTAGATAAACGTCTCTGAACGGATTTCGTGACTATTTAAGCGACAAAACGTCCTTCTATCTGTGTCTTCGCTAATCTCACGCTAGGTGCCTCTATCCATCTCCGTCGAGCTTCTTTGCGCCATTTGGTCACTGCTCATCAAAATAATTGGACATTCACCGCGAACTGCATCCAGATTTTGACATGGTCAGTTGGACTAGCCTTCGTGGATGTTCAAATCATACGCTATCCTCAAGATTTCTATTCGTATCACTAAATCCTAGAGCGGGAGACCCAGCAAGGGTCCTAGTTGGAGTTTCATCTTTTTCCATGCACCAGCGGCACTCCGGATCGTCCGATATGCCTATGGTATTAAGATGGCGTCTTAGATAAACGTCTCTGAACGGATTTCGTGACTATTTAAGCGACAAAACGTCCTTCTATCTGTGTCTTCGCTAATCTCACGCTAGGTGCCTCTATCCATCTCCGTCGAGCTTCTTTGCGCCATTTGGTCACTGCTCATCAAAATAATTGGACATTCACCGCGAACTGCATCCAGATTTTGACATGGTCAGTTGGACTAGCCTTCGTGGTTGTTCAGATCATACGCTATCCTCAAGATTTCTATTCGTATCACTAAATCCTAGAGCGGGAGACCCAGCAAGGGTCCTAGTTGGAGTTTCATCTTTTTCCATGCACCAGCAGCACTCCGGATCGTCCGATATGCCTATGGTATTAAGATGGCGTCTTAGATAAACGTCTCTGAACGGATTTCGTGACTATTTAAGCGACAAAACGTCCTTCTATCTGTGTCTTCGCTTATCTCACGCTAGGTGCCTCTATCCATCTCCGTCGAGCTGCTTTGCGCCATTTGGTCACTGCTCATCAAAATAATTGGACATTCACCGCGAACTGCATCCAGATTTTGACATGGTCAGTTGGTCTAGCCTTCGTGGATGTTCAAATCATACGCTATCCTCAAGATTTCTATTCGTATCACTAAATCCTAGAGCGGGAGACCCAGCAAAGGTCCTAGTTGGAGTTTCATCTTTTTCCATGCACCAGCGGCACTCCGGATCGTCCGATATGCCTATGGTATTAAGATGGCGTCTTAGATAAACGTCTCTGAACGGATTTCGTGACTATTTAAGCGACAAAACGTCCTTCTATCTGTGTCTTCGCTAATCTCACGCTAGGTGCCTCTATCCATCTCCGTCGAGCTTCTTTGCGCCATTTGGTCACTGCTCATCAAAATAATTGGACATTCACCGCGAACTGCATCCAGATTTTGACATGGTCAGTTGGACTAGCCTTCGTGGATGTTCAAATCATACGCTATCCTCAAGATTTCTATTCGTATCACTAAATCCTAGAGCGGGAGACCCAGCAAGGGTCCTAGTTGGAGTTTCATCTTTTTCCATGCACCAGCGGCACTCCGGATCGTCCGATATGCCTATGGTATTAAGATGGCGTCTTAGATAAACGTCTCTGAACGGATTTCGTGACTATTTAAGCGACAAAACGTCCTTCTATCTGTGTCTTCGCTAATCTCACGCTAGGTGCCTCTATCCATCTCCGTCGAGCTTCTTTGCGCCATTTGGTCACTGCTCATCAAAATAATTGGACATTCACCGCGAACTGCATCCAGATTTTGACATGGTCAGTTGGACTAGCCTTCGTGGATGTTCAGATCATACGCTATCCTCAAGATTTCTATTCGTATCACTAAATCCTAGAGCGGGAGACCCAGCAAGGGTCCTAGTTGGAGTTTCATCTTTTTCCATGCACCAGCGGCACTCCGGATCGTCCGATATGCCTATGGTATTAAGATGGCGTCTTAGATAAACGTCTCTGAACGGATTTCGTGACTATTTAAGCGACAAAACGTCCTTCTATCTGTGTCTTCGCTAATCTCACGCTAGGTGCCTCTATCCATCTCCGTCGAGCTTCTTTGCGCCATTTGGTCACTGCTCATCAAAATAATTGGACATTCACCGCGAACTGCATCCAGATTTTGACATGGTCAGTTGGACTAGCCTTCGTGGTTGTTCAGATCATACGCTATCCTCAAGATTTCTATTCGTATCACTAAATCCTAGAGCGGGAGACCCAGCAAGGGTCCTAGTTGGAGTTTCATCTTTTTCCATGCACCAGCGGCACTCCGGATCGTCCGATATGCCTATGGTATTAAGATGGCGTCTTAGATAAACGTCTCTGAACGGATTTCGTGACTATTTAAGCGACAAAACGTCCTTCTATCTGTGTCTTCGCTAATCTCACGCTAGGTGCCTCTATCCATCTCCGTCGAGCTTCTTTGCGCCATTTGGTCACTGCTCATCAAAATAATTGGACATTCACCGCGAACTGCATCCAGATTTTGACATGGTCAGTTGGACTAGCCTTCGTGGATGTTCAAATCATACGCTATCCTCAAGATTTCTATTCGTATCACTAAATCCTAGAGCGGGAGACCCAGCAAGGGTCCTAGTTGGAGTTTCATCTTTTTCCATGCACCAGCGGCACTCCGGATCGTCCGATATGCCTATGGTATTAAGATGGCGTCTTAGATAAACGTCTCTGAACGGATTTCGTGACTATTTAAGCGACAAAACGTCCTTCTATCTGTGTCTTCGCTTATCTCACGCTAGGTGCCTCTATCCATCTCCGTCGAGCTGCTTTGCGCCATTTGGTCACTGCTCATCAAAATAATTGGACATTCACCGCGAACTGCATCCAGATTTTGACATGGTCAGTTGGTCTAGCCTTCGTGGATGTTCAAATCATACGCTATCCTCAAGATTTCTATTCGTATCACTAAATCCTAGAGCGGGAGACCCAGCAAAGGTCCTAGTTGGAGTTTCATCTTTTTCCATGCACCAGCGGCACTCCGGATCGTCCGATATGCCTATGGTATTAAGATGGCGTCTTAGATAAACGTCTCTGAACGGATTTCGTGACTATTTAAGCGACAAAACGTCCTTCTATCTGTGTCTTCGCTTATCTCACGCTAGGTGCCTCTATCCATCTCCGTCGAGCTGCTTTGCGCCATTTGGTCACTGCTCATCAAAATAATTGGACATTCACCGCGAACTGCATCCAGATTTTGACATGGTCAGTTGGTCTAGCCTTCGTGGATGTTCAAATCATACGCTATCCTCAAGATTTCTATTCGTATCACTAAATCCTAGAGCGGGAGACCCAGCAAAGGTCCTAGTTGGAGTTTCATCTTTTTCCATGCACCAGCGGCACTCCGGATCGTCCGATATGCCTATGGTATTAAGATGGCGTCTTAGATAAACGTCTCTGAACGGATTTCGTGACTATTTAAGCGACAAAACGTCCTTCTATCTGTGTCTTCGCTTATCTCACGCTAGGTGCCTCTATCCATCTCCGTCGAGCTGCTTTGCGCCATTTGGTCACTGCTCATCAAAATAATTGGACATTCACCGCGAACTGCATCCAGATTTTGACATGGTCAGTTGGACTAGCCTTCGAGGATGCTCAGATCATATGCTATCCTCAAGATTTCTAATTGTATCACTAGATCCAAAAGTGGGAGACCCAGCAAGGGTCTTAGTTGGAGCCGTACTCATGGATCTTGTAATATTGAGACAAGCGAGGAGCTGGACTTTGTCCAGTTGAACTCTTCTTTCTGCTTTCTTTGCACATGGCCACCACACGATGTGATAAGAAGTTTAAGATCCCATGTACAATTGAAGAACCTTTTACATGTCCAAAGGGCGAATACTAAGGGTTGCCACCCGTAATTTATAATATAGTATTGTAGGATATTTCAGGTGATTGTACTTTATACTCCGAGAGAACAATAAAATACTTTATTTCGCATATTTATGAAGAAATCGCTTTATTAAACTAACTTATGTATCTCTAGGGATTTTCAGAACTTACAACTCTACAAAAATTGCAACATAAGAGTGATGAAAGATTTTTTGCATTTGTTTAAAATAATTTCACGTTTATTGTCAATTCCTGCCGAGTCAGAATTGACAAAAAGAGTTTTTTCTATGCTGAATAGCAAGAGATGCGTGACGAAAGACACCAAACGTCTCTGAATTTGATAAAAAGTGAATTAGTTTTAAATATAGATGGTATTTGATGGTTCAGTAGAGATACTTTTTTCATTCAGTAAACTGCAAAAAACGTGGTTTGAAACGTAATGAATAAAAACAAATTCGTCGCTTTAGAGTCTAAATTTACCAATTCAATCTGTCTGAAAAGAAAAAGAGACGCTCGCTCTGTAAAAGTTTGTTATCCTGGGAATTAGCGGACTTTCTAAAAACTACTTTTTACATTTTTGAAACTTAGCTGGCTGTTTGTAATTTCTACTAACTATTTTCGTTGATTTTAAATAAAAGAAGTCTACGTTTTGATTTCGTAATTTGACGGTTATTTTTTCTTATATTCCTTTATTATTTACTTAAAAATTTACTCGCCTTTCCAAAATTTTTATCGAAAATTTTGATAAACCAATCTACTTTTTAATTTTTTCTCTTTCCTGAAATGATTTGGCTCAACTGAAAGGCGACGAATTGTACTTTATTTTGATACTAAGCATTTTTTTCTTACCTAAAAAAAATCGATTCATTTTAATTGCAGAAATGTGGAAGCCCTAGAAATACTTTACCAAACACAACAATTTTAAATAAATAATTATTGTGAAGTCACTGGAACGTTCAATTTAATATTAAATCGATTTTTTTCGTAAAATACTTTTAGAATTGCACAGATTTAATTCAAAAGATGAATGACCTCTTCAATTATTTATAACAAACGCGAAGTCGAACCGCAAATTCTTCGACAACAGACGTGGAAAACAAGATGTCCGTCTAATTGTTTCTATACATGTTCGAAATGTTTTGCCAATACACGTGCATTTCGAATCGAACGTGTCTTGTAATAAATAAATAACTTGGGTAGTGCTGACAACAATTAACCGGTAGTAGAATTGACAATGAATTTTACACTAAATCGATACATGTCCATTTTAAATCAATAACAATAAAATTACAAGCTCAAATTTTGGTTATAAATCGATGTTTACCTAATTAGTACGTATTTTGTGAAATGATAAAATCTACATGAGAAAATAAATTAATAAACCTAATATAAAAGCACTACCGATAAATTATTAAAGAGAATTAGTAGGAAAAGGAAGAGAATATAACAAAAATGAAAGAAAAATTACTTACTGAGATCGGAAAATGAAAAGAGAATGTTTTTTTAAACAAGTATCTTTGGTACTTGATGAGAAGAAAATGTCTTTCTAACCTCAACCTCATTTTAAGCACGCCCAACTGATGTCAGACTGCGGATACTCTAAGAGGAGGTCTTACAACCTATTGGAACGGAACGGAAATGATGTCATAAATTTGTAGGTTAATATATTCCATACGAAAAAAATTATCTTATTATCTAGATAATTTTGATATTCAGAAATTGCGAAGGGGCTTAAACTTCATTTCTCTTCTACACCGATTACACTGAGAACTTTGAACAATTTATAATTTTGAATCAAAACATTATGTTATAAGAACAAAATGACGGTGCATAAAGCAGAACAGCGACCCGGATGACAACACACCATCATCTTACAAACCCGTTAACACTTCGACGGCGTTATATGATATACATAGTGTTCATAAAATAAGAACATACTATTTATAATAATGAATTTATTGGATTGATTTATTTTTATTTTATAGAATGTTATTTACACAAAGCAGAAAGTAAAACACTTTTTGGGGTTTTATCTTTATTTTTTATTCGACCTAAACTTTCCCAAGATTTCTTTGGACGTCTTCGTTTTATCTTTTCCATTGATGTAGTATACGATGTATATGTTCGTTCTGTATTCATTAACATACCGAAAGTTGCGTTTTGAGTGTTCCATGTAGTGAAAATGACACTGCAAAACACTTTCGGGACGCTCTGGAGTAGACAACTTCAATGTTGACAGTTGACAGTTTCACTTCGATGATTTTGTATAACCTGAAATTTTTAATTTGCTCAAATTATTTGTTTTATCCGAAGTTTTGTCTAAATTAATGAATAATGATGAAAAATAAAACATCAATGATGAAGAGTTACTTGAATCCACGCCACCTGATCTCACCGATGAAAGCAATGCGGCCGTTCTTAATTCATTGCCGGATAAATCTCAGTGTAATTAAAAAAGTTTTGGATCTTATTCATCGTCTAAAAAGTGTTGTGTACGCCGCTCGTCTCGTAATTTTCAGACTTTCAGTACTTGGCATACATTCCCTTTGTGCTCTTCATTCTACAATATATCTAAAAACTATTAGCTATTGTTTTTGAATTGTTTTGATTACAGGTTTTATAATCAAGTCTTCTTTTATTGTTATTTCTTTTCTTAATCGATCTTTTTAGATATTACCTCTGAATCTTCGTAAGTACTTCTTTTTTGCTGCTTGAATTGATTCATTTTGGTATTACTTGTTAAATGTCAACCGCTTTAATTTTGAATTAGTTATGAGATCTATCTCAGGTGCCATTTGATAATAGCCGGTATTAGATGTTAACCATATTGTAAATAAAATGGAGAAGAGCTTGGATCACTGCCTAAATTCTCTTGTGGTGCACTGAGGCATATGTTTCTTATGTGCAGAATTAAATAAGATGGATGCATTTTGTACAATTTGCCATTGCTAGATTACTCTTTTGGAATTAAACTTTGAAATCTCAATATAAGATTATTAAAAGTATACTTGTAGTGTTGATTATATATATAGGGTGTAGATTCTTATTTGCTCTGAATTAATATTTGATTTAGATCAGATACTCGCCGTTTTTGATGTCTGATTATAGTAAATAAATTTCTAATAACCAATAATGGTATGATAATATATTGTTTATGCCTTCTCAAGGCTGTTTCTAATTCACCATGAAATTTACTTAATACAAATGTTTCAAACATCAATTTGACGTAGCATCTTTCAGTGGTAGAGACTGTGCGTCGCGATAAACTCAATATGGCCAATTTGACACCTGTGCGATAGCACGATTTTTTTTCTTGTATGTTTTGTGTACTTTTATAGGAAAGTTTTTCAATATGACGGACAGTGCCCAAAATAGAAGATTTTCATTGATGAATTTTCCAATCTCATTTCCTCCTACCCAACAGAGGAGGATGTCAGTGAGGAGTTTTTATTGGGTTATGGTTAATCCACTGGTAATTAGATCTTGTCTATTGTTACTTAATTACATGAATTTTTAATTACAATATTTATGAAATATTATCTTTTATTCGTAACATATTTGTACCTGAATATTTTTACAAAGACCAAAATAGGTCGAAACATCAATTTTTATCTATTTTAAAAATTAACATTCCTTCAACACAAACCTAAAATCAAACATTTTTATCGATTAAAGCATATTAATAAATCTAAGAAGTAATTTATGAAAATATTAGAACAAAATAAAATTAATGCTTAAAATCACAACAGAATGTAATTTATTATAATTTCTAGAATGTATAACCTCAAAATAATATAATTTGATCAAAATAAAACAAAAAATTCATTTTGTTAATCAATATTTGCTATAATTGTTCTTGTTACATATGGAGTTCGATCGATATTTTTCTTTGATTCATTAACAAAGTTTTTTACAATTTCGCAAACTATGAAACTACGAAAAATAATTACTTTCAAAAAATTTCGTTATTCTTAGAAATTAAATCATTGGGCAGCTTTCAAATTCTATTTTGCTAAGTTCGAAACGCTGGAAAATATGCAACCAATTTTACACGATTTCGAGTTTAAATTCAGAAATTGTCAAATTCTAATTAAGAATTACTAAGCTAAATGTTGAGAAAAAATGATTTATCATTAATAATTTCATAATCGAGTATTTAATATTGAATACTATTGATATTACGAAAAATCGTATCGATTTTATGCAGAAACATTTACTTCCGGCGATACCGGAAGTGGCCATTATCTCAGATATCGAACCATGGATAACTTTGATATATCTCTTCAAGATCTATCTGGATGTGAAAAGTCATTATGATTGACGCAGGAGAGTTTCTGTGGAAAAAGTATGAAATGCATTATCAATAGATAAAATGAAAATTCAGTATTTTTTGTAAGGTTAGGTTTTTTGATAAAAATGATGCATTTGCATTTTTTTTCACATAAACTCTTCTGCGCATGCGTCAATCGTCATGACTTTTCACACACAGATAGATCTTGATGAGACTATCGAACAAAGTTATGCATGGCTCGATATCTCTTAGCCTATTACCAAATAGTTACATGGTAAAAAAATCATTACGAGGGTTGCTACTTAAGTTTTAAGATAGACAAATGAAAACAAATATTTATAATTGGATATGGCTTAAGCATTCCGCGGCGGATGTGACGTTTTAAATGTTTAAAAACGTTTTTGTTTGAATTGATTTGTATATCAGGTTTGACATATTCACATTAATGTTGCCATGTCTCAAAATAAACTTCGTAGTACCAATTACTTTTATTTTTGCCTAATTTTGTTTCCTATATTCTTGAATCTTTAATTTTTTGTTAATAATCCAATTAACTGTAGTAACCCTTATAATTAAGATGATTCGGTATTGAAAAAACAATAATAATGGAAAATAAAATAAATTTTCATATGAATAATTAATTTATTCAATAAAATCTGTATCTTCTATATAACAAATAACAGATTTTTCCATTTCTTTCATGTATATGTGATTTCGTATTATTTTTCCAAGAAATAATTATAGATGTCACTGCTATTCAGTGATATAATGGTTGCCTACTTTTCACTTTATTGGAATCTAGCTGATTAGTAACTTTTTTATTAATTTTTAATACTTATCTGTCCAATTTAATATTGAAAATGTGATTTAAAGAAATTCAATACCTAACCTCATTAACATTACATAGAAACAAAATACGCACCAACTTTTCAAATCGAATTGATTTCACCGAAGTATTATTGTAATTTATTTTTACCACGTTTCACTTGGGTGATAAGGCTGCATGTAAAACATGTACTCGGCGCAATTTTGTAATATAGGTTAATAGGTTTTTATCATTAATTTTATTACAAAACATTGGTCAATAACCATCCTCAATATAACTGACTTTAAATTTGGTATTATCTTGATACTTCATTCCTCTAGTAGAATCTATCCAGCGACATCTATTGTGTAATAAATTCAGATAGAGTATTATAATATAATTATTATAATTTCTGGTTACTTATCTTTAAACGTGTCCAATTAATTCTAGTAATACAAATATCATTTATTTTATAATTCAACTTAATAATCTATATAAATTTGCTTTTCTCTTTTAATTGAAGTGATAATAAAAGTTTGATAAACACTGTTATAAACAGCAAGATTACAGTCACTGTATTCATAGTCTATTTGGATTTTGTGTCATATTAAATTTATTGCGAAATGCATTTGTAGTATCGCTACAAAGTATAATTTTCAACAGTTTTGTGAAGAATAAAAAATAATAACTTTCCTAAGGGCACATTTCCAGGTATAAAGACGGTATCTTTAATCCCTGTATTCAACTTGAAATGTTTATAATTGGTAAATAAAGATTTATCAACAGAGTAACAAAGAGTCTGTAATTCATTTACATACCGAAAGTTGCGTTTTGAGTGTTCCGTGTAGTGAAAATGACACTGCAAAACACTTTCGGGACGCACTGGAGTAGACAACTTCAATGTTGACAGTTGACAGTTTCACTTCGATGATTTTGCATAATCTTAAATTTTTAATTTTCTGAAATTATTTGTTTTGTCTAAATTAATGAATGATGATGAAAAAGAAAACATCAACGATGAAAAGTTACTCGAATCCACGCCAGCTGATCTCACCGAAGAAAGCAACGCGGCCGTTCTTAATTCGTTGCCGGATAAATCTCGTGCAAGGTACGAAAAACAGAACGAGCTCTTTATGAAGTGGTGTTACTACTCATCAGAGGCACCACCTTTGTATTAATTTCTTTTGTGATACATTTTTTTTTTGTTTTTAAGCGCCGTGGAATTAGAAAAATTTCTTCCACTAACGTTTTATGGAATAATCATCGTCACAAGTTCTCCCGCACGTGGGTCATCCTCTAATGATTCTAGTTTTTTTACTTTTATAGCACTTCGTATATGTTATTGAATAGATAAAAACGAAGATTTTCCTTGACTACATAATTTCCATTAATAAATTTCACGGTCTTGTGAAAATTTACATAAATATCATTCAGTCTTACGGGAATATTATTTCGAATTAAACAAATCATATTCATGAATGAAACAAACAACAATTATGATATAATAGTAATTATCTAAGAATAATTTAACTATCTAATTAACTAAAATTTTCGAGAATCGATATTGTAGATAAGTAGAAAAAAGTATAAGGTGCGTGCGCATATTTAGAGAAAAAAAACCTTGGTACTCACTAGAACGGAAGTTCTTAATAGTACGTTTCCTACGTCTGATGGGAGAATATTTTTTCTCTAATAATTGTTTTGTATGAACAAATATAATTTACAAACAAACATTCGTAGATATATTTTACTTATTTACTTACACAGATGGCGCTGCCATTGTCAAATCAATATGACGTTTATGAAGTACCATCTTTCAAAAGACTATGTGTCAAATTTCATGACATTTCGACTAGTCAGAAAAAAGTGACAGGCATTTAAGTAACGTTACTTTTTTATTTTCAATACATTGGATTCAAAATAATTTCGTGTGTTAGTTTAGTTAAGAAAATGTGAAGCATTGTTGCTGGAATTATCTCCTGATGAGAACCTGTATAGGATTAGTATTTAAAATAGCATAAACACACATAGTGTGTTCTAAATAGCTTTAACATCCAGAGTACAGTAGTCAAATTATTGCAACCACTTTATTTATTTATATTTTATGTAAAAAAATTGTTTTTCAAAGCTGTGAATTGAGTTATTTAGAAATTGTACCAAAAAGAAAACATCTTGTCACTATTGCTGATTAGAAACCGAAAATAAAAATCCGATATAAGCTTTCCAGAAATGGTTTCACTCATGCATTCAACGTCGAGGCATTACTTTAAAATATTGCTTCAAATAAAACAATTCACCGAACAATTATCGATCGCACCCCGTATATTTCAAGCAACGGCCTTGTAATGGTCATCATTAAAAAGCTTGCAGTATATAAAGAAGTAGTAACACACCCTGTATCAACCGATGATATAAAATAACTGCAACGCCAACAAAAAATAAAAGAAACCATCGATGAGAAAAACTTGCTAATTGTTGTAGTCTATAACTCTTCAGATCATGACAGCATCTTCTTCTTTTTTATATCGTGGTTATTTCTGTAACAAGAACTCGATATCGAGATGCTAAAATTACATCTTCTAAACTGGGAACGTCGCAAGTGGTAATATATTTACCTGAAGACATAAATAAATTGAAAGACGTGAGATGTTCTACAAGAGATGATCGTGTAGTACAGGACCGTACTTGCAATATAGTACAGTCGTGCGCAAAATTTATTTTTCAAATATCGATATATCGTTCATAAACATCGATATATCATTCATAAACATCGATATATCATTCATAAACATCGATATAACATAACAATAATAATGAAAGTGTTTAAAATGTAATGACAGATTGGTATTAGACATACTACTTTCTGTAATTATTTTTTGAAAATAAATGGAGTAGGTCGATGTTTCACTTTTCAAAATATCGATGTTCTAGGATCGACAGTTATATCGATGGTATGAACATTGTTATCTCATTACGTTTGATAAATATGGTACAAAAAATTATCCGAAAAAAATTATGATTCATTCGTACACGTGTTAACTGGTTACTGCTAATGAACATGAAGTATGAAGTTGGTTACACACATTATGACATGTTTAATGTGGGATTTATCACTAACTGCAAAATTTTTATTAAGTAGCACAAAAATTAGTTTTTAATATTAATGTGTTAATTATGAAATATGTTTTCACTTAGTAGTTGCATCTCTTTTTGTTTTAATGAGACGAAATGTGATAGTCAATACGAAATATTTTGAAATTAACCCGTTTTTTATTACGAAAAAAAGGGTTTCAAAGAAAGTTAAAATATTAATAAAACTCTAAAGTAATATTAATGCAATTTTTTTATTTTTTTTATCCTCTTAGTATAAAATTTTTTTCTAAACAATGAAACAATAGATGAACTAAGGAAATTTTCCTTTTAAATTATTTTATGAACATAAATCTTTTCATTTTTCTAAATTTCAAGCAAATTCTGATAGTCATTTGAAAATTGGTTGAAGTATCAAACAAAGCTTAGTCTCCAGAAATATAAAAAAGATGAGTATATCAAGTTCTCTTAAATTTTTTTCTATACAATAAAGCAATAGATGAACGAAAGACATTTTCCTTTTAAATTATTTTATAAACATAAATCTTTTCATTTTTCTAAATTTACAACAAATCCCGATACTGATTTAAAAATTAGAGAGAGAAATGGATGAGTTATCAAACAAAGTCAGCCTTCAGGAAAATAAAAAAGAAGAGTTATCTACAATAAATTACATATGTGTCAGCTGTCATAATAATATTTATTTAATAGCTTGTTATTTCGATATATGAAATTGAATTACTTTTAATAAACTTGTATATAAAAATTTTAATAGATTATAAATATTACTCTAATCAAGACCATATAAAAGTTGTGTGTATATTGATTGAACATTAGTTATTTACAAACTTTCAATATGGAAATATCTTTTTTGCAAAATAATTTTTTTCTATTCTAGGGGCATTTAAAATAGATTCTTCTATCAGGTAAAAAAATTAGTAGTTTCAATACTAATATCATAACATCATAAAACATAGGAAGTCTGTAATTGGCTTATAAAAATAACATATTTAAGGAAACCGCGATGTACACTCTTTTAAACCAGTATCACAGGGTTGACGTCCTTTGAATAACTGGACGACCTTGGTAATTACAACCTTTTGCGCCCACATGGTAGTATCCAGCAGCAAACAAGATGCAGTTTATGCAGGACCGGTTAAAAATATGCTTTTTTAAAAATAGTAATCATCAAGAAAAGATATGTTTATTTATATTATTATTCAGTTACATGGTAAAAAATGATTTAATACTTAAATCTTGGACGTAGTTAGACAATACACTTTTCTGTATGTCCAGAATTTAGAATAAAGTAATTAAAAGGTAGTAAAAAATGACTAATCGAGATGAGGGTTACTTTTTCAACGATATTAGTTAGTTTTTCACAAGGGTTCCATTCAACTTACCTAACTAATGTTTGGTTGGTTGTTAAACGAAAAGTAAACAGTTTTTTTGCTAGATTTGAAGCTTACATGCACTAAAACTAGACAAAATCATTTTTTTCCACTAGATATTTTGGTTAAATCATTTTGGTTGGGATTCTTACTAAATGGACAACCACAGCCACTTCAGTGTGGTAGCGATTTAATAAAATACCGAAAATTATTCAACGTTTTATCGTTCAACTTTTTAAAAAGAACAAATTTGTATCCAGCACATTTTTATACCTTCTCCCTCTTCTTCTGTGCTAACCTCGACCTCCCTAAATTTTTCCAATTGCTTATTTTTAGAAGAACGATTGCCTGTCATCTTTTCCAAACTCTTTCAATTGCCTTATGCCCTTAACAATTGAATTCAAGTATTTTTACTTTGTTCGCACATCAGCACTTTATCTTATGAGTTCTAGACCATCACCCACCTTAAGATTCCCAGTTTTCTGAAATTGATTCTTTTTTTTGAGAGGTGTGGAAATACTTTTTATGTACAATGTGTGGGACTTCCGCAACGTTCCAGAGGACACCCTATCCACTAAAACCGCACCTCTTCCGCACTGCTTCCATCTTTCTAAACCTTTAGGACTGAGTAATCATTACCCCAAAAGCTCAGATTGTCTTCCATATTATTTCAGTATGTTACTGTTGAGTTTTTAAGTATAATATCTGTGTTTCAAGAATATATTTAATCATCGTAATTCAGTTTCATCTTAAATTAATTAGTCTGCGAACTTTTAAAAGTGCGCATGCGATCGGCCCCTAAACTGATTCAGAAACATAGTTATTGTCTTCGTCATTGTTAATTTCATCGTTAACTATTATGAACGAGTTCAAAATATCAGTTCTTTGACGTCAAATATTTTGGTCGATGGTGGATGTATCTCGTTTTATCCTCCAATAAGTTGTTCTGCATTCTCAAAAGGATTTTAATGTCCTTTTTGTTGCTCAATATTGAATTCAAACATTAGAAGATTACATAATATCTATAATTATTGGGATTAAACATGATCTCATTCGTAAAAACCCACAATTAAATTAAAAAAAAAATACATTTTATGATGTTATAAGACAATTTTTTTTATTTTGCCTTAGGCATTTTATAGAGTTAATTGATAATATAATTAGAATTGAACGCGACTTTAGAATTGAGTTAATAACCAAATAGAATCGAATTGCTCCATTTTGGTATCTTTGTTAGTTTGATTAACATATTCTCCTTTCCTAAAGCAATCTCAGAAGTTAGTTTTCGTAATTTCCATTGATGAATTCGCATTAGTATCAATCGTTTTCTTCTTACCTTGGAAGGTCCTACATCAGGACTATATTGAAGCTAGTGAAGCTGTACGACTTGGTGTTTTCTTAGATATCGCAACTCAAAGATCAATGGATACATGGCCGTGTTTTATTATTGCTTATTTTGATTTGTTATTTGGTTAGTTTATCCATAATTAAACAACACGTCGATTAGTTGCAATAGAGAAAGCTGCTAATCAAATAGGAATACAACAGTCTATTCAGACAGGATTAAAAACAATATCATCAAAATCGCGAAATATTCTATTGGATTCGTGACACCAGAGTAATCTCTATGATAGATAAGCTTGCCAAAAATGGCGAAGACACAATGTTAGTACCGATGAAATTGTTAAAGATGCTATTGACACAAAAATCACGATATAGAAGTGACTGCACGATAACCAAAGCCAAGGCCAAGAATCAATGAAGAAACGACGTCAAATGTTGGAAAAAGATCTTAGACTAAGCTATAAAATGGAAAAATTAGAAGAATCGTTAGTGAACTAGGTTTCCAAATCTCCATGTCTCCAAGTGAAACAAGATTTATCTAGATCGAACTGCCCGTATAAACCTAACCTAACATACGTCCATGCGCCACAGAATTCGAAGTTTTTTGACACATACAATATTCCATAGATAATTATGACCCCTGTAATTCACTTTTAGTGACATGAATAAATGTTTGTAATTGTACAAATGATTTCATATAACTGTTAATATCGCAATGAGATTACTTCTTAAAACCGGTTTAATTTATTATTCTAAATACAGAAAGTAACGTTATGAAATAAATAGAATAAAAAGCTTGAGAGTCCGGTTATGATTATGGCGTTTCTCGTAATACGTAGGCAGATTTGCGATGTCTATTTATATACATTCAAGTATATTCTAAAGGAAGTCGACTGAGCTTGCATATCGAAACATTTTCTATTTATTCCATTTAACGAACCATTATCACTTTATTTGTATCTGTGTCATAACATATTCTAAATATTAGGTTAGAGTACATTAGGAACAGGGAAGTCCCAAAACATCTATCAAGAGTAACGTCAACCAATGTTGAGACAGTTGGTACTAATTGCCATACAGTTAATAAAAGTTCTTCGGGACGAATCCACATGAAAGATCTACCGGTGAAGATCTCGGGCGGAGTCATTCAAGATTCACGAGTGGCATGTACAATAACGAAGGAACTGGCGTGATTGCTCATTTGGAAAATCAAAAGTCACGTAATATAGTCCAGATTTAATACCAAGAGATTCTTTTTTGACTTTAATAGATACTAAGATGACTTGAGTAGACTAAGTGTCTTGATTTCAATTGGCAAATGATTGTGCGCTTTTTTCGCATTGTCCAGTATTGAGCCCTTTAATTAATTCTAAAAATGGAGTAGGTGGACAATGACAAAATAGGATTAGGCAAATAGATTCAAATATGAATAAGGAAAAGGAAAAAGTCGAGGAAAATAGAATTTCACCCATAAAAATTGATATATCAATAATCTTATCTAATTGAGTAGCTTCCTTTTTGGGTTTCTTTGTCGTTTTAAGTTTCGTCTGCTGTTATCATTTGTTTTATTTGTTTCTTCTATATTTCTATACTTTTTTTTTGGTTATGGACCTCCTTAGAAAGAGAGGGAGATTTGTTAAATTGTTTTTGTGTGTAATAGAGACATAGGATATGGTTAATTCCAGTTGTAGCCTTGACGTAAGGTAATTGCAAATTTGAGGTTATGGTAACTTTAGTATCCACTCGTTTTATGTCTGTCCGCCAACACCGACAAAAAAAAAATAAATTAATGGGAGAGAAAAAGGGCGTGACGAACCGAGTTTTTGTAGTCGATGTGTGAGTGAGTTCACTCTGAGTTGCTATGCAGGAACGGATACAGCCGTAGCTGTATTATCGTCTTTTTTCGGCCATGAACTGGTTCACCAGGCTACCAAAAAACCTACAAAGATATACCAAGACGCGAAATAATTATTATTTGCTATTTTATTTTGTCAATTGATAATATATATTCAAAAATTGTTAAAGTATCAGTAGATGAATAGCTGTTTTTGTTACAGATCGAGGAGGGTGATCGCGGCCCATCAGAGATGACCGCGTCCCTCGGAGTAGGCGGCGAAAGCGGTGGCGATAACGCCAACCACGGCCATGACGGATCCAATAACCACAACGACGTATACACAGTATCGGTGACCGGAGCTTACGACAATAAAGCTTTCAAAGGCGATACTAATAACGGAGGCCCAAAGAAACCCCCGCGAGACATAACCGACGAAGAAGCTTTCCAACAAGGCAAATTCAAATTGTCGACTAAAGAAAAATGGAGAATCCTCAAAAACGTTTCGACGATTTCGTGCGCCTTCATGATCCAATTCACAGCTTTCCAGGGAACGGCAAATCTACAAAGTAGTATAAACGCTAAAGACGGACTCGGTACGGTGTCCCTTTGTGCAATTTACGCGGCACTAGTAGTGAGTTGCATTTTCGTGCCTACGTTCGTTATAAAAAAACTCACCGTTAAGTGGACACTTTGTTTTTCATTGATGTGTTACGCACCATACATTGCCGCTCAATTTTATCCTAGGTTTTACACGTTAATACCAGCTGGTATACTCGTCGGTATCGGCGCCGCTCCCATGTGGGCGTCGAAAGCAACGTATCTCACACAAGCCGCCGGAGTTTATGCCAAATTAACAGATCAAGCTGTTGACGGTATTATCGTAAGGTTCTTCGGCTTCTTCTTCTTGGCCTGGCAAACCGCTGAATTATGGGGAAACCTCATTTCTTCATTAGGTACGTACAATTAAAAATATCACTGCGATTTTTCTTGTAAACTCAACCAACTTACCAAAAATTATCAATATTATTATCATATTATCAATATAAATATACTATTCTCATGCATTTAAACAATTTTTAATCACGAAAAGGTGCATTCATACACTAACTATTCACTAAAACTCAACCACTAACACTAATTTATTTAAATAAACCGTTGCGTTCACTTTCTACTACTAGGTTTGTTCATTATGACATCAAATCCAGAACGTTTGCTTCCTAGAAATTCTTAGTTTGTCGTAAATGAATTTTAAAGTCACATAGACAAGCATACCTCTCAAGAAATACCCGGCGCGTCCACCAAACTTTAGTTTAGACGATATATTGGAACAGGACCGGTTTCATGGTTTATAATATAAACTCGTAACATTATATTACGCCTAATTCATTGGAACTGAGTGAAGAAACTGAAATGAATGGCCTAACATTAACATCGTGAAGTAAAACAACCTTGAATCTACATTTGGAGGAATCAAGAGGCGTCGTTTTGTAGGAATATGATTTATTTCAAGCTTGGTTATCAACCTCGCAATATCAAAACATGCACACATAGATCCTTCAGCTTTGTAAACTACAAAAATCTATCGCTTCTACTTCTAAACGAAGTTATATTTGTACCTTTAGGCAGAAGATTTCTTTCTTGTAATTATTTCGAGAATTTAGCTTGTTATTTTGATATTCCCAAGCCATTTAGTTTAGTTTAGTGGTAGATGTTTAGATGTCATCAGTTCAAAGTCACAAAGACAAGCATACCTCTCAAGAAATACCCGGCGCGTCCACCAAACTTTAGTTTAGACGATATATTGGAACAGGACCGGTTTCATGGTTTATAATATAAACTCGTAACATTATATTACGCCTAATTCATTGGAACTGAGTGAAGAAATGGATGGCCTAACGTTTCCATCTTGAACTAAAGCAACTTTTAGTTTATTTTAGTGGTATATGTATAAAAAATCACCATAAAAGACAGAAATCACTCAGTCAACCCTCATTTCATTCTCTTAAACTTATAGCGGGACACAAAAGGATCAACTGACCAGTTTAGTTTGCTAGACATTCGTGAATACGAGGTCTGGCTATTGATTAACGAACCTGCTCGCCTAGAGGGCGCCCTAGACGCGTGAAGCCACTATTATAGTATTTGCGCAGTAACGATTTTAATTCCATAGAGTGCTATAAATTATTGCAAGACGCCTATGGGGACAATTCTCTATCTCGTGCGCGTGTTTTTGAGTGCTGTAAGCGCTTTAGTGAGGGCAGAGAAAGCAAATCAAAATTCAAGGCAATGCTGACAGTTTTTTTCGACATTAACGGAATCGTGATGACTGAATGAGTTCCAGAGGGTCAGACTGTCAACCAGATTTAATATTTGTCAATTTTGGCAACACTGCGAGAAAGATTTTGCACCAGGACAACGCACCTGCTCATAAAGCGTTTTTGTGAAGTAATATTTGGCTAGTATTCACCAGATTTGACACCGTGCGACTTTTATTTGTTTCCGAAGATAAAATCTGCTTTGAAACCCGATTTGAGTCGATGGAAGCGGTAAAGCAGCGCTCCTAAAGGCACTCACCAAAGAAGACTTCCAACTCTGCTTCGTCTAATGGAAAAATCGTATGGAAATGGAATAATTTTTATAATAAAACCGTTTTATGTAACCAGTCTCGTTATTTAATAGCTGGACCTCGTATATTCAAATCTGTATTTCTCGTAATTCAATTTATAAATATTATTGTCTCGAAATTTGTTATAATTCTTTAAAATAATAACAATTTCATTCTTTAAATGTTTATTCAAATACGAAAACAAATATTCTCTATTGGACTTTAATCGTTTAATTGTTCTCATAAAACCAAATAATAGGTTAGATACTAAAACAATGAGAATAAAAGGATTTTCTCAATTTCTAATCTAATTGTGTACATTCTATTTAAGATAATTTTTGTAGTTCATACAAAATAATATATCAGAGACATATAAACGAAAATAAGATTGAAAATGGCTGCGTAAAAAGTTAACAATAACAATGAATTGTAAACCGACAAATTGTCATAAAACTTTGGAGTATGTTTACCTTGAATAGAAGATTTAAATTGCTTATTTAATAACAAAAAATTATTAGCCACTACGATACTTATAAAGAAATCAATTATTTGAAAATAATCACTATTACGTCATTTTAAAATCCTAATGATATCATCTTACTGTCAATTAGTGAGGCGCCAGGCATGCGCAGTCGTTTCTTACATAAACAACGGACAAAAGAAAATTAATGTTTCATTTAACAAGTATTAATAAAACAAGGTAAACCACTGTAGTCTAAAAAATAGATAAAAAACTGGTTATTTAATACATCTTCATCTAAAAGGTAAAGAAATAAATATAGAGCCTTTTAGAGCTAAATATTTTAATATAATGACAATTATTTTATCGACAAATATTCCTGGTTCTTCCAGTTCCACGCGTTATTGTCGATAACACCAGCGACACAGCCGTTGGATCCAGGGATGGTAAATTACGTGAAAAAACAACAAATTGGTTATAAAATTGCAAAATCAAAACCAATCGTAATCCGAAAGTCACAAATACTCCTTATTTTAATCATAATTTAAGTGAATTGAGATATTTCGATGTACTGCTCTAACTAGGATCATATTGGTTCGCTCGGAAGAGCACCTGTTGTAGTTTTATAGGTCAACGACCTTTCTTCCATGCTCTAAGCTATCCAAGATTCTGGTCAAATATGGATCGTCTAGAAGTAGAATTGTTCTCTTCTATATTGAGCAACACTCTAAAGATAAAGGAATCTTGACCTTGTAGAGAATTAAAAGCTGCTACGGAGTATATAGCTTTTTGGTCTTAGCTAATTCGACCTTGCGACTATGCCAGGACATGTTGCTCACAACCTTAGCACTCAACAAGCGAATTTGCGGTGATGGTGACATTTAATATCCAGATAGGACCAAATCCTGAACTACAGCGCCAATCTTCTTGGTAAAACCCGCAGCCTCGGTCTTTGCTGCATTAAACTCGATCAGTTCCACCCACTTCAGAATATTTTCGATATTGGTATTGATGGTGGTGATCTGTCGCTGCCTTTGGATTCGTTTTGTTGAGTAGATTGTTTGGTCTCAGCTAATTCGACCATATGACTGTGCCAGGACATGTTGCTCACAACCCTAGCACTCAACAAGCGAATTTGCGGTGATGGTGACATTTAATATCCAGATAGGACCAAATCCTGAACTACAGCGCCAGTATTCTTTGTAAAACCCGCAGTCTCGGTCTTTGCTGCATTAAACTCGATCAGTTCCACCCACTCGAGAATATTTTCGATATTGGTATTGATGGTGGTGATCTGTCTCTGCCTTTGGACTCGTTTTGTTGAGTAGATTTTTTGGTCTCGGATAATTCGACCATACGACTATGCCAGGACATGTTGCTCACAACCCTAGCACTCAACAAGCGAATTTGCGGTAATGGTGACATTTAATATCCAGACAGGACCAAATCCTGAACTACAGTGCCAGTCTTCTTTGTAAAACCCGCAGCCTCGGTCTTTGCTGCATTAAACTCGATCAGTTCCACCCACTCCAGAATATTTTCGATATTGGTATTGATGGTGGTGATCTGTCGCTGCCTTTGGACTCGTTTTGTTGAGTAGATTTTTTGGTCTCGGATAATTCGACCATGCGACTATGCCAGGACATGTTGGTCACAACCTTAGCACTCAACAAGCGAATTCGCAGTGATGGTGACATTTAATATCCAGACAGGACCAAATCCTGAACTACAGTGCCAGTCTTCTTTGTAAAATCCGCAGCCTCGGTCTTTGCTGCATTAAACTCGATCAGTTCCACCCACTCCAGAATATTTTCGATATTGGTATTGATGGTGGTGATCTGTCGCTGCCTTTGGACTCGTTTTGTTGAGTAGATTTTTTGGTCTCGGATAATTCGACCATGCGACTATGCCAGGACATGTTGCTCACAACTCTAGCACTCAACAAGCGAATTTGCGGTGATGGTGACATTTAATATCCAGATAGGACCAAATCCTGAACTACAGTGCCAGTCTTCTTTGTAAAAACCGCAGCCTCGGTCTTTGCTGCATTAAACTCGATCAGGTCCACCCACTCGAGAATATTTTCGATATTGGTATTGATGGTGGTGATCTGTCGCTGCCTTTGGACTCGTTTTGTTGAGTAGATTTTTTGGTCTCGGATAATTCGACCATGCGACTATGCCAGGACATGTTGCTCACAACTCTAGCACTCAACAAGCGAATTTGCGGTGATGGTGACATTTAATATCCAGATAGGACCAAATCCTGAACTACAGCGCCAATCTTCTTGGTAAAACCCGCAGCCTCGGTCTTTGCTGCATTAAACTCGATCAGTTCCACCCACTTCAGAATATTTTCGATATTGGTATTGATGGTGGTGATCTGTCGCTGCCTTTGGATTCGTTTTGTTGAGTAGATTGTTTGGTCTCAGCTAATTCGACCATATGACTGTGCCAGGACATGTTGCTCACAACCCTAGCACTCAACAAGCGAATTTGCGGTGATGGTGACATTTAATATCCAGATAGGACCAAATCCTGAACTACAGCGCCAGTATTCTTTGTAAAACCCGCAGTCTCGGTCTTTGCTGCATTAAACTCGATCAGTTCCACCCACTCCAGAATATTTTCGATATTGGTATTGATGGTGGTGATCTGTCGCTCCCTTTGGACTCGTTGTGTTGAGTACATCGTCGATCTACAAGAGAAAATTAATAGGTGACAAGATGCATCCCTGTAGAACACCAGAGTTGACTTACTGAGGTGTGTTCTTGATGGATCGTTTCACAAACCGTACGATATTAATTTATTTACAATGTCGACATGCCAAACCTTGTCAAAAGCCTTCGATATATCCAGTGAAATTGCTATGGATTCCCCATATTTCTCTATAGCTTCAGTCCATACGTTGGTGACATATTCAAGGAGATCGGGTTGATGTTTGATGCTGATGTTAGTAAACTCAAGATATCTTAAGATTGGATGGTAAACAACTTTCTATGTTGAACTAGAGGCCAGACAGACTTAACCAAGAAAGGAAAAGTACCAACATAAAAACAAAAGAGGACGAAATTATTTTGTTACAAAATTGATTTACCCAGAATTTTATTGTGAAGGAAACTGTTCGGTAAATTGTTTGCAAAACGTTTCCAATCAAGTACTGGTGGAGTGAATATGTTGAAGGAAAAATATTAAAACGTTTTAAAATAAAAAGAAAACAATTATTATACTTTGGTTTATATAAATGCTTGTTTTTTTATTTTCAGTTCTCAGTAATCCCCATGGAGGTGGAGGTAGTCATTCTTCCAACGGTACTAATTACGACCTTTGTGGAGCAAATTTCTGTGTTAACACCATTAATAATAACGAGAATTTGGAAAGGCCAGACGATAAAGAAATTTACGAAATTTCGATGATATACTTGGCGTGTATCATAGCAGCCGTCACACTTATTGCATTGATCGTGGATCCACTTACAAGGTAAGATGGTAGTTTATTTATTTTTAATTTAACACTAGGTATTCTGAACTAGTTACAATTCATTAAATTATACACTGAGATTTAAAACTACATTTATCTAATTCTTAACTTATTAGTTTATTTAAACACGCCGTGACTTGTCGATCCCAATGTGTTCGGGTAGACAACAGATCATTTACTGACTTCCGCTGCTAAACAAGCACGCATTTATATCAGAAAGTATTTTCTAGAATACTGGAAAGTAAACAAATAAATAAAAAGGTTGAATTAGTTGTGTTGTGTTGAAATTAAAGTGTATGGAAGCTCTAAGTCTTTATGTACATTTAGTATACTTATCTCATCGTTTATCAATGAAAATAGACATTTTGCGTAGACGTACTGACTCAAACCAGTGTAGAATGGGACTCAGTAGGAGTAGAATCCGAGTTGATATTAATATGATTTTTTCCAAATTCAATTTGACCATAAAACGAATTATGCAGTTTTAATTCGGTCTTAAGAATAAGATTTCCGAATTAAAGTCTCATTGTTCACAAAAAATAACTTTGCTGTGTTTAAAAAATGACTTTTCCTGAATTTAATTTAGTCAAGACAATAATTTTACGGGTCCAATTTTGTAAAAAAATGGGTTTCCAAATCAAAGGATTATTTAATGAAAAAAAAAACCTGTCTAATTTGATCAAAAATGGGCTTTTCCAAGTCAAAAGTTGTCAAAAAAAAACGTTTAAAAGTTTAAATTTGTCAAAAATGATTCAAACTGTAAATCGTATTGAAAAAATCCTTTAAAAGTCTAATTTGGTGGAAAGAATGTGTTTTCCAAGTACAAATTTATCAAAAAACACCTGTAACTATGCCAAAAAAGGTATTTTCGTAATTAATTAGATCAAAAAATCAGGTACAATTTTGATAAAAAAGACTTTTTTACATCAAGTCTCATTTTGACTCCTAAAATGACTTTTACACGTTAAATTTTGTCTTAAAGGGCTTTTCAGAGTATAATTTAAATAAAAAATTTAAAAGAAAAAGCTTTTAAAAGTTTAATTATGTCAAAATTTGCCAGAAAATTGAGTTTTTCAAGTGAAATATTGATAAAAAAGATTTTTTTACATCAAGTCTCACTTTGACTCCAAAAATGACTTTTCCACGTTAAATTTGGTCTTAAAGGGCTTTTCAAAGTCTAATTTAAATAAAAAATTTAAAAGAAAAGGCCATTCAAAGTTTAATTATGTCAAAATTTGCCAGAAAATTGAGTTTTCCATGTCGAAATTTGATAAAAAAGACTTTTTTACACCAAGTCTCACTTTGACTCCAAAAATGACTTTTCCACGTTAAATTTGGTCTTAAAGGGCTTTTCAAAGTCTAATTTAAATAAAAAATTTAAAAGAAAAGGCCATTCAAAGTTTAATTATGTCAAAATTTGCCAGAAAATTGAGTTTTCCATGTCGAAATTTGATAAAAAAGACTTTTTTACACCAAGTCTCACTTTGACTCCAAAAATGACTTTTCCACGTTAAATTTGGTCTTAAAGGGCTTTTCAAAGTCTAATTTAAATAAAAAATTTAAAAGAAAAGGCCATTCAAAGTTTAATTATGTCAAAATTTGCCAGAAAATTGAGTTTTCCATGTCGAAATTTGATAAAAAAGACTTTTTTACACCAAGTCTCACTTTGACTCCAAAAATGACTTTTCCACGTTAAATTTGGTCTTAAAGGGCTTTTCAAAGTCTAATTTAAATAAAAAATTTAAAAGAAAAGGCCATTCAAAGTTTAATTATGTCAAAATTTGCCAGAAAATTGAGTTTTCCATGTCGAAATTTGATAAAAAAGACTTTTTTACACCAAGTCTCACTTTGACTCCAAAAATGACTTTTCCACGTTAAATTTGGTCTTAAAGGGCTTTTCAAAGTCTAATTTAAATAAAAAATTTAAAAGAAAAGGCCATTCAAAGTTTAATTATGTCAAAATTTGCCAGAAAATTGAGTTTTCCATGTCGAAATTTGATAAAAAAGACTTTTTTACACCAAGTCTCACTTTGACTCCAAAAATGACTTTTCCACGTTAAATTTGGTCTTAAAGGGCTTTTCAAAGTCTAATTTAAATAAAAAATTTAAAAGAAAAGGCCATTCAAAGTTTAATTATGTCAAAATTTGCCAGAAAATTGAGTTTTCCATGTCGAAATTTGATAAAAAAGACTTTTTTACACCAAGTCTCACTTTGACTCCAAAAATGACTTTTCCACGTTAAATTTGGTCTTAAAGGGCTTTTCAAAGTCTAATTTAAATAAAAAATTTAAAAGAAAAGGCCATTCAAAGTTTAATTATGTCAAAATTTGCCAGAAAATTGAGTTTTCCATGTCGAAATTTGATAAAAAAGACTTTTTTACACCAAGTCTCACTTTGACTCCAAAAATGACTTTTCCACGTTAAATTTGGTCTTAAAGGGCTTTTCAAAGTCTAATTTAAATAAAAAATTTAAAAGAAAAGGCCATTCAAAGTTTAATTATGTCAAAATTTGCCAGAAAATTGAGTTTTCCATGTCGAAATTTGATAAAAAAGACTTTTTTACACCAAGTCTCACTTTGAATCCAAAAATAACTTTTCCACGTTAAATTTTGTCTTAAAGGATTTTTCAAAGTCTAATTAAGTGAAAAATTTAAAAGAAAAGGCCTTTCAAAGTTTAATTATGTCAAAATTTGGCCAGAAAATTGAGTTTCCCATGTTGAATTTTGATAAAAAACATTTTTTTACACCAAGTCTCACTTTGACTCCAAAAAAGACTTTTCCACGTTGAATTTTGTCTTAAAGGGCTTTTCAAAGTCCAATTTGAAAAAAAAATTGAGAGAAAAGGCCATTCAAAGTTTCATTGTATCAAAATTTGGCCAGAAAATTGAGTTTTCCATGTCGAAATTTGATAAAAACGAGATTTTTCTAGTCCAATTCTCATTATCCCTCTAAAAATGACTTGCCTCTATTAAATTCTATCAAAAAACGCTTATTATATCAAAAAATTGCTTTGTCATGTTAAATTTGTTAAAATCAGGTATCTCTAAGTGTAATTTGACCGAAAAAGACTTTTCCAAATCCAATTTTGTCAAAAAATGGCTCAAATATTAACTTAACCTATAACTTATTAACGTTTCTTCAAATTATATCGACAGTTCTTTTTATATATTTGATATCAAACTGAAATTTATCGATTCTTTGTACATACAAGTTATATGAATAATTTATAATATTATTAAACAGAAAACAATGTGGCATTAAAAGTAAATGATACATCTAATGTTTAATGTCGTGAAACAAACACAAATTGTTAGCTTCATTATTAAATTCCACTTATCTGTAATTATAAACTCGAAGGCTTCAGAAGCCTTTAAGTGTCGTCTAAAACACAATAAAATTACAATATAAACACAATAATGTGTCGTAATAATAAATTCAGCCTCAATGAAACCTCAGATGAGGCCATAAAAAAAAGTAATATCTAAATAATAAATTATAGAAGATATTATTAAAAAACATATGTTGAATTTTTATTAAGTTTGACGCCAGTATTAAATTACAACGTCAAGATATTAACTTTGTTATTGAAAAAATGAAATTTCCAATTTTAAAGATTAATATGATGACTTTTCCACGTTAAATTTTGCCTTAAAGGGGCTTTTCGAAGTCTAATTTGAACAAAAATTTTAATAGAAAAGGCCTTTCAAAGTTCAATTACGTCAAAATTTGGCCAGAAAATTGAGTTTTCCAAGTCAAATTTTGATAAAAAAGATTTTTTTACATCAAGTCTCACTTTGACTCCATAAATTACTTTTCCACGTTAAATTCTATCTTAAAGGGCTTTTCAAAGTCTAATTTGAATAAAATATTTAAAAGAAAAGGCCTTTCAAAGTTTAATTACGTCAAAATTTGGCCAGAAAATTGAGTTTTCCAAGTCAAATTTTGATAAAAAAGATTTTTTTACATCAAGTCTCACTTTGACTCCATAAATTACTTTTCCACGTTAAATTCTATCTTAAAGGGCTTTTCAAAGTCTAATTTGAATAAAATATTTAAAAGAAAAGGCCTTTCAAAGTTTAATTACGTCAAAATTTGGCCAGAAAATTGAGTTTTCCAAGTCAAATTTTGATAAAAAAGATTTTTTTACATCAAGTCTCACTTTGACTCCATAAATTACTTTTCCACGTTAAATTCTATCTTAAAGGGCTTTTCAAAGTCTAATTTGAATAAAATATTTAAAAGAAAAGGCCTTTCAAAGTTTAATTACGTCAAAATTTGGCCAGAAAATTGAGTTTTCCAAGTCAAATTTTGATAAAAAAGATTTTTTTACATCAAGTCTCACTTTGACTCCATAAATTACTTTTCCACGTTAAATTCTATCTTAAAGGGCTTTTCAAAGTCTAATTTGAATAAAATATTTAAAAGAAAAGGCCTTTCAAAGTTTAATTACGTCAAAATTTGGCCAGAAAATTGAGTTTTCCAAGTCAAATTTTGATAAAAAAGATTTTTTTACATCAAGTCTCACTTTGACTCCATAAATTACTTTTCCACGTTAAATTCTATCTTAAAGGGCTTTTCAAAGTCTAATTTGAATAAAATATTTAAAAGAAAAGGCCTTTCAAAGTTCAATTATGTCAAAATTTGGCCAGAAAATTGAGTTTCCCATGTTGAATTTTGATAAAAAAGACTTTTTTACATCAAGTCTCACCTTGACTCCAAAAATGACTTTTCCACGTTAAATTTTGCCTTAAAGGACTTTTTAAAGTTTAATTTAAATAAAAAATTTAAAAGAAACGGCCTTTCAAAGTTTAATTACGTCAAAATTTGGCCAGAAAATTGAGTTTCCCATGTTGAATTTTGATAAAAAAGACTTTTTTACATCAAGTCTCACCTTGACTCCAAAAATGACTTTTCCACGTTAAATTTTGCCTTAAAGGACTTTTTAAAGTTTAATTTAAAAGAAACGGCCTTTCAAAGTTTAATTACGTCAAAATTTGGCCAGAAAATTGAGTTTCCCATGTTGAATTTTGATAAAAAAGACTTTTTACACCAAGTCTCACTTTGAATCCAAAAATGACTTTTCCACGTTAAATTTTGTCTTAAAGGGGCTTTTCAAAGTCTAATTTGAACAAAAATTTTAATAGAAAAGGCCTTTCAAAGTTTAATTACGTCAAAATTTGGCCAGAAAATTGTTTTTCATGTCGAAATTTGATAAAAAAGACTTTTTTACACCAAGTCTCACTTTGAATCCAAAAATAACTTTTCCACGTTAAATTTTGTCTTAAAGGATTTTTCAAAGTCTAATTAAAAAAAAATTTAAAAGAAACGGCCTTTCAAAGTTTAATTATGTCAAAATTTGGCCAGAAGAATGAGGTTTCCAAGTCAAATTTTGATAAAAAACATTTTTTTACACCAAGTCTCACTTTGACTCCAAAAATAACTTTTCCACGTTAAATTTTGTCTTAAAGGATTTTTCAAAGTCTAATTAAAAAAAAATTTAAAAGAAACGGCCTTTCAAAGTTTAATTATGTCAAAATTTGGCCAGAAGAATGAGGTTTCCAAGTCAAATTTTGATAAAAAACATTTTTTTACACCAAGTCTCACTTTGACTCCAAAAAAGACTTTTCCACGTTGAATTTTGTCTTAAAGGGCTTTTCAAAGTCTAATTTAAATAAAAAATTGAAAAGAAAAGGCTTTTCAAAGTTTAATTATGTCTCATTTTGACTTCAAAATGACTCCATATGTTGAATTTTTATTAAGTTTGAGCCAGTATTAAATTACAATTTCAAGATATTAACTTTGCTGTTAAAAAAGAAATTTCCAATTTTAAAGATTAATATAATGATTGTCTTCTTTATTATTCTCATTACAAATACTTCCAAAATATTTAATATCGAATTGTAACGGTCATTCAACGGGTTCTTTGACTCGAAAAACCTGCTTTTGACAGAATCAAAGGCTGCTAACGTATTTTAGAACCTTCAGAACAACGCATTGATACACGTAATCGCTTTGTACTTTCGAAGGTTGCCAGGCAAGGACGCGTACTTCTTTGGAATGTCTTCAATTACTTTTAAACAACGTTTTTAGAATAGATCCGACCGGTTTTTTAAGTATACACGTTGCGAAACTGTTTGAAATGATATAAAACGAAGAATTTGGTATTTTTATCGATGTGCTAAAATTATACAAGCGACCACTTTTACATAACAAAATGTATTGTTTACTCGAAAAAAATAAACTTTTCCCAAAAGCAAAATTTACGTGAAACAGCTGTTAGTGAAAGCAAAAATATAATAATTCATATGCCGCTCATGGTCATAAATATTTTATTCGTTTTTTCTTCTTATTTGGTTTCGACGTCTCCTTGATTTGAACAAAAAAGGCTTTCCAAAGTCTAGTTTTGTCAAAATTTGATCAGAGAAAAGTTTTTCTATTAGTTAAAATTGATCAAAAAAGGAATTCCAAGGCTTTTCAAATAGTTTTCAACTCTAATTGTGTGAAAAATATATAAAAAGGAACTTTCAAAATCTAATTTCAACAAAAAAGGTTTTCCAAAGTTTAATTATGTCAAAAAGTGGCTTTCCAATGTTAAATTTGATCATAAAGATGATTTTCCAAGTATAATTTCAATGGAGAAGACTTTTCAAAGTCTAAATATGTCAGAAGATAGTTTTCGCATGATGAATTTGATGAAAAAGAGACTTTTCAGGGCATTTCAAAGTCTGTATTAGGGAAGATAGTTTTCCCATGATGAATTTGATAAAAAAGAAACTTTTCCACTTCTAATGTTGACAGAAAATATTTTTCAATGTCAAATTATATCAAAAAATAATTTTATGAGACTTCTCCTGGATTTGATCAAAAATTTTCAGTCATTTCCTTCACTTTAGCCGACCAATAGGAAACCAAATTCTGATTTTTTATGCAGAACATTCAATTACACGATTCTGCTGAAACAGTTAATATTGTTTCCAGTTCATTTAAAAGAATCGAACTCTAAAAGAATATAAAACGATTACCGATTCATTTGGGGTTATTAAAAACAGCAAAGGGAATATTGAATCGACCAAGATCGTTTCGATGTTAGTGCTTTTCGTATGAAGCCACTTTTTTGACCAAAGTGACAGTCCATGTAATTGCACGGTCTAAAAAGATCACAAACCAGCTTTTTCACTAAAAAACAACAACTTAGCATTTGTTTTGGATCAAATTATGTTTAAATTTTGTTTGTTACGGGAAATACGACTCAAATCTCATCTCTAGTAACTATAATCCTTAATAAACCGTTATTTTATTGCCTTTTGTTTGATTTATTTGGGGCACACACTTTTCACTATTATAGTTATTTGATTTTTTCTACGCCCATATCTGTAAATGTCAAAAATCGCACTGTCAACATTCCATGTAAATGACATTTCTCATAAGATCTCATAACATACTTGTGCGTTTTGAGAAGAAAACTTAAACTTCTTGGTTCAATTAAATTGAAAATTTAGTCAATTAAAAAACAAAAAAACTTTTAGCATTAGCGAAATATATTCAGGATTGAAAGAGTGATGCCCCTAAATGTAGGCAGCACATTATGCAATTTCTTTAAAAATAGTAAGTAGTATGTATGAATGGGCGTAGAAAAAGTATAGTACGTTACTCATGAAATTTTTCACTTCGTACGTAACTCTTACAACTCTTGTTACGTAATATACTATTAATTATATGTGAAATGCTGTAGCAAATTTGTTAAATGTATTTAATATAGGGTGTTGATTTTTAGTGAAAAACTCCGTACGTTTTTAAGCAAAATTACGACTTAAAAAATAATATAAAATGGACAAAATGGAGCTTTGTAAATAGTGTAAAATTACAGATCAATTTCCGCGAATTTCGTCACACCCTTGAAGCGTTTTTTATTAACGATAATGTCTGGTAGACATTAAATTAATTATGTAATGGAGGACGTAGGTATCTTATCTATGTTGCCCGTATATAAGTATAAGTTAGTGTTAGAATTCAGGTCACGCCGTTTTCACAAACTATTCCATCGTCTAATATGGCTTTCATTTTGCATAGTAACCTTCTAGTTGCATTACGTTAAATTATCTGTTTATAATCGTTTATTAAAACTGTTGAACCAAAAATATTATAATAATAGTTATTTTGTTATGAAAGTCTGGTTTCTTAATAGAGAAATACCGACGTAACTTCTAAGGAATGTGTTTAGAATTAATAGGCATTAAATAATTTCGTAAATCGGAAGTTCCTGTTTATTTTTACAATATCTAGAATTTAAATTGCTTATAATCATTATAAAACTCAATTTAAATCAGCGTTCTGTATAAATTATTATTGAAAATTAATTAAACAAAACCACCTTTTCTATTAACACAAATATAGATACTTCACTTCATTTTCAGAAAAACAATAAATTTGACATCAGTTTCAATCGTTCAGTAGTTATCTGTAATCATATGTCGAATATAGTGTATAACACCACCGAGAGATGTCGTACTCGTTAGTTGATATTTGTCAACTTAAAAGAAATACGATAAGCTGCGCCTGGCTGTCGAGAATGATTTTAAAAAGTTATATTTTCATCGACAAGTTTTTATAACATCTACTTAACTAAAAAATACCTTTAAAACCAATTATGAACTGATTCTATGAGGGAATAATTAGACATTTAACCTAATTCATAATAAGGCTAAAAGATGTCACACTGGTTAGTTTATATTCACTCAATGAACATTTAGAAATGTTATTAATATGCTAACCATCATCAATTTATTAAAAATATTTCGAAATTTTGAGGTTTATTAACAATTCTTTTTAACGTAAATGTTCTAAAAAAATACCATTAATGTGAAGGAAGGAAATAAGTACCTGTAATATCTGTAAGTAGTATTTAGTAATATCACGCAGAGATTTCGCTATAATCTATTAATAATCTAATTTATTAGCGATACGATATTCACTACCTCCTTTTAGAAATAGGTTGAAAACGTATAAATCCGTAAATTCTTCAACTATGAAATTATAAATAGACATTAAAATTAGTTGATGATATTACCGTGAGATGGCGCGTTCAATTCATTCTCCCATTTTTCCTAAACGTGTATTTATTTATTAATTGTAATAGTTATAAAAGAGTTGTTAATTAAATAAATATTAATATTACCAAAGAAAAATATCCATTTACAGAATGATATATTTAATAACTTCCAATACTGCTGCGTTCATCTAGCTGATGACGTGAAATTTTCTCGTACTATTTCGATTGTTGCCAAACGTCAAGTGTAAGATAAAACAACTGTGTAAAAGTCTGTTGTAAACAGTCTAATAACGATTGAATTAAATTAAGTAGTTCGATAAACTTTACTGAAACTTTGTTTGTTGATTTATTTAATGAAAGTTAACGAGCTCATCAAGTTTATCCCAAACACTTGATATTATGTTGAATGATGTTTTCGTTATCTTTTCGTTTTATTTTCCTGTTTTCAATTAACGAATATGATCGTGAGAAAACACATTATTAGAAACACCTGCCAACTTAAAAGGCGGTATCAACCTGTGGACCGATCAAGACCAAATATTTTAAAGTAGGTCATCGTGTTTGTTTATTATAATGAATTTACATAAATAATTTTTGCAAACTTTCAAGTGTCAAACATGTCTAATTTTCAATTGATGGTCAGATTATGAAAGGGGTCATACCGGATGTTGTTAAATCCGATTAAAACTTCATTATCAGTAGCGGAGAAAAAAAATTTGTCTAATTTCCCAATTTTCTTCCCTATAAGTATTTATAGGTTATATTTGATGCAAAGTGTCAATGTCAATTTTAATTAATAAGAAAAAGATATTCCAAAAATTATAAATCGCTAAATGGCAGACATTCCAATCAGAAACCAGCTGATACTGACTTTACCCGAACACTTCGAACGTCAACGACGGCGATGAAATTGAAAGAAAACCGAATTTCTTCAATTGACTTTATTTCTAGAATTTGTTTTTGTTGCAATTGCAATTTTGTGATTTAATTTATATTTTAATAACTCTTTCAAACATTTTGAATGAATTTTAAACGATAAGCAAAATCATGGACGTAAAGGGGCGTGTAGTGGTTACATTACTATGGGGGTGGTTATTTATACAGCCACTACATTCTGTTTAAATTTGGCGAGCTACGCCTACAATTGGTGCGACTTTCTGATTGGTCTGTAATGTGTGCCATTTAGCGCATGCTCATTTTGAAGGTGGATTTACGTAGGTGACGCAAAGTCGAGTAAATTTTGTATTTTTGGTTTAGAGCCCTAGATGGGTCTGCTTACATAGTTAAAACAATTTTATATTAATAGTGAAGTTTTCGTTTTGTTTGTTATTTCTATTATCATTGTGCATATAAATGTTATCAATTACATTGTGCTAAATTTGTATTATTTGTTTAAAATCCATAATTTTAATGAATATCGGGATAATTTGTTTGACGAAGTTGCATTTAATGTCATAACCTTATAAATATTTTTACAAAATGGCTGCTGGATATAAACAAAACAAAAATAACCTAACCTAACCAACAAATTCTGGTGTACCATGCCAGAATTTAACGTTCTAAGCTGCTCTAATGGAACGGTGATGAAATGTCAAATTATTATTAAGTTTTAGACTTCAAATTGCATTCAATTTACATTTACATAAACATGGATGATTTTCGTCGATTTTTTATCGACAGCTTAAAATTTCTATTTTTTCGTTGTCTAAAAACTAAATTACAATTCTCGAACGATTAATTGATATCACATAAATACTTTATCCTGTTTAGTTGATTTTCGTATTTGCAATTAATTGTAGGTATTACACTTATTTAATTATTGTTTTTTTTACATCAATTGCACTTTTTAACTACTTTGCAACTCATAATTATAATTACAAATGAAATAAGAAAATTTTAATACATTATTCAACTGAAAAAGTGAAAGGGGAAGTGTAAAAGCTTTTTAGGTAAATATAGTATGAAATATCGCAATTAAATGCACGTATTTTTCACTTTTATAAAATTATTGTAGTAAATTAGAAAGTTGTACCTTTGAAATAACATTTTTCTCCTTTCTATAGAAACAGTTTGCGATAAAGTGATAGTGACTCATGTTTCCGAACAAACCAACATTCAACAAGATGTCGGAATGTTTTAAAACACAAACCAGAAATATATATTCTATATGTTTGTTATTTTATATAATATTTTGTCATGTTAGAGCCCCACCTTGTTGGCATATCTTTGCACGACCTTCAAGTGATTCAATTATCATTCTTTTACCTGTTTCTCGGTAAGGTAAGTCTCGAGAAAATTATTACCTCACGTTACACGTTACCAAGAGATTGTATATTATACAAGTTGCTTTCAAAAACACGAAGAAACAACAAAAACAAATAAACGGACTCGTTAGTTTTCCGAATTCAATCGTAGTCGCACTCCGCTACGGGATAAATTTCGTGAAGGTCATCAAAAATTGACTGTTGTACCAGATTGAAGCATGAAAAAATTCAATTTCGGTGCTTCAATCACGTCTATAAGATCGTGACAGGCGACTGATCATAGATCTATGTATATGAACCGGAAACTAAACAAAAATCGACTGTATGGGTCTGTCAAATCGAGCCTAATCAAACAAAAGTTGTTCCGAGCAAATGATCGCCCGGTTTTTTGAAATAACCGGACTGTTGTACCAGATTGAAGCATTAAAAAATTCAATTTCGGTGCTTCAATCACGTCTATAAGATCGTGACAGGCGACTGATCATAGATCTATGTATATGAACCGGAAACTAAATAAAAATCGACTGTATGGGTCTGTCAAGTCGAGCCAAATCAAACAAAAGTTGTTCCGAGCAAATGATCGCCCGGTTTTTTTGAAATAACCGCACTGTTGTACCAGATTGAAGCATGAAAAAATTCAATTTCGGTGCTTCAATCACGTCTATAAGATCGTGACAGGCGACTGATCATAGATCTATGTATATGAACCGGAAACTAAATAAAAATCGACTGTATGGGTCTGTCAAGTCGAGCCAAATCAAACAAAAGTTGTTCCGAGCAAATGATCGCCCGGTTTTTTTGAAATAACCGGACTGTTGTACCAGATTGAAGCATTAAAAAATTCAATTTCGGTGCTTCAATCACGTCTATAAGATCCTGACAGGCGACTGATCATAGATCTATGTATATGAACCGGAAACTAAATAAAAATCGACTGTATGGGTCTGTCAAGTCGAGCCAAATCAAACAAAAGTTGTTCCGAGCAAATGATCGCCCGGTTTTTTTGAAATAACCGTACTGTTGTACCAGATTGAAGCATGAAAAAATTCAATTTCGGTGCTTCAATCACGTCTATAAAATCGTGACAGGCGACTGATCATAGATCTATGTATATGAACCGGAAACTAAATAAAAATCGACTGTATGGGTCTGTCAAGTCGAGCCAAATCAAACAAAAGTTGTTCCGAGCAAATGATCGCCCGGTTTTTTTGAAATAACCGTACTGTTGTACCAGATTGAAGCATGAAAAAATTCAATTTCGGTGCTTCAATCACGTCTATAAAATCGTGACAGGCGACTGATCATAGATCTATGTATATGAACCGGAAACTAAATAAAAATCGACTGTATAGGTCTGTCAAGTCGAGCCAAATCAAACAAAAGTTATTCCGAGCAAATAATCGCCGGTTTTTTTTAAATAACCGCACTGTTGTACCAGATTGAAGCATGAAAAAATTCAATTTCGGTGCTTCAATCACGTCTATAAGATCGTGACAGGCGACTGATCATAGATCTATGTATATGAACCGGAAACTAAATAAAAATCGACTGTATGGGTCTGTCAAGTCGAGCCAAATCAAACAAAAGTTGTTCCGAGCAAATGATCGCCCGGTTTTTTTGAAATAACCGGACTGTTGTACCAGATTGAAGCATGAAAAAATTCAATTTCGGTGCTTCAATCACGTCTATAAGATCGTGACAGGCGACTGATCATAGATCTATGTATATGAACCGGAAACTAAACAAAAATCGACTGTATGGGTCTGTCAAGTCGAGCCAAATCAAACAAAAGTTGTTCCGAGCAAATAATCGCCGGTTTTTTTGAAATAACCGGACTGTTGTACCAGATTGAAGCATGAAAAAATTCAATTTCGGTGCTTCAATCACGTCTATAAGATCGTGACAGGCGACTGATCATAGATCTATGTATATGAACCGGAAACTAAACAAAAATCGACTGTATGGGTCTGTCAAGTCGAGCCAAATCAAACAAAAGTTATTCCGAGCAAATAATCGCCGGTTTTTTTTAAATAACCGCACTGTTGTACCAGATTGAAGCATGAAAAAATTCAATTTCGGTGCTTCAATCACGTCTATAAGATCGTGACAGGCGACTGATCATAGATCTATGTATATGAACCGGAAACTAAATAAAAATCGACTGTATGGGTCTGTCAAGTCGAGCCAAATCAAACAAAAGTTGTTCCGAGCAAATGATCGCCCGGTTTTTTTGAAATAACCGGACTGTTGTACCAGATTGAAGCATTAAAAAATTCAATTTCGGTGCTTCAATCACGTCTATAAGATCCTGACAGGCGACTGATCATAGATCTATGTATATGAACCGGAAACTAAATAAAAATCGACTGTATGGGTCTGTCAAGTCGAGCCAAATCAAACAAAAGTTGTTCCGAGCAAATGATCGCCCGGTTTTTTTGAAATAACCGTACTGTTGTACCAGATTGAAGCATGAAAAAATTCAATTTCGGTGCTTCAATCACGTCTATAAGATCGTGACAGGCGACTGATCATAGATCTATGTATATGAACCGGAAACTAAATAAAAATCGACTGTATGGGTCTGTCAAGTCGAGCCAAATCAAACAAAAGTTGTTCCGAGCAAATAATCGCCGGTTTTTTTGAAATAACCGGACTGTTGTACCAGATTGAAGCATGAAAAAATTCAATTTCGGTGCTTCAATCACGTCTATAAGATCGTGACAGGCGACTGATCATAGATCTATGTATATGAACCGGAAACTAAATAAAAATCGACTGTATGGGTCTGTCAAGTCGAGCCAAATCAAACAAAAGTTGTTCCGAGCAAATGATCGCCCGGTTTTTTTGAAATAACCGCACTGTTGTACCAGATTGAAGCATGAAAAAATTCAATTTCGGTGCTTCAATCACGTCTATAAGATCGTGACAGGCGACTGATCATAGATCTATGTATATGAACCGGAAACTAAATAAAAATCGACTGTATGGGTCTGTCAAGTCGAGCCAAATCAAACAAAAGTTGTTCCGAGCAAATGATCGCCCGGTTTTTTTGAAATAACCGGACTGTTGTACCAGATTGAAGCATTAAAAAATTCAATTTCGGTGCTTCAATCACGTCTATAAGATCCTGACAGGCGACTGATCATAGATCTATGTATATGAACCGGAAACTAAATAAAAATCGACTGTATGGGTCTGTCAAGTCGAGCCAAATCAAACAAAATTTGTTCCGAGCAAATGATCGCCCGGTTTTTTTGAAATAACCGTACTGTTGTACCAGATTGAAGCATGAAAAAATTCAATTTCGGTGCTTCAATCACGTCTATAAGATCGTGACAGGCGACTGATCATAGATCTATGTATATGAACCGGAAACTAAATAAAAATCGACTGTATGGGTCTGTCAAGTCGAGCCAAATCAAACAAAAGTTGTTCCGAGCAAATAATCGCCGGTTTTTTTGAAATAACCGGACTGTTGTACCAGATTGAAGCATGAAAAAATTCAATTTCGGTGCTTCAATCACGTCTATAAGATCGTGACAGGCGACTGATCATAGATCTATGTATATGAACCGGAAACTAAACAAAAATCGACTGTATGGGTCTGTCAAGTCGAGCCTAATCAAACAAAAGTTGTTCCGAGCAAATAATCGCCGGGTTTTTTGAAATAACTGGACCTGCAGCCATCGTTCCATTAAAGCAACGTAGAACGGTCGATTCTGGATGGTACACCAGAATTTGTTGGCCACAAGTGTCATTCTCCAACACGACAATGTTTTAAGTTTAAGTACAAACGTTTTTGAACAGTCAAAATAGTCAAGAAAACCGAAAAAAGTTACATAAATATCCAATAGAAAGTTTTCAGTCCCTTTGAATGATTATTATCTTATTAAAAACTATAGTAGCGAGTTAAAATATAAAAAAAGAAGGTCGTTGATTAATTTCCGGATATTTTTCTTCGCTAATTGTTTCGCAAACGTCACAGTAGACCAAACGGCTATTCTTTCTTGTCTATTTTAAGTAGTGTTGAGGTCAAAGGACGTCTAGACGGTGCCACGTCTTATTATTATCAATTATTATTTATAAACATTCTTAAAAGTATCTAAATTATCATCAGAGACATATTTAAACATTTTATGATCTTTTTGTGAAGTGTACGAGTTGAACAATATATTTTTTGTTCATACCTCGTATATAATGGCATCAGATAATATGGTTACGACCCGATATAAAATTTGTTTATCAACTGCAGCGCTCAGGGCAGTTATAAATAAAGAAAATTAATATAATGCGTGGTTCTTGTACGAATACTTTTTTTTGTGGCGCCAAGGAAGTGCTGAATTCGCGCTTTCCAATGTTAACGAGAAAATTCTAATGAATGTGTAGATAATCAGTATTATTTTACTTAATAAATACCACAAACAGGTCCGGCGCAAGTTATATAGGTGAACTTCATTCCAAAAACCGTGTCAAGTTTACAAGGTCTGTTTCAATGTGTTTTAGTTAGAGGTCGTTCAAATTCGCCATCCTAAAATTTATTCAATGTCTTTCGTTTTAAATTTAACGCTGATTATACGGGTACAAAAACAGTTGTGATTTATATTTCTACAACTTTTTCTTTACCTACTACTATCTAAACCTGTTTAATGTTTTTTTGTATCTATAAAATTAATCGTAAATATTATCAAATATATTTGGTATACTAAAATTAAGGGTTTTCAAAGCCTGTAATCAGGATTACCAACTCCGGGCGACAAAAATCCCAGATACTGAATCAATCAATAAATATATATATATATATATATATATATATATATATATATATATATATATATATATATATATATATATATATATGTACATTGAAACGAAGTCTTTGCCAGCTAGATTATAAACGTTTTCGCAGTGGGATTGTGGCAACATTAAACACCAAAGTGTACTAACTCTAATATATTCCGAGCTTAAATAACTTAACTTAAATGAAGACGAATTAGAAACGTAAACTTATCAAAAGGCACCAAGAAATCTTCTTCATTTTGACATTAAATAGTTTAGAAAATGTTTTTTCAATAATCTATTAGTTAATTGGTTATATTCCAAGTACCAGTCATCGAATTTGTCTTCTCATCGAGGTATTGAACAATTAATCAGAAAATAATCTGAATAGCATTTATAATGTTGATAAAAGTTGCACGGCTCCACAATTTGGTTATTTATCTAATTAAACCTCTAAATTGTTGATGCAAACCGCACCAAACAGTTATTTTTTGTGGATGAAGTGTTTTTTCATTAAACACATGTGGATTTTCACCTCATATTTAGTTCATTGACTTATCCATTGAGCCAGAAATGAGCTTCGTCACACGAGATGATTTTGCGATGAAATTGATCAGCTTGGCGCTTCTTTTCCAGAGCTCAATTTCTGCAGTAAATTTTCAAGATTTGTCTAGGTTATGTCTACTGAATAAACTGACAGGAAAGGTGCGTTCACAAACTAAATACAAAAGTGTCAAGTCCCTATTGGAAAACCTATTAAGGCGATACAGGTAGCCGTTTTATTATAAGGGGTTGACTCCTATCGTTGCGTTCAAAATTTTGGACTCATTTTCAGCACTCGATTCAACTGCAGTTTGTGATTTAGATTTGTGATTTAGAAATGCAGTCTTTACCAACTAAAATTCTTCTTCCATGAAAATAACTGTTAAAAATGTACCTAAAAGAACCTTAACATTTAATCTAGTGTAGTTTGATTGGTACTAGTCTTTTTTGGCTTTATTTACAACCACTTTTACGTACGAATACATTTAACTTTTTGTTCCAGATACGGCGAGAAACAAGGTCGCAGAGCTAGCCAAGTTGAACTCACCGGAATCCAATTACTTTCGGCGACAGCTTACCAACTCAAAAAACCATATCAGCAATTCCTCATTCCGATAACGGTATGGATCGGTATGGAACAAGCGTTCATCGGTGCAGATTTTACGCAAGCTTACGTGTCCTGTGCTCTGGGTATTCCTTCCGTCGGTTACGTCATGATATGTTTCGGTTGCGTCAACGCAATTTGCAGTCTTCTATTTGGATCGATTATGAAATATATCGGTAGAGCGCCCATTATGGGTCTTGGATTTTTGGTACACGTCGGTTTGCAAACGTGGATGTTGTTATGGAGGCCGCATCCCGATACACCTTATCAGTTCTTCATGGCAGCTGGTTTGTGGGGCGTTGGAGATGCCGTTTGGCAAACGCAAGTTAACGGTGAGTTTAATTAACAGAAATATTCGAATTCCGTTGGTACTAGGTTAAATCCGACAATAATCCCGTGCACAACGCTCCTTCCGCCCTCGAATCATTCCCAAAGTGCTTGATACTTCCGTTAGGAACGGAAGTATCGAACGCTGTAGTTCAGTAAACCGGTTTCTCCAAGCAAGGAAGTTTTTTCTCATGGAGAACTGACTGAAATGTCGTCCACTTCCACAAATGGTGCAGGATTTGTGTTGTGTGAAGTTCGCGATGATAAACCGAGTAGAAGACCGTCTTAGATGTGGTCGCAAATTGTTTTAACAATGTTAGGGGGTAGGCAACTCTCTCTAGTCACAGGAGATGTAACGTGGATGTTTCATTATACTTTCGAAACAACAAACACTAAAGAAATTCAAACAGTTGACACAGTTGACAGGAAAGTTTATGGTGACTGTGTTTTGGGGGGACTCCTTCTCGATAACTCGCCAGAGAGGTTTTACAGCCCGGATTTAGGCTCCAGCGATTATCACCTCTTCCACAAGCCAAAGGAACGGTTCAAAAGTAATGGTGAATACCAAATATATTGAAAAATGGACAACCCTCGTAGATTTCAGCTCCTCTCGTCTCAAAAAGGTTTAGGAAATATTTTTAAATATAATTATTTGATCTAGAAATTTTTGTTTTGGCAAAATACAATTTGAATGCCAATAAATTTTTTAATTAGGGCTAATTTGACCGGACTATAAAATGTTTTTATATTAAATCATTTCTAAAAAAATTTCTACGTAACTGTGAATAGATGTATCAATAAATAATTATTGTGTAATTAATAAAAATTTACTTGGATAGTAACTATCAAACGATCGTTATCGGTTTAAACTAACCTTAACCGGTTTTCCAACATTAGAAAGTTCTCGATTATTTTGTAATTTTGAATGCGTATATACGGATTTTTAAAAAAAAACAGTATAGAAAAGGAAATATGTGATTTATCTGAAAGAAAGTTATATAAAAAAACAATCCAGAGAATGATTTTGGTCTCGGCTTCATATAGTAAATGACAAGTGACAAGTCTCAACAAGCTTTACAAAATGGAGGCTGTTTACAATGACACTTGTCCATCATTGCAGCATTTCCAAAATAAGTATTCTAAGAATCGTACACGAACATTTAAATAGTGCAAAAACAGTGTCGAATAGAAAGTTGTCCAAGACAAACTATAAGCTTTCCCATGTAAGAGCCCCCAGACTTGAACGACGGGGATTAGCTTGGAGCAACGTTGGGGAACCCGGACTTGGCAAACGAATAATGGCCGAAGTTTGGGTAACTTAGCCTAGACCATTCTATAGTCAGCCAGGCTTGACAGAACATATTCTGTCACCGGATTCATGCGCAGTTTGAAATTCTCGTCTGTGGTATGAATAAAGTACTTTCGGTATATATTTCTATGTTCGTGGATCAAAGATAACTAATTCTGAACGTTTTTTGATTACGTCCGATGTGTCCTCGGACCTAGGTTAGGATTTTCAACCTGGCACGTGCCATTTTTCTGATATTCATCACGTATTTGTTTTTCTACGTATTTGTAATTAAAAATGACTAGAATAAATCTCAATTATTCGGTAAGGTGATTATTGTACACATCTTATTCTCCTACATAGCTTGAATGTCAAATTAGACGTTCATAAAAGGTTCTGAACAATATTGAAACGTTCAGAATTTATTCGGAACGTGTTCAAATTTATTTCTGAAAACTGATCAGTAAGTAATGTCGTGTTGCACGTGCGGTTAAATATATATTTACATCCAATAGAACAATGTTAAATTAGTATGATAATTTTCATATTAATAACAAGATTTGGAATAATTATGTTGATCGTTAAAGCTAAAAGGTGAAAATAATCACAATTACGTTTCTTTGTCTTTTGTTTACAAACAATTAATCATCGGGTAATTAAGTGAAACTAAACAATCCTAATTTGTTTTGAAATATTAATGTTTTTTATAAAACAGTCACGATGGGAATTCCTATTACACTATTTTACGAAAATATACTAAAAGCATAACTTATATCATAATTATTTCGTTGAAACTTTAATTATATTAAAGTAATTGCTTTTAATCGATTATTTAATAAGATTTGAGGCTGAACGAGATAAAAATTCGGTACAAATACATCTTGTATAACCCACACGTCAATTATTACTTCGAATGCCATCTCGTGATGGTAATACAAACCTCGTATGATATTTTAATTGATCGAATTTGGATGTTAATTAATCACGCGAAAACTTTTCGACGAAAAATAAATGGAATTTGTCAACAGTTTATTACAGATGACTCAATCAATGGCCATGGCCAAAGATGTGAACTAAATTTTGCTATATTATATAGGACAGACAACTGAATATTTAGAAAATAGATCAACGAGTCGTAAATACATTAAAGCATATAATAAACCATCTTTTTAAAACAGAGTATAAAATATCATATAGAGAATTTTAAAATTTTTTTCAAATACATAAGAATTCTTAATTTATAAATTCAATGTACGAGGCTTATCCATAAAATAAGGTACCCAAAGAATGTTCACAATGAAAAGCGTGTTTATTGGCTTAGGTATGTTTGGAAAACTTAGATTTTTCGACATAACCGCCGTTAAAATCAATGAAACCCAAGGTATCGTTGCCGTTGCATTTTCGTATCCTTTGCACAAACCTTGGGATATCCTAAGCTGTCTCTCGAAATTTTGTCATCTCGCTATGATCCCGGACTGATCTTTCAGCATTGATTATTCTATTTTCGCAATCACTTCGCCGGCCAGAACGTCGTTCGTCATGGAAATCTGTACGTCCTTCTTTGAATTCATCTTTTTCTGATTCCAAGACAAATAAACGTTGTAGATAACTCGCTGGGGCGGGAATTGGGAGAAAGGGGGCCAAGCTACATGCCAATCTCGCAAAATTGTGTCTAACACCGTTTCTATCATCCGTAGCTTCTTGGTAACCCTATTTTATGAACAACCCACGTACATTAAATTAGTTTAATTGATAATTTTTCATTTTGGTATATCGAATTTTGGATATTTGTTGATAATTTGATAATTAATGTTAAAAAGTATGGTTAGATATGTATAAAAATAGAATTAATTTGTCTTTTTTTTTCATTGTTGCTAAAATATATCTGCTATTTAATTTTGTCTCGATTTTGCTAATCTATTTTCTTCAATAAGTGGTTTCTAATGGTTATTAATTTTTTCTAATTACTTTTCTATTCTTTTTATTAGTTTTATCATTTTCTTACACAATTGTTTCTTAATGTATTCATCACATTTTTAATTCCCTTAAATATTTCTCCAATTTCTTCTTTAAACTTTTCATTTTCTTCAATAATATCATCTTAATATGTTTCATAATGTATTTCATATTAATGTTTCAATACATAGTTAACAACCCTCGTATATGAATCAAACAACATTCTTACTTGTATTTCGAGATGTATTAACGTAAATTTCCAATTGTTGTTTAATGAATCAGAGTAGTATTACGAAATTTACTGGAAATAATTAATATAACAATGATTTTAATTATTGTCAATTACAGAAGAAAAGGTAATCAAATTTAACAACATTTAACCTTAACCTAACAAAGAACAATTCCAAGGAATATTCCAATATTGTGAAAAGTAACATTTATAAACAGTTTCTATACACCAATCAAAGCAGAGAAAAAGTTTTCTTATATCAGAGCCATTCCCGAAATCTCCATATACCATAAAATAATATTCCTAAGTCTTAATTTCTTTTATTTTCAGGTCTGTATGGTACTCTTTTCCGTCGTAACAAGGAAGCAGCGTTTTCCAACTACCGTCTATGGGAGAGTGTAGGTTTTGTTATAGCATACGCTTACTCAACGCACATCTGCGCAAGAATGAAGCTTTACGTTCAACTTACCATTCTCGTGTCTGGATTCTTATTGTACGTCATTGTCGAAATCCACCATCTACACAAGATTCGTCGACAGAAGGAGAAAGAAAAGAAAGCAGCTGAAGCAGCTAGAAACAAAGAGATTCTTCCACAAGAACCGGAAGAAACCGATGACGAAAAAGACGATATTGACGACGAAATTATTGTTACACATTTGTAAATTAGGTAAGTTTTTCAAGAAATCAAACGTATTCAAAATGATTTTATTGCTGAATACCTGAAAGAAGTACCTTAAGAAAACAGTAATGAATAAGAACATGATTAAAACAAGTTCGGGACAAACAAACGCACCTTTTCACTTAACATCGAACTGTCACTGTCAGTTTATTCAGTAAACATAACCTTTTCATCATGGTGAAGTACACGAACAAAAAACGTTTGGAAATCTTAAAAATTTACTTCAGAAATTTGAAATCGGTGATACAAAGTTTCCAAAATAGAGCATGAAGGAACGTAGTTGATGATACAGGGACCTAGATGTTGAAATTATGGGAACGTTGAAGTTATCCACTTATGATATATATATATACATTATGAGGGTTAGTTAAAAGCGAATTTAGACTTTGAGAATTTCCATATTAGCTAGAAAAAAATTGCTTATTAATCTTTATAACAGAATAATACCATGTTTTAGTGTTTTCTTGGAGAAAAATTATATGACTATAAAATTACCAGCAAAATTTTTGTTTCAGACTCGGCTAATAAAATAGATCGATCAGTAGTACTTCAAGGGACCAGTATGGACATTATTGCATCATTTTTTATACAAATAAAACAGTAGGAAATGGACAGTATTTACCGAGGGGAGAAATATCCACAGAAATTTTAATGGATACCGAAAAATTGTTGTGGATGTTTTAAATTGATCGCTATAAAAGAATAATGAGCGATCGCGTTTTGAATGAGATAAAAGATGAAGCAATGGAAACTGTCAACTGTATAAAAGGTGTTTTGAAAATTAGTTTGTACCCAAACCAGTTTTAAATTGACTAAATAATTTTAATTGTTCTTTTTTGTTTATTTTAAAAGTTTTCCTCATGAACTTATCCCGAACAATCCCTTCAATTTTATGTAGAGTTCCTACCATAACTTACTACAGATGATACAATTCAAAAATTTTGATAAATGAGCTGTTTTTTTGAAAATACATGCCTCGCCCAAGATTATTGCACAATTATTTATTTGCAAATTAATTTCTCAATAGAGTTGAACGAATATCAGCAGCAGTGCCATGTTCATGAGCGAATAAATTTTATTTGTATCATCATTTATAATCTTGTTTTGTGGAAAAAAATAAACAATGAACGTCGTGGAAATTGTTTTTAGATGTTTAAACACTCTAAACCAATAAATTTTTGTTTTCAAATATTATTTATATATATATATACATATTTTATTTTTCTGATAATTTTAGAAAATGTGTACAGAAAATATAAATAGATGTTTCTTAGATTGTAAAATATAGAAATTTAAGTATTCAAATTGTATAAATATCAGTATTTTGAGGCGATACTGCAAAAATAAATTCTTTTAAATTATTATTCAACCGAAGTTTCTTTTCCCCTATTCGTTCCTAAAATTCCAGGTTCCCAAACTTTTTTGTTTCGAATTCCGCTGGATCTGGTGGAGCAGCTACATTACCACCAATTTCCAAAACTTAAAAAAAAGTGAAGATTAGGAACTATGGAGACTTGCGTTGTGACAGAGTCTCAGAATCACTATAAAAACAAAATTGTACACTAATACTTTTAATTACCATAAATATAACTGGTGAGGGGTGAGTTGTATAGTATTGAGGACTGTTTGATTTACTTTCTAAGTACTCAGATGTCTGTCTTATGTAAACAGCGTACAATTATTACAAGATAACATATTCAATGAAATAATTTGATAGTTTTTGGGAGATTTCTGATATATATGGTAATGAAAAGTTTTTTAACGTCTTGATGTTCATTTTCTATACTGTGAACAACTAATATTGAATTTATAAATATAGAAAAATGTGGAAAACCTTGAAAAATTCATCCATGAACAAGATGTTCTAAATTTAGTTTGCACTAATGTTGCAAAAACCAAAATAAATATAATTTTATCGCATTTTAGATTCGGTATTCCGGTCGTCATTAATCCAAAAGATAATATCATGAATCATTTGATAAAAACATAGCAAACCGCGAACATGGTTACGCCCATAAATAAAATTTCAGATATTCCAAATAAAAATTGTAATAACTTGGAAGGAAATGAAACGAATAATGGTGAGGATATCTCAGAAAAGTGTCAAAAGTGGTTAGATACATGTACAATTAGTGATAGTTGTTCCGTGTACTCAGATTCAAATAATTCTGTATTAACAGAATCAACAAGCAGTGCCATTGATTCAGGCTTAGTGTTTCATAACAGTATAGTGGCAATTAATAACGTAAGAAGTTTTAGAAAATATAATAATTAATAGATATTCGTTAAGTATAAAATTTAATGACAAAATGGTCAATAAAAATTGCAAAAATCAAAATTTTGGTGCAAGTTTCTGTACAATTAGTCTTGGTCATAATTATTTAAATTATAAAAAGTATATTGTTGAAATACAGATACAGAAATGAGGAAGAAAGTTGGTTAAATACTCGAATAATTATATAAGTTTGGATTTAACAAGCATACTCAATATTTTTTTTAGATTCGGGTGATCCATTCAAGTCTCATCTGCGGCTACAGAATGTCTCACAATTTTCTGTTGCTCTAATTGTAGTTAAGAATCTTTCAACATAATATCAAAGTTACTAACAAACAGCACCTTATTATTCATTCTATTTTCCGTAAAATCAAAGATTGAATACCAATTACTAAAATTTACTAACATAGGTTATGAAATAATTTGTTTAAAAATTGTAAAAAAAATACATTGGTCAATCTAAAACATGAATCCCCTATCGAATGACATCTCACAATTTATACCCTGGCAGATGTTCATTTGCAGCAAACGTTTTTTATATAAGTCATTCTATGGGTCTACCAAAGTCTTACAGAACTAGAGAAACTAATTACAAAGAACGTCTGGGTTCAAAAACAACATATATTGCTCAACATTATCAAGTGTATCGATATATTGAAAAAAAAAATCCTGAATTTGTCATTTTTAGGATGGATACAAATCTGTTATTATACAAGATAATAAAGTTGATCCCAAATATGACAACGTCAATATTTACAAATCAAAGAAAGTCCACGTGGGCGACGTTACTTACATCAACGGACCGGTGATAATAACTAATAGTAGTTCCGCGTATAAAGATAAAAAAATTTCAGTTCCCTATAACGAACCATATAAAGGCACTTTCATAGTAGATAGGACCAATTGGTTGGCCCAGCCAGCGCTAGGGGAAAAAGAATACCTGAAGGAGCCAGTTCCATATGTGATAATAGGTATAATCAAAATCATTACTAGAAAACTATTTGAATGACTACATTGAAATTAGATGGTAATAAAGTTCAAATCACGTGATATAATTATTAAAAAAGTTAATGAGAAACGCTACAAGAAATTCTGACACAATGACCGATTTAACAAATTGTCAAAATCAGCTGATGGCCATTTTAAGATGACCGCCGTGGGGTAAACAAATGCATTTACAGCTTTTGTGAGGTTTATGAAGTTATTTGTTGGATTTTAGGCATTATTTCCGGAAACGTCGCTTTATCATCTTTTTTCGACTATGTAGGTACTACTGGTAAGCGGTAAAGATAGTCTGAAAAGCAAATATATTGTAAGCCGACTTTAATTCTGAGTACAACTCTTTTCATCTAATGAAAAGGACCTAAAGTTTCAGTTTCAGTTTCAGTTTGTACCTACCAACTGCTACTGGGTTATCACTTTGCGCCCTAAAAAAGTTCTCACTCGTGTTTGATAAACTTGAATACGACATTGAAAAGCTCACTTGAAGAATGAGTAAAAAAACTTCAGAAATACTCAATTTCAGATCGAAAACGTATGTGTGGAATTCTCTTGACACCATAGAACAAAATTGATTGTTTGTCCCACGGCCGCCATTTTGACGTAGCTCAGCTATTTTCTTAGAATGCCTAAATACTTGATTTCGATAATAAACATCGAGGACCGATGCAATATAGCCGCCAATGTTAGCAATGTAATTTTTCTTGACATACAACCAAATATTTCATTGACATAGTGGATATTTAGATTTTGACCGATGTCAATCTCAGTCTTTTAATAAATTATTTTATAATTGTAGCACATACGGCAACTGAAGAAGGGTTCAGTCAAGCTGAGAACACTTTATTAATCCGACTGATTCAAAGTTTCCATATAGAAAGCAGGAAATGGAAAGACACGAGTTATAATTTTCTTATAGGTTCCGACGGTTTAGCCTACGAAGGTAGAGGCTGGGGAGTTATCGGAGCTCACACCAGAGGTTACAATTGCAAGTAAATATATATTTGTCACACATCCAATTGATACAGATGGTTCAATGAATAATTTGGGAGTTCTTCAGAAAATGACAATGACTTAACTGTGAAAATGTGTCTATGGACAATATATTAAGCACATCTCATCTTAGAGGGCGACCTATCCTCTACCAATCAACCAAAAACTTGATTTAAACTTAATCAAATGTATGATTAGGCTTCAAAAGTTGTTCTTTTTTCCTTTTTACTTACTCATCGGCGAATAGGAACAAATTTAAGATAAGCAATGACTTCGCTTAATATAGAGGTCGGTATAAGTCAGGCAACACTCTCGAAAAATCGGCATAAATCCAGCAACGCTCCTAAGTATGGCAACGCTGTCGAAAAAGATTAAAACAAAGCAAGTTCGTGCTTCAGACAGTTGCGTCTGAGCGATGCGCGCTCGTCGAGTAGACGTGTTTTCAGAATGAACAACCGATACAAGTTCGCGCTTCAAGAATTAGTTGTTTTTTTGTTACAGCATATCTGCGTATGAATGCGGATTACGAAACAAATTTCAACAACAATTTCCGAACTCCCAGATACCAAATCGTTCAGCATTGTGGAAGATCAGAAATTCTTAAGAACGGGCTCTGTTGTCGACGCGCCGCATTCTGCTCAACCGGTATTTGTAATAACTGAAACGCATGCGCTATCGAGTTTACTGTCCGCGTCTCCTTCGGGCATTTCACGAGGATTAGAATTTTACGAGTGGTACCTCGGATGCAATCAGGATGATCCGCGGTTCTAGCACTCCATTTGGTGATAGGATGAAGTAACTTCAAGCTGAACGGTACGATACGGTTAATCGGAGTAACTGGGTGTACTGGAACGACCAGAATCCTCAAGTTTTCATTAAAAAATAATTAAACCTGCCTGGGGTGGGTGTGTGTGTGTAGGCAGGTATCTATGCGGGAGGTCTCGTGGGTCTGCACTTTTTTGAGGATCACGTGACGGACCGAAATATTCTAATATGGAAAATGGACTCTACACTACGCGTAATGTGTGCGAGCTCAACTTAATGTTCATTTTAGAGAATTGATAGACAGAAGAGTTTTCGTTGAATGGCCATTACGTTGACACCTTGTGATTTCTTCCCGTGGGGCCTTTCCGAGGATCACGCACTTTTTCTTTCTACGAGTTTTAGGTTCTTAGGTAAATAAGAGTGCTGGCTGTCTTTATTTGCGCATGATTTAATTTATATGAATGCAATAAACTTTTATTTCACATTTCTTCAGTTACGGATATACAGATTTGTCACCCGTAGGCTATTTATCTGTTGCCTCCTTTACCCGTACTGACCTCGGAGCTTCTATATTTGATAGTTGAGACGGTTTCTACGATATCTCCCATTACTAATTGTGTTAACACTTGATAGGATGCTCCCAAAGCAAAATCGTTGATAATATTTTTGTTTTAGATCTATAGGTATAGCTTTTGTAGGATGTTTCATAGATCACTTACCTCCAAAGGCTGCTTTGAAAAAAGCACAAGAGCTCATTGAAACCGGGGTAAAAAAAGGATCCATAGCTTCGGATTACAAATTACTAGCTCATTGCCAATGTTCACCAACAATGAGCCCTGGAACCAAATTGTATGAAGAAATAAAGACTTGGGATCATTGGGACGCGTCTGTTACCGTTCACAAGTCAAATATTGATTGTGTAGTTGAAGAAGTTTCCGATTACGATTTAAAAAATTGAAACGATACTTCATTTCACAAATTTGTAGTTTAACAATAATAAAATAACATATTTATCTTGAAACTGTATTTGATAAAAATGATTTTCAATATATTTCCATGAAATATAATCAAATCTTATTATTCCAACTTGATCAAACCGAATAACTTTTGAGGGCAGGCGGGCATTTGGCACGCTTTTTCTTCCATTTCGGTTTCAACATCTCTACAATTCTTTCTACAATGTCGCCAACGTATATTGCGACCTTTACCGCAAGTTACACTACAAGTTGACCATGGTGTCCACGATTCCCAAATCGTTTCGGTATTTTTCGCCGGAAGCTTCGTCGTTCTTTTTTGTGTCGTTTTTCCTATAGACTTTTTCGTTCTACCTAAAAATATGTTAGATAACGGAAGAAAGAAGAAGAAAAAAACAATTTTTTTACACTATTTACTTGTGCTTTCTTCTAAACGTTTTCGCCAACATGAGAACAGAATCTTCAGAAGCTGAGATCACTTGGACTGTTAGTGAGCTGATCGCAGCTTCTGAAGATGCTAGTCTCTCGTTTTGAAGAAAGATCAAGAACAAAACGTAACCGAATAGTCCAAAAACGTACAAATATTGGGCGATAAACGCTGAAAGCCTTGAATGGTTCGGGTTCCAAATAAATGACATTAGAGTCGTACAATACTTTACCGACATGTTCAAGTTGAGGTTAGAAATTATTTAGACAACCTTTTGGATTCCTTTCTCTTTATCCATTATTTTTTTGAGAGCATCGATGGTTCACTTTTCCTCTACAAATCCAAACTGATTACTTGACAGTCCACCACTATTCACAATACTCCTCAGCAACTGTGCTTCTGGCAGATGTTCAAGCAGTTTTCCCATGCAATTTAATAGGCAAATTGGCCTAAAACTTGGTTTATTCTGCTCAGGTTTCCTAGGTTTCTCCAGTAGAACCAGTCTTCCATATCTGTGGGTAGCTCATTAATCATATTCAAGCATTTCGGACTATGCTTTGTCAAATTTTAGAAGGAATATGATCAGATCTTGGTGCATTCTTTAGTTTAAGTCTTTTTGTTGCCACAACTAACTCTTCTTGCTTGAAAAGTGTGATGTTATCTATATTTGTTTTGCACATATTGGCCATTTTATTTGTTCCTGTTTTGAAAAAAAAATTCTCAACTTCTTTGAACCTTATACGATAGTCACACAGACGGTCTTAGATAATATGACTTTGTTACAATTTTGTTACATATTTATCTCAGGTAAACACATAAAAGATGTCAAGTTACTAAAAAATTCTTCCTAGAGAAAAGTATTTTCATCATATTTTTCCAAACACATTCAACTATTTTACTAGACTTTTCCAGCAACATAGTGCAAATCCAATAATTCCAAAATACACAAAAATAGCAGAAAATATGATATTTTTTGCGATGATGTTGGTTCGCTGATTTGACTATAACGTAATATATTATCAAATAGAATTTTCAAAATTTCAAAAAAGTTTTATGAATAAATTCACTTAAAATGCTCACCTTTATGATTTTTCATATCACCAATTTTTGAATTAGTATCTTTTTTCACGTCATTTTTAACTAAATAATTTTGATTTGAAATTGGATCGAGACTATAATCAACAATATCATCTTTTATCTTTCGTTTAGATACAGATTTTTCGAGTAAATCGGGTAGAACATCATCATATGTTTCTAAAATTAGTCAATTTTAAAAATATATTAGAAAGTTTTTGGTACGTACCTCTGATAAAGTATGCATTGTTCAAGTTTACAACGATATATAAAATAAATAATTTGACTAGCACTATGGGCATAAACGCCATGAATTAATAAAGTCAAAAGTTTCAAATTCTTCTTCTAATTTTTAAACATGGGCTACTATAATAATTATTTCAACCATTTCAATTACATGTAGTCAATTTATAAATATTAAATACTTACATCTTTATAATAACAAACCTATTTTTATTGACTTATTATTATTGAATTAACTATTCACACTTATTTTAATATAAGGTACTTCATTACACATATTTTATAATTAACCTACGATACACATTTCGTAGTTACCTAATGTTATACATTAGCCGGTGTTGACGTGACACATGACAATTGATTTAGCCGTACCTAAAATTACGTATCTCGGTACGGTATCTTTACACTTTAAACCGAGTTGCGCTGTAAACTTTTAAGATGGCTGTTTATGATGACGTACAGTGGATCAAAGACAACTCAGCACACACGAGGACATTACAAATAGAATATGAAGGTGAGGAGAGCCGTCTTGAATAGGGGAAAGCTGAAAAAGTGTCCACCTCTAAATAGCGCTTTTGAAACAAGTGGAAATGATATGAATTTAAAAGTTATAAACAGAGTGAAGTGTGTTAGGTTGAATAATTTACTATTTAACTTGACTTATGTAATTGAAAAATGTATAGTATTTAAAATCCCAGCTACTTACGTAGTCAAAAATAATTTGGTAATTATAACCTTAAAACTTCTTTATAAAACGTTGATATTGATATTAACACGCTTTTTTTATAAACCTTGGTTTCAACGGACACTTATTGATATACTGAGATGGTTCTCGTTACCTCTATACTTCACAACATCACAGAACAGTTGACAGATGCCGAGAACGACAAATGACATATAAGACAAGACTGTTAACAGGTAACACAATATACATGACAATTAACATCAAAGACAGCGGACACCTCTTTAACAAATGGAGAATATTTTGTCACCCAGACACAATGGCCGCCTGTCAAAGTCACGGGTTTTAGAATAGTCCATCATCTTGTCATTCAATATAACCTCTACAAATGGTTAACGAAAACAGACATAGAAACAAAGTGATAGATGAAATTTTTATTATGAAATTATAACAGAACAAGAGAACTAGTCAAAAAATTATAATACAAAGTTCAATTGAATATATTTTTCTGTGGTTAATTATAAATATTGATAATTTCGATTCAGATTCTATAGATCAAGTGCAATTTTCAGTTAGTGAATCATTTTGTCGAAATAGTGTGAACGAACAATGCAAAAAACGCAAAAGTCACAATAAAAACAAAAGATACGTTCGTTTATAAAAGAAAAAATAAATATTTTACCATCCAGGCAAAATGGCCTGCTTGTCAAAGTCACGTGTTCTAGAAAGGACCATCATCTATATAATCTCTATAAATAATTAACGAAAACGGGCATGTAAACAACAATAAAACTCGTAAGAAAATTGTAAAGTTTAATTACATTCATTTTTCTGTAGTTAATTGTAAAATATGAATAATTTCGAATTAGATTTTGTAGACAACGTGCAACTTTCATTTTTCAGTGTTTTTTTTTCTATTGTGATGTTTTTGTTAAAAAGTAAGAACTTTTCAAATGTAAGAGTAGAAACTTTTTTTAAAAAATTCGATTAAAAAATAATAATGTATGACACATGGTATATACGTCCAAAAAAATTGTTTATTAAACTACATTTAGTTTAAAATTTTTGAATATAAAATTGGGGAAAAAATCAATTAAGAGACAATAGTGTATGGAAAAGGGACAAAAATGATTTTTGTATACAAAAATTAATAAAAAAATCTGAAAGCTACATTTATTCTGAAAGTAATGTTCTAATTTGCCAAGCAGTGGAGGCTTCGCAATCTTCTATTGTATTTATAACACAAAATAATGTACTAAATGTAAATGATAGTTGAATTCCTGTTTTTATTTCTATAAAAAATTGCTAATTTAGATTTTATAGTCCAAGAGTTTCGATTCCTTTCCGATTTCCTTCAGCAGCAGAACACACAAATCAATTATGTCATAAAATCAAAATTAAATTTTTCCGAAAACTTTATATATCGTTTTTAAGAAATTTCTATTTTTTCTTTTATCATCGCAGTAAACTCACTAAAAAACATTTGACGTGACGTTACTGATTCTAATCCAACGCTTTTAGTGGTAAATTCAACTTCATTAGCCCTCAATGTATCAATCGGTTAATTTTTCTGAAATATACTATATCATTGAACCCCTAAGTATTGTGTATTATAACTTCATTTCGGCATAGATAACGTTTTTTTTGTGTCATAAATAAATAATATATAACTATATAAATGAAATAACGCATTGATATTTTCCAAAAATGGTATAAAGATTGTTTAATTATATTTCGATATCATTGACACTATAATCTCTAGGCACTTAGAAGTAAAAATTGATATTAATTTATTAGAATATTTGCGAATAAATTGTTTTTACACAAATTTTAATAACCAAAACAATATGTTGAAAGCGATAGTTCCTTTATAAAAAATTGTCTATTTTTATAATTAACACTTTTTATTAATTTATTTATTACATATTAAATACTAATTTATAAAAAAATATTCAGTATGAATTTTTCATTCTATGTAAAATACTGATGTAGTATTAACAAAAATAAATACAACTTAAGAGAAATTGATGATGTTAGAAGAGGTAAGACATTTCATAGAAGTACTGCAATTTTTTTGCATCAAATAGTGTCATTTCAAGGTGTCAAGAACATGTAAAAGAAATATAGTTTCACTACATTTGAAATGTTTTAAAACATGTTGTACCAAATATTAAAAAAATCAATACAGAAAGAGCCAATTTTGGTATATACAGTCAGGTAATATAATCAAATAAAAGTATCATTAGTAAAAAAAATAAACTAAAAATTCTACTACAAAATAAATTAGATTTGTAATAACAATATTTTGGGAAATCAAATATTTTCACTAAAAATAAAAGAATGCTCCAATTAAAATAAGATTTAAAAAAACTATGACGTTAATGAATTTCCTGTTTTCTAAGAAATGCCAAAAGTACTAAAATTTGAAAAATGACAAGATTAATAATGAAACAATAGAATTTAAAAAAAACAAAGGGACCTAAACAGGTATTTTTGAAGGTAATTATTGTGGAGATTTATAAAAGTAATTTTAAGATATTTGAATTAGAAAACCACCGACCAAAATGCAGATTCTGCAGCAAGTATTCAAGTCGCAAATACTAAAATGTAAAAAATGATAAGAATAACAAAGAAATGTGACAAAATAAAAAAAAATAAAGGAACTAGAGGAAGCCGATTACATCATTCTTGAAGAATATGAAAATAAAGGATAAATAATTATTGTAGGTGTTCTCTGATGATAGAAAGGATCACAATTGTTACCGGATAATAAAGATAATCTACAAGGGATAGCACAAATATACATTGATGGAAAGAGGATAATCCAACATTGAACCATTTCAAAGTTTTTGATACCTACATGTTGTTGTGCTATCCCTTGCAGATTATCCTTATTATCCGGTAACAAACAACATGTAGGTGTCTGTGGATGACAGAAAAGGATTCAAAGGAAAGTACTAATGTATATTAATGGAAAGAAGATGAACCGTTCCAAGGAAACAAAAACACATACTACTAAAATATATAAAATAAAGAGATTCGTCATGCATTACAAGTATAAAATTAATTTAAAGAGATTTGAATTGGAAAAAAATTAATTCTAGTACAAAATAAATTAAATTTATTATTATTCGAGGAAATATGACAAGAAATAGAGGTTGCTAAGCAATAACTTTCCATTATTGAGACCATAAATAACAGATAATATATTTGGGTGTTTACTGAAAATAGAAGCAAGAGATTTTCCGGATACCAAGGAAGATCTATTGCGGGAAGCCCAAATAGAAGCTAATTAAGGTATATGATGAATACAGGGTATTGGAACTGAACCGTTTCGAAGGAATTAATCTAGAAAGCGTACAACAAAATTTTAGGAAACCTAAATTAAATATCTATAGAAAATTGTTTCATTATTGGAGCTTCCAGTCAAACAATGCATCTGAAAAATGTTATAAATTTATAACAACATCTACTTTTTCACTAAATATTATAATTCAATTATTCGTAGGTCAATTTTTAATGGTTAAAGTAGTAACACGCCACGCCACGAGTCGAATATATGTTTTTCCATTCAATTCAATACATCTGAGACTTTTGAATCGTCCCAGGGTTGGCGTATGGTGGGCTAAGTGTGTACGTCACGCCATCCCACGTGGAAAGATTCAAAATTCTATTGTGTATTGAATTAAGTGGAAAAACATATTCTACAAGGGGCGTGGGGTGGCGTGGAGTGTTATTAGTGGGTTTCGTTCTTAATAAAAACAAACAAACCCCATAGTGTACATAGGGTACAGCAAAACCAGATTCATTTTGTTAAATAAGTGTGGATTTAACAGCCAGAATTTTTTTTGTACTACCGAAAGACACAGGGAAAAGATACAAACAACAAGACTAGATTAGACCATAACAAACATAAAATATATAGGCAAATATTATATACAACACCTACGGAACAATACATAGAAGAAGGTTGGGATATGTGGAAAGGATAAGTGATGAAAGTATGAAGATGACTTTGTAAACAAAATGACTAAGAATAGAGGGAAAAAACTACAAACAAAGAACAGAAAGGAATGGAAATAATGTTGGAGGAGGTGGACTCGATGAAAAAAAAAAGAAAATCAACTTCACATCACAAGTATGATAAGAAAAGTATACTAGAAGCCAAGAGCACAGAAAGACCTGGATGAAGTAATAAACATAGTAACTAAGAACAGAGGGAAGAAACTACATGAGATACTACCACAAACAAAGGACAAAAAGGAATGGAAAGAATGTTGGAGGAGGTGGACTCGATGAAAAAAAAAAGAAAATCAACTTCACATCACAAGTATGATAAGAAAAGTATACTAGAAGCCAAGAGCACAGAAAGACCTGGATGAAGTAATAAACATAGTAACTAAGAACAGAGGGAAGAAACTACATGAGATACTACCACAAACAAAGGACAAAAAGGAATGGAAAGAATGCTGGAAGAGGTGGACTCGATGAAAACAAAAAGGAAAATCAACCTCAGGAAGATCTGGATGAACTTTACAAACAAAATGACTAAGAATAGAGGGAAAAAACTACAAACAAAGAACAGAAAGGAATGGAAATAATGTTGGAGGAGGTGGAGTCGATGAAAAAAAAAGAAAATCAACTTCAATTCACAAGTATGATAAGAAAAGTATACTAGAAGCCAAGAGCACAGAAAGACCTGGATGAAGTAATAAACATAGTAACTAAGAACAGAGGGAAGAAACTACATGAGATACTACCACAAACAAAGGACAAAAAGGAATGGAAAAGATGCTGGAAGAGGTGGACTCGACGAAAAAAAAAAGAAAATCAACCTCAGGAAGATCTGAGAAGGGAGAAACTACAAACAAAGAACAGAAAGGAATGGAAATAATGTTGGAAGGGAAGGACTCGATGGAAAGAGAAAATCAATCTCACTTCTTACACCCACAAGAGTAACTAAGTAATTTTTATTGTTCATCAAACTGAGAAATTGAAAACAAGTTTCGAATTTTTTTAATTTTTCAGTTTTTTATATTTTCAAAATTGTAAAATTTTGCTAAAAGTAATTGTCATAATTGACAACTACTTTTAGATAATTTCCTGTATATTCCATTGTCAAAATGGTAAATTAGATACCATTTTCGAGGTAACTGACATACAATTTTGAAATGTAATTTTAATATTTGAGTGTTTTCAATATTCCAATTTTGTAACAATAAAAAATATGTCTAGAAATATAATTTAAAGGTTATTATTTGCGAATAAACTACAAAAAAAATCATTATTGAAATGAAATAATAAATGCAGTACCTCTATCAGTTCTTACTTGTTAGATTTTTTGAAGATTCTTGTGATTTGGCATATTTTTTCTGTTCTAAAACACAACACAGCTTAATTCTACCGGGTCTCGACCTCATCGCTAATTGACTAGCTCGATTAAAAGGTAAGACCACAAAATTTGTCCTCAACTAACCTGAATTTCTCAAAGTCCAGTCGTCTCCAAAAAAATTTCAAATGTCAGTCTTGATGTGATGTTTTAGGCCTGTAAGAGAAACCTAGGTATATTAAACAATTTGTTATATTCGTTTTTAAATAATTTTATTGAATAATTCATAAAAGTTCTAGAGAAAATAGTAAATAATCACAATAAAGTTATTTAATCGGTTTTTTATTTTATTTTAGAAAATACTTATAAACCGATTGTCACAATAGTTTCCAATAAATAACAAAATCTTCAATTAATATTGTCATAATGCAATTTCTAATAGCGTATTGTGGAGGCACTTAAAATTGGAATATTTTAACGAAACATACAAAAACTATTATTTAAATATTACCAAACACCCTGTATTCATATCGGTTACGTCAATATCACCGAGTTTATTCAAATACTCATATTTTAGAGAGCTAATTCGAGGTAGATAGAAATAAACTTGCGACTTATAAAGAGCACTTGACATGGTACATGATCCCGGACACATGCACATTAAACACATACGATTAGTCCCATTTTATTAATCTTAAAGTTGCAGTTTGGTTATTTTTCATATAATAATGCATCAACTAATTAATTGGAACGATCATCAACTTGTTTTTTTTTATTGAAACAGTGTACTTGTGATTCTCATTTGGTGCTGTGCTGTATGGACGCATTTCTATCCCGTGCAGAGATTCGAGCACCAGGATTTAAAGCTGTAAACGATTCCTCAACGTTTCTACTGTGTGGTAAGGCAAGCGGAAATTTCAAATTAAAACCACTAATAGCTTATAACTCCGGAAAACCAACACCGATGAAAGGCATATCTAAATCCACTGTACATTTGATTTGGACTGTGAAAAGTTTCCACTGAACATTAAAAAACTTAAAGAAAGGGCGCACCTAGCAAATTTATCAGACTTAACAACATGTATTCCTCAATCCAACCAATGGACCAAGGGGTTTTATACAATTTCAAGATTTTTTACTAGGGGTAAGCATTCAAGCAGATGTTTAAAAAAGCAGACGAAGAAGAGAATCAATTAATAATAGAATACATAAACCTCTCTTGGAATAAGATAACAGAAAGGATTTTTGACCAGATTTAAGACCAAAGACATTATGTCGATATAGATGAAATGGTGTATCTACCGAAACAAACCGGTTCAGATGAGGTAAATGTGGAAGACGTCGAAGAAATAGTTCCAAGAAACAGCAGCTAATCTTTCTAATGATGAGCTCGAGGAATTAACTGAGCAAGAAGATAACAAAAATATTGATAGTAATGATTTCGAAGAAAGAAACCTTTCGCAAGACCTGAACCCTTCTGTGGTATCGTCTACAGAACAATAGAGGAAAATAAGGTAAAACAAATTACTGGGATAATCTATAAGCACAGACTCCTTTGGGAAACTATAACCAGAGATCTGGTCTGCCTGTCTCAATGGACATCCGAAGAAGTTAGGCATAGCAGATAATGCAGAGTGCAGAATCTGTTGTACAGGAAATAAAATCTCTATCAACATTTTTTCGAAGTGGAGGGAAATTATTGGATCATCTGGGAACATTGGGTTCGCCGGTATCGAAAAGGGGAACACCATACAACCTTTAGGTTGAGGTGTATACGATACCCCAATATCTACATACATCCAAGGTAGTTACTACAATAATAATTAATGGAAGACTGTACGATTAGTTTGAAAGAAAAAAACACATTCAAATATATGATTGAAACATTTTCGACTTGTAAAGGTTCAAACACAAAAAAAGCTGTAAAGTTTATGGACATTTAATATCAATATTATTTTTATTTATTAATCAACATATGGAATAAACTCTGTAATATTTCACGTCGCAACCGGTGAATATATATATGAATTTTTTTTTAAATTCTAGCATATATACAGTGTGATCAACTCATAATCGCCACACCCTCTTCTATTTTCTAATCCCTTTGATCAACTTAAAATTGTTATGTAATAAAAAAATTCGACCAGGTTACTTATTATTCATACCTAAGTTATTTTCGAAAAAAAAATTTTATTAAAACCTCATGTATGAGTATTCAATAGTGTTATCGAAATTTACGAGGTGTGTTCAGAAAATAATGAGAATTTTTAAATTTGGCCAGTTGGGAATTTTTTCTGTAAATGCCTTTGAAGTGTGATAAATAAAAAATGAAAAAAAGTGAGTGCAACAAAGTACTGGACTGTTATAAGCATTACCAAGGTAAACAGAAAAATCAAAGAATAACCAGTTTAAGACAATTTACCTGAAAAAATCATAAAAAACACTCGGGTTTAGTAAAAAATAATTGCCCTAGAACTTTTAATAATAAACAGAACCTTAAAGGGTCATTATTTTATGGCACACATGAAATTAAAAGCATTCATCTGATTGAAGTTCATGAACACACCTCGTATATTCTTGTTTAGAAGGTGATAGGTATTTAAATTTAAATATTAATCAACAAAAGTCAAATAACAAATTTGAAAAATAAACAAAAGCTGTCGTATCTAAAGGTACAAAGTGTTACCAAATTGGAGCCTTAAAACTGACGATTTTTTTACCACAAACATTTAAAAGTTTATCAAATATTGATCCAAAAAGAAGTGTTGCAATGATCGGAGGTGGATCAAACGGTATACAGAAGCGCCATCACATTTAGCTATTCGGTTCACATAAGTTTATTGTAAATAAATGTCTACTAATGTTAATTATAAACAAATGTGAACGTATGTCTGCAAATTAAACCATATATTTTCACAGATAAAATAACATTTACTGGGAATTAATATATTTTCTTACTGTGGACATATTCGTATGATATAAATGAACTAATAACCTTTAAAAAATCGGGAAATGAAAGAACTATTACCTGGTTAGCTAATATTACACCGAAACTATATAATCAATCGTATGACTTCGTGAAACTTTCAGTGTAAAATGGGATAATTATTGAGACAAGAATAACAGTGTCTATGGTTTGAGTTCCTGGTTAAATAAGCATCGAAGAGTATAAAACAAGTCGACAAGAATGAAGCTAAAAGTAAATTGTTACTCATACCATTCACCGGTAGGCTTATATTACACCGAAACTATATAATCAATCGTATGACTTCGTGAAACTTTCAGTGTAAAATGGGATAATTATTGAGACAAGAATAACAGTGTTTATGGTTTGAGTTCCTGGTTAAATAAGCATCGAAGAGTATAAAACAAGTCGACAAGAATGAAGCTAAAAGTAAATTGTTACTCATACCATTCACCGGTAGGCTTATATTACACCGAAACTATATAATCAATCGTATGACTTCATGAAACTTTCAGTGTAAAATGGGATAATTATTGAGACAAGAATAACAGTGTTTATGGTTTGAGTTCCTGGTTAAATAAGCATCGAAGAGTATAAAACAAGTCGACAAGAATGAAGCTAAAAGTAAATTGTTACTCATACCATTCACCTGTAGGCTTATATTACACCGAAACTATATAATCAATCGTATGACTTCATGAAACTTTCAGTGTAAAATGGGATAATTATTGAGACAAGAATAACAGTGTTTATGGTTTGAGTTCCTGGTTAAATAAGCATCGAAGAGTATAAAACAAGTCGACAAGAATGAAGCTAAAAGTAAATTGTTACTCATACCATTCACCTGTAGGCTTATATTACACCGAAACTATATAATCAATCGTATGACTTCATGAAACTTTCAGTGTAAAATGGGATAATTATTGAGACAAGAATAACAGTGTTTATGGTTTGAGTTCCTGGTTAAATAAGCATCGAAGAGTACAAGACAAGTCGACAAGAATGAAGCTAAAAGTAAATTGTTACTCATACCATTCACCTGTAGGCTTATATTACACCGAAACTATATAATCAATCGTATGACTTCATGAAACTTTCAGTGTAAAATGGGATAATTATTGAGACAAGAATAACAGTGTTTATGGTTTGAGTTCCTGGTTAAATAAGCATCGAAGAGTATAAAACAAGTCGACAAGAATGAAGCTAAAAGTAAATTGTTACTCATACCATTCACCGGTAGGCTTATATTACACCGAAACTATATAATCAATCGTATGACTTCATGAAACTTTCAGTGTAAAATGGGATAATTATTGAGACAAGAATAACAGTGTTTATGGTTTGAGTTCCTGGTTAAATAAGCATCGAAGAGTATAAAACAAGTCGACAAGAATGAAGCTAAAAGTAAATTGTTACTCATACCATTCACCTGTAGGCTTATATTACACCGAAACTATATAATCAATCGTATGACTTCATGAAACTTTCAGTGTAAAATGGGATAATTATTGAGACAAGAATAACAGTGTCTATGGTTTGAGTTCCTGGTTAAATAAGCATCGAAGAGTACAAGACAAGTCGACAAGAATGAAGCTAAAAGTAAATTGTTACTCATACCATTCACCGATAGGCTTATATTACACCGAAACTATATAATCAATCGTATGACTTCATGAAACTTTCAGTGTAAAATGGGATAATTATTGAGACAAGAATAACAGTGTCTACGGTTTGAGTTCCTGGTTAAATAAGCATCGAAGAGTATAAAACAAGTCGACAAGAATGAAGCTAAAAGTAAATTGTTACTCATACCATTCACCGATAGGCTTATATTACACCGAAACTATATAATCAATCGTATGACTTCATGAAACTTTCAGTGTAAAATGGGATAATTATTGAGACAAGAATAACAGTGTCTATGGTTTGAGTTCCTGGTTAAATAAGCATCGAAGAGTACAAGACAAATCCACAAGAATGAAGCTAAAAGTTTTTTATTGAAAAAATTTTCTAAGAAAGAAATTTAGAAATCGGTGCCTTATAGAAGTAAATCACTTCAAACAATTTCTTTCAACTTCAGCCGGATATCGAATGTCCAAAGTTAATGTGATCGAAATCAGTTTTAGGAGAAATATTAGCAAGTTCTTCATTAGTTTTTAAACTCCCCTATTGAAGAATTATTTGACCTTTCTCACACTTATTAACCATAGAAAATTATATTGAAAATGATTTTCGTTAAGTGTTGTATGGTGTGAAAACTGAGGAAAGTTTTGATATAAATGGAGATTAAATATGAGGCTTTCTACTGTAAAAAAGTATATAGTAAATTGAAATAGTAAGATAAATTATATCACTAGTGAGATAAAGTTTGTGTACAGTTTCAAAAAACATCTTTTAAGAAAAATAATTGAGAAAACTCCTTCCGAGAAAAATGATATAGTTGGGAAAATTAGTATGGGGATAGGAAAACCTCCATATGATGAAAAAAATATTGAAAAAGTCGTTAGGGACTTAGGAAAAGCTCCAAATGATGAGAAAAATATTGAGGGAGTTTGGAAAAGCCTCTTATCAAAGAAAAAAATCACTACTCATCAAATTATTGTGCTATTTGAAGAAGAACCATTTATAAAATACTTTAGAAATTAGTAGCGTGTTAGGAAAAGCTCCATAAATGACAAAAATTATTGCAAACGTTGGTGGGAAGGTTGAAAAAGCTCTTTATGGCAGAGATAGAATCACTATTCATAAAATAGTGGTAATGTTTGAAAATACTCCTTTCAAGGAAAATAAATTAATTGAGAAAATTGGTATGGGGCTAAAAAAAGCTCCATATGATGAAAAAAGTATTGATAAAGTCGGTGGGGATTTTGGAAAAGCTCCATATTACGAGAGAAATATCAAAAGTGTTCGTAGGTAGGTAGTTTGAAAAAGCTCCTTATGATAGAAATAAAATTATTGTGGTGTTTGGAATAGAATAATTGGTACCGAATTAGCAAAAACTCCATACAAAGAGAGAAATATTGATAAGATAAGAAAATAAGATTGTTTATCTGTGAAAAAACCATTTTGTAATCGATTATTCGTGAGTAATCCAGCAATATAAAAAAGAATTATACATATAGAATAAAAAATCATTGATGAATTCTTAGAAACATCAAAATAAATCAAGGGACTCCCTGATTTATACTCAAATCACAATAGATTTTCAGAAAGATGAAGTCGTTGATAAGAAATATATAGTAAAATGAGATTTTGTATGGTTAATAAGAGTAAAAGAAAAAAAATCTTAAAAAGATATTGTTCTAAATTATCAAATGAATAATGTCCACATTCCTGTTCAATTAAATATTCATTCAAATTCCGACAAATACTGCATTCAATTGGGAGTAATTGTTTTTCAGTCTTTTGACCTGTCTTCTTTCCTACTACAAGTAATTTCATTTATTTTTTTTCCTATTAGATAAATTTGCCCTATAGAAATATTGTAAAGTGTCGTATAAAAAGTGTTTATCATATTGCATTTTTTTCGGATATCGTTTCCTTTAGAATAGATCAATAAATGTACAGACAAATATTTTTTAGATCTCTTATATTGCGTAAGATAATCATTTTTGTAAAAAATAGTAATTGCAGATCTTAAATGATGTAAGACGGTTTGAAAAGCACTGTGGATATAAAATGGTACCAACGAAAACGGTTGATAATGATCTATTTTTGGAATTCAATGTCCTATGAACTTAAGAACAAACCTGATATGACTAACTGTTTTTTTAGCAAGCGTTTTTATGAAACACACCAAATAAAGGTTATATCTCAAAAATTATATATCGATGTTCCGGAAGAACAATGATGCACTTCAAAAATATTAAATGGTAATAAGTTTTTAGATAATATTAGACAAATTATGGACGTAACTGTAGTTCCAGTTCCAATCATAGTCTGAATATCAACTTATTTTACCTTCGTTCAATGAAGTGACTTCATGCAATGACACGTGGATCAAAATTGACAAATGCAATTTCTGACAAAACCCTAAAGTGACTCCCACTCTTTTTTTTTTCATCTCTTATGATCGGAGAAGAAATTTCCATGAAATCTCTGAAAGAGTTGACGGTATGCACTTACGGGTTGTAATTAGGGTGATTACGTCCTAATCAATGGAAAATGAAATTTAAATAAGTATTCTACAAGGTCTCATTACATTGTTGTTTTATACAATTGCAAATTGTTTTTTTCTCTTCTATAAAATTGATGTTTTGACATTTACATCACTATTTTTCCGGAACAGCGAACTCAATATTAGTGCGAATGATATAAATTGATCAATAAATGATCCTTCAAATACCGCCAGGATCGATTATACTTCAAATACTGAGTTAGTAATTGAAAAAACACAAATTTGAAATCAAAAATCGAAATAGTCCAATTAAATCACGACTCAAAAATTAAAAATGCATTTTGGGATATAGATACATTTTTACACACTCAAAGGATTTAAAAGAAGTGGTGGTAGATGAGAAAAGAGGTATAAATATTGAAAAATACTTCAAAAAGCTTTTTTGGAAACTATTCCGATAAATATTTTTGTTTTAATCGTACCTAATAAGTCTAATAAGAGATTTAAAAATTTTATAACTGAACTATAAAGTTAAATCGTTAGTTGTCAATACCCCAAATACAAAATTTTATACAAAACATATATTTTTGGAATATTTTCAAAAAAAAGATGTTCGAAGTAGTTTTTCAAAAACTCGAAACATTTTTCTTTGCAAATCGTTTAAATTTGTGCTAAAATAAACACTAATTCAAAAATGCAAATTCACTTTTTGAATCATAATTTGAATTTGACTCCAATTGAGTTTAATTTTGCCACTGGTTCATCTTCAACATTCACATACAATATGAACAAAATTAAATGGAAGATACACCAAATTACTTTTGATTTTCGTTATCCAAAACCGATATTTTTTGGCAATTACAAATTGAAACGATACGGAAGATTATTTCAAGAAAAAATCACATGAAATTACTGATATGTTTCTTTTCTTCAACAAAAACAATTATAGATAAAGTTGCCAGTGCTACCAAAAACATTTTGTGATCACCTGATACATTATAGAATATACAAAATATATCTTGCGCAATATCAGCAAGACATAAAGAGGAGTTATAGCACTCGTTCAGTCTAATTTTTTTATATAAAAATATATTTTTTGCCCTCTTTAAGGGTAACGAGAGTTTGTTTTAATTTATATTTTATCCATTTAACAAAATTGAATTCATTCAAGGACGAGTTTTAAGACGATAAGAAGGAATAATTTTATATCGAAATAACAAAAACGAGTCATGCAGAAAGGTCTAAAAAGCTACTAGTGACAAGTCACCAAAATCAAACTAGTTTCATTGGAGAATTAGCAGCTAATTAGTTTATCGAACAATTAATTTTATTGCTACAGTCAATTCCTCTTAATCGAATGTTTTAAAAATTCCTTTGAGATCATTTGGAATTTCCTACTAATAAATTTTACTATAACGATTGTCTACAGAGACATCAACAAATTAGAAAAAAGAAATCTGCCTACTTTAAAAAAAAATATGCAAAAAATGAATTTTGTCAGATTTAGGTACCATCGAGATAATTTGGAATTTGTTACTGATGCATTTTGCTATAATAATTGTCTGCACAATCAACAATAAAACTAAACGTAACGACAGACATTTTCTTCAACACTGTAATCGAAATTTGCTAGTTCTTAATTACCTTAATTATTTTAGCAAAATGTATTAATGACTCAATTTAAATAGAACTATGGTGAAGTTAACAAATATCTATCTACTGTATTGATCTGAAAAAACATGTATTTCGTTGCTGTTCTGTACACAATTATTGCAAAATCTATTAGCAATGTTGCTAAACGGACTTTATGGTATTTAAAACCAATTGTGAGGCAACAAATATTTTAATACTGTTCTATGGTTCCCAAAAACATGTCTGCTTTCTTATTATCATTTTGTTGTTGATTCTGTATGCAATTAGAGCAAAGTTTATTAGCAACACACCTCAGATTACATTACGAAAGTTATTAAAAGAAACAATGTGGTCATTTCCTTCTTTTTTTGCTCATTATATATGCAGTTATACCAAAATTCATTAGCAACTGTTGCTAAACGGACTTTGAAGTATTCAAACAAAATTTTGATGCCGGTGTATTATTTTAAAAAAAATGTCTGATTTCTTGTTTCTTTAAGTAATTATAACAAAATATATTAGCAACATATCCTAGATGATAGCAAAAGTAATTCAAAATACTCATCAGGCTGATTTAATTCCTATTTGGGATATTTTAGTGAAACATATAATTGCCAAATCCTACTTTGTTGCTGTAGATAATTATAATAAAATCCATTAGCAAGTAATTACAAATAATTAGAAAAGTATTTCCGGAGCTTCCAAAATTAGATTTTAAAGAATAACAGGAGCTACGGAATTAACACTTTGGCATCGAATTTAAACTATAAGATGTGAATAAGAAACAAAATGTAAATCTAATTAGACATAAAGGGAGGGTTGTTGTGTTGACAAATTGGCGGATACTAAGTTTATAAACCTATAAAAAGGTACTGGAAGCACTGTAAATTACCAATCAAATAGTTCCAGTTTACCTAAATCGAAAATAAATGTTTAATTATCAAAAAAAAATCTATAAAATTTAAAATTTGACAATTATGTTTTGTATTAATGATTAATTCATAAAATGGGAACTATTACTGGACACAATACCTTATTCAGCTTCGACAACGACCACTAAAGAATATTTGCCTAGAAAGAGGGCAAAACAACACAAAAAAAGTATTTTAGAAAATAAAAACAAATGCGACAACCCCCATTTTCTAAACTTAACAATCTATATCAGCTGGTAAATAATAAATACAAAAAAAGTGCGATTAGTCCGTTCAATCTTTGAAATAAAAGTAAGCAATGAGACCACCGCCCAAAATAAGGGTGCCTCCTATAACTAAAGGTAAATATAAAGACCTCTTCAATTGCGTCCACTGTTCGTTGGCTTGTTGACGACGTTTCATATCTCTAACTTGCGCCTCCAATTTTTCTTTTCTCTCCAATCGATTTCGTTGTCTTAACTCGGAGCTGTAACAAAATAAAACCGTTTCACAAAATTCTATATCACAACAAAATGAAATATTAATTGAACACTCACCTTTGTTTGGAGTTAATTAAATCCGAGTGATCCGAAACAGGACTTTCAGATCTAACTTCTTCGTCATCATCATCCTCTTCTTCTAATTCATCTTCTTCGCTAAGTTCATCTCCAGGGACAACTGGTAAAGGACCACTTGGTATGTAAGACTGAAGCTGTATCGGAATAACAAAAAACGTATTTCAACTATGATTTTTTTTTTGGTAATTCAGGGATGAATTAAGAAACTTATTTTCTTTAACTACTGATTAGAAAATTAATGTGTTCGCAGTTATTATAAGACAACAGGATAATTAAATTGATGTTATAATGTTGGAGGGTGAGTTTAGAGTTATTTCATCACATTCTTTCCAATTTCAAGTGATTTAAGGGAATTATTATTGTGTATTGTGGATTGAAACATAATTGAGGAATACAAATATCAAATGAAAAAGAATTTGAATAAAAAAATAAGAACAAATAAGACAAATTTACCTCTTCGTCTTGGTATTCTTTGTTTTCGAAATTCCAACCGTTATCTTCAGATATACTTTTTGGTATAAGTGGAAGAGGCCTATCAATACCATTTCCATTTGTTTTATTGAGACTTTCCATTCGGGGGGGAGGTAATGGTGGAGGTTCGTCTTCAGATTCGGAATTTTCTTCCGAAACATTTGGCGATATGTTGTTACTTATTACTACATGGTTGTCCTAAAAATAATAAGACTATTGTAGTAAATACACAGAAAATTGGAAGGGTTACCTTCTGACGATTCAGCTATTTGGATATCTGGAGGAGGGAAAATATTGGGAATAGATGGATCCAACAATAAAGAGTAACATTTTTTTAACACCAAATAAATCTCAATAAACGCATTTTTTGTTCCACAATCATCACTTTAAAATACATTTCATGTTGTCTCTCCATAAATGATTTGTACAAGAGTTTTTACTGCTTTATACTAGATCAAAATGGCCGTATACCTCATCGAATATTGAATTACATTTTTCTCAAAACCTGTTGGTGAGATTGCTCGCCATTCCAAACCATCTCATTAGCAAAAAAATGCATGTGAAATCCCAATCTAGCTTCTTGCTCTTGATTCGAAGCCATCTGTTTACCAAAAATATGCATTTCGAGTCTGCGAATGATCTATGAATGGCAATTATCAATTACCACCCCGAATTAAATATCTGTGACCATCATGCTATGCATTTAGTCCCTTGGTTTGTCACTGATCTCTAGCTTTAACCATTCTAGGTGACCTGACAGATTTCCTGACTTAATTTTTCTACTCGAATTAGCTAAGACTGCTGCTGTAATTGGCTATATATGAAATTAATATTTAAAGATACCTATTTTCATTCATTCATTCATCAATGGAAGGTTATTTATTTTCCCAATCGTGATTTTATTGGAAAATTATAAAGTAACTGTTAATATTCAAAAATGTGTAGTCACTAAATAAACCAGATTGACACCCCATATTATGACTCAATTCAAATAAGAGCCTTGAGAAAAAAATTAAAAATTTGGAGACAAAATAGAAGAAGAGTCTAAAGCAAATCAAAAAACATTAGAAAATGTGAGAACAGAAAACAACAAGACATATATTTTGTTGAAAATAAAAATGGAGAAAAGAATATTACACAACAGATGTTATATAAATTTACATAATGGGAGGATCAGTAATAAAAATTGGTAAAGAAGATATAGAACGTACAATAACAGAGCTAAATAATGGAAAAGTACAATAAAAAATATTGGTCAAAAGGAAAATACATGCTGCTCCATATTTTTAATGAAACTATAGAAGAAAATCCCAACAGACCAGCAGAAGGCACTAATTGTAACAATTTTATAAAAAAGGTGATGTAGCAACAGCTATCGAGGAACGATATTAATAAATATAACGATGAAAATGATGATAAACATATTAGAGAGCAGAATCAAATTACAGACAGACTCAAAAAATGGATTTCGAATAGGAAGAAGCATCTAAGATCACGTATTCACTAATGAAATAAAAAATAATAATACAAGAAGAGAAGAAATTGTACATGGCCTTTTAAGACTTAAAAAAAGCCTTTGACAGAGTACCTAGAGAGAAAATATCAAAGATACTAGCCGATAGAGGAATTTTAAAGATAATACAAAATATTTATGCAAAAAATGAGATTGCAGTCATAATATATAAGGAAATATGGGATTAAGATAAATGGGAAGCTTGAATCCATTACTATTCATCATATTCATAAACAAAGGCACTGTTTTAAGTGAAAAAACATCAGTGAAGCATGGAGGTGTGAAACAAAAACTGGGACAATAATAAACGGGACACAAGATGCAGATATAATCCCAAATGTTACTTTATTGTAAAATGGATGTGAATGGAATAAAATAATTTTGTTATGGATAATACATATTGTATTAAATGATCCTTTTTTTGACGATTAAGTATCTATTAATATTCGGGAACGGGTGGTGACTAAATAAACGAAATCGATGCCTCTTATTCTTACTAAATTTACTCGTTTCAAATGTGATCATTAAAAAAAAACACAATCAAATAGAAATTTAATCAGAACAACGATTTACGTATCCGTAAATCAAGTCAAACTAATTATTTCGAAGAAACGCAATAACTAAGAGGTTATCTACCACATAATTCAAAGCCGATCGAATATTTCCTAGAAAATTCATTGATATAAAATATTTCGTAGAAAACTCGATGATGTAAATATCACAATGTCCGGTAATTTTAAATCGAGACTACACATTCCATTCTAAAAACAACTACTTGGATATTTAGCGAGTTGTTTCGAAAATACCGTGGCCAACAAAAAAAATTTACGACTAAAGTTACATTTATCGATATCCGGATTCGAAGAATTCAAATAACAGCAATTATTTGATTAGAAATAAAACATGAAGATTGAGATAATTTGCTTTCTCTCCCTCTATGTAGAAACTCTTGGTATTTTGGAACCAAGCTAAAATTACTTGACTAACTTTTATTTCGTCTTTACTATAAGAAGAACTTGTCTTTTGCTGGGGTTTTAGGCCAAGCGTCGGGTCTAGAGAAGGGATTTCTTTTGGGATATGTTCATGGGTGTTTTCTGGACGTTAATTCAATTGGGCGTCATAGAGGGGGCGCCTGTGTAATCTGCTACCTTGAAAAACACGTTTTGTCGAATACTTCGCGAACCACGACAAAAATTACAGTAACTCTAAAGCAGATTGTTAATTCTGGATTCTATTTCTACAACAGTACAACTTCCTAGTTTTATGGACCTTGTAAATTTCCAAAAATAGAATACGATTACAGAGAATATTATGGAAACGTCAGTCGCAGGATCAGTTGAACGATTCAGACGAACTAATGAATTTTTATCTTGTCTTTGCGCGTCCCAAAACACGTTTCCGTCACTATTATAGTATTTGCGCAGTAGCGGTTTGAAACGAACGTGTTAAATTGAAGAAAACTATAACTCAGTACTATAAATTGTTGCAAAAGGCTTACGGGGACAAATCTCTATCTTGTGCTCCTGTTTTTGAGTGGTGTAAGCGCTTTAGTCAAGGCCGAGAGAACACTGAAGATTATCAGCGCCCTGTGACTGTTTCAACTCCGGAAACAGTAACCAAAATCAAACAAATTGTGCGTGAAGATCGTCGAATGAGCTTCCTGATGATTACCGAGGCTGTAATCGCCGATAAATTTGTCAAAAAATCAGCTTTGGTAGTATTTTTTCGTATTAGACCAAAAATTGCTTTCCCGTGAACTAAAGCTGTCCGCCAACTACACCTTAATACAAGGCCCGACTATTAACGATACTGCGCGCCTAGGGGGCGCTCTAGACGGGTGCGTTGGGTATCTAAATATCTTGTCTATGCAAGTCCCAAAGCACGTGCAGATCATCCGGATGATGGCCGAGGCTGTAAACGCCAATAAAGAAACAATTTGAAAAATGTTACACGAGGAATTAAACATGACAAAAGTCTGTGCGAAGTTGGTGCCAAAAAATCTGACTCCTAACCAAAAGTTCTTGCGTCAACGGTCTGCTCAGATTTCCTTGAAAGATTAGAAAAGGATCTTCTTTGAAAGGGACCCGATTTGAGTCGATGGAAGAGCTCCTGAAGGCCCTCAACAAAGAAGACTTCCAGCACTGCTTAGATCAATGGAAAAAACGTATGGAAAGGTGTGTGGCGAGGGTATATTGAAACTTCCACCGGAAAAAGCATTTAGGAGAAAATATAGCAACGTATCGAAGTTGTATTATGCAATTTCCGACTACTAAAGAACTTAAAGAACATAAAAGTCGTTGTCATATCGACAATTCAATAATTTGTGATATACGCGGTAAAAAATTGAACAGTTTATCGATACTAAAAGAACAAAAATCCACTTAGAAATTAACATTTTTGTAGACAATCATTTTTGGCATCTTTTTTATTTGAAACTTTTTTTTGTATAACGCATAGGTTTTTAATTGTAGCGCTCCAAACTAATTTATCATTATTTAGCAAAAAACATATTGTCAAAAGTTTGGGTCGCTATAATTAAAAACCTAGGCGTTATACAAAAAAAAGTTTCCGTTATTTATGTCGTACGATGCGCGGTTCGCGAGTTATTCGATAAAAAGTTTTCCAGAACTTTGTATTACAAACGTACTTTTTTTGCTCTGGCGCTTTTGGCCTATTTTGGAATTTTATGAATCTCGTCAAAAATATTTGGATCTAACTAATGCGGTACTTAAATTCTCTTTTTTCCACAATCTTGTCCAATTAAAAAAATCCCTATACCAACAGGGGGCAAAGAGAAAAAAGCAGACATTATATATTGGATTGGCGACAAAGTAATTTCGGTTTTGCAGTATAAAATAAAACACTTTTCTTTTAACGAAGAATATTTTTCAATCAATTATATATTTTCCATTTTATTCAATGACCTTTCGACATCAGCAAAATGCTGTACCGATGAGATTGAAGGTCATCGTCATTTGTGAAAGTTTAACCACTCAAATCACTCTGGAAACTTCGAAATCAGATGATACCAGATCAGGATTGTATAGGAAATGTGGCATCAATTCCCAGCCAAGCTCCAATAGTTTTCCACGAGGTGCCAAAGATGTGTTTTTATCATGGCGGAACACCAAACCTTTCAGATTCGACGATTCTGACCGTTTTTATTCGATTGCTTCATCCAGTTTCATCAATTGTTAACAGTAAACAACAGAATTGATCGTTTGGTTCCTTGGAAGTACCTCAAAAAACCCAACATCTTTGTAATATCATCAAACTGACACCATGAGCATTTTTTTTGTTGTTTTTCAGCTTTCGATGTGGTTTGTGATGGTTCAACGTGTTTGTTTCATCATCGTTTTCGAAGTATGTTACTATACAGAACCCAGTTTTCATCACCCGTGATGATTCTTTTCAAGAAAGGGTCGGATTCATTTCTTGCATGTCGCAAGTGTTGATTTTTTGACTTATATGAATTCCTTTCAATTCGTGAGGCACCCAAATATCAAGCTCCTTAACTACCCCAAGACATTTCAAATGTCAATTATGATTTTGATTTGGTCATCATCAACTTTAGTAGGTCCACCTCAACCTTGCTCAACTTTGAGGGAAAAATGTCCAGAACGAAATTTTTTAAACCAATTCTGATATGTGGCAAATCAGATGATACCAGATCAGGACTATATAGTAGATGTGGCATCACTTCTCAGCCAAGCTCCAATAGTTTTTATTGCGTTTTCATCATGGTGGAACACTAAACCTTTCAGATTCGACAATTCTGGCCGTTTTTCTTTGATTGCTTCATCCAGTTTCATCGTTTGGTTCCTTGGAAGTAGCTCAAAAAACCCAACATCTTTGTAACATCATCAAACTGACACCAAGAGCTTCTTTTGTTGTTTTTCAGCTTTCGATGTGGTTTGTGCTGGTTCATCGTGTTTGTTTCATCATCGTTTTCGCAGTATATTATTGTAGAGAACCTTTTTTTCATCACCCGTGATGATTCTTTTCAAGAAAGGGTCGGATTCATTACGTGCATGTCGCAAGTGTTGATTTTTTGACTTATGAATATGAATTTAAGTGTCAATTATGATTTGGTCATCATCAACTTTAGTAAGCCCACCAGGACGTTGCTCAACTTTGAGGGGAAAATGTCCAGAACGAAATTTTTTAAACCAATTCTGATATGTGGCTCAGCAATCGGCCAATCGTTAGCAGGTGATAGTGAAGATACAAGGCACCGCTTGGGTTTGATTATAATATAGACCAAGAAAAGAGATTCGTTGATTAGGGGTGAAAAAATTGATGAGATTTGCTTTTTTTTAAAAATTTTGGAAAAAGTTCAGTCAAAGTTGTAAGTTTTTCCTCAAAAACGATCCTCGGTTATTTCGCTATTAGTGATATTTACAGAGTTAGGGTGGCTAAAATTCTTTTTCATAATTTTTCAACATTTGAAGTAATAAAAACAGAAAACTTATCATACCTTGAGCATTTGTCACCGTAACTCTATAAATTACACACATACACACAACAAAATCACGCACTACTTGCTTCTAAAGTGTACGTCAATGCGATAAATATCACGTGACAAACGTCAAAGTTCAGCACCGACATGAGCAACGCTCTCTATGATTGAAAAGCGAAAGTACTTAGTTGCTAACCTTAAACATAGAAATGAAAAATTAACAGATGCGTTTATTATAACAAAAATTTGGTGATAATAAAATGTGACTCTATTAAATAAAATGGTAACACTCACCTTATTATCATCTGAATTTTGATTAAATATTTGTTTAGTTCCTTCTATGATAGCTTGATATGAAAACCTCAACTGTTCGGCGGTCTGAATTAAACCCATTCGATATTTCCTCATTTCTAATAGAATTTCTTTAACGTCCACGGAATTTATACCATATTTTTCGATCTTGAAAAGATATACTTCATTTTAGTGGCATAATTAATCTAACATTTTTCGCATACAATTTTTATTCGTATTAAAAATTCCAGAATCTTTTGAAATCGTGAGAAATTAACATTTGATATCTTTACCAGCATCTTATAAAAACCGTTTTTGGAAATCTAAGCACAAATCGAACAGTTTGTGGATTGTTTGAGGGTAGTTTCGACCTTTCAGTACCTATATCTAAAGATATATTCTACATATCATTGTTCTTCCTCCAAAATACGTAGACTCCTTCTAAAGGTGGCTACTGTCCAGAGATTTTTTGTCCCTTCGAGGTAGCTAGCAACTCTACTTGAAAAATAGTTGCTCAATGGTATTCCTGTGCTTTTTGGTCCAAAAATTCCCAATCCAGCTCCTTACTATTGCTTCAAAGCCATCTATTTACCAAAAAGATACAATTCCAGTTTCCTGATGATCTTTATTGATCATATTATGCATTTAGTCCCTTGGTTTGTCACTGATCTACAGCTTTATCGGTTCTAGAATCCTTGGTAACCTGACAAATTTCCTGATTCAATTTTTCTACTTGAATTAGCTAATGATTGTTGCCAAATGTGGAAGCTTGTTCATTTTGGTCCAAAAATTCCCAATCCAGCTCCTTACTCTTGCTTCAAAGCCATCTGTTTACCAAAAAGATACATTTCCAGTTTCCGGATGATCTTTATTGTTCATATTATGTATTTAGTCCCTTGGTTTGTCACTGACCTACAGCTTTATTGGTTCTAGAATCCTTGGTAACCTGACAAATTTCCTGATTCAATTTTTCTACTTGAATTAGCTAATGATTGTTGCCAAATGTGCAAGCTTGTTCATTTTGGTCCAAAAACGCTCGTTCCAGCTCCTTGCTCTTGCTTCGTAACTATCTATTTACAAAAAAGATACAATTCCAGTTTCCGGATGATCTTTATTGATCTATGAATGGCAGATATTAATTACCACCCTGAATGGAATATCTGTGTCCATCATGCTATCCATTTAGTCCATTGGTTTTTTGTCCCTTCGAGGTAACTAGCAGCTCTACTTGAAAAATAGTTTCCTAATGGTATTCCTGTGCTTTTTGGTCCAAAAATGCCCAATCCAGCTTCATGCTCTTGCTTCAAAGCCATCTGTTTACCAAAAAGATTTATTTCGAGTTTCCGGTTGATCTCTATTGATCATATTTTGCATTTAGTCCCTTGGTTTGTCACTGATCTATAGCTTTATCGGTTCTAGAACCCTTGGTAACCTGACAAATTTCCTGATTCAATTTTTCTACTTGAATTAGCTAATGAATATTGTTAAATGTATCTTTTCTTCACTATAAGGTAAAGGGGAGGTTTAGCAGCGCCTCTGATGCTTTAGTGGAATATGTTGACAAGGCAACTGTATTATCCAAACAGATCAACTGCTAAATTTTGTTCAATTTGTTCTAACCTGTTGTTCCTTCAATTTTCCGCCACCAAAACACCATCTTAGGCCTACGTTTCCATGTATTACCAACGATCTTGCTACAAGTGAATATAGCCACAGTGACATAAGAGGTTAGTTTGTCTAGATCATCAAAAAACTACTTCATCAATTAATAATCTGTAATTTGTGAACAAAAAGTATTTTATTTCAAAAAAAATGAAATTGTTTCATTTGGAAATGTCACTTGTACTATCCTTAATGAATATTCGAAGGAACTGTTTATCAATTTATAGATTAAATTTCAATTATATAAAATTTATGTTTACTTATGAACAACAAAACAGGCATGACCTAATAATAGTAAATAATATTGATACAATTAAAAAACACTTTAAACAAACTGATAAAAAATTTTGTTTTACAGATAAAATAACCCAAAAAAATAGCCAAATATTTACTTTTGTTTAAATATTAATTCAAGACTACTAGAAGTGGAACATTTGAAACCAGTAAATCAATATTTGAATAACTATGAATTTTTCCTTTAAATCTTTATAATTTTCATATGTTTCATACTTCGAACTACAAATCAATAGTTTGGAGAAAATATTTTAGTAACTTTTACTTAAACATGCGTATATAGGCTTTAGTATTGAAATTTGGATAACAATCCATCCATCGTAATCACCAGATTTGATCCCCTTCGAAATTATTTGGTCCAAGCTGATTTCCACTAATTTCCTCTACAATATCAATTAATTTTGTGATGTAATGCATTATTGCTTCTTCGGCAATTCTCTTATATTGTTCAGTACCTCTTTATTCGGGCTTGAAGAGCAAAAAGTACGTTAAAATTTAAAAATATCAAAGGATCATGCTGTTAAATAAACTTCCATTAAGACTCGATCCAATAGGAAATCAAACACATCAAGATATAATGATTGAACGTTGAGAAATAGTAATCAGAGTGTAATATTTTTCGGAAAACCTTAAAAAACAATTTAAACTATAACCAAATAATACTATTAGGCCATTAATTTTTAGAATTATGTTTTAACTTTGTGGGAACAGTATAAAAATGATCAATCAAAACCTATTTCAATTTAGTTTTTACAAAAATATATGTGGAAGATGTTAATGGGTAATTATACGTTCAATATGGTTAAGAATTTTATTGAATGGTTGCCTCTTGGGAATCCCATTATTTGCCCAATTTAATTAAACTGTTTATTAAATGACATCATTCCAAAAATTATCATCTTACAGTATATTTGTATAATTGCAACTTCAAGTAGTCTATGTTTTTATTCATTTCTATAGATTACACTATCTTTAAAAAAATTCCAGTATGTAATCTTTATTATTTTCTTAACATTATATTATGTATATATAATTTTATGGTTTGTAAAAAATTCAATTTTTAAAGTTTATTTTTTTATGTAATGATTGGTGTTGTAAAATAAAACATTTTTCTTATTATTTTTAACATAAAAATTGTTTTTACTGATGATTTGTCATGATTTCGGGTCTCTTTTCTATGACCTAACCTAACCTAATCAAAAAACTTTTTATATATTATTTTGGACTGATTTTCATAGAAAAGACAACTAAAATCAAGACAAACCATCATGAGAAACATAAAAAATCCAAGAGGTTAAAAGTTAGAGATAATTTGGAAAATTTATAGCTCGAAAAAAATTCTCCTGTAAATGGGACTCTTTTGATGCTGGAGGCAAATAGAAAAATATATAGAAAAAACATATTTGAAAAAATATTCCTTTCTTCTCTTCAAATAAAATGAAACAATAAAGCACATACTTTACTATTCCTATTATTAATTGAATAGAATTTAAAATGGTACTTTTTGTATTGTTTTTAATCACTTTCCAGGAAGTCGTAATGATAACAAAAAGCAAAGTCTTTTTAAATATCTAATATTTTTGTTTCCTTTATTAGCACAGTTTCTTGATATGCTTTTTTATTTATAAAATTGAGGTTCATTTATCAAGTTTTCATTATTTTAAATATATACAAAAAAAAGTCACCTATAAACTCAAATTTAATAATCTATCCCACAATTTCACTATATGGGAATCGCATAAATTGAGACAGTGAAATCCAAAATGTGATTTACAAAAATTTGAGTGAACAGATTGTTTTCTCTCAGTATTAAGTTATCATCATTTCAAAAGTATACAAAACAAAGCCAAGATGTAGTAATCTACCCCGGAATTCCACTATATAGGAATCGCATAAATCGAGACAGTTAAATCCAGTTACTAAAAATCAAAATTTCCTCGCTTCCAATATCATCATCACATGGTAAGAAAAAGAGTGACCATGTACAGGAAAACAATGAAATATTTTCTCAAAGCGTTTTGTAGATGCTAACATTACCCTATTATCCATAAAAAATATACAATTCATTCATATATGTCAAGATATTTTTTCAAATGCCTTCTAAAAGAAAAATAAAAACTCCCATAGGGAGCTTCTGATGATAAAATATAAAAATATCTTTTGAATTATAAATTTCAGTCATTCATATATATTGGGACGATGAGTTCCTTTGCCAATTGATGTGTGAATGTATTAAAATCATGTTGTATACCTCGGCTGTATGGTTCTTTCGCTGACTGATTCAATTATAACTAAATCACTAATATTAATATGGAATAGAGAACATCACTTACCAAAACTAAACAAGAATCAACTAAACAAAACGTCCCAGATCTACCAATCCCTGCAGAGCAATGCACCACTGCAGGTCCGACGTCTGCTTCCAATCCTCCTGCATCTCTAACTTTTTTAAGGAATTCTAAAAACGCTGTAGGTGAACAAGGAACTCCGAAATCTGGCCAAGTTGTATAATGAAATTGTATGATATCACGAGATTTGCCACTTTCGGTATCGGTCAGTCTAAGCAGTCGTGTTAAATAATAAGAATGGTCTTGCTGTTCTAAATATTCTACAGTTAATCCGACGTCTTCAAGTTTCATTATATGTTCTGAACCAATTTTGGACGGCCAATATTGATAACATTTGTCTTGCTTTTTTTCTACCAATTTATTTAACATGACTACCTAAAATGTGCAATCAAATCCGTAAATATAATTTTTTACCCCTTTCTGCATTGAGATTGCAGTAAATTAAAACCAAAAGGGTTACTTATTTCAAATAATAATTTCATTATGAACAAAGTAATTATAGGATAGAAGCTTCATTTGAGGCCATTTCATGGAGAGACTTATTCCAATTCATTTTAAATTTCTTCAATTTCTTAGGAGCTTTATATTTCTAAAAGTTCTTGATTTTAAGTCTTTTCTGATTTAAAATTTCAAATTTTCATCTGTCTTTGAAAAATTATAAAAGAAACTAATTTTAAATCAGAAAAGGCCTAAAATCAAAAGCATTTAGAAGCATAAACGTCAACATTTTCAACTATCTTTCGAAAATTATTTAAAAAAACTAATTTTATAACAGAGGAGACATAAAATCAAGACAGTTTAAAAACATAATTAGTTTTATATTGCCACTTAATATGAATTACTTATGATTACAATAAACAGTCAATTTTTTTGTATTAAGTATTAGAATGAATACAAAAATGTAAATGTGATAAGTTTGAGCAGGTATTTGGTTATCTAGTAATGACATAAAGATGAATTTATGAATATTATCATCAGAACTTTTACTGATAATATTAATTTATTGTTGCCGACATAAATTTAATTGGAGCGGAAAAAATGTTACTAGGAATATCATATTAAATAATCAACATTTTGAATGAAGAAAACAGTACAACAAAAGTTTTCAATATACACTACCAGTAAAAAGGTTTTAGGTCTCTTTTTTATTAAAATTATTATTAAAATTAAAGTAAATCAAAAAGAAAAACGAGAAAAATCTAAAAGGTAAAAAGTTAAAGAAAATTTATAACTTTTTTCTCCTGTAAATGGGACTCATATATTAAGCAATTTATAATCCATATTTATTAGACAAATTTTTAAAAACTCAAAATTCAATTGGTTTTGATAATAATAAAATCAACACTTTTTGCCTCAATGGGAGTCAAGTCCCTAATTTTTTGCTAAATTGTATTGATTTTAGGTCTCTTCTATAGGAAAATTAAGTTTTTATTAATGGTATGTCACGTAAACTATACAGTGAACAAAAACTTTTGAACGTAATGAGTAAGGCACATAATTCTCACATTTTGATTTCATGTCAACTAAACTTATTTAGTTTGTTCAAACAATACAATTTTTTCGTATATATTTTGTTTCAAATGCATGTTTTACAATAAAATTATCAAAAATAAATATAAATGTTGTTCACTCACCGCTTTGGTCTGTTGTTCCCATATCATCAACCAAAAATGACTGTAAGTATTAGATAACGGTCCTTGGGTGAGAATATACTGTCTATTCGCTCTTTCAACTTTAACAAGATTAGCATTAATATAATCTATTGAATTACGGTTCAATACTATCCTGCTATGATCATAAGGATTCACATCTCTGTACCTATTTAAAATCTTATTTTGTGGTTTGACAGCTTCTGTGTATATATTGTCTTTATAACTCTGATTGCGGATTCTCTGAAACAATAATTTCCAGAATTCCAAAGTATGATATCAAATTTTTGTTAAATTTGATATTTGAAGAAATACAATCTTTACAAAAATAAAGTTTAATAAAAATGCTAACACTTTAAACATTATATCAAACGCCCAGTAAATATTTTGTATTATTTGATCAAATGAAAGTAATAAAAGATTTCATTACAATCAGTTAATATGACCATCTGAATTAAAATCCAAGTTTTTTACTAATATATTTCTCAAAATGTTTCTCCAAAGGTCAACATTTTATATTTTATGGTTGATTGTATCCAAAATACATTCCTGATGGAGTGAAAGACAGCATTTCTTACATAAGTAAATTCTTGGATTTTTACATAATACACACACTTTATATTCAGTTTCCCTTTTCACAATTGAATAATCTAACCTATCCAAACCAAGCTCATTTCTTCCTGTATAAGCTAGGTGTGGTTCATGGCCATAATTCTCTCTGCAAAAGGTATATGTTAGAACCTAACAGCAACTGCAATAGCATCCTTGGACCATACAATCTTTTATGATCCAGGAAAAAATAAGGCCACCACTTTGTTTTAGGCCTTATTCAAATCCTATATGTAGAGATGAATTGGTTGATTTCTACCATATTAACTGGAGTCATTTGAATCGAGAGTCTTTTAAGAATACCTAATCGCGGATTTTGGGGCCCTAGAACACAATTTATCAAAACTGTAACGACATTATTATCATTTCATTGGACCATGTTCAATTTCCCACAGGAAATCATTTTACATTTATCTCATACTCTTAAAAAATGAATGTTTATCCCCCGTAGAGACAGCTTTTTAAAATTTGGTTTATTTCCATGTAATAATTCAAGTTATATTTTCAATATATCAAAAATATAATTTTTTTTGTATATTTTCTTTGTGAATAGAGATACATCAAAACACGTTTTTTTCAGTTTTTCCTTAAAAAAAGCAGCAACTTAAGTTGCATGAAAATTTGAACATCATCCTTTTCCCAATTCCATTTTTTACCACGGACTCACGAATATGAAAATAATAGCTCTGTTAGAAAGAAAATAATTTTCCTTTATCCACAATGAAGTTAAGCAGGTAACAGGCAAAAAAAGAGTTACCCATGAGTCGCATGATATTATCAACTAAGCCACTTATTCCTTTTTTCACCTTCATCCTTTTAATATTAAAAGTTTCTCGAAAACATGATAATTTTTTATTTGAAAATTCATGCAACTTTAGTTGCATTTGGTCACTAATGGGTTAATAACTCGTTTATTGTACATAAAAACATCGAAATTAATTCAATTGAATCAATCAGTATTTATTCTTAAGAAGTTCTAATTTCAAAAACACATATAAGAAACATTATATATTTTAAAAATAAATTTTTGCATTTGTTAAGTTAATCAAATATTTCAGTAACTAATAAAGGTGAATAATTACATCTTATTATATTGCAACTGTAAAATGATGCAATAACTGTAACCATCAAAGAGAGTGAAATCATTTAATGCTATAGAATTTACTAACATATAATGATGAGAATGTATGATAGCAACTTAAGTGGTACCAAACATGTAAGCATTATTATCTACGAATTAATGAAGAAGTTTAGGAAATGTCTAGTTTTCATCAATGAATAGTTAATGAGTAATCATATGATTATTACCTGATAAAGAATTTGCCATTCATTTTTAGCATTCAGCTGTAAGTATTCCGATTCAATGTTGTTGCCAGATGTCATTGTGATTTTAGGAAATATCTCTTCGCGTGAAATGAACCTATAATAAGCACTATAAAATATATTTTAATAATAAATTTATGACTTACGTGAGAAGTAAGTTTATAGAAATCGAACAGCCATTATATTTTTAGGAAGAAATACATAAAAACTTGAATTTATAAAAAAATGAACAAAGAATTTCTCCGCTCCAAAATGCTGTATGTAAACGCAGAATACAGAACACTGACAACTTTTTAATGTCTTATATAACTATCATTTGTCATGTCACTTGTCAAACATAGAGACGTAACTCTAAAAGTCCAGTGATCGAAGTACTACAATGGTTACACTTAAGTAGTATATTCTCCTACTCATAATTCTCACAAATTCTTCGCATTATATAATCTGATTCAATATTTTAATAAAATTACAAGCTATATATGTAGAAATATAACTGGTCGATAGGATTTATTAACCATTGAACCAATATAACCAAAGCTTAAGCAAAGGAAATATATGACAATAGATTGACGGATGATAGACTGACAGTTATAGTTTGTCCCCTTTATACATTATTAAAATATTCTGATACATCGCTAGAAGTTAACCAAAAAGGTGATTTTTATCTGTTTTAGAAATAAAATTTTCAATCGGAATTGTGCGCACAATACTGAAAAGTTTTCGATAAACTAAAAAGTTAATAATTACATCCGTAATGTGAGTTATGATATCAAACAATTCAGGGTACAAACTCAGGGCCTCAAAAAGCTCTAGAGAGGTTCATGAATATGATTACGGGAATTCAGAAGATAATTACGATAATATAGACGAAGATGTAAAAGGAACATCGTATTTAAAAGATGCTAGAACTAATAAAGGCGGGACAGGTAGGACTAGGTCCACTGAATTTAGGTCTAGCAAAGTTAATGACCGTAGGGGAAGCTCTAGAAGTAGAGGATCAGGTCTGCAAGGAAGAAAAGGAGATAGAGATTATTCTGATAACTTTTATAATTTGAGAAAATATGAATCTAGAAATTCGGAAGCATTAGGTAAGCTCTACAACTAAGGGGTACTTTTTATAGTTTCAAATGTTAAAGGTCGTATTTAAAAACATGTATTATTCATTCATACTAATCTTCTTTTTATCTCATTAGAACATTTTTTAAGTGAAATATAAACAAAGTCTCTATCAGTTGAAAATACTATAACATTATTAGTTGTTTTTATTATGTACTAAGTAATGATATATCTCTAAAAAAACTTGAACCAGTTATAAAGAAGTACATATTTATTGACCCCACTAGATCAAATTGAATCACTTTATATTAACTATTGTATAATTTGTTTACAAAGCTCGAATTAATTACTACATTCATGACTTCGTTTTCAAACTATTTTCTAGTAATTCAGGTTTAAATCAGCTGTTGGGTTTACCCCATTGCTTTAAATAACTAAATTAAATTAAATGTTTATATGATACCTATCTATGAGGGTATTTAAGATAAAAAACTTGAAATATAAAAATTGTGAAATATTAGATAATTTATATTGTTTGTCAATATTTAATTGAATGTTAGAATATTGTGGAAGTTTTATTAGATTTTAAATTTATATACAATATCAAAAATTAATTGAGTTATAGAGTAGCACATCTGAATCATAGAGATAATTGTGGTTCTTAGTGCTTGTTATTATGAACTTTTCACACCCAAATCAATGTCCATTGAATACTATAGTTTTGACTTAGTAATGGATCTCATTGACGATTTTTTTATTATTTACATATTACATGAAATACTTGAAGGTCATTTGAATGAGGTTAATAGTTTTTATTTCTTACTTTACAGTAATATACTGCATTAAGTTGTCAGTTTGAGCCCAAGAAATGATAAATTTCATCTCAATGTCTATGAAATAACTTGATCAAAATTTAAATATTTTCCTTAACAAAATAAATTATAGATAATTTATATCAATGTGTATTGTAATAGCTGCAATACTGATACATTCATGCTAACATACTGAGTTTTACATCTCAAAAAAAATTTTTTTCAATTTAAAACATCTCAATATGCTGTAATCAACTCTTTCATCATCTTAACTAAGTTGGAATTACCAATATTTATATTGAACACACTATTTACATTACCAATACAAAAAAACCCAAAGTTACACTGTCTGATGCACATTTCAATACCCAAGTTATTGATTTCAGACATTGGTTATTGAAGCATATTTTTCATCATCTTGTTTATTAACATCTAGTTTTGTACTTTAAATAAACTGTTTTCTGGTCTTTATATGTAAATTATCCACTATTCAAGTATTGAGTACCTGAGTATTATATAATGTATTTATAATTTTGTTTTAGGGAGTAGAGGAAAGTTTTATGAACCTGAAAAGAAAACTGAGATCAAATTAAATCTTCCAGAGGACACGAGAATATCAAAACTTCTGAGAAGATTAAATATTGAAACTGATCAAGACAACTCATTGGCTATTTCTAAAAAATTACTTGAAGTTTTACTATTACCTGATAATGCTAATTATGTTAGGAAGGCTTTCCATATACTTGGTGAATCAATGTTTGAAATTTTACATGTCTCTCCCGGTCCTATGGCAAAAAGACAAGCTGCCAGAGCCTTGGGTCGGATGGGTTACATTATGGGTCAAGAAAATGATTTTGAAAGATATCAGCACTGGCTATTCAATAAGCTAGCCAATAGTACAGAAGAAATGCAGATTCTACTCATGAAAAGTCTTCACGAGACTTTGAGTTTTGAGGAAAAGAAACCAGTTTTGCAGAGTCACGTTGAAAATTTAATCAATAATTTAGTTGCTACCATTGAAACAACAGAAAATGCTGAAGTTTTTAAATCTATTCTGGATGTGTTAGTGACAGTAGTAGAAATGTACCAAAGTGAATTTTATGATCAATTCAGAGATACCATAGATTTGTTATTTGGATGGCATGTAGATCATACACAGCCTTTAAGTAACATTGAATTTATTTCCAAAAGCCTACAGAGAATATCGCACCATTTCAAATACTATTTAGAATTTTCCATCCAATTAATAGAGAACTTTTTAGAAGATATTGGTAATTACTCTACACAACTTAAAGAAACTGGAGATATGGGTACAGTTGATCATGTAACTGTATTGATATTAGCCATGAATACTGTTTTAAAATGTCTAGGACCATCATTCCATCCTCTAACTAACAAAACTGTAACAATTGAATTTATAAATTCATCCCTAATAAGAATAATAAAAACAGTACATGATACTTTGGAGACTTATGTACCAGACAATTTAACAATAGCCGGTAATGATTGTATAGGTTTATTACTTGGGTATCTCGAAAACAAATCGCAGTTTCTTTGTACACAAATTTATGTGTTAATTGATCTAGAAATTTCAATGTTATCAGATTTATCGGATGCAACAATAATATCACTACTTGTATTAATATCAAAAGTAGTTAAGGAACTATCAGCCAATTTACCCATAGAAATCATAGATAAATTAATTGGGCCCAAATCCGAGATAATAAAATTACGATATTCTCCTTTTAAAAATATACAAGAAGCTGTTATTTGTGTATATCAAGCACTTCTTAATTTAAAAAACGTTTCGTTATTACAAGAAGCTTACCGATACGTCATAGGCGATCTGGAAATGGTTTATAAACAAATAGTACCAACAATTGTGGAAACTTTCACTCAAAACAATCCATTTAAAGATTATGATGCAATAAAGGATCCCGAAGAAACTACACTGTTTCTATTGAGGTGTTTGTCACAGCTGGCCAATGCCAGTTCTATTATAGTTATGTGGGCATTGAAACCTAGTATTCTTGAACTTGTTGGAGTCACTATGGTACCATACGATAAGAATTTATCTAAGAAAGCACCGGCTCTACAATATAGTATGTTGTATCTGCTATTTTCTCATTGCAAATGCTACAATCACTTTATATCGAACAGTACACTTGTTAACAAAACCCAAGAGGTTCCAAATATAATGAATAGGTAAGAAAAATTGAATTTTTGTATTTTTTAACACAAGTTTTTAATCAAGACACATTTGTAGTTTATATAAACAATGAGGAAAGTTATTTAGATATTTAATAATACTAATAACACTCATCTCGTATAAATATAATTATCTATTACTACTTGATTATAAAAGTGCTTTTCCTACTCTAGTTTTAATAGAAGAGGCTTTTCCAAGCCTAAATATGTCAAAAAATGGCTTTTCCAAGCCTAATTTCAACAGAAAATACTTTTCAAGACTAATTAAGTCAGAAAATGGCTTTCACATGTTAAACTTGATAATGAAAGTGCTTTTCCAAGTATAATTTCAACAGAAAAGGCTTTTCAAAGTCTAAATATGTCAAAAGATGTATTTTCCAAGTCTAATTTCAACAGAAAAAAATTTTCAAGTCTAATTAAGTCAGAAAATGGCTTTCCCATGTTAACTTTGATCGTTGATATTATTGTCCCTGCTAGTATGTAATTTCGAATGGTGTCCAAGAGTTTTTTTAAAATGTTCAATTTTATTTTGAATCCTTAACCCCAACACCATTCGAAATTACGTACTAGGGAGGACAATAATACCAACAATGACATTCTATTTTTGTTTTAGATTCGCTTTAACAGAAGGTTTAAATATAAACGATGTTCCAAATAAATCCCCAAATTCTGGTAATTTCGCAACGATTTTGGACATAATTCACAATTCTCTCACCGCTGAGACATCCAACGAGATACTTTTACTTCTCTTGCAGTGGTTGAATGACGTGCTCATAAATTCTGAAATCTATTTAGAAAACTTGTACGTAAATGAGAAATTTTTAAAGGTGGTTGATGCACTGGTCCGTTGCGGTTACTGTTTCAATGATAGCGTCGTACTTATAGTATACGATAATTTAAATAAGCTGCTATCCAATAAACAGTTATCGTGGTCTTACAACTTTTTAACAAACATCAGCGATTTGTGTAAATTACACATCAATTCCAATAAACCGGAAATCCGTAAATGTTATACGAAATTATCTTCGAACATACCTTGGGATATAGCAGTCGTAGAATTGAACAAAATGAATTCTATACATTCCATGAAGCAGAAGAGCACTTATCTAAAAGAATACAACAATCATACGGTGTATTTGGCCCAACATTTACATTTGAATGGAACAGTCGATGGGGAAATGTACCCCTTGCATTTCAAGACTTTAATGAATTATTTACTCAGCAAAGAAAACCTTCCATCCGATTGGGCGAAGGAAATATTTAATAGTTGTTGGGCCATCGAATCTGATTCACAAATGAACATGGAACTCTTTTATGAACTTATCACGAACAATAGGCAAGTTTTGAATAGTTGGATCACGTTGGAAGCCGCCGAATTTTGTGTTAATTATAAATTGAGAACGCCCTTGGGAAAACCCAACGAAACTTTCACAAAAATCGAAAGCGCTCTGAACAATTTGGGAAACGATTTGATCACTTCAAAAAAACCAATGGAAAAGTAAGTTTACCACGTTTCTTATTATAATTTATATTCTAAAACTGTGGTATTTTGTTAATCATCATCGATTTACCCCCTTTCTTCAAAATCTATCCTATGCTAAAGGTGTTTTTTTCATTTTTAAGAGTAAAAACTACCCCTTATCGTTAAAAATTTAAAAATCATTGATGTTTATGATTAATCGGGTACATGCAACCCTTCAAAAGACCATACTCTAAGGGTAGTAATACTGAAAACTTTTTTAAAGACTTAAACTTACCTTCTTCTACAAAATCATCCCTGTACCGAACCGGGCTTTAATATATTTTGAGGGATGTAAAGTACCCCTTATTGTTTCGGGTCAACTGAAGTTTAAATGAATTATTCGTAAATCTATTGGCATATTCAAACGCATTTATGATGAATCAGATACATGCAACCCCTCAAAATCATCCCCTAATCAAATAAAAAGTTGAAAAAGAATCTTATTAGTTATTTTATAATAATTTTATAATTGAAAATTATTCAAAAGTGTATTTATATTGAATTGAGAATATTTCGTCGGTATTTTTCAGAAGTGTTGCTTTTTACATATTTCAACCCTTATGAAACCCACCTTCGATGACCAAAAATATCAAAATTGCAATTTAAATTTTTCTACAGAAATAAAAAAATAATAAAAAGCGGATCTTTATTGCTGTCATTGTAGTACAGGGGTTTGTGATCAAGATAAACATTCAAACGATCGAATTATTTAGTCCTTTTGCATTTTTTTCCAAAATATCATATGATTACAATTTATTAACACTAACTTAAATGCCTCAAACATACGTGATCACGACTACTGTGAATCGGATAATGCAATTGTGCAGTTCTGGAAATGGCAGTCAAAAAATTTTCGTGGGCGTAGAAAAAATATTGTATGCAACTCGTGCAAAAAGTGTTTATTGCACTCGACGTGTTGTTAAACTCGACCTAACGGTCTCTTTAGACAAATTTACGTCGCGTGCAATAAACATTCACTTTTTGCACTTGTTGCATAAATAACTATAAACATTTTTATATAGAAAATAATATAAAAAACGATTTTGATCAATTATATTTCGACTACTGTGATTTGGAAAATGAAACTGTGCAGTTCTGGAAATGGCAGCCAAAAATTATTCATGGACGTAGAAAAAATATTGTTTGCAACTCGTGCAAAAAGTGTTTATTGCACTCCACGTGTTCGATTTATCGATATTTTTACTTCGAGGTGCGATTACCCAAAAATTTTTAAATTAATCGAACGTTAAAAATGCGAACATACATTTTAGTCCGGTCAATTTAGACATTCGAAGTTACGTAAATTCCTACCAAGTTGAAATTCAAAGAAATTATTTAAAATATAATTCGAAAGTTCGCGTGTACGGAAAAAAATTTATTTAACGTCAAAGGTAAAAAAAAAATGAGTTTTTCGCTATTTTCAGCTAAGCGGTGAGTTTTATCATAAAAATACCTCAGTTAAAAATTGTAGATCAAAAAATTATCTATAAAAAAGTATGAATACTTTTTTTCTTATTCCCTTTTTCCATTGGCTACTGTTTATTTCGGTCTGTCCACTATGACTATTTATTATAAACTAACTAAACCGTGCTAAACGAACCCGCTTATATATCCCAAAAGAAATTCTCAAAAATTCTAGAAAATAAAGAAACAAAACTAATAAATAACAATAGAAATTAGTTGAAGAGAAACAATGTAAATAAACCGCATGCTATTAATAAGAAGTTATATAAATAACAAACGTCAAACGAATTCCGGGTATTTCGAACGTACATTATAAACGGCCAATTTTAGAATTCCACTACTTCCAGAGACATGAACGCCTCCAGGACGGAGACTAGTTCGTAACAATAATTTAGTTCTGACTTGAACTTTTATTACTTGACTCTACAAACACACAATTGGTTGCCACAATGTCACTGTTACATATTGAGGCAGCGCTCAAGTCTATTATTATTAAAAATGTCTTTATTTACGGATAAAGGCGTCGGTTTTTTGGGATTGATTATCTTGAAAAAGGAAAAACTAAGAAATATGCGAACTTATTGCAACGTTTGAGCGAAGAAATCAAGCAAAAACCTCGGCATTTGGTTAACAAGAAAGACAATGCATCAGCTCACATATCCGTTATTGCAAAGGCCAAAATTACTGAATTAAAGTTCGAATTTCTACCTCATGCACCCTCTTCGCCAGATTTAGCACCCTCGGATTATTTTCTATTCTCAGACTAGAAAAAATGGCTCGGTGGTGAAAGAGGTTACGGTAGTTAATGGCTATTTATTTTGTACGATTACTATCGTCAATTTAAAGAAACTTACGTGTTGTAGTTGATCTTTTGGAAAAGACAATCTATCTTATGTTTGATTTCTATTGATATGTGTTCGATAAATCACCGCATGGTGGAAGACCTCAACCGATTATACTTTTCATCAACCTTTTTTCGATATCATTTATAATAATTTCTAGTTATATGATAAAGTTTAAGTTTACGTAAAAAATAATGTCGTAACCGATTTTTGTTATTTCTTTTTTTAGAAAACCGGAAATTTCTGCGAACATCGACGGAAATAGAGTGAGGATGTTACTTAGATTCGTGGAAAATTTGGAAAAGGCAATTTACAACGCTTCCGAGGGTTGCGCGATGGCAATGCCGCCGGCAACGAAAGTGGTCAGATCTTTTTTCATCGCCAATACAAATACGTGCCACGAATGGTTTTGCCGCATCAGAATCGTTCTAATGCACATAGCTCTGCACTGTGGCGAAATAAACATAGCCCTGAGGAACGGACTTTGTTTCCTTAAAGACTACGTAAATTCCAACAGGACTAATACCTTGGAATTCGAAAGAGTAGCTATGATAGTTACTTTAGCCATGTTACATCTCAAAGAACCGGAAGCCCTCTACGGTTTATACAGTTGGTGTAAAACGGTAGTCGGTAAAAGGTATTCGTGGATGAAATGCGCCGCCGAACAATGTTCGAAAAAATACGAAACCGCAGTCGAAGGTTACAAAAAAATTTTGCAAGAAAAAACCGACGAAAACAACAAACTCGATAGCGACATACACAATTTTATAATCGATCAAATAATCGTTTGTTACAAAGAGATGAGCAACTGGATCGATTTATTCGAATGGCATACGAAGCAAGACAACGTCGAAAACGGACGAAAATATTGGTTCAACGTCACCGATTGGGAAACGAATCGAATACTATTCGATGCCGAATCGAAAAATTTAGCGTTCGAAGATTTGTCCACGTGGAATATCAACAACAAAGATTCTTGGAGTATATACGAAAATATATGTATGACGGAAAGTAATTTGTATAACGTGGCCGTTAAATTAGCGGTAAGAAACGACGAAGAAAATTTCATCCAAGAAATCGACAAGATAATGATGAAAATACAAAATAACATCGAAGATCATTTACATTTAGCCCCGTCGGAGTTTTTACAAAACTTTTCTCTATTACATTACGTCGTAAACGGTTTGAAACATATAGCCGAAGGTAATTTGGCGCACACCGTGTTTTTAGTATCGGAATCATTCGAAAACGAAATACAAAAAATCGATTCGAGCGTATTGAGAAAAATACTTTGGTGGTCAGAATATTTCGGCAAAGTTCAAAATCAAGGTTTCAACGTATTCTGTAGTAATTTACGATTAGACATAATAAAAAGATCGAGGAAGGAAAAAAATTTCAACATGGCTATTAATCAAATAAACAAATTTTTCAGAGACAAAGATTTAGTAGTACTACCGGACGAAATGAACGTTAAAAATATAACAAACACTTTTATACATAGAATAAGCGAAATAAACGTTTGGACTGTAGACGTAGCCAGGGCCGTATTCGAAGTAATCAAATTATCGTATTCGTTCGAACAAAACCATCAACAAACTTTCAATTTATGCGCCGCCTCGTCCACCGCCATATCCAAATACGCCGAATTATTCGGCGTTAACGAATTGAGAAAATTGAGCAGCAAAATATTATTGAAATTATCCAATTGGTTACAAACTAACGATAACGTTTCCTTAACCGAAATGAACAGTCCGTTAGGAAAATTAATATTAGTTTTACCCGAAATCGGTATGGGGGAATCCCCCAGTTCGAATATAATCCCTTTAAACGAAATCGCCATCGGGAAATTATTACAATTCAGCGTACACCATTACGGTAGTTTGGCGAAAAGTTGGAACGATTTCGGCACGTGGTGTTATCGTTGGGGTAAAAAAATCGTCGATCACAGTTCCGAGATAAAAAATAATTTAACCGACGAACATTGTTTGGAAATTAAAAAATTACTACCCCCCGAAACGACCGAAGAAGATTTAACGAAAATATTTTTCATATTGTCCCAAACGAACAGGAATATAATCGACGAAGAAGATATCGATTCCAACGAAATCAAAACTTCGGAAATGATCCAGTCTCAATTACAATGCGTCGAAGTGTTACAAGACGCTACCGAAACGCAATTGAAAAGTTTGTTGCAAATATGGAGAAGCACCCAAAAGAGGATTTACCATTACTACGCTCTAAGCGCCGAGGCTTATTTCAAATATTTACAATTAGTTCTACAATCGGAAAACGTAACCAAAAACACCGAATGCAATACGATCACAGTCACTTTGCGATTATTAAGATTAATAGTTAAATACGCCTTGGAATTACAAAATATTTTAGAAGAAGGTTTACAAACGACTCCGACGCACCCTTGGAAAGTTATAATACCCCAATTATTTTCGAGACTCAACCATCCCGAAAGTTACGTTCGATTGCGCGTATCCGATTTACTCTGTCGCGTAGCCGAAGATGCTCCGCATCTCATTACTTTTCCCGCTGTTGTTGGCGCTTTGGAAGGCGGATTGAAATTCGATTTTTCCGAAATAACCTTACCGAAAGATTGTCTGTCGCAAAATAACGAATCTTGCGAAGATAACGAAGAGGAAGACGATAATTACGATAGCGACGATAACGAAGAACCAGTCGGTAGTAATAACAGTTTGCAAATTTGTTTTAAAACTATGGTCGATACTTTGAGTAAGCAGGATCCCGAAACTATATCACAAGTAAGTAGAATGTCGGTTATTTTGTCGAAAATTTTAACGATTTTATCTCGACATTTAAAACCGCCGTTGGCCGATGGATTTTATTTGTTTTTATTGGAGGTGTCGGCCTGTTTGTTTGTTTGGGGGTTGGGTGTATGTATGTGCATACCGCGATCCGAAGGATCCTATTGTGTCCCCCTTTCTTGAGGATCTCACTTTACTACAACTCATCTATTAATCCCACTCCTCGTAAAAAATTTGGGGACGTGACGTATACAACTTATTTCTTCGTGTCCTTCTTTCTCTTATTCCTTCCCCTTTTGCACTCATCATCTCAGCTTCATCTTACTGCTACGACATTTTCTATCTTCCGTTATCCTGGTTTCGAAGGTTCTTTTTGGTATTCTCTTTTCGGGTATCCGACATCTTAATTCATATATTTCCATTTCTCATTGTATGAGAGAGGTTAGGTTAGGTTTAATTTCCGTTGCATCTATACTATTTGCTTTTAACTTTATATCCATAACCGACAGCTGTACCCTTATTATTTTTCAACAATTTCAGTACATTTTTTTCGGTCTTATAGATTTATATTGATGTTTTTTTAAATATATAACAAAAAATATATTAGAAATAGTACACTTGGCGCTCAATTGACACAAACCCCATTTGTATCTATTAGGCCGTAGGTCTCCTGCATATCCCTAACCATATCAAAAACACCGTGACTTTATAAACCTCGTTTTTATTTGACTAAAAAATCATTTTCAACCGTTTCTAAGTTCAGCTGAACAATTTAGTCTTCTTCAGTTTTGGTTCTCTAGAAGGCGATGAATGACTGTTTTTGAATGTCGATTTTATTCAACCGAAAACTTATTTCCAACCATTTCTAAGGTGAGTTGGACACTTTTGAAGCATAACTAAGGTCAGGTGGACAATTTAGTTTTCTTCTGTTCTGGGTTTGTAGAAGGTAAAGAATCTTGCTTTTATTTGACTGAAAAATGATATCCAACCGGTTCTAAGGCCATTTGGACAATTTTCAACAATAACTAAGGTCAACTGGTCAATTTAGTCTTCTTCTGTTCTGAATTTCTAGAAGGTAACAAATCCTTTTTTTATTTAACTGAAACATGATTTCCAACCACTTCTAAGGCTATTTGGACAATTTTAACCATCTCTAAGGTCAGTTGGACTTTCTTTTGCTTTGATTTTCTAGAAGATGATGAATAACTGTGTATGAATCTTGAGTTTATTCAACTGAAAACTTATTTCCAACCGTTTCTAAGGTCAGTTGGACAATTTTAACCATTTCTAAGGTCAGTTGGACAATTTTAACTATTTCTAAGGTCAGTTGGACAATTTTAACCATTTCTAAGGTCAGTTGGACTTTCTTGTGCTTTGATTTTCTAGAAGATGATGAATAACTGTTTATGAATCTCGAGTTTATTCAACTGAAAACTTATTTTCAACCATTTCTAAGGTCAGTTGGACAATTTTAACCATTTCTAAGGTCAGTTGGACAATTTCAACCATTTCTAAGGTCAGTTGGACAATTTTAACTATTTCTAAGGTCAGTTGGACAATTTTAACCATTTCTAAGGTCAGTTGGACTTTCTTGTGCTTTGATTTTCTAGAAGATGATGAATAACTGTTTATGAATCTCGAGTTTATTCAACTGAAAACTTATTTTCAACCATTTCTAAGGTCAGTTGGACAATTTTAACCATTTCTAAGGTCAGTTGGACAATTTCAACCATTTCTAAGGTCAGTTGGACAATTTTAACCATTTCTAAGGTCAGTTGGACAATTTTAACCATTTCTAAGATCAGTTGGACTTTCTTGTGCTTTGATTTTCTAGAAGATGATGAATAACTGTTTATGAATCTCGAGTTTAATCAACTGAAAACTTATTTTCAACCATTTCTAAGGTCAGTTGGACAATTTTAACCATTTCTAAGGTCAGTTGGACAATTTCAACCATTTCTAAGGTCAGTTGGACAATTTTAACCATTCCTAAGGTCAGTTGGACTTTCTTGTGCTTTGATTTTCTAGAAGATGATGAATAACTGTTTATGAATCTCGAGTTTAATCAACTGAAAACTTATTTTCAACCATTTCTAAGGTCAGTTGGACAATTTTAACCATTTCTAAGGTCAGTTGGACAATTTCAACCATTTCTAAGGTCAGTTGGACAATTTTAACCATTCCTAAGGTCAGTTGGACTTTCTTGTGCTTTGATTTTCTAGAAGATGATGAATAACTGTTTATGAATCTCGAGTTTATTCAACTGAAAACTTATTTTCAACCATTTCTAAGGTCAGTTGGACAATTTCAACCATTTCTAAGGTCAGTTGGACAATTTCAACCATTTCTAAGGTCAGTTGGACAATTTTAACCATTTCTAAGGTCAGTTGGACTTTCTTGTGCTTTGATTTTCTAGAAGATGATGAATAACTGTTTATGAATCTCGAGTTTATTCAACTGAAAACTTATTTTCAACCATTTCTAAGGTCAGTTGGACAATTTTAACCATTTCTAAGGTCAGTTGGACAATTTCAACCATTTCTAAGGTCAGTTGGACAATTTTAACCATTTCTAAGGTCAGTTGGACAATTTCAACCATTTCTAAGGTCAGTTGGACAATTTTAACCATTTCTAAGGTCAGTTGGACAATTTTAACCATTTCTAAGGTCAGGTGGACTTTCTTGTGCTTTGATTTTCTAGAAGATGATGAATAACTGTTTATGAATCTCGAGTTTATTCAACTGAAAACTTATTTCCATTCATTTCTAAGGTCAGTTGGACAATTTTAAACATTTCTAAGGTCAGATGGACTTTCTTTTGATTTGATTTTCTGGAAGATGGTGAATAACTGTTTATGAATCTCGAGTTTATTCAACTGAAAACTTTTTTCCAACCATTTCTAAGGTCAGTTGGAAAATTTTAAACATTTCTAAGGTCAGTTGGACAATTTTAACTATTTCTAAGGTCAGTTGGACTTTCTTGTGCTTTGATTTTCTAGAAAACTTATTTCTAACCATTTCTAAGGTCATTTGGACAATTTTAACTATTTCTAAGGTCAGTTTGACTTTCTTTTGCTTTGATTTTCTAGAAGATGGTGAATTTTTTTGATTTCTTCTTCTTGTTGGGTTCTTAACCTCGTCATTTCTTCATTAATTATTTAGTAGTTCAAAACAACCTCTTCCAATAGGTTATTTGAAATGTAGTATCGTTGCCATATTCTTTTTCTTGGTAGTTCCTTTACTTTTTTGAGGTTATCCGTTATTGCATGGTATTTAGTTCTGTTTCGAAATATCTTTTGTTTTTAGGTTCAAACATTAGTGAAGGAACTAAGGAGAATCACCCTTCTATGGGACGAATTGTGGATAGGAACGTTAGCTCAACACCAATCGGAAATTACCAAGAGACAGCAACAATTGGAATACGAAATAGAAAAAGTGAACGATAATACGAGCTTAGATAAAGCGGAAAAAGCATCGCTCATCATAGAAAAACATAGAATAATAATCAAACCAATTATTTTCGTATTAGAACAATTACTAGAAGTAACAAGCGTCACAGCTGAAACTCCTCACGAAAAATATTTCCAAGAAAAATATTTAGAAGATATAGTGAACGTAATAAAAAAATTGAAAGATCCAGACCGTCCCGAAAATCCCCAAGAATCCTTACTACCCCTTAAACAATTACAGAAGAAGTTCCAACAGAAATTCCACAAACGAGCTTCTTATACCCTCAAAATGCAAGACATCAGTCCAGTTCTTTATGCTCTTAAAGACACCGTCATAGCAATGCCCGGTCTGGCTTCGATAGCTAAAAAGAACATAACCATTTCTCACGTTTCCAACGTCGTTTCCATCCTACCGACGAAAACCAAACCGAAAAAATTGGTATTTTTCGGATCCGACGGTCAGACGTACACCTATTTGTTCAAAGGATTAGAAGACTTACATTTGGACGAAAGAATAATGCAATTTCTCAGTATAGCTAATACCATGATGGCTCAAATCGCCGATCCTTCCGGTTCGAATTTCTATAAAGCTAGACACTATTCGGTTATACCTCTGGGCCCGAGATCCGGTTTGATATTCTGGGTGGGCGGTACGACTCCGGTGTTCGCGTTATATAAACGTTGGCAACAGCGCGAAATCGCCAAACCGAACGCTAAAAACTTCAACGGAAACGTACTGAGACCTTCCGATCTTTTCTACAGTAAATTGAATCCTCTACTACAAGAACACGGTATCAAGAACATCGAAAATCGCAAAGAGTGGCCGTTAAGTGTTTTGAAACAAGTTTTAACCGAACTAATGAATGAAACTCCCAGTGATTTGTTGTCGAAGGAGTTTTGGTGTAACTCGGTGAGTCCGGAATTGTGGTGGCAAGTCATTAAACGGTATTCTTATTCCATAGCGGTTATGAGTATAATCGGTTATATAATCGGTTTAGGCGATAGACATTTAGATAATGTTTTAGTGGATTTAACTAGTGGGGATGTCGTCCATATCGATTATAACGTTTGTTTTGAGAAAGGAAAAACTTTACGTGTACCGGAGAAAGTGCCTTTCAGATTGACACCGAACATTAGAGATGCCTTGGGTGTAACCGGAGTAGAAGTAAGTGTTTATTTAATTATTATTCAAACTCGTTTAATATTCATTCTAACCGATCCGTCATGATCATTAGAAGTTATATAATAGCTAAAAAATATCATTTTTTGGCAAATATTAAAATTGCTATCTCATATGGGACAACCTTTTTTCTGTATACTTTATTTGTTGACTCATGTTCGTTTTTTTAGCATCTGAATTGTCTTTTTTTTAGGTTAACAACCTCTAACACTTCATTTTAGGTCTATTGGTCAAAATTTTCTCATTTGTTTGTTGCACAGTTCTTCTAATAGTGGGTTTGGATGGGTTTCTATGATTTTGTAATGTCCCATACCATGGGACGTCTATTATTTGTTGAAGTTATTTAAATCGGAAGTTCCCAAACTTTTTTCCATCGTATACCATTTTCAAAATACTTATTACTAGTTTTAGTTACTATGTTTGCAAAATTTTACCAACTCATTTAAAAATCAGATCTAATTATGGAAATTCAAATACACTCATGATGTAGAACGATCCGTGGACCCTTGGGGGAGCACCTGCAATTACTTATTTAGATATCCGAATGATTTGTTTATTGAAATATACAAACATTATGAAATCGGATGAAACATCATTAATTTGACAGATATTAAAATTGTTATCCCATAGGGGACATCCCTTTTTCTGTATAGTTTATTATTTATTCATTCGTGCTCGGTTAACAATCTTTAACACTTCATTTTAGGTCTATTAGTCAAACTTTTCTTATTTGTTTGTTGTACAGTTCTTCTAATAGTGGATTTGGAAGGGTTTCTATACCCCCATACCATGGGGCTTCTACTATATGTTGCAATTATTTAGATCAGAACCACTTTCAAAATACTAATGACTAATCTTAGTTGATACATTTACACCACAACAACTTGTCGAAAAGTCAAATTTTATTATATAACTTCTAGTATAGTCCTGTTGTAAATCTCCCCCTGGACCCCTGGGGATGTTACTGGACCATTTTAGAAATCACTGATTAAGATTTCTGAATTATTTGTTTGGTTAAATGTAGAAACGTTATGAAATGTGATAAAATTGCATTATTCTGGCAGATATTAAAATTTTTATCTCATATTGGACATCTTTCTGTATACATACTTGATTATAAGTTAATTTGTTCACTCGTGTTCGTTTTTTAACATCTTAGTTATCTTTTTTTAGGTTAACAACCTCTAACACTTCATTTTAGGTCTATCGGTCAAACTTTTCTCATTTGTTTGTTGTACATTTCTTCTAATAGTGGGTTTGGATAGATTTCTATGGTTTTGTGATGTTTTTTCAATAACTTCTTATATTTTTTATTCATGTGGATCTATTTTCATGGGACGTCTATTATTTGTTGAAGTTATTTAAATCAGAAGCTCCCAAACTTTTTTTTAATAACTTGTGTATTTTAGATTGAGATCTCTGAATGTTTTGTATGTTAGATTGAGATCTCTGAATGTTTTGTATGTTAGATTTTGAAGCACAGCCCCCATATTTGATCATATTTCAGATTTTTTCCCTTTTATGTCAAGTTGTTTCCTCTTTTTACTGATACGTTGTTTCCAATCCAAGTGAGTAAAGCATTTCATGTCTATTAAATTGCTTCCTATAACTTTAACCCTTCATTTTTATCCCAATTAGTTTAAGATGTGCTTTATTTTTTATTAACAACTTGACATCTAATAGTTGGGTTGAGTGTACTAAACTGGACTCTTCTTATTTGTACATCTTGGTACAGAACTACTATATCTTGATAATTTAGACCATTTTCCTTCTTCTTTCTAACATAGATGACTATATTAGTAGGCTACTACCTGTTCGTTGCCTGGAAGACGAAATCCAGCATTCTCGTTATAGTTTAGGTGGTCTTCTTTTTTCTGGGCTGTTTATTTCTGCGTTTTAAACAAGTCTAGTGATTTCCATTCTTTTTATATGTTTGTTTCAGAATTTTAGTCTCTGCACACCTACTTTCCTATGTTCTGTATTCTTTCGTGTAGAGTATAGAGTATGTTCATGCATCCCGAAACTCGAGCTGCTTTTATTGTTTGTTCTCTTATTTAATTAAAAAGGTTACCATGAATCGTTATTCCTGCTCCCAGGCATTTAAAATGATTCAATTGTTAGATAATTTTTGAGCCGATTTCCAACTTACATGTTTGGACTTCACTAGGCATTTGGTCTCTTCGATGTTGATGAATATGTGAGTTGTTTTGCTTCAGTGTTGAAGGAGCCTTTGGAGATTATCCTCAGTATCGGTAATCATTTGAATCCTACTGCTTTGGGCCCAACGTTTTAATTTTTAAATAAGATACAGTAAAATTATTTTCAGTACCATTTTCTTTTCGATAAATTCTGCGGTCAGTTTACTGACTGGGACTGGAATTATTTAAAAGAACCATTAGTGACCTAATAAGTAAAGGAGTGTTATTACCTTACTTAAGGTCAGTTAAAAGTTGTTTGGAGTTGGGGATTTAATAAAATTTTCCTTTCGAAATGTGATTGACTTATTTGTTCATCGTTTATTGTACGTTCTAAAGGGTTCGGTACTTACCATGGAAATTTATCATAAAATCAGTTTTAATTTTAATCAATATGATATAAATCACAAATAATTGTTCAAATATAATTACGATAACTATAAAAGTAAATAAACTATCATAAATACGATTTGAAATCTCTTATTATATAGTTTCTCTTCTTAACTCGTTCTCTTCTGAACCTTGAACTACAACGTTGTCACCTTTTTCATCATAATTAGACATTTCTGTACCAGTTGTCAATTCTTCTCTGTGGCATTGAATGTTCCAAACTGCGTTAGCTGAATTTCTCTTGCTGGGCACGTGATTTGTTACGAAATCCGTTGTCTTATCGGGATGTCGACATTTTAATAAACTGAAAAATCCTTTCCGGAAATTCTTATTTTTCCAAGCATAGATCAGGGGATTCATGCAGGAATTGGCCATTGCCAGATTGAAGAATACCTCGTATAGTGTAGCGGATTCGGAACTTTTTGTTGATCTAATGTATACTACTATCACAAAATAAGGCAACCAACATATGGTGAAGCAACCAAGTATTATCAGTGTCACCTGTAACAGAAAAAAAAAAGAAATTTAGTAAGGTTAGGTTAGGTACTAAAATAATCAAACGGTCAACCCTTTGTGGGGTTGAATTGTCACCATATACCGAGTGAAAATTCATATATACGAGGGGGATTAGCGGAGCATAAAATTTAATCTGAAATTTTCAACTTTTCAACAATATTTTTTTTCATATTTGGTATATACGAGGTGTAGCTATTAAATAACAAAATGGTGATATGAAATATTCGTGTTTTATCCCGCGAATTTTTGTTTCACTTCAATAAACTCAAATCTCGTTCCTTTTAATGCGGATTTGACATCACGAAAGACGTCGAAGTCGCACGGTACAAGATGCGGCGAATAAGGTGGTCTATCACTGGCAACTAGGCACCAGTTTTGTACCGTTGAAATTTTCATTCTTTGTTCATTCGTACCGCCTAATTTTTTCGATACTTTCTACCGTTTTCGACGTGGAAAAACTGTGAATCATCTTCAACATCTTCTAGTTTATCTTTAAAACGTTTAAATCGCTCAAAAGCGCGTGGACGCGACAAACATTAATTGCCAGATACTCGTTTCAATAAATTATAAGTTTCAGCTGCGGTTTTGCCAAGTTTCTAGTATCGTCGGTGTTGCAGGTTTTCTTCGGTTCCCCTGTAACCTGGTGAACCAGTTTACCAGCGAAAAATTTTTAAAAAACTTACAAGAAAAAAATTCCCAAACCGAGAAGAACCGTTTTTACTAACTAGAGTTCTCTTTTCGTTTTATTCTGGCAAATGTCGTTCCTCCTTTCCAGCCAGGACAGCAAACCTCCCTCCTATAACAAATTTTCCTTATCCTACCTAAAAATTTTTCCAACGAATCTCTCTCTTTCTCTCTATTGAGTTTCTCGTGAAACAGCTACACTGATTTGTTTACAGGTAAACATCGCGTTCGAAAGAGTAGGCTTCGGGTTAAACAGCTGACGGACGCTAACTTATGACGTATGCGTAATTTTTCTGTAGAAGCGCCAGTTTCGTTACTTAATAGCTACACGTAAAAGACACTCTGAGTTTTTCGGAAAATTTCCAAAAGCGTACTAGATTTTTCCGATCTTTTTTATCAAAAGTACATACAAGAGTTGTTTCACCCTTGAAGTTTCATATTTTTTTTAACATGCAGATAGTTTAAAATATTTGTGTCATACCCTTTCATCATCTTTGAAATATATATCGAATATAGGTTATGGTGCAATTATTTATATTTCCTCACTATGTTTGTTAGTCCAGGGAAACTAGGGATTAACTTTTATGGACTTAATTTGGAATTCATTCGATGCATAATAGTTTTTTTTTCTTTGTTTTTGTGTACAAATATTTCCGAATCAATTCAGTTTAACATTCAAGATGGAAGGTGAACTAGTTTGGGACAGAGTTGGATTAAGAAGTAGTGGGGCTGGGGGTGAAATCGACCACGGACCCACTTCAAAATCAAAATCAGCTTAAACGTTTTTAAATGTAATATATTAGTTTTTGAAATAAATATAAATTATAAGTAAAAATAAATTAAATTTGTGGTAAAATAAATGATCAAATTAGTAATTTTGCGGGGCCCCTACCAGCTCGGGGCCTGGGCTAGATACTCCTTAAATCTGACGCTGGTTCAGGGATGAATTTATATGATTTTGAAAATTGAATTCATTGTCACGAAGGTATAAACACCACCATTAGTAAGGAAACTATTCTGTAGATGTGTGGAAATAAAAACAATTTGAGTTATCGTTAATTTGGACTTCATTTGATGCATAATAGTTTGTTTTTTTCCTTTTTTTGTTGTTTACAAATCTTTCGAAGTCAATCCAATGTTCGTATCAGGATTTTTGCTAGCTCTGTCTGATTTATTTGTGCATGTGACGTAAGAAATCTACATAACTAGCGGTACCACGATATTCTATCAAAAAATGTTCAAAGACTGGTTCCAATTTCTCCCTCTCCCCGTTTAATACATAGCTGAAAGCTGCTAAAATAATTTTTATTTATTTGTTCAAACATTTTGATAAATTGAGACTATGCAGCTAATTTTTCCCGGACTATAATTAATATCAGCATGGAATTATTTATTGTTCAAACATTATGATGAATTTGGGACTACGCAGCTCATTTAAATTGAAGATTTCTTCATATTTAGAGGTGAAAGAATTTGTTGCATAGACTATATATCAAAAATAACGAATCTAAGTAGAAATTTACGTTTTTCCCGGACTATAATTAATATCTGCATGGAATTATTTATTGTTAAAACATTATGATAAATTTGGGACTACGCAGCTCATTTAAATTGAAGATTTCTTCATATTTAGAGGTGAAAGAATTTGTTGCATAGACTATATATCAAAAATAACGAATCTAAGTAGAAAATTACGTTTTTCCCGGACTATAATTAATATCTGCATGGAATTATTTATTGTTAAAACATTATGATAAATTTGGGACTACGCAGCTCATTTAAATTGAAGATTTCTTCAACTTTAGACGTGAAAAAGTTTGTTGCAAAGCCTATATATCAAAAATAACGAATCCAAGTAGAAAATTACGTTTTCCCCGGACTATAATTAATATCTGCATGGAATTATTTATTGTTAAAACATTATGATAAATTTGGGACTACGCAGCTCATTTAAATTGAAGATTTCTTCAACTTTAGACGTGAAAAAGTTTGTTGCAAAGCCTATATATCAAAAATAACGAATCCAAGTAGAAATTTACGTTTTTCCCGGACTATAATTAATATCTGCATGGAATTATTTATTGTTAAAACATTATGATAAATTTGGGACTACGCAGCTCATTTAGATTGAAGATTTCTTCAACTTTAGACGTGAAAAAGTTTGTTGCAAAGCCTATATATCAAAAATAACGAATCTAAGTAGAAATTTACGTTTTTCCCGGACTATAATTAATATCTGCATGGAATTATTTATTGTTCAAACATTATGATAAATTTGGGACTACGCAGCTCATTTAAATTGAAGATTTCTTCATATTTAGACATGAAAAAGTTTGTTGCATAGACTATATATCAAAAATAACGAATCTAAGTAGAAATTCACGTTTTTCCCGGACTATAATTAATATCTGCATGGAATTATTTATTGTTAAAACATTATGATAAATTTGGGACTATGCAGCTCATTTAAATTGAAGATTTCTTCAACTTTAGACGTGAAAAAGTTTGTTGCAAAGCCTATATATCAAAAATAACGAATCCAAGTAGAAATTTACGTTTTTCCCGGACTATAATTAATATCTGCATGGAATTATTTCCACTTTAGCTAAAAATAAACATTAATAGCATATTCGAAATGATGTTTATGAAATGTTTAATGTAGTGATAGGAATTTCGAATGGGAATCTTGTGGATCGAATTTATTTTATACATAATATTCACTTTAAATTTATTAGCAACTAGTACAATGTTTTTTAATGCCCTTCTGTAATGAATAAGGCGCTATTCGTATATTTGGGTTTTCCAGAGAAAAACAAACCGCTAGTTTCATTAAAAACGAACAAATGTATGACCAACATTCGAAAATATCTAAATTTTTGATATTTTTATTAGTGATATACAGAGTGTTCCTGGTAAAAAAATCCGGAGTTGGTACTTCATATTAACTTTTCCAATAGACCTTTTATTTCGAATTGTTGGCGTTCATAGTTTGTATATTTTCGATGGCTCAAAGTTTGAATCATTTTTGGTAATTCCATACGGGGAGTTACAAAAATATTGAATCAATAACCATTGGGAACAGTCCGTCCCTGGCTTAAGGCTCGCCATACCAAAATACGCACACATTATAAATATTACGAAAATTTTATCAAGATCAAATGAATAGTTGAGTTTATATGAAATATTAACACATAATATTTTATTGATTGATATAAAATATATGAGGGGTAATTGAGAATTACTGTTTTCGAAATTTTATACTATACTCCCATAACATTCCTTGCTATATTTTGGTTTTCGAATATATAATTTGACCGGTTTAGGTAAAATCGAATCACATCAGCATAAGAAATTTTCGTGAACAATCACGCTGCACGTCTGTTTTTGAATGGAATGGGAATTTAGTGAAGTTATGCAAAAAAAACACTGTTTTTTCAGTGTAGTTTACCTCGGCTAATTCATAATAAGAATTAATTAAGTTGAAGTAATAGGAAATTAATATACAGGTACCTTTATTTCGGTAGAACGTCCGCATTGTTGAACCAAATGACGTATTCGTGATATGAATTCTAAAGTGCTCGTGGAAAATTTGGAAAACCACATGAATTTCAACTAGAAATATGAATAAAACATATCAACTGATGGATAGGTTCATAAACGTTGTCTTTAAATGAAATCCATAACAAATATTGGACGGTATTAGGTGCCTCGATTGTTGAATGCTGATCAAAAGCACGTTTGCTTAAAAAAATTCAAAGGAATATTTAGATATCTTCAAATTTCTTTTGTCGATATATCACAAAAGACGAAACCTTGGTAGAAACAAAATGTTTATGCCAAATATATCGCTAGGAGAAAACTCAATTCGGGTGAAGATGAATCTAGGTTTTTGGACAGTTAATTGTATCGGGATCGAAGTTTTTCATGCTACTTTTCATTGGTCACTTCATTTTGTTCCCTAACGGAAAAATCTTGTGGATCCCTTGCAATGATGTGGTTGGATACGTTCCATGGAAAATTTTTTTCTCGTATTTGATTCAAAATACGAGTACTATTAAAGCACTTCTTCTTATTCCCTTCTATAGTCTTCTTCCTCCAATAATGTACTTTAAAAAAGCTTTGGAAGGTAGGTGTCTCGATAATTGAATGCTGATTAAGAGCTAGAACGGAAAAACTTGTAGATCCCTAACAATTATGTGGTTGGATACGTTCTATGGACAATTTCTTATTGGTCCCAGAACTTTTTTATTGAAATCTATCGCGAACTATGCTAACATGACATACTTTCACTAATATTCAAGGACGTAGTCACTTGAACGAAAACCCCAACAAATACTCGATTAATTTAATTCAAAATTCGAGTACTATGGAAGCACTTCTTATTATTCCCTTCTATAGTCTTCTTTCTCCAATAATGTACTTTAAAAAAGCTTTGGAAGGTAGGTGCCTGGATAATTGAATGCTGATTAAGAGCTAGAACGGAAAAACTTGTAGATCCCTAACAATTATGTGGTTGGATACGTTCTATAGACAATTTCTTATCAGTCCCAGAATTTTTTATTGAAATCTCCTGCAAACTATGCTAACATGACATACTTTCACTAATATTCAAGGACGTAGTCACTTGAACGAAAACCCCAACAAATACTCGATTAATTTAATTCAAAATTCGATTACTATGGAAGCACTTCTTCTTATTCCCTTCTATAGTCTTCTTCCTCCAATAATGTACTTTAAAAAAGCTTTGGAAGGTAGGTGCCTCGATAATTGAATGCTGATTAAGAGCTAGAACGGAAAAACTTGTAGATCCCTAACAATTATGTGGTTGGATACGTTCTATGGACAATTTCTTATTGGTCCCAGAACTTTTTTATTGAAATCTATCGCGAACTATGCTAACATGACATACTCTCACTAATATTCAAGGACGTAGTCACTTGAACGAAAACCCCAACAAATACTCGATTAATTTAATTCAAAATTCGATTACTATGGAAGCACTTCTTCTTAGTCCCTTCTAGAATCTTCTTCCTCCAATAATGTACTTTAAAAAAGCTTTGGAAGGTAGGTGCCTCGATAATTGGATGCTGATTAAGAGCTTGAACGGAAAAAACTTGTAGATCTCGAACAATGATGTGGTTGGATACGTTCTATGGACAATTTCTTATAGGTCCCAGAACTTTTTATTGAAATCTATCGCAAACTGTGCTAACATGACATACTTTTACTAATATTCAAGGACGTAGTTACTTGAACGAAAACCCCAACAAATACTCGATTAATTTAATTCAAAATACGAGTACTATGGAAGCACTTATTCTTAGTCCCTTCTATAGTCTTCTTTCTCCAATAATGTACTTTAAAAAAGCTTTGGAAGGTAGGTGCCTCGATTATTGAATGCTGATTAAGAGCTAGAACGGAAAAACTTGTAGATCTCGAACAATGATGTGGTTGGATACGTTCTATGGAAAATTTCTTATCAGTTCCAGAACTTTTTATTGAAATCTATCGCAAACTGTGCTAACATGACATACTTTCACTAATATTCAAGGACGTAGTCACTTGAACGAAAACCCCAACAAATACTCGATTAATTTAATTCAAAATTCGAGTACTATGGAAGCACTTATTCTTAGTCCCTTCTATAGTCTTCTTTCTCCAATAATGTACTTTAAAAAAGCTTTGGAAGGTAGGTGCCTCGATAATTGGATGCTGATTAAGAGCTTGAACGGAAAAACTTGTAGATCCCTAACAATTATGTGGTTGGATACGTTCTATGGAAAATTTCTTATCAGTTCCAGAACTTTTTATTGAAATCTATCGCAAACTGTGCTAACATGACATACTTTCACTAATATTCAAGGACGTAGTCACTTGAACGAAAACCCCAACAAATACTCGATTAATTTAATTCAAAATTCGAGTACTATGGAAGCACTTATTCTTAGTCCCTTCTATAGTCTTCTTTCTCCAATAATGTACTTTAAAAAAGCTTTGGAAGGTAGGTGCCTCGATAATTGGATGCTGATTAAGAGCTTGAACGGAAAAAACTTGTAGATCTCGAACAATGATGTGGTTGGATACGTTCTATGGACAATTTCTTATAGGTCCCAGAACTTTTTATTGAAATCTATCGCAAACTGTGCTAACATGACATACTTTTACTAATATTCAAGGACGTAGTTACTTGAACGAAAACCCCAACAAATACTCGATTAATTTAATTCAAAATACGAGTACTATGGAAGCACTTATTCTTAGTCCCTTCTATAGTCTTCTTTCTCCAATAATGTACTTTAAAAAAGCTCTGGAAGGTAAGTGCATCGATAATTGAATGCTGATTAAGAGCTTGAACGGAAAAACTTGTAGATCCCTAACAATTATGTGGTTGGATACGTTCTATGGAAAATTTCTTATCAGTTCCAGAACTTTTTATTGAAATCTATCGCAAACTGTGCTAACATGACATACTTTTACTAATATTCAAGGACGTAGTTACTTGAACGAAAACCCCAACAAATACTCGATTAATTTAATTCAAAATACGAGTACTATGGAAGCACTTCTTCTTAGTCCCTTCTAGAATCTTCTTCCTCCAATAATGTACTTTAAAAAAGCTCTGGAAGGTAAGTGCATCGATAATTGAATGCTGATTAAGAGCTTGAACGGAAAAACTTGTAGATCCCTAACAATTATGTGGTTGGAGACGTTCTATGGAAAATTTCTTATCAGTTCCAGAACTTTTTATTGAAATCTATCGCAAACTGTGCTAACATGACATACTTTTACTAATATTCAAGGACGTAGTTACTTGAACGAAAACCCCAACAAATACTCGATTAATTTAATTCAAAATACGAGTACTATGGAAGCACTTCTTCTTAGTCCCTTCTAGAATCTTCTTCCTCCAATAATGTACTTTAAAAAAGCTCTGGAAGGTAAGTGCATCGATAATTGAATGCTGATTAAGAGCTTGAACGGAAAAACTTGTAGATCCCTAACAATTATGTGGTTGGAGACGTTCTATGGAAAATTTCTTATCAGTTCCAGAACTTTTTATTGAAATATATATTTCATGAAGCCGCGAAACTTTTAGGTGTAATCCTTATATCCAAATAACTTATTCTTGAGGAATAGTTGTGATTTTTATAAATTTATCCAGTATAGTTTGATCTCAAGCTGTTTTCTTCAGGTGAAAAGTTGTTTCATTCAAGAAGGTCGCATGGATAGATTTAGATTTGAATTTGAAGGATGTAGATTCAGGATAAGTTACGATATATTGCATTAAGTGTGTTGTCTCACACAAAGAAAATCATAACTAAGCAACGAATAGGTTTTCCTCTCTGTATAAATAAATATTGTTAATAACTACGGTGTTATTTTTGAATAATTTTGTCTCAACCTTCCTCACGAAACCTATTAAGTACATTTTCCAAAGTAAACACTGTATTGTTTTCTTAATACCCCATAGCTTCCATTACAACGTTCATTAAAACACTTAACCGCAGGATGTAAAAGTGTTGATTGTTTGTTTTGGGTCGAGAAATAATTTATTTTTATCGAAATGTTTCAACAAATATTCCAACTTTCAAAATTTACAATTTTTCTCAATTTCTATGTGTTCAAACGTTGGTTGGAATGATTATTTTCAATAAACAAGTTCGCTATATGAATCTAAATCCAATGGGTTTCTAAATTTGAAATTATTCATGTAAGAAAGTTCTCAAAATAATGTATAGGCACAAAAGCTTATCCAAAAGATGTTGCTAGAAAGAGTCACAATTGGGTTGAGGATGGATCAATGCAAATATATTAAAAACATCTTCGGAAGACTCAACATCCATATATGTTTAGCTTCGGTCTCTGAAGACGATAATTTGGTTACTGAAACGCGTGTCAGGCAGGAAGTGTACTTAATTATTTAATTGGTCGCAGTTGATAGTGCGGATAATCGCGAATCCGTATAAATGAGGGCCGGATAATCGAGTTTCTACTGTATTTTTCAACGGAATCTCCTTTCAGCTCCGTAGTGATTCAAACTTTGGCCATGTATGAGCTGGTGCATGCAACAACACTTTCTTTTTAGCCAAATGCTGCCGTTTTTCCTTGATTTTTTCGCTCCAATAAGTTCGCATAATAATCGCCGTTGATAGTTTTTCCTTTTTCAAGATCGTCGATGAAAATTATTTCACGCGCGTTACAAAAAACCGACGCCATGACCTTGCCTGCAGATGGAACGGTCTTTGCTATCTTTGGAGCCGGTTCTCCTTTTCCGGTGCATTGTTTTTTTGATTCGGGCGTGGAGTAATGGACCAACGTTTCGTCCATTGGTTATGAAACGGCCTTATTTCTGTGACACATTGCCAAACACTCGATGGAAACATCTTCACGACGCTGTTTTTGTTCAATTGTAAGCGCCCATCTTGCACACAGTTTTCTTATGTCTAAATTTTGAGTTATTATGTGATGTACCGCACTTTTTGGAATGCATACTGAGTCGACTATCATCCAGTGGATTTTCTTCAACATTTTTGGAGTCGTCACCTCATTTGGTCGCCCTCAGCGATGCTGGTTTTTTTTAAAATCGGCTACCCAATATTTTACTGTTGATAACGAAGGAACAGTTTCACCCAGAGTAGAATCTAGTACAGCTTTGTATATTGGTTGCGCTTTTGCCATCTTCAGTTCAGGCCAGGTTCTTGGAAGGTTGCCGCAACCGTTGGACTCATCGTGCAGCAATACATCCGGCTTCCCTTCCAACTTTCACTCAACGTTTCTTCATATCTTGATTTTGGTGATGAAATTATTTTACGTCGTTCCTTTTCTTTTAGATTTTCCATATTTGGAACTAAACGAAATCTTATTGGCGAAATTAAACAAATTGTACTGGGTCTCTATGTCTCTAATTAGAAAATTATGAAAGAAACGACTTTGAGAAAGAAAATGTGTGTAAGAATTATCCTAAACGAATTTCTGAAGATAAACAGCCAATGTTTAATCAATAAGTTTGAAATTAAACCGTTCAAGTGCCGTTTTTAATTGATTATCGAAATTGATTGAATTAAATGTTGAAAACAAAATGTCTACTTGCCTGAAACGATTTCGAATGATGCTTTAATCCGTTAACTCTAATTTTCTTCTGTTGTCCCGAAGCTTCCTGACAAATCCTCGTATATAGGAGAAACATAGTCGTCCAAATTAACGAAAACATTGGCAGTAATATAAATTGCATGTAATTATGAGGGAAAACGTTAACAACCTCACAAGTAACCCCCTCGGTCCATTCGTTCCAAATAAGCGGGACGAAAGCAGCCGAAAACGCCCCAACCCAACCGACGGCTATAAGGGCGTAAGCGGTTTTTTTCACCATAAATCTAGCGTAATGCAGCGGATAAACAATGGCCAAATATCTGTCCATGGCGATGAACAACAAGTTGCATATGGAGCTGGAGCAAGCGAAAGACGTCAGCACGAATCTAAGTAGACACCGGATTTTCACGGCACCAAAATCACTTTTAGTATAAAATAACATATGATACGGTATAGAAACACCCACCATGAGATCACTCACCGCCAAACTGAATATAAAATAATTAGCCGTTAAAGAAGATAACTTTTTACTCATCAAAATCGTACACAAGGTCAAGGTGTTTCCTAATATTGTCAGAAACGTCGTCCCGATACTGGTCACCATCCACAACGTGGTACCGCAAAATTCACATGCCACCATCACCAAACACTTTTCATTTCCTTCTGTTATTCAAAAAAATATATATATATATATTTATATAAACAATTTATTTAACACTCCTCACTTTTATATAAAAACGAATATCTCCGTGTCGTTTGTTTGTTTATTAAAATGTAAAAAAATCATTGTGATTGTTGCTCTGTGACGTTTACTATCGACTGTAGTTGTTTTTGAGAGTTTCCTTCCCTCGTGTTACATTCAACTTTATATCACGCTGGTTCGGTATCGGGAAATAATTGTGATGCGTTCGTCGTTGAATTTATACAAACTGTGTTTCGATTTTTTTTTTTTTTTTACCTTACCGACACAATGAAACTTATTATGTTATCTATAAAGCGATCGGGGACTTGATGCGAAAAATTCGTGACGTAAAAATAACGCCGTTACAAAAAAAATTATCGCGCGATCCCTCGTTTCCGAGTTATACGCCTTTAAAGTTAAATTATGCATTCGATCATTATGATTATTATTATTTACCTATCTGCGCACTGTGTGGCGGGTATTCACACCTGCGAAGGTGTTTTTTGTTAGTCCCTAGTTTGTAATAACTAGGACCATTTCCACAATTTCGTTGCGCCACATCTCAATTGCGATATCCGCGTATTTGGTCAGTTTCTGCTGGTGTTTGTTAGTGCTCGGTTTAGCTACATCGACAGGAACGACTGAATTGACTCTTCCATCAACCACCTGTCTATCGATCTATCGTAGTAAAGTTTAAAATTGTCATTTTCGAGCCCCTTCTGCGACTGGTACTTGTAATACGGTCTATACGTATTGAGAAGACCGAACTTGTTGGCCAGTTTCTTGTGGATGATGTTGCACATTCGGTTATATCGGTATAAATAGCTAACACACTACAAGCAGATGTTGAATGGTCTCTGATGTTTGTTTGAGTGTTCGGATCCTTGATAACATTTTTCTTGTAGTTATTCGTGTTAATAACTTGATCCTGGATAGTCATCATGAAGTCTTCGATCTCCGGAAAGAGATTGCCGCTGGTAAGCCGTCTGTTCGGAGCTTCCTTGTCAATATGCGGCTGGTTGAGGTCGTGATAACGTCTACCGTGTAGTGCCTTTCGTGATTCTGGTGATGCGAGGTTGGGGGTTGAGTAATCCTTGAATATAATCCGATTTAGGGTTGAGGTTTCTGATTTCCTATGAAAGAATTCATGTAGTTTCATTACTAGCCCAGAGTGCTGGTTGAGAAGGTCGATCAAGCTTCTTCCACCTTCGTTTCGGGGTAATTTTGCTCTAATAGTGGATGACTTCGGGTGGTGGTTGTTGTTCTTCGTCACCATTATTCGTGTCAACTTCCGAATACCTTCTAGCTCTGTTTTAGTACGTAAAACAGGTGTGGCACAGGTGTTGATTGCCTGGTCTAAGTTGCCTGCTTCAAGCTTTTGTCTGCTTGTGGTCCAGCAACTTAGCCTGTTATTATTATTCAAAAAGGTCTTTATTTTCTGTTCTAATTCATTTGCCATGTGTACGTATCTGGGTGCAATGTTGTGGTTCCTTGCAACGGGACATTATACACAAGTTTGTTCAGTCCCTGATATATAGTTGTGACTCCCAGAAATATCCCTGATTATTTTCTTCGGAATGTTCCTTTATACGAACGGTTTCCTTGGTATATTCCACGATCTGAAAATCCACTCCAATCTCCTAAACCATTTAATCGAGTTTCTTTCTTTATATTGTACCGGTTGTCCCTGTAAAAGTTACGGATTGTTAACTATTAGGCACGAGACCGCCCCTGGCTTTAATATAGTAGTTTAGAATTATTTATTCCGTCAAACTTCATGAACATACGTAATCATTCGTCGAAAAGTCCTAAGGACGGAATGTATAATTCGGAAGGGACGTCATCTACTCACCTCTGATTTTTTTGCATCTAAACCCTGTATATTAGAGAATACGTATATCGCTACCTTCAACCCCTTTCGAATGACAGGGGTACAAGACCCGATTTTTTATGCGGAAAGTGCAGTAGAAACGGCAGAGATCTTCCATCACGTGACTAATACGTCAGCAATAATTTTCATATGAATCAAATCAAAACTTTAACATCAACACGGTAGAAATAATCGTTATGACTAATATTCCAAAGGTCGGACTTTTACGAATTGTTATTTAAACAAATAGGTAGATGAAAATATTAATATACAGGGTGAATGAGTTACAAAATCTACGTTTCGTCTACAAAAAAAACTTGTTTTGAAAACAAACCAACACGATTTTTTTCTATATTTCCGAACAAAACATGCTCTTTGGCTAGCCATGTTTGTACGTTGTACAAATGTTCTTCCGTTGTGTTCTTTTTCATATTTGAATCCTAAATGATTCAATTCTTCTTCAAGTACCATACACTTTGCAGCGTGCAAGAAGTTTCGTGTCCAAAAATCTTTTTTTTTGGGATTTCCATGAAGTAATCATGATTGTTTTTCTGGATAAGGGTAAAGCAATAATTGGAGATTACTATTCGACTTTACTGATCACGGAAAATTATCCAAAGGAGTTTTGCTTTTGCAGGACAACACCCCTGCACACAAATCTCATGTGGCCATGCACAAAATTCGTAATTTAGGGTTTGAATTACCAGAATACTCCCCTTGTTCACCAGATTTGGCTCCGTCCGACTATCATCTCTTTCCTCAACTGAAAAAAAGTTTAAAAGGTCGTCAATTTTCCTTCCAACCAGGAAGTACTAAAAGCTGTGGAGGTCTGGTTTGCAGAGCAAGAAGAAACTTTTTTTTTTTGAAAGGTCTAGAGACGTTGCAGCTTCGCTATAATAAATGTATCCAATTAATAGGAGTAATAAAATATTTTGACATTGAAATTTTGTCTATATCCACGGACGTATGTCTTGTAGTTGGACTTGCGAAGAAGACAATCGATAGATAGTATGTAGAACATAGAGTCACATAATGGAAGACCTCCATCCACCGTTTCTATTATATAGGCTTGTCATGTTTAGTTCAAAAGATATTTATTCAAAATTTTATCGTTTATAAGAAATAAAATCAAAAAACTGATCGAAGATATCGTGCAAAATGTAATAAAATATATAAAACACTTGGAAGAACAATAAATATTAATTAAGTAGATGTTTATAAAGGTAAGTTCGACCCTGAGGGTCTTTGGAACTATTAGATGAAATTAGAAGAGTCTCAGAAGGGTTTAAGATCAGACCTTCATCGACATATCATCTTGTAAGGGCAGATTACATTTGATCTAATGCTTGGTTCAATTTGTCGTCTTACCAGATGGATGGAACGTCTTGCCAAAAGCGATTTAAATATCAATAAAACCTCCTAGAAATGTTTCTTTAGATTCTATAGCTTTTTTTTAATTTTCCGGATTAGTTTGTGCAGAGCAAAAACAATAAAGAAACCATTTTGGTATGCATTTATTTCTAATTTTCCGATTTTCACGTACAAATGTACTTTTCGAGCAATAACCCTATATATGGAACAAATTGATTCAATTAATATCCATAAACTTTACCTCAACGGACAATAAAACAAAGTTCAAAACTATTAAATGATTCGTCGTTGTTTATAATATTTACGGCTTTCGCGTGTTTCCTAGTATCGGAATCGAGTTTAAAATTGCACATCGATATGTGTAAAAGTACAATTAACTTAATGGAGAAATAAAAACACCCAATTACTAATTGATGCGTTCATTTTTCAAATTAAAAGTTTTTGTGTAGGTATTTAGAAAACGCTACTAGGTCGATCGATAATATCAAAATTCATTTAACTGTATATCTAAACAAAGATATTTAATTATGAAGTTCCTTATCTGCGCTCTACGTATTCCGGAAATTGATGGGTCGTTTTTTATTAAAACCGTATAGGTACTAAGTACAAATCTATAGATGGCGGTAGTTACTTGAAATAAACCGCGGTATTAGAAAGTTTCGAGCTATTTAGTATTTGTTTGGCATCGTTATTTGAAAGGAATTAACCCAACCAATAAAAGGTGAACTAGATTCCGCTTTGGGTAAGACTTTTCCTTCGTAAATTATTGGGTAGCGGAGTTTCGACGAGACCGTTCGACCTGTAAAAACCAGCAACGTTTGATCGAAGACAATAACACCACCAAGACAATCATGCTTATTGCAATGACAGTTACTAAGTACAAATCTATAGACGGCGGTAGTTGCTTGAAATAAACCGCGGTATTAGAAAGTTTCGAGTTGCTTAGTATTTGTTTGGCATCGTTATTTGAAAGGAATTAACCGAACCAATAAAAGGTGAACTAGATTCCGCTTTGGGTAAGACTTTTCCTTCGTAAATTATTGGGTAGCGGAGTTTCGACGAGACCGTCCGACCTTTAAAAACCAGCAACGTTTGATCGAAGACAATAACACCACCAAGACAATCATGCTTATTGCAATGACAGTTACTAAGTACAAATCTATAGACGGCGGTAGTTGCTTGAAATAAACCGCGGTATTAGAAAGTTTCGAGTTGTTTAGTATTTGTTTGGCATCGTTATTTGAAAGGAATTAACCGAACCAATAAAAGGTGAACTAGATTCCGCTTTGGGTAAGACTTTTCCTTCGTAAATTATTGGGTAGCGGAGTTTCGACGAGACCGTTCGACCTGTAAAAACCAGCAACGTTTGATCGAAGACAATAACACCACCAAGACAATCATGCTTATTGCAATGACAGTTACTAAGTACAAATCTATAGATGGCGGTAGTTGCTTGAAATAAACCGCGGTATTAGAAAGTTTCGAGCTATTTAGTATTTGTTTGGCATCGTTATTTGAAAGGAATTAACCGAACCAATAAAAGCTGAATTAGATTCCGCTTTGGGTAAGACTTTTCCTTCGTAAATTATTGGGTAGCGGAGTTTCGACGAGACCGTTCGACCTGTAAAAACCAGCAACGTTTGATCGAAGACAATAACACCACCAAGACAATCATGCTTATTGCAATGACAGTTACTAAGTACAAATCTATAGACGGCGGTAGTTGCTTGAAATAAACCGCGGTATTAGAAAGTTTCGAGTTGTTTAGTATTTGTTTGGCATCGTTATTTGAAAGGAATTAACCCAACCAATAAAAGGTGAACTAGATTCCGCTTTGGGTAAGACTTTTCCTTCGTAAATTATTGGGTAGCGGAGTTTCGACGAGACCGTCCGACCTGTAAAAACCAGCAACGTTTGATCGAAGACAATAACACCACCAAGACAATCATGCTTATTGCAATGACAGTTACTAAGTACAAATCTATAGACGGCGGTAGTTGCTTGAAATAAACCGCGGTATTAGAAAGTTTCGAGTTGTTTAGTATTTGTTTGGCATCGTTATTTGAAAGGAATTAACCCAACCAATAAAAGCTGAACTAGATTCCGCTTTGGGTAAGACTTTTCCTTCGTAAATTATTGGGTAGCGGAGTTTCGACGAGACCGTTCGACCTGTAAAAACCAGCAACGTTTGAGCGAAGACAATAACACCACCAAGACAATCATGCTTATTGCAATGACCAAAATTATTATCTTGATTATCAAACCAAAAGAATTTCCAGTAGGATCTACCAATGATCTCTTCAAATTTCGTAAAATCGTACGTTTTGTTATATAAAATACGCAGATGATCGATAACTAATAAAAGCATCACGTAAATCCTTTTTTTATAACAAATTGAAGGACTAATATCATCAGTAAATGAGTATTCCATAAATATAGTTAATACAGTAGGATTTACAATGCCAACAATGTTTTTTTAATAAGTGTATAAACCAACGAACGTTATCAAAAGAAATTGTACCGGCGGTATCGATGTGGGTGTTGATTTTTATTGTTGTTTTACTGCGTAGAATTTGCGACGATTTCGGAAAATTCAATTCGAATAATAAGCAATTGAATAGATGATAACAACACGATGCAACCAAGAAAACTTATTTTTTCGCCAACGTCTCTAGATCTTTCAAAAAAATGCCAAAAGGAGAAGCAATTCTTTCCTTGGAAGGAAAATTTACGACCTTTTAAACGTTTTTTCAGTTGAGGAAAGAGATGATAGTCGGACGGAATCAAATCTGGCGAATGAGGCGGTTGTTCTACTAATTCAAACCCTAATCACGAATTTTTTGCACGGCAACATGAGATTTGTGTGCAGGGGCGTTGTTCTGCAAAAACAAAACACCTTTGGATAGTTGTCCGCGTCTTTTTTCTTTAATTTTGCCCCGTAGTAATGTCGAATAGTAATCTCCAGTTATTGTTCTACCCTTATCCAAAAAATCAATCATGATTACTCAATGGCAATCCCAAAAAACTGAAGCAAGAACTTTTCCAGCAGATTTTTGGATACGAAACTTCTTAGATCTTGGAGAACCAGAGTGTCGCCATTCCATCAATTGTAGCTTTGTTTCTGGATCGTAGAAATGTACCCAAGTCTGGATGCTTCTACTATTGACGCTTTTGGTCAACATTCAAACATTTGGGGATCCATTTTGCAGCAATTTGTCTCATGTCCAAATTGACGTCAACTATATGATGAACGCGTTGGTATGAAATATCCAGTGCTTCAGATCAGATCCGTTTTAGCCTAATTCGACGGTCTGATAAAATCATGTCGATATTTTCGGGAACTGACACAGAAACTGGCCTTTCCGATCGGTCATCATCTTCAATGGAAAATTTACTTGTTTTGAAGGTTGCAGTCCAATTTTTCACGGTCGCATACGAAGGGTATTGCTTACCTCTTAACGTTTTTGGTGGTACTTGGTGATGGCACTAAATCCCTTCGGAGGTTTCAACAATAGTATGCAAGCATAGCTGGTTCTCATCTACCCCTCACCTCCACCGTCTTCAAAACAATTTTCAATGACTTGTCGCGTCCTAGTTTTTGGTATGCATCCAGCAACCAATTAATTGTTTCATGAAAATCTAAGTAAAGCAGGATCTTTGGCTATTTTCTATGTTAAAACCGACGAAAATGCCTTTTTTAACTTTGGCATCACTTTTTATAAAACCAAGTTTGAGTTGTAGCGGCGATAAAGTTGTTTCAGATGGTACTAATGGTTTTTTTATCATTTTTCTGACCATAAAACCGGCGAGATTTGATTTATAAAGTCCTGAATCCTAGATGGTGATTCTCAATAACTAACAGAAAAAATATGTTTTTTTGAGTGAAAATTTGGAGTCTTCTATCAAGTAAACCCAAACCCCAAAAAAAAACAACAATTGAAATCGAGAATTTTCCATCTGTACACGAGTCGTTTCATCTATTAAAAATGAAGGGTTTCCCGAAAAAAATCTTTAAATCGATTGGAACTCGAAAAACCCACCCTGTACATTTTGCAATAACGACTAATATTAACGTTGTTGAAGGGTAGCATGACATAACTCTATACAAATCATAAACAAACAATTCAAGTGTGATAATTAGGTTATCTTCCATAAAAAGGGGTTTAATCCCCTTATCTATCCCTGTTATGTTTCTGTTAGATTTGACACATGTAAAACAGATTATTGAATGATGATACATGAGATATAATTATGAAGTAACTTTCTAGTATATAATCCCTCAAATCAATGCGAAATGCGGGAAAATATGTTTAGATTCGATTTCAAATTGGCAAATGATTGCGCACTTTTTTCCATTGTACAGTATTGAGCCCTTGACTAATTATGAACGTGGGGAAACGTGCTTACGAATTAGACAAACGGATTCAAAGATGAACAAGGAACGAAGAGTCAGAATTTTTAAATTTTTAAAGTGCAGTGCGCCCTGGTGCTTAGCCCTAACATCTTTCTTTTGTAATTTGAAGTTTCGCTCAAATTGAGTCGAACCACACGTACCCCAGAAGGGAGATGCGACTTAATAAGGGCATAATAGATTGTTAAGGAGGTGGATAAGTTCAGTTCTTTGGATCTCAGCGAAAAACTTCCATGTAAAGATATTATTATTAGGATAGAAATCGTTTATAGAGTAGAAGGCACTTTCTAGTATATAATCCATCAAATTTTTGCTAAATGCGGGAAAATATGTTATAGATTCGATTTCAAATTGGCAAGTGATTGCGCACTTTTTTGCATTGTATAGTATTGAGCCCTTGACTAATTATGAACGTGGAGAAACGTGCTTACTAATTAGACAAACGGATTCAAAAATGAACAAGGAAGGAAGAGTCAGAATTTTTAAACTTTTAAAGTGCAGTGAGCCCTGGTGCTTAGCCCTTACAGCTTTCTTTTGTAATTTGAAGTTTCGCTCAAATTGAGTCGAACCACACGTACCCCAGAAGGGAGATGCGACTTAATAAGGGCATAATAGACTGTTAAGGAGGTGGATAAGTTCAGTTGTTTGGATCTCTGCGAAAAACTTCCATGTAAAGATATTATTATTAGGATAGAAATCGTTTATAGAGTAGAAGGCACTTTTTAGTATATAATCCCTCAAATTATCGCGAAATGCGGGAAAATATGTTATAGATTCGATTTCAAATTGGCAAATGATTGCGCACTTTTTTCCATTGTACAGTATTGAGCCCTTGACTAATTATGAACGTGGAGAAACGTGCTTACGAATTAGGCAAACGGATACTAGTATCGTCCTTAAAAAGACATGTTTTATCACGATATGTTCACAGCTATAGTAGTTTTTGATAAAATACGTGAACCTCGCGGTATATTGTATACTTTGCCGATGCCACTGATAATTTTCGATGATTGTTACTTGCTCCGTAATTGACAGACAGGGCTTTTATTTTGTTGATAATAAAACTCCACATGCGAACGTTTTTATCAATACACTTTAAATATTCCGAGGTTAATAATATCATCCAGATTCTGACTACGTAAAAATCCTGTGTAGTCAATATGAAAATTATTTTCGGTAGCTATAATTAATTGTATGGGTATAACGGTTTTTATCATTTTCATTAACGAAACGCCTTTGATAATATTTCGCATAAAGATAAAATATGAGTTTAATTTTTTTAGCACGTCGACGCATAATTTTTTTATTTGTTCTTCGTCGGTATTATTTCAAATTCCAATCGGAGCCCGATGAATTTGCGAATAACGAAAACGCATTGTGTATTTGTCGCTTAAGGCCGTTGTACAATATTTTCTCTAAATCGAAATGCACAGAAATGGATTTGGGCAAGAAAGAACTTTCAAAAATCCAATTGGAGCCAGAAATCCTTTTTGCATTTTCAATTTTGTTCAAAAATGACATATCTGGATTTAATTTCAAAAAAAAATTATAAATCCAAACTCAATTTACATTAAAATGATTGTTCCAAATCTAATTACACCAAGAAATGCTTTTTCAGGTTTTCTTTGGGCATAAACCGCTTTCCAAATTTTATTTTGGACAAATAATTATTTCCCAAGTTCAATTTGAACAAAAAATTGCTTCACCACGTCCAATTTGGTTAAAAAATGGATTTTACAACATTAATTTGTGAAAAAAATAGCTTTGGTAGTATTTTCACGACAAAAACGGCTTTTCTAAACAAAAAATTGCTGTTTTGAAGTGAATTTCCGCGAAAATTTGATGTGGGCGAAAAATTATTTACCATATTCAATTTGGATAGAAAATTTTATTTAGTTTTATAGCTTTTCCGATCTTAATTTGGTCAAGAGAAGGCTTTTCCTAATCTAATTGAAGCCACAAATGTCTTTTACATATTTAATTTTGTATGAAAATGACGTTTCCGAATTTAATTTCAACAAGAAATAACCGATTTTCCCATTTGGACAAAAAATTCCTTCCTAAGTTTAATTTGAACAAAAAATTAACATACCAAATTGGATTTGGACAAATCAGATTTAATTTGAACGGAAAATTCTTTACCAAACCCAAAATTAATTTCAACAAAAAAGGTCCAAATTTAATTTTGCCAGGAAATGTTTTTTCAGGTTTTCTTTGGGCATAAACCGCTTTCCAAATTTTAGTTTGGACAAATAATTATTTCCCAAGTTCAATTTGAACAAAAAATTGCTTTTCCAAGTCCAATTTGGTCAAAAAAATGGATTTTACAACATTAGTTTGTCAAAAAATAGCTTTGGTAGTATTTTCACGACAAAAACGGCTTTTCTAAACAAAAAATAACTTTGCTAGTTCTTGTTGAAAAAAAAACGGCTTTTCCCAACTCAATTTATATTAAAATGGTTGTTCCAAATCTAATTACACCAAAAAATGTTTTTTCAGGTTTTCTTTGGGCATAAATCGCTTTCCAAATTTTAGTTTGGACAAATAATTATTTCCCAAGTTCAATTTGAACAAAAATTGCTTCACCACGAACAATTTTGTCAAAAAATGGATTTTACAACATTAGTTTGTCAAAAAATAGCTTTGGTAGTATTTTTTCGACAAAAACGGCATTTCCAAACAAATTCGTATTGGACCAAATTTAATTTCGCCAAGAAGTGGTTTATCCAGCTTTTTGGAAATAAACCCATGTTCCAATTTCAGTTTAGACAAATAATTATTTTTCAAGTTCAAAAAAATGGCATTCGCAACATTAATTTGTCAAAAAAACAGCTTTGGTAGTATTTTTTCGACAAAAACAAATTCGTATTAGACCAAAAATCGCTTTCCCGTGAACTAAAGCTGTCCGCCAACTACACCGTAACACGAGGTCTGACTATTAATTAACGAGACTGCGCGCCTAGGGGGCGCTCTAGACGAGTGCGTTGAGTATCTAAATATCTTGTCTATGCACGTCCCAAAACACGTGCAGATCATCCGGATGATGGCCGAGGCTGTAAACGCCAATAAAGAAACAATTTGAAAAATGTTACACGAGGAATTACACATGACAAAAGTCTGTGCGAAGTTGGTGCCAAAAAATCTGACTCCTGACCAAAAGTTCTTGCGTCAACGGTCTGCTCAGATTTCCTTGAAAGCTTAGAAAAAAATCTACTTTGGAATGGACCCAATTTGAGTCGATGGAAACGGTAAAGCAAAAAACGGCAGAGCTCCTAAAGGCCCTCACCAAAGAAGACTTCCAGCACTGCTTAGATCAATGGAAAAACGTATGGAAAGGTGTGTGACGAGGGGAGGGAAATATATTGAAGGGGAGCATTCGAATGTGAAATATTTTTTATAATAAAACAGTCTCGGTATTTAATAGCCATACCTCGTAGTAAGACGATAGTACCATGCCCACTTTAAACGAATTCTGTGTGTTTTTACATCCCGTGTGATACCCATAGATAACACCCACCAGAATTGACAAATTGACAATTGGCAAATGACAATGTTTATATCTTTTTAATCTTTTTCAACGAACTACAACTACCATCAGAGAGAATAAGACGGAAAATCAAACGTCGATTGTATCTGCTACAATTTATATTTTTGTTTACTTCTAAATTCTTCGTTTAAGAAGACGTCTATCCGGTTGCCTCTATCTGCAATATCTCTATGACTCTAACATGTAAACTTACAGATTCGCGCGGATACCGGAAAATATTTTTGCCGATAATTGTTAACATCGTGTCGGAACGCTCTAATGAAATGTTTTTCAGGGTATCTTCCGATTGGCGTGCGAAAACGTGTTAAAAGTAATGAGAAAAGGTAGAGAAACTCTCTTGACTCTATTAGAAGCTTTCGTTTACGATCCTCTGATCGATTGGACGGTCGGCGGCGAAGTATTGGCCGGTACAACATTCGGGGCATTAAACACAAACACGTCATCGAAACAGAGTAAGAAAGAATTGGAAAGAGAAGTGACACTATCAATGTTCAATGTGAGATGTACCGAAATGAAAGCCGAATGGAACGAAAACAAGTAATTTTTTTTTTTTTGTTTTCTAAACGAAACGTTTCTAACATATTTTCATTTGTTGCAGAGAAGAAATTTTGAACGAAATACCAAATTTAATAAAGAACCTCAACGATTATCTCGAATTGAATGTGAAAATTGCAGATATGGAAGATAAACTTCAAGATCTACACCAACAATTGGCGTTGGTGAAAGAAGCAGAAGCCCAAGGTCTTCATAAACACTCCTTATATTCGTTACCGTCACATTTCGAAGCCTACCACAAGTCGCAAGCTTCAGTAAATAACGCAAAAACAGAATTGCGTAATATTATAACCGAATGCGAAGAACACGTCAAAATTTATTCCAATCTATTGGTATTATACGATACCCAACAATTCTCCCAATGGTTAATGGAAATTAAAGTCAACGTGAACGAAGACAGCATGCGGATATTCGATTTGGTGAAAGAATTTTTACACAACGCCGGCAAAAACGATCTGATAACCCAATGCGAACGTTCCGAACAAGAAGTACACGCCCTGCTACAACATCTCAATCTATCCATAAGAAAATGTTTGCAATTATATCAAGATTACTTTTCGATATTATCCCAATGTCCAAAATCTTATCAGGAATCGCACAGGGTTAACATGTACGTAAAATGGTCGAAATTTCTACTGGAAACCAACAATTACGCCAGCTGCGACGTCATCTACGAACAAATAAGAGAATTCTTGGACACCACGACAATATTACATCCCCAAATCGTAAACGTGGCTTACAGCTTGGAATCGATTTACAAGGAAAACATTTTGCAAGTCAGCAAATTGTTCGGCGATTTGGAAACGATCAGATCCAAAGATTCCAACGAATCTTTAGATAAATTGTACAACAACGCCAAAGCCGGTATCGATACTTTCGTCAATATGGAAAAAGGAGCTACTAACGCTTTGGAGTTCGTCATAGCCAGCGAACTCGTATTGCTAAATAGAAATTTGTTGACTTTGGAAATAGCGGCGCAACGTAGCGGCGATTGGTTGATAAAACTCACGTCTCGCGACGGCGATTGGTTTTTGGACGATCTCCTACTCCATAGTACCAAAGCCGTAGAAATGATTGGAAATTTACCGTCTTCGAAACGTAATTACGCCGATAATTTCGGCAAAGTTTTAGGCGGTATCAGAATAGCGAGCAACATCTATAAGGGACTGTACGATTTGAATTTCAATTTTCACACCATCATACTTCCGGAATCCATGAAGAAGATACAAGCCGAAGAACCATCGGTGATTGAATTGGTGAATGATCTCAATAGAGTCGTGGGAGATATCGGAGTTTCCATTCCGGATATGATTGTGCAATTGGAGAAGCTGTTGACGTGTATCCTAATGCAGATGGATTATAACGTAAGTATTATTAACAATCGAATATTATTCTTCACGTCCAGGTAAGTAGAATTCCACAAAAAACCAAAATCTCCGAGAAATTTCGCATGGATGTATATATAACGTTATACTCTGACCTCTAATCCCTATTATGTCCCTATGAGATCTGCCTTTGCCTCTACAACATTTACAGCAATCAATTCCAGAATTCTGATAAACTCCCATAACTGGAATGCCCCTAAAAAGGTTACTTCCTCGATCTTTAAAGCTTCTTATCCATATGGGCTTGTAATGACGAGACATTGTACAACAAGATAGATTAAACTGCGACCTTTAAACCCCATCAGGTCACCATACAGATCTGCTCTTGTTGCTACAGCATCTACAATCCGCCTTTCGGTTCCAGGTCACGTCGTCGCTCCTATAAGTTTGTCATTCGAAGTCTTTTCCGTGTTGGTTAGTGATTACAGGACTTTCTGTAACTAGATGATCCTGTATATAGAGTATATAACTTATACCGCGATCTCTGAGGCTTGTTGTATCCCCATCAGATCCTCTTTCGTCGATAAATCAACTCCAATTCGCCTTTTGGATCCCGATCACGTTCTCGCTGCTACAAGTTCCTCGTTCAAAACCTTTTCCGTGTTGGTTTGTGATGACAGGACTTTCTGTAACTAGATGATCCTGTATATAGACTATATAATGTTGTACTCCGAACCTTGAGGCTTGTTGTATCACCAACAGATCCACTTTCGTCGATAAATCAACTCCAATTCGCCTTTTGGATCCCGATCACGTTCTCGCTGCTACAAGTTCCTCGTTCAAAACCTTTTCCGTGTTGGTTTGTGATGACAGGACTTTCTGTAACTAGATGATCCTGTATATAGACTATATAATGTTGTACTCCGATCCTTGAGGCTTGTTGTATCACCAACAGATCCACTTTCGTTGTTATATCAACTCCAGTTTGTCTTTTGTCCTCGCTGCTACAAGTTCCTCGTTCAAAACCTTTTCCGTGTTGGTTTGTGATGACAGGACTTTCTGTAACTAGATGATCCTGTATATAGACTATATAATGTTGTACTCCGATCCTTGAGGCTTGTTGTATCTCCATCAGATCCACTTTCGTTGTTATATCAACTCCAGTTTGTCTTTTGTCCTCGCTGCTACAAGTTCCTCGTTCAAAACCTTTTCCGTGTTGGTTTGTGATGACAGGACTTTCTGTAACTAGATGATCCTGTATATAGACTATATAATGTTGTACTCCGATCCTTGAGGCTTGTTGTATCACCAACAGATCCACTTTCGTCGATAAATCAACTCCAATTCGCCTTTTGGATCCCGATCACGTTCTCGCTGCTACAAGTTCCTCGTTCAAAACCTTTTCCGTGTTGGTTTGTGATGACAGGACTTTCTGTAACTAGATGATCCTGTATATAGACTATATAATGTTGTACTCCGATCCTTGAGGCTTGTTGTATCACCAACAGATCCACTTTCGTTGTTATATCAACTCCAGTTTGTCTTTTGTCCTCGCTGCTACAAGTTCCTCGTTCAAAACCTTTTCCGTGTTGGTTTGTGATGACAGGACTTTCTGTAACTAGATGATCCTGTATATAGACTATATAATGTTGTACTCCGATCCTTGAGGCTTGTTGTATCTCCATCAGATCCACTTTCGTTGTTATATCAACTCCAGTTTGTCTTTTGTCCTCGCTGCTACAAGTTCCTCGTTCAAAACCTTTTCCGTGTTGGTTTGTGATGACAGGACTTTCTGTAACTAGATGATCCTGTATATAGACTATATAATGTTGTACTCCGATCCTTGAGGCTTGTTGTATCACCAACAGATCCACTTTCGTCGATAAATCAACTCCAATTCGCCTTTTGGATCCCGATCACGTTCTCGCTGCTACAAGTTCCTCGTTCAAAACCTTTTCCGTGTTGGTTTGTGATGACAGGACTTTCTGTAACTAGATGATCCTGTATATAGACTATATAATGTTGTACTCCGATCCTTGAGGCTTGTTGTATCACCAACAGATCCACTTTCGTTGTTATATCAACTCCAGTTTGTCTTTTGTCCTCGCTGCTACAAGTTCCTCGTTCAAAACCTTTTCCGTGTTGGTTTGTGATGACAGGACTTTCTGTAACTAGATGATCCTGTATATAGACTATATAATGTTGTACTCCGATCCTTGAGGCTTGTTGTATCACCAACAGATCCACTTTCGTTGTTATATCAACTCCAGTTTGTCTTTTGTCCTCGCTGCTACAAGTTCCTCGTTCAAAACCTTTTCCGTGTTGGTTTGTGATGACAGGACTTTCTGTAACTAGATGATCCTGTATATAGACTATATAATGTTGTACTCCGATCCTTGAGGCTTGTTGTATCACCATCAGATCCACTTTCGTCGATAAATCAACTCCAATTCGCCTTTTGGATCCCGATCACGTTCTCGCTGCTACAAGTTCCTCGTTCAAAACCTTTTCCGTGTTGGTTTGTGATGACAGGACTTTCTGTAACTAGATGATCCTGTATATAGACTATATAATGTTGTACTCCGATCCTTGAGGCTTTTTGTATCTCCATCAGATCCACTTTCGTCGATAAATCAACTCCAATTCGCCTTTTGGATCCCGATCACGTTCTCGCTGCTACAAGTTCCTCGTTCAAAACCTTTTCCGTGTTGGTTTGTGATGACAGGACTTTCTGTAACTAGATGATCCTGTATATAGACTATATAATGTTGTACTCCGATCCTTGAGGCTTGTTGTATCACCAACAGATCCACTTTCGTCGATAAATCAACTCCAATTCGCCTTTTGGATCCCGATCACGTTCTCGCTGCTACAAGTTCCTCGTTCAAAACCTTTTCCGTGTTGGTTTGTGATGACAGGACTTTCTGTAACTAGATGATCCTGTATATAGACTATATAATGTTGTACTCCGATCCTTGAGGCTTGTTGTATCACCAACAGATCCACTTTCGTTGTTATATCAACTCCAGTTTGTCTTTTGTCCTCGCTGCTACAAGTTCCTCGTTCAAAACCTTTTCCGTGTTGGTTTGTGATGACAGGACATTCTGTAATTAGATGATCCGATTATGCCTCTAGATTCTAATAAACTGAAAAGGCTTCCTGAAGGTTAATTCTTCGCAGCTAAAAGCTTCTTATTCTTATCTCAGATTATATAACATTATATTGTGACCTCTAAGGTCTATTATACCCTCCATCAGATCTATCGAACTACCACCAGCTCGCTCTTCGGTTCCTACAAGTGCCTCGTTCAAAGGCTTCTCTACGTAGGCTTGTAATGGCATAGTAAGTTCGTAATAAGTTGATCCAGTACTTTTTCCTCTTTTCCATAGAGTTCCAGATGCGGTTCTACTTCTACTACACACATTTCTTAGATCTATTTCCATCTTCCATCCCTTGAAACTCTTTTTTTCTATACAACTGAAAGGTTTTGGGATAGATTAGGCGTTAGGTTTCGGAAAAATATTTTTGTCTTCCCGTTTCCATTGTTTCCCAAATGACTTTAAAAGTTCTCGTGGTATTCCAAGACTCACATGAGTTTAAATGTGGAAATGGATCACTTTGTAGCACTTGTTGCTTATATTTTTCTGTCTGCGGAGCTAGTTATCTTCATACACACCAGCTCCAGTTCCCAAATTCTCAAATTTGATTCTTGTAAGCGCTGTTGGTAGATCCTAATCTTTCTCCCTATTTAACCTAGTGATAAAAAGCTTTTTCGTGCTTATTTTCTTGACCTTGACCAAGGTTTTCCCTTGTTATTTCTCAAATTAGTCATTTTTCTCTTACATCTTCTGATATTTTTTTAATACTATTTAAATGAGTAATTACGAAAAATGTTTAGTATTGAAAAATATTTCGAATAGTCATTATCTATTAATGATACATTTCTATAGTTACCCGGTTTACGATCGTGATAAAAAACACGTTAGTTTAGCGTTTTCGAGGTTATAGAATCCATTTATCGATATCTCAAATGTCGGAAATTACAATTTCCAGTTTGACCAATAATTGGATCGGTTCGGATTTATGAATTAAACGAAAAGTTTTTTTGTTGGAAGGCCTGGCTGGGGAGGGGATAGATATACAGTAGGAAAAAAGATTTGGTCACCTTTTTATTTATTTAACTTTTATTTATATTTGAATTGGTAACCGTCTAATGTTGTTAAGTAGAACGAACGGATTAATTTTTTTGTTAGGTTAGGTTTCGTTTATTTTAGGTTAGGTTATCTTAATTGATTGATAACTTGTTTGATGGTTTTGTAATAAAAAAAACTGTCGTTTCGTTTAGTTCATGAATCCCAAGTCCAAAAAATCTAATCGGAAGTCAAACAATCTAATTATTGGTATAACCGGAAATACTAAAAGTAATTCCCATGTTTATCATTGTTTAAATAAGTTAAGGGTGTTTTAAAAATCTTTTTGAATACTAATCTCCCCTTTTTAGTGTTATCAATGTTTTAAAAATTGAAAGATCACAAATTGTTTATTATTTTTTTGGTCTCTATGTACTGGCTTTATTAAATTTTGCTTTTTTTTTTTTAGAATACCTACGAATATATTTTGGAACGTGTAGCTTATACAAAAAAGCAATTTATGGCTCTAATACCGAACCAATCTGAGGAACTAAGTCAAGGGAAGATGCTCCTGATGGGATTCAATGGGTTATTCGAAAAATTATCACAAGAAATAACAAACTTAACAAACACCTTGGGTAATATCGATATACCGAAATCATGGAAGAGGTTGGATCACGTAAAAGAAGCAAGGAATATAGCACCACACATATTCAACCCCAAAGTTCGAACTATACTCGAAGACATATTTTTCTTAAAGAGACTCAAAGCCATAGTGGAATTTTTCGCCCTAGTACAAGAAATGTGTCAATCATTGAAAGGTATAGGATCCGGTATAGTTTTCAACGATGAACAACTAACGAAACCAGTAAAACAATTCATAGCGGAATTTATATCGAGAAAATTATTAGGTATCCTACCCGAATTTATAACGTACGCCGTTTGTTATTTACTACAAAATTTAGGTTTAGATGTTACCCACGAAATCGAACAAAAAGACATAGGGGCCGAAAGTAAAGTACCTTTAGACGAACTGTACACTAAAGCGTGGAACATCCTACTCAAAGACGGTACCTTTTCGCAAAACATACTATCACAAGCTTCTAGTCTAGAAACCAACCTAAAATTAGCTTGGGAAAAAATACAAGAACCTAAAAAGATAGAACAAAAACTAACCGTACTACAATCTAGTACAATAAGATTACAAAGTCAGTTAGCTGTACATAATATGATGTTCGATGAGGTACTACAATTACAACAATTTTCATCGGTGAGGACAAAATTTACCATAGACATTCAAAGCGAAGTTACAAATCTACAAAGCATCTATAGACAAATGACAGAAGCCAAAAACAATCAAGACAAATTGATAGAACAAGCCGAACAAAGATTAAAGTGGGCGAAAGGTGCTAACCCAAATTTCGTCGAAATATCAGCAGCTTTCGAAACGGCAGTAGACAAAAGAAACGCCCAACTAAATTTCGCTTTAAAAATCTCCAATCAAATATTATCTTCATACGATACTATATTAAAACACGAATTATTAAGAACCGCAACGTCAGAAGTAACGAAAAACCGCGACAAAACTTTCCTGAAAGCCTACGAAACGTGGCGACTAGCTTGCCAATACACCGATTCAAAAATCGAATCTCTATTACCGTCCGAAGAAAGTATATTGAAGATGCTAACGCCGGATCTAATCAACGATCCCAAATGGTTACAAAAAATATCAGAAATTTTAACGGAAACCATCACCGAAGCTCAAAAAGAATTGAACGACAAAAGGGAAACGAGTTTCGCCGAAAACGACAATTTGATATCCGTAATGGATAATTTCAAAGCCATTTACAACATACACGGTAAATTGATATCGGACGTGAAAGGTTTAATGAAAACAATGACTAAAATAGAAGATTATAGTATAGCGACGCAATATTTCATACAAGAATACCGACAATATATCGATCACTTTTCGGCTCTATTCGCCCAATTCAAAAAGGAATTGAACAGAGAAGAAATCGAAGATTTGTTGAATCGTTTGGATTACATAAAGGATCATACGGAAAATATATACGAGGATTTGCTTAATTTGGAATCGGCTCAGAAACGCGCGCAGTTGATTCAACGGAAAGGTTTAATCGACGATAAATTGCCGGGTCAGAAACAGGAGAATTCGACTAAAGGACAACAGAGAAACGCGTACGCCGTTAACGTTTGGCGTAGGGTTAAAATGAAGTTGGAAGGAAGGGATCCGGATCCAGGCAGGAAGAGCTCGGTGCAAGAACAAGTAAGCTTTGTATATGATTCAATATATATATATAAATGTATACGAATATTTCGTCGTTCCCTCGTATATCGCATGTAGAAAAAGGAAATTTTTTTTGGTTTTGCGAGGATTTATGAAAAAAAAAATATGGGGAATATGTCACTTGCAGATTTCATATAGTTTGTCGTTTTAAATGTTATCATCAACGTTCTTCTGTGAATATTATAGTTTATAATTTTTTTGCAAAGTGAAATTTTTATATTTTTTAATTAATTTATACAAAAAAAATCAGGTAGAAATGTTTCTTTATGATATTTTTACAAATAAGAGTTTATTAATGTTTCTTATCGTATATAACATTTTTATACAAAGTTAGATCGTACTTATTTCAAACATAACCTCACTTAAACTGTTAGGTTAGGTCTAAAATAAGTATCGTCTTCCTATATGTCTAGAAATCGTTGATTCCCTCTTCTCGTTTTTTCCGCCAAATTTCTTTTTCGTAAAAATTTGGAATCTATTGAGATTTTTCAAGTATTTAGTTTCCTTTGATGAACAAAATTCTTGTTCAATTATACAAACAAATTATATACAAAGTTAGATCGTACTTATTTCAAACATAACCTCACTTAAACTGTTAGGTTAGGTCTAAAATAAGTATCGTCTTCCTATATGTCTAGAAATCGTTGATTTCCTCTTCTCGTTTTTTCCGCCAAATTTCTTTTTCGTAAAAATTTGGAATCTATTGAGATTTTTCAAGTATTTAGTTTCCTTTGATGAGCAAAATTCTTGTCCAATTATACAAACAAATTATATACAAAGTTAGATCGTACTCATTTCAAACATAACCTCACTCAAACTGTTAGGTTAGGTCAAAAAAAAAATAAAAAATATAATATGTGAGAAAAGGTCAATTCTTTTAGGAAGATTTATTATTTTAAACTGTTTAAGACACGAAATAACAACATTTTCGTACAATTTTTTTTTAAATTTGTCGTTTTGTTTTCTGTATACACTAAAAAATATGAAAACTTCATTCTGATTAATGGTAAAAAAAATTATCAACAACTATACGTATTTTTTTCGTAAAAACGAAGGTTTCAAAAAAAAATTCCTGCATCCTAAAAAAACAAGAGAACCGAAATTACCGAAAAATTTTATTTTTTGATATCAATATTTTGTCTTCTATAATTCTGGGTGAGTATTAACCCCATCTACCATCTCCATCTATCGTCTACAATTCCTACAATTTCCTGCTGTCAGATCTAAATTCTAAATTAGTTTCCAATATTCTATTTATTCTCCACTATCTGGTATTTCATAAAAATACAATATTCATTAATCTGTGGTCTCCTAATACCACCATTATGACCTGCGTAACTTATTTGATTTGTTTGCAGTACCTAAATATGCTTTCACAGCTATACAATGTTGCCGATCATGCATTTTATGTTACCAACTCAAATACCTTTGCGAACTTTTGCTTCTTTTGATATTGAATCTAAAACCAAACACACCAACCAACAATTTCTGTTGTAAATATGGGTATTAAAACAAAACAGAAATCGGATTTTGGACAAAATGTGCAGTTATTAGATTTATAACCTTCACATATCTACAAAACATTTTATTTTGTCAGGAACTAACCTCCAAAAACTAAATTTCTCAAGTATAAAATTTTTCGGCAATACTTACGGCTTAGGTTCATAATAAAACATGTTAGTTTAGCATTTTCGAAGTTGTAAATTCCATTTATCGAGATACCAGAATGTAATTCTTCCCCAAGAGTTGGATTGGTTGACTATCGGTTCAGACTTTTTGTTCGGTTTCTCGAAGCATATTTTTATTGATTCCAAAGTATATTTACACTACAAAAAACGTTTCTTCAAAACCAATAACGTGGTCAGTGTCATTTTTTGTGATGGTTCTTAAATTCTAATGTTTTCAGGTGGAATATGTGATACACGAGGCAACGAATTTGGACAACCTTGCTTTATTGTATGAGGGCTGGACTCCATGGGTGTGAGACAACAACACTACAGAGTAAGGCGGTTATACTACCGCCTGGATCTCCTTCGGTTCTACTAGTAGAGCTCCGCAAGCTTGGGTTGCGGCAAATGTGGAAAAAGCAGCATATCCATCTAATTATACTTGCTTAACCGAATCAAGTTGCTTAGTTTTATTGTTTTTGCAAGAGATCATAATGCCATCAATCTACTGAATGAGATCAAATATATTCACCAAAAAAAATAAATAAATAAATATTGTTTTTAAAAAAATTCGAATTTTGCAATATCGGTAAAACTTTGCTGTTTGTACTATATGGCAAAGTGTTTAAAAATAAATGCTGCTTTTTATTTTATTGTTCAAGGTATTGTCGGAGGTGGCAAATACACAAATAAGTTCTGTCAAGGTGACAGATAAAGTGTTAATATGAAGTTGACGAAATAATCGTCTGTTTACAAAATCTTGAGTTGAATTACTACTTATGTTCATCTTTTCGTTCTGTTTTTGTTTTCACAAATTACTGTTTCATCCTCCTCAATTATTAGATTATTAGATTCGTATTATAGATTTAAAAATTGGTAGTCAAATTTAAAAAATATCTAATACAAAAATTGTACGTTTTACTTGGCGTTTCTGTTTTGGTTTTCGTTAAATTACATGTTCACTGTATGTAAAATGATTTTTTTTAATCTAACAAATACCTAGATACTTTAAAAGTGAGTTGTACATGTTCGAAAAATGTTTAAACGGTGTTAAATCAATCATTCATTTTCTTATTATCGCATTTTTACTTTCTTTTGTTCTAATTTCAAGAAAATTAGGTCTCTCCTATTGGCTCCTCATCCTAATTGTCAGTTTCAATTAATCCTAATATCATCATATGCTTCCTGAAGTAGCAGTATCTTGTGACGAAGCTATCGAAGAGATACTCTCAGTTGTGCACCTCCAGAGTGCTTCTACTTCGGTTTCCATCTTCATTTCCTTCGACTCCTTCAGGACAAGTAAACCGTATTAAAAGATATGATTCTTAATACTAAACGTGCAATTGCAGGACATTTCAGAATTTATTTCTTCTCCCTGAGGAATCCACACCGGTTTCCATCTTCTTCCAAAATTCCCTTCATTTCCTTCGAGTCCTTAAGGACAAGTAAACCGTATTAAAAGATATGATTCTTAATACTAAACGTGCAATTGCAGGACATTTCAGAATTTATTTCTTCTCCCTGAGGAATCCACACCGGTTTCCATCTTCTTCCAAAATTCCCTTCATTTCCTTCGAGTCCTTAAGGACAAGTAAACCGTATAAAAAGACATGTTAACTTTTTGTGGTAATATTTTTCATAAAATCATATATTGGAATCACTAAAGAGACCTATAGGGTTGCATTGTTCTTGGTATCATTGTTTTTGTTCATTTGAAATTGGGTTTTTCCAATAATATTCACAAAAATTTTATAATGTAAAATCCACAAACATATACACATTGATAATACTGAACATACTGTATATTATTGAATTTGAAATTATTACAGTATGGAGAGGTGAACATAAGTATCGAATCACTATGATATACTACATGACCAGAATCATAATTACACAATAGCAATAATTACTTTAATTTTGATCCCTTCCACCAATAATTTTGTTACCAAACGTTATTTGGAAAATCTAGTGTAAGGTTCATTTTATTTTTTGAAAAACTAACTTCGTAAATGTTTTTATCGAACGTATTCCTCTGTCTACTGCCATTATTACTAAGAATTTTTGCAACCGTTAGTGACATTCCTACTGAACACACTGTTTACGTCACCACTACTTCAATACTTACAATTACACTGTCTGACGCGCGTTTCGTTAATCAAGTTATCGTCTTCAGAGACTGAAGGTTAACTTGGTTATCGAAACGCGCATCAGACAGTGTAATTGTGAGTGTTGGTGTAGTGGTAGTGTAAACAGTGTGTTCAGCATATCTACTGCCATGTTTGTGACACTTGATTTCATTATATACAATAATAGAAGTACTCCATGTGGTTCCATATGGGTGGTTTATGTAGTAAATTTTATTTTTTGGTAAACTTGAGGTGACTTTTGGTGAAGAATATTGAAATGTCATATCTCTGAGGATTGTATCTTGTTATATAGTAAAAGGTCTATTTCTTGGTGGTACGATTAGAATAAGATATATAATACAGAGGAATAAATTTTATCCAATATATTTTCATTTAAATATTATTTTTTTTTATATTATACAACGCTTTTGGATGATTTCTTTAATATCGTAAAAACAAAATTCGATTGCTTATTATTAATAAAAGTCATAATAGAAAGATTTTTAACAAATAATATAATAATATGTAAGAAAATTAGAAAACTTTCGGATAAGCTGTACGTAACTGTTGGTTATTTTCAATAAATTTCAGTTCAACTGAAAAGTTGTTCATGTATTTTGATTTTATTTGGTTCAATTATCAAAAAGTGATATATATTAAAAATAAAATGTAGTAACTTGAAACATTCGTAATTATAAATGTAATACGGATGTCCCTGTTCTCATCCTATGTTGGTCTGGAAATATTTTAAAATCGTTTGTAATACTGTACAAATAATTTTCTTACAGTAACGAAAGATTTTTAGAAATCCGCATAAATTGGTATTCATTCTTCTTCTTCTTCTGGTGTTAGCTATTATTTTGTAGACTGTATCTAGTAGCGGTTAGTTTCTGCATTCATCTTCTTTCCCTTTCTGATGTATTAGTACCACGATTACCATTTTCCACACTTCTGGCATTAACTCTGGTTCCCGTATATAGCTTATTAAATGATGTCTCTTTTTTAATACAGTTGATCAATTCCGATTGTATTTTGTCTTGTCTTCTCTCCTCTTGTATCATTTCTAGTATTTCCTCTTCCGATAGCATCAATTTATTATGATTAAAATATTGTTAATCGAGTAACATTAGCCCCCTTCAATTTAAGAATATTTCTATTATTAATTTATTGTCTCTTTTCTATATTTTTTCTGTTTTATAATAAAATTTTCCACATTCACATTGAAATATGTTAGAAAAAAGATTTTTTCCCCTTTTTTTAACAAAAAATGGAATGAAATTAAAAGTAATTATGTCTATTGTGTGAATCGCGTATCATTTATTAAAACTATGATATTCTTGTTTATTGTATGTCTAGAAGAAGCGCGTCGAGACGTCCATTAAGTATATCATATTCAGTAAAATTAACATGAAATCATTTACTGATCTTCTTTTCTGTAGGTGTTAGTCCGGTTCCAAAAATAAATTGTAATGTTCTATCATAACCCTAGGAAATTCTTGTTTAACTTAACATCTTTAAACAACCATCTTTTGCGATTAGTTTATTTTTGAAACTAGATGTTAGGTATTAGTTCATTGAAATGAAAGAAAATCTATGATATGAAAACTGCTTTAAGATATTTTTCTTTTCTCTCAAATATTCCTATAAGTGATTTATATCACTGTGCACTGCTAAGTTTTTGACATTTTTGCTAAAAAAATGTGTTAAAAGTTGGCAACACTCCTATGACCTTGACATATGTCATTTTTGGGGTCATTTTGAGCATGTCTGGGTACGTTTATGCCCCCCATCTTTTTTTTTTCGGTTCAAAATTTCGTATTTTCATAGTTTACGATCCTATGCTTCTAAATATTCATCTCACTATTCCCTTCGGTCTAGAAGATACAAAACTAACCTACCTCAAATTAGCAAATTCCATCTTTTAAGAGACAACTCTTTTATTACATTGACCTATGTAATTTCTGGGGTCATTTTGAGCATGTATATTTATATAGGGCGTTCATGTCTATGTATGTTTATATAGCACGTTCACGTTTCCTTCATATTTTTCGGTCTAGTAGGTACAAAACTAACCTAACCTAAAATTTGGAAATTCTCCCTTTTAGGTAACAACATTCCTATGACATTGATCTTAGGATATGTGATTAGGTGAGTCACCGAGCTTAATATATAAAAGCATAATATCGTACTCTATGAAAAATTGAAAATACGAAGTTTTGAATGGAAAAAAAATATGAAGGAGTCATGGGAGCCTCATATAATGACCCCAGAAATGATAGATGTGAAGGTAATACAGACGCAATAATTTTATTGTCCACAAGTAATGACAAAACAATTTTATGACAAAAACGTGTTGGTTTTTTATTAATTTCATAATTTTTCTTACTTTATCCAGCTCTATTGGACTTGTGACAAAATGTACTAAAACATGTTGTATATTTGTATTGAATTTGCCCTGATTTGAAATCTTGAATGTTCCATTGAGCATCTTGAATATCCTTCAAGGATTATCAGAATTTTTATTTCATTTCATAGACAAATATGTATAAATAACGAAATTTATTTGGCATTATTTGCAATTCAAAAATCAGTTATTACACAAACAACATAAAAAAAATGTCTTGAACCAGTTGCCATATCATTTTCTGCAAGAATGTTTTTATTTAAATGTACTAAATATACAATAGGGTATTAATGCTAGGGAGTTTTTCGTTTTTTAGTAGATTGATTTTTAGTAAGACACGTAATAAACATTGAAAATATTAATGTCAGTAAACTTGTCTAACTTATGTCATCTTAAATAATTTGGAATCACAACTGACGAAACTATTTGTAGATGTTTGTTGCTATCTTGTTTAATTTCATTTTTTTAAGGATCAAATTGTATCCGTACTTTTTGATATTCATTCTAATTTCAAATAAAAATATAAAAGTAAAATGTGGTTTTGATTATTTCAACATTCACTGAATCATCTCGAGATATTGTAATCAAATACTATTACACGGTTCCATCCGAACTTTTGATCGGCACTGTATGTCACAGAAGAAGAAATACAAATTTAGTTGTTAGCGAGCTGGATCTTGCAGCCACCACTCACCAGTTATTTAAGGATTTTCTTGCACCCCAGCGCCGTTTCGGTAGTTTAAAGACTTTTATTTTAAATTATTCGGTTTAGTTCACTATAGGGGTGAGTAAAATCCAAACAAGATAAAGTTTAAATTTTATTTATCAACATAACCTAATTTTAAAATTTTCATGTTTATAAATAAATGTATCAGATTAAAGATATATAAAAATTGCACATATCACAGCTTAATAAACCGTACCATCTATCTAATTATAGCGACACATTATACAAAGTGTTTTCATTAAAACCCACCATATATATTTACATAAACTGTTTTACAACCCAGTTTAACCGCAAATTAAGGGGTTCCTTTGGTCCTGGGCAGCTCCTAAAATCGAGGGGTGCTGACAATTGTATTGATATCCCTAAATCTAACTAACTGCTACCATAAATGGTTTTTTAGATTTCGGATAAGCAGAACAGCCGACATCTTGTTCACCGTCAAGCATCATTTGTACTTGATGTCTTCCTGTCGGCCACTATAACTTTCATTCTATTATATATTTTGACTTGAAAAAATTTGTAAAGCTTATTCAAATGACAATAAAGAATATTCAAAAACAATGAGATTGACAATTTCAATGGTTTGGCCTTAAAAAAATATTGAAAAAACCGGCGAGAAACTAAAGGAACCCCTTAACAAAAACATGTTTTATTATCTCCAGAGTATATGATCTATTTGATAATTAAATGCTACTTTTTATATTTTATTGATACCTTAATTATATATGTTCAAAATATTGGAAAATTTATTGGAAATCATGAAGAAACTATTTGAAATTAAGCTAACGAGTTCAAATACGATCTAAGGGGGTATTCTGGTCGAGAAATTGAAAACAACGATTTTATTGCATATTTTCAAAGCTTAGACCCTTAAGAATATGTCCTTGAACGGATTTTCCCAAATTTTTTTTCTCCAAACTACTTTTTTTGATTAATTGACATCTTTACAGATTAAAAATTTTTATAGGTGAATAATATTCAAAAAACTTCGTAATTTTCCTTTTTGTTCCACATTTATGTAGGAAATTTAGTTTCCCTACTGGTAGGTGAATAATTTTATTCAAAAAACTTCAGGATTTTTCTTTTCGTCCCATAATTATGTGGAAAATGAGTTGGATTATCAATTTATAATCACATTTTGTACATTTACTTTCTATAAAACTTTCTAGTTGCTAAATTAGTCGAATCAAGAGTTTCCCTACTGGTAGGTGAATAATTTTATTCAAAAAACTTCAGGATTTTTCTTTTCGTCCCATAATTATGTGGAAAATGAGTTGGATTATCAATTTATAATCACATTTTGTACATTTACTTTCTATAAAACTTTCTAGCTGCTTATTTAGTCGAATGAAGAGTTTCCCTACTGGTAGGTGAATAATTTTATTCAAAAAACTTCAGGATTTTTCTTTTTGTCCCATAATTATGTGGAAAATGAGTTGGATTATCAATTTATAATCACATTTTGTACATTTACTTTCTATTAAACTTTCTAGTTGCTAAATTAGTCGAATCGTGAGTTTCCCTACTGGTAGGTGAATAATTTTATTCCAAGAATTGAGATATTTTTATTTTTATTTTCTTAATAAGTCAATAAATATCTTATAAAAAAATGGATAGTAAACATTTTTTCACGTTAGTTTCAAAATGCCTAAAATTTAGTCTTCTAGACCAGAATACCCCCCTAATCAATAACTAATTCCTTATGGATTATAAGTCTTTAGTTTCCTTTTTCATAAATAAAATAAAACCTATTTAGCACGTTCTCTTTGCTGTCTCAATAATTCATCGATTTGACTCTTATACATATCCTTGACATCCTCCAAATCCAATTTCAATTCTTCGTTTTGCTCAACTTTTTCCCCATACAGTTGACACAACGTATCATATTGTTGTTCCAATTCGTCGAATTTTATTTTTAGGCTGTCGAATTCGGTTACTTTACCTTCCAAATTTTCTACTTTCGTTAATAAATTAGATATTTCGTTATTGAGGAGGTTGCGTTCTTGTTCTCGTCGATTCAATTCCCACTGTAGTTGTTGCACTTCTCCGTCTCGTTGTTTCAAACTTGTTTGTAGCATTTGCATCTCGAACATGTTCGTGTAACGGGGGGTAGCAGTAACTTCGAACGGTTCGTCCTGTAAAATAATAATATCCTGTAGATAATTAATATTTCGAGTTTTATTTAAAGAAATAACTTGCCTGGGACCAAAACGAACCAGTCATGGAATCAGATACGGAAACTTTTCCTAAACTTAAAGTAGGTGAATTACTACCGCCATTAGAAGACCTAGTTACTTGATTTTCGGTTGGTAGTCGTTCCTAAAAATCAGAAACACTTTATAAACAAGTAATATAATTCCGATTTTATTCACCTGTGACATAATTTGTCTCTTTTCCAATTCGAAAGCAGCTCTTTCCGCATTAAAGTGTTGCTGCAAATTACAAAGTTCGTTTTCCTTTTCACTAATTGTTTCTTTACATTTTTTCAATGAAATATTCAATTTTTCGATTTTATTATTCAATTCTTGTTCGTTAACGAATCTTTCAGTTTTTTGTTGTTGCAATTCCATTTGGGAAAGTTCCAATTTGTGGCGTAAGCTGTTAAGTTCGCTTTCCATATCCGAAAATTTCGACCTTAATTGGATACAGTCATCTTTGATGATTCTTTCATTGTTAGTCGCGGTTTGTAATTTTGTTTGTAGCTCGGCTAAAAAAATAAAAACCGTAACAGGCTTGGATAGGATAGAAAATAGATTTAAACAATCTAAAAATTCCAAATGAAAGTGACAGAGACCGTTTAACAAGTAAATTTGTTTATATACAGGAAGATACAGAAGTAAAAGTTGTTTTTGAAGAAAAAACCGAGGAAAAGGTTCGATTTGACTTTTGGAAAACTATTGGTTACATCAAATAAATTACAATGGGATCTATTGGAATTCCATAGCTTTGCCATTCTTCATATTATTTATTAATTCCTCTACTTTTGTTTTTGATGGTGTTTCATCTCTACCATAGACCATAACAATTATTTTTTGAACAGGAAGACCATTTAACAAGTAAATTTGTTGATATACAGGAAGATACAGAAGTAAAAGTTGTTTTTGAAGAAATAACAAAGGAAAAGGTTCGATTCTACTTTTGGAAAACTATTGGTTACATCAAATAAATTACAATGTGTTCAGAAAGTGTTGAGAAAACTGAAGTAGTTATGAAACAAATACAGATCTAACCTCACAAATGATTAAAATACTGAAAATTCCGGTTAGTTTAGAATCAAAAGACTCTGAACGATTTCGACTATCAAAAAAGCCAGCAATGATTTAAGCCAGTAATTTGAGAAGTCAATTCAGTGATTTATTGTTTTTAGATATCAACTTTTCCATGATAACTAACATCACATTAAACTTTAATTTTATAATTTTGTGTTTTTTTTTTGAAAAACCTCATTCTTTTGAAATGTTTGTAAAACATTTCAAATAATCTATCAACCCTCAATTCTAATAGGAAAAAATAAATTCCTTCCTTATTTTCCATCAATTATTTTTTCTAATTATGACTCACTAATTTTTAATGTGAGTTCCTCTTCAATTTTTTCAAATGAAGCTAATTTCAATGAATGCGTCGCCTGTAACGATTCCAATTGACGTATTAAGGGTTTGCTAACTTCAGATACTGATTGTGATAGTTCTTCATTTCGGGCTTCGGCTTCTTCCAATTTTCTCATCAATTTATTTTTATCTTCCCTGAATTTTTCCTCGTTTTTCACGTTATCTTCTTCATATCGCCTTAACGTTTGCCTTAAATCTTCTAATTGATCCACCAGCTACAGATAAAAAATAACAAATAATAACACGAAAAAAAAAATAATTTGAAAAAAACTCACTTCGGAATTTTGCGATTCGGTCATTTTCTTTTGATTTTCCAAAGTATTCAGCAGCTGTTCACGCATTTGTAATTCGGAACTAGTTTTAATTTTTTCTTGGAGTTCTTTTTTAGCCGCTTCTAGTGATTTTTTAACAGTATCATATTTTTGGGTTAAATCGTCCAATTGTCCTTTCAATTTATTAACTTCGTTTTCTAATTTTTTATTTTTTGACGTTAACTGATTGATAGCTTCTATTTGCGTCCTTTCAACTTCATCTTTCGCTGCTAGAGATTTTTTAAGACGATCCGATTCTGTTGTAAGACTTTCCACGTTTTCCCTAAAATAAAAATGATGAAATTATAAATTTACATTATTAAACAACAACAAAAAAAAACTTACTTGAGATGTTTTATTGTATTTTCGTTTTCTTTTTCTTTAACTCTCAATTTTTTGATAATATTAGAATGTTGCAGCTGCTGTTTAGATAATTTTTCACCTTCCTGCATCAATTCTTTTATAACCCCTTCTTTCTCTGATAATAGGCTTTCAAATTCACCTTTGCTGATTCTAGTTGCCGATTCCACTTTCGTCTGTTCTAATTGCTTTCTTAAATTATCTTTCTCCCTGATCGCCTGCTGGAATTTCTTTTCTAACGCAGACATCCTTTGGGTGTATTCCTCAGTGACCTGCGATAAATCAGCACTTTCCAACTGCTTACTTATTATGGTATCCAATTGAACCTTCAAACTGTTATTTACTTCTTGTAATTCGGCATTTCGACGATTCACATCTATGAGTTTAGATTCTCTAGATTCTAATATTTCAGTTATTTCGGTTATTTTTTTTAAGAGCTTATCCACTTCCGGGGGATGTAGTTCGTCGCTTATACTAGAAGCTTCCGATAATTCTCGATTATGACATTTTATTTTCTTTATAGTCAGTTTGCCTAATCCCTCAGTTTCCATTTTAGCTCTTGTACAAATCTGTTTAGCGGGACTCTGTCTACTTTGGGTACTACTCGAGTCGCCGTTAGGACTTGATATTATTTCTATATCGGAAGATGTTGTTGTTTCTAATTCATCCCCTGATGTGTGATCTGATCCTATTTTAACGAGATCCGATCGACTTTCTGAACTAATCGGTGAATTCTCCCTAGGAATCAGTTCTACCTGAAAAGATAATATTTAAAATAAATTTATTTGAATAAATTTAATATTTACCTGTGACAAAGTGAGACTTTTTTGACTAGAATCCATTATCATCTTTGGTTCGTTAGATACACTTTTCTCTGTCATTGCATCTGCTAATAAATTTTTTAAATAAGTCGAATTGCTACTTGTCTCAGTCGCTGTACTAGTATCGCTACTACTTTCCATGATATTATCACTTCCGGTTATAGTTTTATCTGATTGTGAACTATCATCTTGTATATAACTATCAATTGGATTTTCTGTTATGCTATGTTCTTCTACCTCAACTGGAATATCTATAATATTAGTTTTTTGTAAAATATTAGTTAAATCTTGTTTGATACTCTGTGGTTGGGTATCTATCAAAACCTGTGTCAATGGCAACTGCATGGTACTTCTAGCAGGAGCCCTTGTAATAGCATCTACAAGAGGATATTTTTTATCTGAATCTGTGTTAATTTCATTTACAGTTTCCGGTAGACCGAATGTATCTTTTAACATCTTCTGGGGTTTTAGATGGGGGTTAAAAGCAGAATCTAATACAGTTGCAGATGTACTTTCTGATACTGATGTATATGACATTGTATCTTCAGCAATACTATTCTCATCCTGATCTTCTGGAATTACTTCAACACTATCCGGTGATAATTTATCAACAGAACTGAAATAATATTAAATAAACTCTTATTTACATCATTAAATATATAATATGTTACCTGCTTTTTTCATCTTCTGACAATGGTGAAATAACTTCATCTGTGTAATCGGACTGTCTTCTACTATTAGTACTATCAGTACCGATCACTTCCACAGAACTTGGACTAGTTAAACTATCGCCCAATACTTCCACGGAGTCTGATGTGGGCTGAAGACCTAAATACATTGAGTATCTATAGATAAACTGATTTTAAATTCACATTTTATGAAAAAAACAAAATAATAATACTCAAGTATACCTTACCTAATGCAGAACTTGATGTAGAGATGGAATGGCCGGCTGACAACATTTCTGAATCTGGACTTGTACATTCTGTACTACAAGTTATAATATCAGCACTCTCGGAACTATTTTTACCACTTTCAGCACTGAGTACTGAGAGCCTGTTGCTTTGTGAAGTGGTCTGTTTCTCCCTTCTTTTAACTGTATTTGTATTATTTTGATTATCCAAATCAGTATCAACTATAAACGTTTTCCCATTTGGAATAAAATAAAATCAAATTTACAATAGATTAAAGTGAATATTTGCAAATTTAATAAATTAAATAGACCAAATTTGATAAATATCAAGTGTAATTAATAATTTTCTGTAAATATAGCTAAACCTTGATCAATACTGAAAAGATGCAGTGTTAAACCTCCACCTTAGTTTATTTTAAAAATATTTGTAAACATAGCTAACAATGTTATAACATAATATCTTCTATTTTTAACACTAAGGACTTTATTCTCGACTGTGGACTGTTAATTACAATAAACAAAGCCAGCGATAATAAAATTAACAAAGTTACTCATTCAAGTTCACGCTTACCAATTCATAGTTTGAATTAAAAAAAAACCGAGCAAGCAACTTTTTCAGTTTTTAAAAAATACAACAGTGATAACATTCTATGTAAATATTATCAATTAATTATTAATCAAGACCTTGTGTTAATTGAAAGGGGTTGATTTTTGATCAGTCCCAGAGAATCGATATTGACAACTTTGAGAATCCCTTGATTCAAAATACCTAGACCCTAGAGAGACAAGACATTGGCCACATACTTTGCATTTATTTGTTGGGACCTTGATAGGAACTAGAGCTTTGACCATCAGTAAGTTGGTAAGTAAAATTTATTCTTGATAAATCACCTTGATTTTGATAGAAAATTAGTTTCAAAAAATATATTTTGACAAAGACTGAAATAGATCGAAAATCTTGTTTTTTTAAACTAATTTTCTATCTAAAATCAAGACAATTGATCAAGAATGTTACCTGTAATAATTTCATCTTGATCAGGGGTATTTTCACCTTTTTCTCCCTCAACAATATCAGAAATATGATTATCTACTTCTTCTATATTTTGTACAACAAGCTTACTTCGACTAAACGTTTCTATACCGTCCAGAGTATCATCCAGGCTGGTAATCGAAGGTGATTTATTTCCATCCTGATTATTTTCAAAAAAAGATCCTACGATATTTCATTTCAATTATTACATATCGTCCAAACACCAAATTCAAGCAAACCTGTAAATGATCCCCAAATACTGTTCGACACATTGATTTGTTTTGGATGAACGGCTGTTTGATTTTTCTTATCCTGACTGGTACTTGGTTGTGCCAAACCCCAGTTACCAAAGAAGTCATCTGAAAGTGGATCTATGGGCGTATTTGCAGGAGTTAGAATAGATTCATCGTCCTTAATATCTAAAGCTTTATCTATAGTTTTTTGAGCTTCTTTAAGAGCTGACTTTGCAATGTTTGCTAGACCTGCTGCATCAAACCAACTCATTTTGATTCATATTCTTTAACGAATAAATATAAAACGATAAAATATACATTATTTAAGTAACATTTATGCTTTAAAGTTTTATGTGGTATGCGATATTTTCTTATCATATACTTTTAAACACTTTACAATATATCACTTGACATGTTGACAAAAATTTGTTGACGTAAAATGACAAGTACGACATTTAAACTGCTGATAAATAAGCAGTTTGTCATGTACTACTAGCTGAAACCTTTCAAATGAAATAGAACTTACCGAGTTTTTTAAAATAATTAATTATACGATGATTAAATAATATTAAAATTTGTGGCTACTATAGGTAATAACTATTATACTAATTAAATAACTTCGTGAAGAAATTACGCATAGAATATTGAAATTGAATCTAATAATAAAATTAAAGGATTGTTATTTTCATTATTTTTATGAAAAATAACCAGAAAGTTGATAATTTTTTGATTTTCTTATATACGGTTATTAGTATCTATATACTCAACGCTCCAGTGGCGCAATTGGTTAGCGCACGGTACTTATAAGACAGTAGTCGTGAGCGATGCCGGGGTTGTGAGTTCGAGCCTCACCTGGAGCATGTTTTTTTAAATTTATTTTTTAGAAGTACTGAATTTTTTTCTGAAAATATAGAAACTATTTCATTTGTTCGTTTTGATATTATATTTTACAGAGATAGAATTAAGATAGTAATTTAATTATGATAGACCCCTTTAGATATACTTAATATGGATCGATTCAATTGCAATATCTCTCGAGGACTTCACACATAAACTTGTCTATATTCCATTAGAAGTATTTTTTTATAATTTATAAGTATTACTCATTCATATTTTTGTGTCATTTTGTAAGCGAATACAAATAATTTAGTTTAAAGTTCCTCTTAATTGATGAAAACTATAAAAATGATTTGTTTTATTATGTTGTGTTTTTCGTAATAAATCATTTTGATTATAAGTCTCTTTAGATAAAAAATTAGTTCCAAAAATCAATTTTTATCTATTTTTTGGAACTAATTAAGATAATTTATCAAGAAAAAAAATTAATATACTTATTTTCACAATTTTTTCATTCAGTGTAATTTAATAACTGAACTTTGACACAAATAAATACGTCGCTCCAGTGGCGCAATTGGTTAGCGCACGGTACTTATAAGACAGTAGTTGTGAGCGATGCCGGGGTTGTGAGTTCGAGCCTCACCTGGAGCAGCAGTAATTTTTTTATATAGAAAAATTTCAACAGAAAATAATTTTTTTTGACATGTAATATATTTTTTGCACAAAAATGAAAAATTTCTAAAATATAGCATAGTAAAGAAAAATCCCTACAATCATTTTTTAAAATTAAAATAATTTCTATACCATGAATTTTATTTATATTAGATTATATAAGCTGTACACATTTTCAGGTCTCACATGATTATGCTGATGGAGTGCATCATATCCATAAATTGTTATTTCATTTTGAAGTTTTTCTAGAGATTTAGAAAATTTACCATATGATTATATTAATGGAGTTCATCATATCTATAAACTGTTATTTCTTATCTCTTAGACCTTTTGATATGTTTATGCTTCAAAATATTCTTAATTTTAGGTCTCTTCTGATTTAAAATTAGTTTCTTTTATAATATCTTAAAGACAGATAAACATTTGACGTTTCAACTTCTTTTAGTCTTTATTTTGAGGTTTTTGTTTTGAATTTACTAATGAAAAAGGTTTAGTTTGAATGAAAAAAACACATCGATTAATTTGAAAACTTTATTTATATAAAAGGAAAAAAAATAAAATTATAAATACAGATTAATCAGTTGTTACTACAGTATTACAAAATGTATTAAAATAAAATAACTACAAAATTAGAAATCTAATATATTACATTCAAATCACTGTATCTTACACTTTATTTCAACACACGTGGAATTACCAATTAATATTATACTATATTGGTTGGTCTGTTCGATTGATTTGTTGCTGGTTGTGCAGCTGTTTGACGCGTAACTAAAGATACTGCATTTTGTAGAACTTGTTTTCGAAGAAAATCCGAAGTCAAACTTGTCATACTTTCTTTACTGCCCACTTTACACCTTATATAACCATAAAGATTTGATCCACTTAGGATTAAAGCTATTGTTACTAATAACTACAAAATATAGAACATAATTTATTTATTTTATTAACTTTTAATCTACAAAAACACAACTCACCAACCATCTAAATTCAAATCCAAAGATTGCAACTATAAATAATAAAGACCATAATAATGGGGTTAAAATTAGTGCAACCCAAAATATTCTAGACTCTCGTTCATTTACTCTGTTCTAAAAATATTGAAATAATAAATAAATTTTCTCTATATCCATCATCGAATTAATACCTGTCCAGATTCAAACACCCAGTGGGATTTTCCATCATCATCAACATAATTCCACCATCGTAAACCTACCATAAGTCTTCCAGTAATATTTTTTACTGTCCAAAAATCAACAGATAACAATAAAATTACACTGACAAAACTTGTTATAAAACCTGCACCAAATGCTTCACATAATAGGTAAACTACTACAGCTGCTCCTCTAAATGCGATGTGGCATAAGGTAATATATGGATGCCTACCAATTAGTAAATACAAATTATCTATAATACTTATTTAAACTAATTACATATATATTACAACAATTACTTTAATGTATGAATTTAATTTTATCTTACGTTAAAGAATCTTTTTTAACGCCAAATTCTCCTTCATCTTCACCAAAACCAACGGTATCCTCCAAAAGGGGCATCTGCAATATAAAAATCAATATTTTGTTTCGATTTTTGTTGGTGAGAAAAAGACGTTTATTTACTTACTCTGGCAGACGACATAATGATAATAATCTGATAACATATACAGATAACCGATTATCTTTGCAATTTAAAGTATCATGTAGAATTGAATCTGTTTAAATGTTCATTATTATTGTCTATGTGGATAACAAATCATAGAACATTTCGAATATGATTTGCTTCATTTTGGTTAAAGTCATACTTATCAAATTGATAAATGACTTTAACTTTAATGTAATACAGCAATACAATTCGTTATAAAAAATTAGATAATTCCTGACTGGATTTTATATATGAAAATATTACTTGCCTTATTAGTGTAAGAAGAAGTTCTATGGCTAAAAAAGTAACCTTCAAATTATTTGTCAACAAGTTAAAAACCACTTGGATGACTTGTTAAATTTATCAAATCAATAGGATAATTTGAATTTATTATTATAAGTTTTAAAGAAATGTCTGACACCGATTCAAATGGTAGTTGTCAATGTGGATCAAATCGTAGTTTAGATATAAAAACACCTAGAAATGTACATCTTTCAGCTATTTATAAAAGGTACAAACTAACTATTATTTTTCTTTAACTGTTTACATGTTAGACCTTTTTATGTTTTTTTTTTATAAATTTTCCTGATTTTAGCTCTCTTTTGATAGAAAAAAAGTTTGAAAACACAGATAAAAAGTAACATTTTAACGTATTTCGGTCTTCATCAAACTATTTTTCGTCAATTTTTACCTTTGTTTTTGAACTAATTTTCGATCAAATAAGACCTAAAATCAAGAAAATTTATTATTATTGTTTTTAGTGCTCATAAATGTTTATTTCTGTTATAGGAGCTTTGCTTTTTACACCGTTAAACATAGAATGCCTGTTATTTTAACAAATTTGATAGATTCTTTAGTGCGAAATAAAAAATATATCATTGAAAAATACGGAGAGGTAATTTTTTGGAAAGATTGTGATAAAATATGTTAACTTAGGAGTATGATTATATGCTTGGTTAGATATATTTAAGTAGAAATTACTATTTATAAAAAAAACCTAATAAACTTATTCCTTGATATTAAATATTTTTAGGCTGCACTAGAGGAACTCAAGATAATTATAGGAGAAATATCTGAACTTAAATATGAAATCCAGACAAATAAATCCTTAAAACCATTAACAACTGATGCTAAGGATGTAAAAATTTATAATGATTATATTTATAAACAGACAGTAGCCGAAGGTCATACAACTCATTTTCATACTATATGGTTGTTAACTGAATGCTATATGTACAGAAGGATAAAACAAATGTTCGAAACCAAGTGTGTAAATATATTTTTTTATTTAAAAGTGGCATTATTGATTTAATTTCTATTTCAGGACAATAATTAAGGATTATGATTATTTTCTTCATCAAAAACAAGAAGCGTATACAGTAGCTCTACCAATAATTAAAACATTGGCTGAATTTATTGTTAAAATATTAACAAATCAGAATCCACCTGAAAAAAATGAATTCATTCAGCTGCTCAAGGTATGTGTCAATAACTAAAATGGTAGATTATTATCAAATTAGCGATTAAAGGGTTTTTCCATTCCATTTAAGAATGTATAAAAAGGTTTAAGAAATAAAAAGTTGAAGAAAATTGTATGAAAATTTATATAGAACAACACAGATACAGATCCATTTTGCTCTCCTTATAATTTGAAATTATATAGTGATATTTGCAATAGTAAGAATCAACTCTAGGATCTTTAAAGTCTTCTAGATGTAATGCATTATCAGTAAATTAATATTTGATTCGAATTTTTCCTTTTGATAATATTGATGATAATTATTTTTTACATTTTTTGACAATTTCATCTATTGATAAACTTTTCTTTTGCTGAGAATAACGTGCTAATATTAGCAAATGAAAACTTTGAAGTTATTAACCCGCTACCAGTAGGGTAGTATAACAATTATACATTTCTGCTTAATCCAAATGTATAATAAAAAGTAATAACTAATTAGATTTTTATTATCGAAAAAAAAAAACATTTTAGGTTAACTTGTGGGGAAATAAATGCGATTTATCCTTGTCCTTAGGAAAAGCTAATGATTCTTCCCAATTGTTCGATACTGCCGCTTTAGATAAGTATATATTATGTGATGACTCTGAGACAATTTGGGAAAATATTTCAAATGATGATTGTTCAGATATCATAGGTGAGTTAAATGATGTAGCATCGTTGCTGGTTTATTAATGAAAATTAAAAAATCTTAATTACAAAGTTATAAAACTTGATTTCTGAAATAAATAGCTGAAAACCAACATAATACAAATTGGAGTCAGATGTGGGGTTGTTCTTAAGTACATGCAAGAATTCTGTTCAAATGAATTGTTGATGGCAAAACTCAGAATGGTTAGATCAGTGTTCTCAAGTCCCAAAAAAATCATCTCCCTAAAAAACTCCAATTGAAAACACCTAAAATACAAAGATCCAAATTGGTAGTGAAATAGACCTACAGAAGTGTTGTAGCTTAGTTGCGGAGGTCCTCAGATTAAACACCTGTAGAAATACTGTTAGGAAGTGAGATGAGAACACTGTATGACTTAGTTTTCAACTGTAAGTACGATGAAGATGCTGCTGCAGAGTTTATCGTATCGTATGGGTTCAACATGGGAATAAATTCAATGAATGGTCAAAGTCGTGTCCAAGGTGCACAGTTATTTCAGGTAGAAAGATTCTAAAGGAGATGCAGGTATCAAAAAAGTTGCTGTTGGTCAGATAAAAATTTAAAAATTCAGTAAAAAGTTGAAAACCTTGATTATATTAATAAAAAAATAGAACCCTGGGCTGTTGTAAAATGAATATTTTGAAATCAAGTTTTTAAATTATTTCTGCTACCATAATTAATCTCTTAAATTATTCTAGAATGAAATAAGATACTAAATTTTCATATAAAAATTACTGTAGTAAAATAAATTTTAATCTGTTGTAAGTATTTTGTAGAATATACCTTTTTCAGATATTGTATTTGACAATTCTGGTTATGAAGTCTTCACAGATCTCTGTGTAGCCGATTATTTGATAACCAAAGGTTTAGCTAAATCAATGCGTCTTTATGTCAAGACGATTCAGTGGTTCATCTCGGACGTTATGCAACAAGATTTCTTTTGGATATTAGATCAATTAAAAAGTAGTAACAACGAATATCTTCGACTATTGGGAGGGAGATGGTCAGGTTATATAGAAAATGGTACATGGACACTTGTAATATCAGACTTTTGGACTTTGCCATTTGATTTTACTCATATGTCTACTGTAGAACCAGAGCTCTATAAACAATTGGCTCAGGCGAAAGCTGTTTTTTTTAAAGGTGACTTGAACTACAGAAAGTTGTTTGGTGAGAAAAACTGGGACCCAGCAACACCTGTTGATGAAGCTTTGCAAGGATTTCATCCTACGAAACTGTGTATCATAAGGACTATCAAAGCAGACATTGTTTGCGGTCTACCAAATGGCTTAGCAGAAGAAATTGAAGCTGAAGATGAAAAATGGATGGAAAAAGGAGATTATGGTCTCATTCAGTTTTCCAAACAGAAACTTGCCATTGAATAATATAATTCAAGTTGTACATTTTATTGTTGATTTATTATAATTTCATTGTTTTTACCCAATAAATTTTCAATCTAATGTTCAAATGGTTTTATTTTTATACATTTTATATCAATTTCACCTTCAATCAATTAATTTGTTCATAGAAATAATTTTATTGCGACTCTTAAGCTACAAAGTATTTTATTAAAAAAATTACAAATAAAAAAATCATTTGTACTTTAAATCTTAAACTAATAGGCGTTCAATTTCTTGCTGAATCGTCTGGATTTGAGGTTTCAATTGAGAACCCTCATTGATGGTAACGCTGCAAGAAATAACAGACCTTGAAACTCCACAAGCTCTACCCAAAGCTTGTTTGGAACGAACAAAAACATATGGAACATTCTTATCTTCGCATAACAACGGTAAATGCAACAAAATCTCTAAAGGTTCTGCATCAGCGGCCATCACAATGAATTCTGCTATACCTCGATTGAGAGTTTTTGTAACTTCGTTAGCCCCTTTTCTTAATTGCTTGTAATTCATAGCTTGCTGAACTAAGTTCAATATTTTCGTTGTTAACGTAGGATCCGCTAAAGGATATGCTTTCGGGTTGATCTCTTCGGCCTAAAATATAATATTCATATATATATATTTATTAATATTTATAGAAAGGTGCTTACCATGATGAAATTATTCAATTACTGAAATGATTTGACGAAAATAATAATTTCTCTGTCCTCTCTGCGATTTTTTCGCTTCACTGAGGGGTTAGAGTATACTGCCGAAAACGTTTTCAAACGAATCCACTTCGTGTTTTAAGGTTTTGAGGTTAGCATTAACCGCACGTGCTCTTGTATTTATTATCGGCCTTCGACTATATAGTACTCAAACCCTTCTTTAAGTGTCATTTTAACGAAAGAAAAACACTTTTTTTAATAGTAGCTCTTTACAGATCCATAATTTTCTTATTCAATATTATTATTATATTTAAAGTTCTATAGTTCAATTCAAATCTAATATTAAGGAGTAGATGCAAATATTAAAAAGTCAAAGTAAAAGTAGAAATGACGTTTGACAGTTACAGTAAACGAAATCAAATTTAAAAAGTCGTTATAGTTAGTAACTAAAAAAAAGTTTTCTTTATACATCGGAATACGAATACATAAAAGGTGTAGTAATTGAATTATTTTCATTTAACCACAAAGAATAAAAGCCTTAAGTTCATGAATTGGTTTTTTATGTTCCCTATATTTGTCACCAAATTCTATTAGTAATAACCATTAGCTTTTTGTTAACTGAACATTTACGTTAATGAAAAGCTCGCCTTTAAATATAATTTCAATAAATATCTTTTCTCCTTGACAATTGTGTATAAACTTATATTAAAGCTTGATTTATGTAGCCAAAATTAAACATTAAACTAACAAATTAAATTACTAGTTGAAAGACATTGAAATGGTGCTTGTATTTCATGAAGTGAATTAACAGTAAATTTAAATTCAAATTGAAGAGTTCGCCAACTTTTAACTTCTTAGTTTGATTCCTTAATTGTGTGAGGTTTTGAGCACAGAATACTCAGGTGAGTTCTATTGTTCACCAGTACTTTCTAATTATCGTTAATTTACTGTATAAACCAAATAATTACCACCAGGAAAGTTTAGTTTAATATAATTTTGACTGCATAAACCAAGATTGAGGGGCAAGTAGTTCATTCAAGTTGTTCCAAGTAAAATGTATGTCCTATAAAGGGTGATTCTTTGTGGTTATCATTTATTACTGCTAGTTCATAAATAGGGGAATGATTTTTAGGTAATGTCGGAAATACGAACATTCAAAGAAGTTGAAAATAAAATACACGAAGAAATGTTTAATAATATATATTTATTAAAATGTACTTACAAAACCAATACAGACTTTGAAAAGGTTTTCAAAAAAGATATGTTTGTTAAAAACAACAAGGCTGCATTTTATGAAGTGGTTTATTACCTATTGGATATTTTAAATTCAGATTTAACAAAAAAGAAATTACCATCCTGGCCACCATTAGAAATTAAAAGAGATAACAAGTTTCGAAGTGAATTGCTGAAGTATATAAACGAATTAAATACTATTTATAATTATGCTAATATACCTCCACTAATGTCTTCACATTTGATTTCACCGGGTGGATTCAAAATAGCCAAATTTTTATTGATACTATCCCGGTTGGTAATGTTTGAGCATTTAAAGAAAACAAATTCAGGTTTGTTACTTTACTGTCCCATACCAAACAAAGATCCGAATATAACCCAAGGAATGTTGAATAATATAAACAAATTGACATCAGAAATTGAAATTCGAACTAAAGAAAAAATTGAAAATTTCCAAAAATATCAAAATGATCAGAAGTGTGCTGCTAATATGCTCGTTGATAAGCTAGCAGAACTAGATAAAAAAATTTCAATAGCAAAAAAGGAATTGATAACAAAGGAAGAGGACTTTTATAAAAAATATACTTTGTATCCATCAATGAGTAGCTTGAGGGAAAATTTTAAAGCAATAAAACAAGAATGGAAAAATATCTCAAGTATAAATAATATATTTTTAGAATGTAAAGAACTTACTTCAACTCTGTCAGGAAATAAATTAGTTGTAAAACACACTTTCGATGATAAACAATCAACAGAAGGACATGATTTGAATTTATCCGAATTTTTTTCAGAAGTTGCAACAATGATTAACATAAAATCTTTGGAATTGCCAAATCCAAGTAGTCATTTTATTGAACAAAAAGCAAATATATTACGATCTGTAATAGATGAATGTTTACAAATACAAAAAAATCTAGATAATGATAAAGAAAAAGTGAGCTCTCTTATCAAACATTTGTTTGAGAGTTTGAAATATGTTGATAATATAAATTCACTTGAATTTGAGAGTGATAGTCTAGATGATTCTTCAGATGATTTAGGAATAAAACCATTTGACGCTTCTGATGATTAAATTTTACCAATTTAATGTTAGAAAAAATATGGTTGTATAATGTAATTTTTTATATATTTTTTGTAATAAAATGTTTATTCTATTTCAACTTTAAAATAGGAAAGAAAGAGAAATATACTGACAAAACAGGAAAATATACAAAAATATCTGCACGATAAAAAGGACCTTCCTCAATCCGAAGGTACCCTGGGAATAAGGGAATTGATCCAAAATTTCATCGTCCAAAGCAAGTTGTTTGAAAGTCTCAATGAGCACGAAATTCCAAAAAAAAAAACAACCCCTTCAACTTTAACCCTGTTTATGAAGTCACTTATGCAAATCAGTGAGACTTTTAATCTACTTGCATCAAAACTATTGTGTCAAGTTTAAATGTTAGAAAAAAATTAGTGTCTTTATTGTTTACATAATATTTTTAAATTCCTATAGAAAAATGTGAAAAAAAGATTTGTAAATTCTTTATTTTCAATTTTTGTGATAAATTTAGATTCAAAATTTAAGGTTGGTAAGATTTAATTGTTTTTTATATTCAAATAAACTGTTACAATAACCTAAGTATTTTTATTTCTTTTACCAAGTTAGTTAACAAAAGGTATTCCCTGTATTGTCAAATTTTAGTTTTGTTGTATCTAGCCCACTGTTTCTTATATAAACACTCAAGAGCTCATACAAATTGTACCAACCTTTCACTCAGAGAAGTCATTTTTTAAGGTATCTGCAACTACAATAGAAAATTGAGGTTATGTTTTTGACGTTTAACGACAATCAGTGCGATAAATGTAGGAAATAAGGAAGTTAATCGCCAGTTTATGTCATGGAATTTTAAATGGGAAAATTATTCCCTATATTATGTCAAATTTTAGTTTCCTTTTATCCACCCGACTGTTTGTTATATGAATACTCATGAGCTCATACAAATTCTACCAACCTTTCTCTCAGAGAAGTCAGGGTACCTGCAGCTACAAACTACACTAGAAAAGTGAGGTTAGGATTTTGACGTCTAACGTCGATTAGCGCGTAAAAAGTAGAAGCTTCGACGTTAAGAGCGCGTACAAGCACGATCATTGTGTACGTTCGTTATTACAGTTTCTCAACAACTTTGAAAATAAACGAATAATACAGTCGCAAAAATAGGGTATTTATTTAAAAACATCAAAATGACTGAAATGTTGATATACAACTACAAGAATTTCGCACAAAACTTTCGAATAAATCAAATCAATATAAGTTAGTATAACTGAGTTGATAGTTTTTAGAACGGCACAACTGTAATTTCTCCCGTTTGACCTGCTTCTCTCTGAGGACTCTAAAAATAAAAAATACGCATATACAATAGAGTACTTACATGGTTAGAGAAAAAAATTATTGAAAATTCAAAAATTTTGTAGGTAGTTTAAACATTTCAGTACGGCCGCCATATTACTTGACGTCATGTTATAAACACTGAACATATGATACAAAGTAAATACGACAATTATTCTCTCGGTTCTTCTAAAACAAGCGTTATTATTAAACTTTGATTAATATGAAAAATGGTATATAAATCCTGTTTTGTGACAGGTCATTTTGACGGTCCAGCGAGATGTAATTATTTTTCTTGCCAGGAACATTATATTGTAAGATTCAAATTCAACTTATTCTTTCTATATTACTTCCTGCTAGCATAGAACACTCTATTTATATTATTCGACAGCTTCAACTCTATTCTTTGGCATCTTTTCTTAATTCTGCTTCTTCAAATAGATTCCGTATTTCATTATTTATTTTCCTCAGTCATAATTCTCCCTCATTTTTAGCCCCTAGTATTTTCCTTTCCCATATATCTAAATTCTCTTCCTCTGCTCTGTAGCTCACTGTTGGTCTTATTATTGTTTTGTAAAGATGTAGCTTCGCCTTTCTGGAGATTATTTTGGATCTTCTCATAGCATTCAGCACTTCCAACTGTTTACTTCCCATCGTCATCCTCTCTTCCAGATTTCCTCCTTGATAACCACTCCAAGATTTACATAACTTTGAACTTGTTCTAAGATAATTGCCTTTTCCCATTCAGTTGTATTGACACATTCTCATCGCTCTTTTCCTTTGTGGCGAAGACCAAATTAGACAAGTTAAAAAACTTGTTGAAACAAAGTAAAAAAAATTTTCTTCATGTCCTTGGCAGCCACAGTGTCTAGTTTAAAAATTATTAAAAGTTACATGTAGAAATAAATAATTAATGTACAAATACAGATTAATTGACCTTATAAAGTAGATGAAGTGCACAATATGAATCACTTCAGAGAATTTTGATTAATATTTGTTTAATTATATCCTTGTAGACATTTTGTTTGCAAAGAAAAACAAGCAAAAATGTAACAGAAACATTAAATAAACTTACCTTGACATGGATTTTATTTTTTAAAACTGCGGCTCTTAAAATTAACATTCTAGTTCTTCTCTGATACTCTTTTCCCATCAACAAACTTTTCTCAAAAGTAGTACTACGTTGATCCACATCTTTAGCAAAAAGAATTTTATTGTGAGAATCAATCCTAGCTTGAATTTGTCCATCTAAGATAAGTTGCATTAGTTCATCTTCCAGAGCAGGCACGGTTCTGTTGAAGGCTAAAGCCATTTTGTGCATATCAGCAGATAAATAAGGGCTAAAATATTGGATTAACGCCCTGTTCCTAATTTGCGTATACAAAATATTAACATGGGGAGCAATGTACATATCGAGGAGTAAGTTGTCCTTAATTTCATCTAATAGTTTTAAACAGGAGGCATATTTTGATTCATAAAATTTGAAAATTATATCACGTAGTTGTGGTTCTAATTCTAAAAACAGTTTAAAAGAACTACTAAAAATAACATTTTTTTGTAACTCGTGCCTATCAAATGTTGCTAGTGCACACAGACCCCCATACATGGCAACATTATTTGGAGAAAGTAATTCTGGAAATTCACAATGATCTATATTTGCTTGAAGGAAATGCTTAGCGGCAGATTTGTATTTCTTTGTTGCTAGTTCTGCAAGTCCTGCCGCACATTTCAATTTTGTCAATATGATTTGGTTGGAATCCTTAGACTGAGTTTCCGAGAAATCGGGTGTACTCTCTGCTTTAGAAACATAACTTAATACATGAGACCAATTCTGCAAATATACAGATACTTTTATAACATTCAGACACATATTAACAACATGTTTTCCACTAGTACAGTAGTCTCTAGCCCTTGAATAACATTTTAGAGCGTTAGATAGATCACCACAATCCAAATAATGGTCACCCAAGTCATCATGTCCTCTTCTAATACTTTCTTTAATTGAATTTGATTTGTAATTTTTTAGATCATTATCCAATTTTTCTAGCTTAAATGCTGCTTTTTTTGACTTCGTTTCCATCCACATATTATCTATGGCAGGTATATCTTGGGATGTAGAAGGGGCTGCTACATCAGGAACGTTCAAAGCTGTAGTTATCTCAGCTAGTTTTTGATGTAAAACTTGATACAAGTTTACATTGTATGTATCTGTTACATATGCTATTGCTATTTTAAGTGCCTCTAATTTAAGGGAAGGGCAATGATCTATTATATAAATAAGCCGGTACAACTTTGCCAATCCTACGTAGCTGTTTGCATAAACGTCCAAATCTAATGTTGGATTTTCTACAATATAGTTATCTTCTTCATTGTTATCATTGTCTTCTGGTGGCGCGTCTACTTGCATAGGTTCTACTGCATTCTGTAAAAATAACATTATATTTGAACAAAACCTTATTTGAAGATTTGGAAATTTTTTATGAAGTTTGAAAATATTGTATTGACAAATGACACAAATTAAATGGGTCAACATAAAAATTGCTTACCTGTGCCATTTTGTCGATTCAAATTATATTTAATATAATATGTTTTCATAAATATCGATTAGTTTATTTTTTTTAACACATCTAAGATAAACACTGATGCTTAATCAAACTTTTCTTTACGTAATTATCATAATTTTAGATATTTTGAAGATACCTGTAATATGATCTACAAATTTTGTTTTTAACTGTTGGTACTACAGTTATCTAAAAAGTATTGGTAAAACTTTCACCTTGTATAGTTTAGTCAATTTTTTGCAACTGTTCTGCATTAAATGGAAATGCACTATTTCATATGTACTATAGTTTGTATATACACTACCGTCCAGTTTATAAAACAGAACCACCAACTTTTAGTGGAGAGAACGCAATACAATATTCGTACGTGTTCAGCATTTATTGTTGTATATAAAGTCAAGTGAGTTCAATTAGAGGTTAAATTTTACACAGCAACTTCAGTGTGTCTCTTATCAGAACTGTTTTTGAAATCTACTGTTCACAATCCAGTTTCTATGAATTGTGCTGGTTTTAAGGAGATTAGCTCTTCAATCCTACAAGTCTATATAATTTACACTATTTTCTGTTCGAAATTTTCTTATCTGGTATTTTCTAAGGTGAGAGTGCTCAATAATAGTCACGAGAAAGTACAATTTTTTTCTTAGATCTAGTTATATCAAAAAAAAACCCTGGAAGCGGTGCAGGTTGGAATGGAGTGCTTCTTTTTCCATAACACCACATAATGATACGAAGAGAAGGTTTAGTTTGATTTTGCCTAGATCCGGATGCGTTTTGTTTCTAGTTATATCAAAGATTTTTTTCTGGGTGTGATGTAGGCGCGATAACATTACAAAAAAACATCAAACCAATTAATGGCATTAGTGTTTCTTCTCTGACAATTGTGTTGGCCTTTTCATTTAGTTCTTATGTGACCAGGAACCTGCTTTTTTTTCAATGACATGTGAACTCAGTGCTTTTGTAGCTACAAGACTATCAGAATTAAAGGCAATCATATTCTTGATGGTTTTTTTGTAAATATCTTGTATGTATTTCTACCAGGACGATGCCCGGGTAGAATTTTTGTAGTAAGCATATAGTAGCAGCTTCTATGGTGATTTTTGTACCAAATGTGTACTATTCATTGATATTTCTTTTGAATTTTTTTGTGTATTCTCGTTCCCAATTTTTTTAATACATGGTAAGTGGCAAAACTATTTGACATTTTCTAAAGTAGTTCTGATAAAGGGTTTTGTTATGTATTAGATAATTTTGAAATTTTCAAACTGTCTTAAAAAACAACACGTCAAAAATTAATGATTCTTTGATGCTAATACATGTTAGTAGGTTGAAGTTCTGGAATATTTCAGAAAGTAAAACAACTGTCTTTATCAACAATATTTATTTAAAATATTTCATGTAAAAGATAATACTTTTCACTTATTTAAAAAAAAGGAGCTGCATATTTGGTCCAATTTTCTCTCCACCGTAACTTTTGGAATGTTTCCAATTCGTTTTTAAATTTTTTTTCAGTCTCTTGTTGATGTAAATCATTAGGAAAGTTCTGGAACCAATCGAATAACTGTTTAGATAGTTCTTCGGAGTTGCTAAATTTATATCCATTTTTCCCATGTTGAATTAACTCGTCCAAACTAGAAAGAACAAGAACTATGTTCTTTGAACTTACATCCAGTGGAAAATTGATTTTTCGATATATATTTTCCATCAAATAATCTTATACCTTCATGTGATAATTAACAAATATTTTAAACAAATTGGAGTGATTAGGACATATGCAAATATATTACTTCTTGATTAAGACTAAAGTATATTAATAATTGTGTCTTCTGATTCAAAATTAGTTCTTAAAAATTGTATTTTTAAAAATTTATGTTCAATCAGTAGACTTCTAAAATCAAGATGATTAAGTAAAATAACATATAAATAAGAAAATTAAAAAAATTATAAATTAGTGTTTGTTTTTAATAATGCATGCACTCAACTATTATGCAAAAGCCCAATAAAAACTATTAATCCAGTAAATCGAGTCTCTGCTTTAATTTTATATTAAAATATACTCACCACTTGAAGTCGTAGGCACATACAGGTAAGGCACAACCAAACATGTCTACAACCTTCATTGGTAAGTCCAAACCGCTCGAGCTCGTATGAAGACACACACCTAAATCCGCAGAGGCTAACATCAATGGATAGTCATTAGATTCTAACCATGGTGTAAGAACAATTACATGTTTCCAATTTTCGTTTTTTATTTTATTACAGTAATATTCCTTCAAATGACCTTTTCCAGTTATAAAACAAATTAATTGTGGAAGTTTTCTTATATTACCTTGAGCAATATGATTCTCGTATTCTACAAAATTATTATTTTAACCTCTAAACCCAGAACAAAAAAATCGACTTAAGGTCAAAAGTCTCCAGCAAAAAAACCGTAGCTTACATTTGTTTTCTGACTATAGCATTTCAAATCCATTGGTCATAGCGCTTTACAATGAGTGGTCTATGTTATTATTGAGTTATTGTTTTGACAAAGAAAAAATATGAAACGAAAAGGAATCGCCGTTGACCCCAATGAAAACAAACTTGATTATTACCTCCATTGAAATGCCCGTCCAAACCATCCAGGCACCTCCTCCAAAAGACACGTTTTCTTTGATGCAACACTGCAAATCTTTCCCCAGGTCTGCTGTAGACTTGTTCTCTTCTATCGCTATCGCAATTTTTGGATAATTAAAGCCGTGTCGCAATGAGATTGCCGCTTGAGCAGCTTATTATGTCCATTTTCAGGTCTAATTCTTATTTGTTGTTAAGGAAGACGTTTAATTGCTAACTGATAGTGATGGATCAGTTAGATAACCTTTTATAAAGGATTAGTTACTCCTAATTAGCATTCTTGTTAACATATAAAGGGTGGTAATATATTGTTGGACTATGAGCAAAAAACATTACATATTATTTTATATCATTTTGAAGCTAATACAATTAGCTTCAAGATTTTCTTAAGAAAAATACAATTCTGTGTTCAGTTTTTTTGCCAGTGACTTAAAATTGCAGGGGTCGATTTTTTTGCTCACAAAATGTAAAGGACCTTCAGATATGCAATGGTTAAGAATATATTAATTTTTGTTTCTTTTAAACATGAACATTTCCAATAAATTACCTTGTAAAGCTGAAAAAAGAACTGAAAAATCTTCATCTTCTGTCCAACTTGTACTAGATACTAATATACCTGGTCTGTCGTTTTTGTAAGTTACTTCATTACCTGTTATTTGTGTAAATAGTGTAGAACCATCATTATTGAGAAGTTGTTTATACGTTTTTCCAAGTCTAATAATGAATTTGTGTTTTTCTTCTATACTTATAGATTTAAAAATAGTTGGTGGTTTGTCATACAAAGTAGTAGCACTGTGATAACACAAATATACTATTTTAGCAGTGTAATAATTTTTTAATAACACTAAAAGTATTTTAATGACAAATAAATATGACTTTACTTACCTGATACCCCAGTTCTTGTTCAAGTCATTTTTCATTGCATTAGTCACACAAAAATTATTGTAAGCTCTGAGACCTGCAAATACCTCTACATGTCTTGTAATTTTTACTAATATATTATCTTTTGGAAGACTCAAAGCCATGATTGTATGTGCATAGTTATGCCAGTCTATTATAAATTTAGCTCTAATGATAAAACAAAACAACCAACATACGATCAATGAGGGAATTGCAGGCGGATTTTGAATTAAAAGAATATCAGGCTTTCTAGTTATTATAAGTAAAAATATCAAGTTTATAGCTTGCCATATTGTTTTAAATCCGTAGTTTAATAACTTCAATGGAATTGTTGGAGGAGCCAATAAATAGTGGTAATATATAGACGAAGATTTTTTAATTGTCTCCATTGGTTCAGTTTCTCCGTATCCAATTATGTCGACTGTGTGTCCCATCTCTGCTAAAGATAAGGAATGATATTGCATTCTGGGGCTTCTTCCGATATCGCCTAATACTACTACACAAACGTTTTTCTTTTCTTCGGACATCGTAGCAATACAACAAAAAATTCCTGTTTAAAATTGCGACAGTGTAAAACGTCGAATAATTAGTTTTTATAAAATAAAAAGGATCATGAACAAAGTAGTAGATAACATATCTCTTAATACTGCTTCTTTTTTATCGTGATGGTAACTAAAATTAAGGATTATGTAACTTGTAAAAAAGAAGACTTGTTATTTGAAAGATAAGAGCTAATTAGACTACTTGAAATTGTCACTTGTCAGAGTAACTGGAAAATTGACCCAACTAGAAAAATTTTTCAATTTAGTCTATAATAAAATTGTAAGTATTGTTTTCACTTTACGAATATTTAATAAACAACAAATTATTTAAATAAACGAACTGCTATGTCGATCTAATATTAAATAACAAAGGTTATGTAGTTAAAAAATTATGTAACCGAAGGTTTTTAAATGAATTTCAGAGTATGGCTTCAAGCTTCACGAAAGCTCCTATTTTTCGAGCAATTGCAGTAAGTTGATATACAATACACAAATATTGATTTTTACCAATAGCTTCATTATAGGCGAGAAACTATTGCCAACTTGTGCCAGTATCTGGAAACCCTTGTGCTGAGCTGAAAACTTGTACTCTTCCTAATAAATTAATTGTTGCTGCAGTAGATAACGATGCTAGTCTCACGAGAGTGTCGATTGTATTTAGGTATGTGATATTTTTTAAAGATTGATTATTTTTATTTATTTATTTTCTCTTTAGGGCTGGAAGTAGGAATGAACAATCTGATAACTTGGGTACTACTCACGTTTTGAGAACTGCAGCTGGTCTATCTACCAAAAATGCTTCTCAATTCGCTATTATTCGTAATATTCAACAAGTTGGGGCCAACTTAACAGCTACAAATGACAGAGAAACAATTTTATATACCTTAGAAGGTACTAAGAAAGCTGTTGAGAAAGCTTTACCATTTTTAGCAGAAGTAGCCACCCAACAAGAATTCAGACCGTGGGAATTGTCAGAGTTATCTAACAGGTTGATGTTGGATATACTCACTAGACCTCTACAGGTAAGACATAATTGATAGATATATTTATCAACTTTCCAAAGTACATTGATAAGCTTTTCCTAGTATTAACTTTGCAAGGTTTCTTAATTCTATCAACAGCAATTTCGAAGGTAACTGTGTAACAGGTAATTGGTAACAAGATGAATCCAGTGGAAGAAACGATTTAGGTTTAAACATTTTAGTCAAATAAATTTTCATTGTAAGTGTAGTTTTATAACTAAATGCAACAAACCTTTTTTATAAAGCTAATTACAAAATAGGGAATCAACTATTCATTTTAAAACGTGAATGAATCACTGCATTTTTGTTTCTCTTAATTTGTAGTTGAGAGCCATTGATTTACTTCATAATGCAGCTTACCGAAGCCAAGGTTTAGGCAATTCCCTTTTCATTCCAAAATCTCAAGTAGGGAAAGTTTCATCTGAAACCTTACAGCATTATGTTGCTAGTAATTTTCTCTCTGGTACTGCTGCCGTTGTTGGTACAGGTATCAACGAGAATGTTGTAAAACAATTTGCATCAAGTTTGGAAATTCAAACAGGAGCCAACAAACCCACACCTTCTCCGTATAAAGGAGGCGAACTTCGGTAAGTACTACAAGAGTTTATTAATAGGTTTTTTCAGGATTAATTATAATTCTCTGTTAATTGTAGATCAAACAAAGGTGGTCAAATTGCCTATGTTACTGTAGCCGGAGAAGGTGCTGCCTTATCTAATACTAAAGAGGCTCTTGCGTTTGCAGTTTTACAAGGTGCAATAGGTTCTGGTCCAAGGGTAAAATACAGTAATGTTGATCACGGATTATATCACAAATCACTTGGATGTCTAACTGATATTGCAGCATCTGCTATCAATGTTAGTTATTCAGACAGCGGTCTGTTTGGAATTTTAGTTGCTGCCCCTTCAGCTTCTGCTGAAAAAGCAGTTAAAACAGCCGTGAGCGTTTTGAAGTCTGGTTCTATAACGGATGCTGATGTGCAAAAAGGTAATTGAAAGAAATCAAGATTTATGTCAACTTTAATTATCAATTTTTTAGGTAAAAATCAATTGAAGACGTCACTATTTCTTAATTCAGAAAGTGGAGCTGATGTTGTTAGAGACATTGGAACCAGAGCAGTTTTAACTGGAGAATTACAAACCGCTAACCAATTAGCTGATGTTGTAGATTCTATTACTACAAGTGATGTTCAAAATGTAAGTATTGATACTATAAGTTTGTTCCTCTATCATTGACCCTCATAATTGTAAATCTCTAAAAAGTTTCAATTGTAACAAGCCAATATAGGTTTAGAATTCGTTTTTTTGGCTCCAGAGAATGTTTGGTGTATTGCCTTTTAGGTTTCATTGTAATTGTAGTCAAATATTCAGCTAATTTTTATCTAAATATTTGTTTACAATATGAAAGTTTATAAGTATTATCTTACAGTTTAGTAAGAACTGTAACGCCTATAGTTTGTGAATATTTTATGACTAATCCCCTGAAATTGTACTGCTAGTGATAAAAAGACAGACTATAAATATATTTGGAATAGTTGTATCAGAAGCTGATCTTAATAACCATTTTTCATTTTAAGAGCCAATAATTACTATTAAATACTTTATTACGAGTTCCACTAGATAATAGTGGTGTGATAACACAGTAGAAATTGAAATTATTAATATTATGGTAAATTTATATCATTGTTTTAGGCCCTCAAAAAAGCTGGATCCAAACTAACTCTAGCGGCAATTGGTAACCTCTCTAATGTACCATACTTAGATGAATTGAAATAACTTTGTACATTTTAATAAATAATTTATTGATAAAATATATTCTATAGCTTGTTCATCAACTTTTCATTTATGTGAAGCTATTAAATAAAGTATTACCAAACTTTATTTGTGTGCATCATTTCCAGAAACCTTTATGATCTTTCGAATGACAGTGTGTTGGGATTTTTCCCCCATTTCTTCCTTCCTCTATTACTTGTTCTAACCAAGTTTTTCTTTCCTACTTTTCTTTTGTTTATGTCATTTTTCTTATTAGGCTTTCTGATGTTCTTCTCTTTGTGTATGTACTATTTTGTTTCCTATTGGTTCCTGCTTAACCTTTATTATAACTACTTCATTTCTTCACATCATCATTTTCCCTGTTATTTCACTTTGTGTCTTTACGCAGGTTTCACTTATACAAACATAATAAAAAATGTACCTTCATTAGTAATGGAAGCATTAAATATACAACACTATTAATCGAATTTATTCTGGATACTTATTTTTATAAAAATAAATGCGCTATTATATAGAAAAAAAAACTGGTAAAATTGGATATAACATGAATAAAACTTTGGTATATAACTAAATGACTGACACAGTTACGATACTTATAAATAATAAAATAATTATCACCCAATATGCACAAGTTTTATCTTTTCTATTAACTACTTCGACGTGCCTGGTTTCTTGTGTTAATCTTGAATCTGTTCTATCGATTTGGTCTCCAAGATCATCCAATATCTCTACAAATAAACAGCTTTTATGATGAGTTAACAGACCCATGATAGATTGCCACTTTGTAATTGTTTCCTAATTGTTGACAACGAATTAAATCAAGAGGAAATAATAGCAGTATTTTAAGGTTCATTTATGGTTAAAGAAGTCCAAATTTGAAGCCTTTACTTTTGACAATAATAAATTGATACTGAATGCCTGTACTGTATCTTCTGTTTAATCAATTAAACAAGTAAATAGTTAATTAAACTTGGTTTCAATAATTCGACTACCATACTCGACGAATGTCAAACTATTAAGAACCCAGTATCCGTGTATATGCTGTCTTAAATACTGATCTTATTTTATATGAAAGCTATAATTAATTATAGAATTATGGTCGTTAGAGTCACATCAATATAAAATAAAAGTAAGTAATTTGATACGTTAATGGAACTTAGACACTTGGAATTACTTAACTATGACGTTGGTAGGTGAATTTATGATTTTTTACAGTCACATTAATATAAGACAAAAATTAGGTAAAATAAGGGACATTTTGTATCACTTAACTATTTGATTAACATATATTACTAAACATCGAACAATATATAACTAAAAAATAGATTCTTATATTCTAATAGTATCAATTATACTTACCATTATGATAGTCTACTTCTTTAGAAATGGTAGTAGCTATATTTTTTTGGCGAGATATTATTTTTGATAAATTCTCTAGTCCTTCATTTTGTTCTATATAAAAAAAGCAATTAAAATTACACTTGGTTAATATAAAACATACTTATCACCCCCACAGATTGTTAAATATATGATGAAATTTTGAAAAAACATTAAGTTCTGGTTCTATTTTCTAGCTATGATTGCTACCTCGGGATTCAATTTAAACCGAATACGTACTAAATTCATGAAAAAAGTATTATTTCAATGTATTTGATCACTTAGCATTTTCAGATAAAGTGAAAATAATCCTTATACAGGATATGAGTTCTAGGTTATTCTAGAATTTTTAAACAAGAATGAAGATTATAGCATTTTTAAAATGAGTCAACAGCTAACTCAATAATGTTGGTCATTTCAATTAACTCAAAGTTAAAAAATAACTTTCTGAAAGCTTAAAAGACAAAAAGAAATCAATTAAGAGAATACCTAGAAGATGCGAAATTATATATCAATAAACAAATTCAAAAAACATCTATCATATGAATAAGTATTTTTATATTTCTCTTTTTTAAATTTGTATTTGTTCAACTTTACATCAAAACAAATGAATTAGATTCTCATATTTTACTTATTGCCTAAAAATTTTGAATTATCATTCAAACTTACCTCCCACAATTCGTTTTTGAGTTTCTCTAATATCAGTTACTGAATAACTTGTACTTGGTCCAATATCTAAATTAGCTGTTCCACTCCCAATCAGAGCTTTTCTATCTGCTTCAAAAGTATTTACTACTTGTTCATCAAATAGTTTTTGCATCTTAATTCCTTTAGAGTGCAGTAACTCGATCTGTCTTGTTCTCCTTTCGTATTCTGCAGGAGTTCTAATGCTTTATATAAGGAATAATATATTTATTTAATAACTAATTTGTTTATATTGAAAGGATACATATTGTCTGTATTACTCATGGCTTCAAGCTTTTGATTTAGTTGGCCAACTTCATTGTTATATTGTTTTAAACGCAATCTTATATTTGCTGATAGTTGTGAATATTTATCAGTAATTCTTGGGTATGATTGTCTTAGAGTGAGCTGTTCCATTATATCTCTATATAACTTTTCACAGCACTCATGTTCAAGCAACCTGTAATGTTAACATTAACAAGTTAAATTTTTATTATAATCAAAACTCTTACCATGGATCTTCGTCAAGAAATCCAAGGGCCATTTTATTTATTATAAAAGTAAACAATATATATATACAGAAATATATCAGATAAGTAATAAGATATATAACGTAGGCAGTTCAAATCATCTTCTTCGAGTTAAGTTCGCTTTGTATTATCTGACATGTTTTATGGGTATGAACACAGATCATAAAATTACTAATAAAAGAAAATGATTAAAAATAATTGAACTTAAATTTGATCTATGACTTAAATTCCATTTTTACATTGTCATATGTCATATTTCAGAGGTGAGTTCCTCAAATCCTAATGACATATAAATTCAGATCATGATTGGGCTAAGCCGATCATTATTTACGCACTATAGGGTGAAAATAAAAGATTATATCATATGACTACGACCCATTCAATTTTTTATTTTCAGTGAGCGGGTGATATTCAGAAAATGATCGGGGTTAACTTATTCTGGTGATGAATGCATTCCACTAAGCACTCACGACAATTACGTTCACAATCTTTTCCGTTCCACTTAGTCTAGACCGTTATAATCGTGATCACAAAAGATAATTTCAGGCGCCGTGAACGGTTAGTGGAATGCACCCGAGATGCGTTATGTCAAAAATGTCAATTTTCAGTTTTATGGAATAAGTTTAAACAAGACTATGTTAGCTTGTGTTTAGATATTGTTTACAGTTATTTTTCATGTGTTTGATTTTGAATGATTCAGTGAAGGAATATTTATTAAGATATGCGTAGAAGTAGGAGTCCTCGAAGGCATTCCGAACAGATGGACGTAGAGACTTTTAGTATCAGTTCTTTGAGTGATATTAGTGTTGGAGAGCTAATTCAGCATAGAGACGAATATAAGAGTTACAATCGTGGAATTGAAAAAAGTAGTAGAAGACGAAGAGAACATCATGTTTCAGATAAAAGAGCTCGATCGGAATATTTACAAAATGAGGAAAATGTGCAGCACTTTCCAAATAATTTAGACATGCTTTCCGACCCCTCTATTTTCGAATATAAACAGACATCATCTTATAGACCGCCAACTCCTGGACCAAGTAATAATGGTAGAATTGATAAGAGAAAATCACTTGATGGTGGAAAAAGGAAGTTTGAGGATAGAGAATATAAGAGATCCACATCTGACAGGCATGGAGATAGGAGATCGTTCGATAGAATTGAGTATACTGATAGACGACATAATGATGAACCGTTAGATGGCAAAAGCAGTAAAGATGAAAGGAGAGATACAGTTAGTAAGCCATTGAATGATGAAGGAAGTAGTAAATCTGATGATAGAATTGATAGATTGGAGAGAATGATAGAATTATTAGTACACAGTAAATCTCTAGCAACAAATATAGATTCTTCACAAAAAAATAAAGATATTGTTGAAGCAGGCGGCAAAAATACAAAAATTAGTACATCGTTGTGGCTGAATGAAATCAATGAATATTGTTTGGATAGAAACTATGACGATACTGCTTGTATTAATTATTTACAAACTAAAATGTCTGGTTTAATGAAGGCTTGGTTTAAAACTTTAAATGTTTTTGAGTATACTTGGCCTGAGTTAAAAATGTTAATTACAAAAACATTTCCTGATACCTTTGATTTTGCCAGTGCATTGCGTTTATTAGTAGATAGAATTAAACGGCCAGATGAGACTATTACAGAATATTATTTTGCTAAAATGTATTTAATAGAATATTGTAAAATATCTGGTATGAATGCTGTATCATGTTTGATTGACGGATTGAATGATCCATACCTCCAAAATCAAGCGAAAGAATATAATTTCTTGACCCCAGAAACATTGTATTCTCAATTTTTGGTTAAAATACCAAATTATGGTTTAAGCGCCGAGCTTCCAGAACCAGAATCATTAGAGGAAGAATATGAAGAAAGAAACTTGAGTTATTCCACTACAACTCGTGACAATCCGAAATCTGAAGATATGAACAACAAAAAGTGTTATACATGTGGCAAGATTGGTCACATAGCAGAAGTTTGTCGTCATGCACCACTATGTTACAAATGTAGAAAGAGAGGTCATATTGCTGTTAAGTGTCCTAACAAATATGTGGAACTGAAAAGACTGACTTGAAATTCTTTGCTTTAACAGTTATTTCCAAAGATTCGGTTGTTCTTTACTTTAATCTTTAAGTTTAATATAAATATCGCTTGATAGAAGATGTCTAGTATCACTAAAAATTCACCGAATAATCCAGATACTAGGTTAAAATGTTCATTTTTTTGTCTCTGGATCATTGTTATTACTTATAATGTTTTTAAGATGATTTTGTTATCTACATTGCTTTTCTTTTTATTTTTTTAATAAGTTTGGAATCTATAATTTATTTTTCTGGCTTGTAGATTCAACAGTATTGCTATAATTTTGAAGAAATTTTCTTCATTAGGAAAACCTTCACTTTATTTTAGGTCTGATGATTTTTCTGTGTAGAGTTCTGGCTTTTATTTATTTTTTTTTTTATTTTGAAAATTTTTAATTTGGAGATCCCAATGCAATGGTAGTTCTCTAATTCCTTTTGATATAATTTCCATTTGTTTTGCCTTCTTTTCTTTTACTGACCTTGTATATATAATTATTTTATGTATGTACATCACATTGATAAATATTTTTACACTAGCCATTCATGAAAAAAAAACATATTCCTTGGATAGATAAGTTTACTAATAATTTTATAATTATGGTTAACCTGAAATAATTCAATCCTCATATATACATACATATATTAGCGTTTTCGTTGTGGAGTTGTGGCAAAATTTAACACCAAAGTGTACTAATTCTAATATATTCCGAGCTTTCGAATACTTATGTATTCATCGTCTGGGAATCAATTAGTTAAGAATTGTGGTGTGATACATTTTATAATAATAACATTAGATTCATCAACCTGATAGAAATATTAAAAGACATTACAAAATTTACCACACCGCAATTCTTGATTCCCAGACGTTGAATACATAAGTATCTGAAAGCTCGGAAATATATACAGGTTGGTGTTTAATTTGCTACGGTTCCACTATGTAAACGCTCATCATCTAGTTGGCATAGACTTAATTTTAATTCATATGAAATAAACATATACACCCGATTTTTTCTTTTTTTTTTTTGTAAAATGTGATTCAGATAGTGTCCTAAATGTAGAATTAGCTTGAAATATCATCAAAATTATCCAGGAATGTAAAAAGTTTTGAAAGGTTATCTTGTGAAAATTATAACAATTTGTATTAAAAATTATAACTGGATGCATATAATTTATTTCAGGTTCACCTTGTATATATTAAGTTGATATTTTTATTCACCAATATAGTGTGGTAAAATGTGAAATAGCTACTGTTTTAAAAACTAATAAATGCTGAGTATAATGTGAATTTTAACAAGATATAACCAGGTAGTAAGAACAATTGTAAGTGAAGAAGTGAAATAACTCTTTTTTAATAAATAAAATCGATAATAAAAACTTTAAAAGAATATACAGCTTTTGGTGAACTTATTGGTTGAAGATAGTGATTAGTGCATTTTGAGAAACAACTTTTAACATTAAGTGGAGAAAGTGGAAATATAGTGAAACTTTGTTTTCTAGATTTAAGTTGTTTTTTGTTGTTCGTGAAACAAAAATAAGGTGATTGGAATATAAATTTTTAAAAATCCAAACAAAGAAAACATTGTCACTACGTAATGAAGTAGAGTTTAGTATCAGGCCTGAAAATGTTGAAGAAATAGTGTGGTAATCTAAGATGTGTAACTCAAAAGATAAAATTTCTTATGTCACAAAAGATGATAGTCAACCAAAAATTTTCAAGAATACAATGCCCGAAAGAATGTAACTATTGGCGTGCTTGTTTCCTACTGAAAATCCACCAAGAAAAGGATGCGGAGTAATTTGATACTTAATTAGTAAAAGTAAATCAGAATTATTTAATATCTAAACAATATATACAGATTTAGTTCTTGTAACAACCCTCAAGACAATTAAAAGATATATGGTTGAAAAAGATGGAAGATAAAGGTACATTAGAGCAGAGTTCAAAGTAATTGGTACCATATGAACCATCAATAATGATCTCAAACAATCCAAAGCAACACATTTGACAATAGAAGATTTTTTTAACCCATATTTTCAATAGAATGCTACAGGAGACTTTAATTATTTGGTATCCGAGTATTTTCTTCCAGTATCTTCATTCGTCATTGTTTTCTGTACCATTTAGACCAAACAAATATTAATCGGGGAAGGAAATAGATTACAATATGTTCATTCACTCATCAATCAATTTGAGCACTAATTTTATTTTATGAAAATGGAATATTCGTTTATTTAAAATTATGAAAACACCTACTGCAATGAAAATTGGTGATATTAACTGATTTAACAAAAAATAACCTGTTGATATTTTCCCTGTATATAATTAAAAAATGTATTTGAAAAAAATTATAGGAGTAACCTATGGGGTAGGTGGAAAAGTTTTATAATGAGTATATATGTAAAAAAGACCTTTTGTATTATTTTGAAGGAATTAAATATTGCTCAGAAGCTAAAAACAAAATTTGGAGCTAATTTTACGACATGAAGGTGATATAATTAAAAGATCAATTATCAAAATTAAAGAGTTCTTTTACTTATATTGGTATATCCGATTCCTATACTAGTTAATAAAACTTTTGATGATGAACCATTTTTACTATACTCTTCATCTTCTACGAAAGGTTCTAATTTGAAGGTAACACCAAGAAAATCTCTCAAATGTCTTAAAAACCATATCGAATAATCTGATAGAGGACCTGTGACTAATTTTGAAACATCTTTATCACCTAAAGCCATACATAAAATTGCCAGTGATTGAGATGTCGAGTCCACTACTCCTCCAAGATATATTTCGTATAATAACCTTTGAGCAGCAGCAATTCCTAGATCTTCTGGTATAGAAGGTTCCTCACCATTTGCTACAACATTTGACACCTAAAAAAATACTGAGAGTGACGGCTTAGCTTACTTTTGACGTTTCAATAAAAACTATATATATATCTAATAAAATTCAAGTTAGTTCCAATACCTATCATCTTTACTCTTTCTATTATTTTCAACGTTATACTTTTTATGGCCGACTTCTACTTTTATGTTCTACAATTCAGTTGTATTTCAAATATTTTTAATGCCTCCCAAAACTACTATTTATTTAAAATAACAACCTGTGAATACTAATGTATCAAAAAGCTGGTTAACGTTGAGAAAAATTTAGATATTGATTTATAATATAAATGTCATATTAGTGTTTGATACAAGACGGTTTGAATCCAAAAAGTATCATTACCATTTTTTACTAATTAATGAATCATATTGTTTGGGCAGTAGTTTTGACTTTTCAGCAACTCTATACCTTTACTTAGAAAATGAAAAGATTTCTCCCAAAGGAAGATTTTATATCCCACTTCCCAAGGTATTAAAACCAACCCTTGAAGGTGCCAAGTCTTTAGTTGAAGTAGGCAGGACATTTGCAGCTTCCTATAAAATAATTTGATTCCTGCTCCCAAAGGAGGCTATTTTTCAAGGATTTTTATATCCTACTTCCCATAGTATTAACACTACCCCTTTCAAAGTACAAAGTCTTTTGGGTTTTTAATATTCCACTTCCCCTTTAAGGTACCTAGGTCTTTGGATGGACATTCCCATAGTAGATGCTCTGTGTCTCTATGACTTGCTAGCAGAATCTGCAGTTGTTTTTTGTCTTGCCCATTGTCTTAAAATAGTGTTTGGCGGGGCAGTGAACTGTCAGAAGACCGACCACCAGTTAAATGTAGTTTAAGGAGAAGTTCCTCTTATTTCTTAACTGATATGGTTAGGAAACTATTAGATTGTCTTAGTTTTGGTATGTTTTTCCAGTAAAATTCCATCTGTTCCATCAGATTACAAATATCACATATAAATTTTGCTCTAATAAAATAATAATGCCAAATTTTACCTGTTCTGCTGAATAAAATGTCCCTTCATTAGTTTCAGCCAATAAGTGAATTCCAAATCCTGGACTATTTCCAGCCTGTTTCCCATTACGTTGATCCACGCTAATGTAAACATCAGGAATAAAATTCAACAGTACTCCCTTAGCCTTTTCTACTATTCTATTTGCCATAGCCGGAGATACTCTTAAAGCATAAGCTGTTCCTCTAATTCTTTTCACCATCCCACTTTTATATAACTGTACCGGTCTTGTCTGTTTCCTTACTGGACATCTGAATATCACTTCACCTCCTCCTAATGGTCTCATACCTCTTTTACAAATTTTTAATTCCAAATCATCATCGTCTAATACAAATTTTTTTAATGTTTGAAGTAAAGACGTTTTTATTAGATCAACCGAAGGGTCAATATTATTGGAAGTTACCCCTTTTAGTTTGGCATTTAATGGCTGTTTACAAAATATGCCAAACATAACTAGAGCTTCCAAATAGTACCCTACAATGCAAATACAAAGTTTCTGTTTGAATATGTAAAATAACAGTTTACTAACCTATGCCTCTTTCTGTACAACAATCATGTTCAATAGCACCACCATACAATAGACCTGGTTGAAAATATAATGATGTTCCTGTTTCGTTTAATTCAATTATTGTACCATTTGTTACTTTATCTAATAATCTTATTAAATTGACTTCGAATTCTTTTAAACCTGGTTCTTCATCTTGGATCCGTATATCAGTTATTTGAACAGGCCTACCACTTAAGACTGAAAGAATTAATCTTTGCCTCAAGTAATTGCTTCCTTTGTATATTAATGTATTACCCCTTTTCGCTGGCATTCTTGCAATTATATCAAATTTATTTTTTAGTATATACGTGAAAAAAAACCAATTATTCTGGTATTTACAGTCAACAATCACTTTTACAAAATACGAAATTTTAGGTTAATGTAGGGTTATGAAAAATAACTTTTTAGATGATTTAGATCAGAGATCCAAATCAATAATCGCGATCCACATTGCTGACATACGATGTTGAATGGTGTAAATGATCACAAAATATCTGGAAATTTTGAAATAAGTTAATATGTCAAATTTTTAACTTTTTATTTTTAATTTGTTTTTTATCAAAACAGACCTATAATCAATGAATCATTACGAAAAAATATAAAAAGAACTAAGAAGTAAAAAGTTGCAATCTTGATTGCGATCCTATGATCACATCAAGTTTAAACGTAGAATCACAGGACCGAATTGATCTTAGTCCGTGTCAATTATCTTTGGTCAGTCTGACATTAAACGCTGTGCAAAGTGGATGTGGATGACACGCTCGCTTGTCTGAACCCAACTCTCCAACTTTATCTTCCTTTTTCCTCAATTCAAAAAAGAGTTAGAAACGTTACTAGTGTTGTAAAATATCCAGAATAAACCACAAGATATACCCTTAAGGTATGTTCTGTGGCATAAACGTACAAAATTAATACCAACGTGAAGCTAAAGTGACAGTCATAAAAACATGTGTTCACGCGGCTATTATGACAAATGGACTGACGAAATCAGCGATTGTGATCACGAGGTCGTGATCGTGTACCTAATACTAGATAAGTTTAAGAAAATAGGATTCTTAAAATAAAACAAATATATGTTGAGTAAATTTATTATTCTTACAAATATAAATATTGAGACCATAAAAATGATTCACATAATTTATTTTAATACATGAATTAATTAACATCACATAACACATCAGTAGACCAATTACAAATACCTCCAATGGGATCGAAGCTCAAATTTCTCGGACACGTATATTCCCATCCGATCATTTTTCCGTTTTCCATTTTAGAACATGATATGAACTTCTTGCAGGAAGCAGGGTGGGGGAAGTTTCCTTGGTCTAAACATTCTATTAACCCGTTACCGTGTAACAAAACTTTGGTTTGAGCTGGTAATTGATCCATTAAGACACTGGGATATAAACTGTCGCTTTCAAGATTCGGACGATGAATTTTGCCGAATAAATCTGTTTGGTATGGACTTGTATTAGCTATTGTATGCTTTATAGCTGGACGAACTAAAATTAAATATTTTTCTTGCTCCATTAATGGAAATTTTTTAAACCCCTTGGTACTTACTTCTCGAGGTATGGTACAATTTAGGTCGAGTGGTTGTCGAGGAATGGTGAGTTGGCGTGACGGTACTTCTTCTAGGCTGAACGGTAGTACTCATAACGTCATCGAATAAGAGGTAATCGGGTCTCGTAGCATCGATTGAATTATACTGGATTGGCGGGAGTACTAGAGATGTATTTGGCGTGTTTGTACGAATCGAATTTTTAACTTCTATCGGTTCATTAGTAGGATCCAAACCATGTGATGTTTTTTGGTCTGAATTTGCTACTAAACCGAAAGGTTTCGTTGTTGTTGTAGGTCTTGTCGGTCGACGTATAAAAGGTCTTCGTACGAAACCGGAAGAAACATCCGTATTGGGTTTGGTCGTTGTAGAAGTTTCTGGAAAAATCATAAAATTAATTTTTAAATTAAAATGAGAAGGTTAGATAGATGCAGTGCTGCCACTACAAAGACTGGAAATAAACATGGAGGATTCAGAAAGGGGAGAATCACAAAATTCTAATCCCTTCTAGAACTTCCAAGTAAAATTTGGACAATAATTATAAAAAGATAAAACAAATTACAGTTGTTTAAATTAAGAAAAAACAATTTAAAACTAATTATTAGTTGAGAATTAAAGCAGTAGTTCAAATGAACCTTAAATTCTTTCAGATGTAGAACCTAACCTTTTTAAGTTTCCGGTTTCATTTCAAGCCCTTCATAAATCTGTTTTCACTTCCCCTTTAATAATACGGTAGTTCAAATGTACCCCCAATGATTACAGCGCTGTGAACTTTGTTTGGATGAATAAATATATTTTAATCTCAAGTTTTCGAACATATAAACTACTCAAGTTACTTTTCCAAACTTTTAATAACAATAATAAAGAAAATTACAAGTTTTACGATCACAAAATCAGGAGCTTATAGAGAAAATGCCCCTTCCAGAACTTCCCTTCTCCATCCAGAAGAAAATTTAGACAAAAACTCACAAATCCCATAGATTTTAGTTTAACTGTTTTCCCCTATCACCCTGTATAAGCAAATGAGAAGTTACAACGAAAATAAGTATAAATCTAAATATTCCACTCAAGTTGGGTGTCAAACGATGTCTGTTACTACTAAATTATTAACAAGTATTAACAAAAACTGGATCATACCGGTTTTTTATACAAAACACGTGACATCCACGCGTAAGAGTACTGTATTAAATTCAGCTGGGATAAAATTTCTTTAAAAAAAACCCGCTGTCTCCTGGACGATTACGACATTAGTACGTTCGTGCATGTTAAAATCCTCTACCCTCTATATTTCCGTAAAATATTTGAAATATATAAATTCTACATCAAAATATTAGTGTATATTTAAAATTATTATTCCTTTCATACGCCGCCACTGGTTATATCATTATAATGTGATTATATTATACGCCCCTCTAATCACGTGATAAATTTCTAACCTAATTTTATTTGTATCTAAAAAACATATACGTGATTGCTGACGTCCCGGTTTATAAGAATTATCAAACCATAACGAACATTAATTTTAAACCTTTATCCCACCATATCTGTACCACAAAATTTCTTACCAGGAATTTTTTTCATCTCACCTTGACTTTCTAATGATTTAATAGTAGTTGTTCTCGTCTTGTATATTCTACGAGACGGGCCAGTCGGTTTTGAGAATCTCGACGGAGGTTGTGAAGGAATGTTTGTAGTCGTTGCTGGAGTCGAAATGGAATTCGTACTTTGAAATCTCTTCGGAAATGTGGTTCTTCTTCTTAAGAAGGTTCTAAATGGTACCTGAAATTTTTAGTTTTGTTTATATGATTAGTTTTATGAGTGAAATATATGTAAATATTCTGTTAAATAGCTATTTTTTAAACTACATTGTTAAAAAGTGAATTATTAGTGGATTAGCACAAAATTGAAAAACAGTCGGTTTATTTACAAGGTGAGTTACGATGGATTAATTCATTTCCTTGAAATTAATAGACTTGTAGCGTAAAAAAAGTAACACATTTAGGTTAGTTTATACTTTTATAATATTTAATGCAAATAAATGTTTATGTCTTGTTGAGTTTCATTTCCCAAACTTTGTCATCTATAATATTTCACCTGTTTGGCAGAAATTATAAAGTATTTGATCGAAATTTAATACAAGAATCTTCAGTTATTATTTGGAAGTGGGGTCCGCCATATTTTTGATCATAAAAAATGGAAAAATTGATATTTCCAATGGTTTTCTTTAATTTTGATCGTTTTTTGTCGCATTTAAGACAAATGTGGCACCTAAGTTTGAAAACCCATATTTTAAGACTTTTGTTTGTACAATAAAAAAATCCAAATACTATAAATTCCTCGATATATCTCTAAAAAGTTTATTTAATAATTTTTCTAACGAATTTATCATGTTTTTTTGAAAAATATTTACAAAACGAACTATTAAAAAAAAAAACAAATGAAATAATATTTTATACAATTTTTACAAATAATTAGAAATCTTTTAAGTTAGGTTAGGATTCTCTTTCTTCATGTTTTTTTTTGTAACGTTGCATAAGTTTCAAAATTATTCAGTTAGAGTATAAAATTTTGCTTTTTGTTAATAAAAATAGTAATACGACTAATCATATATATTTTTTTGTCAACCAATAAAGTGTTGAAAGCTTAGTTCTTAAACTTTCAAACACGTAAAACAGATAAACAAAATGAGGAAAAAATATTGCAAATATTGATTTTTTATGACCAAAAATAGAGTGGACCCCACTTCCAAACATTCAAGAATTTTTTTTCTCTGAAATCTGTATTCAAATTTATTCATTTCGATATTCTGTATATTTTGGTACACTCAGTTATTTGGAAGATTTTTTTTAGTATATTTTTTTGTTTGTTACGTCATATCTTTTCAGTCATTCACTCTTCTAGTCTTTAATATTTGTTATGGTATCTCATTATCATGGGAAAGTCTTTCAGAAGTCGTAGATTTTCTATATTTCCTAACTAAAGTATCATTGTACAGTTCATTGACGGATAACTTTATTTTATATAATTTAATATTACAGTTTAATGATTAATTACAGTATTTGACCACAACAATTAGATTCCTAACAAATAAGGTTACCGTAACCGCGGACACGCATTTCTATTTTTCTAATAGCATTAAGCAGTTTCTCAACGACCACATCTCTTCGGTTACCCCAACTAATTAGTAAATTTAGGTTTATCGATGGTTATATAAATATCAATAGAATATTATGTAGGTATTTACATTCATTTCGGCAGTTAATTAATCAATTTAATATGAAAACTTAATCGAAAACAATTGATTAATTTTAACAATTCTTCTGCATATTTCACTTTCGTTTTCAAGGTTATTGTAAATCACTTTTCCTGACTCACCTTTCTATCACATTTAATGATTACCTACTCATCCATATTTGTAAGAATCGCGATTCAAAAACGAAATTTCGATAATTATTGAACAAGAAAACAGGTTTTTGTATGAAATGTTAATAAAAATAAAGTTAATTAATTGCGTTTCATTGAGTGAAATAACTTTCTCATGATTTATTCTTATCGTGTAAAAGTGATTTCCAATAGAGTAAAATATAATATACAAGTTTATATAATGAAAACCGTTATATTATGATTAATTTTAAAAATCTTAATTTGCAAACAGCTGGAATGAATTTTTAATCATGCAGAACACCAGAAATAATTGGTTTGGTAATTTGCTGAAAGAGTTTACTTTATAAATTTGTAAATATAAATTAAATACATGTCTCTGGCTTTATTGAACAGAAATTAACAGTTTGTGTCGTTTGAGAAAATCATATTGTTTCCTATCCATGAACACCGAACAAAAATCAAGGCAATGAAATGATTAATATATAAAGCGTAATGATACAGGTTTTGTAGCTGTTTATATGATGAAGAAAACATAAATAAACTTACCTTCAACATTAAGAGTTTTCTTTAAAACACATATCGAGTATTAGAAACTTTAAAAATTTTATATTTATAATGGGAAATGTTTTTCACACTTTATTTATATAGGTTAGAAACCACTTTACCGTTTCAATGCGTTATAGATAACCTATTATAACCTCGAATTGGTCAAAACAGTTTTTTAGTCATATTTAAGTGTTATAATTGTATACACATTTCAAATTTTATTGTTACAATTGAAGATCTAGAAGTGCAAACTGACGGGTGGTAATTTTATATGTTTGTTGGACGTTATCAAATTCTTTACAAATTTGTTAATCGTTGCAACAAACTCTGTATCATTAAATCACTATTTTGAGCAAGAATGTGGAAATAATTGCCAATTAACCTTTAAGGCCATGTGAGAGGTAAGTCCAAATATGAGAAATGTTTAATAACATCCAGTCTAATCTTATTTCTTTTACTTGATGTAAAAAAAATTTCATTACACCTTCATCGATGCGAAATATTTTAATGAATTATGTTATTCATAACATATTTCAAAGTAATGCCCCTCTATTGATTCCAAAAAATAAGGTATTAATAAAGTAAATTGATTTGCTTTCATTGGAAAAAGAAGTATTTGTTAATAATACACAATTTAGGAATGTTCCAATATATTTAGGTCTCAAATTCGTACATATACATTTATTAAACTTAAAAGAAACTATTTTGATGTTATTATAATCCAACAATGCATTGTTCAACTTTTTCTATATCTCCATACTATTCTCAAAGTCTAGTAACTTAAATAAAATTTGCTCTCGTACATTAGTTTTTTTGTGTTAATACAAGGTAAGAACTATCCTCATATCCTTAAAATTATAATAGATATAAGAAATCAAACTTTTACTTTTATTATCACTTTAATAAAATATTAGGATTTAAATTAATATCCCTGTCTACAAATCTAACATTTAGTTGAAAATTACGAAGTCAAAACGAAGTGGCTAATGGTACTTTGTCGTGTGCGTAACTATTTATTTTTATTGTTAGAATATCTAATCATAGCATATTTTTTGTGCAGAAAATACATGAAATGCATGTATGTAAGTTAATGTAAATAATTTTTTACTTAATTTGGAGATTTTAGATAAGTAATAGTAGTTTTAATATTCAATATAGATTATTTAGTACACACGTTAAATGAACTCTTAGGCACATATTAATCAAGAATTTTTATGTATGATGACAGCTGTCAGAGGAAGTTAAAATGAAGGGCATCAAAAAACGACGTTTTTAATTGAAGATTAAGTGTAATTATTGTGTTTATTTTTTCATCAGAAAAATATAAAGTGTGTCATGGTAACAATTTTTTTGATCGACAGTTTGTTTTCGTGTTAAATTTAAAACGTCATTATCACTGAAAGTTTAGGATTGGTAGTTTTCGGACTAATAGGGGTGGTTAGTTGGATATGTTTCAAATTAAACAATCAAAACTAACAATAAAGTGTAGAGTGCTCAATATATTACAAGGTGCTTAGTATTTACACCGATTATCAAACATACATCATTTTTATAACAACAACAAGAACATTTTGTATATACACACAGCATAAATTAAATCTAAATTTAAATTAATTAAAATTATAATAAAGTATATTAATTATATTGTCTATTTATCCTTATTAAAGGTAACGGGGGTGGTAAACGTTTGGCAGTTTCTACTTTAATGGGAACTATTTTAAACATGTTAAATTGCGATTTAGTTGATACTTCTACTACTTTCGCTTTCATCACGATATCGTCATCTTGTTTCAATATCTTTATCGGAATTATTTTCGGTTTTTCAAGTATTTTTTTATTTGTTTTGTAACCTTCGTCTGGTTGTAGCACTCTTATGTTTACAAATTTCGAATTTTCCGTTTCTAGCAATTCTTCATTGATAGAATTTTTATTCGTGAAAATATTTGGTTTTTCAGTTTGGAATAATCCTTCTAAAGCTATCGTCGACGATTCAGTTAGGTGTACAGATCTTGGTGTTATGATATTTATATGAGAAAGTCCTCCGAATATCTCGGCCTTACCATTGCTTTCATGTTTACTATAATCTATTTTACTTCCTGTTAAATCTAATTTCCTTTCTTCTCTTTGCGATACAGGTGGGTTAATATCGACTGAAATATTTGTTAAGTTTATTTTTTCCAGATTCTTACTTGGAACTTCCTCTATTTTTGCAATTTGTATGATCATATCTACAGAAGATTTTATAGGCGACTCTGTGGTGTGAGTATAATTCGATTCGCTATTATCCAACAATTTACCATCTTTATCGACTACTTTTATAACTGTTACTCTATTTATAGCGCCTATTTTGTCTAAAATAGACGATTCTTCATCGGTGACATGTTCCACGTGGTGATTTTTAACTTTATCTTCTTTAGTTTTCACATTTACAATTCTATTAACTTCAATAAGTCGTTCAACTTTGTTTGTCATTGATTCATTTGTTTTTTCACTTTCGATTTTTTCATCTTTTTCCGCAAATACATGAATAAGACTCGTAGATTCGGGCAGAGGTGATGTGTTGTAAGTAATATCAGTATCAATGTAAGTAGATGTTTCTTCTGGTACTATAGTTGTAGATAGTATTGATTCATCGGTTGTTACAGTGGAAGGTGTAGTTGAATGAGTGAAAATATTGAAATTTGCTTTTCGACTATTGAACAAATTTTTGTTTCTAGTTCTTACAGCATCAGTATCGATATCTTTTAATTCTTGTGGAACAGCTGTCGAAGAACTGGGTTCTAAATAATAAGGTTTGTTAGATGGTCTAAGTGTAGTACTACTGACATTGGGTGAATATTTACGTTTCGGCGACTTTTCTTTTTTGTTATCAACCGTGTCTTCTTTCTCGTCCGGTTTAGAACTTTCTTCTTTTTTAGGTTTTATATACCTACTATAATTTTTACTATTATTGACATTATTTTCTTCATCTTTCTCCTCCGGATTAAAAAGATTAGAATTGGGTTTTCTGTTATTGAACAAATTTCTGTTTCTAATTTTTACCAAATTGATATCTTTTGATTGTGATTCTTCTGTAACCGTTTTAGGAAAACTTGACCTTAAGTAAGGTTTATTTGACGGTCTAATCGTAGTACTACTTATATAAGGTGAATATTTACGATTAGAGATTTTTTCTTCAATATCGTCACTTATTTTATCTACTTCTTTAATTGATTTGGTAGTTTCTTCTCTTAGAGTCTTCCTATATCTAACAATATTTTCTTCAGTACTAAATTGTTGGTTGTCAAATGAATTTTCATTTCTAGTGTCAACATTTATTAAAGTTTCAGTTGTTTCTGGTACATTTGTAACGATTGTGGGTGTTTCGTTTGATGATGTTATGGTATGAGGTGAATATTCCGTTGTCGATATTTCTTCTACATCTAATTCGGTAGCTTTTTCTTCTATAAGCTTGTCATCTTTATGTAGTGGTTTCATGGAGATACCATCAGCGTTAATATATTTTAAAACACCAGTTACTTCTATGCTTTCATCTTCTTTTTCATTACTCTCTTCTGATTTTTCTCTATAGGGTTCATTACCTACTGTAGCATCTTCAATATCATCAATATCTTGTTGTGTTATATTGTTGTTCGATAACTGTTTCTTAACGGAACTGCTGTTTATGTTATCTTCAATGATTTCGTCGTTATTTTCTTCAGATTTTGTAATCTGTTTCGGTCTTTTATATTTGTATAAATTTTTATTTATTGATAAACGTGGGCTATTTTCTAGCGATTTTATATCTTCGTTTCTACTACTCGGTCTAAATTTATTTAATCTTTTATTAATTTTAGTGGATAATATCGCGTCTTTTTCTTTTTCACTGGTAGATGTACTTATCGTAGTCGATTGTAATTTATTTCTATAGTTGATTCTTGGTTTGAAGCTACTGGTTTCAGTATTTTCATTTATACTAAGGTTTTTCAGTTTAGAAGGTATAAATTTGGGTCTAGTTTCAATTGGTCGTAGAATATTCGATTTGTATTCCGCAGTAGATTGTTGTAGAGCTTCTGTAGTGACAAGAGGAGTGTCAGTTGTCGTGTCTGTTGCGATTGCGCTATCAGTTGTTTGATCCAAACTTTCAGTTGTAACTTCCGCTTCCTCTAATTCAATAGTAGTTGTTTCAACATCTACAGTCATCGTGGTTGGAATTTCCGTATGTATAATATCGATATTTTCCATTTTTGTCGTCGTGTCACTAATATTTTCTTCAGTGGTAGTGTCTTCAGTAATTGAATATTCAGTATCAGATGTTTCATATTCTGCACTTATTAAATTACGAGTTAAAGTAGTTGCAATGGTATTTTCGTCAGATTCAATGGTTGTTGTTGGTTGTTGAGAAGTTGTTTTAGTACTTATTAGATTATGAGTTGAAGTAGTTGTAATTGTATTTTCATCCGGTGCAATTGTTGTTGATGTAGCTTTAGTAGTACGCCTTGGTACAAAACTGTACTTTTGAGATGAAGCATTTGATTCGGTACTAGTTGTGATGTCGAATTTTGGTCTGTAGGTTCTATTAGGACCTCTATTTTTTTGTGAATATTTAGGGGACGTTGTTTCCGGTTCTATAATTAATGGAGTGAACCGTCTGATGTTTTCTCTTGGACGGAATATTCTTTTAGGAACTTTCGATTCTTCAGTTTTATTTTGTTGGTTTAATTTTTCTATGGTTTCCGATTCGTTTGATTTGGTATCTTCGTTAATTTGTTCTGTGGAATTTTTTCTATTAAATGTTGGTCGAAATTTACGGATTATTTTCCTTTTTCTACCAAATACTGGTTCGGAGTTTATATAAGTTATTTTAGAAGATTCGGTTGGAGTGATTTTGCTTATTGTTGTTTCTGTTGAAGATACATCTACGAGTCCTGATTTTTTATCGAAAACGCTACTTTTTCCGAATAATTTATTTTTTAATTTCGGATCGATTCCGAAACTGTTAATGTCACTGTTTTCTCTGATATTAGATTCCGAAAGTTTGATATTTTCGTATTCTTCTGTGATTGCGTCTTCGAAATTATCATCGTCAACTTCGTTATCGTTTAGAGCTACGTCTAACAGTGATTTCGTGGGTTTTACATATACGGTTGTTGTCGTGGATGTAGGTGTCGTTATTTCTTGTGTCCTTGTTCTAAATCTACGAATGATTTTTCTGTTTCGCGATATCGACGGCGAGGAATCCGCGACAGTATTTCTTTCAGTTGTCGGTGAATTTTTACTCAAATCGTTTATATTCACATTGATTCTTCTTCTTTTAAAAGGCGACGTTGATTTTTGCGCAATTTCGGGTGATTGAGTTGTTGTAGTTGGTCTTCTTCTTCGTTGATTAGTCTGCGCATGTAATTCCTTGATGTTATCAAAATCTACGGCGGTTAAAGAAGATAAATCTGCTAATTCAGATGGTCTATAAGTTCTGTGATCTTCTGTATACTTTTCTCTAACACCTAATCGTCTTTTCGGTGTTATTTGTTTTATTTCGCTTTCATCTTCTTGATCTGCAGTTTTCGGGGAATTAAATCTCGAAGTGCCTCTAGATCTAAAGTTTATACTGGGTTTTTCTTTAACGATTTTATCGATCTTTGAATCAAAGTCGTAACTCACCTTAGTTGTTTGAGTTGCTGGGGGTTTTGTTGGAGCTTCCGTCGGTTTCGAAAAAGGTCTTGGTTCGAATAGTTGCGGCCGTTTTCTTTGGATAGGATTAAATAGGTTTGGCTTTGAAGGTAAGTTTGGCTTTTCGGTTGTTTTGGTTTCATTAATTTCGGTGTTAATGTCGTCTGTTGTAGTTATAAATGTTTTAGTTGTTGTTGTTGTTATTACATTAAGTATATTTCTATTGTCTTCACTTGTATCGTCGGATGATTTGTCCAAAGTTGTTGACCTGTTGAAAACAATTAAGATTATGATACGGTTATTGAATTTGATGTAACTGATTTTACCCCAATTCTGTTTCCGATGATTCCGGTTCGGTTACTGGGATTTCGTCTTGTGAAACGTCAGTACTGCAATTAAAAATAAAGATTGTCGGGTCTTAACCTTTCAAAACCGCAAGAACAAGACAAGTCTAACTTATCACTACTTTCTGGGGCTTTTCAACAAATTTTCTAGTTTTGCTTTGAAGGAAATTCAAGTTGAAATAATCTATTAAATAGTTTTTATCGAAAACTAACCTCAAAAATTGCGTCTCCTCTGTTGATGGCTTCTTCGTAATGGCAGTAGTTGTCCCTCGTCGAATTTGTTTGTATCTGAAATTAATATTAATCATACTAATCATAATTGTTAACAAGAAATTCGATTTTAGTGCTAGAAACTATTTTTTTTATCAAAATTTTCGAAATCTCTCCTTACAAGAAACAAAGAAGATGTTTTATAACTTTCACTTATTCAATCGTCTGTTTGAAAGAAGTTAGTTCGATTTTTGCACTTTTTTATCAGTTTTCGAGATCGAAATTCGGTCGAAAACACTCATTTTCACTTTCTGGAGCTTCTCAGTCACTTTTTTTCGACAAACAAACCATGTTTACAATCCACGTTTTGATGAAGTATTTAATAAGCCAGAACGAGTTCCTACTCGTCCCTGCTTGTCACAAAATGTGAGGTTATGAGACATACTAGGTAAATATATGCGTCATAAGTAATTGCTGATACAAAATCGACTTTAGTTATGATACTTATGATAATTAGATTCATAATACTCACTTCGACGTAGTGGATAAAGATATTGGCGCTTCTGTAGAAACAGATTCCGTCGTAGTACCTCTTCTGATCTCCGAATAACGAGAAGCGGGAATTTCTTCAGTTGTAGAAGGTCTCTGTCGTCTTATATTCACGTATTGGGGCATATTCGTTTTTTTCGTCGTCGAAGCCAACTCTTCGATCGAATCAGTATCGTCGTCATCTTCAATGTCGTCTTCGTCGACAGGTACTTCTCCTAGTATTTTATTCCTGAAAGAAAACCAAAGTATTTGTATCGAGTTGATGTTTTAGCAAGTTCAATACAGCTTTTATATAAAGCACAATCAAAAATTATAAGAGGAAGGGTCTAAATCATCCTTCTACACTGGGGTCCGGATTATACCCAGCAAAGTGAGGGTTTGGGGTCCCTCCCCCGGACCATTAGGTATTTGTGTGTGGTAGGGAGAGTTGTCTAGGAAGTTGAGGTAGATTTCATGGGCGGATAGGGTATTGGAGACGAAGGACTGTATATTGGCGAGCCTGGGCGAAAAAAGGGTTTCTTTGGTAGCGGAGTTGTTTGATTCGATGGTACGAATCACATAGAGTACTTGGAGGTCATTTTGACGGATTAGCTTGGGGGTTATGTCTGTTTTGATATAAACTGTGTTACTGGGGTTGCATCTACATTTGTGTCGGCCGTACGTGAGAATGGATTGCTCGGAAATCTTGTTCCAATCGTCTCCATCTGTCTCCATAGTTCTCAACGGACTCTGCCGCTATGAAGCTGCTGCTTGTTGTGAAAACTGGCTCAGTTCTATTAATCACCGACTCATTTCAATTTTACGCAGTCTAGAAACTCCGTGGAGGCTTTTCGTGGAAAATTTTTGCGTTTAAAGATATATAGTCAAACTTTTTGGGTCTTCACTGATTAACAATTTTTTATCAACGTTCCTTGGGCCGTGATCGCGGATCTTGCCAGTCCTGGCGATGGCATATTCTGCAGCTCAAACCTCCTTGTTTAGCTTTTAAGTAAAGGTAAAGAGAACGATAAATAACTGATGGTTCTAAAGATCTGCAGCATATCAGAAGCTTCTAGTTTGACACCAAAGTAACAACTTACCTGTCATTTTCAGGAGCTTTCGTCGTGGTACTGATTCTACCTCGTCTTATATTTGTATAAACAGGAAATTTGTCGGTTATTTTTCTAGTTGTTTGACCTGTTGATTTTTCCTCTATTTCTTCGTCGTCTTCTGAATCTTCTTCCGTATCACGTGAAACTGCAGGTCTGTAACAAATAATTGTTGAGTTTTTCAAATTTTATGAGCTACCAACACAAATATTGTTTTTCAAAATGTTTTCCGTTGAGATCATTGAATTTCCATCGAGGATTCTTCAGGTGTATAACCTAACCTAACCTAACCTAACCAAACTCATCGATTCGATGTTTCGACTATTCAAAAACGTTTTTGTTTTAACCGATGTATCCGAGCTTGTATTGTCGTGGTGAATGATTCGTCTTCTGCGATTAGTTTCCCTGATTTCTTCAAAACTTCTGGTACACAAAGGCTGGTGTGTACTATTCAGAATTTACGGTTTTACGTTACTCTAATAGAACGTTTCGACGCCTAAATATGCCTCAATCACATGACGCAATATCAGTTTACGTACAGCATCGATGTTTTCTGGCACAACAACCGATTTTGGACGACCTCACGAAATTCGTCCTGTAGTGCGAAGTGCGCCAACTATTAAATTCGGAAAACTAGCGTGACATGGTGGTTCGAGATAGTTCTTCATCATCAAAAGTCGAAACGAGTTAATAGACACATTGCAGTTGGTTTAATCCACGTCGAAAGTCATAGAAAATCTGTATCTGTAAGCTCAAATAGCGATCGTATGACAACACGTTCTGATTGGCTTATGATGACAACGACAGATTTGACACATTCACGTCAGTGTTGCCATATGTCGAAACTTGCGTAGCAATCCTCGATTTCTGAAAGTTTTATTGTTTTTTAATACCTGGATCTGGAAATTGAAGTATATTGCAGTTTTGCACGTTCAGATTTTCTTGTAGTTGTGTTTTCAACATCTTCTTCGGTTTTCTCGCTTTGGGGTCCTCTACTATTACGGAAAACTGAGTTTCTGGAATGAGATAACAATTCTTATTAATATAAATTACAAAAATTGAAAGTTCTTTCGAATTTTACCTGCTTTTTGGACTAGGTATTGTAGTTGGAGTATTTTTAATCGCTTTGCTAAGCACTCTTTCATATAGGGTTTTAGATAGAGACGATTTCGTAGTTGGTTGTTCTGAATTATTATCAACGTTCGATTTTGCATTCAATTGTTTTTCTAATTCTTCTAGACCACCTAGAAATGCAATAATTAATGTAGTAGGTGCATCGGTGCAGTCTAAATCACTTTTGTGATTCAAACCAATACATACCAGCTTTTTTTATTAGTTCTATCAACTCCTTAATAACTTTTGGATCTTCTTCCGACTCTTTCTTTTTGTCTTCATCTTCATCGTCTTCATATTCTTCATCTTCCTGTAATATTTACAGAAATAATAAACGATGGTAGTAACTACGTCAAATATTTTTGTCTGAAGGTTCTTTTTTTTAGTAATACTAATATTAAAAAAAAATCCTGGAAAACTTTTTGGAAAAAATACAATTGACTTTAATGCTATGGTAAAAGTCGCTAGAATCATTTGATGTAAATGACATAGAATAATAAAAAAAGAAGACGCGCTGATAAGAAACGGAAGTGTAACTATGACAGTTGACGTTGACACTTCTCGTTTATCTAACCATTACAATCATAGAAAAATTTTTGTGTTTACAATATAAGATATATACAAGTGTTAACAGAAACGTTAGAGAAATTCATATGGAACTGATTTAACCTGTTTCATATGCTTAAGAGTGTTTGTGTGTGCTTTAACTTTAAGGTTAGAATACAGAGATGTCTTTTTCTGTAATAAAAAGCTTCCGTAAGTAATACGTGTTTGATTACCAAAATCGATGACATAAATAGCAGTTTAATTGAGGCGAAACAACAATAAATATCGTGTTTGAGCTCACAATCGATAACTAATTGAAGTAGAAGTTTCTTTAAGACAATTCATCTTGTCAGAATTCGATAAAAAGTACGAAATTGACTGAATTGGATTTCGAATCGCTTTCTAATTCATTGTATTCCGAAGATCTGGTCAAGAGGAAGCTCAATGGACAGATATTTCGAGGTTAAAGACAAATGCTCATTGCAATGAGAATAATCCAAACGCATTAGCTCAATTTCCAACGGGACCTTCTGCAGAGACGGTCGAAAAAGCCTCTTACGTGTGGTCTGCCTTCCGCACACGAAATTTCATTGTTGATCTATGGAATAAGAAGTAGCGGACAAAACAAACTTATCTGTCATATTGACAGGCTGTCATTTCGTCGGCGATAATGGAATGTTACGACGAAACTCTCACCAAAGATGTCTTTACGACATCTTATTCTACAACATATCAAAGCGACTTTAAAAAATACCGCGATGTTTTTAGAACAACTTACGATTATGAAACGGGTCGAGCAGAAAAAATCGAGAAGAAACCCAAACCGTACGAACCAGTAGATCACAGTACTTTGAGAAAATTACGCAAAGATGTACAAGTTCCGTTCGAGATATTTTTAACACCCAAACCTATATTACATACTGATCCTAGGAAACCTTTCGAAGTAAGTTGCTCATTAGTTGTATAGATTGAAAGAAAGTGAATGTTTTGAGGTTGAAGGAACTTAATCCAAGGCGAACGCAATCTTGGATGAACGGTACCCGAGACCTAATTAGGCGTCTGCAGGAAATCTGGCCGAATTCCAAAGGCCTTACAAGAGCAGAGACCTTCTCTTTTCCGCAAGGGCTCTGAGCAAGTAGATACCAAGGAACCCAGTGCCCCAAAAGCGTCGGTTTCTACCGATATCGAAGCCCCACCGGTGCTGAAATTCCGCAACATCAGAGAAGCGAAGAAGAAAAAAACGCAGTCGAGACGACTCATGGTTTAACGTCCCCGGTTGTTAAGTTTGCGACCTCCAACCACGGCTTTCCACCGAGAGGATTTGGTTCCAAAAGACTTGAAATTCCATCTGTGGTAAGGCCCCGTGGTAGCTACGCGAAATTGGAGGGACGGTCTAATGTGCAACTGGCCATTTGAAGAACAGCTGTGGGGAAATCACGCGGTCTCCATCCGGCAGTGGAACCAAGTTACTGCAGTTTTTCTCTCTTCAGCTAATTCGTCAAAAGGTTCTAACCAAAGCACCCGCTTGGCATCTCAAAGGATGTCTGCTTTTGGTAATGCCAAGTGGGTTACGACGGGCCTAACAGGAGGCCCTTGGCCGTCCACTAGTGTACTGGAGCCAGATCTAGCTAATACGTAAAATACTGAACTCTTTACGATAAAAGTTAATATAGAAGAGAGACTGAGCAAGATATATCTTTCCAATGGCTTAAAGCTTTTTATAGAAAGAGAAAAAACGTCGGTAAACCACCTCTTTATCTTTATCTAGTCTATTTTAATTGAAGTGCTATGACTTTGTTGATACGAGTAGTGGGAACTAGAAAGGGGGAGAATAATGAGTAGAGAGAGATAGAGATCGGTGAAACGATGCTCTTTTTCTTTCTTCCAATAGTAGAAGAATAGTCGAAGATGCTTTCCGCCATCCTCAATCCACTGTTAACTTTGTACCTTGGTTTGTACGTTATATCGGAAGCCTTCCTTATTTTTCTTGTTCTTCGCATCAACAATTATCAATAAATTAGTTGTAGTGATGAAGTAAATTGTGAAAAGTGTAAGAATCGGTACATAAGATGATGCTGATAATTTTTTTTAAGGGCGATAACGAAGGAAATGACATAATTCTAGCTGTCAGGGGTTAACTCATCTATTTGTTATGATTGTAGGAATTGAAAGAAGTTATTAAAGTACCAAAAGAAGAAGCAATAAAAACTAGACCGAGAGTATTTATGTTGCCGGCGATACCATTAGATAACATCGAAGATCCGGCAATAAGAGATTTGCTTTGCGAAACGACGTACACCACCGAATGGGGCAAAAAAGAAAGAGAAGGCGCAGCGAATTTCAAACGAATCAAACCGAAAATCGATAAAATAGAAACAATCGATACGGTATCCTTGAAAATCAATCTAATGCCGGCTTTAGCTGAAAAATTTAGAAAGTCCGGTAAAGCTTGGGAGGACGACCAGCTTCGAGGCGATACGGATCCCACTCGAGAATTTTGGATTCGAAAAGAAAAAGAAAATCCGGTTATATGCGGAGCTTGTGTGGATCCGTTGAAGAACGTACTAACCGCCGATAAGAAGGAACTCATAAGGAATTTGATAAACCAAGATAATATGCGTTATCCGCACGAATTGAGGAGGTGTAAGACTTACGAAGGATACAGACCGATGCTACCCATGGGAATACCTCTGGAAAAAACTAAATTACCCCACATGCATCCTTTAGTGACGGTTTCGCAATCTTTATCTAGTAGAACTGTAGAAGAAATGGAAGAACTAATAAAAATTGCCGATTCATCGTATTTTCACTTTTACTCACCTCGTATGCTTCCGTTGTGGTAGTAGTGGATGTTTGTACGAATGTAGTTCTACTAGTTGCCGCCGTAATTTTCGGCGGAGCTCTGGAAGTAGATGACGGACTCGAAGTAGTAGAACCTGGTGAAATATCTTGAGATGCGGTCGTTACTTTCTGCGTTTTCTTGCTACATAATACGTTTTGTGAATAGTCGCAAGAATCTGCAGCTTTATTGAAATAAAGACCTACGAAGAACAACATATTTTACGCATACAGGATCTTTCAATATTCAACTAAACGGAAACGCCATCAAATGGAACAAGGATGATTCCAAAACAGAACTAGAAGAGGAACGGAGGGGATCTTCCAGTGTCTGCTTCATTCTAATGAACGTTGGCAATCATCCTTTGGAATTCCCCACGAAAAAATTATCGCAAACAGGAGATTATCATCTGTGGCAGTCATTAAAGCTCTGAGCTCCAATCTTCGATCCTAGATGGTTTGGAGAGGATCAATTCTACGTATAATCCGAACACTTAAGACCAAAGAAGTTCCATTCAAGTATCACCCGTCTATATTCCAGAGGAAAATTCACTTATTTTGGGGTTGCTTCAGCAGAAAGTTGCCCCAGCAAAAGGATTTATCCTGAAGGTTCAATTTTCGGACGTTATCGACTTGGAGTTCCCGTCCACTAACGATCGCTGCTCATCAAAATGATAACAAAACTAGAATAGGAACGGAGAGGACCAGTATTACACATTCTAAAACCTTGGGCAGTATTCTGATGAAGGTTGGCAAACATCCTTTGGAATTGCCCACGAAGAAATTATCGCAAACAGGAGATTATCATCTGTGGCAAGCTCTGAGCTCCAATCTTCGCTCCTGGTTGGTTTGGAGAGGACAGAAATATACTCCTGGGTATCACCCGTCTATATTCCAGAGGAAAATTCACTTATTTTGGGGTTGCTTCAGCAGAAAGTTGCCCCAGCAAAAGGATTTATCCTGAAGGCTCAATTTTCGGACGTTATCGACTTGGAGTTCCCGTCCACTAACGATCGCTGCTCATCAAAATGATAACAAAACTAGAATAGGAATGGAGAGGACCAGGATTACACATTCTAAAACCTTGGGCAGTATTCTGATGAAGGTTGGCAAACATCCTTTGGAATTGCCCACGAAGAAATTATCGCAAACAGGAGATTATCATCTGTGGCAGTCATTAAAGCTCTGAGCTCCAATCTTCGCTCCTGGTTGGTTTGGAGAGGACAGAAAGATACTCCTGGTGATGTATAACCAAAGAAGATCTATCCAATATATCATTTATAGCAGTTCTGGTTCTATAAGTATCACCCGTCTATATTCCAGAGGAAAATTCACTTATTTTGGGGTTGCTTCAGCAGAAAGCTGCTCCAGCAAAAGGATTTCGACATTCACCGATTACTCCAGCGTGTAATAAACTCTCTTTGTCGTTAAAATGTATCGTTAGGTCCTGGTCGGGGCCGTATCCATGGACCTTTGTGATATCAAGATACCCGATGAGATGAACTCTGATCTCCAGCTGTAGTTTTCCGTTTCTCCCTACAAAGTCGTCATAAGATTGTTCTGTAATTGTAATTTATATTAATTGGCGAGTATTTCCTGCTCTTGCAAACGATGAGGCTTGCTTTGTATCACATTCCTGCACCAATATGTCGCGAAGCTCGTTAGAATTTATGAGGACCAGCGCAAGTCTCCGTACAAGTCTCCACATCTTATCTTTAATGGACTGTGAGTCTGGACTGTGAGCAGGCCAAGAAAATTACGTGATTTGCGCGCAGTATTATGCGAAAAGGTTGCGTCGCTTATTATAACAGACCCACGTCTATCTGAGTCCTTAAACCAGAATCGCGATTCATCAGACAACAAATTCAATCTGGTGATCGGTCCGGTAGTTCGAGAAGATGATCCAGCAACTGTCTAATGGCTTATTTTCACATTTCTCAATTTTTTCCGTTACCGTTCGGTTTTTTAAAGCACTGGTGACGAGAAAACCGTCATTTCTTGCTGTTGTGGTCCTGCCTAGTCCTGAATCCTCCGCTGCTATTCTCGTTGCACGCTCCAGAGACTTACAACAATTTGCGATAGGTAGATAAAACGACTTAAGCAAAAAATATGTCGATTGTGGTTTTTAGGAATTTAGTCGACGAGCGCCTTTTTTGTCCAATGTTTATAAAAACAACAAAAACTTCTATTCTAATGGTGTAAATCACGAGGAAAAAAGTTTATTTGACAACTTGGCGTGTGTTTTAATGGTCTAGTGTTTTTTTTTTATAGTTTTGTACTCACCTGCAGGACATGTAAACTGATGAGCTATAATTCCAGAATCTCCAGCACCGCTCAAACACCAATAATACTTTTTACAATCCTTTGGATGCGGATAGAATCCGTCGTCTTCGCATTTGAAATCTAAAATAACGATTTATTTCGAAATTATAAAAAAATCAAATTAATTTCGTTGAGGAACATCACCTCCGTCCATATCGGGAGTTGGCGGTGGAGCCGGTGTGGTGTAACTCGGCGTCACAACTTTGAGACTGCTGTAACTTGAAGTTTCTTCTTCGTTTGATACATTCTTGGTATCCTTTCTTCTCGTTTTTCGTATTGTTGTAGATTCCTCTTCGTTCGTTTTGATTGTTTTTATTCTGAAATTACATACAACAAATTTTTTACAATGAAATATATGAAATATTAGAACAATCCGTGTACCTGTTCCTTCTCCTTGTTTGTATTTTTTCTGGTTTCTCAGTTTCTAGTACATTCGATGTTTTGGTTCTTGTTCTCGTTCTAGATTTCAAAGGTTTTTTCGTTGGGGCGATGAGATTATCGTCTGTAACTCTGAAAATATTCCGATCACTCGTTACTGTCCAACTTTTAAAACTAAAAAATAGAAAAATGCTTACCCATGGGCTGCTAGCAGCGCTGCTCTACCCGCTTCAATTAGAGGATAAGGTTTGTTATGGCATTTTCCTCTAAAATCGTCGTTGTCTATTGACCAAAACATGATTCCACCCAAGTTGTGCTCCGCTACGTATTCGGCTTTCCTTTTAACTATTTCTTCGTCGTCATATCCCACCCATTGATCATCTTTGAACGCGAACGGACCCATTACTTTTGAATTTGGCTGTTCTACTTCCCAATCTTGTTCTTTAACGTACTGACAGATCTGAAAGATGAATTTATTCACGTGATTACGAGGATGGTGAGGTTAGGTTAGGTTAGGTTGCCCAATCGTTGACCACCCAGCCATTTTTTTAACTCTAGGAATAGAAAATAGTCCTGAATCTGGCGAATACGGCGCTTGAAGTAGCAATTCAAACTTTTATTCGTTAAATTTGACCATTGCAATACCGGATGTATGAGCTGGTGCATTGTCTTGATGAAACAACATTTTCTTCTTAGCCAAATTCGATCGTTTTTGCTCGATTTTTTCTTTCAAACTTTCGCATAACCCATAACAACCCAAAAAACTGACGCCATGACCTTGACTGCAGAAGGAACTGGCTTTAGAGCCGGTTCTTCCTTTTCAGTCAGTGAAAGACGTTTCCTTTAAGGAAAAACATTGCTAAACACTTGATGGAAACATTTTCACGACGTTGTTTTTGTATGAAGACGCGGTACCCATTTTGCGAAACGTATTTGTCAAATTTGACAAAAGTTTAATCGTTTCCTAGGTCTCAAATACAAGAAAAAACCTGTTATAACATTCTCGTGTGCTACAAATCTCCTGCAAGTGAAAATTTAAGGTTATGAAACAGGAAAAAGTTGCTGGGTGCCAGATCAGGTGGATGCGGTGGGTAATAAGTCTTACCTCGTAGTAAGCTAAGTATCCATTTTCTCTCGTAGCTTCCCCCATATTTCCAGGTCCGTCTGCAGGAGATCCAATATCAACAGCATCGGGATTCAGGAGTGTAAACGATCGACCATAAGTTGGAATACCGACCACCAATTTACTCGGTTCCGCTCCATTTTTCAGATAGTGTTTGATAGAATAATGCTAGAAATGAATAATTAACGTATTATAAGATTGTTGTTGCTAAATTTTCTTTTTTTAATTAAACAACTTACCACGTTCAAATCCGAATCATAGTTATATTCGTTTTCTTCTTCCAGCGAGTATAATGGAGCATGATGGTTGACGGAAGGTTCGAAAGCGGAATGGTAATCATAACTCAGAATATTCATCCAGTCTACGTATCTGCAAGAAATTGTTCTACGTGATTTTTCTATCTGACTCACGCCCAATGTTTAACATTCCGTAACTTTTACAGGGACAACTTGTACAATCTAAAGATAGCAAAAATCAATTTTTCAATCGATTTTTTAACAAAAAGGTACTCTTTATTTAACTCGATAAAATTTATGGTTTAGGAGATATTTAGATTTTTAAATCGTTGTACATACCAAGTTAACGATCCGTTACTTTTACAGGGACAATCTGTATAGTTTAAAAATATCAAAAATGTATATTTCGATAGATTTTCTAGCAGAAAGGTCTGTTTGTTCAACTCGATAAAATTTATGGTTTAGGAGATATTTAGATTTTTAAATCGTTGTACATACCAAGTTAACAATCCGTAACTTTTACAGGGACAACCTGTACAATCTAAAAATATCAAAAATGAATATTTCGATAGATTTTCTAGCAAAAAGGTCTGTTTGTTTAACTCGATAAAATTTATGGTTTAGGAGACATTTAGATTTTTAAATCGTTGTACATACCAAGTTAACAATCCGTAACTTTTACAGGGACAACCTGTACAATCTAAAAATATCAAAAATGAATATTTCGATAGATTTTCTAGCAAAAAGGTCTGTTTGTTTAACTCGATAAAATTTATGGTTTAGGAGACATTTAGATTTTTAAATCGTTGTACATACCAAGTTAACAATCCGTTACTTTTACAGGGACAACCTGTACAATCTAAAAATATCAAAAATGAATATTTCGATAGATTTTCTAGCGAAAAGGTCTGTTTGTTTAACTCGATAAAATTTATGGTTTAGGAGATATTTAGATTTTTAAATCGTTGTACATACCAAGTTAACAATCCGTTACTTTTACAGGGACAACCTGTACAATCTAAAAATATCAAAAATGAATATTTCGATAGATTTTCTAGCAAAAAGGTCTGTTTGTTTAACTCGATAAAATTTATGGTTTAGGAGACATTTAGATTTTTAAATCGTTGTACATACCAAGTTAACAATCCGTTACTTTTACAGGGACAACCTGTACAATCTAAAAATATCAAAAATGAATATTTCGATAGATTTTCTAGCAAAAAGGTCTGTTTGTTTAACTCGATAAAATTTATGGTTTAGGAGACATTTAGATTTTTAAATCGTTGTACATACCAAGTTAACAATCCGTTACTTTTACAGGGACAACCTGTACAATCTAAAAATATCAAAAATGAATATTTCGATAGATTTTCTAGCAAAAAGGTCTGTTTGTTTAACTCGATAAAATTTATGGTTTAGGAGACATTTAGATTTTTAAATCGTTGTACATACCAAGTTAACAATCCGTTACTTTTACAGGGACAACCTGTACAATCTAAAAATATCAAAAATGAATATTTCGATAGATTTTCTAGCAAAAAGGTCTGTTTGTTTAACTCGATAAAATTTATGGTTTAGGAGACATTTAGATTTTTAAATCGTTGTACATACCAAGTTAACAATCCGTTACTTTTACAGGGACAACCTGTACAATCTAAAAATATCAAAAATGAATATTTCGATAGATTTTCTAGCGAAAAGGTCTGTTTGTTTAACTCGATAAAATTTATGGTTTAGGAGATATTTAGATTTTTAAATCGTTGTACATACCAAGTTAACAATCCGTAACTTTTACAGGGACAACCTGTACAATCTAAAAATATCAAAAATGAATATTTCGATAGATTTTCTAGCGAAAAGGTCTGTTTGTTCAACTCGATAAAATTTATGGTTTAGGAGACATTTAGATTTTTAAATCGTTGTACATACCAAGTTAACAATCCGTAACTTTTACAGGGACAACCTGTACAATTTGAAAATATCAAAAATGAATATTTCGATAGATTTTCTAGCAAAAAGGTCTGTTTGTTTAACTCGATAAAATTTATGGTTTAGGAGATATTTAGATTTTTAAATCGTTGTACATACCAAGTTAACAATCCGTAACTTTTACAGGGACAACCTGTACAATCTAAAAATATCAAAAATGAATATTTCGATAGATTTTCTAGCAAAAAGGTCTGTTTGTTTAACTCGATAAAATTTATGGTTTAGGAGATATTTAGATTTTTAAATCGTTGTACATACCAAGTTAACAATCCGTAACTTTTACAGGGACAACCTGTACAATTTAAAAATATCAAAAATCAATTTTTCAATCGATTTTTTAACAAAAAGGTACTCTTTGTTTAACTCGATAAAATTTATGGTTTAGGAGATATTTAGATTTTTAGATATCAACGAAACCGTTCGCCATAAAGAGTAATTCTGAAAAGAATTATCATAAATTGTAATTATTTATTGAAAATACATACAGGAAGTCAGTTATACTTATATGATCTCCTCCCCACTTCCTAAATTATGTGAAAAATCATTTTTTCTAATAGGTGAATTGACTGGGGAGGTCGATATGCATGGCCACAACATTGTCCTGAATTAAATGCATTGGATTTATTTTTGGGGAAAAATTACGCAAGCATAAGTCATTTTATCACGTGTTATAGTCTATATTTTTCTATTAATGTCCTATTGCTATTATTTTTCGAATAGAATAACGACAATATTGCGTTAAAACAAACAAACGCGAGATGGCGGAAGTGTCAGTTTTTTTTTCGCGCCGATTTTTATTGGAACAGTGACCCAATTTAGTTGTCGTAGAAAAACGACACAAGTGCAATTGTGCTAATTGGGTTTTTGATTTAATCCAATTTTCAGCGGAAAATTAACGTTTGTACCAGTTATGACGATTTTTTCTTAATTTGATAAACAAGAAGTGCAAAAAAGGAAATCCTTTTAAGTACATGAATGGTATTCGAAACTTTTGTCAAAATTTCAATTCGCGGTTGAAAATTTCGAGATTCAATAACGGAAAAACGATGTTTGGAAAAAGCTCTTCGAAAGAGCTCCGATGAAAAAATCGAAACTACCTCGTAATTCATTCTATTTCCAATAAAATCAAAGCTAGATCATCAACTAATAAATTGATTAATATCATTAATCAAACTCCATGTTTAAGGTTACTAAGAAATTTTCTCTCGCAAAAGTGACAGCAAATTATACCCCGATAGATGTACACTTGTAGAACAAGTTTTTTATGAAGGCCATTCTATGTATTATAAATCTGCCACGTGGTTACATTTTTTTACCTGGTTATTTTTGGCACGTCGAATCCCTTATTAATGTATTCTATCCCAGCAGGTACGGCCATTGTTAACAATAATCTTGGTCTTCCCGTTTTTTCTGCTTCCTTGTCGAATTCTTCTCTAAGATCCTGAAATATACAATTTATTTCTAAATATTACAAATATCTGTTCGTTCGCGTCAAGTCCAAAAACTACTAAATTGATTTTCATACGGTTTTCACCAATATATAGAAATTTTGTTCAATTACGAATGAACGTCCAAAAAGGTTGACATTTTAGTGAGAATCTCTAAACTCATGCGTATACAACTTTTGATACAACCCTCGTATAGTATCTATGACGAAGGAATTTGACAGATGACATGTGACATTTGGCGGTAACTAAAAATGAATAGTCCTCGTATGGAATATAGATTATTTCCATTGGAATATTTAGGTGAAATAATAGTTATTAACCTTGACATTTAAAATATATCTATTTTATTAATCATTTAAATAAAATTTCAATACCATTTAGCACGTTTAGAACACCTGAACTTTCACTGTTAGTAGAAACTGAACCTTTTTAGAACAGTCTTAATTTAGTTGTCTAAACATTTAAATATCAACAATAACTACAAGGTGTATCATAATATTTCGATTTTTACTATTTTTTTTGTATGAAATCAAAAATATTTGAAAATGGAGAATTCAGAAATTGGGTAATTTTATATTATCGCCAAAAAATTGATTTTTTTTTTCAATTTGTTCGTTTTCACAGCGGATTTACGAAAAAAATTATGGGAATATAAAAAATTAAAACATATTGGTTAGGTTAGGTTAAGTTAGGTTAGGTTAGGTTAGGTTAGGTTAGGTTAGGTTAGGTTAGGAGGAGGGTAAGTGGTTTGCTTTTCAGACCCCCCTTTCCCCGCACACTCCAAATTTTCTTTAACAATCAACCTTAGTAAGATACCATTTTTTTAATGGTGAAAATTTTAAATTTTTCAAAGTTAACTTTTAATATTGTACAATTGATTATAATAAGTGATTTTAGGAATGTTTTTGTTCATATAAATTCAATGATTATTTAACAAAAAAGGTGTATATTTGAGAAAAAGTCAATTTTAAGAGAAATTGTTATTATTTTTAATTGTAAAAATATGATAAATCAACATTTTTGTATAATTTTTATTTTCAATTCGTACGTTTTTTAGTGTAGATTATGAAAAAAAGTATAACAACTTCATTTGATTATTTTGAAAAAAGTTATCAACAATTATACGTGATCGAGTGCATTTTCATGAACATTTAAAGCCCCGAAACTAATATAAATTTTAATTTTTTTTTATTCTCATATTTTTTTTCGTAAATCCGGTGTAAAAACGAACAAATTGAAAAAAAAATTCATCGAAATCGGATGATTTTTCGATTTTTTAGGACCAAAAAACGAGGGCACCGCGAAAGTATAAAATTACCAAAAATTGTTTTCCAACACATGCTTTAAAATGTTAAAAAAAATGAAGATATTGTGATAACAGATCCATTTGAACATTGGTTTAGAGTTTATATCAAGTAAACTACCACAACTGGCACGTGTGGGTGCTAACGTGATACCTATGGAGATGGGATCGTTCATAACCATATTCGGTATAAAGACCAGTCACCAGTTAAATTTACCACCTGTTTAAGTAGAGCTGTCGATTGATAAGAAAGGCAAAAGGCTTTTTTTATGCGTATCTTAGTTCGCCACATACCAGATGGTTCTAAACTACTGGAAGATGTACCAACAAAATGGGCTTTGGTTCCATCGGTAGCTATTTTATGGTGAGCCAATCAGCTTTGGGCACTCAAGAAGTACACCTTATCTATCCCGTAAGATAGTTGTCCTAAACTTCTTTTCTGATAAGAATCACAAACATTGTCTGAGTATTTAGCACTAATCTTTGAATTGTTTTCCAATAAGAGGTGTTATTTTGATATTCAAAGAAAAATGCCTTTTTTGGAGATAAATGATCGGATGTTTATTTCATTACAACATCAGCCAAAAGGCCGCCACGACTGCGCTTACAGGACCAAATCCTTTTCATGAAATTTTCCGTAACCAAATTGCAAAGCGGCTGCCCTATATCCTCGATAGCCTCACGAATTCCATCTATGAGGTCTTGAATCGATGCTGGACTGTTGGCGTTGACCTTATCTTTCTTTGTTGGCCCCAAAGGAAAAAGTCGCAAGGTGTTAAATCACAAGATCTCGGTGGCCAATTGTGATGACCTCTTCGAGAGATTTTTCCCGTAAAAGATCGATGGTTTCGTTGCTTGTGTGGCACTTAGCGCCGTCTTGTCGAAAGTAAACGTTGTCCAAATCAATACCATCCAATTCCAGCCATAAAAAATCATTATTCATCTCTCGATAGCGCAATCCATTTACCGTAACTGTTGCTCCAGCCTCATTTTCGAAAAATTAAGGTCCAATGACACCGCCAGACCATAAACCGCACCAAACAGTCACGCGTCGAGGATGGAGAGGATTTTCAACAATAACTCTCGGGTTTTCCTAGCTCCAGATTCGACAATTTTGTTTCTTGACGTAACCACCAAGGTGGAAACGGGCCTCATCAGTTAAGATGATTTTCATACACTTCAAGGAACCAATCAGCGAAGAAACGACGTTGTTGATTATCGGCCGGCTTGAGTTTTTGTGTTAACTGAACTTTATAGGCCTTAAGACCCAAGTCTTTATGCAAAATACGGTGTAATGACGTTTGTGGAATGGCTAATTCCAAAGAACGTCGATGAGTGGACAAACCTGGGTTTTCTTCAACACTTTGGGCTACAGCAGCAATATTCTCAGTTGTTCTTGAGCGACGTGTACGGGTTTTATTCTTCACATCACTAACTTGTCGCAACAGCTCAAATTTTTCCACCCATTTCTGTATTGCGGTCCGAGAAGGTGCTTCACGTCGACCCAAAAATGTTTTAGTTTTACGAACCGTTTCTGCCAAACTTTCACCATTTTTTATAGTGAATTTTAATAATTTCAATGCGTTGTTGAACGCATTTTCATAAATGGCGTAGTTTCTACTTGTCAAATGTCAAAAAATGACAGCTTCAAAAGTGACATTTACCGAAATAGCGGGCTGTTCAAAATAACACCTCTTATTGGAAAGTAGGGTCTTTTAATAAAAAAAGTCGTGAACAAATATATTTGTATGCCTCAGATCTATCCTGAGACTAATATAAAAGACGTAAAGAAGACGGATCGCTTCGAACTAAAATTTAGATGATGATTATAAATGATTTTCTACAAACCTGGACTAAAAGTGGATAGTTATCCTTATCCCTTGGTTTTCCACCGTCCCTAAAAGACGGATATTCCCAATCAAGATCCAATCCATCGAAATGGTTCAGTCTTAAAAATTTAATGGCGTTTTTAGCGAATTCCTTTCGTCTTTCTGGATTCGCCACCATAGATGAAAATCTACTCGAACCCTCGTTCCATCCGCCGATCGCGAGCATGGTCTTCAAATTCTTGTTGTAAGTTTTCAATCCTGTGAATTTCGCGTAACCTCCTGGAACATTCGATAAAAAAATAACGTACAGGAATCGAACTAGGACTCATTGATGATTTCTTCTTCTTGAGGTTTCGAAAAGTGTTTATTTATCTTTGATCTTAACCTACGATTGAGGTTCGTGAAGTGGTGGTGGTCTAAGGAAGGCTGGACATTGAAGACGACTCCGATTAACAAGTTGGAGGTTTTCGAGATCTGGTTGTACCGCAGAATCCTTAGACGGTTCGATTAAAAAACTTTTATTAACAATAAATCAGAAATTATCTATTTATAACAAAGAAACAACGTTCTGCTTCTCGCTTATTATTATTAAAATAATTTCTGGTTGTTATTATCAAATTATTTATATAACAACGAAGTTGTTGCAAAAATTACGCGGTTTGTCGATATTCGAACCGCGTAATTTTCGAATCACTTAGAAAACGAGATTATTTTGCATATAATTGCGATTCAGAATTGTTAAATGTGGTAAATTGCGAGCTGTAGGGGAGATTGGGTATATTTCATTATAACGAAACGTTTCCCCGCAAAATTTTCAAAACACACAAATGTTTTGATGTGTCTGTGCGTTATCTACGCGGGTAATTTCTTTCTCGTTAATAAAAGCGAATTTAATCATTCATAAACAACATTATTCGCCTTTACATCTCATCCATTTCCATTCAGTCTTCCATCTACAGCTTTTACCATCGGATCGAAGCAATTGAACAAGGAAAAGAGATTATTACAATAGAAATCAAAATTGCTTCGACTGTAACGAGTTTTTAAAGACATTTCTGGTCCACCAAGAAAACCACATTCCAATAGTTTCTTCTTTCCATTTGCAATAATGATTTTTATTAATTGAGCCAATGAAACTTCGACGGTCCGCGGTCTGCGATTGCTCTGGCGTTTAAATCGGTCTTCTAGCTGCCTGCAGCGTAGCGTAGAGCGTAGAGCTGCTCTAAAAACACTCTGGTTACTGTTGTCTTCTCATCTCAGGCATTTGTAAAGAAGAATAGAAGAGTTAAAGGCGAAGAGTGAGATGTAACATAAAGAATAGCTTTTAACCACAAAAATGACACATAACCTCAAAAATTCAAATGGTTCTATACTGCATATTTACCTTTCTCTATATCTTGATACTTATCAAAAGGCTTGAGCGTGTTGTCTTTGGTAAATCCTCCAAACGCATATATAAGATGTGTGCACAAATAGGGGTTGATATTTTGGGGGCTGAATTTAGCGTCGCCCGGTCTGTACACTGACCAATTCGTATAATAGCAAACGACGCGCATCTCCTTTGAATCTGAAATTAAGAAAAATGTCATTAAAATAAGTAAATATTGAGCCGTTATTTGCGCACTGATGTCGTGACAGTGCGCCAACTCGTGATCGTGGTTGACACGAAGATTAGACAACTCGTTAGGGATATTTCACATTTCAAACGCATATTACATTTTGTAAGATATATAAGAAACTTGTTCCGTAAATTTATATTTTATTTGGTCAACCTAACCTATTTTAACTTAGCCACGGCTTCCCAAATAATAAAAATTCATTTCTTTTCCATTTTCCAACCTTACAAAGTGAATTAGACACTAAATTCCAGGTAATAATCTTATTGAATCAGTCACGAGTTGTATTATGTACTCTGGCTACCTTTTCGTCTACCTGAAATATCCATTTTAGTACCTGATAATGGAAAATTTCTAGGTTGCCATTTGTGGGGTATAGTATACTAGAATTGTGTGCTAGAACTTATTATAAACCAGATATGGGAGCATTTTTGACGCCTACCATAGTTTAAGCAAGTCTTGTAACCAAGGAAGGCCACTGCCTCTAGGAATGATCAAATAGTAGCTCTGATTGACAAGACCAGTTCAATGTCTGCTAGAAGTGCCTTAAAGTTGGGTCCCTAGGCCAGCTACTGTGGAATTTTTATAATTCGGCGAATTCGCGAGGCGCCTTTCACATTTTTTATAAATGGCGGAAGCGCCTTTTGATGTTTCCTTTTAGAACTTTCTATATATTATTTATTTATTTTTATATTATATTTATTTCAAATAATTTCAAGGAAAGTCCATTTATTTCGTTTATTTTTTTTTCTAGAACTTTCCAGAATTGTATTTAGGTATATAAATAATTTGTGTAAACGTAGTTAGTTAATTTTAAATAAATAATCGTAGCGAAAAGAATTAATAGGAGAAAGTAGTCGGAAAAATTTTTCAAGTGATATTTATAAGTAAATTATTGTAAGTTAAGTGTAAATAAATTGAGAACTAATAGAAAGAGTGTGAATAAATACGAAAAACGTTACAAGACTAAGGGAAAACGTGTCATATGAAAGTTTAAGAGTTCGAAGCATTGAATTCGAATGATTTTTGGGAATATACGCAAGATAAAAATTTATCTTTTGTAAACGGTAACAATATAAAAATCAGTGTTGCATTATCTTATTATACGCTTCATTAATGCACAAATTTTCTCGATACTCAAACAATTATTTGAATTATTGAAGGATAAAGCGACGTTTAATAAATTTTGATTTAGTGCGGTTGAATTTTCCAACATTTCTCCAAGTTTGACGGAAATAAAAGTTGACCACATGGTGATAATGCAGTCAAACGTGATTTGTGGTATACTCGCAGAATAATATTTATTATTTGCGGAAAAATAAAAAAGAATTCATTAGATACAACTATCATTTCAGTTGATCGATTTAAGAGAGTATCAAGTTACAGGAGTTGTTTTCACACCTGGAAACTCACACAATGGACTTAGAGCTATTAATTCGATTAAACACGGTGTTTAACATGCCTTTGTGGTGGATATTAACCCCAAATTTAAAAAAAGACCAATATGAACTAAGTTGAACTTACGCGAGGACAAGGTCGATAAAAAACCAAAATAACATTGATCATTTTGTTAAACATTTGAAAGTTATTTTAGATATTGTTACCATTAGTCTCAGGTAATCCAAATTATGTATTTAACATGTTTATACGTATTGAATTTGACCGTAAATTGTTATTTAGTTTGTAATTATGTACCCAGTGATCTAGAACAGTAACTCAAGGGGGCGAGGTGCGAACACAGTTTCCCCAGCAACTTCAAAAAGTTCAAACCGACGAAACAGTTCATGACGACCCACTATTATAACTATGAACTTTGGTAGTCACTGTGTGTTAGATCGAGACTGTAGGAAGGATGATTTAGTTATTTCCAAAAGCGAAAAGACGGTTACTCGGCATTCTACGTCTTTTTTTTTAATAGCAACACGATGCTTTTCAATGTCTTACAATAAGTCGTTGAATTTATTATCCCCACGAGGGGAAAAAATACCAAAAACACCCCATTTTGGACCTGAGAATGTTTCGGAACTATAACCTTCATTTTTCCTCCTCAAAAATTACTTTTGAATATTTGCTTCCCGATTTTTAACCTCAAAATTGACGAGTTTCTATTCTTAAGAAGAATTTTTGCCTCTTCAGCTATAACCTTCAATACATTTCCATCGAGTTATCTTGAACTAATTCCTAAATTATCAGTTTTTGTTAAATCGATTCAATCACTTCTTGATATTTTGTGTTTTACCTTCAGTCTCTGAAGACGATAACTTGGTTTTCGAAACGCGCATCAGACAGAGTGATTGTGAGTGTTGGTGTAGTGGTGGTGTAAACAGTGTATTCAGAATGAACAGTTCATAGCAAATGAAATATTTTACAAACAAGACACGTCAAAATGTCATTTTATTGAAATTCTCTTGAAGTTTATCAAAATTTTCGTTTCGAACTTTTAAAATAAAACGTTACTTCAAACTCTTATATGAATATAGTTATTTTGGTTAATATTGAGAATATTTTAATCGGCGAAGAACTCTGGACAGTAACAACCACAGAACTCACTCGTATCCCGAGGTTGATATGGGAGTCAGGATCATAGAAAAATAATTAAGCAAAACAACAGTTTGTTGCACGGAGTCTAGATTGTAGCCTGCGTGGTTTGTAGCAAGATAATTGAAGTGACATTAAAATTATTCGAGTTTATTAACGTAGTTGACGGTATAAAATGATTTAACTAGAAAAAATCTAGTGTATGAAGTACATAAGCGAAAAGGTTTGGCCAACAGCACATTTATCAACTCACGATTCAGCTTAAGATTAATTGTCTGCATGCCATTAAAATTATATACCGATTATACAAATATTCCAAGAATGGCCTTCGTTCTATTGACTCACAAATAATCGAGAGTTATTAAATATGTATAAAAACACTGGGCGACATAATTTTGAATGTACTATGGCCACCAAACAATAATATTTCAATGGAAAAAAATTGAAACATGTTTGTTTGTGACGTCTGAACGCAACCTAATATTGACATCTGACAACCAACTAAATGTATATCGATAGTCACAAATTGAATATATGAACGCAACCATAATATTTGACATTTGACATTTGACAACCAAATTTATGTAGTTTGATGAATCTTGAGTTTTGTCACAAATTTAATTTCTGAACGCAACCATAATATTTGACATTTGACAACCAAAAGTGATATTTATAAGTAAATTATTGTAAGTTAAGTGTAAATAAATTGAGAACGAATAGAAAGAGTGTGAATAAATACGAAAAACGTTACAAGACTAAGGGAAAACATGTCATATGAAAGTTTAAGAGTTGGAACCACTGAATTCGAATGATTTTTGGGAATCTACTCAAGATAAAAACTAGAATTTATCTTTTGTAAACGGTAACAATATAAAAATCAGTGTTGCATTATCTTATTATACGCTTCATTAATGCACAAATTTTCACGATACTCAAGCTATTATTTGAATTATTGAAGGATAAAGCGACGTTTAATAAATGTTGATTTAGTGCGGTCGAATTTTCCAACATTTCTCCAAGTTTGACGGAAATAAAAGTTGACCACATGGTGATAATGCAGTCAGACGTGATTGAAACATCATGTTTGTTTGTGACATCTGAACGCAACCTAATATTTGACATCTGACAACCAACTAAATGTATATCGATAGTCACAAATTTAATTTCTGAACACAACCATAATATTTGACATTTGACAACCAAATATATGTAGTTTGATGAATCTTGAGTTTTGTCAATAATTTATTTTCTATATGCAACCATAATATTTGACATTTGACATTTGACAACCAAATATATGTAGTTTGATGAATCTTGAGTTTTTTCACGAATTTAATTTCTGAACGCAACCATAATATTTGACATTTGACATTTGACAACCAAATATATGTAGTTTGATGAATCTTGAGTTTTTTCACGAATTTAATTTCTGAACGCAACCATAATATTTGACATTTGACATTTGACAACCAAATATATGTAGTTTGATGAATCTTGAGTTTTTTCACGAATTTAATTTTTGAACGCAACCATAATATTTGACATTTGACAACCAATTGATATTCTAGGGAATAAAAATAAAAAATATTGTTATTTTTACTTGCAAGGTGCATTTATCCAAAAAATTGTCAATTTCTCGATTTTAAACATTTACAATTTCCGATACGTCTGGTCTTTGCGATGACATTTCCTTGATAGCGATTTTCTATCAAGGAAATGTCGTGATGAAAAGTTTCGCCTTGTTCGTCACGTACAGCACCCAAAATCTCGGGGAAGAAATCCAGATGGAAATGCAGGATATGTATTTTTGAAGACATATAACATTCCAAAGCTTTGTATGAAATTAAAAGCAAATTGATTAAGTCTGTAATTTTTTCTAAGAATTTTTGGACATTCATAAAACATTTCCAAGCGACTTTTTCCAGATAATTCAGCTTTCCGTTACCCAAACAGTGTTTAACAGAGCTATTATCATATATTTCAAAATTTTAACTCAATTACAATGTTTCACTTACTCGTCAATGTCACCCATGTTGCCAATGAAACCAATAGAAATAACCATCGACAGATACCCGTCTGAAAATAGAAAAAAATAGTATTATTATTAATTCTGGCATGTAATATTAAATATTATATTATTTGAACAAGACTATTTACAAAAATGAGAAAGTCTTATTTCCTTGTGAGATCGGAAACTTTTCAGATAATCCTCGTACATCAATTCGAAGCTAATATAATTTTATTAGCAAACCAGCAAACAGACTGCAGAAATTGTATCTTGATGACAGTTTCAATATCGTATTATTTATCTAGTATGAATTTTTTTTTTTTCAAATTAACAACAGTCATTAATAATTTTTGTACAAATATTATTACGAATGCAATTATTTATATCAAAGTGATTATATTAATATTATTTTAAAAAATTGCCAAACTTTTGTGTTTTTAATAAATAGGTACATAAAATATTTTGATTAGACCATTTTTTGTGTTTCACAATCATTATAAATCTCATATATATACGTTGGTTTTGTAACCGAAAAATAATATAATATAATCTATAAAATAATTAAGTTTAGGAATGTTAATAGATATCATTAATTAAAATTTCCATAAACAAATAATACAATACTTATTCATGTTATATAGATTATAATAACATTATAATATCGGCTGATTCATCATCACAATAATCTTTGTTTATGATCCTAAATCCAAATTGCATAAAATTTATATACGTCAAGTTGTATTGTCAATGAAAAGAAATATTTCAAATTCTTTTACTAGGAGCTGGTTTTATATAAAGGAGAGATTACAAAGTGTTTAAAAAAGAAGAAGTAGGCCAAATTAGGTAAAGTAAGAAAACAGCTGATATACGTCAAACTGGCTGCCGTGGGGTAAACAATTGATTCTCTCGTATATACTAATGTTAGCTTTTCGTGGTTATTCAGGTAATAAGAGTTGTTTTTCATATATATATTTTTTTTGGTTCGTGGTGTTAAAAGGACTCCATAGATACTTTTTAGATCAGTTTCAGTGAAAGTAAAACAGCAAAAACTGAGTATTTTTATAGTTTTTTAATGCTTAAGCTTTCAAGCAATTTATAAAATTTAGAACACCTGTATTTATTTTGCGTATAATGGGAGTTTTTTAGACATTAATTTTCACTGATGTTTATCAAATATTAGTAGGTTGCAAAGTGATAACCTAGTGACAACTGAAAAGTACAAGGAAAGTTGCCTACGCTCAGCAAAACACTGCATGGTGGAAAAAACGACAAAGTCAAGTTTCCGAGAAGAACACAATAAAAAAGAAAGAATAAAATCTAAAATCGACCGAATAAGTTCACAAACCTCATAAAAAACAGCAAAATCATTTGTTTACTTCATTTTTATCTGGGAATCAGCGGATTTAGACAATTTGTTAGATTCAGAGATTAATCATTGCTTTTTTAGAATGAAAAATATATTCTTACAAATCAAATAAATTCAAAACTATTACTAAAACATATATCGTAAAGTTTTTGACAAGTGGAGATCATCACAACAATAAAAAAAGCATCGATTCGAGTGAAATCTTAAAGACCAATACACACTGAGCGACATAATCACCGTTTATTGGAAGTTTTTTATGTTTACTTCTTGTTTACGTAAATTTAAAAACAGTTTTAGTGCAATTAAGCATCACATGTATCTTCAGGTGACTTGTATCCATTCGTTTACAATTTACATAACGCAATTAGAAGTAAAATCAGTGGGTGCATATTTCCACACAGCTATTAACAATTTCATTGTTCGGTATTTATAGAAACCTTTTTGCATTATTCTGTAATATTGTTAAAACAATGGTTTCAATGTCCTGAGAAGCACTGGCCATTGTTTTAATATATTCAAGAATTTTTAATGTAATATTTACCTAGTTCGATATGTAAAACCGGACTTGAAGAAAAGTACTATTTAGTTGCATTATAAACCACTAAATACATTTTTTTTCCACTTATATTTTCGTGTAATTTCGAAATAAAAGTGTTGTTGGTGAATAAACAGAAATATATTACAGTTAGAGGCAAAAAACTAGCCGTTTAGTCATCTCTCAAAAAATTGTATGCTTATTCTAGCTTATCTAGAAAGTTATCGATCAAATAAAGGAACAAGATGATTTTTTCCATAATCATAAGTTTCTATTGTATATCAACTAGTTTTCAGCGAGTTTTTCAACCCTTTCTGATATAAATTTTATTCTTTTACTAAGTGTAATGCTTCTCTTATTAACTATAATTCAGTGGTCAACAAAAAAGAATTTGACTTATGTTGACCGATTCACTCATAAGCCCACATAAATGCAACGCCGCCATGTTGATTTAAAAATGATTTTTTTTGGGCCCCCACTTAATTGCATACACAAAAATTCATTCAAATCGATCCTACCGTTTGCTTGCAACATAAATAAATAACCTAGATACCGAATGCAGCGGCATCTGCCGGGCTGATTAGTGAATCTTAACCATCCAAACGCTTACAAAAAAATTCATTCAAATCGGTCTAGCCGCCTAGGAGGAGTTTATTGACATACACACGTACAGTAGAATTATATATTTAAAGATAATAATTAGTCCCACATGTTCAATAGCTAATTCCAATATATTTTTTTAAATAGTCAGCTCCAAAAATCAATTGTTATTACTCATATCAATCGTAGTTATTAAAAATGTTGTGAATTTTATTTTTCAATCATTAATATTATTAGCGCCATCTTGTGCAATCTATGTAGAAGGTATAATTGTTTCTACCGCCATCTATTGTTCAAATAATGAACAAGTTTCACAGTATTATGGAATAATAACTTTATAACCACTATAGTTGGTCAATTAATTTTTAATTGATTCATATATTGTCATCGGGAGTATACAAAATAGGAAGTTGATTGGACAACGTAGGTTATTTAAATCTTGATTACAAAATTATACAACATAAACAAATTTGGTAAAAAGAGAATTTGTTAAACGTTTAAGGTTCCCATTTTGTATTAAAATATATATATTTCGTTATAATAGCATCAAAGAAAAAAGCGTTGTAGTTGAAACCTGCGATGCCTTCTGTAATTTTCGAATGGATTCGATATCAAGGTTAGTATTAACATATTAATAGTATATTAACAAACCTACTATGTAATAATGAACAAATTCTGGGAGATTACCTTGAACCTACTGAATACATTTCATGAATTGCATTTTTCTTCATTTATAAATTAACGTTATGAGAAACTAATTGAAATCTTCCTTTCTAAATTCTATTGGATACGACAGTCAATATTATCGTTAATGACCTTCAACTTTCGAAGAAGACAATTTAAAAGTAATTTATCAACATTCTTTATTCGATGGAACCGATTTTTACGAGAAGGAAATTGTGTTTTTGTTATAGAATACTAATATTTGTTAATTTCTTGCATTTTCAACACGTAGACAAACTGTGTTGTATATTTAAACCCTACATATATAATTTTTAGGTTAGGTTCATAAAATTTTTACAAAATAATTTGCTTTATAGTTATTTCTATTTATTTACTAATATGTACATTGAAATAAATTGTGTACGTAACTGAAGTCATGAAGCAAATCCACTTTATTCGCTAAACAGTGTTAAAAATAGTTAATCACGATCTAATGTTTTTATGTCACCCGCTCAGAAGATTGTAAAATCCTTTCTTTCACCTTGAATGAAACATAAATATACATAGACATCCTGAGCTATGTACAATTAACGTTTACAGGCTGAACTAAACGAAGGTGTGTTACAATAAGTAAGATCAGGTAGAATAAATTGGAAAAAAAGTCAGTGAGAGTCTTCATTGTTAAACCCAACATCACTTTCATTGTGATGTTAATTTAATTTTAAATATCAATAGGCTTGGTAACAAAGAGAAAACATATTTATAATTATATTATCATTATTGTTCATTGTTGTATACGATTAATTAAACTTATCTCAATTAAGGATTCAATCACTTATTAGAAATACGAAGGCTCTGTTACCCCGAATTCCCTCTCCTAAATCCGATCCTGAATCACGAAGAGTCTTACACGATGCAATGCACTGAACAAAAATAAAGTCTCGTTGGATAATTGGGGATTAAAATCCAAAAAAGTTATTAATGGCGATTTTTAGAGGAATAAAACGCTACAATTGAATGTATAAACCTCATTTATTTTGAGTTCGAATGATTAAGTACAGCAACGTGTATTTTGTAATTAAAGTTTTTCTCAAATTAAAAATTAGATTTAAACGTCTAACTGTCATTTGTAACAAGTAAAAGTGAGTAAGTATGCCGTTGAGATTTTCATGAAATAGCTTTCATATCACTCGATTAGGAAGTAACGTTTGTGAGAACGATTTATTTACTAGGATATACTAAAAAGAAAGTTGCGTGAGTGTTCACATAGGTAGCTACACAAACGAACTTAATATTTTATAGAAACTAGAAAAAAATTTGAGGTTAACAAGAGTGATCAATACAAATACTATTTAAAGGTATGATTCGGTATTACCGAATATTGTTAATATTATATTTAATTTTATGCACAAATAATTGAAAATTAATATCAAACCAATAAATTAAATTACTAGTTGAAAGTTATTAAAATGATACCTACTCGTAGTTTATGCAGAAAAATTCCTTAATTTTGTGAGGTTATGAGCACAGAATACAGTCTCTATTGGTGGTATTGTTTTGTTTACAACATCATTGTACTTTGCTTATTGAAATATTCGCGTTATTGAGCTGATTTCAGCCGTGGTGTTTTATTTTTAAAACTGATACTAAAAAAATAGGGAAGCAATGTCTGAGAGTCAGTAATGTCTTTTAGAACACTGTTAGACAGTGTCAGGATGTCTCCACACCTTTGTAATTCATAATTATCATTAATTTACTGCATAAATAGAAAAATTATCATCAAAAAAGTTTAGTTTAATGTTAATTAAGTTTCAAACTTAAATTTTCACAAATTGAATATTTAAAATGACCTCCGCTGACCTCTACACAGCGAAACAATGTTTTTGAGAAAAAATTCTTAGACAACACTCTACGCGGATGTATCGACTGATTTTTTTTTGTTTGAGAAACTGGTTTGTTTTCTGGCCATAGTATTTCGGAGGGAACTCAAAGCAAAAAGTAAGTAAATAAGAGTGCAGTTACGAGGGAGGTTCAACAAGTTGTTTCGATTAGATGATGCCATAGTCGAGATCAGTCGGAAGGTTTTTGAGCTTTGAGCTCAAAACCATTGAATATGTGAATTAGGGGATGTTCTCCACAAAAGGAAGGTGACGGGGAACATCTGAGGTCATTTTACATCAGTAAAAAGCAATCGCTTGGTTTGTTAGACCATACATATAAATCAAAAATTTAACAGGTGAATGAATAATGACAGATAATTGACCTAAATTATTCTGCAACAACTGTACTTAAAATGTAATAAGATCTTGAATAATAACCGTTTGTCGATTCATAAAATAATGAGAGTATTACAAACGAAGCGAAGGTAATCTTGTCAACCGAAACGACTTTCATTTTCTAAATTACTCGATGTTAAATCATCATTGTTTTGCCGTTTTAGAGCGTTTAATTCAACAGGTTCACTCAAAATATAAATAAAAAGGCAGATCACAACACATATCGTTACATAATTGAACCGGTTGTAGGTAATTAAATCTATAAACTTGATAGAAAGCTACTGAAAGAGAATTGAATTTATATTCCAATATACAAATAAAAATATATCTTACACCTTTTGATATATTAATGCTTCTATATGTTTTTGATTTTAGGTCTCTTTTGATTTAAAATTAGTTTATTTTCATAATTTTGTAAAGACAGATGAAGTTTGACATTTGGATTTCTTTTAAATATGATATACGTCAAATTTTCATCTTTTTTCAAATAATTGTGAAATAAACTAATTTTAAATCGAATCACACTTAAAATCGAGAATATCGAGAAACATAAATTTGACGTTTCTTTAATTTCTTATTTCTTAGACCTTTTGATGTATTATTGTTTCTAAATGTTTTTGATTTTAGGTGTCTTTTGATTTAAAATTAGTTTATTTTCATAATTTTCTAAAGACAGTTGAAGTTTGACATTTCGACTTCTTTTAAATATGATTTACGTCAAATTTTCATCTGTCTTCAAATAATTGTGAAATAAACTAATTTTAAATGGAATCAGACTTAAAATCAAGAACATTGCGAAACATAAATTTGACGTTTCTTTAATTTCTTATTTCTCAGACCTTTCGATGTATTATTGCTTCTAAATGTTTTTGATTTTAGGTGTCTTTTGATTTAAAATTAGTTTATTTTCATAATTTTCTAAAGACAGATGAAGTTTGACATTTCGACTTCTTTTAAATATGATATACGTCAAATTTTCATCTGTCTTCAAATAATTGTGAAATAAACTAATTTTAAATGGAATCAGACTTAAAATCAAGAACATTGAGAAACATAAATTTGACGTTTCTTTAATTTCTTATTTCTCAGACCTTTCGATGTATTATTGCTTCTAAATGTTTTTGATTTTAGGTCTCTTTGGATTTAAAATCAGTTTATTTCATAATTTTCTAAAGACAGATGAAGTTTGACATTTCGACTTCTTTTAAATATGATATACGTCAAATTTTCATCTGTCTTCAAATAATTGTGAAATAAACTAATTTTAAATGGAATCAGACTTAAAATCAAGAACATTGAGAAACATAAATTTGACGTTTCTTTAATTTCTTATTTCTCAGACCTTTTGATGTATTATTGTTTCTAAATGTTTTTGATTTTAGGTGTCTTTTGATTTAAAATTAGTTTATTTTCATAATTTTCTAAAGACAGTTGAAGTTTGACATTTCGACTTCTTTTAAATATGATATACGTCAAATTTTCATCTGTCTTCAAATAATTGTGAAATAAACTAATTTTAAATGGAATCAGACTTAAAATCAAGAACATTGAGAAACATAAATTTGACGTTTCTTTAATTTCTTATTTCTCAGACCTTTCGATGTATTATTGTTTCTAAATGTTTTTGATTTTAGGTGTCTTTTGATTTAAAATTAGTTTATTTTCATAATTTTCTAAAGACAGTTGAAGTTTGACATTTCGACTTCTTTTAAATATGATTTACGTCAAATTTTCATCTGTCTTCAAATAATTGTGAAATAAACTAATTTTAAATGGAATCAGACTTAAAATCAAGAACATTGAGAAACATAAATTTGACGTTTCTTTAATTTCTTATTTCTCAGACCTTTCGATGTATTATTGTTTCTAAATGTTTTTGATTTTAGGTGTCTTTTGATTTAAAATTAGTTTATTTTCATAATTTTCTAAAGACAGTTGAAGTTTGACATTTCGACTTCTTTTAAATATGATTTACGTCAAATTTTCATCTGTCTTCAAATAATTGTGAAATAAACTAATTTTAAATGGAATCAGACTTAAAATCAAGAACATTGCGAAACATAAATTTGACGTTTCTTTAATTTCTTATTTCTCAGACCTTTCGATGTATTATTGCTTCTAAATGTTTTTGATTTTAGGTGTCTTTTGATTTAAAATTAGTTTATTTTCATAATTTTCTAAAGACAGATGAAGTTTGACATTTCGACTTCTTTTAAATATGATATACGTCAAATTTTCATCTGTCTTCAAATAATTGTGAAATAAACTAATTTTAAATGGAATCAGACTTAAAATCAAGAACATTGAGAAACATAAATTTGACGTTTCTTTAATTTCTTATTTCTCAGACCTTTCGATGTATTATTGCTTCTAAATGTTTTTGATTTTAGGTCTCTTTGGATTTAAAATCAGTTTATTTCATAATTTTCTAAAGACAGATGAAGTTTGACATTTCGACTTCTTTTAAATATGATATACGTCAAATTTTCATCTGTCTTCAAATAATTGTGAAATAAACTAATTTTAAATGGAATCAGACTTAAAATCAAGAACATTGAGAAACATAAATTTGACGTTTCTTTAATTTCTTATTTCTCAGACCTTTTGATGTATTATTGTTTCTAAATGTTTTTGATTTTAGGTGTCTTTTGATTTAAAATTAGTTTATTTTCATAATTTTCTAAAGACAGTTGAAGTTTGACATTTCGACTTCTTTTAAATATGATATACGTCAAATTTTCATCTGTCTTCAAATAATTGTGAAATAAACTAATTTTAAATGGAATCAGACTTAAAATCAAGAACATTGAGAAACATAAATTTGACGTTTCTTTAATTTCTTATTTCTCAGACCTTTTGATGTATTATTGTTTCTAAATGTTTTTGATTTTAGGTGTCTTTTGATTTAAAATTAGTTTATTTTCATAATTTTCTAAAGACAGTTGAAGTTTGACATTTCGACTTCTTTTAAATATGATTTACGTCAAATTTTCATCTGTCTTCAAATAATTGTGAAATAAACTAATTTTAAATGGAATCAGACTTAAAATCAAGAACATTGCGAAACATAAATTTGACGTTTCTTTAATTTCTTATTTCTCAGACCTTTCGATGTATTATTGCTTCTAAATGTTTTTGATTTTAGGTGTCTTTTGATTTAAAATTAGTTTATTTTCATAATTTTCTAAAGACAGATGAAGTTTGACATTTCGACTTCTTTTAAATATGATATACGTCAAATTTTCATCTGTCTTCAAATAATTGTGAAATAAACTAATTTTAAATGGAATCAGACTTAAAATCAAGAACATTGAGAAACATAAATTTGACGTTTCTTTAATTTCTTATTTCTCAGACCTTTCGATGTATTATTGCTTCTAAATGTTTTTGATTTTAGGTGTCTTTTGATTTAAAATTAGTTTATTTTCATAATTTTCTAAAGACAGATGAAGTTTGACATTTCGACTTCTTTTAAATATGATATACGTCAAATTTTCATCTGTCTTCAAATAATTGTGAAATAAACTAATTTTAAATGGAATCAGACTTAAAATCAAGAACATTGAGAAACATAAATTTGACGTTTCTTTAATTTCTTATTTCTCAGACCTTTCGATGTATTATTGCTTCTAAATGTTTTTGATTTTAGGTCTCTTTGGATTTAAAATCAGTTTATTTCATAATTTTCTAAAGACAGATGAAGTTTGACATTTCGACTTCTTTTAAATATGATATACGTCAAATTTTCATCTGTCTTCAAATAATTGTGAAATAAACTAATTTTAAATGGAATCAGACTTAAAATCAAGAACATTGAGAAACATAAATTTGACGTTTCTTTAATTTCTTATTTCTCAGACCTTTTGATGTATTATTGTTTCTAAATGTTTTTGATTTTAGGTGTCTTTTGATTTAAAATTAGTTTATTTTCATAATTTTCTAAAGACAGTTGAAGTTTGACATTTCGACTTCTTTTAAATATGATATACGTCAAATTTTCATCTGTCTTCAAATAATTGTGAAATAAACTAATTTTAAATGGAATCAGACTTAAAATCAAGAACATTGAGAAACATAAATTTGACGTTTCTTTAATTTCTTATTTCTCAGACCTTTCGATGTATTATTGTTTCTAAATGTTTTTGATTTTAGGTGTCTTTTGATTTAAAATTAGTTTATTTTCATAATTTTCTAAAGACAGTTGAAGTTTGACATTTCGACTTCTTTTAAATATGATTTACGTCAAATTTTCATCTGTCTTCAAATAATTGTGAAATAAACTAATTTTAAATGGAATCAGACTTAAAATCAAGAACATTGAGAAACATAAATTTGACGTTTCTTTAATTTCTTATTTCTCAGACCTTTCGATGTATTATTGTTTCTAAATGTTTTTGATTTTAGGTGTCTTTTGATTTAAAATTAGTTTATTTTCATAATTTTCTAAAGACAGTTGAAGTTTGACATTTCGACTTCTTTTAAATATGATTTACGTCAAATTTTCATCTGTCTTCAAATAATTGTGAAATAAACTAATTTTAAATGGAATCAGACTTAAAATCAAGAACATTGCGAAACATAAATTTGACGTTTCTTTAATTTCTTATTTCTCAGACCTTTCGATGTATTATTGCTTCTAAATGTTTTTGATTTTAGGTGTCTTTTGATTTAAAATTAGTTTATTTTCATAATTTTCTAAAGACAGATGAAGTTTGACATTTCGACTTCTTTTAAATATGATATACGTCAAATTTTCATCTGTCTTCAAATAATTGTGAAATAAACTAATTTTAAATGGAATCAGACTTAAAATCAAGAACATTGAGAAACATAAATTTGACGTTTCTTTAATTTCTTATTTCTCAGACCTTTCGATGTATTATTGCTTCTAAATGTTTTTGATTTTAGGTCTCTTTGGATTTAAAATCAGTTTATTTCATAATTTTCTAAAGACAGATGAAGTTTGACATTTCGACTTCTTTTAAATATGATATACGTCAAATTTTCATCTGTCTTCAAATAATTGTGAAATAAACTAATTTTAAATGGAATCAGACTTAAAATCAAGAACATTGAGAAACATAAATTTGACGTTTCTTTAATTTCTTATTTCTCAGACCTTTTGATGTATTATTGTTTCTAAATGTTTTTGATTTTAGGTGTCTTTTGATTTAAAATTAGTTTATTTTCATAATTTTCTAAAGACAGTTGAAGTTTGACATTTCGACTTCTTTTAAATATGATATACGTCAAATTTTCATCTGTCTTCAAATAATTGTGAAATAAACTAATTTTAAATGGAATCAGACTTAAAATCAAGAACATTGAGAAACATAAATTTGACGTTTCTTTAATTTCTTATTTCTCAGACCTTTCGATGTATTATTGTTTCTAAATGTTTTTGATTTTAGGTGTCTTTTGATTTAAAATTAGTTTATTTTCATAATTTTCTAAAGACAGTTGAAGTTTGACATTTCGACTTCTTTTAAATATGATTTACGTCAAATTTTCATCTGTCTTCAAATAATTGTGAAATAAACTAATTTTAAATGGAATCAGACTTAAAATCAAGAACATTGAGAAACATAAATTTGACGTTTCTTTAATTTCTTATTTCTCAGACCTTTCGATGTATTATTGTTTCTAAATGTTTTTGATTTTAGGTGTCTTTTGATTTAAAATTAGTTTATTTTCATAATTTTCTAAAGACAGTTGAAGTTTGACATTTCGACTTCTTTTAAATATGATTTACGTCAAATTTTCATCTGTCTTCAAATAATTGTGAAATAAACTAATTTTAAATGGAATCAGACTTAAAATCAAGAACATTGAGAAACATAAATTTGACGTTTCTTTAATTTCTTATTTCTCAGACCTTTCGATGTATTATTGCTTCTAAATGTTTTTGATTTTAGGTCTCTTTGGATTTAAAATCAGTTTATTTCATAATTTTCTAAAGACAGTTGAAGTTTGACATTTCGACTTCTTTTAAATATGATTTACGTCAAATTTTCATCTGTCTTCAAATAATTGTGAAATAAACTAATTTTAAATGGAATCAGACTTAAAATCAAGAACATTGCGAAACATAAATTTGACGTTTCTTTAATTTCTTATTTCTCAGACCTTTCGATGTATTATTGCTTCTAAATGTTTTTGATTTTAGGTGTCTTTTGATTTAAAATTAGTTTATTTTCATAATTTTCTAAAGACAGATGAAGTTTGACATTTCGACTTCTTTTAAATATGATATACGTCAAATTTTCATCTGTCTTCAAATAATTGTGAAATAAACTAATTTTAAATGGAATCAGACTTAAAATCAAGAACATTGAGAAACATAAATTTGACGTTTCTTTAATTTCTTATTTCTCAGACCTTTCGATGTATTATTGCTTCTAAATGTTTTTGATTTTAGGTCTCTTTGGATTTAAAATCAGTTTATTTCATAATTTTCTAAAGACAGATGAAGTTTGACATTTCGACTTCTTTTAAATATGATATACGTCAAATTTTCATCTGTCTTCAAATAATTGTGAAATAAACTAATTTTAAATGGAATCAGACTTAAAATCAAGAACATTGAGAAACATAAATTTGACGTTTCTTTAATTTCTTATTTCTCAGACCTTTTGATGTATTATTGTTTCTAAATGTTTTTGATTTTAGGTGTCTTTTGATTTAAAATTAGTTTATTTTCATAATTTTCTAAAGACAGTTGAAGTTTGACATTTCGACTTCTTTTAAATATGATTTACGTCAAATTTTCATCTGTCTTCAAATAATTGTGAAATAAACTAATTTTAAATGGAATCAGACTTAAAATCAAGAACATTGAGAAACATAAATTTGACGTTTCTTTAATTTCTTATTTCTCAGACCTTTCGATGTATTATTGTTTCTAAATGTTTTTGATTTTAGGTGTCTTTTGATTTAAAATTAGTTTATTTTCATAATTTTCTAAAGACAGTTGAAGTTTGACATTTCGACTTCTTTTAAATATGATTTACGTCAAATTTTCATCTTTTTTCAAATAATTGTGAAATAAACTAATTTTAAATCGAATCACACTTAAAATCGAGAATATCGAGAAACATAAATTTGACGTTTCTTTAATTTCTTATTTCTTAGACCTTTTGATGTATTATTGTTTCTAAATGTTTTTGATTTTAGGTGTCTTTTGATTTAAAATTAGTTTATTTTCATAATTTTCTAAAGACAGTTGAAGTTTGACATTTGGATTTCTTTTAAAGTTTGACGTTTCGACCTGTTGCTGTCTTCATCAAAATACGACTTGACATTAACAATTTCCTTTTTTATATTAATCAATAATTGATCTACATCATGAATACCGAATAAAAAATGAAATCAAAATTTGTTTTAACCTAAGAAAATTTGTACTACTCACTATATTATTAAATATTGGGGACGTACTGTATAGCGAATGCAAATTTAATTTTCATATAAAAATAGATCAATTTACTATTAATTAACGTGGGAAAATTTTAAATCTATGAAAATAACCGCGAAAATGTCGATCACAAGATTACTCGACAGCTATTTGTTATAGAGATCGAAGAATCTAGATTTTTTAGCGTCACCACTACGGTTCATAGCAGTTCATAGAAAACACAAAGCATTTGAAAAAAAAAATTATTATCCAACGTAATCTTTTAGCGCCATTCACTAAATCAGGCCAGGTACTTCTGGAACGAACCTCGTAAAAATGTCGTAAATTTATTTATAAACGAAGATGACTAATGCAAATTTTATTTTTTAATATTAATTTTTCCTTTTTTGTAAATTGTACCGCAAATCGGTTCAATTGCCGTTATTTAGAGGCGTAACGTGGGCAATGTTAAATCACCGAGACATCTTAGATTCCGTACGATAAATTTATTGTACCAGTCAAGCTTCGAAACCATTTTTACGTTAACGATGACGACATATTTAGTAACTTTCAAAGTCAATAAATTTACATATATAATAGACAGGGAAATTAAGTCTAGAAAGTTGGTAACACTGCACGATATTGTGAAACAACTACTTGTCATTGTTTGTTTACATTTAGCTTTATTTGTTTGATTTTGTATTCGTTTTCTTTTAACTATTCGCCAACGGTAAAACATTCGTGCCAGTAACGAAAAAAACATGCGATTTTCACTAACTGAGTAGCCGTTTTTTTTTTTTAAATCGTGACCTAATGTTTTTACTCAGTGTATTTTACAGATTGTAGTTAAACGTTTTCAAAAACTTTCGGCAGAGTCTTTTATCAAAATCAAGTTATTCAGTAGAAAACTTCTGGAACTCCATGCTACTGTATGTACTTTGAAAAGTGCTTCATAATATTCAATACAAAAATATACTCAAACTCGGTAATACATTCGATCAATCGATGAGCATTTCTTGCAGCTTTTTTGATTCAACTGCTTCGATATTTTCCAAAGCGTGCAGCATATCTATCAAGTGTTGATTCTGGGACATAACGCTCGAAGGGAAATTATAGCGGGGACAGACAAGCCCTTTTTGGGACGCGAAACCTTTCTGTGGTATCAGCTATCAGAACAATGGACTGGAAAAGAAGGTAGATAGGAGCAAAACCAATTATTGGGACAACCTACAGGGGCAGAGACCCCGGGAAAAGACAGAAAACAGCGACAGTCAAGTGGGATTATCAGAAATATCTTCTGATAAAATATATCGGGGGAATCACCTGTGGAAAGCCTTTGGTTTGCGACGACATAATTCACTAAATTGTCCTTTTTGGGACGCGAAACTTTTCTGTGGTATCAGCTAGAGAACAATGGACTGGAAAAGAAGGTAGATAGGAGCAAAACCAATTATTGGGACAAGCTACAGGGGCTGAGTCAGACAAAGAATCTCCTGGGAAACTATAACCGGAATAGATCTGCTGAATGTATCAACCTAAGTATGAACAATCTATCGGGGCCTCAACAAACACCCGAAGACACTAGACCTAGCAGACTTTGTGGCATTTTCTCGAAGTGTGGAACTCCAAACCACTACACGTATGAAATTGAAGACGAAGATCTCTGTCGAAAAAATTTCGACAAACTTTTTCGTTAGACAAACAATGTTAGCCGTTGTTTTTGGTATGGACGCTATCCCAACAAACATTTCATGTATGGAAGGAAAAGGAGCCGCCATTTTTGTTTGTCTTAGAATGTTCCAATTCCTAGATCGAAGATTGTTTGTCAGTGACTCCCCCTACCAAGTGTTTGGCTTGTTTCAGTGTATTTCGAAGTGGTTTTCCGGCGTAATTTTTGGACATAAACATTTCTTTATTGAAAATATTCAGTGGAGAAGTGTGTGCGTGGTTTTTCCGCAAAATGAGTAAAGATTTTTTACAAAAGTAAACCTTTATTGTGGGACCCTAATAATGATGATTATAACAACAAAATCGAAAGAAGAGATGCATCAGATGACATTGCAAAAGATTTAGGTGTAAATAATTAAAGATTGAAGCTTTTCTAATGCAAATTAGACGAGAGAAAAAGCTACTAGCAACAAATTGTAAGTCCGGGATGGGGGTCTCGATGGGGATTAACTTATTTTAATTTTTTGACAAATCAACACCCCGGGAAACGTTTTCCAGCGTTGTATCAGTCCAATTGGAAAATAGCGACAGTCAATTGGGATTATCAGAAACATCTTCTGATAAAATATATCGGGGGAATCACCTGTGGAAAGCCTTTGGTTTGCGACGACATAATTCACTAAATTGCCCTTTTTGGGACGCGAAACCTTTCTGTGGTATCAGCTATCAGAACAATGGACTGGAAAAGAAGGTAGATAGGAGCAAAACCAATTATTGGGACAACCTACAGGGGCAGAGACCCCGGGAAACGACAGAAAACAGCGACAGTCAAGTGGGATTATCAGAAACATCTTCTGATAAAATATATCGGGGGAATCACCTGTGGAAAGCCTTTGGTTTACAATTCACTAAATTCTTAATGTTTTTTTTTGAAATTTTGGGGTTTGTAGAAGCCCTTTGGGGTCCGAAATGTAGTAAATCGGAAAATTCGTAGAAACCAATTTTTATAGAAATCGTTATTTGTTCGTCGTAAACAAATATTGGCGAAATTTCTTAGTTACGAACATTGTTTAAACTTTAAACGAAAAGGCGTGTATCACATACCGAACTCAAGTATGTTAAATTACATTAAAACGAAAGTGAAGAAATTAGACGCTTTCACTAATATCAACTGTCCGATATTATTACATCACGTTAAGTTTATGCCGAATAATGCAATTTTAGATCTAAACCAGCACACCTGCTTCGATGTTTATGGAATTCGATTAAAATTCTTTCGAAATTAGACAAGTTAAACTAATCAGATCAGATGCAATACGTGAAAGATCTTACACTTCACGTATTCAATTATTGATTCCAAATACACGATTTGTGGCTTCCGTTCCAAAAGAACTGCGCCGTCTTGGCAGCCTAGAATGAATCAAACCAATTTCTGCATCGACCGGAACAAATGGTAGTCAGAAGGGGCAAGGCTGGACTATAAGACGGATGAGGTAAAACTTCCCATCCACTGTTTTCCAATTAGCAACTTGGAGCCGGTGGAAAATTATTGCCTCGTGCTTGATCGCATATTCCGGGCGTTTTTCGGCTACTACTCTCTTCAAACGGATTAATTGTGTCCGGTAGCGTTCTTTATTGATAGTTTCAGCAGTTTATAATACAGCACACCCTTCTGATTCCACCAAATAGAGTGCATTACCTTCGCGACATGCATATCCGGTTTTGCCGTTAATTTGGCTGGTTGGCAGGACTTCACATATGATTTTTTACACTTGAGGTTGTCGTAATGGATCCATTTTTCATCACCAGTAACAATCCGATGCAAAAATCGCTTCCTTTTGTGGCGTTCCACGACACGCGAAACCGCCTTTCGACGTCTATCGGCTTGAGTTCATGTGGAACCCAATTTCCTTTCTTTTCATTGATGAAATGGCTGCTTGAGTGACACCCAAAGATTCTGTGAGCTCTTCTTGTATTTGGCAACAATATTCATCCAGTAATGCTTCCAGTTCTTCATCTTCAAACTTTTAACGGACGTTCCAAGCCAAAATCACTATTTTTAAATCGTGCAAACCAAACTTCCACCAAAATACGATGACATTTTGAAGCATTTTTCTTCATATTAGAGTTATGAAGAAGAACTCCCCGTGAAAACTCTTTTTCGACATATTTGAGCGAAAAAAAAAGACAGTAGCTTTCCAACGCAAGTTTTCGTAATATTGGAACGTAGTAATATCATACAAGTCACGCCATCTTTTATCAAACCGTACGAATTAAGTTAAAGACCTAAAAAATTAATTTATTCCTATTCAAGTAACAACTTTTAGGATGAAAACGTATTTCTTTGAGTCCAGAATCTTCCAAAATCATTTTTTTAATATTATTTTGAGGTTATGATCATTGATTTTAATATTTTCGAAATCGTTTATGGATTATTTGAATTCTAAACTTGATAATCGTCGAAATACGTTTTTTGTGAGTTGTTTCGGTTCTATTATATCTCACGTAAAATCCCACTGTTTTTATACTTGAATTATTAACATACAAAAACATTGATGTAAATGTAAATGTCCGCCCATCTGTGAGTTAGTTGAATTTCTAATGGAGCGTGATGATTTACCTGCCATTAAATTACGATGAGACACGCTATAATCGTTACAATTGATTGATAGCAAACAGAATTAGAAGTCCCATCGCTTAGTACGGCAATAAGAAAATACTAAAAAAGTCCATCTATTTTAATAGCGGCAATTTCAAATTTATTTTCATCTCCAACTAACTGAACCCGGCGCACTTCGTACTGTCTCGATCGGTAAACGAAATACCTACACTTTTGTATAAAATAAACTTGAAACAAACAAAAGGAAACTGTATTTTTTGTTGTTTTGTGTAATAATCTAAGGTGACGGTTTTCCGACTGGGAAACTTCAAGTTGATTCCACAAACTTCCTTACGATTTATTTATTGTTATCACAAATGCCAGACGTACCTCAAATTGTAAACGTTTAAAATCGAAGGATTTATCGTTGGAATCATCGTTATACGACATCCTGTCCTTTGTATTTTCCCTTTATGATTGTTACCTCAATGATTGGGAACATAATACAATCCGAGGGGGCTAAATCTAGCGAATACGGTGCGTGAGACAACAATTCAAACTTTAATTCATAAAATTTTGACCATTAATGTGTTATTAGTTAAATGCTGTCGTTTTTAATGGATTTCTTCGTATTTTGTTGGGCTAATTCCCAATAAAGATGACCACGTTCGCTATTGATGACTACCAACGAAATACTGGACAACGTGGCGTCTCCAAACTAGAAACAAATGCCGTAACTACCGCCATCTCTAGCTCAAATCAGATATTCTCTTATATGGCTAAATTTTCGAAAAAAAAACATCCTCCGCTCTCTAAATACTGAGACTTTCGTCTATTGTAGTTTCTCCTTTCTGATTTATTTCCATTTGATCAGAAACGAATCATTATTTCAAAATTTGTTTCACCAATAAATACACGACTTTTCAAAACTTCATGTGTCACTAAATTTGACATTTGTTATTATTATGTCATAGCTTTAAATCTAGTAACTTTTCTAGTGATTTCTAGTTGGTTCAGGTTTCCTAAAATGGTTCTTCCAGTTTAAAAACAGGGAATAGCAAACAACGAAAAAAAACAATGACAATACATTGTGTGTCGAGGCTCTGTACCATAATTTATCATCTTGATTATCAGACGTACCTCAAATTGTAAACGTTTAAAATCGAAGGATTTATCGTTGGAATCATCGTTATAAGACATCCTGTCCTTGGTATTTTCCCTTTATGATTGTTACCTCAATAATTTGGAACATAATACAATCCGAGGGGGCTAAATCTGGCGAATACGGTGCGTGAGACAGCAATTCAAACTTCAATTCATAAAATTTTGGCCATTAATAACAGATGTTTTTTTCCACGTTCACTATTGATGACTTCCAACGAAATACTGGACAACGTGGCGTCTCCAAACTAGAAACAAATGCCGTAACTACCGCCATCTCTAGCTCAAATCAGATATTCTCTTATATGGCTAAATTTTCGAAAAAAAAACATCCTCCGCTCTCTAAATACTGAGACTTTCGTCTATTGTAGTTTCTCCTTTCTGATTTATTTCCATTTGATCAGAAACGAATCATTATTTCAAAATTTGTTTCACCAATAAATACACGACTTTTCAAAACTTCATGTGTCACTAAATTTGACATTTGTTATTATTATGTCATAGCTTTAAATCTAGTAACTTTTTTAGTGATTTCTAGTTGGTTCAGGTTTCCTAAAATGGTTCTTCCAGTTTAAAAACAGGGAATAGCAAACAACGAAAAAAAACAATGACAATACATTGTGTGTCGAGGCTCTGTACCATAATTTATCATCTTGATTATCAGACGTACCTCAAATTGTAAACGTTTAAAATCGAAGGATTTATCGTTGGAATCATCGTTATAAGACATCCTGTCCTTGGTATTTTCCCTTTATGATTGTTACCTCAATAATTTGGAACATAATACAATCCGAGGGGGCTAAATCTGGCGAATACGGTGCGTGAGACAGCAATTCAAACTTCAATTCATAAAATTTTGGCCATTAATAACAGATGTTTTTTTCCACGTTCACTATTGATGACTTCCAACGAAATACTGGACAACGTGGCGTCTCCAAACTAGAAACAAATGCCGTAACTACCGCCATCTCTAGCTCAAATCAGATACTATTCTCTTATATGGCTAAATTTTCGAAAAAAAAACATTCTCCGCTCTCTAAATACTGAGACTTTCGTCTATTGTAGTTTCTCCTTTCTGATTTATTTCCATTTGATCAGAAACGAATCATTATTTCAAAATTTGTTTCCCCAATAAATACACGACTTTTCAAAACTTCATGTGTCACTAAATTTGACATTTGTTATTATTATGTCATAGCTTTAAATCTAGTAACTTTTCTAGTGATTTCTAGTTGGTTCAGGTTTCCTAAAATGGTTCTTCCAGTTTAAAAACGAGAAAAAACAATAACAATACATTATCTTGATTGACGGTGATTTTCGGACAACCAACAATATCATCTACAAATAGTCCTTCGGATTAAGGTTAGAGATTACATTTGAAAAATAATTATGATTACCTAGGGAAGAAATGTTGGGTTAGAAAAGACAATCCTCGTTATAAATCTATACCTATAGATAATCTTCTTCCAGTTCTTCATCTTCTACCTCACAAACAACGAAAATAAAGTTTATTCGCCAATTTTCAAATAGTTTTCTCGTGAAAACTTGCAGCAAAACTTGTGTTTTCCCTGTTTTATCTAGCCAGGGATTTACCCAACAACTGGGTGCTCCGTTCTGTCTATTAGGCTCCAAAAGCAAGACAATATCAGATATTATCTACTGATGATAAAATTTGAGGTTAGAAAATTTGTTTACATTTCTTTTATTTATTAATTAGTGCCAGCTACGATGCAAACAGGCTCATATGATTTGGAAATTAAATAAATAAAAAAACCGTCGTAATGTAACGTTTAATTACTTGGTAATAATCATACTGTCGCCTAGCAAATGAAGGATGAAACAATTAAAACGTTATTAGAATTGAAACTGTGTCGGTGATTCAAGTAGTGTCGAAATCGGGTAGTTAGCTAACGGTATTAACAACATATAAGACATAAAAGAACGTGGTTGGCGGCACCACAACACCACACTATACTTTTATCGCGTTTACGTTACAGTTTTTTGTACTATGTGACAAAAACGATGAAAGAATGTGGTTTCTCAAGACAGTACAGTGTAGAAATTTGCAATCTTATATCTATACTGAACGTCCGAAAAATTCGAAAGTTTTAGTGGTATTTTCGTATCAAGATTTATTTATTATTTATATAAAATTGTTAAATAGCAATATTATAAATTGCAAAACAAGTTATAATGTGTATTTTACTTACATATTTATATAGAATGGCATTTTTTATAAAGTATTTGTCTGCCTTATTCAAGAGAGGCTCCATACTGTCTTATATTCTTTAGCTTTTTCAGTTTTTACATGTTTTTCACTCACATTCTTTCAAAATCAACCCCCACCTCATCTAACAATCCCGAATTTGATCTTTCTTATACAGGATGTCCCACGACGAGTTAAAACTATCTGTACATGACAAAATACTGATAGTGAAATCATGAAAATTCCTACGTTTGGGTTTTCGGATACGATCTTTTTAACTAAAATATTTTCAAAGATGGCCGACTTCCGGTTCTACCGGAAGTCGACAGTAACTTTGTTATTTCAAATAAAACACCCTATATATTAATACATTTTTGAAATTAACTTAATATTTTAGTATACTTTTATCTAAAAACTTTTTTCGAAAAATGTATGCTTTTCGAGTTATTAATTATTTTGAAAAAAATTTAAGAGGTTGCAGACTCTTATAAATTATTTTTTTACGAGAATACCCTCAAAGATATGGAAATAGTTTCTGTTCAGTTCTTTTCAGCAAGGTCGGACGTATTTGAATCTATTTTGAAAAATTTTTGATTTTATACAGGATGTGTATAAAAAGTGTTCAAAGTTTAACTTCATAAATATCAAATTTCTTAATTTTTTTAAATAGAACCACCCGGTTTTTTCTATTTTAACGCATTGAGAGGTAAAAAATAAGGCACATTCATAAATACTTTCCTATACCTAAACCTTACCGTTATCCAGATATCGAATGTTTGTTAAGGTTAAAGTTTGAACACTTTTTATACTCACCCTGTATAAAATGAAAAATTTTTCAACGTAGACTCAAATAAGTCTGACCTTGCTGAAACCAACCGAACACAAACCATTTTCATATCTTTAAGGGTATAATCGTAAAAAAATAATTTATAAGGGTCTGCAACCTCTTAAATTTTTTACAAAAAAATTAATATCTCAAAAAGTATGCATTTTACAAAAAAAGTTTTCAGACAAAAGTATACTAAAATTTTAAGTTAATTTCAAAAATGTATTTATATATAGGGTGTTTTATTTGAAATAACACAGTTACAGTCGACTTCCGGTAGAACCGGAAGTCGACCATCTTTGAAAATATTTTAGTTAAAAAGATCGTATCCGAAAACCCAAACGTAGAAATTTTCATGATTTTACCATAAGTATTTTGTCATATAGAGATAGTTTTAACTCGTCGTATGACACCCTGTTTATGTCCTTGCCATCTTACTCTTTATTTTTAATATTTACCACATCACCAACTCCAACACTTCTTCTATTTGTTCTTCTTTTATTAATTTTTGCATTTCTTTCCATTCCCAGCATTATTTCGTGGTCTCTGTAGCATAAGTTATAGTGGGACTTATTTTGCTCCTAGTATTTCAAAATCTATTTCCATTTTTATTATTTCATTCTTTATTCGTCACTTGTATCTTCCCTTTTACTTCTTCTGCTCACGTATTCGAATTTTTTCATTTCAAACCCACTTCTTCCAATTTACACGTTGTTTCTTCTTTCTTCTTGCCCATCTGATAAAACCCTGCCTGGTCAACCGGTTCGCCAGCCAATTGGCCGCAGCTATTCCCTATTTTATATGTTGTAATTGCACAAAGACATGCTGTGTGAAACCGGCTGCGATTCCACCAATCAGGAATCAACAGAATTGCCAACTTAAATTCAAATCAGTCCTAGTTTAAAAACAGGCCGAATTCTCTGGACTATAAGTTTAAATAGTTTCTTATATTGATATTAATTTGAATATTATGTTGAAGGAAATGATAAAAACTGTGTCGCGCGCATAGGAAAGAAAGCTAAACGTTACTCAAGTCCGTTAAATATTAATAATTATTGCACACTTATATGTCAGCGGTTCCGTCATTATTTTATCATGTTATGGGGTTTACATAACGACAAGGACGTGCATACTCGACAGGCCGATGGCGAACAGAGTTTTTAGAACCTTGCCGTGTTGTCTAATCGTCAGAATAGTAAAGGAATGTAGGAAAACGTGAAATTATATAACATACGGCTAACAAAAATGAAATTAATCAGCTACATTACATTATCGGTGAATAAAAATATTAGATTGTTGTTGAAATGTGGTCTCAAATGGTCTAAACACATTTCTTATTGTTTAATAAAGGAAAATCGTATGTATTGAAAGGACTAACCGGTCCTATAAAGAGGACAAACAACTTCATTGAACCAGTCTGTTATTTATCAAACACCGATCGTTTGATTTCAATTTTCGACCTTTATAAAATATTTATGTTTCTAAATAAATTATCCTTGAACGCAACTAGTCCTTGGAATATAGAGAGAAGTTTTAACTTTAAAGAATTTAAAAACCAGAAGTACAATTACTATAAGAAAGATGAGACAAAAGGAGAATACAAAGAAAGCAAGAAATAAGACCGAGTCAACGAACTGGGAGTAAAAAAGACATCTAAGAATGGAAATAGATTAAAAAGAAGATGAGAAACACCGTTAAAAATGAAGGAGATGACAGAGAAAGCAAGAAATAAGACAAATCAAGGAACTGGGAGTAAACAAGACATCTAAGAATGGAAATAGATTAAAAAGAAGACGGGAAACACTGTTAAAAATGAAGGAGAAGACAAAGAAAGCAAGAAATAAGACAAATCAAGGAACTGGGAGTAAACAAGACATCTAAGAAAGAAAATAGATTAAAAAGATGAGAAACACTGTTAAAAATGAAAGAGAAGACAAAGAAGGCAAGAAATAAGACAAATCAAGGAACTGGGAGTAAAAAAGACATCTAAGAATGGAAATAGATTAAAAAGAAGACGGGAAACACTGTTAAAAATGAAGGAGAAGACAAAGAAAGCAAGAAATAAGACAAATCAAGGAACTGGGAGTAAAAAAGACATCTAAGAATGGAAATAGATTAAAAAGAAGATGAGAAACACCGTTAAAAATGAAGGAGAAGACAAAGAAAGCAAGAAATAAGACAAATCAAGGAACTGGGAGTAAACAAGACATCTAAGAATAGATATAGATTAACAAGAAGACGGGAAAAACCGTTAAAAATGAAAGAGAAGACAAAGAAAGCAATAAATAAGATCGAGTCAACGAACTGGGAGTAAAAAAGACATCTAACAATGGAAATAGATTAACAAGAAGATGAGAAACACCGTTAAAAATGAAGGAGAAGACAAAGAAAGCAAGAAATAAGACAAATCAAGGAACTGGGAGTAAACAAGACATCTAAGAAAGAAAATAGATTAAAAAGAAGATGAGAAACACTGTTAAAAATGAAAGAGAAGACAAAGAAAGCAAGAAATAAGACAAATCAAGGAACTGGGAGTAAAAAAGACATCTAAGAATGGAAATAGATTAAAAAGAAGATGAGAAACACTGTTAAAAATGAAAGAGAAGACAAAGAAAGCAAGAAATAAGACAAATCAAGGAACTGGGAGTAAACAAGACATCTAAGAAAGAAAATAGATTAAAAAGAAGACGGGAAACACTGTTAAAAATGAAGGAGAAAACAAAGAAAGCAAGAAATAAGACAAATCAAGGAACTGGGAGTAAAAAAGACATCTAAGAATGGAAATAGATTAAAAAGAAGACGGGAAACACTGTTAAAAAAGGAAGGAGAAAACAAAGAAAGCAAGAAATAAGACAAATCAAGGAACTGGGAGTAAACAAGACATCTAAGAATGGAAATAGATTAAAAAGAAGACGGGAAACACTGTTAAAAATGAAGGAGAAAACAAAGAAAGCAAGAAATAAGACAAATCAAGGAACTGGGAGTAAACAAGACATCTAAGAATGGAAATAGATTAAAAAGAAGACGGGAAACACCGTTAAAAATGAAGGAGATGACAGAGAAAGCAAGAAGTAAGACAAATCAAGGAACTGGGAGTAAACAAGACATCTAAGAATGGAAATAGATTAAAAAGATGAGAAACACTGTTAAAAATGAAAGAGAAGACAAAGAAGGCAAGAAATAAGACAAATCAAGGAACTGGGAGTAAAAAAGACATCTAAGAATGGAAATAGATTAAAAAGAAGACGGGAAACACTGTTAAAAATGAAGGAGATGACAGAGAAAGCAAGAAGTAAGACAAATCAAGCATCTGGGAGTACACAAAACACCTAAGAATGGAAATAGATTAAAAAGAATACGGGAAACACCGTTAAAGATAAAGTAATAAGCTACAGGTCGCGTTAAAGTTATATTTTTTAAGAATACTGTGAAACTTCAAAAATATCCTTCAGGACGCGTACGAAACAGCAGTTTGCAAATCTACTGTTCGGTAGATCAGCTACAGAATCCAAGTTTACTATGTTCCAATAATATTTTGGGTAAGTATTTATTTTGAAGAGCGCACTGATCGCAAACAATATGTTGTATATTAGATTTGTAATAGTTTCCTGTTAATGCGAGGTAATGCACACGATAAAACTGAATTGTTCACGATCATCAGCTCAAAAATGATCTGAAGCCGATTTAGAGTGTTTTGGCTATGGAACTTCGTTAGTAAAATGGCAGATTTTGTGATATGTGAAACTATTTGAAACTATGGAGTCGAATTAACCAAGATCGTCGTGTAAGCAGCTCCTTGCCCTACCAAGGTATTTAATGGACAGCTGGGGTAAAAACTTGCAATTCAAACGGAGAAATATCCACGAAAATTACCGGAGATAAGATCGAAGACACGCACAGATAGTCCAGACCTTGCACCGTCTGAAATTTATTAGGACTAACATCAACCAATAAAGAATCGACTTTAGAACTTTCAAATATTACATTTGATCTATTTTTTTTTATTTTTTCAGTATCAGTATCAATCAAATAATTGAAAAAATTCCAAATTCTAAACCATCAACTTTGATTAGTGTGTTTTTCGTTGATCATTTATCTTCTTCTGTACTTTCAAAAGTCATATACCCAACTGTCACTTTTTCGATTGTTATAGGTTATGAATATTTCGTTATTGATTGTTTATATCACCGTTTGTCACTTTGACAGTTATTTCTACACGAAAATATAAAACACCAAAATAGTATTAAAGAATTTTGAAAGGTTGGATATACCTAGATGACTTTATTCGTAAAAATTCATGTTCAATGAAATTTATACCGTTTATTTTCCTTTTAATCTTCCAACAGAATAAAACTGATGATTTGAATTGTAGTAAGGCTTGTGTAACATGAAGGTAAGCACCACCACCAACTCAATAAAACCTTAATTTTTAGGGATATTTTATGAAAAATAGTTTTTTTTTTAAATTTACTTCGATGAATGTTGCGTAAATGTACTTCTTATATTCACTATAGATAAAAATATTTCATATCAACTTTACCAAGAAACTAAAAGCATTAACAGATAATTAAATTAATGAAAAAATAAAACAGAAGATGTGGAAATCTACGAAACGGAAAAGCAAAAACTAAACAGTAAAACGAAATCTCGAATCTCAAGGAAGTAGACCAAAAACTTTACAAAATGGAGTCAAATTATAATTAGTACATTCAGTATAAAAGGCACTAAGTTGATTTAGACGACAAAAAAGCCTTTAAGATCGTTTTTCTCAATAAAACAACTAAGACAAACTCTTCAGAGCTAGATTTGAACGTCGTAAAGAGAAATCAACAAAAAATAACTGCCAGAAATGAAAATCTAGAATCAAATAACTGAAGAAGTTGGTAATTATTTAGTTTAGGTCACACACGCCCGATTTCCTTGAAATTTTAGTATGTTATACAGTTTTTTATGCTGAAAAAGAAGATGTATATATATATTGGGCACGCAAAACATTCCTTCACATATTTTTCATGGTTTATAGTTGACCAACTTCAATTATAATCAGTTACGACTAAAGTAATGACACAAATCAATATCTAACAATAATCATTTATTTACTCGTACAAATATTAGATTTTATTTTTCCATAACGAGGTATGTTATCACGAATAGTAACTCAATATTTTGAGTACGAGCCTAACCTAACCTAACCTAACCTAACCTAACCTATCCTAACTTAACCTAACCTAACTTAACCTATCTTAATTTTCAACTTGGAAAAAGTATGTGAAGGAATAATTTCCGTGACCAACATATATACATCTTCTTTTTCAGCATAAAAAACTGTATAACATACTAAAATTTCAAGGAAATCGGGCGTGTGTGAACCAAACTAAATAATTACCAAGAAGTTTTTGTATACGATGTAGTTTGGATAGAGGAGGGATTGTAGGAGAATAGAATCATAAAAAGATGTAATGGAAGAAGGAGGAGAGAGAATCAGCGTTACTAATAGTAAATCAAAATATAAAAACTAAAAATTTTGTGGATAATTCATGTGGAAGCAAAAAAACCCCGAAGTAGAAAAAAATGATAATAAAAAAAATACGGAATGAAAATTTGAAGACGTGACGATATTTTTTTAAAAAACATAGATACGAATATATCGTTTCTCAATCGATTGTGTATACAGGACGTTTACAAAAAATACAAGAAGCGAAAACGAAATGATTGTATGAAAAGGAAAAATAAAAGAAATCTTTAAATTTTTCAAAATAACATCATGGGGCATGTTAAAAAACGTGATAATAAGAAGCGAAGAGAATGTATATAAAGCACAAATATAAATAAGAATACGAAGACTAAGGAAAACACGGGTTAAAGTATCTAAATATAAAAAAAAAGGGAAAAAATTTGGGAAGGGTTAAATGTAAACCCTATATGTGATAATCCACGTGATCTGTCGTCTTTGAAGCGAAAATACAAACAGAAAGAAAAAATACAAAATTGGAATATAACATTGGGTGAAATTATACGAGGAAGAGACGAAAACGTCAACGACAAAACAGAAGATAATGATAAAAGTTTATATACCGACAATTAGGGTATAAGTACGAACTCAATTGCTAAATCAGAATAGAAAGGGAAAATGTGAGTGAGAAATTGTCTTTAGAGTGCTCTAAACTTCTCGTCGCTTTTCGAAATTACTATTTCTCGAATTTAATATCAAACAGATGGAATTTTTTGAAATTGTTATTACAGGGTTTTCCAATAAGAGGTGTTTTTTCGAATAGCCCGCTATTTCGGTAAATGTCACTTTTGAAGCTGTCATTTTTTGACGTTTGACAAGTCGAAACTACGCCATTAATGAAAATGGAACGATACACGCTTGAACGACGCGTTGAAATTATTAAAATTCACTATAAAAACGGTGAAAGTTTGGCAGAGACGGTTCGTAAAACTAAAACATTTTTGGGTCGACGCAATACAGAAATTGGTGTAAAAATTTGAGCTGTTGGGACAAGTTAGTGATGTGAAGATTAAAACCCGTGCACGTCGCTCAAGAACAACTGAGAATATTGCTGCTGTAGCCCAAAGTGTTGAAGAAAACCCAGGTTTGTCCATTCCTCGTCGTTTTTTGGAATTAACCATTCCACAAACGTCACTACACCGTATTTTGCATAAAGCTTAAGGGCTTAAGGCCTATAAAGTTCAGTTAACACAAAAACTCAAGCCTGCCGATCATCAACAACGTCGTTTCTTCGCTGATTTGTTCCTTGAAATGCATGAAAATCATCTTAACTGATGAGGCCCGTTTCCACCTTGGTGGTTACATCAAGAAACAAAATTGTCGAATCTGGAGCTAGGAAAACCCGAGAGTTATTGTTGAAAATCGTCTCCGTCCTCAACGCGTGACTGTTTGGTGCGGTTTATGTTCTGACGGTGTCATTGGACCTTACTTTTTCGAAAATGAGGCTGGAGCAACAGTTACGGTAAATGGATTGCGCTATCGAGAGATGATTAATGATTTTTTATGGCCGGAATTGGATCGTATTGGTTTGGACAACGTTTACTTTCGACAAGACGGCGCTAAGTGCCACACAAGCAACGAAACCATCGATCTTTTACGGGAAAAATCTCTCGAAGAGGTCATCACAATTGGCCACCGAGATCTTGTGATTTAACACCATGCGACTTTTTCCTTTGGGGCCAACAAAGAAAGATAAGGTCTACGCCAACAGTCCAGCATCGATTCAAGACCTCAAAGATGGAATTCGTGAGGCTATCGAGGACATAGGGCAGCCGCTTTGCAATTTGGTTACGGAAAATTTCATGAAAAGGATTCGGTCCTGTAAGCGCAGTCGTGGCGGCCATTTGGCTGATGTTGTAATAAAATAAACATCCGATCATTTAGCTCAAAAAATGGCATTTTTCCTTAAATATCAAAATAACACGTCTTATTGGAAAACCCGCTATAATGTTCTAACAGAGATCATTGTTTCGGGATTCTGCAGTTCCGAAACATTTGCCCATAATCTTTATTCTGTTATCTGAAAAGTTTACGAATTCAAGCGCAGATCAAGGTCATCGTCATTATTCTCGTTTTCCGGTTCACTGGAGCTCGTCGGTAACTTCCAAGTGGACGACGGAATCTTGCGCTATCCACTCTTCGATGTCTGAGTAGTTTGCTTACTGAAAACCGGGAATTTCTCTCACTATTTGACGTAGGGGTCCTTGGTTAGAAGCTACGATTCGCAGTCACGTTTTCCATTAAAAATACTGAAGAATTTCCTTCAAAAAGTGCTTGTAGAGATTTGTTACTAAATTTGCTGCAACGCGACTTTATTAAAAACCATATTTTGTCAATTTTATTAGTGAATTTTGATTGCTCAAAGCACAAAATCTGTTTGGTGCTACGATATTGCGTTATCGTCGTAGAAACGTGCCAGTAGATGTGCCCTGGGTAGCGCAGATCAAGGTCATCGTCATTTTTATCGTTCTCCGGTTCACTGGAGCTCGTCGGTGACCTCCAAGTGGACGACGGAATCTTGCGCTATCCACTCTTCGATGTCTGAGTAATTTGCTTACTGAAAACCGGGAATTTTTCTCACTATTTGACGTAGGGGTCCTTGGTTAGAAGCTACGACTGGTAGTCACGTTTTCCATTAAAAATACTGAAGAATCTTCTTCAAGAAGTATAGGGTGGAATTTGTTACTGTAGACTGGAGAATTTGCTGTAATAGAACAGAAATATTTGGTTACGATCTACCTTATGTACATCCTAGAGTCATTTTCTTGAAGTTTTCCATTAAATTAGGTGAAAAATCCGAACCGGCCGCGGTCCAAGGGATTAGAACGTGGCGTTTCTTCTTCGTTTGGTCGGAAACTTTCGAAACACGACCCTTTAATATTTCAAATAGAAAAACAAAAAGTATTGAAGTATATTTTTTATAGTTTCAGCTACCGTGAGAATTTGCTCCACGAAAAGCAATTAGCTAATAAAACGATGTTTAAACGTAATTCAAGAAGACATGTCGTCGTATCGGGCCCGAAGAATATACATAAAATGCACAGCGCCACTAAATCGGGAATTAAAAAAACATTTTTGAATTATGGACACGATTGTACGTTAGAAGGAATATCGGACGATTACGATATCGAATACGCCCCCGGAGATTCACTTTTGGCTCGATTTAGACGATGGTTGGTCAGAATGAGAGTCGTTTCCGAAACGAGCAAATTGTACACCCACCATTTGAGAAGTTTCGGCGCCATTTCGGCGGAAAGAAGAAGACAATTGAAGTTTTATCCTTACGCCATACACCCGTTTAGTTTAGGCAGAATCGTTTGGGCTGGAATTATGATGGTGGTTATATTGTATCAGTTCGTAATAACTTCGTTTTTGTACATTTTATTCGATTTTCGAGATCCCAATTTTTCTTTCGATCCCATTTTGAATATATTCCGGTTGTTTTTCGATTCTTTTCTAATACTGAACGTATTGATGAACTTTTTTACGGGTTTCTACGACGAACCGATGCAAAAGGTCATGTTGGATTTCCCGTCAATTTTTAAACATTATTTAAGGACCAATCTCATCCCCGACGTACTGTCTTCCTTTCCGACGTACGTCGATATTTTTTATAAAATGAATACCAAACAGATGGCCATCATTTTGTGGTTGACTATCTTCAGGTTTTTATTGATAAGGACATTTACGGCGTATTCGAAAATATTAGCCAACTATTTTCAAATTAATCATTTTAATTATATGACCGCGATGGTAATAGTGTATACGATTTTGTTTTGGCACGTGATGTGTTGCGTTATTGAATTCATAAGATCGAATATTGTCTATTACAATAGATTCGAAGCGTTCTACGATACCTCCGAAACGGGTTATCACCTCAACGACGTAGTCTGGATAAAATACATAAATTCGCTGCATCACAAATCCCTATTACTTTACAATTCGGGATACGGCAAAACAATACCGAAAACCGAATTAGAAATTATATTGATTTATTTCGTATGGTACGGATCCAGTTTGTTCTGTATATATATTTTAGCGATGATCATGGAGATTAATACCGGCAAAACGTCTTCGGCTTTGAAATACGACGCCATGGAAAGGCAGCTCAAGGAATACATGAGACACAAACAATTACCGACGCAGATGCGCGCCAGAATTTTAACTTATTACGAATTCAAATTCCAAAAGAAATATTTTAGAGAAAACGAAATTTTATCGACGATATCCGAACAACTGCGGCAAGAAATGAATATGCACGCTTGCAAAAAGTTGGTGGAGAACGTGACGTTTTTCAGAAATTTGCCTTTAAATTTATTAGTAAGAATAATTTCGTGTTTGAAAATAGAAGTGTTCCTCGTAAACGACGTTATAATAAGAGCGAATACGCCGGGCGTTAGTATGTATTTCATATCGACCGGTACCGTGGCGATATACACGAAATCCGGAAAGGAGGTTTGTCATCTCGAAGACGGCGCCCATTTCGGGGAAATAGCGTTGCTGATCAAAAATACGTTTCGGATAGCTTCCGTGGTAGCGGTGGAAGTTTCCGAAATATACAGGCTGGATCAGAAGGATTTCGTTAAGGCGATCAATCCGTATCCAGATCTGTTGGCCAATATTCAACATATAGCCGAAGAACGGATGGAAGTTACCTCGATGTTGGACGAGTATAATAAAAGAGAAATTACCAGCCAAAGAAGAGACCTTCTTTAATTAAGTATCAAATCGTATTTTATTTGAGTGTAGAAAAAAATATATTTACGTGGTAAATTAAATTGATATCAATAATTTTTTATTTTTTTTTTTTTGGTAATAAGTGTCTTTCAATAATTTGACAGCTGGGATGATACACGACGAACGGTTACGAACAATGTTACCAACTATCAAAAACTTATTTCCCTAAAGTTCCAATCAATAAACCCTGAAATATGATCGCAATTATTTGGGAATTCCCCTTAAAAAGTTTTGTTATTGATAAAATAAGTTTAAATGAATATTATATTAAAAATTTTGAAATATCATTTAAAGAATAATAAATTTCAAACAATCGATAAATAATTTCATTCAATAACATCAATTTTTCAAATTTTTTATTCGTAAATTATCGAAAACTTTCTGCAGATTCTGATTTTTTAAAATCATACATATTACATTAAATAATTTAAAACAAAAAAAATAAATATTTGAAATTATAAAAATCCCATAAAAACATCACATTACCCCCTAAATTTGAGGAAAAACTCTTAAGTTGGAAACCCTACGGTGATTAGACAGTTAAATACAATGTTACCAACTATCAAAAACTTATTTCCCTAAGCTCCAATCAGTAAACCCTGAAATGGCCACAATTATTTGAAAATTCCCTTTAAAAAGTTTCGTTATTAATAGAATAAAAGATTAAATAAGTTTAAATGAATATTATATTAAAAATTTTGAAATATCATTTAAAGAATAATAAATTTCAAACAATCGATAAATAATTTCATTCAGTAACATCATTTTTTTCAAATTCTTTATTCGTAAATTATCGAAAACTGTCTTCAGATTTTTATTTTTTAAATCATACTTTTAAAATCATACATATTATATTAAATAATTTAAAACAAAAAAAATAAATATTTGAAGTTATAAAAATCCCCTAAAAACATCACATTTCCCCCTAAATTTGAGGAAAAACTCTTAAGTTGGAAACCCTACGGTGATTAGACAGTTAAATACAATGTTACCAACTATCAAAAACTTATTTCCCTAAGCTCCAATCAATAAACCCTGAAATGGCCACAATTATTTGAAAATTCCCTTTAAAAAGTTTCGTTATTAATAGAATAAAAGATTAAATAAGTTTAAATGAATATTATATTAAAAATTTTGAAATATCATTTAAAGAATAATAAATTTAAAACAATCGATAAATAATTTCATTCAGTAACATCATTTTTTTCAAATTCTTTATTCGTAAATTATCGAAAACTGTCTTCAGATTTTTATTTTTTAAATCATACTTTTAAAATCATACATATTATATTAAATAATTTAAAACAAAAAAAATAAATATTTGAAGTTATAAAAATCCCCTAAAAACATCACAAGTCCCCCTAAATTTGAGGAAAAACTCTTAAGTTGGAAACCCTACGGTGATTAGACAGTTAAATACAATGTTACCAACTATCAAAAACTTATTTCCCTAAGCTCCAATCAATAAACCCTGAAATTCTCGCAATTATTTGAAAATTCCCTTTAAAAAGTTTCGTTATTGATAAAATAAAAGATTAAATAAGTTTAAATGAATATTATATTAAAAATTTTGAAATATCATTTAAAGAATAATAAATTTCAAACAATCGATAAATAATTTCATTCAGTAACATCATTTTTTTCAAATTCTTTATTCGTAAATTATCGAAAACTGTCTTCAGATTCTTATTTTTTAAATCATACTATTAAAATCATACATATTACATTAAATAATTTAAAACAAAAAAAATAAATATTTGAAGTTATAAAAATCCCATAAAAACATCACATTTCCCCCTAAATTTGAGGAAAAACTCTTAAGTTGGAAACCCTACGGTGATTAGACAGTTAAATACAATGTTACCAACTATCAAAAACTTATTTCCCTAAGCTCCAATCAATAAACCCTGAAATGGCCACAATTATTTGAAAATTCCCTTTAAAAAGTTTCGTTATTAATAGAATAAAAGATTAAATAAGTTTAAATGAATATTATATTAAAAATTTTGAAATATCATTTAAAGAATAATAAATTTAAAACAATCGATAAATAATTTCATTCAACATCAATTTTTTCAAATTTTTTATTCGTAAATTATCGAAAACTTTCTGCAGATTCTGATTTCTCAAAATCATACATATTACATTAAAAAATTTGAAACAAAAAAATAAATATTTGAAGTTATAAAAATCCCATAAAAACATCACATTTCCCCCTAAATTTGAGGAAAAACTCTTAAGTTGGAAACCCTGCGATTAGACAGTTAAACACAATGTTACCAACTATCAAAAACTTATTTCCCTAAGCTCCAATCAATAAACCCTGAAATGACCACAATTATTTGAAAATTCCCTTTAAAAAGTTTCGTTATTAATAGAATAAAAGATTAAATAAGTTTAAATGAATAATAAATTAAAAATTATAAAATATCATTAAAAGAATAATAAATTTCGAACAATCGATAAATAATTTCAATCAACAACATCATTTTTCTCAAGTTTTTTATTCGTAAATTATCGAAAACTGTCTTCAGATTCTGATTTCTCAAAATCATACATACTACATTAAAAAATTTGAAACAAAAAAATAAATATTTGAAGTTATAAAAATCCCCTAAAAACATCACATTTCCCCCTAAATTTGAGGAAAAACTCTTAAGTTGGAAGCCCTACAATGATTAGACAGTTAAACACAATGTTACCAACTATCAAAAACTTATTTTCCTAAAGCCCCAATTGTCACCGTACTATACTTATGAATGGACTAAACTGAGAATATCGAAATCTCTGAACCTAACCTCAAACATTTTTGTATATTTTGTGATTATACTCATAACTATTAATAATTTATGTGACACGGTTATATCAGCAGAAGTAATTTCTCTCATGGAATTAATTTGCTGATAGATATTTGCTTCCATATTACATTTCAGCGATATTAGTAATGAAATATGAAAAAGTGAAATCTGTTAAATAAGTTTTTATTGCGTCACTGCAATCTTAGATATCATATATATATATATATATATATATATATATAATTTTTTCTTTCAAAGTAACTTTCCACATACAATTTCAATGAATTATTTGCGAAAATAATTATAACTATTTTTCCAAGCTCGTGAGAGTTAATTTGTAATTAATAAAAAAACTATTAGGTATTAAGAACGTTTTTTCTTACATGTGTCTGTATAGGTATGCAACATTAATGACGTGCGTAACAGTAGTCTCATTAGTATTCAGAATTTTCTAGTAAAAACTATAAATATATTATATAACATTTAGGGTTATTTTTAATTCATAAAAATTTAATATTCATCACATTTTATTGAAGTTATCTAATGACGAACAAGTCTCACTCTAATAATTTTGTTGTTTCATAATAATGACATACGAAGATATTCGCATAAAAGCGGGATACTGCAAGAAATTAAGATTTAAGCAGATTGTTCACTGGATCGGAACAGACGAAGCAGCACGACCACTAGATCGGCTGTCGCCGCCTATTGTTTTGGTAAAGGTTATTACTATAAGGGATGTGAATAATATTAACTATAAATAAACTAGTAAATATACCTACATATACATTTTTATTTAATCAACAACGTCAAATTGTGTCCGCTACCAGATAAATCAAGCATCGTATCAAGAAATTGTACTATTAATAATCACATTACTTAATACAACACGATTTTTATAAATAATTAACTTTGTTCGAGGTAGGTAATTTGAATACATTCCGAATGTACTCTGAATATCTTCTGGACGTGTCAAATGCGCATGCTTTGTTCGGAATATGTTCTGAATATACATTCTGCCACGAGAGATTTATGAACATATAAAATTATAATTTGAATTCAATAAATTGTACAGAATATTCACTTTTTTATATAATTAACTGGACGAAGATTTGTGCTTGCAAATATTAATTCAAACACCATGTTTTTTCTTGAATTGCAAGTACGTTAGTAAATGCCTAGGTTAGAGGTTAGTTCGTGGTACAAAAATGCCAAATAGGATGAATACACGTGTACTAGATTTGAAATCCTTACTCTTGGACGTATCCAGAATACATTCGGAAATAGCACCGCGAACGCACAATTTCAAACTACGCATGATTCTGGTGGCAGAACGCGTTCAGGGTATCTACCACGAACAAAACTAGTGTGAAGTTCTGAACACACTGCTTACACTACCACTACACCAACACTCGAAATTACACTGTCTGACGCGCATCTCGATAACCAAGGCAGGTAAAATTTTTTCTACTTTCAATCTCTGCTTATCTGAAGTTATATCGGTTATGTATAAGCAGAGTTATAGGCTTTCCTTTTCATATCAAAAATCCCAATCTACCCCATACTTTATTTAAATGAATAGACCAAAACTCTCAAATATAGATAGAATACATGATTAGATTAGTTTTATAAAATTTATGTTAATAAATCTTTTTTTTTTTATTCAATAAAAACTAATTTTCAAGTTTCTTCCGGTACCAGTTTTGGAATAATTTTTTCCCTTAATTACATACTATGAAGTGATTCTTATGAACGACTCAAAGCCATTGTTATTGGGTCACCCAGTATAAAAATATCTAGGTATATCTAAGAGCTAAAACGAACATGGGGATTGGTATTTGGCGTACAGAGTTTAAATTTTTCAATAACAATCCTAGTATAGATTATTGGAATTCTTATATTCATAAAAGTAAAAGTAATCTTGGAATCAAGGTCTTCCAGTTTCTACATCGCGAATCTTCTCTAAATCATTTATGATTCAATCAGAAATTCATTAAACGAAATATGCAAAACAAACTGATACGTTTTACTTGGAAAGAATTTGGTTTGTCTTAACCTACAAATATAAATAATTATTTATTGTATCATGTTTATTAAAATATACAGAAAATACCTGAAACAAAACAAACAATATTTGTTTGTAAATGTATAGTAAATTTTCTGCATAAAAGGTTGTTGTTTTAATGTACCGTACTTTTTTGTATCTATTTATAACTTTATTTCATTGATAAATAGTTTTTCTTTGGCAAAAAAATTTGTTTGAAGATATTTGAACAAAACTGTTTTTAGATTAGAATGAAATATCATGGCCGAATTTTTCGATTGCTTATCGCCCCGAAATTAATTTCAAATTAAGATGATTCAGTTTTAATAGGGAAACCAATTATTATATTTATAACTTTCATTTTTTAATGCATTATGAGAAATACTTCACATCTGTTTTACTTTCTTCCTGATATTTGATAAAAATCCATTCAAGTGAAAGTGTGTACTTTTATAATAACGACGTAAAGCTTAGATTCGACAAATAGATTTTATAGTATCATTGTATGCTAAGTTTATAATAAAATTTTTATTGGTTCAAAAAACTCATAGAGATTTGTATATATTTTGAAATTTTACAACAGTTTATCTTCTTAAATGACGAGAGTGTTTACTGTATAATGAATCCTATGGAAGTCAATTTTATGTGTTACAATAGGAAATACCTAATACCTTTCTTTTTCGATGCAAGTGAAAACTTATATAAAATAAACATACAATAGTCAATCAGTCAATTTAATTGAAAAACTAAACGGAATTAATAAATAAAAAAAATTAATTGAAAAGATAAATAACTTTTTACAGAATAACAGAAAACAAAATTGCTCAGAAATAGACGCTGGAAAATTTCTAGCAGCAAGTGACGTTCCCTAATTAAAATGCACCACCACCAATTCTTTTCATTTTATCATAATTGAAACATGAAATTTTCCTATCTATTCTCACTCGTATATCGCTTAATGTGACTAATACAAATATTTCTTTGGTATGAAATTAGGGCTTGTTGACGCTAGTCAGGAAAACTTTATACCTGAATAAAATGTTTCACTTCAGATATTTTTTTCAAGAAAATTTTCGGATTAGGACGTTCATAATAGAAGTACAACTAAATTGAAACTGGGCGACTGTTTTATGTGTTTAGAAAAAATTAAAATCATAAATACTTTTCATCGATTACTGGATTTAATTCTTAGATATTGCTGAGAGTTCTCAAATAATAAAAAAATCTAGTAAGCTCATATTTGCTTTTATATCAAAGAAAATAAACAAAGTTTTGAATTTTGATATTTTGCTTCATCAAAATCATATATTTCTATTTACTTTATTAATATCAAAATAAAATCATAAACATCAATTTTACGAATTCCGTTCAGCAAAAGTTATCTACCTCATTCGCATAAAATTAATCACACCATAAAAAATATTTTATCTGCTGAGAGAAGCTGTTCTTATTTGTGTAGGTAGTTCAGATAAATAATAAACATAAAGTGTATTTGTTTTTATCCTTTTTGCAAAACCAGACACAATTTTTTAAAAACAACCTGAAGTTCTTTCCAAATACGGAGGTGGTATAATGAATGAATCTTCAGATTCATATAGAAATCCAAATCGTTATAACTATACGTGGAGCAGCTAAATATAATTGATTATCTATCACACGAAGAAAATAATGCTGCCTTTTTATGGACTTCAGATAGTTTATATTTATACAGAATATCTATAATCTTTTAATCCATTAGATGGGGTTATTTCTTCTTCTTTTTTATAGCATTGTTGATATCCAAACAAATGATATCAATAAAACTACATCACTCAAAATGTGGATGATCTGGGATATCACCTATGCGATTACTTATATCTGTTAATAGTTGCGCTCAGTAATATTGTTCGCGGAACAGAACGAGCGGAAAGCGATTTGTATCACGCGATCATAGGTTATACATATTGATCGTGGTATTTGCCGAATACTAAAAGAATAACGGAAAAAACTTAATCCAAAATAATTGAAGTCAGAGCAGTAACTTTTTAAATGCTTAGAGCAGTAAGATCTAAATAAAATGGATTGCCGAACGAAACCGAACAGTCAGTGTCATCAAATGTACGCAATGAACGCAATAAATATTCCAATCGTGTGAGATGTATGTAGCGGGAATATTTAAATATTTAAAACTAAAAACATTGTTTAGATAATTAAGGAAATGAATTTCCCGGATACTGTTTTCAGCTATTCATATATAACAAATTTTTAGTATAACCTGTGGCTAAAAATATTTTGTCATAATTATATAAGTTCTAAAGAAAACAGAATTATTTTGAATATATTGTATGAGTTATTTTATCCTGCCTCAATATTTTGTACTTATATTAAATCCACCTTTCTTTTGTGTTGATAATTGATGACTAGAAATTGATTAATTGTTTATAACCATGAAACAAACTTGCTCTACTCTTTTTAGTATAAAATTAATATCAAATAATATTGTTTCCATGGTGAACAAATTTGGAATTTTAGCTTTCTTAAAATTGGTTTCAGCCGAGTGCTAGTACCTAAAGTAGATATAAATTAAATCGATTTCTGCAATCTTTTTTAAATTACAGTTGCAACTAAACAAATGTTGCATAAATAGTTTCCTGTTGAATTCTAAATAAGCACTTAATTATGCTTCTTACAAAAACATATCTTCAAAAATAAATCTGTTTGAAACTAAGTGCCTGTTGCAGCAATACTTTTATAACAAACAAATAATTAATAATATTAAGTGGAAAGTTAAGAAAAATCTTACCGACATCATCTTTTATTATCCTTTCATTAACTTTAACACAAAAAAAAATAAATCAACTATCACATATCAATTGAAATAAGTAACTAATTCGCCACCCGTTAATTGTTACACTTCATTTCCCCTCTTTGGAATATAAAAATATGAAAAAGAAAATCAAAATTCAAATCACAAAACGGATATAGAGGTACGTCCGCGTACCGAATAAAATATTACGAAAATACGACTCGTCGAAAAGAACTCGACGAAGAAGTTCTTCTGATTCCGCGATAGTCAATAGCAGCTATGGAGAATGTGGTTGTCTGCAATGTGCAGATGGGCTTGGTGAGAAGGTGAAAGGTATCAAACAATTACGGGCGGGGGAATATTATAATGTTTATTTTTAACCTGTTTTTATTTAATTTTGCTTCTCAATCTTCAGAAAGGGGCAACTTGATTTATTTATTATGGTGAAAATAAAAATAAATTTATGTCCCAGTGTATTCAAAGTAGTCAATGAACCGTAGGAATCAACTAATAATATGAACATATTTCATTTTTATTTTATTGTGTAGAGATTGCAGATATATTTTCTATCTAACTAAAAATTCTACTTTATTGTGAAAAATTAAAAGTTTCAAGATATTTTCAATGAAAATAATTCAAAGAAACAGCATACTCTGTGTGTAAAATATATAGATATAAAATTTCACTCACAAAAAAATCAAATACGGAATTAAAATAAGTGACCTGTTGCAAGAAAGAATTTCATAAAACAAGGATTATATATTGAAAATAAGGTACAATTTGAAAAACAGACAGCCCTCTAAGCATTAATTAAGATGAGTTTCCACTAAAAAGCATAATGATAGCTGACTGATATTTTTATGTCAAATTTGACATGGAACAAGAAAAGTTTTATCATTGTATTGATCTGACAATTTTTGATTGGCTCACAAAAAAACACGAAATGATAAGTTGGTAAAGCTACTTTGCTCCAAACGCATCTTAATTAGAATGTTTTATGTGTTCGTTGTGTATACGTTCTGATAGCATTTAATAATTAAATAGTGTGTTTGAATTAATATACATCTATAAAATATTACTACACATGTAAAGACAAACACAAAAAGTAAGTCACAAGTGAAACCAAAGTATAAAAGTAGTGTTTATACATTATAGCATTTTTAGGTTACAATGTCTTTACCACCGTATTTGTTGGGCCCCAATCCGTGGGCTACAATGATGGCCCAGCAGCATTTAGCGGCGGCACATGCACAAGCTCAAGCCGCTGCTGCTCAAGCACATGCTCACGCTTTACAACAACAAATTCCACCACCTCATCCAAAGTCAGATGTTATAACAGAAGATAAATTACAGGAAAAAGGTAAGTTATTTTAGTAATGGCGAATGGAAATTACAAAATTCATGTCGTAGCCCAAAAATGGCATCAACTACAGTCCAAAAGGTTTGCCGATAAGAGAAAATTAGGGTTTGTCGAAGCACAGAAAGAAGATATGCCTCCTGAACATATTAGAAAAATTATTAGAGATCATGGAGATATGAGCAGTCGTAAATACAGACATGATAAACGAGTTTACTTAGGGTATGTTCTAGCACTGCTTTATAAGTAATTACCATAAAATATGATAAAGGAAGTTTATTTTTAAAGTAATTTGTTCATATTTATATAACTGTGAATTATATAAACATTTACCAATTTAGAGTATTGAAAATCAGTACTAATATTGAATTTTCTAAATTAAATAACTGAGTATTGACATATTTAAATTTGACGCAGAGCTTTAAAATATATGCCGCATGCAGTTATGAAGCTCCTTGAAAACATGCCTATGCCTTGGGAACAGATACGAGATGTTAAAGTTTTGTACCATATCACTGGTGCTATAACTTTTGTAAATGAAATTCCATGGGTTATTGAGCCAGTATATATTGCTCAATGGGGGTAAGTTCATTTATAAAACTTTTTTAGTTAATTATTATTTATAGTTTTTCCAAAAGTTGTGTTAATTCAGTTTATATTTAGTCAACATATTATGTAATGTTAGTTATATAAAATCGATTGATTTTCAAATTCTCACTATTTGTAATAATTTTTTTTGAGAAAATATATTCTTTTATGTGTATTATATTTAATAAATTCCAGTTTCAATAAATGGACATAACAGTTATGAATATGTAAATCAATACCACAATCCAAGTATAATAATAGAAAGTTGGTGAAAACCTGTCTCATTGTATTACACAACTATCCTTCTTATTGAAATATGTATTGAATTTGACTATCAATCAGCTGTGAACCTGCGGTAATGTTCTAATAGTCAAATATTTTCCTAGTTTATCAATCAGTAGTCACTTCTAAGCCGCAGCGACTTCAAATGCAAAAGATATTTGTCAGTTCTTCACTTTTATTTTCAATGTTTCTAATAATTTCAGTACAACCAATTCAAGGAACAACAGTTTAAACATAGTGTTCCATTTCAAATGCTGTAGCCGGACTGTAATATGCCTCTGTTTTTAGTAGTTGTTATTCTGATGCTGCTGTTTTCATAAAGTTGGCACTGCAGCTCAGGATTTGGTCCTAGCTGGACATATAATACCATCATAACTGCAAATTCACTTCTTGGGTGTTGAGGTTGTAAAGATCTTGGTATTTTCAGATTACCTCCTAAGAACAACATTGTAATAATTTTTTTAATATCTTACTACCACTATAACACTTATATATGCTTCTCAGCAAGTGCCAGGACACAGTTAAATTTAATCTTTAAATAAAAAGATGAATTATTTGTAGTACTATTTGGATTATGATGAGGAGAGAAAAAAGAGATAGGAGACATTTCAAAAGAATGCGGTTTCCACCTTTTGATGATGAAGAACCACCTCTAGACTATGCAGACAACGTTTTAGATGTAGAACCTTTGGAAGCAATCCAAATTGAATTAGATGCCGATGAGGATTCAGCTATAGCGAAATGGTTTTACGATCATAAACCATTAGTAGGAACAAAATATGTAAACGGAGCAACTTATAGAAAATGGAATCTTTCTTTACCCATAATGGCTACTTTATACCGTTTAGCCAATCAATTGTTGACTGATTTGGTGGATAATAATTATTTTTATCTATTCGATACTAAAAGTTTCTTTACTGCGAAAGCTCTTAACATGGCAATTCCTGGTGGGCCTAAGTTTGAACCTCTTATCAAGGATATGAATCCTGCGTAAGTTTTAAATATATATATTGAGATATTTAGTTAATTTATTGATTTGATTTATTTATAGTGATGAAGATTGGAATGAATTTAATGATATTAATAAAATTATCATTAGACAGCCAATTAGAACGGAATACAGAATAGCTTTTCCATATCTTTATAACAATATGCCCCATTTTGTTCACTTGTCTTGGTAAGTATTTATTTATTTGATACTGTATCGTAACACATAAGCTAGTATGAAATATTTTTAACTTTGTTGTACAATTTCCAGTGATAAAATAACTTGTACTCTCAATGAGAGCAAACACTTTTTCTCGCATTATTTGGGAGTCGTTTTCACTTTTTTTTGGTACCAAACATAATTTTGCACGGGAATCCCATAACTTAAATTAATTTTTACACATTGTTAAACTGAATAATTTATCAAAGTCATTAGAAAATCTTGTTTGTTGTTAGTCATGTCATATTTAAAAATAAAACCAATCAAAAAGAGTGTATTAACCATTTTTTTATGACTTGTTCTCCTTTGAACATATATTTGTTATTAATCCACATTAGTTTTGTATTTGTTTAAAAAAAAAATATGACAAATATACTAGTATGTGGAACATAAGAAGTAACATGATATTCTTTCCGATCTAGAGTCTATAATCGGAAATGCTGAAATGTTGCTAACATTTCCAAAAAAAAATTATTCATATACCACTTCGTGATGTGTGGTCTAACTTCTCAGTTATATACTGTATACTATTCTTTTTTGTTATTTTTGCTTCTCTCTCTGGGTATTTATGCTTCCAAGTCTCTCTTCACTGGTCTTAAGTCTTCCCTGTGAACGACTTCACCAACTTAAATGTCTTTGTTCAATAAATTCCATGACTGATATGCTGTTTTTGGTCATTTGTTGATCTACATTTTTTTTGTAACACCTGAGATATTTCATTTCTTGCAATACACTTTTTGTCTATTGGGGAGAGTCATAGTTTCATATTCATCAAACTAAATGGGCAAGTAATTGAGCGAATAGTCAACTTCTCTGGAACAAACAAGAAAAAGGGATAATCACTAAAGTTACAAAAGTCCCTATGGTGGGCAGTAACTTCTCAGAGAGGAATTGGGGTTGTAACCCAATGATACTACTGTGGATGTACACCTCATATGGGGTAGTGGTTTGGGGTACTAGAACTAATCCGAATACCACGAGAAACAAAGGGGGCTATCAAATAATACCCAATAGCTGCACTAGAAGTGGAAGAAAACATTACTTAGAATGTTCAGAGATGGAATCACCGAAGAAGAAACGTTCCTAAATAATGACCAAACCTGGGACATGCTTCAGGGTAATACATCAAAAAAGTTTAGCTTTGAGAAAACGTTTATTCCAACAGTAAGCATTAGAAATAAGTGGGATCATAACACAACACAAGAAATGTACAAAAATGCCATTAAATGGTATACGGAGGGATCAAAAACACCAGACAGAACTGGAATAGGAGTACAGGGGCCCAAAACCAAACACTCTGAAAGCACGGGTAATACAACAAGCAGAAATCTATGCAATTGAAAAATTTGTCCAGTTCACTCTAGAGAAAAAATATCGCAAACAGTGGACCATCATTCTGTCCGATAACCAATCAGCTGTAAACATTGGGTTCCCCGGTATCGAACCGTAGGGTTTATGAAAAGAAAAAGCCTTTGAAATTAAGTTTTTATTAATAACATGGTAGACATTTTGTTGATATAATTGCATTTTGTAAGTCAATATCTATTTTTCTTCTTTCCAAAGTTTGCCATATTTTTGTCAGTAGTACTTTGTCAAAAGCTTCCTCTATATCAGTAAATTCAAATATTGCATCTTTATTTTGGCGGACAGATTTATCTATAAGTTGTTTGATGGTTAAATACCTGATCTTGTACACTTTTACCTTTGCGCAATCCATTTTGTGTATCATTATATTGTCTTAATTTGTTATCTAGGATTTTCTCGGTGTACACAGTAAAGTTAATCCTCTGTAGTTGTTATATTACTTGCTGTCTCCTGAATTGAAAATACTTTCCAGTCTTTTGGTATCTTTTCCATATTCCAAACTTATTTTTGTGAATAATTCTCTACCTTTCTCTCCCATAAGTTTTAAAATTTCAGGTATTATTTTGTCTCATTTTTAGCCAACTTCTTCCTTTGTTATCCTTTCTTCATTTTCATTGTCATCCTCTTTTTTTTTATTTTTATTATTAATTTTTCTGTTTCAATCACTAGTTGCTTAAAATACATAAAATATTTTCAGGTATCATGCTCCTAATGTTGTCTATATAAAAACTGAAGATCCTGATTTACCAGCTTTCTATTTCGATCCCCTAATTAACCCCATATCACATAGACATGCCGTTAAAAGTTTAGAACCTTTGCCAGATGACGACGAAGAATATATTCTACCAGAAAGCGTTCAACCTTTTTTACAAGAAACTCCTTTATACACTGACAACACTGCAAATGGTATCGCGTTATTATGGGCACCAAGACCATTTAACATGAGATCAGGTATGTAGGTAATTAAATTATTTTAAAAATATATCAATTATTGTTTATTTTAAGGTCGTTGTAGACGAGCCATTGACGTACCTCTAGTGAAACCTTGGTACATGGAACACTGTCCTCCGGGACAACCGGTGAAAGTGAGAGTTAGTTACCAGAAGTTATTGAAGTACTACGTACTAAATGCTCTTAAGCATCGACCACCCAAGGCGCAGAAGAAGAGATACCTCTTTAGATCATTCAAATCTACCAAATTTTTCCAGACTACCACATTAGATTGGGTCGAATCTGGATTACAAGTCTGTAGACAAGGTTATAACATGTTGAATTTATTAATACACAGAAAGAATTTGAATTATCTTCATTTGGATTATAATTTCAATTTGAAACCCGTCAAAACTTTGACAACGAAGGAGAGAAAAAAATCCAGATTTGGAAATGGTGAGTCAATTTTTATCTAGTATGATTTTATTTTATTAATTCTGTTGTTTCAGCTTTCCATTTATGTAGAGAAATATTAAGATTGACAAAACTTATTATCGATTCTCATGTACAATACCGTTTGAATAATGTGGACGCCTTCCAATTGGCAGACGGTTTGCAGTATATATTTGCTCACGTTGGGCAATTGACTGGCATGTACAGATATAAATACAAACTTATGAGACAAATCAGAATGTGTAAAGATTTGAAACATCTTATTTATTACAGATTTAATACCGTAAGTAAAATTTTTCTTGTAAATTTTCATCAATACAAAAATTTTATTTAAGGGACCTGTTGGTAAAGGACCCGGTTGCGGTTTTTGGGCACCTGGTTGGAGAGTCTGGCTCTTTTTTATGAGAGGAATAACGCCTTTATTAGAAAGATGGTTGGGGAATCTCTTGTCCCGACAATTCGAAGGACGACATTCCAAGGGAGTTGCTAAAACAGTAACCAAACAAAGAGTTGAATCGCATTTCGATTTGGAATTGAGAGCTTCCGTAATGCACGATATAGTTGACATGATGCCAGAAGGTACCTATATTAACACTTATACTGCTACGCGTTTTGCCAATAAGACCTCGCCAGTCAATAGTCACTGGCACGGAGTGTTAAACAAAAAAACTTAACAGCTAATGGGGTACATATGTACCCCAGAACTTTTAAGCTACCAGTACTTGTTGCTAGTTGGTATGCAGTCATTTTCCTATTAAGTATATGTTCTAATGACTCGAGAAGATAAAGTGTAAATTAGTTTTAATTGTTTAATGCTTAAAATATTACAAAAACAAAGAAACACTTAACCTATAACATTTAACAATCGTAGTTTGTTTCTTAGAATGCTCTCTATATACTATTTAAAATATATCTGAGCTTTCAAATACATTCATTGCTTGGGACTGAAATTATAGTCAAGTAATAATAAAAGAAATAAATGTTGATTCTGGTCATTATCCAAAATTATGTGAATCTTTAGGTTAGGATTTGGTCGTTTTGAATGGAGTTAAATTTTTATTGGTTATGTGAGGTTAGTTGGTTACTAATTGTTTTGAATTTCTGTTGTAGAGAAAAAAGAAGACATTCAATACCACCAACTAACCTTACATAACCTATAAAAATCAAATGAACTCATAACAGCTCAACCAATTCTAAAGCTATGATTTCAAATATTAAACCTACTAAATTTTGCAGGTATAAAACAGAACAAAGCCCGAACCATTCTTCAACATTTATCGGAAGCTTGGAGATGTTGGAAGGCGAATATACCGTGGAAAGTACCAGGACTTCCTATACCTATCGAAAACATGATTTTACGTTATGTAAAGATGAAAGCGGATTGGTGGACAAATACAGCTCACTACAATCGCGAAAGAATCCGTAGAGGTGCCACTGTCGATAAAACAGTATGCAAAAAAAATCTCGGGCGTCTTACTCGATTATATTTGAAAGCGGAACAAGAAAGACAGCATAATTATTTGAAAGATGGTCCGTACATATCACCGGAAGAAGCGGTCGCAATTTATACTACAACAGTACATTGGTTGGAATCTAGAAGATTTGCCCCTATACCTTTCCCGCCCCTTTCTTACAAACACGATACAAAATTACTCATTTTAGCTTTGGAAAGACTAAAAGAAGCCTACAGTGTAAAATCACGTTTGAATCAGAGTCAAAGAGAGGAATTAGGATTGATAGAACAAGCGTACGATAATCCTCACGAAGCTCTATCGAGAATTAAGCGTCATCTTCTAACCCAAAGAGCTTTCAAAGAAGTGGGAATCGAATTTATGGATTTGTATAGTCATTTAATTCCGGTTTACGACGTGGAACCTTTAGAGAAGATCACAGATGCTTATTTAGATCAATATCTATGGTATGAAGCAGATAAGAGACGGTTGTTTCCGCCTTGGATAAAACCTGCGGATACTGAACCTCCGCCGTTATTAGTTTACAAATGGTGTCAAGGTATCAACAATCTTCAAGACGTATGGGACGTTAATGAAGGAGAATGCAACGTCTTGTTGGAATCCAAATTCGAAAAACTCTATGAAAAGATCGATTTGACTCTATTAAATAGATTATTGAGACTGATCGTCGATCATAACATTGCCGATTATATGACGGCTAAAAATAACGTCGTTATCAATTATAAAGATATGAATCATACCAACAGTTATGGAATAATAAGGGGATTACAGTTTGCTTCTTTTATTACACAGTATTACGGTTTAGTTTTGGATTTACTTGTCTTGGGGTTGCAAAGGGCCAGCGAAATGGCAGGACCGCCGCAGATGCCTAACGATTTTTTGACGTTTCAAGATGTACAATCCGAAACTTGTCATCCAATTCGATTATATTGCCGATATGTCGATAGAATTCACATGTTTTTCAGGTATTTATCAAGTTGTATAAATAAAATTAACTGTAATTGCATATAGCGCGTATCAAAGGGGGTTGATACGATTAAATTTGTCTCTAGAGGCTCTAGTAACCCTTCTGACATGACTAGTAAATCTTCTCATATGTCATTTATGACAGTTTCATTGTATAATATATCGTATAAAAGTTGGAATGTCATTTTGTCACATACAAACTTGTCATCGTTTGTTTTTTTTTTTTACAAAAAAGAACTACTTTACTACGAAATTTAAATACTGTTTCTAATAACTCGCAAAACTAACTGGAGAGCTTATAAACAGTAGTCCTCATTAATAGCGTTAGTCTTCTTTTTTATATCGCATGTAAGGATTTAAAATGGGGCCTCCATCCGGAGGTATCGTAATAAAACTTCAAAAATCACCTATCTACTATGAGTACTGACCACTGTCGGTTTTTTAATTGACTAGAATTACACGTTGTTGATTCGTCATAACGTACAAGTAATTTTCTGGTCCAACAACCGTCACTCTCTACTTTGAACTAATGAATGTGTAGATATTATCTGACCAAGGGCTTTTTTTAGATTCTCTGCCGAGGAGGCAAAAGATTTAATTCAAAGATATTTAACTGAACATCCGGATCCTAATAATGAGAATATTGTTGGATATAATAACAAGAAATGTTGGCCCAGGGATGCAAGAATGCGACTCATGAAGCACGACGTTAACCTGTAAGTGTATTTTTTTCAATTTATTCTAAAGTAATTGTCATTTAATAATTTTGAATTTGGTTAGTTCTTTCCCATAAAATACACAATACTAATTTCTCGAAAATTCTAGAAAATAAACAAACAAATAAATAAATAGACCTTCCTAGGAAGTCGTTCTAAAAAACAATGTAAAAAAATCGCCGCTATGATAAAAACATATAAAAAAACAAACCTCAAACGAATTCCGCTTTCCTCAAATTTTAGAATTCTGTTATAACCGGCTTCATGACCTATGTCGAGGACGAGTTCGCAACAATATTTAGCATATCTAAACCTAACTAAATGAAATATTTTAAGCATTGGTTTAATTTTATATAATTTTAGGGGAAGAGCAGTATTTTGGGATATCAAAAACAGATTACCTAGATCCGTAACGACCATTCAATGGGAGAACAGTTTTGTTAGTGTATATTCCAAAGATAATCCAAATTTGTTATTCAACATGTCAGGATTCGAATGTAGAATTCTTCCAAAGGTAATTATAAAAAAAAATGGGTCTCATACTATTTCCTATTAATTTAATTTTTGCACTGAATCATTAGATTAAATTTTTTGTTTTAGTGTCGTACTCAACATGAAGAATTCACTCACAGAGACGGTGTATGGAATCTTCAACATGAAGGAAGCAAAGAAAGAACTGCACAATGCTTTTTAAGGGTAGACGACGAATCTATGAGTCGCTTCCACAATAGAGTACGACAAATTCTCATGGCATCTGGTTCTACTACATTTACCAAGGTAATATTTAACCAAATCTGTATGGTCTTATAGACCCATGGCTTGAAGTATCTCTACTGCTTTTCTCCTCCAACTCCTTTTGTTCAAAGGTGCGCCAGTTCGCTATCCCTAGCTTCTGTAAGTCTTCTTTACATGCATCTAACTTGTTAAAAGCTTTTTTCACCCATCTGTTCCCTTTAAATCTGGCTATATACCCCAACCAAAGCAGAATATTTGCCCTTTATCCGATCCCTGCCTGACCATGTAACCTTTTAATCTCTGTATTCGTTCTTCTTCTCCATCCATCTTGTTCCACTCGTACCCTGTTTTCCTCTTACTTATTTATGATCCAGCATATGTAGCTGGACTACAATAAATCCGAGCTAGCATATACTCAAAGGACATTGCTACATTTGTAAACATCTGATTAGATTAGGACTAGTAGAAATTATAAATAGTGTAAGAAGGAGAATGATACACTAGTTCACCTAATGTCACCATTGCATACAAGTGTGAATTAACACAGTTCACTTTAACCTAGAACATTTGATTGATTATTTATTCATTTTAGATTGTAAACAAATGGAATACAGCTCTAATAGGCCTAATGACATATTTCCGAGAAGCCGTCGTAAATACCCAAGAACTTCTGGATTTATTGGTAAAATGCGAAAACAAAATCCAAACGCGTATCAAAATAGGTCTGAATTCGAAAATGCCAAGCAGATTTCCGCCGGTCGTCTTTTATACGCCGAAAGAATTGGGAGGACTCGGTATGTTGTCCATGGGTCACGTTTTAATCCCGCAATCAGATTTGAGATGGTCCAAACAAACCGACGTAGGCATCACCCATTTCCGATCGGGTATTAGTCACGACGAAGATCAACTAATTCCTAATTTGTATAGATATATCCAACCATGGGAATCGGAGTTTATCGATTCCCAGAGAGTGTGGGCGGAGTACGCTCTTAAAAGACAGGAAGCGAACGCGCAAAATAGAAGATTGACTTTGGAAGATTTGGAAGATTCTTGGGATAGAGGAATACCGAGGATAAATACGCTTTTCCAGAAAGACAGGCACACTTTGGCGTATGACAAAGGATGGAGAATCAGAACGGAATTTAAACAATATCAGGTAAAGGATTTTCTTTCAATCTTATTAACCAATTTTGATTTGTGTAATTGTATTTACAGGTATTAAAACAAAATCCTTTCTGGTGGACTCACCAGAGACACGATGGTAAATTATGGAATCTTAACAACTATCGTACGGATATGATTCAAGCGCTCGGTGGTGTTGAAGGTATTTTAGAACATACTTTGTTCAAAGGTACTTATTTCCCAACATGGGAAGGTCTTTTCTGGTAAGCTTTTCATGTTTTTGCCTCGCAATAATTTTCTATAAAATGATATTTTAGGGAAAAAGCATCAGGTTTTGAAGAATCGATGAAATACAAAAAACTTACCAACGCGCAAAGATCTGGTTTGAATCAAATCCCCAACCGTAGATTTACTTTATGGTGGTCGCCTACAATTAACAGAGCTAATGTGTATGTCGGTTTCCAAGTACAATTAGATCTGACCGGCATATTTATGCACGGTAAAATTCCTACATTGAAAATTTCGTTAATCCAGATTTTCCGGGCTCACTTGTGGCAAAAAGTTCACGAATCTATTGTAATGGATTTATGTCAGGTAAACATTTTTTTTTACCAATAATAACTAGATAAATAAACATAACCTCACTGTTTATTGTAGGTATTCGATCAAGAATTGGATGCTTTGGAAATTGAAACTGTCCAAAAGGAAACAATACATCCTAGAAAATCATACAAAATGAATTCATCTTGTGCCGACATTTTATTGTTTTCCGCTTATAAATGGAATGTTTCCAGGCCGTCATTGTTGGCCGATACAAAGTAAGTAAGGATCAGATAGTTCAAAGAGTGTTGATGGTAACAACACATCAAGTTTTTCTAGTATCAAATATGTTAATGGTTGATTTTACCTGGAATATAGTTCCCATGAAATTTATTCAAATTCAAATTTGTACTTATCCGTGAATGGGAACATTAATTCTCAGGGTCCTAAATAGACAATAAGACATAAAACACGGCTCAAAATTGACTAGTAGGAGCAAGAACCAAGGTCGCTATCCCAATGGATTCAGAACCTTCTACTACTACTACCGATGCAAAGATATTTATCCTATCAGATAGCAGAGAGGAAACAATAAACTTACTCTTATATGGGTACCTGAACACACCAGAGTAGACGGCAATGAACAAACCAATTATCTGTGGCGAAAAAAAGGTAGGATAACAACATTTCATAGGTTTCCTGAAAAGCCATTAAGCCACGGTCATAAAAAAGTGGGAAAACGAGAAAACATCATTTGTACTTTACCAACTGGTCTGGAAAGACCCTTGATTGAACAAAGACGAACTAAGGAGAGTTACTGGTGTGCTTACTGGACACGGACACTTCAATAGCTCTTGTCGTTTCTGTAATGAACCAAAAGAAACAGCTCAACATTTTCTCTGTGAAAGCTAGGGAATCCATAGACAAAGGCTACAGTAGTTAAATTTGAGTTTCTTAAAGCCATAAAAGGTGAACCGCATAGCCACCAGATAGGTAGTTCATATGGCAAAGTCGTTACCACTTGACAAGTGAAAATTTTTGGGGTACATAATAGATCAATACGTCAAAGTGATGTAGATTCGTGGACTTAACTCCCTAGCTCTTATAATCTACCAAAACAAGATATAATATCGCCTTGTACCTAGATCTAAATTAACTTTCGGATTAAAGCTGGTGGCCAGTGCACTTCTACCAAATATACCCGACAGATACAAGCTATTAGGACTTTGTTTTATGATATGTAATATTCCACATGATTATTTATTTTAAGGGACACCATGGACAATACGACCACCCAAAAATACTGGATAGATGTACAATTAAGATGGGGTGATTATGATTCTCATGATGTAGAACGTTATGCCCGGGCTAAATTTTTAGATTACACCACAGACAACATGTCAATATACCCATCTCCCACGGGAGTTTTAATAGCTATCGACTTGGCATACAACCTTCATAGGTAAGATCTGTTTTTGTTGAAAAATTTTCATTGTTTTTGAATGTATAAGAAAATGTTGTAATTTTTTAGTGCATATGGTAATTGGTTCCCAGGTTGTAAACCATTAATCCAACAAGCTATGGCGAAAATAATGAAAGCCAATCCCGCTTTGTATGTACTTCGAGAACGTATACGTAAGGCTTTACAACTGTACTCCAGTGAACCTACCGAACCTTATCTATCGAGTCAAAACTACGGTGAATTATTCTCTAATCAAATAATTTGGTTCGTCGACGATACTAACGTATACAGAGTAACGATTCATAAAACTTTCGAAGGAAATCTTACCACGAAACCAATTAATGGAGCTATATTTATTTTCAATCCAAGAACTGGACAATTGTTCTTGAAAATCATTCATACGTCGGTATGGGCCGGACAAAAACGTTTAGGACAGGTAAGGAAATATTATTAAATTAATATTATCCATTATTATCACTTGATTTTTTTTAAAAAACTTCAGTTAGCTAAATGGAAAACTGCCGAAGAAGTAGCAGCTCTTATCCGATCTCTTCCAGTCGAAGAACAACCTAAACAAATTATAGTAACAAGAAAAGGAATGTTGGATCCGCTCGAGGTTCACTTACTCGACTTTCCTAATATAGTCATCAAAGGTTCCGAATTGCAGCTGCCTTTCCAGGCTTGTCTTAAAATTGAAAAATTCGGAGATTTGATTTTGAAAGCTACAGAACCCCAGATGGTACTATTCAATCTGTACGATGATTGGTTGAAGACTATATCTTCGTATACAGTAAGTTTATTGACGAAACTAATTATAACGACATCGTTTACAACAACCGATCGCTTATTACAAATTGTCGAATCTCTAGTAAACATACCGCCTTTATAACAACGTCGGATACGGCGACATACCGCTTACAATGACGAAACTATCGATTTTGTCGACTATAACGACCTCTGACATTTCATTTGACAAGTTCACATACATAACCTATACTAGGTAGATACCTATGATAATAAAACTACTTGCTTATAACAACTATCGGACGTAACGTCGGAAACTATATGGTCCCTTCAATGTTGCTATATCAGGTTTTGACTATATTCATTTTTTTAGGCTTTCTCGAGACTTATTTTAATATTAAGGGCTTTACATGTTAATACCGAAAGAACTAAAGTTATATTAAAACCAGACAAAACTACAATAACAGAACCTCATCATATTTGGCCGACATTATCTGATGATGAATGGATAAAGGTTGAAGTACAACTTAAAGATTTAATTCTTGCTGATTATGGAAAGAAAAACAAGTAAGTTATTATTTTGATGTGTATAGTTTGTATTTTTATTAATCAATTATCATTTGTATTATTGATACAATAACTAAAATAATTTTTAGTGTGAATGTGGCGTCTCTAACGCAATCGGAAATTCGTGATATTATCCTCGGTATGGAGATCAGTGCTCCATCGGCACAAAGACAACAAATTGCCGAGATCGAAAAACAGACCAAAGAACAGTCGCAACTTACCGCTACAACTACAAGAACAGTGAACAAACACGGTGACGAAATTATCACTAGTACCACCAGCAACTATGAAACTCAAACATTTAGCTCGAAGACCGAATGGAGAGTTAGAGCTATTTCCGCGACGAATTTACACCTTAGAACTAATCATATTTATGTCAGTTCTGATGATATCAAAGAAACTGGTTATACCTATATATTACCAAAGAATGTTCTCAAGAAGTTTGTCACTATTTCTGATTTGAGGGCTCAGGTAGAAACATTGTTTTTTAAATTCCCTCAATATTGTTTGCTCATTTATTTTGTTCTATTCCAGATATGTGCATTTTTATACGGAGTAAGTCCTCCTGATAATCCCCAAGTAAAAGAACTGCGTTGTTTGGTGTTACCACCACAATGGGGTACCCATCAAACTGTACATATACCGAATACTCCACCAAATCATCCGTTCCTTAAAGACATGGAACCGTTAGGATGGATCCATACTCAACCTAATGAATTGCCACAATTATCTCCTCAAGATATCACAACCCACGCTAAATTGATGTCCGACAATCCAGCATGGGATGGAGAGAAGACCATTATAATTACTTGTTCTTTTACACCAGGATCTTGCTCACTGACCGCTTATAAATTGACACCGTCCGGTTTTGAATGGGGAAGACAAAATACTGACAAGGGGAATAATCCCAAAGGGTATTTGCCGAGTCATTATGAAAAGGTGCAGATGTTATTGTCTGATAGGTTTTTGGGTTTCTTTATGGTGCCTACGCAAGGATCTTGGAATTATAATTTTATGGGTAAGGTCTATAATGTAAAATTTCCATCCAAACGTTAATTTTATAGAGATATTGAGTCTATACCGGATTGTTAAGGTCATTTTTTTTTTTCGTGAACAAAATTTTTTTAAACATTCTGTTTTAGTTTCTGTTAAATTATTTGTTGATATGAATGACATCAACATACTATTTTAAAACATGAATTTTTGGTATAATGGTGTGAAAATCCATTAGTTGGTTAAAAATTTTCCATTATGTACCGTAAAATGTTACTTTAGTCCTTGATTGTTGTTTTAGGTGTAAGGCACGATCCTAGTATGAAGTATGAATTGCAGTTGGCTAATCCAAAAGAATTTTACCACGAAGTTCACAGACCTGCTCATTTCCTTAATTTCTCTTCTTTGGAAGATGGTGATGGAGCCGGTGCCGATAGAGAAGATGCATATGCTTAGATAATTTTGTAGATGTTTGTAAGGATATTTTATCAACTTTGTAAGAAATATATTCAATGTTTCAAGTTTGCAGACTTTTGGTTTCATTTCAATAATAATTCTTATTAGAATTGAATATATTTTAATACTGTATGGGATAAATAAGTATCGATAGGTAGATGTAACAAATAACTACATATTACATGTAAATAAATTGTTTTTCATATAATTAATTACATTTTGATATAAAATTACAAATATTGTAATTTTTCATAATCCTGAAAAGAGAATACTCCAAAATAATGCATCGATTTGTGACTTGTATTCTATGTAATGACATTGCAGCATTTATTATCAATCCTCATAAATTTTTACAGACTCATATTTTATGTAGACGCTGAACCAGCCTGCATAATTCCATATCTATAAATAGTGTCGTCTTATATACCGATAACAAATTCTCGATTGATTGTTGTGATTTTCTTCCAATTATCCAATATAGTTTATTCCCAAACTGTTCCCTTTTCGGGAAACAAGCGTTTATTCAAACAAGATGGTGCTATAAACTATTTTTGGTAAGTGTGCAATATTAACAAATCCATTCGTGTTAATCACCAATGAATGTCTACCAGTTTTTTACAGAGTTCTGTATCAACCTCACATTTTGTTATTACTAGTCAAGATGACACAAATTACAAATAAAATTTGATTTTTATCAGAAACAATAAAAATTATGTTGAAAACTGTCATATGTCAATTTCAAATGTCAATCAGTGAAATAGGATGTTTTCCAAAAACTAAAATTGTAACAAGTCGACAACAACGAACAAATTTCAGGAAATTTTTAAATATAAATGAATCGCGAAAAAATATTTTGCAAAATTGTTTCCACTGAGTAACAACTAAGTTTACTTTTCTTTCTATGGCAGTCACCATACTTTTCATAAAGTGTGTTTACCACTTTCAATCCTACAATGAAAAATTTATATCGATTCCAAACACCATACAAAAATAAATATCTTCTTAATATAGTGATTAATAACAATTTTGATAATATAAATAGATTCCACCAACAATTGTTTATAATTTTGCTTTTAAACAAATATATCGCGTGAGAATTTTTATAAATGTTTATTTACCATCTGGGATTCGTTTGGAACGGGCATATTTTGAATGCAAAAACAAACTACTGTAACTAATATTATGGTAACAATGAAAAAATAAGACAAATTAAATATTAATTAAACTCAATGATACAGCATGTTCTTTTTATTAACTTCCTAGACACTTTTATAACATTTAATCCAATTTCAAATAGTTGATAGTGTAGTCATCAAATATACCTAAAGAAAGTAGGATTGTAAAGGTAAGTAACAGTATAATTTGACAAGAATAAATTAAATAACCATTATTGAATATTAGACTCTTGAACACCTCAAAAATTAAGTTGGTGTTGATGGAGATAACTTAGAAATTCTAGAAGTTCCTTGATTATAATTCAAGGACTACAACTGTCTCAGTACTGGGCACAATATTTCAATACTGAAAAATTAATAGGGTAAAATCATATTAGAAGCTGAAATTTATGAATTCTTTCAATTATAAATTGAATCTTAATTTTTATTAGTTCAATATTTAACCTTGAATTGTTGAAAAGAATCTAATCGGAGTACATAATCAGAGCTTTTATAAGGAGACAGTTAGTAAACTAAATGTGGTTATTTGGACTTTAAAAGATTTGAAAATACCAACAAAAATTCTAGTTAGCAACTATTATAATTGATTCTAATCGAATTATAGTGGGAAAAAGGAAAAAATTAAAGAAATAAAGAAACCAAATATATAGATGGGCCTCGAAATACTTATACTAAAAAAATTAATATGGATTACTTGAGAAAATACTCAACTTACCTGTATGAACGTGATTTTAAAAATCAAATCATCTGCCACGAAAAGAATGCAGAGATTAAAAGCAATAGTAAAAAAGTGTATAAGCAAAAATTTACTCCACTATACGGGCCCAAACAAAAGAAACGTGATTAAAGGTTAGGTTTCAACCATGGTGCCAAGTGTATATTCTTCATTTTGTTTAATAAAATAATAAATATTAAAATCCATTCATAACGTATTAAAACTTTTCATAACTAACCTATTTTATTTAATACATAATTATAATTTGGCTTTTGAAATATACCTTAAACATTTGTGAATTATTAACAATTCATCCAACGATAAAATTGAAATGAGCATGTGATCATAATCAGTTCCGTATCAGTTGGTTAGAACTAGTATAACTGATTCGTACTGCCATATTGATTCGGAATTAGACACGCGAACAAAGCAAATATAAGCTACTGTACCTGTTCAGTTTAGCTTGTTACGGTTTTCAAAATTAACTTCTCGTTCGAATTATAGACACGAAGAAAGTTGTGGTGTCTATCTTTGTCAATTGTTAGACGAGTTTCTTCTTATTTCGTGTATCGTTCTCACAGATAAACTATATTTGTAATCCTACTCTCCTATCTCATTTCTATGTATTTTTTAGACTAGAGACTGTTTCTTTCTAAAGTTGGCACTTCTTTTCAATAGAAAGTATATAAATCGCGATGTGTAGTTCACAAAACATACTTATGGTATGTTCTGTGGTGTAGCATAAAGTCTATGGTTTGTATAAAATATTATTTGATTTGTAGTGGCTACTACACCGATCGACGGATTGTTACTAAGAAATACAAATTTTATTAACAATAATTTATTTCGTTTCAATAAAACTTATAATATTTAAGCAAAAAATTTGATCAACAAGCAATTTATTTCGATTTTCTTTCCGCACTAATTATTTATTTATATCTTTTCGTACTCCAATTTTATGCCGTTTTTCCAACCAAATTTTGTGTAGATACTCAATTTATTTCATTTGTAGTGTAAATTTTATTCTAGTTGTTATATAGGATAATAATTGAAACCAAAATTGTGTTTACCTATTTACTAAAGTTACAACTATTATTATCTTTGGTGCAATATAGCTCCGGAACATAAATGGCACATAGAACAAACATATTTTTCAGCTTCAAGTTCTGTTAAGTGCTGACTCTTCTGGGATCCTCTTCATATCATTGAGACGGTAATCAGTACTGACGGCGGTATCAGTAGTCGAATAATTACTTGCCCGGGTACCGCGAGCTGATGACGTAGTAAAAGAGTGGGCAAGATGCGGTTTACCAATAAATACATAGTATCTGTAAAATAAAGTATTAAAAAATTAAATTGTGTTAACAAAATAATTAGTTTGTAGTATTAATACAATCTAAGTTGTGCTATAACTTTCCTGTAACTACCATACTCATTTAACTAAGAAAAAGGAAAGTTATGAGGGGCTATTTACGTCAAATATACAACATTTCAATTGTTTGGAAGGACTAATTCATAATAATTTGAGAAATGAATGAATTTAGTTAAAAAAAAACATTCAAAACATTATTTTAATGGTACAAGAAAGAACTTACTATACTTTGTTTATTTTACTAGTGCGGAGATAGTAGTTATATTTAATTGGAATGGAAATAATTACAAATATTATTAATATGGGACGATATAAAACATTAATTTCTTTTTTTTAACTATTAAAAAACACCCCTCGTGCTTAATATGGAACAAACTTACGTGTCCCTTCTTTTTTGATTCAATCCAATGTAGGTATTTAAATTTTGAGATATGGCAACACTGATTTGAATATGTCGAAATTGACATTGACATTATAAAGTTTAAACTCGGAACGTCTTGTCACACGAGTGACATTGGAGTTGTTTACATATTCTTGAAACATTCAACTTGGTCGAAAAATTTAAAAATAGGATCAAATCGAACTCGCTTCGACTTTTGGTGGTGAAGCTTCGCTACTGGATGAATATCGTCCAAAATCGGTCAGAAAACGTCGATGCTGTCTGTAAACTGATATTGCAAGATCGTCACGTGACATACCGTGAGATTCAGACATACTTGGGCATTAATTCCACTCGCATAGATTCAATAGTGCAGGAACATTTAGCTGCCAAAAATATTTGTAAACAGCATAATTTGAGAATCGTTCTTGTTGATTGTAGCAAAGAAATGCTTAAAAAATACAATCGCGATGCTTCCAAAGATTACGAACCCGAAATTAAACAACAATCGATTGTTTTGGGTCTTTCAAGTCGATCCTAATCCAACGAAATTCACGCACGAAGTTCTTCGAAGTAAATGGCCGCCTGTTTAATAACTAAACTTGTTGCTACTGTTTCATTAGAGCGACATAGATTGGTATTTGTTCGCCAAACAAATCAGGGAAACCAATATCCACTACGACAATGCGAACTCCCGTACATCAGTACAAACAAAAACGTTTTTGAACGGTCAAAACATCGAATTGATGGTTCGTCCGCCGTATAAACCTTGTTTGGCACCCAATGATTCGTTCTTATTCCCGCACATCACGAATAAATTGCGAGATCAACGTTTTTCTACATCTGAAGATACGTTTGATCCGTTCAAATGACGCTACCTCAATCGGAATGGAGAAAATGCTTCGACGATTGGTTCAAAAGCACGCAAAAGTCTTAATGGAAAACTTTTTTTGTAGTCGGTTACTTTTTACTAAGAAGCTAATCACTCGAGACACGCCATTTTCTTTGTTTTCTAATAATACTTCGCAGAAATAATAAATAATAATTTATTGGTTAGTTTTTTGGGGTAATTACCGCACTAGTGCTATAAAAAGAACGAAAACGGGGTAAGGGACGTTTCTAATTAAAAAAAAACAGTTTGAAGCCCTTTCAAATGAAATTAGCATTACTAAACACGCATTTTTCCCTATAATTCTAGTCGAAGACTTTTTTTAGGTTAAAAAATCTGATTATTCAAAATTTTCTAACAAAACAGAAGAAGTTTTCCATAGATAGTTGTAAGCAAACTATTTTTTAGAGGTACATAATGTTTGCATATGAATTTTTTTACAACAATTTCGAATTTAACGATTTCTTTTCATCTTAAACGTGTTTAATTTTTAGTACCACAAAAAAATTATCAAAATCAAGCGTGTATAAAACAACCGTGCAAAAAAACTATATATATGTGCAAAAAAGCGTATTCGTGCTCATGCATGTTAGTTATTTATAATATTTTCAATTGAAACCATAACCGAAAAATACTAATTCGACTGATATCGAGATGTCTTTGCGGTCTAAGAAAAGTAAACCCTAACCGATGTTAATTTCCATCAAATTGTAACAAACACTGGATAAAAATCACAATATTTTGATAGAATTGACGATTTAAAGCCGTATGTACATCAAAAATAAAACCGTCGAGTTCTTTTCGACAAAAAAGCTCGCGGGCTTGTTTATTTATAAGAAAAACAAAATTTCTTTCCCGCTAGAGTCACGATCACGATTTGAATTAGCTTTTTCTTCGCGGATCAGTTCCGAATCAGTTCAGGAACCGGTCGCATGCGCACTTTCAATATTGTGGTTCGCAGTTCGATGCGATGCGATCGGAATTTGACGCGCGAACGAATTCGAAAAATTAGTTACTATATTTGAATATACATATTCACGTTTTGCAACACAAAAAAAATAATAATGGCCGGGTCTTAAAATACGAAAAGTCGCCTAACCTAAAACATAAACTTTTATGTTTTTGTTTTATGGTAATTTTACGACTTTCGACATTGGAGCGCTGGAATCGCAGTCTAGAAGCAATAAGCATATAAAATAAACAAGCTTTTTCCATTTCGATCGGAACCCAACGGTTTTAATCCGCAATTTACAATTTTTTTTAACAAATTCGTTTTCTTCATGCAATTAATAAGATAATTTTCATTGAACCTGTAAAACGTCAATAACGGGTACTACACATCATAATGCGAAACTTGCTGTTGCCTATCATTTAAAGTAGTTGCTTCCATTGTCTTTTTCCTGGAATGTACGGTGGTAGATTTCGTTTCCGCCGTTGTTCGGTTGAAAGATTTCATTGAATATTCCTCGTTAGAACCGCCCCACCTTCTACGTAAACATTTATCATCAATGAAACATATTCTGAAGGAGGTAACCAAATAGAAAGTGACAAAAATTTGTACTATAAACATTTTCTTCGACGTATATGAACCAAACCTCACGAAAGATTCTTTCAGACCGCTTAGACATCTTCTATTACACTATTTCAATAACAATCCACAACCTTGTAAAATACCTTGTTGCCCATATTAAGTGCATCATCAAACAATGTTTCATATTTAACTTACTGCATTTTGAAATACTTAAATATTTCCTAAGTAACCTTATTGTTACTTGTAAGTTCTAGATTTCCACTCGTATTAACTTTCTGAGCTTGTAACGTCCGTAACAATCTAAAATTTATTTCTCGCCATAAATACTCGATATATAATCGATACAAAAACCAGTGAAGACAAATGTCAATGACATAACCTTAAATTATCACGTTTCGTGATTTTAAAAATATGGTAAATGATAAATGAACTATTTGATTTCCACTCGTATCAACTTTCTGGGCGTGTAACGTCCGTAACAATCTAAAATTTATTTCTCGCCATAAATACTCGATATATAATCGATACAAAAACCAGTGAAGACAAATGTCAATGACATAACCTTAAATTATCACGTTTCGTGATTTCATAAATATGGTAAATGATAAATGAACTATTTGATTTCCACTCGTATTAACTTTCTGAGCTTGTAACGTCCGTAACAATCTAAAATTTATTTCTCGCCATAAATACTCGATATATAATCGATACAAAAACCACTGAAGACAAATGTCAATGATATAACCTTAAATTATCACGTTTCGTGATTTTAAAAATATGGTAAATGATAAATGAACTATTTGATTTCCACTCGTATCAACTTTCTGAGCTTGTAACGTCCGTAACAATCTAAAATTTATTTCTCGCCATAAATACTCGATATATAATCGATACAAAAACCACTGAAGACAAATGTCAATGATATAACCTTAAATTATCACGTTTCGTGATTTTAAAAATATGGTAAATGATAAATGAACTATTTGATTTCCACTCGTATCAACTTTCTGAGCTTGTAACGTCCGTAACAATCTAAAATTTATTTCTCGCCATAAATACTCGATATATAATCGATACAAAAACCACTGAAGACAAATGTCAATGATATAACCTTAAATTATCACGTTTCGTGATTTTAAAAATATGGTAAATGATAAATGAACTATTTGATTTCCACTCGTATCAACTTTCTGGGCGTGTAACGTCCGTAACAATCTAAAATTTATTTCTCGCCATAAATACTCGATATATAATCGATACAAAAACCACTGAAGACAAATGTCAATGATATAACCTTAAATTATCACGTTTCGTGATTTTAAAAATATGGTAAATGATAAATGAACTATTTGATTTCCACTCGTATCAACTTTCTGAGCTTGTAACGTCCGTAACAATCTAAAATTTATTTCTCGCCATAAATACTCGATATATAATCGATACAAAAACCAGTGAAGACAAATGTCAATGACATAACCTTAAATTATCACGTTTCGTGATTTCATAAATATGGTAAATGATAAATGAACTATTTGATTTCCACTCGTATTAACTTTCTGAGCTTGTAACGTCCGTAACAATCTAAAATTTATTTCTCGCCATAAATACTTGATATATAATCGATACAAAAACCACTGAAGACAAATGTCAATGACATAACCTTAAATTATCACGTTTCGTGATTTTAAAAATATGGTAAATGATAAATGAACTATTTGATTTCCACTCGTATCAACTTTCTGAGCTTGTAACGTCCGTAACAATCTAAAATTTATTTCTCGCCATAAATACTCGATATATAATCGATACAAAAACCACTGAAGACAAATGTCAATGATATAACCTTAAATTATCACGTTTCGTGATTTTAAAAATATGGTAAATGATAAATGAACTATTTGATTTCCACTCGTATCAACTTTCTGGGCGTGTAACGTCCGTAACAATCTAAAATTTATTTCTCGCCATAAATACTCGATATATAATCGATACAAAAACCACTGAAGACAAATGTCAATGATATAACCTTAAATTATCACGTTTCGTGATTTTAAAAATATGGTAAATGATAAATGAACTATTTGATTTCCACTCGTATTAACTTTCTGAGCTTGTAACGTCCGTAACAATCTAAAATTTATTTCTCGCCATAAATACTCGATATATAATCGATACAAAAACCAGTGAAGACAAATGTCAATGACATAACCTTAAATTATCACGTTTCGTGATTTTAAAAATATGGTAAATGATAAATGAACTATTTGATTTCCACTCGTATCAACTTTCTGAGCTTGTAACGTCCGTAACAATCTAAAATTTATTTCTCGCCATAAATACTCGATATATAATCGATACAAAAACCACTGAAGACAAATGTCAATGATATAACCTTAAATTATCACGTTTCGTGATTTTAAAAATATGGTAAATGATAAATGAACTATTTGATTTCCACTCGTATCAACTTTCTGGGCGTGTAACGTCCGTAACAATCTAAAATTTATTTCTCGCCATAAATACTCGATATATAATCGATACAAAAACCACTGAAGACAAATGTCAATGATATAACCTTAAATTATCACGTTTCGTGATTTTAAAAATATGGTAAATGATAAATGAACTATTTGATTTCCACTCGTATTAACTTTCTGAGCTTGTAACGTCCGTAACAATCTAAAATTTATTTCTCGCCATAAATACTCGATATATAATCGATACAAAAACCAGTGAAGACAAATGTCAATGACATAACCTTAAATTATCACGTTTCGTGATTTTAAAAATATGGTAAATGATAAATGAACTATTTGATTTCCACTCGTATTAACTTTCTGAGCTTGTAACGTCCGTAACAATCTAAAATTTATTTCTCGCCATAAATACTCGATATATAATCGATACAAAAACCAGTGAAGACAAATGTCAATGACATAACCTTAAATTATCACGTTTCGTGATTTCATAAATATGGTAAATGATAAATGAACTATTTGATTTCCACTCGTATTAACTTTCTGAGCTTGTAACGTCCGTAACAATCTAAAATTTATTTCTCGCCATAAATACTTGATATATAATCGATACAAAAACCACTGAAGACAAATGTCAATGACATAACCTTAAATTATCACGTTTCGTGATTTTAAAAATATGGTAAATGATAAATGAACTATTTGATTTCCACTCGTATCAACTTTCTGAGCTTGTAACGTCCGTAACAATCTAAAATTTATTTCTCGCCATAAATACTCGATATATAATCGATACAAAAACCACTGAAGACAAATGTCAATGACATAACCTTAAATTATCACGTTTCGTGATTTTAAAAATATGGTAAATGATAAATGAACTATTTGATTTCCACTCGTATTAACTTTCTGAGCTTGTAACGTCCGTAACAATCTAAAATTTATTTCTCGCCATAAATACTCGATATATAATCGATACAAAAACCACTGAAGACAAATGTCAATGATATAACCTTAAATTATCACGTTTCGTGATTTCATAAATATGGTAAATGATAAATGAACTATTTGATTTCCACTCGTATCAACTTTCTGAGCTTGTAACGTCCGTAACAATCTAAAATTTATTTCTCGCCATAAATACTCGATATATAATCGATACAAAAACCAGTGAAGACAAATGTCAATGACATAACCTTAAATTATCACGTTTCGTGATTTCATAAATATGGTAAATGATAAATGAACTATTTGATTTCCACTCGTATTAACTTTCTGAGCTTGTAACGTCCGTAACAATCTAAAATTTATTTCTCGCCATAAATACTCGATATATAATCGATACAAAAACCACTGAAGACAAATGTCAATGACATAACCTTAAATTATCACGTTTCGTGATTTTAAAAATATGGTAAATGATAAATGAACTATTTGATTTCCACTCGTATTAACTTTCTGAGCTTGTAACGTCCGTAACAATCTAAAATTTATTTCTCGCCATAAATACTCGATATATAATCGATACAAAAACCACTGAAGACAAATGTCAATGACATAACCTTAAATTATCACGTTTCGTGATTTTAAAAATATGGTAAATGATAAATGAACTATTTGATTTCCACTCGTATTAACTTTCTGAGCTTGTAACGTCCGTAACAATCTAAAATTTATTTCTCGCCATAAATACTCGATATATAATCGATACAAAAACCACTGAAGACAAATGTCAATGATATAACCTTAAATTATCACGTTTCGGGATTTCATAAATATGGTAAATGATAAATGAACTATTTGATTTCCACTCGTATCAACTTTCTGAGAGTGTAACGTCCGTATCAATCTAAAATTTATTTCTCGCCATAAATACTCGATATATAATCGTTTTGTGAGTTTATAAATATGGTAAATTTAATTTATCAAATTTACAATCATCTTTGAAACTATTCGTTAATATTATGAAGCAACTAAATCAATTTATCAACAAGGGAATGGAATAAAATTAAATCCAAGTTTGTCATCTGTCAATCAATTGTCATTTACTATAGAAAGGCATTTCGATTTAAAGGGAATGTACAAAAGTGGAAACTAGTAGATTGACAACCAGTCGCCATATTGTGGTTATTTAAATTAAAATCATGGTTATAATGGTGCTTTATTTAAATATTCGTTCGAAATAATCAATTCTATATAGACAAATTAAATAAAATATTTGTTTGTTCAATACGACGTTTCAAATCACGTTTTTCGAAAATGACCTATGTTGACAGGAAATATGATAGCTCGTTGAAAGATGACAGGTCTGCATATTAAAAAAGAAGATTGGAAAATATGGAGGTTTGTTCATTGTTTTACTCTGAAGATGATTATTTACAAATAAAAAGCGGACTATGGGTTTTGTTGAGGTTAGAAAACGATTTTTAAAATATTCCATTTATATAGCACAAGTTAAAATAGATTATAGTATGTCTAATACCATAAAAATCAAAAGGGAAGCGGTGTGACCACTCCTGATTCATTTACATAAGGAGGTGATTTTTCTGCAGGCTCTGAAGGACCTGGTGATAGGAATCAATACTGATGACACGGTCTTGATTGCTGATGTTTTTTTTCGGTTTAGATATAAACACAAAAAATCATATCTAGAAACCGAAAATTCGGTATTCATGGTTTTGACCATGTTGCAATAAAAAATAATTCACGTTGCGGAAAAACATTTTGGTGTATATCTTTCAGCACACTTTTCCTCAATTTAAGGTTGTCGTTAGACTTTTCTATATAATACAGGCAAATTAGGCGATTTTGAGCTAAAGCCTTAAATTAAATTGGGCGGTTTTGGTTTTCTACATAGTGGGAGGTTTTGGGATACTGAATAAATCTAGCAACTCTCAACAAAATTATGGGTACGAATTTTCGAAGTTTTTGGAATTGGAACTCAAAAAAACTATGAGGAATTCGAAAAATAACTGCCATAATAAAAAATGTAGAGTACAAAATTTTCTACAAAAAAGTATTCCAGGTATTTGTACCTAACCTCAAAATTTTCACCTTAAAATGGGTTTATATTCCAATCGCGAATTATTCGAAAACTAGGAGAAAATCAAAAAAAGTGCTGGAACAAAAAATGTACAGAACAAAATTGTCTACAAATTGGTATTGAAGCATTTTTCCTAACCTCAAAATTGTCACCGTAAAATGAATTTATGTAAAAACAGTTTGCGATCTCGAAAATTATGAGGATTTTGAATTACTCGCATTTCAAATAATTTTTTGAGTTACAAGTCCAGAAATTTGGATAACCTGTGCCCGTAATTTTTACTTGGAAGACTTATTTAGTCACCGAAAACCTCTAATAACTTGAAGTTGACTAGACAAATGGGACAGAAGTTAGTGTTAAAAAAATGTGAACCACTTAAAAAAGAGTGTAAGTGAAATGAATAAATATGAACAGAAGTGGGTGTAAGAAAATTAAGGGTAGTATCTAAGAAATTAATAAATTACTTACCTCTTCTTCAACGATTGCCAAATCTTCTTTTTAAAGACAAATATAACGAAAATAAGAACTCCGTACATGGCATTAGTAAAGTCAGACAAATACCAAATAAACGTAGGAGTGTCACGTAACAATTTCTCGACTGTCCATGATATTAACTCCATAATCCAATTGATACCCATTGCAAACATCAGTTTTAAGTACAGGTTAAACCTTTAATCAAATTTAATAACAAATTATATGATTTAAAACCAATATATATACTTGCAATAAGAAAAAAAAATGATAATTGGTGTTAAAACAGTGATCCTGGACTTCCAAATCCAATTCGTTCAATATTTCCGTGTACAAAATCGATGCTGGACTATTTTTATAATGATAATGATCCATAATGTTTTTTACGGCTATAATTTTGCTATTATTATTCCAAATTTTCCAAAATTTTGTTCATTTTACAGAAATTTGTGTTTTTATCATGAAAACTTATATTTTTGCTTACGATATGATGGCTACTTCCTATAACCAAGTTAGTCATCATGTCTGTTAGTGCCTTGAGAGTTGTAAATATTTGAAGGACCACCAAATTAAAAAATACTCTTCTTCAAGTGTTCAATTATAATGTTTCAATCAGAATTAACAAAATCCGGTTCGAATGTCAAAACGTCACTTGTCACTCACTTTTCACAGAATAAATTATCCAACCTTGAAACATAGAACTGTCAAATTGTAAGGTTGCCTATGGTTGTGAACAATGACGTTTCTGCGAGAATCATAGAATTGATATTAAACATAGAGAAACTTATGTATGGGAATTCGAATTGGCACGAAAAACTGTTAAAGAGTCAAGTGACGGGAAAGAAGATTTTGATTTTATTAGTACCCTGTCTATTTTTTATATTAACTCTATGTCGAATATACATAATAATAATATATACAGAGTGATGTTTAGAAGTAGAATTACCAACTTACTTTTGTTTATCATCTTCGTATGATTTTTTGCTTTCTGTTTGTTTCAGCATCGATGTTTCTTTTTTAATTTGTTGAATTCGTACGGTGGTCAAAATGAAGAAAACAATGTTAATGCCGATGATGATGGCCATCGGTAGATAAAAATAATAGAACGTCGGCATTCCGTCTAAAAATAATTATCAGTTTCTTGTCGTTATTAATTGATTTTTACTTACCTCCTAAAAAGCATCTGGGGTCCCCAATCTTTGGATAATAGTCGGCGTCTGGGGGTGAATGTGTATTCAATAATAAAACTATTCCCACGTGGATTATGGGCGTACCCCAAGCGTAAATACAATAAATAATGAATCTTTTTCTTTCAGCATATTTCTTTGACATCACTGTTCGCATTCCACTGAAAAAAATCAATCAAATGAATTTAATTTCTTCACCTAAGTATTTTGAATTCCTGTATAAATAAAACAATATACCTGAAAGCTAGCCACATGTCTATGCACATAACATTCATCCAAAAGAAGGACACCAGGAAGAAAAATATGATACAATATCCTAAAAAAAAAAATAAGGATGTAATTAGCCGCAAATTACATTTAAATTAGGTTGTAAATGATATCCAAAATAAAAAAAGTAGAATACGAAGATTTAGAGTTTGAAAATGCTCATCATCTCCACTGTTCACCAATGAAAACATCGAATCGTAAACTGTGGCCTCCAAGAGTTATTTCGGTTTTGATGTTTCTGTCCTTGTATTATTGGTCTTATTGTTGCTTTTAAAATCGGTGCTTTTTGATTCTTATTTTGGGTATTTTTCATCCCTTATTTGATCCAGCTGCTTGTCCTCATACCACTTCCACGTCTTCATAATTGGTTATGTCGATTTACATTTACTGGACTTATTTGATGTCATCATGCAAATGGTTTTGAATTGAATAAACCTCAAGTTTTGTTGAATAATGTATCGAAAAGGAATTGTTCAAATGTACTAAGTAATATTTCAATTATTCTATACTCACCCAAAATTTGACATGGCACAGGTTTGAATTGATACGGATACATTTGAATGGTAACCAAAGTAATATACGCAGCCAGTAAGGTGAATACGTAAGACATCAAGGCTTTTCTATGTAAGTTTCTTTCAGGTAAAATCAGGTACACCAGGAACGTGGCCAGAAGAAAAGGCATCGATATTATCATTCCTGCAAACAAATTTTCAAATTTATATTAATGAAATTTTGGTTTTATGAATAATTTTTTTTTATTATAAAACAAGTTATTGTCTTCAGAGCTGGTAAACGTTTATCTACAGTCTCTGAAGACGATAACTTAGTTATAGAAACGCGTGTCAGTAATTGTTGGTGTAGTTGTAGTGTAAACAGTGTGTTTAATACGTGTAGACGTGTTTTAATAGTAAATATATAAGAATATTGAACGTAGAATAAAATAAAATGTAACATGACTTGATCAAAGGTAAAAAAAAAGGTAATTTCATTGTTAATTTATCTTTCGTGATTGTGTTTCATTAGCGATTTATATGTCCTTCAAACTTATACCCACCTAAGATTTTATTACTATAACTAATACTACACTAATATCCACTAATTTAATTAATTTTCTTTTCATAGTCATAAAGGTCGTCTACAACTAATTGATGTAAGAAAATTAGAATTTCCCAGACGTAATTGGTGCCACGATAAAATATTATGTAGTTAATCATATTTTTATTTTATTGCTCACTAAATTTCATCCTTTTTTTCATTTAGACGATGAATTGCTCAATTATACGAAAGATATAGACAAGAAATTATAAAAATAAAAACTAATAATTAAATAGATGAAACTTTTTGTCACTTTTTCGAACTAAATTACTGACGTAAAAATTTTGATCTAAAAAGATAAATCAATCAAACGAATACGAGGTCTGGCTATTAAAATAACGAGACTTATAGTATCGGTTTTAAAGCGAACGTGTTTTTTTTGCCAAAAACCATGTTCAACGAAAAACAGCAGCAGCGTATCATTCTCAAATTTCTCGTTAAATGGAAAAAAACTCCGATTGAAACAATTCTCTATCTAGTGAAAAAACCATAGAGAAATGAAACAACCTGTCAGCTGATCGCATTTACTCGATCAGTTTTCGAACAACAACGAACGTGATTCGGGTTTCCGAACTGTCAACTGTCATAGTTTACGAAAAGTTCCTATATGTGTTATAACGCATTTTTCTATGTTAATGTAGATTGTAATAAATTTATTGTTGCTTTCTCAAATTTATGAATATTAATAAATAAATTCCTTCGTATAAACTTATCATATTGTTTATGTATGTTATTTTTTCTGTTTTTATTTACGTATTTCGAAACAAAATATTATATATAAATGAAATTACTTACGATTCAAGGTTTAGTATAATTTTCCAGGAATTTAAATATATAGTAGAAAAATTTTTATGAATAATTCATTTTCTGCTTAGCTTATTCGTCGAGAGAAACATCTAAAATGTATTAAACTCGATATTTCGTGGGCTGTAAAAGCGGTTTCTTCAGACGATTAAATAAAAACAAACTTTTTTTTGGTATTGTCTCGTCTCGAGTTTAGAAGAATTGCTTCGAGACTAGATCGAAATATATTACACAATATAAAAACATACTACTGAATGTAGGATTGAACTTGAACAGAAAATGGTTAAAATTAATATTCAAAAATATGTATTTTAGCAAAATAGTGAATTATTATTAAGATTTTCTAATCAAGATAGAATATTAGGAACAAAATATGTATCCATTTTGATTGTTTTAAATTTAAAAGGGATTTGAGGCGTTCAACTTCGTTATTGAATTAATTAGAGAAGTAGAGAATATAGAAAAACTATTAAATTTGTAATTTAGGATTTTTTCTCTTCCCTTCTGAAGACATATACATCCAAAATCAACCCAATCCAATATTAACAATCATATTATATTATTCCGGATTGTTTTCACTGCATTACTCCTTATTTGTCACAAGTTATGATCAAACATAGTAATTTAGACAAGGATAAATAAAAAAACAACAAAAAAATGATAAGATTTAGAAATACTGCACATTGTACTTTTGGCACAAGACTCCAGAAATAAAAAGTGACAACAAACAACAACTCCACGCCCGCGGGCCACACTGTGGCCCGCGAAGGAATCTTAAGTGGCCCGCACCAAATTCAAAAATCCCGCGGCGCACATTATGCATCCAGTGGTGCGCTGCATAAATGACATGCGTGCAAAAGCTCTAACAGACGTCAATCAGAGAATATGGAAATGTGCTGTGCAATGGCTTTCAAGGGGCAGCATGTTGAAACAAAAAATTGCTGAATATTTGTAGAAAAGTGTTTGTAAATAGCTAAAAATAACGATATACATCATCAAAACAAAATAACTTCATTTGATGTGATTAAATGAGATAATAGATCCTAAAATATGGAAAATTTTGTATTAAAGATCGATAATAGTTTTTGACCAGCGTGTAGAAATAACCGTATTGAGCAATTTCTAGTAAATATGCTTTCAAATTCGTGCGAAATGCAGTTATTATAGCTTTGATTTCAATTGGCAAGTGATTGTGCATTTTTTTGCATCGTACTGTATTGAGCCTAATTTCGAACGTGGAATAGGTAGAAAAAGAACAAGCTCCGCTCCACATTTGGAGTTCAAATTGAAATAAAAGTTTAATAACTTGAAATGAATAACTTTAAACACATGCAAAATTGGTGAGGCAACCTAGTTTTTCTTTTCGAACTTTTTTGAGTTACCAAATCGAGATGGGAAAATGTTTTGTTCGCTTTAAAGACAACAACGTAACAATACGTCACGAAAAAAAAAACTTTTTCCGAGTTTTCGCGACGTATTAGTCAATTATACGTCTTTCTATGAAGCTTTTTTACATTTTTAAACTACGGAGCATTCGGTTAATCATTCCACCTCAATTATCCATTGATTTTGCACACTTTTTTTTTCATCTAAAGAACAGGCAATTTCTCGGAAACTTTCTCAGAGGTAAAACCTCTGCCGACATGTTTTTTGTTCGGTGTAAACCCGCCTTAACCATCTGTATGAATAATAAATTGAAACTTTACATGATCCTAAAGGATTTTTTCTTGTTAATTACATCTGAAATGTCTTCTTCTATATTTTTTATCGCAATGGTAATAAATTTAGTTACCTATGCAATTAGTTTCACGTGTGGGATCCAAAGGTTCTCTTACAGTAGAAAAACAAAGAAAAGCGGAAAGGTAATTCGACTCGTCCAAGCAATATTCGTCATTGCCGAAGAATTTATTGAACGTCGGGACCCAAAGCGTCCCATTTTCTTGGAGGAAATAAGCGTCAGTTGGAATATCAGGATTCAATTTGAACATTTTACAAGATAATTCTCCGATTAGGAACTTGGTGGAATTATTAATAATCCCTATATAATTGTACTTATTTTTGTAAAGGGGCACCGAGAAAGGTTCACTGGAGTTGCTTGGCAAACACTTTTTTTTAAAGATTTGTCCCGGACCGCAACATTTTCTAACGCAATTTACATTTTCGTCGCACTTATCGAAATGTCTCGAAACATCGACGGCACTAACAAATTCCAAGAAAATTAACAGGAAAATGAGATCATAAAAATACGTTGGTGTCATTGTTTATATCTGTAATTTTTTTATACGACATTTATTCAATAATCTATCACTCGAAAGCCATGAGGGAACTGGATATTCCGATCGGATAAGCTTGTTTTTCACAAGTAATTGTGATTAAAAAAAAAATAAGCCAGCGACAAGAAACGACTTCGAGCGAATATCGGAGTAGTACATGAGCCAACGCAACAGCCAATTAATTGCAAAAAGGTAAGGGAAGCGATGCGAAGACGACGATCATTCGAAGTACGGCAACGATGAAACGATTAATCTACGGACAACCAGCGGCGTCGCATGGTTCACAACGTAAGGTTGGGGTCGGGAGCTTGGCGTTTCCAATAATTGGTTATAATCAGTCATTTTTTAAGATATTGAATTTGAATTTGATAAAATTGATGATATCTTTATTGGAATCGATACGACGTTCGTTATAATAGATAATTTCAAGCAAGTTTTGGCCACGGTTTCGGTTTAGATAGACCATGCGCAAGGTCCAACTCTTTCCAACATATCGGCCGGAAATTAACGAATAAATGCTTCAATATTGGCTTCCAGAACGTTGCTAGTTTATCCCTATAGACATTAGCTTCAACATGGCCACCCAAGAAATAGTCCAAAGACGTTAAATCACCCGATTTTGGCGGCCATTTTACGAGATGAACTGTTCACCGAAGGCGGCTCTCAATTTGGTAATTTTTTCGCGTGCCGCGTGGCATATGGCACCGTCTATTTAAACCACATGTCAGGCATGTCCAAATCTTCCATTTTGGGCGAAAAAAAAATTGTCAATCATCCCACGGCAGAGCTCGCCATTCACAGTAACATTCCGACCATCGTCGCCCGATGTTGCCACAATTCACACCAAACAGTGACAAGCGATGCGAAGAGGACGATCAATCGAAGTACAGCAACGAAGAAAATGATTAATCTACGGATAACCAGCGGCGTCGCGTGGTTCACAACGTAAGGTTGGGGTCGGGAGCTTGGCGTTTCCAATAATTGGTTATAATCAGTCATTTTTTAAGATATTGAATTTGAATTTGATAAAATTGATGATATCTTTATTGGAATCGATACGACGTTCGTTATAATAGATAATTTCATGCAACTTTTCGGTTTAGATAGACCATGCGCAAGGTCCAACTCTTTCCAACATATCGGCCGGAAATTAACGAATAAATGCTTCAATATTGGCTTCCAGAACGTTGCTAGTTTATCCCTATAGACATTAGCTTCAACATGGCCACACAAGAAATAGTCCAAAGAAGTTAAATCGTCCGATTTTGGCGGCCATTTTACGAGATGAACTGTTCACCGAAGGCGGCTCTCAATTTGGTAATTTTTTCGCGTGCCGCGTGGCATATGGCACCGTCTATTTAAACCACATGTCAGGCATGTCCAAATCTTCCATTTTGGGCGAAAAAAAAATTGTCAATCATCCCACGGCAGAGCTCGCCATTCACAGTAACGTTCCGACCATCGTCGCCCGATGTTGCCACAATCCACACCAAACAGTGACTTTTTCGGGATGCATTGGTAGCTCTTGCGATACTTCTAGCTGGTCTTCACTCCAGATGCGGCAATTTTGCTTGTAGATGTATCCATTCAACCAGAAATGGGCTTCGTTTGCCGGCGCCCATTCACCAAAAGTTAGACGTTGTGGGAGATCGCGTGGCTTCAATTCTTGCACCAGCCGTATCTTATAAGGTTCTACACCCAAATCCTTTCGCAAAATTTTCCTCGTAGAGGCCCAATTGCTGCAAACGACGTTTAATGTCCAATGGTGTAAACTGGGATCGAAATTTAATCACAAGCTTCCCTCGGTAGACCTTCTTCCAGGACAAGGGAGTCCTCTGAGTGCCGGCGACGCTTCTCGCGAGGAAGGTCGCCGATTTTCTGGTGAATGACCATTCTTCGTTGACCAATGTAGTACTTGGAACGGCAGTTTATTGAAATTCCTCTTTGTTGCAGAGGGAACAGTCTACTGGACGTGGTTATCTCGACATGTAGGCGAATAGTAATTGTAATAATCAATTTGTACCACTACCACGGACTATAAATGTTCAAGCTGCCACTTTAAGATATTTCCGATTCTAACTACTAAGTAAATATTTGGTAAAAGATAAAGAGTTGATTGAAAAATAGCTCTGATATATACTGATACATATCATGTATACTTTTAATAATCTGAATGTTAATCTACTCCATTAGTGCCTGGTTAAATATTTTTGATACGCTACGTATTTATTATTTGATGAACTCTTTTCCAGAAAAGTGGAAAACAACTATCAATCATAATGGAGTGTTTTGTGTACAGGGAAAAATTAATAACGTCGCGAATTTCGCGTGAAATTTGCCTACAAACGGCATTTATGAAAATAAAAACTCAAATCTTGCTTTAAATCTCGATTTATCGGTGGCTGCTTCAAAAAAATCAAAATGGAGATAAAAATTTGAGATGGTTTGACCGTCCAAACGACCGAGACGATTCAGTAATTGCTTCGGAACCAAGGAGGAGCTTCTACAAGATTTTTCGGTGCGGTCTTTAGTACTTTAAGAGAATGTCAATTAAATATTAGAAAAAAAGATGAAACAGCGCTAGGAAGCGACCAATTTATTGGATTTGGAGGTGGGGCAGCCAAACGCTCTTAATAGCACATAAAAATCCAAAAAATTGAGGCAATTGCGACAACGATTCAAAATTAAGCACGTCAGAACGAAACTTGTGCCACCTAGTTCATACGAGGCAATTCCACGTGTTCCAGGGTCGCTCTTTTATATTATTTCCACGTGAAAATTGTTTGTAAAACTAAATAAATGGATTGTTTTGTAAATTTTTCGATTTTCAGGATAATATTTACGCAACTTTTCTTCAATTTCTTCATATTCATTCAACAACGAAAACAGTTGTTTTTCTATCAATATTAATATTGATATATTTGTAGATTTAACTGGAATTTGATTTTAAACGAGCCTAACCTAACCTAAAAAATTTTTTTTCTCTTAAAATTATAGGTTAGAGTTCAAATTTAGTTATGTGATGAAATATGGCATTACAATTCTAATTTTTAGATATTTTTCGGTTTTTACGTGATCGATACAAAGCGATAGTTTCCAAAATTAATTTAAATATTTAAAAAATTTGATAATTAAAAATATTTTTGAATAAAACAAGGATATTCAATTATAATTTTCATCTAGAAAGTTTCGTTATAATATAAAGTAAAGGTTGGTGTAATTCCACCCCTGTATAATGTAAGGTTGTGCACGAAAATTATAGAATTTCAAGATTATAGTTTCACTGAAATTTTAGTCACCATTTTTTAAGGGTGACGGCTCGAAAAGGGGTCGATCCATCATAATTTCGTACGAGCTACCATCTCCTGAATTTAGTAACCCTCTTTGTATATCTTACAGCCACAACGAATATAATCAACGAATTACGAGTTTTCAAATAACATATATAACAAATTAGGAAATAATCCAAGGGAGGGTTCTTTAAATTTCGAAAAAAACACATTCAAACAAACAAATCATTAGCAAAATCCTTAATAAATATAAATAACACCAAGAGGCCAATCCATTTTCCAAATATTTTTCACGTTTCGACGAGAAGTTACTGCAAGTTTCGATTCTAAAACGTCCTCTACCTAAACACCTACTAAAGATTGAACTCAAAGTAAATTTTAGACGGATTTTCATGTTTTAATAGAAGAAAAAATGGATTATGTCAATTGTCAGAGACGATACCTAGAGAAATAACATACGACGTAGAAATAATTGAGAGAAAATCGAAATAAAACAAAAACAGAGTACAAACAATAGTTGATAAAGTACTTAAAGAGTTAGGAGGGATGTGATAGGGAAGAAGAAACAACAAAGTAAAATAATTTAGACACAAAAATTGACAAATGAAGAGTTGAAGCTAAAAATTGAAGCTATGTGGGAGAAAAACACATTCAAACAAACAAATCATTAGCAAAATCCTCAATAAATATAAATAACACCAAGACGTCAATCCATTTTCCAAATATTTTTCACGTTTCGACGAGAAGTTACTGCAAGTTTCGATTCTAAAACGTCCTCTACCTAAATACCTACTAACGATTGAACTCACAGTGAATTTTAGACGGATTTTCATGTTTTAATAGAAGGAAAAATGGATTATGTCAATTGTCAGAGACGATACATAGAGAAATAACAGACGACGTAGAAATAATTGAGAGAAAATCGAAATAAAACAAAAACAGAGTACAAACAATAGTTGATAAAGTACTTAAAGAGTTTCAAGGGATGTCATAGGGAAGAAGAAACAACAAGCTAAAATAATTTAGACACAAATGAAGAGTTGAGGCTAAAAATGGAAGATATATGGAAGAAAAACACATTCAAACAAACGCATCATTAGCAAAATCCTCAATAAATATAAATAACACCAAGACGCCAATCCATTTTCCAAATATTTTTCACGTTTCGACGAGAAGTTACTGCAAGTTTCGATTCTAAAACGTCCTCTATCTAAACACCTACTGAAGATTGATCTCAAAATAAATTTTAGACGGATTTTCATGTTTTAATAGAAGGGAAAATGGACGATGTCAATTGTCAGAGACGATACATAGAGAAATAACAGACGACGTAGAAATAATTGAGAGAAAATCGAAACAGAACAAAAACAGAGTACAAACAATAGTTGATAAAGTACTTAAAGAGTTTCAAGGGATGTAATAAGGAAGAAGAAACAATAACTACGGTATAAAATAAGTTTATTCATTAAAAGAAATTTTGTTTCGCCGAGGACGATAATCATCAGAAGATGACTAGTCCAGAAAATTTCAAATGCCTAAAATCAAAAGAAACTGCGACACTGATCAGCATTTCCAGAAGAAGTATTCTAAGGAACCCTCATTAGCATTTAAATATGACAAAAATTCACCGCAAGGTGGCGTCTTTTGAAGCTTTGTCGCGTAATTGATTGTCGTTCGAGGGTTGATAACAACTTATCTAGGGGTTTTGATGGATTAAGTCTAAAATTAAATATAATCGATTCGATTTCACAAAAGCTGATGGTGATTGTTAAAAACGATGATTAAATACCTGTTTTATTAAATTCCCTGGCAAGATAATAGGGGTCGTCCAACGTATAACACAAATAAACTGATAAACCCTCATCTTCATCCACGCAAAATCTATCATTCTGGTAGTATTTATATTTGGAATTTGGATAGAATAACGTCCCGTTTTCTTGTACGTAAAACTTTTCGTCCGGATTACCGTTATCCATTTTGAAATATCTGTACAACTTCCCTCGGTTACACCCCAACATCCCCACCGTAAAATTTGTTTCATCGTAAATCTTCGATTCGTTCATATACACAGGTACGGAAAAATTCAGATCCGCAGTTACGTTTCTAACGCAGACGTTCTTGTCGGTACCGAAAATCGCGTCTTCCTCGTGGTATAGGTAGTACCCTAATTGACAACATTTTCTTATACAAATTCGACTGTCTTTGCATCCGCAGAGTTCGAAGACGTTCGATGTATAGTTGGTGTAAGATGTAGTACCGGTTAGATCACATAAATCCAAAGTAGAACTATTTTCGAGAAGGAAAAACGAATAAACAATAAAAATATCGAATCGTGTCACCATTCTCGGTATAATTAGATAAACTGAATTTGTTATTTTAATTGATTGAATGTTGTTAAGTGGCATCTGTTTCATGATGTTATCAAATTTATGTTCGACCATGCGGTTGAACAAGAATCAAAACTTAAATTCAGCAAATTACCGATTCAACATCGTATATGAAATTATATCTGATATATCGGCGTGAAATATATAGTTAACCATCCGTTACTTTTACAGGGACAATCTGTATAATCTGAAAATATCAAAAATGAATATTTCGATAGATTTTCTAACAAAAAGGTCTGTTTGTTTAACTCGATAAAATTTATGGTTTAGGAGATATTTAGATTTTTAAATCGTTGTACATACCAAGTTAACGATCCGTTACTTTTACAGGGACAATCTGTATAGTTTAAAAATATCAAAAATGTATATTTCGATAGATTTTCTAGCAAAAAGGTCTGTTTGTTTAACTCGATAAAATTTATGGTTTAGGAGATATTTAGATTTTTAAATCGTTGTACATACCAAGTTAACGATCCGTAACTTTTACAGGGACAACCTGTATAGTTTAAAAATATCAAAAATGTATATTTCGATAGATTTTCTAGCAAAAAGGTCTGTTTGTTTAACTCGATAAAATTTATGGTTTAGGAGATATTTAGATTTTTAAATCGTTGTACATACCAAGTTAACGATCCGTTACTTTTACAGGGACAATCTGTATAGTTTAAAAATATCAAAAATGTATATTTCGATAGATTTTCTAGCAAAAAGGTCTGTTTGTTTAACTCGATAAAATTTATGGTTTAGGAGATATTTAGATTTTTAAATCGTTGTACATACCAAGTTAACGATCCGTAACTTTTACAGGGACAACCTGTATAGTTTAAAAATATCAAAAATGTATATTTCGATAGATTTTCTAGCAAAAAGGTCTGTTTGTTTAACTCGATAAAATTTATGGTTTAGGAGATATTTAGATTTTTAAATCGTTGTACATACCAAGTTAACGATCCGTAACTTTTACAGGGACAACCTGTACAATTTAAAAATATCAAAAATGAATATTTCGATAGATTTTCTAGCAAAAAGGTCTGTTTGTTTAACTCGATAAAATTTATGGTTTAGGAGATATTTAGATTTTTAAATCGTTGTACATACCAAGTTAACAATCCGTTACTTTTACAGGGACAACCTGTACAATTTGAAAATATCAAAAATGAATATTTCGATAGATTTTCTAGCGAAAAGGTCTGTTTGTTTAACTCGATAAAATTTATGGTTTAGGAGATATTTAGATTTTTAAATCGTTGTACATACCAAGTTAACAATCCGTAACTTTTACAGGGACAACCTGTACAATTTGAAAATATCAAAAATGAATATTTCGATAGATTTTCTAGCGAAAAGGTCTGTTTGTTTAACTCGATAAAATTTATGGTTTAGGAGATATTTAGATTTTTAAATCGTTGTACATACCAAGTTAACGATCCGTAACTTTTACAGGGACAACCTGTACAATTTAAAAATATCAAAAATGTATATTTCGATAGATTTTCTAGCAAAAAGGTCTGTTTGTTTAACTCGATAAAATTTATGGTTTAGGAGATATTTAGATTTTTAAATCGTTGTACATACCAAGTTAACGATCCGTAACTTTTACAGGGACAACCTGTACAATTTAAAAATATCAAAAATGAATATTTCGATAGATTTTCTAGCAAAAAGGTCTGTTTGTTCAACTCGATAAAATTTATGGTTTAGGAGATATTTGGATTTTTAGATCGTTGTACATAGCAAGTTAACGATCCGTAACTTTTACAGGGACAACCTGTACAATTTAAAAATATCAAAAATGAATATTTCGATAGATTTTCTAACAAAAAGGTCTGTTTGTTCAACTCAATAAAATTTATGGTTTAGGAGATATTTGGATTTTTAGATCGTCGTTCGCCGTAAAGAAATATTCTCAAAAAAATTATCATAAATTGTAATTATTTATTACAAACATTTCTAACTAAACTTCATACTGTCGAACATCATGTTATTTACGTAACGAAAAAATTGGAATGTAGGAAAATTTAGTTGGACACACTTGCGGAAGTTTATTTTATCGATCATTTCGTTTTTTGGATTTACCACGTTTATCCATTGTATTTAAGTCGGGGAAACGTGGTGGCCATGCAAATGGCCCGGATAAACCACCAATTAGTGGTTTCGTCGCACATATACCACGTGTCTCTGCGAATGTTTGGAGAAATAGCACATAACATGGGGGGGAAATCATTTTGAAGAAATTCTGAGTATCGCTGACCATTCAGGTTATTAATAAAATAATATATGAGGATCACGAAATTTTTTATACGTATTTTCAATAAATAATTACAATTTATGATAATTTTTTTGAGAATGTTACTTTATGGCGAACGACGATTTAAAAATCTACATATCTCCTAAACCGTAAATTTTATCGAGTTCAACAAAGAATACTTTTTTGTTAAAAAATCGTCGGAAGAATCATTTTTACTATCTTTATATTGTACAGGTTGTCCCTGTCAAAGTTACGGATTGTTCGAATGTATAATATAGGAAATATACTTAAATATAAGCTCTGATTTCGCAACTTTGAAGGCCTGTAACTCGTTTTTTATGTCACGGCATTATTTTCACGTCATCTACTAAGTTCCGGAACACCCTTAGATTTTGAGGCCCGAGTACGATTTCCGTGACGTCTCGATATGTCTACGCCATTTTGTAAATCGACCCAAAATAAGCCGAAAATGAAGAATAAAATTTTTCGATATCTCGCTTCGTTTTCGAGATATCGATACTTGAAGTTGGAAAAATTTATTTTTATTTAATATTTGTATATGAACCTAACCTAACCTAACCTAATCTAACCTAACCTAACCTAACCTTCTCATGGTGCACTTTGAGTGCAAAAAGTTGAAAAATCTTGAGTTTTTTACAGCCAAAATTGTGTAAAAAAATTTTTCTTCGCGTGAGGATTATTCTAGTTTTATTATTATTTATTTGGGGGGGGGCTTCGCCCCCTCACCATTCATATTGAATTTGAAGTGGTAAAATATTTATTTGAAACGAAGTATCGAACGCCATCTGTTCAATAAAGCTTTGAACTAACGTTTGATTATAACTTTAAGTATCGATATCTCGAAAACAAAACGAGATATCGAAAAATTTCATTCTTCATTTTCGATTTATTTCGGCGTAATTAAGTTAAATCGCGGCACCACGCAATCGTACTCTCCCCGATTTCGAACACGAGCAATAACTAACCTGAAGTAGCAACAAATCCATATTTAATATTTGTATATACCAACCTAACCTTACCTAACCTAACCTAACCTAACCTCACCTTCTCGTGGTGCACTTTAAGTGCAAAAAGTTGAAAAATCGTGAATTTTTTACAGCTAAAATTGTGTAAAAATTTTTTTTTTCGCGTGAGTATTATTTTAGTTTTATTATTATTCTTTTTTCTTTTGGGGGGCTTCGCCCTCTCACCATTCATATTGAATTTGAAGTGATAAAATATTTATTTGAAACGAAGTATCGAACGCCATCTGTTTAATACAGCGAATTTTGAACTAACGTTTGATTATAACTTTAAGTATCGATATCTCGAAAACGAAACGAGATATCGAAAAATTTCATTCTTCATTTTCGATTTATTTCGGCGTAATTAAGTTAAATCGCGGCGCCACGGTAACCGTACTCTCCCCGATTTCGAACAGGAGCAATAACTAACCTGAAGTAGCAACGAATCCATCAAAAGATGTTTGGTTTTGAACGCAAGCTATGGCAATATAATTATCTCCATTTTTAATCAAACAATAATCGTCCATTTCGAAATGAACGTCGTCCCATATCAATTCGCCATCAATAATCCTGAAATCATCGTTAATAAGTACTCTAGTTTTTATTTTGTCGCATATCTGATTATCCGGTACCACTATGATACTGTAAACCGAAAAAGCACTGTAAGGAGTGTCCGAAGATTTATCCGCTACACAAGTCCTTGTCGTCATGTTCATAACCTCACCCTCGTCGCAACACTTCCGAATACATTGTTTAACGTTACATATACAACCTTTAATCGAGTCACCTTGAACGAAATAATTTTTTTCGGTGTAAGTGATATCATCTTTGGTTATGTTAGTACCAGAACGGATCCCGTCCGTAATGTCAACACTATTTTCACAAACAGACTCGTCACAAACGCCGTAAGTTTGTAGCAAACCGATTAATAAAAACACTACGACAAACATCTTTTTCAATCCAGTTCCCACCAAGAAACCATTAAACTCGAATTACCGAAAGATTATTAGTAAATTATCTATAAGATAGGACAGATAAGAAAAGACAGTTATATAAAAACGTACGACTTATCATTTGTTGATTCATTAACGAACTGTGAAATATGACTGCAAAATTTCGTTGGGAAAATGGTGAATAGACGTTAAATAAATATTTGATGTCATTTCCAAGGAAATACCTATTTCAGTTTATTTAGAAAACAATGTCGATTACGGCGAGACAAAATTTCAACAGTTCGGTAAATTAAATTCGATTTAAAAAATCCAATTTGGAATTTGTTTGATTTAGAATAACATTTGTAATAGATAAAATACGATGAATGTCTGAAAACATATCGACAATAAGTTTGTTTCCACTGAATTGACTTTCTAATGATTAACCACGATAATTAGTAAATAGAAAAAAAAAACAACTTTCCTACAAAAATAATAAAAGATTAACAATATTTTTGGAAAATAAAATCGACAAAATGAGCCGTTTGATCACGTGACATTAAACAGTAATAAAAAAAAAAGCGTGACGTCACGTAGCCAAGGTTACCAGAATAATACTAGAAGGTTTGTGACATGCGCGTTTTTTTGTTAACAAACGATCAGCTGCTAGAACAACAGCAACGTCATTATGTTTTTTTTTTTATATTTTTATGTCAAACAGAACCTCGTTATGTTCGAGTTATGAGGATGTGTGTTATCCCGTGCTGATCTGGCTTATAAAAACGAATATATTTCTAACTAACACAACTGTGTAGAACCGGTGACGTCACTTGTCTACTGCGCATCTTGTTATTATCACTAACCTTCTATTATTCTAGTAACCTTGGTTGTAGCTGTCATTTTCGTATAAAGTAACCAGGTTATTTCGAGTTTTCGGCAATTATTGTTAAATTAATAAAGTTCGTTTTTAGTTTAGTCTTGAAAGACAGGTCTAATTTGCTATGGAATCAAGATTTAAAAAAGCAAACTGCAGCAATTTACCCAAAATTGACGCCGTTATACTTCACTGATTTTGAGGTTAGCGAATACAAAATTTCAATAACTTTAACTTAATTAAATAATGAGATTTTATATGTTATGTGTGGTATATTAAAGTAGATTTTGCAAAATTCATTACTTTTACTATATATTTATAAATAGATACATCAAATTTTGTTTCCTACTTACATCAGAATAATCTTCACGGAATTTTTTTCTTTATTGTTTGGAACGTATATGAATAATTTGTCTGGCGATTTTATATGTTATGTGTGGTATATTAAAGTAGATTTTGCAAAATTCATTACTTTTACTATATATTTATAAATAGATACATCAAATTTTGTTTCCTACTTACATCAGAATGATGTTCACGGAATTTTTTTCTTTATTGTTTGGAACGTATATGAATAATTTGTCTGGCGATTTTATATGTTATGTGTGGTATATTAAAGTAGATTTTGCAAAATTCATTACTTTTACTATATATTTATAAATAGATACATCAAATTTTGTTTCCTACTTACATCAGAATGATGTTCACGGAATTTTTTTCTTTATTGTTTGGAACGTATATGAATAATTTGTCTGGCGTTTTTATCATTGTACTTTCACATTGGGGCACTATACAGTATTCGTATATAATAAGAGGAATTTATTATTTATTAAAAGACACAATTGACTGTCAAAAACAAACACAGCTGTTTCGCAAAACGGGAAGTCATTCAAGACGCCATGACAGTCTTGGCCTTTTTCGCGGTCAATTCAAAGTTCATTTCTAAAAACTCGAAATACTAACGTAAAAAATCTATTTTTATTGAAATAATATATTTTTGGGGTGAAATAGATGCTAAGCTATAGTTTTAAACTAATTTCCAAATCAATAGTCATGCATCGTATGGTACAGGCTTAATAATTGTCGTGTAACGTTCTTTTTTCAGTTAGGTTAGGGCGCTTGTGTACGTCCGTTTTTTTTACCGGACAAAATCGGTGTGATGTCCGGTGTATGTACGCACATTATTATAAATCAACGAATCCGGCAACAAATCGCGGAATATCAGGATGTTATTTAATTATTTTGAAAATATCAACCGGATTTTCCAAACTAATGTTATTAAACCGGTTAGATAATAAACCTCGATTCATGTTTGTACGTAAAATTTTTATGACAGGGTCGGATTAAAGAAATACTAACCATTAACAAGTTATTTCCCATAAATTTTTTTATCGATACCGTGTGAAATGTAAGACTTGCCTAAGAAAACTTTCTGATAGTTCCTTGGAGCTTGTGGATTGTTACATGCTAGGAGTTTTTATCCATTTCCATGGAAACTATCTTGAGAGCGGGCAGCTATCCATATATCACAGTTTTATCCAAAATAACACAGAAAAACTATTTTTCAATAATTACTACTGCTAGTTTTGGTCTAATGATAAGCTCGCTAAAGCAGGGGCAGACGAGCCCTTCATGGGATCCGAACCCTTCTTTGGTATCAGCTACAAAACAACGGAAAAAGTTTTGGAAAAGGGGATAGGAGCAAAACCAATTATTGGATCAACCTACAGGGGTTGAGACAGGCAAAAACTCTTCTTGGAAACTATAACCAAAGAAGATCTGCTGGATGTATTAACGTAAGAACAATCTACGAATACTAACAAGAATTCTATCGGGGAACTGTTGCCTCGACGAACAACCGAAGATGCTAGACTTAGCAGATAATGCGGCGTGCCAATCATTGGATCAACCTACGGGGGTTGAGACAGACAAAGACTCTTCTGATGCCTCAAAGAACATCCAAAGATGCTAGACCTAGCAGATAATGCGGCGTGCAAATTTGTAATGACGAAAATAACAGCCATTCCACATTCTAGACTTTTTAAAAGGAGTGGGATTGATGGATCAGTTTGAAACAGCGTACTCGCGTATTATTAATAGGTAGTACGTGAATAGTACGTGAATAGTGCGTTCGATGTAAAATAATCTTGCGTTTAAACAATGCGTACCATTGAACTTACCGTACACTGAACCAGTACTTCTTTCAGGATCGTTCTCCAAACAAAGAATAATCCCGATATCGGTATTTTCGTTAATATGGTCGACACAAAAATTTTCGTACGTAATATCGGTCACGTTATATTCCGAACTTAAGAAAATATTTAAATTGCCGTTTTCATCGAAATCAATTACGTCCGCGGATATGTCGACAGGAACTTTTCCGTCGGAACATTCATGTCCGAAAAGAAGACAGTAATCTAGCCCGGTGTCGAATTCGAAGAGGACATCGTCGGGAACGCAAGAATAATTTGATGTGAACATAAAACCTAAAGGACAGCATTTTCTCAAATACATTCGGCAGCCGGAAACGACGTTAATCACCAAGAGAAATAGCATGCGAGAATATCGATTGATTGGAGTCGGTGCCATCGCGGTAAACTTTTACAAAAGACTAAAAATTAAAAACATAATCCATTGTGATCGAGAATTCCCGTTTGTTTATTTTATTAACGAGAATATTTACTCATATTTCATGAAAATGTTTGAAGTGTCGGAGAAAAATATGAAGGTTATGTAATGGGCATACCAAAAGGAACCGATTATTCATAGAAGGTTTTTTTGTTTAATATTGTCAATAAGTTTTATGTTTAAAATAATTCGTTCCGAGAATATCCTCGTTCTTTTGTAAATGAAATTACAAGGCCATCTTACATTTGTTCAACGACGAAATAATACATAAGTTTACACCAGTTACATAACTCGATTATAAATACTTTGGAAAGCAGAAAAATAATTAATTAAACTTGTCAAACTATTAAGTACCCAGTATCCGTGTACAAGCTGCCTTAAATACTAAATAAATAAATAAATAATGATTAAATCGGTAGACAACAGAGATAATTCTGGATTTTTTGAAGCAATAACTCAAAAATATGATTAACAAGAGTCGGGTATCTTCGAAATATAGTTTAAAAACTGTTTTATTACAGTGTGCGTCTAGTCGCCAATAAGGGACACTTGGAATCACTTAACTATGAGGTTAGTTCCCATTAGGAGTGGTTAGTGAACAAGTACTAAATCTTATCGTATAAAAAAAAAACTATAAATAACCGGTAGGCAAAGAATATTTATGGTTCTTCACAGTCACATTTAAAAAAAGATAAAAATTAGTTTAATGGAAGGAAAATAAGGGACACTTTGTATCATTTAACTATATAATTAAGAGATCCTAATGGTTCCCAACAGGGTGGTGAGATAATTCACGTACTTAAGACAGTTTGTACACTAACCACTCCTAATGGGCACCAACCTCATAGTTAAGTGATTCCAAGTGGTCCTTGACACTTGAAAGAGTGTTTCGAATTCTCGTCGAGTTGTGAGCTTTGTCGTTAGGACCAAGAGATTGTGATCTGAGCAATTGTAACGAATGATGAAACTATAGAACCGTGCCAAAAAAAGCGGATATTATATTTTATCAAGAAAAGGCATGGCAAAATCAGCCGAAGTGCGCAGAAATTGAACAGACCCTTTCGACGTCAATAGACGTCAGAAAACATCAATTAGCATGAAGTAACAATCGGCTGCAATGGATTGTTAATCGAAAATATCTGACAAAAGTAGACGCCAATTCACCTGGATGTATAAGAATTGATGTGATTCGACTTAAATCGGCGTCAACAAACTTCTAAACTTTTCAATCGACCTCAATCGGCTTCAATGGATTGTTAATCGAAAATATCTGACAAAAGTAGACGCCAATTCACCTGGATGTATAAGAATTGATGTGATTCGACTTAAATCGGCGTCAACAGACTTCTAAACTTTTCAATCGACCTCAATCGGCTTCAATGGATTGTTAATCGAAAATATCTGACAAAAGTAGACGCCAATTCACCTGAATGTATAAGAATTGATGTGATTCGACTTAAATCGGCGTCAACAAACTTCTAAACTTTTCAATCGACCTCAATCGGCTTCAATGGATTGTTAATCGAAAATATCTGACAAAAGTAGACGCCAATTCACCTGGATGTATAAGAATTGATGTGATTCGACTTAAATCGGCGTCAACAAACTTCTAAACTTTTCAATCGACCTCAATCGGCTTCAATGGATTGTTAATCGAAAATATCTGACAAAAGTAGACGCCAATTCACCTGGATGTATAAGAATTGATGTGATTCGACTTAAATCGGCGTCAACAGACTTCTAAACTTTTCAATCGACCTCAATCGGCTTCAATGGATTGTTAATCGAAAATATCTGACAAAAGTAGACGCCAATTCACCTGGATGTATAAGAATTGATGTGATTCGACTTAAATCGGCGTCAACAGACTTCTAAACTTTTCAATCGACCTCAATCGGCTTCAATGGATTGTTAATCGAAAATATCTGACAAAAGTAGACGCCAATTCACCTGAATGTATAAGAATTGATGTGATTCGACTTAAATCGGCGTCAACAAACTTCTAAACTTTTCAATCGACCTCAATCGGCTTCAATGGATTGTTAATCGAAAATATCTGACAAAAGTAGACGCCAATTCACCTGGATGTATAAGAATTGATGTGATTCGACTTAAATCGGCGTCAACAAACTTCTAAACTTTTCAATCGACCTCAATCGGCTTCAATGGATTGTTAATCGAAAATATCTGACAAAAGTAGACGCCAATTCACCTGGATGTATAAGAATTGATGTGATTCGACTTAAATCGGCGTCAACAGACTTCTAAACTTTTCAATCGACCTCAATCGGCTTCAATGGATTGTTAATCGAAAATATCTGACAAAAGTAGACGCCAATTCACCTGGATGTATAAGAATTGATGTGATTCGACTTAAATCGGCGTCAACAAACTTCTAAACTTTTCAATCGACCTCAATCGGCTTCAATGGATTGTTAATCGAAAATATCTGACAAAAGTAGACGCCAATTCACCTGGATGTATAAGAATTGATGTGATTCGACTTAAATCGGCGTCAACAGACTTCTAAACTTTTCAATCGACCTCAATCGGCTTCAATGGATTGTTAATCGAAAATATCTGACAAAAGTAGACGCCAATTCACCTGGATGTATAAGAATTGATGTGATTCGACTTAAATCGGCGTCAACAAACTTCTAAACTTTTCAATCGACCTCAATCGGCTTCAATGGATTGTTAATCGAAAATATCTGACAAAAGTAGACGCCAATTCACCTGGATGTATAAGAATTGATGTGATTCGACTTAAATCGGCGTCAACAGACTTCTAAACTTTTCAATCGACCTCAATCGGCTTCAATGGATTGTTAATCGAAAATATCTGACAAAAGTAGACGCCAATTCACCTGGATGTATAAGAATTGATGTGATTCGACTTAAATCGGCGTCAACAGACTTCTAAACTTTTCAATCGACCTCAATCGGCTTCAATGGATTGTTAATCGAAAATATCTGACAAAAGTAGACGCCAATTCACCTGGATGTATAAGAATTGATGTGATTCGACTTAAATCGGCGTCAACAAACTTCTAAACTTTTCAATCGACCTCAATCGGCTTCAATGGATTGTTAATCGAAAATGTCTGACAAAAGTAGACGCCAATTCACCTGAATGTATAAGAATTGATGTGATTCGACTTAAATCGGCGTCAACAAACTTCTAAACTTTTCAATCGACCTCAATCGGCTTCAATGGATTGTTAATCGAAAATATCTGACAAAAGTAGACGCCAATTCACCTGGATGTATAAGAATTGATGTGATTCGACTTAAATCGGCGTCAACAAACTTCTAAACTTTTCAATCGACCTCAATCGGCTTCAATGGATTGTTAATCGAAAATATCTGACAAAAGTAGACGCCAATTCACCTGGATGTATAAGAATTGATGTGATTCGACTTAAATCGGCGTCAACAGACTTCTAAACTTTTCAATCGACCTCAATCGGCTTCAATGGATTGTTAATCGAAAATATCTGACAAAAGTAGACGCCAATTCACCTGGATGTATAAGAATTGATGTGATTCGACTTCAATCGGCGTCAACAGACTTTTAAACTTTTCAATCGGCTTCAATGGATTGTTAATCGAAAATATCTGACAAAAGTAGACGCCAATTCACCTGGATGTATAAGAATTGATGTGACTCGACTTCAATCGGCGTCAACAGACTTTTAAACTTTTCAATCGGCTTCAATGGATTGTTAATCGAAAATATCTGACAAAAGTAGACGCCAATTCACCTGGATGTATAAGAATTGATGTGACTCGACTTCAATCGGCGTCAACAGACTTTTAAACTTTTCAATCGGCTTCAATGGATTGTTAATCGAAAATATCTGACAAAAGTAGACGCCAATTCACCTGGATGTATAAGAATTGATGTGACTCTACTTCAATCGGCGTCAACAGACTTTTAAACTTTTCAATCGACCTCAATCGGCTTCAATGGATTGTTAATCGAAAATATCTGACAAAAGTAGACGCCAATTCACCTGGATGTATAAGAATTGATGTGATTCGACTTAAATCGGCGTCAACAAACTTCTAAACTTTTCAATCGACCTCAATCGGCTTCAATGGATTGTTAATCGAAAATATCTGACAAAAGTAGACGCCAATTCACCTGGATGTATAAGAATTGATGTGATTCGACTTAAATCGGCGTCAACAGACTTCTAAACTTTTCAATCGACCTCAATCGGCTTCAATGGATTGTTAATCGAAAATATCTGACAAAAGTAGACGCCAATTCACCTGGATGTATAAGAATTGATGTGATTCGACTTAAATCGGCGTCAACAGACTTCTAAACTTTTCAATCGACCTCAATCGGCTTCAATGGATTGTTAATCGAAAATATCTGACAAAAGTAGACGCCAATTCACCTGAATGTATAAGAATTGATGTGATTCGACTTAAATCGGCGTCAACAAACTTCTAAACTTTTCAATCGACCTCAATCGGCTTCAATGGATTGTTAATCGAAAATATCTGACAAAAGTAGACGCCAATTCACCTGGATGTATAAGAATTGATGTGATTCGACTTAAATCGGCGTCAACAAACTTCTAAACTTTTCAATCGACCTCAATCGGCTTCAATGGATTGTTAATCGAAAATATCTGACAAAAGTAGACGCCAATTCACCTGGATGTATAAGAATTGATGTGATTCGACTTAAATCGGCGTCAACAGACTTCTAAACTTTTCAATCGACCTCAATCGGCTTCAATGGATTGTTAATCGAAAATATCTGACAAAAGTAGACGCCAATTCACCTGGATGTATAAGAATTGATGTGATTCGACTTAAATCGGCGTCAACAAACTTCTAAACTTTTCAATCGACCTCAATCGGCTTCAATGGATTGTTAATCGAAAATATCTGACAAAAGTAGACGCCAATTCACCTGGATGTATAAGAATTGATGTGATTCGACTTAAATCGGCGTCAACAGACTTCTAAACTTTTCAATCGACCTCAATCGGCTTCAATGGATTGTTAATCGAAAATATCTGACAAAAGTAGACGCCAATTCACCTGGATGTATAAGAATTGATGTGATTCGACTTAAATCGGCGTCAACAAACTTCTAAACTTTTCAATCGACCTCAATCGGCTTCAATGGATTGTTAATCGAAAATATCTGACAAAAGTAGACGCCAATTCACCTGGATGTATAAGAATTGATGTGATTCGACTTAAATCGGCGTCAACAAAATTCTTATCTTTTCAATCGACCTCAATCGGCTTCAATGGATTGTTAATCGAAAATGTCTGACAAAAGTAGACGCCAATTCACCTGAATGTATAAGAATTGATGTGATTCGACTTAAATCGGCGTCAACAAACTTCTAAACTTTTCAATCGACCTCAATCGGCTTCAATGGATTGTTAATCGAAAATATCTGACAAAAGTAGACGCCAATTCACCTGGATGTATAAGAATTGATGTGATTCGACTTAAATCGGCGTCAACAAACTTCTAAACTTTTCAATCGACCTCAATCGGCTTCAATGGATTGTTAATCGAAAATATCTGACAAAAGTAGACGCCAATTCACCTGGATGTATAAGAATTGATGTGATTCGACTTAAATCGGCGTCAACAGACTTCTAAACTTTTCAATCGACCTCAATCGGCTTCAATGGATTGTTAATCGAAAATATCTGACAAAAGTAGACGCCAATTCACCTGGATGTATAAGAATTGATGTGATTCGACTTCAATCGGCGTCAACAGACTTTTAAACTTTTCAATCGGCTTCAATGGATTGTTAATCGAAAATATCTGACAAAAGTAGACGCCAATTCACCTGGATGTATAAGAATTGATGTGACTCGACTTCAATCGGCGTCAACAGACTTTTAAACTTTTCAATCGGCTTCAATGGATTGTTAATCGAAAATATCTGACAAAAGTAGACGCCAATTCACCTGGATGTATAAGAATTGATGTGACTCGACTTCAATCGGCGTCAACAGACTTTTAAACTTTTCAATCGGCTTCAATGGATTGTTAATCGAAAATATCTGACAAAAGTAGACGCCAATTCACCTGGATGTATAAGAATTGATGTGACTCTACTTCAATCGGCGTCAACAGACTTTTAAACTTTTCAATCGACCTCAATCGGGTTCAATGGATTGTTAATCTGATAAAAGTAGACGCCAATTCACCTGGATGTATAAGAATTGATGTGACTCGACTTCAATCGGCGTCAACAGACTTCTAAACTTTTTAATCGACCTCAATCGGCTGCAATGGATTGTTGATCGAAAATATCTGACAAAAGTAGACGCCAATTCACCTGGATGTATAAGAATTGATGTGATTCGACTTAAATCGGCGTCAACAGACTTCTAAACTTTTCAATCGACCTCAATCGGCTTCAATGGATTGTTAATCGAAAATATCTGACAAAAGTAGACGCCAATTCACCTGGATGTATAAGAATTGATGTGATTCGACTTCAATCGGCGTCAACAGACTTTTAAACTTTTCAATCGGCTTCAATGGATTGTTAATCGAAAATATCTGACAAAAGTAGACGCCAATTCACCTGGATGTATAAGAATTGATGTGACTCGACTTCAATCGGCGTCAACAGACTTTTAAACTTTTCAATCGGCTTCAATGGATTGTTAATCGAAAATATCTGACAAAAGTAGACGCCAATTCACCTGGATGTATAAGAATTGATGTGACTCGACTTCAATCGGCGTCAACAGACTTTTAAACTTTTCAATCGGCTTCAATGGATTGTTAATCGAAAATATCTGACAAAAGTAGACGCCAATTCACCTGGATGTATAAGAATTGATGTGACTACTTCAATCGGCGTCAACAGACTTTTAAACTTTTCAATCGGCTTCAATGGATTGTTAATCGAAAATATCTGACAAAAGTAGACGCCAATTCACCTGGATGTATAAGAATTGATGTGACTCGACTTCAATCGGCGTCAACAGACTTTTAAACTTTTCAATCGGCTTCAATGGATTGTTAATCGAAAATATCTGACAAAAGTAGACGCCAATTCACCTGGATGTATAAGAATTGATGTGACTCTACTTCAATCGGCGTCAACAGACTTTTAAACTTTTCAATCGACCTCAATCGGGTTCAATGGATTGTTAATCTGATAAAAGTAGACGCCAATTCACCTGGATGTATAAGAATTGATGTGACTCGACTTCAATCGGCGTCAACAGACTTTTAAACTTTTCAATCGACCTCAATCGGCTTCAATGGATTGTTAATCGAAAATATCTGACAAAAGTAGACGCCAATTCACCTGGATGTATAAGAATTGATGTGATTCGACTTCAATCGGCGTCAACAGACTTCTAAACTTTTTAATCGACCTCAATCGGCTGCAATGGATTGTTGATCGAAAATATCTGACAAAAGTAGACGCCAATTCACCTGGATGTATAAGAATTGATGTGATTCGACTTAAATCGGCGTGAACAAACTTCTAAACTTTTCAATCGACCTCAATCGGCTTCAATGGATTGTTAATCGAAAATATCTGACAAAAGTAGACGCCAATTCACCTGGATGTATAAGAATTGATGTGATTCGACTTCAATCGGCGTCAACAGACTTTTAAACTTTTCAATCGGCTTCAATGGATTGTTAATCGAAAATATCTGACAAAAGTAGACGCCAATTCACCTGGATGTATAAGAATTGATGTGACTCTACTTCAATCGGCGTCAACAGACTTTTAAACTTTTCAATCGACCTCAATCGGCTTCAATGGATTGTTGATCGAAAATATCTGACAAAAGTAGACGCCAATTCACCTGAATGTATAAGAATTGATGTGATTCGACTTAAATCGGCGTCAACAGACTTTTAAACTTTTCAATCGACCTCAATCGGCTTCAATGGATTGTTGATCGAAAATATCTGACAAAAGTAGACGCCAATTCACCTGAATGTATAAGGATTTATGTGACAATAGACCTCAATCGACTTCAACAGTGACGACGAAATGAAACGAGTGGTGTATGAACATTTTGAGTAAAGATTCTTCATATTTTTATAATGACATAGACCACCATCCGTGATGAAGTCTATGCCTCAATGAATACGGCCTTTAAAGACATGATCTCTCGTAGTTAAATATTAAAATTGCAGATAAACTAAGTTTGAAATAAATTGTTGTATAATTTGACATCTGCAATATTGCCAAATTAATTATTTTTTCGTATTGTTGGGTAATTAGGTTTTCAAAACAAACTACTCTGTATGTATTGCCATGAAATGCTTCGCCTCTACTACAGCGTACGAAACACGCCCAATTACATATGGTAAATATTTATCCTGCACCTCTCATAGAAAGATAATTGATTAAATTTTCAAATCTATAGCTAGATATCAATTAATTATCCTAATTACTGAACTGTTGATTGAATCTTACGCTAATGGTATAAATATGAGGTGGGAGAAAAAAAAATAGCAAAGCGTTGGCGTGAATCATGTCATGTAGTCAAAAAAAAAGCGTCTCAATGACGTAATGTGATTTAGCAGAAAATATTAATGTTTACAGGGCAAATTCACTAGTTTACATCAACAAAAGTAAGAATTTTGACATATGTAAAACGCAAGCCTAGAAGATTCCATTTTTTTAAAATCTAGTTCCAGAAAGAATCCCAACTTTAGTCGGAAGAAGTAGAAAGTTTGACAATCGACAAAGTGAAAGCGTATGCGCAGTAGTTTAATAACGACCTCTACTGCGCAGTCCAATTTCCGCCATATTGGCTGCCACCAGCTGACTGATTTATATTTATTTACATTGATTTTATAGAGTAATTATTGAAATTAAAATGACTTCTAGTTTGCATGCACAAATAACAATACGAATTGTAGAGGTAAAGATATCAGTTTCCATAGATTTCCTACAAAAGATGTTAAATTATTTAGCGAATGAAAAAAAGTTTGTGGAGAAAGACAACTTAACCTCCAACACGGTAAGTGTTTACAAGTTTATCCTATATTTTTTTGGTAGTTGATTTAACATTAATCAAATATTTATTATTTGAATTATAATCATTTAAAAAAAAAATTGCTACGTGCAAAACCCCGCGCACTTTATTGTTAGTGGAGATATAAAAATCTATGTGTTATCCGAAGTGCAGTTGTTTTATTAATAAATTGTTAAAAAACACCCGATGCATTTTATTTATTATCTAATTCTCTTTGTTAAACGAAAAAAAAAAAATAAAACATATTTATTCTTTACATGTTAAAAAGTTTTGTTTGCAATCTATTCAAAATTATTGAAATCACGTTAATATGAAAACGTTATGAAATAACTTCGTTACTCAACGTTTTGTTCATAAGAATCTTAAAACGAAAAGATTCAAATTCCCGCATTTAATTGATTGGCCAGAAAAACAATATGGCCGATAGTGGGACATCTCATTGGCTGTGGCTATCCGGTTGCGCAAGAACACACCTTGTAGTCTTTACATCATGTTAGTAACGATGAATTCCGATATAGAAGTTCTAGTAACGATTTAATTAAGTAAGCAGATTTGTAAGTTGTAATTTAGAACTATTGGTTATTCGTACAGAATACAGTATATAATTATCTTCATACATATATAATGATATATAATACTTCTATATGAACAGTTTATTTAAGTGTTAATTGTTGATGAATGACATTAGAAACGTCACTTCTGTCAAACATGAAAATTACGCATAAAAAATTGTTTTCACGATATGTCGAGTTGCAATTTGTATTATAATTGATAGAAACAATGGGTTGTTACAGCCCCCACGGACAATTACGCCCTTCAATTATATTACTGTGTTTTAATTAGATGACGTTGTTTTCAAAACAAAATTATAAGAAACAATGTTCGCGTGTTTTCAATTAAGGAATAGAGGTGGGCCCTAAAATAACAGTTTTATAAATGGGATAACAGAAAATAGAATAGGAATTATTATATTGAAAAGAAAGTCCATTAAAGTGTCTTGTATACCATTTTGAAACTAAGAATTTCGTAAAATTACTGATTTTCCTTTGTTTGCATACAATATTTTCTTTCAGTCTATATTATATATACCTGGGTACAAAAAATACTGACTGCGCCGTGGAGTACTGTTTAAAAATCGATCAAGAAGCTTCTCCTGGAGAGTTTGGAGCTAAGAACAGGACGAAATCACGGAGTTTAAATGTTTAAACACGGGCTAGTGTTAGAAATAAGTAGAAAGGCCAATCGTGGACAAGTCTATAGGTAAAAAAATAACATACCGACGGTTGGAAGAATGTTTGATTTTTCCTCAATATCAAACTCACAAATCACAGCTTTCAACTTGAAACCTTGAAGGAAATCGTAGTCCACGCAATAATTTAAAGGTGAATACATCTTATAAGACCAGTCGATTTCATCAACAGCGTACAAAGAACCGTTCGACTGCAGGTAATAGTCCCCCCGAGGTACCAAACCAAATCTATCGTTTCTACAAGGATTACCATAAATATACCATAAATTCTCGGGGGATCTTACCGGATTTGTGAAATTGTAGTATTGAAAATTGGTGTAGGTTTTACTGTTGACACATTCGCGACCGTTTAAATGTTGATCGTTTCCACAACACTTTTGAACACAAATTTTCTTACGACACACGCACCCGCGAGTTGTGTCGTTCACTACGTCATAATCCTCCGGTTCGAAGACCATCCCGTACATTTCTATAACACCATTCGTAACGACGCCTTCAGTAACATCGACACTTAATTCTTCAGGACACTTGTGACTAACAACAGATAAAATAGTTGTTGATACAAGAAAATTACGAAAAATTAGAACCATCGTGTTTATTTGAGATTAATATTGATAGAAACTAATCATTAATCGTCATGTAAGGGCTTGGGTTAATGTGAGAAAACGATTAATCAAAGTATTTATTTATATATTAAAATGAACACTAATGGATTTGGAATAGTCTAAATGACGTTTAAATTTTAGAAAGTGGGGTTCATGATAATTACCAAATGTTTAGGTGTTTCGAATACATTGCTGTACTGTAGTGTTTGAAATTGAGTCGAAAGAAACTATCAGAATGAACTTCCAAGTCATAGATTTGGAAATTGTCTTTTTGGTTTTGATCTTCTGGTATCAAAAAGGCGTTTCCCTAACTCCAAACCTTTTTTTGGCAACTACAAGAAAGAGTTTAAGGTCTGGATCATTCTACAAGGCTCTATCGTGACCGAAATCACGAATTTAGACTAGGACTAGCACAAATCAGGATCTTTTAATCGCCTTTCAGTAGGATTATGTTTTTGGATAGATCTAGTATCAGAATGAACTTCCAAGTCATAGATTTGGAAATGATCTTTTTGGTTTGGATCCCCTGGTATCAAAAAGGCGTTTCCCTAACTCCAAACCTTTTTTTTGGCAACTACAAGAAAGAGTTTAAGGTCTGGATCATTCTACAAGGCTCTATCGTGACCGAAATCACGAATTTAGACTAGGACTAGCACAAATCAGGATCTTTTAATCGCCTTTCAGTAGGATTATGTTTTTGGATAGATCTAGTATCAGAATGAACTTCCAAGTCATAGATTTGGAAATGATCTTTTTGGTTTGGATCCCCTGGTATCAAAAAGGCGTTTCCCTAACTCCAAACCTTTTTTTTGGCAACTACAAGAAAGAGTTTAAGGTCTGGATCATTCTACAAGGCTCTATCGTGACCGAAATCACGAATTTAGACTAGGACTAGCACAAATCAGGATCTTTTAATCGCCTTTCAGTAGGATTATGTTTTTGGATAGATCTAGTATCAGAATGAACTTCCAAGTCATAGATTTGGAAATGATCTTTTTGGTTTGGATCCCCTGGAATCAAAAAGGCGTTTCCCTAACTCCAAACCTTTTTTTTGGCAACTACAAGAAAGAGTTTAAGGTCTGGATCATTCTACAAGGCTCTATCGTGACCGAAATCACGAATTTAGACTAGGACTAGCACAAATCAGGATCTTTTAATCGCCTTTCAGTAGGATTATGTTTTTGGATAGATCTAGTATCAGAATGAACTTCCAAGTCATAGATTTGGAAATGATCTTTTTGGTTTGGATCCCCTGGTATCAAAAAGGCGTTTCCCTAACTCCAAACCTTTTTTTGGCAACTACAAGAAAGAGTTTAAGGTCTGGATCATTCTACAAGGCTCTATCGTGACCGAAATCACGAATTTAGACTAGGACTAGCACAAATCAGGATCTTTTAATCGCCTTTCAGTAGGATTATGTTTTTGGATAGATCTAGTATCAGAATGAACTTCCAAGTCATAGATTTGGAAATGATCTTTTTGGTTTGGATCCCCTGGTATCAAAAAGGCGTTTCCCTAACTCCAAACCTTTTTTTGGCAACTACAAGAAAGAGTTTAAGGTCTGGATCATTCTACAAGGCTCTATCGTGACCGAAATCACGAATTTAGACTAGGACTAGCACAAATCAGGATCTTTTAATCGCCTTTCAGTAGGATTATGTTTTTGGATAGATCTAGTATCAGAATGAACTTCCAAGTCATAGATTTGGAAATGATCTTTTTGGTTTGGATCCCCTGGTATCAAAAAGGCGTTTCCCTAACTCCAAACCTTTTTTTTGGCAACTACAAGAAAGAGTTTAAGGTCTGGATCATTCTACAAGGCTCTATCGTGACCGAAATCACGAATTTAGACTAGGACTAGCACAAATCAGGATCTTTTAATCGCCTTTCAGTAGGATTATGTTTTTGGATAGATCTAGTATCAGAATGAACTTCCAAGTCATAGATTTGGAAATGATCTTTTTGGTTTGGATCCCCTGGTATCAAAAAGGCGTTTCCCTAACTCCAAACCTTTTTTTGGCAACTACAAGAAAGAGTTTAAGGTCTGGATCATTCTACAAGGCTCTATCGTGACCGAAATCACGAATTTAGACTAGGACTAGCACAAATCAGGATCTTTTAATCGCCTTTCAGTAGGATTATGTTTTTGGATAGATCTAGTATCAGAATGAACTTCCAAGTCATAGATTTGGAAATGATCTTTTTGGTTTGGATCCCCTGGAATCAAAAAGGCGTTTCCCTAACTCCAAACCTTTTTTTTGGCAACTACAAGAAAGAGTTTAAGGTCTGGATCATTCTACAAGGCTCTATCGTGACCGAAATCACGAATTTAGACTAGGACTAGCACAAATCAGGATCTTTTAATCGCCTTTCAGTAGGATTATGTTTTTGGATAGATCTAGTATCAGAATGAACTTCCAAGTCATAGATTTGGAAATGATCTTTTTGGTTTGGATCCCCTGGTATCAAAAAGGCGTTTCCCTAACTCCAAACCTTTTTTTGGCAACTACAAGAAAGAGTTTAAGGTCTGGATCATTCTACAAGGCTCTATCGTGACCGAAATCACGAATTTAGACTAGGACTAGCACAAATCAGGATCTTTTAATCGCCTTTCAGTAGGATTATGTTTTTGGATAGATCTAGTATCAGAATGAACTTCCAAGTCATAGATTTGGAAATGATCTTTTTGGTTTGGATCCCCTGGTATCAAAAAGGCGTTTCCCTAACTCCAAACCTTTTTTTGGCAACTACAAGAAAGAGTTTAAGGTCTGGATCATTCTACAAGGCTCTATCGTGACCGAAATCACGAATTTAGACTAGGACTAGCACAAATCAGGATCTTTTAATCGCCTTTCAGTAGGATTATGTTTTTGGATAGATCTAGTATCAGAATGAACTTCCAAGTCATAGATTTGGAAATGATCTTTTTGGTTTGGATCCCCTGGAATCAAAAAGGCGTTTCCCTAACTCCAAACCTTTTTTTTGGCAACTACAAGAAAGAGTTTAAGGTCTGGATCATTCTACAAGGCTCTATCGTGACCGAAATCACGAATTTAGACTAGGACTAGCACAAATCAGGATCTTTTAATCGCCTTTCAGTAGGATTATGTTTTTGGATAGATCTAGTATCAGAATGAACTTCCAAGTCATAGATTTGGAAATGATCTTTTTGGTTTGGATCCCCTGGTATGAAAAAGGCGTTTCCCTAACTCCAAACCTTTTTTTGGCAACTACAAGAAAGAGTTTAAGGTCTGGATCATTCTACAAGGCTCTATCGTGACCGAAATCACGAATTTAGACTAGGACTAGCACAAATCAGGATCTTTTAATCGCCTTTCAGTAGGATTATGTTTTTGGATAGATCTAGTATCAGAATGAACTTCCAAGTCATAGATTTGGAAATGATCTTTTTGGTTTGGATCCCCTGGTATCAAAAAGGCTTTTCACTAACTCCAAACCTTTTTGTGGCAACTACAAGAGAGAGTTTGAGGTCTGGATCATTTTACAAGGCTTTATCGAGACTTAAATCACGAATTTAGACTAGGACTAGTACAAATCAAGATCTTTTAATCGCTTTTTAGTAGGATAAAGGATAATTTTATGTTTTTGGATAGATCTAGTATCAGAATGAACTTCCAAGTCATAGATTTGGAAATGATCTTTTTGGTTTGGATCCCCTGGTATCAAAAAGGCGTTTCCCTAACTCCAAACCTTTTTTTGGCAACTACAAGAAAGAGTTTAAGGTCTGGATCATTCTACAAGGCTCTATCGTGACCGAAATCACGAATTTAGACTAGGACTAGCACAAATCAGGATCTTTTAATCGCCTTTCAGTAGGATTATGTTTTTGGATAGATCTAGTATCAGAATGAACTTCCAAGTCATAGATTTGGAAATGATCTTTTTGGTTTGGATCCCCTGGTATCAAAAAGGCGTTTCCCTAACTCCAAACCTTTTTTTTGGCAACTACAAGAAAGAGTTTAAGGTCTGGATCATTCTACAAGGCTCTATCGTGACCGAAATCACGAATTTAGACTAGGACTAGCACAAATCAGGATCTTTTAATCGCCTTTCAGTAGGATTATGTTTTTGGATAGATCTAGTATCAGAATGAACTTCCAAGTCATAGATTTGGAAATGATCTTTTTGGTTTGGATCCCCTGGTATCAAAAAGGCTTTTCACTAACTCCAAACCTTTTTGTGGCAACTACAAGGGAGAGTTTGAGGTCTGGATCATTTTACAAGGCTTTATCGAGACTTAAATCACGAATTTAGACTAGGACTAGTACAAATCAAGATCTTTTAATCGCTTTTTAGTAGGATAAAGGATAATTTTATGTTTTTGGATAGATCTAGTATCAGAATGAACTTCCAAGTCATAGATTTGGAAATGATCTTTTTGGTTTGGATCCCCTGGTATCAAAAAGGCGTTTCCCTAACTCCAAACCTTTTTTTGGCAACTACAAGAAAGAGTTTAAGGTCTGGATCATTCTACAAGGCTCTATCGTGACCGAAATCACGAATTTAGACTAGGACTAGCACAAATCAGGATCTTTTAATCGCCTTTCAGTAGGATTATGTTTTTGGATAGATCTAGTATCAGAATGAACTTCCAAGTCATAGATTTGGAAATGATCTTTTTGGTTTGGATCCCCTGGTATCAAAAAGGCGTTTCCCTAACTCCAAACCTTTTTTTTGGCAACTACAAGAAAGAGTTTAAGGTCTGGATCATTCTACAAGGCTCTATCGTGACCGAAATCACGAATTTAGACTAGGACTAGCACAAATCAGGATCTTTTAATCGCCTTTCAGTAGGATTATGTTTTTGGATAGATCTAGTATCAGAATGAACTTCCAAGTCATAGATTTGGAAATGATCTTTTTGGTTTGGATCCCCTGGTATCAAAAAGGCTTTTCACTAACTCCAAACCTTTTTGTGGCAACTACAAGAGAGAGTTTGAGGTCTGGATCATTTTACAAGGCTTTATCGAGACTTAAATCACGAATTTAGACTAGGACTAGTACAAATCAAGATCTTTTAATCGCTTTTTAGTAGGATAAAGGATAATTTTATGTTTTTGGATAGATCTGGTATCAGAATGAACTTCCAAGTCATAGATTTGGAAATTGTCTTTTTGGTTTTGATCCCCTGGTATCAAGAAGGCTTTTCTTTAACTCGAAACCTTTCTGTGGAAACTACAAGAGATAGTTTAAGGTCTGGATCATTCTACAACGCTCTATCGAGACTTAAATCACGAATTTAGACTAGGACTAGTACAAATCAGTATCGTTTAATTACTTTTTAGTAGGATACAAGGATAATTTTATGTTTTTGGATAGATCTGGTATCAGAATGAACTTCCAAGTCATAGATTTGGAAATTGTCTTTTTGGTTTTGATCCTCTGGTATCAAGAAGGCTTTTTTCCAACTTGAAACCTTTCTGTGGCAACTACAACAAAGAATTTAAAGTCTGGATCATTCTACAAGGCTCTATCGTGACTTAAATCACGAATTTAGACTAGGACTAACACAAATCAGGATCTTTTAATCGCTTTTTAGTAGGATAAGGTATAATTTTTAGATAACTTTGGTATAGGAAGATTTTCCTCTGCATTGCTAGGTCTAGCAGAAATTGAGAGGTAGCGATTCGATAGAAAATCTCAAGCTCTCATAGTAAACCCAACTATAACCAAGGAAATCAGATTGATAACTGAAATGATTAACGCCGAAATTGTTCAGAACATTGTGGACCGAATACCGACGTTCAAAGACCAAGCTCCATCTCATTAAGGTCATATTATAAGGCTGTATGCATCTATTGCGTAGAGAATAGTCCAACCTAAAGCAAACAGTGACAGATACGTCAACACCTAACAGATGTACAGAGAATTGGACTAAAGGAACCAGCAGTGGTCGACCAAATGAGGTGACGACTCCAGAAATATTGAAGATAATCGTCGACTGGAAGTGCCCGAGCTACCAGACATTGCAGGCATTTCAAAAAGTGTGATACATCGCATATTAACGTAAAATTTGGATTCGACAAAGCTGTGCGCAAGATGGACGCTACTTACAATGGAACAAAAACATCGTCGTGAAAATATTTCCAGTTAATTTTGTGTTTTATTCGTTGCACCAGGTACTTCTGAGCATGTATTTTTACTTAAGAGGCGAACTAGACTTTTAAATTCGAGGATTTACTTCGGGATTCATCGAAAGTTGCGCCCGAAGCCGGTCCTGTTTAAAATAAGTAAACATACATTAAATTTATAGTGATTGTTGATAGTAGTGAAGCCAATTTTGTTAAAATTACGGTAAAATCTTTCACCACGTGTTTACATAAATAATTTGTCGGACTCTCAAACTATGAATCACCTCGGAATGTATATACCAGTGAACCGCAAAAAATTTATCGGTACAATTGTCAGTTTTTACGCCGAGATTAATTCTCGCCACTTCCTAACGGAAGAATCAGTCATTGTATTTCACCAGGGCCCCATCATTCTGTATTTTTTTATGTGTCGATACCACAAATCGAACATATTGATATTATTTTGTGCCTTACAAATCTTAATCCGTCCCTGTATTTTACAAAAAAATATAAATTTAACATCAAAGACATGTTTGAGTTATCTGTGAACGTCAATACGTTTCCTTTCTTTGAGTTTAACGATATTTAGTAGTCTATACTGGTATCTCAAGTATACCCATAAAAAGGAATCAAGATGAGTCAAATCAGGTGACTTACGCGGCCATTCTATTGTTTCTATCGATTAGGAACGTTGTTCAATTAGTTTAGCACAAATCCGTTTAGAAAAAATTGATTCAATCGTCGGAATAACCTGACGAGAAACATTTTTCTTTTCAGGAAGGTAAATAGGATTATCCTGATGGGATCCTAGCGCAGACTTAGTGTGGATAGCGTTGTTTCAACTTGATAAAGTCCTTATGACGTTTGAAGGAAATCGGAAAAAGTTCTAATCGAGTAGGGATAAGAGAAAAGTAGTTTTTTTTTATCGAAAAATATCCTTTCGAAACGCGCTAATCTTATACATTAAAAAAATTGATGATTTCCATTCCGAGTCCGTTCAGGCGTTCTACCCAACCGATTTGCTTAATTTTTTTTTTCAATGAAAGGTATTGATGCACAGATCAGCCATCAACCATCGGATTTCATCTAATTTTCACCATTCTCAAGTTATACTCATGCGATTTCCCCCTGTACATTACTTATGGGAGTTTTTCACATACACACGTTCTATCCTGAATATCTCAGGTTCTAATAAAGCTATGGAGTTCGATTTGGTTTAAGAACACTTGCCGAAATACCTTCTTTCTTTTGATGTTTTGACCATTTAAATCGGTCGAGTTGGAGAGGAGCTAGGCGCGGACATTCAATGCGGAGTTATGGATTTTTGTAGGTTTTTGGCAATTTTTCTACATTCAAAGATCTATATCTCAGGTTCTAATATAGCTACAGAGTTCGTTTTGGTTTGAGAACAATCTCTGAAATACCTTCTTTCTTTTGATGTTTTGACCATTTAAATCGGTTGAGTTGGAGAAGAGCTAGGCGCGGTAATTCAATGCGGAGTTATGGATTTTTGTAGGTTTTTGGCAATATTTCTACATTCAAAGATCTATATCTCAGGTTCTAATATAGCTACAGAGTTCGTTTTGGTTTGAGAACAATCTCTGAAATACCTTCTTTCTTTTGATGTTTTGACCATTTAAATCGGTTGAGTTGGAGAAGAGCTAGGCGCGGACATTCAGTGTGGAGTTATGGATTTTTGTAGGTTTTTGGCAATATTTCTACATTCAAAGATCTATATCTCAGGTTCTAATATAGCTACAGAGTTCGTTTTGATTTAAGAACACTCGCTAAAATACCTTCTTTCCTTTGAGTTTTTGAACACTTAAATCGGTTGAGTTGGAGAGAAGCTAGGCGCGGATATTCAATACGGAGTTACGGATTTTTGTAGGTTTTTGGCAATTTTTCTACATTCAAAGATCTATATCTCAGGTTCTAATATAGCTACAGAGTTCGTTTTGGTTTGAGAACAATCTCTGAAATACCTTCTTTCTTTTGATGTTTTGACCATTTAAATCGGTTGAGTTGGAGAAGAGCTAGGCGCGGACATTCAGTGTGGAGTTATGGATTTTTGTAGGTTTTTGGCAATATTTCTACATTCAAAGATCTATATCTCAGGTTCTAATATAGCTACAGAGTTCGTTTTGATTTAAGAACACTCGCTAAAATACCTTCTTTCCTTTGAGTTTTTGAACACTTAAATCGGTTGAGTTGGAGAGAAGCTAGGCGCGGATATTCAATACGGAGTTACGGATTTTTGTAGGTTTTTGGCAATTTTTCTACATTCAAAGATCTATATCTCAGGTTCTAATATAGCTACAGAGTTCGTTTTGGTTTGAGAACAATCTCTGAAATACCTTCTTTCTTTTGATGTTTTGACCATTTAAATCGGTTGAGTTGGAGAAGAGCTAGGCGCGGTAATTCAATGCGGAGTTATGGATTTTTGTAGGTTTTTGGCAATATTTCTACATTCAAAGATCTATATCTCAGGTTCTAATATAGCTACAGAGTTCGTTTTGGTTTGAGAACAATCTCTGAAATACCTTCTTTCTTTTGATGTTTTGACCATTTAAATCGGTTGAGTTGGAGAAGAGCTAGGCGCGGACATTCAGTGTGGAGTTATGGATTTTTGTAGGTTTTTGGCAATATTTCTACATTCAAAGATCTATATCTCAGGTTCTAATATAGCTACAGAGTTCGTTTTGGTTTGAGAACAATCTCTGAAATACCTTCTTTCTTTTGATGTTTTGACCATTTAAATCGGTCGAGTTGGAGAAGAGCTAGGCGCGGACATTCAATGCGGAGTTATGGATTTTTGTAGGTTTTTGGCAATATTTCTACATTCAAAGATCTATATCTCAGGTTCTAATATAGCTACAGAGTTCGTTTTGATTTAAGAACACTCGCTAAAATACCTTCTTTCCTTTGAGTTTTTGAACACTTAAATCGGTTGAGTTGGAGAAGAGCTAGGCGCGGTAATTCAATGCGGAGTTATGGATTTTTGTAGGTTTTTGGCAATTTTTCTACATTCAAAGATCTATATCTCAGGTTCTAATATAGCTACAGAGTTCGTTTTGGTTTGAGAACAATCTCTAAAATACCTTCTTTCTTTTGATGTTTTGACCATTTAAATCGGTCGAGTTGGAGAAGAGCTAGGCGCGGACATTCAATGCGGAGTTATGGATTTTTGTAGGTTTTTGGCAATATTTCTACATTCAAAGATCTATATCTCAGGTTCTAATATAGCTACAGAGTTCGTTTTGATTTAAGAACACTCGCTAAAATACCTTCTTTCCTTTGAGTTTTTGAACACTTAAATCGGTTGAGTTGGAGAAGAGCTAGGCGCGGTAATTCAATGCGGAGTTATGGATTTTTGTAGGTTTTTGGCAATTTTTCTACATTCAAAGATCTATATCTCAGGTTCTAATATAGCTACAGAGTTCGTTTTGGTTTGAGAACAATCTCTGAAATACCTTCTTTCTTTTGATGTTTTGACCATTTAAATCGGTTGAGTTGGAGAAGAGCTAGGCGCGGACATTCAGTGTGGAGTTATGGATTTTTGTAGGTTTTTGGCAATATTTCTACATTCAAAGATCTATATCTCAGGTTCTAATATAGCTACAGAGTTCGTTCTTTCGTTCTTTTCTATTATAATGATTTCTGATACTTATTTACTGGATTCGATGCGAGCGAAACCGCGGGTAAAAGCTAGTACTATATGATTAAATACATATTACCTACCCCAAATTGAACTGTTATCTGTGTAAGCAATTTCTTCTGGTACACACACCAAACTCTTGAGTGCGAACGAAGTACCATCAACGGTAAAAAGATCGACGCAATAAAAACTAGAATCGATGTAATAACCGCCGTGTTCCCAAAATATCGAACCGTTTTTCGCAAAACTAAAATCATCGACTTTAACTCGTTCGAAATTTTCGGTACAATTCAATTCTTCGTGAAAATATTGTTCGGATTCAGATTTCGTTTTCAATTGTGATAAGAAAATCGTCGATAAAGTTTTATTTACTTGATGGCACGATTTCGATACGATTATTTCGTCTTTTCGACAACATTTTCTTACACCGCTCCGTTTAATTCTAACACAAAGTTGTAGTTTCTCATCGAAGTAGCCAGTTAGGCATATTTCGTCAAAATCGTACAAAACGTTTTTACTTGTTATTAATAGTTTGTCTTCGTCGATTTTCGCTTCGTCTTCTTCGAATAACGTATCTTGTCGACATAAATCTTGATGTGACGCACATTTATTGAATTTTTGAAACTCTTTTTGATCGCAGCACGACGTGAATCGACCTTGGAATACTACAGACTCCGAATACACGCTTCGATAGAAAAAAATTACGAAAATTAATCGGTACATATCGATTTATGCAGCTGTGCTTTTGTACTAAAAATTTAATGTTCGTGGTCTTTTGAATAAAAACACGTACCAACGTCTTAACAATCTAAATTTAACGTGTACACGCACAAATTATTCAGAAACACAAATTCGAAATGTTTGTTTAGTTTCGCAGGTGAAAAATTGTAAGAAAAACCGACTGACGTCCTGGATAGAAGCTTCAAACGATTTTCATTATACTAACTACCTCGCGTTTCATAAGTTATACATCGTGTTTATTATTTTTTTTTTTTCTAATTAATTAGAAAAACTGTAGCTCCTCCCCTGTCTGTTAATCCTTTATATACAACAAATTATACCAACGAAGAACATGCCAAGCTGAAAAGTTCCTAACAACCCCTACGGTGGCGTTCAAGAAAAGCATTTTCCTAATCGCGAAAATGGAAAAAAAGGGTGGGAACTCCCAACTGTTTTATAGACGGTTTACGCAAATGATACAAAGTCTAATTAATTATATATTCCACATTTAGAGCTCTAGATCTATCTAGAGTAGTCAATTTAATGAAAATTTTATAATTTTATTAGTTGTGCAATGATAATTCACGTGAAAATCGGCCGATCTTTTCGATCAGCAACAATATTTCTAGTATAAGCTACCTTAAACTTGATTTATTGAACAAAAAATGCTAACGAACTTTATTTGCTACGTTGAACAATGTCCAAATGAGCCTAAAGAATAAGCAACAAAATGGAAACTGAAAATCGGCCGATCTTTTCGATCAGCAACAATATTTCTAGTATAAGCTACCTTAAATTTGATTTTATTGAACAACAAATGCTAACGAACTTTATTTGCTACGTTGAACAATGTCCAAATGAGCCTAAAGAATAAGCAACAAAATGGAAACTGAAAATCGGCCGATCTTTTCGATCAGCAACAATATTTCTAGTATAAGCTACCTTAAATTTGATTTTATTGAACAACAAATGCTAACGAACTTTATTTGCTACGTTGAACAATGTCCAAATGAGCCTAAAGAATAAGCAACAAAATGGAAACTGAAAATCGGCCGATCTTTTCGATCAGCAACAATATTTCTAGTATAAGCTACCTTAAATTTGATTTTATTGAACAACAAATGCTAACGAACTTTATTTGCTACGTTGAACAATGTCCAAATGAGCCTAAAGAATAAGCAACAAAATGGAAACTGAAAATCGGCCGATCTTTTCGATCAGCAACAATATTTCTAGTATAAGCTACCTTAAATTTGATTTTATTGAACAACAAATGCTAAAGAAATTTATTTGCTACGTTGAACAATGTTCAAATGAGCCTAAAGAATAAGCAACAAAATGGAAACTGAAAATCGGCCGATCTTTTCGATCAGCAACAATATTTCTAGTATAAGCTACCTTAAATTTGATTTTATTGAACAACAAATGCTAACGAACTTTATTTGCTACGTTGAACAATGTCCAAATGAGCCTAAAGAATAAGCAACAAAATGGAAACTGAAAATCGGCCGATCTTTTCGATCAGCAACAATATTTCTAGTATAAGCTACCTTAAATTTGATTTTATTGAACAACAAATGCTAACGAACTTTATTTGCTACGTTGAACAATGTTCAAATGAGCCTAAAGAATAAGCAACAAAATGGAAACTGAAAATCGGCCGATCTTTTCGATCAGCAACAATATTTCTAGTATAAGCTACCTTAAATTTGATTTTATTGAACAACAAATGCTAACGAACTTTATTTGCTACGTTGAACAATGTTCAAATGAGCCTAAAGAATAAGCAACAAAATGGAAACTGAAAATCGGCCGATCTTTTCGATCAGCAACAATATTTCTAGTATAAGCTACCTTAAATTTGATTTTATTGAACAACAAATGCTAACGAACTTTATTTGCTACGTTGAACAATGTCCAAATGAGCCTAAAGAATAAGCAACAAAATGGAAACTGAAAATCGGCCGATCTTTTCGATCAGCAACAATATTTCTAGTATAAGCTACCTTAAATTTGATTTTATTGAACAACAAATGCTAACGAACTTTATTTGCTACGTTGAACAATGTTCAAATGAGCCTAAAGAATAAGCAACAAAATGGAAACTGAAAATCGGCCGATCTTTTCGATCAGCAACAATATTTCTAGTATAAGCTACCTTAAATTTGATTTTATTGAACAACAAATGCTAACGAACTTTATTTGCTACGTTGAACAATGTTCAAATGAGCCTAAAGAATAAGCAACAAAATGGAAACTGAAAATCGGCCGATCTTTTCGATCAGCAACAATATTTCTAGTATAAGCTACCTTAAATTTGATTTTATTGAACAACAAATGCTAAAGAAATTTATTTGCTACGTTGAACAATGTTCAAATGAGCCTAAAGAATAAGCAACAAAATGGAAACTGAAAATCGGCCGATTTGGCGGCGATTGATGTGGTTTTTTGATATTGAGAGCTGATTAGTTTTTGGAATCGATCGATAAAGCCGTTTAAAAGTTATTTCAAAAAAAAACCACATTCGAAAAAAAGAAATTTTCATAGTTTTTTTGAGATTCCTTAAAATTTACTGGTCGAACTCGGTTCAAATTGTACTCAAAATCTAAGATTGGTCAAGACCTTTCGAATAGTTGAAAAATATTTGGGGGCTGCTCAGTAAAAACGCCATCTGACTCTCATAGAGGGCACTAGTTATACGATTCGTACCAAATAGTATTAAACATTTATCAAGCAAAATTTAAACATCATTTAATTCAACACCGAAAAAGTATATTTATTAAAACTGGATACTTTTTATACCGTTTTCGAAATATTATAATTTGAAAATTAAGAAGTAATAACCGATACTGGTATAAAATATTCATAAAGTAATTAATTATTATTAATAATTAATGAGCATCGTGTGAATTGAAAATTATTCGCCGGGTAAATTAAACCCCATCGATAAAACGGATACATTTAGAAAAATTGGGACTGACGGCTTTCGTTTCTTACAACATTTCACAAAAATAAAATTTTCTCAATGTCCTTGATGATAACGCACGTCCTCATATACCTAGATTAGTACACCAGTACCTTAATGATACAAATATTGTGGTTCTAAAGTGGCCTGCACGTAGACCAAACTTGAACCGTATCGACATCAAGATGAGATCGACAGATTTGTTACCAGCTAACCTTTAACGAATGCAAAATGTATTATAGACATAGCGCGACAAATTTGGATCAAAATTACTTGGAGGGCTCGATCAGGAGTTTGCCACGGCGTTGTTTTGATTTAAGACTACGAGGATGGTCCTAGAAGTACCTGGTCTGATCTAGAGATGGCACACATAGTAGATATTTCAAAAAGTGTGGTACATCGCATATAAACTGAAAATTTGGACTGTGGGCAAGATGGGTGAACAAAAAGGGCGTCGTGAAGATGTTTCCATCGAGTGTTTGCGTCGTTTTATAACCCCGGATGAAAAGTTGGTCCATCACTTCAAACCCGAACCAAAATAACGATCAAAACATTGGATTGAAAAGGGAGAATAGTTTCCAAAGAAGGCACAGACCGTTTCATCTGCAGTCAAGGACATGGCGTCGGTTTTTTTGGGATTTTGAATAAAGAAATCATGCGAAAACGGCCGCATTTGGCTAAGAACAAAACGTTGTTTCGTCAATTGCTATTTAGTACACCGTATTCGCTAGATTTAGCCCCGTCGGATGATTTTCTGTTCCCTTGAAAAAAATTACTCGGTGGTTTGACGATTTGTAATATAAAAACTTACCAGTGGTGTTGAGGTACACGTCCATTTTATCATCTTTATGATATGCGCACATTATCGTCGATATGTTGGTATCGTTATCGAAAATATCGAAACAAAATTTCTCGGCGGCAAAAGTCTCATTCCAATCGGAGTAGAACAAATCCCCGTTTTCCTGAATGTATATATATTCAGCATTCTCAGACGCTATTCCAACGTGTGTTTTGGGACAGGTTTTACCATACAAAACGAAGAAGTCGCTCAAAGTTTTATTCGAAAGTTCTGTTCCATTGTAGACAGGTACTTCGAACGTTTCATCGGCGGGTACGCACTTTCGACCTTTGAATATTTTACCTTCATCGCAACATTTTCTAACGCACCGTTTCAAATTACAAACACAGCCTAGTATCCTTCCGTCTTGATAAAAATAGTCCTTTGGAGGAAAATTTAATCCGCGGGATTGTATACTTTGATTGGAGGGGTTGAAATCGTCGGTTATGTCAATGGTCAAAGTCGATGGACATGGCGGCGGTTGGGAAAAACCGTATGAAAATAATACGCAAATACGGACGATAAAACACCAGTTCATAATGATAACGGTGTAATCGCAACGAGAATAACTTCGAAATTATTATAATTTTAATTATTATTAAGTTGTGATGACTTTTAGCGGAAATGATTAGACCAAATTATCATAACCGCGGAAACAATAGGAAATCCTTCTGAGGTATATATAATTTTTTTTATTTGGAAATGAAGCGATACACGGAGACTCCAGTAAAATATTTTGTCAATGTCATCGAGTTTCGACTTGCTAACTAACTCGAGCGCTCGAACTTCAATCAACCAGAGCACTCTGAAATTGAGTCCGCGCACGCGCCGAATATAAATCGAACTTCACACCACTCTTAATTTCACGTGCCTAATTTTATTTTTACATATATAAATATAATAAATAACGTAACTACAATAACAAATTGCAATAAAAATAATTATAAATTTTTTATTTAATCACGTTTATCGATATTCTCGATTCTTTTGTTTCAAAATTAGTTTCTTTTATAATTTGACAGATGGAAATTTGACGTTTCGACTTCTTTTTTAGTCTTTATTAAAACATTATTCGCGTATTTATATTAATCGATAGATCATCTAAATTATCATCAATTGTAGTAATCAGGTCAATTTAGACATTCCAAGTTACATAAATTCCTGAAAATCCCATCGTTTCCGTTTATGGAAAAAAATTTATTCAAGGTCAAAAGTCAAAAAATGAGTTTTTCGCAATTTTCGGCAAAACGGTGAGTTTTATCATAAAAATACCTCATACAAAAATTGTAGATCATAAAATTATCTACAAAAAACGTATGAATACTTTCTTTGCTACAAGCCACCGTTTTTGAGATATAATGAAAAAATTATAATAATAAACCGAGACTTGTATTTATAAGAAATTTCTGTTGACTGGTGGGAACTGTCATAAGTTCATCAAATAAATTATCAATTGACGAAGATTTTACTAAAGTACGACGATGTTTTTTTGGTGCAATCATTATAGCCATTAAATAAGACAGTAAATCTGAAATATAATTTTCACAACTTTTTGAATCCTTATATCTCAAAAACGGTGGCTCGTAGGAAAAAAAGTATTCATACGTTTTTTGTAGATAATTTGATGATCTACAATTTTTGTCTGAGGTATTTTTATGATAAAACTCACCGTTTTGCTGAAAATTGCGAAAAACTCATTTTCTTGACCTTTGAACTAGAATAAAACTATTTGCATACACGGAAATGACGGGAAACAATCAAATTTTATTTTCAATTGTATTTTAAACAATTTTACTGATTTTCAGCTTGATGGGAATTTATACAGCTTCACTCTTATTTTTTGGTCTAATTTGACCGGACTATACTTGTATTAGCTTTTTCGTTCTTATGAATGTAAATCATTTCTAAAAATTCTCTTTTTTTGTACATTAGATTCCTTTACAAGAATTTTTGATTCTCTATAATTGAATCACTAAAAAAATATGCAAAATTTGTTGCTATTTAGTTGCCGAATCGATTTTTAAATGTAATCCTTTTGAAATAATTTTTAAACGGCTCTACTGATCGATTTCAAAAATTTATCAGCTCTTAACCTCAAAAAACCACGTCGAATGCCGCCAAGCAGGTCAAAATCGATTAATTCATTCGAGAGATATCGTGAACGAAAGAAAATCGAAAAAAGGTTTTTTTCTATATAACTTTGACATTTCTTTTCGGATCGTTTTTGATGAAATAGAATTATTAGAGCGCAAAAAACACGGAAAACAAATATATTTTATTCCAAAATTTTTGTTGGCACCATCCTCGTAACTTGAAAAAATATTTCAACTCCCTGCTAAAAGAATTTACACGATTTCGATTGAAATATTTATTTCCTCGTTGTTATGAGAAGGGGATGTTTTTACCCCTAAGTATCAGGAACGAAGCATCGTGCATATAAAACTTTTAATGAAGGTTAATTCCAATTTTTCATACAAATTGATTTTTGTTCGAAAAAATTGTGACGCCATTTTTTACTTTTGGTGACTGGACTATAAACAAACTATGCAAACAAAGTTTGGATATTAAATATAGAATATTTTAGTATTTCTGTAGGCATTGAAAACTACTACTGATGTAAATTTTTTGTAAAATTTGTTCTATTATCAGAATAAACAGATATACACGTATTTGAAGATTATAGAATAGTAGAATTATAAAGAGAGGTTATGTTGCATAATACCTTATCTATTTTCTTCCTCCAGTTGCAGTATACACCCTAAGTATCATACATTAAAGTTAAATAAAATTCATTATTTTTCACTTACCATTAACTTTAACATAATACTTTGTTTTAACAACTACATCAGGTTCACATAATAAAGCGGAAGTCGATCCATTAAAATCATCGATACAGTAATTTTGAATATCGTAAAGATGTTGATAATTTTCTTCAGTATAAAAAAGAGATCCGTTAGTTTGCACGTAAATATTTCCCAAACTCCTTGCAGCAATAAACCCCGCCGGACACTTGTATCCGTACACCATGTGAAAATCCCGTAAGTGCACGCTGTCATTCTTCACAGTTATATCATAAAAAGAAATATTCAATCGATTGTTACGAGTTAATTCGCACTTGTGAAACATACTTTCATTCTCGTTACAACACTTTCGAATACACATTTTAATGTTACAAACACAACTCAAAGTTTCGTTCTCAATTTTTAGATAATTTTCGTCTTCGTACCGAACCCCATCCATCGTAATACCGTCTTCGACTCCTTTCGTAATATTCACGGATAAATTATTCAAGCACATTGTGATATTTGCAATGACAAAAAATCCATCAAAAATAACTGAAAATATTAATATTAACAGTATTGACTGCATATCGTCGCTGTCACTCAACAAAATTCTGGAAGTAATTAAACTAAAGAAACGAATTAATCACGAACAGCTTCCTGCTAGATATATTATTGAAGTACAAGCGGGAAATATCCTCTTGTTAATTGGATTATAACTGCGGTTTACGATTCTTCCATTTCACGCAATCATCACGGGTTTTCTAAACGAGATGATTCATTATGTAAGTAAAATTTACAAATTTGACTGTTATCGTATCCGAAGGAATTCGAAATCATTCTTGAGATCCGCGTCTGAGATCGAAACAACGAAGACTGGCTGTATACCAACGTCAAAAGTTTGAATAAATGGTATACAGGGTGAAACAATATGTATTTTGTTTATTTCTTTCAACTTTTTATCTCTTAGACCTTTTTATATGTTGATCATGATTATTATGATGTAGATAGTTATTTATTATACAAAGAAAAAAGTACTAGATTTTAGTTTGAGGTTAGGATAACTTGGAAACAACATATTTTAGAAATAATACTGGGTGTATACCAACGTCAAGAGTACGAATAATTGATATACAGGGTAAAACAAAATACATTTTATTTATTTCCTTCAAATTGTTATCTCTTAAACTTTTTATATGATTAAAATGATTGTTATGATGTGGAAAGTTATTTATTATACAATGAAAAAAGTACCAGATTTTAGTTTGAGGTTAGGATAAGTTGGAAACAACATATTTTAAAAATAATAAATAATACTGGATGTATACCAACGTCAAGAGTACGAATAATTGATATACAGGGTAAAACAAACTACATTTTATTTATTTCCTTCAAATTGTTATCTCTTAAACTTTTTATATGATTATCATGATTGTTATGATGTGGAAAGTTATTTATTATACAATGAAAAAAGTACCAGATTTTAGTTTGAGGTTAGGATAAGTTGGAAACAACATATTTTAAAAATAATAAATAATACTGGATGTATACCAACGTCAAGAGTACGAATAATTGATATACAGAGTAAAACAAAATACATTTTATTTATTTCTTTGAATTTGTTATCTCTTAAACTTTTTATATGATTATCATGATTGTTATGATGTGGAAAGTTATTTATTATACAATGAAAAAAGTACCAGATTTTAGTTTGAGGTTAGGATAAGTTGGAAACAACATATTTTAAAAATAATAAATAATACTGGATGTATACCAACGTCATGAGTACGAATAATTGATATACAGGGTAAAACAAAATACATTTTATTTATTTCTTTCAACTTTTTATCTCTTAGACCTTTTTATATCATTATCATGATTGTTATGATGTGGAAAGTTATTTATTATACAATGAAAAAAGTACCAGATTTTAGTTTGAGGTTAGGATAAGTTGGAAACAACATATTTTAAAAATAATAAATAATACTGGATGTATACCAACATCAAGAGTACGAATAATTGATATACAGGGTAAAACAAAATACATTTTATTTATTTCTTTGAATTTGTTATCTCTTAAACTTTTTATATGATTATCATGATTGTTATGATGTGGAAAGTTATTTATTATACAATGAAAAAAGTACCAGATTTTAGTTTGAGGTTAGGATAAGTTGGAAACAACATATTTTAGAAATAATACTGGGTGTATACCAACGTCAAGAGTACGAATAATTGATATACAGGGTAAAACAAACTACATTTTATTTATTTCCTTCAAATTGTTATCTCTTAAACTTTTTATATGATTATCATGATTGTTATGATGTGGAAAGTTATTTATTATACAATGAAAAAAGTACTAGATTTTAGTTTGAGGTTAGGATAAGTTGGAAACAACATATTTTAAAAATAATAAATAATACTGGATGTATACCAACGTCAAGAGTACGAATAATTGATATACAGGGTAAAACAAAATACATTTTATTTATTTCTTTGAATTTGTTATCTCTTAAACTTTTTATATGATTATCATGATTGTTATGATGTGGAAAGTTATTTATTATACAATGAAAAAAGTACTAGATTTTAGTTTGAGGTTAGGATAACTTGAAAGCAACATATCTTAGAAATAAAAGGCATATGTTATAAACATTATTTTCTAAACACCGGGTATATCAGTGAATTGAACATGCAAAAATAATTCCCCGTTTATAAATCGAATGTTTTCTATTTTTAGATTATCTGTTTGAAAGTATCAAAAAAATGTTGTTAACCATTTCAATTAAAAGACCTTGACAGAGACGGAGATGTCTAATAGTGTAAAGTAAAGGAAAAAACTGTGAAGGTATTACGAGGTACTGATATTTGAATTAAAAATTGTGTAAGTATATATTTGGAAATTAGTATTTTGTCTAATTTCTCTATCAAATAATATGACAGTTTAAGTTACAACCTGACCTAAGAGAGAGATTCGTTAGAAAAAGTTATTGGTAGATAAAGAAAATTTGTTACAGGAAACGGTTTTATTGAAATTGGCCCTGATATAGGAGCTACTCCTCTGCAGGGCTGTGAAATTTGTCTGGGGTTGTGTTTGATGTCCTGGCTGGAAAGAGAACGAGAACTCTAGTAAGTAAAAACAGTCTTTCTCGGTTTGCAAGTGTGTGGGTGTGTGTTGAGAGGTTTCATCTGATGGTTATGGTAGAGGTGTTTGTGATAAGATATCAATTCAAGTTCTGTTGAGGCAGAATGGGCTCCTGTCCAAGTGGAAAGTGGAGTAGCCAGTGAATTTTGGAGGGGTGTCTGTGATGACGATTTCTGACTAAACCTTGGCAATTAACGGTTCCCATTGTGAAGTCTACAGAACTTTAAAATTCAATGGGAAGTACTAGGCCTTTGGTATGTCCATCTTCTTCGAGCAACTCGGGTGAAAGTCGCCGCAATTTTTGCAGGTTATGAAAATTAGTTATGTAAAACTTTACGTAACTGTTTAAATTTTAATTTGTTATTTAACTGTAAAAACTGACAATTATTTCCTCATAATCCTATTGGCGATAATGTTGGATCAGGTTTACATACGGTTAGATTAAAATTCAACCTATTTTTGAAAGATATAATGAAAAAAACACAGGATTTAAATAATCGAATAGAAGTCCTTGAACTATCTTTTATCTTCGATGGTTTCGGAAATCCTTTTGATAAAGTTTACCAATGAATCATGGGTGTATTTCCAAGTACCGATTAATCATACAAAACATTTTTAGGTTACTATACAAAACAATAATTTTTCACCTTTACTCTATCGAAGATTATAATTTAATATTTTGATTACTTTTAATAAGTTTGTTTACTTTAGTTATTTACAATTTAATTTCATGACATTAGTCAATTCAGAAATCAAAGGAAACGATGGTTTTTCTGTGCCAAAACAACATAACCTCACTAATTTACCTCGGGTCCATCCAATTGAAGATTTTCACTGTTATCTCGGAAAATTTGTGATGGAGGGAAACGAGAAATAGTTATAGAGTAGAATTTTATCAAAAATACGCGGAATAGATTTTCAAATCGTTGAAGAAAGTTATTAAGTTTGTTAATTACCAAGTCGTTGTACAAAGCTCGGCTTAAGTCTACCTAACTACACTAGGGATGGGCAATTATCAAAAAATCGAAAATAATCGATTAATCGAAAAGAATCGATTTTCGATTATTCCAAAATCGGAAAAAAAGCTTCAAAAGATCGATTGTTGAAGATATTTGGAAGTAAGATTCTGATATTGAATTATGTTGAAATAATTATTCAGATTAAATTTTTTAATCGTTAAATTGATTATTTTCGATCAATCGAATATTTTCGATTAATCGATATTTTTCGATTAGTCGATAAATCGATTACCGATTATTTTTTAAAATATATATCGATTAATCGATTATTTTTCTATTAATCAATTACCGATTATTTTTAAAAGTATATATAGATTAATCGATTATTTTTGGATAAATCGATTACCGATTATTTTTAAAAATATATATCGATTAATCGATTATTTTTCGATTAATCGATTACCGATTATTTTTAAAAGTATATAGATTAATCGATTATTTTTCGATTACCGATTATTTTTAAAAATATATGTCGATTAATCGATTATTTTTCGATTAATCGATTATCGATTATTTTTAAAAATATATGTCGATTAATCGAGTTATCGATTAATCGATTATTTTTCGATTAATCGATTATTTTTCGATTAATCGATTATTTTTCGATTAATCGATTATTTTTCGATTAATCGATTACCGATTATTTTTAAAAATATAAATCGATTAATCGATTATTTTTCGATTAATCGATTACCGATTATTTTTAAAAATATATATCGATTACCGATTATTTTTAAAAATATATATCGATTAATCGATTATTTTTCGATTAATCGATTACCGATTATTTTTAAAAGTATATATCGATTAATCGATAACCCGATTAATCGATTATTTTGCCCACCCCTAATCTACACTACACCTGTCAAAGGCTCGTTCTGAAAACGCGTCTTATCGACGAACAAGTGTTATAAAGACCCACACAACTATCCATGCTTCGTTTCAATATTTTTCGACAGCTTTACAAGACTTATGAGCGTGTCCTGACTCATACCGACCTCTGGATATGGCAAATGAGAAAATTTTCAACGAAAATACTCATTACAACAATATTCTTTACCAAAAATGTTAGAATAAACATTAGTTACTTACCTAAAGAATTCGTTTGACGAGAAACGGTATCTTCTAAATTATCCGCATCGTAACAAACTATAACTGCAAACTCCGTTTTACCTTTTCTCTCGATGTTATCCAAACAGTAATGGCTATAAGAAATTCGAGGAAAACTTTCATCGAATGGCTTCAAGATAGTTCCATTTTTTTGAATATAATACGTGTCTTCCTCAAACTCGGCTTCTAACCTCAAATTCTGCTCGGGAGTACAGTCTCGATTATGTATAACGTTAAATTCCACAGTATCGTTGACTTGTTCTTGTACATCGTATACTTGAAACTCGAGCTTAGAAGTTGGCGCGTACGTGCAATTTTGCTTTTTCAAAATATAATTTTCAGGACAACACTTTTTGATACACGGTGTTCTTATCGAACAAACCTTCGGATTATCTTCTGTATCGTGGTGCAATATAAGTTCTCCAGAGACTGTTAAATAGCACGTTATGAATAAAAAAATAGTCAACATCGTTTTAGCGAACATTGCGACGTATTTTTCTAAAACAATTATTGTAGTTTCAATCTCAGGTCGATACGTGAACTGGCGATTAACAGGATGTGATAGATTTCCTTGTAGATAAAGTGATTTGTACTTATTTATGTTTAAGTACGTGGGCGATGTCCCGTATAATAAGAATATTTGGTTAATTCTGATTACAAAGAAAGCTTATCTAGAAAAAAAAACAATAGAAATATTCGTTAATTGAGCAAGGTAGTTTGTTAAGTTTTGTTAGTCTAGTCATTTAAAATTTTTCAACACTGCATATTCAAAGACGGACGGAAGACTGAACTGGACTATCATATGATATCTCGTCCGACAGGAACGCCATTCTGGTCAAATTTTGATACTGATATTTGACCGAAAATTAATCTGAATACAACATATAAAAATATTTTCTGAAAGGTTTAAACCTCATAAGAAAACTTTTTAATCGATACTTGAAATTTTTAAAAAGATTTCATGTTCTTAAATTTTGCGTGTGTTTGAGATATTCCAGTTTTGTTGGGAATGGAAATAAATCTATTAATGTCAAATCTTGGGATGTGAGTGACCAACTACATGAACCTCCCCTTCCTAACCTCAAAATTGGAATAGTCTGTGAATCTTAACAAGTTTTATCATCTTTAGGTTAAAGTTCAAAACTTTTTAGACAGCTATAACTTTTATAAACATTTTGACACATGAAACGTCAATAAATACAAGATATTAATGCATTATACTTACTTTATCTTTACTAATTTTTTTGTAAAAAACTCTATTAATAAATAAAAATTGTTAAATACTGAATATTATGTTTATCTAATGATTAACACCTAGAAAATTTGTTACATAACTGATATTACGCCCTATTTTCATAACAAAGTTGACATAATTAGTTAAATGGAGAAGGTGGTGAATATAAAATTATCAAATTGTTCTACACACGCAAATAATTAACGTTAATTAATAAATGCGATCCTGATGTCACCACAACAACCAATAAATAAATTAGACTCTTCTTTATATATTCGATATTGAGTTCATGAAATCTCAAAAAAGAGATTCAAAATAAATTATTCTATATATATATTCAAATAAACGATAATTCTTAACATAAATATCTGTAAACTAATATAAACATAACATGGATGTTATATAAATAACTATTTAATGTACAACTATACATCCGGAGCTCTTTACCGATTGCAGTCGTATATACGAAGGTTGTTACTTATGTTTTAAGATATGGCAACACTGATGTGACATTGACACATAACGTGTTGTCATACAGGGCACTCGTTAGAACATTTCGCTGTCTAAAAGATCGCGTTGGATACCGTATAATTCGACAATCGCTCAAAAATTAATCGATGTCGTGAGGTGCAGTGTATTGATCCTAATTGAGAATAAACAATAAAGCCATGTCCAATTGTTTTTATTTGTTTTTCTCAAAACTTGAATAGCAACTCTCGGACAGTATTATTTATAAGTTTAAACGCAGATTGCGACCATGAGAATCTATCTCATTGTTTGATGGGGTATGGGATATTAAGTACTTTTGAAGCAGGTTATATATCATAAAAATTTATGTAAGTCATCAATCGATTAGTTATTAGTATTATTTTATGTTGAATCCTCTAATTTGAATTTGTTGATTCGATAAATTCAGTAGATTAGCTAATATAGTGACATACGTTCTCTAACATTAACAGATTTATTTTGGCGTGTCAAATCCTTTCTTTACTTCTTATAAATGTGGTAAAAAAAGGTTTTATACAGTTTTTACATGTATAGGATCTCATTTATTTGTTAACTGATTATAGTTTTTGTTTAGAATATATTATTCTTTTTTATATTATATTCTAAGGACCAAGTTGGATTTGTATAACATTCTGTTTTTATATAGTGTGACATGAAGAAAATCACATTGTAATAACTGAATATGTGACTTATATTTTCAATTTTTTGGTGTTATCTGTATGTATTTAATTATATATTTTCAAAAGCTTACCTTCATTATAATGATCTAAAATAATAATACACATTTATAAAAGAGTTTTATATAAAGAAACTTTCATAACAAAATTAATTTATATGTGTTCCTTAATGTATAAGACAACAAGCAAAACAAAATCTTTGTGATTACACTCGGAAGGCAATTTCTCAAAACTCGTTTCAGGGCTTCTAAAGGTGATTAACCTCTACGAAATAAAATAAAAGTGAAAACAATCTTTAAAGAGTTTTATTATGATTAACTATGATATAACTATGATTTCAATGAGTTAACGATATTTGAAGTATTTCAATCTGTTCTTTATTTACTTTTAGTGGAATAAAATCTAACACACTGTATATTTAGGGCCGGTCGAGGATGATGTTTGCTGTTTTTTACGTATATTTACCCTATTCATAAATTTGCCGTTGCTGCACTTAACCTAAAAAATTTGTTATTCTTTTTGACGTGTGTACTGCTTTTTGTTTTTGTTTGTGTATTTGGGTATTTGTGGACGATATTATGGGATTTATTGGGAGCATTAGGCAAAATCACGTGACAAACGAAATCGGATGTGACTGGCTCTTTTCTATTGTTACCAAAGCCGTTACGAACGGCCGACGAGAAAAGATAGAATTCGTTCATGTTGAAAGTCACCAACGGCGACGTAAAACGGCAACCACGAATGGTCTTATGCATTTCAATGTTTTTTTATTTTGACAGCAAACGTCAACGTCAACCGGAAAGTCAAGTTCACTTACGAGTACCTAATAAATTGTCAAAATACATTTGAATAAAACATATGTCCAGTAGTTTTATTAGTTCTTTTATTAAATCAGTTATACTTATAGTTATAGTAAACAATGTAAGATCGACTTGAAATTACAAAATACTGCATAAACTATCAAACTTGATGTTCAGAAAAAAATATTGATGTTATATTTCGATTATTTCGTCGCTTCAATTTTGAGACAAACTATTTCAAGAAAAAGTGTTTTATTTCTATATTTTGTTAATTTGTACAAATACTAATTAATTACCTGTTGCAAATTAACTTTTCTAATTATGTAAATTGTGGTAACAATTTTTTTAAACTCTCCCGCACACACCTAACTGGCAACTAGCAAACTGTTAATTAAAATTAGAAAGCATATTGGGATGTTTTTTTTTTATTACAGATCAATTGAAGAGAAATATAATCAATTTGTTAGACCTTATCCACTGGATAGGTTCCAAAATAAAAAAAGACAATCTAATTCCCTTGGAGAAAGCTGTTTATAGAAATGTTCTAATGGATTTTACAACAATTATATAAACATATTATAAATAGATGTATTATGTATAAGCCGATACTACAGAATAATTTGTATTTATAATACGTTTAAATGAAAATCTGCATTTGTATAAACAATTGTTAAAAAGACATAAAAAGTTTTATTGGTGATAATATTTATATTTCTTATCCCATTTACTCAAATGTTTTTTTCACTATTTCTTAACCAGTACACATTTCTAATAATGTTTTATTATTACGAGGGCTATCCAAAGAGTAATAACCTACGACATCGAGTATAATTAGCAAATACCTTTACGATAGCTTGCGCATCATGCATATCGTAATCTGTATACAATAGAATGAACAACCTGACATGTCTACATAGAAGATATTGAACTTTAATCTCATTATAATATTGGAACACAAATTATTATTTTGTCTATGGGTGTATCCTTTTCTTCATTAACACGTCATGAGTCATTCTATATGCATAAATCATTATTTGACAAGAAGAAATGTCACTCATTCATTTGACATACTTGGAAATTTCGAATTATTCCGTTGATAATAGATTGTTTATTAGATATAATTGAAATTATTGAACAAAAATATTTGATTAACTGTAAACTATTTTAACAACTAAAGCACAAGCTACCTATTTTATATACGTGATTTGAAACGTCGGCCATATTGTGGTGGGGGACAAACTAAATCTTTATTTTATTTGTATATAGATCGATTTGATTTGATTGAAATGAATATCTTTGGCAAAAAAAACGAAAATGAGACATCAAAATAACCATAATTTCAATATTCGAGATTTAAAATTTCGAGTTGTTGGATCGCCGATTGCTAATTCCGAATGTGTTTTGAATACGTCCAAAGTATCCTCGGGTCTGGATAAGAATATTTAAGCTACTTTCTACTCTCCTAGCTGGTTTTGCCTCTAAATTATAATGTTAGATGTCTGATTACTTTGAATTACATTACAGTGTAATTGTGAGTGTTGGAGTAGTGCTAGTTAAACAGTGTGTTCATCAGGGATTATCTGAAACATTTTCCAGATGCTTTTTTAGACGTAATATCTGTTAGTATCTATGCTGGGTTTCTTAAACATGAAATTAAATCTTTAGCATCTAAAATCATCTAGAATATTTCAATTTTGTGATCTTGAGGTTCATATCTTACAATTACAGTTGGGGAATTTTTTTATTTTAAGTTGTCAATTTTCTGTCATACTATTCATTGTTACCAATATATTATAGACCATTAACCACAGAACATAGGGTATGTTCTGTGCCATTAACTCATTCTAGTGGCTTACGAATCTTTAGGGAGCAATCTTCTTTTTTTTATTACAAAATTCGTATCAACCGTATACTGGTTATAAGTGATTCAATTTTTTTAACTGTACAAGTTAAGTGATATTATTTTATCAACCGATATTTGTTAAATTAAGTTTATGATGGAGAACCGACTGAGTTAATTTTTGAGGTTAGTGATATTGTATAGAGATATTGTTCGTGATCTTTCTACATTGAAAGATTAACACTCTGCAATTATGTGTTTAATAGTCAATGTGCAGTTGCAACATTTAAGTCTCCGCGATCTTTCGTTAGCACTGACGGTTTCACGGAGATTGTATGGACGTTGACCATTTGTTCTCCCATTCATTGATCACTTTACGTTTTAGGGTTGATTTAATATCGACCCTTGTTAAAAAGTTCATGCACTGTCACTATTTACAGCTTTCTTAACGATCAGGTCTGCCTCTTGGTCCCCTTTTATTTCAGTATGTGAGAGAATCCACAAAAGCCAATTTTTTTGTTGTTGTCTTGTATATATTGCAGTTGCTGCTCGATTTTGATTGCCAAGGAATTTGTGGTGAAGTTAACTAAAGGAATCTGTGAGTATCAGGTGTTTAGGTTCATAAAATTCAGCAGTAAAAGTGGATGGGCTTGGAGGAGCTCTTAGCATGTATTTGGAGGTTGGTGTAATGATAATGATACCAATACCGTCTTGAAATTTTGATGAATCTGTGTAAGTACATACAAAATTTTTGTATTCATCGAGTATATTACTAAAGAATCTTTTCATTAGCTTATGTTTGGTGTGATATTTATCAAATGAGGTGAGCTGGGTAATGAATTTGATTCTTTTTATTGTCCTTTGTGGAGAATGAGAAAATTCGATAGTAAGGCATTCAGGAAGGAAGAAATTTAATTCGCTTCTCTTTTTTCTATTATGAATAATTTAATAATATAATCATTTATTTTAACCAGTGTTTCTTTAAAACTCAGCTAAATCATTTTAATTTGAAAAAAATTCAATTCCAGAGGACTCACTACTATGTCCAAAATACTTTGCGGAGGGTATAGTTCGTCATTTAGGAAATAAAAGGTTCCAATAAAAAACTTATTTTAAGAAAAAAAATTTATTACATAAGTTATATATGTAAGTAACATAATGTTTAAGTAATTTTATTAATCATCTTCAGGTTTGCTTGAAGTTTTTCGCTTCGTCTTCGGCTTCTTTTTGTCTTTCATCAATTTAGACTTCTTTTCATTTATTCTCTTATACATTTCCCTCAACTTCTGCCTAAACATAAAAAAGTGAAAATGATGATAAATAGCTGACAATGTTATCTATATGAAAGAAGGGTGACCAAAAACTACATTTCTAAAGAAAAGTACTCAAGCAAAAAGGTTTAGGTACCCCGAAGGTTGAAAAGAGGTGCAAACAACCTCCAAACGAGTATCCATCTTTACGAGGACTCTATAGAGGTAAAGCTATGAGATATAGAGCAAAAACAACTTCCAAAACAATCTTGAATTGCTTAATGCAAAGAAAAAAATCTTATTTAAAATTAAATTAAATAATTGTTATATTTATAAAAAAATGTAGTACTAACCTCTTTCCTCCCTTAATTCTATCATACAAGGGTTTAGTTATAATTTCATCTCTTTCTGGAGCACTAACTTCGAGTTGTTTCCTTTTCGATTTCGGTAATTTCTTCATTGTTAACATATAAGATGGAACATCGCATCCGGATTCTTTTAGTACATGTGCTATACTGTAATAAACAAAAATACATCAAATTAATAATTAAAAGAATGTTTAGTGTATTTGAATAAAAATTTCTACCTTCTCAAGTTAACTGTATCTTCTGTAGTAAAAAATGTGATAGCTTTTCCTTTTCTCCCGGCACGTCCTGCTCTTCCTATTCTATGGACATAAGAAATTGAGGAAGGTGGAAAATCGTAATTAACAACCAAATTAACACCTTTGAAATCCACACCACGTGCCATTAGTTCTGTACATATTAATACCCATATTCTACCTTCTCGAAAACTACGAACAGTATTGTCTCTCTAAAATAAAAATAATTTTCTACAAAAATAAGGAACAAAAAACAGAGAAGTAGAAGAGAATGAAATATCAATATAAAATGAATAAATATGAAAAGTATACTGAAAAAATGTGTGGATGGAAAAATTAAATAATAAATAAAACAATACGGGGACATATAGATGTAAAAATGAAGATATATCGTAATAGAAAGACCAACTGATATACGCAGCAGAAAATTAGACACAAAGAAAGGAAAATCCAATGGAAATGAAAGAAAATTAATGAAAACAATTAATAGACAAATTCTTCAGACTAGTAACGAAATAAGAATCAATAATAGATTGGTGAGGAACATACATGAAGGCTAGAAATACCATATAACACAAATTGAAGAAACTAAGGACGTAAAGAGAGAAAATTCGGAGTGTCATTGTCTATTGTACCACCTTTTTTTGCTACGGGATTGGGGATCCTCTATATTTAGAGCTAATCTATTAAATCTACTTGGGATGATTCTATACAGCAAATATCTTCTATTTCATTAGCTCCCAAGTATAATGTTTCTCCAATCCAGTATGTTCCGGAACCAATTGGAAGATAATAAAGATGATGAAACAGAATATCAATGATATATGGTATAAAATGAAGAAGGGGATGATAATAAAAATAAAAAAAATACTGACATAATAGAGAAAGAGAATATAAGGACAAAATTTTATAAATAGTTATGGTAATCTAATATATATTTCTTCTTCTACACTGTTAATAGTCTATACTGTTTCCTTTAATGACTATTTCAATATTACCTGTAACTGAGTCCTATCTGAATGTATGGCGTCAACATTTATTCCATCATAAATAAGTTCATTGAATAATTGTTGCGCCCTTTCTTTACTTTGTACGAATACTAAAACCGGAGGGCATATTCCTTTCTTAACTAAATCTCTAAAAGCCAACAATTTTCCTTGTTCGTTACCCACAAATAGAAGTTCTTGATCTACTAAATCTGTTGCTGCATTTCTGAAAGAAATGCGTTGTTAAATATCATACAATTAGGAGTGAGATCAGAAGATAGTTCAGAGCTTACATTGTACATCTAAACATTCTTTAGGAACCCTTGTAACTACAGAAATCAATTAGGTCAGGAAGTATTGTTTCTATCAGTTACTAAATAGGTTTGTTCAACAGATGAAAAGGATATTAGTCCTTTAACTTTCAGTTGTTATCTGTTTTTTGAGGTTATATATTTAGAACCCTACTGTATTTGATATAATTGAAAATAATGACATCCTGTATAAATAGGGTGTTTTTATCGTTGTAGAAATTTATAGTTTTTTGGGAACCCTCAATCTTTGAAAACAATGTATCGGTTGTTGAAATATATGTTAGGCAGTGTAATTGTAATTATTCGTATTACCTAAACAATGTTTTTAAAATTATTGAGAACAAAATAACGTTTCTCTATTTAATTAAAATTTTTTTGATACCCCTCACCTTTAAATTTGAATTATATACTGCAAATTTCATTCTAAAATATTTTAAGGCTTTTTTTACATATATTCTTCACCATAAAATTAACTTTTGCATAAGTAGTCTATCGTATACCTTTTTGTACAAAAATAAATACCTACAACTAGAGTTGCCAACTATAACAGTTTTTTACTAAATCATACTTTTTATTGTTGAACAAAAAGTTTACAGTATACAAAATACTGTTTTTAGAACTCAAAATGTAAACACATTATTATGTGTCATACTTTGACGCACACACAAATTTGTTTTTATTTAGTCGGAGGGCGTTCAGTGCAGCGCAGCAACAAACAAATCACACTGAGATTCCGAACGAATCTGTCAATGTCAAATATTCAAGACAGTCACTTATTGACAGACATGCGAGTGCGCTCTCAAAACATAACCTTTTTTCGCTTGGAACTTATTCTTCTTTTACAACTTTAATAAAATTAAAATAATTAGGGATGGGATGAGTATAACAGTGTTAAATTTAGTGTATGAAAGATGGAAAGTGATAACGAACTACTTTCTTCTACAACGCTAAGAAAGAAAGCTGAAATATAGAAGATGCAACAAAAATATAAACAGGAAGTTTTTATTAGAACTATTAATAACTTGTTATTTATAAGAGTAATTTGTATTTAGAGAAATGGTTTAATTTTAATCCGACTAACTGGTTTTCTTTAATTAGCTGTTTGTCATTGAAGTCTTGGTCACATTTGATCATTGTGAGAAAATTATAGATAATCTAAATTTGTATAAATTCAATATTGATGTGGGTGATTTATATTCAGAATTAACAAATTTCAAAGTGATTAAAAAAATATAAGACGACAAAGACTTCTTTGAAACTAGCCAAAAGTGGTACTATTAATCGGTAAACAATTCAGAAGAATTTAAAAACGTAACTAAAATTGATCCTGCCACCTCAGCATTTATTTACAGAGTTTTTTCAGCAACTAATGCCAAGTGGCGGCACTGATTTAATAAAAAATGAGCTGGTCATTTATTTTCATTTCAGTTATAATTGTAGTGAGGCGTATAAAGTTTTTAAAAAAGATTGTAAGTTAGTAAGTTGTGCGAGAAGAAATAAATAAATAAAATACTTGTTTATTTTTCTGAAATACTGTTTAATTTTCTAAACAGACCTGAATATACTATATTTCTTGTAAAAAAGGTTTACAACTCTTATATTAGATACTTTATTGATCCTAAATCATCATTAATACTCAAATTATTTGATTTAAATGAAAAATTCTCATTCATATTACATTTTAATCAATTAAAATGATCTAAAAGCAAAACATTAATCAAGAGATCCTTACCTGTGACCTATTGTAACTCTAACCAATCCTTTCATGTTATGAACACACCATTTGGCAACGGCGGGTGTATAAGTAGCACTGAACATGGCAATTTTTCTGTTTTGATTATCACACGCTTTCAAAATTTCATCTAATTGTTCTCTGAAACTCCTAACTCCTGTTTCAAATAGTTTATCAGCTTCATCAATAACCAACCATTCAATACTAGAAACCATTTTGAAAAATGTAGTTGAATTAAAAATGAAAGCAGATTTGGATAATAAAATGAGTTAATTCCCACTAAATACAATTTATTATAGGTTTTAGGGCACCAAATACACCACGACCCACAGGATCTATTGTGTCCTCAGTTTTTACAGCTGATCTTTTAATCCCACTCCTCTCAGTAAGTTTAGAGTAAGGGATAGTTCTAGCTGCCACCTCCTGTTCCACATGCTACCAGGTGTAGTGCTCTGGAGTTCCATAGTGTCCCGCACAAGAAGAGAACGTGGATAGAGACAACAGATTCTACATGCTGCATTTTTTGATAAGTGTAGCATCTTCAGATGTCAATTGAGGACTGTACAAGACTCTCATCATATTTATGGTCATTCCTAGCTAGATTGATATATTCATTTTGTAATAAATCTTCACTTGATGAGGCACTTGTCTTCTAATTTTTTCAATATTAAATCCTTAATAATTGGTAAAATATAAACCTAGTAATAAATATACTCACTTTTTTAAAGAAATTGCAGGAGGATCTTGTTTCAGTAAATAGCAAAGCCGATTAGGTGTAGTTACCAAAATATCTGCAATAAGATAACTAAAATATTTGCATTCCATGTGAATTTATTAAAAACATACCAAATTTTTGTGATCCATTGGGATTGTATTGAATCAACGCTTTTTTAATTTTACTGATAACATGTACTCGAAATCCTCTCCCTTCTGCAAGTCTGTGGCATTCCCTTTGAGTTTGCTGCGCTAATTCTCTTGTTGGACATAATATTAATGCTCTAAAGCCTTGCCGTTCAGGTCCTTTTAATGAATGTATTATAGGAACTAAAAATGCTGCTGTTTTACCAGATCCTGTTGGAGCACAAGCTAAAATTTGTCTTTCCTAACCAATAGACAAGTTTAGAGCCATAAATATTGTAAATTCACTCATAAAAATATTAGATGTAAATTTAAAATTAGTTATAATACATACTTTCAACATAAGTGGTACTGCTTGTTTTTGAATTGGTGTTGGTTCTTCAAATCCACATTTATTCAAATTTTTTATGATATCAGTACCAACTTCAAATTCTTCAAATGATTTATAAGGTTCCGGAACATGACGACCAACAACAGTAATATTATTAATGTTCCTATAATGGTTTACCTAAAAATAAAATTAACAAACACTCTTTTGGATTTTAAATGGTTCTTTCTACCTTTTCTTGTTCCAAAGTCTTCTGTTTATGTTCATCTGGTAAAACTTTACGTTTTTTCCTTTTTTTCTCTGTACTTAAACCACTCAGTAGTGTAATTGGAGAGCTGTTTTCTGTTTCTTCCTTTTTAATTTGTGGTTCTACTTTAATACTTTCTTGATTCGTTTTAGTTTCCACCTAAAATAAAATTTGTTCTCTACAAATATCCTATTTCATTATAAATTAGAATAACTTACTTTAACTGGTACTCTAGAAAATTTAGCACCTCTTGAAAGTTTTTTAAAAATATCGTATGCATCCATTTAAAAACCAAAAGATAAACACATTTACCAAACAATGTGATCTAACCTTACTTATGAAATGTGGATAAAATCACTGTACCAACTAAATACAATTATATTTTTCGTAAGTACCAACCCAAATATAGTAAATATATCTGTCAAAAAGGATGTGGCTACTGTACAACTTTTCTGAGTAAATAGTTTGATAGTGCATTTGAAAAATGTTAAAATACATTGGTGATAATAAATATTACAACAGTACTGACTAAATATAAGTAGAGAACTAGATATTTACTAACAGTAGGCAACCTATATTTTAAAAAATATAATTTGTACAAGTCTTCTATTTTTAACATATACTTGTCATATGAGTATTATCCACTACCAAAAATTCAAACCTCAAAAACGACTTTGATGGGAAATCGATGAATTTTGAAAGATCATTTGCAATTTCCACTAAATATTTGTTATGTGTATAATAATAGTTAGAGAAAAGAAAGTTTAGTTACGTATAAAAGTTAATTTAATGCCAATGGATAAGGCACCTGAAGCGGCAATAACCTCACATGCCCATTTATATAAATATAAAGAAAAACATCAATTATCACAACATGAAAGAAGGCAACAAATTCTTAATGAACAAAAATATAAAAGGCACATTGAAGCAGATAAAAACAGAGAATTATATGGTAAATATCTCGAAGAATTAGAGGAATCCGATGTTGAAGATCTCAAACAAGTGGATGAATGTGATATTGAAGATTTCAAACATACGGACGAGTCTGTACAACATTTGGAGAAATCTGAACAAGAAGAACCAGATGAATATGAAGAAATGGAATATGTGCAGTCTGAAGTACAATATCGTCGACCTGAATCTACTAAATTCAAATTGATGTTGACAGAATGGTTTATAGATATTCCAGATGATTTGGAAGAGAACTGGCTTTGTAAATTTGCTCCAGAAGGTTTTCGCGTATTGCTACTAGCATACAAGCGCCGAACACTTTTTTTCACTATCAAAAGTAGATATTTATTTAAATTAAAGACTCATTTTCCTGGAGGCGGTGGAATTAATGCAACAGGAGTTACAGTTTTAGATTGCATATTTAATAAGCGTAATAAAACTTTCTTTGTACTAGACTGTTTATATTGGTCGGCTATGTATACTTTGGACAGTGAAGCTAATTTTAGATTTTATTGGTTGAAAACGAAATTTTATGAAATGCCTGAACTATATAAATCCGTCAGTAAAAAATACACTTTCCATTTGATCGAAGCTATTCCTCTGGAAAGATCTTTACTACAAGAAAAAATTTTCCAAGTACTGAAATTAGAGGAAAAAGAAATATTATACGATGGAATAGTGTGTTATCACTCATGCGGATTCTATACTTTCAGTTATAGTCCTCTAGCAACCTGGCTTTACTGCTATATGTTGCCAGAGAAATTGGGAATAGATGTCCCAGAGGTTTATCTTGCGAAAAAGCCAAAAGGATATATAAATTTTCAACAGTACATTGAAAGCAAGATGTCAGCTAGGGAGAGGTATAATAAGAAGAAAAGTCATGTACGATTAAATAAAAATGGTGATTTAGATGTGAGCTCTGTTAATAATACAGAAAAGAGCAAAAATAATAGTTCAGAAGTGAACAAATATAATACAGAAATGGATAGTTATGCAATTAATACAAGTGATAATGACGTAATGGAATCATGATTTTCATAGTCAACATGTGGCCAACATTTTAAAATAATCGATTTTATTAACAGATGACAAAAAGTGATTTCGATTATATTATTTGAGTGTTTATTAAACTGAATAACATTTTTTTTAAATAATAATAGTTGTTTCAATTTGTAAATAAATAAAATATATGAACAAAAAGTATGAGGGATTCTGTAATGAAGTAAGCTGTTGGTAGATTATTGAATTAAATTGTTTACAAATAACTAAGACTAAGAAAGACAAAATTATAACGCTCCCCCCGTATATTAGGTTTCCCAATGAGCCTTACGTAATTTGTACACGTTCCCTTAAGATGATGATTTGTGTAATAGTTTTTATTTTTTTCTATGTATAGGGAAGTTTGAAACAGTCGTTTGTATTAATGTTTTAGTCAACACCACTTAAGCCTCTTATTACATAATTACAACTCAAATCTTAATTATAATACATCATTATTCAATCCTTAAACGCAAAGCATGTTGTGTTGCAGTTTTATTTTATGTAAAAAGCAAGCAAAACTATTATTATCACCTCTAAATTAAAATATTAAAAAATAATTATACGAAAAAATTTCTTTTGTTTGTTTATTAAGTATAAAACTTTTTAGACAACATTGCTATTAAATTCTTTTTTTATTCATACCGTAACATGATAATATTAACAATATATACAGCAAAAAAAACGGACACTTCATATTTTTCTTATTAGAAGCTAATTTTCAGCAATGTATTTGTTTTTGTGGGCATTCTAGTTATTACCTAGAATGTACGGTTTAAATCCATAATCTAACCTAACTAATCCCTTCAGGATTAATAAACAATTAGATAAAACTGAGATTTGATTTATTTGCCTTAAAGTTGATTTACCTGTCGGACCTATTTTAAACTGTAAGTAGTTTTTCCCACATTTAAACATCTTTAATTTATTAACCAAGCCGTTTCTTTATTGACTATTGATTTTGTTTCAATAACCTATAAATTGACCAATTCTTACAAGATTAATACATTTAACAAAATTATAAGACGAAATCTAAATGACCGGTTTTTTTGCTGTTAAGTTTATAACAAATTAATTCTCACTATCAAAAATATTTTGATAATCATTGATTTCAACAGAATTCTCTAAACGAGAAAAGTATAAATATAAAAGTTTATTATGCCTCTCATTTTATATTATAAACAAATATTTGTAACAAATCTTCCTTTTTATATTATTTAATTCTGCAAAGTTCGAATGAAATCACAGAAAATCACCATAATAATTACAATAATCTCAAACAATCGTTTGTATATTTTTTATGTAAAGATATACCTGAAGACAACGCATTTTCAAAATTATACCTTAGTTCTTGATTCTGTTTGAACAAATACTCCAATGGCAAACTTATCAACTCTTGATTCAAACTGTCACTTAATGAAACTTTATCACAAACACTTTCATCACTTTCTTTAGGTTTTCGTGCAGCTTCGAAAAGAATTTGCAAATGATCAGTCTTGTTTTGTTCGAAACATTTAAGTAACTCTTCATTATGTCGGTTGTAATTCTGAATCCACTCTACTAGATTAAAACTATAGATCATAATTTTACCAATCAGATTGCAAAACGATTTCAACTTCTCATTTTTGAAAACATCAGTTTTCAATTTAAGAACAGCCGATATTGATTTTGTGATACCAGAAATAAATGCTGATTTATTAGTATCAGTTTTTTCGATTAAACTTAAAGCTTGTGAATGTAGTGCATCCAAATCATAACTCCTAACTATTTCTATAATTTCCGGTGTTATTTTTGATAAAATTTCTAATTTTTTACACACAAGTTTTATTTTTTTATTTAACTCAATGTATTTATTTATACTTCGTTCTATGGCACTTATCAGTCTTAGAGCGCAATTTATACTGTTTTTATATTCCTCATTATTTCGTAGATTTATATTATCGATATTAGTTTTAATTTTATTGTAACAATCGATTTTCGTTACTAAATGTTTGATATTAGATAAAGCACCATTTTTCAAATTCTTAACTTTGGTTAGAGTTTGATTTAAAAAATTGAGGTACAAAGGAAAGCTCGCATTGAAATGGGATGCTATTTGCTTTTCCTGGGTTACGAAGAATATAAATTGTACCCTCAAAGCTTTTAAATGTATTTTATTGAATTGCGCTGCTGATTTCATTACTTCTTTTATCAATTTGGGATAGTTATAAATCACCTTTTCAGGAAGAAAATACTTGCGTGTTACATAAATAAAATTATTATTTACAAAATTGAATAATTGATCTGAATCTTTAGTATTAGAATTTTCGGATATTATTAATAAAAATTCAGTCGTAGGGATTTTAATATCTCTCGATATCCAATCTTTAAGGGTGCCTACTAAAGTACTTTCGGTTATTTCATATGAATAATACTCTAGTTTTGATACTGAAAATACGTTGATTATTTTTTTCTTTAGAATTTCCTGTAGGTTATCAAATGGTTTAGTGTCGTTAGGAAAGTTTTGAGATCGAATTTCTTGATCATAAGTAAGAACTCGTTTAAGCCAAATTTCTATATGTTGTTTCAAACATGTAGAAATGAAATTTTCCTTTTTCATTTCAGAGGAATAAGTTATTTGTCCTGAATAACTGTTATAAATACATATGTCTTCAGGACTTTTTTGTTTAATTTTAATAAATCTTTCGAAAGGTGTCATATGAGGTAAAAATGGTAATACACCGCATATCACTTCAAATGTAAGAATACCCATTGACCAATAATCAACACTATTATTATAATTTCTACCTTCGAAAATCTCGGGTGCTAAATAATGTAAAGTTCCAACAAAACTTACTGTTTCGTTTCCTAATTCTTTCGCGTAACCAAGATCTATAATTTTATAAACTGTTTTTGTTTCCCTTTGTTCCGAATGTTCTAAAACAATATTTTCTGGTTTAATATCTCGATGTGTGATCTTGAGATTATGTAGATGCTGGAGACCACTGGATATATCTTCAAGAATATCTCGAACTTGTTCTTCTGGTAATCCAGATAAATTTTCGGGTTTTAGTAAAATACGACGTAAATTTCCTTTCCGACAATACTCCATTGGCAGTAAAGGCATGTCATTACAACAATATTGCATCAAATAATCTTGTAATTCTTGAGGAATTTTCTTGAATTTAATTATATTCGGATGGTTGATAATTCTCAAAATATCTACTTCGTTTCTCCATCGCTCAATTTGTCTTGGTGTTAAGTTAGATTTCGTTTTAAATTTGCACATTTTTATAGCAGCGTAATCTTCCTTCGTCGTATCTAACCATAATGATACGATACCAAAAGCTCCTGACCCCAAATCGGCAATTTTTTTCCAAGTTCCTACTTCCATTATTTATTATTTTTCTGTTACATAATATGAAACGATCCTAGATTTTACTAAAAATAAAATTTTACTTGTAGATAAATCGAATTTTTTACTAATTTAACCAACACCCTGTACCTTCGACCGGTGTTTATTTTTAGCGAAATGCGGCTAGCTTCATCCTAAGCCGTGTTAATTTTTCAATAAATTTTTGGTATTTCTATTTAAACCAAACGAAAAACTGCAGTTTCAAAACAAGGTATGTATACATGCTTTAAAATAAACATAGCGAAATAAAAATGCTGACAAGATTAATAAATAAGAGGGAAATATTTGCGCCTGTGCTTATACAACTTTTTTTACATTACCGAATGTAGATAACTTCTGTTACATTAAAGGTGCAATTTCGTGTTAACGTTCGACGAGTGTCAAATGAGGTCACGCGGTACATTTTTGACTAAGAAGTCATCTTAAATTGATACAGCGTCAAAACTAAACTTTGTTTTGCTGTATAAACCGGGTCTTATAGCAAAAAACCTTCACCTATATTATCATCTGTTTACCAGTATTCTGAAAAGTACAATGAACTATAGGTTTGTTCTTGGTAGCTGCACTGGCAGAAATAGTTCAGGAAGTGTACACTAAAGCGTTCTTTGTAGCAGAACCAGCGCTAATGTCGATGTTCTTAGTAGCAGTGCAAGAGAACTAGTTCACCCAGTTCACTATACTACTGGTCTAGAGTCAGTTGAGCCAGTGCCTTGCAATAAGTGTAATCTGTAAACGGTGGTATAACATCTTCGTCATCGGACGAATGTAAAAGTACTAAATCGTTTTCCATTATTGTCAATACTACAAGGCCTGAATTACATCAAATAATCTCGAATACAACAATCAACAAATGCTCTATTGCTCTCTACACTATATCGTTCTTTGTATCCGATCGAACTAATTCTATACACTCATGAACTGACCTGCACTGGTCCAGTTCCAGTGCAGCTGCCAAGAACAAACCTTATGAGACTTTGGAAGACATCTTTTAGTGGATGACAGCGGATATAGCATTTAGAAAAAATTGGAAAACGTGAATACAAACGCTGAAAATTCTATTATAAGAACGAAGAAAGTCGTTGAAATAAATAATGAAATGTTAGCGACAAAAAAAACTCTCACTTCTACGTTTTATTTTGTTTCTTTTTCTAATGACATATATTGAAAAAGGACAGAGTATTTCCAACCTCCTTTTAACGTCTGAAGGAGCTTTTTATCTATAGGAACCTTTTTTTCATTATTTGGTACATAATAATTTTTATGTGGTACGCCTATGGTAAAACGGATATAGCCGTTCGCCATATTCAACAACTATCATGGGCATCAAACTTTTGTTTATTGCTTATTCCTGTAATTTTAATTCAATACACTATATCGACTCCACATTGTTCTGATTGTATCGGTATGATTCAAGTGATTAGAACGGAGAATAACAAGTTTTTATTTTAATTAAAAGACGTAGATAGTGGTGAACCGTATTTCACTTCCAATCCTACTTTCATGGCGTTCTCTCTATCTTTAGTATTTTTTCTATGGCTCAAACTTACCTGTTCTGTACTGTATAATGTGTTGCATAATTCATATAATATAACTTTTATAGAAGAGAAGTTGTACGAAAACTTATACACTTTTGGGGGCACTAAATATACTAGTGTGAGTAAAAATATGATTTATTCAGTTTTATTTTTTTACAAACATCAAATCATTCAAAATATTTACAATCTAAGCTGTTGGATTTTGTTACTAAGTATACATAATGTTATATACAAAATTAGAATAAAATATTTGATTTAAATAATTTTCTAACAAAAATTTGGTATTAGAAACTGTAGCTATTTATGTATTTTGTCTTTTTTCGGTAAAATAACACGTTCTAAACTCTCATTTATTATTACGAAAACATTTTATTACGTTGATTAAAAATTAACTAGTGCAGCACACTGTAAAACTTCTAACCTTACTTCTTCTTTTTTATCATCAAAAACTAAAGTGTCAACAATCATAGATCTGTCTAATATGCATCTGATAAAAAATTCACAATTATTGGACCAACAACGTCAGCATCGTTCAAATGTACATGATGTGTACCTTCGATAAGAACCCTCTCAAATCGTTTTGCAGATTTTTCAATAGCACTCATTATTATATCGTAATTTTCTTTAGGATCCGTTTGATTACCTCCTTTAGCTCTGATATTTAATACTTCGCAAGTTATCCTAGACGCCAAATGTAAAACTTTCTCTAATGTAAAGAAAGCGAAAGCGTTAATCTTTAATCTCGGATCTCTAGTGAATACGTAACAGTTATCTTTATGAGTCGACGGTTTCATGCCTCTTTTAAGTAAAATTTTACACCCCTCCTCGTATACGGAACCGTGATGACCGTCTATCATAATATCCAACATTTCGTCATATTCGTAACAGAGAATATTATCGAAATCTTTTTTTTCGTATTCGAATAGGTTATCGATGTTATTTTTAGCGATTGCTAACATTGGCTGTGTACTCCTAAGGCAAGGACCACAATTATCGATACTAATAAATTTAATGACGTCATTCGGGTAAGTGGAGGCGTATAAGAACGATATACCTCCTCCTAACGAATGTCCTATTAGAATAATTTTTTTCCAATCGAAATATTTGACGATTCTACGTACGTAATACACACCGTCGTAAGAAAGATTGTACACGAGACCTTTGGGGATGTGAGAAGAAAATCCGTGTCCTGGTAGGTCGATACAGAAGAAAGAATGGCCTCGTTCTATTATGTACGGAGCTACGGTGTCGAAAGTGCCGCTATTATCTTGCCAACCGTGGATGCCGATGATTGGTTGTACGTTTGTGGAACCCCACCATTTTCCTTTAATAAATAATTTGTTTATCACCAAAATCAATAATTGTTTTAAATTTTATTTACCGCAAATGTAACCCCACGGAACCGGTACTTTGATTTCCTTGAAATCGTTCAAATCTGCTGTAATGAAAATTTAAAAAAAAATGATAGAATTAATTAATAAATTATAATAGTTGAAGTTCAAGTTCAATTTCATTCCATTGATAATTGTATAAGTTGCAAGGTTAACACAATTGGAATTTATAATTTTTTATTGTCCAAAAATTTGGTAACTACAAAAATTATTCAAATAGATTTTTCAATTTCCAATTCATATTTTTTAGTATTTATCAAATTTGTATATCAATATTCATACTTGAGAGATGTGAAATTGTTTCAATACACATTTACTTTAATTACTATATTTTATGACAATAAAAATTAAGATCACAAAAACTGTTTTAAGAATATCGTCTTGAATATTGATTTCATATTAATTCTGCGATACGCTTGGCAACGTAGCGTTGATGACGTAACCTTTGTCTGGGTTACTGTTCTTTGCTAGTTATAACCTTATAGTCCAGTCACAAATTATAGAAATTAGGTATAACATGGTAATTTTTCTGAACATTTGTTTTGTATTTGAATAAGACCGGAAGAAATAAACATTTCATGAACTATATAATGCTTGAATAATAAATGGTGAGATTAATTAAAAAAAAATGATTAATTTCTACAGGAAAAGTACCATGTTTTATTATTTTTTTATTTTTTGCATAAATTTTACAGTTTTCCAATTAATACTAAAGTTATCTTCCGAAACAAAAAAAGTGGGAAAATTCTATGTATTTTCTTGGAACATTAATTCACTTATTTGTTAATGCGTATTTTCATTATGAATCTATTTATTCAAGTTTTCATTTTTCCTATACTTTGTTTTCATTATATAAAATTGTGTCAATTTTATATGCAAAAGGCTTTAAAGCATTAACCCTTAGGTTACAAGTACAATATAATTTTTGAACTTTGACGTATTTACTACTTTCATTCTAAAAACAGTTAGCTACTGGACTATAACCACTTATTTATTTAATAGTGATGGAAGGCATTAATATTTACTTCTTAAATGATATATACTTGATTAGTACCTTTCTTTTTATAATCCCCATTAAAACTATATTAATCTATGGAGAAATTGTCGTGTATGTTGTTATTTTATCTAATAATTAAGTTTTGTCAACTATTTCTACATGATAAAGTTGCCGCTGTACTATATCTCATACGATGATGTCATCTTTAAGTATTGACGTTGTAATGCTAAATTTTATATATTCAAAATGTTATTAGTAAATAATACTATGTTTTTTATTAAAAATATATGAAATAATGATAAAACTGGTAAATTTATTTATTATTCTGATATTTTATTATATAATAATAAAACAAGAGGAGAAAATAGAAATTGGTTTATTGATTCTTCAGACGATTCACTACGCACAGTATTGATGGTTTGTGGTACAACGGCCGATCCTCACGAAATTCATCTTGTAGCGAAGTGCGATCACGATTAAATTCGGAAAACTAACGAAATACGTTGATTCAAATCCACGTTAAAAGTCATTGAAAAACATCGCATGAAAATTTCACTCGTATAACAACACGTTCTGAGTACGTTCCCCAAAATGTCAAACTTTATGATGGCAGATTTGACATCTCAGATCAGTGTTGCCATATCTCAAAACATCCCTCGTATTAGAAGTAAATAATATTATAAAATATATTATAGATTATAATATAAAAAAAACTATAAGATTAAAAAATAGTAGTAGAAAACTTATTTATTAACAATATTCCTTACCTTTATAATAATCATTATTATTTATATCCTTCATTTTTGACAAAATCACAGATAAAAACCAAAAGATTTTTTTTGATTCATTCGATTTGAGAAGACTTTGACACCGTATGGGGCGTTCCAGGTGTATGCAAGTGAGTTGAAAACTCAATTCGAAAACCATTTCAATAGAAATATGAATCACGTGGATTCTGAATGATAAGTTAGTATTTACAGTGGCGTATCACGTTTGAGACAATTAATAACTATATTTATTGAAATTAATAGTATATTAATCAAGTGATTACTTCCGTTAAGTTATTAAGAGGTGTTTATTTTGAATCCAAAAAATGTTTTAATTCACGAAAGCCCGATCCATCTCAATATCATCGGATTAATTAGACCCGACACAATATTATTAGGAAATGTTTACTCATACCTATTCTAATTTGAATTTCAAAACCAGACAATTGCAATTCTTTTGAATCGTTAAACGTGTAGACCGAAAAAAAATGCAAATTCATTGTATCAGACCTTCGAAGATATTCTATTATAATAAAAGGTCAAATTATGAATATTATATAATTCAAAAATTAGTAAATTACATTGTGTGTGTTTAAATTTAATGCACATACAAATAAGTGATCGGTTAACAACAAAGTAATAACGAACTTTTTACTTGGACACAGGATCGGCTTAGCAATTTTTCAGTATAGCCTGAAATAAACAGTACTGAAATTGAAACATAGATGTCGGGGCGTCTCAGGGCAATTAACAATGACCGTGAACGTGTTTTGGAGCAGGATTATCTTCGGGATTATCGCTGTTGAGTAATATATTGCACATTTTCATTTGTAGGGCTAGATAAATCGTCGCAAAAATCGATTTTTGGGCTTTGTCATACCAGATTAGGTTCAAAAAGTTTGGAGGATAGTCCCGGAAGTACCTGGCACAACAAAGAAGTTCAATAAGTTCGATAATCTTTTCATAACAAGTTCCTTAACTCATCAACTCTTCATTGGTGGAAAATCTCTAACCGCCGAGTCATTTTTTCAAGTTTGGGAACAGAAGATCATCCGATGGGGCTAAATCTGGCGCATAGGGTGCCTTATGTAGCAGTTCAAATATTAATTCGTTAATTTTGGCAATTGCAGTAACGAATTTTTGAGCTGGTGCATTGTGTTGATGAAAAACACTTTCTTCTTAGCCGTTTTTGCTTGATTTCTTCGTAATCAATTGATTCGACACCATGACCTTGTTTGCAGATGGATCCTTGCTTTCTTTGGAGCCGGTTCTTCATTTTTCAGTCCATTGTCTTAATTGTTCTTGATGGAAACATCTCCACAACGCTGTTTTTGTTCCTTTGTAAGCACCCAACTTTTTTATGCACAAAATTTTTAGTTAATATGTTATGTATCGCACTTTTTGAAATGCCTACAATGTCTGGTAGCTCGGGCACTTTCAGTTGACGATTCAAATCACTCCAAATCACGATTGAACCGAAAAGTCGAAATACGAAATGAGAAATTTTACAAATTCTTCTTAAAAACCAAATTTCGGACGTTTTTGGTTGGTTGGTAATAGTGAAAAGTTTTGACACTTTTTTAGGCACGAGTACGATTTCCGTGGCGCCCCATTTTGTAAATCGACCCAAAATAAGTCGAATATGAAGAATAAAATTTTTCGATATCTCGCTTCGTTTTCGAGATATCGATACTTTGGAATTGGAAAAATTTGTTTGTATATATCAACCTAACCTAACCTAATTTAACCTAACCTAACCTAACCTAACTTAACCTTTTCGAGGTGTATTATTATTTATTTTATTTATATATAGATTTGGAACGATTTTTTATAGTGGTTTTTCTTATTCAGTTGAAATTGTCGTTAAAAATGGGATAAATGAAACAAAATTAATTGTTAGAGAACTTTTGCGGGATAATTGTGAAATACTACATTAGTCTGGCTTTTCAATTATAGAACAAACGAAATGAAATAACTTTTGAAAGCATTCAGAACGAACTTTTTGCTCGAAATTACTAATTAAATCTTAAAACTATCTTTAAATATTTTTTTTATTTCATAAATAATGAAAAACAACCGACAATTCTTTATGAAAAACATCAAATTAATCATGTATTTATCGTATCCCAAAGAGGAAAAGTCCAAAGGCACAAGCTTGGCCCATACTTGGCCCAACTATGTAGAGCTCTGAGCCAAGGTTGTAAGCCAGGCTTGGTCCAGTCTTGGTGAAACTCTGGAGTGATAACGATGGGCCAAGATTGGTCACCAAGACTGGGCCATACTAAAATGCCGGTGCTGGGCCAAGCTTAACTGCCAGGACCGGGCCAAGGTTAAATACCAAGACTTAATCATTACAAAACTTTTTCTAACTAATTCACTAACCAAAGATAATACTTTGAATAGATTTAATCAAAATTTTTTTATTTTGTTTATTTCTCCGTAACTTCTCGTATGTTTTGGAATTTTAAAATTCATAAAAATACAATTTTATAATTATCGAAATATAATTTGTTCTTTTTTTGAAACCACAGTTCAAGGTTACGCCACTGGGAACGACAAAAAAATACACTAATTTAAACAATCACAATCACGTGATTGAGATTTTCATTCAAATGGCACTGTTGTGATCTATCCAGACCACATTTGAACATCGAAAGTGGTTTACCCTTGGTCTCTGTCACCCTGCCATTGTTTTTCGTGTCTTGTTTCGCCGACTGATTGTTAAAAATGAGAGACATCATCAATATTGAAAATCTTCCCAAAGGTGAGTTCTTTTTTTAATTTTTTTCGCATCCAATGGATGTTATTTGTAATAAAAAAAACTCTAATAGAAAAAGCTATAATTCAAACACCGAATCGTCCTATTTTTGAAATTCCCGCTCTTTGTTTTAGGAGATTTCGCAGAAGTCAAAGAAGTCGAAATACCAGTACCATGGGGATACATTTGTGGTAAAATAACATTTATTAAATATATATATTAATTAATAAATGACGTTTGTTCGTTAACAGAATAATAAAATTAATTTCTCTCGATATAACTTTATATAAAATCAATTATAGTCCATTTTTATGCATGAGAGAGTAATAAAATCATGAAGTATTCGTTGTACTTTGTATTTTTCCACAAGGTATCAAAAAAATTGGGTCTACTGATTATATAGGTACAACTTTTATTTCATAATAAATAATTTTATTACGAAAATTCACTACTATAAGTAAAGTTACATCTTACAAATGACATTTTCTCTTCTTCTTTACTCGTATAATTAACTGCCTTTTCCCAGTTTTCAATTTATCTACAGCTTCTAAAAACAATTGTTTAACTCATTCAACAAGATTTATTTTTTCTCGAAACTTCTCCCTTTATCTATGTCCATACCAGTTCAATCTAGTTTAGTTCGTAATGATTTTGTATTAATCTAAGTTTTAGACATTTGACATTTTAACTCTGTTGACATGTCTTGTGTCAAAACTCCCGTTGATGTACCTGATTGTCAAAAGATTTAAACTTTTATTTCATAATAAATAATTTTATTACGAAAATTCACTACTATAAGTAAAGTTACATCTTACAAATCACATTTTCTCTTCTTCTTTACTCGTATAATTAACTGCCTTTTCCCAGTTTTCAATTTATCCACAGCTTCCAAAACCAACTGTTTAACTCATTCAACAAGATTTATTTTTTCTCGAAACTTCTCCCTTTATCTATGTCCATACCAGTTCAATCTAGTTTAGTTCGTAATGATTTTGTATTAATCTAAGTTTTAGACATTTGACATTTTAACTCTGTTGACATGTCTTGTGTCAAAACTCCCGTTGATGTACCTGAATGTCAAAAGATTTAAACTTTTATTTCATAATAAATAATTTTATTACGAAAATTCACTACCATAAGTAGAGTTACATCTTACAAATCAAAATCAGAATCTGTTACAATCTGTTATGGATAATGACATTTTCTCTTCTTCTTTACTCGTATAATTAACTGCCTTTTCCCAGTTTTCAATTTATCCACAGCTTCTAAAAACAACTGTTTAACTCATTCAGAAAGATTTATTCTTTCTCGAAACTTCTCCCTTTATCTATGTCCATACCAGTTCAATCTAGTTTAGTTCGTAATGATTTTGTAGTAATCTAAGTTTTAGACATTTGACATTTTAACTCTGTTGACATGTCTTGTGTCAAAACTCCCGTTGATGTACCTGATTGTCAAAAGATTTAAACTTTTATTTCATAATAAATAATTTTATTACGAAAATTCACTACTATAAGTAAAGTTACATCTTACAAATCACATTTTCTCTTCTTCTTTACTCGTATAATTAACTGCCTTTTCCCAGTTTTCAATTTATGCACAGCTTCCAAAACCAACTGTTTAACTCATTCAACAAGATTTATTCTTTCTCGAAACTTCTCCCTTTATGTATGTCCATACCAGTTCAATCTGGTGTAGTTCGTAATGATTTTGTAGTAATCTAAGTTTTAGACATTTGACATTTGACAAGTCTTGTGCCAAAACTCCCGTTGATGTACTTGATTGTCAAAATTATGTTCGTAATATTTAAAGTTTCAAAAGTTAGTTTTTGTATATTTAGAGATTAAATGTAAACAAACATGGTGTGTAATTGAAAAATTGTGTATATAATATACATTTTTTAGTTTATAGTATTGAAAATAACTCCTAAGAAAGCTATTTTTCAAAATGCTGTTCTCGCATGAAACGAAAGACTTTTTAATAATCCTCTTTGAAAATTTCTTCTAGATAAAGTTTTTTTCATTCAAATTTTGAACGGAATTTGCTGTTAAGTCCACCATTACTCTCGCGTACATACAAATAAGACTATAGATACAATTAATTACCCAACAATTGAATATAAACTATTTTTTTTATTAAAGGAAAATGGTGGGGTCCTAAGAACTTACAACCGATCATTGGTATCCACGGTTGGCAGGACAACAGCGGCTCTTTCGATAAATTAGCACCGTACCTCGTAGATTACGGTTTTTCATTTCTATGCATCGATTTACCAGGACACGGATTTTCCTCGCATTTTCCCAAAGGGGTCGTATATAATCATTCCTTCGACGGGGTGTACTGCGTCCGTAGAATCGTCAAATATTTCGGCTGGGAAAAAATCATTCTAATAGGTCACTCTTTAGGTGGAAGTATCACCTTTCTGTACGCCTCCATTTTCCCTAATGACGTAGCTAAGTTTATCAGTCTGGACAACTGCGGACCGAGAGTGAGAAATCCCCAAACATTGTTGCCGGTGGCTTGTTACAACATGGACCAACTGTTCGAATACGAAAACAATAAATTTTATGATCTCTGCTACGGTTACGAGGAAATGTTGGATATTATGATGGAAGGACATAACGGATCTCTAGATAGAGAAGCCTGCGAAATTTTGATGAAAAGAGGCATGAAGCCTTCGCCCGATAAACAAAACTGCTACGTATTTACTAGAGATCCTAGATTGAAAATCGTGGCTTTTCCATTCTTTTCCATGGACGAAATTCGTGATTTCGCGTCCAGAATCACCTGCGAAGTTTTGAATATTAGAGCCGATCAAGGTACCCAATTAGAACAACCCGAACATTACGATTTGATAGTTGACGCTATAGAACGATCCGCGAAAAGAGTAGAAAGAGTTTATCTCAAAGGAAAACACCACATACATTTAACTGATGTGGAAACGGTCGCCCCCATCGTTCTAAATTTCTTATTATCCACTTCGGAAGTAGCTAAAACACATAATTTATGAAGATGCACGCACGCACGCGCGCGCGCGCGTTCGTACGTTTTGTCTTTGTTTACAACACTAACCTAACCTCACCTAACATCGTGACAATCTTTTGTCTTGCACTCGCACTGGTATAAGAATCGTCCATCAAAACATGGCAGCCTGTCCTTGCGGTCGAAGATTAAATATGAAATTTCAATTTTGATTCGGATGATTATGAGCTGGTTTTTTTTTTTTTGGAATAACGTAAATTTAATGAAGTTTCATCAGAGAATAAGTAGCTGCAGAATGAACTAATGGAATTTAAGACTTTTTAATGTTAGTTAAATTAATATGTTATGAGCAATATCGAGTACAACATGTAGACTTTATATTTAATTGAAATAATCATTTTAATGTGTTGAAAAAACGGATAGAACTGAAATTTAAGTCGGTATTGATGGCTATTCTACGAGGATGTTCCCAAAAGTACCTAGCCCAACAAAAAAAAACATAACGATGACTAATTTCAGTATTGATGGCCGCCAAACAAATACTAAACAACGTGGCGTCTTCAGACTTGAAACATGAACTTTCTGGTATTTTTTAAAGCAACTACCGCCATCTCTAGGTCAGACTACATACTTCTGGAACCATCCTCGTATAGTTCCTCTTTGACCATTAGGTCTAATCCAATTTTTCATTCACTGGTAAGCGTCTATTGGTATAGTCTTCAGTATCTTAAGTAAATTACTTTTTATGGTTTCAAATGACTGATGATAAGTTATAAGGAGTAAAATTCGTGAATTTTCTGCTTTTAATGACCTTCGGATCTTCTGGAAGGGATTCATTTTAATCATTCCCGACCGACTTATATTTTTTTCGGTTTCGAATTAATTTTGAAGCCATTCGATAGATTGTTAGGCAGTTTCGACGCCATTTTCATAAACCTAGGTTTCGTCATCAGGAATGCTGAGTTTTATGAATGTAAGGGCCTCAGCTAAGTTGTCAAGCATCTCTATTATTAACTTCATACCCCAAAATGTGTTGACAGCCTCTATGCTATCTCTCGGATGATTTTGGAATACCAACTTTTTTATTTTTTAGTCGTTAACACGTTTCGAAGGTTCTCAAGGTCTTAAAATCGGAATTAATCGATTTGGATTAACTCCATATTTAGAATTAAGTGAATTAATCGGTTCTTTAATGAATAAATCTGAAGCAATCGAAAATAATCGATTATTATTTTTAATTCGTTACTTGACGTAATCGAGGTACGGTCTCGTGATTTTGCGCAGATTACGACGCGTTATTCATATAATAATCGATTATTTTCTGCAGTTTAAACGAATGTTTTTTAAAGAAGAATCGAATAGGAACTTTTTGTGTGTCTTATTTACACATTAATTCGAGGAAAAAAACATTTTTATTATTATTTTAGTTTGTACTGATAAATAGTTTATTCGTGATCGCAAATAATAGTATTTTAAATATTTATTCCTTCTATTAAGATAGACGCGTTCGAATTAATCGATATATTTCGATATATCGAAATATGACAACTAATATTTATACTTAATATCTTTATAGACCTCGATTTATTTAATATTATACTGTAATAATAAACTATTTTTAATTATAATTTGAATATATGTAGAGAGAAAGTTTATTTTGTTAAAATAAATATATTAAAATAGTGATTTGAGTTTCATTTAGAAGTTGAATGCATTCGAGATATATTCCGATACCATCGATTATAAAAGTTGCGGTGTCTAACATTTCGTACAACGTTTTTATTAGCATGAAAAAAAATTATGACGAAAAACTATAATTTTTGTCAAGTTTACAAAACAATTCGAGGTGGATATCGAAATCGATTCATAATAATTCTGTTTTTTTTCGAAATAATCCTTCAAACTTGAGTTTCATTCTTCGTCCTACCTGTTAGATTAACATTTAGAAGTTGAATGCATTCGAAATCATTCGAGATATATTCCGATACCATCGATTATGAAAGTTTCGGTGTCTAACCCTTCGTACAACGTTTTTATTAGCATCGAAAAAAATTATGACGAAAAACTATAATTTTTGTCAAGTTTACAAAACAATTCGAGGTGGGTACCGAAATCGATTCATAATAATTCTGTTTTTTTCGAAATAATCCTTCAAACTTGAGTTTCATTCTTTGTCCTACTTATTAGATTATCATTTAGAAATTGAATGCATTCGAAATCATTCGAGATATATTCCGATACCATCGATTATGAAAGTTTCGGTGTCTAACCCTTCGTACAACGTTTTTATTAGCATCGAAAGAAATTATGACGAAAAACTATAATTTTTGTCAAGTTTACAAAACAATTCGAGGTGGGTACCGAAATCGATTCATAATAATTCTGTTTTTTTCGAAATAATCCTTCAAACTTGAGTTTCATTCTTCGTCCTACCTGTTAGATTAACAATTAGAAATTGAATGCATTCGAAATCATTCGAGATATATTCCGATACCATCGATTATGAAAGTTTCGGTGTCTAACATTTCGTACAACGTTTTTATTAGCATCGAATGAAATTATGACGAAAAACTATAATTTTTGTCAAGTTTACAAAACAATTCGCGGTGGATATCGAAATCGATTCATAATAATTCTATTTTTGTCGAAATAATCCTTCAAACTTGAATTTCATTCTTCGTCCTACTTACTAGATTATCATTTAGAAATTGAATGCATTCGAAATCATTCGAGATATATTCCGATACCATCGATTATGAAAGTTTCGGTGTCTAACCCTTCGTACAACGTTTTTATTAGCATCGAAAAAAATTATGACGAAAAACTATAATTTTTGTCAAGTTTACAAAACAATTCGAGGTGGGTACCGAAATCGATTCATAATAATTCTGTTTTTTTCGAAATAATCCTTCAAACTTGAGTTTCATTCTTTGTCCTACTTATTAGATTAACATTTAGAAGCTGAATGCATTCGAAATCATTCGAGATATATTCCGATACCATCGATTATGAAAGTTTCGGTGTCTAACCCTTCGTACAACGTTTTTATTAGCATCGAAAAAAATTATGACGAAAAACTATAATTTTTGTCAAGTTTACAAAACAATTCGAGGTGGGTACCGAAATCGATTCATAATAATTCTGTTTTTTTCGAAATAATCCTTCAAACTTGAGTTTCATTCTTTGTCCTACTTATTAGATTAACATTTAGAAGCTGAATGCATTCGAAATCATTCGAGATATATTCCGATACCATCGATTATGAAAGTTTCGGTGTCTAACCCTTCGTACAACGTTTTTATTAGCATCGAAAAAAATTATGACGAAAAACTATAATTTTTGTCAAGTTTACAAAACAATTCGCGGTGGATATCGAAATCGATTCATAATAATTCTGTTTTTTGTCGAAATAATCCTTCAAACTTGAATTTCATTCTTCGTCCTACCTATTAGATTAACATTTAGAAGCTGAATGCATTCGAAATCATTCGAGATATATTCCGATACCATCGATTATGAAAGTTTCGGTGTCTAACCCTTCGTACAACGTTTTTATTAGCATCGAAAAAAATTATGACGAAAAACTATAATTTTTGTCAAGTTTACAAAACAATTCGCGGTGGATATCGAAATCGATTCATAATAATTCTGTTTTTTTTTCGAAATAATCCTTCAAACTTGAGTTTGATTCTTCGTCCTACCTGTTAGATTATCATTTAGAAATTGAATGCATTCGAAATCATTCGAGATATATTCCGATACCATCGATTATGAAAGTTTCGGTGTCTAACCCTTCGTACAACGTTTTTATTAGCATCGAAAGAAATTATGACGAAAAACTATAATTTTTGTCAAGTTTACAAAACAATTCGAGGTGGGTACCGAAATCGATTCATAATAATTCTGTTTTTTTCGAAATAATCCTTCAAACTTGAGTTTCATTCTTTGTCCTACTTATTAGATTATCATTTAGAAATTGAATGCATTCGAAATCATTCGAGATATATTCCGATACCATCGATTATGAAAGTTTCGGTGTCTAACCCTTCGTACAACGTTTTTATTAGCATCGAAAAAAATTATGACGAAAAACTATAATTTTTGTTAGGTTTACAAATCAAATGTAATAATCCTTTAAACGAGAGTAGAAACAGGATATATAAATAAAAATATATACGACAGAATAAAAATATGTTTATTGATACAAGTACAACTGTTGTATGTTAATAAATTTTGGTGTGAAGATATGCAATGACTTCTTGACAAAATAATCAAAATCTGCTAGCACATTAAATACATCTTGGTACCTACACCCCTTGGAACAATATTTTGGTGGTGGTTGACCACCTTGCGTCCCCTGAGAAAAGCGAATCATCTACAAAGACGTGTCTTTGTAGCTGGTTCCACAGACTTGCAATTCTCCAAAGAAATTAGTCTGATAAATTGAAGTTAATAGCTAATTCCCAACCTCAAGACCTAACAAACGAATCCATCTCCAGACAGGACCAAATCCTCATCCACAGCATCCTGGGTCTTTGCTGCATTAAGCTCAATCAGATTGCTTCCGTTCAAAAAACAATAACAAAAGGAACAACCAGTCAAAGATGCTTCGAAGGGGATGAACAGCTTGAATGACCAAAGATATTTTTCTGAAATAGACAAGAAGCTGGAATGGAGAATCAGGAGTATTTCGTAACCAATAAAACAAGAGATTATAAGACCCCATTACTAAAATCTTGGTGTTTACAAAACCATCTGCAACTGCTACTGAAATCACAGCATGGAGAAGACGACGAAAATGATCTTGTTGTTGAGGAGACAGCGTTGCCAACTCGAATTTCAGAAAATTAGTAGATTCCGTGCCAAATGTAGAAGTTGGTAGAATGTAAAATGCAAAATTATCTACCACCTCAATGTAGAAGATTTTCCAAGATTAAAATGCTTGAGCTGTTCTGAAATTTCAAATTTTCTGCGTTGTTTGTCATGGATCTTTCAGTAAGCAACAATCTCTCTGAAGTTTCCGTGCAAATCCTATTTCTCTGGAAGGTTTTCATTTTATTAGTTGCAGAAAACAACCTCTCAACGTCGGAGCTATTATATGGAATATTAATTCAACTAAACTGAGCATAAACACACGATTTGGTACTTCCTTGAAGCCAACCTGCAAATTCCTCGTCTTTCTCCCATAATTTCCAATATTTTTGGTCGTAGTGCTTTTCGTGACGAAGTTCCTAACCTAGAACTCCGTGCATCGCTTCCGCTGATGTCGGAATCCATTTAGCTTCAACCATAAAACAACACAAGCCATAAGGAAAGATTCACCATCGATTCCACAACAAACCGACTCTAAATGCGTAGATATGGCATCACCGCTTGAGGATGTCCAATCGACTACTAATCAAACTTTGTTTTTGTTTGTCCTACTGGTACCACTACCAATAGATATGAAATCCAATCGTATACAAGATAAAAAAGAACAAATTCCAGCGATCTATTAAGGAAGAAGAAGAAAAGTTTCGTCCTACTACAAACAAGGCAGTTCAATCAATATTGGCGACGAAGAAAGTTTAGTTTTGCGTCTTCAATACATCCTTCCTCGGATCCTGATGAAATTTCGTATACATTATGCACAAAGGGCGTCAATTATTGATGACCAAGAGATGGGTGGCGAACCGGGACGTTCATTTAGTTAGGTTAGGTTCTCATTTCGTCGATGTTGTCTGCGGTTATCCCCAAAACATTCTTGTTTGGTCTCTTTTGCAGTCTACAACTTCCAGTCGCTGCCTTTGATCCAAATTTGGTCAATCGCTTTGGTGGTTTTGGTTTTTTTTGTTTAGGAAGGGTGGAAGTCACGGATGTATAGAACAAAAAAGAAGAAATCGAAGCGATCCAATCGAGAAAAAGAAGAACATTTCGACATGAAGTAGAAGAATGAAATCTATTCCGTACGGTTAATTAGAAAATTTAGAATAATAGGAGCAATTCTATCGGCGTTAGTTAAATGTACGTGATGCGTTCCCTCGACGACAACCCTTTCGAATCGTTTAGCCTGACGTTTTATCGCATCCAAAGTTATGTCGTAATTTTCGGGATCGTCGAATTTCGTACCTCGGTTAGCTCTGATATTCAAAACCTCGCAAGTTATCCTCGACGCGAAATCCTTTATTTCATCTATGGTGAAAAAGGGCAGCGCGTTAATCCTCAATCTCGGATCTCTGGTAAATACGTAACAATTTTCTTTATCCTTCGCCGGTTTTAATCCCCTCTTAAGCAAAATTTCGCAGGATTCTTTATCCAAAGATCCGTTGTGACCGTCCATCAATATATTCAGCATTTCGTCGTAGCCGTAACAAAAATCGTCCCCCGCGTCGAACAATTGATCTATGTTGAGATTGGCTTGACGTAGGACCTTTGTGCCGTTTCTACCGCAAGGGCCGCACGTGTCGAGGCTGACGAACTTGGAGACGTCGTGGGGATAAATCGACGCGTACAAAAATATTATGCAACCGCCTAGAGAATGTCCTATGAAGGTAACGTCGTTCCAACGGTAGGTTTTCACGATTCTACGCACGTAATACACCCCGTCGAAGTAGTGATCGTACACGAGACCTTGCGGGATGTGAGACGAAAAACCGTGGCCGGGTAAATCGATGCAGAAGAAAGACAAACCGCGTTCTACGAGGTACGGCGCTAATTTATCGAAAGAGCCGCTGTTGTCCTGCCAACCGTGGATACCAACGATCGGTTGAACGTTAGTGGGTCCCCACCATTTTCCTTGAAACGAAAATAATTGTAATACTTCGCGTAAAACATTACGAGAATTGTCCAAAAAGTACTTGCCCCGACTTAGAGATGGCGGTAGTTGTTTGAAGACGCCATTTTGTTTAGTATTTGTTTGGCGGCCGTTAATAGCGAAATTAGGCATCGATGCGTGATATAAAACTGTTATTTGAAAGGAATTAACCCAACAAATATAAATTTCTTTGTTGGGTCAAGTACTTCTTGGACCATCCTCATATAAAAATTTGGAAATGGAATCTTACCACAAATGTGACCCCACGGAACCGGAAGTTTGATTTCTCTGTAATCAGTTGGATTTTCTGTAACATGAAAAGCAAATTTCCAGCGATTTCCGAATAAAAATTTTGCTTATTTACGAAGTATTTTGAAAAATTAATTAGACGCAATACTACAAGCGATTTGGCAACATTGTAACTTGAACTACGAGGGTTGCTACTCGAGTTCCGAGATAAATAAAAACGAATATTTGTAATTGAATATCGATTTATTGGTTTTCAACATGCGTTTGAACCAATTGTCGAAGTATTTTCTCGAGGTACCTCCAAAAAATGTCATTCGAACTATCAACCGCTTCTTCAGGCGGATCTACGTTGACCTAGCAATTTATTTTTGATTTGAGGGAATAATAAGATGATAATTGAGTGCCGAAAAGGCGGACGCCCCTTCAATTCGATGTTCTGACTATTCAAAAACGTTTTTGATTAAATTGACACCTCGCATTGTCGTGATGGAGATTGATTCGTATTCCGCGATTGGTTCCCCTGATTCCGGCAAACAAATTCTGGTTTACCATTCAGAATCGACCGTTCTACGTAGCTCTAATGGCAGTTATTTCGAAAAAAACTTTTTCTGGATTCGGCTCGTCTTGAAAGACCCGTTGTTGTTCAATTTCGGATTCATCTGCACGTATCCTCGATTCGTCGCTAGTCACCATCTTGTAAACGTCTAGGATTGAATTTCTTCGCACCAATCGATACCAGATACCAGTTTTGACAGCGAAATTTTGTTACAAAAATGAGCTATCAGAGATCAGAATTTTGTACAATCTACTATTTGGAAATTGTGTCAAAATCATTGAAAAATGCTTGGGAAGTTTTTTAGCAGTTCCCTATGTCGCTTTCGCCCTAGCTGGTGAAGTTTCTCCAAAATTATATTCAAAGTGAGGATCTTCCACTAGGTCAAATCTCGGAATATTCCTCCCGGTGTTGATGACAACTGGACCATTGCAGTTTCCAAGTCCAACAACCCCATTGGTGTATTTTTCTTTATGTAAGAACCCTATTACACTCGAGCAGTTCGAATGGTGCCTGTCCTGTAGATATTGACCTTGAACTTCCGTAGGTTATAGAAAATTGATTTTCTAGGAGTCTGCGGGCGTAACTGCTCTACGTTGTATCAATTCTAGCTGACTTCCGCGGTCTCTGTGATTGGGCATTCCTTCTTCTTTGTTTAGCTACAGCTTAGCTTCCGGAATCCAGATAATCGATGAGATTCGTGCCGAAACGGTCTCGAAGAAGTTCAATAATAATTATCCTGGATATCTGAGTGTTATCCTGAAGGAATACAGCGAAAATCGGCACAATATGTCAACGCTGTTTGTTTTTAGAGTTCCGTACACAATAAATTTGTTTCGTCAATGAATTTTTGATAAAAAAATGCAATTTTGCAGCTACCGACTATGGTTCCTTCATAAAAATTCATACTTTGCAAATCTCCAAGCCATTTACCTCTAATGTGAATCATAATTTGGCAGTTTCGAGTTGATAGAATCCGATTATCGAGGCTCCAGGTGTCGAAAATTAGTACTTCCACTAATAATTGAATTTGTTGACTTTCGGTTCGGATTTGCGAACTGGATTTATAAATTACAACAAAGACTTTAATTTGAGGGGATTATGGGTACTTTGCTGAAGAGAAAAAATGCCTAGAATAGAAAAAATGTTACTTTAGCTCTGATTTGGTTGGGGCTACTTCAACTTGATACAGTCTGTCTTAATTGACCCCTAATTTGGGATAATACGACCCCGAAAACGGTAAATTCACGCACTAAACAGTTTTTAGTAAGGTTCTATTTTAATTTTATTTGTAATTTGTAGTATTACAACTTTTAGGAGTATTTGTTTGGTCTCCCGTACGAATTTGATTCGATCTTTTGTAATTTTCATATTTTATCAGCTGATTTTTTACGTTTCGTAAATTAGAAATGAAAAAAAAAATTGTCAAAATTGACTTACCATGCGATTGACTAGATACTTTCATTTTTACTAAGTCGTACTATTCGAGTTTCGATACACAGTGAATTTTGGTAAAATTTGAATTAAAATAGAAGCTACTAGAATTTTAATTAGCAGTAGCGTAACTTGCAGTAAAAAAAATAACATAAAACGGTATAAATTTTTAGTTATTCGTTACAATATATCAACTTTTATTATTTATTCGCTTTAAATGAATATTTTTAGTATAATTCAGTCTCTAAGTTCTCTGAAAATTGTCAATAAACAAATAAAACATAAATTGGGTGATTACAATATTTTTTTTTAAATAAAACAATTCCCAAAGTAATCCACGCTATCCTAATACGAGAATCGTTCCAAAAGTACCTAGTCTGACCTAGAGATGTCTTTAATTGCTATATTAGAAAGTCTTTTTCTGTCAGTTCCTTCTAGACACGCACAAATCTAGTTTATTTTAATGCAAATTTCGTTCGTTACAAGCTATTTTCGTGGAAAATTTATGTTTGTCATGTGGGAAGGCTACAGCTACACTGGTTTGTCTACAGACACGACAGACATCGCAATCGATGTAGTAGCGTTAGTCTCGTTACTTAATAACCACACCTCGTATATATACTTAACGTAATCCCCACCAGATTTAATTGTAGATTATTAATCATTTTTTCGTTTAAATACATGGTTATTTATACCCCTTTGAGAAAACATACGTGGGTAACACACGACAAATGAAATCATAAAGAAAACAAAACTATTCAAATTATGATGATTATTCAGTATATTCCCAACCTTGAACGATTTAACATATGACTCGACCTTATACAATCAATACAATTTTATAAACCAGTTGCTTTCCGCTAAAAATAACTTCCTATCGATTTTTTTTTAATTTTATATCGTTAATTGAAACTAAATTACTTATAAAAACCAAGAAATAATTAAAAACACCTCTTCACAGTTCACATTTAGAGATCTAGATGGCGTGGTAACGAAATCGTCGTGACATTGCCAAATGTTTTATTATTTATAAAGATCTACATATAATTCAATTGCATTTTTTCAATGTGTGCTAATTTAAAATTTATCGCTATTTTTTGAGTCGAATTAGTAGTTTGTAATTTGAATTTCAAAATGCTGATAAAAATAGTTATAATTTATGTGCAAATGTAAACGTGGACATGTTAATTAATTTCGAATCTGCAACAATATGAAACTTTGAGGTCAAAATGTAGATTATAAAATTGAATATCGTTGAATCGAGAATGAGAAATTGACAAAAGAAATTATACAATAACTTGGCAGAGCTGCTTTCAAGTTTTAATTTACAATCAAATGTAAAGAATAATAAAAAATACATTCACTTCTAAATTCTCTTAATCACCTCATTATATAATTGTCCAATACACATTTAATGCCTCATTAATCTCTCTATTTTAGTACATCAATCATTTTGGAAAATCTCTGGACTGTACTTTGCTTTTGAATAGAAACAAGACATTAAAGATTGTTGATCTATCACCTTCCAAGTCATCCCATCCCTCGAGTTACCAGAAATGCGGTGATTACATGAAATTTAAATGGTGTATTTCTCAAAAATAACAGAAAATAGATTCACAAGATTCTATATTAGAGAATTTTTTATGTAGTGGGTTCATTTAAACCAACTCTTATCATCCCTGTGATTCGTATTTAGCACATTTTTCGCAATACGAAAGATTCTGTGACTCAAATTGTTTCCCTTGGTAATTTTAATGTAAAGAATTTAACTAATAATTCATTCTGTATATATTTACACCTGATAATGTTAATTTATTATACAATGAGAACAAGAGAGAAATAAAATTTATGTTACTAGAGGAGTGGAACTAGGTAGTAGTGTTTTTACAAATGAATAAACATATTTTCAAAAATCTTGGAGTTATTTTAAAAATTACTCAACAAAATATTAATCCAAGTTCTATCTGAAGACGAAAAGACAAAAGCTGCAATAAATATGAAACCTGATAATAACTAATTGACTTAGATAAAAACCTATGAAAAACTTATAAAACCTTAATAAGTACTGACAAAGTCCTATAAATATTATAATCTAGTAGCCATATCATTATTCTTGCTTGCATGGTTTTTAAATTCGTGTTTCTCTAACAGGCATCAGTATTTTAAATAATTAAAGAATTAGTATACTTACAGTTTGCTATGCAATTGTGAATTCCATTATGCTTCCTTAGTCGATCCCATTTTGAATGCTTTTCAAACTTTTTCTTTCACTATAATTCATCAAGTCACAATCACTGCTCATTACTTCAACTCTTACAGGGTTATGATTTTACTAGTTTTTTGTTTTAGACAGACTGGGGTTTTCATAAATTTTTACTTTAGATTCTAAACCGTATTACCACTTTATATTGAAGCTCGAAGATCATGTAAATAACCCCTTTTTGTATCATAAGTAACTCTCTCAGTTCCTTGCAATTTTTTTAACTATACATTTATTTTTATTGAAAAACAGTGAATATGCATAGCAAAACAATCATCCTTGTGAGATATTTTCTTGCTTATAAAATTAAATCTTCGTTTTTGCTAATACGGAGTGAACTCTTTCGATAGGTTATACAACTACAATTTTCATAAAAGAAAATGTTCTACTTGCTCATTTTCTTGTCAAGATTCTGATTTATTTTTCTCATAATGTAGATTATGATGCTTAAAATACATTTTGTTTGTTTTATGAAAAATATAAATAACCAGAGATTTTTGTTTTATTCAACAAAACTTGCACCACCAGTGAAAACAAAAATTGTTGATTACATCCTTTCTTCTTCTTTTATATAAAATTACAAAATTATTTGGAGCATATACTTTTTTGAAGCATGTTGACAGAAAATGTGCAAGTTGATTCTTACTAGAGGCACGTGGTTTAGTTTATTTTCCGTGAAAATTATCAAGTTTTACCTAATAACACACGATTGTGTGATTATTAAAATTATGTTACGGTACTGGTAATTGCACATTATTGACACTAATCACGTGTCTTTTATTTCTATTGTTTCCCGTAAAATATGAATTTTTTAATTTCAATCTTGACCTATATAAACTCAAAAACTGGCTGATAAAACCCTGCTCGTCCAGTAACATCTTGACAGTCTATTAATCTAATCGAAATAGTCGATAAGATTTTGCATTTGTTCCGTGGTTTATACTTTAATTCAAAATGAGTAAAATAACCGCCAAAACTGGCCCTAGTCGTAAGTAAATTTTTTTTTTTATTTTGATCCGACATAATTAAAAATACTTTTATTTCTATATTGGTGAAGGTATAGAGATGGAAATTATATCAAAATCTCTTTGAGAAACTGTACAAACTCCCATCTCTATTTTTTACTTATACATAACGCAAGCAAATTAGGATATTTGAGTTCAATTTTATGCAACAATGTTAACGAAATTAAGCAATTGAATTTGTTCTTATTATTAAAATTAGTTTTTAGATAAAATTTTTCGTTCGAAGTTGTTAGTTAAGCTTCAATTTAATACCCAATTATATAAAGAATCAACTATTAAAATAACGATTTCACAACTAACTTCATGTTGTACATACCAGGATCTATCATTAAGTGACCAAATTCCTTTGTTTTTATTCTCGTATTCATGAAATAAATAACCTCAATTATAAGTAATATTTTTTCGACAAACTCCTTGTAACATGTAACTCTTTACAAGTTAATTACATACATTCAATCAGTTGATTTACTATTAATTGAATTGATTTTCATAATTTATTTTCAATACAATAACAAAATGTAAAAGGTGTTGCCTATGTTATTAGGAGAGGAAACAATAAATATACGCCATCTAATTGGTTTGAATGCAATTTAATTATTGTTTTAGCGGATACGAATGATTTCCAAGAAGTTGAAGTACCAGTTCCATGGGGAAAAATTTGTGGTAAGTACAAATCTTTAAATAGTTTGAAATATTCATTTTAAATGGTGACACATAAAAAACCTGACATTCCATACAGAAAAGTTATCAATAGAGACAATTTCAAATAAAAGTGAAATAAAATTTATTAAAAGTGATTGAATACTTGATTCATGGAAGGTTAAGTGATCTGATGTACCTTTGACACTTTCATTTTATTACAAAACACATTTTACCACGAAAGAAACTATACTGTGTGTCCCAGAAATTGCACGCCAGGCTGACACGGGAGGCAGATCAGCTTTAGATCTATCAAATAAAAGCAACATGACCTCAGTAAAAGTTTTTTAGTTTTCGAGATATTAACACTTTTAGGTTTTTTTCAGAAAATCTCTACTTTTTGCCCTATTTTTGTCTGTTATGGGCATAAAAAACCTCTAATTTATAATTCTTTTTTTTCTGGGCTACCACTAATAGTTGGTTGAGACAACCCAGTATTCATTTTAATAAAAAGTAGCACGACATTAACAAAAAAAACAACTCAATCTTACCTTTTGTTTCAAAGCGAAAACCTTAACTAAAGTTTGGTTAGCGACTGTGAAAAAAAAAATGTACCAGACTGAGTCAGAAAATGTTCTTAAAAACTAGCCTACTTAGTGCTCTTTAAAAAATGGTATAATATTCATAGCTTTTTTTTACTAAAAATTAAATAATATCAAGTATAGTCATTGAAGTCGTACTACTTTCGCAATACTTCAAATAAAAAATAATACGTAATACAAAGTTAAGCCGACTTTTGTCTTCAACTTACAACTTTTTAGTTACTGTAATCGCTTTTTAGTTTAGCAATGTCTAATAGAGTTATCCATTATCCATTGTTGTTGTAGGCTGGCATCAAAATAATTTGGGTACAGAACATAGGGTTGTATTTTTTTTATTTTCATTAGATTTTACAATTACAACATTCAAATAAATATTTACCATTCAGAATTTACATTGAATAAACTATTATAGCAGATTTTCAAAATTTCTGCCACCTGCTCTTATGCATAACCTGCATCTTCGTAAAAACTGTGTCTTTAAACGTCCTAAACTTAAATTAGTAATTTCGCGAGCTGCTTCATTGATTCGTTGCCGCAATTCATCGACAGATCGAATTGGTTTACTGTACACTTTATCTTTTAAACATCCCCAGTAGAAAAAGCCCAGTGGGTTTAGATCTGGGGAGCGTGGGGGCCACAAAATTGGTCCTAACCATCTTCTTGGGTATGTGTCATCCAGATAAGCTCTAACTGCGCGGGCATAGTGAGCAGGGCACCCATCATTCTGCAGCCCAGAAAAAAAAGAATTATAAATTAGAGGTTTTTTATGCCCATAACAGACAAAAATAGGGCAAAAAGTTGAGATTTTCTGAAAAAACAAGTGTTAATATCTCGAAAACTAAAAAACTTTTACTGAGGTCATGTTGCTTTTATTTGATAGATCTAAAGCTGATCTACCTCCCGTGTCAGCCTGGCGTGCAATTTCTGGGACACCCTGTATACAGTTGTTTTGATTTCGAGAATAACTACTTTTTTCCACTGTGCATTGATTTTGTTACAATTGTGCATCAAATACAAACAAATAACTTGCTGATTTAGGATACATTAGATAAAAGGGAATAAGCTCACCGAATTAATTGAAGCTTCCAGTCGTCACTGTTTCTTAATTGTGAAATAACTCAAACAGCTTCTAAAAAAATTATTCATTCAGCTCGACGTGCTAAATTGAGATTTAACTAATAGGTATTTTAGCACAAAATTAATTTCTTCTTATTCGTGATCAAAAGTACAAATTCTAAGAAAAATCTCTCGTAAAACAAAATAAAATAGTGCTTTGACATTTACATTCTTGGTTAGTTCTGCATTCTTCTTCTTTTTTACAAATCTATAATTGTTTTGTGATAAAACATAGAGTAATTAAAAGTATGGAAGCATCTGCTTCATTAATGTACATCGAATTTGTATAGCTTTTTGTTTTAGGAAAATGGTATGGTCCTAGGAACGTCCAACCGATTCTCGCAATCCACGGTTGGCAAGATAACTGCGGCACATTTGACAGATTAGCTCCTATTATCCAAAAAGAAGGTTTCCCAATCTTCTGTATCGACCTTCCCGGTCACGGTTACTCTACCCCTTATCCCAAAGGTCTCGTTTATAACCATTGGTACGATGGGGTATACATCATCCGAAGACTAGTCAAATTTTTCGGTTGGAAAAAAATTACCATAATAGGACATTCCTTGGGTGGGGGAATGGCCTACTTATACGCCTCAACTTATCCCGATGAAGTGGAAAAGTTCGTCAGTTTCGACAATTGCAGCCCCAGTTTTAGGAATCCTAAGAAGGTACTGGGCTTAGCTGCTGCGAACATAGATAAACTGTTCGATTACGAAAAGGGTTCCGAGGATTCTCTTTGTTACGATTATCCAGAAATGTTGAACATCTTCATAGAGGGTCATCACGGTTCTTTGGACGTGGATAGTGCTGAGATGTTACTGAGACGCGGACTGAAGCCTTCTCCGGACAAGGAAAATTGTTTCGCTTTCACAAGAGATCCTAGATTGAAAATCGATGCCTTCACTTTCTTCACCATAGACAAACTTCTAGATTTCTCCGCTAGGATAACTTGTGAAGTATTGAACATAAGGGCGGATGATGGTATGAAATTCGACATGGATGAATTCTACGATCACGTTTTAGACCCGATTGAATCTTCGTCTAAGCGATTCGAGAGGGTCGTTGTCGAAGGGAAACATCACGTTCACTTAACCGGCGTCGATATTGTCGCACCAATTGTTTTGAACTTCTTAAAAACAAGTGCCGATTAGAAAAATAACTTTTGTATTAATTACGTTGAAATTAAAGATTTTTAAGGACATTTTTCATTTTTTTCTTATTCAATTACAATTAACTGAAATATCCTCAAAAATTTACTTCCCATATTCTAACCTATAACTTATTCATAGACTACATGAAAGTTGTAAGGAAATTATCATTCTCACAAAAATATTAATCTGGAAATAATGTAATAAAAAAGTGTTTATTATATTTTGAAAAAGTTCCCGCGTTTATTTCTCTGAATTTATTTATGTTTCAACCACAATCGGAATCGTCATAATTTTCCAATATGGCGAACGTACGTTATCCTATATGAGAGTGTAGAATTTAAAATTTTTTATGTTCACTCTGCATCTCGAAAAACTATTTTATATACTAAAAACAGCCTAATCAACTGTAAAATCCTTAAAATAAACTCAAACTAATCATAAAAACGTTCACAATCTCAATTCACACCTTGAAACTACTTGTCGATAAACGTCATATTGAATCACGTGGTTTGAAAAACATAAATGATCTTACCAAAATATTCCATTCTAATAGCGTCCGTTTTCTCAAAAATAATTAAGAAAATATGGGTTAATAATAGACAATGACATTATCATATCAAAATTTTCTGAATAAAAAATTTCACTGCAACATTTATTCTAAAAAAAATGTATACAACTCGAATCAATGACCTTTACAACGAACCCGAATTCAACACGACTTTACGTTAACAAAAATTACAAAATAATACGAAGTACTAGTTACTTGAAATATTTATTATATTCATACATCTTTCGAATTAATGTTACAATATAATTCTAGATATGATTGAAATTTATATTAAATTAGTCATTGAATGTCATCATAATTCATTAACAGCCATTTGCTGTGTTGCCATTTTTAAATTTCATTTGTTTATATCTTTGAGTATTTTTATTCTAATCATTTCAATTACCGTTTATAAATATTATTTAAAGCTAAAGCTTCTTTAAGTAATTTTATACTTTCGCTTTTTAAATCTTAAATCGAGGTAAAGAATAAAACGAATCAATTAAATTTTTTAGTTAATTGTAACGGCTTGGCAACATGGTAGAATAAGGTATACCTTCACCTATAGGCATGTCTATGAGTATAACACGCAGTAAATTATTTTTTGTTTTATTTATTGTAATTGTATTCATAATTTTGAATTATTTGCTAAAAATAAAAGTGGATTCTCAATTCAAACACAAAATACAGTCCTAATATATTGCCGTGTTGCCAGATTTTTTATTATGAAATATTGTCTAGACGAGTTATGTTGGTTGCATACATTCAAATACTGAATAACCATAGAAATATATTGACCTAATCTGTCAAAAAAGTTGATTATTGATAATAGATTTATAAAGGAAATAATATATTTTTTCTAGGGAAATGGTACGGTCCCAGAAACATTCAGCCTATCATTGCTATTCACGGTAGGCAAGATAATTGCGGCACTTTCGACAAATTAGCTCCAATTTTAGCAAAGCAGAGATTTACCTTATTCTGTATCGATTTACCCGGTCACGGTTTATCGTCCCCGTATCCCGAAGGCCTCATTTACAACCACTGGTACGATGGCGTGTATGTGATAAGAAGATTAGTAAAATTTTACAATTGGACAAACATCATAATCTTAGGACACTCTTCTGGTGGAGGAATAGCATTTTTATACGCCGCAATTTATCCCAACGACATCGCCAAGTACATCAGTATTGATAACTGTTGTCCTAGCATTAAGAGTCCCTTAAAAATCCTTCCGCTAGCAGCAAGTAACATAGACACACTCTTCGATTACGAAAAAGGCTATGAAGAAGATATTTCGGGGAGTTACCAAGAAATATTAACGTCGATGATGGAAACTTATTCCGAAACGTTGGATAAAGAAGGATGTGAAATTTTATTAAGAAGAGGGATAAAATTTTGTCATGGGAAAGACTGTTATTCGTTAACCAGGGATCCTAGATTGAAAATTGACGCTTTGACTTGGTTTACGATGGATAAAATATTAGATTTCGCGTCGATGATCAAGTGCGAAATATTGAATATCAGAGCCGATAGAGGGATGCAACTAGATCCACCGGAAAATTATGATATTATTTTGGACGCGATAGAAGGTAGTCAAACGGAGCGAATCGTTAGAGTCTTTGTGGATGGGACGCATTACGTGCATTTAATACACCCGGAAGTTATCGCTTCTATTATTATCAATTTTTTAAATTCTCAATAAGTAGATTTAGTAACAGATTATTGTGAAAATTTTTTGTAGTTTATCGAATATAAAAAAGAAAATGGTTTACGTCACAAATGTCAAAGCAAAACTGACAACTACCACCATTTGCAAAAATTATAGCTGCTTCCGATATAGGGTGATGACTTTTAGACCACCTTGTATAAATAAATGAAAATATTTGAGTCATATAATTCTAAATACGGAACACTTTTGAATGTACTCGTATACTCAATAGTAAATTTGATTATTTATGTTGAACTATTTTATTTACTTGTGGCAACATCGCCATGTAGTCAGTTGTTTTTTAAAGCAGTTGTAATACTTGATAATTTATAATAGAAATATTTTAAATGTTGTGAAAGATTAGTATAAATAAATGATTAATTTAAATACAATTAAAAAAATATGAAAATCCTTATTGAATATTTGTTCATTTATAACCAGAACTAATAAACTATCAGGTGGATTTTATTTATACTGACAGTTCCATCTAGTGATTTACACCAAAAATAGAAAAATTAATCTGAACTTCAGCCTCCTGCGTAAACAACATATTTGTGATTATAATGCTTTCTACTGTTGAAGAATTCCAACTTTACGTTTATTTTTGTAGCTGTTGCCTGCGGAAACTGAAACTGCGGTTTTTCCGTTCCAAGTGGTTGGCGCCCTGCTTGTGACATTTTAATGCTGTCATCTTCTAATAAAATACACAATTTGACATTTGTAGCAATACCAAATACGAAAACAACACTGAATATTGATTATCATAAAAAAATTTGAAGTTTGGTGTGTGGGCTTTGAAAAGTTATTATTAAATTTTTAAAGGAAGATGATTGTTTAAAATAACTGTCTATAATGAAAACAATTCTTAGACTTATAACTGGACATGTCGTGGAAATAATTATCGATTTTAGTTCAAGGACTCTTCTACAAAAAATAGTACGGTCTAGTTTCATTAACCAGGCACAAATTACAGCATTCTATGAAACTTTCATCTTTCTAAATCACCTTATATAGTGAGTTTTACATGAAACAAACCACTTATTTTATTATCGTGTTGTTTGTTGACATTTTACTATAAAGTGAAGTAATAATGTGTAATTTGTAACATCAGAAGTCAGTCTGACAGATTTGCTTAGGTAGGTAGACCGTCCTAATGTTTGTGGAATTCTTGATCTTAGTCTATTTTAACCTTAAACGACGGTCATAATTTATTTGACGGATTACATTGAGAATGTTGATTTCATGGCTTCAATGAAAGTATTTTCTTTATTATATATCGGAAAAAATAATTATTAATCCAATCCGTGATTTATTTTTAATCGTGCGTGGAAAAATCACGTTTTTAGAGGTCTGATAAATCATATATCATAGTATTCAGGGTGAAGTGGGGTAAATTACACTAATGATATGAAAAAAACTTTCTGTCTGTACAATGTGATTAGTATTAGAGACAGAGCCACTTCTACACTTTGTATACGGTTTTTAACAAATAATATTTTAAGGATTATTTGCTTAATCTATAGCACTACAGAACTTCGTCATCGTAACTTAAAACTGGCAACGTCGCGACTTCCAACTGATTTATATTTCGTGACGGTTGTTGTTCAAGGTCTTGTTTCTTTTTTTTTAATGAATAAAATTGATGTCTATAGAAACTTCAACGTTTTTAACCAACGATTTCAGATATGAAATTGAGATTTGTTTTAAGGTATACCTATTTTTTTATAAAAGAAAATTAAATTTAAAATTTGGGATATATTTTGTGACTTTTTCATGTTTTTATGTGTTAGGATTAATTATACAGGGACGAAAAAAAAAACAACAAATATTTATTTTAAAACATTTTTTAATTACAATTAGTTTTAAAGCTGTAAAACGAAAATATTAAATACTGCATTCTATTTAAAAAATAAGAATTGACCTAATCCGCGTCGGATAGTAAAAAATTTATAATAATTGGAGCTACAGCTTTGGCATTGGTCAAATGTACGTGATGCGTTCCTTTAACGACCACCCTTTCCAGCCTCTTTGCAGTACATTCTATCGTATCTAAAGGTAAATCGTAATTTGCGGGGGGATCCAATTTGATACCATCTTCGGCTCTAATATTTAGGACTTCACAAGTTATCCTTGAAGCGAAATATAATACTTTGTCCATACTTAAAAAACTTAAAACCGCTATTTTCAATCTCGGGTCTCTGGTAAATACGTAAAGGTTCTCTTTATCCGGACAAGGTTTAGTTCCTCTTTTAAGTAAAATTTCGCAACCTTCTTTATCTACGGAACCGTCGTGAGCGTCCAGCATCATATCCAACATATTTTCGTATGAATAACAAGGAGTATGCGCTAATGTTTTTTTCTCGTATTCGAACAGTTTATCGATGTGAATTCCTGCAAATTCTAATATCCTCTTAGGGTTTCTAACGCTGGGACTTGAAATATCGATGCTAACGTACTTGGAAACTTCGTCGGGGAAAATGGAGGCGTATAAGAAAGCTATACCGCCACCTAGTGAATGTCCTATGATAGTAATCTTCTTCCAATCAAAATGTTTCACTATTCTTCTGACGTAGTAGACGCCATCGTACCAGAGATTGTATTGGAGACCTTTCGGGATGTGAGATGAGAAACCATGACCCGGTAAATCTATACATAAGAAGGAAAGTCCTTGTTGTGTGATGTACGGTGCTAATTTATCGAATGTACCGGAATTGTCCTGCCAACCGTGGATACCTATGATTGGCTGGAGGTCTCTCGAGCCCCACCATTTTCCTTGAGCAAAAAAAAAAAATTAGTACGCACAATCCCTTTTGAAACATTGATGAAATAATACATTATATCAATACTAAACACATCTTGGACTATAAATTACATGAACTCCTAATTTTCCCAACCAATAAAAGAAGACAAGTGAATTTAGAAATATAACTATCCCTAAATAACATCTAGAGCTCTTTTATTATGAAAAAAATAGTGTTTAAAAATAACCTATACAATTTTGGAGTTTATCAAACTGGCCGAACAGCCCAGGGCTGAGGACATTCTAATTTAAAAAAAAAAAAAAGAAATATCAAATTAAAAACAAAAAATTAACAGATTTTTAGTCGAACTATGAAACGTGCTTTCTTTATATCTTTCTTTGAACGTACATAATAAACAAAATCGCCATTATTAGAAGTGAAATTCAATAAATCGCTCATTATTTGATATAAATACAACTTTATTTACAGATCACAATTAGAACCTAATCCAAACTAATTCGTAATCGCTTCCTTACAACGAATTTAATAATTTATTTTACCTCAAAGTTTAAATTCTCTATGGGACGCCTCTTTATGTACTATTATGATTTTAAAAACGGATTCTTAATTACTACAAAAAGTGAAATTATATACGGTTCGTTGACCTTAGATATATCAACTCTATGTTATTAACTGAATGTTTACAACAATGACAGTAATGACATGATGACGTGACCACAGCACTAAAGTGCGTTCTACAACATGATATAAGAATTACAGTATATCAACTTACACTACTGTTAAATATAATTTTTAATAATGTATTAATTCTTTCAAACTCCAAAATATGAGATAAATAAATATGAACAAATCCGATTTTTATTCGTACTAAAAATATAGTAAAAACTAGAATCGATTGGACCGGGACCACAGATCTGTTTCTAAAAATTATCAACTGAAAGAACCATGATTTGATGAGCTGGTTCGGAACTAAATCGGCAAATATAATTTATCCATATACGTTGTTGCCACTTCAACTCTACTTCGGAGATGATTGGAAATATTTTTCAAGAAATTTTATTAAAATGAAACATTTTGAACATTTTTTCGTTGTTTTCTAGTTTATTCAAGATAAAGTTCCATTCGTTGGACTTTCTCCACTTTATTTATAATTGTTTTTAATTTAGGTGCTATCAAGTTGAAAAAAACCTGTTAAAAAATCCAAAAAATAATTTATAATTGCATAGTAACAGTAATTATTTATTTCAATTAAAACAATGACTAAAACGAATTTACTCGACCGCGACGTAAAACCTTCATTAAAAACAGTATAATTTATTCGTTCAGGTATTTACTTGGCTGTAGTTAATCAAACTGAACAATATAGTGAACCACAGAGTTCATGTAACTATATGGTCTTATAGTAGTCTTTGTCTATGTAATTGCACAGAAGTCGTGTTTACTGTTCTTAATATTCGAGGACATGCACCAGGAAAGAAGAAGAGGTTGACAGGAAAGTTTTTAGAAAAATATCAAATTGGAAACTTATAAACAACTTGTTCAATATTAATAAATATACTTAAAAAATATATATTAAAAAGGTAACCAAATGTATCAATCCAAATTCAAATATCTTACCACAAATGTATCCCCAAGGAACTGGTATCTCAACTTCTTTAAATTCTGTGAAATCTCCTGAAAGAGAATTTATCTAAAAGTAAGAAAATTTCTATATATTTGAAAGGTTTCGAAAGCTTCCTTAACACCACAAAGTCAAAGTTGCTTTAATGCAACATAGAAAATTGTAGAAAGTCAATTTTATATATCCTAACAAATTAATTTTAATACAAAATGTCATCAACACTTTATTAATAATACCAAAATGAAAATAATTTAACCTCAAAATATTTGTATTGATTCAATTTACATTAAATAATCGCAAGCCTTCAGAAACAATTTGAAACACAATTTTTTTCAATTTTAACAAATGTAAAATTTGTTTTGTTTGGAACACAATGACGACCCTTGATGACCTCGTCTGGTTCTTTCTTGCTCTAATGCTTAGCTATAGATCAATTAATAAATCATTTTACAGAAAATTCAAACAGTTCACTCTTCCTGTTTTAAATATCATGTTTTATTCTATATGGGAAACGTTGTATCGGTATTCTAGTCGAAACAAACAAGGCTCAGTGCAAAGAAAAAGAGGAAAAACCCAGTCTAATTTAAACTAAACTAATTATACAAAAACAGCAGTACCAGAAACAAGTTTTGAAATAATTTTCATTTGAAAATCGAAAGTCTATTTTTTTTATCTGAATTAATATAATTGTAACTAAATAGGAAATTAGTTATTGTTTTAGTTTTATCAATAAAATTTGGCGAGCACGCTACTGGTTATGTAAATGATATGAATTATAAAATCATTTTGCTAATAACTGTTATCAACGTCAAATTATTATTCTAATTCTATAACCTTCTACTTTCAATAACCTTTTTGAAGGTAATGATTTTCTTTATTCAGAAGTTAGGATCTAATTTGAGTGGACTAAATAAATAGTTCAAAATGATCTTTGGTGTACTGTAATTATTATTTTCGTTTGCTAATACAAATTCGCTACATATTTGAATACTTTCCTAGATAATCTATATGTAAAATACATTTCAAATGAGTATTACAATATTATCAATTTGATATCACTGATACTTGTAAAAAAGTAGTAATAATTCTAATATACATAATTCACATTCGTATTAACATTAAGTAATGTACAATACCATTTTAGAAATACTTGTTATTCAAGGTATTGTTTATTCGTAACAAAAGGCATGGTTTCGTATATTTACTAAAATTATTATCACTTTAATCCTTTATGAGAAATAAAAGACGTTTATTATTTTAATTTCGAAAATTTACTTACCATTTATGCTACCATTAACATTTGCACTCATTTTTAAAAACTAATCAACATAACCTACAAAAAAGGTTTGTTATTTGGATGTAATCGCTGGTGTAATATACACTATCACCGACGAGCGTGAACTGGAAGCGTTTTATTTTCAATATGTACTGAAATTCTAATCGATTGTGAGATACGATCACCTTGAACTTGATATAGACAAAATAAAAAAAACGCAAACCTTTGAAAACGTACGTGGTTGTATTATGTATTAATGGAAGCTAATTTCAAACATTCACAAAAAAAGGAACTTGTATGTAATGAATAAAATATCACGTGATTTCAACGAAGTTTCAGTAATTACCAGTGGCGTGACATGAGTCAAATATTATTAATTATCAATTGAAGACCTACACCACAGAAAATACCAAAGGGTACACTATCCTCCATATAAAAAAGAACATCAGTATACTACCTACTATCGTTCTTCAATTTATTCTGATTGGATCTTCAATATTAATTAGAAGCGGGTAAAAATAAATAGAGTGTTAAATGGATTTTCTTCCAATAGTACAATTCTATATTTAACACTAATTCGATGAATAATAAAAGAATTTGAATATGTCAAATAAAACGATTTGTTGAATCATTGAATCAATATATATATATATTTAATTTGAACAATTGAACTGGTTTAATCTTTTTATTTCATAAATTTCTAAAAGATCTAAATAAGTGAACCTTGACTATATCGCAACCAATTTCAGGACACTTTCACTTATTGGAAAAAAATGGATAAAGAAAGTGTATTATTTTTCTGCCTGCCTGGTTATTTTCTTCTATTATAATAGTATATAAATGAAGTAATTGTTAAATATTTTCAGTTATTTTATTTAGTTTTATAAAGATTGTTTCGACGGTTATTCTGTAGGTGTTGTAAAATGGAATTTTCAAAAATCGTAAGTAATTTTATAAAATTGTACTACAAAGCAAATACTTTCGAAGTCATATTTCAATTTTTGTTAAAATGTTTTGTTTCAGGGTTATATTTTATTTTTGGTTGCATCAGTATTATTTTGTTTCTCTTCAGGACAATATCAAGGTGAGTTCAAAGTTCTTATTCATGTTTATAGTTGTCTATTTTGAAGGTTAACAAGTTCTATCAAAATATTCTAAAGAACACACTTACCTTCAATTTCATTTCCGAAATTTTTACAACTTATTAAATAATTCAGACAGCTGCGGCTTTGTATTGGTTTGACTTTTAATACTGACTGGAAACTCTTCTTCGGGAAGTGATATTTGGCCTCAATTGAGGAATATTCAACCAATTCTCAAGCATTATGAAGAGTTGATATTGAATTGTAGAGATTTTGAAGGGAAAAAATTTGTAAATGAAAGGAGAAAACAGTGAAAATAGAGATAAAATAAAAAATTAACGTTAATTGAATGATTAAGAAATATCTCTGAACATAATGTTCAAAAAATTGTATTTCCTGAAAAGTACCAAAACTGCGTTTTAAAAAAAATAGAGAATAGTTTGTATAATCAAAACATCAACACTAAAAATGGGGGGCTTATCTGGAATAAGTTGAGTTGTTGTAGCTCTCTCTAAAACATGTATTATCATCGTGAAGTTTGCAATCCAAAATTTAATTTTGGAAATGTTTAAAACATTAAATAAGTGTGATAAATGCTTTAATCCAATAAAAACAGATAAAACATCAAATATTATTTGATGAATAGTTAAAATTGGTGCTAAGCTTGAGATTGTTTTGGTAGCACCAAATTCTTGATGTCAGAATTTTCTAAACAAGGTCCTTTACTGCTAATAAGGATAATAAATCATCTGTACAGGAAACCTGTCTTTGATTTTGAAGTATTTAAAATATGTTGGGACAATTATATTGATAAATAAATTGTAATATAATAAAATTAAGTAACATGAATTAAAAATATCTCGATATTGTTTTTTTAAAATCGTATATCACCAAGAATTAGGGTGACAATTATAGGTGATTTGAGATACAAAATATATATATTTCAAGAACATTAACTAATTATTCGAACCTTATCGATTTCTGGTTATGTCTAGCAACTGTAATTTTTTGAGGAGTCATTGTTAAAAATGCTTTTTTATAAATAGAATATTTTTTATTGCAGATAGAATCTCGATTCAAAGAAATAAAAGGGATTATCATGGTCACGGCGTTACAGGACCAGTACACACTTTTGTAAAAACAGATAAACATGCCAACTATAAATGGGGCGTTAGACACCACGTCGGCCAACATTATGCCGGCAAAAAATGATTAAATAAATTTAGGTTATATTTTTTTTATTTTTGTAAATTAAAACTATTTTTCTTTCACCTCTGTATATAATTTTAATTATTTTCCCCCATTCTTTCCTTTGTAAGCCTGCAGCATGTTTAAAAGAAATGCAGTAATTAGAGAATGGACAAAACGGAAACTCACCTAGAGGTTATTCTCAAAAACATCGTCACGAGTTTCAAGATTAAGTCGCAATTTACTGTAATCAACACTATTCTTCAAATAAATATCACGTATTTGTTTACAAAATTTATCGGTTTTGACAATTGACACCTGTCTTGCTCATTTGACCTACTACTTGTTAAGCCCATATTACACTAAGCATAATATATGCTAAACATAGACTGGAACTGTGAAGCTGTACAACCAATGACGCAGAAATTAGGTATACTGAAATTCGGGAATATTAAACAAAAACTCCAATTTTGTTTTATTTTTTATTTGGTTGTGTATTGAATTTAAAATGTTGAAAATAATTAAAAATCAATAGAAAATAATAAATAAACCACTCAAATTAGTTGTTGAGCTGATATTTCGTTGTGAAACAGAAATATTTCTATAAAATTGAGAAAAATTCTATATACAATGTTAAATTGAGGCATGTAAATGTATAAAAACACCAAAATGAAGTGAAATATTTTAGAATCATCCAACAATTAATAAATGGTATGGCAGATATTTGAAAATATACAACAAAATGGTGATATTTTGGATTTTCACCTGATTTCTTTGCATTTTTAACCATTTCAACGGTTTAAATTTTATTGACTTAATGCCCGTTGTGGGTTTCATTGATATTTACAGCATTTTTCATTCCCATGCCTCAATTGGTAACGATATTAATTAATATAAAGCAATTACATTTTTATTTCATCCATGATTCGAACTTGACTTCCTAATAGACTATTAAAAATATAAATATTAACACATGCAAGGAAGAAAAATCACAAATTTTGTAATATTAGATCTGATAATATATAAAATTTGAGGAAATAATTCATTGTTATTAAAAAATTGAATTGGAAGAAGATTTTAGTATAAAGGTTACTTAATGGGTTATTATGTATCAAGATTGGAGGGCCCCGAAATAGGAAAACTTTGAAGTTTAGTACAAATTCATTTTATTGGTCTTTCTCAAAATTAATTAGATCGAATTATACCTAAATCACTACAATTTCTGGAAGGATTTTATATAAAAAAAAAAGAATCGATTTCCAAGCTAGTACTGGTTGACTTCAAAAACTCAAGAAGAGGCTTGACTGCTTGACTTTAAGTGATGTTATGTTGCTGTTTTTAACAAAATATTCAAGAAATAAAGTTAATAAGTGTATAAAGTGGAATAATGGACATTTTTGGAAAATATTGCTAAATAAATAACTGAAACAGTCCGTGAGATAAAGGTTAACAACAGGATAACTTATAGATACCACAAGACACCTCTTGGTGTTAGGTACGAGTTAGAAACCCCTCAGATACGAGCCGGAGGAGGAATCCTGTACCAAGGGACTAACCATTAATGAGTCCATGACAAAATACATGGTTATGTCAAGGAATAGAAGAACTCCCTCAGGAGCATTTGAAGTATAAGACTTGGTAACTATGAAGCACAATGCAGCTAGGTCACAATTTCATCTATGTAAAGTCAAAATAATAAATCTGATAAATGAATTGTCTTAGTAAATGAACATATTGGTTAAGCTTCAACTTACGAAAGACAAAATTACATAAAAAAAGAAAGTTATCAATTTTTTGATAAAATTTCAATTAAGTAATCACTAAACCTTGTATTTCATTTCACAAAATTGACATTAGAACCCCATTAAATATACCACACTAACCTTATTGCAACTGCTTTTCTAATTCATGAATTTGAAGGATGAGATCGTTTTTTCTTTTAACTTTAACTAATTGTTCTGGTTCCGGCTTGGCTAATGTACCGTTTTTGATTTTTTCTTCAAGAGATTCTACTTCTCGTAACCTCTTCTTCAAGTTTTTCAATTTCTTTTCTGGATCCCCGCCTTCGTTTTTTTGTTCTTTTTTAATTGGTTTGGTGTCTTTTTGTTTCGGTGTATCTGTCAGCTTAACACTGTTTAAAAGTTTCCCTACTTCTTCAATTTCTACACAAGAGCAATAACTGTATTTAGTAGGAACAATGTTGATTTTTAAAAAAATATGATAATAAGCGGAAAGAAATCAATTTTAGGTCACTTTTAACTGAAAATTAGTTTTTTAAAAAGATAAAAATACTGAAATTTCGGCCTATAAATATCAAAATATTTATCTGTTTAAACTAAATTCAAATTAAAAATAACCTAAAATCACAACTATTTGTCAACAAAAACATATAAAAAGTCGACAAACAAATCATTCATTTTTTTAAAACTTTTTTTTAATCTTTCTTAGAATAATATAATTTAATAAACTATGATTTTCAAATTACAAAACAATGTATTATTAGAAAAAACTTACTTTTCTTGGATTTTTTCTTTTTTTCACCAACATCATCATCCACGATATACAAACCGGGTATAGTAGCTTTTTTGGCAACTTGCCCGGTAGCTAATATAACCGGATCATTCTTTCTAGTCATAAATTGTTTTCCTTTGCTTTCATATAATGGAACTTCTTCTTGTGGTACATAACCTTCTTTAACGCGTCTAGCTTTTCTCCAAGTACCGTCAGGTCTTTGAGAAGCGGGTATATATTGCTCTCCTTAAACAGTAAAACATTCAAATTGTACTTATAAATAAATGTAATTAAATACTTACCATTTTCCATCACGACATTATTTGCTAACGACATGTTTACAATTGATTTGGGTTATATTTATGAATTGAACATTTCCTAAATAGATCAGAATCAATCAAGTTCTATTAAATTTGAAAATAATGTAGTTATTTACATTTATATAAAATTAAATATAACTTCATATGTTTTTTTAATTATTACTAATTTAGGTTACTTACATTTGTTACCTATCAACTGCTGTCAATACCTACTCTGCGATATTAGCGACACGAAGACGGTAACTAGTAGTACTATTTATATGCTATAGATGGTAATGAATGTAAGCGCCATTTTTTATCCAATTATTATTGAAATAGGTCGCAAGATACCTCAACTTTATTGTATTTTTACTTCTTGTAAATATGGTTTATTACTTAGCCAGAAAGAGAAAAATTTAAATATTTCAATCAACTAAATTGTTTCCTACATAATAGTACTGCTTTTATAGTACAGGTGGTGCTGATAGCCAGCGCCATTTTTAATCCAATTATTGTTGAAATAAAACTCAAAAAATTTGTTGTTTTGAATATGGTTTACTACTTAATTTAACGGATAATTAAAATATTTGTGTTAACGATAATAAACTTTTTGTTTGTCTTAAAAATATGAAATAAAATAATTCGTTCGATATAACCTTGTATTTAATTTAAACATAATTATCAAAGCCATCAAAAATATTTTAAATAGATAACTAATCGAATTCACTACGTATCTATCGAAATTATTACTGATTTCCTCTTATCTACCTGAAATAACAGCGTAGTCAAAAACTCTTTTTAGAGATAATCTAGTTGAATCAACAAATAAAATCCGTGGCGTTACGAACAGGTGAATCCTGTGTTTCAGTGTAAATTGACGGTACCAACGGTGAGTCACTGAGGTAGAACCCTGACTCGTTTAGTGGTAACCCAAACACTTGTCAAAGACAGATGGTACTAAACACTGACCATTATTTTGTATCAAAATGGATTGAAATAGTTTTAAAAAGTGTTTGAAACGAGTTTTTCACAGTTATATATACTCTATATTTAGGTATAGTATATCGTTTATTGAATATTATTAGTAATAGTGATAATTATCGATGACCTTGATTGGTTTGTGTTAATTTTTGTCTACTTTCGGCTTAATGTCATTCGAAATATATCCAAGTTGGTTTTTCACGATTTATGGAGTTGAAATATTTCAAATCGTAGTAATAAAATTGATCATTTTATTAAAAACAGGACCTGACTTAATATAACACATGATCCATTTAAAAATTAACGAATCTTATGTTATAAATTAATATTTTTGAGAACGTCATTGATTAAAATTTAAATTTATTGCGCCTAGTGGAATTATTATATAAAATAAACTATACAGGATGATTTATTAAAATGTAACTCACAAAATATATTCTAAATGAACAAAACAAGGAAAACGACACGTTTCATATAATTATTTCTTTTAATATTTGTTTTACACGCGTGAAAATAATAACAGATTGAGTTTAAACCGATACCTACAGATTTTAATACGAAATTTCGAAGTGGGACATACGGTATACAACACCGAACGTGTCTTATTGTTTTCATTTTCATCCGTATATGTACACACATTTATTTTATTGTTTCCTGTCTATAAGTAAAATTAAATAGGTTTTCCTGTGATAAAAAATATTTTAAATTGATATTACAGAAGAAATATGAAGAACGAGCTTTGATATTTCTTCCATAACGTCAATTTTCTATAAAAATATCTTTGTAGTTACAAAAATGACATAACACGTAAACGTAAGAACGTTAGAATCTTCTTTTTTACAAACCTAACCTAAAATAAAATCGATTACCATTATATGACTTCTGTATATCGAAAGTTGCAGTTTTGATTTAACTTTTCTGCTATATCTTTACGTTTATCAACTTTCTGGTGGATATACACTGGCTTTCAAAAGTATTGTCAAGAAGAATACAGAAAAAAATGTTCGTAAATTCATTGTATAAAAAATATGAATTTAAAAACATTTTCAAAATTAATGAAACATTACATTTGTTTAGTTTTACCCCTTCTACAATAAAAATGTGAAGTAAACAAAACAATTAGGAAATGCAGTGACGTCAAAAAGATAACCTTAAAATGCGAAACTTTTTTCTATATATAGAACGCTCCAGAATTAGTTGAACCCTATTGCCAATAGTGGTAGTGTAGATTTGGCAACATAGATTGGTATTAGTGTCAAAAAGAAGACAAGATATTAGGAGGTGTTCACACTAACAGGTTTTTTCAGTAGAAATAGTTAAAAAAATACTATATATAGTAGGTAATGGGATTTTATTACGTTGTAAATCATTGTTTATGGTATATGTAGGTTTTCTCGATTATTAATAAACAGAAACGTCGCTTTTTGTTTACATACTAAGTATAAATTATGATATTTTCACAATACTGAAAAATAAATACACAACAGATACCAGTTTATGACATATAAACCATGTTGCTGAACAAAGAAAGAAAAAATGTATCTAGACTGGGAAAAGGAAAGAATGTATTAACGATTTTTTAACTGTCCCTGGTAGTATTTATAATATTAAATAATAAATACTTTCCGAAAAAACAATAAAAAATTTGCAGATTGAATAAACAAAAAACGACATTGTTTCCCACTTCCCCCTAATCTTATTTGTAAAAGTGTTCTGTGACTGAAAAAATACGAAATCACTTAAGAAATTGTTTGACATTGTGAAAGGTCGCTGTCATTGTTTAATGACTGCCACTAATCGAAACAATTTACATTTGAAGAAATAAATAAAAAAATTCAAAATAAACGCCTTAAATGAAAATTACGAATCAACTAGGTTAAATTTTATAAGTTTTACAATCAATCAGCTGATGTGATTGACATTTGGTTGGATGTTAAACCAGAAGTAACTAGATTTCCCACTAGAATTGCAACATGTTTCAAAAGATCAACTGAGATTTATCTGCGCATGCTTTTAAGGAAATTTTTGATATTGATATCTTTAATATAAAGTTTAACTGAAAGTTTCACTAATAATGATTAATTATCAATATTTTTTGTTTGAAAATACTACTCTAACCTATAGATCTGCATAGCATACATAACCAGTGTTGTCATATGATATATTTGTTCACTAACTACCACAAAAGATTCTATAGAAATATAAAATGAACTACTAGAAGTTAGTTAAAATAACTTTACGTACATCACCAGATTGAAATGTACTTACAAATTAGCAAATAGAATATATTCACAATCAAAGAATCAAAAACGTAACGAGTAATTATTAAGAATAAAACAAGGTATTGAATAGAATCTGTAACAGAAAGTGAGAAGTTGGCAACGCTGTACATATACATATAGTTTCTAATAAAGAGAGGTGGCAATAAGCTGACGTGCAAAATTTTTAAGTAGGGATAGCATAATATGATATACACTAAGAAAAGTTAACGTGTGTTTTAGGAAATATGAATATTTTTAATCTAATTATCACTTTCGAGTGTAGTTTTTCTAGACTATTAGCAGAAAAAATTACAGTGTTGTCAATTTGAATGCTTATTTAATGAGGAAATATGGAACCTACAAAATTTTTTCCCACAATTTGTAGATGAAACTTTCAAGTGTCATTTTTAATAATTATTTTCAAATTTTGGTATTTTAGATGCACCATGGCGGAGTTTTTAGAATACAACATGCGCAACAGCGCATTTAGCATTTCGAAAGTGACTTTGCCGAAATACAAGGATCACAAAGAAAGAACCAACGACACCACAAACCATCTCAAATCAATGATAAACCAATGCGAACACGACGACTTGAAGAATGACATGAGAAATTTATCTAATCAAACCCTACAAAAATTTTTATACGCCAGAAAATTCGATTTGGAAGAAAGTTATTTATTATTGAAAAATTACGTGTCTTACAAGAAACGCCATCCGGAGATTTTTCAAAATATGAATATAGCAGCAATAGATATAAGAAAATCTTTAGAAAACGGCCTGCCTGGAGTATTAAGACAGAAAGATAGGAAAGGAAGATGCGTGCTTCTCTTCACAGCCAACAACTGGGACTGTAGCTACGGATTAAATAGTATATACAGGGCGTTTTTATTAGTACTCGAACATCTCACTGACCACATTCACAATCAATCGAATGGTTTTGTAGTTTTAGTAGATTGGACGGAATTTACGTTCAGACAATCGACTTATCTTAAGCCTTTCATGTTGAAATTGATGATTGAAGGACTACAGGATTGTTTCCCGGCTAGATTCAAAGGTATCCATTTTATAGCTCAGCCTTGGTACGTTGAAACGGCGCTGGCTTTCATCAAACCTTTTTTACACGAAAAAGTGAAAGAAAGAATTTTTGTACACGGTAATAATTTAAGTACTTTACACGAACACGTTCATAAGGACGTTTTGCCGGCCGAATTGGGCGGGGAAGAACCTAGTTATGATCCCAGAACGTTTTTAGATAGTTTACACGAAAAATTGGGATATGAGAAGGAGATTGAAGGTACTAGTTGAAGTATGAGGGTTAAGTGATTGATGGTACACCAACTATTATTTATACAAAGGTTTAATAAAATAGGTATCTATTGAAAAATTTGAAATATACAAAGAACAAAAACACAAATGTCATTGAAAATATAAGAGAAGTTCTAAAAAGTTGGCCAATTGAGAAAAAACCGGGCTTTTTTTGATAACAAGTTTCTCACTTCCCCCTAACTGAATTGAGGTAAGTTCTATCCGATATCTAATTTTCAAAATTTAATTAAGATAAGTTTCATTATATATATAATCATAACTTACCTTGTATTATATCCGAATACATTAAACTTTTTACAAACAAAACTCTAAAACTATCAAATGACATCAGTCAAGTTATATTCACATTCTTCTTTTTTATTATTTTGATCATAGCTGAATATAGTCGAAAGTCAAATTTATTTAGTTAACAAGTTCAATTAACGCCCTTTATGAGAGATTATAACTCGAATTATAAATGAAAACTACCTATTTTTTATAAGAAATTACTGAATCATAAAAAATTACTGTAATACTTTGTTTTTTCAACGTGGTCTAAAAACTACAACGTGAGATTTGGCAACTACGAACAAAGCTGTTTGTTTTGTGGGTTGCATAGCATAAAGCAAACTATTGAATTAGAAACTTTTCATATTATTGCAATGATAGATTGAATGAATTATTTAAAAAAATAGTTTATGACACTTGTATTTTTTGCCCTTTATCTCACGTTTATTGTGATTATAAAAACATAATACATTCCTTGTTAATACAAATGAAATTATACTGGTGTATATGTTTTCGAATGAATAATAAATGGTGTACCATTGCTCACCAAACCTAGTTTCGATTTAGTATTATGTTTACCAAAGATAATTTTGGTTAAATTGACTGAGATATAACCTTTTTTCTATTGAATCTTTTGCACGAATATGACGATGTAAAAAAACTATCATTAATCGACTGTATTTTGATTTGCATTTTACATTTCGCTGATGTTTGATATTTAGATGAACTAGCACTAGTAAGTAATCATTGTTATACACGGATTATTGGTTAAAATAAGCACCGTAATTATTAAAATTTCTAATTCAAAGTGAAAGCCGAATACTATAATTTAATAATATATTGCAATAAATAGTACTTACAGTATGAACAGGAAAAATTAATCATACGATACGAATGTCTTCTTGGCGGTAACTCAGCTTTCTTAACACACTTCACGTTAAACATTTTTTATTGAATCCTTTTAGATTGTTACACAATTAATAGAACCAACTTATACTTAGTTATAAAATCTACTCTCGACAGTGTCGAGTCGACACATTCTAATGTGTATTTCTTCTTTACTTATTGTTCACTTGTTTTTATGGCGCCAATTCCACAACGTCGTCATGACAACAACAACTTCTGATCCAATTGGTCAATAAGAATCATTATGGTGAATATAGATTATAATGGTGCCGATGCCATACGAGCGCAGGATTGGTTCAAGTAAAAAGTAAAAGAAAAAATAATAAAACTATAGACAATTTCTATAGTTATATTGTTATTTTACAATTAGTACTTTTAACTTTGAAATTTTCATAGTTTAAGTCGAATTATGACTGTTGTACTCTGTTGCCAAGTCGCCATCTTGTATAATTTCCGCTAATATTCTTACATAGCTGTATTGAATATTCTAGTAACCTTATACGTAAAAAATATTGCGAAATTCTTACCGTTTTGTATTTTAATAATAATAGGACGACTGAGGGACGAAAACAAGTGATACGTAATGCTGGACTTTTACAAAAAATGATATATTATTATGTGCTATAAGGATTTTTCATTATATGTATATTTTAATTAAAACAAATCGTTCAATATTTATTATAAAATTACGATGCGTGACAAAACCTTGTTCTTTAGTAGAAACGCATATACAGGGTGTTTCTTTGGCACTTTATACAGCTAAAATCCTCAATAATAGCTTAACGTGAATCTATAAGTATCACTCTGTATTATATATTGGAAAATTTTATTTATAGTCGATATAATAAATAAATATTTCTATGTGAAATTTTTAATAAAGACTTTTTTTTATTTAAGGCTAATTTTATTTATTGATTTACATTTTGATACTGAATCAAATAAATATTCTACAGGTCGATAAACCTAAAACTAGTGACTTGAAATTCGAAATCGCAATAAAACGTTGCCAAATTGTGTACAAGAGACTTAACAATCATGATATAAATATAAATTATTGTGACAGTGTAGAATATGTCGAATACACGCATTAGAATTTTACCAAATCGTTTCTAGGTAAGTTAACTACCATGAATCCAATTTGAACTGTGATTTTAGTGCAAAATTGTCAAAAAATTGTAATAAAACGGTAATTACCATAAATTCCAATATACATTGTTGTTTTGATGCGATAGATATCTTGGAGGCACAATACAACGTTGCCAAATCGTCTCCAAAGGAGTTAACTACCACCAATTCCAATATAAATTGCGTTAGTGCAAAAGTAGTCAAAGAATCGCAATGAAACGTTACCAAATAGTCTTAAAATGAGTTAATTATCGTGATTTCAATATAAATAATTATAATATTACAAAAAATGTCATATAATCCTAATTAAACGTTGCCAAATCGTCTTAAAGTGTGTTAATTATCACGATTTTAATATAAATCGTTATGTTATTGCAAAAGATGTCTTGGAGTCACAATAAAACGTTGCCAAATCGTCTCAAAGGGATTTAACTATTATGATTTCAATATAAATCGTTATATTAGCACAAAAAATGTCATGTAACCGTAATGAAATTTGACAAATCGTTTTAAAGGGAGTTAATTATCGTGATTTCAATATAAATCATTATAATATTACAAAAGATGTCATATAATCGTAATGAAACGTTGTCAAATCGTCTTAGAGTGAGTTAATTATCACGATTTCAATATAAATCGTTATGTTAGTGCAAAAGATGTCTTGGGGTCATAATAAAACGTTGCCAAATCATCTTAGAGTGAGTTAATTATCACGATTTTAATATAAATCGTTATGTTATTGCAAAAGATGCCTTGGGGACACAATAAAACGTTGCCAAATCGTCTCCAAAGGAGTTAACTACCACCAATTTCAATATAAATTGCGTTAGTGCGAAAGATATCTTAAGGTCATAATAAAACCTTGCCAAATCATCTTAGAGTGAGTTAATTATCACGATTTTAATATAAATCGTTATGTTATTGCAAAAGATGTCTTGGGGACACAATAAAACGTTGCCAAATCGTCTCCAAAGGAGTTAACTACCACCAATTCCAATATAAATTGCGTTAGTGCGAAAGATATCTTAAAGTCATAATAAAACGTTGCTAAATCATCTTAGAAAGAGTTAATTATCACGATTTTAATATAAATCGTTATGTTATTGCAAAAGATGTCTTGGGGACACAATAAAACGTTGCCAAATCGTCTCCAAAGGAGTTAACTACCACCAATTCCAATATAAATTGCGTTAGTGCAAAAGATATCTTAAGGTCATAATAAAACGTTGCCAAATCATCTTAGAGTGAGTTAATTATCACGATTTTAATATAAATCGTTATGTTATTGCAAAAGATGTCTTGGGGACACAATAAAACGTTGCCAAATCGTCTCCAAAGGAGTTAACTACCACCAATTCCAATATAAATTGCGTTAGTGCGAAAGATATCTTAAAGTCATAATAAAACGTTGCTAAATCATCTTAGAAAGAGTTAATTATCACGATTTTAATATAAATCGTTATGTTATTGCAAAAGATGTCTTGGGGACACAATAAAACGTTGCCAAATCGTCTCCAAAGGAGTTAACTACCACCAATTCCAATATAAATTGCGTTAGTGCAAAAGATATCTTAAGGTCATAATAAAACGTTGCCAAATCATCTTAGAGTGAGTTAATTATCACGATTTTAATATAAATCGTTATGTTATTGCAAAAGATGTCTTGGGGACACAATAAAACGTTGCCAAATCGTCTCCAAAGGAGTTAACTACCACCAATTCCAATATAAATTGCGTTAGTGCAAAAGATATCTTAAGGTCATAATAAAACGTTGCCAAATCATCTTAGAGTGAGTTAATTATCACGATTTTAATATAAATCGTTATGTTATTGCAAAAGATGTCTTGGGGAAACAATAAAACGTTGCCAAATCGTCTCCAAAGGAGTTAACTACCACCAATTCCAATATAAATTGCGTTAGTGCAAAAGATATCTTAAGGTCATAATAAAACGTTGCTAAATCATCTTAGAAAGAGTTAATTATCACGATTTTAATATAAATCGTTATGTTATTGCAAAAGATGTCTTGGGGACACAATAAAACGTTGCCAAATCGTCTCCAAAGGAGTTAACTACCACCAATTCCAATATAAATTGCGTTAGTGCAAAAGATATCTTAAGGTCATAATAAAACGTTGCCAAATCATCTTAGAGTGAGTTAATTATCACGATTTTAATATAAATCGTTATGTTATTGCAAAAGATGTCTTGGGGACACAGTAAAACGTTGCCAAATCGTCTCCAAAGGAGTTAACTACCACCAATTCCAATATAAATTGCGTTAGTGCAAAAGATATCTTAAGGTCATAATAAAACGTTGCCAAATCATCTTAGAGTGAGTTAATTATCACGATTTTAATACAAATCGTTATGTTATTGCAAAAGATGTCTTGGGGAAACAATAAAACGTTGCCAAATCGTCTCCAAAGGAGTTAACTACCACCAATTCCAATATAAATTGCGTTAGTGCAAAAGATATCTTAAGGTCATAATAAAACGTTGCTAAATCATCTTAGAAAGAGTTAATTATCACGATTTTAATATAAATCGTTATGTTATTGCAAAAGATGTCTTGGGGACACAATAAAACGTTGCCAAATCGTCTCCAAAGGAGTTAACTACCACCAATTCCAATATAAATTGCGTTAGTGCAAAAGATATCTTAAGGTCATAATAAAACGTTGCCAAATCATCTTAGAGTGAGTTAATTATCACGATTTTAATATAAATCGTTATGTTATTGCAAAAGATGTCTTGGGGACACAGTAAAACGTTGCCAAATCGTCTCCAAAGGAGTTAACTACCACCAATTCCAATATAAATTGCGTTAGTGCAAAAGATATCTTAAGGTCATAATAAAACGTTGCCAAATCATCTTAGAGTGAGTTAATTATCACGATTTTAATATAAATCGTTATGTTATTGCAAAAGATGTCTTGGGGAAACAATAAAACGTTGCCAAATCGTCTCCAAAGGAGTTAACTACCACCAATTCCAATATAAATTGCGTTAGTGCAAAAGATATCTTAAGGTCATAATAAAACGTTGCTAAATCATCTTAGAAAGAGTTAATTATCACGATTTTAATATAAATCGTTATGTTATTGCAAAAGATGTCTTGGGGACACAATAAAACGTTGCCAAATCGTCTCCAAAGGAGTTAACTACCACCAATTCCAATATAAATTGCGTTAGTGCAAAAGATATCTTAAGGTCATAATAAAACGTTGCCAAATCATCTTAGAGTGAGTTAATTATCACGATTTTAATATAAATCGTTATGTTATTGCAAAAGATGTCTTGGGGACACAGTAAAACGTTGCCAAATCGTCTCCAAAGGAGTTAACTACCACCAATTCCAATATAAATTGGGTTAGTGCAAAAGATATCTCAAGGTCATAATAAAACGTTGCCAAATCGACTCCAATGCAGTTATCAACCATTAATTTCAATGTAAATCGTTGTTTAGAGCAAAATATGTCAAAAAATCGCAATGAAACGTTGCCAAATCGTCTCCAAAGGAGTTAACTACCACCAATTCCAATATAAATTGGGTTAGTGCAAAAGATATCTCAAGGTCATAATAAAACGTTGCCAAATCGACTCCAATGCAGTTATCAACCATTAATTTCAATGTAAATCGTTGTTTAGAGCAAAATATGTCAAAAAATCGCAATGAAACGTTGCCAAATCGTCTCCAAAGGAGTTAACTACCACCAATTCCAATATAAATTGGGTTAGTGCAAAAGATATCTCAAGGTCATAATAAAACGTTGCCAAATCGACTCCAATGCAGTTATCAACCATTAATTTCAATGTAAATCGTTGTTTAGAGCAAAATATGTCAAAAATTCGCAATGAAACGTTGCCAAATCGTCTCAAAAGGATTCAATTATCATGATTTCGATATAAATCGTTATGTTAGTGCAAAATACGTTTAAAAATGGCAATAAATAATTCCGAAAATATGTGTAAACACATTTGAGTTTATCAACCAAACATAGCTTACTACCTAATTATCTAAATAGAGATAACAATATTCAGTTGTAATAATATCCGTTATCAATTCCATTTCATTTAGTTCAACTAGATAAACGATAAACAAAATGTCGAAATAAGAAAATTTCGCAACGTCTGAAATCGATTCATTATAAAAAAAAAAACTCGTTAGCGCAATATAATTACTTAAGAAGCTCGTGCGTCCGCTACTGGTAATAGAACATTTGTACCATGGTGGTACCAATGCACAAAGACTTGAATCTACGGAGCGTAACGTAATTTTATAGTATTATGTCAAATCGCGGTGGTTATCGTTCTGAAACACAGTCCACGTTCACAATTTTTTCCATTTATTCATCAATATGTTTCGTGATAGTTGCAGTGTTGATGTGATTTATTAGGAGACTTTTATTGGTGGCAGCGTATTGAACTAGATGGCAAAAAAAATACAAAAATAACGTTATTACGTGAGTACATTCAATATATAAAAAGATTAAGCAAAATATTTATAATATACCACATAATAATGAAAATATTTTATATACAAAGAGAGGCTGGAATTTTGAACGAAGTTAATTTATCAAATTTTTTCTAATTTTCAGATCAGTTGATTAGTATTACCACCAAAATAATAAGTATACAGGGTGTACCGATTTAGTTATATGACGTTATCTTTGATCTTGTTATTTTTTCGCGACTTTTCGACCTCTATAGTCGATTGTAATAACAATATACTATAATAGAGGTGTAAAGCTGTACATAACTGTCAAATAAAAGCGAGCACGACGCCCTCTAGACGTCCATAAATGTCAAAAATAGTTCAAATAATTGAAAAACTGTTATAAAGCACGTAATGATTGTACTTGTACGCGCTTTTGACGTCGAAGTTAACAAACTTTCTACTTTTTAGGCACCGAACGTCAAAAACATAACCTCACTTTTCTAGTTTAGGTTATAGTTGCAGATACCCTGATAAATGACTTTTCTGAGTGAAAAGATGATAGAATTTGTAGTGCTCATGAGTGTTTATATAACAAACAGTCGGCTGGATACAAGAAAACTAAAATTTGACAGAATTTAGGGAATTATTTTCCCATTTCTTCCCTTAAACAACAATTTTTCTGACCTTGAGAAGGTCACGACAAAGCAGACGAAAGTTTCACGTTTAGATAAGCTTATTTTTAACCATATAAAAGATTTTTCCAATTTTTGTTAAAATAAATAATTTATCGTATTTTTTAATCGCACCTCGTATATATAATGTTATGAATCCGCACGTATATATTCGATTTTCACTTTCTAAATAATGGTGTCAGGTTTATTTAAAAGTAGGTTAATATTTTATTTGAAAAAAAAAATTAGATTCTGATCACTGAACTTTTTATGATCGGAATGTATAATGACTTCATATTCATAAGTTTGATTTTCAATTAATTATAATGAAAAGATTTCAAAATTTATTTGCGCATGCTTTTATTCACTATCATTTGAATTTGGTTAGGAAAATTATGTAGAATTCCAGTAATAGTTCAAGGTCAAATGTATAAAAACAGTTTTGTGAATTTCTTTCAATAACTAAACCGGTCCTGTACACTTCGTGATTTGTTGGCAAACAAATTCATTCTAATAATACGTTGAATAAAGTTTATTTTCTTTTTCTTAAAATTACAAAAAAAAACAGTAAACAAACACGTTTTGAATCTACTACAAACTCACTTGTTGATATGAACGATTACGTACCTTCATTTTTTCACCATAATAGAAGACACAATGTAAGTTTTAAATAATTAATTCTTATTTAATTAAAAAAATGAATATATAGTTGTTTTAAAGTCATTTAGAATAGAAGTTATATCCTTATTAACTATTTCCCTAAGATGTTTTTAAGTTTATGTACAACGGCAACGTTGCACAGAATGACAAGTAGATATATTTATTATAAAATTTTGAGGTTAATTCCTTTCAAAAACCGCTCTGGATAGTAGTTATTGTTTTTAGAGAATCATAATGAGTGCAACAATGTTTACGAAAATACCCGAAAATTCGAAAACTAAAATCCCTATCCCTGCTAGTCCGACTCCGTTGCGTAGACACAACAGTCTTCGTTTAAAAGGTGAGAAATCGTTCAACTTCACGTCAAGCTCTAGACGTCGTGATGATGGTAACGTTATAGTCCAGGAAAAGTAAGTAAAAATATTCGTAGATGTTACTACAAATTCATATAAAAAAATTTTAATCAACTCAATTATTTTATAGTAATAGAATATATTTTTATTGATATTATTTTTACGATAAATATCGTTTTATATAAGTTGTTTGACTGACACAAAGATGGCGCTGCCATTGTCAAATCCATATGACGTTTATGAAGTACGGAGTTTCAAAAGTAAAATTTCATGACATTTCGATTAGTCAAAAAGTTATTTGCTGAATTTAAACGTGGTGTACAGAAAACATCGAAAAAGTCAACAAATTGGTTGTATCTAATCGTAAATTGAAATTCCCTGAGATAGCTGACGCCATGAGAAAGCTTTTTACAAAATGGATGCCGCGTTTACTCACGTCCATCAAAAACAACAACGTTTTGATGATTCAGAGCAGTGTTTGGCTATGTTTACACGTAATAAATCATATTTTTTGCGTCGATATGTGACAATGGATCCATCATTTCAATTTGGAATCGAAAAGATCATCATTTGAGTCGATTGCAGGCGTTGAACCACGACCGAAGCGTCCAAAGGCACAACAGTCTGCTGGGAAGGTTGTGGATTGATGGATAAAATAGATTTTTGGCAAAAAAATGTGTTTTTATTAGTTAGTCACGCGACTTTTGAGTGATGTGTTAAAAGTTTGCCGATGACTAATAATTTTATTATTTAACTGTACTATTAGCCCAGATCAGAAAGTCGTAGCGAACAGAGACCGTCACTGCAATCGATTTTCTTCGGCCGAAACGACGCACCAGTCATCGTCGAACCCTCATTTGAAACGGGGGCGATCGTTCATGGATAGGAGCGATAGGGGGGTGCAAAATGGAACTAAGAGACCGGAAAATATGAAAATCGGATATAGAAGTCCCGTGGACGTTTTAAAAAATGGTACTACGCCCGAATCTCCGAGTAGAGTGAGAAGTCTGGTGAGTATCGAAACAATTCGATCTTTTCGGTATATTTATATTAATTTTTTTTTATAGTCCTTGTCTTTATCTAATGCTAGACAAGGCAACAATACTTCCAAATCGCCTTCATTAGTTACATCTTCTCCGAATCGACAAATTTCAGCAGATTCGAGGATTTATTCCACTGGTGCCATCGATAATTGGGACAACGAAAGTATTACCAGTATAGGTGAGTAAGATACGCAATTAGGAACTCTACAATCGTTTCCATCTTCCTGCTCTGATGATTTTTAGATCTGTGGTATTCTCTCATATAGTTTTATGGTATTCCTCTTGATAGTTCGCATTTGATTTTACGTATTGTTATTAGGGAGCAGCGTGGGGTCTTGTGATCATTCGAGTGTGGCTTGGAATGGTACGACTTTTTCAGGACGAAGCATGAAGTAAGGATCTGAAGAAATTGGCAATAAAAAAACAGGTTGAAAAGTGTTGAAAACATTTTTTTTTCTGTAGGTATGTGTTTCATTGTAACCAACATTCAGGAGCTGTAGGCGATGACTACCTGACGCCGACTCAAAGAGCTCAAAAACAAGTGAAAAAACTCAAATATCTTCTGCAACAAGCCCAGAAAGATTTGGAGGAGAAAGATAGTGATATTTTGAAATTAACCAAAGAAGTAGTTGAATTAAGATTATATAAAGCCGCGTTGAGTTCACCAGAAGACAAATCAAATTCGAGGTGAGTACAAAAAAATTAACTTACATAAATCAATGTTCACGTAATTTTTCTTTATTTCTTAATGAAAATATCTAAATTGGCAACAATGTAAAAAAAATGTTTCACTGTAACATAAATTTATATATCTTGATTTCTAGTGAAATTTATTTACACTGGCAACCGCGCAATAAATATTTTTGTCGATTACATACACAAACCTAATAACACAATATTTTTATCGAATTAATTTCCTATAAATATTAATAGTTATTAATTTTTATTAGGAATAGACTTTTTATTCACACATATATTCAAGAAACTAGTACTAATAGTTAAATAGAGATGTAAGGCAACAAAATATTTCAATAATACGTAATAACAAAAAAAAAATGGCCCGCCAATGGCGTCTGACATAAAACATAACGACACTTACATGAGAAAAGTTGAAATAAATGATCCACTTTACCACAAACTACACGACCACGAATCATAATTTTTTGATAATTAAAATTTTTTTCGAGCGAAATCACAGTTATATATCAAAATAGCCAAATAATTAAAAAAATTATTATAGATGCACTGTTTCTGGAAGGCAACGCCGCAAGAAATAAATTCCTTCGTTATCGCGTATTCAGCCACCACCTAGCGTAAAATTCTAAACGGTGTTGTCATGTTTCTTTTTATCTTAATATAGAAATCTCGTACGAATAATTCATAAAATGAATTTTTTATTTTATAATGAATGGTTTAATTTCAATATCAACTCAACAAAATCAAATTAAATCACTTGTTTATACTAGTTTATTGTAAATGATACTAAATTGTTCCTATTTTATTTTTTCTCTATATACTTATACTGTTTGTGAATTTGGCTACACTGTAGCTAAAGTTATTACATCATAGAAAGTGGAAGGGTCAATGATGGCTCACTCTAGAAATGTTAACAATTGTGTTATTAGTCTGTGATTACATGCAATTTCATAATTGTCTTTACGATATTTCTTTTGAATAATTTAATAAACTTTTTTAGTGTTACAATGTATTTATTTTATTTCCCTGGATGTGGCAACGTTGTAGATAATTGTAGCATTCAAATTTATAGAAGTAGTTTTCTCTCACTCACATCCAGTCCTGAGACCGGTGTTGCCAAACGACACATAATTTGATCATTTTTATATAAACTCCAATATTTATAATTTGGTCAAATACATTTACAGATTTGATTTGTGTTTTGCGTCATATGGTCTTGTTATAGCAATAATGTTTGAACAATTCGATTAAATATAATTTTTTAAATATTTTAGACATAACTTACATACATATTTTTCTGAATATATTTATAGAGTTATATAAGATTGTGAATGTATGTGTGTATACACACTTTTTTAATTATTAAAAAAATATTTTATCTTTCGCGGCAATGGTTTTTTAATCATAAAAACAAAAGAAAGAACTTTTTTATTATGATTTCAAGCAAAATTAGATAATTTTGGCAATACTGCACTATATTTTCAAGTATGCATCTAAGGCACCTGGCAACGCCGCCTGAAACATAAATTAAACAAACAAGGGCGTTTCGATGACGTAACAAGTATAGAAATGGACGAAAACAAAATATAAACACGAACATTTCTATATATATATTATATGAGGGATGTCTGAAAACTAGAATAGTGTTGTTTTCTTAACTACTTTCTATAAAACCGTAAATGCAAGATTTTTAACTGGGAAAAGATTGTAAAACGAACATAACCTGTATTTTGTGCGTGTTGTTGGTTTATTTGTTTCAAGGTCGTTTCGTTATTATAAACCAATCATTATTGTTGAGTGTACAGTAAACATTCCAATATTTTTATTGATTTCCAATTAATATAAACTGGTAAATAATGAAATTACGAGGAAAATCTAAAATCTTGTTAATATAATTCGCAGTGATGCCATTACTGTTAGAGAGAATAACAGTAATGAGACAACTCCGGAAGAAACGATCGATGGGGTTAGGAATCATGTACCAAATGAACTTAACGGTTCTTTTACGGATTCGGGCAATTTCGAAGACTGTACAAGTTCGTCCGTATATTCTAAAGAATCAGAAGAATGTAAATCGGTAAGTTTAAATTTACAAAAAGAAGATTCATAAACTTGACGTTAACCTTTAACCTAAAAATTTAGTTATACTTTTTGACGTGTTAATGCTTTCTGTTTTCGTGATATTTTTGTTTGTAATCCGGTATTTATGAACTATATTATGAATAATAACGAAGAGTTTTTATTTATTGGGAGCATTAAGCAAAATAACGTAGATGCCGACGTCAAACGGCAACCATGAATGGTATTATGCATTTCAATGTTTTTAATTTTGTACCAGCAAACGGAAAAAGGAAAGTCGAGTTTATTAATCAGCTTAGACACTATGAGATTCATATTTTTGACTGAGGAAAATATTTCTTATATAATCGTATTCAAAACTCTAGCCTAGTAGTTTGAGGAAATTAGAAAAAGCGACTTCGACAGAAGAAGATCAGGAACATAAAAGAATCATAGAGGAATACGAAAGGAGGTTTCAAGAATTGGTTAGAACACACGAAGAAGAATCTTTACAATTGAAGCAAAAACACAACGAAAAAGTTGAGGAACTCCTACAGAGGATAAGCGAAATTAACGACAGGTTAGTTGGAAATGTTTATTTTTAAGAGAAGTTTTTATTTTGTTTAATGTTTATAAATAGGGAAGTTGAAGTGGTATTTGGGCTTTAAAGTATGAATATATCAGAGATAAGAGTTTTTGATGGAAATGCAAGGTAGATACTCAGGGCACAATTAGTATTTTGTCCTTAATTCATGGGAATGGTTATAATATGTCAAACAAATGATATCCTTAAAAGAAACTCTTTAAATATAATGAAATAATCGATTGGTGATTTTTCTGATCCAATATAATAATTTTGATTAATGTTTTGGCATAAATATTAACAAATTAAAAATGTTTTGTCAACTGGTTAAAGGGAAGTTTTGGAAATACAGTAGAGCATCAATTATCCTAATACCGGTCATCAGGACGTCCGCGTGCTAGGTTTTGATGAATTTTCGCATGGGATGTTCTAACTTTCATTTCGCCATGGTAATGTACGTTGCAGTTCAGGATTTAGGTTGGTTGGTTTTGGTAATTTTGAACCCAAGAACATTTATGTGGACGAAACAGGTTTCAACTGGGAAAAGCTGCCAACCAAGTCCCTTGTTTCCTACAGCGCCTGGGAACAAAGACAGCAAGGCCCGCATTACATCCATGGTTTGGGCTAACTCTACTGGTGATCACAGGCTCCTGTTGCTTATTCTGGGGAAAGCAAAGCAGCCTAGATGTTTTAAGTGCATAATCAAGCTTCCTGTTGTATACAAAGTGCTCTTACTCATATATAATATACTAACTCACCATTCAGACGTTATTTTGAGTTCACATGATGGCAGTCACTCCTACAAGCAATGGACCAGGGTGTGTTAGAAACATTTAAACGTTTCTACAGAAAGTAATAGCTTAAAATGCTGCTTCTAGATCTGGATAATGGTGAAGAATCAATTACAAGAAATTAAATCCAAAAGACGCCGTCTATATGGCGGAGGATGCTTGGACATCCGTAAATGACACCACACTTGAAACATCATGGAATAAACTGTGTCTTAAGCCACGAGTTTTGCAAAAAAATTGTGATACTGATCCAGATGACCCTCAAGAACCACAAGCAAGTGATTAAATAAGAGAAATCATCGAAGAAGCAAGTAGAAAATGAAATTCCAACCCACCATGAGGTGTCTTCTTGTTTGGAAAAAGCTATGAAGTGGCTAGAGCGTCAAACTGAGTGTGACACCATCCAGCTTTTGTCTCTAAAAAAGAAGACTAAGGAATTTAGGTGCAAAAAACGTGTTTGTAGTAGTTTTAAGCAAAAGAAAATGTCTGATTTCTTTCGTCAGTATCCTTAAACATATAGTGCATAATTTGTGGTGTTTTGTAAATTCTATTTGCTGTTTTTTATGGATCTAGATATATAAATAATTTTATGTAGTGCAGTGAATTCAGTTTATAATAATAAATAGTCAATAAGCAAGAGCCGGGATCTATTATTTCACCTTTATAAATAAATAAGAAAAACATGATATCCGGATAATCGATGCTGTACTGTAAATAATCAGAAATCAATCAGGTTTCGGTATAACATCACTTAATCATACAGGTACTGGCAACTTGTTCCTGAACTAGAAGAGGCCAAAGAAAGGATAAAAGAACTGGAACATCAATTAGAAGAAGCTAGTAAGAAGCTCGATGAACAGATCGCCGAAACAGCAAAGACTGCTAAATCAGAAGAACTTCTAAATAGAAGTGAAGAGCTAGTAAAGCATCATAACAAAGTAATGCACTGTAAAATCAATTCTAATGTTAAAAAAATCATTTTTTTTTCAATCTTTAATAGATAGTCGAATTGGCTCAACATCCTAGTCGTGTGTCAGTTCCTGAATTATTAAAAGAACTACAAGTGACAAGAAACGAGCTGGAAAATATACGGGTAAGTATAAAAGACTATTTCTTATCGGTTGTATCTGAAAATCTGCTTATTTTGTATAAAATGTGTCAGTTTGCAATTTCGTGACTCAAAATGATTGTTTGCTTTGAATTTACCCCCCAAAATAACCCATTTTATCTTTCCCATTTGCTACAATCCATTATTTAACAAGTTGTATTTTTTTTAATATTTAGCAAACGAAACATGAAAAAAATGTTTTTCTAATAACTAATGTACATTGCATTAACAAACTAATATTCTATAAGTGCTTAAATTGATACGTTTTTTCAGGACGTTGAATATGCATCAACTTCTAATAATTCACAACCACTCTTGAGTGCGAAAGAGGCACTTTCTTTGTGGGTACTTGGTGCAAGAAAGGTAATCACCTGAGACGTACAATTTTGCACCTGAATTGATACCGTAGCTGACAATGTCCTCGATTATTAATGAAAAAAAAAATGGTGAAGGGATACTAAAAATTGGGACATTTTTAGCTGGGTATCTATTTAGCACTACTGTGATTAATTTAAAGCTGCATGAATATTACTTACAAGGTTTCCGTTATGAAAAAGTTGTTGATATTCAGATATGTTCATTATTATTCCTTTCATATATTCTTACACACCCCGTATATCAAAATTATAATACCCTAAATGTTTTTCGTCTATTGTATAAATGAGAAAATATTTTCTAGTAAAAAAACTTGTAACTATTCAAATAGACGTAAAATTAAGAAAATATATACCAGGGGTATATGAAAAATACTTTATTGATATAGAATTAGCGTAACCATCGTCGTTCTGCATCTGGCTACTCGATGAAAACACGTTGGGTACTTTCATTTTGCAAAATTCTAGAGAAAGATTTTTTTTTCTCGTATCTCGTAAACCGCGCATCGTACGACAAAAATAACGGATATGAAGACGATAACCTTTTACCTACAGTCTCTGAAGACGATAACTTGGTTATCGAAACGCCCGTCAGGCAGTGTAATTGTGAGTGTTGGTGTAGTGGTAGTGTAAACAGTGTGTTTCATTATGAATATCTTCAACGGTTCCAAGAATTTTTATTTTGTTGAATTTTGGTCGAAAAAGATGAAGATTTTGGATATTTGTTACACTCCGAACATTTTTACACAATAAATTATCTAAATTTAAACCAAAATCCTAATTTTATTGGACTAAAATCCCATTTTGTCGTAGATTTGCAGGCTTTATTCTATTATTTACTTTTATGAGATGCATGATCAGACAATATTGCATGAAATGTATAATTTGTATTTTCTGGATTATTAGAAGTTGAAACAAAATATTTTTATTGATATGCATTAATCGCCCGGTATAATTTTTACTAAAATATTCAAATTTACATAATTTAATTTGTACGCGAGACGGCACCTTAGCCACTGCCAAACATGTCAGAATACCAATAGATAACCGGAGCGTGACGTCACGGCCGTCATATTGCTGTAGTTCACTTTCCGAACAAAGTTCATGAGGTAGTGTGTGTTCTTATTTAAAAAGTGTGTAATTAGTTCATTGTTGTATAAGATGGTGATGTGGAAATTTATCAATACGAAAAAATCACAAATCAATAAACATATATAAGATCGTCAACTTGGTTCCCTGACCTGCCCTAATAATGGCGGTGTGTGACGTCAACACTCCTGTAGTCTATTTGTAATTTACTACGTTGCTTATGTAAATCTGAGGAATCTGATTGTTCCCTATCTCTTTGTTTTGACTTTTGACGTTTCGCTTGACAGTTGTTTGCACGTATGTGTTGTGTGTTGTTTTTGTGTATATAAAATAATATTACCAAAATATAATAACCGTCTGAGTATAATAATTACTACCTCCAGAGATCACGAATTGATAGCCAGCTTCAAAACATCAAATAAGCATTCAAAAAGTCAATTTGTGTATACAAAATTAATCAGATACTGCTCTGATCACGGTAATGTTATTTGTTCTAACCAAATTGTCGTCGACTGGGGATTGACCTTGAACTACTAATATGACACACTTCACAAAATACTTAAAGTTCATTCATAATTTGAATTATTTGAATGTAGTTCATACTGCTTACCTCAGAACTAATGAATTTTCAAATTAATGATGGTTTATAATATTTTTCAAAATGGCATATTTTCAAGATATAATATCGCAAAAGATGAAATTTTGAGAACAAATGTAGACAAGAATGCTTTGGAAAGTAATCTGATAATCCTTCAATAATAATCCAAACATAACGTGTGTGTATTTTCAATAATGTAGAAATAAAATTATAAAAATCTTCAATTTCTTATTTCTTAGACCTTTTGATATATTAATGCATCTAAATGTTCTTGATTTTAGTTCTCTTTTTTCTTTTTTTCTCTGTTTTTTTTAATAGTTTTTAAAAAAAAGATAAATTTTAGACATTTAGAAGCAATAATAAAATTATATATATTTTAAATCAAAATACTTCGTAATACATACCTTACAGTATAATTTAGTATTGTTTATTGCTGGCAACCATCTATTAAAACATTTCAAGTCCTTATGACGATTTGGAAATAAATGCATCACATTAATAGATTCTCACTGTTATACACAACAATTATTGGAAGTTATATTGAAAAATTAACCACAGCTAAAACTACACATAATCAAAAGGACACAAAAACACTAACACAACAACAATGAGTCATCAAGAGAAACTGCACAATGTCTACCAACATTAAACTATCCAATTTTGTCTCAAATGCGCCAACTTTATATATAGTTATGCTAGCAGATCCATCTAGGGATCTGAACTTGAATTAAATGAATGATCTAACCTTAGGCCATCTGTGTGCAGCTTCAATAAAATAGGTGGTTTGTGTACATGGACATAATTAGTTTTCTCTGTATTAGATTATAATCGTAATTAATTTTTACATCACTGTTAACCAAGTATATAACTTTAATTTTGCAATTTGCGTAAACTACGAAGACATCTTTTGATTTTCTTTTCAATAGAGGTGAACATTGGAGCTAGTTTTGTTGTTTTATAAACAATAAAAGGTTTTTTTTTGAAATTTTAGTCTATATATTATAATATTGTACCCGTTTAAAGTACTTATCGGAAATAAAAAAACTAAATATCCACAAGGTACAATTCGAAAACAATAAAAACGTGGTAAAAGTTGTAGTGATACAAATGTACTGGTTTTTAAAATCCCATTCTAGTGGCCAATAAAATTCTTGTGCACCTTTAACCCTTAAAAAGGGTTACTTCAATTTTAGACTGATTCTTAAACACAACTTTTTATTTTAACCACACAAACACGTTTAGAAAAAAGCGGAAATTACAAAAATAGAGAAATCTCACCAAAATCACTAAAAACAAAACAGCATCAGTTTACAGATTGTATTGTTCACCGCTATAGAAGCGAAATTCAGCGCCATCTAGTGGCACGTGGTTTTCTCCTATAAATCAATTTGTATACGTTTTTACAAATTACAGTCCACATCATCTAAGGTAGTGACCTCCTCACATTTACCACTACAACCCCTAATAACTAATTAAATTTGTACAATTTTTATTTTTAGGCAATGTACAGGCAACTAATCGAAGCTAAAAATAAAAACAAAATAGATCCAGAGATAACGCTGCAGTTCCTCAAATCAGCTGTCTATTACTTTTTAACAGATAAAGAAAACAGTCAAGGTCATTTGAAGGCCATCCAAAGTATATTAGGTTTTACTCCTAATGAAATTTCAACTATAGAACGAGCTAGATTAACTTGATTCTTTGAATATATATTTAGTGCCTAAAATCTAGTTGAAAATTTAAATGTTTACGAAATCGTTACGATTTTTTAATAATTGATAATTTGATATAAAAATTTAATTAATTTTCGGTGTTTGCCTGATATATGTAATCGTTAATTGAGTTGAGAATAAGGCTGTGCCGGTGATAATTGTTAGATTCAATCATTCAACGAATAAGTCGTTTATGGTTGAATAAAGTGAAACGTATCCTTGACTGAGCTAATTGTATTAAGCCTTTCGCACTATATTTAATGTTGAGTAGAAAATTTTATATTTCCGACACTTTTCTCAGTGTAGAATACTTATATATCCATTTTTTGAAATATATGGGATGCTACGTTAATGGTATAATTGTTTAATCGATCTGAAACGATATATTTTGTTAAAATTTTTTCAATAAATTTGCAACAACTACATATATGTTTTTTTTTTCCAAAGAAACGACGAATGTGCCTGAAGAGTCATGGTTTTGACCACCAATCGTTTTAAAATTTGAGAGTCTTACTTCTTAGTTTAATCCCAGTCCCTAACCACAAGACGAACAAAGTAATTTCGGTTTTTTTGTAGTATAAAATAAAACACTTTTTTATAACAATGATTTAATCAAACATATATTTTCCCAATTATGACACGTACACCATAAACTTGACATTATTTCCTGAATAAAAAAGTAAAATATACCGAAAATGTTCATTTATTCACTCCGATTAACCCACAACTAACACCTTTGATAAAAATGATGCAATACTTGCTTCTGAAGTTACGTCAATGTAACCAGTTACCACGTGACAAACGGAAAAGTACAGCACTAATATACGTTATTCAAAAAATAAAGCAACGCTCTCTATCAGTGAAAAGCGAAAGTACGTAGTTGCCAACCTTATATAATTGAGTAATGCAAGGAAGGAAAATGCATAAAGCAGTTGATCTGTCAAAAAATATGATCAAGTTGGCTCAATCGATAAAAAAGTTTCATCTTAAAAAACATAAACAGTGTCGATGTAAAAAGCCATCACAGTCACTGATATTCGTCAACTAAATATAAAATACGATTTTTTCCAAACTAGTTTATGGATTGCAATCCTACCCGAGAACTGAATTCTTAATCGATGTACAATTTATTACATGTAGTTCATGAATAAACACAAGTAAATGAATATTAGTTTTAATTACCTTCATCCTCATCAAAAACAAAAAAAATTAGAAAATTATGGTGTAATCTAGAACTAACAGGATTCTAGGAATTCCTAATTTTTTGCTTAGTATACCGGTGAGTAGGATACGATTAACTAACAAGTTGTTTTTTTTTATTTTTCAATTAATCATTTAAATTACTTATAATATCTACGAATTGAGTGGTTTTGTGAATTCATAAGTAGTCAACACGTTGACTGCCAAGGCAAATTTCAGAATTTGATTTAATCGTATTATATCACTAAAAAAACTTATTTAAATACCAAGTTATGACTAAAAGGAGTAGAAGTCCTGTAGAACTACATAGGAGTAGTAGGTTTTGAAAAAAAGTTTTGTAAATTTTTTCTTGGTTGACTGGCAGTTAACGTGTTAAAACTAATAAAAATTACAGAAAACTAGGAAAGAGATGGGGATAAAAGAATAATCAGGGACGTAGCGGGAGTCAATCACATCCGTTTGCGTTGGTCACGTGATTTTGCCTAATGTTTCCAATAAAAAACTCTTTGTTATTTTTCATAATATCGTCCATAAATACCGGATTAAAAACAAAAACACAAAAATATCACGAAAACAAAAAAGAATAACAACATTTTTAGGTTAACGTCAGCAACGTCAAGTTTATGAATAGGATGTAGAATTTGCTACGAACGTCAAACGGCAAATAGCCAAAAAAATCCTTTGGGAATAATGTCTTCATAATAAAAACACCTTTAATTACAAAATATTCTATATTTCTTCAACTTTTTATTTCTTAGATATTTTTATATAATTTTTGTGATGATTAGGGTCAATAGATGTCAAACAGTAAACGTCACTTGCAAACGGAAAGTCAAATTTATGAATCTAGTTTTAAACCGAAACGATCGATATCCCCTATGTATGTCCTCCGTGCAAAATGGCGAAATGTCAAGAATGAAAATAAATATTATTGTGACCTCTTAATCTGAGGTTAAGTGAATAATCGTGGTTAAATTACTTTTTATTCAAATTATACTATTTTACCTAAAATCAATTAAGTATTTTAGTAAACGCAATCATAAATTCCCGGAAATTCTGCCATATTGCTTAAGATGCTCGTTCCACGTAAACTTTCGCCCACAACATCCATGGTCTTTTGAGCTGGATTCCAGGAGTTGCGGGTGTAGGCATTAAGTGGAGTGGATATGTTAACTAAAACTTCGATAGAACTGATGTAAAGAATAATCATTTACTTTTATTCAATAAAAAATATAGTCATGACCACAGCTGTTTTTTTAAGAACTTATTGATTACTCACTGATCTTTCTATACTTCAAATTTTAAAAGAAGAATGTCAAATGTCAAATTTGATTGTTTGACGAGTTGCTGAGATTATATAGTATGTTTATTAAATTTATTTACTGATGAAATTCGTATTTTTATTTAATTGAAGTTTGGGTTTTATCATAATATGAAATATTAGAATAAAAAAACACTGTGTAAGTAACACTTATTGAAATTATATTCCAGGTTTGTTGATTAAACGAATACAGCAGAAAAATGGCTTTCAATTATGCAAATATTCACTCAAATACAAAAAGGCACAATGCCGTACCACCACCATCCAGTGGAGTATCAAAACAAGGTTACTCTACAATGAATGCTATAAGCCAAAATGCACTTTCAGCCGCTTGGGGAGGTACTAGCAGAAAAAGAGCAGCTACTGAAGACGAGTACGTATCTATAACCCACCGCCGACTATGCATTAAAACAATATTTTAGGTATTTCGAAGAAGATGACGAGGAACAAGTACCAGAATTGGCTTATATTCCAGCACCAGGTAGTCCCACTAGGTTAGAAATGATGCAAAAAAAAACAACAGACGAGGAAGAAGACGATCCTTTAGATGCTTATATGGCAGGAATAGAACAACAGGTAAATTATTACTAATTTTTCATTTTTTTAAAACTAACATCAGACTTAAAGGTTCAGAAAGAGTCTCAGCAGGATACCCAAGCAAATCAGTCACAAGGGATTCGTAATGATTTGGAAGAAGAAGATATAGAAGAATCTTATTATAGATATATGGAAGAAAATCCTAATGCTGGTCTATTACCAATAGATGATGATTATCCAGATATAGAATATGATGAAGATGGAAATCCTATCGCACCAGATAAGAAGAAAATAATCGATCCTTTACCACCAATAGGTATTTATAATACTTTTATTTTAAATAATTGTTGCTAACATAAAATTGATCTGTTATATTTTGTACCCAGGAGCTTCTAATTTATTTATCCCTTTATTTTTCTGATGTCCTTCCTCACTATAAGGTACTATAGGTATACCCATTGTTATATTTAGTATATTTAAAGGTTATAATAACTTCTAAGAAGTTGGCAATGCACATTTGAGTTAGGAATATTTTAATGGTTGTTCTAGGTTGTGCTAGGTTTGTTCTATATTGTTTTAAAAAGGTTTAGGGCTGAGTTTAAAACTTTTGTGATGAAGTTTGACCAAAAATTATTTTTCACGAAATTTGCAGAAAATAATTTTTTGATGGCACGGAATTTTCAAGATATAATGATTTTAATGGTTGTTCCCAGTTGTTCTAAAATGTTTCAAAGAATTGCGTCGAGAAAAATTTACTTTTCGAAAATTTTGGGAAAATTGACTGAAATCCTGCTGTGAGTTGAGTTAATACAATGTAGAAAATAAGAATTATTTCCACATATTTGAATTAGATCATCGAATAATCATACAAGTGGGATATCCGTTGAGTAAACTATTTTCTCATATATTTCAAAAACTGAAATTTTCTTGAACACAATTCTTTGGAACAATTTAGAACAACTAGATCAAGATAACTTGTAAATTCTGTGCTGCAAAAAATGATTTTGTCATCAGAAAAGTTAAAAATAAAGTTGGAATTCATGTAAAACAATTATTATCCGATAGTTTATTTCTTTTAACTTAAGGTACTATTTGAGCTGGGGTGCGATATTTTGGAACAACATAGAACAACCGCCACAATATTTCTAACTCGACAGTGTGGTGCCAACTCCTTGGGGGTATTATACTAAGTTTCCAGAATTTCAAGGCAAAACAATTATAATTTTCCGCAATAATTTAAATATAGTCTACTTTTTCTTTCTAAGTGAGTTGCACTGTTAAAAAACCTAATTTTCACTTTAACATAGTTCCTTCTTAACATTCTTATTTATTTAAAATATTGTGGTATTGTCGCAGATCATTCAGAAATTGATTATAAACCTTTTGAAAAGATCTTCTACGAAGATCATCCTGAAATAAAAGAACTAGATGATAACAAAGTTAAGGAATTGAGAAAAACATTGGATATTTCTGTGTCTGGAAGCGATCCCCCTAAACCGGTTTCTTCATTCGCCCATTTCGGATTCGAGGAGAAATTAATGAAAGCTATTATAAAAGCCGAATATACTTCTCCTACTCCCATTCAAGCACAAGCTGTACCTTGTGCTTTGCTTGGAAGAGATGTGCTTGGAATAGCTCATACAGGTAAATAATAATGTTCCATTATTTTTTTCATATAAAATTTTATACAAAAATTTTAGGAAGTGGAAAAACTGCTGCATTCTTATGGCCCCTAATAAAACATGTGTCCGTCCAGAAACCTGTAGAAGAAGGGGAAGGTCCTATTGCTTTGATCCTAGCACCAACTAGGGAATTGGCCATACAGATTTATAACGAGGCTAAGAAGTTTGCTAAAGTGTATGATCTGAGAGTTATCTGTGCCTACGGAGGTGGATCTAAATGGGAACAAAGTTTGGTAAGTGTTATTGTGCCACTTTACACCATTTCTTACTCAACAATCGATATTTCAGGCTTTAAAAGAAGGTGCAGAAATTGTAGTAGCCACTCCCGGTCGTATAATCGATCACATAAAAGGTGGAGCTACCAATCTTCAAAGAGTCACATTTCTGGTACTAGATGAAGCCGATCGGATGTTTGAATTAGGTTTCGAACCGCAAGTTCGTTCAGTTTGTAATCACGTACGACCCGATCGTCAAACTTTATTATTCTCTGCTACATTTCGAAGAAGGATAGAAAAATTAGCTAAAGACGCATTGAGTAATCCCATAAAGATATCTCAAGGGACTACGGGGCAAGCTAATGAAGATGTAACACAACACGTTATACTTTTACCCAGCCAGGAGGCTAAAAGGGAATGGTTATTCGGAAAATTAGTTGAGTTGTTATCTGCTGGTTCAGTATTGGTCTTTGTTACCAAAAAATTGGATGCCGAATTAGTAAGATTGTTTTTTTTTATTAAAATACTATCAATTTATTACATAAAATGTTTTAAAATATTTTTTTTTTCAATTTGGGGACCAGTTATACTGGATAATATTTCATTGTGAATTAAAATGTATTATAAAATACAGTGGGGTTCACTTAAAACAGCTTTGGATGCATCATTTTACATTTTAAAGTTTAATAAAAACGGAATTATTTCCATTGCAGGTAGCTAGAGATATTAAAATCAAAGAGTTTGAATGTTTATTGTTACACGGTGATATGGAACAATTGGAAAGGAACAAAGTCATAACTGCATTCAAGAAGAATGAATGTTCTTTATTGGTAAGTTCACGTACTACAAAACATTCAATTAGCTGTAATAATTATTTAATATTCTCTTATAGGTAGCCACCGACGTCGCCGCTAGAGGTCTCGATATTCCCCACGTCCGTACAGTTGTGAATTATGATTTAGCCAGAGATATCGATACTCATACCCACAGAATTGGTAGGACCGGTCGTGCCGGAATGCAAGGTACCGCTTATACTTTGCTCACAGCTAAAGATAAAGAATTTGCCGGACATATCGTTAAAAATTTGGAAGCCGCACATCAGGAGGTTCCACCTGAAGTTTTGGAATTGGCGTTACAGAGTTCGTGGTATAAAAAACAAAGGTTCGTATAATACAAGTCTTCTAAAAGTTCATCTTATAACTCCGCGACCCAAAGAATCTATTGTGTCCCCTTTCTCTGTTATGGTCAATATATTTAACAAACACACCTCGTATAATTAGCTAACGCGCTTTTTGTCCATATTTGAACGAAATTGTTGGATGTTTTTAGGTTTAGGAATAAGAAGGATTACAATCCAAACGTAGGCGGTATCGGTTTGGGTTTTAAAGAGAAGTCATCAAATGCAGCATCTGTAAGTAGTACGAATCCTGTAGTTCAACAACAAGCTCGAGGTCCAGCTACCGATAGATTATCCGCGATGAAACAGGCGTTCAAAACACAATATATGAACCAAGTATGTATAAATTTTTTTTCAACCAAATTTATTGTAATGAAATATTTTTAGTTCACAGCAAGTTCAGATCAACCACCTAAACCTCCTCCGTCTACTCGAAAGAAATCCAGATGGGAGTAAGATAATTTTAGGGGTATTTAATTAAAAACATTCGATTGACCTTTTTTTTTTAATAATCAGTTGTAGATAAATAGTAATTCAATTAAATTTTTCTGTCTTATTAAAGTGTTTTTACCTCATAAGTATTGATACTTGAGCCTTTGTGTCAAACGGTTAGAATAACCAGATCAAAAACAAAACGACTAAGTTATGTTGAAACTTATATTAATTTATAAAAATATATACAGTAAAATAAAAATGTCGTTAATCTTTGTACAAATGTAAATATCACAGTTTGTTTGAAACAGACGTTCAATCTTGAACCGCCCACGTTAGAGGTTCTTCTACTTTTTTAATTTTTTTCTTTTTCTGTTGGTAATTCCTAACAATGTTTCTATTAACATTAACATCATCGTAATTCCTGTAAAGTCCCCCGGATCTAACCAACTCCGATTTTTTGCTGGGACTACCTTGTACTCCAGTTCTACACCTTTTCTCTTTTCTAATAATATCGTTTTCACGATTTTGCTCTAGTAATTGTAAATCTAGAGGATTTTTCGATATATATTCCAACATTTGATCCTTGTAGGTTTCTAAATTGTATCTGTAAGCGGTGTGGTAAAATTTTTTAAAATGTTGTTCCTCCGCAACGTTCTGCATAATCATCCAAGTGTGGATTAACAGCAGAGGAAACCTGTCGAGCCAATATGTCGTAAACGTTTTGGAATCTTTTCCGAGGATGTTTTGAGCTTCTACTGATAACTCCCTTAAATGATGTTTCTAAAAAAAAAAAAAAAATTAATATGGTGGCAACCCCCAAATAAAATAAATTTTGCTATATTTAATGAATATTTTCAGTTTTTGAATAAATTCCATCCCATATGTTAGTTACAATTTATTTACAGATGATTTTTAGTAGATTTAATTGAATTTTAGTAAATTTTACAACTTTTATTCGAATATTATTACGCAATTATAATTAATTTTCCATTTACAAAGTTTTTTATATCTCAATAATTAATTTTTGTGAATTTTTACAACAAACAATTTTTTTCAGTGTATTTAAAAATCAACTAAAAATGGTAATATAGCATTTTTTACAGGATTTTTATCATCAATAATACTAACCTTGTTTCTTAAGGCACGTAATAAATCTCTTAACGAATTTTCTTGATAGGATCTGTACTTTTTCAAATCCGATGCCACTTCTTCGTGGATATGTACTCTCCAATTACTTTTAACAATATAGTTACTATCTGCTTCTAATTCGTTTAAAATTTCTTCATTACCATCTGCTTTTTCTATCCTATCACTAACTTCCTAAAAATTTACATAAAATAACATACAAAGGGTCGACAAATAATACATATACCTGGGACAACTAATACACAGCTCTGGATCACTACCAGAAGTTAATCGAAGAATAAAATTTGACATAGAATACATTTGGGAGAAACTCAAATGTGCATTTAAAGAAAAGAGTCTTTGACTAACCTATATACATATACCTCAAGACCGAAATTTCTAAGAAACTTGCAAGTTCCTCAAAGATCAATGGAACCCAGGTAATGGACGTCATCCACAGAATCAAATCCTTCAAATGATACCCACAACCAACGATAGACATCAATTGTCTCAAATGAAGGACCAATACATAATTATGAAAGGAAGGTAGCTACATGAATGAACTGAATATGATAATAATCACAATTACCAGGTACTTACTTGAAAAAAATGCAGTATATTGTCGTAATTCCAAAACATGGGATGGTCTAATGCAGCTTTACAATTTGGTCGCAATTCTGGTTCAGCAGATATCAAAGAGGTTATAAGATGAATCTGTACGTTCACTTTCCAATCTGGTCCTTTTATATCTGATAGATCATATTTACCTAACAAAATGTTACTTTGTCTTTGTAAATTATCTCCGAAAGGATGTCTACCTTTCGATAGGACGTAATAGTATAGGCAACCGAGAGAAAACATATCAACAGCCGAAGTCTGAAATAAAATCAACATCAATTAGATTACATTACATTCTCTAGTTCTTTGAGCTTTTTTCTAGTTATTGGTAAACATTACACTCGAAGAATCGTCTATGTAATAGTGGTAAACAGTGTTTTAAATATTACCATTATTAACGGTTTCAAAAATTCCAAATGAAATGTGAATTATTTCCCAAGTTGTGGTTTTTCATAATGAAAACAAGTTTTTAAATAAAACGAACAAAAATTCATTTTTTAAAATACAAAATAATGAAATAATCAAAGTTGTCCACGAACGTTTAGTTTGATATTCACCTTATTGAATAATTAAGATTTAATTCTTGATATTTGTAAATACAAATTCAATTACCACGGTTTTTTAAATGAAAAGTACGTATAAAGACAAATAGGTATTAGATCAGTTCGTGGTAAATGCAAGTAGAACAAATGCAGACGCGCCGGATTAAAAATTCTTACCAAATCCGAGGACGCATTCAGAATACGTTCGGAATTAGAATTCTGTGCTCCGCGAACCACACAACTTATCCTATTGGGTATGTTTTGTGCCATGAACATAGAATTTTAAATCCCGAACGTGTTTTATTAGCACCGCGAACGCACAATTTCAAACTGTTGATGAATCCGGTAACAGAACAGCAACAGGATTTCTACCGCGAACAAAGCTATTATAAATTTGACAGTTGAATTTTGAATCACATAGAGAGCGGTTGTCTGTTTGGACAAAAACTTAAAGTTATTGATTAGAAATTTGAAAACAGTAATAGTTTTGTAGTGAATTAAAACAAATATAAGTCATAAATAAAGGATATTAAGACAAAAGCAAGGAAAAAGTGAAGTGAGCTTTAAGGTTATTAAAACACAAATGGAGCCTGAAAATTTACAAAAGTAATCATGTTAAAATCGTTTCAAATAATATTTGTTTTCAGGAAAAATTAAAAGAAATAAATAAAAATAATCATTTAAGGAGGTCCATAACAATAAGTGATTAAGAAAAACACCAAGATGGAAATAAATAGAAACAGAAAGCAGCGGTGATAAAAATACAAAAAGAATAAGAGATACTGAAGAAGATCACCCATTAAATAAACATAAAATGAAGAATTATTCATCATAAGAGGAATAATAGATAAAAATGAATACCGAATGAAACACGTTAGGGATAAACAAAGAGAAAATATACAGCAAATTGAAAAATTATGAAGAAAAATCAGATTTAAAAAGCAAAATTGAAAGAAACCAACGACACATCAGAACAATTAGAAAGAAATTTAAAGAAAAAGAAGATAATCATCAAGAAAATTCCCATACCATCAAAAGACAACAATAAACTTGAAGAATAAATGAAAAAGTTTAGTTAAAGGTAATTAAGGTGAAAATAAACAATGCAGGAAAGATGGAAAACAAGATATGTTATATAAAGACCTATAAAATATTATTAGAGATAAAGCAAAAGAAGAAAGAAATAATGGACAGCAAGTAAAAGTCTGATACATGAAGGAAAGTTTTGGAAATGGAAACAAATTAGTTGGGGAGCTAAACCACCAAAAGAAAACTAATAATTACAGGTAAAACATTGGAAGGGTGATGACTGAAGAAACAGGAGACAGATAAGGAGCTCAAGTAAAAGAAAAATAAAAAGAATAAAATGCTTAGAAAGGAAAAAACAAATTTCACAAAAAGCAGAAGGTAAATTAAAGGACAAGAAAAGTGATGGAAATGAAAATAAAAAGGAAGTAAAAAAAGGGAGAACCCTACTAACATGGAATGTAAAAACCGTAACAGGTAAAGAAAAGAAACTAATGGAAGAAAAAAAGGGACAGGTACAGATTATTTGGGATTAACAGAAACGAAGAAGAAAGAAAGTACAATTAAGTAAAGGACACTGGAGGATACAGTCGCGAGGGACAAAAGGAGAACCTGCCAGAGCGTAAGTCGCCCTTATAGTAAAAGGTGAAAATATGAAGTATATATCGAGAAAGGAACATAAAAGAAAGAGAAAATGGAGAACTATTAAAGGTTATAGCATACGGACCAACTGAAGATGAGAAAACAGAAATAAAAGAGAAATTCTTTGAAGAGTAACTAGAGGTAATGGACTTATCATCTTACATCTGAAAGGTTCGTATATTGCTAACTATAAGTTCTATTATTTATTAATAAAATTTTCATTTCAAATGATTCTAGTGAGTATTTGAAAGAAAAATATGATCGAACTCCTTTAACGAAGTGTGTACAGACTTACAGTTCTTTTAGTACTGTTCAACATCTCTGGTGCTATCCATCCGTCAGTCCCAGTGACTCCAGACCGTCTAGAAAATGAAACTCTTCCTACTTGTAATTTTTTACAAAGACCAAAATCAGATATCATCACTTTTACTTGTCCTTTATTATCTGGTACAGATAGTAATACATTTCTAGGTTTAATATCTCGATGAACTAAAAAAAAATTTATATCTTTGCCATTCCAATTTACACTCCCCAACACAATTAAGGTACATTACAAGTATAAAGATAGTTTGTGATAATATATAATTTATAGAGCATGAAGAAAATCCTATAGACAAAAAAAATCAAATAAGACCAAGTCGGGACTGTAGGAGTGTAACTAATGTACATCAGAAACGATTTTTGTGATTTCAAGCGTTAAATCAAACATTTTTTGACTACTTTGCTCAATCATAGAGATATCGAGACCTGTAGGGGAAAGTCGCGTAACGTCAAACGCCATCTAGTGCCGAACCTCGTTGTATTATTCCGAAAGCGAACGATTCAATGACAAGTGAAAGGAAGTGTGGAGACATAGTGGATAAGAACAAAAGCTCCGTCTCGAATAACTGACTACGATATTGTCGGTTTTGTTGCTAAAGCTTCCAGAGAAGTTGTTCGACTTCAAATTGCGGCCATTGTTGACCAATATTCCATTCCATCGACGAAATAATCATCAGCAGCCTCAAGCAATCGATCAACTTCGATCCAGATGTTAGTAACTCCATGGGGCAAGATTCTATCGATAAAATAAAAGTTAGGTATCGACTAATCGCGATGCGGCGCGGTCCACAAACTGTCCATAAATTGTCTCCATTACCAGATGATAAAAAAAAACGTTGGACGGTAAACAAAGAAGAAATATGAAAAGAGTGGAATTTTTAACATCATAAAACTAAAGAGGAAAAGAAAAATATGGAAACTAACTTGAAAACTGCATTAGAAGAGGAAGGAAAACATACCAAAGGTGGAAAAACAAGCCAAAGGAATAAAAACCGAAAGCAAAGGAAATGATAATGCCATTAACCGAATCATTGCAATCAGAAAAAACTAATTCATAGTGGACGGTCGAAGGGCCATTGAGCACGTGGGCCCTTGGTGCCCAACTTGACGTTACCAAAGGCCGATGTCCTTTGAGAAGTCGATCGGGTGCTTTGGTCCGTATGAATGCTGCAGTTTCATACTCCCCTACACGTACCAACGGCACTCTGGATCGTCCGTGATGCCCACGGTGTCGAGATGGAGTCTTAGTCGACCGTATCCGGTTAATAATCTGATTTAGGAACAGTTGTTTGATGTGAAAAGCCCAAGGTCAAGGATGGGTTGACCCTGAGTGACCCGAAACTGAATCTTGCAGATTCTCTAGGACTTTGTGGCACTCTATCACTAGCCTAAGGCACACCTTTTCGATTTTTATGACTTGTATGACAGCTCCGATATCCGAACAGATTCAAATTACTGTGTTCCCGTGCCGTCGATTGTGTATCGCGCATCCGTATCCCCTAAACAGCAAATACCGCTTATTTCGGGGGGGAATTCCCCCGTAGAAGTCTCCAAGCTTTTCCTCCTGAAACCGTCTGTGTACCAGATCCATTATGCAGTATCAGGGCGTCACAGTTAACGGTGAAAAGCGTCATGGCATTCGCCTGGGTCCAGATTTTTGTACGGCCAGTTGATCCAGCTTGCAGTTCTTGTATACTATCCTCATGGTTTCGAATTGTATCGCTACATCCAAGATCGGGGAACCGAGTAGGACTTTTTGGGGCCGTAGGTATGTACCCTGTGATACTAAGACGCGCGAGGCGCTGTCCAATCGCCCCTTATGTGAGAAGAGGTTTTATCATTGAGGACTAAATCCAGTGGACGCGGATTGGATACAATGCTCTAGTTGCCAGAAGTATTCCAGATTGTTCAGACGCCTATCGGTGTTTGTATGTTTAAGTTTAGGTTTATTTTGATTTTAATATTAGTTAGTTGGCGATAAAAATAAATTTTTTATAAAGGATTTTTAATTTTTTCAAATAAACTTCAAGCGAGGGGATTTTCCAATAACTAAATATCGTCCTAGGTGATTCTTTGGATTGGGAATATCACTAGTTGGCAATAATGAATGCGTTCGAGTATATATTAGTGGTAATATGAGATTGAATTAACGTTGAGGTTCATACCAACATACTGATCATTACACGGGACCTTAATAATGTTCACAGGTACATTATCGCCTTATCACGACCAAAAGTCATACCTTTCGCTGCCTTTTTAGAAAAATAAATCACAATCCGAGCTTGGAAGTGAAACTAACTCACCGATATCTAACGAATGCAAATGACATAAACCAGACGTGGCTTGTCTTAAAATTTCCAGCGGACCAATTTGACATATATCGCAAGTACCCTGTATATATTCGGTTAAAGTGGCCTGACACAATTCCAGTGCTATATATCGGAACATTCTGTCTTGTTCAGTGCAATAATAACGTATAACGTTCGGATGAGCGTCGCTTTCTCTTAATAAAGCCACTTCACGGTCGGCGAACGTAAAACATTCCGGTAATAGACGCTTAACGGCCACCCTTCTGCTGTCGAATTCGCCTCTGTACACAAAAGTACCGTCACACCCTTTCCCGAGTATCTGATCGGGACTAAACGTAATTTTACCAATTTTAACCGTCCCGTTCGGTAATTCTTCGGCTAAAGCCGTCACATTGGTCACGTTACCGATACTTTGTTGATTCGATTGGGAATTTTGACGCGATTGACTTTGAAATTCGCGCACTTGAACTTGTAGATACCAAAACATGGCTATGACGCATCCCCCCATTACTATAAGAGAAATCTTCAGTTCTTTATTTTCCTGTCGATTTATCCACAATTTTAATCCCTTATATTGATTTATAAACCAATTAGGGGTCTCTGTAATAATTTCTTCTTGTCTTTCATCGATTAGTACATAGTTTAACTCTTCTTTAGTACTTTCTGTTTCTTTTATATCGGTTATTTCATCTAAATTATCCTTAAAAACTATCAATTCTTTATGAGCTGTTAGTAGTTTCTGTTCGCTATATCTTGGGACGTTATAGTGACCGGTAAAAATGATTATATGGTTCTGGAAACCGGGTAAACTTTGAAACAGTACGTTGTTGTTTATATCAGCACCTACAAATAATCTGAATAAACAAAATTTCTCAAAAATATAAAATTTTTTACCATCCGGTAAACGGTAGTTGTATCCTGGAAGTGGATATTCCGGACGGACTACATCAGGAGCGTGGGGCCCTCCTAATAAAAGCGGTCCATTATCTGTACCTATCACGGATACGTAATTCTTATCTATTAGAGACGGTAAAGCGAATAACCCGTGCATGTGTTCTCCTATATATAAAGTTGGACTGAAACAAATAATTTTGATAACCGTGTTTGAATTGTTGATTATATTCCGAACTTACTAGAGCCTCATGTGATTTGTGTTATATAGCATCCCATCTTTCGCTTCGAGGTCTAATTTAAGATGAGTTATTGTGTGATTAGCTAAAGAAGTAAATGGAACAGACATTATTCCCTCGGAATCTAACAAATAGACCCCAATTACAGGACTTCCTAAATCTCTGTCCCATAGGAAGCTTCCCATGCGTCTATTTAATGTTACTATCTGTCCAGTTGAAGCCGAAGTAAAATGTACGGAATCTAAAACAAATTATTAAAGTAAATATTATTTTTAATCACCAAAAGTATACTCACCATAGTTATTCAACTCTTCTTTAGTCATTAGTCGTGCTGTATAATCATAAAATGTTACATTCCATTTGTTATCTGTGTTTTTTTCATCTACCATTCGTAAACTAAATTGCGTCCTACCAATATAGATAAAACTTTCAGTTTCTATAGGACATGTAGGGCTATAATCATCCCATCCCATGATAAGTTGCTTTTTACCACTTTGCGGATCTAATTTGAACCAAGTGTCTTTTTTCTTTCCTGAAATATAAAACATATAAGTCGCACTATCAAAACCAGCTCCATATTTTTCTGAAATCTACTTTTTTGCATATTATAAAGAGTCCTTCACAACCTGACCAAACGATAAGTTTATTCCAACCTAAAATTAGATGATCAACTCTGTAGATAATCTGTTTCACACATTTCCCTTGGGTCCCAGATCCTTCCTAAAGCATAATACCTTACTATTGTCAAAAGTCACTCCAAAGCCCCACAAACAAGAGACAATATTTTCATAATCTACCGGAACAAAAATGAACAGAAAAGAGACTCTAATAAAGGGTTTCAATCTTTTACAAATTTCTATTAAATTTTTCAAAGATATTACTTTCCTTACAAGGAAATAAGTTGTTTCTGTGATGACTATAGGGGCTAAAATTAGAACAAGATCATAGTCAGTATGTTGGGGTTTTCGCTCTTCAATGTTAAAGAAATTCAAATAATATCAACAATAATGGACCACTCCTTTTTACAGTTAAATATTAGCAAGAAAAGATTGGAAAACAGTAGCGTATGCTCTAATTCACAAATCAGGGAAATGGTATTTCAAGTTTTCACCAACTAGTCTTTGCATATAAAACTCCCTTGAAAAACCGATTTCTTAAAATTAATTGAACAAAAAAACTTAATAGAAGCATGAAAAATCGTGTTTTTGCATCAAAATCAACTCATTTCAATCTAATTAATGTAAATATGCCCCAGATAATGATTTCCAATCAAAATGAAAAACTAATCAACTTCTAGGTTATATCTACAATTAGAAAATTTTCAGCCTTAAAACTGTGGATGTGAGAAGTTTTTTTGTCTCTCCTGTATAATTTCCAAAAATGAGCTGGTTTTGATAGCAAATGTCTTAAATATCCTATGTACCTGTATATAGAATTCCATCTGAACTTCTACAAGGAGAAGTTGATACTAACTGTGGTATTGTGAATGGTAATTTTTTTAAAGGTTCCCTTACGTCTCCTATCAAATATAACGACCCATCTCTGGGGTCTGGTAAATAAATAGGCACAATGGCATTAGACACATTTATTGGTACTTGAACTATTGGTTCTAAAACGATTTATTAGTAAAAGCATATTATTACGATATTTATAAATACGTACTCTCTTTTACTTTCCATTTAACTTTTCCAGTTTGTTGTTCAACAGCCGTCAAAGTACCGTCCAAAGTGGAAAATAATAACACTCGATCGTCTTTATCCTTTACTATTTCTAAACTCGAAAATTTTCGTTTCTGTAAAGGACAAATGTTAATTCATCGCTATCCTATTTCACTTCTTTAAATACTAACATTAATATTTTCTCCTAAACATAAAGATAAAAATAAAAATACGTAGATAATCTGGGTCGGCATATCTAGGTATAAAAAATAGGTTTAATACTTAAAAAATGGTATATTTGCAACGTCTATTATTTCACACCATATTTAAACCTTTATAGCTATAATAAAATTGAAATTTTTGTCTACATTATTTGACAATCAACATTTATTTGACAATAATCGTCCCGTTATAAATTTCTTCTTTTTTATAAATTGTCAATTCATAATCACTTTAATTATTTATGACCTATTGTACTAAAATTTTATAATTAGAAACTTATTTTCATTATAAAAATACGAAATTATCATTTACAATGAATTTAATATTTTAATAATAATATTATTTGATAAAAAATGGTGTATGTAAGTTACGAACACTTTAGATTAGTATCGTTAGATGGCGACACGAACTGGTATATCGACTTTAAAATGCACTTTTTTCATTTTGTGTTAACCAAATAGTGACAATTACCGACTTCAAATAGTGTGGGATCTTAGTTTTAAAAATTTCGGTATTTAATACAAAAATATGAGCAGTATTTTGAAACTTCAAGCATCGTGCTTGAAAAACGTAATAACTTCTTCCTCTACAAAGGTACGTAATTAGTATTAAACTGTTATTACATAACGCCTGCATAGGTATAATTAATAACAAACTGTTATCCTTTTAATTTTTACATATTAAATATTAGTGACGCAATAAGAAAATTCCTCTTAATAAAGGACCATATGCATATATTTTTAAACACGTGTAATACATAATGAGTTGATATTAATTATAATATATTTTAAAATGCCTCTTCAAAATCGATTTTTATAATTTATTGTAATACTTTGAAGAAAGGAATAATTGGTTCAAATGTTTCGACAATTTCTTTGTTTTTAGGTTATTATATCTGAATTCGCATTTTATATAAACTACTCAAATATGTATGATATGTTTAATTATTGTATAATGTTTTTCTAAAAAATAAAGTATACAACGTATAAATTCTAGCTGAATTCATTGGTAAGACCTTTGGTTGCATCCAGAGATCTTCATATACAAGTAGATAGAAAAAATGCTTCTACAACTGACAATGTATCTAAAGTATATCCAATAATTGATCACACATATGATGCGGTCGTTGTTGGAGCAGGAGGTGCAGGTCTTAGGGCCGCTTATGGCCTTGTACAAGAAGGTTTTAAAACAGCTGTTGTCACAAAATTGTTCCCAACAAGATCTCACACAGTGGCGGCACAAGGTGGGATAAATGCCGCTCTCGGTTTGTTAATTTATCATTTTATCAATATGAAATTATCATTAATCTTATTATTCAGGTAACATGGAGGAAGATAATTGGCAATGGCACATGTATGATACTGTAAAAGGTTCAGATTGGTTGGGAGACCAAGATGCTATTCATTACATGACTCGAGAAGCCCCAAAGGCTGTTATAGAATTAGAGAATGCCGGTATGCCATTTTCTAGAACACAAGAGGGGAAAATTTATCAAAGAGCCTTTGGAGGACAGTCTTTGAAATTCGGGAAAGGAGGTCAAGCTCACAGGTTAGTGAATATCATAAAATTGATTTAGAATTATATATTTAGATGTGAAAACTCATTTAATATATTGAATTGATTGAATTATTCATTTATTTACTTATTTTGAGAAAGTTTGTGCTAGATATTGGGAAAAAAGTTTTTATAAAATAATAGTATTTAATATAATACATGTAAATTTGATACAATTTTTACTTCTATAGTTGTTAATTAACAATTTAAAATGCATAATATAATTATTAGTTTGGTAATTAGGTTGATTATAATGATTTTATATCATAATAATTAGAAATTTAAAAAAAATTTGTAACACTAGAAGAAGATGGAAGTTCAAAGAAATAACATATGGAGAAGCCATACCCTACCCAAAAGGTAGACAGAAGAAATAAGGAAAATGTTTAAGCAGAAAAAGACAACATGAAATAATTATATTGAAAATATAAGGGAAGAAAATAAGGAGGCATACAAAACCATAAGAAACAAAGTTAAGAAAGAAATTAAAGAAGCAAAGAAGGAAACATGAGAACAATTTGGAGAAGTGGATAAATGGAGAAGACAATAACAGAAGTATTTGGAACAAAATCAAAGCAATATGAGGAAGAAAAAGAAAGAAAATAAGAAGAATAAGAAATAAAAGTAAACACAAAGATTTATTAGATACATGGAAGGAATTTTTTGAAGAAAAATTCAACGGCAGAGGTAGAAACTTGAGTAGAGAAGGAGAATTTAAGGATGAAGGTGAATTATACAACAATAGGACAAGAGAAGAAATCATGAAGGAGGAAGTGATAGTGAACAAAGCAAGAATATAAAAAAGAAAACAAACTATGGATAATTTGGAGCTCAATAGAAAGGAAAAAGAATTACATATTACATTCATCGATCTGAAAGCTGCATTTGACTTGATAGAAAGAAAAATGGTAGGGGATAGTATGAGATGGATATACAGATCTAACAAAAGGAATATATGAAAACGTAACAGAAAAAAATAGACAGATAGATAAAGAGTGGAATAGCAGGGAAAACGAGGATGGATAGGATAAAAAATGAACTAGTTTTGGAGAAGCTCAAACGGGAACCAATAGGAAACAAAATATTTAAAAGATGTTTAAACTGGTTTGGACACCACAACATTTAATAAGAAAACTGACAAAAACAAAAAGATATGAGAAAAGAAGAAAAATTTGGCTACAACAAGTAGCACATGATAGAGAAAACAATATTATGAATGAGATAGCAAGGGAAAGGAAAGTGTGGAAAAATTTGGTTGAAAAGAAAATTAAAATCCCAATATTCTGAGGCTCGAAGAGTTCTAAAAAAGAAGAAGAAATTGGTTTAAACAAGGATTAATTATGCAATTATTTCTGATATCAATTTAATCCAAGTGGTTGCAGTATAAAACCATTAATTCAGTTAATTGCACATTTAAAAAAAATCAGTCTTAAATTAACTTTAATCTTTTCGGTTCACAGAGTTTGTGATAAAAATTTCCAAAATAATTTTGTTTTGATGATTTTTTTTTTACTAAAATTATCATTTTTATTAGCGTTTACACAATTATACAAGGGTTATTAAAAAATTAATTCAACATTTCATGCCATTATATCTATTACTTCATTTGTACATCTCCAAAGAACTTTTTTTTCCTATTTTCTTTTTATTTTATGTATGAGCCCCGTTTTAGTGATATTTTTGCGTTGAATACCATCTAAGTATGTGATTTCTTTTTTTTACTGAAGGTGCTGTTGTGTAGCCGATAGAACTGGTCATAGTTTACTACACACTTTATATGGTCAAAGTTTACGATTCGACTGTAACTATTTTGTGGAATATTTCGCTTTAGATTTGATAATGGAAGATGGAGAATGTCGAGGTATTACCGCTTTGTGTCTAGAAGACGGTTCCCTACACAGGTTTAAAGCTAAAAATACTGTAAGCGAATATATTTATCATGATAGCAAACCCTCTTTTTTTGTATTTTTATTTTTAGATTTTAGCTACAGGTGGATATGGCCGTGCTTACTTTTCTTGTACTTCAGCTCATACTTGTACGGGAGATGGTAATGCTATGGTAGCTAGAGCAGGTTTACCTTCACAAGATCTCGAATTTGTCCAGGTAAAATCAATATAAACCCCTATTTATGGAAATTAATTTTAAATATATGGTTTCCGTAGTTTCATCCTACCGGTATTTATGGGGCTGGTTGTCTCATGACAGAAGGTTGTAGGGGTGAAGGTGGTTATCTTATAAATTCACAAGGAGAACGTTTTATGGAACGCTATGCACCAGTAGCCAAAGATTTGGCTTCGAGAGATGTCGTTTCTAGAAGTATGACAATAGAAATCCGGGAAGGTAATTATTTATTTTATTAATTTAGTTTTTATATTAAAAATATTGTTTATAGGTCGCGGTTGTGGTCCTGAAAAAGATCACGTTTACCTTCAGTTACACCATTTACCGGCCGAACAATTAGCTCAAAGGTTACCTGGTATATCTGAAACCGCCATGATCTTTGCTGGCGTTGATGTGACAAGAGAACCAATTCCTGTATTACCAACGGTACATTATAACATGGGAGGTATTCCTACTAACTACAAGGGTCAGGTAAATAAAATTTCATAATTTTTATTAGTCACATCAATTTAATTTTTTTAAGGTGCTCACAACTGTAAACGGTGAAGATAAAATCGTTTCTGGACTTTACGCTTGCGGAGAAGCGGCTTCTTCATCTGTACACGGTGCTAATAGACTTGGTGCCAACTCCTTGTTAGATTTGGTAGTATTCGGAAGAGCTTGTGCTCTCACCATAGCCCAGGAAAACAAACCCGGTGAAAGTATTGGTAACATCAAAGAGGTACAATAATCATATCATTTTCTTTACGATCAAATTAATTTTTATTTATTGCAGAACGCAGGTGAAGCATCAGTTGCTAATTTAGATTGGTGTAGATTCGCCAACGGAGGTATTAGTACTGCGGATTTACGATTACAGATGCAGAAAACTATGCAGACACACGCCGCAGTCTTCAGAACCGAGGAATCCCTTCAAGAAGGCGTACAGAAAATGATCGGTTTATACGGAAAGTTAAAAGACCTCAAAGTATCAGACAACAGTTTAATTTGGAACTCAGGTTAGTTGAATAAATTTAGTTTTTTAATAAAAAAATTGTATATTATTTATTTTAGATTTGGTTGAAACATTGGAATTGCAAAATTTGATGTTAAACGCTATGCAGACAATCGTAGCTGCTGAAAATAGAAAGGAATCCAGAGGGGCCCATGCTAGAGAAGACTACAAAGTACGTATCGATGAATACGATTACACCAAACCTTTGGAAACACAACAGAAGGTATTTATATTTCAATAATTTTGTATTTTAATGAATAGAACGTCAAATTTTTACAATTACCTGCATTAATTTGATTATTATCAACGTTCAGGTGATAGAGGCATAATTAGATGGTACCTGGAAGTTTGATATTGTAATGTTTGTTTTATTTTTATAGAAACCCATAACGGAACATTGGAGAAAACACACTTTAACCACCATCGATGAAAACAGTGGTAAAGTTAAAATCAATTACCGACCTGTTATAGATGAAACTTTAGATAAAACCGAATGCGCAACAGTACCACCAGCAATCAGATCTTATTAAACACATTTAAGTCTTTATTAATTTGTTAATCAGCAATTATTTGTAGTTGAAATTATGGAAAACCGAAATGCTGTTTCGAAAAGGTGTAGACAAATATATATGTATAGAGGTGAGATAGATTTTTAAAAATAATTAATATATAATCAGTTTTCAGTTGATAAAGTAACTGGATTTGAAAGAGGTTACACTGGTTCTAGTTTTATTGTAATTGTAGTAAATAAAAACGAACTCTATAATATCTTTGGTAGTAGATTCAAAATAATTGTAGAGGAGCCATAATTTATTTTTTTTGTATAAAAAAATAATCTATTAATTTACTTTTGGCAAAAAGTTTTTCTTGGTTTAAATCCCAAAAAATCGGCCATTATCTGATGAAAAAATAACTACACTTATAAAAACTTACCAGTTTTTAGTTCTATTATATTCTGAGTACAAAACTGTATCACAGTTGAAATGAAATTTCAAAACGCTTTCATTTCTTCTAAAACAAGTATTTTTTGCATAAACTCAAATGTATTTCAGAGTTTAGACCATTTTTTAGAAAAAAAAAACTTCAATCGAAAGTGTTTATCATATCTCCATACAGTCTTCAAATACATTCTCAAAAATATTTTCTATTTTCTCTTAAATCCAAATAAGTTTCGACTTTTGCCTTATTTTGACACCTTCCAATGCTGAATTATATATCAGAGTCTGCTTACAACCCAAAAAAATGTGAAAAAAACCAGCAGATTTTTTGTGTACCTGATCTTCAAGTACATTCTTTCAATAATCAGTAAGTTAGCCATTTTATATAGTACAAACAATTGGTTCTGTTGTAGATATTCTTTCTGTTGAATTCCATAATTTCAATTTTTCTAATTACTTTGTCCAAGGTACTTCTTTTAAATGGAGGCTTGTACTTAAAAATAAACGACACAATTATTTAAAAATAAATAAAGTATTTTCTTCGTGTGATATATTTGCCTTATATTCGATTATTTATTTATTTTTATTAAAACCAGCAACTTTAAAGGAATCTATCGGAAATTAAAGTTGGAATTTAATTTAAATTCTTTCTAAATATTTCGAATTTAACAGGGTAAATACTGATAAATAATCACAATTTAATTTTATTTAATGTAATTTAAAATCAAATAAAAATACAATTTAATATAAAAAAATATTTTTTTTAAATTTGAAACAGTAGTTTAAATAATTGAATATTGTTCTCGTGATTCTATTTGAGTTGGTTGCAATATAAAAAAATTCAAGTATTTTTTAATATAAGATGAAAAAAATATGTTAGTGTCTAAAATAAATGTAAATATATTGTTTTCGAAAACACTGTTAGTTTCATTCGAAACCTATTTTTGGATGCTTCGTACCAAAAGTTAGGAAATGGCTGCAATAACTTTCCAGTTTTCTATCTGAAGAGCTGAGAACAAATGCTTACTGCGATATTTCTTCTGCCAAACTACTCTGCACTGAATCAACCCATGGATCCACATATCATTTACTTTGTGAAGATTTTAAAAAACCTACTTTGAAAAACATATCAAAATAACAATCAATCAAAGACAATGTTGAAAGAATTTAATACGAAACTTGGATTTTGCTGTTTATCAATCTTGGAAAGTTACCTTCACCAACTATTACATTGATAAAGAGAATATTTTCCATGATATGTCTAACAAAGAAATTATAAAAGTGATTGATAGTTATACAACAATAGATTAGGAAAATTAATTAATTACTATTTAAATAACGCCTTTGAGCTGGCATTGCAATATGCTGAAGAGAATGGTGTATCCCACTTCAAACTTCTACTAATGGATAAAGTTTAAGTTTTAATCTCAAGTTTCAACAATGTTTAACAGAAAACAAATTCATTTTTTCATACCTCTTAAAATATTTTTTGTAAATTCTAAAGCATTAATGACAATTCCATAATAAAAATTAAGCTATTTGCTTCACTAAACTTCACATAAATAAGTTTGATTTGTACTTCTGAGTTCATGTATATAACATTTAGAATATTATTGGATCTGTACTTTGTCTGATTACAAGGTACTATTTTCTAGAAAAATTCTAACTATAGGGAGGACGCTATAATACAACAAAATGTTTATTGGATTACCTGGGGTCCACCATATACTGTTTCTGTTTTATTGGAACCCTATTTTTCACACTAAAATTAAAGAAGTTAAAAAACATCCTGAAAGTTGTATCCATCCTAAATGATCAAAAAATAAATAGAAAAAACACTTTTATATATATTTCATATATATTTACATATTACTTATACACTACCCTCAATTAGTTAACCCATTAATAAACTCTTCCAAATCTGCATCATAAGTTGTATTTTCAATCTTGCCCACACTAGTCTCAAATTTTTTCGTATCTAAATTATTATAAACATTTTCTCTGGAATAATTCAAATTGGTAAGTGTCTCAGATACTAATTCGTCTATATCTAAATCGTTATCAACATCGGTGATATTTCCATGAGGAGAATTTGAGTTAGATACCGTTGAAATGGTGGAATATTTCGATATTTTTTGTAAATTTTCCAAGTTTCGTTTGACTATGTAACATTGGTTATTAATGGGATATGAACATGTTAAATCTGTACATAAATAAACCGCCTCGGTTAAATTTATTTGTTTTAATTTTAGACGTCTGTTACATAGAGGACATGTCATTTTATCCTACAACAAAGAAAATGTTTTACTCAGTATAATAAATGAATAGTTTTATTCATACAATCATATTAACTACACTAACACCGCTTATGTATAAGATTACTAAAAACTAACCTAATTCTTCTTTTTTATTGAGATATTTATCTATTATACGATGGTTATTTGACATTTTATTTTATCAATTGAGAAAATAGGTAGGGTATAATTGTGTAATAAAATAAAATAAGAGGTGAAGATAGGAAAATTATGTATTACAAGTTTATTTATACATTTAATAATTCTTCTACATCTATTAAATGTAACCAGTTACTAATATGACTCTTCTTTTTCATCCAAATATTAGTTGGTGATTACACCTACGTACATGTCAACATTTTGAACATCTTTTTAGTTCAAATCATTTTGTTTTAGTGAAATGTTTATTTTTGCAAGAAAACACAATCGTAAGTTTTAATATTATATTTAAATTAGGTTATTAATATCATGGCAAGTCTAGTAGAAAAATCATGAACATTTTATTCACAGACTATAATATTTGAAATTTTCAGTAGATTACAAATATTGACTTAGTTTTCAAATAACTAATTTCTTGTTTTTACCTTTTGTATAATGAAAGTCTTAACTTTGTTTGGATAGATCCACAAAGCAATTTGAAGTTTGACAGTATTTGCAACGAATTAACCCCTTTATTAATTACGTTTTGGCTTGGAACAAACTTAATGTATTGAAATACAGATTGTTTAAAAAAATTTATTTAAATCAGCTGTACACTTTAATTATGAAGAATAAATATACAAATTACATTTTAAATAATGACACGTAAGAAAACTAAGAACTAATTCATTAAAAGCGTGGCCACACGTATCTTTCAATCCAGTCTAAGTACTTTGATACTCTTGTATAAACACCAGGAACACTTCCTCCACATGCGGAACCATACGACACTATACCAACAATTGAGTAAACATCTCCATCTTTTATTTGCAATGGACCACCAGAATCACCCTAACATAAACAAAAAAGTGGTTTTTTATACGAGATAATAAAACATTAATGTGAAAATAGTTAAGAATTTACTTCTTCTTTTTTACTTACCCCGCAGGCGTCGCTTGTATTTCCCCAGGCACAAATTTGACTAGAATCAATTGTTTTACTTCCTAGTGATCTAGAGAAAATGGTATTATTACATTCTGGCACGGAAACGGGAACTAATTTCGCCACTTGTAAGATGTTGCTTCTATTATCATCTTCAACTAAAATTTGTTATTAATTTCATATTTACCATCACAGTTATCAAAAACTGTTATTATAAAAGCAGTGTAACCTCATCAATCTATAAGTTATGAATAAGAAGTCTTTTCAAAGTTTTGTGATGTCATACCGTCGCCATCTTGAATATTATTTAAAATGAAATTGTAAATAGAAAAGTATTTTGAAAATACCACTCGTATATTAATTTTATTATTGATACATTCATTTTTTCTATTGACATTTTTTTACTGTAAATAAATATTTTGATGTCCTATTTGGAATTTTGATAAATAAAAACGCACAAATATGACACAATTGCGCATTAACCCAGAACGTGTCTTGATATTTGGCGGTAATAAATTGATCTTGATATGTATTAAATACGATACATTGTTGCCAGACTTTTTTAAAATTACTTACAAAATGATGTTTTTCCCCATCCAGTCACCAGAAGCCCCAGTGGATCAGTCTCGTTAGTATATAAACAAGCCGGTTTGATACGATTTGAAAAAGTAACTTCTTTTGCTAATTCTACCAGACCTATATCACCAACTTTTAATAAAGGATTATAATCTTCATGCATTCTAATATTACGAATGTCTATATCGACGTGATTAGTGTCGTTGAGTTTTGTCACACCCAGACGGGCTTTCGTCGGTTTGACAGCCTTGTCGAGGCAGTGGGCCGCTGTGAGAAGAAATTTTGATGATATTAAAGAGGCGCCGCAATTCCACCCTATCTCCCCAGGGTTATTAGCGTCTTCGAAACCTAGAGCTACCTGAATTTAAATATATACAGGGTGATTAGTTAAAAAAGACATAAAATCTGTGTATATAACTAAGATATTTAACCTCAAATTTGAACTTAACCTCAAATTTTAACAAAAACGTTTTTCTTTAAATATGATTTCATATTTATATGTTTCTTACCATATGAGGATATTCTTTTTCTTTGGCATCTTCGCCATCTGTTATGTGAAATATGATATTTGCTTTTAAAGACACTCTTACGTTATCACAAGCTGAAATTGACAAAAAAACATACACTGGAAAAAATGTTGCATACGCGTACATGCTAATAGTAATCAAATCGAGAACTTCAGAGGCATGTACGTTATACTGATGAGGTCTTTGGACATCGAAACCGTTCTTAACATTAAACAAACCTAATATATTTTTTTTACCTTGTTCGGCTTTCCTCTTATTAGATTGTCGTCTATCTTCCGTTAGAGTGGTGGTTGTTTCTTCGGAATCGTCATTTCCTCCATTCGTTATAGACTCTATTTTTGAGTTGCCTCTTATTTCCGAGCCCGGGCAGCAAACTATTTCGTCAGAATTATCCCATAAACACCTCTTTAAATTATGTTTGTGTAATTTTCTCAATGAATTTAAAGCAACGGGACATTTTGATACGCTTTTGCATATACCGCGAGTGTTGCCTGCGCGACATTCGTCTCCAACTAGAAAAAATGAAAATAAACGTATAAGAGACCATACATAAATTACGTCACACGAATTTTAGGACTTTTGAACTCCTTCCCCCGCCCTTGTCACATGTAAACAGTAGGAATATATTGACGTCACTGCGCCGGCGCATGTGGTAGCACTTGTCAATGGTCTCGCTTACAACCGAACAGTAAAAAATCAAGCGAGGAATCGTCGACAACTTAAACTATTTAAAACTCCCATTCAAAATATAGTGAGCGAGAATTATCAATAAATGTAGATGAAGTTCGTAAATTTCCCTCTCTAATAATATGTGACGTAATATATGGATGACCCCTAATACATTCTATAATGTTGATCAGTTAGTAAGCAACCAACATTACATTTGTGGATTAGGATGGCAACATCGCAAATACGTAATGAATTATTATATGCTGAAGAACGTAAATTTTTACTAAGACTCAAGACAGACAGTATTATAATACAGACACCAGGTATAATTATTGGGATTTCTGTGTCAATATGTCATCCGTGATTGATATAAAACAAAAATACTGTATAGATATGTCGCGCTAAAATTGACCTTCAGGTCAAATTTACAGATAAGTATGAAACAAATAAAAATATATATATCAACATCAAAAAATTATTGAAATAAGTTTCATGGTAACTAATACTAAGCTCAGATAAAATTTGAATTTAATTCCAAAATTAAAAAAGCGAAATTGTTAACCTTAAAAATGTAATGTTTCGAATTAGTTTTAAATCTGATAAAATCTGCTGTGTCTGCTAACCAAAACTGATCGAGACAATCACGTCGATACATTCAAAATAAAAAATTATCGAACACGATGTCTTTATGGAGCTTTTTGAATTCTTAAACCGTTTCATTATGTTAATAAAAAAAAAAAAAAATAAGTGTCAATGCACTACTTGAAATAAATGACTAATTTGGTTATTGTAGTTTCCGAGGACTAATCTTTTGATTTTCAAGAGGCACAGTTGACTTAAAACCAGTTTTGGTTAATAAACAAGCCACCAATTGCTTCTGTAATCTTCGTCGAGTTTTGTTTACATTAAAACTGTTCATAGGGAGTCATATCAAAGCAAAAACAAGAGATAATTAGAACGAAATTTGCTAAGAAACAATTTTAGTCACAACCACTTTTGTTTGCCATTATATGAATATAAATAAGACACGATCGTCATAATATGCATCTATAATAATGTTATTAGTATTTAATTATATAATTCTATGCTGGAAAATAACCATTTTTCTCAAATTCTCAAGGAGGTTAAAAAAAAATCTATTATATTATGTATTAACGCACCACCTTGTATAATAAAGACTTTCGATGATGAGTAAATATATAATTAATGTGAAATATTTCAATTTTAACCAACAACGCGATTTAATTTTCCCAAAAATTTATTTTTAATCGTTTATAAGATAACCTTACAGCAACCTCACTAACAATATTTTTTTCGTTCACGGTATAACTTCCTCTAAAATATAAACACCTACCGTCATAGTTGTCGTATTCTTCGAAAGCTAGACAGGATACGTAGATAACTGTTCCTACACAAAACGCTAACAAAATGTGTTTTTCCATCACTAATTTCAAATTAAAAAAATTTCATGTTCATTGTCAAGATCGACTTGATGTGGATTCACAACCGACTGACATTCGTTCCGCTGTTGGCTGTTAACTTGTTTCTGGATAGTCGGTAACAAAAGTTGTATGGCAAGATTCGGTTTTAAATAAACTTATAATTGCGCATACTCATTAACAACGTGATTAATCGTTTATTAGGAAATCCAAAATTCGAAGAACCAGTTAGGGTCGAGATGAACGTTTTTCGGCGTCTGAACAAAAACTAAATATATTTTTTTTTTTTTGTATATTAAGCATAAGTGCTCAATTGTATAACATACATTCGTTAAAATCATTTTTTTTTATTTGTTTTGGATTTGACGTATCGTTTCTGCACTCTTTCTTTTCTAATGTAAAAAATTTTTTTTTTATCACTTTTCTGAATGTTTTGAGTAGAAAATATTGAAATTTACTATATATATATTTCGAAATATCATCAATACGGATAAAAATTTGTGATTTAAAAATCGAAAAGTAAGTTGGCAATTATTTAAATTAAATACATTTTGACCCTCGTATAATTTCTTGAACAACTTTAATGGAAAACACGAAAATCTATACTCCTTTAATTTTTTTAATCACCCTCAATGTAAATAAGAGTATTATAATATATGGTTGATTCATCTTGGGTAACTGGTTACTATTTTAGTCCATTCTCATACCTCTTTGACTACCGTACATTCGAAATTACTTAATATGTTCAAACTTCATCCATATTTATCTTTTCTCCCCACTTCCAAGTTATTACAATTTTATGTATATTTGGTTGCCTATTTTAGTTTATTCCCACCAGAGATATAGAGGGGAGAATTAGCACAGACAAATTTAGAAGGACGCGGAAAAGCCTCCATTTTAGTGTTAGCATAAGTTACAACGTTGTCAAATGTCTCTCATTAAATTATATACAAAACGATCATATTTTCACAAAAATTATGTTAGTTAAAATAGGCATATCATCCCAAAAAGGGATTATTGTCTTAAAGTAGTACTAAAATCAATTGTACCAATATTTGAGGTTTATAATTATAGATTGAAATGGTGATTATGCGTCAACTGGCAACGCTGTTGTACTTGTTGTTACAAATGATTCGGTGAAGAGTTTTTTTTTAATTGTGTAATAATTATTTTCGTAAAAATCTACCACCACTAAATTGCATTTATACTAGTAATTTTACAGGGATTAAAGTTAAAATGTCGACTACTACGGAAAGATTTGTTTCTAACAAAGTTTTTTGTTGTACGACCTCAAAGACCTGCACATGTACGCAAGTTCACTTATTTTCACTATTTTAAAGAGTTGCTTATTTTAATAGTGTTATTACGTTTTTCAAAATATGATAATTTTTTAAATATAAAGGCTATAAATTACCGTAGTTTCAAATTTGCCGCCGAAGGTAAGTTACGTCATTAGTACATTCACGCAAGTATATCCACAATTGTTCAATTGGCAGTTTCATGTATATGTATATTTGGTTGCCTATTGTAGCACAGTTTCTTTGTTTTTTCTTTTTATTTTTACTTAACCCCTTCAGCTTATACATTCATATATATATTTTAAAAAATCCTAGTCCCTACAGGTTTCTGGTTTAGTTTTTTTCCAAAAATTTCAAGCCCATCTCTAATATCGTCACTTCCTGTTTCTATTTGATTTATATATTCATTTAGTTGCCTTTTGTTATCTCTAATCTCAGTAATGTTCTATAACTGATACGTTATGTTGTTTCCTAATTCCAATTTTTATATCGTTTCAACATTTTCAATTCAAACTTCGTCCATATTTGTCTCTTCTCATACTTCCGGGTTATTCCAATTCCAATGTATATTTGGTTGCCTATACTATTTCTTTGACATTTTCCTTCATATGTATATTTGATTGCCTAATTTAATATCTTTTTATTTTGTGGTAAGGATTTGAAATTTGAAAACGACTTTATTATAAAACATAAAAATTTTATTAGATAATATGAACAATTATTTGAGTATTTACATTAAAAAGTTTAAATAAATATAAAAATAATGCAACAAATAATAATATATGAGTAATTAACAATTTTAAACTAGATGGTTCATATATTATTGTACTTTTTATAATAGTTTTAACAATAACACTAGCCTTAAGTTTTTTATCTAAATATGCAGATAAAACTAAGACAAATATGATAATAACATCTCGATAATATGAAGTTTTAGGTTAAGTTTACAATTTTGACATTTGCAGCATCTACACAAAATTTAGATTTGTCAAGTATAAGTAAAATCGTTTCTCGTGTAACGGGGAATATAAAATTATTTACGTTGGTATCTATGCAGCATCAATATTCGGTGTTGTCAGATTTTTATTCTCAAAATCAAACAATTAGAAATATTCTTGTTTAGGTTAGACTTTCAGAAATCGTTTCGATAAAGTAAAAAAAAAAGAAGAAGTACAACACTTTGAATGCTTTTCTCGTATTTTTTTCCTCAATATTTATCCTATTCCCATTGTTTTAGTTCTTTTTAGTTTCCAGTTTGGTATCTAGGACTTCTAGAAGTCACTCTAAATTCCACTGGCATATCGTAACATTTACAAACGCAACACGATGGAAATTTAAACCAATCAGAAAAAATCCCGCGACACTCATTGCTAGGATCGTAAGCCAAAAGTCTGTGTAACCGGTATTGTTGTTCACACCTACAACCGTCCCTGCAATACATTTGTCTATGTTCGTACGTACATTTTTCCCAGTGTACGTATTGTTCGAAAGGGTACATGTTTAGGAGGGCCAAAACTTCGCCTCGAGTATTATTCGCCCAAAAGGGAGCTACTACTTCTTCCCTGACAGGACAAGCGTTCCTAAAAAAGCGATAAGTTTGACAGAACTTAATTTCTAAAAATTTTGTAACGTGTATTTTTATTTTGACGACTAGATTAAATCACCAATCTTAAAGGTATGTTTTTGATAAACATATTTTATAACCACTAAATGTAATATCAGAAAGAATTTCTTATAAAATATTATATTTCCAAACATTTCTGAGGAAGTGTTACACTAGGCAACACAGCATTGTAGTCCAATTAATTTTTTGGCTATTGGTATAGTGGATCTGGATCACGTGAATTCAGTTTGGTTTAAGTTGCCGCCATGTGCAATCGTTTATCACGCCATTAAGTTATAAAAATGCATTTTCAAGTAAAAAGTGATGTTAGAAAATAAAGTACATCGTAAGTAAATATAAAAAGTGTGTTTATTAGTGTGAAAAAGTTATTAGGACATTAGCAATTGCAGTAATGAGTGAGATGTGTCGTAAAAATAAAAACAAAGTGGTGAACGTTCTGGATTCGTCCATTTTTAAAGTAAGATCCAACATGATTTTCGCAAATTTACAATAATAAAATTCACCTAATTTGTTTATCTAATTGCAAACTTCTATAATACAACTATAATATCATATAATTATTGTTTGAATTCATTTTTTTTTTATTTACTCTCTAGCAACTAATCATGACAAGCCAATTCAGTTGAAATTTCGATTGCATTAGTAAATATCTAGTAGTACTAATATAGATCATTATATTTGGGTTAATTATTCTTTTTAATTATAAAAAAGTGAAGAATTTTCATTCGAACTATATAATATTCTTTCCTAAAAATAATTCTTATCATCGATAGTTCAAGTCACAGCGTTGCCATGTTTTATGATATTTCAATGTAAATAATTGTTTTTATCGAAAAATATTTTTCAAATGAAATCTTTTTTTAGAATAAATACTAGAAGATTTGTTAAAAAAAAAAACTTACACTCCTTTCATATTATAGTTGACATGTACTTTTTTTTTCGAATCTTCGTTATCTAAATCTTGAAACAACATAGTTTCTGCCATCTTTTCCTTTTCTTCGGATTTTTCCCCTGCAGTAACTTCTTCGGTGGTACCAGTAGTAGTAGTAACGGTACTATCTTCTCTAGTTTCATTCATCATGTACGTAGTAGATTCGAAAGTTGATTCAGTGGTGGTAGTAACGTCAGGATTATCCGAATAATTTTCCGTAGTTGTGAAATCTTCGGTTTTTTTCGATGGAGTACTTTTCGTGGTTCGATCGGTCGATTGTCGAAAGTGCGGCGCCGTTTTCAAACCGGCCAATTTGATCGATATGATTGGTTCTTCCGAGTATATAAATTTCGTGTTAAGTACGTCATCGTTTGATAGATCGTCTCGAAGGAACCTGGCCTCGCTCTCTACCTCGTTATATTCATTTTCTACCCCTTCAAAATTATATCTGGAAAGAAAATATCACCAAATCTATATCTAACAACGATCTATTATTCATTTTTTGACCAAATAAAAACAGATTTTTCGGTTTAAATTAATACTATACCTAGAATATCTCAAATTATTTTCAATTGGTGTTAAAATTTCGGGTTCGTCTTGAAATTCAGTTCTGAGAACATGCCCGTGCCTCTGATCACCGTACATCCGCCTCATGAGTCCTTGGTTATCTTTGACGAAACGTCGTACTGCTTGCCAAGGGTAGGTTTTACCCGCCGAAGTGCAATATCCTTGTTTCAATAAATCGCATGGCGGCCGAAACATTTTGCCTGATCTGTACGGTCGGCCGCAAGTCGCTTGATCCCCACCAGCGTCATACCCATATTCCAAACTTCTACGGGCGTACAACTAAAAGTACATCAATTTTTTTCACAAACTTCACTTGAAATAAAATATCGATAAACTTGAAGCTGAGTTCTAAACATGCCATTTAGAAGCAGCGTTTTTTATTACCATAGATAAATATTTATTTTCTATTGTTTATTAACGAACTAAGCAAATATATATAATGATTCGCGAATTTTTATTTTGTACCAGTCCGTTACTGTACTTTCCCAGCAAATTAACGATTTCTGTCCATTGGCCGACAAATGTCGGTCACTGGGTTAACTTTATGTTTTTATTTATTCAAGAAACACACTATTGCTTTCACCTGATCATCTTTAGACACTCAATTTTGATTTCCCTCTCGAAAAAGTAACGCTACAACACTCGTTAATATTTTAGTTAAATTTAAACTTTAATCAATAATGTTTAATGTATCAAATTTCGTATCAAACTTATTTTTATATGTAAATTCGTAAATTAATACTAAAAATTCGTTTTTATAAAAGGGAAACGTCATAAAGAAACACAATATTATAAGAAAAAAAATCAAATAAACATGGCAACGTGGCACTGCTTACAACGAATAAAATGTTACGCCCACTTATTAGACATATTTTATATGGTACAACTACTTAATACATAAATTTGGCAACATTTAATTTCATCCGTCAAATGTTTGATATGAATATGGCGGGAGAATTTTATTTCATTATTTTGATGTTTTTGCTTGGAACTAATCAAGAATGCACCTGCAGTTTTCACTTAGAGAAACTTTTATAACGACAAATTTATTCATCTACTTTATCTGGCGTCGCATAACGATTCTTTCATGGTAATCTTTTCCTGCTGAGTCATTGAATTGCTATTTACTTTCGCTACATTCCAGTACTTAGTTCGACCATTTTCTTTTTGCTCGAATCTGTTCTTTTTTTTTTTGAAAAGTATCAAAATCCGTATTAATACTGTATAACATCACAGATAATAAATTTATGGGATTAAGATCGTTTAGAGAAAGGTAAGTGAGGGTTTACGACTATGCGCTATTCTTAACCTCAAATTTATGTTGATTTTAATCGCAAAAAAGAAACTTCGTAATTTATTACTTCTGATTTAATTGTTATTAGAAACGGTAAAATAATCGTATTTTATGGAAATAGTAAGTGGGCGTATAATTTTTGCAACATTATCACAATATAAAGTAAAAAAAACCGTTACTTACAACTACGTACCAAATACAATATATAGGGTGTTGAAAAAAAAACATTATAAATAGAGAGCAATTGTTATATGTTGTCATGTGTCATGTGAAAGTCACAGTGACAGGTTATGTCAAACGTCAACGTAATTTTAAAAGTACGTTGACATATCGTTATAGTGATGAAATACAGGGCGCGTACAAAGTTTTTTGGTACATTAAAATTTCTCCGAGGGTAACTAGATTTTTTATATGGAATGTGTACAACGCTACTAGTTGTTAAAAAATAATACTGCTTATATTTTTTAATCTAGTTCATATAATATTGTAAAATCCTATGTGAGAAAAACGAGAAAAGTCTGAAAATGTTAAAATACACTTTCTATTTGTAAAATTTTTATTTCCTTGGTCAATAGAAGTGAAATTTTTGTATTTAAAGATATTATTCTAATTTTATTTCGTATGGCAACTGAAAATCGCAGTAATACCACTCCCTGTATAATAATATTTAATATATTGCCGTTAATAGTTACGCACATGGTCTAGATGTGGGTTTTTGAATAAATGTGAATAATTTTTTAGACTCTGGTGAATATTTAGCACAAAATTATCAAAAAATGAAGCTCATCAATACAAGGTTCAAAAATCTTTATTTCACAACTGTACTTGAATGTATTTTTATTTCATAGACAAACTGAAAAGAGTACGAGATTGTATTAGTAAAGTATGTCTGTATTATTAAAAAAAAAAACAAAAAAAAAAGGTGTAATAAAGCGATTAGAACTTGAACTGTTTCGCAAATTGTGTAAAAAAATATATAAAAAACGTTTTATTATCAACCGAATGTTTCTTAATTTTGACCCAATTTTCGTTATTAAATTTTCGTTACTCACCAGTAATACAAAACAACAAAGTATCATCTTGCATTTCAAAAAATATCCAACAGTAATTTTTCCCTGTGTCTATGCATTTCCGTGCTGTGGATATCCAAAAAAGCACAACCACGACAAATATATGATAGAAGAAAACGCAGAAAAAAAAAGTTGAAAGCGCGACCTACTAGCAGCGTTCACACAAAAACACGCCGGCTCGAGGCCAGTCAGTCACCAGTGCCAATGAAGAACTAAAATTGTCGATACGAGCGTGTGTGCGTTGGAACTCTTCAGACTGAAGAACTTCAGTTCCAACACTTTAGTGAATGGTGATATATTTGGCAGGCCACACACTATACACCTTATTTTACGTTATTTTATATTTTGTACTACGGCGGGATATTATATAGTAAATTGGTATTTTTAAAAAGAGAAAATGAAATTTTTTTTATATTTTTTAAAACTACAAAGAATTTTCTATGAATTTTTGAATATTTAACTGTTAAAAAGATGATAACTCTTATAAATTTGTTAATAGAGTTTATTTATATTTAAAATTATTAATTTCGAGGTTATATAATTGAATTGGAAATAAATATTTACGTAGATTCAAAAGACGTCAAACAAAATTTTTCTAAAACGGAAACATCTCGTACAGATAAATGACGTGTGTGGTCAGCTATACCCGATACATTGTTTGTAGTGTTGGTTAAAGTTAAATGAGGTTTCTCTGGTTTTCTGCTTTCTGATGGCAACAACGATGTGTCGAAGAAGAAAAAGTAAAGCAAAGTGGGCCAAATGTCTCCTCCTCCGTATACAAGGAGCGCGCGATTGTATTTATCAAAAATTACACTACCGCTCAAAAGTTTTTGTCCGTTTTATTGTTAACGATACCAAATATGTCCAAATATGTGAAATGGAAATATTTATAAGAATTTTATTGATTTGAAATAAGCGGATGACTTGGTAGATATATATCATCGATTTTGAATGATACGTTTGGTGGAATTAACCAAAAAATACTTTTTTTACGTCGTAATATAGATGATGTATTTAATTTAACGTCTCATTTTCTATGTTTACCTACAAATAATACGAAAAATTTAGTTGTCCACTCTGTATACTGCGTGTGAAGCCAGAAAACCTCGACCACCACTAGCGATGATTCTCTCATTTCATCGCATGTGGTATTGTCATTCAATTGCCTATCCTATCACCACTTCTTTATTTATTTATCATTCCACCAAAAATACAGTGGCAAGAATATGAAAAACACTTACTTAAATGCCGCTTCGTAAATTAAATTTTCCTGTATCAATAAATACACTGGTAAACACTATTTTTGTCACACGATAAGGTGTCTCAAGAGAGTGACTCAATTTATGAAACGTCATTTGAACTGTTTGGGACTTGAACATTTACCAAAAACTATAAACGATATTTTTTCCCCGGTGTTAATGATTTTTATACTTTTTTTCCATTGATATATTATTGTTTGGTGGCCATAGTACATTCAAAATTTGGTAAAAGTTTTCGTGTGACAAAAAAATTTTGTTAACCAGTGATATGAATGTGGAAGCTTATATTTTTGGTGGAATATTTCGAACGGCGCGTAGACACGATACTTAATTTCACGACTGGGCGGTACTTACACGGGGAGACAAATTAACGGGAAATGTCTATCACGTCGGTCAAAGGTACCGACTGAAAATGAGATATTAAACTTGATATGCAAAAAAAATTGGTAGGCACTTTCTATATGGTAGTACCTACCGGATTTTTAACTGTACCTCAAAGCTCCCACAATTATTTTTATCTCGGGATACTTAATACTTAATAGGTATATGTTTGAGTATACGAGGTACGTATTAGTTGACCCGAATGAAATATATATAAATTGCATATCTAATATGGTAATTAGTACTTGTTTTTATTATTATGTAATTTATTTATTGGATGCTAAATAGTGAAAACAATTTTCTTTGTATAAAGTAAACACTTGAGACAATATTTAGTAGATACTAGTGTACTAAACACCCTGTAACGAGGCTACACAACGATATTTGTTTCGATTTTTATTTTCATATATTAAATTTTATATCGATTTTGATAATGAAAAACTGTTTATTGTTATTGCTACATTTTCTAATAAATATTTATGTGAAATTATTTATTGTCTTATTTATTACAACCCATTTTATTACCGAAATAAAATTTTCTATTCAACTTATACTTCAACAACTAATTCTAATAAATCATATGGAAAACAGTATCACGATGTCGAAGTATTTTTATATTTTCATTTTGACTTTGAGTATTTGCCTCTTTAGCTTCGTTGTCTCGACTGTACAGACCGAAAATCAAAATAGCGATACTGGTAAGTATTAACAAAATCAAAATATACGATATTTTGTTATCAATTCGTTTTCTCATTAGAATAAATCTAACCACGGTAAAGTTATTAATGTAGTATCTAAATTCGGGTTTAAAGAGGGTTCCTTCTCAATTAAAACTCGCAGTATATAGAAATTAACGCAAATCATAAAACGAATAGTTACAGTTGAACAACGTTGCCAGACTGTGAAGGTAGTATCGAGAAATAAGAAACGATTAAGTTTTTATTTTATCATAAAAAGCTACTGTAATGTATTGATAAAAAATTATTGTGCATATTCTCAATTTATTTGAACAGTTTTCTAGTAATAATTCATGTAAAATTTAGAGAAATTATTTAAAAAAAGGTTTGATAACGTTTTACAAATATATATAAATTTGGCAACTCTATAATCTGATGATAAATAGTTTTGATTTTCGGACTCTTAAGTTCAAAGTAACTAATAAAAATTAAGGCTTCGATCTATTTCGTTATTTTTCAACGTTCAATGAAAATGCTTTCTCATACATAGATTTCTACTATACATTCACAGAAAAAAGTTAAAAATGACTAATAAATCTTGTAGTAAATTCTGATTGATTCTAACCTTAATTTTAGCAATCTTATAAATATCATCGAAAATTTCAAAGGACTAGAATACGTTTTACTTACCACTATGTTGTAAAACAATATAATATTTACAAAAATCTAGTTTGATAAAACTTTTGACGTTTCTCAATCCCATCAGATTCTTCTTTTATAACTAATTCCATTTCATCGAATAGTTTTCACATAAAACATTCTTTTATAAATGAATGATCATATAGGTAGAGGACAAATTACAGGAAAAAGAAGAATAACTTGAGATGAGCAATATACATAGAATTAATATAAAAGATAGAGGGGTTCGAATAAGGAAAACAACGGCATATCTCCTTTTACTCTGATTAGATCGCAATGAGTCGAAGTTACAAGTGGTGGTAGTGACAAGATTTGAATAAAGAGTAAAAAGATTATTGTATCTCTCTTCAATTTCACTTAAATAGCGCTCTCTTTCTGTTTTTAATATTAACTATTATATCGTTATTAAGGAATGATTTATACGAGGTCTGCTCAAATTTAAATCACTTTTATAGTTATAAACTTATGTTTTGTCAGTACCCAGTGGCTAATTTAATCTTCAATTTTCTTATTAGTTGTTTATCGTAACTACTGTACATATATTTGTTTTTTTTTATAGCAAATCCTGACGATGCTTCCTCAGAACACATAAGGGTGAAAATAAGGAAAGACGTAGAGGAAATGATCGATAAAATACCAAAATTGAGATCGGCGGATTTATTAACGGAAGATAATGTTTTTGTAAATTTAAAACCGTATTTGAGCAAATTGGATAATCAGCAAATGGAACAATTCAAATCGAAAGTACAAGAAGTTATGAGAAAAGTAGAAAAAATAATGACATAACCTCGTAGAAAGTTTATGATAAAATGAAATATTCAGGTGTAAAAGGTATAAAATAAAAATCCGTACAACAAGAATCGTTTTATTTAACTACCGGAAACTATAAATAGAAAAGGAGATCGATTTATTTACAAAGCCTTCACTTTTAATTGTTTCATTTTGGGTCCTCTCTTTTTCGCTTGCCTCTTCTCTTCCTTGATCTCCCAACGTCTTTGTCGTTCTGGATCATCTTCCGCCATTATCTTCTCCTTTTCCAAACGTCTCTTTTCTTCTTTTCTGGCAGCAGCAGCTTCTGCCCTAGCTTGATGTGTCGACTTCAAAAAGGCTTCTTCAACTTTCTGGCGATTCTTATCCGCTTTAGTTTTTGCTAAAGCAATAAAAAATAGGAATAATACACCACCTCAAAACTATATACCGATATTATATTCATTCAGATAAAGATATTTCTCCATTTTGGCGAGTTTTGGATCGATTTAGTAGATAATATTAAAAAAATAACGATTTTACTGAATCAAGGAATAATCAGAATAATGAACTCACCTTCTTTAGTAAGTCTGATACGTTTAACTTTATCTATACAATAAAATACCATATTCATAAGTGGAGTTAACTTTGAACAAGCCTCTTCGAGAGACATTCCTTTAACTGGAATATTGAAGTTGAACATAAGCACCTAAAATAATAAATAAAGGGAAAATTTACTAGGATTCCACATCTAAATCATTAACAAATCGATATTTCTAGAAATTAGTGAAAAATTATATTTAAATCTAAATCATATACAGATGAAATATAAATAATATTTTTTGATCTTGCCATGAATGAAGACCTGACTTGATTATAAGTCAACCTCATCAGATTCGCAAGTGTGCCCTTGGGATTTTTGGGCAGTCATGGCAAATTCAGATCTAATGGGAAATTGGTGACACTGCATGGTGCATCCCTTGATGAATTAAAGGTTATCATTGGTATCATTCATCAATGAGATTGATGCTTGAAATGATATTTTGTGGCCATTCAATTTCTTTCATACAATGAAAAATGTATTTCCCGGCATCCTTTTAGTATGTGCCAACCATCTCACGCTTTGAACATAAATGAATCTTGTTATTGATTGGTATTTATATGGAAACTTACTAATTGGAAATACAGGTACTTAATAGATTTGCCAAATATTCACTTGCTTAAAACCTCAACAATAAACCAGAGAAAATATCAAAAATATTTTTATATTTAAGAACTTATGTTTCCAATTTTGTTGTTACTACATCATAGTTTTTTGCTGTTTTTTACAAATAATTAATTAAAAATACAACATTTTACTATTTTGCAAACTTTTCTATACAAAAAATTGATTCAAGAAGTTTCACTTACTTTTTCAGTCTCAGGTAATTTTAAAGCTCCACTATCCTCAGTCTGTTTTACTCCAGAGTATTGATCGGAAAAATGAATAAAATCGATATATTCAGGATATTTATTGATTACAGTTGAAACTTTACTATCCAAAATAGCAGACGTGGCTTCTCCAATTTCACTCATTACATTAAAAGATGACGAAACATTGAATTTATCACCAGGTTTACGTTCTGGACAATATACACTTAAATCTGCCATGTCTTTAACGAGTTGTTGGGCCGTTTTTTTAGCGGCGAGACAAAATATAAAAGTGTCCATGTCTTCTTTGTTCATGCGGACAGTGATGTGGATTTGGTCCATAGTAGGACGCATCATACCAGATAGTATAGCTAGTAAATCTTGTCTCTGGAAAATAAAGGATTAGAATAACATATTTTAATGGAAAAATTATTAATTTACCTTTATTAGTTTGAGTTCCACAAGCATACCTTCGCAACATGTTCTTCCACTGCACCAAAGGGTAAATACATTTTCACTTTCTTTAATTAAATTAACATTTTCGTTCCTATCTAAAGAACCATCATCTCCAACTAAAGAAAAATTATCTTCCAATAGTTGTCTGTGAGTATTGAACCAAGTATTAGCAATTTTGCCATTTTTACTTTTCCCAGTGACGAAATTTATAAAGTACACCACTAATCCTGACAACATCAATATTTCTAAATAATAACTATCCCAGTTTTGGCGGAAGTTTACAGGTACTTTGGCTATTGTTATTTTCGGTTCACTCTCTACTTGTTCTTCTTTTATTTCAAAACCTTCAAATTCTTCCACATCTTGGAAGTGCTCAAATTCCGAATCGTCATCTTCATCATTCACTATTATATCTATTTCATCTTCAATCAGTATTTTTTCTACAAAATAAAAACACCTTGGGTCTAATCTACCCAATGATAACCTTGATCATATTTATTCACTGCTTAACCTTACAAATCTAGTTCAAGTTTTATTGTGACGTAAATTTAATTAAAATAAATTTGAGCAAACCTGATGACTTTGGTGCTGTATTCAAATTTTCCTCAGGTACATTTTGTTCGTCTTCAACATCAAAATCTTCAAATTCAGCAAAATCATTGTCTAACGAATCAAGTTCATCACTATCTTGATGAGTTAAACCACACTGAATAATTTGAATTAAAAATATTGATAGAATTAAGTAACGTATCAACATATTTCTCTCTAAAAATTTTGTTCCAAATTCTAATTTTATAAATCTAGTTACTCTACAATCACGTAACCTATTTTATTATATATTCTTCTTTTTGGTTACGAACCACAAACGAACTATGTCATAGACGTTTCATATATAAATCAATGTCAAATCAATCCAAGTAGGTACCAACATAAAAAATATAGTTGAAAAATAACAAATTTAAAAAAAATTTATTTTAACAGTGTATTAGTGAATTAATATTTGATTCTAACTCATGATTCTTAAAAATTATAAGGAGTTCATGCTACTCATACTTTTTTTATGATTTTAACAATTAGTTTTCAGATTACGGAGTTCAACAAAACAAAAGTCTAAATGTTTCAAGTGTAATATTTTAAACATCTACTTTCATAACTTAACTGCTATTTCAAAATATACACTTACCTTTGCTACTATTTTTTATGATGTAAAAGAAATTAGTAGTTAATATTTTCACATTTGGATAGCGCTGATTTAGTCAGAAGAAATAAAATTGTCGTGTGATATCGTGTAAACTTATTCTGTGTAATTTCACACTAATAGTTATGCAACCAAATATACTTCTAGCGAATAATTTTTTCTAATTACAATGTTTATTTCAACTTCTTTTATATGAATGTTAGTTTAAACTGATTTTCATAGAAAAAAAGATCCAAAATTATATTATTTGTACCATGTGTCATATGGCTAATTCTGGAGTACAGTTTACAGTAAAATAATTCCGCAATTGTTTCTTCAAAGTAGATGTTTCCTTTCCTGCAATTTTTTATTAATTTAACGTAAGGTTTCGTTGAACAATAATCGTACAACCTTCAAAAATATGTGTAGGTATCACCCACTCCGAGAAACATGTCCACGCACCAAATTTCACATTACACAAAATTGCCACCGCGTAAATTCAAAACAGAGGCGTGCGTATCTACATATCCGGAAGGCATTGCTTTTTGGAGTTTATGCACAGCTGATATTTCTTGTCTTAGTGTTCGCAATTTTTATTGAATTTGAGTTAGTAATATAAGTAAATGTAATTGAATTAACTTAAATTACAGAATATTTAACATACGGAATTTTTAGGTACAAAAACCTATCAAACTTAATTAAAACTTTTTAATGACTCTCCAAATCTCCAAAAACGAATTTCGAATATTATTAATCTTATTTATATGAATATATATTCATAATTTTACGTTTTTTTAATGGATTAACGACCAATTATAAATGAGAATAATCGTATTTATTTACTTCAAATCATCATAATTAATTTATTCATTTTCTTACAAGTCACAAGTATAATTGGTTGCATAATTATTAGTGTGAAACGTTACAGATTACATTTATTGACGTTCTGCACGAAAATATTATTATTTACATTGAATTCTTAAAAATATTGTCAAATTTTAATAAGAGTAGTGAGAATTTCGTATATGAGATGAATCCCGATTGAAATCGCGTTCAAGTGCGTCTCTGGCGACTGCGAAAAATCAGGTCATGTATGGGTAAAGCGTGCAGGGAATGGTAAAAGAGCGCGTGCGCGGGTTCGCTGCATCCAGACTCCGGAGTCTGGATAGTCGTTTTTTCAAAGTTGATCGTGTAACACGAGTTCTCACTTAAATCGACTAAATTGGTGCTAAATACTTTTATATTTTATTTAAACAAAATTTTGAAATCACTAAATATTTATAAACAAAAATTGAGACTAAATATAAAACTTAAGAAACGTTTACACCGAATTTAAATAAATTTTTTCGAGATAAAAAATACAACTTAAAAGTAGTAAATCAATAAGATATATTCAAAAACAAAAAAAGAAAAATAAATATACAAAAACGTCATTTTTTTGGTTTTTGAGATGTTATAAAAATTTGCTGCTATGGACATGTAAGTTTATGAGTTAATTTAGACAGAAATCCTAGGTGCCTATTTAGTAAAGCTAGCTTAGATTATTTGATGAAATATTTATATATTGCACTGACTCAAATATATATTTAACGAAGGTATAAATATTTTGCGGGGCCAACGACAGTGACATACAATATTTTTATGGATAAATAGCAACATTTATATATTCATTTGTTATTATAAATATATAGAATATACTCACAATCAGATATATACCAGCATTTTAAAGGTAAGTTCATCATATGATTTTTTGAAACTATTTTTCTTATACTTTGTAGTAAGTAAACAAAATTTTTGCTTAGATACTATCTTTCAACATAGGTGATTCTTTTATTTCTTCCGAAAGCTTTTAAAATATTTTTTAATCATCAAATTTGCATAATATTTCCTCAATCCATTTTCTAATCAAAGTATCTACTCCTCAATGGTAAATGCCAAGTATTAATACTATGTTAGGTTGATGATGATATGGTTAGTGGTTTTACTACTTCAGCAATATTATTAAAATAATAAAACGAAATATTTCAATATTATTAGCATGGTTAGAACTTTTTTTGTTTATAAATTACTGCTTAAATTGGCTGCCACTGTATTTTCACGGCTTTTTATACTCTACATTATTTTTTTAATACGTTTCTATATTTTTATAATAAGTAAAAAGAAAAGGTCAATAACCTCGTAAATAATAAACATTTACGATAATTAATCACACTTAAACTCAAACTAGGTACATTAATATAAAAAAAAACTTCTTTTATCATCAAACATTTTATTGTATAACATTCATCCTTACCTTTAAAAAAGCTCTTACGTAAGATCCTTACCAAGACGACAATGAGCCTCTATGTGTGCATTGAAGTATGAAAACCGTTCAAATACCTTTAATCTTGAAAAAGGAGATGTTTTTTGTTCGCTTTCCAGATGTTTTCAACCATTTTCCTGTCTATTATACGTTCTGCTTGGAGAATTAACCTCAGTCGAGCTTCAGTAATTTTTAATGTCAATCAAATTTTATCACAAAATATAGAGATAATATTTAATTAATTTCAAACCACTCAACTAAACTATTCAAATTTATTCACATCAGTTATTCAAAATTTCTTTCTCTAATATTCTGTTATAATAAACATTTATTCGAATATATTTATGACGGAACTGTACTTATGTATTTTCTCAACAATTGACTTCGCGCCAACAGACTTAGAAACATCTACTAAATTCTACCTTTAGCCGCGATGGTTTTTTGCTATCCAGTGGCGTAGTTAGATTCTTAATGATATAAAATTGGATTACGTGACTCATACATATAATACCTACGCCATTGTTTCATTCGAAATGAAATTAACTTCATAATTTCATTCCGCTGTATTCCCTAGGTGTGTATAAAATAGCATATTATTCCGGACATGGATAATATTTTAAAAAGCACATCGGAATCCGTCGACTCCCGTTTCTCAATTATTCATTTAATGAGGGGAGTTGGTGATTGTTGTATGACATAAAAAGGAAACGCCATTTTACAATCAACAATAGCGTGTTATTTTTGTTTTATGCACATAAGATATCACAATTGGATGTTTCCTACCTATTTTTCGAATCAAAAAGTGTGTTTATACAGGCAAATAAGTATAGAAATAGTCAAAAATTGTATGTTTATCGTCGAATCAAATGTAGTTTGATGGTTGTCCTCCATACATTAAGGTTATCTATGATGGTTGTCAATATTCACTTATCGCTATTCAAATAAAAGTTATAGTATAATTTTACAATTATTTTTTCTTTCTTAACTTTACTTTTAAAATCAATTTATTTTTCTATTTTCATTTTAATCTGTATAAAACTATTTTAAAAATAATAATTTCAATTCCAAGTTCATAACTACTAGCGCCATCTTTGACGTACTCGAGCAAATTGAACATAATTATCAATAGGTTTCTGTATTAGGTACGACTTATTTTGAACTCTTTATTTTTAACGTATAATCAAATATAGACTCTTGTATCAAATAATTTTATTATCGATCTACATTTGAAATAATAGAATGAACAAGGTATAAATTAAAGTAAATAAAGGTACTACCTTATAATTTTCAATTTAAAATTTGGTTCCATCTATGTAATAATAGCATTAATATACGTAATAATATACAGATTTCTACTTTTTTAATTTCGCTCTTACTTTAGAAACCTGATCTAACCTAAATAACCACTTCTTTTTGTGCATGTTTTCTGTCTATATAACACTCTTCTTCTAACTATATCGCTTCACGTGGCAATTATTCGCATTTTCGTTTTTTATTTTTTTCAGATTTACAGGGCAAGGCAAAAGACTGCGAGCAAATGTTATTGAAATGGATATTCATCCACCAGGTGAGTATGTATACCGGTTTTTAACCTATTGTCAAGTGACAACGAGCGCGCTTCTTCTTTTCATTCTTTCATTAGCCTTGTACGATTCGAAAGTTAGCCAACATAATTACTAACTCCTATTTTAGGTTAGCGAGAATAATAAGGATTTTCCAAACATTATTTTGATTTATTAATAATAAGTATTTGTTTGATCATTGAAGAATGAATGATAATAAAGATGTAGGTAAATAAAATCGTTTCATAGAATTCTATAGTACACAGAGTTCACTTTAATTTGTTTTTTTTGTTCCTCAGTTTTTATTTGTAAGCTAAGCTTTTCTTAAACTAACACATTATATCTTTGGTTAATAATATTTTTGTAAAAATTAATCACATTTACAAACGATGATACCAAATACACGAATAATTTTGTTACAAACGTGTGTTATTGAATTCTATAACACACAGAATCCCATTTCAATTTCTTCTTTTGTAATAAATGATTTCAAAATAGGGAGGAAAATATCAAATTTTCTACTATATCTTAATTTTAAGAAACCTTGTGTAATATTTCGAGTCAAAAGGCGTTGTTGTTTGATTAAAAATATCACAACTGTCAGATTTTATATCATACATTTTTGCAAGAGTTTACGTCATCACTTTTTTCGAGAAAATTGTATGTCACTCTTAGAATGCAAAGAAACACGAAAGAAATATATTAATTTTATAAAGAAGCTTTTATTTATTTACAATATATCACGTTTCCAGTCGAGAAAAAAATGTATGTAGGTGTATCTCTTTTGGAAAGTTAATTTGTCTGTGTGATCGCGTTGTTGTCGGTTTGTACTGAAAGTCTATAAATACACAACAAAAACCGATAGCAGAAATATTGTTTGAGATAAGTTCCAGGAAAATGATTTATTACGACGTATAAATTACGTAATGCTTTACGGGTCATTAAGTCATTTTTTACCTACACAACGTATCAATTTATTTTGCGACAAAGATAAAAATAGGAGTTTATAAATATATTTAAAGGTATATATTGAAGAAAGAACTGTTAGCATTCGGGAGTTTTTGTAGGTTAGTTTCTTCTTTGATCACATCGGTGTAGAAAACGACTTAGTTTTTGCTTTCAATTTATCTTTATGCGTTATAGTTAATACAAGGGTTACTGAAAAAGTTAATTTCTAAATTTTATTTATTAAAATCACGTGATGAGTTATTAGAATTTTAGATGATTCCAATATATACAAGGAGTTCCGTAAACAAAAGTTTGATTTATTCGTAATAAATATAAGATACTTTAGATTTCAAAACTATGAGGTACAGTCAAAAAGTTCTCTACAATGAGTACAAGGGTCAGTAAAAAAGTTCTCTACAATGAGTACAAGGGTCAGTAAAAAAGTTCTCTACAATGAGTACAAGGGTCAGTAAGAAAGTTCTCTACAATGAGTACAAGGGTCAGTAAGAAAGTTCTCTACAATGATTAAAAGGGTCAGTAAAAAAGTTCTCTACAATGAGTAAAAGGGTCAGTAAAAAAGTTCTCTGCAATGAGTACAAGGGTCAGTAAAAAAGTTCTCTGCAATGAGTACAAGGGTCAGTAAGAAAGTTCTCTACAATGAGTACAAGGGTCAGTAAGAAAGTTCTCTACAATGAGTACAAGGGTCAGTAAAAAAGTTACATAATTTTTTTTTCATAAAAGATTAAGCTTAATACGAAATAATTTTCTATTAATAATACAAGGTTTACTGAAAAAGTTCAATGAATTCGACGATATTTTCTAAAAAATGTCGCTTAGTGAAAGTCGATATATTTTTGTAAAAAATAAGAAGTATACTAAAAACGTTTTATAATGAACAACGAGGGTCATTGAAGAAGTTAAATACGAGGTTTAATAAAAATCCATAATTTCCTTTTATAATGAATACGAGGTCTAATATTTTTCTGTTATAAAATATACGAGGCTTAGTAGAAAAAGTCGATATTTTTTATCAAATATACGAGGTACAGTAAAAAAAATTGATAATTCTTCTTCTAATGAATACGAGGGTGAGTAAAAAAGTTACATAATTTTTTTTCTTTCATAAAAGACTAAGCTTAATACGAAATATTTTTCTATTAATAATACAAGGTTTACTGAAAAAGTTCAATGAATTCGACGATATTTTCTAAAAAATGACGCTTAGTGAAAGTCGATATATTTTTGGAAAAAATAAGAAGTATACTATTATCATGAACAACGAGGGTCAGCGAAGAAGTTCTATAATTTTTTCCCTTAAATACGAGATATAATAAAGAAGTTCGATTTTTTCCAATAACCAATACGAGGTTTATTAAAAAAATTCATCATTTCCTTTTATAATGAATACGAGGTCTAATATTTTTCTGTTATAAAATATACGAGGCTTAGTAGAAAAAGTCGATATTTTTTATCAAATATACGAGACAGAGTAAAAAAATTGATAATTCTTCTTCTAATGAATACGAGGGTGAGTAAAAATGATATAGGAAATCGCCTCTATCAAATGTGCTCAATTTTATTGCGATTTTAATCTCATATTTAATGTTTTTTGTCTGTTTAGGATTACCGGAAAGCAACCGAGTGGTTTTCAATCATTTGGACGTATCTACGCAGGTAATAGAGGCTCTTATTTCTGCAAATGCTATATTTAATCGAATTTTTTGTTTCGTTTTTGAACATTGAACAGGCTAACATCCAACATTCCAACGCTCTGACTTACGAATCGGATGACGAAATGTTGAACCGTACAAATAGATGTTCTACTCCCCATTACAACAGAGCAGATATTAAAGAACAATATTGTATCACGGAACGAGGACTAGGAGCCTTGGAAACGAAACAAAGCTTATTCGGTTGTCTATCGGTTCATCAAGGTTCGTGTTCTACAAGTACTTCGCTTCTTACCGCTTGCGTTAGACAAAAAGTACCGTCAGATGAAAATCTTTACGATCTGTACAAGAGACATCCTTCGGAGTACGCGCCGTATCCGAGAAGAAACAAGTGAGTATTCGATTCCAACTTTTCACCGTTCGAAAACGTTTTTGTTTGTGCGAACAAATGCCGACGAACCCGCCAATCGGCCCAGAACCCACTCTGGGTGTGACCAAAAGCGTTGTCGCTGCCATCTAAGACGCCACCTTAGGCGTTGGTGCGTGGAGGAGGACGTTTAAACACCCGGGCAAACCCCACAACCTGTCTAACGACATCAAAGGGTTCGAGCCAAAGTTGTGGGGCTTATAATGATCTAGCAACTCTTGTACATCATATATTTCGTTTGGATTTATTGCAGGTATCCGTGGGGTCCGGTAGTATCAGATATCTACCGCTACGACGAAGATCTAAAATCTTCTTACTTCCGAAGAAAACCCATAATCGATCCGAGTCGTTACACTTGGATGCCGTCAGACGACGAGTCTATACGAATGGAAAAACCCAAATCTATAATGGAAAACGGCCACGATCGTGTTTCGAATTCATCTTCCGGCACTTTACCGGGGTGAATAATACAAAATGAATTTTCGATAATATTTTTTTACGCCGGTTTTCGTTTTAGAAAGAAACACGTTAGTTTCGCTAGATCCCACACTTTAGCTTCATTCGACAACGCCATATCAACGCTCAGCTGTTCAACCGGACACTTGAATAAAATAACAAACAGCCAAGAAAGATTATTGGACGTTAGGAAACCCGAATTACAGCCTATCATTACTAAACAACCTGAACAAGAAATTTATTGTGGTAAAATTTATTCGGTATGTAAAATTTTCGTTTCACCTTGTATAATATCGGTTTTGTAGATAAAATCAAACGGGTACCAATGAAAACGCAAGCTACGCAAACCGAAGCGGGTCTTGGTAGAAAACCCATACCGCCGCATATCAATTTAAGCCCTAGAACAATGCAGAAGGTAAATTAATCGGTTGATTTAGCGTTTTCGACGTCGCCTAATCCATTTATCTAGCTACGAGGGTGGTTCAAATGTAAGTTTCGTCTGCGACCGTTGCAAGAGACGCGCGCAAACTTGCTTCGTCGGTCTTTCAAAATGAGTTTTTCCCGTTTGTATTCGAACCACCCTCGTACTATGCGGGTAGATACGGTAGTAACTAATTTTTATAGGTTAAGATGGTTTCTCAAGGGGCTCAAACGAACGGTCTAGCGAACAACGGTCGTAAGCTGATAAAATCGTATTCGGAAGCGGGAAGTAAGTTCGGTATATCGCCAATTAACGGCGAAGTTCATCATTTCGAATCAATTCCGGATCACGATCCTTTACAACGCACCCAATCCGACGAACCGCCTAGATCTCCTTTCGTAGTTGAGAAACCGAGTACGTTCGCCGCCCCAGAGCGCACTATACCGACGATCGATAGCGAAACATCGTCTCTAACCAAATCCGATCACGAATCTGAGGATTCTACGGAATGTAAGAAGGAAATCATGATTGATTTCAAGGTTTGTACTTGTTAATATTTTGTTACTAACTAAAAATTATCTAATTTAGATTTTTTTTACACTATATCTTATATGCACTATTGCTATTGATAGCGATTCAAATTTTCGTTATTTACATATCCAAAATATCGTTTGTTTAAGAGATTTTCGTGTCGAAAACCAAATTTGATTGCGAAAAACGTAACCGCGATGTTTAATTCCTTTTAAATCAAACTATACCGTACATCTTTTCAAGTATAATATTTCAATAACTTTTTATCGATTTTTTTAAAATATTTCCCCCAAAAAAATTAGATTTTAAGTAACACAATTTTTTTACATAATCAGTTAACAACGAAAACGATTTTTTTCCGTTTTCAATAAAAGTTTGACATTATAAACTTTTTTTTTACGTCAAACGAACAAACGAACAAACAAAAATTAATTTTGATTATAAATTAAATCGACATTGCATATCGAAATAATATCATGTCCACTTCACCCTAATGATAATTATATAAATAAAAACCGGCAACGTTGTTCGAATATACGTTCGTTGACGTACATCAAACGCAAGGTTATAGAGAATAGGATGCCCGATAACGTGGATGCAAAGAAGCCGTTACGTCACTTGTTGGAAATGATACGGAGAAGAAACGGTGTTTACGTTCGATTTGTCATTAACTCTTGCTCTGTATCCTCTGTTTTGATCGATTTTTTTATTCTAAAGTAGTGTTTAGTTAATATAATTAAATTTTGAAATCAACAGATGACGTCACGCGTAAAAGCGGACAAGTTATCGGGCAACCTATCCTTTATCAACCTTGTATAAAATGCTGAGCGATGTTTAAAAGCAAAAAATTCCTTTGAAATCAAACTATACCTTACAACTTTTCAAGTATAATATTTCAATAACTTTTTATCGATTTTTTAAAAATATTTCCCCCAAAAAAATTAGATTTTAAGTAACACAATTTTTTTACATAATCAGTTAACAACGAAAACGATTTTTTTCCGTTTTTAATAAAAGTTTGACATTATGAACTTTTTTTTTACGTCAAACGAACAAACGAACAAACAAAAATTAATTTTGATTATAAATTAAATCGACATTGCATATCGAAATAATATCATGTCCACTTCACCCTAATGATAATTATATAAATAAAAACCGGCAACGTTGTTCGAATATACGTTCGTTGACGTACATCAAACGCAAGGTTAATAGAGAATAGGATGCCCGATAACGTGGATGCAAAGAAGCCGTTACGTCACTTGTTGGAAATGATACGGAGAAGAAACGGTGTTTACGTTCGATTTGTCATTAACTCTTGCTCTGTATCCGCTGTTTTGATCGATTCTTTTATTCTAAAGTAGTGTTTAGTTAATATAATTAAATTTTGAAATCAACAGATGACGTCACGCGTAAAAGCGGACAAGTTATCGGGCAACCTATCCTTTATCAACCTTGTATAAAATGCTAAGTATCAATAGATGATTCAAGGTCGCTTCTATTAAGGCGTTTTCTCGCGAATTCTATGTATGTGATTGTTTTTTACGACAATCATCAAAAGATTTTCAAATAACCACGGATAAAATAATAATAGACTTCGTGTTGACTAAAATAAGTATTAGAATTTTATAAAGAGATGGAAATCAATTTTATTTTTGTCAAATATTTGAAGTGATCCTCCCTCTATCGAATATCGCACAGAGTAACAACATAAAATTAAATTGACATCTGATGTAATAGGAGCGTTCTGTTGAATGGTAATAAATATATAATTAATTAGGAGTGTTCGTTTGGTATGGATTAAATTGATTGTATTAGGATCTCGGATAAAATCGCGCTGATTTTGAGGTTGTTCTATTAAAATGTTTTTTATTCAGCCACATCTGTCTCCAACTAAAGAGAAATCGTCTAAAAGAACTTTGATGAAAGCTTTATCTGATGGAGAGATTCTTTTGGAACAAAGAAGAGTTAGAATTTCAGACGACTGTGTTGTCCCAGAAAAACCTCTACATTCTTTAAGCCACGAATACGTTTATAATAACGAGGAAGAAGATAGAACGTTCAGTCCGCATTTTCAAACGACTCCGATTCAAAATGAAGGTAATTTTCGCGCTCTGAATATTAACCTCGTCTATTGATAAGGATGTTTTAGACGCTTTCAAACTTCTCGACGACAACCCGTATCCTTCTCTGGGTAATAGGATATACGAACAAGAATCTATAGAAGAAGATTTCCACGAAAACTTGATCTACAATAAATCCTATTTAAATGATCACGAGTACAACGGAGAACAACACATCAACATGGAGAACTGGTTGAAAGATGATTCAATAGTTCCTTCCATAAGTTTTTTACCGCATGCTAAGCTATCTCCGTTCACTTCAAACGATTCCCTCGCCAACGATACCAGGTAAACGAAACGTATTCCGAATTTCGCAACGCCGTCACGTTTTATTTTCCAGGGATCAATCCGATGGAATTTGGAACGAATCTCAAGCTACTGTACTCCAAGTAGACTCCGGAACGGAAAACGGAACGGTTCTGAGTAGTTCGGAATTTAATTCAGCCACATCGCCGATAGCGTTAACGCCATCTTCGAAAAGAAAACATCTACTGATGCTTCAACACCAACAAAGATCTTCCATGGATACCGAAATCCTCGACGAAGAAACTGTGGACCAAAACGTTGCGCTTTCGAGGAAGATTTCCGTTCTAAAAAACGCGGAAAATCCCGTCACGTCGCACCAGAGACAATATTTATTTGTGGAAAACGCGGTTAGTACGAGGAAGAAACTTACGCCGGAAACTCCTGTCGGATCTCCACTTCCCGCAATTGTTCCCAATCTTGTACTATCCAGAACTGATTCTTGTAGAACTAATACTGATATATCGGAAAGTACTACTACTGATGACTATATCACTGCCAATTCCGGTACCGATAGTTCAAGGAAAAGTGGTTCGGTCAAGGTATTTACTAAATATTTTCTTTTTAACCTAACCTAACCAAAAATTATCTTGATTTTAGGTCCTTTCGATATATTTCGGTCTTTATTTTGATATTCATGATGTAAAATCTAATTTTCAGTTAGAACGGACCTAAAATCAAGATAATTTACCAAGAAATAATAAGTTTCAAATCGGAAAATAGTCATCGAAAATGTGGAAATGAAATTTTAACATTCAAAATAATGGAATGTATCGATTGTTACCGATTTTAAGATAAACACTCTTTTAGTTGTCAGTTGTCACATTTATTGAGGCATTTTCTCGCGAGTTGTAAAAATAAACGATACATACAGTTTTCACTTTTTTTCACCTATTTTTCTACGAATTTTAAACTTGAACGGCATCGTTAGATGTAAATGTCATTTCTATTCAGGCGTTTTATCGCGAATTTGTAAATTGCACATTTTTAGATGGAAATATCACTTCTATTTAGGCATTTTTTCGCAAATTTTAAATATAAACACGTTTTTAATTGTTATTTGCATTCAGGCATTTCTGGAGTTGAACGAAATTTTTAATCGCGTTTTTTCGCGAATTTTAAATATGAAATTTTAAGTTGAAATTTACTTGCGAATTCTCAAAATAATCGACATTTTTGGTTGTCAGTTGTCGGTGTTTTATAACGAATTCATGTCACCAATTAAAAATATAAACGACATTTTCAGTTGTCGTTTCTATTAAGGCGTTTTTTCGCGAATTCTATGTGTGTACACGACATTATAACGTCACTTTATTCCAGCATTTCCTTGTAAATTTAACTTTCATTTCGTCGTGTCCTGGCGAATACTAAGGTTGAACATTTTTAGACGTGAATGTCACTATTATTTAGGCATTTTTTCGCGAATTTTAGATATGACATTTGGTCTCTTTTATTTAGTTAATTTTCTGGCGAATTTTGACGTTGAATGACATTTTTAGATGGAAAATTTGAAGCGTTTTTTCGCGACTTTTAGATTTGACAGTTTTTGTCATTTGTCAATTTTATTCAGGCGTTCTCTAATGAATTCGTTTTACTTTTATTATAAATAACATTTTGAATTTGTCGCTTCTTTCTCTACAATCCATAGCTTCTATTAAGGCATTTTTTCGCGAATTCTATGTATGTAAACGACATTTGTCAATTGTTTTTTTTTTACCAATACGTGTATCGTGTACTGAAATTTACATTTCTGGCAAATTTGGTGTGGAAACTTCTAACGTTTTGATTATTTTTCATACAAATGTCGTTTTATTTACGAAGGGAAACGGCTTGTACAATAACCTCCAACCAGCATACTTAACAGACGGTTCGAGCTTGGATAGCGCTCGAGGCGTAGAATTATTAGGCGACGATATGGTAGTCCCACGCTTTTCACCATCGCCACCGCCTCCCGTTCCATCGACGGGAGATTCCTCCCATAGTCTCTGCAATACTCCAGTGCCTCACACTCGCACCGGCCGATCGACTCCGTCCGAGGAAAGCAGCTCCTCTTGTGGAAGTTACAGCGTGGGATCTACACCGGATTTGTTGGATAGATTTACGGAAACAGTGCCTTCAAGAAATAAAAAAGTCTGCTCCCATAACGCCTCTGACGATGAACGAAGTGTCAGGTATTCGTCGTCCGGGTATTATGAGTCACCCATGGAAGATGAGTAAGTTTTTTTTTTATAACGATTCGAATGGTAGAATCACGTTGTTGGTTTCGCTTCCAGTACCACCTGGACGTCTCCGAAAAATAAGGCTCGTCGTTGCAAAGACCTCACTTTAGATTTATCGAACAATCCCAAGTCATATCTAGAAACATACTCCATTTTAAGCAGTAAATCAAACAAAAGAAACATTAAAGCTTCACCTTCGGGGGAAAAATCGAAACGATCGAAATCGAGAATGAAGAGTCCGATGCAAGGTAGCAGAAAGAGCACCCAGCTCAAAAAACAAGCTCATATCGTAGAGAAAGAAAATAAAGCGACCTCAGACGAATCCAGTTGCGATCTTGGCGTCAAACATTTGAGCAATCAGAGTTCCCCGAGACGAGGGAAGAAAATTAAAGAGAATAATAAGAAGAAAGGGTTGCCGAGATCTCCGGTCAATCAAAGAACCAATGCGGATAAGAAAGCCTCCAGTTTACCGGGAAGTTTATCGAGGAAGAAATCCTCGAAGCAATCACAAAGTAACACTTTGATTTCGGAAAATGATAAAAACCCGAAGAAGAGGTGATATTGTTAAATTGTTTTTTTTTTATTTTCATTTGGTGGAATAAATTGTATTATTTTTAGTTCGTCTTTAACTCGCCATGGTTCGAAGGTTGTTGAAGATTCTACTAAACTCAAAGCTCTGAGCGCGGAATCATTAAGATCTGTTAGTCCCGGTACGTACAATACCAATAAAAATAACAATTATTCGTTTTAAAGCAAGCCGGTACTGTTAAATTTGAAAATATCGTGAAATCCAGCAATAATCGACATTTTACTTGTCAGTTGTCACTTGGATTCAGGCGTTTTCTCACGAATTCTAAAGATGACAATTTCACTTGTCAGTTGTCACTTTTATCAGGCGTTTTCTCACGAATTCTGAAGGTAATTGAAATCTTCACTTGTCAGTTGTCACTTGGATTCAGGCGTTTTCTCACGAATTCTGAAGGTAATTGACATTTTCACTTGTCAGTTGTCACTTTTATCAGGCGTTTTCTCGCGAATTCTGAAGGTAATTGACATTTTCACTTGTCAGTTGTCACTTTTATCAGGCGTTTTCTCGCGAATTCTGAAGGTAATTGAAATCTTCACTTGTCAGTTGTCACTTGGATTCAGGCGTTTTCTCACGAATTCTGAAGGTAATTGAAATCTTCACTTGTCAGTTGTCACTTGGATTCAGGCGTTTTCTCACGAATTCTGAAGGTAATTGACATTTTCACTTGTCAGTTGTCACTTTTATCAGGCGTTTTCTCGCGAATTCTGAAGGTAATTGACATTTTCACTTGTCAGTTGTCACTTTAATCCGGCGTTTTCTCACGAATTCTAGAGGTAATTGACATTTTCACTTCCTGTCAGTTGTCACTTGGATTCAGGCGTTTTCTCGCGAATTCTAAAGGTAATTGAAATCTTCACTTGTCAGTTGTCACTTGGATTCAGGCGTTTTTTCGCGAATTCTGAAGGTAATTGACATTTTCACTTCCTGTCAGTTGTCACTTGGATTCAGGCGTTTTCTCGCGAATTCTAAAGGTAATTGAAATCTTCACTTGTCAGTTGTCACTTGGATTCAGGCGTTTTCTCACGAATTCTGAAGGTAATTGACATTTTCACTTGTCAGTTGTCACTTTTATCAGGCGTTTTCTCGCGAATTCTGAAGGTAATTGACATTTTCACTTGTCAGTTGTCACTTTAATCAGGCGTTTTCTCACGAATTCTAGAGGTAATTGACATTTTCACTTCCTGTCAGTTGTCACTTGGATTCAGGCGTTTTCTCGCGAATTCTAAAGGTAATTGAAATCTTCACTTGTCAGTTGTCACTTGGATTCAGGCGTTTTCTCACGAATTCTGAAGGTAATTGACATTTTCACTTGTCAGTTGTCACTTTTATCAGGCGTTTTCTCGCGAATTCTGAAGGTAATTGACATTTTCACTTGTCAGTTGTCACTTTAATCAGGCGTTTTCTCACGAATTCTAGAGGTAATTGACATTTTCACTTCCTGTCAGTTGTCACTTGGATTCAGGCGTTTTCTCACGAATTCTGAAGGTAATTGACATTTTCACTTGTCAGTTGTCACTTTTATCAGGCGTTTTCTCGCGAATTCTGAAGGTAATTGACATTTTCACTTGTCAGTTGTCACTTTAATCAGGCGTTTTCTCGCGAATTCTAAAGGTAATTGAAATCTTCACTTGTCAGTTGTCACTTGGATTCAGGCGTTTTCTCACGAATTCTGAAGGTAATTGAAATCTTCACTTGTCAGTTGTCACTTGGATTCAGGCGTTTTCTCACGAGTTCTGAAGGTAATTGAAATCTTCACTTGTCAGTTGTCACTTGTATTCAGACGTTTTCTCACGAATTCTGAAGGTAATTGACATTTTCACTTGTCAGTTGTCACTTTTATCAGGCGTTTTCTCGCGAATTCTGAAGGTAATTGACATTTTCACTTGTCAGTTGTCACTTTTATCAGGCGTTTTCTCGCGAATTCTGAAGGTAATTGAAATCTTCACTTGTCAGTTGTCACTTGGATTCAGGCGTTTTCTCACGAATTCTGAAGGTAATTGAAATCTTCACTTGTCAGTTGTCACTTGGATTCAGGCGTTTTTTCGCGAATTCTGAAGGTAATTGACATTTTCACTTCCTGTCAGTTGTCACTTGGATTCAGGCGTTTTCTCGCGAATTCTAAAGGTAATTGAAATCTTCACTTGTCAGTTGTCACTTGGATTCAGGCGTTTTCTCACGAATTCTGAAGGTAATTGACATTTTCACTTGTCAGTTGTCACTTTTATCAGGCGTTTTCTCGCGAATTCTGAAGATAATTGACATTTTCACTTGTCAGTTGTCACTTGGATTCAGGCGTTTTCTCGCGAATTCTGAAGGTAATCGATATTTTCACTCGTCTGTCGGACGTTTTCCCGAGAATTTTATAGATAAACAAAATTTTTAGTTGTCGGTTGACATTTGATTTCAGGCAGTTTCTCGCGAATTTTAAAGTTAATCGACATTCTCCATTGTCACTCCTGTTCAGGTGTTTTTTCGCGGATTTTATAGAGAAAATCAATTTTAGTTGTCAATTGTCACTTTTTTTAAGGCGTTTTCTCGCGAATTCTAAAGATTATTGATATTTTCGATCGTCTGTGAGACATTTTCCTGAGAATTTTGTATATAAACAATTTTTTAGATGTCAATGACATTTGATTCCAGGCATTTTTTCGCGAAATTAAAAGATAAACGATCTTCTCCGTTATCACTTCTGTTCGGGTGTTTTTTCGCGACTGCTATAGACATTTTTAGTTATCACTTCTCATTACTATTAGGACTATTTCTCGAGGAATTTCACAAACGTGAGTTTTTACTTTTATTTAGTCGTTTTCTCGCGAACCGTCATTGTAACTTATGTCCAGGCGTTTTTTCGCGATTTATAAAGATTTATTCCATCGTTTTTAGGTAGCGACAGCGTTTTTTACAGTGATCCCAGTAGTCAAACTGTCGATCATCAAATTCACTGTTTGCATTGTGGAAAAGAAGTTGATATAGTGACAACAGACGATCCAGACAAAAGTATATCGAGTTTGGAGAACCCCGAGGAGATCGTACAACCTCCAGCGGGGTTTGAGGATTCCCCCAGAATCAAAACCAGCGGTAGATTATTCAAAAAGTTGGAAAGAAGAATTAGATCAGAGGAAAGAAATTATTTGGAAAACAAGAAGAATCGTTATAAGTCCGATGTTAGGGCAAAGGTGATTTTGGATTTGGTTTACAGAATTTCTCAAGTTTAGTTATAATTTTTTTTAGTCTGAAGAACGAGGTAATAATTTGAAAAATAAATTAAGACCAATGGCAAAATCGACGAATAATAGTCAAGAGCAGTTGAAAGCAGCGGATTCCAGTCCGAGTGTTTTGCCAGGAGCACCCGAAAATGAGGATGATGTAGGTATTTACGACGTGTCTTATAAAGAAGGCTGTTGGATACATATTGACGAAAGAGAAGAAGTTATAGCTAGGACGTCGTGTTCAAGTCCAAGTGGTAAGTTCAAAATTTACAATTTCTTTCTATTTTCATAAAAAATCAATATCAATACAAAGTAATTTTATTTGAATACTTTTTCAGTATAAATCTGGCAACAGCGCGCTTCTATAATATGTTAGTTATTTTAAATCAAAGCAGAACTGCTAAGTTCAAATTGATTGTTAATAAAATGAAAAGAATTTCACACTAATACAAAAGAATTATAAAAGTAATTTGTAATAATCTCTTCAGAATAAATTTATTTTATACCAACAGATAAGAAATATTAGACTCCTAATAACTTCAAGCTGTTGCTGAATATTTTGTGAGAAAATCATGATTTACACAATTTAGTTGAAAAAAGTTGAACCTATCATAAAAAGATCATAAAAACCGAATTAGTATAAAAGCATTTAGTACAATTTTCGATGCCTATATTAGAATTCGAAAATACTTTTAAATACGTTCAAAAAATAATACAAACTGTGATTTTCAAGTAGAAGTACAGATGCTTGCTAATGAAAATATAGCTGATAAATATATGTTGCCTATATTTACAAATTCTCTTGAATTTTCTCAGAAGTTATTTGTTATAAACAAAATATTATCACTAGTTCAAACGAAAACAACAAAACTTAACCTAAAAATACATAAAGATAAATATTACTTACAACTTTGTTTTGTTTCCACACTACACAGACACATAGTTGTCTATATTTTTCACACTAAACACCCACATAATTGTTTATATTTGTCCCAAAAACGGTATTGAATAAAAGAATTAAACAAGCTATATCTAAAGTCAACCAAAATGGCCGTTTAACCATGTCTTTGAACTGCAGTGTTTGATATTAACGCCATCTCCGCTTTGAACTACAGACTTCTAACAGGAAACTGTAATATGAGTACCACAGAACATTTATAGAGATGTGATTGTCTACTTGCACTTCAATCAGTTTGAAAATAACAATTTCCCAAGTTAAATTTTAATGGTTACCATCTCTATAGAATATAAATTAATTTTATCAATTATTATGAATTCTTGAGCCGGAAATATTGAATTATCGACATATTTTTATACTGTTCACAATTGAGACCAAGTAAATCTAACTCAGATATACTTCTGCAGACAAACCAAGTTCTCGTAGAGATTCGATTTCGAGTACTGAGTCTGAGCAGGAATTTCGCAAGAGGTTCCAAGCGGTTACACATCGAATGGTTCATCGAAAATCTTGTTTAGAAATGTATAAGAGACAAACGAAAAAAACGTTTGGTAAGTTTGAATTTAAGCACGAATAATTTAGATATCGTGACGTGATATTTAAAACGGGTATACATATTATTTTAGATGAGCTTTTCGAATCTATATTTAATAATTTGAGTCTTCGGCGAGTTAAAAATATTGTTAGAAATCTTAGCGTACCCGGTCGGATTCCGTTTGTATTATTAATGTAACGTCGTTTCTCGTTGCATACCATCGCGCGTGCTATTTTCGGACTATTCTCTTTAGACGCTAATTTGATAATTCGAAATGTTGGGTGAGTAATAATTTTGTTTTTATATATTTGGTTTGATTTTTTTCGAGTTTAAATATTTTTAAATTTGTAGCATTACAGAAATCTTTAACTGATGCTAATCCCGATTTATTTCCCGACGAAATAAAATCTGTCGACTTGAAAATAAAATTAGAAGAAATATTGAAGATAATGTTGTTAGTTTGGTGTCGAAAAAAACAGGCGTTACAGGGTTCGTTCAAAAGTTGATTATTTAAAACTAATCTTCAAAATATGTGTTTTAATACAATACCTACTAACATTATTTTCTTTTTCGTCCTTTTTAGTAATATTCAAACTACTGATTAGCTTTTATAACTTCTATATTCATATGTCAAACATTCATAATTATCTAATTTCTGACCCTGTTACATTCATAGAGTCAATATTAAAGATAGAGAGAGAGTGAAGTATGACAGCTGACAGCTTGTATTCTGATTGGATCGCCGTGACTTCGAAGTTGAGAGTGGTGGGAAAGTTAAATGAGAAGAATAGAAAGAAACAATTTTAATTGTTTTTTCTTTCCTATAATAGATTTAATACTAATTATGATTATGTCACTGATTTATCTTATTGCGTCTCGCTCTGTGTTATAAAATCATTTGGACTAAAAATGGCTATTGAGAATGAAAATAGAACAGCATGCATACAATATGGCGGCTTGACGAAAACGTTATAGTTTGAATCAATATTTCGATTCAATTGGAATAAATTTTAAAATATAGATTCCTGTAAATAAATTAATAAAATTCAATGTACTTTCATTATAACTTCAGATCCGGTATGTGAAAAGTGTTTTTTGAAATTTTGTTGAAAGCCTGCTCGGTCTCTTAAACACGTGACCAATGACGTCGAGCGATCAATCGATTTAGTTTACAAGGGGTGTTCTAATCGTTCCGTACGTTATTTTTCAAAATAGTCAGTTTGTGAATTTAAACACGTTGACTGTCAAGGCAATTTTCAGAATTTTATTCAATCGCATTAAATTATTAAAAATACTAATTTAAATATAAAGTTATCACTGAAATGTATAGAAAATGTGGACTTGTAGTTGTTGGTAGCATATTTTATTGTTGTAATTTCAGATTGTGACAAAAAGGTAGTGGTTCATAGAGAATCCGGTGAATTCGGTTTTCGTATCCACGGCTCAAAGCCCGTGGTAGTTTCAGCAATCGAACCAGGTACACCAGCCGAAACGTGCGGTTTAGAAGTTGGGGATATTGTGCTTTCCGTGAACGGCGTAAGCGTTTTGGACAAAAACCATTCGGAAATCGTCAAAATGGCGCACGCGGGAAGCGATACATTGAAAATGGAGGTAAACATTTTATACCAATATCTCGACATGTTGTGATATAAAAACTCCACCTCTTCTGGCTGATGATGACATTGTTCGATTGATGAAAGAAGGTGTTCTGATTATTATTTTCAGGTTGCAAGAACATGTTATGCTTTATGTCCTCAAAAAGAAGAAGATAATTCGACGATCTTACATAGTGGATACCTTTGGAAACTGAGCGGTTACGCTAGTGGCACTTCCACCAACAAATGGATGAGAAGATGGTTCTGTTTGAAACAAAATGGTTGTTTATATTGCTACAAAACGGACGTTGTAAGTACCAGTAGATGTAGGAATATAACAAAATCGAATGCTTTTTCTGGATTAATATATGTTATAGATACATGTAGTGATAATTATTTTGTTGTTTTCCGTATTAGGATGTACACCCTGTAGACGTGACGATGTTGCACGACCAAGTAATCCAAATAGTAGATGATGAAGAGAATTTTTCCAAGTCGCACGTATTCGTTGTTCAAAAACAAGATGGCGTTCCTTTATATTTAGCAGCGGAGTCTCGTTGTACTCAAGAAAAATGGGTGGAAGAAATGAACAAATTGATGATAGATAATAAACAACTTTTGGATGGTTATTTAGAAAGAACGAAAAGTAATTTGTCGTTACCTCCTGGTGCTATTAAAGATCCGGAATGTTTTGGATATTTAGTTAAATTGGGAACACAATGGAAGAGTTGGAGCAGGAGATATTGTATTTTGAAAGAGGCATGTTTGTATTTTTATCAAGATGCAAACGCCAAAAATGCGTTCGGTGAGAATTTAAACCGTTTAATCGTACTAGAAAATCATTTTTCTTTTTTTTTCTCTTTAGGAGTGGCTTATTTACATGGTTATAGAGTACAACTATATTTATCAGGATCAAAAAAACATGCCTTTGAATTAGTACCCTCGGATAGCAGTAAAAAACATTATTATTTCCATACGGACTCGGAAACAGACAAAAAACGGTAAGTTGTACCACTCTCGTACATATAAATATTACATATAAATATTTATAGTGTCCATAATTTAACCTCAATTTTTTAGGTGGATAGCGGCATTAGAATATTCAATAGATCAATGGATGAAACTTTAATGGCTAAAAATTATATATATATTGTGAAATATTTTACTTACCTGAAATAAAAAGACATACAATGACCACACCAAAGAATTTGTATTATAAGAACATTAGCATTTTATTTATAAATAAAATATTTATTTGTATCTTCTTCTTTTTTTCCCGACATGTAGAGAGCGTTTAATTACATAACAGTGAAAAATTTAATTTAGTTCTGTGGTAACAGTTCGTTGTTCGAGAACGACATCGATTTCGTTCATTATCAACCATAGAGTTAACATTAAAGATAAAGAAATCGTTATTATAGTAAAACAGTACCAATGGAATTACCACTATAAATCTGTTTTTAAACGCTATTAAAATTAAAACTCATCCTCTTTCCCTGGCGTTTTCACAACTTGGAAGTTCGATTCAATCAGAATAGAAATAAGAGTGTTATACCGACGTTCCTTCTCTTTCTTTCAACAGTTCGGACCAGCTCGCTCTTTCTATATTTAAAATTGTAACGTTAATCCAATTACTGTTACAGAGTTTTAAATTCACTGGATTGTTGCACTAAAAATTTAAATACTCTTAAATGAAGATTTTATTTTAATGTCAAATTCTTTATTGAACTATTTACAAGAGACACTTTTATAAACAATTAACACTTGACACTTTAGTTTTTTTAACTGACTTCAATATTAATTGTCATTTTTCATCGTTCTAGACTGATTATTTATCAATTATCGTATCATGGTACAATTAACTACGAACTGATTCGGAATATTTTGACCCATGAACAAAACTCTGTTCTATGGTATAAAACAATAAGCAATTTGCCGTCAAATAATTCTTAGCTTGAACATTGATATACCTCTTAATAAACACAATTTCGTGAATATTTGATTCTCATAATTATAATCATGAAAATTATTGCAGGAGGCTCTAAATAACTAATTATATTATTTATTAGTTAGGATTATAAACTTTACCTCTACATAATTTAATATTCTATGAAAATAACAGCTGCAGTTGGTGAGTAGTACGTAAAATTAAAAATGTTTCTATAGATGTCGCAGTGTTCTGCAAGCTCGAATTTGAAGTATTAACGGAAATTTTGTGTTTTTAAATAATTAATCTGTATTAAAAAAAATAATAAATTAAGAATATCATGACTTCGTCTATGCAATCAAATAAATCAGCAATAACTTTAAAAGGATCAGCCGCAATAGTTTGTGATTATTTAAGTAAGTGAAAAAATAAAGGTAATTCGAGGTTATGTATCCGTTTTTTGTTGTTGTAGATTATGGTATAAATTCCATATTATACCAACGAGGAATATATCCTCCCGAATCTTTTAAGAACGATGAAAATTATGGATTAACGCTGCTGATGACTACAGATGATAAAATTAAGAATTTCTTACATACAACTTTGGAACAATTAAAAGGTTTGTAAAACGATTTAAATAATTATATTTTTAAGAGAATTACTTATTTCTTTTATGATTTCACAATTCTTATTGTTTGTAACTCATATTTTTGTATTTTTTCAGGTTGGTTAGTTGATCGAACTGTAAACAAAGTGGCCCTAGTTATTACTAACGTAAAAACGATGGAAGTGATGGAACGATGGGATTTTACAGTTGAATATGAAGAAGACACGTTAGAAAACCCCGATAAAGTATCCGAAAAACCTCTGAATCAAATAAAAAATGAAATACGGGACGTTCTTAAACAAATAGCATCGTCAGTTTCGTACTTACCCCTTTTAGATTGTTTATGTAGCTTCGATATCCAAATATATACCAAATCGGATGTGGAATTACCTAAAGAATGGGCCGAAGCGGAACCTGCTAATATTAAGAATGCCCAAAGTGTACAAATGAGAGCGTTTTCTACAAATATTCATAGAATGGAAACTCATGTGATTTATACAAATGTGAATTAGTTTAACTGAGTTTTTAAGTGTTTTTATTAATTATATCATGTGACTCTCTTTTTAAGTAGCTAAATTTTAAAAATAATTTTTTCTGTCGCTCTTAATCCATAAATCCATGATTAAACATTTTTTTTGAAATGTGTTCTATTTCTATAATAAATTATGGTGTTTGGTATGGGGGTTTCATGGTAAGCTCTGGAACCATTTATGAACACACTTCACTATCATAACGATAGTAACTGATTGCAATTGAACTCGGGTGCAATTTTATTTACATGACTTTCAAAACTAATGACTCAGTGTTAATAGTCACATTTTGATATTTTTTTGAGTTGACTATAAATTCATCTTTCAAAACTTGCAATCCTAGTATCTGGATTTTTCTACATTGTTCTAAAAAGGCGTATTCAGTATTTTGTTCTTTTCTTCAGCTTATTAATCGCTTTAGTACCTCACTGTCTCATTATCGAATCGCACATTTCCGTTTGTCAAATTCACTTCAAATTAGAACGTATAATAGATAACGAGCTCAAAATGGCATCATGTCATTTATCTATAAATTCGAGATTAAAAATATAGAGAGAAAAGTATGGGAGCTTGTTTGAGCGAGCAAGAATATCGCTATCTCTCTCTACTTTACTTTGATTGGATTGCCATGTCGTCGAAGTTTCCAGTGTTGGAAATATCAAACAGATGCTCTTTCTCTTTCTTCCAATAGTACAATAATTCCACTGTCTCTCTGTAATATGAATTCGATGCATTTAACTTGATTTATAGTGACGTAATCATCAGAAATCGATTCCTTTGCATTCTTCTATTTTTTTAAATGAAACATTTTCATTTTTTTAAACTTTTATTGTCACTGGATACATTTTATAATTAAATAATATTCTCACTATACATTTTGGAGTTTTGTTACAAGAATTTCTTAAAAAATTAGTATATGTAAGTATATACTGAGTGATATAAAAGTCAAGCTCAAACAGTTTGGTAAATACATTTCATTTCATAAAAAATTCTTATATAAAAAAAGTTTTTATATGAAATTTCGGGACCTAACTTTCAACCACCAACACATAGACGTACAGAAAACATTTGAAACATTATTATATTAAAAGTTTTATTTAAAAAAAAATTGGTGAGGAGAATAGTGTATAAATTACTTTCTGGGTACGTCTATGTTTTGAAATACTGTTTAAACAACATTTACATCTTAGTATTTTTTTAAAATTAGATCTATGGTTATACATAGCAAAATTATTGTTTATCTTGTTTTATCACATCTAGCTTTCCTTAAGACAGAAAACTCGTAAAAATAAGATAACAAAATCTAAAATTTTCACATAGAGATGAGATTCTTCAATTGCAATAGAGTTTGATTCATTTGGGTTGCATACATGAAGCAGATAATGAAAAAAAATATAACACATTCAGGGCCATGCCGGTTCTGTCCGTTTTGTACTCCTAGAGGGGGAGGCGGGAGACCAGTAGTGAAGATTTTTAGACTTTGCAGGTTTGTTGTGAATGAATCTATACCATTATTTTGATTGAATTAATTCTCCATGACCGAAAGGTAAAAACTCTCATCGGGATGCAGAAGAAAAGCACCCAACAGGGAAAAACCGCTTCAATAAAACTTTACGAACGAAACTATTTGATTTTCTATTTACTTTGAGTTATTTTTTTCTTGAATGCCACAATTTTCATAAGATTTTCATAATTGCAGACTTTAGCTTTGCTACTAGAACATACCTGTATATGTATATGAGTAAAATATACATTCATTGATTTTAAATAATCAGTTTTCTATCAATCTTATAGGAAATATCAAATTTCAGTTTATCTATAAGAAACATTTTGGTCTCTACTATGTTTGCAATAATATACCTCGTTGTTCATTTTGCTACAAAAAATTGTGACAATTCTAAAATGAATTATTGATATAAAACAAAGATTTCAAATTTCTAGTAATTGTATACAATTCATACAAGCGAATTAAATATAAATTTGAATATTTAGTTTAAGGTTTTAAAAATTTCTTGACTAACCTTCCTACTATACTTCGATTAACCTTATTTTTACTAACAAAATAGGCAACGTTTGATGAAGTAGGATGTACTTGATTATAATTACAAAACTCTCATATTGAAATAACAATATAAACAAAAGTAAATAGCTGTGTTCGGTGTATTAAATAATTTTTAATTATAAAAACCGATCCGATGTCGGATCGTCGTGCTCTTAGCCATTTCCAGTTTAAAAATGATCTATCATTCAATTTGTTATTAATAGATGGCGTTCTACACGTTTTATTTATTATTTACATCATTCAGATGAAATCTTTATTTTATATGGTAACTTTTAATAACAATAAGGAGAATTGAATTTATTACAATATAAAGATGTCAGAAGACAAATTTTCTGTATATTTTATTTCTCGAAATATCAATGTCTTACAAGATTTTGCAGCAAAAAATAGTTATTAATTATAATAAATAACGTTATCATAGTTTCACATTAATTACATTACATCATTCTTAATAATAAGGAATTTTACTTGGGGATTTTGCAGTTAAGCGTTAAGAAGGGTGAAATGCTTTTTATATTATTACAATATTGCTAGTGGGTTTATATAAATTTTATAAGCACAATAAAAAAACTTATCAATAACACGACAAATAGCCGTAACAAGTCGAATTCGAGAAAACAAACCAAATAAAAATTAAAACAGTGAGGCTATTTATCGCTATCACATATCTCGAGTATCCTAAGACGCAAAATTATATACAAGAATCCATAAAGAAAAGAGTAAACTGCTATATACACAAAGAATTTCCCGTGATCCGATTTTGAATCAAGTTTACGAGCAAGTGAAATTGCAAAAATCAAAATGACAAAATCATCCGAACCTGGATAGAGAACTGTGTAATATATAGAGAAGGAGTCCAGTAGCATATTTTAGAATTAATTATCGTTGGGCATCTTCTTATCCATAATTAATATATAAAAAAGAAGAAAAACAATATGTCGTTAGTAATTGTTTATGTTTATTATAAAAAGAAATTTGGGGAAATTGTCTTATTGATTTTAAATAACAACAAGAGTATTGGTCACTATAAAAAACATATTAATTCTGGTATGTAAAATTTATTTTTTCGGATGTGTAATTTTCATTTACAATACAAATTGTTTGTTGTGTGTGAATGAAATTAATAATCTATGTAGATTTTTCAAATTAATTACTTTGCCCGATCCTTAAAGTGAGTTTAAAATTGAGCAATAACGTGAATTATATATTTATGACAGTTTTTCAATTAGGTCGAATTTATATTGTAATTATAGCAGTTTACTCTTGACGTAATGTCTGATATTTTTCTATTGCATTGAGTATATAGTACAATCTAAAAAATATAACTAAAGCCACAGTTAATTTAGAAGAAAAATAGATTATGTGAAATCTGTTTGAATCTGAATTGAATTTTTTTCTTTTCAAAATATTAAAGATCAATCATTGTCTCGAGTATTTGAATTGTTCGATATAAGTTTCTGCTATTTAGTTATCTTCTTCAGAGAATAGTGTTTTGTTTTGAAATTTATGTGTAATCTACGGAATGTCCAAAAACTCCAACTCCAACGAAAAATTGACATTTTTAGTATTTTTTCATTTTTTTTCGTACTTAAGATAAAAATGAGTTTGAAAACCAAAATCTTCACATTTTCTTGTTCAGTTAAAAAATAAAAAACCATAAATTTTCCCATTTGCCTTTGAAAACTTTTTTTTCCAGAAAGTACACACAAAAACGAATAATTTGTAAAGAAAGTCAATTTAATATCATAATTTAAACGATTTATATGAATTTTAATAAATTTTTTAGGTCGGGTCAAGTTAATATTACTTAATAGGACGAAATTGTTCGATAATTTGTAAAAAATGTTCAAATTATGGTATTGAATTGATTTTTCTTCAAAATGTTCGTTTTTGTATGTACTTTTTGACAAAAACATACGAAAATATTCAAAAACATTCTTTAAGTACAGTTTTCTAGACAAATCGGGGAATTTATGGTTTTCGAATTATTCATTTCCCAAAAAAGTGTTGAAATTTTTGTTAACTCAACTCTCATTCTTATTTTGAATGTGCTTCCAAACATTAACTGAAAACTCAAACTAATACTTTTTCTAAAAGATAACTGGGCTATAAATTTATACCATTTATTGACTGTACTAAATTTTCTACACCAATTACACTTATATGTTGTGCCTAAATACTGACAATAAATATAAATATATCATTTTTTTGAGTATTTACATCATCATTACGAGAAAAGTCAATAAAAACTAACTCTTCTTCTTTTTTATTTTCAAATATTACACGAACTTACAAAGAAATGTTCCGTTGACTAATTATCCGGTACTAATGCAAAACATCTTTGGTATTTGTTTTCATTTTGTCAGAGGTATACTCTGTAACCTCCTGGTTCGTATTCAAGGTCGTTGTTTCCTCCTTCGTTTCTTCTTTTCCACATTTTTCCTCGAAGGTTCCATCAATTGAAATCCTACAAAAAACAAAAATTAAATATATTCAAATATCCATATGTCAGTTGTCATTAAAATTTATACCGGTCCATTGAGTGACGTAATTGAAATATAGAACATTTCCCGATAAGCAGACAAAAGCTATTACCTCGAAATACAGGGTGTTACGTCGATATTGTACAGTAAAATTTGATGAATTTGATATTTTCACAGTACATTTTGCATCGAAGGTTTTTTTCTCAATGGAACTTGATGAGAAGATAAGATATAATAAACAGGGGCGTACTAAAATATTTCTCCATTTATAAATGTTGTTAGATTCGTTTAAATATTTGAATTTAATAATATATACAGTAGGAAGTTGAAAATGTGGTTACAATTTTAAATATATTAAATTATTTTTTTTTCGCTACTATACAACATTGTTTCAAGTGACATATATTAAAAAAAATTAACGTTAGTTTATTATTTACATACGTGGGGTGTTAGAAAAGTAATCTGATTAGCAACAATGCGTCTACAGGGTAGTATTGAATAGATTTGTTTATAATAATGATATTAAAATTAGTTTCGTTACTTTTCTAGCACACTCCGTAGTTTTAAAGTTCAGATCAGTACTTCTAGATATGCGATAATTAAATTTTGGTGAAAGTTTTTGGTAATGTAACTAACAACCAGTGAGATATTTTTATATTTTGTTTGGTATATAAAATGAAATATTATACGAGGGTTGGTACTTAAGTTTTGAGATATGACAACACTGTGAATGTGTCAAAAAAACATCGATGCTGTGCGTAAACTGATATACCGTGAGATTAAAGCATTTTTGGGCATTAGTTCTAATCGTATACGTTCAATATGAACGAAAATTTGGCTGTGGTTCGCGCACGAAGCTTTTCGAAGCAAATGGTCGTTTGTTTTTTCGGAATAACTGGACATGTCTTCACAGTTCGATTAGAGCGAAGTAGTACGGTGAATTCTGGGTGATTAGACCAGCATTTGTTTGCCAGAAATGAGCCAAAAACGACAAAACAAGCCCACACACATCAGTACAAACAATTTTGAACGGTCAAAACATCGAATTGATGGTTCATCCGCGCGTTTGGCACCCAATGGTTCGTTCTGGTTAACGTTTTTTTACACCCGAAGAAGCGGTTGAGTAGCAACCCTCGTAAACGATAATAAAGGGATTTTTTTCTGGATTCTTACCGAAAAATTAACAATGAAAACTCACCGTTGTATACTGTGTATCTGAAACAGGGAAGAATTGGTCATTTCAAAGCCGAAAGCAAAAAAAAAAAAATACTGATCAACTACTACGTCTTCTATTAGTAAAGAATATTAGTACGGTATTTAAACAAACATATCTAATTTGATACGTTTCAATTGCCAATAATGTTTTATGGCATTTTTCGTTGTTTTATCCACCTTATCGTCCATATTTATACCCTAGTATCTCCACTAATAGTATCTAAGCATGCGGAATAAATAGCAAATACATCTGAAACTCACAACAAATCTAGAAGTAGGTGTCTATTAGAAAAATTAGTAAGTTAGACAAAATGGAAAAAAATTTGTTAATATTAGGAATAAAAAAAAAACCTCAAATTACATACCTATCGAGTATTTACAGCATTTTTTTCCATATTTTCCATTGTAGCTGTAATTCGTTTAATTTAAAAGCAAACGCTAAAAAACCACCCCGAAGTACGAATCTACCGTATTTTTAAAAATAATTTATCAATTTATTTATGGGACACCCTGTAGAACAATAATAATCCAACCAAATGTTCGTTTTGATTTATTTCCGGTGAACGAAAAGGTAATTTAACTCAAATTTATTAAATTATCGATAAAGAGGTAAAAAATTTTCTATATTTCATTTACAAATCTTTCATACCTTGATCATCCCTAAACGTAGACATTTTTTCTTTTTAATTTTATTCATAAAACAAAAAGAAGTGGATCCCAAAGTTTGTGCCATATTAGCAACGATAAAACGTCAATAATTTGTTTAAATTACTTTTTCAAGTCACCCGGTAACTAACTGTACGACATTTATTGAATAATATACACTGGCGAGCAAAAACATCGACTTAAACGACATCCCCGAAATCGCAAATCACTGGTAAAAAACCGGACACAAAATTGTATTTTTCTTAGTGAAAACTTGAAGCTTCAGCCATTAGCTTCAAAATGATATGAAATATTTTTGCTTTCACGGTCCAACAAATAGGTTATGATCGGCAACCACCATTTTAAAGCTTGTTTACGATAATTCTAATTAGAGGTAACTGACCCTTATAAAAAGTTATCCACCCGATCCACCTCTATCGATTATCCATCAAACAATAAACAAAAATTCTACCAGAAAATGGACACGACAAGTGATGAAAGTTGCTCGATGTTACCTGGGAAAAAAACCTGGAATAATGTTCGGAAACTAAGGATCTTACTCAGTAGAAGGCTTCGTCCTTTTCAGTCTTCTCTACGAGAGATATGACAGACCCGTTGCACCACATCGCTGATAATTTGGTATTCAAGTCCCAACAAGAGTTCAGAGAACCGCGAGAAGTGACTGCCAACCTTGAGTCCATCTACTGACCCCAAATTAACCCCAACCCCAAATATTAGCGAAGCGTTGAGTAGGAATTTCGATAGAAACAAAAACTGGTCGATTTTGATTGAAACTAACAATGGAGGGAGGCAATTAGGGGCGAACATCGATAAAAACTTCATCCTGATGCAGGACAATGCCCGTCCACGTACTGCAAGTTCGGTACGACATTATTTACAATATGTCGAAATTGCCGCTATGGATTGGCCAGCGCGTAGCTCGGATTGAAATCTTATCGGGTATATAGGGGATGAAAGGAAAGTCGCGAAATCCGATATTGAAACACCGCTCAACCAGCCGCGAAATCAGACATTGAAACACCGCTCAACGAACCGCGAAATCCGACCTCGAAACATTATTAAACAAGCCGCGAAATCCAACCTTAAAATGCCACGAAAGCTGACTTTGAAACGTCGCTAAACCAACCGCGAAATCCGACCTTGAAACATCGCTAAAATAGCCGCGAAATCCGACCTTGAATCACCGCTCAACGAAACGCGTAAACTGATCTTGAAACACCGCTCTACCAGCCACAAAGCTGACCTTGAAACACCGCTAAACCAACCGCGAAATCAGACATTGAAACACCGCTCATTTAGTCACGAAATCCGACCTTGAATCACCGCTCAACGAAACGAGAAAATAGACCTTGAAAACCGCTCAACCAGCCGCAAAATCCAACTTTGAATCGCCGCGAAAGCTGACCTTGAAAAGTCTCTAAACCAGCCGCGAAATCCGACCTTGAAATACCGTTCAACCAGCCAGAAAAGCTGACCTTGAAAAACCGCGAAACCAATCGCGAAATCCGACCTTGAATCACCGCTCAACGAAACGCGAAAACTGACCTTGAAAACCGCTCAACCAGCCGCGAAATCCGAATTTGATTCACCGCTCAACGAACCGCGAAATCCGACCTTGAAACACCGCTCATTCAGTCGCAAAATCCGACCTTGAATCAACGCTCAACGAAACGCGAAAACTGACCTTGAAAAGTCGCTAAACCAGCCGCGAAATCCGACCTTGAAATACCGTTCAACCAGCCAGAAAAGCTGACCTTGAAAAACCGCTCAACCAATCGCGAAATCCGACCTTGAATGACCGCCCAACGAAACGCGAAAACTGACCTTGAAAACCGCTCAACCAGCCGCGAAATCCGAATTTTATTCACCGCTCAACGAACCGCGAAATCCGACCTTGAAACACCGCTCATTCAGTCGCAAAATCCGACCTTGAATCAACGCTCAACGAAACGCGAAAACTGACCTTTAAAACCGCTCAACCAGCCGCGAAATCCGAATTTGAATCACCGCTCAACGAACCGCGAAACCCGACCTCGAAACATCATTAAACCAGCTGCGAAATCCGACCTTAAAACACCGCGAAATCCGACCTTGAAACACCGCGAAATCCAACCTTAAAACGCCGCGAAATCTGATCTTGAAACACCGCTCAACCAGCCGCAAAGCTGACCTTGAAACACCGCGAAATCAGACATTGAAACACCGCTCAACGAAACGAGAAACCTGACCTCGAAACATCATTAAACCAGCTGCGACATCCGACCTTAAAAAAACACCGCGAAATCCGACCTTGAAACGCATCGAAAGGTGACCTTGAAACGTCGCTAAACCTGCCGCGACATCCAACCTTAAAACGCCGCGAAAGCTGACCTTGAAACGTCACCAAACCTGCCGCGAGATTCGACCTCGAATCACCGCTCAACGAAACGCGAAAGCTGACCTTGAAAACCGCTCAACTAGCCGCGAAATCTGACCCTGAAACACCGCTCAATGAAGAATGGGGTAGCATCGAACAAGATTTTTTTGCTAAAGACTTTGACCGCGATCGTGCGATTTGAATCGATTTTTTTGCTCACGGTTGTATTTAGAAACAGAGATTTTGTTATTTTTTCATTTCGATCTATTGTTAACGGAAAGTTTTTTCTCCCAAAGAGGTCATATCAAGAGCAGCATCTAGCGTTTGCTTTTAACCTGTCAGTTGTGCTCGATTCGCCCTGTATATCAAATTACCTAAAATAAATTTTCCCCCTTTTGAAGGTTTCACCCGAAATAACACAACTCTTTGGTCAATTATTTTTTTTAATATTTTTTATTATTAATTTTACAACTATCTTAGGTTTTGTTATAAGATTCTCTCATTATCTTTGTTGTGAGTGAAAGATGTAATAAATAAATATATCTACAGAAATTTATACAAAAAAAAAATGTAAAATATCAGTTCCTGATGTTGGTGTATTACGATTTTTACCAATTTACTTAATCTTTTGAACCATCCCCCGTATAAGTATAACCTTAAAAATTCGTTCGAAATTTTTTGAATCAAACGGAAACTTTTCGAAAAAAAAAACTCGGAGATGGTAGAATTTATAAAAACTGGTAAAAAGCGTACCTTATACAGAATGTCCCGAAAAAAAGTAACTTAGTAAGTTATAATTAATAGAAAAAAAAAACTTACCGATTCGATGGTGTACTTATACTTGTTTGCGGGACTTCCTGTATAAATAACTGTATTGGATCTGAACCAAAATTATCTTCAATTTGTTTAAGACAGTCTTATAGATATAGGATAGTTTACAAATATACACAATTGGTATATGTACATCGGTAACAAGTTTTTTACAATGTTTCTTCAAGTAGAAACAAATCTAACACCTCCTGTTTACGAATCTGAATATTCTTCATTTAAATTTGCAATTTCGCAAGATTTAATGAAAAAAATCGAGAAGAAGAACGTCACTCAATAAATCGTGTGACTGACATACAGATGGCGCCGCCGTTGACAAATCCTTTTGACGTTTGTGAAGTACCAACTTTCAAAACACTGTGTGTGAAGTTTCGATTGGTTAGAAAAAAGTGACAGTCATTTAAGTGAAGTTACTTTTGTTATTTTCAAAACATTTGACCGCGTTTACTTACGTCGATCAAAACCAACAACGTGTTGATGATTCATGATCAAAATGATCATCATCTGAATGGACTGCAGCCGGTGAACCGGACCAAGACATGCACCGATTCACAAGTCGATGGTTAAATTGGACGAATTACACTTCGAATTGCTTCCTTATCCACAGTATAGTCCAGATTTGGTGCTAGTGGCTATTCGCTGATCTCAAAAAAGCTTGTTGCTAGGACAAATCCTTCTAAAAGCACGTCATAGAGAGTTAGAGAAGCGTTGGAATGATTTTTGGTAAAAAAAAGTGTTTTAGTCAAACGACTTATTGAGTGATGTTGTTATCAATGCGAAATTCGAAATTTGAATGAAGAAGATTCCGATTCGAAACGGCTTTTCCAAAAAAAAATTTACAATTTCTTTCTCAATCGCCTTTTCGAAAAAAGTCCATCACTACTCGTTTTATTTTTGTTTTGAAAATAATTTTTTTCTTTCGTCTAACAATTATATTTTGTCGCTAGACCTAATTTACAAGCGTATAAATCGGGTTGGGGATACATACTCGTGTTACTGGGCAGTTTCAGTTGACAATTCTTCCCACTAAAATTATCCGGACAACTGAAACAAATAACTATCGTTAAATTTCGAGGTTATGTTTCTTTAGTAATAGTATATTACGTAACAAGAGTTTAATTAAACCAAGAAGTTTAAGTTTTACATTTACAAGCAATGTTGACAGTGCGATTTTTGACGTTTCCAAACATGGACGTGGAAAAAATATAAAACAATCTTTTAATTAATAAAAATATAGAAGCCGAGTGACATTTTTAACGGCGAACGTACTCAAAACGTCTTGTCATACGATCCAACTAGCACATTCGTCGAAGAATAATAAATATTTCACGTAAGTATGACCATGTGACACGGAAACGCGTTCTGAGCATGCGCCAACTCACGACGCACGCTGTCTGCAGCGCTAAAACAACGAGCGAACGCTTCCTAGTGGACGCTGCATCTCAAAACTTCGGTAACAACCCTCGTATCTACCCACAATTGTTAGTAGATTTTGTGACCGAGTATAAATAGATTTAAGTTAACGTAATCTCTGATACATAGATGTCGCCACGAATTACAATATGTTTCAATTCGTTTTTTTGAAAACTTTTGCGAATAAATTTGATATTTTTTGAATAGTACGTTCGAAAAACTGATAATTTATAACAAAAAACATTTGAAATGATACTTACACACATCCATAATCGCCGATAGACTCTTCATAAAAGCATTTACCCCCATTTTGACATAAGTCAGTATCGTATGGTTTTGGACAACTTTTAGCTGAAAATTAAAAACAAATATTACTAATTAAGGAAATATAAATTGTTGTTATCAACAATTCTAATATTATTTAAAGCAAAAAAGCATATTATGAGATAAAATAGTTAAGTTGATTGAATAACTAGATGACCTTGAAAGAAATTGCATATCAACTTTAACAAACTAGCATTCTACGAATATGTTTACGGATAGTAATAAAATAAGGGTTAGTACGAAGAAATATACAAATGAAACCACGTATTTCACAAATACATTGTCGTTGTTTCGAGCTTCATGTAGATCGAAGGTTCGTATCCGGCTCGAAGGACCAGACAGTGTAATTTTGAATGTTTATATGTTATTTTTGTCTTTTATGATGGTTCTATCCAATTTTTTGCTAACATATTATTAGAACTTGATGTTAAAACAAGCAGACTTAGAAAAGATCAAAATTAACAAATTATTTATGCATATTCGTGATAAAATGTGTAGAGAGTTGGCAACGTTGGTTTCGGGAGACGAAATCTTGTATTCTCGCCACAATAAAACATTTTTTATAGTACTGGAAACTTCTGCGCAGATGTCGGCGCAATTGGTTGGATTTTGTGTAAAAAAAACTGATTCTAATAATAGATTTCGATCTTTTCTCAAAAAAGAACAAGGAAAACATAAATTACAATCAACCAATTATTAAATTACACGATAATCAAAGGTAAAACAATTCCTATCTTCTCCGATTATGTATTGAAAACTGGCAACGATGTATAATGAATACACCAACACTCGCAATTACACTGACTGAGGCGCGTTTCGATAACCAAATTTTCGTCTTCAGAGACTAAAGGAAACGCGCGTCAAACAGTGTAATTGTAGTGTAAACAGTGTGTTCATTCATGCCAACTTAGTGTACGTAAAGTTTGTTGACACGTGATCGGTTGATTGTAAATGACGAAAAGATGACAGAAAAGAAAAGGTGTACCGCTAAAAATATTCTCACTAGGTGGAGGCGGCTTAACAGTGATGTTTTTGGACGCCATAAGCCCGTTAAGACTTTCAGCTATACACTCGTATTCGCCCAGAGAATCTGCCTCATGTTTCTTGATCACCAGTTTACTCTTCCTCCTAAAATTAATAAAATATAAATAATTCAAATGTTTTTTTATTTAAAACGTCGAGAAACATTTTATAATATATACAATATCAAACGGTACCGAAAACTTTTTGTAAAGCAATCAAATTAGGCTTTATTAACCGCGTGATTCAATATGGCGTTTTTGGGCAAACAATATTGTAGCCATTTTTTAAGTTAATTTTTTTTTTATTTAAAACGTCGAGAAACATTTTATAATATATACAATATCAAACGGTATCGAAAACTTTTTGTAAAGCAATCAAATTAGGCTTTATTAACCGCGTGATTCAATATGGCGTTTGTGGGCAAACAATATTGTAGCCATTTTTTGAGTTAATTTTTTTTTTATTTAAAACGTCGAGAAACATTTTATAATATATACAATATCAAACGGTACCGAAAACTTTTTGTAAAGCAATCAAATTAGGCTTTATTAACCGCGTGATTCAATATGGCGTTTGTGGGCAAACAATATTGTAGCCATTTTTTGAGTTAATTTTTTTTTTTATTTAAAACGTCGAGAAACATTTTATAATATATACAATATCAAACGGTACCGAAAACTTTTTGTAAAGCAATCAAATTAGGCTTTATTAACCGCGTGATTCAATATGGCGTTTTTGGGCAAACAATATTGTAGCCCTTTTTTAAGTTAATTTTTTTTTTATTTAAAACGTCGAGAAACATTTTATAATATATACAATATCAAACGGTACCGAAAACTTTTTGTAAAGCAATCAAATTAGGCTTTATTAACCGCGTGATTCAATATGGCGTTTGTGGGCAAACAATATTGTAGCCATTTTTTGAGTTAATTTTTTTTTATTTAAAACGTCGAGAAACATTTTATAATATATACAATATCAAACGGTACCGAAAACTTTTTGTAAAGCAATCAAATTAGGCTTTATTAACCGCGTGATTCAATATGGCGTTTGTGGGCAAACAATATTGTAGCCATTTTTTGAGTTAATTTTTTTTTTATTTAAAACGTCGAGAAACATTTTATAATATATACAATATCAAACGGTACCGAAAACTTTTTGTAAAGCAATCAAATTAGGCTTTATTAACCGCGTGATTCAATATGGCGTTTGTGGGCAAACAATATTGTAGCCATTTTTTGAGTTAATTTTTTTTTATTTAAAACGTCGAGAAACATTTTATAATATATACAATATCAAACGGTACCGAAAACTTTTTGTAAAGCAATCAAATTAGGCTTTATTAACCGCGTGATTCAATATGGCGTTTGTGGGCAAACAATATTGTAGCCATTTTTTGAGTTAATTTTTTTTTTATTTAAAACGTCGAGAAACATTTTATAATATATACAATATCAAACGGTACCGAAAACTTTTTGTAAAGCAATCAAATTAGGCTTTATTAACCGCGTGATTCAATATGGCGTTTGTGGGCAAACAATATTGTAGCCATTTTTTAAGTTAATTTTTTTTTTTATTTAAAACGTCGAGAAACATTTTATAATATATACAATATCAAACGGTACCGAAAACTTTTTGTAAAGCAATCAAATTAGGCTTTATTAACCGCGTGATTCAATATGGCGTTTGTGGGCAAACAATATTGTAGCCATTTTTTGAGTTAATTTTTTTTTTATTTAAAACGTCGAGAAACATTTTATAATATATACAATATCAAACGGTACCGAAAACTTTTTGTAAAGCAATCAAATTAGGCTTTATTAACCGCGTGATTCAATATGGCGTTTGTGGGCAAACAATATTGTAGCCATTTTTTGAGTTAATTTTTTTTTTATTTAAAACGTCGAGAAACATTTTATAATATATACAATATCAAACGGTACCGAAAACTTTTTGTAAAGCAATCAAATTAGGCTTTATTAACCGCGTGATTCAATATGGCGTTTGTGGGCAAACAATATTGTAGCCATTTTTTGAGTTAATTTTTTTTTTATTTAAAACGCCGAGAAACATTTTATAATATATACAATATCAAACGGTACCGAAAACTTTTTGTAAAGCAATCAAATTAGGCTTTATTAACCGCGTGATTCAATATGGAGTTTGTGGGCAAACAATATTGTAGCCATTTTTTGAGTTAATTTTTTTTTTATTTAAAACGTCGAGAAACATTTTATAATATATACAATATCAAACAGTACCGAAAACTTTCTGTAAAGAAATCAAAATTAGGCTTTATTAACCCCGTGATTCAATATGGCGTTTGTGGGCAAACAATATTGTAGCAATTTTTTGAGTTAATTCGATTTAATTTTGTTATAAGACACTTTTCTATATACATCTTTATAAACAATACAATTAAGATCTCGGTACTGTTTTTTTCTAACAGATAACGTGGATTCTTCATAGATTAAGCTTAGTTTTCATTCCAATAAGCTCGAACATTATCCACATGCTTCGTACAATATATTCATTAGCATTCAAAGCTTTCCAACAAGTTTTTGCCCACCCTATATTCAATCGAGTTAACGATCAAATTCTTCCAAATACTCTTGGGAATCTTCGAGGCGATTGGGGGTTTTCGAGGCCACCCTGTATCACGGTACGTCGAGTTATTTATAATTCGACGGCAATGGGACTAAACTACAATCATAAACACCAAAGAAATAATATTTACAAGTTGTAACTTGTCGCAGTCATATAAAGTAAAGAAATGTTATTTTTTGTTTGTAAGATATCGTTTAGACATTCGCGTGGGCAAAAATTTTGACCGGTAGTGTATATCATCGGAAATATTCACCAATTGGTACTGGACTATCATTAGATCAAAGTTAGAGATCTAGAAAAGGCTTACGACACATGAAAAGAACTAATTTACCAAAAAAACTGGCTAAAGAATTATACAAGCACGTCGGGTTCCGTGTTTTTCACTTTGAACCAAAAAAGCATTCAAATGAACGTTTCCTAGGCGTGGTTTGAACAAAAAAATAATTCACAGTTGAACAATTATTAACAAATCAGCCATATTTACAAGTTGTAATATGTCGCAGTCGTATAAAGTAAAGAAATGTTATTTTTGGTTTGTAAGATATCGTTTAGACATTCGCGTGGGCAAAAATTTTGACCGGTAGTGTATATCATCGGAAATATTCACCAATTGGTACTTGACTATCATTAGATCAAAGTTAGAGATCTAGAAAAGGCTTATGACACACGAAAAGAACTAATTTGCCAAAAATTAGATGAAGAACGATTTCCAGGCGTTATTGACGTGGTTAAAACAAAAAACAGTCAAGACAGTGAGTTGCAAAAGTCCAGTTTGTTCCGAAATAAAAAACAAAGATGGTTTCATCGGCTGTAAAAGTAATAGTCATGAGATTGTGTTCAAAAATTATCTTCAAAAAGTACCAGAAAAGAAAACAGATTCAGCCGTAGCTTGGCCACCCATATTTGGCTTCCAGCCAGTGTTTTCCTGTTTCCTAACCTCAAATTTTAATTTGCAAGAGAGATTTTCATCAGAAGGGAACGTTAAGGTCAAAGGAAACGTCTATTTTGAAGAAAAAACGTTTCCACAAGCGGATAAACGAACCCAAAGTTTGATCAGAGCATTTTCTTGAGAACCTTCCAGTGACTATCACATTTTCTTATATTTCAGAAGCTCGTGGACGACAACGACGACCATGTCAATCAGAAAAGAAACATAGTTTAGGATTTTCCAACAACATCATCAACGTTTCTAATATCATAATCTTGAATATTAACACAACTTTGAAATAGAATTTAACGAATCAAAACGAGTGTTTTTTATATTTTTTTGATTAATTCACCTGCATGCTTGCGTTAACAATCGATTAATAACGTTCAAGTGCACTGGTTAGCTTTGTTGATGTTGAAAAAAATCAAAACTTACCACTCTTCGTCACTGGCGTGCACAAAAAAAACAAACAATTATATTAGTAAATGTTAACATATTTGAAATGATGATTATTTTGTATTTTATTCAAAAAAAAATGATGTTTTCAGAAAATTTTGACTACTATTAGAGTTCATTCAATACGATACAAGATCCAAATTTGTCCAACAGTCACGTGACGAGTCAAATTTATCGGGAAACTTCCAATTGGCAAATGGATCAGATTCGTCTGCATTGAAGAAGAATTAAACCTGTCTAGGATGTGTATATGTGTGTGTCCAGGTCACGTGACGAGTCAAAGGTATCTGGACAACGAACCAACACTCGCGAACATTCTTCATTTCATGCAGGTGGAGCTTCGCCCCATTTTGATTCGTCGAGTGGCCCGCACAGTCTTGTGGACCTGACACCCTGTGATTTCTGCGAGAGGATCACGTTTGGAAAGTCTGTCACAGCACCGTGAATGTAGTTCAGGACCTCATCTTCGTCGTTTTGCGAAAAGCGCCCCACCCAAGTGTTTTTTTGATTCGGGGAAGGTCGAAATCACTAGGGGTTGCTTCCACGCGTCGTCGTTTGTTGTTAACCGTTAGATTTTTCAGCGTTGCTTCTTGTATTGTCGCAATTTCGTCCGGAAACGATGGTCGACCAGAACTTTGTAGAATTAACGTGGTAGACTGTTTGTCGGGGTGGGAATTGGGAAAAAAACAGCAAACTACACGTTTAGACAGCGTCCGCAGCTATAGTTTCTATAAACCAGGTATTTTTTCTGGAATTTTCACGTCATGAATTTGATTTGCGCGATATACAAAGTTGTTTAGAGTAAAAATCTACCTGTCGATATAAAACTTCGAGAAAACTAAAATTTTCTACTTTGCAGCGCCACCTTTTATTGAATGACTCATCTAGTTCAAAAGATGAAAGTAGGTGACAGAGTTATTAACAAACCAAACTTCCAAATTGAAATTTTTTAATCGGAAAAATCAAAAAATTGTTAATACGTTTTGTAAATATGAAATTACGATTATTAGAATTACGTTTTACAAAATCAGCAAAACAAATTTGAAATTTGATTATTCTCACCTTTTATAGAGTACGTTATACGATTTATTATGATGCAGGATTACATTATTCCGCCTCCACGTGATCCTAGGTAAGGGAAAACCCTTTACCGTACACGTCAATATTCGATATTTTTTTTCAATTTTTTTCTGCGATTTCGGCGAGAATTCTTTCAATTCGACTATTTGAGGCTTCGTTGGTACTGAAACAAACAAAAAACAAAAATAAATAAACCCTTAAGGATACCAGAAATCGGGTACATCGGGGAGGATTGATTCAATTGTATCCTATTTGAACCATCGAGAAATTTACTCGGAATTTCCAGGTATCGGTCTGTCAAGTGTCAATCAGTGTAACATCCGTTCCAGGACACTAAATTTTTGGCGCGTTTTTCAAAAATTTCGATATAATTGAGCTAATATTCAACAGATGGCGCTACATACATATTTTATGATTTACAGTTCGAAATTTAAGTATTTTCTTCCTGTTGGGACCTTCCGAAAACACACAAAAAAAATCATTAACACATTTTATCGAGGTTATTTTGCAGGTAAATACATAATAGCCACTGAAAAATAGGATAAGTCGTTTTAAAAATAGTCGTCTCTCAAGGATTCAGGTGACTCAAAAATTTTGGCAATAGCACTTTACTACAATCACAGTCTAACAAATTTTAAATTGATAATAGTATCGATGCGAAATTATTAAACTGTGTTTTACAATAGCGCATCCGCCGAATGATTGTTCCTCGGTAAATAACAATTACCGGTCGAAACTAAAAAAAAAAAATTTATCTTGATGATTTATTTATTTTTTGACGGACGAATGCAAGTTGGCGCGATCTAATTTTTCGCGAAAATAGATACTATTGACCCAATTGATGTGTAAAAACTTGTTGCAGATTTGTTTTTCATTCTGTTATTGTTAAAAAAAAGCACAAGAAAGTGGTCCAGGTGAACCCCCTCAAGAGATTTTTGCACAAATTTCCTTCATTAGATCAGTTAATCTTCGAAGGGATCCAGGTGAACCCCTAGAAGTCTACGGAAGGCTTTACAAGACTGTACACAATCAATTATCGTTGAATCAATGATCCTAAAAGTTGTCCAGGTGAAACCCAAATATTCTGAAGAGGAAATCGAGAGGTATTTGCACAAATTTTCATCATTAGATCAGTTAATCTTCGAAGGGATCCAGGTGAACCTCTAGAAGTCTACGGAAAGCTCTACAGGAGTTTACACAATCAATTATCGTTGAATCAATGATCCTAAAAGATGTCCAAGTGAAAACCAAAGATTCTGAAGAGGAAATCGAGAGGTTTTTGCACAAATTTCCATCATTAGATCAGTTAATCTTTGAAGGGATCCAGGTGAACCTCTAGAAGTCTACGGAAGGCTCTACAGGAGTTTACACAATCAATTATGGTTGAATCAATGATCCTAAAAGTTGTCCAGGTGAAACCCAAATATTCTGAAGAGTAAATCGAGAGGTTTTTGCACAAATTTTCATCATTAGATCAGTTAATCTTCGAATAAATCCAGGCGAACCTCTAGAAGTCTACGGAAGGCTCTACAGGAGTGTACACAATCAATTATCGTTGAATCAATGATCCTAAAAGTTGTCCAAGTGAAACCCGAAGATTCTGAAGAGGAAATCGAGAGGTTTTTGCACAAATTTTCATCATTAGATCAGTTAATCTTCGAAGGGATCCAGGTGAACCTCTAGAAGTCTACGGAAGGCTCTGCAGGAGTGTACACAATCAATTATCGTTGAATCAATGATCCTAAAAGTTGTCCAAGTGAAACCCAAATATTCTGAAGAGTAAATCGAGAGGTTTTTGCACAAATTTTCATCATTAGATCAGTTAATCTTCGAATAAATCCAGGCGAACCTCTAGAAGTCTACGGAAGGCTCTACAGGAGTGTACACAATCAATTATCGTTGAATCAATGATCCTAAAAGTTGTCCAAGTGAAACCCGAAGATTCTGAAGAGGAAATCGAGAGGTTTTTGCACAAATTTTCATCATTAGATCAGTTAATCTTCGAAGGGATCCAGGTGAACCTCTAGAAGTCTACGGAAGGCTCTGCAGGAGTGTACACAATCAATTATCGTTGAATCAATGATCCTAAAAGTTGTCCAAGTGAAACCCGAAGATTCTGAAGAGGAAATCGAGAGGTTTTTGCACAAATTTTCATCATTAGATCAGTTAATCTTCGAAGGGATCCAGGTGAACCTCCAGAAGTATACGGAAGGCTCTACAAGAGTGTACACAATCAATTATCGTTGAATCAACGATCCTAAAAGTTGTCCAAGTGAAACCCAAATATTCTGAAGAGGAAATCGAGAGGTTTTTGCATAAATTTCCATCATTAGATCAGTTAATCTTCTTAGGGATCCAGGTGAACCTCTAGAAGTCTACGGAAGGCTCTACAAGAGTGTACACAATCAATTATCGTTGAATCAACGATCCTAAAAGTTGTCCAAGTGAAACCCAAATATTCTGAAGAGGAAATCGAGAGGTTTTTGCACAAATTTTCATCATTAGATCAGTTAATCTTCGAAGGGATCCAGGTGAACCTCCAGAAGTATACGGAAGGCTCTACAAGAGTGTACACAATCAATTATCGTTGAATCAATGATCCTAAAAGTTGTCCAGGTGAAAACCAAAGATTCTGAAGAGGAAATCGAGAGGTTTTTGCACAAATTTTCATCATTAGATCAGTTAATCTTCGAAGGGATCCAGGTGAACCTCTAGAAGTCTACGGAAGGCTCTACAGGAGTGTACACAATCAATTATCGTTGAATCAATGATCCTAAAAGATGTCCAAGTGAAAACCAAAGATTCTGAAGAGGAAATCGAGAGGTTTTTGCACAAATTTCCATCATTAGATCAGTTAATCTTTGAAGGGATCCAGGTGAACCTCTAGAAGTCTAAGGAAGGCTCTACAGGAGTGTACACAATCAATTATGGTTGAATCAATGATCCTAAAAGTTGTCCAGGTGAAAACCAAAGATTCTGAAGAGGAAATCGAGAGGTTTTTGCACAAATTTCCATCATTAGATCAGTTAATCTTCTAACGGATCTAGGTGAACCCCTAGGAGTCCACGGAAGGCTGAACATTTCAGCATCTTTAATAAGGATATTTATTATCTGCGGGGCGCCTCGTATATAACAGGGTAAGTAAAAGAGAAACAAAACGAATGCCGCAAGAATTATTCTGTTTAAAATTCTAGAAAAGCGGGCAGAAAATAAAAGCGAAGAAGCGGTTCCTTTTTCAAAACAACCTTTCGGCGGCGCGTTCTGCATTTTTTCGAATCGGCAATTTTTTTTTTCAAATAAACTAGCGCTGATTTATGTAAAAATGTTGTTTTAAAATGTTAAAAGGGCGTCATCGAGGCTTTTATGTTTATGAGAGATCGCGACAAAATTAAAATACAATTCTGCATAATGGGAACGGGACCGGGGCGCTTTCGAACCTCATTCTGCACTCAACGTTGCATCTTCGCACAGTGCTGGAACCATCGAAATTATTCAAGGATCACTAAAAATCGTTAATTTAATATTCTCGCTTCCTGAAGACGATAATTTGTGTGTCGAAACGCGTTATTAACCTACGTTTATCAAAATGTCGTCAATTTGGAACAGTTTCCTCCGAAGAGGTGTTGAAAGTGATTGCTTGGTACAATCTTCGGTTGCTGTAAGTAAGGACCACTCTTCGTTGCCATCGACCATTGTGTATAGCGGAGAAAAGTTGTTGGAGAAGCTCTTCAGATCGAGATTAAGTCTTCAATAGAACACGCCTGGGACTCGGCCTCGAGATAATATGGATTTAAATAAAAAGACAGTTCACTACAAACTGGTCGTTAAGAACGCGTTCCATTCGGAATGAATTCGAGTACAATACGTCGAAATATCCCCAGAGGATTATGGATAGTCGTTCGAGGAACCGATCCCTGAAGATCCTCGAAGATACAGCAGGATACCAAAAGAACCTTTGTTGATGTAATTTAATGGGAATGTAGCGGCAGTTATTGGTGCTCGGGATCCGGAACTGGTCCAGTTAGAACTGAATCAAATGATGCACAGATTGTTAAATGGAGGACTGTAAACTGTAGTTGACTGTAAATTAGTTTCAAACAGTGAAATCCGGCGAATACTGTGGCTGCTTCTAGTTTCGTTTTCGTCCAAATAATCGCTAAAATCCATAAATTGTTTGCCCATAAATCCGAAATTGTTAAAAATAGTAGACTTCGAAGAATGTTGGTATATATATATATATAAGAAATTTGTGGTAGCGCCGCTGAGTTGGATGCAGGACATGTTTTGCCAGGGCAAGTACATATTTGGCCAGAACTATTAGTGGATTCCTCAGCATTGTTTTAATGTTTAATATTCCGCACGCGTCCTCACGATCGGAGATCGAATCGCGGCCGACAATCGACTGTTTCCACACAAAAATTCTCTTTCTCATCTCAGCTCCTACTCAAATTTTCGGAAATTCCCAGACTCGGTTAAAGAAAAAGTTGCCGGAGATAAATCTTGACAGATGACAGCAGCAGTCGATAATTGACGGTATTTACAATAGAATCCTAATAAACAATTTGGATTCTAATTGGGCGAAGAGTGTATTTTTCACTTGAAGGAATGTGTCTGTGAATTTTTATTTGAAATTTAAATATTCACCTACAGGATTGCTCGAAAATTAATCTTACAGATTATCAAAAAAAAAATACGCTACATTCAAGAAATATGAAACATCTGACAACTATGTAAATAAATTCGTAATTATCGTTACACAAATAAAGAAAATGGAAATTTTGATATTTTGCCAAAAATATTGTCCGATATTTTTTTATATAATGACAATTTCCTGTTCGTCGCCCCGTAACTTCCTCACTATTTCGAAGGAAACGTTTACAAAGTCATTTTTTAAAATAATAATAAGATTTATAATTATCCCAGTCTATCTATCTATTTATAACATAAGTTTGGTCATTATTTCTATCAAACAACAATGTGAAAGACGTAACAGAAATTCTTAAAAACGGGCTCTGTTGTCGACGCGCCTTGTCCACTTCACGAGGATAATTTCGATCGTAGATTGGAATTTTGCTATGCAGTTACAGCATTTCATTTTGTGGTCGGATGAAGCGCCTTCAAGCATAACTGCGCGTACCGGAACGATCAGAATCGTCGCGTCTTCATCGAAGAAGAATTAAACCTGCCTGGAGTTTATGTGTGGACAGGTATCCATGTCGGAGGTCTAGAAATAACCGCCGCTACCAAATCGTTGAATAGTGTAGAAGACGTACCAGATATTTTTAAAAAACGGGCTCTGTTGTCGACGCGTCGCGTCCACTTCACGAGAACGATTTCGATCGCAGATTGAAATTTTGCTATGCAGTTACAGCATTTCATTTTGTAGTCAGAAGAAGCGCCTTCAAGCATAACTGCGCGTACTGGAACAATCAGAATCGTCGCGTCTTCATCGAAGAAGAATTAAAACTGCCTGGAGTTTATGTGTGGACAGGTATCCATGTCGGAGGTCTAGAAATAACCGCCGCTACCAAATCGTTGAATAGTGTAGAAGACGTACCAGATATTTTTAAAAAACGGGCTCTGTTGTCGACGCGTCGCGTCCACTTCACGAGAACGATTTCGATCGCAGATTGAAATTTTGCTATGCAGTTACAGCATTTCATTTTGTAGTCAGAAGAAGCGCCTTCAAGCATAACTGCGCGTACTGGAACGATCAGAATCGTCGCGTCTTCATCGAAGAAGAATTAAAACTGCCTGGAGTTTATGTGTGGACAGGTATCCATGCCGGAGGTCTAGAAATAACCGCCGCTACCAAATCGTTCGATAGTGTAGAAGACGTACCAGATATTTTTAAAAAACGGGCTCTGTTGTCGACGCGCTATGTCCACTTCACGAGGATAATTTCGATCGTAGATTGGAATTTTGCTATGCAGTTACAGCATTTCATTTTGTGGTCGGATGAAGCGCCTTCAAGCATAACTGCGCGTACCGGAACGATCAGAATCGTCGCGTCTTCATCGAAGAAGAATTAAACCTGCCTGGAGTTTATGTGCGGACAGGTATCCATGCCGGAGGTCTAGAAATAACCGCCGCTACCAAATCGTTGAATAGTGTAGAAGACGTACCAGAAATTTTTAAAAAACGGGCTCTGTTGTTGACGCGCTATGTCCACTTCACGAGGATAATTTCGATCGTAGATTGGAATTTTGCTATGCAGTTACAGCATTTCATTTTGTAGTCAGAAGAAGCGCCTTCAAGCATAACTGCGCGTACCGGAACGATCAGAATCGTCGCGTCTTCATCGAAGAAGAATTAAAACTGCCTGGAGTTTATGTGTGGACAGGTATCCATGTCGGAGGTCTAGAAATAACCGCCGCTACCAAATCGTTGAATAGTGTAGAAGACGTACCAGATATTTTTAAAAAACGGGCTCTGTTGTCGACGCGTCGCGTCCACTTCACGAGAACGATTTCGATCGCAGATTGAAATTTTGCTATGCAGTTACAGCATTTCATTTTGTAGTCAGAAGAAGCGCCTTCAAGCATAACTGCGCGTACTGGAACGATCAGAATCGTCGCGTCTTCATCGAAGAAGAATTAAAACTGCCTGGAGTTTATGTGCGGACAGGTATCCATGCCGGAGGTCTAGAAATAACCGCCGCTACCAAATCGTTGAATAGTGTAGAAGACGTACCAGATATTTTTAAAAAACGGGCTCTGTTGTCGACGCGCTATGTCCACTTCACGAGGATAATTTCGATCGTAGATTGGAATTTTGCTATGCAGTTACAGCATTTCATTTTGTAGTCAGAAGAAGCGCCTTCAAGCATAACTGCGCGTACTGGAACGATCAGAATCGTCGCGTCTTCATCGAAGAAGAATTAAAACTGCCTGGAGTTTATGTGTGGACAGGTATCCATGTCGGAGGTCTAGAAATAACCGCCGCTACCAAATCGTTCGATAGTGTAGAAGACGTACCAGATATTTTTAAAAAACGGGCTCTGTTGTCGACGCGCTATGTCCACTTCACGAGGATAATTTCGATCGTAGATTGGAATTTTGCTATGCAGTTACAGCATTTCATTTTGTAGTCAGAAGAAGCGCCTTCAAGCATAACTGCGCGTACTGGAACGATCAGAATCGTCGCGTCTTCATCGAAGAAGAATTAAACTGCCTGGAGTTTATGTGTGGACAGGTATCCATGTCGGAGGTCTAGAAATAACCGCCGCTACCAAATCGTTCGATAGTGTAGAAGATGTACCAGATATTTTTAAAAAACGGGCTCTGTTGTCGACGCGTCGCGTTACAGATTGGAATTTCGCGAGTGGTAATTCCATTTTGTGATCGGATGAAATGTGTGTGTGTGGGGGCAGGTGTCCAAGTAGGGGGTTCGTACGTTTTTGAGGGTCACGTGACGAGTAAAAGGTATCCGGACAACGAACCAACTCTCGCGAACATTTGGAGAATGTGGGGCCTTTGAAAGTCTCTCGTTTGTCGAGAAAAAGCTGCTTGGAAGTCATTCAAAAAGTTTTTGGAAAATAAAAAAGTAGAAATGACAGAGATGTGGCTGTATATTGAGATATTTTCAATAGATTGGAGGTTATGGTATGTTTTACTATTTTTGGGGAAAGTTACCTGGTATTTTGGGGTGAAAACTCTGAACTCTGACCCAAAAAAGTATTTCTTGAACCAGACATTTGAAATGGTAGGAATTACCTAATTAATAACTTTCATTTTGTCTATGAAAACCATTGTTTTATAAAAAATAAATGTATTGAAACTTTGATCGATTTTTATTTATTTTCATCTCAATTCCATGATTACGAATTTTTTATTTTTCATCGTTTCCATCATTTTTTTTTGTCAGCGGTCGTTGATATGACCAGAATGACGCAGTCTGCTCGAAGATATTTGAAGAATCTTCGTTGTCATGTCATGATTTATTAATGAAGACCACGTCCCTGTGACTGAGTAGACGAAAAGCCAGACGATTAACAGTTAGCTGTTTAACTAGAACCGAGAAATTACAAAAATTTCAGTATTTATATCAGAAACACGCATTTTTCACCGATATAAAGTTATTCTAAAAATAAATACATAAAACTGTACCGAAAAATGTTCGTCAAAATAGTTGTAGTGCATATACACTACCGGTCAAAAGTTTTTGCCCACAAACAATCAATTTTGATATTATTTAATCTCAATCGGGTTAAATTCGTGCCAAATCCTTATAACATATTTCATAGCCTTATTTCTTCAAAATCCCCCCAATTTTTACCATGTCTCCAATCGTTTTTTCCCCAAAAAAATCCCCAAACCTTCACCGAGGCTTCTTCGTGTTTTACAGTCAGGATTACCAAGGTCAAACACGATAAACCACCCTGTATAGTAATCGATTTATACTAAATGTATCATATTTCTCATTTCAATAACATTTTTAATAATGTAAATAACAGACCCCTGAGAAATTAATTCCGTACTACACTGGATCGTAGTTTATGAGTGTTCAAATTGGCTTTGTGCCAATACACAGAGCTTTCTATGATTCATTCTGGCTTAAAGCCACTTCTGCAGAGATGGGTTGGGGGGATAAATGATATGAGTAATAAAAAAAAAACAACAAAAAAAATATGACAACTAATTCAAGTAAATTCAGTATACCTTGCTATATAAGTCTAAATTTTGGCGATTTAGCAACTGGTGCATCCCTCGTATTCGAAAATGGATCAAAAAATATTTCAAAGAATTGTTTTAACATTAGAAAATTGAAAATCCGACCAACCAAGGTCATCTAGAACAGCAGAAAACATTACCGTTACCGAAATTGACTGTACTATATAATTATCGATTTGAAAGCAACCTCATACTTAACTAATCTCCAGTAACGTATATTGACTTCCCCACAGTCCTGATTCAATTTATATCTATAGGATTATATCAATTAATAAATAATGTATCCTAAATTCTAGAGACCAGCTATAACGTCTATGTGTAAGAGAGAGAACTCTGTGTCCTTTTCTATCTCCTCCTTTTAAGAAATTAATTGCTCCCGCGCTTGCGCGAACCGTCGATCTCTCCTGTCATGTGATCTCGCGAATGTAAACATTGGGATCAGACTTGCATTTGACTCGTATCTTATTATAATTCCATTATTTATGTTTATAAATTTTATTTCTTATATCTAAAACTTATATAAATTGGATATAGTCTTAATATTGATGTTTTAATAGTGATGTTTGGAACCGTCATTCATTTCTTAGCTTGTTGTCAAGTAATCCCGTGAACCGACATCTATGGCGCATTTTATGGACTAATAGAACGTTCCAATTCCAAACATTATGATTTACATAACCTTAATTCAGTATTAATGACTAAAATTAAAACCTTAATGATATAGTAATAATAATAATAATAATAAACACGTATTTGGTTGTATTTTATGAAAATGTTAATTATTTGTAGACAGAGTACGCCTCTGAACGTTGACAATGATTTTGATAATTATTTCAGAAACTCTAGACACTTTATATTCCGGATATTGTGAAAAGTAGTAAAAAAACACTATGATCATCCCAATTGTTTTCGATTCTTACGATAAATATTAAATTTCAGTAAAATGTCATTCAGAATTTTTACGTTCGTAAAGACAAAATTACCGTATAAAGTTGAAACTCCTACATCTAATTAATACGTTTCGATGGTTATGTCAATGTGAACTTTGACCAATCGACAGTCTATTTCAAGCTGTTTCGCTATCAGATTTATTCGGTACATTTACTTTGGATACGTTCTATTTATTTATTAAAGTTTAGTTCCAGGCTACCTGGATTTATAATGTGTGTGTTTATATTCAAAATGTTCTATATCTAAATGTTAATTTATACCCGCCATTACACAATGTAAATGCAACGGGCTAGAAGAAGATTGCAATTTTAATTAGTTCATAATAGAGTGGTCGATACGGGGTTCGACCGCTAGATGACGCGCGCATTCGATATGTTTATATATGGTAAGAGACAGTGGTAGAGATGAGATAAATTAGAAAAAGATAGCGATCATTTTTTATTGCGACGTTAGACATGGGCGGAGTATTATTTTATTTAACTAGAACAATTTAATGGAATGTATAATAAGCTTAAGTGTTTATAATAGATATAATACAGAGATAAAATAAACTAATAAATATTAAAATTGGAATAAATTTCTATTGTTCGTATTTCCCTTTTTTTTTTGCGAATCAAATCTGATAATTTGTAGTAAATTGGGCTGAACGTATTGGAGCGGTGGGCGTTCGGGTTAAAAATCTCTCGCACGTGACCAAAAACTTCTCGTACTCGATTATTTAAAATAGGAAACACACACTTATGCAACCGTTATACACCTTTATGTCTCATTTATGACTTAGTGCGTATTTTTTTTACAATTCCACGCGAGATTTTACGATGATACACCATAGCGTCGGATATTTTTGCCAAAATGTTATTTTCGCCTTAGTCAGATCGCATTTTTGGATATTTCAATATAATACGAGGTGATCTAATATGTTTTTTCATACTCATAATTAATAAATATCCATTTGGAAACAGCCAAGCTCTCTGATATATTATACAGGTGTGTCAAATAAAAGTTTTAGTTACGAGGATAGTCCCGGAAATACCTGGAGTGACCTAGAGACGGCGGTAGTCGCTTGAAAAAACCGCTGTAATAGAATATACAGTATATGTTTGAAGTTTGAAGACTCCGCAACTTTAAAGGCCTATAACTCAGAAACGAAAAGTCGTATGAGTTAGTTTTGTTTATATTTATACGTCATCTAGTTATACCCGAATTTTTTCCATCCGGAACACCCTGTATATCTAATATCTATAGAAATTTTGAAACTGTAATTAGACAAAAACCAATATTTGTTCGATATTCCTTTTATTCCATTATAGTTGTTTAACGAATCGTTTATTTATATACTTGAAGAACTTAAACGTCTTCGTGTTTTAACTTTTTTCGATTGTCAGTCTTAGTGATTCATAGTACGACAAACCGAAGAAAAAAAAATGTCATTAAATTAAATACAGTAACAATGTCTGACGCATTTTTACAGGTGGTCCGAACTAAAATCAAAACAGACGTTGCAAAAACCGTATCTCCTCTATATGGAGTAAACAGTAGCGCGTATGTACAGGGCGATACAAGAAAATTGACTCATCATAAGATTGTTTTGTTTATGAAACATTTATTGAATTAAACTGTATTAATTGGTTAAATTAATGAATGATAATTTAATGATAAAATTAATAATGTTGAAAATTATAACCGTATAAATAAATTACGCTTTTCATGTTTGACAGCTTTAAGGTTATATTAGGTTAAGTGAGCCGAAAATAAGTTGTCTGAGACCCGACGTTTTCTCATTTTTCTTGACTATTATTTTTTCGAAAACCACTTAACCAGAGTTTGTTTAACTGAAAGAGACGAGTTTATTTTTATTTAGGATTTTAGTCTACGTGTTGGTGCCGCTTTCGTCAATTTTACAATTCGATAGCGGGAAAAGAGAGATCGCCTGTCACTAGATGACACATGGGCGTACGGCAGAAGGATATTTGATTTTTTTAATAGAAAACGTCAATCAGTGAAGTTTATCGATTCAAAAATCGATTCTGATTCATTCATTCTCATTTTTTTTTAATAGAAATCATCAATCAATGAAGATTATTGATCCTGAATCATTCATTTTGATTTTTCTTAACAGAAATCGTCAAATTGAAGATTTTCGATTGAAAAATCGATTAGAATTTATTCATTTTCATTTTTTTAATCGAAATCGTCAATCAGTGAAGATTTTCGATTAAAAAATCGATTCTAATTCATTCTTTCTCATTTTTTTTTAATAGAAATGGTCAAACTGAAGATTTTCGAATCAAAAATCGCTTCCAACTCATTCTTTCTCGTTTTTTTAAATAGAAAACGTCAATCAGTGAAGATTATCGATTCAAAAATCGATTCCGATTCAATTATTTTGATTTTTTTTAACAGAAATAGTCAAATTGAAGATTTTCGATTGATAAATCGATTAGGATTTATTCATTTTCATTTTTTTAATAGAAATGGTCAAACTGAAGATTTTCGAATCAAAAATCGATTCTGATTCATTCATTCCCATTTTTTTAATAGGAAACGTCAATCAGTGAAGATTATCGATTCAAAAATCGATTTCAATTCATTGTTATTGATTTTTTCAATAGAAATCATCAATCAATGAAGATTATTGATCTCGAAGCATTCATTTTGATTTTCTTTTAACAGAAATCGTCCATCAGTGAAGATTTTAGATTGAAAAATCGATTCCAATTCATTATTTCTCATTTTTTTTAATAGAAATCGTCAAACTGAAGATTTTCGATTCAAAAATCGATTCTGATTCATTCATTCCCATTTTTTTTAATAGGAAACGTCAATCAGTGAAGATTACTGATTCAAAAATCGATTCCGATTCATTGTTATTAATTTTTTCAATAGAAATCATTAATCAATGAAGATTATTCATCACGAAGCATTCATTTTGATTTTCTTTCAACAGAAAACGTCAATCAGTGAAGATTTTCGATTCAAATATCGATTACGATTCAATTATTTTGATTTTTCTTAACAGAAATCATCAAATTGAGGATTTTCGATTGAAAAATCGATTAGGATTTATTCATTTTCATTTTTTTAATCGAAATCGTCAATCAGTGAAGATTTTCGATTAAAAAATCGATTCTAATTCATTCTTTCTCATTTTTTTAATAGAAATGGTCAAACTGAAGATTTTCGAATCAAAAATCGATTCTGATTCATTCATTCCCATTTTTTTTTAATAGGAAACGTCAATCAGTGAAGATTATCGATTCAAAAATCGATTCCGATTCAATTATTTTGATTTTTTTTTAACAGAAATAGTCAAATTGAAGATTTTCGATTGAAAAATCGATAAGGATTTATTCATTTTCATTTTTTTTAATAGAAATCGTCAATCAGCGAAGATTTTAGATTAAAAAATCGATTCCAATTCATTCTTACTCATTTTTTTCAATAGAAATCGTCAAACTGAAGATTTTCGATTCAAAAATCGATTCCGATTCATTCATTCCCATTTTTTTAATAGGAAACGTCAATCAGTGAAGATTTTCGATTCAAAAATCGATTAGGATTTATTCATTTTCATTTTTTTTAATCGAATTCGTCAATCAGTGATGATTTTTGATTAAAGAATCGATTCCGAATCATTCAATTTGATTTTCTTCAACAGAAATCGTCAATTAGTGAAGATTATCGATCGCGATTCATTTATTTTGATTTCTTTTAATATAAAACGTCAATCAGTGAAGATTATCGATTCAAAAATCGATTCCGATCCATTCATTTCGTCCTCAATTATCAAAAGGGAATCGAAACATTACTTCAACGTATAGAAATAATTTCTGATTATCTTTAAACAATTAGAATCATTTTCAAGTTCTACAAATAAATCTAAAATTATTTTCGAACAATTGAAGCTCTGAAATTACTTTTAGATTTCTCTGTGGTCATTGAGGGTAGTCAAAAGATATAGAATCGATCATAAACATGCAAAAAATCGTTTTGAAGTTAGTCCTGTTCGATATTTTTCCACTCCGGTCCATTCGACTGACCCCTAACTCATCAGAAAGTTACACCAGAATCTATTTATTTTGAAACATCCCGTATATTATATATTTCGGATATTTTGTGAATGGAATTATCAAATTAAGAAATCAATAGACCCCTTAATACGATTTTCACTTTTTATTAAACTCAATTTCAAAACTATCGACAAAAATAAGCCACTAAAAATTGTATCACCTAATGTGAGATCTACAAGTTTTGACATAAATTCACTATAAACTGGTAGTTTGATGTTAGAAACGAAATTGGCACCATTCCAATTATCCGACTGAGGTGAAAAAAAGTGAATCATCTACGACAGCGTTGCCAAACGAACTAAATTACAAGGAAAATAAAGGAAATTACGAAATTTTGAATATTAGAGTTTCTATCAAGGTATTTTCACTCCAAAATGTTGTATATACAACAATATTTTTCAAAGTCAACAACGTATTTCAAAGTTTGATAGTTTTTATTATCTACTAATCAGAGGAATCAACATTTGACATTTGACAGTTATGTATGCCCGTTAGGTTATATCATCTACATCCTTGGTCTACGCTAGCGCTATTCTGGCAGGTTTTTGAACTACATATTTATTTATCGTAGAAACCTGGACTTTTGTTCAACTTTCATCCCTTCTTCTCACTAATTTTCATAGATAAAATCCAGTAAAATGACAGTGTTGACAGATGAGTAATTTATTTTCTGTATGTATGTTTGTAATGATGATACTTTGAAAAAAAAAATAGATCAACAAGTTCAATCAAATGCCAGGTGCATAAAAATGACGTTATTTATACAAGGTGATTGAAAAAATTACGTAAAAAGACGTTTTTAACCTTCTTAACCCATTAAATTATACATGGCATCCAAAATCAACAATTTTTTAGCTAATTATCAACTAATATTGATGTTTTGTGTATAAAAAGTTGTTGTTTTTAAAAAAAAAATGATGAAATATAAGATTTTTTCATTTAAATTCCACAAATTTCAATTTATTGAAAGATTTTCAAGATTGCAAAACAATTTATTGTATTAATCTGATCGCCCAGTATTAGGATGACTTTAAGGACATTTGCGTTGCGTAAATATCAAAAATTGTGGCGGTTAATAATTTAAATTAGGAATAAAATCCATATTTTGAACGTTTTCAAATAAATCTTGAATAGAAAAAGCATAAAAACTTATATTGGGCTGAAATGGATTTTCAATTTACAAATAAATTTGCCATTTAGTCCTTAGATGGCTCTGAATTTAAAAACCAACGATTTTTTGTTCATTTACCAAAATTTAAACACAAAACTAGTTTCGTACTTGAAGCCCCTCGTATAACATCGACATTCCGCTTTGATTAAAATTTTTATGAGTGCCATGAACACTTTCAAAAATGCTACTTGGGAAAATGAGTTTTCGTCTATAAGAACAAGATTGAAGCTTTCAGATTTCCCAACACGTAGTTCGAAGAAGTATTTTCAAGCTGGACGGGTATTTTTCTTCTGAAACACATCAAATATTCAAAAAATTATCTATAACTCAGAGTTCATTATTTTAACTAGAATAATTTCATAATTTCCAACTTCTAGACATCATATTTCAATTTTTTCCGTAATCAATCTAAATGAAACACACTGTATGTCATAATATAAAATATACAAATTTGACGTTTCGACCCACTTCGGTTTTTATCAAAATGGAGTAGAAACGTCAAATTTTTATCTGCCTTTAAAAAAAAACTGATACTAAATCAGAAGAAACCTAAAATCAATATGATTTAGAAACATAAACATATCAAAATGTCTAAGAAATTAACGAAATTTGAGTTTAGTTTTATTCTATATTTGTCCTGTTAGAAAAAGAAGACGAATGAGTTTTTCATATGATTAAAGTCCGATTCATAAACTTGACGTTGCTGTCATTAACCTAAAAATTTCGTTATTCTTTTTGACGTATGTACTGCTATTTGTTTGCAATCGACGATTTTATGTAAAATATTTTTTATTGCGACAATCTACTACGAACGTTCGACGAGAAAAAATATGTTGAAAGTCACCAACGGCAGATGGCGACGTCAAAAGGCAACCATGAATGGTATTATGCATTTCAATGCTTTTAATTTTGACAGCAAACGTCAAACGAAAAGTCAAGTTTATGAATCAGCCTTAAACGATAAATAAACTTTTTAAAATTCAATTATAAGCGTCGTTAATTACAAAAACGATATATGTTAATTACAACATATTGATTTGGATTTAATACCGCGATTATTTGATAAAAACATGAACGAGAAAACTCGTAAATACGTGAATTAGAAATTGTAGGGTGTGTGTCTCGGCTGTCTTGAGATATTTCCAGATATCTAAAAATAGATGGCATCACCAGCCGGCGCGAACCGTGAGAGTAGCTTCTCCCGTTTTCGAATCCACTGGGAAATTATGTTTCATAATAATTTCCAATAAAACGACGGTTTTCACTCCAGACGTCGTCGTTAGAGTCTGTGAATTTCGTATACCGACTAAGAGGTCAGTATACGTCACGCTAATTTTAATAAAATCATACGGGGTATTGTCATAATTAATTTTACAACCAATAGGTAATTCACGAAAATATTTTATGCGTGATAGTTAGAAATAAGATGGAGCGTAATGAATAATGTACCCAAAATGGAAAAGGGTGGAAAAAATATATAGGGATAGATAAAAACAACACGAGGAATGAAAATAAAGGTAAACAATGGAATTTATGAGGATAAAATGATATTTTTTGAATCCTTTTTTGAGGGACTACTAAATGTACATCCCTGTAAGGATAGAAAAGTATATAGGATACAACGGAACGCATCGATAATCATCCCAAGTCCAAATATTTACTGAAAATTTACCAGATTTGTCACTTCCATCAACTTATTGCTTTCCAATCTTGTTTTTTTATGTGTGAAGAAACTTCGTTCAGATCATTATACATCTAATTAAGTGCAAATACATTTTGTAACAATTTTTTGGCTGAGAGATATGGCAACGTTGATGCGAAGATTCAAATGTCATCGTGAAGTTTGACGTTTGACATTTGAAGTGTTTTAATTACATGTTTTGGTGGTAGTGCCTCAATCGTAATGAATAATTGGTTGAAACGCATGGAAATGGGAATATTTTGAAAAACGATAAAGCAATATCCAATCCTCATATTTGGTGTTTAATCTTTTTGATCCTGGCATGTACATAATATAATTTTAATTCGTGATAATATAGGTAGTTAGAATAAATATTTAGGCACCAACAAACTCAATGTTTAGATTTTATTTTTTGAAGGCAAACATTCTATAATAATTCTTATCAAATATAAACATCAACATATTCATTCTTCTTTTAAAAACCGAAAGCCTTTTTTTTGTTTATTTGTAATTTAATAAATTCCATCGGCGGCTTTTATATTATATTATAAAAATAAGTAAACAGACGTTATTTATGGTTTCGTTAAAACGTTATATAGATTAAGAAAAAGTATTGTTTTCATTATTATCAAAGAAAAAAAATCTACGAGGGTTGCTACTAAAGTTTCGTTGAACGCTTCTTCAGATGTAGAAAAACGTTAAACTCGAAATTTGACTATACGAAGGGATGATCCATCAATTCGATGTTTTTACTGGTTTTGTTTGAACTGATGGATGAGATCTCCAATTGTCGCAGTTGGTTTTCTGATTTTTTTCGAAAAATGTGCACGAAAACCTTCAATTTTTTGACCAAGACACGTCAATTCTCGTAATCTAATGAAACGTGATAAAACAAATTCTAAAACAGTACAATTAACAACATCAAACATAAATACTCATCTGGAACTGATGGACTTTCGAATCTGCCCGATTGGACATTAAATCACCTTCAATCTTCCACGACTATCCACCTAGGAACGCGGAGCACGACCTTCACCTACCTACTCCTGAATTAGTTAAGGGCTCAATACTTTACAATGCGAAAAAAGTGCATAATCATTCACCAATTGAAATCAAATCGATGTTATTATAAATTATAATTTTGTGATTCATTGTAGTTTCCTTGTGTACATTGAAATTTGATTTTATTTATTGATTTTTACGTTTGTTTTTCAAGTTTTTACAAGCTTTTGTCTACAAATTGTAACAATTTTCCGGTTTTTTCCCGTTACTTCAATTCGAATAATATGGATAACTTTTTTTTATCTATATAAATTCACCTTGTATAAAATAACTTCAAATACGGTCTTGTATTCATCACGTGACCTCAATAATAACATTAAACTCTCATGAATACGTATTTGTCCTTTCCACTTCGGCTCATATGGTCAGGACGAGTTCAGATCACAAATTCAGGACTAAATCTTAGAAGAATGAAAAAAGAAAAAATTCTTCTTCTGTTTCTACTACCACAACGATAACAGTATAAATGATACAGATGCGTTTTGTAAAGTTGTTCATTTTATTGTTTATATTAACTATATTTTACTAAAAAAAGGTTACAAACACATTAAATTGTTGCTGTGTTGTTGGATTTCGAAGTAAAACTGATTTTATTCACGTCTCAATCCCTATTCCGTTGTTTACTCATAGGCGGGTGTAGTTAAAACCATAGACATTGCATAACTAGAGTGTACTTTCGATGAAATTCATGTTCCCATATTAGAACGAGACAGAAAAACTTGTTTGTTTTTGATCGTTTGATCACTGAAGACGAAAAATGTTATGGGGTTCTTCAAAGAGGACATTAGGATATACCTAGAGGTGGGGTCAATACCAGAGTCTTGGAGAAGACCCAAAATAACCTTCATACCAAATGCAAGAAAGAAAAAATCCTTCTGAACACTAAAACTCACTTGATGCATTGCAGGAGAAGCCGTCTAGAGTTTGGGTCAAGACTAAGGCTTTGGAGGAGAGCTAAAGTTACTTCCATACCGAATTGAGGAAAGAAAAAATCCTTCTGAACACTAAAACTCACTTGATACACTGCAGGAGAAGCCGTCTAGAGTTTGGGTCAAGACTAAGGCTTTGGAGGAGAGCTAAAGTTACTTTCATACAGAATTGAGGAAAGAAAAAATCCTTCTGAACACTAAAACTCACTTGATGCATTGCAGGAGAAGCCGTCTAGAGTTTGGGTCAAGACTAAGGCTTTGGAGGAGAGCTAAAGTTACTTCCATACCGAATTGAGGAAAGAAAAAATCCTTCTGAACACTAAAACTCACTTGATACACTGCAGGAGAAGCCGTCTAGAGTTTGGGTCAAGACTAAGGCTTTGGAGGAGAGCTAAAGTTACTTTCATACAGAATTGAGGAAAGAAAAAATCCTTCTGAACACTAAAACTCACTTGATGCATTGCAGGAGAAGCCGTCTAGAGTTTGGGTCAAGACTAAGGCTTTGGAGGAGAGCTAAAGTTACTTCCATACCGAATTGAGGAAAGAAAAAATCCTTCAGAACACTAAAACTCACTTGATGCATTGCAGGAGAAGCCGTCTAGAGTTTGGGTCAAGACTAAGGCTTTGGAGGAGAGCTAAAGTTACTTCCATACCGAATTGAGGAAAGAAAAAATCCTTCAGAACACTAAAACTCACTTGATGCATTGCAGGAGAAGCCGTCTAGAGTTTGGGTCAAGACTAAGGCTTTGGAGGAGAGCTAAAGTTACTTTCATACAGAATTGAGGAAAGAAAAAATCCTTCTGAACACTAAAACTCACTTGATGCATTGCAGGAGAAGCCGTCTAGAGTTTGGGTCAAGACTAAGGCTTTGGAGGAGAGCTAAAGTTACTTTCATACAGAATTGAGGAAAGAAAAAATCCTTCTGAACACTAAAACTCACTTGATAAACCGCAGGAGAAGCCGTCTAGAGTTTGGGTCAAGACTAAGGCTTTGGAGGAGAGCTAAAGTTACTTTCATACCGAATTGAGGAAAGAAAAAATCCTTCTGAACACTAAAACTCACTTGATGCATTGCAGGAGAAGCCGTCTAGAGTTTGGGTCAAGACTAAGGCTTTGGAGGAGAGCTAAAGTTACTTTCATACAGAATTGAGGAAAGAAAAAATCCTTCTGAACACTAAAACTCACTTGATACACTGCAGGAGAAGCCGTCTAGAGTTTGGGTCAAGACTAAGGCTTTGGAGGAGAGCCAAAGTTACTTTCATACAGAATTGAGGAAAGAAAAAATCCTTCAGAACACTAAAACTCACTTGATACACTGCAGGAGAAGCCGTCTAGAGTTTGGGTCAAGACTAAGGCTTTGGAGGAGAGCTAAAGTTACTTTCATACCGAATTGAGGAAAGAAAAAATCCTTCTGAACACTAAAACTCACTTGATGCATTGCAGGAGAAGCCGTCTAGAGTTTGGGTCAAGACTAAGGCTTTGGAGGAGAGCTAAAGTTACTTTCATACAGAATTGAGGAAAGAAAAAATCCTTCTGAACACTAAAACTCACTTGATGCATTGCAGGAGAAGCCGTCTAGAGTTTGGGTCAAGACTAAGGCTTTGGAGGAGAGCTAAAGTTACTTTCATACCGAATTGAGGAAAGAAAAAATCCTTCTGAACACTAAAACTCACTTGATACACTGCAGGAGAAGCCGTCTAGAGTTTGGGTCAAGACTAAGGCTTTGGAGGAGAGCTAAAGTTACTTTCATACAGAATTGAGGAAAGAAAAAATCCTTCAGAACACTAAAACTCACTTGATACACTGCAGGAGAAGCCGTCTAGAGTTTGGGTCAAGACTAAGGCTTTGGAGGAGAGCTAAAGTTACTTTCATACAGAATTGAGGAAAGAAAAAATCCTTCTGAACACTAAAACTCACTTGATACACTGCAGGAGAAGCCGTCTAGAGTTTGGGTCAAGACTAAGGCTTTGGAGGAGAGCTAAAGTTACTTTCATACAGAATTGAGGAAAGAAAAAATCCTTCTGAACACTAAAACTCACTTGATGCATTGCAGGAGAAGCCGTCTAGAGTTTGGGTCAAGACTAAGGCTTTGGAGGAGAGCTAAAGTTACTTTCATACCGAATTGAGGAAAGAAAAAATCCTTCTGAACACTAAAACTCACTTGATACACTGCAGGAGAAGCCGTCTAGAGTTTGGGTCAAGACTAAGGCTTTGGAGGAGAGCTAAAGTTACTTTCATACAGAATTGAGGAAAGAAAAAATCCTTCAGAACACTAAAACTCACTTGATACACTGCAGGAGAAGCCGTCTAGAGTTTGGGTCAAGACTAAGGCTTTGGAGGAGAGCTAAAGTTACTTTCATACAGAATTGAGGAAAGAAAAAATCCTTCAGAACACTAAAACTCACTTGATACACTGCAGGAGAAGCCGTCTAGAGTTTGGGTCAAGACTAAGGCTTTGGAGGAGAGCTAAAGTTACTTTCATACAGAATTGAGGAAAGAAAAAATCCTTCTGAACACTAAAACTCACTTGATGCATTGCAGGAGAAGCCGTCTAGAGTTTGGGTCAAGACTAAGGCTTTGGAGGAGAGCTAAAGTTACTTTCATACCGAATTGAAGAAAGAAAAAATCCTTCAGAACACTAAAACTCACTTGATACACTGCAGGAGAAGCCGTCTAGAGTTTGGGTCAAGACTAAGGCTTTGGAGGAGAGCTAAAGTTACTTTCATACAGAATTGAGGAAAGAAAAAATCCTTCTGAACACTAAAACTCACTTGAAGCATTGCAGGAGAAGCCGTCTAGAGTTTGGGTCAAGACTAAGGCTTTGGAGGAGAGCTAAAGTTACTTTCATACAGAATTGAGGAAAGAAAAAATCCTTCTGAACACTAAAACTCACTTGATGCATTGCAGGAGAAGCCGTCTAGAGTTTGGGTCAAGACTAAGGCTTTGGAGGAGAGCTAAAGTTACTTCCATACCGAATTGAGGAAAGAAAAAATCCTTCAGAACACTAAAACTCACTTGATGCATTGCAGGAGAAGCCGTCTAGAGTTTGGGTCAAGACTAAGGCTTTGGAGGAGAGCTAAAGTTACTTCCATACCGAATTGAGGAAAGAAAAAATCCTTCAGAACACTAAAACTCACTTGATGCATTGCAGGAGAAGCCGTCTAGAGTTTGGTTCAAGACTAAGGCTTTGGAGGAGAGCTAAAGTTACTTTCATACAGAATTGAGGAAAGAAAAAATCCTTCTGAACACTAAAACTCACTTGATGCATTGCAGGAGAAGCCGTCTAGAGTTTGGGTCAAGACTAAGGCTTTGGAGGAGAGCTAAAGTTACTTCCATACCGAATTGAGGAAAGAAAAAATCCTTCAGAACACTAAAACTCACTTGATGCATTGCAGGAGAAGCCGTCTAGAGTTTGGGTCAAGACTAAGGCTTTGGAGGAGTGCTAAAGTTACTTCCATACCGAATTGAGGAAAGAAAAAATCCTTCTGAACACTAAAACTCACTTGATGCATTGCAGGAGAAGCCGTCTAAAGTTTGGGTCAAGACTAAAGCTTTCAAAATTCTTCAGAGCAACCAGCCTCACCTAGTTTCTAGTTAAAACGATGGGAAAAGCTTTCGACGACTACATTAGAACAGAGATTCTTTACCTTTTGGTCCTTTCAATTGAATTGCAGATATTTTCAATGCCGTATTGTTGATAACGTGCTGCAATTTGTAATTTTCAAGAACTTTTAAGTATTGAGCAACAATCCTAAGATTGTTCAGCAGGAGTTTTTGTTAATCAAAACATCCAAACCCACTGGAGATATAGACACGCATCTATATCTTAACATAGATATCCAAATAAGTTAATAACTTCGTTATTTGGTATTGGTATTGATGAGACTCGGTATAAATGACTATTTGTGTACATTTGTTTAAATTTCCTCGGTATTATTCAACACGAAAGTGATGAATAAAACATTTGCACTATTCTTAAGTCTAAAATAATTTTCTCACGAGTCATATAAAGAAAAGGACTGCTGCATTTGGACAACTCTGGCGTTTTCAATAGAAAATAGAATACACATCGGTAATGAATCCTAACATGAGCGTACATCTACTAAAAAAGTATACATCCAATCGGAATTGTAGTTCGAAGAGTATTTACGAGAATGGTAACTGCCCCAACAGAAAAAACACAAAAATTTTGGGAGAAAATTTATTTATTCTTCAACGTTACCTCATTTGGGGGGCTCCATACACTTTTTCCCGCGACTTTCAATAAGTTCCATACCCTTTTTATGATAATAATCGTCAAAACAGCCTTTAACTCCAATATCACCTTCTCCTTGTTGGAAAATCTTTCACTACCTAGCAATAATTCAATGGAATCATCTTCAGTACGCTGTTTTTGTTCTTTTGTAAGCAAACGCTGCACCCAACTTTCTTATGTACAAAGTTTTAGTTAATAAGCGATGTATCGCACTTTTTGAAATGCCTACAATGTCTGGTAGCTCGGGCACTTCCAGTCGACGATCATCCAGTGGATTTTCTGCAACATTTTTGGAGTCGTCACCTAGTGTAGAGTAAATTCTAGTTTATCTTTCTTATTGGTTGGCCTACGCCCATCAATTAAAACTATTGTATCACATAACGTTCACTATTGATGGCTGCAAACAAATACTAAATAACGTCTTCAAACTTGAAACGTACGCTGTACAATTTGAACATGTGTGTAAAGGTTAGAATGAATTTTAAAGATCCTCCTCAACAGTATTTGTACGTAAATTGAAATCCTGTCCGCCTGTACTGTGTTTATGACACTTTTGACATAATTTAATTAACCAATTGTTAGTTTGCTCTCCATGTCTTCCGCGCAGAATCTGCAATTGTCATTCTGTCCCATGTCAATCGATTTGAACTACCAGAAGAACAAGCACCAGTTTAATGTCGATACCACACACTTCCAGCTGATATGGTTGTGAATTTTGAGTGTTTCTTAAGTAAAACTCCATCAAATCCATCAACCACTCATTCAGTTCTTATTCACGTGGCATCTTTAGGTCAGAATAGAGCTCTGGTCCAATATATAAAGTCATCTGCATAGTTAATATTAAGATGTTATTAAATTGGATATTTTCTTTTGCGTATAAAGGTATTGAAGATATTCATTTGATATTCTCCACGCGTGCCTAATCTCTAGAAGCAGCGTAGCACTGTTAGAGCCGAGTTATGTACGAGGATGATCCCAAAAGTACCTGGTCCGACCTAGAGATAAGTCTGCCACGTTGTTTAGTATTTTTTTGGCAGCCATCAGCCAAAACCAACATTTGGCTAAGAGGAAAGTGTAGTTTCATCAAGACAATGCACCAGCTCACACATCAGTTATAGCAATGACAAAAATTAATGAATTAAAGTTTGAATTGATATCTCATGAATTTTATTCGCCAGATTTAGTCCCCTCGGATTATTTTCTATTCCAAGACTTGAAACAATGTTTCGGTGGTTGAAGATGTCTTATTATAAAAAGTCGTATCATATTAGACCATTAAAAACATTCACGTGGCATCTTTAGGTCAGAATAGGGCTCTGGTATTCTTTTGTATGTAAAGTCTTAAATAATCCAGATATTTACCAGTATTCATCAGGTTTTGAAGATATGCATTTGATATTTATGTGTTGGGAATGTGTCCAAGTCGATTGCTTTCTTTTGGTCCTTAATTCGCCTTACTAACCACGCACCTACATAAAGTGTTGTGAATAACAAAATTTAGTATATGAAGCATTTCCAAAATAAGCGTTTCGTATTTACTTTCAGTTATTAATTCGACGAAGTTGTTGGTTTTTTTTTAACCACACCTCGTATATTACAATTCTCGAGATAGGAATTATCAGCTGAGATACAAAGAAATCTTTGGAATACTAATTTTTAACTTTATTTTTGTTATAATTAAAAACGTGTTGAAGCAATTCAGAGTTTGACCTGTCATTCTTATACACATAACCTCAAAATCCATAAAATTCTCTTTTATTTACATAAAGTATTGTGAATAACAAAATTTAGTATATGAAGCATTTCCAAAATAAGCGTTTCGTATTTACTTTCAGTTATTAATTCGACGAAGTTGTTGGTTTTTTTTTAACCACACCTCGTATACTACAATTCTCGAGATGGGAATTATCAGCTGAGATACAAAGAAATCTTTGGAATACTAATTTTTAACTTTATTTTTGTTATAATTAAAAACGTGTTGAAGCAATTCAGAGTTTGACCTGTCATTCTTATACACATAACCTCAAAATCCATAAAATTCTCTTTTATTTACATAAAGTATTGTGAATAACAAAATTTAGTATATGAAGCATTTCCAAAATAAGCGTTTCGTATTTACTTTCAGTTATTAATTCGACGAAGTTGTTGGTTTTTTTTTAACCACACCTCGTATACTACAATTCTCGAGATGGGAATTATCAGCTGAGATACAAAGAAATCTTTGGAATACTAATTGTTAACTTTATTTTTGTTATAATTAAAAACGTGTTGAAGCAATTCAGAGTTTGACTTGACATTCTTATACACATAACCTCAAAATCCATAATATTCTTTTTTATTTACATAAAGTGTTGTGAATAACAAAATTTAGTATATGAAGCAATTCTAAAATAAGCGTTTCGTATTTACTTTCAGTTATTAATTCGACGAAGTTGTTGGTTTTTTTTTAACCACACCTCGTATACTACAATTCTCGAGATGGGAATTATCAGCTGAGATACAAAGAAATCTTTGGAATACTAATTGTTAACTTTATTTTTGTTATAATTAAAAACGTGTTGAAGCAATTCAGAGTTTGACTTGACATTCTTATACACATAACCTCAAAATCCATAATATTCTTTTTTATTTACATAAAGTGTTGTGAATAACAAAATTTAGTATATGAAGCAATTCTAAAATAAGCGTTTCGTATTTACTTTCAGTTATTAATTCGACGAAGTTGTTGGTTTTTTTTTAACCACACCTCGTATACTACAATTCTCGAGATAGGAATTATCAGCTGAGATACAAAGAAATCTTTGGAATACTAATTTTTAACTTTATTTTTGTTATAATTAAAAACGTGTTGAAGCAATTCAGAGTTTGACCTGTCATTCTTATACACATAACCTCAAAATCCATAAAATTCTTTTTTATTTACATAAAGTGTTGTGAATAACAAAATTTAGTATATGAAGCAATTCCAATTCGTATTTACTTTCAGTTATTAATTCGACGAAGTTGTTGGTTTTTTTTTAACCACACCTCGTATATTACAATTCTCGAGATGGGAATTATCAGCTGAGATACAAAGAAATCTTTGGAATACTAATTTTTAACTTTATTTTTGTTATAATTAAAAACGTGTTGAAGCAATTCAGAGTTTGACCTGTCATTCTTATACACATAACCTCAAAATCCATAAAACTCTTCCACTTCTTCTCTCTTAATTTTCACGTCATTCACAACCAATATTCCAAAAAAGCTAATTTCTTCTAAACTCCTTTTCAGGAGTGTGTATTTATCAGAAAACATTCCGTAAAAAACTATTTAAAACCTACTTGAAATATATTTGTCTTCCTCATTTTTTTTACACATTAGATACGCTCATGGTTTCTTCTTCTTATGGTTTTTTTAAATGTTTAATTTCCTTTGTTCCGAGTGATTTATGTTTTATTTTGTTGCTTCACGTCGAAAATATTCGATTTGAAACTATGTGAATCTACAGTCGTTTTTATTTCACGTACACCTGCACAAAATGTCGAATTATCTGTTATTTTATAAAAAAAAAATCTGTTTTCGTTTTAAATAGACGATCTAAATATGGTTTTTATACTATGAAAAAGATCCGGGATTGGGGTATTTTTTTTTATTATCGTTTCATCAAATCATCGTCATCGCGTAATTATGACATCACTGTCGAGATGTACTGATCTGGAATAAAACCAATTATTGCATCTGGATATGTATCAAGATTCGCGAACCATGTGTTTTGAAGGCTGTTTCAGTACATTACACTCTCTTCCCGTTTTTTTTCCAGTTTTTAATTTATTACGAAAATCACTTGGCATGTAATTATGGATTAAAACTGATCGTAATTTGTTACAAAATATATAAACGTTTATAATCGCATTCAGAATATTACCACCAAGTGTATTTTAACAAAATTATTTCGTATAAACGTACAAAAATTGAGTCCTCCACGCGTGCCTAATCTCTAAAAGCAGCGTTGCTCTGTCAGAGTCGAGTTATGTACGAGGATAATTCCAGAAGTACCTGGTCCGACCTAGAGATAGCGGTAGTTGCTTGAAAAATCTCATCTGTAAAGTATATGTTTGAAATTTGAAGTCTGCCACGTTGTTTAGTATTTTTTTGACAGCCATCAGCCAAAACAACATGCACCAGCTCACACATCCGTTATTGCAATGACAAAAATTAATGAATCAAAGTTTTAGATTGATATCCCGTGCAACCTAATCGCCAGATTTACTCCCCTCGGATTATTTTCTATTCCAAGACTTGAAACGATGGCTTGGCGGTCAAAGATGTCCCATTATAAAAAGTCGTATCATATTAGACCATTAAAAACATTCAATTTATACAAAATTCGACGTGTTTCGATTAAACTTCAGTCTTAAATCAAAATAGAAATTTGTTCTGATGAGAAAAATTAATTTTTCCCGAGTCAATTATACGTAATATAACAAAAAAACTCATTCGGATATAATTGTTCGAATTTGTCAATTTTTCGATAAGTTTAATTTGACCTTGATATAAAATCATCTACTATTACACTTAAATTAGCCATCTAAAGTGTTAAAACCTTAAAATGACATTATGTGTCTTTTTTAACTCGAAAATTGTTTATAATACACTCATCGAAGTTTAAAGAACTCATACTGTGACCTTAAGATTTGTCAATTAACCACAATTTCAGAAACATAAAACTAATTTAACAGTGGATTAATTAATCAGACGGTCCAGATGAGACGTGCCACTCAGTAGATCGACCTCAAACAGAACAGGACCAAGACGAACAATCAAATAACCTACAATACCATTTTAAAAACTTGACATAAATATAGAAATTGGTTTTATAAGCTTTCTCAAAGATAAAAATGGAAAAAAACCACGTGAAACTTGTACGATTAATATTATGTTTGTTTAATAAATAAAAACTAATGATTTAATATATGTTTAATAAATGAAAATGGTATAAGCCGGCTCTGTACGGCCACAGCCTTCTTGATGAATGTATTTTTAAACGTTTCGACTACTCGCGCGGGCCGATTGGCCTACCAGATGCTACTTTTGAACTACTTCAATGCTTGATGGTCGTTACGACTTGCTCGGTATCGATAGGCCAGTACTTTAATTATTGAAAAAAAAAAAAATAAACAAATTCGTCATATTCTAAGTACTAATTTTTATATTTTTTAAATAATAAGTACATAATAAAGTCTATATATAAAATATATTGTATTTTCGTTTTTATTTTAATTGTTATAGGTATTGAGTTGAGCAGTAAACCATAGAATTGTATTGTATATTTTAATGAATAAAATGCTTTCCGATAGTCACTACAGCTTATTCATTACAGGAAGTAACACTTGACATATGTCAAACAATACAAACACAGAATACATATAATTTGATTGTATAATTATTACTATAATTTCTTTAATTTCTTAGATCTTTTGATATATTAATGCATTTAAATATTTTTGATTTTAGGTCTCTTCTGTTTTAAAATTAGTTTTTTTTTAATTATTGTTTACTATATTAAGTGAAGTTGGCATAAAAAAAAACATGATAGCACGACGACTAGAAGAATCACAGAATGTTATCAGTAAAGATAAAAGGATTGGAATGAAAATGCGGTTCTTACGATATAAAAAAGAAGAATTAACAACGACAATAAATGTAAAAAGTAGTAGTAGTTCCAGTGCTTTTTATTATCGTTTTTAAAAAAGATTTGAATGTTGAAATTTTTATATCTAAACTGGTGGCAATAAAAATTATATAAAACGAGTTAAAATTGAAATATTCAGTACAGTTATTTTAATTTATTGTTGTAGAACAACGAATGTAGTCTTGTAGTACATTCTTCTTTTTTTACGTACGTCAAATGTTTTTATAGTTCTACTAGCTTTAAAAATATTTAAAAAATATAATGAAAATAGAATTATTTACATGGATCTATCGATTTTTATATAAAAAAACTGATAGTAACTGGCCTAAATATTAACAAAAAGTGGTGTATAAGATAGGTTATCAGGTGCCGAGTGAGCGAGAGGGATAGCTATCAGGTGTTGAGAGACAAAAAGAGAGATGGATATTATCAAGACGCACACTTCAGACATAGTGACGTCAAGTGGTGATAGAGGAAGTGGATGTATGTTCGTAGTTTAATTTTTGACGGAAATTCGGTTGTCAGACATTGTTTTGATGTTGATAAATTAGTATAAATGCCTTTTTAAAACAAATTATATTATTTTATTGAAAATAACGTATAATATGTGTTGTGTCTATTACAAATCACTCTAGTTAATGTCGCGGAACACAAAGAAAAACAACACAAAAGGCGATAACTACATCTTTTTGTTGTGGACCGCTCGACCGCTTGATAATTTGATATGGCGCGGTCTAAGCGCCTTCTCTGATCGGAAATTGACTTTATACAGCTCACCGCCTCCTATTTCTCCCACAACCCGAGCAAAGGCCCCCCCATAGGCGTCCCCATCGACATGACAAACATAAAATATTGTAGGTATAAAGCAGTAATTTGCAATAGGTTACTTTCTGTGTGATATTTCTTCTTTCTCAATTTTTAAACCATTTTTCCATCACGACGATTCTTCTGGTTTGGAGATTGTCCAACTTTACGTTGTCTATTGTGGATCCAATCCGGTAGATAAGTCGCAATTTTGTTTACAAGACATTATTTTAGGTTGTACACATATCTAACCTCAACTTAACCGTCGCAATATCAAAAATTGAAGTTAGGCATGTCATAGTATGGACACCACTCAATTTCTAAAAGAGAGAATCGTCCAGGTCTTTATTTAGCTTTTGACAAGATTATATAACAAGATTCGATCGTTTCCTCGAATCCTTCGATCCTCGACTGACCAACGTCTGACTTCCAAGATGTTTTCGTTTTGGAAATTCCAAGTTTTCCTCGTTTAACAACTTGGTATCCATGGGCAACGTTGTACGAACCGAACTCTTGCTGTTGTTGCCGTAGTTGGTGCTCGTCCTTTGCAGGATAGTCCATCGGTTGCTGTTCCGGATTTTGTGGTGTTTCTTTAACTTCTTGGGGGAATAATCGAGCTATTATCGTCTGGTGATGTCCCATTCGGACGATTTCAGTCGTTTGATCGGTTGATAAAAGTTTTTTCTTCCCTTTGAATCAGAGTTTGTATTCCTCGGGTAAACGCTTGGGTCTACGTCTTCGCATTCGGTTGCGCGGATACCATGACGACCAACGGCAGGTTTGATGGTACTATGGAAACCTTCTGTCATTCCGGTTGTTTGTGTGCAGATGATTACGGCCCGTCAAATGGTTAATCCTTTATTTGAGGTTAACTTCACCGACGTTCCAGATTTTCCAGAAGACACGATTGAAGAGCGATTGTTTATAATCATTAAGCGCATCATTATTGGTAACGAGAAGTATGTTTATGACTAGGACGTCAAAATGTCAAAAATCTAGAAGATGGCGCTTAAAAAATGAGCCGATACCGAGATTAATTCGTGGATTTTTCACCACGATAATAATAATAAAATTTAGACCGCACCTGTATCTCTAAAAATTTATTAAAGAAAGTAAAAATGATTTATTTTTCACACCTGAATGTTTTAAAATAGAAAAAACCGGGTGGTTCTATTTAAAAAAATAAAGAAATTTGATATTTATGAAGGTAAACTTTGAACACTTTTTATACGCACCCTGTATAAAAAGAAAAATTTTTCAATATATATTCAAATACGTCTGATCTTACTAAAAGCAACCGAATAAAAACAATTTTCATATGTTTAAGGGTAACTTTGTAAAAAAATAATTTATAAGGGTCTGCAACGGTCAAATTTTTTACGAAAAAATTAATAACTCGAAAATTATACATTTTTCAAATAACGTTTTTAGACAAAATTGTATTGAAATTTTACGTAGATTTCAAAAATGTATTAATATACATGGTATTCTATTTGAAAAAATAAAGAAATTTGATATTTATGAAGGTAAACTTTGAACACTTTTTATACGCACCCTGTATAAAAAGAAAAATTTTTCAATATATATTCAAATATCGTATTTGTAAATTTGTAAATGTCGTATTTCAACTTTCTCTATGATTTCATGATAGAAAAATCGAATTGGACTAAATATCGATCAGAATATATTCATACTCCAATAAAAGTTTTTTGAAATTTTGGTCCTATCGAAAGTCGACAATAACTTTGTTATTTTAAATATAACACCCTGTATATTAATACATTTTTGAAATCTACGTAAAATTTTAGTATACTTTTATTTGAACACTTTTTTCGAAAAAGGTATAATTTTTGAGTTATTAATTTTTTTGTAAAAAATTTGACAGTTGCAGACCCTTATAAAATATTTTTTTACGATTATACCCTTAAAGATAAGAAAATTGTTTTTATTCGGTTGCTTTTAGCAAGGTGAGAAGTATTTGAATCTATGTTAAAAAATTCTTCATTACATACAGGGTGCGTATAAAAAGTGTTCAAATTTTAAATTCATAAATATCAAATTTTTCTAAGTAGAAACACCCGATTTTTTCTATTTTAATATCTGGATAGAGGTAATGTATTTTTCATCCCCGAATGCATTAAAATAGAAAAAATCGAGTGGTTCTATTTAAAAAAAAAATAAAGAAATTTGATATTTAAGTTAAGTTAAACTTTGAACACTTTTCATACGCACCCTGTATAAAATGGAAAATTTTTCAATATAGATACAAATACGTCTGATCTTACTAAAAGCAACCGAATAAAAACAATTTTCATATCTTTAAGGGTAACTTTGTAAAAAAATAATTTATAAGGGTCTGCAACGGTCAAATTTTTTACGAAAAAATTAATAACTCGAAAATTATACATTTTTCCAAAAACGTTTTTAGACAAAATTGTATTGAAATTTTACGTAGATTTCAAAAATGTATTAATATACATGGTTTTCTATTTGAAAAAATAAAGAAATTTGATATGTATGAAGGTAAACTTTGAACACTTTTTATACGCACCCTGTATAAAAAGAAAAATTTTTCAATATATATTCAAATACGTCTGATCTTACTAAAAGCAACCGAATAAAAACAATTTTCATATCTTTAAGGGCAACTTTGTAAAAAAATAATTTATAGGGGTCTGCAACGGTCAAATTTTTTACGAAAAAATTAATAACTCGAAAATTATACATTTTTCGAATAACGTTTTAGACAAAACTATATTGAAATTTTACGTAGATTTCAAAAATGTATTAATATACATGGTATTCTATTTGAAAAAATAAAGAAATTTGATATTTATGAAGGTAAACTTTGAACACTTTTTATACACACCCTGTATGAAATGAAAAATTTTTCAACATATATTCAAATACGTCTGATCTTACTAAAAGCAACCGAATAAAAACAATTTTCATATCTTTAAGGGCAACTTTGTAAAAAAATAATTTATAGGGGTCTGCAACGGTCAAATTTTTTACGAAAAAATTAATAACTCGAAAATTATACATTTTTCGAATAACGTTTTAGACAAAACTATATTGAAATTTTACGTAGATTTCAAAAATGTATTAATATACATGGTATTCTATTTGAAAAAATAAAGAAATTTGATATTTATGAAGGTAAACTTTGAACACTTTTTATACACACCCTGTATGAAATGAAAAATTTTTCAACATATATTCAAATACGTCTGATCTTACTAAAAGCAACCGAACAAAAACAATTTTCATATCTTTAAGGGTAACTTCGTAAAAAAATAATTTACAAGGGTTAAATTTTTTTATAAAAAAATTAATAACTCAAAAATTATGCATTTTTCCAAAAAAAGTTTTTAGACAAAAGTACTAAAATTTTACGTAGATTTCAAAAATGTATTGATATACAGAGTGTTCTATTCAAAATAACAAAGTTACAGTCGACTTCCGTCAGAATCGGTATTTTGCCATATACAGATAGTTTTAACTCGTCGTGGGACACCCTGTATACCGAATAGTAATTAATAATTATACAATGAGACGCCACTGTAGACCACCCGCTATACAACTGAAATGCCCTAATAAAATTTTGTTAGTCTGACAAGAAAACGATGCTCTGTTGTTTTTTTGTTTTTTGTTTTTTATTTGGTTTTTTAGCATGCGAATTATGGCGTGAACAATAAACTGAGCTAATTTACTTTTTGAATATGCGCACTCTTGATCTCGTTTCCTTTTTATTTTCTCGTTCTTCCACTTCTTCTTTTTTGCCTACTCGCCGTTAGGCCAACCACCAGCAAACCAACTCGTAAAATTGGAAATTCATTTGTGAATGATTATTGCAGAGTTAACAACAGGGCAACGTACCTAGTCTTGAGGACTATTTGGTATTTGAAACCATCAATACTCGATCGAATTCGAAGAATATACGTAGACGACTGCACTGCGAATAGACAATCTACATCACAATTTCGGTTTTGGTTATTAAACGCAACGAAAAACGCGAAAAGAAAAAATAATTTCGTAAAAACCCTCGTAGACATTAAATTAACTATCCCCACATCTGGAATATATCTTAGATCCACTTATATAGATGTCAGACTAGTCGGGGTGATAATGTATCCAACGATTAGCTTTTCCTAGGGATGTTTTACGTTTCAAGTTTTTATAACTGTCACCAGTGACAGGTAATTATTTATTTTAAAGGGGTATCTTCATTATCAACATATCGATGTATAAAAAATGGCAACGTTGCATACAAAATCAGCATTAGGGGAATTTTTTGATCAGCACAGATCGGTAATATAAATTTTATGTTATTTTAGACATTTTTTAATTAATATTGACTATTTGACTATCGACTATTGACACCTCTACACCATTACTCACAATCGCGCGTTTCGATAACAAAGTTATCGTCTTCAGAAACTGAAGGTGAACTTGGTGTTATTTTAGTCTCTGAAGACGTGCGTCAGACAGTTTGGTGGTGGTGTATTCAGTTAATTTTTGAGACTTTACGAAGAGGATCCGTAACGACAAGTCAGCTTCAACAAGAAATGGCCGAAGCTCGAGCTGTAAGGGAACATCATCGGGAAATGGTCGAGTCCAGATTTTTTTTATGTATTTTCAAGATATTATTTTCTTAATACAAACTTTCAGGAACGTCTGTGTGTATTTTTTTTCTCCTATTTTGTATAAGTCGTCGTTAATTGCCTAATTTTCTAAAAAAACTGTTCAAATCATTTATCATTTCACTATTAGTCCGGTCAAATTAGATAAAAAAATAGTGGTTAGCTTGTAACAATCACAAACAGTAGATTTTTTAAGATCTTGGGCAAAATATTCTTCATAAAGTTTTTGATGATGGATAAATCGACGAAAAAGCAAAGAAAAGACCAAAAAGACGATAGAATAACCACATACAATTGGGATCTCAAGGGATCAAGACGTAGTAAGGATTTTCAATAATCCAGTTTTCCAATTAAGCAGGTTTAAAATTATAATTTGTCTCATTTACAGAGGCCCCCGCTTGCAGACGTCGAAATGTTAACAAAAATGTGTATTTTTGAGGTTATGAATTTGTTTGTACTCCAAAGTCTTCTTCTCTTTCTTCTGTATCCAAAGAAGAATACGTAGCAACTATATCATCATCGTGGAGCTCCTCTGAAATGAGTACATCCATGGAAAGGAAATATTTCATCCCATTCTGGAAACGTTGCACAGATTTCCAGCTCCTCGGGTTCAGATACATTCGTCACTTCGAATCCAGCTTTTTTGCTAACAGAAAACCAAACTTTTCTTGCAAATCTCCTGGCTTGGAGGAAGTTGATTTTTGACTCTGTTGCTTGTATTCGAGTTTTCCTTTTCCATCAATAAACTGAGACCAAATCTGTCTCACTTATAGAGGTAATTGAGCTACAGAGTCTTAATGAAAAGCAACTCTCAATAATTGAGGTTATCCAGTTCCCACTTAACCAGGTTTCACATGAGAAGGAGGCAAGTCAAGGATATGGGAGGTGATTGTAGAAAAATCTACTAGTTCCATTTTGACGCTGCATTTTTTCTCTTAAAACAAACTTTTTGCCTTACTAATCCCGATCTCCGTGGAAGGAAGACCAAGAAAATAAGTAGACAAGAAATTGGAAGAAGAACAAGCAGCGTTTGGAGCACACTTTCATGGTAGAAAGAAGATACGAAAAAGGATTTACCGTTCATCGACCTGAGACCAGCATTCGACTCGATCCAAACTTGTGGAAGACAATAAGTATCACCAGAAACGATTTAGAAGGTTTATTATTACAAAAACCTTAGAGAAGACAAAAAGAAAAAGAGAAGAAGAAAAAAATGGGTATGGGATAAGGTGAGGAAAAGAAGAAGAGTAAATCGAGCGGAAACTCCGCGTTTTTAGAATGCAATAGTAACTTTGAGGTTATGGTGAAAGTGGCACTTATAAAACAAGAAAAAAAATGTGTGATATTGTTTTGAAACGGATCGTAAACAAAATTGGTGTGCTAAAATTGCTCGAAACATCTGGACTCGTCAGTAGTATTATTTAGTCTGTGCTATAAATATAACTATCAATTAATTTAATGATGTTCAAAAAGTCGCAGGAACTTTTTTAAAAATGAGGTTATTTCACCGGAAAACGTTCAATTTATTTTCGGGGACAATTCTTCACGTCTACAGGGCCGAATAAAATAACTAGTATCATTTGAATTTGATTAGATATACATATAAATTAGTTAATAAAATTTTTTTACTACAAAAATCGTTTTAAATAACCTCATTAATAAAATTCCAAGTGTTTCTAAACACGTTTGTATACTAATGCTAATTAAATTGTGAAATATGGCAACACTGATGTGAATATGTCAAATCTGTCATTGTCATTATAAAGTTTGACATTTCTAAAGTTGAACGTACTCAAAACTTGTTGTTATACGAGTGGTGTTCGTATTGAAACATTCATTTTGGTCTAAAAATCGAATTTTCTACCTTCCTGAAGTAGCAATCGATGCGTTCAAATCACATGATTTAAAAAACTATTTAATTATAAATATTTGTTTTTATTTGTTACCCAAAACTTAAGTAGCAACCCTCGTATGTTGATTTTTCCTTACGTACGAGGTGGGGTCGATTTTTTATTTCTTTTTCAGAATTTTTATAAAAACTTTATGTTACGTAAACGTTTTCGAAATTCCTTGTGTATTGTTTTGGAAGAGATTAATGATAGAATCGTTGTTTAATTTGATGTCACTAAAAATAATAAACTTGATCATCCATATGATCGAAACATGTGTATATTAGAAAAAAAAAATTGTTTATCTTGAAATAAATTATCAATCGGATCTGAATACGCACAACTGCACATGAAATTATAAATTCGTGCATTTTATACGCGCAATTATGACTGAAACAACACATGCTTTTGATATTTGGAAAATTTCCATGTTTGTTAAGTGATTCAACTTGAAAAATTATCAAAAAATCTAAAAGAAATTGGTTAATTAAATTATTTGTTTGTTATATTATTTATATGAACTTTTAAGGAGACTCAGAGAATGGAATACGAATGAATTTGCAATTTTTATCGACTTCCAAGAGGCATATGACACAATCGAAGACTTATATAGAAGCAAGGTTAAAAGATACAAATTTCCAAGGACATTTTCCAAAAACTCAGAGATGAAATTACTTAGAAGAATATTTGGAGGGAAAGGTCATACTAGAAAATAAAAAACCTGTATCGTAAACAAGAAATTATCAAGTTATGGAAGCCAGAAGATTAGGTACACTTAGAATATAGGAATCGAGACAATTATCGATATAAATATGGCAGGAATACGAAAAAAAAACGAAGACCCAATGGCAAACATTTAATACTGAATGAAAATTTGGTTGTCGAAAAGATTTGGGCTTCGGAGGGAAAATGCTTCAATACCTGGCCTAATTATGTTGGATACCACATAATTAGGCCAGGTATTGAATCATTTTCCCTCCGAATTCTTTAATGCAGCACCGATTTATTTGAAATTTTGACATATGATAGGTTTGCATCCAAAAAGTGAAACCTACATGGTGCAACCCCCCTCGGGGGGGGGGGGTAAAAAATGTCATATAAAGTTTTTTCGCCAGATATATAGAAGCAAGATTAAATGATACAAATTTCCAAGGACATTTTCCAAAAACTCAGAGATGAAATTACTTAGAAGAATATTTGGAGGGAAAGGTCATACTAGAAAATAAAAAACCTGTATCGTAAACAAGAAATTATCAAGTTATGGAAGCCAGAAGATTAGGTACACTTAGAATATAGGAATCGAGACAATTATCGATATAAATATGGCAGGAATACGAAAAAAAAACGAAGACCCAATGGCAAACATTTAATACTGAATGAAAATTTGGTTGTCGAAAAGATTTGGGCTTCGGAGGGAAAATGCTTCAATACCTGGCCTAATTATGTTGGATACCACATAATTAGGCCAGGTATTGAAGCATTTTCCCTCCGAATTCTTTAATGCAGCACCGATTTATTTGAAATTTTGACATGATAGGTTTGCATCCAAAAAGTGAAACCTACATGGTGCAACCCCCCTCGGGGGGGTAAAAAATGTCATACAAAGTTTTTTCGCCAGATATATAGAAGCAAGATTAAATGATACAAATTTCCAAGGACATTTTCCAAAAACTCACGAGATGAAATTACTTAGAAGAATATTTGGAGAGAAAGGTCATACTAGAAAATAAAAAACCTGTATCGTAAACAAAAAATTATCAAGTCATGAAAGCCAGAAGATTAGGTACACTTAGAATATAGGAATCGAGACAATTATCGATATAAATATGGCAGGAATACGAAAAAAAAACGAAGACCCAATGGCAAACATTTAATACTGAATGAAAATTTGGTTGTCGAAAAGATTTGGGCTTCGGAAATTTTGACATATGATAGGTTTGCATCCAAAAAGTGAAACCTACATGGTGTAACCCCCCCTCGGGGGGGTAAAAAATGTCATATAAAGTTTTTTCGCCAGATTAATAAGTTAAGTACGCTTTTTTCGATAGTTTTTTACGTATAACTGTGTAACGATGCATTTTATCGAAAAAAGTGTAATGAACGAAAATGAAGCTTATAAAAAAACAAATAAATTGAGCTACGTTTTAAGATCTGAATGTTCTACCTAAAGATGATACTTGAATAGCTTTTGTTTTACGTAATTGAGTATTTAACCTCTAATAACGGGAAAATGGTACATTTTTCATTAAAAAGTCGTAGAATACTTTTTAAAGAGCTTAAAAAGACCTTTCAAATGACTATGATAAAAGTCGTTTCGACTGAAATTTCAGTGAGATATGGTGTAAAATAGTTGAAGCTAAAAAACTAAAACTAATACCATTGCAAATCAAAATCAAACTTATTCCTAGTACCAAATACTTTATTTGGATGTTATTCACGAAATTTGAAAGTTTGGTTGATTTGAAATGCATAATTTTGAAAAAAATGAACATTAAATATTAATTTTTTTTTATTTTTAAAAAACATTTTTTTGCTCATTTTTTCTCCATAACTATTAGAGATAAAAAAACAAATTGATAGTCATATTAAAGTATTTTTTATGACGATTCTTTTGCTTTTTTTATTTTTTTTTGTAGCATGAAAATTGACGGAGTTATAACCAAATTAATCTGTCACTATAGTGCGAGGATTGCTTATCCTTTGACCCTTTATTAATAAAACGTGGATGGTCTCAAACCCTTCTAACATACATAGGCTTGTAGCCCTAAACATTACCTTTAAAATGGTTTTTTGTAGGACGTGATAGCTTCAAAATTAATGGAGTTACATAAAAAATAAGAATTTTTTTTGTAAATCAAAACTTTAATACCGAAAAGAATGCAAAATCTAAAATTTTGCAATTATTACATTTATTTTTATTTCTTTCTCTGCAAAAGGGTAATTTTTAAGGGTTGAATAATAAAAATCAATAACCAATTAAATTTTTTTCAAAATACTTCGAATTTTTCACGGTAAAAATGAAATTGCAATGTTTTAAATAGTTAAAAAATTGTTTCCTATGTTATTTTCATCAGAAGGGTAGTTTTTAACGATTTTTAAGGGTTGATACTTGAAAATATATAAATTTTCTATTATACAAAATGTTAAAATACTTATGCTTCATAAACGAAAAACATTTGAATTGAAAAAAAGTGGGAAAAACTATAATATTGGTATTTTTCGATAAGGGGTAGTTTTTGAAGGTTTTTTACTAGTCAAAACACCGAATTGATGGGTCATCCACCCTACAGTCCTTATTTGGTACCAAATGATTTCTTCTTAATCACAGAAAATTAGTTAAAACGCATGTAAAATGTATAAATCTCGATGGAGATTATTTTGAAAAACGTTAATTTAGAGTCTAATCCACCGCCACTGGTTTAATTAATCTCAGATGAATTTATAGTTTTAAATAAATAAATTAGGAAGTTTATTAACCTCGATTTAAAAATTCTAGCAAGGATAAATCGAAACGGCAAACTCCACTAACATATACAATTATTATTTTAAGAATCATTCGCTATTTAAAAAGAATTCGCATAAACGGTTCGGTAGATAAATTCCACAAAATAATATAAAACCTGGACAAACTGTATCAATTTCTTTGTTTGAGTACTGCCGAGCAGAAAAATGATACTTACATAATTTAAATAATAATAATCCATATCTAATACTACAATTTTTATTATAACTAAAAAGTTATAATAAAAACAACAATTTAACAAACATTTCTGCGAGATTAAGTTTCATGGAAACATCGCAAAGCCCTTAAAAAATTTTACCTCGAGCCGCCACTGGCTAAAACTAATAAAATAGTGTTTTAAAATCTGTGTATATCGAATTTTTTCTATTAGTATCTTGACTGAAAAATCACAGCTGTTTAACTGGGTCTTCCCTCAAATTTCTCTACTGTCTTTCACTGTACTTATTAAATATACAGTGATTTCCAAAAGTAATACTAATTATTTACGTATTGGGAACGGAAAATTCTGAAATAGATCTACAAGAAACTACATTTTCTGGTGAAAATAATTGACCTGCTTTTTTCACTTTCTAAGAATAACGTACGATTAAGACAATTCGAATTTATACAAAATGTTGCAACAGTATACGAGGTCGGGTTACTAAATAACGAGACTGGTTACGAAAAAGGGTAAGTCTTTTTTGCTAAGTGCCTTTTTTCGGTTAATTTTCAAGCTTAAAGAAGATCAAGAGTTCCTTCAAACATCAAGCTCAAAATTATTCAAAACTGTATGTGTAATATAATAATTATCATCTTGGTAAAAAGATATTGGTTTCACCCTGTACATGAGCACGCAATGTTTATCATCGGTGAAACAGCAGACAACATGGCGTCGTTTGAACTACAGTTGACCCATCGCGAATCTATCGGGAGTAGTCGATATATTATTCGCCATATTTATAAATTTGTAACCATTTGGTGATTTTTAATTGAAAAAAAATGTTATTTTGAGTTAAATATTAAAATTTATAATGATAAAGTGTATTGAAGAATTGGAAAACAACAATTTAGATATAAAAAAAGTTTCGAACAAAAAATTATCAGCTAAAATAATTTGAGTATATCAAAAAAAAAGAATATTACGTTCAAAAAAAATAATAATATTTTGGAAACTAATTTTATATTAATCGTTAGTTTATAACATGAAATTTCGATATATTATTTAAAAATTATTGTCAGCTCCTCTTATACTGAATCTGACTTAACGACTCTTCTTTTTTATGTATTAATCATAGTGTGAGTCTGTAAATCACAATGTTTTGACTGTTTAAAAAGCGACAAACTTTATTTTAGGGGACGGTTTTAGGAATATATAATATGGATTTAAATGTTTGTTTTTGAAGCTACCAGGTCCGTTAAATAATTTTTGTTTACGATCTAACTTAATCAAGATCACTTCCACCTGCTTGTAGTTATTAAAAAAAAAAAAGATTTTATGGACGATTAGAGATGGGATTTACTTCGAAATTAATGTATATTTTGATTTTAATAGATTTGACCAAGTTAATAATTGTTAACAAAAGATTATGATTCATAAATTCTTTTAGTACATATTATTTGTATATAGGGCCATTTTTGCCAGGTTATAACGATCTGTAGCTCATATTTATATAAAAATAGAAAAGTTTATTTCAAATCTCGTGAAAAATAAATCAGATTTTTTGGCTTCGTAGCTAGACTATGTTTATAATAGGGTTGACAGATATAAGTATCGGTTAATAAATAGATATTTAAATATATGAGTACTATATTATTTTCGATTCGGCACAAACCGTAGAAATAACTTATTATTTCACAAGTACATTAATAAATTCATCAAGATCTATATGTGCGTGTTAAATGTCATGATTGACGCTTGCGCAGAAGAGTTTCTGTGGAAAAAAGTATGTAAATGCATTATTTTCACGAAAAATCGATAAATACACGAAAATTTAGTAATTTTTGTGAGGTTGGTTTAGGTTTTTTGATAAGTCATAACTATTGACGCATGCGCAGAAGAGTTTCTGTGGGAAAAAGTATGCAAATGCATTATTTTCACGAAAAATCAATAGATAAATGAAAATTTACTAATTTTTTTAAGGTTAGGTTAGGTTTTTTGATAAGTCATAACTATTGACGCATGCGCAGAAGAGTTTCTGTGGGAAAAAGTATGCAAATGCATTATTTTCACGAAAAATCAATAGATAAATGAAAATTTACTAATTTTTTTAAGGTTAGGTTAGGTTTTTTGATAAGTCATAACTATTGACGCATGCGCAGAAGAGTTTCTGTGGGAAAAAGTATGCAAATGCATTATTTTCACGAAAAATCAATAGATAAATGAAAATTTACTAATTTTTTTAAGGTTAGGTTAGGTTTTTTTATAAGTCATGATGATTGACGCTTGCGCAGAAGAGTTTCTGTTGAAAAAAGTATGCAAATGCATTATTTTGAAGAAAAATCGATAAATACAAGAAAATTTAGTAATTTTTGTGAGGTTAGGTTAGGTTTTTTGATAAGTCATAACTATTGACGCATGCGCAGAAGAGTTTCTGTGGAAAAAAGTATGTAAATGCATTATTTTCACGAAAAATCGATAAATACACGAAAATTTAGTGATTTTTGTTAGGTTAGGTTGGGTTTTTTTATAAGTCATGATGATTGACGCTTGCGCAGAAAAGTTTCTGTAGAAAAAAGTATGCAAATGCATTATTTTCACGAAAAATCGATAAATACAAGAAAATTTAGTAATTTTTGTGAGGTTAGGTTAGGTTTTTTGATAAGTCATAACTATTGACGCATGCGCAGAAGAGTTTCTGTGGAAAAAAGTATGCAAATGCATTATTTTCAAGAAAAATCGATAAATACAAGAAAATTTAGTAATTTTTGTGAGGTTAGGTTAGGTTTTTTGATAAGTCATAACTATTGACGCATGCGCAGAAGAGTTTCTGTGGAAAAAAGTATGCAAATGCATTATTTTCACGAAAAATCAATAGATAAATGAAAATTTAGTGATTTTTGTTAGGTTAGGTTGGGTTTTTTTATAAGTCATGATGATTGACGCTTGCGCAGAAGAGTTTTTGTGGAAAAAAGTATGCAAATGCATTATTTTTACGAAAAATCGATAAATACACGAAAATTTAGTAATTTTTGTGAGGTTAGGTTAGGTTTTTTGATAAGTCATAACTATTGACGCATGCGCAGAAGAGTTTCTGTGGAAAAAAGTATGCAAATGCATTATTTTCAAGAAAAATCGATAAATACACGAAAATTTAGTAATTTTTGTTAGGTTAGGTTAGGTTTTTTGATAAGTCATAACTATTGACGCATGCGCAGAAGAGTTTCTGTGGAAAAAAGTATGTAAATGCATTATTTTCACGAAAAATCAATAGATAAATGAAAATTTAGTAATTTTTTTAAGGTTAGGTTAGGTTTTTTTATAAGTCATGATGATTGACGCTTGCGCAGAAGAGTTTCTGTGGAAAAAAGTATGCAAATGCATTATTTTCACGAAAAATCAATAGATAAATGAAAATTTAGTAATTTTTTTAAGGTTAGGTTAGGTTTTTTTATAAGTCATGATGATTGACGCTTGCGCAGAAGAGTTTTTGTGGAAAAAATATTCAAACGCATTATTTTCACGAAAAATCAATAGATAAACGAAAATTTAGTAATTTTTGTTAGGTTAGGTTAGGTTTTTTGATAAGTCATAACTATTAACGCATGCGCAGAAGAGTTTCTGTGGAAAAAAGTATGCAAATGCATTATTTTCAAGAAAAATCGATAAATACAAGAAAATTTTGTAATTTTTGTGAGGTTAGGTTAGGTTTTTTGATAAGTCATAACTATTGACGCATGCGCAGAAGAGTTTCTGTGGAAAAAAGTATGCAAATGCCTCATACCCTCACGGTATGTCACAAAATGATGAGTTTATCCACAGCATCGATGTTATTTGGCACAACAAGATGAATGATTCAAGTATTTGTAAACAATCGAATAGCACTCGTAGGACAACTCGTTCTGGGTAGATTCACTATCAAAAATGTCAAAATGTTTGTAGAAAATGTCAGATTTGACATATTCACATCAGTGTTGCCATATTTCGAAATTTAAATAGCATCATTCGTATAATAAAATGTATAGAAATATGTTCTTAATTTGAGTGCTTTAAAAGTGAACAAAAAAAAATGAATAAGAAAAAAATAAATAAATAACTTCTCTCCACATCAATTTCCTTTCTAAAAATAGTTCAACTGAATATCATTACTAATAGACCCCTTAGGAATTCGACGGCACGTGTTCAATATTTATTTGTTTATGGTAACGTTAAGTGTTTACAGAAGGGCATACAGAAGATATGGAATATATGTAGCACTAGTTCAGGTAGATGATTTTTTTAAAACTTTCATTATTTAATGAAACATTCATTTTATTCAATCGGAACAAAAAAAAAATCAAATTAATGTTAAGATCTGTCAGTTGCTAAACAACCTTTAATACATGACTGACAACGTCAAGTGACAGCTGTCACAACGTATACGAACCAAGAGTTATTTTACAACAATGAATTCGCTTTAAATCGAAATTCCTCGTACTGTTAAACCTCTAAATGAATACTATTCTAAAAAACGCTAATAACTAGAATGAAAGCTGTAAGTACGCTGTTTACATTACACTAGATATCTATGATCGGTGTACACCAAGTCAAATTGTACACCGGAGCAACACCGGGGTCGGTTTATATCACGTACATTTTAAAACATTCCGAACTGTCAAATCATGAAACAATTAATATCGCACAAAACGTTATAATGATCTAAATGATTTATACAGTGTATTACATGACAGTTTACAAGAATAAAGAGAAAATGTATTGAAAAATATGATAAGGCGGATACTAAGGAAACAAAAAATTTCGTTAGCAAAGTTAAGCTGCTTAATAAACGAAATTTCGAATTTTAAATCGTTGTCTGAGAATCCAGTGGGTTTATTATACCCACGACTCTTTCCAAAATCCCGCCTGTGTCATCCGAAGCGTATTTAGTTCTATAAAAGAATAAAGATCAAGTATATCATATATGGAAAGAATCACTGTAAATGGAAAATCGAGATGGCTACTACCTTTACTCAAACACAGAAGACGTTGTCGTCGATGCAAGGTAAACTTTAAGAGAAAATAACAAGTGGAATTCCAATTTTTAATCAAGGTATTTTCACTCCAAACTCAATAAGTACTGTTATGTTGGTCGAAACTTAATTTAAAAGTTGTATTCCCACGGGAACATATATTATAATAAACGATATAACGACGAAATAAATAAAATTATATTATAAGATTCATAAAATATCGAAATTGAGCGAATAAATGTTCAAAACATTGAAATGCAATCAAAATAATAGAATACGATAAGAAGCAACAACAAAGTAAGTTGAATAAGTCAAGTAAAGAAGGAAATATTTCTTGGAAAGAACCATTATGAACCTAAAAACAGTAGGAACGACATTTCATATCATCGGCCTTAACAACACTAACTGTTTGTGTATGTAACCGACATTCTTCTGGTGTAAACATTGTCGAACATAACCTCAACAACATTTTATCATTTTAATGCGGGGCTAATTGAATGGTGCAGTCATTTTAATACATTTTCACGTGGATGATCACAAAAGTGCGTCGTTGAAATCCTATTACAATAAATTAAAATTTGGTTTATGTTAGTCGGTTGTCGTATGTAAAAATATCGATGTTTAAGTTTATTCCCGAAAGATCGCGTCGAGTAGTGTTTGAATTGCAAGTTTTAAGTTGATTTTCGATGTTCTCAGTCATTTTTACCGATTTTTGTTTGATTTCAAGGGTTTTTTATTAATTCCGGACACTCGTGAAAGTTACATAATATTTTTAAATAATTCCCTATTGTTTTGGCATTTTATTCTAGCTTGTGGTTGTTTTTAACTATTTCTAACTAATACCAGGATCTCACTTGAGTCCAGTTTAATTTCAGAATGATTTCAGCTATTTAAGTTAATTTCCGATGTTTCCAGATATTTCTACGAGTTTTTTTGCTTATTTTTCAGTATTTTCAATTGGTTCTAAGTATTCACGATAGTTCTATAACTATTTTAAGTATTACCGAGTGTTTTTTTGCGTTTTATTATAACTTCTGGTTGTTTTTAACTATTTTCAGTTAATTCCAGGTTACCACCAATGTTTCATCGATGTTTTTAGACATTTTACGAAGTCTATATTCTTTCTTAACTATTTCTAACTAATTTCAAGATCTTACTTAAGTACAGTTTATTTTCAGATTGTTTTCAGCTATTCTCAATTGCTTTTTGTTAATTTCCGATGTTTCCAGATATTTCTACGAGTTTTTTTGCTTATTTTTCAGTATTTTCAATTGGTTCTAAGTATTCACGATAGTTCCATAACTATTTTAAGTATTACCGAGTGTTTTTTTGCGTTTTATTATAACTTCTGGTTGTTTTTAACTATTTTCAGTTAATTCCAGGTTACCACCAATGTTTCATCGATGTTTTTAGACATTTTACGAAGTCTATATTCTTTCTTAACTATTTCTAACTAATTTCAAGATCTTACTTAAGTACAGTTTATTTTCAGATTGTTTTCAGCTATTCTCAATTGCTTTTTGTTAATTTCCGATGTTTCCAGATATTTCTACGAGTTTTTTTGCTTATTTTTCAGTATTTTCAATTGGTTCTAAGTATTCACGATAGTTCCATAACTATTTTAAGTATTACCGAGTGTTTTTTTGCGTTTTATTATAACTTCTGGTTGTTTTTAACTATTTTCAGTTAATTCCAGGTTACCACCAATGTTTCATCGATGTTTTTAGACATTTTACGAAGTCTATATTCTTTCTTAACTATTTCTAACTAATTTCAAGATCTTACTTAAGTACAGTTTATTTTCAGATTGTTTTCAGCTATTCTCAATTGCTTTTTGTTAATTTCCGATGTTTCCAGATATTTCTACGAGTTTTTTTGCTTATTTTTCAGTATTTTCAATTGGTTCTACGTATTCACGATAGTTCCATAACTATTTTAAATATTACTGAGTGTTTTTTTGCGTTTTATTATAACTTCTGGTTGTTTTTAACTATTTTCAGTTAATTTCAGGTTATCACCAACTTTTTTATAACTATTTCTAACTAATACCAGGATCTCACTTGAGTACAGATTATTTCCAGAATGTTTTCAGTTACTTCCAATTGCTTTTTGTTAATCTCCGATGTTTCCAGATATTTTTACGAGTTTTTTGCTTATTTTTAACTATTTTCAGTTAATTCTAAGCATTTACGATAGTTCCATAACTATTTTAAGTATTACCGAGTGTTTTTTTGCGTTTTATTATAACTTCTGGTTGTTTTTAACTATTTTCAGTTAATTCCAGGTTACCACCAATGTTTCATCGATGTTTTTAGACATTTTACGAAGTCTATATTCTTTCTTAACTATTTCTAACTAATTTCAAGATCTTACTTAAGTACAGTTTATTTTCAGATTGTTTTCAGCTATTCTCAATTGCTTTTTGTTAATTTCCGATGTTTCCAGATATTTCTACGAGTTTTTTTGCTTATTTTTCAGTATTTTCAATTGGTTCTACGTATTCACGATAGTTCCATAACTATTTTAAATATTACTGAGTGTTTTTTTGCGTTTTATTATAACTTCTGGTTGTTTTTAACTATTTTCAGTTAATTTCAGGTTATCACCAACTTTTTTATAACTATTTCTAACTAATACCAGGATCTCACTTGAGTACAGATTATTTCCAGAATGTTTTCAGTTACTTCCAATTGCTTTTTGTTAATCTCCGATGTTTCCAGATATTTTTACGAGTTTTTTGCTTATTTTTAACTATTTTCAGTTAATTCTAAGCATTCACGATAGTTCTATAACTATTTTAAGTATTACCGAGTGTTTTTTTGCGTTTTATTATAACTTCTGGTTGTTTTTAACTATTTTCAGTTAATTCCAGGTTACCACCAATGTTTCATCGATGTTTTTAGACATTTTACGAAGTCTATATTCTTTCTTAACTATTTCTAACTAATTTCAAGATCTTACTTAAGTACAGATTGTTTTCAGCTATTCTCAATTGCTTTTTGTTAATTTCCGATATTTCCAGATATTTTTACGAGTTTTTTGCTTATTTTTAACTATTTTCAGTTAATTCCAGGTTACCACCAACATTTCATCGATGTTTTTAGACATTTTTACGAAGTCTATATTCTTTTTTAACTATTTCTAACTAATTTCAAGATCTTACTTAAGTACAGTTTATTTTCAGATTGTTTTCAGCTATTCCCAATTGCTTTTTGTTAATTTCCGATATTTCCAGATATTTCTACGAGTTTTTTTGCTTATTTTTAACTATTTTCAGTTAATTCTAAGCATTTACGATAGTTCCATAACTATTTCAAGTATTACCGAGTGTTTTTTGGCATTTTACTGTAACTTTTGGTTGTTTTTAACTATTTTCAGTTAATTCCAGGTTACCAACTATGTTTCAACGAAGTTTTTAGTTATTTTTAACTATTTTCAGCTAATGCGAGGATCTCACATGAATTCAGTATATCATTAAAATGTTTGCAGCTATTCCCAATTGCTCTTAGACATAATCGCGAACTCTGCTTGTGGTTTTTACTCATTCAGGAGAATTCTAAAGTTTTTCCAAATGATTCTCGATAAATTGCGGTATTTCAGTCTAACTTCTGGTTGCTTTAAATTTCGTTCAGAGTTGCGATCAACAGCGTACGGTACTCATGGAAAAATATCGAAGAACAGACTTTTACATCGTTGCACCGAGTCGGTGTTGAAAAATGTTTCAAAATATAGTTTAATACATTGAGATTGACGATTTGGATCAGAAATTTCAGCTCTTAATCGATTTGCAGACATGTAAGCTATAGATCCAAAAAAAAACACTAAAATTGGGCAGTTACGGGGTCCCGCATAATCCTTTTGAAAATAACCGAAGATGCGTTAATGCAAGGGAAAGCAGTTTCGATCGAAGGACCTTGTAAGGTCGTCTCTAAACTGCTTTCTTGAAATTTCTCAACCCGAACACGAAGATCACAGTTCCCCCATCTCCTTTTCGCTTTAAATTTGTCAAGAAATTTCTCCTTGTGCAAAAAAAAAAAATGTCTCCGCGGACACTGCGAATATGGAATTGGAATTTCGCCTCGAGTCAAACTAAAATAAGAAACATATTAGTATCTAAAAAAAAAAAAAATGTTTCTACTGCTAGTTATAGAAATTCGACTGGATTTCTCTAGAAAAATATTTGTTTCGCGGTTACGAGGGAGGATTCAAAAGTACGTAACTTTTCGATATTTCCGTCTTGTAAACAAAATGTGGATGTTTTTTGCGTCGTCGACACATCAAACATCGCGTGGATTTCCTTTTAATCGTGATTTTACATTATTTTCTTCACTTTGATTCGTTGTATGTTTGTGAGGAAATTCACAATCTCGCGATACACTTGAATCCTTTTCAAACTTCAAATGCCAACTTAAAATCGATGTAAAAGACGGTCCTGTATTAAATTCACGCATACCCCCGTAATCTTATTAAATATATGTTGAAATTTATTCACTGGTTGTTGACGTCTCATTCTCGAAATTTCAAATTTAAATTTTCTCATTGTTTTCGAATGACTCAATTCTATGAGAAAATCCGCTTAACGCCATTTTTTTTGGGGGGGCCCACACTTGAGAAAATGTAGGTAAATATGTTATTAGCGGAGCAATTACTATTAAGGACAATTATCTTTATTTTTTCCTTCTATTTTTATCTCCTTTTTCGTATGGAATTACATCGATAGATGTAAGTAGTCGGCGCCGAGATGTTTCGATGAGTTTGTGCAATTCCCAGTAATATTTTGTCGCTAGATTATTCATGATGTGTATCTGAGACGCGATTCGCTTTTATAATGTTTATTTCATTTATTTTGATCCCTATTTCTATTAGAAACAGCGCTGCTAGTTCGAATAATTCATTTCCAAATCATATCTAAAGTCTACAGAAATGGGTCGCTCAAATTCAAGTACAAAATTTGTTTCTTTCGTTAGTTCGATTAGATTAGAGCTGTTTTAGAGCCACGTCGATGGATATATTGTTTTAAATAACCCATAGAAGTTGAATTGGACTGAAACGGTTCCTGAAAGCTGGCCAATTCATACAGATACAAATTCACTTTTCAAGTCGTGTGACTAACTAAGAAAAACGCTTTTTTTTGCCAAAAATCGATGCATTAGAGCTATTTTAGAGCCACGTCGATGAATATATTGTTTTAAATAACCCATAGAAGTTGAATTGGACTGAAACGGTTCCTAAAAGCTGGCCAATTCATACAGATACAAATTCACTTTTCAAGTCGTGTGACTAACTAAGAAAAACGCTTTTTTTTTGCCAAAAATCGATGCATTAGAGCTATTTTAGAGCCACGTCGATGGATATATTGTTTTAAATAACCCATAGAAGTTGAATTGGACTGGAACGGTTACTAAGAGCTGGCCAATTCATACAGATACAAATTCACTTTTCAAGTCGTGTGACTAACTAAGAAAAACGCTTTTTTTGGCCAAAAATCGATGCATTAGAGCTGTTTTAGAGCCACGTCGATGAATATATTGTTTTAAATAACCCATAGAAGTTGAATTGGACTGGAACGGTTCCTAAAAGCTGGCCAATTCATACAGATACAAATTCACTTTTCAAGTCGTGTGACTAACTAAGAAAAACGCTTTTTTTTGCCAAAAATCGATGCATTAGAGCTATTTTAGAGCCACGTCGATGAATATATTGTTTTAAATAACCCATAGAAGTTGAATTGGACTGAAACGGTTCCTAAAAGCTGGCCAATTCATACAGATACAAATTCACTTTTCAAGTCGTGTGACTAACTAAGAAAAACGCTTTTTTTTTGCCAAAAATCGATGCATTAGAGCTATTTTAGAGCCACGTCGATGGATATATTGTTTTAAATAACCCATAGAAGTTGAATTGGACTGGAACGGTTACTAAGAGCTGGCCAATTCATACAGATACAAATTCACTTTTCAAGTCGTGTGACTAACTAAGAAAAACGCTTTTTTTGCCAAAAATCGATGCATTAGAGCTGTTTTAGAGCCACGTCGATGAATATATTGTTTTAAATAACCCATAGAAGTTGAATGGGACTGGAACGGTTACTAAGAGCTGGCCAATTCATACAGATACAAATTCACTTTTCAAGTCGTGTGACTAACTAAGAAAAACGCTTTTTTTGCCAAAAATCGATGCATTAGAGATGTTTTAGAGCCACGTCGATGGATATATTGTTTTAAATAACCCATAGAAGTTGAATTGGACTGAAACGGTTCCTGAAAGCTGGCCAATTCATACAGATACAAATTCACTTTTCAAGTCGTGTGACTAACTAAGAAAAACGCTTTTTTTGGCCAAAAATCGATGCATTAGAGCTGTTTTAGAGCCACGTCGATGAATATATTGTTTTAAATAACCCATAGAAGTTGAATTGGACTGGAACGGTTACTAAGAGCTGGCCAATTCATACAGATACAAATTCACTTTTCAAGTCGTGTGACTAACTAAGAAAAACGCTTTTTTTTGCCAAAAATCGATGCATTAGAGCTATTTTAGAGCCACGTCGATGAATATATTGTTTTAAATAACCCATAGAAGTTGAATTGGACTGGAACGGTTACTAAGAGCTGGCCAATTCATACAGATACAAATTCACTTTTCAAGTCGTGTGACTAACTAAGAAAAACGCTTTTTTTGGCCAAAAATCGATGCATTAGAGCTGTTTTAGAGCCACGTCGATGAATATATTGTTTTAAATAACCCATAGAAGTTGAATTGGACTGGAACGGTTACTAAGAGCTGGCCAATTCATACAGATACAAATTCACTTTTCAAGTCGTGTGACTAACTAAGAAAAACGCTTTTTTTGCCAAAAATCGATGCATTAGAGCTGTTTTAGAGCCACGTCGATGAATATATTGTTTTAAATAACCCATAGAAGTTGAATGGGACTGGAACGGTTACTAAGAGCTGGCCAATTCATACAGATACAAATTCACTTTTCAAGTCGTGTGACTAACTAAGAAAAACGCTTTTTTTGGCCAAAAATCGATGCATTAGAGCTGTTTTAGAGCCACGTCGATGAATATATTGTTTTAAATAACCCATAGAAGTTGAATTGGACTGAAACGGTTCCTAAAAGCTGGCCAATTCATACAGATACAAATTCACTTTTCAAGTCGTGTGACTAACTAAGAAAAACGCTTTTTTTTGCCAAAAATCGATGCATTAGAGCTATTTTAGAGCCACGTCGATGAATATATTGTTTTAAATAACCCATAGAAGTTGAATTGGACTGAAACGGTTCCTGAAAGCTGGCCAATTCATACAGATACAAATTCACTTTTCAAGTCGTGTGACTAACTAAGAAAAACGCTTTTTTTTGCCAAAAATCGATGCATTAGAGCTATTTTAGAGCCACGTCGATGAATATATTGTTTTAAATAACCCATAGAAGTTGAATTGGACTGAAACGGTTCCTGAAAGCTGGCCAATTCATACAGATACAAATTCACTTTTCAAGTCGTGTGACTAACTAAGAAAAACGCTTTTTTTGGCCAAAAATCGATGCATTAGAGCTGTTTTAGAGCCACGTCGATGAATATATTGTTTTAAATAACCCATAGAAGTTGAATTGGACTGGAACGGTTACTAAGAGCTGGCCAATTCATACAGATACAAATTCACTTTTCAAGTCGTGTGACTAACTAAGAAAAACGCTTTTTTTGGCCAAAAATCGATGCATTAGAGCTGTTTTAGAGCCACGTCGATGAATATATTGTTTTAAATAACCCATAGAAGTTGAATTGGACTGGAACGGTTACTAAGAGCTGGCCAATTCATACAGATACAAATTCACTTTTCAAGTCGTGTGACTAACTAAGAAAAACGCTTTTTTTGCCAAAAATCGATGCATTAGAGCTATTTTAGAGCCACGTCGATGAATATATTGTTTTAAATAACCCATAGAAGTTGAATTGGACTGAAACGGTTCCTGAAAGCTGGCCAATTCATACAGATACAAATTCACTTTTCAAGTCGTGTGACTAACTAAGAAAAACGCTTTTTTTGGCCAAAAATCGATGCATTAGAGCTGTTTTAGAGCCACGTCGATGAATATATTGTTTTAAATAACCCATAGAAGTTGAATTGGACTGGAACGGTTACTAAGAGCTGGCCAATTCATACAGATACAAATTCACTTTTCAAGTCGTGTGACTAACTAAGAAAAACGCTTTTTTTTGCCAAAAATCGATGCATTAGAGCTATTTTAGAGCCACGTCGATGAATATATTGTTTTAAATAACCCATAGAAGTTGAATTGGACTGGAACGGTTACTAAGAGCTGGCCAATTCATACAGATACAAATTCACTTTTCAAGTCGTGTGACTAACTAAGAAAAACGCTTTTTTTGCCAAAAATCGATGCATTAGAGCTGTTTTAGAGCCACGTCGATGGATATATTGTTTTAAATAACCCATAGAAGTTGAATTGGACTGGAACGGTTCCTGAAAGCTGGCCAATTCATACAGATACAAATTCACTTTTCAAGTCGTGTGACTAACTAAGAAAAACGCTTTTTTTGGCCAAAAATCGATGCATTAGAGCTGTTTTAGAGCCACGTCGATGAATATATTGTTTTAAATAACCCATAGAAGTTGAATTGGACTGGAACGGTTCCTGAAAGCTGGCCAATTCATACAGATACAAATTCACTTTTCAAGTCGTGTGACTAACTAAGAAAAACGCTTTTTTTGGCCAAAAATCGATGCATTAGAGCTGTTTTAGAGCCACGTCGATGAATATATTGTTTTAAATAACCCATAGAAGTTGAATTGGACTGGAACGGTTACTAAGAGCTGGCCAATTCATACAGATACAAATTCACTTTTCAAGTCGTGTGACTAACTAAGAAAAACGCTTTTTTTTGCCAAAAATCGATGCATTAGAGCTATTTTAGAGCCACGTCGATGAATATATTGTTTTAAATAACCCATAGAAGTTGAATTGGACTGAAACGGTTCCTGAAAGCTGGCCAATTCATACAGATACAAATTCACTTTTCAAGTCGTGTGACTAACTAAGAAAAACGCTTTTTTTGGCCAAAAATCGATGCATTAGAGCTGTTTTAGAGCCACGTCGATGAATATATTGTTTTAAATAACCCATAGAAGTTGAATTGGACTGGAACGGTTACTAAGAGCTGGCCAATTCATACAGATACAAATTCACTTTTCAAGTCGTGTGACTAACTAAGAAAAACGCTTTTTTTTGCCAAAAATCGATGCATTAGAGCTATTTTAGAGCCACGTCGATGAATATATTGTTTTAAATAACCCATAGAAGTTGAATTGGACTGGAACGGTTACTAAGAGCTGGCCAATTCATACAGATACAAATTCACTTTTCAAGTCGTGTGACTAACTAAGAAAAACGCTTTTTTTGCCAAAAATCGATGCATTAGAGCTGTTTTAGAGCCACGTCGATGGATATATTGTTTTAAATAACCCATAGAAGTTGAATTGGACTGGAACGGTTCCTGAAAGCTGGCCAATTCATACAGATACAAATTCACTTTTCAAGTCGTGTGACTAACTAAGAAAAACGCTTTTTTTGGCCAAAAATCGATGCATTAGAGCTGTTTTAGAGCCACGTCGATGAATATATTGTTTTAAATAACCCATAGAAGTTGAATTGGACTGAAACGGTTCCTAAAAGCTGGCCAATTCATACAGATACAAATTCGCTTTTTAAGTCGTGTGACTAACTAAGAAAAACGCTTTTTTTTTGCCAAAAATCGATGCATTAGAGCTGTTTTAGAGCCACGTCGATGAATATATTGTTTTAAGTAACCCATAGAAGTTGAATTGGACTGAAACGGTTCCTAAAAGCTGGCCAATTCATACAGATACAAATTCACTTTTCAAGTCGTGTGACTAACTAAGAAAAACGCTTTTTTTTGCCAAAAATCGATGCATTAGAGCTATTTTAGAGCCACGTCGATGAATATATTGTTTTAAATAACCCATAGAAGTTGAATTGGACTGAAACGGTTCCTGAAAGCTGGCCAATTCATACAGATACAAATTCACTTTTCAAGTCGTGTGACTAACTAAGAAAAACGCTTTTTTTTGCCAAAAATCGATGCATTAGAGCTATTTTAGAGCCACGTCGATGAATATATTGTTTTAAATAACCCATAGAAGTTGAATTGGACTGAAACGGTTCCTGAAAGCTGGCCAATTCATACAGATACAAATTCACTTTTCAAGTCGTGTGACTAACTAAGAAAAACGCTTTTTTTTGCCAAAAATCGATGCATTAGAGCTATTTTAGAGCCACGTCGATGAATATATTGTTTTAAATAACCCATAGAAGTTGAATTGGACTGAAACGGTTCCTGAAAGCTGGCCAATTCATACAGATACAAATTCACTTTTCAAGTCGTGTGACTAACTAAGAAAAACGCTTTTTTTGGCCAAAAATCGATGCATTAGAGCTGTTTTAGAGCCACGTCGATGAATATATTGTTTTAAATAACCCATAGAAGTTGAATTGGACTGGAACGGTTACTAAGAGCTGGCCAATTCATACAGATACAAATTCACTTTTCAAGTCGTGTGACTAACTAAGAAAAACGCTTTTTTTTGCCAAAAATCGATGCATTAGAGCTATTTTAGAGCCACGTCGATGAATATATTGTTTTAAATAACCCATAGAAGTTGAATTGGACTGGAACGGTTACTAAGAGCTGGCCAATTCATACAGATACAAATTCACTTTTCAAGTCGTGTGACTAACTAAGAAAAACGCTTTTTTTGGCCAAAAATCGATGCATTAGAGCTGTTTTAGAGCCACGTCGATGAATATATTGTTTTAAATAACCCATAGAAGTTGAATTGGACTGGAACGGTTACTAAGAGCTGGCCAATTCATACAGATACAAATTCACTTTTCAAGTCGTGTGACTAACTAAGAAAAACGCTTTTTTTGGCCAAAAATCGATGCATTAGAGCTGTTTTAGAGCCACGTCGATGAATATATTGTTTTAAATAACCCATAGAAGTTGAATTGGACTGGAACGGTTACTAAGAGCTGGCCAATTCATACAGATACAAATTCACTTTTCAAGTCGTGTGACTAACTAAGAAAAACGCTTTTTTTGGCCAAAAATCGATGCATTAGAGCTGTTTTAGAGCCACGTCGATGAATATATTGTTTTAAATAACCCATAGAAGTTGAATTGGACTGGAACGGTTACTAAGAGCTGGCCAATTCATACAGATACAAATTCACTTTTCAAGTCGTGTGACTAACTAAGAAAAACGCTTTTTTTTGCCAAAAATCGATGCATTAGAGCTATTTTAGAGCCACGTCGATGAATATATTGTTTTAAATAACCCATAGAAGTTGAATTGGACTGGAACGGTTACTAAGAGCTGGCCAATTCATACAGATACAAATTCACTTTTCAAGTCGTGTGACTAACTAAGAAAAACGCTTTTTTTTGCCAAAAATCGATGCATTAGAGCTATTTTAGAGCCACGTCGATGAATATATTGTTTTAAATAACCCATAGAAGTTGAATTGGACTGAAACGGTTCCTGAAAGCTGGCCAATTCATACAGATACAAATTCACTTTTCAAGTCGTGTGACTAACTAAGAAAAACGCTTTTTTTGGCCAAAAATCGATGCATTAGAGCTGTTTTAGAGCCACGTCGATGAATATATTGTTTTAAATAACCCATAGAAGTTGAATTGGACTGGAACGGTTACTAAGAGCTGGCCAATTCATACAGATACAAATTCACTTTTCAAGTCGTGTGACTAACTAAGAAAAACGCTTTTTTTTGCCAAAAATCGATGCATTAGAGCTGTTTTAGAGCCACGTCGATGAATATATTGTTTTAAATAACCCATAGAAGTTGAATTGGACTGGAACGGTTACTAAGAGCTGGCCAATTCATACAGATACAAATTCACTTTTCAAGTCGTGTGACTAACTAAGAGAAACGCTTTTTTTGGCCAAAAATCGATGCATTAGAGCTGTTTTAGAGCCACGTCGATGAATATATTGTTTTAAATAACCCATAGAAGTTGAATTGGACTGGAACGGTTACTAAGAGCTGGCCAATTCATACAGATACAAATTCACTTTTCAAGTCGTGTGACTAACTAAGAAAAACGCTTTTTTTTGCCAAAAATCGATGCATTAGAGCTGTTTTAGAGCCACGTCGATGAATATATTGTTTTAAATAACCCATAGAAGTTGAATTGGACTGGAACGGTTACTAAGAGCTGGCCAATTCATACAGATACAAATTCACTTTTCAAGTCGTGTGACTAACTAAGAAAAACGCTTTTTTGGCCAAAAATCGATGCATTAGAGCTATTTTAGAGCCACGTCGATGAATATATTGTTTTAAATAACCCATAGAAGTTGAATTGGACTGAAACGGTTCCTGAAAGCTGGCCAATTCATACAGATACAAATTCACTTTTCAAGTCGTGTGACTAACTAAGAAAAACGCTTTTTTTGGCCAAAAATCGATGCATTAGAGCTGTTTTAGAGCCACGTCGATGAATATATTGTTTTAAATAACCCATAGAAGTTGAATTGGACTGGAACGGTTACTAAGAGCTGGCCAATTCATACAGATACAAATTCACTTTTCAAGTCGTGTGACTAACTAAGAAAAACGCTTTTTTTTGCCAAAAATCGATGCATTAGAGCTATTTTAGAGCCACGTCGATGAATATATTGTTTTAAATAACCCATAGAAGTTGAATTGGACTGGAACGGTTACTAAGAGCTGGCCAATTCATACAGATACAAATTCACTTTTCAAGTCGTGTGACTAACTAAGAAAAACGCTTTTTTTTGCCAAAAATCGATGCATTAGAGCTATTTTAGAGCCACGTCGATGAATATATTGTTTTAAATAACCCATAGAAGTTGAATTGGACTGAAACGGTTCCTGAAAGCTGGCCAATTCATACAGATACAAATTCACTTTTCAAGTCGTGTGACTAACTAAGAAAAACGCTTTTTTTGGCCAAAAATCGATGCATTAGAGCTGTTTTAGAGCCACGTCGATGAATATATTGTTTTAAATAACCCATAGAAGTTGAATTGGACTGGAACGGTTACTAAGAGCTGGCCAATTCATACAGATACAAATTCACTTTTCAAGTCGTGTGACTAACTAAGAAAAACGCTTTTTTTTGCCAAAAATCGATGCATTAGAGCTGTTTTAGAGCCACGTCGATGAATATATTGTTTTAAATAACCCATAGAAGTTGAATTGGACTGGAACGGTTACTAAGAGCTGGCCAATTCATACAGATACAAATTCACTTTTCAAGTCGTGTGACTAACTAAGAAAAACGCTTTTTTTTGCCAAAAATCGATGCATTAGAGCTGTTTTAGAGCCACGTCGATGAATATATTGTTTTAAATAACCCATAGAAGTTGAATTGGACTGGAACGGTTACTAAGAGCTGGCCAATTCATACAGATACAAATTCACTTTTCAAGTCGTGTGACTAACTAAGAAAAACGCTTTTTTGGCCAAAAATCGATGCATTAGAGCTATTTTAGAGCCACGTCGATGAATATATTGTTTTAAATAACCCATAGAAGTTGAATTGGACTGAAACGGTTCCTGAAAGCTGGCCAATTCATACAGATACAAATTCACTTTTCAAGTCGTGTGACTAACTAAGAAAAACGCTTTTTTTGGCCAAAAATCGATGCATTAGAGCTGTTTTAGAGCCACGTCGATGAATATATTGTTTTAAATAACCCATAGAAGTTGAATTGGACTGGAACGGTTACTAAGAGCTGGCCAATTCATACAGATACAAATTCACTTTTCAAGTCGTGTGACTAACTAAGAAAAACGCTTTTTTTTGCCAAAAATCGATGCATTAGAGCTATTTTAGAGCCACGTCGATGAATATATTGTTTTAAATAACCCATAGAAGTTGAATTGGACTGGAACGGTTACTAAGAGCTGGCCAATTCATACAGATACAAATTCACTTTTCAAGTCGTGTGACTAACTAAGAAAAACGCTTTTTTTTGCCAAAAATCGATGCATTAGAGCTATTTTAGAGCCACGTCGATGAATATATTGTTTTAAATAACCCATAGAAGTTGAATTGGACTGAAACGGTTCCTGAAAGCTGGCCAATTCATACAGATACAAATTCACTTTTCAAGTCGTGTGACTAACTAAGAAAAACGCTTTTTTTGGCCAAAAATCGATGCATTAGAGCTGTTTTAGAGCCACGTCGATGAATATATTGTTTTAAATAACCCATAGAAGTTGAATTGGACTGGAACGGTTACTAAGAGCTGGCCAATTCATACAGATACAAATTCACTTTTCAAGTCGTGTGACTAACTAAGAAAAACGCTTTTTTTTGCCAAAAATCGATGCATTAGAGCTGTTTTAGAGCCACGTCGATGAATATATTGTTTTAAATAACCCATAGAAGTTGAATTGGACTGGAACGGTTACTAAGAGCTGGCCAATTCATACAGATACAAATTCACTTTTCAAGTCGTGTGACTAACTAAGAGAAACGCTTTTTTTGGCCAAAAATCGATGCATTAGAGCTGTTTTAGAGCCACGTCGATGAATATATTGTTTTAAATAACCCATAGAAGTTGAATTGGACTGGAACGGTTACTAAGAGCTGGCCAATTCATACAGATACAAATTCACTTTTCAAGTCGTGTGACTAACTAAGAAAAACGCTTTTTTTTGCCAAAAATCGATGCATTAGAGCTGTTTTAGAGCCACGTCGATGAATATATTGTTTTAAATAACCCATAGAAGTTGAATTGGACTGGAACGGTTACTAAGAGCTGGCCAATTCATACAGATACAAATTCACTTTTCAAGTCGTGTGACTAACTAAGAGAAACGCTTTTTTTGGCCAAAAATCGATGCATTAGAGCTGTTTTAGAGCCACGTCGATGAATATATTGTTTTAAATAACCCATAGAAGTTGAATTGGACTGGAACGGTTACTAAGAGCTGGCCAATTCATACAGATACAAATTCACTTTTCAAGTCGTGTGACTAACTAAGAAAAACGCTTTTTTGGCCAAAAATCGATGTTAATAGTTCAAAAGTTTGCACAATGTTGTAATTAATCAAAAATTTTATATTCCCCAAATAATATCGACGACTTAAAACTTCAAGTTGCGGTATGAAACTTTCTAAACAACCCTCGTACATATTCTATTAATTGATTTAGTTTTTCTTGAAACAATTTCCAATGTTTCTTTTAGAAATGAACAGTTATTTTGAGAATAAAAATCATTTTGCGAAATAGTTCAGAGAAAACAGATTTTCCGATTATTTTCGAGTTTTTCTCAGTAAATCAACAAATAATAAATTACGATGAAAATGAAAAACTAAAAATAATAAGCTCTAAAAACTAGTAACATCACAAAGTGAATAAATTTACACCTAGATGATTCACGGCCGCCATTTTCCGAATGGATATTCGCTCATTTTGATATGATTAGTTTCCCCGATGTATCTTAACCTCAAAATTCGATCTATTCACGTCTGTTCCTTCTTATTCAAATGAATATGCAAAGTTAGATCGAGAAACAAACATAATGGATACCTGGACACAATCTATACAGCGTATGTTTGAAGACGCCATGTTGTTTAGTTTATTAACTATGCGCAAGATGGGTGCCGCGTTTGCTCACTTGAATCTTGAATCCCTATCAACTTATTGCAATGTTTCAGCGAAGAATCAAGCAAAACGGCCGCTATTGGCTAAGAAGAAAATGTTGTTTCATCAAGACATTGCACCAGTTCACACATTTAGCCCCCTCCGATTATTTCCTGGTCCCATACTTGAAAAAATGGCTCGGAAGTCAAATACCTAACCTAACTTAACTAATACCACACATAATGTACTGCAGTGAAGACTAATCCTATATCAGGGACATATAAACGAGCCAAACATGTTTTTCATCTCTTATATGTCATTTGTGACGGATATCGAACATTCCCACGGCCTATAGATCTTACCGAATGATTAAAATAAAGTAAAGCAATTGTACTTTTCATAGAATTCGAAATTTAACGTTGAAAAGTTACTTATGAGACACTCTGTATAGTTTTATTCGTAAATGACGCAATTTAATTAGAATGTCTATAATGGAAATATTATTAAACATTTCGTAATTTTGTAACTCGGTCTAGTACAACCCTGTGCACTAGGTATGAATCATATATCTTCCTATATTATATGTTTGACTCTTTCAAATGAAATTATAAATATTAAATAAAAGATGAAGAGATACTGCAATTTATAAAACGTTACGTTGTTTCAAAAACATTTTGGTAAATATCTAATTTATTACTTCGAACGTTTGCAAGCCGAATCGTAATACAAACGTTAGGCATTTCCATAAACAAATTATGAAGATGTTAACCTCTGATTTTAATACATCTGGCGAATCGTAAAATGTCGTAATGAACATAGTTAACTACTTTATTTATCAATGTTTCCATTACGTACATTCGATAAATAAGGTTAATGTATCGGTATATTATTTATTTAAAAGAACAACTATCCGTAATAAAAAAAATATTATCGGTATGATTTTACGCGATAATCATCTCAATATTAACCTTGAAATTTCGTGTATACATAAACAAATGAATTGTATAATAGAGAAAAGTAAAAAAGAAGAAATTTATGAACTGTCATAAAAGGTTAGGTAGTAAATGTTTTATTATATTTCTTTTTCTAATCTATTGACGTTAATTTAAGTACGCTACTGTAAAAATATCAAAAGCGATCTCCTCATTTTCTTCATACTATTACCCGGAATTAAATATTAAAACTATTATGGGCAAATATGTCGCATGCTGATTGTTACTCACATAAACAATCGAAAAAATGTGTGTCATTTAGCGTCTTCTTCTACTTTTGTTTCGATCTCGACAGTACGGACAAACAGCAATGATAGTTCAGTCAAAATAGACTTTATATGTGGATGTTTTTTCTTGTTCAGCAAGCCGATTGGGCATTTGGAGTAACGTCTTTTGACACGTCAGCCATATTGTAGTCCGCCACGAAAAAAGATATTTGTGTATAGAGAATTGATTGTTTCGAGCGCTTTTTTGGTTGAGATAATTATATTTTAAAACACACGAATATAACCATAATGTATGTAACGCAATATTTGACATTCAAGACAATATGGCGGCTAGTTGTGACGTCATCCCAAAATATTTCCCAAATAATTGTTGAAGAAATTGTTTATACCAACTGTTTGAATAGTTTGTCTTATTTTCCAAAAAAAAACTAATGTTCAGTATATCACTTTTTTCAGTTTAAAGCTATGAAAAATGATTTTAAAAATATCACTGTTATTTTATGTAATTTGACTGGACTATTGTTTTGAATTATTTGAAATGAGAGTCTGGATATTGCACATTTTAAATAAATGTCCGTGTATATATATATATATGAATATTTTTATTATTTGAAATTTTTATAATAAGTGGAAGAATAAATTGAGATGACAGAGTCGTCGATTGGCTGACCCAGCCAGCAGAGCGAGACGCCGCCCGCCGCACCATTATTGTCTGGCAGATGAATATGACATTTACACTAAAGACATAATTGATTCGTTTCGGAAAAACAATCGACAGTGAGAGCTGAGCCCATCTTTTAAGGCTGCGTATCTTAACCTAAATATAAATAGTTAAACGGAAGCTGTGTTTCGTTTATCCAACCATAACATTTCAAAATGAATAATGTTCTCTTCAACTATATTATAATGATCAATGCTATCGAATTTTAGTTTTGTTACGTTTATGTTACAAGAAATTTTAGTTCTAATTTTGTATTTATAGTAATATCGATTGCGCAAACTCTGGGAGTAGAGACATTTTTTTTCGAGATAAAATTAGATTTGTAGGGAATATGATTTTTATTTATTGTCACCGCATGGTGATTCTGAAAACAGGAAGAATTATCATCAGACGATACCGTATTTCATCTTTAATAGATGACTTTATGAGATTTCGTTATATTTTAGATATTTTAGAAGTGGCTACTCCACCTTAATAACGTACAATATTGAACAAATAGAAATCTCGATATTTATTTTAAGAATTTATTTATATAAAAGCTCTCAACGAAAAGAGGTTAGCGAATATACGAAAAAATTTTATATAAATAATAAATATTGCTCCGAAATATTCACAATTTCAATAAGATAATTCTCAACTCAAATATGTGATAACACGTTCTGAGTACGTTCACCATTAAAAACGTCAAACTTTGTGATTACAATGTCAGATTTGACATATTCACATCAGTGTTGCCATATTTCGAAATTTAAGTACCAACTTTCGTAGTGTCCGCCTTTCTTGACAACTAAATGAAGTTATGCTAGATATTGGGAGTGTCTACTGTTACAAATAAACGTACAATATACAACTACCTATAAACTAATGTAAATTGTTCTTAGACTTTCCTGATAGATAAATGAGATTCTGATAGACGTTGGAAGTGTCTACATTACCTAATGGATGTACAAAATGGCCATTACATTGAGAAAATAATTGTTTTAAACAATGTCTAGTTTGACATAATCACATCAATGTTGCCGTATTTCGAAACTTACGTAGCAACCTTCGTAGTGTCAAACTTTCTTAATAACTAGATGAAGTTATACTGTCTAGTTTGACATAATGAAGTTATACTGGATATTGGGAGTGGCTACTGTTTCTAATAAACGTACAATATACAACTACCTAAGAATTCGTTAGTTATTTTAGGAAACTATTTGTTATAAAACTTTCCAACGAAAAAAAGTAATAAAACATTTGTAAACTATTGAAAAATTTTTGGAAAAGTCCAAAAATTATCATTCAAAGACTTTTCTGATGGATAAATGAGATTCTGTTAGACGTTGGAAGTGTCTACAATACCTAATGGATGTACAAAATGGCCTGTCAACCATTACATCGAGAAAATAATTGTTTTAAACAATGTCTAGTTTGACATAATGAAGTTATACTGGATATTGGGAGTGGCTACTGTTTCTAATAAACGTACAATTTACAACTACCTAAGAATTCGTTAGTTATTTTAGGAAACTATTTGTTATAAAACTTTTCAACGAAAAAAAGTAATAAAACGTGTAAATTATTGAAAAATTTTTGGAAAAGTCGAAAAATTATCATTCAAAAACTTTTCTGATGGATAAATGAGATTCTGATAGATATTGGAAGTGTCTACAGTACCTAATGGATGTACAAAATGGCCTGCCAACCATTACATTGAGAAAATAATTGTATGAGTGTTTTAAACAATATAGAAAGTTTGCGATCTTTCCAAAAATGTGGTACAATATAAATTTTTTTGAATATTTCGCATTTTTTGACCCATTTAAGAGCCGGATGGGTATTTTTGGAGTGACTACTGTTCTGTATGACCGTCTAAACATATAAAGATATTGAACTCTCGAAAAAATTTCGAGAAAATGTTGAAATATCATCATAATAATAGAAAACTGGTGTGATTAATCAAAAATATATACCTATTGGATATATTGACAGTTTAAAGAAAAATCAATAATTTAAGATGATATTCTGATAGATTTTAGGAATGGCTACAGCACCAACAAAATTGTACAACCAAAAAACTGAAGATTTACGTTATATATGAAATTTTTAAACCAAAAAACATTCTTATCGTCTAAAAAATGTTGTTTTACGAATATATTATAATTTTGTCGGGACACAGATACGAAATTTTGAGTAAAAAGCACAAATTAATCAATTTTTTTCTATCATTTTTGGATTTAAAGAAAAAATTCGAGTTTCCGCGAGTGGCTAATGTCAATATACCTACAATAATTATTTTTAATCTGCGTTTAGTCTGAATAATCTCGACGACAGGTCTCAGCTTGTAGACAGATAACAGAAAGTGATGATTGAAGGCATTTTCGGAAGCAACCAACCTTCATGGTATGCAATATAAATCAGTATTGAATGGTTTTATTGTGCATTTCGATGCCAGACATTGTACGGCAAATATTTTTTTATTTATGTTTAATGTATCTTTAAAATTACCTCGTCAGATTCTTCTCAGACTTAAGTGTCGTGGGAATTCAATTAATTTCTCACTCATCTCATTTTAATTAGCGGGGAAAATTACTACGTCTCACTTGATTTATAAATATATAAAAATTATAACTATTATTAGAACAAATTACATACAGAATTCAAATTTAAATAATGTGGTTTGTTTATTAGGGCCACCAGTAAATTCATCCACACACCAGGTAGATGGTAAATTCCACCGAAAAAATTATTTGCGATATTTTTATATGTAAATTTGAAAAACAAAAAAAATTTGATTTTATATTGTTTGAAATAAACATTGCGAGTACCGAGTGGGCAAATAAAAACAAACTTTGGCCGTATCAGAATTTTATATCCAAAATTATAAAGCGTATTTGATAAAATGAAAAAAATTTCTTTGAAATTCACCTAATTAAAAGGCTATTTATATATGATCGAATTATTCACCAAATTCCACACATATTTTAACCATAAGGTTTAGTAGATCTCTTCAAATAATACGTAGGGGAGAGTGGGAACCTTGTTAAGAAAAAAATCCATGTAAGTCCGGTTCTGTTTAACCGATTTTTATAAACTCGAAGTTATTTGAAAGATATCTTGTCCAGCAACACAAAATATATATTTAATTAGCGAAATGAATGCTACAGGGCTTTGTTTCATACATTTTGGTTATAACGATTTGTATCGACAAATTTTAACGAAAATTTGTTGTTTAAAAAGGTGTTTTAGAAAAGACAAACAGATATTTTAAGTAATATGTAAGCACTTGTTACACTTGGCTACAAAAAGATGATGATTTGTAAAGATTAAGTCACTTATAAGTCCGTGTGTGCCCGCTGCTAAGACATCTAAGTACGTAATTCAAAGTAACAGAACAAGTTCAGACTTGTTTCATCGTGAATGCTAATCGAACTACTAAAGGTGAATTCCTCGTCTGGAAAAAGCGAAAACCTGTTAAATTAAAAAAAAAATGGAGTGTATGAAGTCGTTGTTGTCTCAGGTTCACTAATCGATGACGAAACTTTATCTGCGATTGATACAAATGAAAAAATCAACGATGAAGATGATGATAATGCATCAGAAGTGTCAGTTAAGGAAGTAAGATCCTCATTGGATACCTTACAAAGCTTCTGTGTACAAAACGGACATGATGAAAAAGCATTTCTTAAAAATTTGATATTTCAAATACTCGAATCGACTGTACTACTAAAAACGGAAACAAATAATTAAATAAACCATGTAAAAAGTGAACAATTGTAAATTTATGTAACTAACCACGTAATTAGTGAAGCCCTAGGTATTTTTTATGCACGAAATTAATAACTTTTTTGAAGTTATTGTTTTCCATGTTTCCTTCAGTTTTTTTTGTGAGTTTGATCAAGCCCGTCCTAAATTTCGGTTTCTTATACAAATTTATTTGCTTATTTGTGCAATTTTAATGAAAAAAATGAGTTTTCATTTTTGAAATACTTTCAAAACTATTCAGTAAACGTCATTAATAATAAATAACTTATTTTCATTGTTTACAAAGGTTTCCTACGAAAATATGTCGTAAATAAACTGAAAGATAAGTCGAAGTTAATTATATAACTTTCTAAATATATATATGTTCATTTGAACTTTGAAAATTTTTCAGAAATCCCAATATCTTAATATTGTAGTGACTCATGCGTAAAGAATGAGGATTATCTATCACTAAAAACATTCCTGGGATATAATTTTACCTGCAAACTCGCAAAACAAACTAATGGCAATGATAAATAGACGAAAATTGATTATAAAAGTTCAAAATAACTGTTCTACTATATTCCCACTCGAATTTTTAAGTATTCTACTTATTAGAATTGTAATCATTCAGAATCCAAACAAGAGTTTAAGTGCTGTTTTTCCAAACTAAAAAATTTATATATAATCGTAATCCAACCATTCAACATCCAAATTTTTTTCTCGGGATGAAATTAAACCCCGAGATTCTATTTATCAGTAAAACGTCCCAACAATGAATAATAGTCCGGTCAAATTAGACCAAACAATAAGAGTGAAGCTACATAAATTCCCATCGAGCTGAAAATCAGTAAAATTGTTTAATATAACTGAAAATAAAATTGTAACTCAAGGTCAGTCAAAAAAATGAGTATTTCGCGATTATCATCAAAACGGTAAGTTTTATCATAAAAATACCTCAGACGAAAATTGTATATCATAAAATTATCTACAAAAAACGTATCAATACTTTTTTTCCTACGAGCCACCGTTTCTGAGATATAACGATACAAAAAGTTGTGAAAATTATGTTTCAGATTTACTATCGTATTTAATGGCTTTTACAATTTTTTGAATCGTTATATTTCAGAAACGGTGGATCGTAGAAAAAAAGTGTTAATACGTTTTTTGTAGATAATTTTATGATCTATAATTTTTGTCTGAGGTATTTTTATGATAAAACTTACCGTTTTGCTTATAATCGCGAAAAACTCATTTTTTTGATTTTTGACATTAAATAAAAATTTTATTTGCCACTATAATCCAGTCAATTTAGACATTCGAAGTTACTTAAATTCCCATTAAGCTGAAAATCAGTAAAATTGTTTAATACAATTGAAAATAAAATTCTACTCGACGTCAAAAGTCAAAAAAATTAGTTTTTCGCGATTATCATCAAAACGGTGAGTTTTATCATAAAAATACCTCAGACGAAAATTGTATATCATAAAATTATCTACAAAAAACGTATCAATACTTTTTTTCCTACGAGCCACCGTTTCTGAGATATAACGATACAAAAAGTTGTGAAAATTATGTTTCAGATTTACTATCGTATTTAATGGCTTTTACAATTTTTTGAATCGTTATATTTCAGAAACGGTGGATCGTAGAAAAAAAAGTATTAATACGTTTTTTGTAGATAATTTTATGATCTACAATTTTTATCTGAGGTATTTTTATGATAAAACTTACCGTTTTGCTTATAATCGCGAAAAACTCATTTTTTTGATCTTTGAAATTGAATAAAAATTTTATTTGCCACTATAATCCAGTCAATTTAGACATTCGAAGTTACTTAAATTCCCATTAAGCTGAAAATCAGTAAAATTGTTTAATACAATTGAAAATAAAATTCTACTCGACGTCAAAAGTCAAAAAAATTAGTTTTTCGCGATTATCATCAAAACGGTGAGTTTTATCATAAAAATACCTCAGACGAAAATTGTATATCATAAAATTATCTACAAAAAACGTATCAATACTTTTTTTCCTACGAGCCACCGTTTCTGAGATATAACGATACAAAAAGTTGTGAAAATTATGTTTCAGATTTACTATCGTATTTAATGGCTTTTACAATTTTTTGAATCGTTATATTTCAGAAACGGTGGATCGTAGAAAAAAAAGTATTAATACGTTTTTTGTAGATAATTTTATGATCTACAATTTTTATCTGAGGTATTTTTATGATAAAACTTACCGTTTTGCTTATAATCGCGAAAAACTCATTTTTTTGATCTTTGAAATTGAATAAAAATTTTATTTGCCACTATAATCCAGTCAATTTAGACATTCGAAGTTACTTAAATTCCCATTAAGCTGAAAATCAGTAAAATTGTTTAATACAATTGAAAATAAAATTCTACTCGACGTCAAAAGTCAAAAAAATTAGTTTTTCGCGATTATCATCAAAACGGTGAGTTTTATCATAAAAATACCTCAGACGAAAATTGTATATCATAAAATTATCTACAAAAAACGTATCAATACTTTTTTTCCTACGAGCCACCGTTTCTGAGATATAACGATACAAAAAGTTGTGAAAATTATGTTTCAGATTTACTATCGTATTTAATGGCTTTTACAATTTTTTGAATCGTTATATTTCAGAAACGGTGGATCGTAGAAAAAAAAGTATTAATACGTTTTTTGTAGATAATTTTATGATCTACAATTTTTATCTGAGGTATTTTTATGATAAAACTTACCGTTTTGCTTATAATCGCGAAAAACTCATTTTTTTGATCTTTGAAATTGAATAAAAATTTTATTTGCCACTATAATCCAGTCAATTTAGACATTCGAAGTTACTTAAATTCCCATTAAGCTGAAAATCAGTAAAATTGTTTAATACAATTGAAAATAAAATTCTACTCGACGTCAAAAGTCAAAAAAATGAGTTTTTCGCGATTATAAGCAAAACGGTAAGTTTTATCATAAAAATACCTCAGACGAAAATTGTAGATCATAAAATTATCTACAAAAAACGTATCAATACTTTTTTTCCTACGAGCCACCGTTTCTGAGATATAACGATACAAAAAGTTGTGAAAATTATGTTTCAGATTTACTATCGTATTTAATGGCTTTTACAATTTTTTGAATCGTTATATTTCAGAAACGGTGGATCGTAGAAAAAAAAGTATTAACAAGTTTTTTGTAGATAATTTTATGATCTATAATTTTTGTCTGAGGTATTTTTATGATAAAACTTACCGTTTCGCTTATAATCGCGAAAAACTCATTTTTTTGATTTTTGACATTAAATAAAAATTTTATTTGCCACTATAATCCAGTCAATTTAGACATTCGAAGTTACTTAAATTCCCATTAAGCTGAAAATCAGTAAAATTGTTTAATACAATTGAAAATAAAATTCTACTCGACGTCAAAAGTCAAAAAAATTAGTTTTTCGCGATTATCATCAAAACGGTAAGTTTTATCATAAAAATACCTCAGACGAAAATTGTATATCATAAAATTATCTACAAAAAACGTATCAATACTTTTTTTCCTACGAGCCACCGTTTCTGAGATATAACGATACAAAAAGTTGTGAAAATTATGTTTCAGATTTACTATCGTATTTAATGGCTTTTACAATTTTTTGAATCGTTATATTTCAGAAACGGTGGATCGTAGAAAAAAAAGTATTAATACGTTTTTTGTAGATAATTTTATGATCTACAATTTTTATCTGAGGTATTTTTATGATAAAACTTACCGTTTTGCTTATAATCGCGAAAAACTCATTTTTTTGATCTTTGAAATTGAATAAAAATTTTATTTGCCACTATAATCCAGTCAATTTAGACATTCGAAGTTACTTAAATTCCCATTAAGCTGAAAATCAGTAAAATTGTTTAATACAATTGAAAATAAAATTCTACTCGACGTCAAAAGTCAAAAAAATGAGTTTTTCGCGATTATAAGCAAAACGGTAAGTTTTATCATAAAAATACCTCAGACGAAAATTGTAGATCATAAAATTATCTACAAAAAACGTATCAATACTTTTTTTCCTACGAGCCACCGTTTCTGAGATATAACGATACAAAAAGTTGTGAAAATTATGTTTCAGATTTACTATCGTATTTAATGGCTTTTACAATTTTTTGAATCGTTATATTTCAGAAACGGTGGATCGTAGAAAAAAAAGTATTAACAAGTTTTTTGTAGATAATTTTATGATCTATAATTTTTGTCTGAGGTATTTTTATGATAAAACTTACCGTTTCGCTTATAATCGCGAAAAACTCATTTTTTTGATTTTTGACATTAAATAAAAATTTTATTTGCCACTATAATCCAGTCAATTTAGACATTCGAAGTTACTTAAATTCCCATTAAGCTGAAAATCAGTAAAATTGTTTAATACAATTGAAAATAAAATTCTACTCGACGTCAAAAGTCAAAAAAATTAGTTTTTCGCGATTATCATCAAAACGGTAAGTTTTATCATAAAAATACCTCAGACAAAAATTATAGATCATAAAATTATCTACTAAAAACGTATTAATACTTTTTTTTCTATAAGTCACCGTTTCTGAGATATAATGATACAAAAAATTGTAAAAGTTATGTTTCAGATTTACTAATTTAATTTAATAGCTCATTATATCTCAGAAACGGTGGCTCGTAGGAAAAAAAGTATTAATACAATAATATCTACAATTTTCGCCTGAGGTATTTTTATGATAAAACTTACTTTTTTACTTACGTTTTGCTGATAATCGCGAAAAATTCATTTTTTCGACATTTGACCTTGAATAAAATTTTTTCCATACACGGAAACGATGGGATTTTCAGCTTAATGGGAATTTATGTAACTTCCAATGTCTGAATTGCCCTAACAAGAAAACTGTAAGAAACAACGCAAAAAAATTACACAATTAAGCATATGTAATTGAACTGATTTTGTAGAACTGTTAATTAATTTAATAATTGAATTAATGAAAATAATTAAGACACGCGAACATACTTGTATAAACAATAAATTAGTTCTAAATTAAGAATAAATTACAAGCATCTTGATTACGCTAATATTTTCGAAAATGCCATCCAAAACATCAAAACAAAACAACAAATTTTTTGGAAAATGGAAAGACGTTTTAAAGGTTCTAAGAGATTTAAAAGACATGGAAGGCTTTATAAAAAATGAAAAGATTAAAAACCAAAGTTCTAATAATCGGAGAGAATAAAAGACATAAAAATAGGAGGAGGAGGAGGAGCTCCGAGAAGTGCTTGGGATTGACGGAGCTCTCGAAGTAACAAAAGAGGTGCCGAAATAGAAAAAAAAGCACAAATAACAAGAAATGACAAAGCACTAGATGAAGGAACAGAAAATGAGAAAAACAAATTAGGAATTTACGAACAAGAAACGAAATATGATAAGATCTGTAAATAGACATATAAAGGGGCCCAAAAATATGACGATTGGAGGTAATTCGCGTCTATACCAAGTTGAATCCCTGGAGAATTTTAGAGCCTCAAAGTATGTCGATAAAAATCAATTTGGTAGTTTGTTTGAAACTGGAATGGGAAGAAGAAAGCGATGGAACTATTCAGGGGGTTATTTTGAAGTGACATAACCTTAAAATTTCAAAAATCGAATAAGCTAAGACATGTTTTTAACAATGTTAATTGGAAAGTTACAGAAAATTTGATAATTTGCGATTCAGTACTTCTAGTAGTAGTTGGTTGACCGTTTCTGGGGGTCATGATGATGATAACGACACAAACAACAATAGGAGAGAATAGAATAGAACAAAAGAAGTTGAAAGCAATAAAAATAGGAGTAGGAGGTGCTCCGGGAAGTGGACCAATTCACCCGAGAGTGGATAGGCCTTAGATAAATATAATAAAGTATTAAGATACATCTTAAAACTCAAACTTTCACTGGTTTTTGTCACAATTTAATTTAACATAAACAAATATTTATATAAATTGCCCCCCTCGAACATATTTCTATCTGTTTTTATACAGATTTCTCCTATAATTTATTTGAATAAAGTATAGGAAATTAACGTTATTAATTCAACATTACCGACTAATTTTCTAGAGAAATATTCGAAAATTCCATTTGATTAGATCAATAATGTTGTCGCCCAGATCATAATTTCGTGTTTTGGCAGTTGCTTTAGTTCAAAAATTGTTGGCAAGAGTCTCGTCTTTTGTAATAGGTCACAAGATCATATTTCTTGATATACATAATTTTACAAAATTTTGTTTGTTTTAAACACAGAAACAATATGAAAAATTGAAAAAAAAAAAAATATCAAATCATTAGAATTATTTTTATACTTGATGAAATCCCGACGAAAACAATTTGTAGAAGTACCTAACCTAACAAATAAAACACAAATATTCCGGTATTTTTTCAAACAACTACCGCCATCTCTACGTCATACTTGGTATCTTAATTTGTTGTTTTATCATTGATTTTAAAGGGTTTCCATTTTATTATTCTTTTAACTTCCCCATTATTTTTCATTCGTTTTATATGTCTTATCAATTCAATTCAATGTTTTTCAAAATTATTTAAATCGGTTTTTAAGTGTTTTACAATCGATGTATTTTAGTTTTTCTCTGTTTTAAAGTTAATTTAATTATTTTTCGGTTATTTATGCCCAAAAATGGAACTAAAACACTTTTTTTTTCGTTCTAAACTTTACTTTCGAATTTTTTTATACATTCGAATTAGTTTTTATCACATTCACAAATCCCAGTCGATCAAAGTGAGGTTTTTATATTAACATTGTGTCGCTAGATGGCACTAGTGTACACCAAAACGATCAAGATTTCAGTACAAGTTAATAAAAAGTTATTTTCACGTTTTCTGGAGCTTACGAAGCAAATTTCTGCATAAAGGCAAGTTCCTGGTCACAAGTGTTGAATACTCCTTGGATTAGTGTCCAATCCGAAAGATTCTTCCACGAGGGAACAAGAAAACTTGACGTATCATCAAGACAAAACGAAAAACCATCTGCAACATCTAAGATTTTACAAAATGAGCAAATTGTTCAACATCACATCATCTGACCCATTTAGAGCAGCAGCTATGATCATAGCCTACTTCTAAAGGGAAATACCAACCATCTGACAAGGACCAAAATATTGAAGACTGCTAATATTGTATTCTGAGTCGAAGTACAAGACAAATTGCGAGTTTTCCAAAAGATGTATTGGGCGTCATATGTAAATAGTATCTGCAAAATTCCAACCCATGGATTTCATCTTCAGTAATCGCTCAACCATTTGACATTTGACATCAACGTCAATAATGTCATCAAGTTGTCGTTCTGTTTTTCCACTAGGAATTTCAGAAAGTTTCAGTCATTCAATTCCAATATGGATTTTAAAACTTTTTGTTGTTGTTCGGTATGTTTATTTGGTACATTTTATATAATGTATCATTATCTGATAAAATTTTAATCATTTACAATCAACAGACATTAACAAATACATGAGGTTTGACTTTTCAATCCATTGTTTATCGAAAATAGAGCGATTTTTGACAAAAATCCTGATAAAACAAAACAAACATACAACAAATAATTTGAGAACATTAAAAATTTAAGGTTGTGCAAAATCATCGAACTGAAACTGTCAACTGTCAACATTAGAGTGACTCCAGAACGTTCCGAAAGTGTTTAGCAATACAGAACTGTCATTTTAGCTACACGGAACACTAAAAACGCAACTTTAGGTATGTGAATGACTACAGAACGAACAATTTTATAAAATATATATTATTTAGTTTCAAAATCATTTATTGCATCAAAAAAAATATTATACAGGGTGCAAAATTTAACACTAAAACTTAAATTGATATTTCCAAAGCCGGTGATGAAATTTCTACGCACAGTCGAATTCTTGATAGTTGTTTACTGCATCGTGTGAAAAAATTTTTATAAATCATCATAAATTAGTAAAGAAAAGGAGTTGACAGTATTTTTTACCCTCTTTTCCAGCTAGATTACGAATGGTTTCGTAGTGGGAATTTATATATACAATTCTAAACGCGTCCAGCTTTGTCACGAAAAAAAAAAATACTCGTATTTTCAGCTACACCTTGTATATTCCAGACACGCTACTTAAAACACGTCAATTATTAATATACAAGGCGATTTATTGTATCGTTTCTCCGTTGAAATATCAATTTGAAAATTTGAAGTATTAATATTCCAAAATGCTGTGCCATATCAAAGTTACGTTTTTTAAATGAAACACCCTATATTTTACGGCATATTTGGAAACAGCTTAACGATAAAATATGCAATACAGGGTGGTGTAATGGAAAAAACGGAGAAGATAATGTATTATTTTGATTCACCCCGTATCAGATTCAATGGAATAAGTAATTTTCCAGGATTTTTATTACTATTCGAATGTTTTGTAAGAAAAAAATTTCTCTTGTATTGTACAGGGTATTTAATTTTACGATTTTTATGTAAAATTCGTTACAACTTTCTAAATACCCCGTAAAATATATCGCAACTTTTAATTATTATAATGGGGAAAGTAAACTGATTCTAAATATGTTTTAAAATATGAAAAAACGTAATTTTGATGTGATACACAGTATTCTGTAGGATTATTAGTTGTTGAATGAGTGAAAAATCATATTAATTGATTACCCCCTGTATTATGATGTTGAAATATAATTGGGGTGGTAGTAGAAATGATAGATATTTCATGAAATTGGACTTACCAAACCCCGATTTACACACCCTGTTAAATTTTTTCCTCGTCGACGCCCTCAGATCTTTCTTAGGTTTCGGGGTGTCGATCAACACCAATTTATCGTTTTTTTTATTCAACAACAACACATATTTCCTGGAGATTTTCATCTCTTTGACTAGATCGCACGCCGCCGTCACAATATGCCTCAAGTACCTATTTACACTACCGAAATATTTTTGCGCGTTACCTTTGAAATCTTTTATCACTTTGGCGTAAAATTGACAGGCCCCGTTGGCCTCGTTGATAGATTTCGATTCGACGTCCGCCAAAACTACGAGCTTCGCTTTAAAAGCTTTCGCGAAAATATCTTCGTTCTGCTTCAAAGTCCATCTGGGCTTCCTCTGTCGATGATCCGAGGAGCGCTGCGCTCTTGATACAACGTAATCAGTCGGAGGAATCTGAGCGAGATTTTCATTGGGAAACGTCGTGGAAATGGAAATCTCGCCCGATCTAGAATAAGTATTCGAGGAGATTCGTTCGAGAGTCTCACCGTCGATGGTCGAGGGTGTAATCGAAGGGGTATGTTTCGGTGGTGGGGGATAATATACGATTGTTTCGATTTGAGATTTGGGGTATCGATCGCGCGCTTGAGTCCTCCATAGCCTGTGATGCCGAATTTTATGGGGTTTTTGGAAATGGACATTTTTTTTGGAAAAATCCGCCATGGCGACGAGGTTATCTATGTGGAAAGCTGAACAACTTAGAACGGCTAGGATAACTAGAAATAGAAAACATACGCATTTTTGGTACATGTCTAAATCGGGTCGGTGATTTGTTTTTAAGACGTATTTAAGAGCCGGTATCCGTGGTAATGTGGCGATATCTGATATCGAGATGCGAATATAAGATAATACGGATGATGTGGTGATGCTTCATTTTTCCGATAATTTAAAATCGTCAATAACGATCTATCGGGCATCCCTAAATGTCACATAACTCGATAATATATCACACACACATCTCGCAGAGATCGGCACTGACGCACTATTTATTTCAATTTTTTTTCCTTTTTTTTTATATATAAATAAATATAAATATTTAAATGCGGTTGCACCTAATAAACACGCGACGCGCCGTATACTTAAAATCGGCAACCGTGTTGTAGGTAGATAACAAATTTCGTTTCGGTTGTTAGTCGTCGGGTGGCCCAAGCTACACTGAAGTTCTGATATAGAGACTGGCCCCACCACTTGGACGACTCGACGGAGTAGGACGAATGCGACGCGACCGACGCCTCAATTCGCGGACGCTATTCATGTGAAAACCGAAACGCTCGCTTCTTCTTTTCTCTTTACACCGTGTACCGATGACTCTTTCTTTGAATGTTGTTCATTGTTTGTTTACCTTCTTATAGAATACGAAAATTTTACCGCCACACCTTCCACACAACAAATACTAAAATTTTTCGATTTTACTACAAATATATTCGAAATGTATTTCTATTCAACGTTAAAAAATATTTATTTCGCAATTTATTACATTACATTACAATCAATAGACTTTTTAATGCGTTTGAAAAACGTTAACCTCACAATTTATTGTTTATCTACGGAAATAAGAAGAAAATCATCGATCTATACGGCGTATGATGAATCAATTCGATGTTTTGACTGTTCTAGATGGAGAATGATTAGTGTTTTTCTATTGGTTTCTTCTTCTTCTACTGATAAACAAATGATGATGTATCATCCAGATTTGACCGTTATTCTTTGCAGTGATGGACCTGAAAGATCGTTACGAAATTTATTCTGTAGCGAAAACCAGCGAAGCACGATGGTTCGGGATAGTACGTTCGACATTGAAAATGTCAAATTTTATGATGACAATGACATATTTGACATATACACATCAGTGTTGTCATATTTCGAAATTTACGAAGCAGCCGTCATATCTGTGATTTGTTTTTTGAATGCAAATCGCCAAATCTGCGAATTTTACTGAAGAAATAATGTAATTGATATAATGATTAGAAGAAGGGTCGGAGAGGTCAATGAAAGACGATGAAGAACAGTCATCTTTAACTTCTATATACAGGGTGTCCCACGACAAGATAAAACTATCGGTATATGGTGAAATACTTATAGCAAAATCTTGAAAATTTCTACTTTTAGGTTTTGGGATACGATCTTTTTAAGTGAAATATTTTCAAATATGGCCTACTTCCGGTTCTACCGGAAGTCGATTGTAACTTTGTTATTTTAAATAGAACACTCTATATGTTAATACATTTTTGAATTCTACGTAAAATTTTAGTATACTTTTGTTTGAAAACTTTTTTCGAAAAATGTATACTTTTCGAGTTATTAATTTTTTTTTATAAAAAATTTGACCGTTGCAAACCCTTATAAATTATTTTTTTACGATTATACCCTTAAAGATATGAAAACGGTTTCTATTCGGCTGCTTTTAGCAAAGTTCGAAGTATTTGTATCTATATTGAAAAATTTTCCATTTTATACAGGGTGCGTATGAAAAGTGTTCAAAGTTTAACTTAACTTAAATATCAAATTTCTTTATTTTTTTTTTAAATAGAACCACCCGATTTTTTCTATTTTAATGCATTCGGGGATGAAAAATACATTACCTCTATCCAGATATTAGAATAGAAAAAATCGGGTGTTTCTACTTAGAAAAATTTGATATTTATGAATTTAAAATTTGAACACTTTTTATACGCACCCTGTATGTAATGAAGAATTTTCTAACATAGATTCAAATACTTCTCACCTTGCTAAAAGCAACCGAATAAAAACAATTTTCTTATCTTTAAGGGTATAATCGTAAAAAAATATTTTATAAGGGTCTGCAACTGTCAAATTTTTTACAAAAAAATTAATAACTCAAAAATTATACCTTTTTCGAAAAAAGTGTTCAAATAAAAGTATACTAAAATTTTACGTAGATTTCAAAAATGTATTAATATACAGGGTGTTATATTTAAAATAACAAAGTTATTGTCGACTTTCGATAGGACCAAAATTTCAAAAAACTTTTATTGGAGTATGAATATATTCTGATCGATATTTAGTCCAATTCGATTTTTCTATCATGAAATCATAGAGAAAGTTGAAATACGACAGAGAAAATACGAAAAATCATTTTATTTTTCGAAATATTATTAATAAGAAAATTTCCCATGCACTACGAAGTTAAAAGGACACACTGTACAGTACCAGAACTTGCATCTGATACGAAAAATAATCATGAGATTACGAAATTTCCTAAAAATAATATAATAGTGAAATTTTTTTTTATCAGTATCGGGGATTGCCCCACATTTTCTCAATTTATCAGCAAAATTTTAATATCAATTGGCACGATTATTTCATCAAGCATCCTCTCAATAATTATTTTATCTTTTCGTTCCTTATCTCCTTGGCGCCATCTTTATAATGCAACCATTTTTTTGTTGGTAGGATCATTTATAATCAAGTACATTTGAATTATTGATATTTTTTATAACAAATATTTATCAATGAATTATTAATAACGCGAATTAATTTTATTTTCGTCTATCGGTTTGCGCGGTATTTTTATAATTTCCAAAAAACTTGTATATTTATTTAAAACTGATAAAATTAATATATTTCTCTTATTATTTTATTGATAGTCTTGATTTATTATCAAACGTCAATTACCTGTTAAAAAAAACAGGTAACAAATTAAAAACAATCCATTTTATGTGTGAGAGAGTAATAAAATAATGAAGCATTCGTAATCCATACCAGTTCAATCGGGTTTAATTCGCAATTAAACGGTGGAAATCCAACCACCGTCATTCCACGATTTTTTACATTTTTTTTTGTCAATTTTTCTTTATTAATAGACCAGAACCCTTTAAAAACGATACAAAGTGATTAAAAAAAAAATAGTACGATGAGACATATTGGAAAAATAGAAGAAAATAATAAAAATGGAAGGAAGAATAATTTACGGGATATCTGAGGTCTGGAAAAGAAAAGGGGTGAGTTTTTAAGGGTAAGGAACGGTACAACTACAAGTTTTAGGTAATAAAAAGATTTTCTTCTTCTTTTTCTCATGTAATATTCTCATTAAAGACGTTTTTAGATGCGTCTCCGTCGCTAGTAACGTGAAACAATTCTTCGACGCTGAGATTTGTCCAGTAGATATTTATCGTTGCGTAAAATGTTTTTTTTATCTTAATAATTATCAACAGCTTTCTTTTATGACCAACGCGTCTTAGTACTTCGTCCTTGGTGATTCCGGAAGTCCAAGGAATCTCCAGGATGCGTCTATAGAGTCACATCTCAAAATTTTTGGTCATTTGAGCTTCCAAGGTCCAAGTTTCCAATTTCTACAGCAGTACCGACCACAAATAACATTCCTTCAATCCTATTCTGACGTGGAAATTTAGATTTCTGTTTAAAAATTGTCAACAACTTTCTTTTATGACCAACGCGTCTTAGTACTTCGTCCTTGGTGATTCCGGAAGTCCAAGGAATCTCCAGGATGCGTCTATAGAGTCACATCTCAAGGATTTTGGTCATTTGTGCTTCCAAGGTCCAAGTTTCCAATTTCTACAGCAGTACCGACCACAAATAACATTCCTTCAATCCTATTCTGACGTGGAAATTTAGATTTCTGTTTAAAAATTGTCAACAACTTTCTTTTATGACCAACGCGTCTTAGTACTTCGGCGTTGGGGATTCTTTAAGTCCAAGGAATCTTCAGGATGCGTCTATAGAGTCACATCTCAAGGATTTTGGTCATTTGTGCTTCCAAGGTCTGAGTTTCCACTTTCTACATCAGTACCGACCACAAATAACATTCCATCAATCCTATTCTGACGTGGAAGTTTAGATTTTTGTTTAAAAATTGTCAACAACTTTCTTTTATGACCAACGCGTCTTAGTACTTCGTCGTTGGGGATTCTTTAAGTCCAAGGAATCTTCAGGATGCGTCTATAGAGTCACATCTCAAGGATTTTGGTCATTTGTGCTTCCAAGGTCTGAGTTTCCACTTTCTACATCAGTACCGACCACAAATAACATTCCTTCAATCCTATTCTAACATGGAAATTTAGATTTTTGTTTAAAAATTGTCAACAACTTTCTTTTATGACCACCGCGTCTTAGTACTTCGTCGTTGGGGATTCTTTAATTCCAAGGAATCTTCAGGATGCGTCTATAGAGTCACATCTCAAGGATTTTGGTCATTTGTGCTTCCAAGGTCTGAGTTTCCACTTTCTACAGCAGTACCGACCACAAATAACATTCCTTCAATCCTATTCTGACGTGGAAATTTAGATTTTTGTTTAAAAATTGTCAACAACTTTCTTTTATGACCAACGCGTCTTAGTACTTCGGCGTTGGGGATTCTTTAAGTCCAAGGAATCTTCAGGATGCGTCTATAGAGTCACATCTCAAGGATTTTGGTCATTTGTGCTTCCAAGGTCTGAGTTTCCACTTTCTACAGCAGTACCGACCACAAATAACATTCCTTCAATCCTATTCTGACGTGGAAATTTAGATTTCTGTTTAAAAATTGTCAACAACTTTCTTTTATGACCAACGCGTCTTAGTACTTCGGCGTTGGGGATTCTTTAAGTCCAAGGAATCTTCAGGATGCGTCTATAGAGTCACATCTCAAGGATTTTGGTCATTTGTGCTTCCAAGGTCTGAGTTTCCACTTTCTACATCAGTACCGACCACAAATAACATTCCATCAATCCTATTCTGACGTGGAAGTTTAGATTTTTGTTTAAAAATTGTCAACAACTTTCTTTTATGACCAACGCGTCTTAGTACTTCGTCGTTGGGGATTCTTTAAGTCCAAGGAATCTTCAGGATGCGTCTATAGAGTCACATCTCAAGGATTTTGGTCATTTGTGCTTCCAAGGTCTGAGTTTCCACTTTCTACATCAGTACCGACCACAAATAACATTCCATCAATCCTATTCTGACGTGGAAGTTTAGATTTTTGTTTAAAAATTGTCAACAACTTTCTTTTATGACCAACGCGTCTTAGTACTTCGTCGTTGGGGATTCTTTAAGTCCAAGGAATCTTCAGGATGCGTCTATAGAGTCACATCTCAAGGTTTTTGGTCATTTGAGCTTCCAAGGTCCAAGTTTCCAATTTCTACAGCAGTACCGACCACAAATAACATTCCTTCAATCCTATTCTAACGTGGAAATTTAGATTTTTGTTTAAAAATTGTCAACAACTTTCTTTTATGACCAACGCGTCTTAGTACTTCGGCGTTGGGGATTCTTTAAGTCCAAGGAATCTTCAGGATGCGTCTATAGAGTCACATCTCAAGGTTTTTGGTCATTTGAGCTTCCAAGGTCTGAGTTTCCACTTTCTACAGCAGTACCGACCACAAATAACATTCCTTCAATCCTATTCTGACGTGGAAATTTAGATTTCTGTTTAAAAATTGTCAACAACTTTCTCTTATGACCAACGCGTCTTAGTACTTCGTCGTTGGTGATTCCGGAAGTCCAAGGAATCTTCAGGATGCGTCTATAGAGTCACATCTCAAGGATTTTGGTCATTTGAGCTTCCAAGGTCTGAGTTTCCACTTTCTACAGCAGTACCGACCACAAATAACATTCCATCAATCCTATTCTGACGTGGAAATTTAGATTTTTGTTTAAAAATTGTCAACAACTTTCTTTTATGACCAACGCGTCTTAGTACTTCGTCGTTGGGGATTCTTTAAGTCCAAGGAATCTTCAGGATGCGTCTATAGAGTCACATCTCAAGGATTATGTTCATTTGTGCTTCCAAGGTCTGAGTTTCCACTTTCTACAGCAGTACCGACCACAAATAACATTCCATCAATCCTATTCTGACGTGGAAATTTAGATTTTTGTTTAAAAATTGTCAACAACTTTCTTTTATGACCAACGCGTCTTAGTACTTCGTCGTTGGGGATTCTTTAAGTCCAAGGAATCTTCAGGATGCGTCTATAGAGTCACATCTCAAGGATTATGTTCATTTGTGCTTCCAAGGTCTGAGTTTCCACTTTCTACAGCAGTACCGACCACAAATAACATTCCATCAATCCTATTCTGACGTGGAAATTTAGATTTTTGTTTAAAAATTGTCAACAACTTTCTTTTATGACCAACGCGTCTTAGTACTTCGTCTTTGGTGATTCCGGAAGTCCAAGGAATCTTCAGGATGCGTCTATAGAGTCACATCTCAAGGTTTTTGGTCATTTGAGCTTCCAAGGTCCAAGTTTCCAATTTCTACAGCAGTACCGACCACAAATAACATTCCTTCAATCCTATTCTGACGTGGAAATTTAGATTTTTGTTTAAAAATTGTCAACAACTTTCTTTTATGACCAACACGTCTTAGTACTTCGGCGTTGGGGATTCTTTAAGTCCAAGGAATCTTCAGGATGCGTCTATAGAGTCACATCTCAAGGTTTTTGGTCATTTGAGCTTCCAAGGTCTGAGTTTCCACTTTCTACAGCAGTACCGACCACAAATAACATTCCTTCAATCCTATTCTGACGTGAAAGTTTAGATTTCTGTTTAAAAATTGTCAACAACTTTCTTTTATGACCAACGCGTCTTAGTACTTCGTCGTTGGTGATTCCGGAAGTCCAGGGTATTTTCAGGATGCGTCTATAGAGTTACATGCCTCAAACGCCTCAAGTTTTTTGATCATTTGAGTTTTCAAGGTCAAAGTTTCTTCGTCTGGATCCATTTCAACGTTTACGACTTATATTTTTGCACCAATTCTATTTATTTTTCATTCAATGTGATAATAAGGTTAATATTCATATTTTGGTTTCTAATTATAACCGAGAATTTAGTTTTTTCAATATTTATTGTGAGTCCTACATTTTCACATTCTCGTTTGAGTCTCTCTAATAGGATTTGAATGTCTTCTTCGATCTCATTATTTTTATCGTTTACAAAAACTTAATTTTTTTATGGAAACGTCGTCTATTGGAACCCCATGGAAATTAGCGATGAAATTGATCAAATATATACATTCTGGAGGTTTTTGGAGGTCACTAAACAAAATTATCACGATGGCGATGACCTGTGAGGTACCTGGTTCCCGTAGTGGACGGTTTCTACGTCGTCTATTGGAACCCCATGGAAATTAGCGATGAAATTGTCAAATATATACATCCTGGAGGTTTTTCCATTCAAGCTGGACAAAGATAAAGTTTAACTACTCCGATTACATACAAAACTCTGCAGTTTTTAAGCTCCATTCAATTTTTAATTCTTTTAAATACTTCTTGCCAATGGTCCTTCAATTCCTCATTAGTTCTTCAATTTTCCTGCGAATACCAATAAAAACAGGTAAACTCGAGGTATTTTTTAACTCTGACTCCAATAAAACAAACCCCAGGTTTCTACGTTAATCAGGTTTCGAGATATTGATGTTTTCATTGGTGTAGATGATGAGTCCACGTGGACTGACTATTTGTTAGATGTTATACGGGGAGTAAACATTAAATAACTCGCCGTCGACACGTTTTTTGATATCCGGTAAAATGGGAGTTTCCATTTTCAAAATTATAGTTCTTAAATGTCCTATTGAACTTATATAGCCTCTATTCTATCGTACAGTGATGCCGTACGGTTTCGATTTTCCTTCAATCGCCGTAAATTTCATTACATTGTGTAAGTGGAAAAGCGTACCATCTGTATTATATTGAAACTGCCAACAGACAACTCTCAACTACCTCGAATGTAAATATTTGATTTAAATGGAAATTTATAAACTCGTTAATTTCTGGTAAGCCGATTATATAAATACACCGTTGCCGGCAAGGTAACAACAATAAATAATTTAAATTAGTTGGCGCCTTCTCCTACGATTACTACCGCTTACGAACTAGAGATTGGATTCGTAGAATTTGTTAGGAACTGTTAGGAATTTCATCGATTTCGCCGATATCGTCGTCTGTCTAAATTTAATGCATCGATTTAACCGATAGATATCGCTACTAATCATATTTTTATATTTCTCCATTGACGCACATTATTTCAAATGACAGTTCATAAAGTTTGACGTCTTTCATTTATATAGTTTGACAATGACGTATAATATTTCAAATGTCAGTTCACAAAGTTTGACGTCTTTCATTTAAATAGTTTGACATTGACGTATAATATTTCAAATGACAGTTCACAAAGTTTGACGTCTTTCATTTAAATAGTTTGACATTGACGTATAATATTTCAAATGTCAGTTCACAAAGTTTGACGTCTTTCATTTAAATAGTTTGTCATTGACGTATAATATTTCAAATGTCAGTTAACAAAGTGTGACGTCTTTATTTAAATAGTTTGACAATGACGTATAATATTTCAAATGTCAGTTCACAAAGTTTGACGTCTTTATTTAAATAGTTTGACAATGACGTATAATATTTCAAATGTCAGTTCACAAAGTTTGACGTCTTTATTTAAATAGTTTGACAATGACGTATAATATTTCAAATGTCAGTTCACAAAGTTTGACGTCTTTCATTTAAATAGTTTGACATTGACGTATAATATTTCAAATGTCAGTTCACAAAGTTTGACGTCTTTCATTTAAATAGTTTGACAATGACGTATAATATTTCAAATGTCAGTTCACAAAGTGTGACGTCTTTCATTTAAATAGTTTGACATTGACGTATAATATTTCAAATGTCAGTTCACAAAGTTTGACGTCTTTCATTTAAATAGTTTGACATTGACGTATAATATTTCAAATGTCAGTTCACAAAGTTTGACGTCTTTCATTTAAATAGTTTGACATTGACGTATAATATTTCAAATGACAGTTCACAAAGTTTGACGTCTTTCATTTAAATAGTTTGACATTGACGTATAATATTTCAAATGTCAGTTCACAAATTTTGACGTCTTTATTTAAATAGTTTGACAATGACGTATAATATTTCAAATGTCAGTTCACAAAGTTTGACGTCTTTCATTTAAATAGTTTGACATTGACGTATAATATTTCAAATGACAGTTCACAAAGTTTGACGTCTTTCATTTAAATAGTTTGACATTGACGTATAATATTTCAAATGTCAGTTCACAAAGTTTGACGTCTTTCATTTAAATAGTTTGACATTGACGTATAATATTTCAAATGACAGTTCACAAAGTTTGACGTCTTTCATTTAAATAGTTTGACATTGACGTATAATATTTCAAATGTCAGTTCACAAAGTTTGACGTCTTTCATTTAAATAGTTTGACATTGACGTATAATATTTCAAATGACAGTTCACAAAGTTTGACGTCTTTCATTTAAATAGTTTGACATTGACGTATAATATTTCAAATGTCAGTTCACAAAGTTTGACGTCTTTCATTTAAATAGTTTGACATTGACGTATAATATTTCAAATGACAGTTCACAAAGTTTGACGTCTTTCATTTAAATAGTTTGACATTGACGTATAATATTTCAAATGTCAGTTCACAAAGTTTGACGTCTTTATTTAAATAGTTTGACAATGACGTATAATATTTCAAATGTCAGTTCACAAAGTTTGACGTCTTTCATTTAAATAGTTTGACATTGACGTATAATATTTCAAATGACAGTTCACAAAGTTTGACGTCTTTCATTTAAATAGTTTGACATTGACGTATAATATTTCAAATGTCAGTTCACAAAGTTTGACGTCTTTCATTTAAATAGTTTGTCATTGACGTATAATATTTCAAATGTCAGTTCACAAAGTTTGACGTCTTTATTTAAATAGTTTGACAATGACGTATAATATTTCAAATGTCAGTTCACAAAGTTTGACGTCTTTCATTTAAATAGTTTGACATTGACGTATAATATTTCAAATGTCAGTTCACAAAGTTTGACGTCTTTCATTTAAATAGTTTGACAATGACGTATAATATTTCAAATGTCAGTTAACAAAGTGTGACGTCTTTCATTTAAATAGTTTGACATTGACGTATAATATTTCAAATGTCAGTTCACAAAGTTTGACGTCTTTCATTTAAATAGTTTGACATTGACGTATAATATTTCAAATGTCAGTTCACAAAGTTTGACGTCTTTCATTTAAATAGTTTGACATTGACGTATAATATTTCAAATGTCAGTTAACAAAGTGTGACGTCTTTCATTTAAATAGTTTGACATTGACGTATAATATTTCAAATGTCAGTTCACAAAGTTTGACGTCTTTCATTTAAATAGTTTGACATTGACGTATAATATTTCAAATGTCAGTTCACAAAGTTTGACGTCTTTCATTTAAATAGTTTGACATTGACGTATAATATTTCAAATGTCAGTTCACAAAGTTTGACGTCTTTCATTTAAATAGTTTGACATTGACGTTTAATATTTCAAATGTCAGTTCACAAAGTTTGACGTCTTTCATTTAAATAGTTTGACATTGACGTATAATATTTCAAATGACAGTTCACAAAGTTTGACGTCTTTCATTTAAATAGTTTGACATTGACGTATAATATTTCAAATGTCAGTTCACAAAGTTTGACGTCTTTCATTTAAATATTTTGACATTGACGTATAATATTTCAAATGTCAGTTCACAAAGTTTGGCGTCTTTCATTTAAATATTTTGACATTGACGTATAATATTTCAAATGACAGTTCACAAAGTTTGACGTCTTTCATTTAAATAGTTTGACATTGACGTATAATATTTCAAATGTCAGTTCACAAAGTTTGACGTCTTTCATTTAAATAGTTTGACATTGACGTATAATATTTCAAATGACAGTTCACAAAGTTTGACGTCTTTCATTTAAATAGTTTGACATTGACGTATAATATTTCAAATGTCAGTTCACAAAGTTTGACGTCTTTCATTTAAATAGTTTGACGTATAATATTTCAAATGACAGTTCACAAAGTTTGACGTCTTTCATTTAAATAGTTTGACATTGACGTATAATATTTCAAATGACAGTTCACAAAGTTTGACGTTTTTCATTTAAATATTTTGACATTGACGTATAATATTTCAAATGACAGTTCACAAAGTTTGACGTCTTTCATTTAAATAGTTTGACATTGACGTATAATATTTCAAATGACAGTTCACAAAGATTGACGTCTTTCATTTAAATATTTTGACATTGACGTATAATATTTCAAATGACAGTTCACAAAGTTTGACGTCTTTCATTTAAATAGTTTGACATTGACGTATAATATTTCAAATGACAGTTCACAAAGTTTGACATCTTTCATTTAAATATTTTGACATTGACGTATAATATTTCAAATGACAGTTCACAAAGTTTGACGTCTTTCATTTAAATAGTTTGACATTGACGTATAATATTTCAAATGACAGTTCACAAAGTTTGATGTCTTTCATTTAAATAGTTTGATTTTCAAAGCGAAAAAAGTTTTTGAACCGAATAAAATACTTTAGCTTCGGTTTAAAAATATTATAATTACAGTTTGAACGTCGCTGTAACATTCAGAACCTTAAAAAAATCCGATTATATCAAAAAAACATAAAGACCGACATCCTCAATTAGTTATGATATAAAAAAAAGTCAAAGATCGGATCTTTTTATTAAATTTTCGTTAAAAGTGTAATTCTCAGCTCTATGCTGTTCTGGAACAAACTTAAAACAACTCAGAACAAAGTTAAAACAACAAATAATAAATTACCCATATAATAAGGTTTTATGGCAATTTGGGAGACAGCGGTATATTGATTAATTGATGATTTTTCTTAAAATTACTAAAAAAATGTTTTTCATCGAAAGCAATCCTTAGAACAATCGAGAACAAACTTCAAGCGATTCAAAACGACGATTATAATCGAGATAATGATAAGTTTGTATCGCTAAAATCAGAATACCACCAGCCAGTGTTGGCTGGTCACTCTCATAATCGAGGCCATCAGCTCCCGTTGACAATGAACGATGACAGATGACAGAGGAGAAAGATTAGGCGCCAATAATTATTTTATTTTATTACTAGGTTAAAGTGTAAACAAGTTTACTAAGAATACAATCTTGTTGATTAGCATGAAATTTTGTTTTAAAAACTAACGAAAAATCAGTGGATTGTTCTAGTGGATGTCTAGTTCAAAAATTCCATATGATTAAAACGGAATTTTGTAGAAGAAAATGAGGTGGGAAAAGCATTGATGATATCGATTCAGTTCTCTAATATTACTGTGTTTATAAATAGAATTAAATATAATTACAAAATGGTATAAAAACATCGAAAAAGCTGCATTAGTTTTCTAGTAATGCTTTCATGATCATTAGAATGAAATTTTGTTTAGAGAATGACATAAAGAGGTTGAAAAATCATTGAATTCATTGGATGGATACGGATATTCCATCTCTACATTGGCAAAAACGCAATAAAAATTTTCAATTTCCAAATTTCATCCTTAAAAAAATCTGGTGTATAACTATAGCGCAATGAAAAATTAATCATGATTTTATGGCAAAAAACAACGAGAAACGAGACAAAATAATAACATGAAAATATCGCGACCTGCCAAAAAGGTGCACTCGCTATAATTTATGGCACAAACCCAAAATTTCACGTTACCTGATAGGTCAGTTTCTTCAAACAATACGAAATAATTAAGTCGTCAAAGCCTGAGGTCTTGATAGGAAAAATGGAAAAGAAACCCATCAAAAACAATTTTTTCCCAACACAATTAGAAGTTTCGTGTTCGTGTTCGTTCCAGAGGAATTTACTATCTAGGGTAAGTCCAGATATTTTGTTTTCCTCTTAAGCACTTTTATTTAACGATACTTCAATCGATTTTACTACTTTGAATACGAGACGAAGTCTTCATAATAGAAATTTGAAACCAACGATAAAGTATCTTCAATTAAAAATTTATTTTCGAGAATATTTATTCCAAGTGGAACGAATTTTGTGAGAAAAATATACTAAATACGAGTAGACACCGCACATCTCACCGGATATACATCACCGGTTTTTGTGAACGTTCTGCTCGATTGCATACAACTCATCTACACGTTTTCAAATCCGCTACCGGGGTTAATCGAAAATTTAGCTACTAGTTATCATCGGTATACTATAACTGTTTACATAATTGTAATTAATTAACAAAAACATAACTTGAAATGTCACTGTCATAAAGGATCATCGATATAGATGACGGATCGACATATTAGTTGCTTGTCAAATGTCAAATATTATGGTTAGGTTCAGAAATTTAATTTGTGACACAACTAATTTACGTTTTGACTAATTTTAAGTCTTTATCAAAACATTTTATATTATAGAAAGTACAATTTGAAAATTTAAAACAAAAATCCTTTTTAATGAATTGAAGATTGTACGCAGGCCAAAGAAAAAGTGGATTTAAAAACTCGATAATAAAACACGGCGGAGCGAGCCTCGGGGTGGTCGCAATTATGACTACATAATTGTAATTAATTAACAAAAACATAACTTGAAATGTCACTGTCACAAAGGATCATCGATATAGATGACGGATCGACATATTAGTTGCTTGTCAAATGTCAAATATTATGGTTACGTTCAGAAATTTAATTAGTGACACAACAAATTCACGTTTTGACTAATTTTAAATCATAATCAAAACATTTTATATTATAGAAAGCACAATTTGAAAATTTAAAACAAAAATCCTTTTTAATGAATTGAAGATTGTACGCGGACCAAAGAAAAAAATGGATTTAAAATCTCGATAATAAAACACGGCGGAGCGAGCCTCGGGATGGTTTGGGGTGGAAGGGTGATTGAAGATCTGTTGAAAATTGATTGGATTCGAATGAAGAACGCTACAAAAAACCTTTTTGGACGATTATTTATCGAAATTGTACACCAAAGTAATAAAAGCAAAACAAGGATCGAAAATTAAAATACTTATCAATTCTTATCTATATATATATATATGTTTACGTTCGATTAAGATTAGACAACATTGCACTACAATTTCTATTAAACGATGTTACGTCGCGACGTCGGGCGTCTAGTTGTATCTAGCTATACTGGCGCCACGAGTTAAGTGTGCCGACGAGTCTCGGCGTCCGTATTTTCCATTAATTTACGGCTTTTCCGATATCGTTATATTATTTCCAAATAATAGATTCGGTAGAAAAAATAACAAACATGTTGCCAGATCGTCATTTCGTACTATATGGATGGCGAATCGTACAGAAATTTTTCTCTAATTCAATCAGATATCGTCTAGTCGATTATACTTTTTTCGCTCGTTAATATTTTGTCATAAATTACATTTAACAGTTTGAAAGTATCCCGTTACGGTCCTGTCGTATTTATACCACAAATTTGTCGGAATTTACAAATATTTTCAGACCACCTGTTCGCTACGAATCCACCACCTTCTTTAAGCCCCCTCAGTTTTCTAAACGATCGACAAATACGCTTTATATAATTTAAGCTCTTAATGCCCTTAAAGGATGTTAAAGGGTATTGAAAAATAGGTTCTTTACTGATCCAGCTCTTAAATCTTATAGAATCCACCTCAATTCCTTTCTCTCTATATATATAGTCTTCAAAAGTACTTCAGTAACCGTAGTTTACATAATTTGGAATGCTGTCAAAAAATTGCTTTATCTATGAATGTTTATAACCTCTAAATCGTAGAATGTTTCACCGTTTGGAGTGATTTGAGTTTGAGATATTACCAAAAGTAATATTAATTTCATCCTACGGTCCTTCAAATCCTACATGGCGATTGGGTTTGGTGTAATGCCATATTTTGCTTATATAAATACAACTACAATCAACAGCGTTTGTATTTGAACCGCCCTCGTAAAGAATAGTAACTTATTATATTTGGTAGAGCTCCGGTAGTATTTTAATTGTAAATATTATGATTCAGATTAAGATTATTTGATATTATGTGGTTTAGACAGTCAACGATATCTAATATTTAATAAACTATAATATTTACGAAATAAATAGTAGCTTCAGAACGTTTCAAAATGGCGTTAACATTTATTATCAATGAAATAATCTTTACCGACAAAATAATATTAGATTATAAAAATTTATAACCAAATATGAAATAAAGTTGTTACTTTATATAATATGTTGTTTGTAGAATATTGAAGGAGTAGACAATTTCTCACGACAATTAAATGAAGTATGATCAATTGGCCTTCGTCTGTGTTATAAACAAAATAAAGCTCATCGGCCGGCAAGTCTAGGAAGACGAGGAGAACCATCACAAGCACACATACCCATACACATACAAATTCAATTTTGTAGATAGCGAAGAAGAAATATGGTCACGTTCTAATCCCAAAGAAAATATTTGTCTGGTATATTAGTAAGAAAGAAGCAGAGAGCACCTTTAAAATTCCGAAAAAAAATTTGTTTGCCTTCATTCAAGATGCGTGAGAACTAAAGTAAGGTGTGGCGTTTACTGTACTTTTGACATTGTTTTTATTCCGTTTTCATTCAGTAGTGACATTCAGGACAATATTTTTATGAAAAAATATTATATGAATTTTATACCGGGCTCAATCAAAATACAAATAAATACCAATTTTGCTTGTTGTTTACATGGGACAAACTTATTAATGTTGAAAAAATAGATTAAAAAGTCACGAATATCATAAAAACACTCGAAACAGATGCAATTTTCATACCAGGCTCCATAAAAGTACAAATAAATATCAATTTTGCTTGTTGTTTACATGGGACAAACATCTCAATGTTTGCAAAATAGATTCCAAAGTCATCAAAATAAGACATCATCATGAAATTATGGAAAATAGACGAAATAGAATCAAATTTTATACCAGGTTCGATCAATATACAAAGAAACATCGAGTTTTTTGTTATAAGAACGTTGGTTTATGATTGTGATAATGTTTACATAGGACAAACGTATTAATGTCGAGAAAATAGATTAAAAAGTCACGAATATCATAAAAACACTCGAAACAGATGCAATTTTCATACCAGGCTCCATAAAAGTACAAATAAATATCAATTTTGCTTGTTGTTTACATGGGACAAACATCTCAATGTTTGCAAAATAGATTCCAAAGTCATCAAAATAAGACATCATCATGAAATTATGGAAAATAGACGAAATAGAATCAAATTTTATACCAGGTTCGATCAATATACAAAGAAACATCGAGTTTTTTGTTATAAGAACGTTGGTTTATGATTGTGATAACGTTTACATAGGACAAACGTATTAATGTCGAGAAAATAGATTAAAAAGTCACGAATATCATAAAAACACTCGAAACAGATGCAATTTTCATACCAGGCTCCATAAAAGTACAAATAAATATCAATTTTGCTTGTTGTTTACGTGGGACAAACATTTCAATGTTTGCAAAATAGATTCGAAAGTCATCAAATAAGACATCATTATCAAATTATGAAAAATAGTCGAAATAGAATCAAATTTTATACCAGGTTCGATCAACATACAAAGAAACATCGAGTTTTTGTTGTAAGAACGTTGGTTTATAATTGTGGTAACGTTTACATAGGACAAACTTATTAATGTTAAGAAAATAGATTAAAAAGTCACGAATATCATAAAAACACTCGAAACAGATGCAATTTTCATACCAGGCTTCATAGAAATACAAATAAATATCAATTTTGCTTGTTGTTTACATGGGACAAACATCTCAATGTTTGCAAAATAGATTCCAAAGTCATCAACTGAGACATCATTATCAAATTATGAAAAATAGTCGAAATAGAATCAAATTTTATACCAGGTTCGATCAATATAGAAAGAAACATAAAATTTTTTGTTATAAAAACTTTGGTTTATGATTGTGATAACGTTTACATAGGACAAACGTATTAATGTCGAGAAAATAGATTAAAAAGTCACGAATATCATAAAAACACTCGAAACAGATGCAATTTTCATACCAGGCTCCATAAAAGTACAAATAAATATCAATTTTGCTTGTTGTTTACATGGGACAAACATTTCAATGTTTGCAAAATAGATTCCAAAGTCATCAAAATAAGACATCATCATGAAATTATGGAAAATAGTCGAAATAGAATCAAATTTTATACCAGGTTCGATCAATATACAAAGAAACATCGAGTTTTTTGTTATAAGAACGTTGGTTTATAATTGTGGTAACGTTTACATAGGACAAACTTATTAATGTTGAAAAAATAGATTAAAAAGTCACGAATATCATAAAAACACTCGAAACAGATGCAATTTTCATACCAGGCTCCATAAAAGTACAAATATATATCAATTTTGCTTATTGTTTACATGGGACAAACATCTCAATGTTTGCAAAATAGATTCCAAAGTCATCAAAATAAGACATCATCATGAAATTATGGAAAATAGACGAAATAGAATCAAATTTTATACCAGGTTCGATCAATATACAAAGAAACATCGAGTTTTTTGTTATAAGAACGTTGGTTTATGATTGTGATAACGTTTACATAGGACAAACGTATTAATGTCGAGAAAATAGATTAAAAAGTCACGAATATCATAAAAACACTCGAAACAGATGCAATTTTCATACCAGGCTCCATAAAAGTACAAATATATATCAATTTTGCTTATTGTTTACATGGGACAAACATCTCAATGTTTGCAAAATAGATTCCAAAGTCATCAAAATAAGACATCATCATGAAATTATGGAAAATAGTCGAAATAGAATCAAATTTTATACCAGGTTCGATCAATATACAAAGAAACATCGAGTTTTTTGTTATAAGAACGTTGGTTTATGATTGTGATAACGTTTACATAGGACAAACGTATTAATGTCGAGAAAATAGATTAAAAAGTCACGAATATCATAAAAACACTCGAAACAGATGCAATTTTCATACCAGGCTCCATAAAAGTACAAATATATATCAATTTTGACTGTTGTTTACGTGGGACAAACATTTCAATGTTTGCAAAATAGATTCGAAAGTCATCAAATAAGACATCATTATCAAATTATGAAAAATAGTCGAAATAGAATCAAATTTTATACCAGGTTCGATCAACATACAAAGAAACATCGAGTTTTTGTTGTAAGAACGTTGGTTTATAATTGTGGTAACGTTTACATAGGACAAACTTATTAATGTTAAGAAAATAGATTAAAAAGTCACGAATATCATAAAAACACTCGAAACAGATGCAATTTTCATACCAGGCTTCATAGAAATACAAATAAATATCAATTTTGCTTGTTGTTTACATGGGACAAACATCTCAATGTTTGCAAAATAGATTCCAAAGTCATCAACTGAGACATCATTATCAAATTATGAAAAATAGTCGAAATAGAATCAAATTTTATACCAGGTTCGATCAATATAGAAAGAAACATAAAATTTTTTGTTATAAAAACTTTGGTTTATGATTGTGATAACGTTTACATAGGACAAACGTATTAATGTCGAGAAAATAGATTAAAAAGTCACGAATATCATAAAAACACTCGAAACAGATGCAATTTTCATACCAGGCTCCATAAAAGTACAAATAAATATCAATTTTGCTTGTTGTTTACATGGGACAAACATTTCAATGTTTGCAAAATAGATTCCAAAGTCATCAAAATAAGACATCATCATGAAATTATGGAAAATAGTCGAAATAGAATCAAATTTTATACCAGGTTCGATCAACATACAAAGAAACATCGAGTTTTTGTTGTAAGAACGTTGGTTTATAATTGTGGTAACGTTTACATAGGACAAACTTATTAATGTTGAAAAAATAGATTAAAAAGTCACGAATATCATAAAAACACTCGAAACAGATGCAATTTTCATACCAGGCTCCATAAAAGTACAAATATATATCAATTTTGCTTGTTGTTTACATGGGACAAACATCTCTATGTTTGCAAAATAGATTCCAAAGTCATCAACTGAGACATCATTATCAAATTATGAAAAATAGTCGAAATAGAATCAAATTTTATACCAGGTTCGATCAATATACAAAGAAACATCGAGTTTTTTGTTATAAGAACGTTGGTTTATAATTGTGGTAACGTTTACATAGGACAAACTTATTAATGTTGAAAAAATAGATTAAAAAGTCACGAATATCATAAAAACACTCGAAACAGATGCAATTTTCATACCAGGCTCCATAAAAGTACAAATATATATCAATTTTGCTTATTGTTTACATGGGACAAACATCTCAATGTTTGCAAAATAGATTCCAAAGTCATCAAAATAAGACATCATCATGAAATTATGGAAAATAGACGAAATAGAATCAAATTTTATACCAGGTTCGATCAATATACAAAGAAACATCGAGTTTTTTGTTATAAGAACGTTGGTTTATGATTGTGATAACGTTTACATAGGACAAACGTATTAATGTCGAGAAAATAGATTAAAAAGTCACGAATATCATAAAAACACTCGAAACAGATGCAATTTTCATACCAGGCTCCATAAAAGTACAAATATATATCAATTTTGCTTATTGTTTACATGGGACAAACATCTCAATGTTTGCAAAATAGATTCCAAAGTCATCAAAATAAGACATCATCATGAAATTATGGAAAATAGTCGAAATAGAATCAAATTTTATACCAGGTTCGATCAATATACAAAGAAACATCGAGTTTTTTGTTATAAGAACGTTGGTTTATGATTGTGATAACGTTTACATAGGACAAACGTATTAATGTCGAGAAAATAGATTAAAAAGTCACGAATATCATAAAAACACTCGAAACAGATGCAATTTTCATACCAGGCTCCATAAAAGTACAAATATATATCAATTTTGACTGTTGTTTACGTGGGACAAACATTTCAATGTTTGCAAAATAGATTCGAAAGTCATCAAAAAGACATCATTATCAAATTATGAAAAATAGTCGAAATAGAATCAAATTTTATACCAGGTTCGATCAATACACAAAGAAACATAAAATTTTTTGTTATAAGAACGTTGGTTTATGATTGTGATAACGTTTACATAGGACAAACGTATTAATGTCGAGAAAATAGATTAAAAAGTCACGAATATCATAAAAACACTCGAAACAGATGCAATTTTCATACCAGGCTCCATAAAAGTACAAATAAATATCAATTTTGCTTGTTGTTTACATGGGACAAACATCTCAATGTTTGCAAAATAGATTCCAAAGTCATCAACTGAGACATCATTATCAAATTATGAAAAATAGTCGAAATAGAATCAAATTTTATACCAGGTTCGATCAATATACAAAGAAACATCGAGTTTTTTGTTATAAGAACGTTGGTTTATGATTGTGATAACGTTTACATAGGACAAACTTATTAATGTTGAAAAAATAGATTAAAAAGTCACGAATATCATAAAAACATTTGAAACAGATGCAATTTTCATACCAGGCTCCATAAAAGTACAAATAAATATCAATTTTGCTTGTTGTTTACATGGGACAAACATTTCAATGTTTGCAAAATAGATTCCAAAGTCATCAAAATAAGACATCATCATGAAATTATGGAAAATAGTCGAAATAGAATCAAATTTTATACCAGGTTCGATCAACATACAAAGAAACATCGAGTTTTTGTTGTAAGAACGTTGGTTTATAATTGTGGTAACGTTTACATATGACAAACTTATTAATGTTAAGAAAATAGATTAAAAAGTCACGAATATCATAAAAACACTCGAAACAGATGCAATTTTCATACCAGGCTTCATAGAAATACAAATAAATATCAATTTTGCTTGTTGTTTACATGGGACAAACATTTCAATGTTTGCAAAATAGATTGAAAAGTCACAAATGTGATGAAGAAATTAGACAGTATTATCCAATGATGAAATAGCGGAATGTTTGTGAGGTAAATAAATATTTATAGGTACAATTATACACAGAGAATTGATTATTTTATCGGGAATTTATTTTGACTTACTTTGATGTTATAGATCTCGCTATTTAAATCAAAATAGAAACCAAAAACTTGTGTTTCCTTATAACTAATCAAGATTATATTCAATTTAGGAACACCACGAATTAATTTCAATATTTTTCTTAACTTTGTTAAATGTACGAAAACAAAATTGATATAAATGAATTTTTGGTTACTTTTCCTTATTTTTTTTTATTTGTAATTAATAAAAGTGAAATCAAATTCTATAAATTTCGACATTAAAAAAGCTTATGAATCGTTTCCATAAAATTGAGAAAAGAAAAGAAGAAACTAGAGAAGTTATACGCGTCTATTTATAGCTTAGTGAAAACGTGCGGGTTTCAGATGTGTATTTTCGGATATGTTAGTCTAGTTAATAGGGATTTTATTATTATTATTCATTTATTTCTTAGTTTCTGCTCAGTATCAATTTCATGCGATTTGAAAACTTGCCAATGGTTGTTCACAATCGCTTTATTTCGTTATAAAAAAGTAGAATATCGATTTAGCATGTTTTAATTTCAACAGAAATCGTTCGAAACTCGATCACCATCACTTTAATTTCATCACCAACATTGAGACATAACGTCATATTCCGTTATGTCTCAATTTTTATCTACTTATCGAAATAAACGTCCGAAAATCTATGACATAACCTCAAAAATTCCGAGTACGAAATTTCTCACAGTTGTACGTCTCTATAACAAGAAAAAATGTCAAACCGGTAAAAAAAAATTCCCATGCAATCAAAGAATCACGAGTTCCGACGATTTACCTATTAATAGCGAAGGTGTGAGAAATTTGGAATACCTGTCGACGAAAAAAAAAATATGATTTCGTACAATAGAAGTTGTAGATCGTGTCCTAAACGCAAGTAAGCGGATTATCCTAATATACCTGCCCATTCATTAGTAGGAAAAGATGTTCTACCGAATATTTTTTTTTACAACTTGCCAGAACCGCACTAGCCAAAATTACATGACGATATAATGCCGAAGAATGTGTATCGCCATCTTGTTGAAAACAATTTAATTGGATGGAACGCGCGTGACGTAGAACCTTGTCAAACTATAGTACGGTCAATTTAGACAATTATAATGACAAAAACATAGGTAAAAATTACTAATAATTAATACAATCCAAAGTTATACATATTAAAAAACCTCGTTTTTGATATTTCAATTCAATTCATACGTTTCGTAGTCGACTTCAATGTGTTTTATCCGAGTGAAATTTCAATGGATTACGAGACGGGCAATAACTTTTGACCAGCAGTGTATATTACGTAGAACCTGACCATTACAATGATGATACCTAAAAAACCTAAAAAAACCTGAAATTTTGACTTTTGACCGCGTGTATCTTTCTAAGCACCCATGGGATTGATGGTGTATTTTATATTTTCGTTTTTATACGTTTTTCCTTAAACAGTTATTAATTATAAACTTTTTTAACCGTTAATATAATGTAGTTGATAATTGGAGTGTAAATTATCAAGTTAGTCCCACCTAATGTTTCCCTAAAACACTTTCCCGAACAATTGTTTCACCGAGGAACTCGATTTTGTACCAAGACAAAAGTCCTATGTTAATTTTTTCATTTTTAAAAAAATATGAATCAAAAATTGATATTTATTTCAGATACGATTGTTATTTAAGGTCCCCTTTTCGTTATTTTATTAAAATGATACAGAAAATTGTGGATCAAAAGATTTTTCCCGACATCTATCTTAAGTTTAATGTTTTTCACACTAGTGTTATAAATAAGATTTTATTTAAATTAGGCCAATCCCTTGGTATACATTTGAAAAATATACAGTCTATTTATACAACTAGAAATTACTGAAACATATTTCTTTCACAGTTTTAAGTATAGAAATCAATTTAATACTATAAAAGCAAAGTCATACTGTCATAAAAATTATTCATGTTTACTAAAAATACATATCAATTAATATCTTTAATATACCCTGGTGGTTTGTGTGAAAAATAAAACTAAATTAAGCTTTAAATAGTATCATAATTCAATTTCCAATTATATTCGATTAAAAAAGAACTTGTAATCGAATTATTATACAATTTATAATCTAACAGAACTTTGTGTCTTTGAAATTGGCCTACAACGGCGGCCGCATCTAAACATAGACGTCTATTTCGAGGTTATTCATTCAAATCAACTCTTATACCTCCGACTTTCGTCTTTTCTGATCATTAGTCTGGAGTTAGGCATACTAATATTTTTTTGGAATAACATCCCGACTATACAATAGAAAAAAAAATAACGAAAAACGTCTGTTTTAAATGTACCTCAACAATTGGTATACATTTTTCCATTACTAAAATACATTATTTCTAAACAACGTAATTGTTGCATTTTTATTGATAAATTAATCCATAATTCATTTTGAATCAACATAAATATTTAGGAATTAAACTAATAAATCTTATTTTCATACTATTAATTTCAACAATATAATTATTGATTTACACTGTAGCGGCATCTATATGATAAATGCCTCACTATAGGTTTCGATATGAAGTTTTCTGTATAGAATATATAGAAATCATTCCATGATTACTTTGTAGCAACGACAGGAAACTGTAAACGAAACTGTCAGTGAGATGTTTTAACTACTAGATGGCAAACAGTCTTCGAAATTTAATCTATGATAGAATCTAATGAGTTTCGAAAAATTTTTATTATCGATAATATTCATTCACAAATTTCGAATTATTTATTTTGAGTTGAGATATATTTTTAATTTTCTATTGCTAAACAATGTGATTGCATAAGGTTTTTTATTATTATAAGTTTCTGGGTATATGTATAAACATTATATTGATTTATTGTTTATAAATCTTTGTAACTTTTACTTTTCAAAAAATATATTGAAAAAATGAAATGGAAAAAAAGTTCCGGTACCGGGAATCGAACCCGAGCCTCCTGGGTGAAAGCCAGGTATCCTAGCCACTAGACCATACCGGAGATGATAACACATCTTAAAAACTGTTATAAATACAATTTTTTTCATCGTATTACTCATAAATTTTACTAGACATTAAAAAATTATTGAATAATGAATACATTTCTTACCTATTAACATTCCTGATGGGAAATATATTATTCATCAATATTCTTTATAAGTAGTTTCATATTTTAACTGTTATTCTTTAACTTCAACTGACTTAATCCAATCTAAATACTGAAAACATCAATGGATCTAGAAATCCCAACTTAGTAATATAGGAAAATGTTAATTCAACGTTAACACGTTGACTGCCAATCAACTTGTAATTAACGTCTCCAAATATTTTTTAATATTTTACATTCTCTAAACCCTTTTAACATTCTATGTTTTTAATGATACAATACTATTAACCGAAGTCATGAAAATTGCCACGGCAGTCAACGTGTTAACAATAACAGGCTTTTCTTGTATTACATATAAATAAAACTTCTCTTTAGCAATTACTTCTTATTCCTTTATTGCCGAAAGTTTTTTTATAAAGAAAAACTACATCCAATTTTATTGACAGCATCCCTAGTTTGTTTCGACTACCCCTTTAGAACATTGAGTATAAAAATGTATAAAAAAAAGTGTCGCCAAGAAAACTACCCTTTTTGATTGCTTCTTGAAAAGCGAATATACTCGTTAGTCGGCCTCAGACGTCATATTTATCCAGTTTCTCATTTGATAAAGTAATTCAAAGATGTTTTTGAACACTCTCGTTTCAGCTATAAACGCTTTATGACTAATTGTCATCGTTTTATTACTCAATATGGCCGGCGGTCTCTGGTCTGATTGGTCCCCAGGGACAACCACCAGAAACGTTATAAAGAGATTGACATAAAATGTAAACGGATGTCGTTGGATATCGTTCAAAAGTTGTATCGTTAAAATTAATTGTTTTCGGTATTTTTCGTTATACAGAGTATGTTAATTGTCCTTAAAACTAGTCGAATTACAAAAATTCATCCATCTCATATAATTCTGTAAAAGCAGTACATTTTTAATTATAAATAAATCTAATACCACGCCACCTTTACTTTCAACAATGAAATTAACAATTATTTATTTCTCCGTATTACAGGAATCTGTAGAGCCTATTGGTTGTTATTCATATTGGATGTTTGATGTGATCTTATCGCCTAGGTTATGAGGGATACAAAGTATAATTTATAATAATGCTTGTCGAAATGCAATAAATAAAGGTCGTTCTACCCTTCATCGTCTATAGTTTGTTAAGCGCAGGTCGTTCTTTATTGCTAGTATTGACGTTACGCCACCTATACTTTGAACTTTAAACTTTTCTATATTACAGGAAACTATATACATTCATGACCCTATATAATTCTTAATTATTGTTTAATTTTAATACTATCTATAGTAATCCGATGAATGAAACTTTTATTTTTCTTATTGGGTTCGTTTTATATTCGAGAATATATTTTTTGGATTCATAGCGTATGGATGTTGTAATAGACGAAGATTATTTTCTTGTTGACATCATGTGTTGCTTGGATACCGATAATACAGTTTTCTTCTTTTAGACACTTGACAATCAGTTCGATAAACTTGGAGTTTTCAAATCGGATTATTATCTAGAAATATAAGGGAATAATAAGAATATTATAACCAACCGGATTGAACGAGTGAAGTATATCGTTCTGGATATTTTCATTTAGTTATATACAGGATGTTTGGTCAATAATTAGAATTATTTCAATTGTTGAAATTTGATTTAAATTTAAATGTTATTCAATTATATAATAATTTACTTTTAACGCAAATGACGAGAATTTATTATTTTCGAAAAACACCGTATAAGTCTATAACTTTTCAATAATTTCCATTTTTATCCACTTTATAAAGATTCGATGTTTTTTCCCCGATTTAGTAGTGCCGTTATGTTGGCGGCACCAAATGGCGGCCCATTTGCCTCCGCAACTTTTATATATATTTAGTAATCGAAATCAGTTTCAGTTCGAACGCAATCACCGTTGACAGATTTATGAAAATATTTGCGAGGAGCGGCGGTTATTTTAAATATTCTCAGCCTTCATTCGATTATGCAGATTTACTGGTTGTAGGATTTGTTTGTCTCTTTTAAAAAACTAATAATAGTTCAAGAAAATACGAGGGACTATTTTTACGTATCCTTTACCATTTCCAATTTTCATAATACAAATAATAATCCGTAGATGGCGGTAATCCCAATCCCAAATTACACCTATAATTATCTCTATGATTCTATTAGAGCATCGCATTGTCGGTAGGGCAGATCCCGATATTAACGACGGTGGTAAAGCGGTGTTTACATGAGGTCGGTAATAATAAGGTGTTTTACATGTTTATTGGCTTGAAATGGAAGCTATTTAAAGTGTCCCCGGGCGGCTGTTGGTTTGCGTTCTCGCTGTCGTAAAATACACACCACAGCCAACTACGACACGCGCCTAACCGAGTTACTCCCTAAACGTGACTACAGGGACGTACTCGCTCAAATCTATTTCAGGGGAATATTCAAGATTTTAAGGTTTATCGCTCGTTTCTTTTTCGATATCTTTCATCATCTCTTTCGTAATCATTTTTTCGGTTCAGTTTCGTCATACTACATTCTGAAGACCTTATTTGATGTCAATTTTAAGGTAATTGTACTTCATAGAACTGTAACTATATACAAAACGCAAAATTGAAGTACGTCGGGCGTGTCTAATCACTAGAAGCCGCGTCACTCAGCTAGAAGCGACTACACCAGACGATACATTGTACATTGGATCCAAAATATCACGGCATGGGTTCGCGTAAATAAGAAATAGGATGGGGTGTGATGACACTGTGTAGAAGGTAGACGGATGTAGGTAAATTGGTTGTTTTGAAACGTGTATCAAAGAAGATTAAGTTAAATGAGTGACTTGGTGACTTGGAATCGTGAAACTCCAGAAGGAAATCCCTTTATTCCGAAGAGAAAGACCTCCAGATCTAGATCTTCGGACTTGATGCAAACAGGACGCCGTATCTTGACGAGGTTTTCACTCACTTTTAAATCTTATTCGAAAACATTGGAATTAATGTTAATAAAAAGTTAGTATGATGGTTTTTTACCCTTACCTCCTTCTCTGTTTGGTTTTAAAAGTCCCCCGGCTTTATGCTCACCGACTTTTAATGTACAATTAAAATACTGTTTCCCTAATCTAACTTGCTTAACAACATTGTTCCAAACACTGCTAATTTAATTCCGCAGAAACGGAAATCTCTACCCCCAATAAGGAGCTGCTACCTTTGCATTTCAATTATTTTCCATAATAATAGCTCTCGACGCCATTTTAGAAGGGTTGCGGTTTGAAATTCTTGTTATTTATTATTTATACAACATAGAGAAAATTAATTAAATACGAATTATCCAATTTGAAATTGTTTATTACGTAAAATTTGTAACAAATCCTTTTGTTTTCTTTAGTAAGAAAGTAGGCAAACATTCAAAAGCTTTCCAGGAAAATTTACAATGAAAATTTGACTAAATACGACAAGTTTTTTTTTTGGAACATTAATTTTCTACCGCGAAACCTAACCTAACCTAAATATTTCTGTCAAACTGTCAAACGTCACGTCTTCTTTCATATATTTTGAAACACTTTGGACTTTATTTAGTTTAGTAAGTAGGCTATACCCTAGTTTACAAGAGGAGCAAATTCTGTCTCGCAAAAACAGAATTTTAAGTATTTTTAAGAAAAAGAGATGGCTCTCAACGCATAGAAAACAACAAAGACAACATGGCTGCTAGTGATAACTTCAGAGTTAATACGTTTTTCATTGTTTAATATCCGATATACCAAGAGACTAAGTCAAGAAATGCTTGATGAGTATTCAGTATAGTTTTATAAAATACCCTACCTAATTTAAAAGTACTACAAGGTGTCCAGATAAAGGTGGATTTCGACGAACCGACTCCTCAACTTCTTCAATTGTTTCTTCATCACTAACTGAACGAGGGCGACCAGAATTTTGAATTTTAACTGCCTCATCTATATTCTCGAACATCCTGATCCATTTCCTAATGCTATCGTCATTTGGCGTGGCGTGGCGTGTACGATACTCCGCACGCTACAGACGTTGAGCAGTCAGCATTTAATTACCGTTAAGATAAAACGTTCGTACACAAAATACGCGATGCGTCTCCGAGTACTGATCCGTCGTGACTAAAACTACACAAAATGGCGGACGCATTCGTCGCTCCGTTTCGAACGTGGCGCGAAAACAAATACCCGATAGATACTCTTATTGGACGCCTTGTACATGATTCAACTACTAGTTAAAATAATGTCTCGAATGAGAAGAATTTTTTATTCCGTTTCGACGAGAAGTTATATAAAACGTGATATAACAAAACGCAACAAATACAACAACGAAAAATTTATCAGATTTGTTGTTTATGATTGAAAATGTGATGACACAGCTATAATCGAATTGAAAGGACTAAAGAAGAACCAGAAAACAAACGAGAAAAAGGAGGCAGCTCGAGAAACCGCCGAACAGATCAAGACCCAGATAATTTTCGACGAGCAGGAAGAAATATTTGAAGTACTAGTTTCAATCCAGCAGCATTTCGATTATGATGATGATATGATATGATTTTTTCCACAATATTGGCAGTCGTAAACCGTTTTATATATTATTCTCTTAGAAAAAAAAAAAAAAACGATTTCGTACGATACGTGTGGGCGTCAACTCAATATTCTTTCAAGAAAATACAACTACTACATATTTTCCTGGAAGCTATTTTGTATCTACACATATTGGCTTCTGACCAACTCTCAAGCCGAGCAATATTCAAAATGCTTTTCTACTTTACATGATTTTCTCTCTTCGGCCTCGGGGGAGCTTTTAGTCGCTGGATCCCCCCGGAATATATACGCCAGAGATTTTGATTTATAGCGTTCGGTATCCCGATTCATCTTAACGAAAAATTTTTTTTTTAATACCGTCTAATTTTTCTACCGTTTCATTAGGCGATCTAAACCTTTCTCTTTACCAGAAAATTTTGTAATTGAGAATTCAGCTCAAACTCCAAATATACCGAGCGCTGATTTTATCTGCGAACCATTTAAGTGATATACCAAGACGACTTGCCGTTTAGTCACTAATTAAGATGGGATGCTTAATGGTATTCTCACAACGTGGTTTTCTTAGTTTCCCCTTTTCCGTTTTCCTCGAGCGTTTACACTGTTAAAACAGGTGGATTGCGACGAAAAAATTCCTAGCGTTTGAGTCGAATTAATACTCTACAATGATGACGCTACGAAACCTCATGTTTTACAACCAAATAACTTATTTAACTTTAAGGAAACACCATTGGAATGTATAAAATTGCAGACCAAATAGACCTGAATAGATTTTTTCGTGATAATCGAGTTCAAAACTTTGATGGCTGCTTGGATATCGGATGGTGAATTCTTAGACACAAAGCTGGTTGGTCTGAAGGATTTGGGATGTGTAGTGTCTTTTGATACAAATCCTTTGGCTTAATTTCAAGGAAAATCTTTACTCGATTCTAAACTTTTTCGGTACTTCGTCCCGAGGCATATCCAAAAGTTTTTTCATCTTTGTTAATTCCTTCTGAATGACGTTTTTTTCGCAACGCTTTCCAATACCGTATGGAAGATGGGAAGAATCACTTCTAGTGTTAAACATGATCTTATGTCTCAGTTGCAAACCAATCTTTGTATCTTCTTTATCATGATATTCAGAATAGTTCTAGTGTCAATGTTTTAATAACATATGGAATAGTTTAAACTGTCTTTTATTGTTTTCATATCAACTGTCTTCGTTTTTATTAAATTTATCTACTGCTTCATCATCATGTCTCGTCCACTGCTGGATCTAGGGGTCTTCGACATCTTGGATATCCTTTTCTGATCCCTGGGACGCTGATCTAATATTCTCTTCGTCCAGCAGTATTTCCAATGTGTGCTTCTTTTATATTGTAATTTCCCAACTAAATATGGACCTCTCCATGGTTTCTCAGCTTGCCAAATGCTGTCCAAGTCTTTCCTATACTTATTTTCTCCATTCTACTGTTTATACTCAAGTTTTGGGAGGCTGTTGGTAGTTCTGAGATCATTGAATTTGCCTCGTTTATTCAGGCTGATATCAGTACAATATTGTCGTCAAAATTGTCTAGTTCTGTCTCTTCAAACATATTTTCCAAGGAAGAAATTGTGTGGGATCCTTCCTGCATCTGCCTTTATAATATAGAGGAGTCAAATGCCTTTTTACAGTCGACGGAGCAGAAAATTAACTTGAATTTAATTGATTTTTTAGTTACAGTAGATGATTCGACTCAACGGATGTTTTTGTTGAAAATTCGACAGTAAAACTATACAAAATGAACTTTCATACAGTGTATTTTCAAAGTGGAAACCTTTCCATCAGAAATACAAGGCAGTATGACATTCTTATCTAAATACTGAAGACGTGTCTGTTCAAATATTCCAATCCTGTTGCCAAATTACCTGAACGTCAGTACAGAATCGAATTGGCACTAATTTAAAAAATTATTTTTGTTTAAATCACTTTTTCGATGAAAAATCTTTTGTGTGTTTTCTTATATTTGAAGATTGTCTCATAAATTATTTCAATTTTCAATATTTACTTTCTCTATCAAATAATACAAAAAGAAAACCTCGATTTTCGAAGTACAGTCCATCGTATTTTATCTAATCCAACGTTTACCAAAATTTTTGAGATCGTGGACATCGGATTCAAAATTTTTCCACGACAGAATTGTATTATGGATCTGAATAAATAGTAATCTAACGGTGCAAGGTCTGGACTAAATCTTGGATGCAATAGGAGTTCAACACCTCCAGGACATTATTCTATTCTATCTATCATTGAATTTTGGTTAAAGAACCGTTTTCCGCTCGACGTTTCGCTTGATTCTCAGTTAATTCGTCTCATAATTTTCAAAAATTCTCAATTTTAACAAATTTTATCAATCTAAAAGCGACATTTTCGAAATAATTCTCTATTATAAGTTAAGACGATTCCTACAAGTTTTTTTTGATATTTTTATGAATTATCTTTTAGTACGGTACTGTTTGACGTCGTCTTTTACCGTTTTCATAATGTCTCTTCACGTTAATTGTTCATATCTGTGTATTAGGACTATAATTACATCCGCACATTTAAGGAAGCTACACGTACGTGTATCCTCCGAGGATGGAACGTGGAAATATTTATTAGCTTTCACCCACCTGGTATAGTTAGTCCTGGGATTGCGCGGATCATGGAAAATAGAATGTGGAAATGGAAAATAAAACTGTTACAAATTTTATAATGGACAGGATATTCAATTTTAAAGGATTGTTATTTTTATTCAGTTGTGAAGTTATTATTAAACTAAATGTCTCATTAACAGATGCATAATTATTTTTAAGCTTATTAATCTACCCTTAGACGTCAAATTTTATGATAAAAACACAAAAAATATACAAGTGAAACTCCCGGAAAACCCAGATTTCAAATAGTAAATTATTTGAAAGGAATCCTCCGGAGGAAACGAATTATCTAAGAATATGATCAATGATGTTCATATTTCAAATATATTTCGTTAATATTAAACAGTTACAAGTCGAATAGAGGCTCTTTCAAATAATTTATCTACTGGTTTAAGTCCACCAACAGGAAAACTGATCGGCAGTTAAAATGAGTTTGTTAAAATTCACTTTTGAATATTTTTCCCCAGAACTGAATAGTAGTAATGAACAATGAAGATTTCACTCGAGAATTTTCAAAAAATTACCCAAAAAAAATTCGCACAGTTGACTAAATTCAAAGATTATTGAGTTCCATTTAGATTATGTAAGACAAAATTTGTTTGCGTTCGCTTCATAAAAATATATTTGAGTAATATGAAATTGAGCCGATATGAGAATAGATAAAGACAAAAACTTCAATAAAAAATAATTTTTTTTGAAATTAGCGATGTTGAATTAGTGGTTTTCGAAGGCTGTAAACTTTGAAAACCATTAAATCGTTTAGGAACTGGATCCGGCTCATTATAAGGTTGTTTACAAATCAAAATTCAAACCCTTATACACAAATAACCGGTGTGGATGAAGATCTAATAAATTCGAGAGTTTCGTAGGATAATTTTTTCATAGTAGGAATTAGCACTGATGTAGTAGCTACTCCTCTGTAAGGCCGAGGTTATGGAGGTTGCGTGGGGTTGTGATAGAGCGCTGGTGTGAGTAAAAATATATCTTCTCGTTTTATTAATATTTTGTAAACTTCAAAAACGTCAAAAAAGACACTCAAAACGTCAAAAACGACACTCAAAACATCAAAAAACCACGCTTCTGTCTTGTCAAATGTCAAAAACGATACATAAAACGGTACTCGTCCAAAAATAGTCACGTAATAGATAAAATACATCGTAAACGACGCATTAAACGTCAAAAACGACACTCAAAACGTCAAAAACGACACTCAAAACATCAAAAAACCACGCTTCTGTCTTGTCAAATGTCAAAAACGATACATAAAACGGTACTCGTCCAAAAATAGTCACGTAATAGATAAAATACATCGTAAACGACGCATTAAACGTCAAAAACGACACTCAAAACGTCAAAAACGACATTCAAAACATCAAAAAACCACGCTTCTGTCTTGTCAAATGTCAAAAACGATACATAAAACGGTACTCGTCCAAAAATAGTCACGTAATAAATAAAATACATCGTAAACGACGCATTAAACGTCAAAAACGACACTCAAAACGTCAAAAACGACACTCAAAACATCAAAAAACCACGCTTCTGTCTTGTCAAATGTCAAAAACGATACATAAAACGGTACTCGTCCAAAAATAGTCACGTAATAGATAAAATACATCGTAAACGACGCATTAAACGTCAAAAACGACACTCAAAACGTCAAAAACGACATTCAAAACATCAAAAAACCACGCTTCTGTCTTGTCAAATGTCAAAAACGATACATAAAACGGTACTCGTCCAAAAATAGTCACGTAATAAATAAAATACATCGTAAACGACGCATTAAACGTCAAAAACGACACTCAAAACGTCAAAAACGACATTCAAAACATCAAAAAACCACGCTTCTGTCTTGTCAAATGTCAAAAACGATACATAAAACGGTACTCGTCCAAAAATAGTCACGTAATAGATAAAATACATCGTAAACGACGCATTAAACGTCAAAAACGACACTCAAAACGTCAAAAACGACATTCAAAACATCAAAAAACCACGCTTCTGTCTTGTCAAATGTCAAAAACGATACATAAAACGGTACTCGTCCAAAAATAGTCACGTAATAAATAAAATACATCGTAAACAACGCATTAAACGTCAAAAACGACGCTTCGGTCTTGTCAATTATTAAAAACGATGCATTAAACGTCAGAAACGAACTCAGAACGTCAAAAACGATACATAAAAACGGTACACGTCAAAAAATAAACACGTAATACATAAAACACATAGTAAACGACGCAATAAACGTCAAAAACGACGCTTCGGTCTTGTCAATTATTAAAAACGACGCATTAAACGTCAGAAACGAACTCAGAACGTCAAAAACGATACATAAAAACGGTACACGTCAAAAAATAGTCACGAAATACATAAAACACATCGTAAACAACGCATTAAACGTCAAAAACGACGCTTCGGTCTTGTTAACTGTCAAAAACGACGCAATAAACGTCAGAAACGACACTCAAAACGTCAAAAACGACACTTCAGTCTTGTCAAATGTCAAAAACGATACATAAAACGGTACTCGTCCAAAAATAGTCACGTAATAAATAAAATACATCATAAACAACGCATTAAACGTCAAAAACGACGCTTCGGTCTTGTTAACTGTCAAAAACGACGCATTAAACGTCAGAAACGACATTCAAAACGTCACAAACGACACTTCAGTCTTGTCAAATGTCAAAAACGATACATAAAACAGTATACGTAAAAAAATTGTCACGTAATACGTAACACATCGTAAGCGACGTAATAAACGTCAAAAACGCAATAAACGTCAAAAACACACGCTTCAGTCTTGTTAAATGTCAAAAACGACGCATTAAACGTCAGAAATGACATTTAAAACGTCAAAAACGACACTTCGGTCTTGTCAAATGTCAAAAACTATACATAAAACGGTACTCGTCCAAAAATAGTCACGTAATAAATAAAATACATCGTAAACAACGCATTAAACGTCAAAAACGACGCTTCGGTCTTGTCAATTATTAAAAACGACGCATTAAACGTCAGAAATGACATTTAAAACGTCAAAAACGACACTTCGGTCTTGTCAAATGTCAAAAACGATACATAAAACGGTATACGTCAAAAAATAGTCACGTAATACATAACACATCGTAAACGACACACAAAACGTCAAAAACGACACTCAAAACGTCAAAAAAACACGCGTTAATATTTCTCATCTCATATTTAGCAGTTTAGCACACAAGATTGGAACAAAAGTTTTATGTCAAATGTCAAATTCGAAAAACTGTCACAAATTGATTGTCCATTTATTGCCCTATTCGAAGTACTCGATTAATTTGAAATTAAAAGTTTTTCTATATATACCTTCTTAAGCCCCTTTATAGTCTTTTTGATTAAGTCATAATGTATATTCCTAATTTGTCTATGAATCCAATAATATGAATTTGAATTAATGTCAAATCAACAGTTTGTCTTTGAAGAAAATAATTTCAAACAATACCCAGTACATAAAATATTAATTAAAGTAAATTTCCTAAGAATTTTGAGATTCATATAAAACAAATTATAGATCGAAACTTTTACTAGTTTTTAATTTAATAATTATACCGGAAAAACAAAAATTTCTTCTTGTTCTTTATCGTGTCATTCAAGTAGGTATTTAGCACTACCAACATATCTTTATAAAGAAAAAACTTGAAGTAAATTAGTGTATTGGACCCTTCATCAGCCCCATGTTTAACGACAGTGCGGCACTTTTCGTATTAAGGGATGTTTTCGAAAGAGGAAGACAAAAAGGGAATGGGGTGCATACATTAAGGGTTTACATACATATGTATATCTTCAAATTGATTTGTCACAGCCGAACAAAGTCGCGGTTGTAATGTTTTTCAGTGATAACTATCAATTATTGTTGCAGCGGTTCTCAAAAATTCATCTTTCAAACTAATCTAGCACGGCGGAAAGAAAAAAAACTGCATCGATGAATTCGACTACGTTTGGCTATTTTTTTTTAAATATATAAACGTTAAAAATGTGTAGAATCATACCAACATTTGTTTATTTAAATACTTTCGTTTGTATTTTCTTGTTATATCAATTATACACACATTTTACGAGGGGTGCTATAATTGTTCATCCATTGTCATCATCTGATTCAGTTTTGCTTCCAATTTCACTCTTTTATATACAATTCTTGCGAGTTGTTTCGTCGGATTGGGTCGAATGCTGTTCTCGGGTCTACAAACGTCGAGTACAGTGTTTTTCGTTTTTCCTAACGTTGCTCGTTTCTTGTCTACTTCCTTTTCTTCTGTATTTGTATAGAAAATTGATGATCTGATTCACTTATTTACCAACAATTACTCACTGAGTGAGTAATATCCATTACTCGCGAATAGGATGTTTAATTTTTGAGAACCGCTGATCGTTCCGTAGACTTCCCTTCAAAATCCGCGATGATTATATTTAGTAATAGAAACTTATCTCTAAAATACATTCCGCTAATAAATTTAGTGATATCTATCGCGGTTTTAACTTTTTATTTTACTATTTTTGTTATCTCGTTCCATTTGCCTCAGAATTAGCTAGGGAGGAAAATGTTGTAAGATTTCTAAATCAAAAATATCCCAGCAGCGACTTCATCGATTCGATGTTATTTATATTGTTGTGGTTGACGCAGTTACTTTTGGTTTTACAACCAAACAAATGTCAATTAGATCAAATGCAATTTTGGGGAACAAATCTTCAATTGTTACAAATCTAACCTAGTTTTTTCATAGTATTATTCTCCAATTTATACAAAAAAGCAGAATTATATTTCTTTATTGCTAGCAAAGGGGCCTTTAATCAGTGGGATCCATTCTAGTTCTGTAATTTATATTAGCATCGCGTTTTTATCGAAACGTGTTGTTTAATTGACTAAAATTACACGTTTTTTATCGACCGTAGCTTGGAAATAACCTCATTAATTTTCCAACTACTTTCTAGTTAAACAACCGTCTCTCTTTGGATTATAATATTAAACAAATTTTGATTTTTATTCATTTTCTTCTCTTGTGAATTATTTGTTCTAGTACTAGCTTTAAATCCTATTGAAACATGTTGGATATGATGAAAATGAGAACTATTCTCCGCAGATGCTGGCGTAGGTGATTAACGAAGTTTCAATGAGCTTCTAAAGCTTCTTCAGTAAAGTATTCAAAGATAATATTGTACGATAATTTTAGTAAATAGTGAAGTGGTTTACTTTGGATGAAACTATTGACAGTTTGCAAAAACGACACTCAAAAGGTCTAAAAATGACGCATTAAAAGTCACAAACGACGCTTCGGTCTTGTCAAACGTCAAAAACGATACATAAAACGGTATACGTCAAAAAATAATCAATTAATACATAAAACACATCGTAAACGACGCATTAAACGTCAAAAACGACACACAAAAAGTCAAAAACGATACATAAAACTGTATACGTCAAAAAATAGTCAATTAATACATAAAACACATCGTAAACGTCGCATTAAACGTCAAAAACGACGCTTCGGTCTTGTCAAACGTCAAAAACGATACATAAAACGGTATACGTCAAAAAATAATCAATTAATACATAAAACACATCGTAAACGTCGCATTAAACGTCAAAAACGACGCTTCCGTCTTGTCAAACGTCAAAAACGATACATAAAACGGTATACGTCAAAAAATAGTCACGTAATACATAAAACACATCGTAAACGTCGCATTAAACGTCCAAAACGACGCTTCGGTCTTGTCAAACGTCAAAAACGATAAATAAAACGGTATACATCAAAAAATAGTCAATTAATACATAAAACACATCGTAAACGTCGCATTAAACGTCCAAAACGACGCTTCGGTCTTGTCAATCGTCAAAAACGATACATAAAACGGTATAGGTCAAAAAATAGTCAATTAATACATAAAACACATCGTAAACGACGCATTAAATGTCAAAAACGACGCTTCCGTCTTGTCAAACGTCAAAAACGATACATAAAACGGTATACGTCAAAAAATAATCAATTAATACATAAAACACATCGTAAACGTCGCATTAAACGTCAAAAACGACGCTTCGATCTTGTCAAACGTCACAAACGATACATAAAACAGTATACGTCAAAAAATAGTCACGTAATACATAAAACACATCGTAAACGACGCAATAAACGTCCAAAACGACACTCAAAACGTCAAAACCATGCTTCGGTCTTGTCAAACGTCAAAAATGATGCAGAAAACGGTATACGTCAAAAAATAGTCACGTAATACATAAAACACATCGTAAACGACGCAATAAACGTCAAAAATGACACTTAAAACGTCAAAACCACGCTTCGGTCTTGTCAAACGTCAAAAACGATGCAAAAAACGGTATACGTCAAAAAATAGTCACGTAATACATAAAACACATCGTAAACGACGCAATAAACGTCAAAAATGACACTTAAAAGGTCAAAACCACGCTTCGGTCTTGTCAAACGTCAAAAACGATGCAAAAAACGGTATACGTCAAAAAATAGTCACGTAATACATAAAACACATCGTAAACGACGCAATAAACGTCAAAAATGACACTTAAAAGGTCAAAACCACGCTTCGGTCTTGTTAAACGTCAAAAATGATGCAAAAAACGGTATACGTCAAAAAATAGTCACGTAATACATAAAACACATCGTAAACGACGCAATAAACGTCAAAAATGACACTTAAAAGGTCAAAACCACGCTTCGGTCTTGTCAAACGTCAAAAACGATGCAAAAAACGGTATACGTCAAAAAATAGTCACGTAATACATAAAACACATCGTAAACGACGCAATAAACGTCAAAAATGACACTTAAAACGTCAAAACCATGCTTCGGTCTTGTTAAACGTCAAAAATGATGCAAAAAACGGTATACGTCAAAAAATAGTCACGTAATACATAAAACACATCGTAAACGACGCAATAAACGTCAAAAATGACACTTAAAAGGTCAAAACCACGCTTCGGTCTTGTTAAACGTCAAAAATGATGCAAAAAACGGTATACGTCAAAAAATAGTCACGTAATACATAAAACACATCGTAAACGACGCAATAAACGTCAAAAATGACACTTAAAAGGTCAAAACCACGCTTCGGTCTTGTCAAACGTCAAAAACGATGCGAAAAACGGTATACGTCAAAAAATAGTCACGTAATACATAAAACACATAGTAAACAACGCATTAAACGTCAAAATCGATGGCATAAAACGTCCAAGTAGAGGTTGGGACACTTGATTACAATGTTTTTCAGATAGATTTTCACGTTATTTGTTTTAATTTTCTCATAAATGCATTTAAATTGTAAAAAATTTTCAAAAACATGATATCGATAATAAAAATATTGCATTAGTTCTATTTGATATGATTTATTTTAACGACCCTCTTCAAAGTAGCGATGATAGAGCTGAAAATATAAAAACTACAAATGGCCGATCGGTATTTTCAAAATGATCATAGTCGATAACCAGATTCATCCAAAGAAAATGATTTAATAAATCTACTAAATGACATTTTATTATAATATACGACCACGCCATATTTTCACATTGATGATTATGATTCTTATAGTCCAAGGGCCAAGTCAATAAAAACTCTTATACAGCAAATATATTTCATACTATAATGTGTATAATATTCTTTCTTCTAATGTGATTTTAGAATCGATTCATATCAAAACAAGAGCTGGAAGATGTTGGTCAAAATATGCTGGTAATAGAAAAAAATTACTGGTCTTAATTGGCAGTATTGAGCATTTTTTTTGTATTGCTTGAATTATTTATCTATATCTGTATTTAGAAGCAGTCAATCCATGATAACATTCTGAAGATTAGCAATTTCGACTCCATCTAGATCTGATGGGTTTTTTGGAAGCCTTTGATGCAACAAATACTTCTTGTAGTACAATATTGGACTTGATTTGATTTCCTAGTACCTGGTTTATCAAAAATCGATCTTGATTATTATTTATCACTATATAAGGTCCTTGTCCTGATCTTCATCGATTCCTCCATACCGTATTAACGTCCTGGAGATCGCATTTCCACTTATACTGCTCATTGTGATTAAATATTGTAGCTAAAGCAAACTTGGAGACGAAAAATCTATTTTTAATGAGTTTTCCAAGTTTGAAACTGCAAAATTCTCAATAAAACAACGAAGCATTATGATGTAAGCGCGGGACATCGTCGAAACCAAAGAAATCTGAATATGGAGAAGATTTTAAAGAATATCATGAACAGAACCTGGATCCAACACCAAGCACCAAGCAAAGATCAAATAAATCGATAATTTTTGAAGATACACCTGGTATAATATGCAATTGGTGGGTACCTTCGAAGGGTAAACTGAATATGAATTCAGCTATGATCTGCGGCACCAAGACCGTGTACGAATGTAGGGCTGCTCTGGTGATAAGCAACCAGGACAACGTGAGCTGTCAAATATCAGTTCAAACAATTTTGAACAGTCAAAACATGGAATTGATGGATCATCCGCCGTACAATCCTTGTATGGCACCCGATGGTTCCTTCTTATTCCCGCAGATTAAAAATCAACGTTTTTTTAGAACCGAAGAAGCGTTTGATGCGTTCAAATCACATGATTTGGAAAAAAGAAATATATTTATGGAGCGGGCTCATATTACATTTATCATTTTTGTAAATAGGGTAGATGTTCACAATCGAACCAAGTGCTTAGAGTTATTGGCATCGTTCGAGTGGCTCCCTCTATTAGATTGATTAAAAGAAGCTTGCACTATTTCATTCATTGCTGTGTTGAGTAAATCGCCGTTGAGTTTGGGAGTCAGCGACAATTTATTAACTAATGGACGGTATTTTATTTTTAAATTATTTTTTGAATATTTTCCTATAATATCGTTTGTATATAATATATACATATGGGATTTAGAAAATATAGCCGCGTAACAAAATTTAATCAAGAGATTTGTTTTTAGGCGGCGGTAAATATCAAAATATAAAGCCCTCGAGGACTGGCATTCTGGAATTTTGACTAATTGCTGGAGATTTCCATATGAATGAGATTATGAAATATGGTTACATTAATATGGATATATGCTCGAAAGTGAATTGTAAGCAGTCTTCCTCCCGTTTCGTTCACAGCGTCGACCTAATATTCCTAAAGGTTTCTATACAACATTTGTAAAATCAATAAATCATTCAACACATAGAAAATTTGCGTGTTGGCTGCACTGAGATCTCAATTTTAACCGATCAAATCCCAATGACAAGATTGTGTCAATGTGTCAAACGTCAAATGTAGTTTCAATATTATATAAATTAAAAAAGATTTATCATATGAATCAACATTAATACTATCTATCCAAAGCAGATTGTTTTCGTAAAATTTCGGGAGGAATAATAAATTAAGTTCATCAAACCAAAGTAAAGAAAAATTGAGGTTAGAAAGTACCACTCGACTGTCGGTTGACACTTTTGAAATTCGGTTTTAACCGACAGTTGAATCTCAAAATCTCAAAAAATAACACCGAAGATAAAGTAAGATAATCTGGAGCAAGATCAATAAATCATAGAAAAAGCAAATTCAGGTTCATGAGGTGCATTATAAAACAAAAAAATCACTTTAAGACAAGCATTGAAAGTCAAATGAAGAAGCTAAAACACATCCATAGATTAAGTTATGCAGGAAAACCAAAAACCAAACACAAAAACACTTGTCGAGTATACAGTAGAAGGCTAAGGATTAGAGAGGTTCTAAGTTAGACAGGGACCCATATATATACATGATGACATCAACAACCAAAATGAAAAAGATGTATAGTCATTGGAACGCTTCAAAAACAAAAATATTTCCTGGAAACAAGTAGACGTGCAAGCTTAAACGTAGAGCTCGGGATGGAGAACAGAAAACCCACAAACACTCAATCAACCGACGGAGCTTGCACTTCAACGACACCTGGAAGTCATTGGACTTGTCTCAAAGAATTACAGCCCAACGGAGATCCGTTTCGATAGAGAATTACTCGCCATCAAATACTTCAGACACGTGCTGGAAGTTCAAACACTCGTCATCTTTTATCGCTAACATGTAGGCACAATATGCTTTCGTTTGAGAAGAGAACGCAGCCTCACGGTTCGTCAGTCCGATTAACTTGTTCTCTGGCGAATCGTAGATGGACTAGGGTTAGTTTGGGACAAGTAACTGGTCAGAAGATTAGCTGCGGTAAATCTTCTTCTGACTGTCCAGCCACTCGCGTTTCTTTGAGCTCTTGTTGGAGCAATCAATCAGGACTTTCTCTCGAATGTGGAAGAGATTGCAGATTGTTTCAATTCTTGTATTTACTTATCGATATAAAATGATTCTTGATCGAACAATCGAATTATCGAATCTCCTATTTTCAGGTTGCGAATATATTTTAGGAAACGTGGAATATTCTTTTTAATTTTTCACCCCGACATAAAGTTGTTTGTGATAATCGCAGTTCGCTAGTCTTTACGTAAATCAACGTTGAGTGTGTTCGGTCGCGGTTTTTGCCTTTAAAATATTTTCTACATACAGTAACTATCCACTTAGTCGTGGGACAGAGCCGACATATGTGACAACTCTCCATTCCACAACAATGAATCACAAATTTAATCTCGCAAATGGATTCAGACCACATCTAGAACTCAACTAACCGCCGGAGCAAGGGGTCGGCCATATTGCCGCTCGCATACGTCAACGTTTTCATAACCTCAATCTTTTGGAACAACTTCAACATATTGGAAAAAGTAAATGATACGTCTATCGAATATGAGAAGAAGTTGAAGGAGAATTTATTTATTTTCTTTTTCGATTCTGTACTAATTTATTATAAAATGTTTCTAAATCGAATCACGTCAATAATAATAATAATTGAAACGCGTTTAATTTCTCATAAATCCTCCTTGTTTCCATACCCCATTTGTAAACAAAAATCCTAACCTAATTTGTAAATCTGTCTTCATCTATTAAAAGTCAATGATGTGTATGGCATCCGGCAACATACAAAAAGGGGTCACGTGTCTTTCCGTGTCCAATCTGAAAGCATTCATTGCGACGTAATTAATTCTACACGCCTTGTAAGCGCAGCCGCTTTCAAAGGAACCGTGACATAAGATTACATGGGAGAAACTTGGTAACAACTATTGATATAGGACGAAACAACACATTTCGTTAATAATGTTGTTTGGAGATTATGGTCGAAGGAATTGTGACGTGGGAATGGAAACGTCAAAAGTTAAATATACACGTGAGTTATCGAATTCGTTCTATAAAAAATTTATGGGCGAAATAAATATCAAGAAAACATTAAAATAAACGATTTTTAAAAGATATATAAAGTTTGCTACGTTTCTAATGGAAAAAATCGTTTATTAGCTTAAATTACATAAGAAAAAAAAAGCTTTGAAACAAAATTAATGAATAAAAACGTCTAGTAACGATGATTTTTACCATTTTTGATATCTAATTGATAAAAATCCATCATTAAATCTAGTACAAAACGCGAAAAAAAAAATGAACGTGGTACAAACAAGCTATAAGCCGTACATCATGACAATGGCCATATCAGAACGACAGCCCATATTTCAAAAATTCAATGTTTTAACTCATCACCAGCGATACTGACTGTTTTGAAATATTTATGAGAAATGTTGCTGACAAACATTTGATACGAAAAACCCTATTCCGCACGCTCAAACTGTCAATATTTGATTTAATGTTCTTTAACATACAAGGTAATTTAGAATTTCGAACGTAAACAGAATAATTATTCGTAATATCGGTTAAATGACTTTTTCTGAAAATAATACTACGTCATATTTAGTAGGAGATATAAAATATCTAAAATAAAACAAAAATCCGATGTCAAAACGTCGAAAAACTGTAGGTATATTGGTTTTTCATGAAACGAGCTGGAGTCGAAAAATAATTGTTTTATTGAGGAGTTTCTTTGGAAAAAATTGTACAAACTGGACTATACGGTGTAATACGAAGTGTAATTCGTCTTGGGGAAGCTGTGGTTTTTCTTCGACATTCCGGAGTCAAGTGATATGGATCCATTGTCTCATTTTGATGCAAAAAATCTGATTTATTACGTGTTAACACGGCCAAACTTTGCTCTGAATCATCAACACGTTGTTGTTTTTGATCGAATGTGAGTAGACGCGGCATCCATTTTGAAAAAATCTTTTTCATGGTCAAATGTTCATCCATAATTGTAAACACGCTGCCTTCTGATACCTTTATGATCAATTTACGATTAGATATAACCAATTCGTGGACTTTTTTGTTCAATTTGACGACCAGAACGTTTACCGTCCTCGGTGTGTGTACGGCCACGTTTAAATCCATCTAACCAATAACGAATTGTTCTTTTCGATTTAGAAGAGTCCGGAAAACACTTTTGAAGCGATTGCTGAGCTTGTACATCAAGAAGTCATAATAAATTAACACACGAAATTATTTTGAAATGGTTGTCACTTTTTTACGACTAATCGAAATGTTATGACATTTGACACATAGTATTTCATAAGTTGGTACTTCATAAACGTCATATGGTTAATGGCAGCGCCATCTGTGTGTCAGTCACACGATTTATTGAGTGATGTAATAGCTTGTATATATGCGATACCGATTTATGGTTTTCTTTCAAAAATATTTAGAAATCTGTATTTATTACCTCGTATATACATACTGTGAATTAAAAACAATATTTATTACCTTCTTTTATACCTAAATCACTTAATACCGAAAGATAATGTGAAAAAATAAATCTTCGAGAGAGTATTTTCACCATCGCATTTTTTTTTGATAATGAACTCTTAAACACAGTTCACCAAGCGCATTTTCAAAAAAATAATATGATTTCCGTCCCATTTCAGAGATTTATTCGACGGCATTTACTTACTCGAATTGTTTTAATGAGAAAATCAAAACTTACCTTCTTTATTGTGTTTGATACAAAAAAAAAATACTTTTTTGATGTTTCATTTCGAATTTGTTCGAAAAGTCTTCAGATTATTACAATATTTTTTAATTTCTAGTAGATTTTATTATATTAAATATTCAGGAAACCGAAAATTATAAAAAAACCGGCTCCAAGAATCGTCGACTACTACAGGGCGTATTTGAAAATACGTACAACTTGAACTGAATAGATGATAATTTTTTACCCAAATTTTTGACAAAACCCGTACGCGGTTCGTACAAATTGGAAATTTTCTCATATATAATCTGAATAACCGTCCAAAAAGCGATCCCGACCCGTAGTAAATAAATGCAAAAACGAGGCGGCATCGCCGCGACACGGGTCACTTGATCTACGGGTGGATGTCTATCGAAAGGAAACCTAGTGCTCGTTAATTCGAGAAAATACAATGGTGACAGGAAAGCACATGTTAAGTTTAGTTTGTTAATTATGACGTCACGTACAATGGAGGCGCTTCCGGAAAATCCGCACCCGGAAATTCGAGAGCCGGTCGTTGGGATTCTCGTCGTTACTGGTCGGTTTACCAATTTGCCGAGGACCTGCTACTGAAAATTGTTGTGGAAATAGTCCTGGAAATAACACGAACGGAATAAAATATCGCGAAAAAAGCTTCGAACTCGCACAGTACAAAAAATATGGTACCAAACGCCCCATTTTATTTCATTTATTATTGTTTTTTGATTTTAAAAATTATGTTTAAATTTTTAGCTTCCAATTTTCGTTTTAACCCATATTTACTTCTCACATACTAGTATAAAGACTTGGCTGCTTATATACTCACATCTCGTCGAAACTTACATCGACAAAATAAATTTTTATTAAATGAACCAAATCCACGTCTTCAAAACGTCTTATTCTTTTCTAAATCTTTTTTTTAATTTCCTAGGAGGACGATTCAATACGACAAATTCTACCTCTTGGTCCAGATACTTTATTACGTCGCTTGAACACATTTCTAAATTTTGTATCAGGTTTTCGGTTATGTCAAAACTACAATCACACGCTTTTCTTTTTGTCTTTTTCTTCACAATAAGTGTTTATGTATGCGACAACCTCCTCGTCTCTTTCCTGCAAGTAAAACTTTGAGGTTAGGAACAACGTCGCGTATCGTACCGTTTCCTTTAGTCCACACTGTATATTTCATCGCGGCTCGTAAATATTAGAGACAAAAAAAGTTTGTAGAGCTAAAGAGGAGCGTTACGTTTATCTCGACGAAATAAAAATGCATTCGAATATTTACTGTATACACGAAACACATCACCGATTATTTTGTTAAAGCCAGAGGCGGACTGACAAGTTTTAATCGTAAGATAACAAAAAAATACTTTTTTAGATATCAAAAAAAAAAAAAATGTTTTCTGACGAATTTATACTTCTAGTTAAATACTAAAGGATAGTGGGAATGTAAAATGCAATGTTGCCAGCTCTAATACCTCCAGTTTCGCGGACATTTCAAAATATACAGTAAAATTGTTTGTTAACACAAATTAATTTTTGTAAATACATAATCACGTCTAGTTTATTATCAAGTTTAAGATTTTCAAAAAATTAATTCTTTGTCGACTTCCCACCATATATAAAAAGCAGAGTAATAAAAAAATACCAGAGAAAATAAGGGAGAATAGTTTTATCAAAAAAATTTAATTTTAGTTTAATCTTTCGTTGTACAAAAAGGGTTGTACAACGGTTTACAAGGGTTTCAAAGTTAATTCCGTTTTCGATCTGTCAAAATTCAAAATGGCGTCAGTATAATATAATAAGCGACGTTGCCGCGTTTAATAATTTTACCTGAATCTAAAGATATTCACGAATTTATTGTCCTGGCCGTTTCTCCTGCCACTGATTCTTTACTGGGAGTCGCGTGGAGATCGGGGACAAATGGAGAAGGGGGTAAATATCGTCTACTGCAACTCGCTTATCACGGTATTCGCGCACCATTAAATCCAAATCATGTTAGCCGTGATTCAAACATTATAAAATGATCACTTCATTTCACAGCCACCTATTGTTTAAGAGAGGGTTAAATAATTGAATGAAACGTTCCGGGACGATTCGAGAGCGGGGCGGTAAAAAGGGGGAGGGTTTTGTCGAGTTGCTGATGCCGGATCCTGCGGCGGATGAGTTATACGACTCCTAATCGACGTCGGCGATGATGTCGTTAACGATGATCGTTCTGATACAATTTTTAAGAAATTTTTCGAAATATATTTCGGGGGAAAGACGTAAATAATATTCCAGGTACGAAATATAGGGTAAAACTCGCAATTTAAACAATCTAGATTGGGGTTTATCATATTTATTCCCTTTTTCTTTATTTTTACCATCGCACCAAGTTTTGTTTCAAATTCCAACTCGTGATCGTGGTTGTCTTAAAGATTAGACAACTCGGAAGATTATTCGGCTCGTGATTCGTAATTCGATGTTTCAATTATGAAATTTGAAACAAAAATTAAATATATATTTACAAATATAACAAAACGCATGAAAAACAATTAATAAATTTAATATATACACGGACTACCTTTTCATTTACCTGAAATATCCCCGTTTCGAGTTCATTTATGACGTATAACAGTATTTGTAAGGTTTTTCTTGGTATTTTTTTTTTCGTGAAACAACAGAGGAAGTTACTAGGCATATAATGAAGCACCTACTCGACAAAGATCATGTATATTATGGATAGATGGCGGATTTTTATCACTATTCCTAATTAACTAGAAAAACTAATTTATTTTAATCACGTAGGCCATCTTAGGGTGGACCTCGCTAGGATAACCTGATACGAAATCATCATCAGGTTGGCCCTAATAAGATTCAACCTGATAAAGTCATCAGCAGACAATTTTAGTCGGGCTGATGCATCAGTATTCAGGAATAGCATTAGAATCAAAAATAGGTTTGGAGAGTGCGACTTGAACCTGGGACCGCTCGCATGCGGGCCTCGTACTCTAACCACTACACTATGGAGACCTTAATAAGACGATTTTTTACGCAGTACTGCTTAAAAGTGCGTCTGAAGTCATTATTTTACGTAAGATACTGAAAAAAATAATTTTATGAGGAAAATTATCATTGAAATTAGCTGTATTTTGATAAAATTTTCGTAGTAGACAAAATATTGTATACAATTCGCGTGTAAAGACCTTATCGCACGTCTAAATTATCCAGAAATTGGAAACTTTGATGTAAATTGTATGTAGCTCAAAAATTTGATATTTAATTATAATTGAGGTAATTTTGAAATATTTATGAATTGTTTTGAACAATAAAAGACCAGTTATAGTTTTGAAATAACTTTATTAAAATGAATTCGAATATTGCACAAGAGTTTTAACAAAAATCAACAACAGAAAATGTACAATGTATATACAAAAGTTTAGAAACTAATCCAAGAACGTTTTCAAGATAAAATGTATATATTAAAAAGTTTTTCATCCCAAAATTTAATTTTTTATTCTCCAAATTCGTTCTAAACGGACTTTATACAGTTTTTTAAAGTAATTTTTTGAAATGAAAAGAATTATTGTACATCACCGATAATATTACGTTCGTGAACAGTTTTTTCAGTGTATATTGCTTTAACATACACGTTTGACCGCTTATACTGTCTAGTAACTTTAATTCTAATAATTATAACAACGTTATAAACATTTATCTACTTCCGAAAAAGTACATACATACATTTTATTCATTGTTCTTATATATTTACAGCATATCTACAATTTAAAATTGTACAGCGAGAAAACAAATTCCGACAAGCACGCATTTTCACAATTGGCTTCGTCAAAAAATGTTTTAAAACGAAAATTAATGGTAATTTCGAGAATAAAAGTTATTTGTCATGTAGGCCAAGCAACACAAAATTTTATTTATAGATCTAAGGAGCATAATAATATGAAAAATGTAATTTTCACTTGTATAACAGTTTTTTTTTGAAATTTGAACGATTTCAATTACAAATAACTTGGAATTTAGAAAAATATCGTCGGAATGATTAGTTAGAAAACAATTTTTTTCGTTTAAAAACCTTTCTTTACACAATTATTATCTTTCGTTTCATCTTCGGCTTTATCTTGATGGGCTGTCATATGTCTAGTTAAATGATGTCTTTCCCTAAAGGATTCTGCGCAAACGGGACATTTTAATTTATCTTCGCGTTTTTTCCTCGTGCTTTCGGCGGCTTCGCTCTTGTGATGGGATCTCATGTGGTACACCAAATCCGAAGTCATTCTGAATGAGATGTTACATTTGGCACAAATATTTTGAGCCGGTAAACTTAGGGCGGCTAAAGACGGCGGTAGAAGTGAGGTTAGAATAGCAGCGGCGGGGTTTCTTATATCCGGCGGTGTCATCTTCAACATTTCCGGATTGGGAAACTGCGGATAACTGTAGGGTAGATCTGGTCTATATATCGGTCTGATTTTGGCGTAATTGGGTTGGATTAGGTCGGGTTGCGATTTGAAAAAGTTGTTTTCTAAATTGGCGGCGCCGGTTGTGGGGAAACTTTCTTGTAGAAATTGATTTTGATATGCCGCTTGTTGGTTTTTGAATATTTGATTAGGTGATAATATCGTTGTGAAATTTTGGTAGGTTTTATTGATTATAGGAGGCGATGGACTCAAAGAGCTTTGGTAACTTATATCCGGAGATGTGCTTAAACTTGGAGAAAGTCTGGAGGATTCTTTGAATAAATTAACTTTAGTAAACGCGCTTTTTTGATCGTTGGAAGTTGATAAAGTTTTCGATCGAAGTTCGTCTGCGTATTTCGTTTTAACCAAATTGGGATCGTCGAAAATTTGTTGTTTTTGCGTAAACAACTTTTTATACTCACGAGGCGTTTCTATAACGTCGATTTCCTCATCTTCTTCCGTACTACTACAACAATTTTCGAAATTTTTATGTAGTTTCTGTTTCTGTAGGAGTTTTTCGTCTGGTAACATCAAAAAAGCCACGTCGAAAGGTCTTTTCACTGGTTTACTAGATATTTGGTTGAGTTCTTCACTGTGCAATTCACTTTTTAACATTTTCGGTGCAACTTCCATCACTAAAAACTACGAAAACTCTTTCAAAAAAACATTCACGACTTCCTTCGACAAAATCTGTAGACTAAATGCGGAAAAACGATACTAGCGGGTACAAATATTGTACAATATCTATTCCTACCCTTCAAAACAGCTTGAAACACACCCTTATGTCGGATAGAGATGATCGTATCCTAAATGGTATGGTATAGAAAGCGACGGGTGATATACGTTTAGAAAAGCACATTTTGTATAAAGCTCCTATAGGGGTAAACTTACGTTTCGTAGTAAAAGCGAACCAATAGCGTTTTAAGGGAAGGCGGAGTTGGGAAATACGTTGCTCCAATACGGTTTTATATGTTCAGATGGGAGTCGTAGTGAAATTTTTGGGGTACGGATTATATAGGATGGACATATTGAAACGATAACTATATATTTAGATAGGTAATTGGGAATTAAGGGTGTGTGGGTATTCCTTTTCTATTTATTTAAACCCCAATATGAAATTTACATAATATTTTATTCGTTAATCATATATTCCGTCTAGTTTTCGAGTTAATCTAACCTCAAAATGTGATAAATACGAAATTCAGTTCACTATCTGGACCGAAATACCACTTCGGCTTAACTCGTGCACTTCCGGAACTCGACACTAAATTATACGCGCGGTTTTTCCAAAATTCTGATGTATATTTGACCACCCTCGTATTTTACCATCTAATTTTTAAATTTTAATTACCACAACAAAAAAAAATCAAGTGAAATGTCTCGATACGTCATTTTGAACATTATCCAAATTTTTCCAATGCATTAATTTTCGTATTTTCGTTTTTTGCATCGTCGTGATGTAAAATAATGCTTTTTCAATTGACCACCCTGTATATCAAGAAATATTCATTGAATTGAGTTGTTGAAAACGAAACAAAAATTTAATATATTTCATTTATGATCACTAATGAGTCGATTGGCTATTTATAAACATTTAAGGGTGTTTTATAACGAAAAGAAGATTATTTTGAAATCTAATAGTTATTAGTTTCAATTAGAAAGAAGCGAAATGTAAAATTAGCTAAAAAATATGGAAAAAATGAAATATTTAGCATCCCAGATGGGTCAAACAAGCTAAAACTTCATTTGCAGATGTAAGGATCATAAAAATATTGAATTCTTACTATAAGCTCTAGTCATTTCGAGAATAAGGAATTTATTTTTAATTTTGGTCGATTTTATACAATGTGAAAATAAAAAACGGTCCATTTTGGTGCCGTTGTGGCAATACGTTTGTTATAATAAAACGTATGACAAATAATGGAAATTCATTTTCATTTCCCTTTCAAGTTGTTGAAGTATGTTTGAGAATTTCTCCATTATCTGGCATGGATTTGCTCCAACTTCTGTCCTCAATATGTCGTCGTTAGGCTAAATTTCCAGATCAGAACATAGAGAATCATATTAAGCATTTACAAATCATTTAGTCCTTGATCCTTTCCATTTTCTGCAATAGGCAGATTGAAATCACTTCTTGCGAATGAACGTACGTGATAACGGCTTCAAAGTGGGAGCCGAAACGTCGAGAATTATCAAAATTACAAAATTCGACACACCAAAATTCTTAATTAATTTCCAGACGAAGTAATCGAAAGCTCGGATATATATTAGAGATAGTACACTTTGGTATTTAATTAATTAATATAATTGTACGTAAAGAACGTTGTAATAGTTGATACAATTGAACGTACGATCCGCACGAAATTAAACAGTATTTAAATACTCGACAATATGTTAACCCCCTTTTATTTTTCATTCATTCACTGCGGGGGTAGTCCATTGATTCTGGCCTGTACCATATGTGTGCTCGAACCACATCACAGGTGTTTGTTGTTCACCCTATACGCATCCCGAACGACAAAAGGACCCATATTTTATTATTAAGCATCGCTAAGTAGATTTATCCCATTTTCTTTTTCTAAAATGTAAGGGTTGTTTTCAGAGATTATTATCAAAGATTCGAAATTAATTTTAGAGGGCCGATAATATTTATTTATACTACACTCATCGACAAGCATTTTCCCTACTTTCCTCTTCTCAGATTTCCAATTTTAAAGCCGCTTGACCTCTACGTCGTCTCCCATTCCGGTCTTCGTTTTGGTCATCTAAGTTTTAGCCTTTTTTTGTTATTGAAGTTTCTACTTGATTGGTTTTTGTGATTTTCTCATCCTGGCTCTAAATTGTCACTCCACCTCTATCGTGGCCGACCTCTACTTCGTGGAGATTTATGCCAGTGTATCCAACCGAAGGCTATGTTTGGAGTTGATTACAAAATTGGAGAGAAGTACTTCAGAAAACATTTTGGACCGAGGTCTACATGAAGATATCGCAGCTTCAGATGAAATTAACGTTAGACAAGAAGAAGTTCATCCAGAAAATGGTTTTACTTTAAATAAGTGTCTTTAATAATTTTGTGTTTTCAATGTTTTTGTGACTTTCTCTTTTCCTTTTCTTTTTCCATAATAGTTCTATCGCCTCTTGCTTCATCCTGGCTCTAAATTGTCACTAGACCTCTATCGTGGTCGACCTCTACTTCGTGGAGATTTATCCCAGTGTATCCAACCGAAGGCTATGTTTGGAGTTGATTACAAAATTGGAGAGAAGTACTTCAGAAAACATTTTGGACCGAGGTCTACATGAAGATATCGCAGTTCCAGATGAAATTAACGTTAGACAAGAAGAAGTTCATCCAGAAAATGGTTTTACTTTAAATAAGTGTCTTTAATAATTTTGTGTTTTCAATGTTTTTGTGACTTTCTCTTTTCCTTTTCTTTTTCCATAATAGTTCTATCGCCTCTTGCTTCATCCTGGCTCTAAATTGTCACTAGACCTCTATCGTGGTCGACCTCTACTTCGTGGAGATTTATCCCAGTGTATCCAACCGAAGGCTATGTTTGGAGTTGATTACAAAATTGGAGAGAAGTACTTCAGAAAACATTTTGGACCGAGGTCTACATGAAGATATCGCAGTTTCAGATGAAATTAGCATTAGACAAGAAGTTCATCCAGAAAATGGTTTTACTTTAAATAAGTGTCTTTAATAATTTTGTGTTTTCAATGTTTTTGTGACTTTCTCTTTTCCTTTTCTTTTTCCATAATAGTTCTATCGCCTCTTGCTTCATCCTGGCTCTAAATTGTCACTAGACCTCTATCGTGGTCGACCTCTACTTCGTGGAGATTTATCCCAGTGTATCCAACCGAAGGCTATGTTTGGAGTTGATTACAAAATTGGAGAGAAGTACTTCAGAAAACATTTTGGACCGAGGTCTACATGAAGATATCGCAGTTTCAGATGAAATTAGCATTAGACAAGAAGTTCATCCAGAAAATGGTTTTACTTTAAATAAGTGTCTTTAATAATTTTGTGTTTTCAATGTTTTTGTGACTTTCTCTTTTCCTTTTCTTTTTCCATGATAGTTCTATCGCCTCTTGCTTCATCCTGGCTCTAAATTGTCACTAGACCTCTATCGTGGTCGACCTCTACTTCGTGGAGATTTATCCCAGTGTATCCAACCGAAGGCTATGTTTGGAGTTGATTACAAAATTGGAGAAGTACTTCAGAAACCATTTTGGACCGAGGTCTACATGAAGATATCGCAGTTTCAGATGAAATTAGCATTAGACAAGAAGTTCATCCAGAAAATGGTTTTACTTTAAATAAGTGTCTTTAATAATTTTGTGTTTTCAATGTTTTTGTGACTTTCTCTTTTCCTTTTCTTTTTCCATAATAGTTCTATCGCCTCTTGCTTCATCCTGGCTCTAAATTGTCACTAGACCTCTATCGTGGTCGACCTCTACTTCGTGGAGATTTATCCCAGTGTATCCAACCGAAGGCTATGTTTGGAGTTGATTACAAAATTGGAGAGAAGTACTTCAGAAAACATTTTGGACCGAGGTCTACATGAAGATATCGCAGTTCCAGATGAAATTAACGTTAGACAAGAAGAAGTTCATCCAGAAAATGGTTTTACTTTAAATAAGTGTCTTTAATAATTTTGTGTTTTCAATGTTTTTGTGACTTTCTCTTTTCCTTTTCTTTTTCCATGATAGTTCTATCGCCTCTTGCTTCATCCTGGCTCTAAATTGTCACTAGACCTCTATCGTGGTCGACCTCTACTTCGTGGAGATTTATCCCAGTGTATCCAACCGAAGGCTACGTTTGGAGTTGATTACAAAATTGGAGAAGTACTTCAGAAAACATTTTGGACCGAGGTCTACATGAAGATATCGCAGTTTCAGATGAAATTAACGTTAGACAAGAAGAAGTTCATCCAGAAAATGGTTTTACTTTAAATAAGTGTCTTTAATAATTTTGTGTTTTCAATGTTTTTGTGACTTTCTCTTTTCCTTTTCTTTTTCCATGATAGTTCTATCGCCTCTTGCCTCATCCTGGCTCTAAATTGTCACTCCACCTCTATCGTGGCCGACCTCTACTTCGTGGAGATTTATCCCAGTGTATCCAACCGAAGGCTATGTTTGGAGTTCATTACAAAATTGGAGAAGTACTTCAAAAACCATTTTGGACCGAGGTCTACATGAAGATATCGCAGCTTCAGATGAAATTAACGTTAGACAAGAAGAAGTTCATCCAGAAAATGGTTTTACTTTAAATAAGTGTCTTTAATAATTTTGTGTTTTCAATGTTTTTGTGACTTTCTCTTTTCCTTTTCTTTTTCCATAATAGTTCTATCGCCTCTTGCTTCATCCTGGCTCTAAATTGTCACTAGACCTCTATCGTGGTCGACCTCTACTTCGTGGAGATTTATCCCAGTGTATCCAACCGAAGGCTATGTTTGGAGTTGATTACAAAATTAGAGAGAAGTACTTCAGAAAACATTTTGGACCGAGGTCTACATGAAGATATCGCAGTTCCAGATGAAATTAACGTTAGACAAGAAGAAGTTCATCCAGAAAATGGTTTTACTTTAAATAAGTGTCTTTAATAATTTTGTGTTTTCAATGTTTTTGTGACTTTCTCTTTTCCTTTTCTTTTTCCATGATAGTTCTATCGCCTCTTGCTTCATCCTGGCTCTAAATTGTCACTCCACCTCTATCGTGGTCGACCTCTACTTCGTGGAGATTTATCCCAGTGTATCCAACCGAAGGCTATGTTTGGAGTTGATTACAAAATTGGAGAAGTACTTCAGAAACCATTTTGGACCGAGGTCTACATGAAGATATCGCAGCTTCAGATGAAATTAACGTTAGACAAGAAGAAGTTCATCCAGAAAATGGTTTTACTTTAAATAAGTGTCTTTAATAATTTTGTGTTTTCAATGTTTTTGTGACTTTCTCTTTTCCTTTTCTTTTTCCATAATAGTTCTATCGCCTCTTGCTTCATCCTGGCTCTAAATTGTCACTAGACCTCTATCGTGGTCGACCTCTACTTCGTGGAGATTTATCCCAGTGTATCCAACCGAAGGCTATGTTTGGAGTTGATTACAAAATTGGAGAGAAGTACTTCAGAAAACATTTTGGACCGAGGTCTACATGAAGATATCGCAGCTTCAGATGAAATTAACGTTAGACAAGAAGAAGTTCATCCAGAAAATGGTTTTACTTTAAATAAGTGTCTTTAATAATTTTGTGTTTTCAATGTTTTTGTGACTTTCTCTTTTCCTTTTCTTTTTCCATGATAGTTCTATCGCCTCTTGCTTCATCCTGGCTCTAAATTGTCACTCCACCTCTATCGTGGTCGACCTCTACTTCGTGGAGATTTATCCCAGTGTATCCAACCGAAGGCTATGTTTGGAGTTGATTACAAAATTGGAGAAGTACTTCAGAAACCATTTTGGACCGAGGTCTACATGAAGATATCGCAGCTTCAGATGAAATTAGCATTAGACAAGAAGTTCATCCAGAAAATGGTTTTACTTTAAATAAGTGTCTTTAATAATTTTGTGTTTTCAATGTTTTTGTGACTTTCTCTTTTCCTTTTCTTTTTCCATGATAGTTCTATCGCCTCTTGCTTCATCCTGGCTCTAAATTGTCACTCCACCTCTATCGTGGTCGACCTCTACTTCGTGGAGATTTATCCCAGTGTATCCAACCGAAGGCTATGTTTGGAGTTGATTACAAAATTGGAGAAGTACTTCAGAAACCATTTTGGACCGAGGTCTACATGAAGATATCGCAGCTTCAGATGAAATTAGCATTAGACAAGAAGTTCATCCAGAAAATGGTTTTACTTTAAATAAGTGTCTTTAATAATTTTGTGTTTTCAATGTTTTTGTGACTTTCTCTTTTCCTTTTCTTTTTCCATGATAGTTCTATCGCCTCTTGCTTCATCCTGGCTCTAAATTGTCACTCCACCTCTATCGTGGTCGACCTCTACTTCGTGGAGATTTATCCCAGTGTATCCAACCGAAGGCTATGTTTGGAGTTGATTACAAAATTGGAGAAGTACTTCAGAAACCATTTTGGACCGAGGTCTACATGAAGATATCGCAGCTTCAGATGAAATTAGCATTAGACAAGAAGTTCATCCAGAAAATGGTTTTACTTTAAATAAGTGTCTTTAATAATTTTGTGTTTTCAATGTTTTTGTGACTTTCTCTTTTCCTTTTCTTTTTCCATGATAGTTCTATCGCCTCTTGCTTCATCCTGGCTCTAAATTGTCACTCCACCTCTATCGTGGTCGACCTCTACTTCGTGGAGATTTATCCCAGTGTATCCAACCGAAGGCTATGTTTGGAGTTGATTACAAAATTGGAGAAGTACTTCAGAAACCATTTTGGACCGAGGTCTACATGAAGATATCGCAGCTTCAGATGAAATTAGCATTAGACAAGAAGTTCATCCAGAAAATGGTTTTACTTTAAATAAGTGTCTTTAATAATTTTGTGTTTTCAATGTTTTTGTGACTTTCTCTTTTCCTTTTCTTTTTCCATGATAGTTCTATCGCCTCTTGCTTCATCCTGGCTCTAAATTGTCACTCCACCTCTATCGTGGTCGACCTCTACTTCGTGGAGATTTATCCCAGTGTATCCAACCGAAGGCTATGTTTGGAGTTGATTACAAAATTGGAGAAGTACTTCAGAAACCATTTTGGACCGAGGTCTACATGAAGATATCGCAGCTTCAGATGAAATTAGCATTAGACAAGAAGTTCATCCAGAAAATGGTTTTACTTTAAATAAGTGTCTTTAATAATTTTGTGTTTTCAATGTTTTTGTGACTTTCTCTTTTCCTTTTCTTTTTCCATGATAGTTCTATCGCCTCTTGCTTCATCCTGGCTCTAAATTGTCACTCCACCTCTATCGTGGTCGACCTCTACTTCGTGGAGATTTATCCCAGTGTATCCAACCGAAGGCTATGTTTGGAGTTGATTACAAAATTGGAGAAGTACTTCAGAAACCATTTTGGACCGAGGTCTACATGAAGATATCGCAGTTCCAGATGAAATTAACGTTAGACAAGAAGAAGTTCATCCAGAAAATGGTTTTACTTTAAATAAGTGTCTTTAATAATTTTGTGTTTTCAATGTTTTTGTGACTTTCTCTTTTCCTTTTCTTTTTCCATGATAGTTCTATCGCCTCTTGCTTCATCCTGGCTATAAATTGTCACTCCACCTCTATCGTGGTCGACCTCTACTTCGTGGAGATTTATCCCAGTGTATCCAACCGAAGGCTATGTTTGGAGTTGATTACAAAATTGGAGAAGTACTTCAGAAACCATTTTGGACCGAGGTCTACATGAAGATATCGCAGTTCCAGATGAAATTAACGTTAGACAAGAAGAAGTTCATCCAGAAAATGGTTTTACTTTAAATAAGTGTCTTTAATAATTTTGTGTTTTCAATGTTTTTGTGACTTTCTCTTTTCCTTTTCTTTTTCCATGATAGTTCTATCGCCTCTTGCTTCATCCTGGCTCTAAATTGTCACTCCACCTCTATCGTGGTCGACCTCTACTTCGTGGAGATTTATCCCAGTGTATCCAACCGAAGGCTATGTTTGGAGTTGATTACAAAATTGGAGAAGTACTTCAGAAACCATTTTGGACCGAGGTCTACATGAAGATATCGCAGCTTCAGATGAAATTAGCATTAGACAAGAAGTTCATCCAGAAAATGGTTTTACTTTAAATAAGTGTCTTTAATAATTTTGTGTTTTCAATGTTTTTGTGACTTTCTCTTTTCCTTTTCTTTTTCCATGATAGTTCTATCGCCTCTTGCTTCATCCTGGCTCTAAATTGTCACTCCACCTCTATCGTGGTCGACCTCTACTTCGTGGAGATTTATCCCAGTGTATCCAACCGAAGGCTATGTTTGGAGTTGATTACAAAATTGGAGAAGTACTTCAGAAACCATTTTGGACCGAGGTCTACATGAAGATATCGCAGCTTCAGATGAAATTAGCATTAGACAAGAAGTTCATCCAGAAAATGGTTTTACTTTAAATAAGTGTCTTTAATAATTTTGTGTTTTCAATGTTTTTGTGACTTTCTCTTTTCCTTTTCTTTTTCCATAATAGTTCTATCGCCTCTTGCTTCATCCTGGCTCTAAATTGTCACTCCACCTCTATCGTGGTCGACCTCTACTTCGTGGAGATTTATCCCAGTGTATCCAACCGAAGGCTATGTTTGGAGTTGATTACAAAATTAGAGAGAACTACTTCAGAAACCATTTTGGACCGAGGTCTACATGAAGATATCGCAGCTTCAGATGAAATTAGCATTAGACAAGAAGTTCATCCAGAAAATGGTTTTACTTTAAATAAGTGTCTTTAATTATTTTGTGTTTTCAATGTTTATTAATTAAGAAAAACTAATTTTCATTATTTAATATTGTACATTGAAACAAAATATTTAACCGCTTTTTTTACATATTTTGAAGACATTGTTTATTTTATTTTTTAGACTGTATACGTCCTGGGATTTGAATAGATTTAGTTTTGATAATAAATTGGTATTTAGCGAAAGCACTTGTCAATCCTACACAATATAGTTTAATGACTTTTTGGCGTACAAGGCCATCTGTTCAAATGTTCGCGGCCTGGACTAACATATGGTAGATCCTAAGGGCTGAACGCTCTCTCCAATTTTCAAACAACCAAAGGCGTACGAATTTTTTCATAAATCACATAAAAAGATTAATCTTAGACCTACAATATAAATAAAAAAAAACTTATACAAGGAATTATCTAATATATAGTCGAGAAGCTCTAGTTTGGTTTTGGACTGTAGATGTAGATTTTGGTTCCAATACAATCTAGAAGATTTCTTACCAGGAACATTATTTGACATTCTACTTCGCAGAAAGTGATTTTTTCCTCGAGATTTGGTTTCTTCGATCTCTGTAAACCCATTAACTCAGACCAAAGAAGATTTTGTCTATGACAGAGCTGTATACAAATGAAAAGCATGCGTTTACTTTATACTGATCTAGAAGGGTATTTAAACTAAGTTTTATCGTTCTCAAACTTTTGCAGAAGAGAGATTTTCATCAAGGTTTGTCTCATTTTGATCTGCATGTCAGTAGGCGACGTTACACATGATCTTTGATCACTTCTTCTGAGTTTTGTCGATGATTTTCATCTCACCATTCCAATCTGCTTGATATTACGTAGTTTTTTGAAACATAGCGCCTTCTGGGCACACTAAGTTATGGGAGGATTCTTGCAGATGAATCCGGATCCAATATTTCAAGCAGTTGGACAAATTTAAAGAATAATTCGCTTCTACAAAAAGTCTAGTTCATTCTAGATTAGAAATTCGATATAATGATAAAAAAATTCCCTGTTGCTTTGTGTTGAAATATTATTTACTACGCTACTGATATTAGCGATTTACCACCCCTTATTAAAGCTGGTCTCCATCCACTATACGCATACGAGATGAATAAATACTCCACGTATAGTGGAATTAGGGATCCCTATGGTGCCAAGTAAGTTAGAAACAAATATAGATTCGATCTTTCGACCGTCAACTTGTCGTTTTCTATCGAATCGATATCGAAATTGTTTTCCGGCGTTGCAAACTAACATATGTGCAGGTTATTTGATTCTTATTGAAAAGTATTCGGTGGGATTAGTGTTTTGGATGCGTCGATCCGCTTTGTAGTAGAGGTTATGTACATTAGACGATCGCCTATGGGGATTAAATTGACTACAACGTATTTTTTTTCGACATGATGACTGTCAAAATATATTTTTATTTTGTTTATTTGTGTTGGTAAGCCGTCAAACGACAGATAGCACTGGAACTTGATAATCTCCCATATACCTGGTAGCACGTTTTAGGAAAAGACAACATACCTACGTCTTTCTATCTTCTACGTATTAGAAATTAACAGAAAAGCGATAAAATGGTACAGGGATGACACTCAAACGACAGAGACATAGATACCCTATCTTTCGTGACGTTTTTCACCCTTCGACCGGATTCCTCCAACAACTTTCGCGATAAAACATTAATCCTTCGATACCTGACTGATCGATGTCTGATCCAGGTAATTCCAAGTCGCCTTTATTTTGTACAAATCTTAGTTTCCTCAAAGTATGTAATGAACTTGATAATCTCCCATATACCTGGTAGCACGTTTTAGGAAAAGACAACATACCTACGTCTTTCTATCTTCTACGTATTAGAAATTAACAGAAAAGCGATAAAATGGTACAGGGATGTCACCCAAACGACAGAGACATAGATACCCTATCTTTCGTGACGTTTTTCACCCTTCGACCGGATTCCTCCAACAACTTTCGCGATAAAACATTAATCCTTCGATACCTGACTGATCGATGTCTGATCCAGGTAATTCCAAGTCGCCTTTATTTTGTACAAATCTTAGTTTCCTCAAAGTATGTAATGAACTTGATAATCTCCCATATACCTGGCAGCACGTTTTAGGAAAAGACAACATACCTACGTCTTTCTATCTTCTACGTATTAGAAATTAACAGAAAAGCGATAAAATGGTACAGGGATGACACTCAAACGACAGAGACATAGATACCCTATCTTTGGTGACGATTTTCACCCTTCGACTGGATTTCTTGAACAAATTCTTCGAAAAGAACATTAATAATTGTGTATGGAATTAAAAGTCACCTTTCGTTTATAAATTTGTTAATGTCATAGGAGTTTGCAATTAAATTAATCATCTCTGATATTCTTGGTAGTACATTTTAAGAAAAACAACATACCTACATCCTTCTACCTTCTACACGACCCCCTCAGGCGTACATTTTTCCAAAATCTTTATATTATTCATATAAACTACAATTTGAATAAGATACACTTTTACTATCACCTTCAGAGTTATATATGACTTATTATACTGATATATATGGAGATTGCGATGTTGCCAAATGTTGTTTTTCTATACATTTAGGTAAATTTTATTTTTAAGATAAAGAATATTATGTATATGGCAAAATACTTATAATAAAATCATGAAAATTTCTATGTTTGGGTTTTCGGATACGATCTTTTTGACTAAAATATTTTCAAAGATGGCCGACTTCCGGTTCTACCGGAAGTCGACTATAACTTTGTTATTTTAAATAGAACACCCTGTATATTAATACATTTTTAAAATAAACGTAAAATTTTAGTATACTTTTGCCTATAAATGTTTTTCGAAAAATGCATACTTTTTGAGTTACTAATTTTTTCGTAAAAAATTTGACCGTTGCAGACCCTTATAAATTATTTTTTTACTATTATACCCTTAAAGATATGAATATGGTTTCTATTCGGTGGCTTTTAGTAAGATGAGACGTATTTGAATATATGTTGAAAAATTTTTCATTTTATACAGGGTGCGTATAAAAAGTGTTCAAAGTTTATCTTCATAAATATCAAATTTTTTTATTTTTTTAAATAGAACCATCCGGTTTTTTTTATTTTAATGGATTCAGGGGTAAAAAATAAGGCAAATTCATGTATACTTTTTTATATATAAAGTATCAACAATTGACTAACGACATTTAAATAAGTGTCATTTATTAAAAAGCCTACTGAAAGTATACATAAAAAATCAAAACTTGTTAAAAAATACGATAATAATTTAAAACCTCAAATATCTCGGAAACAACTAAAAATTAGAATAGGATTAGTAAATACAATTTGATTTGATTTTTTCTTACAGACTTTGACAAGATGTAGAAAAAACCGAGTGGTTCTATTTAAAAAAATAATGAAATTTGATATTTATGAAGTTAAACTTTGAACACTTTTTATACGTACCCTGTATAAAATGAAAAATTTTTCAACGTAGATTCAAATACGTCTCATCTTACTAAAAGCAACCGAATAGAAACCATTTTCATATCTTTAAGGGTATAATCGTAAAAAAATAATTTATAAGGGTCTGCAACGGTCAAATTTTTTACGAATAAATTAATAACTCGAAAATTATGCATTTTTCGAAAAACGTTTTCAAACAAAATTATATTGAAATTTTACGTAGATTTCAAAAATGTATCAATATACATGGTATTCTATTTGAAAAAATAAAGAAATTTGATATTTATGAAGTTAAACTTTGATCACTTTTTATACGCACCCTGTATAAAATAAAGAATATTTCAGTATATATTCAAATACGTCTTACCTGACTAAAAGCAAATGATTAGAAATCATTTTCATATCTTTAAGGGTATCTTCGTAAAAAAATAATTTATAAGGGTCTGCAAAGGTCAAATTTTTTACAAAAAAATTAATAACTCAAAAAGTATACATTTTTCGAAAAATATTTATAGGCAAAAGTATACTAAAATTTTACGTATATTTTAAAAATGTATTAATATATAGGGTGTTCTATTTAAAATAACAAAGTTACAGTCGACTTCCGGTAGAACCGGAAGTCGTTCATCTTTGAAAACATTTTAGTTAAAAAGATCGTATCCGAAAACCCAAAGGTAGAAATTTTCATGAGTTTACTATAAGTATTTTGCCATATACAGATAGTTTTAGCTCGTCGAGGGACACCCTGTATACATCTCTTAATTTTCCGCAATATTTCCAATGTCATCTGTCAACATTTCACATTAATCTGCTAAATCCTTAGTTTTAATATTAATATAAAGAAAAAGTATGAAGAAACCGATGAAAAGTTATCTAAATATTATCCTGATTATACCTCGTTCCATAAAATGATTGGTAATTTATGTTCAACAAAATGAGTGTCGCTTTCAACGATCTCTAAGTGGGACTCCTCGTATATATACCTACATCCCATATTATTATCTATCTATTTGTTAAATTTTTCATGCCCTCGTATAAATCTTAGATCTCAATATCGGCAACCGCATACAAACACTTTCAAGGACAAGGGGTGGATGAATGGGCGACGTAAAATGAGGGACGGGGCTATCCAACTCTTATATACGATTCCTATATGGGTATAAATAGGTTTTGACAGGTCTCCAGGGTCGAGCATAATACCACTTGTCCATATGTTACTTTCGTTGTATGAATGAGCAGCTCATGCATTCAGTACAGGGCAACCTGCTCAATTTTTTTGTAATAAAACAGATTTACAAGACTAAAATGCGAAAACGCATTTCATACGTTAATTTGTAGAATGTATCGTTACGAAATATTGAATATCTAATACTTTTGACATTGACATTGACATTGATGTTGACATTGACATTGACATTGACATTGACGTTGACATTTGACACAGTTTAATTACACTGTGATAGTTGTTCATGATCCCGTCAGGATCATTTGATTTCGAAGCTTCTATTGGGAAACTGGAGGATGAAAGAAACTAGTCGCGTTGGAAAAGGCTAATCGCCTTACTGATCAAAAGGTTTTGGATGTCGTAAATGGTAAATTGACATCATCTGCTGACGGTTCCAATATTCTTGCACCAAGAATTGACACCAAACGCATTTTAAGGGGGTTGTAATCCTTTAAAGATATCGATTGAAAAATGGATTCGTCTCAAGGATTGACAACCATTTTCCGCTCCTCCTAATAAGAAATCTATGAGTTTGGGGGAAGAATAACAATGGAAAAATTTCTGAAAGTATTTGTTCGACAGTGTTCCTTTCTTATACATATTAGTTAGAGCTAACAGTGTTGCCACGCTGTTTATTAGATTATTCTTAAAGATTTGGAAAACTGGTACTGTATGCAGGTTCAAACTAGTTTCGAACTCATACAGGACCTGAAGCCTACAACGTCAAACATTTTGAGAAAAGTTGAATAAACAGGATACACAGGTTTTGTACGAATCGTTGGGCTATATTCAGATGTCAAACTTTATGATGGCAATGTCAAATTTGACATATTATTATCAGTGTTGCCATATCTCCCTTGTATTCTAGTACTTTTTAGTCGAATCTCTGGAGAATACAAATTATAACAATCATTGGACTTGTCGACTTTCAAAATGTGATATCAACGTTTTAAAGAAGAAGAAATACGCCTCGAAGATTTGTACGTCACTTGTCAAATGAAACTACGTTCTATCTTCAAACCTTACCTCGCAAATAAGCCATTTTCTTTGACTTACGAGGTCTGGCTATTAAATAACGAGATTAGTTACGAAAAAGGGTTTTATTATCAAAATTATTCTACATTCGAATGCATCCCTTTCAATACACTCCCTTTCCCTCACCACACACCTTTCCATACGTTTTTTTCATTGATCGAAGCAGTGCTGGAAGTTTTCTTTGGAGTTGAAACAGTCCCAGGGCGACCTGGGTGCTGGTCATGTTCGGGGCTCTCTCGGCCTTCACTGAAGCGATTAGACGACTCAAAAACACGCGCACGAGATAGAGAATTGTCCCCATAAGCCCCTTGCAATAATTTATGGCATTTAGTCGGAGTTTTTTTCAATTCAACGACAAAAAACACATTCGTTTTAAACCGAAATACTATAATAGTGACGGAAATCGGTCTATGGCGCCCTCTAGGCAATCACCAACACCAAGAGGGTGGAATAGACGAATTTTGCTGCCGAAAATACCCTGTATATAAAAAAAAACTTGAATTATCTACAGTGTATTGCGTATAATCAAAAACCGATTTATATCATTATTTCCCTTGTCGCAGAAGACCAAATGTATCAATTTCTTTGGAAAAAAAAGTGATTTACGATTGTCGTTTTGATAAATGAAACGCTCAAAGGTCACATGTGCTTATAATTGCCTACGATGCCCTAGAGAATTTTGTTTTTATTGGAAAATCAAAGGTGGTAGCATTACTTTTCCTTCAACAGAATCTATTTTCTCGTAGTAATTTTTCTTTTTCGTTTCAAATGGTTTGTATCGATGAGAAGTGGTTATATAAATTCCACGATTCACGCTTCATATAAATAAACACCAAATAAAGGATATTATTTGAATTATTGTATGATCTAATCACTAATCACCCCATTAACTTTATCCTTTATCCTGTATCCTCTTTTTGTTTTCGAAATATAAAGAATATTAATGATGCTTCACATCTGGGGAAAAACAAAAACGCGTATCAGGAAAAATTAAAAGCCGACACTCACGAATCGAATTCTTTTAGTCCATTAACTTATGGTGTTAGTTTACTAACATATAGTAGCAACCGTCTATACGCACACAGTCGAAATCCTAGCATACTGTGTTGCCGAATCTACAAATTTTTAATGTATATTCAAGATTATGGAAATCGTCTCAGATCTCAGATCATTCTTACCAAAAAAATGGGTTTCTATGTTTCTACTAATTCTCTAACCTGTTTAGTTTCATCATTTCTTCGTTTTTATAGTTAGCACATCATCACCATAGACAAATTTTAATATTTAACAAGCTTTTTTGCTGCTTACGAGAACGGACCACTTTTACCAACTTTTCGGAAGCTTTCCGATGCTTTTTTCGTGAAAATATTTCAGCTTGTCACGAATCACAGTCAATGTTTGATCACCACCATCACATGTCCCAGGTATACTGTTTTAACGTGCTCGGCCATTCATATTCTTCTCAAAATTACTTGGTTGGTTTTTCTCGCCAAAATCTTCCGGTACATCCACATCTCAAACGCCTCCAATCTGTTCATGGTGTTAAATTTCAGTGCAAGGATCAGACCTGTCATTTTGTGAATCTTATTTTGAGGTTAAGATCAAATTCGGAGTTCGTAAAGCCGACTGTGTATTCCAACTATGTCCAGGAGCCTTTGGAAGTGTTTATTGTTGATCCATGTGCCTAATTGTCGACCCTCGAGGGCTTATTTAAAAATGTTTTTCTTGCCAAACACCTCTAATGATTTTCTGGTGATTTCAAAGTTCGTTGCCAACTCTAAGTGCAGGTGATTGGATGCAATACAAGCTTCGAAATATTTGAGCAAGTTTACGATGTTGTATTGTGTTAAAAGCTTTTTCGTAATCTATAAAACACATACTTACATGTTTCCATTTGATAGTAGCAGTTCTGAATCGGTACTTGGATTGACTCATCAAGCTCATTAATCTGTGGTCTTCGCATCTTGTTGCCCTGTTCTTTTTTGGCAGATTGGTTGGGAAGTTTCATGTGTTGTAAGTCTGGTAAAAAACCTTCGAAGCCTCTTGATATTTTAATGATAATTTGGGTAGTTAGATCAGGCCCAACCCATTTTTAATCTTTTGTTTGTATCCTATTTCTTATTTTGTCGTTTTTTCTATGTTTTTCATGTGTTATCAGCTGTGTTATTATGTTTATTCAAAATTTCTGTTTTATATTTGTACCACCCTCGTGTATTCAATTCTTTTTTTACCAAATCTAGTATATATCATCCACTTATAATATCAAAATTCTTTATATCTCTAAAAAAAGCGGTAGGTCCGACAACATTGTAAAAAACGATTATGAAAATATTTGTTAAATTTAGTGACCTTGTATATTTAGGATTCCTACACAGTAAACGTCACGCTATTAATCACTATATAATGAAAATGCGATTTTTGAGTGACTGATTGATTACTCACTATAAAAGTTTTCAAAAATCAATCGAAGAATGTAAGAATTACCATTAATTTCGATTCGAAGGGTGAATACAGTTTAATCGGTTATATATTACGTAGTTGCGCCATCTTTGTATCAAGTTGATAAGTAGATTAAATTTAAACAATTTCTTATGCTGATCACAACGAGGGAAAACGATTATCGTCAGTTTATCCCGGCTTAAATAGAGTCCATCACAGTGACCCCGGTGTATCTAATTACATCAGTATTCTGGTCTTGGTTATCTAGATCTGTCTCGATCCACTTAACCATAAATGTGTCGTCTGTTCATTCGTTATTCCGCAACACGCTTCCTAACTTATTCGGGTAGTTTTTCGGAAAGATAGACCGGGGATGTTTCAATAAGGACACACTTAACGTTGCTAGATGTAACCAAGTTTGATTACGGGCCGAATCAAGTTTTACGTAAGCGCTGAATATGGAGGGGGTGTTTCCGCAGTTGTTGAAAAGAATTCTCCAAGATACGTAGTCATCTCCATTGTTGGAGGCAGCAGACGTCGGCATATATAAATAATATGTAGATTTTTTTACCGAGAAGGAAGTTAAAACGACGGGAAGCAGGAAGTAGGGATAGTCTCTTAATGAATTTTTTTTCGGGACTGTTTTACATTTTCTGGAGTTCGTTTCAATGGGTTCTCTAAGGTTGAAACGACCATATTTCAAAAATCTTACGGACTTTTATTTCCTTTCTATAAATTCGTTTCATATTTTTGTAAAGTCCGTCTACTATTTTATCTTGAGTTACAAAGTTATTTTTATGTAATAAATGATGACAATTATTAACTAGATATTTAATAATTACCTCGTATATACGCTATAACTCGATGGAAAGTAATTATTAATATCAAAACACGATATGATACTTTAGGCTCCCCTTGTATGTTTCCTTCTATTCGAAGCCATATTGTTTTGACGTAAAAATGTCACTAAAAGTATGTTGTTTGATTTTTTCGAAATTCACGTTTTTTCGATGAGAAAACAGCCTTAAATGATTCAATCGAAAATAATCTAAATCGATCAATATTAAAACACGATATGATACTTTAGGCTCTCCTTGTATGTTTCCTTCTATTGGAAGCCATATTGTTTTGACGTAAAAATGTCATTAGAAAGTATGTTGTTTGATTTTTTCGAAATTAACGTTTTTTCGATGAGAAAACAGCCTTAAATGATTCAATCGAAAATAATCTAAATCGATCAATATTAAAACACGATATGATACTTTAGGCTCTCCTTGTATGTTTCCTTCTATTGGAAGCCATATTGTTTTGACGTAAAAATGTCATTAGAAAGTATGTTGTTTGATTTTTTCGAAATTAACGTTTTTTCGATGAGAAAACAGCCTTAAATGATTCAATCGAAAATAATCTAAATCGATCAATATTAAAACACGATATGATACTTTAGGCTCTCCTTGTATGTTTCCTTCTATTGGAAGCCATATTGTTTTGACGTAAAAATGTCATTAGAAAGTATGTTGTTTGATTTTTTCGAAATTAACGTTTTTTCGATGAGAAAACAGCCTTAAATGATTCAATCGAAAATAATCTAAATCGATCAATATTAAAACACGATATGATACTTTAGGCTCTCCTTGTATGTTTCCTTCTATTGGAAGCCATATTGTTTTGACGTAAAAATGTCATTAGAAAGTATGTTGTTTGATTTTTTCGAAATTAACGTTTTTTCGATGAGAAAACAGCCTTAAATGATTCAATCGAAAATAATTTAAATCGATCAATATTAAAACACGATATGATACTTTAGGCTCTCCTTGTATGTTTCCTTCTATTGGAAGCCATATTGTTTTGACGTAAAAATGTCATTAGAAAGTATGTTGTTTGATTTTTTCGAAATTAACGTTTTTTCGATGAGAAAACAGCCTTAAATGATTCAATCGAAAATAATCTAAATCGATCAATATTAAAACACGATATGATACTTTAGGCTCTCCTTGTATGTTTCCTTCTATTGGAAGCCATATTGTTTTGACGTAAATATGTCACTAGAAAGTATGTTGTTTGATTTTTTCGAAATTCACGTTTTTTCGATGAGAAAACAGCCTTAAATGATTCAATCGAAAATAATCTAAATCGATCAATATTAAAACACGATATGATACTTTAGGCTCTTCTTGTATGTTTCCTTCTATTCGAAGCCATATTGTTTTGACGTAAATATGTCATTAGAAAGTATGTTGTTTGATTTTTTCGAAATTAACGTTTTTTCGATGAGAAAACAGCCTTAAATGATTCAATCGAAAATAATCTAAATCGATCAATATTAAAACACGATATGATACTTTAGGCTCTCCTTGTATGTTTCCTTCTATTGGAAGCCATATTGTTTTGACGTAAAAATGTCATTAGAAAGTATGTTGTTTGATTTTTTCGAAATTCACGTTTTTTCGATGAGAAAACAGCCTTAAATGATTCAATCGAAAATAATCTAAATCGATCAATATTAAAACACGATATGTTACTTTAGGCTCTCCTTGTATGTTTCCTTCTATTGGAAGCCATATTGTTTTGACGTAAATATGTCACTAGAAAGTATGTTGTTTGATTTTTTCGAAATTAACGTTTTTCCCATAAGAAAACAGCCTTAAATGATTCAATCGAAAATAATCTAAATCGATCAATATTAAAACACGATATGATACTTTAGGCTCTCCTTGTATGTTTCCTTCTATTGGAAGCCATATTGTTTTGACGTAAAAATGTCATTAGAAAGTATGTTGTTTGATTTTTTCGAAATTAACGTTTTTTCGATGAGAAAACAGCCTTAAATGATTCAATCGAAAATAATCTAAATCGATCAATATTAAAACACGATACGATACTTTAGGTGCCCCTTGTATGTTTCCTTCTATTCGAAGCCATATTGTTTTGACGTAAAAATGTCATTAGAAAGTATGTTGTTTGATTTTTTCGAAATTAACGTTTTTTCGATGAGAAAACAGCCTTAAATGATTCAATCGAAAATAATCTAAATCGATCAATATTAAAACACGATACGATACTTTAGGTGCCCCTTGTATGTTTCCTTCTATTGGAAGCCATATTGTTTTGACGTAAATATGTCATTAGAAAGTATGTTGTTTGATTTTTTCGAAATTAACGTTTTTTCGATGAGAAAACAGCCTTAAATGATTCAATCGAAAATAATCTAAATCGATCAATATTAAAACACGATATGATACTTTAGGCTCTCCTTGTATGTTTCCTTCTATTGGAAGCCATATTGTTTTGACGTAAAAATGTCATTAGAAAGTATGTTGTTTGATTTTTTCGAAATTAACGTTTTTTCGATGAGAAAACAGCCTTAAATGATTCAATCGAAAATAATCTAAATCGATCAATATTAAAACACGATATGATACTTTAGGCTCTCCTTGTATGTTTCCTTCTATTGGAAGCCATATTGTTTTGACGTAAAAATGTCATTAGAAAGTATGTTGTTTGATTTTTTCGAAATTAACGTTTTTTCGATGAGAAAACAGCCTTAAATGATTCAATCGAAAATAATCTAAATCGATCAATATTAAAACACGATACGATACTTTAGGTGCCCCTTGTATGTTTCCTTCTATTGGAAGCCATATTGTTTTGACGTAAAAATGTCATTAGAAAGTATGTTGTTTGATTTTTTCGAAATTAACGTTTTTTCGATGAGAAAACAGCCTTAAATGATTCAATCGAAAATAATCTAAATCGATCAATATTAAAACACGATACGATACTTTAGGTGCCCCTTGTATGTTTCCTTCTATTGGAAGCCATATTGTTTTGACGTAAATATGTCACTAGAAAGTATGTTGTTTGATTTTTTCGAAATTAACGTTTTTCCCATAAGAAAACAGCCTTAAATGATTCAATCGAAAATAATCTAAATCGATCAATATTAAAACACGATATGATACTTTAGGCTCTCCTTGTATGTTTCCTTCTATTGGAAGCCATATTGTTTTGACGTAAATATGTCACTAGAAAGTATGTTGTTTGATTTTTTCGAAATTAACGTTTTTCCCATAAGAAAACAGCCTTAAATGATTCAATCGAAAATAATCTAAATCGATCAATATTAAAACACGATATGATACTTTAGGCTCTCCTTGTATGTTTCCTTCTATTGGAAGCCATATTGTTTTGACGTAAAAATGTCATTAGAAAGTATGTTGTTTGATTTTTTCGAATTTAAATATTTAGTAGATATCGTAAATTATTTTAATTATTTTATTTTAAATTATTTAAATTTAAGTTTCGAGATATATACAGTGTTGTCGTGCTACAAATATAGAATTATGAATTTGACAACGTGCACGATGATACACGACCGAAAATTTCGGTTATTCGAATGTGCATCGAAATTAATGTTAACAATTATTAAGCCGGTACTACACGATGCGTCCAATGTTTGCGGCACAGTTCACGTGACAAAAAAGAAATGAACAGATATAAATTCGTTTATTTTCCGATTCCGAAATGATAAAACTATTAAATTGGCTTCCGGTATAAAAATGGAACCCTTCTTGTGCTTTCTAACCCCTTTTAAACACACATCTTATCAAGATTTGCAAATACAAAAGACCAAAATATAAATTTCAATTAGCAAAACACCGCCATCTATATCCGAATTAGAAACAGAACAAATTAATACTATCCCTCGACATTATAAATCATCCTCAGATAATGTCTTTCTCTTTATTTTGGCGGAATAAGTGTTCTTGAACCATAGGCGTGCAACTACATTTTTATAAATAGGGATTCATTCGAAATTCACTTATTATTTTAATGTCATTTAAATTAACTTTATGTGAACTAAATTCGTGGAATTGAAATTACTAAACTACAGGAAATAAAGGATTGGAAGGGGTGGTTCGATTAATGGGAAAATTTTGTTTCGAAAATATTGTGTTGTTTGGAAATGTTCATCTATACAAATATGGCTCTGAATCGTGTAAAATATCACGGAAAAGTGTCAATTCTTACCATTTATTTCAAGTAAATGTACACCCAAGTGCTGGAAAAATGATATTACACCTTTAATTAAGAAATGCACCTGGTTATTTGAAGCCAAACATCAGATATTTGACCTGTTGGTTTAAAAAGTCTGCAATGTCTTTTGGTAAAATCGTTTCGACTGTTGTGACTGTTTTGTCCAGTTCATGGTGTTGAAGAAAGTTTGAAAAAACCAAAAAATTGAAACAGAATTTATACAAGAGATTTATATTTGCCCAAAGAAACATCTGTTAAGTTAAGAAACGTGGAATCTACTTAAGTAAACTCGATATTGAGGGTCTAAAAGCTGTACTGTTTATTTAAAATTTTAAAATGTATTAGAATAAAGAAAACACAAGAATTTCCTTTTTTGAGTGACGTTGAAATTAAGTTTGTTCAAGTTCAATGTGAAACGAATTTGAGAGCTGATGATAAAAATTGTTTTCTAGGGGTGTTTGTTATATTTTAAATATCCAATTGTTGGTTACGGTTATGTGTTTCCTTTGAAGGGGTTTAAAAGGGTTTCTCAGTGGTACTAATTAAGTTAATGGCGCCTAAACAAGATTGCGTTTGGTTTTGGATAGGAGTTCAACTGTTATTTCTTTATCTGTTTGCGACGTAAATAATATTTTAAAAACTGTTTTCTGAACAATTAAATATTCTACAAACTATTAAAAACTATAATAATTACTACACAAACCAATATTTTCGACGAAATTCGAAGAATCTTGTTAAATCTGACTAGGATCTGGAAAATCTAATAAATTTTCTCTCACGCAAACCGAGTTGGGAGATGTCGTAATAATTTATGAGACTGAGGACGGTCATAATCAGGAATGGTAAAAAAGATAACAAAATCGGATTTATTTGAACGCCTTGCGAGGTTCAGATTCAGTATGCTCGACACCCTATCGGCACCAGAACTCACCGAGTTACGTCCTTAAGAACAAAATTCATTGCTTTCGGGATGTTTCCTCAATAAGACTATCGATATATAAAGGACGGGTCGCTATAGAAAGTAGTCCTTCCCCGATATTTATCTATTTATCAGCGTTTATCAGAAAGTGCTACATCGCTCTGAAGAGATTCAACAACATCGAAATCGGTCAAGATCGAAGACACAAAGTTAAACTTTGTTTTTCGACATAATGTAAATGTGTTGTCACTAAAAAGATTCAAATTAGTCACAATTGCTATTAATACATGATGGTATGAGATGTACAGGGTGGGCTATCTCTCAGGGACTATAATAAACCATAATAAATTATCTCAAATCTCTTTTCTGTCTTGAATTATCTAAAAAAATGTGTAAACGGTAATAATTCTTCTCATCAGCATTATATATCGGTTAAACAGACATTTTTTAACTAATATTCAATTGTAGAAGCAAACAAGAAAGTGCTACATCGCTCTGAAGAGATTCAACAATTTTAGAAGCAAACAAGAAAGTGCTACATCGCACTGAAGAGATTCAACAACATCGAAATCGGTCAAGATCGAAGACTCAAAGTTAAACTTTGTTTTTCGACATAATGCAAATGTGTTGTCACTAAAAAGATTCAAATTAGTCACAACTGCTATTAATACATGATGGTATGAGATGTACAGGGTGGGCTATCTCTCAGGGACTATAATAAACCATAATAAATTATCTCAAATCTCTTTTCTGTCTTGAATTATCTAAAAAAATGTGTAAACGGTAATAATTCTTCTCATTAGCATTATATATCGGCTAAACAGACATTTTTTAACTGATATTCAATTGTAGAAGCAAACAAGAAAGTGCTACATCGCTCTGAAGGGATTCAACAACATCGAAATCGGTCAAGATCGAAGACACAAAGTTAAACTTTGTTTTTCGACATAATGTAAATGTGTTGTCACTAAAAAGATTCAAATTAGTCACAATTGCTATTAATACATGATGGTATGAGATGTACAGGGTGGACTATCTCTCAGGGACTATAATAAACCATAATAAATTATCTCAAATCTCTTTTCTGTCTTGAATTATCTAAAAAAATGTGTAAACGGTAATAATTCTTCTCATCAGCATTATATATCGGTTAAACAGACATTTTTTAACTGATATTCAATTGTAGAAGCAAACAAGAAAGTGCTACATCGCTCTGAAGAGATTCAACAACATCGAAATCGGTCAAGATCGAAGACACAAAGTTAAACTTTGTTTTTCGACATAATGCAAATGTGTTGTCACTAAAAAGATTCAAATTAGTCACAATTGTTATTAATACATGATGGTATGAGATGTACAGGGTGGACTATCTCTCAGGGACTATAATAAATTATCTCAAATCTTTTTTCTGTCTTGAAATATCTTAAAAAATGTGTAAACGGTAATAATTTTTATTTAAACGCTCAAACGGAAATTAAAAATTAATTCTACATTAATTCTAAATCTTTATATTTGTTATAGATGGCGTTATTTCAATTTGAGGTTAATGTAAGAACAAATTATTGAATAAATCTTGTAACAAATCCAACAATTAACAACTAATCACGTATTTAATGCAACCCTAGGTATTCAAAATGTCGTCCATCATTTTCCTAACACGAAATCAATCGTTGACTGGCTATCATGTCTTGTCGTGGGTCTCTTATTCGACCCCGCAAATATAAATCTAAGTATGGTAGGTCTGGAGATCTGGTGGGCCAAATAAATGTTGTAAAAACATGTCACAACGAATGGCTTATTGAAAAAGCGGACTAATAATTTGTCCGCCTAGAATTCCGCACCGGATATTCACAAACCAACGACCTTGATGCCATATTATGACCATATTCTTGAGATATGAGGTTATTGGTTGAATTTGTTGTTACAAACGTCAATTTAAATATCGTAATATTTGAGCTTATTTGAATACAGCCACGACGAAGTAATATTTTGGGCGGACCACCTTAAGACATTGGCAGCCATATTTCGAGGCGGCGGTCTGCTTCGTGACGTCATTTATTCCAAGCTATTTAAAAAGATTTTCGCGCTCTTCTCTTTTTATTTCCTTCGGGCGGCAAAATCGGCTTTTCCAACCAACCCCAAGGGTCGTAATCAACGACCCCGCTTCGACATTTTCCACATAGTTTCAAAAATTGTATTTTTTTTTTTATAGCCCTTTTATTTATAATCTAGTTTCTTCCGAAAATGTATCGTCTTTCTTATTAGATTTTATAATGAGGTTAGAGTCGGATAGTGTTGAAAATGACTTTTGGAAGCGGGATTTTGATAATCAAAAGTGGGACGAAGATTTTTTAAATTCGATTCAGGAAGGTTTCTATTTTATCTCAAGATATTATAGATTTGTAGGTCACTAGAAAATGTAGTTTTTGTATAAAAGTGATGATCTACATATGTATCTATATTTTGGGACAAAAAAATATGTATTTCCTTATCAATATCTAAAAATGAATTATCGCCGACGTGATTGCGGAAAGAATGTTCCCCATCGACAAATAAAAGAATAAAATGATACAAAACCGAAGAAAGTATGACGGAAATGGGCATCAGCGAACATATAAACATATAAAAAGGACATAAAAAGGGAAAACTACTCAAATAATTTTCACTTCAACATTTTCTAGATAGATGTTGACACAAACGAGAAGGGACTTTATTATTTTTGTTAATAAAAAGGTTGCGCAAATCAAAATATCGCAACAAATTATTATCCTTTTACGCTCCTAATTGATCGTTTAAAAAAATCATCTGAATCGGATTCTTCCAAATTGCTAGTAATCAATTTTCCTTCGCAATATTTTGTTCTTTTTAAATCCCATCTTAATTTGATCCAAATTATATCCCAAATCATAAGGATATGTCATTTCGAGTAACGGCCATATTGTCGTGGTGTCCTCCGAGACAATATGGCGGCTGGTTGTGACGTCATCCCAACATAACCTTACAATCTTATTATACTAGCGGTTACGGGGAGCAACGGGTGTGATAAGTCCCTTTTAGTGTATTTAGTATCAACAAAAACAAAAAAATTGAGCAATAATGGAAATTGTTTAATAATCAGCTGCTTCTTGTTCGATTTTCACCTAAAGTAAAGTGGTTAACTCCACTTGGATCTATAAGTTAGTCCTTGTATCTTCCAGGTGTCACTGGATTATCACTTTGCAGGCTAATTATCTGGAATGTTAAAAACTGATAAGGAATCATCCAAAATAATCTATAATATTCTGAAATGTTCTAAAATCTTCCAAAATGAACTGAAAATGATCTGGATGGTTAAAAAATGATCTGGAATCTTCCATAATGATCTGAATTGATCTATCATGATTTAGCAGGTTAAAAATGATCAAGAATCTTCGAAAATAATTTGTAATAGTCAAAAATCATCCACCAAAATGATCCGAGTTGCTCTATAATGATTTAGAATGTTCAAAAATGATCTGGAATCTTCCATAATGATCTGAATTGATCTATCATGATTTGGCAGGTTAAAAATGATCAAGAATCTTCGAAAATAATTTGTAATAGTCAAAAATCATCCACCAAAATGATCCGAGTTGCTCTATAATGATTTAGAATGTTCAAAAATGATCTGGAATCTTCCATAATGATCTGAATTGATCTATCATGATTTGGCAGGTTAAAAATGATCAAGAATCTTCGAAAATAATTTGTAATAGTCAAAAATCATCCACCAAAATGATCCGAGTTGCTCTATAATGATTTAGAATGTTCAAAAATGATCTGGAATCTTCCATAATGATCTGAATTGATCTATCATGATTTGGCAGGTTAAAAATGATCAAGAATCTTCGAAAATAATTTGTAATAGTCAAAAATCATCCACCAAAATGATCCGAGTTGCTCTATAATGATTTAGAATGTTCAAAAATGATCTGGAATCTTCCATAATGATCTGAATTGATCTATCATGATTTGGCAGGTTAAAAATGATCAGGAATCTTCGAAAATAATTTGTAATAGTCAAAAATCATCCACCAAAATGATCCGAGTTGCTCTATAATGATTTAGAATGTTCAAAAATGATCTGGAATCTTCCATAATGATCTGAATTGATCTATCATGATTTGGCAGGTTAAAAATGATCAGGAATCTTCGAAAATAATTTGTAATAGTCAAAAATCATCCACCAAAATGATCCGAGTTGCTCTATAATGATTTAGAATGTTCAAAAATGATCTGGAATCTTCCATAATGATCTGAATTGATCTATCATGATTTGGCAGGTTAAAAATGATCAAGAATCTTCGAAAATAATTTGTAATAGTCAAAAATCATCCACCAAAATGATCCGAATTGCTCTATAATGATTTAGAATGTTCAAAAATGATCTGGAATCTTCCATAATGATCTGAATTGATCTATCATGATTTAGCAGGTTAAAAATGATCAAGAATCTTCGAAAATAATTTGTAATAGTCAAAAATCATCCACCAAAATGATCCGAGTTGCTCTATAATGATTTAGAATGTTCAAAAATGATCTGGAATCTTCCATAATGATCTGAATTGATCTATCATGATTTGGCAGGTTGAAAATGATCAAGAATCTTCGAAAATAATTTGTAATAGTCAAAAATCATCCACCAAAATGATCCGAGTTGCTCTATAATGATTTAGAATGTTCAAAAATGATCTGGAATCTTCCATAATGATCTGAATTGATCTATCATGATTTGGCAGGTTAAAAATGATCAGGAATCTTCGAAAATAATTTGTAATAGTCAAAAATCATCCACCAAAATGATCCGAGTTGCTCTATAATGATTTAGAATGTTCAAAAATGATCTGGAATCTTCCATAATGATCTGAATTGATCTATCATGATTTGGCAGGTTAAAAATGATCAGGAATCTTCGAAAATAATTTGTAATAGTCAAAAATCATCCACCAAAATGATCCGAGTTGCTCTATAATGATTTAGAATGTTCAAAAATGATCTGGAATCTTCCATAATGATCTGAATTGATCTATCATGATTTGGCACGATAAAAAATGATCAGGAATCTTCGAAAATAATTTGTAATAGTAAAAAATCATCCACCAAAATGATCCGAGTTGCTCTATAATGATTTAGAATGTTCAAAAATGATCTGGAATCTTCCATAATGATCTGAATTGATCTATCATGATTTAGCAGGTTAAAAATGATCAAGAATCTTCGAAAATAATTTGTAATAGTCAAAAATCATCCACCAAAATGATCCGAGTTGCTCTATAATGATTTAGAATGTTCAAAAATGATCTGGAATCTTCCATAATGATCTGAATTGATCTATCATGATTTAGCAGGTTAAAAATGATCAAGAATCTTCGAAAATAATTTGTAATAGTCAAAAATCATCCACCAAAATGATCCGAATTGCTCTATAATGATTTAGAATGTTCAAAAATGATCTGGAATCTTCCAATATAGTCTGAAATGTTCATCAACGGTATGAAATGCTTCATCATGATCTGGAATGTTAAAAACTGATAAGGAATCATCCAAAATAATTTATAATATTCAGAAATGTTCCAAAATGAACTCAAATGGATCTGGATAGATCAAAAACGATCTAGAATCTTCCAATTTGATCTGAAATACTTCATAATGATCTGGACTATTTGAAAATGATCTAAAATAGTATGGAAAATTCGAAAATGATCTGGATGGTTGAAAAATGATCTAGAATCTTCCATAATGATTTGAATTGATCTATCATGATTTGGCAGGTTAAAAATGATCAGGAATCTTCGAAAATAATTTGTAATAGTCAAAAATCATCCACCAAAATGATCCGAGTTGCTCTATAATGATTTAGAATGTTCAAAAATGATCCGGAATCTTCCAAAATGGTCTGAAATGTTCAACAACGATATGAAATGCTTCATAATGATCTGGAATGTGTAAAAATGATCTAAAATCTTTCAAAATTATTTGGAAAGTTCAATAATGATCTGGATGGTTCGAAAATGATCCGAAATCTTTCCTAATGATCTGTAATGCTCTATAATGATTTAGAATGTTCAAAAATGATCTGGAATCTCCCAAAAATGATCTGAAATGTGATTTATGTCCTAATCAAGCAAAAACAAGCCTTTTCTAGAAGCAGTTTCTACTCACTCATAACTTCGTTTTTAATTAAACTGAGAATGAATTTTCTCTATTCGAGTCAGTAGATTGAGTCATATTATCGAAAACCTCCACAGTTTCTAATTCTCTCTACAATTAGAGATAGATCTCGATACCAAAGTTTAAATAGTAGATATCGTTTCTGCAATATTCAAATCCGATAACATTTAAGTCTATGATAAAGTCAGGAAATGAGACAAATTGTAGCTGGAGCTCAAAAAATAGAGACGTTAGCAATAATCAAACTAAATATTTAAAAATAATTGTATGCTTGATATATTACAGTTGCAAACTTGCAAATTCACTAAAAGGAAGAATAATTTATCCATGGTTTCATAGTATCTATAATAAACAGCGTATTTTGAATATCTATTAACTAAAATGATACCCAAACACAAAGCGTAACCTTCTAAACAAAACAAAAAAGCGAAAGTGTGTTTTCGACTTTTGTAACTAAATATAAGCTGTGAAAACCACGATCGCGCTATATAAAATATGATTTTCATCCATACGGATACAGTCCATATAATAATTTCGAGAATCAAATAAAAATAATCATATATCAAGGATATTAGCATAAAACTTCGTTCTATGCAAATCCGCGAACGATGCGGAAGGAGACGCCATCTTGCGATGACTTATGGCAACTACGGTTGCCGCCGACGGAAAAACTTTTGCGGGGAATATTCCTTTGATATGAAATATGTAAGATTTTTTTGTTCGTTCAACAGACAGCGGTCTAGTAAATAAATAAAAATGAAACGAGGAGGAAACAAGAATAAGAAAAAAAAAACAATTACCAATTCAATATTTATCAGTTGGCAATACTGCTTTATTTGACGGTTGACGCTTTAGTTTGACATAACCTATATAATCGGTTTTCGGAGCGTCATCGAACAGAACGTACTGAAGAAAATGTAGTCACCGTACAAGAAAACATTGAAGAAGATCCAAATTAATCGATCAATTGGAGTTTTGTCCTTCAATTTTATGGAAAATTTTCCATTTCAAGATTCAGCTTGTGTATGTTTTGAAGCCAAACGACTATGGAATACGTCTCCAATAAGATCATACTTTAATATTGAATTTCCATTCAAAATATTGTTCTCTAATATTCTCCATATTCGATTGAATGAGGTACACTTGAATTAATTAGTTTCTAAGAACAATTGCCACATTTAAGCAAATGGGAATCCACGCTGGACTCACAGAGAATGACTGTTTGGTCTCAGAAGTACCTGGCCCAATGAATAAAACTATTCATTACTCTTTTTATATTAAGAATCGTCAAGCTCATTGGAAGATCTTTGATCACCAAACCATTTTTTCAAGTCTGGGAACAGAAGGGGCTAAATCTGGTGAATATTAGTTTCCTCTTAGCCAAATGCAGTGGATTTAATTTTATTTCTTCGCTCAAAGTTGTAATAAGTTCACAAAATCCTCGCCGTTAATAGTTTCTCCTTTTTTAGGAGAATTATCCCAAACGCAATCTAAAAAAACCGACACCATGAACATGCCTGCAGATGGAACGGTTTTTGCTTTCTTTGGAGCCGGTTCTCCCTCCTTGCAAATCGATGGACTCACGTTCCATCCATGGCTATGAAACGGAGCTAAAAAGCAACTAACGCTATCTCTAGGTCAGGCCAGGTACTTCTGGGACCATCGTAGATCGGGCCAGCCAAATTCGTTAATGAATCAAGAGTAATTCAATAGCTAATTGATGAATTGATTTGGTACATTTCGCTTTAGTAGACGACTTTTAGCTCCGTCAAGTCGAAAAATTGCCAAAATTAGGTGCTAATTAGGTGCCAACTTCAAAAATTATAAATACTACAATAAAAAAGGCAAAATATATTTAAAAAAATAGTATTCCTTTAGTTTTAATATGGTTTACTTTATTTATCTGTGAGTTATGATGTGTATGATAGATCTGTCATGGTTGTCACAAATGTCAATGTCACAAATGTCACTGTCACAAAAGTCACTGTCACAAATGTCAATTATGATTGATTGGAATAAGATAATAGAGGTTAATTGATTTAGGTCAAGAAAATATTGATTATTTGACAAAGAGTTCAAGAAATAAATATCAAATGTCGTTTTTTTTGTTTTTTAGGTGAGATTTAGTTATGTAACATAAAACAGTTTAGTAATATCACTTACGTAGTGCATTTGTCATAAAAATAATGTTTTTTAGAGCGACACATCTGTTTATTTCAATTTGAAAATCATCTTATAAATATGATTTCGATATTTGGCTTTTGTATAACTTTTAGAATGTGTTTTGCATGAATTATAAACGACACTTTCTGAAAATATGTAAACAAATAGTATTCCTTTAGTTTTAATATGGTTTACTTTATTTATCTGTGGGTTATGATGTCTATGATAGATCTGTCATGGTTGTCACAAATGTCAATGTCACAAATGTCACTGTCACAAAAGTCACTGTCACAAATGTCACTGTCACAAATGTCAATTATGATTGATTGGAATAAGATAATAGAGGTTAATTGATTTAGGTCAAGAAAATATTGATTATTTGACAAAGAGTTCAAGAAATAAATATCAAATATCGTTTTTTTTGTTTTTTAGGTGAGATTTAGTTATGTAACATAAAACAGTTTAGTAATATCACTTACGTAGTGCATTTGTCATAAAAATAATGTTTTTTAGAGCGACACATCTGTTTATTTCAATTTGAAAATCATCTTATAAATATGATTTCGATATTTGGCTTTTGTATAACTTTTAGAATGTGTTTTGCATGAATTATAAACGACACTTTCTGAAAATATGTAAACAAATAGTATTCCTTTAGTTTTAATATGGTTTACTTTATTTATCTGTGGGTTATGATGTCTATGATAGATCTGTCATGGTTGTCACAAATGTCAATGTCACAAATGTCACTGTCACAAAAGTCACTGTCACAAATGTCACTGTCACAAATGTCAATTATGATTGATTGGAATAAGATAATAGAGGTTAATTGATTTAGGTCAAGAAAATATTGATTATTTGACAAAGAGTTCAAGAAATAAATATCAAATGTCGTTTTTTTTGTTTTTTAGGTGAGATTTAGTTATGTAACATAAAACAGTTTAGTAATATCACTTACGTAGTGCATTTGTCATAAAAATAATGTTTTTTAGAGCGACACATCTGTTTATTTCAATTTGAAAATCATCTTATAAATATGATTTCGATATTTGGCTTTTGTATAACTTTTAGAATGTGTTTTGCATGAATTATAAACGACACTTTCTGAAAATATGTAAACAAATAGTATTCCTTTAGTTTTAATATGGTTTACTTTATTTATCTGTGGGTTATGATGTCTATGATAGATCTGTCATGGTTGTCACAAATGTCAATGTCACAAATGTCACTGTCACAAAAGTCACTGTCACAAATGTCACTGTCACAAATGTCAATTATGATTGATTGGAATAAGATAATAGAGGTTAATTGATTTAGGTCAAGAAAATATTGATTATTTGACAAAGAGTTCAAGAAATAAATATCAAATGTCGTTTTTTTTGTTTTTTAGGTGAGATTTAGTTATGTAACATAAAACAGTTTAGTAATATCACTTACGTAGTGCATTTGTCATAAAAATAATGTTTTTTAGAGCGACACATCTGTTTATTTCAATTTGAAAATCATCTTATAAATATGATTTCGATATTTGGCTTTTGTATAACTTTTAGAATATGTTTTGCATGAATTATAAACGACACTTTTTGAAAATATGTAAACAAATAGTATTTCTTTAGTTTTAATATGGTTTACTTTATTTATTTGTGGGTTATGATGTCTATGATAGATCTGTCATGGTTGTCACAAATGTCAATGTCACAAATGTCACTGTCACAAAAGTCACTGTCACAAATGTCAATTATTATTGATTGGAATAAGATAATAGAGGTTAATTAATTTAGGTCGAGAAAATATTGATTATTTGACAAAGAGTTCAAGAAATAAATATCAAATGTCATTTTTTTTTGTTTTTTAGGTGAGATTTAGTTATGTAACATAAAACAGTTTAGTAATATCACTTACGTAGTGCATTTGTCATAAAAATAATGTTTTTTAGAGCGACACATCTGTTTATTTCAATTTGAAAATCATCTTATAAATATGATTTCGATATTTGGCTTTTGTATAACTTTTAGAATGTGTTTTGCATGAATTATAAACGACACTTTTTGAAAATATGTAAACAAATAGTATTTCTTTAGTTTTAATATGGTTTACTTTATTTATTTGTGGGTTATGATGTCTATGATAGATCTGTCATGGTTGTCACAAATGTCAATGTCACAAATGTCAATTATGATTGATTGGAATAAGATAATAGAGGTTAATTAATTTAGGTCAAGAAATATTGATTATTTGACAAAGAGTTCAAGAAATAAATATTAAATGTCGTTTTTTTTTGTTTTTTAGGTGAGATTTAGTTATGTAACATAAAACAGTTCAGTAATATCACTAACGTAGTGCATTTGTCATAAAAATAATGTTTTTTAGAGCGACACATTTCAATTAATTTGAAAATCATCTTATAAAACGACATTTTTCGTTTAGTTCAGTGAAAAAAGAATAAAAGGACGTTTTGAATTCACACTATTGACTGGAAGTGATGGAAAATCAAATATTTATTACATAACCTCAATAGCAACAGTTGATAACAGTGTGGATGCGATACCAGACACAGTACAATCAGTTCCACATCATAAAGAAATATTAAAAACACCTGCTAATACTAAAGTGAAGAATAGCTTATTGAAGAGGTATCAAAAAAGACGAATTTGGCAATGAAGATGGCAATTTACAATTTGGTGATAAATTTTTAGAAAAAATAAATTTGGAACAGACATCAACAACATAAATTTTTAAAATGCTGAATATTCAAGTGCTATTTAAGTACTTTAACGGAAAAAAAACAAACAAAACATTGCAAAACATTCAACTTTATGGGTGATAAAAGCCATAGAGCTGCAATACGTCCAGGGGATTGATTATTTTTTATCTTCGAAAACTGTTAGAGAATGAGGTGTTAATTATCGGAAGATAGTCGAGAAATATCCTTTCTACAGTGGTTGTAGTTCTAAAAACCATCATACCTGATGTACTAAGTTCTAGAAGTAATTTTTTATTGCTAAAACTGACATTAAATGAGGTGCTTACTCAATAATCAGGAGACGGTCGAGAAATATCGTTTCTACAATGGTTGGAGATCTGGAAACCATCATACCTGATGTAATAAGTCCTAGTAGGATAAAACAATTATACTAGAACTTAGGACAGCAGTTATAGTAGATTTAACGCCTCCAAACACCTAATGTTCCTGCTTAGTTGATATCTGATTAAGTATCGATTTCAATTTTAGAGTTATATCACGGAAATTAACTCTGTTATTGATAATTCGGGAACCTTCTTGGCATTTTCTAAACGCAATTTCCCGATTTTGCGTTTCCGGCGATGGATACTTTATTTAAAAAATGAAATACGGTAAATCGAATCCTCATTTTATAGGAATCAAACGCGTACCAAACTCATCTACGTGACATCGGCAAAATAAACAATTCGGCAGAGATATTTATTAGCGCTTAACAGATTTGAGGGATAATACAGGTCCCGAATGTTCCATATTCATAAGTTTGTTAGCAAATACATGGAAACCCATACAATAGCAATTTATGTTTGGAAATTTCAATTAATTTTCGATCCCGATCATGGCTCCCTGATGCAGCATACGCGCAATCAACTAAAACAGTTTTATTTAATTCGGTTTAACGATTTCGTTACTAAAATATCGACAATAACGAAACAATTGCACGTAATAATAATGATATATGAATAAATTTTTTCGATCTTCTTCCAAATATAACCTGACATTAATAAACTATAAATTATGAACAATACAGCCTCACCCCGATCTTGTTCAGCATCATAATTGATGATGGGTAACAAAGAAATATCTTTTAAATCTTTTAAAGTATCCAGAATATTCAAATAACCAACCACACCACAAGAAAAATGATGAAATAAGGGAGATACGTGACATCCAGGATGTCCTGACCGCCAGGACGACCATCTACAAGATGATACGAAAGCTGGTCTTCATCATCCAGGACTAAATCCCAACTTACGATAAAGAAAAATAAGATTATCAACCAAATACCAAACAAATTACATTGCCTCGTCGATCGTTGGCGTTCTTCGGGTTTCCTGTAACCTCGAGAGTTCGTTCATCGTCCAGATGTCCGACGACCACTCACTTTCACCATTATGTCATATCAAAATTAATTCCAAGCCGATGACCACCGATATAAACACTCCCCACTAAGATTCCTCCGCAGAGGAGAATATTTCCTGTATCAGGACCTCATATCACACTAAAAACAATGAAATGATTGTCTCTCTTAAGTTAACGTCTTCAGTGTAGCTCTTGAAAACATAGAAAGATTAAAAACTCTAGTTTACAAATTATAAACGTTACAAATCATACAGTGTGGTAAGACTGAACGAAAATAATTTATTATTAACATATTTTAATACTGAAATGTATGTTAAAGTATTGATGAGTTTTTAATCTATTTTTTTCATATTGAGATGTTAGTCCTATGTAAACAGAATCACAACTATGATTCATTTCGATAATAATAATCGATACACGTTAATGTTTATTTACAAAGTCTTTTCAGTTCATAAAACTCATTATCTACGATTTCGGTTCTTTATAAAAAAAATTTGTCTTCAATGTGATGTCCATTATTTCGTTTGTAAGAATTGCATCTTTGCAGGGACGACAGGATTTTATTATATACAACTTTTTCCCTTTTCCTCTACAAGTTTCGTCCATTTTAATTTGTTCTGAAGCTGAACTAGATGCCATTTCTGAGTTGAACTGCTTCAACTGTAAAATATTTCACACCAAAATGTCACTTTTTTGAGTTTTTGGAGTGTCCAGTTGTTATGGAATGGAATTTTGGTCCTCCATCCAGCCGATTCATATCTGAGTAGTACGAAGTTTAGAACTGCGCCTTTCCATACCAGTTTTCCGTGAATTTTTCCTATTATCATGTGTATTAATTCGTCATTTTTTTAAAGACAAAAATTAAGCGTTTATTAGGAAATATTTGTGTTTACAATAAGCGCGTCGGGCATCCGTATAACTCAACAAATCCGTACCCTCGACACTTGTTCATCGCTTTTTTCCGGCAAGACCAAACTTAATTTTCCGGGTGTTGAGCTGAGTCCGGCGTTAGACAAGGAACAACAATATCAGATTAGCGCCGCGGCGATATGATGCCCTTATACAGTTTACAGGAGCGGATTTAATAAGATTCAAAAGACAACGAACTCTCTGAAGTTCAGAAGTGTCTTTTTGACGTACCACATTGAGGACTAGAAAATGAATCCTTCCACAAACAGCATCCTGTATGGGTACAAGTCATGAAGCTATCAAAGTAAAAATTACTACTACTCAAACTACTCAAAATATGGGTAGCACTCATTTAAAAATTATATAAAGTTGAGGTATTAGTTCTACTGAATCTTTAAATGAAATTCGATGATTTAAACAGGAAGAAGAAACGTTTAACTTATGATAATCGATTTAAAACAAAGAGTTTTCAGTAGATATAACTTTGTTTCTTCGAATAAACAACATAACTTGAAGAAATATGGAGAAATAAAAATTTAACCGTTTTCTAGTGGCTCGAGCCGGCTCTGTTGGAAAAACGATGTCGAAATCTGTCACTAGTACCCTCTTAAAGCTTCCAATGTCCCTTTTCGACCGACGGGAACTCCACACTTGTCTCAGATTATTTCCTGTTTTTTTATTTATGAACTGATTGCATCTTTTTATTTATTTTTTTTTTAAATAACATAGATGGGCGTTGTTATCTTTGATAGATCTTCAATAACGTGGTCAATACAATTACTAGACGTAATAACTTTTCGAAATAGTATACTAACATAATAAAATAGATTTTTTTTAAATTTTCGATTCATAAAACGGTTGTACGTAATTTACACTAAAACTTCTTCACTAAACTATTCACTAACATACTAATTTATTTAAATACACCGTTTATTTCGATTTTCACCATCGCTATGCGATTAAATTGATTCCTAATTCCGTTGTATTGTTATAAACTTGGTTTATATACTATCATAATCTTCGAAATTATAGAAATCTCTAATTTTCCGCAAACAAACAAAAGAAACTTGTTTATAAAAACATAAAGTAAACAGGTCACAGAAAAACACAAAAATAAACGCCGAAAAAAATTGATTTTCTTGTTATTTATGTTATCGTCGATGTAACTGCGATTGATTTCCACTCTCCTGGTTTTGATTAACCCGTGAAAACTTGAAATTTTTTGAATAATTTTCATTTGAACGCACAAATTTAAGAAATTTATTCAGTTTCTTTAGTGCGAGAATCCTAGGTTTTTCTAGGTGCGCTAGTAGCTTCATATACGAGATTTACCTCCCCATTTTCACCACCCTCTCTATCTAGACTCATCCCAGGAACTGATTATAATAAAACTAGTCATTGTGGCCACGAATTTGTTAAGCATTCGCCAATTACACCTGATTTTCAATATTCAAAGGAAACTTTTCAACTTTTTCGGTGTTTATGATTGTAGTTTAGTCCTATGTGAGACGTATTTCATACGAACCCTACGCCTTTGGGTGAATAATTTAATTTTGGACTAATTCAAAAATCCTCTCAAGATTATCCAACCCCATCTTATCATAGGAATACTCACACGGGAACCTCCAAACTGTAATAAATCCAACTTTCCGTCAACGTACCGTCCCGTGCTAGTATTAGATATAAATTGAAATTAGAAGGATCATATTGGGCCGCAATTAATCAGTCGAGCAGGCTACTTGATCCTCTTTGTGGTTGAGAAGATTATTTCGGTGATTGTTGAGTTGAGGTTATGCAGTAGGGGCGTTGAACCACCTTTAAAGTTCACATAAAGGATTGAGATTTTTATCGTTTTAATTAAATTTATTATAAATAGATAAATGACATAATTCAACGTCCCTTACTAGCCACAGTTAACCAAACTCGAAAAAAACGTTTCGAGTTTGTAAATTTCGTAAATTTTCAACTTGTACTTTATTTTTCTTATAATAAGTTGTAATATTATAGTTGAGGATCAAGTTATAAAACTGCTACATTTAATTAGATACCCAAAAACCCCCAACATTGTATCTAAATTCCTATTTTTCTACCACAATATCGCCGTATCTCCATATTACCGATTCCTTTCACTGACTCCCGACACTTATGAATATAACATATCTATTTGGCACCCTCAAAGTGTTACATATCAATAATAATTTTCACTGTTAGTATTCTCGAACGACTTCAATAGGTTTCACCCGGTAATTTGTGGAGGATTTCGATTCATTGACGTAGCCAAATGAAAAAAAATGTATTGAATTTTAAAAACTAAATATTGACAACGTTCTGAATGTATCGGTTCAATTAATTCAATCAAAATCAAGACGAATTTTCACCTTCAGAAATCGTCGTATCTTGAAATCAACTTTGGAAACAGCTCCAGCTTGTGGCAGTCATCTCCAGATCTTTATCTTAACTGGAAGTCCATTATGACTGTTAATTGGTTTCTAATTGTAGAAATTTCAATGTCTGGTATTTCGACAACCACCTGGTGTACAATATTTTTAGAAGGTGTTTAATGGCAACCACGTGGAACGCGATACTCGTGGGAATCACCACCACGGACATTCTACTTAGAAAAACTGTTTGCACCAGCAGCCAACCATCTGCGCAACTTTCTGGATTTGTTTTGTAAATTAAAACCTGAGATTTGAGTGGTGTTGAGTGTTCGATTTCAATACAGATATTTATAAACGTTTCCTTATATAGTTTAATCGATTTTTCCTTTAGGAATTTAATTATTTACTCGAAAATTTCAATGATATATGATGATTAAACTTCTACCACAAACCGAAGTATGTAAATAACTAATTCTGATCTTTCAAGCTGTAAATAAGGGGTTTTCCAATAAGAGGTGTTATTTTGATATTCAAAGAAAATGATCGGATGTTTATTTCATTACAAGATCAGCCAAATGGCCGCCACGACTGCGCTTACAGGACCATATCCTTTTCATGAAATTTTCCGTAACCAAATTGCAAAGCGGCTGCCCTATGTCCTCGATAGCCTCACGAATTCCATCTTTGAGGTCTTGAATCGATGCTAGACTATTGGCATAGACCTTATCTTTCTTTGTTTGCCCCCAAAGGAAAAAGTCGCAAGGTGTTAAATCACAAGATCTCGGTGGCCAATTGTGATGACCTCTTCGAGAGATAACATGGTCCGATTTCGTTGCTTGTGTGGCACGTAGCGCCGTCTTGTTGAAAGTAAACGTTGTCCAAATCAATACCATCCAATTCCGGCCATAAAAAATCATTAATCATCTCTCGATAGCGTAATCCATTCACCGTAAGCCTCATTTTCGAAAAAGTAAGGTCCAATGACACCGCCAGACCAAAAACCGCACCAAACAGTGACGCGTCGAGGATGGAGAGGATTTTCAACAATAACTCTCGGGTTTTCCGAGCCCCAGATTCGACAATTTTGTTTCTTGACGTAACCACCAAGGTGGAAACGGGCCTCATCAGTTAAGATGATTTTCATGCATTTCAAGGACCCAATCAGCAAAGACACGACGTTGTCGATGATCGGCCCGCTTGAGTTCTTGTGTTAACTGAACTTTATAGGCCTTAAGACCCAAGTCTTTATGCAAAATACGGGATAATGACGTTTGTGGAATGGCTAATTCCAAAGAACGACGAGGAATGGACAAACCTGGGTTTTCTTCAACACTTTGGGCTACAGCAGCAATATTCTCAGTTGTTCTTGAGCGACGTGCACGGGTTTTAATCTTCACATCACTAACTCGTCTCAACAGCTCAAATTTTTCCACCAATTTCTGTATTGCGTCGACCCAAAAATGTTTTAGTTTTACGAACCGTCTCTGCCAAACTTTCACCATTTTTATAGTGAATTTTAATAATTTAAATGCGTCGTTGAAGCGTGTATCGTTCCATTTTCGTAAATGGCGTAGTTTCTACTTGTCAAATGTCAAAAAATGACAGCTTCAAAAGTGACATTTACCGAAATAGCGGGCTGTTGAAAATAACACCTCTTATTGGAAATCCCTTTATGAAATGCTGCATCTGGATTTACTTACAGAAGGTATGAGCAAATTAAAAGAACTTTACAAAGAATATTAGAGTCAATAGTAGATGTATAAACCTTCTGGTCTTCAAGGTTTGATGATTACCAGGATTATTGACGTAAGATCAATGCAAAAACCAGCTGAGTTTGATTCGATCCTTGCATTTGGATAAGACTATTTGATGGTTTTGATTGTGGATGTTTTTGAAATAAATGTGTTGATTCCCTTTGTGACGTTCATGTTTTCAAAATGTCGAAATAAGAAAAATCGAGCGGAAAGGCTAGAGACGGAAAACGGGAAGGTCCTTTTGAAAAGCCGCAGAAAATATGATTCGTTTCGTAGTCTAAAATCATAATTCACAATCGGAATACGCTCGCTGACTCTTTTGACCAATAATATATTCCACTATTTCGATGTTGCTATTTCGGGAAAGGAAATGGCGATATTTTTCGATCTTCTTTTTATTTTAAAGCTAAATATTTGAATCGAATCAACTACAAGTGGAAATAAATTAATAGTTTTATGGTGACGTTAAATATTTATGTCTTGTTTTTCCGTGGAAAATTGCGAAGAAAACATTTTTATTATACTGTTGTAACAGCCAATAGAATGGGAAATAAAACAATAAGTGAAGTACTGGAATCGCTTTTTGAAAATTGAAAATTATTTCTCCAGTGACAAGATGATCTAGAGTCGAATCATTAAATTATTTTTATCGAGTTTCTAGTCCAGTTTCTTTACCAAATTTCCGTATAAATCTTTTCGAATTGTTATACCGAACAAAAATAGTTTTTTTTCCTACCACATTTTGATAATATCAATTTGAATAAAATCATTTTAGAAATTTAGGATTTTTACATGCAAAAAAGTATACATTTACATTTTCCCTGCGTAAATCGGGCTCTCACCTAATGTCACTGTCATTATCAGTTGACAGTTGACAGTTTGGGTTAGTCAATTTTTGGAACATACAAATAGAAATATAGAAAGTTTTGATTAAATAAATATCAAATTACGACGTATGTGTATAAATTCCGAATATTTTGACTGCCTCTTGACAGGCCTACAACTTTATATATATATATATTTCTAAAGAACTTATAGCCTCGGGCCAGTTTTGCCAATATGACATCTCGTAATATAAGTAAGTGACTATCTATAATAGCTAATAGTATTTCCATTGCCACCTTTGATGCGGATGTGTCTAGGGAATATATGGGATGAAAGTTGATTTTATGCTTTTCAACTTTCTCGGATACGGAAAGAATTACGAGATAAGTTGTAAGAAAAAAAAAATAACAAAAAGATAAAGATTTAGTAGAACGTATCGACTATTATTATTAATTTTTCTTTTATTTGAAAGATTTTTAATACAATTTCGAAATTATATACTTCTACTATATCAATAACTTTATTTATATTTCCAAAATATAACCAATTCCTATCCTTTATTATTTCATAAATTTGTAAAATGTATCGAATAGTACAAGTTTTCTTTTTCCTTAAATTTAAGTCATACCTTCATAGAAACCAACCTAACCTAGCCCTGTATTATATTTTTATAATTAATAATTCTCTTGACATCTATGATATTTTATATGAACTAATGTATAAGTAAAAATTGTAATTACAAGTTATCTTTATATTTTAGCTATTTATGAGTAAAGGACACTGCAGTAAGAAAATTATAAAAATCTTGAAGAAATCTTTGGGAATTAACTTCCACTACTACAATAAAGATGTCGCTGTGTCAACTTTTCAGTTCTCGATTATGAAATTTAATCTCTATATTTGAAAATATGTTTGAAATTCTTTTTGATTAGTGAATATCCGATAAAATTTCAAATATTCCGTAATAAATATAGCAAACGTTTAAATTATATCGATCTGAGGAAAAATTTGTTTTTTTCTATAGATAAATAGATGTCGCCAGTAAACATTTAGATCTGTGACTCAAATGTATCTTGGTGGAGATAAAATGGAAACTGTATATTCAATGGTAATGAAAAGATAATTTTTAAATTATATAGGAATCTGTAAATTGGATAAAGTCTATAGTTTATTTTCTTATTCATAGAGTACAGATGTCAACGAGATTATAAAGTAATTGAAACAACTAACCTAACCTAACTTAACTTAGTCAAATATATAGTATTGGACATAAGAAATATGTTCAATAGGAGGTAAGAAAAGCAACAAATAAATTATGTAGGGATCTGTAAATTCCGCGATGCTCGAAAATCTTTTTTTATGGTTCTTGAATACAGATGTCACTAGAAAATATTCTGATCGACGAAATATTAGTAGATTTAAAATGGAGATCACTCATTCAATAGAACATTGAAAAGCCTCCCTACGAATAATATAAGAATCCATAAATTGGAAAACTAGTCATTTCTTTATATCAATAGAGCATAGATGTCGATAGGAAATATTCCAATTTATGTAATATATTATTGGACATAAAATGGAGATTGTATTTTCAACAGATGGTAAGAAAGGCAACATGTAAATTATGTAGGAATCTGTATATTCCACGATGCTTGTAAACCTATTTTATATTACTTAAATACAGATGTCACTAGAAAATATTTTGTTCTAAAGCCGGTAACAAAGGTAACATGTAAATTATGTAGGAATCTGTAAATTCTACGATGCTTGTGAACCAATTTTATATTACTCGAAAACAGATGTCGCTAGAAAATATTCTGTTTCAAAGCCGGTAATAAAGGTAACATAACATAAATTATGTAGGAATCTGTACATTCCATGATGCTAGAATATATTTTGTTTAGAATACATATTAGTGATCATAAAATGGAGTTTGAATGTTAAATACGAAAGACAACGTTGATATTTTTTTGGTAATAGGTCATGGATGTTGCTAGTTCTTCTTCTAATGTGTCTTCCTTTTGAGTTTGGAACATATTGACGGTTAATTTTGAAGGAAATGTATTTGTCCATGAATTTTTGGGTCTAGGGAAAACAAAACTAGACATTTTAATAAAAAATTGTCAATATATTGACTTTATATACATCATCATTATATATAATTTCTAGATTACACATTATATATGTCAACGTTTAGAACTGCATCTAGTTTACAATGAATATTATCCGTTTTATTTTGTACAAACCATTTCTAAAATATCTAAAAAACTACTTTTGATTTTCTTTTGTATAAAAATTCTACTTTTCCTTGTTACAATTTCATTAAATTATCAGGTATCTCGATTACTAGTGTGTCACTAGGCTAATTAGCATACGATTTCTAACTGGCAGTCACACAGAAAAATTGATGAGGATTGAAAAGAAATCGTGCAAAAGGAAAAGTACCAAACTCGTTATTGAAATGAAAAAAGCGACAAAAAACACTAATATAATTGAAAGTAACAATCAAATATGTGATTTGTCTATTTTGTCCATTAGAATGTGTAAATATATACGAGGTATGGTGAAAAATACATTGAATTAATTTTTATAACAGCAGTTTGTTAGTTATTGCATCTCTTAGTATTAGTACATGAGTGACGAAGCATTGGTGTCAAAAAAATGTTTTCAACGAGTATAATACTATATTGTTCCTACGACCCCGTTTATATCAAATTATTATTAACAATATTATTAACAATTCAGATCACTTGCTGCAAATGGCTCATAGTTGGATCAGAAATTTTTGATTTACCTCGGATTTTCCTATTATCTATGATCGATTGGCTTGGTGCACAAAATGGGTGAACTGGAGCTTTTAAATAGAGAAATTTCACTACAGTTAACAAGATAAGAGGTCGTGGAGTTACATGTTTTGTTTTATATTCGGACACGACTACGTTGAGTCATTTTGAAGACAATCAAATAAATTTGTGGTATTCGTTTCCATAGATTTTTCACCTAGGTTAGGTTAGGTTAGGTTACTAGATGGCCTACACTCTAGAGGTAGTTCAATATGAGGTACAAGTCACCTGGGATCATATATCTAAGAACGCATTATCAATTTTTCTGTTTTTTGTTTCTCTACAGTTGGATATTTCTCCAATTTCAATCGATTAATTGATACTGGGCGTTCTATTTTCAATGTCACTTTGTGTTTTCTGTATATTTTTGTCACTCTTTGGTTTTTAAAGAAAGAAAAATAGTAAAAAAGTCATTCTAAATCGTCATTCGTTCACCAAACATTTCGTACACAAAACAACACGCCAAAGTTGGAAAGTTTGTTTCTAACGAGTTATGTACTCTATTTTTTCTATAAAAACTACAAAGTTCTTATAAATATTGGACTTGTTTTTGCATAAAATGAGCTTGAAACTACTTTTCGTTATATGTACTTTGCAATAAATGTGCGGGGAAGCCATTATTTACCACTGTATAATCCTCCTCAAATTTTTCCATTCTTTTATTGGAATTAAAGATGCAGTTGATAAAATAAGCTTCGAAAAAATAATTTGGGAAGCTAAAAATAATGAAAAGCTGTAAAATATGCAAAAATAATTCAATTATAAAACATTCTGTATCGATAGGTATTTCAGAAATATTTTGCAATTATTTTTTTTTCATATTCAGTTTTCGTAATGTCTACTACTTTTTTTTTTAATGCTGTAGTGCACTTTTTATAACAAGTGAATAAATATTGTCAACAGAATACAAGTATTCGTTCTAAAAAAATCTCCATTTTTTCTTTAAGGGGTGGAAAAAATGAAGCATAATATCTACAGGGCGAACCAACTTATTAACGTTCATCCAGTGCTACATAAATTCGGTTAATAATATTTTTGAATATCAAAATACCTCGGTCAACTTAAATTATGGAATAATCTGGAACACCCTGTAACAAATTGCACAATAACTCTGGAACTTGGTCCAATTCGAATTTTTTTTGTCAAACTATATATTTGTTACTTCACAATCTAACAACATACAATATAAAATTCATTTTTACATAAATATAAATTCGAGAAATTATTTTTTTTAAATTAAATTAAAGCATAATTCGAAGATAGCGAAAAAATTCCAAAATAATTTTATATTTTTACATACAACTGCCACCTGTATGTTACTTTATTGCCTGAAACAGTTTTATTTCATTAAAAACATTTATTTAATACATTTTGTCGCTTTTTTTGAAGTAAATTTCACTATTTTTGGGTATTCCTACTGACCGCGCCAATTATAACTAATAAATTACTTTCCTTTCATCCCCATTTGTAATATAAGTCATTGTTTTGGAATTATTTTGGAATTTTATTTACTTACATTACATATAAATTCGCTAGCATCGTTAATAATTTTTTAAAATATTTTACAACAGGTATTAGAAGTCTTGCAATTCCACAAGACACACACCTGCCAGAAATGAAGATTTCACAAACAAAAATGGCAGTTTGTTCAATTATACACGTTTATAAATAATTTGAGAAAGTAAATCCTTACATAGATATCGTATACAGGTGATAATTTAAAGAAAGTGCAGGGGATAGTTGCACCGGGGATTCACAAATCCGTAAGCAGCTCTAGAAGCAATCCAAATGCTGCTGCACATAGAATTATATCGAAACACCCCCTTGGTTTCGTACATAGACGATATATGGTGAAACGGAAGTCAATGCAAAATATCCAAGGCGATAAAGAATCCAGAAACGATCTGCTTTGAAGACGACACACTAAATTGAGTTGAAACTGCTTAAAAATAAACTATACAAGGATGGTTAAGTCAGGTTCTCGAGTGATCTAGAACCAGTTTAAAACAACCTAATCTAACCTACTACTCCGTATTCACAGTTACAAATCTGGTCCTTCGAGCCGTATATGAACCTAAGGCTCGAAGAACCAGAAATTGAAACGCGCAGGCTTGGAAATGGTGGTTGAGTTTTACGGATTTTTAATGATTTAGACATATGCAGAACTATTTGATCTACATATAGTTTGAAATATGTTATAATAAATTGATTTCAAAAGAAAACTTTCTAGAAAGATATTGGTGAAAGAATATGGTCTAGGAATCAATAAATTGCGAAGATTCTAGTAAAAAATCGATCAAATATATACAGGTATAAGTCAAAAGAAAAGTATTTGTTGTTGAAGTTGAAGTAGTTGTCAATTTGACGTTTCTGTTTTAGAAAATGTGTACGACTAATAAAATTTAGAAAAATACTTCCTAAAATTAACCCGTTACGTGAATTTCACTAGAAATAAGCGCCTTTTCGATCATCTATAATCATTTATACTAGAACTGTAATTTTTTTGTAAAATGCGGTCAAACTTCGGGGTCGCATCTTATTAAATTTCCAATATTCCGAATTTTGCAAATAACTCTAAATCTATGCAAAATTTCGAAAAACGGAAAGAGATAAAAAATGTAGTTTAAGATATATTCTACAAAAAAGGTCTCTTGTAATTTTTCCCTAAGAGCTGTCGTTTCTTTGTAAAATGTGCTCAAACTTTGGGTTCGCGTCTTACTAAATTTTCAATATTCGAAATTTTGCAAATAACTCGACATCTGTGCAAAATTTCGAAAAACGTGAAGGGATAAAAAATGTAGTTTAAAATATTTTATACAAAAAAGGTTCCTTGTGATTTTCCTCTAAGAGCTGTCATTTTTTTGTAAAATCCGCTCAAACTTTGGGGTCGCATCTTAACTGAATTTTCAATTTTCCGAATTTTGCAAATAACTCGACATCTGTGCAAAATTTCGAAAAACGTGAAGGGATAAAAATGTAGTTTAAGATATTTTATGTAAAAAAGGTCTCTTGTGATTTTTCCCTAAGAGCTGTTATTTTTTTGTAAAATGAGCTCCAGCTTCGGGGTCGTATCTTACTAAATTTTGAATATTCTGAATTTTGCAAATAACTCGAAATCTGTGCAAAATTTCGAAAAACGTGAAGGGATAAAAAATGTAGTTTAAGACATTTTCTACAAAAAAGGTCTCATGTGATTTTTCCCTTAGAGCTGTAATTTTTTTGTAAAATCCGCTCAAACTTTGGGGTCGTATCTTAACTGAATTTTCAATTTTCCGAATTTTGCAAATAACTCGACATCTGTGCAAAATTTCGAAAAACGTGAAGGGATAAAAAATATAGTTTAATATATTTTATACAAAAAAGGTCTCTTGTGATTTTCCTGTAATAGCTGTTATTTTTTTGTAAAATGAGCTCCAGCTTCGGGGTCGCATCTTACTAAATTTTGAATATTCTGAATTTTGCAAATAACTCGAAATCTGTGCAAAATTTCGAAAAACGTGAAGGGATAAAAAATGTAGTTTAAGACATTTTCTACAAAAAAGGTCTCATGTGATTTTTCCCTTAGAGCTGTAATTTTTTTGTAAAATCCGCTCAAACTTTGGGGTCGTATCTTAACTGAATTTTCAATTTTCCGAATTTTGCAAATAACTCGACATCTGTGCAAAATTTCGAAAAACGTGAAGGGATAAAAAATGTAGTTTAATATATTTTATACAAAAAAGGTCTCTTGTGATTTTTCCCTTAGAGCTGTAGTTTTTTTGTAAAATCCGCTCAAACTTTGGGGTCGTATCTTAACTGAATTTTCAATTTTCCGAATTTTGCAAATAACTCGACATCTGTGCAAAATTTCGAAAAACGTGAAGGGATAAAAAATGTAGTTTAAGATATTTTATGCAAAAAAGGTCTCATGTGATTTTTCCCTAAGAGCTGTAATTTTTTTGTAAAATCCGCTCAAACTTTGGGGTCGTATCTTAACTGAATTTTCAATTTTCCGATTTTTGCAAATAACTCGACATCTGTGCAAAATTTCGAAAAACGTGAAGGGATAAAAAATGTAGTTTAAGACATTTTCTACAAAAAAGGTCTCTTGTGATTTTTCCCTTAGAGCTGTAGTTTTTTTGTAAAATCCGCTCAAACTTTGGGGTCGTATCTTAACTGAATTTTCAATTTTCCGAATTTTGCAAATAACTCGACATCTGTGCAAAATTTCGAAAAACGTGAAGGGATAAAAAATGTAGTTTAAGATATTTTATGCAAAAAAGGTCTCATGTGATTTTTCCCTAAGAGCTGTAATTTTTTTGTAAAATCCGCTCAAACTTTGGGGTCGTATCTTAACTGAATTTTCAATTTTCCGATTTTTGCAAATAACTCGAAATCTGTGCAAAATTTTGGAGAAAGTGGACAAACAAAAATGTAGTTTAAGATATTTTCTACAAAAAAGGTTCCTTGTGATTTTCCTGTAAGAGCTGTTATTTTTTTGTAAAATGAGCTCCAGCTTCGGGGTCGCATCTTACTAAATTTTGAATATTCCGAATTTTGCAAATAACTCGAAATCTGTGCAAAATTTCGAAAAACGTGAAGGAATAAAAAATGTAGTTTAAGACATTTTCTACAAAAAAGGTCTCATGTGATTTTTCCCTAAGAGCTGTAATTTTTTTGTAAAATAATAAATATTATTTATCTATTTCGAGATATTTATAAATTGTTTTCACCGATACACAATCTGCCATTTCAATTCGAAAAGAATACCATATATACAATTGATAGAAGAAAAAAAATTACAACCAATTAGGCCCCAGAGAATTATCTAAAACGTTAACGGCGTCGAACCTCTCCATTTCGTTGAATATCTGTTTGAGTTCGGTTAGAGCGTTGCTGCTTCTATGTCTGGCTTCCCACAGATCTAATATGCAATCTGTCGGTGATGGTTTGGTGGCGAAGAAATTGATGTACCTATCGACTTTAAGAGCGTGCGCCAGCATTCTCCAATCGTTACCGCGTGGCGTGGGCGGATCGAGGCATTGACATAATTGTTTTCTAAGCGTTTTGGATAACCTAAAGTTGAAGTCGTCGCAAGTTGAAACACCTCTATCGGTTACGATCATATTTTTAGTATCGAGTCTTTTGGCACTTTTCGCGTATTCTACGCCTTTTCTGCTGTCGTTAGATTTCGTGGTTTCGCACGTTTTTGGCACAAATTCGTTGTGGTTGAATTTACCTGAACTCGTTTTTTCGGCTAATTCTATGCCGTCGTCTTTGCAGTGGATATCAAACACTTGGATGTAGTCGAATCCTTTTTGATTGACGCGTAGCTTGAAGTTCAACAATCTGCTGAGTTCGTAGTTTTCCAGGGTGAAAGAACAGTGCAAACTGTTACTGTTAGCCTGCCATAGATGTTTGAAAGGTATTTCTTGGTAATTAGTTGAAGGTTTCGCCCCCCAACCGTCGCTAACATTATCCACGGATAAACAGAGGTTGCTTCCGCCGTCTTGGAAGGTAATCGATCTCGGTTCGTCGAGGAGATATCCGCCGAGTCGTTTCTCTTGACCAAAAACGGTCTCCATTGATGAATCGGTATCTTCTAAAACGTAAACTCTTATACTATAATCTCCAGAGGATTGGAAACAAAGTTTCGGTCCGAATACGGCTAGCTTCAGTCTTTTTATCGCAGCTCCATTAGCTGATCTACCTACTATGACGTACCTAGCCAAAGATTCCGTCACTAAATAGGCAGAGGATTTGTCTAATTGACAGAAAACGTTCGTGTTTATAGTTTCTTGACCTAAAGTTGCCGCGTTTTGCCATTGGGAGTCGCTGCAATCACTTTGTAGTATAGATATCTGCCAGTTATTTCTTGTTATCTCGGCGCAGTGAGGTACTTTTAATACGACGGCTTTGTTTAAAGAAATATTCGGTCCGCAAGATACTACAGGACTCAATTGAGTTAAGCCTTCGGCTAATTTAGGCCTGAAACAATCTTCGTTGAGTATCGATAGAAATAATTCTTGTTTTCTTGTTCTGGATAGGGCTCCTTCCGGAACTAAAAGACTAACTGACGATTCGGATAAATTCAAAAAGCCTCCCACGTTGGATAAGGTGGAACTGGTGTAGTTACCACTCGTTGTGGGGGTTACCGCATACGCTGTTGGTAGGGTAGCTATTGGTAAAGTAACTGTATCCGTCGCTACTTCGTATGTCGAATCGGCTGAAAACAAAAATATTGTCAACAATTAACAATTGTTATAATCGCAAATTACACTTACAATTATTGGTAAAACCGCTGAGTTGACTCCTCTTGCCGCTGGAGGATTCCAGAGTCGAACTGGTCGCCGGTGACATTTGGATATCGCTTCCGGAAGTTAAATGAGGTACGTCGTAATGGTGTTCTGAAACGGAACGTGTTACCGACGACGCTGGGTTCGTGTAAGGGTATTCGTAGCACGGTGGAACGGTTTGAGTAACGTCCGGTTGTAGCGTTAGTGATTTCTTATCTGGATCGGGAAAAAACTCCGGATGGTAATCTGGAAAACGAAAAAAGATCAAATCGTTTGATTCTCAATCACGATAAACTGGAGAATAAAGAAAAACAGTTGTCAGAAACGGAAAAATTTAACAATCTATCGCCTGAGAAGACTAGGATACGTTTTGTAGTAGTTTTTTCGTGTTCTAACAAATTTTTTCAACTTCGGATTCTTCTTGACGTCTCTCGAAATATTTATGTAAGTTTCTTCTTGTTGCCTTTTAACATCTTTACGTTTTAATTGTCTTTTCTTTATGTTTAGTTTCAAAAACGGCATGAGAATATAATGAGGTTCATTTTTAGAATTTCTTCCTGTTAGTTTCGCGCTTTCATCATTTTTTTTACGTTAATAAATTTATTTTTCGTTTTATTCTTGATGTCCTTTAACTTAATTGTCTTTTCTTTTTGGATTTCAGCCTCAGAAAACGGATTTATTATACATTTCTGGCGACTTTTCTTGTGGTTCAATTTCTTTTTTCGAACTTTGGGAATATTGAATACAAAGTCAGTCGTTCTTTCTGTTTGTTGTCGTACATTACGTTGTGTTTTTCTGTTATTAAATAACGTGGTTTTTTTTTATGAAATACATGAATAAAAGCTGCGCTACCTGTACAATTGGTATAAAATTATTATAGTTCAGTGATCGTATCTCCTGACGCACGAAAATTAGTTATGTCGTTGATTTTATGGATTTAGGCAGGGTGCTTTATCGATACAGTGAAAAAGTGGAGGGATAAACAGTAGTTTAAGATATTTTCTACAAAAAAGGTTTGTTGTGATTTTTCCCTAAGAGCTGTAATTTTTTTGTAAAATGAGCTCAAACTTCGGGGTCGCATCTTACTAAATTTTTAGTCTTTCGAATTTTGCGAATAACTCGAAATCTGTGCAAAATTTCGAAAAACTTGAACGAATAAAAAATGTAGTTTAAGATATTTTCTACAAAAAAGGTTCCCTGTGATTTTCCTGTAAGAGCTGTTATTTTTTTGTAAAATGAGCTCCAGCTTCGGGGTCGCATCTTACTAAATTTTGAATATTCCGAATTTTGCAAATAACTCGAAATCTGTGCAAAATTTCGAAAAACGTAAAGGGATAAAAAATGTAGTTTAAGATATTTTCTATAAAAAAGGTTTCATGTGATTTTTCCCTAAGAGTTTCATTTTTTTGTAAAATGCGCTCAAACTTCGGGGTCACATCTTACTAAATTTTTAGTTTGTCGAATTTTGCAAATAACTCGAAATCTGTGCAAAATTTTGAAAAACGTGAGAAGATAAAAAATATAGTTTCAGATATTTTCTACAAAAAAGGTCTCTTGTAATTTTTCCCTAAGAGCTGTAATTTTTTTGTAAAATGAGCTCAAACTTCGGGGTCGCATCTTACTAAATTTTCAATTTTCCGAATTTTGCAAATAACTCGAAATCTGTGCAAAATGTCGAAAAATGTGAAGAGATAAAAAATATAGTTTCAGATATTTTCTACAAAAAAGTTCTCTTGTGATTTTTCTCTAAGAGCTGTTATTTTTTTGTAAAATTAGCTCAAACTTCGGGGTCGCATCTTACTAAATTTTCAATTTTCAAAATTTTGCAAATAACTCGAAATCTATGCAAAATTTAGAAAAAAGTGAAGGGATAAAAAATATAGTTTAAAATATTTTCTATAAAAAAGGTTTCATGTGATTTTTCCCTAAGAGTTTCATTTTTTTGTAAAATGCGCTCAAACTTCGGGGTCGCATCTTACTAAATTTTGAATATTCCGAATTTTGCAAATAACTCGAAATCTGTGCAAAATTTCGAAAAACGTAAAGGGATAAAAAATGTAGTTTAAGATATTTTCTATAAAAAAGGTTTCATGTGATTTTTCCCTAAGAGTTTCATTTTTTTGTAAAATGCGCTCAAACTTCGGGGTCACATCTTACTAAATTTTTAGTTTGTCGAATTTTGCAAATAACTCGAAATCTGTGCAAAATTTTGAAAAACGTGAGGAGATAAAAAATATAGTTTCAGATATTTTCTACAAAAAAGGTCTCTTGTAATTTTTCCCTAAGAGCTGTAATTTTTTTGTAAAATGAGCTCAAACTTCGGGGTCGCATCTTACTAAATTTTCAATTTTCCGAATTTTGCAAATAACTCGAAATCTGTGCAAAATGTCGAAAAATGTGAAGAGATAAAAAATATAGTTTCAGATATTTTCTACAAAAAAGTTCTCTTGTGATTTTTCTCTAAGAGCTGTTATTTTTTTGTAAAATTAGCTCAAACTTCGGGGTCGCATCTTACTAAATTTTCAATTTTCAAAATTTTGCAAATAACTCGAAATCTATGCAAAATTTAGAAAAAAGTGAAGGGATAAAAAATATAGTTTAAAATATTTTCTACAAAAAAGGTTTCTTGTGATTTTTCCCTAAGAGCTGTCATTTTTTTGTAAAATGCGCTCAAACTTTGGGGTCGCATTTCAACTGAATTTTCAATTTTCCGAATTTTACAAATAACTCGAAATCTGTGCAAAATGTCGGAAAACGTGAGGAGATCAAAAATATAGTTTCAGATATTTTCTACAAAAAAGTTCTCTTGTGATTTTTCTCTAAGAGCTGTTATTTTTTTGTAAAATTAGCTCAAACTTCGGGGTCGCATCTTACTAAATTTTCAATTTTCCAAATTTTGCAAATAACTCGAAATCTATGCAAAATTTAGAAAAAAGTGAAGGGATAAAAAATATAGTTTAAAATATTTTCTACAAAAAAGGTTTCCTGTGATTTTTCCCTAAGAGCTGTAATTTTTTTGTAAAATGAGCTCAAACTTCGGGGTCGCATCTTACTAAATTTTCAATTTTCCGAATTTTACAAATAACTCGAAATCTGTGCAAAATTTTTGAAAAACGTGAAGAGATAAAAAATATAGTTTCAGATATTTTCTACAAAAAAGGTCTCCTGTAATTTTTCCCTAAGAGCTGTAATTTTTTTGTAAAATGAGCTCAAACTTCGGGGTCGCAACTTACTAAATTTTCAATTTTCCGAATTTTGCAAATAACTCGAAATCTGTGCAAAATGTCGAAAAACGTGAAGAGATAAAAAATATAGTTTCAGATATTTTCTACAAAAAAGGTCTCTTGTGATTTTTCTCTAAGAGCTGTTATTTTTTTGTAAAATTAGCTCAAACTTCGGGGTCGCATCTTACTAAATTTTCAATTTTCCGAATTTTGCAAATAACTCGAAATCTGTGTGAAATGTCGAAAAACGTGAAGAGATAAAAAATGTAGTTTAAGATATTTTCTACAAAAAAGGTCTCTTGTGATTTTCCTCTAGGAGCTGTCATTTTTTTGTAAAATGTGCTCAAACGTCGGAGTCTGCGGGAAATTACGTCCCCGGCTGAAGAAGAAATTGCTGTTTCTCCTCAAAAACTCAACATTTCGGGACGAAAGAAAGTGCATTTCACTCGTTAGAGTCTGTACTTTTAAACTGCACTTGCGAAAAAATTCAGACTTGTTAAATTTTTTTGGTAAACAGCACGAACGGGATTGTTTTTTGCTGATTGCATGGGTGTACTTGAAATACATGTGGCTGTGAATCTGCCACTCCCAGGAGCGAATCCTTACTTGAGGTCGTTAATTAGACGATTACCTTTAAAATGAGACCAATTATACCTTTGAACTCAGTCTGTGATAGGGAAAAAACTACTTTTACTAATGTTAGATTTTTTTGACAAGTTTCTTATAAGTTGTTGAATACCAGACATTTTCGCAAAATAATGAGAAAACTAAAACATACATTTTGTAGCTGTTGTTGATGATTTTTAATATATAATATTTTCTCTATTTTTGATAAATAAAGTTCCCACAAGAATAGCGCGTTTTTAAGGATTATCCCTGTCCCACACTTAAGTTTAGAATACTTACAACAATCAGGATTTTAAAAGAGATTTCTGGCATTTTAGAGTTTTTGTAGGTTAGGAAAAATCATATTTGAGCTTCTTCGGAGATAATTTCCAGCTCGGCATTTTTTTTATCTCTAAATTTCAAGTCATTTTTGAGTTATTCGCAAAAAATGCAAAAGATTCAGTAAAATTCGCTGTTTGTAAGAGTAATTTTGAGATTAGGAAAAAATCATCGGGAAACAACTTTGTAGGAAATTTTTTGAACTACATTTTTGATCTCTTCACTTTTTTCGAAATTCGGCACAGATTCCGAGTTATTTGCAAAATTAGAAATTTTGAAAATTTAAACAAAAATATATCGTTTAGCGGCCAAAATTTTGATGTTAACTCTTACTGTATCGATCGTAAGTCCAGAAAATCAGCGATATAAATAATTTTCGTGGGTTTTGGCTCTAATTGGGTTGGACTCACTGGATTATTAGATATAATGCCTTCTAGTGTCGAATTTTTTAAACCGCCATAACCAAAGCAATATACAGGTCACTTCTTTGGTAGATTATCTAATTTTTTTCCAGTAGAATCATGAGGAAATATTATGGAGATAAAAAAAACATGGTGGATGGAAATCTACGATGGTAGCAGCGCTCTACGTTGATCATTTATAGAAATGGAAAAGATTTTCCTAATAATCAAGCAATTTTGGAATGTTTCTGGTCATCATTTTTCAATTTTAAAGTCATTTTTTTGTTTTATATCTTGTTTCTAATATTACCTAACTATTTTTTGCTTTGGAATTCAGTCAGACACCAACTATTTCTAATCCGTTACGAGGAATTCGAACAAATACAATATATTTCAACCCAGCCATAAAATGTAGCAAATGTTATCCAAAAAAATTAAAAAAAAAAAATATGACCACGAAAATGTTCGGTCAATTAAAGGAATGCTTAAAGTTTTATAGGTTCCCTAATGAACGCACAAAATTATAAACATGTGTGTTTGATGGCAATAAAAAACGAAAAAAAAAAAAGTTATTTTTATTTTCGGAGGTTCTCAATTTGATACGTTAATTATATGTATAATGGTCGGATGAAAATATGACTGCAAGGTGGTCTATTTTCAAATTATAACCGTGGTACGGTTAATCAAATAAATAACTTCAAACTATTTACGAGGAATGAGTTCAACGGTCTCGAATTATAAATTTGATTGACAAATTTCGTTACTGACTCACACTATAAACATTCAATTAATTTAATTATGTTAAAAATTCATTTGTACTAGTTGATCTTACTGAATAATTGAAGTATTACAATTTAATTTTATCATTATTATCGAAATCATCAACGTATCCTTCAGCTATGACGTTTTGGTACAGCTACGAAGTATACAGTTTTTATGAAGTTGCCTCAACTAACTATTCTACAACATATGTGCTCTAAACCTCAATACCAGTAGAGCTGTAGGGGTATGTCCAGGCAGGACTAAATTCTGAACTGCAGCGCAGTACCAGCATCACGGTTTTTCCTGACTTAAACTCAATTAAATTGCTTCCAGGATGTTTTCAATACGAGTGTTGCTTACAGCATTGGAAGTTAGCTGATTTTGCTGATTTATATGACGTGGTGTACAAGAAAAAGGTAGATGACAAGCATTCACCTCAAACCCTTCTAAAGTCTGTCCATTGAAGGCGATCTGAATGGAACCGAATGTCGCCTACATTCTGGTTTTGTGTATTATCTCAGTTTTGGACACACTTTTAGAGCTTTTGTTTCAAGTCGTAATATGATTCAGTTTCTAAATAAGTTTTTTTACTTATTTTTATAGATTTTAAGCAGGCTTATGACACAGTTGATAGAAATATAATGTACGTTGCCTTTACTCTACCAGGAATCCCGAAAAAAAAAAATGTGGAGCTAGTCAATAAGTGATGGAAAGGATGCTGCAAAAAATGACGAATGAAGGCCGACGAAACAAAATTTGTTATAAAGAAAAGAATTGTCAGAGGAAAGTTTTTGGGGGCATAAAAACTTTGGAGAAGCCGAACTAACCAAGAAACGAAGACGTTGAAGTTGGTTGGATGCAGATTTGAAGGATATTCGAGGGGTAGAATCGAATTGGAGTGAAAAATTACAGAATCGCAACCTGTAATGAATTGTGAAATTAGTTGAAGACCGATGATGGTTCGTATTTTCTTCTTAGAAGCAGAAGGAAGTGTTGATTCATGCACCATGTCACAAAGAGATAATCCCCAAAACTGAAGTTTGTTTTGAGGCTAAAAACAATCTGGAGATTAAACTAAAGTTTAAACCATGGTTTGCAGATCACAGTTAAACAGAAATTTTTCCACCGGTTGTTACTAGCACGGAAATATAACCAAAATTATAACGTGGCACCAGTTTTTGAATACCTTCCTCATAAAATTCTGCCGCCTGATCGCCCAGGTGTTCCTTCAAGTGCAGGAACAAATGGTAGTCGCCGGACGCCAGATCAGGGCTGTAGGGAGGATGATCTAGAGTTTCCCATTGAAACGATTTGATGAGATCTTTGGTCCGATTAGACACATGTGGACGGGCATTGTCATGCAGCAAAACGATTTTGTTCGTAAACTTCACAGATCTGACGATGAATATCGATCGGTTTTACGCCTTTAGCACTAAGAAATCGTATACTTCACAATCGGCGGGACTCACGATTGTCGGAGGCATCTTAAACACTCAGTAAACAAACGCACACAATGAAGAATCAGACTGTAATGGCGTCAGTGCGTAGACAAGAGATGTCGACCTTGGAGATGCGGCGGCGGAATCGCAAAACGGTACTTAGTTAAAAAATATGGAGTGGATTTGATCGCGTCGACAATGTTGATAATTTCTTCATCATAATCTTCAAGATAATCAAATATAAAGTGTGAATCTTGAATCATTTTGCCAAAACCTTGAAAATATTGTGAAAATTTGAGAAAACTAGGTTCGGATCTTTCGTTAAAATGAAGTTTAAACTACCTCCAGCCGGTACGATCGTTTTCGTCTCACCCTTTATCTCTATATTTTGGATATTACAACATATTTCCGTTTATTCTATAAATGAAAAAGTTGTTTAAAGTTCCGTGGTTTCAATGAAATATTTTTATATAGTAATTTGAAGCCGCTCTCGAACTTCTGCAATTACAAATTGGAGAAATACAACAGACAGAAAAGTATTTCCACTTTTTCCAACAGGGAACGCGTCAATAATAGAATTTCCAGCTGAAACTCTACCTCTATTATGATGGTTATTACCATTTTAATTAATACTATAAAAATATAATATTATTGGTAATGAGAATTTCATTTCTATTACCCAATAAAAAGCAGTAGTTAATTAAAGTTACGATGTGTGTAAATTATATTTGCATCTACCCACAACAACGACTACGACGACAAAGATTTCTTACCGTTCAGTTTTATCTCTCAATCAACCGATCAGAAATGATTGCAATTATTAACGGTTAATTTATCGGCAAATAAACCGATTTTAGTATTGAATTTGATAGGGACGATTTCGTCATAGTATTTGACAAATAAACGCTATTAAACGTTACAAATAATTATACGTATAAAAGGAATTTATATCAGGAGTTACTTTGTAATGGGTAGTACGGTTTTTATAGCTCGTTTAAATGACTTATGGGAAAAGTGCAAACAAAACACGAAACTACATTTTATTTCTTTATTAATTCACGTACAATTTCGCTCAGATGGCATGCAGACACTTTCCGGGGAGGAATTGGGGTTGTAACCTAAATGTAAGCAGTGGTTTGGGGTACTAAAACTAGTCTAAATACCACGAGGAATAAGCTCATTACAACGACTGGCTTGTATATGTGCAAATTCCCACTAACCATCACTTGGAATGTTCAGAGATGGAACCACCAAAGAAAAACCGTTACTAAATAATGACCAAGCCTCGGGATAAAGAATTTACCTCAATACTAAGCTGGTAAATGGTAGACGAGTGTCTGTATCGAGTTCAATCTAGACAGGAATCAATCATAAGCAAGGAATGCTGGAATGGTTTTTGTTTACTTTATAAGTAAAGTTTGAATGTAGATTTGCATGGAAAAAATTGAAAAATCTTCGGAAATACCACCCCTACAAAATGATGAGGTGAATAGAGTTTCGTTATCAAATTTAAATAGAAAAACTCTACATTTTACAATCGGTATTTTTGTTATGTATAGAAATTTGAACACCTTATAAAAATAAACAACGATTCTTGACATCATTACAATTTTTACGGTTACAATAATAAAGTTTGGTATTAGTTAACCAAACCAAAATAAAGTTTTTGTGATATTTCAAAAACTATTTTCGTTTTTTTCGCGTCCCGTTGAAACGACGTTAAATAAAAATGCAAACTAGATATAATGGCGCGTCATTAATGTCAATAATAAACATACCACTGTAATAAATGGAAAAAATCCATCGTTCAAAGCTTCAAATATATTCTCAAGTTGACAAATATTATTCGTAATTAAAAATTTACCAATTTTGTACGTCATTTGTCATATTTTCTGTCATTATCATTCGTTTATCTATCACGTGCGTCAACCATCTTGTATTCTGTACTGTCATAGGTTCTGTGTTGTCTGTGATCTCATCTGTCATCCATCTTGTGTATACTGTTCTGTGTTATTTGTAATGACATTTACCTATCCATATTGTGCGTTGATTTAAAGTATTGTGGGTTATCTATCTTGTAGGTTGTAAATTTACTGAATGAATAATTCGACTTGGGATAACTAATATTTTTATATTGAAATCGGAAATAAACTTTTGGGATCTTAATAATGGATTGTGTACACTAAAATGACGTTTCTCTTGTATTTTAACTAAAAAGCTATCAATAAATTGGAATTATCGATAAAAAAGCTAACAATCGGCAACGTTGTAACATAATTTGTGACTATTGGTAAGTGTCTCGTGAAGCCGGTACGGTTTTTCACTCTTCTTCGACTTAATACTTATAATGGGTTTGTGCGAGACCGTCAGAATGAAAATATATTCCGCGGAAGGAATAATAAGTTGATAAGTTGTCGGGATGTACGAAAAGAGGTTCTTTAACCTCACATTATAGACAAGTTGTAGTTAACCAGTAAACAAATATTACAGCCGCACATTTTCTAGCTACTTTAATATAATACTTGGACGGATATAGACACGCATAATACAAGGTTAAAACTAATTGCTTTCATTTAAAATTCGTCCTGAAATCTGTACGAAATTATGAAATATCTTCTAGGTTATTTAATGGTGCACACTCTTGACTGGTTTTCAGTTTAAATGTACTTTTCATTGGCTAATACTTATTTTTTAAATCCTTTTTGGTTTTAATCTTGTTGTAACAATCTTTAAAATGTTAATTTTAACTGTAACTTCCTTCATCAAACCTCTATCATCAGTTAATACGTTGTTCATCGAAGAAAATACCCTCCCAACTGGTGTTGATTTCCCAAGTACCAGGTCTGGCTGTTAAATATCGAAACCGGTTACTAAAAAGGGTTTTATTATAAAAATTATTCTACATTCGAATGCATCCCTTCAATTCCTCTCGCCACACACCTTTCCATACGTTTTTCCATTGATCGAAGCAGTGCTGGATGTCTTCTTTGGTGAGGGTCCTTAGGAGCTCTTCCATCGACTCAAATCGGGTCTCTTTCAAAGTAGATCTTTAAGCAGACCCGTTGACGCAAGAGGTTTTGGTTTTTTAGCACTAACTTTCCACAGACTAAAATTTTTCTAATCGTTTCTTTATCGGCGTTTACAGCTTCGGCAATCAACCGGATGCACATTGGACGATCTGTACGCACAATTTGGTTGATTTTGGTGACTGTTTCCGGAGTTGGAACAGTCACTGGAGCGTTTACAACACTCAAAAACACCCCGTAGGACTCTTGCAACAAATTACGTTGCTCCTGAGAAGAAACACGTTCGCTACTGCCCAAATACTATAATAGTGACGTTAACGTGTTTTGGGACGTTCATAGACAAGATATTTAGATACCGAACGCGTCTAGGGCGCCCTCTAGGCGCATAAAATGCATACTCAACAATTTAGACCATATTGGGAGCCGATTTTTGTTTTGCTTGAAATAAACTTACTCAAGACTTTTTTGGTTATCAAAAAAATCAAAATTACACCAGAACGTTGTTTGAAATATCCAATTTCGAGCGAAACCGTAGACAAAGCAGATTCATTCGGTAAACTTTTAAAAAACTAGTTTTAAATAGAGCTTTCATAGTTGTTGGAATATAATTAGTTGTAATAATGTAAAGAAAACGAAGAAAAGTTATATGAATATTATCCTGAAAACTAACGTTGATAGAGTCGAATATTCGGAACAGAAAGATTTCTTCGAATTGCAGTTTTTTTTTATCTAACTGTCTATTTTAACTGAACATATCAAATTACCGGAAACATTTATAAAAGACACGTCCTACTTCAATTACAGGGTTGCCGTACTAAGTTTATACATGGATATTTACGAGGGAGGTTCCAGAAGTGGGAATTTGGTTGTTTAAAAGCAGGAACATTTGGAGTTCAGTTTATTTTCGGAGCATCTTTTTATTTAACCTGATTAAGATGATTATTTCCTCAAATATTGAGAACTTTTCGTATTTTTCGATTGTACAAATAACACGATTTATATATATCTAATAACGTATTCAACTTATTCGATTTGCTTTTTATTTCGAGGTCAATTGATCGAAATTCGATTTCTATCAATATACTATAGTACGTGACCTATTTTGTACACAAAATTCGCTATCATCGTACTTCTGAATCCAATATAATTGAAGCACGTTCAAAATCTCTATGAGATCAGAATTTGAATGAAATAAATAAACTGGGGTAACATTAAAATTATGCTTTACCTTCCTCGGGCATGATAAATCAATTTGCAATCATTTAATAATATATATATGCACCGATTGATCAGTAATTTTACTCCTTATGTGTTTGTCTGGCGGATTGAGTATCATTTATAAAAAATAATCAGTTTGAAAAAGAGTTTGGGTGTTTAAGTACCTCGAAATTCATAAGAGAATTGTATATCGAATTGACCTTTTTGTCGATGTTTCTGTGTTGACCGTAGTTTTTGGGTGACCCACCATCCTAGTTGCCTCCTTTCTATGAATTCTTATATGAGTTCCAACTTTTGAATCGTTTTATATACGCGAGTTTCTTTGTAAATACCCAAGATTCACTGCCATGTCTGAGTTAATTGCTTAGTTATTTATTTGAAAAATTCTTGTTTGCTTATGAATCCTTTGTTTAATGCGATCTCTCCTTCTGCTTTTCATTGTCCAATTCTTAATCCTGTCTTCCCGTTCCTTCTCACATAATTCCTAGGTATTGGAAACTACTAACTGGTTTTACAAGTTCATTCCCAACCCAGATTTCAATTTTTTCTTCAACATTCTTCATTTTCATAAGTTACGTTTTCTTTTTGTTCATTTTCCGGTTGTTCAAATTATCTTCTATGAAGTGATTAAGTTTCATTTAGTGATTGTCGTTGCCAAACTGATATTTGACTGGAATTTGAATTTAACCCGAAAATAACCGCCACGGATTTGCTGGTATTTGCGTACCCTATCCAGAAATCCAAAGGCATTAAATCACATGTGCGCGGAGGCCAATTCTGGTCACCAAATCGGGAAATTGCACCACCACGAGCGAACTCGTGCAAGATCTTCGGGCGATATGACATGTGGTATGAAACCATATCAAAATTAATCGCTACCAAATGAGACACAAGAAACTGTGTTATCATATCAAAACTTTAGCCATTCACCGTTACTTTTTACCATAATACACACCAGACAGTGACTCAATGTCTAATGAATAATTCGTGGATTTTCTAAGACCTAAATACGACGAAGCCATCGAAGTCAAAATGGAGCAGGTAGAAGTTACTAAGTCAGTTGGTTTTTGTAGTGATAATTCGCTAAAAATTGCCTATTGGAATGTCCAATTCTTGTGTCCTATGACTTTTCTGACACATTCTCGCGAACTGTCGTTATATTTTGTTCTGAATTATTTCTATGTACTTAACGCGTGTTTTAAATCAGAACTTTCCAATTTTTTGTTTATTCTTTCAACATTTGATGAATTAGACGCAATCGTGGTAATTGAACTTGTTATAATTACACGTTGCTCTACTCCCAAATGTCAACTTTCGTCTGTCACTTCATAATCATGTGACATAATAACTGTCAAAACATGGCGCGCATTTCAAATATTGCGTGTTATTGAAAAGTTTGTATTTGTATTTTTATAAATTATTTCATTAATTAGAAATCATCCGAACGGCTCTTCTGTATCCTGATATTTTTTATTTTATTTCACAAACTCTTCTAAATCAACATGTGTGCTTATGGGTCAAAGTAAAAACTCCCATGTGGTCTCCAAAATGTACTTTACATGTAGCATATGTTCCGGCCAAGGTATAAATGATTTAATTCCCTATCTGGGACATAAATTTCGATAATGGTTGTTAGAATTACGAGGGGGAAATTTTAATCTTCAAAAAAATTATGTATGTATGTTTTATTCTCAGAAATATTTTCAGGATAATTTCATCGACATTTCGTTTATTATTTCACGAGAATAAAAAATATTAAAACTCACCGTTAGATGCCATGTTGTATAGACTTTGATGTTGTCCTTTTTTTCTATATATTTTGATAACGAAAAACGATAGAAAACAAACCAGGAAAATGGCAACTGTGAGTCCGATGTAGAGCAGAATATCGTTTTGCGTGTTCTGGATATTAGCTAGAACAAAACAATTATTATAATCAAAAGAAATATATCGAAGAAGTTATTAAATTTTCAATTTTTTTCGTTAAATTCATTCCAATGCAATTGGTGTAGCAGCGACAACGGATTTAATATAGAGAAAACGAAATTCTTTATTATAAATATACAGGGTGTTCGGCAGATCGTTGAACATAGCAATAAAAAAAATCCAGGTCTTAAGAAAACTTTTTTTAGAATTTATTTTTGTTTTTTTAGAAATTTTGTCACTTTCGTACCTCTGACCCCCTGTAACTTTTTCATTTTTATAGCTAGGCCTAAATTTTTTTCTTTATTAGAATCTTGATGAATGGCATGGCCAATAAAAATTAATATTTGTCGCGAATTATTGCTAGAAACTTACTTGTGGACCGCCGAACTCCGAAGAAAACTTAAAAAAAAAATTTCAACTTTGCGTTGCGTTTAAAAAAAAAGTAAAGGTGACAGGAAGCTTCTGAATTTTTAAAAATATCTCTAGAGTGTAGGCTTTCTGACGGTTTTTAATTTGTTTCGGTATCTTTATCGTAGCCGGAGCTGTAATTTTTTTTTACTTAGTTGGACCATTACAACGAAATTCTACTTAATGTTTTAAAATTTTGCGAAATTTATCAATGAAAAAGTGAAAACAATGTTACTGAGCAAGTAGATTTGTTTTTTCATTTTCGCTCAACCATAATTTCTCTCTTTTACTCTCTGTGGAATGCTTCAACCATTAGTGTTTCACTCTAGCACGCTTATTATCAAATATTTTTTCTTTTTTACACACAGGGCTTTCCAAAGAAGATTTAGCATAATGGGCCGTATTATTATACTAAGCAACGCCTTCCCCAACTCGTGAATTTGTACGGGTGGTCCAATTCCTTGACCCTCGAGATCGCCAGACCTTACCCCTATCGATTTTTATCGACTGACGCTGCATGTGAAGCAATGAAATAAAAGATGATGCAGAGCTTGCATTTTCTCACAAAATTTCGTAGGGATTTGTCATCTGGTTAATGAAATCGAAATCTTTTTGAGGTATGTTAACAGGAAAAAGTGATTGGGGAACAGATCTGAAGAATACGGTAGATTCAGAACCAGTTCCAAGTTCTTTACCTTTGTTTTGTTTCGTATTAATATTATACCAAGCGCTTCCCCAAAATACTAATGTCATAACTTTGCCAGTCAACTTTTAGTCTCAAGTTTACAATTGATTAGCTTCAAACACTGCTCAGAATAATCAATAATCAATTCTTCGTTTGTTTTTGGTCGATTAAAACACGTTCCTTTCATGTATTTAGTGTCCCAGCTATTTCCATCAACTTCACTAATTTACTAATTATTTAGTGAACTTGTTTGATGTTAGTGAGCGATTTTTAGTGGCGTCCATTACGTGCATCGTCCTTGGTGCTCTTTTTTTCTTTGTTAGATCATATTTCTGAAAGACAATTTAGTTTTGCTTTCACAACCAACGTTCTTACATTGTGTAAAGAGTTTATGTCGAAGAATCCAGATTCTACAGTTATTTTTGTAGCTGCTACCGCATTCATTGCTGTCATCTTCACTTGTATTTTACTTCATTTAGATTAGAACATGCAATTGGATTAACTAACTAACTGAGTTGAGTTCTGAGAACTAAGTAACCCAGGCGTGATCCTAGAAGTGCATTGATTCAAACGCCCAGGTCCAAAATAGTTTTCGTGGAAGGTATCGAAGAATTAAAAGGTGCAGAAGATTGGCCGACGTGGAAGAATCGTGTAGGAGTTATATGATGCGTTGGGAAGCGTTGAAGGTACCAGGAAGAAGCCTGAAACGTCAAGTAAGGTTGAAAAGGCGTACTGCGTCAGCAATGATCTTCACCAGCGAATTGCAGGTAAACTATCAGCTAAGGAAGCGTAGGACATTCTGGTTGAAGGTCTAAAGGTCTTGATTTTATAGAAATGGAATTGTATGATCTGTTGTACGTCTCCAAGGTACTTCACATTTTACCTAAGTATTTTGACTCATTCAAGTCGAGTTATCTACTGATGAAAGCTAAAGAAATGAAATTGGTAGAAGATCTCTCGGCTGGTTTGATTTTGCATGATCGTACCTTCCAAATCTGTTGGATTTTTGAGTTTGTTTAGATTAAAGCATCAGATAAATCTTGATCCTTTGATCCGAAGTAAATAATTAGGAAACGAAGCGCCTCAAATTGGAGTTAGATGGAATGGAAAGCGAATGGAATGTAGAAAATGATAATTTTTGAAAATTAACCTCATTGTTATTGCTTACATTCATTTGAAATTGATTCACGTGCGAAAATAATGGACTGTGAAGTTTTTAGAACCAATTCGGTGGTAGTATATTTAGTTTTTGCGATGTTTACGAAAACAATTAAAGAAACTTAGAGAAACCGATGAAAAGTTACTTAAATATTAGTCTGAAAGGAAGGATTTTTGAGTAGTTTTATTAATAGAGATAATCGTAAACTTAGATTCAAACATATGGTAACTGAATCGAAGAAGAAGGGCGGGATGGATATATAGCCCATCAATGAAGTAGCAATTAGCGGAGTAGCTTAGACCGAAGGGAATTCCCAACAGGAAATGCCTGTCGTAGGGAAAATGCATCCAGCATTCCCTCAAATACGGGAACAAGGGTGAATTTCTATATTTCCGAAGGGAACCGGGATCTATCTACCCTGACAACTATAGATCGCTTTTTGGTGACATACTTATGAGGGAAATATTTTCTTTTGGCGCTTAATTGAATTCTGCACGTCAATCGGTGACAGGGATGCGTCACATGATCGTGATTTCATTGTTTATGTATTCAGTATCCCTTACAACCCAAATATTTTCCCGAAATAATTCGAAATTAGTACAACTATTCGGTTAAATAATACTTTTCATTAATTAAATGAGAATGTTTTTAGATTGTACCAATTATCGGTTATTGGCTGATTAAATTTGGACGACGACTGAATTTATCGGTTGTACGCGGTCATTATTTTTGGATTATCCTGTATTCATTAAGGCTAATTGGTTGTTATTAGCTTGTAGCCCAAGTGCCATAAGTTCTAATCAAAAACCGAAGAGCTTTTTAGAAGTTTTAATTGAGGGATTTATGTCTTTTAATAGCTGCCGATCTGTTATTTAGTTTTAACATTCAAGCGTATACAGGGTGTTTTCCAAATATCACACTTTCGAGGGTAATTTTTGCTTATATAAAATTGAGAGTAAAAGTTCACTAGTTCACTACCTTTTATAGATCTTCGGTATAAAGCTAATAAATTTTCCTTTTTCTTTTCTGTATTTCACACTTAGACAATGAAATCAATTGAAAGCAGTAGGATTGATCTACACTCGCTGGTAGTTCCCGTTCGGCGGCTTATTATTGAAGTAAGAGTTATTGAACAGCTGTTTAAGTGATTCCCGTTGAAATTTATGGGCTCAGATTGAGATTGTGCGGTTGTTAGAAGTCGCTAGCGGTCGAGGAGATCTTTTGTGGGAATTGGCTTTCGAATAAAATTGATTTTCATTCGGTTACAACAATTTAATATCGATTCAAATATTTTCCTAAATCAAATACTAATTTCGTGGTAATCAAACGTAATCCCTTGTTAAGAAAATTGACCTTCGGATATATCGTCGGCTTAATTTCAAAATTAGTCGGTTTTCCTCGAACTACGTGCCACCAAAGAAGTATCGATTCAGGATCCATTTTGTCTTAACACTTTCCAGCTTTATATGAGACACAAAGTTCACATCTTGTTTTAGATTGTTCAAAGCAAAATCATCATGAAAAGTTGCAGATTGCAGAGTAATCCCAAGAGATGCAACTGCATGGAAGATTTTGCCATCGTCCGATAGATGTCGTTATAACGAATTTAAGACGTTTGAGACTATTTGTTAAAAGCGACATCCCTGCAATCGCAAGTCACTGGCAAATAAACTGATTTTTGATTCATCTAAAATTATCAATTTTCACTCGAAAATTGCTAATCAAGTTTTGGGATTGAGTTATCTTCAAAACTGATGCCCAAATATACTTTAATGAAATTTATTTATAGATAACAAATTTATCTTCATTGTTTACTGAAATAAACAGCATCTAAATGCCATATTTTTGACTTGAAACCAATTTTTTACGGCCCTTTCCGCTTTCTTATGGAATATTTGAGGCACCCACCTCGAACATGTTCAAACACAAACACTGAAACCTCTTTGTAACTATTTTTTCTTGACATTGACATTGACATTGACATTGACATTGACACTGACATTGACACTGACATTGACATTGACACTGACATTGACTGTTTAGTCGTTTTTAATTACATTGTTGCAAGTTCTATCCTTTTTTTAATATGAATTTAACCTGTTATTTATTAGATTATAAGATTTTTCTGTCTGCATTATTTTTTGAGTTGCGACAAAGTAATTTAGAGTCCGTTGTGTTAAAACAAATTTATCCTCATCGGAGATGTATACACCGTTCACGGTTCGAGTTAAATTTCCAAAGTTAGGTACCGAATTTGATAATGTAAATTATTATTGTGCGAACGTAGTTTATAACCAACTAATTTAAACTTCAGTTCGAACGGAATCGCTCACAGTTAGCAGTTTGTGACAGTATCAACTTTATTTTGCGACGTTACGTTTAACTTACGGGAATTACACGTTACAAGGAAACGAACTGTTCGATGATATATTGCTTTTAAATCTCAAGTTTTGTACATGTAACATCCTGTTATTAAGAAAATTTAATAGTTCGGAGTTTGGCGTAAATACGATAGAAGCTTATGTGTAGAGATGGGATGAGGCATCACTACAAGCTTCAAAATAACTATCGTAAACCCAAAATAGCCACCAAAACCAAAAAAACACTCACATATGTTTAGTATACAGAGTTGTTAGGTCACCAAAAATAAATAAAATACACCAAACAACCCAATTTTTGATGCACATCTCGAGATACAAAAGATATCACAAACTCTTAATTTTCCGATCGATCTGGATGTTTTTCTGGATATAATATACATATATCAATCATCTTTTCAAATTGATCTTATTTATCGACCAGTAAATTCACAGGTACTGGATACAAAGGTTTCTATTCAGCTGTAACAACACCGTTTATGTAAATATAAACATAACCTCAATTTAATTTACAAGACCGCTAGGCCTGAAAACAAATGATAGACGACATGACACGTGATAAAGTTGGGAAGTAGATCGGAGAAGGATACAGTAAGAAAAAGAGGAAAAATAATAAAGTATGATTAAAGAAATCAAAATTGTATAATGTGATTCTTAGAATCGCGATATCTCAAGAATGGTAATCATTAGAAAAAAATTATGTGGATCATTTTTGTAGAGAATTTTAAGATCTACAACTTTGATTCGAAGTTTTTTTTTGATAAAATTCACCGTTTTCGAGGAAAATTCAAAAAACTCCACCTCTCCATCAATATTTGGTTTTCCGGGAATTTTTGTTATTTTAATAGTCTATATTGACCGGACTATAAGAATACAAATATAAACGAAAATATCCACTAGCAACGAAAAAACTATTTCGTTTCTGTGTCGTACTAAAAATAAATAAATATTGTGGACATTGAATCAAACAAAATATTTTTTATTATTGCTTCAAAAACTTATTTCTAAATATCAAAGAGACCGTTGTTGTGGTAAAATTTGTCGTCATAATAAAATCCGTGATAATGTTTATTTAATAGCAGTAAAGCAATTCCGTTGAAATTAGTGTACAACGTGTGAAATTCTTCTTTTTTATTTTTCCTCTCAGAATTTCAGCGACTTATTCCAAGCTAATAAATTATGGCTAAAAATAAAAATATGCTGAGATAATTTATGGACTATTAATTGTGGAAAAGTCGTCGTTACATACCGCGTCTTAAATGTGGGAAAATTCGGTTGGAATGTCTTTTGAACGGAATATATTTTCCAACATCAAATAATAATTGTTTTAAAATAATTCACTTCAATTTTTTATTATAATTTGCTATTTACTTTGATCAAACGAACCTTCATGATTTAACATACAAATAATCTATAATTTATAAGGTGTAACAAATTAAAAATGAAATTAATCAGCTACAAAGATATTTGACGAAAATCTATTAAATTTCGGGTTGAACAGTACCAAAATCATTATATTTAACTGTTTTTGACGTATTTCGCAATCAAACCGTCACAGGGTGTTCTTGAAGCTTTATCCACGACGAGGATTCGTTGAGTGGTAATATAAACTGACATCCTGTGATTCCTTCCTTCACAGTGACCTCAAAACTGCAATTGAAGAAGAATTTGAAACTCTTTGACATGCAAGATGGGCGTCAATTTGAACGGCAACCATTCTTCGTGGTTTCTTCGAATAAATTCATTTCGAAGCTGCATTTTTTCTTAATGCAAATTAATGAACTGACAATGAATTTCTGCAGGAAGTTAACACCAGGATATACTGATTATTTTCCGTGTAAATTAACTTTACAAAATGGCGTTCTTCTCTATTTAATTTTCGTATTCATATTTATATTTCGGACAAAAATTCCAGTTCGAATTTTCGATATACACCAGAAGGGAGCTGACCGACGTTGGTAAACACTATCGAATCTGCATATTTAGCGAAACCTCGCACGTTTTCCGCCATATGCAGGTATCGGGGGAGAAAATATTATACAGGGTCGCCTAAAATACTTTCAATTCCATATAATTTCACTGAATTTATCATTAATTTCGAGTAAAGTGGAATTGGGAAGTTGAATGATGGTAGTTTTGATTCCATATAACTTAATGTGCTGTATAAATGTATTTTATGATAAAAAAAAATGAAATAAATCTCTAGATAATAAAGCAGAGAGCTTAGAAGAATATGTGGAATGATGGAAACTAATGACCAGAACAAATATATTGATTGTTCGAACAATAGAAAAACTATCATCAAATTTATATTTGCAAAGTCGAAAAAAGATCGAAAAGTCATTATTTCTGTTGTTGTTTTGATAAATTCTAGCTTTTCCATTGAACTTTGGGATGCATTTAGCACAATATGTAAACCATTGCTAAATTCTTCTTCTTCATCGTACGTTAGGACTTAGTGTTTGTATCAATGGTTGCCTAGCTGCAGCTGGAATGACGAACACCAGCTTCCATAGCTGTAGGTGGTTGTCCTGGTGGTTGGGAAGTATTCTTCCTTTGCAGTCTTTGCCAACATTCTTTCTACGTGGTTTCTCCATTCCCTTCGCCGATTTATCGACCATCTCACTACATCCTGGATGTCACATATCTCCCTTATTTCGTCGTTTGCATTATCACAAGATGGTGGTTCGTTCCAGCGTTCCGTTGCCAAATTGCCAGTTAAAATTCTCCAAAAAGTTGTTTACAATCGACCATCGATCTCCCCCAATTCACAAATTGCGAATTAGTTCATAAATCAACTAATTTCTTTCGTATTATCCTTGATCTAAATCCTCAATTCCTCAACATAGTTCTGTATTATAATGTTAGCGCCACCTTGTTTGGCATAGGGTCAGATAATCCTTTAGCAACCCCTTTTTCGATACCCCTACATCATATTACGTATTCCGTATAGGTGCCGCAATTCCTTACCCCGTTCTCTGGTTAAATGACAACCACGTAACGAGCATTTAGATGAATTTCGGTCCGTAACGAAATTCTCATGGATATAGTTACTGTAAAGGAAAAAATATTAACAAACATACAGACACAGATCTATCAGAAATGTAATTTCCGTAAAACTAATTAATTTTCGAAGGAATTGGCAACACTGCATTGTATTCGTGTTCTAATTAAGATGGACGACGCGTCTATCGTGCAGTATAATAGATTGGTATGGTTTGAATTATGTTTTTTCAACTATTTGGATTTTATTTGAGTCCCACGAATAAGGCAGTTGACGTGTTAATTTTTTTATATATTTTTCGAGATTTCGAACTACGTGAATCTTCATATATGCGAAAGCAGTTAATTAGGAATTTTTTTTGTCGTGTACTTTTCGACAAGAAAATAAAAACTAAACACACGACGGCGCTTAAATGGTACGTTGAAAATTGGCGTGACTATTATCCGAGAGATTCTCCGAGATCACGAAAAGTGTTCATCAACCTCTTGCGCGTTCCTCCTTCCATCATTCCATCTCTAATGTAACTTTCAGCAACAATGGTATGTATTCTACTCGACGACGTCGTGCCGAGGATTGTGGATACTTCAATGGGTACGATTACTCTTTGTATGGGAAATTCACCGATGAGGTTACACTTTTCTACACCTGTTACCCTTTCAACGCAACGTTGCCAAACTTAACAATGGAAACTCGCTATTATTACAATGAAAATATTATTTCATTATTTCATATCGAAGATGTTTAAAATCTGAATTTTTTACCCGATACATCCACTAGTCTCCTCCCTAGTTTTTAAACAGACAAAAAATTTCCCCCGAAAACCGCTTTTGTACGAAAACATTTTTAAATACCGCGATAAATTCAGAGTTTCAACGGCAGTCTCGCGAACCGCCCTTTCATCGTTTCTACTACCCCGTTCCCTTCGATTCACCTGCCCTTTTATTTTTTTTTTCAACGGTGCATTGAAAGTAGAATAAAAAAAAAATGGAAGTGAATACCGGATCTTTGACTATGTATCATTGCACCCCTCTTTGTGTAAATGTCACATGGACTGCCCAAAAAATGTACGTATAACCAACAGCGCTTTTATGTCGTTTCCTCTATAGGAATTCAATTGATGTGGTTTAGATGTCCCCTAAGCGATGGAAACTCGATATTTTTATTTTATATCTTCAATAGAAGATAAAACAATTAATTGGAGTACAAATTATTGAAAATTAATAATCTGTACTGCCAATACAGTTGGAATTTTTAGGAACGTTTCGATAACCAAGTTATCGTCTTCAGACACTGAAGTAAAACTCAGTATTTGATTCGATTGTGACTGTCTTGTATGGGTGAGAAATATTGGGGGTTTTTAATGGTAATTTGGAGTAAGTATTAGTTTAAATTACCACCACCATCTGTCGAATTCGTAGTTCTTCATTCTTCAAACAGATAACGTGGCGTGGGTTTTTGTGACAAGCTAGAAATGACATTACCCCAGTAGATTTTATGCTAAATCGACGGATGTGAATTCGATTAGGTTTCATTTCATAATTTAAATCCATAATATTCTGTCTTGAGTTGTCTAATCTTCATGACAACTACGATCACGAGTTGGCGCGTTGTAACAAAAGTTAAAATTTGATTTCGTGCTGGCGTACGCCTATTAAAATCGAAACGAGATGTTTAAATACTGTATAAATTGTTAGCTTTCAAAAATTTTTATATTATCCTGTGAGTTTAATTTCTTTGTTGCCTCGGTTGAGCCTCGACAATCAATTTTCTTTAATAGATAGTCTTTGGTACGTAAATAACTATTTGAATTTACTATCAAGGTATGAGTTTACAACGTACGCGTTGAGTTAAAAATAAAAGCGTACGGTTTCAAAGAACTTTTCATATGTAAAGATTTTTTTTTAAAATGTGATTTATGCCATAATAAAATTCAGTTAAAAAATTATGTCGTTTTTAGGACCCGAGCTATCCGATAGTTTCACTAATATGAGTTTTATTAGACAGAAAGAATTATCGCCCTATGAAATTGTCGTTAACAAGTATCTGTTATTTTCGAAAAGTTACTTCGATATTTACAGTTAAACATTCATTCATAACATTGTTTACGTCAAATACATTTTGGTTTTCGTCATTTTTTTGTTATCTTGGATAAAACTTTCGACGTTTCATTCCAATGATTTTTATTACGATTCCGTGGATTTTATTACTAAATTGGCAACACTGCAATACGAATTGGCGATGTCTACGCAACCACAAAACGTAGACAAAAGGTGGTTGTAAATAATTCATAAACTAATATGATATAAAGGGTATTCTGAGACTTCTTGATTCAATTTTTGGAAAAGTTACATCAAACAGCAAAAAAAGTCACTGGCATCGATATTTACAGTTAAACATTCGCCGAAATAAAAGTAGTTTCTGAAAAATAACATTGTTTACGTTAATTAGTTTTTGGTTTTCGTCATTTTTTTGTTATCTTGGATAAAACTTTCGACGTTTCATTCCAATGATTTTTATTATGATTCCGCGGATTTTATTACAAAATTGGCAACACTGCAATACGAATTGGCGATGTCTATGCAACCACAAAACGTAGACAAAAGGTGGTTGTAAATAATTTATAAACTAATATGATATAAAGGGTATTCTGAGACTTCTTGATACAATTTTTGGAAAAGTTACATCAAACAGCGAAAAAAGTCACTGGCACCGATATTTACAGTTAAAAATTCTTCGAAATAAAAGTAATTTCTGAAAAATAACATTGTTTACGTCAAATACATTTTGGTTTTCGTCATTTTTTTGTTATCTTGGATAAAACTTTCGACGTTTCATTCCAATGATTTTTATTACGATTCCGCGGATTTTATTACTAAATTGGCAACAATGCAATACGAATTGGTGATGTCTACGCAACCACAAAACGTAGACAAAAGGTAGTTCCAAATAATTCATAAACTAATATGATATAAAGAGTATTCTGAGACTTCTTGATTCAATTTTTGGAAAAGTTACATCAAACAGCGAAAATAGTCACTGGCATCGATATTTACAGTTGAACATTCGTCGAAATAAAACTAATTTCTGAAGAATAACATTGTTTACGTCAAAACATTTTGGTTTTCGTCATTTTTTTTGTTATCTTGGATAAAACTTTTGACGTTTCATCCCAATGATTTTTATTACGATTCCGCGGATTTTATTACAAAATTGGCAACAATGCAATACGAATTGGTGATGTCTACGCAACCACAAAACGTAGACAAAAGGTAGTTCCAAATAATTCATAAACTAATTTGATATAAAGGGTATTCTGAGACTTCTTGATTCAATTTTTGGAAAAGTTACTTCAAACAGCGAAAATAGTCACTGGCATCGATATTTACAGTTAAACATTCATTCATAACATTGTTTACGTCAAATACATTTTGGTTTTCGTCATTTCTTTGTTATCTTGGATAAAACTTTTGACGTTTCATCCCAATGATTTTTATTACGATTCCGCGGATTTTATTACAAAATTGGCAACAATGCAATACGAATTGGTGATGTCTACGCAACCACAAAACGTAGACAAAAGGTAGTTCCAAATAATTCATAAACTAATTTGATATAAAGGGTATTCTGAGACTTCTTGATTCAATTTTTGGAAAAGTTACTTCAAACAGCGAAAATAGTCACTGGCATCGATATTTACAGTTAAACATTCATTCATAACATTGTTTACGTCAAATACATTTTGGTTTTCGTCATTTTTTTGTTATCTTGGATAAAACTTTTGACGTTTCATCCCAATGATTTTTATTACGATTCCGCGGATTTTATTACAAAATTGGCAACAATGCAATACGAATTGGTGATGTCTACGCAACCACAAAACGTAGACAAAAGGTAGTTCCAAATAATTCATAAACTAATTTGATATAAAGGGTATTCTGAGACTTCTTGATTCAATTTTTGGAAAAGTTACTTCAAACAGCGAAAATAGTCACTGGCATCGATATTTACAGTTAAACATTCATTCATAACATTGTTTACGTCAAATACATTTTGGTTTTCGTCATTTTTTTGTTATCTTGGATAAAACTTTCGACGTTTCATTCCAATGATTTTTATTACGATTCCGTGGATTTTTTTACTAAATTGGCAACACTGCAATACGAATTGGCGATGTCTACGCAACCACAAAACGTAGACACAAGGCAGTTCCAAATAATTCATAAACTAATATGATATAAAGAGTATTCTGAGACTTCTTGATTCAATTTTTGGAAAAGTTACTTCAAACAGCGAAAATAGTCACTGGCATTGATATTTACAGTTAAACATTCATTCATAACATTGTTTACGTCAAATACATTTTGGTTTTCGTCATTTTTTTGTTATCTTGGATAAAACTTTCGACGTTTCATTCCAATGATTTTTATTACGATTCCGCGGATTTTATTACAAAATTGGCAACACTGCAATACGAATTGGCGATGTCTATGCAACCACAAAACGTAGACAAAAGGTGGTTGTAAATAATTCATAAACTAATATGATATAAAGGGTATTCTGAGACTTCTTGATACAATTTTTGGAAAAGTTACATCAAACAGCGAAAATAGTCACTGGCATCGATATTTACAGTTAAAAATTCTTCGAAATAAAAGTAATTTCTGAAAAATAACATTGTTTACGTCAAATACATTTTGGTTTTCGTCATTTTTTTGTTATTTGGAATAAAACTTTTGACTTTTCATCCCAATGAATTTTATTACGATTCGGTGGATTTTATTACTAAATTGGCAACACTGTAATACGAATTGGCGATGTCTACGCAACCACAAAACGTAGACACAAGGCAGTTCTAAATAATTCATAAACTAATATGATATAAAGAGTGTTCTGAGATTTCTTGATTCAAAAAATCTATGCTTGGTTCTAACTCAAAAGTACGTTTCCATATATTTAACTGACCCTGTATGAATTTATGAATAAATAACTGATATATTAGGAATTGTATACTACGAAAGACGTGATGTAATTTCATCTCAGCTGGAAAGTTGTGTAATTAATAATAAGTTTGTCAGATGAGTTCGTGTATGTTCAATATATTACCGAGCGATATATATATATATATATATATATATATATATATATATATATATATATATATATATATATATATATATATATAAATATTAATTATGAATTCGATGTTCTAAATATGAAATGAGGTGGAAAATATCGATTTTATTTGAAATAGATTAATTAACGAGGAAGACGTAAGCGAATAGTTGTTTATATGAAGGTATCTGTAAATTCAAAACTCAACTTTCAGACGGCGGCTGTTGATTTTCCATACACGCGTTCTACCGAGTCTATTATTTACATTAAAAGATTAAAGGCAAAATGGGGGACATTTTAGATTTTATTATTTGCTTGCTTAGCAATAGTTTAAGAAATTTTTGAGCTATAGTTGAATATTTAATGTAGAGAATAACTCAGAGCACGTAATTTTTTGTCAGCTATGCAATTCAAGCATCGAACTTTCAAAGTTTGAAAAAAAAAAAAGGTAAAATGCATCTGAAAAAGCTGTGAAAATGATATACAATAGAAAATAAACACAAACTGAAACCTTATTTATCAGCTGCTGTTCATATTACAGCTTAAAAAAGATTCTGGAAGTCACAACTATACGGGGTGTCCCACGACGAGTTAAAACTATCTGTATATGGCAAAATACTTATAGTAAAGTCATGAAAATTTCTATGTTTAGGTTATCGGATACGATCTTTTTAACTAAAATATTTTCAAAGATGGCCGACTTCCGGTTCTACCGGAAGTCGACTGTAACTTCATTATTTTATATAGAACACCCTATATATTAATATATTTTTGAGATCTACGTTAAATTTTAGTATACTTTTGTCTAAAAACTTTTTTAGAAAAATGCGTACTTTTTGAGTTATTAATTTTCTTGTAAGAAATTTAACCGTTGCAGGCCCTTATAAATTATTTTTTTACGATTATACCCTTAAAGATATGAAAATGGTTTCTATACGATTACTTTCATCAAGGTCAGACGTATTTGAATCTACGTTGAAAAATTATTTATTTTATACAGGGTACGTATAAAAAGTGTTCAAATTTCTTTATTTTTTCAAATAGAACCACCCGATTTTTTCTATTTTAATATCTGGATAACGGTAAGGTTTAGGAAAGTATACATGAAGTTGCCTTATTTTTTACCCCTTGAATGCATTAAAATGGAAAAAATCGGGTGGTTCTATTTAAAAAAATAAAGAAATATGATAATTATGAAGTTAAACTTTGAACACTTTTTATACGGACCCCGTATAAAATAAAAAAATTTTCAACGTAGATTCAAATACGTCCGACCTTGCTAAGAGCAACCGAATGGAAACCATTTTCTTATTTTTAAGGGTATAATCGTAAAAAAATAATTTATAGGGGTCTACAACGGTCAAATTTTTTACAAAAAAATTAATAACTCGAAAAGTGTACATTTTTCGAAAAAAGTTTTCAAACAAAAGTATACTAAAATTTTATGTAAATTTCAAAAATGTATTAATATACAGGGTGTTCTATTTAATATAACAAAGTTTTAGTACAAAACCAAAACGTAGAAATTTTCATGATTTTACTATAAGTATTTTGCCATATACAAAGAGTTTTAACTCGTCGTGGGGTACCCTGTATACCAGGGACAGATTAATTGTACGTACATCAAACTTGTGGATAATACCCCGTTGCAAGGAACCACGAAATTGCATGCAGACGTACACGGATCGTCAGAACATCGACCAACGTATATATTTCTAGAAACTAAAACAGACATTATTAATAATAATAAAGACACAAATACTGAGAGAAAGATTGTTGGAGGAAGAAGAAGAAGAAGCAGAAAGAAAAAATGATGATCGAGTAGGTAAAATCAGCAAAGGACCCGAGTAAGCAGAGAAGAATAATAAAGAAAAAACCAATAGGCCCGAACAGTACAGATAATACCAATCAAAGTCTTTAACCATCTTTGCTTTCATCACGATGTTGTCTTCTTCTTTAAACTCCACGGGGTTTTTTTGCTACAAGCACAAGTTTTTATCGTCTATGTGCATAAACTTTAAGTAGGGTCAAATGTTATGGATAGATAGATGATGTGTTTTGATTACAAAATGCTGCAGAGGAATGTAGCGGATCCTACAACCAACCAGCATCGATTGAAGGATGCAAAGAAGTAAGGAGCAAATCAGCTACTGCCTTCATAGCTAATTAATCTCTGGAGGGGGTTTTCAAGCAACACAATCATTGATCTGGATTGTTCGGTCTGAAGATAGAGTTAGACCACCGATAAATACGATAATAATGAGAGTTAAGAAGACTATCAATCACCGTAAGTCCTTATTGATGTCTAATCGAACTTTTTAATTGAAACCTGTCTTAAAGGACATCATATTGGAACTTTAGTTTGTATTTTGGTGAATCGATGTCACACAACTAACATGTTTGATGTTTAGATAAATAGTATTCACTAGTTTATTTTTTATTCGATCTTTTTTTACCCTGTAACTAAGTGCCAGATATATTATTCTCGATATTACGAATGCACCCTATCGCATCCACCGTAGCTGTCAACTTTAAAAACTCCCCGTTAGCAAGTGTATGACAATTTACACTGTTTCAATAATTGCAGGTCAGGATAAAAAAGGGAGAGGAAAAGTGAAGTTTCCCCCTTGTTTTTCCGATGGATTCGTTGAAATATTCAACGGAAGTTGATGGAAAACTTGAAAGTTTCAAGGAAAACTTTTCCGGGATGTCGAGTTGAATCTTACTAGTTGATATGGAGTTTTCTCTTCGATCACGATATTTAATAATTATATAAAGAAAGTTGTTTTGTCGATATATTCAAGTTGAATCTTGAATCGAAATACACAAATTTTGTATTACAACTTGATAGTTTTCATTTTCCAGTATGAAAACTTCTAAAAATAAGGAAAAACGATTTGAATTGGACAAAAATTCGGTGTAGATGTAGTTTAAACAGTGTGTTTAAAAGGAATATCACCAAGGGTTCCAGAAATTCCAACTAGAAGAAGAAGACGCAAAGGAGATAGAAGAAATAACTGAAGAAACTAAAGAGAAATGGATAAATAACGAGCAAAATGGAAAAAAAAGTTGATTTCGAGAATGATATCAAACAATAATCACCAGGAGAAGTAGATTAATCTAGAAGGAAACACAAATAAAGACCAAGAAGGCAGTGCTTTGACTAGATAGAGAGGGAGGATTGAAAACCACAAAAGAAAATGGTTTAAAGATGAAACTGTGTCTTCTAGCTCGCGCACCATGATCATCCAGTACCGCTCTATGGATTTTCTTGACTATTTCTGGTGTCGTCACCTCATTTGGTCGACCACTGCGATGATTGTCCTTCTCGTAGGTCACCCAGAGTAGAATCTAGTTCATCTACTACTAGACTAGACTAGACTACCAGACAAATACTAAATAACGTGGCGTCTTCAAACTAATAACCGACTACCGCCTTTTATAGATCAGGTCAGACATTTTGAGACGTATTATATTGAAGAATCCTTTTTTCATGATCCTCGATTAACCTCAATGTGTCAACTGTCAACTTGTTACTTCTTGTGACGTATATAATTATTTCTGTTGATAAAATTAACAATGGGGTGGTAAAAATAATAGAATTTATTAGAGCGGTTGATTTTATTATTATTTTTTTTGATTTATTATCGATCCTTTAGAACGTATTAAGTTAATAGATGCATAACCTGTTATTTTCAAAGATTAAATTCGTTTTAATAAAATGAAAACTTTAATAAAATTATTAGTGATTTAATTTACATTTTAATCTACTATAATTTTTATTTAATTGTAGCTATGCATTTTCTTACTTGATTAAAGACTATTCAAGGACTATTTAAATGTATTTAAAAAGTACGCACGTAGAATCGTTAAATACTTGAATAATAATCGGTATTATCTTGAAAACCAGAGAATTTTATGTGTATAAACCGCGAAACAAGTAATAATTGAAGAAAATCGCCATCAAACAAAAAGTATATGATTATTTTCGATCAGACAGCTTCATCAAGTTTTCATTAATGATATATATTACAGCAACACGAAAAAACATAACCTCAAACTATAATATATAAATTTGCCTTACAAAGTGAGACCTGTAGGCTTTTCTGATCTTCAGCTTGGTGACACTACATCTTCTTCCACAATAAATCTTTCCGAGCTTTTTACGTTTCCATAGTTCAAAATTTTTGATACTATTCCAGCCTCTCCATTTATTATCATACTGTATTAGAGAGTATACAAATTATACAGCATTTGAACCAAATTTGACACACGCACATTGGACTGAAAAGGAAGCGGTTCCAAAGAAGGCAAAGACTATTTCGTCTGCAGGCGAATTCCATTGAGTATCTTGAAAAAGAAAAAACTATCGACGGGGAGTATTATTGCAACGTTTGGTCGAAGAAATCGAGCAAAAGAAAATGTTGTTTCATCCAGACAATGTACCAAACTCACGCATCCGTTATTGCAATGAAGATTTTCCAAAAACGAAGAGGTGATTACGGTGGTTAACGGTTGTTTTAAGAAGCTTCGAAGTTCTTTCTTGGATCTTGTCATAAGTACCACATTTACTAGACATTGATGTTTATTTCCATACCAATTTTTTGCCAAGAGTTGAAGTTGGTTGTGGATAATGGGTTTCTTTGTCTCAGACATTTCCCTATCATGAATTCGACCTCTAAAATCACTGTGCTCCAGGTTTGCCTGAAGCAACTTCTTTGTGGTATTTATCCAATCTGTTTTCAAGCATTTTTCCAAACTTGTATGTTACACCTTCAATTGGTATGTCAGTAAATTTTTCGATCCATTTTGATTCTATTTTTTTCATCAATAGATTGGTTTATTCTATATTAACTTATCAATTTTCTCTACAGTTTTTTCTTTGAGTGTTTCAGTTCTTTCTCGACATTTTTCTCGAAATTTTATTAGGAACTATTTTTGAAACTAATTTTCTAAAAGAAAAGGGACCAAAAATAAACAAAAAACATATAAAAAAGTCTAAAAAATAAAGAGTTCAAGGAAACCAATGTAAATATTTGTTTAGAATGGCGCAGTCACTTAGGATAAAGTCGTGAATTAGTGAAAGTCGTATGACGCGTTTTCAATTTCAATATCAACCGAAACCAAAAGCTGCCGTTATGTCATTACATCCGATTTTCATTTCTCCAGAAATTCCCTTTCAACCGCTAACAGTCAATTCTCTACCAACCTCAACTCGAAAATTTAATTAGCTATAACGTTGATATTAAGCCCGTTTACCCGTTAGATCCTTTACATGCCCATAAGAGCCGCAATTACTGTACAAGTGCTTCGAAAACCGTTCGATTGCCGACAAAATCGAAACGTATATATAGAGAACGGACTATAACAACACTATAAATTACCACAAAGTAATTTATCATCGTAACAACATACTTCGTAACTGTCAAATATGTCACTTGTCACCTATCATCGCTAAACTGTTAGAAACGTCGAAATTTTTTTTATAACCTCCAAAATATCATAGAAATGGTCTTGATTTCTTTTATAAAAATTTAGTAATTGATTAAATTCCTCTTTAAATGTGATTAAAAATCGATTAAATTTCTCGAATATATCATCAAGAAATAGCGATTTCGAATTAACTATCGCATATGCAGATTTTCCCTAATATATTTATTGTTTTGGGGACATCCTTTACGTTTATATGAACGAACCATCTGGGGACCACCGACCGTAATCCGATGGCAGTCAATATTAACATTTCGAGGCGTCATAACCACGCACCAAAATGTCGAAGATAATCCGAAGTTATTGCCGATGTGGTGTTTACAATTCTGGCAAAATTGGCGCGGACAAATAGGATCGTCAAATATTTAGAGGGATGAAGATGAAATTTCAGTTTTTTTTTTGTTCTGTTTTAATAAATAGAAAGTTTAATATTCCTCTAAATCCTTTAGTATATAAACTGTTATTTGTTGTAACGAAATAAATCATTTAATCTTATTGAATCGTTCAAATTTGCGGTTCCTACAAAAATACGGCGGGGCAAAGTTGAAAAATTGTCGATATATCTTTCGAATTGCTATATTCGCCCGAAGCAGTGTTTTATCAGAAAACATAGGGGAGACATATTGCTCCAAAAAAAAAAAAAATGAGCAACCACATCCGCCAAAGTTCACTACACACAAATATTCTATGAATTATTCGACTCACAAATCGATACAGTGGCGCATCTTATAAAGGAATCCACAAATAGTCATCGAATTTCATAGATTATGGTATTAAATTTTTGATTTACAATAACTGACGACTATTTCTGAAGAATTAATTATAGAAATGCAAGTCAGTGCTAGTGCAGCGGCAACAGCGGAAAGTTTCCTGGTATTAGCGAAATCTGAAGAATATCGGCAACATGTAAGGATGATAATTAACAACTAGAATATAACGAGGATTAAAACAGAAAGGAAACTGTCCAAAGAATTATAAATTAAGACGGTTTAGAAATAAAAAGTGTCACTTATAGATGATACACCTCAAATAATGAATCCAGAACACGGCAGTAGTAGTATTTTCGAAAAGGGAGAAGCTAAAGATGTTAGCACAACATTTGATGATGGCAATAAGACATATGGGTTTGAAAATATATGAAAACTTTTTCAATTGCATCGTTTAAGAGAAAATATTTGGGTACCAAAGATGGATGACCCATTCCAATGCTTGCGATTGATTTCCACGATTTTTTCGAACACTTCTGGCAAAGAAATGCTGGTGTACCAATCGGAATTGACCGTACTACGTTGCTCTAATGGAAGGGTGGTGACATGTCCAGTTATTTCATGAAAACAACAACTTTTGTTGGATTTGGCTCGTCTTGAAAGACCAACCATTGTAAGTCCATGATTTTTTTAGCACCAATCGAGCGATTGTCAAATCCAAAGCGAACAAATCTTTTTGACAGTCAAATCAAAAGTTTCCCAACATAATTTAAAATATATTTTTCCCTATCGATTCGTTTTAGGACGTTTATGTACGCGTTAAAAATAAATAAATTATGCTTTCTGTTCGAAGCAGATATAAATCGAAGGAATCGAAGAACCGCTCAAAAGAGCGCAGACTTTCCATTACGAAACTCTCAAATTAGAGAAAAATATTTCGTTGCAATAATACAAGTTTCCAGATAATATAAGTTCTTATAAAACAGTAATTTTACTACCAAAAGTTTGGTAGTTTTCGGCATAATCATCGAAGAGATTGACATGTCTGTGGACAAAACCATCTTCAAAGAGAGTTACCGCCAATGTACAGATTTGAAACTTCTTGAAATTCCGTAGGCAAAGCAATAATGGTGAATCTGCGGTTTTCTTTACCCATTCTGTCAACTCGTCGAATCTGAAACGACTTATTTGCGTCTTTGACCATGCACACCTTTAAACTTTCAACACCATCACTCAAGAAGTTTTCCCTATACACACGACTCATTCTCCGATGGATTTTTTCAGCACTTTGGCCCCCAAACCTGTAGAAAACGAATCACACGAATCACGATATGTTTACGTGGCTGTAGCACAACGCCGACTGACGCCTGAATGTCGATAATGGCGGAGTGTGTAGTGCGAGACCTTCGCACTCGCTTTTTTCAGCCTGCGTAGCGTCTGCATGGAGGTCGAACGAAAAAATATATAATATAGCGTCACTAGACCAAACTCGAAAGGTCAGGATGCTGAAAACAATTTTGATTTTTTTAATTTATTATTTGTTGACTATATTTTGATCTAATTTAAACATCCCGATTATCAACTAACGTAAATTATTTGTCTCGAAAAGGCTGAAGATGGAAATCGAATAAGAATTGGCGCAGTCGGATAGGATTGTTCGTAAAATTAGTACATAAAGTTTATTAGAAATTCTAAAATTTAATAATACCATGATGAAATTGATAATTTTAATTAGTTTCCGGATCATAAAGAGTTATTTCTATTTTAATGTTACTTACAATTCCGGTAAACCTTATGATTGCTTTTTAGATTACGATTTAATTCCGCTGAAAGCAATTTATCATAACGGATCTCCATTCTCTTTTCTATTAAATAACGTACTATATTGTTGTATGGAGGCAAACACAATTCCTAATGTCTCATAATTTGTCATAAATTTCATTTATAGGTTTACCGAGAAACTGAAATTCCACCCTAGTTAGTAAATGAAGTTAGTTTCGTCATATGGGGAAAAGAAGAAAGTCCAGAGATACTATTTCTCGTTATGTTTAATAGCTAGTGTCGGCATCGATGGTAATAATACGGGGTATAGTCAATAAATACTTTGTCGATAGAACTAAAAAATAAAATTCGTTGTTTGAAAAAGGAAAATTAGAAGAAATAAATTTATTATCTTTTCCTTTACACACACTGTAAAACCATAGACAATTATTTCGATTTATTACATAATATTTAACAGCTATAACGATATTATTATTTCTGTTTTCGTATTGAACGTGTCTACTTTCACCTTCAACAGTTAATTCATAATAATTGAAGATGCTGTTTCCTGTTCGAAACGTTTTCGACGTTGCCACCGAAATATTGAACAGCACTGATTTTCCTTGAACGGGCCACTCGAACCGTGTGTGGGGTCTTCTTAAAAAACGTTCACGTACACGATTCAAGCATGGAGTTCGAATTTTAACAACATTTTGACTCACTTTTATGGCGCCTAAAAAGACATAACTCTGCTTTGTTTTCACTTATTTGTATTCGATTTCATTCTTTTAGAATAAAATTACACAACGAAAACTTGATATTGAGAAAATTAAATTCGACGTTTCGGTTTTTAAGGGATAAGATTATTTACATTGAATATTAAACCGCCCCATACGAATTCCGCATTATAAATAAATAGATCTGAGATTCGTGAGATTCCTCGACACGCCCAGATAAATATATTCAATGTCTTCGTATAGAAAACACAACGTTTTCAAACTAAAATACACACAGTCGGTGTAACTCGGCTTTCTAGATATAAATCTCGATTTTTTCGCTATTCTATTACCATGAAGGTACTAAAAGCCTTTGTATTCAACTCGAAAGAACCTCACGTGTGAATAAGAGAGTTACCGGGGGCCGTATTTGTGGCCGTAGAGGTTAAAGGTTGAATTAGAAATACTCTACGGGGTGTATAGATGGCGTGACTATATTTGTTCGAGCGTCGAGAATTTATTTTATAAGAAAAATTTTATTAAACAAAAATCAAATGGATTCCGCCATCGTTGAGAAACAATCAGGACCGCAATAAGACGAACTCGTTCAATATTCAGCAAACATCCTTTGATCCTCGCATCGACTTGTTGCGGTGAAATAAAGGACGACATTAAATCCGTAAATCATACACTTTGGTTTGTATCTCGTCCTTCTAATATCCATAAATTAGTGAGTAAATACAGTCAGGATTAGACGCTTTAGTTTTAGAAGGAGTTTATCCTTTGAGTTACCCAACTGTATTATTTGTCTTACTCACAAACGAGAACGATTGCAAAGTCTCCTAAATATCATAGCTTTATCTATGGACAATCTTCAACTGTTTCCTTTAGTTCCTTGCACAAGGAGCTGTCCGGAGCTTCTCCGATGATATTCAGATGGTTATTCACTAGAAGATACCGTCGAGATTACTACGAACTCTTCACAAAGGATGTGTTTGACTGTTTCTTTTAGTTCCTTGCAGAAGGAGCTGTCGGGAGCTTCTCCGATGATATTCGGATGGTTATTCACTAGAAGATACCGTGGAGCTTACTACAAACTCTTCACAAAGGATGTGTTTGACTGTTTCTTTTAGTTCCTTGCAGAAGGAGCTGTCGGGAGCTTCTCCGATGATATTCGGATGGTTATTCACTAGAAGATACCGTGGAGCTCACTACAAACTCTTCACAAAGGATTTGTTTGACTGTTTCCTATAGTTCCTTGCAGAAGGAGCTGTCCGGAGCTTCTCCGATGATATTCAGATGGTTATTCACTAGAAGATACCGTCGAGATTACTACGAACTCTTCACAAAGGATGTGTTTGACTGTTTCTTTTAGTTCCTTGCAGAAGGAGCTGTCGGGAGCTTCTCCGATGATATTCAGATGGTTATTCACTAGAAGATACCGTCGAGATTACTACGAACTCTTCACAAAGGATGTGTTTGACTGTTTCTTTTAGTTCCTTGCAGAAGGAGCTGTCGGGAGCTTCTCCGATGATATTCAGATGGTTATTCACTAGAAGATACCGTCGAGATTACTACGAACTCTTCACAAAGGATGTGTTTGACTGTTTCTTTTAGTTCCTTGCAGAAGGAGCTGTCGGGAGCTTCTCCGATGATATTCAGATGGTTATTCACTAGAAGATACCGTCGAGATTACTACGAACTCTTCACAAAGGATGTGTTTGACTGTTTCTTTTAGTTCCTTGCAGAAGGAGCTGTCGGGAGCTTCTCCGATGATATTCAGATGGTTATTCACTAGAAGATACCGTCGAGATTACTACGAACTCTTCACAAAGGATGTGTTTGACTGTTTCTTTTAGTTCCTTGCAGAAGGAGCTGTCGGGAGCTTCTCCGATGATATTCAGATGGTTATTCACTAGAAGATACCGTCGAGATTACTACGAACTCTTCACAAAGGATGTGTTTGACTGTTTCCTTTAGTTCCTTGCAGAAGGAGCTGTCGGAAGTTTCTCCGATGATATTCAGATGGTTATTCACTAGAAGATACCGTCGAGATTACTACGAACTCTTCACAAAGGATGTGTTTGACTGTTTCCTTTAGTTCCTTGCAGAAGGAGCTGTCGGAAGTTTCTCTAATGATATTCAGATGGTTATTCACTAGAAGATACCGTCGAGATTACTACGAACTCTTCACAAAGGATGTGTTTGACTGTTTCTTTTAGTTCCTTGCAGAAGGAGCTGTCCGGAGCTTCTCCGATGATATTCAGATGGTTATTCACTAGAAGATACCGTCGAGATTACTACGAACTCTTCACAAAGGATGTGTTTGACTGTTTCTTTTAGTTCCTTGCAGAAGGAGCTGTCGGGAGCTTCTCCGATGATATTCAGATGGTTATTCACTAGAAGATACCGTCGAGATTACTACGAACTCTTCACAAAGGATGTGTTTGACTGTTTCTTTTAGTTCCTTGCAGAAGGAGCTGTCGGGAGCTTCTCCGATGATATTCAGATGGTTATTCACTAGAAGATACCGTCGAGATTACTACGAACTCTTCACAAAGGATGTGTTTGACTGTTTCTTTTAGTTCCTTGCAGAAGGAGCTGTCGGGAGCTTCTCCGATGATATTCAGATGGTTATTCACTAGAAGATACCGTCGAGATTACTACGAACTCTTCACAAAGGATGTGTTTGACTGTTTCTTTTAGTTCCTTGCAGAAGGAGCTGTCGGGAGCTTCTCCGATGATATTCAGATGGTTATTCACTAGAAGATACCGTCGAGATTACTACGAACTCTTCACAAAGGATGTGTTTGACTGTTTCTTTTAGTTCCTTGCAGAAGGAGCTGTCGGGAGCTTCTCCGATGATATTCAGATGGTTATTCACTAGAAGATACCGTCGAGATTACTACGAACTCTTCACAAAGGATGTGTTTGACTGTTTCTTTTAGTTCCTTGCAGAAGGAGCTGTCGGGAGCTTCTCCGATGATATTCAGATGGTTATTCACTAGAAGATACCGTCGAGATTACTACGAACTCTTCACAAAGGATGTGTTTGACTGTTTCTTTTAGTTCCTTGCAGAAGGAGCTGTCGGGAGCTTCTCCGATGATATTCAGATGGTTATTCACTAGAAGATACCGTCGAGATTACTACGAACTCTTCACAAAGGATGTGTTTGACTGTTTCCTTTAGTTCCTTGCAGAAGGAGCTGTCGGAAGTTTCTCCGATGATATTCAGATGGTTATTCACTAGAAGATACCGTCGAGATTACTACGAACTCTTCACAAAGGATGTGTTTGACTGTTTCCTTTAGTTCCTTGCAGAAGGAGCTGTCGGAAGTTTCTCTAATGATATTCAGATGGTTATTCACTAGAAGATACCGTCGAGATTACTACGAACTCTTCACAAAGGATGTGTTTGACTGTTTCTTTTAGTTCCTTGCAGAAGGAGCTGTCCGGAGCTTCTCCGATGATATTCAGATGGTTATTCACTAGAAGATACCGTCGAGATTACTACGAACTCTTCACAAAGGATGTGTTTGACTGTTTCTTTTAGTTCCTTGCAGAAGGAGCTGTCGGGAGCTTCTCCGATGATATTCAGATGGTTATTCACTAGAAGATACCGTCGAGATTACTACGAACTCTTCACAAAGGATGTGTTTGACTGTTTCTTTTAGTTCCTTGCAGAAGGAGCTGTCCGGAGCTTCTCCGATGATATTCAGATGGTTATTCACTAGAAGATACCGTCCAGCTCACTACTAACTCTTCACAAAGGATGTGTTTGACTGTTTCCTTTAGTTCCTTGCAGAAGGAGCTGTCGGAAGTTTCTCCGATGATATTCAGATGGTTATTCACTAGAAGATACCGTCGAGCTTACTACAAACTCTTCACAAAGGATGTGTTTGACTGTTTCCTTTAGTTCCTTGCAGAAGGAGCTGTCCGGAGCTTCTCCGATGATATTCAGATGGTTATTCACTAGAAGATACCGTCGAGATTACTACGAACTCTTCACAAAGGATGTGTTTGACTGTTTCCTTTAGTTCCTTGCAGAAGGAGCTGTCGGGAGCTTCTCCGATGATATTCAGATGGTTATTCACTAGAAGATACCGTCGAGCTTACTACGAACTCTTCACAAAGGATGTGTTTGACTGTTTCTTTTAGTTCCTTGCAGAAGGAGCTGTCGGGAGCTTCTCCGATGATATTCAGATGGTTATTCACTAGAAGATACCGTCGAGATTACTACGAACTCTTCACAAAGGATGTGTTTGACTGTTTCTTTTAGTTCCTTGCAGAAGGAGCTGTCGGGAGCTTCTCCGATGATATTCAGATGGTTATTCACTAGAAGATACCGTGGAGCTCACTACAAACTCTTCACAAAGGATTTGTTTGACTGTTTCCTATAGTTCCTTGCAGAAGGAGCTGTCGGGAGCTTCTCCGATGATATTCGGATGGTTATTCACTAGAAGATACCGTGGAGCTCACTACAAACTCTTCACAAAGGATTTGTTTGACTGTTTCCTCTAGTTCCTTGCAGAAGGAGCTGTCGGGAGCTTCTCCGATGATATTCGGATGGTTATTCACTAGAAGATACCGTCGAGCTTACTACAAACTCTTCACAAAGGATTTGTTTGACTGTTTTCTCTAGTTCCTTGCAGAAAGAGCTGTCGGGAGCTTCTCCGATGATATTCAGATGGTTATAGGCCTTAAGACCCAAGTCTTTATGCAAAATACGGTGTAATGACGTTTGTGGAATGACTAATTCCAAAGAACGACGAGGAATGGACAAACCTGGGTTTTCTTCAACACTTTGGGCTACAGCAGCAATATTCTCGGTTGTTCTTGAGCGACGTGCACGGGTTTTATTCTTCACATCACTAACTTGTCCCAACAGCTCAAATTTTTCCACCAATTTCTGTATTGCGGTTCGAGAAGGTGCTTCACGTCGACCCAAAAATGTTTTAGTTTTACGAACCGTCTCTGTCAAACTTTCACCATTTTTATAGTGAATTTTGATAATTTCAATGCGTTGTTGAAGCGTGTACCGTACGATTTTCATTAATGGCGTAGTTTCTACTTGTCAAATGTCAAAAAATGACAGCTTCAAAAGTGACATTTACCGAAATAGCGGGCTGTTCAAAATAACACCTCTTGTTGGAAAACCCTTATAAAAAAACTATGATGAAAATGTTTTTCAAATATATTTCTACTCATACAAAGAGTTTTACTTTCAAAATCTATCAGGTTTACAGTCCTCGCATCCTACATTTATCATGTCCTTTCTTTTTTCAAACTTTATTTGTACGTGTTCGATTTTTTTTTCGACCTTTTACACTGTCAAACCATATAGATTACCCGGTTATATTTTTTGTAGACTTTCTTGAAAGAGACAAATCGATATAGACGTTTCGTTCGAGTGGAAGGCACCATTAATAGATTTTAGTGACTTCGTTTGGGATACTTTGTGTGATATTTAATCGTCACTAAAGGCGCGAAATTTATATAATTCAAAGTTATATCGAATCAGATTTTTATGGTTTAGTTCGATTCAACAAATTCGTTTTGATTAGTACAGGCAAATTAGGCGATTTTGAGTTAAAACCTTAAATTAAATTTGGCGTTTTTGATTTTCTATATTCTGGAAAGTTGTGGGATACTGAATGAATCTATCGACACTTAACAAAATTTCGTGCACGGGTTTTCGAAATTTTGGGACTTGAAACTCAAAAATATTTTGAATCGCGTATAACTCGAAAATTATGAGGAATTAAAAAAAACTGCTGGAACAAAAATGTAGAGTACAAAATTCTTTACAAAAAAGTATCCTAGGTATTTGTGCCTAACCTCAAAATTTTCACCTTAAAATGGGTTTATATATTCGAAAATATTTTGAATCGCCAATAACTCGAAAACTACGAGGAATTCGAATAAAAGTGCTGGAGCTAAAATGTAGAGTACAAAATTCTCTACAGATTGTTCTTGAAGCATTTTTTCTAACCTCAAAATTTTCACCGTAAAATGGGTTCATACACTCAAAAACATTTTGAAGGGCGGAAACTCGAAAACTATGAGGATTTCCAACACAAACCGCCGAGACAAAAAATGTGGAGCTTAGCATTCTGTACAAAAAAGGTTTCAATTTAACCTAACCTCAAAATTTCCATTATAAAATGGGCTAGAGCTCTCAAAAATATTTTTAATTGCGAATAACTCGAAAAATACGAGGAATTCGAATAAAAGTGCTGGAGCTAAAATGTAGAGTACAAAATTCTCTACAGATTGGTCTTGTAGCATTTTTCCTAACCTCAAAATTTTCACCATAAAATGGGTTCATACACTCAAAAACATTTTGAAGGGCGGAAACTCGAAAACTATGAGGATTTCCAACACAAACCGCCGAGACAAAAAATGTGGAGCTTAGCATTCTGTACAAAAAAGGTTTCAATTTAACCTAACCTCAAAATTTCCATTATAAAATGGGCTAGAGCTCTCAAAAATATTTTTAATTGCGAATAACTCGAAAAATACGAGGAATTCGAATAAAAGTGCTGGAGCTAAAATGTGGAGTACAAAATTCGCTACAGATTGGTCTTGAAGCATTTTTTCTAACCTCAAAATTTCCATTATAAAATGGGCTAGAGCTCTCAAAAATATTTTGAATCGCCAATAACTCGAAAACTACTAAGAATTCGAAAATAAGTGATGGAACAAAAAATGTACAGCACAAAATTCTCTACATCTTGATCTTGAAGCATTTTTTCCTAACCTCAAAATTTCCATTATAAAATGGGCTAGAGCGATCAAAAATATTTTGAATCACGAATAATTCGAAAATTATGAGGAATTGAAAAAAACTGCTGGAACAAAAATGCAGAGTACAAAATTCTCTACAGATTGGTCTTGTAGCATTTTTCCTAACCTCAAAATTTTCACCATAAAATGGGTTCATACACTCAAAAACATTTTGAAGGGCGGAAACTCGAAAACTATGAGGATTTCCAACACAAACCGCCGAGACAAAAAATGTGGAGCTTAGCATTCTGTACAAAAAAGGTTTCAATTTAACCTAACCTCAAAATTTCCATTATAAAATGGGCTAGAGCTCTCAAAAATATTTTTAATTGCGAATAACTCGAAAAATACGAGGAATTCGAATAAAAGTGCTGGAGCTAAAATGTAGAGTACAAAATTCGCTACAGATTGGTCTTGAAGCATTTTTTCTAACCTCAAAATTTTTACCGTAAAATGGGTTTATACATTCAAAAATATTTTGAATCGCCAATAACTCGAAAACTACTAAGAATTCGAAAATAAGTGATGGAACAAAAAATGTACAGCACAAAATTTTCTACATCTTGATCTTGAAGCATTTTTTCCTAACCTCAAAATTTCCATTATAAAATGGGCTAGAGCTCTCAAAAATATTTTTAATTGCGAATAACTCGAAAAATACGAGGAATTCGAATAAAAGTGCTGGAGCTAAAATGTAGAGTACAAAATTCGCTACAGATTGGTCTTGAAGCATTTTTTCTAACCTCAAAATTTTTACCGTAAAATGGGTTTATACATTCAAAAATATTTTGAATCGCCAATAACTCGAAAACTACTAAGAATTCGAAAATAAGTGATGGAACAAAAAATGTACAGCACAAAATTTTCTACATCTTGATCTTGAAGCATTTTTTCCTAACCTCAAAATTTCCATTATAAAATGGGCTAGAGCTCTCAAAAATATTTTTAATTGCGAATAACTCGAAAAATACGAGGAATTCGAATAAAAGTGCTGGAGCTAAAATGTAGAGTACAAAATTCGCTACAGATTGGTCTTGAAGCATTTTTTCTAACCTCAAAATTTTTACCGTAAAATGGGTTTATACATTCAAAAATATTTTGAATCGCCAATAACTCGAAAACTACTAAGAATTCGAAAATAAGTGATGGAACAAAAAATGTACAGCACAAAATTTTCTACATCTTGATCTTGAAGCATTTTTTCCTAACCTCAAAATTTCCATTATAAAATGGGCTAGAGCGATCAAAAATATTTTGAATCGCGAATAACTCGAAAAATACGAGGAATTCGAATAAAAGTGCTGGAGCTAAAATGTAGAATAGAAAATTCTCTACAGAAGATTCAAATTTTGACGAAACACTTCGAGGGAAAACCTCAAAAATGTGTTTACAAAAAATAATAACAAGTCGTGTCCTTTATATAATCAGTATAATGATGAATGATAATCCCAGATTAAGAAATATATCGAATTTATTTTTAATAATTTAAAATTAAAATGATTTTCATTCATAAAGAGTCTCGACAAAAAAATATATTACTCACGCTGACACAAACGTTTTAAATTTTTGAAATGACTCGAACAGATGTTCAAATCCTTCTAATCATAGTTTCTCTATTAATTTATTGTGAGTTTTTCCAATTTATAGTTTAAACCAGAACCGGTTTAGCTAATAACGTCGGTACAACAAAAATAGATAATAATTCGCTTCAGAAGAAAGTAGAAAATGTGTAAGTCAAAATCAAAAAATACTCGATCTAATTAAAATACAATTGATAGAGCGAATGAAAATATTAATTAATAGACAGGCGTTTTAAAGTATTTCCAAAAAAACTGGAAAAAAAACGAAATATTTTTTCTTAAAGTCCAAATATTTTTACATTCTGAAACTGATATCGTAGAAACAAGGTAACTAGCGTTTCCTAGTCCTTTCCATCGTCTGTTGTCTGACGTAGGTTTCCCAAAATCAGTTTTACTGTAGCTCCGATGTTTTCATCGGTAACAGCGCCCATACACTTGAATCCCAGAGAGGCACTCATCCCTGAATTGTTTCGTACGAATTTTACATTATCTGTGACCAAAAAAAGGATAAAGATGCGTTCCTCAACAGCATCTGAGGCTATAAGTGCATTAAAAAGTGAGGTTATACATTCCCTCCTGTTCACTACGCTACTCAACCAACCAGTCCACCATCCAGTACTTTATGAGGCAAAAATCAAAGAGTTTGAATACTCGAATGCATTTATGTGTTATATCCTTTATCTTGGTTTAAAAAACACAAAGAAAAAAGGATCCACGGGATTTTTTTGTACTGGGAACTGTAAATAAAATTGTTTTACCAGTGTAGGTCACGCGTCTAATGGTGGTTTATATAAATCAACAAACAAGACGTACTAAAATGATTTGTTACTTCCAATGAAATTATAATTATTTATATTTTCAGACAGATTTTTTCCTAACGTAAAAAATCTTTGAGTTTGTCCCTGTATCTAATCTCTAAGCCTCGGAATATCATCAAATAAATTACGTGTATTTAAAAAGTAATAAATAAAAACGTTGGGCTTCTTTTTTCGTTCTTCTTAAAGGTGAAATTTCGTGATGAAACGATCGAAAGTAAAATATTTCTAATTCCTAATTCTTAATTAAAAGTCACAGCAAGATATTTAAACGCCGCCGACATCGAAGCTTGTATCACTTAGCATACGAGGGAAATTGGATTATTAACATTTTTAATTTGTTCTAGAAACTATTTACAAAAGCGCGGCAAGGTAATTAAACAATATATACAGGTGACGCGGAAATTGTAAACTGATAAAAATGTCTTCGCCAATACGACAAACAATCTCAGCGGTTCACAGAAAAATGAAAATACGAATATTAAATAGACTTCAATTGGTGCCAAAAACACGACTAGCGTGATGAATTTTGATTCAGGATGATCGAGCAGTGAGATGTAGATAAGTTGTAACCTTCAATTTTCTATTGAGTGGGAGTTATGATATGAGGTTGTCATTCATCCATTTAATGAAGATTGGTGACAATTTCGGCGTAGTTATTTCAGTCCTGAATGGTGCGAATTGAAGATAAAACTAGTCCAATCGCGTATGTCGTTCAACCATGAATGTTGCCTGCCACCGGGTCCACGTTTTCCTTCGATTTTTCCTTCTATCACTAATTTCAATACATCGTACTCGTTGATACGATATATGTGGTCCAGATAAACGGTTTTTTTTGTTTCTTCCTTTCCAATACATCTAAAAACTTCATCGTTAGGTATATATTCAACCTCGTCATCACCTATTACTTGGTTAATCGTTGGTTCTTGGTTCCAATGAAGATTTCTAATAAACTCGATGTTTTGTTTGTCTTAACCTTTAGTCTGTGGTAATTAACTCGATCGAAGGCTTTCTCGTAGTCTATGAAATAGGAATAATCTAATTGTTAAGCGAAATAATGCTTCATAGATCCAAAAACAAGGATTAATATTCATTTTGTACTTTGGTCTTCAACATCCCTGGATTGGTACCTAATTTATAGTGTCTGATGGCTTTTAGCGTATTTTTTGAATGTTTAAATATAAGAAAACATAAGAAATATTTAAAATTCGTTTTGCCCCCGTATAAAATACAGAAATACCAACCTACGCTTTCGATTATGCATTATTATTCAGAGTACCGTTATTGAGATTATTTTTTTGATGGACAAATTTTTTTTATATAAACATAACGCATTTGATGTGGGTTGTAAAAAAAATAAAAATATTTTCTCATCATTTTTATTAATAGTATAAACATGCGCCACTGAAATAATCATTATCATGTAAACAATTGATGATTTTAGGTTAACAAAATCTTCTCTCTTACTTAATACACAATTTGGTTTTATGTAACTGCACGAATTGCAGGATCTTGACTGAAACTAAGATTATACAACTTTACAGATGAAAAATTCTATGGGGAAAATATATATATAAAAAGATCAAAGAGAAAAAAGAAATACCGAAATTAACACTGATATAGAATCATCCCTTTCAAAGAAAGAAGTAGAAACAGCAATAAAATCAGCTGAAGATGATACCGAAGATGATCCTGAAGATGATCCTGACCACCTACCTGCAGATGCGTTGAAGCTAATCGAGGAACAAAATCTAGATAAGATAACCTTCTTGTTCGATAAAATCTATGCAACAGAATCAATACCAATGAGATTACTTCAACCAAAACCATAATGTGAAGAACAACCTTATGAGCAACATGTTAAAGGTCTTTCTCGAAGTTATCCACCATAAGATTTATAAAAAAACTTGAGGAATATGGATTTGGTTATAGTTTTAGCACCAGAGGTGCTTTGTTTGCCTTCAACGTCTTGTTTCAGCGATGTCTTGATGTCAACAAAGTCTGTTTTATCGATTATAATAAGGCGTTTGATAAAGTGAAACAAAACAAGCTTGGAGCCTCAACGTATATTGCGAGCAAATACTACAACCTTTGAAGTCAATGGGATGAATGAGATAAAAATGCAGTAACTACGTTCAAATAAATGCCATTTATATTTTTCGTTGCTCCTATGGAATATATATGTTAAATTGGCGCAGTCTCAAGGATTTAATCTTTGATTGTCTATCAAAATTGAAAAAGTTGTCATTTGGAAGATCTTTTTTGATAAATTCACCTCGTTACTGAAATATATTTCTGAAATTGGCGCAGTCAATGGGATAAATAATGATAAAAATGCAGTAACTACGTTCAAATAAATGCCATCTATACTTTTCGCTGCTGCTATGGAATATATATGTTAAATTGGCGCAGTCTCAAGGATTTAATTTTTGATTGTCTATCAAAATTGAAAAAGTTGTCATTTGGCAGATCTTTTTTGATAAATTCACCCCGTTACTGAAATATATTTCTAAAACTGGCGCAGTCAATGGGATAAATAATGATAAAAATGCAGTACCTACGTTCAAATAAATGCCATCTATATTTTTCGCTGCTCCTATGGAATATATATGTTAAATTGGCGCAGTCTCAAGGATTTAATCTTTGATTATCTATCAAAATTGAAAAAGTTGTCATTTGGCAGATCTTTTTTGATAAATTCACCTCGTTACTGAAATATATTTCTGAAATTGGCGCAGTCAATGGGATAAATAATGATAAAAATGCAGTAACTACGTTCAAATAAATGCCATTTATACTTTTCGCTGCTGCTATGGAATATATATGTTAAATTGGCGCAGTCTCAATGATTTAATTTTTGATTGTCTATCAAAATTGAAAAAGTTGTCATTTGGCAGATCTTTTTTGATAAATTCACCCCGTTACTGAAATATATTTCTGAAATTGGCGCAGTCAATGGGATAAATAATGATAAAAATGCAGTAACTACGTTCAAATAAATGCCATCTATATTTTTCGTTGCTCCTATGGAATATATATGTTAAATTGGCGCAGTCTCAAGGATTTAATCTTTGATTGTCTATCAAAATTGAAAAAGTTGTCATTTGGCAGATCTTTTTTGATAAATTCACCTCGTTACTGAAATATATTTCTGAAATTGGCGCAGTCAATGGGATAAATAATGATAAAAATGCAGTAACTACGTTCAAATAAATGCCATCTATATTTTTCGCTGCTCCTATGGAATATATATGTTAAATTGGCGCAGTCTCAAGGATTTAATTTTTGATTGTCTATCAAAATTGAAAAAGTTGTCATTTGGCAGATCTTTTTTGATAAATTCACCCCGTTACTGAAATATATTTCTTAAACTGGCGCAGTCAATGGGATAAATAATGATAAAAATGCAGTAACTACGTTCAAATAAATGCCATCTATATTTTTCGTTGCTCCTATGGAATATATATGTTAAATTGGCGCAGTCTCAAGGATTTAATCTTTGATTGTCTATCAAAATTGAAAAAGTTGTCATTTGGAAGATCTTTTTTGATAAATTCACCCCGTTACTGAAATATATTTCTTAAACTGGCGCAGTCAATGGGATAAATAATGATAAAAATGCAGTAACTACGTTCAAATAAATGCCATCTATATTTTTCGTTGCTCCTATGGAATATATATGTTAAATTGGCGCAGTCTCAAGGATTTAATCTTTGATTGTCTATCAAAATTGAAAAAGTTGTCATTTGGAAGATCTTTTTTGATAAATTCACCTCGTTACTGAAATATATTTCTGAAATTGGCGCAGTCAATGGGATAAATAATGATAAAAATGCAGTAACTACGTTCAAATAAATGCCATCTATATTTTTCGCTGCTCCTATGGAATATATATGTTAAATTGGCGCAGTCTCAAGGATTTAATCTTTGATTGTCTATCAAAATTGAAAAAGTTGTCATTTGGAAGATCTTTTTTGATAAATTCACCTCGTTACTGAAATATATTTCTGAAATTGGCGCAGTCAATGGGATAAATAATGATAAAAATGCAGTAACTACGTTCAAATAAATGCCATCTATATTTTTCGCTGCTCCTATGGAATATATATGTTAAATTGGCGCAGTCTCAAGGATTTAATTTTTGATTGTCTATCAAAATTGAAAAAGTTGTCATTTGGCAGATCTTTTTTGATAAATTCACCTCGTTACTGAAATATATTTCTGAAATTGGCGCAGTCAATGGGATAAATAATGATAAAAATGCAGTAACTACGTTCAAATAAATGCCATTTATACTTTTCGCTGCTGCTATGGAATATATATGTTAAATTGGCGCAGTCTCAAGGATTTAATTTTTGATTGTCTATCAAAATTGAAAAAGTTGTCATTTGGCAGATCTTTTTTGATAAATTCACCCCGTTACTGAAATATATTTCTAAAACTGGCGCAGTCAATGGGATAAATAATGATAAAAATGCAGTAACTACGTTCAAATAAATGCCATCTATATTTTTCGCTGCTCCTATGGAATATATATGTTAAATTGGCGCAGTCTCAAGGATTTAATCTTTGATTATCTATCAAAATTGAAAAAGTTGTCATTTGGCAGATCTTTTTTGATAAATTCACCCCGTTACTGAAATATATTTCTTAAACTGGCGCAGTCAATGGGATAAATAATGATAAAAATGCAGTAACTACGTTCAAATAAATGCCATCTATATTTTTCGCTGCTCCTATGGAATATATATGTTAAATTGGCGCAGTCTCAAGGATTTAATCTTTGATTATCTATCAAAATTGAAAAAATAAATCACACGATAGCCATATATGTATTCTAAATGTGGTGGAATTAATATAACAAAGAAATATCAAATAATTATTAAGTTTTATTCAAATGACGGACTAAAAAAGGGCTCGAGAGACGTCGAAAAGGGTTCCAGTTGTCAAGCAAGCCTTAGGCTAGATTACTTCCGGTTTACCGCTTGACGGTACGCTTCCCTAAACAAATGAGTGGGAAATCAAGTAGAAAGAGATTAAACGGTTTCAGTGTTTTGAATTTTTGGGTCAGTTGGATTCCACCGATTTGCCCCTACAGGAAAGAGCTAATGTAGAACATATCTTATATAATATGTCCAGGAATTCATATACAAAATTTGTTAGTATATAATATTGAAGTTAAATTAGTTGTAGGCTCAGTATTAGTCGTCCAGGACAATCTGTATTATGGTTTATTGTCAAAAAATAGTTACAATTTTTAGACAGAAGCTTGTAAAAACTAAAAAAACATCCATAAATTTCAAAAAATTATTGCGAAATGCGGGAAGTGATTGTGCATTTTTTTCATTGTAAAATATCGAGCCCTTAACTAATTCTGTACGTGTAGTAGATAAGTAAAGGTCGTAGGTCGTGCTCCGCGTTCCCAACGACCTTTCTGAAATTGGGAATTAGGCAAACGGATTCAAAGATTAATAAGGAAGGAGTTTTTAATCTTTTGAATAAGTCTCTGCGGTGAGTCCTGTTGTATATTCCGAGTAAATATCTATTGTAGTTTGAAGATTCGTTCAAATTGAGTCGCACTATGATTTGAAGATGATTAGATCATTAGAAATGGTCCTACGAAGTGCCGTTAGATCAGATATGTTCGATGAAGAAGCCTTGGTCGGACTGTCTGATTGAAAAATTTTTCTTTCAATTATCCAATAAAGTATTGAACTTCTTTTTAACGACGTTTTCTTTTATGATAAATTTTAAACTTTTGTCTACAATTTATCAGGTGAAAGGTCCTTTGAAATTCGACACTCGACGTATTTGCTGAAATCCTGAAACCCGACACATAGAAACGTAAAAGCGGGCGCGTTTGTAATGGATTTTCAGTGTTATTTGCCTTCAGAGGGCACCGTACTATTTGCTTTATTAGGTCAAAAGAGTCATTTCAACAAGCAATTCCACCCTGTTATTAGTTTGTTTGTTATTTAGTTGCGGTCCTCTCGGGGATGAAATTAAATTGATATTTATATAGGTTCTAAGTGAAACGCGACGTTTGTCTTCAAACTTTCCCACCTCAACGTGAATATATCAGAATATAAGACGCTTACTTTCCGTTTAGTAATAAAACAGTTTTTAAATATTTGTAAAAACTCCCGCGCAAATGAAAGAGACGTTGGGGGACCGCGCCATAATGTCTTGTTAGAACGCTAACTTTACAGACGACCCTCGTAGCTCGATCATGTGATAAAATGATAATTTTTTTATTTTATAACATACACAAACTGTTTATCAAGTTACGATATGCATAAAACATTAAAAATCGAGATAATTTTAAACAATAAAAAGTAACATACGGTGATGTCGTGGAATTTGAACATTTAAACTTGTAGATTTGACAATAATTAACTGGAATGCTCACAATTTCTCTTCCAGAATGTCAAACATTTCGAAGAGTAATAGACGGCATTAAAACTTCATCACTTGATACCACATTACAATAGAGAAAGACATTCTTCAACTTCTATTTTTTTTCCCAAATCCTGCTGCGACATAGGCGTCCATCTACAATTTTTACTTTAGTACCAAGAATCTTTTCCACCAAATAGATCGGACAGTCGAGGAAAAGGTTTTTCAAGATTACGATTTTGATAGACGTGAAAATTTTGCAGATCTAATGATGGAAAAACATCACAATCGAAACGATCCAAATGAAAACGTAAATCTACATAATTGTAGATACTGATCACGTACCAATCCTCGTGAATTCCACACCTAATATCCCGAAAAACTGAATGTATTCGCTAGGTGATAAATTCATTGAAAAGGAAAGAACTGAAACAATGTATAAACCACCATAATGCCAGTCGTTTCTCAAATAATTGAGGCTTTCCATACAGTTTAACTCACAGATATTTATTGTTTTCCTTGTCCAAATTTGATAATAAATAAATTCAAAAATTAAAAAGAATTATATAAAAAGTATTATACAATCCAAACCTAGTACTTCTACTCCAAAACAAGTTTAAATCCAAGGAAAAAATGATAAAAAACATCAAAAATCGAAATCAGACTCTATATTCAAAAAGATTGATCTGAAATATCACAGATCTCAAAAAATAGTAGCACTACAAGGTGTTGTTTATAGAATTAGAGGCTATTACATTGTTCTGAAGAGATTCAACAAAACGAAATCGGTCGGTTTCTTGCGGGCCATTAGAAATATCGAATTTGATAAACTAATCGAGTTTTTCGAAGGAGTTGTAATGTACGTAGTTGATTTTTCATTCTATGGACGATATACCGCGTTTTTCGAATTGATAAAATTAGAATTAATAATATCAGAGATGAATGTGGTAATAACAAATGTTATAACGGTTGATAATTCTTTTTATTTCTCTTTAGTTTTCACAATTTATTTCGGTGTATCGTTGTTAGAAGTTTCGGAAGTGTTCAATTTTGGAAATTTGAAAAAAAAGAAACATTTTGATTATTGATCAGAAATATCACAGATCTCAAAAAAATAGTAGCACTACAAGGTGTTGTTTATAGAATTAGAGGCTATTACATTGTTCTGAAGAGATTCAACAAAACGAAATCGGTCGGTTTCTTGCGGGCCATTAGAAATATCGAATTTGATAAACTAATCGAGTTTTTCGAAGGAGTTGTAATGATTTTTATTTTTATGGACGATATACCACGTTTTTCGAATTGATAAAATTAGAATTAATAATATCAGAGATGAATGTGGTAATAACAAATGTTATAACGGTTGATAATTCTTTCTATTTCTCTTTAGTTTTCACAATTTATTTCGGTGTATCGTTGTTAGAAGTTTCGGAAGTGTTCAATTTTGGAAATTTGAAAAAAAAAGAAACATTTTGATTATTGATCAGAAATATCACAGATCTCAAAAAAATAGTAGCACTACAAGGTGTTGTTTATAGAATTAGAGGCTATTACATTGTTCTGAAGAGATTCAACAATAACGAAATCGGTCGGCTTCTTGCGGGCCATTAGAAATATCGAATTTGATAAACTAATCGAGTTTTTCGAAGGAGTTGTAATGATTTTTATTTTTATGGACGATATACCACGTTTTTCGAATTGATAAAATTCTAATTAATATCAGAGATGAATGTGGTAATAATAAATGTTATAACGGTTGATAATTCTTTTTATTTCTCTTTAGTTTTCACAATTTATTTCGGTGTATCGTTGTTAGAAGTTTCGGAAGTGTTTAATTTTGGAAATTTGAAAATAAAAAAGAAATATTTTGATTATAAACCACCATAATGCCAGTCGTTTCTCAAATAATTGAGGCTTTCCTTACAGTTTAACTCACAGTACGATATTTATTGTTTTCCTTGTCCAAATTTGATAATAAATAAATTCAAAAATTCAAAAGAATTATATAAAAAGTATTACACAATCCAAACTTAGTACTTCTACTTCAAAACAAGTTTAAATCCAAGGAAAAAATGATAAAAAACATCAAAAATCGAAATCAGACTTTATATTCAAAAAGATTGATCAGAAATATCACAGATCTCAAAAAAATAGTAGCACTACAAGGTGTTGTTTATAGAATTAGAGGCTATTACATTGTTCTGAAGAGATTCAACAAAACGAAATCGGTCGGCTTCTTGCGGGCCATTAGAAATATCGAATTTGATAAACTAATCGAGTTTTTCGAAGGAGTTGTAATGATTTTTATTTTTATGGACGATATACCACGTTTTTCGAATTGATACAATTCTAATTAATATCAGAGATGAATGTGGTAATAACAAATGTTACAACGGTTGATAATTCTTTTTATTTCTCTTTAGTTTTCACAATTTATTTCGGTGTATCGTTGTTAGAAGTTTCGGAAGTGTTCAATTTTGGAAATTTGAAAAAAAAGAAACATTTTGATTATTGATCAGAAATATCACAGATCTCAAAAAAATAGTAGCACTACAAGGTGTTGTTTATAGAATTAGAGGCTATTACATTGTTCTGAAGAGATTCAACAAAACGAAATCGGTCGGTTTCTTGCGGGCCATTAGAAATATCGAATTTGATAAACTAATCGAGTTTTTCGAAGGAGTTGTAATGTACGTAGTTGATTTTTCATTCTATGGACGATATACCGCGTTTTTCGAATTGATAAAATTAGAATTAATAATATCAGAGATGAATGTGGTAATAACAAATGTTATAACGGTTGATAATTCTTTTTATTTCTCTTTAGTTTCCACAATTTATTTCGGTGTATCGTTGTTAGAAGTTTCGGAAGTGTTTAATTTTGGAAATTTGAAAAAAAAGAAACATTTTGATTATTGATCAGAAATATCACAGATCTCAAAAAAATAGTAGCACTACAAGGTGTTGTTTATAGAATTAGAGGCTATTACATTGTTCTGAAGAGATTCAACAAAACGAAATCGGTCGGTTTCTTGCGGGCCATTAGAAATATCGAATTTGATAAACTAATCGAGTTTTTCGAAGGAGTTGTAATGATTTTTATTTTTATGGACGATATACCACGTTTTTCGAATTGATAAAATTAGAATTAATAATATCAGAGATGAATGTGGTAATAACAAATGTTATAACGGTTGATAATTCTTTCTATTTCTCTTTAGTTTTCACAATTTATTTCGGTGTATCGTTGTTAGAAGTTTCGGAAGTGTTTAATTTTGGAAATTTGAAAAAAAAGAAACATTTTGATTATTGATCAGAAATATCACAGATCTCAAAAAAATAGTAGCACTACAAGGTGTTGTTTATAGAATTAGAGGCTATTACATTGTTCTGAAGAGATTCAACAAAACGAAATCGGTCGGCTTCTTGCGGGCCATTAGAAATATCGAATTTGATAAACTAATCGAGTTTTTCGAAGGAGTTGTAATGTACGTAGTTGATTTTTCATTCTATGGACGATATACCGCGTTTTTCGAATTGATACAATTCTAATTAATATCAGAGATGAATGTGGTAATAACAAATGTTACAACGGTTGATAATTCTTTTTATTTCTCTTTAGTTTCCACAATTTATTTCGGTGTATCGTTGTTAGAAGTTTCGGAAGTGTTTAATTTTGGAAATTTGAAAAAAAAAAAGAAACATTTTGATTGAAAGCGCCGGTGAATGTTGAGTAGAAACACATTTTAGGATTCTAAAATATCTTACGAGTCAAAATAAACTTGTGAACGAAGAAGTGACGAGTCGTAGGGGTGGTCTGTCCTAGAAAAAAGTATGTATACAGGGTGGTTTCGCGACGTTCACAACCTAAAGTCGGTTATTTCTAGTTTAATTTTCCTGCAGTGCTGTAGACCACATAACAAACTGATTACTGCCATTTTGATTTAATATTTTTAACAATCGCCTTGTGTATGTATATATACTTTGTGTTCTTCCTATATACCCAAAACTTTTTACGATTGTATGGCTTTTATTGTCAGTTAGTCGAGAGCCAGTTACCCGAAGTTTCTGATAATACAGCCGCCTCTTACCGCTCCCCTTACCGTAGCTTACGTCCGAGTTTTAAACAAAGGGAATTAACGACCGCTTAACGTCGAAAATTTTAATTCCAAATCGATTAATAACCGGCATTAACCAATACAATAAAAAAGTAATAAAAGTATTATAATAAAAAAAAAACAATGAGAAAAAAGCAGTTAAAGAGACAGAAAAAAACGATACGTTTTCGTATGAGCTAACTGTCATAAATATTGTGGATTTCCGGTTAAGTACTTACTGTATACATACGTTCATTTTGATTCTAAATAAGCTAATGTACTTGGAAACGACATTTGGATATTAATTTAGCAACTTGACAATTAATAATCGCTCCACTTGTTTTCCTTGTAGCGATAAGCTACGTCATTAGCGCCCAACTAGTGTGGGATACACTTCAACAACCTTGTCAAAGTTGGCGACATCGCAAAAGTTTCAGTCCTTCTTCTTGTTTCGACATTCAAGTCATTATAAATAAAGATACAATCCACAAAAAAGATTGGGTTGATGAGGGTCCCAATAATGATCGATCTAAACAAACACAAACATCTGATATATCACGTTCTGCAAGAAAAAAATAAAAGTTGATGATTCAATGGCAATTTATGGTAAAATAATTAACTATCTCGAGGAAATCTATTTGGGGCAAATTGTTTGATGAACCAAGAACAAACCCCTGTACCATTTTTAACGATAAGTCAATTATTTGCGGTCAAAATGTCGACGATTCTATCAACAACTTGTGGACGATAGAACCAGGTCAAAATATTGGTTGTAGAATTTAATTTAAAACATACGACTTGTAAGGAATCGGCGCTGATGACGTAGTAATCTATTTGGAACACATCTCGGGCGGTATCAAATGTATCCAGACTTGTAAATTTGTTAATATTAATGCTATTAACTTGAACTAAACACCATTATTCTTATATTTATTTATCCAAAAAGAATATACATTTGATCCGATGTCTTAACCAGCTTCTTCAGCCCAGACAACGGTTACGCAGTCTGTCATAACAAGTCATGGCTTAGCTATGGTGTTTTCGATGTTTCCTCTGCGGAATAATTTCCTATTGTTGCTTTTTTCGTCAATTCAATTGGATTCAAATCGGGACGGTAATGGGACAAACTAAATACGTTGTTGCAACTAGAAGTAAGAATCATAAATCTTGTATGCCAATGAATGTATTATCAAAAATATTTTGTATTTGATTCAATTTTTTGTTAATAGACAAATTAATAGTCTTAGATATGCCCCAGATGCCTTTGATTGAATTTATTGATAACTATAATACTTTTTGATAGAAAAATTCGTCGAATAAACGATTATTCTCGGTTTATAAATAGTCTGTAACAACTTGAAGATACTTCTTAAAAACACAGTTGTTTATTTCTGCTATTTAACAACTCTAACAACTTGAGTACGTCAGACTATTTATTCTCCTCTTCTCATTTCCCGTTTCTCATCTCGCTCTTTTTAATTTCTCGACTCTTTTGTACGTTAAAAGCAAAAATCTCCAGTCGAGAGAGTTACTGCACTTTCCAATGCAGAAAACAAAAATTCTCAAGCAGGAATGACATCATAGAAGGCCGGTTTTGACGTGCGGTTGTAAGCATTACTCGAAACAAGCGAGCCACGGCTAATTACGTTTTGTCCCTATTTAAACATTGCGTAGGTTTTTAGTTAAATCTTCTTCGTCACAGAACCGGACCAACGTCAAAAATCAAATCAAAATTGTACCATTAAAAAAATGACAAGATTTTGAACGGCTGTCTCATAGACTAAAAAAGTTACTTCGAAAATATGATGTAGAAGTGAATGGGATCGAAAAACCAAATTAGAAATGAACAGAAATACCATTTAAAACGACAGACAGAAATCGATTTGGGGCGTATGGATCCCAAAACCAAACTAGTGGAAGCTTTAACAAAAAGAAAAGTATTTAAACAAGATCTGATTATTACACCAGCAACTGCAATGGGTTCCAGGAGATACTAGATTGAAGAAGAATGAAATAACAGACTTTGTTAAACCTGTAACCTTTCATGGAATCGTTTACATGACAATGAAAAAAACAACAGACGATGAGGTAGATTCTAACTTGTGTTTTCTTTTTTTGTCTTTGTCCTTTAGTCTCTGTGCTCAAAAATAGTTGCCATACCATCCACTGAACCAAGTAATATTAGTTTCTTGAAATAGATTTCAAGTTTGAAGACGCTACGTTGCTTAATATTTGTTTGGTAGCCATTTTATTTGATGGGCGTAGGCCAACCATTCTACTCTGGACGATCGTAGTGTGAAAGTGGGCGAACTAGTGGGCATAGTAGGCATTCTAAAAAGTGCAGTACATCTCAATTAACTGAAAATTTAGATCTGAGAAAGCTGTGTGCAAGATGGGTGCCCCGTTTGCACACAATGAAACAAAAACAGCGTCGTGAAGATGTTTCCATTGAGTGTTTGGCAATTTTTCACAGAAATAAAGCCGAATGGTCATCATGGCTTGGTGGTTAGCGATTCTCCAACAATGATGAGGTGGCGTAGGCAGTTTTTTATTATAAAAAGGGTATCGAAGTTATTGAACAACGCTGAACGAAAAATTATATGAAGTTAAAAGATTACGTTGGAAAATAATAGAATTTATTTTCGAAATTTTTCTGGGACCTTCACCATAGTGTGGGGGTACCAAATTAAGCTTGTAGGCACTATATAATATAAAGAAAATACTACGGAATAATTCTGCTAAACTCCTAGGAAAAGATCGAAAGGAAACCACATCAAGTTGTATTTTTCGAAAATTGATTCGCGAAAAAAGAAAAAAAGAAAAAATTATAATAAATTGTTCCAAATTTTGATTAAAATACAAACAAAGAAAATTAAACTAAAATTTTGTTGTAGAATTTGCGTCAAGTGGAAACAATGATTGGCAAAATATTTTAAAACGAATTTCCACAATTTTAATACTTATTTTAAGCAGAATTTTTTACACGGATTAATATCCAGGAAGTTTTATTTGGTATTTAAGAAAAAACTACAAGAATATTTGATATTAGTACGAAATTTTCGATATCAAACTCCAGAATATCACTCACAAAATACAAAATATAAATAGTCCAGTAATTTTAGGTAGATTTAGGCAAAAATTTCCGAAAATCGAGAAACCCAGCTATAAAATCGTTCAAACTTGTTCATTTGACATCCTGAAACTCTTCTCAAAACTCACATATAAATCGATGTGAGCAATTCTAAAAATTTGGGATCGAAAGTAAAAAAAATCGATGTTTTTTACATTTTTTCTGAATATCTCGTTTCCTATAGGTTTTACGCTATATATACTTCTTATCAATATTGTAGGAAATTAAATTCTCTACAACTTTTGTTTGAAAAACTTTTTCATGGGGTGAATCGTTTCTGAGATAGAGGGCGGTTAGAATCCCGTTTGAAATTAACTAATAGTCCCGATCAAAATAATATTTTATAAACGACTTTATAGCTGAGTATATCGATTTTCTAACTACTTTAAAAAGTTTAACGAATAAAATTCCAGTCGGGAGTCCGGACCTGTCGTTTTTTGTTATTTCTTTGTCCAGTTCATCTTTTTGTTTTATCTAATAAGATAGATCAGTGATTACGACAATACATTTACAAGGGTTGTTACATATTCCAAATCATCAATTTCCCCGACGTATTATCTATACCTAATTACCATATCCACGGTATATATGTCACCCGTATCTACAATATGATCCATAACCTTTGATAAGGCTGGACTCGCTTCCAAAATGAACTTATCTTCGAAATTAGTTGATAAACTTTTGTTGTTACTGATAAACGTATGGAAATATTTCAAATACCGTATCGGTTAATTGATTGTTAAGTGGAATTTGAGTGGTGACAGATTTTTATTAGGTTAATAGATAACAAAAATAAACAGTAACAAACAAATTTATAGTTCCATAATTCCGAACTTAATTTGCGTTTTCTTCACCCATTTTTTCCAAAAATTCAATGTAGGGGATTAGACTCACCATCAAAACGGACTTACTGGTCTGGTTTGGTCGCCAGATCTGGGATCCTCTATCACAAAAAGATATTGCTAGTAACTTCATGAATATAGAGGAAGTTCTTGATGTAAACTCTGTCTGGACAATCGGTGATTGGATAATACATTAACAAAATAATACTCACGACATTGGCAAAGAAACAGTTGGCATCGAACGGCCAAAAGCAACTTATCCAAAGGAAGGTTAGACGTAGAAGACTGAGTCTGACTGTTCCTCGTGGAAGGAGACGAAAAATCTCGAACAACCAGCACCAAACAGACAAAGAAAGATAGTTTGGAAGCTTCTGCTTCATACCTTAAGAGTCTGATTCAATAGGCGAGCAAGATTAAAGAAGTAGCTGAAGATATTAAAGAAAATACAACTCTCAATAAGTCATCAAGTTTTCATTAGCTAACAGAAGTAAAACATTTCAAAACGTACTGACAAATCTCACTACTGATCATTATTTTAATGAAAACATCAACCTTGGCCAAAAAATTTCAAGAAAATGAATCAATAGAGTAGAAAAAAGACATAAGGAAAAGCTACATCAACATATTAACCCTGAGACGTTTCAGATGTTGGTCAATGCAGTAAATACCAAGTAAACGACTGAATAGAACAAAACCATCAGACCTTGTAGCACCGTAACGAAGTCAAAAGTATTATCCATCCAATTTATTGTATAAATATTGATAATAATAGTAAAAATGACAAGATTGAAGAAAGCGTTGTTCCCAAATATTTCTATTTTATCTTTTTTCATTGCAGCTGTTCATATTTTCTTTCAAGATTGAATCATCGAGAAGCTTTTGAGTTATGGTGTTTCAGTAAGATTCTCAAGAATACAATGGATGAATTCCTACTGGTGCTACAAAGATAAAACATGTGTGATTAATGATAACAATGAATGTTTGCTGCAGCTAAATCGTCGAGGCATAAAGAAGACAAACTATTGGCTCCATTGGTTGCCCAGCAACAGATAACAAATTCTGGTGAAGACTATAACAAGAAGTAGCTATGGATGGATGGAAATCTTTTGGGAGAAGAAAAATCCTTGTAGATATTTCTGTATTCGTCCACATTTCTTGATTTTAGTGTACATTCGTACGTTGATCGGTGCTTCTTCACATTTTCGACAATATTTGAATGAAATACCGAACAAAAGTTGTTATTCCCTTTGGCATTTCACATTCAACCTCTGCTCCAAATTACCCAATTATTCTAACCAAATAAAGTAAACACATGATGGGGGTAGTTCCTCCCGTTATCCAATTAACCGTCCACATACTTTTTTTCTTTTCGACCGGGGGGTGTGTTTCCACTAATTTTTTATTTATTACTTATCCGTTTCAATTGGTAAGGGTGCATTTTCAATTAGGACATCGTCAGGGCATTTATCGTACATCGTTACATATCTTTGATAATTTAAGGAACGATTTAGATGCTTTCGGGGTTCATTTGACGCTCTTTTGTTCTATAGGGGTCTCCTCGATTGCGTAGGCAGTATACAATTAATTCTTATCAAATTAAAGTTCGTCATTTGTGAAATGAACCGTTTTATGGCGGTTATATCTTGTAATTAAATATTTTGGGGCTTTCGTATATTCAAATTGATGGTGGAATTGCGAGGTCTCTTTATTTTTTATTAAACGCCATGTAAAACATGCCATTAAGACTTGAAATTAAATTGTTTGTGTCGATATGTACTACACACTACACACCTGGATCAAAACGACGGTTGATTGTTTGTTGTTTCTCCTATTTTCGTGTTGAATTTTGTACTTAAACAACTTAATAAACAACAAATCCTTTTCAAACTAAAAACAAAGTTTTTTGAGTAGATCTTTAGGATTCTGTCCACGCTGGTGGCGTCATCGAATCATGCGTCGTTTCCAAGATATACAAGAAGATACAAAACGAATTTCATCATCGTAGAATCGAAAAATTTTTGGTCGTCCGTTGTATTGTCACATGCCAAATTATCTCTGAACAAGGACTAAAAGCCGAAGGGAATTCTCATCCAAGGGGTGCATTTATAATTGGAACAGTCTGAAGGACACCCTTAAAAGCTCTTTATTCCGCAATTTCGTCCTGGAAACTTAACATGTTTCAGAAGCCGAAGGAAACAGTCTTATTGTCGAAGTTAAATCAAGGATATTTGCATTATCCTGAACGGCGGCGTATATCCTGACAATGAGCGACAATTTGTGTGCGAGAAACTTTCCTTGAAGGATAGTTGACGAAATATTTTGACGTATAGGTGAATTCGAGTTGGATAAGATGATTTACTGCTTTTCTAGCCACGTAATTATAGATATTTCTCATGAATCAAATATATAATCGTTCATTTCATATTCCTAAATCACTTTTAAAACTTTTGATAAGTTAAAATTGATTTAAAACGAAAAAAAAAATATTTTTTCGATCCTTATTTGGTGAGAGAATGAGCAACAACTGGAGAGTTGATTTAAGAAACGAATAAAAGTTGAAAACGAATTGAGAATTTTTTAAATGTAACTAAATTTTTTTCTTTTCAATAAAAACTGATCAAATAATCCGATTCGTGTGATTTTGTACTCAGAAATAGGATAAAAATCGTTAAAATCACAGCAGCAGATACTAAGTTAAATAACGTGTATTTAAAAGTCACTTTCAGTCGATTTTTTGGAAATTCACGATTATGTTTTGCGCAAATCGAAGTATTTGATTGAAAAATTGGAATATACGTGATATTTAGAAACTATTTTGATAATTTTAGCGAAACAACTTGAAAAATAACAGCGTCACAAATTTTTGAAAAAAACATCTAATTTTCTGCAGAACTAGTTATCCAATAGCGACGTTCTATATTTAATTTTAAAAATGTATTTATTCTCTACAAATCATTCCGTTAAAAGATTAGGATCTTCTATTATTTTTCAAGTTTTTCGAAAAAAATTTTATTATTTATAGCCCGGGGAAACCATCATCAATTTAAGAAGTAGAAACTTTTTCTTCTTCTTCTTTACCCCGTCTCCAGCTGTTTGCCATTTCGGTATTTCATTTCCTTCTAGATTTGAATCTTCTCTTCTTTTTGTTTGCCTCGGTTTTCCATATTATCCTAATTAATCTTCCCAACTGTTACAACTATTGCTGCTCGATTTTTATAAACGCCTTTGACATGGTGTACAACGAATTCCATGCGATTTCTTAAACGTCAAATGTCTCTTGTCATTGCATCATGACTACCACTCACAAAAACTTCATTAGTAAAATTAAACAAATTCCTAGCCTTCAATTTTATTCGATATTTTGTGACAGGCTTAAAAATGAGAATAAGAAAGCTAAATAAACAAAACAAAATAAAGAAAATTGTAGATAATTATATCTGGTGCTGCCTTGCGTTTGGATTCTCAATGACAGGTTGGTTGCTAAACCAAAATGAACTAGATTTCTCCCTAGAATTACAGCTAGCACGCAAAAAGAATGATACCAATCCGATAATGCTGCAGGTACAACTTCTTGCGTGAAACAATCAGCTGTACATCATCTGCGCATGCTTTTTATCAAGAAATATTGCATTGCACGTTGTGAAGCGGCCTTAACTTCAAGTATGTTTAATTGACGTTTAATTGTGTCACTTGTCAATTCAATGTCACTGATCTATGGTTGGTAATCCCATGATCAGTAGATAATTATAGATAAGTATATCTGGTACTGCCTTGCGTTTGGATTCTCAATGACAGGTTGGTTGCTAAACCAAAATGAACCAGATTTCTCCCTAGAATTACAGCTAGCACGCAAAAAGAATGATACCAATCCGATAATGCTGCAAGTACAACTTCTTGCGTGAAATAATCAGCTGTACATCATCTGCGCATGCTTTTTATCAAGAAATATTGCATTGCACGTTGTGAAGCGGCCTTAACTGCAAGTATATTTAATTGTGTCACTTGTCAATTCAATGTCACTGTCATCCTGGATTACCAACCATATATATCAACATTGATGGTAGTACTGATTTTTTGTGCTAAATTATTTACCTTATAGGCTATCTTTTCGTCAATTCTTGTATTTAAACAGTTATTTCATCTGGTCTGCTTGATATTTTCATTATTTTCAAATCTTTTGTATGTTTATTTCTATAATTTATTAGGTTGAACTGACAATCGTCGACTATTGAATACACATCGGCTTGTTACTAGTATTTTTGTCCAAACGACGTTTCAAATCCCCACTGCTGGGTATATGAGGGTGCAAAAGGGTTTCGCAAAAACGTTTAATGGTTCTCCCAAACCGAATGAGCACCGTCCCCGACGTGGTATTCAAGGAAACCCGAAACGGTTAGGCACAAAGTTAAGATATGAATCATCCTTGAAATCACAAACAAACCAAACTGTACGGGTCAACTTAAACTAACCGAAATTTCGCTATTAATAACACTCCTACGAGTAATTTCGCATATATAGGGTGGGACGGAACTAAAACCTCGATCAATATATCTTTTTCCATCGGAATCGTGTACAAAGAACGTTTTTCTAGTCCCTTCGTTTTCTTTAATGTTTTAGATGAGAAAATTGCTATTTATATCGAAATATCTATTCCGAGCTAACTTTGATCTCCGGATAAATTTTCTTAGTAGCAAGGAACACTTTGATCATGTGTGTGTAAATACCGAAATAACATTAATTTGTAATAAATATTTATTTACCGTTTAAATTTTCAATTCGGTTCCGTCTTATAAACGTTTCGGAAATTGTCGGATGAAAGTGTATTGTTAGAAAGAGCTTTAAATTGAAAATTTCACCACCACATTTATTTTAGATAAATTCTGTACAAAAATACATTAATCCATAGATACAGCTAGTACATTTGGTAAAAAGCGGTTTTTTCTTTTTGATTTATAATTTTTTTAAATAAAAACACAGCCGGTTGATGAAACAACTCAAAAGTTACCAACAGACAATCTACCAATAAAATATTGTGCGGATTTGTCAATTTGAGGAGTACGAAATGACTTTTTGATCTACAATTACAGTTTTTTTCAAAAAGGCGTAAGTCAATTTCCTCTATGGATTCTGTTGTTTGATTTCTGTTACTTGTTACTGTCTATTTTTGTCTATGGTTATTATAACCTCCAAAATATTGTAGTGAATGTTACTAAGCATCCTTTTGTACCGCGAGGGTATAGCACGAAAATGCCCTAATGAGTTTTGCCCTTTTCCTAATAAATACCAAGTATAAGTCTGTTTAATGATAACTATTCGGGCCAAAAGAAAAACCAAGCGATGTCAAGGCTCCGTTCATACCTGAAGGTCACTCAGTTTCCTTATTCGGCTCACAAAAATCAATAGACATCAAGTTTGGAAGTAGAAAGACGTTTTAAAATTGTTCTATTTTTGAAAATATCAAATTCTAACCTCGAAACTCCGAACAACTGAAACTATAGTCAATTGCAACGACATATTAAGTCATAGTCCTGTCCGATTTCCACTTACGCATTCGCGTAGACGTATTTGACGATTTAACGAAGGTTTCGGTTTGATCAAAACATCATCAATTCGTATTCAGTACGCGAGTCCGTCATAGAAATATTTTGCATAATCGCGTACGTTTTTTAATGGGCTGCCTGCGAGACATTGCAGGAAATGAGAAAATAAGTCAACAAAGTTGTCAGATTTTTCCTTAAGAATAGTCCCACCGGTGGCATTTACTTAAAATAAAAGTTTAACGACGAATAATATGAAAAAAAAATATTATTTTTGTTGTGTTTTGGTTGTTGTTTAGTTTTCCTGATCGTGTATCTTACAATGAATTTATAAATAGTACGAAGGAAATAAGAAGAAATCAATGGGTGCCAAACAAGGATTGTACGATGGATATCCCATCGATTCGATATTTTAACCGTTCAAAATTGTTTGTACTGATGTCCGTGAGCTGGCTTTGGTGGTAGACCAACAAATGTTGATCTACCACTCAGAATTCACGATTAAAATTATCAAAAGTCAAGATTTTTAAAGGACTGTGTAAGATCGTACATACGTTGAATTTGGCGGCGAAAAAGAAAAAATTAAAGACTGTTTTTTAAAAGTCTCTGGAAATATATTTTCCCAACTCGCACTTGGGAATTTTTCGTGAAAAGTTCGATTCTATTAGTAATAAACACGGATAGCGATGTCACCGTGGTAAGTTGCTTTGGATAACGATATTAAAATAAAAATTAGAGCCATTGGTTGCGAATAAATTACTAATTATTGTTATTGAGGAAAACCCCTGTTATGGAGTACCATAAACAAAATAAAAATTATAAATAACTATCGATAAATTTATATGAATTCGTGTTCGAATAATAATATTTAAAATATTATAAAAACTCAAAAACTAGCTGTAAAAACCCGAACATTATCTACAAAAACCCAAAAAGTGGAAAAAAACTTTGAAAGTAGCTATAAAAACAAAATTAGATATAAAAACCAAAAATTTGCTATAAAAACCAAAAATTAGCTAAAAAAACTCAAAAGTAAGCTATAAAACTCCTAAAATTAGGTATAAAAACCCAAAAATTTGCTATAAAATCAAAAAATTAGATATAAAACCTCAAAAATTAGCTATAAAAACCAAAAAAAGTGAGAAAAACTTGAAAATTAGCTATAAAAACTAGAAAACTAACTATAAAAACCCAAAAATTATCTATAAAAACAAGAAAATTGGCTATAAAAACCAAAAAAGAGGGAAAAACTTCAAAAGTACCTATAAAACCCGAAAATTAGGAATAAAAACTAGAAATTAGCCATAAAACTCCTGAAATTGGCTATAAAAACCCAAAAATTTGCTAGTAAATCAAAAAATTAGATATAAAACCTCGAAAATTAGCTATAAAAACTCAAAAATTAGTTATAAAAACCCAAAAATTAGCCTTAAAAGCCTACAAATTAGCTATAAAATTCCAAAAAAGTGGGAAAAACTTCAAAATTAGCTGTAAAAACGTAAAAATTAGCTATAAAAACCAAAAATTAGTTATAAAAACTCAAAAACTATCTAAAAAAACCCAAAAATTAACTATGAAAACCAGAAAATTAGCTATAAAAACTCAAAAATTAGCTATAAAAACCACAAATTAGCTATAAAAACCCAAAAATTAGCTATAAAAACCAAAAATTAGCTATAAAAACCAAAAATTAGCTATAAAAACTCAAAAGTTAGCTATAAAACTCCTAAAATTAGGTATAAAAATCCAAAAATTTGCTATAAAATCAAAAAATTAGATATAGAACCTTGAAAATTAGCTATAAAAACCAAAAAAGTGGGAAAAACTTCAAAATTAGCTATAAAAATTAGAAAACTAGCTATAAAAACCCAAAAATTATCTATAAAAACAAGAAAATTGGCTATAAAACCAGGAAATAAGCTAAAAAAACTCAAAAATTAGTTATAAAAACAAGAAAATTAGCTATAAAAACTCAAAAATTAGCTATAAAATCAAAAAATTAGATATAAAACCTCAAATATTAGCTATAAAACCCCAAAAATTAGGTATAAAAATTAGAAATTAGCAATAAAACCACAAAAATTAGCTACAAAAACCTAAAAATTAGATATAAAAACCCGAAAATTGGCTATAAAAACCCGGAAAAAAATGAAAAAAACTACAAAATTAACTGTAGAAACGTGTATATATAGAATAATAATATTTTAATAACTTTTCCTTCTGTCCTTTCGTTAACTGTTCTTTTCAAGTTTGCTTTTTAATGCGTTCATTTCCGTGGTTTCTATTTTTCTTTATATTGTAGATACTCAATTTTATCTGTTTTCCTCCCTTTCAGTATTCCATTTAGTGATTTAGTTCTTGCTTGTTTATTCTACATTTTATATCTGTATTAACTGCTTCTTCTTGGTCAAAAATAATCAAAACTTCATTGTTTTTGACATTTCCAGTTCCGATTTTTCGTATTTTTGCTTTGAGTGCCAATCTAAGTCACTGGAAGACGTACAAACAGGTGTCATTGTCGATTTCGATCTTCATTCGTTTGCGTTTCTTTTTACAAACTATGTTTTAAAAAATATTTAGGATATACAACACCTTTGTCTCAAGTATTTGTTGACTACGAAAACTGTTAATAAAATATTAATAAAAAATCGATTAATTCGATTAATTTAATCGATATTGTTGATCGAATTGGACACGTAGTTAAACGTCAAGTTCACAATCCCCACGATTTTACCTAACCTAACATTTTCACGAAGTGCTATGATTTATGCGAGCCGAGACAAAGGCTTATCAGACGATTATATCTAGTGAGTAGCCGGAGCGTGCTTCATTTGTTTCAATTAGTCACGTGTCTCGTACTTTGTACTAAAAGGAAATATAACCGGCGTTATATTTCCTATGGCGTTTAATTATTAAATTAAGATAATCATCGCGAATGCCCTCAAAGGGACCACTACGGACGCCAAGCCGTTTAGTTTTTCCTCTATTACAAATGAAGATGTTTGATTGAGAATTCATATTCAGTTATTTTATTTTTTGTATTAACCTCTATCGACATTAGGTAAATTTGAGGTTATGTTTTCATATTCTATTTCTATTCTTTTTACGGTAGAAAAACTGAGTTCCGAGATTTGTTTTTGTTTACAAGTTTACAATGTCGAGCAAAGATCGGAACGATTGTAAATAAATTCGTTTGAATATTATGAAGCGTTATGAAAACACGGTCTCTGTTATGAAGATTAAAATCGAGTGCGACACGTATGTTCAAAGGTGTTCGCTTTCGACTTGACACGTGTTGAATCGCTATCAAAATATTTGCCTTTTCTTTCTCGGTTTGTTTTTTTTTTCCATTCCTTTTTGAAACGTGTTAAGTGATGTATAAGATGCGACAGAAGATAGTTTGGTATGCGGTGATTTGTTTATTTTCGAATTTACGTACTAGAATATTCATGATTAAAACTCATGCTTTGTCAGATGAATCAGAAAATGAATACAACTAGGAATAACGCTTTGATTGTACGATTACGATAATTCAAACTGACATAATAGGATTTTTCATTAGTAATGATGCTTATTTAACGGAACCATGGATATTTAGTAGTTCGTAGTACGTAAAGAATGAAGTAACTTGATAATACGGATTTCTTCTGTCTCGATCTTGAGATGTCGGTGTCTATGATTCGGTACGTCTCTTTGGAGGTCTGCCTGCTGATCTGGTGGTTGTTTGCTTTTATCGCCATTCGATCCTTTCCCATTCTGTCGACGTATGCCCTCCATTCCCGTCGTTTTCGCACCTTGCTTGTGGTGGATATGTACGAGGTCCGGCTATTAAATACCGAGACTTCGCGCCTAGAGGGCGCCCTAGACAAGTGAAGTAAACAACAATTAGTGCGTTGGGTAGCTAGATATCTTTTCCCATAACACTATTATAGTATTTTCTCGTTAAATTCAAAAAAAACTCCGACTAAATGCTATAAATTATTGCAAAAGGCTTATGGGGACAATTCTCTATCTCATGCGCGTGTTTTTGAGTCGTCTAATCGCTTTAGTGAAGGCCGATAGAGCTCTGAAGTTGACCAGCGCCCAGGTGGAGCATCCGGATGATTGCAGAGGTTGTAAACGCCGATAAAGAAACGGTTAAAAAAATTTTACTCATGACAAAAATCTGTGCGAGGTTGGTGCCAAAAAATCTGATTCCCGACCAACAGATCTGATTCGAAATGGACCCGATTTGAGTCGCCTGATGACCCTCACCAAAGAAGACTTCCAGCACTGCTTAGATCAATGGAAAAAACGTACGGAGAGGTGTGTGGCGAGAGGAAGTGACTATATTGTAGAATAATTTTTATAATAAAACCCTTTTTCGTAATCAGTCTCGTCTTGTATGCCTGCTGGGTCTTTACTTAATGTCATAGACTTTGTCTCGGAGGTAGATATCTTCATATTAAACAGTCCTGCCGATTGATTGAATTTTAAAAGTCTTCATCATCTGCGTAGCCTACAATTCGAAATTCACTGCAGTTTATTATGCGGTCTAGGACAAAATTGAAAAGCTGTCACCCTGTCAAATTCCTGTTGTTATTGAAAAGTCATCTGTGAGTGTGTGTCTCACTATTTGAATCACTTTTCTGTTCCTGTAACTTGAAATGCGTAAAACGTGTCGGAGTTTAACCTTATCGAAAGCCCGGCTTAGGTTAACAAAGCATAAACAGGTGTAGCGTTGGATTATCCAAGTTTAAAAAGTGTCTTTGACTTTCTAAGTGATTCGAACATTTGTATATGAATAATTGCTAGCATATTTGGAGCTCGGTTCCTGAGGATGCTCGACTCAATATTGAGGAGAGCAATTCGACTCGTAGGCGATCCAGAGCTGGGCTGTTTCACCGATATTACTATGGCAGATGCTCTTCCAAAGCAGAGTTTTTACAAAAACTACGTCCTTGTCGAGCAGTTCAACCTACTAAAGTTCAAGATCAAAACCTATAGGACAAACACCAGTCGAAGAGGTTTTACTTAAAACCAATCTAACTTATGGATCTTCCATTATGAGTTATTCCAGTTTATACAAAATTATCTTTGTGGCTAGAGCTAGAAACTTGTAACAATCAGTTTATCGTTCATTTCATATACTAATTTTAAATAGGTCGACTACCTACATGGTACATTTTCCAATATTCCAATACCTTTGAGAATGACTACATTATTCTCTTTGTTTAATGTGCTTTGAAATCGAACGAGACCCGTTGCACTTTTTTCCCAGAGCCTCGGGAATTGATTTTTGAAGGCAATTGACACGGTTCGTGAGTTCTTTGTGTATTTAGGTGTCAATTTCCTGACAGGAACGCGTTTAATTTTGGCGTTATGTCACCTTTGATAAATAATTTAAACCAGCGGCGTTCCCAATTAATAAATATATCGAATAATAATTGAAAAAGTTAACAAAATTCTTTCTATGGTTAGAAATGCGTTAATAAAAATGTTAAATCTATGTTTCGGAGACTTTATATTGTGGACAGGTTTCTATGGCATTTTTTATCATCAAATTTGAACAATTAAAGTAAAAAATTGAAGGAAACATCGTTAAATAGATTTTCAATTCATTAGTTTTGTGTTTTCTACAAGAATATCTTTGAAACATGATGAAGAGAAAGTTTAACTGACTATCTCCTATAACCTAACCTAAATTTACCTAACATAACCTATAAAATTGTTACGTTTGGTCTTCTTTCTTCTTCTGTTCCTAATTTTTTTGTTCCTATTGGGTCTATTAACTTTTGACGACCATTTGTTTATTTTATACTTCCAAAACGTCATTATTATCATTATATTCGTCAAAATTATTTTATTTTATAGTAGGATTATGATATTGATAATAGTTTGGTGAAGGTTGAAGCGCGCCAATGATTCAATGATAAAATGTCCGTTGGCCGATTTAGACATGACATGGAGGCTTGTTCTCTTTGCGACCCTAGGGGTATGGGGTTAACCAGTGCTGCTATTATTCCAGGGATATTAACTGAGGTCTATGATGGATATTATAGGGATAGGAGATATTACCTTGATGAAATATTAATTTGCAATCACGAGAGTGATCCTACTGTTACTATAGAGAATATTAAGATTGATAAGATTTAAAAAAAAAGTCAAAATGAATTTCAATGGGTACCAACTTGGTTTGAATGAAATTGAACGAATCCTTGTGTTTGAAAAATACGTAAAAACAAATTTAGTAATTCAAAGAGGACCCCTTTGATTTCAAACCAGAAAAAGAAATATAATGACTCTGATTCTAATGAAATTGTGATTTTGGAAATCATCAGTTGCTTTTAAAAATGGAAATATCATTAAAAAATCTGATTTTTGAATTTTCTTCTACAAAATATATTGAGAAAAAACGATTTTCGTCTATAGTTTCATTAATTTTTATATTTTTTGGTTCGAGTTTTTCGAAAAAGATACTAGTTGTTATATAAAATATTGGAGATATGATTTTCCAGTAGGTTGAACTGTCTATTCGGAAACATAATTATACCATAAGTCATTTGATGTATACAGTTAATGATGAAATACTTCATAGTACAGTAAAACCCAAAAATAAGTAGTCTATACATAGATATAAGGAAATTCCTGGTTCCACACTATTCGCTACCCCTAAGCAAGGAGTTTACACCAGCTTTTAGGTGAATAAGTTTCTCTTTACTAATATTACGTTGTTTATTTGTTTATATGCATTTTTCGTCATAAAATTCAGTCAAAACTTATTCTCATAAACGACATTCTGAAGCAAAATTTCTTTTCCATCATCAACAACATCTTTACTAACATAGGACGTTGAGCAGCTCTCGCGAACCATTGAACTATGGAAGCTATTTTACATTGAGCTAAAGGCTTGTAGAAATGGTCAGGTTGGATTTATACCAACAACCTCTCGAACTAAATTGGTCGTTGTACACTCGGAGACTTGCTGGTTACGTCTCAACCTTTTTTGAACAATTCTATAGCCTGTAGACTTAGGATTACTACTAAGGTTGCTTGTACAGGATTCATTCATAACTTCTTTGGTGCACTTTCTATAGATTGGGCCATACCAAGCAATAAGATTGCTGTATGCAAGCAACATATAATATCTAATAGTTTCCTTTACCATAAAATGAATAACCGACTTTTTTAATAACATCTATTTACTAACATTGGATGTTAAGCAGCTCTCGCGAACCATTGAACTATGGAAGCTATTTTACATTGAGCTAAAGGCTTGTAGAAATGGTCAGGTTGGATTTATACCAACAACCTCTCGAACTAAATTGGTCGTTGTACACTCGGAGACTTGCTGGTTCCGTCTCAAACTTTTTTGAACAATTCTATAGCCTGTAGACTTAGGATTACTAATAAGGTTGCTTGTACAGGATTCATTCATAACTTCTTTGGTGCACTTTCTATAGATTGGGCCATACCAAGCAATAAGATTGCTGTATGCAAGCAACATATAATATCTAATAGTTTCCTTTACCATAAAATGAATAACCGACTTTTTTAATAACATCTATTTACTAATATAGGATGTTGAGCAGCTCTCGCGAACCATTGAACTATGGAAGCTATTTTACATTGAGCTAAAGGCTTGTAGAAATGGTCAGGTTGGATTTATACCAACAACCTCTCGAACTAAATTGGTCGTTGTACACTCGGAGACTTGCTGGTTCCGTCTCAAACTTTTTTGAACAATTCTATAGCCTGTAGACTTAGGATTACTAATAAGGTTGCTTGTACAGGATTCATTCATAACTTCTTTGGTGCACTTTCTATAGATTGGGCCATACCCCAAGCATTAAGATTGGTGTATTCAAGCAACATATAATATCTAATAGTTTTCTCTACCATAAAATGAATAACCGACTTTTTTAATAACATCTATTTACTAACATAGGATGTTGAGCAGCTCTCGCGAACCATTGAACTATGGAAGCTATTTTACATTGAGCTAAAGGCTTGTAGAAATGGTTAGGTTGGATTTATACCAACAACCTCTCGAACTAAATTGGTCGTTGTACACTCGGAGACTTGCTGGTTACGTCTCAAACTTTTTTGAACAATTCTATAGCCTGTAGACTTAGGATTACTACTAAGGTTGCTTGTACAGGATTCATTCATAACTTCTTTGGTGCACTTTCTATAGATTGGGCCATACCAAGCAATAAGATTGCTGTATGCAAGCAACATATAATATCTAATAGTTTCCTTTACCATAAAATGAATAACCGACTTTTTTAATAACATCTATTTACTAATATAGGATGTTGAGCAGCTCTCGCGAACCATTGAACTATGGAAGCTATTTTACATTGAGCTAAAGGCTTGTAGAAATGGTCAGGTTGGATTTATACCAACAACCTCTCGAACTAAATTGGTCGTTGTACACTCGGAGACTTGCTGGTTACGTCTCAACCTTTTTTGAACAATTCTATAGCCTGTAGACTTAGGATTACTACTAAGGTTGCTTGTACAGGATTCATTCATAACTTCTTTGGTGCACTTTCTATAGATTGGGCCATACCAAGCAATAAGATTGCTGTATGCAAGCAACATATAATATCTAATAGTTTCCTTTACCATAAAATGAATAACCGACTTTTTTAATAACATCTATTTACTAACATAGGATGTTGAGCAGCTCTCGCGAACCATTGAACTATGGAAGCTATTTTACATTGAGCTAAAGGCTTGTAGAAATGGTCAGGTTAGATTTATACCAACAACCTCGAACTAAATTGGTCGTTGTACACTAGGAGACTTGCTGGTTCCGTCTCAACCTTTTTTGAACAATTCTATAGCCTGTAGACTTAGGATTACTAATAAGGTTGCTTGTACAGGATTCATTCATAACTTCTTTGGTGCACTTTCTATAGATTGGGCCATACCCCAAGCATTAAAATTGGTGTATTCAAGCAACATATAATATCTAATAGTTTCCTCTACCATAAAATGAATAACCGACTTTTTTAATAACATCTATTTACTAACATAGGATATTGAGCAGCTCTCGCGAACCATTGAACTATGGAAGCTATTTTACATTGAGCTAAAGGCTTGTAGAAATGGTCAGGTTGGATTTATACCAACAACCTCTCGAACTAAATTGGTCGTTGTACACTCGGAGACTTGCTGGTTCCGTCTCAAACTTTTTTGAACAATTCTATAGCCTGTAGACTTAGGATTACTACTAAGTTTGCTTCTGCAGGACTCCTGATGCACTTTCTAGAGATTGAGCCGTAGATTGTAACATCCTAATCATTCAATCTGGTCGTCTATTAATAATGGGTCATTTTGACAACTTATATAAAGGATTTCGAATAAAAAACGATGTTTTCCAGCGATCCCTCTATTGTATGAAAAAACTGTTTATATACACGAAAATTTAAATGATACACGTTTAGAATTTCCGTAGCCGTATAAAGACAAAAGGCGAAAGCCGTAAGGTTAATCCCCAATTTTTGTGGACTGCTAAAAATATGCAAATATTCCATTTTGATAAATTCAGACCCTCCTTAATATGCAATATGGATGTAATTTCCCATTCTAGCAGCTCAACGTAGTTATTACAGCTGCTTCATATCGCTAAGTAGGTTGCGAGAGAGCAGGAATATTAAAACGAAGCCGTGCTGGCAACTGCTTTTTGAAAATTTATATCCCGGGGTTACTATAGATTGTATAAAACGTAAGTTATTTGTTATACGACGAATATTCGACTCCAACAAATATGAATAACTAATTCCCAATCAGCTTCGTCTGCTCTTAAGTTCTTTTCACACATGTGGCACCTTATTACTCAAAATCGAAAATTTGATTGACTCACTTACGATATTGGATAATGATTGACTTATAGGTATTTATTAGGGCGAGGGAAATGAATTGAATGGGGAGAAAAGGATAGGGTATATGTCGAGGATTCTCGAAGGTATTTTCGTCCAGATTTAAATAATTCTCCCCTTCGTGATGAAACGTGAAAGGCGGCAGCCTTTGTCACTCCATGAAAGACTTGGAAACAGGAACGCACTTGAAATTTTCTATAAAATGGAAAGTTAGGTTAAGAAATAAACAGCAGGATATGAATTGATTTCATTAAGATCCTCGAAACCGTTTTTATCGATGCTTTTGGTCTCTACGAAAAGCATATTTAACCGATAAAGAATTTCCAACCATGGTACAAAGTTTGTAGAAGAATAGTGGACGTCTGGGTAATTATAGATAACGTGGTCTGCAGTTTTTTCTTCCTCCAAGCATCAGCGAGTCGTCCTTGACGCCCTTTGTGGGGATAGCGTCGAATTCGAACATATTTGAGTGGAGCAGTTGTTTGGTAACAGAGGAAAACTATTTATTTGTGGTGAAAGGCGTTTCCAAACACATCTGCTTTGCGAACAGACTACGAAATTGAATAGTTTTAGATCGTTGCCCAAATTGGGCACTCGCGCGAGCAGGATCTTGTATCCATCACTGACGAGTCCTTGTAGGACTTTTTTACATTCCAGCACTAGCCCACAACACTCCATATCGTCTTTTGTACACTAATTATATTAATTTTTTGTATTAAATGTGATTATTACTATTTTTACTAATATTTGTTATTCGAAATTAATGAATTTCTTAAAGTTCCTATGAACCTTGAATTCTTACGAACTTTTGATAGTTTTAAAGATTTGAAAGAAGAATAATTTCAAAATATTCAATTTGCTAAAAATATGGATGAGAAGAAAATTTTTATGAATTTGTTATTGAGGGTAATTTGGAAATACCTCCCTGGAACATGACTGATCTGCCGGTACTTATTGTCGAGCAGACAAAAAAGGATTTTCATACGTGATAAAAGAGAAAATCTATAAAATTGTCCAAAATATGAAAATAAGTCGAAAAAAAATAAATAGTGATTTTGACTTTTCAAGGTTTTCAATCACCTAATAAAATTTATCATATATTAAGGCTAGTTCAGATTATCAATTTCATAAAAACGGAAAAACGGAAGAATAGAAAAATAGAAAAATGGAAAAATCGGATAAACGGAAAACCGGAAAAATGGAAAACCGAAAAAATGGAAAACCGGAAAATCGGAAAAATGGAAAACCAGAAAATCGGAAAAATGGAAAACCGGTAAATCGGAAAAATGGGAAACCGGAAAATCGGAAAAATGGAAAACCGAAAAATCGGAAAAATGGAAAAACGGAAAATCGGAAAAATGGAAAAACGGAAAATCGAAAAAATGGAAAACCGAAAAAACGGAAAACCGGAAAATCGGAAAATCGGAAAATCGGAAAAATAGAAAAATGGAAAACCGGAAAAATGGAAAACCGGAAAAATGGAAAACCGGAAAAATGGAAAACCGGAAAAATGGAAAACCGGAAAATCGGAAAACCGGAAAAATGGAAAACCGGAAAATCGGAAAAATGAAAAACCGGAAAATCGGAAAAACGGAAAATCTGAAAAATGAAAAACCGGAAAAATGGAAAACTGGAAAAATGGAAAACCGGAAAAATGGAAAACCGGAAAAATGGAAAACCGGAAAAATGGAAAACCGGAAAAATGGAAAACCGGAAAAATGGAAAACCAGAAAATCTGAAAAATGAAAAACCGGAAAAATGGAAAACCGGAGAAATGGAAAACCGGAAAAATGGAAAACCGGAAAACCGGAAAAATGGAAAACCGGAACATCGGAAAAATGGAAAACCGGAATATCGGAAAAATGGAAAACCGGAAAATAGAAAAAATGGAAAACCGGAAAATCGGAAAAACGGAAAATCCGAAAAATGGAAAACCGGAAAAATGGAAAACCAGCAAATCGGAAAAATGGAAAACCGGAAAAATGGAAAACCGGAAAACCGGAACATCGGAAAAATGGAAAACCGGAACATCGGAAAAATGAAAAACCGGAAAATGGAAAAAATGGAAAACCGGAAAAACGGAAAATCGGAAAAATGAAAAACCGGAAAATCGGAAAAACGGAAAATCCGAAAAATGGAAAACCGGAAAAATGGAAAACCAGAAAATCGGAAAAATGGAAAACCGGAAAAACGGAAAAATGCAAAATCGGAAAATTGGAAAAACGGAAAAACGGAAAATCGGAAAAACCGAAAAACAGAAAAACGGAAAAACAAAACAGAAAAGCAGAAAAACTTAAAAACAGAAAAACGGAAAAACAAAACAGAAAAGCAGAAAAACTTAAAAACAGAAAAACGGAAAAACAAAACAGAAAAGCAGAAAAACTTAAAAACAGAAAAACGGAAAAACAAAACAGAAAAGCAGAAAAACAGAAAAAAACTTTTTCCGAAATAATGACTAATAAAAGCGTGTGAATAAGGAATTAGAATCTTAGAAGAACTAACCTCGGATTATTTGAATATTTTATGAAAAAATTAGCCTTAAAATACAAAAGTATCATTTCAAATATAATTTATACTGATACTATAATGAGGAATTTTATTGCAGTCACTACTAAATTGCAATATTATATTTTCTCTCTATTTAGAACAGTTTGCGAACCCCCATCATTCTTATAAGAGTATCTGACCCAACAACGTAAAAAGAAAAAATTTGTAGAAAGTAATCTCCTTTCAGCTCCATACATCGACCGTGTTTGCTTGATTTACTAGCTCAAACTAGATTTTCCATAACAACAAACGAAATTCAAAACTATTTTCGATATAAAATTCCCATCAATCGTATTTCATTGAGGGCTTAACATCTGGAGCGAAACTATTTGAAATTTCCTTGTTATGAGACGTTAAGTACTTGAAGGAACGTCTCAAAGGATAACTTTGTTAGAATATAATAGTTTCAGGAGCTATTCAAGTGGAAACTTTTAGAACACCGTACCGATTAGTTAAGCCTTCAGGTCATAACTTCCTCAAAGAAAGGAATCATTCAAATCCTCACAATAGAAAAGAAAAAACTTATCACTTTTTGACTTCATAAGACAGATTATAACCTAATAAATATCAAATTATCCTTCAAATGATTATTATATTAAGGTAAAAATGTTTATATAGACTAATCCTTCAATGAAGTTGACATATATGATGAATTAAGGACTTTTCGGTAACTATGATCAGGATCTGTCATCATTTGATGGGTGATGTACCTGAACGTGAGTTATAGTTTCCGAATAATCCTTTTTTGACATATATATAAAAGAAATCTTACCTTCTCTAACTTTGGTGAGCTCAACTGATCTGCATTGATCCGTGGTGCATTTCATACTTTGCGTATCTTTTCCTGAACAAGTTTTTCTTCCTTCGGAACTAGGAATACATTCCCTTTTCCTAATTTTATTACAATCCTGGTTGCATTCTGACCATTCCGTCCAAGCGGACCATCTAGCAGGATCAACTAGACCAGAAAACATCACGTGAAATGGATAGAACGCTACTAATTTTGAAAAAAAAAATGTAGAAAGTATGGAATTCGAATATTTAATAATTCAAACGAAAGTATAAGTTTTATTTTGAAATATTTGTAAACAGTACGAACAGGGAAACATACGAGGGTTGCTACTTAAGTTTTGACATATGACAAACTGATGTGGGTATATCAAATCTGACAAAACTCATCATGGGAACGAATCATGGGTATGCGCATGAACCCGAAACTACACAACGAGCTAAATCCGACTAAAGTTGTTCGCTCACTGAATGGTACACCAAAATTCGTTAGCCAGAAGGGTTCGAAAGATTTAGTGAAAACAATCGCAGAAGATGAACCGTTTCCAACAAAAAAATACCAAAATTCATTAGCCAGAAGTGTTGGAAAGATTTAGGGAAAACAATCGCAGAAGATGAACCGTTTCCAACAAAAAAATACCAAAATTCGTTAGCCAGAAGTGTTGGAAAGATTTAGGGAAAACAATCGCAGAAGATGAACCGTTTCCAACAAAAAAATACCAAAATTCGTTAGCCAGAAGTGTTGGAAAGATTTAGGGAAAACAATCGCAGAAGATGAACCGTTTCCAACAAAAAAATACCAAAATTCATTAGCCAGAAGTGTTGGAAAGATTTAGGGAAAACAATCGCAGAAGATGAACCGTTTCCAACAAAAAAATACCAAAATTCGTTAGCCAGAAGTGTTGGAAAGATTTAGGGAAAACAATCGCAGAAGATGAACCGTTTCCAACAAAAAAATACCAAAATTCATTAGCCAGAAGTGTTGGAAAGATTTAGGGAAAACAATCGCAGAAGATGAACCGTTTCCAACAAAAAAATACCAAAATTCGTTAGCCAGAAGTGTTGGAAAGATTTAGGGAAAACAATCGCAGAAGATGAACCGTTTCCAACAAAAAAATACCAAAATTCGTTAGCCAGAAGTGTTGGAAAGATTTAGGGAAAACAATCGCAGAAGATGAACCGTTTCCAACAAAAAAATACCAAAATTCATTAGCCAGAAGTGTTGGAAAGATTTAGGGAAAACAATCGCAGAAGATGAACCGTTTCCAACAAAAAAATACCAAAATTCATTAGCCAGAAGTGTTGGAAAGATTTAGGGAAAACAATCGCAGAAGATGAACCGTTTCCAACAAAAAAATACCAAAATTCATTAGCCAGAAGTGTTGGAAAGATTTAGGGAAAACAATCGCAGAAGATGAACCGTTTCCAACAAAAAAATACCAAAATTCGTTAGCCAGAAGTGTTGGAAAGATTTAGGGAAAACAATCGCAGAAGATGAACCGTTTCCAACAAAAAAATACCAAAATTCGTTAGCCAGAAGTGTTGGAAAGATTTAGGGAAAACAATCGCAGAAGATGAACCGTTTCCAACAAAAAAATACCAAAATTCATTAGCCAGAAGTGTTGGAAAGATTTAGGGAAAACAATCGCAGAAGATGAACCGTTTCCAACAAAAAAATACCAAAATTCATTAGCCAGAAGTGTTGGAAAGATTTAGGGAAAACAATCGCAGAAGATGAACCGTTTCCAACAAAAAAATACCAAAATTCGTTAGCCAGAAGTGTTGGAAAGATTTAGGGAAAACAATCGCAGAAGATGAACCGTTTCCAACAAAAAAATACCAAAATTCGTTAGCCAGAAGTGTTGGAAAGATTTAGGGAAAACAATCGCAGAAGATGAACCGTTTCCAACAAAAAAATACCAAAATTCGTTAGCCAGAAGTGTTGGAAAGATTTAGTGAAAACAATCGCAGAAGATGAACCGTTTCCAACAAAAAAATACCAAAATTCGTTAGCCAGAAGTGTTGGAAAGATTTAGTGAAAACAATCGCAGAAGATGAACCGTTTCCAACAAAAAAATACCAAAATTCGTTAGCCAGAAGTGTTGGAAAGATTTAGTGAAAACAATCGCAGAAGATGAACCGTTTCCAACAAAAAAATACCAAAATTCGTTAGCCAGAAGTGTTGGAAAGATTTAGTGAAAACAATCGCAGAAAATGAACCGTTTCCAACAAAAAAATACCAAAATTCGTTAGCCAGAAGTGTTGGAAAGATTTAGTGAAAACAATCGCAGAAGATGAACCGTTTCCAACAAAAAAATACCAAAATTCGTTAGCCAGAAGTGTTGGAAAGATTTAGGGAAAACAATCGCAGAAGATGAACCGTTTCCAACAAAAAAATACCAAAATTCATTAGCCAGAAGTGTTGGAAAGATTTAGGGAAAACAATCGCAGAAGATGAACCGTTTCCAACAAAAAAATACCAAAATTCGTTAGCCAGAAGTGTTGGAAAGATTTAGGGAAAACAATCGCAGAAGATGAACCGTTTCCAACAAAAAAATACCAAAATTCGTTAGCCAGAAGTGTTGGAAAGATTTAGGGAAAACAATCGCAGAAGATGAACCGTTTCCAACAAAAAAATACCAAAATTCATTAGCCAGAAGTGTTGGAAAGATTTAGGGAAAACAATCGCAGAAGATGAACCGTTTCCAACAAAAAAATACCAAAATTCATTAGCCAGAAGTGTTGGAAAGATTTAGGGAAAACAATCGCAGAAGATGAACCGTTTCCAACAAAAAAATACCAAAATTCATTAGCCAGAAGTGTTGGAAAGATTTAGGGAAAACAATCGCAGAAGATGAACCGTTTCCAACAAAAAAATACCAAAATTCGTTAGCCAGAAGTGTTGGAAAGATTTAGGGAAAACAATCGCAGAAGATGAACCGTTTCCAACAAAAAAATACCAAAATTCGTTAGCCAGAAGTGTTGGAAAGATTTAGGGAAAACAATCGCAGAAGATGAACCGTTTCCAACAAAAAAATACCAAAATTCATTAGCCAGAAGTGTTGGAAAGATTTAGGGAAAACAATCGCAGAAGATGAACCGTTTCCAACAAAAAAATACCAAAATTCATTAGCCAGAAGTGTTGGAAAGATTTAGGGAAAACAATCGCAGAAGATGAACCGTTTCCAACAAAAAAATACCAAAATTCGTTAGCCAGAAGTGTTGGAAAGATTTAGGGAAAACAATCGCAGAAGATGAACCGTTTCCAACAAAAAAATACCAAAATTCGTTAGCCAGAAGTGTTGGAAAGATTTAGGGAAAACAATCGCAGAAGATGAACCGTTTCCAACAAAAAAATACCAAAATTCGTTAGCCAGAAGTGTTGGAAAGATTTAGTGAAAACAATCGCAGAAGATGAACCGTTTCCAACAAAAAAATACCAAAATTCGTTAGCCAGAAGTGTTGGAAAGATTTAGTGAAAACAATCGCAGAAGATGAACCGTTTCCAACAAAAAAATACCAAAATTCGTTAGCCAGAAGTGTTGGAAAGATTTAGTGAAAACAATCGCAGAAGATGAACCGTTTCCAACAAAAAAATACCAAAATTCGTTAGCCAGAAGTGTTGGAAAGATTTAGTGAAAACAATCGCAGAAGATGAACCGTTTCCAACAAGAAAATACCAAAATTCGTTATCCAGAAGGGTTCGAAAGATTTAGGGAAACCAATCGCAGAAGATGAACCGTTTCCAACAAAAAAATACCAAAATTCGTTAGCCAGAAGTGTTGGAAAGATTTAGTGAAAACAATCGCAGAAAATGAACCGTTTCCAACAAAAAAATACCAAAATTCGTTAGCCAGAAGTGTTGGAAAGATTTAGTGAAAACAATCGCAGAAGATGAACCGTTTCCAACAAAAAAATACCAAAATTCGTTAGCCAGAAGTGTTGGAAAGATTTAGTGAAAACAATCGCAGAAGATGAACCGTTTCCAACAAAAAAATACCAAAATTCGTTAGCCAGAAGTGTTGGAAAGATTTAGTGAAAACAATCGCAGAAGATGAACCGTTTCCAACAAAAAAATACCAAAATTCGTTATCCAGAAGGGTTCGAAAGATTTAGGGAAACCAATCGCAGAAGATGAACCGTTTCCAACAAAAAAATACCAAAATTCGTTAGCCAGAAGTGTTGGAAAGATTTAGTGAAAACAATCGCAGAAGATGAACCGTTTCCAACAAAAAAATACCAAAATTCGTTAGCCAGAAGTGTTGGAAAGATTTAGTGAAAACAATCGCAGAAGATGAACCGTTTCCAACAAAAAAATACCAAAATTCGTTAGCCAGAAGTGTTGGAAAGATTTAGTGAAAACAATCGCAGAAGATGAACCGTTTCCAACAAAAAAATACCAAAATTCGTTAGCCAGAAGTGTTGGAAAGATTTAGTGAAAACAATCGCAGAAGATGAACCGTTTCCAACAAAAAAATACCAAAATTCGTTATCCAGAAGGGTTCGAAAGATTTAGGGAAACCAATCGCAGAAGATGAACCGTTTCCAACAAAAAAATACCAAAATTCGTTAGCCAGAAGTGTTGGAAAGATTTAGTGAAAACAATCGCAGAAGATGAACCGTTTCCAACAAAAAAATACCAAAATTCGTTAGCCAGAAGTGTTGGAAAGATTTAGTGAAAACAATCGCAGAAGATGAACCGTTTCCAACAAAAAAATACCAAAATTCGTTAGCCAGAAGTGTTGGAAAGATTTAGTGAAAACAATCGCAGAAGATGAACCGTTTCCAACAAAAAAATACCAAAATTCGTTAGCCAGAAGTGTTGGAAAGATTTAGTGAAAACAATCGCAGAAGATGAACCGTTTCCAACAAAAAAATACCAAAATTCGTTAGCCAGAAGTGTTGGAAAGATTTAGTGAAAACAATCGCAGAAGATGAACCGTTTCCAACAAAAAAATACCAAAATTCGTTATCCAGAAGGGTTCGAAAGATTTAGGGAAACCAATCGCAGAAGATGAACCGTTTCCAACAAAAAAATACCAAAATTCGTTAGCCAGAAGTGTTGGAAAGATTTAGTGAAAACAATCGCAGAAGATGAACCGTTTCCAACAAAAAAATACCAAAATTCGTTAGCCAGAAGTGTTGGAAAGATTTAGTGAAAACAATCGCAGAAGATGAACCGTTTCCAACAAAAAAATACCAAAATTCGTTAGCCAGAAGTGTTGGAAAGATTTAGTGAAAACAATCGCAGAAGATGAACCGTTTCCAACAAAAAAATACCAAAATTCGTTAGCCAGAAGTGTTGGAAAGATTTAGTGAAAACAATCGCAGAAGATGAACCGTTTCCAACAAAAAAATACCAAAATTCGTTAGCCAGAAGTGTTGGAAAGATTTAGGGAAAACAATCGCAGAAGATGAACCGTTTCCAACAAAAAAATACCAAAATTCGTTAGCCAGAAGTGTTGGAAAGATTTAGTGAAAACAATCGCAGAAGATGAACCGTTTCCAACAAAAAAATACCAAAATTCGTTAGCCAGAAGTGTTGGAAAGATTTAGTGAAAACAATCGCAGAAGATGAACCATTTCCAACAAAAACATACCAAAATTCGTTAGCCAGAAGTGTTGGAAAGATTTAGTGAAAACAATCGCAGAAAATGAACCGTTTCCAACAAAAAAATACCAAAGTTCGTTAGCCAGAAGTGTTGGAAAGATTTAGTGAAAACAATCGCAGAAGATGAACCGTTTCCAACAAAAAAATACCAAAATTCGTTATCCAGAAGGGTTCGAAAGATTTAGGGAAACCAATCGCAGAAGATGAACCGTTTCCAACAAAAAAATACCAAAATTCGTTAGCCAGAAGTGTTGGAAAGATTTAGTGAAAACAATCGCAGAAAATGAACCGTTTCCAACAAAAAAATACCAAAATTCGTTAGCCAGAAGTGTTGGAAAGATTTAGTGAAAACAATCGCAGAAGATGAACCGTTTCCAACAAAAAAATACTAAAATTCGTTAGCCAGAAGTGTTGGAAAGATTTAGTGAAAACAATCGCAGAAGATGAACCGTTTCCAACAAAAAAATACCAAAATTCGTTAGCCAGAAGTGTTGGAAAGATTTAGTGAAAACAATCGCAGAAGATGAACCGTTTCCAACAAAAAAATACCAAAATTCGTTAGCCAGAAGTGTTGGAAAGATTTAGTGAAAACAATCGCAGAAGATGAACCGTTTCCAACAAAAAAATACCAAAATTCGTTAGCCAGAAGTGTTGGAAAGATTTAGTGAAAACAATCGCAGAAGATGAACCGTTTCCAACAAAAAAATACCAAAATTCGTTAGCCAGAAGTGTTGGAAAGATTTAGTGAAAACAATCGCAGAAGATGAACCGTTTCCAACAAGAAAATACCAAAATTCGTTAGCCAGAAGGGTTCGAAAGATTTAGGGAAACCAATCGCAGAAGATGAACCGTTTCCAACAAAAAAATACCAAAATTCGTTAGCCAGAAGTGTTGGAAAGATTTAGTGAAAACAATCGCAGAAGATGAACCATTTCCAACAAAAACATACCAAAATGCGTTAGCCAGAAGTGTTGGAAAGATTTAGGGAAAACAATCGCAGAAGATGAACCGTTTCCAACAAAAAAATACCAAAATTCGTTAGCCAGAAGGGTTCAAAAGATTTAGGGAAAACAATCGCAGAAGATGAACTATTTCCAACAAGAAAATACCAAAATTCGTTAGCCAGAAGGGTTCGAAAGATTTAGGGAAACCAATCGCAGAAGATGAACCATTTCCAACAAAAAAATACCAAAATTCGTTAGCCAGAAGTGTTGGAAAGATTTAGGGAAACCAATCGCAGAAGATGAACTATTTCCAACAAAAAAATACCAAAATTCGTTAGCCAGAAGGGTTCAAAAGATTTAGGGAAAACAATCGCAGAAGATGAACTATTTCCAACAAGAAAATACCAAAATTCGTTAGCCAGAAGGGTTCGAAAGATTTAGGGAAACCAATCGCAGAAGATGAACCATTTCCAACAAAAAAATACCAAAATTCGTTAGCCAGAAGGGTTCGAAAGATTAAGGGAAAACAATCGCAGAAGATGAATCAGTTTCCAACACGACAACTCAAGCTTTCTTACATCAGTTCAAACAAAAACGTTTTTGAACATTCAAAACATCGAATTGATGAGCCATCAGCCGTTAGGCATCCAAAAATGTCTTATAATCCCGCAGATCCAAAATAAATTACGACATTAACGTTTTTCAATACCGGAAGAAGCGATTGATGCGTTCAAATCATATATTTTGGATGTACATCAATCGGAATGGAGAAAATACTTCGATTTATGTAACAACCCTCGTATATAAGGTATTTATAGTTAAATTAGAATACTGAGTATGTGATGTAAATTCCATACTTTTAATATAGAAAAAATGTTTAAAAAAAATCATAGAAACTGTTATATTACGAGGTGTATATGATGTGTGCGGGTTAAAGATTTTATTTAAATTTCCACTTATAGTTTGGGCATGAAAAAAAAGTTACCGTCACCTAAAAACTATATAGTGTGATACATTAATACAACCCAATATGTCTCATTGAAATATTGATAGTTTCCCGATTTATAGATGTTGATTTTCGTAGTTGTTTTGACACCGACAATGATTTTTGTCATTTATCAGTTGGTACTGGCTCTCTAAGATGGACCATAATGTTACTTGGTGGGTCTCTTATATAGGGGGATGAAATATAAATACATACCTTAGAGAATTTACAAAATTCAAGCAGAAATCTCTTCGAAATTTTGCTAACCTAGCATTTCAATGATAATGATTTGAAACAAAATCCACACCAACTGATTAATTTTGCATGAACGAAAATTTGATGACAGGCAGACAAATCATGAAACAGTATGTTGTACTAGGTTTTCACAGTTTCTGTAATAACAGTTTCAAATGGAATATGAAGTTGTACTGTGGAAAACCTGATGATGATCGTGCGATCACAGAAGGAACTACAAGGAAGCGCTTAGCATTGTTTTAAAAGCATTTGTGACCTTTCTTTGTCCAAAACAGATACATTAAGATATCTATTTTGGTTAATATATTAGAACATAACCGTCTTGGCTGACTATAGGATGGCCCAGGTCGAGTTACCCAGGGTTCAGCCAGACTTGGGCTATTATTCGTTTGCCAAGTTCTGGTTTCCCAGCGTTGACTCAAGCTAATCCCCATCGATCAAGTCTGGAAGCTTCTACATGGGTATGTTTACCGAATATTTCCGAGATGCACGGTCATATGACCTAACAGCCTGCGATTTTTTTCCTGTGGGGCGTTTTCAAGGCCAAATTACTCCACCTTCAAGCTGCAATTGAAGAAGGACTTGGACAGCTTGACATGCTTCGCAGGACCTGCTTCTCCGTTGAAAAACTTTGCTTCAAATTCTTTGATAAACTCATTTTGTGTAGTAGATTTATCAAAAACATACATTGAATTTACCTTCTACATTGAAACGTAAAACGTCTAACCTTTTTTTTTTCTAGTTCAATGTGACTTTTTGTGGTTTTTTTGTATTAAATAAAACATTAATGTAATGGCGTGTATGTCAATTATTGTATATACTAATTACTGCATCGAAATTTCCTTCAAATAAGTTGTGAATATTAAAAATAATAGACAAAAGTTATTTTTAGACGACGCCATCTGATAGTTGTTCGTTCTGTATTCATTTACATATCTAAAGTTGCGTTTTGAGTGTTCCATGTAGTGAAAGTGACAGTTCCGTACTGCAAAACGCTCTAGGGACGTTCTGGAGTGACTCTAGCCCCTTCAATGTTGACAGTTGACAGTTTCACTTCGATGATTTTGCATAATCTTATTTGTTTTATCCGAAGTTTTGTCTAAATTAATGAATAACAATGAATGATGATGAAAAAGAAAAATTGACATTGCGAATATCATTAAGTACATTATAGTGATCGATAAATAAAATGTTTATAATTCAATGTGACTTTTTGTATTAAATAAAACATTAATGTAATGGCGTGTATGTCAATTATTGTATATACTAATTACTGCATCGAAATTTCCTTCAAATAAGTTGTGAATATTAAAAATAATAGACAAAATTTATTTTTAGACGACGCCATCTGATAGTCGTTCGTTCTGTATTCATTTACATATCGAGTTGCGTTTTGAGTGTTCCATGTAGTGAAAGTGTCAGTTCCGTACTGCAAAACGCTCTAGGGACGTTCTGGAGTGACTCTAGCCCCTTCAATGTTGACAGTTGACAGTTTCACTTCGATGATTTTGCACAATCTTATTTGTTTTGGATTTTATGCGTAGTCTAAAAAATGTTGTGTACGCCGCGGCTGCAATACTTGTATAATTAAGTAAATATTAAATATTTAAGACATTTGTTTTGAGGTTTTTCATTAGTTTGATCCGTCATACAATCCATAGAACTTATAATAAGCTGATAAAAACATAACCTAAACAGTTTCATGACAAGTATAGAATTTAAACGTTAATTAAAATTAGTACTTGTATTATCATTGCTAATATGTACTAGAAAAACGCAAATTTATTATTTTCATAAACTTCTACTACTATTACTTCATGGATTTGTAAGATATATACAAAAAATTGTGTATGTGATTCGATTTGTCGTAATTTAAATGGATTATCACTTGTATCACCATCACTTGTCAAATATATTCGGCAGCATTGATTTATGACGATTTATGTGATTCTTTCAGACAAGTCTTTTTTATTATACGCTATATTGGTGGTCCGAATATCGAAAGCAAAAAAATAGAATACAAAATGAGTGCTACTAACATAATAAGACCCCGTGGACAAATAATATCAATGCCAATCGGTTGAATTTCTATTCGGTTTTGATGTACGTTGTTCTGATTGAATAAAGAATGATACAAACCAATCAATAGTGAGTTTCGTCTTTTATTTATTCATGAGAATGCGAAAGCTGTGTATAGGAAAGTGTGGTTATGTATAAAGAATAGCAACAAATTACATTGACTTTAACATAAATAAACGTAAACGAAAAACATGTAAAAACTTGTATGAAGCGTTGTTAAAGGCTTACCGTACGCATTATCGCTAGTATCATAGTCGTAAGCATTGTCCAGCACGAGCTCTTCTACGTAAGCATGGCAAAGGAAAAGGATAAAAAGCAGGTTAGAAGTTTGAGGTAGCCGAAATTTTTTTGATTCACATTATCAACTATTTACAATTTTTGCATAAATATGTTCGTGAAATGTTCAAAATGTGCGTCATAATTAAAAATATACGAGGATTAGGGCATAAGTTATAGCAACTATTTTGAGATATGACTTTATTGCTTTTCAAAATATTCCACATTCCGATTAAGGTACTTCCGAAACATGTGGTTTAAATGCATCAACCGCTTGTTCAGGTATAGAAAAACGTTGATTCGATGTTTTGACTATTCGAAAACGTTTTTTATCGAACCGATGTGTGAGATTGGTTTCCCCAAATTTTGCGAACACTTCTGGTAAACAAATGCTGATGTCTCATTCGGAATTAACCGTTCTAAGTAAGGCGATTCTGGACGACCTTCGCGGGATTCATCCTGTAGCGATTGAGGTCGGAAAACCGGCGCAACGCGGTGATTCGAGATGGTGATTGATCACCAAAAGTCGAAGCGGCATTTTTTCTAAAGCTGTGATCCATCAGGTGATCCGATTCACATATAGTGCAGCAGATACCGAAGGTGATTGTATTCACAGTAAGGTCACTGTAGTAGGAAACTACTTGGAGGGATTTAAGACCCAGGTTTGTCAAATTTATGTCTCAATCCTCGTACTTAATCACAAAATTTTTATAGAAAAAAAAACAACGAAATAAATGAAGAAATTGATGATTCGCGTACATAAAAGTTTGATAATGAATAAAGTATTTGAAAACGAATAAAATTAATTATATAAAATCATTTCACGAACATTTTTTTGATAATATTTTTAGAGGTTTTTGAAGCCTACTAAATTTTAAGCTGCAGCAATTTTTTTTTAAATTTCCTCAAGTTGATACAAACTTTTCTCATTTTCAATCATAATAATTTGAATTAATAAGATGTTCTGGGACATACAGAATGGAGCAAAAAAAGTAAAAAATGCCCAATTAGTTTTGAAAAATTATTTCGAACGGGAATCAATACTAAAAACGAATGTATAGTTTCTTAGTTTGAACAGATTGATGATTCATTAAAAAAATCTGTTCAAAAGTAATTTTTTATAGGTTATGGGACGTCTACTATACAGGGTGTTAAGGCGATACCGTCTCTAGAATGAATAAAATGTATCAGCTTTGAAAATATGGCGTTACGAACATTTTTCTACTGAGCAAACCCCAGTTTTACCTTTTTTGAAACACTCTGTATATTTATATAGTTTTTATTTTGAAGTACGAAAGGATTTCAGCAGGATATGAGGAATGAAATCATTTTTCATCCAGGATCTTATATTTTCTTGCAAACAAAAGTAAAAAGGGTATTATTTGACGTTTCTATTATTATCTTTCAACCCTTCGCGAAAGAAATGAAAAATGATCATTAATTACCTTCAAAAACATACAGTTTTACCGGCGTGTTGGAAATTAAAGGTCCTTTTTATCTTTAAGGATAAATAGTGTCCTAAATAATTCCACCACTAACTTATATGAATGTTTTCCGATTTTTGGTGGAATAATCAAAGCTAAATCTAATATGATATTATTCTAAGGGGAGGTTTAATTAATTTTTACCTTGTGGACAAGGAATACAATCTTTTGTTCTTCTAATAGCGGATCCTTGACAAGTTTTACCTCCGTTACTTGGGGCGGGATTCGTACAAGTTCTCGTACTCATCTTTCCAGCTGCGAGGGTTGCTCCGGGACAACGACAATCCTGCCACGAAGACCAAGAAGACCATCCCCCATTCACTGAAACAATAGAAAAATGTTCGATAAATTGTTTTATAATGTTTCGAGAATCCCCTCGTAATATTTCGACGGCCGTATATCAAATTTGAGAATAAATTACAACCGTATTATGCCGACATGTTGAACATACTTTAAAGAAATCCTTGTTAAGACAATGGCTGACCAGCCCTCCTGCTGTCTGCGCTCTTTTTTTTTTCTTCGAAGAGGGACAAAAAGTTCGAGATGTTTTGTTGTGACAGTCCGTATTTAACGATGGTTTAATGTAAATGTTTTTTGGTCTTGTACAGGAAAAAAGTTGACTTGTCGTCGACGATATGTTGAATGGGCTGCTTGACTTTATTTATGAGGGGCTTTATTCGAAAAATCGTATTTTTTCTGTGAGAGAATATTGAAAAAGTACGTTGATATTTTTATTTGTATCGGAAACTATTCCAATTTTCAAATTCATTTCTATTTACGAGGATCGTTCCATAAGTACCTGGCCCAACAAAGAAAACATTTCCTTACAGCTCCTTACACTTTTCCCAGCCATCAACTGCTGAAAACACCTCTCCGTTGTTGGAAAATCGAGCTATTTATTCGAGGGTGCTAAATCTGGCGAATAGGATGCATGAGGTAGCTATACTTTAAATGCTGGATTTCTTCGCTCAAAATTTCTCATAATACTCCTTTTTCAACGATAATTATCCCACGCTCATCCCAAAAAACCGACGCTCTAACCTTGTCGGTAAATGGAACAGTCTTTGCCTTCTTTGGAACCAGGTCCTCAGTTTTCAGTCCATTGTTTTGATTGTTCTTTCGTTTCACTTGTAAAGTGATGGACCCACGTTCCATCCATGGTTATTTCTGTCGCAGGAAAATCGAACAATCTTTAGATATTGAAATTGCCGATAACAAATTTTCAGTTTCAGGTTAATCAAATTAACCCAATGATAATAACTTTGTCACCAACCAAGGTGTGTCTGTTATACGCAGACTTTCAGCCTTTTATGTCACTATTTAAAATAAATGACTCGTATCCAGAGCTGGACAGTACTAAAGCATTCAAAGTATTCATTATCAATACTACAATCAGTCGATTTATTTGGAAATTTATGAAGTTAAAAATCATCATTGACAAAACGCATCTTCACTTTTTTTAGCTGTACTAAAATGCCAGGAATTTTTCTCGTTCTTTCCCAAAACGAATAACGTAGAATTATGTAATATAACAATGAATCAACTGCAGCTACTGTAACCGAGATAACAAACTAAGACCACACACAAAAAACAAACTAATAAAAGGAAAACAAAACGACGAAAAGAAATTGTAAACAAAAGCAACAGGTAGGACGAGATGCGGGCTTCCATATGCAGATATAAACTGTTTATCGCAATCCAGATCAAAATTCAACAATATATTTAGTTAATGGTTCAAAAACAGTGGCGGTACTGGATGGTTTTTATAAACCGACATGTTTTTTTATACAGGAAGCACGTTATCTAATATTATAGGTCAAAAAGTTGGGCTTTTCCTGTTTTTAAATGATGCTAAATAACCATCATTCTACTGCAACAACTTTTTATGATTTTTCGATTGTGTTAATCATATTTGAATCAATAAAACAAGTCAAACTTTCCCAACAGAAGTCAGCTTATAAGAATTGATACAACGATGTCTTCTTGCTAGCCAATAGAATGTGAAGTGGCTCAAGGTTCAGTACTGAACCCTTCTGTTTATCAACGACATTGCCTACTTAGACGCCAGTAGTAAAATATATCTATATCAGTTTCTATTGGAGCAATTCTGATCCCGTGGCGTATTTAGTAACCTAATATCCCTTAAATCATGTTTCTAAAACGTTTTGTATAGAATAATACCACCATGGACTTCGTTGTTAGGGCTTGTTGTAAACAGTTCCTTCCAAATGGGAAAAGGACTGAACTTATTCATCTCTACAACAGTTTATTATGCCCTTATTGAGTCGATATGCCCTTTCCTTGTGTCGAGATTCAAAATACTGACTCTTCCTTCTATAATCATCGTCAAATTCGTTTATTTAATTCGTAAGCACGCTTCTCCACGTTCAGAATTAGTTAAAGGCTCAATACTTTACAAAGCAAAATAATGCACAATCATTTACCGATTGATTGTATATTCACCGGAAAGTGCCTCATTCTATTTTGAAATTTGAGGTGCAATTAAATTTTTTGTTACATAGGCAGTTCAGGAACCATTTCAAAGTTTTTGAATCACACGAATTAGCAAGACCAGGCCCCACGGAAAGAAACCACGCGATAGAATTTAATGATTTTTATTTTAGTTGATCAAACAGTGTTATGAGAGTGTGAGCTTTCCATATTCAAGTTTGTTTCGTGGTTGTACGGTTTATTAGGACTTCGGTAAGCTTCTAATTCTTTATTTTTATTCACTGAGTCCGATTTGTATCAAGAAATCACGTTGCGCTACTGATTGTAGTTACAGAATTCCAATGTGAAGCTTTCAAGATAGTTATCAAAATATTCCAGAGTGGTTTTCTCGGAGGCGACCCACAGCCCCCCGTTTATTAACGATAAAACTAAGTTATCTGGATTAATTAAGTATTTATCTTTGGTGAAGAGATTCTTGTACAAACCGCCGTATAAATGTTTCAAATGCGTCCAAAAGATTTATTTCGAGATAAAAGTGTCTTGAATACATTTCGAAATGAAATAAAAATGTTTTTGGGAATTCGTTAAAATCTAGTTTAATCAACTAAACAAGAATTTAATAAGCTACATTATTGGTGTATAAAAACGTTCAAATTCTAGCGTTAAAATATTGCTGTTTTACATTTTTATATTGGATTTACTTTATTAAATACTACTTCTGATATAAACACTCCTCCTACTTGGTTTAATGCGAATTTCCTCTAAAAACTTTGATTGTCATCATCTCTTTTAGTCCAAGAAGGAATTTATTAATTTTTCTTGCAGAATTTTTAACATTCATGCGAAAAGAATTAATCACCTTAGCTTTCTCTCCCTAGTTCAACCCCTTTCTCATTTTTCTATTTTCACAGCAGATTGTATAATCAAAAAACGTTCTTTTCGTTTTTCTTCGTCTTCAAATCCTTCTTCAAATTAGTTAACTGCTTCATGAGTTGTATCAGCAAGGAAAAGACAATTGACTGGATCCCAGGATCCAACAGAAAATTTATCTTTTTACACTACAACTACACCAACGCTCACAATTATACTGTCTGAGGCGCGTTTCGATAACCAAGTTATCGTCTTCAGAGACTGAAGTTGAACTGTTTAATTTAGAGTGTTTATAATAATTATTTTTGTTTTTTTTAATTATTTCCAATAATCTATTGATTATATAACTTTTAGTTTTGAGCTGTCACTAATGGGAAAATTTGAAAAAATACGATTCAGAAACAAAGCGTTGAATTTCCGCTGAAATAAAATATAATCGAATCTCCGCAGGACAAGAAAAAGAATGTTGAGTGAATAAAACAATCACAAAGGACAATGGAACCGGCACAAACTTTATGTATAAGACTTTTATATCGTCGAACAGGACCGGGATTAAAAAATTGTCAAAAATACAGATTAAGACGTCTTATAAAAGTGTGCTCACAAAATACGACCAAAATAGTTCAAGGACGAACCATAACGGTGTAGTTGGTTAGGTATTCGTTGCTTAATTTCCAACACGGAGATCGGAGGTTCGAATCCTCTGTCGAAGGAAAGTTTCGGGGAATTTAGAACCGCACAACCAATTGAATATTGTTCAAAAATATAAAAATGTATCAATAATAAATTCTACATAAAAGTTTTGGACTTATTTTTTAATTTATATTGATACCGAGTCCATTTCTGTACTCACCGTATAGGTTTTTAAAAGTGAGGTTGGAACACACGGTGAAGTTGGCGGATTAAAGTAGAAACAATCGACAAACACAAAGAAGGATTGTTAGAAAGAAAAAGTGGACTTTTTAAAAGTTTAATTCAAAGACTTAGTTTCGTTTTGATTCCAACATTCTGTTACCGCAAATTGGATGAAGTTAGGAAACTTGGGATATCCACCGATTTCGGTAGACTGTGTTAACATTCCACGATTGAATATTCATTTACTTTAGTCCCCAGTTTTAACAAATAAACGCTTTTCAGTTCAATTCTTCATCCAGGATATCCTTTTAATAAAAGTTATTCACAAACATTCGTTATTATTTATCTATCGATTTATTATTTATACTTTCTCCGGATAAATCCATCTGCCACAGCCGAGACATCAACAACAAAAAAAAAAAAAAATAATGAGAACCACCGAGATGGAAAAGATTCTGGAGGAATCACGTAGAAAGAATGCCAAAGTGGGCTAAAACAGCTGGAGTTAAGCTTCTCAGGAAGATCCAAGAAGATGGCCTGGTCCTATGGAAATTTGCCACATTTGTTTAATCTTGCTTTATCTGAGTAATGGGTTGATTGTTCTTGTGTTTATTGAGCATCTTCTGCGTTTGGTACTCGCAGTAATGTATTGAAAAGACAGAACTTGTTGGCCTCTGTATGAATATTCCTTACGAAAGGGTATTTCGTCGGAGTTTGGGCCCATTTGTAGACTACCAAACGCGCCAACCAGTGTGATCTTTCCGTGCTTGTAAAGTCCACAACAAGTTGTTTTTTTCCACGCTTGGTGATCTCTTCTACACCAGTTATTATTCTCCTCGACGTGTCTATAAATTCGGTTAGAAATACAAGTTGTAAGTATCTTAAAGAAAGTGATCCTTGGGAGCAAAAATCATACCAGAGCTTTTGGATATTTTGGAGTACGTCAGTGATATTATTTGGTGTGAAATCGTCTCTTCGGATGCTTTCCAATCAACGGTTATTTCTTGGTTTTTCAACGTTGACCATAAGTAAGTTGGTATTGTGGAAGATTATGTAGATAAATGTCCCAAAAGTTGTTTAAAATGGACTACTAGTATTCTACGTACGTACCCGGTAATATAAATATAGTTTGGATAAGAAACGATATAAAAGAATAATGTCTGAATATCATGACATGTCTGTTACAATAGCAGAGGTTGAAGATTAATACCATCGCTATGAGAATCAATTTAGGTACTATAATATATTTGATCGTGACTGCACACCATTCCTAGGTACCTACGTGAATGTACCACGTTGTCTTTTTGGTCTGGTACTCACAAATCTTCTGACACAGGTTAATTAGTGAACAAGAGATTGATTCGACGTTGGTACGATTGCTTTGTAGTACCGAATCGGTAACGTATAATGGGAACCTTTTTCTTGGGAATAAAAGTGGAATTAAAAATAGCGATTACGAGGTTAAATGTCGTGGTTTTTTATTTTGTATAACAATGTATAGGTAGATATTTGGAAAATGTATGGATTTTTCATATTTTTAGTGAAATTAAAACTCAAGTTATAGAACCAGGAAATAAACTTCGATTTTTTGTAATTTTTTTTGGTTTTTTGAGATTATTTCAATACTAGATATAACAAAATTCTGAATAAATTAATATCAAATCCATTTTTCCAAATAAACATCTATAAAAACGTTTTAAAAAGTTAGATAAAAAAAAATAAAGCTTGCATCAATTTTTCCAGGGGTTTTCTGATATTTATTATTGGAAAATGAGCTTTAAATCAATTTTTTCTAATTTCTTCAAAATTAAGTGTTAAGCAACGAGATTTATACAAATTTTCCAGATTTTTACATATTTTTCTTAATAGAATGTAGCAAAAAGTGGACCCTCACCGTTTTTTTTCACTTTTTTTTTGAGATTTATTGTAGAAAAATGTACCTTACATAATTTTTTTTGAGATTGAATGGAATTAATATCATTTTTTTTTAATTTCACAGATTTCTTTCAGTTTTTTCAAAATTTATTGTTGAAAAATGTACCTCACATCAATTTTTTCGGATTTCTCCCAGTTTTTTTTTGAGTTTTTACGTAAAAAATTAAACTAACATCAATTTTTTCAGAAGTTTTGCATATTTTTGTTAGAATTATTGCTAAAAAATAAACTTTATTCCAATTTATTTTATACAATAATGTACTGAAAGATATTTGGGAAATTTATAGATTTTTCATATTTTTAGTGAAACTAGAACTCAGGTTATAGAACCAGGAAATAAACTTCGATTTTTTGTGGTTTTTTTTCGGTTTTTTGAGATTATTTCAATACTAGATATAACAAAATTCTGAATAAATTAATATCAAGTCCATTTTTCCAAATAAACATCTATAAAAACGTTTTAAAAAGTTAGATAAAATAATTTTTCAATAATAAATTTTGAAAAAACTGAAAACAACCCAAAAAAATTGAAACACAGAACCTTACAACAAATGCTTCGCAATGTTTTTCAGTTTTTTCAGAATTTATTATAGAAAAATAAAACTTGCATCAATTTTTTCAGGGGGTTTCTGAGATTTAATATTGGAAAATGAGCTTTAAATCAATTTTTTCTAATTTCTTCAAAATTAAGTATTAAGCAGCGAGATTTATACCAATTATCCGGATTTTTACATTTTTTTTTTTAATAGAATGTAGCAAAGTGAACTCACACCATTTTTTTCAATTTTTTTGAAATTTATTGTTGAAAAATGTACCTCACATAAATTTTTTCGGATTTCTCCCAGTTTTTTTTGAGTTTTTACGTAAAAACTTTAACTAACATTAATTTTTTAAGAAGTTTTGCATATTTTTATTAGAATTATTGCTAAAAAATAAATTTTACTCCAATTTATTATATACCACAATGTACAGATAGATATTTGGGAAATTTATAGATTTTTCATATTTTTAGTAAAATTAAAACTCAGGTTATGGAGCCAGAAAATTAACGTCGATTTTTTGTGAATTTTTTTCGGTTTTTTGAGATTGTTTTAATGCCAACTATAACAAAAACTCTCAAAATTTCGAAAAAAGTAATGTCAAGTTCAGTTTTCCAACAATACATCTTGAAAAACGCTTTAAAAAGTTGGATAAAATCATTTTTCAATAATAAATTTTTAAAAAATTTAAAAAAAGTTAAACACTGAACTTTACAACAATTGTTTCGCAATGTTTTTTAGTATTTTCAGAATTTATTATATACAGAAAAATGCAGCTTGCATCAATTCTTTCAAAGTTTTTTTGTTTTTTTGAAATTTAATATTGGAAAATGAGCTAAATCAATTTTTTCTAATTTCTTCAAAATTAAGTGTTGAGCAACGAGATTTGTACCAATTTTCCGGATTTTTTCATATTTTTTTTGATATGGAATGTAGCAAAGTGGACCCACACCATTTTTTTCAGTTTTTTTTTAGATTTATTGTAGAAACATGGGTATTTACATAATTTTTTAAGATTGAATTCTGAAAAATGAAATTAATATCATTTTTATAGATTTTACGGATTTCTTTTAGTTTTTTCGGGATTTATTTTAAAAAATGTACGTCGCATCAATTTTTTCAGATTTTTCTCAATTTTTTTGGTATGAAATATAGAAAAGTAATTTTCACAACATTTTTTTCAGTTTTTTTTGAGATTCATAGTAGAAAAATGGTATTTACATAATTTTTTTGAGATTGAAAGCTGAAAAATGAAATTAATATCATTTATTTAGATTTTACGGATTTCTTTTAGTTTTTTCAGGATTTATTGTTAAAAAATGTACTTTACATTAATTTTTCGGGATTTTTCTCAATTTTTTGGTGATTTATTATAGAAAAATGAAACTAACATCAATTTTTTCAGAAGTTTTTCTTATTTTTTATTAGAATTATTGCTAAAAAGTGAACTTCACTATAATTTATTTGGAATTCAAAAGTTTTTCGATATTTTTGGATTCAAGTTTCTTGCTATTTGTTGATCCATTGATCCAAGTTGATCCAATTTTTTCGTTTTTTTTTAATTTTTTTCAAGATGTTGGAAAATGTACCTTAAATAAAGTTTTTCGGATTTTTCTCAATTTTTTTGATATAAAATGTAGAAAAGTGAATTTCACACCATTTTTTTTAGTTTTTTTCAGGATTTATTGTTAAAAAAAGTATCTTACGTCAATTTTTTGGGATTTCTCTCAGTTTTTTTGAGATTTATTATTAAAAAATGAAACTAAACATTAATTTTTTCAGTTTCAAGTTTTCATATTTTTTGTTAGAATTATTGCTAAAAAATAAACTTTACGCTAATTCTTTTGGATCTCAAAAGTTTTTTGATATGATTCCTTTGTCAATTTTTTCGGATTTCTTCAAAATTAAGTGTTGAGCAACGAGATTTGTACCAATTTTCCGGATTGTTTCATATATTTTTTGATATGGAATGTAGCAAAGTGGACCCACACAATTTTTTTCAATTTTTTTGAGATTTATTGTTAAAAAATGTACCTCACATCAATTTTTTCGGATTTCTCTCAATCTTATTCATATGAAATGTAGAAAAGTGAATTTCACACGAATTTCTTTTCAGTTTTTTAGAGATCTCTTATAAAAAAATGAAACTAAACATTAATTTTTTCAGTTTCAAGTTTTCATATTTTTTATTAGAATTATTGCTAAAAAATAAACTGTACTCTAATTCTTTTGGATCTCAAGAGTTTTTTGATATGATTCCTTTATCAATTTTTTCGGATTTATTCTAGTTTTTTTGAGAAATGAACTTTACAATATTTTTTTTTTGGTTTTTTCAGTTTATTCGAGTTTTTTGATAATAAAATGAACTTTACATCATTTTTCTCAACTTTTTTCATTTTCTTGAATCTCTTTTGTTGAAAAACTACCCTCATCATAATTTTTTCGAAATTTCTAAGGCTTTTTTTGAAATTTATTCTTGAATAATAAACGTGTTTTTTGATATTTGTTGGTCCATTGAAAGTTGATCCAATTTTTTTCGATTTTCTTATTGTTTTTTTCAAGATGTTGAAAAATGTACCTTACATCAGTATTTTGGTTTCTTTAAGAGTTTTTTGAGATTTATTATGGAAAAATTGAACTTACATAAATTTTTTTGGATTTCTCAAAGTTTATTTGATATTTATTATTGAAAAATGAACTTTTTTCGAAAATTTTTCGTTTTCTTGAAATTTTTCTGTTGAAAATTCACCATTACCTCAGTTTTTTCAGAATTTTCCCCAGAATATCCAAAAATTTACGATTGGAACATCAATTTTAACTCAAGTTTAAACTCACAAAAATGTAAACATAAACTTTATTGAACTTTGATCCAGATGAATGAATTCTACACCAAGACAGAGGATGACAAGTTTTTTGTTTATGATGTCAGCTCCTGCCATGTCTCTTATGTCACCTGTCAAATTTATACGTAGATCTGACATTTAGATTGATTTTAATACTCGTATAAATAAAATGTTTGCCATTAAAAGAAACTGAGGATAAGTCACGTGAATATTATCCTAAATTTCATGAAATAATTTGTTGGTTGTATATAAAAACTGCCGTTGATGCATGAAGGTAACTTCGTTAGAAGTTTCTAAAAGAAGCAGATCCAATTATTTTCTCAATCAAATTTCGAGTGAATTTAGAAAAATTAAGTTTATCAGCTTCTAATTTAGTTCCAATTATTTTTCGAGTTAATTCTACCGCTAACTTCAAACAATTCCATCCGTTAATAATGTATAGCAAACACAAGGAACTTCTGAATGGTGTCTCGAAATTTAAAAGGAAATCTGATATTATTATCTCACATCTTTTCGCGATTTTCTTTGTCTTTCAACTTAAGAAGAAACAAAATGAGATTTAGACGTAATTGGATTAATGTCAGACCGTTGTTCCGGTTTTATTTTCGAATATATAATTTAATGTTTTCAGTACAATTTTTAATAAAATTCCAATTACTAATCACGTTAAAAATTACCCTAAAAAGTTTTTTAATGCAGAAATATTGAACAAAAACGTTCAACGAGAATATTGGACATACGCGGAGATTGTAAAAATTATGAACTGAAGAACATTAACTGCAACAATTCATCAAATTTGTGATGCAATCAAAAATAAAAATATATCGGTAGTTTCGTAATAAAAAAATGCTCTGAATAAATCAGTTGACCGTGATCTCGAACATTTCACGATCGTTTATTTCAATAAAAATCGTCTTGCGCATTTCAATAGCATTTATTTCAAGTGCATTTTCCGAATTAGCATATCCACGGCCAATTTTCTAAATTGGCAGTAACAATAAACGGCAAACCTAGTTTTAGTTTGGCGGATAGTGGTCGCGTCCTTGATTAAATTAAATGCTTCATTTGTTTGTTTTTTTTTGCGACAGTGCCGTACGCTACAAAAAAAGACACGATTCATTCTATTTTGAACAAATTATTCGAAGCTGTAAACGCTGATAAAGAAACTGTTGGAAAAAATTTTGGTTGGAAAAGTTGGTGCCAAATAATCTGTCTCCTGACCAAAAGCTTTTGCCTCAGATGTCCTTGAAAGTTAGAGAAAGATCTATTTGAGTCCATGGAAGCGGTAAAGCAAAAAACGACAGAACTCCTGAAGGTGGTAACCAAAGAGAAGATTAGTTTCGTGGTCCCAATCTTCAAAAGATAATTTGAGTAAAGTAACTTTAGATATTTGAAAAAAATTGTTAGAAAGGTCCAAGCTTGGCTTGATAAACATTTTACTTCAAACAATCAACTGTTGAGAAATGGAAGGTTAAGTTTGAAAGGATGAAAACAACAAAAAAAGCTCACAAAATAATCGGGGAGGTTAATTGACATAGCTTAGACCCTAAATATATCAAAGGCATTTGTTCAAAGTGGGTGCTGCGTGAGTTAACCAAAAACAAGATTTCAATGTCACAATAAATGACACAAAACTGTCAAAACAATACTAGTCATAAAAACATCATCTAAATCATAGAATAAATTTTGTTTTTATTACTTCAACTAACTAAAAATAATATTTTTTGAATCAGTTTTTTCAAATACCACAAATTCCTTTCAATTAAATTATGTTATTTCGATAATATTCAAATTGTAAAACTTCGAAGTACGCCTCTGTTTAACTCTGACATAACATCAATCTGCTCAATCATTTTTCGCAAATAGCATCCTGCAAATCAGTCAAGTGACGACCAAAATTTCATTCGTGATGGATCGAACCGATATAAACGGCAACATAAAAATAACCAAAGCGACAAATAGTACTTTAGAACTAACCGATGAAGTTGCTTCCGATTCTTACGACAAAAGTACGAACACGTCTTTAACATTCAAAAATAAAAAAGAAGATATCGATAGTGATGGTTATAAGGTACCAGAAGAACCTGAAACAAACCGAAGGATATGCAGTAGTACTAGCGAAACTGACAGATTCGTCAATAATAGTGTCATTGATGATAAAGGCGCTGTCGAAAGTTCTTTTGAAGATCCTGTTCCTCCGGTTAAAATGAAAAGAAAGAAACACACGTTGAAGAGAAGTAGTACCACTTTATCAGATACAAGAATCATAAATAGAGGGTGAGTACGTTAAAATTCCTTGCTGTGTGAATTAAATTAAAGTTTATCGTGTTTCAAATATTCATTAGTTTCAATATCTTCACTAATATTTATGTTACAGTTTTTTTTATTTATCATTTAATCTTATTTTTGTGTATTCTCTTCATTTATTACATTATCTTTGAATAAATCTTCGTTTAACGTGGGTTTCCTCGATATTTTTTTGGAAAATTGTGTTTTTTAGAATATATACTAATGAAATATGAAATTTTAGTTAACACTATTAAAATTTTCGATTGCTTCGTCAGGTAGATCTTTCTTTGAGTCATTGTTGTAGTAGATTTTGTATTCTCCGCAAAGTTTCATCATTAATTTTATCAACATCTTCGTTAGGAAGCTTGAGTATTGCTCTGTCTTTAGTTTTTTTCTTCCAAACAGGAACGTTAGTCTCGTAGATGTTGTCGTTATCTTTGTCAAATGTCGTGTCAAAAAAGCTGTCAAAATATCTAAATTAAACGTCAACCGCACGTCACCGACTTGTTTTCTATTTTAAACGATCCTTTTCTGTTAGCAAAATGTTCAGTTGGTTGGGCAAAGTACCCGAAGTACGGCCGGAATGTTACGAAAACGTCGTGGACGGTTTGAAGGCTATCTACAAAAATAAGATGTTACCTTTGGAACAACATTATCTGTTTCATGAATTCCATTCGCCGCCTCTTAACGACGCCGATTTCGACGCTAAACCCATGATTCTATTAGTAGGACAATATTCTACAGGGAAAACCACTTTTATCAAATATTTGTTGGAGAGAGATTTTCCTGGAATGAGGATCGGACCGGAACCTACCACGGATAGGTTAGTAAAAAGTTGTTCAGTACGTATAAAATGATATTTGTTCTTGATAAATCGTCTTGATTAGATTTATTATCAAAAGTGATATAAAATGAAGACGATGTATCAGGTAAAACATATTAGAAGGTCTAAGAGATGTTGAGTAACTTTGTAATCGAGTGAAAAAATGTTTTTACCTCAGATTTTTTTCTAACAAGTCTTTCTGAATGATCTTCATTTTTATTGCGTTTACGTCTATCTGACGCAAGTCTCGATCGGTGTTACCAACCTAACCTCTCAAAATTCCCTTTCTAGAGCGCGAAATTCGAATTAAACCCCAATTCGAGGATGGGATTTTTGTTGTTGAAACTAATGTTAGAAAAAGCAAAAAACCGAGATAAAATCTTTCAAATTTAGTGTGGTAACATGTTGTAGCCCTTTTAACGAGACTTCTCACATATAATACGGGTTGAAATACATTGATTAGGGGTTGAAAAACATAAATAGTGTCCTGAAACATCACGCAAAGTTTATTTTAAACCTACAAATGTTTTTTTTTTTTCAACTTTCTTGATGTTTTAATTTCATTTTATTGAATATACGTCGTTTGTAACATAATTTTTGGTTAAAGAAAAGGCTCGAAAAAAATGTAAAATAGAATTTACATGAGAAACGACAATTTTGTTATTTGTGACGAGAAATTGAGATAAAAAAAACCGATCGAATCAGCAATGATTTTATGAAAAATGATTTTTTCATGAATCCTGACAAAGCAACATTTTTATTTTAGTCTCCATTTAAATTTAATTTTTCGAAATCAATTCTTTTTAAGAAATTGTTTAGTACAAAGTATTATCAGCCCTTTTTGATAATTATATATGATCTAAATCGAAAATAAACATCTTAAAATAGCTACGATTTCATAAATATTTCACTAAGTACAATTTTATCTATCTGACGCAAGTCTCGATCGGTGTTACCAACCTAACCTCTCAAAATTCCCTTTCTAGAGCGCGAAATTCGAATTAAACCCCAATTCGAGGATGGGATTTTTGTTGTTGAAACTAATGTTAGAAAAAGCAAAAAACCGAAATAAAATCTTTCAAATTTAGTGTGGTAACATGTTGTAGCCCTTTTAACGAGACTTCTCACATATAATACAGGTTGAAATACATTGATTAGGGGTTGAAAAACATAAATAGTGTCCTGAAACATCACGCAAAGTTTATTTTAAACCTACAAATGTTTTTTTTTCAACTTTCTTGATGTTTTAATTTCATTTTATTGAATTTCGACAATAAGTGGTAGTTTTCACCCCTCAAAATAATTTGGACATATTTGCATAGGTTAGATTTTGAAGTGAAGGGTAAATAAAACTTGATTCCAAAATTTCACGCAAATCCACGCGGAATTTTGAGGTTATATAATATTTTTACTATCGTTCACTGGACTATTGCATTAATGCGCATTTCCTAATGGTAAATTGTTTCAAAATCATAGAATTAGTTAAATTATTCAACATGAAATATAACAATCTCCAAATTGGGCCAAATTGAGCTATTAAGAAATATTTGAACCAATTTGTGATCTGTTATGTAAATTTTCATTAATATTATTAATTGTGTTAATAAAAAATAATAATTCGTTATTAAATTTATAAATAAACAAGATATTGGTAATTATCTCGATAAAAAAACTTTCACGAGAGTGAATTATTCAACACGACAGTTGGAGTAAGCCGTCTCCAACGTTTTAAACTGTTAGATGTCATGTCATGTCACTGGAGATTGACATATTGACATATCAGTGTTGCCATACGTCAAAACTTGAGAAGTAACCCTCGTATTTATGATTCTCCAGATTTCGAATACATATTTTATTGATTTAAGTTCAATATTCTCATGTTTTAAGTGGGAAAAATTTTAAATTATGGATAATATTATTATTTATAGGTTCATAGCGGTTATGTATTCAGAAACAGAAGGTGTTATACCCGGAAACGCTCTCGTAGTGGATCCTAAGAAACAATTTAGACCTTTATCATCGTTCGGAAACGCATTTCTAAATAGATTTCAGTGTTCTCTAGTGAAATCGTCAGTATTAAAAGGTGTGTCTATAATCGATACACCCGGTATATTATCTGGTAAGTATCATTTAAAAAAAAAACTGTTTTAAGTTAGAATTGGACAAAATTGGAAATGGAAATTCGAGGCTAATGAATTTTTTTCATACATCAATCCACTTCTCTTTTTCTTTTCGTTTACATCCAATTTTTTACCCGGGAATTTTCAATTTCGACAAACATTTCGGTATTATTTTCATTATAATAGCAACCACAACAAAAAAAAGTAGACTTTGAGTATTTCCTTGTGCCCTTGCGTATTTTTCAACGTTATTTAGTTATGACGACCCATATTTCAGAGTGATTTCGACCTATATATCAAGTGGATGCCTTCGTAAATCACAGGTCCCCGTATGTTGAAGCTTTTATCTTATAGTACAGTCGAATTAGGCTTTTTTCAAAAGAAAATTGATACGTTTTTTATCGCGGAAAATGGGGGTGATAACTTTTGGTTGAATTGTTTATTTCGTTCTTTGAATAGTCAAAAAATATTCCTCATTTCGCGAAAAAACTACAACTCGGATGGACTTTATTGGAAAATTCTACAAATTTAGATATTATTCATTAAATTTTGTCGATTATTTACGTCGCCAATTGTTAAAAAAGAATGAGATTTTTGATTTTTTGCAAGAAAAGTTTGCAGATTCCTCTAGGTCTTTCCACGGCGAATAAAGTGATGTACGAGGGTTGTTGTTTAAGTTTTGAGATAGAGAAATCGAAACAAATATTTATAATTTGATATTTTTTTTCAAAATATTCTCCATTTTACATGGAACCCACAAAGCATGCGGTTTGAACTTTTTAACCGCTTTTTTCAGTATTTTTTTATTGAACCAATGGACACGAGCTTTTTTATGAGCTTTTGTCAAATTATACGGTATCCAATGCGAACTAATCTTTTCAAGAAACAATTTTGATGCAATGCCCAATCTCACGGTATGTTTTTTTTTGGAAAACCAACCGATTTTGGACGATATTAACAAAATTATTTAGATGTTGGTTCAAACCACTATCTTGACGACTATGAAGGGGTGAATCGTATTTGTATAGAATTTTTTTTCGTTTATACATGGAAAAACGAAACCTAGGGACGAACTTTAGATACATTAACTCGAAAATAACGAAAATATTTGTTGTGGTTCTCTTATTTCATATTTAAACAAATGAAGTCGTAAAAACAGATATCTTTTTACCCCAAAAAAAATATAATCCTCTGACAATTACCGGAAAGAATATGCAAAGGAAACATAAATCCGGATTTCCGACTTGGAAAAGGACCTAACTGTAGACGCCCCCATCGGGTAAAGGTGTCTTATAAATGGCCTTTCCGTTCTTTCGCCGGCCGTAAAGGACTAATACTTGGGGTTGGATTTGGCGGAAAAAATTGGACCTGTTACAGGATTTTGGAATACTCCAAAAGGAAAAAGTGCAAAGAAAAATACGTCGTTTGTAAGATATTTTTTGGTTAAAGAAAAGGCTCGAAAAAAGTGTAAAATAGAATTTACATAAGAAACGACAATTTTGTTATTTGCGACGAGAAATTGAGAAAAAAAACCGATCGAATCAGCAATGATTTTATGAAAAGTGATTTTTTCATGAATCCTGACAAACCAACATTTTTATTTTAGTCTCCATTTAAAGTTAATTTTTCGAAATCAATTCTTTTTTAAGAAATAGTTTAGTACAAAGTATTATCTGCCCTTTTTGATAATTACATAACATTTTACAGTAGCTACGATTTCATAAATATTTCACCAAGTACAATTTTATTGTTTTTATTATCAATTTCCTTGTTTTTGCCTTATTTAGCTAAAATTATGGCTCCCAATTTCATGCCCAATGATAATTTTTTAACCAAAATTAATATTTTTTTAACAATATTTTTATTTCATTTCGGTTTTAGATGATAAGTCGGTTTTCGGAATCGATATTCGTTCGAGAGATCGATTTAACAAAGTAGGCAACCGTATATACAGTTCTGTATAACGTATTGCCTACATTCTGCGAGAATTTACAGTAGCTACGACGTCATAGACATTTTCTATTGCCTTTAATTTCAATTTTTGGTCAGTTTTTCCTCGTTTAGATAAAATTACGATCCCAATTTTCATTCTGTACAATAAATCTGTAGGTAATTCTATTTTCGGAATCGATATTCGTTCGAAAGATCGATTTAACAAAGTAGGCAACCGTATATACAGTTTAGTATAACGTATTGCCTACATTTTGCGAGAATTTACAGTAGCTACGACTTCATAGACATTTTCTATTGCCTTTGATTTCCATTTTTGGTCAGTTTTTCCTCGTTTAGATACAATTACGATCCCAATTTTCATTCTGTACGGTAAATCTGTAGGTAATTCTATTTTCGGAATCGATATTCGTTCGAAAGATCGATTTAACAAAGTAGGCAACCGTATATACAGTTTAGTATAACGTATTGCATACATTCTGCGAGAATTTACAGTAGCTACGACTTCATAGACATTTTCTATTGCCTTTGATTTCCATTTTTGGTCAGTTTTTCCTCGTTTAGATACAATTACGATCCCAATTTTCATTCTGTACGGTAAATCTGTAGGTAATTCTATTTTCGGAATCGATATTCGTTCGAAAGATCGATTTAACAAAGTAGGCAACCGTATATACAGTTTAGTATAACGTATTGCATACATTCTGCGAGAATTTACAGTAGCTACGACTTCATAGACATTTTCTATTGCCTTTGATTTCCATTTTTGGTCAGTTTTTCCTCGTTTAGATACAATTACGATCCCAATTTTCATTCTGTACGGTAAATCTGTAGGTAATTCTATTTTCGGAATCGATATTCGTTCGAAAGATCGATTTAACAAAGTAGGCAACCGTATATACAGTTTAGTATAACGTATTGCATACATTCTGCGAGAATTTACAGTAGCTACGACTTCATAGACATTTTCTATTGCCTTTGATTTCCATTTTTGGTCAGTTTTTCCTCGTTTAGATACAATTACGATCCCAATTTTCATTCTGTACGGTAAATCTGTAGGTAATTCTATTTTCGGAATCGATATTCGTTCGAAAGATCGATTTAACAAAGTAGGCAACCGTATATACAGTTTAGTATAACGTATTGCATACATTCTGCGAGAATTTACAGTAGCTACGACTTCATAGACATTTTCTATTGCCTTTGATTTCCATTTTTGGTCAGTTTTTCCTCGTTTAGATACAATTACGATCCCAATTTTCATTCTGTACGGTAAATCTGTAGGTAATTCTATTTTCGGAATCGATATTCGTTCGAAAGATCGATTTAACAAAGTAGGCAACCGTATATACAGTTTAGTATAACGTATTGCATACATTCTGCGAGAATTTACAGTAGCTACGACTTCATAGACATTTTCTATTGCCTTTGATTTCCATTTTTGGTCAGTTTTTCCTCGTTTAGATACAATTACGATCCCAATTTTCATTCTGTACGGTAAATCTGTAGGTAATTCTAATTTCGGAATCGATATTCGTTCGAAAGATCGATTTAACAAAGTAGGCAACAGCATATACAGTTTAGTATAACGTATTGCCTACATTTTGCGAGAATTTACAGTAGCTACGACTTCATAGACATTTTCTATTGCCTTTGATTTCCATTTTTGGTCAGTTTTTCCTCGTTTAGATAAAATTACGATCCCAATTTTCATTCTGTACGGTAAATCTGTAGGTAATTCTATTTTCGGAATCGATATTCGTTCGAAAGATCGATTTAACAAAGTAGGCAACCGTATATACAGTTTAGTATAACGTATTGCCTACATTTTGCGAGAATTTACAGTAGCTACGACTTCATAGACATTTTCTATTGCCTTTGATTTCCATTTTTGGTCAGTTTTTCCTCGTTTAGATAAAATTACGATCCCAATTTTCATTCTGTACGGTAAATCTGTAGGTAATTGTATTTTCGGAATCGATATTCGTTCGAAAGATCGATTTAACAAAGTAGGCAACCGTATATACAGTTTAGTATAACGTATTGCATACATTCTGCGAGAATTTACAGTAGCTACGACTTCATAGACATTTTCTATTGCCTTTGATTTCCATTTTTGGTCAGTTTTTCCTCGTTTAGATAAAATTACGATCCCAATTTTCATTCTGTACGGTAAATCTGTAGGTAATTCTATTTTCGGAATCGATATTCGTTCGAAAGATCGATTTAACAAAGTAGGCAACCGTATATACAGTTTAGTATAACGTATTGCATACATTCTGCGAGAATTTACAGTAGCTACGACTTCATAGACATTTTCTATTGCCTTTGATTTCCATTTTTGGTCAGTTTTTCCTCGTTTAGATACAATTACGATCCCAATTTTCATTCTGTACGGTAAATCTGTAGGTAATTCTAATTTCGGAATCGATATTCGTTCGAAAGATCGATTTAACAAAGTAGGCAACAGCATATACAGTTTAGTATAACGTATTGCCTACATTTTGCGAGAATTTACAGTGGCTACGACTTCATAGACATTTTCTATTGCGTTCAATTTCCATTTTTGATCAGTTTTTCCTCGTTTAGATAAAATTACGATCCCAATTTTCATTCTGTACGGTAAATCTGTAGGTAATTCTATTTTCGGAATCGATATTCGTTCGAAAGATCGATTTAACAAAGTAGGCAACCGTATATACAGTTTAGTATAACGTATTGCATACATTCTGCGAGAATTTACAGTAGCTACGACTTCATAGACATTTTCTATTGCCTTTGATTTCCATTTTTGGTCAGTTTTTCCTCGTTTAGATACAATTACGATCCCAATTTTCATTCTGTACGGTAAATCTGTAGGTAATTCTAATTTCGGAATCGATATTCGTTCGAAAGATCGATTTAACAAAGTAGGCAACAGCATATACAGTTTAGTATAACGTATTGCCTACATTTTGCGAGAATTTACAGTAGCTACGACTTCATAGACATTTTCTATTGCCTTTGATTTCCATTTTTGGTCAGTTTTTCCTCGTTTAGATAAAATTACGATCCCAATTTTCATTCTGTACGGTAAATCTGTAGGTAATTCTATTTTCGGAATCGATATTCGTTCGAAAGATCGATTTAACAAAGTAGGCAACCGTATATACAGTTTAGTATAACGTATTGCCTACATTTTGCGAGAATTTACAGTAGCTACGACTTCATAGACATTTTCTATTGCCTTTGATTTCCATTTTTGGTCAGTTTTTCCTCGTTTAGATAAAATTACGATCCCAATTTTCATTCTGTACGGTAAATCTGTAGGTAATTGTATTTTCGGAATCGATATTCGTTCGAAAGATCGATTTAACAAAGTAGGCAACCGTATATACAGTTTAGTATAACGTATTGCATACATTCTGCGAGAATTTACAGTAGCTACGACTTCATAGACATTTTCTATTGCCTTTGATTTCCATTTTTGGTCAGTTTTTCCTCGTTTAGATAAAATTACGATCCCAATTTTCATTCTGTACGGTAAATCTGTAGGTAATTCTATTTTCGGAATCGATATTCGTTCGAAAGATCGATTTAACAAAGTAGGCAACCGTATATACAGTTTAGTATAACGTATTGCCTACATTTTGCGAGAATTTACAGTAGCTACGACTTCATAGACATTTTCTATTGCCTTTGATTTCCATTTTTGGTCAGTTTTTCCTCGTTTAGATAAAATTACGATCCCAATTTTCATTCTGTACGGTAAATCTGTAGGTAATTGTATTTTCGGAATCGATATTCGTTCGAAAGATCGATTTAACAAAGTAGGCAACCTTATATACAGTTTAGTATAACGTATTGCATACATTCTGCGAGAATTTACAGTAGCTACGACTTCATAGACATTTTCTATTGCCTTTGATTTCCATTTTTGGTCAGTTTTTCCTCGTTTAGATAAAATTACGATCCCAATTTTCATTCTGTACGGTAAATCTGTAGGTAATTCTATTTTCGGAATCGATATTCGTTCGAAAGATCGATTTAACAAAGTAGGCAACCGTATATACAGTTTAGTATAACGTATTGCATACATTCTGCGAGAATTTACAGTAGCTACGACTTCATAGACATTTTCTATTGCCTTTGATTTCCATTTTTGGTCAGTTTTTCCTCGTTTAGATACAATTACGATCCCAATTTTCATTCTGTACGGTAAATCTGTAGGTAATTCTAATTTCGGAATCGATATTCGTTCGAAAGATCGATTTAACAAAGTAGGCAACAGCATATACAGTTTAGTATAACGTATTGCCTACATTTTGCGAGAATTTACAGTAGCTACGACTTCATAGACATTTTCTATTGCCTTTGATTTCCATTTTTGGTCAGTTTTTCCTCGTTTAGATAAAATTACGATCCCAATTTTCATTCTGTACGGTAAATCTGTAGGTAATTCTATTTTCGGAATCGATATTCGTTCGAAAGATCGATTTAACAAAGTAGGCAACCGTATATACAGTTTAGTATAACGTATTGCCTACATTTTGCGAGAATTTACAGTAGCTACGACTTCATAGACATTTTCTATTGCCTTTGATTTCCATTTTTGGTCAGTTTTTCCTCGTTTAGATAAAATTACGATCCCAATTTTCATTCTGTACGGTAAATCTGTAGGTAATTGTATTTTCGGAATCGATATTCGTTCGAAAGATCGATTTAACAAAGTAGGCAACCGTATATACAGTTTAGTATAACGTATTGCATACATTCTGCGAGAATTTACAGTAGCTACGACTTCATAGACATTTTCTATTGCCTTTGATTTCCATTTTTGGTCAGTTTTTCCTCGTTTAGATAAAATTACGATCCCAATTTTCATTCTGTACGGTAAATCTGTAGGTAATTCTAATTTCGGAATCGATATTCGTTCGAAAGATCGATTTAACAAAGTAGGCAACAGCATATACAGTTTAGTATAACGTATTGCCTACATTTTGCGAGAATTTACAGTAGCTACGACTTCATAGACATTTTCTATTGCCTTTGATTTCCATTTTTGGTCAGTTTTTCCTCGTTTAGATAAAATTACGATCCCAATTTTCATTCTGTACGGTAAATCTGTAGGTAATTCTATTTTCGGAATCGATATTCGTTCGAAAGATCGATTTAACAAAGTAGGCAACCGTATATACAGTTTAGTATAACGTATTGCCTACATTTTGCGAGAATTTACAGTAGCTACGACTTCATAGACATTTTCTATTGCCTTTGATTTCCATTTTTGGTCAGTTTTTCCTCGTTTAGATAAAATTACGATCCCAATTTTCATTCTGTACGGTAAATCTGTAGGTAATTGTATTTTCGGAATCGATATTCGTTCGAAAGATCGATTTAACAAAGTAGGCAACCGTATATACAGTTTAGTATAACGTATTGCATACATTATGCGAGAATTTACAGTAGCTACGACTTCATAGACATTTTCTATTGCCTTTGATTTCCATTTTTGGTCAGTTTTTCCTCGTTTAGATAAAATTACGATCCCAATTTTCATTCTGTACGGTAAATCTGTAGGTAATTCTATTTTCGGAATCGATATTCGTTCGAAAGATCGATTTAACAAAGTAGGCAACCGTATATACAGTTTAGTATAACGTATTGCATACATTTTGCGAGAATTTACAGTGGCTACGACTTCATAGACATTTTCTATTGCGTTCAATTTCCATTTTTGATCAGTTTTTCCTCGTTTAGATAAAATTACGATCCCAATTTTCATTCTGTACGGTAACTCTGTAGGTAATTCTAATTTCGGAATCGATATTCAGATGCTGAGATTTCATGTGAATTGTCGAATGGTTTCTTTTTGAGTTTACTCAGTATGATTTAGCCGTTTTCTCCACTAAATATTTTTTTTTATAGTTGAAATTTTGTTTTTTTTTTAGAAGTTTTGCTACTTTCTCGTCAATATCATTGTTTCCTTTTATTCTTTTCCTTCGTTGTTATATTTTAAAAATATAAATAAAACTCTGAATTTTATTCACATCGTTCAAGTCTTCATCGACATCGTTTTTATTCCTATGTGTACGAACCGCTTTTAAATAGTTTTTTCATGTATTTACTTTCGTTTTTCATCATTTTTTGTCTTAGCTTTTTGAATAGCTCCATCATCCAAATTTATAATCGATAATTCTTCAAATCCATCAGTTGTTTTATCTTTTTTATCATCAGTTTTTGCTTGTTGTTTTCTACAACTTTCGCCTGCGTATTTTATTGTTTCAATCCTCTTAAGACGGCAATCAGTGCTTTGTAGTTTAATTCTTCACTTCCCATGGAAAATCTGTTTAAAGCCCCGACATCTTATATGATTTCTTTGTTATAAGATTCGATTTGGATATGACCAAGTGCATTTTTGTATGTAGTTGAGTATAAATTTTTATCTATACGTTTCAGGAGAAAAACAAAGGATCGATCGGGGCTACGATTTCACTGGAGTTCTGGAATGGTTCGCCGAACGAGTCGACAGAATCATCTTGCTCTTCGACGCCCACAAATTGGACATTTCCGACGAATTTCGCAGATCTATAGAAGCCCTTCGAGGTCACGACGATAAAATTCGTATAGTATTAAACAAAGCCGATATGATAGATCAACAACAATTGATGCGAGTCTACGGAGCTCTGATGTGGTCGTTGGGAAAAGTTCTCCAAACTCCGGAAGTGGTTAGAGTGTATATAGGTTCGTTTTGGGACGAACCTTTGAGGTACGACGGCAACAGAAAACTATTCGAAGCCGAAACTCAAGATCTCTTCACCGATCTACAAAGTTTACCGAAGAATTCGGCGTTGAGAAAATTGAACGATCTAATAAAACGTGCAAGGTTGGCCAAAGTGCACGCTTACATAATATCCGAAATCAAAAAGGAAATGCCGTTATTCGGCAAGGAACATAAAAAGAGAGATCTAATCAAAAATTTGACGCAAATATACGAGAAGATACACAAAGAACATCAAATTTCGACAGGGGATTTCCCCGATATGAACAAGATGCAAGAACATCTCTCAAAACAAGATTTCAACAAGTTCCATTCGTTGAAACCGAAATTGATGGATACAGTAAACGATATGTTAACTGTTAATATATCGGAGCTGATGTCGATGATACCCCACGATTCTTCCCCGACGTCTCAAGGCGAAGTAACCGGAGGAGCTTTCGAAAACGTGGAGGATAGGGTTACACCATTCGGTTACAAGAGCGGGGAAGGTTGTAACGCCGGTTACGGGGAACCCGAATGGATAGTTAACAAAGAAAGAGACAGCTACGATCAATTATTCGATACTTTGGGACCTGTAAATGGAAAATTATCGGGAGCGACTGTTAAAGATGAACTAGTCAAATCGAAATTACCTAACGCCATTTTGGGAAAGATATGGAAACTTTCCGATGTCGATAAGGACGGGTATTTGGATAGAGATGAATTTGCTTTAGCCATGCATCTCATTAACGTCAAATTACAGGGTAATGAAATACCTTTTCATTTACCCGAACATCTAGTACCGCCCAATAAGAAGAGTAACTACCAGAATAGGCCTTTTAGTCAGTAATTTTCGTCACTAAATGGTAAGTAAAGGTATCGAAACTTTGTTGACATTTTTAAAAAGTAGTTAATCAATTTATAAAGTTCGAGGAGTTGATTGAGAAGAAATCGTCTTCGATGTCATTTCCTTCAGTTTCATTGTTGACTGTGTTTGACGTGTATCTGATTCTACGGAGGAAGTTTCATGATAAGTCCGGCTTCCAATTGGTTAAAGCTGACCCTGCTACACTTCCACGAACCTTCCTGGTCTTCATTTTTGCAAAGTGCAAAGTTTGAAACATCAACCATTGTATCCATCATTTGTAAATGATTTTCCTACCACCACTGTCCTTTTTCTCTTTTTCGATTGTATCTTCTAGGAGTTTTGTTTCCAAAAATTGTTCTCTCAACTCCAAACTGAGGCTTTTTCGCTTTAGTAGTTCAAATTATTTTCCAGAGAAGTTGATGGTCTTATGGATCTTGCTTACTTAGTCTATTTCAATCTCGTTGGGAAGGAATGATTGGTTTGATATCATAAATTGTTTCTACATCTAATGAAAAGTTTTGAAAAAGTTACCAGTAGAGTTGGGACAGTTTTTAAATCCTACATAGAGAATTGATTTAATCCAATCATCCATTAAAAAACATCAATTGGAATGTCTTTGATATGTCAATCAACTTATAAACGCGATTGTTGTGGGACCGTGGCAATGAAACACCAAATTGTACCCTTTCTAATATATATTCCAAGTTCGTTACGAATATCATTAATTTTTTGAAGAATTTGTTTTTTCAAAACGTCAAAGATTTTCATAAATATCGCATTAGAGTTATTTAAATCAGTTTTTTCATTAATCCTTTAATCCAATTAAACTTTATTGTAGTATACGCATTTTGAAAAAAAAGTTGAGTACAAAAACTTAATTGAAAGGAGTTCAATTTGAGAAAAAACGTTAGGACAGCAACAAAAATCAACAAACTCAATATTTATATTTATTGTATTTTGAGGTTTATTTTTTTCCCATCATTTTATATATACAACATGTGTTTTTAAACTTTTTTATAATTTATATAATTTTAGTCTCCGATGATTCAAATTTAGGTAATCTATACACTTTCACGGTCACCTGGTTTTTTGGCTCTGGAAAATCGAAAAATGGATGGATTTTAATGACCTTGGTCTCAAAAAATTAATAGAAATAGCCGGAATGAAAATTTCTCATAGTTTTACTGTTTTAAATCGTAAAAAAACGGTTTTGCAAAATAATCCTTCTTATATTTTTTTTTGTATCATATATAAATTAATAAACAATTTAGAAAAAAAATCCAAAAAGAATGATTTTTTCAGTATTTATAGCTTAAAATGAAAAACAATCAATTTTCGTGAATAGTTTCGTACTATATTCTTCAATGTTAATAGTTTTTGGACCAATAAAAATCGAAAAATAGATAAATTTTATAATTTTGGTCTCAAAATGTTCCATTTTACGACGAATTTATGAAAAACACGGGGGTAGTGGCTGAATTTGCGGTTTTTAATAGTTTTAAACCTTAAATAGTAGAAAAACTTTTTTTTTTTCACAATATTCATTTTTTTTATGTAAATTGCGAAAAAAAAATATACGAACTTGATTCCACGACGTCAGAAACAGCTACGAAGGATGTAGAAAGTCATTTTTTTGCATCTAAAGTCATGAAACCGTAAAAAATATTTATTTTTTTTAATTTTCGTATTTTTTTTATAAATCCGCCGTAAAATGGAACATTTTGAGACCGAGATCATTGAAATCCATCCATTTTTCGATTTTCTAGAGCCAAAAAACCAGGTGACCGTGAAAGTGTATAATTATCCAAATTTAGTTATTCGAAAGTCAAAATCTTCGAGCATTTTCATATATCATGTGACCCGATTCAAGAGACCGCGCGCGTTACATATATCGGTCGTCTAGAACACGGCGCGTCGGTAACAGAGCCCGTTTTAAAGAATTTCCAGTACGTCTTCCATACTGTTGAACGATTCGGTAGCGGCGAGTTCGGGAATTGTTGACATTCGATAAACATATTTTCGTAATTCGTGTCCGTACGCAGATACGTCGTAAACGAAAAAAACTTGTTGTTCATTCATAAAACGCGTCTACTAGACGTGCACGCGTTGTTATAAAACACAGACAAAACTATCTGAAGCACGAACATGCTTCGTTTATAATTTTTTTCGACAGCGTTGCCAGATTTGTTAATGAATTTAGATTTAGTACCACAATAATCACGTTTATATACTTTTATTCATATACTAAACCATTTTTTTTTATTATTGTTTGTTAGTATAGAAGAAATACGAGGCAAACGGAAAAATCTAAAAAGCGTTTCGGTTGTTTTTTTATTGTATACGAGGAAAAGCTGAAATAAGTAATCAATAAAACACTAATATACAATTTGATGTTTTATTTCTTAATTGATATGATTCGGAAGCTTTTTTAAAACAAAATTCCTCATAAATCGTTTGTATTATCATTTTATATATTTTAGTGAAGCCTATTATACATATAAAAAGTTATAACATGAAAGCCGATACATAAGTAATCCCTCGAGTTTTTTTTTTTCTATCTTACCTCGTAACACGAAACATAAATCATCCCAAAGACGCCATTAATAATAATCTAACCTCAAAAATGACGCATTCACGCGTTCAATAAAACTCCTTTAATCCTTTACCAAACTATCTAACATCAAAGTTAGAAAAAATAGGCCGGGTGTTGATACTAATCTATTTTTTAATCGTGTTTATATATATTTGATATTCATACTAGATTGAGATTTATAATCACTTTACTTGGTCCTTCGAGCCGGATAAAAACCACAGAAATCTCTCCAAGGACAGGACAGTGTAGTTAAAGTAAAAAGTGGTGTTAATAAACAAATATTTTCATGAAATTATCTCACTATATATTTTTAATGACGATTGGGAATATTGTCCTACATCCCGCAAGTTATTTTGTTTATTTTTGTTGTATTATATCAATTTTTCCAACAAGAAAATTCAAATTCACACATGGTATACTAATTGGGAGAGTACTACATCGAAAAAAAGTATCCCGATACCGCAAATCATTCTAATTATAGCCCTGCAGTGAAAAATTTTTACTACATCAGGGCCATTCCTAAAAAAAAACGATATCCCATGTGAAAACGTCCTTATCTCCCCCAAAAATGTTGGATTAATAAATTACACCTCTAAATTATAATATTATTACTATATAGGGTGGTCATATTCTAATATGTAATGTAATCATAACCAAAATTATTTGTTAAGACCTAATACGAATGGATTTCATTTCCAAAAAACAAAAGTATAGCAACAAACTCAATATTTGTGTCTATAGTCATTTTTAAAGTTCTTTCTAATGAGATTCATTCAGTATTTGATGATACTATACAGGGTGGTCATCTTTGTAACGGTCTTAATATTTTAATAAACGCATTTCAATTCCAACAAACAAAAATCAACAAACTCAATATTCGTTAATTTTCTAATCTTCTGGCCTATTTTCCATCCTGGTAAGTTTTTAATATAGCGAGAGGTCATTTATAAAACGAATAACTTTTGACAGTTGACGTAACACCTGCTGAAAGACAGGTGAAACTATAAAAAACATCGAGACTTTTAGGGTATCGCTTAATCAACTAAATTATTACTTGAGCAAAACATGATTACGATACCGTCGTGAATTTATACGAGGTATTTCAATTTTTTTTAGTTCAGGTTGAAACAGGTATTATTTAAGTGAATTGGCGTAAAAGTTTTTTCTCGTTGTATTCATTTTTTTGGCGCATTTGAGATAAAAATGAGATCTAAGTTTGAAAACCAAAATTTAGGCCAGTTAGGAATACAAAAAAAACCATAAACGACTTGATTTGTTTCCGAAAAGTAACTTAACCTAACTAACGTAACTTAACCTAACCTAAAAATTATTAAAATTCGTTTTTATTTTGATCAAAGTTTTCTTAGACAAATCGGGGAGTTTTCACTGGTCTAAATTTCAAGTTTCAAAGTTAGATCTCATTTTTATCTCAAATACGCCGAAAAAAATGTAGAAACTAATAAAAATCTATCAAAAATATCAATTTTTCATTGTGAAAAATAGTTTAGACCCCCAAGATTAACCAAAATCAATTAATTATGTGTCATTTACGTTTACGTTAATCATTAGTCAATTTCCACGAAATTTTCTTTTCTCTTAGGAATATTAAGAGTTTATTTTCCGATGGTACATGTTTGTTTAACTCGATCGTAAATAACAAAAAGTGAATAAAGTGTAATAAACTAAACTCGCAAGTGTTACAATTTTTGACATGTTTGGCTATACTCGATAGACCAATTACAAATATTTACTTTAAGTAAATTGAATCTGAGCCGAAACCGCGACGGGAAACCACAATGTCGTCACGATTACTTTCCATTGGCGTAACATTATTTTCTTGAAATATCAATAAAGAGAGAGAGAGAGATTCGTTGGTTAAAATTTGGTCCCGACATAGGAATAACTCCTCTGCAAGTCTGGCGTTCTGGTGGTTATGAACAAAAATGAAGCTTGTAAGCAAAAACGGCTTTTCTCGGTTAGTTTTTTTTTTTAAATTTTTTAAAAGCGACGAGTCCCCATACAATTAGACTTTTACTGTGGGTTCAAGACGGAATGGGTTCAGAATGGAGCCTTGTGGAACGCCAGTAAGAGAGTTGAAAGGTTTTTTTTTGTAGGAAGTGACAGTCGGATAGTCGGAAGCTTCCTAACAAGTCCGGCATGCCATACCTGATCGAAAGCCTTCTGAACATCCATAAAAATGTTTTGGTCGAGATAGTTTGAAGATTGGCGATGGCGTTGTGCGTGGAATGTTCGGTTCTGAATCCCAATTGGAGTTTTGGAATAATATTAAGCTCGATACAGATTGAAATATCGATTTGATTCGTCCCAATTTATATATTTTTCAAAATATAGAATAGCGCGAATGTTTTCGTTCTGTTTTTGAATCAAACTAACAGTTGGTTAATTAAATTTTCGACAGCTGTTTTTGTTTGCAAGATATGGGGCGTTTATTGACAATTTTCCATTATTTACAATCCCTATCCATTTCGGTAGCTTTTCTCACATTTCCTACTAGCTTCTGGATCTTATTCTTTACCTTCTTTGATTTATTTTTCTCCATTATTTTTCTCTGTTATCCAATTTTCATCATATGTTAGTTTTTCGTTTCGTTCCTTCCACTATTTTTATCTCAAGTTTCTTTGTGGACGTGTGGATTCGATTTGAGAAAGTCGCATTGTGAAAAGTGTAATTTTGAGTTCAATTTTACTATTCGGGGGGGTTTCGAAGTCGTTCCAGATGAATATCTTGATAAAAAAGGTCTACGAAGTACCTGGTGCTCAGGGTGGCCGACATCGACGTCGTTTACTGGTCTGGATCCGTTTCTTGAGACTCTCTCGAAACGAATCCACTTCGTTGCATCTCGATCCCTTCTACTACTAAATTTTTACTTCACCGACTACTAAGAATTCCAGTTACGTTGATGGATGATTTAATGGAAAAATATTTTTCAATCACGCTGTAGAAGTTGTTGAAAATAATGAGGAAATTACAAGTCGTGTCATATTTGAAGTAAAAACTGTTTCTTAAATAGAAAATACATTTGAAAAATCAACAAACCTTCGGTCTATTCCCATATCATTTGTTGTTTTTTCTAAATGTATTCCAGAATCCAAAAAATCTGTCTAAATACAAAAAGTAATAGACTCTGTTGGAAAATCCTTTGATGCTGTCTAAAGTTAATCAGAGCGAAAAGGTAAAAACACTAATTGAAACGAATCACTTCTAAAGCACAAATGGAAAGCGACCACCGGAAAATTTCGTATCAGAAAAAGGACCTTTTCGGTACGAATTCGGACCCCTGATAAACCAATTACACCAAAGACAAGACCCTAGTTTTTGTCTTAATCATTTTAATGTGGTCGAGTCCTTTGACACCGATACTTTTTGTTATCAAATACGACTATATCAAAAATGGGACAGCACTTCAACGGCATCCTTATTTTTCTTAAAAATGGAATATCATTAAATAATTTAGTGATACGTGAAAATAAATATCATAAAAACACAGTAAGGAGATAAATAAATGAAAATAATTTTTACAATGAGTAAATGAAGTATTTGCCAACTAGTTTACGAACGTTATAATTGTGGGATTGTGGCAATCGAACATCAGAGTGTACTCTTTCTAATATATAAATTGTAAGCTTTCGAATAACTACGTATTCATCATCAGGGAATTGTTTAAACTAAAAATGCGATGAAATACATTCATTTTGAAAATTTTGAACGTTCAATCAATTCCCCGATGATGAATACGTAATTATTCGAAAGCTTAGAATGCATTTTGAAAGAACACGTTGGTGTTTGATCGCCACAGTTCCAGTTTATTGGTATTAAACTTCATTCGAGTGATATTCTCGAATGAAACCGATTTGGACTTTTTAGTATGATTTTCCAGCAATTGTCTGCCATTATTTTGGTGTCCCATCTCCTTGGTATTCCTCATCAAAGGAATCTCGAGAGCATCTCAATTTTTTTGAGTCCTACGACATGATTTCGTTAGACTGGAATGAAACAACTAAAGAAAATAGTAGTGAAAACAAAGATGGACTAAAGACGGTATTATGGAAGTTATAGAGGAAAAAATAGGAAACACATCACATTAAAACTGGTTCGGATATGTGAGAGAAAAAATAGAGAAGAGAAAGGAAAGAAAAACGATATAAGAAAATAAGAAAAGGCAAATTCAAAGGACTGGAGAGAATGACGAAGAAGAAGCTTGTCTCAATTCAAACGAGGACGGTCTCAAAATTATCTGGCGAATGATTGGCAGCCATCACTAGTTAAAGTTTTTAGTTAATTTGTTAACGGACACACATATACTCAATATACCTGACTTTGGGAAAAACCAAAACCTTCTACCTGCTCTTTATTGCATATTTACACAAGGGAAAAATTGGTCAACGTTATGCGATAAAAAACTTTTGTTTGAAAGGCGTTTGAGGGAAAATTTTTGTTCCCAGATTCGGTGGTCGAACAGTGAGGGTGATATTCGGCAGTTAATGGCAATTTCGAGCAGAATGACGATTCTTATTATAAAAAGAAGAAGAAAAAGAAATATATTTTTGTATTTTCTTTGTTAGGCCGAGTACTTTCGGGACAAATTTTAAAAAACTCGTTACAAAAGTGAATTAAAACCAATAGAAAAACCCGAATCATATTTTTTTCTTCAATTTCAACCGGCACACGTTGTCCTAAATCCATCATCCTCGTAAATTTCCTGTTATGTACGAGACTAGTGAAGCTCCTACCCAATTCACCGTGACAAATGTCTACTCCACGCTCCATTGAACCCGTGCATGAAAAGTTCCTTTTTTTCCGGAAAAACTCGGTAAAATCTTTCCAAACAAACTTCCGGCATTGACCGGTATTTCTGACACTCGCTATGGACATAAATTCCGATCCTAGATGATTTCTGGACCATTGGAAGTAGTCAATTGCAGATATCGCGAAAATTACTCATCGCCGAAGTTTCCAGGTGAAATTTCACTAAAAAAATTGGAAACATACGATGTTTTTTAGATTATTTGTTGTGGAATATTCAGAAAATTTCATTTTCATTGATTAGATTCCGAAAACGGGAACGCACCGATTGTTTATCACTTTTAAATCTAAATTCAGCTAAGTTTTCATCATTAATGAAAAATTGTAGTAAATTTAACCGCGTAAAACACAAATGTATTGGATTAAAAGCTTATTTTCATATGTTGTTATCAGTTTTTCGCAAATATCTCACGATCTATTGCTATTGGAGTTCAGTAATTTGGAAAAATTTGGATTTTTTTGTATTCATTGTCCATATCTTCAGTTTCTCTATCAGTAACAGTTGCTGACAAAACTCGAGTCGACTTATTCTTAGATATATATCAACATCTTCATCATTTCCATCATTTTTTTACCTTGCATTTGATAATAACTGGCCACGGCATGTTCACAAAACGTTTGAGCACCTTAATGCAATTTTTTTGCTTCCAAATTTGTCTTTAGTACAATTACTAAAGATCGTGTTCAGTAGATCATCGGGTGCTGGTGATATTGGCTGCAGTATATTATTTTTCAACTCTCAATCCCATTGTTTTAGATCAAATCATCTTCCTAGCAAGATTTGTTTAGTAAATTTGGAAATTCCTGCATAAAAGTAGACTTTTTTCACAGATAAAACCTAAAATGACTGGACTAATGTTCCTCTCTAGTTTAACTGTTTTTTAGTAACGTTGTAAATATTGTCTTTTGAAAATTAATTTCGAATCTAAATGAACATTTGTCGAAAGATCTATGAACCTTGTAATTCGTTCCAGATTTATTTTGAAAACATATACAAAGCCTGTACCTTTTCGAACAATTAATCTCGCAAGATCACACACAAAAAAAAACGGTTAATTAAAGCTTCGGTATATTTATTTATCTTTTTTCTTTTTTCGGTCTTGAAAAGTACGAAATTAGCAGAAATCTCTCCACCAGAAAATCATTAACAAACGTCGAGTCTATGGGACCCAAGGACACGGCAAAACCTTCTTAATTGCGAGCACCTTCTTAGTTCCAGCAGAGCCGGAGCAAGTAACGAAAAATTATCTTCAAAACGTTATATTGTATCAAAAAAATGTTGTTTTCAAAAAATTTTCATCGCCTCTTGATAAACTGTTCTAATTATTGTTATTTCTGAAACGAATAGTAATAATTATCAAACTTGGTTACGTCGAAATTTATCGCTAGCCGGTCCTGTCGTAGAAAAAGCGAAATACGATTGTGGCAAGAAGAAGAGTAGGTAAATGCGAGGGCCGTAGCTTGTTTAAGAGTTATTTTTAAAAATAATTAGTTTCGGAAGCTCAAGCGGATTCAGTTACAAGAACCTTCAATCCTCTACAGTTCAAGAGTCACTTGGCATCAGTAGTGGCTATCCAACCAATAACCGTGGAAAACAACATTGAAAATAATTGAAGTTTTACATGTTGAAATTACAATAAATCTACAAATTATAGATGTTGACGAAGAAAGCAACCTTATTGAACGATAACTGGAAGAAAAGTTCAAGTAAACCCAGGAGTTCGCCCAGAGGAAGACGCTCTGGGAATATAACTCATAGATCCGCAGTAATTTCCACTAGAATACCAGGAGACACTTGCTGGGGCGTCAAAGTTGAATGCTTCTTGGTATAAACGCAGTAATTGATGATTGCTTGGACTTGTATATAAAACCAACAGTTGAACGACTACCTCATGATGACACAAGTGTTTTCATTGGGTAATAGATCATCCATACGAAGCTGAATTTTCTTCTTAAGGTATAATTAGGCATGAAAGTCTAACTGGAGCTTCTCTCAGAAAGAAATTTGCTTACGGAGATGGAAACACCAGCTCAACCTCAACATCAGCAGCAGGAGCAGGTTTTCGTGAACAGACACGGTTATATAATATTTTGTATTTAAAAATACCTTACTTTGGGAAAAACCAAAACCTTCTACCTACTCTTTATTGATTGTTTGGACTTAGACGAAGCGTCATTTTGTCTTGAAACGAAGCGCTCAAGTATAGAACGTCGAGATCTTAAGGAAACTTCGCCGTTTACAGAAACTGAGCTTTAGTGATGTAGTTTAATCTTTAGATGTATATTATTGCGCTACCTTTCCAAAAGTCTCGACACTACGGCGTCAATTCCAATGAGATTCACACGAAGACTGTAACTGGTCACGAAGGATCCGGTAGCTACAGAATTATTTATCAATTCTGGATTTTTTGACATATAGAACTGGAGAAATTAGAGTTAGATACACGTTTTCTCAATTGATGCATGTCGAAAATAAGCCGAAAATATAGAGGCCTTGTGTTGTTTTAGTAACGACTCTTATTAAGAAAAGATGGAACACGTAGAAAGGACTGAAGGATAATTCGTAACATAGCTCGCCAAAACTCAAAATCAAAATATCAGTTAATAAATTTTTTTTTCATATATTAGTTTCTGTTCTGAGAATTTTTGAATCTTTATAATTGAATTTATATATTTTTTTATATATTTCGTGGTTTGTTAATTTTATTGTTTTTTATCGTATTGATGATCTTTCAGTCTATTTTCTAGATATTGAGAGGTCTGTCCTATAAAGATTCAAAAATTCTTGAAACGGGATCTAATATACGAAAAAGAGAATTTTTAGAAATTGTTCATATTAATAAAAACGAAAAAACTATAAATGATAAAAAACGACTTAAATAGTTTAAGTAGAATTCTAATAAAACTACAAATAATTTGATTGAATACTGCTGAATATTTGAGATGTTGGGACTGAGGAAAATTGATTTTCATTATTGGAACAAAATTTTAGTTTTATTTTATTCTTATTTGGATATTCATGATTTAGATGATCTGTTGATCAATATAAATACACATTTAGATAAAGGCTTGAAAAAAAGCCGAAACGTCAAAATTTATCTTCGAAAAATTATTAAAAAAACTAATTTTAAAACAGAAAAAACCGAAAATCAAAAACATTTAGATAAAGGCTTGAAAAAAAGCCGAAACGTTAAAATTTATCTTCGAAAAATTATTAAAAAAACTAATTTTAAAACAGAAAAAACCTAAAATCGAAAAAATTTAGATAAAGGCTTGAAAAAAAGCCGAAACGTTAAAATTTATCTTCGAAAAATTATTAAAAAAACTAATTTTAAAACAGAAGAAACCTAAAATCGAAAAAATTTAGATAAAGGCTTGAAAAAAAGCCGAAACGTTAAAATTTATCTTCGAAAAATTTTTAAAAAAACTAATTTTAAAACAGAAAAAACCTAAAATCGAAAAAATTTAGATAAAGGCTTGAAAAAAAGTCGAAACGTCAAAATTTATCTTCGAAAAATTATTAAAAAAACTAATTTTAAAACAGAAAAAACCTAAAATCAAAAACATTCAGGTAAAGGCATGAAAAAAAGCCGAAACGTCAAAATTTATCTTCGAAAAATTATTAAAAAAACTAATTTCAAAACAGAAGAAACCTAAAATCGAAAAAATTTAGATAAAGGCTTGAAAAAAAGCCGAAACGTCAAAATTTATCTTCGAAAAATTATTAAAAAAACTAATTTTAAAACAGAAAAAACCTAAAATCAAAAACATTCAGGTAAAGGCATGAAAAAAAGCCGAAACGTCAAAATTTATCTTCGAAAAATTATTAAAAAAACTAATTTTAAAACAGAAAAAACCTAAAATCGAAAAAATTTAGATAAAGGCTTGAAAAAAAGCCGAAACGTTAAAATTTATCTTCGAAAAATTATTAAAAAAACTAATTTTAAAACAGAAGAAACCTAAAATCGAAAAAATTTAGATAAAGGCTTGAAAAAAAGCCGAAACGTTAAAATTTATCTTCGAAAAATTATTAAAAAAACTAATTTTAAAACAGAAAAAACCTAAAATCGAAAAAATTTAGATAAAGGCTTGAAAAAAAGTCGAAACGTCAAAATTTATCTTCGAAAAATTATTAAAAAAACTAATTTTAAAACAGAAAAAACCTAAAATCAAAAACATTCAGGTAAAGGCATGAAAAAAAGCCGAAACGTCAAAATTTATCTTCGAAAAATTATTAAAAAAACTAATTTTAAAACAGAAAAAACCTAAAATCGAAAAAATTTAGATAAAGGCTTGAAAAAAAGTCGAAACGTCAAAATTTATCTTCGAAAAATTATTAAAAAAACTAATTTCAAAACAGAAGAAACCTAAAATCAAAAACATTCAGGTAAAGGCATGAAAAAAAGCCGAAACGTCAAAATTTATCTTCGAAAAATTATTAAAAAAACTAATTTTAAAACAGAAAAAACCTAAAATCGAAAAAATTTAGATAAAGGCTTGAAAAAAAGTCGAAACGTCAAAATTTATCTTCGAAAAATTATTAAAAAAACTAATTTTAAAACAGAAAAAACCGAAAATCAAAAACATTTAGATAAAGGCTTGAAAAAAAGCCGAAACGTTAAAATTTATCTTCGAAAAATTATTAAAAAAACTAATTTTAAAACAGAAAAAACCTAAAATCGAAAAAATTTAGATAAAGGCTTGAAAAAAAGCCGAAACGTTAAAATTTATCTTCGAAAAATTATTAAAAAAACTAATTTTAAAACAGAAGAAACCTAAAATCGAAAAAATTTAGATAAAGGCTTGAAAAAAAGCCGAAACGTTAAAATTTATCTTCGAAAAATTTTTAAAAAAACTAATTTTAAAACAGAAAAAACCTAAAATCGAAAAAATTTAGATAAAGGCTTGAAAAAAAGTCGAAACGTCAAAATTTATCTTCGAAAAATTATTAAAAAAACTAATTTTAAAACAGAAAAAACCTAAAATCAAAAACATTCAGGTAAAGGCATGAAAAAAAGCCGAAACGTCAAAATTTATCTTCGAAAAATTATTAAAAAAACTAATTTCAAAACAGAAGAAACCTAAAATCGAAAAAATTTAGATAAAGGCTTGAAAAAAAGCCGAAACGTCAAAATTTATCTTCGAAAAATTATTAAAAAAACTAATTTTAAAACAGAAAAAACCTAAAATCAAAAACATTCAGGTAAAGGCATGAAAAAAAGCCGAAACGTCAAAATTTATCTTCGAAAAATTATTAAAAAAACTAATTTTAAAACAGAAAAAACCTAAAATCGAAAAAATTTAGATAAAGGCTTGAAAAAAAGCCGAAACGTTAAAATTTATCTTCGAAAAATTATTAAAAAAACTAATTTTAAAACAGAAAAAACCTAAAATCGAAAAAATTTAGATAAAGGCTTGAAAAAAAGCCGAAACGTCAAAATTTATCTTCGAAAAATTATTAAAAAAACTAATTTTAAAACAGAAAAAACCTAAAATCGAAAAAATTTAGATAAAGGCTTGAAAAAAAGCCGAAACGTCAAAATTTATCTTCGAAAAATTATTAAAAAAACTAATTTTAAAACAGAAAAAACCTAAAATCGAAAAAATTTAGATAAAGGCTTGAAAAAAAGCCGAAACGTCAAAATTTATCTTCGAAAAATTATTAAAAAAACTAATTTTAAAACAGAAAAAACCGAAAATCAAAAACATTTAGATAAAGGCTTGAAAAAAAGCCAAAACGTTAAAATTTATCTTCGAAAAATTATTAAAAAAACTAATTTTAAAACAGAAAAAACCGAAAATCAAAAACATTTAGATAAAGGCTTGAAAAAAAGCCAAAACGTTAAAATTTATCTTCGAAAAATTATTAAAAAAACTAATTTTAAAACAGAAAAAACCGAAAATCAAAAACATTTAGATAAAGGCTTGAAAAAAAGCCGAAACGTTAAAATTTATCTTCGAAAAATTATTAAAAAAACTAATTTTAAAACAGAAAAAACCTAAAATCGAAAAAATTTAGATAAAGGCTTGAAAAAAAGCCGAAACGTCAAAATTTATCTTCGAAAAATTATTAAAAAAACTAATTTTAAAACAGAAAAAACCGAAAATCAAAAACATTTAGATAAAGGCTTGAAAAAAAGCCGAAACGTTAAAATTTATCTTCGAAAAATTATTAAAAAAACTAATTTTAAAACAGAAAAAACCTAAAATCGAAAAAATTTAGATAAAGGCTTGAAAAAAAGCCGAAACGTCAAAATTTATCTTCGAAAAATTATTAAAAAAACTAATTTTAAAACAGAAAAAACCTAAAATCGAAAAAATTTAGATAAAGGCTTGAAAAAAAGCCGAAACGTCAAAATTTATCTTCGAAAAATTATTAAAAAAACTAATTTTAAAACAGAAAAAACCGAAAATCAAAAACATTTAGATAAAGGCTTGAAAAAAAGCCAAAACGTTAAAATTTATCTTCGAAAAATTATTAAAAAAACTAATTTTAAAACAGAAAAAACCTAAAATCGAAAAAATTTAGATAAAGGCTTGAAAAAAAGTCGAAACGTCAAATTTTATCTTCGAAAAATTATTAAAAAAACTAATTTTAAAACAGAAGAAACCTAAAATCAAAAAAATTTAGATGCATTAATCAAATCAGAAAGTCTAATAAATAAGAAATTATTCATATTCACAGAAGGCATCGAAAATTTCTAACCAAATATGGAATTTTAGTCGAAATAAAGTGGAAATAGTTTATCAGAGTGATTTTTGACGTGATCAGTTTTTCAAAAACATAAAATATAAAAATTTCGCACCTAATTTAGAAAATTATTCAATATTTTTATATTTCAATGTTTCATAAAAAATTGATTAACGCTGAGTAGTAAAGTACAATGTTTCGGTGTAGTAGCCACTCCTAAATGTGCAACTATCAACGGTAGAAAGCTACTCGAAGACAAATTAAGACAGAAAGTGCGCTAATATTTTTTTTATAACTTCAACTAAGACTTATTTAACCTCTTTCCGGTAGGAAATTTGTCGGTATTTATCATAAACTTTGTGAGTACCAATTAGATTTCTAAAAATAGATGTCGTCGTAAATGAGTGGATTTATGAGAAAGTGACAAATTTGACAGGTCGGAATTTCACTAAAGGTTTGGCAAAGTTGCGTATTCGATGAGTTATACGCTCAAATCATTTCTGCGAAGACGGACGATGAAAGATCAAGCGGAAAAGATATTTATTTTCGTAAAATTAAAAATTGAAACTTATTTTCAATCGAAACAGATGTAAAAACATACCGAAAACAAGAATTTGCGATGTCGGCGCCATTCTTTTCGCAGCTATATTTTCAGCGACGCAGGTGTAATTTCCGGTGTCTTGGGCACGAGCCTGTCCTATTAGAAGATGCCCTTCGCTGGTGACCAATACATCGGTATCGGATTGTAAAATCTGACCACCTCTCAGCCAATAAACTCTGGGAGGTGGCATTCCAGCAGGTGCCACACATTTCAGATCTACCTGATGGCCGAGTTCCACCATATAAGTCGACTCGGGATTTGCTTCGAATTGCCTTTTGAGGTCTGTAACAACAACAAAAAAATTATGTCATTGGAATAAATTGGAAAAAATCTACTATTTCTCGGTTTTCGTTACTTAGTTTGGACACACACTGTATTTGTTTTTATCATATATCGTATGTGAAATATTATTTTTACCTAAGTACAACGGGGAATAAATACTCAACGATTTATTACAAAACGGCAATACAATAATTTCATAAATTCGTACTATTATCCTTGCTAGGATCACCAGGATAACATCATTTAACGAAATATTTCGATTTTATGTTGTTTAATTATATTTAAACGATTATTTAGATTCAAAACGATGTAAATTCGTTAAAAACTGATGACTGTATACTAATATCATGAGTTTGTACAATTATCCTTGCCAGGATCACTAATTAAGGATGTAACTGAATCTTTAAGCTCGATTTTCAAGTGTATTAAAACGATGGATTAGTTTAAAATTTTGTACTCTTATTAAGAATCGATAATCATACAATAATTTCATAAATTCATACTATTATCCTTGCTAGGATCACCAGGATAACATCATTTAACGAAATATTTCGATTTTATGTAGTTTTATCATATTTAAACGATTATTTAGATTCAAAACGATGTATATTCGTGAAAAACGGATAACTATATACTAATATCATGAGTTTGTACAATTATCCTTGCCAGGATCACTAATTAAGGATGTAACTGAATCTCTGAGCTCGATTTTCAAGTGTATTAAAACGATGGATTAGTTTAAAATTTTGTACTCTTATTAAGAAACGAATAACGTACAATAATTTCATAAATTCGTACTATTATCCTTGCTAGGATCACCAGGATAACATCATTTAAGGAAATATTTCGATTCTATGTTGTTTTATTATATTTAAACGATTATTTAGATTCAAAACGATGTAAATTCGTTAAAAACTGATGACTGTATACAAATATCATGAGTTTGTACAATTATCCTTGCCAGGATCACTAATTAATGATGTAACTGAATCTTTAAGCTCGATTTTCAAGTATATTAAAAGGTTGAATTAGTTTAAAATTTTGTACTCTTATTAAGAATCGATAATCATACAATAATTTCATAAATTCGTACTACTATCCTTGCTAGGATCACCAGGATAACATCATTTAACGAAATATTTCAATTCTATGTTGTTTTATCATATTTAAACGATTTTATAGATTCAAAACGATGTAAATTCGTGAAAAACGTATGACTGTATACTAATATCATGACTTTATATAATTATCCTTGCCAGGATCACTAATTAAGGATGTAACTGAATCTTTAAGCTGAATTTTCAAGTGTATTAAAACGATGGATTAGTTTAAAATTTTGTACGCTTATTAATAATCGATAATCATACAATAATTTCATAAATTCGTACTATTATCCTTGCTAGGATCACCAGGATAACATCATTTAACGAAATATTTCGATTTTATGTAGTTTTATCATATTTAAACGATTATTTAGATTCAAAACGATGTATATTCGTGAAAAACGGATAACTATATACTAATATCATGAGTTTGTACAATTATCCTTGCCAGGATCACTAATTAAGGATGTAACTGAATCTCTGAGCTCGATTTTCAAGTGTATTAAAACGATGGATTAGTTTAAAATTTTGGACTCTTATTAAGAATCGATAATCATACAATAATTTCATAAACTCGTACTATTATCCTTGCTAGGATCACCAGGATAACATCATTTAACGAAATATTTCGATTTTATGTTGTTTAATTATATTTAAACGATTATTTAGATTCAAAACGATGTAAATTCGTTAAAAACTGATGACTGTATACTAATATCATGAGTTTGTACAATTATCCTTGCCAGGATCACTAATTAAGGATGTAACTGAATCTTTAAGCTCGATTTTCAAGTGTATTAAAACGATGGATTAGTTTAAAATTTTGTACTCTTATTAAGAATCGATAATCATACAATAATTTCATAAATTCATACTATTATCCTTGCTAGGATCACCAGGATAACATCATTTAACGAAATATTTCGATTTTATGTTGTTTAATTATATTTAAACGATTATTTAGATTCAAAACGATGTAAATTCGTTAAAAACTCATGACTGTATACTAATATCATGAGTTTGTACAATTATCCTTGCCAGGATCACTAATTAAGGATGTAACTGAATCTTTAAGCTCGATTTTCAAGTGTATTAAAACGATGGATTAGTTTAAAATTTTGTACTCTTATTAAGAATCGATAATCATACAATAATTTCATAAATTCATACTATTATCCTTGCTAGGATCACCAGGATAACATCATTTAAGGAAATATTTCGATTCTATGTTGTTTTATTATATTTAAACGATTATTTAGATTCAAAACGATGTAAATTCGTTAAAAACTGATGACTGTATACTAATATCATGAGTTTGTACAATTATCCTTGCCAGGATCACTAATTAAGGATGTAACTGAATCTCTGAGCTCGATTTTCAAGTGTATTAAAACGATGGATTAGTTTAAAATTTTGTACTCTTATTAAGAATCGATAATCATACAATAATTTCATAAATTCATACTACTATCCTTGCTAGGATCACCAGGATAACATCATTTCATTAATTTCAAAAATTTATAGTACTATGTTCGTTAAGATCAGCTGGTTAGTATCATATAAGACGTTTTCCTATTTTTTTATCTACAAATTTTGTACATTTTCCAAAAATCTATGACAATATACTAATTTAATAATTTATTTCATTGTCCCTATCAGGTTTATCAGAAACTCTTATCTTTAATATAAATTTACTTTCCAGGAGATGGCGTTCGTGTTATGTTACAATTTACTCTCCGGGAGATGGCGTTCGTAACAGAGAAAGAGGTTATGTTACAACTGTTTAAATGACTGCAGAGAGAAGGAAATGGAAAAGAGTGACGTATTTTTACGATTTCCGGTGTAAATACTGAATTTAATACAAAAGTTATATAAAAAAGTTATAGATAATCAGAAAATACACAACTTTCTCTCAGATTTTTATTCATATAACTTCAAAATTTGGAAAAAATTGACTTTTTCAGTTTTATTTTCAATTTCATCAAGAAACTAACATACAACCAAATTAGTTATTCTAACAATTCAGTTAATTAAAGTCGTAAGAAGCCTTTTTTTGTTTTGTATACATAAAATGATAAAAACAGCAAAAAAATAGTTTTTTTAGTGGAAAAATTTGTTGTAGATGAGTTACCTCATTCAATGCGCCATACAGTATAAAGTGACATTTCAAAACCATTCGAAAACTTGTCTGAGAATCAGGCATCAGTAACGCCATCACTTTTATCTGATGATCTCGTAAAACGCCCTAGATTTCATTGAAATATTCACCTTTTTCCCACAGAGTATTAGAATAACCTAAAATAATGACGTTCTGTAATGCCTTTAGGGCGCGTTTAACGCCGCTGTCAACAATATAACGGTCCTGGACTTACGTTAACACAATTATCAATAATCTAGAGATTAATCCGTGAGATAAACCTGACCCCAAAAACCCTAACTGAATACGTTAGGGATTCCGAATAAGCTCTTTTTGTCATAAGCCACGACAAAAAATTCCGGTGATTAGTACGGTCATTGTATTTATAAAGATATTAACAGATAATTTGAGAATATTAAATGGATTAGGATTCGTTTCGAAAATAATAATCATATAATTGAATTAATTTGAAAGTTACTCCGCTTCAAATGACATTAAACGTCAAATTATTATGTCAAATGTCATATCTTTCATTAAATCTAACCTAACTTCAAGTTTCGCTTACCATGTAGAACATTTATGGAGGGAAAATAATCTGCGTACATGGAAAAATGTGTTGGAATACAGATGGCGCCATATTAGCATCAGGGTAAATTATATAGGAAGCTCCAGATATTATTAGAGAGAAAATACGAAATAAAATCACTCTAGGTACACGTTTTCCCGTAATAACTCTTTTAGGTTATATTTTCCAGCTCAGCATAATTCGATTTATGTTGTATTCATACAAAACTAACTTTTAAATGGTGAAAAATTGATATTGATTGTACCAACTTAAATAATTTCAAGACAGGACTTGTAAAAGCCACTGATTTCGGTTCTGGTTTTTTGACAATCAATCTAACTGAACTGAAAAGGATTCCCAACAACGTTGCTAAAAGATTTTTTATCATTTGTTAGATTTTCAACTTTTAGTCGTGATTTTGAAATATACTAAGCAATTTTCTCATTTTTATAGGTTATGTTCGGTCTTTTGTATCACTTCTAGGATGACTATTTTATAAGATTCAGAACTTTCGAAATTTATATAGTAACGATTTTCTCCCTTTTTTCATAAATTTGAACAAAAAAGCGGCGTGAAACTTTTTTTTGTTTATTTTTTTCACTTTTTTCGCCGACATTACTTCTTGATTGTTTGGAAATCTTTGACCGACGAGACATTTTTTCACGTCTACGAACAGAAAATAATCCGAAGGGGCTAAATTTGGCGATTAGGATGCATGGAGTACCAATTCAAACTTTAATTCGTTAATTTTGGATATTGCAATAACAGATTTGTGAGCTGGTGCATTGTCTTGATGAAACAACACTTTCTTCTTAGCCAAATGCGGCAGTTTTTGCTTGATTTCTTCGCCCAAACTTGATAGTTTTTTCTTTTTCAAGATTGTCAAGCCATAACCTTGACTGCAGATGAAACGGTAATTGTCTTCTTTGGGACCAGGTCCTCCCTTTTCAGTCCATTGTTTTGATTGTTTTTTTGCTTCGGGTGTTAAGTGATGGACCCACGTTTCGTCCATGTTTACGAAACGGCGTTTTATTTCTGTGAAACATTACCAAACACCCGATGGAAATATCTTTTTGTGAGCAAACGCGGTATCCATCTTGCTCAAAGCTTTCTCATGTCCAAATTTTCAATAATATGAGTTGTACCACGGTTTTTCAAATGCCTACTATGTCTATTAGCTCTGGCATTTTCAGTTGACGATTATTCAGTGGATTTTCTTCAACATTTTTGGGCTCATCACCTCATTTGGTCGATCTGGTCGAGATGCTGGTCTTCGCAGTATTTTACTTTTGGTAACGAAGAAATAGTCTTTTCCAAAGTACAATCTAGTTCAACTTCCATATTGTATGGGCTAAGATCTTCACTTTTAACGGCTGCCAAACAAATACTAAACAACGAGGCATCTTCAAACTACTTCTGGTACCATCCCCGTATTCAGACTCCGCTTTGGATGGTAATATTGTGAATTTTTACTACAGGTTTATAATTATCGCAGTCATATTGGAGAAATATTTTTATCTCGGGTTTTTGGTAGGTTTTTGAACTGTTATTTTGAGACTGTTCGACATTAATGTACGACTTGTATTGTTTGACTTATATTTGGTCGTAAATTATCATTATTTCTAACGAATTTGACTGGACTATGAAGAAGTTTCCTTTTTATCTAGCTAGGAGTGAAAAGCGAAAGGGTTATAATGTGATATCGCAGCGGTTTCACGTCATTTTTGACATATAAGATTAATTTCACGTCAACTGTTTGTTTTTGACTTATCGCTGGTGTTGTTAGGGATTGTCAAGCGTAAAAGGGATAACAATGTATATCGTAGTTATATACATGATCCGATAAGTACAACAAATAGTATAAAAAATAATGTGATACATTTATTTGTATAACATCTCGAGTCAACTATGAGTTTTCATCGTTGATATGTACCAATAACCTAACCCCGTGGCATAATTTTAACATTTTGAAAGGTTAATATAAGGAAAAAATAATAATATTGGATGTATTAAAAGGCTGACGCTCTAGCTTGTGAAAAATGACTGTAAACACCCGAAAACGTCGGCCTGAACTAACGGTCGATTAAGAAACGTATACATTCATAGTAAAGAAGACATCCGACATGATACATCACCACTTGTCACAATTGTTCTCCACGGCGTCTTTTCCTTTCCATGAGAAATGCTTTTTCCACAGCGTGACACCAAGAAATATAATTCGTTCGAGCTACGCACTCGACCGGAAAAAGAAAATCTTTCGAGCGTATACAACAAAATCAACGTTGCTGTTTCCTATTTTTTGTTTAGCACAAACATCCTTTCCGAGGATGTTAAATCAACGAGCGATTTCGTTTATTTAATATGTCGAATTTCGTCTCGATATTCACCTTAATCAATGTATAAATGGAATCCATTAAATAATAGAAATCATTATAATAGAAAAGAACGAAATCTGTAGCTATATTAGAACCTAAGATATAGATCTTTGAATGTAGAAAAATTGCCAAAAACCTACAAAAATCCATAACTCCGCATTGAATGTCCGCACCTAGCTCCTCTCCAACTCGACCGATTTGAGTGGTCAAAAACTCAAAAGAAAGAAGGTATTTCAGCAAGTGTTCTTAAACCAAAACGAACTCTGTACCTATATTAGAACCTGAGATATAGATCTTAGAATGTAGAAAAATTGCCAAAAACCTACAAAAATCCATAACTCCGCATTGAATGTCCGCGCCTAGCTCCTCTCCAACTCGACCGATTTGAGTGGTCAAAACATCAAAAGAAAGAAGGTATTTCAGAGATTGTTCTCAAACCAAAACGAACTCTGTAGCTATATTAGAACCTGAGATATAGATCTTTGAATCTAGAAAAATGCCAAAAACCTACAAATATCCATAACTCCACATTGAATGTCCGCGCCTAGCTCCTCTCTAACTCAATCGATTTTGATGGTCAAAACATCAAAAGAAAGAAGGTGTTTCAGCGAGTGTTTTTGAATCAAAACGAACTCTGTAGCTATATTAGAACCTGAGATATAGATCTTTGAATGTAGAAACATTGCAAAAAACCTACAAAAATCCATAACTCCGTAATGAATGTCCGCGCCTAGCTCCTCTCCAACTCGACCGATTTGAGTGGTCAAAAACTCAAAAGAAAGAAGGTATTTCAGCGAGTGTTCTTAAACCAAAACGAACTCTGTAGCTATATTAGAACCTAAGATATAGATCTTTGAATATAGAAAAATTGCCAAAAACCTACAAAAATCCATAACTCCGTATTGAATGTCCGCACTTAGCTCCTCTCCAACTCGACCGATTTGAGTGGTCAAAAACTCAAAAGAAAGAAGGTATTTCAGCGAATGTTCTTAAACCAAAACGAACTCTGTACCTATATTAGAACCTGAGATATAGATCTTTGAATCTAGAAAAATGCCAAAAACCTACAAATATCCATAACTCCACTTTGAATATCCGCGCCTAGCTCCTCTCCAACTCAACCGATTTTAATGGTCAAAACATCAAAAGAAAGAAGGTATTTCAGAGATTGTTCTCAAACCAAAACGAACTCTGTAGCTATATTAGAACCTGAGATATAGATCTTTGAATGTAGAAACATTGCAAAAAACCTACAAAAATCCATAACTCCACTTTGAATGTCCGCGCCTAGCTCCTCTCCAACTCAACCGATTTAAGTGTACAAAAACTCAAAAGAAAGAAGGTGTTTCAGCGAGTGTTTTTGAACTAAAACGAACTCTGTAGCTATATTAGAAACTGATATATAGATCTTTGAATGTAGAAAAATTGGCAAAAACCTACAAAAATCCACAACTCCACATTGAATGTCCGCGCCTAGCTCCTCTCCAACTCAACCGATTTAAGTGTTCAAAAACTCGAAAGAAAGAGGGTGTTTCAACGAGTGTTCTTGAACGAAAACGAAGTCTCTATCTCGAATAGAGCCTGAGATATTGAGGATAGAACGTGTGTATGTGAAAAACTCCCATAAGTAATGTACAGGAGGAAATCGCATTTGAGTATAACTTGAGAATGGTGAAAATTAGATGAAATCCGATGGTTGATGGCTGATCTGTACATCAATATCTTTCATTGAAAAAAAAAATTAAGCAAATCGGTTGGGTACAACGCCAGAACGGACTCGGAATGGAAATCATCAATTTTTTTTATCATCAATATATTTGGTGTAATAGAAATTTAACGTCCGGTTGTTGGCAACAATGATTTCGATTTTGTTATAGGGCGATCAATTGCCCGGCGAAGCAAGAGAGCTGCACTTTGCACAAGACAAGCTTACCAACATAAATATATCAAACATCGCTAGCAATGACAAATAGTTTCGAGGGGTAGATGATTCGGTATCGCGGCAACTGATTCCATTCTTCTCTAGGCCGCCCTGCTGATATCGGACGCCGATATAAAACAGTAACGGACTAAGGACGGAGATACTCAATTATATATAAATAATATTTAAAAAACAAAACAATGAAAACTCTTTCCATTCGTAGGGTGAATCAATTAACATCGTCTCTTACTTTCTTAATTTATTTAACTTGTAATAATTTACTTACTACATAGCTGTCTGCTATTCATAAAAACTAGATGAAAGGCGCCGCGCGAACTCGCAGAATTTAAAAATTCCATTGTAGCTGATCGGGACCCATTTTGCGAGTCGTACTCGAGTGTTTTATTGACAAAAAAGATCAAACAGGGCCGTACAAGTGTAGAAGACGAATATTTTTACTTAAAAAACGTTTTATTAGCTTCGAAAAAGATTCATTGCACTGTTATTATACGCCTGATCTATCATTGTGCGTTTTTTTTTTCAAATTTCCCAAATCAAAAACGTGTGACATGCTTTTTTGGCACTTTTCATTTATCTTATTTAGCTATCAAATTATTTGTTATCTCTATTCAAAACGAAAATTTATCAACGAAGATAAGAAACAAAAACAACTAAGAATCTTCTTTTTTTTCTGATAGAATGGATTTTTTACGTCTGTATATCGCGTCTGTGATATTTTCCATCTTTAGATCCCTTTCTGGTCTTTGATATTTTTCATTCCCGTTTAACAATTAAATGATCTAATCCATCGAAGCCATCTCTTCCAGTACAAGCTAGGTGTGGTCCATATTTCTAAGGAATGTACAGAAACATTTCCTTTGGAATTGCAGGAGATCTACATAACATCCATCCTTGGACCGTACAAGCACTTTTTTCGACCTTATTCCATATAGAGTCAGCATCAATATTTGAACATAATTTTCCCAATTCTATTTTTGACCATAACAACACATAATAACGATTATTAAACTTCAAGTTTTTATCGTAAAGTTGGGTAGGTTGGGATTCCTGTTCTCCATGCTTCATCATGCTTCAATTCAATCCCTTTCACAATGAGTCACATGATATTGTCAATTAAACCACCTGTTCATATTTTGATTCCACGATTTCAACAACGAAAAAGCCTGAGCTGTTATGGGACTCCAGTTTGTCACATGGTAAAGCCTTCGATTTATTAATTCCATCTGTTTTAAGTGTCCATCCTCCAAAACCTTACTACTTTTTGAAGTTTTACAAAAGCCTGATCGATGTGGCGTTTTATTTTCTTCGTCTTCAGGAAACCAACTGTCCAAATAATACAAAAATCGCCTTGGAATATAAATTAAACAGGAATAGACATACCACAAATTTGATTTTTTTGATATCGTCTATATTATTATCAATTTTTACTTTTGCTGTTTGGTTCTAAAATAAGTTTGATGTATGTCAAGTCTTTTGAGGGACTGCATTAGTTTGTGTGTTTGAATCGAATGGCTTCTCGTAATAAACGAAGCATAGGCAGACATCTTTTATTTGGTCATGGTAATTCTGGTACGGACAGATGTAGCAGAACATGTTGCAGAAGAAAACTTTGATGTATCAATCGCAGAATAGAAGGAGCCGAGGAAGATCCTCGAGGAACTGGAAAGAAGGAATTGAACAAACCATGATAGATACATCTATCCAGGAAAACGGGATGCGACAAAGCTGTATAAGGATAATTGTGAATTGAAACTGATCTCCTATCGCTAAATTCTTTGTATAATCATTTTAATGAATACTTTTAGGGTACGATTTACCATCTGTAGCATATATTTTCGTAAATATCTTGTTTATATCCCGTTCCGTCTCTGATTTTCCTCGATTTCCCTCCGATTTTCCAATACAATGTACTAAACCTTCCGTAACGAACTCCCTTGCAACAACAGAACTTGTGCACTTTCGTGAAAGATTTGTTTTTCTTGAGATGACATTTTGATATGGCTCAAGTTCATTCTTATCATCGCCTTTATCGATTTCGACGTTACAAAAGTCGTCTAAGAATGGGAAATTCCCCTATAAACAACCCCCCGTGCTTCTATCCCTTTAGCAATCGCACCCTTGACGACAGGCGAATTTAAATTTAAACTACAACGCGGATGGGTTTTTTTAAAAAAAAAAGAATAATAAATAAAACATTTTTTTTTTATTAATTTCTAACAGTTCTTTTTGGTTGGGACAATACATTGAAATTCGTAGTAGCAGTGAAAGACAATGAAAGACATTGTTGTGAGAAATTATTTATACACAATGGAGTAGAATGCGCCGCCAGCCAAATGTTTTCAAAATACATATATATTCTTGTAATATATCCGGTGGCATGTTAAAGCCCGTTCAGTAATTGTTTGTACAGTCACGTGGAATTCAATCACTTCGAAATTCAAAGCCGTAAAAACCTCCTCATAAATCAAAACATTGAACTACAAGATCGTTCAGTATATAAAAGTTGAAAAGTATTAGAAATTTGATTCAACCATTCGGTATTTAAATTACGTTACTTTCACTCAAAGACGCAAGAAAAATCTACATACAGGGACGCTCAAACGTATTCAGAACGTTTTGTCATACCGGTGATCTTTGAATTGTTCGCAGATATTTCAAACAATCAGCATCGACTTTTGCCACATCGTGTCGCTGGTTTTTCGAATTCAAATCGTAATCGCACTTCTCTACTGGATGAATTTCGTGAAGGTCTTCCAAAAAACGGCTGTTGTACCAGAAAAAACCGATGCTGTGCGTAAACTGATATTGCAAGATCGTCATGGTACTTACAGTGAGATTGAGGCGTGTTGGACATCATGGATCTATGCATATGAATCAAAAACTAGGCACCAATCGACTGCGTAGGTCTTTTAAGTCAATTCTGAATGGACTACCAGCAATTGTTTGCCAGTAGTGTCAAGGAAACCCATCGTAGAAGACGAAGCCTTGTCCACCACGGCAATGCGAACCCTACCACATCAGTTAAAACTCGTCTTTCAACTGAAAGCTTCCAAATTCTCGGGAAAAAATTATAAACGGCAATATAGACAGTGAATATGGTAGCCAAGCAGCTTAGAGACATCTCAGTTCATTAACAAAACAGTTTGCATTCATATTCTTGCTACAATTTCTTACGCGACTAGATAAAGACTTGTTTTAGGTCACTGTCTTTATTCATAGACTTTCCAAAGTTTTTCATTAGTTTAAATTTAATGTGAAGTAGAAGCCAAAGGACATTTTTGGTCTAGAAGATGAAAATATACAACATTTTCCAATCCTTTTGAAATTCGGAGCTTTCCGTCTATATTAATTGCCGGACTGTCCCACAAACAAAGTAAACAGTCCAACTAATATTGCGATAACTTTTGAATCACCACGTATATTCCACGTGTAGTGGTTGTGGTTCAATTTAACTAAATTAAGACGCATATTCGTTCATGGTTGCTTCTTGTGCTATTAGAATTTAATTTCAGTCAAAAATAGAGTCAGAACATCAAAAAACTTCGTCAAGTAGTCCAGTAATGGATCGCGAATGTTTATTGTGATATAGAAATTAGCAAATGTAACGAAATGATTCAATCAAACAATTGCAAAAGGGTAGGAAAAACCCCACCAAGTCCTCCAACTGGCAATCGATTACGCTGGCCAGTTTCATGGTTACCAATTTGTACTTCGGAATCAACTATCGAATTGTTGAAAGACATATTTGCCACTCAAGGATCCCCAACCATGATGGTCTCGGATAATGCGTCAATCTTTGTGAGTGAAGAATTTAAACGATTTTGGTCTCATCAGACCCCATGTATGCAAAAGTCCACCAGATCCTGTTCAGATACAGGTCCATTCCACTGGCTTGTGGAAAATCCCCAGCAGAGCTTTATCTTGGAAGGAAAATCACAAACCAAACGTCGACCATCACCATTCTCAAGAAGACTTCACTACACCATTCAGCTCGACGATCAACAAGTAGAAATAAAGCGTCACATTGATCAGCTTCAAAAATTCAAAAGAAGAAGGTCCGCTTTGCTCATGAACAAGAAGGAGATGATTTGCAACCTACTTCGACTGCTCATTCTCCACCAAACCTGCACGACTTTCAATCTATTCGTGATCCAGATTTTGACCGTACTCAACTGGGGAGATCTTTGAATTCCGACCAACACCAGAGGTTCCAGTTGCAGGAGCCGCTCCAAAGCTTTCCACTAATGATATCAGGCGTTCCAACCGTCCTCGCAAAGCTTCAAAGACTATATAACGTCTTAATGAGCGTGGGAGACTGTTGTGACTGTCATGGTGAGAGCAAAAACATAAAGGAATGTCATTAGAGATGGTATAGTTCCGATTGTGTTGTTTGTTTAGAACCAATAAACACCAATGATGTAAAATCCCAATTGGTATTTCTATCTAGCAAAAAAAAGGAAGAAAAATATGGTAAAGTTAGTTTAACCAAAGTATTAACCATGACGTAAGCGACCAGGAATCTTGGGTGAAGGTATTATCCTAAATAAATAAATAAACCATCTAATTTTTATAAAATTTTATAATTTTTAATGTTCTATGATTCGAAATGTTGAAGTAAAACGCTTAGAAACATTTTATCTTGGAAAAACATTGAATGCGAATCGAAAAAATGGAATAAAAAATCGAGTGATGTTTAAGTTATGGTTTTCAGTTTAAAAGAAAGTATTTCTTGTGAAAGTGATGAAAGTAACGCGGAATATTTGTATCTAATATATTTTTTTCAAAATATAGACGCATTAAATCGAGAAAAACACGATAATCGATTATTTAGGTGGATTTATAAACTCCGTAGTTCGCGCCCTCGCTGACGCTCTCTCCAACGCGAGCGCGAGCGCGAAAGTTTTTTCTCATGTGGGGAGGGCCTTGACAAATCCCATTGTTCTTATTGACCAGAGTGAACAGAATCGATTATACAGAAATTAATTGAAAATAATTTTTAAATAAAACATCAGCCCCACCTCCTCGAAGGGAACTAATATTTCGACTAATGTGTTTATAAAATTTTCGAGATATTTTTTTATGAATAAGGCGCGACGTGATACCTTTAATTTGTCCTAGCCGAAATTGGAATACAATCATGATTGATGGCTTAAAAACCCGTCCCTACTTCTTTTTCATTGTGTATATACACCAGTATAGATCAGGTGTTATCAATATTGATCTCTTCGAAGTTCCGATACGTGTTGATACACGTGGGTGGAACATATCATTATGTTTTTATTCGGTAACTAATATCTACCGATGATACTGATTCAAAAAAGATGAAATTCATGTTTAGTAGTCGTAAAAAGTTTTGGTTTCCAAACTGTTAGTATTTACAAATCTTTTTACAAATTCGAAATTATACATTTCACAATATTAGTTTGTCAATCATAATATACAAGGCTTGGAAACAAGTAAAAGATTGACAAGCGACAAGTGACGTCCATATTCTTCTTTTTTTATTTAGTTATAAATACGTACAGGCGAAATTAATAAAAGTTTGAGAATTGAAGAATGAATTGAATGAAATGAATTATTACCGATTAATTTCTTGTATGTTTGACTAAAATTATTTCATGAATCGTTTGTCCCTGTAGTCCAGTCACCTTTACCATTTTATCTGCCCACAATGGCGTCGACTAGAAACCAGACACCCTCAATGTTAATAACACCGTTTATGAGATAGTGCAATCCAATGATTCATTTTGTAATAATACCTAAGATTACGTTACAGTAATAAACAAGTCAAAAAAAGTATCTCGTATCATATTGGTAGCTATAATAGTTGTCTCAGTTGTTAATATATCTACGACGTAAAGAAAGTGGGCCGAAATTATTTATAACGAATAAATAAAAGAGACTGAATCGGTTTATTGTATGCGAAAAAATGGTATAAAAAACATAAGAATGAGAATTTATTAAAATCCGATGGATTATTATGAAAAAAATAAGTCTGCCAATACATTATAGAAGAAAATATTACTAATAATAATAGATTGCGTTCCCAACAACCTCCAAAGACTAGATTTTACAAAACAAACTGTCATTTATCGTCAGAAAATGTCTTTTTTGCAACAAACTGTCATTTGTCTTTAAAATCAAACTGTCATTTGTCATTAAACACTTGATTTTACAAAACCAATTGTCATTTATCGTCAGAAACTGACTTTTTCAAAACAAACTGTCATTTGTCTTTAAAAACAAACTGTCATTTGTCATTAGAAACTTGATTTTACAAAACCAATTGTCATTTATCGTCAGAAACTGACTTTTTCAAAACAAACTGTCATTTGTCTTTAAAAATAAACTGTCATTTGTCATTAGAGACTTGATTTTACAAAACCAATTGTCATTTATCGTCAGAAACTGACTTTTTCAAAACAAACTGTCATTTGTCTTTAAAAACAAACTGTCATTTGTCATTAGAAACTTGATTTTACAAAACCAATTGTCATTTATCGTCAGAAACTGACTTTTTCAAAACAAACTGTCATTTGTCTTTAAAAACAAACTGTCATTTGTCATTAGAGACTTGATTTTACAAAACCAATTGTCATTTATCGTCAGAAACTGACTTTTTCAAAACAAACTGTCATTTGTCTTTAAAAATAAACTGTCATTTGTCATTAGAGACGTGATTTTTTCAAAAACAATTGTTATTTATCGTCAGAAACTGACTTTTTCAAAACAAACTGTCATTTGTCTTTAAAAATAAACTGTCATTTGTCATTAGAAACTTGATTTTACAAAACCAATTGTCATTTATCGTCAGAAACTGACTTTTTCAAAACAAACTGTCATTTGTCTTTAAAAATAAACTGTCATTTGTCATTAGAAACTTGATTTTACAAAACCAATTGTCATTTATCGTCAGAAACTGACTTTTTCAAAACAAACTGTCATTTGTCTTTAAAAATAAACTGTCATTTGTCATTAGAGACTTGATTTTACAAAACCAATTGTCATTTATCGTCAGAAACTGACTTTTTCAAAACAAACTGTCATTTGTCTTTAAAAATAAACTGTCATTTGTCATTAGAGACTTGATTTTACAAAAACAATTGTTATTTATAGTCAGAAACTGACTTTTTCAAAACAAACTGTCATTTGTCTTTAAAAATAAACTGTCATTTGTCATTAGAGACTTGATTTTACAAAAACAATTGTTATTTATAGTCAGAAACTGACTTTTTCAAAACAAACTGTCATTTGTCTTTAAAATCAAACTGTCATTTGTCATTAAACACTTGATTTTACAAAACCAAATTTCATTTATCATCCGAAACTAACTTTTTCAAAACAAACTGTCATTTGTCTTTAAAAATAAACTGTCATTTGTCATTAGAAACTTAATTTTACAAAACAAACTGTCATTTATCGTCAGAAAATGTCTTTTTTGCAACAAACTGTCATTTGTCTTTAAAACAAACTGTCATTTGTCTTTAAAAACAAACTGTCATTTGTCATTAGAAACTTGATTTTACAAAACCAATTGTCATTTATCGTCAGAAACTGACTTTTTCAAAACAAACTGTCATTTGTCTTTAAAAATAAACTGTCATTTGTCATTAGAAACTTGATTTTACAAAACCAATTGTCATTTATCGTCAGAAACTGACTTTTTCAAAACAAACTGTCATTTGTCTTTAAAAATAAACTATCATTTGTCATTAGAAACTTAATTTTACAAAACAAACTGTCATTTATCGTCAGAAAATGCCTTTTTTGCAACAAACTGTCATTTGTCTTTAAAAACAAACTGTCATTTGTCATTAGAAACGTGATTTTACAAAACCAATTGTCATTTATCGTCAGAAACCGACTTTTTCAAAACAAACTGTCATTTATCTTTAAAAATAAACTGTCATTTGTCATTAGAAACTTAATTTTACAAAACAAACTGTCATTTATCGTCAGAAAATGTCTTTTTTGCAACAAACTGTCATTTGTCATTAAACACTTGATTTTACAAAACCAAATTTCATTTATCGTCCGAAACTAACTTTTTCAAAACAAACTGTCATTTGTTTTCAAAAATCAAACTGTCATTTGTCATTAGAAACTTGATTTTACAAAACAATTGTCATTTATCGTCAGAAACTGACTTTTTCAAAACAAACTGTAATTTGTCTTTAAAAATAAACTGTCATTTGTCATTAGAGACTTGATTTTACAAAAACAATTGTTATTTATCGTCAGAAACTGACTTTTTCAAAACAAACTGTCATTTGTCTTTAAAATCAAACTGTCATTTGTCATTAGAGATTAGTCAAAGTTTATAAACGGGAACTTTCACAGATGTACCTGTCCTAAGATGGCGATCAAATGAGGTAACAGCTCCAGAAATGCTGAAGAAAATCAACAAAACGGTACTGGGTCTATCACTTCACGTCCGGGATAAAAGCCGAATCAAAGGGAGAATCAGCCCCAAAGAAGGCATAGATAGTCATCTGCAGATAGTCATGGCGTCGGATGGGATGCGCGTGGGATAATTTTCATTGACCATCTTGAAAAAGATGCTACCAATTGCTACCATATGCACCCTATTTGCTAGATTTAGCCCCCTCTGTTACCAGGCTCGAAAAAATGGATCTGTGGTCAAATATTTTCCAGCAACGAGGTGATTTTTGACAGTTTATGGATATTTCGAGAAGTTTGACGATTTTTGTTATTTATTTGTTCAAAATTATCTTAATCTCAAACCAATGCGATGGAATTGATGAAAAAATTGACAAAGACGACACATTTTTGGAACATTACAGAGCCTCTAGAATATTTTAACACGACCTGCCACTCTTTTATGATAGTTAATAAGCAAAAAATTTGTGTATATATTATATCTAGTGACATAACCATCGGTTAATATCCTTATTTTGTTCTAAAATGACTTGCTAATAATATTGATTCAAAACAACCCTCATTTGAATGCTTCCCCTTGTCGAATAATAGACACCCGCTATTTGAATAGTATCAAACTCAATAGATGTTTTTTCGTCGATTTTATCGTTCCCTTTCTTATCGATTAAGTATTTTAACACAATTTTTCAATTAACAGATTAATTTAGGAAACCAGAAATTTTTTATCATCTGAATAATGAGATATATGACATCTCCATCTCCATCTCCATCTCCATAAAATTATCCTTGCACCCATTATAAATTTCTTCTACCTATTAAACTCGTTAGTGGGTACTAACAAAACATAAATCATGCACCCATCAAGTCACAGTACCGTCTAGAGTGGTACTTACTGCTCGACTGCCTTTTACATTCAATGTAGATTGGCATGTCAACGAGATTGAATACGAAAAATGTTGCGGCTTAATGTATATGGGTGGAGTTGATACAGTTTCTCTTCCACTGTTTCGAAGTGTTCACAATTCGATGAAGATTAGTTTAGTTGTTATAAATCAACGACCACGCGTTAATTAGTACCGCAGGGATCCATCTACTACGCCGTTTCAAAATTTCACGTCTAACTAACTTTGTCGCATTATAATCTTTTTGTTATTTAACGCCAGATAATAAATTTAATCAAAAAAATCCATCCAGGTACATTCATAAAGAAATTTTTTGTTGGAATATCCATCACCGAAAACCAGAATTTTCTCGCGATATTCAGGTGGACTCTATCCTCTTATTTATGAGGATTTCCATCTGCAATTTGGATACACTACCAGGAGCTTTAAGTCCAGTAAAACGTCACCTCCAAGAGCTTAAGACTTGCCCAAATACTCAACCGATGGAATATACAAGAAAAAACCATTACTGGAATTTACAGCCCAGGGAATAGTTGTACCACGAGGAAAAATAGCACAAAAAGGACATCCTGTCAATTTGACAAGTAGATTAACTCTTTAAGGCAGTGATAGATCATCAGTGAACGCTACCAATGATTAGGAAGGTGGATGGAAGCTTTTTTCACAACGAATTATTTATGAGGATTTCCATCTGAAATTTGGATACACTACCAGGAGCTTTAAGTCCAGTAAAACGTCACCTCCAAGAGCTTAAGACTTGCCCAAATACTCAACCGATGGAATATACAAGAAAAAACCGCTCCTGGAATTTATAGCCCAGGGAATAGTTGTACCACGAAGAAAAATAGCACAAAAAGGACATCCTGTAAATTTGACAAGTAGATTAACTCTTTAAGGTAGTGATAGATCATCAGTGAACGCTACCAATGATTAGGGAGGTGGATGGAAGCTTTTTTCGGAACGAATTATTTATGAGGATTTCCATCTGCAATTTGGATACACTACCAGGAGCTTTAAGTCCAGTAAAACGTCACCTCCAAGAGCTTAAGACTTGCCCAAATACTCAACCGATGGAATATACAAGAAAAAACCATTACTGGAATTTACAGCCCAGGGAATAGGTGTACCACGAAGAAAAATAGCACAAAAAGGACATCCTGTCAATTTGACAAGTAGATTAACTCTTTAAGGCAGTGATAGATCATCAGTGAACGCTACCAATGATTAGGAAGGTGGATGGAAGCTTTTTTCCGAACGAATTATTTATGAGGATTTCCATCTACAATTTGGATACACTACCAGGAGCTTTAAGTCCAGTAAAACGTCACCTCCAAGAGCTTAAGACTTGCCCAAATACTCAACCGATGGAATATACAAGAAAAAACCATTACTGGAATTTACAGCCCAGGGAATAGTTGTACCACGAGGAAAAATAGCACAAAAAGGACATCCTGTCAATTTGACAAGTAGATTAACTCTTTAAGGCAGTGATAGATCATCAGTGAACGCTACCAATGATTAGGAAGGTGGATGGAAGCTTTTTTCACAACGAATTATTTATGAGGATTTCCATCTGAAATTTGGATACACTACCAGGAGCTTTAAGTCCAGTAAAACGTCACCTCCAAGAGCTTAAGACTTGCCCAAATACTCAACCGATGGAATATACAAGAAAAAACCGCTCCTGGAATTTATAGCCCAGGGAATAGTTGTACCACGAAGAAAAATAGCACAAAAAGGACATCCTGTAAATTTGACAAGTAGATTAACTCTTTAAGGTAGTGATAGATCATCAGTGAACGCTACCAATGATTAGGGAGGTGGATGGAAGCTTTTTTCGGAACGAATTATTTATGAGGATTTCCATCTGCAATTTGGATACACTACCAGGAGCTTTAAGTCCAGTAAAACGTCACCTCCAAGAGCTTAAGACTTGCCCAAATACTCAACCGATGGAATATACAAGAAAAAACCATTACTGGAATTTACAGCCCAGGGAATAGGTGTACCACGAAGAAAAATAGCACAAAAAGGACATCCTGTCAATTTGACAAGTAGATTAACTCTTTAAGGCAGTGATAGATCATCAGTGAACGCTACCAATGATTAGGAAGGTGGATGGAAGCTTTTTTCCGAACGAATTATTTATGAGGATTTCCATCTACAATTTGGATACACTACCAGGAGCTTTAAGTCCAGTAAAACGTCACCTCCAAGAGCTTAAGACTTGCCCAAATACTCAACCGATGGAATATACAAGAAAAAACCATTACTGGAATTTACAGCCCAGGGAATAGGTGTACCACGAAGAAAAATAGCACAAAAAGGACATCCTGTCAATTTGACAAGTAGATTAACTCTTTAAGGCAGTGATAGATCATCAGTGAACGCTACCAATGATTAGGAAGGTGGATGGAAGCTTTTTTCCGAACGAATTATTTATGAGGATTTCCATCTACAATTTGGATACACTACCAGGAGCTTTAAGTCCAGTAAAACGTCACCTCCAAGAGCTTAAGACTTGCCCAAATACTCAACCGATGGAATATACAAGAAAAAACCATTACTGGAATTTACAGCCCAGGGAATAGGTGTACCACGAAGAAAAATAGCACAAAAAGGACATCCTGTCAATTTGACAAGTAGATTAACTCTTTAAGGCAGTGATAGATCATCAGTGAACGCTACCAATGATTAGGGAGGTGGATGGAAGCTTTTTTCAGAACGAATTATTTATGAGGATTTCCATCTGCAATTTGGATACACTACCAGGAGCTTTAAGTCCAGTAAAACGTCACCTCCAAGAGCTTAAGACTTGCCCAAATACTCAACCGATGGAATATACAAGAAAAAACCGCTCCTGGAATTTACAGCCCAGGGAATAGTTGTACCACGAGGAAAAATAGCACAAAAAGGACATCCTGTCAATTTGACAAGTAGATTAACTCTTTAAGGCAGTGATAGATCATCAGTGAACGCTACCAATGATTAGGGAGGTGGATGGAAGCTTTTTTCAGAACGAATTATTTATGAGGATTTCCATCTGCAATTTGGATACACTACCAGGAGCTTTAAGTCCAGTAAAACGTCACCTCCAAGAGCTTAAGACTTGCCCAAATACTCAACCGATGGAATATACAAGAAAAAACCGCTCCTGGAATTTACAGCCCAGGGAATAGTTGTACCACGAGGAAAAATAGCACAAAAAGGACATCCTGTCAATTTGACAAGTAGATTAACTCTTTAAGGCAGTGATAGATCATCAGTGAACGCTACCAATGATTAGGGAGGTGGATGGAAGCTTTTTTCCGAACGAATTATTTATGAGGATTTCCATCTGCAATTTGGATACACTACCAGGAGCTTTAAGTCCAGTAAAACGTCACCTCCAAGAGCTTAAGACTTGCCCAAATACTCAACCGATGGAATATACAAGAAAAAACCATTACTGGAATTTACAGCCCAGGGAATAGGTGTACCACGAAGAAAAATAGCACAAAAAGGACATCCTGTCAATTTGACAAGTAGATTAACTCTTTAAGGCAGTGATAGATCATCAGTGAACGCTACCAATGATTAGGAAGGTGGATGGAAGCTTTTTTCCGAACGAATTATTTATGAGGATTTCCATCTGCAATTTGGATACACTACCAGGAGCTTTAAGTCCAGTAAAACGTCACCTCCAAGAGCTTAAGACTTGCCCAAATACTCAACCGATGGAATATACAAGAAAAAACCATTACTGGAATTTACAGCCCAGGGAATAGTTGTACCACGAAGAAAAATAGCACAAAAAGGACATCCTGTCGATTTGACAAGTAGATTAACTCTTTAAGGCAGTGATAGATCATCAGTGAACGCTACCAATGATTAGGAAGGTGGATGGAAGCTTTTTTCCGAACGAATTATTTATGAGGATTTCCATCTACAATTTGGATACACTACCAGGAGCTTTAAGTCCAGTAAAACGTCACCTCCAAGAGCTTAAGACTTGCCCAAATACTCAACCGATGGAATATACAAGAAAAAACCATTACTGGAATTTACAGCCCAGGGAATAGGTGTACCACGAAGAAAAATAGCACAAAAAGGACATCCTGTCAATTTGACAAGTAGATTAACTCTTTAAGGCAGTGATAGATCATCAGTGAACGCTACCAATGATTAGGGAGGTGGATGGAAGCTTTTTTCAGAACGAATTATTTATGAGGATTTCCATCTGCAATTTGGATACACTACCAGGAGCTTTAAGTCCAGTAAAACGTCACCTCCAAGAGCTTAAGACTTGCCCAAATACTCAACCGATGGAATATACAAGAAAAAACCGCTCCTGGAATTTACAGCCCAGGGAATAGTTGTACCACGAGGAAAAATAGCACAAAAAGGACATCCTGTCAATTTGACAAAGTAGATTAACTCTTTAAGGCAGTGATAGATCATCAGTGAACGCTACCAATGATTAGGGAGGTGGATGGAAGCTTTTTTCGGAAAGAATTGATATTTTAAAGATGCATTTTGAACTAGTTGTATGTGTATGTGAAAATATTCTCACAGTAGATATTTGGTAAGGGAAAAAAACTAAATTTCACCAATGCTTGAAGTATCCAAGCATTTATGAACTATTTTAAATGATTTAGTTGAAAATTTACATGATTATAAAAGCAGTTGTCTCCGTCCGGTTCTGCAATCAAAGTGTCGCGGACATGGCAGAAATTTATCGATAAAAAAAAGATTTTTTTACAGATAACAAACCCTCGAAAAAAAATATATATATATTTTAATCCGTTTTAACTGACAGTTAAACAAGAGATGAATGATTGACACGTATTTCTGATAACGGATTCGGAAGAACCGACGCGTCATCGTGGCGTTCCCGCAAAACGAAAAGTTAATTATGATACATGGGGGCGCTATGTCGGCCAAAATAAAATAAAAAAGCCGCTAACAATTCTCCATATTAATCAAAACTCTCTTGTCTTCCATTACAAACATTATCAACGTTTTTCAATTTGTTCTCCCGTATAAAATACACCAGCACCAAAACAATCCCTGTTCAATACCAGGATCGTATTGAAATTATTTCTAATATACATATAAACAAGTTTTACTTAGTTTATTATTCATTTTTATTCACCATTTTCTTCTAATTTGTACGTTAAACATTGTATTTCATGAAGCAGTATTAAAAATGTTTCTCGAAAGTTATGACTTAAATTTTCGAAAAAAATTTTCAAAACTTGAAGCACCGTTGTTAAACAACTGATTTAAATATGCTTTTTGATATTGTGGACTAGATTTTTAAAAACGCGTATTGAAAATAAGTCAAATAATCCCTGATGTACTAAAGGACATTCTCGGATACTGTTTTTTTCAAAAAATACGTGAAACTATACAGAAAAATTTATCATAATACATAATATCACAATTTCTTGTAATATTTGTGAAAAAATATGGTTCTTTGTGAATTATTTTCATCGAGCATAATTTCTACTTGATAACCTCAATAATTATTTTCTCCTGGAGCATCTCTGATCTAACGGCACTTCGTAGGACCATATCTAGTGATCTAATCACCTAATTTTATGTGTCTAAACGTTTCTAGAACTGAAATTATCCACCACCTTAACAAGTTTATTGCGCCTTTATTGAGTCGCACCTCAAATTTGCCTTTCCCTTTTGGGGTACGTGTGGTGCGACTCAATTTGAGCGAATCTTCAAACTACAATTTACTCCGACCAAACATCAGGACTCACTACCGGGACTATCAAGGATTACAAATTCTGACTCTTCCTTATTTATCTTTGAATCGAAACCGTTTGTCTGAATCGTAACCAAGCTTTTCCAGTTTTAAAAAGATCGTCGTATTAAAGAACGTGAAGCACGACCTTTACCTATCTACTACACGTTCAGAATTAGTTAAGGGCTCGATATTTTATAATCCAAAAAATGCAAAATCACTTGCCAATGTTAATGTTTGTTTTAATTAGTTTTTACAAACTTTTGTCCATGATTTGTAACAATTTTTTGACAATAAAACATTTCTCTCAGTACATAAAATATTATAGGTATTTAAAACTTCTTGTTTGGTCTAGGTTATGAAAATAGTTATACATTGTTGGAAAATCAAAAAATCTTGAAAAAGTTTTTGTTTATCACTCGTTTCTCCCTGGTTTTTCTCATTTGGATATCACTTAAATAAGAAGATTATTGCGAAATTGAGAAAAAATGTTTATCTGTTTCTTGAAGAGGTTTCAAAGACCGTTTGGATGATCTCCCTAAAAAAAAAACGATTTTCAACTTGATCGTACGTCAGTTTTTGATAAAAAAAGTCCTGTTGCTCTAAATACTTAGAAGCTACTGAGACTAAAGATCGCGTAAGTCATATCCTGTAAGAAATTTCAGTTAGTACGATGGGGCCCACTTCGGAGCATTGTTTCACTCTGAAAGTTAATGCGTGGCTGTCTGGAGAATCGCTAAACAGCCAAAGGGTTGATGACAGTAGGAGTTTGAAGATGGAATTGAAAAAAGTTGACTTTCTGGTTGGTTATGATTCGAAAATTCATCTCATCTAGTAAAATGGGAAACTAATTTTTCCTAGAAGGTATTATGATTGCAGGAAAAGCATTTCAGTTTTCCAATAGACGTTCAGTAGTCCAAATCATCTCGTCGATTGACATGACAAGAAAATTCGTCAAGACGAATATATAAACAATAATATTTTATCAAAATTACATATAAGATACGTTAATGGTTGGATTTATTTAAAAAAATAAAACAGTTTTCTTTGCTGGGTTTGTATACCTCGTAGTCTTTTCCTCGTTTTGTAGGCGCTGCCGAGACTGCATCATTTTTCGAAATTAAAATCTAAAAGATGGAAAGAGTCCGTGAACTGTGAAGAAAATTTGTCCATTCCAACATTTTATTCTATAGAATAGGATACGCTGTAAGCCGATTGATTTCGGATGCTCGCTACTGAAATTACTTCTGAGGATTTGGAAATAATTTCTCCGGTACCCAGATTTTCCTATTTCGCTAAATCGAAAATGTACAATTTCATATTCGGGATTTAATTTAGATTATTTCAAACGGGATATTTTTCAAAAGATATGGTAAATAAAAACGATTTTTGTAAAAAAATAACGTCAGAGTTATTTTCAAGATACCCTGTAATGATTATAGATTAGTAACACATCGTTTATATAATTTGCGATGAGGAATTTTCCATTTCATATTGTTTTAATTAGTTTAGCGACCTTTTCAACAACACAAAAACGTTCACACGAGTTTCAAAATTTTTTGTTTCTCGTAATACTTTTAACCCCAAATTGAATTTCTCGACGGTTTGACGCTAAAAACAACTGTTTCAAACTGTAGAGCAAACAAATGCAGGGTGACATCTAGCGTCTCGGTTTCATATTAAAATAATTACGATTAAAAAACTTTACGTCAAAAAAAAACAGTTCCATATCGAATCGACAAATATTTGATGGATATATTCGGGGAATATGAAGTTCAAAAGCCTTGTCACTAAACATTAGACGTAAAAAATAATTTCCGTCAACATTTTCTTCAAATTCATCTACCAATCGGCTGCGTGAGCTCAAGACGTGGCTAGATAGTGTCCTACAAACATTTCGATGAGATTTTTGCAGCAAAATATACTTTTTGTTTTTTCTTGAACATGAAATAACCACAGAAATTTAATTATATCACGCGAAAAACTATTATTGTTTATTCAAATTATTTAAATGTTAGTAATAAAGTTCGGATGCGTCGATGTCCTAGTCAGGACCTGTACGTAACGCTCTAAGAGTTTTCAATTGAGTTAGCGAAACATATTTCGCAGTAAAATGTAATCGTCTAACTCAAATTAGAACTTTTTAATTGGTCGAAATAATAATATCTCTGAAAATAAATATAAAATAACGGATAGTCTCAAATCTGATATTGACCTTATAAAGTTTGACATTTTTGGATACCGCATAATTTGACAATCGTTGAAAAAAGCTCGTGTCCAATAAAATGCTGAGCAAATCGAGCTGCATAATCAGGAAAACTCATCGCAGATGCAGACGCCCAAAAAAAAAAGCTTTGGTTCAAACTCATCGACAATTAAGCGGCACCCCTCGTATATACAGCAGAAAAATGAACAATTAGGAAAAAAATTGGGATTATTACAAGTGAAAGATTCAATAAAAATGGCGGAAAAGACTGTAGGATAGAAAATGAGATTAAAAAATAAGAATAATTAATATCTAAATCGATTGGAGGTAAGACTTGATACAGAATTAAAGAATAAAAGCGGAAAAGTCTTTAAGAAATAAGGGGGTAATAGGAAGAATACATAAAATAAAACAAATAAAAAGAATGTAGTAAATTAAAAAGAAATAAGATATGAAAACAAATAAAACCTCATGTTTCTTAGATATAATTCGTTTTTTCAAATGTTAATTCAATCGAATCGAAGATTATTCATAGAGTTGAACCAATTCGACGTGATTTAAGACAACGTGCAATGCAATATTTCTCGATAAAAAGCATGCGCAGATTATATACGGCTGATTGTTTTACGCAAGATCTTGACATTATCGATTTTGTGCTGACTTTCATAAAACTTTGGTATTTGTTAAACTACGTACAAAATATTAGTGAAAATTTGAGGTTAGGAATTTGTTTATCCTGTTTACAAAGACTTGCGTGCAAATTTCTTGCATTATGTCAAGCGGCCTTAAGATAATCAACTATAGGGTTGCGCTAGCCAAAGTAAATTACAAAATATTTGAAAATTTTCAAACAAAGTACCGTGTACTTGCCAAACAGTATTCTGGGTCTATACTACTGACAGGATTCAATCAAATTTGCTACTAGTAATGAAGGAAACTTCAATATTATACTAATAATATTTCAATCAAGTTGTGAAGTTTTTTGACAGTTTTATAATAATAGATATGTACTGTGTGTACTGTGAGAGCCTCGTGACTTTCATTTCTTTTGATTTACCAAAAAAAAAAATCCTCTGCGACTCAGACAAGGATATAATAGACATAATAGAAAACTGGTAACTGAATAATTATAATTCCGGTGATTACTTTCGATAAAAAAGTATATCTACAGTTTAGTTTGGTTTTTTTTTTAACGCGCCTCGTACATTTCCCATAGTAAAACATCGTTTTTCCAAAGGAATATGTTCCTTTGGAATACACAATAAATCTTGTCTTTTAGAAAACATACAAAGGATCCCATCTTCGATGCAAACATACCCTACAATTTACCACACACTTTGCCAGTCCACAACTACATAAAATAGACTGATCACGGTTAGTTTTTCTTCGTTTTTTCTTCTTGCTTTTATTTTCGGTTTCTTTCGAACGTTTTGTTGTTTCGTAGCCCCGAGCGATGTCCGTAAATATTTTATAAACTGCTTCGGATGTTGTTTTAGGTCGTAGGAAAGTTGTTGTTGTACAACAGTCATAAAATTGAGGATTATTATTTATTTTACTCGATAAGCGAATATCTCAAACGAAATTTGAACAATTATAAATTCGAACTAATGTAATATTGATAAAGTAAATACTTTTCGTCATCGAAACTCCATACCTATTTACTGTCTATCCCTCTTCTGCATATTCCGCTTTTGATTATAACCTTTTACTAACTCTATTTACTCGAGTATTTAAGATAAGGTTACTGTTTATTCAGTGAGTAACTGTGAGAACCACTTTACGTGTATTAAAGCAGATGCAGCTCCCTGATTTCAAAGTCCACCCTTAGATCTTTGACAACAGATCCGAACGGATTTACAGTAAAAGTGAATTAGATTTTACTTGGGAATGTTTATTGTTTTAAACACGTACCTGGGAGTGGATTTTTAATATAGAATACGGATTGGAAAATCGTGTTTTTTCCTTTAGAAAATGTCCCTTTCCAATATTCAGTTTGTTTATTAAATAATTATATAAAAAGACCTCAACCCAACGTCGATATTTTGAAACCTTGGACTTGATGACAAAAATTGTCGCACTGTATCTTCAACGTCTCCTTTTGTTACCAATTGTCCATTATTTAGTGGTCAACAAACAAAAAAAAAATGTCCATAAAGAAATAAAGAACAACTTTAACCCCTGGAACCAAAAATCAGATTCGCAAAAGTCTTATTGAGCCTCCAAGGAAACTATTTTGGATATTTCTGTAGAATAACTTCAATAAAAATAATAAATCTCGCATGATTTATTTCGTATTTATAAACAAGATTGCCGCGAAGTCTTCATCGTTATGAAAAAAGCCTTCGACACAACCTAGTATTGTCAAACCTCTTCATACTTGGAACATCAAAGAAAACAAACCAAAATTCATTATTTTTGTGTCCAAGCTACCACTACAACCATAAATCAACAAATTAAACGAATTCCACAAGGATCTGTCTTGAGTTCAATACTTTTTCTGGTACCATCATTCAAAACTAGTCAAAGGTAGATTATATGCTGACGATCTGGTGATATTCTCCAAGGGTAATTCAGAAATTAAGCTCTAAACTCACTGGAGTGCAATTTTCAACTGAGAAGATCAAATGCATTTCAAGAAAACACAATCCTGGGAAATCTTGCACTATCCATCGGCATAAACCAGATGAATCCACTTTACTCCAACACTTAGCACAGTCGCTACAAAATTCCCCATTCGACTTACACCAAAAAAACCATGTGAACCTTTAATCTAGACAGATAGATACTAGAATAGTTCCAGAAGTACTTGGTCTGACTTAAAGATGGCGGTAGTTGCTTGAAAAATACCATCATCTTAGTTTGGAGACGCCATGTTGTTTGGTATTTGTCTGGCAACGTATTTGTCTGTTTTATTTGATGGGCGTAGGCCAACCAATGAGAAAGCTGAACTAGATTCTACTCTGGATGAAACTGCTCCTTCGTTATCAAACCTGCGAAGACCAGCATCGCAGTGATCGACCAAATGAAGTGATGACTCCGGAAATGTTGAAGCGAATTCACAAAATGGTACTGGATGATAATTGACTTCACACTCGAAAGAAAAAGAACAATAAAACAATGTATTGAAAATGGAGAGCAGGCTCCAAAGAAGCCAAAAACCGTTCCATCTACAGACAAGGTCAAGGCGTCGGTTGTTTTGGAATTAACTATGTTGAAAAAGGAAAAAGTATCAACTGCAACGTTTGGGTGAAGAAATCAAACAAAAACATTCGCATTTGGTTAAGAAAGTGTTGTTCCATCAAGACATAGCACCAGTTTACAAATACGTTATTGCAAAGGCCAAAACTTGCCACCAAATGCATCCTATTCGCCAGATTAAGCCCCCTCGGATTAATTTCCGTTGTGCCAGGTACTTCTGGAACCATCCTTGTAGTCTTAGGAAATGTCTTGAGAAGTTTAATGTTTCAGATGTCAATTAGATCTTCCTGGTTTTGCTTGGTTCAAAATTTCGATGGTTTTTACTCTAATGGTATTTATTCGTAAGGAATTCTTGGGATCGAATGCGTAAGCAATCTAATGATATAATTTATCATTTGTTTATAAACTTTTTCATTTACTACTTATCAAACTTGCAATAAATAACGATTACTTTGTTATTAATTATTAAAATTGGTCATATTAGACACAAATGCAGACAATGAACTTTTAGATAACGATAAAAAGCAATTGCAGTCTCGAAAGAGGTAAAATATATAATGAAACAAATAATTTTATTGTTCATTTAGTTGGGGGGGGGGGGAGGGGGTAGAAAATTATGAAAAATTTTTATACATTTGAGGTAGAAAATTTTCAATTTACTGCTGGCTGTTGATAATTAAGGAAACGGGACAACAAAAAACGTGTTTCCTTCAACTTAATTATTTGCACTATGGAAAATGATTTGTATTAAGTCGTATTGATTAAGAATTCAATAAATTTTCTTTCATATATATTGGAAATTACAGAATTTTCAGTAGGACAAATGTATATAACCACGAGAAAACATCATCAATTCCTCGCAATGATTTCCAAACTTTTAGCTCGTCACCGAGACTTCTAAGTTTTGTCGCTTTTCAAAATATTTATCTCCATTCTTTTCCTTTACGATGTTGCTTACAAATTTCTCATAAATTTCGAATTTTCTACCCAAATTTTGGCAAAGTAACTCCCAGTTTTCCGTGGACCGACTTTCCTGACTTTAAATCGAAATACATGTCTCAATACACCGACGGTTGTCATAAATTGATTCTCTGGCTATTCCTAGTCCTACAAGGTGATTAAAACCGAAAACTATTTATCCAAATCTTGATTTTATCCATAAAACTTGCCAATCATTTGACATCGTTCGTTTTTTTCTAGATTTTACAAACTTGAAACTAAATTTCTAACAGAAACGTAATGTTTGATTTTAATCAGATGTTTGACCCCAAACCCTAAATTAAATCAAAGAATAAAGTAAAAAAAACATTGAATAATAATTATCCACCGCCCTCTGTACTCGATAAAATCTAGATTAAATTCAATTAGAACGTCTCCGTTTCAATTTCTAGAACCTGTCACTGTATTGATCCAGATCGACAGTACATATCCACATAAAGGGACTTAACTATCAAAATAAGGATTTCCATAGGCGGCACCACGATACAACTTCGAAAAATATTAAATAAATTGATATAATAACATACTGGATATATTTTAGGAAAGTAATTCATCGGTTTCAAAATATTAATAAAGGAAGACGTTTTCCATAGTTGACGAAATGATATTTTGTCATTGGATTAATGGAAAAATTACGTACAATTGAAGAAAATAATCCTAATGTTATTCAGATCCATGCCTTCGTTTGTAGACGTCTCATTTTGACGAAAATTTGCAAAAATTGTGTTATTACAAAAAAAAAAAGTTTTTCACTTTCTTGAATCCTTTTCTAAACACGCCAATGTCCACTCTCTAATGACATACTTAGAATTTGGGATTACCGGATCGTTAAGAGATTTAGAAAATCGGTTAGTAAATGCCCAAGGATCAGTCAGGACTAAGGACATGCCAGGAAACGTACGGCTCGGATTGCAGAGAGAACTTGGGGGTAATCAGTTGAAGAATCGTAATACAAATAAGGGTGATAAGAAAACAAAAGAGGGTAAAAATTGGCAGGGGTCGTGAGAAAATATCAGGGTTTCCTAAAAAATTCCAACATTCCGTCTCATATATAGTTTTACAGCTGAAAATTTGTCTTTATATCTCTCGTCGTTAGTTTCGTAGTCTAGTACGCAACATTTTATAAAATTAATATCAAAAAAAGCGAGTCATACGTTAAATATTCAATTAATTGTACAAAATATACAAATCACTTAATGCGTTCATCGAATAAAACGTCAAAAGCAAATTGAATCCCGCTACCGTCGAATAGAATTCCACTTGTGAAAATGAAACCGCCTTGTCGTAAATCTCCGACAACAACATTAATAGCGATACACTTCGTTTCGTGACCCATCCGAAATTAGTAAATATTGTTTTGAATTAACAGAGGTATTCACGGGGGTGTGTAAAATATTACACGAGCCCCAGAAAACAATCAACCATACACTTATACAAGAAATTGAAATTAATATCAACGATACCAAAACTGGAATTATTCCAAAACAAAAGCCCTTGTTTAACCGACCGAACGTGTTAGGCCCGTTTGAAGGACGTTTAATGAGGGATAAAATCGAACTAATACATGAAAAAGTTTTCGAATAACTTGGTGGTGAATGGGAATTAGGGGCATTTTGATCACCACAGAGACGGGCGGTTTTTTTTGTCAAAAATTTGTCTTCAAAAACCAATTAGATCACTTCCTAATGTAAATTTGAGGTTATGTTCGATTTATTTTTGTTTTTTTATAAGAAAGTATATTGTACGAGGTCTGGCTATTAAATAACGAAACTGCGCTACCATTGGGTATCTAGATATCGGCGGGAACAACGTATTAATCTAAAATTTCCCTTTAAATTGAAAAAAACTCCAACTGAGTGCTATAAATTGTTACAAGAAGCCTGTGGGGACAATTCTCTATCTCGTGCGCGTGTTTTTGAGTGTTGTAAGCGCTTTAGTTGGAACCCTGAAGATGACTAGCGTCCAGGTCGCCCTTTGATTGTTACAACTCCGGAAACAGTGACCGAAATCAACCAAATTGTACGTGCAAATCATCGAATGAGCGTCCGGATGATTGCTGAGGCTGTAAACGCCAATAAAGAAACGATTAGATAAATTTCACACGAGGAATTACACATGACAAAGTTGGTGTTGTGTCAACGGGTTGCTCAAATTTCCTCAGAAAGGTTAGGAAAGGATTTGCTTCGAAATGGACCGGATTTGAGTCGTTGGAAGAGCTCCTGAAGACACTCGCCAAAGAAGACTGCTTGGATCAATGAAAAAAACGTTATTTAATAGCCAGACCTCGTATAGTGGAAGTATCGAATTAATCAAATTCAAATTAAAAAAAATTATCATAATTTTTTGACGAAATTTTGAAAGGAGTGTATTTAAAAATGTTAAATTTTGAATTCTAACAATATTGATATTTCTGGTAGTTATAAAAATCCAAAATTGAAAAAATAAATCAATGTTTTAGGCACGATTAGCCCAGTCGATGAAGTTTACTCAAAATGTACAAAAAATTTTGATTTTGGTTATCAAAATTTCCTATTATTTCAACTTGTGATAAAGATAGAAGAAAATGAAAAATACCACGTTGTAGAATAAGCTTTTTTCAATAAAAAAGATCCCTTACACTTTTTTTGTAAAAGCTATGGTTTTTGTGGAAAAAATTCGTTAATCAAATCGCTTTTCTAAAGCAATCAAACTTATAAATACCTCAATCATTCATGAAATTATTTTCGTAGAAATGAATGTTTATGTTTGAATGAATGAAAATTGTGGAAAAATTTCGAATTTTCCAAAAAATTATCGAATAAATATCATCTAGAATCTATGATTATCAAATGTTGGGGAAAATTTTTACGATTATCAGGATTACAAGTTTTAGAAGCTATCAAACATAACAATCCACGTTTTTCCGATACATCCGGATCTACAGGAACAAAAAATCATTTTCATTAATTGATCTAAAACTGGCTGTTGAGTCATTTTGACGGGCTGTAGTCTGGTCTTTCTTTCCCACCCCCATTCTTCTGAATTTATGACATTTAACATCCAAATTTGAACTTACAACGAGATTATTCAAAAAAATCTCTTAGAGAATAATCTTCAAACAGATTTTAAAAAAAATATCCTTCAATTTATATCAATGTATATATATACGAGGAGTAAAAATTCAAACGGAATATTCATGGATGTTTCAGCCATTTCACTATTTCTATTCTTTCTGATTCTTCTCTACAATCTTCTATCCATTTTTTCCTTGGACGACCTCTGTTCCTTTTAGCTCTTTCTCCCCTCAACATAGATCTTTTCGCCGAACTATCTCCGTCTATCCGACGGATGTTCTGACCGCATACCCCAGCTCAGTAATTTGATTTCTGCGTCCGTTCTTCTTCTCAACTCGTTCTGCTGTAGCACACCTCCAAAAATCCTCCTTAGTAACTTTGTCTTCCACACGTTTTCTTCTTTTTTATTCATGATACAACTCAATGCCATCCAATTGTGTAACTGTCTTGTAAATATTTCACTTGGTGTCTCTTGAAATATCTTTTGATCTTAATAGTCTTACTCCTCCTATCTTTTGTCGATTTCATCTCCTTCGTTTATCACTGCTCCTGGATTTTATCAAATCTTTATTCCTTGTTTTGCTCTATCGTTACTTTAAATTGGTTGCAGGTATTCAGATCCGTTTCCATCTTCGATTCCATTCCAATCCTTTTCGAATTTATGATGTGGATGATAATTTTTTCGAAATAGAGCGAACAGAATTCTACTCTATTTGATAGGAATAAAAAAATAACCAACGGAAGTAAATCTGTAACAAACGATATTAGAGATCAAGCACAATCACTTGTGAATCAGTTTGTACTTGAAAAATGACATAATAATTTAAAATTTCGAATATATCGGCCTACGTTTTTGGTATTTATTCGTCCCTAACATAATATGTCACATATATATGTATACAGAAGAATAGAATCAGATAGATTCGGTACATGAATGCACCGAGAATTAATTTTCGCATATTGCAGAATACTGTTGTTTCACTGAAAGATATTCGGCTGGTAGAATATCCAAAACGTGGAAATGAAATAGGTGCAAATAAGGATGAAAAACGTTAAGCGGCTTATCTAGGTAACGTATTAATTTACGAAAATGCGACATACCGAAGCGTAGATAACATTTTTTTGTTTGTTGATTACGAATCGTATATTTTCTATTTATATAATTGAAGATATGAAAGATCAGTGAGATGTTTTAAATTATTTGTATAAATTTACTACATTATACTTTCTATGAAATAATTTCGAAGTCATAGAAACGTTTCTAAACTAGACGTTACTACATGCAACTTCATCTGTCATCTGTCATTTGTCATTTAATTAGACAGATCGAGAAAATACTACAAAGAATATGGGAGAAAAATTAAACAAAATGGAAGTGCGAAAATGGTTTATCTGATTCATTTATGTTATACAGTACGTTATACAGTTTTAAATCCACATAACGTACACCTGCAATGTCCCACAATCGTTATTATTTCGAATATTTATTTACACATTTCAAAATGTAAACTAAACTTTATCGATCGTATTGATATTATCCTTGTTGGAGCTTTTAGGATCCTTGATGGAAAACATCTATTCTTAGATACCACCTTTTCAAGATGTTATTCGTGGACATTTAGAAGCCGGATTGAAGCATATCCCACTTCTGAATTAACTTTGGAATTTCCTTCGAAAGTGGAACGAAAATAAAGTATAGCAATGGCCGTATAAATTTGAATTACCCTCCTTAATGGCTACCATCAATACTTGGTTAATTAAATAACATCCTGCCGATTTCCAGGATATTTCCCGCTAGGATCTTCTTAGAAATTAAGGATAATGGACGTGACCTATATTTCGCAATATATACGGTATGTTACTAAAGTTTTTTTTTGTTATTTTTAATGCAGATGAACTTGTTAATCATTTTTTTTACAAGACAGTTGACGATAACCTATTTTTCATCACGGATTTCTATAGGAGCCTTCATTACAAAAACAATTGACGTTGATTGATTAATGAATGTCGTTCAACTTTTAGATAACGAGGTTGTTATTCAAAAATGTAATTCACAAAATGTAATACAAACAAAAACGAAAGAAAATTACTGTATGTTAACATAAAATGTATATAAAAAAACCATCGTTCATTCCTAAAACAAATAATTCAAATCCAGTTCGTGTTATTTTAGTTTTGGTGTTTTGATTTGTGGCCAACTACTCTAAAGGTGATTTTGAAAGTTCCCTGTCCAAAATTTGGTATTAGAATTATACGTAGATCGGTACAAGTCGTTTACATTGTTATTATAAGTGTTCAAATTCATGTACATCTTGATCTATACACATTTATAGCAACGTTTCTCAATGGAAAGACAAGTCCGGCGAAGCACGTCGAGATGTCTTCGTCAATTGCAGTTCAAAGGTCAGAAAGAACGCAAAAACGAGGTCCTTGTTAGGATTTATATGGAAAAAATCACAAGGTGTCAGATCACATTACCGTGAGGGCTACTCAACGAATCATCGTCTGTTTATTCATGTTCCAAAATGGAATTTAAGGTACTCCCGCGAGTCTTGGATCTTTGTCCATTTACTCACGTCAATCTGGGAGCATTTCCTCATTACTCTGGCCCGTTACGTACTCAAGTACGGCCCACAGACACTCCAGGCAGATTGAATTCTTCTTCAATGAAGACACGAGGATTCTGATCGTTCCAGTGCACGATTAAAGGTTGCTTGGACTATATCCCGACGATTGTGCGTGCGTTTTAGCATTCGTCGTAGAAAACGATCAGATATTTGAAGCTGCCGAAGATTACTTTCACTTTAAACCAAATATATAGATCGATACCTTGATCTATTTTGGTAATTTTTCAATGCAATTGTAGAAAAATTTTGTTTGTAGCTCGTGCGCAATATTCCAATAGCATTTTGCACATTGGACACTGAAATAATTTAATTATAGTGGAGTATTTAGCACTTGGTAACGTAGGGGGTAAGGATATAGTTTGGGAAGCGTTGAGGTTAATTTTTAAATTTTTGATGTATTGGGGTCCAATTGTAAACAATCTGGGAATCAAGATCCTACCAAATGGGATATAATAAACCTTTACCTTAACTCTTTTTGACTTAGACCTGGACCTAAAAACGAATCGTCTAAGTTATTTTCTTGCCATAAAATTACATATTTGCTGTTGATAAATCTTTACGAAGCAATTTAGATGTAAAAAAACGATCCTGCATCTGTTGGTACTTTCTTAATGCTTTGAAAATTGACAATTGTGTCAATTTTAATTCTATAAATCTTCTCCATCCAAAGCAATAGATTTTACACTTCTTTGTGGATAATTAGGACCAAAAATTTTCCATGTGCCATGAGATGCAATTGCAGGAATCTTATCCAATGAATGTATAAACTTTCCAAGTCTTTTTTTCTCTACAGAACCTTAACCAAAAGCAATTTAGAGCTTGAAGTCCCAAATATGGGTACTGCCTTGATTGGAACTTTCTTAATAGTTTCGAAACCGTTAATTGTGACTCATATACATTAAGGAATCTTATCCAATCAACGAATAAGCTCTCCACGTCTTTTTTTCCGTACAGAACCTTAACCAAAAGCAAGTTAGAGCTTGAAGTCCCAAATATGGGTACTGCCTTGATTGGAACTTTCTTAATAGTTTCGAAACCGATAATTGTGATTCATACACATTAAGGAATCTTATCCAATCAACGAATAAGCTCTCCACGTCTTTTTTTCCGTACAGAACCTTAACCAAAAGCAAGTTAGAGCTTGAAGTCCCAAATATGGGTACTGCCTTGATTGGAACTTTCTTAATAGTTTCGAAACCGATAATTGTGATTCATACACATTAAGGAATCTTATCCAATCAACGAATAAGCTCTCCACGTCTTTTTTTCCGTACAGAACCTTAACCAAAAGCAAGTTAGAGCTTGAAGTCCCAAATATGGGTACTGCCTTGATTGGAACTTTCTTAATAGTTTCGAAACCGATAATTGTGATTCATACACATTAAGGAATCTTATCCAATCAACGAATAAGCTCTCCACGTCTTTTTTTCCGTACAGAACCTTAACCAAAAGCAAGTTAGAGCTTGAAGTCCCAAATATGGGTACTGCCTTGATTGGAACTTTCTTAATAGTTTCGAAACCGATAATTGTGATTCATACACATTAAGGAATCTTATCCAATCAACGAATAAGCTCTCCACGTCTTTTTTTCCGTACAGAACCTTAACCAAAAGCAAGTTAGAGCTTGAAGTCCCAAATATGGGTACTGCCTTGATTGGAACTTTCTTAATAGTTTCGAAACCGATAATTGTGATTCATACACATTAAGGAATCTTATCCAATGAAAGAATAAACTCTCCACGTCTTTTTTTCCATAAAGAACCTTAACCAAAAGGAATTTAGAGCTTGAAGTTGCAAATATGGGTACTGTCTTGATTGAAACCTTCTCAATACTTTCAAAATCGATCATTGTGACTCATATACATTGAGGAATCTTATCCAATGAAAGAATAAACTCTCCACGTCTTTTTTTCCCTACAAAACCTTAACCAAAAGCAAATTAGAGCTTGAAGTCCCAAATATGGGTACTGCCTTGATTGGAACTTTCTTAATAGTTTCGAAACCGATAATTGTGATTCATACACATTAAGGAATCTTATCCAATGAAAGAATAAACTCTCCATGTCTTTTTTTCCCTACAAAACCTTAACCAAAAGCAATTTAGAGCTTGAAGTCATAAAAATGGGTACTGTGTTGATTGAAACCTTCTCAATACTTTCGAAATCGGTAATTGTGACTCATATACATTAAGGAATCTTATCCAATGAAAGAATAAACTCTCCAAGTCTTTTTTTCCCTACAAAACCTTAACCAAAAGCAATTTAGAGCTTGAAGTCATAAAAATGGGTACTGTCTTGATTGAAACCTTCTCAATACTTTCAAAATCGATCATTGTGACTCATATACATTGAGGAATATCATTTAATCAACGAATTTGGTTCAGTGCATTCTTAGTGAGGACGATTTGTATTTGAACGAAAGATATTTTTCGTTGAAAGATTTGAAAGACTAAGAAATACATTAATTTTACTGGAAAATGTATTTTGATGTTAAATATAAAAACTTGGTAAAATACGAATTAGTTAAATGGTATTTTATGACAATGTTTTAGCTTTGTATATTATGAAAATTTCGTTTTACAATGTATATATGACGCGACGTATTTCCGAAAAACTTATGACTGTATCGCTTGACATAGAGAGAGCTGGATAATATATCAACGATGAACCAACTTTTCGTAAGAAACCCTTCAAAATATGACTCATAGGTCATTTCCTTCTCCTCGCGATCGCCCCGCATAATTCATTTAAATTACAGTCCATGTTTAGTCATCGAAGTAATTATTAAAAAATCAATACGTCAATAATTCGCAACATGTGTTCCAGTTAGTCAAGAAACCACTTATCCGCATCAAAGACTTATCAATATTCGTTTTTCAGATACATACAATGTGTTCAATTTGTAAATGACACTTTATAAATACATACAATTGTCAACTGAACCGCATTCCGTTATTTATAATTAAAATCGAGCGAAAATTGCAAGGAAACTGCAAGGAACTATCAAGGAAACTCTACATTTATCAATGCTTTTCATAGATAAATCAGAAACATCTGGAATGATCTAGTCTAGAGGATGACCACATAAAATTCCGACATGTATACAGTAACTAAGATATTGCTAGTGCCTTTTCATTCAATAATGACTAAAAAAACAGTTTTCATTTTATTTATAATAAAAGAAAATCTGCGTAATTATTTCCAACGTTTATTTTCACCATATTTATTCATTTTATGCTAGCAGGAACGCTAAAAGCCTTACAAAGTTGTTAATTTCTAAAGTAAACATTCACAACTTTCCAGTATTGTTTCACTCTTAATCATTCCAAAAATAAACACAACTGAATATAAAAGGTAGATATTCATTTACATCGGACATTCTGTATAAATTATATACACTCACAAGCCGCATTATATTTCTAGTATACATAGAATTTGAAATAAATAGTATAACTGGCGCAGTTGGTAGGATTAACGATTTGTTATCTAGTTTTATGAACGCGTACTGCGTAAATGAAAAAAAAAAGTGGAAACGCTCTATATCTAATTATATAGAACCTTGCGAGGTGAACATGATGAAGATTATCAGATCTAAAACAGTCTAAACCAAAAATTGCTGAATCGAAAGTCCGAGCATCTAGGTTCTAGTCGTATAAAGCAATAAGTATGCTTCAAATCTAATCAGAATCAACCCTTATGCATATTTTGGGGTTAGTTTCTCTAAAATACAGCACCTACAAGTATTAAGTCATAAAGCAACATCATACAAAGTGCTGTTGAATGTAAAACTCAAAATAATAAACTTGTGATTTATTATAAGCCATGCAGCGAAAACTAAAATTTGGAAAACAAACCCAGATTAGTTGCCAAGTCATTTGAGACTATAATAGCTAGAAAAACCTTCCATTTTATAGACAGAGACATGGAATAAGACTTCGGATCTGAAACAACTGGTTCCAAAAGACTATTTCATCAAACAAATATGGACCAAGAATAGTAACTGGTATCTTTGGATCGGAATTAACATTTGAACAACACCGGAATGACTCTGGACATATACGAGAGTTGCTACTTGAGTTTTAGAAGAGACATTCCGATTGAGGTACCTCCAAAACATGTATACTTGTCGTGGTGGAGAATGATTCGATTTCTGCGTCTCTTGAAGCACCTCGATTGAATGTTTTCAACATTTCTTTGCGCCAATTAACAAGAGCTGTTTATTGGAGGGATTTCCAGTACGAACAAATGTTTTTGACAGCTAATTGTTGATGCAATTACGATTCTCCAATATCATTATCGATGTTTTCGACAATATTACATTTGACATATTTACATCGTTATCTTAAAAGTGAAGTGGCAATCTTTTTGTTAATTTTGACCCAAATGCCAAATGACAACGTTGCCAATTACAGTTATACGTATAAATCAGCCCTAGGGCATTATGTAATTCAAATTACCGAATTATCATATAAATGTCCCAAAGAAAAATGTTATGTGCATCATACATACGCTAACCGTGATTACAAGTGCGGTTGACTTGGTCAATAAGAATCTTAATTATGTGAATAAATATATGGTAGATAGGAAACGGTTCTGTTGCCATTTTAATTAATATTAATTAAATTATAAGTGGGTTGTCGATAAAGATTAATTGGAAATGAGAAAGTGCATGAAACGTTTTGTGTAATTTATTATATTTTTTCAACGATAACGTCTTTCAACACATCTTTTTTTATAATTGTTTCCACGTACTAAAAATAGATTGTTTTAAATAAACAAATAACAAATTATCTATTCGCAATTTTAACGTCCGAACTTCTCCTTTTGTTCTTCCCCTAGTTAAACGCCGAAAGAAACACGACAAAACGACAGTTTTAAGGATTTTAATAATAACAAACTCTTCACGTAGAGTTAAATATCATCGAGACCCAGATGGTTTCCACATCGCTATGCATCATTCAAGTTTCCATTAGAGAAAACTTACTGATGAAACCGTAGGGGACTCACACTTTAACCACAAATAACCTATAAATTATAAAAGAGGAGGAGGATAACGTTCATAATATCAGTAGCTGAACTCCAGTATTTTTCCCAAAAACACCATAGGAATTTTGAAACAGTTTGACATAGTTGGCGTAGTTATAAGGATTATAATACTACGATTTATGTTTTGGCATTAACTTGAATGAAGGTTGTGGATATACCTGAAGATTTGGACTGAATTTAAATCAAAAACTCAATCATCTTCTTGACATGGAAAAGAGTATTTTATCAGCGGGTAACAAGCGATGAAACTACTCCAATTTTGTTCAACTATTGCAAGATAAAACATACGAATCATGGTGATAATGAGGAGGCGACATCACCATAGATGAATTTGATCCCCATTGTGCCCAGGCCTTTCGAAGGACAACTCTTGCATTCCTTCCCTAGATCCTCAAGTTGATTCCTTTGTATCTTGTATATTGGGCATCTTGCAGGATCCCCATCTACTTTACCATGACAAATAACCAACTCGACGATCTTCAATAATCATTTAAAAAGCTGTCCCCGGCTTTTTTATCTACTAGGGTTTAGATATGGAAATTTGGAAGACTGGAACTTGTGGCATCACATATTTGACAGCTTTCGTAGCCGTTTGATACAGTTCTCGTGACCGATGAGACTGATAGAAACATATGTCTTGTAAAACTACCATAAAACCATCCTTGTACAATTTTATTAACCCCGCTACTGATATTTGGTTGTGTTTATGTAAAAACTAGGTACTAAACGAGTAGATCTTGATGAAAACGTAGAACAGAAAAAGGAAAATGCATCTAACACCAAAGGGAGACGATGAATTTGATTTATTGGAAAATTTTAGGTATGCGTAATTCGATTTCGTGGAAATATTTCGTTGTGATTTACTATCAAACGAAGATTGAACGGATTCTTTTTATTTCGATAATGGTAGTTGACGATATTAGTTTTGTATTAAATTATTGTTAGATACAGAAGGAAAAACAGCCCCCGTTGCGAGGAATATTAAATTTTGGAATGTGTGAACAAAAATGGGGAGACAATTCGAATGAATAGCAAAAATTATTCCAAAGATAAATGAGGCAAAGGGAAATAACTACAACGAAGTGATAAGTGAATTGATGCAAACAAAGAAAATTGATAAAACATTTAATACAACAGAAGAAAGAAAGAGAAACGAATAAAAGTGATAAAGAAAACTATGAAAAAACGAAGTAAAACAATTATTTAGGAAAAATAAGAACGGGGAAACAACAGGAGAAGAATGAATAAATATGGAATTGATAAAATATTAATAATAGAAAAATATTGAAATATTTTGATCTCCATTCGAATATTTATGGTTTTCCACGTATAAAATGATGGGATAATGTACCAAAGAAGGAAAATTAATGCTTCTAAATATCCTCGATTTTTTAAATAAAGATAAAAATTGACGTTTCGACTTTTATTTAAGTCTTTATCGAAATATGATTTTGATTCAAACATTATTTAAAAAAAAAAACAAATTTTCAATCAGAAGACACCGAAAATTGAGAACATTTATAAACATAAACATATTAAAAGGTCCAAAAAATAAAAAATAAAACGTTATTCACGTAGACTATGTACAGTAAATAGAGATAACCAATTTTGATCAATTTCTAAAAAAAACCGTGTTAATAAATATTATATAGTCATTAATTAATTTAGATAGAAAAAATGTCACCCTCTTAATACAATATATCGAATGTTAATCCGGATATCCTTTCCAGTTTTTGCAGCGAGTGCAAAAAGGCCTTTCCTTATACATGTAAGACGTCTTAGGTCATCAGATTACAAGTCTGAGAAGCCTCAATGGTCGGATTAGGGTTGCGGGGTTGGTTGCCCTGCTGGCTTGTGTTAGCACTATCCCTGATGCCCCGCTACCCGCTTTTTCGCCATAATTAGATGGATGACGTCTTATTCTTCGCGCGTATCCGATATCCCATGTTATTACATTTTTTTCCCGTCAGAGAAGTGCCGATGGAAGGGGTTTATCATGGAAAAATCTTAAGAATTGTGATGATGTTGATTTAACGTTGATGTTTTAAGGAAAAACTATGAATTAACATTAACCACATCAAGATATAGCTAGCTTCGACTCTTTTTGTGTTTTAGATCTACGCCGTTTCTAGAGATTTAGCTCGCGCGACGTAGTTTAATATTTTAAGGTTAAGTTCACGAAATTTCCGCGTCCTTATTGTACTAAACGATGTTTTTTAGAGAGTTAATATCAATTTTCACAACTTTATCTAAGATTTTCGTTAGTTATTCAATTGACATAAGTTTTTTCAACTACCACAAACAACTTCTAACCGCACGTCGCTGTTTTTTCTTTATCCTATTATCTGGTTAATCAACTTTTGTCGTTTTCCTTCCAATTCTTTGTAATTGACTTATTTTCCAAGCAACAAGTTCGTTCTTATGTAACTCAACACTTTATTTTCCTCCACAAACAGACAGAATTCATGACAATCATTCCATGTTATAAAATATGTATTTGAAAAAAATATAAATTGAAATTCCATTCAAAGAAAAGATAATTAAGACAATGAATTACAACCAAAGAGGAAATTGGATACAAGCAAGAACGGAATGAACTAATGTACTTAAAAAAGACAATTTGAGGAAGAACGATGATCAATCAAGCAATAGATTAAAAAAAATTGAAAACACAGAATCGAAGAAATGGTCCAAAGCAAAAAATATCACAGTGAGGATAATGGAAAGGTTACGAATGAAAGATGATAGGATGGAAGTGAAAATGAAAGCGAAATGTGGAGAAAAGAGAAGAAGAAAGGCAAAAATATCGTAGTAAGACAAAAAAAGGAAAAAATAAATGAAGAACGAAAAAGAAATCAGTAAAAATAGATATGGAGATTGAGATTTTGGAGTGAGAAAAGAAAGGGAAAGGAATCGAAAAGACAAACGGAAGTAGCTCAAAGAAAAAAGTAGAATAAAAGGAACCAAGTGTCGAAGAAGTCGAAAAAATAATCAAAAACAGAAAAGTCAAAGCTAGAATCATAAAGAGAAGTGAAAAAAATGAGTAGAAAGGAAAAATACAACAATTGAAGTGAAATGAAAGGGAGGAGAGAATATCAAATAGATACTAGGAGAAAGGAAGAAATTAGTGGAAGGGAACAAATGACCACAAACAATGGATATCAAACATAGAACGAAAATTAATGAAACAGAAAGCAGGATTTGAATAAAAATGAGGTCAAAGAATGAAAGGAAAAAATAGAAAGAACAGGGAGAAAGATCAGTGAAAACGAGAAGTAAAAGGATTCAAAGATAAAAAGAGAAGCAAAGATAGTATCAAATTTCAAATTAGATAAAGGAAATAAAATGAAAAAGGAATCGGAAAAGGCAATAAAGAAAGAACCAAAAATATTTTAAGTATAAAGAGAAAATCAAGAACTAAAGCCAAAATAACAGAAATAATAGGAGAAAGGAAAGAAAAAATGTTTAGAAGAAAAGTTGTATTTAAAAAGAGAACAATGAAATAAAAAGAAAAAAGCTGATTGAGGATACGGATAATCAAATAAAGGATAAAAATATTGAGCAAGGAACCCAATGTGAAACGAAAAAAAAAAGAGAAAGAAGGATATGGGCGAAGTAAATGATCAATGACTGAAAATTTTAAAAGAGCAACGAAAGAAACAAGGAAAAAAAAGTAGTAAACATTGTTTTCACATCGTTAAAATTATCTTTTATCACATTTTCAGCAGTTTCAGTTTTCTTACTCTTGGGTGCTCATGTAATATTTTCCCACCCGTAAACTTCTCGAGTTTTCTATTTCAAACTAAGCGTATATCAGTTACAGTTTAAAATCTCGGCATAGAATAGTGACGGTATATCCCGAGGGAAACTTTTATATTCCAGACGTCACACACAAAACGGGAATTGGATATTCGCTTATAGAAAAATAGGAAAATACCAAAATCCGCAGACAATTGTCCTTACTGTAGTATGAAATTGGAAAAGCTCGCTCGGATTCATTAACAAAATTTTCCAAAGGGCACAGTCCCATATATATATATTCGCTAGGATAATCCCATGACTGGAAGCTTCATCTTTGCGATTCCTCAGAGGCGCGCGACAAAAATTTCAAAAGAAAAAACTGATACCTGATCCTGTCAAAGGAGGGAGCAAAATTTTTTACTCAATCAATCATCCATCCTCTCAGGACTTTTGTATTCATCCAAGTCCAATCTCAGAGCTTTCGTGTTTGTTCAATTTTATTCTCGGAGCTTTTTTGCTCGTTCAACTCTATTCTCGGAGCTTTTTTGCTCTTTTAACTCTATTCTCGGAGCTTTTTTGCTCGTTCAATTTTATTCTCGGAGCTTTTTTGCTCGTTCAACTCTATTCTCGGAGCTTTTTTGCTCGATCAATTTGATTCTCGGAGCTTTTTTGCTCGTTCAACTCTATTCTCGGAGCTTTTTTGCTCGATAAATTTGATTCTCGAAGCTTTTTTGCTCGTTCAATTTTATTCTCGGAGCTTTTTTGCTCTTTTAACTCTATTCTCGGAGCTTTTTTGCTCGTTCAACTCTATTCTCGAAGCTTTTTTGCTCGTTCAATTTTATTCTCGGAGCTTTTTTGCTCTTTCAACTCTATTCTTGGAGCTTTTTTGCTCTTTCAACTCTATTCTCGGAGCTTTTTTGCTCGTTCAATTTTATTCTCGAAGCTTTTTTGCTCGTTCAATTTTATTCTCGGAGCTTTTTTGCTCTTTTAACTCTATTCTCGGAGCTTTTTTGCTCTTTTAACTCTATTCTCGGAGATTTTTTGCTCGTTCAACTCTATTCTCGAAGCTTTTTTGCTCGTTCAATTTTATTCTCGGAGCTTTTTTGCTCTTTTATCTCTATTCTCGGAGCTTTTTTGCTCTTTTAACTCTATTCTCGGAGCTTTTTTGCTCGTTCAATTTTATTCTCGGAGCTTTTTTGCTCTTTTATCTCTATTCTCGGAGCTTTTTTGCTCTTTTATCTCTATTCTCGGAGCTTTTTTGCTCGATCAATTTGATTCTCGGAGCTTTTTTGCTCGTTCAATTTTATTCTCGGAGCTTTTTTGCTTGTTCAATTTTATTCTCGGAGCTTTTTTGCTCGTTCAATTTTATTCTCGGAGCTTTTTTGCTCTTTCAACTCTATTCTTGGAGCTTTTTTGCTCTTTCAACTCTATTCTCGAAGCTTTTTTGCTCGTTCAATTTTATTCTCGGAGCTTTTTTGCTCTTTTATCTCTATTCTCGGAGCTTTTTTGCTCTTTTAACTCTATTCTGGGAGCTTTTTTGCTCGCTCAATTTTATTCTCGGACCTTTTTTGCTCGTTCAATTTTATTCTCGGAGCTTTTTTTGCTCTTTTATCTCTATTCTTGGAGCTTTTTTGCTCTTTCAACTCTATTCTCGGAGCTTTTTTGCTCGTTCAATTTTATTCTCGGAGCTTTTTTGCTCTTTTAACTCTATTCTCGGAGCTTTTTTGCTCTTTCAACTCTATTCTCGGAGCTTTTTTGCTCGTTCAATTTGATTCTCGGAGCTTTTTTTGCTCTTTAATCTCTATTCTCGGAGCTTTTTTGCTCTTTTAACTCCATTCTCGGAGCTTTTTTGCTCGTTCAATTTTATTCTCGGAGCTTTTTTGCTCTTTTAACTCTATTCTCGGAGCTTTTTTGCTCTTTCAACTCTATTCTCGGAGCTTTTTTGCTCGTTCAATTTTATTCTCGGAGTTTTTTCGACTCGTTCAATTTGATTCTCGGAGCTTTTTTTGCTCTTTTATCTCTATTCTCGGAGCTTTTTTGCTCTTTTAACTCTATTCTCGGAGCTTTTTTGCTCGTTCAATTTTATTCTCGGAGCTTTTTTGCTCTTTCAACTCTATTCTTGGAGCTTTTTTGCTCTTTCAACTCTATTCTCGGAGCTTTTTTGTTCGTTCAATTTGATTCTCGGAGCTTTTTTGCTCGTTCAATGTTATTCTCGGAGCTTTTTTGCTCGTTCAATTTTATCCTCGGAGTTTTTTCGACTCGTTCAATTTTATTCTCGGAGCTTTTTTGCTCTTTCAACTCTATTCTTGGAGCTTTTTTGCTCTTTCAACTCTATTCTCGGAGCTTTTTTGCTCGTTCAATTTGATTCTCGGAGCTTTTTTGCTCGTTCAACTCTATTCTTGGAGCTTTTTTGCTCTTTCAACTCTATTCTCGGAGCTTTTTTGCTCTTTCAACTCTATTCTTGGAGCTTTTTTGCTCTTTCAACTCTATTCTCGGAGCTTTTTTGCTCGTTCAATTTGATTCTCGGAGCTTTTTTTGCTCTTTTATCTCTATTCTCGGAGCTTTTTTGCTCTTTTAACTCTATTCTCGGAGCTTTTTTGCTCGTTCAATTTTATTCTCGGAGCTTTTTTGCTCTTTCAACTCTATTCTTGGAGCTTTTTTGCTCTTTCAACTCTATTCTCGGAGCTTTTTTGCTCGTTCAATTTTATTCTCGGAGCTTTTTTGCTCTTTTAACTCTATTCTCGGAGCTTTTTTGCTCTTTCAACTCTATTCTCGGAGCTTTTTTGCTCGTTCAATTTGATTCTCGGAGCTTTTTTTGCTCTTTAATCTCTATTCTCGGAGCTTTTTTGCTCTTTTAACTCCATTCTCGGAGCTTTTTTGCTCGTTCAATTTTATTCTCGGAGCTTTTTTGCTCTTTTAACTCTATTCTCGGAGCTTTTTTGCTCTTTCAACTCTATTCTCGGAGCTTTTTTGCTCGTTCAATTTTATTCTCGGAGTTTTTTCGACTCGTTCAATTTGATTCTCGGAGCTTTTTTTGCTCTTTTATCTCTATTCTCGGAGCTTTTTTGCTCTTTTAACTCTATTCTCGGAGCTTTTTTGCTCGTTCAATTTTATTCTCGGAGCTTTTTTGCTCTTTCAACTCTATTCTTGGAGCTTTTTTGCTCTTTCAACTCTATTCTCGGAGCTTTTTTGTTCGTTCAATTTGATTCTCGGAGCTTTTTTGCTCGTTCAATGTTATTCTCGGAGCTTTTTTGCTCGTTCAATGTTATTCTCGGAGCTTTTTTGCTCGTTCAATTTTATCCTCGGAGTTTTTTCGACTCGTTCAATTTTATTCTCGGAGCTTTTTTGCTCTTTCAACTCTATTCTTGGAGCTTTTTTGCTCTTTCAACTCTATTCTCGGAGCTTTTTTGCTCGTTCAATTTGATTCTCGGAGCTTTTTTGCTCGTTCAATGTTATTCTCGGAGCTTTTTTGCTCGTTCAATTTTATTCTCGGAGTTTTTTCGACTCGTTCAATTTTATTCTCGGAGCTTTTTTGCTCGCGCAACTTTATTCAAGTTCTCTGTCGTACTGTGGACCTATTATTAGTTATAGACAATGGAGTGAGTGAATCTGAGGGTCTGTAATTAACCTCTCCCTTACCAGAAGATCCCTTTATCAAGAAAAAAGCTTAAACTTATGGAGTTGCGACAAGAACCAACTCTAATACTTCCTAATCTTTCAAATAGGGACGGCTACAACATATCAGATGGGAACCATTTCAAAATTTTTCTGGATTTGGACAAAACGTTGGAATTGTGTATTGCTAGTAAATGTGGTACTTTAATTTTATTTTCGATAAAATATTTTCGGTTTAACACTCGTATTTTATGAAATATTTTCGTTTATAACAATTTAGTTGAATAAACTTTGAGCTTGAACCGCACTGGAATCATTTTTATGTCTGTTATATGTATATGAATACAAGGGGTTGTGGGGGTTGTTTTGAATAATGCAGGTTACTTGTTGGAATATTCTGCGAAGTGGGGATTTTATGTATAACTCGCAAGCTTTCTCCTCTGGGAAAGATTAGGCGACTCCATTCTGTGACACAACTGAAAATAAAGGATCTGGCGTTTTGTTTCGAATAGACAAATGAGACGTTTAATTTTGTACGGAGACAATGGGGAAATGAAAATAAAAGTTTTCACAATTTTATTATATGTATATGGCATGCGATAATATTAGTTTTAGGAAACTCGTAAAAACAAACTACTAATCAATCTTCATCGTATATAATAACTACTACCCCACTTCCTTATTTTTTCACGTTCTTCTGTTTGACATTGTATACATGTTACAGATGTTGTTTTTCGGCCCGCGTTCGTACCAAAAATAACGACACTTCAAAGACTTCGAATAGCGCAAGCGTGAAGCGTGCCGAATAGCGTATCGTGAAACGTCCCGCGTTCGTCGTTTGTCTTTTGTTTTTGTAGCCTTGTGATTCATTACGGTTGTAACCCCATGTTTTCATCTAGGACGTCATGGAAAATTAAGGAGTAGAATGTGTGTTTTCATAAATTAATTAAAATCCGACATTTATATTTACATATCACATAGACAAATATTTTGTATTGTTTTAATAGAGAGGGAAAATATGAAATGTGTTATATTACGGAACAGTTTTTCATTTATAATCCGATCTCTAACGAGAACATTTTATTTATAATGTTGAAAATAAGTTTCCTGATACGATCTAAGTCGATCGAGCTTTTTGTGCCTCGCAATGGTCATTAATTTTCCAACTCCACATGTTGTAAACGATAATCTAAATTAGTTTTGTTAACACGGCAACGCCGCGTATCCAATCGGTTATATTTCTAACCAATGACGTAGAACAACGCCTCGAGAAAATCAAATATATTGGACAAACAACGCATAATCTACATAAAGTAATAAGCAACATCATAAAGAGATTCATCCAGTTTTTATCGGAAAAATTCCAGAATTATTTTCGCTCGTATTATAGCCATTTTTTTTTTCGAAAATAAGTGCCAACAAGGACAAGCTTATATCGTGAATCGTTTTTTAACAACTACGCAACAGATATTTTTCAAACAAAACTGATTTCCGTACACCTTTTGAGGTTAAAGGTTTCATTTAGTTGGCAAATAGATACTAATAAGTCAATTAGGTCGTAGTTAAATGTCCAGAGTATTTGAAGATTAAATATTGAACAGTTTGGACAGTTGTATCGTCCTGAATAACTCTATAGTCATTTTCATTTGATTGCAGTCGTTTTATTATTATTAAAACTCCTGTATACGTACGCTACTGACACGTTTTTCAAATGTTGTATCGGCAATTAACATGGTGTGTACGGAAAGTACATTATAGAGCTATTTGATTGTTTTATCGATAAATCAGTAATCTCTAAATGTTACAAGGAGATAGGACACGCTACGAGAATCATCTCAAATTTATGATATTTCGGTGTTTGATTCAAATAATATTATAAAGGCGACCGCGTCTATGTAAAGAAAGCCGTAATTATAACATCCCACTTCTGATTTACCGACGACTTTAACGTTTTAATTTTTGCGGTTTATCAAGCAAAAACTACTTAAATATTTCATTAACCAAATTCTTGGAGAACTCCCAACTCTTAATTTAGATGAATTATTCATGGTTTCTAATAAAATTCGAAGACTACACTTTTTTTTTTTGTTCGTAATTCGTCAGGGATATTTTAATGAAGATACTCGGCTTCAACTTTAGGAATTATTATTCAAAATGTCGACCGTTTGGGGAAATTAATGAGGCTTGCATAGCTATTTTCGTTAGTTTAGACACTGTCATGTTCATAGGATAGAAAATCGCTTCGAGTATCATAAAATATTCCCACGGGATGTTAATTTGTATATTTTCTTTCCTTGGTTACATCTTCTACATCTATACAACACGTGAGAAGAATCCAGTTTACCGTTGGAGAAGAACTCTATCGGTCTACAAAAAGCTAAACAGTGTTGAATTTTGATACAAACATTCAGTAAATTACTGAGAGATGTTTGTGACGAAAAAAATCGACTCTAGTAACACTCTAGCGATCAAAAATCTCGCAGCTTTATACTGATTGTATTGAGGTATTTCGAAGAAATATAATTAACAGTAAAAACAAGCTTTGGTCACACTGTGCAATCTCGTTGCTGCTGCAGAGGTTCTAGCCCGAAATTTTCTCATCATCATCCCATGAATACAATTTCGAAACCATGTAAATACTCCCATACGGAGCCTGCAGTATGTGGACGCCAGTTTCAATAAATACCGACTCGGTTTTTATTGAAACGCCCGCCTAAACCATCCAAGACCTCCTCCAAAAGCCACGCTTCGTTTTGGCAACACTGTGTGAATATTTTTTTTTTTTATAAACTTGTCTCCTTATTTTGCTACGGATCTCCAGTGATAGTCATTCCAATTAACGTGTTTTCTGGGGACCTACTTCGTGGGATGATCTTAAATTGGGGCTAGTAGCTGACCTTAATCTTCTTCTGAATGTCTCTCAACTCATAACCACTTTTAGCATTTCTCTGAGTACTTGATGGACTGTAAAACCGATCTCGCGTCTTGAATGGAAGTTTCCAGTATCTTGGTAACCATGGTGAGCTGTGGAAACAGCAGATGTTCAGCACACTGCACACTTCTCGCTGACTCTGACATTGTCCCAATGTTGGAGGCTACTTTGAAATAAATTAACAGTAAAAACAAGCTTTGGTCACGCTGTTTTAAGGTGCAATCTCGTTGCTGCTACAGGGGTTTTAGCCCAAACTTTTCTCTTAAATTCATCCCATGAATACAATTTCGAAACCCATACGGAGCCTGCAGTATGTGGACGCCAGTTTCAATAAATACCGACTCGGTTTTTATTGAAACGCCCGCCTAAACCATCCAAGACCTCCTCCAAAAGCCACGTTTTCTTTTTGGCAACATTGTGTAAATATTTTTTTTTAAAACTTGTCTCCTTATTTTGCTACGGATCTCAAGTGATCGATATTCCAATTAACGTGTTTTCTGGCGACCTAATTCGTGGGATTAGGTTAAATCTATTGAATGGAATTTTCCAGTATCTTGGTAACCATGGTGAGCTGTGGAAACAGCAGATGTTCAGCACACTGGACACTTCTCGCTGACTCTGACCTTGTCTCAATGTTGGAGGCTAGTTTGAAGGCAAAATATTTGCTTAATAGATGCAACAATAATTTGTGAAGACACATAAACTCGGGATTAAAAGTTCCAGTTTTTTTTTGAATTCAAAACAAACGAATTTAAACAATTGATTCGCGGAATGTTTTGTACCAAGTTCGCGATGTAACTTGTAATGATAAAGGACGTAAAGATGGATTTGAAGGGAGGTTATACATCAACAAAACGTAGATGGTATTAATAACCAAACTGTCTAAAAGAAGTATTTTAGTGTTTAAATTGATTGAAAATTGTCTTATAATAAACTAAAAGCTAAAGTTATAACTTTACTCACCACTAAATCAAAATCAGAACTTGTTTACAGTACACAATTATGAAGCTTAGACTTAGATCGGACAGAGAAAAAAACTGTTAGGTGGGAAAATTTAACGACAACTTTAGACAAAAATAGACGTTCCATCTATTAAATCGTTTAGGAATGTATTACAAACAAAATCAGACAGTTATTGTGTCTGTTTCACCTGCTATAAAAAATGTTGTTATATCGATATAGAAAGGAACTAAATCAAGAAGCCGGTTTGTATTGATCTCAATTCACGTGTGACTTAAATTCTTGTTACTTTATATCTTACAAAGTGTATACAAAATATAACTTAAAATGGGCGTCTTGAATATCATTTATACCCGCCGAGGCCGCCTTTTTTCCGTCATAAAAAAATATTTCTGTACTAAAAAACACGTGTGTGTGGTTTTGATTGGCAGGCTATTAAAAAAGTATAACAGTGATGTAATTTAAATTATCTCGCAAAGGGTTTCAACTGGGTCAAAACGAGACAGAAGAATTTTCAAATATAAATACATACAGTTTGAAAAACTAGATATAGAAAATAAGATACAAAAAGAAGAATGGAAAAGGGTAAAAATTAGTTTACGAAGAAAAGAAAGTAAAAAGTGACGTGTGGAAACATACTCCACCAACCAGTTCTGCGTCAGGAATTATTTTGCTGGAGAAGCATTAGCTAATTCACTTTTTCAACTTTACCTGTACTAGAATTATAAAATCCCGAAAACTAGAACGACTGCGACGCTTAAAAGGAATGCCTAAATCAAGATCTGCAAAGAAAATGATGTGCTAAGGTACAAGGACATCCCAAACTAACAGTTTCGTCTTCCTCTTCTTGATTCGGATCAAATATTGCATTTATTTTGATTGGGAAATATTTTTTTAAACATTATTTCAATTCTAAACCATCCTGTATCTGTATAATGGGACGCCATGTCTTTTACAGAGCAGATATTTTCAACTACATTACTCACGGATTAAATAATTCATATTAGTGAGTAATATATTCATCATCATGTGATATAGGAAGGTTTTGACATTACAAATGACATATGTCAACAGAAATGTCAAGTTAACCTAACCTATAATATTCACTAATTTAGTTGAGGTATTATGATGAACGCGATACCAATATGATAACCTAGAAAGTACACGATTAACCGTAGGATTTTTCTGGAAATTACGAGGTTTCTAAATTATCCACATCATCGATATATTTCCATCTTTTATCTTGCTAAAATAAATATCGATTCATACTTCAGAAACTTCACTCTCTGAAGACGATAACTTGGTTATCGAAACGCGCGTCAGTCAGTGTAATTGTGAGTGTTGGTGTAGTGTAAACAGTGTGTTCAGCGTGAATATCGCCAAAATCGAATCAACTTTTTTATTATTATTTGTGAATAGTTCTTATCTGATACATAAAAGTTCGAGTGAAATTTCACCGCCTACGCAAATTGATATTTTCGTTTTCAAGTACGTTGACGATTCCCATACAGCTGCCCACGCATTCGGACATATTGAGTAAATCAGAAACTCATTTGCTACTCATCCAGAAGCCAAGCTAATTGATTTTAAACGTGTCTGTTTATTATCAGTGGGCGAGAATCAAGGCAATCATTTCAACCGAGAGTATTTTAATTTCTTTGTTTACGTTATTGATGGAAAATATAGAATCTTCATAGTAGGTATTCCGTAGATTGTTTTCTTGTGAGAGCCTAATAAGTAATTGATCAAAAAAAGTAGATTTAGATTAGATTTTTTCTTATTAATTCAAATAACATAATTTTCAAATCATTTTACTTGAGGTTATTGAAGGACATAGTTTTGGTGTTGGTTCTGTCCATAGAATAGCGAGTTAGTTTGAGAAAAAGGTATCTGCAGGAACTTATTTGAAGGTTATATACTTCTACCCCATAATCTATTTGATAAATTTCAAAAAAATACACTTTAGATAAAGTCTTTTTCATATTATAAACCTAACCAAACATTTTCGAATATTGATATTAATCATATTCATGTTCAAAAAATCATAACTACCAAAATAATTGTAGTGATGAGCTGAAATTTTAAAGACGTGTTAAGGAAGGTTGGATGTATTTAGAAGAAAATCAGGATTTTTCTGGGTCACACAGTATTGGAAATACAAGGCACCAAACATGTTCGGATATTGATGTAAAACATATGCATGTTCAAAATATCATAACTACCAAAATAAGTGTAGGATTAAGCTGAAATTCTAGAGATGTGTTAAGGAAGGCTGGGTGTATTTAGAAGAAAATCGGGATTTTTCTTGGTCACATTGTATTGGAAATACAGGGCACCAAACATGTTCGAATATTGATGTAAAACATATGCATGTTCAAAAAATCATAACTACTAAAATAATTGTAGTGTTGAGCTGAAATTTTAGAGACGTGTTAAAGAAGGTTGGACGTATTTAGAAAAAAATAGGGATTTTTCTGGGTCACACAGTATTGGAAATACAAGGCACCAAACATGTTCGAATATTGATGTAAAACATATGCATGTTCAAAATATCATAACTACCAAAATAATTGTAGTGTTGAGCTGAAATTTTAGAGACTTGTTAAAGAAGGTTGGATGTATTTAGAAGAAAATCAGGATTTTTCTGGGTCACACAGTATTGGAAATACAAGGCACCAAACATGTTCGGATATTGATGTAAAACATATGCATGTTCAAAATATCATAACTACCAAAATAAGTGTAGGATTAAGCTGAAATTCTAGAGATGTGTTAAGGAAGGCTGGGTGTATTTAGAAGAAAATCGGGATTTTTCTGGGTCACATTGTATTGGAAATACAGGGCACCAAACATGTTCGAATATTGATGTAAAACATATGCATGTTTAAAATATCACAACTACCAAAATAATTGTAGTGTTGAGCTGAAATTTTAGAGACGTGTTGAGGAAAGTTTGATGCATATAGAAAAAAGTCGGGATTTTTCTGGGTCACACAGTATTGGAAATATAAGGCATCAAACATGTTCGAATATTGATGTAAAACATATGCATGTTCAAAATATCATACCCACCAAAATAATTGTAGGATTAAGCTGAAATTCTAGAGATGTGTTAAGGAAGGCTGGATGTATTTAGAAAAAAATCGGGATTTTTCTGGGTCACACAGTGTTGGAAATATAAGGCACCAAACATGTTCGGATATTGATGTAAAACATATGCATGTTCAAAATATCATAACTACCAAAATAAGTGTAGGATTAAGCTGAAATTCTAGAGATGTGTTAAGGAAGGCTGGGTGTATTTAGAAGAAAATCGGGATTTTTCTGGGTCACATTGTATTGGAAATACAGGGCACCAAACATGTTCGAATATTGATGTAAAACATATGCATGTTTAAAATATCACAACTACCAAAATAATTGTAGTGTTGAGCTGAAATTTTAGAGACGTGTTGAGGAAAGTTTGATGCATATAGAAAAAAGTCGGGATTTTTCTGGGTCACACAGTATTGGAAATATAAGGCATCAAACATGTTCGAATATTGATGTAAAACATATGCATGTTCAAAATATCATACCCACCAAAATAATTGTAGGATTAAGCTGAAATTCTAGAGATGTGTTAAGGAAGGTTGGATGTATTTAGAAAAAAATCGGGATTTTTCTGGGTCACACAGTATTGGAAATATAAGGCACCAAACATGTTCGAATATTGATGTAAAACATATGCATGTTCAAAAAATCATAACTACTAAAATAATTGTAGGATTAAGCTGAAATTCTAGAGATGTGTTAAGGAAGGCTGGATGTATTTAGAAAAAAATCGGGATTTTTCTGGGTCACACAGTGTTGGAATTATAAGGCACCAAACATGTTCGAATATTGATGTAAAACATATGCATGTTTAAAATATCACAACTACCAAAATAATTGTAGTGTTGAGCTGAAATTTTAGAGACGTATTGAGGAAAGTTTGATGCATATAGAAAAAAGTCGGGATTTTTCTGGGTCACACAGTATTGGAAATATAAGGCACCAAACATGTTCGAATATTGATGTAAAACATATGCATGTTCAAAAAATCATAACTACTAAAATAATTGTAGTGTTGAGCTGAAATTTTAGAGACGTGTTAAAGAAGGTTGGATGTATTTAGAAAAAAATCGGGATTTTTCTGGTTCACACACTATTGGAAATACAGGGCACCAAACATGTTCGAATATTGATGTAAAACATATGCATGTTCAAAAAATCATAACTACCAAAATAATTGTAGGATTAAGCTGAAATTCTAGAAATGTGTTAAGGAAGGTTGGATGTATTTAGAAAAAAATCGGGATTTTTCTGGATCACACACTATTGGAAATACAGGGCACCAAACATGTTCGAATATTGATGTAAAACATATGCATGTTCAAAAAATCATAACTACTAAAATAATTGTAGTGTTGAGCTGAAATTTTAGAGACGTGTTGAGGAAAGTTTGATGTATTTAGGAAAAAAAATAGGACTTTGTTGTGTCACACAGTACTGAAAATACAGGGCACCAAACATGTTCGAATATTGATATAAAACATCTTTATATAGAGTCTTTTTCATATTATAAACCTATCGTCCGCTACTTATTTGTTTTATACCAGTCAAAACTTTTTTTTGAGGTTATAGGTCTAAAAGAAGATTGTTGGTGCGCGGGTCAAAAGAAAAACTCGACAGTAGGACTTGGAGAGGTTCTATGATGGTTTGACGACTGGAGATTTGGTAAAAATTGAAGAGATTTTGCAGTAAGCATTCCTCGAAGCAGTGCAAACGGTATCTGAATGATTTTTATTGAGTTGTTGGATAAATCGCACAGGGAAATTAGAAAGCAGTATTTCACATCTATGGAATATCTTGGAAAACGAATGGAACCAAACAAACGACGATTTGTCGAAATCTTTTTGATTCACTGATAAGCGATTGATATACTGAGAGTTGTGTAGGAAAATGTCCACAAAAGCTTCGCGGTTCGGAGCATCTTCTTCATTTCGCGTATTTCCAAACCAAATTTATAATTTGCGAATCGACGTGCTCCTTCTAATGGCCTTCTAAACTAACTTTAAAATAGAAGAGACTTAAAATCAAGAACATTTTATTTGTTTCCACGTTATTTGGAACAATAAAACCGTTAAAATGATCCAGTTTCGAGAAACTACGACAAAATAAAATGAGAACTGGATATAAAATTGGAACATTACCGTTGAAAGATCTGAAGAACGTTCGACTAAAAGAATTGTAGCCGGAGTATATTGAATAACAGCTTTCCAAAGTTCCTATTCATCAAAACGTTATCGCGTTTATTTCTACAAAATTTATGCGCATGTTTCATACGGAGAAATGGACGTTATTTCGACTGTATCAAATATAACCAGTGGTGTTACATTTCCAAAAACTTTTCCACCTTTTAGTTGACTTTCTCATAATTCAAATAAAAAGTTACCATACGTTTTAGATTAAATGAAAATCTCGTGAAACCATATGCCTATTTAACACCACAGAGATGCCTTTTTGGAAAGAAATAATCAACAATCCCATCAATGTGATTCGAATCAATGTTTTTTTTTTAAATGAAAAAGACACTCTGAACTGGCGGAATGTGTTTTCAGACTATCTAGTTTAGATTTTGACTTGATCTATTAATAAATCGTCATCAGAACGCGAAACTTTTGGAGAGATTCACCCACACAACTCTCAGTATATCTATCAATGCTCGCTCATCAGAGAAATGACCAATAGAGCGTCTCCGGGACGAGCCACGTCCACAAAACTGTTTCCACAGCTAGACGTCGCAGCGAGCCGCGACCACTGGACGTCCAATCACCTTCACCTCAAGAAGAACCCATTCCAACAACCACATAGTACGTAGTATCTTCGCCATCAAGTTTCATATCATTTTCCCATCAATTTATCTATGTTAAAATGGGTGTGTCGGTCAAATCTATGTCTGTGGGTGGATATGTTGTTTGTATTTTCGTTGTAATCGTGTTTGTAATTTGTATTGTGCAGTCAAATATGTTTAATTGTATCTTCTGTAGTAATCAATTATGTTTCCATGATATTTTCGGTCCAATACAACTTACTGTCTTTATTTATCCACCTGTTTATCTCCTTGAGGTATCGTTGTCCCATTTCTCCAGGACATCATTCGATTTCTGTCACTTCGTGTCTATCTTTGTGTTGATTGTTATGATGTGGTCTCCGAGCGCATCAACATCAAATTCCTTGCAAAGCTAGACAAGATTGGACGTGGTTTACGAGCTGACTAGTTCCGAAAAACAATCGTTCGTGAAATTCTGACTCAAAATGAAGAAATTGTGTGAGAAAATTGCACCGAAGCTCTTGATTCCAGAACGTACAATACTTTCACAATATAGTGAATACATATATCAATGAGAAAATAATTTCGAATCAAAAGAGACGAAAACAAAGTTGGAAAGTATGGTATTTTTCAATAAAAATCGACCTCGAACGTATAGACTTTCCGTATAATAAATATAACCGTAAATATATTGGTAGGAGACAATTTTCAAGTAATAAAACTACCCTGTCGATAAAATAGCTTTTCTTTCCGTATTTTCCGATGAAAATAACCCCCAAAAAAACATCGATCTTCCCGTATTTTTCCGTGTAAATAACCCGAAAGCACCATCGAGTCGACTATGTTTCCAGCATCATGGCAAATACTTTCCGGAAGTGCACAGTCGACAGTGAATAAGATCGGTCCTATACACATAAATATAACAGAAATAAAACTGATGGAATTACTTTTAGGAATGTCCCAATACTATAATTATTCAAATTTTAACAACGTTGTTGTCATATATTTCATCCAAACTTTTCCTTTGCGATACTGGAGGTTTAACAGTCTCATCGGCAAACGGCTAGCAGATACTAGCATCGACTGCAGTAAATCTTCTTCTTGAAATTTGTCAATTAGTCCTACTACTTCTAGATTTGACGTTTGTAGTTGCAGAAGGTACGTCGAGATGGAGTTTGATGCTTTATTTTAGCCCAACAAGAAAAAAAAAAGACAGTCGCCACGTGGAAGGAAAGAAATTAGCGCTGACTCAACAATTACACCGGTGCGACGTGCGTTTCGATAATCTAGTTATCATCTTCAGAAATTTTTTTATCTTTTTAAACATTTGAAAAGTTATCTCTATATGTATTGGGGTTGCAATTATTATTTTTTACATGAAAATTTGTATAATATTGGAGCAAACATGCAAAATGATCCAACCCAGATACTTCAAACGAATTTCGTACAAATTCCAAACATTTTTATATTGAAAAACTAAAGATTTTTGTTTGACAATTTCAAAAATAATGTTTTTTTTTTATTAAATATTATTAGTACCACCTTTTATTTAGGTCAAAACACATTTTTAGAATAATACGACGAAAATACTTCGATATGATATATTTTATGTAATTTGATAATATATTATAGCGCCACAACCCTTTATCTAGTCCCTATACATCATCTTTCTCTATCCAACCCCTTTTATAGTACTATATGGATAAAAGCGTAACATGGCATCGTGGTAGGTATCATTTCATTAAGCGCGTTCAATGCAAATCGAATTTACGAGCCATTTCATCGAAAATTTCGAATTATTATCTTTCTCCCGTCTACAACGTTGTATACAGAGTCATACCACATTAGACAGAAATAGGCCAGGACGTTTTAAAAACGGAAATAACTTCGAATAACTTCCAAAGGAAGACAAATCAAATATACCCCGACCGCCACGACGACCACCTACAAGATGGTATAAAACCTGGTGATCATCATCCCAGCTGCAGCTAGGCAACCATTGATACAAACACTGGACTAAGATATTCCGGAAAGCTAATGAGGTTGGATCAGCTTCAAAAATCTTCAAATCTTCAAATAGAAATTGATTTAGGTAGGGATATCTTCCGCAGAAGCTTACCACGGTCCAATCGTTCAACTCGCAGCAACCTACGTACCAGATAGCGTGCAATCATCATGTTTTTTATCGATTGAGAAGTCCAAGATGTAATTGGTCTACTAGATATGCTTCTAGTCGTTGAAAAAGTGTTTTGCTAACCAATTGTAATACTGTACTCGCAGTACCAAACAATCTCGTTATTATATTAATTTCTTGGTTAATTAAGTCACGTGACTGTGTTAGAATGTATTCCTCCCAAGTTCAACATCCGAAAAGCGAATTTTGGTGGATGATTATATTTAATGGGGATCTAATTTCTGTAAGGAAATGCTAAATCCGTATCTATACATTTGTATCTACCAAAACCTTGGATTTCAAATTGTACTTTAACGTAATAATTTTTAAAATAAATGATTATGATATTGGGAAATAGCTTTCCATGAATTGTATATTATTTCAAGATATATAATAAAACTTTATAGGATTTTAGCTAGTCTACATCAAATTCATTAATACGGAAATTGATAATTTTGATCTAGCTTTTTAAAAATGTTAATTATTTCAAGTTCGACATAATTAATTTATGTATTGGAGAAATGTACTGGCCTATTATGAGCATTGTTATATACGTCAAAATAAATGCATGAACATTTAACATAATAACTTAGATTTGTTACGAGGGAGACGAATTCGATGCCAAAATTTTTGATGATCTGCCGTCTCGAAATTATTTATACGATTTTGGGGTTGTAGAGACGTTGCTTTTTAGGTGATAAATTGCACTTTCTAATTATCAAGGAAATTTATGTACTACACGTTTCCTAGAAACTAGCTTAAGAAGATGTTCCTATTTGACAGATTCTTTTCAGATCGAAATTTCGTCGAATAAATCTTTGAATTCGTAAACTTTTTTTAAACAAACCTTGTACACGTTTAGGAATAGTTTTTTACCAACACATTTTTTATTTTATTATCCTTTTGGTTCAGGAAAAGCATCGAAACAAATATACAGAATAAAGAAATATTTATTGTCGTTTACAGAGACGCTTATTTCTGTCTGAACTTCTTGTTAAACTGGATCGATGATAAAATTGGACTGACAATCAAAAAGAACCCCGTACTATCTAATTAATGAAAATTAAATAATAATTAGAAAAGTTGACAGAAAGTCCGCTGTTCTTTTCACTTGTTCCGCAAAACTTTAATTAACTCTTGACAAAAAAAAAACGAATTGATCTCAATGAAATTGAACACGAGGCTCATCAAGAAAACGAAATCTGCACGGGAAATGTTTGAATTAAAACAAAAAAAAATGACAACGACTGAAAAGTGCGGATTAATGTATGAAAACATTTTTATAATCGGTAGGATTTTTTATTTCGGGTTCACTTTTTTTAGTCCATGTTAAAAAAGACAGACATTGCCTGTCTTTGCCTTCTCTGGAGGTGGTTCTACCTTTTCGATCCGTGGTTTTGATTGTTTTTCTGTTTAGAGTGTGAAGTAATTGACCCACGTTTCATCCTAGTTCGCGCTCTTCAAGTCAATTGTCATCCAGGAACGTTTTGTTGGATTTTCTTCAACATTTCTAGAGTCGTTACCTCATTTGGTCGACCACTGCGTTGCTGGTGTCTTCGCGGATTTGATAACGAAGGAGCAGTCTCACCCAGAGTAGAATCTAGTTCAGTTTTCTCATTGGTTGGCCTACGCCCATCAATTAAAACTTTTGTATCAATTAAAACTTTTGTAAACAATTGAAAATGGCGTCTCCTGACTAAGATGGTGGCGTTTTTCAAGCAATTACCGCCATCTTTGTGTCAGACCTGGTAGTTCTGGGTCCGTCTTTCCATTGATATTAAACATACTGTACAATAAATATGAAAGTTATCACAACAAATGTAAACAAATTCCATTTATGGCGCTCCGTACATATGGTGTGAAAATATTTAAAGTCATATTGTACGGAAAAAAAGGAAATAAATTAATCGGTCGATTTAATTTTTAATTATTATGATTACGAGCATCATATCACTAACAGTATTAAAATATATAACGTTCAACGATATTTACTTCAGACAAGTTAACGGTTCAAAAATAGCGTTTATAAAGATTTTTTCTCGGAATTGAAAACATCGTAAAGTAGCGTCGAAACGGAGCAGGAGTCAAGTGGCGTGAAACATATTAAGATATTAACTCATCAAGAGTTTACATCTCTTAGGTAAACATGTTCATTGTAAACAGTTTCGAGACATAATTTAGGTTAGGTTACAAATCTTTTATTCGGTAAACAGCAATGACTTTTTGTGTTGAATTAATAAATGGAAAAAAAAAAGAAATAAGTAGCTGTCGGGTACACATATTGCACACTGAATTTAAAACAAGTAAAAATGAATCAAATAATTTACTATAGATCCGGAAAATTGTCATGTTCAGCTGTTATTTTATGGATTTCTTGAAAACAAATAAAACATTTCTACCACCCTTAGAATCCTAACATTCTAGCAGTAACCTTTGTGGTGGTTTTTCTTTTAGACGTGTAACGGTGTACTCCTGTATCATCTACGAGGATGATCCCACCTAGAGATGGCGGTGGCTGCTTAAAAAATACCAGTTTGAAGACGCCACGTTGTTTAGCATTTGATTGGCAGCCATGAATAGTGAACGTTTTCAGTGAATATTTTTATTTGAGGGGCGTAGGCCGACCATTATAAAAGATAAACTAGAAGAAAATATACTATAGCAAAGTTTAGACGAGACTTTACGACCTGCGAAGACCGGCATCGTTGTGGTCGACCAAAGTGCGCGATCTGGTAGATACGGTACACATTTCAAAAAGTGTGATACATTATATATTATCCCATTATTTAACACTTTGTTTATGTTAATTTTAGAAGCTATTTCACTCCACATGGAAATAAATATCGTTGTATGGGATACAGTGGTACTTTCATAGAAAAATATGTGTCTCGCAGTATATTGTCGAGCAGAAAACAAAATGAAGGATGGATGATCGTGTGATTTAAGCGAGATATAAATAAACGTCATTCAAAACGGTTATTAATATTCCGAATAGGACGGTATACAATAAACCATTAATAAATTTACTCGTACCCTACCTTGATTTTGATAAACTTCTTCGTGTGGGTTATCAAAATTGACAACCTCCATCATACTATTCCTACACGCCCGTCATTACTGTCAATTATATGTAAAACAATAAGGATATGGTCGATAAATCGAAAACGTCTTTCGTGCAGCTTTAGACGAAACCATTTTTCAAATTAGCTTTACACGTTTGTATCTATATGTCTGTAAACTGTTTCTAGTATCACACGTGTTAATTCGACATTTTTCAACTTGTAAATCAACCTTTTTTCGCTTTTTTATATATAATTAGAACCCAATAATTAAAAAAATTCTAAACCATATATGTAATAGACAGTTTCTATAAGTGAAAGCTGTTCCGACTAAGGAAGACATAATGATAACGATTTCTCCATCCTCCGAGGCTTTAGCTCGGTTCTGCGCATTCTCAAGCATGCGCAGTATAAATAACATGTCTCGAACGAGAGAAAAAATTAATATTCATATATTGAGATTTTATTGACGTGTGAGGTTAGGTTTCATACAAGGACAACATCTTGGACGTTAAATTTTCTTCACCGCGTCTGTATATTTACAAAAAAACAAGGGATGAAAATGAAAGATTCTTTCCCGGTGCTGCAGTTGTAGTTTCACAAAATGGTGTCGGTTGGCTTGGGGAAAATACAAGAGAGGTTCCTAGGAGATGATCTTCAGCAATTACGTTGGATTTCCATCCGTTATGGCGTTTCAGAGCCAGAAGACAAGTGCCCTGTGTAAGTTTCTGGAACAGGTAGCTTCAAAAATGTCTTGAACCAATCTATCAAATTTATCAATGCCAACAAATTGCTTCTTAGAAAAGTATTTTACTTTATTTTTTATCTTCCAATCGATGGCAATAAATTTCCACCGATTTGTGTGGGTTTGTACGATTTCAGGGGGCTTCTACAGAATTCTATGATTCGCTCTGTCACTTGTCAACAGTCAAATTGAAAACAGCCAATCAGATTTCTCAAATTGTGTGAAATTTAACATTTTCAATAAGAGGCATTGTATGGAATACGATAAATTTCATAAAATAAAAAGAATTAAATGTATAATACGTGATAATACGTATCACAAACATCAAATAATCCGATTACTGATATAATACATATTCTACCACCCTGTATAATATAATTTGCATTAGACTCGCGTTACTATATGACAAGTTGACAACGGTGATGAAATATATGCAGCTACAGTTGGTAATCCTGGAACATGGAACAACTGGTAATATGTTTGGTTAACATCGAGACACCTACGATATGAAGTTATACTTTATGTTTGCATTGTTTGAACGTTTTGTTTATTTTATTTCAGCGAATCGTAGTGAATACACATATTTTTGAATAAAATAAATTATACAAAGACATGGAACTAACACACAACAAGATAGGAAACATTTTAAATTCCCTTAAGAATGAAAAAAGTCCTGGATCAGATGGCATCGCCAACGAAGTGCTTTCCAAACAGCAATGACAGGAAAAGCATCCAGGAAATTATCCAGAAATAACACTATTTGACTTAAAGTATTCACAAATATCAACGACGCAATATTCATGATCAAACCTGCATTTATTTGCGTTGTTGACATGATCAAGGCTATTGACAGAGTGAGATTAAATGATGTCTTGAAAATATTGAAAGAATCGTAGAATAATTAACTAAAAGATGTGAATGGAAACATTGAATCAGATAAGGAGGTTCACAAAGTCTTTTTCTATTTAATTTGATGATGAATAAAATGATAAAAACCCTAAAACAGTGGGATTCAAAGTGGGATATACATTCATCCACGTCGTCAGTTATGCTGACGATGCTGTCGTTATTACCGATACTGAAAATAATCTCCAAAGGCTACTAAAACAATTAAACACGTTCATCAACATCGATAAGACCAAATGTCTAATAAAGTCCAAAGATATAAGTTCAAAATCGACTCAAAAATTCGTTTTAAATGATAATTTGTTGTTGATTGTACCTCCAGGACAATTATTAATATTTATTGGATTAAATATACTAGATGTTGATGGAATTTCTGTGATTTCTGTGATTTCGATACAATTTATTGATTGATTCGTATTTGTAGTGGAAGAAAATATTCTGTTTCTGCAATTTCAATCTTGTTTGTTATTGAATCATCTATATAAGCTTTAAGGTTATGCAAAATCATCGAACTAAAACTGTCAACTGTCAACATTGAAGTGGCTAGAGTCACATGTTTACTCCGGAGCGTTAAACTGTCAGCTGTCAACATAAAGTGACATTTGTTCACTCCGGAGCGTTCCGAAAAGTGTTTTGCAGTACGGAACTGTCACTTTCACTACATGGAACACTCAAAGGGCAACTAAACGAATACAGAACGAACGACTTTCAGATGGCGACGTCTAAAAAGGTTTTTGTGGTTTTGATTCCATATATACTGAAGGATATTGTTGATTTTTGACAACAATCAATAATAAATTTATAATAACTTTATTGACAATGTTGAATAATTTTTTATTCCAGTATTTAATCAGTTTCTTGTCTCCGAGGACAAGTCTAATGGCCGCGAGGCCAAAAAAAGCGGTAGCCAGAAATCATAGCGCAATAAAGAGCTATTATGCTGAAAATTTAACGAGCCGAAAACGATCCAAAACAATGGAATAACGTGCCGTGCACTGGAAACTGGGAATATATATATATATATATATATATATATATATATATATATATATATATATATATACGCAGAAGCCTGTTTCTGAGACCGGAAATACCTCCCGAGACCCACCAGGATGAGTGACATGAGTTATGAAACGATTACGGGGGCCGCGGAGGGAGAAGCGGACACAGAGAGAAAAGGCCCCGGGAATTAGTCCTTTTAACATTAAATATAGTTGGAAATTGGGATTTTACTTCATATCTCGATCGTGAATTTTTAATTATCATAACTGTTTCCTGTTTACTCTAGAATCTACGTGGTGGGTATCTTATACAGTATAGAAGCAACTAGCATCTGATATAGAACAGCTTTGAGTCCCATTTTTATCACATCTCAAACAATTTTGAAGGAAAAGAAACGGTTTAAGTGGTTATAAACTCTGAATATTAAATATGACCATTAATATTGCTCACAATGTTTCGAAAATCATAAACAGAGTTTCTGTTGAATAATATACGGTTGTTTACCGTGAAAAAATTACAGCCTGTCGTAAATATAAAATCTGGGAGTAAATGATCCTTGGTTAGTGTTCGAGAAACATCTATAAATGCACCCTTCTTCTAAAATTTCCGAATTTGTCTTTTCATGCTCGACGTAATATCTTTCTATTTTCCGAACGTAAAAAAATCAATTCCAACTATTATCATCTATAAAACTAATGAAAAAAAAAAAAACATCAGAAATGTGTCTGATCGACTGATGTTGTCATTCTTCTTTTTTAACTTAAACCGTAGGCGATCAGTGGCGTGTTCTACATTTTCGACAATTATCTGCGTCAATCGAATTCTAAAGGTATTTAAACAATTTTAACATACAAAAAAACTGCTTTATGACAACCTTTTATCATCTAAACACTGACATGGGACGGAAGAAGCGTTCAAACTGAGTTTGAAGGTATTATCCATTTAGCTACCAGAGATCTTGGTCTTTCATGCGCTCCCAAATGTAGTGCCCTGGAATCATACTTCGAGAGAATGTGGATACAGGTTTCGTCTTCAATTTCAGCATCTTCAGGTATCCATTGAAGCGACACACCCCGACAGGACTTGTGTTAGTATTCGTAGGCTCTCACTTATGCTGAGTCTTTGTTCCTGTACATTATCCATATCTATAGGGGTAGATAAAAGCTCAGTTCATTGTGAAGGGTTTATCTGCCCCTATTTCAGCGAGGTTGTCGGCTAATCCTTTCCGGAATTATTTCTGCATGAGAAATATTTGGTTTTGACAGCATTTCTGATCATTCCTCGTATTGTTTTCGGATTCTATCTGCTTCTACAGATTAGAACTTTATTGGTATTTCATTCTAAGGCGTGTCCTAGGTTTGGTCATTCTTAAAGACGGTTTCCAATGGCAGACTTGAAATCACTTCTGGTGCAGCTGTTGGACATGATCTCAAGGCACACGTGCAAACCAATCTTTGTACCTTCAAGAGATTATCCCTCGTGATGTTTAGACTGGTTCTAGTACCCCAAACAACTCACAATTGCCTTTGGGATCTTTCGGCTATAGATTTTTCCCTGGGAAGTTTGGGTTTTGTTCTGAATAATTTTTATTGGTTAATTTAGGTAAAAAACGATCAGAACAACACGTGACTAAATCTGGCGAATAGGGAGTTTGTTCAATGGGTGTTGAGGTTAAAAAACAAGCCGGAAATCGGTTTTTTTCTATCGTGTTTTTATCCTAAACGACAGATAGTAATTTAAAATTGTTTTTCGTACGTCAATGGTTTATGTTAGTTCTTCCAACAGAGATCATTCGACAAAAGAAACAACACGAGAAAAGATCACATAAAAGAAAAAAGAGCGCAGAGAAATGGGTAAAGTTCGTTCATTTTACGCAGGTATTATGTAAAAGAGCACCAAAACTGTGGAAAAATAAAGAAAAAAATGACAAATGCGGAGTAGCATCCGCGGCGGTTGGTTGGCAGAAAAAAAAATGAATAAAATTGTCGATTTATTATCACAAGCACAAAACCACACACAGGCAATAATTCATCTATATAAAAAGCTTAGTTCAACTTTGGTTTCCCGGGACATTATAACCGTTAAGGGTAATATATTTTCAACTAATTTCATGAAGGGAAAGTTGGCAAACTTTGAAAATTTAATATTTGTTCTCCAAAGAACCATAGACAAAAGATATCTTAAAACGAAGTCGACTTATTTCCTGTTAACATAGTAAAGTGAAATATTTGCTTAGGGGTTTCTACTCGTTGCAAATAATAAAAAAAAATTGGTCTTATCAACCACGAAACCAAATAAATTACACTTGATTTCGTCAGTTCCGGTTCTTGACTTCCTCCTCTCGAGGGAAGCCAATATGGCGGATGGAAATCGAATTTCTTGATGGCGACCTAATAAAAACACAGAAAATGAACGGCGTCAGGTGTTTTTTTCGGAGAGTGTGTTGATTTTAGCCCTTCTAGTCGAATTGGAATCAACGTTTATCGAGTGTCTATCAAATCTTAACGTCAGTTTTCCACGATATCAATTTTCAGTATTCAGAGTAATAAAAATAAAAGATTCAAAAACTAATTCGTACACAGATGGTGTCTCATCAGCACTAGGTCTCTAATTATATGAAAAGTACCGCAATTAACAACTAAGACGTAATTCTGTCATTGAAATACTTTATATTGCTTATCGTATTCGACTCAACGATCTGCCTGCACAATTTGGTTGATTTTGGTCACTGTTTCCGGAGCTGGAACAGTCACAGGACGATTTGGGCGCTGGTCATCTTCAGTGTCTTCACTGAAGCGTTTACACCACTCAAAAATACGCGCACGAGATAGGGAATTGTCCTTATAGACCTCTTGCTACAATTTATAGCATTTGGTCGGAGTTTTTTCCAATTCAACGATAATTTCATCAGTCTACTAAGTGTCCAAATAAATATATTAACAAATACGAGGTCTGGTTACTAAATAATGAGGCTGTTTACGAAAAAAAGTTCAATATACTTTCCTCCACTCGCCACACACCTTTCCATACGTTTTTTTCATTGATCGAAGCAGTGCTGGAAGTCTTCTTTGGTGAGGGCCTCGAGGAGCTCTTCCATCGACTCAAATCGGGTCGCAAGAGCTTTTGTTCAGGAGTTTTTTTGGCACCAACTTCGCTTAGACTTTTGTAATCGACCGGACGCTCATTCGACGATCTGCCTGCACAATTTGGTTGATTTTGGTCACTGTTTCCGGAGCTGGAACAGTCACAGGACGATTTGGGCGCTGGTCATCTTCAGTGTCTTCACTGAAGCGTTTACACCACTCAAAAATACGCGCACGAGATAGGGAATTGTCCTTATAGACCTCTTGCTACAATTTATAGCATTTGGTCGGAGTTTTTTTCAATTCAACAGTCTACTAGACGTTTGAAGAAAAATTCCAGTCATTGAAAAAGATCCGAGATCACAACAATAGAAGAAATAATTGTCTAGTTCGTTGATGAAGATATTGAAAAGATATAAAATCAAAGTTAAATATTATCTACTGGTTTATATCGATATCATAACTTGTTTATATTTTACTAAATATTTATAACTCATATCAAAATGTCTATTATTTATCTGTGACATTTGTTAAACCGAATATCTCATGCTGAGCGTGCACAACAAGAAATAAAAAAAAAACAATCTTAATAAGAACATAACAAAAAAAGTTATCGATGCGATAACTACCAATGAAAACGATTATTTTATTTTCAGACCAATTAATTTGAATCCAATCATTTCTTGTCATCTTTCGAGCATAATCGCGAAATTTATTAACCTTTAAGCATGACAAACAAGATGATGCCGATAAAACGTCTTAAGACGGCAATTATCTCAAAATCAGTGAATGTTGTCATGAAACTGTGTCTACTTTGTCAATTTACAGCGGCGGATCATCATCAGAAAATAAAACTGTATAAATACACTGTTTATACTAACACAACCAGCAAGCGCATTTCGATAACAAAATTATCGTCTTCAGAGACTTCAGAGTTTCAATATCTTCCAAGGACTTGGTATAGATATCCATCCATGAAATTTGCTTATGGTACTAGAAGATAATGGACAGTTAACTTTTTTACATATTTTAGTATCAAGAATACTTATAGGTTAGAATTTGTTTTGAGGAAAAAGTCCGGTACGTACAAGTACATCCGGGCAATTTCCTGGTAGATGGTACGATCCATTTTCCACTTAACATCTGGAAAACATTAAGGAAAGGACGTAGCTAGAGATTTTTCCAAAATAAAAATAAAAATCATGGAAAATTTTTTTAAATTTTGTTTATACAAAAAGATTGAAAGGAATTTTCAATAATCAACAATCCAAACGATAAAATACCGAATTTGGAAACGAGTTTATCTATGAAATTAGTTCTAGTGATTGTGAAGTATGTTGGACAGACTAAAAGGTCTGTTAATGTCCGGTCTAACGAGCACATATCACCAGAATCCAAAAAATAACGACTGAAATGTAATTTTGATCATATTTGATCAATTATTTATTAATCTATTTATTCTAGAAACTATTATTTTTAAATATAGTTTGACGAACGTCATTGGTATCCATATAGCGAGCAATTATCTTAAAACACAGCCGTGCTTTCTTCTTTAATAATGCGTGGTAAATGCAAATTTGCATATACAACAAAAAAAATAATAATAAAATCCAGTTAGACTATCCGAACGATGTAAATGAAGTGCACCCTGTATCTGTTCTATCGAAATAATTACTGTATTAATGAAAGGCATTTGCATTTGTAAAAGTACAGCGATAAAATAAGTTATAAAATGGGCGAATGAGAAAGAAGAAAAAACTAACAGAAGTAATCAAAGTCTCGATGTTATTAACAACATTTACAAGAACGAAATTTAGAAAATGCCAAGACTTTGTTTCCCAAACGATTATTCCTTTTATAGCGATTAAAAAAATTGTTTTTGAAAGTCTGATTTGACATTTGACAAGTGAAGGAACAACAAACCTCGAAGGAATTGACAGAGACGATAAAAAGAGAAGAAATAGTGACATCAGAAATCATCTTAGATATGAAAAAAGAAGAAAACTCTTTGAAGGGATTGATGGAAAGAGTTAAATGGAAAGAAATAGATCAGAAACCATTACAGAGGTAAGGAGAGAAGAAAAAAGTTCGAGGATATTAACTGAGATGGTAAAAGAGGAAAAAATGTGGAACTAGAGACTAGTGAGATCAAAAACAAGTGAAGGAAGAATAGATAGAACTGAGATCAGAAACAATGGAAACGTATGAAAAGGAGGAAACCCCCAATGGGCATAAAACCATGAGAAAGAGATAGAATGTATAGTGACGATGAATATTTGAAAATTGAATCGAAAATATCGCAACCAAAACCCAATAGAGAAAAATCCATTTATTTGAGTTTTTCCAGCAAATTCTACAAGAAAATAACTTTCCTAATAGTACATTTGATAACACCCAATACAATTGAACTGTAGTGATTTATGTGTCTTTTCAAAATAGACATTAACAAACTAATGACCGTTTAAGCAATCGCGACTTGCATAATGAACTTATAAAACTACAAGGGCCTAATCTAATTAAATAAATTAGTCCACTTGGCGAATTCAATTAAACTAATTACATTCAATTGCAGACGGAAAGATAAGTCCATTTGCATGGCAGTCTGCTTCGGATTTGAGAGATAAAAAAATGTTTATTATGATGATACGGAAATCGAGTTTGTTACGGTTCTTTATTCAAAATTTCGCACTACAACAACTCACTGAGACCTTTATTAGATGTAGTTATTGGAATGGCTAGTTTTCGCGGTCAAATTCCCAGTGCATATTAAAAATCTTAAGCTAGTTTCGCGTATCTACGGAAAATACGCGAAGAAAATTAGCCGGGAAGACTGTAAAGAAGTGGACGGTAACAAAAGACACTTTCCACTAATGCTATGCCCTTAAATTATTGCGAAATGCGAGAAAAGATCATATCGATTTGATTTTAATTGGCAAGTGATTGTGCATTTTTTTGCATTGTAAAATATTGAGCCCTGAACGTGGAGTAGATAGGAGAAGTACTCTGTATATAAAAAAAAATAATTTTCATTTCTTTAAGGGTAAAAAAATAATTAATCAACTCAAAAAGTTTGCATTTTTCGAAAAAAGTTTTTAGACAAAAGTATACTAAAATTGGTTAGTAGCCCCTCCGATTTCGTTAAAATTTTAGTATTTTATAAAGAAAGTTACCCTGAACAAGAATATCCCTTCAGGTACTTTTTTGCATTTAAAGAATCAAATAATTGTCATTTTTGGAGTCAAAGTGAGACTTGGTGTAAAAAAGTCTTTTTTATCAAATTTCGACATGGAAAATTCAATTTTCTGGCCAAATTTCGACATAATTAAACTTTGAAGGGCCTTTTCTTTTAAATTTTTTATTTAAATTACTTTAAAAAGCCCTTTTAAGACAAAATTTAACGTGGAAAAGTTATTTTTGGAATCAAAGTGAAACTTTATGTAAAAAAATGTTTTTTATCAAATTTCGACTTCGAAAACTCAATTTTCTGGCCAAATTTCGACATAATTAAACTTTGAAAAATCTTTTCTTTTAAATTTTTTATTCAAATTAGACTTTGAAAAGCCCTTTTAAGACAAAATTTAACGTGGAAAAGTCATTTTTGGAATAAAAGTGAAACTTTATGTAAAAAAATGTTTTTTATCAATTTTCGACATGGGAAACTCAATTTTCTGGCCAAATTTCGACATAATTAAGCTTTGAAAGGCCTTTTCTTTTAAATTTTTTATTTAAATTACTTTAAAAAGCCCTTTTAAGACAAAATTTAACGTGGAAAAGTCATTTTTGGAATAAAAGTGAAACTTTATGTAAAAAAATGTTTTTTATCAAATTTCGACATGGAAAACTCAATTTTCTGGCCAAATTTCGACATAATTAAACCTTGAAAAGCCTTTTCTTTTAAATTTTTTATTTAAATTAGACTTTGAAAAGCCCTTTTAAGACAAAATTTAACGTGGAAAAGTCATTTTTGGAATCAAAGTGAAACTTTATGTAAAAAAATGTTTTTTATCAAATTTCGACATGGAAAACTCAATTTTCTGGCCAAATTTCGACATAATTAAACTTTGAAAAGCCTTTTCTTTTAAATTTTTTATTCAAATTAGACTTTGAAAAGTCTTTTAAGACAAAATTTAACGTGGAAAAGTCATTTTTGGAATGAAAGTGAAACTTTATGTAAAAAAATGTTTTTTATCAATTTTCGACATGGAAAACTCAATTTTCTGGCCAAATTCCGACATAATTAAACTTTGAAAAGCCTTTTCTTTTAAATTTTTTATTTAAATTAGACTTTGAAAAGCCCTTTTAAGACAAAATTTAACGTGGAAAAGTCATTTTTGGAATCAAAGTGAAACTTTATGTGAAAAAATGTTTTTTATCAAATTTCGACATGGAAAACTCAATTTTCTGGCCAAATTTCGACATAATTAAACTTTGAAAAGCCTTTTCTTTTAAATTTTTTATTCAAATTAGACTTTGAAAAGTCTTTTAAGACAAAATTTAACGTGGAAAAGTCATTTTTGGAATGAAAGTGAAACTTTATGTAAAAAAATGTTTTTTATCAATTTTCGACATGGAAAACTCAATTTTCTGGCCAAATTCCGACATAATTAAACTTTGAAAAGCCTTTTCTTTTAAATTTTTTATTTAAATTAGACTTTGAAAAGCCCTTTTAAGACAAAATTTAACGTGGAAAAGTCATTTTTGGAATCAAAGTGAAACTTTATGTGAAAAAATGTTTTTTATCAAATTTCGACTTGGAAAACTCAATTTTCTGGCCAAATTTCGACATAATTAAACTTTGAAAAGCCTTTTCTTTTAAATCTTTTATTCAAATTAGACTTTGAAAAGCCCTTTTAAGACAAAATTTAACGTGGAAAAGTCATTTTTGGAATCAAAGTGAAACTTTATGTAAAAAAATGTTTTTTATCAAATTTCGACTTGGAAAACTCAATTTTCTGGCCAAATTTCGACATAATTAAACTTTGAAAAGCCTCTTCTTTTAAATCTTTTATTCAAATTAGACTTTGAAAAGTCTTTTAAGACAAAATTTAACGTGGAAAAGTCATTTTTGGAATCAAAGTGAAACTTTATGTGAAAAAATGTTTTTTATCAAATTTCGACTTGGAAAACTCAATTTTCTGGCCAAATTTCGATATAATTAAACTTTGAAATACCTTTTCTTTTAAATCTTTTATTCAAATTAGACTTTGAAAAGCCCTTTTAAGACAAAATTTAACGTGGAAAAGTCATTTTTGGAATGAAAGTGAAACTTTATGTAAAAAAATGTTTTTTATCAATTTTCGACATGGAAAACTCAATTTTCTGGCCAAATTCCGACATAATTAAACTTTGAAAAGCCTTTTCTTTTAAATTTTTTATTTAAATTAGACTTTGAAAAGCCCTTTTAAGACAAAATTTAACGTGGAAAAGTCATTTTTGGAATCAAAGTGAAACTTTATGTGAAAAAATGTTTTTTATCAAATTTCGACTTGGAAAACTCAATTTTCTGGCCAAATTTCGACATAATTAAACTTTGAAAAGCCTTTTCTTTTAAATCTTTTATTCAAATTAGACTTTGAAAAGCCCTTTTAAGACAAAATTTAACGTGGAAAAGTCATTTTTGGAATCAAAGTGAAACTTTATGTAAAAAAATGTTTTTTATCAAATTTCGACTTGGAAAACTCAATTTTCTGGCCAAATTTCGACATAATTAAACTTTGAAAAGCTTCTTCTTTTAAATCTTTTATTCAAATTAGACTTTGAAAAGTCTTTTAAGACAAAATTTAACGTGGAAAAGTCATTTTTGGAATCAAAGTGAAACTTTATGTGAAAAAATGTTTTTTATCAAATTTCGACTTGGAAAACTCAATTTTCTGGCCAAATTTCGATATAATTAAACTTTGGAAAGCCTTTTCTTTTAAATCTTTTATTCAAATTAGACTTTGAAAAGCCCTTTTAAGACAAAATTTAACGTGGAAAAGTCATTTTTGGAATGAAAGTGAAACTTTATGTAAAAAAATGTTTTTTATCAATTTTCGACATGGAAAACTCAATTTTCTGGCCAAATTCCGACATAATTAAACTTTGAAAAGCCTTTTCTTTTAAATTTTTTATTTAAATTAGACTTTGAAAAGCCCTTTTAAGACAAAATTTAACGTGGAAAAGTCATTTTTGGAATCAAAGTGAAACTTTATGTGAAAAAATGTTTTTTATCAAATTTCGACTTGGAAAACTCATTTTTCTGGCCAAATTTCGATATAATTAAACTTTGAAAAGCCTTTTCTTTTAAATCTTTTATTCAAATTAGACTTTGAAAAGCCCTTTTAAGACAAAATTTAACGTGGAAAAGTCATTTTTGGAATCAAAGTGAAACTTTATGTAAAAAAATGTTTTTTATCAAATTTCGACTTGGAAAACTCAATTTTCTGGCCAAATTTCGACATAATTAAACTTTGAAAAGCCTCTTCTTTTAAATCTTTTATTCAAATTAGACTTTGAAAAGCCCTTTTAAGACAAAATTTAACGTGGAAAAGTCATTTTTGGAGTCAAAATGAGACTTAATGTAAAAAAGTCTTTTTTATCAAAATTCGAGTTGGAACACTCATTGTTTTGGCCAAATTTAACTTGGGAAATTTATTTTTTAACTAATTAAACGTTATTTGTTAAAATAGACCTGGAAAAGGTCTTTCTGATCAAATTCAATAGAGGCAAGTTATTTTTAGAGAAATTGGACATTTTTGTCAAAATTGGTATAAATTTTTTCTTTCAACTAAATTTGATGAGGTGGTCGACAATAAATAAAATAGATATACAAACTTCACGTAGAATTATCGCTTATTTTATTTATTGTCGACCACTTCATCAAGATAAAACCATAGAAGAGTTTTCGATAACAGCAACCCCTGCTTGTGACTGGATTTCATTTTGTACAGAAGTATATAGGTTAGGTTTCATCGATTAATTTAAATATTACAATTATTTGATTCTTTAAACGCAAAAAAGTACCTGAAGGGATTATTTCCGCCCCCTATATATACATATTCTTGTTCAGGGTAACTTTCTTTATAACATACTAGAATTTTAACGAAATCGGAGGGGTGTAACCAAATCTAGATAATTACCTGAAAATTTTACGTAGATTTCAAAAATGTATTAATATAATTTAAAATAACGAAGTTAGAGTCAATCTTTGAAAATATTTTAGTTAAAAAGATCATATCCGAAAACCCAAACGTGGAAATTTTCATAATTTTATTATAAGTATTTTGCCATGTATACAGATAGATTTATCTCGTCGTGGGACACCCTGTATAGATAGAAATAGAATTAATAGTTCCGTTCCTCAGTTTCTCGGTAAACTAAATTTTTGTGAGATACATTTTTGAGCAGAAAAACAGCAATTAAATCTTAATTAGCTATTCAATTAAATAAATGACTAGATTTGTTATATTTAGAAAAGTAGTAAATTTACATTATTTTCCACCGAGTTTTGTGCATTATAAATAAACAATTCATTTCCTTCTAGTGTAAAAACAACTATTGAATTATATAAATAATGTAACTATATATAAAACATGACACTGGAAGCATCAATATTTATACTTTCCTTAAAAATCCTCGTGGTTATTCAAGGTACCGGGTTTCTGAAATTTTTATACCGCCGCGCTCCGTTTGGAATTCAAAGAATACGTGTCGTATTTACAAATCCAACAAAGTCGGTAAATATTATATTTTTCAAAAATTCATGAACACTCGCGAAATGAACGAATATTTAACGTTTTCTACGAGACGTGTCCGATCAGGGAATGGAAATAAAAACCTAGATCTGTGTAAAATAGTCTTTTAGTATGGAATTTAGGTATAAGTCGGTCAGAACACCTGGAAAATTGGATAAACGTGAACGGAATGAGCCAAAAGACACAGATAAATCACTTTAATGTATACACCTTTTTTACTAAGAGTTAACTTTGTAACAGGATTGGATGGACACCTCAAAAAAAGGCTTGAGAAACATTTTTTCAAGTCTAGGAAAAGAAAATGATCCGATAGAACTAAATCTGGCGAATAGGGTGCATGTGGTAGCAATTCAAACTTTAATTCATTAATTTTGGGCATCGCAATAACGAATGCGTGAACTGGTGTATTATGTTGATTAAACAGCAGTTTCTTCTTTATCAAATGCGTTAATTTTTGCTTAATTTCTTCGTTCAAACATTGTATAATACTCAACGTTGATAATTTTTTGTTTTGCAAGTCGTACGGTCTCGTCTAAACTACGCATTCGAATATTTTTCCATTGATAACAAAGAACTAATCGCATTCAGAGTAGAATCTAGTTCAGTATTTATATTGTTTGGGCTTAAGCTTTACTTACAAACTTGTGTATTTTTCAAGCAACTACCGCCATCTCTAGGTCATACCAGGTATTTCTCTTTAATGAAACCTATTAGAAGTTTGACTAATTTATTATTAACTAATAATTTATGTAAAACTACATTTTTTTAATAATCTATTTGCCCCAATTTCCTCAATATGCTTGAAAGATACAAATATCTACATTAAATTTCCAAACTACCCTCGTAGAACGGTTAACTTGATATACGGATATGTTCTAATTTAGAATTTTGTCAAATTTAAATCGAAATTCGAACCTTTTTCACGTATTTTCCCACTTATATCAATTTCACTACGATAATTTGATAAATCGCGCGGAAACAATTTCAAATCAACCCCTTTATTTCTATTTTTATTTGTATTCTAATAAAATCAGAAATCCCTTTTCTGTTATAATGAGATTCATTCAAATTGTAACGCTAGAAAGACAATATATAAATAGAGAAATGGAGAATTTATCCAAAACTGGTAATTGTATGCAATTTTCCTTCTGGAAATTTCGAATACAAAGTAAGGGTGTGACAATATTATTCATTATTCCTCGTTATTCGGCTGCAAGTATGGAAAATCTAAAAGAAAACTAACGTCGTAAAATAATTTGGTAGAAGCTATGCACGGAAAACTCGGTCGGTTTACGAAAATTGGACGGAAAATCGGCACCCAAATATTCTGAAAAGAAAATTGAAACGAAACGTAAAAATATTTAATAAAAGTATTGGCTTATCCGTAAAAAAAATTTCTCAATTCAGCTTGTAATGAATTAGAAGTCAAAAAAGTTTTTTTTTGTATTTGAAGACCGTTAAGATCCTGGACAATCTGTATACTATTAGTGAATAAGATGTTTTGGCAGGCTCAATGGTATGAAAATGTATCTGTATCAATTTAGTAGTTGAAAACATGTTTACTTACATGTTTACATCTTTAATGTTTACATATTTACCTCTTTAGTCGATTATTTCAGTTTCCACAATTTCCGTTCAGTTTGGTTTACTATCAATTATTTCCGCATCAATATGGAAATCTACCTATTTCCACTAATTTCACTTCGAATGTACATACACTGTTGAACATATATCAACTCGAATTTCAAAGTTTACAACTCCCGGCGCTATACCAGAGATAACTACGTAAACCATTATTTGAGTACTTTTAGACAGAGCTGGACTCAACTAATTACAAAAACGTCTCCAATATTATATAAAAACGCAAAAGGAATATCTAAATTGACTTAAATATATGAAAAAATAAATTTTGAAATTCAAAAATCAAAAAAAAATTATTCGGTTTATGATAGCTAGGAACGTTTCAGCACAGGATTCTCATATACAATCAAAATAACCGGCGCTATACCAGGGATAACTACGTAAATCATTATTTGAGTACTTTTAGACAGATCTGGACTCGACTAATTATAAAACATGTAAATTAAAATACAACATGGATTGTTATTACGAAATACGTCTTCAGTATTATATGAAAACTCAAAAGGAATATATAAATTGAATTAAATATATGAAAAAATAAATTTTGAAAGTCGAAAATCAAAAAAAAATGATTCGGTTTATGATAGCTAGGAACGTTTCAGCACAGGATTCTCATATACAACAAGAACAACCGGCGCTATACCAGGGATAACTACGTAAATCATTATTTGAGTACTTTTAGACAGATCTGGACTCGACTAATTATAAAACATGTAAATTAAAATACAACATGGATTGTTATTACGAAATACGTCTTCAGTATTATATGAAAACTCAAAAGGAATATATAAATTGAATTAAATATATGAAAAAATAAATTTTGAAAGTCGAAAATCAAAAAAAAAATGATTCGGTTCATGATAGCTAGGAACGTTTCAGCACAGGATTCTCATATACAATCAAAATAACCGGCGCTATACCAGAGATAACTGTGTAAACCATTATTTCAGTACTTTTAGACAGAGCTGGACTCAACTAATTACAAAAACGTCTCCAATATTATATAAAAACTCAAAAGAAATATATAAATTGACTTAAATATATGAAAAAATAAATTTTGAAATTCAAAAATCAAAAAAAAATGATTCGGTTTATGATAGCTAGGAACGTTTCAGCACAGGATTCTCATATACAATCAAAATAACCGGCGCTATACCAGGGATAACTACGTAAATCATTATTTGAGTACTTTTAGACAGATCTGGACTCGACTAATTATAAAACATGTAAATTAAAATACAACATGGATTGTTATTACGAAATACGTCTTCAGTATTATATGAAAACTCAAAAGGAATATATAAATTGAATTAAATATATGAAAAAATAAATTTTGAAAGTCGAAAATCAAAAAAAAAATGATTCGGTTCATGATAGCTAGGAACGTTTCAGCACAGGATTCTCATATACAATCAAAATAACCGGCGCTATACCAGAGATAACTGTGTAAACCATTATTTCAGTACTTTTAGACAGAGCTGGACTCAACTAATTACAAAAACGTCTCCAATATTATATAAAAACTCAAAAGAAATATATAAATTGACTTAAATATATGAAAAAATAAATTTTGAAATTCAAAAATCAAAAAAAAATGATTCGGTTTATGATAGCTAGGAACGTTTCAGCACAGGATTCTCATGTACAACAAGAACAACCGGCTCTATACCAGGGATAACTACGTAAACCATTATTAGAGTACTTTTAGACAGATCTGTACTCGACTAATTATATAACATGTAAATTAAAACACAACATGGATTGTTATTACGAAAAACGACTTCAGTATTATATAAAAACTCAAAAGGAATATCTAAATTGACTTAAATATATGAAAAAATAAATTTTGAAAGTCGAAAATCAAAAAAAATGATTCGGTTCATGATAGCTAGGAACGTTTCAGCACAGGATTCTCATATACAACCAAAATAACCGGCGCTATACCAGGGATAACTACGTAAACCATTATTTGAGTACTTTTAGACAGAGCTGGACTCAACTAATTACAAAATATGTAAATTTAAATACAATATGGATTGTTATTACCAAAAACGACTCCAGTATTATATAAAAACTCAAAAGGAATATATAAATTGAATTAAATATATGAAAAAATAAATTTTGAAAGTCGAAAATCAAAAAAAATGATTCGGTTCATGATAGCTAGGAACGTTTCAGCACAGGATTCTCATATACAACCAAAATAACCGGCGCTATACCAGGGATAACTACGTAAACCATTATTTGAGTACTTTTAGACAGAGCTGGACTCAACTAATTACAAAATATGTAAATTTAAATACAATATGGATTGTTATTGCCAAAAACGACTCCAGTATTATATAAAAACTCAAAAGGAATATATAAATTGAATTAAATATATGAAAAAATAAATTTTGAAATTCAAAAATCAAAAAAAAATGATTCGGTTTATGATAGCTAGGAACGTTTCAGCACAGGATTCTCATATACAACAAGAACAACCGGCGCTATACCAGGGATAACTACGTAAACCATTATTTGAGTACTTTTAGACAGAGCTGGACTCAACTAATTACAAAATATGTAAATTTAAATACAATATGGATTGTTATTACCAAAAACGACTCCAGTATTATATAAAAACTCAAAAGGAATATATAAATTGAATTAAATATATGAAAAAATAAATTTTGAAAGTCGAAAATCAAAAAAAATGATTCGGTTCATGATAGCTAGGAACGTTTCAGCACAGGATTCTCATATACAACCAAAATAACCGGCGCTATACCAGAGATAACTGTGTAAACCATTATTTGAGTACTTTTAGACAGAGCTGGACTCAACTAATTACAAAAACGTCTCCAATATTATATAAAAACTCAAAAGAAATATATAAATTGACTTAAATATATGAAAAAATGAATTTTGAAAGTCAAAAATAAAAAAAAATGATTCGGTTTATGATAGCTAGGAACGTTTCAGCACAGGATTCTCATATACAACAAAAAGAACCCAAATACGATGAGTAACATCAACAGGGGAATGTAATAAATCGCGTTCACTCGTTAGTGAGGGTATTTAAAAAAACTGAGAAATATTTGGGGTTGTTCAGTAAAAAATTTTCGTATTCAAGGGAGTACACGAATAGGTTTTGGAAGTTGATACATCGAATGAATTTGTTTTTATATCTGACTCTCATAGAGGGCGTTAGTTACACGTTTCGTACCAAGTAATATTGAACATAACTTGAACAACATTGTGTACAGTTTTCGGAATATTTTGAGTTGAAAATTATCAAGTAATAATCGATGTTGGTATAAAGTATTGATAAAATTATTAATTATTATTATCTATTAGTAAGAATTATGTGAATTGAAAAGTTTTTGTATCTTAAATGAGACCCTATCGATAAAACGAAGGCATTTAAAAGAATTGCGACTGAAGGCTTTCGTTTGTTGTCAGGTTTCTCGAAAATTCGGTCTAATCAGTATAGGATCTTGTTTTTCAACGTAAATACAAGTAATAATTCACAATTTCCTTGGACGTATCAACTTCCGAAACATATTAATGTACGCTCTTTATTTTGAAAAGAAAATTTAGAAGTTAAATCCGTCTCTGCAAATAATTTAGACTCTAGTAGAATGCTCCTCCGCAACGCTTTCGCAAGCACGAGCATCCAGCACAGACACATAGACACACACACTGTAACTTTGTCATATATGTGTATGTTAAATGGATTATGCAACAGCGACTTTATGCCGAGTTGTTAGTACAGTCGTATGAAAATTATCGCCATAAACCATTTCTGAGTTGAATTATGAATTATAAAACACATCTATTAGTGAAACAAAGCCTCCCTCGCGATACTACCGTTATAAAAACACCCCTATCTTTAAAATCCAATGGTCCAAAATCGAAACTGATCTGTTTTTGATCTGGAAACGCCGCATGCCGAGAATAACAAATCACCTACTCAACTCCAGTCAGGAATACCTCGAATTAAAACAATCTAACATCATTACATCGTATTGGGTTACGCGAAGGACTAAATGCTGTAGATTTTTAATAATTGCTGTGATGGATGGGGTTTTAAAAATTTTAAAAAGCCGTCACGCGTTCTTTCATTAAAAGATCATTTCGGGCCCGTATAGTCGGGTCAAATTAGGTACGTAAATTCTCTTCAAACTGAAAATCGGTGAAATTGTTTAAAATATAATTGAAAATAAAATTTGAATGTTCTACATCATTTCAGTGTTTGGAAAACATTTTATTCAAGGTCAAAGGTCGAAAAAATGAGTTTTTCGCGGTTATCAGCAAAACGGTGAGTTTTATCATAAAAATACCTCAGAAAAAAATTGTAGATCATAAAATTATTTATAAAAAACGTATGAATACTTTTTTTCCTACGAGCTACCTTTTTTGATATATAACGATTCAAAAAGTTGTTAAATTTATCTTTCAGATTTATTGTATTTAATGGCTCATTATATCTCAGAAACGGTGGCTTGTAGGAAAAAAAGTATTGATACATTTTTTGTAGATAATTTTATGATCTACAATTTTCATCCGAAGTATTTTTCTGATAAAACTCATCGTTTTGCCGATAATCACTAAAAACTCATTTATTTGACATTTGACATTGAATAAAAATTTTATTTGCCACTATAATCCAGTCAATTTAGACATTCGAAGTTACTTAAATTCTTATCAAGCTGAAAATCGGTAAAATTGTTTAAAATACAATTGAACACAGAATTTGAATGTTTCCCAACATTTCCTTGTATGAAAAAAATTTTATTCAAGGTCAAAGGTCGAAAAAATGAGTTTTTTACAATTTTCAGCAAAACGGTAAGTTCTATCATGAAAATACCTTAGACAAAAATTGTTGATCATAAAATTATCTACAAAAAACGTATTAATACGTTTTTTCCTACGAGCTACCGTTTTTGAGATATAACGATTCAAAAAGTTGTAAAATTTATCTTTCAGATTTATTGTCGTATTTAATGGTTTTTACAACTTTTTGATTCATTATATCTCAGAAACAGTGGCTCGTAAGAAAAAAAGTATTCATACGTTTTTTGTAGATAATTTTATGGTCTATAATTTTTATTCAGAGTATTTTTATGATAAAACTCACCGTTTTGCCGATAATCACTAAAAACTCATTTTTTTGACATTTGACATTGAATAAAAATTTTATTTGCCACTATAATTCAGTCAATTTAGACATTCGAAGTTACTTAAATTACCATCAAGCTGAAAATCAGTGAAATTATTCAAAATACATTTGAACATAGAAAGTTTCCCATCATTTCCGTGTATATAAAAAATTTTATTCAAGGTCTAAGGTCATAGAAATAAGTTTTTTGCAATTTTCAGCAAAATGGTAGGTCCTATCATGAAAATACCTCAAACAAAAGTTGTAGATCATAAAATTATCTACAAAAAACGTATCAATAGTTTTTTTCGTACTAGCCACCGTTTCTGAGATATAACGATTCAAAAAGTTATTTGTCGTATTTAATGGCTATAATGATTGCATCTTCGTGAATTGATAATTTATTTGATGAAATTGTGACAGTTTCAACAGAAATTTCTTACAAATACTCACAACAAGTCTCGGTTCATTCCAATGTTGTAAGAAAAGTTTACTTCTGAAACGACAACTTTTACAACTTTTGAATCATTGTATCTAAGAAACGGTGACTTGTAGAAAAAAAGTATCCAAACGTTTTTTGTAGATAATTTTATGTTCTACATTTTTTGTCTGAGGTATTTTTATGATAAAACTCACAGTTTTGATGAAAATTGCAAAAACTCATTTTTTGACATTTGACCTTGAATAAAATTTTTTCCATACACGGAAATGTTGGGAAACATTCAAATTCAATGTTGTTCAATTGCATTTTAAACAATTTTACCGATTTTCAGCTTGATGTAACTTCGAATGTTTAAATTGACCGGATTAGTAACCGTGGACAGTCGTTAAATATTTTCCCCATCCTATTTTTTTAAAAAAAAAAAAAGAAGAAAACATACGATGACGGCACCAGTACTAAACCGGCAATTTTTCTCTCTAGGCTGTAATTACGATTAAAATAATGGATGTCGCAGCTTTTTTCGGCTCAAAAACATGCCCGGTTTAATAAGAAAACTTCTACCAGGTGCATTCTAAAGTTAACAAAATAACTAGAAATTATGACCAAGATATCGTGATTTATTGTCAATGTTTATGTCAAATATATTCAGAACAATCAACAATTTAATGACTATATTCATATATACTCATTACGAGCCTTCAAAATCAGTTTAGTTTGTTACCAATCATATTTTTACAAGTTTTTACATTAAGGATTTTTACTCAAGAAAAAAAATATCTGCGCGGATAATTATTTCTAAATCTCATTGTCACGAGATTCTTGATGTAAAAAATTCGGGAGTGGGTAGATAAAATAAAAAAAATTTTCTAATACGATCCCTCGTTTTTGAGTTATAGGCTTTATTTATATTTTCTAAATTATACATTCGAACATTATGAAATTTCAATGGATGTTTAAGTATGTCTTTGTAGTGAGTTTGACGGAATACATTATTCTAAACTACTATCTTAAAGCCAGGGGCGGCTTATGCACAATGGTTAACAATCCGTTACTTCTAAAGGGACAACCTGTACAATCTAAAAATATCAAAAATGAATATTTCGATAGATTTTCTAGCAAAAAGGTCTGTTTGTTCAATTCGATAAGATTTATGGTTTAGGAGATATTTAGTGTTTTGGATCGTTGTACATGTCAAGAAGAAAATTATCATAAATTGTAATTATTTATTAAAAATACTTACAGGTGGTATTGAAACTCAATCTTGGACAACTAAAGAATAAATAAATAAACATTTGTACTACGTACTATCATATTGCTAGCATGAAACTTGAATTATTTTTCAAATAGTAGGCTACTACAACGTGACTTAATTTATTAATGTCAATTAGCTGTCAATCTTTTAAAAACCTGTCATCAATACTTATCACATCGTACTTAAGGTTTTAATCCAGTAGAATTTACTTTTAGTAAATATGCCAACACGCTTTTGATGTATGGTTTAACTTCTGGGGTAACTCCAGTTGTCACAAGCCATAAGGTTATGTACTGAACGCTCCCCGGGCAGAATTACACCCTGTAGACTGTAGAACTTTCATTAGGGTTGATTGTGGCTCTCGGGAAACTGGTTTGTCTACATAAAAGCAATCAGGAATACCTTATTTACCCCCTTTTACATCCAAAAAATACATGTCATGGAAGTCGAGGATCCTCATGGTACAATTCCAACAAAATATCCGGAAGTGCAAGGTGCTCAAGTTGTAGATTAATAAATTTTTCTACATTTCAATTTAATTAACACGATATTTGACAGTACGCAGTTCAATTAAAAATGTTTGATTGCGTTTTAACACCTAGTTTTAACATTTTCAATATTATGATAATTTTTTTCAGAATGTCTCTTTATGGGGAACATATCTCCTGAATTATAAATTTGATAAATCGATTAGAACAGCATGTCCAATGCTTTATTAATAATAATTCATGTTATTTTCATATTTTTATCTTCACCCCTGTACAAATATATTTTTAAAATCCGTAATTGTTCGTGTGAAAGCCTTCAAGATGCAATTTTTCCAGCTGACACCCGATCGGCCCCTCTTATTTAAAAAAATTGTGTAATATCCTGAATGCCTTTAGGCTGACGATTCGTTCTTTCGGTTTTCGTCTGTCTGATTGGTGGTTGCGTGCTTCTTCGATTTAATTTGAATCGCCCACGAGAAAATAACCACTCACACATATATGTACGTACAATACGAGTTTACACAAAACATAAAAAAGAAGATTTTCTGAATGGTAATGTGTCATTAAATGACAATGACACGTAACTGAACATGTACAATAGATGTTAATTTAACTTTGATATTAATTTAATTGAAAAAAATATAAATATATATATACAGCGATATGCAGAAAAATGATTAAGGATTTAAATAATTAAATTATCAAGTTTCGAGAATTGCTACTTAAATTTTGTAATATGGCAACACTGATACGATTATGTCAAATCTGACATTGACATTATGAAGTTTGACATTTATAATAGTGAATGTGCGTTTGAGGCAAACTTGAAAATTAGTTCTAATCGCATACATTTGATATTATTTCAACATTGGTTGTGAAAATGTTTGGATACCGCATAATTTGACAATCGCTTGAAAAGAAAGCTGGTATCGATTGGTGCGAAGAAATACTTGATAAATTCAATCGTGGTGTTTCAAAAAATGTCATGACAGACAGCACGAAGCACTTCGAAGCAAAAGGTCCCCTTTTTTTTTCGAAATAACTGCACATGTCTTTATAATTTCAGTAGATAGATCAATTCTGATTAGTACATCAGCATTTAGTCGCCAGAAGTATTAAAAAACATCAGGAAAAGACCTTTTTTGGCATCCAATTATTTTTTCTTATTATCTTAGTAGCTATGTTCGATAATTTCAAATGCCGAAATTCTTTTCCAAAATTGCATTTCTCGTAGTAATTAACGACGTTTCGGGGATCACCGATGAACGCCGTAAAAACGGAATTTTCTCGGGTTTCTTCATGACATAGTGAAAAATAAAAGTTGTTTACCTGAAAATCGAGAGGAGGAAACAGAGCCCCGGATGCCGTTACCAATCATGAATATTTCAAAATCCGTTTTGTATTGATCTGAAATCTGTTTCACATCTTCCCAAGTTTCGTATATCAAATCAAGGGAATGAACCGAGAAATTTCCAAACTTTTTGAGTAACAAATTCATGTTGAATAACGTTTAAAAGATAATACAATTAATTACAATGAAGCTTTGATCCTTCTAGTTAAATCGTATATTACAAGACTTATCTCGCTATATCCATCATATAATTAAAGCCGTGCCAAGAGCACACACGTTCGTATATATATACATACACACATCAATTCATATACAACATCCAAACGTGATCTTAACCACCCCTCATACGGGATCCTAACCACTGCTGGACTAACGCTAATGAAGCTGTAAGGGCATTATCATCGAAAGGCCAGTGATGTTAGACCAAGCAACAGGAGATTTGTTACGACATAAATCAATAATACAAACTATAATTCATTTATAGGTAAAGTAAGATAAATCTCAATATCTTTCGAAGTTTTGTTAAGCTACCGCAAAAACTGTTTGTTTTGAATCCTTTTTATATTCGTGTTTTCTGAGAAAGCTAACCTAGTATTTATTTATTTAACTAGATTTTTGGGGATATTAGTGTTAAACGATTGTCACTACTGAAGGTCTGAGATATGTCAACGCTGATGTGAATATGTCAAATCTGTCATTGTCATCATAAAGTTTGACATTTTTGACGTGTTGTCATTCGAGTGCTATTTGAGTTGTTTACAGATACTTAACAGTGGCTCGTAAGGAAAAAAGTTTTATATACGTTTTTTGTAGATAATTTTATGATCTACAATTTTCATTCAGAGTATTTTTACGATAAAACTAAGCGTTTTGCTGATAATCTCGAAAAACTCATTTTTTTTTTTGACCTTTGATATTGAATAAAAATTTTATTTGCCACTATTCGAAGTTACTTAAATTCTTATCAAGCTGAAAATCAGTAAAATTATTTAAAATACAATTGAACATAGAAAGTTTCCCATCATTTCCGTGTATAGAAAAATTTTTATTCAAGGTCAAAGGTCGAAAAAATGAGTTTTTTGCAATTTTCAGCAAAACGGTAAGTTCTATCATGAAAATACCTTAGACGAAAATTGTAGATCATAAAATTATCTATAAAACACGTATGAATACTTTTTTTCCTACGAGCTACCGTTTTTGAGATATAACGATTCAAAAAGTTGTAAAAGTTAAAATGTTTCAGATTTAATGTCGTATTTAATGGCTATAATGATTGCATCTTCGAGAATTGATAATTTATTTGATGAAATTATGACAGTTCTATCCAGTCAACAGAAATTCCTTACAAATACTCACAAGTCTCGGTTCATTTCAATGTCGTAAGAAAAGTTTACTTCTGAAACGACAACTTTTACAACATTTAAATCATTGTATCTCAGAAACAGTGGCTCGTAAGAAAAAAGTGTTTATATGTTTTTTGTAGATAATTTCATGTTCTACATTTTTTGTCTGAAGTATTTTTATCATAAAACTCACAGTTTTGATGATAATCGCGAAAAACTCATTTTTTTGACCTTTGACATTGAATAAAAATTTTATTTGCCACTATTCGAAGTTACTTAAATTCTTATCAAGCTGAAAATCAGTAAAATTATTTAAAATACAATTGAACATAGAAAGTTTCCCATCATTTCCGTGTATAGAAAAATTTTTATTCAAGGTCAAAGGTCGAAAAAATGAGTTTTTTGCAATTTTCAGCAAAACGGTAAGTTCTATCATGAAAATACCTTAAACAAAAATTGTAGATCATAAAATTATCTATAAAAAACGTATGAATACTTTTTTTCCTACGAGCTACCGTTTTTGAGATATAACGATTCAAAAAGTTGTAAAAGTTAAAATGTTTCAGATTTAATGTCGTATTTAATGGCTATAATGATTGCATCTTCGAGAATTGATAATTTATTTGATGAAATTATGACAGTTCTATCCAGTCAACAGAAATTCCTTACAAATACTCACAAGTCTCGGTTCATTTCAATGTCGTAAGAAAAGTTTACTTCTGAAACGACAACTTTTACAACATTTAAATCATTGTATCTCAGAAACAGTGGCTCGTAAGAAAAAAGTGTTTATATGTTTTTTGTAGATAATTTCATGTTCTACATTTTTTGTCTGAAGTATTTTTATCATAAAACTCACAGTTTTGATGATAATCGCGAAAAACTCATTTTTTTGACCTTTGACATTGAATAAAAATTTTATTTGCCACTATTCGAAGTTACTTAAATTCTTATCAAGCTGAAAATCAGTAAAATTATTTAAAATACAATTGAACATAGAAAGTTTCCCATCATTTCCGTGTATAGAAAAATTTTTATTCAAGGTCAAAGGTCGAAAAAATGAGTTTTTTGCAATTTTCAGCAAAACGGTAAGTTCTATCATGAAAATACCTTAAACAAAAATTGTAGATCATAAAATTATTTATAAAAAACGTATGAATACTTTTTTTCCTACGAGCTACCGTTTTTGAGATATAACGATTCAAAAAGTTGTAAAAGTTAAAATGTTTCAGATTTAATGTCGTATTTAATGGCTATAATGATTGCATCTTCGAGAATTGATAATTTATTTGATGAAATTATGACAGTTTCAACCAGTGAACAGAAATTTCTTACAAATACTCACAAGTCTCGGTTCATTTCAATGTCGTAAGAAAAGTTAACTTCTGAAACGACAACTTTTGAATCATTGTATCTCAAAAACAAAGGCTTATAGGAAGAAAAGTATTAATACTTTTTTTGTAGATAATTTTATGTTCTACATTTTTTGTCTGAAGTATTTTTATGATAAAACTCACCGTTTTGATGAAAATTGCAAAAAATTCATTTTTTGACATTTGACCTTGAATAAAATTTACAAACTTTTACAACTTTTGAATCATTGTATCTCAGAAACGGTGGCTCGTAAGAAAAAAGTGTTGATATGTTTTTTGTAGATAATTTTATGTTCTACATTTTTTGTCTGAAGTATTTTTATCATAAAACTCACAGTTTTGATGAAAATTGCTATATTTGTGTTTTCTGAGAAATCTAACCTAGTATTTATTTATTTAACTAGATTTTTGGGGACATTAGTGTTAAACGATTGTCACTACTCAAGGTCTGAGATATGTCATCGCTGATGTGAATATGTCAAATCTGTCATTGTCATCATGAAGTTTGACATTTTTGACGTGTTGTCATTCGAGTGCTATTTGAGTTGTTTACAGATACTTAATTTTCCGAATTCTGAGATTCCAAAATCTCAAAACTATAAAATATATGATCGCAGTAGACAAATAGACAATGTTGGTGGTGGATAACCAAAAAATGATCCAGTTTTCCTGGTCTATTATCAAACGGCAGTAATAAAGCGAGGGGAGGCTGATAGTTTGTACATTGGACCAAGGGTGGTTATTGTTTCCACGATTTCGATGACGTATTACTAAATTTGGCACATTCATCGCTAAGGAAACCGATTCCTATGATCTTTGAACTGGTTAATTCACTAACGCGAATATATAATAATGGTTGAAATATAGATATTTGGAGTAGTTCATTAATAAGCATTGTTAGAGCGGCGCTCCCAATATACATATAATTGAGGTTAGAAAAACCAATTTGAATCAGTCTGAATGGAATAGATTTTTTATTAAGCGTATAATCAGAACTTATGACAGTGTAGAAGATTTTTTTGGAAGTCCTCGTTTCCTATTTCTCATTTCTTTAGTTTACTGAATCATTTTTGACGATCTATTCTCCATTTTACCATTTGAATTCTTCTTTTTCAACTGTTTTATCTAGATGTTCTATATTTAAGTCTTTTCGTCTCCGAAGATGGTCCTAAAAGTACCTGGCCTGACCTGGAGGTAGAGGTAGTTGCTGTATTAGAAAGTTCACAATCTATACGTCATATTTTTCAAATTTGAAATATTTTTTCTATAGATAGTGAACGTTTTCAATCTAAAAAATTAGATTCTACGCTGGGTGAAACTGTTTTTCTGTTATTAACAGTAAAATATTGGGTAGTACCGTTTAGACGAGACCGTACGACCTGAGAAGACCAGCAGCGCAGTGGTCGACCAAACGATCCAAGAAATTTTGAAGAAAATCCTCAAAGCGGTACTGGATGATCGTGGACTGAAAGTGCTAGCAGCAGACAAAGCAGGTATTCCAACCAATTAACTAAAAATTAAGACATGGGAAAGACATGCGCAAGAAGGGTGCCGCGTTTGTTCACTATGGAACAAAAACCGTAATTAAATTGAATTTTTGCGTCGTCTGGGAACCATGGATGAAACGTGGGTCCATAACTCCACTCTCGAAACAAAACAACACTCAAATCAATGGACTGAAAGGGGAGAACCGTTTCCAAGGAAAGCAAACACCGTTCGATCTCCAGGCAAGGTCATGGTGATGGTTTTTTGGGCTGCGCGTGGGATAACTTCCATTGAATATCTTCAAAAAGAAAAAACTATCAACGGCGAGTATTTTGTGAACTTATTACAACGATTAAGCGAAAAAATAAAGCTGAGAACAAAGTGTTGTTGTTGTATTCGACAGATTCAAACTCTACACCTAATTCTTCTATTTTCGAAATGCTTCTTCGTGGATCAGAGCTTTTTGATGAAATTAGCAAGCTCAGATCTAAAATACGCTTCCTTTTTTGCTAAGAATGTCTGCTTCCTGATCGCTTGGTAGACCCTGGAGGCTTTGGTGTGTGTTCATACTCCTACACTATCTTAGTCGTTCACTAAAAAGTCTTTAAGGCATTCTAGCCGCATTTCGCTTGATCGAAAACATTAATTGAATAATTTCAATAAAAAATCTCGTTCATATTGCAGTTAAAATGTATATATCTCAATAGATATTTCTTATTTGAACATTGGCGTGCACACTTGAAGGTTTTTTTTATTCAAGAAAGTGGACAGGGATAATTAAAAACGAAATAATCTATAACAAACTTGTGAAGAACGGCCTTTTCTACGACGTTAATTTCGATTTATAATACTCATAATTACATAACCCGAATCATAATTTATGTTTACGAGCTTTTTCTAATTAAACCATCTGAAAACGGATTTACTGAAGGTAATAAACTTTATCGGTTTTTAAATGCGAATCCACTAATATAACTCGCATTCAGACAACAAAGAAAAACAACAAAAAGAAATAAATTTTAGTAAACGAAAATAAAATTTTACATTTGTTGCATATCTTTTGTTGTACGAACTTATCTAATTTTGTTTGCAGAATTTGGTCTATAAAAATTTACCTCGGAGGTTTTGTCGATAGAAAACCTCGCACCCAAAGAGGAGGTGCTCGGTTGTTTCGTTGCAGAGCTATCGAGAACTCTTTAATTCATCTTTGTTCGCTGAAAGAGCCTTCATGACTTTTCGGGAAACCTCTAGAAGGTTGTGGTTCTACGGAAGGAATTCACTTTGTTGAGTTTGAGGATTCAATGTAGCCACATACTGTTGCACAGTTATAAACCTCACATACTTAAGAATGAATTTCTACCGGAGGGACACAAAAAAACTATTCACAAAGCGTAATTTGGATTTAGATTAAGAATAAAAGGAAAGTTCCATCTTGTACGACTACCAAGAACGTTGTAGACAACTCGCTGGTGCGAAAGCTGAAAGGAATCATCAATGGGAGGAATCTGTATAAAATTTTTGTACTACAGAATAAGTGGAGGTTAGGTAATTTAACTTTTTGACTTCGCCTCGTAAATACTTGTTCGTTTCTCATCGGCGTTGCGTTCTAGAATCTGTGTAATAAGTAGATCTTATCTATAGTAACAATTCAATCTATCTGTGTAGTCAATAATTTTAACAAACCCACTTTTCCCATCACATCACCTCAACAGTTACTTTTAATTACTAGAGAAAAGAAAAAAATAGATTTTTATCTGTTCTATTCACGGCACCGCAACGGAATAATTATCGTTCACATAAACGCCCCTTAACTGAGTCACTGAAAACTTGGAATGGAAATTAAAAGGTCGGAATTAATTACAAAAATGAATTATGGTGTGTTTCAAATAATTTTAGTGGTTGCATATACATATATCTGAAAGTAATGCCGCGAAAATGAAGCGTTGGATTAAATATTTAGAAAACTGTGATTACATCAAAAAAAAAATAATGAATTGAACATGAAAATTTGTTTTTAGGACTTTCCTCAATGACATAATCTGTCCATAAAAGCAGTGGTGCCCTTTTAGATGAAGAAATGAAGCATTGAACTAAATATTGCAAAATATTTTTTTCATTTTCAATTTCCTTCATGATTTTCGTATATCCCATAGAAAAAATTAGTATAAAACTGTAAGGCAATAAACATAAATTCTTTTGTATATTTCAGTGGGCGGTTGAAAACTAGTTTCAAATAACAAATTTTCCATCCGCGTTTGTAAATCAAACAGAAACGACTTTACAACAAGAAAAAGAAAAAAAAATGTGACTATAAACTTTCTACATGATAATCAACGCAGCGTCGTTATCGATTTTAAATATAATAAATTGAAGAACCACTATAATAAATCAAACGTTTTGCTTTCGTGTTTTAATGAATTTTTTGTTTAATGTTTTCGATTTTATGAAAACTTCATAGCCTTCATCGATTCATTTCTTAAATATAAATGCTGTGTCAGATCCTGGAATGTTTCTTGAGGTAATAGGATGTGAATTGAAGGCTGGTTGTAACTGGTTCCAAGCAAGTTCAATGGTTCACATGAACACGAGTCATACCAATTCTGTATGGCCGTATCATTATCACATTTCTCAATTTTTTTTACCAGTGATAGGTGGGAAAATCCGTTTTGGACATTTAAAATTCAAGACGACTGATAATAACCGTACAGAAGTTACAGAATTTTGCAGATCGTCGAAAGTTTCCACGAGGAATTACACATGACAAAAGTTTGTGCGAAGCTGGTGCCAAAAAATCTGACTCCTGACCAAAAGATGTTGCGTCAACGGGTCTGCTCAGACTTCCTTGAAAGGTTAGAAAAAGATTTGCTCTGAAAGGGACTCGATTTGAATCGATGGAAGAGCTCCTGAAGGCCATCACCAAAGAAGACTTCCAGCACTTGCAGCAGAATGTTTTCTATGTTTTTCTATAATATTCTCCTGAAGGATGCCAAGCAAGTTCAATGGTTCACATGGACACGAGTCATATCAATTCTGTATGGCCGTATCATTATCACATTTCTCAATTTTTTTTACCAGTGATAGGTGGGAAAATCCGTTTTGGACATTTAAAATTCAAGACGACTGATAATAACCGTACAGAAGTTACAGAATTTTGCAGATCGTCGAAAGTTTCCACGAGGAATTACACATGACAAAAGTTTGTGCGAAGCTGGTGCCAAAAAATCTGACTCCTGACCAAAAGATGTTGCGTCAACGGGTCTGCTCAGACTTCCTTGAAAGGTTAGAAAAAGATTTGCTCTGAAAGGGACTCGATTTGAATCGATGGAAGAGCTCCTGAAGGCCATCACCAAAGAAGACTTCCAGCACTTGCAGCAGAATGTTTTCTATGTTTTTCTATAATATTCTCCTGAAGGATGCCAAGCAAGTTCAATGGTTCACATGGACACGAGTCATATCAATTCTGTATGGCCGTATCATTATCACATTTCTCAATTTTTTTTACCAGTGATAGGTGGGAAAATCCGTTTTGGACATTTAAAATTCAAGACGACTGATAATAACCGTACAGAAGTTACAGAATTTTGCAGATCGTCGAAAGTTTCCACGAGGAATTACACATGACCAAAGTTTGTGCGAAGCTGGTGCCAAAAAATCTGACTTCTGACCAAAAGCTGTTGCGTCAACGGGTCTGCTCAGACTTCCTTGAAAGGTTAGAAAAAGATTTGCTCTGAAAGGGACTCGATTTGAATCGATGGAAGAGCTCCTGAAGGCCATCACCAAAGAAGACTTCCAGCACTTGCAGCAGAATGTTTTCTATGTTTTTCTATAATATTCTCCTGAAGGATGCCAAGCAAGTTCAATGGTTCACATGGACACGAGTCATATCAATTCTGTATGGCCGTATCATTATCACATTTCTCAATTTTTTTTACCAGTGATAGGTGGGAAAATCCGTTTTGGACATTTAAAATTCAAGACGACTGATAATAACCGTACAGAAGTTACAGAATTTTGCAGATCGTCGAAAGTTTCCACGAGGAATTACACATGACAAAAGTTTGTGCGAAGCTGGTGCCAAAAAATCTGACTCCTGACCAAAAGATGTTGCGTCAACGGGTCTGCTCAGACTTCCTTGAAAGGTTAGAAAAAGATTTGCTCTGAAAGGGACTCGATTTGAATCGATGGAAGAGCTCCTGAAGGCCATCACCAAAGAAGACTTCCAGCACTTGCAGCAGAATGTTTTCTATGTTTTTCTATAATATTCTCCTGAAGGATGCCAAGCAAGTTCAATGGTTCACATGGACACGAGTCATATCAATTCTGTATGGCCGTATCATTATCACATTTCTCAATTTTTTTTACCAGTGATAGGTGGGAAAATCCGTTTTGGACATTTAAAATTCAAGACGACTGATAATAACCGTACAGAAGTTACAGAATTTTGCAGATCGTCGAAAGTTTCCACGAGGAATTACACATGACAAAAGTTTGTGCGAAGCTGGTGCCAAAAAATCTGACTCCTGACCAAAAGATGTTGCGTCAACGGGTCTGCTCAGACTTCCTTGAAAGGTTAGAAAAAGATTTGCTCTGAAAGGGACTCGATTTGAATCGATGGAAGAGCTCCTGAAGGCCATCACCAAAGAAGACTTCCAGCACTTGCAGCAGAATGTTTTCTATGTTTTTCTATAATATTCTCCTGAAGGATGCCAAGCAAGTTCAATGGTTCACATGGACACGAGTCATATCAATTCTGTATGGCCGTATCATTATCACATTTCTCAATTTTTTTTACCAGTGATAGGTGGGAAAATCCGTTTTGGACATTTAAAATTCAAGACGACTGATAATAACCGTACAGAAGTTACAGAATTTTGCAGATCGTCGAAAGTTTCCACGAGGAATTACACATGACCAAAGTTTGTGCGAAGCTGGTGCCAAAAAATCTGACTCCTGACCAAAAGATGTTGCGTCAACGGGTCTGCTCAGACTTCCTTGAAAGGTTAGAAAAAGATTTGCTCTGAAAGGGACTCGATTTGAGTCGATGGAAGAGCTCCTAGAGACCATCACCAAAGAAGAGTTCCAGCACGTGCAGCAGAATCTTTTCTCTATAATATTCTCCTGAAGGATGGAACTGTTGACCAGTATTGTACGCATCAAGAACCTAGTGGTTTGAGTATCATAATCGATAAGTACTTACACGCAATTTCGACAGTAGCAGGTTGACTTTTGATACTTCCTTTTCCGCTCCAAGCATAACACTCGCACTTGAATTTTTCTTTACCGAAAAATTCTTCGACCATTTTTCTGGTAACGTTCGCATCGGCCTCAAAAATCCGCACGCCGTTTTGAGGATCTACGAACCAATTTTCGACGGTTTCTATTTTCTTGGCGCCGTTGCATTTGAAATAGAGACTAAGCGCGTGCGCGGCGCGACATTGTAACGTAGCCGGACGACCTTTTACCACGAACGCGTTCTGGGGTTCCGCTAAGAAAATTGGAAGGTCCGAATTGAGAAGAAGCGATTCGTCTTGCTCGGGCGTGGGTTTCGGCGTGGATTGCTCTTCGAGTAAAGCGCCATCTGTAAACAAACAAACAAACAAAATTATACTGCACAATAACTAAACTATTCTCGAGTTGAATTGTTAATTTTTTATTTTATTAAATGAAAGTTGTAGCAAAACCGTTGTTCGATTTTGGATTTTTTTAACGAATTTTTCGGAAGCTCGCGCCTGGAGATACATTATAATAGAACAATCGCAAATGCTATTAGTCACGATTGCGAATACTCAAGTTTATGACTAGAGGGCTTCAATTCCACAGAAGCTGGTAACCGTGCAACCAACGATTTAAAGGAGTAGTCAATAGAAAATTATTAACCAAAGGCGTACCAAAAACGATCTGAAATTTACGAGAAATTTGATTGTTGTCAGGACAAACTTACATACAATTTTAATTTAATTAATGACCTTTAATCTATGGTACGATGGTTAGTAAAATATAATTAAAACGCAGTAAATCAACACCCAGTCGCTTGATTTCTTAATTTTCCTTTTTAATTGATGAAATTCTGAATCTGGTGTTAATTATTCGTGGGTAGTTGCTTCCTAACCTTCCAGAATCTATGTTTCGAATCAAACTTCTTCAAAAACATTCAATTGGTATCAGTTGAGGCACGTTCTTAGACTTTTCGACAAACGGTATCTGGCTAAAGCACAAAATTTCCTTTAGGACGCTTGAAATGGATTAAACTACATCTAATACACTCTTTTTCATATATCTTGGAGGTTACAGAATTTCCAGAAGGACAAATGAAGATGAAGAACAACTACGTGTCTTTTGAAATACACTTCTAAATTTCCTCGCCTTTCTTACAACAATGAGTCTTGGTATTCGGCCAGATTTCCAAGCATTTGACTAGCAGAAAATTGTAAGCATTTCAAAAAGTGCTGTACGTATTTTAAAGAAATAAAACGATTTTTGCAGCGTTTCATAACCATGGATGAAACGTGGGTCCATCACTTCACATTGGAAATAAAAGAGTGATCAAAACAATGGACTGAAAAGGGAGAACCGTCTCCAAGGAAGGCAAACGTCGTTCCATATCCAGGAAAGGTCATTGTGATGATTATAACGAAAAATCACTATTTTACTGTATTTTGAACGAATATTTTACCAAATTTGACACCTAGTGATATTTTCACGTTTTCTAACCTAAAAATTTGATTTTTTCTCTATCGAAATAGTGATTAGAGGAAACGGTGAAGAAAATATTGTTTGGAAAAGTGAAAATTGATTATAAAATCATCCTTATAACGAAAAATCACTATTTTACTGTATTTTCAACGAATATTTTACCAAATTTGACCCCTAGTGATATTTTCACGTTTCCTAACATAAAAATTAAGTTTTTTCTTCATATAACCTGAGACTGGAGAAAAGGGCGAAGAAAATATCGATTGGAAAAGTGAAAATTGATTATAAAATCATCCCTATAACGGAAAATCACGATTTTACTGTATTTTGAACGAATATTTCACCAAATTTGACCCCTAGTGATATTTTCACGTTTTCTAACCTAAAAATTTGATTTTTTCTCCATCGAACTAGTGATTAGGGGAAAGGGTGAAGAAAATATCGTTTGACAAAGTGAAAATTGATTATAAAAACATCCCTATAACGAAAAATCACTATTTTACTGTATTTTGAACGAATATTTTATCAAATTTGACACCTAGTGATATTTCACGTTTCCTAACCTAAAAACTCGATGTTTTCTCCATCGAACTAGTGATTAGAGGAAAGGGTGAAGAAAATATCGTTTGATTATGTAAAAATTAATTATAAAAGTAAAATAAATGAGCCCTACAATTAAAAATCACGATTTTATTGTAATATAAACGAATATTTTACCAAATTTAACCCCTAGTGATATTTTCACGTTTCCTAACCTAAAAATTAAGTTTTTTCTTCATAGCACCTAAGACTAGAGGAAAGGGCGAACAAAATATCGTTTGACAAAGTGAAAATTGATTATAAAATCATCCTTATAACGAAAAATCACTATTTTACTGTATTTTGAACGAATATTTTATCAAATTTGACACCTAGTGATATTTCACGTTTCCTAACCTAAAAACTCGATGTTTTCTCCATCGAACTAGTGATTAGAGGAAAGGGTGAAGAAAATATCGTTTGATTATGTAAAAATTAATTATAAAAGTAAAATAAATGAGCCCTACAATTAAAAATCACGATTTTATTGTAATATAAACGAATATTTTACCAAATTTGACCCCTAGTGATATTTTCACGTTTCCTAACTTAAAAATTAAGTTTTTTCTTCATATAACCTGAGACTGGAGAAAAGGGCGAAGAAAATATCGATTGGAAAAGTGAAAATTGATTATAAAATCATCCTTATAACGAAAAATCACTATTTTACTGTATTTTCAACGAATATTTTACCAAATTTGACCCCTAGTGATATTTTCACGTTTCCTAACTTAAAAATTAAGTTTTTTCTTCATATAACCTGAGACTGGAGAAAAGGGCGAAGAAAATATCGATTGGAAAAGTGAAAATTGATTATAAAATCATCCTTATAACGAAAAATCACTATTTTACTGTATTTTCAACGAATATTTTACCAAATTTGACCCCTAGTGATATTTTCACGTTTCCTAACTTAAAAATTAAGTTTTTTCTTCATATAACCTGAGACTGGAGAAAAGGGCGAAGAAAATATCGATTGGAAAAGTGAAAATTGATTATAAAATCATCCTTATAACGAAAAATCACTATTTTACTGTATTTTCAACGAATATTTTACCAAATTTAACCCCTAGTGATATTTTCACGTTTCCTAACCTAAAAATTAAGTTTTTTCTTCATAGCAATTAAGACTAGAGGAAAGGGCGAACAAAATATCGTTTGACAAAGTGAAAATTGATTATAAAATCATCCTTATAACGAAAAATCACTATTTTACTGTATTTTCAACGAATATTTCACCAAATTTGACTCCTAGTGATATTTTCACGTTTCCTAACTTAAAAATTAAGTTTTTTCTTCATATAACCTGAGACTGGAGAAAAGGGCGAAGAAAATATCGATTGGAAAAGTGAAAATTGATTATAAAATCATCCTTATAACGAAAAATCACTATTTTACTGTATTTTCAACGAATATTTTACCAAATTTAACCCCTAGTGATATTTTCACGTTTCCTAACCTAAAAATTAAGTTTTTTCTTCATAGCAATTAAGACTAGAGGAAAGTGCGAACAAAATATCGTTTGACAAAGTGAAAATTGATTATAAAATCATCCTTATAACGAAAAATCACTATTTTACTGTATTTTCAACGAATATTTCACCAAATTTGACCCCTAGTGATATTTTCACGTTTCCTAACCTAAAAATTAAGTTTTTTCTTCATAGCAATTAAGACTAGAGGAAAGTGCGAACAAAATATCGTTTGACAAAGTGAAAATTGATTATAAAATCATCCTTATAACGAAAAATCACTATTTTACTGTATTTTCAACGAATATTTCACCAAATTTGACCCCTAGTGATATTTTCACGTTTCCTAACCTAAAAATTAAGTTTTTTCTTCATAGCAATTAAGACTAGAGGAAAGGGCGAACAAAATATCGTTTGACAAAGTGAAAATTGATTATAAAATCATCCTTATAACGAAAAATCACTATTTTACTGTATTTTCAACGAATATTTCACCAAATTTGACCCCTAGTGATATTTTCACGTTTCCTAACTTAAAAATTAAGTTTTTTCTTCATATAACCTGAGACTGGAGAAAAGGGCGAAGAAAATATCGATTGGAAAAGTGAAAATTGATTATAAAATCATCCTTATAACGAAAAATCACTATTTTACTGTATTTTCAACGAATATTTTACCAAATTTAACCCCTAGTGATATTTTCACGTTTCCTAACCTAAAAATTAAGTTTTTTCTTCATAGCAATTAAGACTAGAGGAAAGTGCGAACAAAATATCGTTTGACAAAGTGAAAATTGATTATAAAATCATCCTTATAACGAAAAATCACTATTTTACTGTATTTTCAACGAATATTTTACCAAATTTGACCCCTAGTGATATTTTCACGTTTCCTAACTTAAAAACTCAATGTTTTTCCCCTTGAACTAGTGATTAGAGGAAAGGGTGAAGAAAATATCGTTTGGAAAAGTGAAAATTCATTATAAATTTTAAATAAATCAGCCCTGGTTTTTTGGAATGCAGTAGGACAATTCTCATCGACTATCTCGATAAGTAGCGTTTTAGCATAGAAATGAAAAAAAAAACAGTCGCATTTAGCTAAGAAGAAGATGTTGTTCCATCAAGACAATGCACCAGCTCACGCATTCGTTATTACGATGTCCAAAATAATCGAATTAAAGTTTGGATTACTATACCATGCACCATATTCACCAGATTTAACCTTCTCGAATTATTTTCTGTGATAAAAAGGATATAAAACATCGCTGGGAAAAGTGTATGGAGCTAAAAGGATATTACGTTGAAAAATTAATATTTTTTTTCCGAAATTTTCTTTGTAATCAAGCTCAATAAAAACCGATTAAAAATAAAAAAGGACTAGTCAATCTAATGTCAAGAAATTGAAAAATTCTCAATGTCCAATATTTTTGTTTCCTGTTACGGCTATGGATTGAGATCTGTGAAGAATTACGTACTGCCTTGTGGGATTTATGATCTTCCAGTGACCACGGCCGAGTGCACAGAGTAGACGTACCGATAATAAAGAAAAAAACTCGATTTACTGCGGAAATGATAGTACCCTTATTCTAATTAAAACCAGAACTGTATTTTGCTCACAAGAACGATCTATTTTTCATTTGCTGACAGGTAAAATTGATTATTATCAATCCTAGTCTTCATGTGAAGTAGTTATTACGGGAAATTGATGAATTTTATGTCGTACAAGATCCGAAAAAGTTGAAATACAGCTGAGAAAATATCCAATGAAATTACCCAACAATTAACACCAGATGTAGAATTATTTCAATAGCGACTGTATTCACAATATAAAAATAAAAATATTGAGTTGTAATGATTTAATTTTCTCTCCTTAAATCTAACAAACTAGTTTAGAAATTTTACAAATGAAGAATAGACCTCAAGAATCTAGTAAAGATCAAATGTGATCGATGGTAACGATAAAAATTCTAATTAGATCTTGCTACCTGAATAATTCGATGATGTTAACTTATGTGACAAAAATTTTAACGAAATAATGTTAAAAATTCATTTAATCGGCACTTTTTTCAATATAACCTAACATAAAAACATTTTTTCTCCATTAAACCTTGGATTAGAGAGAGGGTTGAAGAAAATACAGTTTGGAAATAACGGAAAATCACGATTTTACTGTAATATAAACGAATATTTGAAAAAATTTGACCCCCAGTGATATTTTCACGTTTCCTAACCTAAAAATTAAGTTTTTTCTTCATATGACCTGAGACTGGAGAAAAGAGCGAAGAAAATATCGATTGTAAAAGTGAAAATTGATTATAAAATCATCCCTATAACGGAAAATCACGATTTTACAGTAATATAAACGAATATTTTACTAAATTTGACTCCTAGTGATATTTTCACGTTTCCTAACCTAAAAACTCGATGTTTTCTCCATCGAACTAGTGATTAGAGGAAAGGGTAAAGAAAATATCGTTTGGCTATATAAAAATTAATTATAAAAGTAAAATAAATGAACCCTACAATTAAAAATCACGATTTTATAGTAATATAAACGAATATTTTACCAAATTTAACCCCTAGTGATATTTTCACGTTTCCTAACCTAAAAATTAAGTTTTTTCTTCATAGCACCTAAGACTAGAGGAAAGGGCGAACAAAATATCGTTTGACAAAGTGAACATTGATTATAAAAACATCCCTATAACGAAAAATCACGATTTTACTGTATTTTGAACGAATATTTTACCAAATTTGACCCCTAGTGATATTTTCACGTTTCCTAACCTAAAAACTCGATGTTTTCTCCATCGAACTAGTGATTAGAGGAAAGGGTAAAGAAAATATCGTTTGGTTAGGTAAAAATTGATTATAAAAGTAAAATAAATCAGCCCTACAATGAAAAATCATGATTTTATAGTAATATAAACGAATATTTTACCAAATTTAACCCCCCGTGATATTTTCACGTTTCCTAACCTAAAAATTTGATTTTTTCTCCATCGAACTAGTGATTAGGGGAAAGGGTGAAGAAAATATCGTTTGGAAAAGTGAAAATTGATTATAAAATCATCCTTATAACGAAAAATCACGATTTTACTGTATTTTGAACGAATATTTTACCAAATTTGACCCCTAGTGATATTTTCACGTTTCCTAACCTAAAAACTCGATGTTTTCTCCATCGAACTAGTGATTAGAGGAAAGGGTAAAGAAAATATCGTTTGGTTAGGTAAAAATTAATTATAAAAGTAAAATAAATCAGCCCTACAATGAAAAATCACGATTTTATAGTAATATAAACGAATATTTTACCAAATTTAACCCTTAGTGATATTTTCACGTTTCCTAACCTAAAAATTAAGTTTTTTCTTCATAGCACCTAAGACTAGAGGAAAGGGCGAACAAAATATCGTTTGACAAAGTGAAAATTGGTTATAAAATCATCCCTATAACGAAAAATCACGATTTTACTGTATTTTGAACGAATATTTTACCAAATTTGACCCCTAGTGATATTTCACGTTTCCTAACCTAAAAACTCGATGTTTTCTCCATCGAACTAGTGATTAGAGGAAAGGGTAAAGAAAATATCGTTTGGTTAGGTAAAAATTGATTATAAAAGTAAAATAAATCAGCTCTACAATTAAAAATCACGATTTTATAGTAATATAAACGAATATTTTACCAAATTTAACCCCCAGTGATATTTTCACGTTTCCTAACCTAAAAATTTGATTTTTTCTCCATCGAACTAGTGATTAGGGGAAAGGGTGAAGAAAATATCGTTTGGAAAAGTGAAAATTGATTATAAAATCATCTCTATAACGAAAAATCACGATTTTACTGTATTTTGAACGAATATTTTACCAAATTTGACCCCTAGTGATATTTTCACGTTTCCTAACCTAAAAATTAAGTTTTTTCTTCATAGAACCTAAGACTAGAGGAAAGGGCGAACAAAATATCGTTTGACAAAGTGAAAATTGATTATAAAAACATCCCTATAACGAAAAATCACTATTTTACTGTATTTTGAATGAATATTCTACCAAATTTAACCCCTAGTGATATTTTCACGTTTCCTAACCTAAAAATTAGGTTATTTCTTCAACGAACCAGTGATTAGAGGAAAAGGTAAAGGAAATATCATTTGGAAAAGTAGAAATTGACATTAAAATAAATCATCCCTTAGCCAAAAATCACGATTTTATTGTAATCTTATTGAATATTTTACCAGATTTGACCCCTAGTGCCGCGGGTAAAAGCTAAATAAAAAGAATAAAATGACATAAGGTACATTCTTTATAACAAATTTACTGTCGAAATCCGGTTTGAAAACTTGTTATTTTCTTACAAGTCAAGTAGATCTCTAGACAAATCTAAAAACAATTACCAATTTCAACTATGTCGCTATAATCTAAAACAAATCATTAAGTGAAGTGTCTCGTTCGAATCGAGTCTCTTCAAAAAATACAAACAACTTTTCTTTGAATATTTACACATATTTAAAAATGCATTCGCTGTTCGTCGAGTGAACGTTTGTTTCCAATTTCGTAAAACAAAGTTATAATGCAGCTAAATTGAATTCGAAATTATCAGTGTCCGATAATACGCAGTTTAACTTCCGGTCTATAACAATGGAATTAGGGCTGTTGTTTGTTTATAATATATCACGAAATATCTGGATTTATCATTTCATCTAATAAATTTACTCATCCTAGTAGCGATAAACGATTTACAACAATACCAACGAAATTTATATCGTGCAATGACATTTTTGATATTTTCACCGCAATGTGATTTCTACCTTCTGCGTTGTTAATTTCTTTGTTAAATCTTCATTATTTTCATTTGTTTGTTCTAGAATTTTCGTCTCTATTCAACTCTATCTTCAACTTTGTCAATGGTATCTTCTGAGCGGATTGAGTAGCTCAATAAAGTCATTGACGGTCCCAAGACAAAGGAAACCAGTTCATAGGTCAGGGTAGTTTCCTGTCCGAGGTAAAACACTCATGGAATAGCAAAGCAACCTCGGAATCGTGGATTATCTGGGTGGATTAATCGAAGGAAAATCCAAGTTGGAACTGAAGATTAACCTCCATTTGATTGGGATAATACTTATCCCCATTATGTCCTACGTATTCTTGTAAGAGTTATTGCGTGAAATTTCAAGTTCAATATTGGACGTCTATTGGTATATCAGAACCCAGGAAAACTATGTAGAGTTCCAGGAAAAGATAAGGAGATTTCTACATCTATTCCAGCAGGAAAAGCACCAAGAAGGAAAGAAAAACACATCCTAAAACGATAATAGAAACAAATCAAGAAACTTTTCAATAGCATCATCCAAATTTCATTGTAATAAGAATTTGTAACTGGATATTTGGCTAGAAAGTTTCTATACGTTATGTATTATCATCAGTTAAATAAAAATAACCGTTGAAAACTCTGTAATACTGAGTTGTAACGTTCATACATTAATTCCAGTCATGATTTGTGAATTTATATTAAAACCTTTGACCTATTCCGTTTGTTTATTAGATAATTGTATACAGTTATTTAGTAATTAAATTAAATCTATTCGCGGGCTGATTAACTACATTGTAAACATAATAGTGCCCTTAGAGAATGATTTGTTTTGACTTTCCTATGTAGCAAAAGCTTTAATCAGCAATAACAACAAGAAATTCTAGTCCTGTACACTTGAGGCGATTGCGATTTTTTTTTTCTTGAAAAAGTAGTGAACCGCTTCACTTGACAATTCACCGCAATGTTAGTTGAATGTCGAATAACAAAAAAAAAACATAATTGAATATTAAGTAGGATAATTATACAGTTCGAAATTCGAGAATGTTGATAATCGGTTGTAATATCGATACAAACTTTGAGTCAAAAATATGAAAAAACAGACTACAACTTACCGCAGTTGCAGCGTTATTTTTGATAATGTCGTGTGGTTAGGTTGTGCCTCAAGGTAACCTAAACCAACCTAACCACCATTGCAAAATAATCTGTCTCGTTTCGTCGGTCAATACCGTCGGTAAACGTTTCAATAAAACTCAAATATTTATGTAAAACAAACCAATTACTTCATATTATATGATATATGATTAAAATTTAGTTAAGCTCCGAGTTATAGCTTGCTGGTAACCTATAAATCAACAGTACACTATACAAAGTATACAAAAAGTTTCTAATCAAATTTTCGACAACATAAATGTTCAGTTATAAACCGCTGTACTCGATGAAAACTGTATAAAAGATAAAAAACTTGTTGTGATATTCTGTCGATGCGTCCAGAGCTTCTGACTCTGTGAGCTTGGTCTTTTTGAGCCTTAGTTCATTGACGATGCAGTATTATACAAAAGCTGTTGAAAATTGAGCTGTTTCTAGCTGGAAAATCTGTGGAATGCTAAGTGTTCTTCTTAGTAAAATATCAAACAGAATTAAAGAAGTAACCACAAGTGTTTGTCGACTTGATGAAGCACGTTACACGATCTAAAATACGTGTTACCACTTGCGGATCCTCTGTTTTAAAATATTTTTGCTCGTCCAGTACTGGATAAGTTCCATTATGTGTGTACAACTAGAAATGTCTATCATTGATTTTATAGATCAAAATTTCCGGCTGGAAACAAATATTTTAGATACTAGGTGATGTGATAGCTGGCAGGACTTGACACTACAATTGATATAAATAAATTTGAAGCAGTAATTGAAGCAAATGACAATTTGCAAAATACACAAACAAACTTCTTTTTCTATTGACTTTTAGAGTCAATAATTGGTGCTCTATTTGTACTATCGTTGTTTCCAAGAAGATTCGGAAAATAATTTTATGGAAATAGACTCTAAAAAGAAGAAAAGAGAAAGTAAATATACGGATAAAGACAATTGGGGACTTGGGAATGGTAGTAAATATCAAGGAATGCAAAATGATGGTAGTTTAGAGCCCAATTAGGGTTGCCGTTGTTTCCAAGAAGATTCGGAAAATAATTTTATGGAAATAGACTCTAAAAGGAGAAAAGAGAAAGTAAATATACGGATAAAGACAATTAAGGACCTGGGAATGGAAGCAAATGTCAAGGAATGCAAAATGATGGTAGTTTAGAGCCCAATTAGGGTTGTCGTTGTTTCCAAGAAGATTCGGAAAATAATTTTATGGAAATAGACTCTAAAAGGAGAAAAGAGAAAGTAAATATACGGATAAAGACAATTAAGGACCTGGGAATGGAAGCAAATGTCAAGGAATGCAAAATGATGGTAGTTTAGAGCTCAATTAGGGTTGCCGTTGTTTCCAAGAAGATTTGGAAAATAATTTTATGGAAATAGACTCTAAAAAGAAGAAAAGAGAAAGTAAATATACGGATAAACACAATTGGGGACTTGGGAATGGAAGTAAATATCGAGGAATGCAAAATGATGGTAGTTTAGAGCCCAATTAGGGTTGTCGTTGTTTCCAAGAAGATTCGGAAAATAATTTTATGGAAATAGACTCTAAAAGGAGAAAAGAGAAAGTAAATATACGGATAAAGACAATTAAGGACCTGGGAATGGAAGCAAATGTCAAGGAATGCAAAATGATGGTAGTTTAGAGCCCAATTAGGGTTGTCGTGGTTTCCAAGAAGATTCGGAAAATAATTTTATGGAAATAGACTCTAAAAAGAAGAAAAGAGAAAGTAAATATACGGATAAAGACAATTGGGGACCTGGGAATGGAAGTAAATATCAAGGAATGCAAAATGATGGTAGTTTAGAGCCCAATTAGGGTTGCCGTGGTTTCCAAGAAGATTCGGAAAATAATTTTATGGAAATAGACTCTAAAAAGAAGAAAAGAGAAAGTAAATATACGGATAAAGACAATTGGGGACCTGGGAATGGAAGTAAATATCGAGGAATGCAAAATGATAATAGTTTAGAGCCCAATTAGGGTTGTCGTTGTTTCCAAGAAGATTCGGAAAATAATTTTATGGAAATAGACTCTAAAAGGAGAAAAGAGAAAGTAAATATACGGATAAAGACAATTAAGGACCTGGGAATGGAAGCAAATGTCAAGGAATGCAAAATGATGGTAGTTTAGAGCTCAATTAGGGTTGCCGTTGTTTCCAAGAAGATTTGGAAAATAATTTTATGGAAATAGACTCTAAAAAGAAGAAAAGAGAAAGTAAATATACGGATAAACACAATTGGGGACTTGGGAATGGAAGTAAATATCGAGGAATGCAAAATGATGGTAGTTTAGAGCCCAATTAGGGTTGTCGTTGTTTCCAAGAAGATTCGGAAAATAATTTTATGGAAATAGACTCTAAAAGGAGAAAAGAGAAAGTAAATATACGGATAAAGACAATTAAGGACCTGGGAATGGAAGCAAATGTCAAGGAATGCAAAATGATGGTAGTTTAGAGCCCAATTAGGGTTGTCGTGGTTTCCAAGAAGATTCGGAAAATAATTTTATGGAAATAGACTCTAAAAAGAAGAAAAGAGAAAGTAAATATACGGATAAAGACAATTGGGGACCTGGGAATGGAAGTAAATATCAAGGAATGCAAAATGATGGTAGTTTAGAGCCCAATTAGGGTTGCCGTGGTTTCCAAGAAGATTCGGAAAATAATTTTATGGAAATAGACTCTAAAAAGAAGAAAAGAGAAAGTAAATATACGGATAAAGACAATTGGGGACCTGGGAATGGAAGTAAATATCGAGGAATGCAAAATGATAATAGTTTAGAGCCCAATTAGGGTTGTCGTTGTTTCCAAGAAGATTCGGAAAATAATTTTATGGAAATAGACTCTAAAAGGAGAAAAGAGAAAGTAAATATACGGATAAAGACAATTAAGGACCTGGGAATGGAAGCAAATGTCAAGGAATGCAAAATGATGGTAGTTTAGAGCCCAATTAGGGTTGTCGTTGTTTCCAAGAAGATTCGGAAAATAATTTTATGGAAATAGACTCTAAAAGGAGAAAAGAGAAAGTAAATATACGGATAAAGACAATTAAGGACCTGGGAATGGAAGCAAATGTCAAGGAATGCAAAATGATGGTAGTTTAGAGCCCAATTAGGGTTGTCGTTGTTTCCAAGAAAATTCGGAAAATAATTTTATGGAAATAGACTCTAAAAGGAGAAAAGAGAAAGTAAATATACGGATAAAGACAATTGAGGACCTGGGAATGGAAGCAAATGTCAAGGAATGCAAAATGATGGTAGTTTAGAACTCAATTAGGGTTGCCGTGGTTTCCAAGAAGATTTGGAAAATAATTTTATGGAAATAGACTCTAAAAAGAAGAAAAGAGAAAGTAAATATACGGATAAAGACAATTGGGGACTTGGGAATGGTAGTAAATATCAAGGAATGCAAAATGATGGTAGTTTAGAGCCCAATTAGGGTTGCCGTTGTTTCCAAGAAGATTCGGAAAATAATTTTATGGAAATAGACTCTAAAAGGAGAAAAGAGAAAGTAAATATACGGATAAACACAATTGGGGACTTGGGAATGGAAGTAAATATCAAGGAATGCAAAATGATGGTAGTTTAGAGCTCAATTAGGGTTGTCGTTGTTTCCAAGAAGATTCGGAAAATAATTTTATGGAAATAGACTCTAAAAGGAGAAAAGAGAAAGTAAATATACGGATAAAGACAATTAAGGACCTGGGAATGGAAGCAAATGACAAGGAATGCAAAATGATGGTAGTTTAGAGCTCAATTAGGGTTGCCGTTGTTTCCAAGAAGATTCGGAAAATAATTTTATGGAAATAGACTCTAAAAAGAAGAAAAGAGAAAGTAAATATACGGATAAACACAATTGGGGACTTGGGAATGGAAGTAAATATCAAGGAATGCAAAATGATGGTAGTTTAGAGCCCAATTAGGGTTGTCGTTGTTTCCAAGAAGATTCGGAAAATAATTTTATGGAAATAGACTCTAAAAAGAAGAAAAGAGAAAGTAAATATACGGATAAAGACAATTGGGGACCTGGGAATGGAAGTAAATATCGAGGAATGCAAAATGATGGTAGTTTAGAGCCCAATTAGGGTTGTCGTTGTTTCCAAGAAGATTCGGAAAATAATTTTATGGAAATAGACTCTAAAAGGAGAAAAGAGAAAGTAAATATACGGATAAAGACAATTGAGGACCTGGGAATGGAAGCAAATGTCAAGGAATGCAAAATGATGGTAGTTTAGAGCCCAATTAGGGTTGTCGTTGTTTCCAAGAAGATTCGGAAAATAATTTTATGGACAAAGACTCTAAAACTGGTCCTAAAGGAATCGAAAGTCGTCACTATTTAGTGCTTAATTTGTGGTATCGTGGTTCCAACGAATTTTGGACAATAATAGATAAAAAAATAAATAAAACATCAGTATTTAGAGTTTTATTAATGGTGCCAGTGTAGCCAGAGATTTTCGTAACTAAATTAATATTTATTTTCAATCTTTTCCAAATCAATTAGTTGAATAAATTAGCAGCATCAATTGATATGTCAAAGTATTAGATTTTGATTTATAAATTGATTTTGATTTACAGACGTAGCTTCATACGTTGGTGGAACGTAAAACTTTTTGTCCATTATTCAAATCTGATACTGTTGAAAAGCAATTTTCATAACGCGTCTGATCAAGTTGTTCTGTTGGAACAAACCTAGTTAATAAACAGTTTTATTTCTAGTTTCGACAAAATCTTAATCCATGGAAACATTTCTATTTGGATGCTGCATTCGAAAACGTTTAGTTTCCAATAGTCGATCTAATAATTGGTGGGGGAGATCTGAGTAGATAGGTCACGAACTTGTTTTTCAGACTCGATTTTTAAGGTGTTCGAGATTTCGATTCAATCACGCTGGAGTTGCCAAGAGATGGAGAGGAGATTAGAATCGAATTCTAAATCAAAATACCATTTTTTTCGGTAGACAGATGAACGGAGGGGTTGAGCAAACATTATTTTTCCACGTCCGTTATAATATTCACGTTTTTTTTGCATTCATTTCAATCCACAAATATAAAAACAGATAATTTGTTTTTCCGGTATATAAAAATAGAAAATGCAAAACCCAAATTATAAGTATTAATAGCTTTTCAAAAATTTGAATCCAAAAAACTACACTGGGGCTCTTCGGCGTGTCTATTTGTGGATTCCGGTGGGAGGAAATCCAACACAATTCCGGAGGGTTTCGTAATAATAAACAAAATGGATTCCGCAGTGAAAATTTTAACGATTTGTAGCAACACTTTAAATGTTTACGATCCTACCAACACCCCAATAAGTATTGAACTCGTTAAATGTTCCAATTCAAGTACCAATAGTAATTTAACTTCTTCGTTTCTTCAAATTAATAATGCTGAAAGTGGTATTTTCAATATTAGTATTACAAAATAAAAATTAATAAAAATTTTGTGAATTTTTTTAAGGCTAAGGACGTAGAAACAATTTTGTATGCAACTTATGAGTAAAGTAACTTTTTTATCTCGTAGGAATTGCCGTTTAATGTCACTTTACTCACTTGTTGTATAAATAACTATAATCGAATTTACTTTTCATGAATATATTTGCGTTTTTTAATATTTACACGTTGCCGGATTTGTTTTAAACACTTTTTCTATGATAATTAATGTAATGATCAATTTTGGATGGTACGTAAACTTTTAATTCTTATCTTAATGTCCGATCTGTATGTTTCTTAATAAATTCGATGAAAGAAGTGTTTCATATTAGGTCAAAATGTAAAAATTATACGATCAACGACATTAACGCAAACCCACTACCGTCTCGAATGACCAGAGGTTTTAACTAAAGCTTTCACTAGAGTCATTCCCATGGCGCTTTGTATATATAACAATTAAACCGGGGCTGCATTACAAAAACGCAGCCATTTTACATAAATTTACATGCTTAACAACTGCAGGCATCCAACGTTTTGACAAGATACATGCATAATAACCATTTAGCATTTTAGTTTGGTTTTATTGTAGTTTAAACATGTGTTTTTACTATGTTTTAAGAGCGCGTCGATTGTCTTTAATTTTTTTTTATTTCTTCTGAAGAACTCGGCTATGCAAAACGATTTCTATGATTTTCACCATAAAACTACATTTACATCATAGAACTACAGTACAAAGTAATATTGTATCGATATCGATGATTTCGCATTAAAATATCACGTTTTAAAGCAATATTTTATACGATTTCGATGATTTCAACCATAAATCTACATTATAAAGCAACATTCCAAGCAATTTAGATGATTTAGATCATAGGACTACATTATAAAGCAACAATGTAAGCGATTTCGAAGATTTTCACCATAAAACTACATTTACATCATAGAACTACAATATAAAGTAATACTGTACCGATATCGATGATTTCGCATTAAAGAACCACGTTTTAAAGCAATATTTTATACGATTTCGATGATTTCAACCATAAATCTACATTATAAAGCAACAATGTAAGCGATTTCGAAGATTTTCACCATAAAACTATATTTACATCATAGAACTACAATATAAAGTAATACTGTACCGATATCGATGATTTCGCCTTACAAATCTACGTTTTAAAGCAATATTTTATACGATTTCGATGATTTCAACCATAAATCTACATTATAAAGCAACATTCCATGCAATTTAGATGATTTAGATCATAGGACTACATTATAAAGCAACAATGTATGAGATTTCGATGATTTTCACCATAAAACTACATTTACATCATAGAACTACAGTACAAAGTAATACTGTATCGATATCGATGATTTCGCATTAAAAAATCACGTTTTAAAGCAATATTTTATACGATTTCGATGATTTCAACCATAAATCTACATTATAAAGCAACAATGTAAGCGATTTCGATGATTTTCACCATAAAACTACATTTACATCATAGAACTACAGTACAAAATAATATTGTATCGATATCGATAATTTCGCATTAAAATATCACGTTTTAAAGCAATATTTTATACGATTTCGATGATTTCAACCATAGATCTATATTATGAAGTTACACTGTATCGATTCATAAATCGTAGGTTAAGAAAATGATCAAGGTTTATACATATACATATATTGTAGTGTTTAATATTCCTGTTGCAGTTAACGTTTATCAAATATTTGATTAAATGGGAAATTACAAGAAGGAAAAGGTAAAACGTGTTTTGAAACTTTTATTGTTCAATTCGGGGCTGTCCAATTTCAAAAACCGATTGTAAATCACGCATTTCCAGCTCAATATTTCAAGTTGAGAAGAAGATTTGGGGATGAAGAAGAATTACACCAAGATAGAAGAAGTTTAAGGAAGCGGAAATGATAAAATATTTAAGACAAACGATAAAAGAGAAGAACTATAAACTGGAAACAATAAATAGCCACAAAAATCTAGAACCGGATTCGTATATGCAGACGATATAGTAATCGTAGCAGATACATTTAATGAAATCGAAGAAAAAGTAGACAATAGAAGACCTGAGAATGGAAATGAATGTCAAGAAATGGAAAAGGATGGTGGGGAATTAAAAAAGAGAACGCGGGAAACCGCAGGGTGGCTGCTTTTCGATATCTGGGTGTCGAGAAAAGAAAATAGAAGCAAACCAATTATATCATGTTCTAAATAAGACGAAATGAAAGAAATAGGTGTTGAACAAAAAGATGTAGTATCAGCAGAGATGAAACAACTGAAGAAAGAAAGGTAAGCTTAAACAGGATTCGATAGGAACGGGTACATTAAGAGAGGAATGCCACAAATCCTGATAAGAAAAGTGCAAAAAGAAGCAAAACGATGAAAGAAAAGAAGGAAACGAAGGCCCGGAAAAACTTGGTTACAAACAGGAAGGAAAAATGATGAAAATCAAGAAACCCAATACTCTAATATTCGAAAAAGACTAAAGACTTGTCGAAAAGAAGATAAAGAAGAAAAAATATTTGATAGTGAGTTATGCGTTTCCTGCTGAAGGTTTATTCTGCTTATATTTTCAACTGATATTGTGAGGATCAAATATTTCTTTAAAAAAACCCTTGAATCTTATTCCTCCACTCTGCAGCTCATAGTGGACCTCGGTTTCCTTTACCACATAGCTTCAAACCGACCCATCACTAGATTTTTATTTAATTTAGATATTTTTCCTGCCTTATTCAACCAAGTTCTTCCTTCATATACTGAACTCGATTCTAACAAATTTTCTTCACCATATGTGTAATTTTGGAAAGTTTATCTGTCTTAAACCATTCTCAAGGTTTTCCTGTACTTTGACTTTAGCTTCTGTGGCTCTCAAAATCAATTTAAACTATTCTCATTGTTTACCAGGTACTAAAGTACAACTTTTCTCTATAAAAGTTGAAAAGTTTTGATGTTTTCTTCAAAATGAGAACAAATCTGAAACTCAAACTCTTATCAATAGTAGAATTTCCAGTCCTAAATCCACGTTGGTACTAGCCTAATGTTTTTTAGCATAAAATTGTAATCTATCCATTATAATTCATGAAAGTACTTTATAAATGGTACTCCAAAGTGAATTTCTATCTCTACATCAGTTGCAACTTTCTTATTTACAAGAACTACTAACGGAAATAAAAGTTAGAGTTACGCAAAAGATGTTTGATCATCACCTCTGGCCTCTTCTTCAACAACCTACTACAAATCACTCGTCAATCTCAAGAATCCAAATAAAGGAGCTATAATGTATCAAATAGCAAATTTCAAGTCTTATCAAACCTTTTTAGATTCCTCGATAGTTTGGAATAACCTTGGTGTCCAATAAAAGGAAGCATCTACCCTCAAAACTTGTCTATCTACTGTTGGAGAGATCAAAACAGATCAGGGCTTTCATCCAGACATAGCCTCGTTTTATATCGCTACAATTAATATTTTAATCTCGATTATTCGATTATTCCCATAGTTCGTTGATTTGGGCAGCAAAAAATGTGATTTGAATTTCTATTAATGAACGAAATGACCTGGAAAGTTTTTTGACCTTTCACCTTAGATACTTGAGCATTCATACCAATTTTTAGCCTTCGATGTTTAATCTTCTCTTAGTATATTTCGTTTAGATTCAAGTAGAACACCAAATAAATTATTAACATTAAATTTTCACCTCCTCATAATTAACAAAAAATAATAATAAATAAGTAGGTAGACTGGCTTTCAAAACCTTGCGAATTCATTACTGTTGATCTTATCTCATGACATGTATCTTTGTTGGTTGTTCAAAGTATATCCATTAGTCATAATGCCCGGGAGACACTAATGATATCATTAATATATTTGAAACAATGACTAGGATACTTGATAATAAGTTTAAGCGAATTTTACCAATCAGAGATGTTAGATAAGATTATAAATGATCGTACTCGATAAACCAATTTTTCTATTTCATATCATGTAGGCCAGAGCTACTTTGGTTTTATATAAGAAAAAGTGAAATTCAAATTTGAGCGTTATTTATCAAAAAAAATTAATTTTTACGTATATAGAGTCATCAACCTGTTCAGGTTGCTTCAATTGATGAAGAAATTGAGTTTTAAAACTGTTTTTCTATTAATAATCTGCTACAAATATCAATTTCTTTAAGAAATACCATTCCCTAGAAAGAAAATATTAAAAAACTGATTGTACTAAAAAAACTGTTATCCATGAAAACAAATTTTCTGCACAATTCCCGGGATTTGAACTTCTAGTACAATATAAGGTTATAATCGGTCCACTTTCTTCGTTATCTTCATCATTGCAGCTAATTTAATCTCTTGTTAGTACTTCATATGAAGACAAGAAGTCGTTTTAGACCAAGTCGTCTTTGTAGTAAATTAAAACTCGTTCTTTAACTGATTGTTTCTCTAGACACTTAATGATTATTTTTGGTGAAGTACAGTTTGTTCAAATTAATTCTTCTTGCTGATAGTACATGGCCCATAAAGTAGCGCAGCCATCAATTTTCACGGCTAAGTCGAATTTGTTCATACTTAAATTAATTACAGTCCAATCCTATTCCTGATAGAAACCAATAAAAGTCAGAATGTATCCAGATGATTTGATTATTTTTAATTTTACAATCGCACATCAATATACTTGAAAAATTAGAGAGGTAGACCAAGAACCACTCGGTTATGTAAATTGGAACGAACACATCAAGGATCTTATCGTCAAATGGACTAAAACTTCTCTTAAATAGAGAGTGGGGATCTGACCAAGAGACTTGTACCTCAATCTACAGACATAACATAAGATCTAGGATCGATTGAGGGTCCATCGCCGCTAAAAAACAGATACTAAAATGTTTAGATACCATAGCTAATTACTGGAGACAATATTACTGAAGACAATATTAACAATGTATGTTAAGAACATACATTAACCAGCCATGACATGAAAATCCAACTAGGAATGAATTACGACGCGGATAGTATCTATAAGTTTTAGTTAAAAACGTCTTCAAGTTGTAAATTTTATTACCAAATCCATCGCTAATATAATTGGAATAAAATCCTGAGTGAAATGTTTTTTTTTTTATTTACGATTCAAATACGAAAAATCGCTATCAAAAATTTTCATACTTTCGATTATTTTAGACATATTTATTGCTTGTTCAAGTCTTTTCCACCGGCCTAAATAATCGTATATGTTTCGTCGTGAGTTCCAACAAAATCTAATGTTTGTTTTTACATCATTACATCATATTAAATAAGTACTAGGTACTAGCGTTGCTGAGGCGTTTGTTAGCATTTTGACGTCTACCATTTCTATTCAAATTTGTATAACCGTCTTTACCGATAAATTTAAATAAACTGAAGCCTGAACGTAATTTTCTCGTGAGAAGTTTTTTTATTGTTTTACCAACTAATGGTAAATAACTATTATTTTCATTCAACCGTATAAATAGTAAATTTATACATTAAAACTCTTAGTTTTGATAATTATACTTCTCTACAAACTTTAGCTGCTCTCTCTAGTAGAGTTTTTAGGTTAGGTTAGGTTAGGTTATTATTTTTCGGTTCATATGAACTTAGATGAATTATATTTCGATGTTGATCATGAATTATGTTCTTGAAACTGTTTACGTTCAAAATAATTGTCTCAAATTACCTTAAAAATACAGTTTATATACTATTACCTAACCTCACTTTCCAAATATTTCCAAATAATATACTGCTAAATAATAAAATTGAAATTTCACTATTGTAGTTGTATAAAAATAACGGACTGCAGTACAACATGTTATGTCATGTCATGTCAAAGATGTTTAATCAATTTTAGCAACCTAACCTAACTTGGGCTTTGGAATACCAACACTAGGAATGTCAAGATGTGCTGTTGTGATGCGTGAAAATAGGGGATACAAATAATATTAGCTATTGCTTGAATATCATTAAATTCCTTGATCATTTTTTTAACCTACGATTTATGAATCGATACAGTGTAACTACATAATATAGATCTATGATTGAAACCATCGAAATCGCATAAAATACTGCTTTATAACGTAATTTTGTAGCTAGAAATCATCCATAACGATACAGTATTACTTTATATTGTAGTTCTATGATGTAAATGTAGTTTTATGGTGAAAATCATCGAAATCACTTACAGTGTTGATGTATAATGTAGTTCTATGATCTAAATCATCTAAATTGCATGGAATGTTGCTTTATAATGTAGATTTATGGTTCAAATCATCGAAATCGTATAAAATATTGCTTTAAAACGTGGGTTTTTAATGTGAAATCATCGATATCGACACAGTATTACTTTATAATGTAGTTCTATGGTCAAAATTATTGAAATAGTTGGTTTGTTGCTAGGTATCGTAATTCTATGGTATTTTCTGTCGTTTAGATGTTCAAAAACTACTTAAGGGACATGCCAGAGGGAAAGTCGATCCTCAACAACAGCGAATTGAGTCTAAGATTCCTCAAACTCTCCTTGATATACTATTCTGACGTCAATATTTAAGATAAATGTAGTCCTATGGTCAAAATCATCTACATCGCATTAAATGTTGTTTTATAATATAGTTCTGTGATCTAAATCGACACAGTGTTACTTTATAATGTAGATCTATGATTGAAATAATCGAAATCGCATTCAATTTTGTTTTATATATTTTATAGTTCTGTGATCGAAATCCATACAATGTTACTCCACACTATATATTTATCGTTGAAATCATCTATAGTATTATTTCATGATATAGTTCTTTGGTTCTTTGGAAATGATCGGAGTAAATAACATTGTTTCCCTATAATGTAGTCCTATGATATAAATCATCTGAATAACAAAAAATGTTGCTTCATAATGTAGTTTTGTGGTTGAAATAGATATAGTGTTAATTTATAATGTAGATCTATGGTTAAAATCATCGACATCGCATAAAATATTGCTTTAAAACGTAGTTTAGTAGTTAGAAATCATCGATATCGACACAGTATTACTTTATACTGTAATTCTATGATGTAAATGTAGTTTTATGGTGGAAATCATCGAAATCTCTTACATTGTTGCTTTATAATGTAGTCCTATGATGTAAATCATCGAAATCGCTTACATTGTTGCTTTATAATGTAGTATTATGATCTAAATCATCTAAATTGTATGGAATGTTGCTTTATAATGTAGATTTATGGTTGAAATCATCGACATCGTATAAAATATTGCTTTATAACGTGGTTTTTAATGCAAAATCATCGATATCGATACAATATTACTTTGTACTGTAGTTCTATGATGTAAATGTAGTTTTATGGTGAAAATCATCGAAATCGCTTACATTGTTGCTTTATAATGTAGTCCTATGATCTAAAGCATCTAAATCGCTTGGAATGTTGCTTTATAATGTAGTTTTGTGATTGAAATAGATACAGTGTTAATTTATAATGTAGATCTATGGTTAAAATCATCGACATCGCATAAAATATTGCTTTAAAACGTAGTTTAGTAGTTAGAAATCATCGATATCGACACAGTATTACTCTATACTGTAGTTCTATGATGTAAATGTAGTTTTATGGTGGAAATCATCGAAATCTCATACATTGTTATTTTATAATGCAGTCGTATGATTAAAATAATTGAAATAATTAATTTGTCGTTCGGTATCGTAGTTCTATGGTATTTTCTGTTGTTTAGATGTTGAAAAAGTACTTGAAAGAGAATCGTAAAAAATGAAAATTTCATTATGCGATGGTATTCGTCCCACGACCGACGACGTGTTCGGCCTTTTCTACATGTAGGTATATACATCTGGTCTCCTGTATTGTTGCAAGGGATTAAACAATAAATCTGGGATATATGGGAGTATCTGGACAGACATGGCTGATGCGACTCCCACTTTATGTCGATATACAATGTCACTCGACGTAGTTAATCTGTAGCGATATGTAACACGAAAGATATCAAGTAGGCAAATTATATCATTCGAAAATAATGAATTCGTTGCACCCACGTATCGGTTGATTTACGTGAATTTTTCATATCATATCCATGGAATATTGATGATATTTCGATATACCAGGTGGACCAACCAAAACTTTTTTCTCTATTTCAAATTTTGGGTGACTAATTCTAAGTCTGTGTACTATGACTTGTTATGGAAGGGCCGCTGATCAATACTTTCCTTTATTTATCTCAATTTTTGACCTCTGGAAATTGATTTTCATTCTGATATAGACTATGGACCGCGCTATTCATTATACGTACATACCTAACCTAACCTAACCTAACCTAACCTAACATAACCTAACCTAACTTACCTTAGTATCATTTGCATGTTTGTAAGCATCCTACGTTTCCTTTAATTTCCTTGGTGAGGCAGCAACCACAAAAATCTAGCATCTAAGCTGTTGTTTCGTAGTAATATTTTTTAAGGATCTCAGGACGTTTAAGGATTGTTTTATTATTACAATTTTTCGTATATTTGACGATTGAATTTCAACCAAAACTTGTAGGGTAGCCTATTCCTGTTGTATATACAAAGCTTACATCAGGTAATTTACGTATATTTGAAGGGAGGTTTTATAACAATCGATAACAACAGCCCCAAGCCCCAAAACTTCAGTTTCAGCAATTGTATCTTTATTTGATCCGAATTCACTGTCACTGAGGGCCAGATTTGCACCATACGGTGGATGAGGAAGCGATTCGAAATTTCTAATTTAAACGTTGTTATTGACTTGGTTTTTTCTTCGACATATTAGGCCGTTTCCTCTATGCTATTAATTGTCTTTCCCTTTTGGAAATACTAAAATACTGGAGCCGTAACCTTCCCAGCTAACTGGACGCTTCAGTTGTGGTTCACCAGCTACAGTTTTGATTCCGGAGTGAAGTGTTGGATCCATTGTCACATATCGATACGAAAATTCTGATTCATGACTTGTAAACATGTTCAAAAACACCGCTCTAAATGTTTTTGATCGACTGTTGGTAAGCTCGGCACCCATTTCGATAAAAGCTTTCTCGTGGTCAAATTTTCATACATTTTTGGAGAAACTCAGTATCTTAACCTCAACTATCTCGCGCAATTTCAATTTACGATTAGATACAACCAATTCGTGAAGTTTTTTGGAGTAACCATCTCAATTGTACGACCAGAACGTTCACCACCATACGACCACGTTTAAATTCAGCTAACCAATAAAAAATGGTTCCTTTCGATAGAGCAGAATCTGGATAAGCTTGTAAAGTATTTTGTTCATATCAAGATTGTTTTGAAAATGAAAAAAAGTAGCTTTACTTAAAAGGCTGTCGTCACTTTTTGCAGATTAATCGAAATGTCATGTGTTTTTTTAGACAGTTGGTACTTCATAAACGTCATATGAATTTGTCAATGGCAACGCCATCTGTGCGTCAGTCACACGACTTATTAATTAATGTATTTAGAAGTTAGAATTGGTGTAAAGTTTCGATTGAGAGTTCTGATTTTAAATTTCCACCTATAAAGAAGTGATTATTTAACAAAAAGGTTAATAATACTTTTAAACGGTTATTGTATTTATTTGGAAACGATTCTACGCAATTATATTCGAATACATTGATTTATTCTTTCGGATTTATCAGTTAATATCAACATAGTGAATTGGCAACACTGGACGGCGACTAATATATTCACAAACGTTCTTTAAAGCTTACAAGCATATCTAGTAAGCGATCTCCTAATATAAATTAAGGCAATTAAGAGAATCATGTCTAAGGAACCCTTCTCCTAATGATATGTAGACCCAGATGAATCTAACATCTTGATTATGTCGAATAGCGGGGGATTTTCACTAACGTGCTTATATATAAACGGTTTTACAATCATTTTTTGTTTGTTTCTTTGTTCCAGCTTCGTTTATATACAAAACAAGGTGTTAGATAACCGCGTGAATATTTTAGGATTACTTTTAAATTATTTGCGACACACTATATATATATATATATATAAGGATATTTCTGACAAAATACTTATTTAAAAAATTATCTCTTTTCTAAACAAAAGGCTGCAATATTCATTGTTTCAATTTTAATCCATTAATCCCGTCGTGGAAACTTCCATTTCAGCAACTTCCTAAATGCTGCGCATAATGAACATCAGCTAGAAAGACATTTAATTTTTTTGTTATTTTTGAATTAAAATTCAAGTCGGATAATATAGTGTTTTTCTTGTTGGTACAATCTTTTGTTTAGGCCGTGATTAAATGTACGGTTCCCGGTAGAGTAATAAAAATGTAAATGATTTTCGACACGTTCAAATCAGAACCGGGCTTCACCAAATATTTCATAGCGATAGACAGAAAATTACTGGGAATCTAGAGATAATTTAGGCTTGTACTCTAGTAGTTGCTTCACATTGAACAAAAAGTACTTACTGGTTGTCTTTTGACAATAAGCTTCCATTATAAGATCCGAAAGCTTATGGTAGAACTGTTGCCGCAACTAAATTAGTAGAAACTAACAAAAGACAATTTAGACTAAAACACCGATGGATAAATTGGAGAGGAATAGGCGTCCAGATAATCAGATTCAAGTTATTTGTAATGTGAAACTTTATACCAAGGGAATTGGACTGCAAAACTTGTAAAACAACATTTAGTTTCTACGATAGACTGGAACAAGTTCGGAAGATAATTTTCTTGATGTTTACGTCTTTGATATCAAAGAATTCTTCTCCTCGGGCGAGTTCCCTTCCATTCCAATCTCCTACTGGTAGATCTTTATCTGTTTCCTTTCTTACAGTTGTTCGTCCCTGGGAGTTTCCTTACCAGTATTCACTATGACCACCAGCGTTCTGTTAATTGTCATATTTTTCATTTTATCTATCCTTCAACTCGACTATTTATCCATGTAAGTAGCGTCATCTACAAACAAATTGTGACAATACGAATTGGGACAAAACTAACTTATAATGGCAAAAATTTAATCCTATAGGTAGCTACCTAAAAAGATTGGGGTTGTATAAGTCTTCGACTTTGTTTTGGTTCTATTTTTCTAGAATCCAAGATCTTCAACTTCTGTAGGTTGTAGTTTTCGGGAAAGACGTGCCTTGGTTGCCGATTCCACAAAGGATCCCAATAAATTGACGACGTTTCTTGTATGTTCTAAGCCGTCCAAGTTTCTGGTCAAAGCTGGATCGTCGAACAGCTCTCTCCAGTTCGAATCGATCATCTTCAAGGTATGTTTGATAGCAAATTCCAAACGTTCGAGCAATATATTAAAAATGTATGGATCTGAGCTTTGTAGAGAGTTAAAAGCTGTTGTTGAATACATATCTGTTGAGTCTTAAACAGGAAGTTTTGGTGAAGCTGCAGATCTAGGTCTTTGATGCAATCCGTTGGTGATATAGGCCAGGAGATTCCCAAAAGCTCAAGATATCTCATAATTTGCTGATTAACGACTTTCTCCATGACCTTGGCAATAGATGGGACTAAATTTTTCACAAACATTTCACAGGCGTTTTTCATACTTCCTGAATATTCAGTATCTTTTGATGGTCCATTCTATTTTGGTGTGGCGTTGAATTTTATTTTGAACAGAATCGATTCGGTTTTAACCCCAGTTCTACAAAGTAATATCATCTAAGGCCATTTTCATGATGTTGCCGATTGTTTCTGGGTCTCTACTCGATATCAGTACAGCTACATCATAATCATATGGTTTTTCTTGGTATGGATTGAACCTACAAGGAGGAGATCTGTTTTATACGACAGGGAAAGAGTTTGCTTTCGATATTTTCTCTTAAATCTGTTTTTTCATGTACTCTTCAACTAATACCTCTCTTGTGTCGGTAGAATGTTTAACAAGACATCTCCGTAGTTGAGCAGACGCCTTCTTCTGGGATAATAATCATCCAAACAATAATAATTATTAAAGTTTGATATGAAATTAATTTCCAATTAAAATATAATAGAAACGTCGATTGAAAATTCGTTTTTTTTTATAATCTCATTCAGTTCACGACCTCCACTCCATGGCTATGACAAACAAACACACAATTCAACTATATAAATGTAATTGTAGTTGTTATCCTAACAATGCGATTAATAATTTCCATACAAGCGATCTATAGCATGATAGTAATTTGGTTTTAGTAAATTTATTTCCGATTATCTGTTTACATTTAATTTCGGAGGGTGAAGTTTTCCAAATTGAAATCGCTATTTATCGATAGTCGTGAATTACGATTGATAATAATCGTATTTCAACTTGATCGCTTTGCAAATTTCGATTCCGCTGATCATTTGAAGTTTTCATTAAATGAAGCATCCTACAAATCGGAATCAAATTCATCGGAAATATCCGGAAAACTTGAAAGATTAGAGGGCAGTGGAATTTAGATGATTCTTAACACTTTTAAAGAGAACTTCGAGCACTCGAATAGCCCATCGAGTGATGTTTCAATCACATATTTCTCTATTTTCGTCTTTGTCCTCGATTGATTGGCAAAATTTTCAAATCTTAATACGTCGAATGTTTTTGGTAAACGCTCTCACCACATATCTTTTGCGAAAACGTTTTTATTTGATGAATCCTCATCGTTTATATCAAAAATATCAAAATTGATAAAGATAAAGGTTATTCAACACATCAAAAGTGTCTTTTTCTAGTATTTTAATCGATTATCTGAATAGTTTTAACTGTTCTATCAATCAAAGTTTGATATTCACTCTGATTCCCAGGAATCTCAAACTTTTTCTTTCGCAGTATCTTTAGAAATGTCAATCCAACCGATAATGGGGTTTCGATTCGTCTGTTTCAAGGCTTGGTAGTCTTTTGATACTTCAAAAGACTACTGGAGCGTCCACGGGTCGAATTAGATAATACATCGCCTACCAAATGCCCCCCATGAACAAATAACTTGCTTGGAAATATATGTCACGTCTTGGTAGTTCACTTTTTCTTTTACTGGCACCTGGATCTTATTGGTACATTCCGTTTTAGTTTATTTTGAAACAGGTCTTCAAAAACAGACGTTCTGATACCCATACATCTCACACATAGTGTGAATCCGTCATAATTTGAATAAAAACCCCAAACGACCCCAGTTTCCGTGAAACTTCGACACATTTTGTTGTGTATAAATTCCATAAATATCGCATCGAATCAAATCTTCTTGAAACAAACCAATGCACTTTGGTAATCGTTCTTCCATGGCTCGAAATGAACTAACACAGACAAAAACTGTCAGGATTAGATATAATTATAAGGATAGAGTGTAAGTTTACGGCATTATCAATGTCTGGTGACGTGATATTCATTAAAAATTAGAATGACTGGTATAAACCGGATGGTATTTTGCGATTCTTTCGATTAGCCACTCGATTCCACCCCTCTATTAACGCACACCCCGAAATCAATTCGGTCCGAACGCCGTCATATCCCAAAAGGCGATAAATCACCTCAAAAAATCAAAGCAAGCTAATATGAAGTATCATCATCAGGAACGCATATAAATCGCAGATACCCACGGTAATTGAAATATCCCTAATGGCGTTTCTCTGTAAACAATCGCCTGTAGTCGACTGGGGGCGATCAGTCACTTAGCGAGCGATGGATCCGTTCGTATATCGCGAAAAGCGGTTTGGTACGCATTTGTTTTTCGATTTGGATTGAAAAAGGGTGTCCCCGGAGGTAGAATTTGTCTCCGTTAGAAGTTTATGTTTTTTAAGGATATTAGCCGATGAAGGATGCGTTGTCGTTTCGTTTAAATTATTACAGGTTGGGATAAACAACTTGTTAATTTGATAAAATCGAGCAGCGGGACATGAAATCCTCTTATTGAGTCTTTTTTTTTTTTCAAACAAATATAGTTTCAATAATATAATTTGATCAAGATATCGGTGGTGGTTCAGATTAGCTTTTATTATACTTTTTCTCAATTTTTTTAACATATCAGCGTGGAAAATTAGCAATATTATCGAAAGCAACAACATCTCTATACCATTCGTCATCCTTGAGTTGTTAAATAATTTTTTTAGCCGTTCATCTAAAAAACCATCTGCATTACGACCTGCTTATTTTAGAACAAGCTTACCGACACCGTCTCCATCAATTAATTAACAAGAATCGAAGTTTGAAAGTTTGGTAACCCAAAAAGGGATATCCGAAGACAATTTTGACTATAAACCATCGATCTAAGATCAAACCTAGTCCTTTTGTCAATATGATTTGACTATGATGATCCGAAATGGAGTAATAACGCCTCGGTGGTTCTTTCTAAGGTGTAACTTGTGTTTTAAATCTTTTTAATGACTTTTTATCTAACGAACCATCTGCACCACGACCTGTTTCTCATAGTACCAGCTTACCGACACCGTCTCCATCAATTAATTAACAAGAATCGAAGTTTGAAAGTTTGGTAACCCAAAAAGGGATATCCGAAGACAATTTTGACTATAAACCATCGATCTAAGATCAAACCTAGTCCATTTGTCAATATGATTTGACTATGCTGATCCGAAATGGAGTAATAACGCCTCGGTGGTTCTTTCTAAGGTGTAGCTTGTGTTTTAAATCTTTTTATTGACTGTTTATCTAACGAACCATCTGCACCACGACCTGTTTCTCACAGTACCAGCTTACCGACACCGTCTCCATCAATTAATTAACAAGAATCGAAGTTTGAAAGTTTGGTAACCCAAAAAGGGATATCCGAAGACAATTTTGACTATAAACCATCGATCTAAGATCAAACCTAGTCCATTTGTCAATATGATTTGACTATGCTGATCCGAAATGGAGTAATAACGCCTCGGTGGTTCTTTCTAAGGTGTAGCTTGTGTTTTAAATCTTTTTATTGACTGTTTATCTAACGAACCATCTGCACCACGGCCTGTTTCTCATAGTACCAGCTTACCGACACCGTCCCCATCAATTAATTAACAAGAATCGAAGTTTGATAGTTTGGTAACCTAAAAAGGCATATCCGAAGACAATTTTGACTATAAACCATCGATCTAAGATCAAACCTAGTCCATTTGTCAATATGATTTGACTATGCTGATCCGAAATGGAGTAATAACGCCTCGGTGGTTCTTTCTAAGGTGTAGCTTGTGTTTTAAATCTTTTTATTGACTGTTTATCTAACGAACCATCTGCACCACGACCTGTTTCTCACAGTACCAGCTTACCGACACCGTCTCCATCAATTAATTAACAAGAATCGAAGTTTGAAAGTTTGGTAACCCAAAAAGGGATATCCGAAGACAATTTTGACTATAAACCATCGATCTAAGATCAAACCTAGTCCATTTGTCAATATGATTTGACTATGCTGATCCGAAATGGAGTAATAACGCCTCGGTGGTTCTTTCTAAGGTGTAGCTTGTGTTTTAAATCTTTTTATTGACTGTTTATCTAACGAACCATCTGCACCACGGCCTGTTTCTCATAGTACCAGCTTACCGACACCGTCCCCATCAATTAATTAACAAGAATCGAAGTTTGATAGTTTGGTAACCTAAAAAGGCATATCCGAAGACAATTTTGACTATAAACCATCGATCTAAGATCAAACCTAGTCCACTTATCAATATGATTTGACTACGCTGATCCGAAATGAAGTAATAACGCCTCGGTGGTTCTTTCTAAGGTGTAGCTTGTGTTTTAAATCTTTTTATTGACTGTTTATCTAACGAACCATCTGCACCACGACCTGTTTCTCATAGTACCAGCTTACCGACACCGTCTCCATCAATTAATTAACAAGAATCGAAGTTTGAAAGTTTGGTAACCCAAAAAGGCATATCTGAAGACAATTTTGACTATAAACCATCGATCTAAGATCAAACCTAGTCCACTTGTCAATATGATTTGACTATGATGATCCGAAATGGAGTAATAACGCCTCGGTGGTTCTTTCTAAGGTGTAACTTGTGTTTTAAATCTTTTTAATGACTTTTTATCTAACGAACCATCTGCACCACGACCTGTTTCTCATAGTACCAGCTTACCGACACCGTCTCCATCAATTAATTAACAAGAATCGAAGTTTGAAAGTTTGGTAACCCAAAAAGGCATATCTGAAGACAATTTTGACTATAAACCATCGATCTAAGATCAAACCTAGTCCACTTGTCAATATGATTTGACTACGCTGATCCGAAATGAAGTAATAACGCCTCGGTGGTTCTTTCTAAGGTATAACTTGTGTTTTAAATCTTTTTAATGACTTTTTATCTAACGAACCATCTGCACCACGACCTGTTTCTCATAGTACCAGCTTACCGACACCGTCTCCATCAATTAATTAACAAGAATCGAAGTTTGAAAGTTTGGTAACTCAAAAAGGGATATCCGAAGACAATTTTGACTATAAACCATCGATCTAAGATCAAACCTAGTCCACTTGTCAATATGATTTGACTACGCTGATCCGAAATGAAGTAATAACGCCTCGGTGGTTCTTTCTAAGGTATAACTTGTGTTTTAAATCTTTTTAATGACTTTTTATCTAACGAACCATCTGCACCACGACCTGTTTCTCATAGTACCAGCTTACCGACACCGTCTCCATCAATTAATTAACAAGAATCGAAGTTTGAAAGTTTGGTAACCCAAAAAGGGATATCCGAAGACAATTTTGACTATAAACCATCGATCTAAGATCAAACCTAGTCCATTTGTCAATATGATTTGACTATGATGATCCGAAATGGAGTAATAACGCCTCGGTGGTTCTTTCTAAGATGTAACTTGTGTTTTAAATCTTTTTATTGACTGTTTATCTAACGAACCATCTGCACCACGACCTGTTTCTCATAGTACCAGCTTACCGACACCGTCTCCATCAATTAATTAACAAGAATCGAAGTTTGAAAGTTTGGTAACCTAAAAAGGCATATCCGAAGACAATTTTGACTATAAACCATCGATCTAAGATCAAACCTAGTCCATTTGTCAATATGATTTGACTATGATGATCCGAAATGGAGTAATAACGCCTCGGTGGTTCTTTCTAAGATGTAACTTGTGTTTTAAATCTTTTTATTGACTGTTTATCTAACGAACCATCTGCACCACGACCTGTTTCTCATAGTACCAGCTTACCGACACCGTCTCCATCAATTAATTAACAAGAATCGAAGTTTGAAAGTTTGGTGTCTCAAAAAGGCATATCCGAAGACAATTTTTACTATAAACCATCGATCTAAGATTAAACCTAGTCCACTTATCAATATGATTTGACTATGCTGATCCGAAATGAATGAGGCCCAGACTGAAAACAATTTTGACTATAAACAATTGATTTGAGGTTTATGTTTTAGGTCAGGATTTGGACTGAACCTGAGCGAAAATTAAACAACGAGGAACCTCGTCGACCATGCCGGTCGAAGACAAGTTTAACTGGACAGTCCATAGACATAGATTTACCTTCCAAATCGATTATTTCTTTATTATCTGGATAAATTATGAATGTATTGTCTCAAAATAATAATTAAAACCGTTTTCTTTCTTTTATTTTTTATATCTACAAGATGTGAATATCACAAATGAGAAATGTATGCGTATTTAATTAGAAATTTTTCTGGTAATTTGTACTATTTGAATAAATATTATGTGGTGTACAAAAACAGTCAGCGTATTCTTCACGAAACTAGCAACAAACCGATAATCATTAATTAATAAATATTTATATTAAAACGGCTATTGAGACGTTCATTAACCAATTTTTCGTCCGGGTGGTGCTTAAATAAATAAATAAAAATTTATCGTATATGTCCAAATAAGCAAAATAGATATAATCGTTTTATTTATTTTTTAACAGAAGATTTCTCTCGTGAAATAAATACGGTTATTATATTTTGAAATCTAAACGTTTCGACGACATGATTTATCAATTAGCATAACGAATTTTGGTGATTAATATTGGAAAATATTGTTATAAGGTCGACCATCAAATATTATGTTTGCAAAAAAATAGATAAGAGACCCGGATGGAAGCTGATCCAGTATTTACAGGCTGATCCATCAATTCCACTCCTTTTTGAGAAGTTTTGAATGTGGAATGGTTCCAATTTCCAGAGATCTTCGTCTTCTAATTCATACCCACCCAGATGTGGTACTCTGAAGTTCCGAGGTTTCGTCGCATCACCAGCTGCGTCTTCAGGTGTTTTTTGAAGCGACAGTGCCCCGATAGAAAACCTGTAGATTGTTCTCACTTTGATTATAGTTTCCCAGAAGAGTCTCAGCCTCTGTAGGTTGTCCTAATAATTAGTTTTGCTCCTATCCAGCGCTTTCCACTGTCCTGGAATCCATTGCCTAGGTCGTTCAATTTTTCTAGATCTCAGGAAGAGGCTGATTATTTCAAATGGAACAGGACATTAGTCATATTAAAAAAAGTTTGATGCGTTTTTTAATACGTTCCTTGATTTTTGGCAATTTAATACTTTGAGACATTATTGTCAGTTCCCAGGTAGGAAATCGAAGTCGAAATATCTCCGAATACAAAACACGGAGTTTCATTTTAGTGGAAAGTTTGAAAATGACGCGCTACCGTCACGCAAACTTTCATATGTCAATTTGGAATGTTCGCATCCCTTTTCTGAATATCCCAATCGACAGGGACGGAAGGACGTCGGTTTTCCCCTAGCTCCAATTTTCTAATGTGTTGCTCCTTTTGAAAGTACAAGTGAAAATTCAAGCGGAAAATTTTTGTACTTGGAGACAACGAGTAATTCATATTGACTAATTCAGTAAATTTGGAAACTCAATTAATTAACCAACGAGTTTTTTTTTTCACTTTTTTTGTTTTTTTTCCATGAATCCTTTGCCAAAACGCTCTGATGCAAACATTTCCGCAATTCCTCTCTTTTTGATTTTGATTTTGTTTTTTCTAACGATATGTTTGATTGTATTAACGACTTTTTGGTTATATCCGTTAATTGTGTACAGAAATACTTTAAAAAACATTTTTTTAACATTCTAAGTAAAACAAAGAAGCTAAAATACATAATTATATCCGCGATAAAACGATATTTTCGATATCTATACCCAAATAAATGAAATCGTATAATTTAAATGAAAATTCTCAAGCTTTTCTGCATATTCAGTTATTGTTGATGTATGGGATAAAGCTCGTAACGGAATGGGAAATGGCGCAGTCGACCGTTTATCCTACCAGCTGTTTTAACAAGTTGGGATGGATTCACGCAAATTTACTCCTGTCTATCTGGATTTCTGTCTGTTCCTTTCATTCTACAAATTTCAAATATATCAAAATATAAGAATTAATGTAAAATTTATCGAATTATCGATATGTAAAATATTGGGTTGTGTTCAAACAAGCTTACACTAGAGATCAAAAGTTTTTGCACATCCCGAAGATGCTTTCTGACTTCCCTGTCCAATTAGTCCCGCAACAATTCAATCAGGATAAGGTCGGGTAATTGTGATGGCCAAAATACTCTTTGGAGCGTGTTTTACACTCTAGATTACGTATGGATCTAACATCCATTCTTTTTAGACCCAAAAATCCCAAATTGCGGCTTCTTAATTTTATTCTGACGTATACAAATTTCATATGAAGACTTCTTGGTCCAAAAAGAAAATAAACGAGAAATTTTTGACGGGTAGTGTATATTTTGAATTAATGATTCAACTGTATCCCTGTAGACGTATTGAAATTTTAGTCATTCAATTATACAGTACGACGTAATTGTTTTTATTTTTATTTCTCGACAAAAAATTCGTTTTCTGAAATAGAAGCCATTTTGTAGAGTACCTAAATCAATCTCTACTTTACCGATAGTACCGTGACTCATTCAAAAGCGCACTTGATTTCCTTTCTAACAACCTCTAATAAACAACTAGTACCCAAACAAGTATTAAACGACCAGTAAATACTTCAATGCAATCAGATAATGGGGAAAAAAAGTAGTAGATAAAACAGCACATATAACCAGCTTCGAGCTTACGTTGTAGTAAGCCAAGTCGGTAACATCGGTAACTGATTTATCGGGAGAGATCGACTGTTATGTACCACGCGAATGCCCGAGGGTCTGGACATCCGACAAGTTTATATTTGCGAATTTAGTACAGCGTTGTCGAGTATTTAATTATTTACATAACATCGAGGAAATGATTAGAAATGTTTAAATTTCGAAATTGATATGATTATATCTGATAAAATTATTACGTTAGTCAGCTTTGTGGTATTGTGGAATTTGTGTATAGCGAATCTCAATCTATTTTAGGTGCGCGAAAGGTGTGGAAACGAATGTTTTTATGTCACAACATTTTATACGATTGTTATGGTTTGCATATGTTGCACGTCGTCGTACAAGAAAACGTCTCTCTATAAACTTGGAATATTGAAATATGTTTTGTGTTAACCGTAATCTTTTCTTGCGTGTCTTAAATTAAATTTTTTTTTATATCGTTTACTCAATATATAATTAAAATTCAAATAATTACAACAACTACATATCTAATTATATATAATTAAATTATCGTTTGTTTTTTTTTTATTAGAATCAAGTATTGACCTTGAAACATTCGGAAGCTACTTTTAATGATAATAAGTAATAAATTATTAGTTTGACACGCAAATGGCGCCACTAAATTAAGACTGAATATCTAGTAATAATTGATGAATAAATTGAGTAAATTGTAAACAAATATAATTGTTTTAATTGTTATTATAAACAAACAAAAGTTGTAATAAATTTACAGCAGTACCTAAGCTAAAACTACTGTTATTCTAATCGGGTATTGGTAAACGATGGAGTTCCTCAGGGTTCTATATTGGAACCACTATTGTTTCTGTTATATACGGGATGTCCCACGACGAGTTAAAACTATCTGTATACACGGCAAAATACTTATAATAAAATCATGAAAATTTCCACGTTAAGGTTTTCGTATACGATCTTTTTAACTAAAATATTTTCAAAGATGGCCGACTAGTAGAGTTCAAAGGGTTGTTTCTCTTCTGTACATTGTAGTAAACTCTTGTTTGAATTATTTACGAACCGAATGTCAAGGTTCAGGACGTTGTGGAGTAGATGTTGCTCTGAAACACCATGGCGATTGTTTTTGATTCAAAGTAAATCAAACGGATAGATTTGCAATTCCAAAATATCGTTATCATCAGTTTTTTGTAGCTTTTGGTGACCTTTACTTTGTTCGTCGCGGCTTTTCCTTTCCGATTCCACTCCATGGAATCTCTTCTAGATATCGGATCATAATAAAAGACCCGTTACAACTTTATTACAACATTGTATTTGATACTGGTTTTCCAGAATTCGAAGCAACCTCCTTGGACTAATTTTTATCTTATTTAAGCGCTTTTATGGTTTCGTCAAAACAAGTTGGACCATTTTTTAGTTGTTTAAAATAATGAGCACCGAAGTTACCATAAACAGCCACCATATTTTTGTTTTGTTTTTGAGGTTAAGTTGGTCGTTCGACAATAACGCGATCTAGTAGTTACTTTTTGCGTTTCATATGAAATTATTTATAACATAATTGATGATATAATTGATGGAATACAAATTCTGCATTTATATGAAAATTAGAATGAAATTTGCATAGAAATATCCCTGAATATAATAACCGAATTCGCTAAACTAATTTCCCATTATATGGCGCTGGAGGGAAACAAAAAATACAAAAAAAAACTTCATATGTATATAGATATGAAAATTAGGAACGATTTTTTTGCGTCCATCGATCAATAATCACCGTTAACGACTTTGTAATTATCTTTTAAACTTTTTCAACACATCCAACGTGAATTACCTAATCGAGAATATTCCAGATTATTTCTTTCTCAAATCCCCATAGAAACAAATCTAGTTGAATCAGATCAGGTGATCGCGATGGCTATCAAAGTTGGAATGGCGTCGTTTTGAATTAGGTCCAAATAATGAACCCCAATCAAATTGTTCATCGATGAAACATTGTGCTAAACATTGGGCGTGTTGTTCTCCCTTCCAGTAAGGATTTTATGTTCACCAGAAGTGGCAGTTTCGCCGATTAGCATAGTTATCCTATACAAATTGTCTTTATTAATCTCCTGAGTATATATCATTAGTTTGATTAGGAATAGGATACTTCATTATCAAAAACATTGTTCGCAAAAGCTTGTAAATAACAATAAAACAAACATACAAATAACCAAATGAAATATAAAATCTAAATAGACGGTATTGGGAAATGATTGTGCATATTTTTCGCATTGTACAGTATTGAGCACTGTGTAAGAACTTTTGTAGTTTGAAGATTCGTTCAAATTCAACATCAATGGTGGTTTTATTTAGTAACGTATATTTATAATGACAAATCGCATCATGATTTAAGGTTGATTAGGTCACTAGGTATGGTTCTTTGATATCAGGGTTGCTCCAGAAGAAATTAGTATCTAGATAACGTCGTTGATGAAGAAAAGAAACAAAATAGAGCCTCGAAGCACTCCACGTTCTATAGGCTTCCAAGAAGACATCATTATACCCTTACAAGTTGATTTTTGATTCAAATCATGAAAAAGGTGTTAATTTGATTAGAGAATGGGGGTTGTAATTATAATTGAATTGAATTATGACTTACCTTGATTGCATATGACTCCGACTTGTAGGAAAATCAAAAATATAACGGCAACAGCCGGTAGATGGGGTTGGTGTTTCATAGTAATTGTGGAAAAAGGAAAATTCCCCGAAGGCTGACAGTTAGACTCTAGGGGGCATACCAAGTTTCAATAATATACTCAATATCATTCCCGTCGTGAATTTCGTCTTTGAATCTGACCGCCGGCGACAGCGGATGTCACATGTTTTCGTTGAATGCGACAGATCTGTAACAAAAAATATATTAGGGTAAGTTTGGGGTTAATTTTCAAGATTATATCGCTAAACGTCTCGTAGTTTTTTGTGGAATAAAACTGTCAAAAAAATCCTTCGTACTAGTGTTATGTTATATACACATAGTGGAATTATGATTGATGATATTTTTATAAAAATACGTCGGTGCATTGTAAGTAGAAACCGAAATAAAACGGTTGAGTTGCTTAAACGTAGCAACCATGTGGTCAAATACGTGTCACAGATGACTGATCTCTTCAATTTCAATGTTACGTTAGAACCTTTTTCATTTTTCGTGTTGCTAAGGGTAGGTAAAAGGATATATACAGGGTGTGGTCATAAATTTTTACAACAAAAATGATTCACAAGACTAGGAAATAATTTTATTTGAACTAAACTTCATCAAAATGCATTTCAGTTTCAAAAACGACCAGATCTATAATAGAATTCGTTGAAATTGTTAAAGAATTTGAAAGAAACGATCAAAAAAAACCTATGGTCTCAAAAAAATTAGGTAATTTCGAATGGAAACTTTAAAATTGAGGTGGGTTCAAAATTTTCAGATTGAGCTCATTCTAAATGTACTCTGGAACATATCTTGTGACGATATTTTCAAATTAGAGTTTGTGGGCTATGCAGATGACGTAGTTATCGTCATCACTGGAATAGAAAAAGAAGAAATAACCAGCTCTAAGCGGCTAGACCACAAAACAGAAGACAAAGTTTAACAAGATCCAAACGATGATAATCGAAGAACTTTCCATCGAAACGAAAGAATCCATAAAATATTTAGACTCGATCATGAGTTTTGGATAACATATAAGATATTATTCAGAGTAATGCGGATCCAGGATAGATAACTTTGAAGTATATACAGCTTTTTACATAAATTTAAATAGATTGTATAAGTGTATGTTTTTTTTTTGATAAATCGTCTTATTTTGATAAAAAAACGTTTAAAAATGAAGGGTCATTTCACTGCTTGTAAAAATAATAAAAAAACTAATTTGTTATTCAATACAAACATCATTTTGTTATACAGGGTCCTTCACGACGAATTGAATTGATATGTATATGGGAAAGTACTGTGATTAGTGTTCTAAAAATGTGTTTGCATGGATTTTTCGAAATGCTCGTTTCAACTAAAATAATTTCAGTTTTTTAAAACTTCCGGTTATACCGGAAGTAGACCCAAACTTTGTTATTTTTAACGGAATGTTATGGTTTTTATTAAATTTTTGGAATCTACACGAAATTTTAATATAACTTTATATAAGGCATAGTATGTCTAAAATCCACCATTTTTTAATTATTTTACATTTTCGAAATTTTTTGACACATGTAGCCGTCCACTAAAAAAATAATATTTCAAAGTTTAAGCGAGGCAGGTTTGAGATTTTTGGGATTTGGATAAATAACACTTATACCTTTCAAAATCTGTGAAATCCCGGGCAAAAATTTATACAGGGTGTTCAGAAAATGGTGCCGAATTTCGCTATCTAAAAACTTAATTTTTTCAAATGGCAACCCCCATTTTCCTTACTATGCTTTAAATTAACGAGACTTCGTTAGTAAATTCATATATTTCCCCTTAATTTAAAGCGTAGAATCCATGCCGTTTGAAAAAATTAAGTTTCTAGATAGCGAAATTCGGTACCATTTTCTGAACACCCTGTATAAATTTTTGTCTGGGATTTCACAAATTTTGAAAGCTGTAAGTGTTATTTATCCAAATCCCAAAAATATTAGACTTGACTCAGTTAAACTTGGAAATATAATTTTTTTAGTGGAGGGCTGCTTAATTCCAAAAATTTTGAAAATTTGAAATAATTAAAAAATGGTGGACTTTAGGCAAACGATGCCTCATATAAAGTTATATTAAAATTTCGCGTAGATTCCAAAAATTTAATAACATTTTGTTTAAAATAACGAAGTTTGGGTCCATGCAAGCAAATTTTCAAAAAACTAATCCCATATAAATATCGATTCAGCTCGTGGTGAAAGACCCTTTTTTCAGATAAATAAATCTATTTCAGGAAAAAAAATGTATGAAAATGAAAAAATCATTGAGGATTAAAAGCTAAACATTCTTCACTTTTCCCTTTTTGTACTTTTAATTATATAATGCCCTCTCTCGTCAAATTAAAAAAGTTGTAAGTACAAACTTTACAATTTACAAGCGGTTTTTATATTTTAGTAAATCAACGAGGTAGTATTTTGAGATTCAAATGAGTTAGTGGTTAATAGCAAAAGCTGATTGAAGTATTATGGTCAATACAGAAGAACTTCGACATGAAATATTCATCGAGGACTCCGAGGAAGTTTTATGTACGTACATAAAACCTGCCGGAAGTAATTATGAAAGAATTAGCCGTATAATTTTATATTGAATTATTATTCATTACAAGTGTTTAAAAACAAAGATTTTAATAGTTGATTTTTCAATAAACAAAATTTAATTTGGTTTGAAACAAATCCTCGAACGATATTTCAGTTGAGAATATGTGTGTTCAAAATGGAAGAAAAAAAATCGAAAAATTGGAAAAAAAAGATTCTAGCACAAATAATTTGGAAGATATTATAAAAAATAATGGAATACGTGAATTTTTTGTATAATAATTTTATTTTAAAGATGAAAATGTATTTGCAGATTCAATTTTGAGCTGGAATTGATAATTTGAAGGTCGAGTTAATGGGAGAGGTATTTTGAAAGAAATATCATGAGATTTTCGAGAAAAAAATTGTAATAGTAAATTTAAAAAATAGTATCATTGAAATAATATTTTGAACAAATGTCTTTAAAAGATTATTTTGCATGTCAAAATAAAGAAAACACTCAAAATTGTAAGAAAATGAAAACCCCACCGACTAAAACTTTCTCAGAACAATAATTTCGAAAATATTATGGAAAATAAAGGCATTTCGTACAATTTTTGTGTCTTAAATTGAGCTTCCGGATCTATTTTACAACAAAAATAGGAGAATTATACTGTTCAAAATTTCACTAGCGAAAAAGGGGGTAATCCCATGTGATGGGCTCAAAAAAAACGATTCTTTTCTTAATAAATTGCTTTCTTAACATGTCTAGAATACAGTAGTGAAATGATTTTTGAAAATTCGAAGTCATTTTAAAGATACAGTAGGTAGAAGAAAGAACTGATCGGAGCGCTGAGTTTGCAGTTGGAGTCCGGGCCCATTGTGTACCGTCGACGTTATATCTGGCCCCCCCTTTTATACATATATACATTTATACAAGTATAGACAAGTTTGAGCTATTATCAATCGAAACTTTCCAAAATTTCTCTATTTTTCTATAACAAAAAACACAAAATTCGCAACTTTTATTTGAAATGTCTACCAAAAGTCCAGTTTTTTGTATATTGATTTGATAATAGTCCATTCCATGCTTTTAGGCTTACAAAATACAACGCCGTTTTTTTTTTGTTTCAGATAAGCCAATCAGCCGGTATCGTGACTCATTTTTTCGAGGCGGGGGTTCCGCACAATATTTTTATTTTAAAATTTATATTTATACTGTCGAAATATATGTTAATAAATGATAATAAACTTAAAGCTCCATCTATTTACTGGTCCTTAAAAATCCCTAAAAAACAGGCCGTCACATGGGCGATAAAAATTGTACATATAAAAATGAATTTTATCAAAATATTTCTAATCAAATACATAAAAAAATTAAAGAAAAACAATAATTTGAAAGAAAAGTGCGAATATTTTTAAAAACAAGATTTTTTAAATGGATTTTCAATATCTGTTTATTAAACGATTTTTGTAGAACCCGACCGCTTTTTCAGTTGTAAAAAATCGTTGACCTAGCAATTTATTTTAGATCTGCATGAATAACAAGAAATCATTGGGTGCCAAACAAGGACTGTATGGTGGATAAACCTGTTCAAAAACGTTTTCGTTTGAACTGAACAGTAAACGCTCGCAATTTCGTGGTGGAGAATGATTCGTCTTCTACTATTGATTTTTTCGAAAAACTTTCGTTAGATTTGGCTTGTCTTGGAAGACAATCGATTGTTTTTTAATTTCCATCCTTGATTAGTCGCCTGTCATGATCCTATAAACGTCTTTTGAATTTTTTCAGCATTCCTTTGCAAAAATCGACACGAGTTCTTTTTTTTTTGGACGATTTCCACGACTTAGAAAATCTGTATCCGTAAACTCGACAGATGACAACGACAGATTTGACATATTTAAGTCAGTGTTGCCATATCTCCACAACTTGAATAGCAATCCGCGTTTTCTGAAAGTTTGATAATCCACGTCGAAAATCATCGTACGAAAGTTTTAGCGATTAAATCCATTTTTTTGACCAAGATGGATGTTTCAAGAATCTGTAGACAACTCAAATAGCATTCGTATGACAATACGTTCTGAGAAATACGTTCACAATTAAAAACTTTTGAATGGAGATGTCAAATCACACCAGTAATTTAAATCAACACAAATTTAAACTGATGCAAATTCAACGCCCCATATCTCGAAAAGTATTAGTTATAGCAATATGAAAATATGACATATCCTAAAGTAATTCTGCACCTTTTCGTTGGATAAAATAAAAAAATTATAGAATAAATAGTTTGGGAGAAATCACGAAGACAATAAAATTCATGATAAAAAATAAGGATAGAGCTTTGATTAAATTTCTAAGCTCTATTATACGTTCAAGTTACTATTTTTGGGATCAAGAAAGAAGAATAGATATAATTTTATAAGAAAAAACAAAAAATAAAAGAGTTGTACTTTCGAAATTGTCGATAATCGATTGAGGAATAAATATAAATAGGAACAAATCATATAAAGTCGTATAAATGATAATAATTAATAAATGTCGGGCTTTGAATGCTTTCAAAGACAAGTTTTGTCATAGCATTCATTAGTTTATGATGACAACGACAGATTTGACATATTTAAGTCAGTGTTGCCATATCTCCACAACTTGAATAGCAATCCGCGTTTTCTGAAAGTTTGATAATCCACGTCGAAAATCATCGTACGAAAGTTTTAGCGATTAAATCCATTTTTTTGACCAAGATGGATGTTTCAAGAATCTGTAGACAACTCAAATAGCATTCGTATGACAACACAATTAAAAACTTTTGAATGGAGATGTCAAATCACACCAGTAATTTAAATCAACACAAATTTAAACTAATGCAAATTCAACGCCCTGTATCTCGAAAAGTATTAGTTATAGCAATATGAAAATATGACATATCCTAAAGTAATTCTGCACCTTTTCGTTGGATAAAATAAAAAAAATTATAGAATAAATAGTTTGGGAGAAATCACGAAGACAATAAAATTCATGATAAAAAATAAGGATAGAGCTTTGATTAAATTTCTAAGCTCTATTATACGTTCAAGTTACTATTTTTGGGATCAAGAAAGAAGAATAGATATAATTTTATAAGAAAAAACAAAAAATAAAAGAGTTGTACTTTCGAAATTGTCGATAATCGATTGAGGAATAAATATAAATAGGAACAAATCATATAAAGTCGTATAAATGATAATAATTAATAAATGTCGGGCTTTGAATGCTTTCAAAGACAAGTTTTGTCATAGCATTCATTAGTTTATGATGACAACGACAGATTTGACATATTTAAGTCAGTGTTGCCATATCTCCACAACTTGAATAGCAATCCGCGTTTTCTGAAAGTTTGATAATCCACGTCGAAAATCATCGTACGAAAGTTTTAGCGATTAAATCCATTTTTTTGACCAAGATGGATGTTTCAAGAATCTGTAGACAACTCAAATAGCATTCGTATGACAACACAATTAAAAACTTTTGAATGGAGATGTCAAATCACACCAGTAATTTAAATCAACACAAATTTAAACTAATGCAAATTCAACGCCCTGTATCTCGAAAAGTATTAGTTATAGCAATATGAAAATATGACATATCCTAAAGTAATTCTGCACCTTTTCGTTGGATAAAATAAAAAAAATTATAGAATAAATAGTTTGGGAGAAATCACGAAGACAATAAAATTCATGATAAAAAATAAGGATAGAGCTTTGATTAAATTTCTAAGCTCTATTATACGTTCAAGTTACTATTTTTGGGATCAAGAAAGAAGAATAGATATAATTTTATAAGAAAAAACAAAAAATAAAACAGTTGTACTTTCGAAATTGTCGATAATCGATTGAGGAATAAATATAAATAGGAACAAATCATATAAAGTCGTATAAATGATAATAATTAATAAATGTCGGGCTTTGAATGCTTTCAAAGACAAGTTTAGTCATTTTTGTGTGATTCTTAGTAGGATTCGTAGCCTGGCAAACAGATGTTATTTCTGTAAGTGATACTTCGCTATAGGTGGTTCGACTTTTGAGGTTATCACTCAACTCGGGATTACGAGTTTCTTTTTTTGATAAAGTCACTCACCCCGAACCCAAATCATCAATCAAAGATGATAAAATCACAATATTAGTGATTAATGTAAATAAATCGACACAGTAATCCCCTAGAAAGATATATCTTATATATATATATTAATAAAATTAGTTTTTTTTTCCAAGGAAGGATAGTTTTTTATGTTTGCTTTGAGATTTATGAAATGCGTGTGTTTGAAAACAAACAAATGTTTGATTTGATTTGATTTTCAATAAAAAAAGCAATTCATCATCGACCCACTACTATCCCACGCTCTATTAACCCTATCGAAGGCCTTTTCAAAGTTTACAAACATCACTTACAAGTCCATTCTGTGTTCATAGAACTACAGTTCGTAACATCATTTAATATCGATCTACAGGCGCTGAAATCTTGCTGATAGTTCACGAGATTTCCTTCAGAGTATCCATCCTTTATTAAATCATATGTAAGTGCTTTACAATGGTTAACATCTCAGTATTATAGGGTATTTGCAACCATTAATTGGTCAACTGGAGCTTCGTGTTGAAAAATTTGCGTTGGCTGCACTGACAGTTCAATTTTAACCAATCAAATCCGAGTGAACTGACATTTGCCACGGGGGAAATGTCTGTCAAATGTCGAAGCCTAGTTTCCACGTGTAGTTTCAATATTATATAAATTAAAACAGAAAAACTAATATCTTTCCAAAGTAGCCTGTTTCGTCGAAGATAATGACGACATCGTTCAAATGATTCAATTAATTTAAAATAATGTAGTTAGTTTTAGAAGTCAATTAATCAAACGTAAGCCGATGTAAACAAAAATTGAGGTTAGAAAGTACATTTCAATCCTGGGTTGATATTTTAAACTGAGCTTTCGTTATGGTCTCAATTTTACAAACTAAGGAAAAACTAAACTAAAGTTTAAACACTAGTTTAAACCTAGATAACTCTATTTTACAGTTAAACATACATTTTTCTGCCAGTTTTCACAAATATTACCAAAATTTGTCAATATTTGTTTTAAAGTTGATTCAAGAAAGAATTTTATGATGAGAATAACAAATAATAGTTTCAAAAAATGTGAAAATACTTTTTGTTTTTTTGTGCTTTACAATGGTTAACATCTCAACTTTTGCAACCATCAGTTGGTCAACTGGAGCTTCGTGTTGAAAGATTTGCGTTGGCTGCACTGACTGTTCAATTTTAACCAATCAAATCCGAGTGAACTGACATTTGCCCCGGGGAAATGTCTGTCAAATGTCGAAGCCTAGTTTCCACGTGTAGTTTCAATATTATATAAATTAAAAAAGAAAAACTAATATCTTTCCAAAGTAGCCTGTTTCGTAGAAACTCGATATAAGATTATGACGACATCATATGATTTAATTAATTTAAAATAATGTAGTTTTAGAAGCTAATTAATCAAACGTAAGCCGATGTAAACAAAAATTGAGGTTAGAAAGTACATTTCAACCCTGGGTTGATATTTGAAACTGAGCTTTCGTTATGGTCTCAATTTTACAAACTAAGGAAAAACTAAACTAAAGTTTAAACACTAGTTTAAACCTAGATAACTCTATTCTATAGTTAAACATACATTTTTCTGTCAGTTTTTACAAATATTGCCAATAAGAAAGAATTTTATGATGAAAATAACAAATAATAGTTTCAAAAAATGTGAAAATACTTTTTGTTTTTTTGTGCTTTACAATGGTTAACATCTCAACTTTTGCAACCATCAGTTGGTCAACTGGAGCTTCGTGTTGAAAGATTTGCGTTGGCTGCACTGACTGTTCAATTTTAACCAATCAAATCCGAGTGAACTGACATTTGCCCCGGGGAAATGTCTGTCAAATGTCGAAGCCTAGTTTCCACGTGTAGTTTCAATATTATATAGATTAAAAAAGAAAAACTGTTATCTTTTCAAAATAGTCTGTTTCGTAGAATTTCGATAGAAGATGATGACGACATCGTTCATATAATTCAATTAATTTAAAATAATGTAGTTTTAGAAGTTAATTAATCAAACGTAAGCCGATGTAAACAAAAATTGAGGTTAGAAAGTACATTTCAACCCTGGGTTGATATTTGAAACTGAGCTTTCGTTATGGTCTCAATTTTACAAACTAAGGAAAAACTAAACTAAAGTTTAAACACTAGTTTAAACCTAGATAACTCTATTCTATAGTTAAACATACATTTTTCTGCCAGTTTTTACAAATATTGCCAATAAGAAAGAATTTTATGATGAAAATAACAAATAATAGTTTCAAAAAATGTGAAAATACTTTTTGTTTTTTTGTGCTTTACAATGGTTAACATCTCAGCTTTTGCAACCATCAGTTGGTCAACTGGAGCTTCGTGTTGAAAGATTTGCGTTGGCTGCACTGACTGTTCAATTTTAACCAATCAAATCCGAGTGAACTGACATTTGCCCCGGGGAAATATCTGTCAAATGTCGAAGCCTAGTTTCCACGTGTAGTTTCAATATTATATAAATTAAAACAGAAAAACTAATATCTTTCCAAAGTAGCCTGTTTCGTAGAAACTCGATATAAGATTATGACGACATCATATGATTTAATTAATTTAAAATAATGTAGTTTTAGAAGTTAATTAATCAAACGCAAGCCGATGTAAACAAAAATTGAGGTTAGAAAGTACATTTCAACCCTGGGTTGATATTTGAAACTGAGCTTTCGTTATGGTCTCAATTTTACAAACTAGGGAAAAACTAAACTAAAGTTTAAACACTAGTTTAAACCTAGATAACTCTATTCTACAGTTAAACATACATTTTTCTGCCAGTTTTTACAAATATTGCCAATAAGAAAGAATTTTATGATGAAAATAACAATTTTTTGTGCTTTACAATGGTTAACATCTCAGCTTTTGCAACCATCAGTTGGTCAACTGGAGCTTCGTGTTGAAAGATTTGCGTTGGCTGCACTGACTGTTCAATTTTAACCAATCAAATCCGAGTGAACTGACATTTGCCCCGGGGAAATGTCTGTCAAATGTCGAAGCCTAGTTTCCACGTGTAGTTTCAATATTATATAGATTAAAAAAGAAAAACTAATATCTTTCCAAAGTAGCCTGTTTCGTAGAAACTCGATATAAGATTATGACGACATCATATGATTTAATTAATTTAAAATAATGTAGTTTTAGAAGTTAATTAATCAAACGTAAGCCGATGTAAACAAAAATTGAGGTTAGAAAGTACATTTCAATCCTGGGTTGATATTTGAAACTGAGCTTTCGTTATGGTCTCAATTTTACAAACTAGGGAAAAACTAAACTAAAGTTTAAACACTAGTTTAAACCTAGATAACTCTATTCTACAGTTAAACATACATTTTTCTGTCAGTTTTTACAAATATTGCCAATAAGAAAGAATTTTATGATGAAAATAACAAACAATAGTTTCAAAAAATGTGGGACGATTTCAAAATACTTTTTGTTTTTTTAGCGCCTCGACAATATAGTTAATTTCTTCATCATCATCATCGAGTTTATCTAATATAAAGTACAAATCTTCAATAATTCCAACTTTTTAATATTGTAGAAATGTTAATAATTTGAAAAAGTTCATCCGTTTCATGTTGAACTGAAGTTTAAACTACCTCCAAACCACCCGTAACGCCATCTATGGAACGTGAAAAAAACGGTATCTGTATGGTTTCAAACAGTGTCAATATTAAAGAAATTTACAAAAATTTACAATCGTACAGTTTTATTTTCAATAACTTATCTCTTTTCTTACTGTTTACTTCAACCAATTAGAAATATCCCGTATGTAGTTGAGGTTATGTCGAAAAATATGAAGTTTGCACCGGAAAAGACAGTGACAACAAATCAAGTTGGTATCGTGAAGATAGCAACAAATTTTCGTGGAAATCATGTTGATGTTTTATGTGTTTTTAGTTTTCCATTTAAAGAGTGTTGTGAAATCGGTTTTACAAGCGGAAGGAACGTTAAAGTGAACATCCATAGACAAACAGTTGTTTTCGTTCTGTTTGTATAATATATCTAAGCATAATTATTTTTTATTACTTTTTCTTTGTGACTTATTTTATTGAGTACCATTCAATGATGGTACAATTGTGTTTGTTCTTTACTTAGAAGTTAAACCCTCCTTTGTTATAAGGAAAAAATAAACAAAAGACGATCATAAACCTATTGTATTTGCTTACCACACCTCGTATCTTCTATATAAGCGGCTTTCGGTGATTACAACAAAAAAATATATTCGTTATAAAGGTGGTAAGTACGACAGTCACATACTGAGTGCTCATAATAAAAGACTTTAAGAAACAGAAGAAGAGGTTAGGTTAGGTTAGCGAAAAAATGTTGAAATTTTCGTCAAAGCTTGTAGTTGATTACTAAGACAGCTTTGTTTGTATCCCAATCTCATTCAAAGTTGATTGATTCGTGAGAAAATTTCGAGTTAGATTAGTCTAACTTCTGTCGAGATATTTTGAGTCATAACGGTTAAAATAATAGTGAAAAACGTATATGATTCTGTAGAGCTTTTCGTGAGCTTCATTTCAAACACATTTCACATCAAATATTCAATAAAAATAATAATGCAAACGAAAAAAATCGTCTACACAAAAGTTTATTCAAGATAGAACGGTATAACCTCAAATATATTACTTAGTTTAAAAGAAAGAGGGACATGCTGTATAATGTAACAATTATTAAAGTAAGAATGGTACTGAGACAAGTATTAGCATCAAAACAGGAGAAAGAATAAAACCTTAAAACGTACCTTTATTGTGAGAAAAAACACGGACAAAGATTTCATGTCAAACAATTAATTTTCTAATACATTCGAATTGAATCCCTCAGAAGCACGTCACTGTTATTAAAAGCAATATCTTTTACATGGTCCAAACAATCGGATCACAAAAACAAAAACGCCCTTACACGATTTACATTACTTAACCTAAGTAAACAGATATGATTTTTTTTTGAAAGGCAAATAATAATAAACAAGGATCTATCTAAAAGATGTCTCAGGTAACTCGATATAGTAGGAAACTTTCGCAAATAACCGGAGGTTATGTTTTCGAGAAGGGAGAGAGTTTAGACGAAATTGTAGACGCCACATTCCGGAACAGAATTTACGTCTAAAATGATTAATGTAGAATGTAAATTGATGCCGAGGATATTGTTTTTGAATCATTTGAAATAATTGATGCTGTAGAAGTTGGGATAATTGTAAAAATTTAATAAAAGATGAATAAAATATTATATTAAGAATAGATATAAATCAATTTGTTGTTTGGATTAACAAGCCCGGGTAGCTCAGTCGGTAGAGCATTGGACTTTTAATCCAAGGGTCCAGGGTTCAAGTCCCTGCTCGGGCGGCTATTTAATTTTATTTTTTTTTTGTTTTTTTTTTGGAAAAATTGTTATTAATACTCTTTATATGACATCAAAGTGTTTTTTTTATACGCGGATATGCTATTAAGTACGAAGAAATTGACACCTCGTTTATGTTATCCATTAACCGGTTTTTTTTTTCATTTTTTTTTGTACAAAAGTCACAGCTCTGTTAAATATATTTAACGAGCTATCAATGGGACGTAGAAAAAACATTGAAAGAGGAAATTAACACTTAAAGAACCATTAAAAATTGTCTTCTTGGCGAAAAAAACAGTCAAGTGCTTGTTTGATTGAGATTTTTTGTTAAATTTTAAAAAAAATCAAATCAAATCGACGATTTATTCTTCTCAGTCGATCGTCTTCTAACACGAAAACAGAAATAACAATAAAATACTAAAAAAAAAAATCGTTAAAAGACATTAAAAAGCACTTAGCACTCACGACCCACTAAAAGGTTTCATTTGGAGCCTTCTTGGTGGTATTTAATATATCTATATATATATGGGGCGTTTAAAAACACGTGTTTTGAAAGAATTTTCGGAAACTGTATGGACCATTTATCAGTTCTTACGGCCTAAAGCTTTTATATTTGTTTTCAACATGTGATAATTGACTGTCTCTAGCTAATGGTTGAGGAAATAGGGCGTGCCCTTCAAAACGTGAATAGGGTAACAATACAATTACTCTTTTTGTCTATAAAAACGATTGCTCAAAGCACCAATTAACTCTCAGACTTATATAACTTGTAAGAGTTTGATCTTGGTACTCGAATTACAAACCTAGGGATGGAACCTATTGTGTCGGCAACCATTTCGTCACTATACGTAAATCTGATGGTTAATTTCCAATTTATATATTCTTAATTACTTTTATTTCAATTCCCAAATAACAGGTTCGCTTTTCGAATTATTAATCTAAGCTAACGTGTCTCTAAAAGAAGGCATATTCAAAAGGAAATTTTCATTAAAAAATTTTTTAGCTACGCCACTGATGGAGACAATAAATGCCGGTCGTAATGGATGCGGAACAAAGAACATTTTGTATTTTTGTAAATGGTCCTAGACCAACATGGAATTGACGTTTAAAATTATAAAAGGAAGGCAGAAATATTACGAACTGTCCATATTGAAGTAGAAGTTAACATGTGATACTTTCCAGTCTACGAATCGTTCTAGTGGGGAATGTGCAATAGTGAATTAACTGTGAAACATCCTTTAATTGACTGTATAAATCATGACAATGAAAGATTCACCTGGAAGTCTCCTTGAAGAAGAATTTAGCCCATCGATTTTCCATCAATCGACGCGGTCTCTCCAATATCGTCCTCTTGATCTGGTAAATCGTTCTATATCCTGAATTTTCAGATCTTCTTTTATACTTTCGCTCCTTATTTAATCTCCTAGACTTCCTATTTGTCAGTTTTGGCAACGCTGCGAGACCAGGACAATACGACAACGCGCCTACCAATACCGCGCTATCTGCGAAGCAGTATTCGGCCAGTAAACGTACTCCAATGCTCCCCTACTCACCAGATTTGGTACCGTGTGACTTTTTTTGTTTCTCTGCTTTGAAACGGACCTGATTTGAGTCGATGTAACAGCTCCTAAAGACCCTCAACAAAGAAGACTTCCAGAACTGTTTTTATCAACGGAAAAAACGTATGGAAAGGTTTGTGGTGAGGAAAAGGGAGTATATTGAAAGGGATGCATTCGAATGTGGAATAATTCTTATAATAAAACCCTTTTTACTAACCAGTCTCGTTATTTAATAGCCAGACCTCGTTTATTTGTTTCAAAAAAGATTTTCGACTAATATTTTGATAAATTAGAAACGTCAATTTCTATCTATCTTTTAAATATTATTAAAAAAATTAATTTTGTAACAGAAAAGACCGAAATTTGGAGACCTAAACATATAAAAAAGTCTGAGAAATTGAAAAAAATTATTTGTTTATAAACATGAGGTACCCCAGGTAGTCATAGATTGTTACTAACCTCGAATTTAATTAATAGGTATCTGTCTTTGATAAAACGGAGATACTGATACCCTTTACTAAACTGCAGGCTTCAATTGCACGCGCCTATAAGCCCATTTCCATGCCCAAAACTATCGATTCGGAAAACTTTTTATTAGATACGATTTACTTGAATTACGTCTTCCCCTTGTATATTTTAATGATAGTCTTGTGATAATGACATATTTATTATGCTGTAACCGCGCATACATGCATAAAAACCGTTTATTAACGTTTATTAAATTTGCATATTAAAATTATTAAAACAGAATTGTAAATTACACATTGTATAATGTTTTTATCGCATATATTAAGTTCGACTATTGTTTATTCAACAAGTCTAGGTGGTTTCGTGAAACGTCGATCGATAAGTTTATGAAAAATGATGATCTCGAACCTATAAAAGAGTTACTGTACCTTACAGGGTGATCATAATACTTATTTATCAAACAGAAGTTGTTATTTACATGTCTTCGTTCCAGTTACGGATTGGTAACGACAACAAATACCTTATTCGATATTTTTTTCTCTAGATTGTCACTCCGCCTTTACTCCGTATTCGAATTGGAGAAATCCGCTTGAGATTTTTTAATTTACGTGGTTTGTTTCCAAAAGTTGTTTCGTTTTTGATGTTTCTCATTGCCTGGTAGATCACGCGAGTGACTGTCTCCGGTTTCTGGTTCATTATTCGAATAGCTACTGGACAGCGAGAAAAATTATCTAACGGTTTGATGATAATATCGACGTGCACGTGCTCGAAACTTTTGATCGTTGCAAGTTCGTGCCCATTCGCGGCAATCTTTCTTGATCGATGGCCAGACAAACCTCTAGAAAACGGGCGATGGATAGAAGTGAAAGCTGCTTTTCCTAAAGCTCGTACCAGCGAGCTTTTGTTGTTGAAGTGTCGTAGTAAATCTGTATATCCGTTACCGCATTTGTATTTGTTTCAGATGCACAGTTGATCATGATTAAATTAAGTTTTTTTAAATGCAAGGTCACATGGTATAATCGCCACATTCAGTAAATCGATTCAATGTAGCTCAAACTTACCATTTACGATTTCTTAAGAACAACCCTTCTACGAAATTAAGTAATTAGATAAAAATTTAAAAATATTTACGTTGCACGCGCTTTTAGATTCCTTACTCACTGACGGTGCGCGTGCCGGCACGCGCACCTCTCCTTTCATAAATGACGGGGAGCGTGCCGGCGCGCTCGTTTCCTTTTACTTTACAACTCGACACCAAACTATCCGTTACAACCAAAGGACTGTACAATACGCCGTTTGCCATTTTAAAATTGGATAAGTGAAAGTTTTTTTTTTTTATTTGAATTTAAGATAAGTTAAACATTTTTCATCGATTTTATTTTTGTTATAGCTATTAATTTTTAAATTCTATCTGTATATAAATAAAATCATGTTGAAAAACAACTAACAACTAAAAAATGTCAACATAATTCGACATTTTTTCTTATTAAAAATATTTATTTCGTTCAGTCTATTGTATAAAACTATTTTTGATAAATAACTTCGCAAGTTGTATATAAAAATACTAGTAAATTGGACCAAACATTATTTTTGATACCATTTTTAGAATTATCATCATTTTTACATTATTTGTTTTGTTTTTTTTTTAGATTTTTCTATTTCCACTTTATCCCATTCTAACTTTAAAAAACAAAATCGTTCCCGTATTTTTCATAGTGTATTTTTGTTCATTTTCTTAATCGACTTTATTTGGGGTTTATTGGAACGGTTCAAATAATTTTAATTTAATTTATATTAATTTTAGTAAATAAGTTTTTGAAAAATTGTACATATAATAAACGTTTTATAAAAAAAAAAATTAAAAGATTACATTACATCACATTTTCTGCAAACGTCGTTTTTGATTTTTTTTTTATTGTTAGTTTAATTTCTCGGTCTTGAAACCGACAACGAATTAACTACAAGAGTTACAAGGTAATTTAGGCTACCCTCTACACAGGTGAACTGATCCCTTTACCACTGACGGAGAGCGTGCCGAGACGCACCCGCTTAATTATCGGAAATAGGACCTTGGGATTTTCTAAATCATGTTTCTACTTCAGAGCCAAAGGTGAAGAGATTATTACTGATTCGATACGTATTTTCAATTGTTTTTATAACAAAATAACTGTTGAAATCTGCTAATTAGAAGCAATATATTTTTTTTCATTCTTTGTTTCTGATATACTAAACTTTTAGCAGTTAGATCTCTGAAATATTATTATAAATGAAAAAAAAAATACAATGAGAGATATTCTCCTACACATTTTACATTAATTGATCTCCATATAATTATTATTTTGTGTGGGATATTGTGGTTTAATTGAATATTAATCAAGTTTTAAGGTGTGGGTTAATACAAATTAAATTTACATATAAATAATGAAAAATAATATAAAAACATTATTGTTGTAGTTGATAATTCATAATTCTTAAAAATAGAAACGATCTCTGAAGATGATTACATTAGGATCGAAACAAATAACGTCAGTCGACAATTAGTTTAAAGTTTTATACTTAGAATTCAAACAAAGATCAATATTTTAACTATGAATGGGGTTGTATTGTAAAATTTTGGTCAACTCTGGATAGCCCGTCAAATGAATTGCTCTCTTCTGTATTGAGCATCTTCAGGGTATGCTTGGGAGCCAATATTCCAAAGATGGACAAAGCTGGGGCTTGTAGAGGATTAGAATCTGTCGAGGAGTCAATAGCTTTCTGGTCTTAGAGAAAACTTCAAATTTTTATGAAGTTGTCTTGGTTAAATCGACCACGTGATTGTACCAGAATATATGGTTTCCAATTTCAACACCCAGCAAGCGAATTTGCGTCTATGGTAGTATTTTAGGTTCAAATTTTGAGCTGCAGTACCAACTTTCTTTGTGAAAAATATTAATTTTGGTATTTGCTGCGTTAAACTCGATCAGATTGATTCCAACCAACTTTAGAATGTTGTCGTATAACAAAATGGATAAGAATAAAGAAAAAGGTCAAATTTTGGTTATTAGTTATCAAAAAAATCAACAACAATGCTCGTTCGACGTTAAACTAACATTGCAAATTCCTAATTTTGTTAATAAGATACATCTAAACATTTTGTAACTAAAATTGAATTTTAGCTTAAACCTGACAAAAACCAAATGACATTAACCTATGAATAAGAAGTCTAATCTAAACAAATCACGTACTTTTCCACCATTTCCTCAATTTCCTTTTCCGAACCTCTCATTTTGCCGAAAACATTGTTTGATTAATAGAATTGAATTTGCGATTACAATAAAACGAAAAAGAAAAACTTTTTCCAATTTCCATTTAGATTATTAAAAAAAAATATTCATTTCAGCACTTTGTATTTTATTAATTACGTACACCATTTAACACAAACGTGACTTTTCTTCTCCATTGAAGAATCTCCAACTGGGAAATGGCCTTAATTAACATCTGCAACGAAGGCTTTTCCCTTCGTTCCGCAGTTTTAACGAAATGGAAAAAGGGTTGAATAACAAAAAAGAAACAAATTAAGTTCGGACTTTTCAATTCGAAACTTTCATTCAGTTAATACTTTGGTAAATACAGAGAAAAAATTTCACTTTAACTCAATTTAAACCGAACCAACCAGGTCATTATTTACATAATTATTATTTAGAAATATTCTTCCTTCAAGAAATTTATGTTTATCAATACTTATAATCAATTTTCGAGAGGTTTGACCAATATTATCTCACAAGAATGCGTTTAATAATAACTATGTTTATTTTTATGAGTATTAAATCTTGAAAACAGTATTTAATATGTTTGTCCTACCATAAATTCAATTTTGAATTGTAACGGTCGCAGAAGTGCTTCTGTAATTTACTAAATTTTTTTTCTATTTTCAATTTAGTGCTCCATAATTGATTATTCGAATAGAAAATCGTTATTTTACACTACGAGACTTGGAAATTGTAATGACGGAGCACAGATGCTGAAAATTTCAAAATCATTACGCAAATTGGTAACTTTGTTAAGAAATAACTAACGAACGTGTTTGCATCACGTTCGAAACGCTGTTATTGGATATATTTTATCGTTGTGATTGATGAAAGAAGTTGTTTACATAAAACGACTTATCATTATTGAGAAAATAGAATCAATTGTCACCAAATATCAATAATCAAGGCCAAATAATACCAGAAATATTTTTTCTTGTAGAGCTTGCATCAGTGAATTTCCTGATGCGATCAGGATCAGATCTAACCATCACATCCAGGAGTTTTTACGTAATGGACGAAGGAACTAAAACCGTGGGATCGATGAGTTTGTTAACAATATCAAAGAGATAAAAAAAACCTCAAGAATGGATTTACAAGAAGAAGGATGTACAAGATCAAATCAAAAATAGTTGGATGCAGTTTTGAAGGATTTGGAGTCCACATAAACGCAACTTGTGGAGAAGAATCGTGATTCTCTGGAGTCTACTTGAACCACTTTACAAACATAGATGAAAATTAACAATCTTTAGGCTTTGTTTTACAACTTTTTAGAGATGGATCTTGGGCAAGGTGAATAAATCGTTTGAAAATGGATTGCCAATTACCTAGAAGAAAAAACATAATTTATTAATCATTATTCTAGCTTGAAATAAGCTCTAATTTTTAAAAAGATAATTTACAGACAATATTTGAAACAGAAACCAAAAACTACGACTTGTTTAGATAACTAGTACGATTTATTGCGAGGAAATTTCGGGCGCCAGAACACGTAATCTCCAAATGGAATATCTCGGAAATAAACTTTCGTAAAACATGTCTGAAGTAAATCAAAAGCTACATCTAGCCCGCAAACAATCACTATCATTCATATCGAATTTTTTGATAAAAATATGAGAGTGAGTACTACTAAATCAGACGGGCTTTTAACGGTTATCGAATCGGGTCTTCAGTTCAAAGATCCGAAGTATAAAACACGAAAAAAAGCATTTTATTTATATTTTGACCACATTTCTAACATCATCTACGATAAATACCGGCTGCAGTCAACCTTTATCTTATTTAATAACCTTGATAAAACACATAACATATCTGAAAAGCGGTTAGGTTTTCTTAGTGCCTTTAGCCTACGGGTTCTCCACCAGAGATATTAACCAAAACCTCCACCTGTGTTTTAAAGGTTTCTACAAGGGTTTCGATTCCGGCAAACACGAAAAACTGCTGTCAAGAAGGTAGTGCGACAGGTTTGTATCCCCTCTATTCAATATTGATTCCGGAATATTTAGAAAAGCACTGGTAGAGCTATCAAAATCAACCAAGAAGCATTGGAGACGCCGACGTTCCAGTAATTATAACAAATAACAAATTAAGAGCAAAAAATATACGCAGCAAGTGAAGAATGTGGATTCTTTTTGAATATTATTAGAAGAAAAGGCATTCGACAAAGTCCCTCATAGATTATTGTTACACAAACTAGAGCATCTTGGAATAATAGGGAATCTTTTGGCCCTAATTTCATCCTTTCTCCAGCTCAGGCAGTTCCAAGTGAAACCGAATGATCCTTTGTCATACAAGCACGAGGTTCTTATTGGAGGACCTCAAGGGTCTGTTTTTGGTTCTCTTTCAAAGTCAGCTTTTGAGTAGCAGTTAATCCAAGACGACTTGCACACGTTAGAGGAATGGATAAACACCTGGAAAATGACGCCCAAATAGTCAAGAAAACTTTTAAGGATCACTAGAGCTTTTAGAACGAGTTCAGCGAAGGGTTATGTGCTGTATATTTTCTGTTTTGTTCTATAGTGTAAAAGGTTTGGACTACAACCGAGACTACTTCATTAAAGTTTGGTAAAGAGGTTTGCAATTAATTGTCCGAGGTAAATTGGATAGTAAGAGGAGACCAGGAAGAAGACGGCGTTCATAATTGCACAGCCTACGCCAATAGTTTGGAGTGTCATCTCTTGATATGTTTAGAAATGTAATAAACAAGATAAGACCTGTTACTAGCCAACAATCGCAACGAATAAGGTAATGAAAGACATCCCCAGGATGTACATATTTTATTTTCCACGGTTGTTTTGGAGAACTATATCCAATTACCTGCGGTAAATAGTTTCTGGTTTGCTCTAGGATATGAAATTTGAATCTACGACATATTTTTGAGATGTGAAAACAACCGAGTGTGGCAAATAACAAGGACTCGATACACGGGGTTTATTCTTTCACTAATCTAATCACTGATCACTAATCTAATCATTTTCATCCTTTTTAACCAATTTAAAATGTTTGGAAAGTCGTATACTAGTTTGATTTTTTTGTAAGTTAAACAAAGTATTTTCTGAGCAACTTATTAAGCTTCTACTGAATCTCCGTGGTTTAATCGACGATGTATCACAAAGATTTTAACACAATTTTCATTTTTTTTTAGATAATGCGCAATCAAAATATACATTTGCGCGTAATAATTGAGGTGATGAACAAAAATTCTAATTTTAATTACTAATTTATTATAATCACGTATTATCGTATGAGTAGCCACTACTTCGATGTAATATACTGAAAACAAGTGCCCCGCGGGTTGCCTAATACTTCCAAAAAGCCAAGAATCAGCTGCCAGCAGCTTCTTATGCATGTAAATGGGATTTTCCTGTAAATATACTTGCACTGTTTTCTAGATGGGAAAATATTATACTTGGAAATAGAAAATTGTTACTTTTGTGCCAAATGCATGGAAATTACATTATAAAAATATAACATGAACATAAACATGGATTATTTAAGTAGATACTAGATATTTTCGATGAGGATTTAGTACAAATTCTTTCCGGAAATATTTATAAAGATCCAAAGAATCACAGAAAACAAATTATAAGTAATAAAGAAAACTTAATTATAATTTTAACTCAAAATAGTTGCTTTGGTACCAAATTGTGGTTTTAAGAAGGTTAAGTATTAGTTTTAACCACGAAACTACCTTCTAGAATCATTTAAAAGGATACTGGGAAGGAAGTAATTGATAAACAGAAGCTTTTCCAACAAAATACTACAGCCTTATAGGGGAGCCTCAGCTTTCTCTGGTCTCCTTGCAGCAACCATTCAATTTGCTGCAGAAATCTTTGGCATTAAAGTTTTTTACAAGTCCTGCCCATCTGCCCCGTAGATTTTGCTCAGTATCTTTCCCTCGAAGATCAATACCAACGTTCAAAATATTTAAACAGGTTTCAATAGCAGTTAAAGTCCAAATTTCTTCATACTACGCTCATGGATGAAGATTTTGAACCATCTCGTGGAAATATCTTCAAAGAGATGCACCAGAAACCGGACGAATAACTTTGACAAAAAATTATTTTACGACCTGAACGAATTTTGTATATGATTTTGTTTTTTGGAGTAAATTCCAGAAATGCCGAATACGGCAGCGTTTCGCTCAAATTTCATGGTAATTTAATATTTTAATTAAGTTCGAACAAGAAGTTTTACATTTTCGGTGCAAGCCAAAAACCAAGCGCCTCCGCTTCATATCTCATGGCAAGACGCGTGAAACAGATGCGGAAACAAAATAAATGATAACGAAAACGGTGAAGACGAAAAGAAGTCCGTTGGGGGTGGATAAAAGGGTGGAAAATCCGAAAAATTATTATTCTCTTTATTGTTTTTCGTGGAATAATCTCCCAAATTAATAATACCACGGATCAAATCGATTTTCAAGAATTATTAACCCGAAATAAACTAGAAAAACGAACGCAATTATATATACCGTAGAAAAAATTCATAATTTATTAATTGGTGCGCTCTAAATAAATTTTAAGAGCGCTGAAAAATAGATATAAATATCTGATAAAATCGCTGTGTGCTTGGGTGGCGTGCGCTCGCTCTATCACTTCAGTTTGACGTCCACGCATTCTGGATATAACAGGGGTTCAACAAAAGCCTTCGATGTCTGAAAGGATTATGCTAAACGCAAGTTATGGAATAGTCGAGGCGATTGTTAACACAAAAAACGAAAATTAACGAAATAATTTATCGGAATCGTTGAGTCGCGATGTTCAAATCAAAATTATTATCATATACAGAATGTTTAATATTAAATTTGTGATTGCAGTTGATCTACGTATATCATTACCCGCTTCCAAAGCAGCTACTGCACTCCAGAGACCTTTTTGAGCCGTCCGCGTATTTGCTAGGCATATCTTGGCAAACTCTGTAAGTTTATCAGGTGTTATTTCGAGAATTTCCAGACGTTTTGGCCGTTTGAACATCTTCAATGTCTCTGCTTTCTTTTATGTTTTGAACGATCTCGGTGTTATTACGTATGTAGCTTATTTTGATTAGGTTTGTTAGGTCTATTGGTTTCTTTGGGAACAATTCAATATTGCTCTGCAAACGACCTCTTCTTCAGCTGCTTGCTCCATCCATGTTCGGGAGAATTCTTATTAGATTTACCTTATATTAGTAGGACCTACGAGAAACTTAGTCTCAGTTTTGTGCTAATGCAGTTTGACATTGTCCTGTATCCGTTTCGAGTTCTCGTTGACGTTCCCTACAAGCTTCTTCGTATTAATGCTAATTCGTCGACGAATGCAGTGGTTGTAGAACTTTAGGTTAGTTCCAGGTTGAGGATATCGTCTTAGAAGATGTTACCCAAAGTTGGACGTGCACTTCTATTTTGACACGAAGTAACTAGATATTAAGTTGAACGCGTATTATTTATAGATGTTTCTTTATCGAAGCTTCGTTATGATCTTTTTGAATTCTCAAACTGAGTCAGTAGTGAACTGAATAAGCGAATTTTGCATGCATAATGGTCTATAAGCTTTTTTGGGATTAAAACTGACAACTGACAACTGACAACTGACAAGAAATATCAAAACAAGGTCTTGGTAAGGATCTTAATAACAAAAAACAATTTAAAGATCAAACTAACAAGAAATTAGGGTGTCTTATTCGATTGATGGTATGTTTTCATTTATAAATTCTTTAATTTCGTTAATAGTTTCAAATTTGTTTGATTAAACTTATCTTATCCTCAATATCTCTTCCTTTATATAACCCGATGATTTATTTTCGATTTATCTCCTATTTTTCGCCATGATCTTATTAATTTTCTTGATATTTTGCCTTATGTTTGTTTTATGAAAGATTCTGTTCCATTTTAAATTACGATTTACACGAAAACATCAATTTCTTAACAAAGAGCCACGTTTCAAGGTAACAGTCTGTTTAAAAATAGTTAATCCTACCTAATAATCTACTGATCTTCCTTTGGATGATAATATCTACGTTATGTCTTCAAAATATTCGAGTTTGTTGGTTTTCAACCCATCCACATCTTTGATTTAATGCCCCACTGGGGGAATGCATCAAAGTAAATCCTACCAAGTTTCTATTTTTTTGATTTCGTATTAACAAGTCTTCCTGGTTACTCCAGATGTTACCAAAATATTGAGTACCTCAATTTGGAGTACATCAAAAGTGAAGCAGTACTACCGATATGTATGTTGAAATATTCAACATTTTTGGTTTCTAATTTCGTACAAAATACCCCCTAATAATTGGAGATATTTTTGTATCGAATGAATTTGTCGAATTCGGAACCGTACTAAACGTTACATAACAAAACACTTCTTGCTCTTCAAACTCGTTCTCTTCAATCAGATGGACGAAAGTTTTCCCATTGATGTTTTGCATGAGCTGTCATGAGAATGTTAACATTTTAATCTCTTTACAGAACTCCTTTATCTGGTTGCGCTGCATCAGTTTGTTTTCTACATGTACGTACATTCATTATGACTTTGCTATGCTATTTAACTATTTCGTGTTCGAGTACGTCAGGAACGGATTCTATATATATATATATATATATATATATATATATATATATATATATATATATATATACTTCACAATAAAATTATATCGAGTATAACATTCCAAAAGAGTAATTCGAAGAAAAGAAATTATGATTAATTTGATTTTAATCCCTTTTTTCTTGATCCAGCACTGGGATTATCCTTTCAAATTAGTGTACTTATCGTTTTAACACGGTGACATTAAATTTTTGACCTACTTTAAGATTTATTTATACAAAATAAAAGCTTCCATTCAATTCAATTCAATTGTCTTTTATATTGCGTGTTTATATATTTATACAATTTGTTTTTATAACAGAAAAACCTTTATGGGACTTCTCATTCTCAATTATTCATTTATATAAAACATAAATTAAAAATAATATGAGAAAATTGGTATAAATTGTAGTTATTACGATTTTTTCAAGTACGGCTCTGATATGTATTTAATAGTCTACAACATGCGCAGAAAAGCGTTACGAATGAACGTTCATGAGCTTTGAAGAAATGAAGATTAGATCTTTGCAAATAATCCATGCAAAACTCTGTTGATTTTCTTTCTTTTTGTTCGAAACGTCACGGTAGGATGATCATCATACCCACCAAGCTCGGTCAAGTGCAAGATCAATATTATTAATTTAAATTATGCAGTTTAAACATACGTTTGATTATTCAGAGGTAATATATTGTTTACAATGAAATTTTTTATATTTCAAATTCCCAATTAAATAAATGTTAATAAGCACTAGATTATTGTTTTTATAATATATAGGCAACCAATATTGCACGTTAAATATATTGCAAGCTATAGGCAAATATTAATACATATTTCCAGATTAATAGCTGAATTAAAGCTAATTAATAATAAAAATCTCTATTTAATAATAATCTTTATTTAATACTAATACATAGTTTGTTGATAATTTTATAATTTAAAATGCATTTGTTTGATTTAATTGAATCTAATTTTTAAGAGAATCCAGGCAACCAGTTATACATATAACATTTCTGATGTTATACGTCAAGTATCGTTAAAAACATGGCGTCTTTATGAATGAGTTACTGAATTAAATCTTCATTTAACATAATTCATTACGCGGATAGAAAATCTATTTTGACGGAATTTATTCCTCTTACTATAAATACTTCTGGAATTAATTCCGGCAAATATATCAAAATTTCAGCTACATCTCGCGAAACTATTCCTAGACCGAATCGAAACAAACCAATTACAAAATAAATTTATAGAAACATTTGTCACCATCTGCGGTTGTTAAGTTGTCGACGAAGTAATTGATAAAATTCAGAGTTACTGCGTCGCAATTAGAATTTTAATTAACTGAAAGATGACTGAAAATTTTTTGCCGAGACTTTTTTTCTACGTGTCACATGTGTGTGTGGTGCGTCGTGTTTCAGTGCACGAAATTAAGACAAAAATCCATAAAGAAATGAGAAACCAAAATATGAATTAAAATACTCACTACATTGTCTACAGGGTGGTTAGTAGAATATTGTCCAAACTAAAACGAAATGTTGATAATAAATGAGATACGGAACGGCAAAGTTTAAGAGATTTTGAATATACAAACTCAAAGATTTGAGGCAAGAAAATCATAGTTTGTAAAGTGCTACGACAAATTTCTTTCTCATAGGTTTTAGTAGTGACTATGCAACCGAAGTACCCTAGATTTATGATAATCAAAATCTACAACCAAAATTTTATCTACAATATCAGCATATGATATTTTGTGTTCTTTTGATCACTGCTGATCTATCAAGGAAAAATCTTTTTCAACGTTTGAGCAGGGCCGGATTAAGATTTATAAAACCCGGGGCTAAAATAATGATGAGGCCCGCTTAAAGAATTCTGAACGTTAGATTTGTGGTAACAACACATTAAAAACTACGGATTGTTTTCCAAATGATGGGGCTCTCTTGGACCTGGGGTCCGGGGCTATGTCCCCCCCACAATTCCCCAGCTTAATCCGGCACTGCGTTTGAGTTATGTTCTGGGATAGCAAAGGAATACTGACAAGGAATTCTGGAAGGCAATCTTGACTATCATAGACTACACACTTGTGAAAAATCCAGGAAACAAAATATTTGCTATTGGGCGGCATTGCCAGCCGCCGGAACGCTCGACTCGCCTGCGCTCCGCTCGGCGCTCGTTCGTTTGCGAAATTTGCGCCGTTTGCTTTGGCCGGACGCTATTCTGTAAACGATATTTCGAATTTCTGAAATATCGTAAATTAAATCTATAAATCTAAATAAGAAATAAATTGGAACGAGGAATTGCGTGCTTTCCGAGATTTTACAATTCCTTTGGTAGGTGATAAAGGATTATAAATTAATACAGATATCGTTGAATTAATGACCGCTTGACGTCGAACACTACTTTTTGTAGTAATTAGTAGGATAAAAGGTGTTGGCAACAAAAAAAATTACAACATGTCTACCGATACACATCTAGACGTTGCACGCAATGAAAAATGGACAGGAAACTGAAAACAAGGAAATAGGAATAATAAATCTCCTGTTTACAACAATCGGGATTTCGAATGCGGTTGCTTTTGTTAGTATAATATACGGAGTGGGCTACGAACAACTTTTTCTCAAAATAACAACACAACAATGAGAAAAATCAACTATATATTACAACAAACATATAACATAATATTTATTAAAACCTATCGTCAATTATTTAAACTTATATACAACTTTATGTATACAAGTTTTCTATACATTTTCTACAAGTTTTCTACAAGTTTTCTACAAGTCTTCTACAAGTTTTCTACGAGTTTTCTACAAGTTTTCTACAAGTCTTCTACTAGTTTTATACGAGTTTTCTACGAGTTTTATACGAGTTTTCTACGAGTTTTCTACAAGTTTTCTACAAGTCTTCTACAAGTTTTCTATGAGTTTTCTACAAGTTTTCTACGTTTTCTACAAGTCTTCTACAAGTTTTATACGAGTTTTCTACGAGTTTTCTACGAGTTTTCTACGAGTTTTCTACAAGTTTTCTACGAGTTTTCTACAATTCTTCTACAAGTTTTCTACAAGTTTTCTACGAGTTTTCTACAAATTTTCTACAAGTTTTCTACAAGTTTTCTACAAGTTTTTTATAAGTTTTCTACAAGTTTTTTACAAGTTTTTTACAATTTTCTACAAGTTTTCAGGAAAATTTTCATTTTTCGAATGTAAGAATCAAACTTTTAAGCAAATTTTGCACCTTCCAGTATAAAACTCTGTCACCATGCCCTGTAGAATAGTTTGATATCCGGAATCTTTGGTATTGCTCCAAAATATCTACACTACATATTTGAAAGAATCCCATGCTTCTTTTTGTATTTCTTTTATTGATTCAGGAAAAAAGAGATCATACAAAAGTTTGTTGGTTAAAATTCCTTTTTCTAACTTCGCTTCATACAATTTCGGTAACTTGGAACGTATATATTTTACAAACCGCTTGATCAGCCCCAATTTAATATGAAGAGGTGGTTTTAACAACGTTTTTCTCGCCAGGAATTAAACTGTGTCGTGATGGCCCACCAGTTGTTGACCAGGGAATTTTGTATAACCTCACTGTCGATCCAAAAACATTTACAGTATTTTAAACTCTCCACAAATCTTCCATTGATTTTGTCAAGAATCGTAACTAGATTAATCGATTAATTAGCTTCATTCTGATGGATCGTTTTCTGTTTTAAAGCCTTTCGTGTCCCCATCTAACGTCATCTAATGAAGAAGTTCTGCATCACTGGTATTCATCAAAGTCAAGATATTTTCTTATTATTTTTCATTTTAACCGAACGAAATAATTATTTTGTGGACGATTCTTTTGAATAGAAACGAATTTTGGGTTAAAATGAAAATGTTCTCTTCAACGTATTCATTAATTTCATCTGATTTGATTAATGAGAAACTTTTATCAACATGTTTACACCCACTGAATCTCAGTATCTAAAAGTGAGGTTGAAGCTCGTTCCGTAGATCCATTAAATCATCATATCAAATATAAAAATCGCAGAAATTCATCGTCAGGTTACTTTTTTTGTGTCGCTAACGTTTTAGAAGAGGTGAAAATTTCTCTTTATTAAATTAGTTGGGGCGATAAGCCCCCCTGGTTGCACAAAAAGCCACTTATCTCTCCTTTCTGGGAGAATAGCTTCCAAAGTCGTTATGTGAAGTCTCTAATTGTACATTTTCACTTGTTATACATTCGTCTACGGAACGCAGACAACTCCGGGTCCAACTTGATAACTACCTGAACTCAGTGGCGTATTACCGAAAAAAGAAAACAAGTCCAAAGCTGCTCACTTTTGAAAGCTTTTAAAATAACTGCAAAAAGATCTACCGCAAGTTTACAGATACAGATTATGATGCGAATTTATCAAATTATTGATTTTTTAAACAATTACACTTAAATTCGACGTTTATAAATGGTTGGAAATTAATATATAATAATAAAATGTTGGCGTGTATCCCTATTGAAGTTCCGCCACTGGTTGGGTTGCTACCCTCGGCGTTCCCAACGTTCATCATGTCATCTGAAATAGGGAGAACCCCCGGGGGTTCGAAAACCAGCATTTTAGACACACTTACTTGAGCATTTTTTTTTTTTTCGAAGACAGTTTGAAAAATTACTATTTTGTTTCTTTTGATAAGACATTATTTTCGTTTCATATTTGGCAGGTAAAAATTTCTGGTTTCTAAAACAATGTCTTCTCTGTTTAGCTACCTGGTTCTAACGAATTTCATTTATAAATTTTGTTTCTTTTTGACAATTTAAATTTTGTATACAAGGAATCAAATTAATTCAAAATCTAACGTTAATTCTTAATTAAAATCTATAATTTACAAGACGCGATACAGTAGTATATATAGGGTGTTCAATTAATAAAAATAACGTACCAAAAAATAGATAAAAAAGGAAATTATATAATAAAAATAAAAAATAGAATACAGAACGATATATTTTGTACTCAATTATGTTTTAGTTGGACTTGATAAATTTGACACTTTAGTGAGAATATGTCGGCAGTATTTGTCATAAAATATGTACTTTTAGAAGGACTATTAACACTTGTAAGTTGTAAAAAATATCGAAAAATCTCATAAAATATTAAATTCTGTGTTTGGAGAAGGTTTACAAGTTGTACGGTTCATTTAAACTTTAAAATTTACCAAAAGTAAACGAAATGTGATTCGCCATTTTTGATTTGTGAAAAACAGACCTCAAAATGGCGTCTTTCTACAGTATAAGAGTTTTATATGAATTTTTACGATATTTGGCAAAAATTCTCGACAACAAACTAGAAAGAAGGGTCGGTATATTTTAGCCTCGTAGATATTCTATTACGAAACCATTTAATGACTGTGCACAAACCGAAAAATGGTTGTTCCCTATTATTAAAATAATTATCAACCCACGGGTTCTTCTTTTTTTCGAGAAGTGAAGATCGAAGAACCTGTTTTTTTTTAGAAGTAGAATTCTATTCTAAGAGATAGTTTATAGGCGTCAATTGAAACGGCTGATTGTTGGGCTTGATTATTTTTAATGAGATAATTTTACGACAACTAGGATAATAAATTTTCAAAATTAGAAGGTTTCAGTTGAATAATATTTAAAAAATTCCCAAATAAATAATTATCTAACTGTTTTTTGGGTAAAAGGAAGCGAAAAATTATTTTTTTGTTAATTCTGAAACTTAAAAACGACGTATTTATATGAAAATTATTATAGTCCATTCGTTTTACGTGCCGAACAGATTAAAAGACAGAAAGCAATAGCAATAAGTGTAACTCACTCAAATATAAACCAAAACTTTTAAATAAACGCGCGAAAAAAATAGTTTCGTAAAACTGAATGCACTGGATGTTGGACAGATCGGTTACGAAGCGTTTTGAGACAAAAATCCAGAAGAATTTTACGTAAAAGAAATCCAAAAACGGTTTCAGTTGAATTTTATTTAATAAATTCCTAAATAAATAATTATCTAACTGTTTTTTGGGTAAAAGGAAGCGAAAAATTATTTTTTTTTGATTCTGAAACTTAAAAACGACGTATTCATATGAAAATTGTTATAGTCCATTCGTTTTACGTGCCTAACAGATTACCAGACTGAAAGCAATAGCAATAAGTGTAACTCACTCAAATATAAACCAAAACTTTTAAATAAACGCGCGAAAAAAATAGTTTCGTAAAACTGAATGCACTGGATGTTGGACAGATCGGTTACGAAGCGTTTTGAGACAAAAATCCAGAAGAATTTTACGTAAAAGAAATCCAAAAACGGTTTCAGTTGAATTTTATTTAATAAATTCCTAAATAAATAATTATCTAACTGTTTTTTGGGTAAAAGGAAGCGAAAAATTATTTTTTTGTTGATTCTGAAACTTAAAAACGACGTATTTATATGAAAAATATTATAGTCCATTCGTTTTACGTGCCTAACAGATTGAAAGACTGAAAGCAATAGCAATAAGTGTAACTCACTCAAATATAAACCAAAACTTTTAAATAAACGCGCGAAAAAAATAGTTTCGTAAAACTGAATGCACTGGATGTTGGACAGATCGGTTACGAAGCGTTTTGAGACAAAAATCCAGAAGAATTTTACGTAAAAGAAATCCAAAAAAGGTTTCAGTTGAATTTTATTTAAAAAATTCCTAAATAAAATTATTTTTTTTTATTTTTTTGATTCTGAAACTTAAAAACGACGTATTCATATGAAAATTGTTATAGTCCATTCGTTTTACGTGCCGAACAGATTATCAGACTGAAAGCAATAGCAATAAGCGTGACCCACTCAAATATAAACTAGAATTTTTAAATAAACGCGGGAAAAAAATAGTTTCGTAAAAATGCAAGCACTGGATGTTGGACAGATCGATTACGAAGCGTTTTGAGACAAAAATCCAGAAGAATTTTACGTAAAAGAAATCCAAAAACGGTTTCAGTTGAATTTTATTTAATAAATTCCTAAATAAATAATTATCTAACTGTTTTTTGGGTAAAAGGAAGCGAAAAATTATTTTTTTGTTGATTCTGAAACTTAAAAACGACGTATTTATATGAAAAATATTATAGTCCATTCGTTTTACGTGCCTAACAGATTACCAGACTGAAAGCAATAGCAATAAGTGTAACTCACTCAAATATAAACCAAAACTTTTAAATAAACGCGCGAAAAAAATAGTTTCGTAAAACTGAATGCACTGGATGTTGGACAGATCGGTTACGAAGCGTTTTGAGACAAAAATCCAGAAGAATTTTACGTAAAAGAAATCCAAAAAAGGTTTCAGTTGAATTTTATTTAAAAAATTCCTAAATAAAATTATTTTTTTTTATTTTTTTGATTCTGAAACTTAAAAACGACGTATTCATATGAAAATTGTTATAGTCCATTCGTTTTACGTGCCGAACAGATTATCAGACTGAAAGCAATAGCAATAAGCGTGACCCACTCAAATATAAACTAGAATTTTTAAATAAACGCGGGAAAAAAATAGTTTCGTAAAAATGCAAGCACTGGATGTTGGACAGATCGATTACGAAGCGTTTTGAGACAAAAATCCAGAAGAATTTTACGTAAAAGAAATCCAAAAACGGTTTCAGTTGAATTTTATTTAATAAATTCCTAAATAAATAATTATCTAACTGTTTTTTGGGTAAAAGGAAGCGAAAAATTATTTTTTTGTTGATTCTGAAACTTAAAAACGACGTATTTATATGAAAAATATTATAGTCCATTCGTTTTACGTGCCTAACAGATTACCAGACTGAAAGCAATAGCAATAAGTGTAACTCACTCAAATATAAACCAAAACTTTTAAATAAACGCGCGAAAAAAATAGTTTCGTAAAACTGAATGCACTGGATGCTGGACAGATCGGTTACGAAGCGTTTTGAGACAAAAATCCAGAAGAATTTTACGTAAAAGAAATCCAAAAAAGGTTTCAGTTGAATTTTATTTAAAAAATTCCTAAATAAAATTATTTTTTTTTATTTTTTTGATTCTGAAACTTAAAAACGACGTATTCATATGAAAATTGTTATAGTCCATTCGTTTTACGTGCCGAACAGATTATCAGACTGAAAGCAATAGCAATAAGCGTGACCCACTCAAATATAAACTAGAATTTTTAAATAAACGCGGGAAAAAAATAGTTTCGTAAAAATGCAAGCACTGGATGTTGGACAGATCGATTACGAAGCGTTTTGAGACAAAAATCCAGAAGAATTTTACGTAAAAGAAATCCAAAAACGGTTTCAGTTGAATTTTATTTAATAAATTCCTAAATAAATAATTATCTAACTGTTTTTTGGGTAAAAGGAAGCGAAAAATTATTTTTTTGTTGATTCTGAAACTTAAAAACGACGTATTTATATGAAAAATATTATAGTCCATTCGTTTTACGTGCCGAACAGATTATCAGACTGAAAGCAATAGCAATAAGCGTGACCCACTCAAATATAAACTAGAATTTTTAAATAAACGCGCTGTTCCTATTTGAACCGTCAACGTATAATTGAATAATAACGGATTAGAAGATTAGGTTAATTAATAAACTCAGTCATAAAATGTTTGAGCTATTGAGAACGTTAACACACCTACTATTAGAGCTACTCGCAGATCATCTTTTCTTCTTTGGATTCGAGTGAACTACTTCACAGGTTTTTGCAACTAGGTTTCGAGTAAATGGGTTACGATGTAGTCTTAAATATTTAATTACGAATCCTACCACTAGTTTACAGAATAAGATAAAGTTTACTAATGGATTGAGTTATTATCCATTCAGCTAACCAAACATTAACCATAATATTTTATAAGACAATTCACATCATTATATGAAAATTAACTTTGTCTTCACGGGTTTTGTATTCAAGACGGATGTAGTATAGTCATCAAAATATTGAATAACGTTGAGTATTTATTGAATACCAACTGTGAATATGCAAAATACCTGAAACCTCGACACATCTTCCAACTTATGATAAGTTTTCTCAACTTAATATCCATCAAGAAAACTTTTGTTTCTTAAGAAAGTTTGCTTTAATTCATCTTCTTGTCATTCTTGTGTGAGAAAACAAAAGTAGATATTGTATTAGAATCTACATCAATAGCAATATTTCCTTTATGATCATTTTCTGGAAACCACGAAACATAAATAATGACAGATGTTGTTAATTACGAAAAAAAAAACGGCCCATTGTCGACTGATTTCAATCGGAAAACCTCCCAATCCCCCACTTTACATTGGCGTAACATTTTAGGTATCAATCTTTATATAAAATAAAAATATCACACTTTTCATTAAAACTTTAATGTATTTTTAACCAATATTTATAAATTTATGATATAATAAATTGATTATTTTCATTTTTGCTAGGAAATATAGTTTTAAATGAAATTTGGCGCAGTCAATGGGATAATTATTATCCCAACAAAAAACAAATTCCCTCTACTCGTATATACAATTGAAAAAAATGGACTTTCTTTAAGCACGTTTATGTGTTGATCCCTTTCAAGGATGTATATGTCCTTGTCATGACTCCCTAAGACGCGAAACAATAGCCCGATCTTAATTTATCACTCCGCGGGATCGGTTCCTTGCTTACAATCGAAGTCACCTAAGATTGAACTCAGATACTTGTCATCGGTCTTCTTCTTCCTCCTCCTCCTCCTCCTCCTAACTTCCCTTCCCCAATTCTCCTTGTCTATTCTATTTGAAAGAAAAGCTGCTGCCGCAAAGCGCGTCTCGGTGATTTCGGGAGCTTTTCACGGGAATATTTCAGGTACTTAGATACTGAATGATTCATGAAACGACAGGACTTTTATGTCCTCGAGAATCAATAGTTACTTTTATGGTCCAGAGAAGTTACATTTAGTAGAAAATAATGTTGAATTATGAATGATATCTCGTTCATAACAAGTATGATAATTATTTATACTGAATGGTCACTAAAACAGTTTGAATTCAGGCGAAGAAAGTATTATACTTTAATTAACCTTGTACTTGAAATTGTTCACTATCTTTAATCATTCTGGTAGATGACCTTGACATCAAATGACAGAAGCAAAGGCTTGGGGAAAATGTCAATTTCCTCGGAATCCTTATGACAAAACATGGGAGTTTTCCAGACTAAAGGAAACCTTTGTAAAGGGAAACAAACAGCCGAAGATTGGTTACTTCCAAAGGATTGGTCAATGGAATAAAAACAAGCCTTGGATACAAACTAAAGCATATTCCAAGAGTGTTATAAATGCAGTTAATTTTCCTATCAAAACATTTAGAAAAGCTCTTTGAGGCTTGAAACTATAGTAGAAAGAAATATCTTTTCATTCAAGACCAAATCTAACAAACTAATCTAAGTAAACATAGTTAAACATTTGAATGCTTAGTTCAGTTGAAAGGAGTAAAAGTGAAAGGACTAAAAGGGAAATATAACAAAATGTTCTGGTCTAAGATCAACCAAAATTCCACCCGTTCAAAAAGTGGTATTTTGGAAGATCCACGCTATATTCGAATTACCAAAAAGTACGAAGAAGACAACCTAAGCAGAAGTTATAGAGCATGAAACCTTCTGATCTGGTGTGAATACTAACTGAAAGTTTATTCACAATAATAAATGGTTGGTTGTGGTGTAGAAAAGAAAATAACTAGTTACAACAATGCCAACAATTATCCATGTTAATTTCATTCAAATTACAGTTTTTATACTAAATTGATTTGATGTGTATTTATTTCGATAACCTCATCATCATCATCGTCATCAAGCATTTCAATCCTTTGGATTATGGCAATCGCTTATGGCGCTTTAAAATCCTTTTTTGAAGTTTTCTATTTTTGTTTTCTTCATAGTTTATCGTTTGAATTGGCTGCGTTTGTTATTATTTTCCATTCCTGTCGATTTCGGTATTTGGCCCCCCAGTTCTCTATATTAATTGCTTCTCTATTTTATTTCTCAAAGTCTTTCTAGGCCTGCCTCTTCGCCTCTTATACTGTGTACTGTGTTTCAATGAAGATTATTATGATTAGAAAACCGTAAGTAATTCATATTTCGAGAATTCGCGTATCCAAATTGCTAATTCCAATCTGCTGATGTGGATCGTGCTATGCGCAGTTCTGGTGACAGTATTTGCTGTTAATCAAGTCTCGGAAACGATTCACAAACATCTAAGTCTGTTGGAACACAAAACACAAAACGTAAAACGTTAACTACCCGGTTGGATCAAGTAATTTCAATTGCGCAGAATCGTCACCATCCCAGAACGGTTTTTGATGGATTAGAACAAACCTATTGATACTAGAGGTACTTTGATGTTTAAATATATGACTAGGTAACGATAAATTCGACGCATCTAGTACGGAAACAGATAATTAATGCTTAGATAAACTTTTCTCGACGTTTATTAAGACCTCCGCGTGTTTTCTCATTAGTTTTTTTTTCTTTTGGTATCTATCTTTCGCATCTCGGAATCTTATGAAAAATAAAAAATATTGCCGTCGTCCCACACGCGTCGTAAACTTCTGTTTATACAAAAAAGGTGTCTACCACAGACGTTTCCGATTTTTTATACATCTACCAAATTAAATCTTGAATCAGAAACCGACGGATCCAAAGAGCATTTGGTGGTTTTTTTTTCTTTCAATGACGAACCTCAACAATCGGTTTAACATGGTCGTAAGTTGGTTTTGTCGAAAGATCCTGTATAAAATTGACATTACTTCAGAACAAAGTTTGACTCGATTTAAGTGCAATCCGAGGGTGTTTCAAGGGGGTTAACGATACAAGAATCCACTGATACTAAGTAATAACCGAAACAGTGGATTGTATCCTTCAAATAAGACGAAGACTTTCCTCCCGATCGAGAAGGTAATGGCCTCAGGTTAACAAACGATTTCGTGGAAAATGATATTATAAAAATTGCAGTTTGGAATATAAAATGGACAGAAAACAAATTGTTAATTGTCTAACGTCAAGCAGAAATTGTAGTGAATTAAGTAGGAAGATTTAGTAAAACATTGAAAAAAATATTAACAAAGTTGTAAATCAACTTATTTCATATGTTAATAAGATGAAATATAATTTTGTTTCGGTAGAAGTTTCTTTGATATATTATGACAATATTTAGCTGTTAATCAATACTTTTCCAATCATATTCTTTGAAATCCTTTCACTAAAACGGCTGTAGAATTTGAAAAACTCACTTTCCTCCAGCCTTCTGAGTTTCTGAAGCCACGTAATGCAGCTACAGATGAAAAATCTTCTGATAATAAAGATGTAGGATATTCTGTATATGATGATGTAGAATCTGTAGATGAACATGTAGAATCTTCTGTAGATGATGAAGATGTAGAATATTCTGTAGACGAAGATGTAGAATCTGTAGATTCTTCTGTAGATGATGAAGATGAAGAATATTCTGTAGATGAAGATGTAGAATCTGTAGAAGATGTAGAATCTTCTGTAGATGATGAAGATGTAGAATATTCTGTAGACGAAGATGTAGAATCTGTATAATCTTCTGTAGATGATGAAGATGAAGAATATTCTGTAGACGAAGATGTAGAATCTGTAGATGAACATGTAGAATCTTCTGTAGATGATGAAGAAGTAGAATATTCTGTAGACGAAGATGTAGAATCTGTAGAATGTTCTGTAGATGATGAAGATGAAGAACATTCTGTAGATGAAGATGTAGAATCTGTAGATGAACATGTAGAATCTTCTGTAGATGATGAAGAAGTAGAATATTCTGTAGACGAAGATGTAGAATCTGTATAATCTTCTGTAGATGATGAAGATGAAGAATATTCTGTAGACGAAGATGTAGAATCTGTAGATGAACATGTAGAATCTTCTGTAGATGATGAAGAAGTAGAATATTCTGTAGACGAAGATGTAGAATCTGTAGAATGTTCTGTAGATGATGAAGATGAAGAACATTCTGTAGATGAAGATGTAGAATCTGTAGATGAACATGTAGAATCTTCTGTAGATGATGAAGATGTAGAATATTCTGTAGACGAAGATGTAGAATCTGTAGATTCTTCTGTAGATGATGAAGATGAAGAATATTCTGTAGATGAAGATGTAGAATCTGTAGAAGATGTAGAATCTTCTGTAGATGATGAAGATGTAGAATATTCTGTAGACGAAGATGTAGAATCTGTATAATCTTCTGTAGATGATGAAGATGAAGAATATTCTGTAGACGAAGATGTAGAATCTGTAGATGAACATGTAGAATCTTCTGTAGATGATGAAGAAGTAGAATATTCTGTAGACGAAGATGTAGAATCTGTAGAATGTTCTGTAGATGATGAAGATGAAGAACATTCTGTAGATGAAGATGTAGAATCTGTAGATGAACATGTAGAATCTTCTGTAGATGATGAAGAAGTAGAATATTCTGTAGACGAAGATGTAGAATCTGTATAATCTTCTGTAGATGATGAAGATGAAGAATATTCTGTAGACGAAGATGTAGAATCTGTAGATGAACATGTAGAATCTTCTGTAGATGATGAAGAAGTAGAATATTCTGTAGACGAAGATGTAGAATCTGTAGAATGTTCTGTAGATGATGAAGATGAAGAACATTCTGTAGATGAAGATGTAGAATCTGTAGATGAACATGTAGAATCTTCTGTAGATGATGAAGAAGTAGAATATTCTGTAGACGAAGATGTAGAATCTGTAGAATGTTCTGTAGATGATGAAGATGAAGAACATTCTGTAGATGAAGATGTAGAATCTGTAGATGAACATGTAGAATCTTCTGTAGATGATGAAGAAGTAGAATATTCTGTAGACGAAGATGTAGAATCTGTAGAATGTTCTGTAGATGATGAAGATGAAGAACATTCTGTAGATGAAGATGTAGAATCTGTAGATGAAGATGTAGAATCTTCTGTAGATGATGAAGAAGTAGAATATTCTGTAGACGAAGATGTAGAATCTGTAGAATGTTCTGTAGATGATGAAGATGAAGAATATTCTGTAGACGAAGATGTAGTATCTGTAGAATGTTCTGTAGATGATAAAGATGAAGAATATTCTGTAGATGAAGATGTAGAATCTGTAGATGAACATGTAGAATCTTCTGTAGATGATGAAGAAGTAGAATATTCTGTAGACGAAGATGTAGAATCTGTAGAATGTTCTGTAGATGATGAAGATGAAGAATATTCTGTAGATGAAGATGTAGAATCTGTAGATGAAGATGTAGAATCTTCTGTAGATGATGAAGAAGTAGAATATTCTGTAGACGAAGATGTAGAATCTGTAGAATCTTCTGTAGATGATGAAGATGAAGAATATTCTGTAGATGAAGATGTAGAATCTGTAGATGAAGATGTAGAATCTGTAGATGAAGATGTAGAATCTTCTGTAGATGATGAAGAAGTAGAATATTCTGTAGACGAAGATGTAGAATCTGTAGAATCTTCTGTAGATGATGAAGATGAAGAATATTCTGTAGACGAAGATGTAGAATCTGTAGAATCTTCTGTAGATGATTAAGATGTAGAATATTTTGTAGATGAAGATGTATAATCCTCCTTGGTGCAGAATATTCTAATTATGAAAAGTTTTCTTTGGCAAGTACCATCTGATTTTCTGTTAAATTTATGTTTAAGGACGACGATGAAGATGAAGAAGTAGGATTTTTCTATGGCAATTAGGAACTCTTTGTCAATTAACCTCATACTGTAGCTACAGATAACATTCTGTGGATGGATGAAAAAGTGAAAACATCCGCATAACAATCACCTCCTTTTGTTTTATAGTTTCGTTTGTGTTTTATGGTTATGCCACTGTTTAAATTTAAAAAAAAAAATAAGATGAAATATCCCCTTCGGGTTCGGCTTTAAATTATTATATTAAACCACAATGATTGAGTAATTTAAACGGAGTGGATGAAATAAATGAGAAATAAATTGGTTTTGGTCGTAATCTGGTAATGTATCGTTTCTGTTTACGTGTACATGAAAAAAGAAAAACAAATAAAAGCGGGACCTCGAGGTAATATGAATATATCATCTTTAATGTTATTCGTAACTTTTTCTTATTTGAAATTATTGGAAAGGTTGCTGCGATGTTTTTTTTCCCGTTTGAAATTTATGTAGAATCGAAGCCACTAGATGGAAACAGTCCATTGAAGTTAAATCGTTACAAAAAACTTGTCCGTACTTTCTAATTTATTGTATATCGATACAAAGTAAGAATAGATCAGAAATAGCTTTCTCATTATATGATTTTTTTTTAATTCAAGTATTAATATATACGAGGTGTGACTGTAAAGTAACTAGACTAGTGGTGCAGCCGTCAGCTGTTTATCCTGAAGCCTACTCGAATACGATGTCCATCGTTTCTGTAGAGTACCAAAAATGTGTGTAAACTTGTGACTAAAATCTTCACATTTGAACAGCAATAATATTTGTATTGACACTTTGAGGAAGCGATTTAAACTGACACAAACACACAAAAGGTAAAAACGTGCGACGTGTCAAATTTTCTTTTTATAATGTTATTCCTATTTCATTATACCTCGTTTTGGTATTATTATTTTTCTTATAAATCACGTTTTTGTACTTTGTAATAATGTTTTGGTCATAAACTTTGAATTAATTACGTTGATAAATCTTCCAGCTGCTTCAAACTTCTCGTTTATTTCTTCAGCTAGTACTTCATCTTGTGTTAATGCCATACCAAGATATTTCAAACTTTTATCCTACCTATTGATTAAATAAATAAATATAATATTGAAATAAAATATTTTATTTTGAAAAGTTTCGTTATTTAATAACCACACCTCGTATACGTTGAAAGTTCATACGTGTTTATATGGTTACGGTGATTTGGCTTTGATTGATTTGAAACTTAATTAATTTAAAACAAAATATAATTGACAGATTTTGTTATGACAATAAATTCTAATTAAACTCGATGACCACAGAACGTTTTAGAATATATATAAATTAATCAATTTCAATGTTTTATTGATGCTTATCATTAGCGTGGATTATAATACAATAAAAATAAAAGTTGAAAGTTTATTTCAGGATATATTCAAATGGAAAAATATTCAAATCGTATGAATGAACGTGGTATTTCCATATACCTGTGTAATGGAAGACCCAGTATATATTTTCTGGTTTTTTCAAATCGCCTTGTATCAATTCTTGACAGATTTGCTGAATGCTACGCAATGAAACGTTGCTTATGTCTTAGCCTGTCATTTTAGTATCCCAACGATGTTTTTTTTTAAAAATCTCTTCATGGCAAAATTGAGCCTACCATGGAAACATCTTTCTAGATCACCATAATATCCTCAACGAAATAATTGGATAATTACTTAAAAGGCGGTGCCAGAAAAAACACAAACGCCAGATAAATTTTCATACCTGCAGGTATAAATCAATATAATGTTTTAAGGATTCTTAGAAAGCTTTTGAATGAGTCGCAGAAAATTTTTTAAAATGTGTTTTAACAATTTCTACACTCATTTCATCAAGTAACTTTTGATTTTTGAGTCCCGTTGGAATATTTTGTACATTATTCGACAAAATAAGCAAATAAACAAATAAAATATACAGGGTGCCTTAAAAAAAGGTGTTATAGGTGGAAAATTGAAATTGTTAAAATGTTTTAACAATTTCTACACTCATTTCATCAAGTATTTTTTCGATTTTTGAGTCCCGTTGGAATATTTTGTACATTATTCAATGAAATAAGCAAATAAACAAATAAAATATACAGGGTGTCTTAAAAAAAGGTGTTATAGGTGGAAAATTGGAATTTTTAAAATGTTTTATCAATTTCTACACACATTTCATCAAGTAACTTTTGATTTTTGAGTCCCGTTGGAATAACTTGTACATTATTCGATGAAATAAACAGATAAACAAATAAAATATACAGGGTGTCTTAAAAAAAGGTGTTATAGGTGGAAAATTGGAATTTTTAAAATGTTTTAACAATTTCTACACTAATTTCATCAAATAACTCTTGAATTATGAGTCCCGTTGGAATAACTTGTACATTATTCGATGAAATAAACAGATAAACAAATAAAATATAGAGGGTGTCTTAAAAAAAGTGTTATAGGTGGAAAATTGGAATTTTTAAAATGTTTTATCAATTTCTACACACATTTCATCAAGTAACTTTTGATTTTTGAGTCCCGTTGGAATAACTTGTACATTATTCGATGAAATAAACAGATAAACAAATAAAATATACAGGGTGTCTTAAAAAAAGGTGTTATAGGTGGAAAATTGGAATTTTTAAAATGTTTTAACAATTTCTACACTAATTTCATCAAATAACTCTTGAATTATGAGTCCCGTTGGAATAACTTGTACATTATTCGATGAAATAAACAGATAAACAAATAAAATATAGAGGGTGTCTTAAAAAAAGTGTTATAGGTGGAAAATTGGAATTTTTAAAATGTTTTATCAATTTCTACACACATTTCATCAAGTAACTTTTGATTTTTGAGTCCCGTTGGAATAACTTGTACATTATTCGATGAAATAAACAGATAAACAAATAAAATATACAGGGTGTCTTAAAAAAAGGTGTTATAGGTGGAAAATTGGAATTTTTAAAATGTTTTAACAATTTCTACACTAATTTCATCAAATAACTCTTGAATTATGAGTCCCGTTGGAATAACTTGTACATTATTCGATGAAATAAACAGATAAACAAATAAAATATAGAGGGTGTCTTAAAAAAAGGTGTTATAGGTGGAAAATTGGAATTTTTAAAATGTTTTATCAATTTCTACACACATTTCATCAAGTAACTTTTGATTTTTGAGTCCCGTTGGAATAACTTGTACATTATTCGATGAAATAAACAGATAAACAAATAAAATATACAGGGTGTCTTAAAAAAAGGTGTTATAGGTGGAAAATTGGAATTTTTAAAATGTTTTAACAATTTCTACACTAATTTCATCAAATAACTCTTGAATTATGAGTCCCGTTGGAATAACTTGTACATTATTCGATGAAATAAACAGATAAACAAATAAAATATAGAGGGTGTCTTAAAAAAAGGTGTTATAGGTGGAAAATTGGAATTTTTAAAATGTTTTAACAACTTCTACACACATTTCATCAAGTAACTTTTGATTTTTGAGTCCCGTTGGAATAAATTGTACATTATTCGATAAAATAAGCAAATAAACAAATAAAATATACAGGGTGCCTTAAAAAAAGGTGTTATAGGTGGAAAATTGAAATTGTTAAAATGTTTTAACAATTTCTACACTCATTTCATCAAGTATTTTTTCGATTTTTGAGTCCCGTTGGAATATTTTGTACATTATTCAATGAAATAAGCAAATAAACAAATAAAATATACAGGGTGCCTTAAAAAAAGGTGTTATAGGTGGAAAATTGAAATTGTTAAAATGTTTTAACAATTTCTACACTCATTTCATCAAGTATTTTTTCGATTTTTGAGTCCCGTTGGAATATTTTGTACATTATTCAATGAAATAAGCAAATAAACAAATAAAATATACAGGGTGTCTTAAAAAAAGGTGTTATAGGTGGAAAATTGAAATTGTTAAAATGTTTTAACAATTTCTACACTCATTTCATCAAGTATTTTTTCGATTTTTGAGTCCCGTTGGAATATTTTGTACATTATTCAATGAAATAAGCAAATAAACAAATAAAATATACAGGGTGTCTTAAAAAAAGGTGTTATAGGTGGAAAATTGGAATTTTTAAAATGTTTTAACAACTTCTACACACATTTCATCAAGTAACTTTTGATTTTTGAGTCCCGTTGGAATAAATTGTACATTATTCGATAAAATAAGCAAATAAACAAATAAAATATACAGGGTGCCTTAAAAAAAGGTGTTATAGGTGGAAAATTGAAATTGTTAAAATGTTTTAACAATTTCTACACTCATTTCATCAAGTATTTTTTCGATTTTTGAGTCCCGTTGGAATATTTTGTACATTATTCAATGAAATAAGCAAATAAACAAATAAAATATACAGGGTGCCTTAAAAAAAGGTGTTATAGGTGGAAAATTGAAATTGTTAAAATGTTTTAACAATTTCTACACTCATTTCATCAAGTATTTTTTCGATTTTTGAGTCCCGTTGGAATATTTTGTACATTATTCAATGAAATAAGCAAATAAACAAATAAAATATACAGGGTGTCTTAAAAAAAGGTGTTATAGGTGGAAAATTGGAATTTTTAAAATGTTTTAACAACTTCTACACACATTTCATCAAGTAACTTTTGATTTTTGAGTCCCGTTGGAATAAATTGTACATTATTCGATAAAATAAGCAAATAAACAAATAAAATATACAGGGTGCCTTAAAAAAAGGTGTTATAGGTGGAAAATTGAAATTGTTAAAATGTTTTAACAATTTCTACACTCATTTCATCAAGTATTTTTTCGATTTTTGAGTCCCGTTGGAATATTTTGTACATTATTCAATGAAATAAGCAAATAAACAAATAAAATATACAGGGTGCCTTAAAAAAAGGTGTTATAGGTGGAAAATTGAAATTGTTAAAATGTTTTAACAATTTCTACACTCATTTCATCAAGTATTTTTTCGATTTTTGAGTCCCGTTGGAATATTTTGTACATTATTCAATGAAATAAGCAAATAAACAAATAAAATATACAGGGTGTCTTAAAAAAAGGTGTTATAGGTGGAAAATTGAAATTGTTAAAATGTTTTAACAATTTCTACACTCATTTCATCAAGTATTTTTTCGATTTTTGAGTCCCGTTGGAATATTTTGTACATTATTCAATGAAATAAGCAAATAAACAAATAAAATATACAGGGTGTCTTAAAAAAAGGTGTTATAGGTGGAAAATTGGAATTTTTAAAATGTTTTAACAACTTCTACACACATTTCATCAAGTAACTTTTGATTTTTGAGTCCCGTTGGAATAAATTGTACATTATTCGATAAAATAAGCAAATAAACAAATAAAATATACAGGGTGCCTTAAAAAAAGGTGTTATAGGTGGAAAATTGAAATTGTTAAAATGTTTTAACAATTTCTACACTCATTTCATCAAGTATTTTTTCGATTTTTGAGTCCCGTTGGAATATTTTGTACATTATTCAATGAAATAAGCAAATAAACAAATAAAATATACAGGGTGCCTTAAAAAAAGGTGTTATAGGTGGAAAATTGAAATTGTTAAAATGTTTTAACAATTTCTACACTCATTTCATCAAGTATTTTTTCGATTTTTGAGTCCCGTTGGAATATTTTGTACATTATTCAATGAAATAAGCAAATAAACAAATAAAATATACAGGGTGTCTTAAAAAAAGGTGTTATAGGTGGAAAATTGGAATTTTTAAAATGTTTTAACAATTTCTTCACTAATTTCATCAAATAACTCTTGATTTTTGAGTCCCGTTGGAATATCTTGTACATTATTCGATGAAATAAACAGATAAACAAATAAAATATACAGGGTGTCTTAAAAAAAGGTGTTATAGGTAGAAAATTGATATTTTTAAACATATCACAATAAATCAATTTCTTTCTATATGAAATTAGATGTGTATGATTGAGTTGAAGTTTTAGCGAAGAAAATATAATAATATAGTTTGAAACTTCTATATCGGCAACAAATTCCTCGCGTTTTATTACCCTCAGCACCATTAAAGATAATCTAAAAGAAGATGGGATCGTATATGTATACATTAACCGAACCAAAACAACAGACATCTGAAAGTTATCCATCACGCGTTTGGAAAGCGGAATGAAAAAAAAAAAAACAAAAACGGTTAGTCTAATAGCTAGGCGTGAGTTCGGTAATTTCGTGGTCTGGATTCGAACATCAAAGATTTTAAACGTATGTGGTCGATTTGCAACTATATTAAACAAAGATATATATCATTCCGTCATAAATATAGAATTTTCATATTAATATCTTTGATTATTATACAACAACAACAAAAATTGATATTTTTTAGGTTAAGTCAGATTAGGTTATGTTATAATTTCTTCTCTTTTTGTTTTTTTTTTTGATGTGAAAAGGTGGTAAACCGTATTATAATCGAAAGGTGGCTGCCGTGCGAAGATTCTTGTTGATTTTGATTTTGAACTTTTGTTGCTGTTGAACGACGAGACCTCAAACGTTTCTGAAGACTGTGCATCGATAGCGACTTGGCTGAGGATCAATTTTCAAGAGTTTACTGGTCAAAAAAGTGTGTTTATCTCGCAAAATCAACAAAATTATTGGAAATGATCATTCTTACAAGTAATTATCGTGGAATACGTAGATAATTGTTTTTTGTTTGTTTTTTTATAAATTTTCTACGCAAATCGATTCCGATACGTCAAAGTTTTATTCAATGTTCACAGAAAATTATTCATATAATGCAAGCCGTTCTGATGAATATACTACGAATATATGAATATTAAGTACACGGAGGCATCAACACAGGAAGTTGAAGTATCTCGAGGTTCAAAATATAAATACGTTTGGATTGGTCACATTCACGCTGGAAAGATTAATGAGAATTGAATTTATTTTTGGGGGAATGAATAACTTCGTAGTTGATGATGAAACGATTTTGAAAAATTATGTTTATTTGAAAATGCTAAAGAATGTTTGTGAAAAACTAAGTAATCGTACGTCCTCTCAATTATCTTGTACAGAAAATGGCTTTTTTTATTTTAATTTTCACAAAAAAATTACTCTCTTAGTTTATATTTTAGAAAAAAATATTTTTGTGATCAAATTTCAAGCAAAACTATAATTTTCAAACCCCATTTGGACAAAATTTTATTTTCATTAAGTCGAGAAATGGATTTTTCTGATTAAGTTTAGTAAAAAATATATTTTCCAAAAGAAATTTTTGCCGAAAGACATTTAATTATGAAAAAATCGATATTCACTGTCTAATTTCATGGAGAAATAATTTTTTTTGGTTAAATTTCTAAATTTAAGATGTTGAAAATGTCTTTTAACTCTAATTATAACATAAAATGTGTTTTTTGGCTTTTGATTTAGTAAAACATTAGTTTTCTTGAATAAATTTGTACAAAAAAAAACTATTTTCGGGATCTAACTTTCAAAAAATGATGTTAGATGTCTAATTTTAATCATGAATAACTTTTTTTAATTGAATTCCTCACGAAAATAACTTTTCTTAATTAAATGTGAACAAAAAATAGTTTTTTTCATTCAAAATCTCATCAAAATGATTTTCTTAAATTTAAATTTCGACAAAAACGGATTTTTTAATAAAATTTTGTTAAATAAAACCTTTTCTTGGCTATTTTTGTTCCGAATCTTGTTTTTTATTTATTTTACATGATTTAAGCTTATTAAAAAGGCTTTTTCATTATTACTTTGAACAAAAATGGTTCTTCTAATTTATATTTGAGAAAAAACTGCTTTTTGAATTGAATTTTGATGGAAATTAGATTTTTTCAATTAAATTAGCACGAAAAATGTCTTCTCCAATTTGAATATTGCCAAAAAATACTTTTTCCAAAATAACTTTCGGCAAAAAACCATTTTTCCGATCTAATTTTGAAAAAATTACTTCTAGGTGTCTAATTTTAATCATGAATAACTTTTTTTAATTGAATTCCTCACGAAAATAACTTTTCTTAATTCAATGTGAACAAAAAATAGTTTTTTTCATTCAAAATCTCATCAAAATGAGTTTTATTGATAAAATTTTGTTGAATAAAACCTTTTCTTGACTATTTTTGTTCCGAATTATGTATTTTAATAATTTTACATGATTTAAACTTATTAAAAAAGACTTTTCATTATTACTTTGGACAAAAATGGTTCTTCTGATTTATATTTGAGAAAAAACTGCTTTTTGAATTGAATTTTGATGGAAATTAGATTTTTTAAATTAAGTTAGCACGAAAAATGTCTTCTCCAATTTGAATTTCGCCAAAAAAATACTTTTTCCAAAATAACTTTCGGTAAAAAACCATTTTTCCGATCTAATTTTGAAAAAATAATTGTGTTTGATTAAATTTCTCAAGATAATTAGTATTCAAAGTTTGATTTAAACAAAAAATTGAATTTTTTATTCAAAATCTTGTCAAAACGGGTTCGCCAACTTTTAATTTTGGTAAAACTTTTCGACAAAATTGACTCAAATTTCAACAAAAAATGGATTTACTAAATGGCCAAGTTTTAATTCTGTCAAAAATTTTTTTTACATTTAATATGGTAACTAATTAGTTTTCCTTGATATATTGTGTAACTAAGAAAAATTTTCTGTATATAATTTGAAAGACATAACTTCAATTCGTTAAATTACATTTCTAGATTTACTTTGAAACAAAAATTGCAGTTTGAATTATATCAAAATCAAATTTTCACATAAATTACTTTTCTTAATCTAATTTTATTAAAAAAAAAGTTTTCCGTGGTTTCCTCAAGTCCAAAGAATCGGTACTGGTTTAAAGTTTTCCAAAAATAACATTTCCAAATTAAATATTGTGTAGAAACGGCTTTACTACATTGAACTAAGAGCCTCCTGTTCAAATAAATTGTCCAATTTAGACTAAAAGGGCTTTTCCTAATATAATTTCCGTCAAATTTCCACTTTTTCAAATTCTATTTGGACAAAATATGCATTTTCCAATTCAATTTCGTATAAATTGGACACAACTACAGATTCAAAATTAAACAAAAACGAGTGTATCAGTCCCAATTTTTAAAAAAAATATTTTTTTCTAATATAACATCATCGAACAAAGGCTTTACTTTTGTTCCAATGTGAAAATGAAGATAAAAATTTGATGCATAGGTGGAAAAATGGATAATTTTCTGGTTCTTCAGGTAAAACTGATTGTACAAATTCCATAACGAAAATGAGAACAATAATGATAATTCAACACCACCCAACCTAGCAATTACTCCCCATTAAAGCACTCAGTATTCCCAATACGTCCTATCGAATATATCTAATTTTGATTTTATCATATTTTACCTTAAATCAGTACCCATAAGCTATAATTTGACGATAGGGCATATTCCAGACTAGCCTGATGTTTGTGAAGGACGAAGAGGTGTAGGAAGGGTAGCAACCCCTATTTGTGTTGATTATTACAGGCAAGTCTGCACTGTAATTTACTTTATAGCTAATAAAAGGGTCATTCATTTACCTAAGTTTGCAAATTTAATCAAGAAGTGTCGTGTCTGGCACTAATACCAAAAAAAATATTAACAATAACAATCGTATCTTCAATATTATTTTTTGTTTTGTTTTTTAATCTTTTATCTTCTTTATTTTGATGATATTTCATTTTAAATATATTGAATGTACGAGGCGTATGAACAAAGTACAAAATATTTCGCTTTTACGGGTCACAGGACTCAAATCAGGATTCTCGGTAAACGCACACGGTTTTTTTATTGTCCTTATATTCAGTTGCGAAGTTTTTTGAGACCATTTTGGCACAAACCCTTAGAATATTCACTACACTACACACTTTACTACACTACACTACACAATTTAAATTATTTTAGACCTTTTGATATGTTTCTAAATATTCTTGATTTAATCTCTGTTCAAAAATTAGTTTTTTTGATGATGATGATAAAAATTGACGTTTAAAGAAAAGTAGAAACGTCAGTTTTTATCTTTTTGTTTTAAATCATTGAAATAAACTAATTTTGAAACAGCAGACACCTAAAATCGAGAATATTTAGAAACTACACAATTTATTAACTAATAAAAATTTTTTTCAAAAAATTTCCATTCAATTTAATTATATTATATATCATACAAAGCCGATCTATTTACCTCGACCCTAAATACTATTTTAAGGGCCATTAAATGACAACCGTGTAAAACTATTAGTGTAAAATATTTTAATCATATGGACGTATGTTCTCCCTATTTAGAAGACCCTAAAATATTTACCAAAAGGGATACCAAAAATAGTTTATAGTCCAGTCAGAATAATATTATTGTCTGGAATTATATAAATTATCAAAAAGAATTTTGAATTGCAAATATTCATTAAAAAAACTGAGCAAAACCGATATGTCAATGTCAATGTCAAATTTGACATTGTCAATGTCAAATTTGACATTGCTATCATAAAATTTTGACGTGCTCTTCAAAATCGGACGTTGCGTTGAAAAATTCTCATTTTATCATCAAAATCATTAAGGACCAAAAAGTAGCTAATAAAAAAACAAAAGGATACGTTTTTTGAAGACCTCTGTAAATGCAATAATAACTGAGTATTTTGGGGGAACCCCGAAATTGAGAACCTCTAACCTCAAATAACTTGAAATCGATGATATTTTTGGAAAAAACTCTTTACAAGCCAATAGGAAAACTTTTAAAATTCGCACTATCAGAAGTTTTTTGAAAATTATACCCTCGCCATTACCCCCCTAATTGAAATTAATCAATCAATCAATTTTATCCATATATTTTTGATATGATCCGGTTTTAAATACTTTTTTTAGAAAAAAACTTTTCATTTCATGAGAAAATGTTTAAAATATTAATTGTAGGGTTTTTTTTGCCAAAAATTTTGAGCTTTTCGAAATCTATGTATCATAAAAATGGAATATATAAATTCAAAGCAACCCCTTTGAGTCGTACCCTTTTCAAAACCGGGGGTTGGAAAAAGTTTTTATTAATATGACGTTAAAGTACTTGAAATCCTGTACAAAATATTTTTTTTGAAAAAGTTTCTAATTTTATAATTGAGCGAGTTATTGTAAGAAAACCATTTTTTTTTTTCAAAATTTCGAAGCATGAATTTTGAAGCATTGGAAAAAGAGAAAAAATTCAACCGCGATTTTGAAATTTTTTGTCGTTGAAGGTGGGTTTCATAAGGGTTGAAATATTTAGATTTCTCAAAAATACTGACGAAATATTCTCAATTCAAGATACATACACTTTTTGATAATTTTTAATTACGAAAGAATCGTTGAGATTATTTTTTTAACTTTTCATATGCTTAAGGGATGATTTGTAGGGGTTGCATGAATTTGATTGATCATAAACGTATTTGAAAATGTCCACAAATTTACGAATAATACATTTAAACTTTATTTTACCCGAAACATGCATAAAATCCGAGCTTTCCAGTTATTTTGCAATAAGGGGTAGTTTACACCCGCCAAAATATAAAAATCCAGATTCGGCACAAGGAATATTTCGTAGAAGAGGGTAAGTAGAACTTGAATTCAAATTTTCATGAAAATCGAGATAATAAAAAGGATTTTAAAAAAAAATTTCATAATCACTATTACTACCCTACAAAGATGGTCTTTGGAGGGGTTGTATGAGTCCGAATTTGTTTGACAATATCGACAGATCTACGAATAATTCATTAAAAGTGTATTTTACATAAATACATGATAAGATCGATTTTTTTACGATAAGGGGGTGAGTTTTCAGAGTTTAAATCCAAATTTTTATAAAAATTGACGTTAATTAACAAAATTCCACGTTTTTTACCGCTGATTCCTAGCCTAAAACCTGGCCTAGTATTACGAATAGTATAACATCCCCTTCATAACAAAATTCCCAATCCCCTAATTAAATAAAAATATAAATAACCCTACAAACATCTTATTTATTTAATAGTCTATTATTCTCATATTATGTGTATATTTATTTTGTTCCATATAAGAAAAGAATGATTATAGGTTTTTATTTTCTAATAGAAATTCTAATAACATGTGAGATCCATTGTGGTTGTCTTCTTAATTATTTATTACGTCAGAGTCTATGAGGGTGGTCTCCATTTACAAATAATTACATTAAATTGTACGGTAGATTCTATCCGGCAACTTATTATGCATGGGGTATTAAAAAGTTGTCTTTATTAATTTATTTTCGTCAAGTTTTATACTTTATTGTTCATTTACATACAGGGTGATTCGTACAGAACGTGTAGAATTGTATATTACGATCCAAAAACTTTTTCTACCATTTCTTCATTTTCAGAAATTTAACCTATTTTGAAATGTCTGTATCTTCGGAATTATACGGTCAAAAAAGTAATGTGACTAGTGAAATTTGAAGGGAATTTAATGCTCATTCCGAAAATGGATAAAAAAAACCCTTACGACGCATTGTTTTTGAGATATAGACCAAAAACCGAAAGACGTCAGAAAAAAAAAGGTTTTTTTGTCAAAGAAACTCGGACTAAGCTTCACTTAGCATCCCCTAACCAACGTTTCTAATCAAAAACTTCGCAATTTTTTGTACAGGATCACCGCTTTATTCTTGAGAGCTTCATTTTTTGAGAAATCGGATTTTGTTGATGTTTTTGATTTTTCTTTATAACTTGCAAACTATTCGTTCTACAGCGTTGTGGTTGTGGTTGAATTGAAGCTAAATAGCTGCTCTACAACTTCATTTTGCATGACTTCCTCGTGGGATCAATAGTTTAGTCAATATTTCGTCCAAAAAAAACGGCTAAGACATAAATTCTCAAATTTCTGGAAAAAATTGGCAAATTTTGAAGAGCTGTATCTCGGGACCTATTAGACATACAAAGCTGCGGTTAGTCTTGATCGGTAACGAATCTTATCTTCTTTAAAAATGTTAATAACATATTTTTCGTGAAGATGCATAGTTTGGGAGTTATAAGCCAAAAACTGAAACAAGTCCGAAAAAATCATGGTTTTTCGGCCACACCCACAAAATTGACAAATTTTGAAGAGCTGTATCTCGGGACCTATTAGACCTACAAAGTTACAATTAGTCTTGAACGATAACGAATCTTATCTACTTTAAAAATGTATGTAATATATTTTTCGTGAAGATGCATAGTTTGGGAGTTATAAGCCAAAAACTAATAAATCCGAAAACATCGTAGTTTTTCGGCCACCCCTCCTCGAGTACAAGCTAGATTTATTCGAAAACTTGGATTTACCTACCTTATACATTCCCAAACAATCCCCCAAAATTTCTAGTTTTGTCCAGGCAAAAGTACATGACTAAAAGGTTTCAAACCAAAGATATTACGTCTCTAGTTTCATTATTTACCATTCTCGTAAACAGATATTTTATAGTACATCAATCCCAATGTTTTTCCTTACAATTTCAAAGCTTTCCCTGGAACCTAAATATCCCCGCAGGATTTAGAGGATTAACTGATTTCTAACGTAGTTTCTATTTCTTTTAATCGACTCATACTAAGCTAAAAATAATCATAAGTAGGTTATTATTTTTTAATTTGATAAATATTTATTTTCGCTTCTTTTCCAGTACCTCACTACTTGAGATTTTAATTTTAGCTTGTACTTCAAGAGATCGTGATTCACAATATACATCACACCAACTGCCCACTTAACCTGGCACTTAAATTATCTACAAAACGTTAATATCCAACCGTCTGGCACTCTAAACTTCCTATAGACCGTAATTCCTTTATATAAAATTCGAGACACGTCTTTTCTATCAATTTTAATAAGCCATAAATTTGAAATCTGAAATTATGTTCAATTGAAAATTATCCGCTAATGTTTTCTATTACAAGCTCAAACTTATAGCTTCTATTACGGATTCTCGATGATACTTTTCATAAGAATCACTTGTAGTAGTACACTGTCAAAATTACTCGACTAGCTTTAATGAAATAATTACTTGAATATATTTTTTTTTAATATATTTGAATAAATCTTCTGGTTGAGGTCGGAAATTTTACAAACAACCCTCGTATATCAAAATATTACGTACCAAAATGCATATGAAGCCAATAATTGTACAATTCTGAAGATTAACAGGTTTCCAATGGAAAAATAGGATATTGTTGGTAAGTCTAATGTCCTAGAATCCTTTATCCTCATCGTCCAGTTCTAACCATAACTATTGGTGAAAGGTTTCATCACCAAATAAACGTTGCAACTTAAAATCATAGCAGATCGTAACGCTGTCAAATCTTACTACTTAAAAAACGGTGTTGCCAGCTCAGAATCTTCTAGTTTCGTAGTATTTCTAAATATATTGACTTGCCCTCGTATTGATATATGGAATATAGTAAATAAATCGAGAATTGTGTGGTAGAATTTAATAAAAAGTTTCAACATAAAAACTGGTAAAATTATAGTTATAATTTATGAGGTTTTTATCAAGATGTTTGACGGCTATAAAAATTGTCAAATCATTGAATTAAAATTTTTAATGAAACCCTCTATAATTTCAGCCTGGACTGTCATTTCTTCATCCAGTTTTCACTCGATCTATCTGTTATCTATTTGTAATTACTTCCGTTTCAAATTTGTCTGCTAGTCTCTACCAAAAAATTTTTTCAAAACGCGTTTACTGGGTTCTATACATGGGAATAAAATTACACAGTTTCAGAAATTCCAATTTGTAGAGTTTCTGGAACGGAAAACTAAAACATACGCACGACACTGTCGCATTTCAATTTAATAGAAAAGGGTCCAGAATCCCATTTGTGGAAATAGTAAAAGGTCCTTGTCGCTCTAATTACCCTGCCCGGTTTTAAGTGGGTCAGCGAAATATGGAAAGATCAAACCCTCGAGCTTTTACCTTCTTCTTTAAAGATTCACCATATGGCCCTTAAGACGAGGACCCTTTTTGTACTGAACGGAACTGAAAGAATGAATCCCTAGTTTTTATACAATATCTTCTGGAAAAATAATAGTTTGACCAACTAATAGATTTGAAATTTCACGATTCATATCGTCCCAATAAATATTATATTATATCAAAGTTAACCCATCTCTTTTTTTGCTTACTATGTCTGCCATCTCGCGCACTTTTAGTCAATTATCATCCAGTACCATTTAGTGGAATTTCTTCAACATTTCTGGAGTAATCAACTCATTTGGTCGATCACTGATTTGCTGGTCTTCGTAATATCGTACGGTCTCGTCTAAACTTTGCATTCAAATATTTGTTGGTCTTCGTAGATCGTACGGTCTCGTCTAAACTTTGCATTCAAATATTTGTTGGTCTTCGTAGATCGTACGGTCTCGTCTAAACTTTGCATTCAAATATTTGTTGGTCTTCGTAGATCGTACGGTCTCGTCTAAACTTTGCATTCAAATATTTGTTGGTCTTCGTAGATCGTACGGTCTCGTCTAAACTTTGCATTCAAATATTTGTTGGTCTTCGTAGATCGTACGGTCTCGTCTAAACTTTGCATTCAAATATTTGTTGGTCTTCGTAGATCGTACGGTCTCGTCTAAACTTTGCATTCAAATATTTGTTGGTCTTCGTAGATCGTACGGTCTCGTCTAAACTTTGCATTCAAATATTTGTTGGTCTTCGTAGATCGTACGGTCTCGTCTAAACTTTGCATTCAAATATTTGTTGGTCTTCGTAGATCGTACGGTCTCGTCTAAACTTTGCATTCAAATATTTGTTGGTCTTCGTAGATCGTACGGTCTCGTCTAAACTTTGCATTCAAATATTTGTTGGTCTTCGTAGATCGTACGGTCTCGTCTAAACTTTGCATTCAAATATTTGTTGGTCTTCGTAGATCGTACGGTCTCGTCTAAACTTTGCATTCAAATATTTGTTGGTCTTCGTAGATCGTACGGTCTCGTCTAAACTTTGCATTCAAATATTTGTTGGTCTTCGTAGATCGTACGGTCTCGTCTAAACTTTGCATTCAAATATTTGTTGGTCTTCGTAGATCGTACGGTCTCGTCTAAACTTTGCATTCAAATATTTGTTGGTCTTCGTAGATCGTACGGTCTCGTCTAAACTTTGCATTCAAATATTTGTTGGTCTTCGTAGATCGTACGGTCTCGTCTAAACTTTGCATTCAAATATTTGTTGGTCTTCGTAGATCGTTCGGTCTCGTCTAAACTTTGCATTCAAATATTTGTTGGTCTTCGTAGATCGTACGGTCTCGTCTAAACTTTGCATTCAAATATTTGTTGGTCTTCGTAGATCGTACGGTCTCGTCTAAACTTTGCATTCAAATATTTGTTGGTCTTCGTAGATCGTACGGTCTCGTCTAAACTTTGCATTCAAATATTTGTTGGTCTTCGTAGATCGTACGGTCTCGTCTAAACTTTGCATTCAAATATTTGTTGGTCTTCGTAGATCGTACGGTCTCGTCTAAACTTTGCATTCAAATATTTGTTGGTCTTCGTAGATCGTACGGTCTCGTCTAAACTTTGCATTCAAATATTTGTTGGTCTTCGTAGATCGTACGGTCTCGTCTAAACTTTGCATTCAAATATTTGTTGGTCTTCGTAGATCGTACGGTCTCGTCTAAACTTTGCATTCAAATATTTGTTGGTCTTCGTAGATCGTACGGTCTCGTCTAAACTTTGCATTCAAATATTTGTTGGTCTTCGTAGATCGTACGGTCTCGTCTAAACTTTGCATTCAAATATTTGTTGGTCTTCGTAGATCGTACGGTCTCGTCTAAACTTTGCATTCAAATATTTGTTTGTCTTCGTAGATCGTACGGTCTCGTCTAAACTTTGCATTCAAATATTTGTTTGTCTTCGTAGATCGTACGGTCTCGTCTAAATTTTGCATTCAAATATTTGTTGGTCTTCGTAGATCGTACGGTCTCGTCTAAATTTTGCAATCAAATATTTGTTGGTCTTCGTAGATCGTACGGTCTCGTCTAAACTTTGCATTCAAATATTTGTTGGTCTTCGTAGATCGTACGGTCTCGTCTAAACTTTGCATTCAAATATTTGTTGGTCTTCGTAGATCGTACGGTCTCGTCTAAACTTTGCATTCCAATATTTTTCCGTCGATAACGATGAAGCAGTAGAATCTAGTTCAACTTCTGCCGTCAAACAAATATTGAACAACGTGGTGTCTTCGAACTTGAAACATTTGCTGTGCGTTTTGGGTATTTTCCAAGCAACTAACGCCATCTCTAGGTTCGGTCTAGGATCATCCTCGTACGTGCACGGATTGCGTTAATACTGTTTCTGATGATGAAATTTTATAAAACAAAAATTTATATCTTAATATTAATTTTAGGTACATAATTTATTTGGATTTAGAAATTGAGGTAGAAAAAAACCCGCTCTGTAATTTCGGTAGTTGTACTATCAAATCTCTTCGGCTTTCAATATTCCTCCTTTGGACCGGCACTTATTTTAATTTCTATAATTTATCGCCTTAAAGCGTCGCCTCTATTAGTCAAAAAGGCCGAATTAATAGAATGGTTTTTTTTCTTCTTCATTTATTGACTTATAATAAAATGCTAATTAGTGATTGCAACATATTATAATGTTATTTAGTTATAATGAACGTCTCTATCGAGATGAACATTTTTATCATGAGTCATTCTACAATATTAACTTCTACAGAGTGTTTTTAATATAATCACTCGATTAATAATCTCATTAAAACAATTTTTTAACAAAATTTTCGAATAATCCGATATATCTGCTTACTAAAATAAATTAATTAGATATATTCTCGTAGATTGATCCCTAAAGTTCAATTTTTTCTTCTTCTCTTTTGTTACAGAGCCCCCAAAGCGAGTCTCACTCAATAAACAAAGTAATAAGTCACTAAAGTTAGTTACAAAGCTTGAATTGTGGCAACTCTGTAATGTAAAGAATCAACTCAATTGACAAGGACCTAAAGGTAGATCGCTAACTAATAGATTTTGGAATTGTGATATTAAACTTAATAATTTATGTAAATTTGTAAATCAGAAGTCTACTTCTTATATATCTTGATTGCAAATGTGTCGACGAATGGACTATAACTAAAAATTTGTCTAATGTGTTTGTTTTAGCATTAAACGGCACGTCGATTCAATGAAAAACCGTGGAACGTAAAAAAGCGACGTTTATTTCCAATCCCGGCTTAAAGTTTAGTTTAAACGTGTCCATTGAATGAGGCGGATGATCATTGTCTTTTTTTTATATCTAGGGTCCATTAAAAGACCGGTTCAGTTGCATGTGGAAATTGCGACAATGAAGTTTGAAGTAAAAACAGTAGTCGTAACGTTTAAAGAAAGGATATACAAATATTTCAACTACAGACAACGTTGTCGTATTGAGTTAAGGTCGATTCATAAACTTAACTTTCCGCTTGACGTTGCGGGTGACGTTTGACGTTTGACGTTTGACATTCGTAGTAAATTCTAAACTTGACGTTGCTGCCGCGTGTACTGCTTTTTATTATCGTGACATTTATGTGTTTTTATTGGAAATAATAATAATAGAGAGAAATAACCCCAAAATCTAACGTCATACGTCAATATCACGTGCCAAACGCAAACGTAATTGTGTTTCTGTTGGATAGACAGGCGGTAAATAACCAAAATATTGTGATATGAAGCAAATTTTAGTTAATCATGAACATAAAAATGTACTTATAGAGTCCGGGATCAAATAGAATTTAATACGTTATCCAAATCTGTTGAAACAATTTTAAACTGTGCAGTTGATTATCTCGAATATATGACGGTATGATTAGTTAATATTTTCGATTATTAAGTAGCACTGAAGAACAATATAACGAGAAGAAACTTTCTCATAAACTTATATAAAAATAAATAATAGATCCAAGGTTCAAGTAATGGGATTAATGGGATGATAATCAAACTGTATTGTTTTACATTTTACACTCTGAAGAATGAGATTTTGAATCAGAAACGTATTAGAATAGGCTTTTCCTAGGCTCAAAATAGTACGAAAAAAGTAAGTAATTTATCGTGAACCAAATACAAAAACTTCCTAAATATCTGAAGGCTTTATCATAGTTTGTGGACAAACAGCATGTTTTCGAGAACCATAAAACCAAATAAATCATAGCTCGTTGAAGCGGGGACAGACAGGCCCTTCATGGGACCCGAATCCTTCTTAGTATTAGCTACAGAACAATGAAAAAAAACACCGAAACTCTTCTGTAACCAGAGTAGATCTGCTGGTAGTTCTATCGGGGGACTGTCGCCATAGTGGACAAAATCTCTGGCAATTGAAAACATACAACTTTCTAGATTTTTCAAAATACGTGGGATCGATGGATCAGCTGGGTTCTCCAGTGTCTCGGAGACCCCAAATTCATACAAGCACATAAATCTTCTTTCCAAACAAATTAAAAGTGCTATTTCACGTCCACGAATATCTTAATTGAAACAAAATTAGATTTTTTTGTTTTCTCGTGAAAAAAATTACATTCGAAGTCGTCCCATTCATCAATTTGAATTTAGGCAGTCCAATTGTAGACTAAATAATTGTTTAATTGGTAATTTATTTAATTAAAAAGAACAACGGAGAGACGGTTTTAATTTTTGTCGTTGTCGAAAGTTTCGAGAATTTTTTCGAATTTTTCCCATGGAAATCAAATTATAAATTAACACATTTATGACTTTGCGTGCGAAAAAGAATTATTTCTACGTGGATTTGATTTCTGCAAGGATCAAAAATGTGTTTTAAGGATCATCATTTGATGTTTGAAGTTGAGGACCTGTCGAAAAGACAGGACCTGGTGGAAATGTATCCATCCGTAGATTTGTCCGTGGCCGGATGATTATTTGTTGTTGTTTATGGGTTTTGCCACCATATTACTGGTAAAAATTTGGAATATAAACTTTAATATATAGAAAACTAGAAGAATATACAACAGAATCATTTTTTGTTTGTATGAAACTTTTTATTCGACCATTTCCCTCGATTCGAACAAAGTTTCTACCTCCAGCAATAATGAATAATAAAAGTTTTTAAGGGAAATCTCGTTTGGCGGAACTATCTCTTGTTGAATAATATTCTCGTTAAAATTTTCATTAGCAGCTCCCTGAGTACGATAATTAAAAATTTTCATCTTTCATGATGTCGAAAGTGGCTTCTTTTAAGTAAAGTTTTAAATACTTTTTTTAGCCACTTCCTCAGTAGAACGAAATAAGAAAAAAAGAAAAAACTTTAGTTTTTTTATATATGGAGTAAGTTTACAAAGTGAAAATCACATTTTTATTTTGTATACAGATACAAGGAACAATATAATGAATGTTTCGGAGCAGGTCAAAAGCTTTAGGCAAAACATTAATACAACATGGAAATTTGGGAAAAAGAAACGTAGATTCTCAAAGAAAAAAGCATAATAAAGAAATAACATTTGAATTCAGAAGATACTGAAGATATTTATGAACTTTATTAAACAAGAAAGGCAGATCAAGGATGAAATGAATAAAACAGGACAGTACAACCGTCTCCAAAAACTCCTAACTAAGACTTAGACTTCAATAATGGGTTTAACCAAGAGATATCTTGATTGCACCATGAAAAAATCAAATCTCATGGTACCAAAATAGAAAGAAAACATTATTTCTAACCGCCATGTAGAACAAAAATTATTCTACTGTTACTGAGATACGGGAAAGCTTTGTAATACATACATAGTTTTTATGAACACACTATTAACTAATACCATAACACCAACGTTCATAGTTAAAGTGTACGATGCACGTTTCGATAAAGGAGTTATCGTCTTCAGAAATCGATTTATAAAAGATTAAACAGTGGGAAATAGGAAAGGAATGAAGTAGCAAAGGATGGAATATTCTGATGCTCGGAAAGTTGTGGAGAAGATGAAATAAAAGTGAAAAGTTGAATAAATTGAAAACCAAACAGAATTGCTTTACAATTTTCAAATATTACCTTTCTTTAAACTGTTTCTTCTTATATGAAAAAGCGTATTCCAAAATTAATGTAACTGTATATATAGTTCACAAAACTATGATAGAATATATATAATTTTCATCACAACACAACCGACGAATTAAATATAACACAATCCACTGCTATATCTAATTTATTAATTATTTATATGAAAATGTTTATTTCATAGTATTAACGCGATGTTTTTTCCAAACGGCGTTCGGCTTAACCTCCTCGTTCGGTAGTTTCAAACGGACTGAAATCGCGTCTAAGTTCTTTGGCTTCCACAGTCTTCTTGGTAGAGCGTGATGGCGCAATGCATTTTAAACAGACGTGCTTATACCATAGAAAAAAAGAAGCGCGCGCTAAATTTTTCATTAATGAATTATTTCTATTGTTTTCTAGAATGAATGTATGATAAATAAATAGCTGAGTTTCAATACAATTATTTCCGATTCAATTTTGGTCTTTATCAATAAATTTGACATTGATAACCCTTGTACAGACATATTTTACTCTCTATGTGATTGTTGAAAAAACAAACAATTATTCAGAAGGCTTCTTGGATTCAATTAATATTAAATTAGTACCAAGAAGAAACCCAAATTATGTTCTGTAGCAGTAGGTTTTTGTCGTTGCGTAAAATGTTTTTCTTATCTTGATAATTGTCTCTTTTTTGACCAATACTTCGTCGTTGGGGATTCTTTCAATCCAGGGAATCTTCAGGATGCATCTATAGAGTCACATCTCAAGGTTTTTGGTCATTTGAGGTTTCAAGTTCCAAGTTTCCACTTTCTACAGCAGTACCGACCACAAATAACATTCTTTCAATCCTATTCTGACGTGGAAATTTAGATTTTTGTTTAAAAATTGTCAACAACTTTCTTTTATGACCAACGCGTCTTGGTACTTCGTCGTTGGTGATTCTGGAAGTCCAAGGAATCTTCAGGATGCGTCTATAGAGTCACATCTCAAAATTTTTGGTCATTTGAGGTTTCAAGTTCCAAGTTTCCACTTTCTACAGCAGTACCGACCACAAATAACATTCCATGAATCCTATTCTGACGTGAAAGTTTAGATTTCTGTTTAAAAATTGTCAACAACTTTCTTTTATGACCAACGCGTCTTGGTACTTCGTCGTTGGTGATTCTGGAAGTCCAAGGAATCTTCAGGATGCGTCTATAGAGTCACATCTCAAAATTTTTGGTCATTTGAGCTTCCAAGGTCTGAGTTTCCACTTTCTACAACAGTACCGACCACAAATAACATTTCATGAATCCTATTCTGACGTGAAAGTTTAGATTTCTGTTTAAAAATTGTCAACAACTTTCTTTTATGACCAACGCGTCTTGGTACTTCGTCGTTGGTGATTCTGGAAGTCCAAGGAATCTTCAGGATGCGTCTATAGAGTCACATCTCAAAATTTTTGGTCATTTGAGCTTCCAAGGTCTGAGTTTCCACTTTCTACAACAGTACCGACCACAAATAACATTCCATGAATCCTATTCTGACGTGAAAGTTTAGATTTCTGTTTAAAAATTGTCAACAACTTTCTTTTATGACCAACGCGTCTTGGTACTTCGTCGTTGGTGATTCTGGAAGTCCAAGGAATCTTCAGGATGCGTCTATAGAGTCACATCTCAAGGTTTTTGGTCATTTGAGGTTTCAAGTTCCAAGTTTCCACTTTCTACAGCAGTACCGACCACAAATAACATTCTTTCAATCCTATTCTGACGTGGAAATTTAGATTTTTGTTTAAAAATTGTCAACAACTTTCTTTTATGACCAACGCGTCTTGGTACTTCGTCGTTGGTGATTCTGGAAGTCCAAGGAATCTTCAGGATGCGTCTATAGAGTCACATCTCAAAATTTTTGGTCATTTGAGGTTTCAAGTTCCAAGTTTCCACTTTCTACAGCAGTACCGACCACAAATAACATTCCATGAATCCTATTCTGACGTGAAAGTTTAGATTTCTGTTTAAAAATTGTCAACAACTTTCTTTTATGACCAACGCGTCTTGGTACTTCGTCGTTGGTGATTCTGGAAGTCCAAGGAATCTTCAGGATGCGTCTATAGAGTCACATCTCAAAATTTTTGGTCATTTGAGCTTCCAAGGTCTGAGTTTCCACTTTCTACAACAGTACCGACCACAAATAACATTTCATGAATCCTATTCTGACGTGAAAGTTTAGATTTCTGTTTAAAAATTGTCAACAACTTTCTTTTATGACCAACGCGTCTTGGTACTTCGTCGTTGGTGATTCTGGAAGTCCAAGGAATCTTCAGGATGCGTCTATAGAGTCACATCTCAAAATTTTTGGTCATTTGAGCTTCCAAGGTCTGAGTTTCCACTTTCTACAACAGTACCGACCACAAATAACATTCCATGAATCCTATTCTGACGTGAAAGTTTAGATTTCTGTTTAAAAATTGTCAACAACTTTCTTTTATGACCAACGCGTCTTAGTACTTCGTCGTTGGGGATTCTTTCAATCCAGGGAATCTTCAGGATGCATCTATAGAGTCACATCTCAAGGTTTTTGGTCATTTGAGGTTTCAAGTTCCAAGTTTCCACTTTCTACAGCAGTACCGACCACAAATAATATTCTTTCAATCCTATTCTGACGTGGAAATTTAGATTTTTGTTTGAAAATTGTCTACAACTTTCTTTTATGACCAACGCGTCTTGGTACTTCGTCGTTGGTGATTCTGGAAGTCCAAGGAATCTTCAGGATGCGTCTATAGAGTCACATCTCAAGGATTTTGGTCATTTGAGTTTCCAAGGTCTGAGTTTCCACTTTCTACAGCAGTACCGACCACAAATAACATTCCATGAATCCTATTCTGACGTGAAAGTTTAGATTTCTGTTTAAAAATTGTCAACAACTTTCTTTTATGACCAACGCGTCTTGGTACTTCGTCGTTGGTGATTCCGGAAGTCCAAGAAATCTTCAGGATGCGTCTATAGAGTCACATCTCAAGGATTTTGGTCATTTGAGTTTCCAAGGTCTGAGTTTCCACTTTCTACAGCAGTACCGACCACAAATAACATTCCATGAATCCTATTCTGACGTGAAAGTTTAGATTTCTGTTTAAAAATTGTCAACAACTTTCTTTTATGACCAACGCGTCTTGGTACTTCGTCGTTGGTGATTCCGGAAGTCCAAGAAATCTTCAGGATGCGTCTATAGAGTCACATCTCAAGGATTTTGGTCATTTGAGTTTCCAAGGTCTGAGTTTCCACTTTCTACAGCAGTACCGACCACAAATAACATTCTTTCAATCCTATTCTGACGTGGAAATTTAGATTTTTGTTTAAAAATTGTCAACAACTTTCTTTTATGACCAACGCGTCTTGGTACTTCGTCGTTGGTGATTCTGGAAGTCCAAGGAATCTTCAGGATGCGTCTATAGAGTCACATCTCAAAATTTTTGGTCATTTGAGCTTCCAAGGTCTGAGTTTCCACTTTCTACAACAGTACCGACCACAAATAACATTCCATGAATCCTATTCTGACGTGGAAATTTAGATTTTTGTTTAAAAATTGTCTACAACTTTCTTTTATGACCAACGCGTCTTGGTACTTCGTCGTTGGTGATTCCGGAAGTCCAAGGAATCTTCAGGATGCGTCTATAGAGTCACATCTCTAGGATTTTGGTCATTTGAGCTTCCAAGGTCTGAGTTTCCACTTTCTACAGCAGTACCGACCACAAATAACATTCCATGAATCCTATTCTGACGTGAAAGTTTAGATTTCTGTTTAAAAATTGTCAACAACTTTCTTTTATGACCAACGCGTCTTGGTACTTCGTCGTTGGTGATTCTGGAAGTCCAAGGAATCTTCAGGATGCGTCTATAGAGTCACATCTCAAGGTTTTTGGTCATTTGAGCTTCCAAGGTCTGAGTTTCCACTTTCTACAACAGTACCGACCACAAATAACATTCCATGAATCCTATTCTGACGTGAAAGTTTAGATTTCTGTTTAAAAATTGTCAACAACTTTCTTTTATGACCAACGCGTCTTGGTACATCGTCGTTGGTGATTCTGGAAGTCCAAGGAATCTTCAGGATGCGTCTATAGAGTCACATCTCAAGGTTTTTGGTCATTTGAGCTTCCAAGGTCTGAGTTTCCACTTTCTACAACAGTACCGACCACATTCCATCAATCCTATTCATCAGTTTGAGAATATTGTGTAGTAATTGACAAATGCTTGTCGGGCATCAATCAAATTTTTAGTAGATAAATACTCGAAATTTGTGAATAAAAATATATAAACGTGAATGTTGTGGGATTGTGGTAATGAAACACCAAAGTTTACTCTTTTCAACATGTACAGCTTCATATTAGCTATGTTTCGATTATCTTCATAATCGAGAATTGTGGTTTCCATCATTTTTAAAAGTACTAATTTTAATATGGAAAAGTTACAAACAACGACGGTTTTAACAGTTTTCCTTTGGTGATTTTAAGGATGAAACGTATAATTTTGAACAGAAAATGTCCTCCAATTTATTTTTCTATGCATTTTGATTTGTTTAGGAGATGATATCATCGTTGGAGTGACAGTTTTGAGCAGTCAAACACAAGCTAATTGACGCAACTTCTTCAAATTTTTACACAAACAACGCTTTCCAGCTTTTTTTCAAATTACAAAACTTTTAGTTCTTCTCTATAGATTTTTGAATGAATTTCTTTTTTCTTAGGCCTTTTATGTATGTTTCTATTCTTGATTCAAGATTATTGAAATAAATTTATTAATTAAGAAAAGCACAACTTATTTCGAAGGTGTAGGACTACCACCCCCGAAAAATGCGTTCTTTGGGGTTATTTTACGTATTTCAAATTAAAAACAATTTAGGAAAGGCTGAAAATGTCTTTTTTTGGATCCCCTTATGTTTATATTTTTATATATTCAATACAACATCAAGAAAACAAACTTTTTCCATATTTTTAGTATAATTTTTCATTAAGGGTTTATTATTATAGTCCTTGGAAATAAATTACCATACAGGGATCTTAATAAAATTTTTCCAATAACTATTTTTAATGTCTAAAGTTACAAACAACTTTTGCAACACGTAACCAAATACGCGTACACACCTAAATAATATTTATTTGAAAATTATAATTAATTTGCATGTTATCTCCGTTTATAATTCCATACTTTTGCCAGGCGTTCAATGAAACTCAATATTAGAAAATTTATTAACACCTTCTTGTATCATTAGAAATCTACGGAGATACTGAAACGGGTTTTTACAAATTCAAAAAGCTGAAATAAAAACAAATGTAGATTGTAGATATACGTATATCTATTAATTTTATAGTTTACTGTAAATGAGGTAAGTTTTTGTTTCAATTTTCTTGATTGGTATCTATGATATAACCGAGATGTTAATAAAAAAAAATCACCGGATTTAAATTGGTTAGGTTAGGTGATTATTTAAAAAATAAGACATTTTCCATGTTCCACGGTATGATTCAAACATTTTATTGTACAGAGTTGTACTTGATATAACAAGCGAAGATAATTTCAGTCAAATTAAATGCAAAGATGAATTTGTTGCTACAAAAACTAAAAATTCTTTGACATAAAAAGTTCTTATGTGATTTTCATTTATAATTATACAGTACAATTATTCTGAATCAATAGAATCACTTCCATCTTCCTGTGTTTGAATCAATCGTAGGTCTACTTAAAACTGGTACGTGTTGCAACTTTTTTTTTTGTGATTCATTGCATTTCTTCAAATCTCAGCGCTGATGTTTGAACAACGAAGCGGGTTATTAGTTCTTGTCTTCTATATTAATTCGATCGGATTTGAAATACAGTAGCAACTAGATAACCTTAAAACAATGTAACCATTCTTCTTGACCATTTCGTCTACAGTATATTCTTTAGTTTTTAGAACGTCTTCCAAAACAATTCGTTATTTAGCACGAGGGTTTGTAGTACTGGTACCAGTTTCTCTTCGGACCAAGTCAATTTCCTGGTAGCTATCTCAATCGTAATATAATTTGAGTTTACCTTTGGAATTTGGTGGTTTCAAATCAGAAGATTTGACGACATTTCCTACTTTTTGAGCAACTGTTGCCGGGTCTTTTATGTGATACATTCTATGTATCTTGAACCACGGTTGCCACATACTTTTTTGTTAAAAAAACTTTCGTTTATGATTAATTTGACCCTACTAAAAGTATCTACCTCATAATTATAGAAAAAATATTTTGAAATGTTCATGAAACCCTTAATTTGTCAGAAATATTTAGTAGTTTGATCCGGGAATTCCAAGGGATTAACTTTTTGTTTCGCGTTGTTTATCTATACTATTAAAAGATTCACTGATTCCGAAAAATAAATATAATAATGCAGATTAGTATGTTGGACATTTTTTGGTAAAAATGATAAGTCATTCAACCAAATCGTAATATAATTTGAGTTTACCTTTGGAATTTGGTGGTTTCAAATCAGAAGATTTGACGACATTTCCTACTTTTTGAGCAACTGTTGCCGGGTCTTTTATGTGATAGATTCTATGTATCTTGAAACCACGGTTGCCACATACTTTTTTGTTAAAAAAACTTTCATTTATGAATAATTTGACCCTACTAAAAGTACCTATCTGATAATTATAGAAAAAATATTTTGAATTGTGCATAAAATCCTTATTTTCTCAGAAATATTTAGTAGTTTGATCCGGGAATTCCAAGGGTTTCGCGTTGTTTATCTATACTATTAAAAGATTCACTGATTCTGCATTTTTTGGTAAAGATAAGATTGTCTGCATTATATTAAAATCGAAAAAAGTTCGAAAATTGATAAAACAAACTTCGATACAGAACAGTTTTAGTATGAATAGAATTGCAGGGATTCACTTTACTTTTCAATTTACTTCAAATTACGTGTATTCATTAGATTCGAGTTCAGTAATGATTAAAATATTAAAAATAATTTATCAACTTGAATCAATAACGTTTCCTATTATTGAAATAATAACATACGAATCAATCGTAATAAATACAAATAGATCGCACTGCGGTCGCCAGATGTCGCTTCCTACATAATTTATTCATAAAGACAAACAGCGCTTTCAGGGATTTCCACGATTACCATCGCCATTTTCATGGAAAATTGGTGTGTACACGAAAATCCTATCATTGCATTCGTTGTCATATTGGGAACTCAATTACTATATATATATATATACAATTTGCGATGTGTTTATAAAGGATTTTCTTATCCAACTCGACAGCAATACTTCAAATGTACATTATAGAAAACATAAAATTTATCTTTATATAATATACATAAATTTAAATATAATATCGATAAATAATAGATAGTTTGTTTGATTGTATTTAGTTTTCGATGATACCCTGTATAAATTAATAGTAATAAGACCCACATGAACCGTTTCGCTCCCGGTAGTTATCGATCCTACAATTCCCAAACAATTCCGACATCATATCTTGAATGTTCCTTTCATTTATAACATGTATAGGGATGTCATTTTGATATGACCTACATCAGTTTCTATACACTAAACGTATGCACCCCGAAACTATTATTATCTTTTAGAATAAACACAGAAGTCATTCTGGGACATCGGAACTATCTCTGAAAACAGTTATTTAAGTTAACAAATGAATCATTGTACTATATTTAAAAAAAAATCAAGATATAGTCCTGATCTGGCCCCATTCGATTATTTTTTTCTCTCAAAACTAAAATCCAAGTTAAAGACTGAAATATTCAACATCGACAGACGGTGTACAAACAATTTGACTCTAAATATGCATCAAATTCTTATAGTGGTATAAAAAAAAAGAATATTTTGAAAAATAATCACGTTAATAACTCACAGATCGCTCTACGTATATACACGGCGAACTTCACATAAATATTTATGCAATGCCCTCGTATATTACAGATACATTAAAACGATTTCAAGAATATGACTTGAATTGTTTGTTTAACACTTATATAAATAAATAATTATTTAATTTGTTTTAAATGCGAAACATCACAGGGAAAACGTTTCATCCAGATACCACTCGCCGAATAAATCAATTACCAACTTTATAAAATCAAATTTTTACTGTTGGTGATTAAAACCGCTTATTTATTTATATATTTATTCAATTGATATCGTCCAATTACCGTGGCATCCAAAAAATAAATAGATGTTATAAAATATGTTATACTTCTTCTCTTCTCTATTGGCCTTTTGTCTATCGACATACAACCAAGATCTGTATTTTAAAGAATAAACTACGAGGTACTACTTAGATATAAAGGGAGTTCCAAATACAAATTTACAAAAAATCATCGTTGTTGCGTTGCTTTCTAGTACTTATACGTATTCAAATTGTATTTCTAACGTTTGTTATTGCCCTGATTTCAAGCTGTAATTTCCACTTAGATAAAATGACATCCAGTTGGTAGAACGTCACGTCATTTTTGTGAATTATATGTCATCCTGCTAAAAATTCAACTCTCCAGTAATAAGCTAACATTAATTTTGGATTTTGTAGCTTATACACCCAGTATATCGATATTTTTATCTAAAAAGTTTTGTTAAATATGTCGATGTTAACTATACGAATAATTACAATTCTTAAAATGCCGACTTTTGGAATATTATTCATAACGATTATTTGATAGTTGACAGGACTTTTAGATTTTATACCTCCACCGTTTCTATTGAAGTTACTAACCTAGAAAACCGATATATAAACATATGATATTGATTAACTTAATAATATATCGAACTAGAGAACTATTTTTGGCAATGGGATCAATTATAGTCGATGATTTGAAGATTAAAAACAGGTATGGTTGATTGTGTTTATGTACATGGGAATATTGTCTTTGCATCTATTATATTATTCATTTTTCGTACAAAACTTTTCGTATATCATTTACATCACAACTACTTTCGACAAACTATTAGGAAATTGTTTGAATGATTGATGCCTTATTATTTTTTTGCATCAAAGACTTCTGTTTTCTGATTCTGCAATCATTATCTATAACTATTAATGACTAAATATTATATAATAGCTATTATCGTACCTTCTATTTTGTCTCATTAAAAAACAAATTACTTTAACCACCATATAAGGGTACCCCAGCAAAAAATATGAAACCTAACACCGTGTCATTTTCGAATTGGAAATTCATCTAAGATTACACACACACACACATACAAAAGATGGTGAATACAATAGTCCTAAAGGACTTTAATATATGTAACTCGATACATCCTGCGTATACGAGTGGAATTAGAAATATTAAATAATTAAATTTTAAATTTAAAATGTACGTTGTTTATAAGGGGCTCAATTAAATAAAAGATCTTTTATTTTACTCATTGTATGATAAAAAAAAATTTTTTTAAACTTAATTGTCATTCTCTTTCTTATAAAGGGCAGTAATTATTTATTTGACCTTTAGATTCGACATTTAGACATGAAAAATAATTAATAATACATTCAAAAGTAGTATAAATAAATATTATTATCAATTAATAAACAAAACACGTCTTGAACATTAAAATTCCATTTATAATGGGGTTTGTTATAATAAACGTGTTTTGGTGATATATGGGACAGACATCTCAATATTTGTAAAATAGATTTAGAATACATCATCATCAAATAACAAAAATACAAGGAAAATGCGGTTTTTATTGATAATTTTTCAATGAAAAATACGTTCAGCTCGAAAAGCATCTGCCATTGTAGTATAGGTAAAAACAGAATCAGGTCAAAGATCTTTCTTCTACGATCCAAGCTGTTCAAGTTTCTGGTCAATTATGCACGTAATCCGAGCTGTGAATGAGCGATCACGAGCTTCAAGAGAGCTCCAAGTTTTTGTGAAGCTACTCTACCTAATTAGGTCACGTGACTATGACAGGACATATTGATCCCGACCGAATACCGAGCTGCAAAGCCAAATTTCTTCGTAAAAACGGCAACCTCGCATACAACACCTTGGGGAATCCCCTTTTATGATTCCTTTAATAAAAGAATTGTCTTTGGCTAGAAATATTTAAATATTTGTTTAGTTTTGTAGTCAAATATACAAGAAAATATTGATTGTAATATCATAAAATGAATGATTTGATTGTTGATTCAACTTTTTAATTAACCCCTGTAGAACTTTCTTAAAGGAGCAGAACACCTTTATTGGTAATACAATACGTTTAAGCGGGTGGCCCTTTCATACGAAACAATTAAGTAAAAGTTTATTCTACATACAGGCATGGGAAAGTACACAAAATAATGGGGGCGGTTTTATAAAAAGTTAATGGTGATTGGTATTTTGATATGTTTTTTTTTGTTATTATTTGACTATTAATATTACTTCTTTTTTATTGCAGGATTCAAATCGAGAACATCCTCTTCATATTTCTTTTTCTCTGGAAAACATTAGATTGCAACGTTTTGTTGAACAAAAAAACTGAAAACAACGATACAAAGAATGCGTTGAAATCGTTTGTTGAGGTTGTAGGAATAAATTTAGAAAACTGGGGATTTGTTTACATCCCATTGTTCGAAAGTACTTTGGATTTGTTGCGTACTTGCTATTTAATGGACTTTAAGTAACTCGATATAAAAGGATTAATTGCATTCTCATTTTTGTGTACTAAATATCGAGAAGTAATATTTAGTTAAATTCTTTATTGAAAAATAAGTCTTGAAGGAAATTATAGATATATAAAAGAGATGAGACATTTAATAACAAAATAAACGAAGGATATAACAGGATAGAACTTCACGAGACACAATAATGAAGACAACTATAACTTGAGCATCAGATATAATGATGCTATTAAAAAAAAACTAATAAAATGTAAGAATATTGGAAAACAAGAAGAGGAGAATCCTGGGACACATTAAAATTCATGATTTACAAAATAAAGAACCAGATAAAAGAAGAAGACATAGTAAAGTACGTAAAAGCAAAGAAACTAAAGTGTTTTCCGCATATATAAAGAAAAAGCGACTTAAAAAACGGATACCAACAGAAAATGGACCAAACATAGTAAGACTTGAAAGTTCTGGAAGCTGCGAATTGGAAGGAAATAGTGGGATGCAGAAAAAAGCGATAAAAGTACACGTATAACAGTGATAAGTGAAAATTAAATTCATACTAATACATTATGTAAAACAGATCTGATACTCCTTTCAATTTTGATAGTTATTTAGACAAAAACTAATCTCAAATTTTATTTATTATCAAGCTAAAGGAAAGTGGTCGATGGGTAATTGCTTTTGGAGTCTGAAACAATCAGCTGAACTTCGTATTCTTTTGATCATAATCCAAGCCTATGACAACTCGGCAGATATTTTTCGATATGGTTGCCATTTCACATCCAGATTTGAAATAGGTGTTGAATCAGGATGGCGTGGAGGTCGACTTAATCATTTTTCCTGGAGATTAGCTTGCCAGGTTAAAGTTCAAGATCTATTGGACGTGTGTGATGCTGCTCCGTTCTGCTGGAACCAATTTTTTTTGTTTTGCAGTCGAATTAATATGTTGGTGTTTGTGTTTTAGAGCTTAATCTGAAAACAATAAGTTAATAAACGTTTATAAGCTCTCAGTCATCTGGTTTACTAAATCAAGCCTCTGGCTAGCACCCCGAGGATTCAATTATTACATTAATTGAAGCCTCTTTCTACGTTTTCCTTTTTAGACCGTTCTAGAAGATCTTGGTCGCTTGGATTTTTGTTTATAAAGATTTGTGCGATCTCTTCACTCTTCTCGGTCCATTTTCCAATCAGTTAAATATCTGGTGGACGATTTAAGTTACGTTTTTTACGCTCTACAGTCTCAAGAGACAAGCTACGTATTTATATATCTCAAATGCCCCTCCGAATTGCGCTCATTCAATAATCAATATAGAAGTATATTGCTCTGATGAGACGTAATAACTTTGAAACTAGTCAGTGGCTACAAAGCTATAAGTGAGGAAAAAAATTTTAATAATTTGAAAAGTTATACAACTACTTTTGGGACGTACTGTATATATGGTATGGTTGGGTTAGGTATGCCACAAAATTTCTTATCTAACAAGAGACAGAAAAGATGGGGGCTAGAAGAGGAATTACAGGGACAGAGAGATAATGCAAGAATGTGTTTGAGGGTGAAATCAGTGTCGTTTTAAGGGTTTGTCGAGCATATTTGGAATACTCATACCTCCCCTATTGTTACTTACTATTTTTATTACAACATTCTTTAAGACGTCTTTAATTTTTCTTAACAAAAAAGAGAAATAACAAAAGAAATAGCAGGAAATGTGTTTGTTTTCGTGAGCATTGTATAAAAGAGACCCTTTTTGATATATTAATATTCATAAAAGGAAAATCCCCCATACGGGGATTTTTATTCATCATTCATCCCTTCCGTACCTTTTTTCTTAATGAATATACCCCAAAAAAGAAACGACTCCCCTATCAATCAGTGATTAATACTGACTCGTCTAAAGGAGGTTCCTACTTTACCGGTGCGGTGTATATTAGATGGTCTGTTGTGAGTTACGGCTCGAAGGACCAAAAAATACCGTTCTAAACACTTGTAGCGAGTGGATTTTTTTATTTCGCTAGATCTCGTTACACCTTGCAGAAAATAATATTAATTTACATCGAGAAACTCGATATATCTCGAAACAATCGTGTAATATACACCGAGTTTCAAGAAAACGAGTTTTTTTCCAATCCTTTTCATTTATAAGATTAAATTCTGTTGTCTGCAATTGCTAATTGGTATTAAAAACAAAATAGAAAAGTCTGTGAGTTTAAAAAACTGTATGAAAATAGATTTAGACTCCTGTTGTACCGGTATTTGTCTGGACACGTGTTATGCGCGCTCTTTCTATGATTTACGATGATCCATGTTATAGTCTTGGCGCTCTAAATCAGTGGCGTGATTTAAATAGAAAAATTCTTTGGATTCAGTCATCCGTATGTTGGGTTAGTTTTTCTAGTTTTTTAGGACGCATGCTTTTAAATTTCAGCCTACTAGAATTCAATTCAAATTCTAAATACAAATATTATCGTCATTCATCATTATGTCGATCAATCTATTCACTTTTTCCCCATTATTTTCTGTTTTTTCATTATGTTTTCCCATCCACAATTTCTAGGATTCTGGTGTTTTCTTCAAATTGGTACCCCAGGTATATCTTGGTCTGCTTCTTCCATAGAGGTATAGAGGTTTCCTTCTCATGATGTGTTCTACCCAATTGAGTTTCTGTACTTTGATACACCTCATTATATTTTTGTTTTTTCTTCAATCTTTAAAGGATTATAGTCGTTGAAATAAAAATGGCAAAAAGAAATTTGGAAATCGTCTACATCTGATTCTTGGTCGTCTTCAGATGGTCTATTTGGTTTTTCCATAGCGGCGCAAGAAATTAAGATATACAGCGGTTTCTAGTGATCAAACGTTTCTGATTGATCCAAATCTTGTTGTATCTGGGCTTCCCTGGGGAGACAAGGCGAGACCAGGAAATCCGATACAGTTGGCAACCGTGGCCGGCTCCGCTTTGGTAAAATTTACTTCGGTTTACGTTACTTGTAATTTCCTGTACTATTTCTAGGTTATGCTGATTCTTGGCCGTCTTCAGATGGGCGATAATTTATACTTTTAAACGTTTCAAAGTTGCAACGAATTCAATAGCGTCGGTTTCAGTTTTCTGAAGAAGTCTATTTGGTTTTTCCATCGCGGCGCAAGAAATTAAAGATATACAGCGGTTTCTAGTGATCAAACGTTTCTGATTGATCCAAATCTTGTTGTATCTGGGCTTCCCTGGGGAGACAAGGCGAGACCAGGAAATCCGATACAGTTGGCAACCGTGGCCGGCTCCGCTTTGGTAAAATTTACTTCGGTTTACGTTACTTGTAATTTCCTGTACTATTTCTAGGTTATGCTGATTCTTGGCCGTCTTCAGATGGGCGATAATTTATACTTTTAAACGTTTCAAAGTTGCAACGAATTCAATAGCGTCGGTTTCAGTTTTCTGAAGAAGTCTATTTGGTTTTTCCATCGCGGCGCAAGAAATTAAAGATATACAGCTGATTGATCCAAATCTTGTTGTATCTGGGCTTCCCTGGGGAGACAATGCGGGACCAAGAAGACAGTTGGCAACCGTGACCGGCTCCGCTTTGATAAAATTCACTTCGGTTTACGTTAATTGTAATTTCTAGGTTATGAACATTCCCGAGCCCGGTAATTTGAACTGTAACGGCTTGTTTGTTCCCGAAACATATTTTTCGGTTCCACACGTAACTGTTTAGAACAACCGAATCAGTTTATCACATTCTTTTGTAATCATTCACCTTAGTATCGTGTTCTCTACATAAAAATATGATACTCGGTAATTTAAAACAGACGAAAAATTATACTTGACCTTTTTTTTTTCTATCTCGTTTAATATAATACTTGAAATACTTTTATGTGATACTAAGATGGATACCGGGAATTAAATATATAACAGATGGAAGTAATTCAAATATTATATCTTGCGGCATTCTTAAAAGCAATTGGAAATATATTTCTTTTCATGTTTAATGGATTAAAAGAGAGATGTAAGCTTTGACATATACCTCGAACGGAATACCGCATAGTCGAAGTTTTCTCGTAAAAAGGTAACGCCTAACTTTGAAAGGTACCGCGTTTCAGGGAAAGTTTTTTTCCTCTTCCTTTTTGGTGTCTATTCCAGGACATGTTTAGACATTCTGCTCTACGACATGCTTTGTACATGAGCATACCAAATTGGTTGTTTAGTTTTGATTAATTTTGAATGAATCACACTTCGAATTGCTTCCTCATTCGCCGTATAGTCCAGATCTGGTCCGATGATCTTAAAAAAACACTCGCCAGTAAGAAATTCAACTGAAATGAAGAAGCAATTGCTGAAACCGAAGCCTAATTTGATACTATAGACAAATCTTTCTAGAAGGAAAGTTATACAAACGTTGGATCATTTATTTTTGAAAAAAAAATGTGTTTTTCTTAGTTATGCACTTTTATTATTTTGTATATTTATCATTTTCGTCACAATATAGTACATTTTGAAGTGGTAACTACTAAAAATTTGCTTTAAGGTCCAGCTTTTCGTTGAACAAAATCCTCAACGAATACATTTTTATCTATAATACTTTGAGAATGTAGATTCGATTCTTGAACATTTCATCTTTTATATCAATAAAACCAGCATTTTTTGGTGATCTAGAACGTAGCAATGAACATAAAAGCCTTTGTGCAAATTTGAAAATGTTCTCGGAAATCGTTACTTTTAACTTCAAAGTCTAAAAGAGCGGCTTGGCATCAATTCAAGAGTTAATACCCATAGTAGAATCCAACAAGGGCGTAGCACGAAAAAAACATTTAATATTCGATAAAATAACACGTCAAATAATTTTTTATCTCAAAAACAATCATATAAATTTACTAATTGTGTTTAATTGTCAATATAAACTTCTTATTTGCTACAAAAATGTTGCGTACACTGTCATAATCATAGAATTAACATTAAAGATAGATAGAACGTTATTTACTATTGGAAGAGAGAGAAATAACCTTAGCTCAACACTATCTATCTCTCTCGACTCGTTTCTGATTCGTTTACCGTTTCCACCACTCCAAACTAAGACGCCATGGCGATCCAATCAGAATAGAGTAGAGAGAGATAGATTGTAGTGTAATTATCTACTTTCTCTTATTATTGACGGTTAATCAAATTCCTATACTTTAATTTCTCTATGTTTATTGATTCTATGGTTATAAATTCTTTTGAAAAATACTCTTCAGTAATTATATTATATTCATCGATTCATTTGAGAAATATTTGGAAAACAATTTTTATTCTAATTCGCTTTTGGAATTTGATTTATTTTAGTTTACATTCGTTATAAGATTATAGCCATTTTGTAAAAGGCGTCGCTTCCATTTTGTTATCACTGGTGAATCCATTCACCAGGATTTTTAAACAGCACTAGATACTTTTCAAACTAGAAACTCCACTGTCTTCTTCGTTTCCATGTTCTAAATTTGCTGAAGGAGAAACTGAAACCACGTTTTTATCTTTCATTGTCTCTGGCATTGGAATTTGAACTTCTAGATGAGACCCCTAACCTAACCTAACCTAACCTAACTTAAACAAATGAATTTTTATTTTATTTGTGTCTTTATCCAGTTATTTGTATGTTTGTTTTTTAGTTTTTTTACAAGTTTTTACCCACGAATTGTAAACAATTTTCTCTCTCCTGTGTTTTTTTAGATTTTGGAACAACTGCACCACTGTCTTTCTCAAAACTAGATCCACAGTTTTCCCAGATTTTCCTCTGTTTAAAATATTTGTTCCTCCATACTCCCCGTTGCATTTTCTCCTTTCCTAAGTAAGACTTTAAAGTATAAGTCAAGTAGAGACGTGAGACAATCGGATTTAAATCCACTTAACGGCTTAAAATTTCGGCGGTTGCGGAATAGCCGCTAAAGCGGCAAAATGTGTATCGAGTATTCAGTGGGGATGTGTTAATTTTTCGAAAAGCGAGGGTGTAAATTTATGTACATTGATTATTCGAATTAAATTACACAGAATTTGGTGAGTTCGATCTATTTGTGCAATTGATCCTCAACTGTCAATTAGCTTTTAAAGTCCAAACATCACCTGGTGCTTTCTTAAAAAGCCAATGGAGGGTTAAAGGACGCAAGGTGTGCAAAAGAGCATCAGCTTTTTGTCGAAACTGCCGGTTTCTTTCTACTACACATTCGTGTGATGTTATTGAAAGGAGTTTACTACATTTTATCAACAGTTTTTAACAAAAGAAAACGAGTGCAATTTGACAAAGTATGTTTTAAATAGGGGTGTATACTATTTACACTAAAGGGGAAATTCGAAACTATTATTTGATACCACGAGGGCTGCTACTTAAGTTCTGAGATGTGGCAACAGCGTGTGAATATGTTGATCAATTCGCTTCGACTTTTGTCATGCGGCTGTTAATTCTACAGACACTTGTTTTCGAACAGAATCGATTAAAAGGTTTTTCATTTGAACAGGTTTGGTAAAATATCTTTATAAGCAGATTTAGAAAGATTTGTCCAAACTTTTTGATATATTTCAAATGGTATAACGATTTTCTTTTAACTAATATTCTCCTTGGACATTGTGAATGTTTCTGAGTCACTTATTAACCCCTAAAGAATATTTCCTGATAATTATGATGATTTCTAATCTATTCGTCAATATTAGAATGATTATTTGGTTATTTTTAATACATGAATTCTAAAATTCGTACGAAAAATTACCTGACGTGATTTTTTTTACTGAATTATGACGATACGGTCTAAAATAATATTTTTTATCTTGTGTAAATATCCACCGAGGATGTATATGTAAAAAAAACATAAAATTATGTACCTGTTTCACACCAAGTTTGCTTAGATAGTCGTTTAACGCGTAAATTTGCTTTCTCAAGATGTAACGGAAGCTTTATGTTCAGTTTCAGTCAACTACATGGTGTCAGTTTACGTAGATTCTTTCTAATGGTAATCTAAGTATAAAACGTGTGATTAAATTTGACCTGGAACAAGTTTGTCCATGACTCGAGGAATTTTCATCAAATCTCGTCGCTTATTATAACGAAAAACTACAATTTTCAATACTTTTAATAGCTATAAACATTTACATTGCTATTAGAATTATTTTCGAGCAAAAACTTTCGATAATTGATTACAAATCTTTATTAGAGTATTTCAGAGAAGCCAAGAACCGTAAATAATCATCATCATCACTAATCTTCATTACATCTTTGCAAGATACAATTATTATGAGGGGTATATTAGTAAACGCTACGCCACTGACTAAAATGAAATTTCGCAAACAACCCCGTATATATAATTGACCAAGCAAGCTAAAATCATAAAGAAAATGTCATATTGACATTACATAGTTCGTTCAAAATTTCACTCACAAATTTACAGTCACAAATTCCGATTAAATCCATTGAGTATGTGTACAAATTTTTCGTCGTTATCTGGATTGAAACGGGGTCTAACGAGTATCGATTCGAGCAGAAGATTCGTGTCGACTTTGAAAATATGTAGACCGTGCAAGAGAAGAATAAATGACGCGAATAAAAAAAAATGTAAACCAAGATATGTCCCTCCAAATGAAGTACCTTATCTACCGAGGAAAGAAATAAACAGAGCCATAGCAGCGGCTAGAAGATTCAGACCGTTGGGTACTTTTAAAGTCGATCACTACTGATTCCAGACAAGTCGAAATACGTTATTCCAAATGTGCATCGAATAAATATCCATTTAAAAAAGTTATGTGTTGTTTATCGAGATCCCTTAATGATTTAACTTGACAATTTTTGACATTTCTTGGCTTGTACGTAAGTAATTACTCAAGAAGGATTCTACCTCAGCTTGGCTTTCGAATCGTAGTCTGTCAAAGGCCTTTTTTAATGCACCGAATGAATAATTTCGCGTTGCGTGTGTGAATTTCTAGTTAAAATTCAGAAATCTTGACATCTAACTGATTGAATTTTTACTGCTAGCTACGCTGGTGCCAAATTCTTCAAACATATCGCGTACAGTACTAAGTTGGTCTTTTCGGAAAGCGATCACCACCTAAATTCCACTTTTAGAGACTGGTAACCAAAGAGCTGCGTCGGCTTTATCGATTTTGTTCAATATTCTGGCTTCATATCATTTTTTTAGATCATTTTTAATCAATAAACCTAACCTAACCTTCTCAGAATCGTATGGAAAATCTACTTCGCTTTTGACGAATTTAAACAGGATTTTCTGCTACAAACTCTAGTCCATTTTGTCTTGAGATGAACTAATGTAGAGTTTCGAAGATATTTCGGGTTATATAATCGCCAAATTCCTAGTCAAAAATGTCCAAATAGTGTGTATTAGATGATGAGGTTATGTTAGGTTAGAATCGCCAAATTTCTAGGTTATGTTAGGTTAGATTATTTGTTTGTGTTTGTATGGAGTTGCCTCGTAGATATTTACGTTAAAATTTGACACAAAGCGAAGATAATATCTGGGAAAGAATCGAAATTTCCAGTAGACTGATTAATTTCACAAAATTGTTTCCGTGGAATTCTTCGAAGGTGTAATTGAAACGTAGCTCAAAGATACGCCAAATCTCTTTATTGTCATCAATTGAAATTCGATCCGGGGAATTAAACTATGTTAGAAAATGTCTCGAAATTTAATTACTACCAATAGAAATCTTACGGTATAAAATACCGAACGGAAGACTTATATTTGATTTTAGTGAGTTTTCCTTTCGATTTTCGTTGCATTCAGCGTTTTAATTGAATTTATCCTCATTGTGTTGGTTGTGATCAAACTGAATCGCCTTTGAACGGAAGGCAAAATCTTTTAGAGAACTTTCGAATAAGCAAAATCAATATTAGATAGATTTATTTTAATTTCTCATCGAAATCATCCACTTCTGGCAATCTCTTAGATATTTTTTTGAGACAACGGGCCATAGAGAAGAAAAAAAGAATTTTTTTGGTCGCTTTTTAAACATAAATTTGATTCATGATAATTAGTTTTTGTCAGTCAAACAATGAAGTCCAAAGAATCGATTTCTGTTGGTTGTTATATAAAGAGGGACTTTTCCAACGACTTGTTTTTTGTAATCCCACTTGTATATCCTGTTTTTTAACTTCATCTATAACTATACGTTGGTTAAAACTTATATTTGAATGTAAGTTTAGACCAACGCGACGTCTAACCCCGTCATGTGTACGAGGCCTTAGAATCAAACATTCTCATTCGTTGAGATGTCAAATCTTCATCTAAAAGTGTAGAAATGACCTTTCCAAAATATGGAAAACGGACATTTTCATATATATTATAGTCCTAGAGTCTAAATCACAAGTTCCAGCCTTGTTTTTCTCATAAAATGAAGCTTGTTCTATCATTTAGTTTACTTTTTAGTTGTTTCCTATCTTTTGAATCGTCGTTCCGTATAATTGTGGTCGAAGAAAACGATACAAAATTCGTTGGAATCGACGTTACCGTTATTGGATGATTTTTCGATCGTTTTTACCCCATTTTGTTCAATGTAATCTATTGTAAACGTTGTGTGAGTTTAATGAAACCAATATCTGTTTATATTAATTATCTTTCGTTATTAAAAGTAATATGGATCATTATTTTTTTGATACTAATAAATCACCGTTTGTTTTCGACGGTTGTTTCTAACGTTATTTGTCACGTATCGCCTCATCATCATTGAGATAGCATCTCCTGGCATAATTCCGGTTTCCTAAATGATGTTGCTGAAAATCAGGAAGCTACTCCATTACGAATGATAGATGCCATCCATCTATTATGCGATGGCTTTCGCTTTTTGGGTAGACGAACCCCATCACCATCAGTCGTCATGGCCTTGGATATATTTTCTACTAATCGCCCTAAAGAGGAGGAACGCTTTTAAGGGTAGTTTATAATTGGTTATTTTTCTTGATTTCCCGTTATGTTCGGAACAATCAATCGTTGACAGATGTCAAAAATCACATGTTTTTGTTATACAAGTACTACAATTATTATTGGAAATGTTGGAGACATTTTATATTTATCCAAAAGAGTAATGGGTGCGAGGAATTATTTTTACATGCCAGAAATGTAAAAAATTTTCTGTTGTAACCGAAAACCAAGTTTCAAATTATCATCACACACGTCCAATACGTCTTTGGCAAGATTTTTCCTGGTTATCCAATCTCCAAGGAGTCAGACAATCACATAATCCAGATTCGACTCCTATATACTCATATTTTAAATCCAAAGATTTCTTTCATAAGAAATAAGAAATTAAATAAAATGTTTTTATATATATATAAACTTTCTTTTGGGATACCTCGTATTTATAGTGTTTTTATACCGATTACTGGAAAAATATTAAACCTTGGCATCGCTGTACATCTGTCATATGTTACTAACAACACTTTTCCACAGAATTACGAGTATAATTATTAGACATCTGTCAATTGTACATAAAAAAAAGAAGAAGTAGTAGTTCTATGTTACTTAATAGACGTTATTTTAAAAATTCGTCAATAAATCGTCGAATGCGTCAGATATCTAGCAATGAAAACTCGAATTTCCCGCTATTTCTCCCAATTACTATACTACGAAGCCACTAATAAAGCAAATAATTGTTTTAATCACGTGTCAAAGTAAATATAAAGCAGCGGGAGCAAATTACAATGGCGAATGCAGACGTCGAGATGAAGAGTAATTTTGGGGACAGTAACAATTATAAATCAGTAGCGTATCGAATTGGACTAAGCATTTTAGTAGTTTTACCGATATAATTCATACATGTTTATCAAAAAATATATTTCTACGTATCCGCTAAAATCCGAATTTTCTACATCGGAACGATCATAAATTATCAACCGAACAAAACGAATTCTTTGTTTACGTCGAAATTTTCAGAAGATTGCAGGAATATCATCAAAAGGCGACACAAAGTTGTAATTATGTCATATTTTAGGGCGTGTTGTGGAGTTTGTCCCCAAACGGAAAGCTATCTCCTCATTACTACGATGTTTTCGATGAAATTTCACAGAGGCGGACTCGCTGATCAATAATACTCAAAAGTTGAGCGAGCAGAGATGTGTGTATAAATGTCGAAAAGTTTTTCGTCGTCAATAATACTTCAATATAGCCACGAAGTAGTTTTTTTCTCGGGAAATAGCTTTCTTGTAACACACAGTACATACACACTTTGAAAATGACATGTCACTACGAGCAGACAATTTTCCATCGCTCTATTTAATAGTTTTAAGATAGAGGGTTGTTTGTTCTAGTTAGCCCTTATTAATATTAGTAAGGAAATAAACTCTTGGACAAAATTAGCGCGCCGTTCATATTTTTCTCTATATTCTTTATTTTTTGATAAGTTTCTGTACGTCAAGTAGGCCGTAGACCTTATTTGACTTTTGACAGTTCGTCTGACAGTACCAAACTTCATTATCGACTGAAACTGTGTTAACATTTTCTTTAAAAAATGCTGATTGAATCAAAGTTTCTGTTAGAAGCGAGCCGTTTTTATTACTTGCATGTTTGGAGGTTTATAATTTGTCAGTGAAGGATATTCAATGCGGTTTGTTGGGGAGACATCATTCCAGCATCAATCGCGACATAATAAAACGGGTTCGTACCATCGAAGATTAGGACAAAGGCCGAAAACGTCGCACCAATCAAATTGATGATCGTTTCTTAAGATAACGTGCTCTTAGAAACAGGAAAGTCACCAGGAATCAGCTTAAAACGATTATAAGGCGTTTACATGAAGCAGGGTTAATCAAACTTCTGCTTACCAGAAAAAACAATTAGTTCAGAGATTAAATTTTGTAAGACTACATCTGAATTGGATCATCAATGATTTGAAACGATGAAAATTGAGTTAGACTTCAAGCTCCAGATGGACTTATCTGGCGAAGGCAAGGAAAAAAGTTTGCCAGCTGTAATATCTCTTCTAAAGTGTTTTGAGGCCTACGAATGTCCAATATTACAACATTATTGTCGAGCATGTAATGCCTTTTGCTCAGTTTTTTTGGCCCAAAAGTCCGGATGTGAATCTTATAGAACATCTATGGGACTATCTCAAAAAGGGGATTCGAGGCTATAGTCCGATATTGAATAATGAAGGATACCGCCACGCATGAATTTAGGATAAGAATTAGGATTGACCCATATGCATTTATTCTTTTTTACTGACAACTTATTTATGCGTTTCCAACAAAAACAAACTTTTATGGAAAAAATAAAGCAAATTAAGGTTATGTTAAAGTCATATTCGACTAATTTGGAGGTACACTTGAATTAAAACGTTGGTGGGATCAGCTTGATGGAAGATGAAGTGTCAAAAACCTACGACAACCAGTGATACCACCAAAATCACTTTAAACCAAAAGTACATTGAAATGAACATTTTCCAAGCCTCGTTGACGCAGTTTGAGGATAGTTAGTTGTCTATTTATAACTTTAAATGAAATCTGGATCCACCATAACACTTTTGAAACGAAAAATGCCTGGAAAAATGCAAAGCCGATTTCATGGGTCGGAGAAGTCTTATTGGGATTGTGTTAACCAAAAAGATAAAGCAGAATAGAAGACATAAAAACCTATCGTTTTCACCAGATCTGTTCCAGCACATTTTTTATGTTTCATAACCTCAAACTATTACTTGTAAGTTTTGATATAATACGGACAATTTAAAGAATCGAACAACACGCAAGCGCTACAATAACTTGTCATATCTAACGATTTCTGTCAATCACAAAACGAAAAGTTTTTAGAACGTGATGTGTCTCTAAGAAAAACAGTGTAGCCGTTGTCTTCGTTTGTATGGGGATCTGTTTTTTGTTTTCCTCTAAAAATCAAAATGGATTGTTGGGAAACTTGACACGAAATTTGATAAAACTGCAACTGAAACTTTTAATTTATTAAAACAAGCGTTTGGCAATGAATGTTTTTCGTGTCTGCGTGTTTTTGAGTGGCCGTTCGGATAACCTTTCCGCGACAAAACCCAATGAAAATATTGAAAAAGTTCTGCGAAAAGTTTGTGGTCTTATTTCTAGCCAAGTCCACTGGTCCACCCAACTTATTCACCCGATCTTGCACCGCGTAACTTCTACCTCTTTACTAAGATGAAATCTGTATTGAAAGGATCAAAGAAAAAGTCTTCTTGCGCAGGATTAGTGGAGGGATGATAATAAATAATAATCACACCTTATAACATTTAAATATTGGGTTTTTTCTTTGTAAAGTTTCTACATAAAAAGTCCAGTCCTTGAAATGTCGGATTGAAATACCGCAATTAAGCTTGTATAGAATAGAGAAAGAAAAGAAGGGGGAGGAAAAGCGCCTATGAGACAGGATTTCCCGCGACTCGAGTGATTTTTCGCTATAGTAGCATTCTTTGAAGGCTTTTCCCGCGCTGGACGAAACTCCAGAAGGAAATAGGGCGGAGGAAGGGGATGATTCTCCTCAAGGGAATATAACAATTATGTTTGCGTCGTTAGACATAAGAATCCCGCGTATAAAATATACAGTATGATCGATTTTTAACTTGTTGTATACATAAAACAAGAAACATTGCAAAAACAATTGAATAATGACTATTATTCTGATCTACATTGCATAAACCACCCCATAAATCGAAATCTGGAATGGATAATACGAGGTTTGATCAAAAAATTTATTTTCTTCAATGTACTGAACTTGATTAGTACTTATAGAAACTTTTTAGTTATTTTTATATGTTTGCAGCATGTTTTTGTTTGAATTAATAGTCCTGAAATGAGTTCTGATCACTTTATGGTCTCCCAATTGATGAAAATAATCCTGATACTACGTTTTGAGAGGTATATGATTTTAAAATGGCGAAGTGACATACTATAAATGAATTTTTAAAGTTTCTTGGACTTAACGTAAACGAATTATTATATTCAGAACAAAGAATGATGTATAAAGATGAAAAATCTTTAGTTAGAGCTGGAAAAACCAAAAAAACGGGTCAAATAAACAACCCTTTATCAACAACCCTTATAACACTCTAGTGAAGTATATTTCGACCCTCCCACGTAGTTTTAATTATCAAAATAAACATTTATGAATGAGAAATAATCGAAAATGTTTGTTTGTACATTTTTTCTATTAATCGAATTAAGAAAAACTATTTTTTATAACTTATTACCATGTTTGATATGAGAAAGTTGATATTTAGACATTTTCGCTTGTAGCGGATGAAAATTAATTTAATCGAACCGAAATTTAGAAAAAGAAATATTCAGAAATTGATATCGAATGCCATATTATTGTGTGTTGGTACGCCAATGTGTGGAAACTAATCTTTCCGCAACACAAAGCAGCCTCTTCGTGGGGATCTTTTTTCCGATTCTTTCATTGAATAGAGGGGTAACTTCTTGCTTCTCAGCTTATTGTGATGTGGTAAAGATTAGCCAAGGACTAATATTAGAGACTTTTGTCGACGTAACAGTGAAAAAGAACAGACATCGCCGATATTTTCGATTGCAATAGCAATGGATCGAAACCAAAAGTCAAAATAAAACAAATTTACCTTAAACATGATCAAAATCATCGAAATAATTCCGTAAAACTAATAAATTAATCAATAGATCATGGAAAAATTGCTACAATCAAGATTCAACTGAAGGTTAACTCTTCAATCTCTGAAGACGATAACTTGGTTATCGAAACGCGCGTCAAACATTATAATTGTAAGTGCTGGCTTAAACAGTGTATTCCTAACTATTTTGATAATTGAAATTGTGCCGTGGTTCGTTCCAAACTAAGTTTGAGGACATGATGAAGCTTCTTGATCTGATATAAACCATGCACGAGCTTTCTCCATTCGAAACCATCGCCTTCCGCACACAGTTTTCTTCTCAATATTTTCGACGAAGCATCAGTTCAAGAAAGAACTTAAACTTCATTTATCATACAGTCCAGATTTGACACCAAATGATTATTTTCTGTTTCCGGAGTTGGGGAGATACTCATGCATATGGTTGATTCTTATAAAATCTAATTTTTTTTTAGATAAATCTCCTTCGAACGTGGATGAATTTGGTGAAATAAAATTAATCTATTCATTTCCATTCGCTTCTAACTAAAGTCATCCTGGATTTATTAATTCATCCCAGATTATCTGTCTAAGTTTAATTTGGAGTATGAGACGCACATGTTTGAGAATAATTAAAATGGGTTAAATAGCTTTGTTAATTAAAAAATAATGAGCGTCGTCAGAGGGCAAAGCAAGCACTTGAAATCAGATCAGAATCTAGCCTATTGTGAAAATTTAATTTTGTATTATCTTTATAACTTTGTTTTCTCTAATATACTGTTTACATTGCTTTTGAAAGTTGTGCTTTCTTACATCTTCTTCAGTTGTTTTAATTCCATTTGCATCCAGATCTTAATCTCGACCAAAGCGATAGTTAATCAGTGCCAAAAAAACCCCAAACACGAAATCTTGAAGCTAAATCTGCTCATCATCATATTACAACAAGCCCAGAGTCAGCGAGAAGTTACCAGTGCGCTCAAGATGAGTCAGTCTGTAATTTGTAGGATTTACCATCGTTATCAAGAGAGATCGAAGAAAAAGTAGCCCCTCCGAGAGAGTCCTCACTGGTGTTTAAGTCCAACAAGAGCTCAGAGAAACGCGAGGAGTTGCTGTGAGTGGCGAGAAAGTCAGAAGAAGACTTAAAGCATCTAATTTTGAGTCTAAAAGCTAGTTACTGACCCCAAATTAATTCCGGATTACCAAACAGGTCTTATCTTTATAACTTTACTTACCAAAAGTCCAACAAGAGCTCAGAGAAACGCGAGGAATCGCTGTGAGTGGCGAAACAGTCAGAAGAAGACTTAAAGCATCTAATTTTGAGTCTAAAAGCTAGTTACTGACCCCAAATTAATTCCGGATTACCAAACAGGTCTTATCTTTATAACTTTACTTACCAAAAGTCCAACAAGAGCTCAGAGAAACGCGAGGAATCGCTGTGAGTGGCGAAACAGTCAGAAGAAGACTTAAAGCATCTAATTTTGAGTCTAAAAGCTAGTTACTGACCCCAAATTAATTCCGGATTACCAAACAGGTCTTATCTTTATAACTTTACTTACCAAAAGTCCAACAAGAGCTCAGAGAAACGCGAGGAATCGCTGTGAGTGGCGAAACAGTCAGAAGAAGACTTAAAGCATCTAATTTTGAGTCTAAAAGCTAGTTACTGACCCCAAATTAATTCCGGATTACCAAACAGGTCTTATCTTTATAACTTTACTTACCAAAAGTCCAACAAGAGCTCAGAGAAACGCGAGGAATCGCTGTGAGTGGCGAAACAGTCAGAAGAAGACTTAAAGCATCTAATTTTGAGTCTAAAAGCTAGTTACTGACCCCAAATTAATTCCGGATTACCAAACAGGTCTTATCTTTATAACTTTGCTTACCAAAAGTCCAACAAGAGCTCAGAGAAACGCGAGGAGTCGCTGTGAGTGGCGAAACAGTCAGAAGAAGACTTAAAGCGTCTAACCTTCGACTAAAGCGACATGTCGCAATCGTTAGTCGAACTTAAACTAGGGATAAAGCTGCACAACAAGCTCAGAGTCAGCGAGAAATTGCCAGTGCGTTCAAGATGAGTCAGTCTGCGATTTGTAGGGTTTACCGTCGTTTCCAAGAAACATCGAGCATCCGAGAGAGATGATCGATTTAGATAGGGTCCTCACTGGTGTTCAAATCCAACAAGAGCTCAGAGTAACGCGAGAAACAGTCAGAAGAAGACTAATCTTGAGCCTAAAAGCTAGTTACTGGTTCCAAATTAACCCCAGCCTAACAAACACGTCTCTGATTTGCCAAAGAACCCTTTAATTGGACTGATAAACAATGGGGATCCGTTCTTTTGTTAGTCTAAAGCATTCGCAAGAAAACAGGATTATCCAGCGCATAGACCTGACTTAAATCCTATGGAATTTTTTCTTTACCAAAGCTCAGTAACAACTCATTACAATGCTAAGACGAAAGGCTTTTTTGAGATGCTGAAAAACGAGAAAACGTTGCAAGACGAGTCGATTTTTTTGCTCAAGATTGTATATTTAAATATCTCCACGATATTATTTTATTATCAACTTTCTCTAAGCTCTTCTATTCAATTTATCTCAAACTACTTGGTTTTAATCTTTTTAATTAATTGTTCGCTATCCCTTCGAGCTAATCCAGCTCTGTATTGTAAATTCAGTAAAATCCGTCACAGAAATAGTTAATTTGAAGCATAAAAGGAAGAATTAGTACAGTCCGACGACTTTGCAACTTGATTTCCAAAGGGAATTAGCTTTTCAATTATACTTTGAAGAACTTTATAAATACCAGTACCAGCGACGATCTCCTTAGAAATCAAGAATCAAACGATTATCTATGTTTATGTAAGATTATTTCGAAAATTCAAACTTGAAACATTTTGTTTGAAATATTTCTTTACTTACTTTCGACAAATTATAAAAATTGAATTCCTTTTAATAACAGTACTGAATCTACAATTAATTATCTAGTGATAGATCCATCTCGGTTGTCAATTGTTTTGACTTGTATCTAGATAAGTCATCTCTAGTGGGCATTGACATGATGTATTACCAGACACGTCTACCTTCTGTAACTACATCGAATCGGCAATCGGCATGTCCACTCTGCCGCTGCACCCACTCATTCAATCAAATATTACATAACTATGTTTGCTAATGGACATCTGAATCTAGTTAAATTGGACAGCGCGACGAGTAGGCTTTAATACGCTTTCTAATAATTATATGTCATTTGAATGAAAAACAAAAATACGATGCCGATGCATTTGTTATACAAGTGTTGCTACTAAATTTTAAGATATGGCAACACTGATGTCGATATGTCAAATCTGACATTGACATCTTGAAGTTTGACATTTTTAATGGTTAAAGTATACAGATGATGATATACCGTGTGATTGCATAAATATTTGGTTGTCAAAAATATTTGTATAATTTGGAAATTAAACAACCATCGACTGTATGGGTTTTTCAAGACGAGCCAAATCTAACAAAAGCTGTTTCCGTACAGATCATTTAGGGCAAGTGATTGCTTTAAATTGTACTTAATGCACTCCAACAGATCTGGATTTACCACAAATTGAAATAAAACTGAAGGTTTTCAAGTTCCAATATGGAAAATCTTGTAATTTTCCATTTTTACCAACGGGAGAAAGACTATTTTTCAACAACGGAATTTTTATAAATAATTTTTATACATATCAATGAGAGCAAGATATTTTGATTAAGTATCAATGTACTGATTCTCTATTTTTAGTTATTTTGTGATGAAAATAAGCCTGGAGATACTAATTATAAGGTTAATATGTTAAAAACAGGACTTCTATGGAATATATATCTTGATCGTATTCGTAATCTAGTCAAACGTCTGTTCGAAATGATATATTATCTTCTCTATTCCACTAATGGACGTTTCCAGATTTAAAAAGTATTTTCTCAAAGCAAACACATCTTATAAATCACCTCGATGTCTCTCGTAAATATCGTACAAGTTTTGAGTAGCAATTCTCATTTAAAATATTTAGAACGAACGTATTAGTTTCCGGATGAAGTGTATAAGTTGTTGGAAAATCTAATTTTCATGAATTTTCCCGAAATTTCCGCCTATAATAATTTTCGATATAGTTTTTAAGCTTCTCGTATGAAAAAAGTACGGAAATTTGGTAAAATCTACCCTTTTGAAACTTGAATTTGTTTATTACAATTCTGTAATTTCGAAAATAAATCAATATATCGAATGGTTTCGGAAATATTTGATTGTATATACAAGCATGTCAAATTTCTTTTTAAATTTTTGGATTTTTTGACATAACAGTTAAATATACACCTTTTTTACGAAAGTATGTCAAAAACCATGTATTTTGGTCAAAAAAATCCAAAAATCATATTAAATTCACTTTTTCACATGATTTAATAATCGATTCATGTCAAAAATAAATCGATATATCGAACGGTTTCGGAAATATTTGATTTTATATACAAGCATGTCAAATTTCTTTTGAAATTTTTGGATTTTTTGACATAACAGTTGAATATACACCTTTTTTACGAAAGTATGTCAAAAACCATGTATTTTGGTCAAAAAAATCCAAAAATCATATTAAATTCACTTTTTCACATGATTTAATAATCGATTCATGTCAAAAATAAATCGATATATCGAATGGTTTCGGAAATATTTAATTTTATATACAAGCATGTCAAATTTCTTTTGAAATTTTTGGATTTTTTGACATAACAGTTAAATATACACTTTTTTTACGAAAGTATGTCAAAAACCATGTATTTTGGTCAAAAAAATCCAAAAATCATATTAAATTCACTTTTTCACATGATTTAATAATCGATTCATGTCAAAAATAAATCGATATATCGAACGGTTTCGGAAATATTTGATTTTATATACAAGCATGTCAAATTTCTTTTGAAATTTTTGGATTTTTTGACATAACAGTTGAATATACACCTTTTTTACGAAAGTATGTCAAAAACCATGTATTTTGGTCAAAAAAATCCGAAAATCATATTAAATTCACTTTTTCACATGATTTAATAATCGATTCATGTCAAAAATAAATCGATATATCGAATGGTTTCGGAAATATTTAATTTTATATACAAGCATGTCAAATTTCTTTTGAAATTTTTGGATTTTTTGACATAACAGTTAAATATACACCTTTTTTACGAAAGTATGTCAAAAACCATGTATTTTGGTCAAAAAAATCCAAAAATCATATTAAATTCACTTTTTCACATGATTTAATAATCGATTCATGTCAAAAATAAATCGATATATCGAACGGTTTCGGAAATATTTGATTTTATATACAAGCATGTCAAATTTCTTTTGAAATTTTTGGATTTTTTGACATAACAATTAAATATACACCTTTTTGACGGAAGTATGTCAAAAACCATGTATTTTGGTCAAAAAAATCCAAAAATCATATTAAATTCACTTTTTCAAATGATTTAATAATCGATTCATGTCAAAAATAAATCGATATATCGAATGGTTTCGGAAATATTTAATTTTATATACAAGCATGTCAAATTTCTTTTGAAATTTTTGGATTTTTTGACATAACAGTTGAATATACACCTTTTTGACGGAAGTATGTCAAAAACCATGTATTTTGGTCAAAAAAATCCAAAAATCATATTTAATTCCGGATCAAATGGATAGTTTTCAGAAAAATTTCAATTTTCATGAACTTTGAACTATGAATTTAAATACTATTATTTTTCAAAAAACAATATACTTCATTCATATTTAACCCTGTATATTTCTAACGAATATCAACCTGAAGGAATCCAACATTAAAAATCACTTCGACACACGATTTATCAATCGATTCATGTCAAAAATAAATCGATATCTCAAACGGTTTCCGAAATATGGAATTTTATATACAAGCATATCAAATTTATTTTTAAATTTTTGGATTTTTTGACATAACAGTTGAAAATACATCTTTATAGCTAAAGTATGCAAAAAACCGAAGAATATTAAGTATTTATGACCGACAAATTTTGAAAACTATTTTTAACTGTTTTTAAATATTTTTAGCTATTTTTAGCTTTTTCTAGAAACTTAAGCTATTTTCAGGAATTTTGAGCTCTTTTTAGCTATTTCTAAAACTATTTTTAGCTATGTTTAGCAATTTTCCAGCTATTTAAGCTATTTTGAGGTATTTTGAGCTCTTTTTAGCTATTTTAAAATATTTTTAGCTATGTTTAGCGATTTTCCAGCTATTTAACTATTTTCAGGTATTTTGAGCTGTTTTTAGCTATTTTGAAAACTATTTTTAACTATTTTCAAATATTTTTAGCTATTTTCTAGATATTTAAACTATTTTCAGGTATTTTGAGCTATTTTTAGCTATTTTTAAAACTATTTTTAACTATTTTTAGCTATGTTTAGCAATTTTCCAGCTATTTAACTATTTTCAGGTATTTTGAGCTTTTTTTAGCTATTTTGAAAACTATTTTTAACTATTTTCAAATATTTTTAGCTATTTTTAGCTTTTTTCTAGAAACTTAAGCTATTTTCAGGAATTTTGAGCTCTTTTTAAGTCGCTATAGATGTTAACAAAAGGGCTGTTGTATTTTTTTATAATAGTTTTGATGTTTTTCTTCCAATTTTCTTATATTACAACGTTGCCATTCGACAACTGTAGGTGTTATGATTTTATATAATGTTAATTTTCAAAACTATATTTATACCATTTTCAACCCTGTATATTCCCAACAAATATCAAACTAAAGGAATTCAATACGATTTATTAATCGACTCATGTGAAAAATAAATCGATATCTCAAACGGTTTCCGAAATATGGAATTTTATATACAAGCATATCAAATTTATTTTTAAATTTTTGGATTTTTTGACATAACAGTTGAAAATACGTCTTTATAGCTAAAGTATGCAAAAAACCGAGGAATATTAAGTATTTATGACCGACAAATCATGTTAGTTTCCGGTTAAAATGTATAGTTTTCCGGAAAATCCAATTTTCCCGGCCAACTTCCTTCTTTGAAGTTGATATTGAACGTTAAGTTCAAATGATCCACTGATCCAAACTTTAAAAAAGCTTCGAAAGTAAATCTGGAATCGTGTATAAACAAAATAGAGTGTCAGTTATGAATAATACCATTTTTTAAAGGTTAATTTAATAAATTAATGACATAAAAAATAAAATATAACAAACGCTACGAGCAGGACCGGATTAAGCTATGAGCTTGGGGGGGGCTATAGCCCCGGGCCCCAGGTCCAAGAGGGCCCCATCATTTGGAAATCATTCTGTATTTTTTGATGTGTTGATACATATTTTGTGAATTTTTCCGGGTTTTCGAATTCCTTAAGGGGGCCCCGTCATTATTTTAGCCCCGGGCCTTATAAATCTTAATCCGGCCCTGGCTACGAGAGCTGAAATCTGGAAATGGAATATTTCCAATAAATATTTTGTCGTCCGCCTCTGGAGTACTTGGTTATATTTCGTTAAATGTAAAACGTTTCAAAAGCCTACTCGAAACGTGTAAATAAGCGGCTAAAAGATTAAATGTAGTTAAAAGTAGGTTGGTAAATGGGCATAGGGCGTTATTGGGTTCGCAGCGGGTAGGTACCAAACTAATAACAACATGTGTTGAATATTACACACATTTTTTTTTAATAAGAAATCACACGGTGAGTTGGAATGTATGTTTATAAAAAAAGGTCAGCGATCTAGTTATACACAACTATCAACAATCGACCAGGTGCGTCAAAAATAAATCGAATGATGAATCGATTGTGGAATATCCATCCGTCTCTCAGTTTATCTAATCGATTTTCATATGATTGGTAGCTTTGATACGCACTAAAACTTTTTTGTTGTTGATTGGAGTCGTTATTTATGACATAACCTCAATTATGAGCAAATCAAAATGTGAACGATTCTGCTACATCTTATCAACAACATCCTGGAAATTTCCTAGCTTACATCGACGATCTTTAGGTCCACTTTTCAGTGTTTTGCAGCAGTTGTTCCCGGTCTTTCGCCTGGTCAATACATTCCAAAATTTGTCCAAAGTAAACCCCAAAAAAAAATCAATCCAATTTCAGCCCTGCAGAGGTATCAGAGATGCATGGAATGAATCCTTCAAGTCTTGGGTTTGTTATGAAGATCTCAAAAATTTCTCTAGAACATTGTTGAGTTTAGAGGAAACTATTGATAAGAGCAATTGGTTGGAGCAGTTGCCATATGTCCAGTTCTTCCGGAAGTGCTTCGAGAGGAAATAACTTTTGTTGGATTCGAAGCAATCGACACCGAGCTTTTTTTTGAGCGATTGTCAAATTATGCAACGTGATCTAAACGTTTCGACAACCAAATGCTGACAGAATCGATGTTTTATGGCACGATTTTGCCGGTTTTGGACGACCTTCATCAAGGAAACGCGGTGGTTCGAGATGGTGCTTCATCACCAAAAGTAGAAGCGAGTTGATCCGCGTCGAAAGTCATAGAACATCATAGCACGAAAATTTTAGTCATTTAATTCCATTTTTTGAGCAAGATGTATCTGTAAACCATTAAAATTGTCAAACTTTCTGAGTGCAATGCCATATATCAAAACTCGTACTTATTTACGTATTTGGGACACTATGTGCGAGGTTTTGTTATTATTTTATTAGTTTCCGACATGTTTTTGATGTCGTCTGTCAGAATTTCTCATTATTATTAAAAAAAAAAAAAAAAAACTACTAATGACTCAACAGCAACGATTCACCGGCCTCCTTCGACCGATAGATCGCGTGTCAATCTCAATTTAATAACTAACACTTGCATTTATTATTCCATTATTGTAGATGGTATCGTAAAATCGGAATCCATAGTGTAATAAACCGTAACACGTAAACCGCAAGTGATATAACATGCACTCCTCGATTTAATTCTACAACTTTATACAGTCCAAGACGTGTTAATTGATTTTTCTATTAATTATACAAAAAAACAAACGTAAATCATTTATAAAAATACTCATCAAACTTGAGGAAATTATCAACTCAACAAATTGTCGAAATTGAGCTTCCGGGAATAATTTGCATCATAACTAATGCTGTAATCTGTGCTGTATTTTTTTACGTCTCCAATATGCAAGAACAGTGACCCCAAGACAACTTGCAATAACGCATGCAGACTTGTCAAAATATATCGCAAATTCTATTTTAACCCTGTATATATTTTGACATTTTTTTCAACAAAATTTCAATGTTTTAACCTAAAAAATGACGTAGGTATGAAATTTCAACAGAATACATGATTTTTTTCAATTTTCCATAGACCTGATGATCCAATTGATACGTTCAACCACTTATTTTGTCGATATTTTCAATTTCTGTAAATGTTTTAATTAGTACCTTCCGATAATTTTAGTATTAAACCGCTTTCACAATTTACCAATCTGTTAAATACCCAAAGATCCAGAATGAGATAACAAATTCAGTCATTGCTATTTTTAGCTATTTCTGAAACCGTTTTTAAGTATTTTTAGCTATTTTTAAAACTATTTATAACTAATTTTTAGTTATTTTGGCTATTTTTAGCTATTTTAAAAATTATTTTTAACTATCTTTAACTATTTTCAACTATTTTTAGCTTTTTTCTAGCTACTTAAGCTATTTTTAGGTATTTGAGCTCTTTTTAGCTGTTTTTAAACAATTTTAGCTATTTTCAGATATTTTTAGCTATTTTTAGCTATTTTTAAAACTATTTATAACTATTTTTTAGTTATTTTGGCTATTTTTAGCTATTTTAAAAACTATTTTTAACTATCTTTAACTATTTTTAGCTTTTTTCTAGCTACTTAAGCTATTTTTAGGTATTTGAGCTCTTTTTAGCTGTTTTTAACTATTTTTAAACAATTTTAGCTATTTTCAGATATTTTTAGCTGTTTTTAACTATTTTAAAAACGTTTTTTAACTATTTTTAGCTATTTTCAGCTATTTTTCAGCTATTTAAGCTATTTTGGGGTATTTTGAGCTCTTTTTAACTATTTTTAAATATTTTTAGCTATTTTCCAGCTATTTAGGCTATTTTCAGGTATTATATAGCTTTTTTTAGCTATTTTTTAAACTATTTATAACATTTTCAAATATTTTTAGCTTTTTTTCAGCTATTTAAGCTATTTGCAGGTATTATATAGCTCTTTTTAGCTATTTTGAAAACTATTTTCAACTATTTTCAAATATTTTTAGCTATTTTAAAAACTTTTCTAACTATCCTTAGCTATTTTCTATTTTTCAGCTATTTTGGAGTATTTTGAGCTCTTTTTAAATATTTTTAGCTATTTAAGCTATTTTCAGGTATTATATAGCTCTTTTTAGCTATTTTTTAAACTATTTTCAAATATTTTTAGCTATTTTCCAGCTATTTAAGCTATTTGCAGGTATTTTGAGCTGTTTTTAGCTATTTTTAAAACTATTTTTAAATACTTTTTAGCTATTTTTAGCTTTTTTTTCTAGCCACTCAAGATATTTTCAGGTATTTTGTGCTATTTTTAAAAATATTTTTAACTATTTTCAAATATTTTTAGCTATTTTCCAGCCATTTAAGCTATTTTCAGGTGTTTTGAGCTGTTTTTAGCTATTTTTAAAACTATTTTCAACTATTTTTAGCTATGTTTAGCTATTTCCCAGCTATTTAAGCTGTTTTCAGGTATTTTGAGCTGTTTTTAGCTATTTTTAAAACTATTTTCAACTATGTTTAGCTATTTTTCAGCTATTTAAGCTATTTTCAGGTATTTTGAGCTGTTCTTAGCTATTTTTAAAACTATTTTTAACTATTTTCAAATATTTTTAGTTATTTTTAGCTATTTTCTAGATATTTAAGCAATATTCAGGTATTTTCAGCTATTTTAACTATCTTTTCAAACAGTTTTTACCTATTGTTAGCTGTTTTTAACTATTTTTAGCTATTTTCTAGCTGTTTCAGCTATTTTCAGGTATTTTGAGCTATTTTAACTATTTTTAAACTGTTTTAACTATTTTTAGCTATTTTTTAAAATGCTTTTAACTATTTTCAGTTATTTTTATCAATAGCTAAAAAAACATGATCGAGAAATTACATACACTAGATGTTCTACAGTGTACCGATACGTTCAAGTGTTTTAAAAATCAATTATACCATTTTTGACACGAAAACCACTAGTTATCGATTATCGACTTTTCGTTACGTGCCTTACCGGCCTTATATTTTCAATTTCGACAATCCTTGGAATCGTATAAACACTCGATATAATAAATCTCTTTAAAACAGATTCGATTGTGGTTTTTTTTAACGAGATAACTTGTACTCATTATTTCTAGAGGAATTTTCAACGAGTCGAGACGACAACGATGTTGTTTTGCGTCTATGTTTGAAAACGCGCCGCTTAATCTACCGATAAAGCGAAAATTTTTGAAGTATGTCGCGGTACTTTCGATATACGTAATTGCTTCAAATGACCTTGGGGATTACATCGATCGGTAATATTCAAAAAATTTATATATTAATCAAATTCGTCTAACGAAACGATTTCTTATAACATTCATTTTTGATATATTCGATTTTAACACCCCGTATTTCATAAACTGTTAACAGTACTGTTTGTGTTATCATTACAATTTGATCTTGAGATCTATCGGCAGGGAGAGATCCCTGTGGCACTCCTACATCAAACCCGAGAGTTTTATGAGGGTTTATATTTTGAATTCCTTTCCTTGGTGAAATTGATAATCCCTTCTTCAACTGTGTCCTGTAGATCGTTGATAAATCTATCAGGTTTTTGTTTTTTTTTTTTTGATCCAAAAAGAAATTTCCAATTCACTGAATCAAGACCTTTGAAATTCCGTAATAAAAATTTTTGTTCGACTCTTTGAACCCTTTCCAAGACGAATTTTGAAAATCGCAGAAATTGGTTTTTAGGTATTTGTACGGAGAATGTTTTAGTGCAAAAACGAAGTCGATATCTCAAAAATCTAATCTGCAAACATACCCTCAAAATTTCATGTCTCTATCTTTAATAGTCTTGGTTGGACGTTGATGAGTAATTGAATCAGGACGTCCTCTATTATAGACAGTTTACTAAACTGTCGGAAATGGTAATCACAGCAAAATGAGGAAGAATTAGTTAACAATATAGAAAAAGATATTGAAGAAAAACCAAAAAATAAAGATCACATCGACACCCATACGCATTAAGACGTCCAGATCAATAGACTAACTCTTAAAAAAAAGTTAAGACTTCACAGAATCTTCCATAGAACTGAGAGGAGTTGTATCCACGTGAATTATCATTATTTTTTGAAGCTGGTACCCGCAGAATAGTAGATTGAGGCTTTGGATTCAACGTCAATCCTCCTAAATGTAAATTGAATCTATAACCGTATTTTTTCATCGTACTATTAACTTTAAAATGAATTTATATTAGTATTTAGACGCTCTGTATTATATAGCGTAGCTATATTTAGATTTTTTTTTGTTTATAATACGGAAGTTGAAAAAGAGGATATCAGCTGCTCTCTACATCCCGAATTTTGTGTGAAACAATGTTTGTTCCTTTTAAGGCGTTATAAATTTCAACTGTATCTAAAACTTGACTATCTTTAATGGATTCCTTTGTCATATTATCTGTAAATAAATATCCGTATCTTTTTTTACGTTTATGTGTCTCAAAAAGGACCAATTATACCGACTAGTCAGTGTAGGAGATTGTTTTTAGTCAGTTTTTTTTCATTTATTGATGCAAATTTTGAAATTGGACAACACGTAGTCGAGCAAAGGCGTTTTTATTTCATCTTATTACTATTTGGACAATAATCTTCAATACAGACCCATTACATTTGAAATTTCGAAGAAAAGGACTTGTAGTGCCGAAGAGAAAGTGCAATCTGCAGACATCTAATAAACCGTTCCTCTATTTTCCTCATTTTCTTATAGTTCGCTTTTATATGTAAAGCGAAAGCTTGACCCATGGCACTCGAATACATTGAACCTGCCTTTGGATATTGATCTTCAACTTCTGTAGGTTGTAGTGTCCAAGGAAGACGTGCTTTGGTAGTCGTTTCCAAAGGTTTGCATTGGTCCAAATAAGGAATTCCTATAAATTGATGTTCTGGAAGTCTGCAAGAAAACTCGACGTTCATACGCCACGTCTACCGATCCAGTAGGTCTTGCAAATACTGCTCTAGATGTTGGGTTATGCTGGAACGACTCAAACATTGCTAAAACGCAAGCACAAGGCCTATGATACTCGAATAGATCGAACCTGCCTTTGGATATTGATCTTTAACTTCTGTAGGTTGTAGTGTCCAAGGAAGACGTGCTTTGGTAGTCGTTTCCAAAGGTTTGCATTGGTCCAAATAAGGAATTCCTATAAATTGATGTTTTGGACATCTGAAAGCAAACTCGACGTTCATACGCCACGTCTACCGATTCAGTAGGTCTTGCAAATACTGCTCTAGATGTTGGATTATACTGGAACGACTCAATTATTGCTAAAACGCCAGCACAAGGCCTATGATACTCGAATAGATCGAACCTGCCTTTGGATATTGATCTTTAACTTCTGTAGGTTGTAGTGTCCAAGGAAGACGTGCTTTGGTAGTCGTTTCCAAAGGTTTGCATTGGTCCAAATAAGGAATTCCTATAAATTGATGTTTTGGACATCTGAAAGCAAACTCGACGTTCATACGCCACGTCTACCGATTCAGTAGGTCTTGCAAATACTGCTCTAGATGTTGGATTATGCTGGAACGACTCAAACATTACTGGTAATTTCATTGCTCCCGAGTCCTCTATGTAAAGGGATTCAGACCAGCTCATTCGTAACGTCTTTGGAGATCGAAGCTTAGGTAAGTGCTGAAGACTATAACGAAGCACGCGTCGATGTAATTACGAGTGTCGATGGTTATGAATATGATCAAGAAATTGCAAGTGGTCAACCAATAATATTGAAAGAAATATTATGCAGTTTCGGAATTGCATAATTTGACTCATTAGCAGTTCAAGGAGTGCTTTTGGTGGCAACTTTTGCGTGTAGTAATCTTGATTAAATATAATTTATAGTCCTAAAATTCAATAAAATAAAAATCGACGCCGCTGTTTGATTATTAGTGACAAAACACGCATATATATAGACTCATCTATCTGATGAGACCTAAAAGCATTTTTAAGTAACTTTTCGAGATATTTCTGAGTCAAGTGTTACATTCGGAACATGTGGTAAGTCGAGATAGTATAAAGTCAGATCTAAAAGTGATCGAAACACCATAAATCAGCCACTTTTCGACCTGGGGTGGGATGCGTCCCGAGAAATTTCGGGTAATTAACGTTTTTTTTGTGTCAACCGACTTCTTTTCACTGTCACATGTCTCGAGAATGTGTTACGGAATGAAAAAAAAAATTTATCAAGTATAACTTGCAGAGCACTACGTATATCTGAATAATTTCATTTGAAATCATTGGAACAAAAGTCGAAATTAGTAACTATATAATTAAGGGGCTGAAGCGACTAAAATGCTTGTTATAAGTGAAGCGAAACCGTCTACGAATTTGTTGAATAGAAAAGAATGAACGACTACCACCCCAGTTAACGTCAAATCAAAAAGTATCCTCTGATTTTCGATAGTTGCGGTTCACTGAATCATTTAATTTTAACGATTGAAAAAGTTGAAAAGAAAATCAGAAATTATCGTACGATACTTAGAATTAGTTATATTCACTGAAATATAATATATTTTATTACAGTACGTCTAAATGATAAATATAGTTTACGAAAAACTAAAAAATTTGCTTCCAAAACACACCAAACTAAAAAAAAAATAATTTTCAATTTGATTTGTTTCGAAAGCGTTTGTTAAACTACATTTATGCTCCGCTTAAGTACATACATTTCGTCGAAACTTATTTCGACTCGTAACGGAGTAGTTGGTTAGGTTATCGAAGTGCTTAATTTCCAGCACGGACATCGGAAGTTCGTATCTTATGTCGAACGAAGTTTTTATTGTATAAGTCACTCGCTTTATGTCAAAATTTCCAGATAACAGAGCCGCGCCATGGCTATTTCACACACTGTATAGAATTTGGGGGCACAAGTATGATAATCCACCCCACAACTCTATACATACAATTTTTGTAAGGTTAGGTTATGCTAGGTTAGGTTATGTTGGGTGCGGTTAGGTTAGGTTGGGTGAGGTTAGGTTAGGTGAGGTTAGGTTGGGTTAGGTTATGTCAGAGGTTGAAATAAAGATAAATAAAAATAATTTTCTTCTTCTATTAATGAAACGAATGGGTCTCCAGCTGGCCTCAATTCTTTGGGTATCAGAAACAAATCTTTCTTTGTGATTGACCGATCGATAGACTAGCGACCATTATGGTTTCTGGAGCGACGTGTTTTTAGAGGAATCAAGACCTCAGAAGCGTCAAATCTGACGTCTTCCGATCCATTTGCAATCATCCCAAGCACCCAGTGTCCATCCAATTGATAATACCTGGACCTCCAATCAGGTCTCTACTGTTCACACCAACACTCAAAATTACAATGTCTGACGCGCGTTTCTATAACCAAGTTATCGTCTTCAGAGACTGACAGAGTTTACCTATTCAGTATGAATATTGCCGACGGTTCCAGAAATTCCAACTTAAACTCTTCATGGGTTAATCGTCATGACTTGGTTCTAAATGGTTCTAAATCTGTTAGCCTTCCTGAGATAATAACCACTTCCGATGTCTATGTATAGGGTTTCGTCGTGAGGTGGTTTACCACACTTTTACCTAATGGGGCTCTGTTTTTATACCCTGAATAACTAACGTAACACACGATCAACAACGAGGGTGATCTGGTGTACAAAAAGACATTTTCTCTAAGCGGATCCTACATGAAGTTTGGAATTCGCGGTATAAGATTACGAAGACGACATTTTTAATGGCGATAAAAGACATAACCATCTTTAAATTGTTTGTACAACCGATCAATTGAATTGATATTTTCTCGTTATTCGACCACTTGGTACAGAATGGCAAACATCCCCATACTCCCATCCAGAAACTTAATACATAATAATCCAGATATTGTTGAAGTTTTTAAGCCCCATTTCCGCAATTAAATCCTCCTGAGGATCTCCTTCGAGGTATTACAGATATTATGGAGGTTTATTAAGTTTGTTTAAGTTGGCTGGGGACGGTGCTCACCAGGATCTTTGGAATCGAGAGAGAGAGAGAGAGAGAGAGATTGTGTGGATGTGGCGCGGATTATTGGTGGTGAATAATAACCGGTATAATTGAAAAGTGCTTAGAGGGCTGTTTTATTGCTTGCTTTGCATAATTGTTTACTATTCATATTTTGGAAAGCGAATCTTTGAATATATTTTTATCTTTATTATATAATTTGCTACCTTTTATACGAACTATTGAATTATCATTATGATTTACATCTATAATTTTCCAAACTTTTCGATTATTACAGTTAATCAATAATCAATTTCTCGACTTTGTTATGAAAATTAGTTGTGGTTGTGTCATTTTATTTAATTTTTAACGGAAATTAGAAAGTGCAGTGTCATTTTTTGACAGAATATTATTCTATGTTCATCATATTTTGACATTTCATATTCAGGCATAGAATTTCTTCATGATAATCCTTTTTATTTCGGTTTTTTGACATTTTTTTTCATAGAAAAAGCCTGTTTTCGATTCAATTTGATTGTTTTCACCATTATATCAACTTTTTCACAGCAAAACATTATCCTATATTCATAATATTTTGAATTTTTCATAGTTTCCTCAACTTTTAAATCTTTTTCTCAAAAATAAAAGCTCTGTCAGTTGATATTCCTTAGTTATGATATTTAGTCCTGCAATTTCTTTATGATATTCCTTTTTATTTCATTTTTTTGAAATTTTTTTTCATAGAAAAAGCCTGTTTTCGATTCAATTTAACTGTTTTCACGATTATATAAACTTTTTCACAGCAAAACATTATTCTATATCAATTATATTTCGAATTTTTCAAAGTTTCCACAACTTTTAAAGCTTTTTTTAACAATAAAAGCTGTGTAAGTTGATATTCCTTAGTTATGATATTTAGTCCTGCAATTTCTTTTTGATATTCCTTTTTATTTCAGTTTTTTGAAATTTTTTTTCATAGAAAAAGCCTGTTTTCGATTCAATTTAACTGTTTTCACGATTATATAAACTTTTTCACAGCAAAACATTATTCTATATCAATTATATTTCGAATTTTTCAAAGTTTCCACAACTTTTAAAGCTTTTTTTAACAATAAAAGCTGTGTAAGTTGATATTCCTTAGTTATGATATTTAGTCCTGCAATTTCTTCATGATAATCCTTTTTATTCCGGTTTTTTGAAATTTTTTTTCATCGAAAAAGCCTGTTATCGATTAAATTTGATTGTTTTCACCATTATATCAACTTTTTCGCAGCAAAACATTATTCTATATCAATTATATTTCGAATTTTTCAAAGTTTCCACAACTTTTAAAGCTTTTTTTAACAATAAAAGCTGTGTAAGTTGATATTCCTTAGTTATGATATTTAGTCCTGCAATTTCTTCATGATAATCCTTTTTATTCCGGTTTTTTGAAATTTTTTTTCATCGAAAAAGCCTGTTATCGATTAAATTTGATTGTTTTCACCATTATATCAACTTTTTCGCAGCAAAACATTATTTTATATTAATTATATTTCGAATTTTTCAAAGTTTCCACAACTTTTAAAGCTTTTTTTTAACAATAAAAGCTCTGTCAGTTGATATTTCTTAATTATGATATTTAGTCCTGCAATTTCTTTTTGATATTCCTTTTTATTTCAGTTTTCTGAAATTTTTTTTCATAGAAAAAGCCTGTTTTCGATTAAATTTAACTGTTTTCACGGTTATATCAAATTTTTTACAGCAAAACATCATTCTATATTCATCATATTTCCAATTTTTCAAAGTTTCCACAACTTTTAAAGCTTTTTTTAACAATAAAAGCTGTGTAAGTTGATATTCCTTAGTTATGATATTTAGTCCTGCAATTTCTTTATGATATTCCTTTTTATTTCATTTTTTTGAAATTTTTTTTCATTGAAAGAGCTTGTTTTCGATTAAATTTGATTGTTTTCACCATTATATCAACTTTTTCACAGCAAAACATTATTTTATATTAATTATATTTCGAATTTTTCAAAGTTTCCACAACTTTTAAAGCTTTTTTTTAACAATAAAAGCTCTGTCAGTTGATATTTCTTAATTATGATATTTAGTCCTGCAATTTCTTTTTGATATTCCTTTTTATTTCAGTTTTCTGAAATTTTTTTTCATAGAAAAAGCCTGTTTTCGATTAAATTTAACTGTTTTCACGGTTATATCAAATTTTTTACAGCAAAACATCATTCTATATTCATCATATTTCCAATTTTTCAAAGTTTCCACAACTTTTAAAGCTTTTTTTAACAATAAAAGCTGTGTAAGTTGATATTCCTTAGTTATGATATTTAGTCCTGCAATTTCTTTATGATATTCCTTTTTATTTCATTTTTTTGAAATTTTTTTTCATTGAAAGAGCTTGTTTTCGATTAAATTTGATTGTTTTCACCATTATATCAACTTTTTCACAGCAAAACATTATTTTATATTAATTATATTCCGAATTTTACACAGTTTCCACAACTTTTAAAGCTTTTTTTTAACAATAAAAGCTCTGTCAGTTGATATTTCTTAATTATGATATTTAGTCCTGCAATTTCTTTTTTATATTCCTTTTTATTTCGGTTTTTTGACATTTTTTTTCATAGAAAAAGCCTGTTTTCGATTCAATTTAACTGTTTTCACGATTATATAAACTTTTTCACAGCAAAACATTATTCTATATCAATTATATTTCGAATTTTTCAAAGTTTCCACAACTTTTAAAGCTTTTTTTAACAATAAAAGCTGTGTAAGTTGATATTCCTTAGTTATGATATTTAGTCCTGCAATTTCTTTTTGATATTCCTTTTTATTTCAGTTTTTTGAAATTTTTTTTCATAGAAAAAGCCTGTTTTCGATTCAATTTAACTGTTTTCACGATTATATAAACTTTTTCACAGCAAAACATTATTCTATATCAATTATATTTCGAATTTTTCAAAGTTTCCACAACTTTTAAAGCTTTTTTTAACAATAAAAGCTGTGTAAGTTGATATTCCTTAGTTATGATATTTAGTCCTGCAATTTCTTCATGATAATCCTTTTTATTCCGGTTTTTTGAAATTTTTTTTCATCGAAAAAGCCTGTTTTTGATTCAATTTGATTGTTTTCACCATTATATCAACTTTTTCACAGCAAAACATTATTTTATATTAATTATATTCCGAATTTTACACAGTTTCCACAACTTTTAAAGCTTTTTTTTTAACAATAAAAGCTCTGTCAGTTGATATTCCTCAGTTATGATATTTAGTCCTGCAATTTCTTTTTTATATTCCTTTTTATTTCGGTTTTTTGACATTTTTTTTCATAGAAAAAGCCTGTTTTTGATTCAATTTGATTGTTTTCACCATTATATCAACTTTTTCACAGCAAAACATTATTTTATATTAATTATATTCCGAATTTTACACAGTTTCCACAACTTTTAAAGCTTTTTTTTAACAATAAAAGCTCTGTCAGTTGATATTTCTTAATTATGATATTTAGTCCTGCAATTTCTTTTTTATATTCCTTTTTATTTCGGTTTTTTGACATTTTTTTTCATAGAAAAAGCCTGTTTTTGATTCAATTTGATTGTTTTCACCATTATATCAACTTTTTCACAGCAAAACATTATTTTATATTAATTATATTCCGAATTTTACACAGTTTCCACAACTTTTAAAGCTTTTTTTTTAACAATAAAAGCTCTGTCAGTTGATATTCCTCAGTTATGATATTTAGTCCTGCAATTTCTTTTTTATATTCCTTTTTATTTCGGTTTTTTGACATTTTTTTTCATAGAAAAAGCCTGTTTTCGATTCAATTTGATTGTTTTCACCATTATATCAACTTTTTCACAGCAAAACATTATCCTATATTCATAATATTTTGAATTTTTCATAGTTTCCTCAACTTTTAAATCTTTTTCTCAAAAATAAAAGCTCTGTCAGTTGATATTCCTTAGTTATGATATTTAGTCCTGCAATTTCTTTTTTATATTCCTTTTTATTTCGGTTTTTTGACATTTTTTTTCATAGAAAAAGCCTGTTTTCGATTCAATTTGATTGTTTTCACCATTATATCAACTTTTTCACAGCAAAACATTATTTTATATTAATTATATTCCGAATTTTACACAGTTTCCACAACTTTTAAAGCTTTTTTTTAACAATAAAAGCTCTGTCAGTTGATATTCCTCAGTTATGATATTTAGTCCTGCAATTTCTTTTTTATATTCCTTTTTATTTCGGTTTTTTGACATTGTTTTTCATAGAAAAAGCCTGTTTTCGATTCAATTTGATTGTTTTCACCATTATATCAACTTTTTCACAGCAATACATTATCCTATATTCATAATATTTTGAATTTTTCAAAGTTTCCTCAACTTTTAAATCTTTTTCTCAAAAATAAAAGCTCTGTAAATTGATATTCCATAGTTTTGATATTCAGTCCTGCAATTTCTTTTTGATATTCCTTTTTATTTCAGTTTTTTGAATTTTTTTTTCATAGAAAAAGCCTGTTTTCGATTAAATTTAACTGTTTTCACCATTATATCAACTTTTTCACAGCAAAACATTATTTTATATTAATTATATTTCGAATTTTTCAAAGTTTCCTGAACTTCTAGAGCTTTTTCTCAAAAATAAAAGCTCGGTAAATTGATATTCCTCAGCTTTCATATTCAGACTTACAGTGAAGCCCCCATCCAAATTCACTTGCTTTTACAGGCAGATCTGCATTTTTTTCACCAGTATTCAATTTTATTTTTATCAAATTTCGGTTTATTCACAGTTTTTTTGAAATTTTCCTCATGAAACGTAGCCGATGATGTTCGTTTTCAAATTTTGTTTTAATACGATTAATCCTTTTCATAATTTAACAACACTTCCTGATTTTGTGGCCAATGCATTCCGTTAAAAAAACATCTACACCGATTAGCATTTTAGCTACGAGTAAACAGTAATTACAAATAAAAATAATCATAGTTCAACATCTTCCTACTTTCCCGTAACCGCCCAAAGTGAAAGATAAATGTTTGTGGTCGTGGCGAACACGACAACAAACTACTCCTCACAGCTTTTAAGATAATTCCCCGAGGACGAAATACCAACTACAAAATGAAGAATTATGGAAATCAGCGTTATGAATCTGTCTTGCTGATTTACGAGCGCGAGTTCGCCGACAGCGGCATCGGCCCGATGCCGCGCCGCCGCTCGAACGACCGCGTCCCGCGAACACGGAGTCGAATCTCTTAATTAAGCGATGTTCAACTTTAATGGCCTGATACGCTCCATTTCTTGCGTTTTGCTGTGTTAGCTCGAAGAATCGTTTTATTTGATAAACGGTAGTTTCAATTGAATTTTTTATACAGCGGTCAGAATTAAATTTCGTCGTACCTGGGCAAAGACGTTGTCTATGGTGACGATGAACTTTGGACACCATTCGTGCTTCATTTTAACAGGAAACGAATCACAAATCACATCAAATTGTTACTGAAGTCGGAAATTTTTGATGGAAAACTAGTCACCGTAGTAAATTTAACTTTTTGGTGTTTGCCAATAGCATTCGGTTACAAATCTTTCTAGGTTTGAAGATTGTGTTTTATTTAGAAGAGGACATGAAACGTTTGAGGACCAGGAATGAGCGAGGTCCAATTTTGAATTGAAAATATTCTATATTTCGCAATAATCCACTTAAAGGTATTATATTTTCAGGCTGAAGATCTGTATCAATTTTCAAAATTAACCTAGACTAATATCGGGAATCCAGATCAATCCCATTGGACATTTCCAAGACTTTTGATAAGTTCTGACATGCCAATCTTCTAAATAAATTAACATCGTACGGTTTACCGTTCTTAAACATCGATTGCCTTAGTAGCTTCCTCAAAAACTGATCCATCTGGATTACCAACGATGGTCAAACCTCAGAGAAGTTCGAGGTCAACGCTGGTGTTCCCCATGGATACACCTAGTTACCTATTATCTTTTTCTATCGATACAGATCATGAAAACATTCTAGATTTGGGTTGAAGCAAATTGATGCAGCTCAGAATGCTGTTTTTACAAAGCAGGCTGGTAGCTCAGGATTTGGTACTACCTGGACTTGAAATTACAACCCAAACGGACGCTTGAATCAATATAGAAGAGATCAATTCGACTAATGGGCGTAATGGACCTTCCATATGTGACAAAGGATGGTTCTAATCGACTCCAAAGCGTGAAAAAGTCGACTGATATGTTTAATTATTCATCCAGTACATCAAAAAGAGTAACTGCTTTTGTATTGTCTAGATCTGGATCTTAACTACTTTTTCTGTCAACAGACCTCAAGAGGAAACTAGCTGGACAGAAATTTTGCACCGACGAAGAGGTTATGGATGGACAAACCTCAGAGAAGTTTGAGTTTAATGCTGGTTATCCCTAGAGATCGATACTGATCATGAAAACATTTTGAATCGGGGTTGAAGCAAATTCATAATGCTGTTTTTACAAAGCAGGCTGGTAGCTCAGGATTTGGTCCTATCAGGACATGAAATCACAAATTAGTCTGCAATTACTAGCACAGCAATCTAATCTGCATATTTTGGAGAACTCACGTTGTTGCGTGTGAAAATATATCAGCTAGTATATCGGGCCAAGTGCATTTCCTTGTGGAACACCTGTGGACTCAATTTAATGTAAAGTTTAGGATTTTAGGATTAGAATAAAATTTTGCGATAAGTTTTTCCTTACTTTGTGAAGTAATACAATAAACAATAATGATTTGATGATGATTTTCTACTTTGAAACAAAATTGAGGAATGAAATTGAACGCGTTATACAAGAAAAATCTGATTCTCGTTTTCAATGTCCATAGGTGTCATTAGGCATTAATTACATCGTCGATATGTCCATCAAGGTATTCTAAATGAATCCTTAAGTTTGATTCTTGTATACGGAGACTGATAATTAAGAAAATCCCTCGAATTATAGTCTATGTCTCATCGGGCATCCAACATACCCCCATGTTCTAATGAAACAACTTGTTATATCGTTTAATTCAAGTCAAAAGAAATTAGAGCATCCGCAGTTGAAGATGTTGGACTCACCAACGATGTTTTCAAAGATAAATCGATTTAGATGTCAACTGTAATCTTAGTTTCGATTATAATCGATTCTTTCAAAGCTGGAGCATTCGAATTTTCAATACCATATTTATATATGTTTTGCCCAACTCCAAAGTTGCTAATTAATATATTTGATATCCATTTAAACGGATTTTTTTTATTAGACTAGTGTTTATGATTACTTACTATGTTTTTATAAAATGGGGACATAAAACACAAAAAACTACCTTTTGAGATACCTGCTTTAACTGATTCGAGCTTACAACTTCCACTTTGAATATTAATTGAATCATTTCAGGTTTTTATGTACAAAATATTTCTCAAAAAAGTGTTATTTGTATACTATAGTTTGTGAAAATTGATCACGCATCGTTTTTATTTCGTCGACAATCATTCAAAATTGTGAAAAGTTAATTTCATCGCAGTTTTTTCTTCAAAATTGAATTTGATTTTGTAAAAGGGAAATCGAAAGGAGTTTTAATGAAAAATCCTGTATACAACTTTCCGATTGGGGATAGAAACAAGAATTTACATGAAAAACCCCCAGGAATGAATGTCAGTGAGGATGTATCTGAAGTGTTAACTGATTGAAATTCTCTTGAGGATGATTGATTTAAATGTTTGATGGTCGGTATTGATGAAACCTTTTGAACTCTTAGTCCAGGAGCTGCAATTAGATATGGATTTTCGGAATTCAACAAAGTCTGATATGTAATTTTTCCTTTTCTGATTACATCACACAGCGTTTGCAGTTTGTAGGGAAAAGGCGAGGTTTGATTTGATAAACATAATTCGCACTTTACTCCAAAAACATCAACAGCTTAAACGAGGGAAAATAAGCCCCAAAAAGGATCCTCCTCCTCTTTCCATTAACCTCCAAAGGATAAAGTGACACTATTTATATTTGATTCAGCAGTTGTTTCCATGCTTGCCTATCCAGTGCAATCTTTTCGGCATGAACCAGTCTCGTATCCAAAGAGGATACCACCAACCAATATAATTTCGGATAATTGTAAATTGGAGCTGATTAATACAGCTCACAATCGACTCAAAACAACAACGAATTCCATATATGACAAATAATTACGAATCTTTACAAAGAATCGTTCTAGTTTTGAAGATTGTGTTTTATTTAGAAGAGGAAATGAAACGTCTGAGGACCAGGAATGAGCGAGGTCCAATTTTGCATTGAAAATCTCCAATATTTCACAATAATCTACTTAAAGGTATTATATTTTCAGGCTGAAGACTTCAGCTCAACCTAGAACAAAAATTTCTATTCTATATCTATTTTCGTTAACATAGATCAACCAAGGTCTGAAGCTATAGACTAATATCGGGAATCCAGATCAATCCCATTGGACATTTCCAAGACTTTTGATAAGTTTTGACATGCCAATCTTCTAAATAAATTAACATCGTACGGTTTACCGTTTTTGATCATCGATTGCCTTAGTAGCTTCCTCAAAAACTGATCCATCTGGATCACCAACGATGGTCAAACCTCAGAGAAGTTTGAGGTCAACGCTGGTGTTCCCCATGAATGCACCTAGTTACCTATTATCTTTTTCTATCGATACAGATCATGAAAACATTCTAGATTTGTGTTGAAGCAAATTGATGCAGCTCAGAATGCTGTTTTTACAAAGCAGGCTGGTAGCTCAGGATTTGGTACTACCTGGACTTGAAATTAGAACCCAAATAGACGCTTGGATCAATATAGAAGAGATCAATTCGACTAATGAACGTAATGGACCTTCCATATGTGACAAAGTATGGTTCTAATCGACTCCAAAGCGTGAAAAAGTCGACTGATATGTTTAATTATTCATCCACTACATCAAAAAGAGTAACTGCTTTTGTATTGTCTAGATCTGGATCTTAGCGACTTTTTCTGTCAACAGACCTCAAGAGGAAACTAGCAGGACAGAAATTTTGCACCGACGAAGAGGTTATGGATAGACAAACCTCATAGAAGTTTGAGTTTAATGCTGGTGATCCCTAGAGATCGATACCGATCATGAAAACATTCTAGATTTGGGTTGAAGCAAATTGATGCAACCCAGAATGCTGTTTATACAAAGCAGGCTGGTAGCTCAGGATTTGGTACTACCTGGACATGAAATTACAACCCAAACGGACGCTTGAATCAATATAGAAGAGATCAATTCGACTAATGGACGTAATGGACCTTCCATATGTGACAAAGTATGGTTCTAATCGACTCCAAAGCGTGAAAAAGTCGACTGATATGTTTAATTATTCATCCACTACATCAAAAAGAGTAACTGCTTTTGTATTGTCTAGATCTGGATCTTAGCGACTTTTTCTGTCAACAGACCTCAAGAGGAAACTAGCAGGACAGAAATTTTGCACCGACGAAGAGGTTATGGATAGACAAACCTCATAGAAGTTTGAGTTTAATGCTGGTGATCCCTAGAGATCGATACCGATCATGAAAACATTCTAGATTTGGGTTGAAGCAAATTGATGCAACCCAGAATGCTGTTTATACAAAGCAGGCTGGTAGCTCAGGATTTGGTACTACCTGGACATGAAATTACAACCCAAACGGACGCTTGAATCAATATAGAAGAGATCAATTCGACTAATGGACGTAATGGACCTTCCATATGTGACAAAGGATGGTTCTAATCGACTCCAAAGCGTGAAAAAGTCGACTAATATGTTTATTCATCCAGTATATCAAAAAACTGCTTTTGTATTGTCTAGATCTGGATCTTAGCGACTTTTTCTGTCAACAGACCTCAAGAGGAAACTAGCAGGACAGAAATTTTGCACCGACGAAGAGGTTATGGATGGACAAACCTCATAGAAGTTTGAGTTTAATGCTGGTGATCCCTAGAGATCGATACCGATCATGAAAACATTCTAGATTTGGGTTGAAGCAAATTGATGCAGCTCAGAATGCTTTTTTTACAAAGCAGGCTGGTAGCTCAGGATTTGGTACTACCTGGACTTGAAATTAGAACCCAAATAGACGCTTGGATCAATATAGAAGAGATCAATTCGACTAATGGACGTAATGGACCTTCCATATGTGACAAAGTATGGTTCTAATCGACTCCAAAGCGTGAAAAAGTCGACTGATATGTTTAATTATTCATCCACTACATCAAAAAGAGTAACTGCTTTTGTATTGTCTAGATCTGGATCTTAGCGACTTTTTCTGTCAACAGACCTCAAGAGGAAACTAGCAGGACAGAAATTTTGCACCGACGAAGAGGTTATGGATAGACAAACCTCATAGAAGTTTGAGTTTAATGCTGGTGATCCCTAGAGATCGATACCGATCATGAAAACATTCTAGATTTGGGTTGAAGCAAATTGATGCAACCCAGAATGCTGTTTATACAAAGCAGGCTGGTAGCTCAGGATTTGGTACTACCTGGACATGAAATTACAACCCAAACGGACGCTTGAATCAATATAGAAGAGATCAATTCGACTAATGGACGTAATGGACCTTCCATATGTGACAAAGGATGGTTCTAATCGACTCCAAAGCGTGAAAAAGTCGACTAATATGTTTATTCATCCAGTATATCAAAAAACTGCTTTTGTATTGTCAAGATCTGGATCTTAGCGACTTTTTCTGTCAACAGACCTCAAGAGGAAACTAGCAGGACAGAAATTTTGCACCGACGAAGAGGTTATGGATGGACAAACCTCATAGAAGTTTGAGTTTAATGCTGGTGATCCCTAGAGATCGATACCGATCATGAAAACATTCTAGATTTGGGTTGAAGCAAATTGATGCAACCCATAATGCTGTTTTTACAAAGCAGGCTGGTAGCTCAGGATTTGGTACTACCTGGACTTGAAATTAGAACCCAAATAGACGCTTGGATCAATATAGAAGAGAGCTATTCGACTAATAGACGTAATGGACCTTCCATATGTGACAAAGTATGGTTCTAATCGACTCCAAAGCGTGAAAAAGTCGACTGATATGTTTAATTATTCATCCACTACATCAAAAAGAGTAACTGCTTTTGTATTGTCTAGATCTGGATCTTAGCGACTTTTTCTGTCAACAGACCTCAAGAGGAAACTAGCAGGACAGAAATTTTGCACCGACGAAGAGGTTATGGATAGACAAACCTCATAGAAGTTTGAGTTTAATGCTGGTGATCCCTAGAGATCGATACCGATCATGAAAACATTCTAGATTTGGGTTGAAGCAAATTGATGCAACCCAGAATGCTGTTTATACAAAGCAGGCTGGTAGCTCAGGATTTGGTACTACCTGGACATGAAATTACAACCCAAACGGACGCTTGAATCAATATAGAAGAGATCAATTCGACTAATGGACGTAATGGACCTTCCATATGTGACAAAGGATGGTTCTAATCGACTCCAAAGCGTGAAAAAGTCGACTAATATGTTTATTCATCCAGTATATCAAAAAACTGCTTTTGTATTGTCAAGATCTGGATCTTAGCGACTTTTTCTGTCAACAGACCTCAAGAGGAAACTAGCAGGACAGAAATTTTGCACCGACGAAGAGGTTATGGATGGACAAACCTCATAGAAGTTTGAGTTTAATGCTGGTTATCCCTAGAGATCGATACCGATCATGAAAACATTCTAGATTTGGGTTGAAGCAAATTGATGCAACCCAGAATGCTGTTTTTACAAAGCAGGCTGGTAGCTCAGGATTTGGTCCTATCAGGACATAAAATTACAACCCAAACGGACGCAATGTGACAAAGGATGGTTCTATTATTTTAACTGGAGCCCAATCGATAATCTACACGTGATGAATCGACTCCAAAGCGTGAAAAAGTCGACTGATATGTAACTGCTTTTGTACTGTCCAGATCTGGTTCTTAGTCACTTTTTTTTGTTAATAGACCTCAAGAGGATGCTAGTTGAATAGAAATGTTGCACCGACGAAGCGGTTATTACCAAAATTGAAGCCTGTTTTGAAGGTAAAGACAAATCGTACTATAAAAATGATGTAGTTGTTTTATTGCTCTCAAAAGCAACTTTCAACTTTAAAAAAACAAACGAACCATTTATGAGATACAAAAAACGAATCGCCTTATAATATTTGTTCAATCAGAAAAACTAGTAACTGTTCAAGTAAGTTTTTTTCGTTAGTCTGTTTGCCCACGGACTATTCAAATTGCCAACGTGGAAATTTACACATCTGCTCTTTTTGGTTGGTTAGTTCAGTTGAAATCGTTGTTAAACGTACCATTTACTTCCTTGAAACAACACCTCTATTCCACCTAGTCTACTTCTACTCGTTCAATATGGAATAAACGATCTCTCTAGTATTTTCTTTCTTCTTTTATACGCCGAACCACTATTTTCACCATTTAATGTGAATAGAAAGTACATTTCTACAGATAAACAAACAGTTCGTATATTTTTTCGATTTAAAAACCCACAGGATATTTTTATAACAGAAATAGAATCGTTCTATATTCTTAGCTTTTGTCCACTACATTATCTAATCATTAAAGTGTTAATATTTATCATTATTTAACTGCGAATTCGATGTTTATGATTGTAGTTTAGTCCTAGTGCTTCGTATTAATCGCTATTCTTCATAGTCTAGGCAAAAGTCACCGTATCATTGTCGTTGAATTGAAAATACGCATCCACCAGGAGCTTTAGCGATAGACAACGTTCAGGACGGTCTCGACGACTCACCTAGACCTGACAAAGTAGAATCAGGTGACATAGATTGCTACTTCATTCATCAACGTCTTCCAATCCATCTTCCTTCAAACTGATTATCCAGAAACTTTGGAAAATAAGAACAATAAACTAGTGGTGTACCAACCACATATTGCGATCGTGGTTTTTTGGATTTGGATACGGAAATGCCAAATTTATGTCTCGAATCATCATTAAACGAAGCTCTTCTACATATAAATCAAATTTTCATCATTTTTTTATCAAAACTCTGCATGGAAATCGTATTTACATACTATAATCATAATTTTTGAATTGTATACTTCGTTGGTTGTGTTAATTCGAATATATCTATAATTATTATACTCCAATTCAACATTTTGAATGAATTTCCCAAAGGAAAAATGACAATACCTATAATTTACTTCATTCCCTCGCAATAATTTATTTTAGAAGTCGAACAAAACAAAATCAACAAGTTCGTCGTCGAGCGAGTCGTTTAATTGCCGCCTGTAGGCTCTTGTTGTTTTCACCCGAGAAAATTTTGCTAATCACCAATTAAACCGGAGTAGAAGCTTTCCTTTCCTGAATTCGGAATTCAATTTACTTACATACCTCCTGAAATATCTGACTGGAATAATTTGCTAAAGTTATGGATACCCAATCAAGCCTGAGTAATCTTAAAAGTGTCCTATTACCTGTACAAGAGGGAAATTTTAATTGGGGTGAAGGTCGAGATCTAGAATTTCCACTACAGTGTGGTTTACAATGCGAAATACAGGTGTAAACCGCTTCGTCGGGTGTAGAAAACTTATTGAACGAAGACTGTACAGGGAATGAACCATTCGTTGTTTGAACTGCTCAAAAACGTTTTATTTCATTCTTCTCCGACGATTAATTTCGGACACTTCCGGCAAACAAATTCAGGTGTATCGCGTTCATAATTGGACGTTTCATGTTGGTCTAACATGTCTAGTCCAGAAAACACAAATATGTTCAACCATACTCAGTCGAAAAGGTCTGATCTTCTTGGATATAAATTTTAAAAGACTTACAAGTTAGTATGACCTGCAGATTCATTGATATTGAATAATCATATCAGATTTAGCAACCAGCAAAAACTCGATGGTAAAATCCGCATGCTACAAGTGGATATCAACCCTTAATCAAATACAAATAGTATAAGTATAATTGGATGCGAACCCTGAAGAAGCAATTAACAAGAAAAATAAACTAAACAAGAAAAAAGAACTAAACAAGTGCGTGCACTCCACTAATTTATTAGGAAATTAGTGAAAAGTGTTAAGCCTTCTTGAACTAGTTTAATATAAGTCCGAAATGGCGACGTAATATTTTTAATTTCGAAAGAACAGAAACTTGAATGTAGACTATGAATTATAAACAATAATTTTAATTATAAGATATAAAACGTTATATTGTACCTACAGCACTGCCTCTAACACCATCACTTAACCTCTAATTTCGCGTGTCCGAAGCATTCGATCAATTGAATGTTAAGTATAGGAATTAATCTATCAATTTGTCTGGGTATTAGCGATTCGAAAGGCTCTAAATAGCATAAACTGTACGAGTGGATGACTGTTATTTACAACAATATATCATCATATTTAATTATTCGATACATAAATTTATTTTGAAGAGAGGTGTGAATTTACGTATCGATAATAGTAGAGAATGTTTATAATGATAGGAAAGGTTGAGGTTATGTTTTAGTTGAACTTTTAAGTTAACGATCGTAAAGAAAATTCTTAATAAGTCGTGAGATAACGATTTTTATGTTAATATCGCATTAAAAATAGGCAAAAATATGATAATTCTAAAACAATTTTTTTATTTTCATAAAGAACTTACCTTGTAAAAAGACTGGGACCAATAACAGCTGGAGTTTGGCCCACTGGGGGTTTTTTCAATTAGGATGAACTGATTCGCAAATTTTCGTCAGTCGATCGATACTGTTCATATTCTGAGCGTGAGATTTCCGGTTTGGGAAACTTTAATTACAACTTTGCAACATTGCAACTCAGCCAAATCGAGCTATAAGACGAAAATGTCCAAGTTCTGTCCGATAACTTTGGATCCTGGTTGAAATTCTTTATGAAAACATTTCTCGTTTTTTTTCGTAGCTCTTCCGTAACTGTTTTGTCTTGAAAAACTTGAAAATGAGTCATTTTTCGTTATTTGTTTGGAAAATGGACTTAATTGCATTTTGAACACTGTCGCGGGCTGGACTAATCTGACCTGAAGGCCGTATTTGGCCCACGGGTCATATTTTATCCGTTTAGATGCTCTCGTAGTTATGAGGCCGTTTCTTCTTTCCTTGTTCACCACCATTTTTATTCCTATATCCCTGTAGAGGTCGCTATAAGTCAAATTTGGATTTTACAGCGCAAGTTTAGTCATAGTAAATTAAACATAGTTGATTTCGGTTAAGGTATACATTATTATATGAAGATGTACTTTTTTTTTTCAATTTAAAGCTGACAATTGTATTCTAATTTAATCAAAATGTTATTTCCTTCTTTGTAAGACGAAAAATTCGTAAAAACTGCATTAATATTTTTCGTGAGGAATGATTCAACTTATTTTTGCAAAACTTTTCGTTCTATAGATAAAACTTTTAACATTAACGATCAGAAAAAAAAAATAGCTTGTATCTCGTTTTACATATTTCCCTAATAGACTGTCGTTTGTATCTAAATTTCGAAAAACATTAACAGTTTTCAGTCCGCCAGTGTCTTCTTCAATTTTATTAACTATAAAAGAAACAATATGGTCCTAAAATAGCTGCGGCACCATGTTGCAGATTTACTGAGGACAGTTAAAACTTTATTATCTCACTTTTCAAAATAATAGACTTAACTTGTCAACGCGATTATACTTATTTATGACGCGGCTCTTAAATAAATCGCTGGTATTTGTTTCAGCTGCTTTTCATTTTACCTCGTACTGGAATTCTTTTTCCCTTTCCGTTATTTTTTGTTGTTTCTCGTTTACGCGGGTTGCTTACAAAACAATAATCGACAGAAAATGCTCAATTCTCGTTTAAACTATTTATAAAACAAGATAACTTTCGATGAATAAGTTGAAGTAACGTCACTCAATAAGTCGTGTGACTGACACACAGATGGCACTGCCATCGTCAAATCCATATGACGTTTATGAAGCACCAACTATCAAAAGATAATATGTCAAGTTTCATGACATTTCGTTTAGTCAAAAAAAAGTGACAGCCATTTAAGTGTTATTAGTTTGTTGAATATAAACGTCGATCAAAAACAACGTGTTGATGATTCAGAGCGGTGTATACACGTAATAAATCAAATTTTTTGTATCAATATGTGATAACGGATCCATCACTTCACTCCGAAATCAAAACGATCATCATCCGAATGGACTGCAAACGGTGGATCACTTCTAAAGACACAACAGTCAGCTGGGAAAGTTATGGCTTCAATATCTTGGGTTCCGGGTAGAATATTGGAGAAAAAATCAATAGCGAATACTACATAGAGTTGTGGGATTGTTCGAATGCAAAAAACGATCTCATATGTCGAAGAAAAAACCACTTTTACTTCAAGACAATGACAACCGATTCACAAGTCGATGGCGACGATGATTAAATTGAACTAATCGATTCTTCATACACCATATAATCCAGATATGATCCCCAGTGACTACTGGTTATTCGTTGATCTAAAAATGATGAAAAATTCAGCTTAAATGAAGAAGTAATTGCTGAAATTGAAGCCTATTTCGATGAAAAAGATAAATCCTTCTACGAGCACGGTATTGAGAAGTTAGAGAAGCGTTGGAATGATTGTATTGCTATTGAATGATTACATTGAGCAAAAATTAGAACTCGTAATAACAAGAAAATTGTGGTAACAAGCATAAACAAGCTAGAAACGATTTTACGGAAACGGAAACAAATACAAAAGTTCTGATCCGGTTTTGTAAGTTTGGGATCTGACTTAAGTCACTTAATCCAAATCTGGATTTCGAAATAATTTGATTTCGTGAAAAATTATAACAATTTGTCAATTCAATCAAACTTTATGAAAAAAATATGGCGATCAAACCTTTTAGCAACATCTAGTGATCAAAACTATTGAAAAACATGACTGTTCCATATTAATTTTGGTTTTCAGTACTATTTCGAATCCAAAAGCGTGAAATGTATTTAATGAATTTTTCCAATTAGTCCCAATTAACTTTAGAAAGATCCAAGACATTCTACAAGTACGAAAGTCGTTTAAATTATCCAGAAAAAAGACATCCCGTCATTATCCCTAACCATTTTCAGATGTTTTCAATTCTAACACACTCACAAACTCACGCACATATGTACGTTACGTCTCTAGTTATATTGTCACCCCCCTTACCCGTCCAAACATCTTGTGTCACTGTATGTTTTGAATTAAAACGAAAAATGGTCGATGCAATCCAAAGTGGCACCTCCAAAGGAAACGCGCAGTCACGGAGCTTCTTCAATTTATATACTCTGATAGAATTAGTACGAGTAAATAAATATATTACGTAAAAAGAGTTAGTACTTGTGATTCGTGTAATATACTATATTTTATCTACGACCTCCAGTCATTTCTTCTGTTAGTTTTCTATTTCGTTCCGTTAACTATGACTAATTATTATAAACTAACTCACTCTGCTAAACATGCTCGATTTATATAGTAAAATCTACATTTCTAAACATCTAAACAAACCAATAAATAATAAGAAATTCCTATAAATTAGTTCAAAACGAAGAATTTTAACAAATTGTCTGGTATCATTTAAAAAAGTTTTTAATCTTCCAAATATAAATGACATGATGAAATGATTTCATTAAAACACATTTTATATGAAAGTGATTGTTCGTAATTTCTATGACTCTGAAGATCTATTGGGATCCACTGTGAATCCATTTCTACTGGTCTAAGATTCACGACATGTTTTCATTTCTGAAAATTATCTCCTTTCAGGCCAGTCCACTTAAGTTAAGAACACACGTTCACTCCTCCGGTTATTAGAGTCAAAAGCAATTGGAATGGGATGTCGACGCAGAAAATAGATCATTCTAGATATGACCGTGCTTCACCTGTAAAACATTGGCGAGGAATAATTTTTAGTTTCGAAGGGTCGCCGATATAAAATTGTTGTTATACATTTTTTTATTCATTGAATTGAATCACCAAAGAGATTTACTCCAAATCATTCAAAATGTCTTTGTAATTGATCTTGAAGTGGAACTGCAACCTTTGGGGGGCATTCAGGCAATATTTCAAATCTTTATTTTCCGATTCTTGCCCTTTTTACAATAGTTAAATCTTCTCTGGAGAGGCAGTAATGTGGTAACTGTTATTTTTTGGGATTTAACAGATGGTAGCACTGATGTGGATATGTCAAATCTGACATTGACATCTTGAAGTTTGACATTTGTAATACTGTAATCTTTGAGTGTTTTTCGGTACGTTCGATTCTATAATTTCATTAATATTCTCTTTAGTATTATAATGGAATCGTGACATTTTGAAATATCAAATATTTGATTTCTACTTGAGCAAAAAATTTTCATACTAATCATAGTAGCACGTCACTGGATCGGCTTAAAGCGGCCGACATTTTGAGAAAACGAAACAAAAATCTCGTGATTCATGCTTTCCTTAGGAAGTATTAAAACAAAGTATTGCGGTTTTAAATGAATTTGACACGCATGTCTGTTTAACGAAATTATAGGATAATTTTGGATAGTTTGTTAAATTCCTTCAAATGAAAATTAAAACACCACCGACTATCCTATATTTCTTGGAATGAAAAACTGAAAATCGAAACTAAAAATACTGAATTCTGGAGTCTATTCTTCGCTACCTTTCTTACCTGGTCCAATCTCAGGTTCTCGCTTCATATTTTTTCGTTCAAAATCCATCGGAAGTAATTGTTATAATCTTGTCTTTATTCTTCTCATAAACTGTGATCCTTGGTCAGATCAATCACCCATCACTTCATAATTGCATGACCAGATTGCATTCCAATGGATCAATTGCTTGGAATAGCGACCAAAAAGAAAGATGAAATAAATCATCAAATCTGTGATGCTAGGTTAGTTTAGGTTTATAAAATTATCAAAAATGTGAAGCTGTACGAAGAAATTTTGATTGTCAGAGTTACATAGTTGAAGAACCCATCTGCTGAAGGAAATTCTGACTATCGGTAATTACCGTGTTCCTTTGAATTTCATCTCATCGAAAGAGAAGTTCGATCTGTACAATCGAAAGCGTTTTGCTTCGAAATCTAATCAGCTATAAAATAATTCATAATATTTAATTAGTTTGCGACGCTTGTCTGCCGTCATCAATATCGACTTGGCGGATCTAGTGATCCGTGAACAAATTTGCATATGTCAAAACAAGAGACAAATATAACGGTGACATTTTGAATACTTCCGGGAAATGAAACTTTTGTCGTTCCCCGAGAATGTTATCGAAAAGGGGTTTGATAGGTAGTTTATGAAGTAGAAACGTGCGGTTTAAGGGTTGATTATCCATTAATACGAAATGTCAAGACATTAAATTTGATTTAAGAAAGTACGAAAATGTCTTATAATTCATCAATACATTTCTCAAGATTGTATTCAAAAAAAGCGAGTGGGTAAAGAAAAATATATTTCACGATACTAAAATCTAACATTATCAATAATAATTCATTGTACTCTAACCAAATCGATTTGGAAACCTCCAAAGAAGCATTTTAATGTACTTAATCTTCACAGTTGATCTAGTGGTAACCAGCTGATTGATCTGTCATATTATCATCCTACATCTACACGTTGTAGTCAAATCAATTCAAAATCCATTTTATCTCCATAGTTCGAACATGTTCTAAGTTAACTTAGATCATGTACACAATTGTCAAAGTTTCTAGATACGTGATTGTGTATAGATTTAGCAAAACTGGTACATCCTACATCTTCTTCGAGCAGTTTTCCGCGTTAATTTCCAAAATTCGTTTTGTTTCCACCAGGTCTATTTAACTCACAAATCGATAATTTCTATCGTGAAGATTCATTCTCGACCACTAAGTAATCAGAGATCCGCTAGGCTAAAGCAGAGAGTGGATCCAAGTCATCGGAGGGTGAATATACTTCACGCAATGAACCAGAGCTGTTTATCCAAGCAAAATTAAATGATTTTGTTAGATTTAAACCTATTAAATCTGAGGTTCTTCGGCTCAAAACTGAAAATAGAGAACGAGATTTTGTATACTTTTATTGATTCCTCTTGGAGAAGTTTAGAAGGTGTTCTTTTACATAATGGCAATAAATACGTCGATTGTGTTTACTGGAAATAAAAAATGTGGCTTATACAACGAAATTTTGTACCAAATATGGAAAACTTTTTGTATGAACTGTGGATTGACCCTAAGATCTTGCTAGCACTCTTGCACATAAAGCTCGGATTCATGAAGCAATCTCTGATCGCTTAAAGTATCTCCTAATGGGAACCAACGTCATAGTTGAGTGATTCCAAGTGTCCTTTCGACACTTAAAGACAAAATTTTAGTACAAAAGTACAATTCGTCATTATGAAAATTTTGAATGCTGCACGACAGTGTGTTGGGAACCATTAGGATCTGTTAAATAATACAAAATGTCCCTTATGTTACCCTAGATTAACGTATAATCTTCGATTAATTAACTTTTGTCTTATTTTAATGTTATTGTGAAGAATCATAAATTTTTCTATCTAAATTCAATTTATTATTGTATTTATAGCGAACTGACTTCTTCTAATGGGAACCAACGTCATAGTTAAGTGATTCAAAGTGTCCTTTAGACACTTGAAGACAAAATTTTAGTAAAATAGTACAATTCGTCATTATGAAAATTTTTAATGCAGCCCGACAGTGTGTTCGGAACCATTAGGATCTGTTGAATGATACAAAATGTCCCTTTTGTTACTCTACATTAACGTATCGTCTTCGATTACTTAACTTTTGTCTTATTTTAATGTTATTGTGAAGAATCATAAATTTTTCTATCTAAATTCAATTTATTATTGTATTTATAGTGAACTGACCTCTTCTAATGGGAATCAACGTCATAGTTAAGTGATTCAAAGTGTCCTTTAGACACTTGAAGACAAAATTTTAGTAAAATAGTACAATTCGTCATTATGAAAATTTTTAATGCAGCACGACAGTGTGTTCGGAACCATTAGGATCTGTTAAATAATACAAAATGTCCCTTATGTTACCCTACATTAACGTATAATCTTCGATTAATTAATTTTTGTCTTATATTAATGTGATTGTGAAGAATCATAAATTTACTTATCTAAATTCGATTTATTATTGTATTTATAGCGAACTGGCCTCTTCTAATGAGAATCAACGTTATAGTTAAGTGATTCAAAGTGTCCTTTAGACACTTGAAGACAAAATTTTAGTAAAATAGTACAATTCGTCATTATGAAAATTTTTAATGCAGCACGACAGTGTGTTCGGAACCATTAGGATCTGTTGAATGATACGAAATGTCCCTTTTGTTACTCTACATTAACGTATCGTCTTCGATTACTTAACTTTTGTCTTATTTTAATGTTATTGTGAAGAATCATAAATTTTTCTATCTAAATTCAATTTATTATTGTATTTATAGCGAACTGACCTCTTCTAATGGGAATCAACGTGATAGTTAAGTGATTCAAAGTGTCCTTTAGACACTTGAAGACAAAATTTTAGTAAAATAGTACAATTCGTCATTATGAAAATTTTTAATGCAGCACGACAGTGTGTTCGGAACCATTAGGATCTGTTGAATGATACAAAATGTCCCTTTTGTTACTCTACATTAACGTATCGTCTTCGATTACTTAACTTTTGTCTTATATTAATGTGATTGTGAAGAATCATAAATTTACTTATCTAAATTCGATTTATTATTGTATTTATAGCGAACTGGCCTCTTCTAATGAGAATCAACGTTATAGTTAAGTGATTCAAAGTGTCCTTTAGACACTTGAAGACAAAATTTTAGTAAAATAGTACAATTCGTCATTATGAAAATTTTTAATGCAGCACGACAGTGTGTTCGGAACCATTAGGATCTGTTGAATGATACAAAATGTCCCTTATGTTACCCTAGATTAACGTATAATCTTCGATTAATTAATTTTTGTCTTATATTAATGTGATTGTGAAGAATCATAAATTTACTTATCTAAATTCAATTTATTATTGTATTTATAGTGAACTGACCTCTTCTAATGGGAATTAACGTCATAGTTAAGTGATTCAAAGTGTCCTTTAGACACTTGAAGACAAAAATTTAGTAAAATAGTACAATTCGTCATTATGAAAATTTTTAATGCAGCACGACAGTGTGTTCGGAACCATTAGGATCTGTTAAATAATACAAAATGTCCCTTATGTTACCCTACATTAACGTATAATCTTCGATTAATTAATTTTTGTCTTATATTAATGTGATTGTGAAGAATCATAAATTTACTTATCTAAATTCGATTTATTATTGTATTTATAGCGTACTGACCTCTTCTAATGGGAATCAACGTCATAGTTAAGTGATTCAAATTGTCCTTTAGACACTTGAAGACAAAATTTTAGTAAAATAGTACAATTCGTCATTATGAAAATTTTTAATGCAGCACGACAGTGTGTTCGGAACCATTAGGATCTGTTGAATGATACAAAATGTCCCTTTTGTTACTCTACATTAACGTATCGTCTTCGATTACTTAATTTTTGTCTTATATTAATGTGATTGTGAAGAATCATAAATTTACTTATCTAAATTCGATTTATTATTGTATTTATAGCGAACTGGCCTCTTCTAATGAGAATCAACGTTATAGTTAAGTGATTCAAAGTGTCCTTTAGACACTTGAAGACAAAATTTTAGTAAAATAGTACAATTCGTCATTATGAAACTTTTTAATGCAGCACGACAGTGTGTTCGGAACCATTAGGATCTGTTGAATGATACGAAATGTCCCTTTTGTTACTCTACATTAACGTATCGTCTTCGATTACTTAACTTTTGTCTTATTTTAATGTTATTGTGAAGAATCATAAATTTTTCTATCTAAATTCAATTTATTATTGTATTTATAGCGAACTGACCTCTTCTAATGGGAATCAACGTGATAGTTAAGTGATTCAAAGTGTCCTTTAGACACTTGAAGACAAAATTTTAGTAAAATAGTACAATTCGTCATTATGAAAATTTTTAATGCAGCACGACAGTGTGTTCGGAACCATTAGGATCTGTTGAATGATACAAAATGTCCCTTTTGTTACTCTACATTAACGTATCGTCTTCGATTACTTAATTTTTGTCTTATATTAATGTGATTGTGAAGAATCATAAATTTACTTATCTAAATTCGATTTATTATTGTATTTATAGCGAACTGGCCTCTTCTAATGAGAATCAACGTTATAGTTAAGTGATTCAAAGTGTCCTTTAGACACTTGAAGACAAAATTTTAGTAAAATAGTACAATTCGTCATTATGAAACTTTTTAATGCAGCACGACAGTGTGTTCGGAACCATTAGGATCTGTTGAATGATACGAAATGTCCCTTTTGTTACTCTACATTAACGTATCGTCTTCGATTACTTAACTTTTGTCTTATTTTAATGTTATTGTGAAGAATCATAAATTTTTCTATCTAAATTCAATTTATTATTGTATTTATAGCGAACTGACCTCTTCTAATGGGAATCAACGTGATAGTTAAGTGATTCAAAGTGTCCTTTAGACACTTGAAGACAAAATTTTAGTAAAATAGTACAATTCGTCATTATGAAAATTTTTAATGCAGCACGACAGTGTGTTCGGAACCATTAGGATCTGTTGAATGATACAAAATGTCCCTTTTGTTACTCTACATTAACGTATCGTCTTCGATTACTTAACTTTTGTCTTATATTAATGTGATTGTGAAGAATCATAAATTTACTTATCTAAATTCGATTTATTATTGTATTTATAGCGAACTGGCCTCTTCTAATGAGAATCAACGTTATAGTTAAGTGATTCAAAGTGTCCTTTAGACACTTGAAGACAAAATTTTAGTAAAATAGTACAATTCGTCATTATGAAAATTTTTAATGCAGCACGACAGTGTGTTCGGAACCATTAGGATCTGTTGAATGATACAAAATGTCCCTTATGTTACCCTAGATTAACGTATAATCTTCGATTAATTAATTTTTGTCTTATATTAATGTGATTGTGAAGAATCATAAATTTACTTATCTAAATTCAATTTATTATTGTATTTATAGTGAACTGACCTCTTCTAATGGGAATTAACGTCATAGTTAAGTGATTCAAAGTGTCCTTTAGACACTTGAAGACAAAAATTTAGTAAAATAGTACAATTCGTCATTATGAAAATTTTTAATGCAGCACGACAGTGTGTTCGGAACCATTAGGATCTGTTGAATGATACAAAATGTCCCTTTTGTTACTCTACATTAACGTATCGTCTTCGATTACTTAATTTTTGTCTTATTTTAATGTGATTGTGAAGAATCATAAATTTACTTATCTAAATTCGATTTATTATTGTATTTATAGTGAACTGACCTCGTCTAATGGGAATCAACGTCATAGTTAAGTGATTCAAAGTGTCCTTTAGACACTTGAAGACAAAATTTTAGTAAAATAGTACAATTCGTCATTATGAAAATTTTTAATGCAGCACGACAGTGTGTTCGGAACCATTAGGATCTGTTGAATGATACGAAATGTCCCTTATGTTACCCTACATTAACGTATAATCTTCGATTAATTAATTTTTGTCTTATATTAATGTGATTGTGAAGAATCATAAATTTACTTATCTAAATTCGATTTATTATTGTATTTATAGCGTACTGACCTCTTCTAATGGGAATCAACGTCATAGTTAAGTGATTCAAATTGTCCTTTAGACACTTGAAGACAAAATTTTAGTAAAATAGTACAATTCGTCATTATGAAAATTTTTAATGCAGCACGACAGTGTGTTCGGAACCATTAGGATCTGTTGAATGATACGAAATGTCCCTTATGTTACCCTACATTAACGTATAATCTTCGATTAATTAATTTTTGTCTTATATTAATGTGATTGTGAAGAATCATAAATTTACTTATCTAAATTCGATTTATTATTGTATTTATAGCGTACTGACCTCTTCTAATGGGAATCAACGTCATAGTTAAGTGATTCAAATTGTCCTTTAGACACTTGAAGACAAAATTTTAGTAAAATAGTACAATTCGTCATTATGAAAATTTTTAATGCAGCACGACAGTGTGTTCGGAACCATTAGGATCTGTTGAATGATACAAAATGTCCCTTATGTTACCCTAGATTAACGTATAATCTTCGATTAATTAATTTTTGTCTTATATTAATGTGATTGTGAAGAATCATAAATTTACTTATCTAAATTCAATTTATTATTGTATTTATAGTGAACTGACCTCTTCTAATGGGAATTAACGTCATAGTTAAGTGATTCAAAGTGTCCTTTAGACACTTGAAGACAAAAATTTAGTAAAATAGTACAATTCGTCATTATGAAAATTTTTAATGCAGCACGACAGTGTGTTCGGAACCATTAGGATCTGTTGAATGATACAAAATGTCCCTTTTGTTACTCTACATTAACGTATCGTCTTCGATTACTTAATTTTTGTCTTATTTTAATGTGATTGTGAAGAATCATAAATTTACTTATCTAAATTCGATTTATTATTGTATTTATAGTGAACTGACCTCGTCTAATGGGAATCAACGTCATAGTTAAGTGATTCAAAGTGTCCTTTAGACACTTGAAGACAAAATTTTAGTAAAATAGTACAATTCGTCATTATGAAAATTTTTAATGCAGCACGACAGTGTGTTCGGAACCATTAGGATCTGTTGAATGATACGAAATGTCCCTTATGTTACCCTACATTAACGTATAATCTTCGATTAATTAATTTTTGTCTTATATTAATGTGATTGTGAAGAATCATAAATTTACTTATCTAAATTCGATTTATTATTGTATTTATAGCGTACTGACCTCTTCTAATGGGAATCAACGTCATAGTTAAGTGATTCAAATTGTCCTTTAGACACTTGAAGACAAAATTTTAGTAAAATAGTACAATTCGTCATTATGAAAATTTTTAATGCAGCACGACAGTGTGTTCGGAACCATTAGGATCTGTTGAATGATACAAAATGTCCCTTATGTTACCCTAGATTAACGTATAATCTTCGATCAATTAATTTTTGTCTTATATTAATGTGATTGTGAAGAATCATAAATTTACTTATCTAAATTCAATTTATTATTGTATTTATAGTGAACTGACCTCTTCTAATGGGAATTAACGTCATAGTTAAGTGATTCAAAGTGTCCTTTAGACACTTGAAGACAAAAATTTAGTAAAATAGTACAATTCGTCATTATGAAAATTTTTAATGCAGCATGACAGTGTGTTCGGAACCATTAGGATCTGTTGAATGATACAAAATGTCCCTTTTGTTACTCTACATTAACGTATCGTCTTCGATTACTTAACTTTTGTCTTATTTTAATGTTATTGTGAAGAATCATAAATTTTTCTATCTAAATTCAATTTATTATTGTATTTATAGCGAACTGACTTCTTCTAATGGGAACCAACGTCATAGTTAAGTGATTCAAAGTGTCCTTTAGACACTTGAAGCTCCGTTAATTATTTTCTTGCAAGATAAATAGTTTTTTTAAAAGTAGTTTTAATGTTTTGATACAAAGTAAATGGTCAACCATCATTTGTTATAATAATAGCTTATTTTATGTTTTCATTCATTCTTTACATATAATTCTGTTCGTAATGGTAGTCACTACCACAAGAAAACTGCATTGTGGTCCAGTTTTAATGAAAATTTGTCAAAAGTAAGATGATGGTGCGATAAGAACCGATGACAAAGAGATCGAGATAATGCATGTTCCCTCTATTTGTCTGCCGTTCTAGAGAGTTGGATTAACGCCAAATGCGGCCAACACGCCAGCAGTGGAACTGACGGTTTTCGAAAGGCATCACAGTTTATCAACAATAACTTTTCTTTTTAGAAGATATTTACAAAAAATGTTTTAGAGAGCTTGTATAAATTATAACAAAGATATGATATCTATCACCAAATACCTTATATATTATTTTTAAGTTCAACTTTGGATTCTACAGGGTATTTCAAAGATATAGCGAAAAAAAAACACTTTCAAATGAGATTAGTACGGTTTGAAGTATGAAAATGAAAAATCCCGCATAATCTGCTTCAAAAAAGTCTAATGTCCATTAATGAAGTCATAGATTTACACTGAATTTTCTATTTCTATTTAGTCTAACCGATAATTTCTTCGTCAGAAGTTAGTGAGACAAAACATTTAAGAATCTGCTTTCATTAGAACAGCTAAAGCTTTAACCGGAATAGATGTTTCATCCACCGTAATATCCTGATTTACTATCCAATAATATCTTTTTGTATGTCAAAAACACACTGCGTCGTGAACAAATTCAACACCGTAAGAACCCTATCGAGACTACTACCAAAACTACCCCCATGGAAATGTCGACCATGTTTCTCTATTTGGGGTGTACTTACTTAGTTTTTTTAGAATTCTTCAATGGGAAATAATCATCGCTCGAGGCCCCTATCATTTTCTATGTCTCCCTAACTTTTTCATTCAACTATAATTGCAGTACGTCATATATTTCCACTCTTCCAAACGACATGTTTAAATAGAATTGAGCCAATTTATGAAGTGACAATTATTTGTAAGCCTTTTAAGCACCAGCGTCGCGATGCCGAGCGTCCGAAGACCCATATACGCTCGACAGGCGACTAGATTCAAGCCACGTGGCCCTCGTATAGGGATAATCACGAAATCTATTTCTAAATATTTAGTTTGACAAATGATTTTTAAAAATTAGCTTTCACTTTTCACCCTTAATGAACTGACATTGAAAATTACAAGTGAGAATTTTAAAAAGACTAGATGAAAACCAAAAATTCAAATATTCGTACTTGGTTCCATCGAAAACGAAACATTTGAGAAAATATTTCCAAAAAAATCAAACGTTTACTTTCTCTTTCGTTCCAAATCTGAACGATCACCCTGTAGAAATGTTTACATCCGCTGGTCACGTGTCGTATAAGGGATTGACTTTTCTACAACCCACTCGGGCGTTTCGAGTCAACTCATCTAGGAAATTGTGATTAAAACAGAAAGAATAGATTATGCTGAATTCAAAACGGTTGATCTGATGATGTAATTGTGGGAAATTTTAGAACTAACATCCCTTAACTAACATCTCTTAATCCATTGAGATATGGATGCACCAACTCGGTTCGAGTAATCATTCCCGAGCTGCATAATCTTTCATCGCGAGTTGTCTAATCCTCAAGACAACCACGATCACGAGTTTCAAGTTCTACAACCATTAAATGAAGCTTTTTTGAAGCCTTAAACTTTAATAATTACAAACAGTTACGTTAAGAAACGATCCCTCTGATCGCCCTCTATTGTTTAAATAACAGTTGAGTTTTAATAAACAGTACTGCCAACATAATCCCAATTTCCATGTAATGATCCTTAAACACATGTTGCCAACCACGAGACTGGAGTATCCGGTTTAGAGAAAGAGTAAAGAGAGGGGTTTAATAATGACCTTCTAGTATACGAAATCGTTTTCGAGTATGAAAATTCCCCGAAGGCGTGCTTAGTGCTCTTACACGGTGTACTTAAGCCGTTGTTCGATGTTATAATCGTTTAAATCGAGCTGGGATATTAAGGGAGGCTGCAGAATTGAAAATTATACACTCAAAAAAAAATCATTTTTCATAAAATTATCGCTCAATAATGCTGGATCGGTTCCATGATCTTCCACATTTCGTAAGTTCAGTTGATTTCTAGAAATAATCGTAAAATATGGTAATTTTGACATCTGTAGTAGTCATTACTTCGTCAGAAATATTTTCATAAACAACTTGATCATAGAATAGCATCCGACAAACAGAAAAACTGATTTTCGATTATAGTAAACAGTTTTTTAACATAATTTTGTCGAATGCCGTATACAGTCCAAAGGACTTAAGAGTTGAATCCTAATGACCTTATACAGTCCCATTGATACAAAAACTAGAACCTAATGACCTTATACAGTCCAAAGAACTTAAGAGTTGAATCCTAATGTCCTTATAAAGTCCCATTGATACAAAAACTAAAACCTAAAGACCTTATACAGTCCAAAGGACTTAAGAGTTGAATCGTAATGTCCTTATAAAGTCCCATTGATACAAAAACTAAAACCTAATGACCTTATACAGTCCAAAGGACTCAAGAGTTGATTCCTAATGACCTTATAAAGTCCCATTGATACAAAAACTAAATTCTAATCAACCTATACAGTCCAAAGGACTCAAGAGTTGAATCCTAATGACCTTATACAGTCCTATTGACACAAAAACTAAATTCTAATGAACCTATACAGTCCAAAGGACTCAAGAGTTGATTCCTAATGACCTTATACAGTCCTATTGACACAAAAACTAAATTTTAATGACCTTAAACAGTCCAAAGGACCCAAGAGTTGAATCCTAATGACCTTATATAGTCCCATTGACACAAAAACTAAAACCTAATGACCTTATACAGTCCAAAGGACTCAAGAGTTGAATCCTAATGACCTTATACAGTCCCATTGATACAAAAACTAAATTCTAATGAACCTATACAGTCCAAATGACTCAAGAGTTGAATCCTAATGAACCTGTAGAATTCTGTTGGAACAAAAACTAAAACCTAATGACCTTACATAGTCCAAAGGACTTAAGAGTTGAATCCTAATGACCTTATACAGTCCTATTGACACAAAAACTAAAACCTAATGACCTTATACAGTCCAAAGGACTCAAGAGTTGAATCCTAATGACCTTATACAGTCCCATTGATACAAAAACTAAAACCTAATGACCTTATACAGTCCAAAGGACTCAAGAGTTGAATCCTAATGACCTTATACAGTCCCATTGATACAAAAACTAAATTCTAATGAACCTATACAGTCCAAATGACTCAAGAGTTGAATCCTAATGAACCTGTAGAGTTCTGTTGGAACAAAAACTAAAACCTAATGACCTTACATAGTCCAAAGGACTCAAGAGTTGAATCCTAATGACCTTATATAGTCCCATAGACACAAAAACTAAAACCTAATGACCTTATACAGTCCAAAGGACTCAAGAGTTGAATCCTAATGACCTTATATAGTCCCATTGACACAAAAACTAAAACCTAATGACCTTATACAGTCCAAAGGACTCAAGAGTTGAATCCTAATGACGTTATACAGTCCCATTGATACAAAAACTAAATTCTAATGAACCTATACAGTCCAAATGACTCAAGAGTTGAATCCTAATGAACCTGTAGAATTCTGTTGGAACAAAAACTAAAACCTAATGACCTTACATAGTCCAAAGGACTCAAGAGTTGAATCCTAATGACCTTATATAGTCCCATAGACACAAAAACTAAAACCTAATGACCTTATACAGTCCAAAGGACTTAAGAGTTGAATCCTAATGACCTTATACAGTCCTATTGACACAAAAACTAAATTTTAATAACCTTAAACAGTCCAAAGGACTCAAGAGTTGAATCCTAATGACCTTATACAGTCCCATTGATACAAAAACTAAATTCTAATGGACCTATACAGTCCAAAGGACTTAAGAGTTGAATCCTAATGACCTTATACAGTCCTATTGACGCAAAAACTAAATTTTAATGACCTTAAACAGTCCAAAGGACTCAAGAGTTGAATCCTAATGACCTTATATAGTCCCATTGACACAAAAACTAAAACCTAATGACCTTATACAATCCAAAGGACTCAGAGTTGAATCCTAATAACCTTCTACAGTCCCATTGATACAAAAACTAAATTCTAATGACCCTATACAGTCCAAATGACTCAAGAGTTGAATCCTAATGAACCTGTAGAATTCTGTTGGAACAAAAACTAAAACCTAATGACCTTACATAGTCCAAAGGACTTAAGAGTTGAATCCTAATGACCTTATACAGTCCTATTGACACAAAAACTAAAACCTAATGACCTTATACAGTCCAAAGGACTCAAGAGTTGAATCCTAATGACCTTATACAGTCCCATTGATACAAAAACTAAAACCTAATGACCTTATACAGTCCAAAGGACTCAAGAGTTGAATCCTAATGACCTTATATAGTCCCATAGACACAAAAACTAAAACCTAATGACCTTATACAGTCCAAAGGACTCAAGAGTTGAATCCTAATGACCTTATATAGTCCCATTGACACAAAAACTAAAACCTAATGACCTTATACAGTCCAAAGGACTCAAGAGTTGAATCCTAATGACCTTATACAGTCCCATTGATACAAAAACTAAATTCTAATGAACCTATACAGTCCAAATGACTCAAGAGTTGAATCCTAATGAACCTGTAGAGTTCTGTTGGAACAAAAACTAAAACCTAATGACCTTACATAGTCCAAAGGACTCAAGAGTTGAATCCTAATGACCTTATATAGTCCCATAGACACAAAAACTAAAACCTAATGACCTTATACAGTCCAAAGGACTTAAGAGTTGAATCCTAATGACCTTATACAGTCCTATTGACACAAAAACTAAATTTTAATGACCTTAAACAGTCCAAAGGACTCAAGAGTTGAATCCTAATGACCTTATACAGTCCCATTGATACAAAAACTAAATTCTAATGGACCTATACAGTCCAAAGGACTTAAGAGTTGAATCCTAATGACCTTATACAGTCCTATTGACACAAAAACTAAATTTTAATGACCTTAAACAGTCCAAAGGACTCAAGAGTTGAATCCTAATGACCTTATATAGTCCCATTGACACAAAAACTAAAACCTAATGACCTTATACAATCCAAAGGACTCAGAGTTGAATCCTAATAACCTTCTACAGTCCCATTGATACAAAAACTAAATTCTAATGACCCTATACAGTCCAAATGACTCAAGAGTTGAATCCTAATGAACCTGTAGAATTCTGTTGGAACAAAAACTAAAACCTAATGACCTTATATAGTCCAAAGGACTCAAGAGTTGAATCCTAATGACCTTATATAGTCCTATAGACACAAAAACTAAAACCTAATGACCTTATACAGTCCAAAGGACTCAAGAGTTGAATCCTAATGACCTTATACAGTCCCATTGATACAAAAACTAAATTCTAATGGACCTATACAGTCCAAAGGACTTAAGAGTTGAATCCTAATGACCTTATACAGTCCTATTGACACAAAAACTAAATTCTAATGACCTTAAACAGTCCAAAGGACTCAATAGTTGAATCCTAATGACCTTATATAGTCCCATTGACACAAAAACTAAAACCTAATGACCTTATACAATCCAAAGGACTCAGAGTTGAATCCTAATGAACCTGTAGAATTCTGTTGGAACAAAAACTAAAACCTAATGACCTTATACAGTCCAAAGGACTCAGAGTTGAATCCTAATGAACCTGTAGAATTCTGTTGGAACAAAAACTAAAACCTAATGACCTTATACAGTCCAAAGGACTCAAGAGTTGAATCCTAATGACCCTGTACAGTCCTGTTGGAACAAAAACTGTTGTCTAATGATCCAGAATATTCTTATTAACCACAACAACCGTATGCAGTCTAAATTAGTTAAAATTTGGCTCTCAGTACATTTGAATGTGCTGTTAGATTTTGCTCTGGTAAATTGATAAGTCTAAAGGAACGTCAGTGAAACTGAGGCAATATTATTTGAAAAGTGAGTTACCAAAAAAATGTTAAATGGTCAATGATCTATACAGATTTGTTCAGAAGGTAGTTTTGGTTTGCCAAGTCTCATATTGGTAATCAGCGTATATTGTAATGTAGTTTCCGTTTCTGCTAATAAGTAAACCTCAGTGCCTCATCATGGAGGTTTACTTGGTATTGCAACTACTCACCTTTTGTATGGCAACTGTTTGTTCTTGTCATTAAACTGTGATCCTCAAAAATATCAGATTAACGACGTTTCTGATTACTATTATACGTTTCAAATTATTATTGCTTCACGCAGTATACTTATTTCGATACACTAACTCATATCACCAATTTTCCAGAGATCTTTCGTCTATACAGTTTCATGTTTCACTCCTCATAACATGTCAAGCATACATTCAAATTTGTACTGCATCAAAATCATCATCTTCAAGTTGAGTGTCTATATTTTCAACAACTTTATCCCCTGGATCACTCTAGCTTTGTCTTCTGAATCATATATGTTAATTTTCTTAGTTCTAAGTAACCCCATGAATATTTATACAACAATTTGAACAAAAATATTGTATCTGTCTCAGAAATCGTGTTGAACATTATAAATTGTTGGTAAATCTGTCGATCTGAGTGAAATTCCATAATCAAAATACAAATTCTTGACCTCTCCTACTTTGTGTGTCGTATTTTTTCAACGGTCATCGTTGTAGTGATTCAGTACCGCAATGATTAATCTGACCAAAAGAAAACAAACAGAATTCTCATCCTATTTATCCTATCTGAATCTGTGGTTTTATCAGATCGAAATAAATGAACGCTGGAAAGAGATTGAACCGTTATTTTAACAACAGTATATTTTAATTCACAACGAAATTCGATGAATAATTTTAATGCTCAGTTTTGTGATTAAGTATTGACATTATGTATAGTAAAAATATTAGGTTAGAATGCCTTATTTCTTAATAATTTTGGAGATAATATGATTTATGACGTTAATTGTTTTAGTTTCTTTTTTCATCTCTAGTTAGTGTAGCGATTCAACGGTAGATTTCATTTTTGAAAAAAAAAATTCATTGCAATCTGACAATTCGATCTAGACAGCTGTGAATTGTCATTTGTCCGCGTGATGTCACTGGGAATACTTTGAATTATACCAGTCACCATCCAAATGAAGTTATTCTGGTAGGGGTAAAATGGTAGTGACTATACAAACATACCCAATGGTATAAAAATGTTAAAGTAATTTAGTCATAATTTTTTTTGGCAGCTTACTTAACCAGCACGCATTCTACAAGGTTTGCTACTCAAGTATTAAGATATACAAATAAAAACGACGAATATTTATAATAGTAGTACTCGGTACATCAGATATTGAAGATTGATAATTGGTAATTGTATAATGTGCTGCCTACATTTAGGGGCATCACTCTTTCAATCCTTAATATATCTCGATAATGCTAAAAGTTTTTATGTTTTTTAATTGACTAAATTTGTGTAAACAGCCCAAATAAAGTCTTAAGTAAATAAAAAATTGATTGTAATTTAATTAAACAAAGAAGTTTAAGTTTTCTTTTCAGAACGCACGTTATTGTTAAATGTCATTTACAAGGAAAGTTGACAGTACGATTTTTGACGTTTACCGACATTGGCGTAGAAAAAAGTTTTCATGTTTTTTAATTGACTAAATTTGTGTAAACAGCCCAAATAAAGTCTTAAGTAAATAAAAAATTGATTGTAATTTAATTAAACGAAGAAGTTTAAGTTTTCTTTTCAGAACGCACGTTATTGTTAAATGTCATTTACAAGGAATGTTGACAGTACGATTTTTGACGTTTACATACATGGGCGTAGAAAAAAGTTTTCATGTTTTTTAATTGACTAAATTTGTGTAAACAGCCCAAATAAAGTCTTAAGTAAATAAAAAATTGATTGTAATTTAATTAAACGAAGAAGTTTAAGTTTTCTTTTCAGAACGCACGTTATTGTTAAATGTCATTTACAAGGAAAGTTGACAGTACGATTTTTGACGTTTACCGACATTGGCGTAGAAAAAAGTTTTCATGTTTTTTAATTGACTAAATTTGTGTAAACAGCCCAAATAAAGTCTTAAGTAAATAAAAAATTGATTGTAATTTAATTAAACGAAGAAGTTTAAGTTTTCTTTTCAGAACGCACGTTATTGTTAAATGTCATTTACAAGGAATGTTGACAGTACGATTTTTGACGTTTACATACATGGGCGTAGAAAAAAGTTTTCATGTTTTTTAATTGACTAAATTTGTGTAAACAGCCCAAATAAAGTCTTAAGTAAATAAAAAATTGATTGTAATTTAATTAAACAAAGAAGTTTAAGTTTTCTTTTCAGAACGCACGTTATTGTTAAATGTCATTTACAAGGAATGTTGACAGTACGATTTTTGACGTTTACATACATGGGCGTAGAAAAAAGTTTTCATGTTTTTTAATTGACTAAATTTGTGTAAACAGCCCAAATAAAGTCTTAAGTAAATAAAAAATTGATTGTAATTTAATTAAACGAAGAAGTTTAAGTTTTCTTTTCAGAACGCACGTTATTGTTAAATGTCATTTACAAGGAATGTTGACAGTACGATTTTTGACGTTTACCGACATTGGCGTAGAAAAAAGTTTTCATGTTTTTTAATTGACTAAATTTGTGTAAACAGCCCAAATAAAGTCTTAAGTAAATAAAAAATTGATTGTAATTTAATTAAACGAAGAAGTTTAAGTTTTCTTTTCAGAACGCACGTTATTGTTAAATGTCATTTACAAGGAATGTTGACAGTACGATTTTTGACGTTTACATACATTGGCGTAGAAAAAAGTTTTCATGTTTTTTAATTGACTAAATTTGTGTAAACAGCCCAAATAAAGTCTTAAGTAAATAAAAAATTGATTTTAATTTAATTAAATCAAGAAGTTTAAGTTTTCTTTTCAGAACGCACGTTATTGTTAAATGTCATTTACAAGGAATGTTGACAGTACGATTTTTGACGTTTCCAAACATTGGCGTAGATAAAAAATATTAATAGCGGTTATAACAATATTAGAAACGAACTTTGGACTATTTGTCTTTCGAGATTAATTTAAAACTGTTTTCAAAAATTAATTCATATTTATACGAAAGTGGTCACGTTCTATAATTGCCTTCATTGATTCGAAATGAATGGATGAGATTAAATACTGGACGCCGTTTTTCATTTTCTCCAAATTTTCGTATAATTTCAAATCTGCTATATTACGATTTGTTCACGTTTTTCAAACAAAAAAAATCTGTCGGAGAGGATCCGATTCAACGATGAGTATTAATACTAAACCAAGCTTTAGTGTCATAATGGAAATTTGGTTTGCGTAGTCGCTAAATACAAATAAGCGATAATTTATTTTTTCATTCTTCAAGTAAAGTCCAAATAATTTTTTCAAGTGAAGCATAGTCTTTAATAGTGTTTTTTGCCAAACTAAATGCTTCATATTAACCCAAAAGTTGCTCCAATCAAAACAACTATCAAACTAATAGGATGACAGCTGTCAAATTAGCACATTTGCATTTTGAAGGTTATGGCTAACCGATGATTATATAGATTTAATACTGGTAGCGTCATCTATGGGTCAGTTCGTCTAATAAATGTCTGAGCTTTCTTAAAATTGATAAGAGTTTTGAAAAAGTATTTTGTGGACTTCTTGGATGTTTTCGTTGGCGATTGCCTCCTTGGGACGTCCCCTACATGCACTTTCCTCGTGTTTCATTTCGCCTCAACGCTTAATTTCTTTTTTAATTCCTCATCCAGTCCAAATCATGTTTTTTGCCAAACGAAATGCTTTATATTGACCCAATAAATTTCTTTTTGAACGTTTTTTCCAAGTATCAAAAGCTCCAATTAAAACGCTATAACTAACAAACTAATAGTATGACAGCTGTCAAAGTAGCACATTTGCATTATGAAGGTTATGGCTAACCGATTATTATATAGATTTAATACTGGTAGCGTCATCTATGGGTCAGTTCGTCTAATAAAAATTATGTTACATGAAAATACAAAATGGCTGACTTTTTATTTTAAGAATACGAATTGTAGTTTAATAAAAAATATCAACAAGTAACTTATAGTTATGAAGTTTATGACAAATTTGCGCAATTTGATGGAAATCTGAAAAAATATATTTGAATTGTGATATTAAGTGTAAGTGTTTTCACGTCAATCAGTTCTCCAGACATACCTTTAGCTATTTTGAAAAAAGTTAAACTCAAGGTGGATTATGAGGTACAACTATGATAAAATATGAAAAAATTAGTAGATTATAATCAATCAGTCCACATTTATTTGAAAATAAAGTGCATATCCTCCTTAAAAATCATTTATCGACGTTTATATCACAATTCAATATATAAAATAGTGAAATATCTGAAATTTTCACTCAATTTGACGTCTGGTAAGTATTTGACAAGTGATGGCTGTAGGTTAGTTCCACTTGGAAAATGTGAGGTTATGTCGCTTATTATTAATCAAATTCTATTCTTGTGCGGCTTATTATCTTTCGGTCGTTATTATTCCGTTGATGGGGATTTGAAATTGATTTATAATTAGTTGGCGACATGAGAGAATTGTTTTTCAAAATCAATATATAATCACTTAATTAAAATTATTTGTTTTCAAAAGTACTTATGGGGGTTTTCGATATACTATACTCGGATATATACGTTTTTTTTTTCATTAAATTCCATTCTTCGTGCTACCCCGTACACAACTGTAAATTGCGTCTTAATAAAATTTAATTTCGTTCAGTGTCGGACTTATAGATGACAATTTAGTCATCATTTTTCCGAAATGCCAATAAAATTTTACAAAAATCGTAAATTTGTTTTGTAGTATCGAATTCTATCGACTTTTATTGCGATCGAAAATCGAAAACATTCCCATAAAGGACGATAAATAGCGAAATTACATGCGATGTACATTTATACAGGGCTGGCTCTAACTAATTTTATATTCATTACCAGGTGAAAAGATACAGAGTGAGTTTTATGGTGATAGCCGCAGAAATCAACAAGAAAAGTGTAATATCTTTAATAATTCATATCCTAACCGAAATCCCTAACATCTACTGTCAGTATATTAATAAAAAAGTTTAACGAAACTGGTTTGTGTCCTGTTAGAAGGATATATATCCAGGGATCTTGAGAAAGAGAGTTGTCAGATGACGAGAAAAGTTTGCAGAACTAATGATGGAAAAAATTACGATCCAAATTTCGTTATCAATGTTACGGTTTGCCACTTTTTGTATTAATGGAAACTTAAATCGGCATTTTAGATACTTGTCACGTACCAATCCTCGTTGAATGCGTAAATCCCATACCCAATATCCCGAAAAACTAAATGTATTCGCTGGAATAATAGGCTACAAAATAATCGGTCCTTTTTTCATTGAGGTTAGCTAAAATAAACAAACTTCATTATTTTTCCGAAACAAATAGAAATCTGACAACAATGTAGTATCACAAAAAACCGATTTCACACATAAAACTTGCTCTATCGAGTCGAGTCGAGTTTATTGAAAGAAAAATTGTCAAATTATCTGTAGCACTGATTTCTACTGGTCCTCAAGATATAGTTCATCATCGATTCATGAGATATGGCAACACTAACGTGGATTAACATCTCCAAAGTTTGAAATTTTTAATAGTGAACGTACTTAGAACTTGCCATACGAATGTTATTTAAGTTGTGGATTGAACCAACGGCAGTGGACTTTTGGTGATGAAACACCATCTCGAACCACCGCGTTGCGCTGGTTTTCAGAATTCAATTGCGGTCGCACCAGCAATAATCGAAAAAATCGGGGAATTACGAAGCAGAAGATGAATCATTCTGATTAGCTCAAACAAAAACATTTTCGAACAGTCAAAACTCTTGCTTCGAATCTTTTAATTAACGTATTTATTTGAATTCGTTTATTTATTGTTAAAGCCGGTACTGTATCCATCGAAATAGCATACGATATCCAACAGTTAACCTGAAACGTAAATGTTATGATTCTAAAGTAGCTTTTAAACCATATTTCAATTTCAAAACGGCTTGTAACCTCCTCTGAAGATGGTGATGTTTCTTGTTTCTGCTCGGGTTTAATTGTATTCTCGTAAGTTCGCAACACCCACTGCTGCGGGTGGTAACTTCGTGGTTAATATATTTATAACGCGGATACAGGGTGTCGGTTTACTTCTAGAATAATTTTCAAACCGAAAAACTAAAAATACACAGCAAAATTTCATCGTAAAGCTTAAGCTACAAAAGCAAGCAGTAGTTTATTAAAAATTATTTCTTATTGAAGTTCCAATTTGGAAATTTATATTCCTAATTACGAGAATGGTCCCAGAAGTACACGGTCTGACCTGGAGATGGCGGTAGTTGCTTGCTACGTATTTATTTGGCAGCCATCATTATTATACTTTTATTTGAAAGGCTTAAGCTCAATCGACATGAAATCTGAACTAAAATCTACTCTGGGAGACTTTTTTCTTTCGCTATCAATAATAAAATATTGTGCAGCATAGTTTAGACGAGACCGTACGACCAACATCGTGGTGGTCGATGTAATAACTCTACAAATGATCGTCGACTGAAAGTGCGTGAGCTAGTAGACATTGTAGGCATTCCAAAAAGTGCAGTACATCTCAATTAACTTAAATTTAAGACACGAGAAAGATGGGCGCCGCGTTTGTACACAACGAAACAAAAACAGCGACGTGAAGATGTTTCCATCGAGTGCTTGCCGAATTTCATCCTAACCGTAGATGAAACGTGTCCTTTATTCGCCAGATTTGTCCCTTTCGGATTATTTTCCCAGACTTGAAGAAATGACTCGTTGGTCAAAGTTTTCCCAACAATGAGTTGATGTAGGCAGTTAATTGACGATTTATAATATTAAAAAGAAACTAAAAGGAAATTACATTGAAAAATAAATATATTTTCATCCAAAAAACTATGCGCTACACTTTAGTCATGCGTGACGTGCATCGTTTTGTAATTTCAATCAATACACACCGATTTTCATTCGAGTTTCTCGAACATAATTTCAATTTTCCGCATAAAATCTCCACGGGAAAAAAAGAAGACGACTGGAAAGTGACACCCACATGTATGTACTAAGATTTTTTACGTCAACCGTTCAATATGTGTGTTCGTGTCAATTTCAAGACATTCCACATAATATAAAAAGGGAGAGCTATAGAAAACGTCTATAGAATAAAACGGGACGGATAGAAGATTTCGGTCATATTAGCGAGAACTGTATTTGACAGCTTGGAGTGGTGAATCACTGAGTACGTTCTTAATCTGTATAGGATTTAAGTTGCGTTTTTTTTGAGGTTATTAAATACAAATTGCATCAGTTATAAGGAAGATTTTGTTCAAGGGGATACAAGGAACTAAACTTCAAGTTATCTTTGAGCATTAAGTAAAAATAATCAATGTATGCTTGAAAGATATTAAGGAAACTGTGCATCAGCAATTCCAATGCTTCTAGGACTAACTTGGAAGTCCTAGTAAGGCCTAGCGATTTAATAAAATTTACTAGTTTTTTAAATAAGCACTTTAACATGAGGTGGCTTTCCACTAGCTTTCCTCGAGTTCAAACACAAAAAATGACAAAATTTTCGACGTTGCTGGATCTTTATATGGACGAATTTACACCAGAATACACCAGAGGCTAAACAACTGGGTGAATCAAAGCTAAAGAAGACGAAGATTGTTTGAAACGCGTGCGGTATAATCTTCAGGCAAAATATTGAACGTCTACACCTGCTTATGCCTTTATACATAACAGGAAAAAAATCAGTTTCATAAAAAGTGACATTTTGTTACCTGTCAACAGAAATAAAACGTCAATCTTGCTTCCGTCACGATTAGGACGGTTTTACCAGTTCGTACGAGTGAAAAAATAGTTATTTTACCCACTAGATTCATACAAAATTCTTTCTACGTCCGTAGATTTGGCGCTTGGTGCTTGGTACTTGAATTGGCAACATTTAACGAGTTCAATACTTATTGGATTGTTGCTAGGAATCGTTAAAATTTTCATTGCCGAATCCATTTTGTTTTTACTTCGTCTACGAAACCCTCCGCAATTGTGTTGGATTTCCTCCCACCGGAATCCACAAATAGACACGCCGAAGAGCCTCGATATGTATCCCCAGTGTAGTTATTTGGGTTCAAATATGGGATTTTTGGGACGTATTATTAGATATTTCACCAATAACGATGAATCGACGTGGAACATGAGTTTTTGTATTAAGTAATGTGATAATTCCTTCACTTTTTAATCCCACCTCGTATTTCGCAGCTGTGGAATAAAACGCCTACAAAGTACAACGAAAAATCGGCGGATTAACAGAAAAATATTGACGATTCAAATTTACATCATTAAAATGATGCTGATATTTGCAATAATACTTTTGGTAACTTTCTGCGGACGAAACGGTCGCGTTGAGTTTCGACAAAAATTTGCGGCGTTGCCACATTTTCCAATAATTACGCTAACAAGCCGAAAGGTTCGAGCGATCCATCTTTAAAATCATAAAATGATAAAAATCGCTTCAAATACAACAATAAAACCCCCGTTTGAAAATTTTATTGATATTTTTTAATTTAATTTTCGAAAACTGGAAAATCACTAGAATACTTTTCAATTAAGTAACGACGTTCATTGACCGAACTGATTTACTAATATAGGAAAACGGACTTTTGTACAAATTCAAACAAACTCTCTCGACTGTGAATTCAGAGAAATTTCCTTGGGATATATCCTGAATGGTCGTTCAGGAAACTCAATAATTGACGTTCATCAAGCAAATGGTCGAAGTTCTGAAGGAAAACTCAAGTGGAAATTTGTGGTGATTCAAATATAATAAAAACAATTTCAAGTATCAAACTTGAAGTAAAGTCTTCGGCCATCCAAAATCCAACAGAGGATAATATAGCACCAAAGAACTTGAAGATATCATAATGAATATTCCATTTTTTTAATATTAAAATCGAATAAATCGATAGATTAGAAGACTGCAGGTTTGTAAACAAATTTTTATTCAACTACATACAGTTTTCTGATGTGCAATTGTTATAGGATCGATATTTTTCCACCAAACTCTCAATTTAGTACAAAATTTTGGACTTATTATAAATATTAGTGCCATATCAGTGCCACAATAGATAATCATCTTTATATCAATCGAAATACAAAATTATTAAGAACAAATCATAAGCTGTTGAAGATATTTTGATGGAAATACTAATACACTTTGGTAAATTGATACCTCGGTGGTACAAATTGCGTCACATTTAACAAATCTACATCTACATCTTCTCCAATTAATTCTACATTGTTGTTTGGCCCGTCTCCAGTTCCGTCCTCTTTTTCCAGTTCTTTTGCTAGTTCTTCATTCCTTTTTCGTCTAGGTCTGCATCTTTTCTTCTTTTGTTCGTTTTGGTTTTCTATATGACCTCAACTGTTCTGTCCTTCATTTTCAATAAGTGTCCAAACCATCTCAGCTTTTGTTTTTTTTACTGCACTCACTATGTATAGTTGGTACCTTGGTTAGCACCCAGATCAGCTTTGGTAATAGTAAATTTTCGTTTTCGCAAGTTTTGTTATCTTTTGTATGGATATTGTCTTATTAAACCTACCTGCTACCTCTTCGTCAATTCTTCCATCTGGTCTGAAGATTATCCCTAGTTATTTCTTTTGGTTTGTTTGATGTTTGTAAGTCTTCGGCATACATTAGTTAATTTACGGTGATTGGTCTCAATCTGTTGTATGTTTTTTCCCTTCTTTGTTCATTTCTTTAGCTATTTCGTTAATAACTAAGAAAAGCCTTCTTGTCTCAACTTCTTGACGTCTTCCGTCTTCCGGCTTTATTCCCCATCATTTCCTATATATTTTTTCTGTTCTTACTCCCTAAATCAACTGCTGTAACATAAATTCCATCCCCTGGTTCTAAATAATGTAAATATATGGTTTTAGTTAGTTTTTTTTTAATAGTTTCTTCAAGATTTTCATTTTCATATTCAGTGAGTTGTATTCGATGGATTGTACGTAAATTAAACAGCGCTGACTTTTATTTTTTGTACATGTCGATTCCAGCAATTAAATTTCGTGTTTGTCTTCAATTCAATTGATGTCTGTACCTGTACAACAGTTTGTTTAGTTAGACTTTTAACCACATCACCCCATCCAAGTGTTCCATATGTCAGGATTCAATGAAAAAAGTGTTTTTAGACTTTTTATATTTAGAATTTTGCCAAAGAACTTGATTTTACATACCATTCGAAGCGGTATTTGAGGTATCTAAATTTTCCACGTGCTTAAACAGGTATCTTCATAAAAAACCACAGTATCCAGGGTGAATAAGCTAGGCCAGTATAATCTAAATAATATCGGTGCTAAAACTGTGTCCTGTGGAACGCCACAAATTATTTTTTATTGCTGACAGCGTTCTCTAATGTATCCAGTAGTTTACGGTATCAAATGCTTTCGACAGATCTATAAATATGCACAGGGAGGTATTTTCTTGTTTTATCGCACGATGGATTTTTGATGTTGGGTTAGCAATCGCATCCTGTTGGTATTGTTTATCAAAAACCGTTTTAAATATTTGTAAAAAACAGTTGTTTATTCGATTCATTAGATTTTTATAAACAAAACCGGTATTGAAATGAGATTATAACTTGTTTTATTTTTGAAATAACCCTTTAAAATGTTACAATCGTGTGAAAAGTAACAGCTGTCGGAAAACAACAAGTCTACTTAAAACCTTGCAATTTGTGCTTTTCAAATTACAAGTTCCGTTTGAATTTTCCCGTTTTGTTTGCTTTGGAAACGACTTTCATTTGAATCATTCAAAACTTCCGTGTAAGGAAGGGAAGAATGGATTTCCTTTGAGGTCATTCAGAGCGATCATAAAACAATTTTCGATATTTTTATGCATTTTCCTAGTAAATTTGTTTTACAAAAGACATCACTTATTGTAACCCATGAACTTTTATATAATTTCAAATTTATTGAGGCGATTTAATGATCAAATCGTGAAATACAAAGCGTATTCCCAAATTCTGATAGAAACAAAATGTTTTGACATAATTCTCGCTATTTTTCAAGCATTTTTGATAGAGTTTCACAAGTTGAAGTTTGTCGATGAATTTCACTTCGATTAAAAACTGTTACTGTTAATTAGAAGCTTTTTATTTTCGTTAAAACTCGTTTTTAAAAAATCTTGTATACTTTTTAGTATAAAAACAAGTTAATAATCGATAATGGCAACACCCTTGTATCGGGAAGACCACAAAAATGTACTTGTATCAAAGAACTCCACTTCAAAATAATCCTCTTTCAATGTACCCAGATGTATTGTCGAAAAGCACCCTGGGCATTTTCATATTCAAATTAAAATACCAGCACGAGACCCTAGGGTGATTCAAAACCACGTTGCCAAACTTTGTATAACGACGACAATATCAAGAATAATATTTTCATCTAGAAGAACCATAATAAAAGCATTAGAATAAGATTCTGTTATTTAGAAACGACTTGACAACATTGTTGAAGGGATATTTACGTCATGAGTGGTATAACATAATAGTTAAAGGGCGAGAACAGCTTTCTGGTTCTTAATCATTCAATGGGTTGTGTTAATACCGGATTTACACATCTGGAGGCTCACATACGATTTTTTTTTCGTCGAACTTATTTGAATATGAACGTTTTCGAAAATATACACTAATAAAACTTATTAGTTCAGTGTGAAATTTATGGTGACAGTTTTTGCTGTAGGAGGATCGTCCGTTAAAATTTTATATCTTCGTTATAATAAATAGCGAGTTTCCTGGAACGTTCTTCAGTTTATAGACACACAAAAACGCTACAAAAACATTGTCTTGAAGATGTTTCCATCGAGTATTTGGAGATGTTTCACGAAACAATGGAATGGAAAGGGAAAACCAGCTCCAAAGAAGCCACAAACCATTCCATCTGTAGGCAAGGTCTAACGGTCGGTTTTTGAAATTATGCGTGGATTAATTTTCTTCGAATACTCAAATCTATCAATTATATATATTAATCCAACGTATTGCGACGTTTGAACGACGAAATCCAGCAAAAACCGACCATCTCAAACATCCTTTATTGCAATGACAAAAATGATTGATTTAAAGATTGAATTGTTACAATATTTGCCATATTTAGCTCCCTAGGATTATTTTCTGATCCCAGATTTGAAAAAATTGCTCGATGGTAAAAGATTTTGCAGCAGAAATTGATGATTATTTTGATAAGCACGTTTCCATCGAGTAATTGGAGATGAAATAAAGGCAAAAACCCATCGAAACAATGAAATGGAAAGGGAAAACCAGCTCCAAAGAAGTCACAAACCATTCCATCTGTAGGCAAGGTCTAATGGTCGGTTTTTTAATTTAAATTGAAATTTAAATATTGAATTGTTACAATATTTGCCATATTTAGCTCCCTAGGATTATTTTCTGATCTCTTATTTTGAGAAACATGACGAATCATGTTTAATGGGTTTACGCTAAAAATTTTCGAACTTTTGGGATCATCCTTGTATGTATGTACAATCAAACAATTGTAGAATTCGAAAGTAGCGTATTTTTCGCTTCGTATGGAATTTATAATTGAAATATCCGCTACGACCGCGCCATGTAACATATTTGACCTTTTCCCTCTAGACATGTTTCCACTTTCAGCCTCTTTGAGTCTTAGCGTGATTTTGTTTGAGCTGTCAACCACCGGCTACACATCTATTCTCCGAATGACACTTTAATTTAACACTATGTCACTTATATTGCTGCAAATAGAAAGAAAACTTACAGCAAGCCCGTATTATCCGGCTTCGTAACAAGACTAAGAAAAAAACGTCTCGTACAACTCGTCGGCGTTTTTGCTCCAATAAAATGGTTTATTGGAATCAGAGGCGGTCTTCGAATGTATAGTTTACCAAAAAAAATTTCATGTCTATTGCATTTTTTCGTACAAACTCCTGTTTCGCTGGTTTTCCGAATTCAATCATGGTCGCTGTTGTACCAGAAAACATCGATCAGTTCGACTCGGAAAAATCGGCGAAATCAATCGCAGAAGACGAAACCTCGAGTCCAAACATCGAATCGATGGATCGTCCTCTTTACAGTCCTTATTTGGCACCGAATGATTTGTTATTAATAAATTGCGAGTTTTTCCACTCCTAAAGAATCTGTTGGTGTGTTTTTTGGACAATTTTGTCCGGTAAATAACCTAGTTGATATTAAATCAATTAATCGGTGCTTATTTAATTGAAATTTTATCAAAAACGAGTGAATTGAAATCAAACCTAGTATTGATTTACTAATTTTTAAATCAGATCCGAAGTTTTGTCGCGTCTGGAATATTCTTAGTTGAATTCGTTCTCATGGTATGTTTTACGATATCGGTTATAAATTACTAATGGTGTGTAAACGCCTTGACGGATTTCACAAAAGCAAACAGTGGATCTATATCGCGAGGCAATACAAATTATTACTTTCGAATCTGAATAATTCATCCGATGTCTGATGTTTTTTATTGTTTTTTATATGTCACTTTTCAATTTCACGACACGAACGACGACGATCGATTGATTATTATTACGATAAGACAGTAAAATCGAATGAATTTTCCATCTCTTTTTAACTTAAACTTTAGAAAAGAAAGTTGGACTAAAAAGTCGACAATCCGCAACTACAACGAAACACGAAACACGAAAATTTTTAAAAAAATCGATGCTGGGACAGCCGAAATATAAAACAAAGTACGATACATATTCGCAGGTATGCCTATGCGCAAGCGCGTGCTATCTTTCTCGCACAATGTGACGTCACGTTGGAATCAAAATGTGGAGTATGCTGCATACCAGTTAAAATGTTTTTTTTTATTCCAAAAGTAATATTTAATGGAAGACAAGGAGACGATTGCGAGGAGAGGTTATAACTAGCGAATAGTTTCGACGTTATTACGTCTCATAAGAGTAGTTTAACAATCCTTGTTCGGGGGACTCGAAATGAAGACAACGTCAAAGATCGTCGCTATTTGGTGAAGGTGAATAGTAGGAATCAAAATAACAACAGTTAGACCAACTGCATAGAGCCGCTAAACACCAAAAAAGATCGGAAGAACACAAAACTCCCAGCAAATACGCTCAACGTCATAAACTACATTCTGGTTGTTGTCATACTGATCATGGTTTAGCTGCTACTTTTCAAATCTTCTCCTGGCAGTCTCGTTCAAGATTTCTTGCATCTTCTTTTGTTCCAGCTCTTGGTGATAGTACTGCTGATGTACTGCGTGGATCAAAGCTTTTAGATGTTTATAACATGATTAGGATGAGTCTTCACTTCCAAATTGGATAGTTAATTCCACCCAATCGTCTTCTATTTCTCCTATTGTTCACCAGATAGGTTTTTGAACTTCAATCGTTGACCTCCAAGTACTTAGCATCGATTTCCTCTCCGACGATGTTTGAGGAGCCTTCTTTTTACCAAATTTCGACTCTTATATGTCTTTTTCTTCATTATTTTTCCTATATCTTCAATAATTGATGGTGACCAATAAGAAAATATCATTTTCTCTAATTTTTTTTATTCAAGGACTTCGTTTTTTCAATATTCGGGTACGTGTTGGCAGAAAAAATATTTTGGCAGTTTCCTAGAAGAATATTCTGATAATGAGTGCCAGTATTCACTTTTTTTTAGTATTTTCAATATCATCATCATCATCTTCAACAAGCCTTTCAATCCCATGGATTATGACTATCGCTTTTGGTGCTTTAAATCCTTTTTTTTGGGGTGGATTACTCCTCGTTTTCTAATTTTTCTTTTCTTTATAGTTTGTCGTTTGTTTTGGCTGCTTTTGTTATTATTTTCCATTCTTTTCGGTTCCGGCATTTTGTTCTGCAGTTCTCAATATATTTTTCCAAAATCTGAGCATTCCAAAGTTCACTGGATATTTTTTTAATAATCATCGAGGACTGCTAAACATAAGAAAAATATTTTACGAGTAATTTAGGGCTTTTTCATCTAAAAATCTGTGTTAGACGTTTCTGAGGAAAATGAAAAATCACCAAAATCCAAAATTTTATGAATTAAAACCACGCGTTACAAAAAAATTTATTAATACAATCAAATTTCATTTTAGTTTTTATACATAGTCAAATCTTTATGGCAGTGTATATAACCTTTACCTTCATTGACAAACCACCGCATTTTCTTCTTCTTTTTCAATTCGCTAGCCCATTTGGCCCAAGTAGTTTTCGGATGTGATCTCAAAGACATCTTGAAAACATCTTCTTTCAACAATAGATTATGAGTCTTGTAAGCGTTGTACATGCCGGTACAATAACTTGGATGAAGCTTAAACAACAAAATTTTACTATAAACATTGTACTGAAGAGATGCAGAAACGTTAAAACCGTACCAGACATTATGCATTTTCTTTCCCGTTGCAAACCATACGAAATCGATAAAATTAATAATGAAACTGACGAATTTTTGTCTTTTATATTCTCTAATTTGCTTTTGAACAAAAAACATATTCAAAAAAGAAATAATAACTTTCCGGATTGGTATTTTACCTGTTCTCTTTACCTTTAAAAACATTGATGCGCAAGTTTCCCATTTCCACTCAGCGTTGTGTGGAAAATGACCTGTTTAAAAATTGACGTTTCCAGGTCAAGAAGGAGACCACACAAACACACACACACACACACACACACACACACACACACACACACACACACACACAAAAACAGATCTGGATTTTACTTGAAAATGAAAAATTCGAAAAAATAATTTTTTACCAGTAGAAAATATATAGAAAGAAATCAAATCAAATTGTAGGACAGCTGGGAACTCATTGGATGAGAAAACACTGAAACACCCTCCTTATAGTCACGATTTATCCCCATGTGACTATCATTTATTTAGTTCTGTAGCTTATTAATAAAATTTTTTAAGACAAAATCCCGATTTATATTTGAACAACCATCGTATGTAGATTGAATCCCGCAAATCCGAGTATTTGTAACTGTAATATTCGATTTCGAAATATTATCGTCATTCGGGTCCTGTGTAGTTAGTTTTCCAGCCGAATTAAACCCTTAAATAATTAAAAACCCTCCTTTTGGGGAGCATACAACGAAAAAGATCTGTATCTTTATTACACTCGCTGGTCCCGACTGAAAGGAATTTCCCTCGTGTTATTGAATTTAAAATTGATTCACGAAAAATTCATGAGACTGGAGGCGAAGCAAAAAAATTTAAAGAAAAATCGTTTATCCAATTTTTATTGTACTTTGATTCGATTGTTTAGTAATATAACCGTCTAATTTCTTTTTTAGTTTGTTATACTACACAATCGTGGAAATAGAACGTGATAAGTTGTACAATACGAGGGTTGTACGAGATATACCCACGATCCACTTTCTCTCGGTACCAGAAGACCTAAAGATGTCGGTGGCTGCTTAAAAAATACCAGTTTGAAGACGCCACGTTGTTTAATATTTGTTTGGTAGCTATGAATAGTGAACGTGTAAAATTCTACTCTGACTGGGAATACTCCAGTAAAATATTAAGTAGCAGACCGTATCTAGGACCTGCAAGGACCAGCATCTCAGTGGTAGACGACTCCAGGTGCCGGTTTTTTGGGATTTTCATACATCCGTTATTGCAATGGCGAAAAATTGATGAATTACATTTTGTATTGCTATTTTATGCACCCTATTCGCTAGATTCAGCCCCCTTGGATTATTTTCCGTTGCCAGACTTGAATAAATGGAAAGGTGTTTTCTTTGGTGGACCAGGTACGTAGTAGTATTCAAACTACGAAATAAAAACTGCAACCAAAAGTGTTGCAGCTTGTTAAATCCGTCCGGAAAATGCTTTTTCTTGAATTCTACAAAGAAGGCTTCCGTCGAGACTTCTAATTCGACTCAAATTTTTACTATGCAAGTAACTTTTTCAAGTTTAGAAACAAAAAGAAGTAATATAGGTCCAAATCTGGAAAAAACGATGGATGGGGCAGCGGTTTGTGGTCCAATTTGATCATAACTCGATTCGATGATTTATTTTTAAATAGTTTTGCTTTTCTGTGGGTAGTTTATGTAGATTAAAGAGGTTCTTTGGAAAATGTACAACTAGTAGATTTTTCTAGCGTCGTAGGGTAGAATCTGGGACATTTTTGTTCTGAACATGAAGAAATAAAGTTCAAAAATGAATCAGTACATGAATTTAGGAAAAAAACGTTTATATTTTGAACGAAAACAAAAAATCTAGCGCAGTCAAAACTTTGGAATCGAGAGTTTATAATACCGAGTAATTTCCAATCCAGTCTGGAAACATTAACAAGCTAACAATTCGAGATCATGACAAGGCATTGGAGCGACCATTTTCAATTAAAATTAGTTCTACGACTATTCACAACCAGCAACCATCTCGTTATTATCACAACATACTCGTATTTTACAAAATTTACTGTGTTTCAGTTGTTAACTTTTAATATGAAACGCGTTAAAATCCACAGAAATGGTTCCAGGGCGAAACTTTATAATCATTTTTTAAAACAAAATCAATTCTCGTTTATTTTAAGTGGATACGATAAAGTATTTGATAAAAAAAAACAAACAATAAACACCTCATAGTAAAACGACAGTGGCGTGGGTATGGAATTCTTCACTAAACTAAATTCTAAAACATTCTAGAAATTCTAGAAATGTAGTAGCTTTAAAAATGTCACCGTATTAGTCTTCTTTATCAACCTGCAAGGACCAGCATCACAGTGATGGACCAAATGAGGTGACGACTCCAGAAATGTTGAAGAAAATCCAACAAAACGTTCCTGGATGATCGTCGACTGGAAGTGCTCGATCTAGCAGACTTAATCATTTCAAAAACTGCGGTACATCGCAAATTAACCAAAAATTTTGACATGAGAAAGATGTGCGCAAGATGGACGCCGCTTTGGTTCACGATGGAACAATTACAGATGATTCCATCGAGTGTTTGGTGACGAAAACCGACTCCAAAGAAGACAAAGACTGTCCCATCTGCAGGCAAAATCAAGACGTCGGTTATTTGGGATGTAATTTTCGTTGACTATCTCGAAAACTTTATTGCGACGTTCGAGAGAAGAAATCAAGCAAAAACAACCGCATTTGGCTTAGAAGAAAGTGTTAACACATCAGTTATTGTAGTACCCATAATTTACTTTGTAGAATCTCCAAAAACAATCTTTCAGTTACACATCTCCCAATAAACTAAGTAATTTGAGACACGTAACAATCTAAGCCCATCCTTAGCATTTGACTATCGTTTTAACGGATAAGAATGTGACTAGATAAAATTTTCCACTAATATTAAAACGAATTTCACATTTTAAACCATTTGTAAGCTAAGCATCGCCGTCTAACGGTGGAAATTGGAGAAAATATACTCGGTAATCGCGATAAGAGCGATAGGGAGCTCGCGTCCGGCTCCATTAAATTTGATTGCAACCGTCAATAAAAAGAAGAAAAAAAAACACGGAGAAGCAATCGATTTTATCGCGGAAAATGATGGTTACTTCAAACTGAATACGTTAAATTCCACATAATTATTAACGTAAACTGTAACTTTTCATCTTATTCAAATCTAAAAATTAATCAGCTACATAATCGATAGATGAAAACATTCGAATCGCATCGCCAGGACCGACTCCAATCTAGTAAACACATTTATGTAGTGTATAGTGTAGTGCAAAGTGTAGTGGTAGATTCTAATCGATTCTACTTCCTCGGGAGGCGGAAATTGTTGAAATATTCTTCGTTTATGAATGTTATTAATCAGCTTGAAGCTGAAGATCGATAGATCCAACATAAAAGTGATTAAATGTGTGTGTAGCTTTTATATTTAGTATAATTTTTTAAATAATTATTATTAGAATTGAAAGAAATAACAACAGGAGAGAAAATTAAGCAGATAATAATATTAACAGACAGGATATAACAGAAAAGAATGGAGGATAAGTCTGGAGAAGCGATACTACATCGTGGACGGGTTCCAAACATCTTTTACGCTAGCTAAAGTAGAAATTCTCGATTTATATCCATTTTTAGCATATAAAAGATGTTAAATTTGCTAATACTCCATTAATCATCAAAATATGTTGCCTACAAATCACCTAAATTATTAAATTACTTTATTACCATAATTTAAAGTTAATAAAAAGACATTGAATGTTATATTACACGCTATCCTGATTATCCTGGTAAGAATAATAATAAAAACGATGATACCAATAGCTGAAGGTGAAATTGAAGGAAAGAGAAGGATCGGAAGGAAGAAAACAGGACTACACGATATACAATCCTTAATAGACACCACGAACATCCATTAGTACATATGCGTTGAAAAAAGAAGAAGCTGTAGAACACACCATGGGTTCACTAAATCTTAGAGTCAGTTGAATATTTCCTTTGGCGAAAATTCAATTTTGTATACATTAAAAATTGTAGTGTGAAGTTGCAGCGTGTCCCCACAATAGTAGAAATTGATGGATTGAAGTGCAACAGCTTCAAATCTTTGTTTATAATTCATAAAAAAAGGTTTCAGTACACTTCTTTGTACTAAGACTCTAAGGAAATGAACCTTGATGTATATAGCTCAGTTTTGCTAGCTTGAAATTTACTTGAAATGGAATTTGATGCTTGGGTATCCTTGATTAGTTCAAATCGTTCGTTTTAGCATAATGAAACATTTTAGGAAGGATTTTGGTACTTCTCAGATCTTCACGTACTATTCATCAACTCCATTCCCGATTCAGTCGAATGTTTTCTTCATCAACTCTTTCGGATAATCTTAAAAAACGCATACAACGCCTCAATCATACTCACAAGATATTAAATGATCTAAATTTGAAACACATTTTCTAACCTACAACTTTTTGCTTAGTCCCCATGAAATTGTAACAGAATATACCGAAATATGGTGATAACTTCGTCAAAGATATGTCGTGGAAAACTTTTTTACCGAACCTTCAGCACTTTTATTTCGTAGTCTAATTGGATTTATGTACATGAGATCTAAATTATTTAATCCGCTTTGATTGCACTATATAACTTTTCATCATTTAGTACAACTTTTAACGCAAAGAAATCGAGTCTATTTGCGAAAAATAGCTTCGGAATTAGACGTACAGTTTTCCGGTAAATCGAATTTTCATTAATGTTCCTCAATTTTTCGTATTAATAAGTTTTCTTTCAAGTTAATGTTATATAACTTTTTAACAAAAACATCATAAAACGTGTCTACCAGTTCTGAGACTTGTGCGGTACCACACGTACCAGAAATTCTTGAAAACGGGCTCTGTTACCGACGCGCCGTGTTCTAGACTACAGGGGGCCATTGGGACCTTCTCAAATACAGCGTTTTTTGCAAGAGGACCACGCACGATTCCCGATCTACGAACTCTAATTGAAGAAGAATTTGTAAAACTTCGCGAACAGCCTGTTGTCTAGCTTATACCTCTGCACATTAGCTTCGAAGTGATTTCGAGGAAGTTCTAACTTGTTTTTCATCTGTGAATAGTTCGTCGACGTTGTTGGTAACTTTGTATAGTCGCGAGTAATAAAACAACGTCCTTTAACGATTACAAATATCCATATAACTCCGTCATAAGCTGTTTTCCCCCCCAAAGAACAGGAACACTTTGAATAATAAATTTCAATAAAAAAGAGAGACTCCTCCAGAAGGGATGACTCATCATCGATCTGTGTCGCATTTTTAGTTCGAAATACTGAAAGGAATTTTATGACGTTGAGAAGGATTTAACAATCGTCTTTAGATCCTTCGTAATTTGCTTTAAAATGAAGTTATACCAGTTGCAGATGAATTTTTTTAATTATATTCTGTAATTAGCTGCTTTCCATCTATATCAAAACTCGGATTTTTCTCACTTGTGTCTTGTAAAGTCTGAGTTTGTACTTGCAATCTTTTCTTCAACATTATTATCAATTTTGTCTGTTTGTATTGCAAATTCAAGTGTCGTAATAAACTACCGACTCTACATTGTTTGTTTATAACTTTTTTGAATAATTTTCCATTAATTTCCACCCCCTCAATATATTTTCCTGCTTATAGTTTAACAGATAAATGGAATTTTCATTTTAATGAAAAACTCCAATCATTCATAAGTAGATTTTTCTTTTGACCTACACTATTCTATGAAATAATTTCCACCCTATATATATTCGTCTGAAAAAAACTTCTTAGAAGCTGTTATCGTCCGAAACAAATCGCTAAGGGGTGTCGATACAATCGACCAGCCAATTTTCAATCTTGTTTTCAATAAGAAAGTTTCGTAGAGTTTTCAGCTCGACTCGCAGTTTCGCCAATTTCTTGCAAGAGCGCCGGAATGGCAGCGAATTTATCTTCTGACAGACCTTTCAATTGAAACCATTCTAGTCGTTTTTAAAGTTTCCTTTAAGAGTGTTTTTATTAGTACTTTCATTTTTATTTTCGATGTTTAGAGAAAGTCTAGATCGTTACCTAACGTATCAATCGACATTTTCGTCATAAAAACACTTTCCAAAATTGAAGGAAATTGGATTTTTCTTTAAATCGTGTTCTTTACATGATTTACCTATTCATTAGGCAACTCTTTATACATCCGACCCCTTTCAAACTATCAGTTTTTATATGACTAACGTTTGAAAGTGTATTCGAAAGAATCCAAAATATCTTCCTCAACTAAACTTACAAAAATCGCACCTCTAGAGATGACGATTTAAATTCAGTGTCTTTCAGACTAATTTTTCATAAAATTTTCTTTGATTTTCAACTGTTGTTTCGATCGGTAGCGTCCAACTTAACACAACTTATTCATAAATCTTTTCTTGCACTTTGACTATTTGAAAACCTTCTTCTAAATAAGGATATCAGGATTCGTTGTCGTTTTACATCATCCTCGTAGTGTATTTATGTAAATAGAACTGGAGAAAATTCGGGGAAGCAAAAACAAAGGAGAGATCTCCATCTATACCCACAATTGCGATTGCATAGCGGTCTGTAATTATAGGCAAATAAATTCGTTTGCAACAATAATACGGGTAAGGGTAAAGGGAAAGGGTTCGTCGGTGTCAGTACCTCTTGACGTCCCAACACTACTGAAACCTTAGGCCTGTCAATGGGGCTTCTCCAAATTCAAGCCCAATAGAAATGATCTCGATTTAAAGGTTTGCCGATTGTTTCCAGTTGAATTATTCTCAAATACTTGGGGTTAATTCCTGTTTCTTCAAAGTATCTCCGTCATTTTGACATTTTTCATTAGATCGAATGCTTCCCTCATACCAACACCATTTATTAAACCTGAGAGATAATCGGCTCTCGCCGAATTCTCCGGTGGATGACTTTGAGAAAGAACTTCAAAAGATCTCAACCATTCTGATGGCTATCTTCTAAAATCCTATTGAACATCTTCAAGGCACGCTTTCCAATGTCTCATCATCGCGTATTCTTCGTTTTAATCCACCTGTAAGCTCCGGTATTCCAACCATTCTGTTGGACATCTTCAGTGGTATCGTTTTGATATCAAGTAGCTTGAGGAATACATATCGCCATCGCTTCTTGCTTTGCCAGCTTTCAGTTGCTTTACCACTGCTTGGATTTCTTGTTGTAGGTCTTTCCGCTAAAGTCAAAATGTTTCTTTGGTCTTCAAATATCATCGAAATATGCTTTCCATTGTTTGATCTCGTCTTCTTCGTTTGAATCCACCTGTAAGCTCCGGTATTCCAACCATTCTGTTGGACATCTTGAAACAGTTCGACGAATACATACCGCCAGTACTTTATCATCGCTTCTTGCTTTGCCAGCTTTCAGTTGCTTTACCACTGCTTGGATTTCTTGTTGTAGGTCTTTCCGCTAAAGTCAAAATGTTTCTTTGGTCTTCAAATATCATCAAAGTATGCTTTCCATTGTTTGATCTCGTCTTCTTCGTTTGAATCCACCTGTAAGCTCCGGTATTCCAACCATTCTGTTGGACATCTTGAAACAGTTCGACGAATACATACCGCCAGTACTTTATCATCGCTTCTTGCTTTGCCAGCTTACAGTTGCTTTACCACTGCTTGGATTTCTTGTTGTAGGGCTTTCCGCTAAAGTCAAAATGTTTTTTGGTCTTCAAATATCATCGAAGTATGCTTTCCATTGTTTGATCTCGCCTTCTTCGTTTGAATTCACCTGTAAGCTTTTCGATTGTTGTTGCTTCAATCTTCTCACACCTTATTATTGCTTTCTCTTCCTTTTTGCTATTTGTATTTTTCTGTATCTTTCGGGATATTGTTCAGCTTTTCTCCTCTCTCCCATCATCATGAAAATCTCTTCTTCTTGTTCGAATTCCCTGTAGTTTTCTTTGGTGCAAAATATCGGATAAAAATCTGTTGAAATTTTACTTTTTTATCATCCTAGAGACGTTTTTTGTTTAGCAATCGGTCGGGGTTAACTTACTAGTTAAAGCCTGGCCTATTCTGGGGTAGTAAAACACTTGTTTTCGCCGCTTTAGTTTGAGTTGTTTGAAAGGGTGACACAAACCGGAAGTATCAGTGTTTGGATTTACATTAACATGAGAGATGTTGATTTTGCTTCTTAAGTAACTGAATTTTGATTATATTTACAAAAACGTTGTCGATATCTTCCATAGTGATCAATTTAATAGTATATCTGATGATAACTTCAACTGTCAACTCGTTATTTATGTTATCGTCGATGTAACCCTCCGCAACTACGGTTCCAGTTACCATTCTCATTATTAAAAAATAAATAGTTCGATAATTACAGTATGTAATTGTTAGATATGTGAATTTTTGTTTAATCGATGTAACCCCCATTTGCTTTAATTTCGATTTAATATTCGTCGTCTATTTGGTTCAATTCGTTTTTCAGGATATTCCAAAAATGTAAAGCGGAAGTACGAGACTTCTTTTTTCCCTATTCTATTTGCGCCAACTACAATCCAATCGGGCTAAGATCGGGCGATTGTGATGGCCGAATCATTTTACTTTGAGTACATTTTACGTTCCCAATACTCTTGGTGTAGCTACGAAGAATGTTTGGGATCGTTGTCGACATCTGTTCTTTCTTATATCTGCGAACAAACACTCTCTTCTTAGATCCAAAAGCTTTCAAACATTGAGTCGATGTTTACTACGGTTTTCGTCATTATCAATTAAAGCTGCGTTGACAGATCTCTACATGACAGTCAGTCGTGTCCGATATTTTCGATTACTGTCTCAAACAAATTATTTCGTAACGCTAAATTCGTCCAAAAATCTAGAAGGAACCCTTAAAACAACTTTCCTACCCTCCGTTTATATCCGAATCCACATATATTCACACACCGATGTGACTCATCAACATATACATCATAGAATGTCGTCTACAGTTAACGTATATATCAGTTGGACGTCTATAGCAGAAATTCTGCAGGAATTGTGAGTATTTGCAACGTCGCACATCGGGAAAATCACCGACATAAAAATTATTAGAATTTCGTCGGAAAAATATGATTACGAAAAGCAAAATACATAATAAACTACAGATTTATTTGAACTAACACCATAGTTTTGCTCTATACATGATAGCCCTTGAATTTGACATTCTTTTGAAGATTGTCATCAAACTGGAAAGTTTCAAAGTATCATCCAACTTTTCAACTACTTATAAAACCGTGAAATACACCAAAAATAAGTTCTGTATCCATTAGTCTCAGTATGGCCATTCAGTGACCGGATATCACTAAACCAGCTCTGGTGAGTTGTTATGGCCAGAAGTATTTGGCCCAATAAAGAAAAAACAACGCTCAAACTTTACATCTTGTCCATGTCCACATTTCCAATGAATATGCGACGTACAGCACTTTTTGAACTGTCTACTAAGTCTGCTAGATCGAGCACTTCCAGTCGATGATCATCCAGGAACGTTTTGTTAGATTATCTTCAACATTTCTGGAGTCGTCACCTCATTTGGTCCACCACTGTGATGCTGGTACTCGCAGGTCGTACGGCCTCACAAATACAAAGGGAAATTTGAACAAAAATCTGAGTCAACGCATGGTGAAAGTATAATGTTTAAGCCAAATGCCAGAACTTCAATCTCTTATGGACGTCCAAGACCAAACTATTGGTTTTTTAAAAAATACAAAGAAACGCCATCCTAAGACTCAATTGAGAGATCATTGAACTGAGACACCTGGGTAGGCTCGTCAACCAGCAATGCGACTCAAAATTCGAAATCAGATCGAGAATTGAGCAAGCGCGTTAAATTCTAAACAACATGAAGACATTTCTGGTAAACTGCAACCTCAGCCTGGAACTCCGGACCAAAATGCTTCGCTGTTACATCTTTCCTGTTCTTCTGTATGCGACAACAGATAAAAAAATTGATGCGATTAAGGAGAGAAAGCTGCAGTAGTGGACGGAACATAGGACAAACATAGAGGTCCTACAGCAAACGGGTAAATTCTCACAACAACCAAGAAGGGAAATTTCCGGAAATTGTTCTGAAGTGTTAGTTAATTTATACAAGCCTCATATACAATATTGTTCTACCTAATAGCGATTTCATTGGCTACATTCTTGTCTTCAATTTCCTATTACCTGCGCTTAAATTTTCCCGAATACCCAAAAGTTTTCAGACGAAAACACATTTCGAACAAGACGACGATGTGTCTCGCAAAATATTATTTCAACTTCCAACGATTGCGGTTCAGGATAATCGTTCTTCTTAGCCAAGATTTATGGATGAAATTTTGGACTTTTCCCATCACGTACAATCTCGATTAGTTATTCAAGAAATTTCGATGCCAAACGATAAGTTTACGAAAATTCCTCTAATTTCGATAATAAAAAGAAAATAGAAAGTAATTTTGAAGAAATTAGATGAAATTTGGAATAAATAAATTCAAACCGACATCTTGTATATTCCAGATTTTACTGGATGAGAAAATTTGATGGATTTATGGTGCATTTTCGCACATTTATCTGCGTCAAAAACCCGAATATAATATTTAAAAGTTGAAACGTATTACACCTGAAAACGCGTAGCCCTCCCCAACATTAGATATTCTGGAGGGATTTTCCAATGACCTAGAAAAATGTGAAAAACAGCGGGAGTGCTTAGACCATTGGAAATTGGAAAGACAACCTAAACAGTAATATACCAATGAACTTGAGGGTACTGCATACAGCTAAACGCTTCATTCTTTGTAGGGGATGAATTTATAGCGACGAAATTGAATTTATTTCGTAGGATTTGATCATCGACAATATGTCTTACTTTTTTTTCAATCATTCTTTCTTTGTTTTTCGACACACCTTTATTGAGCGAAAGCAGAGCTGTCCAACGCAATTCCATCTAGATCAAGACCTACTCGACGTGGCTCTTGAACACTGAGTACACCTTCAGAAGCGCAAGCCTGTGGAAACAGCTACCAAGAAACGTCTGCAGAAGTTGAAGATCAATATCCGCTGGTATCTCCACAAGGCAGGCACCATTCGAACTACTCTAATAGAATTCATCCTCTGGTGGACGTTTGAAGATGGTTCAAGCTTAGATCGTCCATCCACGTGGAATATTGTGGTCACCATCGCCACCAGAATCCATCGCAAAAATAGTTCGATTCAAGCGGACAGTCTTGTTGTATGTCTGATGGAATTTAGTGTACTTCGAAATCATTCCAGATGGTTGATCATTCCGATTTAGTTAACCAAAAGTGGTATCTCTAACAACCGAACAATCCTCAACCATTTATTGTGTTTGTGGCGCCGAATGAGGTCCAGGCATTTCGTGATGTTGAAGATGGAGTGCGACAAATGCTTGTAACTAAGCTCCAACAATGATTTCACCGAGGCTTCCTTTTTGTATGATTATTTAATAAAGAAAATGAATATTGGAAAACGAAATTACGTTTCTACAGTATACCAAAGTGTATTTTCTCACTTACCAAATAAGAACCAGGTCCAGGAAATTTATCTTTGGGTTCCTTCCATCTGGGCGACTTTGGTACTAAGAAACCTTTGTTTGACGACCGTATCCCAGTTTCGTAAGATGCTGGAGCTGAAATAATTCATAGAAAAACGAATTATCATAGTTTTATAACGTTATTATACTTACAGGCATTATTAGAAATATTTTTATCGATGATATTTTTTTTCGGACATTTCGAATTGAAAGATACTTTGGATACGTTGTGGGATTTTTTGTTTTTTACTTTATTAAATGATTCCATATCGTTGTAACGCCCAGGCGCGCCTTCTAACTAAAATTAAAGTAATAACTAAACTCCCCGATTACCCTTTTATTGGAAGAATAAATAAAATCGAATTACTAACTAGAACAAACGAAAACAAATGTAAGTACTTTCAATTATCGAAGAATTTCCATCAATTATTTCTTAATTTCCCCCGTTACGGTCGTATCGTCAACGTGAGTTGTTGTCGTCGGTTGCTTGGCTTACGGCGTTAAATAGAAGAAGGCCATTTATCTTAATCAGCAGGATATTGGACAAAATTCTGTCGTTCATCGGCAGGAAGCTACGTTCCTGCCTGGTAGGATATTACTGAGTTTTCCCGTCGTTATTCGAAAAAGAAAACCAAGTTGGAAAAGTTTAAGGGGTGATACTTTTAATCAGTTTCCGAACAAAATTGAAATTGATTCATTTTAAAACGGAATTATTAGTATTACATATCGGGGACATATTTTTTTAGCCCATCCACTTCGAAAAGAGTCTCTAGTCTACCTGTCTATCTAGCGTTTCACCAATCTCTTCAGTTTTTCTGTTCTTTTTAGTCTTTCTAGTATTTTTGGTCATTGGTCTTTGGTCTCATCAATTTCTTTAGTTTGTTGCTTCATTTGGTCATTCTAGTATCACTTAATGGTCTGGTCTCTAAAGTTTCTTTGCTCTTTCTAGTATCTCAATCTCTACAGTTTCTCAAATCTCTCTATTCTAGTTTTTCTATTCTTTTTAGTCTTTCTAGTATTTCCAGACCGTCTAGTATCTTTGGTCTCTTCGATTTCTTTAGTTTGATGCTTCATTTGGTCATTCTAGTATCACTTAACGGTCTGGTCTCTAAAGTTTCTTTGCTCTTTCTAGTATCTCAGTCTCTACAGTTTCTCAAATCTCTCTATTCTAGTTTTTCTGTTCTTTTTAGTCTTTCTAGTATTTCCAGACCGTCTAGTATCTTTGGTCTCTTCGATTTCTTTAGTTTGATGCTTCATTTGGTCATTCTAGTATCACTTAATGGTCTGGTCTCTAAAGTTTCTTTGCTCTTTCTAGTATCTCAATCTCTACAGTTTCTCAAATCTCTCTATTCTAGTTTTTCTGTTCTTTTTAGTCTTTCTAGTATGTCCAGACCGTCTAGTCTCTTTGGTCTCTTCGATTTCTTTAGTTTGATGCTTCATTTGGTCATTCTAGTATAACTTAACGGTCTGGTCTCTATAGTTTGTTTGCTCTTTCTAGTATCTCAGTCTCTACAGTTTCTCAAATCTCTCTATTCTAGTTTTTCTGTTCTTTTTAGTCTTTCTAGTATTTCCAGACCGTCTAGTATCTTTGATCTCCTCGATTTCTTTAGTTTGACGCTTCATTTGGTCATTCTAGTATCACTTAACGGTCTGGTCTCTAAAGTTTCTTTGCTCTTTCTAGTATCTCAGTCTCTACAGTTTCTCAAATCTCTCTATTCTAGTTTTTCTGTTCTCTTTAGTCTTTCTAGTATTTCCAGACCGTCTAGTATCTTTGATCTCTTCGATTTCTTTAGTTTGATGCTTCATTTGGTCATTCTAGTATCACTTAACGGTCTGGTCTCTAAAGTTTGTTTGCTCTTTCTAGTATCTCAGTGTCTACAGTTTCTCAAATCTCTCTATTCTAGTTTTTCTATTCTTTTTAGTCTTTCTAGTATTTCCAGACCGTCTAGTATCTTTGGTCTCTTCGATTTCTTTAGTTTGATGCTTCATTTGGTCATTCTAGTATCACTTAACGGTCTGGTCTCTAAAGTTTCTTTGCTCTTTCTAGTATCTCAGTCTCTACAGTTTCTCAAATCTCTCTATTCTAGTTTTTCTATTCTTTTTAGTCTTTCTAGTATTTCCAGACCGTCTAGTATCTTTGGTCTCTTCGATTTCTTTAGTTTGATGCTTCATTTGGTCATTCTAGTATCACTATTCGGTCTGGTCTCTAAAGTTTGTTTGCTGTTTCTAGTATCTCAGTGTCTACAGTTTCTCAAATCTCTCTATTCTAGTTTTTCTATTCTTTTTAGTCTTTCTAGTATTTCCAGACCGTCTAGTATCTTTGGTCTCTTCGATTTCTTTAGTTTGATGCTTCATTTGGTCATTCTAGTATCACTTAACGGTCTGGTCTCTAAAGTTTGTTTGCTCTTTCTAGTATCTCAGTCTCTACAGTTTCTCAAATCTCTCTATTCTAGTTTTTCTGTTCTTTTAAGTCTTTCTAGTATGTCCAGACCGTCTAGTATCTTTGGTCTCTTCGATTTCTTTAGTTTGATGCTTCATTTGGTCATTCTAGTATCACTTAACGGTCTGGTCTCTAAAGTTTGTTTGCTCTTTCTAGTATCTCAGTCTCTACAGTTTCTCAAATCTCTCTATTCTAGTTTTTCTGTTCTTTTAAGTCTTTCTAGTATTTTTGGTCATTGGTCTTTGGTCTCATCAATTTCTTTAGTTTGTTGCTTCATTTGGTCATTCTAGTATCACTTAATGGTCTGGTCTCTAAAGTTTCTTTGCTCTTTCTAGTATCTCAATCTCTACAGTTTCTCAAATCTCTCTATTCTAGTTTTTCTATTCTTTTTAGTCTTTCTAGTATTTCCAGACCGTCTAGTATCTTTGGTCTCTTCGATTTCTTTAGTTTGATGCTTCATTTGGTCATTCTAGTATCACTTAACGGTCTGGTCTCTAAAGTTTCTTTGCTCTTTCTAGTATCTCAGTCTCTACAGTTTCTCAAATCTCTCTATTCTAGTTTTTCTGTTCTTTTTAGTCTTTCTAGTATTTCCAGACCGTCTAGTATCTTTGGTCTCTTCGATTTCTTTAGTTTGATGCTTCATTTGGTCATTCTAGTATCACTTAATGGTCTGGTCTCTAAAGTTTCTTTGCTCTTTCTAGTATCTCAATCTCTACAGTTTCTCAAATCTCTCTATTCTAGTTTTTCTGTTCTTTTTAGTCTTTCTAGTATGTCCAGACCGTCTAGTCTCTTTGGTCTCTTCGATTTCTTTAGTTTGATGCTTCATTTGGTCATTCTAGTATAACTTAACGGTCTGGTCTCTATAGTTTGTTTGCTCTTTCTAGTATCTCAGTCTCTACAGTTTCTCAAATCTCTCTATTCTAGTTTTTCTGTTCTTTTTAGTCTTTCTAGTATTTCCAGACCGTCTAGTATCTTTGATCTCCTCGATTTCTTTAGTTTGACGCTTCATTTGGTCATTCTAGTATCACTTAACGGTCTGGTCTCTAAAGTTTCTTTGCTCTTTCTAGTATCTCAGTCTCTACAGTTTCTCAAATCTCTCTATTCTAGTTTTTCTGTTCTCTTTAGTCTTTCTAGTATTTCCAGACCGTCTAGTATCTTTGATCTCTTCGATTTCTTTAGTTTGATGCTTCATTTGGTCATTCTAGTATCACTTAACGGTCTGGTCTCTAAAGTTTGTTTGCTCTTTCTAGTATCTCAGTGTCTACAGTTTCTCAAATCTCTCTATTCTAGTTTTTCTATTCTTTTTAGTCTTTCTAGTATTTCCAGACCGTCTAGTATCTTTGGTCTCTTCGATTTCTTTAGTTTGATGCTTCATTTGGTCATTCTAGTATCACTTAACGGTCTGGTCTCTAAAGTTTCTTTGCTCTTTCTAGTATCTCAGTCTCTACAGTTTCTCAAATCTCTCTATTCTAGTTTTTCTATTCTTTTTAGTCTTTCTAGTATTTCCAGACCGTCTAGTATCTTTGGTCTCTTCGATTTCTTTAGTTTGATGCTTCATTTGGTCATTCTAGTATCACTATTCGGTCTGGTCTCTAAAGTTTGTTTGCTGTTTCTAGTATCTCAGTGTCTACAGTTTCTCAAATCTCTCTATTCTAGTTTTTCTATTCTTTTTAGTCTTTCTAGTATTTCCAGACCGTCTAGTATCTTTGGTCTCTTCGATTTCTTTAGTTTGATGCTTCATTTGGTCATTCTAGTATCACTTAACGGTCTGGTCTCTAAAGTTTGTTTGCTCTTTCTAGTATCTCAGTCTCTACAGTTTCTCAAATCTCTCTATTCTAGTTTTTCTGTTCTTTTAAGTCTTTCTAGTATGTCCAGACCGTCTAGTATCTTTGGTCTCTTCGATTTCTTTAGTTTGATGCTTCATTTGGTCATTCTAGTATCACTTAACGGTCTGGTCTCTAAAGTTTGTTTGCTCTTTCTAGTATCTCAGTCTCTACAGTTTCTCAAATCTCTCTATTCTAGTTTTTCTGTTCTTTTAAGTCTTTCTAGTATGTCCAGACCGTCTAGTATCTTTGGTCTCTTCGATTTCTTTAGTTTGATGCTTCATTTGGTCATTCTAGTATCACTATTCGGTCTGGTCTCTAAAGTTTGTTTGCTGTTTCTAGTATCTCAGTGTCTACAGTTTCTCAAATCTCTCTATTCTAGTTTTTCTATTCTTTTTAGTCTTTCTAGTATTTCCAGACCGTCTAGTATCTTTGGTCTCTTCGATTTCTTTAGTTTGATGCTTCATTTGGTCATTCTAGTATCACTTAACGGTCTGGTCTCTAAAGTTTGTTTGCTGTTTCTAGTATCTCAGTGTCTACAGTTTCTCAAATCTCTCTATTCTAGTTTTTCTATTCTTTTTAGTCTTTCTAGTATTTTCAGACCGTCTAGTATCTTTGGTCTCTTCGATTTCTTTAGTTTGATGCTTCATTTGGTCATTCTAGTATCACTTAACGGTCTGGTCTCTAAAGTTTGTTTGCTCTTTCTAGTATCTCAGTGTCTACAGTTTCTCAAATCTCTCTATTCTAGTTTTTCTGTTCTTTTAAGTCTTTCTAGTATGTCCAGACCGTCTAGTATCTTTGGTCTCTTCGATTTCTTTAGTTTGATGCTTCATTTGGTCATTCTAGTATCACTTAACGGTCTGGTCTCTAAAGTTTGTTTGCTCTTTCTAGTATCTCAGTGTCTACAGTTTCTCAAATCTCTCTATTCTAGTTTTTCTATTCTTTTTAGTCTTTCTAGTATTTCCAGACCGTCTAGTATCTTTGGTCTCTTCGATTTCTTTAGTTTGATGCTTCATTTGGTCATTCTAGTATCACTTAACGGTCTGGTCTCTAAAGTTTGTTTGCTCTTTCTAGTATCTCAGTCTCTACAGTTTCTCAGATCTCTCTATTCTAGATTTTCTGCTCTTTTTAGTCTTTCTAGTATTTCCAGACCGTCTATTATCTTTGGTCTCTTCGATTTCTTTAGTTTGATGCTTCATTTGGTCATTCTAGTATCACTTAACGGTCTGGTCTCTAAAGTTTGTTTGCTCTTTCTAGTATCTCAGTCTCTACAGTTTCTCAGATCTCTCTATTCTAGTTTTTCTGTTCTTTTTAGTCTTTCTAGTATGTCCAGACCGTCTAGTATCTTTGGTCTCTTCGATTTCTTTAGTTTGATACTTCATTTGGTCATTCTAGTATCACTTAATGGTCTGGTCTCTAAAGTTTGTTTGCTCTTTCTAGTATCTCAGTGTCTACAGTTTCTCAAATCTCTCTATTCTAGTTTTTCTATTCTTTTTAGTCTTTCTAGTATTTTCAGACCGTCTAGTATCTTTGGTCTCTTCGATTTCTTTAGTTTGATGCTTCATTTGGTCATTCTAGTATCACTTAACGGTCTGGTCTCTAAAGTTTGTTTGCTCTTTCTAGTATCTCAGTGACTACAGTTTCTCAAATCTCTCTATTCTAGTTTTTCTATTCTTTTTAGTCTTTCTAGTATGTCCAGACCGTCTAGTATCTTTGGTCTCTTCGATTTCTTTAGTTTGATGCTTCATTTGGTCATTCTAGTATCACTTAACGGTCTGGTCTCTAAAGTTTGTTTGCTCTTTCTAGTATCTCAGTGTCTACAGTTTCTCAAATCTCTCTATTCTAGTTTTTCTGTTCTTTTAAGTCTTTCTAGTATGTCCAGACCGTCTAGTATCTTTGGTCTCTTCGATTTCTTTAGTTTGATGCTTCATTTGGTCATTCTAGTATCACTTAACGGTCTGGTCTCTAAAGTTTGTTTGCTCTTTCTAGTATCTCAGTGTCTACAGTTTCTCAAATCTCTCTATTCTAGTTTTTCTGCTCTTTTTAGTCTTTCTAGTATTTCCAGACCGTCTAGTATCTTTGGTCTCTTCGATTTCTTTAGTTTGATGCTTCATTTGGTCATTCTAGTATCACTTAACGGTCTGGTCTCTAAAGTTTGTTTGCTCTTTCTAGTATCTCAGTGTCTACAGTTTCTCAAATCTCTCTATTCTAGTTTTTCTATTCTTTTTAGTCTTTCTAGTATGTCCAGACCGTCTAGTATCTTTGGTCTCTTCGATTTCTTTAGTTTGATGCTTCATTTGGTCATTCTAGTATCACTTAACGGTCTGGTCTCTAAAGTTTGTTTGCTCTTTCTAGTATCTCAGTGTCTACAGTTTCTCAAATCTCTCTATTCTAGTTTTTCTGTTCTTTTAAGTCTTTCTAGTATGTCCAGACCGTCTAGTATCTTTGGTCTCTTCGATTTCTTTAGTTTGATGCTTCATTTGGTCATTCTAGTATCACTTAACGGTCTGGTCTCTAAAGTTTGTTTGCTCTTTCTAGTATCTCAGTGTCTACAGTTTCTCAAATCTCTCTATTCTAGTTTTTCTGCTCTTTTTAGTCTTTCTAGTATTTCCAGACCGTCTAGTATCTTTGGTCTCTTCGATTTCTTTAGTTTGATGCTTCATTTGGTCATTCTAGTATCACTTAACGGTCTGGTCTCTAAAGTTTGTTTGCTCTTTCTAGTATCTCAGTGTCTACAGTTTCTCAAATCTCTCTATTCTAGTTTTTCTATTCTTTTTAGTCTTTCTAGTATGTCCAGACCGTCTAGTATCTTTGGTCTCTTCGATTTCTTTAGTTTGATGCTTCATTTGGTCATTCTAGTATCACTTAACGGTCTGGTCTCTAAAGTTTGTTTGCTCTTTCTAGTATCTCAGTGTCTACAGTTTCTCAAATCTCTCTATTCTAGTTTTTCTATTCTTTTTAGTCTTTCTAGTATGTCCAGACCGTCTAGTATCTTTGGTCTCTTCGATTTCTTTAGTTTGATGCTTCATTTGGTCATTCTAGTATCACTTAACGGTCTGGTCTCTAAAGTTTGTTTGCTCTTTCTAGTATCTCAGTGTCTACAGTTTCTCAAATCTCTCTATTCTAGTTTTTCTATTCTTTTTAGTCTTTCTAGTATTTCCAGACCGTCTAGTATCTTTGGTCTCTTCGATTTCTTTAGTTTGATGCTTCATTTGGTCATTCTAGTATCACTTAACGGTCTGGTCTCTAAAGTTTGTTTGCTCTTTCTAGTATCTCAGTCTCTACATCTTCTCAAATCTCTCTATTCTAGTTTTTCTGTTCTTTTTAGTCTTTCTAGTATGTCCAGACCGTCTAGTATCTTTGGTCTCTTCGATTTCTTTAGTTTGATGCTTCATTTGGTCATTCTAGTATCACTTAACGGTCTGGTCTCTAAAGTTTGTTTGCTCTTTCTAGTATCTCAGTGTCTACAGTTTCTCAAATCTCTCTATTCTAGTTTTTCTATTCTTTTTAGTCTTTCTAGTATTTCCAGACCGTCTAGTATCTTTGGTCTCTTCGATTTCTTTAGTTTGACGCTTCATTTGGTCATTCTAGTGTCACTTAATGGTCTGGTCTCTAAAGTTTCTTTGCTCTTTCTAGTATCTCAGTCTCTACAGTTTCTCAAATGATGATAGAGAAAATTAAATAAACGATTGGAGAAAATCGTTAAGAAGATATCAAAGTAAAAGTTTATTCCGTAAATCCAAATTTGGAAACCTAAAATAACGAAAAAAATGCAACGTTGCTTGTTAAGTAGTTTTTAAACTGAAAAACGGTTAAGTAGAATTCCATTCAGTTGTGTTTTTTACCGTGGGAAAAACGGGACTTGAACCTCCCTCGAAAGCCCTCGGGACTTGAGCAAACACCTCTATTTACCTTTTCTCTGGTTGCAGACTTACACATGTAAGGGGCTGGTAGTGTGACTACTTAATAGGGGAGAGCGACGCAACTCAAATATCTAATAATGATATTTGAGAAGAAAATGGCGAATCAGAATCGTTAATATAAGCAGATAAGAAGCCAAACGTTCTAAACGCCGAAACAATTTTAAAAAATCATGATATTGGGAGATTGAGAATAAGAAATTTTGAGAAAGCCGTAAGAAACTTAATATTTAAATTTTTTACGACATCATGTATATTAGGAAGCTTGAAAGTTGAGTTTTGTACTCGTGAATGAAAAGTAATTCAACTACATGACATCAGTCACCAAATAGAAGTCGTGGTATGTAAAACGGACTACCAAATAATGAATCAAGAAGGTTACAATAATATTTTGGCAGATTTGATAAAAAAACCACGTAATTCAATTCGGCCTTTATCAAAATATGATAATAGATCAAAATAAAATCAAAATCTGTATTAAGTAGACAAACTTTTCCTTAGTTTTTACATTTCAAAAATATGTAGCAGCCATCAATTCGTTGGTGCAGTTTTATTTTTTTTCTTATCGTATCGATGACCATTTAATCTATTTTCTGAATACTGATATGTCTGCCCTATATAGACAACCTCATCCTGCTTTGTTAAGGACGGTTTCCCATGGATTCAGTTAACAAATCAGTTGAGTTTTTGTGTTTAACGAAATTCCTTTCCTTCAATTAAGATTAAGATCTTGTAACAAAACGATTGAATGTCAAGAAGCCTTTAAAAGACCTGGTAGGAAATTTTGGAGCGGGTAGGCGCCTGGTAGAAGAGGAAGATGCGGGGCATGAGCTGGGTAGTGTATACAAATATTGCAAACATTAATTAATTACGTGCGCTTCGAATTAAATAGTAACTAACCTGGAATCTAGAATTTAGATCAATTTATGAAAGATCCACTGTAAAATATTCTGCTATAAATTTAAAAATTAAATTAAAAGAAGGCTAAGCTCGGGCCCATCGTGGGGTCTGTGACTCTATGACCAGCCCTACACTTGTAGGGACCATGCACCCACGTAGTTCTCCATTGAATTATCAATTAATTCATGAAAAATGGTATAATACCTGGAAAATACAAGAAAATACAAAAAAAATACAAGAAAATACAAGAAAAATACAACAAAATACAACAAAATACAAGGAAATGCAAGGAAATGCAAGGAAATACAAGGAAATACAAATAAATACAAGGAAATACGAGAAAATACGAGAAAATACAAGAGAATACAAGGAAATACGAGAAAATACGAGAAAATACGAGAGAATACAAGAAAACACAAGAGATTACAAGAAAATACAAGAAAATGCAAGAAAATACAAGGAAATACGAGAAAATACGAGAAAATACAAGAAAATACAGGAAAATACAAGAAAATACGAGAAAATACGAGAGAATACAAGAAAACACAAGAGATTACAAGAAAATACAAGAAAATGCAAGAAAATACAAGGAAATACAAGGAAATGCAAGAAAATAACAAGAGATTACAAGAAAACAAAAGACAATACAAGAAAATGCAAGAAAATACAAGAAAATACGAGAAAATACAAGAAAATACAGGAAAATACAAGAAAATACGAGAAAATACAAGAAAATACAAGAAAATTCAAGGAAATACAAGGAAATGCAAGGAAATACAAGAAAAAACAGGAAAATACAAGACAATACAAGAAAATGCAAGAAAATACAAGAAAATACGAGAAAATACGAGAAAATACAAGAAAATACAGGAAAATACAAGAAAATACGAGAAAATACAAGAAAATACAGGAAAATACAAGAAAATACGAGAAAATACGAGAAAATACAAGAAAATACAGGAAAATACAAGAAAATACGAGAAAATACAAGAAAATACAAGAAAATTCAAGGAAATAGAAGGAAATGCAAGGAAATGCAAGGAAATACAAGAAAAAACAGGAAAATACAAGAAAATGCAAGGAAATACAAGGAAATGCAAGGAAATGCAAGGAAATACAAGAAAAAACAGGAAAATGCAAGAAAATACAAGAAAATACGAGAAAATACGAGAAAACACAAGAAAATACAGGAAAATAGTAGAAAATACGAGAAAATATAAGAAAATACAAGAAAACGCGAGAAAATACAAGAAAATACCAGAAAAACCTAACCTAACATAACCTAGAATAAACTTTTCGCTTATTTCCATATATTCTAATCACGAAACAAGGTTAATTCTCGAATTCCAATTATTATTGAAAATTATGATAAGATTTAAATTAGAAACCGAAAGGCAAATCGTCTCCACTTTTCCATAAATCGATTTCACCTAACTTTTCCAGATTTTTTTCATTATAATTCACTATAAATTCTAATCGCACATTAAGAAGAATTGGGCTTCACAAATTGTTTTCGAACTCACACTTTTAACTAGATCTGGCGCCCAGTTTCTTATTCATGTCCCTGAGGATGTTCAGTGGACAATCGAAACTGAAGTCTCTCCTGAAGGCGAAGAATATAAAAACCGATATTCTCAATTTTTTTCAACTTTACATCGTCCCGGAACTGTATTGAACGAAAAGTTATATTGAGAAATTCCCACTTTCCCCTACACACGTACGTGTCTTGTCCAAACAATCGTGTTTATTAAATATGACCGCTTGTCATTTCCATAACGTATACACTTGTGAGATCGCGGAGTTCCTCAAAATCGGGTGCCCCATTAACCCCCTCGAACTAGTCACCGCGGGCACGTGTTCAAATAATAAAGTCGATGTGTAGTCGATGCTCATAAACACGTCGTTGTTAATGACAGCTCACGTAATTACTATAGTAATATATGGAAAAAAAAACAATAATCTACAAGGAAAACTGAAGATTTTATATAAAAAACCGTCGATGACTTGGCAAATTTACCTCTTAGACGCACCAAAGGCGTAAATAATAAACAAGGAGCTAAGTGACAGTGTTTTGGCATAGTAAACCGGCTTGTTAATTGAAAGTTATTGTGTCGCCCTTGATTGTTCTGCGACAAGGCTTTTTGATCGGGATACATTTATACCCTGTTAGTTTCCATCTCGCTCGATAAATACCCCTTAAAACAGCGGCGGTACAAGTTAAAATATTAAATAAGAACATCGAGAATTCGACACATCAGTAAAGAACTCCAAGTCTACTATAATTTATGTTTCGACTCCAAATGAACTTTGGGATAAAATGTCTTTATTCTAAATAGATAACTGGGAATTTATCTTGCTCTAAAAATACCCAACAAAGCTAATAAAACAAAAGTTTTCAAAGACAGTTTCCAAAGCCAAATGACAGTGTGTTTGTCCAATAAGACAGTTTTCAAAACCAAATGATTGAATATTCGTCAAAAAAGACAGTTTTCAAAGCCAAATGACAGTGTGTTTGTGAAATAAAACAATTTCCGGAAGTCAAATGATAGTGAGTTTGTGAAATAAGACAGTTTCCAAAGCCAAATGACAGTGTGTTTGTCCAATAAGACAGTTTTCAAAGCCAAATGACTGAATATTCGTCAAAAAAGAGAGTTTCCAAAGCCAAATAACTGATTATTTGTCCAATAAGACAATTTTCAAAGCCAAATGACTGAATATTCGTCAAAAAAGACAGTTTCCAAAGCCAAATAACTGATTATTTGTCCAATAAGACAGTTTCCAAGCCAAATGACTGCACATTCGTAAAAAAAGGCAGTTTCCGAAGTCAAATGACTGTACATTCGTAAAAAAAGACAGTTTCCGAGGTCAAATGACAGTGTCTTTGTGAAATAGGACAGTTTCCAAAGCCAAATGACATTGTGTTTGTCCAATAAGACAGTTTTCAAAGCCAAATGACTGAATATTCGTCAAAAAAGACAGTTTCCAAAGCCAAATAACTGATTATTTGTCCAATAAGACAGTTTTTAAAGCCAAATGACTGAATATTTGTTCAATAAGACAGTTTCCAAGCCAAATGACTGTACATTCGTCAAAAAAGAGAGTTTCCGAAGTCAAATGACAGTGTGTTTGTGAAATAAGACAGTTTCCAAAGCCAAATGACAGTGTGTTTGTGAAATAAGACAGTTTCCAAAGCCAAATGACTGAATATTCGTCAAAAAAGACAGTTTCCAAAGCCAAATAACTGATTATTTGTCCAATAAGACAGTTTTTAAAGCCAAATGACTGAATATTTGTTCAATAAGACAGTTTCCAAGCCAAATGACTGTACATTCGTCAAAAAAGAGAGTTTCCGAAGTCAAATGACAGTGTGTTTGTGAAATAAGACAGTTTCCAAAGCCAAATGACAGTGTGTTTGTGAAATAAGACAGTTTCCAAAGCCAAATGACTGAATATTCGTCAAAAAAGACAGTTTCCAAAGCCAAATAACTGATTATTTGTCCAATAAGACAGTTTTTAAAGCCAAATGACTGAATATTTGTTCAATAAGACAGTTTCCAAGCCAAATGACTGTACATTCGTCAAAAAAGAGAGTTTCCGAAGTCAAATGACAGTGTGTTTGTGAAATAAGACAGTTTCCAAAGCCAAATGACAGTGTGTTTGTGAAATAAGACAGTTTCCAAAGCCAAATGACTGAATATTCGTCAAAAAAGTCAGTTTCCAAAGCCAAATGACAGTGTGTTTGTGAAATAAGACAGTTTCCAAAGCCAAATGACTGTATATTTGAATAATAAACAGTTTCAAAAGCCAAATGACTGAATATTCGTTCAATTAGACAGTTTCCGAAGTCAAATGACAGTGTGTTTGTGAAATAGGACAGTTTCCAAAGCCAAGTGACTGAATATTTGTCAAAAATGGAAATTTCCAAAGGCAAATCACTGAATATTTGTCCAATAAGACAGTTTCCAAAGCCAAATGACTGTATATTCGAATAAAAAAACAGTTTCAAAAGCCAAACGTCTGAATATTTGTCCAATAAGATAATTTCCAAAGCTAAATGACTGAATATTCGTCATCGTAGTTCTACTACGAGCTCGAGAAAAACACTTCGATGCAATACGTTTCGCCTGGATTCGTATAAGTGAGAAATAGAAGGAGACGCCATGAAACAATGCGGACGGTAGAAGGACGTAGGAATGTCGGTTTTTCATAAAACATGCTACTAAGTATAACGAAGAGAATCAAGTTGATTGCATGCTGTTAGGACATTTAAAAAGAGTACAACATAAATTCTGCAACATGGATCAGTCAAAATTTGAAGGATTATTGGTTTATAAATGAATTTTGAGTATGAAGTGAATGAAATTGTACCTGTATTATTAAGTTTCCAAAATAGATCTATCATATTTCTCTATCCCCATCCCTCCCGTTTATGGTTTCCAATTTTCTAGGAAACCTTTCCAATTTTCCGTTTCCACATGGATATATATGTGTGTGTGTGTGTGTGTGTGTGTGTGTGTGTGTGCTGAGAGCTGAAGGACTCGCCATATAAAGGCCCTACAAACGCGGCGCTTGCCATTGTGACTTATTTGAAGAGTAATTATTCGCGAAAATACCGTTAGAAAATTTACCAATATTTACCGTTCTGCATTGTTTGGGAAATCTCGCTATTTTAGATTTAAAAGTACTTGTAGTATATAATTTACAAGCTGGTACACATTGGATAGTATAAAGTTGAGGGGAAGGGGTATTCAGAACATCCTTGGATATTTCTATCGTGACTCTACGAGATGATTTACCGAAGGGGGGCTTCTGATCGGCATATTGAAGGTTTTTTTCCAACTTTTCTCTTATTATCCCTTTTATATCGTAATCAGCCGGACCTGAAAGTATTCAACAATTCAATACGCCCAATTTATAATTGATATATTACTCACTTGGAGTTGGCGCTTCCTTTTTCTTAGGAAACCTCGAACTTCCAACTCCAAACGGTATTCCTAACTTTGATACGTTATATTTAGATGGTTTATAAAAGTAAGCGGACGCTGGTGGAGAATCGTTAGTTTTATATTTAAATCTTTTGGTACCACTGAAAAAAGCTGTACGTTCCAATGGAGGACATCGTTTACAAGATTCATATTTGGTAATATCGTAGTCACCAGGACCTGGATAATTCTAAAAAATACGTTAATAATAAGTTTGGGCGCCCGGTCACGATGAAACGGACTCAGCAAATCCACCAATGGCTCCCGAACCCATTCTTGGTGTAACCCTCGACGGTCTGCTAGCAAAACAGACTCCGCGGCACTCGCGCTTCCACATGGAGCACCTAAGGTAAGCTTCACAGCTCGCTTGGTGACGTTAAAAGGTCCTCGGCCACCCACGCCGCGATTGACTATTAAATAATAAGATGGCGTTGGTATTTGAACGTATACCCAATTAAATATCTAGTTTTAAGTGCCCATAATTCATTTACAACCGACTGTGATGTTATTCGTATAATTAAACACGTTATATATGAAATTCCATCTCGGTATCAAACATGAGTCTTCGGTTCGGATGACGTAATAATTAAGATAAATTATGTGACGTATTTCTGAAATGCCCGAAATAAACGGCCCGATAATTGTCAGCGAAAGTGAGAGAGGAAAGTCCAAATTACTCCGAAATATTCGAGTCGGATAGATAGACAAGGAATTTCATACTCATTCGAATCTTAAATTAGATCAACGAGAGATTTGTTTAATATAAATGTTAGGGAATGTAGGTTAATGATGAAGAAAAAAATTTTTGACATACAAAATTGGATTTCGTAAAAAAAAATATAAAGTTATTAATCGAAACAACATTTTAATGATATTAAATCCACTCAAACAACACCCGTGCAACCACAAGTAAAATTTTAAAGCTTTAACTCTATCCCTCTAATAATTTATCATATTCTGTAACTACCCTTTTTATGTTTAACTATCAAACGTCATCTTATACACTAGAATTCTACCTTAAACGCTCCCGTGCAACCAAAAGTAAAATTTTAAAGCTTTAAAATGATACTGTGATGTTTCGTACTCTATTCCTCTAATAATTTTGTTATATTCTGTAACTACCCTTTTTATGTTTAACTATCAAACGTCATCTTATACACATTTCTGTTAACAACAAACTAGAATTCTACCTCAAACGCTGACCCTGTTGCTGCAAGGAAACGAGAAATGGTCAGTCGGCTGCTTGCTGTTTCCCGAATTTACCATCTTCACCCAGAGACTAAACACGGTTCTGCATACGTAACATCGCTAAGAAATACGGCCAAAAACGACTTCAGAGAAACGCGAGGAGCTAATCTTGAGTCAAAAAGACACCAAACTAACCCCAGCCCACCGAGCACTTCGTCTCCGATTTACCAGAGGACACGTTAATTGGACTGACCTTCAATATGGCTCCGTTCTACGTTGAAACGAAAGAAAAATGTGCCTACATGGTAGTGATAGAAGAGGACGAGTCCACAGGAGACCTGGAGGTAAGTTAGCGCATTGCTGCATAATAGAAAACGTGACTTTTGGAGGAGGTTTGGGCGAAAATTGATTTTTATTGAAACTGGCGTGAAGCGGAGGGACCAATACAAAGAAAAAAACAAGGCAATGCCCGTCCGCATACTGCAGGTGTCGTACGGCAGTATTTACAGAAAATTGTCGCTATAGATTGACCACCGCGTGGTCCTGACTTGAATCCTATCGAGCATTTATAAATTTAACAGTAAAGTTCGGGTTAGGAATCATGCACCAGCCACGGATATTAAAACAGCGAGAAAAACACTAAAAAATCATAGATTAATATCAAATAAATGATTATAAATGCGTTAACTGTTAATTATAATTGTTTTTTAATTGTTTAACATTCCTTTTATTTAAATATTTCTTGTTTATTAAAAAAAATGACTCAATAAAATCATATGAAGCTAAAACTAACGATTTTGAAATGCTGAAATCAAAAAAAAAACCGTTGAAACTGCAGATTTTTTGAGTGTGCTACTTGAGTAATTGAATAATTAAAACAACAACAATGATTTGTCAAGTTTCCCCGTAGTATTCGTTGTTTTAATACCCCTGTAAACATAAAACTATTTTTTTTTTTTTTTTAATTTACTCATAAATAAATCAAACGAAAACAAATGAAACGACTCACATTCTTTCTAGATATCATGTCTTGTTTATCTAGAAACCTTGGTATGTAAGTGAATAGTCGCGCCATCTCGCGGAATTCATCGTTTTCTTTATCCCTAGGGCAGGTAGGTATCTTCACGTTGTATTCGGCCGGGCCCGGTATATTAGAGTCGATATTATAGAATTCTCTACGAGTTTTACCTACCGACCAATCGATGCCTCTGTATAAACTGTCATATCGTGATTTCTGTAAATAATTAACATTTTTTTCTTGTTATGTAAATATATGTTAGCTTGTATCATTTCCTATTTTCTTTACGCGAATTTTTTGTAGGTTATGGAGAGATTATACAGAAATTTTCTAAATATATCGATGAAAATATGAAGATTTGAGATATTTTGAAGAGTTACAAAATTAAACATATAATACTAATAACTTTTAAAATAATTAAAGTAATTTAGAAATCGAGGTTTTTTTAAATATTTTAAACGATAAAGCAATAGATAAATCAAACGTTATCTATATCGCTATTCTTCAAATGATTTAAAATATAATTAGACATTGAAAAATAGCAATGATTTCATTAGATATCATATCAATTGATAAAAACAATTAAACCGATACGGTATTTAGAAACAAATCACTCGTAAGATTAACCGAAATAATTAAGTACAGATACAAATATATTGAATTGAATGGTTTAAAATTAATAAACGCGTTTATTATCTACTCGATGATAACTAATTCCGTTAAATGAAATTTAAAGACGAAACAAATAATCTCGGTTCATCTAGATCTAGATTTTCTTCACCTTAACGACCGAATAACGGGCTGGACCTAACGTGGTATCGTGATCAGTGGGTGGTATGGGCGTGACGTCTCCGTAAGGACCCACATCATAACCGTTCTCGTTGATTTTCGTTGGTATTGAAGGTCCCGTGCCAACTAACGTGTACGGTACCCTACATGCATATAATTTTCTTAGTACCTCTTTGTCTGGAAAACGAACATAGTTATGAATGGGAATTTCAAAAAAAAATCAATAAATTGCTAAAAAAAACACTCGATACATTAGATAATACGACTTTAATGGACATTTCCATTCTTTTTTTTATCGATCTCATCGATATTATGATGAAATACCTACCAATTCCTCTTCAGTATCCAGTTTTATATCCTATAGAGTTTCTGAAGGCTAATTCGTAACAATATAATGACCTTGAACCTTTTTAAAGCTTATTTCATCAGATTGGGATGAAAATCAGGGTTCCTTGGTGGCTATTTCGTAACAATATTATGACCTTTAACCTTTTTATTTTATTCCATCAAGGTGGGATCAAAGTCAGGATTGCTTGTTGACAATTTCATAATAATATTATGACCTTGAACCTTTTTTCAAGCTTATTCCTTCAAGGTAAGATCAAAGTCAGGATTTCATAACAATATAATGACCTTGAACCTTTTCTTAAGCTTATACCTTCAAGTTGGGATGAAAATCAGGGTTCCTTGGTGGCTATTTTGAAACAATATTATGACCTTTAACCTTTTTATCTTATTCCATCAAGTTGGGATCAAAGTCATGATTTCTTGTTGAAAATTTCATATTAATATTATAACCTTGAACCTTCTTTCAAGCTTATTCCTTCAAGGTAAGATCAAAGTCAGGATTTCATAACAATATAATGACCTTGAACCTTTTCTTAAGCTTATACCATCAAGTTGGGATGAAAATCAGGGTTCTTTGCTGAATATTTCGTAACAATATTATGACCTTGAAATTTTGTGAAGCTTATTCCATCAAGGTTAGATCAAAGTCAGGATTTCATAATAATATAATGACCCTGAACCTTTTCTTAAGCTTATTCCATCAAATTGGGATTAAAATCAGGGTTTCTTGCTGAATATTTCGTAACAATATTACGACCTTAAGCCTTTTTGAAGCTTATTCCATCAAGGTAAGATCAAAGTCAGGATTTCATAGCAATATAATGTCCCTGAACCTTTTCTTAAACTCATTCCATCAACTTGGGATGAAAATCAGGGTTCCTTGGTGGCTATTTCGCAATAATATTATGACCTTGAACCTTTGTGAAGCTTATTCCATCAAGGTAAGATCAAAGTCAGGATTTCATAATAATATAATGACCCTGAACCTTTTCTTAAACTCATTCCATCAACTTCTGATGAAAATCAGGGTTCCTTGCTGAATATTTCGTAACAATATTATGACCTTAAACCTTTTTGAAATTTATTCCATCAAGGTAAGATCAAAATTCGGATTTGATAACAATATAATGACCTTGAACCTTTTCTTAAGCTCATACCATCAAGTTTGGATGAAAATCAGGGTTTCTTGCTGAGTATTTCGTAACAATATTATAACCTTGAACATTTTTAAAGCTTATTCAATCAAGGTGGAATCAAAGTCAAGATTTCATAACAATATATTGACCTTGAACCTTTTCATTCTGTTTTCTGATTACTTTTTAGCGTCCATCGCTTCCAAGGTTGATATCACAATCATCTTAAAACAGTGGAAACCCTAATCCTGCACGTTGTTTTGCTTCCTCAGTTTTTAACCTAGAAAGTAAGTTTCCATCTTCGATATCACTATCATATCCTATTCCTTCAAGGCTCAAAATAATTATCGTATGATCAAAATATTCGAATGATACTTTAGTCAAAGGTGAAATAATTTGTACCGGCAATCCGATCGGCTTGAGTATAACATTTGACGGGCTTAACTTCGTGGGCGGCCGGACCAGGTGATTCGGTTCCGTATTGGCTCGTCCTGGGGGCGGTATAACTTGGAGAACAAGCTAACTAAAAAGCGGGGGATTTCGTGAAATTATTCACAAAGATAAAAACGTAACTTACTAGAGTATTTTTCACTTCCGGTAATCGATAATAAGTATCGCAAAAAGATTTATTGAAAAACGATGATTTCAATTCTGCGGAACTCAAGAAAGGCACTCGATTTTCTACAAAAAAAAACATTATATAATATTTATATTATTTCGAAAATTATTGTTCTCACTTAATTGCGATTTGCATATCACCGTATAAGTTGTTGGACCTACTAAACTTGAAGTTTGAGGTTTAATTGGAACACCGAATCTATTCGTTTTATTGTACATTTTTTAATCAATTACAAATTATGAAAAAAAACTTTTTGACAAATGACATCTGTCAATTTTTGATCAAATAATAATAATTGATCTGTCGCTTTAACTAATTTTGTATGTGTTATCACAAAAAGACATTAACGAACTGATACGTCTTTATATATTGAATAAACCGGCAACCCTGTATTTTTAAACACCTCAATCTTTAAGTAATTAACTCTAAACCAAAAAAATGTTCACCTGCAGTTCTTAAGTCATTTAATATACGAGGTGTGGCTATTAAATAACGAGACTGGAAGTTCCATTTTTCGAAACAGTGCTGGAAGTTTTTTTCTTTCAGTTCCTTCACTTTTTCATCAACAGTTTCAACAGACTGTTACTTTCAATCCATATTTGATTCGTCACACTTTTTTATCTGTTCAAATAAATCATTTACCATCGAATTTGAAGTGTCAATGCTTGTTCAAAAGTGAGGAGTTTAGAAACCAGTTTTGCATGTTGAAAGTTTCAATTGATCAATTTTTTTAAAGCTTTTGTCAGCCACTAGCCGCGTTGCCGTATACAAATAGTATAAGTTACTTAATAAATCTCACCTAGCCACGCCACTGCTTATCCCAGACTGTCTCTGGCGGGAATATTTTGTGTACATACAGTTTCGGCCAATAGAAATGCATTTATGTTTACGAATCGATGTTTTCATTGGTAAACAGTGAAGATGATAAGTCCACGTGGACTAACGGTTTTACCGAATGTTATACGGGGAGTAAATATCATTTTTCATTATTTAATTTGGTATGTGTCGCGCGTATTTATGAAATATTGATTGTTCTTTGCAATTGATATTGGAAACTGTTATATTTTTGGGGCCCCGTGTCCTACTGCGATCGTTCTTCTTCTTTCTTCGCCTTTAACGTGAAAACTGTGATAGTCTTTTATATTTTAATTAAAATTTCATTGATTTATCACAAAACTATGTTTTGGTTTTCAATTGTTCAACGATAAGTAATTTTCTTATTTTAATCACTCCCTTTTGTCTTATTTGCTTATTTCTCTCTCTGTACACTCATTTTCTGCTTTCAAACCAGGCCAATCAAAAGGCGTATAGGAAAAAAAAAGAGTTTCATGTATCCCAAACAATATTTTATTGAATAATGTACAATTTGTATTTCTACTGATTTATTGTTTCATTAGTTGTTTTATCGTCTTCTTCGATCGGTTTACTTTTAACTGGTACACGTGGAGAAAGATTCAACATACTAGCCCATTGTCCTTCGCAGAGTTCATCGAAGGTCATGTCTTCTAAACGGAATCCTCCTAAATTCCCAGGACCTCTGCAAGTTGGCTGCGCATCCCATAATTTATCCTTGTTGTTACTTATCCAACTGGAATATAGAAAAACAATAAAAAAAAGGATGTTTGTCATGGAAATACTTGAAGATTATGAAAAATTCGATTATTATTACTTACAGTGATAAATACAAGATATTACAGTCGCAATGCCATGGGTTTTTGGCCAATTTAATGGCGGTTAATTCAGATAAGTAATCTAAACATTTTGACGGTAAAAAATGAAATTTATTACTATCCAGATGCCTAAAAAACAAATCACCATGGCAATTTCATATAAGAAAACAAAATTTTATATTAGTAAGAAAAGAAAAACGTGTGGAAAAGTGAAAAATAACAAAGAAATCTGAGTCAGACTTTTACTAGTAAAATTTGGTCAAATATTTGATATTCTGATGTTAATTATGTTGACAATTCACTTTTTAAAGAGGAATTTAGTGAAAAATTGACTTTTCCATCAAAATTTGGTATAAAACTTCGTCAGAAATTATGTAGAATTACGTAAGTTACACTCGACACCATAAAAAATAATTAATAATCAATTGTTTTTATAAAAACTAACAGTGAAACTTTAGGAGTAATTTCTACGGCTACACTTCTCGCAAACCATTTAGAATTGACTATTTTTCGTTGGTCTAAAGGAAAAGTGGCAACACGTCCAGCAACCAGGCAACCATTTGCTTTGAACGCAACGAATTTTATTGGAATTGGTTCGTTTTGAAAGACCCGTACGCGTAGATCTATGATTCATCGCCTGTCACGAACTTTTGGACGTCTTTCGAAGCAACTCGCGAATATATGCCTCAAACTAATACGGCGATGTTGCCATATCAGTTAACGCACAGCATCGATGTCTTTTCGCTAAATTCATCGTGTGGCGAAGTTTAATTCACGACGAAAGTCATCAAAAATCATCGCACGAAAATGTTTGCGATTTAATCCCATATTTTAACCGAGATAAATGCTTCAACTATCTATGAAAAACAGCACTCGAATGACAACACGTTTTGAGTACGTTCACCATTTAAAATGTCAAAATTTATTGTCAGATTTGACATATTCAAATCAGTGTTGCCATATGTCAAAACGTTATTTAACCAGAACTAACAACGTACATAAATAATTCTTATTAAACTTTTTTTAATAAAGATACTTACAGCTTTTGTAAACTTGGGGTGTACGTAAAAATTTTAGAATTAATATTTTTCAAAATATTATTATTTATCAACAAAGAGGTTAAGCTAATCAGTCCGTTGAACGTTTTTTCTTTCAATTCCTCCAAGTTGTTAGAAAATAAAAATAACTTTTCCATATTTCTATTTTCGACAAACGCATTCTCCGGCAAATCGTTCACGTAATTTTGCCCCAAATGTAATTCTAGAATGTTGCTTAATCTTATGAAATCATTTCGACCGATCTAAAATAAATAAAAAGTTAGTTGTGATTATTCTGGTATGTCAAATTCGTTTAAACCATTGTAGGAAAAGGAAATGCAGTTTTCGAAGAGCTTGCAGAAGGTTTATGGTGAAGCCAAGATCCGGAGCGGATTTTTAATCAATCGCCCCGACTACTCTATTAATTTGTGGCGCTGTTTTCAAAAAATTGAATGATAGATAATGGAAAAAACTAATAATTCATAGTTTGTTGCAAAACCGCTTTGTCAATAAACAAAATGGACGCATAGAAAGTATATTTAAGTAACTTACTTGTGTAATTTTATTGTTTGTTAATTGTAATATCTTCAAATTTCGTAATTTATCCAATAAATTAGGAGAGAGATACGAAATCTGGTTTTTTCGTAAATTCAATTCATGTAGATTCACCAAATTATCAAATACACCTAAGGGTCATAAATAAATAACATTAATTTCAATATATTTGCGTTAGATGTTGTTAAATTGTATATAATTAAAAATATTATTATATCTAGATGATTTTTTTCGATATTCCTGTTTACTACAATGCTTTCAGGACTCGAGACTTGTGTGCACGAGGATTACTACTTAAATTTCGAGATATGGCAACACTGATATGAATATGACACATCTGACATTACTTTAATAATGTTTGACATTTGACATTTGACATACGAGTGCTATTTGAGTGGGATTAAACCATATGAAGATTCAACTAGTGTAATGAGACGAATAAAAATGTTTTTAAAGCGAAAAATAAAAAAATTATCTAAATCTAGGTATAAAAATGAAAAATAATACAAATAAATACACTAAAAAAGAGTTTCGGTATTTTATTCCAAATTATCTAGTCTACTGTACCTGTTGGTAGAAGAGTGATGTTATTTTCAGCCAAATAGAGCCTTCTCAATGATCCCAAATCAACAAAAGCAAATTTAGGAACAGTTTCCAAAAGATTATTACTTAAATCCAGATCTTCCAAAGCTTCTAATTTATTAAAAACATTCTCCGGAATAGTCTTCAATTGATTTCTGGACAAATGAAGTAACATCAAATTAGGACATCCTCTAAATAAGTTAGAAGGAAGGTTCTTCAACAGATTATCGGATGCATCGAACGTTTGTAAATTCATTTGATGCACCAGTAAATCCGGATACAATTCTTCTAATTGGTTTTTATGTAAACGACTAAAATATGGATTTTATTTACTCGATGGTTATTTCAAAAGTACCTTACAACTCACAGATACTTCAAACTGTTCAATGTTGCGAATATATTAGTAGGCAAATGGTCTATCTTGTTGTCGAATAAATCTAATTCACTTAAATACGTCATATACCTAAATACATTCCTATGTAATGACGTCAACTGGTTTATACCCAAATCCCTGAAAAAAAAAGAAAATTCGCTTCGTGCATGACTTTTAATACATTTTCATCTGTATTTAACATCGTAGAGCATTTCCTGATTATGCCTGTGCTTCAAATGAATCGCAATGACGATGTAGAATCATCCATTATGCTGGATGTCTGCGCATATTCCTCAAGCTCAACCAATTCACTCATGTTGCATCTCAATTGAAAGAGTTTCGTTAACTGATTGTTCTTAGATGAAAACCAACATCTTAGACCAATTGGAACTCCAGATATGCAGAAAAAATGTCAGAAAACTGTTCTCAGGCTCAACCAATTCACTCATGTTGCATCTCAATTGAAAGGGATCCGTTAACTGATTGTTCTTAGATGAAAATCAACATCTTAACCTAATTAGAACTCCAGATGTACAGAAAAATGTCAGAAAACTGTTCTCAGGCTCAACCAATTCACTCATTTTGCATTTTAATTGAAAGGGATCCATTAGCTCATTGTTCTTAGATGAAAACCAACATCTTAGACCAATTAGAACTCCAGATGTACAGAAAAATGTCAGGAAACTCTTCTCAGGCTCAACCAATTCACTCATTTTGCATTTTAATTGAAAGGGATCCATTAGCTCATTGTTCTTAGATGAAAATCAACATCTTAGACCAATTAGAACTCCAGATGTACAGAAAAATGTCAAGAAACTGTTCTCAGGCTCAACCAATTCACTCATTTTGCATTTTAATTGAAAGGGATCCATTAGCTCATTGTTCTTAGATGAAAACCAACATCTTAGACCAATTAGAACTCCAGATGTACAGAAAAATGTCAGGAAACTCTTCTCAGGCTCAACCAATTCACTCATTTTGCATTTTAATTGAAAGGGATCCATTAGCTCATTGTTCTTAGATGAAAACCAACATCTTAGACCAATTGGAACTCCAGATGTGCAGAAAAATGTCAAGAAACTCTTCTCAGGCTCAACCAATTCACTCATGTTGCATCTCAATTGAAAGGGATCCGTTAACTGATTGTTCTTAGATGAAAATCAACATCTTAACCTAATTAGAACTCCAGATGTGCAGAAAAATGTCAGGAAACTCTTCTCAGGTTCAACCAATTCACTCATTTTGCATTTTAATTGAAAGGGATCCATTAGCTCTTTGTTCTTAGATGAAAATCAACATCTTAGACCAATTGGAACTCCAGATGTGCAGAAAAATGTCAAGAAACTCTTCTCAGGCTCAACCAATTCACTCATTTTGCATTTTAATTGAAAGGGATCCATTAGCTCTTTGTTCTTAGATGAAAATCAACATCTTAACCTAATTAGAACTCCAGATGTGCAGAAAAATGTCAGGAAACTGTTCTCAGGCTCAACCAATTCACTCATTTTGCATTTTAATTGAAAGGGATCCATTAGCTCATTGTTCTTAGATGAAAACCAACATCTTAGACCAATTGGAACTCCAGATGTGCAGAAAAATGTCAAGAAACTCTTCTCAGGCTCAACCAATTCACTCATGTTGCATCTCAATTGAAAGGGATCCGTTAACTGATTGTTCTTAGATGAAAATCAACATCTTAACCTAATTAGAACTCCAGATGTGCAGAAAAATGTCAGGAAACTCTTCTCAGGTTCAACCAATTCACTCATTTTGCATTTTAATTGAAAGGGATCCATTAGCTCTTTGTTCTTAGATGAAAACCAACATCTTAGACCAATTAGAACTCCAGATGTACAGAAAAATGTCAGGAAACTGTTCTCAGGCTCAACCAATTCACTCATTTTGCATTTTAATTGAAAGGGATCCATTAGCTCATTGTTCTTAGATGAAAACCAACATCTTAGACCAATTGGAACTCCAGATGTGCAGAAAAATGTCAAGAAACTCTTCTCAGGCTCAACCAATTCACTCATGTTGCATCTCAATTGAAAGGGATCCGTTAACTGATTGTTCTTAGATGAAAATCAACATCTTAACCTAATTAGAACTCCAGATGTGCAGAAAAATGTCAGGAAACTCTTCTCAGGTTCAACCAATTCACTCATTTTGCATTTTAATTGAAAGGGATCCATTAGCTCTTTGTTCTTAGATGAAAATCAACATCTTAGACCAATTGGAACTCCAGATGTGCAGAAAAATGTCAAGAAACTCTTCTCAGGCTCAACCAATTCACTCATTTTGCATTTTAATTGAAAGGGATCCATTAGCTCTTTGTTCTTAGATGAAAATCAACATCTTAACCTAATTAGAACTCCAGATGTGCAGAAAAATGTCAGGAAACTCTTCTCAGGTTCAACCAATTCACTCATTTTGCATTTTAATTGAAAGGGATCCATTAGCTCTTTGTTCTTAGATGAAAATCAACATCTTAGACCAATTGGAACTCCAGATGTGCAGAAAAATGTCAAGAAACTCTTCTCAGGCTCAACCAATTCACTCATTTTGCATTTTAATTGAAAGGGATCCATTAGCTCTTTGTTCTTAGATGAAAATCAACATCTTAGACCAATTGGAACTCCAGATGTGCAGAAAAATGTCAAGAAACTCTTCTCAGGCTCAACCAATTCACTCATTTTGCATTTTAATTGAAAGGGATCCATTAGCTCATTGTTCTTAGATGAAAACCAACATCTTAGACCAATTAGAACTCCAGATGTACAGAAAAATGTCAGGAAACTCTTCTCAGGCTCAACCAATTCACTCATTTTGCATTTTAATTGAAAGGGATCCATTAGCTCTTTGTTCTTAGATGAAAATCAACATCTTAGACCAATTGGAACTCCAGATGTGCAGAAAAATGTCAAGAAACTCTTCTCAGGCTCAACCAATTCACTCATGTTGCATCTCAATTGAAAGGGATCCGTTAACTGATTGTTCTTAGATGAAAATCAACATCTTAACCTAATTAGAACTCCAGATGTGCAGAAAAATGTCAGGAAACTCTTCTCAGGTTCAACCAATTCACTCATGTTGCATCTCAATTGAAAGGGATCCGTTAACTGATTGTTCTTAGATGAAAATCAACATCTTAACCTAATTAGAACTCCAGATGTGCAGAAAAATGTCAGGAAACTCTTCTCAGGTTCAACCAATTCACTCATGTTGCATCTCAATTGAAAGGGATCCGTTAACTGATTGTTCTTAGATGAAAACCAACATCTTAACCTAATTAGAACTCCAGAACCTCAATTAGACCTCGAGAACCCTATAAAAACTTCGGAACTGAACAAGAAATGAGTATTTTGAATATATTATGAGTTGTGAGTGTGATTTTTAGAAGCCTTCACATTCTGAACCTTATTGGAGTTACCTAATGGGGAAAAGCATTGAAAAATTAGTGCTAGATCAGATTGAGGCTCTATTGACTACAATGGAAGGAATCCTTAATCGGGAAAAGATTATATAGACGGCGTCAGCTTTGGTGGTAAGGCAATACAGCAAAAATGAGCACCAAGATACAACTGGAGGTTGATGGGGATAAAACACGTTGATTTTATCTAAAACATACTGTAGAACCGTGAACCGTGAAATATCTACTGGTTATTTTTTGCTTAAGAAACAATTTACTCACAAAGTTATAACATCCTCGGGTAGAACTTGCTCAGATGGTATAGCAGATAACTTTTTCTGCCAACAAGACACGGATTTCAGTTCCGGTGTACATTTACAGGGTCCTTCTCCGCATTCTATCCACCTTTCGTTTGCTGTTGAAATTTTCCACACTAAAACTCCATAGTGATAATAAAGAAAATAAAACGACGATTGAAAATAATACCGGGCTGTTCTAAAGACCTAATTCTCCTCTCTAATTTCGATAGGTGATCGTCGCGTCCATCGTTTTCCAAACTATCGGAAAATTCTCTTAAATTCATTTCGCTTCGAGACAGAGCTTGACAAGCGTTTATTTCACAGAATTCCCCTTCGGCTTTTATGCGAAAAAACGTACAAAACAAGATGAAAATCAGAGACATTCTCGCAAGAACTTCTCTACAGAACTAAAGTTAAACCAATTGTTTCATTGAATAATAATTCTGTTTGTTGTAGCGTAAAAAATTAACTTCCTACATTCGTAATTTATCGTTTTATATACCGTGGTTTATGTATTCAAGGTGGAAATTGAAATAACCAACTAAATTGTTCTTGAAAGGGGACTGAAAGAGAGCCGAGGGTTGAAAAATTTGGTAATAGGGTAATAGAGAAAACTTTTCAACAAATAAAATTGCTTGTAGTATGTACCTCGACTTGGAGATGTCACCACTTATCGATTTATGTTTGGGAATTCATTTTGGACGCTCAATTAGTTTTAATTTTTTGTTTTAATTCTGAATCCATCATTTGGGTCGTAAAATATTGAGTTCTAGAGACATTCATAATTGTAGATAAATCTACTTTGTTTTAATTGGAAATTACGCCACTGATGAAGTACAACGACACCGAAACTTGCATTATAACTTGTGAATAATAATTTTTTTTAAAATTATTCGTAGAAATCAATTGAATGTCATGTGATTTATCACAAACATCAATAACATCCTTATCAATAATCCGAATAGATAAAATATACAGAAATACAAATGAAAATATATTTTCGATAACAGAGAAATTAGATAAAATTGATTAATTGATGCAAATAGTCGATTTATTACTTTAGTACAATGACAACTTGAATCAAAAAAGATGCGGATAAGTGTGTTTATTTTGAGTTTATTTTTATTAAGGCCTTCGCAGGCCAGTAACAACGGTAAGTTGGTTCAAATCCATTCAATTATCAACCGTATAATATCAGATTTTGATAGTCCTAGCTACCATTTTTATTAACCTAGATTAAAATCGAAAGATAAATATTTTGAAAAGGGGAATCCCTAGGAGGTGCTTTTATTTTCAAAATTCCAATAAAAAACATGTTTAAAAATCGTACCGAAGGTAAAAACAAATCAAAATTCGGTTCTATTACACTAATTTTATCTTTGAAAGGTACTTGAATCGTCTAATCGTATCTAAATTACAGCTTAGAGAAATAATTAAATCATTTTATTTTCGTTTTCTTCTTTTAAGATTTAAAAAATAATTTCGTAATCTATTGAATGAAAAAAAAAACTAAATACAGCTATTAAAAAACGTTTTTTTTTTCATTGATCGAAAGCAATCCTGGAAGTCTTCTTTGGTGAGGGTCTTCAGGAGACTCAAATCGAGTCCATTTCGAAGGAGATCTTTTTCTAATCTTTCAAGGAAATCTGAGCAGACCCGTTGACGCAAGAGGAGTCAGATTTTTTGGCACCAACTTCGCTCAGACTTTTGTAATCAACAGGACGCTCATTCGACGATCTGCAAGCACAATTTGGTTGATTTTGGTCACTGTTTCCCATGTCGAAACAGTTAGAGGGCGATCTGAGGTCTATGGAGATGTTTTCCATTGATCGAAGCAGTGCTGGAAGTCTTCTTTGGTGAGGACCTTTAGGAGCTTTGTCGTTTTTTGCTTTACCGCTTCCATCGTCTCAAATCGGGCCCCTTTCAAAGAAAATCTTTTTCTAACCTTCCTAATCTTTCAAGGAAATCTGAGCAGACCCGTTGACGCAAGAGGAGTCAGATTTTTTGGCTCCAACTTCTCTCAGACTTTTGTAATCAACAGGATGCTCATTCGACGATCTGCAAGCACAATTTGGTTGATTGTGGTCACTGTTTCCCATGTCGAAACAGTTAGAGGGCGATCTGAGGTCTATGGAGATGTTTTCCATTGATCGAAGCAGTGCTGGAAGTCTTTTTTGGTGAGGACCTTTAGGAGCTTTGTCGTTTTTGGCTTTACCGCTTCCCTCGCCTCAAATCGGGCCCCTTTCAAAGAAAATCTTTTTCTAACCTTCCTAATCTTTCAAGGAAATCTGAGCAGACCCGTTGACGCAAGAGGAGTCAGATTTTTTGGCACCAACTTCGCTCAGACTTTTGTAATCAACAGGACGCTCATTCGACGATCTGCAAGCACAATTTGGTTGATTTTGGTCACTGTTTCCCATGTCGAAACAGTTAGAGGGCGATCTGAGGTCTATGGAGATGTTTTCCATTGATCGAAGCAGTGCTGGAAGTCTTTTTTGGTGAGGACCTTTAGGAGCTTTGTCGTTTTTGGCTTTACCGCTTCCCTCGCCTCAAATCGGGCCCCTTTCAAAGAAAATCTTTTTCTAACCTTCCTAATCTTTCAAGGAAATCTGAGCAGACCCGTTGACGCAAGAGGAGTCAGATTTTTTGGCTCCAACTTCTCTCAGACTTTTGTAATCAACAGGACGCTCATTCGACGATCTGCAAGCACAATTTGGTTGATTTTGGTCACTGTTTCCGATGTCGAAACAGTTAGAGGGCGATCTGAGGTCTATGGAGATGTTTTCCATTGATCGAAGCAGTGCTGGAAGTCTTCTTTGGTGAGGACCTTTAGGAGCTTTGTCGTTTTTTGCTTTACCGCTTCCATCGTCTCAAATCGGGCCCCTTTCAAAGAAAATCTTTTTCTAACCTTCCTAATCTTTCAAGGAAATCTGAGCAGACCCGTTGACGCAAGAGGAGTCAGATTTTTTGGCACCAACTTCGCTCAGACTTTTGTAATCAACAGGACGCTCATTCGACGATCTGCAAGCACAATTTGGTTGATTTTGGTCACTGTTTCCGATGTCGAAACAGTTAGAGGGCGATCTGAGGTCTATGGAGATGTTTTCCATTGATCGAAGCAGTGCTGGAAGTCTTTTTTGGTGAGGACCTTTAGGAGCTTTGTCGTTTTTGGCTTTACCGCTTCCCTCGCCTCAAATCGGGCCCCTTTCAAAGAAAATCTTTTTCTAACCTTCCTAATCTTTCAAGGAAATCTGAGCAGACCCGTTGACGCAAGAGGAGTCAGATTTTTTGGCTCCAACTTCTCTCAGACTTTTGTAATCAACAGGACGCTCATTCGACGATCTGCAAGCACAATTTGGTTGATTTTGGTCACTGTTTCCGATGTCGAAACAGTTAGAGGGCGATCTGAGGTCTATGGAGATGTTTTCCATTGATCGAAGCAGTGCTGGAAGTCTTCTTTGGTGAGGACCTTTAGGAGCTTTGTCGTTTTTTGCTTTACCGCTTCCATCGTCTCAAATCGGGCCCCTTTCAAAGAAAATCTTTTTCTAACCTTCCTAATCTTTCAAGGAAATCTGAGCAGACCCGTTGACGCAAGAGGAGTCAGATTTTTTGGCACCAACTTCGCTCAGACTTTTGTAATCAACAGGACGCTCATTCGACGATCTGCAAGCACAATTTGGTTGATTTTGGTCACTGTTTCCGATGTCGAAACAGTTAGAGGGCGATCTGAGGTCTATGGAGATGTTTTCCATTGATTGAAGCAGTGCTGGAAGTCTTCTTTGGTGAGGACCTTTAGGAGCTTTGTCGTTTTTTGCTTTACCGCTTCCATCGTCTCAAATCGGGCCCCTTTCAAAGAAAATCTTTTTCTAACCTTCCTAATCTTTCAAGGAAATCTGAGCAGACCCGTTGACGCAAGAGGAGTCAGATTTTTTGGCACCAACTTCGCTCAGACTTTTGTAATCAACAGGACGCTCATTCGACGATCTGCAAGCACAATTTGGTTGATTTTGGTCACTGTTTCCGATGTCGAAACAGTTAGAGGGCGATCTGAGGTCTATGGAGATGTTTTCCATTGATCGAAGCAGTGCTGGAAGTCTTCTTTGGTGAGGACCTTTAGGAGCTTTGTCGTTTTTTGCTTTACCGCTTCCATCGTCTCAAATCGGGCCCCTTTCAAAGAAAATCTTTTTCTAACCTTCCTAATCTTTCAAGGAAATCTGAGCAGACCCGTTGACGCAAGAGGAGTCAGATTTTTTGGCACCAACTTCGCTCAGACTTTTGTAATCAACAGGACGCTCATTCGACGATCTGCAAGCACAATTTGGTTGATTTTGGTCACTGTTTCCGATGTCGAAACAGTTAGAGGGCGATCTGAGGTCTATGGAGATGTTTTCCATTGATCGAAGCAGTGCTGGAAGTCTTCTTTGGTGAGGACCTTTAGGAGCTTTGTCGTTTTTTGCTTTACCGCTTCCATCGTCTCAAATCGGGCCCCTTTCAAAGAAAATCTTTTTCTAACCTTCCTAATCTTTCAAGGAAATCTGAGCAGACCCGTTGACGCAAGAGGAGTCAGATTTTTTGCCACCAACTTCGCTCAGACTTTTGTAATCAACAGGACGCTCATTCGACGATCTGCAAGCACAATTTGGTTGATTGTGGTCACTGTTTCCCATGTCGAAACAGTTAGAGGGCGATCTGAGGTCTATGGAGATGTTTTCCATTGATCGAAGCAGTGCTGGAAGTCTTTTTTGGTGAGGACCTTTAGGAGCTTTGTCGTTTTTGGCTTTACCGCTTCCCTCGCCTCAAATCGGGCCCCTTTCAAAGAAAATCTTTTTCTAACCTTCCTAATCTCTCAAGGAAATCTGAGCAGACCCGCTGACGCGAGAGTTTTTGGTCAGGAGTCAGACTTTTGGGCACTTTTGTCATGTGTAATTCCACGGGCAAAATTTTTCTAATCGTTTCTTTATCGGTGATTACAGCCTCGGCAATCATCCAATCATTCGACGATCTGCAAGCACAATTTGGTTGATTTTGGTTACGGTTTCCGGAGTTGAAACAGTCACAGGGCGACCAGGACGCTGATCATCTTCAGTGCTTCACTAAACCGTTTACACCACTCAAAAACACCCGCACGATATAGAGAATTGTCCCCATAGGTCTTTTGCAATTTTGAAAATGCCCATGCGATCAGTCCCAAAATTATTTCGGAGACTGATGGACGAATAAAGTTTTCGATTTAGATAGTGTGTTCATCATATTCATTAGCAAGATCTAGGTTTTCCTATGAAGTTATTTACACGTATTCCTATGAGTGACAACAATTTTCTTATTGTGAAGTGTCTTTCTTCTTCTGTACATCGGGATTTTAGTCGTTTTCTTCTTCGAAATCTTCAAAATTTTAACAAAAAAGGTTTTTCTACTGGACCGAGATTGTTTATGGCCTATTGTTATTAATTAAATCCATTGAAAAGCCACTTATCTCAACCTCTTTCCATTATTAAAGAGTCCAATGAATTTTTCTTAAGCGTTTACAAAATCTTTTTAGGTAAATGTGAAATAACAGACATAACTGACGATGAATGGGAAGTGTATCTTCAACCGTCAGAAAAAGTTTACGATGATGTTAATAATAAAGTTATATACCAAAGTCCTTATACCAATAAACTAAGTAAGCATTTTATTTATTAATCTACGTATATATCTTATAAATCACTAAATTTTCTTAAAACTTTCTTTAAATAAAAGCTTTATAATCGAAGAAACTAGACTAGAACCATCCAGAAGTTGGTGGAAGGCTCTAAGCTTGGGTAAACTTCTTGGAAAACCGGATAAAACAAAAAAATTTGGTAGATATTCCAAACAAAATTACAAACGATGCTTCAATTCAGAGTTACAGCTCAAGCTGCGATTCTGGTTTGACTGATTCACCATTAAACTTCATGGTGACAATGTCCAAGTCCTGTTCGATAACTTTGATCGAAGACATTTCAAATTTGATCCCAAAATTGATTGATGATTGAAGTTCAACATATCAGAAGATCTGTGAAGATCGAAAGCCAGACTATATCTTTCAAATGTCCACACTGATCTTATCCTTTTTCACTTTCGTCTTTTAGATCCCAAACTCGTTCGAAAACCTTTCCTGCACTGAACTACCTTACTTTAGTGCAGTAAAGTACATCAGAAGATTCAACAATTACTCAAGAAATTGTCTATGAGTGAGTGCTTGTGAACGAATGTTATTAACAACTTCGAGCACATGCTTTAATGTAAGATGCTTCCCACAGATGGAGTTAATGTCTATGTTTACCCGTTTGGGCGATAGATAATTCATCTGTGTCTACCTCGTCGTGAAACGCCACCTTGCGTCTATTTGTAGGGTTTATTCAAAACCGCGGGCCGTATTTGGCCCGTGGGCCGTACTTTACCCATAAGCGAATTTTCGGACGAATCAGTCATCCTTAAGGCGACATTCGATAATTTTTATTCTTGTTGTGCCATATAAAACGTTTTATAGACAATATTTTTTCCATACATTCACGAAAATGTTTTGATTTTCTAATGTAACTTTTTCAGCTGATTTGAAATGTATTTGTACAAGCGACAGTTGTAAAAAGGAATATGATTATATTAAAATCGAAAATAATGAAGCGGAATCAAAATTCATTATTTCCACATCGGATCATATGACTGATTTGGACGCTGATACTGAAAAAATTCAACAATCTTCCATAAGGGTGGTATATAGTTGTACAATGAAATGTAATACGGATCAAACAAGTACATTGGTGAGTTAAAATTATAAACAAACATTCTACCTTAGATCTACCTCATAGTTCTTCGAGGATGGTTTCAAAAGTACCTGATCTCGCCTAGAGATGGCGTTAGTTGCTGTATTAGAAACTACACAATCTATAGAGGTTCCAAGCTCGAAGACGCTGTAATATCCGGCGATTGAGCCGAGCCGCTCGGTGCGAACATTCGTTGAATTTTCAATTAGGTTTTGACAATAACTTTTTTTTTATATTCGACATGGAAAACGCATCTTTTCAACGCAAAGATACGTGGAAAAATATATTTAGACGAATTAGGATTTTTTTTTATAATATTTTAAACTATTTTAAAAAAATTTAGACTTGAAACAATCATTTATTGACCAAATTTGACTTGTGACTAATATTTTTCTTGGTGTAGACTTGGAAAAACTATTTTCTGAATAATATTCCACTTTAGAGTCATTTTTCTTAAGCATTTTGACTCTGAAAAGCCATTTCAAGTTCAAATTCGACTTTGGACTCATTTTTTCTTAAATATTTTGTCTTAGAAAAGTCTTTTAGCGCAAATTCGACTTTCGAGTGAATTTTTTGAGAGATTTGGAGTTGAAAAAGTCATTTCTGTCCACATTCTACTTGGGGAATCTCTTTTTTTGGCAAATTTTGACCCGGAAAAGCCGCTTTTGTCGAAATTCGACTCTGGAGTCATTTTCTTGGAAGATTTCGTTTTTGGAGTTATAAATTTTTACTTAGAAAAGCCATTTTTATGCAAATTCGACTTTCGAGTCTTTTTTGCAAGTTTTGATTTGGAAAAATCATTTTTTGTCAAGTTGTATCTTCAGAATCAGGCTCAGAAAAAGCATTTTCAGAAATTTTTTTGGTAAATGTAGAATTGGGAAAACTATTTTCTGACTAATTTTCGGCTTTGTAAAACATTTTAGTAAAAATTGGGCCATTTCGGAACAAATTCGACTTTTTAACTATTTTCTTTGGCAAATTTTGAAGTCTAAAATGGAATTTCGAGTCTTCTTTGCCAAATTTTGACTTGGAAAAAATCTTTTAGAATGAATCCGACTTTTTGGAGTCATTTTTTTGGCAAATTTTGAAGTATAAAATGGAGTTTCGAGTCTTCTTTGCCAAATTTTGACTTGGAAAAAATCTTTTAGTCTGAATCCGACTTTTTGGAGTCATTTTTTTGGCAAATTTTGAAGTATAAAATGGAGTTTCGAGTCTTCTTTGCCAAATTTTGACTTGGAAAAAATCTTTTAGTCTGAATCCGACTTTTTGGAGTCATTTTTTTGGCAAATTTTGATGTATAAAATGGAGTTTCGAGTCTTCTTTGCCAAATTTTGACTTGGAAAAAATCTTTTAGTCTAAATCCGACTTTTTGGAGTCATTTTTTTGGCAAATTTTGAAGTATAAAATGGAGTTTCGAGTCTTCTTTGCCAAATTTTGACTTGGAAAAAATCTTTTAGTCTAAATCCGACTTTTTGGAGTCATTTTTTTGGCAAATTTTGAAGTATAAAATGGAATTTCGAGTCTTCTTTGGCAAATTTTGACTTGGAAAAAATCTTTTAGTCTAAATCCGACTTTTTGGAGTCATTTTTTTTGGCAAATTTTGAAGTATAAAATGGAATTTCGAGTCTTCTTTGCCAAATTTTGACTTGGAAAAAATCTTTTAGTCTGAATCCGACTTTTTGGAGTCATTTTTTTGGCAAATTTTGAAGTATAAAATGGAGTTTCGAGTCTTCTTTGCCAAATTTTGACTTGGAAAAAATCTTTTAGTCTGAATCCGACTTTTTGGAGTCATTTTTTTTGGCAAATTTTGAAGTATAAAATGGAGTTTCGAGTCTTCTTTGCCAAATTTTGACTTGGAAAAAATCTTTTAGTCTGAATCCGACTTTTTGGAGTCATTTTTTTGGCAAATTTTGAAGTATAAAATGGAGTTTCGAGTCTTCTTTGCCAAATTTTGACTTGGAAAAAATCTTTTAGTCTGAATCCGACTTTTTGGAGTCATTTTTTTGGCAAATTTTGAAGTATAAAATGGAGTTTCGAGTCTTCTTTGCCAAATTTTGACTTGGAAAAAATCTTTTAGTCTAAATCCGACTTTTTGGAGTCATTTTTTTTGGCAAATTTTGAAGTATAAAATGGAATTTCGAGTCTTCTTTGGCAAATTTTGACTTGGAAAAAATCTTTTAGTCTGAATCCGACTTTTTGGAGTCATTTTTTTTGGCAAATTTTGAAGTATAAAATGGAGTTTCGAGTCTTCTTTGCCAAATTTTGACTTGGAAAAAATCTTTTAGTCTGAATCCGACTTTTTGGAGTCATTTTTTTGGCAAATTTTGAAGTATAAAATGGAGTTTCGAGTCTTCTTTGCCAAATTTTGACTTGGAAAAAATCTTTTAGTCTGAATCCGACTTTTTGGAGTCATTTTTTTGGCAAATTTTGAAGTATAAAATGGAGTTTCGAGTCTTCTTTGCCAAATTTTGACTTGGAAAAAATCTTTTAGTCTAAATCCGACTTTTTGGAGTCATTTTTTTTGGCAAATTTTGAAGTATAAAATGGAATTTCGAGTCTTCTTTGGCAAATTTTGACTTGGAAAAAATCTTTTAGTCTGAATCCGACTTTTTGGAGTCATTTTTTTGGCAAATTTTGAAGTCTAAGATTGAATTTCGAGTCTTCTTTGGCAAATTTTGACTTGGAAAAATTTATTTTGGTTATGAGGATAATTCAAACAAATAAAATTTGCTCTGTAAAAACAAAAACTTCATTTAATACTCCGGTATTTGTAGCTGTTGATTCACGGTACGTTATTGGGACCCAATTGATATAATAGAATAGAACCGTTTACTTTTTGGTACTACAAGAACTTTATTACCAAAGTCCAATTAAAAAATAATTGATAAACGATCTTCTTTTGAACTTCTTATCTCCATGGACTGTAAGTAGGTCAGGTAAATTTGAACCAAGTCTTCTACACATCGATTCAAATCTTGGCTTCTTCCTACTCCCTTCAGAACTTTTTTTACAACAGAAACAGTTCCTCGGAATCTTCTAGACATCTTCTAAATATTCGCATTATCAATCAATACTTGCTGAGCACAAAAATGAAAGGAGTTGAGTTGAATTATTGATATTACATATATAGTTTACTTCAATATGAAAAATTTCATTTTTAGCCAATCTATATCGATATTTACGACAAAAATAATCATGAACCCGAGTTCGAAGAAGAAAATTATAATTATAAAGTCGCCTCTCCGATAATGCCCGTTACGGATTTTACTCTATACGGCGATTCTATAAAAGCTGAAGATTTGGATTTTTCAAATACCGAAATGACCTTCACGATAGAACCCAACGATTTTGATATAACCACCACGGTCGATTATAATAATACCAAAAAGTATATAGCAAATATTAGAGCCAACAAAGCATTAACAATTAGCTCATCTAGAATCTACACGCTCACAGCTACGGTAAGTAAACAATCCATACTATGTTTTGACATAATTAACGATATTGTGGAAACTACAACAAAAACAATTCAAACCCTTCAATAAGCTCCGGGACCTAATGGAGAAGAAAGTAATGAAATAGCAGACAAATTCGCTAATAAACCGTTGGAAGGATCTAAATCTTTATGCGGAATCAGCTGCAGGATAAATACTATGAAAAGTATGTAAAAAAATAGTTGAAACAGACGAAGATAGAGGTAGAGCTGCTTGAATAATCACTTCAAGACGTACTACAAAGAAGACAAACCTCAATAGCATTACACCTGGAAGTATATGGAAAAGATGATGAAGATCTTTTGGAGTTGGAACCATCCGGAACTGTTCAAAAGGAATGGGATTGAAACTACCATTACCAATACCGCAGCAAGATGTTTTGGCGTAATTAACGATATTGTGGAAACTACAACAAAAACAATTCAAACCCTTCAATAAGCTCCGGGACCTAATGGAGAAGAAAGAAATGAAATAGCAGACAAATTCGCTAATAAACCGTTGGAAGGATCTAAATCTTTATGCGGAATCAGCTGCAGGATAAATACTATGAAAAGTATGTAAAAAAATAGTTGAAACAGACGAAGATAGAGGTAGAGCTGCTTGAATAATCACTTCAAGACGTACTACAAAGAAGACAAACCTCAATAGCATTACACCTGGAAGTATATGGAAAAGATGATGAAGATCTTTTGGAGTTGGAACCATCCGGAACTGTTCAAAAGGAATGGGATTGAAACTACCATTACCAATACCGCAGCAAGATGTTTTGGCGTAATTAACGATATTGTGGAAACTACAACAAAAACAATTCAAACCCTTCAATAAGCTCCGGGACCTAATGGAGAAGAAAGAAATGAAATAGCAGACAAATTCGCTAATAAACCGTTGGAAGGATCTAAATCTTTATGCGGAATCAGCTGCAGGATAAATACTATGAAAAGTATGTAAAAAAATAGTTGAAACAGACGAAGATAGAGGTAGAGCTGCTTGAATAATCACTTCAAGACGTACTACAAAGAAGACAAGACCTCAATAGCATTACACCTGGAAGTATATGGAAAAGATGATGAAGATCTTTTGGAGTTGGAACCATCCGGAACTGTTCAAAAGGAATGGGATTGAAACTACCATTACCAATACCGCAGCAAGATGTTTTGGCGTAATTAACGATATTGTGGAAACTACAACAAAAACAATTCAAACCCTTCAATAAGCTCCGGGACCTAATGGAGAAGAAAGTAATGAAATAGCAGACAAATTCGCTAATAAACCGTTGGAAGGATCTAAATCTTTATGCGGAATCAGCTGCAGGATAAATACTATGAAAAGTATGTAAAAAAATAGTTGAAACAGACGAAGATAGAGGTAGAGCTGCTTGAATAATCACTTCAAGACGTACTACAAAGAAGACAAGACCTCAATAGCATTACACCTGGAAGTATATGGAAAAGATGATGAAGATCTTTTGGAGTTGGAACCATCCGGAACTTTTCGAAAGGAATGGAATTGAAACCACCATTACCAATACCGCAGCAAGAAAAGGAGACACATCCTACAACAAAAAATCATCATTTTGGAAGATTTGATATCTTTTCAGTCGATTATTTTTCAATCTTAATTTTTAGGATGGTGGTACTGACCCTGGTCCCCTCAATAAAACCGTCAAAATAACAATCGATGTTGACGAAACGTTGAGTTTAGATTTTCCTTACTTTGTATATCCAGACGATAATCTAGCTGCTTACAAATTCGACTACGATTTTAACGAGAACAAATTGATACCTCTAACCGGAAATATAACATTACATACGACCAGATCGGAAGTCACTGACATTCATTTGTTAGGAGGTGAGTTGAATCTGTTTTTAAGCAACCTAGGCAAGACCTCGCTTAACGCTTAGGATACGTTCCATCAAATTAGCACCAACTGGATCCTGGGATAGAAATGTTCCATCAACATTATGGGGGATAGTTTCCATTGAACCATCTTCGACTAGCCTCCGCCTGAATGGTATTAAAAATTCTTCTAGGTCTTTCCATTATGATGGATTCACTTAATTGCGTTCAATATTTTTCCATTTCCTCCATGAGGTTGTTCCCAGAAGTTCCCAGTAACTTTCCAGTTCAATTCGATGCTTCGCTAATTCGAGAAAAACGTTTTTTGTTTACCAATATCAACAAAGTCTAGTTTGGAAGTCTTAATTCGTTGAAATTTTCAGAAATGGAAGATTCTTTTGAAGTGAAATTTGATGCAGCGTCAAAAACTTTCGAACTCTCTTCACCGGCAAGAATTGAAGATCCGGTTTCGGCGTCTACGGCGTTGATTTTGAGTTTAAAAACCGATACGGAAGCGTCTACACCGATCATCATTCAATTTTCCAACGTTCCGACAAGTGGGGTGACGTTTAAAGACCACAGCTACACTGGATCTTACGACGATGTTAATAACGTTGTAAATATGAATGAAAATATAGAATTGATCATCAAAACAACCAAAAAACCAACGTTTAATATCACTGGAGGTTAGTAAAGTTATATAAAAATAGTAATAAATTTAATCCTTACATTATTTGTAGATTTATCAGACAACTTTGGGGTAGATTTTGACGAGGATACCAAAGTATGTACGATAAAAGTTGAAAATAACTTAACGCCCGAACAAATATCATCGAAAACGTATTTAACACTAACTATTCAAGCAACTGTAGATACAGATACAGACAAAACTGTTATAGTAATTCAGTTACCAGTACATAAGCTCCAATTTACTAATATATTATATACAGCTACTTATAATGACGATGATACTGTTGATATCGATAATGAAAATCCTATTGGGTTTACAACGGACGTTACTGACGTGAAAATAACAATTGACGAACGTAAGTAAATATTTTTATTGAATATTCGTTAGAATGACAGTTGAAAGTTTTCGCCGAGGGTTGAAGTTTATTTATTAGAGGTGAAAACTACCCCTATTCGATAAAATTCATAAAAAATAGTTTCGAGTGTATAAATAAATACTTTAAATTAACGTTGATAGATAATTTATGATGTATTAAAAAGTTTTACTCTGTACTCGGGGCTGTTTTTCATTTTTTAAGGGTGAAAACCATACATTTTTTAAAAAAATTTAAATTCTAGTTTTGGATGTGTGACTTATTGAAATCATCTTTAGATTTATTTAAAAATCGTTTTAATCTTTTAACTCTTTTTGTTTCTGTATCATCTGCGTCTTCTATATCGTCTTCTTGGTCTAAAATTGGGACTGTTTATTGGTTTTTTCCCCATAACTCGCTTAGGTTTTAAGCAATCGAGTCACTCAAAAAAGCATCTTGTAGGTTTTTTAAAAACCTACAAGCTCATTTGAAGTAAATTTCTTTCATTTTAAAAAGGTTTATGCCAAAAAGGGACAAAAAAAGTACTTTGCGTAAACGCGACTTAAAATGGCCAGTTTAAGCTCAATTTTTCTCAAAACTAAGTAGTTTAAACGGGTCAAACACTCAGAGCATATTATTAGGACATTAATAAAGCGAATTGTGAGGTGGTAACGATTTTTTTCAAATGGGGTGAAGGAGAGGGTGAGATTATCACTATTTTTTACAAGTAAAAAATAGGAATCGACATTATTTTCTTCATAACTCGCTTAGTTTTAATGCTAGGAACTTTTTAAAAAAACAAAAATGAAGTTTTTTTAAAGGACTTTAAGAAAGTTTCTATAAATTTTCTGCGAAAAATGCATTGGTTTTCGGTTATTAGACGTAGAAACTTTTTATTTAGGCGTTTGAAAATACCAATCGCTTTTCAACGAACAATAATTCCTTTTGTATTGAGTCTGCGTAAATCGTAAATACACAATTTTTTTTGTTTTTTTATAAGCTACAATTTTGGTTTTTACAGATTTTTCTATTAAATGTATATTTTTCCATTTATTCGCGAAAAACAAACTAAAAACGTGGTTTTTTTGACTGAAAACCGAAATTTTCATGTCGGTAATAATAAGTCGATAAGTATTAACATTCAAAAAAAACTTTATAGATGAAAAGTTGTTTAAAATTAGTTAATTAATCGATTTTCGCACTTATTTTCAATGAAAAATAGTGTGAAATAAAGGTTAGAAAGCATATATGTTTTCCCACATCATATAAACAACTCCAGCTTTCACCCTGTATATTTCTAACAAATATAAAATTGGGATGATCGAATATGAACAGTCAATTAAACTCACGTTTTTTCAATTGATTTAAGTGAAAATTAAATCGATATCTCGAATGGCTTCGAAAATATATAATCATTTACACAAACATGTCCTTATTTTTTTTAATATTTAATATCAATTAATATTAATAAAAAAATAGCTTTCTAATTGTTTTGTTGGTATTTTCGAATGGGGTTTCTTAACACAAATTATTATATTAAACAATAACCCTGAGTAACAGTCTTTTTAGTCGGTTTCTACATCTCTAGAAGGGGTTTTCCTCCCGTTCTAACTAATACTTTTATATTTTTCCAGAATACTCGCAATATTTCGAAATAACTGATAAATTCGCTATAGAAGTCCGGGCTCCACTACCCACAGATATTTTATCTTCACAAACCGAATTAGCATTAGCCCTAGCAGCTGAAGATGTTTACGGTAACCAACCGCAAGCTGTTGTTAAAATGATTCTACCCCTCCAAGACACAATGGAAGCTCCAAAGTTTTCCAAACCCTACTACACCGTTAATTACAAAGAAAATGCGACTGTTATCGATTTTACTGATCCTTTATCCTTTGATAATGTCGATGATCCATCTACAGTCACGATAACCCTGAGCGGTAAGTATTCAAAGATATCGCGTGGTACAATACTGCGTCATCTTTTTTGGGGAGGGTCTAGCGCGGTTGGAAAGTTACAAGCGTGGAGTTTTACCAGCCATGAGTCGCTTCGACGCTGCATCGTTCAGAATATGGATCAAGATTGGTTCCAGGTTTAAACCACCACCAAGATGTCGACCAAAAACGTCTGGAACTGCAAACTTTAAACTCGTCGAAGTTTACAGCGAGTTGGATCTTGAACTGCATCTTTATGAGCTCCAGTTAATACAGTTAACATTTGCTGAAGGAATGCTTAGTCGATTTTTCACTTTTGACAACATCCTTGTTTCAGATGAGGCTCATTTTCATTTAAATGGGTTCGTAAATCGATAAAATTGTTATAAAAAAATTAAACATCATAAACCACTCTCCACTAGTCCGAAATTAAAGGTATTGGCAGCAATCTCATGCAAAGGAATAATTCCCTTTCTTTTTTTGAAGATTCGCGAGGACGAAACTCGCTTCGTTGGGAAAAATTTACGAGATTAAAAATAACGAATTCGAGAATTTGGTTCCATCTAGAATGTCACACATCAAATGACTCTATGGTGGCTGTGTAGCCCCCACGCAGCCCTGACTTGACGCTTCTTGATTTTTTTTATCGAACATAAAGTCTACATGAAGAATCCAAGAGATATCAATCAGATAAAGGAAAGTTTCCGCCAGGAAATGGCAGCAATCACCCCAGATTTATTGACACGAGTTTTTGCAAATCTGCGTTTAGAGCCGTGCCGTTTTTACTTAATAAATGCAAGTTTTAAAAAAATCTTGTGTGATTCCTAAGTTATATCCTTTTCCCAACTTCAAGTCTCCATAAATATCCTTTTAAATATGACCATTAAAAGTGAGGTTATGTGCTGTTTAAAGTGATTTATATTTTTTGTATTTCATTTCAGAGTATAAAAAAAATTTCAATGTGATATTCGAAAATAAAAAATGGTTAATTAAGGTTACGAAACCATTGGATTCAAATACTATCGATGATAATTCAGAATTAATAATAACTATGGAAGCTGAGGTGAAGGGTATTACTGCCAAAGGTGTTGGGGTGTTGGTTGTGTTATTAGAAAAAAGTGTCGGACCGAAATTTTCGGAGTTGTCGTATCTAGCAAAATATGAGAAAGATCAAACTGGTAGTATAGATTTCCAGAAACCGCTTACGTTCGAAAATGTTGAAGATCCAAGCGAAATTACCATTACGTTAGACAGTAAGTTATAGAAGACATTTGATACCAATTTTTTTTTGGAAAAGGGTTTTTTTTTCTTTGGATCAATAAGCCTCAACCTCAACTCAACTAACTGCTTTTAACTAACACAGTAATTTGAGCTGCAATAATTTTCTTTGCATCTTTATATGTTTTAATAGTTTTATTAATTTGCGTCGAAGTTGCTTCAGTATTTCCCCAACTATGAGGTGAAATCCAAATGCTTTCTTAGTAATTTCTGCAGAAACTTATTTGAGAGAAGTAGATCTAACAATGTAATCCAATTGCTCTGGTTCAATCCAGTATTTCATCACTTTCGTCGGTTTGAAAGAAAACTATTTGCTTATTATTTCGTGCCAAGCTTCAATTTTCTTTTCTTATTGGTGGTTTATGTAGATTGAGTATTTTCAATCGTTTGGTTACTTTCTAGAGTGAATTATCCTTACTAGTAACGTAGGTTAATTCAGTCAGAAATTCATGGATCCGCTCATTTTTAGCATAAAAAGTTGTTTTATCAGCTGGTGTTTTAGTTTGCTGCATTTTGTCCAAATTTTCATTTTCTCTGTAATAAGATCCCCGATTTTTTTTTTGAGTATTTACTTTGAAGTTTTGTACAACGCTACGACTAAAAGATGGTTTAATAAAGTCGAAAAAGCTCTGGATTTTGATATATTTTGATCCAGAACTTTCTTTTACAAATGGAGATAATGATAAAGTCGAAATTGATTTGGACTGTAAGTAAAAGTCTGTACTGTAACAAACTCAACCAAACACTTACACTCATACCAAAACTACAATACACAACTGTAAGGATAACAGGATATTTGTTGCAGCTTATGATGAGGATTTTGAAGTTTTGTACAACGCTACGACTGAAAAATGGTTTATTAAAGTTAAGAAAGCTCTGGATTCCGATATATTCGATACTGCATCTGAATTAGTTATAAAAATGACAGCTAGAAGAGAGCAGGATAACTCTAAAACTGGTGCAGCTGTGCTGGTTATTGAGCTAGTTGATACTGACAATGAAGAAGAGCCGAAATTTTCTGATCTATCTTACGTAGTTAAATACAAAAAAGGCCAAACTGAAGATATCGATTTTGATCCAGAACTTTCTTTTACAAATGTAGATAATTATAAAGTTAAAATTGATTTGGACTGTAAGTAAAAGTCTGTACTGTAACAAACTCAACCAAACACGTACACTCATACCAAAACTACAATACACAACTGTAAGGATAACAAGATATTTGTTGCAGCTTATGATGAGGATTTTGAAGTTTTGTACAACGCTACGACTGAAAAATGGTTTATTAAAGTTAAGAAAGCTCTGGATTCCGATATATTCGATACTGCATCTGAATTAGTTATAAAAATGACAGCTAGAAGAGAGCAGGATAACTCTAAAACTGGTGCAGCTGTGCTGGTTATTGAGCTAGTTGATACTGACAATGAAGAAGAGCCGAAATTTTCTGATCTATCTTACGTAGTTAAATACAAAAAAGGACAAACCGAAGATATCGATTTTGATCCAGAACTTTCTTTTACAAATGTAGATAATGATAAAGTCGAAATTGATTTGGACTGTAAGTAAAAGTCTGTACTGTAACAAACTCAACCAAACACTTACACTCATACCAAAACTACAATACACAACTGTAAGGATAACAGGATATTTGTTGCAGCTTATGATGAGGATTTTGAAGTTTTGTACAACGCTACGACTGAAAAATGGTTTATTAAAGTTAAAAAAGCTCTGGATTCCGATATATTCGATACTGCATCTGAATTAGTTATAAAAATGACAGCTAGAAGAGAGCAGGATAACTCTAAAACTGGTGCAGCTGTGCTGGTTATTGAGCTAGTTGATCCTGACAATGAAGAAGAGCCGAAATTTTCTGATCTATCTTACGTAGTTAAATACAAAAAAGGCCAAACTGAAGATATCGATTTTGATCCAGAACTTTCTTTTACAAATGTAGATAATTATAAAGTTAAAATTGATTTGGACTGTAAGTAAAAGTCTGTACTGTAACAAACTCAACCAAACACGTACACTCATACCAAAACTACAATACACAACTGTAAGGATAACAAGATATTTGTTGCAGCTTATGATGAGGATTTTGAAGTTTTGTACAACGCTACGACTGAAAAATGGTTTATTAAAGTTAAGAAAGCTCTGGATTCCGATATATTCGATACTGCATCTGAATTAGTTATAAAAATGACAGCTAGAAGAGAGCAGGATAACTCTAAAACTGGTGCAGCTGTGCTGGTTATTGAGCTAGTTGATCCTGACAATGAAGAAGAGCCGAAATTTTCTGATCTATCTTACGTAGTTAAATACAAAAAAGGCCAAACTGAAGATATCGATTTTGATCCAGAACTTTCTTTTACAAATGTAGATAATTATAAAGTTAAAATTGATTTGGACTGTAAGTAAAAGTCTGTACTGTAACAAACTCAACCAAACACGTACACTCATACCAAAACTACAATACACAACTGTAAGGATAACAAGATATTTGTTGCAGCTTATGATGAGGATTTTGAAGTTTTGTACAACGCTACGACTGAAAAATGGTTTATTAAAGTTAAGAAAGCTCTGGATTCCGATATATTCGATACTGCATCTGAATTAGTTATAAAAATGACAGCTAGAAGAGAGCAGGATAACTCTAAAACTGGTGCAGCTGTGTTGATTATTGAGCTAGTTGATCCTGACAATGAAGAAGAGCCTAAATTTTCTGATCTATCTTACGTAGTTAAATACAAAAAAGGACAAACCGAAGATGTCGATTTTACAAATGACGTAACTTTCAAAACTGCCGAAGATAATAAAAACATAAAAATAGTTTTGGATTGTAAGTAAATATACAAGATCTGGACGAAGAAACAACTATTACCTAGTAATTATAAAACTTTTTATAGCCTATTCTGAAAACTTCGAAGTATATTACGACCAGACATCAAATAAATGGAAAATCCGCGTGAAAACTAAATTAGAAGATGAAATATTCACATCTAATAACGAACTTATCTTTATTATGACAGCCACTAATACCGTTAATAAAAAAAGTGGACAAACAGTTCTTATAATGGAACTAATCGATGAAACTAATGAAAACGGAATTGAATTTACTGAATCTTATTACGTGGCTCAATATAAACAAAATCAAACAGGTTACGTAGACTTTGATAAGCCGATATCTTTTAAAGATGAAGATATGTCAAAAATTTCTATAAATCTAGACAGTAAGTACGAAAGATTGTCCATATTATTATATAGTGTGTTTACATAAGTCCACAATGAGCTTTGGGCAAATTCACAAATTGTTTTGAACATTTCCTCCAAATAATGTCAAAAACATCCATTTCCAGACCTTGAGGGAACTGGGAATTCGTTTCTTAAAGATAACAAATCGTCTATGTAGGCTCAACAGGTTTTTCCTGTGATGGCAACTTTTGTAACCTCTCTTGGAGATGAATCTTCCAGGAAAAAATCGTGGCTATAACCATTGAAGTCCAGGAATGAAGAAGACGTTCACCATCTGAACATAACGTTCTGATTTCATTATAACAAACATATAGAAGGTTTCTGATGTTTGTATTTTGGATTAGCTGCGTTCCAGTAGCAGAATTTTTTCCAAGTAACGTACCCATTGAAATTGAAATGTTAGTAAACTTTGGAAAGCGCTCAATCTCTTCCTGAGGCTTCAAGCAACTATAAAAAATGTTTATCTACGCACGATCATACCAACGGTGACCTTGGAGACCTTTCGACCAATTTAACAACCATTCAATCACCTTGTAGTTATTAAATACTAACAAATATCAATTTTTTAGCTTATTCAGAATACTTTGAAGTAACTTACACTTCGAACAAATGGTGTTTGCATGTTGTAAAGCCTCTAGATGTTAAAATTTTTAACGATAACCAAGAACTCATATTGATAATGGAGGCCGAGCAAAAAGAAACTCATAAAACTGGAAGATCTGTTCTCGTTATCGAATTAATAGATAATTCGATAGAATCCAAAACACCCCAATTCGAAGAAGCTTATTATACAGCAGTATATCCAAGTGACGGTAAAGGAACCGTACCTTTCGATAAAGATATTAATTTTGATAACGTAGATGATGTTAATAAAGTTTCAATTTCGATTCAAGGTAAGCAATAAATATTTTCGTAACCCACCGACTGAATACCGATTTTCTTTTAGATTACAAAGACAATTTCCAAATTATCTACGATAATACTTCGAATAAATGGTTTATAGACGTAATTATATCGTTGGATGATGATATTCTTCGTTCCAACACTTATCTAACCTCCACCTTAGTAGCTAATATTGATGATGATGATGACCACACACCTGTCAGTGCAATTGTTTTGAAATTACCTGAACACGATAGCGAATCGGCACCCACATTTTCCAGATCCTATTTCAGAGCTCAGTATGATATAGATGGCGTTGAAGCGAAAGTTACTTTAGAAGATGATATCGAATTTAGTAACGACGTTGATAATAATAACATTGAGATTGTTGCTGACGGTAAATAATAATTTGTTTGTTTTGATTAAGTCTAATTACAAAAAATTTCGAGTCTTTATATTCTATCGTCAAGGAAAGTTGGCAGTCCTTTATGCATCTCAGACAGATGAAACTTCCTTGTACCAAATCCGATACGAGACTTTTTCAAGATCATCAACTTTCTACCTCCGACAGAAGCCGCCGCTTAACATATTCTACCTTCAAATCAGACCAAAGGATTTTTTGATCTGGGGATGGAGGAGGAAAATTCTTGGCCTTCTCTCTACCGTAAACACAAAAGATTTAGCTCTAGTTGGAATTCTTAACAGTGTTTCCTGAAAATGTAGAACGATGTATGCAGCTGCCGAAAAATGTCCATATGCCTCAACTGTCACTCGAATTCAGCATCCTTCGAGGATGATGATGTGACTTATGTTGCTGTAGAAGCAGGAGCTTGGTGAGGATAGTCCCGTTGAAGATGATCCCGATGAAGAGGACCTTGATATATAACTGCGCCTTCTGAGCTTCTCAAATGAAGGAATTCCTTCAATAGTGCAAAGCAATAAGGTCTTGGTGCAAAACGTCTGAAAACACGATTTCATCGATGCCAAATATATCGAATTTTGAATTGGAATATCGGTTTTCAGCGAGTGTAAATGCCAAATATCGAATTTTGAATTGGAATATCGGTTTTCAGAGAGTGTAAATGCCAAATATCGAATTTTGAATTGGAATATCGGTTTTCAGCGAGTGTAAATGCCAAATATCGAATTTTGAATTGGAATATCGGTTTTCAGAGAGTGTAAATGCCAAATATCGAATTTTGAATTGGAATATCGGTTTTCAGCGAGTGTAAATGCCAAATATCGAATTTTGAATTGGAATATCGGTTTTCAGCGAGTGTAAATGCCAAATATCGAATTTTGAATTGGAATATCGGTTTTCAGAGAGTGTAAATGCCAAATATCGAATTTTGAATTGGAATATCGGTTTTCAGAGAGTGTAAATGCCAAATATCGAATTTTGAATTGGAATATCGGTTTTCAGAGAGTGTAAATGCCAAATATCGAATTTTGAATTGGAATATCGGTTTTCAGCGAGTGTAAATGCCAAATATCGAATTTTGAATTGGAATATCGGTTTTCAGAGAGTGTAAATGCCAAATATCAAATTTTGAATTGGAATATCGGTTTTCAGAGAGTGTAAATGCCAAATATCGAATTTTGAATTGGAATATCGGTTTTCAGAGAGTGTAAATGCCAAATATCGAATTTTGAATTGGAATATCGGTTTTCAGAGAGTGTAAATGCCAAATATCGAATTTTGAATTGGAATATCGGTTTTCAGCGAGTGTAAATGCCAAATATCGAATTGGAATATCGGTTTTCAGCAAATGCGAATACCAAATATCGAATTTTGAATAGGAATATCGGTTTTCAGCGAGTGTAAATGCCAAATATCGAATTTTGAATAGGAATATCGGTTTTCAGCAAATGCGAATACCAAATATCGAATTTTGAATAGGAATATCGGTTTTCAGCGAGTGTAAATGCCAAATATATCGAATTTTGAATAGGAATATCGGTTTTCAGCGAGTGTAAATGCCAAATATATCGAATTTTGAATTGGAATATCGGTTTTCAGCAAATGCGAATACCAAATATCGAATTTTGAATAGGAATATCGGTTTTCAGCAAATGCGAATACCAAATATCGAATTTTGAATTGGAATATCGGTTTTCAGCGAGTGTAAATGCCAAATATATCGAATTTTGAATTGGAATATCGGTTTTCAGCAAATGCGAATACCAAATATCGAATTTTGAATAGGAATATCGGTTTTCAGCAAATGCGAATACCAAATATCGAATTTTGAATTGGAATATCGGTTTTCAGCGAGTGTAAATGCCAAATATCGAATTTTGAATTGGAATATCGGTTTTCAGCAAATGCGAATACCAAATATCGAATTTTGAATAGGAATATCGGTTTTCAGCAAAAGCGAATACCAAATATCGAATTTTGAATAGGAATATCCATATTCAATTCGGAGCAGTCTTCTGGATAAGTGAGGTCGATGAAACGCTTCGAAAGTAACATTTGCATTTTAGATATTTGCCCAGCATTCCAGACTTTGCCGAAATGCCTAGACTGTATCCAAAAATGCACTTTGATCACAGTAATATATTAAAAAATCCGCAGTATTCATAGAATATTTTTTTTACAGATTATTCAGAGTTTCTAACCTTCGAATACGATACAAAAACAAAATTATGGCAAGTCAAAGCGCTAAGTATTTTGGATACTGCAACGTTGAATAAATCAGAACTGGTTGTAGCAATCACAGCTACTGATAGTGATACTAAATTACAAGGACGTTCCGTTATCGATCTCAAATTACCTAAAGTTAATACTGATGATGCTCCTAGATTTTCCAAAACGTACTACAAAGCTAATTATGACATGTCTACGGATACTGCAACCGTTAATCTTGAAGATCCAATCGATATACTGAATAGAATTGATATGTCGACTATAAATATTACTACCGACGGTAAGTTAATGTGAATAAAGACTATTGTATATCAGAGTGTGACCTTTTCACTTGCTGTTGCATTGGGGATACTCAGTGTTCATTGCTAATCTATTAATTCAATACCTTTCCGAAACTTCTGGATTCTAACAGTCAAATATCTTCAATTTCTTTTCTCTATCCAGCCTAGTTTCCTAAATATCGTTAAATTGGGAAAGTTCGGCTTCTATTAAGGCCTCATACACCACCAGAAATGAAACCTGTAGATTTTTCTTCGGCGATTTCGCTATAGAAAGAGAATTAGATTCTGCCAGTCAACTGATCGGAAACTTTCCATTTTTGATAATCTCCTTTCAGCTCCGCAAACTTTTCCTAATGATTTTCATCTTTGATCACCAAGTTTGAGAACAGGAAATAATCCGAGAGGGCTAAATATGGCGCATGAGGTGGCAATTCAAACTTTGATTCGGATGTATGAACTTTCCTGCAAATGGAACGGTCTTTGTCTTATTTGGAGCTGGTTTTAGTCCATACAGTTTTGCTTTGTGGATTTTCTTCAACATTTCTAGAGTCGCCACAACGGTCAATATTGATAGCTGCCAAAAAAATACTAAACGACGTGGCATCTTTGTGTACTTTCTAAGCAACTACCGTCATCTTTAGGTCAGACCAGGTACTTCTAGCACCATCTTCGTCAGTGTCTTAACCAACTTGGTCTTTTTGAGTTTTGCGTTTAATTGTATCAAGGTAGAATGCACGTGTTGTGGAATTTCCACCATCAATGGTAAAATTTATTTTTTAGAATATCGCGATTACTTTCAAATAACGTACGAAGACAAATGGCAGATCAACGTCATAAAAAATCTAGATCAGTCCATACTGAACGAAAAAATAGACATTATCATGGAACTAATTGCTACGGATGAAGAAGTAACTGGTAAAATCGGCGAGGCAACTCTTTTGATAACTCTACCAGCAGTGAGCAATGACGAAGCCCCCAAATTCTCGAGCATCTTCTACGAGTCTCAGTGCAATTCCTCCACAAAAATATTAGAGACATCGCCGATTGTTATAACAAATAAACCGGATCCATCGGATATAACAGTTGCCATACAAGAAGACGGTAAGTTTTAACTATTACATCGAACGATACAATTAACGGATTATTTGTAGAGTACAAGTCGAATTTCGAAATCGAATATAACTCGGAAACTAATTCTTGGCAAGTTAAAGTCAAAACTCTACCGGAAAATGAAAGAGGAAACGATTTGGTACTTACTTTAACAGCTACGGAAACTAATAATAATAATATAGGACAAGCTGCGTTAGTTTTAAATTTTCCTCCATTAGACCCGCCCGAATTCAATTCTATTCAATATTACGGGGAATATGAAATTGTGGAAAAATCGCTTACTGTAGACAAAGTTAAAATCGTCAATAAACAAGATCAAAAGAATAAAATTCATTTGGTATTAACTGATTCGGATCGAGGTAAGCGTTAAGTTTCCTAAAACTTCTAGAATAACTTCAAAATATATTTTTCTGCAGATCTTTCCAGTACATTCGAATTTTCCTATAACGACGATGAGGATAGTTGGAAAATTACATTAAACGGGACGCTAGACGATGGATATATTAATGGCAAAACTCAATTAGTATTAACTTTGACTGCTGAAGAAGATGGAAACGAACTAACTGGTTCCGCGACGGTCATTATCAGTCTACCAACTGAAGATAAAGACGGAAACGATCTGATGTTTTCAGAATTACATTACGAAGGAAACTATATCGTCAACGACGAACCCGAAGTTCAACTGAATAACGATATTCATCTTGACTCCAAACAGGATTTGACTAATGTAGTGTTCATGTTTAACAGTAAGTTTACCATTTTCTGGTGTCTGCCTTTGTATTTTCGTATTTTCCTCAAGTCCTGCATCGTAAATAAACAAAAATAGTCTGATTAAAAGAAAGCGTACATACTAATCTAGACTATGTTCAATTTGATCGAAGGGTTGATTGAAGTTTGAAACGCTCAACATCAACCAGTTCTAGATCCTCTGGGTATAATCTAATGGAGAGCCTACACTATCAAACGGCTCGTTCGAACGATTCAGTTCGACGCTTGAAGCGAGCATTGACGATCAAGCAAAAAATGTAGGTTTTGATCAAAAGATTGAAGCTCGAAGCGCTCATCATCAAACATTTGATAGTGTAAAACCCGCTTAAGAAGCCAGTTCGCAATAAAACACGGAAACGGCTTCAAGTTTGAAATATAATCTAATGGAGAGCCTACACTATCAAACGGCTCGTTCGAACGATTCAGTTCGACGCTTGAAGCGAGCATTGACGATCAAGCAAAAAATGTAGGTTTTGATCAAAAGATTGAAGCTCGAAGCGCTCATCATCAAACATTTGATAGTGTAGAACCCGCTTAAGAAGCCAGTTCGCAATAAAACACGGAAACGGCTTCAAGTTTGAAATATAATCTAATGGAGAGCCTACACTATCAAACGGCTCGTTCGAACGATTCAGTTCGACGCTTGAAGCGAGCATTGACGATCAAGCAAAAAATGTAGGTTTTGATCAAAAGATTGAAGCTCGAAGCGCTCATCATCAAACATTTGATAGTGTAGAACCCGCTTAAGAAGCCAGTTCGCAATAAAACACGGAAACGGCTTCAAGTTTGAAATATAATCTAATGGAGAGCCTACACTATCAAACGGCTCGTTCGAACGATTCAGTTCGACGCTTGAAGCAAACATTGACGATCAAGCAAAGAATGTAGGTTTTGATCAAAAGATTGAAGCTCGAAGCGCTCATCATCAAACATTTGATAGTGTAAAACCCGCTTAAGAAGCCAGTTCGCATAAAACTGGATGTAATCTAACAAATAACTTCACTAACAACATGGAAACGGCGGTCAATTTTATATAGCTGTTATTGACAATTCGGTAGATTGCTCAATTGCTTTTTTTCGGGGGAATTTTCAAAATGTTTGCCGTTTACAGTTTTTCCATTTTCTAGTAACTGAAAAGTTGAACGCGAATGATTATTTAACCATCGAGAAGACGTCTACTTATGGTGATTACGTCGTGACGGTAACCAAGTCCTTACCTGCGGATATTTTACAAAACCAGAGAAGCCTGGCGGTTACTTTACAGGCTACTCTTGGTAAAAACAAGGCATCTACGACTCTGGTTATAAATCTACCCATACCTGGTGAAGAGAACACAATTGATTTCTCCAAACTTTTATATAATGGCGATTATTCCGAAATAGACGGATTAGCTGTTGAAGAAATTAGTATTATAACTAACGAAAATAGTAAAAATATACGAGTTGATATTTCTAAAGGTGAGTTTGATGTATAATTCTAAAAATTCTGTATATTAAGGTTATTTATTTCCAGATTCTCCATATTACGTTTACTTCAAAGTCACTCAATCTAATAAAATTGTAAAATTAACGGCTGTTAATATACCGAGCGATATAATAAAAGAAATATCCGTTATACCTTTAACTTTAACAGCACAATCGTCGGGTACATCTAAAACTGGAGAAGCTGTTGTAAATATTAACATACAGAGTACGTATATTTCCTTTATATTTTGATATATTGAGAAAATTAATCGCTCTATTAACCGTTTTACGAGTTCTGGTGTTACTTTAGTCTCGATACCGCTGGAATTAACTTGCAGATCAAGCTGGAAGACGTCACCGACTTTGACTGACTTTGACCAGATATTAGAGCTGACAGTTGACAATTGACAGCTGACATTACCGTTATTACTAATTTTCTAACCTGTAATTATTTCTAATACTTTTTGAAATTGAAGATTGAGCTTTCCACGTATCTAGAATTTGGAAATTCACTACTCGGGGCCAACGAAGAGGTCAGATCCTTTTGGTAGGAATATGTCGATTTTTGAGGGGGTTTAACAGGTTTTAGTGTATACTTTCTGATACTTCTGCGCTGATATATACGAATTGTGTTTTAGGTTATCAGGGTTCTGCTCAGTTTGATTCGCCACTTTTTAACGGAAAATATGAAGTGAAAGAAAACATTGTTACATTGACTGTCGAACCGATTACCTTGACCACAGATATAGAAGACGATCTCATTTCTATTGCAGTTGATAACGGTAAGATATTTTCATATAAACTAAAAGTTTATAACCTCAAATTTGAAAATTGTTTGTTTTTGTTTATGGAAAACGTCCGCGTTCAATTTATTGAGCGTGCCTCGTATATATTTGCCGTCAATGTATGAATTGCATTAATAAACTTAAGTTAATTATTTTATTTCTCCGTCTAATCAATTTAGATAAATAAGGGGGCAAAATCCACATATTTACATTTTAATCGTTAAATTCGTCAATAAAATATTTTCAAAATATTTGAATGCTACTTGTACGAATTTTTACAACGAGTTTATGTCCCAATTTTAATCATTTTGAGCATAATCGACTTGCAAGTAATCGTAGACGTTTAGAAAATAAAAATTTTGCACATAAAGTATTAATTTAAATGCATACGGCAGTCAACGTGTTAAACTAACTCATTTTAACACGTTCCTAGTCGAAAGGAGTTTCGTTTACTTCCAAAAAAAAAAAAACTCAAAATTTCCAAATAAATCCAAATAAATACGTGATTCAGTTATTTCTAAATTATAATGTACGAGGGTAATTCAAAAAGATACGTTTTCTTTTAGCCATGGTAGATTATTTGGATGTCTCCTATACCAGTTCTGAAGTATCTCTGCAATTGAAAAAACAATTTCCCGAAGAATTTTTGAGTAATTCCACTATACCCGTGCTACTTACAGGGTCTATCAAAAAAACTGATGTCAAAACTCAGACTGTAGTTAATTTAAGAATTATAACTGGTAAGTAGTTTTTTTTTTATTTAAACTGTTTCGGATACGATTTTACGATTATTTTTCAAGATACGCAACCTGATAATAACGATATATTACAATTCGACGACGTTTTATTCACGGCGCAATATTCGTTGGAAAACGGTGAAGGTAAATTTGAACAAGATGGAGATATCGGTTTAACTACAAATCTACAAGCCGACGAAATCGACGTTGAAATAAGTGAAGGTAAATTATTTTGTATACGGAATATTTTAAAAGAAATTTTCGACGAAAATCTTGACACGTTCAACGCCCTGTATAATTAAAAACAATACAAGAACATAGATCAATTAATTGCAGCAGTAACTATTGTCGAAATATATAAAAATATGTTATTTTATTAATATTCGTTAAATATAATACAGGGTGAGTCAAAATTTCGGGGTTATTAGGACCAGATACGAGATTACTCGAAGATTAAATTTAATTATGATAAAAAGGGCGTAAAACCCCCGTGGAGGGTCGCAAAAATGGTTTATTGGACGTAAAAACATTTAATAATCGCAATTACAAACTTTTAAGCGAATGGAAACATAGATTATTTCTCAAAAAAATCTTCTGAGATAATCTCTTCGTTAGTTTGGACGATGCAATCGTGCAAATCGTGTGGAATGTCCTCTATTTGTTGCTCTATGAAAGGAAAAGCAGCGTTCAACCCATCGGTGTATCATAATTAAGGAGTTATCTAGTCCATATTGTCCTTGAACAAAATTTCTTTAGAAATTTCAGACAAATCTGCCTTAATCCAGCGATTCAACCATCCACCAACCATCCAATTCTTATAAAATTCTAGTCTTTAGACGTCTGCTCGTCGCTCCACTGCACCACCTCCACTAAAACTTTTGTTAACATATTCTTGCATTTCTTTACATTTTAGTCTCAGCCCTTAAATCAGCAGCCACCTTTTCAATCGATCCACCATTCTGCAATCGTTTAATAACGTTGAATATTTTGCTCCAAGACAAACTACAATCCTCCATTTTCTACTCAAACAAAGATATCAATGAAAATGGCAAAAAAAGTCTAGAAATATCTTAACTTTTGCCTCCAACGACATGACAGCTCGACCCAGTGGAAGTATTAACACAAATTCCTTCTGCAATGGAGCTCCACCATAAGGACCAAGAAAATCCCATCGATGGTAACGTCAATAAGAGATTTTCGCGATGATATCCTTCAAGGATTCAAATGAATTTTGTTAAATCATCTTTCGAATTTCCGAAAAATAAAACCTACCTGTAAAAGATTGCAATAAAACAGATCAGAAATCGTCGTTTTTTTTTTGTTAATTTCTTTTTAATTTTTTGTAGATTCTATTTTCGGAGAAAACTTCGGTATTTCCTACGCAAATCAAAAAGTTGTTGTACATCTTGAAAAAGATATATCTACCGATGATTTTTATACCAACAATATTATTTCCCTTACAATGATAGCTACAACTTTAAATAACACCATAAGTACTTCGTCGGTTCTGAATATTCGTCTAAACAGTAAGTACAATAGAGTCAATTGCATCAATTCCTAATTTACTTAACGAAAATCCAACTTTAAAAACAGACATAGACTTTCAGATGAACCCCATGTTACCAAAACTTGATGTCCTTTGTGAAGCAGATCGGGCGGTTTGACTTGAACCCTTTGAAGTCATTTGACAAGCTTGCTCAAGTGTTTAAACCGAGCTCTTGCGAATGCTCGGCACTCACAGCTGACGTGGTCTGCGGTTTCAATCTCCTCCAAGTACCAACGGTATTCCGGATCGTCTTTGCTGCCCATGGTTAGAGATTAAAAGTTTATGGTCCATCTGCATTTGGCTTTCCTTGTCTCATACCAGGTTTAGATGGGTTCTGGACCCATCGGTGACTTCGTCGATCTTAGTGAGTCCGTTGCCCGAGTGACCGGAAGCTGGTGGATCTTGCAGCAATCACTAACCAGATTTTGCGCTCCGGCACTAGCTTAAAACCCAACAAATAATCGCTTATTTTGGAGTATACTCCGAAGAAGCTTGCTCCGGCCAAGTCATTCCTCCTGGAGCCGTTTGTGCACCAGGTGGTTCCATTGAAAATCTTCATGTTTGAGAATAAAACCAATATTTCATAACTATAGCATACAATTAAAACTTTCTTCAAGGAATTGTAGCTAGATGCTTCGACAGGCGTCAACAACGAAGCAAATTGATGATTTTTATATAGAATTCGAGATTTCGTAGTGGGATTGTGACAAAATTAAACTCCAAAGTGTACAAACTTTAATATATTTCCTACCTTTCGAATGGGAATGGTTAATTAAGAATAGCGGCGTTATAAATTTCATTGATTCTTTTTAAAAATATTGAAATCACGATTTCAAAAAACCTATAATCAAATTGACGTTCGATAAAAATTCTAAAAACTGATTCATTCCCAAACGATGAATATATAAGTATCGGAAAGCTCGGAAATATATTAGAGTGAGTACACACAGATAGAAGACGTGCGTGGACTGGGTAGAAAAATATTTTAATGGTTGAAGAACCTTCGAGATTGTGATTAATTCCAAAGGATGATTCCAGCCTTTATTACAACCATGCAGGCACTAGAAGAAGAAGAAGAAGAAGAACACATTGGTGTTTAGTTTTGCCACAATCCCACTACGAAAACGCTAATAATCTAGCTGATAAATACTTCGTTCCAATTCATGTATAAATTTAAAAATGTTAGAGACGGTTATAATTTATTTGAGTGATCCATTCAAAGAAAAGATTTTTTATTGAGAAAAATATATAAATGAATTGTTATATTCTAGATAACGGAGCTAGTGATAATGGGTATATATCTTTCGAAAAACCTGTATACAATGGTAACTATATAGTCGAAAATGATTTGGCAACTATTAACTATGATGATATAACAGTCGATACTGATGAAGAAGACGATAATGTTATAGCTTCTATTGAAGAACGTTAGTACAAGATGCTTAATTACAACAAATAATCTAACAAAAATAATATTTTCAGCTTATGATGCTTATTTCAAGGTAACTTATGCCGACAAAACGGTAAAACCTGTACTTAAAATAAATCAAGCCAGTTCTGTACTTAGAGACTCCACCAATATCGCTGTTGTTTTTTGTGTTAAAATCAAAGATACTAACTTAGTAGCTAAGACAGTAACTAATTTCCAAGTTATAGGTGAGTACTCACGAGAAAAAGTTAAAATTGTTTTTAATCCAATTTGATATAAGAGTGGAAAGGAGGCTGGAAGATTATTTGATGGGTTTGAACGAACATCATCGTTCCAAAAAACCCACAAGAATATTCAAATGGCAAATGGAGAGGAATCGCTCATTATCTATTAAAGAGAGCCACTCTTTATTAGACCGGAAGACCTCCTAGTCGGAACTAGAAGGACTCACTCATGGAAGTTGTTCAGGATACCAAAAGAAGTTAGATTATGTTTTTATTCAGAATGTAGGGCAACATTTAATATTCAAGAACTGTTCTGAAAGTAGCAGGACTGGTTTTTTTGCTGAGCGAACTTAGAGGACTATCGAGAACGCGGAAAAAATCGGTTGCTCCTTTTGACGAAAGACTTCGTCATGGGGAATCGTAGAGCGTTTACTAGAGCGAAGATTTGCGATTGAATGTTGTGTCAAAGCATAGAGACTGATTAAGAACGTCCAAGGTGATGCTACTATAGCTAAATCTGGTGGTTTTGAGCGGCACAAATAGTTCCGAGAAGGTAGGGAAAGAGTAGGTTGTCGTGAGATCTTTTTGGCTCCTCCAGACGCGAAAGAGAAACATCACGACTCGGTAGAAGGGGTCTAACAGGCTGGGTATGAAGAGCATTCCTCTCCAGACGATCCTGGAGGCAATCGAAAACTGGAACACTCATTGAAAGCGATCAAATTTGGTGTAAAGCTTGGTAAAATGAGCAATGAAACTCAAGACATGATTAAGAATGTCCACGGTGATGCTACTATATCTAAATCGGGTTTTTTTGAGTGGTACAAACTGTTCGGAGAAGGTAGGGAAAGAATAGGTTGTCGAGGTGTCGTGAGTGTTGTCAGAGAAGCCAAAAACGAACCGGAAAGCGATTTTCTAGAATCTTTTTGGCTCCTCCAGACGTTTTTCTCCTTAGAAGGGGCCCAACAGGCTGGATCTGAAGAGCATTGCTGTCCAGACGATCCTGGAGGCAATCGAAAACTGGAACACTCATTGAAAGCGATCAAATTTGGTGTAAAGTTTGGTAAAATGAGCAATGAAACTCACGATATGATTAAGAACGTCCAAGGTGATGCTACTATAGCTAAATCGGGTTTTTTTGAGTGGTACAAACTGTTCGGAGAAGGTAGGGAAAGAATAGGTTGTCGAGGTGTCGTGAGTGTTGTTAGAGAAGCCAAAAACGAACCGGAAAGCGATTTTCTAGAATCTTTTTGGCTCCTCCAGACGTTTTTCTCCTTAGAAGGGTCTAACAGGCTGGATCTGAAGAGCATTGCTGTCCAGACGTTCCTGGAGGCAATCGAAAACTGGAACACTCATTGAAAGCGATCAAATTTGTTGTAAAATTTGGAAAAATGAGCAATAAGACTCAGGACATGATTAAGAACGTCCAAGGTGATGCTACTATAGCTAAATCGGGTTTTTTTGAGTGGTACAAACTGTTCGGAGAAGGTAGGGAAAGAATAGGTTGTCGAGGTGTCGTGAGTGTTGTTAGAGAAGCCAAAAACGAACCGGAAAGCGATTTTCTAGAATCTTTTTGGCTCCTCCAGACGTTTTTCTCCTTAGAAGGGTCTAACAGGCTGGATCTGAAGAGCATTGCTGTCCAGACGTTCCTGGAGGCAATCGAAAACTGGAACACTCATTGAAAGCGATCAAATTTGGTGTAAAGTTTGGTAAAATGAGCAATGAAACTCACGATATGATTAAGAACGTCCAAGGTGATGCTACTATAGCTAAATCGGGTTTTTTTGAGTGGTACAAACTGTTCGGAGAAGGTAGGGAAAGAATAGGTTGTCGAGGTGTCGTGAGTGTTGTCAGAGAAGCCAAAAACGAACCGGAAAGCGATTTTCTAGAATCTTTTTGGCTCCTCCAGACGTTTTTCTCCTTAGAAGGGGCCCAACAGGCTGGATCTGAAGAGCATTGCTGTCCAGACGTTCCTGGAGGCAATCGAAAACTGGAACACTCATTGAAAGCGATCAAATTTGGTGTAAAGTTTGGTAAAATGAGCAATGAAACTCACGATATGATTAAGAACGTCCAAGGTGATGCTACTATATCTAAATCGGGTTTTTTTGAGTGGTACAAACCGTTCCGAGAAGGTAGGGAAAGATTGGATATCCTTCGACCATCAAAACCAACGAAAATGTGTCGAAATGGCAATTTTTTTGAATATTGATCGTAGGATGAGTATCGGAAAGATTAGTGATAACTTGAGCATTCTTCGAACTCAAATTTTTGAGTTCGTGTCAAAAAAATTAGCTATTAGGAAAGAGGGCACGAAGCTGGTGCCGTGAGTGTTGTCAAAAACGATCTGCCGGGATCTTCTTGTCCCTGGCAAACTTTTTTCTCTTCCTGAGAATATAGAGGCTGCTGAAGAGCACGTTCCTGGAGGCATTCGAAAACTGAAACACTCATTTATTTTGTGTTTAGAACAAGTTATATTTTGATATTGATTGATTGATTGATGATCAAGACACTTTTAATTTTAGATAAAGACGATGGGGAAGCAAACGACGGTTCAATATATTTCCCAAAACCGGTGTACAATGGGGTCTATAATGCGAATAGCGACACATTAACAGAAGATGATATCATAATAATAACTCAACATCCTGATACAGATATGGAAGTGAAAATTTCGAACGGTAATTTTCCTTTAACTTCTTTCTATATATTCTACAAGAGATAGTAGACAAAATAATGAATTTTATATTTCAGAATACCAATACGAAAAATATTTCTCGGTTGAGTTAAAAAATAACCAAGTAAATATTAGTTTGAAGGAAAAATTACCGAAAGACGTGGTGGATCAGTTGGGTTATATAGCTTTGACTATAAAAGTTACATTAAAAAGCAATCAAAAGATATTCGCCGAAACCGTTTTGAATGTAGAAGTCCGAGGTAAGTCAATAAATAAATTTAGAGGAGAATTCGTTGAATCACCCTCCAATTAATACAATATCTTCGTGGTATAGTATTGGAAACGTAATTAGGTGGTTGACCAAGGGCTGTTGAGAAAATAGACCGATGACCTTTGTAAAACAGCTCAGGCGCTTTCGCGTGAACCTTTTGACAAATTAGGATCTGATCCTAATCAGCTAAGACTATGCTGGTGCTATTTCACGGCTTTTGGAGCCAAATGGAGGCTCTTGGCCTCTTAACAGACTTTACCTCAAGGTGGAGGTAATCTTGGGATCCGGAGTCGTTAACCCTTGAGCTTACGTTGCGGAGATTGAACCTGGTTTTGTCAGAGCTTCAGCATAGAAGTGATTGACCAAGGGCTTGAAATTACCGATGACCTTTGTAAAACAGCTGAGGCGCTTTCGCGTGAATCTTTTGACCAATTAGGATCTGATCCTAATCAGCTAAGACTATGCTGGTGCTATTTCACGGCTTTTGGAGCCAAATGGAGGCTCTTGGCCTCTTAACAGACTTTACCTCAAGGTGGAGGTAATCTTGGGATCCGGAGTCGTTAACCCTTGAGCTTACGTTGCGGAGATTGAACCTGGTTTTGTCAGAGCTTCAGCATAGAAGTGATTGACCAAGGGCTTGAAATTACCGATGACCTTTGTAAAACAGCTGAGGCGCTTTCGCGTGAATCTTTTGACCAATTAGGATCTGATCCTAATCAGCTAAGACTATGCTGGTGCTATTTCACGGCTTTTGGAGCCAAATGGAGGCTCTTGGCCTCTTAACAGACTTTACCTCAAGGTGGAGGTAATCTTGGGATCCGGAGTCGTTAACCCTTGAGCTTACGTTGCGGAGATTGAACCTGGTTTTGTCAGAGCTTCAGCATAGAAGTGATTGACCAAGGGCTTGAAATTACCGATGACCTTTGTAAAACAGCTGAGGCGCTTTCGCGTGAATCTTTTGACCAATTAGGATCTGATCCTAATCAGCTAAGACTATGCTGGTGCTATTTCACGGCTTTTGGAGCCAAATGGAGGCTCTTGGCCTCTTAACAGACTTTACCTCAAGGTGGAGGTAATCTTGGGATCCGGAGTCGTTAACCCTTGAGCTTACGTTGCGGAGATTGAACCTGGTTTTGTCAGAACAACCGGTAGAGCTTCAGCATAGAAACTGATGCTTCTTTGGAGGTAGTAGTGGATTCCGTGGGTCAACTCCCTCGGGGTCTTTGGAATTTCGCAGACTTCTTCTGATGATGCTTTACAATAATTCATCTTTTTAAGGGCGGCTGCTGGTTCCCTTCACCAGCGTCAGGGTCCAACGGCTTCTCGAGGGGTTTTGAAGATCTTATTTTAATTAATAAAAATTTTTTTAGGAAAAGCACGCGACAGCGTTGGATCGAATGATCAGAAATATATAATCGCCGTATCTGTATTATCGGTGGTGCTATTTTTAGTGATAATTGGAGTGATTGCAGCATATTTTTTCTTATTTAGGTGAGGAACTACTTAAAATTCTGTTTCTACTTTTCTTTATCGAAATATTTCGTCTATCCTTAATAAAAATTATTAAGAAAACATATCAAAAGGTCTAAGAAATTGTTGTTACGTTTATAGGAAATCCAAATACGAAAAAATGAGTGAAGATGAATACATAAATAGCAAAGTTAAATTTGACAAAAGTACGTTGAAGAGAGGATCTACTGATAGGTAAAAAACCGAAATTACACATTCTATGTTTAATTATTATTATGTTTTAGATCTAGGTCTTCGGCACTAGAAGAAAGACGTCCCACAGGATACGTTTTTGAGGGTAATGAACCCAGAGAATCCACCACTGAGGGTCCGGTTATGGAAAGAAAAAAATCCGTCGCTTTCGACGAACGAGTCGAAAAAATGCAACTAGGCGAAGTAAACGATGACGATATTGACAAAATTCCTAAACAAATAACAGAACTGTGAATATTATGGAAACTTAACGATGTTTTTTATCAAATTTTTATATATTTATTCTAGTTTTTTAATAGACAAAGTGTAATATAGAACGTTTAAATAAAATATGTTTTTTCTTTATTAAAAACATTCAAAACAGAACAACTGCTGGAAAGATCTCAATTAATTTTCGTCAACCTTGTATTTAATCGCTTCACCTCAATGGGAAATCTAAAAAATCAAAAGAATAATAAGAATTTACTTTATTATTTTTTATAATCAATGTTGGTAACTACAAAATTCTTTTTCTACGGAAGTCGTTCGTCAAAATTATTTTTAACTTTGTTTAAACAACATTGAATCATGAAAAATCAGTTCTAAACAAATTTGCCAGATGTTACTTTCAAATATACGAGGAGCAAATAATAAAATCTCGTCAATTAGATTAATGGAACCGCCAGACTTTGTATGGTGTAATATTTTTCTTATTTCCTACGAAGATGGTTCCAGAAGTACTTGATCCAACAAAGAAAACATAAAAATATCAATTTTCCACTTTTTATCTCCTTCCCCGCGACCTCCAATAAGTTCGATACTCTTTTTATAATAAGAAACGTCAAGCTCAAAGTAACCGTCACATATATACTTGTGGCAACCTTCTAAATAAATTAACATCGTACAGTTTGTCCTCACTCATCGTCTGGCTTCTCGAAGACCAGATCGCTATCGATGGACACACCTCCGAAAGATTTGGACACATCTGGAGTGGAGTTGAAGTAATCTGATTGAGTTTAGTACGGCATTGACCCAGGCTGCGGTTTTTTCAAAGAAGGCTGGCACTGAAGCTCAGGATTTGATCCTAAAATATCACCACCACCGCAAATTTACTAGTTGGGTATTGAGGTTGAAAAGCTATTAACTCCACAGCAGATTGTGATCCTTAACAAGGCCCAGACTCGTCCATCTTTGTAGCATTGCTTGCCTCCAAGCGTACCATGAGGATACAGATACAGAGTTGACTAGAAACTGGAATAGTTTAGAGCATAGAAGAAAATTCTTCGATCTAACTCAGTTTTACCGAACTACTTTGACCAGCGAGCAAAATTTGAAACAGAAAATAATCCGAGGAGGCTAAATCTGGCGAATAGGGTGCATGGGGTAGTAATTCAAACTTTAATTCGTTAATTTTCACCATTGCAATAACGGACGTGTGAGCTGGTGGTTGGAATGTGGTTGTTTCTAAGATAGTCAATGACGCCAAGTCCTTGCCTGCTTTGGAGACCGGCTCCACGGTCCATAATTAGTTTCCTCTGTAGAGCCCGATTTGGAACGACTTCAAATGGAGTTGCTTAACATCTAGAAAGACTAATAGTCAAAGGAAAAGTAAAACTGAATATAAAAATGACATATTTGTTAAACCAGATGACAAAAGAGTGATTTTAACTTGATTATTGCTTGATTCAAATGGAACTCGCAGATATAGAAACTGAATAATGAAGATGAAGGGTTTATATGACAGAAGCGGCTACGAATTATATAGAACCGTCGAAAATTATGATAATACATTAATAAACAACTCATTTGACCAGTTGAATACTTTACATAACTCAGGAATCACGTTGTTACAGTAGTATTATTCATTTGGGGTACGTAAATATGCTCTGCGCGCTCTTTTCATAACCTAAATCATAACGAATGAATAGCTTTTCGTACTAATCCTTTAGAACGATTCAAACTTAATAACAACGTGCTGAAATAGAGGCTAAACTACTCATACCCCAGGTGAAATTACTGCGGTAACTATTTTACGTTATTTGGTATCGAAAAGGTTCAATTTTTTCACCAAGATATGCATTTCCAATATAATCCCACCTAGAACAGTATCTGAAAGACTTATTGGACAAGCAAACGCGGTCCATGGACACACCGAGTTCGTCTGCAAACGTCTTTGGAGATGTATCAGCTTCCAAGTCACGCAGAAGTCCAAAGTAATAATAAAACGGTTATAAATGTAGTTGACATCGAAATTTATTATCCGATCCCGGTATATTCATCTTAAAAACCAATAAAAAGTAATTGGGCGCTCTATTTTCCAGCTAATACTCCATAAAAACGGAGATAAGATAAACGAAAGATAAACTCCATATCCCAGAGATTAACAACCAGCATTCAGTCGAGAAAAAAAAGCGCTGGTACAACTAACTAGTGTATTATTGTCCTTTTCAATTGCACCAATTGATTTAAATTACCTTTGATTGGTCAGTCATGTGCTAGATACCATATAGATCAGCATGGAACAGAAAATTAATACGGTGAAAAATTATTTCAAGAAAAAAAATATCGACGACGTAGAGGAAAGGGCTAAAGGCGGCGTACCGCAAATCGGATTCAGAATTTCGTTTTGTGAACACGACAAGGAATTGAAAGTGAAAGTTATCGGTGCTAGATTGTTACCAACGGACTATGGTAATATCAAACCCAGAGGGTACTTAGTTAAGGTAAGGTAATTAATTAATATTCAACAGTTATTAATCTTCAGAATAGTCTAGAAATAAAGAAATTTGATATGTATGAAGGTAAACTTTGAACACTTTTTATACGCACCCTGTATAAAATGAAAAATTTTTCAACATAGTTTCAAATACATTCGATCTTGCTAAAAGTAACCGAATAGAAACCATTTTCATATCTTTAAGGGTATAATCGTAAAAAAATAATTTATGAGGGTGAAATTTGTTACAAAAAAATTAATAACTCGAAAATTATGCATTTTTCGAAAAACGTTTTTAGACAAAATTATATTGAAATTTTACGTAGATTTCAAAAATGTATTAATATACATGGTATTCTATTTAAAAAAATAAAGAAATTTGATATGTATGAAGGTAAACTTTGAACACTTTTTATACGCACCCTGTATAAAATGAAAAATTTTTCAACATAGTTTCAAATACATTCGACCTTGCTAAAAGTAACCGAATAGAAACCATTTTCATATCTTTAAGGGTATAATCGTAAAAAAATAATTTATAAGGGTCTGCAACGGTCAAATTTTTTACGAAAAAATTAATAACTCGAAAATTATGCATTTTTCGAAAAACGTTTTTAGACAAAATTATATTGAAATTTTACGTAGATTTCAAAAATGTATTAATATACATGGTATTCTATTTAAAAAAATAAAGAAATTTGATATGTATGAAGGTAAACTTTGAACACTTTTTATACGCACCCTGTATAAAATGAAAAATTTTTCAACATAGTTTCAAATACATTCGACCTTGCTAAAATCAACCAAACCAAAACCATTTTCATATCTTTAAGGGTATAATCGTAAAAAAATAATTAATAAGGGTCTACGAGGGTGAAATTTTTTACAAAAAAATTAATAACTGGAAAATTATGCATTTTTCGAAAAACGTTTTTAGACAAAATTATATTGAAATTTCACGTAGATTTCAAAAATGTATTAATATATAGAGTGTTCTATTTAAAATAACAAAGTTACAGTCGACTTCCGGTATAATCGGAAGTCAGCCATCTTTGAAAATATTTTAGTTAAAAAGATCGTATGCGAAAACCCAAACGTAGAAATTTTCATGATTTTCCTATAAGTATATCGCCATATACAGTTTGTTTTAAGTCGTCGTGGGACACCCTGTATAATTTTATTATTAATAGATAAAGAAAAATGCGTAATCGATATTTTATATACTGTCTAAGATAAGATACTAAGTCTTATGATATAATGCAAACTCCACAAGAAATTACATCAAATATAATAAACAATAAAACAGTAAAACGTACGTGATAGGGGATAGTGAGGGAAATAATTTTTCAAAATATTGATATCACGAAATATTTTCACATGATCTTTACCCATTTTCAATTAATTCGATTCTGCTCTCTTTATATACCAAATATCATATTTTAAACAAAATTAAACGATACACAGTTGCCATATCTATTAATAAATATGATTGATGGCGATAATTTTTTGAAACCAAAAAAAATAATAGTTAGTAATAGAACAAAATGCGTTGGAAAAGGAGAGAAATATGATAAAAATGAAAGGAAAAATAATTTACGGGCGATATAAGGTCAGGAGGGGTAAGGGGATGAGTTTTTAAGGGTAAAAAACGGTTTATATTGATTTGTGGCAAAACTACAAGTCCTACGGGAAAAAAATAAATAGCAAAGTTGTAGATAATACGAAGAACTACAACTTTTATTTCAACACTTTTTTCACATAACCTCAAAATTTATGTGGAAAATTGAAAAAATCTATTTTTTCGTTTTTAATTTTTATCTATTACAAAAAACATTTTTTTTCTCGAAATGTTGTGAAAAGTTACCTTTTCACGTCCCATATACACTGTAATTTATTTGATTCGAAATATTTATTTTTTTACGATATTTTGATATAATATCGAAAAAACACCCTAATTTTCGAATTAAAATTCTCCCGTTAAAATATCACATTTTTTCAAAAAAACAACGAGATTTTTATTCGTCGAAATCTCTACTTTTTGATGGTGTGAAAAAATATCACCATCGCCATGGTAAACTTTCTCAGAAAAGGTAAAAAATAAAACAAAAAAATTCGCAACCGAATTTTTTTTTCAATCATTATGTACAATAGATATTTATCAAAATATTTTGCTATTTCTTAGGTAGTTTACCACGGTGAGTGGTTGCACAAAATTTCGTGGAAAAAAAATGTTTTTTGTAAAAGATAAAAATTAAAAACGAAAAACTTTTTTGCTCTGTTTTGTATAAAATAATTTTTTTAACATCCCTCGTAGTCTGCACTATCCATAATCCAATTTATGCACTTAATTATGTACATTGTTGGACTTAATCATTAATTATTGTATTGCGGATGTACCAAATTAATATTGTACGTGTTTAACAAAGTTAAACAGATGCTTCACATGCGGTGCGTTAATCCAATACATCACGTAAACGAATTTTTTCCAAAAATAAATCATAAAGTACCCCAAATCACTAATTTCAATGCCCCCTCAACAGTTCCCATCATTTTCACTGCTTTTTAATTAATTGTATCAAACGTTCTCCATTTTACGAAACAAATAATTCAATATGATATTTGGTTTTTAGATAACCGTATATCCAGGTAAACAAAAATTCGAAACAAAGACTGTGAAAGATTCGTGGCCCACTATTAACGAGGAATTTTCATGTACAATATTTCCAGTAAAGAAAATCGATGACTATTTCAAAGGACATTTCGTTTCTTTTACAATTTACGCTATTTTAGGAAAAGAAGAAGAGGAGCAAAGACAGAACGAGAAACCAAAAAGTATATTAAAAAGGTGAATTATATTTATATATTTTTCAATATCCCCTGTATATTCTTACAACTCCTATTCAAATCACGCCAACCATTTTTTTAGATATTTTTCATTTAGTGATGGGGAGGAATTTATTTCTTTACGTAATGGTAATTTTAGAAGGTCTGGATCTCAAAGAAGAAGTAGCTACAACAGTAGTATGAGTAACAGAAGGACTGTAGGTAAGTTTCTATCCAATATTTACAATAAATGAAATATTAATATCAACGTAATATTCAATTATTTTAGTCTAATTTTGGCACAAAATCCTCTTCCTGTACTACACAGCTGACTGATTGTCAGCGACTGCTACGTAATTCTGTTGGTAACCACATTTAATACCGATCACCGCGCTGTGGCGATCACGTTCCGTACTATACTATAAATCTGTACACACTAAATAAATCATTCTGATTTTAAAACTTTTTTGATAGAAAAACGTATAAAAAAATCTAAGAAGTAAAAAATTACAGATATCTTTACTTATTCCCTTCTAAAGGCTCTGTATTATTTAATATTATATCAAACTTTCTTAACCTACACTACCGCCATCTTCTAGTTAATAGCAGAACTAAATAAATAATTTTATATTCATATTTAAAGTGAATTATTATTTGTAGGAGCAGTTACTTACAATTTAGATAGAAAATTATTTACTCAAAAACTTAAAACTGATATGATAAGTACTCCGGATATTTGGAGAAATGTGACGGAAATTACCAGCGGTATTCAAACTCAACCGGTAAATATGAAAATTGTTTTTAATGTAGCCATATTTACATCATAATTTTCATATTATAATAGAAAATTTTAAACCACTTCTATCAATTTTCTTATCAACGGCAATTTGTTGTAAGTTGAGTGGGCGATTCTAGAATAATGCAACTTGATCCTGTCTACGTATTTACATAATACTCTGCATCCTTATATCGTTACACGTTTTACCATAAACAACCATTTAATGATTATGAATTATTGTGGGGAATAGGTCAAATTTAGAATATAAGAAATTATTCAAGGTCAAAATTCTAATGACGTTAACAAAGCAAAAAAGTCCGAATTTAGTGACCTTTGATTTGATAATTATGCAAACGGGAAATTCTATGAGATGAAATAAACTTATTTTTCATAAATATAGTGAATTTATGTTGTTTATAAATGAAGTTTAATTGATACATTGACCCGTACAAAATTATCTCATAAATTATTATTTATATTACCCAAAAAATGTCGGTCAATTTATACGAGACACGCTTAAAAGATGTCAGTTTTCGCAAAATGTAGGCATTTTACTTGTTTATGTGAATAATTTGGTATAAAATATACATAAATTGAAATTATTTATTGTGACTAAAATTTAAAAAAAGTGGTTCCGCCCGGGATCGAACCGGGGACCTTCTGCGTGTAAAGCAGACGTGATAACCGCTACACTACGGAACCATTGATATAATTTTCTCATAAAGTAAACAAAGATTTTCGTAAATTCCAATATTTTAATTTATCTTTATATCTTGAAATTATAATTTAACACTAAACAGTTTGTCCCCTTTTACTATTTATTGTTTTTCGAGGTTCTAAAAGGAGTATTCAATTTTCCAGTTAAGACGCATACATTTTAAGAAATAAGAAAATTATTTATTTTTCAGCGAGACGGAACTAAAGGCAGTATAGAATTAACCCTCCAATATGGCGTTAGTGAAGATGGTCGAAATGATGTAGTTGAAGTAACAGTTACCAAATTTAGATGCAGTTTACAAACAATGCAATTACATGAAACAATTGGAGGTATAATTTTCATATTGCTAGTTAAATTAGGGAAACAAATTCGCATGATAATACTTTACGTAAAGTTGCTTGTTTTAATTGCAATATAATCGTATTAAACTTACTCGACCTATACTTAATTATGATGGATTTGCATAATTATTTTTAGATATGAGAATATGTAGCTATAGTAAAAGCGGTAGATATAGCAGTAGTTCGTACATTATTTATTTTTATTTATTTATCCAATAATGCGCGCGCGCGTAATGGCAATTACATCAGGAAACATATAACGTCATTATGGTAGGGATCCAGCATAGCCAACATAAAATTTAATAGATATCTGATCTAATAAGAACGTTCTTTTGAACGATAATAAACAAATAAGTAATTAGGAGTGTTCGTTTGATATCAGGAAGAATAGTAAATAGATATTACAGATTATATTTAGTCGGCTATAATTTTATTACTATATAAATTATGTATTATTATAATTTAAAGAATGTTTTAGCTTCTTCTGTTATCAAATACAGTTTATCGCGATATTTATGTTCGGTTTTATCAATTTTGAATGTATTAGAGACTAAATCAAGGTCGTGAACGGTCCACAGTGAATTCCAGTGGCGTAGCATTTAGGTTAAATAAATATTTATCATGCCTACTTGAGTTTTTTGTTTTTTGTTTGTCGTAGGGCAACTCTACATCAAAATCACGGCATTCGAATACGAAGATCTTATACAAAAAATGAAAAGTGATAAATTCGAACCGACGATTAGTTTGAAATTAGAACCGAGCACGTCGACATTGAGAGCTACGGTCAATAAATATAATTTGAAGCAAGTGAAAATTTTGATAAGGTTGATGTCGAGAAATATAGTGGGAAAAAAAACCGTACTGGGTAAAATAGAAATCGATAGGAATAGTAGTTTTTGGAAAGAAATCGTCGCTTCACCATCGGTTGCTATCACAAAAATGGTTCATTTTGAATAGGATTTTTTATGTTTATAGATAGTTTTGATTATAAAAAAAATTTACACAAACGTCCTCATTAGAAGTAAATTTTTTCATGCAAAGAACTAACGAATTGCGATTAAACGATAGTTTTGCCCTACTTCCCCCTATCGACATCAAAATGTACGTATTTATTTTGCTTTTCCCCACTTTCTCCCACTATTTACCCCAAAATAAATGTAAATATAACAGAAATAATTTGACAGCACTCTAAGAATGGATTTTTTAAGTAAAAAATTACTTTTTATAATGAAAAAATGTTTTAAAAGTCAAAAAAACGAAGCTATACTGCTTTGCCCCACTTTTTTCTCAAAATAGGAGGCAATTTACTCCTATTAAGGAGCTAAAAATAATTTAAAATTGCCCTAAAAATGATTTTTCACATTAAAAATTAATATCTAACCTATCAACTTAAAAAAAATTGATCAAAAATCATAAAAACCGAGCTATTCTAATTTGCCCCACTTCCCCCTCGAATATAAGACATTCAACTCAAACCTTTTTTACGTTAAGAAAACGATGACGTCACTAGATAGAAGATTGCAGCGTTGTCATGCTGTATTATTTTCCTTAAATTGAATGTAAAAAGCTCTATGCTTCACAGACACGATTGTTATTGAATAACAAAACATCAAATCACAAAAATCTAAACATTATATAGATCTAGTAACAATAATAATTACGGTTTTTTATAAATTGAGAAAAAAAAATAAATACAAAACCATCACGTCACAAATATTGATTTGGCAACATCGTGAAGTGTCACCGACTTTCTTGACTCAATTTCTTTCCACCCCCCAAAACCCTCTGACAGTATCCTAACCAAGAAAACGCGGGATATCAAGCAAACATGACTGAGGCCAGACCATAGATCAATCCGTAAATTTGTGCTGCGGAAATAGCGCACCTAAATAGAGAAGACAGAAAGACTAATCTCACAACACATGCAAACTTCAATTCTCTACGATACATATACAATTCAAAATATCTTATTTTACATGAGAACAACGTGGTTTTAATTTAAATATAACTAAGAATCGAAACTAAAAATTTCGAATGTATTGAAATAATAATTTATCTAAATCAGCCAGATGATATCAGGACATTCTGTATTTCTCTCGAGGCTAACGGTTTGTGATTATAAGATAAATTTATATCTGTTATATTAGATTGTGAGAAATTATTTATTTTGTAATGTTGATTAGATAAATAAAGAATTTTAAAAAATGTTAAGTCGTGTTGAGTGTTTTGTTTATACCAACGGAATAAAACAGGATGCTAATGCTATTACATTATTATAAAAATCGGAATTTTGCATAATTTTACGTAAGAATTCCTTGAAATATATCACGCCGATCGAATTAAAATATTTTAGATAATTTCCTACAAATTATTTAATTGAATTCTCAGAATTATACAATATGTAAATATAATTTAATTTCTACCTTATTAATACATGTAAATACATACGAAATACACACATTTTAGCTTGGTTTATGCATTGCAAAAGTAACAAATTAAATTCCTATTTGGGAGACACTGAATTAATACTTGTAGTTCATGCAGAAAATTAACAGTAAATTTCAATTACACCAACTTTTAACATCGTAGTTTAATTACTCAATTTTGTGAGGTTATGTGTACAGAATACGTCAGATTTGTCTGTATCGGTGGTATTATTTTGTCTATTCGAGTTATTGCGCCGATTCCCGCCGTGGTATTTTATTTTTAAAACTCATATCAAAAAAATAGTAAAAAGCAATGTCTGAAAGTCAGTAATGTCCTTTAGACGGTCGAACATTGATACACAGTCAGGAGCTATCGACATTTGTATGTTAATTTCAACTTTTATTGAATTTAAATCTAGTCAAGACTACAAAATTTCTTATATACCCCGTATAATTTAAGGATAATACCTTAAAGATCTTTATTATGATGGGATATTATATCTTTTTTAGTAAAATGTCTGTATTATTCCGTATACCTGATTTTTGTTGGTATGGGTAAGTTAGCGCGTGCTGTTACCATCGAAGAATCAAGTTCCACGTACTTTTATTTTTCATCGGTAGTCCGCTTGTAGTAGACCAGCTGACGTTTAGTACGAAGTCTGGCTGTGATGCATGAATAGATGCAACACTGTGAGCAGTCGTCTCCACAATTTTCGCGCGATGTATTAAAGATTCGTACTTCGTCTTTTTTTTTCAAATTTTTATCTGTTTTTAGATAGTTTATAGGTGATAAATTTCATCATTTGTTTTATTTACGTTTAGATAATGTATCAAAACGAGATTTTTATTTTAGTAAATTGCAAAGTTTAATTTTATTTGTGGCTTTCGGTAAAACTGTGGAAATATGAGTGACTTTTGTTTGGTGTGGACTCTGCTCGTTATAAATTTGGGATTCGCTTTGAATTCTGTAAGTCTTTGATTCAGATGTATATATAATTATAAAAACAATCAAACATAAAAAAGCGGGAAACACAATTTTTTGTCTATTTTTTTATCGTATTAAACATACCTTAATAATTTATTTCACTTAGAAAATCCTTTATCTATTCTTAAAATAATGATAAAGATTCTAATTATGTATAATTTAACGTAAAATTTTTATAAAATAATAAGATTTTTTTATCATAATTATGAAGTTGTGAATCTACTAAGTTGGTTAATGACCCCTACCCTACACTTTATTGTTTGTTCATAGACAAATTAATATTTTGTTTGTGCTTTAAGAAATACAAATATAGATTTGGGAAAAAGATATTCTATAGTGAAAAACTACAAATAAACAGAATGAATTTGTGATTTTTATACTTTGTAAATAAAAACCGAAATATTTTTGCAGTATTGCCAGTTATATCATGATCGAATAATGACATACAAAAGTTATTTTACTTTGTTTATAATCTTTTGAAACAGGATATATTCATTGGATAAATTAAATAAATATTATAATACAATTGTAATTTTCTTTATAACGTTTTATTTGGTCAAAATAGTAGTATTAAATATCAAATAGTTGCAATTTGGCATCGCTGTATAACCTAGCTTCAAAACTGTCTGCAATAAAAATATTGGAAAAAAATTAGATCCAACTAATACGAAATCCCATTGATTCCTATTTGTGTAAGTTAAATTTATACCAATGGTAACAGTTTTTATATTAGATAACCGTGTTTTGTACGTAAAAAAAGGAATAAAATTTCAGACCGAAACAGTGGCGTACTATTTTTTTTTATTTAATTTGATGGTTTGACGTAAACAATGAATTTTATACAAATTTAATATTAAATATTGATAATTGAAGGTATAATCAAACATAATTTGCAATTTTTTATTTATTCCTTTACTATAATAAATAAAATTGACATATACACACGTAGTGAATTGAATTTCATCACTTGGAATCAAATCGGGGCTCTTTTTTGACCTACTACACTAAAATTGTCAAAAATTCCTGGAAATTGGTTAATAACAAACAGAATTCGTGTACACCATCGAATAATTTAATTGTTAAAATATTATTTATAAGCAGTTTCAAGTATCGGTATCAGGTTTCGTTACGAATTTTCTCGCACGGCATGTATCGACTAAAAAATGGTGTTTTAATTAAAAGCAGGTAACTGACGGACGGTTTTTTACTATCAAAAGATAAGCCTCTACAAAAATACATATTGACCCACGTAAAATCGAATGTTCACTCTTCTTGGTAGATTATTTGTTGGGTCAATTAAAACCGTTGCTTGTATGTAATCAATTCAGCAATCGGAAATGTCTTTCTCGAAACTACACAGCCGAAAACGAGTCTCGATAACAACCTTATAATGTGAGTTCATTCAAGTTCAAGGTACAAGAAATTATGTTCGTGAATGAAATTGTATATAGCTCAGAGAAAGATGAGGATGCTTCAATGCCATCGAAGATATCATTTTCTTCTACTGAAACATCCATTATCTGGAAGATTTCAATTATTTTTTGTTTATTTATATATACGGGGTTCGTTTCATAATACATAATCCACATAAACAAAAAATATCGTTTGTTTTATGGCGTATAGATAATCTAAATAATTTCGAGGCTTTAGACTGGATTACTAAGAAAAAAACCGAAACTCAATGTTAAACACACGTATAAGTAGATACGAGGGCTGCTGTTTAAGTTTTCAGTAATGGCAACACTGATATGAATATGTCAAATCTGACGTTGTCATCTTGAAGTTTGACATTTGTAATACAGAACGTACCCAGAACGTGTTGTCATGTCAAAACTTTAGTATCAACCCTCGTATTAACGATTTTTAATGAGATTGGAATCAATTGAAAAATTTCCTTTCGTGTATCTAATAACCTACCAGCGTGAGTCCAATTACAAAATTCAAAAGTTGATTTCCAACTGTCAAGATTAACGTGACTTGTACAACTAGTTACTTCCGAAGTTTTTAACGAGTATCACGATCAATCAGAAGGCAAGGAAGTCATCGTTATTTCATATAATGCAGATATTATAAACGTAGAAATAATATAGTACGTACCACGTACAAGAATTCGTATTTAATGAGATTTTTCACCATGACATAGATATATACTATGAACATGTGCTTAAAAATGTTCTTTACAACTGATAACAAAGTTTTTTTTATGTTTGTCCTATATACAATGCACGATAATTCAATTTGAATCCTTACTAGTATGGTAAAAATTTTATTTAAAAAAAAAATACGGTACTAAAAAAAGTCATTCTTGTTTTGACCTTTTATAAACAAAAAAAACTACTCATAACTATCATTTACATACCCATATACAACTTAATATGTTTTTTATTCAAATAAATCCAGTGACCTATATGGAAATCTAAGTCACGACTTGAACAACTTCATATTCGTAATCAGAATACAAATTTCTAATAAAAAAGTCATCGTTCTTTAATATAATGCAGATATTACAGACGTAGAAACAATGTAGTACGTACCACGTCCAAGAATACCATATTATAGACGTTTAATACGCACTTACAATATAAACACGTACTTAACAATGCTCAATACAACTAATCTGAAAGTTTTAATATGTTTGTCCTATATACATTAATCTATTTAACGAATTTTGACAACCCAAAACCTTTTTTATTTATTATCTCGACAAAAATCCTAAAACGAATAAATCAGACATACATAACCTGAATATAACAACGACGTTGCACTGTGTATATGCTTTTAGTAGTTTCCACTAAGCTGTAGACATCAATTTTATATTAAATAATAAATATTTCTGATATTCTTCCAAATTGTTTATTCGATTTCCATAATTTATAAATAATATGGAAAATTATGTACTTCATTAAAATAAATAAATGTCAATTAGATTACTAATAATACTAACACGTGTATCTAACTTAAAAAAAATTATGACCGAGTGAGTGCCTCGTTATAATGATGTAACCCACCCATTCTTCAACCATTTGTTCCATTTATTATAGAGAATAAAATATTGTAATTGATTTCAACGTCAAATTAGACAGATAAGACTTGATAGGACAATAGACAATAATAATAATTGAAACTAATCTGTCGATAATGTATTATTTCACAGTAATCTAATAATAAATACTGTGAGAATCTATATACAGTGTGTCATATCTGAATAAATAGGACGTACTGTTTACAAAACTACAATAAGTTATTAGCAAGTAATGGTGTACCCTGTATACACTTATCTACGTATGAAATCGATTTATTCAAAACATATGAATTATTTAAATAAACTCGCGTTACTTTATGAACACACTATATACTAGTTGCATATTATGGAGTGTAGTGTTTGTTTATCTATTGGAAATGACGTCATTCTAACACTTGTGAATCTGTTTTTTTTTTTATAAACACAAAAAATCTTCACCTGTCGACATCTAGTCAAGGCGAATTTAAAAAAAAACGGGTGATTCATTCGAAATAATTAGTTATTTTTATTGGAATTAAACAAATCCAAACCGCGAAAAAAGGTTAAAGGACGCTGGTTCAACGTACGTATTTATTTTTGGCAGACGTTACACGAGTTATAAACTTCAAATTGCTAATAGAATAACTGTCAGAAATGAATAATTGTGGTTTGAACTTTTAAAATTAACAATTATTGTCAGAATTAATATAATTGTTGCCAACTGCAATAACAAATAAATATTAAAATGCTTAATTGAAATTGGATATGTCGATAACTTCATCTTCCATCTTGTTATTCCACATCCATAATTTCAATAGATTATTAAAATGCATAGAGAAAACTGTCAACACACTTTAGTCTATGTACTCTCCATAATTCATATCGTAAACAATAATGGGGCTATTTTTACTAAATATAAATTATAGATATTTAAGAATTTCTAAATCACTTTTTTTTTTCAAATTTCCTATTAATATTTTGATTAGTTTTATCCCAATTTCGTAAATAACATTGATCTATTCTCTTATAGATGGCGCTACCAAAAATTAAAAATGATTCATTTATTTTTCCTAACAAAATACTTTTAATAACAAGAGTTGTTGAAATATTTAAGGGATAGAATTTTTACAATCAAAATACCTCTATTCCAATAATAACAAGTATTTCCTTATCTTCATTGTTGTGAACTACTTTATACGTTACAAAATAAGAAACAATCGTTTATGAACAATTTAACGAGAATATTCTTTTTTATACTTGACTTTATTCAACTCATTCTATCTATTTGTTTGTAATTAATTTCGCAATCGATATTTTACTAATTTTACGTTAATATTTTGGTTTGAAAATTTTGTATTGTGAATTGTTTTTTAACTTCTATCGGTTCATTCAGTCTTCCGTCCGTCTCATTCGAATGACCACTATTAATTATGGCGGATACAAAAAATCAAAGCTCAGTTACATTTTTCTAACGTATGCAAGAAAATTCATCATAATTTAATGCGTTCAGTTGATGAGAAGAGGAAAGCCTGATATTACATCATAAAATAACTTTTTTTAAATGCTCTTATAAAGATTCGAAACTAAAAAAAAGGAGCAAGATATGAGTTATGGCGGACAAGATTGTATGACGTCAAAAGTACAAACGATTAAAAAATGTAGGCACTTTTAATGAAGGGGGATTTTTCAGGAACTTTTTCTATGAATTTTTATAATTATAATGTCTCTAATTGATAACTTTAACTAAACATTTCGCTTGCCTATTCAATGTTATTACATTGTTACATGAACAAGAGGCTTCATTAGTTGATATGGGTGGGTACCTACTAAATAATTCACGAGTAACATTAAATCAATTCGTTATTGAAAAACCGAGCGGTTGGAGCTAGAAAATTAGTCTAATTTTCTTTTCAACTCGAGTTGACTCAACACGGACCTCAACATACTCCTAAATTGGGATTCAAATTGACGTCTGTGGGAACATCATTATAATTTCACATGCAAATCAAGTTGGCAACGAAAAAGAAACAAAGAAATTAGAGTTGTTAAAACGTCGATTTCCTGTGATGATAGAAATCATTCGATTGATTAGTTTAGTATTCAGTTCATGACCTGAATTTATCGAATCGATTACGAAATCGATTAATATGAATAAATTACATAGTGCGTATTGAAATAGTTACTTTTGTTAGTACGTTATTAAAAGTGTCAAACTGAAGGCATTTTTTCGAATATTAATTATTGAAGATATGAAAACGTCAAGTTGTAAAACGTCGAGACGGTAGGGATTCGAGTGAAATTTCGAGTTTACGACGTATGAAACGTCATATTTTCAGTTAATGCATCTCAAAAATAACTTACATTTCGTTGAATAGTCGTCATACATAATATTTCTAAGAGCGTCATTAAACTTTGTTGGCACAGTACAGCACTTTGCACTTGTGCTGTCGCTTGAAAATGGCTACGTTTTGAACTTTGCCAGTTTCTCATTTTTTTCGATTTCAATAGAACATTGAAGAACTAAACTTTATAGGTTTTAATAATACAAAAATGTAATTTCTACACTCAGAAAATGGTATTTGTAAAACTATCTATCAAAAAAAAATATATACTCTTTATAAAAGTTTTGTTTTATATTACGTATCGATACTTAAAATCTCGGGGAATTTATACGAGGTGTGAATAAAAATACGATGACTAAATTTGTTTTTATAGAATATCAAGGTCATTGTTTTCTTGATTTTGGTACTGAGACGTTTGAGAAACAAAGTAATAAGAAAGAAAATAATAAAATGGACAAACAGCTTCTTTTTGTTTGTCTATACCCGCCTTATTTACCAGATTTAGTACCATGCGACTACTCAATAATAAAGTATGTGCTAAAAGGGAAACGTTTCTCTACACGATTTTAAAATGCACAGACATAGTTGACTCAATTTTCAACATTACTTTTGAGGAGATTAATTTTATTTTACTATTTTAATTTGTTTTCAAGAAAATGATTCTATGGATTTTTCGATCATTCTCGTATAACAATTTGCTTCTTGTAGTGCATTGAATTGTCTATAAAGAATTTTTTAAGACATTGTAGCAGTAGCAACTCAACTCGTTCTACTTTATAAATTTCGTAGTTAAAAACTTTTTTCATCGTACGTAGAAAGTCAGAACTCAAAAAAAGAAAAATGTAGACGCTTTGGGATTGATTGTAAAATACCTACGTTGTTATGAATTCATGCTAATCAACACACACATTTGGCAACGTCGAGAGGAATGGTCTCGCCGTTCGAACACCAAAAACAAATCAGTAGTTACCATAGCGACAACGAACTGTAAAAAACTAGCATATAATATATCGTTTTGAAAAAGATCTATAGAGAATAAACATCAAAAGTTTTTACTCTTTTTCGGTTCTGAAGTCAATTTTCGAATTAAGTAAATGTCATATTCGTATTCAGCACAGATAACAAATCAACATTTTAGTGAATTGCCGTTTCGTCAAAAGTGATTTACGACCATTTTATATAAAATTATAATCCATATATTTCTTCAAAAATTCTTAAAGTAAATATACCAGACAGATATCTAATTTCACGGTAAATCTTCAATTTAATAGCAGCTTATTTTTGAAAATGCTTAATTCACTTACCACAAAAGCTGTTTTAAATCTTTACATAAAGAAGATTTCATAGTAGGTATTTCAATATGCTTTGAAAATGTTTCGACGACCACCTGCTATACTAACGTGCCGTGACGTTAAAAATATAACAAAGAAAAAACAGGTGGGTCGTTAGAATTCAGTTGAAAAGCGATTACGACGACAAGATAAGGTTGAGTTACAAAAAAAATGATGAATTTCTGGTAAAAGACCTTGAACTTTACTAATAAATCCAGAAGATACAGATTCAAACTAGGTTGAATTGTTAAGACTATTGTTAACTAGAATTGTGTCCATTGCTTTTTAACTTTATTTCGCCGGTCTTGCGCAAACCGAATACATGATGACGTGGCGGACGCAGTCGAAAATTGCCGATGACCGACTAACTTAATCTGATTTTAACCGAATAGACAAGTAGTAAGAGGTTACCTATAGACGTTGTTGTACGTTATTTTACTATGACTAAAACTTAGGAGCCATCTCGCAAAAATTTGTTCTATTGAAAATATAAATCTATTCATTAATTTGCATATTATTCTCGGTATGAGTATTTAACAAGATATAAATTAGGTTATTTTGATTTTACTAAACTTCTAACTTAGTTTAGGAAGTTGAAAAAAAGCGACTTCTCCCCCGCGAACGACAATTTTGAAAGTGCGCGTGCGTTCCGTTATTAAACTGAATCAGAGCTAATATACGATTTTGCACGACTATGCACGATTCTATATTTCCTTACTATTCTAAAAGAACTGGAAAGTGTTTTCGATTATTTTGTTTTAGACGAATCGAAATTAAGGAATCGATTATTAATTCATAGAGTAAAAAGTGAATCAGAGAGAATTGCTAGATTGTCATATAAAACTTATGAATTTTTATAATGTCGAGCATATTCATAACCTCAAAGATTAAAAAGAATAGCCTAAAATTAAATACAAGATAAATTTTGATGAAATTTCGTCATGTCAGACGATTTATTAACTTAACAGCTCAATCCGAATTGTCAATTAGTAAGCTTTAACGTTATACATCAAATTTATCTCGAAATTCGATCTGTAGGTATAATATTATTTATTAAAACCACGTCCTATGTCAAAATAAATTACAACCTACTTGAATTTCACTGCAATTAGTTATTTTTATACAAATAACCGTTATATTTTGATACTAAAATTGCTGTATAATACGCTTGAAAATACTCATTAGATGTTTCTCAACAGATGGCCGTTCTCGGTCGATAGTTTTTTAATGGTTTTTTAAGAAAGTAATTAAATTAAACACTTGGAGATCTTTTAATCGATGTTAAATCCCACATTACCATCTAACCTGTACACAAATAGGTAGACACTTTACAAATGTCAATATTTCTTTCACCGTTTAACGTAAATATTCCACCAAAAATCAAAAAAACAAAATTTAATGTAGCATGTACATCAATTATCGAATATCTATAATTTTTATTAGACATCTTTTAAAATTAACAATTATTGTCAGAATTAATATTATTGTTGCCAACTGCAATAACAAATAGATATTAAAATGCTCAATTGAAATTGTATATGTCGATAACTCTATCTTCCATCTTTTTATTCCACATCCATAATTTAAATAGATTATTAAAATGCATAGAGAAAACTGTCAACACACTTTAGTCTATGTACTTTCCATAATTCATATCGTAAACAATAATGGGGCTATATTTACTAAATATAAATTATAGATATTTAAGAATTTCTAAATCACTTTTTTTTCAAATTTCCTATTAATATTTTGATTAGTTTTATCCCAATTTCGTAAATAACATTGATCTATTCTCTTATAGATGGCGCCACCAAAAATTAAAAATGATTCATTTATTTCTCTTAACAAAATACTTTTAATAACAAGAGTTGTTGAAATATTTAAGGGATAGAATTTTTACGATCAAAATACCTCTATTCCAATAATAACAACTATTTCCTTATCTTCATTGTTGTGAACTACTTTATACGTTACAAAATAAGAAACAATCGTTTATGAACTATTTAACGAGAATATTCTTTTTTACACTTGACTTTATTCAACTCATTCTATCTATTTGTTTCTAATAAATTTCGCAATCGATATTTTACTAATTTTACGTTAATATTTTGGTTTGAAAATTTTTTATTAAGAAATTAATTTTCAACTTCTGTCGGTTCATTCAGTCTTCCGTCCGTCTAATTCGAATGACCACTATTAATTATGGCGGATACAAAAAGCTCAGTTACATTTTTCTAACGTATACAAGATAACTCATCATAATTTAATGCGTTCAGTTAGAAGAGAAGAAGAAAGCCTGATGTTACATCATAAAATAACTTTTTTTAAATTCTCTTATAAATATTCAAAACTAAAAAAAAGGAGCAAGATATGAGTTATGGCGGACAAGATTGTATAACGTCACAAGTACAAACGATAAAAAAATGTAGGCACTTTTAATGAAGAGGGATTTTTTAGAAACTTTTTCATATATATTATTTGTTAAGGGTTATACCCCATTGGATTGAGACAAATATACGTATCTTAATGTGATTTATCTAAATTAGTTACAAATACAACAGTAGATGGTAGTACTGTACAAAATTATTAGGAATACTTATTTTCTATGAATTTTTATAATTGTAATGTCTCTAATTGAAAACTTTAACTAAACATTGGAGATCTTTTAATCGATTGTAAATCCCACATTACCATCTAACCTGTACACTTTACAAATATCAATATTTCATTCTCCGTTTAACGTAAATATTCCACCAAAAATCAAAAAAACAAAATTTAATGTAGCATGTACAACAAATATCGAATATATATAATTTTTATTACACAACGTTGAAACCCAATAGTCTAAATGAAACTAATTAAGAACTTAATTACGTTTACACGTAAATTTTAAGTTTCAAAATCGTATTTTGCCGTAATGTTTCCATAAACTTTATGGCAGATTCTTGACCCCGTCTGGTAGATAATTTAACCGATGTCCGAAACGAATAGCCCACTTTTTATTGTCTGCGTTTGTTGTAAAAATATCTTCTATGTCATTCAACTACCTCATAAAATAATTTAATTAATTTATGACACGATTTATGACCCATTATATCATTAAAGTTCATTTTTCTATCCTTTCACTATATAAACGTATTGGAAAGACACTGTTTTCGTTTTTATATCTCTAGAGGCACATACTTAGTCTATTAAATCATTAAAGAATAAATGTTTTTTTTAATATAATTTTATTTACGAGGGAGATTAAATTAAATCAATTTTTTACAGTTTATACCGCCAATACACATCGAAACTTGAAATGACAGAATGTTATTATTGAGGTTATGTTGATGATTAGTGACCGCCAGATATAATCAGTGTTACCAACGCCATAAAAGTAAATAGAGATTGTCGTATTACGTAATTAGGTCCTTTTATCGATTTATATTCTAATCCTTATTATTTTAATTTTTTATCGACACCTTTAGCAGCCCACACACTTACCTTCTTTTTAATTACAAATCATTTACGGTCATTCTAAAAATAATCTTTAATGGACATATACGTGGGACTTAAAATCCGTGGGTTCCACTATGGATTTCGATTTTATGAATGAAACTTCATCCAAAGATATTCCACCAAAAGTGGATATTTGGTATTAACTTTTAATATTAATAATAATTTCATCCCCTACGTAATTTCCTGATGTAAATACGTAAACAGGGATGTGGTTTAACAAAAATACTTCTTTATAGACTGAACTAAATGATGACTTTCTAGTCGCACTAACTGTATTCTTTAAATACATTTTAACGCCGCGTATCTCATAAATTAATAGCTGTTAGGTTTTATCTAAAATCTAGCGTCGCTTTAAGACATTCTAACTCGACACTGATTTATGGAAAATGGTAAAAAATTGTTTTTTTACGCAATCTTATACCCTTTGATGTTTTTTTAACTTACAGATAGACGTAATTGACTTTTTTAAATTAATTACAGACACACATCGTAGCGTTCGCATAGACACTGATTAGTCCAGTCAAAAATCCTCATCGATTTTATGTGTACGAAAAATGTCCTTGAAAATGAGTTTATCGAATTGATCATATGTACATTTATGGTGGCGCCATCTATCGCGCTAACTAGAAATCATATAGCATTACAAAATTATGTAAACAGAGGAGAGGTATACATAAAATATAATAAAATAAACACATTTATAAAACAATAATAATAATAAAAAGATTAAATATTGTACAGACATTTAAAATAACATTAATAAAAGTAATAGTAAAGTAACAATATGGTGTCGCCATCTTGCGTCGAATGCAGAAGCTAAAAATTACGATACGAACGAATCAGTCTGGATTTTAGACGTTCCGCGTTTCACAAATCCCGATTTACGATGGTTAACTGTAAAAATTTTCCATGAAAAAGATTCCAAGATATGGATTTGTCATATTTTCATTTTAATCATATAACTTTGAAAAATACTGTTTTTTAGTGGTTTATGTGAGTAAATTTGACCCAATAACTAATCAATTGATAGAAATTTTTGTTTTAACAATTGAAATTTTGTGCACACGTGTTGGGCTCACATTTAATGACATTTAGAATATGCCTATTTTTAAAATTAACTTGTCTGGGGTGAGAAACATCTCTACAAGATATGTTGTTAATGTCGAGTAAGTCTACAGATGTCTTTTGTATATAGTCTAGGAAATATATTTAAAAAATAATAATAATAGAAACGTTTACTAATTTTTGGAAATTTGACAACACGAACATTATAATTTCAATACAAAAAATGTTTATATAAAAATATTTTCTAAGCGTGGTATTTTAAAGTTAACGTACGAGGGATGATCGAAATTATTTTAAAAACAATATTTATTTTCAAATTTTCGTTTTCCCTTTCAAACTACGTTCCAAACTGTTAGTTGGTAAAAATGTTAGCAGCCAACTTCATGTATGTCAGATGTCAGTTGTCTAAGTTGTCACTGAAAATGATATGTAATGTAGCAAGAATATTTTTCTTTATATATTAATAAAATTTTAAACTTCAAGGAAGTAATCATTATTTTGAATGCAAGAAGGCTCTTCCAAGTAATAATCAAACATCCTGTATGTCATGTTATTTTGAAAAAATTACAACAAATATTTTTATTTAAATGATCCTTGATTGATTTCTCAATGTAAAACTACTTTTACTACAAATAATTTAATCAATTAATGAACTAAATAAGAAATACATCTGTAAATATTATACAACGCCCATAATTTCATATGTTTACTGACACATTCCGACGTACTGAGTCCCTCAGGTTACGGTGGCATTTGTAATAAAAATTAATCCAATTCGACACTTTCCACTAAATAATTTACCTCAACCTCCTTTATCCGAGAAACACAATCGTTCATAAAAAACCTATATATTGATGTGTTCAACAAAAGTATTTCATTTGATCAGCTGATTTGCCATATATGTTATTAGTTGTTAACCGAACAGTAACTAGACGATACAAAATCACTACATTATTTTTCGTGATGAATTGCTTTTACACGTTGTCTTGTACACATTTTTTCATTAAAAAAATCTTTGTTTTCTAATATATTTTTTTAAATTATAGATAACGAGTTATAAATATATTAGTACTGGGAAAGTTCAACTACGCCATCTCTATGAGATGACATGAACCTGCGTGCCACCATATTGAATAAGACTAACCGTATGTCTTAGCTTGATTCAGTTAATGTCTAGTATTAATATATAAACATCCACAGTGTAATTTTCTTTCACTACTTAGTAAATGAATTTCCAATTATATCAATCATTATTTAAGAATAATGGAATCTAAATAACAATTTTTTATTGGCTACTAAAAAAATTACGCTTAATATAAGTGGGAAATGAAATAGGGAAATCACGTCGGTATAATCGAACCGGATTGAAGCAAAGACATGCGTTTGGTTATAGCTTGACTTAACATTTTTTAAAAATCTTTCTTGGTACTGATATAATTAAAACGTATGTGATAGTAACTATATAATTATTTTAAACTGGTCATTTGTTTTATTATTCAAAGTATTTGACGTTAATTTTCATTCCAATTTCACCGACACTTAACACAAAAAAATATAATTGCTTTTAAATTATCGTGTGTGAGATAGTCGTCACTCAATGTCAGCAATTTCGTAATTAATTATTTAACATATGTCTATTAAAAGTATCAAAAATTGTTTTGAATATTTAAATATATATATATATAAATATTTCAAGAGACATAAAGTTATCTTATTATAATGTATTATGAGGATGATGAAAAAAAAAATGAAAACCGTTTACAAAATTAGATATTTATTCGTATTTATACAGAGGGAATACAAAAAATAATACTCTTCAAATTTTTCTATATTTTGAAATGGATCTTTGTACATTATTCAAACTTTTGCCACTAGGCTTGTAATAATCGAAATAAACGTAAATTCTAGCGTGCAATGTCGGGTAAGTATGGTGGGTGGGTCAGTACCAAGAAATAAATGACAGAAATAAATACAAGGTGTGATAAAAAAATACGTTGATTAAATTTTTATATATTTCGATTGCCTAAGAAGGTGACGAAAAGTTGATATCTGTTTATAGTAATGATGTAGTTAGTTCGAACTTAGATTATACGAGGGATGAACGATTTGAAATTATAAATCAGTCAGTTATGGACGAGGAATAGTCTAGACGGTCTTCAATCACAAAAATAGATGAAATTGTACAAGAAATGGTTAAATATCTTCATATAATCATTATAAAGAAATCTAAAAAATGAATTAACGAATTCCTTTTCATTATAACAACGTGTTATGACATAAATTGGGAGTTTCTTGACTTTGTTTATTTAAATACAGTAGTAGTAGTCGTGAAAACTTTTATTTATTTATTTTATACAAGTATTAAGTATTTTTAATCCTTGCAACGCCTATTTAATGTTATAATTGTATAATATATTTATATTACAGAAACCTACACTAGAAAACATGTTTTCTCTTCAAAGAAACATGGATTCCATGTACAAAAATATGACTATGGAATATTCAGATTGGACCTTTTGGAGTAGATGTAACAAATGTGTTCAAAGAAGAATGAAAGAATGTCTGCGAGAAGGTTGCGAAGGACACAGAATATACCAAGAAAAACCCTGCGACCAAAAACGATGTAAACGAAAATCCAGACAAAAAAATAGTTTCAAAATTGTACATTTGAATAAGGTGGGATTTACTTCTTATTAAATCTGTTTTTTTTTTCGTTTTTAAGGGCTTATATCTTGTTTCAGAACAGCAACTATCTGATGAAACAAGGTCCTTCGGATATTTGGAGTAGATGGAGCGAATGGACGTCTTGTAATAGGAGTTGTAGGACTTCAAGGAATAGGAAATGTAAAAAACCGAGTAGATGCGGAAAGAAAATCCAAATAGAAAACGCCTATTGTTATCACAACAAAACTAAATGTGAAATTTACGTACTTAATTTGATAGATAGAAATAAAACTAGAGGTATGTAAATTGTATCGGTTGTAAATTTTATTGACGAACCTCGTATACATCGATTTATAATAATTTTCATCAAAGGTCTTAATCTAGGTGTCTTATTATGTATACATTGACGTTTAGATTCGAGAAAGTACCACTACGACAGCAGTACCAACCGTCACAACAACACCGTCAGCCAAAATCGTAAAAATAAAAGAACCAAAAGATGCGGGATACCCAATAGAAAATCCACAATGTTGCGTATAATAGGCGGAGTCGAAGCCAGAAGGTATAAATGGCCTTGGCATGTTGCCGTTTTGAACCAGTATGGGGTACGTAACAAATTTTTTTAATCCTCTTTATATTTGGGGAGTGTAGAAAAAAATATGTAATCCGCCATTTTGTTGACGACTATATTAGATGTACACCCTTTTCTCATAGATTACTTGTCGAACCCTTTGATTTCATACTCATATTGATAGAATTATGAAAAATATTAGCTTCATATTTTATTTCCATAATCTACTTTTCACGCCCTCCATATTTAATGTTGATATTAATTTGGTTGCGAAAAAAATATGTCATCAATCATCTTTTCGGCAGCCATATTGGTTTACATAACTTTCGTGGTACACTAGTAATTGCATGCTGTAAGTACAGATAATTATTACATTATTAAACTGAAATAAATATGTTCCTCATATTAATATAAATAAAAATATCTTTTAGTTAAAAAAAATTCAACTTATCAAACATGTGTACATATAATAAAATCCTATATCAAATTTGGCAACTCTGTAACTCGACAGTTAATTATAGGTTGGGATAATATATACGTATTCCAAATTGTAATAATAAATATCGTTATTTAATCATAATTAGTGACAGTAATACTATAATTTAAAAAATATATATATAAATAACTATGTATTTTAGTTATTATAAATGCATTTATTATTAATAAATATATATTATCAATAAATCGCCATAGTGGTTAAACGTCACATCACCATTTTTAAATGTTCGGATTCGTTCACATTCGAATCACTAGATATGAATAGATCTTTGGTGACATGGTTTTAAATTTGAAAAAAATTGTTGTTTGGGTGAATATTGGTGAAAATAATTCTATTATTAAACAAATGGAAAATATTTGTACATAATATAGAAAAACTTTACTACTCGCGCTAAAAATCTATTTACGTGTATCATAGACTATAACCTAAATCTGACAGCGCACGGCAACAGCTGATCGGTTAATATAGATACGAAGTACACATCCTAATAATTAATTTAACAGTATGGTTATTATTTCGAAATAGACTCTTTTGAAGGCTAGTGGGTTATTGAATACACATCGATATTTAATATTTTTATTTTATATTTTATAAGGAAACGTCAATAAACCACGTAGCTCGGCCAAGAAGGGGGAGGCGATAAGTTCAAGTACTACGCCGAACCACGTGACGAGTGGGGAAACAAAGTTTTCTTCAGATTAAATTCTATTTGGTACACAAATGCTAAAATTTCAGTAAGAATCATGAAAACATTGTTTAAAAAATAAAGAACTGTTGATGTCTTATTAAATATATAGTAGAAATCGTAAAATATTATGAAACAACCACGTAGGATTGGGCAGGGTGGGAGGGGCCATCGAAAAGGCTACGTTCAAAGAGGGAGGACTATAATATGACACGTGATTTATAAACACTCCCTAATAGTTACTCGTTTAATTACCTTAAATATTTTAATTTTCAATATAACGATGTACGACGTTGTCAATATTAACTTAATATCAAAGATAATCAGACGAAATGTTTTTTTTTTTGGAAAATTCATGGGATATACATTTTTATGTTTATAGAATTACTGTCATGACGGTAAAATGACGTTTTCAGGAAGCGTTTTGCGGCGGTACCCTAATTGCACCACGATGGGTACTAACAGCGAATCACTGTATTAGAAAATTCCTGAAAGTGAGACTGAATTCGCACGATTTACGATCAACCGATGGTAGCGATCTTGAAATGACGGTCTACAAGATGTTTCCACATCCTAAGTTCAGTTATAAAACAGTAGACAACGATATCGCTTTGTTGATGTTACCTAGAGCCGTTAAGACGCCTATAGCTTGCCTACCCGATAGAAAACCGAAAATCAGGCAGATTTGCTCGGTAATGGGATGGGGAAAAGTTAATCCGGATCACGTTTTCGGAGTACCTGTTCTTAATGAAGCGAAGGTGGAATAATTCATAAGGTTTTATTGAATTTTAAGAATTTTTTTTTGCAGCTACCGATTGTTCGTCAAAAAACTTGTCGTAAATCATATAAACAGTTCATGATAAGCGACAATATGCTTTGCGCTGGTTGGTATTCGGGCAGAGCTGATACTTGCGCCGGAGACAGTGGCGGGGGTCTGATGTGTCCGACTAGAAAAAATAAAAAAACGTCCTACAGTATCCACGGAATCACCAGCTTTGGAGACGGTTGCGGAAGGCGACAAAAATATGGAATTTACACTACGGTGTATAATTACATCGGCTGGATTAAGTATATAATCGATCACTATTCTTAATAATATAAAATTTCTAATAATTTTTTTATTATCTCTGTATTTTTTCAATCACCCTGTATATTCAAGTAGTATACGGGATTGATATTTATTCTGACGTCATACTAAACACGATATTAATCAAAACCGGTAGTGGCTACTGTTACTTTGGTGTATGCGTAAATATTATAACTATTTAAATGTTTTGTCGTTATATATATATTTTTTAAATATTAGCCGATTTACAAATAAAAAAACTAATCCAAACAATGTTAACCAAAGGTTATGCTTGCCTCCCAGCGGCCATATTGGTATTACAAACGTCAAAATATTTTGAAAACTACTGGATTGTAGGATTGATGAATGATAAATGACAGCTATCAGAAGAAGTCGATATAAATCCTTATGAATAGAATTAAATTAATGTTACAACTTTTTACTTCTTAAACCTTTTTTTATATCTGTTTGTTTATAACTAATCATAAATTTAGGTCTGTTCTAATTTAAAATTAGTTTTTGACAAAACTATTTCCGTTTTTATCTATGGAGTTAATATTAAAGATAGAGAGAGCGAGATATGATAGTTCTAGAACTGTTGATAGAGAGAGAAATAACTTCGTATCTATCTCTATATTCTCTATTTTGATTGGATCGCAATGACGTCGAAGTTTCAAGTAGTAGGAACAGCAAATTAAGAGAATAACAAATTTTAATTCTTTTCGGAAGTAGAGGGTGAAAGGGAGCGGTAAACTTTTCTTTCTCTTCCAATACAGTTCCACTTACATATCGCTCTCTCTATCTTTAATATTAACTGTGATTTTAATCACAATAGAACTTGACATTGACAATTGACATTATGTAATTATGATTAAAAGATAAATGTACCTACTGAAAGTATACGTTTTTACTGTTAATAGAAAAGGTTAGAATATATAAAATTTGTGTTATCATGTTTATTATTACTGACGTCAGAATAAAGGAGTGTAGTTTTTTTTTATTTTATATACAATCTTGATTACTTCGACGATATTACAGTGTAAATTAAATATTATGTAAGTTTTAATTTCTTTTCTATGAGAAATACTTTTGAAACATAATAAGGAATATTTCGACTTATAAAACATCACGTTAAGAATGTTTTGTTCGATTTTATGAGTTTATTATGTAGTATAATGAAGAAACTATAGAAATTTACTCCCGATTTTCTTTTTTCTTCTGATTTGGGGGTTAGGTTAGGTTAGTCTCCTCGAAAATATTATTCCAACTAAAAATCTTTCTGTTTAGAATGTTTCAATTTAATTTAATTAGTTGCTTGTAAACTAAATTGACCTAATTCGCTTTATAGAATTAGAACTGGGTAAATTTCTGTTTAATTGTTTTTAATCAATATAATCTAGTCATTATTAGCTACTAAACTAAACTGAAGGTGTAATTGACTGCCATATAGATTTAGGGGCGTAACGTAAGTTAAGGGCGTTAATTAGGATTTAATAATAAGATAATTTTGTACATACCCCAATTATTTAGTTTATATAATAAACTTGTAATATTTCACTGTTTCTTTTTTTCATTTCTTTACCCAAAATCACTCGACGTTATGAATACAAAACGGAGAATTGCAAATGAAAACAGGTCGAAAATTTAAATGGTAAGATGATTTAACGAATTAATAAAAATACTGCAATTTAGTTTTACTTCGATACCCCTTTCACATATGGAGTGTAGAGGATGAATATCTCTTATAGGAGAGGTGAAAAAGTGTCCACCTGTAAAAGGCAAATACATAAACAGTGAATACACGTAATTTATGTATTGAAAGTTGCACCAATTCTAGAAAGAAACAGCACTGGGCTAAGGGAGTAGATAAATATAACGGTGGAAGAAGAAATTTAATGGAACACCATACCATAATTTTTTTGTATTTCATTTTAATATGAAAAAGGAATTTTATTTAAAGTGCAGTTTCCTATTACTTCGTCCTAGGTTATATCCTGCTGGTAAATCCACCACTGGTGAAGGATTAAGGACTAAGGAAGGTCATTTTACTAGTGTTTAAAATATAAAAATAAGATTTTCCTTTTATTTTGTTAAATTTTTTATTTAAAAATCAAACGAACACTTATATATTACAAACTATCATTTATTTTCGACAATTACAATAATTATAACAACGCTAATGTTTTTATATCATCTAGATAGATACAAGCTCTATTTACAAGGATATTTATTGCGCCACATCAAAAATCAATATAACAAAATTACATAAATAATTTTTTTTAAATTTCATATTGTGTCGTGAGTATATTCCTCAAAAATTTATTTGGAAAGTGGCTGGAAAATAGATCAAAAAAATTTCACACATTCCGATTGAATAAAAATACATTTGAACTATTAAAACATAATAAACCACTTTTAAGGTCGAATTTAAATAATTATTGAACATATTTTATAAATAAAACTAAAGATTTTGTCAATTTCATAGATATCTAAAGGTACATTTGAACTACTGGCATCTCATTTTCACTGTATATTTGGGAAACTATCGATATTAAGTACATTTGAACTATTAAAACAATCTATAAGGTCAAATTGAAATAACGAATAAACAAATTTTATAAATTTAATTGATATTTGAAGATACATTTGAATTAATTTATCTCATCGGTATAATTTATGTGTAAACGAAATAAAACTTAAGATTTTGTCAATTCATGGATGTCTAAAGATACATTTGAACTACTGGCATCTCATTTTTAGTGTATACACAGAAAATATGAAACTGTACCGACCTAAAGATAAATTTGATCTATTGTACATCATTTTATCGAATGTTAAATTTGAACTATTCATTTTATCACCATCATACATGCAGAATGATTCAAATTATACAGATATACAATATGCGAATGTACATTTGAACTATTAAAACATAATGAACCAGCCGTAACATATTTTATAAATTTAATAGATATATTTGAACTAATTTATGTCATCTGCATCATTTATGTGTAGACGAAATAAAACTAGAGAAAATATGAAACTTTATGGATTGGAAGATAAATTTGATCTATTGTACATCATCTCATCGAAAGTCATATTTGAATTATTCATCTCATGTGCAGAAAGATTGAAACTATACAGATATATGGTGGTACATTTGAACTACTGGCATCATATGTGTTGTTGAGGATCGAACTGTACGAATTTTATCAATTGTATTGATCTGAAGGTACATTTGAACTACTGAATATGTGAAGAAATGAAAAATAAATAATTTCTATAGCGGAATAACAGAAGGAAGAAAATAAAATTCACCATTACTGCAATAATTTTCTATCTTGAAAATATAAAATCACAGCCATATTTTGAGAAATCTACCCGATGATCGGAAATTTAGTTATACAATTTTTTAAATGTAATTTATTACACGTTAAAAAAATTTTTGTGAACTTGTAACTGTTGTTCTTCGCAAATTCAATATTATTTACAATTTAAAATCCCATTTTTGTCGTAAACCAAATTAATAGAATCACATTTCGAACAGTAGCTCACCTAAAAACGATTCCGCACCAAACGAACTAACATTACCGCTCGATAAACTGGTCCAGCTTTCCGAATCGCTATCCTCATTATCATCCCCATCGTCGTTGTCGTCATCATTGTTATCGTCATTGTTATCATTATTATCGCCGTCTAAAGAAAAAAAATAGTTAAAAATATAGTTAATTTGAGCTACAGTTATTTTTCACCATCATTATCGGAATCGTTATCGTCACTTCCTTCAAGATCGTCTTCTTCTTCATCGTCTTCTTCCTGAAAAGACAAAAAAAAAACAAATAAACAACCGTATTAAGGAAATAGCGAATATATAGGGTGACTCATTTAGTAATATCAAACTCAGTACCTGTTCGTCTTCGTAATCTCGTCTTCTTCCTACGTCATATACTCGAACAACTGATTCTTGTACGGAATTGTACATCCCTTGATTTTCTACTATCGATATCTGTGTATCAAAACGACTACACGCCAAATCGTAAATGCTTTTTTTAACATCAAACGTGGCTGGAAAAAATATTTAGAAGAGCTGAATTAGTTTTATATGAACAGTTATCCGAAGGTACATTTGAACTACTGGCATTTTATTTTCATCATATGTGAATAGTTATGAAATAGTATCGAACTTGGAATGGAACTAGGCTGAATAGGATAAAGGAAGTAGCTTCAAGAAGAAAAACAACATTAAAATGAAAAATAAAGAAGAATATAAATGAAGATAATCATAACTATAACAGATACAATTTTAAATAGCAGGAATATTTCAGGTTTCGATCGAAGACATCTTGTTTGAGCCCCAATAAAATTTGAATTCGATTCAATTTAGTAAAGACACCATTGAACAGAATTATATTGAATTGAGATTTAAAGCAATTAAAAAAATAATAATATTCATAGAGTCACTATTAGTGTTATATCAATTATCTGAAGGTACATATGAACTACTGGCATTCTATTTTCATCATTGTTTAAACCCCAATAAAGTTTATATTCGATTTATTTTAGTAGATTTCAGACGAAATTAAAAAGAAAAATAATATTGGAAGAGCTAAATTAGTGAAATATCATCTGAACAGTTATCGTACGGTACATTTGACTTATTGGCAAAGCTATGATGAACAGGATGTGATAAGAAGAAAGAAAAACAGATGAAATGACATTGAGAAATAGAAAAAAATAAAACTAAAGATTATCAGGTACAAAATATGACAAATAAGGGAATCGTAGAACAAAAACGAAAAAAAAAAAAAATTGAACAACTTACTTATACTAGAATAATCGATGGCATCTACAGTCTTGAAGCTAGTATCGAACGTCGAGTCTCCATCATCCATTTCCTGTTCCAAAGATATTGCGTATATCGCTGTATTCAATGGAGAAAACGTTATGGAACACTGGTTCAAAATTGGTACTGTTTTTAAAAGGTGGAATGTTCTTATATCCCATACTTCAGTATTTGACACTATCTAAATAAAAAAAACACACAAAAATACATTAAATAATAAATATGAAAATAAAACAAATTTTGGGGATTTTAGAATGATTTGATAGAAAATAACAAAAAATCCAAAGTCTGTACCAACAACGGAACAAATTAATACAACTAATTGCCCTGTAATCTTCTGCGGTGCAAAAATATAATGAAAAAGTTTTATTAATGACTCAAAAATGGTATCTTGCAACACTTACCTCTAAACCGTTCGGATGGAAGACTCCGCTTTGTGTTTGATTCAATTTATCCAATTTATGGATGGCTTTTCCTGATGCTACGTCAAATAGAACACCATCGGACAACACCAACTCATCGTTATAACTAAAAGTAGCTTTATTTTTCGTATATTGATTTGTTATTCTCGGCGTTAATCTGGCTATTGACTGGCCTGTATTTATATCGTAAATCTGAAATATTATAATAGAGATTTTACCAATGGAACGGATATCTAAAGATACATTTGAACTACTGTACACTGTCTACATGCATAAAGTGGTTCAGATGAACTCCTCCGATCATCAGGAAACTTTACAGGGATTGAAATTTGAAGGTACATTTGAACTACTGTATATTATCTGCAGTTTTGATTCATAAAGTGTTGCTGGTCAAATTCTAGGGCTCACAAGAGACTTGCTGGGATTTTGAAAATTTGTATCGTTATATTTCATATTCAAACTTTTGGAAATGAGCTAGAAATGTACTAAATTAAATGTGGTCTATGAGGAAAAACGTTTGGGAATCTTTTGACTTCATCAAACGTGTATAAATGAGTAAATTATCCCAATAGGATTGATATTTGAAGGTACATTTGACCTACTGTATATTATTTGCATTTTTTATTCATAAAATGGTCGAGATGTACCCCTAGGGTCTACAGGAGACTAAATTGAATGTGGTCTATGAAGAAAAATGTTTGGGAATCTTTTGCTTTCATCTAATGTATAGAAAAAGTCTGTATAATTGTTTAAAGGTAGTTTGGTAGTTCAAATGTACCACCGGCATTTCATTTATCATTTAATAGATATCTAAAGATACATTTGAGTATATGCGAAGAAAAATAAGAATTAGAATAATAGAGAGTGAATGAAATAAAAGAAGAAAATGGTAAAGGAAACAACTGGGAAGTTTGCTAAAAGAAAGAATGCAATAATTTCAGCAAATAAATATCAGTAACAAAGAAAAACAGAGCTGGAAAGAACCTTTAATAAATTGTTCTTACTGTCGCTATTTCTCCTTTAGTTCCTATAACTTTTTCTTGAGTAACTTTACCGAATTCAACGTGTTCTTCTTCGTCGAAGGGCATCCTGAAATTGAAATTATTTATTATGAAAACCGAAGTAAATTCGAAGTGATATCGACTAACTTCATTTGGAAACCCTTCAAATTCCACAAAGCCGAAACGGGTTTACCCCAAGTTGAACTTGTTAATAAAAAGTCGCCCGTCCTGTTCGGTTCCAGGTGTACTATATAATTGTCATGGGCGGTAAACATACTAACTTCTGTCCCTTTATGTAAATTGAAAAGGTGGATTTCTCCATTGTAGTCTCCAACTGCCAGCATTTTATCCCCCGGCTGAAAAAAAAAATAGATCCTTCAATACATTTACTCCAAAATAAAATAGTTTTCTACTATATTATAGAAAACAGTGAAAAGTTTCGTATCGCTATTGTTTTTTAAAATGTATAAGTACCTTGAGGTCCATTTGAACTACTGGTATCTCTTTTCCATCATATATATATATATATACAAGTGAAACAATATATTGTACCATAATGATAATTACCTGAAGATATATTTGAACTACTATGTATATGACTTATCTAATATAGATCAAATAATGAAATCGTACAAATTTCAACAATTGTATTTATATATTGGGTTAGATTAGAAAAAATTGAACTGGGCTCATTTTATTAATTGTATAGATACCCGAAGGTACACTTGAACTACTAGTGTGTCGTTTTCATTAAATGTATAGAAGTGAAATCATAAATTGCACCATATTGATAGATATCTTAGGATACATTTGAACTACTACGACGGATGCTCATCTAATTTATATGTTAAGGTAGATTCGAACAACTTTTTCTCATATTTGTAGAAGAAAATGATTTGTATTGATTTAATGAATAAGATAGATACCTGAAGGTACATTTGAACTACTGGTATTAATTTTTCAAAATTAAAAAATTGAAAACTAAACATTTTGACCGGAGAAGCGTCTACAAATATAAGAAACTATTAAGAAAACATTTTTTTTTTATAACGAATAAATCAAGTGATTTACCAAAAATTTCACGCAAGTGAAGAAACCTTCATCTGTGGAAGATCTGATCGTTTGTACTGGACAAAATCTTGAATGAACGAATTTTCTATCCATAGTTTTCGATTGATATCCGATTTGTTTCCTGGCACTTCTCATAACGTAATTGTTCGCAGTTGTTATTCTAGGTTTCGGATCAGGACATTTATGAGGACTAAAATAAAAATTGAACAGAATCAAAATTGTTTTCCACTTTCAACTACTACTTACATAAATAAATTGAATTGCGGACATGTAGCCATGGGATTTTTACATAAAGCATGTTGGTTGGTTAGATACTCCGTTATAATGGAATCTAAAGTAACCCTGGGTTGTTCGGAAGAAGGGGATACGTCATCGTGGATAGCAGTTTGTCCTAACCAAACGTGGGGTTCCCCGGAGATTTGTTTTTGTAACCGGGAGTTGTGCGACGGGGTAGTAGGTAGAATTTGATGTTTTCTAAAATAAAAAAAAAATTGAACGAGACTTTTTTTTTTAACAATATGGTATATACTAACTTGATAATTTTGATTGCCGTAGATGAACTTGGAGTACCATTAACTGAAGTAGAAGTTTCAGACGGCGGTAGAGATTTAGGCGACGAAAACGATAACCTAACCTAAAAATTAAAACGAACAGATAATTTAAATGGTGATAAGTGAGAATATATATTTACCCCTCTGGAAGGTGTAAAAGTTGAAGAATATCTAAACCTAGTAGGATGTTGATTACCAACTGATGTAATAGCGTGACTTAAATTTGCTTCTTTAACTAACGCACTAGCGGTCTCAGTAAAATTTTTCTGAACCAAATGATGATGAATTAATTGTAGAAGTTGCCTATCGTTGAATTGTATTTTTGTTTGTGCTACTACGCTTGCCTTAAAAAAATATTTGTTTCAATTTAATGAATCGATGACAAAATTATTATTTTTTTAAAATTACCCGATGAATATTTGCCAAAGAAGCTTCTAAATTTGTATCGGTGTGTTTTCCTTTACCGGATAGGAGTTCTAGAAGTTCCAAAGCGTATTTTTGGAACAAAACATGTTCTTGACGTTTTTCTTGTAGTATAGGGTCTCTCATAAGATCTTAAAAAAATATACAGTACATAATAACAATTAAACTAACAATTTTTACCAATAAAGTTGATTTTATTTCTAAATAATGTAGCATTTGATACAAATAAAGCTCGACAAAATTAATTTTTTCATTAGCATTAATAAATTAACCTCAAGTTGTTAATATTAAATGATACAGGGTGCAATGGCATTTCCTTAAAGATTTTTATATACGAGTGACCTTATCTTTCAAAATACCCTGTATAATCGCAACAACTCATATTTATAGAATGACCTATTAGAAAAAACCAGAACTTTGGAATGTTGTAACCTTATCAAATATACAGAATATTGATTATTAATTGAATAAATACTGAAGGTACATTTGAACTACTGCTATCTATATTAGTTGAAGAACTCCTCTTAGTGTTAGTAAACTTTGGAATATTAGGTTGATCAAATGGTAAATTATTTATTGTTTTACGAAAATCCTTTGACAAAATTGATGTTCTACACATTAATATATCAAATACCTTCGATTATATCTATAAATACAATAAATACTCACTTTGTAATTGCCCGCTGGTAAACAATGGTAACTTCGACACGATCTGTCTGACTGTTTCAGACCTAGCTAGACCGGCTAAAGCTTTACAAGCCAAAGTTCTTATACAATCAGCATCCGTTATGGGAGTCTTCACTTGCATAAGTTGCAAAAGTACCATAATACCGCTATTAGATCTAACGCAATCCCATACTTTCTGTATCAGATCCTCTGAACTTTTATATTTCAATTTTTTATTCGGCGAATTGGTGGAATTGGTCGAAAATCTACCGACCGAACCTCCAACCTGTAAAATCGCGTTTTTAATAATCCGAATAAAACGGAATAAGCGAAACTCACCCTACTAATTGGGGCGCACACACAATTACCGATTACTCTTAATGCAGCTTTTTGCACATCGGCATCAGCTACAATTTCACCTTCGGCTGCTCCCAAGATTATGTTGATACCTGGTGGACAAATAAAAAAATGTCTGTATTGTATTTATAAATATCAATATGGAAAATTAAACGTACCAACGGTCAAAGTTTCTTCTGGCAAATCGACTCTATCGCAAAATAACAATTGTACTTTGGGCATAACGCAAGAAATAGCCAGTACATCCAGCGCACTTCTAACAGTTTCAGCTCTACCGCTGTAATTCCATTCATAAGCGAACGCTATTATTTTTAGTAGCAGCGTTATACCTCCTAGTTTGAGGAGATGATCTATAGGCGCCCAATGACTGCGATAAGGCATATTCTGAAACAACATATCGATTTGTTGTTGTATTTCCTCGGGTCCCGACGATTTGCAAGCCTTGTAAGCCGGTTGAACCGGTAATAAAGGCGCTGGTCTTTCGTTTGGTCTCAACTGGGATCTTCTAATAGATTCCACCTTTAAATATAAATGGGTTTCTAGATATCGTCGATACGCCACGCAAACGTGTCTTATTATTTGTCTATAAGCCCCTTCTTGTTCTTCGTTCATTTGTCCTGTATCGGAATCCGGTAATAAAATAGGCAACGTTGCAATCTAAAAACACATTAACACCATTACAAAAATATTCGCAATTATAAGGATCCTTTCTAACTAGTGAACTATGGAAGACTCAAGACTTCCGGATGGGTCCAGCAACCAATGTCTTATGGAAAGTTTAAAAAACTAGTGAATCATGGATAGCTGAAAGATCTAGTGACCTACCAAAAACTCAAAGAACCGTTAAGAGAGGCACAAAGAACCACTAATTCATGTAAAGCTCTGGGAACCAGTCACCTATAGAAAGCTCAAAGATATGTGACCTCTGAAAGGCTAAAAAAACCACTTACTTATGGATAACTCCAAGAAACTATGACTTACGGAAGGCTTAAAGATCTAGTCAGTTATGGAAAGCTTCAAGAACCAATAATTTATAGAAGGCTTGAAGATCCAGCGACTTTTAGAAGGTTTAAATAAAAAGTGAATTATGGAAGACTCAAAAAAGCAGTAGCTTAGAAGACTCAAAGAGTCGGTGACCTGTGAAAGACTCACTGGTTTATGGAAAGCTCCAAGAACCACTGACTTATGGAAAACTCAAGGAAACAGTGTCCTATGGATGATTCAAAGAGCCGGTGATCTCTGAAAGGCACCAAGAACCGGTGTAGGGGTAGTAGATACGGTGATTAGAGAATACTTACGACGTTATGAAGTTTTCTAAGACCGTCTTGAGCATCAAATTCTTCTAGGATCACTTTAAATTGAAAAGTTAAGCTGAAGAACATAATCGATTGGCATCTACCGGAATCGTGGGCACATTCCAATAACCATAAGGCGTATCTGGAAAGTTTAACGAGTTATTGAGTGGAATATTATCAAAAAATTTGGATAACTTACTTTACAAGACCGCTAACTATGTATTTTGACGAAAGACAAACTCTTTCCATCGCTTCTTCACAGAATCCTAAATAATAGAAGCACATGGATACTCCGGTTGCGGCTATCGAAGGTCTAGGGATTTCTAAAAGTACCTCTAAACCTTTACACTGTATAAATTCGATGGAAAATTTCTTGTGGCACAACAAAGCCGCGAGGTATTTTAGAGCTTCGAAGGCTAATCTGGCTTCTTTGGTAACTCTAACGTTAACGTAACACAAAATCAATTCCAAGGCATCGTGTTCAAAGACGTGACTGAGATATTCTTGATGGTCACCCATAGCTGTCAAATATCTGTTAAAAAAAAAATGGAGTAAACAATCGGAACTATCAAAAATGTTGTTTGAACTACCTTATTATTAGAATCTGTCTGGTAGCTATGGTCGGTGGGAAAATTTGAACTGTACCTATCACGAAACTTTCCAATTCGGCCCAAGAAGAGTTACTGGTTTCGGAAAATAAAGTGTTGGATTTCTGCGGGCTGCCGAGGTATACCGAATCCGGTAATGGGGTTTCAGGTGGGTCTAAACGTTGTCGTTTCTTAACCGGGGTGGATTCGGATTCTGTTAACTGTTAAATAAAAAAAAAATCAAAATATAAATATTTTAAAATATGTGTATTTACCTCTAAAATATCGTTTCTTAATGACGTTTGGACTTCGACATGTTTTTTTCTTTTCCTTTCGTTCTCTTGTTCCTATAATTTTAATTCATTGTTATTAAGTATGTAATATCATAATGAAAACCTACCGTTGAATCTAAATATGTCGAAGGACTTTCTCCATGTGAGTTTTCTGAACAAAAAATACCATTTTCTTTACCTTAAACAAACAATACTATCATACCACTAATATGACTTAAAACAAGAAAATTTTCTAAAAAAATTAAGCCTACCTCACATGTGTATCAAAATCAGATTTAAATCTACTGTTTTTGGTAACATTTGTGCTGAAAAGACTTAAGCTGCTCAATTTACATTAGATTTAAGAAGTCCTACCCCTCATTGAGAGTATTGGCAACCTTGTAGACAAAAATCTGTTCACTTTAATGTTATGTGAGTTCAAGAACCAAGCGTTTAGTAAAGTTTTAGTTTATGTGGCCTCAAATATTATAGATTTTTAAGATCATAGCAATTTTACTTAGCTAATTCCCTTTAAAATCAAATTTATTTGGAAGTTATGTCACTTAGATCCTTTTTACTTGGAGGAATGAGTCTTTACTATGTAGTTGTGGGTCAGTTGGGACCTTTTTCAACATTTTTTCTTAATAAAACTCAATATTCTTATTGTTTTACAACTATATGTCTATTTAGTTCTTGTTTTTTGCACCACGCAACCCAAAACTGAGCAGGATGTCTTAAGCCTCGTTTTACCTGTTAAATTTAACATTTGAGAGGTGTGCAGGTGGAAAAAACAAAAAAATTAAATACATACATTTCAGATAAAAACAAGAAATTCAAAAATATGATCAATTATTCATTTATAGAAAGGTTTTTTCATATTTTGGGGTTTTAGAGTTATCTAAATTTCAGATAAATTTTATTTCTATGTTCAAAAAGGACTTCAAAGTTATCTAAGGAACTTACAAGGATACTTTGAGGTATCGGATAATCTATAAGAAGAATAGAAGTGGAGTGTAGTATAATGTCAAAAAATATAAAGTTATGAACCCTGATTCCTGTATAATCCTTGTTTTATATTAAAATATTGAGCTCTTGTATGCTACGTATTCCCAAATTACCTCAATGTCCACATAACACGGTTAATTTCCATCTGTTTAATCTTTTCACTGCTAATATTGTTTTATCAATAATTTCTTGAAATACATTTATGGACATTGCAGTGAAATGTTAAAAATCCTGCACCCCACTTTAGGGGTGTTTCCCAATATTTTCATATCCTATCCAAGACCTTTTAAAATTATTATGACTCCCTATGTGAGGTATACTTACTTTTTAATATTAAAAAATTGGATTATTCAATTAAGAATTTGAAGTGATAGGTTTTAAAAAAAATTCAGACAATTTTAATAACAATTTTTTTCTACAAAAATTTAATATTTTAAAATTAGTGAGATCCTTGCCGCACAGAAATTTTATGTTATGTTCCAATTTGGTCAGCTCTAGTCTCGAATCTTCATATTCTTTTATATCCAGACGATTTTTTTTACCAGTAAATCATTTACAGCACTAAATATGAAATTGGAAACGGTAACAATAGTTTTGGTTAAATTTTGGTATTTGATATCTGTTTCCTCACAAAACCACGCCATCACTCTTTTATATTAAACAAAATTTTAGCTGACACATCATTTTGTAATTCTGCGACTTCTTCTTGAAACTGCATATTAGTTATATCAGACAAATCAACTAATTTTAGCTGCAACATTCCGTGAGCTTCTTTTTTTGCATCGGATCACAAATTTCTAACAAGTCTCATCAGTTTGAAGGTTTTTTATTCAGATATAAACAAATGCGTTGTTTAGCGAGATTTTAAAGCATCTGGGAATCCGCTTGGAGCCTACCGTCTACTGCAGGGAAATTAACTTGTTTATGCTAACAATCCAGTTGAAATTTTCAATTTTTGGACCAAAATCTAGCATTTCAATTAAATGTCCCAAAGCAAAAGGATTAAACTCGTGTCAAGTCCTCCCCAAACCTATTAAAATGGGATAAATCACACTGGAAAACCTTCATTGTGCTGAGTATAAGAAGGCGTAGCAGTAATAAGGTTAATATAACCTATAAAATTGTTATTATACAAGTAAATATACAATTTACAATCAAATAAAAACCATTTTTTAAAAATAATTAAAAAAAAATTAGTATAACAAATTTTGATAAAACTTACTTCTTCTTGTATTAAATGGTGGTGGAGATTTGATAATTCCCTCTGCCCGATAAGGTGGTGATCTAATTGAAGTCAAATGGGCGAATGGCCTTGTGATATTGGTGGTATTAACAAATTCAGAACTGTTCTTCAACCTCCTAAGCCGTTGTAATAACAATGGTACTAATCTGCCATTTTGTTCCCTAAATCTCGCTGCTATCTCGGGTATCTCCATTGCAGCTCCTAAAAGTCCAGTGGCATAACTCTGAAGGGGTTCTATAGAATTTGTAACCCATTTCATCAAACGTAAAATTAAAGCGTCAGATTCGGGCTAAAAAATTATATGGTTAGATAAATAATGAATTGTATATAAGTGTATTTACCTGAAAAACTACAGTTGTATCTAGACCAGGCATTATATCGAGCATTAATCTACAAGCTGCGATATTTAGTTGATCTATATCTTTACCAGTTATACCACTTCTCGAATAAAATGTATCTCTAAGGTAATCATTAATAAGCTAGAAACAAGTTGTATGTGAAGAAATGTTACTAAAAAATTAAATTATACATACCTTGCTAGTGAAATTATCTTTCTTGAAAATAGCTTTTAAAATTTGACCTAAAATACACTGTGGATCTGTTCGTGAAGGATGACGTTCATCGAAAGGATCAGGATCCATTTTTAAATAATTTTCAGTTTCTACTTCCACGATTTCTGCTAATCTAAAACAAAAAGAAATCAATAAATATTAAATTAATCGATGTATAAAACACAAATATATCGTATATTTTGATATTTTTTTCACCTGGTAAGAGTTGGTACTGGATCATAATTTGGTTGATTTTGTTCATCCTCCCATTTTCTTATAATTGAAGAAAGTTCACTTATAACAGATGTGTTATTAGTATTTGATGCCATATTTTAATTATTTTTCTAGTAACAAAAGCATGAGGTAGTTTAGCATAACCTAACTTTATAAGGAGATTCTGTTTTTAAATAATTATAATTAAAACATTAACAATAAAAATGACTGACAAGATAATAGGATACGTGAAGATAATCCAGAAAACTTTTTAACTTTATTGAATAAACTAAATTAATGAAAAAATATAAAAAAATTACAATTGCACTTCTTCATATACATATATAAATTTTTAGCAAGATGAAAGTAAATTCTAAATGGCTGCCAACACTATTTTCCCAAACTGTAAAACTGGATTAGGGGTATAATGAGTTATAAGAAATAATTACGATATTGGACAATACCAATTTTTTTTAATACAAACAATAAAACGTCGTTAACACTGCCAAACTACAACAGCGAACTATTTATTTTGAGGAACTACTTTTTGTTAGGTAGGAAAATTTTCGGAAATTTTTAACGGTTGCCTAAATTGATTTTCACTCTTAATGTTGGCAAGATTTGACAAACATTTTCATGTTAAGTCAATAAAACGCCGCCGTGAATATATTATTTTCTAATAGTGTATATTTTTGATCAATTTATTAACAACAAATACGAAAATGAGCGGAGACGGTAATCAATCGGAGCAATTTGACACGTTATTTTTATCAATCGCACAGCATCATCCACAAGGACCGACACAGGTAAAACTTTTTCCAAAACCTAACCTCTAAATTTAATAAAATATCGTAGCTTCTAGATACATTTGTTAGCTTCTTGAGTAGAAAAACTGACTTTTTCACTGGAGCACAAGAAGGAGAATGGGAAAAGGTAAGTTATATCGCTAAAGTAAATAACCGTATTTAATTGGAATATATTTAGTTGGTTATGAACACGTTCAAGAAGTACGAAAAATCGAGTCGCGAACAATACGAAGAAAAACTAAAAGAGAAACGCGAACAAGAAGCTAGGAAAAAAGCAGCTGCTGCTAAAAAAGCGGAATCCGAAGCGGTCAAACCAGCTCAAATTACAGAAATAACTGATGAAGAAGCAGAAAGACTTCAAGCGGAAATAGACGCTAATAAAAATACTCCTAGTTGTCCTTCTGATGAATCGGAAACTACTTCGACACCCAAGAAGATTGAAAATGACGAAGATGCTTCTGAAAATGGCAAATTAATGCCTAATAAAGGAAATGGCTGTGATCTAGAGAACTATTCATGGACACAGAATTTAGGAGATGTCGAGGTAAGTACATTAACTAATACATTTTTATAAAAAAAAATTAATTTTGTTGAGTTTGTTATCAATTTGTCTATGTTTTTGTGTATTTCTCATTATTTCTTAACACAATTATACTTTTTAAATTATCTGCATTGGCATATACAGTGTGTGTATAAAATAAAACAACATTTATAAGAATAATATTTAATTTTACACAAATTTACTAAATACATCTCTGAGTCATACAAGTTATTGACATTACAGAAATAGAATAAATATAAATAATTTTACAATATAGTTTTATATCACAGTAAACATATTACCTACACATTTTTTAAATTGTTAAACTAATTTTGCCAAATATAAAGAACACAAGTTTATCTTGGTTTATCTTGAAGTTGTTTTGATTATAAATCAGTTTAAGATTATTAAAAGCAAAACTGTGCTTGGGAAGCAGTACCTCTTGAAAAATAATTCACTTGTCTTGGAAACTTTGAACCAAATGTACATTGTGAGAGAACATGTTGGAAAAGCAACAATATTTGTCTCTTGGCTGTTAAAGAACGTTTTGAACTGCTCTGAGTATCTTGTAAGAATCTTCTGAGCCTCAAATTGGATATAAAATAAAGAAGTAATGGACTGAAATACTGTATTTTATGAAAAATAGTTTACCATGAAGTTGTTTTGCTTGAAAATCAGTTTAAGGAGCAAAACTGTGCTTATGAAGCAATATCTTGAGTAAATATAGAAAAACAATTGTTAATTAATATTGAAACATTGTTAGTCTACTTAGAGGTGCCGTGAAAGATTTCAAACAAAGATATATTGTGCGAGGAAGGGTTAGAAATGCAAAATTTATCATCCAGATACATTCAGAATCAACACAATTGCTATAATGTACAGAGAAGAATAGGAGAGGCTAGGTAGTTTATTCTTTTTCCCATATAGCCTTTACCTGTATGATTAAATAGTTAATGAAGATTTTGGAGTTCCCTTAACTGATTGATGAGAATCTTATAGAGCCTACGAATAGCAGAACACATTGCAAGAAATTATATAATATGAATGATGAATAAACTTGTTTTTTGTTCTTCTACATTTGGCTAATACATTTTAATCTTCTAACGAGAAATAAAATCTAATATAGGATATTATAATATTCTTATATTGTGTACATAACATCATATTAGAAAAGAATAAGAAAAAAATTGATTCATTCAAAGAATTATTTTTGAAAAGTACCCAACTAAAGTTATGTTAAATATTTGTTCTAAATGAACTGGTTAATTCAAAAAGTAGCAGAAATCTTGTCATCGAAAGCATATGAAAACCAATGATATTTAATTTATAACGACGCAAAACATACTATAAAATTTTGGAAACTATTAAAGAGTTCCAGTGCCTGGGGTTACCTTTAGAAATTCTAAAATTAATTGATTTATACCGATAACAAATTTTTTGTAATCAGATATGTAAAATGAAACTTGAAAATACGTTAGATATTCTTTTATGTTTTTAATTTTTCTATGGTGATATATAGTTCATTTGTTACTTTAAAAAAAGAAGATGAAACCTAACCAAAAAATAAAAATGCGCGGTACGAATAGAAAGAATATTTTGTTTATAAAGAACGGATTATAATTTGTATTATTTCTCGTGAATGAAATCACAAAGTGAAGTAATTATTTGTGAAAGAATCTCAAACGATCATTGGTAAAATTGTCAACAACAAAAATCGAGTGAATCTTGAAAAAAATGTTTATTTCAGAGGTGAAGTAGATTAAAACCAATTAGTTTGCTAAAAAACACAATCTATTCGCATTGAAAGAGATTGTGGATCAACTATGACATATTAATGTTATATATTATTGTCTCTGTATTCATAATATTTAATTTATTATTTTTTTGAGGTTATCTGTTGAAAAAAATTGGCAGAATTAATTTTTCATATAATTCGTTGATTTTTCCTTCCTCTTTCTTGTTAAAAATAAAATTTTTTGAAACCTCTATATTCTTCATTCTGGTTCACATCATCAAAATTAAATTTATATTTGTTGTTGACGAATCTAAAAGTGCTATCAGATCCCAAACTTGTAAGTTTATTTCTAGAAAATTGCTACTTTTCCATTTTAAACTATTAAAAATGATATATCCAGGTTTTTATTTAATTAACTGTTATAGAAAGTAAAAGGCAGTGTCAATAAGATACATTATAAAAAGCGAAAAAAAAATGTAACTAATTTCCTTTTTTTACTCCTTAATTGTTTGATATGGTTAAATTTCTTCTCAGGCCGTACAGTTTCATGAACTGATACTTTAGAAAAGAGAAAGGGGCAAAACATGTGATAGAATTAACTTTAAAACGATCTTGCACGATTATGTATAATTTTGGATGCTTCTAATGTCTCCAAAATAATCAAAAAGCATTTTTTATACTTCAAAAATGGTTTTAAATTCTTGTACAAGAATCGAATCGAATTCCCCACTAGTTAACGTTGGTTCCAATAGTTATTTTGCCATTTTCTTTTTACTGTGGGGAAAATAGGAGAAGTACCAGTCCATATGTAACTATATAGTCCAAGAACTTCTTGTACTCATTCATCTTAGGCAATCAGTACCTTTGGTTCTGGGCCCTCACTAAAACAAAAAAAAAATTACTATTCAAGTTACATCTAACATCATGTATCTGCTGAAACAATATGCTATGTTGCCAAATTTAACTTTATTTCATAGATAATTTGAAATAAATATTTACATATACTGTATTTTTTGTAAACAGTGAAAGGGGGTGTTGGTTGACAGATTTTAATGTGATTTGATTATCAAAAATTTATTTAATTTTTTCAAAACGACGAACAACACTTTGAAAAAAAGGTTTTAATGCATTGTTTCGGATGCTGGACCTTGCATAAAGTTTCGGTATAACTATTATACGAGGAGAGTTAAGAAAGTGCTTAGACGTTTGTCGTAGTGTTAATGTGAATGTTTTAACCAATAAAGTAAATAAATTTTTTGAAATACGAGACTAACTTTAACGAATTTTCAATTAAAATAGAACAATTGGAGTTTTGGAGTTGATTGCTATATATATATATATATATATATATATATATATATATATATATATATATATATACGAGGTCGGTATGATGAACGATTGACTTTATATGTTAATAAATGAAAAATCAATCACTCACATTCTAACAACAGTATAGCCGCCATGATTCCGATCGTGAACACTACTGACATTGTCAATACCAGAATAGTTAATTGGTGTTTTCTACAGAAACTCCTCTGAGGCGGCCTGTGTCGCGTATTCATATTAACTACAGTGAAATGCGTACTGCTGGCGATTGACACGCTGTCAGGTTCTTTCTTATTGACGTTGATAGATGGCGGTAGGTGGTCGACACCGTCGACCGATTGTGTCTGAAGGTAGTAACGTATATTCTGGTCACGTGTCGAAGTCATGGGAGGTTCATTTTCAACATCAGGTGGTTGTTCGAGCTGGTGGATTTGCGCCAAATTGGCGGCGGTCAATAGGAGTGATCCGGACCTGACGCTCTGAAAAAAAAATTGGTCGATATGAAAGATTTTTTAATATAAAACAAATCGGTAACTTGATTTTTTGTTTGGTGATTCTTTTTCGCTGTTTTTAGGTTAGATAGAAGGTTTTAATACAAAAAAAGTGGTTTTTCCTATATTTTAGCCTTGAATACATCGTAAAACGTAAATAAATAAACTCTAATTCAATTAAAAATATATAAGACGTTTACAAATATGGAAAAATAACAAATTCAGTTGATTTATAATTAAATTCTTTCGAGTTTTATAAGGTTTGATATACTTACTTGCGTACTGTTGTTGCTAGAAGTGGAACCTTGACTACTTTGCGAGCTACGAGCTAGTGTGGGTCTTGGTATATGCCAACTCTTGTCGAGATCTGCTGCTTGGATCTAAAATTTAAAAAAAAAAAGTTGATTTTGTTAATAAATGTGTGGTAAAAGCTTTTACGAAACTATTAGCAAGTTTTTATAACGACCATGATATATAATACTAGTTAGATTACGAAATACAAAATATATAAATACAGGGTGCGGCATCAGAACGAGGAAATCCAGTTATTTAGTTGTCAAATGAGATACGAGAAAAAAATTCTCAAGATAGAAATTAAAAAGACAAAATTACATGTATTTTTAAATGGAACACTTTGTATAGTTTTATATTTATGGCATCGTCTCGTTATTTGCGCCCTTTTTGAGGTTATGCAATATTATATAGGGTTTATTCAAAAATATACATTCCCATTTAGTTGGACACCCTATAGCTTTGTAAATTTTTGATATACAAAAAAATTTATTGAGGTTTAGTAAAATTTTGTACTTTAATGTCATTGACGTAGCGAGAAACTTCGTTTTTATATACAGGATGTATCGAAATTTTATCAATAAAGTTTTTTTCGTGTTTCTTGATTGAAACACCCTGTAGAATTGTTGATACTTTATGCAAAAACAAAATTATCAACGCCCAGTCAAATTTTATCCTTAAATGTCCTTGACGTAACGAGAACTTCGTTTTTATATACAGGATGTATAAAAATTTAGATACATGAAGATTTTTTCGGATTTCTTGAATTAAACACCCTGTAGGATTGTTGATACTTTATGCAAAAACAAAATTAACAACGCCCAGTCAAATTTTATCCTTAAATGTCCTTGACGTAACGAGAACTTCGTTTTTATATACAGGATGTATAAAAATTTAGATACATTAAGATTTTTTCGGATTTCTTGAATTAAACACCCTGTAGGATTGTTGATACTTTATTCAAAAACAAAATTATCAACGTCTAGTCAAATTTTATCCTTAAATGTCCTTGACGTAACGAGAACTTCGTTTTTATATACAGGATGTATAAAAATTTAGATACATGAAGATTTTTTCGGATTTCTTGAATTAAACACCCTGTAGGATTGTTGATACTTTATTCAAAAACAAAATTATCAACGTCTAGTCAAATTTTATCCTTAAATGTCCTTGACGTAACGAGAACTTCGTTTTTATATACAGGATGTATAAAAATTTAGATACATGAAGATTTTTTCGGATTTCTTGAATTAAACACCCTGTAGGATTGTTGATACTTTATGCAAAAACAAAATTATCAACGCCCATTGAAATTTTATCCTAAAATGTCCTTGACGTAACGAGAAACTTCGTTTTATATATACAGGATGTATCGAAACTTTATCTACAAAGGTTTTTTCGGATTTCTTGATTGAAACACCCTGTAGGATTGTAGATACTTTATTCAAAAACAAAATTATCAACGTCTAGTCAAATTTTATCCTTAAATGTCCTTGACGTAACGAGAACTTCGTTTTTATATACAGGATGTATAAAAATTTAGATACATGAAGATTTTTTCGGATTTCTTGAATTAAACACCCTGTAGGATTGTTGATACTTTATTCAAAAACAAAATTATCAACGTCTAGTCAAATTTTATCCTTAAATGTCCTTGACGTAACGAGAACTTCGTTTTTATATACAGGATGTATAAAAATTTAAAAACATGAAGATTTTTTCGGATTTCTTGAATTAAACACCCTGTAGGATTGTTGATACTTTATTCAAAAACAAAATTATCAACGTCTAGTCAAATTTTATCCTTAAATGTCCTTGACGTAACGAGAACTTCGTTTTTATATACAGGATGTATAAAAATTTAGATACATGAAGATTTTTTCGGATTTCTTGAATTAAACACCCTGTAGGATTGTTGATACTTTATTCAAAAACAAAATTATCAACGTCTAGTCAAATTTTATCCTTAAATGTCCTTGACGTAACGAGAACTTCGTTTTTATATACAGGATGTATAAAAATTTAGATACATGAAGATTTTTTCGGATTTCTTGAATTAAACACCCTGTAGGATTGTTGATACTTTATGCAAAAACAAAATTATCAACGCCCATTGAAATTTTATCCTAAAATGTCCTTGACGTAACGAGAAACTTCGTTTTATATATACAGGATGTATCGAAACTTTATCTACAAAGGTTTTTTCGGATTTCTTGATTGAAACACCCTGTAGGATTGTAGATACTTTATTCAAAAACAAAATTATCAACGTCTAGTCAAATTTTATCCTTAAATGTCCTTGACGTAACGAGAACTTCGTTTTTATATACAGGATGTATAAAAATTTAGATACATGAAGATTTTTTCGGATTTCTTGAATTAAACACCCTGTAGGATTGTTGATACTTTATTCAAAAACAAAATTATCAACGTCTAGTCAAATTTTATCCTTAAATGTCCTTGACGTAACGAGAACTTCGTTTTTATATACAGGATGTATAAAAATTTAAAAACATGAAGATTTTTTCGGATTTCTTGAATTAAACACCCTGTAGGATTGTTGATACTTTATGCAAAAACAAAATTATCAACGCCCATTGAAATTTTATCCTTAAATGTCCTTGACGTAACGAGAAACTTCGTTTTATATATACAGGATGTATCGAAACTTTATCTACAAAGGTTTTTTCGGATTTCTTGATTGAAACACCCTGTAGGATTGTAGATACTTTATTCAAAAACAAAATTATCAACGTCTAGTCAAATTTTATCCTTAAATGTCCTTGACGTAACGAGAACTTCGTTTTTATATACAGGATGTATAAAAATTTAGATACATGAAGATTTTTTCGGATTTCTTGAATTAAACACCCTGTAGGATTGTTGATACTTTATTCAAAAACAAAATTATCAACGTCTAGTCAAATTTTATCCTTAAATGTCCTTGACGTAACGAGAACTTCGTTTTTATATACAGGATGTATAAAAATTTAAAAACATGAAGATTTTTTCGGATTTCTTGAATTAAACACCCTGTAGGATTGTTGATACTTTATGCAAAAACAAAATTATCAACGCCCATTGAAATTTTATCCTAAAATGTCCTTGACGTAACGAGAAACTTCGTTTTATATATACAGGATGTATCGAAACTTTATCTACAAAGGTTTTTTCGGATTTCTTGATTGAAACACCCTGTAGGATTGTAGATACTTTATTCAAAAACAAAATTATCAACGTCTAGTCAAATTTTATCCTTAAATGTCCTGGACGTAACGAGAACTTCGTTTTTATATACATGATGTATAAAAATTTAGATACATGAAGATTTTTTCGGATTTCTTGAATTAAACACCCTGTAGGATTGTTGATACTTTATTCAAAAACAAAATTATCAACGTCTAGTCAAATTTTATCCTTAAATGTCCTTGACGTAACGAGTACTTCGTTTTTATATACAGGATGTATAAAAATTTAGATACATTAAGATTTTTTCGGATTTCTTGAATTAAACACCCTGTAGAATTGTAGATACTTTATGCAAAAACAAAATTATCAACGCCCATTAAAATTTTGTACTTTAATGTCATTGATGTAGCGATAAATTTCGTTTTTATATACAGGATGTATAAAAATTTAGATACATGAAGATTTTTTCGGATTTCTTGAATTAAACACCCTGTAGGTTTGTTGATACTTTATGCAAAAACAAAATTATCAACGCTCATTGAAATTTTATCCTTAAATGTCCTTGACGTAACGAGAAACTTCGTTTTATATATACAGGATGTATCGAAACTTTATCTACAAAGGTTTTTTCGGATTTCTTGATTGAAACACCCTGTAGAATTGTAGATATTTTATGTACAAAAAAATTTATTGACGCCCGGTGAAATTTTGATGTTTGAAATTACAAAAAATTACAAAAATATGGAATTTTATGTTTTAACTTGAAATTATGTCATTGGAACCCATTTTTTCTAAGATCACGTAAACTACCGATTCCCAAAATGGTTTTCAAACGTTCTTGGGACATAATACACAAGAAATACTTGAATTATTACGCAAATCAATCATCAAAAGATTTGTTGAGCCTAACAGGATCCTAGTACATCACAATATTGCAGTAATTGCACATTTAAAATACAATTTTTCAAGAAATTAGATCTAAAATGGCGTATCAACGTGGTGTCCATCGAATTCTCCAGGTTTAAACAGCTTAGACTTTTTTCTACGGGCTTATACAACTGATAAAATGTATAGAATATCTTTTATAACTAAACAACGACGTAAACGTTTAGTCCTTTTGAACATTTAAGTTTTTTTAAGCTACCCTGTATAATACTGCCACGCGGAGTATTATAAAAACGAAAAGTGTCTAGAAATATGAAAATATACAGTGTGTTCTATTATGAAAATACAAAGTTGCAACGTATAGATATTTGTCAAAAAAAAAATTGAAACGACCTTGCAAATTTGCAAATATTGGTTTTTACAATTTGCCGGATCTTTCAGAATCTATTTTCGTAACAGTCAACAGCGTGGAATTTTTATTAGCAACTCGTTAGAATGTGGGTGTAGATTATGCTATAAATAGGATCGTTCCTTATAACAAGAGTTCGTTAAACTGTTTTATTTTAATGCGTTTGGAATTTCCGAATATACGAATGCCGAAAATTCAAAATTCCGTCCTGGATGTTTTTCCCTCGACGATGAACAACGTTCTGGTCGGAGTACTGAAGTTGATGATGACCAAATCAAAGACATAATCGAAGAGGATCGTCATATAAACACTTAAAATGTCTCGGGCCGGTTAACCAGTTCGATATTTACCTTAAACGTAATAAAACCCACCCTTTCTTGAAAATAATCATCACTGGGGATGAAAATTGGGTCTTGGACAGTAACATATTTCGAAAAATATCATGGAGCAACCACTACAAACCACATCGAGCTACTTCCAATGAACCAAACGATCAATTCTGATGATTACTATCAACAATTACACCTGGTTCAATATTTTGCTGATTAGGACCAGAAATTTCAATCATGAAGCTGAAAGAAAGACGGTGAAAGGTCGTAGATTCCACAAGCCCAATCCATCTTCAAGAAGCTTTGAGCTTCAGTGCAGCGTCAAGTTTCTGGTTCGAGGGGTACAGACTAAGCCTAAGAAGTATCTACAGTTTTGCCTTGTGTGTACGAAAGATCGAAGGACTAAATTTGGCAGACGCAAAGTTCATAAAAGAGAGCCACTGGTTGTTGGTGATGATCGATTATGATTCAGATGATTTAAGATTAGAAATTTGTCCAGAAGATCGTCGAGATAGAGATAAATTGATTCTAAACAACGTTTGCGCACGAAAAATGATAAATTTCAAGACTTGTTAGATGAAATTGTAGACCTAGAAGTCTCCCGAGTTATTTCAAGCAATTTCCCTACAAATTGTACGCGATTTTTTTCGTTTCAATACCTTTTTGTTGTCCAATTAGAACTTTTCCATAACTCCCTTCACATTTCCGCCGATACGAGCCGAAAGTTGATATCCCCGAGGCGAAGCCGAGAACACCGAAACGCGCAGGACCGAAAATTCAACTTTCGTAATATATTATTTCCTACGACCGGTTAATTTATTATCTTTTCTTTGCCTGAAATGACGAAGGAAAAACTTGCTGTCGATATTTCAACCTCGCTCGTTTCGATAACCAAATAATCTTCTTCAGAAACCAAATATCGAGTTTCTTATAGTCCGTTCTGTATAAAATAGTGAAAGTATTACGTTTCTTTTATTTTGTTTTGATTTAATGATACGAAATCTCATTACAAAATAATATTAATATTTATGTAACTGCAGATCGTTGTCTTACAAATAACAAAACCGTTTTCGTATTGAATAAAATGAAATGAAATCACTTGCAGTTTATTTAAAACGCCTTCTTTCTTTTCTTTCGTTGGAATCGTCGGAATTAAAAGACAAATCCGTGGGAAGAAAGAATTATTTGGGATTTGTTGTTGTACCACATACACTGCTGGCCAAAAGTTTGAAACCACGTTAATTAAACAAGGAACAAATTATCAAACAAGAGTTCAATATTGTTGATCTCGCCCAAGCATTTGATAGGGTACGACAACTCGAAGACCTGAACAACGATGAAAAAGATAATTAAACTGTTAAATCATCCAATAAAATCATTTTTGACAATCATTATATTTGAAAATATTAACATCCCATGCTACAGTTAGCTAAATTGATCTTTATCAAAGAATTCCCCCTTCAAGTCGGGTTGTCACTGCGCGAAAAAGTTTCGGGGTTAGTGACAACCCGGTTTTACATTCTATAACTTTTTCCAACAGTTGTTCATAGTGTTTTTTCCACAAGTTCAATGGGATTGAGATCCTGGCTCCGAGGAGGCCAAATATCCCCTGTATATTTTGGGATAATGCCTTGTTAGCAAATGAGTCCATCTCCAATTAATGGTAAGCCCGAAGGAACGGCATTCCATGGCTAGAAAAGCAATCCCAGACCTTAATTGAGCTACCACCATGTTGATAATTTTTTTTTGGACGCTGGGCTAAACATAAATTCCTCGTTTTGAACCAAACACCTCCAAACTTGAACTAATCGGTTCGGAGAATTTAAATTGTTCTTCAATTCAATCTCGATGGCAAGGGCATCCGTTTTATTTTGTTTTATGGCCTTAGTAAAGGTTTTCGGACGGCGTTTCCCTTGAACCAAATAAATGTATAACTTGGTTATTCATTATGTTGTTTTATTGGGAACTTTTGGCAGACGGTGTAGGTATCCGAAAGCTCGGAATATATATTAATTAGTACACTTTGGTGTACGCAATCCCACAATAAAAACGTTCATACCCTAGTAAAACATGAATTGCAGCAATTCTTAACATTCCCTAGGTATTTCATTGATCCAGAAGAAGGTTGTGGGAGTACTGAATCACTTCCTGTTGGTTTTTTTTTAATTTACAATGTTTCGAGCGCGAAAAAAACGACAACAAAAACAGTCCTTATTAACAAAATACTTTTACTAATAGAAATCCAATTTAATTTTGACGTTTAATTGAAATTTACTTTGAAATTCACGTGTTTCGTGAATTTTTTTTTTAATATGATCGGTTCAAGTGAAAATCGTGACTGAAAAAGAATGAAATTTTTACGTAAGTTTAAGTGTAATAACCCCAACGAAATATTAATTTTGATAATATTCATAATTAACTTGATTCCAAAATAAATTTGCAATTAAAATTATCCTTTCCGATATATTAGGAAAAACCAATATAACTGCATCTTTCTACCTTTTTCGTTATTTCATACACAGATTTTGAACGCTTAGATCTCAGCGGAACTACGCAGTTTCTAGAGATTCGGCTCGCGCGACGTAGTTTATTGTTTTTTTTTTGATTTATACATACTTAGATGTATTCGGAACGGTTATAAACGTCTTGAAGATTATTTTGATCCGTATAAATTGTTCAGTAATGTAGATTAGAAACAAATAATTATAAACAGATCGCGGAAACTTAATTTGTTAAAAATATTGTAGGGAAAAATAATAATTAATGTTATTAAATGCGAAAGAAGAAATTTATGAATCAACTAACCGATTAATTTATTTATAACGTAACAGGCTCTGCCTAGATTTTAACCGACCTTGACACGTTTTAGTAGAAACACCGTTGTACGCTAAAAATAGACGAAAGTTGATTTATTTATATCCGTAATCTTAATATTTTCATTTTTTCAAAGTAATTGATCTGAAACTTCCCAAACTTCGTTATTTTGAACGAAATGTTATGGTTTTTATTAAATTTTTGGAATCTACGCGAAATTTCAATATAACTTTATATAAGGCATAATATGCCTAATGTCCATAATTTTTTAATTATTTCACATTTTCGAAATTTTTTGACACGTGCAGCCCTCCACTAAAAAAATTATATTTCCAAGTTTAACTGGGGCAGGTCTAATATTTTTGGGATTTGGATAAATAACACTTATACCATTCAAAATTTGTGAAATCCCGGGCAAAAATTTATACAGGGTGTTCAGAAAATGGTGCCGAATTTCGCTTTCTAAAAACTTAATTTTTTCAAATGGCAACCCCCATTTTTTTCTTTACCATTGGATTCTACGCTCTAAATTAAGGGGACTTTCTTAATACATTTATATATTTCAAATTAACGGTTTTTGTAGAAACTTGAAAAAACTGGTTTTTAATTGTCGTTGGTCTGGAGTGACCAAAAAAAACTTAACATATCAACAAACAAACAACAACTTGACATCTAAACGTTGCAAAAGTGTTAAAATTGATCAATTTGCCGATAATATACGGGGAATGTGATATGATTATTAATCGAGCCTGCGATACTTTCCGTTTGCGATATACGTATAGACCACTATAAACCGTCGTGAAGGACCCAGAGAATGACTAATGTTGTGAAAGCAAGACTTGTTGACGACACGGATCATCTCGTTGAGGTTCCTTCGGTTTTCCTTCTTCCAATTTCGCGATTACTTCGCCCGAACCCTAAAAACCGGCCGGAACTTTATTAGTCATGGACGTTTGTAGGTCCGGCATTGAATTCTTTGCACCATTTGGGCATCTGTACACTTTACGCAGTTAGGAATGAATGTCCACAACAGAGGAACGTTTTTTGATGAATCGTACTGCGTAATTCGTAACTCACGTTGAAGTTTCCTTTGAAACGTCGTTGCAAAAGTGTTAAAATTGATTATTTCAATTTGCCGATAATATACGGGGAATGTGATATGATTATTAATCGAGCCTGCGATACTTTCCGTTTGCGATATACGTATAGACCACTACCCACCCCCGATACACTCAATCATAACTGTAAAACCGTCGTGAAGGACCCAGAGAATGACTAAAATGTTGTGAAAGCAAGACTTGTTGACGACACGGATCATCTCGTTGAGGTTCCTTCGGTTTTCCTTCTTCCAATTTCGCGATTACTTCGCCCGAACCCTAAAAACCGGCCGGAACTTTATTAGTCATGGACGTTTGTAGGTCCGGCATTGAATTCTTTGTACCATTTGGGCATCTGTACACTTTACGCAGTTAGGAATGGATGTCCACAACAATTCTGAATATACGGAGTGTCAAAATAAATAGTTTCAGCTTTATATCGACGATTTAATCATAAGTAATCGTGTAAATATTGAAAATATAGATTTTCCAGTTTCCTTTTTTGTGAATTTTATTTTTAAAACCGCTTTTTCACACGACAACTATTAATTATATATCTCTTTGTACGATTATTTTATGATACACCCTGTATAATTCAGTTGGTATTGTTCTAAGTGGTATTACGTGTTATAAATTCGTGAAAGCTCGACGACCTTCTTAAACAGTACAAATATTTCATTGAATCGTATACAGAACGTCAAATTATTATATAAATTCATCGAATACCCGATTAAATGATTAGACAAAAATTTTTGTCCAACATTATTAACAGAAATTGGAAATATAAGACACATTCGAGAAATAGAGGATGTTAAATATCAAAAACCAAAGTGACGCTCATCGTTTTTTTCCAAAATCGCCATATAATTCCTCCCAGAACATCAAAAAGTCAATAAGGAGTAATCCTGTACAATAAAACAGACTTTTATTAACCCCATTGTATATATAAAGGCGCAAAACAAAATGTAACGGAAATTCGACCAGGAGTCGTCTCTCGGCCACCGTATTTGTCTGATTTAGCTCCCCGCGAACTGGTCGCGAGAATTATTGAATTTTATGCGGTTTAAAAATTTGAAAGTTCGTGTCTACCGTTCGTTGCGAATGAAGGTTAATTTGGAATGAACCACGATCGACTTTTATTTGTTTAAATAATTATTGTTGATATATAATTGCACGTAAATAGTTTGCGGAATGTTTCAATGATTAAAATTACTTGTCTAAGCCTCGGGCGGTCGTAATGCTTTTTCAATTTGCGGATAATATTAGTCGAAAACGTTTTATTATGAAATAATAACTATTAATAAATAATCTTGACATTTATATATCTTCCGAATGGCGGAAACTTCGATAATCTGTTATAAAATGGAGATCGTGTCGATTTGATTACGAGAATTATCGTGAGGAATTTTCTAATCGGTTTTTATCGTTGACGATTCTTTTAGACGCTTTTTTTTGAGATTTGAATGATTTGTTTTGAAAATTTACGAGCCCTACGAGGGCTGTTACTAAAGTTGTGGGTTATGGCTTTATCTTTTTCCAAAATATTCTCCTTTAAGATCGAAATTTTGCGCGCGTTCGAATCGATTGGGTACCAAACCCGTCAATTCGACGTTTCGACCGTTCAAAATTATTTGAACTGATGTGTGGTAAATGGTTTCCGTGGTTTTTCTAGCTAGCAAATGCTGGTGTCTAGTTTTTCCGAAAAAACATTGGAAGATTTAATAATAGATGGCGAGACTTTTTTTAAAGACGTTATAAATCGATTTAAATATGTTGGAGACGACATAAACACCCGAGCAAGACCGACAACAACGAAGTTAAAGATCTTCAGGACTCCGATAAGACCAATCGTGAATGTGATAACACAAAAAGACTCCAAGAAAGATTAAGAATATTCTAGAGGGAAAATAATGGATAAATCGATTAGCATAGAAAAGATCGTTCGATTGATTAATGCCCAGAAGTTGAGATGGTTTGGGCATATTCAAAGAATGGAGGATAAGCCTGGGAAAAGAGACAGATCCTGTATCAGATCTAGTTCAGTAAAACTTACAAAACAATGGATGTAATAGAATCGGGAAAGACCAAGGTTAACACCAAGCTGTAGTGGCAATTGTTGATGGTGATTATTGTTCTAGATGCTTCTTTGGAACTTAAATACTGATAGTGTTTCAAAACTTGTACTCAATGTCGTCTTTGATGAGTTTACTAGATTGTTTTTTGTTGATATTACCTTCCGAATGCTTATTTGCAGCTAGAATGGCTATACTATGTTATTTTCCTGTTGCTGATTCTTCTGGTTGCTTCTATGGAGCTTGAAAATCGAAATTAGTCGTGTTTCAAAATCTGTTTTCATCATTCTAGACGTTTGTTTAGAACTTAAATGATGATAATTTTCCAAAAATCATGAAAAGTTCGTTCAATTTTGTCTCTAATGAGTTTTTTAACCAATTTTCCTGTTGCTGATTCTTCTGGTTGCTTCTATGGAGCTTGAAAATCGAAATTAGTCGTGTTTCAAAATCTGTTTTCATCATTCTAGACGTTTGTTTAGAACTTAAATGATGATAATTTTCCAAAAATCATGAAAAGTTCGTTCAATTTTGTCTCTAATGAGTTTTTTAACCAATTTTCCTGGTTGCTGATTCTTCTGGTTGCTTTAGTAGTGTTTCAAAATCTATTTTTATCATTCTAGACGTTTGTTTAGAACTTGAATGATGATAATTTTCCAAAAATCATGAAAAGTTCGTTCAATTTTGTCTCTAATGAGTTTTTTAACCAATTTTCCTGGTTGCTGATTCTTCTGGTTGCTTTAGTAGTGTTTCAAAATCTATTTTTATCATTCTAGACGTTTGTTTAGAACTTGAATGATGATAATTTTCCAAAAATTATGAAAAGTTCATTCAATTTTGTCTCTAATGAGTTTTTTATCCAATTTTCCTGGTTGCTGATTCTTCTGGTTGCTTTAGTAGTGTTTCAAAATCTATTTTTATCATTCTAGACGTTTGTTTAGAACTTGAATGATGATAATTTTCCAAAAATTATGAAAAGTTCATTCAATTTTGTCTCTAATGAGTTTTTTATCCAATTTTCCTGTTGCTGATTCTTCTGGTTGCTTTAGTAGTGTTTCAAAATCTATTTTTATCATTCTAGACGTTTGTTTAGAACTTGAATGATGATAATTTTCCAAAAATTATGAAAAGTTCATTCAATTTTGTCTCTAATGAGTTTTTTATCCAATTTTCCTGTTGCTGATTCTTCTGGTTGCTTTAGTAGTGTTTCAAAATCTATTTTTATCATTCTAGACGTTTGTTTAGAACTTGAATGATGATAATTTTCCAAAAATTATGAAAAGTTCATTCAATTTTGTCTCTAATGAGTTTTTTATCCAATTTTCCTGTTGCTGATTCTTCTGGTTGCTTTAGTAGTGTTTCAAAATCTATTTTTATCATTCTAGACGTTTGTTTAGAACTTGAATGATGATAATTTTCCAAAAATTATGAAAAGTTCATTCAATTTTGTCTCTAATGAGTTTTTTATCCAATTTTCCTGGTTGCTGATTCTTCTGGTTGCTTTAGTAGTGTTTCAAAATCTATTTTTATCATTCTAGACGTTTGTTTAGAACTTGAATGATGATAATTTTCCAAAAATTATGAAAAGTTCATTCAATTTTGTCTCTAACGAGTTTTTTATCCAATTTTCCTGGTTGCTGATTCTTCTGGTTGCTTTAGTGGTGTTTCAAAATCTATTTTTATCATTCTAGACGTTTGTTTAGAACTTAAATGATGACAATTTTCGAAAAATTATGAAAAATTCATTCAATTTTGTCTCTAACGAGTTTTTTAACCAATTTTCCTGGTTGCTGATTCTTCTGGTTGCTTTAGTAGTGTTTCAAAATCTATTTTTATCATTCTAGACGTTTGTTTAGAACTTGAATGATGATAATTTTCCAAAAATTATGAAAAGTTCATTCAATTTTGTCTCTAATGAGTTTTTTATCCAATTTTCCTGTTGCTGATTCTTCTGGTTGCTTTAGTAGTGTTTCAAAATCTATTTTTATCATTCTAGACGTTTGTTTAGAACTTGAATGATGATAATTTTCCAAAAATTATGAAAAGTTCATTCAATTTTGTCTCTAATGAGTTTTTTATCCAATTTTCCTGTTGCTGATTCTTCTGGTTGCTTTAGTAGTGTTTCAAAATCTATTTTTATCATTCTAGACGTTTGTTTAGAACTTGAATGATGATAATTTTCCAAAAATTATGAAAAGTTCATTCAATTTTGTCTCTAATGAGTTTTTTATCCAATTTTCCTGGTTGCTGATTCTTCTGGTTGCTTTAGTAGTGTTTCAAAATCTATTTTTATCATTCTAGACGTTTGTTTAGAACTTAAATGATGATAATTTTCCAAAAATTATGAAAAGTTCATTCAATTTTGTCTCTAATGAGTTTTTTATCCAATTTTCCTGTTGCTGATTCTTCTGGTTGCTTTAGTAGTGTTTCAAAATCTATTTTTATCATTCTAGACGTTTGTTTAGAACTTGAATGATGATAATTTTCCAAAAATTATGAAAAGTTCATTCAATTTTGTCTCTAATGAGTTTTTTATCCAATTTTCCTGGTTGCTGATTCTTCTGGTTGCTTTAGTAGTGTTTCAAAATCTATTTTTATCATTCTAGACGTTTGTTTAGAACTTAAATGATGATAATTTTCCAAAAATCATGGAAAGTTCATTCAATTTTGTCTCTAATGAGTTTTTTATGCAATTTTCCTGTTGCTGATTCTTCTGGTTGCTTCTATGGAGCTTGAAAATCGAAACTAGTTATTTCAAAATCTATTTTTATCATTCTCGACGTTTGTTTAGAACTTAAATGATGATAATTTTCCAAAAATCATGAAAAGTTCGTTCAATTTTGTCTCTAACGAGTTTTTTATCCAATTTTCCTGGTTGCTGATTCTTCTGGTTGCTTTAGTGGTGTTTCAAAATCTATTTTTATCATTCTAGACGTTTGTTTAGAACTTAAATGATGACAATATTCGAAAAATTATGAAAAATTCATTCAATTTTGTCTCTAACGAGTTTTTTATCCAATTTTCCTGGTTGCTGATTCTTCTAGAGCTTGAAAATCTAAATTATTTGAAAATTTTCATTTTTCTGTTTCTATCTAATCTTTTAAAGAGTTTCAAAATATTCATTGCCGCTTATTATTCTGGATATTTTTGATTTTTGAACTATAATTCGTTCCTTTAGAAAGTAACTTACATATTTCTTAGAAACTGAGTTTTCTGTTCAATTTTCGCTTACAAAATGTTTAACCGCAAATGATTTTTCCAAATGTTGATTTTGTTAATGATTTTCAGTCCCCGAATCCTCGATTTTACTACACCGGTTTTTCCATTGATATCTTATAAAAATCTACGTAATCTTCTAAATTATTCCCCAGGCTGTTTGTCTCGTGTCCTCCTTTATATAAAAACGTAGATATGGAGATCAAGTGCAACACAAAAAACTTATTAGTTATGTATTCAGATATTTTAATATGCCCCAGATACAAATCTATAATCAAAATCTAATCGATAATCATCGAAGGATGTTTTTAATCAAATTAGAGCGACTAGATTCGATTATACCGACGTGAACTGTACTAATTGTTGTAATAAACCGCAAATTCAATCGTCGATACAAAATAAATTGTTTATTTATATGGTATTGCAAAAATTTCAAACAATTAGTAATAAGATTGCGTAAAATTCAACAAATATCAATTATTATTTTATTTTCTATAGTTTCATAATGGTATTTATCGCCGATGGGGGAAATTAAGTGAAAAAACTACGGCGAAATTAATTAGTTACCACTTGAGTAAATATACAATGTGTTTATGAAAAATTCTCTGTTTATAAAATAATTTTAATTATACACCACACCCTGTAGATATACATTCGAGTAGGTAATTATAAATTACGAAAATCCGGTTTTTGTACTACGAGTAGAAAAAAATTCGAGAGAAGTGACATCTGAGAAGGTCGTCGGAAAAAAAAATGAAAAAGAAATGCAAGGTTACCGTTTCGAAATTTTCGTAATATTTTCGTCATTATTTTGTTTTGCTGCACGTATGAGTGTAATAAAAACGTTTACCTCGCAATTTATTTCGAATCTGCGCGATTGAGAAAAAATTTTTTTGATATTTCGACTGTTCCGAAACGTTTTCGTGACGACGAACGGTTTCTCGATGTATCATTTAGAAATCGACGCTCTATTTTGCTCTATTGGTGACGAAATGTCCGAGGAAACGGCCTCTGGTTATTTTCCAATCGAATTTCTGAGAAATTACAATGTTTTTCTACGGCAGCACGACGTCCATCATGTGAAACTTGCTTTCAAAATGGAAGATAATCTTCTACCTTTCAAAAACTCCTCGGCTCTGTTTATTTTCAAATCCTTCTCCACCTCATCCGACCATTTCGTTTTTAGTTTCACTTTCCCACGGTTCCATATCGTTCCAGCTATTTTAAAATCTTCAAAATCTTGATTTTGATATTGAATCTTTTGGTTTACTTGTACTAAAATGTGTTATTGTGTCTATTTTGACCTGACTATTATTTCAGCTACTACATTTAGGATGCTTTGCTAAAAAAATTGTACAGAACTTTCAATACACCCACCGTATAGTTCAACGAAAGAAATAATTAAATTTGTCCCTACTACTGACTTTTAATTTACTAATTTTAGTAATTTTTTTTATTTTATAATTAGTTTTAACAACTACTAATTGCATAACAATTCAAAAGCCATAGAAAAAATATTGTAACCTACTCGCGTTTGATTATATAACGTAAATTCATGGGATTTTACAAAAAAAAACTGTAATTAATGAGACAATTAGAAATAGGTTAAAAAATTCATGCCTAACGTGTTTTTTTTTTCGCATTTTATTATTGTTGATAGAGCACGTAAATTGAGAAAAAAATTGCACAATCGCCCTTCAGAAAAAGATTAAAATTTCATTTTTAAAATAATCAATTTTCAAAAATTAAAAAAACTATCCACAAACAAAAAAAAATATTTAAACTTACGCTATCAGGGATAAAGTTTTTATTTTCCATTTTTCACATGAAACTATGAGGAAGACAATAGAAAAAAAAATAAATTAAAAGAAGAAGAAAACCCTGAAATAATCATCCACTGCACACCACTCTCTTCACGCTCAATCTTATTTAATATCTCGCTTGAATTTGAAGCGGACTTGCGGCGACCGCAACTTGTTAGTCACTGTCTGATTGCAGCATCTCGAAAACATTTTCTTTGCTAACTCTCCCCAAGTTCGCCAAAGATCGCCAGTACTCGGCCAGACTAGCGAGAAGTAAGTTTATAGCCACGTTGCCAAACCTTTATATCCATTTTTACTTCAATATTACACATCACGTGTCATCACATGAAGCCATTTTGATATATGACACATATTCAAAATGGAGACTATCTTAAACCTGTTGCTGTTAATACTTGACAAGAAATATTTGAAAAAGTACGAGTTCCGATTTTAATTTCAAGTTATATAATAAAGATTTTCGATCTTTTCGTTTGTATTTGGAATGAGAACCCGGGCGCGCGCTTCCAATTGTCTCTAAATATTCATTATCATACATTTCTGAAGACTACAGCTGTACTGATTTGTTTAAAGTGGTGAAAAATATTTGCTTTCGGAACACGCAAACAGTTGTCAGTTTATTTATTTCGAATTACAGTGGAAACTCGATTAACCGGACCAATTGTTTTCGTTAGGGATTCGGATAATCGAAAGTCTGGATAATAAAGTACGGATTATAGAAAATCTGGATAATAGAAAGTCAGAATATTAGAAACTACGGATAATAGAAAGGCCGGATAATAAGGTACAGATTATAAAAAGTCCGGATAATAGAAAGTACGGATTATAGAAAGTGCGGATATTAGAAACTACGGATAATAGAAAGTCCGAATAATAGAAAGTCCGAATAATAGAAAGTACGGATTATAGAAGTGCGGATATTAGAAACTACGGATAATAGAAAGTCCGAATAATAGAAAGTCCGAATAATAGAAAGTACGGATTATAGAAAGTCCGAATAATAGAAAGTACGGATTATAGAAAGTGCGGATATCAGAAACTACGGATAATAGAAAGTCCGAATAATAAGGTACAGATTATAAAAAGTCCGGATAATAGAAAGTACGGATATTAGAAAGTACAGGTAATAGAAATTCCGAATATTAGAAACTACGGATAATAGAAAGTTCGGATAATAAGGTACAGATTATAAAAAGTCCGGATAATAGAAAGTCCGAATATTAGAAAGTACGGATAATCGAAAGTCCCAATAATAGAAACTACGGATAATAGAAAATCCGAATATTAGAAACTACGGATAATAGAAAGTCCGAATATTAGAAACTACGGATAATAGAAAATCCGAATATTAGAAACTACGGATAATAGAAAGTCCGAATATTAGAAACTACGGATAATAGAAAGTCCGAATATTAGAAACTACGGATAATAGAAAGTCCGAATATTAGAAACTACGGATAATAGAAAGTCCGAATATTAGAAACTACGGATAATAGAAAGTCCGAATATTAGAAACTACGGATAATAGAAAGTCCGAATAATAAGGTACAGATTATAGAAAGTGCGGATATTAGAAACTACGGATAATCGAATGTACGATGAAAAGCGGATTTTGTGAAATGAAATAAGTTTAATAATAGTAATATTTATTAATAAATAATAGTATTATTAATAAGAAATAATAATAATTTAATATGGTTTAAAATATTTGGCAATTGGCATTTGACGTAAGCTACTTTTTCTCTTAATTGCTGCTATATCACGAATTCAGCTGTAATTATCTCGCAGCATCATGATCTGTTTATTTTTTAAACCACTTGAGTGCTGTTTCCAGAGCCCGAATTGCTATATCTTGAGATTTTCCTACATCATTTTCCACATTTAAATTTTCTTCTGTCCATTTATCTACGATAGTCCGGATAATCTCGAAAACCGTATAACTGAGGACCGGACAATCGAGTTTCTACTGTACTACAATTTTATAATAGTTTTCGTTTCTCTTTATAAAGTGGATTTATAAAAAAACTCGGCAACGTCGCTGGGTACCGATGACAATAAATATTTGCGACGGATCTACCGGGTACAATTTTTATCAACAAAATGCCGATTGTATAATAATTATCTAGTATTTAAATAATCATTATTCTATATAGAGCGAATTTCAAATATGAAGCATCTCATATACGAGGGTGATATGAAAAGTTTTCATATTTGTATATTCTACATTTAAGTATAAACATTTAGTTCGGCGATGCCGTTTCCAAAAAATTAATTGCTGTTTTCAAAATAAACGTTTACGTCCTTATCTGATGGAAATCTTTCTCACGCAAGCGGAATTTTGCGCGATTTTCTCAAAATTTTGTTTCTAAGCTCTTGTTTACAATTTTTTTTTGTGGCTTTAAGAAACTTTAAGTAATGCTGAACTGGGATTTCAACAAAATTCTTTACGGTTCCCTCGGCATGGCAATCTGCCTTCCGATATCTTAATGGCCGCAGCTATCTCGCGCAATTCATAAACGTCATATGGATTTGACGATGGCAGCGCCATCTGTGTGTCAGTCACACGACTTATTGAGTTATTATTAGTTACATGTCATTTAAAATTGTTTCAAACAGTCATTCCGAGGTCCAGGAGTCAAAAATGCCTCAATATATTGTGGATTCTTAATTATTTATGATCCGGAGTAGGTAAATACACAAAATTAACGCATAATAAAGACGGTGGTTCGCTGCAGTCCACTCAGATGATGATTTTTTCTAAATTCTTTTGAAAATAACAAAAGTAGCTTCATTTAAACGGCTGTCACTTTTTTCTGATCATTCGAAATGTCATAAAATTTGACACATAGTCTTTTGACAGTTGGTACTTCCAAAATATTGGATCATTTCGACGCGCCCAATGGAATTTATTTTTAAAAAATCATACGTTTATTGATTTTCGATTAAATTCATACGGAGTGTGCCAAAAATTTCTTGCATATTTAATAGATTGAAATCGATCGAAATAGATGCGTGGTCGAAGGGATGTTGTCAAATTTATATTTCAAGATCCCTTACAGCTCAGATCTGTCTTTTTTTTTTTAAATTTGAGTCTACGTGAAGATACCAAGAACAAAAGTCTAATCCAAGGAGAATATTCGTAAAGAAATGGACAATTATTTTGGTCCTATGCCTCGAAGAGTTTTCCAAAATTTTAAGAATGCTATTATGCAAAATAAACTTTGATTATAACCGTGTTTTTATGGCTATTTGCAAAAATTTATGGTCCACCCTGTATTTATCGAGATTTATTGACATTTTTAAAACCGAAACTATTTTTTCGGATTGATTATTTAAATGCGATGGAAGTCTGTCAAAAATCTTGATTAGAAAAGAACTCGCGTGATTTTTAGATGAAAAAAAGTACCGTTTAGTTGCTTACAAAAAAAAACTAGACTAACAAAGAAATTGTTAACTGTAAATATAAAATTGGACCATCCGTTGCAACCCAATATTCAAAATAATAATCATTATCCGAGATGAAATCTATGGACTTATCGACGTTTATGAATCTCGATCGTTAAGCCTCTATTATAATTAATAAATGGTTTGCATTATTTGGACGTTATTTACATTCATTTATTTTTATGGTAAACACCGTCCAATATACGTGGTGCGACAAGCTTTATATAAAATTTCAACTCGCTAATTCGATCCAATTTATTATTGGATTTCGGTTTTGATTACGCTGATCCTTATCAGCATAATACTGAACCGGCTGCGATTGAAGATAATCGTCATTTGTTCAGATCAGGGCTATATGGAGGATGTGGCATCACTTCCCGGCCAGGCTCCAATAGTTTCCCACGAGTTGTCAAAGATGGGTTTCCGATTTGACCATTCTGGTCGTTTTTCTTTGATTGCTTCATCCAGCTTCGTTAATTTTTGATTGTAAACATCAAAATTGATCGTTGGGCTCCTTGGAAACAGATCAAAAAACCCACGACGTTTGTAATCCCACCAAACTAACAACATGACATTTTTTTGTTGTTTTACAGCTTTCGATGTGGTTTGTTACTGTCCAAGACCCAATTTTCATCCCCAGTGATGATTCTTTTCAAAAAAGGGTGGGTTTCAATTCGTTCAAGGTAAATATCGAGCTGCTTAACCAGCCCGAGACATTTTAAGTGTCGATCCTCTTCAATTATGTCTTTGATTTGGTCATCATCAACTTCAGTCCAGGGGAAAAATCTCCAGAACGGAATTTATGGTGGTGAAAAATTAACTTACAACTAATGGCCTTAATAAAAATAAAACAAAACTCAGATTGTGACTGATCCAAGAACAGCAGGGATCACTTCCGGGACTTCTTTAAAAGATTCAGAACATTGACGATTCTCCCTTTATTTATCTTTGAATCCGTTTGACTAATTCGTAAACGCGTTTCGCCAATTTTAGAACGCGGACCACGATTTTCATCTACCACCTACTTCCCGTTCAGAATTAGTTAACGGCTCGATACTGTACAATGCGAAAAAATGCACAATCATTCGCCAAATGGAATCAAATCTATCAACAACTTTACCCGCAAATAGTGCCCACAAATTATTTTTCGCTCAACGTATTCCAGATTATATTGTCCACGCGTACATTTTTCCAAATCTTAAACATTTAATTTCCAACGGCGATATCGAAATCTTCGAAGAAATAATAATATTTTAAAAGAATATGTCGTGATTTGCGAAACTGTTTGTTTTTCAAAAATTATTCTTTACTTTATGATTACCACCCGTGGCTGTATTTCGTTGCGTTGTTTATATTTTAAGGTTGGTAAACCTGACCCGGATTTCATTCAGCTATGATCGAAAGTAGATTAATACCCAGTGGCGTCTTAAATATAAAAGACTAGACGTGACTAATACCCGTTGCAATGCCGTATTACGAAAAAAAAAATATTGAAACAAGTTTTTTCGCAGGTAATATCAAAATTTCGACTCCTATGGTGATTTCGCGGGGTTATATACGAGGTGTGACTATTAAATAACGATATTCATTTTGAATTTTGATATTATCATCTTGATTCAGACGCAAGGTCCGAAATTCCATCCCATTCGGCTTCTTATCGTTCAAATATGAAGATTTTAGGCACCAAGTTTTGCACACACTTTTCGCCCAAACGTCATTCATCTTCAACATCTTCTCGATCGTTTCGAAAACGTTTGAACCATTCAAAAACACGTCTCCATACAAACGGCTACACCGATTTGTCTACGGGCGCAATTAACAACACATTCCATCAAGTTTTGTATCAGATATTTCCTCTAGTACCTCGTAGATTATTAATTATGGATGTCTTTGAGCACTAACATCGCATTTACCGTTTCGGATCGCGAAATGGAAAACATTTCTTACAGATTCCCTTTCCATTTGGATGATCGTACCGAAAAAAAGGTCCTTTTACCTCGACTTTAAAGGCCACGTATTAAATGGGCGAATAATTTAAATATTCGAAACAAAATAACAAATGATCGATCGGTACTTTCGTTATTTAAAACCTCATCGATCAATCTATCGTATAAGTTGTACCACATATCGTCGACAAGTACCATTTGATCGATATCGAGTAAAACATTACAAGTACTAATTGTAACATTTGATATATTTATTTCCGGTTTGTTTAGATATCCTTCCTATTAGCGATTCAGAGGCGGTACTCGAAACGATCGTACCCTCGAGTTTTATCATTAGTAACTAAGAAACTATGACTAACTTTCGTCATTTTCTTTCTCTCTTCATCTATAAGGTAAAAAAAAAAACTGATTGTCGTGAATTGTCTTCCACTTTCCTTATCTCCCTCCCCGTTTCTCTTTCCTTAGGTACTTTTAGAACCGTCCCCGTATATGAACGCTGAGTTTTCTTTCCCATTTTTTTTAATAATCTGTTGAACAATAAGTTAAATACCCGTTTTAGTATTCGTTTCTATAATAAATAAGGATACTCAAATATGCAGAAAAAAAAGTCAAAATATGCACAAAAATTTTGAAAATATCGATTTATTATATAAAATAAACTGTTTTTAGTTAAGAAAACCGTAAAATATGAAAACATCTCTCCGCAAAATCCAAATTAATGGATTCAGTAATTTTTCTATCTAAAATATTAGTTACTTGGCTAAAAAATTGAAATCCAAAATTTTTTCTTAGGTCTTCTCTCTGTCTATTCTGTTGTCAGCTTCATTTGATTTTTTTGGTAGTTTTTAATGCCAAATTTCTTTCTTAGAAAGCCAGAAAAGATTTTTTTTCTAGAATCTAGTTATTTTTTTCACTATTATAACCTGGTTTTAAAATTTTAGTGATACAAAATGAAAAAGGTTATGTTAGGTTTGAGAAGAACAAAACTATACTATACAGGGTGTCCCACAACGAGTTAAAACGTTCGGGTTTTTGGATACGATCTTTTTAACTGAAATATGTTCAAAAATTTGTTATTTTCAATAGAACATCCTGTATATTAATACATTTTGGAAATTTACGTAAGTTTAGTGTACTTTTGTCTAAAAACTTTTTTCGAAAAATGCGTACTTTTGGAATTATTAATATTTTTGTGAAAAATTTGATCGTTGCAGACCCTTATAAATTAATTTTTTACGATTATACCCTTGAAGATATGAAAATGGTTTTTATTCGGTTGCTTTTAGCAAGTTCAGATGTATTTGATTCTATATTGAAAAATTTTTCATTTTATACAGGGTGCGTATAAAAAGTGTTCAAAGTATAACTTAACATAAATATCAAATTTCTTTATTTTTTTTAAATAGAACACCCTGTATATTAATACATTTTTGAAATATACGTAAAATTTTAATGTACTTTTTGTCTAAAAACCTTTTTTCGAAAAATGCGTACTTTTGGAATTATTAATATTTTTATGAAAAATTTGATCGTTGCAGACCCTTATAAATTAATTTTTTACGATTATACCCTTGAAGATATGAAAATGGTTTTTATTCGGTTGCTTTTAGCAAGTTCAGATGTATTTGAATCTATATTGAAAAATTTTTCATTTTATACAGGGTGCGTATAAAAAGTGTTTCAAAGTATAACTTAACTTAAATATCAAATTTCTTTATTTTTTTAAATAGAACACCCTGTATATTAATACATTTTTGAAATTTACGTAAGTTTAGTGTACTTTTGTCTACAAACTTTTTTCGAAAAATGCGTACTTTTGGAATTATTAATATTTTTATGAAAAATTTGATCGTTGCAGACCCTTATAAATTAATTTTTTACGCTTATACCCTTGAAGATATGAAAATGGTTTTTATTCGGTTGCTTTTAGCAAGTTCAGATGTATTTGAATCTATATTGAAAAATTTTTCATTTTATACAGGGTGCGTATAAAAAGTGTTTCAAAGTATAACTTAACTTAAATATCAAATTTCTTTATTTTTTTAAATAGAACACCCTGTATATTAATACATTTTTGAAATTTACGTAAGTTTAGTGTACTTTTGTCTACAAACTTTTTTCGAAAAATGCGTACTTTTGGAATTATTAATATTTTTATGAAAAATTTGATCGTTGCAGACCCTTATAAATTAATTTTTTACGCTTATACCCTTGAAGATATGAAAATGGTTTTTATTCGGTTGCTTTTAGCAAGTTCAGATGTATTTGAATCTATATTGAAAAATTTTTCATTTTATACAGGGTGCGTATAAAAAGTGTTTCAAAGTATAACTTAACTTAAATATCAAATTTCTTTATTTTTTTAAATAGAACACCCTGTATATTAATACATTTTTGAAATTTACGTAAGTTTAGTGTACTTTTGTCTACAAACTTTTTTCGAAAAATGCGTACTTTTGGAATTATTAATATTTTTATGAAAAATTTGATCGTTGCAGACCCTTATAAATTAATTTTTTACGCTTATACCCTTGAAGATATGAAAATGGTTTTTATTCGGTTGCTTTTAGCAAGTTCAGATGTATTTGAATCTATATTGAAAAATTTTTCATTTTATACAGGGTGCGTATAAAAAGTGTTGAAAGTATAACTTAACTTAAATATCAAATTTCTTTATTTTTTTAAATAGAACACCCTGTATATTAATACATTTTGGAAATTTACGTAAGTTTAGTGTACTTTTGTCTAAAAACTTTTTTCGAAAAATGCGTACTTTTGGAATTATTAATATTTTTGTGAAAAATTTGATCGTTGCAGACCCTTATAAATTAATTTTTTACGCTTATACCCTTGAAGATATGAAAATGGTTTTTATTCGGTTGCTTTTAGCAAGTTCAGATGTATTTGAATCTATATTGAAAAATTTTTCATTTTATACAGGGTGCGTATAAAAAGTGTTGAAAGTATAACTTAACATAAATATCAAATTTCTTTATTTTTTTTTAAATAGAACACCATGTATATTAATACATTTTTGAAATATACGTAAAATTTTAATGTACTTTTTGTCTAAAAACTTTTTTCGAAAAATGCATACTTTTCGAGTTATTAATTTTTTTGCAAAAACTTGTGTTTCTCTCTCTCTATCTCCTTCCCCGCTCCATTCCATTTTCTTTCTCTCCTTCTTGTTTCTCTTTTTGGGTTTCCTTTCTTGCTTGGTGGAAATTATGCCAATCGGCCGCCTAGTTTAGCCGATTTACCTACACCCGACTTTTTTATAGGGTGTATTTAAAAGACAAAATGTTTGAAACAATTAAAAACTCGAAACGATACAAGGAAAATGTTGTAACACCACTGCTGTAATTAAAAACGTGTACACGTAAAATATAGTTGCGTGAAATTGAGAAAAATCGCGTAGAGGTTACGCATAACTTTTTCCTAGGAAGTAAACAACCCACGCATCGAATATACTGTTAATTACATATCAGGTACGAGCTGATTAAACCATTATTTGAAACAAAAGGATTAAAATTTGAACCGGTAACTTTTCGCGGTCGGTTACGTTGAAATTTCGAGGTTATGTAAAGTAGATACACTTTTTTGTTATTTTCCCATTGAGGATTCGAAAGTTTTAGAACGAAATTTGGTTCGTTTATCTCTGAACTTTCCGTTTGAAGTACCAAATTTTCATTTTCAACACAGATAATCCGGTTCTACAACTCTATCCATTTAAAACCGCATTTCCACTACAGATTCTTGAATCAAATTGGCAAGTTTTATATAAAAAAAAGTCGATCGAGCTTTTGGAGCGTCCGCATGGTTTTAATTGTAGTTTCCTCAAACTCTGTACCATTTTTTCCAGTATTTAGAGCTAATTCTAAGCCTTTTAGAAAGTCTAGAATGTGGGATGGTTCCAATTTCCAGAGAACTTCGTCTTTTATTTCATACGCACCCAGGTGCTGTCTCAGCACCTCTAGGTTGTCCCAATAATTGGTTTTTCTCCTATCTACCTTCTTTTCCAGTGTTCCGGAATCTAGTTTAATGGATAATTCCTCTTCAGATTGAACTGGACACATTTGGATCTGACCTATTCCAGTTTCGTCTGCTATTTTCGATCTGTTCATATCTTGTATGGTGGTTTGATCCCATTTGCTTTTGCACTTTATTGTCGAGGTGAAGTTTTTTTCAAAGCTAAACTTGAGGCATGTACCAGGGTTGGTCATTATTTAGGAACTATGTGGAGATGCGGGAGATTTAGAATCGCTTCTGGTGCAGCAAAATTTCGGATCTCTTAACATATTTAAAAGGTCTAAGAGATAAAAGATAAGAAAGTTTTTACATTTTAACGTCTTATAAAGAAACTTGCGTAAGGAAAATTGTTGTATCTTTGTATTTGTATATATTTCGATTATGATTAATTAATATCATTATATACGGTATGAGATGTGCAACACGAACATTTTTTCACTATCTTCTGCTTGTTTTTATTAAATATATAAATTACATACTGAGGAATCGGCCTTCGGAATAATGAGATGATAACTGAATTATGCAATAGCGGAAAATCGAAGGTAACACCATAAAATATATCATCATAATTAGCTATTATTAGAATTATTATATATTTTTAAGATTAGATCATTTATATTAGTTTAAATACGAAGCGAATCACATCTACAACATAAAACTGCCAACAGTCCGGTCGAATTAGATCGATAAATAAGATTGGAGCTATATAAAGTCCCGCCAAGCTAAAAGTCGATAAAATTGTTTAAAATATAATTAAAAATAAAGTTTCCCATCGTTTCCTCGTATGGAAAAAATGTTATTCAAGGTCGAAGGTCATAAAAATGAGTTATTTCCAGCAAAACCGTAAGTTTCATCAAAAAAATACTTCGACTTCGACCCTCGTATTTAAAATACTGAGTTAAACCTCGCCTATCGCTTGTTCGACTTCTATTAATCACAAATATTTGTGACTATAAAAACGTGCAACAAAAAATTAAGTATCTCGCTATAATGACGATGTTTTTTGTAACCCACATTAATACAACCAATATTTTGGCTTAACTTGTTTATTATGTATGAGAGATAGAGTGAATCATCAGTTTTAAACGGTTAATTTTGGAATGCACTACGCACGATTCGACTACACACGGGACACGATACAAGTAGGGAAAAGATAAAAATCATTTTTGGTTTTATATTCATTTCATTAGGCTATTCACTTCCATCTCTAATATCGACTAAATGAGTGATGCGTCCGGGTAGTGTCTTCAATCCCTGTACTTAGTCCCGCAGAGGAGCTATTCCTATGTCAGGGTCTACTCAAACAATCAACCTCCCTCACAAAAATCCTCTCCCTGTATATAGCTTGAAAACAGAAAACAGAAACCCAGAGTTAATACTTTCCCATCAATGCGATTATAGCCATAGTCTCCTGACCCAATTTAACCCAACATAATCTAATCTATCTCAATTTACACCAACCAAACCCAATCTAACTCAATTTACCCCAATCTAACCCAACCTAAACTACTTTAACCCAACCAAACCTAATCTAACTCAATTTACCCCAACCTAACCTAATCTGACTCAATCTAACCCAACCTAACCTAATTTAACCCAATCTAACTCAATTTACTCCAATCTAACCTAATCTAACTCAATTTACCCCAACCTAACCTAATTTAACCCAACCAAACCTAATCTAACTCAATTTACCCCAACCTAACCTAATCTGACTCAATTTAACCCAATCTAACCTAATTTAACCCAACCAAACCTAATCTAACTCAATTTACCCCAACCTAACCTAATCTGACTCAATTTAACCCAATCTAACCTAATTTAACCCAACCAAACCTAATCTAACTCAATTTACCCCAACCTAACCTAATCTGACTCAACTTAACCCAACCTAACCTAATTTAACCCAACTAAACCTAATTTAACTCAACCAAACCTAATCTAACTCAATTTACCCCAACCTAACATAATCTGACTCAATTTAACCTAACCTAACCTAATTTAACCCAACCAAACCCAATCCATCTCAATTTACCCCAACCTAACCTAATCTGACTCAATTTAACCCAATCTAACCTAATCTGACTCAATTTAACCCAATCTAACCTAATTTAACCCAACCAAACCTAATCTAACTCAATTTACCCCAACCTAACCTAATCTGACTCAACTTAACCCAACCTAACCTAATTTAACCCAACTAAACCTAATTTAACCCAACCAAACCTAATCTAACTCAATTTACCCCAACCTAACCTAATCTGACTCAATTTAACCCAATCTAACCTAATTTAACCCAACCAAACCTAATCTAACTCAATTTACCCCAACCTAACCTAATCTGACTCAACTTAACCCAACCTAACCTAATTTAACCCAACTAAACCTAATTTAACTCAACCAAACCTAATCTAACTCAATTTACCCCAACCTAACATAATCTGACTCAATTTAACCTAACCTAACCTAATTTAACCCAACCAAACCCAATCCATCTCAATTTACCCCAACCTAACCTAATCTGACTCAATTTAACCCAATCTAACCTAATATAACCCAACCAAACCTAATCTAACTCAATTTACCCCAACCTAACCTAATCTGACTCAACTTAACCCAACCTAACCTAATTTAACCCAACCAAACCTAATTTAACTCAACCAAACCTAATCTAACTCAATTTACTCCAACCTAACATAATCTGACTCAATTTAACCCAACCTAACCTAATTTAACCCAACCAAACCCAATCTAACCCAATTTACCCCAATCTAACCCAACCTAACCTAATTTAACCCAACCAAACCTAATTTAACTCAACCAAACCTAATCTAACTCAATTTACCCCAACCTAACATAATCTGACTCAATTTAACCCAACCTAACCTAATTTAAACCAACCAAATCTAATTTAACCCAACCAAACCTAATCTGACTCAATTTACCCCAACCTAACCTAATTTAACCTAACCAAACGTAATCTAACCCAACCTAACCTATCCCAACCTAACTTGATTTAACCATTCTTAAATTAAAATGTTTTTTTTTAATTACTTTGAACCTAATACCAAAAAATTAACTCGTACTTAGAAAAAATCATTTTTTGTTCAATATTGAACATTTTGGAAAATCCTTGATGTAGCTGATGGTTTTCGGTTATGTCTTGATGATAATAATTATCCAAAATGTCGTATTTTTCCCATCTCTAGGATTCACTTGATCAGATCAAATAAAGGACGACCTGAAATGCGCGCGTCCACAATTTATTAAAAACTCGTCTCGAACTAGTACCGAACAAGTTCAATTAGTTATTGGAACGTAAAACTTGATACTCGATACTGTTGGATTTCTAATTCCGTATCGCGCGTCAAATAGTCACAGTCTACTGGAACGTACCTAATATATCAATCGTACAGGTACGCCAACTGCTAAATGGGTGTCGCGTTTACTTAATGCCGATCAAAAGCTCGCTCGAATTAGAAAATTCCAGCGAACGTTTTTTGTATATCTTTCAACATAATCTTATAAATAATAAACGATTTTTTTCGTGATTATGTCACGATGCATGACTATTATTACAGTAAAAATATACAGGGAGACGTTAATTTTGTTACCAAACTTATAAAATGTCTTGGAAAGAAGTGATTTCAGAATAATAAAGAATCGAACGTATTTGAAACTTTTTTTGTTTCAATCGTGGCTTCATTAAATTTTGTGTGCAATGTATTTATAAAATAAGCGTACCTAACCTTACTTTCTAAACAAAAACAAAAATTTGATCGACACTAATAAGGAAAGAAACGTGATTCCAATTCAATTCAACCGGCCGTTTGATACGGTATCGGCGAAACGTTACGATTTATTATTACAATATTTTGCAATTTCAGTCTCGCACCTGTCAAAGCGTATCCCCTTTTGAATAAATCATTCGAGATACACAGATAAATAATTGCGATATTCAAATAATCCCTCACCAATATCGGTTTCAAAATTACCGTCGTCGGAATACCCTCTTTTAGCCGAAGGATATGTTTGTCCTTTACAGATGCCACCATCTTATAACTATAGTAAACACGAGGATATCACGTGTCCTAAAAGTAGCATCGTATGACCGGAATATGACCTTGAAATGTAATATGTACCTATCATAAGTACAGTAACGATCAAAAGTTTTTACCCGCGCAATAATCGATTGATTAAATTTCAAAATGATACGGATTAACAACAAATTTTTCCTTGCGAAAGCCTTTTAGTAAACATCGTCCCATGAAAACCGTATTTTTAGGTATTCAGGTAAAGATAACAAGAAGATAGGGAAACAAGAAGAAGAAGAAGATAGAAAACAGTAAGGGGAATATAGGAAATTGGTTAGGAATGGAATAGAAGCTGTGGAAAATAAAATAACGATGAAAGGCGTCCGTGTCATACCATCGTCGAAGATAATAATGGAAGTCGGAGATTCAGAAGAAAGGCAAACGAATGACTGCCCCATGGAAAGAGGAAGAAGACGAAAAAAGCACTGCAAAACCGAGAAGAACACCCGGTGAACTATAGAGGAAAACACCAAGAAAACAGAAACCATACAACCAGGAACCAGGAGGTACCTAGGCACTAGCTGCTAATATTAATCACGTCGAGGATCGCCCGAACTATTGAGGCTTTACCAGAGGCGGCGAAAACACTCCCACACACATTACGACGTCCAAGCAACCAAAGATGTATAATCAACGGATTCTTAACAAAAATAAAACCCGGTGAACTGTAGAGGATGCCCGAAAAACCCCAAGAAAACAGAAACCACACAACCAAGAACCAGGAGGTACCTAGGCACTAGATGCTAATATTAATCACGTCGAGGATCGCCTGAATTATTGAGGCTTTACCAGAGGCGGCGAAAACACACAAAAATAAAAAAAAAACCTCCCATAGATCTGCGACGTAAACGAGGTTGAGGACCTGGGGCTGGTGGAATGACCTTCTTGGTATTCAACCGTGGATTTATCCGGAGGTGGAGGATGCTTAGAGAGACGCGGGAGCGCGCGTGTATGACCAGTTAAAACTTGCAATTATTTCTTTGGTGTTTATGATTGTAGTTTAGTCACCGTACCGATTTATTTTTCTGGAGTTTTTGCGCAAAATTTGAATAAACCAATTGGTGAAAAACATGAAAAACATTCCTTCGAAATCCAAGAACCAAGTATCAGTTAACCAAATTTTCAGTGTAGACCAAAATACGAGGTTTCTTTCGAAAATTCTTTGTGGGAAACATCTTGTGTGACCGGAAATAATTTTTGGGCGAAAACTGTTTTCTGAAAAATATCCCTAGAGACGTTATAAATAAAAATGACTCAATAAAAATATGAGATCCATAATACAAATATAATAAGCGACAATTATAGTATTGGTATTCAATGTTATTTTTTTTGTGGGGGGGGGGGGGTATTTAAACGAACCGGACCCAAGATTTTTCCGAAACATCTAATTATCGAATAACTTACCGATGATTTAATGAAGTAATGTTGTTTGGAGTAATATCCGCAAATTATCTTTTTTTTTTTTTTTTAATGGCCCATAAATAATTAATATTATTAATATATACCAGGTAAGTTCGAAATGTGTTAATGACAACTGCTCGTCATAAAACTGCTTTTATCAGTTTGTTACTGATTTTTTAGCATCGTCGTACAGACGCCGACGATGGTGAACGTTCTGGCCGTCCAATTGAACAAAAAAGTCCACGAATTGGTTATATCTAATCGTAAATTGATTGTGTCGATGATTCGTCATTCATCTGAGTGGACTGCAGCCGGTGAACCACGTCCAAAAGCACAACAGTCATCTGGAAAGGTTATAACTTCAATATTTTGGGATGTTCATTGAATATTGGTCATCAACTATGTCCAAATTGGAGAAAAAATCAATAGCGAATACTACATAGAGTTGTCGGATCGTTTGAGTTCAAAAATCAACACAAAAAGAAGAACTAGAGACTGTCGATGCCATCTTATAGTCCAGATCTAGCCCCCAGTGACACCAGTTTCAATTTTTGCCGTCGAAATACTTTGAATCGTTTCATTTCTTGTCCAGAGTCTTTTGGTATCGACGAGATATTTTATTCTATTCCGAAAATAAAAGTGGATTAGGTCTGGAGATCCGGGTGGCGTAATAAATAAACTTCCACGTCTTATCCACCTATCGAACGTATATAGAATAATGTACCGGGGGTTGTAGGAACTTGTGGTTTTAGAATAAATGACAATTCGTTTCAAACAAAGCCTAAGACCCCGATGTTTGATCTCCAGGATGCAATGGGGATTCGTTTTGGAGTAGTAGTTCGTGTCGCGTATCGCATTCGATAGTTCGATTATTGCTAAAAGATATTTTTTAATATATTTGTTTCCTCGGGTTAGTTCCATGGAATTTTTGTTATAGAAAGTGATTCGAAGCTATCCTTGAATAAATATACCATTAGTAATAAAACCTACTTCAAATAAATAGATCTTTATTTTAGCAGAGAAAGCGTTATTTCTTTTATTTGTTTACCCTCCGGTTTCGTAATAATCCTTTCGATAAATCGGTAAATATTGAGGTCAAGTTCAAAACGAAGAATATTCATAGAATTATTTATCATTCGAAGTAGCTTCTGAAAGAAAAAAAAATGTCAAGTATTTACACGGTCGATTAATTACAAGGAGTTCCACTTGAAATGACACGCGCTACCAAATTACGCGTATAAATATTAAAACGCACCTTACTAAATTGACAAGTGGACTGTCAGTAATACCGAACATCTAAACTCGATCAAATAATCTCATAAATGTCGATTTAATAGCTCAAAAATGATTTGAATTACAAAATACACCGCCTTATTCGCCAGATTTAGCACCGTGTGGTTCTTCAACTTTTCCCTACATAACTTTGAACTTGTTTTGAGGTCGTTACTTTTTCTTTATTCGGTTGTATCGAAAAACTTCTTTGTGGTACGCCCCGTATATCACTGAAGAATCATCATTAGATTTATCATGCCAATTTGATAGTTCAAATATCGTTTTTTCACGAAATTGTACCAACAGAAGTGTAAATCTTAACCTCAATGAAAGTTTACGACTAAACTAAATACGAGGGGGTACCCAAAAATAACGTGGAAACAAGAAAAAGTCGCACGGAGCCAGGTCAGGCGATTAAGGTGCGTGGGGCAGCGTTATTTTTAACCAAAAACTGGCTAACCGTGATGGCAGAGTGTCATGGAGCTCCAAGATATTCCACTGATATCAGACAGTTGATCAATTTGTCTGTCGACGGTTTGTGGTCACGAGTTCTCGAATTCTTTCAACATTTTCATCGATTCGGACGGTTGACGGACGTCCAGAGCGAGGTTTGTCATCAATCGTCATTTTTAAATCGAGAAAACCACTCGTACACTCGAGTTTTCCCCGTAGCATCATCTTTGTAAGCAGTTTTCAACAATGAAACAGTTTCAACGGCGTTTTTACCGAGTAGAAAACAAAATTTGACAGCGGTACTTGGCAGGTCAACGGCCCGCGCGGCGCTGAACTGGCGACGAGCGGCAATAGTTCCACCCATGGCAATACTTTTGGGTACCCCCTCGTATCTTGTAACATACAAAGTCAGTCGTATCAACGGTGTCTTCGGCATCTTTTATCCATTTTACGAACCCATTTTAGGTGAACGCCTTTCGAGGCTACAACTTTTCTAAACTGTATTCTGTAGGTTGCAGACTTAGTCGTCAGTCTGGTTGTCGGGCTTAGCCAGTGCAGCCGGAAAATCACTTAACTGGGTCGATGTAATCGCATATTTACTATTAGCTTCAATTGGTTAATCAAATACGGTGTTAGAGACACGACAGTTTAAACTTTCTTGAAGCACGGGATTGGGAGATTGTTTTGTTCAGCAGACACCGTCGTCCTCGAAACTCCTTTGAGGTTCCCAGTTTATCAAAAGACGTTGGCGTGACTTTTAAGTGTATATTCACCGCATAGATGTCATTACACACTATTCAACTGTCAATTGTCAAAGTTTAACTTCCAATCTTACTTAACTGTCAATTAGACACGCCTTGATTCAACAATTAACGCCATCTTCGAAACAGTTGGCAGCACTACAAAGTCTCTTTAGTGACGTCAAAAAATCGTGACGAATATTGAATTGAATGTTTTCATTTTTTTAATACGCCGTTTCCCGAGTACGTAAACATAATTAATCGTTTTTTCTTTCGTAAACAATTAAAAGTAAATCATACTTAAAGTTACCTTTAAATCGAGAAAGGTTATTCGACATTTTTTGAATAACCGAAGTGTTAATACTGAAAAAACATTTCAGAAATAAAATTTCAAACAGTTAAAATTTAATTACCCGTCGCAGACAAACGGGAAGAAGAGGTCAAGGTTGCGAGCTGGTTTATTATGTTCAAAGTTACAGAACATCGTCACGAATCGCTGACCTAACCTAAAAAAGTTTGACCAACACATAAACTTGATAGAACCATCAAGTACCTGTATTTAAAAGGGTTAAGAGGTAAGCAGATTTACGAAGATATGCTTAATACCCTTGGTGAGCAATGTCCTTCGTGAAAAATTGGACTGCAAGCTTCAAAAGAGGTGAATTTTCCATTGAAGATGATGACCGATCGGGAAGGCCACTTTCTATGTAGTCCACGAAAATATCGATGCAGTTCATGACATGATTTTATCAGACCGTCGAATTGGGCTAAAACGTATATCTGAAGTACTGAAAATTTCATACGAACGCGTTCATCATATAGTTCACGTCAATTTGGACATGAGAAAAATTGCTGCAAAATGGATCCCCAAATGTTTGATTGTTGACCAAAAGCGTGCAAGGTTAGAAGCATCGCGTTCGATCTGTGTTCGATTTGAAAACGATGTAGACTTCTTAAACTGAATTGTTGCTATGGACGAGATTTGGGTACATTTCTACGATCCAGAACCAAAGCAATAATCGATGGAATGGCGACACTCTAGTTCTCCAAGACCTAAGAAGTTTCGTGTCCAAAAATCTGCTGGAAAAGTTCTTGCTTCAGCTTTTTGGGATTACCATGGAGTAATGCATTCTATGGGAATGAAAAAGGCGCGGAAAGCCATCCAAAGGTGTTTTGTTTTTGCAGGACAACGCCCCTGCACACAAATCTCATGTTGCCATGCAAAAAATTCGTAATTTAGGGTTTGAATTACTAGAACAACCGCCTCTTTCGCCAGATTTGATTCCGTACGACTATCATCTCTTTTCTCAACTGAAAAAAAGTTTAAAATGTCGTCAATTTTCCTTCCAAGAGAAGGAGAAATATTTTTTTGGAAAGGTCTAGAGACGTTCAGTATAGATTTGAAGAGGGAATCGATGATTAGCACCAACAGATCTAGATGTGAATCGTAGAATATCTTTTTGATGCCATGAAGACGATCTTCAAGAGCAACTCGTTCCTTTCATCACAGAAAACATGTTGGAAATTGGTATATTTGGGAAGAAGATAATATCAGAAATGGAACTGAAAACTTATTAATTGTTGTAATAAATTTGAATTGAATGTTGCTGCAACTTAAATTCCTCTTTTCAAAATGCTTTGAACGATGGTTGCTATTCAAGTTTTGAGATATGGCAACACCGACGTGAATATGTCAAATTTCACGTTGCCCAGATGTTTCAAGACGAGCCAAATAAAGTAGTTCGAAGGAAATGGTCCCGATTGTAAATGGTGCATCAGAAGAATCATTTTCCGGCTTGAAAGTACGAGTTCAGGTCAAAAATCAACGTTTTTTTAGATCTGAAGAAGAGGTTGATGCGTCCAAATGACATATTTCGGAGGTACCTCAATCGGGATGGGAAAAATGCTTCGACCAAGCAACGTACAACAAGGATTGTGCATCTGGAAGAGAAAAATCTACTGTATGGAAAGTTTTAAAAGAACCAGGTTTAGATCCATACAAATTGGACAGTGTTCAAGCGTTAGAACCTAGAGATTATGAGGTACGTTTGGAATTTTCAAACTGGTATTTACAAAAGTGTCGTAAAAATCGAAATTTTCAAAAACATGTGTTGTATACCGACGAGGCTTGATTTACCAGGGAAGAAATTTCCAATTCTAGGAATAGTCACGTTTGGGATGAAAAAAATCCGCACTTTGTTCGTGAAAGGAATGAATATGGTTAGAGATTGCTCAATCGGACGAAATAATTAGAGAAAAACGGATTGGTCGGGGTAGACCCAATTATTGGCCTCCAAGATCACCCGACTTAAATCCTATCGATTTTTTATATGTGGATATATTAAGTTCTTAGTGTAAGAAGGCAAATTTCTAGCAACGCCCTTCAATTTAGCCCCATGAAAGGCCAACCCTGACCTCGCGCCACTGGTTAAATTTTTCCAAAATTTGTTCATTCATATTAAGGAGTAAACACCCTATAACTCAGCAACTAGGTCCCGTAAGGGTTTTACATATCAAAATTGAGATCTCTCTGTGGTAGAACGTTGTCGGTTGAATATAGAAACACCCTGTATATATACAAATGTTTTTTTTTCAACTGAGTGATACGGCTATGGATTACGAATGCTTCATCATTTAATTACTCTCTCGTTTATGAAAATAGACTATAAGTGGTGTATAATATTGTGTTACAACGTGAACAAAAAAAAAATAAGTTTGCTACCGGCGAAATGTGTCAATTAAAATAATCAAAATCACGCGAAGGTTAACTGGGTACTTAACCACCTTTCCGATTAAATTCGTCGGCAAATTTTATTTGAAAAACCTCTAAATAAATGGTTCAGTTCAAAGGAAGTTAATTCAGCGCACATTTTTATTTCAACGTTCATTAAATCCGCGAGTATTTAATTTTCTTTTGCGAAATATTTCACTTTTTCATTTCATTTAATTATTTTTTCAGTAATAACATCTCGCTTTAAATGCGGTTTATACTCAATTACTTATAGTCGAGAATTCGCTAATTCACATTCTATTTTAATCTATTTAATTTTTTTACGAATTAGCGGCAGCTAAACTAATTCATCCGATTATGTCATTGACGGTTTAAAAACAAACGATTTTAATTTAATATACCATAAAAGTTATGACTTTACCGTATATATTTATGGTAACCGCTAATTAAAACTTTTAGAACTATTTACGTACATTTTCGAAATGGGAAAAAGGTTAAACCAGTCGTATACGATCTCAATTTTTGTATTATCAAGCGAAGGTCTAATCGCTATCTTACAAGTACCGGCTGATTTATCCACCAGATGCTTTGGCGATAGAAAAACGTTCAGGGCGACCTAGGAATACCAAAACTGAAGAAGATAAACGTATTGTATTTATTGGCGACCTCGATCAAGATTCCCGCTCAGATGAATGCATCTAGGGATCTGCATTAAGGAGATATGCAAGAAACTGGCCTTTGTGGAAGATTGGCGTCAAAATAAAACCAAGAGATTGCAAGAAACTGGCCTTTGTGGAAGATTGGCGTCAAAATAAAACCAAGAGATTGCAAGAAACTGGCCTTTGTGGAAGATTGGCGTCAAAATAAAACCAAGAGATTGCAAGAAACTGACCTTTATGGAAAATTGTCGTCAAAATAAAACCAAGAGATTGCAAGAAACTGACCTTTATGGAAAATTGTCGTCAAAATAAAACCAAGAGATTGCAAGAAACTGACCTTTATGGAAGATTGGCGTCAAAATAAAACCAAGAGATTGCAAGAAACTGACCTTTATGGAAAATTGTCGTCAAAATAAAACCAAGAGATTGCAAGAAACTGGCCTTTGTGGAAGATTGGCGTCAAAATAAAACCAAGAGATTGCAAGAAACTGACCTTTATGGAAAATTGTCGTCAAAATAAAACCAAGAGATTGCAAGAAACTGACCTTTATGGAAAATTGTCGTCAAAATAAAACCAAGAGATTGCAAGAAACTGGCCTTTGTGGAAGATTGGTGGTTGAGACGTCCAAATAAAACCAAGAGATTGCAAGAAACTGACCTTTGCGGAAGATTGGTGGTTGAGACGTCAAAATAAAACCAAGAGATTGCAAGAAACTGACCTTTATGGAAGATTGGCGTCAAAATAAAACCAAGAGATTGCAAGAAACTGACCTTTATGGAAAATTGTCGTCAAAATAAATCCAAGAGATTGCAAGAAACTGGCCTTTGTGGAAAATTGTCAAAATAAAACCAAGAGATTGCAAGAAACTGACCTTTTTGGAAAATTGTCGTCAAAATAAAACCAAGAGATTGCAAGAAACTGACCTTTATGGAAGATTGGCAGTTAAAACGTCCAAATAAATCCAACAGATTGCAAGAAACTGACCTTTATGGAAGATCTAGGGATTGTATTCGTTAATTATCTTCAAAAATATACGATTGCGACCGAATTTGAAGGAACAGCCTTCCGGACAACAGATCTAGTCTCCAGAGAGTTTTTCGTGTTTCCTAACCTTGAAATTTCACTAGCAATATCAACTTAATGAGGTTAATTCGTCGCTGGAACAAAATCCATAGATTATGTTGAAAAATGGAAATGATTTTTGGAAAAAAATCTTGTTTCTTCTGTTTGAAATCGACTGTGTTAAGTTCTTAACAAACAAAAAGAAACTAACGTCTAGCAAATCATTTATATATACAATATTCAAGATGTAATAAACAGTACTACTTATAATTGATCACCTCAGCAAACAAATGCAATTAAAAAAAAAAAAATTATCACCATCGTTTGAAGATCGCAAATTGAAATATTCTGTTACATCACCCTATCGAATTGTATAATGCAGACGCAATGTTTATTTATATTTGCTAACAAACTTTGTGTACTTAGTACGTGTTTGTTCAAATTATCTAAATAGTTACATAATTTTTCTTTTCTGGTCGTTAAACCGATAATTCTATACATATTAACGACAAATTTCATTTTTTCAAAGAAAATACACACTCAAAATTACGATGTCTGACGCGTGTTTCGATAACCAAGTTATCATCTTCAGAGACTGAAGTTTACCTGTGTGTGAGCGTCATAAAACATGTGACCAATACAAAAACAACCCCAAAAAACTCTTGAACCGGTACAAACTCGAATAAAAAAGATCCGTAAATGATTAAGTATGTGGCAACCATGGATTTGCATATTTGGTAAACGTCTTACTAGAGCGCGAAACAGAGAGAAGCCAAATAGTCGAGGAAAGTCCAGAAAAGATGCTTTCCAATTTTTTAAGTCACAAATAACAACATAAAAGAACAAATTCATCTTTGTATTTAATTTTACTGAAATTATATTCGCTAGTTATATTAAGTACAACTCTGTACAATTCTTAATGATGGATATACAAAGTGAAATTATTTGTGATAACATACAAAGTTATAGTTTGTCCAATATCAATTACAGATTATAAAAACTTTCAAAAATATGCACTTAATTGTAGTTCTACTTGGAAAATAGAAAAAAATCATTATTATACCTCGTTAACTTGCCACAACTGAATATTAAATTATAAAACGTAAATAGACGAGTAAAATGTAACTGTATGTGAAGGCGTTTGGTTTAAACAGGATACCAGACGTAAACTGACCCCTTTTTGTACCCCATTCGTTTATTAGAACTTCGGTAGTCTTTTATCAGACGCAAATAGTCTTGTCGCCATAAAACTATCCTTGACGATTCATTTATTCAGTTTTTTGTGTTTAAAACCACATGCTGACAAAACTTGACGCAATGTTCCTAAACTGGTATAATTGTATTCTGGATAATCTGCTACCCGTGGTCATATTTCTATTTATTTAAAGAAATTTACGAATTAAATAAATCTCACCTAGCCACGCCACTGTTTATCGCAGATTTTGTGGCTGGAATATTTCGAAGAAATTGTGTACATACGCCTTCCGACAGCTTCGGCCAATAGAAATTCATTTATATTCACGATTCGATGTATTTATTGGTAAATAGTGAAGATGATCAGTCCACTTGGTCTGACTGTTTGTTTTATACGGGGAGTAAACATTATTTTCAATTTCTTAATTTGGTATGAGCACCGTATTTATGAAATATTGATTGTTACTCGCAATAAGGGCGCTAAATAGCGATAAGTTATAATTAAGATTGATTTCTGCTTAGTCAGTTCGATTTAGGGAAACATTTTTTGGAAAAAAAAACATTCAAAATATGTGTAAAAATCAATTTTATGCTAAAATATTTCATATAACATTAACTATTACACTATAAACAATAAATTGATTATTAAAAATGCGAAAAAATTTGCTTTGTAGTTCACTATCTCAATTTACATTCACTTTTTGATTAATATAAGATTGAATCTACATCTAGATATGGAAAACCGACTATTAAATTAATGGTACAGTAGAGAAAATCTAGTTTCTGGTTTTGAATTATATTTAAAATGTTAAATAATAAAAGATTTATCTAGATTTCAAACATATTTGCTCGAAACCTGAACACTGGTACATCCTTTTCGCTCAATTACACTAAAAAGTGAGGTTAAGTTCTGTACGCTTCGTTAGAGACCAGTCCGACACCCGCTTTTGTGATACTAACTTTTATTATTAAAAAATTTCGCTTCATTTTAACTAACCTCGTACATTAGCTCATTTCCATACGACGTACAACGACCAAATGCTGTAAATCGTGATTATTCGACAACATCGACAAGTCTGGCAACATCGTCAAATTTTAGTTTAGTATGAAATGAAAAAAAAAATCGAGGTGCAGTTTTTACTGGTTTCTAATCAATTCCAGTTGCGGATATCTCATTTCGAAATATGCAAAATAATATTATCAAAATAACATTCATCCCAACGTCCTCGAGTGCTTCCTTATGCGTTTTTGAATGTTAGTTTGACATATGATCAAACCGAAAAGTCACCTTGCAACTATACATAAACACTTGCGTAATGAAATAAGTTATTTATTCAACTAGTGAGGAAATTAATACTTTTTTTCACGTTTAGATCGGTCTGCGACAATTTCTATGAGCGAAAAAAAGTTATTTTACTCGCGAGTTTCGTACGAAATTTTTTCTACGTCCCTAGACTTGAAAGGACGACTATAGTAGGATTGCAACGTTGCTTGAAGTCGCAGAAACAGAATTTATTTTTCAAATATGCGAGTATTTACTGACGTATACGTCGTTATTTACCATTAGGGTGCCTTTTCAGTTTTTTCCTGTTTCCTAACCTTAAATTCTCACTTGCAGTAGGAAGATTTTCATTAGACGTGGACGTTGCTGCACACCTAAAAGCCAAAACGTCGTTTGGCGTTGAAAATTCACACACTAGATGGCAAAAAAACACACAACAAGCGATTCGGATGTTCACATTCGATTGACCGTCCATCGTATTTGCCAGATCTGACCGCTGGCGACTTTGTCCTGTTTCCTAACCTTAAATTTTCGCTTACAGTAGAAAATCTTTCGTTGTTCCTTTGGTTTAACGTTTAAAAATCGATTTTACTCGCATGGCGTTTTTTAAATGAGTTTTCATAATATTATTTTTCACACCTTGTACATGTGCGAGCTCTATATGGTCCAGCACTCGTATTACTTCACATTATGTGAACGAATGCCGTAAATATGATATATGAACAATTTCAAGAACACAATGAAAATACTTGTTTTATAACCTCTTTTGTAAAATTGTAAACCATTAAGAAAGAAGAAAAATAAACGGTATGTAAGGTCGAGATGTGGCGAAACCACATGCCTTTCAGTTATATACAGAACTAGTATATTGATAAATACAATTTTTGTATGTACGTTTTCATTTATTTCAACAGTTTTTATCCACAAAACATGACACGTCAAATTATCTACTGACTCTGCTTTATTTATATGTTACCATCATATTCTAGAATCGTCGATTTCCTGGAAATCTCTATTATATCGTAAACAAACAAAAAGTCGGTCACACTAAACAATGTTATACATAACGGCATACAGTCGAGTAGATTTCGTACTCAGCAGCTTCCCCGAGTTCTGTTTCTGTATATAAAGCATTTTTTTTTCATTTGTTTTAACAGTTTTTATCCACAAAACATGACACGTCAAATTATCTACTGATTCTGCTTTATTTATATATTACCATCACATTCTAGAATCGTCGATTTCCTGGAAATCCTTATTATATCGTAAACAAACAAAAAGTCGGTCACACAAAAAAATTTTATACATGAAGGCATACAGTCGAGTAGATTTCGTACTCAGCAGCTTCCCCGAGTTCTGTTTCTGTATATAAAGCATTTTTTTTTCATTTGTTTTAACAGTTTTTATCCACAAAACATGACACGTCAAATTATCTACTGATTCTGCTTTATTTATATATTACCATCACATTCTAGAATCGTCGATTTCCTGAAAATCCTTATTATATCGTAAACAAACAAAAAGTCGGTCACACAAAAAAAATTTTATACATAACGGCATACAGTCGAGTAGATTTCGTACTCAGCAGCTTCCCCGAGATCTGTTTTTGTATATAAAGTATTTTTTTTTCATTTGTTTTAACAGTTTTTATCCACAAAACATGACACGTCAAATTATCTACTGATTCTGCTTTATTTATATGTTACCATCACATTCTAGAATCGTCGATTTCCTGGAAATCCTTATTATATCGTAAACAAACAAAAAGTCGGTCACACAAAAAAATTTTATACATGAAGGCATACAGTCGAGTAGATTTCGTACTCAGCAGCTTCCCCGAGTTCTGTTTCTGTATATAAAGCATTTTTTTTTTCATTTGTTTTAACAGTTTTTATCCACAAAACATGACACGTCAAATTATCTACTGATTCTACTTTATTTATATATTACCATCACATTCTAGAATCGTCGATTTCCTGGAAATCCTTATTATATCGTAAACAAACAAAAAGTCGGTCACACAAAAAAATTTTATACATGAAGGCATACAGTCGAGTAGATTTCGTACTCAGCAGCTTCCCCGAGTTCTGTTTCTGTATATAAAGCATTTTTTTTTCATTTGTTTTAACAGTTTTTATCCACAAAACATGACACGTCAAATTATCTACTGATTCTGCTTTATTTATATATTACCATCACATTCTAGAATCGTCGATTTCCTGAAAATCCTTATTATATCGTAAACAAACAAAAAGTCGGTCACACAAAAAAAATTTTATACATAACGGCATACAGTCGAGTAGATTTCGTACTCAGCAGCTTCCCCGAGATCTGTTTTTGTATATAAAGTATTTTTTTTTCATTTGTTTTAACAGTTTTTATCCACAAAACATGACACGTCAAATTATCTACTGATTCTGCTTTATTTATATGTTACCATCACATTCTAGAATCGTCGATTTCCTGGAAATCCTTATTATATCGTAAACAAACAAAAAGTCGGTCACACAAAAAAATTTTATACATGAAGGCATACAGTCGAGTAGATTTCGTACTCAGCAGCTTCCCCGAGTTCTGTTTCTGTATATAAAGCATTTTTTTTTCATTTGTTTTAACAGTTTTTATCCACAAAACATGACACGTCAAATTATCTACTGATTCTGCTTTATTTATATATTACCATCACATTCTAGAATCGTCGATTTCCTGAAAATCCTTATTATATCGTAAACAAACAAAAAGTCGGTCACACAAAAAAAATTTTATACATAACGGCATACAGTCGAGTAGATTTCGTACTCAGCAGCTTCCCCGAGATCTGTTTTTGTATATAAAGTATTTTTTTTTCATTTGTTTTAACAGTTTTTATCCACAAAACATGACACGTCAAATTATCTACTGATTCTGCTTTATTTATATGTTACCATCACATTCTAGAATCGTCGATTTCCTGGAAATCCTTATTATATCGTAAACAAACAAAAAGTCGGTCACACAAAAAAATTTTATACATGAAGGCATACAGTCGAGTAGATTTCGTACTCAGCAGCTTCCCCGAGTTCTGTTTCTGTATATAAAGCATTTTTTTTTCATTTGTTTTAACAGTTTTTATCCACAAAACATGACACGTCAAATTATCTACTGATTCTGCTTTATTTATATATTACCATCACATTCTAGAATCGTCGATTTCCTGAAAATCCTTATTATATCGTAAACAAACAAAAAGTCGGTCACACAAAAAAAATTTTATACATAACGGCATACAGTCGAGTAGATTTCGTACTCAGCAGCTTCCCCGAGATCTGTTTTTGTATATAAAGTATTTTTTTTTCATTTGTTTTAACAGTTTTTATCCACAAAACATGACACGTCAAATTATCTACTGATTCTGCTTTATTTATATGTTACCATCACATTCTAGAATCGTCGATTTCCTGGAAATCCTTATTATATCGTAAACAAACAAAAAGTCGGTCACACAAAAAAATTTTATACATGAAGGCATACAGTCGAGTAGATTTCGTACTCAGCAGCTTCCCCGAGTTCTGTTTCTGTATATAAAGCATTTTTTTTTCATTTGTTTTAACAGTTTTTATCCACAAAACATGACACGTCAAATTATCTACTGATTCTGCTTTATTTATATATTACCATCACATTCTAGAATCGTCGATTTCCTGGAAATCCTTATTATATCGTAAACAAACAAAAAGTCGGTCACACAAAAAAATTTTATACATGAAGGCATACAGTCGAGTAGATTTCGTACTCAGCAGCTTCCCCGAGTTCTGTTTCTGTATATAAAGCATTTTTTTTTCATTTGTTTTAACAGTTTTTATCCACAAAACATGACACGTCAAATTATCTACTGATTCTGCTTTATTTATATATTACCATCACATTCTAGAATCGTCGATTTCCTGAAAATCCTTATTATATCGTAAACAAACAAAAAGTCGGTCACACAAAAAAAATTTTATACATAACGGCATACAGTCGAGTAGATTTCGTACTCAGCAGCTTCCCCGAGATCTGTTTTTGTATATAAAGTATTTTTTTTTCATTTGTTTTAACAGTTTTTATCCACAAAACATGACACGTCAAATTATCTACTGATTCTGCTTTATTTATATATTACCATCACATTCTAGAATCGTCGATTTCCTGGAAATCCTTATTATATCGTAAACAAACAAAAAGTCGGTCACACAAAAAAAATTTTATACATAACGGCATACAGTCGAGTAGATTTCGTACTCAGCAGCTTCCCCGAGATCTGTTTTTGTATATAAAGTATTTTTTTTTCATTTGTTTTAACAGTTTTTATCCACAAAACATGACACGTCAAATTATCTACTGATTCTGCTTTATTTATATATTACCATCACATTCTAGAATCGTCGATTTCCTGGAAATCCTTATTATATCGTAAACAAACAAAAAGTCGGTCACACAAAAAAAATTTTATACATAACGGCATACAGTCGAGTAGATTTCGTACTCAGCAGCTTCCCCGAGATCTGTTTTTGTATATTAAACACTAAACTAACCCAAAAGGATTTTGACTTCTGGTTAAGAATCCTCGACGTGATTATGGGATATTACTAAAGCATCCTGGCTGTTTTCTTGATGGTTTGGTCGAGGATGTATTTATAGAACTAAAGTGGCATCTACAATGTTGTTTTTGGATGCAACACCATTGGTTGGATACCATAGTCATACCTTGGTCAGGCTCGTACAATTTAACAAGCTTTTGAAGATGTTATAGTCAAGTATGAAAATTCTTTTCATCTTTGGGTGGCCTCTTCTAAGCTTGGCGATATCTCCAGCAAAGTCATTTCTGTCTCTGGCCCTTCTTATCAGCCTCTAAACCGATTCATTCGCGAATATTCTTCAGCCATGAAGCCAAGTACAAGTTTTCCCTCGATTTTCCCTTCGATCGCAAGTTGCAAAAGTCATTTTTATATGTGTGTCCCAGATACGAAGATTTTCGAGTTTTTATCAATTCCATAAGTTTCCTGTCGGTGCCTATTAATATAAATAATGCAAATTTATTTATTGTTGTACTTGATAATATGAAATATTATTCCGATAGCTCCCTTGACAAGATTTGAATATAAAAGATAAAAAAAAACGTTTTGTAAGTTTTTCCTGCTTTTACCGATCGTTGTTTGATAAAAGGAAAAGGTCGAATCTAACATGTAAACTCGTATTTTAAATAAAAATTCCAATAGAAGAGATTTATTTCCATCCAGATCCGGATCGAGTGGGAGAGAATATAAAAAATTGTCACACCAAGTTTGAGTGATTAAAAATTCTTATATTCAATATTAAAAACAATTTTTTACAAGATTTCTCAATACATATGATTATGGTTATTGCTTTGTTCAATGGAAAATATCTAAAAGTTGCAAAAACATAAGTGAAAGAAGAAGGAATTTCTGTTTGCCTTTAGGAAAGCCCAAAACTCTCGATATTGCTCCGTTACGTGAATGTGTGGTGCGCCGTAACTTATCCGATTGGCACTCAGAAAAAAAATCAGTTTCTGATTAAGTCTAAACACCCTGGCAGTATTCTTGTTGGAACGACTGAACGCCGACTGACACGTCTTGTACCACGTCCGCGATCACAATTTAACGAAAAATTCGTTACATTCCAACAAGTGACAAGTCGAATTTTCAAGATGTTGTTCTAACCATGTACAGCGCCGTCCTACTAACGTATTTCGCGATAATTTTTGACACAAAATTTAGGAGTTGAAAAGTTGTATTCCAAAATTTCTCCACGCGAAACTTCCATTGACCGAAACAGAGTTTTTCCGTCAGTTCCTTCGATATTGTTCCAGATTTGACCTGAAGTAGATGTCGCACGGTGCAAAATCGGGCGAATATTGTGGATTATTTAACTCTACTTGACTAAAAACCTCTTAAAGGACAGTGTTGATTGCAGTTTTTCCATTTTTCTGTATCGTACACATTTTCCGGATATACCTCGTATTTTATATACATATGAATGAGATCAATATAAATTTTACGAGGTAGAATCATTAATGTTGTTGTCGTACTCGGGCAATTCCAGTTGTAAATATTCGATTTGCGTCATTGTTGACACCAACAACGACTATTAGTATTTCTTTTGTTTTTTAATTCTCGATTCTTCTTCTTTCGATTCATTTTACGATTTTTCAAACCATTAATATAAATATATGGAGATAGATCTAAATGTAGAAACACATTTTTATAATCAAGGTTTAAGACATTTACGACATTTAGATAATTCCAATTTCTATTTATTTAACGAATTCGATGGATTCGAGAACTTTATTTTGGTAGATTCGATCTGGCGTCAAGTGGGGTCCGGAGTTTCTCCAATATTTGTATTTTCCTTGACTGAAAGAAAAAATATTAACAACCTTCACACATAAACAAGGCGGACCGGTAGTCCGTGCTAATTTATAGACAACTACAATCGTGAGCAAAAAAAAAACGATTCAAACGACACCGCTACAATAGCGAGTCCGCGATTGTTAAAAGTACTGAAGCGGTCAACTCAATTGAAACAAGACCAGAGTTTGGACAATCAGAAGAAGACCAGAAATTGACCCTAGACACCTGACGAGCCAGATGTACCGAAACGAACCGATTTTCGCTTCTAGAATTTTCCTAGTTTCGATTTTATTTTGAGATACTGTATCTCAAAATTGGGGATTAATTCGCCGACGAACGAAACCAACAATGAACGTGACGAGATGGCAAAGTAAAAAATTTTCAATCGACCGTAGTATTACCAGATGGTGAGCAATCTTAAGCAATACATACTTAAACGTATAATTTTTTTCACATGCGGAAGGTCGATTCAGTGAACCATTAACTAAAGATTTACATAAAATGTAAAAATAAATGATAGATGTCGCAACTTGTGAGTGTAGGTGCCCGTCAACTTTTAACAGAAAAGAAATAGGTTGAGGTTAGGTTAACGTGAACATATATTTAAAAATATATATATAAACAACAGTTGAAATTCAATTAGATTTTGTAGCAATGAATATTTATTATAAAGGGGTTTTCCAATAAGAGGTGTTATTTTGATTAATTCTGAGAAAAATGCCATTTTTTGAGATAAATCATCGGATCAAACATCAGCCAAATGGCCGCCGCGACTGCGCTTACAGGACCAAATCCTTTTCATGAAATTTTCCGTAACCAAATTGCAAAGCGGCTGCCCTATGTCCTCGATAGCCTCACGAATTCCATCTTTGAGGTCTTGAATCGATGCTGGACTGTTGGCGTTGACCTTATCTTTCTTTGTTGGCCCCAAAGGAAAAAGTCGCATGGTGTTAAATCACAAGATCTCGGTGGCCAATTGTGATCACCTCTTCGAGAGATAACACGGTCCGGTTTCGTTGCTTGTGTAGCACGTAGCGCCGTCTTGTTGAAAGTAAACGTTGTCCAAATCAATACCATCCAATTCCGGCCATAAAAAACCATTAATCATCTCTCGATAGCGTAATCCATTCACCGTAAGCCTCATTTTCGAAATAGTAAGGTCCAATGACACCGCCAGACCAAAAACCGCACCAAAGAGTGATGCGTCGAGGATGGAGAGGATTTTCAACAATAACTCTTGGGTTTTCCGAGCCCCAGATTCGACAATTTTGTTTATTGACGTAACCACCAAGGTGGAAACGGGCCTCATCAGTTAAGATGATTTTCATGCATTTCAAGGACCCAATCAGCAAAGACACGACGTTGTCGATGATCGGCCGGCTTGAGTTTTTGTGTTAACTGAACTTTATAGGCCTTAAGACCCAAGTCTTTGTGCAAAATACGGTGCAATGACGTTTGTGGAATGGCTAATTCCAAAGAAACGACGAGGAATGGACAAACCTGGGTTTTCTTCAACACTTTGGGCTACAGCAGCAAAATTCTCGGTTGTTCTTGAGCGATGTGCTCGGGTTTTATTCTTCACATCACTAACTTGTCCCAACAGCTCAAATTTTTCCACCAATTTCTGTATTGCGTCGACCCAAAAATGTTTTAGTTTTACGAACCGTCTCTGCCAAACTTTCACCATTTTTATAGTGAATTTTAATAATTTAAATGCGTCGTTGAAGCGTGTATCGTTCCATTTACATTAATGGCGTAGTTTCTACTTGTCACATGTCAAAAAATGACAGCTTCAAAAGTGACATTTACCGAAATAGCGGGCTGTTCAAAATAACACCTCTTTTTTCAAATCTCGTTCACTCGTATGGATTTTTATTTGATAGATCTACGTCTAGATCTAATACCCAAGTTATAACCGTTCAGTATCATCATCCCTTTTAGTACCATCACTTAATGAAACTCATTTTGTAACGTTTTCTCCTCAAACTATAACATAATCAATCGATCACAAACTAAATAATGCAAATTTTGACAATCGGAAAAGTTCGTGCATAAAATAATAATAACTAACGCTTGTCAAATTTGACATTTCCATCATAAACAAAGTTTCTATGACCGATCAACTTGCTTCGACTTTTGGTGACGAAGCGCCATCTCGAATCACCGTGTTTCGTGGTATCGCTTCGCTACAGGACGAATTTCGCGAAGATCCTCCAAAATCGGTTGTTGTGCAGGAAAATCGTTCGCGCGCGAATCACTTCGAAGCAATCGGTCGCCCGTTTTTTCGGAATAACCGCACATGTCTTCGCTGTTCCATTGGAGCAACCTAGAACGTTCAATTTCGATTGATACACCGGCATTTATTCGCCAGAATCATTCTTTACGACGATCACACATCAATTTAAACAATTTTGAACAGTCAAAACATCAAATCGATGGAATGATTTCCTCTAATTTCCTCAGATCGAATATAAATTGCGAGGTCAATGTTTTTCTACACCTGAAGAAGCAGTTGATGCGTCCAAAACATCATCCAAAACATCAATCTCAAATGTCTTGTAATAGACAATTTCTATCGTGAATCTTCTGTCAATTTCCGTTAAACTTCGTCTCCAAATATATCTAGAACATAATTAAAGACATCTAATAATAGATGGAGCCATTCGTCATCTTTCATAGTTTGGCGTGTAGCTGTGTACCCGTCTTCATACTACATTAAATTACAACCGATAGATGGTGTGCGGCTGTTTACCCGTCGTATTATCGAAAATTTAGATTATTTTAGACGTTCCACCAAATTTTATTTATTAATGATATTTATTTGTACTTTCGGAAAGAATAGAAATCTAATTATAACAAATAATTTTGTAAATCGTGACTCATTATTGAATGTATACGTACCGGCGTACTACTTTCATTTCTTCACATTAATATGTAGTAATAAAATTAAACGCGACCTTGATCTTAGTTTATTTATATATATACGTACAGTAGTTGAAAGTCCAACCAGAATTTTCAAAGTTAATGAATCAGCTGTTCGAATTTAACTCAAGTAACACCCGAAAATCAATTTCTTGGTATACCAAACCTCGAAAATAACAAAAATATTCATGCTCTTGAATATAATTCAATTATTTATTATAGTTAGAAGATTAGAAACGATTTTTGGCCTTCTGTTTATTGAAATTTGTAGATTCACTTTTTGTCCTTGTATCTATAACAACAAAAACTTTTTTTACTCCGTTTTGGGCATTAGGAAAACCGCTCAAAGTGCTAGAACTGCTAATTTCCGTAATTAATTTAGCGAAAAGATCTTCCCGTGCTCAATAACTGCCCATAACTCTTCTCGGACGCAAATTTTGTTGTTATTTTAGATCAGGACCATTTACCGGCTAAGGTGACGAAGCCTCAATATTGTTTTGTGGAAACCAACCAACAAACGCCAGGCCCATTTACTTCAAATTCACCAGATATCAAAATATTTTGATTTTGGTGGTCTGTAGAGGCGTATTTGCTTTTTCACCTGTGAAGACCAAAAGTCCGGATCATGATATACATAATTAAGTTCAAACACAACTCTGGATCGCTTTCCTAGCACTTGCATAGTTTTTAAATCGTCTACACACCGTAGGAGGGGATCCTGGACAGTTGGTTGCCCGTACCAGCACCAACAGCCGATTGGAAGGAATATTCTCTTAAAAAATTGATCAATGCAACATCTTGTGCGTAATTTGGAATTTTTTCAAAATATTGTTCATCGAATTTTGATTTTGGTGGTCTGTAGACGCGTATTTGCTTTTTCACCTGTGAAGACCAAAAGTCCGGATCATGATATACATAATTAAGTTCAAACACAACTCTGGATCGCTTTCCTAGCACTTGCATAGTTTTTAAATCGTCTACACACCGTAGGAGGGGATCCTGGACAGTTGGTTGCCCGTACCAGCACCAACAGCCGATTGGAAGGAATATTCTCTTAAAAAATTGATCAATGCAACATCTTGTGCGTAATTTGGAATTTTTTCAAAATATTGTTCATCGAATTTTGATTTTGGTGGTCTGTAGACGCGTATTTGCTTTTTCACCTGTGAAGACCAAAAGTCCGGATCATGATATACATAATTAAGTTCAAACACAACTCTGGATCGCTTTCCTAGCACTTGCATAGTTTTTAAATCGTCTACACACCGTAGGAGGGGATCCTGGACAGTTGGTTGCCCGTACCAGCACCAACAGCCGATTGGAAGGAATATTCTCTTAAAAAATTGATCAATGCAACATCTTGTGCGTAATTTGGAATTTTTTCAAAATATTGTTCATCGAATTTTGATTTTGGTGGTCTGTAGACGCGTATTTGCTTTTTCACCTGTGAAGACCAAAAGTCCGGATCATGATATACATAATTAAGTTCAAACACAACTCTGGATTGCTTTCCTAGCACTTGCATAGTTTTTAAATCGTCTACACACCGTAGGAGGGGATCCTGGACACTTGGTTGCCCATACCAGCACCAACAGCCGATTGGAAGGAATTTTTCACCGTCCAGATCCAACCTATAGTAGTGGATTTAAGTCCTGGATGATTTTACGAGTCTTCTGATAGACCAGCCATCTTCCGATTTGGCGGTAACGGCAGCGAATTATGTACCAACGGCCGTGGTTAAAAAACGGTATCGTTGGACAAACAATGAAAAATTCATTTGAGATGTTATAAACCCGACGTGAGGATTTTCGCTTGAATGCACTTTTTCAAGGTGCCATCGCATTAAATTATATGCAATAAATTGAGTTTGTGTTTGTGTATATCTCGTTAAAAAAGGTCAGGGATCTTAATTGATATATACTGTCATTTAACATGGTCAAAACTAAAATTAATTATCATATTATGTAAAATAATCAATTATTTATGTATTTCAAGAAATATAGAAAACTATTCGATACTTGTGTCATCAATTTCCTCATTTATATCATTTCTAATTAATAATAAAAATTGTTTACATCTTTTTTAAACACTTACTTAACTTATTTCATAAATTTTTTACAAGATCGTGTCTGGGATCATCAATAAAGACCGTATCCCATACGCTAATTACCTTTTTTCAAAAAAAATAAACTCATTTTCTTCATATATTATTTATTACATTACTTTATGAACAACCCCCGTATAATGGTAATTTGAAATATTAACTTTATTGTATATTTTTTAAGCTAACCTTGTATCCCAAAAAAATAAAGGCTCAAACTACAGTTTTGTCGTCAAATTTGGGAGAGACCGATTTGAATAGTTGTCGATACTCATCAGCACAGCGCGAAACTTGTTACGATTACAATATTTGTTTAAATATTTAAAAAAAAAAAAAAAGAATATTTATTTCGTGGCAACAAACTGTTTATGAAACTAATTTAATTTGCTTGAAATGTGTTTAGTATATAATTTGAATAAATCTATTTTTAAAATATTTTGTAAAATAAAATCGGAGGTCAATCCTAAGTTGTTCTAATGTTATGATATTGCTGAGGATTTCCTTATTAGTTAAAAAATAATAATCGAGACGCTTCTCCGCATTCCACGTGATAATCATCAAATATACAGGGTGTCTGTAAAATTTGTCTTAAAAACGGAAACCAGAACCAATGGAAGCTAAATTAGAAGATTAATGGAAATGATACTACGTCAATAATGGAAAAAGTCCATGTTACGAAGGAAATGGAAGGAGATGAAACAAAAAATGTAAAAAATCTTAGAGGAAAAGTAGATAAAGATAAAGTCGAAGAGTCGACGAAATTAATGGAAACTGTCTCGTTGATAAGAGTAGGATAATAATGGAAAAAGGTCCGTATTGGAAGGAAACTAATGGAAAATGAAAGATGAAACAAAAAATGTAAAAAATCTTAGAGGAAAAGAAGATAAAGATAAAGTCGAAGAGTCGACGAAATTAATGGAAACTGACTCGTTGATAAGAGTAGGATAATAATGGAAAAAGGTCCGTATTGGAAGGAAACTAATGGAAAATGAAAGATGAAACAAAAAATGTAAAAAATCTTAGAGGAAAAGAAGATAAAGATAAAGTCGAAGAGTCGACGAAATTAATGGAAACTGACTCGTTGATAAGAGTAGGATAATAATGGAAAAAGGTCCGTATTGGAAGGAAACTAATGGAAAATGAAAGATGAAACAAAAAATGTAAAAAATCTTAGAGGAAAAGTAGATAAAGATAAAGTCGAAGAGTCGACGAAATTAATGGAAACTGACTCGTTGATAAGAGTAGGATAATAATGGAAAAAGGTCAGTATTGGAAAGAAACTAATGGAAAATGAAAGATGAAACAAAAAATGTAAAAAATCTTAGTGGAAAAGAAGATAAAGATAAAGTCGAAGAGTCGACGAAATTAATGGAAACTGTCTCGTTGATAAGAGTAGGATAATAATGGAAAAAGGTCCGTATTGGAAGGAAACTAATGGAAAATGAAAGATGAAACAAAAAATGTAAAAAATCTTAGAGGAAAAGTAGATAAAGATAAAGTCGAAGAGTCGACGAAATTAATGGAAACTGACTCGTTGATAAGAGTAGGATAATAATGGAAAAAGGTCAGTATTGGAAAGAAACTAACGGAAAATGGAAAATGATACAAAAAATGTAAAAAATCTTAGAGGAAAAGGAGATAAAGATAAAGTCGAAGAGTCGACGAAATTAATGGAAACTGACTCGTTGATAAGAGTAGGATAATAATGGAAAAAGGTCAGTATTGGAAAGAAACTAACGGAAAATGGAAAATGATACAAAAAATGTAAAAAATCTTAGAGGAAAAGTAGATAAAGATAAATTCGAAGAGTCGACGAAATTAATGGAAACTGTCTCGTTGATAAGAGTAGGATAATAATGGAAAAAGGTCCGTATTGGAAGGAAACTAATGGAAAATGAAAGATGAAACAAAAAATGTAAAAAATCTTAGAGGAAAAGTAGATAAAGATAAAGTCGAAGAGTCGACGAAATTAATGGAAACTGACTCGTTGATAAGAGTAGGATAATAATGGAAAAAGGTCAGTATTGGAAAGAAACTAACGGAAAATGAAAAATGAAACAAAAAATGTAAAAAATCTTAGAGGAAAGGAAATTAAGGAAAAAGGTGGAGAAAATGTCGTAAACATAATTAAAAAATCTTAGTTTTGGATACTATGATAATACTGAAAAAAGTATAGTTTATGAATAAAAAAATTGTGCTGGGAAAAGTTTCTAACCCAAAAATTAATAAAGTAAAAAGTTGACGAAAATACAGACGAAATTAATGGAAAAAATCTGTAAGGCGACGTCTGCAATGGAAAATTTTCGTTGGGCCAGGAAAATAATGGAAAATGTCTTCTCAAATGGAAGTTGACAATAATATAAAGAATCTAGAAGGGGAGGAAAACAATGAAAATGTCGTAAACGTAATAAAAGGATACGGTGATAATAATGGAAAAAATATAATTCAGAAAAAGAAAACCGCGGTGGGGAAAGTCTATAAGACGAGAAAAATGGGAGAACCAGTCTAGAAAGCTAAGGAAATTTAAAAAAAAAATTGTAGAAAACGAAAAAAATCTTCTCCATTAAGAACAATTAAGTTTTAGTTATTTTTCCAACGGAAGCTTTGAAAATTTGTACAAAACGTTTTTACTATGACAAAATCACGATTCAAAGATTTTTTTCCGAAAAGTTTATGTCGAAACTTATTTTTCGATCAGATCCTTGCACGTTAATGAAATTTCAAGTAATTTGTACGTATAAAATTGATTCTTCACATATCTAGATCCGTTTTATACGGAAAAATTTATTGCTAAGAATAAATTTATTCAAATATTCAAATAATTTATATCATGTCAATAGAAAATGGAATTCTTGTCATTTAACCAGTAAATGAATGGGTGCGATTATATTCGTATTCGAAATAGAAAAAAAAAATAATCACAACTAATAATACGATATACACAGTGTTTCAAAAAGTGTACTAATAGAAAAATGGTTTATATATTCAAAAAAGAAGTGTTTGAATATCGAAATTCGTCTATCAGATATAATTATGTGTTGAAATTTTGAAAAATACGATTTTTCTTTTTGAAAATCATAACTTGATGTCAAAAAACTACTAAATAGCATACCAAATGATTAAATGTTCTCGATTTTAGGTCTATTCCGTTTTAAAATTATTTTTGAATAAAAATATTTTGAGGAAAAGTCGAAACGTTAAATTTTATTTAAAATTATTGAAAAAAAACTAATTTTAAAACGGAATAGACCTAAAATCGAGAACATTTAGATGTAGCCAAATTATTAAGTAGAACCGTGATTTAAATGCGTTTAAAATTCATGGAGAAACGTCATTTTTCCACTAACCTCCGACCGATTGGCTTCCATGGATGAAACTGTCCGCTATAACCGAAAAACCATCACACCCGCTTCAACATTTAACGTTAACTGAACGAAAAAAATGTCGAAACCACCCGCATTCAATGTAAAACAATAGAAGGATTTACACAAAAAGAAAAATTGGTCAATCGAAATAATAAAAAAAATAGAGTCGAGGTCGGTTGTGATTATGTGACATCTTTTCTAAATTGCTCTTTATTCCTTTATCGCATTGATATTCCATGGGAAAAATGGCAGCAATTGCATAAATTTTTTTTTTAAATATCGTCGACTCGTTTATATTGGCATTGGGATCATTTTTTTCATTGTTTACAATCTAACAATATGATTTGATAATCATTTTTCGGTGATTTTATACTTTGGATGTCCCCTCGTTTTTTGGCTCTAGAAAATCATTTTTTTATCGCGGATTTACGAAAAAAATTATGGGAATAAATAAAAATGGAAACTTTCATTGGTTTCAAGACTTTAAACGTATAATTGTTGATTATTTTTTACCAAATAATAAAACGAAGTTTTTTCCATAATTTACCCAAAAAAAAAACGAACAAATTGAGAAAAAATATACGAAAATGTCTAATTTTGTTGATTCATATAAATGAAAAGTGATTGTCAACTTTTTTTATGTATAAAACATAAATTTACATAGATATTCACGTATAATTGTTGATAACTTTATTACAAATAATAAAACGAAGTTTTTTCCATAATTTACCCAAAAAAAAAACGAACAAACTGAGAAAAAATATACGAAAATGTCTAATTTTGTTGATTCATATAAATGAAAAGTGATTGTCAACTTTTTTTATGTATAAAACATAAATTTACATAGATATTCACGTATAATTGTTGATAACTTTATTACAAATAATAAAACGAAGTTTTTTCCATAATTTACCCAAAAAAAAAACGAACAAATTGAGAAAAAATATACGAAAATGTCTAATTTTGTTGATTCGTGTAAATGAAAAGTGATTGTCAACTTTTTTTATGTATAAAACATAAATTTACATAAATATTCACGTATAATTGTTGCTAACTTTATTACAAATAATAAAACGAAGTTTTTTCCATAATTTACCCAAAAAAAAAAACGAACAAATTGAGAAAAAATATACGAAAATGTCTAATTTTGTTGATTCGTGTAAATGAAAAGTGATTGTCAACTTTTTTTATGTATAAAACATAAATTTACATAAATATTCACGTATAATTGTTGCTAACTTTATTACAAATAATAAAACGAAGTTTTTTCCATAATTTACCCAAAAAAAAAACGAACAAACTGAGAAAAAATATACGAAAATGTCTAATTTTGTTGATTCGTGTAAATGAAAAGTGATTGTCAACTTTTTTTATGTATAAAACATAAATTTACATAAATATTCACGTATAATTGTTGCTAACTTTATTACAAATAATAAAACGAAGTTTTTTCCATAATTTACCCAAAAAAAAAACGAACAAATTGAGAAAAAATATACGAAAATGTCTAATTTTGTTGATTCGTGTAAATGAAAAGTGATTGTCAACTTTTTTTATGTATAAAACATAAATTTACATAAATATTCACGTATAATTGTTGCTAACTTTATTACAAATAATAAAACGAAGTTTTTTCCATAATTTACCCAAAAAAAAACGAACAAATTGAGAAAAAATATACAAAAACGTTTAATTTTGTTGATTCATATAAATGAAAAGTGATTGTCAACTTTTTTTATGTATAAAACATAAATTTACATAAATATTCACGTATAATTGTTGCTAACTTTATTACAAATAATAAAACGAAGTTTTTTCCATAATTTACCCAAAAAAAAAACGAACAAACTGAGAAAAAATATACGAAAATGTCTTATTTTGTTGATTCATATAAATGAAAAGTGATTGTCAACTTTTTTTATGTATAAAACATAAATTTACATAAATATTCACGTATAATTGTTGCTAACTTTTTTACAAATAATAAAACGAAGTTTTTTCCATAATTTACCCAAAAAAAAAACGAACAAATTGAGAAAAAATATACGAAAATGTCTAATTTTGTTGATTCATATAAATGAAAAGTGATTGTCAACTTTTTTTATGTATAAAACATAAATTTACATAAATATTCACGTATAATTGTTGCTAACTTTATTACAAATAATAAAACGAAGTTTTTTCCATAATTTACCCAAAAAAAAACGAACAAATTGAGAAAAAATATACAAAAACGTTTAATTTTGTTGATTCATATAAATGAAAAGTGATTGTCAACTTTTTTTATGTATAAAACATAAATTTACATAAATATTCACGTATAATTGTTGCTAACTTTATTACAAATAATAAAACGAAGTTTTTTCCATAATTTACCCAAAAAAAAAACGAACAAACTGAGAAAAAATATACGAAAATGTCTAATTTTGTTGATTCATATAAATGAAAAGTGATTGTCAACTTTTTTTATGTATAAAACATAAATTTACATAAATATTCACGTATAATTGTTGCTAACTTTATTACAAATAATAAAACGAAGTTTTTTCCATAATTTACCCAAAAAAAAAAACGAACAAATTGAGAAAAAATATACGAAAATGTCTAATTTTGTTGATTCATATAAATGAAAAGTGATTGTCAACTTTTTTTATGTATAAAACATAAATTTACATAAATATTCACGTATAATTGTTGATAACTTTTTTACAAATAATAAAACGAAGTTTTTTTCCATAATTTACCCAAAAAAAAACGTACAAATTGAGAAAAAATATACAAAAATGTCTAATTTTGTTTAATTCATATAAATGAAAAGTGATTGTCAACTTTTTTTATGTATAAAACATGAATTTACATAAATATTCACGTATAATTGTTGATAACTTTTTTACAAATAATAAAACGAAGTTTTTTCCATAATTTACCCAAAAAAAAAACGTACAAATTGAGAAAAAATATACAAAAATGTCTAATTTTGTTTAATTCATATAAATGAAAAGTGATTGTCAACTTTTTTTATGTATAAAACATGAATTTACATAAATATTCACGTATAATTGTTGATAACTTTTTTACAAATAATAAAACGAAGTTTTTTCCATAATTTACCCAAAAAAAAAACGTACAAATTGAGAAAAAATATACAAAAATGTCTAATTTTGTTTAATTCATATAAATGAAAAGTGATTGTCAACTTTTTTTATGTATAAAACATGAATTTAAATAGATATCTCTTCGATTCAGGTCTGCAGAATAATTATTCCGAAAATAAAAACAAAGTGCATTGTTCAAGATAATGTACAAGGTTTTTTTTTCAAAAATTGAAGGTTAATAGTCTTAAAATTACATACATGTAAAATAATCGTCTTGCTGTAATTATCCAAGAACTGTATGGAGTTCTAATTATATTGCTGTTAACAGAGACGGGTTATTTTTTCTAAAAAATATAAAATATACACATACTTTTAGTTCAAGCATTAAATACCTCTTTGTTTTAAATAATATTCTACCCGGTGGCCCAGTAATTTTAATTAAAATTACTTCTTGATGTACAAGCTCAACAACAGCTTCAAAAGTGTTATCCAGACTCGAAAAGAACAAGACACAGATGATGGTGAACGTTCTGGTCGTCCAATTGAGGTAATTACTCCAAAAAACATCAAGAAAATCCACAAATTTGGTTATATTTGATTGCGCTGAGGCACAATCGATCAAAAACAACAATTTGGCGATGTTTACACGCAATAAATCAAATTTTTTGCGTCGATATGTGACTATAGATTGATTAGGGATCAAAATGCTGATCATCTGATTGGACCTCAACCGGTGAACCACTTCCGGATCGTTCCAAGTCCCAACAGTCATCTGGAAAGGTTGTGGCTTCAATATTTTGGGATGTTCGTGGAATATTGGTCATCAACTATGTCCAAAAGGGAGAGATAATCAATAGCGAATACTACATAGAGTTGTTGGATCGTTCGAATGCAAAAATCAATGAAAAACCTCCTCATATGTCAAAGAAAATAAAACTAACCCATAAAGACAATTCACTCATAAGCAACGATGGTTAAATTGAACAAATTGCTTCCTCGTCCACCGTATAGCATAGATCTGAACCCAAGTGTTTATTAGTTACTCGTTAATCCCAAAAAATTTGCTTTAAATGTTGAAGCAATTGGCGAAACTGAAGCCTATTTTGATACTATAGACAAATGCTCTGCCCCTCTTAATTTGATTTGAAACGCCGCTGGTTTTTCTAAAAAGAATTACATCGAACAAAGGTACTATCCATCAATCGGTATAGTATGCGGATGCGTCTTTTTTTTTCTTTCTCTCTCTATTAATTATACTTTTGCAAGTTTGTTTAAAACTACTACTACTGAGAAATGGCACGTATCGTGTTATTGGATTTAACCACACACACCTCAATTTACACGCCGGTCAATAATTCCATTTCACAATAGACTAGACGTTGTGAAATTCGTTGTATTAAATTCCGGACGTAATCTAATACTTTTTCGTACGTTCTATAATTAAAATAACAAACTTTTATTGACGAAAAAGATAATAAAAATACTTTTTAAACGAAGCCATCGTTCTGTATTTATACTGTATTATATTTACGTACCGAAAGTTGCGTTTTGAGTGTTCCATGTAGTGAAAATGACAGTTCCGTACTGCAAAACGCTCTAGGAACGTTCTGGAGTGACTTTAGCCGCTTCAATATTGACAGTTGACAGTGTCACTTCGATGATTTTGCATCACCTTGAATGGGAAGAGTACGATTCCCGTGGCGCCGCGATTGGTTGAATTAGACCAAAATAAATCGAAAATGAAGAATGATATTTTTCGATATCTCGCTTCGTTTTTGAGATATCGATACTTAAATACTTTTTAAACGAAGCCATCGTTCTGTATTTATACTGTATTATATTTACGTACCGAAAGTTGCGTTTTGAGTGTTCCATGTAGTGAAAATGACAGTTCCGTACTGCAAAACGCTCTAGGAACGTTCTGGAGTGACTTTAGCCGCTTCAATTTTGACAGTTGACAGTGTCACTTCGATGATTTTGCATCACCTTGAATGGGAAGAGTACGATTCCCGTGGCGCCGCGATTGGTTGAATTAGACCAAAATAAATCGAAAATGAAGAATGATATTTTTCGATATCTCGCTTCGTTTTTGAGATATCGATACTTAAATACTTTTTAAACGAAGCCATCGTTCTGTATTTATACTGTATTATATTTACGTACCGAAAGTTGCGTTTTGAGTGTTCCATGTAGTGAAAATGACAGTTCCGTACTGCAAAACGCTCTAGGAACGTTCTGGAGTGACTTTAGCCGCTTCAATATTGACAGTTGACAGTGTCACTTCGATGATTTTGCATCACCTTGAATGGGAAGAGTACGATTCCCGTGGCGCCGCGATTGGTTGAATTAGACCAAAATAAATCGAAAATGAAGAATGATATTTTTCGATATCTCGCTTCGTTTTTGAGATATCGATACTTAAATACTTTTTAAACGAAGCCATCGTTCTGTATTTATACTGTATTATATTTACGTACCGAAAGTTGCGTTTTGAGTGTTCCATGTAGTGAAAATGACAGTTCCGTACTGCAAAACGCTCTAGGAACGTTCTGGAGTGACTTTAGCCGCTTCAATTTTGACAGTTGACAGTGTCACTTCGATGATTTTGCATCACCTTGAATGGGAAGAGTACGATTCCCGTGGCGCCGCGATTGGTTGAATTAGACCAAAATAAATCGAAAATGAAGAATGATATTTTTCGATATCTCGCTTCGTTTTTGAGATATCGATACTTAAATACTTTTTAAACGAAGCCATCGTTCTGTATTTATACTGTATTATATTTACGTACCGAAAGTTGCGTTTTGAGTGTTCCATGTAGTGAAAATGACAGTTCCGTACTGCAAAACGCTCTAGGAACGTTCTGGAGTGACTTTAGCCGCTTCAATATTGACAGTTGACAGTTTCACTTCGATGATTTTGCATAACCTTGAATGGGAAGAGTACAATTCCCGTGGCGCCGCGTTTGGTTGAATTAGACCAAAATAAATCGAAAATGAAGAATGAAATTTGTCGATACTTAAAGTTATAATCAATCGTTAGTTCATAATTCGCTTTATTTGAACAGATGGCGTTCGATACTTAGTTTCAAATGAATATTTTATCACTTCAAATTCAATATGAATTTTTTAATATAATAAACAAAAGATTTTTTATTCAATTTTTGTATTATTTACCCCAATACTCCAAAATTCTATAAAAAAAAAACTGATTTTTATAACAAAATTAGTCATTTTTGATTCAACATTCGATAATGAATAATTTATAGTTTTTTATAAAGAATTGTCGGTTGTTTTTCATTATTTATAAAATAAAAAAAATATTTAATGATAGTTTTAAAATTTAATTAGTAATTGAAAAGCTAAACTACTGTAGTAAATCACAATTTTCCTGGAGAAGTTCTCTAGAAATTATTTATTGCATCATTTTAAGGACAAAATCAACAGAATAAGAAAAATGACTGTAAAAAATCGTTCCAAATTTATTTGCCCCCAATCTCCCCTCTCCAAACCCACCCGTTCCTCGCGCCCTGTGGCTTTTGGGCAGACCAGAGTCCGGGGTCCAAGGACGGAGCCCCCCATGAGAAAAAAAAATAATAAAATAAAACTAAAATAAACCTCAAGCGAAGAAAATTTTTTTTAGATAATTTTGGATGTAAAAAATTCTCGATTTTTGATTTTTTTACACTCAAAGTGCACCACGAGAAGGTTAGGTTAGGTTCCAAGTTTAAGTATAGATATCTCGAAAACGAAGCGAGATATCGAAAAATTTTATTCTTCATTTTCGACTAATTTTGAGTCGATTTAAAAATAGCATAGTCAAATTTTTATCAATTTAACGTCTAGGGCTCCCTCTAGACGCCCAGTCTCGTTATTTAATAACCAGACCTCGTATATTAAACTTCATAACATTATTTTTCAATCTACTTGTTTATAATAAAACATTTTTTTTTTCTGATATACAGGTTAACGTATCCGAAATATAAATTTCTTGGACCCACGAGTTTTACATCCTGCCTATATATACAAGTTTCTTCATTAATTGATGATGTCATCGATAAAAGAGTATTGATCGATCGTGAAATTATACATCAATTTAGTTGTAAACTACTTCATTTCAACGCCTTTTGAATTTATAAACGTCATCATACTTTTTCCAATAAATTAAATCCTCAATATAACATAAATCACATTCTAACCTAAGTTTTATTACTAAATACGGATATAATTCCTATTAGAATAGTATATTACACTGTTGAATTCACCAAAATTATTCCGAACGAAATTCAGTTATATTATTTCCTTTATTTTTAATAGGATTTATTTAATTATAGATTTTTTTCTACATTCATAAATTGATTTTTCAATTATGATTGACAGTATTGACGTATTAATTAAAAAACTTTTAAAATAAATCGATTTAATGTATATTGGCAACATAGCATGTTAAATTCGTTGATTTTCTCAAGGTCAATAAAGTCAATGCGTCCATTAGTAGTGACGTCACACTTCCATTTTGAAATAAACCGCGTTGTTGCATTCCTAGAGATTCTTTACGATTAAATTGTTTCAAAATCATGTTTAAGTTGAAAAAAATTGTTCAAATTATGTTTCCAATTGAACTAAAATGACGATTTACCTTATTATTATCATTCGACATTGAATAAAACGAAATTGAGTCGAGTTGAGGTTATGTTATTACAAACAATCCAATTTATTTGTAAATAGATATTCGCTTATAATAAATATTGTTAAAAAAAATATAAAAAACACGCTTTTTTAAAAATAATCTCGTCGAAACTTATAACAAACCGTTACGATGTCAAAATGGATTAGCAATTTTTTTGAGAAAATATCTTTTTAAGGCTTATAGATGAAAATTAAAACAATTATTTCTATAGAAATATATATGTACTCATTTTGTAACCAAAATATGCAGTATCTTATTAATTATACGAGGGTGATTCAAATATAAACCAAAATTTTTAAATAAACGCGCCAAAAATTGTAAAATTTGTCAGAAAGCACCCGGAGAAGTGACAAAAGTGTGTAGAGTATGACGGAGACTATTTAGAAAAAAATTTCAGCCCCGTGTGTTGCGTATAATTTTTGAACGAAATGTTTTCGTTGTTGTTGTAGTTGAGGGTACCTTTGAAGGTGAATTTCCGAGCTAAACAAAAGGACGTAGTGGTGAATATGACGAAAAAACATTTGAAATGCGGTCTGAAAGGTCAACCACCGATCATAGACGACGATTTTCCTCACGAAATAAAATTGGAAGAATCCGCTTGGGTTATAGAAGACGGAAAAGATCTTTTGTTCACATTCGAAAAAGTAAGTGGACGTTTTATTTATAAACGGTTATTTTATTGATTTTTTCATAGGTTAACAAAATGAATTGGTGGGATAAAGTGGTGAAATCCGATCCGGAAATAAGTACCAAAAAAATCAATCCGGAACCGTCGAAATTGAGCGATTTGGACGGAGAAACGAGAGGTATGGTAGAAAAAATGATGTACGATCAACGACAAAAAGAAATGGGTTTACCTACTAGTGACGAACAGAAAAAACAGGACGTGCTTAAAAAATTTATGGAACAACATCCCGAAATGGATTTCTCCAAATGCAAATTTAACTAAAACGTTCCTCATACTTTTTTAAAAAACTTCTCGATAACCTTAATTACAGCATTCGTATAACGATTTTTTCTTTAATTAACCTTCAGTTTGTAAAAACAGTAGGGGCAATATTGTCGGCAAATTCGGAATATCCCTCGTATACACCGACCCGTATTAGTTGATCCACCCTCAAAACATATATACTTACAATTAATTGGGATAATTTCGTTCACATTGTAAATTTTTTTTGAGTTTTTGATTTAACTTTATTCACTCTCACTCTTCATATTTATAATTTTCTTAATTTTTCTGAATAAAGCTGCAAAATTATTTGTTGTTTTCTTTTCCCAAACTATATTTTATTGTACAGCCATCTAGCGGATAATTTCCGAGTTCGACGTCAGCACGTAAATAAAATTTCATTAGTTCGACTACGAATCAATAGATGGCGTAATGTGTGAACACTTCCATATGGTTTGAATGTACTAATAGAATCAACTGTTTGGACGATATGAATCGGATTGTACGAAATGATAAAGATACCTATACCAGACATAACGCAGTTCCGCTATTGACCACTAGATGTCGCAAAAGTACCGCCATTCCATAAATTAATACTAATAAAATGATTCGAAACTCATCCGTCAATTTTCAAAAATTTATTTAGTTCTCTTTTCGCAATATCTTATTTCCAATAAAACAAAATTTAGTTCCAATCATACTACATAGCGGATAATAAATTACCCGTAAATATACTTATTTGATTATAGATCACTAGGAAACGAAAAATATATAAAAGACGATAATCGAATGACAGACAACGTTTCCTTTGATTATTTTTGTTTTACATTCTAATTTAATATTAATATATTCATTAATTTAATTTATTTAATAGATTCTACTGCCGTCTATCGTATAGTTTCAAAAATTACATACGTATGTGAAGATAGTAAACTTTTTGTTCGGCTATTGACAGCTAGATAGCAAACTGTGAAACCGAAAATCAATAATAATCACAAATTAACAGAAAAGTTTTTCGGAATAAACAAGAGAAAACTTCTTAATGAGTTGTTTCTTCGATATGGTAACATCTTTAATAAACTCTCTAGCTATCTAGCGAATAGCTTCAAAGTTATATAGATTTGACGAGTTTTTTAGTTAGGCTATTGTTCGCTAGATGGCAAACTATGCCAAAATTCAATTTTTCACCTATATAAGAGTTTTATTCGAACGTACCTATCACGTTAATTGTCTCTTTGTATATCTATGACTGAATATCGATGGCACTAATCGATTTAAACTGATTAGTTTTACTAAATTCTTCAGGAAATATATTCCTAGTTGCACAATTTATAGAGATGACAAATCTTTTAGTTTGGCTATTAGTCGTTAGATGGTGATCGGTAAAAAATTAATAATACTTTTTATATCTGCATAGGAAATTCATTTGGACTAAACTTAATGTATTTTTCACAAAAATTTGTTTTTCTTACCTTTGAATGAATAGTATTTTCATGAGTTTAAACTGTTCATTAAATTCTACTGTTATCTAGTGAGTAGTTTTATAGTTATTAAGATTTATAACGACGAGACATTTCTTAGTTTTGCTATTAACCTCTAGATAGCGACCTGTAGGAAATTAAAAATACGCCTTATATGTATATAGGAAGTTTATTTAAAGTAAATTAGATATATTCTCCACATAATTAGCTTTTTCGTCATAGCTTTCACTGAATAATAATGCCGCTGATCATTTTGAACTGTTAATTTTCATTAGATCCTACAGCCATCTAGCGAATCGTTTTATAATTACAAATGAGAAAATTAGTTTGGCTATTAATGTTAGATGGCGTTCTCTGTAAAACTATAAATATTTGTAATAGAGTGGATTGGGTCAATTCGAGATCAATTTTCCTGTAGTTTGAATTACACGCTTTTATTTTCATCTTAATACATGCCATAAACAAAAACGAATGCTAATGTGAACAATTGTACTCAATAATTGAAGGAATAATATTTGTCTCTTATATTATTTTTATTATCAAGTTTGAATTTCTGGAACCATGTTGGTGATAATCACATCGAATTCACTATTAATGCTACCATTACACCAACACTGTTGGTCAAACGTTTTGATGTCCAATGTGTGCCCTGAAGATGATAACTTGGTGATTGAAACGTGCATCAGGAGATGGGTTTGGAGATGGGCACAAAAAGTAACCAGTACACGTATTTTTATTATAAAATAATTACATTCATTTTTAAATAAAAAACAAATCAACAAATTGCGGATTTAAATTAAAAAAAATTGAACATTATAGCTATAAGTAGTATAATTAACGACATCGCGAGTCCTACATACATCAGTTTATTTACAGGATTAGTAATTTTCGGCAAATCTTCAATAAAATCACAATTTAAGGCACTTTTGTAATATTTGTTAACTTCCAATGAATCTAAAACACAACAGACTTTTTATAATAAAAAACTTATAAAAATAATCTTATTTCAGAGTAATTTATACTCAATATTCACCTGCTTGCCCTTCGACATCAGTTATATCCAATTTCCCATCAATTTTAATATCTAAAAGTTCCTCCAAAGACATTTTAGCTTCTTGAGGACCTTCGCCTGGAAATAGATAGTCTGAAAGAGCTACCTCACTATTCGGTAGTGAAATAAGAACTCGCCTTGGAGGTTCATGAACACTGTTTATATCCTCAGAATTTTCCTCCTCCGTTAAAGAGTCCCAGTGCATTTCTAACCTTGCAGCTAAACTCCTTAAAATATCTTCCCTGACAGCATCTGCTGCTTCGTTAATTGTTAATTTCGGTTGTAACCAAAGTTTACAGGCCACTTTTCCAACTAACTGTATATTACCGCAACTATCTGTTATATTTTCGTACAAAACAGTTTGCCCACACTGAAAAACAAAAACCTCAAATTGATAAATATATAGGTTCATAATTGAAGGTTATGTTACACTATAACCACCCAGAGCTGTTTTCTCCCTTCAAATTCCAAAGCACTCCAATATACGTAGAGGTTACAATGATATTACACCTTCACCCCTTTATTATCTTATCCAAAAATTGTTTTATGTATGCTTGTAATGACAAGACATGCTGGAATTGGCCCAGAACCATTCTTGGTGAGCCAAAAGTATTGTTATCATATTGTACCAGATATTTTTACACTATTGGCATCATGGATGATCCTTAGTTTTGCTGGTACATGGAAGAAGAACTAATAGTAGACCAAATCATCTGTGAGTACCCAGTACAGTTAAAAAATTTGGACAAGACCCATAACTTGCTAAATGACATCAAAAATTCAAGACCAAATGCCTGATTGGCTTCTCAAAGGACATCTGCCATTGGTTCCAAGGTATAATGGCTCGTGACCATCCACTATTCTACTAAGACTTATGAACCAATGGAGTTTCTCTGTTTTCTTCTTCTTCCTACATCTTGAAATGCTTCTTTTTCAGTAAACCTCTTCATTTAAGTTGAATCCTTTGTAACCAGGAGCCCAAAATAAAGACAATCTGTTATATTTGCCCATTTCACATAGTTTTCTTTGGAATTCCCATGTCAAGTTGAATTTGATGGCAAGGGAGGCTTAGTATTTTGATAATTTCTGAACTATTATAATGAATCACTTTGACAAATGTATTGGTACTTTTAATAGAGAAAATCTGTGAAAATGAATATACTTTTACCTTAGTTTGTAAAATGGACACTTTTAATGGTTTTAAAGTTTCAGCATCATCTTGTACACCTCTCTTTGTTCTAGAATGTCGTATTTTCTTAGTACCTATCGATTCTAAAGTATCACTTTTGTCTTTGAATTCCCCATCAAATAAATATATCGCTGACTGTAATGTACCATTAATTTCATCCATAATGACCTGTAATTATAAAAATTTGCCCTCCATTATTAAATTTAATAAAATATTTACCTTGATATGTTTTTCTAACGGCCAATCACATTCGTCTTTAAGTAGATATCTAAGTTTATTCAATTTGAGATCGCATTGTACTTGAATCCACTTTTTTTTCTGAGTTTTGATGTCAATAGGTAAAACATTATGATTGTGAACATCATAAGTCTTCCCGTAATATTTTTGAGTCTTTGATGAAAGGTGTATTATCAATTTTTCACTTTTGGGACTTCCAAAAATATATTTGTTGTTATTTAAATCATTGTGGACAATTTGTAGAAGTGATTTAATTTTTTGATTCAACGGATTTAAGCAATCGTCTGGGCTTATTACAAATAATCCTAAGACATGTAGACCCCCAGAGAGCATCCTGGTAGCTTGTCTAGCATGATCAGCCAACCAATTCCCATTAACATCAGTCAAACTTCCTAGTTCTATAGGTGGTTTGCCAAGTTTTTTATCCTCTTCCGATTGACAAGGTGGGGTTTTTGCAAAATGAATTACATACTCTTGTCCCAAACACGACTAAAAATACGATAAACAAAAAAACATGAGCATATGTTACGAATTAAAGGTTATGGTTGAATTTACCTGTCCTAAAATTAATCCTACAGCATATGCATTTTGTTGTGATACACCAGTCAGATATAATAGTAGGTTTTCGTCAACTATAATCGTCTTTACCATTATTATTTATATTAAATTACAAAAAAATATTTTATGTTAACCTACAAAGTTGAAAGTTGTGAATTTGACATTTGACAAGGCGATAAGATTAAAGGTACAATTTCATGTTGATTCTCTAGAACGTCAAATGAGATCACGTGGTGCAATTTTAACTGGGACGTTGTTTAGCTTTCAATTAAATAAAAGTATTCATCAATAACGATATATATTCATCCATCAAGCTAAGAATTTAATCAAGCAATTATTGAATGAATTATATATTGACAAAAGTGGTATATTTTTTCAGCGTTTCATTGATTCGAGTATTTGTAGCTCTAAGCCAGCGTCGAGCGTCAACATGAAATTACACCTTAACATTCTTGACTATAGACGAAGAAAAAACATAGATGATTACTCACATAGATAAATTAGAGTTTTATATTTTAATTAATTTCATTTTCGATTGTTTAAAGATCCTAAACTAGTTTATAACAAACATAAAAGAAAATAATTCAACTACTTTATTTAAATTAAATTAAACTATCAATATTTTTTTGGTAATAAATTCCGAAGCGTTCTCGTAATTTTCGATAAAATTATTAAATATTTTAACACGATCAATAAAAATTGTTTAATAAATTACTGAAGATATCTACGACACTGTTATTGGTGGTACTGATAAAATGCAACTATAAAAACTAATTACGAATGTGAGCAAATCACTTTTAAAATAATTTTTATCAAAATGGCACCGACTATTGAAAAATTATGCGGTAATTTCAAATTGGGAGAAGCTCCCTTTTGGGATGAATCTTCTCAAGTACTTTATTTTGTTGATATCAATGGTTATACTATTAATAAATATGATCCAAAAACCAAAAAACATACAAGTGCTTATGTAGGTAAGTAAAAAAATATTGTTTTTATAATTAAGTGGTTAGAAAAATTAATTAGTCCAATATTTCAATTTAAATAACTTCTAATCATTATATTAGAAGTATTAGAATGAAAATTTTGATTATATTTACATCTTCACTTTTTATTTTAATTAATGTTTTTTCATGTATATATATTATCCAAATAAAGTTTCTATCTTTTAATTACCAATTTAATTACATTTTTCTTTATACATATCTATAGTGGTTATCATTTAAATTAATTTGTTTTTATGGAAAATATCCTTGACCTCCATCTTGCAATAGGTAATATCATGTTTTTGATACTGAATTCGTTGAAGTATTTAAAAAAGTTGAAATATTGTACTTGGATATTTCATAATGTTAGCCAAATATGTATAATCTAACAAACAAAACATGAAATTAGTCAGCTCTATCTTTTTACAGAGTTATTATTAGAAATTATATTTTTTAGCTATCTTTTCAGTTCGTTATTGATGTGACGTTTCATGAGGTTTAGGTTATGTTTGGCTTCATTACCCCGTGTACCATGATATAGACAGATTTATTATTTTAGTTTTCATCGCGTTTACTAGTTTTCTTTTTACAGTTTATTAATTTTTGTTGCAGGTAAAAATGTATCGATCATAATTCCAGTAAAAGGAAAAAAAGATCAATTCGTTATAACTCTCGAACGAGAATTGATGCTAGTTACATGGGACGGCGTCAGCCCGAAACCATCTAAAATGGTAAAATTGTTGGAAGTCGATCAGAATACCAAAAACGTTTTTAACGATGGAAAATGTGATCCTTCGGGAAAACTATGGATAGGTATGATAAAACTTATCACCAAATAAAAATATTATTTCATGTAGTATTCAAAATATGGTACATAACCTAAAAAAAATTTTATATGATAGTTTATGTATCAACCTAAGTAGTCGACGAGTTGCGTATTATATTTTAACGACGACCTCTACGTGACAAACCAAAGGATAACTTCCATTTAGGAAAAAAAGGAAAGGAAAAAATACTCAAGGTCCTTTCAGATGTAATGGGGGCTCGTCCCGGAATGGTTCGTTCGTTGAAAGGTGTATTTTGAAAAAAAACAGATTTGGATTTGTGTATAATCGATTATTAAGTCGAAAATTAGTACGAGAAATATGATTTCAGTATCGTTAAATGAAAATAATGCTTTAGGTACCATGGGGGGTCCTCCGGTGGTTATAGCAGACATTCCCTTGGGCAAAGGTACTTTATACAGTATCCAAAACAAAAAATCGACCCCACATTTAACCGGAATCGGTATAGCCAACGGATTGGCGTTTAATACCGAACTTAAAAAAATGTATTACATCGATTCCCGTACCGGTACAGTTGACCAGTACGATTGGGATACGAACAAAGGATCGATTTGTAAGTTTATTCGTTTTAAATTTGTATCAAGTTAAATAGGTAATTTCAGCGAACGGTACGCCGATATTTACTGCTAAAAAGAACGGTTTGGACGGTATGGTTTTCGACGGAATGACCATAGATACCGATGGTAATCTATACGTAGCTGTTTGGGGCTCGAGAGTTATCAAAATCGATCCGAAAAAACCTGAAACTCTATTAGATACTTTCCATATGCCGGCAAAAATAGTAAGTTAGAAATTATTCGACTTGGAGTATTTTTATTTATTTTTCCAATTCAGGTTTCATCCGTTTGCTTCGGCGGGGCTAATTTGGATGAATTGTACGTAACCAGTGGACAGGTAGGTATAACACCTGGTCCAGATGACGGAGCTACTTTTAAGATTACAGGTATCAACGCTAAAGGTTTCGCCGAAGTACCAGTCGATTTGGAAAAAATGTAAATTTCGTTTTTTCAATAAAATAATTATTATAAACTCAATTTTTTTTATTTAAATTCCTTTGGACCGATTCGAAATGGAAACCAAGCAATAAACTAACTTTACTCACTCTTTTTTTCTTCACCCTGTATATATAATTGAATTATTATCAAATTATAAGTGATTATTCTATTTTTATCTTCTTATTTATTGAATTAAATATATATTTTTACTATCTAACCTCAATTTGCATCAACCATTTAAACTACAATTTATCCCACCTCCGTAAAATTCACTATAACTCAAAATAAACAGAGATATAGATGGAACTATCGATATTTATCAATAATTCGTATAGTAACTATCGATTAATATCGATAATTCATGAAAATATCGTAAATTTTGTTTCATGTCATATTTAATCCATTGACAGATAAATAAATAATCTATATGTCAAATTAACAGCGAAAAACAAAAATAAAACTATGTTGCAAGTTTAATCTTCTTCTTTTATTATGTAGTGTTATTGAGTTATTTCTATTTCTTTTATTTGTATCTTCTCATTTATTATTTTATACGCACGTCTTCATTACTTAACCTAACTTTAATCATTTAACTACAGTCTATCCCGCCTCTGTAAAAATCGCTACAATCGTACAACTGCGCACACTCGCCCACAATAAACGGAGAACTATCGATAATTATCAAAAATTAGTGCCCAAAATTATTATGGATATTTTTTTTTATTTGCTTTTAATGATTAAACATTTTAACAGCCCATTTTCACCCAGACTGGCGAGGTATGTGAAGTCTGGTTGTTATTGCGTTTTTTCTCACTACCGTTAATTTGTAACCACTACTCGAATACTTAACCTTGAAATAATACACGAAGATATCTTGCCAAACATTTTGATTACTCTCACTACTAAATCTCTTCAGAAATACAAATCTAATAAAAGATCAAAATTTAAGTACCTATATTTTTATTAATTCAGATTCAAAGAGAATTTCAAGAAAAACTGCATAAATTCATAACTCCTGTATAAAAATAGATTTCGTATACAATTTACATTCAATTTATACCAATAGATTCAAAACATCATTTATCACAACGTGGGTATCTGAAAGTTAAATTTAAATTTGAAATTTAAAGATTGGATAGTCTGTCTGAGTTAACTGAACAGAATTCATTACAATTCATTTGAAGTACAAATATAAATATTCTAGGTTATGTTAACGAGGTATACCTATTGAATAACGATTATTTGCTTTATAGCGTATAATTTTGTTTTTCGGTACATATTTAAAATGAAACAATCAAAATTTTGACTCGACATTACTCTAGAAATATTAGCAGTTTGGAAAAATTCATTTGGGAATAATTGATCGAGATTATATATTAAGTAATTGTGAAGGTCACGAACAAATTACATTTTTAAACACATATTGTTTCAATAACCACACAAATCACACTGATTCACCACAAAATCAATATTTTTCGGTTGTATATAAATTAAATAAATAAAGTGTTGTAATGAATTCATTTGTGGCTAATGAACCAGGTTCGAGGCCGTTTACCTTTCTCGAACTCAACGAAAATATTTCTTAATTAAATTGCGGTTTTTTAATAACAAACATTCTAGTTAGATTCGTGAATTGTTAGAAATGAGTTGTGAGAATTTTCCGTATCCGTACGTCCCTTACTGTATTGTTCATTATCACTTCTTCATTCAGATTTATTATTTTACGTCTCCCTCCATTACCCTCTCCTCGCGAGAGTCGTTCGCGTCGAACCGCGACAAATAAAAACAAAAATCACCATTTAACTCTTGAGACTTTTTATTTTATTTCCTTTTCTCAACTACTCTTTTACCTTTTCTATATAAATTATGTATTATTCAACAGTTTTTATGCGATGGAATAGAATAGATAAATTGGTTATTTCTTTACAGGAACGTACTCGATATAATGTAGGCTTTAGTATTTATGAAGTGGAAATAAACTCGATCGTAAATTACTTTTCTGTTATTGAATAAGTAATAAAACAAGTTAAAACAATAGTGAAAACTTATTATGCAATAATTGTTGATTTAAAAGTCATTTAATGTCATTATTACAACATATCATTTATTTGAATATATAAATTACAATCTTAATTATTAACACTGCAACGTGACGTGTACATTTCGTGTTCTATCCTGTAATCAACGTCTCTTCTTCTTTTTTATATAAATCTGTTATGTAGAGGCGGGACTCGATAGTTACTTAATAACATCTTGTTGATATATTACACATTTGTATTTAAAATCTATTTTCGTAGCTTATATATATACTTCAGTATGTAACGTTATTTTCAGTGAGATTTTCGAAAAAAATATTACACGGCAAAGGTCATTTTGAAATCACGTCACAACTAACCGCCATGTTGTTTTTAGGGGACAAATATTGCGTTATTGACAATAAAATTATGATTATATTTGTGTTTTATCTTCTTTTTTTTTGGCCGATTGTATTAATTTCAATCAAAACAATCAATTCTCTAAGCACAAATTAAATAGAATCTTTGTGCACCACGACAATATGGCCGACGTCTCAAATCACGTTACTCGAAACGACTTATAGGTTAGGTTTTCCAAGAAAATTATTAAAATATAAAATTGAATACACGACAAGAATTTGGAATCAGTTTAAAAACTATTAGTTTATCAATTCTCGACTTTACGATGTGAAATGATTTAATTTGTAATGTGCAGTTACGGCCCTGGGTACATTTGCTACAGAGATTGCTCTCCGCTTTGATAAAAAGGCCTAAATGTGGCCCTGAATGAAAGTGTAGTGCCCAAAACTAAGTATACATATCTACATTTTGGTCACAACGTGCACGTCAACAAATACCGATCTATAACTGACCCACCTGTTTGTGTTCTTGAACTTGAAATTTCTGTCTGCTGTTCGGCTGAAAGTGTATTTTCTTCAGTTATCGGTGGAAATTTTTAAGTGAGTCTTTAATTTGTATATACTCTCGTTTCGTTGAAATTTGTGCATTATAATATTGTTGATGACATGAATTTTTGGTTTTTAATAAAAATAAACAAGGTAATATATATTATTTTATGCTAATTTTTTGGAAAATTTGATCTCTTTCAATGAGATGAAATTTTTTCTTTTGAAACGACGTAATAAGAAAAAATAAAATTTCTATTTGTAAAAATTGGAATTATCAAAAATTATAATTATAAATAGAAGTAATTTGAATAATGTTACTAAATTTAAAAAAATAATTTTGGAAATAGTATCAAATTTTGAGAGCTAATACCATTACAAAAAAAATATTATTCATTCATCATTATTATTTTTACTTTGTGAAACATTTAGATAGTAAATTATGGAGCTGACAAAATTTTTTAGTCACCACCAATTTTTTGTAGTTAAATAAACTATTATAGTCCTAGGTATTTTTATTTGTTAATTGATAAGAAATATAACAAAACGATATTAAAAATGTATGAAAGGGTGTAAATAAATTTGAGAAATGTATCTTTAAGATTGGAATGATTACCTTTTCACTCCTTTTTTATATTTCACAACTTTGTTATTAACACAAGTGCACTTAAAATGAAACATCAGTATAATCTCCTCAGTAAATAGGTCAGAAAACGACAATTTTTAAAAAGATCACTATGCTTTAATATAAAATTAAAAGTAAACACAAAAAACACAACAATTAACACTAAATAAACAAAAGCGCACTGGAATTAATAACAAAAAAGACGAAAATATAACCTCGAAATGACAAACTTTTTCCTGTTTTGTATTCCGTAACAGAAATTTTTTAGCAAGTTGTAAAGATGTCAATACGTTGACGTCATGTATCGGCGCCATGTTTGTTTACAACATTGATACATAGACTTAATTGGTTCTTGAAGTTATAATTGTAAAATGAAAAATAATTAGTCTATATTTAAAAAATAAATTTGTGCTATTACAAATTATCTCCGTCATTGTAAAAATGGTAGAGAAGAGATTTTAAAAACTCATAATTATTTCTAGGCAAAAGACTCTCTCTATATAAAGTTTATCTATGGTTCACGCCACCAATGCAAATGTCAATTCATGACATTATTTCTACCCATTAAATAATGTTTTATCCCATTTCATTTAATGTTTATTTTTTTGTCTTCCTGTTTGTTTCTTTTTTGCTGTTCTTGTTTCTTATATTCTTCTAACCATTTTGTTTTTTCCCGTTCTTGTAAAATTCCCAAATCGTATTAGCTGTTACACATGACTCAATAAGTCGTGTGACTAAGATACACATTTTTTTGCCAAAAACCGATCTCATTCATCAATGTAATATCCTTCAAGAGCAATACAACCATTTCAACGCTTCTCTATTTTCTCCATGTTGTGCTTAGCGAAAGATTTGTCTTTTGCCTCAGTTTCAGCAATTGCTTCTTCATTTGAGCTGAATTTCTTACCGGCGAACATTTTTTAGAGAACAGCGAATACCAGCTTTATATTTTGATTTCTAGGTTAGTTGTTATTGATTTACATGGAGTTATATCAATTAAAAACTCAAGAAGTTTGAAATCTTGCGATTGAATTATTAAAATAAAATAAAGTCATTCTTGTTTCTAGACCGATTTATTAAATTACATTTTTATAGTATTATTAGATTAGTTTCATTGTTAATTATCAAAAAATTTATGAAGAGACTGAAGTTTGACCTGAAGATGATATCTTGGTAATCGAAACGCGCGTCAGACTGTGTAATTGAGGGTATTGGTTATCAAATACTGAAGTTTGCCCTGAAGATGATATCTTGGTGATCGAAACGCGCGTCAGATTGTTATTGAGAGTTTTGTCGTAGTTGTAGTTATCATATTTTACATCAAACTTTCATAAAATTACCACTATTCATTGATTTATTTTCAAAATTAAGGTAGAAAAATAAAGAAAACGCTGTACTTTAATATAAAATATAATTTTAAATCTACAATAAACTGTAAAATAAATTATTCCACAATTTTATTATATTTGTATTTTCCTCTCCAGTGTTTAGGTAGAGGGCAAGTACCGGGACAAGGTACTTGACCAGGTATTTCACAAATGCAATGTTTATCGTATCCTTTTCCAAAGTTAGCAGGATTGTCTTCCTTTTCTTTAACCATACTTTCGGCTGCCAAAACATCCCTTAATAATTACATTAAATAATAATCACACACTCAATATATACGATATTGACAAAAAAACACTTACTTAGGTTTTCCTACAATATTAATAAGATGTTCGTAAATATCTTCTTTAGTACGATCGAATGTATCTATTAACATCTGTTCTCCAGTATCTAAAAATAATTATTTAACAATAATTTCAATATATACATCCTTACTTGCCATAAAAACATCTTATAAAAGGTGTTGGGGTCATATTTTTCAACGTAGTGATCTGCACGTCACGATTCTTGTATTGAATTTGTGGCAAATACCAAAAAACAAACTCCCTGCAATAAAATTATATATCCTAGCCTACATCTATTAATTACAATTCCTATTAATTGAATTTGGAATGAAATTAATATTTTTACAACTTACTTGGTTCCATTATGTTCTTTACCATGTGTATTGTAATTTACAGTAACTATTTTTATCTTATCTTTTAAAACCAACCTTCCTGCTTCTAAATATTTAATTGTTCTCCTAATAGGAGCTCTACCTATCATAAAAGGCATCTTATTTCCTAAATAAATAATTTAGGTTATTATTATATCGACTTACTTCTTCTTTTTATGATTGATGCGCTAGTAGGTTAACCTCTTATAAAGTAAGCTAGCCAGCCACTAAATTTAGTGAAACTAAAATTAATGAAATTAAATCTATTCACATTATATTTTTACTTCTTAGACCTTTTTATGTTTTCCGTAATGATTTGTCTTGATTTTAGGTCTCTTTTCTATAAAAATCAGTTTAAAATAACATGTAAAAATTGACGTTTCGACTTACTTCCGTCTTTAACAAGAGATGACTCGACAATAAAAATTTGCGTAATTATATTTCAATACATTACCTACATTTTATAAATAATATTTGGTATTTAATAAATGAATTAATACAAAAAAAAACTATTTGAATTATTGTTTTAAATCCTATGTATATGGTTTTAATTGAATAAACTCTAGACATGAGATATATGATATAGACAATAACGGAAATAATCGATCTGGTATACAGGGTATTCCATAACTCAATGCTTCGTGCATTATTCATAATATAAATATGTAATATATAATAAAGATATAAATAAAAACGAAATAATTTGATTTAATTACATTAAGGAGTTTATTTATGAGGGTGGAGATAATAGAAAATTATCTTGCATATTAAAACCCAGTGAATATGTATAAGATAATTTAGTGTAGTCTCTGTAGGTTAGTAGTTTATATAGATTAAACACGTTTTTGCTTTTTCGTCTGTTATTTAACACCTTTTCTGTCACAATTACCAGTCAGCGGTTTTATAAAACTTGCTATATATGTAATATATATATTTTTACTTACGTTTTCTCTTCTTTCAGCTATTAAATACAATAAGTATTTAATGAAAACAAATTCAAAAAGTGTATGTAATCGTTATTAAACCAAAAAAAGTGTGATTAATAAGGAAGTAGATATAATAAAGGTCGGTTAATATTAGAAATTATTTACTTTTCAATTAGATTCATTCATCACAGCCATCGATATGAAATAAGAACATTATTTTAAATGGTAATATGAGATTCTAAACTTAAAATTAATAATGAATTATAATGATATTAGTAAACAATTCATTTTGGTTATATCTTTTCAATACAATTCTTCTTTTCTATCGATTGCCTTTTACCTTCATAGCTAGGGGTTTCCAGCTACTTTTTTACTCACATGTTGATAGCTGGATCTTTATTTTTCTTCATTACCACATCCGAAAGATTACAACGTAAATAGATTTAGTATTTTCTGTTTTTTTTATGTAATATACATATTTTTGTAGTTAGGAGATGAGTTTCTTTCATTTCTTCTTCTTTTTTAAATTTCAATCTAACATTATAGATCACAAATCTATTACATCTTATGTTTTTGTTTAACTATTTACATATTTTGTCGACAATTATTAACTTTTCGGGTTTATTTTGAATGTTTTGTTACAGAATTTTAATATGCCATTATTCAACTGGCCATCGATGTTTTTATTCGGACTAACTCTGTACGTATTGTACAAATATTTGACGAGAAATCACAATTATTGGAAAAGTCGAGGAGTGCCGTTTGAAGAACCGTATTTTTTAGTGGGTAACTTTTGGGAAGTATTTTCTGGAAAAATGCAAATAGGAAAACATCTCGGTTATCTTTATAGCAAATATAACAGTCCCTATTTTGGAATATACATTTTAGGAAAACCTTATTTAGTTGTAAGAAGTCCAGAGATAATAAAGAAAATCACGATAAGAGATTTCAAAAACTTTGACGATAGGACGTTTGCTTGTGACAAAAATGCCGATGAATTAGCGGCAAATAGTTTGTTTATAATGAGGAATCCCGATTGGAAATATATAAGAGCGAGACTAACACCGATTTTCACCTCTGGAAAATTGAAATTAATGTTAAATATTGTGAAACTATCCGCTAGAGGGATGCAAGAATACTTAAAACAATTCGACCGGAAGAACGTAGACGTTAAGGAAATCTCCTCCAAATTCATGACAGATGTCGTCGCTTCCTGTTTCTTCGGTTACGACGCAAAAGCGTTCAAAGATAACAATTCCGAATTCTACAAATTTACACAAAATATGTTCGCTTCTAAGTTATCATTTTTGAATTTGTTTTCGTATTTCTTCGCTCCTATCTTAGTTTCTTTGTTAAAATTGCAATTTTTAGAATACGGATTGCTCAGAAGAATATTTTTAGATACTTTGAAATATCGAGAAAAAAATAACGTCAAACGAAATGATTTTGTCGATTTGTTGCTGCAGCTAAGAGACAATCGCAAAGAAGAAGATTTAAATGTTGATTTTGGTAGGTTAGGTTATGAAAATAAAAACAACGTTTGAATAATAATATTTATATTTACAGGTGTTAACAGAATGATAGCCCAATCAATGACTTTTTTCGTCGCTGGTTTCGAAACTACAAGCAACGCTGTAGCTTTCGCTCTTTACGAACTTTGTCTTAGAATTGACTGTCAAGATAAACTGAGAGAAGAAATATTCTTACACATTAAAAACGAAGGGGATGTCACTTTCGAAAATATTCAAAAAATGAAGTATCTCGATATGGTTCTTTCGGGTAAGTTCGGATTTATTATATACTCGTATCTCGATATATATTTCTTTCGGGTAGATTCGGGTTATTGTATTATACTTATCTGGTAGCCAACTTCATGTATATACTGATTTGTAAATAAGTAAGGTTAAGAATTAAATTATTGTCAAATTTATATACAAGTCATTAAGTATGTCTATATTTATACTATAATTCAAGTTTGAGTCGACAATATTCTCCATTTATATTAATTTTCGTGTTATTTACGCATATCACAGTCTTTTATATCAAAATATTTTTTTTAGAAACTCTACGTCGATATCCTTTCGGTCCGTTCTTAAACCGGAACTGTCGAGAAGATTATTTAATCGAAGAGACTGGTTTGTTGATAGAGAAAGGAACTCCAGTTTTGATTCCATTAGACGGTCTACATTATGATCCTGAATACTTTCCAAATCCCGAAAGATTTGATCCGGATAGATTCATTGATGGAAACAAACACAATTATACTCAGTCGTGTGTTTATATGCCGTTCGGAATGGGCCCAAGGAACTGTATAGGTGAGTTTTATGAAGCAAGTGTGGTAGTTTGATGTTTTAAAAACAAATTTTGAAAGTTGGAACACCATTGCGAGTCTATTTTCGAATAAAAAAGGAAATTTTTATCTAAATACATCGTTTAACACCATTTCACAAAGTTGTATCTGTATTAAGGGCTTTATAAGTGAGCTTATGTACAAAGTGTGGTGTTTTAAAAACAAATTTTGGGAAGTTAGAAAGCTAATTCAAAAATTGGGACAGAAAAAGGAAGATTTTGTGAACATAAGTCATTTTACACCATTCCTCGATGCTCTATTTATAAAATAAATAAAAATTTGATGATAATCAGTCTTATTGTTCAGTTTATGCACACAATTGCATAAAATAATTTCTGAATTAGTGGTAATATCTCGAAATACAAAAAAAAACAATAATATGGGGTAGTTTCAAACAGAAAATATTTATTTTATAGATTGAGCATTCTGGATAGATTGTAATGACTTATTTTCCAAAAAATCTTCTGTTTTCCCAATCATTTATGATAATAATAACATCGAAATTGTGATCTGTAGCATTGGTTGACACTATTTTTGTGATCTAAAGCATTGATAGACACTATATTTGATATCCATAGTATTGGTTGATACTTTTTGTGATCTATAGCATTGGTAGACACTATTTTTGTAATCCGTAGTATTGGTTGACATTTATTTCAGTTTATAAGGTCAATTATTGAGTGATTTTTCTACTTCTTGGACCCTTTTTTGTTGCTAAATTCTAATAAAGACCTAAATAGATCAAAACGTTTAATTTTGTACTTTTCGGAAAACCAATTTTCAATCAGAAGAAAATCAAAATCAAAACGATTTAGCAATAAAAAAGATATTGAGTTTATTGTATGAAATATTATTTTAAAAACTGAAACATCAAAATATAAGGGGGTTCATTGCATTTTAGGTGACAGGTTCGGTTTAATATGTGCTAAAATAGGACTAGTTTACTTCCTACAACAATTCAAAGTAGAACAATGCGAAGACACCCCAGTGCCTTTGGTGTTAAATCCAAGAACTCCGTTCATGGTACCTTTGAATGGGCTCAAAATGACCGTTACACAAATACAGAAATAAATTATTTATTTTGCAAAAATTTGTAGTGTGCCCAAACGCGGGTAAATAGTAGATGCTGCGTTAATATTTTTAGAAATAGAAACTTTTTGATGCCACATAGAAATTTATTCGACTTTGTTATTTACAACACCTTGTAAATCGATATGTTGATATATCACTACAAAAATTGATGATTGAATTAAAACGAGTACGAGGTTACTTCTAAACAACGTTGCCAGACTTTGAAAACGTTATGGATTGAGGAAATGTAAAACAATGAGGTTATGTTGATTGGTGACGGTGAGCGGTATTGTTGGTATCAAATTTGAAAATGAATAAGTTATTGACGATGTATTAACTATCAAATAAAGAACTTAACCGATTAAATTGTTTTATTTTGACAAATATCCATGTAGAAATCTTTGTTATCTTGTTTCTAACCTTGATTATACAAGTATACGAAGACAAGGAGCGAGCGTTAATGATCAAATTTTACGACTTAATTGAACATAGATTTATTTAATGATTAAATAACAAACAAATCTACTGTTTTTTTTTTATATTTCAAGTCAAAATGTGAAATAACAATATATATTCCGACATATAATAAGAAAAAATATTTTTTTATACAAATAAATTAAGGCAATTCTTATACAACAGGTGAAGAATGTGTGAAAGAATTCAATTCTTCTTCTTTTACGTCCGTCACTTCCTGCCTAAAAAAACAAGAAACCTGCTAAATCAAATTCCTACCAGATCTTCTAACACTAGCTTTACAAATTTACCTTTTTTTCGCCCTGTATATGAAAAATATGACTACAGCATTTATAGCAAATAGACATACGACTAAAGTGGCTGGTAAAACTAGTTCTGAAGCCATATTGTCTTCCTCTTTACTAGGAAATATTCTTATTATTTCTTTTGATTCCTTCCAATATGGAGTAGTTGATTCTAAAAATAAATATTTTATTTTTTCGCCTACATTATTGTAACTGTAGCTTAAATCAAAACAAAAGACTGTCATATTTCGGAAAAAAATTTTTTGGATAAGCTGTTTTCTCAGTGTAGTTACACTTCAAAGGTATTACGTTTTAAATATGCAAATTGGGATAAAAATATATGCAAAAAATCACAATCAAACTTTTCATATACTTAAAACTTCGTTATTTCAATTTCGAATTGCCCCGTATATGTTCTAAATTTTTATTTGCTTGTTGTAAATAGACCCGTTGTATAACAATCAATAAAATTTTCCATTTATTTGGAAAACCTAATATTTAACAATGATAATACATTCTAATTTTGATATAAACAGATCCACGTGTGTTTTGTCCTAACCTAACTTTTATTTTCGCTCTAAAAATCTGTACTGATAAACCAACATTAAAACAATGGGTTTGCGTAGCCCTGAAGAGCACTTTCATTTCCATTACTAACAATGTTTTCACATATTGTGAAACAAAGAAAACACGAGGATATGTACGAACAAAACAATGTTCAATGAAAATACTTACCTAGTTTACGCTATTTCTTCATTTGTTTTTTTTTCTAAAAATCCAGCGGACGCTTTGGTTAATGAGAAAAATAATGACACGGTAAACGTTTAGTTAGTTAGTTCTCAGCGCACTGTTTCTAAACTTTTGTTACTAATTTTCGTTTGGCGACCAAATGGATACTGGAGTTCACTTTATTTATCTAGACGTGGAGTAATTGCACGGAAGAGTTTAATTTAATCTCAATGATAAACATATACGATTTTTTTACAATTTGTTGATGTTGATTTTATATGACGAAAATTTCATCATTTTTTCGGTTAATAAAAAATCCAAAAACCATAAATTTCTCAATTTGTTATCGAAAAATTTATTTCACATTTTTTTTTCGAAAAGTATTTACCAAAACTTACAATTTGAAAGAAAAAACCTTATTTGGAAATGAGGACCTCCCTAATATTTGTTCAAAAAATTGTAATTTTCAAGGTTAGGTTGAGATTTTCAATCAAATTTTGTTTTTATGTACTTTCCGATACAAAAAATACATTCTTAGCAAAAAATACAGTTTTTTAAGGCAAAATGGAAAATTTATGATTTTTGGATTTTTTAATGATCAAAAAGAGATGAAATTTTCGTTTTAAAAAGTCCCAGTTTTATCTCAAATGAACCAAAATAATAGACAAAATGAAAAAAAATTATCACCAAAAATACGGTGGACCCCAACATTTAACAATTGTTGAAATTGAATCGCCATAAAAGCTCACTAACAATCAATATAAATAACACTAAAATTGTGTAAAAAACATTATTGGACCCGTATACAAATCGTGTACAAAATGAATATTTCAAATATAAATATAAACCTTCAGTGCAATTGTCCACACCCTTTAACGTTCAACCGTCTGGAAACGATCAGAATCCTCAAAACTAAATAACATCGAATTCAATTTTCTGCACAGACGATGGATTTATCAAGGGTGGATGACGAAAAGGGAAATTTTAATGAGATAAAGTAAGAAAAGTACAATTTAAAAGAGTATGTAAAAACATGGTCTGGCTTTTATACGTTAAAATAAAATAAGAACTGTATTAATTTCGGTTATATTTCTTCTTCTTTTTCCTAGTTGCTACGTCATATATCGTTAATAACGAATTTAGATAATAAAAGAAGAAAATTTTGACATTAACTATGTTAGTCGGACGTTCAAAGGTCAGATAAATTATTGCCGATTATATTGTGACGCATAACACATAGGCGTACTAAAAAATTTTTTCCGATGGGTTACTAAATTCTAAAATATTCGATTTTGTCGATAATTTTAATTAAAATACTCACTTTGACAATGCGAAAGTGGCAGTGTAGTGTTCCATAACGCCCCCTGGCAACCGACGGTTTTGATTCTAGTACGCGTATCCGGAAAAGTGTATCCTAAACAGCAACTAAATACCATTAAATTAATATTTCTGTAATAAAAAAAGAAAATTATATCCGATTTATACGAGAGGAGTTAAAAATTACCTATAAATTAAGTAGGCGTCTTGGGGAATTTCAATATCGGGACATCCAATAGCAGTATAATGTATAAAAACACCTCTACGAGGGTTAAACGTTTGTGTAGATTTCAGTACTATTTCAATCGACTCGGTTCCTGAAATTATTTCAGAAGGGGGATGTTCCTGTCGACACGTCGAATATATAACTTGTTCTGTATCTTTTATTTCTAGAACATCCGCACAGTTAGGCCGATCAACTGCAACGACATTATATTTGTACATCAAATTTCGCGGAAATTTCCACGGCGTTTACCTATTAAAGCTATATCGAGAATAGTTATTTTAATACGTTGTTTATCCTGCCCCACGATTTTCCATTTACATTCCGGTCCCGAATAGAATCTAGGATAACCGGGATTATGAATGTATCCATCCGAAAGTCCTTTTGCATACAAATCCGAGAGCTGGATGATATCGTTGCAATAATTATGAATTCTGTCTTCTATAACCATGTACAGGAAACGATATTTTATAATAAATAATAATTATTTCACTGCAACAAGCTGACAAACAAACTACTCCTCCAGAAGGGACTTATTGTCGTGAAAAGAAGAGCGAGAACGAAATGGCACAGGAATCATGCACCGAGAAACAAAAATACATATAATCGACTAAGCAACACCCCCAATAAATCGATAATCCGTCCACACCTGACCGACCGATACACGAACCCGGCCGAGGCGTTTGGAATCGCGGAAAGGTAGAAGGTTTTTGGTTTTTTCCAAAGTCAGGTATATTGGGTAAGCTAGGAAGAAAAAGTAGAACTAGCACCCTCTTAACGATACTCCAGACCAGATTATCCGAAACGAACTAAACAGAAATCGACGCGATAAACATAAGGGGACAACTCCAAAGGAAATAATTGTGACAAAACTGCTCCAAAAATAGATTACGACGCTAACCTGGATATTTAACGCGATGTTAAGACTGCAGGGTTATTGTATATCGTAGAAAAATATACAAAGGGAGAGCCCTAGAAGAGCACGTGTAAAATAAATCCGAAATATTAAAAATTCCGCACGATACGTCAACCATGTTGTGAATGTTTGCCCCACGTGTTGTATTCGGATTAACGGACCTTCTTAATACCTTCCTTTGTTGTGAATAGGGACAAAAGAAATCGTTGTGTATTCACAAATTCGGAAAATTACACGGTCATGGAGATAAAAATAATTTTTTTGTTCAGTTTTCTTTAATACGAGGGGTGATAGATAGAAACGAAAAAAACCCGAACACCTAGAATTGAAATTAGCCAGATGTATTAGAGATACGATGATTTATTGATGTTTTGTATCCCATCAAGGCACCCGAAGGTAAATCTAAACTATTTCGTACGAATAAAACATACATCTGACCCATAATCGTAAATAAAACAAACGCTTACTTCATCCCCAATCACCTACTCAAAAGATATTTTGCTTGCGACCTGGAATTGAAAATATAAGTGTTGATTCAGCACCAGCAACACTGTTCATATCGATAAAGACATAACCTCAATTCCGAACACTATAAACGCCCCATAAGTGATTTGTATCATTAAATACCTTGCTAGAAACACCCTTCTCGCCCCTAGACCACTAGTAGACGGTACTTTTTCTCAAAATCTAAAAAGAATCTTCCCTATCCCCCTTTTCCCTTCCTTTTGGTGAATCTTGAACTCTATTTGTAGGTTTTCATGAAATTGTTCATCAGATAAATGGCCTAAGACAGGGAATAAAACATTCTATTTTATTTTTTAATAAAATGTCCTTATCTCCCCCAATAAAAATAATCACAACTCTGTCTCCTGAACGTGTCCCTAATAAAAAGAATCACAAGTGCCCTAAAATTGTCCCTATCTACCCCAATAAAAATTATCACCACTCTTTCTCCTGAAATTGTCCCTATATCCCCCAATAAAAATAATCACAACTCTGTTCCCTGAACGTGTCCCTATCTCCCCTAATGAAAAGAATCACAACTCTATCCCCTGAAATTGTCCCTATCTCCCCTAATAAACATAATCACAACTCTGTCCCCTGAACGTGTCCCTATCTCCCCTAATAAAAAGAATCACAAGTGCCCTAAAATTGTCCCTATCCACCCCAATAAAAATAATCACCACTCTTTCTCCTGAAATTGCCCCTATCTCCCCCAATAAAAATAATCACCACTCTTTCTCCTGAACGTGTCCCTATCTCCCCTAATAAAAAGAATCACAAGTGCCCTAAAATTGTCCCTATCCACCCCAATAAAAATAATCACCACTCTTTCTCCTGAAATTGTCCCTATCTCCCCCAATAAAAATAGTCACAACTCTGTCGCCTGAACGTGTCCCTATCTCCCCTAATAAAAAGAATCACAACTCTGTCTCCTATACATGTTCCTATTTCCCCTAATAAAAATAGTAACAACGAGCTCTATTTATCCAATATAAAGTGAAAACATAAAAAAGCGAAGTTATCAGATTTAATATGACTAAGATCAATTTAAAATTATGATTTTTTGTTCCATACGGCCCTATGACGAGAAAGCAACAAGAAGATGACAACATGTTCCTTTATTATATTGTTATTTCCCACCATGCTTATGACGTCATCTGCCAAATTTTCAGATAAATCTGACAGACAGATTAGTTTCAATAATCACATAAAGAAAACTGTTTTTGTTGTTGGGTAAATTACGGACAGAAAAAGCTTTAAACATTATTTTTTCACGTGGAAAAACAATAAAAAAAATCATTAGTAAAGTAAAAATTGTCCTGAAATTGAAAACATCCTAAGGAATTAATTACGTGATTCGAAAACAGTGCGGATTAACACAATTGAAGCTATATTTAAGATAATTTTGAAGAACCGGCAACACGTTGTTTGTCTTCTCAAGCTGGACAACAACCGTTAATTAAGTCATTTATAAAAAATAATTGTTTTCAAAATAATCACCAAATTTATCGTTAATTAAAAAAAATAAAAAAAACAAACTCATATGTGATAATTTCGTGATAGGAAACATTTTTTTTTTAAATATACATAAACGAAATGTGTCAGTAAAAACTATATAGTTGTAATTAAAAACTTCTTGAATTGTAAATACCAATTGATGAGAGATGTGAAGTTGCTAGTAACACATGGCATAATTCAATTATATATACAAAAACATGTAATTTAACGTATTTAAATATGTTTTATACATTCACGTGTAGTATTTTTGTAGATACTTACGCGTGATACAAGCATATTCGATCGTTATATTTCCTCTACCAAATATTTCCGAACCTGGACAGTCTTCGGAAAAAATAAAACTGCAATGATTTAAACCTGAACATCTAAAATGAAAAGCATCTCTTAGCAACAAATAAAAAGAGAGAGATGCATTTGACATAGAACGTGTAAAACAAAGATGTATAACGATATTGTGGCAACAGTGACATAGACAATAAAGAATATTTTATCAGAGGCGTACTTAATTTTGATTTAATAAATTATATATTTGAAAATTAATGATTAACCATAAATAAATATACGTGTATTTCGAAAAAATATCTTTAATAGTATGTCGTAATTTCAATAGTTGAAGATATTTTCATTCCTAATGACATAATCTGTTCTTGTAAACGAAAAAACTGATTTAAAATTAATTATTTTTGAACTAAACATTTTTTCCAGCGAGTTCCGCCCCTGTACATAGATTCTAAAGCCCTATTGGCTATAAAAGAATGGAATAGTAGTAAATTTATTCCATTTTCGTGGAATTAAATTCCAAAATCGAAATAGTTATGCCGAATATCGATCTAGAAACCTTCACTTTTACGTTTTCTTTCCAAGCCTCTATACATAAAACCAAATGTAAAGTGAAGATAAAAAAGTTATTTCTAGTAATAGATTTAATCGATACGGCATTGAGACCATCAAAGAAATTATATACCGCGTAATTAATACCACTTAAGAAAATATGAAAAATGCTATTTTGGTCTTTCGAAAAGATCTATGGAATACAAAGTGAAATTGTACACTCAAAAAAAGTTTCGTCTTGAATAAACAAAGAAATTAGTCATTTTTTCATTATGTCAGAGTTGAAATAAATATTCAGAAATTTGATATTAAGTTATATTTAATAAGACAAAAATTTCGTTGGACCCCCGTTTTTTTTTCGAAAAAGCTACGTTTGCTCCCCACCACTATCCAAAGTTATAACTAAATATCTCCGAAAATATCGATTTCAGAGAAAAAATTTTCAAACAAAAAATGAAGCTCTTAAAAAGCTTGACAAAAAAGATAATTTACATTTTTTACATAAACCTATTATTTTGGCTGTTACGACCCAAGATATCTCGGCATATGGCACCTGATGAGATATTTTGGGTAATATCAGCCAAAACAATTGATTTACGTAGAAAATGTATATTATCTTTTTTGTAGAGCTTTTCATGAGTTTAATTTTTTATTTGAAACAATTTTCTCTAAAATCAATATTTTCGGAAATATTTAGTTATAACTAAAACTATTACAATAAACGATTTTTCTTGGTGTATATTAAAACATATCCATTACTCAATTTACTATATGTCGATATCGATTGTCCCATTCGCAACCAAATATTTATTAATGATACATTGCACAAAGTTGGGGGTGTTAGGGCTCGGGGTGATTTTAGCAAAAGGGTGCTTTTGTATCAGTTACAAACTGGCACGCGAAGTCGTTATTTAGATATCGACGCTGATTAAAATAATATTTAAATTAAAACAAGTTATATCAAAACATTTTCAAAAATATATATTGAAATAAAAAATTTATAACAAAAATTAATTAAACAAATAAGTTACTTTTCGAATACACTGTATAATAATTGACGTAGAATAGGCAAAATCAATCGACCATATGTTAGGGTATGACGTGTCTTATTCACAATATGTAAGTCACCCGATTCTAAGGGTAGATAAAAATGATAACTGACCCATGAAACTGCATTTTATTTTGATGCATTTCAGACCGTTATATTCAGATTATAATGGCTATGGTAAAAGATTTGTATAGATTATTTAATTAATTAAAAATAAATTTACCTTGCATTAAGTACGTCCCTGGGATGGACTGGAGGGAAAGTAGGCGGGTTAATAACACTAACGAATGTATTGTTTCTCGAGGAAACTTCGAAAATACCATTTGATTGAATCCCGACGAAATCGACTTTCAGAATAGCGATCACGTCTGTCAGATGGCGACACGTCAGCATCAACTTGCAGGTGTCGCAACCTTGAGTTTCAACTATTTCTGCAAATATAATAATCGAATAGTATCGTATCAGTATCCATAGAGGATTGAATATTATTTAAATAAGAATAATATAGTAAATTTAATTATTGAAGTAGTTGAATATTTGTATTGACGGGATCGATTAAAATCAATTTCTTTCGCAATAACTTAGTTAAGAATGGTCGTCATCGTATATCCATATCCAGTGTTGCCAGCTCTACGTCTTTCTACGTAAATTTACGTATTTTACGATTTTTTCTCTAAACCTATGGACTTTAGTCTCAGAATATATTTGAAAAGACAGTGGATAGTTTGAAATTAATTTTATGATACTTATCACTACACAAACCTACGTTGGAATAAATTCAATATTTTATCAAACATTTGTATAAATGTAATTTAGTTGAGAATAATAAAAATGAGTAGTAACTAAAAAATTTATTTGTTCTTTAATGGCTACAAAAGCCTATAAATACTGCTAATACACCATCTCCTCTAGGAATTATCTTATCTAATCCACGCCTTTTTCAAAACTCGAATTGGCAACACTGTCCGAATCCCTGCCCAGTTCGTGTACGACGTTTAACAAAATCGCTTTTGTACGAAAAAGTTTGGCAGTAGCCATCTTGTATCGATTTAATATCGATCACGTGGAATAATCTACCCGAAATCATGTAATATCAAGAATTTAGGATCGATGGTTTTATGACGATGTGGTATTTTGTAGTTTAATTTTTAGATGAACATTATTTCTAACCCAAAATTTACTGCAGGATAATGAATATTGAAAAATTACTAACCTTAACTCTCAGAGATTAATATTATGTGACAAGTGACAACAAACAGTACCTTTTGAAAGTTTTTATGCATTTCAATGGTTTTAATTTGAATATAACACATTTGGCAACGATGGAAACGTCAAGTTGCAACAGTTGAGGCTCGCGCAAGCCAAAGCAAAGCGGGAGCGAGAAGTTAGTATGGTTTTACTGTGTAATATAATTCATATATAGAGGAGCTGATACGTTCTGACTTTATTTGCTATGGTTTATAGGAACATTAACTGTAAAATTTATATTTTTTTAAGATTCATCTAACCAGGACTAAGAGGTTATGTTTTTGATGTAACTTCAATTCTTAATTGTCTAATTTACATATTTGTACGAATTTTTTTTATTTTAATGTTTTTTTTGTGTTTCTTGTATTTAAAGACACTTTCAATACTATATTATAGCTCATACGCATAAAATTTTCCATATATTTGTATCTTAAAGTCTTAAACTTACCTACATATCCGTAGTTGGTATCCCATAAGTAACTGAAAAATAGCATCCATAAAAAGATGATCATGTCCTTTCCAGTGATCGTTATTTTTGATTCGATTATTCAGAAACATAATTATGTTTCTAACTCAAAAAAAAACCATCTAAAATACCATTAGATGATACTGATTTATACGTAAAAATTTGTATTTCGATTTTTCTATTGGTTTACAATCTATCAAGCATCTTTGCATGTAGGCGACTACGCGAAATAACATTAAATTTTTCAATACCTTCGATTTTGTTTATCTGCCGGACAGATTTGTCTGGAGTTTGATTTTTAGTTTACATTATTTTGTATATCGTAGAAATAGTATTTAATCTGAAAATAAATACAAACGATATTAGTTATTTTTAGTTATTTATATAAGCATTTCACTATTTTTTTAAAAATTCTTTCATCTTTTATAATACTAGATAAATATTGTATTGAATTACCTTAAGCTGTACAAACAAACAAATAACAGAATAAGAAAAAGAAATTATCACTAGTTGAGGTTATAAATAAGATTTAACAATATAATGACTCCACGAAGAATTGAGAAGAAGAATGATGGCGGAAGTTACAGGGCTGTACTGTGATAAAAAACAAGCGAGTTTGAGAAATAATAAATTCCAATTAACTAGATTATTTAGTTTCATACTATTATTCTCAATGATTTATTATATTATATATAAAAACAAATTTAATATTAACAAACATGTTATAATTGGCTAGAAATTGAACTAAATTTTGCACTTGTTTTTCAATGTGTCTTTACTATAATATATAATAACTATAAATCATGTACCAATTTACAAAATTTACAATGACTTAAACTTATTGCGACCATTATCGTTCAACTTGTATCACCCCAAAATAATTGTGAAGAAAGATGTCTTCGTCCGACAAACTCTATAATACCTTCTGAATTTATTTGTAGGATTATTATTATACTGCTTCCGGTAAAATCAATACCGATAATATACAGAGTTTGTTCAAAACTGATTGAAACGAATTTATGTATAAAAACTTCATATTATAATACCACCCTGTAGTCATCTAGAATGCTTTGTTTATTTTGGGTCTCTACCTTGATAATAACTAGCCATCTTTGATGAAATTCGAAAATAATATAATAATATAATTTGTTTCATAATAAATATGAAATTTTATTAACAATAGTCTACAATAATAAATATAAAATTGTATTAACAATTCTAGACAATAATGGAATTTGATTTAGTAACTTTAAAATTCGTAGTCGCTAAAATTCTTATCACTAAAAATCGAATCACGAAAATATGCCTTAACTGTCATTTTCAAACTATAAGTAAACAAGTGTAATAATAATTCATATTTTTTAAAAAAGTTGTGATTTCATTTATTTAGTGTCAGTTATTTTCACAGTATCGTAGTCAGTTTTTCAAATTAAATATAAGTAGTAGACTTTTCAAAACATTTTGTTTTCGTCTATTGTGTGAAGCTATATATTTATTTTTCATATCTCAAATTTAACTTCTTTTACGTAAGTTTTTCAATTACTAATATTTATTTATGTTAATTTTGAATTTCTTTCGGTACTTCAATACAATATTCATGTTATTTCTTAAGTATTTGATGTAAATTTTAAAAGATTTGTCAAGGTCATTCTGTAGAACAGAAGAATACAGCATTTTCAATAGTAAATAATGTCCAATGAAATTGGCGCCCAGTTTTTTATCATAACACTTTGTATAAACTTTTGAAATGAAACTTAGCTAGTGATTAATATATAGTTTTCAACAAAAAGTGTATATTTTCATGACTACAGTTTAAGAGTATTTGTTGAGTCTGTAATATCATTTTTTTCATTTATTTTTGATTTAGAAGATGTGATAAAAAGTTATAAAATTGTAACGTTAACAAGTTAAACAATAATTTTACATCATTTTATATTAAAAATTCATAACCTCTAATATCGATAACCATAGATGTTAACTAACTAAATTATTTATTTACCTGTCTCCTTAGGTGCTAATATTTACACTGAGGGTGATGTTTCGTTAAGCACAAAACATCGTGATGTAAGAAAACACGTCGTAATCGTTCGTCACGTCACAACGACCACCTTCTCCAGACACACGAAAATTAGTTTTAAATCGAACAACGAAAAACACGAACGATCATACTACATTTTCCCGCCACGTTGCCAAATCTACTCCTAATTTACCAGATTAGAGTCGTTTGTTCCGTTAAACAACTATATATTTACGTGTTATTTTTGTCGTACATTATTGTCGATTCGACAACGTCGCTTTCCACCCCCTCTTTAATCCACCCTTCTTTCGGGTCAGGATTGTATAGAGGGTGCTTTCGGGATATTCCACAAATTTTCTGCGTTTCCCACTGCCCCATTGTGCCATATACACAAAATCGCGAATCGAATATATACCGGGGGGAAATTAAAATTTATTTTTATTTAGATTCAATCGAGGTTTCATAAGAAGAATTGTTTTATTTATATATTTGGAACTATACTACAATTAAAAATTTATTGATTTCTTCATGTGCTTAAGGATTTTTTGTTGAATTTTCACTATCAGGATCCTCGGGAATGCTAATCTGGAATTGTAAAAGCACCACCAAATATGTAACCATCGTCGCTATTAACTGAAAATTAAATTTCTATTTAACATTCCACCAAAATAGAATTGGTAATGAGTCCCAAATATTCCCACAAAAAATGAAACGATTTCGATTTAATATATGACATTTTAGCGATTCTAATAATTAAAAAGTGTATAATAATCACATATAAATAGTTCAGGAGTATTGGATGGACGCTTTTTAGCTATAATCAATATTTGGTATTTTCTATCGACAATAGAATACGCCAAGCGTCGCATAAAAATCCAAATTTTGAATTTGACCTTGAGTAGCTTTCTCAGCAAAAAAATTCAAATTTTGATCTTGGGGAGCCATTTCAGCATAAAAATTCAAATTTTGAATTTGACCTTGAATAACTTTCTCAACAAAAAAATTCAAATTTTGACCTTGGGGAGCTATTTCAGCAAAAAAATTCAAATTTTGATCTTGGGGAGCTATTTCAGCATAAAAATTCAAATTTTGAATTTGACCTTGAGTAGCTTTCTAAGCAAAAAAATTCAAATTCTGATCTTGGGGAGCTATTTCAGCAAAAAATTCAAATTTTGACCTTGGGGAGCTATTTCAGCATAAAAATCCAAATTTTGAATTTGACCTTGAGTAACTTTCTCAGCAAAAAAATTCAAATTTTGACCTTGGGTAACTGATTGAGCATAAAAATCCAAATTTTGAATTTGACCTTGAGTACCTTTCTCAGCATAAAAATTCAAATTTTGACCTTGGGGAGCTATTTCAGCATAAATATTCAAATTTTGACCTTGGGGAGCTATTTCAGCAAAAAAAATCAAATTTTGACCTTGGGGAGCTATTTCAGCAAAAAATTCAAATTTTGATCTTGGGGAGCTATTTCAGCATAAAAATTCAAATTTTGAATTTGACCTTGAATAACTTTCTCAACAAAAAAATTCAAATTTTGACCTTGGGGAGCTATTTCAGCAAAAAAATTCAAATTTTGATCTTGGGGAGCTATTTCAGCATAAAAATCCAAATTTTGAATTTGACCTTGAATAACTTTCTCAACAAAAAAATTCAAATTTTGACCTTGGGGAGCTATTTCAGCATAAAAATCCAAATTTTGAATTTGACCTTGAGTACCTTTCTCAGCATAAAAATTCAAATTTTGACCTTGGGTAACTGATTGAGCATAAAAATCCAAATTTTGAATTTGACCTTGAGTAGCTTTCTCAGCAAAAAAATTCAAATTTTGATCTTGGGGAGCCATTTCAGCATAAAAATCCAAATTTTGAATTTGACCTTGAATAACTTTCTCAACAAAAAATTCAAATTTTGACCTTGGGGAGCTATTTCAGCATAAATATTCAAATTTTGACCTTGGGGAGCTATTTCAGCATAAATATTCAAATTTTGACCTTGGGGAGCTATTTCAGCATAAAAATCCAAATTTTGAATTTGACCTTGAGTACCTTTCTCAGCATAAATATTCAAATTTTGACCTTGGGGAGCTATTTCAGCAAAAAAATTCAAATTTTGACCTTGGGTAACTGATTGAGCATAAAAATTCAAATTTCGATCTTGTGGAGCTATTTCAGCATAAAATCCAAATTTTGAATTTGACCTTGAGTAACTTTCTCAGCAAAAAAATTCAAATTTTGACCCTTAACTTTGGGGTAACTTTTACATCTTATAAGGAATCGATGGGAATTTGAAATGCCAAAGTCCAAAATTACCACGAAAATTCGGCTCCGTTGGAATTTTTGGTTTTTTCCACCATTTCGTGTTCTAATTTGACCAGATAAAAACTTTTGATATTGATCACACAATTACCCGCTTACGTAATAAATAAGAAACAAAAAAAGCAACGAAAACCTAAAAAGAACCGTTTTTTTATACTACAGCCTCCCTTTTCTTCTTCTTTTTTCAACCCTATCCCCGGCCGAGAAACAACTCCTATATCAGGGCCAATTCCAATGAATTCCACCCTGTATGCAATTTTTATGGTTATTTCAAGGTGTATCAGTATCGAATTATGAAATTCAAACCATTTAACAATAAGACCACGAAAATCCGTTCTTAGTGTTATTAATACGCCCCGGAAACCATAGAATATTTTCAGTATACCTCAATCTTGAGGGGTAGAATTTACTGCAGTTCGCTCATCTACGAGGGTGAGAAATAATTGGCTGCCAAACGGCGGATGGCGCGTCAATTTGATGTTTTGACTGTTCCAAAAAGTTTTTTGTTTGTACCGATGTGCGAGAGCTCGCATTTTTGTGGTGTTGCCACATCTCAAAACTTATGCAACGACCCTCGTACCTGACCCTTGATGCTGTCGACTATAGTCAGGAAATATATTTGATGTATAATGAATCAAAACGGTCGGCGATTTTACAGAAACTCGAATTTAAAATAATATACGTCTTAACTTATCTTATGAACCTCGTATATCGATTTCTATAACGAAATTAACATTTTTGTCGTTACGAATCGATAACACTCAGTATATTTGTGGTGTAAAATTTGTATTTTTCTGAACTTACCGATTTAAACAAATTTCTGTTGACTTCAAAAAATCCACCAAGGCTCATATCGGTCGGATTCATTTCTGTCGCTCTTAAAAACATGTTGATCTGAAAATTAACGTTATTACTAAAATACTAAATACTAAAAAGTCCGCGAAATTGTTCCCTACACCGGCCCTGTGTAGTTACTACGCAATTTTAAAGGTTTGGCGAATTCGCGCGGCGCTTTCGGGGGACTTCTTTTAGTAGCAGGCGGTTTATTTACGGTATTTCTTCTAAATAATTTATAAAAAAGTCTATTTATTTATTTCTTTTGCTTCTTTTTGTTCTAGAATTTTATTTAGATATATAAATGATTTGTGTAAACGTAATTTATCTGTAGCATGTAGCAATTTGAAGCTAAAATATTTTTTATTTATTGTTTCTAAGCCAATAATGCAGTATTTAAATTTGCCGCCATTTATCCAATAAAGTGTTGACAACCATAAGAGAAAAAAAACAAATTGACAGCTGACAGTTGAGGTTTAGTAAAAATTTATAGTCATCAAAATGGATGCCGATTTATCGAGCATTGAACTGCATACGATTTTCAAAACCCACACGTGATTTTGGGCCATAATTAAACAATAGTTTTTTGAAAAAAAAACGTTGATCGAGCATTGACTTATTGGTGCTCGATATCGCGACTTGATTAGACATTTCCTTTTGCCGAAATATGTGGTTTCGACAAGACCGTGCCACTCGCGAACTTTCTCGTTTAGGTGATCCGAATTGGGCCCCTAGATCGTGTGATTTAACACCATTAGATTAATTTTTATGGGGTTAGTTAAATTCATACGTCTACATCGACAAGCACACAACCACGCCTGGATTAAAGAAGAAGAATCAACGTTGCATCAACCACATTTATGCAGGTCATGGTGTCAAGTTCAAAATGGTGTCAAATCTCCTAATTATTTAATGCAGCTGCGATTTTCCTGAAAATTTAGAATTAAAATCATCTTATCCTAAGATCTACATGGTTGTAAGGTGTGGAAATTGTTTTTAAGGGGTGAAAACCACCCTTTATAGAAAAATATTGATATCGTAGTTTTACCTACTTTTTTTCGATTCAAACGTTTTTCGTTGATGAAGCATAAGTATCTTAACATATTGTATAATAGAAAATTTATGTATTTTGAAGTATCAACCCTTAAAAATCGTCAAAAACTACCCTTCTGATGAAAATAACACAGGAAACAATTTTTTAACTATTTAAAACGTTGCAATTTCATTTTTACTGTGAAAAATTCAAAGTATTTTAATAAAATTTCATTGGGAATTAATTTTGATTAATCAACCCTTAAAAACTACCCTTTTACGGAGAAAAAAATAAAAATAAATCTAATGACTGCCAAATTTTAGATTTTGCGTTCTTTTTGTTAGTTCTTGTCTCTAATTGAAGTAATTTTTAATTGTCTATTTCCTGTCAACCCTTAAGAACTACCCCTCTGAAAAAAAAAATGGAAAAAATTTGTTTAATGACTGTTAATGTTTTGATTTTGAAATTTTTCGGTATTCGAATGCGTTTTCCAAACACGATGTGATTTTTCATTCTCTACACCCCTTAAGAACCACCCCTATACCAAGATTATTAGTATATCATCTCTTGGTAATCTCAAATTTACCTTGTAATCAATAGAAAAATGCGCCAAAATTTTAAACTTTTTCATAACCTATAATTCACAAAAAAAAATCTCAAAATCTTATTTTTTATGTAACTCCATTAATTTTGAAGATATCACGTCCTAAAAAAAACCATTTTGAAGGTAATTTTCAGGGCTACAAGTCTATGTATGTTAGAAGGGCTTGAGACTCTCCATATTTTATTAATAAAGGGTCAAAGGGCTGTGGACTATAGTGGACTATAGTGACAGATTAATTTGGTTATAACTCCGTCAATTTTTATGCTACAAAAAAAATAAAAAAAGAAAAATAATCTTCATAAAAAATACTATAATTTGATTGTTTATTTGTTTTTGTATCTTTTATGGTTATGGAGAAAAAATGACCAAAATAATTTTTTTTTGAAAAATCAAAAAAAAGTATTATTTAATGTTAATTTTTTTCAAAATTGTGCATTTCTGATCAACCAAACTTTCAGATGTCGTGAATAACATCCAAATAAAGTATTTGGTACAAGGATTTAGTTTAATTTTGATTTTCAATAAAATGGCATTAGTTTTAGTGCAATTTTTTTTTTAACTTTAACTATTTTACATCGTATCTCATTGAAATTCCAATCGAAACGGCTTTTATAAGTAGTCATTCGAAAGGTCTTTTTAAGCTCTTCAAAAAGTTTTATGTGACTTTTTTTTGAAAAATGTACCATTTTCCCGTTATTTGAGGTTAAATGTTTAATTGCGTAAACCAAAAAGTTATTCAAGTATCAATAACTTGTTTTAGGTAAAACATTAAGATCTTGAAATTAGTTTAATTTATTTGTTTTTTTATAAGCTTCATTTTTGTTCATCACAATTTTTTCGATAAAATGCATCGTTACACAGTTATACGTAAAAAACTATCGAAAAAAGCGGTTTTTTTTTGACGTACTTTTCAATAGCGAATAACTCAAAAACTATTGATCTGGCGAAAAAAATTTATACGACATTTTTTACTTTAAATTTGTCGATCTTTCGATTTCCTTGGTTATTTTGAAAATAAAATGGGAAAGAACTTGGCTTACCTCTTGTTGAGTATCATCACTCATCCAATTCAGTTCAACAAGCAATAATTTCTTTTGAAACTGCACTTTCACCTGAAAATAGTTCCATTCAAACGTTACCGCTTACAAAAAATGTTTCAATCGTTTCGCTTACACAATTGGAGGCGAAGTGCGCTTCGTCGCTGATCAGCAACAACATCAAACCGGCGAAAAATCCCGTCACCGCTAAACCGACGTCCTTAACGCCCAATCCGGCCTGAATTTGCGACATGAGTCCGTAAATCGTTAACGTGATTATCAAAAATAAATAGAGACACAAAAAAGTTAGAGTAAATCCGAAAGCGTTGCCCGTATCTCTGATAATTCTACTCAACAACATCCACAGCGATCTAAATTCCGCTATTTTATTAGCGGGACTCGCATTTCCAAGGATTTGCTTAAAATCCTCGGCCACTGTCAAGGCGATGTTGGCCAGTAAATCGCAGAGCATGTACCAAATACCCCCAATCAGGTACGTAACCACGTTTATGTAGCAATAAGGGATTACCTGGAAAAATATTCGGTTTATACTACAGCTAAAAGTTTATTTCGGCTCAATGGGTCGTCTAATTGAAGACAATCGTTTCGATATCAAAATTTGATTGTAGTACTGATGAAATTATAGAATTAAACGCACCAAACCAAAGGGTTTCAATTAGATGGTAATCCGAATACCAAAATCGACAGATTATACTCGAAATTGGACAAAATCGTCTGTCGAAGCGATTGGTTTGAACACCTCTGATCATCACCAAGATATAATCCATCGTTCTGCTGCTGAGAACAACAAATAACGCAAGATGGGATTCCGTTGGAGAAACGGAACTAGTCAAAATACAGTGGCTGGGTTCCGTACAGATTTTAGAGCACCAAAAGAAACGATGGACGTAGAACAAAGAAGAAAAGAAAGACCAAGAAAAAGATGGTGCACAGAGAGAGGAATTCAGGACTGGAAAATGAAGGCAATAGATATTTACACATTCTACTGTTGTTCATTCAAGTATAAAAAAAGTCAAAATGTATAAAATGACTTTGGAAAGATGACCAACTGTCGTTGAAAAAACTACGACTGATCAAACGAAAGCTATTCAAAAAAGAGTAGTCCAGAGATGAATTGAAGGTTCTTGGTTTCCTTGGTCAATAGAATAAACCTTATCAAACGAAAATATAAAAGAACAGATAGAGCTGGATGATTCCTTATCGTTAATATCGAGGAGCTTCCCCAAGAAGCAGTTTTAGAACAAAGGAATGGTCAAATGGGGTTTGGACGATGGAAAAATCTTCTAGCTTTTGGTAGATTGTTGCTAATCAAAGAGGAATAAGTTTCTTTTTGAATTACAAGGAAAAGAATCGTTTGATCAACTAGGAGATGACGAGGATCAGAAATATATCATCGATCAAGTGCAAAAACTGGTTATAAGTACTACCAGGCACTTCATCTTCGTTAAAACGACTTGAATGTGCTGCAAATACAAATTTGATGATTTTTCTTTGAACGACAGGCTTTATAATATAAAAGTTAACGAAGAAACTGCGTCTGCAGATGAATTGGTCACCAAAAAGTTAGAGGTTAGACCCCAGATCAAGTTTGAAATGTAGATTGGGATATAGCTAAAAACTGGTGGTTCTAAAGTCGAAAAGGACCGTGTAGCTTCCCCAAGAAGCAGTTTTAAAACCAAGGAATGGCCAAATGGGGTTTGTTCGATGAAAAAATCTTCTAGCTTTTGGTAGATTGTTGCTAATCAAAGAGGAATAAGTTTCTTTTTGAATTACAAGGAAAAGAATCGTTTGATCAACTAGGAGATGACGAGGATCAGAAATATATCATCGATCAACAGCAAAAACTGGTTATAAGTACGACCAGGCACTTCATCTTTGTTAAAACAACTTGAATGTGCTGCAAATACAAATTTGATGATTTTTCTTTAAACGACAGGCTTTATAATATAAAAGTTGATAAAGAAACTGCGTCTGCAGATGAATTGGTCACCAAAAAGTTAGAGGTTAGACCCCAGATCAAGTTTGAAATGTAGATTGGGATATAGCAAAAAACTGGTGGTTCTAAAGTCGAAAAGGACCGTGTAGCTTCCCCAAGAAGCAGTTTTAAAACCAAGGAATGGCCAAATGGGGTTTGTTCGATGAAAAAATCTTCTAGCTTTTGGTAGATTGTTGCTAATCAAAGAGGAATAAGTTTCTTTTTGAATTACAAGGAAAAGAATCGTTTGATCAACTAGGAGATGACGAGGATCAGAAATATATCATCGATCAAGTGCAAAAACTGGTTATAAGTACGACCAGGCACTTCATCTTTGTTAAAACAACTTGAATGTACTGCAAATACAAATTTGATGATTTTTCTTTGAACGACATGCTTTATAATATAAAAGTTGATGAAGAAACTGCGTCTGCAGATGAATTGGTCACCAAAAAGTTAGAGGTTAGACCCCAGATCAAGTTTGGAATGTAGATTGGGATATAGCTAAAATCTGGTGGTTCTAAAGTCGAAAAGGACCGTGTAGCTTCCCCAAGAAGCAGTTTTGAAACAAAGGAATGGTCAAATGGGGTTTGGACGATGAAAAAATCTTCTAGCTTCTGGTAGATCGTTGCTAGTCAAATAGGAATAAGTTTCTTTTGGTGAAGAAGGTAAGTACAGTAAATATTGTAATTACCTGCAAAATTTTAAAATGTGCCATAGTAACGTGTGTTACTACCATAGTAACGCAAGCAAAAACAGGTAAAGCTATGGTAATAACGAAAGGTTTGTTTCCCAAAAATTGCGCGAATCTTTTCTTTGTCATTTTATAATAAATTCTTTCGAAAGCCATAAGATTCGTCAAGACTCTCGCTAATTTTTTAGATTCGCTCCATGCTATTGGACTTGTTATAATTGGAATCTATAAAATATGAGAATTTATTGAGTTGTGAGATATACAAATGAATTTTTAATTGTATATGACTTTGAAGGCATCAAACGTTTCTTCAGGTGTAGAAAAATCCACGTCGAAAATCATAGAATAACATCGTGCGAAATAGTTCTGCGAAATGTCAAATTTTATGATTTCCAATGTTAAATTTGACATATCTCGATACTTAATCATCGATTTCCATCACTCGAGAGATTTTCAAACGTACTGGAGATCTTAGAATCAGACAAATCTTCTACTACCATTCTTTTCAGTTTGATCACTTTGTAATTTATAAAATGAAGTTTTATAAGTGACATAAATGACATTTGACTTGTAACTATGAATGACAGGTTGTGCGAACTTGAAAGTCACGTCAAAAATCATAGAATAACATCGTGCGAAATGTCAAATTTTATGATTTCCAATGTTAAATTTGACATATCTCGATACTTAATCATCGATTTCCATCACTCGAGAGATTTTCAAACGTACTGGAGATCTTAGAATCAGACAAATCTTCTACTACCATTCTTTTCAGTTTGATCACTTTGTAATTTATAAAATGGAGTTTTATAAGTGACATAAATGACATTTGACTTGTAACTATGAATGACAGGTTGTGCGAACTTGAAAGTCACGTCAAAAATCATAGAATAACATCTTGCGAAATAGTTCTGCGAAATGTCAAATTTTACAATTTCCAATGTTAAATTTGACATATCTCGATACTTAATCATCGATTTCCATCACTCGAGAGATTTTCAAACGTACTGGAGATCTTAGAATCAGACAAATCTTCTACTACCATTCTTTTCAGTTTGATCACTTTGTAATTTATAAAATGAAGTTTTATAAGTGACATGAATGACATTTGACTTGTAACTATGAATGACAGGTTGTGCGAACTTGAAAGTCACGTCAAAAATCATAGAATAACATCGTGCGAAATGTCAAATTTTACAATTTCCAATGTTAAATTTGACATATCTCGATACTTAATCATCGATTTCCATCACTCGAGAGATTTTCAAACGTACTGGAGATCTTAGAATCAGACAAATCTTCTACTACCATTCTTTTCAGTTTGATCACTTTGTAATTTATAAAATGGAGTTTTATAAGTGACATAAATGACATTTGACTTGTAACTATGAATGACAGGTTGTGCGAACTTGAAAGTCACGTCAAAAATCATAGAATAACATCTTGCGAAATAGTTCTGCGAAATGTCAAATTTTACAATTTCCAATGTTAAATTTGACATATCTCGATACTTAATCATCGATTTCCATCACTCGAGAGATTTTCAAACGTACTGGAGATCTTAGAATCAGACAAATCTTCTACTACCATTCTTTTCAGTTTGATCACTTTGTAATTTATAAAATGAAGTTTTATAAGTGACATGAATGACATTTGACTTGTAACTATGAATGACAGGTTGTGCGAACTTGAAAGTCACGTCAAAAATCATAGAATAACATCGTGCGAAATGTCAAATTTTATGATTTCCAATGTTAAATTTGACAAATCTCGATACTTAATCATCGATTTCCATCACTCGAGAGATTTTCAAACGTACTGGAGATCTTAGAATCAGACAAATCTTTTACCACCATTCTTTTCAATTTGATCACTTTGTAATTTATAAAATGAAGTTTTATAAGTGACATGAATGACATTTGACTTGTAACTATGGATGACAGGTTGCGCAAACTTAATATACAAACCGTTCTTACCAAATACAACGTAAATAAATAATCAATTACAGCTTCTTCGAATTTTCCTTCTGCAGATCTAACCATTTCCAGTTTATCCCATTGGATATAACCTACGTATCCTAATATTATAAAAAATATGCAAACAGAATAAATAATTGATCCAATAGTTACCTAAAACAATTTATATAATCTTTTTGTTTTTATATAAAATCTAGTTATATCTGGTTATTACTTGAAACACCAACTCGTCGTCTGTTATTGGAAAAATCCCAACGAATTTCATAAAATTCAATAAGGGTTTCAAACTTTTATATAATACACTATTATATTTATCTTTGGTATGAAAATTTCGAAGAATATCGCGTCCAGGTCCTGGACCTTGTGGTACGAAAGGTGCAATTTTCGTCACCGGATTCGGATTCTTTTCGGGTTTTTGATAGAAAGGAGCCGCACCTCCTAAATACACACTTCTTTTTCTTCCAGACATGACGTCTTCTAGTGTAAGAACGTTCTGACCAAACATTTCTAGAATATTTAAAAATATGTTTATGTCTCGTAATAATTTGGAGCAGCGGATACGAAAAAACCTCCAAAAAAAACCGAAGCTTCGTCTGTACAAACCTATATAAAGACCAATAGTGAGGTACGGAGCCGAAACGTGGACTCTTGACAAAGTAGAAGAAGAGAAGTTCGAGGAATAAAAAATACGAAATTTATTTGGGGCAAAACAAAAAGAATTACGGACGTTGAATGAAGAGGAACCAGAAAAGGGAAGACCAAAGAAAAGGAGGTGCTTGAAGACTCAAAAACGAAACAAAAAATAGAAAGGAATCACTTCCAAACTATAGGGATAAAACGCCTGCGTTCAGCAACCCATAAGTATGTATTATACTATAGACTGCGCCAATTATACACTTCGATTCGTTTTTTGAAGAAAAACAGAACGAAAATATAGAAAAACAAGAAAAGCTGGATGATTCCTTATCGTTAATATCGAAGAGCTTCCCCAAGAAGCAGTTTTGAAACCAAGGAATGGTCAAAGGGGGTTTGGACGATGAAAAAATCTTCTAGCTTCTGGTAGATCGTTGTTAATCAAAGAGGAATGAGTTTATTTTTGAATTACAAGGAAGGGAATCGTTTGATCAAGTAAAGGATGACGGGGATCACAAAAAAATCATCGATGAAGTACAAAAACTGGTTATAAGTACGACCAGGCACTTCATCTTTGTTAAAACAACTTGAATGTACTGCAAATACAAATTTGATGATTTTTCTTTAAACGACAGGCTTTATAATATAAAAGTTGATAAAGAAACTGCGTCTGCAGATGAATTGGTCACCAAAAAGTTAGAGGTTAGACCCCAGATCAAGTTTGGAATGTAGATTGGGATACAGCAAGAAACTTGGTGGTTCTAAAGTCGAAAAGGACCGTGTAGCTTCCCCAAGAAGCAGTTTTAAAACCAAGGAATGGTCAAATGGGGTTTGGTCGATGAAAAAATTTTCTAGCTTTTGGTAGATCGTTGCTAATCAAAGAGGAATAAGTTTCTTTTTGAATTACGAGGAAAGGAATCGTTTGATCAACTAGGAGATGACGAGGATCACCAAAATATCATCGATCAACAGCAAAAACTAGTTATAAGTACGACCAGGCACTTCATCTTCGTTAAAACGACTTAAATGTGTTTCAAATACAAATTTGATGATTTTTCTTTAAACGACAGGCTTTATAATATAAAAGTTAACGAAGAAACTGCGTCTGCAGATGAATTGGTCACCAAAAAGTTAGAGGTTAGACCCCAGATCAAGTTTGAAATGTAGATTGGGATATAGCTAAAAACTGGTGGTTCTAAAGTCGAAAAGGACCGTGTAGCTTCCTCAAGAAGCAGTTTTAAAACCAAGGAATGGTCAAATGGGGTTTGGTCGATGAAAAAATTTTCTAGCTTTTGGTAGATCGTTGCTAATCAAAGAGGAATAAGTTTCTTTTTGAATTACGAGGAAAGTAATCGTTTGATCAACTAGGAGATGACGAGGATCACCAAAATATCATCGATCAACAGCAAAAACTAGTTATAAGTACGACCAGGCACTTCATCTTCGTTAAAACGACTTAAATGTGTTTCAAATACAAATTTGATGATTTTTCTTTAAACGACAGGCTTTATAATATAAAAGTTGATGAAGAAACTGCGTCTGCAGATGAATTGGTCACCAAAAAGTTAGAGGTTAGACCCCAGATCAAGTTTGAAATGTAGATTGGGATATAGCTAAAAACTGGTGGTTCTAAAGTCGAAAAGGACCGTGTAGCGTTGTTTTTTTTTGGAAAGTTTAAATATCACATGGGGTCGCACCCCTACTACTAATTCGTGCCGAATAAATTTTTTCAACGGCAAATAAAAAGGCCTAAATGACTGTTACAAAAAAAAATCTTTCTTTTTGTAATACACTATTACTTTAATTAATTCTTTTCAAAAATTTACCTTGTATAAATGATTAATCCCGTAAAAAAAGTATCAAATTAAACCAAACAAAAGTACCTACACTCTCTCATCCTAAATACTAAATTTTCCGAAAGGAAAACTGAAACTAAGTAGACGACCTACGCTAAGGTCGATTGTGATGTAAATATTTGTATTTCGTTAGAAGAAAAAAAAACCGGCCAAGTTTCTAGAAAATTGGTAGCTTTTATGTTTGGTAATTAGAATATGTAATTGATGTCACGTTTAATAATTTTTTGATTAATTGTTCCCGTTATAATGCTTTCGTTTTATATCCAAGGACGAAGATGTATTATTCAATAAGACAATAAATAGATATATAAACGTCTTTCACGTGAATTTAACAAGGTATAACGTCATATTTTATACATTTATATTTAAATACTTATAAATCACACTTATTCTACGCCACTGGTAATCTCAGCAAATGACGTAATACCAAGATATACTAAATTTAGACAGATATAATTCAATCTGTTTATATAATAACATTTTTATAGAAAATTTTAATTTAACCCTATATTGATATTTGATAAACTCGTCTAAAAACAATAATTTATAACGTCTTGTTACTTTCTATTGATTAAATTCATTATTTCAATATATAATTATTTCTGTAATAAGTTATAATTTATCGTGTCGTCCTCTATCGGTCAGTAGCATAACATTATTATTGAAATAGTGTAGGTAAAATAGGAAACAGTCGGAGATATTGTAGTAGATGACTCTGAAAACAACAACTAGCCTTTTAGTTTTCACTTTTGTGTCGTGGTAACCGAAGTATCTTACTAACATAACCTTGTAGTTGCCAGTTAGCATGTTATTTTCCGTATATTTACAACAAACAGTGTTAAAATGAAAAAATTAACCTGTGTAGTGCCGGGTTGTGATTCGGGAGACTCCCCTACGGATAACATACAGTTTCATCAGATACCTAAAGAATCCGATGTACGAAAAAAGTGGTTAAAAGCTATAAACCGAACTGAAGCAGAAATTAATAAAAAGTCTCGAGTGTGTTCTAAACATTTCAAGAGTCAAGATTATGCTATTACTAAAATAAATTACACAATGGGGGGAAAAGCCGCTCCATCGGGATCAAAGAACACCTGTACGAGAATAAATAGGTAAGGCAATAGCTTTTTTTGTAACCACCCTGTATGTTTTAGGCGAATTCAAGGCGCTAAAATCTGAGGTGGTGCCAAATCTGCAGCTACCACAAAAATCTACGTTCAAAATAAAAATCAGCAAAAAGGATAATGCCAAACAAATCAAAGTGGAAGAGGTGAAAGTCAAGGAGGAAAAAATTGAAAAACTAGAGAAACCCGAAAAGGTAGGAAGCTATGTTTACAAACTAATATTAAAAACCCTGCAAACCGAAATAAATTAAATTAAATACCCTCCTACTGTTTCTAGTGTTTATTTTCTAAAATAGTGACCTGTGTTTCTGTACCTGATACTGTTTTAAAGGACTTCACTCCCAATTTTTCGCTATAATTTTGTTTGTGTTCGAAACTGTAAACAACAGTAGACCAATCATATCATGATCGGTTATTTCACCAACGTTTTCACATAAAGAACTGGCCTACTATAGTGAATAATTTTGAACGGCGTTGTCTTTTAATCGGGTGAAGCGGGACAAGCCGCCATTTTGGTTATTATTCTGACTTATTTATAATACGCGGTAGGTTAGATTTTGTTAATATTCCATTAACTTTTTCACATTTGGAACGTAAATAAATATTCTATTTTCGCATAATTTCGCTTTATTTTTGGATTTAATAAGTTGAATTTGAATTTGCCGCTAGGGATGCTCCTCCTATTTGAAAACATCGTTGCCGATGTTCGAATTAGTATGAAATTTTTTATACGCTATGGTACAAAATTTATTCAATTTATGATATTAAAAAAATTTTAATGTTCTAAATTCAAACTACTTTCTACTTTTAACGTTATTTCAATTAATTGAAAAAAAAAATTCTTCGTATTCCAAACTTATAATATATGTGTAACTCAATATTAATATTTATATTATAATATCTAATTAATTGTTTCTCAAATATTTGATGTGGAATTATTATTATTCTAATTAATCTGCAGTAAATAACATTTAGGTAAGGTATAAATATTCACTGGTACGTAATTGTTCTTTATGATCAAGAAATTCGTAGTCGCATCGGCAACAATGTTTTATACGATCGTGTTTTGTCAAAACTAATCAAGATGGAGGATGGGCCGGTATTAAGAAAAATAACAATTTATTGACATTTCTTTCAAAAAAATTTGCCGCTTTTTTTAAAAAAGTATGTTAATCATTCTAAAAAATATATAAATCGATCTGTTGAAAGTTGTGAATAGTGATATCATTGTGTTGGATGAGACGTTTTATTAGATCTGTCAAGAAAGTTATTTTACCGCCATTACCTATCGTACCTATCATTAAGTGAATCTTACTATAAATCGTTTAAATTTTAAAAGTGATTACTTCGTTGAAAACGCACGCGTATAAATATTTACCCACTCGCCCCACCTGTAATTAAAATTTACATAGCGCCTTATTTCAACCCCCTTAACCATGTTTAAATTTCTAACCTCGGTATTATTTCTATAAGTGAAAAACTGGTAATATTATTGATAATCAATTGAAATAATAAACCTATTGATAAAATTTGAGGTTAAGTTTATTTGTTTTTTTTTATTTTCTTGATAAATTTCTTATTAAACAGTGACGGTACGTGGGGATTAGAATAAGTTAATAGGGGACGTACTTTTATTACAATTTCTTTCCCAATTGAATCGTTTTTTTTATAAATACTCAATATTTAGTTAACAAATCGTTAATTATTTCGTAGTAAACGAGTTTAATTGTGTTGTGATAATAGTGTATTACATAGGAGATGTTCCTGAAAAGAATCGCGATTTAAATGTTTTGTAGATAAAGATGCCGAAGAGACCAGCTCCTCCTGATAGCCCTCCTCCGCGATCCAGGACACAATCTAGGAGGGCAGCCAGTAAAGAAGCTCTGAAACAAATGCAGCTGTTGTTGGATGATGAAAATGATACTGTGGAAATTCCTGATGATGTAAGTAGATAATGAGACTTATATTTAACACAAATAAAGAATTTAATGCATTTTTTAATAGTAAAATGAGAAAAATGATAAAAGATATTTTATTTCTTTGTGAATAAACTGTTTAATTTATAAAAAAGTTTCTATACGTATTTCCTTTCTTTTGTTGTTTCATCAATAAATAACTTGTCGCACATTATATGTTATAAATGTTATATAATTAACGTACATTTTTTCTTGCTTTCATATCATGGATTTTCCAGTATTTTCTTGATGTAGGTATAATATGTTAAATGTAGTATCTAGCAGCAATTTTTTTATAAATTCATTTAAAAGCATGGAAACTGAATGAATAAAACATTTTTATAATAACAATATTTGGTTTGTTATAAACTTTGAATTCAAGTATTACTAATAATTTTGATTTGATACGTTTTATCACTAACTTTTTTTTCAATATCGATGTATTCGAAATATTTGTGTGATTATAAATGTTTTTTGAGAATCTGAATGTGTCAAGTGCTAATTTAACACAGCTTTAGTTATTTTAATAATTTTTTGGTGCAATTCAATGCTTTTGTGCTTATTTAGTTATTTAAGTTGAGAGGAAAACAAAAAATGAGGATTTGTTTCAGGATTTTTCACAAAACAATGTTTTTATTTTGTTTTACTAGTTTTCGATCCCAGATGGGTTAACTAGGTGATGAAAATCCAAAAGTAAACTTTGAAATTACAATTAGTTGTTACATTTCAGTGGACTTTTCAATTTTTACATCCTTTTATATGTTTTTAGTGATAAATTTTGTTTTCCTCGTTTTATTTGCCGTTTACCTACTAATGAAAAACATATTTTTGAATACAGGTAATACCAATAGACACATCTCCGCACGTCCCACCACCTCCGAAGAAAAAGTACAAATTGAGTCATAGAAAATCATCAGACGGTAATACCATCAAACCGGCCGGTATGGATCATCACAATTTAATCACCTTGTAAATATTATTCTATAAATCTATATTTCTTACAGTTGACAGAGAAGCAGTAGTTTTGAAAACAATTACGAATCGAGATGCAGAGAATACACTCGAATTGGATTGCTGGATTGAACCACTCGAAGAGATTCAAATCAACCGCAGTAAAAAACTCCAAGAAGAAGAAAAAGAAATCCAAGCGAAATTAGATTCTCTCATATCACAATGTGACGCCAAAGTTATCCACAAAGGAGAACTCAGTACCATCGTAGAAGTAGCCGAACAAGTCCAAAGTGCTATACAAGGTATTATTTCTTTTCATTTTATTGAGATTTTACTAAATATTTAACCATTTCAGGCGCCCAAGCTCCTCCAACTAGCTTAATAATAAATAATAATCTAGGAGGACAACAAAGTTATCAACTTGTAATGGATCCAAGGATGGGTCTAGTCGTTGGAGCCGTAAATCCGACTACAACATCACAACTACCACCTGCTCCGAAAGTATATCAAGGAAAAGTACAGGTAAGATGAATTATTAAAAAAAAAAACGTCGAAAATATTGTGTTGATGATTATTTCAGGTGGCGCAGAATCTTCAACAAACCCCAACGACTTCTTCGACTCTAACTACACCTCGAGTAGCAACTAGAGCTCGCGGTAGAGGATCCACGAATAAAATAACACCTCCACCACCGGTGGTTACTCCAACAAGAAAAGCTGCCGGTAACCAGAACGTTTCCGTAACTCTGCAAACGCGACAAGCAAATCAAACCAGAACACAAGCTACAACTCCGACTAGAGCTCAAACTCAGGTACAAACAACAACGCCTACGAGACTGCAGACCCAAGCGACGCCTCAGACGCGATCGCAAGCCGCGACGCCTCAAACTAGAACAAAAGTACCTACGGTAATTAAGAAGCAAATCACAGTTGTGCAAACAAATACCCCCAATACTCGAGGAAGAGGGGTGAGTCAGATTCAAAGTGTTTATTCGAGTGTTTTATTTTTTAAATTTCAGCCTAGTCCTAATACGTTCACGACCCAAGTTCGACCATCGGAATCGAACGTAGAAGGCGGTCTGACGACCGGTTCTGCACAAGGTAGCAAGAAAGTAGTCGTCGATCTAACTTCCGACGATGGTAAATCCGCACCGGACAGTAGAGAAATTTCCTTCAATAAACTACAAGGCAAAACGTATCCGTCTTTGGTCGTCGTAGCCAGACCACACTTGAGGGTACAAGATTTATCCTTGGACAGACCGAAATTGGACGCCAAAGTCAAATCGGTGCTGATGCACGCCCCTACCAAATTCACCGAATGGTAAGCATGATTTTTTTCCAGTGATTAGTGGGGAGTGATCGGTTCGGGACAAGGGCAAAGTGCAGTTTGATAGTGAAGTGTTTAGTGATCCGATCAAGTCAATACTTATATAGTCGCATGGTGTTTCAATCCTTACTAGAACTATCTAAACGATTCCCCCCAGACCAAATATTAATTTCTAGTAAGGAAATTTCTGAAAAATGTCATTTGATGGTTTGTTTTGATGACATAATCAAATAGTAGGAATGTACAACACAGATAAACTAAATGATATTAAAAAAATCCTTGTAGGGGAAATTTTTGTATGGAATAGTTCCTATATATAGAAAAATATCTAAAATGAACTGTCATTTTACTTTCTTAATTCACATTTAATTTTCCTTGGTGTCTTTAAGGGGGTATTTTGGTCTAGAAGATTAAATTTTAGGCATTTTTGAAATGATGCAGTGATCTGGAACAAAAAAATTTTAAAAATTCCTAATCTGTGAAGATTTTTCTATCGCATTTTATTTGTTTCATATTTTTAAGAGCTAAACTTTGAAAATATGCAAAAAAACGATTTTTTCAAATTTCTAGATTAGAATACCCCCTTAATCCATTATTTTTAACTGTTTCTTTTATATTAACTATTTCCGGTTCCACAAAACTGAATTTATTAAGTGATACATCTTCAATTAATCCCTCTCTTCCTGTTTCTCTTTTACCCATATCTTTTATATTTTCTTTTTATCCTCTGTCTATACATTTCAATGGCTTCTGCCCTTAATTATTTTTAATTTGTTAGTCTATCCAATCCTGATGCATTTTTATCTTTTCGCACGTAAGGCTTGTTGGAGTTGAGTTATTGCACAGAATATTTTTCTATACTGGGTGTTTTGTTTCATTTCATGCCATCTTATACCTCGATTTTCCCCTGTCATATTTATTTTTTCTATCCAGCTCTCCCTTTCTTCATACATCTTATTTTTTTGTAGTGCGCTCAGGAGTTTCATAGTGTCTAACACTTTAAAAGATTGTTGATAAAGGTTTTGTCCTTTGCACAACAGAATCTGCATTATTTGCCAAGTCCAATGGGGCCACAGTGTCCTCACAGGATTCTTTTTAGTATTCTTAGGTTGTTCTTGCCTAGGTCGACACCATCAGCTGATACTTTCTTGAGAATCCTCAGTATTTAAAGCAATAACTCAGAAAGTAGGATTGTTCTAACTCCCAGATATCTTCGTCTTCTATTTCATAAGCTTCCAGGTGCAATGCTCTGGAGTTTAGTAGTGTTTTACTTCTCTGCTAAGTCCTTTGGGACAGACAGTGTCCCAACAAAATTTCTATTAGTATCTGTAGGTTGTTATTTATACATTTAATAGGTTATAACGTCCCAGGAGTGTCTTTGCCTTCTTACAGACTATATTGGAACCCATATTTCTTGACCTTCCAGTCTAAAAGCTGCCTCTTCTTCTAAATTTGATTCCAATCAATATTTTCACCAAAAATTTTATATATTGGTGATATATAGATAGCTATATATAGGAATCTTGTAAAATTTCTTTCGTTTTCAGGTTGATTCAGCAAGGTTTGATCAGATCGGAACAGAAATGTTCGGTGCACACCAATACCCAATTAAAATTAGGAATGTACAGCGACGTTACGAAATTTCCATATTCCGGTGGTTACGTTTGGATATCGGAATGTTGTCCTCAAAAATTCGTATCAGTGTTCAGCGGATCCTTATTCGAAGGCTCTCCCCATCCTCCGATGGTTATTTTGAAACTATTATACCATTGGGCTTGTCAAACTAACATTCAAAATGTTACGCAATGGGTAATAATGATTAATTTGAATTTTATTTTTCGTAATTTATTAGTTTTTTATAATTTCCAGGTGAAAGTAGATAATTTATACGTTAAAGGTATGTTTACGTGGCTACGGTCTACTTGTACGGTTGCTCTACAAACTCATATCAGACAAATAGGCGGTCCGGGCGTTAAAGTAGAAGTGGGCGTTATATCTTTGGGTACCACTTCCCAAGACGGTAACCAAAGACAAGTCAAAGTTGAAGTTTTGGGCGTTCTGGAATCCGAATCGAAACTAATCCGACTCAGAGCCGTAGAACCACAAATAGAAGGCGATAGAAACTATAAGAAGAGATTCTCGAAGATATTGGAACCTCTGATTCAATGGGTACATCCTCAGAGTATTTTAGTAGCCGATTTGACGGTTGACAAACAAACTTTGATCGGTATGGGTTTTTCCAACGTAGTACACTATTCATCTACCCAATATGGTAATAATAAACAGATTATGGATTATTTACGAAGGATAGTACCAAGGATGTTCCAAAATACTTTGTCGTTGTTATCCAGACAGATAATTCAACAGTTTCTCGATGAATTGGTGTGGAGGGAATGGTTCGGAACGTCGTCACTTCAAGCATTCGATAATATAGTGTCTCATTTAGCGGAACAAACCAAATACGAAAGCGGTTCATCGTTGATAGTCCGTTTAAATAAGGTAGCACAAAATCCGTTCAAAAGTTGGAACATGAATCTCTGTAATCCGTCTAAAACAGTTGAAAACGCCAAAAAGTCCAGAAACGCCCGAAAACCGGACCCGCCAAAGGTAAATAACATTTTTTTATGTTAAAAAAAAATTGTGGTGACATAATTTTTTTTGCAGTCAACTCAACAAGCTCCTATGGAAGTGAACCGACCGCCGAAAAGTACCTCACCTGACGTACCGGAACAAATGGTACCTTTAGAAAACTATTATTACGGTACAATCGATACCTATTCCAAAACCCCAAAGATAACCTTAAATATGAAATGCCCTTTCTGCAAATCGGTATTCGATAACAACATACAACTCATGAGTCATTTATTCAAACACGCCCACAACGTCTCCATGGACGCCCAACTGTGCAGATACTGTCTAACCAGCGTCGCGACGGCGAACGATCTATTAAAGCACATAGGTAAAACTATCCAAACCGATAAACTAGTCGAATACCTTCCTGTATCTTATTGTTTTGTTTGTTTCAGCTACATCACATCCCGCCGAAACCAAATTCGACAACGGTTTCTGTTGTCTCATATGCGAGACTCAATATATGAATCCGTTCGTATTGGGAAAACATATGTCGAAAGAACATTGTCCCAGCGAATTACCGTACCAGTGCGGCACTTGCGGTTATAGGTGTTCGAATCACAAACAGGCCATCGATCATTTTTACAGGACTCACGATAACGGTCCTACCATACAATGTCCCTTCTGTCTAAAATCCACTACCGTATTCACTTCCAGCAGAAATATCGTACAGAATATGAACTATTTCATTCAGCACTTACAGGTGATTTTTTTTTATGAAATTAGGACTTACTTTGTTAAATTTTAAGTCCAATGTTTGTAAAGTCTCGTATAATTTCATTTATTCTAGAAAATTTTTGAAAAAAATTGCTTAAAATAAGGACTTACGTTGCTAAAACGTCAGTTTAGGATTGAGGTTTATAAAATAAAGACTTACTATTCCAAATTTTAATTTCAAGCTTCTTAAAAGTCATGTGATTTTATTGATTCTAGATAATGTTGAAACTCCTGGAAATATGTTTTCAAATAAGGACTTACGTTGATGAAAAGTCAGTTTAGGACTTGTGATTGTGAAATAAAGACGTACTATTTCAAATTTCAAGTTCAAGTCTTTTAAAAGTCTTATATTAATAATAAAAATTACGAAAATCTTGAAAATATGACTTCAAATAAGGACTTACATTGATAAAATGGCAATTTAGGCGTGATTTTTGTGGGAAATAAAGACTTATTTTAAATTTTAAGTTCAAGTCTTTTAAAAGTCTTACATTAATAATAAAAATTACGAAAATCTTGGAAATATGACTTCAAATAAGGACTTACATTGATAAAATGGCAATTTAGGACTGATGTTTGTGGGAAATAAAGACTTGTTTCAAATTTTAAGTTCAAGTCTTTTAAAAGTCTTATATTAATAATAAAAATTACGAAAATCTTGTAGATATGACTTCAAATAAGAACTTACATTGATAAAATGGCAATTTAGGACTGATTTTTGTGGGAAATAAGGACTTATTTTAAATTTTAAGTTCAAGTCTTTTAAAAATCTTACATTAATAATAAAAATTACGAAAATCTTGGAAATATGACTTCAAATAAGGACTTACATTGATAAAATGGCAATTTAGGCGTGATTTTTGTGGGAAATAAAGACTTATTTTAAATTTTAAGTTCAAGTCTTTTAAAAGTCTTATATATTTTTATTAATACCATAAAATGACGAAACTTTTGAAAAGATATTTCAAAATTAAGTTTTGCGTAGATAAAATGTCGTTTTAGGACTAATCTTTGTGAAATAAGGACTTACTGTTTCAAATTTGAAGTTCAAAGATTTTAAAAGTCTCATAATTTCATTAATACTAACAGTTGCAAGTCTCATTTAATATTATTAATACTAAAATAAGACGAAAATTTGGGAAATATTGCTTAAAATAAAAATTGCGTTGCTATAATATCAGCTTAAAACTCATTTGTATGAAATAAAGCCTTTATATTTTGAAATAGAACTTAATTTTTTCTTTAGAATGTGTAAATTTGATTATTTTAAACATCACTAGAAAGTATTCCCCAAAATAAAGACTTAAGTTTATGTAATGTCTATTTAGGACTGATATTTGTAAAATAAAACTTAATATTTTGTATTAGAACTTATATACTTTTATTAATACTAAAAGATGCCGAAAATTCTAGTTAAAATAAAGACTTATCGTTTGAAAATATGTATTTAGGACTGATGTATGTAAATAAGACTTGATTTTTTAATTTGTTTGAATATTTGAAAAGTATTAATTACAGTGACTGAAACTCTCATAAATAGAACTGGAACTTGAGTTTCTAAAATATTTCTTTAGAATTGATGCTTTATTTGGACGGTCTTATATAATTTTATTGATATTCAAAATCTCCACTACTCCTGGAAATGCTTAAAAATAGGACTTGTTAGTTTAAAACTGATGCTCGTAAAACAAATACTCAGTGCTCTAAATTAGAACAAATATTTCAAAAAAAAAACGATGAAATGGTTAAAAATAATGTGTAAAATTAGGACTTATGTTTTTGTTTAAGAACTAAACCTCAATATAGAACTTCATTATAAAAAATAATAGTTTACGAAACATATTATTCTAATGAATCTTTATTTTTAAATTATGAACGTTTCATAACAAAATGACCTTTATATATAAGACTGTCCGTTTTAAATTAGGACTTATACTATTTAGAACTACCTTAAACCATATCGAAAGATAATGTTAGTACTAAATATTTTTTTTTTCTCGTAGAAACATCAACGCAAACAGTTCGCACGACGTTGCGGCAAATGTAACTTATGGTTCGTCCAAAAAGACGTCATCAAAGAACACCAGAACAAGATGCACATTTCCCAAAGGGGTAAAACGGGCTTGGTACCTTGGAACGCCCCTCGGAACGGCGTTATGGTACCCAAATCCAAAATGGATAAATACCCCGTAGACGCCGAGGTTATCAATTTCGCAGCTTTAACTTTCGATCTAGGCAAAGGACTTTTGTGCAAGGAATGCAACACCCCCATGGATACGCCCAAACACTTTCCGTAAGTTGAAAAATGATCAGTCACAATTGATTATTCGAAAATAGGACTGAGCATTGAATTATTTCGAAATTGGGACTTTGGTTTGCGCAAATATTTTGAAATGGGAATTTTTTTAATCGCGCAAGTATTAAAATAAGACTTTGGATGGTACAATATTTCAAAATAGGACTTTGGGTGACCAAATGTTTTGAAATGAGACTTTGAATAGTAGAAATGCTTGAAATAGGACTTTTAATTGCCCGAATAATCTAATAAGGACTTGAGATGGTGCAAATATTTTAAAATAGGACTTTTGGTCACTAAATGTTTTGAAATGAGACTTTGAATAGTATAAATGCTTGAAATAGGACTTTTAATTGCCCGAATACTCTAATAAGGACTTGAGATGGTGCAAATATTTTAAAATAGGACTTTGGGTCACTAAATGTTTTGAAATGAGACTTTGAATAGTATAAATGCTTGAAATAGGACTTTTAATTGCCCGAATACTCTAATAAGGACTTGAGATGGTGCAAATATTTTAAAATAGGACTTTGGGTCACTAAATGTTTTGAAATGAGACTTTGAATAGTAGAAATGCTTGAAATAGGACTTTTAATTGTCCGAATGCTCTAATTAAGGACTTGAGATGGTGCAAATATTTCAAAATAGGACTTTTGGTCACTAAATGTTTTGAAATGAGACTTTGAATAGTAGAAATGCTTGAAATAGGACTTTTAATTGCCCGAATACTCTAATAAGGACTTGAGATGGTGCAAATATATCAAAATAGGACTTTGGGTTACTAAATGTTTTGAAATGAGACTTTGAATAGTAGAAATGCTTGAAATAGGACTTTTAATTGTCCGAATGCTCTAATTAAGGACTTGAGATGGTGCAAATATTTCAAAATAGGACTTTTGGTCACTAAATGTTTTGAAATGAGACTTTGAATAGTAGAAATGCTTGAAATAGGACTTTTAATTGCCCGAATGCTCTAATTAAGAACTTGAGATGGTGCAAATATTTTAAAATAGGACTTTGGGTTACTAAATGTTTTGAAATGAGACTTTGAATAGTATAAATGCTTGAAATAGGACTTTTAATTGCCCGAATACTCTAATAAGGACTTGAGATGGTGCAAATATTTCAAAATAGGACTTTTGGTCACTAAATGTTTTGAAATGAGACTTTGAATAGTAGAAATGCTTGAAATAGGACTTTTAATTGCCCGAATACTCTAATAAGGACTTGAGATGGTGCAAATATTTTAAAATAGGACTTCAAATTGCATAGAGATTGAAATAAGACATTTGTTTGCACAAATATTTAAAAGAGAGCTTTGTATTGTGTGAATACTTTAAAATGGGATTTTGAACTGTTGAATATTTTGAAAATAGGACTTAGATTTGCACAATTGTTATAAAAAGGACTTCGAGTTGTACAAGTATTTTGGAATAAGACTTTGAATTGTCCAAATATTCTAAAAAATGCTTTCTACGGTGTAAATATTTTAAAATAGGACTTTGAGTTGTAAAATATTTCGAAATAGGACGCTGAATTGTGTAAATATTTTGATATAGGACTTTAGCTTGTGCCATACTTTGAAATAAGACTTTAAATTTCTATAATATTGTGGAAGAGTTTTTGTTTGGCGTACAAATTTCAAAATAGAACTAAGGATTGTGCAGATAAGTTGAAATAGGACGTTCAATCGTGCAAATATTTTGATTAAGGACCTTATCTTGTGCAATATTTTGAAATAAGACTTTGAATTTGTGAAATATTGCAGAAGAGTCTTTGTTTGGCGTACAAATTTTGAAAATAGAACTTTAAGCTGTAGAATAATTTGAAATAGGACTTCGAATTGTGCAGATAAGTTGAAATAGGACGTTCAATTGTACGAATATCTTTAATAAAGACTTGTAATCATTTATATTGAGTTGTATCGATTTTAGGTCGTTTGAGAGCTGTCAAAATCCCAACTGTCAGTATTCTACTTGTTGTACCAACGCAATGCAAGAACACAACGCGAAATGTAGCAAAACGAACAATCCGATTGCAGAAGAAACTCTTCCTTTTGAAATGTTTTGCATATGCGGTTTTAGTAGTTTGGACGGTGAGTCTTTTCGCATAATTTTATTTTATTATTTTTTTATTATTATAATTTACGATTCTAGGTAATCAAATGGCGAGACATCTCGCGATCTGCGAAAGGAAATCATCATATCCGTCTAAAAGTGAAGCGCAATCGGCGATTGTAACGCACAGTATGTTGGACGTGCTCGGTTTGGTAAGGAAACCGGAGGAATCGCCAAAACCGGAATCGTCGAAATCCGAATACTCGAAACCCAGACCGAGAACAGAAAAGAAAAAGAAACAGATGCAAGAATTGAACGCCCTTGACGACGCCTCTAATATACCGGAAGCGAATAAAGATAACGATATTGTCATGATGGAAGAAATCGAAGATAACGATTTGGATAAAAATAGGAACGACGAAGTCGACGCCATCGCCTTCGACGAAAGTGAAAATAAACAAGAAGAAGAAGAAGAAGCACAACATCTAGAAGATAAGGAAAATCCCATTAAGACTATAGATTGCTTGGAAATCGAAGAAAATCAAGACGTCGAAATGACTCTAGATCAAGACAAAGATGTCGAAGTACAGGAAAATGACAACGAAAGTATTAAAAATTCCGAAGAAACAAACGACATTGAAACAACAACAGAAGAACCTATTGAAACTATTGCAGACGATACCGATGAAAAATCTGATAACAAAATTGACGATGTCGATGAAAACGTCAAAGAAAACCAAGAGGAAAATATCAAAGATACCCAAGAGAAAAACGTCGAAGAAAATCAAGAGGAAAATATACAAACCGAAGAAAATATAGATAAAATAGAAGATAACGAAATCGATAAGGAACAAATTGAGGATTCTAATGAAAAATTAGAAGAGGAAGAAGAAGATAAAATCGATAAAGATGAAAATGATTCCCAAACCGCCATAGAAGATGCTTCAGATAGTCTTCGAAATAAATATAAAGAAGATGAAACAAAAGATAAACAAGATACCGAAGATAATGAAGATTCCGAATGTAAAGAAGACAATAAAAATGAAGAAGATGAAGAAGAAGAAGAAGAAATCGACGATAGAACAGAAGAAATAAATAAAGAAACTGAACGTAGGAAAGATGAAGAGAACCGAGAAACTGAACAAAGAGAAGATGAAGAAATCAAAGAAACTGAACAACGAGATATTGAAGAAACTGAACAAGGAGAAACGGAAGAAACTGAACAAGGGGAAGTGGAAGAAATAGAAGAAAGTGAACAAGAAGTGGAAGAGAACAAAGAAACTGAACAAGGAGAGGTAGAAGAAATCAAAGAAACTGTACAAGAAGTGGAAGAAAATAGAGAAACTGAACAAGAAATCAAAGAAACCGAAGCAACAGACAATGAAAACGAAGAATTTGTAAATAAAGAAAATATTGGCCATAAAGAAGATGAAGATAACGAAGAAATTGAACGCGAGGAAAGTCCGGAGATGTTGGACGAGCACGAGAATCTCGAAGATAACCTAGAAACGAGAGAAGGTGACGAATGTGAGACTAGTCGACGCGAACAATACGAAGACAGCCAACAAATTAGAGAAAAAGACGAAATATACGATGAAGAAGATGAGGAAAAAATCGAAGATCCACACGAAAAACTTCTAGATGATATCTCGTTGGATAAACCGGTAGATTTTCCAAATGACGAAACGTTGTCGGATCTTCAGAATCACGTATTGGAAAAAACTCCCGACAAAGCACCAACGATCACTTCCGATGATATACAGAGTCTTTTATCGGACGTTGTCGGCGAAAGCGAAGCTATGGATACGGAAAGTGGCAATAAACAACAATTAGATGATGTAGCGGAAGAAATGATGGATATAACGGAAGATAGTGGGGACATACCGACACCGATGGATACGGACTAGTTGAATTTTGAGAGAGAAAAAAAAAACAATCGGATGTTTTGGTGTGTAGATCCGGAGGGAAACTCGACGACTCAGAAAACTTGTGTTTGATTAAGGCGGTTATTAGTTCCTAGATGGATATGAATCGATACTCAGAAATTTGATTTTGTTTTTCCAAATAAATCGTTTTTTAAATTGATACCAGCTCAGAAATAGTGTGTATATTCAGAACGAGCCACATTTCTGAGCAATATTTGTTACCGGATAAGTAATTTTTTTAAACTTACATTTTTTCAACTAAATTTGAGTATTAAACGAAAATGAATGTTTCTGATATCGTTCGAGTTATAAAATCTACCGGCTTCTCCATATGGAGCATCTAATAAAGTTCGTTTCCGAGTAACATCGGGAGGCAATTATCTAGGTTTCTAAAACCTTGTACCGAATCCCTTTTTAAGGATTCTTATGGGTAGACTGATGTTTAAAGAAAGTGTTTGATTGCCACTAGTATAGATCGGGAATACGGCAACAACATAACCTTAAATTAACGCTTATCTACATCCCCCCCTCGGTATTTTCTATTTTATTTTTCCATAATTTCCTGTAATCAATCGTATTCGTACTAAATACCCTATTTACTATCCCTACACCAATGGTACCAACGTAGATCCCCGTCGAGTCGCCCTTGGATCCTTGGTGGTCCGCTTGGACCCTATTATAATAATTACGATTAGATTGTTTGCTCCTTCGAGCCGGATATTATCGTTGAAAGGCTCCAACTACTAGATAATATAATTTTGAGTTTATTTTTATTATCGAAATGAGGCTACTAAACATGGCAGGAATCAGGATACTTTTTTTGATCAATGGAAACCCAAGGAGTTTTTCACGAGTCGTAAGTACTTTTCCGGTACTCCAAAAGGTAGGAATTAAAAAAATTCGCGGACGATTTCGTTCCAATTCCTTCTGGTCTAAGAGTGTTGACTAGTTTTTATTATGTCGTCATTAAATTGAGTTTTTTCACCAACTCAAATTTAAGGATTACATAATATTAGCTCGTATCGAATCTCTTGACGTCTTTGCTAAATTTGTGGGGTTGCCAGTTCCCGATCTCTTTGTAAGTAACCGTTTTTCATTGTATATATTAGCTTATAAGATTTCTTCTTTTTTTTTGTATAAAAAGTGCTGTTCTATAGATGTAATCGTCCGTAAAGACTCGAAGAGGTTAGATTAAATAGAGTTTATTGGATATTTAAATAAATAAAAAAAAACTAATATGATTATTATTTTATAAAACTTTGTCCGAAATAAAAATGAAGCGGCAACAGTGTTTTTTTTTCTAACACTAATGGATCTAGTAACTTCTTCATTATTACTTTGAACGAAGTGTCGAACTACTTGTTTATATTTTTTTTTTTATAGGTGAAATATAATTTTTCAGTGTATTTCAAAATCGTGTTGCACTATTTGTACGTTTAATAAACTTGTTTTTTCTTTTTTAGTTATTTGCGATTTTATTTCGAAAATAAAATATTTTAAATTACGGCCCTGTGTTTTATTTCATTATTTACAGGTTATTTCAACTTAGAAAGATTTAGTTCGGCTATTGTGCGATAGATGGTAGTAACTACACAAGTATGTCGCGTATGTTGACAAGAGGTGAATATAAATAAGCCAAGCGACTAACACGACATCTGACGGTTGCGTAAAATAATACAAGGACAATAATGGTTGTAGGGAACATTGGAAAAGGCTCTGGTAATCTCGAGATCCATCATTTGTGTACCAGGAAGGTACATTTCGTACTTCCGGAAGATTATTATTGACCCATGATTGGCAGTTTTTGAATGGGACATCTATGTCCATCATCCTGAGCATTTGGTTCAGTATAGGTGACAGGGAAAAGATACTGTCAAATTTAATAAAAAAAAATAAAATTCTACTCAAAAAGCTTATATTTATTAACAAATACATACATCTACAATTCCAATTACATTCAGTCTTTTTTTTTAAATTCACAAGTTTTAATGACATATGGCATATTTTGGGACACAGAAAGTGACTAGTCAATTATTCAACAAAAATAAATCAAAAAAAATATATATATATAAACATTGTTTGGTTAGTAGAAACAGAATTTGACATTAGTACTTAAACTTTTCTTTTAATCTTATTACTAAAAATTATAAACATAAATGCATTATAAGGAGTCAAAAGACACACGATGCTCCAATTATTTACACCAGGTTCAAAATTAATATTTCTCTTTTCTGCGTGTAACAAATGGTAACTGTAACTTTCAAATTTTGCACTATAATTGTTCTTTGACCAGATGAAGATTGGGAGGGAAAAAGTTCTTCCATCAGATGAAGATTTGGACAGAATTATTTGCACGGATGAAGATTGAGACAAAATTCTTTGGTCAGAAGAAAATTGAGCTGATTAAGGTTGGGAAAAAGTTCTTTCAGTAAATGAAGATTGAGCTGAAGAAGATAGGGAAAGAGTTCTTTATCAGATGAAAGGTTTTCTACAATTCCGATAGACTTTTAACAGTTTATCGAAAACCAAATAGAAGATACACCTTCCGAAACACAAGATTATTATTTGGAGAGTCAATTTAGGTTAGGTAGTTATTAATAAGGGTTGTATAACATCAGATAGGGATACAAAGGAGATTCTGATGGTATTTGGTCTTTGCATTGGTGAGGATTTGATGTTTCGGTAAAGTAATTCTAGACCGTAATTTGTCCAAATTGTCCTAAATTATCATAATGAGGTTGGAATTGAAATTATGGATTGATCAATGAAAAATATTGATTTTAATCAGTATATAAAAAGTTGGGACATGATATATGAAAGTTTTCAACATTTCGAAATGACTTGATGAAGATTTTTATAATAAATTTCAACACAATTATATTGTAATTCATAATAGAGAAGGGAATATCAATTTTTTTGAATTAATTTTGTTCATTTAGATCAATATTAGGAAAAAAAAATATATTTTTCAAAATTTAGTGCTGGCAAGTCAATTTTTCTGGAAAGTATGTTTTTTAAATGAATGTTTTTAGAAAAATTTTAGCTCAAAAATATCTACAGGGATCGCAGAGAGGTTATTATAATAATAAAAAAAAATAAGCCTAAAAAATTTTATCGCCCTAACGTTTTATAAATAAAACCCTAAATCCGAATACCTGATTACCACCGTAAAAAATAATTTCCACAACTTTATATTACGTTAACTAAATATTGATTGTGTAAGTGTTGGAGAGATTAATATATAAACGAGTTTTTTGTCTCATTCCTCCTTGTTTTTTTGCTTTTCTTTTTCTTGTTCTTTTCGAATTTGTTCTTTCAGTTGGGCCACTTTTAGATTTGTCATTAATTGGGTCGATTGATACAACCAGCTCCCCTAAAATATAGAAAGGATTTTTTTTCGTATTTTGATGTATAGATATTTATTTTTAACAGAATGGCAAATCTTTTTTTAGTTTTATTGCAAAATATGAAAGAAAATGGGTATTCTGTCATAATAGTATTTGGAACATACACATTTTTCTTTGTTATTTTGAAAATATGAGTACGAAGATCAAACAAGTAGCTTTCGTGAAAGAAAATTGATTTTTAAACAAGACCCAAAAGTTTATTTCTTCATATCTACAACTTTTTACGCCCCTTAGAGGGTTAAAGTACTGGAATTTTAGTTTTCACTCTTCTTTTATCTATTTTTCCACTCTTTTCCATCCCTTTCTGCTACATTCTTATATCATATTGTTTCCGCTCTATTTCTTTCTCCAGTTCTACTAATTCTAGGCAAGTTTTCTTCATATCTACACCTTTTTATGCCCCTTAGAGGGTTAAGTACTGGGATTTTAGTTTCCACTCTTTTCCTTCTCCACTTCCTTTTTTGTTATTTCTTCCTTTCTCCTCCTATTATCCTAAATCCTTCGAGTTTCTTTTTTAATTTAAATCAAAAAAGTATCAATTTAGAAACTGTTCCAAAAGTGTTTTTATGTCCATCGGTATACGTACCACCGACTCATTTCATAATTTTCTTTTTATATCCTAAATTGGGAATTCTATTAAAAGCAATCTAAGTCATGTGTATTTCGATTATTTGTTTTTTTAAACAATTCAAATACTCTAATAATGAAAATGTTCAAGATAAGAAACTAGTTTAACCCATTAACATACTAAACTTTCAATTATTATAATAATAAATTTGAAAAACCAACTATTCATCTAAATACCGAGTGATATGTATCGAAATCCTTCCATATTCAAGTCACTGGTCAAGTAAAAAAAATAGATAGCATTTTATTCATAAAAATAGTTTCCTTCGTGATTCAACATATTTCATGTCTTTTTCCATATAAAACTTCCATTAGGTGATGTCTATTAAGTCTCCCAATTTCATTTTGTGGTTTTCCGTTAAGATTTTCTGGATTTATTTAGGTTTTCTGGTATAACTACCACTTCCGGAGGTCCTGATTATATAAAATCTTGGTCCTTGTAAGAAGGATACTTTTTCTGGTTATAACACAATATTTATCACATGGAATTATTTTTTTCAAATTATAAATGATACATTTAAGGAAAATTTTGATTTGTAGTGGATTTTTTCCATCAGATCAAGGATTTATTGAAGAAAATTTATACGAATTAATATAGAAAATTAGAAATTTATGAAAAATTACTTACCACCATCAATATGCAGTTGATAAGTATTGGTATTGAGAAAACTACTGATATAAACAATCCATTACTGTCAAAGTACTGCTGCCTTGAGAAAATCTTCCAATTAGTCGATGCCAATTCGTTTATACTTTCAGAAAAATATACTAATAACACTAAAACATCAATTTAAACAAATACAATAAATTTTTTTCTATAAATCAAATAACATTTGAACTAATAACAAAGTTAATATACAGATACTAGTTATAAAGTATACACAAGCACTAAAATCAACACTGGCAAAAAAACTAAACATTAAATTGTAATTTTCTTAGTAATATCTTAAAGCTAATTAGTATTAGCTTGAAAATGATATAAAATATTGTAATATTCCTATCTAGTGCTATTTAGGGGTAACTAACCCTTATAAAAGGTTATCTACCTAAGTCACCACTATCAGTTAGCCATTAAACATTAACCGATACACATTTCTGTTAACAACAAATTACTATTTTAGCTAAAAAGAAGTGATAAAGCCGCTCAAGTTGCATATAAATCAAAATATCATTATCAAACATATGTAGAAAAAATATGTTAATAAAAAGAACTTAAGTTATAAGAGAAATTAAATACATAGAGTACTTGGGTTGATTTAAGGCTAAATCAAGGTTATTATCATGATTTTTTTATAATCAAACCATCCAAAATCATCATAATAAATTTCGAAAATATCTATTTTCCATCGTTCTGCTATCATTTATGATAACCATTGGTTTTCCCATAAAACAGAGGTTGTATGTATATACAGGGTGTCATATACATTATACACTACCAAAAGGACCTATTTTGTTATGCCATTGAGGACATTCAGCGTTCACAATTGGTCTTTTGAGAAAATTCGGGACGTGGAGTAGCTCTAACCTTGATTCTATTTCATACTTCCTCTATGTTTGCATATCGCATCCTATTAATCTCATTCGTTTGAGAAAATTTGAGATCTGGAATAGCTCTAACCTCCATTCTATTTTATACACCTTTAGGTGAATAGAAATTTCATCCTCAACGTTAGCATGTTGTATCCTCTGCTAGGTCTTCAGGTGTTCATTGAAGAGACAATTATTGATGTTATAGTCATTTCTAGTATAGAATTTTGAATGGTGTTGTGGGTTGTGGACTCAAAATAAAACTGTATAAAAGTTTTTTGTTTTAAATGTCAATGTTTCAATTCTTTATTTGATCTTTATCAAGTTTTACTACTTATTTATCTTCCTCAACGTTTAAATTATCATGTACTACATATTTGTAGCCTTGATGAAGATAAAATAAAGGATCGAAACTTTTAGACAGTCTTATTTTGAGTCCTCAACTCACAACACCATTTGAAAACTAATATTATGAATTATCTATAAAAATTATCATTACTTGTCTCAACCTCTATGCTAATTTGATAATATGAACAAATCTGAAATAGATTTTTAAAATCTAAATAAAGAAACAAACCAAAATATGACAATACAAGTGGAAAGTGAAAATAAATTTGTGTTACAGGGATTATTAACGAAGATACAGAAAATCTTGTGTTTATTTCACCAAATATTATTAGTTCATATGTTAATAATTAATGATGGATAAATTGCAGAAACTTACATAAACAGAAAAATAATAAAGCTTGGAAATTTCCATAGTTTCGTGTGAGAAGGGCCATCATGAATATAGAAATGTGGAAAGTAAAAAGTGCTATCAGCCATGGGTCCCTCCATTCGATCTATAATACGTCAACTTCATCAAACCAATAGAAAAAGTGAAAATCTGTATTTTCATCATTGATAACCCAATTAAAACGGTACCACGTTTAAGATAAGTGTTGATGCATATTAGAAAAAAGGTCAGATCTGGTATAAAAGGATTAGATTTGGATTTTTACCATAAAATATCTATATTTACACATATATTTTTATGAAAAAGTAATACTTTGTTATTAAAATTAAAGTCAATAATCATATTAATTAGTATTTCAAGTTATTATCAGTATAAGGGTTATCGACAGATGGTAAATATAAAATCCTTTTAACAACAACATTTTTGACCTACCAGACTTGTTTTTACTAAAATTTTAATCCTAGAGCTTCTTTAAAGTAGACTGTTTTATTCTATTTTTAACATATAAATATTGAAAAACACTAGTAAGTAAAATGGATTAAATTAGACTGCATTTGATAATTATAGTGTTCATATATCTCCTCATTTTCGTCCAGTGCAAAATATTATCATACTTTAAAATATCACTTAATTTGCGTAAATAAATCAGACGAATATTACATATTTCAAATAACTGGTCATTCTCAGTAACAAGAATTTCAAAATAAACATCCAACGATACAAATTCAATAATATTACCGACAATTAACATATAATTAAAATTCCGGTTAATAAATATTTATTATATTGTGAGTATCAAGTTTTTTTTGTAGCGACCGCTTAGAAACTAAGCACTTGATTTAAATAATGAATGATTATAGAAGTTAAACTTCTAAAATTTTTACTTACATTCCACAAAAACGACAAAAAATTATTTATTTGGTTAACTTCAACAAACTCCCTATCGAACATGATTTAAAAAGATAGAAATATATGTTGTTATTCTAGAATATTGTCACTATATACATCCACATATCAATTGCATACAATTATAAATATTATACTTAAACTCAATTCACCATCATAGATAAATTGTGTCATTTGTTTGTCAATAATGTCTCCTGTCAATTTGTAGGTGATTAGTATATGGAATAAAACTCGAAGTAAATTTTTTACATTGTATATTGAATCCCATACACTTTCACTGTACATTTGTGGTACAAACTTATAAAAAAAATTAAATAATAACTTTCACATGTATTTCATTAGAATATTGCAATCACATACATCTATGATTACAGCTTATGTGGTCTGTCAACCACAGAACATACGAATTTTCTTCTTTTTATTAACTTGCAGCTTATGTTTTAGTAGATTTTTGAATCTTCTTTTTTATAAAGAGCGTTTGATCTAATCATTGTTTTGCTTTGGAGTTATCCCATGACACATGAAACAAATATTTTGGAAAAGGGAAAGAAGAAAGAAAAGAGAGTAAATGTAATTTTTTATTGAAAACACTGAAATTGATTGTTAGTGAATAGACTGAATATTAAAAGCATACATTAATTTAACAATGTTTATCGTAGTATATGATTCATCGTTAGAGATTGTCTTTTATCGTCCTTGTTGGATTTTTAATTACATTTTTCACTTATTACTAATTGTAAATGTTGATTTATAAAAATACCTCAAGATTCTTTAGATAAAAAATAAAATGTTGGAATAGTTTGAAATAAGTCAACCAAATGTATTTTTTACCTTTGTTTCCCAACAGTTTATAATAAATAATTGCGTTATTATTTACTATTTGAATAATAAAGATTATTTTGAGTAAAAAAATGAGTTTAATAATATTGCATGGTGAATAAGAACAAATGATTTGCCAACAAAATAATTAAACCAGTGGTAGAGCTTTTATGAATAAGTATAAGGGAAATATAGGATACAAAACATTGAATAAAGTTTAGAATAGCAACAAATATATAACAAATTTGATGTAAAATTATTGATGGGATAAGAATGATAAAAAGTATCATAAGTACATACATACATTTCATAAAATGTACTTCATAATCTTGATATGACACTCGATATTATCTAATATAGGTTAAAAATACTTTCCATACATGTTTTTTTTTAAAAAACAGTGGCGTTCGTCATAATTGAAAAATAATGTATATAAACAAACCAACAAAACGCAAACAGCACTTGTTTTTATAGACAGTACAAGTTCAGGGTCAAGGTTATTTTGTATTTTCGGTTTAGAGCCCTAGATGGGCCTGCCGACATAAATAGTAATTAAGATATACGGACATTTTAGATAGTACCAATAGTAATTTGGTTTTTATAATAATTATTTATATTTTCTATAACAATCCATTAATACGATGCATTAATTCTATATCTTTATAAATGTTTTTACAAGATGGCTGCTGCATGTCAACAATACTCACTCGAGATCTTGATAATATTTTGGATGTAATGTTATAATAAACAATACTTTATTTAGAAATTTCAATGTATTTGTGTCAATATGTACCTTAAATATATATCACTTTTATACTTGTTACAAGTAAAAATGTTTAAAAAAATGAGTTAGGGTCGTAAATAACTTTTAAATTTCGCGCTACAAATACATTTTCCAGTGTTTCCTGACAGACGTCAAATTATTAGTCATCCCTAGATGGTTAAAACCATAGACATAGTGATACTAGACAAGACAACTTTCCAATATAGGAAGTATATTAAATGCGCAATGTAATATTACTATGTCTATAGTTAGAACAATAATATTGTTGTGAACCATCGATATATAGGTGATCTGTGTTTGTGTTATTGCTTTGTTTAGAAAATGGCGTCATCTATATATTATGAGACTTGATTCGAATAATTTAATAAATATATAGTTGTAACTTTGTTTTTGGGTTATATTCAATTTTATGTTCGTTTGAAACAAAATCATACATATTTAAAAGAAACTTTAAGCAGTTATTTATAATATTTGCAAATAAATACATGACTTTTTTATGTAATTCTATACGATAAATGGCATTCTGGCAGATAATGTACTTTGTTATCATCTTTATTAATGCACTTTGTTTTGTAAATAAGAGATATAATAATAATAAGGTGGTATTCATATATACACTATGAATTTCTTTGTGGTGATTCTTTTTAGATGATATAAATATCGATGTTCACGAAGTGTTAATTTATTCGTTGTTTCAAATAAGAAAATAACGTAAATCTTATATTTATAAATTTAAAAAAAGTGCGCCACTGTTAATATCAATATTATATCTATAATATGAAACTAAATTATGAACTTTGATTCTTACATATAACTTGGATAAGAACAGATAAAACCTTTTTAAATTGAATACAATCCGAACAGAATACTCTGTATGTCCTCTCCCTGCAGACAAGTTTTTCAATAATATTAACCAACAGTGAATTGGGAATATTTTAATAAGTAAAAATACAAAAGTAAGTATTGTTATAATTTTTTAAGAGTTTTTCTTATCATCAATATAATTGAAATATGTATCCCTCTATTTTTATTAATTTTTTTCTAGTTATTAATAAAATAAATATAACAAGAACTATTTCAATAACAATTATTTTGATTTCTACAAATATGTCGAAAATTTCAATTCTTTTTTTAAATGAAATGTATCAATAAGTGAGATGCTTTTATCAATATGTTGTATTCGTTGTAATCTCAATATATTAAATTAAAATATTTGTATGGGGTCAGACCTAAGCCACCTTTTTATTGATAATAGAATTAGAAAGATAAGTTCCATAAACAGTAGAACGAATAATCCAATATTTACAATTAGAAAAAAAGCGAGGTCAATGTCATTAAATTTGTTTCATATTATTATATGGTATATTGATATATCTGTATATTAAAGCGATTTAAATATATAACATTTTGCATTTTGCATTGAATTTTTATTAGAACTTATCACGTAAACTACCCCATTAACAATAAGTATGAGGTGGCTATGTATATTTTTTAATGACAAGTGACATTTCCTATTTGGCATAATCAAAACTTACCTTAATTTTTATTTAATTGTTGCATAAACATCAACTTTGTCAAAATTCTATTCTTATTCCTACTTGCCTTTAAACACCAACTTCCATACAACAAATTAACACAAATATATGTCTGTATTAAGCAAAACCATTCACAGCCACTTAATTCAACTTATTATAAACACAAGAAATAAATAATTGAACATTTTTATTAGGTTATATTTTATTTTGTACACATACAGAATAGAACAAAAACCCTCGACGGTTACAGCGACCTCATCACAGTTGTAGGAAGAACTAATAAAAATGTTTGACCTTGAATTGAAGGGACATAAAACTGTGTTGTTAAGAAAGCTAGTAGGTGGCGACACCTTTATCCAGTGATGCCAGCTTTGTATATTTTACTATGAATTCAAAGAAAATAAGATTTTCTTTTTAAATATAAAATAAAAAATTATGTAACAGGAAAATTTTATTAATTAAACGTTTCTGACTATAAGGCATACGAGAGGAACAAGTAACTGTAATATTTCGTGAATGGTAAACCCATACTTTAGAACAACTATAATAAATATACGGGGAACAGTTTGAAAGTATTGTTATATATTATTTTTTTAGATGAGTAGTCCTTTCAGTCTCAATAAGAGTCCTTTGGATGAAGAAACGCGACAAATAGCGTTAAATGAACTTCGGGAGACACCCGAAAATGTGGCAAATGGGTTGGCAGAGCTGCGAGAACTTTTGGCCAATGACAGCTCGATTTATTTTAAAGATACCGACGAATATTTAACTATATTTCTAAGACCCTGTAAATGGTATGCCAAAAGTGCTTACGAACTGGTGAGTCTTCATTTCAACCGTGTCATTGTTTTAATATAAACGTTTGTAATGAATCATATCTTATTATTTATGTTATGAAACATCAAGATAAAGATTTACGTGACTTGCATTGTTTGTGTGTATCGAGGTGGGAGTTATCAGTTATAAAATAACAGTTTTCCGAATCGTATTTTTCGGTATTTAAAGACTCAGAGACCTTAACACGACACCTCTAAGATAAAAGATATTTTAGGTTAGGTTACTTTGAAAACAAGAAACTAAGAAAATGAAAACTATTTTCTTTTGTTTTTCAAATTAAAAGTGTTATATTTTATTAATAAATTGATTACCTTCAAAAATTCTTATCTAGTCAGGTCACAAAAAAAAATATTTTTTATGTTTGTTTCTTCAAGTGTTTATTAAATAGAGTAATCGGCATTTTTTATTGTGATACGATAAGACACTTAAAAATCTTCATGGAATTTTTCCAACTTTATGTTTAGATAAAATTATAACCAAATAATTTCGGCTCAACCTTATAAAATCTTTTCATTCGCTTTTAACTAAGAAGCAGAAATTTAAAAATTTACGTCTACTATAAAAAACAATATATCAGTCTGTGAGACGTACGAAATAGGCAGTGTTGCCAAATATCCTACAGAACATTCCTTGTGACCTAATTATCGTTTTTGTGATTTGAAAACTACCTCCTAGTAAGAAATTACATTTGGCAACATTGTTTTTATACGAAAAATAATAAGTCATAGACTTATTAGGGTTGTTCACAATATCGACATGGATAAAATTTTTAAAAAATCTCAAAAGTGTTTTATTATTATCATAAATTTTATGATTTCTTACTGTTTGAAATTAAAAATTGTTTTTTTTTTTCTATTTCTACAATATTAACAAGCTAAACTTATTGTAAATAAACTTGTTAGAGATAAATATGTTATTACATAATTATACCACTTGTAATTGTTTACTTTGTTTCCAAATTCGTTCTCGATTACTCAATTTATAAAATGATTCTTATTTAATAAGAATTATTAATAATTAAACAATATAACTGCCTCATTTATTCGATAACATATTATTATTTACACGTCACTAGAAGGTTTTTATAAGATTGTAAAATAAATCATTTTCCCTGGTGACTAAATCTGGTGAATATATCAGATTCGGTAGTATTTTTACTTTACAATAATTTTAATCGGTTTTATAAAAGAATTAACGCGTTTCAGGAACAAAAACTTTGACAAATGACTTTTGATAGGCATTTATTAGCGCGGTCAAGAAACACAAACTTTGACAGATGACGTTTAAAAGTCGTTCCTATCGGTTTTATGTGAAACCATAGAGTTTACAATACACTTCTTCTTTTTTTTGTTTTAGATGAAAAGAATAACAGATTTTAAAGAAAAAAACAAAGGTACTCTAAATAATCTGATGCCCGAAGATGAAAAAGAAGCCATTACTGAGCACAACGTTGTTAATATATTAACAAACTTGGATCATAAAGGAAGAAGAGTACTTTTAGTACACGCTGGAGGTATTTCCATATATATGACACACACATATATGAGAAAAATATAGAACAAAATGGTTTATTTTTTTTTGTCCACAATAATTAAGACGATTTAATTGAGAAGACAAAAACTTAACTTCACTTAATTATGAAAAAACACGAATTAAAACACTACCTCTAAATACGAAAATTTTCCACAGTTTAGATTTTCATCCACAACATAAATATTAACATTTGAAAACGCATAAGTACGTTCGGCAAAGTGTTTTTTGATTGCTATGAAAAACAAATAAGTGTAATATTTGTTTTGATGGAAAAACATAGACAAAGTTAAAAATGAAAAACAATATTTGTTACTATCGAAATCTAATTGTAAATTAATATCTTTAAAGGTCGATATTGTTCTTTTTTATTGAAATACATATATGGAATGTATTTTAGAAACTTGGGATCCTTCAAAAGTGACATCCGACCAAATTTTCCGTATATTTTATTTGATCCACGAGGTGGCAGTACTAGAACTGCAAACCCAAGTTAGAGGTGTGGTAGTTATTATGGATTATAACGGAATGGGTATGAAACAAGTTCGTGGTCTAGGACCCTCCTTCGCTCTTCTTCTACTCAGCTTCATACAGGACGCCATGCCTTTGAGACTCAAAGAAGTCCACATGGTCAGAGAACCTTTCGTGTTCAATATGGTGTGGACCTTATTCAAACCTTTGCTGAGGGCTAAACTTAACAAAAGGGTAAGATTTTGTTTCATATTTCCTTATTTGAAACACTAACACAATTTATCATTTTTATTTTTTATAATATTAAAAAAAAATGTTTATAACATCTACATCTTCCTGTAACCGCTTGTATCTAACTTCAAGTATAAAAAAATGTAAATTGGTCATGAATAATCAAAATATGGGGCACGTGTATAACAGAGCAGAGATTATGGAAATATAATTCCATATAAATACACAAGTACGTATAAGCGAACTGGCAAACCTGCCAGCTATATACATATTACTTCAGGCCGCTGCTATCTAAAGATGGGCAACTAAATATATTTGACAACACGGCTTTTTCTTTAGTCTTAGTATTGAATTTACTTATACTACAATTGTTACTATAAAAGATTAATGTGTTTTTTGATTATATATTATGAACTTTACCTTGCTCGAAACATTTTCTTTACCCCGGTAACACTTGAATTGCTTACTCAAACTATTTTGTTTATATTTCACTAATACTCGTTCGGAGTTGTTCACAAATAATTAAATCATTTAATAATTGTATTCACAACAAATAACACAGATCACAGTTGTTATTTCTTTTAAAATAAATATGTACGTTACATTTTCGTGCCGCGCTATTTCCCTTTTGGTTAGTTTTCTTCTTCTTTTTGAAATGAATAACTGACTTGTAGTTTATCATAGAAAAATAAAAAATATAGAAGGTTCTCCAATACTATTTGATATTGATGGTTAATATTGTGTGTTCCATGGTAGTAACAGTCAGCCACCATTTTATGATCCACAACTTACTGCAAAAATATTCAATAAACTATGAATCTATTCTCTTTTATCCTAGAAACGAACAAAGTTAGAAAACATTTACGTCGTTTTTCAGATTTTCTTCCACGGTAAAAAGATGTCTTCTCTCCATAAATATTTAGCTCCTTCCCACCTTCCCAAAAATTACGACGGGTTGTTACCGGAAATCAACTATTCCGGAAAAGAGTGGTTTCCAGTTTTGAAAGAACACGAAGAACATATAAAATTGATGAACTCTTTTGGGAAACGAGACAAATGAAAATGCAATGAAAATACAAAAAAATTATTATTTTGAAATAGAATTAAATCGTAAAATTCGTATTCCATACCACACATTCCAAAAAAAATTAATTTTTAATAGCCGGAACTACCAATATGACAGATGACTTGCTATAATTGAATCATCAACAATTCATTTTTAGGGTTAAGTTTGTTATGATTAATCACGAAATTAAATTTGTAACTACTTTTACCAGTTGTATTTCTTTTTACAGAAAAAAAAAACAATATTTTTTGTGCAATTTTTTCCAGACCTTGTATATAGCTTTTTTATAAAGTGTGTTAATAAAATTAAAGCAGTATTTATTTATTTTTTTCAATTTAATTCCCTCGCAAAGAACTACTAAGACTTAAAATTGGATTAACATCAATTTATGTTGAAAATTAATATATTTTGTAATTAAAACTTCACCTTCTTATACAGTAATTAATTAGTTTTACAACAGTCATACTAATTATTAAAAACAAAACAAAAAATGTTTTCTGACCAGGTATGTGTAGCACTGGTTGATAAGTGTGATTATAAACAGATGGCGCTGTACTTACAGATTTATTCGTTTTAAATGGAGCAGTATTAGATGGGTTCAAATTTGTTTTTTTTTTTGAAACGAATGCGTGAATTTCAGTACAATAACACCTATTGTCAATAAGACATAGGTCAAAGGTGTTGAATATTCATCAGAGTAGGCTTTAAACATGGGTGGCTTGGCATAGAAGTATTCAATAAATGATTATTTGAATCGGATTTTACAGGTTATATTAAAAAAATGTTATTGAAAAAATAAACATCCTTCTTCATTTAAGCTAAATATTTTGATTCCGAGAAAATACAATTAAGAGATTACACATTCTTAATACTATAATACAAACGATTATTATTTTTTATGCAATAAATAATCTGTAGCCGGTTCTGTTGACGTATATAAATGAGCAGATGAGGCAATGGAAAACTGTATTATGTTTATAAGTATTGGTTAATCGATTAATCAGTGATAGTGAAGAAATATATTCATAACTGTAAGTACGGTATATTATTTTGAAAAAAGGTACGTAAAATAACTATTCTAAAATTTATAATAACATTCTATTTATTTATATTGTTTTACGTATAAAAAAATTTTAATTATTTTTACGTTTGTAATATTTCCTTTACTCATTTTTATATCGATAATCTTTCACAACTACGGAGGGTAGGGGAAAAGTGTTGATCAAAATGCGCTACCCTCATGCCACACAATCGGTATCGGTTGAAATGCGTTACCCACATTAGCATCAGGGTAAATTTTCGAGGAAGCTCTAGATATGATTAGAGAAGAAATACGAAGTAAAATCGTTTTCTCTTAATAATTCTTTAAGGTTATATCTTTAACTCTGCATACATCAATTCATCTACAATATTTACATTTATACTTTGTCTAAAACTGCGCCATTATAGAAGGCTTTTGAATTGTTATTTTAAGTATAATTCCCCCATAATCGATGGAACATGACAGGCTTTCATCAAAACGCGGCGGTAATTAAAAAAAAACAGAGTTTAGTTAGTCAGTTTTATCCATACTTGTGAAATAATTAATTAAACTGCACGTGTTCTTGAACCCGCCATTTTGCCGATTATGACCAGTGGTAATTTAGACTTCTAATTTCGTTGGATTATCGCTAATATTTTGTAGTTTAATGCGCTTTCGTTTAACAAGACAATTTATTCCTATTAACATGATTAAATAAATTATTTGATCGATATTATATTTAAAATATCATTTTTAATTTCCTTGATGCAGTTGATCCCTCTAAAGGAAACATAAATGCTCTTAGTTATCGATCAACCTCTTTAGTGTGATGTGTGTTTAGTTAAGGTTAGGTTATAAGTGTATCTAAAATGAGTGTTAAATTCATCAATATTAAGTGAGTAGTGTTTATTAGTACAGTTTTCAAATCATTTACTATTTTCCTATAATAATTTGCTGATAGATTCATAAAATTTACCACTTTACAGTACTTTATAATTTCCTAACGAAATGGCGGGGAAGTTAGAAGAATGACTCGTAAAAAATGATTTTGCTACTACATAATTGTTTCTGGTTTGTTTATCAAATCTTTAAATGACGTCTTTTGTCCTATTTACATTGCATTTAGATCGAATGACCATTTTAGTTAATTTTGCAAGATTTCCTCATGCATAAACACATTATTTCATTGTTTAACTTTAAAATTTGTTAATTTGAATCGACCGTGTAATTGATAGAAACAAAGAAATTGTTTGTCTTTTAAATTTTTGATAACAATTGTAATTGTTAACCTTTTATTCAATAGCGCGTGTGGGTTTCGAACGGTCGTGTTAGTCCTGGGAATTCTAATCGTTAATCATCTTTGATACATCACGAATTGCATTAATTTATTATTTTTTATTTGTTTTTAATTACAATGAAAGAAAGTGTTTTCATAATATCTAACACCAAATGTTATTGACTTGAATTATTATCAATAGTGATAGGTATGTATTCTTTGTTTTATTATAAATCTATTAGAAAACAAAATAATTCTCTCTTTATAAAGTAGAAACGGCGGAAGTCTTCCATCACGTGATTAATACGTCAGTACTAATATTCATATGAATCAAATCAAAATTTCTGACAACTCAGTAATAATAATCGTAATGACTAATATTCCAGAGGTCGACCTTTTCCTAAGTTGTACTTGAAATTTAACTTCTTAATTCAACGAATCATACTGTTCTAACAGATATAATGTATACATAAGTATATAGAGATCGAAAAGGTCCGCCATTGTTATTTTCCATCTCAAAATATTCAAATTTATAACACCTAACCTCAAATTGCGGAAACGTCAAATTCAACGTCACGTAATGGAAATTCTCATCTTTACAGATTTTTTTTAAATAAATTTTAGTTAAAAAACTAATATCAATTGATTATAAGCATTTTACAGCAATTATTTTTAATTTGATTCGACAGTATTAAAGACAGTTTATTATCTAACAATGAACATTTAACGATATTTTTGCAGTGTATACAATTAATTTCTTTAATTTATGTTTAACGATAAATTATGGATATTAATATATTTTCCATCGTTTAAATACAAGTAGTTATAATATACTTCTAATTAATAGTTAAAAATAAAATTACTGTATAATTACACTCAATTATATGTAATTCTTATTTATGCTGAACTTGACAACACTGTGTTAGCATTTGCAACTTCAATTCTTTTATTAAAGTTCCATATTTTATTAAAACTAAACGTTTCATTAAGTTGCTTAATTACTTATTCATCACTCTTATCGAGATTCAAATATAATTGATAATATTTTCTATTGAATTAATTACGAACTGACACAAAACAGATTCTAATTGTTGTCTCTATTGAATATAATATTCTGTGCTAGTTTTTTATAGTGTTTTGTGCTAATTCGTTCAATTTCACTTAACAACGTTGCCAAGTTATTTAGATAAATTTATATTGAATAAATTTTTTTGTCGTATTTTGAACAAATATGAATAAGTTCAGTTACTTGTTTGAATGTTATCAGTACCGGATTTGGCTTCACACTATCTCATAATTGCGACTGATTCATAAAAAAAACTTTTTATTATCTTACTCTACCATAGTATTCGTTGTATTTGTTAATTTTATTATTCTAGACGTCCTTTTTGTGAGTTGATATGTCGATAAAAATCGAAAAAAGTTTAGATAACGTGCCTTACATCCAATTGGGCTCGCATCAATTACGATTAGATTTAGAAGATTTAACGCCGGAAGAAAAGCAAAGAGCTGAGCAAGAATTGAGAGAAACGCCTGAAAATGTGAAATATGCATTAGAAAAACTCAAGGAATTGTTAGGAGGTAAATTTATTATGAGTAAAAATTCATTTTATTTGTATTTTTCACTAATTCCGAAGGCGTAGTTGTTTATATTCAGAATATCAGCTTTTTTTGATGTTTATAATATTGAATATTTTTCTCGGTGCTGCCAGAATTAATCCAATAATTCTAATAAGTTTTGCTGAATATACAAGTTTCTCTTATCAAATTCGGATAAAAACTTAATTCTGGCAACATTGTCTCGTAGAACATCGTTCCCATATATTTCTTCTCTGTCTATATATTTATCTCAATCGTTAAAGAACAGATCCGGCGTGCCTATTTAAGATTTTTCAGCTGCGATGCTGAGTAGTGTTTTTTTATCATACAATTATCTAAATAACTTATCATACAATACAAAATTATTGAAATAGTTGGTGTATTGAGAATTTTGCAACAATTTTTTTCAAATTTAAATACAAACAATTGAATTCAGTGTACAAATTTTAAACTAGGCAACACTGTCATAGATGTCGTCGTTCTCTCTCCGCTGGTATCGTCGACGTACAGATCCGGCTTAGCTTATGTGATGCAATGGTTTTTCTTCAAAAAATTATCGGAATATAAGCTTATTGTATAATTTTTCTACAAAATCCTTTAAATTCAAATAAAAACTTTCTTATGTATAAATTATATATAAAACTTTTCACATTTAATGAAATACTCTGACAACCTCGTTCAGCCTCCATTTCTTGATTTCCGGTGGTATAGTCAACGTACAGGCCCGGTATTAGCTTTTTCTCCAAATAAAATTCTTGGAATAATCGTTACATATACAATTTCCTAATTTAGATAAATATATATTGAAATCCCATATAAATATGTTTATATAAAAAAAATCAAGTATATACTATAAGGCTGGCAACACTGTTGAATGTAACTTCGTTCTCCCTCTTTTAAATTCAATTGGTTTAGTTCAGATCCGGCACGGCAACCACCATCTTTCCTCTTCTAATGCGAAATTTTTTTTTTACTTTCAAAAGTATTGGGATATTGGCTGGATATAAATTTTTCCATCAAAACCCTGTAAATGAATTGAAAATCTCCACATCCGCATTAAAAAAAATATTATTTCGAATTTAGGGAAATGCTATAATTCTGGCAACACTGTTGCATCTAACCGCGCTCTCCTTTTTTATATCGTTTTGTTGTCTCGACGTACAGATCCGGTCTGGCTACCTTCGCATGTGATATTGTGTTTTCTAATATTATTGGAGTATTTATATTCTAGATGAACCAGATTTTTTCGTACCAATCGACGACGACATATTTCTTACAAAATTTCTGAGGCCGTGTCGGTTTATTCCCGAAAATGCTTTCAGAATCATGAGAAAATACTACGGGTTCAAAATAAAGTATCCTAAATTTAGTTGCAACATCACTCCAGCTGGTATCAGACATGTTTTCGACAAAGAAATTTTTAAAATGCTACCAACAAGAACGTCTAACGGCTGCAGAATCATGATCGTCAGCTTAGGTAAGTTTATTCTTATTAAATATATAGTGTCAACCATATTCGGGTCGTTTTAAGAAAAATGGGACCCTAAACAAGTGAAATTGGAAGATCTGTTTAAAGCTGTAATGGTAGCTATGGAAATCGCCATGTTAGAACCGAAAACTCAATGTGGTGGTGTCGAAATTATTCTGGATACTAAAGGGTTAGCGTTAATTCACATTTATCAGATCACCCCTACGCTAGCAAAAATTATTTTAGAATGGATACAGGTAATAAACATAACTTGGTTTTTTTACCTTAATCTACATAATATTTTCAACGTTTGGCAACGCTGTTTAAGTACGTGCTCCAATTCGTACATGTACCGATATGTTTATGAATTTCAAAAATATTTTTTAATGAAAATTATTAATGCTATTATTCGTCAAAGTATTATTTTTGTGAAAAAATAATTTAATTTAGAATTAAATTGAAATTTCTATTTTGATTTTACTTAAAAACGTAGGCATGCGCAATCTAGCATTATGATTTAATGTTAAAGAGAGAGCGATGTGTAAATGAAATGAAATTATACTATTGGAAGAAAGAGAAAGACCATCGGTTCAATACCCTTAATTTGAAACTTTGACGTCATGGCGATCCAATCAGAGTAGAGAAATTCAGAGAGTTGCATACCGGTGTTCTATCTCTCTCTATCAACAGTAAGGGCCCACTTGTCAAAGCCCCGTACCTCTCTCTCTATTTTCATTATTAATTCTGTGGAAATTTCAAATGATGATCGGTTACACGCTTTAGGCGAGGTTGCCACGTTTCTCAGTTTCAATTCGAACATAACTTTTAAATTTCTTATATATGCAACAGGATGAACGTTTTTTTTCTGATATTTCCATATGTCCGGTCAATTGTTTGATGTGGCAACAGCGATTGTTATATTAAGATTTTAGCTGACTACAGTTCATCACATATGAAATAGATACGCAGACTGACGTAATACGTTTGATGTGATTTGGGTCAAAACGTGTTTACTATTACTTTAAATTTTTGTTTTTGATATCATAAACAAAGAAAAAATATTAAATTATTTACTTTAAAACAAAAACTAAAAGATATTTTAAAGTACGTAAAATAAAAAAAGTTTAGGGATAAATCTAAGATTGTTGTGGCAACGTAGCATTAGGCTCCGTCTCATTATTTCCTGGCTCGTTGGGGTTTGAATGTTTAATTACCAGGATCGGCTTAAGGTTCCTTTAAACTAGAATTTGTAATAATTGTTTTTATAATTTATATAAATTGTTTAATATTACAGGAATGTTGTGCTGTAAGGCTGAAAGGAATTCATGTTATAAATCAACCGTTAATATTCAACATGGGTTATAAGATATTTAAACCATTCTTAGGGGAGAGATTAAAAAAAGCGGTAACTTATATTTATTTTATTAGGTATTAACTTCTCCCAGAATACTTTCGAAAGTTTAGGGATTTTTTTAACCCAAATACTCATGTTGTCGTATATCTTCACACAATTATAAGGGTTGGTTTTAGTTGTTTTTCCATGGACATAATGCTGAAAATTTATTAAAACGAATTTCCCCGGAAAGTTTACCCCCAAAATACGGTGGTACTGCTGATATTCCAGAATATCCAGGATCTTTATTTTCTGACATGCTTTTCTATTACGAAAAAAATTTTGAAGGTAAGTTTTTTTAAAGTATAATTATATTAAACCAATTTTCGTGTTTAAATGGGATTAAATTTGGATTTAACAATGGCTATTGCTTTATTTAACATAACCTCATCCTTGTAAGGGATTGAATTTAGATAAACCATTAAATTGATGAGTTTGTTGCAGTAAAATCACGTATTTAGCTACAATTTTTCGGGAAAGTTGATGTAGTTTTAAAAAAAATATTTGAAAATTTCATTAATGACTTACATGGTTATCTTTCTATTAATATTAAATATAAACTTGAATCGAACCTTTATCAATATAATAAATAAAATTGCAGAAGACACTTTTCTCAATCTTGCGATACGGACCTGACTACGCATATACATAATATGCGTAAATAGCCACGGTCACGAATATTAAATCCTCTGAAAGAGAGTGCAACGTTGCCAATTTTAAATTGGATACGTGGGTCGTGAAGTACTGTTTTGTCAGGTGATGTCACACATTATCTACAAAATATTTTTGTGTACTACAAAAATTTTGTATCCAAATAGAGGAAATGATCTAATGTAAAATACTGTTTGCATTGTGGGTGTTTATTGAATTATTTTCGTTTCATTCAATTCAGTTAATATAGTGTTATTCTCACAATTTTTCACCCCACCTCACCCTTAATTATTGCGTTGAAATACAGAAAAAATTAAATTTATTTAGATAGAATATCTTGTTAATTTAGAAAAAAAAAATTTTAAATAACTATAAAGCTTTTTCACCCACGATGTGGTTAAAAATAAATAATACGAATCACAAATATTTTTGATAAACTTCATTTTCATGACAATTAACCTGTTACAAAAAACTACTCTCATTGGATCCAATTTGGCAACATTCGTTTCTTAAACAAATTATGACCGTTGCTATTTAACGTCTTCGGCGACTATGCACGATTCTGTATTTCGTGGACTCTAGAAGAATAGATAAGATTCATTTCTATTCTTTTCAATGAATCGATTATTAATTTCGAAAGGAAAGCTTTTTTTTCAATAATTGAATTTCGCGAATCGGAATCGATTTCCATTGTTTATAGACATGTCCTAAAAACGTGATAGATATCGAAATATGAGCATACTAAATTTACAACAATAAAATGAGTGTTTAAATAAATCAAATTCACTATTGTTTATATATTGGAATCGAATTTTTCATATAGGATCGATTTTTTGGCAAACATCGATACCATATTTTACCTACATATAAAATGAATAAAATTTATTTTCATGGAAATAAATGTTATTTTGACTATTTCATAAATATGAATATTTAATTTGTATAAATCAACGAATAAACAAATTACTAAACATAATAACAACAACAATTTGTTTGTCTGAAACAATATGTTTTAAATAATAAATCTCCGGTTTTATGTTACCAAGTAACCTACAAATTTCAATGTCACACATTTTAGTTAGTCGCGCTGTTGTCAGATTTGATTTCAAAACGTATTGAATTAATTTTATTTTATTTTTAATAATGATTAGGAAATGAATACTAAGTGTTTTTAATTTAAAAGTTAACTTCTTTTGTTCTTGAAAGTATTTTTATAAAATAACGTATTTATGCTTATAAAATGTTCAATTTTATTGTGTACAATTTCTATTTTTTGAAAAGTATAGAGAAAGTTTATTGTTCGTTTTTCTTCAAAAAATTAGCAATAACATTTTTTTTATCTGACTAGAAACGTGAACTTCAAACAATTGATTTGAAAATAGACGTGTCAATGACATCATGCAATACCAACAATTAATAATAATATGTGACTAATGAGGTGATAAATTTATATCCAAGTGCGTGGTTCGAACAAAAAGAAATGATTATAAATTGAAATTTTTCTATAACATGGAAAATATTTTGTTTTTTTTTTTAGAATATAATACTTATGGATATAAGGAAGATACAAAAACAGTACAAACATTTAATGATACTAAAGAGGAAATAAGTGTAACATGCCATTAACGTGAGGAACTAAAACAAAACTTAAGTTCACTATGTATTTTAAAATTCATAGATCGATTTTGTGGAATATATGTTTTTATTTTTTAATAAAAATTCTCATTTACTAAATAGTTTTTTTATTTCTAACCTACCATTGGTAGAAAAAAAAAACAAAAAAATTTGACCTGTACTTGAAGCAAAGTTTTTTTCAAAATTTATAAATTTGGATCCAAAAAAAATAACTCGATGGTCAGGAAAATAAATAAGAATTAATCTTGTATTTGGCAACACTGTACAATTTTCGTCAACCATTGATAACAATAACCACAGACTAACTACTTCATAGACGGTACACGCAGAGAACTCAAGAACAATTTTTTAATTAAAGCACACAAACATAAATAGAAATGACGCAAAAATAATTATATGTTTATTCATATAAATAAACTGTTTAGTTCTAATTTTTTCTATGAAAAATTCATAATTTATTGTACTTACTCCAAATATCAGAAATATCGTTAACAACAGCAGTAATAACCACAGACTACATACTTCTTAGACAATACACGCTGAGGGCTTAAGATAATTGATTAGTTCATGACATGAACTACCGTTAAGTGACATTTTTAAATTTGGAGCTATTAATAATATTCCAATTCGTCAGTTTTTTTGTGATAAATTGAAATTATTTTTTGAAATTTATTATTGTTATGTAGCATCTAAATATAAATTATCTATGGTTGTTAAGTCTATGCATCTATTTTGACAATACTAAAAAATGGCTGACATACCAGTACAAAATATTATTTTTCTTAAATAAAAGTTGTTAAGAATAATCTGATTTAAGATCTATTCGTTATATTAACAATTATAAATGCCATTAGGAAGGTATAATAATTCTGGTAATACCTTACAATATACTTAATAAAACTAGCTGAATAACCCTAGAAGCTGACGCCTCATAAATCCAAAAAAGAATGACAATGTACACATCATTGTGTTACCAAACTATCAGTGTGATTGTGTATATTGAGATCTAATGAAACATAAAATTAAAATTCTAAATTTTTTGACACAATTCATTCCATATTCACATTTCATCGAATGAATGTGTGTGTTTATATATAGGTACAAAAATTATGAATCACGACATTTCAAATAACAATAAGTGAAATGAATATAAAGTTAGAAACTTTGTTTTTTAATAATTAATACTATTTAAATTTATCAGAAACGTAGAATAAATCTGGCAACATTCTACAACTTTCGTAAAAAACTAATGACATTTACGAATTGAGCAAACTAACAAATTGTCAAAATACCCGTCATGGGGTAAACAAATGATTTAACCGTAAGTAAAGTAGCTTTTTATTCTTTTTTTATAATAGTGTCTTGTTTAGTGTAGGCAAGCGGTAAATAAAGTATATTGGAAATTTGTGGAAAATGAGTAGGATTAGTCTCCTAAATTTTGTAATTTGCTTGAAAACTTGCACTAAACAATTGCACAAATACTTAGTTTCTGCTATATTAGTTATTACAGATCGAAAAAGTATTTTCTAAAAAAAAACATTTCTCACTACCGGATAAACCAAGAAAAGCTAATACGAGTATATACGAGAAAATTAATTGTTTACTCAAGGACCGCCATTTTGACGTAGATCAGCTGTTTCGTTAGATGGCCTAACGTATCTGTTTAAGTTTAAAAACATCCATTAAAATAGGCTGAATAACCTAGAAGCTGAGGCCATTCTAATTTCAAAAAAGAATGACAATGCAATTGACATTATTGTCATTTTTATCATCAGTGTTGTTGGGTAGTTGGAATAATTTAGTTTATTGAAAACTAATAATGCCTGAAATTATAATTTCACACTTTATAAAACAATCAATTCCATGTAGATATGTCATAAAATGAATTAATGTGGAAATATAAATACAAAAATAAGAAATCATGACATTTTTAATAACTTACATCAAGGTAATCTTTGTTTCTTAATAATTAGTCTTGAACTTATGAAAATTACCAGTAAACGTGTGTTTTAACCTATTTTTTCATATTGTGTACCGATATTTTATTCATGTGAACAAAAAAGTGACAATTATAATTAATCGGTACTACAAACTTGTTTCAGATTTGAAGGTATGGTTGATTAGGTAATAAAACGCTAATTAATTATCAAATTTTAATGCCAATTTTATATATTTATATAAACAATACTATAATAAAATTTTATTTTACTGTACAAACAATAACAATAAGAGTGATGTAAGCTATCACACAGAATTCTTGGCAGTAATACTTGAAGAAAAAAATGTGTGTAAACCTAATAAATTTCTGATTATTCAATGGAAATTTTACTAAAAACAAAAGCTAACACCACTTCTTCTAATTACATATAAAAAATTGTATAAAACCTTATAAAATTCTCTTATAAACACAACAAAAATGTTGAGAACCTCGATTAAAGATATTTTCGTATGTTATTGAGCTAAATAGAACCAATAAAATAGTTTTAACGATGAAAAATTCAATTAACAATAAATGCAACTTATTCTACAAGTAAAAGGGAAAGGAAAGTTGGAAAATTTCTTGTACTGAATTTGTCGTGTGCTGTAGGTTCTTTCCTCGAAGAAAAATACATAAAACCGAGATTTTATCAAGAAAAAAGGGTGCAAAAAGTAAGTATCCTCCAAAATTTTTTACTTTATTAGACTCTAATCACAATCGGACATATTTGAATACCCCAAACATCTAACCTTTACCATGATCTCAAAGTGCGGTTAGGCAGAGAAGTTGCACTTCTTTTATTATCCTGCGAGCTCCGCGGCGATAGAAAGCTCCTTTACTACCTATAGCTAGGTTCACAATAAGAAAAGAAACCGTTTTAACAAATGAAAGAATTGGTAAAAACGTTTCTTTCCAATAATTGGAAGCTTTTATGAAACAAGAAGCAGCACAAAATGAAGATAGAAGTTGTAGAACAACACCAGGATCTGATTCTGGTGCTTGTACTACTTAAAATGTGAGATGATCAGATAAAAAACTGAAGAAATAGATACCAATTCTAATATTCTAAAATTTTTAGTACCAAAAGCGAAATCGAAAAGTTAATTTCGCTTGTTAAGAGGGTAATGAACATATCTGATACTAATTATTATCCAGGAAAGTCATGAAAAGCTAATAAGAACCGAGTTGAACCAACGCAAGGACTCTGTTAATAGAGAAACAAAAAAATTTGTTCAAAAATCGATATAATAAACAGTTTGGAGTATCAGGAACATTTTCCAGTAGGATTTAACTTTCCCTGGACGAGGGAAAAACTTTTTTTATCAGGTTAAATAGTGTGTTCATTAATTTAAAATTGTATAACATTGAAAAAAATATTTAGAGCTAACCATATCAAAAACTGGCAACATTTTTACAAAAAAATTTATAATAATCGACAGTAGGTGTTATAGCAAGATGGATGGCTTCTCTTCTTCTATTTCGATTTACAATTCTCCCTTTTTGTTATAACCATATGAATTGATCGCTGAAAGTACAATTAATAATTTTTTTTTGATATTAACGATTAAACTGAAGTACTTACCGGTGTATTCTTGATCGCACATAACCAACAGTTCGTACCATTGGTTACCGTTTATTCTTGGTAAATCTAAAGTACCCCCGTAACATTCAGGCAAGCATTTGGGGCTTATGTATTGCTGTAACGATTTGCGATCTGTACCGTGGAAGATGATACGGCTTCTCAATTTTTCCCTAAGGAAAGGTTTGAAAAATGCGAAAACTATTTTGAAAATATAAGGTTGATTCACGATGTGGATATTTTTTAACCTTAAAGGCATGCTGTCCTGTAAAAGAACGTTTAATTAGCATATTTACAAAAAATCAATTTATTTTTGTTATTGAACTATTGACACAAGTGGCTAGGCCGGATCTGTACGTTTACGATACCAAACGAAATCGAGAATGGAAGAGAGAAAGAGCGAGGTCATTTGTGACAGTGTTGCCGGAAGTAAAGTTTTTTTTTAGATAAGAATAATTTTAAATTAAAAGTAACAATTGAAAAATGTTTTTATTGTATAAAAAAATATTAAACGCAGTTTTATCGTTATTATCGTAAATATGAATATTTTCTAATTTTTATAAAAAAATCTATTTTTTTAACTGCGTTTTGAATAATGTGAAGGATTTTCGTAAATCGATTAAAAATGGTCGGTAAAAAAGTATGGCAACACTGAATTACAACGAGATAAGAGAAAGACGAGGCCATCTGCCACAGTGTTGCCAGAATTGAAGTTTTTTATGCGAATTTGAAGCACTTTTAGCAAATATTTGTATAATACAAAATATTAAACTCAGCTTTCGCCACGTCAATATGAATATTTCGTTACTTTTATTGAAAAAAACTTCCATCACAGTCTTTTAATCGACGAAATCCTAATGTTTTGAATGATTTAAAAGATAATCGTGAATCGGTTAAAAAAACAAGTTTGGCAACACTGAATTACAACGAGATAGGAGAAAGAACGAGGCCATCTGCCACAGTGTTGCCAGAATTGAAGTTTTTTATGCGCATTTGAAGCACTTTTAGCAAATATTTGTATAATACAAAATATTAAACTCAGCTTTCGCCACGTCAATATGAATATTTCGTTACTTTTATTGAAAAAAACTTCCATCACAGTCTTTTAATCGACGAAATCCTAATGTTTTGAATAATTTAAAAGTTAATCGTGAATCTGTTAAAAGAACAAGTCTGGCAACACTGAATTACAACGAGATTCGTAAGATTGATGCATAATAAATTCATTGATTCTGTATCAGTTTTACATCAGTTATTTGTTCGTAATAAATAATAAAATTTAAAATTTCGATATTTATTCATAATGTGTTACAATGTGACCGTCTTTCGAAGAGATGTGACTAAAATTAGTTAAACGGAATGTGATTAGAATATCTAATGGGTAATAACTGAAACAAAATGAAGCAATTACTTGATAATTGTCATAAAAAAATAATGTAATAATACCTAATTCAAGGAGATTTAATAAATAAAGACACGTAATAATGTTATGTGTAGAATCCGGTGCATCGCGTGTAAATATTTGAGGTTATGTATTCGAAAATAGTCAAGATCGAAATAAAAATTCCGTTTAACGATAAAAACACAAAATATACACTGAGCGATACAAAAAACCGTCAAAAATATGAATATAAAAAAATTAATATGAATAAATAAGCTAAGCAACGTTTTGAAGTTATTTACAACCTGTTCTTATACCACTTTCGACTGTAAAAAATTCCATTACTTTACGTAATATACTGGTTCTTACTGTGTCGCCGAATTACGTAATTATACCATATAGAAATTAGCATATTTTGACTTCATATAATTAATTAAAATGATTCTGTCTTACCTGAAGCCAATCGACGATTCTTTTGGCGAATCCGGGTGTGAATTTAGTCGTTTGTGATAAAGTCAAACCGAGCATATCGAAAATAACAATGGCGCCGCATACTTGTGTTTCCGGTTCCAACATGGCCGCTTCGAGGAACAACACACAACCTTTGTATACTTCGTCTAATGTCACTTCATCCGTTTTCCATTTTTCTATTTGGAAACAATGATAAATTTAACGAAAACATCCAGGAAATAAAAAAAAATTAGATGCAATTTTTTTTAAACTGTTATTTTCACGTTCCCATCTCTGTACTTGTCATTATTTCGATACGTATGTTTTTTTTAATACTTATTTAATTAAATATTGTTTAAATTAGAAAAACAACTTTGTTTATTACTTTATTTAATTGAATGCCAATATTTTATCATAGTCGATCGGGGAATGAAAACATTACAAATTAATTACGATGTAAAACAATTAAACATAAATTGATTATTACGTTAAACAAAAAAAATTAATAAAAATAAATAGGGTGCGTCATACAGTCATTGGACACTCGCATTTTGAATCCTACAATAAGAATAAATTGTTTATTTATATAAATTTGAATATTCTATCATAGATGCCATTACGTCCCTGTTATATTTATTCAACCATCTTTCTCGCTAGACAACCAGAGCGTGACGTCATATCCGTCGATTTGTTTCTGCATTTAAAAAGTGTTCAATTCGTTTACTATTGTAAATGGTACTTTGTTTTGTGCGATAAGGTATTTTTTTGGAAAAATTTCGAAGAAAATACGAAATAATCACAAATCACTAAACGTATACAGGGTGTTCCGCAAAAAATTCGGTAGTGAATAGATGACGTGGAAATAATGTTGTGACATAAAAAAATTTGTCATACGACTCCTCGTTTCTGAGTTATAGGTTGCGAAACTTAAAAGTATATTATCTAAACTATAAATTTGAACATTATCAATTTTTGATGGATGGTTACGTGTTTGAAGTCAGGGGCGGCTCATGCCCAATAGTCCAGATTCAGGAGATATGTAGTTAAATTTTGAAAATAAAAATTTTCTCAAGTGTTCAATAACTGCACGGTTTACCCCAGTTTTACTTACTTCCTAATTCTATAATTAAAATTCTTCTACCAAATTGATCTCTATTCGGTTGTACTGTTAAAATATTTTGTTCGAAAATATTCTTCTCTTTACTGGGCATCAAACCGTCGTAAACATCGGCGTGCGTTACTTTAAATTTATAATATCTCTTAATCTGTAAACAAAAAAAGTTCGCGCGTCACAATTTAGAATCGATTCCAAAAATGTTTTTGTACTAAAATTCCGATTTATTTTTGACCTAACCTCGTATCTTCATCCTAACTTGTTCGTATGTACGTACAGTTCAATTGAATCAGCTGGAACTAGTTCAAAATCCACCAAAGCAAAATTAATTTAAAGCAGTGGAAAATTTTTTAATTTTGTTTTATATTAAAAAAAATGAGTTCTAAAAATATTTTTTTACGGAAATATAATGACTAATAGCGATGGCAATCACCATTGGTCGACATAGTTATGGAAGTAATTAAAAAAATATAATTTAATAGTAAACATTCATTATAATAATTATAATTTAATGAGATTTTTTTATTTCAAAATATGTATAACGTGGTTAAATAAACATAAAACAAGAATAATTGTTTTATCAGAAGTTCTACCACACACTTTGCAGAAATATCAAAGTTTTTATACTAATTTCGCTTTTTCTTCAATAATTACGTTTGTAACCATGAAAATCACACTTAACTGTCATATTGAGTTCAACTGTCTATGTTGCCACGTTTAATTCTACTTCAGACATGATCGAAATTAAAAACTTCAAATTACTCTTTGAATTATCAAGTTTATCAAATTTATTCATTAGTATTTTTGTATTTGAATTTATACAATCATTATTTCAAAAAGTTTTCATACTAATTTTGCTATTTCTTTGATAATTACGTTTCTAACAATTATAATCACTTTTAAAGGAATACCGTTCAGGTTACAACTGCCATAATGGATTTAACTATATGCTACGTTGCCACGTTTAATTCTACTTCGGAGATGATTTAAATTAAAAATTTCAAATTAAATTCTTTTTTGAACTGTAAAGTTTATCAAATTTATTCATGTGGTTTTTTAGAAAGTATACACTGAAAAAAAAGTAGGCAATTATAATTTTGCTTTTTCTTTGATAATTACGTTTCTAACAATGATAATCACTTTTAAAGAATACCGTTTAGGATACAACTGCCATAATGGATTTAACTATGTGCTACGTTGCCACGTTTAATTCTACTTCGGAGATGATTTAAATTAAAAATTTCAAATTAAATTCTTTTTTGAACTGTAAAGTTTATCAAATTTATTGATAAGTGGTTTTTTAGAAAGTATACACTGAAAAAAAGTAGGCAATTATCATTTCAAAAAGTTTTCATAATAATTTTGCTTTTCCTTTGATAATTACGTTTCCAACAATGATAATCACTTTTAAAGAATACTGTTTAGGTTATAACTGCCATATGCAACGTTGCCACGTTTAATTCTACTTAAATGAAATAAAAACATGCTCACCAAATCACGGGCGCTTTCAGGATAGAATTTACATGGTCTCAAAAATCTCACTAACCAAAGGTCGTTATCTAATGGTACTTTAAGGTCTTTTTCCTCTGTAACAAATTTCAAAAATTGAATATATACTTCTAATAATATACTTTTCATTTTAGTTACCTTTTAAAAGATCTCGTAGTGTTGCTATAGCTTCCCTTTTAGTGTCCGGATTTTCATTCAGTTCTTTCCTAGCGATTTCTTGTACTTCCGGTCTTAATTCGTCAATTTCGAATTGCAGCACGTAATCCCCCAACTTTACCGTGGGGAGCTTTTCCATAACGGAAAGCAGACTTGGGGCAACTGCAACGAGGAAAAATATTCAAATCAAAAGAATCCCGATCGGAAAAATTAGGATATTTGGCAACAATGGCGGTGGTATATTGACAGCTTCACTGAGTCGTCATATTTGTTGTTAAGACCATTATATTTTTACAGAAATGAAATATTAAAATATTTGTTATTGTGTGCTTACTTCGAACGATTTAAAAAAAAATAGTAGATAAAAAAACTATGACTCAATTACCTTGAAATTCAACTTAACTTTCAAATAGAATTATCTTTAACGTTTTAAATTGAAATGTTAATTTTTTTTAGTTGATAATTCCATTACTAACCAAAATATTGATTTCAATGGTTATCTAATTGTTTATTATGATTATTAAGTGTAAATATAGTTTAAAATATAAAATTATTTCTCACGTAAACATTTCGAAAACCATCTAAATTATTTAAAGAGATTAAAAAACAAAAAGCAATTCATTTCAAACGGTTATATACATAAAATGATCAATACCTGAAATAAAAATATGAAAAAATTCCAATCCAATCCTGTATATATAATAACCGTAAACAAAATATGAAAAAGATCGAATCCTAACCTAATTCTTTAAAATAATCCTTAACGTTAATATATAATTCTTCCGAGGAATGTTTTAATATAAATAAATATATCACCTTTGGACATTATGGAAAATCCAAGTTATTAATATTTATCAAACAGTTTCTTCACAGTTTTCTATCAATTCGTTGGCTGAAGAATGAATTCAGAACAAGTTCTACTTTCTATGTCTGTATACTAGCGGTACACTGAACAATATTCAGATTATATAAAACTGGCACAACTCACGTTATTGACTGAAAGGCGCGAATACACAAAAATGTGTGAACCTATTGGAGAAAAGTAACATATAAATACAGATGGAAACGGATGCGACGTTGCCACGTCAAATTTAAAACCGTAGAAATTCGATGCTCAATAATTCAATGGGAAAGCTTTTTTTTGAAACGATTAAGTTGCAATCAATTTTGTATTAGCTTACGATTAATAATAAATAATTGCCAAGATAAAGAAGAATAGACATCGTTTAATTTGTAAAAAAATTGCATAATACAAAGCTTAAGATAAACAAGAATCTTTTATACATATGGGGAATTTAAACTGAGGAAATTAGGAATTAATAATTTTGAGATACGCATATTTGTTTTTAAAAAGCGCAAATAACGAAAAAACTTTCAAAACGCAGAACAAAATTTTATCAAATCGGGATGTCAGTTGTAATTATTTGTCGACACGTAATTTGATAAGGAGATTTAAGACTCGTGTGAGATTGATGATAACGAGGAAATGTCCAAAATTACGCATAAAACTTCTCCGATATTATGTACAATATCTTTAAAACTCAAGGAAGTAGGATATAGTGTATCAATTTTAGATATGGCAACGCTGTAGGAACTTTTAATGCATTCCTTGGACAAATAATCGACGAAAAATTAATAAGTGGGAATTTTGTATTTAGTAACTAAATTAAATTGTAAAAGATACCTCAAGGTTTTTGTGACAGAAATTTTTATGTAATTTTTAATAACCGATCATTCGGTTTGCAGGTCGTTGAAAATAATTTATCGTCGAAACAACATAGTTAGTTTAATTGTACGTTATTTTTCTCATATTATAAATAATTGTAACTAATCATATCGGTCATTTTTTAGACGTTTTTCTTTTGAAAATGAAAAATATTTTCATCTCAATGATAATACACGTATAAGACGAGTCCATTTCGTGTGCGGCAGGGGTGTACGTTCATGTATCTTCCACGTTTACCGCCAAATGGACGAGTCCATTAATTGGAGGCAACTGCTTTAGTTTAGTCCGCCGAAATCAAAATAATATATAGGGTGATTCATTGTAAAAAACATAATTTCAATATCATTCAATTTTCGGGATCTAATTTTCAATAAAAAATAAAATGGTGTACCTAGTGAGGTGTATATTTTATTTAGACCCTAATCCCTTAAACCATCGTGTCATTAGTGCCCTTTCAGAAGATTAATATATTAAATACTAGCGTAAAATATCAGCTGTGGAGCAGAAAAGTGAAACAAATTAGCAGAACAAGATATGAAAGTTATTTTTGTTGCATTAACGTCCCCGTGTATATTTATGGCTTTCCTCGGGTTAAGAAACACTACCCTATATATTAAAATTATGAAAATATTGATTATATATAATTTCCGTACCTAAATTATTTTATTTAACAAAGTAGTTGTACACCCAGTGTATATCTTTCATTATGACATACATCACCCTGTATAGAGCAAATATTGTCGTCACACTTTGTGGTTACAAAATATATATCCCGCCTAAAATTATTTCTCAACGTAATCCTGTCCTCATTATATTTTTTTTTGTTGTTCGAACCCTCATTTAACTATTTTTTTAACCTACCAGTTTTTTTTTCATTCCTTGAATGATTTCGTATGTGTTAAAAACAGGAGATTGGCTAATGAATACTAGTTTAAGCACATGTCGTTTTTTTTATAATCAAGTAGAAGGTAATATTAGCATTTTAAATTGAATTTTTATTTATGAACAAACCTAACAAAAGAAACCGCGAAAATAAATCGCAAGATAAAATTTATTTCATTAAAACTAACATTGAAAATTAAACAAAAGAAAAGAAAATTACAATCTGACAACAATGTAAATAATATCGGCCATTTTGCAACTCGAAATAGATATAAATCATGCCGGCCGTTGCATACTTTAAATTCGCTTTGTATACTTATGTATATTGCGTTACAAAACAGTTTAATGCACTTGAAAATTTTCAATGAAACTTCATAATAATATTTCAAGTTTAATATTTTCGTTTCCTTTGGGTTTATTTATCAATATAACGTGTTAGTTAACATAACCTTGAACTTTAGTCAAATGGGTGTTTAATCGAACTCTAATTTTTCCAAATGACAAAAATAATAATTATCGACTGAAAATTAGTGCCAATTACTGTTGGAAAATTATGATGTCATTGTATATAGATTAACACAACTACATTACAGGTGAAATGTGAATTAAATACTAAATTAAATTTTGCCTGAAAGAGTCTGACGTAAACAAATAAGAAACGAATTCTGGGTAATAGTCTTAACGCTGATTCTTTCCTAACACGTGACTAGAATCACGATATTATCTAAGACGTACTGTGTTGTTACTATCTTTTTCTAATCACAAATAAAAATAAAAGGCATACAACAGTGTATTAGAAAGTGTCGTAGCGGTTTGTAGCAATTGGGAATATTTTAAAAACACATTTTTTAGAGATAGCTGTACCTTCGGATAAAACATAATAATAATTTTAAAAATCCCGACGTTAGGAATATTAGTCATAACGTTAATATCTACTGTCATTTTGATTCGATTCAAATTGATGACGTATCGATCACGCGACGGCGTTTTTAGTATACAACAAATCTATTCAAATATAAATAAACATTTGAAAATAAAAATGTATAAACCCACTTCATCTAATTAGACAAAACTCACGTAGATGTACTCAATATTGCATATTGTAGAAAATGACGAATCCTTTTTCATTTATTCACATGACCTTGACCTTCTTTTCAACGTTGCTAGTGCAATCTACTTCAAACGTGATTTGTATCATAACATATTATTATTTTTATTAGACGGTCATTGGCTCGGTAATGTTAAGATGGATAAATATCCATAATCATATTTTTTATTTTAAATTTAGTCGTCCTTTACGAATTTATTGAAATTAAAAGGCAACTGATAGATTGGTATAATAGGCAACACTGTTTTAAGTAATCACTACATCCAACGCCATTTTCAAGGATAATATTTCCGGTCTTATTTTCTTCATATTCCCACTACTGATAATCATCAATTTAGATAAAACGTTTGACAATAATGTAAAATAATTCTAATCATAAATTCTTTCAATTATATGTGATAGAAGATGGAATCAATTTAATTAAAAAAAGCACGTAAGTGAAAATTCCGGATTGCAATAATGCCAATCGAATATATTTGACGTAACTGTCAGAATGACAGCGTAAGTCATTAGTATAATAATCTACTTTTAATGTATTTTTACAAAACATAATAAAAAAACACTTCTTATACTTAGTTACGTATATATATTTTTATAATTAAGGCTATTCTGTTAGCATTGACAACACTGTTTGTTCACCAACATCCAGCTTGACTCGCTCAATTCTACGCCGAAAGAATTTGACATAAAGCGCATTTTTAAGTTCGTAATAAAAGGAGATAGATAAAATAAGATTTAAGCAAGACGTAAACCTGTATCACGAAAAATAATTACAGGAAATTAGTTGTAGTTTTGATTGTACAAGGTTATCGTTTACGTACTTCGTTATGAGAAAAAATATTATTTATAATATATGCAGTATGATTCATTAAATATGTTCAATGAATTTAGGTAGTTCTATGTTTTGTGATTGTAGAATAGAGGGCGCTATTGAATCAAATAGGTTGAACCCTAAGTTTTTATTAATTTAAAAAATGATATATAGAGAAAAATGAAACTTTTGTAGTTAGTGACAAACAATATAATTTTTAATGATATTATACCGAGAGGCTGATACATAATTAGTTTTTTTTACGGAATGATGATGCAGAATAAAGAACAAGGTTCAATGTCGTTAATGACTCCCAATCGATTACTAAAAAACCTGTAGTTTCGAAACGAGGACAAGCTGAGATGAAAGATCAATTTTTAATTTTCAATTATTATATTTTTACGCAATATTAACATATACCTAGCTTAGTAAAAGTATTACAGAAACTTTAAATCGTGCATCTAGGTTAAAAAAATTAATTTCAAGTTTATTAATTCACAGCTAGAGGGCGTAGTTAAATATTCGGATCAGTTGCCTTATAACTTTAGAAATAACAGGTAGGGGTGACTGGGGAAGTGGATGCAATGCAAAGTATTCTTAAATCTTATCTTAAAAAAAATGGATGTACACTTTAGAATACTTATACAAAAGAAAATTTATTAAAAAGCACGAAATATAGAATTTGAAAAATATTAACGACCGTATTGACAATTTAATGACTTTGATACAACTGTCAGTATAAATGTTCAACTGTCAATTTTTTCATATAACTTACATTTTACAATCGATTCAATTGTGTGTGAGTTAGGAATCAATTAATTCTGTCAATAACCACATTCTTAATCAAGTCTTAATTAAAATCGGATAATCGATTATTTTACTTCTTCACATTTAGAAAATTGAGTGGAATTAATATTTGAAAGAGTGATATCTAGGATGTAAATTATTAGACGGTTCTAAAACCGAGCCTTTTAATTTTTTTCATATTGTGATGGAACGAATACGATCGGGTTTACTTGATGTAATTTTATAATAACTGACGTGCTCCTCCTTCCATGGCTAGACAACTACTGACGAATCATGATTCAAATCGCGTAGACGATACGGATGCGCCAACTTAACGCATGCGTATTCATAAATTTATAAAACGAACAATTTAATTGACTATTTAATGATTTAAATAAAGGAAAGTTTTTTTACTGAAGTAGGTGACAAACATAATTTAATTAATAGTATAAATGATTAATTGATATAATGAAACCTATTAAAAAAAAAACATCATGTCATTCCTTATTATAAATGTGTTAACAAATGGATAACTTACGAGATGCTGGTATATCCCTTGAGCCCAATTCAATGGGCGTGATATTCTCAATTTTCTTTTTTTCTTTTTTAGATCGAAACATTTCGAAAAATTTATTAATTTTTAACCTTAAAAACACTGTCACAATGAGAAGCTATTATTTGTTGAATAACGTGTACAACAGTACAAATCCATTTTGATACCTTTTTAAATACCATTGTATGCAAATCATTTCAATCGACGTTCAAAAAGGATTCCGTAAGGTAAATTCATTGTCAAAATTAATGAAGACACAATATTATTATTAACAAATTAACTTCAGGTTTATTGTATTAACCTTGATTAAGGTTAAATATTTAACGTTTAAATGCTACATCCTGAAGCGTACGAAAGTGATGAATCTTTTCTTAAAGTCTACGCCATTGGTTGTAATTTTCGTTTTAGAATAATTTTTTGATTACCCAATACTTTCCTTGTAAAAAATTATTCCGATAAATAATCTTCTGACATTATGATCCGGTTAACTCGATTTCCGATAACTGTCATTCGGAAACCGAAGTAGCCGAATTTGTAAATACAAACAAGTTTTTTGGAAATATCAAGTTATATTTTCTTTAAAAAAGAATACTAATCATTATAATATTGGAATCTATTATACATATAATTGAATTAAGACATAAAAACACCCATAAACGGTTAAATAAAGCATGAAACTAAGTGATTAGTATTTGTAATTAGTTGATCTACTTGATTTAGATCGTTATTTCCGGAAAGAAGAACGAAATATGGCCGATCAGAAGCACCGCCCTAAAAACGCGCGTATTTCACAATATTGTACAGGGCCGTATTGAGGTAAAGATAAAATATAATAAAATATTTTTAAACTCATGGAAAATTGATTTCTCTGGAAACTAATGAACGAAGATTTTTTGAAATAGTGAGAAAATATATAGATGGAGACGAATTTTAAAATACTTCCTAGGTTATAAATTTTTTATCGTTCTTCTTTCAAGAATTTGATTAAACTTTTTATTCCTAAGGTGCTGTAGGTTAAAGTTTTCGTAAAACAACGAATAATGACCCTATATGATTATTAATTTTATTAAATTTGTTAAAAAAGGTTAGATATAATACACAATTATAACTAAACATATATTTATATCAACAATTAATATGAATAATGGAAATAATTTATCCAAAATAAAACTTACGTTCGGGGGCCATCGGTACATAAATAATTTCAGCCATATTTATAACTATGATCGTTCAACTTCGAAATAGTAATATCATACTAAAACTGATATTATTATAAATATTTTATAACATTAACATCGTCCACTTGAACGATTCGTTTATCAGACAGATTTCTGTTATCACGAAAACGAGGAATGAATTTTAAAATTATACAGTGTGTTTTCCAGCACAAAAATATTCTTGCGATATTTGTATTTAATCCAATATCAGTACGAGAATTCGCCAAATTCAACTTACGTAACCTCTGTAATCACTTAACTATGAAATAAATATCATATCGTAATTATTTAGATACAAATGTTTCGGGTATAGTACAGTGTAGTTATTGGTTTGCATATGAAACTTTTTTTTTATCCCAGAGTTGTTTCAGAAGCACTAGATATTGTCTCACCCTCGTATACTGTTTAAATTTTTTCTTAGTAATAAAATCGTGTATTAAAAATTAAATTTAAAACCGATTGAGTTCTGGAAACTACAGAAAAAATATTTTCATACAAAAAAAACTGTTTTATTGTACCAACTGTGGACATACTGTATAAATCTATTCATAAATTTATCGAATTTATTACTTCTTAGTTAACCTCAACTACGAAATAATTTTTTTTATCCCAAAGTTGTTTCACAAGCACTAGATATTGTCTCACCCTCGTATACTGCTTAAATTTTTTCTTAGTAATAAAATCGTGTATTAAAAATTAAATTTAAAACCGATTGAGTTTTGGAAACTACAGAAAAAATATTTTCATACAAAAAAAACTGTTTTATTGTACCAGCTGTGGACATACTGTATAAATCTATTCATAAATTTATCGAATTTACTACTTCTTAGTTAACCTCAACTACGAAATAATTTTTTTTATCCCAAAGTTGTTTCACAAGCACTAGATATTGTCTCACCCTCGTATACTGCTTAAATTTTTTCTTAGTAATAAAATCGTGTATTCAAAATTAAATTTAAAACCGATTGGGTTTTGGAAACTACAGGAAAAATATTTTCATACAAAAAAAACTGTTTTATTGTACCAACTGTGGACATACTGTATAAATCTATTCATAAATTTATCGAATTTACTACTTCTTAGTTAACCTCAACTACGAAATAATTTTTTTTTATCCCAAAGTTGTTTCACAAGCACTAGATATTGTCTCACCCTCGTATACTGCTTAAATTTTTTCTTAGTAATAAAATCGTGTATTAAAAATTAAATTTAAAACCGATTGAGTTTTGGAAACTACAGAAAAAATATTTTCATACAAAAAAAACTGTTTTATTGTACCAGCTGTGGACATACTGTATAAATCTATTCATAAATTTATCGAATTTACTACTTCTTAGTTAACCTCAACTACGAAATAATTTTTTTTATCCCAAAGTTGTTTCACAAGCACTAGATATTGTCTCACCCTCGTATACTGCTTAAATTTTTTCTTAGTAATAAAATCGTGTATTCAAAATTAAATTTAAAACCGATTGGGTTTTGGAAACTACAGGAAAAATATTTTCATACAAAAAAAACTGTTTTATTGTACCAACTGTGGACATACTGTATAAATATATTCATAAATTTATCGAATTTATTACTTCTTAGTTAACCTCAACTACGAAATAATTTTTTTTATCCCAAAGTTGTTTCACAAGCACTAGATATTGTCTCACCCTCGTATACTGCTTAAATTTTTTCTTAGTAATAAAATCATGTATTCAAAATTAAATTTAAAACCGATTGGGTTTTGGAAACTACAGAAAAAATATTTTCATACAAAAAAAACTGTTTTATTGTACCAGCTGTGGACATAAATTTATCGAATTTACTACTTCTTAGTTAACCTCAACTAAGAAATAATTTTTTTTATTCTCATAGTTCTTTTAATATTTTTATTACAACAAAGAATTTTTTTCGGTATTTGAATTTGTTCAGAAAAAAAAAGAAAGATAAAAACTTACGTTCAGGTAGGAGTTTCTTATAACCAATTTCAGCAGACATGTTTATTTAAGCAGATGTGATCACTTTTTGTTTTCGAAGCAAAACCGCAAATAACGAACGATAAAAATTTCAAGAATATTTAATATTTTTTTTTTCATTAAGGAGGGAACTTTGCATTTAAATACGTCAACGTTATTGATCAACTTAATGGATGTTAACAATAATTAAAATAACACTATTTTTGTCGATATTCAGTTTATTATATTTATACCTAACTGGTTTTCGGTTTGTTATTTTTGTTATTCACGTTTTTCATATCAATACGTGTACCATGTCTACATTGAGTTCGATCGAAATATTACTTTCTCTGCTGAACATTGCAAAGGTTATGGTGTTCGATTCCAAGTATTTCGTAATCATTTTTGTGAAAAAAAATTGCTTTTATCAATTATGAAAACTAAAGAGAAAGTCATCGCGGTTTATGTTGACTGTATAACGTTTTTAAACCGAAATCTGTTATTGAATAATAATTATTCGTAATTTTAATACAATTACCACAAACTTTATCTGATTTGATATAATTTGTTTCATATAAACAAGAAATGTAATTGTTATATATCTTTAACTTAAGACCTAAGAAATATATATTATGCAAACACTTTTACATGTATGTATGTTGGGTTGCCTATACAAAATAATCGAAACTGTAGCGGGTATTTAACTGGGAATGGCCTTCGTCATATTTCTTCTATCGTCGCGAAACAAAGTTTTTCTGTCACTGGAGGAAAGCTCGCGATGTTTAACAACATTTTTTTACAGTTTCTTTTTGATTTTGACTCAATTTTACACTCACAAACTAAATATATTTCACTGTAACACACTATTATAATAACCGATGCCCTTAAAGACTGATTGTTATTAATATACATAAAGAAAACATCTCTGAATAATTTACTAAGTGTATTTCACTGTGCAGCAATACTCGAAGCTGATTGGCTGTTTTAAAAAATCAAATGAGCGACTATTCATTTCAAATAAAATGTTAACGTTTTTTTTAGAAACTTTTATTCATAAATACAAGTGAAATAAAAATCAATAAATTTTAATTTCAATATGACTAGTTTGGTAGACGCGAGAGCCTTTTTAAACGGCATTTTATATATATATATTAAACGTCTAAAATAAAAGCCTACCTCTCAAAATAAGAGTGGGAACTTCGTTATGAATAAAAAAGCCTGTGAAACCGGTTCTGCCTAACCGATTTTTATAAACTTGATGTTTTTTGAAAGAGCTTTTGTCAAACAATACAAAATATATAAAGTCTAAGTAAAGTAATTATCAACTTGGTTGCTAGAGGGCGTTGTTTGATATATTTTAGATATTGTGATTTCTTTTACCGAATATCTTAAAAAATGTGTAAACGACGATAATTTTTCTTCAAATATCTATTAGACTGGTTCATCAAAACGGAAATTCACATTTACATCGTATACTATTGTAATAATAATTGTGTATCGAACCAAAAATTATTTCCTTAATGCGGTCCTGTTACCAGCCGTTTATAAGTCTGATCACGTGCACTATGCGTGAATATATTTTTACTATATTTCTTGGATAAATAGAGTATATTTAGTTGTCCACCCGGTATAAAATTTTAATAATGCATAGTAGCATCAACATTATTTTCATAGTTTTAATAAAATAATGAATTCAATCGGTAATCATACATTTTATATTAACGTAATCGGATTTGACATATTTTTCGTATAGTGTGTTGCCTACCAACTAAATACAAATATTTCTATAAAACATATTTAGATATTATTACGTTTTTGTAGATATAGACACAATCTTTTATAAGTAAAAGTTCAGTTTGAACTAATAATACGGTAAAAAGCATCATCAAATGAAACGAAACTTAGAAAAAACTATATTTATTTACGAAGTACGAAATCTAATATGGTGGCCCACAATGACAGGATTATATTTAACGTTTTATTAGATAATAAAAAATACATTTCTGTTATTTAATTATACGTTATTGGTGCTAAAACGATGAATCGGTAGTGTTGGAGTAGTAACGATGGGAGAGTATTTCTGAAAGGTAAAACTAGAAAGCCATGAACTGTGTATTCGTTGTTACCGTTTATCGTGGCGCTGCGGCTGGCCTGGTGTACGTAAGAAAATTATTAAACTCTTTGTAGCAAGTACCACTTTGCATATAGTTAGACAGGTAAGGATAAATTTTTATCTTGAATTTTATTTTTAATGTATTATTCAATTGATTTGTTTGAGATAAAAATTAGATGAGATATTTTTATTTTCTTGAGAGGGATCTAGTTGTTGACCCGAATTTAGCTTTTATTTGACAAACACTTCGTGAGTTTAGTATGTAATTGTAAAAAAACAATGATAATTTTTAATATATTTTAATTTTAGTAGATTTATACTAGATTGATAAGGTTTTTATTGAAATTATAGAATTTGAACGTTATTAATAATTTTTTATCAGATTGATTTTTTTTTATACAAAAACAAATGAGACTTGAGAATTATTTAGTTTTGTAATTAATTCGAGGTCACGACGTGACGTTAAGCCCCTTTTGAAAACGACACTTAGCTGTAATTTTGCTCTTATCTATCAATATAATTGATTTTTTAATTAAGAAATATTTTTTTCTATATTTTCTTAAATAATCAACTTACTAATAATATTAATTTTTCATTTATTAGGTTGTAAAGTTAATTTTCATTTTTTCTTATGATTCATGTCTCCTTTTATGACGCCTTGTATCTCAGAAACGCTTCATTTATTGTTTTTTTCTTATAACCACATTTTTCAATATTAATTTGGGCTTAATATTCCCATGAATTTGGTTTAGACATTTTTTAAATAGATTTTTATTTTTCGAAATTCTTTAATCAATGGCAAAAATACATCATCCCGGAACTACTTCTATAATAGGTCATTTCGGGATGACGTCACAACCGGCTGTCATATTATTGTCTTACGTGAGAAATTTCGTGTTTATTTACATTAAAAATATTATTACTATCGGTTTTATTTCTATTGTTTCGGTCAAAGATATTCATGTCACTCAAATAAGTGGATTCAAATAATCTATTCTTCATATACAAATAAAATAAAATCTTCACCAACGACAATATGGCCGACGTATAAAATCACGTTACTCGAAATGATCTATTGCTATGATCACACCTCGTATTCATTCTTCTATATTAGGGTATATTGAATAATTTTATAAATTATGATATAATAAAAATAATCAACTGAAGAAATTTGAATACCTTTAACGAAAATATGGATGTTTATGTCTTATAATACACGTTGTATATCCCAATCTATATATTTAAATACATCAGTAACTTAACATAACCTCATTAACGGCCATTTTGACAAGCGGCAAAAAAGCCTCTATGTTCTCGTACAATAAAGAATTTTTTTCTAGGAGCCTAAGAAAGCGTTCATCAAATCTCGATTTTTTATAGTAGAAAGAAATAATATTATAAAAATAATTGTTCTTGTTAGGTTAGTTATAGTTGTAAAAATAAACGTAAGATTTATGTCTCTTGAAAACGAGTTAAAACTTTATGTTTTTTTGTTGGGTATTTCAAGTTGATTCTTGTGTTTTTAACTGACACTGTTCTTTGAAAGATCGCTGGTTTTTTTGTTTCATTTGTTTTTATAGTTCCCAGAATAACATAATCATATACATTAGCACAGGACCGTACTTAAACGCTGTAAGATCTGGTAATTTATTAAAATAGAATTATAATTTTGAATTTTTGTCGTTATGAGGTTATTCTTTACAAATTTTATAACAAAATAATCAGTAATTACTTGAACTTATAACGAATAATAAACAATTGAAAAAAAAATTGATTGATATTTTAGAATTAATCAAGAACCAAGGACACGCTTTAGAAATCGTGTTTTTTTCCATTTATAATTTTTTTTTATCACACTTTCCAAAGTTCAACGATCAAAAGATATTTCAATACTTATTTAACATCCTAATTATGATTTTATTATCTTTAAATATCGATATGAGACAATTTCAAAGAGGTTGTATAAGTATGTTATACTGATGAGGCCAAAAAACTAGAAACTATTATTCAATCTTGGAATGTTTACGTACTATTCCAAGTACGAGGTCCCAGAAGTACCTGACCCAATAAAATAGCCATTAACTACCAACATTGTTGGAAAATCTTTCATTAACAGGCCATTTCTTCAAGTCTGGGTACAAAAAATAATCCGAGGTGGCTAAATCTGGCGAGTAGGGTGCATGGGGTAGCCAAATGCGACCATTTTGTTTGATATCTTAGCTCAAATGTTCTTTTTTCTACTTTCATGTGAAACCAAAACTCTATTCAGTGGAAAAACTTGATTTTTATTGATGTAATCAGTTTTATAGCGATTATTGGTCATTCTACTATAGCCGCCATATTGAATTGAACAATTCGATCTTATTTATCACTAAGTAGTGATCGATAATACGACAAAATGATAAATAAATCCCCCGAACAGTTAACTGGGTCGCGAAATTTCTAAGTATAAATAAGCCGACAGATTACACTGAGAAAAAACAACAAAAAACTAATTTTCAGTGTAAAATTATGAAAATTAAAGAAAATACCAATATCCAGTTGTCTTTTATATTTAAAAATTCTCCTAAATCATATACGAAATTATTATGACATTTTTTTTCTTAGTGTAACGATTTGAGCTTGTTTTCTCAGTGTATTCCGTTATGCAATTTCAAAACTCATTCAAACAACGCGTTTTTTAAGCGTAGGTCTAAGTAGAAGTTTTAACTTCGTCCTAATTACCAATTTTTAATATTAACAAAAAAATGTTTTCCTTTGTAGCGTAAATTATTTCAAATATTAAAATGTAACAAAATGTCATAACCTATATCAGCGTATGAATTATAAACCTACGGTCATAATAAACCCCAGTTCAAGGTTACAAAATTCCAACTTAATAATTTTTAAAAACCTTTGCACATTTTATTTCATTTTAATTAATTTGATTGATGATAATTTGTTGATTTTAATCGTTTTCAAATGGTAATCACCTTCGTGTGTTAATTGTTTTTTTTTATTTGAGTTAAAAGTATGAATCATAAAATAACCGAACTGCTGATATTTAGGAACAAAATGTCGGATGTGGACATCCTCCCCGACTTGGATTTGGGAGAACCCCCCCAAGAGCTCCTTGATTGGACAAAAGAGAATATAAACGAAGATCCTGACACTAGGGATCAAATATTAGAAAATTTCAGAGATCTGATTTTCGGTAAGATTCGTTTCAACTTTTTCATATCGCCTCGTATACGAAAAATTAGTTTGTTACAAAACTTTTCATTATTATTTTTAATATTTCGATATATTCACTAGACCCTGTATATATCTCGTGAACAAGTAGGCGGTTCATCAACACATTGTAGCATCCATATTGTTGAAAATAATGTTTCCTACTTTATCTTCCTAACAACTTTCTGGTTATTTCCGGTTTTTAAACTTGTTATTTCAATTTTACAGTTTCCCTATTTGTGTCGTTGATATTTCTTTAAATAATAAACAATGCGTTTTATGAATCAGTAAAATCATAGAGTGGAACAATGTTATTTATTATAAATCCGTTGTTTCATAGAGAAAGGAGAATGTACACCACACAGGACGGACGATAGTTTTTTATTACGTTTTTTGAGGGCACGGAATTTCGTTATAGAGAGAGCACACAGACTGGTGAGTTCGTTTTTTTCGGTGTTGCCGCCTTTTGTACATAACCTCAAAAATGCCGTTAATTTGAACCAATTTAAAGTGAATTCGAATTGAGTAGAATATAATTTTTTTAAAAAATCTTTCATCTGCGATATATTAAAATTTTATATAAACAAAATCGTCTTAAAATGTTGACCTTTTGTTTTAGTTAGTTAATTATTACGAGTTCAAAGAAAATAACCCAGAATTCTATGAGGGTGTAAATTTAAGACATTTAATAAAAATAGGGGAAGAATCTATAATTATCGTACCGCCCTATAGGGAACAAACCGGAAGAAGAATTTTACTTTACAGAATAGGTGAGGTTGACTTGGATGCAGAGTTACGAGGGCTGATCTCTTTGTACCACTCATGAATGATTCAATAATTAAAAATTTATCATTAGGGGCTAAATCCGGAATATTGAAATTTACGTCTTCTACTGTAGACATGTCAACTTGTCAATTTCTGATGCAACTATACATAATATAGTCCAGGGAAATTATGAAAACCACACGATTCTGTTTGTTGCAATCTCCAGTAGTTTGATATATAGGATATCGACAAAATATTTTTTTCTTTTTTTCAATATTTATTCAATTTAACTACAACTAATCAGATCCTGACAGAACACCATAAGTAAATTTTTGTTGAGGAACGATTTATCAAGTTCCTTAATCCAATCAGTCACTGTACTATAATTTTTTTTAAAAATTAATTAAACATTCCAGGAAAATGATTGTAGGTCTATATATTTTCAATTACAGTCAAAATCCGTCAAAAAATGTGAGGTAAACACTTCGACCTCCTTCCCGGACTAATTAATTTATTAGTTCATAAATACATCAAGGACGGAACAAAAGAATCAGCCCTCGTATACAACGTCGTAAAGTATTCGTGGATTCATGGTCTATTTCAATTTTTAAAAACTTTATCTCCACTAATACTTTAATATTCCATTGTTTTTTTATTATTATAATTAGGTAACTGGAATCCGGATAAAATCAGTTTGGTAGCTTTATTTCAAGCCACCATGATAGTCCTCGAACTGGCTATATTAGAAGCAAGAGCACAAATATTGGGCGGAATAGCTTTTTTTGATTTAGGGGGATTGACAATGCAACAAGCTTGGTATATGACGCCTTCCATTGCCCATAAAATTGTGCAAATCATGGTGGTAAGTGATTATTGATTACCCATAATAAATGCCATTTTACTTCATACATAAAATAATTAATTCTGGTTTGTACTCACCCTGTAACAATACAATCACATTCACTTAATTTTATATTCATAATTGAGATTATTTTTAATAAAAGAACAATACATTATTAACTAAGACCGAATTTTTTTGGTAATAATTTAACGATAACAATCTTTGATCAAATTTCCACCCATACTTAAAGAAAACAAAGAACTTGAAGTTAAAGAACGCCGATTCTTCTTTTTTTCAAGGTCTTATACTTCTTAGCTAACGTAACCACTGTTAACTTTTTCAACAGAATCTTATTTTGCATTCATAATTATCGTGAATGTATACAAATAAAATAAAATTTATAAGATATAAAACTTTCTCGAATAATTAAGTAATAAAAAAAACGTCGGGTGCATTAATATAGGAAGCGATATCCAGACGAGAAATTAGAACAATCGATAGTCAATGTTAATGAATGTTTGTGGCTACGGATGGGTAATTAGGAGCAGTGTTGCCGGCTGATATATTTTTCCGCGTTATTTGTTAAAGTGATAATAATTATTATTTATTGATTTAGATAATATGAAAATCAACAAAAAAAGTATAAAATAGACCCTATAAACTTGATTTTTTTAAATTATTAATACATTTACGTCGTTTATAGTACGCGTATCGACTTTTATTTATTATTTCGGGTTTCAAATTCAAGTATTTTTGATAAAACCGACAACATTGTATATTTTATTCAACAGAGAAATGTTCAATTATTTATTATCACAAGGAATTCAAGTAAAAGTGGTACATTAGAGAACATCTTAATGCTTTTAACTTGGCTATATATAATACAAATGCAATAGGAAAGTCAGTAAAAAATTTTCTAGATCGTAAATCATGTCTTCGGGAAACAGATACACTTGCATAGTTGCCACATTTAATATTTTTATTGATATAGACGTACTGAGGGAGAATTTTCTATTGTATAGTATTCTAAATATCAAAAACATTTGGCAACTGTGTATTGTAAAACTTTCGAGCTGGATAAAACGAGTATTAGGAAAAACTGTGGGTGAAATGAATTTTCAGGAAAGTTGATTTATTAAAAAAGAAGAAAGCTTTGTTTAAATAAATAAATTGTTTTCGATTTTTTTTTTAATAAATTCTCTATAACGTTATTTTTAGACTTCTTTTCCTATGAAACTTCACGCTATACACATCGTTCACCAATCTTGGATATTCGATATAATTTACAATATTTTCAAGCCGTTTTTAGACGATCGTATGAAAGAAAGAATTTTTTTTCACGGAGATGATATGGAAAGTCTTCATCAACATATCGACCCTAAACATTTACCTGAAAGGTAACTTTTCATTTTCGTAGAATATCCATTAATTCGATTCTTATTACTACCCTACCTCGCCCTGCATCTTGTCCCTTCCGGAATCCGCTAAATTCAAACCAAAATCAAAGTACATCAATATTAAAAATATATAATAAAAATACCTATTCAAAAAACCTAATTTATATTTTTCTCAAATTAAGTGAGAAAACATCCCAATTGGCAACACTGTTGAACACTGTCATCACAGAGATATTATAGATTGAGTAGACATGCGTAGAGGTGGAGTGTGTCTCGAGTGTAAAGAATCACTTACATATTTCTATCTCTTTCTTTCAGACAGTAATACATAAATCATTCTCTTTCTAAATGTTGAACACTCCCATTTGCAAGCGCACCTATACATGCCTACTCTGTACGTAATATTTATCTATGCTCATATGCTCAAGATATATTTTTCTAACGTCTTTTAACGACTTTTATTTCATTATTGTACTTCATTGGAATCGTAAAACATTTACGTTTCTTTAATTTTTTTATTCTTATCTATTACATCACCAATGGTTCTAGAAAGTCGTACTTACACGAGACTCATTTGATTTGTTCAGGTACGGGGGTATTCACCCCGATTACAATTATAGCGATTGGATAGAAAATTTCCAAAAAAGTGAAAAGATCAGATGGGAGTTGGAAACTTTGGGATACAAAGACATCGAGGAAGAAGAAGAAGAAAAAACCGATTTAGAAGTAGACAACAACTTAAAAAACGAAATCAATTAATTTTTATTAAAGATATTCATTATTTTTAAATACATTATTTAAATTTAGTTCTAACAATCCAACAATAATAATCTGAAGATGACCTGTGGTGTTCGAATTGTAAGTTTTTGTAAAATTTAATCAAATATAAGCTTTTTTTGAACACGTGTTTATTTATAATACTTGTCTACATACACCCTATATCAAATTTTCTAATTTTCTATAACATTAAATTCAATTGATTTGAGACAGTTTGAAACTGATATGAAATCTCAATCAAAATGTTTTGGCTACACTGTACTTGAAAAAATATTCATTATACCAGTGGCGTAGCGTGTGTCAACTGGAAATTCACACCCTACTTATTAGTGCAACGTAATACACATTGTAAAACGTATGTTGATGCTGACGTCATCAATATTTTTACACTTGTTGACATGACAAAATTTTTCATATTAACTTTGACGGAACATGTACAAAAGACATTTGTTTTTTCATTATGGTGAAAATAAATTGCAACACAATAAATTCCCGTATAAAGTAACTTTACATGAATGAATCACCACACAATATCTGTCTATCTGCATTCTCTAACCTCAATTTTCCACGGACGAAATTAATAACTTTTCAATGAACAAAAATCGACAAAAAAACTTACTACACATAAAGTATCGTGGAACAAATCACAAATAAATTTTTTTGAAGGACACTTACCCATTATGTTTTATTTCAAATTGATTATGTTACTTGTGAAACCCTTTCGCACTACGCCACTGCCTTATACATATGCCGTCGAAACTATTAAGTAAGTATTGTTAAATATTTAAGAAAATATTGAGTAAGTATTATTGAATATTTATTAAGAATAAATCGAATCTTTATATAAAAATATTTCATAATAAGCCTAACCTCTATAAAAACATAATATAAATAGAAATTTCGAAAAATTATTATGCCAGCATCAGCACTTGCATGCTAAAATTTAAATGTAATTTTATCGAGAACTTGCATTCGTAAATGAAAAAAAAACACTTTTCATTTTGCTATGGTTGACAGGAACAATAAATTTCCCTCCATTTTCAAAGTATTAAACTGTTATATTTACGTACATATTTATGTCTTGCAAGTTAAGATCCTAGTTATGAAGTCACTTTTTGTCAAAGGTTTTTTGTTAGAAATATCAAATAATAATAAAATATCGAACTAATAATTTTATTGATTCATATTGATTGGGTTGAAATATTTCATTATGACCTATAGGCAACCAATTATACTTACATACGTAATGGAGTCTTCGTAATTCGAAGGTAATTTAAGAAGTTTAGTAAACATTTTAGTGTTTTTAAAATTCACGTGTTATTGATAGCATTCCAATATTTTTCATTGTCAGTTAGAAATTATCTACTTAAAAAACAGTAGAAATTTCTTTCCAAGCTATTAAAACTATATGAAATTTATATTATTCAGTAGTAACTACGCCATATGCAACCAGTTAAGCTATACAGCTCAATTATTATATTTTATTTAATACGTAGTTGCCATAAAAAACTCTCCATTTTTTCAATTCCATTTCTAAGTAAAGTTATGAAAAAGTTCAGTTCAGTTGTTTGTGTTATGAATTTGATTTCCAAAGTATCAAAAACTTTATAATTTCTCTAAATATTTGAAGCTTACAACTGCATCTTATGCAACCAGTTAATCTCTGCACACCACAGAATATAATATTATTAGTAAAGGGATATTAGGCAATGATTCTATGTTTGAAATATTCTAATTTAGGTAGGTATAAAACATTTTTAATACAGTTTGAATATTTATTTACAGGAAACGGTATTGAAATGACATAATTGATCTTAAAGAACCTCATATGATAACAATGCAGTTAGTTCTGCGCATCTTTTGTGCGCATAAAGCATACGCAGTATAGATAAAGTGTCGGCACCGTAACGTAGAGACGTTTTTTCCCTTAAGAACTGTCCACATAGGAGTATTACATATATTATGATTGATATACATACATCATATGCAACCAGTTATACTCTACATATAATTACAATTTAATTCGTGAATAGTTTAGAAAACATTTTAATCTTACTCACATTTAATACAATATGATTCAATTGAAAAGGAATTTTCACTCGTTCACTTTCTTTATTCCATTTTTTTAAATTTTTGAATTGTTCCTCTAATATTTCCTACAACTTATGTAACCAGTTACACTCTTCGTTCATTTTATACAATTTTGCGGTGAAATATCTATATTAGAATAACTCCTTATGCGACCAATTACACTCCACATAGCGCGTTACTTCATGTTATTTATTAGAATAGATAATTTTTAATCCATATTTCTTTATTCAATTTTTAGATATCTCGAAATTGTTCTATTAATATGTTTTACAACTTATGCAACCAGTTATACTTCACGTAACGCTATACTCCATTCTATTTAAACAAATTCGTGGCTCAATTTAAAAAGATCTTGTAAATATTCTTAGATTTAATGGAAAACTATTTACTCGAAAAAATAATACTTCGATCGTTTATAGTAGTAATTCTTTTTTTAGAATTTTCAAGATTGTTTCTTTCAACATATTGTTTAACTTATGCAACCAGTTATACTTCACGTAACGCTATACTCCATTTTATTTAAACAAATTCGTGACTCAATTTAAAAAGATCTTGTAAACATTCTTAGATTCAATGGAAAACTATTTACTCGAAAAAATAATTCTTCGATCGTTTATAGTCGGAATTTTTTTTTAGAATTTTCAAGATTGTTTCTTTCAATATATTGTTTAACTTATGCAACCAGTTATATTGTATATAGCGCGATACTTTATTTCATTTAAATAAACTATTAGTATAGATCAGTGTTTATTATATTTAATAAATAAATATTTAATAAAATAAATGTCAACTCGTTCATCACGTTAAGATTTTATTTACTTTGAAAATGAAATGATTTTAAATGAGACACTCTGTAGTAATATGCTTTGGGATGACATCTCAGTATCTCTTTGTTATTTTCAATATTATAAACACAGCATTAACAAGGATAAACAATAATTGATTCGCACGAAACAAAAACAAATGACAAATCGTGAATTTTTTTTCATTATTATTATTTGAACCTTATTGAAATTCTACTCATATTTCAGAGAAATGTTATAATACCAATCGGTATTTATTGGAAGCATTCGAAGCAGAAGTTCTATAAATACTTATGAATTAGTTGTGTTGTTGTTTCAACTATGTTTTGGGTTAAAGTGCTCCAAAGATTAGATTAAAATACGTTTAATGGTGGCATGGAATGTTTAGTTTTTGCGTTTGTTTTAAATATTTTACTTGTTGAAACATTAATACGTTCACCTTGGTACCGTTGAAAAGGTTTTTACGTTAAGTTCTGTGTTGATAGGGTTTTAATATTGAAAACGTTTCATACAGAGGTAAGAATTTGTATTAAATATTTATCATAAAAAATAAATAATGAACTAGTATTTATCACGTTATTCTGCGTAACCATGACAACGTCTGGCGAGACAAAAAATATTCATTTAAATTTTTCGTTGTCTGTTTTGTCTTAACGTTAAGGTTAAGTGGTGAATATATAAAAATAAGTGAAAGGGTGAAGGTACTGTGAAATAAAAGATGCTAAAACCAATAAACACCAAAAACAAAGGAAAAAATCATAAAAAAGATTCATAGCAGTGTAAGACATAGAAAGAAACTATGGAAAATATACAAGGTTATCAAAAAGTACATATTTTAATAAAAATAAGAAGGGTGTTGTGATAATTACTGAAAATAATGAATTAATAGTATATAATTGATTGAAAATAAGTTGAAAAAGGCTATATACAGTGTGGTAATTTGTTTACTAAAATTACAGAAGCTCAAACAAACTTATTAATACCAAATTACTCTGCGTGGAAGTTGGTTCCGCCATTTTGAAACTTAATACACCATTTCCGGATGGAAAAACGTTTCGCAAATGTATAGAAAATTGAAAACGTGTTCGATTCACTTACTGAGAGAAAAAAAAATAGATTTTCTTTCTTATTTAGTGGATTTTTCGCAGTTAAATGACTCCCTGAGCTCCTGATTCACCATATTTAGTACCATGCGGCTATTGGTTTTTGAAAATGTGCGAGAAAGGAAAGTTTTGAAACCACTAGTCACATCAGAAACAATCATTTTTACGAGAAATAGTTTTATGTATATAATTTTATTAGAAATAAACTAAAAACCGTGGACAAATAATTTATTATGGTCATTTGATTCACTATTGTGCAATTAACTAAGAAAAAAATATATTTTCTTCGCCCTAATAACATCAGAAATCTTTTTGGTTCGATTTTTGCCAGCTAAATGACTTTCTGAGCTCCTAATTCACCAGATTTAGTACCGTGTGACATCTGGTTTTAAAAAATGTGCTAAAGAGGAAAGTTTTGACACTATTTCTGACATTGAGACATCAAAAACAATAATTTTTTAAGAGAAATAGTTTTTAGACAATTTTATATATTTAAATGCACGATTCTCAATTTTTATTGGCCTAATTTTGTCATAAATGAACTAAACACATCGAAAAATAAATTATTATGTCAGTATGACTTTCAGACAATCACATGTGCATAAACTTGACTAATTGACTGGTCTAATTTGACCGGACTAATTTTGATCTGTTATTTTTTTCAAAAACCCCGTATTATATGAAATAAAACATGAGTGTAATCAAAGATTATTAGCTCAATTATAATGATTTCACGGTTGGTACAGTATAATTGCAATTTACCTACTAGCCAATTTTACATAGATAATCATCTACCTGGATTCGTCCTTGTTGGTTAGGATAATGTTTAATAGTCTATTCAATGTTATTCGAAAACATTAACAACAATAGAAAACATATGTATTTGCTGACTAAAGATAAAAATGCAAATATATAGTTAGTTATAAGGAACTGAATAAAAACCATGACAATAAAATTCCATTTCGTAGACATGAGTCATCAACTCATAAATCATCAGAAACAAAAGCTTGAAATTATAACTGAAATATCTAAAGAAAATAAAACCACTTCATATTTTCTTAAACTGAGAATTATTTTGTAGCTTGAGATAATACTTACTTCGTATAGGTATTTTGAATATGTTTACATATCCAGGTGTTTAAAAAAAGTGAATACAGAGTCGTATTCAATACATACTCGTACAAAATTTTTGTTTTAATAAAAAATAACCTCAAATAATTATATATTATCAATATATTTATATTAACAAGAGTGAAACGCGTGATATAAATTTATAATTAACTGAATCGGTTAACCTAACCTACAAAAATTGTTCGAAAATAACCTTTGAATATATCTATCGGTTCTATATAAATGAAGGTGAATATAAACATTATTTTATGGAGAATCGAATGAAACTTTTAGTTCGTGACTTAAGAATTCGTTGATATATTTTATATTGAGAAAATTTGCGAGCTGTAGGGGTAAGTACTACCCTGTGTCTAATCGATTTATTTATCATATATATTTTTTTATAGTTTTCATCTAATTTCAACTTATTTATAAATTGTTTTTGTGGTATCTTCTTTGATTGAATAATCTAAATTTTTGGTAAACGTTTGATCATAAAAAATCAATATTTTCAGTAATTTTTTCTTTTCATTTTGTTATTGTTATCGGCGCTTTTAAGATATAAATGAGAAGTGAGTTTGAGAAACAACATTCAACCTTTTTTTTGGTTAATTAAAAATTCAAAAACTTCAAATTCATAGATTTGTTTTGTAAAAAATTTTTTAGGTTAGATTAGGTTAGGTTAGAATCTACTTCAAGCTTTCTTGGAAGAATTTCATAACGATTTAATAACAATTTAATTTAATTAGTAAAAATTGTTTGCATTACGATATTCAAATATTTCTTTTTCGTTTTTATATGTACTTTCCGACAAAATTACGACATTCTAAAGATCATTTTCGTCTTTAATTCGTTGAAAAAAGAAACAAAATGTCCAAGTCTACTTTCTTCATAGTAAATCAATATTAATTAGAAACTTGGCAACATCGTATTACAATTCCTATCTAATTTGTAACTTAATTTTGAGATTTTCATAAAACTATTTTGACGAGACGTGGGTAAATATTGAATATGCAATAGTTCATATTCACAAATAACGATTTGTTCATAAAAAAAATGATTTCAATGCAACTGTAAATTACACCAAAATTACAATACAAATTCACTTATGCCAAATACCATTTTGTATAAAACCGGACTCAACTCACTTCTTGGAAGGTCTTCGACTTTGTCAAGGTCCTCAAGTTTATTCATCTCTATTTATATAACTAACTACCCAGAATCTTACTGACTACAATCTATAGTTCCATAAGAAAATGATCTTAACCTAAATTGTAGTACGTACCTAATAAAGGCCGAGATATATGACTCATTGTTTGTGTTTGTTAAAACAAAACCAACTTTAAAAGTTATGTACAGTTAAATTATTGTTTTTATTCATAAAACCGTTTTTCTAATCTATTTAACAACCATAAAAAACCGACCTTCGCGCTAATTTATCTTAGACGACGTTAAGGAAAAACAAGCAAATGTCAAGGTCAAATTAAAGTCATTTATATTTATTTATAAGTTTGAATTTACCTTCTTCTATCCATTAAATAGATCGTGATCGGTTTATGTTAATCAATATTATTATTATACAATAATATTGCAGTAATGAACTCGCCAAATATTAACGAAATGAATAAAGAAACAAATAAAGCGGTGCTGGATTTATCGGAACCATCCGGTGAATTATTAGAATGGGCTGAAGAAAACATAAACGAGAACCGAGACAAAAAAGATCTCCTCATAAGCGAATTAAAAGATATGATTTACGGTAAATTACTTTTAACAAGTTTAATTTTCTCTTTAAAATATAATCTTTATAGAAAAAGGGGAGTGTACGCCTTCGAGAAGTGATGACGAGTTCCTTTTGAGGTTTCTCAGGGCTCGACATTTTATTTTGAACAAAGCGCATAGATTGGTAAGTGTTATGCAACCCGCAAAGCACTAAACAACTAGGAATTTATTAGTCACTGTATGTATATTTGTATATTGAATCGAAACTTCAATTTCAGTATGCCAATTATCACAATTTTATCGAAGATGTGCCAGAATATTTCACAAATGTCAATTTACACACTTTATCGAAAATAAAGAAAACAAATATATTCAATTGCCCTTTAAATAGAGATCAACATGGAAGAAGAATGCTCATATTTAAAATAGGTAACTATTTGTTGAATATTTCTATCATTTACTTTTATCGCTCTATTTAATTTGAAAACTCGAACTTGCAACGCCACCTATTGATGATTGAATGAATCAAATTTTATCTTGGAATCCATTTTGCGATCTCGAAAGCAATTTTTTTTTGTTTCGATCAATATTGTAATCTCAGACCAATCCCTTTTTGTATTTTACGTTTCTTCCTTATAATTAATAAATGTATTCGATAAGTTATCTTATAACAAACGCTAATTACACACCTAACAAATTTACTGTTATATGATTCGGAGATAAAGATACAGAAGATATAACTAAAAAAAAAATGAATATGTGAAATAGAGAAAGTATAAAAAGTGCATTACATCAATTTCAAAAAGTTGTTGTCTACTACCATTAATAGTTCGGTACTAAAAAAATAAATTGTTAGAGTTGCGGTACTGTTTTGACGCTGTGAAAAATTCACTGGTATCTTGTTACTCGCTTTCCAGGCGAATGGGTACCTTCCGAATTTTCTCCAGAACAGATCATGCAGTTCGTAATATTTATAATCCAAATCGGAATTATGGAACCACAAACACAAATAAAAGGTGTCGTGGTTATATTTGATCTTAGCGGATTATCCTTGGACATGGTATGGTATATGACACCCACTCTTGCCAAGCATTTAGTTAATATCACAGTTGTAAGTACTAATTATACAAATATATCATTAATTGTTTGTAATAATCGTTCATTTAATCAGTTTTGAATAGTTCTCAATGCAAAGGAAGTAGAATCAATTTTTTTAAAAGCTGACAATTTAACGAAAATAACCAGCGTATCAACCGCCTTCCATGAAACGGCGCAGTGTTGCCAAAATTATCAGATTTCCTTTGAAATTATGTTGATTATTCCTTTCGAAACTAGTATGTTTCTCATGAATTAAATATATGATAATAACAATCATTGTCACGAGGAAAGAAAAAAAAGCTTTGAAGAAAATGCGCAAAATTAGTATAAATATGTCTAAAATAAATATTATCTTTAATTTCTTAGACCTTTTTGTATGGTTTTGTTGATAAATGTCTTGATTTTAAGTATCTTCTGATTAAAAATTTGATTGATAATCAATAAAAAATAATAAAATATTTAGATATAATCAATTTCTTGCTCAAAAAGTCGAGAAATATGTCGAATTGTTTTATTTATAAAAATTTTGTTAAAATCTGAAAATTGTTTGTAATCTGGCAACACTGGAAATGCTAAAATATCAATTATAGTTTGATAAATTTCCGCATCGTAATGTCGCTGCATGTCATTACTTCTAATTGGTAACGTTTACCAAGTAATAAAAATTATTAGATTTATAGATATTTGTTAAAAACAGTTTACAGAAATATATAATAATATTATTGAATTTCACGAAGGTGATATTATTTCATCTCGTTTAAATTATATTAAATAATAAAATTGTTAAAACAGCGCCACCTATACAACAGAAGCTCAAACATGTCCGTTTAATATAGAAGAAATCGTTAATTTATTACAGACTTCCATGCCCACTCGTATAGAAGCCGCGCACATGCTTTACAGTTCTTGGATATTCGACACCGCTTTTAGTATGATTAAAGTGTTAATACCGAACGATGTCAAAGAGAGGATACATTTTCACAATGATTTAGATACTTTGTATACTCATATTGATCAAAAACTTCTTCCAAAATCACTTGGTAAGAATTCAAACGCAACTTTGAATTTTCTTTTTCCCCTCGTAAAAGTATTGTAGTTAGTTATATAACTTTTTTCCAGGGGGCGCTCAAAAAGATTTTTCGTTAAATATGTGGTATGATTGTCTGATGGAATCAGATAACGGGAAAATTAAGGCTGAATTAGAAAATTTAGGGTATCAAGTACAGGAGTTTTTGGATTCTAGAGATAATTAATGTAAAACTAAATAAACATATTAAAATTTTGTTGTTACATAATTTTATGACCTTCTCATTTTAGATTTCGATAAAAAAGAAATTAAATGGTGTATTATGAGGATTTAAAGTTGATTTTATCAATTTCCGATATTAATTGATAGAGATTTATCAGATAATTATTAAAAGTCAATAGTGTTTCAAATAAAAATCACCCATAAGGTCCTATTTCGTATAATACATTGAGCATGTCCGTAATCGGACGTATGTGATTTATTATTTCAATTCAAAAGAAGGAATCTACAGTTCACGACAATTCCACTAGTAATTAACTGTCGATGGTTTTTTATTGACTTTCGACAGATGACGCGCGGAATTCTTTGTCGATGTTACATAGAGGCGAGTTTTAACATACAACATATAATATGTAAAATAGAGAAAAATAATAGTTTCTCGTGTTAATAGAATTGAGATTCTTACGAAACAATTTCGTTTTTTTGTGATTTTGGTTAACTCTTCTTCTTCTCTATTGGTCTTTCATCTAACGACTTACAACCAGAGTTAGTTTTTAATGACTAATACAACTCTATTGAATGTTAAATTATAATAAAACAATTATAATATGTGAAATTATATATTAAATTTCTTTCGCGTTTAATTATTATGCTCTTCTTAAAACTCTCAAGCTGTTCCAAGTTTTAGCGACCTCACAACTGAGATGGTTGTCATTTAGAAACGCAACGTTGCCGGTAATACTTTTATTTCAGTAGAACTATTAATCGAACAAGATACTAAAAAGTAGCAATTTTTAAAATTTTCCATTCTCTAGTTTATGATATTTAATATAAATTTTGTAGAATTTTCGATAAATATTTCATATAACATGTATAAAGAAATAACAGATATACAAGGGATCAAATAAAATGACTGTCGATTCCTGTTATATAATAGTGAATAATTTATAATGTATTTTAATAAAATGTCGCAAAATTGTTTATAATACAAGGAAGTAAATACGAGGAAGTAAAAAACTAAAGCTATTGGGTAGAATTACGATTTCTTAGAAAAAATTCTTTCTTTGCATTTTAGGTTATTTTTGAAGCGACTTTACGTGCCAGAGAAGGTTGTCATTTAGAAATGCAACGTTGCTGTTAGTATTTTAATTTCAGTGAAACTTTCAACAGACCAAAAAACATTTATCTCTTTATTAGGTTTAATTTTCTTCTAACCCTATTGCTGTTTATTAGAAATATTGACGAAATTTTGAATACTTGTAGAAAAAATGATATATTTCTATATTTTATAATTTATATTTCAGTCTATACCAATGAATCATTGTTAAGTTGTAGGAAAAAATTTATTTCTGTCCTGTCTTTTGTTGACATTACATTCCCAAGTTCACTCATAACTGTCATGTCGAAAGATGTAAACAATAATTTTTGCAGACTTGTAATAATTAAAGTCTAGGTCATGAATCATTTGTTGTCGTTCCGTTCGTATTAGCAAATATGGAAAACGAAAATAAAGAGCAGAAATACGAGAGTTTCAAAGAATTTGAAAAACTAGCTAGAGGTAAGTAAGAATAAGAAATAAATTCAATTAACCAGAAGATTAGGATTAAGTTGAAAGCACGTTTACATAATTAGATACAAATTTTACATTCTTTGTAAATGATTTAGAGAAAAATATCAATCGTTTGGACAAAAGTTATTTGAGAAGATTTTTCGTTGGACGACAGTATGATACCGTGGCAGCTTTAAAAGCAGTAAGTTTTATATTAAATAACTTCGTAATTTTGATTTTTTTCTTTCATAATAAACGTTTAAGCTTCAAAATTACGAAAGTTTCGTAAAAAGACGTAAAGAACGATGGCTGACGATGAAAAAAACAAGAATAGAACTGTTAATGCAATATCAAATTGTTGAAATATTATTAAGTCCTGGTATTCAAGGACAATACATTGTTTGGATACGATTAGAAAATTGGGACCCTGGAACAGTTGAAGCTGACGAAATTTTAGAGGTATTTATTCCAACTTTTATACATTTTAAAAAAGTAATAAAAAATACATTTCTACACTTTACCTGTTTTTCCAACCTTTTAAATTCCAATAGACTCCACATCTATTTAATACCTTCACGCATACTTTTTGTATTTTCCAAAAACACTTCAAATCACAATCATTTTATTATTTTTAATAATCAAAAGTGATTTTACGTGTAGTAAAACACTTTAATGCAGAACTTGTACTTGTTTTCCAACAACCCTTTTTCCCAGTGTATATTTTTTTACAGTTTTCAGGTCTACTCTGCGAGCTTCTTTACGCAGAAGCAGACGAAATTCATTCCATCGACATTATCGTCGATTTACATAATTTTTCCCTGAAACACTTGTACGGATTATCCCCAAAGTTTGCTAAACGAATGGTGTTTTTTATGGCAGTAAGATATTTCCGATATACAATTAATTTGATCGATATACAATTAATTCGAATGATGTTATTTTAGGAATGTCTGCCAATGATTATGTCACACATTTATGTAGTTAGACAACCGAAAATATTCTATCTGGTATATTCTTTATTTAAGCCGTTTTTGGATGAGAATATTAGAAAAACTATCAAAATATGTGGTCATAATTATCAACTGTTGACTGGAACTATTGGAAAACATAATTTACCTATAGAGTTCGATGGTACGGTGAATTATTCAAAACTTACCAGATGGTTGAATATTTTTCACAACAACCGTACGCAAAAAGGTATATAGCAGAGTTTTTATTTATATCCATTGAATAAAAAATGTGTAAGTGAAATAATCGCTCGTGTATCAGGGAAAATTACATTCTAAAAGGTGGCAATCATGTAATATTTCGTGTTGAAAGATTAGTTGTCAAAATCAGCTGATTCTCTCCGAATTTATTGTGTTTATAATATTTTAGTTACATCCTATTGGTTATTAATTATTATTCTAATATAAATAATTTATTATTATTCTATTTATAATTATCAATCTTATTTCCTATTGGTTGAATTGAATATAATCATAGCGTATACTATTTTATAGGAATGATTAGAAAAAAAATACGAAGTGGCAACGATGTAAAACATCTGTCATCCATATTTATGATTCTTTTATATACTTTTTACATTTAATTTTACAGGTCTAAAGTTGGCTGGATACGAATTCGTCTGATTTGTTCTTAAGAAAATTTTTATTGAGTGAAAATTTTGTACTATTTAGAAATAAATGTCTACTGTATTAATTATGTGTTTATTTTTTACTTCATTTATTATGCGAAAAATACAATAATCAGTCAATGAAGTGCAGTAGGTGATCAAGGTGAGTGGAAGAAAGGTTAGCCGATAACGAAACAGGAAACCGTTACGTCACTTGTTGAAAACCATCGAATAATAAACAATGTTTACGTTTGGTTTGTGCCATTTGTAGTTAACTTTTGCTTTCTATCCGGTTTTTTGATGGATTGGGTTTATGAATTTATTGAATTTTTTTCATGGTTTCAAATTAAATCGACAAAAACCATGATATGTCTGTAATTTTTATGACGTCACGCGTAGATCAATCGGGCAACCTACCACCTATCAACCTTGAGCACGGATTTATCATCTGACCGATGTTGTCGTGCTATGAAAAAGCAGTGGCGTAGTTACTTTTTTTCTTAATATATTTACATTCAATAAACCAGGACGTAAATTATTTACTTTCATATCAGGTGTATCGTATTTATCGATAAAAATAGTTGTATGCCTAATAAAATAATGTCAAAAATCATATAGTTGTTTTATAGGTATTTTCTTATCAATTAAATTTATTTCCTCACAGGAACATTCATATAATTAGACATTATTATCAGAACAACTGTACCAAAAATAATTATTTTTATTATATCGTTAAATCGTATCGCGTATTTAGATTTTGAAATTAGATAAATATATTTTTATTAATGGTACATTCTGAATATTAGTAGTGTTTGGTGCAAGCTACTGGTTCGATATTTTAGCTAAATTTATTCTATGGAAAACAAATCTATAGAAATTCGTCGTATTAATGATGATAATGGACAATATATTTTTGAATTCAGGAAATTATTACAAGGTTAAGCTTAACTCGAGCAAAAAAAATAAATTTTATTGGTTTTTTTTTTGATAAATTATATCTAACATAACGTTTAGAAGCATCTTTTTATGGTACATATTTCATGTCAACTTATGAAACTTATTTTCTAGGAGATAATTTATTGAAACATCTAAAATGCGACGATGCTTATTTGTATCGATTTTTAGCTGCAGTTGATTACGATATTGCAAATGCTTTCCAACGGGTAAGTATTTAAAATTAAACGTTTCTATTTCTAGGACTTTAAAATCACAATTTTTAAATCGTACACATATGTTTATCGACATTTTTTTACTCACACTATAACATCGTAAATGGCAAAAAGTTCATTTGTTATAGATCAAAAATTTTTACGAATTATTGTCAGAAAATCCTAAATGGTTTTCAATGGGAGGTTTAATCGATAAAAGACGGTTAATACAAAAAGACATAAGCATCATATTAGATAAACATGATAAAGAAGGAAGGCCCATTTATTTACTGAAATTAGGTAATAACAATTATAGTATTTTATTAATAAGTATTCTAAGTACCTCTAGCATGTATTTTTAAAATCCTTTTTAACACTAATATTATAAAAAACTTTTGTACAAAAATTCGTAATATTTAATCAAGGTTAACTAACCTTATCATCTGGGTAATTTATTCAAATAAAATAAATCAAATATAAAAGAAAAAGAAGAAAATTACTTCATACAATCGCCATAGATAAATAAATAATATAGAGTGGAAAGTATTAATGCTGTAAGATGCAATTTTGATTTTATCTTTCGCGACAAATTATATAATCAATAAATATCAAGAACACTTTTTTTAGAAATGTGTAATACTCAATTATTCTTATCAATAAGAATTTCCAATATAAAAATATTTTTTTTCTCATTGCATTCATAGATAAAATCAACCCTATCACTATGGACTTTGTCAAGGACTTGGTAATTTTGCAAGATCTTTGTTGTGAAGGAATATTTATTAATAATATGGATATATCGATGAAAGGACTTTGTATAATAGTAGATGCTGCCAACATTCCTCTTAATGTTATAAAGTGGGCAACGCCGCATATTATTAAAACTTCTATTAAAAGAATTTATTCTATGCCGATAAAAGATTTTCGGTATCACATTGTTAATACCACGACTTTTTTCAATATAATATTGCAAATAGTATGGCCATTTTTGCCACAGCATATCAAAGAACAGGTAAAGTCTAAAATTAAGATAATATAACGTTGTTTAAATATTCTTACTATTTTTAGATAAAATTCCATTCATTTGATTACAAATCATTACATCAACATATAGATAAGGATTCCCTCCCCAAAGAATACGGTGGTACTCAAAAAATTAACACTACTGAACTTCGACGTACCTTATTAGATTGTGAAAATAAAATAGCTCATAATTTTCAAGTTAACAGAAGGTTATTTTTAGACGCCATTACAAACTAGAATTATGTATATTTTAATAAATTTTAAAATTGTTACATTTCGTTTTGATATCCAGTTATAACTGCTATTTACTTATGTCGTGATTTATCAACATCACAACTACTATTTGAAGCATGACATATGACATATCAAGGTCCATATTGCTAAATAAACTAAATGATTCATACCTAATAATAAAACAATAAAAGTTGTAATTAGTGAAACAAAAATCGTTTTAAAATGTTTTCGAGTGGTCCTAATTACCCGAAATTAAAAACGAACCTACGATTAGCGATATCGAGATTAAAACTACTCCAAAAAAAGAAAACAGAATTAACTGAGAAATCCAGAAAAGAAATTGCGGATTATATCGCAGCGGGGAAAGTTGAGAGGGCAAAAATAAGGGTAGAATATATAATTAGGTAAAGTACAACAAATTATATAAAATAGAAAAGTTATATTATACTATAAATAATTAAATCTCGTAATAGAAACTAGGTGACCACACCTAATTAATTAGTTTATTATTATAGGGAAGATTATCTTGTAGAAGCATTAGAAATTGTAGAAATGTACTGTGATTTATTATTGGCAAGATTCGGGCTTATTTCAAATATGAAAGAACTAGATGAAGGTATTGCAGAAGCTGTTTCAAGTTTAATTTGGGTATCTCCGCGACTTATGTCCGATATACAAGTAATAATATTGAAATTATACTTTCAATTTTATTTATAACTTATTATTTCCAGGAATTAAAAGTTATATCAGATCTTTTGAGTTCTAAATACGGACCTTCTTACGCTGAAGCTTGCAGAATCGAATCTGTAGAAACTATAAGTGCTAAATTGAAGCATAAATTGTCGATTCAAGCTCCTGCAAAGCTACTTGTTGAAAAATACATGATTGAAATTGCTAATTGTTATAATGTTGATTACGATCCTGATCCTCAAATAATGGCAATGGAAAAAGGTAACATTATATTTAGTTATTTGATATATAATTCAAAATTTCTTGTTCGTAGGGCACGATGCTCTATTGATAGATCTTTCTTCTAATAATTTGGGCGGAGGTGGTAGCGGTGGTTTACCACAGCCTCCTGGGTTCTTAGGGTATCCTCAACCTCCACCATTACCGTATATGGCTGATCCCATGCCTGCACCGTTTACATATCCCGTAAGTATACTAAATTTGAAGAATATAAAGGAAACATTTTTGAAAATCCAATTAATACATTATCCTCATAAAGATAATTAAATGATTTCTAAGTACAGGTCTATCAATTCAGAAATGAAAATTGTTACTGTTTGAGTCATTTATGTGTATTCACTTATTTACATATAAAATTGCAAAGGAAGTAAACACAGGAAACTTCCTACTTTTGACAAACATAATGAAATTTGTAAAAAAATGTATGATTTTGTTGTGCTACAGGCTCCAAAAGAAAAGGAACTGAATATAGATCCATCAGCCCCACCAAATCTACCATTTTCTTATAACATTCCACCTAATGGTGATAAAGAAGTTAATACAGATATTGGTGTAAGTATATTTAAGATTTTTTATTTGTCTTGCCCTTGTATAGGTGGAAGTTATTGTTTTTATAGTGTTATTGTGTACTAGGTTTGTTTTTTTTAATTATTTTTAGGAACAATTGCCTTCTTATAGACATCTTTATCCCAATTTCGCAACTCCCAAGGTAATTGTTGAACTTTATTTAATGCATGGTTACTTTCATTACTAGTTATAATTTCATTACAGATTTTTACTTATTGTGATTTATTTGAGTCATTATTAACACGTTCACTGCCATGCTAGTACTTTTATTTAGATGAAAATCATTTACTACTGGAAGTTAACGTGTTAAATGCAAAGTAGTTCAGAATTAAGTACATCAATATGATCAAAATTAATAATGATACTTCTTGTGAGTCTCTTCAGTCATACAAGAAGCAAAAAAGTTATAAACGACATTTATTACTATTTTTTTAATCTGGGGAAAGATTTTTATACAAAAAGTTTTGGAAACAGAAGGAAAGCACTCTGCTGATTCCATAAGGTGCTAAATAACTACAAAAGTTCCTTCGACTCAGCTGGATTTAAACATTATTTGGATAAAAAGCTGAAAAAAGTTACATTTCAATGGATATTTCAAAGGAATGTAACCTCATGGAAGTCCCTAATTAGATCTAGCACAAATTGATGGATATAGAATCTATGAAGAGGAGTTTTAGTTCTAAAATTCCCAGTTATTGGGAGCAAATATAAAAAATAGTTTGAACAATCTGCTGATAGTTTTATGTTGCTGTTAATCTTAATCAAAGTGTGGGAAAATCGTTTGCGGAGGGCTTTAAACCTTGTTGAAATTTGCAAGGAATTGATTAGAACTATGGGACTAGCAGATGATCCATAGATGTTGAATAATTTGGAAGCAGAATAATAAGATGTACAAAATATCTTTTAGGTATGGGTACAAAGTGGTTGTAAAGCCAAAACAATCTACAATCTAATGGAACTTCTCGATAATTGGATGTAGTTAATCACGATTGATTCAGATTGTTAAAATCAATTTACAAACGAGTAAAAAATGTCTGGTTTTTACTTCCTGTGAAGTTTCAATGGATTATTATCATATATTTCAATTTTTTTCTCTACTTTATTTGTTTTCATGTACTTTTATTAGTATTGGAGTAGTAAATAGTATGATTAGCATCGATGATTCAAAAATCTCAATTAGTGACAATCTTTTGAAGCTATTCGTGTCCTTAATTTCGATTTTTATTATATTTCTACAGCATGCTTATGACAATTAGTTTTTTTTTTCATTTTTCAAATTTTCTAGAGCGGTGAAACTGATTCTGCGACATCAAAAGATGGGGAAAAAAATGAGGTAAATAGTTGTATTCAAATTATAATAGAAAATCTGTTTATAACAGGCATGTTTAACCCATTAGCTTCCGAAATTATTTTTTATTTCCATATTTACTATATTAGTTGAAATTAGAGTATTAACAATAAAAATAATTATTAAAAAAAATATATTAGCCGCTACTACATACAGATGCTAAAGATTGCACGCACAGCGGGGTCTGTTGCATTGAGCATACCATCAAAGTGAACAGCTGATAGAAATGTCCTGGAGGTTGATGTTCATGAAGGTGGATTTTTAGTATCATTTCAATTTCCACAAATACCCGTAACTGTCTACCTGTCAGATTATAAATCATACCCCATTTGTTTTTATCTGCAGAGACTTCATTGGCGTCGTATGTTACTTTCGTGGGCTGATTTGTTGAAACCGTATGGTATCACAGTAGATTTTATCAAAGTAATACATTTCGTTAAAAAAAAGAAATTGGAATTAAATTCATAATTCTAATCACCTCCTTTTGAATATACAAATTACTTTAAAAACATAGTAGTAGTGATTTATTGACTTTCGATGCCTATTATTTATCCAACACTATACATTTTAGGAAAATGATAATGAATCAAGCCTAGATGTCAATATAGAGGTAGGATATGTGATAAAAGTGTTTGTAATATCATTAGATAACAGCTTAAACTATGATTAGTTGTATGTACCACATCCTGAAGCCTTTCTACCTTTTCAGGTGTAAGGCATGTGGGATTGAGTCCTTACACGAGTTCTGTTTTCAACAGCACTTTCCATTGTTTCCTATCCTGTGTTTTTATTTCCTGTTACGTTTTTCCTCGTTGCTATTTTCATTATTCCCGCTCAGTTGATTGTCTTTCTTCGATTTTTGAATTTAAATTATCCCTCATTTTGTCATACCTTATTTTATTCTTTATTCTTGTTAAGAAACTCATTTTTGTATTTTATATGTTGCAAAAAACAAAATAAAATGATGTTTTTAAGAACAATAGAGAATTCAAAGCAAAATTGATCCAGAAGAAAATATAGAAGCTTAGAAATGGTGCATACAACTATCCAGCACGCATTTAATACCTTCATTCAGATATTTTCACCTAATAATAATTTTTTTTTTAAATTCAATGTGTGAATTTTAACCAAATCGTTATTTACATTTCAGACACAATTTCCATCATCAAAATCAGCTATTTAACATTGGGTTTAATGAAATTATGAAATATATCACCACTTGAAAAATTCTCATAACGGATTGTTGTTTTCAGAATAATGACAGTGTGCCAAAACCAGCTCCAAGATTAAAAATGAATGACAAAGTTTATGATTTACCGGAATTGCCTTCAGTACCGAATATCGAAAATGATTCATCTTCATCAAGAGATGATGATATCGATTTTGATGATTTAACAAAAAGATTTAACGAGCTCAAGAAAAAATATTAGAAAGAATGTTGAGTATGTGATGGGAGGGGGCTTTCCGCACTTTTTGTTGAAACTAGAAACAACTTTTATTATCTTGTAATTAAGTAATATAGAACAGGTATTATAAATATTTGCTATAGGTTAAAAAAATGAAAATTCAATACTAATTTTTGTTATGCCTTGTGAGATAAATAAATATATTATTGCTATGTATTTTTAAATATATAAAAATGTAAAAAAACCGGAAAATAAATTTTAAAAACGTGATTATTGTTTTATTTTTTAGTACCGGTTCAACTTATATACACACTTTTAAAAAAATACACAACAGATCACTAACTTTTACACATTTTTGACTAAATTTTCATTTTTTTTATAAAAATTACTGCACAGTTCAAGATTGTAGGCATTTTGTAAACGTAATTTTTATATAAATAGAGTCTAATAATTTGTTAATAAATAATCATTTACATTTCAGCCATTTTGTTCAGTCAGCTGACGTTTGACAATCACTCAAGTAGTTGTGAGGGAAGATATGATGTATCATCATCAGTCACTGTGAAATTTAAACATGAGTGTTTAGAAAATTCAAAAAAATTTTATAACCATTAGAAAAAGTTGAGGAAATAGTACTGTTGTCATAGAATTGAAATTAGAGAAATGATTACATCTAAAGAATTCAGTACAAATATAGAATAAGAAGTAACTGCTGAATGAATATGAGTATCCGAAGTGTTCGTGATATTATCGTTCGTGTATCGAGGGAAATTATATTACGAACTTTGGCAATCCTGAGGTAGCGGTGTTGTAAGATTTATTGTTGAGTTAAAGATATACCCAAAAATAAAAAAGAATATATGTATATTTCAATTTTTGATATATTACAATCTCTAAAACTTAAAAATATTTATTTTAATTTTTTTTGGAAAGTATGATGTAGGATCAGATAGATCACTTATCAGTTGATTGCTATATACACATCTATCATAGATTCCAAACGTTGAATCTCGAAATCTTTTTTTACTCTGTTTCAACTATATTTCATATATTATTGCACCTTTATTTAGATATATAATGGATACCAGGTGTTAAATAATTGATATTAGTTATTAGATATTTACTCGTTGTCAAATTTTACGGTAACCACTGGAGAAAAAAACACAATGTGGCAACGATGTAAAACATCTGTCATTTTATTTGCTAATTATGCAATAAGAAAAAGGTAAGATTTCAATAAAACAAAAAATTATTCTAATTAATAAATATTTTATTTAGTTATTATATTTACAATTCATGGAAGTTGATTTTTCTAAACTATAACCGAAAATACTAATCAGTTTTTGTTTTTTTTTTAAACCTATTCTAACCCAATAAACTACTAGTAATAAGTCGAAATAAATAATTTTACATGATAAAACAATTCAGTGAAACTAAGCACAGAGAGATACAAGCCAAATAAAATTTGAAAAAAAAATTTTCTCCTTTTTTATACTACTGAAAAAAAAATTATTTACATCTTTAAATATTGTTTACATCATTTCACAGGGAAAGTTATCCGAAATCGAAAAAACATCGTCAAATTCCGCCAAATCTTCTGTTTTATAAAATAAAAATCACAGTTCTTAATCCCGGAAAAAATATTTACCCTCCAAAATTTGTTAAGCTACACAAAAATGCTTTTGGTACTATAATTTGGGCAAGTACTGGAAGTACTGTTTAAAAAAAGTTTTCTCAACAACTTATTAACAAAAATTTTGCAAAAAATAAGAATCAATAGAAATAATAATGTAAATTTTTTCAAAATTATGAAAAATGTCAAAATAATTGAATAAAAGTACTTATTTAATTAACTAGAACGAAAGGTTTCAAAAATATAAGGAAGAAAGGATTTTGTTTGATTTAGCATTTTTTGTAAAGAATTAGTAATGCTCTAAGTGAAGCAAAATGGAATGAGATATTAATGACAGCGTTTGTGAGTTATGGGGTGTTGAAGTTTACATATCGAAAAATTAATCGAAGCTCTATAATTTGAGAATGAATTCACTAAAATAAATCAAATTTTCATTGTTTCATTTATTAATTCTTCATAAATAAGCAGATAATTCATATGACTTTCTAGGACGAATGGTTTGAAAGATTTGAGTGAAATAAGAGAACAAAAGTAGCTCAAAATTGTCAAAAATTTATTCCGTTCAATTTGGTATTTTTTTATAGCCAATTTAAGGGAAATGATCTAAATAAACCTGAAACAAAATTAAATGATACATGAATATCGATGAGAGATACGGGGTGTTGAAGTTTGCATATCGAAAAATGAAGGTAACGTTTATTCGAAGCTCAATAATTTGAAAAATACTTGAGATAGAAGTTTGAAAATGTCATGGTTTGTATAGAAATTCTTCTTGAATAAATAGATACTTCTTTTGATTTTCTAGGACGAGGTGTTCAAAAGATATGAGCAAGATATGGGGCATCGAAGTTTCCATATAGAAAATCGAAAGATAAATTTTGTCGAAGTTCTATAAATTTGTGGAATATTTCAGTAAAAAATATGAAATTTTCTTATACAAATCCTTTTCAAATTCATAAGTAACAAGTAATAAAGAATTTCAACGACATGAACGAAATGAGAAGGTAAATCAGTATTAGGAAGAATCCAAGTTATTAAATAAACAATCTGCTAGGATTTTGTGCTCAAATTGACATATTTTGTGGTAAATTTGATAGGAATACTCTAAATTTACGCCCCAAAATATAATAGAGTCATCCAAAGAAGCGTTAATGAGATATGGGGCGTTAAAGTTCACAAAACGATGGAAAATTGATTCAAAGCTCAACAAATCGAAAAATATTTTAGTAAACGATCTGAAATTTTAACGATTCTTACAGAAATTCTTCTTAATTTGGTAAATAATTCATACAACTTTCCAGAATAAAGAATTTCAACGATATGAACGAAATGAGAAGGTAAATCAGTATTAGGAAGAATCCAAGTTATTAAATAAACAATCTGCTCGGATTTTGTGCTCAAATTGACATATTTTGTGGTAAATTTGATAGGAATACTCTAAATTTACGCCCCAAAATATAATAGAGTCATCCAAAGAAGCGTTAATGAGATATGGGGCGTTAAAGTTCACAAAACGATGGAAAATTGATTCGAAGCTCAACAAATCGAAAAATATTTTAGTAAACGATCTGAAATTTTAACGATTCTTACAGAAATTCTTCTTAATTTGGTAAATAATTCATACAACTTTCCAGAATAAAGAATTTCGACGATATGAACGAAATGAGAAGGTAAATCAGTATTAGGAAGAATCCAAGTTATTAAATAAACAATCTGCTAGGATTTTGTGCTCAAATTGACATATTTTGTGGTAAATTTGATAGGAATACTCTAAATTTACGCCCCAAAATATAATAGAGTCATCCAAAGAAGCGTTAATGAGATATGGGGCGTTAAAGTTCACAAAACGATGGAAAATTGATTCGAAGCTCAACAAATCGAAAAATATTTTAGTAAACGATCTGAAATTTTAACGATTCTTACAGAAATTCTTCTTAATTTGGTAAATAATTCATACAACTTTCCAGAATAAAGAATTTCGACGATATGAACGAAATGAGAAGGTAAATCAGTATTAGGAAGAATCCAAGTTATTAAATAAACAATCTGCTCGGATTTTGTGCTCAAATTGACATATTTTGTGGTAAATTTGATAGGAATACTCTAAATTTACGCCCCAAAATATAATAGAGTCATCCAAAGAAGCGTTAGTGAGATATGGGGCGTTAAAGTTTACATATCGAACAATTTATTCGAAGCTCTACAATTCAAGAAATATTATAGTAAAAAGTCTCAAATTTTTTCAGGATTGAGGATTTCTAAATATATGAAAAGACAAAATCTTTTTGGACGAATCAAAACTGCCCAAAAATCAATTTTATACCCAATTGTTGAATTAAATTGATATATAATTGATTCATTCATCAAAACAGAGCCAAAAAACATCCAATATAGTACCAAAAACAATTCCGATTCCAGTTTTTCGCCAAAAAAAAAAAAAAAAATGAAAAAACATCAACAATAAGTACGACGCCCGTAGCCGAATCCACAAAACACCGTCAACTAATGCGTCATAGCGTGATTAATACTTTGAGTCATTATCGGGTACGACACCATCGGTTGAGAAGCGGCATTAGACATCGCTATAGCTTGCGAGGTGCTCCTGTGAATCTCCGACGCCAAATTTTGTTGAGCAATCAATTGTTGATTAGTACTGGCTAAAGCTAATTGCTGAGGTACGTTCGTGACGGTCAACTGTTGAGGTTGGGTACTCAACTGTTGATTGGTACTGGCCAAAGCCAATTGTTGAGCTTGCGACGTCAATTGCTGATTAGTACCGGCCGCCAAGGCGAGTTGTTGCGCTTGCGTCGTCAATTGGGGACCGGCCGCAGTAGCCAACGCCATCTGTTGATTGGCCATGTGTTGAGCTTGCGACGTCAATTGAGGTTGGGCGGCCTGTTGGGCGGCGGCGAGGTTCGTTGCGAGATTCTGTTGGGCTATCGCCAATTGGGCCTGGGAACTATTGGCGATCGCTAATTGGGTCGTAGGATTTGTCGTCACTACGAAAAAAATATGGAAAAATGAAAAAAAAAAAAAAATTAAAACATACACCGATGACTTACCTAATATTTGTTGGCTGTTGGCTAAAATCTGCGCTGGGGCCATGCTAACAGCGGGACAACCGGTAATAGATACCGGGTTACAGGTGGATACCGTCGCCAGAGATACCGGTACGGTGGCTACGCTGGCTATCACTGTCCTATTAACTTGTTGGGGCGTTTGGGAATTCGTTATGCTAACGGCCGGTACGTTTACCGTACCGTTACGTTTGTCGTTGACGCGCAACGCGGCGTTTTGTTCTAATAAAAATTCATTGGTGGCTGTCAGATTCGATACCTACGGAAACGTTGAATAATTTCCGCCGTAAAATATCGAAGTACGGTCCTGTTGTTTGTTTACGTTACCGAACTAACCTATCGTATATGACTTATGACGTAGAAATGTAAACAAACCGCAGGGTCGGACTCGTTTTGAAAATAATTTGTTCCAAAAAAAAAAAAGAGAAAGTATTTACGCACTTGTTTTTTGAGTCGAGCGTTTTCTTTCAGTAACATTGCATTTTCTTCCACCAACATTAAAGTTCTGCAATAGAAATTTGAGAAAAATTTAGAATTCGGACGGCATGCATTAAATAAATGGTGCCCAATATGGCATCTAAAACCACTAGATGACAACTAAAGACCGATTTATGTCATTCAATATGGCATCTATTGAATAAATGGCACCTAATATGGCGTCTGTTGAATAAATGGCACTTAATATGGCGTCTATAACCTAAATGGTGCCCAATATGGCATCTAAAACTACTAGATCTTAACTAAAGACCGATTTATGTCATTCAATATGACATCTATTGAATAAATGGCACCTAATATGGCGTCTATAAACTAAATAGTGCCCAATATGGCATCTAAAACCACTAGATCTCAACTAATGACCGATTTATGACACTCAATATGGCATCTCTTTAACAAATGGCACCTAATATGGCGTCTATAACCTAAATGGTGCCCAATACGGCATCTAAAACCACTAGATCTCAACTAATGACCGATTTAAGACATCTGTTGAATAAATGGCACCTAATATGGCGTCTATAACCTAAATGATGTCCGAAATGGCATCTAAAACCACTAGATCTCAACTAAAGACCGATTTATGTCATTCAATATGGCATCTATTGAATAAATGGCACATAATATGGCGTCTGTTGAATAAATGGCACTTAATATGGCGTCTATAACCTAAATGGTGCCCAATATGGCATGTAAAACTACTAGATCTTAACTAAAGACCGATTTATGTCATTCAATATGGCATCTATTGAATAAATGGCACCTAATATGGCGTCTATAAACTAAATGGTGCCCAATATAGAATCTAAAACCTCTAGATTTCAACTAATGACCGATTTAAGACATCTGTTGAATAAATGGCACCTAATATGGCATCTATAACCTAAATAGTGCCCAATATGGCATCTAAAACCACTAGATCTCAACTAATGACCGATTTATGACACTCAATATGGCATCTCTTTAACAAATGGCACCTAATATGGCATCTATAACCTAAATGGTGCCCAATACGGCATCTAAAACCACTAGATCTCAACTAAAGACCGATTTATGTCATTCAATATGACATCTATTGAATAAATGGCACCTAATATGGCGTCTATAAACTAAATAGTGCCCAATATGGCATCTAAAACTACTAGATCTTAACTAAAGACCGATTTACGGTACTTGATAGTGCCCAAACCGGTACCTATAATAAAAATGGCGATCTAAATGATGTGCTAAAGTAAAAGATTGAGAAAAAGGAAACAAGTGAGAGGGGGGGATGGTGTGGTATAAAATGTTTATATTACCTGGCATTAGCTCGGGCCAACATATGCGGCGGGGGATTACCGGCGAAATAACCCTGAGGGGGAACGCCGGCGAAATATCCTTTGAAATAAGGACCGAGTCGAGATTCCAAAAAATCGCAAGATATCATTTCTTGTTCGGACATCGCGGCGTACCTCCGTTTTATCAACGGAAGTCCGTCGTCTTTATATTCGTCGTAACTTACGCCGTTTCTCCTAAGAATACCTTCGAAAACAAAACGAATCGATACATTTACGTACTATATAGTGACGTCATAATTTACCTCTGACAGATTCCAATGGCACCAGCTGCGGTTCGGCGATATTACCGTTATCGTTGTCGTATAGCAAAGAACGTTGTTTCTGGTGTTCGCCGTTGACAATTTCGGCTTCTTCTTGTTCTTTGGTGATGTGGCGGTATTTGCAGTTGGATCTACGGCATTGGCCGCGTCTGAATTGATCGCAGACGGGCGGCGGATCCGGCAGCAGATTCTTTAACGTAACTTCGGAAAGGATTTGCGGCGTCATCTGTCCGGTACGTTTGTAATGATCGGCCTCGTTCGGAGAACAATGGATAAATCTACGATTAAATTTGCTATTTAATAACGAATTTTTATGAAATATCGACGTTCTCACTTGCAAAACGGCCTGGGGCAGACGTTGTTTTGGAAATCGTGACAGAAATTCAAGGGTTTTATTTCGTTTTCGTGTTTATATTTACAGTTGTTTCTGTTGCACGTTCCGCGTAAAAAATCTCGACAGATATTGTCTTTTTCGTTCGATTTATTCGATTGTGAGGCGTCTTCGGAACTTTCCGACATTTCGATTTGATTATTTACCTAAAACTAAAAGAAAACAACAAAAACAAAAAAAAAATCCGTAAAGTTCTTATGCGAATTGGGTTCGTTCTCGAAAATTCGAACGAATTGAACAGTCTTCTAATTAATCGATCACTCATAAAATTTCGTCCGGAACCGTCGTCTCGCAGTATCGCAGAACTGATTCAACGAGCCGCGCCATTTTCAATTACGGTTGACGTCATAAAAAAACTCAAAATGGCGTACATTTCTTTCGACGTACCGCGCGCGTCCGGATCTGCGATCTATTAAATCGTGAATATACCTCGTATAAAACGAATGATATTGAAATTATTCTGATCCGAGATGGAAATGTTTAGTTTTTTACAACGATAACCGCTTAAATCCAAAAATTCATCGATATCGGTGAGTTTCAGCAAAAAAAAGGCACTCAAAACATGTTATGTTAATTTTTTTTTTTTAAACGTTCGTTATACAAAAAAAAAATAACAGTCTGCCAATCTCTTGGGATAAAATGTAAAGCTTGTAACCCCGCTGGAGGTTCTCGGTTTTGGGGTCAACAAACTTATGTTCTTTCCAAACGTTTTCGTTAATTTTAGGAAGTGACTACTAATACAACGTAAGGACGTAAAGGGATCGTTTAAACTCGTCTACGTCAATATTCAATAATTCCTGGTGGCTAGTCCAAGCTATATACGGGGGCGAAAGCTCCTGTCGTATACAAGCGACGTGGGGTGATGACTTTGGATGTTCCCAATATCTATCTGTCGTTCAGGATCGCATGGAATCGATTGGGAGTGCAGCAGACCGCGTTTGTTTGAATTCCTTACGTGGAGGTGAACCCCACCGACGGAATTGTTGTCCAACAACTTCGCGTTGTCGAAAAACCACAGTCGAAACGTTGAAAACCCCCCAAAAGATCCAACAAACACACACCTTGAGATAACTGAAGCTCGGGAATGCGTTCGCTATTGATCTTTTGGATAATAACATCCGAAATACGGCCCTGCAGTATTTGCGAACTCTTCTCCATAGAACTCGGTCAAGTGTCGATGGATTGAGCCTAGCACTTTCCCTAGAAGCTGTAGCTCATCATTTTTGGTATTCTAGATCTTCAAAATTATATAAAGTTCGTTCGATTATCCGGCAACCGTCATTTTTTCAATTTTCCGCACCATTTTCGTATTAATACACTTTTTTTTTAAACACCTCGCGGAGGAACGGTTTTAACGGACAAAAAACGAATCGCAGAGCGTAATTCGTACCCATGTTTCAGGATTTACGAGGCTACACGTCAAATTCCACCTGACAGTGTTCCTAGTGCACTTATTTTATGTACAACCCTCGTATTTAGATAAATTTGTTTCGAATTACGTATCGTCGGATCATTAGCCACTTCCGTTCATTAAAAATATCACTGGTATTAATGACGATTTTCCAAATTATTGAATAGAATTTTACATTATAAAACATAATATTTACGACATTTTAAATTGATTGATCAAATGGAAATGATAAATTTCATTTCGGGAAAATCGTAGAAAGAACTGGGAAAGTATAAAAGGGTGGAATGTAGAAATCCCAGCTCAGTTAGCTGTTTGAGAGCGCGAAGAGATGTTGTTTTATTTTGTAATTTTTGGAATTTTAAGTTTTTCTTATGTAATCGGCGTAAATGACATGTCTGAAGAAACTTGTGAAACTCTACCCTCCGAAATTCATTTAACGAAAGGTATATCGAACTTCATTTCGAGTTTAAACTGTATATATGGTTTACAAAGTTCAATTGCCGCTTAATATTTGAACGAAATTTTGTTTTAGAGGAATACGACGAATTGGGAAGACTTCAAAGGACATGCAACGGCGAAATAGCTGTCAACAAATGTGAAGGATCGTGTAAAAGTCAAGTACAACCATCAGTTATAACGCCAACCGGATTTCTGAAGGTAAACTGAGCTACCCAAATTGTTTTTTACGAAAATCAACTTTCAAAATTTAATAAATGGAATTTGTATAAATCTCGTCAATTTGTGTAAAGTTATTTTACAGAATTAGTCTGGTTTCGAGCTATAACGCCTATGTGTAAGAGAGAAATAATTGTGTCCTTTTCTATTCTATTCTTTCAAGAAACTAATGGCGCTTGCGCGCCGCGTAGCACTCTCCTGTCATGTGCTCCCGCGATTGTAAACAAAACAAACTTCACGAAACTTCTATAAGTGATTGTCTGTAAACCACGTGATCATAGGAAGTCCTCTTTCCCACCCCACTGCTACGTTTTCTATTACGTAATTATTAAAAAAAATCATTTCCTTTAATAAAACTTTGTTTTCACCTCCTCCTCCCGCCACGTGATTCAGTGTAGTATTTGAACTTATACCCCTCCCTCTTGGCCAATCTACGTGTTTTATGGGCGTTCCCTAATTTGAATACATGTCCCAATGGTGTTCGATCATTTGAACAGATGATTGTTTCGCGCGCTTGTTTTATTGGAGCTGTCATTAATTTTTTTGCTCGAGGGCGTATCAATCGCGTGAACGACCGCTCGTGTCTAGACTTTTCTATACAGGGAGTTTAGTCGAAGTTATTTTCCACGACGATATAATAATATTTAATCTGATTTTTTTTAGGAATGCTATTGCTGCAGAGAAAGTTATCTTAGAGAAAGAATAGTTACTTTATCTCATTGTTACGATCCCGATGGTGTGAGATTGACGTCTGAAGGTAACAACGCTCTGGACGTCAAACTTAGAGAACCTTCCGAATGCAAGTGTTTCAAATGCGGCGATTTTAGTCGATAAATTTTTTTGTGCGTATTTTTTTTTTAGGAGAATATTTATTGAATTTGATCTTTTTTATTAACGCAAGCTTGTATGAAAATAAAAAGTATTTTCAAAAATAAAATCTAAAACATTTGTGTTGTTTTTTCTTTATGAAATTATGAAAAAATATACGAATATACGTTTTTTCTGTTGATACACCCTATATATTTCTTCGTAATTAGATTCTTCTTTCTTACAATACGTAGTTTTATCTATTTACGAGGGCGGTCCCAAAAGTACCAGGCCCAATAAATAAAACACAAAAATTTTGGAAAAAAATATTTTTTTTTACTAAAATACGTACTTAAAACACACTTTCGAGTGCGTAGAACTTCACTTTACGCACTAGTGAATAAAGAAAAAAAATATTAAGCTCTCATTCGTGCTCATTCCACTTTTTTTTCAATTATTTAACAAAAATATTGTATGCAAATCGTGTGTAAAGGTCTTTTTTCGACTCGTGTGATTGCATGAGTCATTTTTTCAAGTCTGGGAACAAGAAATTATCCGAGGTGGTTAAATCTGGCGAATAAGGTGCTTGAGGTAGCAATTCAAACTTTATTTAATTAATTTTGGGCGTCTCAATAACTGCTACCCAATATTTTAGTGTTGATAACGAAGGAATAGTCTCAACCAGAGTAGAATCAAGTTGTATACTCACTAGAGATGGCGGTACTTTCCAAGTAAATACCGCCATCTCTACATCAGGCCAGGTACTTTTGGAACCATCCTCGTATATAAAGTATTTATATCGACATCACTCTGTATATGCGTGACTATTTAGTTTACGTAATACGTCGACGAATATTTCCAACTGATTATGAATTATCGAGAAAAATCTGTATACAGGGTGAAATAAAAACGATTTTATAAATTTTTTAATGTTTCTTCTTATATTTTATTTTTTTTTCGCGTTTATGAGCATCCCCTATATTTGAATTCGTCACTTTTCGAAAATTTTTCAGTAAAATTACGGCGGAAATGATCTAAATAACGCATCTTGGCTTCGAGTCCCCTAGTTCATCATTGTGGTAACATACTTGTCATTATTTCATCATCTTTCATACTAAAAATCATCTTTGGCGAATTTTCCTTGAAAATATTTCAATTGGATTTAGATCTGGTGAATTACCAGGTCAATCAAGTGCTTTTAATTTATTTTCCCATATAAAATTCTGTATCAATCATTTTAAAATTTATTTCATTAATAGAATAATCTTATGGTGCAATATTTCGATGAATTTATAATGCTTTCAATAAAAACTAATCTCCCAATGCCTTTTTTTTTGTTTATAAGGTCGTTTAACAATCTGTTTACCTTCAATTAGTCTAACGAAACTTTATGGATATCCCTGTAGAAATAAATGTGTTTTATCATGGAAAAGCACCTTTTTCCAGTCATCAACTGTTCGTGATTGGTATTTTTAGTCCATCTTAAGACTTTTACATCATTTTCTGAGTTAGAAATTGTTTTTTTTTGTCTTCCGGTCAACTTCGAAACGCCTTTCTGTACATTTGAGGTACTCACTCCAAAATCTAATAAATATGTTGGACTTGGTTTTCTTCGATTTAGTCTGGACTTCCTAAGAACCTTTTTCCATCATTTTATGAGTTAGAAATTACTTTTTCTTTGATTTTCTTGTCTTCCAAAAGTCTTTCCGTACAATTGAGGCACTCACTTCTATTCCATAATCCAGCAAATACCTTTAAAGGTTCCTGGTTGTCTTTATTACCACCACGCTACGCATTTCCTGATTATAAATAGTTTTTATGCCTTCAAATCAACGTTTGTACTGTGGAAGCCCTTACTTTATCACTCTAACCTAGTAAATCCCTCCAAAGGTCTTTCTTGGATTTAACTTACATAGTTGAGCCTTGCCAAGAGTTTTTTTATCATTTTCTTGATTAGAAAATGTTTCTTCTTTGATTTTCTTGACCACTACAATCCTGCAAACCCCTTTAAAGGTCTGTGTTTGTTTTTCTTGGAAAACGACCATGAAATTTTGTATTGAGTTGAAAATGAATTTGCCACAATTCTCAACATACATTTCAATAAGTTTGGGCTCCATGACTGAAGTTATTTTTCTATATGTGTATTAGATAATAATTTTTTTTGTGAATTAAATTTTTTAGAAAGAATAATCAGCTGATTTGATCATTTTATTTCATCATAGGCGATTGTATTCCTCAAAAAATTGTACTCCTTCTGTATATCCTTCGATTACCATATTTTCTTCATTACGGGATTCCTTTTTCTAGAAATCCTCAAGTTATAGCCCAAAAATTCAATTTCTTCTGCCTATTTTTGACTTTCCTATATAAATCTTTGACTTTTCCAAAGATTTTAGTCATCTACGTCTCTATCCAGCACCCAACAATGACATCTAAACAATAAAGTTTAATGTATGGTCTAAATAGATGAAGATATTTTTTGATTGCCATATGGGGCTTCTTTTCCCAAAAATCCTCAATTTACTGACCAAAAATTTTAACCATTTAAGTCCATATTTGGTCTGAAATTATTACAACAAAGACCAGATTGCCCATTTTGACTTTCCCTTTTAAAAGTGTCACTTCTTTCAAGATTCCAGCTTCCTTTCTCATCTTCAAGAAGATATTCTTCGATTACCATATTTCATACATTATGGGGCTTCTTTTTCTAAAAATCTTCAAGCGATAGCCCAAAAATTCAATTACCTCAACCTTTTTGAAGCTATTTTATACTTGATTTTGATAGTTCTATAAGTACTATATATTGAATTTTTCAAAATTTAATAAGATCAATACCAATTCATGTTCACTATATTTATATGGCCATAAACTAACTTTATTGCAAATTGAACTATTTATTTACTTATATTTAATATCATTTATCGCTTACCTGTTAAAAAAAAATAATTTAATCGATGGGTAAGTTGAACCGTTTATGTAATTCAGTTACAGTAACATGTTCGGCATCGGCCAAATAACCTAAAATCATTTGGGCTAGATCCTTCATTTCATTATATTCATGGAGGGCGTCCATTTGAGGATGAAGATCAGTTGTAACACCATTATCTTCAAATTCTTTAATAGCTTTATCTAACTCGGCGTTTTCTTTCAAAAGTCTTTCGTATCTAGATTTCAATTCTAAATTCGAAGAATTCTCTTTGGAATCGATCTTTTTTAATGATTTAAACTTTTTTGACGGTCTTGAGAGACGTTTAGATTTGTCCATTTACTAAATCAAAACATGGATAAAGATCTATAACATCAACAATTAAGATTTAAAACAATTCAAATTTTGTAATAAATGAGTGTATATTTAAAAAAGAAAAACTGTTAATCAAAAAAGGGAAAACAACATACTACCCCCTGTCAGATTGAACATCGGCCATGCCATTATACCACCCCCATGGTGTTAAGCAGGGGGTAACAACAGAAAACATATATTTCACATATAAACGGATAAAATGAAACCTAGAAGGTTATTGCTATTAAACCAGTGGTGTATCTATAGATAATATTGATATTACGGAAATTATATAATATTAAATAACATTCAAACCTAAGAAATTAGTAAAAAACTAGATTTTTCACCATATGAACACAACTGCTATAGACAAATAATAATATTCATATAACGATGAATTTATTAGAATATAAGTAGTTAAAATGAACTAAAAATATGTAATTAAAAATGTATTTACAAGATTTTTTATAAAAATCATCATAGAAAGTAAAAAAATCCAAATAATTGATGTTATAAGTGAACCTACACCACTGGAGGATCAGAAAAACAAGACTAGTTAGTCAGGATAAAAGGGTGTTTTATAAAAAGGCAAACGACTTATAAAAAAGCAACAGTGTGATTACATACTTTCAAAGGGTTGTGGGATGTTTGTAAAGATATTTTCGATATGTAAGCAAAATAAGTGATAATAAAACTGTTATTAATTCAATTTATTTCAGTGTTGAATAAGACATGGAACCTATTTCTGTTGCTTATTATACTAGAAAATATGTGTATAGATCCCAGATTGAAAACAGCAACAGTAGAAGCTGCTAGTACGACTGATGAATGTCAAGTAACGCCTGTCATACACGTTTTACAGTATCCTGGATGCGTACCAAAACCTATACCTAGTTTTGCTTGTATAGGGAGATGTGCATCGTATTTACAAGTAAGTGATGTTAATATAGAAAAGAATTTAAAAGTACCTTTTCTAAATTCATTAATTAACACATTTATCTGGGTCAAATTATCAAATATTTATTTGAAGACGAATATTAATAATTATTTATAATTAAATTTGATATGATATTAAGAAAATTTTTGTTTATGTTTATTTATTATAATCCAAAATCTACGGGAAATACAAAATAAAATCTGTTGGTAGAGTTGTTAACACATTTTTCAAGTTGATGCTTTTATCAAATTAATATTTGAGAGGTGGGGACAAGGAGGAAGATACATCGTCTATAGATTGTTTTTAATTTTTATAAGTATTTCTAGGTATCCGGTAGCAAAATTTGGCAAATGGAAAGATCATGCATGTGCTGCCAAGAATCAGGGGAAAGAGAAGCTTCAGTTTCATTGTTTTGTCCGAAAGCGAAGCCAGGAGAACGTAAATTTATAAAGGTTTGTTGGAGAATTTTAAATTTAAAAAAACTCACCTTCAAATCCTGGTTAATTGATATATTTTTGTTGGACTAATGTCTTTATAATAGTCAAATATTCAATATAAACTCCAGAGACAACTAACTACCTACGATTAAACACCAAACTTTTGTCTGTCAAAATGTAATGATCAGTAACAATTATTGTGGTACATTGAAAAATCGACCTTAATTATCTTGTCAATTTGATCTAAAATTCAGTAACACAAATAAAATGTCAAAATAATACATGTGACAGCTGAGATACAGTTAACTATAGTTTTGAGAAATTTTTGTGATTATAATTGAGCTACTGAGCAGAAGATGACGCACACCAATTTTTTAAATAAATAAAATGTTTATAATCTCATTTATTTTATATGGCAAAATGTAGACGTTTATGTTTATAGGTAACCACAAAAGCTCCATTGGACTGTATGTGTAGACCGTGTACTGGAGTCGAAGAGAGTGCTGTTATACCACAAGAAATGGCGGGGTATTCTGATGAAACTCCTTTATCAGGACATTTTCTTAAATCACATCAATTGTGAAACATCTTGACTATTACATTTAATATTGAATAAATCGCAAAATGTATATATAGTTTCATTAAAAAATACAAAAACCATCGATTGTTTAATTATATTTACAATAACTTTACAGTTAATATTTTTATTTCTTGGCTTTTTGATCATTAAGGCGTTGATATATATTAAATAAAAAAGAAGAAATTTGACATATAAAAATTGACACCAAAACATTTTTTTGCCAACATTGCCAACAAATCCTAATTTTAGGGCAAATATAAGTGAAAGTCTAAATAGAATTGTTAAATAAATGTAATGACCACTTCTAGGGTTATACGCGGCACTAGAGCCAAAGTATTTCTATACATATGTGCTATTTTAATTATAGTTGGTATAGTGGCATGTTATAATAACACTCTTTCTCAATTAGACGATGTTAAAAAAGCGAATGATATTTGCCACCAACAGGAAGAAAACTTATCTACTCAGTTGCAAGGTATCTATATTCATTTCAGACAAGTAAAAATTCAAGGAAACTAAAATAATTTATATTTTTATATTGTTTAAATTCAATTACCACTGTATTGTTCGAGTTTATTTATTTATAGTTATATCAGATTACAAACAGAGACTGGAAAAAAGTTTAAAATCTGAACAATCAGATCATCATCAAATTAAATTAAATCTTGAAAATCAGCTTAAAGAAGAAAGGAGCAAATATGAAAACGAAGCTAATGATATGAAATTAAAGTTGGGATCTGTACAACAACATTTAAATTTATTACAGGTAAAATCTATCGATTTTAGTAGATGCTATATAAGAATAAACGTATTCAAAAAATTGTTGTTTAATTTATACAATTTAAAAAATAGAATTCGCGTAAAATTGTTATTTTAATTTTACCTTGTTTCACTAATAGACACAATATGATGATTATAAAGAAGAAATGGATAAAAGCCAGAAGCAGCAACAAGAAGAAATTGGCAATTTGGAAGCTAGGATAAGCGAATTGTTGGAAGAACAGAAAAAACTTAGATCTTCTAGAGAAAATTTGAAAGTAAATATACAAAAACACGAATTTGTTAGTTATTTTTGTTTTTATTTATGTTCAGTTACAGTTTGATCAACTTGTGAATGAAAAAGATAAATTAGAAAAGCAAATTCAAAATAAACATAACAACGAGGAATTAAAGAGTGAAAATGCTGTACTCAAGCAAGAACTTGAACAATTGAAAGTGAGTTTTTATAATTTCTTATTCATTTAAGTCGATTTACCGTAAAAAACCTGTAATTTTTATCATATTTATACAACAGAATATGTATGTATGGATATTGATCCCACTGCTTTTGAAAAGTCCAGAAAGTGGGATGGCTCTAACTGCCAGAGATCTTCGTCTTCTATTCCATATGCTTCCAGGTGTAGTGCTCTGGAGTTCTGTAGTGTCTCACACATTACGAGAATGTGGTTAAAGGTTTTGTCCTCTGTGCACCAGAATCTGCAGACTTCAGATATTTATTGAGGCAACAGTGCCCCTATAGAACTCCTCTTAGTATTCAGCAGATCTTTTCTGGGTATAATCTCCCAGTAGTTTCTCTAATTGTCTCATCATCTGCTTCCAATGCTTTTTTTGTTCCGTAGCTGATACCCTAAAAGGGTTATGGTCCTATGAAGGGTTTGTCTGCCCTTGTTTTAGCAATTTTGTCAGCTATTTTGTTTCCCTTCACTCTAGTGTGTTCCGGAATCCATTGCAAGGTAACTTTCAAAGCTTAGTGTTGAGGTGATTTTTTCTTGGTATATCATCCTGAGGTATGTCCCCGGTTTGGTTATTTTTTAAGGACAGTTTTTCCTCAGTGATTCAGTCTCTGAACATTCCGAGAGATGTTTTTATTAGTGTGCAAATAGCTTAAAAAGTATTTTTTCAGGAAAAATGTAATATTCAAGATACCATTCCAGAACCTAAAATATCCGAAACGGGACCAAAACCACAATCTGATAAAGAAAATAAATTAGCTGAGGAAGCAGAAAATAAACTATCAGATACTAATGTATTACATCCTCCTCCAAACGATTCAAATATCCCTCTAAATCAACCGTTGAATATGAAACAGGAACTTCCTGTTCTTCCAGAGCCTATAAACGATAATGGCAAAATAATATCTTCTAGTACTTCTTCAAATAACAAAATTTTGAAACCTTCTCAAGCTAGTTTGAATTTAGTTAGACCAATATTTTTACCTACCGTCACCCCTGAAACAGTAAAAGAGCATAAACTACCCAAAGGAGTGGTAGCTGTTCCAGAAAAGAAAGAAGAGGAAATTATAAATGCCAGATATCAAAATGCAAAAGACAGTGCTAACGAATTAGCGCACAGAGAAAAAATAGGTAAGACACAATTTTGACTAATCGGATTGTATTATATCATTTTTATTTTGTTTTTAGTAAAAGAAGAATTGGAAAAGGAAAACGTAGCGCATGAAGTATTTGATGCGCCGTTACATCAAGACGGTTTACAATTCGACAATAACGACCAATTCAAACAAGCAGAAAAACCTAATTTTGATAAAAAACATATCGATACATTAGGAAGAGATAAAAAGAACTACGATCAAGATCAAGCTGAATATAAAGATTTGCAGAATGATGTTCAATTAGAAGAAAATGATGACGGTGAGTAATTTTCTTCACAATCATCTTGTAACTAATAATAAATCGTTGAACAGCAGGAGAAAAATAAAATAAGAGAAGAAGGAACGAGTAGGTAGAACAGATTTGAATAAAAAGGAGCTCATGCTCTATATATTTTTTAAAACATAACCAAACAGAAATCTGTTGTATTCTATTCGTTCTAATAAATTTATTTAAAATATTTTCAGACGATGGAGATGGTTACGATGACCATTTAGAAAGACAAAAAGAACCGGCTGTTAGGAATTAGAAATGAATTCGTGTTTATAGTTAGAAAATCGCGTACAAAATATACAAGGTTGTCTAAAAAAAAATTTTCTATACTCCGTACGTGGTTTTTTCGCTTTGTGTCATATAAAAGTGAAACGATCATACTTTCGATTATATCTTAGCATCTCTTGCCCCATTTTTATACATATTAAAATAATTTTTGTAAATATTGTATATGACCATTATGTGGGTAAGGAAAAAATATTTTTTTCTTATTATTATTTGGGGTATCTGTAAGTTTAGTTTCCGTACGATATTAAAATTGACATCGAAAAAAAAAATCTACATTAGTACTTAGTCGTGTCTGAAAGGTACTGTTCTAAATAACAAAAAAATTAATACAGGGTGACTTAAAAGTTCTAATTCAATTTCGGTTATAATTTATTTTTTTTATAGTACCATAATTAAATGTTTCTATCATATAAAACAATTTATAGTCTTCTAATTCCGTCCATTGATTAATGTATATTCAATTGGTTGTTCTAAATTCATCATTTTCTACAAAAATAACCACCAGGTACCCGAATGCAACTTTTTACCCCTAATTATTAGAATATTCTTATATTCCCTTTATTATCATCCTTTCGCATTGTCTTTATCCTTATATATCTCAAATTTTTTTTAAAAATGTATCTGCTATTATTACTATATCATCTGCATACACCAATCCATCTATTTTCACCGTTTCTAGGTTCCTGCATCAATTTATTGTCTTCCGTTATTTTCTTGTTGATCTTCTTCTTCTATTAATTGAATATTTCCTATTTATGTCACTATAGAGCCTCTATGTCCTTCAACCAATCCGAATAATGATAACCCGGTTTCAATTTTATATATTTCAAAGCATCTCTGTATATTTATAATTAACAATCACTCTGTATTAATTCAATGATAAGTTATTCTGTATATAAAAGCTGAAACAATAGTGTACAGTGTGATTTAAAAAAAAAGTACTAGTTAGATACATTCCCGTATCGATTAATCTCAAATCTCTATTCGAATATCTCTTCGCTAATATTTTTAATAAAAATTTGATTCATGTATAATGTACATAATTTTGTTCGAATAATAATTTTAATATTTCGCTGTAGAAACAGTATTATTATTAATTTTTTTGTTAATAAATGTGTTATATGAAATACCGTTTACTGTACATCACAATTTTAATAATTAACAGTTTATTTAAACATTTTTGAATAAATTTTCAAATTACGTCTCTATATATGATCATTTGAACTACTAAAAGGGCCAGACAGTATATTGTACAAGACTATATCTCCTCTCGAAGGGGTTTTGTGTCTCAATTTCCTAGTAATACTTCAAATCAAACAATTTTCAATATATAATCAACTGGTGTTTTGTATTAAATAATTTAGTTGATAGATTTTTTATTGTTTTTATATTTTTTTGTGTATATTATCATGTAAAATAAATTATGGATCTATAAACGTAAATAGTTGTTTTATTTAATTTCTTCTCACTAAAAATTGAATAAAAACTACATCCCAATAGTTTCCCAAAAGATTTTCCACTTTGGATCCAAAATTTTTGACCCAAAAGTATAATTCTACTAAATATTATTGGGATCTATTGCGTCCTCTTATCTTGTTGATCCCAACTACCAGAAATCTTCCGTATAGTGCTCTGGAGTACCATAGTGTCTCAGAAAACGTGGATAGAGGTATAATTCCCTGCTCAACAGAATCTACATTCTCCAGTAAGTACATTGGATCTTGGTTATTGCCTAGATAGATACATTCAGCAGATTCTTTCTTGATACTAAGTGTTTACAACATTAATCCCATTTTTTCTTATGAATTTCGGGTTCTAATTGTCTTCTATTTCATAAACTTTCAGGTGTAGTATTCTGGAGTTCCATGTTTCATCCTTGGAGAGAATGCTCAACAGAATCTGCACGGACAGTGTCCCAACAGCACTGCTTTTAGTATCCACAGATTGTTTCTTCTTACACGAGTTGAGACATTCAGTAGATTCTTTATTAGGGATCCTCAATGCTAACTACATCCCCTGACAAGACTCCTATTAGTATATTTGTCTATCTTAACTCGTGTAGATTTTTCCAGTAACTACCTTGATACTACAGAAGAGCTCAGTCTGTCAGCTATTTCGTTTACCTCTACCCCAAGGTGTCCTGGAATCCATTACAGAGTAACTTTATTTCGTCCCAAACTAGTTTAGATATTATAATATTAGAGCTTTGTTGCTTGGCTATCGTATAAGATGATTCTGCAATAAACCAGATTGATATCAAAAGAGTTAAGGAACAATTTTGTTTTATCTTCTACAATATTATATCCGGATCAATAAATCAATACACAAAAAAATTATTTTTTGCTTATTTAAAGATTTTTTTTATATTATTTTAGAGATTACACAATAAGAACATTGTGGTAGTACTCTGAAATGTAAACAATTCACAAATCAAACAATAACTGAGCGTTATCAATATATTTAGTAGTAAAATTAATATATTTTCCTTATCTAAGGAAAGATAAAACTGGCTGTACGTATTTGTTAGCATACCTACATTTTAATCTTACCTGAAGTATTAAAAACCATAAATGCGGAGATTAAAATGAGTGTAAGTGTACAGATTACACAATATTTTTGTTGAATAAATCAAAAATATTTGTTGCAGGCACAGAAATACGGAGTAGAGTTTTTAAAAAGTTATCCCGGTATATTGAAAATTACCGAACAGGTAACATATTTTTTTATTAGAAATTTTTAAATTTGTTATTACAGAAATCACCATGAAAATCGAATTCACTATTATTTTTTCAAATTAAGAATTTATTAGCTTCATAACGTTTTATTTAAATGAAAATAACCTCAAAATTATCGATCTTTCGAAAATATCTAAACGAAACAAGTTTTATTGAAATTTTTCTAAAAATAAGTCATGATTATAAAGCAAATTGAAAAATTTATAATATTTGGATACAAATCACCATAAAATAAATATATTGTTTTGATTTATTACCTTTTATATGGTTAAAGGTCAAATGCGGACATAATAACCTCAAAATCGAAAATATGTAAACAAAATAAAATTAACTGTTTATTTGAAATCATGAGATTATCACAACACCTTCATGAGAATTTTGAAAACGTTTTTTATGTTAAAATCCACAAGATACTTTTTTTATTAAAATTTTTGGTAAATTCCATAAACTTAACTTGCCGTTACTAATATTCATAAACTTGACGTTGCCGCACTTAATCTAAAAATTGTGTTATTCTTGTCCACTGCTTTTTGTTATCGGAATATTTTTTGTTTGTAATCCCGTATTTATTAACGATATTATAGGAAATAACTCAGAAAACAAGCAAACGGGAAGATAAATAACCCAAACATCATGTTCTAACGTCATACGTCAAAATCACGTGACAATCAAAAACGCATATGATTGGCCCTTTTTCTATTATTACGAACGGCCGACGGGAAATAAAAAATTCGTTTTTATTAAAGTTAGCAACGGCAACTCTGAATGGTTTTATGCATTTCAATGTTTTAAATTTTGTAACAAACGGAAAGTCAAGTTTATGAATCGGCCTTTAAGGCCATAAACGAATTTTATGTTTTCCCGTGGGCCGTTCGTAGCAAAAGAAAAGAGAGAATTACATTCGTGTGCGTTTGTCACGTGATTTTGACATGTGACGTTAGAACGTCATTTCTCTGTCGGTTGTTTGTTTATGGTAGTCATTTGTTTTTCATTAATACCGAATTCCAAACAAAAAATATTTAAGGAAATTTTATGTTAACGGTGATTACAACTCAACTTTTGGTCACAGATTACGCAGTTTTGTGAAAATTGAAAAAAAAAACATTAAAAGGTTTTATCTTCACCATTTAGTAAACGTCTAAAGCCTATAAATTACCGTATTTTTAAATTTGCCGCCGAAGCATTCATTTTAACGATTTTACATACATTTGTCTTGTCAAATCTTCTTTTTTTAATAAAGACACAAAAAAACTAACCTTAACAATTATTCAGGTACTGAATATAGCAGTTCTGATAGGAGTTTCGGTATGCGGATTCCAAACAACAATTATACTGCTCGGCATAAACGTATTTTACGCTATATGCACAACTACATTCTTCTTAATAGTAAGATATAGATCTGTATTCAAAAACTCTACTTTCCCGTGGGATTGGATCGAATGTGCTAATTGTATTGCCGTCGCGATAATGTACGCTTTAGGATCGTCGATTGCCCTTTCGGAGATGTCGAAGGAATTCATAGTAACCGCAGTGAGTATATATGTTTTACTAATTTACTAGGTTAAAACTATCTTGCACGACAATTGAACTATCTAAATCAGGTGACGCCCATTTAAACATGGTCGCCGTGGGATAAACTTTAGCTGATGCACATTTAAACAAGGCCGCAGGGGGATAAAAAAATGCTTTTGCAATTTCACTTTCAATCAATTTCCATAAAAAATGAGAAGTTTATGAAATCGCACAACTTCTTGATCATTCAGGTACCTTGGTTTTAACCATCTAAAGTGTACCAGCATGCACCAGCGGCGATTCGGATCATCCCTGAGGTCTATAGGTTAGTGATGAGTCGGATTTTACGACTAAGAGCGGCAAAAGGTCCTTCTATGTATGTCCTTCGGCTTATCTCATGCCAGCGTATTCTTTGACATTATTTTTCCATACAAAATGATTATCGAAGCGTTGTTCAAGATTCAAGAAGTTATTACGAGTCATTTTTTTTAGATAATTGGTTACATAGCTGCTATGGTATACGCTTTAGAAACTGTAGATGCTTTTAAACTGGCTGCTACACCACGAGCTCGGTACGTTTGGACGACACCAAATATGCCAGAATAAGAAAAGTCATATTGTATCTCTATTGTTATTTATTTGTTGGACAATAAAGTTAACTTTTTCGATAATTTTGAGTTTATACAAAAGAAAATGGTGACGATCGTATAAAATAAGAAAAATCACGTTGTATCAGTACTAATAATAAAGCATTTTTCTGTTATTCAAGGGTATTTGATCAGATGATTAAGATATTGATCACTAAAAGTCTCAAAAATTTCTCATTTTTTAAAAACATAATTATTTTAATAAAAAAAATTCGCCAAATACAAACATTTTCGATTGAAAACAAACGGTGTAACAATCAGCTACTTATGACGTCACTAAATAGTAAACACCTGATTAAAACCATCCAATTCACTTTCTTTTGGTTAGCTGTGTAACAGTCAAAAAGTAGTATTAGTCCGTTGAGGCACTATGTACCAGACGACGTCAAATAAAGACTACAAAAGGCCATCAACTGTTCACAAGCTTACTATGTACTGACGTCATAGCACCGCCATATTGGTAACAAGAGTTCTAGCGAAAAGTTAAAAATTCAACGTGTGAAATTGGAGATCATTCAAAGAACTTTTTCAAAATTTGTCAAATATCCTATCGACAGTTTTAGTTAAATCAGTGTAGCCACAAACCTAACTTGAGTAAGAGCTGAAAAAAAAGGATATAGGAAAAAAATAATTTATCCAATTGACTTAATATTTAATGTACTGGAGCAATACAAATTATAAACACGATTTATACTAATCCAACTTATAAAAAGGCATTTATAGTAGAACATTTATAATAACAATTTGTTTTTGCCACACGGTACTGTGCCGAAAATCTACAACTAAAAATATGAACGTATGAAAGAAAAAATATGGTTATGAACAAACCTACATAAAATAAACTCGACAAACCTTTCGATTTAATCATCTTTCACTTCTCCGGATTCATTTAAAGCTTCCTCTTTAACTTCCTCTACGGCCGAATTTTCTGTATCTTTATCCGCCCATTTACCTCCCATTTCTCTATCGATCAATTTATTGGTATCGGTGCTGATATAATCATCCCTATCTTCCCCTTCGGAAAGCGGTCCTTCGTGTCGAACTGGAGCATCTCCGTCCGAATATTTATTAATCTTCTCTTTATCCGGCGGCGGGGAGGATTTATCTCGTTTCGCCGGCGGCGGGGAAGTATCCGAACCGCTACCGCTGTACGACCTGCTACGATCACGATCGCGCGACCTACTCCTCGAGTATCTTAAAAAAAAAAACAAAAATTAAATATATTAAATACAATTATGTATAAAACTAACCTTCTATCTCTATCCCTATAATCTCTATATCCACCTCTCTGTCCGTATCTACCTCTCTGTTGTCGTCTATTACCCCTATTCTGATAAGAATAAGGTCGTCCTCTACCCCGATAATCTCGATCCAGATACCTGGAATCCCTATTATTATAATAATTGCCACCTCTACCTCTTTGACCGTTATGCCTTGGTGTCTGGAACCTCGGTTTGTAATAAGTTCCTCTATCGTTGAGGTGTCTACCTCTGAAACCTCCACGTCTATTATACCGTCTCCTATCGCCGGAATAGCTGCGCGACCTGCTGCGGCTACGCGAATAATACGAACCGCTTCGAGATCTCGATCTGCTATAATAACTTCTCGATCTCGAGCGGTAGCTGCGCGAACGCGATCTCGAACCGCTCGACGATCTACTGTATTTACTGCGACTTCTGCTGCGTCGTTTCGGCGATCGGCTATCGCTACGCGGCCTACCCGGCGGTTCAGGCGGTCTGCGACCTAAGGGAAAATAAAAATCGAATTAATATTTCGAGTTCAACATGCGGACGTCGAAAACTTTGTCACTTTAACCGATCAATTTTAGTAAAATCAATTCTTCAACGGAAGTGAGACGGTGTTCTTTCTAAATTATGAAATTGACCTGTAACCTACCCCTATAAATTCGACCGGTTTGAGGATTTTAATAGAAAGTATTTTGTTTTATGATAGAAGGTAAAATGAGGATGGAATGCGGTTGTTTGGTTTCCGAAAAAAGTAAACAAAGTTTCGGACGCCACTCGGTGATATTTTATATAATTTTAACAATTTTCTTGTATACGTTTAACAACCATACTTAGTGATAATTCGAGTTCCTATTAGATCCAGTATTAACATATATTCAAAATATTTCCTTTCTTCTAATTTAATTAAACGACCACTTGTATCCATTTCCTTAATCTGTCGTTGTTTTTTTTTGTACTAAAGCCAAGCTACTTCAAAAATTTGTTATATAAAACAATATTAACAAATAGATAAGAAGATTTATATTTTTTCGAGGCGGTAACCTTACTTTGTTCTTCATAATTTCTCCGGAAATTTCTTCGCAAATAATTTCTCACCTATGTTCAACTTCTGGATCGGTTCGTTTATGATAAATTCAACGTTTTTCGTCCACATCTTCTTCGAATTCAATTTACTTTCTTCTTTTTAATAATTTTTATTATAGTTCGTCGGTTTACCAAATTGTTAAGAAAATACTTTATCACTAATATTGGTCTCTGAAAAGTCGCTACAAGAAATTAAGTAGTCAGTGAGATTTTCGTTTTCAAATGGCAATTGTTAATGAATATATTCAATTATAAACACACTTTTTATTGTTTAATCATAGATGTAATCATAGGACGCCAGTTTAATTCTCAAGATGTCTCGACAGTTTCTCTACCTGATCCTTCAGCCATCCATTTATAGTTATTAGATAATTTTTTATCTCATAAGCCACAGAAAGGCCCTTTGGTCATTTTTGGCATGGCTGTCTTCTTTTTCGTTGCCTGGTATACTTCAGTATGGTAAAAAGTTCTTTTACACCATGCCAACTCAAATTTTCAAACGTTTCCATGGGAAAAACTTCTCCAATTTGCATTTGAATTCATCCCTTATCTATACTAATTCCTCATAGGAAACAACGTGGAAAAAAACTGCTCAAAATGTAATCCCACTTTGTTGGCAACAACACAGTCTTACATATGAACACAACAGTCACGTTTTTAGGATGAGATGTAATCCAATGTTCGTCGCGAGACATAGCCAGAAGAGTAATTGTTTTTCTCTCAAAAAACTATCAGCATTCCTTCAAATTATACCAAGATACGAATTTCTTTTCAGAAAATCTCATTGACTACAGATGCGAGTGTAATAAAATATTTCAAACCGAAATACCAAAAATTAAAAAACGACTCACTGATTGACGGTTCTGCCTTTGGAGGCGTCATAAGTCTAAAGTTTCCAAATTTATCGAGCACCACCTGCCCTTGCGGTATTTTGGGCAATGGCGGTGCCGGGGTAAGTTTCAACTTTTTAGGCGATTCCGGTTTTTTGGGAGGCGGTTCTTTGAGCGCCATCGCTTTACGAACGCTTACAGCTTTTTCTGCGGGAGGTAGGGGCGGCAACGAAGATAATTTTTTCTGTGGAGGAGAATCCTCCGCAGCGGAACCTAAAAGTGGAAATTTCTCGTTAACATACAGAATAAGCATTTTTTTTTGTAGTACTTACTACTTTTGCCTCGTTTTTCTCTTTCCCTTTCTAGTTGCCAATCGGGTGGGGCCGGCGGCGGTTGTCTTTCGGGTTTCTTTTTGAGTCTCGAATTACCGGACGTGCCTGGGCCTATTTGCATTTTCCACTTTTGCGCTCCAGCGGAAGCCGCCGCCTCGGCCACCGCCTGACGCGCCTTCTGCTCCCTCGTAGGAGACGGCGAATCTATGATGCGCTTCTCGGGACTTTCGCTACGCTCCTTACCGCTGAAATCGAAAATAAAATTGAATATATTTCAATCTCAAAGACATTTTTTAATAAGAAGCAAAGCTTATACATGCCTGGAACAATTTGACAATACTTTTACTACATAAGAGTATTTCTAAATTTTTAAAATCTATTTCAAAACAAAATTTGTAAAAAGAAAATAATTTCATACTTCTTTTGCTTACTAGCCGTTGATAAACGGGAATAAAAACTTGTGTAAATAGACAAAAGGTGTAATAAAACTTTTTTTTTCTATGATTCAAAAGGAATTACAAAATTTAGTATCGAAATATTTGATTTCCCATCATTTTATCATAGATTTCATGGTAAATGTTGAAATGATGCTTCTACGATTATTGTTCGTGTTCTCTACTTAATCTTAAACAGAGTCCGGGTCTCAAAATTAGATTTCAGTTTGGAGTAGTCCTTACATAGCTTAATGCTTCAAAAAAGCACAGGGTGTAATGAATGTAAAGTCCTGTAATTTGAGTTGTGGTTCATAAAGCGTTCTATAACTTGGACAGTTTTTGTTCATGCTTCGAAAAGGATTGTCCCAAGAAGACTAAGGTTCGGTAATTGCTTTTACTGACCCTTTTGTTAGTAAAAATGTCAGCTTCTTCCATTCAGTTGTGTCTGATGAGGTCTATAGTCAAATTGGACAAGCAGCATTTGTTTACTGTTGTCTCGGTCTTTGTATCAACCAAATTTGGACTCCTTGCGCATCCAGGTTTTCATATATGCTTTAAGAAAACTTATATACAATACCACCCGAAGACTTCGGGTCTATAATAAATTTTGATGACTCTTCTTTGGTAAAAATGGCAACTTCTTCTTTATATTTGTCAACCATAAGATCTAGAGTACACTAGAGTAAGTAGCATTTGCCTGTTGTTGTCCTGGTTATCCAATTTTTGATATATGCTTTAAAAATGCTTGTCCGCAATGTCACAAGAAGACCCTAGGTCTGTAATAACTTTGGCTGCTGGTTCTTTGGTAAAAAGGTCAGCTTCCTCCTCAAAGATGTGAACCATAAGATCCAAGATTAACATTTCGAATGGGTTGTTTTGTTTTCGATTGAAAACTAACCTAAAAATCAATTTTTATATTTCAAAAACATAATATAGTTGAAAAAAATGTGGAGGTGAAAATTTAAGTAGTTGGAATTCATCTTTGCTGAAAAATTTTGTACCAATATAAGCATATTGGGGGGTTTATAGTATTACGGAAAGAAAAGTCTTTATATTGTTTTCCAAGCTTTCCGAAGTACTTATTATTCCATTTTTAATGATACTAATCGATAATAGTTGTAAGAAAATTTGTTTTTAATCAAAAAATTGATTATACATCAATTTAAAACAATTTCATAAGAAATTTAGAGTTTTCGACATTTTTTAATGCTTTTGAGATATTAAAGGTTAGTTTTCAATCTTCCTCTACTCACCAAATGAAATTAAACTTTTTTTTCGATAAATTTTTTTGCTAAAATCAACATACAATTCAAAAATACAGACTTATGTCTCATTTGGTAATTTGAATTGAATTTCAATTGACTACTACACACGAAATTTATGGAAACAAAATCATGAAAATCCCACCACCTTGTTTTTTTTTCTTATCTACATTTATCTTCCTGTTAGCCAATTAAAAATAAACCACAAATTGTATACACGGTTACCAGATCTCTAATTTTAGGTTTTTGACCAATGCGGTTTTTATTTGTAAGGAAATATCGATATACGAGGGTCCATTAAAATGTAAAAAAGTTCATGTTAGGAAACATCATATATTGATTAAAATTGTACGTTATTTAACTCGAATTGAAGTTATAGTTTAGTATTTGAGTTGATTTTTCAAAAAAAAATCATATAAGGGAAAAAACATGCTATAAACCAAAACACTACTACTGCCTCAATTTATACAAAAAACGTACCGTTTATTTTCCTTTTCTAGGGCATAATAAGCATTTAATTTTGATTCTAATTCTTCTAAATCTGGTAAACTATCTATAAATCTGAAACAAAAATCACACAAAAAAAATAATACAATTTTTTTTCCTTTTCGGCTATGAGGCAATTTTGAAAATAAAATAAAGATCCACCATTTTGTTCAAAGCTTGGTTAATCCTAGCGAGAATGTTAGTCAAGTAAGCATAGTGTCTTTTCCTCAAGGTTGATGCAATATAATTTTTATCTTTCACGCAAAATCTTAAATTTCAAATTTTTTACTTCTTGTGGTCTAAAATTAAAATAACAAGCAAATATTTCGAAATGTCACCTGTTATTTAAAACAGATTTTCTAAAAATAGAGACCTAAAATAGAAAAAAAATCAGCACGAGATTTTTTTCTCAAATACCCCCAAGAAAATATTGATTAGTTGACAATTATTGGACTGTAATTTCAAAATTCGACACCCTGGACCGATTAAGATTACGCCACATAAATTAAAGAAAAATATGTCAATGTAATTTTCACTTCTGTATCAAAACGACTCAAATCATCATTCAATTTGAACCACTATATCGATATAAGAACAGGTGAGCTCAATTTCAATTTAATTAGATCATTTGCTATCAGATAATCCTCAAGATCCCATAGACTGCACTTACCAATAACGCAAGAGGTACTACAACAGTTGAATAAGGATCAAGAACTCCTAAACTTTATAAAAATAAGAAAGTTCGGGCATATAAATAGATCGGACTGGGAGTAGTGACAGATAGAGAATTAAATTGTAGGAAACGCAGAACTGACTCACTTATTTTCTACTTCACATTAATGCACTATTGAAGATATCGTGAACTTTCATTACCCCCAATATAAAAATAAGTTCTTATATCAAAAAAACTTCATTTTTCCATAGAATTAGCGACTCACAAGCAATAGAAACAGCACCAAACAAAATAGAAACCACTGAAATAATCTTGTCAAGGCATTAATGGACATCTGGAGATACGTGTAGATTCCATTATGTAAAAGACAATCTCTACCTACAATCAGTTAAAATAATGAAAAAAATGAGTTAGAAAGGTGTGAAAACAGTAACTACAACAACCTAAAGGGGTTGAAACAGTCCAAGATACTTCTGGAAAACTATAACTAGACACTTGGTTCAGCAGAGAAAGCAACATACAGATTGTGTTACGTAAAGCACACGATAATCAACTACAGAATAATAAAGAAAACACTGAAGGAGATCCTTAGGGGTTGAAAACGTAACTGGAACAATCTAAAGGGGTTGAAACAGACAAAGACACTCCTAGGAAGCTTTAACCAGAGAAGATCATTGGTTAAACAGAGATCGCAATATGCAGATTGTGTTATGTAGAGAACATGATAATCAGCTACAGAATAATTTAGAAAACACTGGAAAAGCGGGTAATTAGGGGGGAAAACAGTAACTGGAACAATCTAAAGGGGTTGAAACAGACAAAGACACTCCTAGGAAGCTTTAACCAGAGAAGATGCTTGGCTAAGCGGAGTACGCAACATGGAGATTCTGTTATGTAAAGTACACGATATTCATCCATAAACATCTACAGAATAATAGAGAAAACAATGGAAAAGGGGGTAGATGGGATAAAGCCAGTAACTGGAAAAATCTAAAGGGGTCGAAATAGGTCAAGATACTCCTGGGAAACTATAACTAGGGAAGGTCTTTTGAATGTGTCAACTTAGACAATCTATAAATACTAATAGGAGTCTTGTCGGGGCATAGCCCCCTCAATAGACACCCGAATAAGCTGCAGAACCTTTCACGTAGAGGACTCAATCTCTATGCACTACACCTGGGAGGGTATGGAATAAAAACAAAGATTTTTGGTAGTTAGAGCGATTCTAATAAACCATCTGTGAACATTGAGCATCCTCGGTGCCAAAATTAGAATAGGAGGCACAATACTGGTCATATATAAAATTTGTACAAATGCAAAGACAAAATCAACGCGAAGAAAAAAATTAGCGGACAATATTTAATCAATTTATCAATTGTTATCGCAAAATAAAATTATTGTAGTTATTATTAACTCACTTTTTGCTGTAACCGGACTTCTGCAAAAAGTATTCCTCCTCGTCTGACGGTATAGTATGCCTTTTATTCTTCTTCTCCTTATTCAATTCCTTCTTAAGGGCGTCTCTCCATTTCTTCGCCTCGTCCAATTCGCTAAGATCGAAACTCTGTTTCCTCTTCTTCTTTTCCTTCTTCAATTTTTTCTTGCTCTCCTTTTTCGCTTTCTTATCTTTCTTTTTCTTCTTCTTTTTATCGTCGGTTTTGCCTTTCTTCCATTTGGCGCTCTCCTCCAAGAATTTTCTAACTTTATCTTCGTAATCTGAATCGCCCTTGGTTTCGGCCAAAAACGTGCGCACTTGAAAATAAATTCACTATAAACATGCTGAATTTGTAAAACAAAACGCAATTTTTTTCTTTTACCTTTAGATTCGTAATCGTTCTCAACTGGTTTAGCTTGCTCGGATTTTTCGAAACTAAATTCAAAAGTGGTATTGACGGCGGGTTTATTGAAATTATAACCGGCATTCGGGGTTTCGTGGCTCTGATCCATCAGAGCCATCCTTTTACTCAAAGGACTCAAAGAATTCTCCCGTTCTTTACGTCTGTGCGATCTCGAACGATGTTTCTTTTTTTTCTTGCAATCCGAATCGCCAGAACTCGAACTAGAATCGCTACTGCTACTCGATGAACTAGAAGAAGATTCTCCGCTACCAGACGAACTAGAACTGGAACTAGAACTCGACCTCTTCCTATTCTTACGTTTCTTACTTTTCTTCTTCTTCTTTTTCTCTTTTTTCTCGTCTTCGTCGTTTTTCAAAAGCTGTTTCAGGGCATCGTTGACATCGGTAGTTTTCGAGGAAACGTTCAAGGCCGGCAACAAAAGTTCGGCCGGTTCTATAAGATTTTTCGGTTGTGTTTTACTTTTCAAAAATTCCAAAGAATTCTGAGCTTCTTCGTGATACGGAATGATACCCAAACAACTCTGATAAGCTTTTCTAGCTTCCTCTATTTTATTTTCTTCCTCATAACTTCTTCCTAGAGCCACCAAAGTCTCTCCCATATATTTTCTAGCGTTCGCGTGGCTTTGATTCAATTTCAACGCCGTTTCGAAATCTTCTATTGCTTTTTGGAAATTACCACTGTTTGCGTAAAGAGCGCCTCTAGCTACGAGACCTTCGACGTTCTTCGGATCGATATTAAGCGCTTTATTAAGACATTGAAACGCTTCAACGTGATTTCCAGCTTTGAAATGATCTATACCGTCAGCTACATTCCGGTACGCCCATTTACTCGCCTGTACTTGTCTCAATTCACCGGCGTATTCGTTATCGGGGAATTTGTACCTGAAAATGAAATTATTTTAATAATAAATATCAATAACAATTATTTAATATGACTCACTTTAATCCTGATAGGAAACTCAGATGCTTGTCAGTACCCATGATCTCGGATAGATATTGAATGTTATTTGGGTTATTGAACCCGATGCTCTTCTCTAATACACTGTCGTATGATTCATTCTTGTAATCCGACGCTTTTCTGTAAGCCAAAAAATGATGTTTCTATTAGAAACCACCTAGTGTCCTTTAACAAATTTTAACCGTTTTCATTTCGAGTACCTTCTGCTGTTCACCATTCAAGATTCAATTTTATTTTTTTTATATATATATGTATTATATAAAAAATAGACTTGCTCCTTCAAAAAAACATTGTTACCATTGATCAATTTAAAATTAAATCTAAATAAAATAAAAAATCGATGTAAAAGAAAACCGAGAAACTAGAGATTGACAATTGGAAGAGTGTGAGTGGAAATGGAAATCTTCCATCATTATATCCATTCCTACATTGTTTTTATTACCATATTCTTCGTGTGATATTTATCATAAACGAGTATCGTTATACTTTAATCGCCCAAAATATTATATAAACTGGATGGGAATCATTTTTGCTAGAAGAAATAACCCTGAAAATATCATACATACCATGAATCGAAGATAATTGTGAGTATCCAATTTGGTACAGCTCCTGTTTAAACATATTTTAAAGAATATCGTTTTTGTCAAACATACAAATCTCCTCAAAGGTACATAAACAAAAGTTTTTTTTTATAATCGTCTGCGTTATAAATTCCTCTATATATATTATTTAATTTTTGTGTCTGGGGGAGGAGCATTTTTCAGCTTGTACTGCGAAAAATACATCACATGAACTGGATTGTACATACAAAAGTCAAAATAAAAAAAAAATAAACTATACAATATAGATAGATAGATATATATATATATATATATACACATCCAAGTGATAAAAATCTTAGCCTCACCTTGTTCGTAATCTTTCAAAAGGTGCAAATTTTTCTAGATGCATAACCCCACAGTGCTAAACAGAATTTTTACTACAATTTTTATATTTATTTTTGTTCTTTAGCTGTATCTGTAATTTTTGTATGGCAAGACAAAAGGTCTAAAAAGAGAAAAATAGTTTAGTGCAACGTCTTCGAAAATCAGCAACACTAGAACAAAGCAGAGCACTGCCTCTACACCACGTTAATGTTCCTTCTCACCTATTTCACCTTTACCGATAAAAAAATTCAATTATATTAACCTATTCTTATTATTTTTTTAAATTAACATCAATTTTATAACTCCTGTAACTAATTTTCAAATTGGAAGTAATTCGAAACGAAATCAACTACACCTCAGAGTTATTTGATCTCCAAAACCAAAAATTTTATACAATTCCTTGATTGATTTGATAAACGATTTAAATGTAATGAAATAACTACTAAATTCTTTTTTTTTTAAATATCTTTCATGAAAAATTTCCAATATCTATAGGTTGTTATGAATAAAATGAAAACTATTCATATATATAAAGTTGGGAAACCTGACAGGTCACCTAAAAATTCTAGAATTGGTAAAAGTAAAGAGCAGTTGCACACCAATTGACCAAATCTATAATTAATAGATACAGACATCTTATTCGAAGTGGTAATCAGTAACTATCAATTATAGGTCAATAATAATGATCTCAAAGTACATAGCTGTGGTATACAAATCATTTGAAGCTAGCGCATACAACTGGGTTGGGTATTTTTGGACCGAAATGAAAGCTCCCAAGAAAATTATTCACTATTTTTCAAAGATTCGATGGCAATAAACATATATTTTGGTTATAAAACTCTTTAGAAAGAACATCTACATTCTGAATGATAATCAATAAAATTTGAATGCTATTCAAAAACAAACTTTAATATAATTTAAATATGAAAAATTATGACCAAACAGCAGAGAAAAAGTAACATATAGCAAGTAACAATAAATGTAATAATTGTTATATAGGACAAACAACAGGATATTTAGAAAACATACTAGAATGGCATATCAATCGACAATAACAGAAAAATTCTGAAAATAGTAGTTGTTTTTCAAAATGGTTTATATAAAAAGTTGTTAATAATTCGATGCAAACAGTTTCAAACTTAATTAGTCGTATACTGAAGAAAAATATTTAAATTTTACAAGATTGGTCCTTCCAATTTGAAAAACTATATTTAAACTGAAATAAAACATATTTGAACCTTAAAAATTTGGTGTACCTTACAAAATACACTATAAAAAATAACAGTACCTATAATCAACAAGCAGAAGTGAAATGAACACAGATATCCTGAAATAAAATAATGCGGTGCATTGATTATATAGAAAACAATGGAAAAATACGAACCAAAAATATCTACTTACTTGTATACAATAGGGAAATCGTCATTACTAATAAGCCCTAAAGCAGGTTGATGTTCCGGATCTGTAGGTTTCCTTGTAACTCCCTTCATACCACAAACAACTTTATCAGTGTCAGCTATAATTTCAAGCACTTCGCAACAAACATAGTCATTCATCATATAGCTGCGCGCTACTCCTTTTTTATCAACCGCAGGAATGACATTAGCAACAGGACAAAAAGCCTGTAAACAATTAGTAATTAAATTCTTTCGTTTCGTTTTAGTAAAAATGGTACAATCAACCTTTATGTTTATATCTGCAGCATACAAGATGGCGGAGGTTCCAGCAGTACACAAAACTTTCAACATCATCCCTGATTGTTGCTTGCTCACAATGGCACCCAAAATCAAATCACCCACTTTGACGTTCTATAATTTATAATAATGGAGTTGGTTTTTCTTTGCGAGTTTCCTTAATTAAACTTACCTGCATGAAAAATTGTACCCTTTTCTGTTTGTCCACACTAGTGTAAGTCTCAAACGGTGGCATAATGGCGTACATATCTTCAGTCACTGTTTTAGTGGGTTTCAATTGTGTTGCATCCAAACTGTATATTAAGTTTCCCTTTTTGACTAGAAACTGTTGAAGTTTCAGTCTTTTACCTCTATCCTGAAATGAAAGGTTCTTCTGTCTTTGGGCGTAGACATTGTAATTCAAGTCCTTTATATTTCTTCTCGTCAAATCATTTTCTCCAAATTCGCCTTCCCATAATTTTTGCAACTGTTGTCCATGGAAATTGATCGCTTTTGAAATCAACTGCGTATTTACAGTTTCCATTTTACTATAAAACAAGTACGATATTCATTGATTCGTTGCTTTGTAGTAATTACAAAAGTCTTTTATTTAATAAAAATTATGTTTTTATACATATTGTACTTAGATCAATACGAATGTAATAACAAGCTATACGAATATAAAAAAATGATATCGATAAAACTTATTGTCATGAAGGTAATACAAATGGCGTCCATAAGATAATTAATTATTATAACTCTTTATATCACGACTGGAATATTTTTTATTAATAACAAATATATTCTTATAATTAAACATTTTTTATAAAAATAAACTTCGAATACTTACCTTTGAAGTATTTTTCCAGAGTAATTAATTGATACATACACTGACGTCCATTTTGATCGCCTTAAGGCAGGATGATTTATAGCTTACAAAATATTTTGAATTGACTATTTATAAGCACAACTGTTAAACAAACAAAAAATATACTTTATAATTGAAAATATTCACAAATTCTCAGATAATAGAGCTCAAATTCAGCTATCTCACAATATCGTAAATCACTATCCAAGTTACCATCGGAAATGATTTATGAGGAAATTTAAAAACACGGAAATAGGGGTCGCTGTAAATTGTAGATTAAATATAGGAATGTGTTCCAAAATAATATTTGTAAAATGAATAGTTGTAATACGAATATTTTTTATAAAGTTACTATTCTATTTATATTGAAGACTTTTTATCTATTTGAAGCACATTAAATGTTAAGGTACATTTCTAATGCAATTCGCAGGCGAAATACAAATCAGCACGGTTTTTAGCCTTGAATATATTGAATCTTATTAATCTAGGAATGCCAACGTTTTGTTCATTATTCTATCTATACAGGGTACGATACCGAGCATTCCTAAATTTAACAATATCTCCCTTGACAACAAAATTGGGGACACTTATGACGTCATTATTTTCGTTGATGCCAATACGAAGATGTGCACATCACAAAAACATGTGATCAGTAAAACGAATTCATATTGCCGCTTTTTATAGATGTCACTAATATAATCAAATTTAAAGGTTATTTAAATCCAACTTGTTATCTTGTATCTAAAAGTGAAAATGGAGCTCGATCCCCAAACTTTTTTTAGTAAATTAAACAAGAGCATACACGATTCGACGTATAACGAATCCTTTAGAATTTTAGACTCTTTCAATAGAATTTTAAACGAAGAACAAACTGATCGAGAATTTATTGGTACATACGTTGATACGATTATTAAATTTTACTTATTTAGAATATCTTTTATGTTTCAGATTCATATTTACCTCATATATTTCATACAGAAAATTCTCTATTAAAGTTTGTAAATAGTGCTAGAAAAAATAAATGCTTGAAAAAATCTTGTGAAAAAGCTTTAGAGATTATATATACGATTTTAAATAATTGTTACAGTAGAATTCCTGAAAAGGATATACTTTTAGTATATAGCGTAGCTTCTGAAATATTTCATTCAACAACCGATTCAAGTATTAAATGTAAATTTTTCGATATAGTTCAGAAAAGTTTAGAATTGAATGACGGATGTGTTAGTACGAGTGCTACTATTGTTTATAAAAATATTGTTAATAAAATTATGATGAGCATCAGACAAACATCTGCAGATTCAGGTACTAATTTTTTTCTTTATTTAAAAATATTGCTATTCAATATGATTTTGTTGTATAGTCAAAGCGAAAGAAATGGAATTGTTGGGTTACATATCAAAAAAATTCCCTTTCATATTAGATAAACCTCAAGATATTAAATCACGTTTTTGGTACTGTTTTGATATGTATTGCGCATCAATCCAAAGAAAACTTTCTCAAAAAGTTCTTGAAGGTTTTTATAATGGATATGGGTACTACATAGAAAGTTTTCCTATGAATTTGAATTTTGGTGATGATAAAATGAAACTAGACAGTTTTTATAAGAATTTGAAACATCTGGTTATATTAAATGAAAAGGAAAGGATCAAAATTGGAAATAAAGGTAATGACATTTTACTTTTATGTATAGCATATTAATAAATATATTTTAGCTGCTATTAAATTTTTTTCGAATTATTCTTGGATGTTCAAGGATCATTTGTTAAAAGAATATAAATACTGGCATGAGAAACTTTTAGTTTGGTTTACGTTTAATGCAGATTGTCAAAAAATTGGATCTGCTGCTCTAAGATCTTTTTGTCAAACGTTATCTAAAGGTTTAGAAGAAAGCGATAATTCTGATTGTAAAAATATAATTCAGGTACATAATCACTATTTTTCGATTTAAATCATTTTTCAAATATAATCTTTTATTTCAGTATTTCGTAAGTTATAGTAAAAAATCTTTGCTTACTGAAAATACTTCCAATTTAATAAAACGACATTCGATATTTTGCTTAAGAGAACTTTCCCAATCGGCTTATAAACATTTGGAACAATACGAATTAACAGATTTATTTCTGTTCATAATGCAAACGTTCGAACGCACTTTTATACAAGATTATAAAGAAGATAGCGATGAAAAAGAATATTTACCGGATTATTTGCAAACTGTGGCAAATTTTGTGAGATTTAAACAATTGAGTACTACGGAATTGTTTTGTTTACAAAAAGGTGTTATTACAATGATGAAATCATTCCATTTGTTACCGGTACTACATCATTATTTGATCATAGATTCTCTACTACTTACACTTTTCTATCTGAAGGATACGAAGTACTTTGATAATTTCGTTGAAAACGTCGTTTATCAAGGTAATTTGTTTTTTTTTAAATCTTCGATTACTCGAGCTTGGTTTATGCAGCGGGTTTCATAATCTCACTCTAACTAAAGGTCCCTTTAGATTGAAGGACCCTTCAAGTTAGTTATTAAAGTGTCTATATGTAACAGTATCTCTACAAGAGGTTGAAAATATTATGTGTTGTTAAAAAAAAACAAAATGAAAAAGAATTCGTTGTCACCGAAGTGTCCTTCCGCGAACGGTTTTCTTGAATATTGTTTGATCGTTAACGAGATACAATGCTACTAATCTGAAGTGGAGTATCAGGTATGGTGTTTGTACGTTTAATGCGAAAAAGCCTTTTGGGCTTATAAAAATTTACTGACCTGACGTATTCTGTGCTCATAACCTCACAAAATTGAGGAATTAAACTACGAAATTGAACGTTGGCGAACTTTTATTTTAATTTTGGTTTAAATTTACTGTTAATGTTCCGCGTGAACTACAAGTATCATTTCAGTGTGTTTCAATTAGTAATTTGATTGATAATTTTTAATTTCGATTGCATAAACCAAGTTCCATTTATTTGTTTCTGCGACGGGAAAAAAGTTTGACATTTTGACTTCGTTGACAGGTGACAAAATGTCACTTTTCATAGAATTACTTTATCTGTGGTAATTTTCTCGCCCGAAAGTGCATTATACACGGAAAAAGTGCGTTTTTCCCTTTTATAATAAATATTTATTCACTTTAGGCGTGATATATTCTTGTTCCCACCAACACATATCCGTCGAAGCGTTTTTAGAAGGATCCCCTCAAAGTATCGTGACCGTAAACAATTATTTACCCCTTTGGAAGGGGTTGTTAAATTTGCGTTCGCACACGCAGTACGATAAGTACCGATTCTATTTGGATTCGAGGAAATACGTACTGGAAAGAATAGTTAATGAATTGATAAAAACTCTGATGATTTTGATAAATAAATTGAACGTATCGCTAAAAGAAGAAGACGACGATTTCACCGACGTGGAAAAAGCTTTTAAAACGGAAAAAATCAACGATTACGTCATATTTTTGAACACGGTCGATTTTTATTCGATTATAATCGATGACGTGGACCCGAGGTTACTGAAACGGTGCATTTGCAAGATGATCGATCACGTGATGACGAAATCCGCGCAATTTCCTTTAATCAGCGGTTTTTATAAACTGATCTCCTATTTTTTGAAAGTTTCCAAGCAAATATCCTTGTTCGATATCGACGATAACGACGTAAAATCGTGCAAGGAATCCGTGGCGTCATTTTTGTCGATCCTTTTCGACAAAATGGCCGAATTTAAGGACGATTTGTTAATTTCTTGTTTGCGAATCGTGCTCGAAGCCCCCGTGTCCGTAATAGAAGATATGTTGCCGGCTTGTGTCGCCCCTTTCATCAATATTTTCGAAATCGGAAGAAGTTATTTACCCCTGGCGGAAATAGGGATAGATACGTTGGAATATTGGCAGGATAATATACGGGAAGACGTCCTGGAACCGATTTTGGGCGAGATAATTCCGAGCTTGGATAGTTTTTTGAGAAGCAAGTTTCTCAAAGGCTACAATTCCGAATCGGTGCGAAAGAGACGGAAGACCGTTCAGGTTTTGAAAAAGAGGAAAATTGTCGAGGAAACCGAACCCGAATTGATAAGATTGCAAAGGAAAATACTCGGTTTTATTGGTAGACAGAGTTTGAGGAACTGTCGGGATTTTATCTTCTCGGATTCGACGTTTATACAAAATCAGATCAGCGGGCAAAATGTACATTTGAAAATTACGCTGCCTTATGAAGATCTGCAATTGGAGATGCATTTGGATACATTTTTACCTAGGATTGTGGAACTGGCTCTATACAGCAGCGATAGGAAAACCAGGATAACTTCTTGCGAGCTGTTGCAGGCGTGTGTGATGGTGTTTTTAGGTAGAGGTAAGTTTTTTTTTTTTGAAAAATTCAATATTCGAGTTTTCGTTGGGTTTACATCGATTTTTACGTCTTAATTTACAGTTTTTCTGATCTCACTTACATTTTCCTTGGATTTTGGTCGTTGGGTTTTGAGCAAATTCTCAATTTTTTGGAATTTTATTGTGGTTAGACCAAATTTTATGCCTCAGTTTCCATTATTTCTGATCTCACGTTTATTTCTCTTGGATTTTGGTCTCTGTTTGCTCGTGGTTTCGAGCAAATTCTCAATTCTAACGCTTTTTAGCTCAAATTAATATAAAAAAACTCTTAGAGTAGTGTCAGAATGTCTCAAATCAACTTTTTTTTTTGGTTATTACGAAGTCCTCGATGATATTTTCATGTTTTAATGTTTAAACTCTGAACTTTTGTCTCATAACCTCTAATTTTATGTATATAACACGCTTTGTAAAATATCGAAAAAGCTGCTCCATGATGGTATCGAAGTTTCTATTCGGATTTTTTTGTATTACAACGTTGCCATTCCTCAAATGCATAATTCTTACAAATATGATTCTTGATGAATCTAACATGAAATGTCACTTAGATACACGTTTTCTCAATCGATTCATGTCAAAAATAAATCGATATCTCGAATGGTTTCGATAATATCGAATTATTTATACAAGCATGTCAAATTTTTTGTTGAATTTCTGGATTTTTTGACATATTAGTTGAAATTTTCGTGAATTTTCCTCAATTTACCGTCTATAATAATTTTTTTCCGAACAACTGATATCCTTTTCGAACTTTTCGTATCAAAAAACCCATTTCTACGCATATTTAGCAAAATCCGAATAGAACTTACTTTGTATGATCAAAAAAAGGCTGTTGTATTTTTTCCCTCCCTGTATAATTCTTAAAAATATGAATTTTGATGACTCTAACATGAAATGTCACTTAGATACACGTTTTCTCAATCGATTCATGTCAAAAATAAATCGATATCTCGAATAGTTTCGATAATATCGAATTATTTATACAAGCATGTCAAATTTTTTGTTGAATTTCTGGATTTTTTGACATATTAGTTGAAATTTTCGTGAATTTTCCTCAATTTACCGTCTATAATAATTTTTTTCCGAACAACTGATATCCTTTTCGAACTTTTCGTATCAAAAAAACCATTTCTACGCATATTTAGCAAAATCCGAATAGAACTTACTTTGTATGATCAAAAAAAGGCTGTTGTATTTTTTCCCTCCCTGTATAATTCTTAAAAATATGAATTTTGATGACTCTAACATGAAATGTCACTTAGATACACGTTTTCTCAATCGATTCATGTCAAAAATAAATCGATATCTCGAATAGTTTCGATAATATCGAATTATTTATACAAGCATGTCAAATTTTTTGTTGAATTTCTGGATTTTTTGACATATTAGTTGAAATTTTCGTGAATTTTCCTCAATTTACCGTCTATAATAATTTTTTTCCGAACAACTGATATCCTTTTCGAACTTTTCGTATCAAAAAAACCATTTCTACGCATATTTAGCAAAATCCGAATAGAACTTACTTTGTATGATCAAAAAAAGGCTGTTGTATTTTTTCCCTCCCTGTATAATTCTTAAAAATATGAATTTTGATGACTCTAACATGAAATGTCACTTAGATACACGTTTTCTCAATCGATTCATGTCAAAAATAAATCGATATCTCGAATGGTTTCGATAATATCGAATTATTTATACAAGCATGTCAAATTTTTTGTTGAATTTCTGGATTTTTTGACATATTAGTTGAAATTTTCGTGAATTTTCCTCAATTTACCGTCTATAATAATTTTTTTCCGAACAACTGATATCCTTTTCGAACTTTTCGTATCAAAAAACCCATTTCTACGCATATTTAGCAAAATCCGAATAGAACTTACTTTGTATGATCAAAAAAAGGCTGTTGTATTTTTTCCCTCCCTGTATAATTCTTAAAAATATGAATTTTGATGAATCTAACATGAAATGTCACTTAGATACACGTTTTCTCAATCGATTCATGTCAAAAATAAATCGATATCTCGAATAGTTTCGATAATATCGAATTATTTATACAAGCATGTCAAATTTTTTGTTGAATTTCTGGATTTTTTGACATATTAGTTGAAATTTTCGTGAATTTTCCTCAATTTACCGTCTATAATAATTTTTTTCCGAACAACTGATATCCTTTTCGAACTTTTCGTATCAAAAAAACCATTTCTACGCATATTTAGCAAAATCCGAATAGAACTTACTTTGTATGATCAAAAAAAGGCTGTTGTATTTTTTCCCTCCCTGTATAATTCTTAAAAATATGAATTTTGATGACTCTAACATGAAATGTCACTTAGATACACGTTTTCTCAATCGATTCATGTCAAAAATAAATCGATATCTCGAATGGTTTCGATAATATCGAATTATTTATACAAGCATGTCAAATTTTTTGTTGAATTTCTGGATTTTTTGACATATTAGTTGAAATTTTCGTGAATTTTCCTCAATTTACCGTCTATAATAATTTTTTTCCGAACAACTGATATCCTTTTCGAACTTTTCGTATCAAAAAACCCATTTCTACGCATATTTAGCAAAATCCGAATAGAACTTACTTTGTATGATCAAAAAAAGGCTGTTGTATTTTTTCCCTCCCTGTATAATTCTTAAAAATATGAATTTTGATGAATCTAACATGAAATGTCACTTAGATACACGTTTTCTCAATCGATTCATGTCAAAAATAAATCGATATCTCGAATAGTTTCGATAATATCGAATTATTTATACAAGCATGTCAAATTTTTTGTTGAATTTCTGGATTTTTTGACATATTAGTTGAAATTTTCGTGAATTTTCCTCAATTTACCGTCTATAATAATTTTTTTCCGAACAACTGATATCCTTTTCGAACTTTTCGTATCAAAAAACCCATTTCTACGCATATTTAGCAAAATCCGAATAGAACTTACTTTGTATGATCAAAAAAGGCTGTTGTATTTTTTCCCTCCCTGTATAATTCTTACAAATATGAATCTTGATGAATCTAACATGAAATGTCACTTAGATACACGTTTTCTCAATCGATTCATGTCAAAAATAAATCGATATCTCGAATGGTTTCGATAATATCGAATTATTTATACAAACATGTCAAATTTTTTGGTGAATTTCTGGATTTTTTGACATATTAGTTGAAAATACACTTTTATAACAAAACTAATGTGAAAAACCACGGAATATGTATTTTTTTCTCGAAAAATCATGTTAATTTCAAAATCAAATGTATAGTTTTAAGGAAAATTCAATTTTCCGTGTCAGAATGTCCCATATCAACTTCTTTATAAGTATTACAAACTTCTTAGTGGTATTTTTATAATTTCCTTGCTATATCCCGAATTTTTCCTAATAATTTCTTTACCTAATCAAACTATTCGTTTCAAAAGTCCCTACATATGAAATCTTATACATCATTTTGACATCCCTCGTAATTTATTTAAAAAATATTTTAGCCAAACCAATGAGCTCAGCCGGATTAGAAGATTTGAATGTCGTACTAAAAACGTTACTCAAACCGTTAATTATATTGAGCTGCGATATAGATCAAGTTGTACGACAAATTTTTGAGCCTCTATTTTTCCAATTGATCCACTGGTACACGTCCCCAATCCAATCTCGAAGTCTGCACACCAGCATCGTCATCGAAACCATGATGGTAATAAGACAGATTAGATAATAATTCAGCAACATAACCTCAAATATTTTCCAGGAAACTATAACCCATCCTACTAATTCAAATTTGAAAGATTTCTCCGGCAGATGCGTCAAAGAATTCGTCAAATGGACTCTAAAACACGAAAAACTCGATCCTCAAATCAACATCAAAGTTTTAGTCAAACAAATGAGGTTTTTTAGCAACCACCCGGATCCTGCTAAAAAATTAGGGGCTGCTTTGATATTTAACAATATATATAGAGAATTGAGGGAAATCGAGAAATTAGTTAGTATATTCTGGTTGGAAATACTTCATATATTTATACAGAGTTTAGATTCTGTTTGGGGTTACGAAGAAACTTCGGTTGTTGTACAAACTAAACGAGCTCTGGTACATCTACAAAGAGTTATTATAGAAAAACCTTCGATTTTTAGAAAGTTTGATAAGGAACGAAGGATCCCTAACGATTTAGAACAAGGATTGTTAATAAATCTCTCTAATTGGTTATTAAAACAAACAGCGAGTAGTAGTTTACATTGCAGATGTGTCAGTATGGAGATTTTTATAAATATAGCCCCATTATCTACTGGAAATAATCAAAATTTAAGACGTTTTATTGAGGAGAATGTCGATTATACTGTATCTAGTTTATACGATACACGATTAATTGAATTTAATTCCCTTAAAGGGGAATCCTATATTGACTGCGCCAGTTTATTCAAATATTTACGCCATTTTATATGCGCTTTGGATGGATATAAATTTATCGTTGCCAATAATTTAGAAAAAATAGATTTCGAACAAAGTATTTTTAAAGAGATACAATTTTTTTTACAAATTTTATTACCTGCTGATTTAATTACAACTTTAAATCTAATAGAAACGAAAACTTGGAATTTTTCTAATATGGAAAAAAATTTATTTATTTCCATGAAGGAAATTTGTGTTTCGACTTTACTAAAATTGATAAACGCTTTATTACACAACGAAATTTTATTTAAAAGTTCTAGTAACATTTGGACGAACGAAATTTGGTATTTTATTACAAATATCATACTTCAACCCCAAGGATTAAACAACAGGACAACTACAGATATACTAACAGTTATCCTTAATACGATACCTAATAAATTCCCTAATGAATTAGGGTTGAAAAAATGTATTGAAGATATTATAAAAAATTACCAATTCACCCCTATAAAATTAGATAGAAATGTGCCTTTGAAACAGAGGAATTTACTTAAAGGGGTGGTTTTAATCAACAACACGTCCATTGGGAAAACAATGGCGCTTAAAAAGCATATTACTAAACTACTTTTTATATTTTTGGAAAATTTATTAAAAGAAGAACAAGATGGAACTATTTTTATCAATAATTTACAAGATACTACTTATAATTACATACAGGGTGTGTTGAAATTTGTTATGGACGATGAAATTGTGTTCAATAGGATAATAGAAGTTTCGCATTCGATATTGAAGGTTCAAAGTATCGAAATGAGTTGTAAGATTAGTTTCGGTGTATATTTTTTAACAACGTTTAAAGAAAGCGTTATTCCAATTGTTGTTAATAATTTCGAAAAGTTTTTAGTACTTTCCCTTAAGCAAAATAACATAAATATCACCATGGAACTTATAATTTACATTTTAAGTTATGTTATCGAAGAAAAAGAATATAAGAAGTCGTATAATGATATAATTAATAATTTGTTGATGTTTTGGAACAACTTCGTTGATTATTTCAGTGGAAATGTAAAAATTGGGGTGGAATTTTTGAAAAAAATCGTTCAAATAACGGATACTACATCTCCTGATATTCAAAATTGGTTAATAGAATGTGTGATAAATGGTACAGGTAGTGACCATTTGGACATGTTCGATTTAATGGCGAAAATGATGGGTTTTGATCTAAATGAAAAACAGAGGTAATTAAATGTAATATTTGAAAAAAATAATATAGGGTGGTTCAATATTGTTGTGTAAAATGTTATTTAAAAGGTTAGATGGCCATTAAAATTGGTTTTAATTTGGTCAATTTAACTTTTGATATGAATAATTCATATTAAAATATCTATAGAATTAGCGGTACTAATTTTAAGTAGAAATATTAAATATATTGTTATTTGTTTCGATACAATTATATGGGCGAGAACTTTCACTAAATTAAAACTAAAACACCCCAATTTTAATGGACGTGTAGAGATTTTTTATAAATTTAGTCACCATTATCCAGTATATTTATTCAATTCTTTGGAATTTTGTTTATACACCTCATAATCACTAGAAAATAATTAATTTTGAAAAAAAAAAACAACGAAAATACAATAACAAATCTCTAATTAATATTGGACATTTGAACTACTTGTTTTGACAGTTGACATGTCTACCAATACCAAAAAACTAAATTTTCCTTCGTGGTTATGTTTTTAACTGATACCAAAGATTCATTTTATTTAAAAAAAAATTGACGCAAAAAATACAATTTTTAACCAGAAAATAGAATTTTTTCAAATACTTTTCTTTCCCCTTAATTTCGGAACTTTCAGAACAAACTTTCCATGTATTGAATTGCTGATATAAACGTATGATTGGGTACTAAAGACTAATAATAAATTTGAGACTTATCAAACTTTAACGATTAATGAACCACCCCCTATACTTCACAAACTTAAAAAAATTTCGAATTGTTGCTTAAAGAGTATAATTTTTGTTACGTTTACTGAAAAATATCATAACGGGCGGAGAAAAAAAGGAGTACATGACACCAATAACAAATTTGAAACTTTAACGGTTAATGAACCACCCTGTATATTTCCCTAACTGTATTATTATTCAAATTTTTATCGACATTTATTTTCAGCAACGCATTAAAAACATCTCTGATGGTCCTTAATGAAAAAATATATTCACAATCTAAGGATCACCAAATAATTGAGAATAATTTCAACAAACTAGTGACTTTCTTACCTGTAGTAAAATCGGATGTAATTTTCGAATACCTAACGGAAATATATATAACCAAAGCCAAAAACGTTGAAATATACAATTTGGTAGAAAAATTTACTAAACGTTTAGATAGCAGATTACAGAGTCTGTTTTTGGAAAGAATATACAAGAAAATTTCATCTTCTATCGAGCACAAGTACGAAATGGCTAAAGAAATTTTATCCCCTATGTTCGAAAATTGCGAACTTGAAGTTTTCGAACAATTTTTCGTTAATAACATTGAAAATATACTGAAAACTTTCCTTGAAAACGACCTATTAAATTGTACGATCAATTTTATTCTTGTGGAAATTTTATTTTTGAGAATACCAATTGGAACACCAGAGAGAATAACCTGTGCTATTTCTACGGCTTCCAAACAACCAAAATTGCTTCGTGTTTTATTGGAATTCGCCCTCAACGCGTTCCAGGTTAGTATTTTTTATTATTTACCGTTAGTAATTGAACTATTCCTATTTTAATGCCAACTTTATGAGAATATAATGTAGTTATTTATAATAATTTAGTTAATAATAACTTCTACTATTATTTTCATAAAATATTCACAAAAAATAACTGAAAACAGGATTTCAAGAAAGATTTTGGAAAAGTTACGGTGTCAGGTGGCTAAAGGTAAAGCTACAAGTATAAACTGTGAATATTTGAGAATGAAAGAAAGTTTTTACAGAATATTTCTAATAGTAGCACAAACTTTAGATAAACTGTAATAAGAGGAACCCCAAAGTGATAAAAGTTTTGTAGAAATTGTATTAATAATGTTTAGATTCCAACATATCAGAAAGAGTCTTGAAAATATAATGATAATAACTTTTATTTTTATATTAATGATGCCACAGGTAATTATTATATGAATGAAGAGCCCCTAGAGAAGTTAAGATTCGTTTAATCAATATCATGAATGTTTTCTAACACAGTTGATAAAACTCAGTTTTACTACCAATTTTCCATATAATCAATTAAAAGTCTTGTTTTCGATTTTCAGGTACCCAATAAAGATGAAATTACCAGAAAATATAAATGTCACGCTTATAACGCTTTAACTTCAATCATATGCAATTCGGTTAGAGAAAATGTTTATTATGAAAAACTCTTTGTTAGACGATCTAAATCTGATAATTTTGATATATTATGGCACGGTATAGTAAATACTGAAATCCAGTATGATTTTCCGAAAGATTTCGATTCGATACCGGTTCAAAAAAAGATTTTAGTCAATATTAGAGATGAACTTAGACGCAGCAGAAGCGAAACAGGTTAGTGTTAAATGAAATAATAACTTTACTGTTTATTTTAACTTTTAAAAGAAAAATATCATCAAACCTTTCTATATCTTCAATTCTCACTATTAGAAATTTTCTATTAGAGATAATTTATTTCCAGTATCATATTTTTGTTTTTAATGTTCGTCTTTGGTATGTTTTCAACTTTTTTAACTTGTCACTTTTTTGTTATGTAAAAAAGATTATCCAGTATATTTATATTTATTCAATTCTTTGGAATCTTGTTCAAGCACTTCCAAATTACGTGGTAATGATAAATTTTGAAAAAAAAAACAACAAAAATACAATAATAAATAATATTGGATATTTGAACTACTTGTTTTGACAGTTGACAATGTCAACTTGACATGTCTACCAATATCAAAAAACTAAATTTTCTATCCTGGTGTTTTTTTAACTTATTTTTTTCTATACGTACTAAAAGTTATCGAGTATATACACTCAATTATCTGGAATTTTCTTTATACGCTTCAAAATTACCAAGAAATAATGTATCGAAGAAGTGAAAATACGTTAATAATTAATAACATATAAGTAACATTAAACATTTGAACTATTTTTTTGACAATCTACCAATACGAAAAAACTAAATTTTCCTTTGCGGTTATAGTTGATTTATGAACCAAATAGTTTTTAATAAAATTTCACTGTCTAATTATATATAAGGTAAATTATTATTTTCGTCAGGTACGACGATAAAAAGTTTAAAATACATCGAGTCCCAAAGGCTTTTTAACAGTTCTTTAAGCGAAGACGTTACAAAATTTGATTTCACTAATAGTTTTATACGCGATGAAGCAAAATTAGGGGAGAGTGGAGCATTAAAAAGCGAAATATTTTTGGATACAACTGAAATCAATAGACACGAATGTATGAGTACGATTTGTAGCTTAATTCAACACATGCGCGCAAAAGGTATTTTTCAATTACCAACACAGGATGATGACGATGTAAAACTCCCTTCCTGGATGGAAGGTAACTTGAAAATTATTTATTTATTTGTTTTACAATTTTTTTCTTTCCTTAGGAATTAGATTGCTGCTTCTAAATAAAAACACACATAAAAATGTAAAAATTTTTCTAGTGAAAATTATCGATAATTCCTTGGAAATATTTTCCTTTTACGCAAAGTGGTTCTTGGAACCTCTTATACAATTCGTGGTGGAAAATTCCGCCGGTTGTACCATAAACTATTTCGTTTCCGACGTGGTAAATATAAAAAAAAAATCAAATCGAATCCTATCTAAACAGATATTTTTAGCTCGTTATTATATCACAGTGGGCGTCGGAAATAGCGAATCTTTCTGATAACGAATCTCGATTAGCTTCGAATCTGTTGGATTTTTTCGTTAAAAATTTGGAAAAGGATCGCCAGGACGTTTTCAAATACAACCTGGAACTACTCAAATTGATAGTGGAATCCTGGAAGCAGTACCTCGCGGTACCAACCGGTACAATACGGGAAATGTTCGACTCGGAACGACGTTCCGAGATTGCGGTTTACGTTGCTTCCGTTTTTTTGGTAAACGGCTTGCGGCCTTGGTCGATAGGGCGAGAACGCGAATTTTTAGGTAAATATCGACGGGAATTTTTTGTAAACGGTACCGATTCTTCTTCTTTCGCAGATTTGATGTTGAGAAAACTTAATTGCAATACTCGACACATTTATAGAGCTTGCGCCGAAACTTTGGGTTCTCTTTTGAGCGTTTTAGATTCTCCGGAATACGTGGAAAAAGTCGACGGGGTTTTGGGTAAGATGGCGGATTTGGAAAAGTACGTCGTTTGTCTTGAAGGTAAGTTCAGGGATTAATTAAAAATTTGTGACAATCGATTTTATATAAATCGATTATCTGTGAATCGATTTGTGATAAATCGTCTCTAGCAACTTATTGTAACAATAAATCGATTCTAAATATATCGATCAAATCTTATTAAATACATTTTATATCATTCGAATCTTACTAAATCGATTATATTTGAATCAAATCTACGTTAATATGAATAAATCGATTCTTTATCTATCGAATCTTAATATATCGATTCTATATGAAGCAAATCTTATTAAATCGATTATATTTGAATGAAATTTACGTTAATACGAATAAATCGAATTGTAAACTTTGAAAATCGATTCTATTTGAAACAAATCGTACAAAATCGATTCTATTTGAAACAAATCGTACAATATCGATTATATTTGAATGACATGTACACTAAAATTAATAAATCGATTCTAAATATGACGAATCCTAGTAAATCGATTCTATATATATCGATCAAATCTTATTAAATACATTTTATATCATTCGAATCTTACTAAATCGATTATATTTGAATGAAATCTACATTAATATGAATAAATCGATTCTTTATCTATCGAATCTTAATATATCGATTCTATATGAAGCAAATCTTATTAAATCGATTATATTTGAATGAAATTTACGTTAATACGAATAAATCGAATTCTAAACTTTGAAAATCGATTCTATTTGAATCAAATCTCACTAAATCGATTATATTTGAATCAAATCTACGTTAATACGAATAAATCGAATTCTAAACTTTGAAAATCGATTCTATTTGAAACAAATCGTACAAAATCGATTCTATTTGAAACAAATCGTACAATATCGATTATATTTGAATGACATGTACACTAAAATTAAAAAATCGATTCTAAATATGACGAATCCTAGTAAATCGATTCTATATATATCGATCAAATCTTATTAAATACATTTTATATCATTCGAATCCTACTAAATCGATTATATTTGAATCAAATCTACGTTAACACGAATAAATCGAATTTTAAACTTTGAAAATCGATTCTATTTGAATCAAATCTCACTAAATCGATTATATTTGAATGAAATTTACGTTAATACGAATAAATCGAATTCTAAAGTTTGAAAATCGATTCTATTTGAAACAAATCGTACAAAATCGATTCTATTTGAAACAAATCGTACAATATCGATTATATTTGAATGACATGTACACTAAAATTAATAAATCGATTCTAAATATGACGAATCCTAGTAAATCGATTCTATATATATCGATCAAATCTTATTAAATACATTTTATATCATTCGAATCCTACTAAATCGATTATATTTGAATCAAATCTACGTTAACACGAATAAATCGAATTTTAAACTTTGAAAATCGATTCTATTTGAATCGAATCTCACTAAATCGATTATATTTGAATCAAATCTACGTTAATACGAATAAATCGAATTCTAAACTTTGAAAATCGATTCTATTTGAATCAAATCTCACTAAATCGATTATATTTGAATCAAATCTACGTTAATATGAATAAATCGAATTGTAAACTTTGAAAATAGATTTTATTTGAATGAAATCTCATTAAATCGATTATATTTGAATGACATTTACGTTGATATGAATGAATCGAATTCTAAACTTTGAAAATCGATTCTATTTGAATCAAATTTCATTAAATCGATTATATTTGAATCAAATTTCATTAAATCGATTCTATTTGAATCAAATTTCATTAAATCGATTATATTCGAATCAAATCTTATTAAATCGATAATATTTGAATGACATCTACGTTAATATGAACGAATCGATTCCATATCTATCGAATCTTAGTAAATCGATTTGATAAATGTGGCATAAAGTGATGAACAACGGACGTTATTGGCAACAAGGGTTCGTTCCAATGTTGGATAGGACGCTGGTCAAAAAATCCACTTTCCGTGGAAGCGAAACAACCGTCGAACGACTCGCGCACTACGACCACACGGTGCGTCCAATCGTAATCGCATATTTTTTCAGGTATAGCTATAAAATACCCAACAATAGTCAACACGTTCCACGCGGCTCGTCTGATAAGTTCGTACAATCAAGTATTGCCGATCCAAAAGATCGTCCACTTAAAAATACTCTACAGACGGCTAGACACTTCCTTAGATATCCTGGAGGAAATGAGCGATTTCAAAATAGTCAATTGGCACGAACACATCGACGATTCCAATTTGGACATACAAATTTTAACTATGGAAATAATCAAAAAGTGTTTGAAGGTGTTCGCGACTTATCCGGACTTCGAGAAAGTTTCCGAGGCCCTGTCCAGGAATACCCACCACCCCAACTCCATTTTCAGGTAGTTTTCTCTCGATTCGATTCTCTTTATTTCAGTCGAATCGTTTCAGGGGTTGTATGTACGACGCGGCCATCGGAATTTACAATTTGAAAAAGGATACAACGGGCGCTTGTAAGCAAATTCTAATTTCCGGTTTGATCGATTCGAATTCGGACAATCGACAAAAGATAATCGATTTCTGGATGGATCCTTCCGTCCTACCGTCGACGGTCACCGATAGATTTTCTTTTCTGTTGTCGCAAATGTACAAATCTGATATAGAAGACAAACTGTTGGGTCTTTGTACGTACTTTCTGATCGGGCTTTTGGATACAAGCGAAAAGTACGATACGGAAATTTTCGAACACCCTTTAGAAGATTGCGATTTCGAGGAATACAAATTGCGGACCGATTGGAAGTTGCAGCATCCCTCGGTGGTACCGATGTTCGCCGAAACTTTGGATATCGGCGCTTTCGACAAGTAAATTACTTAACAATGTTTCAGTTGATTCGAATACAGGGCGCGCGATTTTTTTCTTTTTGTTTTTAGTGAATCGTCTGGCTCGGCCGATAGGGACGTTTTCGCTCTGCGTCGCACTCAAACGAATTTCGAATTCGCCGCCACGCAGTCGTTTCGACTACAGCAGATTTCGAAGTATACGGCGCCGGAAAGTAGTTTGGGCGTCGATGTCGAACCGCGATTCAAACATCCGAATGCTTTTGGTTTACATAAGGTCCAAAAGAGGAGGTTTTTGAAAGATAAAAGCGAAATATCGAGGTTGATGGCGCACCGCGAGACGAACAAGCGAATCGAGGAGGAAAAAGCGAGAAAAGAAAGCGATTCGGAAAGAGAAAGGAAGATTACTATTTACAGGAGTTACCGGAAAGGGGATTTCCCCGATATACAGATACCTCTGTCGGCGCTGTTGAAACCTTTACAGATATTGGCGTCGGTAAATAATTTTTTTCATTTATTATCATCCGTTTTCGATATTGTTCGCCATTTTTTTTTGTTTCCAGCACGACCAGGAAATTTCCAAAATTCTGTTTTTGGAAATATTCAAAGGGGTCGCTTCGAAAATCGAGAACAACCGATTTTTCTTAACGACCGTTTCGGACGGTATAAAAATTATCTTCAATACTTCCGTGCAATTTGATAGACACCTTTTTACCGCCCTATTGGATATATTGTTGAAAAACAAAGAAAAAATGTCGGTGGATCCTAAATTGTTGTCGTACGTAGCACTGGAAAGCGGTTTGGCGTCAACCGGAGCCCTGTTGATCGAAGAATACATAATTCACGACGTCGACGACATCGATGGACCTACCGCAAGCAAAAGAACTTTCAAAGAAGATAATAAAGATACGCTTTATTGGATTAAGTTGGCGGAGTAAGTGAACGTTGTAATCATAATTTGTTTTTTTCAAAATTAGTATCATTTTCTTGCCCAAATCCGCTCCTCCATTCCAAACGGGACATTTATCTATTTATCTGTACGTACTAGTGAAAAAAAAACATGTTTTTGGACGAGTTATGGTAAAAGTTGCTATTAATATTAGTGAAAAATGTACTGTCCCATAAACTGGAGTAGAAATGGCATTTTCGAACCAATATCGTTGATTTTCTATTGTCCTACTTGTAAAAAAATCAGCAGTATCGCTCCTCAAACATTAACTAAGAAGCTTTACTGTCTTATATGTATAAAAAGGAGCAAAGGCTTTTCTTTGTACTGTCCTACAAGCTTGAAAAGCGGAAAAAACATTCTAAAACTAACAAGGATTGTTTTTTTACTGTCCTACGTGTATAGAATGGAATAGTTTCATCGTTAAGAGAACAACGATGCCTTCCAACTGTCCTACATACATAAAAATAAGTAATGGCCTCACTTTATACTGTCCTACATACATAAAAAGCAATTTAGGTCTCCTTATTCACTGTTGTACGAACATAAAAGTCAAAAATATCATGCCAAAGCTAACAGGAATAATTTTATACTGTTCTACGTACATAAAAAGAAGTACAGTTATCTCTTTGTACTGTCCTAAAAACTTAAAAAGCAGAGAAATTATTCTAAAGCTAACAACGATGGTTTTTTACTGTCCTACATACATAAAAAGCAGTACAATTATCTCTTTATACTGTCCTACATATATAAAATGATATAGTATTATATTTGAGACAATAACGAAGGCTTTCTACTGTCCTACAATCATAAAAAGAAGTAATGGACTCACTTTATACTGTCCTACAAACTTAAAAAGCAGAAAAAATGTTCTAAAACTAACAACGATGGTTTTTTACTGTCCTACATACATAAAAAGAAGCACAGTAATCTCTTTGTACTGTCCTACAGATGTAAAATGATGTAGTATCATCTTTAAGACAATAGCAAAGGCTTTCTACTGTCCTACAATCATAAAAAGAAGTAATGGACTCACTTTATACTGTCCTACAAACTTAAAAAGCAGAAAAAATGTTCTAAAACTAACAACGATGGTTTTTTACTGTCCTACATACATAAAAAGGAGCACAGTAATCTCTTTGTACTGTCCTACAGATATAAAATGATGTAGTATCATCTTTAAGACAATATTAAAGGCTTTCTACTGTCCTACAATCATAAAAAGAAGTAATGGACTCACTTTATACTGTCCTACAAACTTATAAAGCAGAAAAAATGTTCTAAAACTAACAACGATGGTTTTTTACTGTCCTACATACATAAAAAGGAGCACAGTAATCTCTTTGTACTGTCCTACAGATGTAAAATGATGTAGTATCATCTTTAAGACAATAGCAAAGGCTTTCTACTGTCCTACAATCATAAAAAGAAGTAATGGACTCACTTTATACTGTCCTACAAACTTATAAAGCAGAAAAAATGTTCTAAAACTAACAACGATGGTTTTTTACTGTCCTACATACATAAAAAGGAGCACAGTAATCTCTTTGTACTGTCCTACAGATGTAAAATGATGTAGTATCATCTTTAAGACAATAGCAAAGGCTTTCTACTGTCCTACAATCATAAAAAGAAGTAATGGACTCACTTTATACTGTCCTACAAACTTAAAAAGCAGAAAAAATGTTCTAAAACTAACAACGATGGTTTTTTACTGTCCTACATACATAAAAAGGAGCACAGTAATCTCTTTGTACTGTCCTACAGATGTAAAATGATGTAGTATCATCTTTAAGACAATAGCAAAGGCTTTCTACTGTCCTACAATCATAAAAAGAAGTAATGGACTCACTTTATACTGTCCTACAAACTTAAAAAGCAGAAAAAATGTTCTAAAACTAACAACGATGGTTTTTTACTGTCCTACATACATAAAAAGGAGCACAGTAATCTCTTTGTACTGTCCTACAGATGTAAAATGATGTAGTATCATCTTTAAGACAATAGCAAAGGCTTTCTACTGTCCTACAATCATAAAAAGAAGTAATGGACTCACTTTATACTGTCCTACAAACTTATAAAGCAGAAAAAATGTTCTAAAACTAACAACGATGGTTTTTTACTGTCCTACATACATAAAAAGCAGCACAGTAATATCTTTGTACTGTCCTACAGATGTAAAATGATGTAGTATCATCTTTAAGACAATAGCGAAGGCTTTCAACTGTCCTACATTCATAAAAAGCAGTAAAGTAGTCTCTTTGTACTGTCCTACATATATAAAATGATGTATCATATTTGAGACAATAGCAAAGGCTTTCTACTGACCTACAATCATAAAAAGAAGTAATTGACTCACTTTATACTGTCCTACAAACTTAAAAACCAGAAAAAACATTCTAAAACTAACAACGATGGTTTTTTTTTGTCCTACATGAATAAAAAGTAGCACAGTAATCTCTTTGTACTGTCCTACAGATGTAAAATGATGTAGTATCATCTTTAAGACAATATAAAAGGCTTTCTACTGTCCTACATACATAAAAAGATGTCATGGCGTTACTTTGTTATGTCCTACAAACATGGAAAGTAGGAATAGTATTCCAAAACTAACAGATATGGTTTTTGGACTGTCCTACATACATAAAATGAAGTAATGACGTGAATTTGTACTGTTCTACGAATAGAAAAAGTAGAAATAATATTCCAAAGCTAACAGTGATAATTTTATACTGTTCTACACACATTGAAATCATAACAAAAAAAATCAATGTCAAAAGTAATTAGGGTTATTACCTCCAAATAACTATAGAATTTTTTGTTTTGGTGGTAGTCGTGTCAGTTGACAGGCGTGACAACTTTGTAAATAAAAATAGAAACACAAAAAATAAAAAAAAGAATCACAAGTATGTCAAATTTGGTGGATTTTGGTTTATCAAATTTTACGCTTTCGAATCCTTTAGAAACAAGGAACTGTGGAAACAAAAATCCACCAAAAAACAACAGTTACAAAGTTCATAACCTCTAAATAACGATAGCACTTATTTTCTAATTGACAGTTGACGGTTGACAAGCGTGTCAAACTTAATACTCCATAAATTACCAGAAATAATGAATTTTGAGTAAAAAATAATAAAAAAATCCATAACGAATATAAGAAAAATTCATCAAATTTCGTGAAACGTTGGATAATAGATTCTACACTAAAAAAAATGTCAATTGTACGAACATAACAAAAGAAATTAATAGGATTCATAACCTCCAAATAGAATTTGTTGACAGTTGTCATTTGACACCAATTACAGTGTACCAACCTATAAAAATTTAAATTTAGTTCCGCAAACTATTTTTTTTATAGGTTATATAAAGAATTGGAAGACTGGGACGTGGTGAAAGCGATTTTTTTAGAAAAAATGGACCGCAAGGAATCATTCCAAAAAGCCGTAACTTTCGAATCGAAATGTTTATACAGGGAAGCCTCGAATTTATATAAACAATTGATACACGAAGAAGAATCGCAAAATAAAAAAGATTTTTACTACGATTCGTATTTCAAGTGTTTCGCCAATTTGGGGGAATGGGGAGAAATCCCGAGGGCGATTAAATCGGTAGTGGATAACGAGAATACGTGGGACGGTTTGTGGAACGACGAATGGGCCAAACGGAAACTTCTGCCGTGGTACATAACCTCTCGAGTCAAAAACGAATTGTTCCGACGGAGTTCCGAGGTGGAATTTTTGGACGAATTGAACGGTTGCTTGAAGGATTCGAAAAAATTGGATTATCTGAACGGTCGCTTTGCCGAGGAGCTGTGCGCCCTGTGGTTGAGCGAAGGAGACATACCGACCGCCGATCGGTACTCGAAGACGTGTTCCAAGCACTTCTTGGCCAACTGGCAAATATTGAATCCGATGTTTCAGTCGCAGCGGTACCGAAATTTACTCGGATTACGAAACGTCGCGGAAATATCGGATTTCATCGATTTTTTCAATAATTTCACCGACGATATCGACGTTAAATTGAAAAGTTTCATCGGAAAATGGTCGAGTAGATCGAACGCACCGCGACCGCCTTCGGTGCTTCTGGCCGAAACTAAACTTCTATACAGGAAACAGTTCGTTGATATTCTGAAAGATAAATTGGGGAAAATCGAGGGGTTGGACGTCGAGGAAAACGTCCGTTTGTTGGATAAAACGAAAATTTCCATGGACATCGATTTGATCAATTACGCGGCGGACGCGGGCAATTTTTCTATGGCCAAAAAATACATGGGGCCTTATTTGCATCGAGATCATCCCAAATTGAACGAAGCCAAAGGGAGTATTTACGTTTTGAAGGGGAATATGGCGAACGACGTCGCGGATAAAATAAATTTTTTCCTCAAGGGCGTCGATACTTTTCGTAAGTGTGTTTATTCGATTTTTTTTTTGGCCCCGTTTTCCTCCACGCCTCTCCGGGTACATTCTGTCGATAATTCTTTCACTTTCCCTCGGTTCCTCGTTTGTTTTTCTTTTTCCCTTATCACTGTTTAATCTCCTTTCATCGATCATCCTCATTTTACTGATTTCCTTCTAATTCTTTGTTAAATTGTTTTTTGTTTGTCTCTGTCATCGTTTTTTACGACCAAGACGCCTTTTTACTCAATTTATTTGTTTGTTTCGTACTTTTCCCTTCCTTTTAATTCTTTCTTTGTATTATCTCCTTTCCTTTGTTTCCCTTCTTCTTATCGTTTTGTCTTCTCGTTTTCTTTCAGTTGATGTTTCAATTCATCTGTGGATAACTTCGTTCTACTCTTTTTTTTTCGTGAATTTTCATTTTTTCGCTTTTAAATTCTTTTTTTCCACCTAATTTCCATTATTTTATCTCCTTTCATTGTTTATTCTACTGATTTCCTTCTAATTCTTTGTTAAATTGTTTTTTGTTTGTCTTTGACATCGTTTTTTACGACCAAGACGCCTTTTTACTCAATTTATTTGTTTGTTTCGTACTTTTCCCTTCCTTTTAATTCTTTCTTTGTATTATCTCCTTTCCTTTGTTTCCCTTCTTCTTATCGTTTTGTCTTCTCGTTTTCTTTCAGTTGATGTTTCAATTCATCTGTGGATAACTTCGTTCTACTCTTTTTTTTTTTCATGAATTTTCATTTTTTTTCGCTTTTAAATTCTTTTTTTCCACCTAATTTCCATTATTTTATCTCCTTTCATTGTTTATTCTACTGATTTCCTTCTAATTCTTTGTTAAATTGTTTTTTGTTTGTCTTTGTCATCGTTTTTTACGACCAAGACGCCTTTTTACTCAATTTATTTGTTTGTTTCGTACTTTTCCCTTCCTTTTAATTCTTTCTTTGTATTATCTCCTTTCCTTTGTTTCCCTTCTTCTTATCGTTCTGTCTCGTCGTTTTCTTTTATATCATCTCTCAAATCATCCGAGGTTCCTTTAATTCTCGTTCTTTATCAATTACATTTTCCATTTGAATGAGTTTTTACTTTTGTTTCCTTTTTAATTCCCCTTTCAATTATTTCACACGCGTTTTCGTTGTTTATTTCACTCATTTTTTTTGTTATTCTTCGTTCATCTGTTTTATGTTTCTCTCTATCGTTGTTATTTGTGATGAGAACGCCTAAATTTTCGTTTCTTTCCTACCTTTTTCTTCTTTTTGTATTCTATTATCCCATTTCCCTCGCCTCCTTCGTTCTGTTTATTTGTTTTCTTGTAATACAGATCTCAATTTACCTTTATCCTCGTTGTTCAAGGTACAATCTTCTTCTTTCCTTCCACCATCTCATTTCCACTGTTTTTTGCTTTTTATAAATATATTTGTCTTGTTTTATCGTCCAATCTATTCAACGTCTTGCAACACAGCCCTAAATTCTTCTTATATTCATTTATCTCACTTCCTGCTTGTGTTTTATGCTTTTTTCTTCCTTTTCACCCCCTCATAACCATCGTTTTACTTCCTTTTATTGTTTTATCTATTCGTTTCCTCACAATTTATCGCCCAATTCTCTTCAGATTCTCTTTATTCTTTTCGTTCGTGTTATAATTCATTTTGGCTTTAATTCTCGTTCGTCTTTTGCTCTTTTCTTCCTTTTCGCCCCCTCATAACCATCGTTTTACTTCCTTTTATTGTTTTATCTATTCGTTTCCTCACAATTTATCGCCCGATTCTCTTCAGATTCTCTTTATTCTTTTCGTTCGTGTTATAATTCATTTTGGCTTCAATTCTCGTTTATTTTTTGCTCTTTTCTTCCTTTTCACCCCCTCATAACCATCGTTTTACTCTATTTTATTGTTTTATCTATTCGTTTCCTCAAAATTTATCGCCCAATTCTCTTTATTCTTTTCGTTCGTGTTATAATTCATTTTGGCTTTAATTCTCGTTCGTCTTTTGCTCTTTTCTTCCTTTTCACCCCCTCATAACCATCGTTTTACTTCCTTTTATTGTTTTATCTATTCGTTTCCTCATAATTTATCGCCCAATTCTCTTCAAATTCTCTTTATTCTTTTCGTTCGTGTTTTAATTCATTTTCGCTTTAATTCTCGTTTGTTTTTTGCTTTTTTCTTCCTTTTCGCCCCCTCATAACCATCGTTTAACTTCCTTTTATTGTTTTATCTATTCGTTTCCTCACAATTTATCGCCCAATTCTCTTCAGATTCTCTTTATCGTTTTCGTTCGTGTTTTAATTCATTTTCGCTTTAATTCTCGTTTGTTTTTTGTTCTTTTCTTCCTTTTCACCCCCTCATAACTATCGATTTACTTCCTTTTATTGTTTTATCTATTCGTTTCCTCACAATTTATCGTCCAATTCTCTTCAGATTCTCTTTGTTCTTTTCGTTCGTGTTTTAATTCATTTTCGCTTTAATTCTCGTTTGTTTTTTGCTTTTTCTTCCTTTTCGCTCCCTCATAACCATCGTTTTACTTCCTTTTATTGTTTTATCTATTCGTTTCCTCATAATTTATCGCCCAATTCTCTTCAAATTCTCTTTATTCTTTTCGTTCGTGTTTTAATTCATTTTCGCTTTAATTCTCGTTTGTTTTTTGCTTTTTTCTTCCTTTTCGCCCCCTCATAACCATCGTTTAACTTCCTTTTATTGTTTTATCTATTCGTTTCCTCATAATTTATCGCCCAATTCTCTTCAAATTCTCTTTATTCTTTTCGTTCGTGTTTTAATTCATTTTCGCTTTAATTCTCGTTTGTTTTTTGCTTTTTTCTTCCTTTTCGCCCCCTCATAACCATCGTTTAACTTCCTTTTATTGTTTTATCTATTCGTTTCCTCACAATTTATCGCCCAATTCTCTTCAGATTCTCTTTATCGTTTTCGTTCGTGTTTTAATTCATTTTCGCTTTAATTCTCGTTTGTTTTTTGTTCTTTTCTTCCTTTTCACCCCCTCATAACTATCGATTTACTTCCTTTTATTGTTTTATCTATTCGTTTCCTCACAATTTATCGTCCAATTCTCTTCAGATTCTCTTTGTTCTTTTCGTTCGTGTTTTAATTCATTTTCGCTTTAATTCTCGTTTGTTTTTTGCTTTTTCTTCCTTTTCGCTCCCTCATAACCATCGTTTAACTTCCTTTTATTGTTTTATCTATTCGTTTCCTCACAATTTATCGTCCAATTCTCTTCAGATTCTCTTTATTTTTTTCGTTCGTGTTATAATTCATTTTCGCTTTAATTCTCGTTTGTTTTTTGTTCTTTTCTTCCTTTTCGCCCCCTCATAACCATCGTTTTACTTCCTTTTATTGTTTTATCTATTCGTTTCCTCACAATTTATCGTCCAATTCTCTTCAGATTCTCTTTATTCTTTTCGTTCGTGTTATAATTCATTTTGGCTTTAATTCTCGTTTGATTTTTGCTTTTTTCTTCCTTTTCGCCCCCTCATAACCATCGTTTTACTTCCTTTTATTGTTTTATCTATTCGTTTCCTCACAATTTATCGTCCAATTCTCTTCAGAATTCTCTTTGTTCTTTTCGTTCGTGTTTTAATTCATTTTCGCTTTAATTCTCGTTTGTTTTTTGCTTTTTTCTTCCTTTTCGCCCCCTCATAACCATCGTTTTACTTCCTTTTATTGTTTTATCTATTCGTTTCCTCACAATTTATCGCCCAATTCTCTTCAGATTCTCTTTCGTTCGTAGTACAATTCCCATTTATGTGAATACTAATTTGGTTCATTCTTTTTCAATCTCTTTCACCTCTTCCTTTCCTTTCTTTGATCTTCTCACGTATATCCTCGTGTCATTTCATTGTTCAATGTATTTTTTTCATTGTAATTTACTTTCCCGTGCTCTCCCCGTCCTCATTATCTCAATTTTGTTTTCTTTTTACTTCGTTTTCCTCTCTTATGTATTTCCCTCTAGTTTCTTCCGCGTTTTTTTCTATTTACGACTTAATCTCGACCAATTTCTGTTGATTTTCACTTTTTATTCTCTGTTTTGTTTCAATTTTCTTCCATTTCAGAAAATCTCCTACAAACCGCAACCGAAGGAACCGTAAAATTGTCTTCGAGCGGCAAAATTTTCGACGCCCTCGTTACTACAACCGAAATTTTGAACGCTAGCAACGAACTTTTCCAAAATTTCCAAGAACAATTATCGATCACGTTAAACGGCCGAATCGATTCGGTGGCCGACATCGAAAACTACGGCTGGAGCATTTTCAAAAAAACCGTGGAAAATTGTACGGACGAAACGATGGATCGCGAAGAATTCACCGCCGATACGTACGACGCAGCGGTTTCCAAGGCTTATACCAAATTGGCCCAATACGTAATCGATAAAAATTGTAGCGAACGAAACGTCGATTTAATTTTGTTCGTACTACGCGCCATGAGGATGAATTCCGTCGAAGCGAGACGGATGTTTCCTTGTTTATTGATGCTGGACGATCTCGGAGGCGAATACAGGAACGTTTTTACGGTAGAGGTGAGATTTCGAAATCCCGACCGTCATTTTACGCCGTATTTTTCTTGATTCTTCTTTTTTTTTGGTTTGTTCTTAGGCCGAAAAGGTGCCCGTTTGGATGTTCTTAGGTTGGATACCGCAATTATTAGCCAACGTCGATTCCTCAAAATTATTCGCCATATCGGACGTAATAAGAAGAATCGCCGAAACTTATCCGCAAGCTATTATGTATCCTTACAGGATAAGTAAGGATAATTACAAATTTACCGATAACGAAGTTCGAGTCGAAGCTGCGTCGTTAATAGAGAGGTTCGTAAACGTACGGCAACACCGTAATCTTCGTTTATTCGCATACTACGACGACGTTTTCCCGAAAACGTTTCTTTCTGTGTAGAAATCGTCAAATTTTTCTTCGGATTTGGTGAAAATTCCGTTTGGCAACATCGTTTCTCTATATTTGAGGCACTTAAACGCATTTGGCAACGTTGCATTAGACCGAATGTAAAAAAAAACGCTCACTTTGGCAACATCGCATTGTTTATATCATAATCCGCGAATGTTTCCGTTTGGATATCGGATAATTTCCCATATTTGCGAAAAATTAAACTCGACAACATTGTAATCTATGTATTAGTTCGATTCTAAGAAAGAAAAACCACGTTTGGCAACATTGTGATCTTTCTGTTATTCGTTTTCCAAAAAGTTTGAGGAAAAAAATACGTTCGGCAACGTTGCAATCTTCTAAATAAGGGAAAATATTGAGATTTTCCGGTTCCTTTCTTAATTATTGGAAAAATATGTCGAATACCATCAGATTTGGTGAAAATTACGTTTGGCAACATTGTGATCTTTCTGCTGCTCGTTTTCCAAAAAGTTTGAGGAAAAAAATACGTTCGGCAACGTCGCAATCTTCTAAATACGGGAAAATATTGAGATTTTCCGGTTCCTTTCTTAATTATTGGAAAAACATGTCGGATACCATCAGATTTGGTGAAAATTACGTTTGGCAACATTGTGATCTTTCTGCTGTTCGTTTTCCAAAAAGTTTGAGGAAAAAAATACGTTCGGCAACGTCGCAATCTTCTAAATACGGGAAAATATTGAGATTTTCCGGTTCCTTTCTTAATTATTGGAAAAACATGTCGGACACTTTCAGATTTGGTGAAAATTACGTTTGGCAACATTGTGATCTTTCTGTTATTCGTTTTCCAAAAAGTTTGAGGAAAAAAATACGTTCGGCAACGTCGCAATCTTCTAAATACGGGAAAATATTGAGATTTTCCGGTTCCTTTCTTAATTATTGGAAAAACATGTCGAATACCATCAGTTTTGGTGAAAATTACGTTTGGCAACATTGTGATCTTTCTGCTGTTCGTTTTCCAAAAAGTTTGAGGAAAAAAATACGTTCGGCAACGTCGCAATCTTCTAAATACGGGAAAATATTGAGATTTTCCGGTTCCTTTCTTAATTATTGGAAAAACATGTCGGATACCATCAGATTTGGTGAAAATTACATTTGGCAACATTGTGATCTTTCTGCTGTTCGTTTTCCAAAAAGTTTGAGGAAAAAAATACGTTCGGCAACGTTGCAATCTTCTAAATAAGGGAAAATATTGAGATTTTCCGGTTCCTTTCTTAATTATTGGAAAAATATGTCGAATACCATCAGATTTGGTGAAAATTACGTTTGGCAACATTGTGATCTTTCTGCTGTTCGTTTTCCAAAAAGTTTGAGGAAAAAAATACGTTCGGCAACGTCGCAATCTTCTAAATAAGGGAAAATATTGAGATTTTCCGGTTCCTTTCTTAATTATTGGAAAAACATGTCGGACACTTTCAGATTTGGTGAAAATTACGTTTGGCAACATTGTGATCTTCCTGTTATTCGTTTTCCAAAAAGTTTGAGGAAAAAAATACTTTCGGCAACATTGCAATCTTCATATTTCTTAATTACTCTACATCTGACGAAAAGAGAATACGTTCGACAACGCCGCACTTTTTTTTCTCCAGAAACATCTAAATCTTGATATCCCTTAATTTCCCCACATCTGAGAAAAAATACTACGTTTGACAACGTCGCATTTAAATCTCGTTAAGCTCTATTTCGACAATTGTTCCATTTTCTATGTTAATTTTTCATTGGCAACATCGCAATTTTTCCATTTACATTATTCGGAAAGAAAAATTGCCTTTTCGAGAAACTAGATTTTCGATATCATTCTGCATGTCAATTTCGAAAAAATTTCTGTATTTTTCTGCATATCTCATTATTTCGTATTTCAAGAAAATGACGTTTGGCAACATCGTTTCTCTATATTTGAGGCACGTAAACGCATTTGGCAACGTTGCAATAGACCGAATGTAAAAAAACGCTCACTTTGGCAACATCGCATTGTTTATATCATAATCCGCGAATGTTTCTGTTTGGATATCAAATAATTTTTCATATTTCAAATTCCTTCTTCTGATTCCCCAAATCTAAGAAAAAAAATCGCGTTTGACAACATCGTAACCCAACTTTTCTTTTCCTTTTTAACTGTTTCTTCAAGTTCCCCAGATTTACGGAAACTGTTCCTTCGACAACATCGCAATTTTCTAATGGTTACCACAATTTTTCCGCATGTGAGGAAAATCCAAATTTCCCAATATCACAATTTCGAATTTTTCAATTATATGAAAACTTTGTTTAATTTCCGTATACTTTTATAATGAAATCCTCTCAAACTTTAGGAAAATTACGTTTGGCAACATTGTATTCTTCATATTTCTCTTAATTACTCTACATCTGACGAAAAGGGAATACGTTCGACAACGCCGCACTTTTTTTTCTCCAGATTGTAGGAAAACTGCGTTTGGCAACATCTTAATCTTTCTATTCCCCCATTTGCCTATATTTGAGGAAAAATATTACATTTGGCAACGTCGATATGTCTCGTATATATGAAGGAAAAACTCACTTTGGCAACGTCGCACTCTTTATGTTTATCTATGCCAATTTTACTATTCTTTTTTCAAATTTTCATTATAGTACTTTCAATTTCGTGGACTTTCTATATTTTTCTGCATATACCTCCTCTCATTTCTACATATTTCAAAAAAATGACGTTTGGCAACATCTCGATCTTTCCATTCCCTCATTTCCCTATATTTGAGAAAAAATATTACATTTGGCAACGTCGCAATTTTCGTAAAATCACCGGCAACGAACTGATAGTAAAAAAATTGGTATATTTGAACAGGTCAGGCTCCGGATAATTTTGTTATGAATTAAATTTCTGTTTTTTTTTTTTCGCGGTTCTCAGATTGGACGAATTATTATTGAAGGACGAAAACGTCAACAAATTCCTCAAGGCGTTATCCTACGTCAGCGTACCTGCCAATATCCTCATATATCATTTGCGCAAAATCGAAAATTCCACAGACGCCGATAGTGTTCGAAAATATGTAAAGGCCGTTATGGACGATATTTTCGTACCGGACTGCGGTAGCGAAAACGCGAAAAATATGCAGGGAAATATTTTCAAGGACATCAAAAAGTTTCGAAAAAACTTCGAGAATATGTCTGGTAAGTTTCCATCGATAAAAAATCGAACATTTACCCAATTTACCCACATTTAGGGAAACGTACATTTGACAACACCGCTAGATCGCTAGATTATCGAAAAAACTCCTTGGCAACGCCGTAATTTACACGTACCTGAGGAAGAAAATCCACGTTTGGCAACATTGTAATTTCTATGTGCCGATTATTTAATTTTTCTTTATAACAGGATGAAAAACTACTCTTGAAAACATTGTTTATATTTATGTATTTCTCAGTCACGGAACTTGGTGTATATTCCACGTTTGGCAACACGGTAATTCATTTTCGTATGTCAAAACTGTGGAAATTTTATCATTTCTTCGTTTTAATTGAAAATCCGCTTTTGACAACACTGTAATCATCACATTATCCCATCATTTCTCTAAATCTAGGTAAATCGTACGTTTGGCAACATCGCATACTGGGACATTTTTAATTGCAGGTATGGAATCGTCTACCCTCAAAGCGTTTTGTTCGAAATTCGTTAAAAATTTGAGATCTCTGTTGAATGTCGCGAATAGCAAACTTTTGAAAGATTTTTGTCCGTGGTTGGCGAATTTTTCCGCAAATAAACTTAATGTGGAATTGGAAATACCCGGGCAGTATGACGGACGACGGATGCCTTTGCCGCAGTACCACGTAAAAATAGCAGGATTTCATCCAGAAGTGAGTATCATTTTATTTTTATTCAAACTGTTCGATATCGGAGAATCTCGAAAGTTAAACTGTTATTTTTTAACTACCAGATGTGCAATTGTGAATTCCCATCTCTACAACAAAAAATAAATGTAAGATTTCAAAGGGAACTGACGCTGTTACAAAGTAACTGGTAGATTTGCAACTAAAAGTTCCCATCTCTATACGACGCAACGATAAAATAATTAAATTGTAGTTGGAAGTAGAGATGGCGTCGTTAACGATTTTTTTTTTCAATTCTACGAGAGTATTAAGGAACGAATTGTTTTATAATTTTATGATTTTGAGAATATTTCGAAAGTTAATCTGTTATTTTTGAACTACCAGATGTGCAATTGTGAATTCCCATCTCTACAACAAAAAATAAATGTAAGATTTCAATAGGAACTGACGCTGTTATAAAATAACTGGTAGATTTGCAACTAAAAGTTCCCATCTCTATACGACGCAACGATAAAATAATTAAATTGTAGTTGGAAGTAGAGATGGCGTCGTTAACGATTTTTTTTTTCAATTCTACGAGAGTATTAAGGAACGAATTGTTTTATAATTTTATGATTTTGAGAATATTTCGAAAGTTAATCTGTTATTTTTGAACTACCAGATGTGCAATTGTGAATTCCCATCTCTACAACAAAAAATAAATGTAAGATTTCAAAGGGAACTGACGCTGTTATAAAATAACTGGTAGATTTGCAACTAAAAGTTCACATCTCTATACGACGCAACGATAAAATAATTAATTTGTAGTTGGAAGTAGAGATGGCGTCGTTAACGATTTTTTTTTCAATTCTACGAGAGTATTAAGGAACGAATTGTTTTATAATTTTATGATTTTGAGAATATTTCGAAAGTTAAACTGTTATTTTTTAACTACCAGATGTGCAATTGTGAATTCCCATCTCTACAACAAAAAATAAATGTAAGATTTCAAAGGGAACTGACGCTGTTACAAAGTAACTGGTAGATTTGCAACTAAAAGTTCCCATCTCTATACGACGCAACGATAAAATAATTAAATTGTAGTTGGAAGTAGAGATGGCGTCGTTAACGATTTTTTTTTCAATTCTACGAGAGTATTAAGGAACGAATTGTTTTATAATTTTATGATTTTGAGAATATTTCGAAAGTTAATCTGTTATTTTTGAACTACCAGATGTGCAATTGTGAATTCCCATCTCTACAACAAAAAATAAATGTAAGATTTCAATAGGAACTGACGCTGTTATAAAATAACTGGTAGATTTGCAACTAAAAGTTCCCATCTCTATACGACGCAACGATAAAATAATTAATTTGTAGTTGGAAGTAGAGATGGCGTCGTTAACGATTTTTTTTCCAGTTTTACGAGAATATTAAGAAACGAACTGTTTTATAATTTTATGATTTTGAGAATATTTCGAAAGTTAAATTGTTATTTTTGAACTACCAGATGTACAATTGTGAATTCCCATCTCTACAACAAAAAATAAATGTAAGATTTCAAAGGGAACTGACGCTGTTACAAAGTAACTGGTAGATTTGCAACTAAAAGTTCACATCTCTATACGACGCAACGATAAAATAATTAATTTGTAGTTGGAAGTAGAGATGGCGTCGTTAACGATTTTTTTTTCAATTCTACGACAATATTAAGCAACGAATTGTTTTATAATTTTATGATTTTGAGAATATTTCGAAAGTTAAATTGTTATTTTTGAACTACCAGATGTGCAATTGTGAATTCCCATCTCTACAACAAAAAATAAATGTAAGATTTCAAAGGGAACTGACGCTGTTACAAAGTAACTGGTAGATTTGCAACTAAAAGTTCCCATCTCTATACGACGCAACGATAAAATAATTAAATTGTAGTTGGAAGTAGAGATGGCGTCGTTAACGATTTTTTTTTTCAATTCTACGAGAGTATTAAGGAACGAATTGTTTTATAATTTTATGATTTTGAGAATATTTCGAAAGTTAATCTGTTATTTTTGAACTACCAGATGTGCAATTGTGAATTCCCATCTCTACAACAAAAAATAAATGTAAGATTTCAATAGGAACTGACGCTGTTATAAAATAACTGGTAGATTTGCAACTAAAAGTTCACATCTCTATACGACGCAACGATAAAATAATTAATTTGTAGTTGGAAGTAGAGATGGCGTCGTTAACGATTTTTTTTTCAATTCTACGAGAGTATTAAGGAACGAATTGTTTTATAATTTTATGATTTTGAGAATATTTCGAAAGTTAAACTGTTATTTTTTAACTACCAGATGTGCAATTGTGAATTCCCATCTCTACAACAAAAAATAAATGTAAGATTTCAAAGGGAACTGACGCTGTTACAAAGTAACTGGTAGATTTGCAACTAAAAGTTCCCATCTCTATACGACGCAACGATAAAATAATTAAATTGTAGTTGGAAGTAGAGATGGCGTCGTTAACGATTTTTTTTTTCAATTCTACGAGAGTATTAAGGAACGAATTGTTTTATAATTTTATGATTTTGAGAATATTTCGAAAGTTAATCTGTTATTTTTGAACTACCAGATGTGCAATTGTGAATTCCCATCTCTACAACAAAAAATAAATGTAAGATTTCAATAGGAACTGACGCTGTTATAAAATAACTGGTAGATTTGCAACTAAAAGTTCCCATCTCTATACGACGCAACGATAAAATAATTAATTTGTAGTTGGAAGTAGAGATGGCGTCGTTAACGATTTTTTTTCCAGTTTTACGAGAATATTAAGAAACGAACTGTTTTATAATTTTATGATTTTGAGAATATTTCGAAAGTTAAATTGTTATTTTTGAACTACCAGATGTACAATTGTGAATTCCCATCTCTACAACAAAAAATAAATGTAAGATTTCAAAGGGAACTGACGCTGTTACAAAGTAACTGGTAGATTTGCAACTAAAAGTTCACATCTCTATACGACGCAACGATAAAATAATTAATTTGTAGTTGGAAGTAGAGATGGCGTCGTTAACGATTTTTTTTTCAATTCTACGACAATATTAAGCAACGAATTGTTTTATAATTTTATGATTTTGAGAATATTTCGAAAGTTAAATTGTTATTTTTGAACTACCAGATGTGCAATTGTGAATTCCCATCTCTACAACAAAAAATAAATGTAAGATTTCCATAGGAACTGACGCTGTTATAAAATAACTGGTAGATTTGCAACTAAAAGTTCCCATCTCTACTAATTGTACTAATGACTCACAGATTTCAGTACAATGACAAAATTATTGATTTTGATTTCTAGTTGAAAATACAAACGGCTGTTTAACATTTTTTTATCAATTTAAATCTAAACTTTTCGAACTGACACACGCGCAAATGTGAATTTCCATCTCTACAAAATAAATCCGTTATAACGGAACCGGCAAAGTTACGATTATAAATTCCCATCTCTACAAAATGAAACTAATTATTAACGGATTCCAGTGAAGTGACGAAATAATTAAAATTAATCTAAATCTATGACAATACCTAGGGACAAACTGTGTCAAAACATATTTTTTCTACGATAAACAGTTATTTTCGAACTGGCACATCTGCGAGTGTAAATTCCCATCTCTACCACAGTGACTATCAGACCTACGACGGGAAAATAAAACTGTTATAATATAACTGAGCAGATTTGCAATTAGATGTTCCCATCTCTATTACGGGAAGTAAATATTTTTACAGATTTAGAGATGCGTTAGTTATTTTTGTTATCATAATTAGAGAATCTCGACGTGGAACCGTTACTTTGGAACGGGAAGTTGTCTATGGTAATGATTTATTTCCAGGTGAAAATTATGGAATCTTTGAGGAAACCAATAAAAATGACAATGCTCGGCATGAATACCAAAGAATATCCATTCCTGATTAAATTCGGCGAAGATATAAGACAAGATCAAAGAATCGAGCAGATGTTTTGTCTAATGAACGACATTTTGCGGAACGACGCCATTTGCTCCAACAGCGGTTTAGATATTCTAACTTACCAGGTACGAGATTATTCAGCATAAAAAAAATTGTTTTTTATTAATAAAAATTGTTTGTTTTAGGTTATACCGTTGACGCCGAATTTGGGTATCATACAGTGGATAAACGACGCTATTCCGTTACAAACTTTCCTAGATAAATCATTAAAAACGAAAAGGGGGCAAAAAGATATCCATGAGTCGATAAGAGAGGAGTACATTTCATTTTTGAACGTGAAAAAAATGAAAGAAATAGATTTTTTCCGGATGCATGGAGACGCCGCGGAAAATATCAAAAAGGAAAAAATCGTTACGAAATATATGGGTTTCGTTAAGAAAATACCATGGGATGCTCTTAGGTGATGACATTCTTCATTTTGAGATATCTGATATCTCGTAGTCTTCGTATTTTTTACGGAAAAAGAAAATGAAAATTTTTTATTTTTGATAATACATGCTTTAATATTTTGTCTTATATTTCCCGAACTATTGGCGATAAAGTTTTTCACAAAATTTGTATAGATTCAGAAATGATTTGTCTATGAACAAACAAAATTTCACCATTTTGTTTCCAATATTTTCAAAGTTACATAACCTCAAAGTTGGTCTTCATTTTCGAGTTTTAATTTCAGGTATCTTCACTTTAACTCTCTATATCTCGGAAATACATTACTGTTAAGATTTTTTACAGAATTTCCATAGATTAAGAAATGATTTGTCTATGAACAAGCACAATTTCACCATTTTGTTTCCAATATTTTCAAAGTTACATAACCTCAAAGTTGGTCTTCATTTTCGAGTTTTAATTTCAGCTATCTTCACTTTAACTCTCTATATCTCGGAAATACTTGTTTTTTGGAAATTGATGTTTTTTCCTCTCATGTATTGAACTTTTTTGAATATTTTTTCCAAATATGAACCAAAAATTTCCATTATTTCGAGATATATCATTTTATAAATGAAAGTATTTTTTTTCGAACATGCCTCAATACTTTGTTTTATATTTCCCGAACCATTATCGTTAAGATTTTTTACAGAATTTCCATAGATTCAGAAATGATTTGTCTATGAACAAGCACAATTTCACCATTTTAATCTCAATATTTTCAAAGTTACATAACCTCAAAGTTGGTCTTCAATTTCCAGTTTTGATTTCAGGTATCTTCACTTTAACTCTCTATATCTCGGAAATACTTTTTTTTAGAAATTGATGTTTTTTCCTCTCATATAATGAACTTTTTTGAATATTTTTTCCAAATATGAACCAAAAATTTCCATTATTTCGAGATATATCATTTTATAAATGAAAGTATTTTTTTTTTCGAACACGCCTCAATACTTTGTTTTATATTTCCCGAACCATTATTGTTAAGATTTTTTACAGAATTTCCATAGATTCAGAAATGATTTGTCTATGAACAAGCACAATTTCACCATTTTGTTTCCAATATTTTCAAAGTTACATAACCTCAAAGTTGATCTTCAATTTCGAGTTTTGATTTCAGGTATCTTCACTTTAACTCTCTATATCTCGGAAATACTTGTTTTTTAGAAATTGATGTTTTTCCCTCTCATATAATGAACTTTTTTGAATAATTTTTCCAAATATGAACCAAAAATTTCCATTATTTCGAGATATATCATTTTATAAATAAAAGTATGTTTTTTCGAACATGCCTCAATACTTTGTTTTATATTTCCCGAACCATTATTGTTAACATTTTTTACAGAATTTCCATAGATTCAGAAATAATTTGTCTATGAACAAGCACAATTTCACCATTTCGTTTCTAATATTTTCAAAGTTACATAACCTCAAAGTTGATCTTCAATTTCGAGTTTTGATTTCAGCTATCTTCACTTTAACTCTCTATATCTCGGAAATACTTGTTTTTTGGAAATTGATGTTTTTCCCTCTCATATAATGAACTTTTTTGAATAATTTTTCCAAATATGAACCAAAAATTTCCATTATTTCGAGATATATCATTTTATAAATGAAAGTATTTTTTTTTCGAACATGCCTCAATACTTTGTTTTATATTTCCCGAACCATTATCGTTAAGATTTTTTACAGAATTTCCATAGATTCAGAAATGATTTGTCTATGAACAAGCACAATTTCACCATTTTAATCTCAATATTTTCAAAGTTACATAACCTCAAAGTTGGTCTTCAATTTCCAGTTTTGATTTCAGGTATCTTCACTTTAACTCTCTATATCTCGGAAATACTTTTTTTTAGAAATTGATGTTTTTTCCTCTCATATAATGAACTTTTTTGAATATTTTTTCCAAATATGAACCAAAAATTTCCATTATTTCGAGATATATCATTTTATAAATGAAAGTATTTTTTTTTTCGAACACGCCTCAATACTTTGTTTTATATTTCCCGAACCATTATTGTTAAGATTTTTTACAGAATTTCCATAGATTCAGAAATGATTTGTCTATGAACAAGCACAATTTCACCATTTTGTTTCCAATATTTTCAAAGTTACATAACCTCAAAGTTGATCTTCATTTTCGAGTTTTGATTTCAGGTACCGTCACTTTAACTCTCTATATCTCGGAAATAAATGTTTTTATTGCGTTCTTGATTTTTTTCCTCGTATATCAATCTTTTTTGAGAACTTCCGTCAAATATAGAGTGAATATTTCCATTATTTCCAAAATCACCTTCTTTAAAGAAACTCCTTCGTTATTTTGTCTCCACGTTTCGTATTTTTAAAATCAGATCAATTTGGTTCAGATCAGGTCGCAAGGTGGGCTAAATAATCAATAGAATTATTTTTTTTCGCAAACCAAACAAACTAACATCATTTTTTTTTGTCTACAGAACTTCATTCTGGAGTTTAAGTACCAGCACGGAAAACTACATCGCGCTGCGCAATAATTTCATAAAAACCTACGCAGTAACGTGCGCCACCCATTGGATACTCGGCATAGGAGACCGTCACCTCAACAACATTCTAATCTGCACAAGAAACGGCAAAGTTTTAGGCATAGACTTCGGTCACGCTTTCGGTACCGCCACCCAAATATTACCAGTACCCGAACTGGTGCCGTTTCGACTTACCCCGCATTTGACCGGCCTCATGGCACCCCTGAAAGAAAGAGGCTCCTTCAGAGAATACATGATAAGTTGTTTGAGATGTTTGAGAGCCAGTAGCTCGCCGATATCCGCCACAATGACCGTATTCATACGGGAACCTTCCATCGATTGGTTGGAGCACGCCGGTCGAACCGAATCTAAAAAAAACGACACCTGGTACCCGATGGCGAAAATAAATCAGGCGGCGCGCAAACTCGGAGGAGCGAATCCGGCGGATATTATGTTGGAGGAATTGAGAGCCGGCACGAGATTGGAAAATTACACCGAGGCTTACATTCGGCACGTTAAAGGCGACCCCGACGATAATTTAAGAGCGAGATTGAGCGGTCGAATGGATCTAAGTCCGGAGGATCAGGTGGATTGTCTGATAGACCACGCTACGGATTATAATTTGTTGGGGAGGATGTATTTTGGATGGAGACCGTGGGTTTGAATACGGTCTATTGACCTGTTACTGTACCGTACGTTACAAACTAAACTACTGGATTCAAATCTGGATATTAAAATGGCTGTTTCATCATATATTGTCGGGAATAACAATGTATCGACAACTGATTGTGTTATAATACATTTCGGAGGCGGTCACTTGTATTGAATCTGGTATATAAAGTGGATTTTATGCGGTATACCATAGATAAAACCATTGGATCGAATCTGGATTATAAAGAGGCTTTTCTATGGTATGTTACCGAAGAAACTATTGGATTTCAATCTGGATCTTGAAATGGTTGTTTTAAGGAGGATTTTGATTCGAATCTGGATTATAAAGAGGCTTTTCTACGGTATATTACCGAAGAAACTATTTGTTTTCAATCTGGATCTTAAAATGGTTGTTTTAAGGAGGATTTTGATTCGAATCTGGATTATACGGTGGCTTTTCTACGGTATATTACCGAAGAAACTATTAGATTTCAATCTGGATCTTGAAATTGTTGTTTTAAGGAGGATTTTTATTAAAATCTGGATTATACGGTGGCTTTTCTACGGTATATTATGGATAAAACCATTGAATTTCAATCTGGATCTTGAAATTGTTGTTTTAAGGAGGATTTTTATTAAAATCTGGATTATACGGTGGCTTTTCTACGGTATATTACCGAAGAAACTATTGGATTTCAATCTGGATCTTGAAATGGTTGTTTTAAGGATTATTTTGATTCGAATCTGGATTATACGGTGGCTTTTCTACGGTATATTATGGATAAAACCATTGAATTTCAATCTGGATCTTAAAATGGTTGTTTTAAGGAGGATTTTGATTCGAATCTGGATTATACGGTGGCTTTTCTACGGTATATTACCGAAGAAACTATTGGATTTCAATCTGGATCTTGAAATGGTTGTTTTAAGGAGGATTTTTATTAAAATCAGGATTATACGGTGGCTTTTCTACGGTATATTACCGAAGAAACTATTGGATTTCAATCTGGATCTTGAAATGGTTGTTTTAAGGATTATTTTGATTCGAATCTGGATTATACGGTGGCTTTTCTACGGTATATTATGGATAAAACCATTGAATTTCAATCTGGATCTTAAAATGGTTGTTTTAAGGAGGATTTTGATTCGAATCTGGATTATACGGTGGCTTTTCTACGGTATATTACCGAAGAAACTATTGGATTTCAATCTGGATCTTGAAATGGTTGTTTTAAGGAGGATTTTTATTAAAAACAGGATTATACGGTGGCTTTTCTACGGTATATTACTGAAGAAACTATTGGATTTCAATCTGGATCTTGAAATGGTTGTTTTAAGGAGGATTTTGATTCAAATCTGGATTATACGGTGGCTTTTCTACGGTATATTATGGATAAAACCATTGAATTTCAATCTGGATCTTAAAATGGTTGTTTTAAGGAGGATTTTGATTCGAATCTGGATTATACGGTGGCTTTTCTACGGTATATTACCGAAGAAACTATTAGATTTCAATCTGGATCTTGAAATGGTTGTTTTAAGGAGGATTTTTATGAAAATCTGGATTATACGGTGGCTTTTCTACGATATATTATTGAAATCACCCGCTGGATTTAAATTTGGATCTTAAAATGGATGTTTGGTGCCACCTGGATGATAAAGTAACTCCTCCAAGAAGAAATCATTTGGATTTAGATCTGTATCTTGTGGTGGCTGTTTTTTATAGCCACTTGGATTGAATCTTGACTATAAAGTGGCTTCTCTACGATATATTATGAATAAAACCAATGGACTTGAATCTGGTGTTTTGATTGGTTGTTTCATGTTACATAGTGGAAGTATCCGTAGGCATCTGGATCATTAACCGGTTATCCCATGGAACCCTTTGATTTAAATTCAAATTATTTTGTATTTTATAATAAATGTTTTGGAATTTTTCGGTCGTTTCATTGAATTTATTTGATTAAAATTGATTTTTGGAAAAAAAATTGTAACCAAAAGATTTTTCTAAAATTGTTGGTAGTTCTTATTAGATCAATGGTACATAATTAAATGAAAGCGGCAGAGTTTAGATAAGAAAAAATCGTTGGAAAATGTGGAAATGTAAAAAAAAATAACAAAAACGGAAAAAAAATGACTTTAGCCGGTTGAAACTAGTATTGGGTCCCAATAGTCCGACTATTTAATTCATACACCTCGTATATACACCGTATAATGAATAATTGCGCTAACGAGCGATGTATATTCACTTTATGGTTATAAAAAAGGCTTTCGACTCTGTTGCTTTCGAAAAAATACGGTAGAACACGAAAATAACAAATTGATGCAACAAAATTAAAACGGGGGGGGGGGAATGTATCTGTTTAAACGACTATATTTCGTTCGAAAATAGTTCTATTCGCTTTCCCGGCGTGGGATTTTTTTGGAAATTCGCGAAATTTCGCCACCCGCGCTCCCCGGGCGTGGAAAATTCGATCGGCGGAACGGTCTAAAGGAGACGCGCAGCTTTTGCTCATCAGTCCGATCTGTGTTGTGAAACAAACAAGGTGAGCATTTGTGTTTATAAAAAAATCATACTGTATAATACGATTTTTTATCATTCGATTTCCTAAACAAGAAATTTCCCAAAAAAAATCCATTTCCAATAAAATTTCAAAAATAATTTCAATATTTAGATCAATTTCATCCAAATTACTTTTTGATATTTGAGGTTATGTACCAGGAAAATATAATTTCCAAATATTTTCGAGGTTATGTAATAAAGGGACTAAATATCCCACCTCTTTTTCTTCATTTACTTCACTTTTCAATGCAATAACAACGAACGGGTCATTTAAAAATGATAGTTGAATCCCAAACTTTTATAACAGCCATTACTTACCATGTAATTCAACTCTTTTCTTCATAAATTGAGACAAACTTTGAACCTATTTACTACCATATTCACTTTATTCCGGGTCTATAGTAAAACAAGGTTCATTTAATGTTCAAAAAATGTGTTAAATTTAAAATCTGTCAATTTACTAACTCTAAATATGGTTTACAAGGGGTATAAGTGGTTGAAAAGTGAAATGAATCCACAAGAAACAGTCGGAAAATTATTTAACCCCAAAAACAGATACTAATACACTAAAAATTAGCTAATTTTTAATCAAATAATCGAAAACTTATAGGGAAACTTGAAATCTCGTACCAAGATACATAAAAATGGGCCAATTTTTCCTTTTCTTCATCACGTTACTAAGTCTAAGTCAATCCTCACCCCATTTACTCACCAGATTGAGTACCAAGTTACTTCTTCTTCTTCCAGATAATAAGAAATGGGCTAAAATGCAATTTCTGACATTAAGACAAAGCGGATAGAAAAAATATTCCAAAAATGAGTCATGAACATTTTTAATCAATAATACTTCAAAAGAAATTTTGTTTTTAATGAAATTATTTGAATTATTTTTTTATCGTACCTCGTATTTAGTTTGGAATTTACAAACAACTTTTACATAAAAATAGTTTTCGTTGAACTATTGATTGGAATTGTATAAATCAGTGCCTCGAATCTAAATTTACTACATTTTTAAAACACACGTTCCGGATATTTTCGTAACTATGCCGAAAAACATTTCCAATAATTTTATGCGTTTTATTAATATATATTATTGTTTGAAGTATAACACTTTCCAGTCTTCTAGTGTTTACACGTTCGATTTATTCTCGGAAAATGTATTAGTCAGATTTTCTTCCAAGAAAAACAGCTTCACACACATATGACATAAATATTATTAATAAATGTGGGCGAATTTTGAAAAAAAAATGTGAAAAATTAATCGAAATTAATAGAAGTCTAATCACCAATCTAACATTAACTAACTGTATCTGAATTATCGTACTAAAATAGTTTTTTAATTTATCACCAATGAACACAAAAACCTTCATTATGATTAAAAATTGGTTTCTATTTCAAACTTTTTCTTTTTTATGCACTATTTAAATCCAAAAATTTTTCCATTGATAAACACGTTGAATGAAATGGAAGTAATTCAAATAAAATTAATTAGAACACGGTTTGAGTTTAAAAGTAATTCAATTGTGATGCGGTGATGATGCCAGAAAGGAAAGTTCATCGTACTTAAATCTTCTAATATTAGAAAAGTTTATAAATATTCACGGGGTTTTTATCAACTGACAGTATTTTTACCTATTATATTAAAAATAAAGTTTATGACGTGTACTTCGTCTTCCATAGACAAATTTGACATAACAATAGAGTAAATACTACAAACTATCAATTTTAAATTATGGCTGAATTTCTTATTCGAATAAGACTAATTCGCTTTGAAATGAAAGTTAACGCGTAAATTGAACAACAAATCATCTTTGGTGTTACATTTTTTCGTTACTTTCATATCTAAATATAAAATCCAATAAATTTGAATCATAAAAATATAAAATTTTTATATTGAACAGATTTTTGGCTCGTGATGTAACAATGTTATATGTACTCATAAAAACACATAATTCAGTTTAAAGAAAACAACCAGATAAAAATACTGTAAAAGTTATAATGTAATAGATAAATTATACTGATTATGTTTAATATATATGGTAATTTGACATTTATTTCGAAGATGTACCTCGGGTATCATGGCGCGAAGCTTAAATCTCTTATTAGTAGAATGCTTCTTCTCTTTTAATTTCGGCGAGCTTTCATGAAGTTAACCCAATATAACTAAATATGCTGTTTGGTCTTAGACACGTCAAATGTTGATTTATCTAATAGATACATTTTTTTACCGTGTGTACAGGAGTGATTATATTTGATGTTTAATTTACCTTTATAGTATTATTAAATCAATAATCAAAACATGTTTTGAAAAAATATCTGAAATTTTTGTGAATATCATATATTCTAAAAAAGAATATACCAGTTGAATTTATTATGAAAAAAAAATTTCATTTTTCGTGGTAGACATAATATTTGAAGAAATCATTTTTGAAAGAGACTGTATCGTCAAAATAGAATTGATGATGTGTTAAATAGAAAATTTCATATTTCGACTACATAAATTACTAAGCAAACAATCCTTGACTTTTTTGACAATTCAACATTTAAACCAATATTTTCGGTAAAATTTCATAAATTGATAACTGGATTTCATCCAAAATAAATCTAGCGTGCATTCCTAAATATTTTTTTAACTACATTTACATTTTACAATTTATTTATAAAGTGCTTTGAAAAAGTTGTTTTGAAATATCACACACACCAAAAAAACACAGAGGGTTATAATTAAAACAACTAGTTATACTTGAATATTTTGTTTTTGATTTATCAATGACTTAAGTGTCTTTTTTGATCAATTTTTAAATACCTATTAGATTTAATAATCTTAAAACAACTACTCAGAATTATCGTGCAGGGCTCTTTTTATTATTTATAATTTACTTAATTTTTTCTGTGTCGTTTTTGTTTCATTTCAGTAATATCAATTATTGTTCCTAGTACTTACCCATAATAGAAAACTGCAGTAATAAGTCGTAACCTAACTATAAAACTCTATATGCTGTTTATACACTAGTACAATATTTAAGTGGAACCAATTTTATATATGAATTTATGTAGTAGAAATAATAACTAAGAAATAGAAATTGCTTTTCGTTTATTGAGTATAATAGACCAGAAAAATCTAAACTATTTACTTTTCACCATGTTTGTTTATTGCAAACGCCATTATTATAAAATAAATTCCTAGCTTCATGGGGTGCGTTCCACTTGAAGGCTGCAATGTTCACGCTCGTTGGAATTCCTATTCCTGAGGGCGTTAGTCGAACGCAAATTTTAACGCTATAGGTTTACAATATGGAAATGATATAGGATTTTTTAACTTTATTATAGCTTAAAAGGAATAATAGGAAAAATACATAATGTAGTAACTTTATTTCACAGGAATCGTCACAATGCCTCAGCCGAACGAAGGAACTAGTTTACTCACTACCTACATGATTCTTATTCTCCTTCTTATAGCATTATGGGTCCTGTATTCCGGTCTCTTATAGAAAATATGTTAAACGTAAGTGAAAACAAAAAAAAACGAATTAAAAAATTGTTTGATCTACAATTAACTACAGATAACCATTAATCATTTTTATTTTTAAATATTTAAAACGCTCTCTTTATATATAGATTATTTATTTCGGTATATTCCATCAGGTGAATAGTGGATAGATAATATTAAAAGGTTCACTGTTTGTAATGGAAATAAATTCGATAAAAGTTGACAGAGTTGACAGCTTCCATCACGGATTACTTGATGAATAAGATCGTTCCAAATTTTGCGTGACCCGCTTTTTTTTGTTCTAAAAATAACTTACTATTTTTAATTAGTTGTGTGTACTTTACGAGTGATTGATGTGATTATAGGTCAGTACGTATTTTGAAAAAAAAAAACAACTAGAAACACAAATGATACGAAACAGTAGAACTACTGCAAACGTAATAGCATAGATAAACTAAAAACACGAATGAAGTAAATTGTTTTGAGGTTTTCCCATATTTTAATTCATTTATCTATGGGGTCGTTATAGATATAATTAATGTATCTATGATTAATATATTTATAGAAGAAATATCTTCTTTTTTTTCTATTGTTCTGTTTAAGGTTAGGAATTTATTGATTTTTTGTGTATTATCAGTTGGAAGTTATTTTCAACGTTTTTCTTTCGTTAGTAATCATCATCAAGTGAGTTATAAACTGTGGTAGCTTGTCGGAATAAATTATATTAATTAATTATATAGGAAACGAATTAACTTTAGTTTTTTAACTTATTTTTCGAGAAAAATTTTATTACTACCTACCTACAGACCAGTGTTTCGTTGGCACGTTTTCAAAAACCAGTTATTTTAGAATACGAATAATTTCTAACGTGTTTTTCAAGTGAAATCACTAATTTTATACTCTCATAGATCAAACTGAGTCAGTAGTTCTAGTTAATTTGGAACCCCAACTAAAGTAAACATTACGACAAATTTTTAAACCACCTGAATTTATTTCTATTAAAAATTTCGTAAAAAATGATAAATTGCGATGTTTAAGTTCGTTTACAAGTTTTTATTTTTAAATTTATCATCAAATAATGAAAGTGTCCCTTATTTTCGGGTTTCGTCCTTTGTTTGGATTTTTTCGGTTGATATAGTTTTAAAAGTGTATAGAATTTGAAAAAAAGTTGTTGCAAATTAGATTATCGGTTAAAGTAGACTCTTTTGGAAACTTATCATTATAAATAAATCAAAATAGATGTTTCGAGGTTAAGTTATTTAAAAAATTGATGTTGCGGACTTACTTTAAACTTTCTAATTTCACGAATTGAGGAGAAATAATCTCAATCTTGTATACTCCTTATTAAAATTCCGTTTTTTTTAGTAATTCAGGCACTTCTACACCAACTTCCCGCCTCAAATCAAAACGCTGTATTTTTTCGACTATTTCGTGACATTTTGAACTTTTATTTGTTAAAAATTTTAATATCGTATAATAATTTTTATGTTTGATATATTTTTTTTTTCGATTTTCAGATACTCTCAACACAATTGAATATTCCACAAATTTAGTTCGACACATCTTGTCTCACATCATCACTTTCAATATGTAGGAAAATAACACCCCAAAGGATGTCGTCGTTTTGTCGGTATTTCCATCCCTTGCTAATTAACGCGAGGCTATTTATTTATATTTTTATAATTGTTAAAAATTCTATTTTAGACTAGATCATATTTTTATGGTTAAGTGTAAATAAAATTTGTTGGTTTTTATGTGTTTTTTTTTGTAGTTACACTGAAAAAACATTTCGAAACAGTGAAATGAAACAAATATATTTATATACAAAAAATGTTTATTTACACTAAGAAAAAAGATTTTTAAGTATGTACACTATCAAAAATAGCAACGGCAATCAATAAATTTCTTCGTGTAAAATGTAAAGCTATTAGAGGTGAACTTTTTGTAGAAAAAGTTCGTAAAAGATAATTCGCACCATTTTTTACGTCAGGATTATGGGAAACGTTTACTTCTTCCGAGCTAGTTTCTTCTATCAACTTGGTGAAATCCCAAATTTTTAAAGTACAGTCCAAACCACCTACCGAATAAAAATTCTCTTAAGAAAACCACCAAAGCATATCATAAATCATGATAGTGAAGTATGTGCGATTGTTAAAGTTATTTCATTTATTAGAGGACAAAATGTATAAGGAAAGCCCTAATAGGGGGCACAATAATCTATCTACTAAAACTTTTATTAACGATGCAATTATGATATCGGAACATGGCGTAATCACCAAAAAAACAGATGGAAAGGGTATTTTTCCGTAATCACAACTTTATTTAAACAAAATAGAACAATTGGTTTAAATCTAAGGGTTCAAATGATTCATTTTACGCTCATACAGGGTATATCACAATGAGCTGTGTCCACTTTTACATCGGAAACACCTGCAGTGAATCTGGATTTTTTTATTATATATTTTTGCAAGGAAAACGATCTGAAAAGTAAAATTATTTCTTGTACATACCGGATACTAAAAGATTTCCACATCTGCTGAACGCCAAAGAATGAATGGTCTTTTCGTGGCCCGCCAACTCTGCTACCAAATGCCCGTGGGCCAAATCCCATATGAGCACTTTGTTATCTGCTCCGCCCGATGACAAATATCTTCCGCAAATGCTGAAAGCCAAAGAATAAATCGGCGACTTATGACCCGTCATAATCCGCACGTGGTTCCCGTTGGTGCAATCCCACAAACAAACCCTTCGATCGCTGGATCCCGTGGCCACGTAATTCGCGTTCGGGTGAAACTGGATACACTGTTAAAAATCGTGTAAAAAGATAAACAAATACACTGTTAAAAATCTAAACGAAGCAATAGAAAAATAAATAAATACACTGTCAAAAATTGATAATTAAATGCTTTGTTAAATGGAAACCGATTAGAATTTTGAATGAATACACTATTAAGAAGAGGTGGAAACATGTATAAATACATAATTAAAAATGGAGGAAGAGATAAGGGAAGGGATAAACGAAGCAATAAAAAAGAATGTAGTACACTGTCAAAAATCAATAATAAATACTCTCGTTACATAAAATGATTGCATAGCGCCAAAATAGAGCAGCAAATGGATAAATACACTGTAAAAAATGGATAGAAAGATAAATAACTACACTGCTAAAAAGCTAAACAGAAAAATAAACATAAATCGAGAAAAATATGCAAAAAGATATATGAATAAGTACACTGTTAGAAATCGAAAAAAAAAAAAAATTAAATGGATACACTGCTAAAAAGTTGAAAAGAAAATGAATAGAGATTAGTGGAAAACATGGAAACTGAGATAAATAAATACACCGTTAAAAATCGAGAAAAATTTGATAAACAGATGAATAATTACACTGTAAAAATCGAGAGAAAGGTAAAGAAAGACAAATACACTGTAAAAATGGAGACAAAGATAAAAAGAGACAAATACACTGTAAAAAATCGAGACAAAGATAAAGAAAGACAAATACACTGTAAAAATCGAGAAAAAGTTGAAAAAATTGATAAACATATGAATAATTACACTGTAAAAGTCGAGAGAAAGGTAAAGAAAGACAAATACACTGTAAAAATCGAGAAAAAGTTGAAAAAATTGATAAACAGATGAATAATTACACTGTAAAAATCGAGAGAAAGGTAAAGAAAGACAAATACACTGTAAAAATGGAGACAAAGATAAAAAGAGACAAAAACACTGTAAAAAATCGAGACAAAGATAAAAAGAGACAAATACACTGTAAAAATCGAGAAAAAGTTGAAAAAATTGATAAACAGATGAATAATTACACTGTAAAAGTCGAAAAAAAGGTAAAGAAATACACTGTAAAAATGGAGACAAAGATAAAAAGAGACAAATACACTGTAAAAATGGAGACAAAGATAAAAAGAGACAAATACACTGTAAAAATCGAGAAAAAGTTGAAAAAATTGATAAACAGATGAATAATTACACTGTAAAAGTCGAAAAAAAGGTAAAGAAAGACAAATACACTGTAAAAATGGGGACAAAGATAAAGAAAGACAAATATACTGTTAGAGATCGAGAGAGAGAGAGAGATAGAGATGGGGTATTATATATACAGTGTTAAAAAGACGAATAGAAGTGAAAGCGAATTGTGCGAACTTACGTCGACGTCTGAAAAATGTCCGGCAAACACCCTCAACGGTTGATAATGGTCGGTGGCCCAAAGTCTTGCGGTTTTATCGTACGATGCCGAAGCGAAATAATAACCGAGCGGTGAAAATTTAACGTCCCATACTGGAAACATGTGTCCTTTGTATACGACCAAACAACTCCATATTTGCAAGCTCCACAATCTTATTGTCGAATCTTCCGAACAACTCAACAAAAGGGTTCGATCCGGCGAAAAGGATACCGAATAAACGGGGCCGCTGTGGCCGCATAAGGTGCGCGACGTTTCGCCCGAACGTTCGTCCATCATACGTACCTGAAAGAATCCGGCGGCGGGAGGGGGACGGAGGCGATTAATAATTTATTTATTTATTTATTTTTTTCTTTAATTTTAATACAGTTTTATTTTCGAACAAATTTCATATGGGCGATTCATTATTTGACCGTGTAAAGCCAATTTTTGTCGTGGGAAAGCTATTTTTGATAAATTTTACGTCGAAAAATGCCATTTTCTTGGTCAAGTTAAACTCAAAAAATCCATTTTTACCAAACAAATCCTGTGAACACGATTTTTTGACAAAATTTAACCGAGAAAACCACTCATTTTTCTGATAAAGCCATTTTTGACCGAATTAATAGTTTTTGTCCAATTCAAACCAAAACGAATCACTTTTTGAACAAATTAATTAGAGACATGTTATTTTTTGACAAAACTAAGTTTACAAAGTCGATTTGTGATTGAATCGCATTCGAATGAGCCATTTTTTAAATAAACTGATATTAGAAAGCCATTTTGGACAATTCAAACCAATAAAATCCAATTTTGGCCAATTATAATCAATAATATCCAACATTTGACTGATTTACATCAAGAAAATCCAATTTTTGACTAATTTACACCATTAAAATCCAATTTTGGCCAATTACAACAAATAAAATCTAATTCTAACCTTTAAAATCCAATTTTGGCCAATTCTAACCAATAATATCCAACTTTTGACTGATTTACATCAAGAAAATCCAATTTTTGACTAATGTACACCAATAAAATCCAATTTTGTCCAATTATAATCAATAATATCCAACATTTGACTGATTTACATCAAGAAAATCCAATTTTTGACTAATGTACACCAATAAAATCCAATTTTGGCCAATTCTATCCAACTTTTGGCCAATTCTAACCAATAAAATCCAACTTATGGCTAAATTACATGAATAAAATTCAATTTTTGACCGATTTACACAAATATAATCTAATTTTTACCAATTCTAATCAAAAAAATCCAATTTTTGACTAATTTACACCAATAAAATTCAATTTTTGACCGATTTACACAAATATAATCTAATTTTTACCAATTCTAATCAAAAAAATCCAATTTTTGACTAATTTACACCAATAAAATCCAATTTTGTCCAATTATAATCAATAATATCCAACTTTTCACTGATTTACATCAAGAAAATCCAATTTTTGACTAATGTACACCAATAAAATCCAATTTTGGCCAATTCTATCCAACTTTTGGCCAATTCTAACCAATAAAATCCAACTTATGGCTAAATTACATGAATAAAATTCAATTTTTGACCGATTTACACAAATATAATCTAATTTTTACCAATTCTAATCAAAAAAATCCAATTTTTGACTAATTTACACCAATAAAATTCAATTTTTGACCGATTTACACAAATATAATCTAATTTTTACCAATTCTAATCAAAAAAATCCAATTTTTGACTAATTTACACCAATAAAATCCAATTTTGACCAATTCTAACCAATAATATCCAACTTTTCACTGATTTACATCAAGAAAATCCAATTTTTGACTAATTTACACCATTAAAATCCAATTTTGGACAATTACAACAAATAAAATTCAATTCTAACCTTTAAAATCCAATTTTGGCCAATTCTAACCATTAAAATCCAACTTTAACTGATTTTCATTAACAAAATCCAATTTTTGACTAATTTGCACCAATAAAATCTAGCTTTTAGTTAATTTACGTCAATCAAATCCAATTCTAACCAATAAAATCCAACTTTTAGCTAATTTACATCGATCAAATCTAATTTTGACCAATTCTCACTTATTAATTAGAATTCGGCCACTCATAACTAATAAAATCCATTTTTGGCCAATTCTAACCAATTAAATCCAATTTGGGCCAATGCTGACCAATAAAATACAACTTTTGACTGATTTAAATCAAGACAAATTCAATTTTTGACCAAATTAATATTAGAAAATTATTTTTTCACCAAACTAAACTTACATAACCAATTTGTGCCCCAATCACACTTGGACGAGCCAGTTTTTAACTAAATTAATTTTATGAAAATCCCTTTGTGGCCAAATTAATATCAGAAAAACCATTTTAACCAATTTAATGTGATAAAGTCCCACTTTTTTACCAGATTGAACCCAGAAAAATAATTTTTTGGGCATATTCATATTAGTTAAGCTGTTCGAACCAATTCAAACTTATAAAATCCACATTTTGATATCATTGAAATCGAAAACATCACTTTTTGAACAAATTTATATTAGACAAGTGATTTTTTTAGAAAATTAATATGAAAAAAGCCAATTTTCAGTTATATTTCACTCATAAAACCAAAGAGCTAATTTGTGACGAAATCAAACTTAGAAAATACAACTTTGACAAATTTAAATAAAATAAATATAATTTTTTGGCCAAACTGACCATTTTTTGAATGAATTAAACTTTTATAATCCAATTTTAAACCAAATTGAACTTAGAAAAACGAAATTTGACAAATTTAAATTAAGAAAAACCAACTAAGTTTACTTAGAATCGCTGAAAGGCAATTTTTATCAATTTTCGATCAAACTTCACCAGAAAAAAAAATTTTATCGAATATAATTGAAATTAAACTGAAAAACAAACATTTTTTATCAAACTCAAATTGTAAGAATTCAATTTTTGATTAGATTTAACTTGAAAAACCATATTTTGACTCAATGCCAGAAATGCTTCCATAAAAACAAAATTGAAACATATTCAAAAAGAGATAACTTACCAAAACATCTTCAGCTTCAATATTAACTTCTTCTAGCTGCTCTGTACTTTTCATAGCCTTCAATTTCTGCGGTACAAGCGTCCAAACTTTCACTATGGAATCATTGAAACCTACCGCAACCATACTGGAATCCTCTGTAATTTCCGCACAACAAACTCTAACAAATATACAAAAAAAACCCATTCAAACAACAAATAACTAAAAAAATTATAAATAACACAATGGTATACACCTAAAGTGTATTATTTATAAAAAACCTCATTAAAAGATTTGGAATGTGGATACTGCAGAAGAAAAAAAATCCTTAGAAAAGCTGGAACAGAACAATACCTATTTGATACATAGAAAAACATAGAGACTAAAAAAATGATTTAACCACCTAACAATTGCTGTATAAAGACATACTCACGAGTAATTAGCATTAAGTAGAGTATAGCAACAACAAGATGGTAAAGAATCTCCACCTAAAGTAACCCTCTTTGAAATCTCTCTGTTTGCCTTAAATTTTTCAGCTCGATCATTATCTTTCCTACAATGTCAATATATTTTAGTGGAAGTAAATTTTATTACTTCTGAGTTAAATACCATTCTGGAGCAGGTATTCTGTCAGGTGGTGGAGCATTGGGATCTGATTTCGTCTTTTTCGAAAACATAGGATCTTTTTTAGCCTTTTTCTTTTTAGGTTTATCAGGATTATCCTGATCGGCACCTTCTTCCTCCTCCTCTAAAGGAGCAGCGATCGTAATTGGATCAGGACCTTTTGGGATCCCATAATATACCTTCGTTTTATTGTCTAAATAAAAAAAGTTGAAATAAAAGATAAAATTTATTTTTTTTTTTTTGGTAAAAACTCACGTTTGGATATTTCACCCCCCATAGATCCAGCAGTAGCATCAATTTGCGCTTTATTCCTTGCTACACCTTCATACATATCAAAGTAGAGGTGATCTTGGATAATATTTAACAATATAGTCGATTTTTTTTCATTTAAATGTCTTTTTAATAACGATAATGTATCTCGGGATATTCTAATGACGAATTGATTTGATTTGAAAGTTTCAACTATTTCGCTCCCATTCATATGCTCCTTTTTCATTATCATTGCTAATTTTTTTAAATCTTCTTGGTAATAATAATCTTGTTCGGGACCGAATTTTTTCATCAATTCTATAGCTTTTGACGGGTGGTTATTATACACTAACTCTATATAAAAAAAAATGAATTTAAAATATACTAATTATAATAAACAACTTAACAACCTAAATACATGTGGACCAAAACTGGAAACAATATAGATCCCAATTCATGTTTGTATATATCTAAAGAATTCTCAACGAATTTCTTAAGATCGGAATAAGCTGTCTCGTAAGCTTCTGGGTCTCCGTCACTTTTATAACCTGTTAAAACATTATTAACGTCCGTATCTTCCTTCAATTCTTCATTATATTCGGTAAGATTAGCTTCTTTTCGAAGAAGTTCCTCCGTACCCTAAACAAAATTCGTTATAATAAAAAAACTAATTATCATTGTTGGTCTCACCTTTAAGTTATATTTTTTTAGTACTTGGAGGACAGCAGATAATTGATTTTTGTCCATTTTAAAAAATTATTATAACAACATAAGCAGCTTGTTTATTTTCATATGAATGAAGTTGGCTGCAAACAATGTCAACGTAAATGACAGTTGTCAAATTGATGTTTTTAATTGCTGATAGATGTCATTATACTAAATTACAAAAATTTCTGTATTCTAATTGATAAAAAGTACAAAATACTCCACGAATCAGATCCAAGCCAATAAAATCGATTCAATTTAATCAGAATTAATACAATCCGAACAAAGAGAGTGGTTATTATCTCTCTATTAGCACTTGAATATGATCTCATACCTCGCTCTCTCTCTATCTTCAATATCAACTCTATGATTGCAATATATTTTATGCATTAGAGGTAGGACTAACCACGTAACTGTCGAAATTGATGTTACCTCACTTTAAACACGACGATTTGGAAAACTCTGAAAATACCGTTATTAAAAAATGTCGAAATGTAGCTGATGCAGCTGAAATTAAAGAAAAAACTGGAATAGTACCTTAGCTATTCAATATATTGAAAAGCAAATAATAATTTATAGGACGCGAAAGGTACAATATGCTCCACAAAACGAATCTAAGTCAATAAATTGATTAAACGAATTGGCAAGCACATTTAACAAAGATCTTCTATTTAAGAAGAATCGATTGAATCAGTTCAGAGAGCTGTTAGCAAATGAACTAACTCACTCTATCTTTAATATTATTCTATGGTAGCATTATATTTTATGCGTTAGAGATGGGAGTAACTGGTAACGGTTATCGAACTGCCGATGTTACATCATCCTGTATGTTTAGGATACAAATGTTTGAATATCTTTGAAGGATAATGGGTTTGATTGGATGTTTTTTTATGGGAAAAATACATTATTGGAATATAATGAAACAAAAATTAGTATTAAGACATTTTATTTTGATTTTGAAATGAAATTGCAATCGAAAATAAGTTCATATATTACAGGTATATAAAATATATGTTTGGCATAAATTTGAGATTTTACACCTTGGGTCTGATTTTTTCGTACATCACAACTTGCCCTTTATTTTTCATAATAAATTTTTTAACAAAATTGAATTGGTCTAGAGCGAAATCATAAAATTCGTTTTCCATTTGCCAAACGGTGCTAGTTTTGATTTTTTCCAGAGTTTCTTCCGACGGTAGATCTTTTTGAACAGTTTGCCTCAAATGAGATCTATTGCTATGCTGGAAATGGTCAGTAGCACCCTTAAAAAATCTCGGAAGAGATAATTCAAGTAGTTGTATGAATTCTTCAAGTTGTTCCGTTAGTCCTACTAGAAAATAATTGTTGATTAGATTCTTTTTGGCCTCATTCAAAGCCCATTTGTTCCCAGGTTTCCTGAAATTTAAAACCTAACACGTTTCCAATAAAATATAATTCATTTACTCACCAACAATTGGCGGCGTGTCCACAAAAAAACGGGATTTGCAACCACATATTGTTAGGATCACATTCGGGTAGTTGCTTATTTACACACTCCTCAAAAGTCTAAAAATTACATTGATATTAAATCGTTAGAAATTTGAAAAATCAATTTTCTCACCATGGTGTTTCCATGTTTTTTCCTTATTAAATATGGCCTATAATTATCCCCATATCTTACAAAATAATAATACGAAATAAACCTATCTAATGGTTTACGAATCAGATTTATAAACAAAGGTTTAGACGCACCAAATCTAAAAATTTCAAATATTTATAATACTAAATAAATATATCAACAATACTTACTTGGAAAAATCAAAAAACGCGAAATGTCCATGATACAATGCAGGTTTTATACTCCTCCAATTAGTTACATTGTGAATAAACTTGATTTGATTTTCTAACGTTACGGTATGACTATTAGCACTAATATTCACATGCAAAACATGAAATTTATTTTTTTTACACAAATCGTAAGCTACACCTACGAAGCTTGTAGAACCGGTCTTAGGTACACGATTATATAAAATAACCAAATCTTTATCTTCTATAATATTTTTTTCGGTACGTAATATAACTTCATTTCGATTTTGATTCGATTCTACGAAAAATAATCAAATATTTATTAAAATTTGAATGAATCGTAATCATACGACTCCTTACCTAACTGTTCTAGTTTATCTTGTAATTTCGTAAGCTGAAATTGATATAATACAGCTAGAGATCCAAATAAGAGTACAATAATCAAAACATAACCTAATTTTAAAGGTATGGACATAATTTATTAACAACGAGATATCGGAGATCTATTTTTAGCGTACAATATTCCACAAGTGTTCATTATAGTTTACGTTGTTTTTTTATTCGATCAAAATGTAAATTATTTACATAAAATCCATTCAAACCTTCTATACTATTAGGAATTCACGATACACCCGTCTTTCAGGTGGTTGGGTAATAAGTAGGCGCTACTCAACATATTTTTATTAAAATAAATAATTTAATAATATTTATATATATTTTTATTAGATAAAGACACAAATTATTTATGAATTTACTATAAAATTCATTTAGAAACTCAAACTATAACTATAAATGATAATTTAGTTAAAATGTTTTATATTCCCGACTCGTCGATTATTAATAATTTCCATTGAAATGTCATTTATAAAAGTTGCAGTTTTTACTAGTAGATGACGCTAACGTAAAAATTAGTTTCTACATTACTAAGTTCTAAAAGGTAGCGCAAATTATCGATTCTATTTAATCAATACCATCTTCGTTATCTTAATGAATTCGTAGAACCTTTATTATTTTAAAAGTTTCACTACTATTACTTTCAATCTGAACGAGATTTATGACAAATAATTGCGACCAAGAATTAAGACAAACAACGAGATAACATTTTTTTTCGTTATCGATATTAGTAATTATATTTTATCAATAATCCTTTACGGGAGATAATTCGTCTGATAACTATATAGTACATGAATTAGTTATAAAATATATTACGCAAAATTGTAGTCTAAAAATATTGGTGAACAATAAGATTGTGGAAAAGTTTCATACTAAGCAACCATTATGGCTAATAAGCCTAGGTTGGTTGTGGTGAGTATTTGTAATGAAAATTAAAGACACAAAAAGCTTTTATTATTAAATATTTCAAATATACAGTATTTGGTAATTACTTGCATTATGACGTTTTTTAAATTGTTAGCTTTTACCCTTTTTTTCTTCTTTAAATTAGTCTACTTTTATTCTACTTTTTTAATAAAATAATTAAATTTTATATATATATTTTTTCAATAATCAGATACGAAAATGATTAATTTAACATGATTTATATTAGTAAAATACATTAAATTTCACCTGTGTGCTAAAATATTTACACACTTGTTTGGTATAAAAGATTCGGTTATTAATCAATAGTGGCTTGAAGGCCAATGGATGATAGACCTCTCACAAAAAAGAAGATGACACTATCAAAACATATAAGAGCTTTATTAGAATTACAGAATTGAAAAAAATTATAATGAAACTAATGAAATTCATTAGTCGTAGTTTTCCAATTACTTTTCTGTACACATATTTAAAAAAAGGTAATTTAAAATCTGGCGCCTTTACCACTTTCTACTGTCGTTATGTAATATACTATTTTTTTTATTATATTGACTCTAAAATCTCCCACTTGGGATGTTTTGAATTAATTTAATAAATATAAACATATTTTGAATGTTTTTAATGTAATAAGCATAGTAGGGGTCTATTTAATCCACATTTTTTGCGTTGAAAATATTCAACTATGATAAAATCTTCATTCAATCAGTAACCTTATCTTTGTAATTTGAAGCTTTGATATGATAAGATATATTATCCAAAACAAAAGGCGTTCTTATATGAAAACAAAAATATGTGATTATTATATTTACTAGGTAAAATAAGACTTTGAATATTTTTTATTTTCAATCTATTTTTTTTTTTTGGAAAAAATACAATATTTTTAAACTCATTTTATGAATAAATATTTATCATAAGTGTACAAGGAACTTCGAGAATACGTATCTTAGATTATTTCATTAACATATTGCAAAATATTATTTAAAAAAAAAGGCTTAAACTTGAAACAGTGGATCATAGGAAACTAGCGGGCAAATTATTCAAACTAATCAAGTATTTGCATGTTTTAGGGTGATTATATATGGGTAAAACCTGTGGGTAATGGGGAATTCGACATACCCATTGGTTGTAAAATAGTAGGCGTAGAATCTAATAGAGTTAGAGTCCTAGACGATGACTGCAAAGAAAGTTACGTCTCCATTCAACAAGTCATCAAAACTATGCATATATCTTCTATTGATGGAGTGGAGGATATGATAAATTTGGGGGATTTACAGGAATATGCCATTTTGAGAAATCTACATAAACGATATAGAGAAAAATTGATTTATGTAAGTGAGAGATGCAAAGGTATCGCCATGTCTGTTAAAAAATCCAAAATTTTTAATTTTCATCCAATTAAAAGGCACTTTATATGAGATAATCGAATTCTTCAATAAATTCTGCGCATTTTTCATTCCACAATATCAAATCTAACTGTTCAAATAAGAGATAGGGGAGAGTGGGAACTTTTATTATGAGAAAAATATTGTAAGTCCGGTTCTGTTCAGCCGATTTTCATAACCTCGATGTTGTTCGAAAGAACTTTCGTCTAGTAACACAAAATATATAAATTTGAGCAATTTTATTAGTAATATGAATGCTAGAGGGCGTCGCTTCATATATTATACATATTGTGATTTTTCTTCATCAAAAATAGTTAAAAATAGATCGAATAATAAATGACATTGACAGAATGAATGACTGATCAGTTTAATTATTATCAGGAGTACCAAAATAACCGTAGATACAACAGATTCCCCCAGATTAAACCATAGATCAATTTCTGATCAGTATCACATTCAGTTAATTCGTATTAACCAATATCTTCTTCTTTTTTTCTGTAGCAGCTTCAGTTAGAAGAAGAAGTTAACGAGTTCGAATGTTTCGATAAATTATTAAATTTTAGTTTTGGATCTGATCTACTTAGCGCACTCGCTTTAGGGTTGAAAATAATCGGAAAATTTATTTATTTTTTAGACTTATACAGGATCGATGTTAATAGCGATAAATCCTTACGAGATTTTACCGATATATACAAATGCCGTTATCAGTACTTACAAAGGTAAAAGAATGGAGGAGATGCCTCCACATATTTTCGCAGTCGGAGATAACAGCTACAACAACATGATAACAACCAAAAAAGATCAATGTATTGTCATAAGGTAGGTAACCTGAAGTTTTCCCTACTGATTTTACCACCTCAAAGTTTTCCTCTCAAGTTCATCCTAGCAGAAACGTCGACATCTTGTAAATAACACCGTACAGTACCGGTATCCGGTATGTGGACGAGTATTATGAAGAAATTTCCGCCGATGGAACTGGAGTAAGAAACGACGCGACGTGATTGTTTTAATAGAAACCGATTCGATTTTTACTTCTATTGAAATCTCGTTTAAACTTCCCGTTTTAAGCAATTCTTCGCGGCTAGGTCTTCTGTAGACTCGTCCTCTTCTATCTCCAAAACGGAGCTTCATCGATCGTAATTATTTGGTAAATCGTAGACTAGCTGCTGGGGTTAATTTGGAACCAGTAGGAGACGTCTTAAGTCTTCTTCTAATTGTTCAGCATCTCATTTCCATTATTTGAGTTTCAATGGGTTCTCGTTGGACTTGAACACCAGTGAGGATCCATTCTTTTGGTGAAAGAATGGCGTTATGATGTCTTGAGGTGGTAGCTTTAACGAAACCTCCCTTTATTGTTTTTGTTTTTATTATAATTTGATTGTTTTAGCGGGGAAAGTGGTGCGGGTAAAACGGAAAGTACTAAATTGATTTTACAGTATTTAGCATCGACTAGCGCCCAACATACGTGGATAGAGCAACAAATTTTGGAAGCTAATCCGATTTTGGAGGCGTTCGGTAACGCTAAGACAGTTAGGAACGATAATTCGTCACGTTTCGGAAAATATATCGATATTAAATTCAACAAAGCGGGCGCTATACAGGGAGCTACCATCGAACAATACCTTCTGGAGAAAAGTCGAATAATATCCCAGAACGAAGGCGAAAGGAATTATCATATATTTTATAGTATGTTAGCTGGAATGGGCAAGGAGAAGAAGAAAGCTCTCGATTTAGGTAGGGAAATTTATAAATTACGTAAGGAATTTGCGGGAAACTGTGCGGTGTATTTATAGGGAATCCTGAATCCTACGAATACTTAAAACACGGCAGGACTTTCACTTGTGATGGTAGAAACGAACAAGCTGAATGGTCGGATATCATTAACGCTTTCAAGGTGCTCAATTTTACCGATAAAGAGGTAATTCAAAGTTTTATCACATCCATTTTGATATAGAGTCGATTTAGAGAAATTTTCAGCACTTCCAATCATTATTTTCGTAAAAAACAAATGGAAATAACAAATAGAGCGGTAATTCCAATTTTGCAGCACTTTATTATCATCTCTAATGTTGTTGATTGCTTCTGATGCGATCTCATAGTTCTCCCAGTGCTTTTCTAAATATTTCATCGGAGAAAACGTTGAAAAGGAAAGGCGACTGTCGCACAACTCTCTTGAGACCAATTTCTCCGATGAAAATTCTTTTTTCCATTAATAAAAAGCTTCTGATGCAATCTCATAGTTCTCCCAGTGCTTTTCTAAATATTTCATCGGAGAAAACGTTGAAAAGGAAAGGCGACTGTCGCACAACTCTCTTGAGACCAATTTCACCGATGAAAATTATCTTTTCCATCAATAAAAAGCTTCTGATGCGATCTCCTAGTTCTCCCAGTGCTTTTCTAAATATTTCATCGGAGAAAACGTTGAAAAGGAAAGGCGACTGTCGCACAACTCTCTTGAGACCAATTTCTCCGATGAAAATTCTTTTTTCCATTAATAAAAAGCTTCTGATGCAATCTCATAGTTCTCCCAGTGCTTTTCTAAATATTTCATCGGAGAAAACGTTGAAAAGGAAAGGCGACTGTCGCACAACTCTCTTGAGACCAATTTCTCCGATGAAAATTCTTTTTTCCATTAATAAAAAGCTTCTGATGCGATCTCATAGTTCTCCCAGTGCTTTTCTAAATATTTCATCGGAGAAAACGTTGAAAAGGAAAGGCGACTGTCGCACAACTCTCTTGAGACCAATTTCTCCGATGAAAATTCTTTTTTCCATTAATAAAAAGCTTCTGATGCGATCTCATAGTTCTCCCGGTGCTTTTCTAAATATTTCATCGGAGAAAATGTTGAAAAGGAAAGGCGACTGTCGCACAACTCTCTTGACACCAATTTCACCGATGAAAATTATCTTTTCCATCAATAAAAAGGTTTCTAAGAAGGTATAAAGTTTCTATTTGTTGTTAAACGTTGTTCGAACGTGATTCCCGGTCCCATTTTACATTTACTGCGGTTCGAAGATACGTAAAAGTTTCTATCGGATCTACATCTTGATCTTTCATCGTTAAACCCGTTGGAAATTGATGATTTTTGTTAATAATCATGTTTGGTTCTCGATATTTCTTGCACAATAGTTTGTAGTTCTTCATATTATCATCTCTAATGTTGATTGCTTCTGATGCCATCTGACCTCGATGCATTTTTTATGTTTTACCTTATCGAAAGCCTTGGAAGAATCGATAAAGCACAAGTGTACGAGAATCTGTAGGTTTGTTTCACATTTTGCGTATAATTTTGGTAAAAACTTTGGTTATGTGGTTTATCAAGCTTATTAATTTCAATATTTCATCCTGTATGTTGTCGGGACCCGGTTTTTCGTCAAGTTTTAAAGACCACTACCTCGGATCCTAGAATTGAGGTCCCAGGCTATTTGGTTTGTTTTTAATTGTCGATTCACTAACCTTCTTATACTTGAACACACTGTATATACCACCACTACACATTGTTCGATTATGTTATTATGAATTTCTTGGTATTTTATTTGATTTTTTGGTATAATACAAGAAAAAATCGTAATCTAAATATAATTCGATGTTTTCCGTGGTATATAGCCAGGAGAGTGGTTGTTTTTTTCCCGAAAAACGGATTTTTCTTTTGTTATTTATAGGTTGACGATATTTTTAATCTATTGTCTGTTATTCTACATTTGGGAAATTTGAAATTTAAATCTGGAACACTAGCACATTCGGAAAGTTCTGAATTGGCAGATGCAGGTGCTGGAGAAACAATTTCCGTACTTTTAGGTACGTATTAACATTCAAAATAACCATTTTTATACATGAAATAATCATTTCGAAGCTCCACTTTTGAAAAAAACAACTTTGTATTATTTTATTATTACCATAACCTAATTTCGCGGTAATTCTCACCAACAACTAATATATTCTCAAAAAACTAAATATTTTGAATATTATTATACTTACACTATTATATCATTAAAAACATGATTATTATAATTCCCAAGAAAATGTTTTTTTAAAAAACAAAATGGTTTCAAATATTCATAACATTGTGTGCATATCTGCCAGAACAACTAAATTTATTGACGAGGTATAATTTTATTACAACCTTTTATTATAAACAAACTCATTTTAAGGTTATTTATTAATCCCCAATAAAATTAAACTTTTTCAAATTTTTAATATGCATAACAAACATTAAATAAATTTATAATTAACGTCAAAATGTCATTCCAAATATCAAATTAATTCTGTTTACTTTACCTTAATCTCCATATTACTTCTAAAGTTTGGCAACGCTGTTTAAATGTGACCTCGTCGACCCGTTCCGTGACGTGCATCAATTTTTTCATTGTATATTCGCGACAAACTTTAATAGAGGTGGGAAACAAAGCAACAATATAAATCAATTTTGTTGTTTTATAACAATAGAAGTGAAATTTTACTAAAGTTAAAGGTGATTTTCTAAGATAAAAACAACCACACATCACCAAGGTACACTTCGAAAACGATAAAATAGTGGTAAAAATTGTAGTGTATATACTACCACATCATTCAGATTAATTTTTAACTCACGTGGCTGGGAAATTAGACCTGACGCTTTTATATACAAACTTTTATATGTCCCGCTTTAAAAACAGCTTCACTTTCTTTTAGTAGTGTACTTCTGGTGCCAACTAATTTCACAATGTTAAAAAGGGTTATTTTCGTCATTTTTAGACAGATTTTTAAACACTACTTTTTGTTTTAACCACACAAACACGTTTAGGAAATAACGGAAATCACAAAAATAAAAAAAAATCTTTTTAAAATCACTAAAAACACATAAAAAACTAAAGATTATATATAACTACAGATTATAATGTTGCCCACCGCCATAGAATACATTTTGAGCGCCATCTAGTGACACGTGATTTTCGATGTCAAAAGAAAATTAGATTGTTACCTAAGGTTAATTCTACTTAATAACGACTAATTTTTATCAAGAATTAATTGATTAAGATTTATTGTTAATAAAAAGTATCAAATTTTTCTTAAATACCCAACAATTGTTTCAATGTTTAGTAAAATTTGAATCCAGTACAAATGCGCGGGAACATTTTTGTTTTGATTATCAACAGATGTACAGAGTTCAATTTGATATAAATACCAGTGTTATTTTTTTTTTTTTTAAAAACTTTCAAACTTGTCGATTAATATCAAATAATGTATACAGGATGTCCTAATTTATATCGTTAATTATATTAAATGGAAAATAAAATAAATTATTGGATTTGTTTATAGTTTATCAATTGACGTCATGACTATAAAGCAAAATGGCGTCGAATTCGGCGCGAAATTTAAAAACGTACATTATAGATTTTTAAAGATTTACACGTTACGAAATACAAAAATTATACGATGCGTCTCGAAAATATGAGTGCAGTGTGTATTTTTAGGTGTAAATAAATATGATTTGAACGAAGCTTTGACCAAGAGATCAATCTACGCTCAAGGCGAACAAATTACCGCAAACCTGACCAAGGAGCAGGCTTCGGATTCGCGTCACGCATTCGTAAAAGGAATTTACGGTCAATTATTTGTCTTCATAGTAGATAAAATCAACGGCGTGATATCTCTGAATAAAAAGATAAGTAAAGCGAGCATAGGCGTGCTGGATATATTCGGTTTCGAGAATTTCAATATAAACAGCTTCGAACAAACGTGTATTAATTACGCCAACGAGAATCTTCAACAGTTTTTCGTCAGACACATATTCAAATTAGAGCAGGAGTATTATAACAAAGAGGGGATAAGTTGGGCGAACATAACCTTTAATGATAACCAGACCATTTTGGATCTTATCGGTATGAAACCGTTGAATATTTTCTCGTTGATGGATGAGGAATCCAAGTTTCCGAAAGGGACCGATTTTTCGTTTTTGACCAAGTTGCACAAACAACATGGCAATCATTCCAATTATTCCAAACCGAAAAGTGAAATGACGCCCGCATTTGGTATCAAACATTTTGCTGGGGAGGTGTTCTACGACGTCGAGGGTGAGTATTCATTTATAGACAAGTTTTTCAATAGGATAGTTTCATTTCATAACCATTTTTATGCAACAATATCCCTTTGGTCTCAATATAGGATTTCATTTCAACGATTATTCCTTCGGATGTTTAATATTTCTTCCATTATAGCACTTTTTCAGGTCTAAAAGTCACCAATAGTACCTGAGAGCTAGATCTGGCGAATGTGGTGGCGCGATATTGGTGAAATATGATGTTTCTTCTTCTTTATAGCGTTCCCATGCTCAAATATCGATGTAAAACGTATAAAGACATCCGTGAGACGGTTTTATAGAATTTTTTCAGGTCTAAAAGTCACCAATAGTACCTGACAGCTAGATCTGGCGAATATGGTGGCGCGATATTGGTGAAATATGATGTTTCTTCTTCTTTATAGCGTTCCCATGCTCGTAAAACGTATAAAATCTTCCATGAGACGGTTTTATAGCATTTTTTCAGGACTAAAAGTCACCAATAGTACCTGAGAGCTAGATCTGGCGAATATGGTGGCGCGATATTGGTGAAATATGATGTTTCTTCTTCTTTATAGCGTTCCCATGCTCAAATATCGATGTAAAACGTATAAAGACATCAATGTGACGGTTTTATAGCATTTTTTCAGGTCTAAAAGTCACCACCAGTACCTGAGAGCTAGATCTGGCGAATATGGTGGCGCGATATTGGTGAAATATGATGTTTCTTCTTCTTTATAGCGTTCCCATGCTCAAATATCGATGTAAAACGTATAAAGACATCCGTGAGACGGTTTTATAGAATTTTTTCAGGTCTAAAAGTCACCAATAGTACCTGACAGCTAGATCTGGCGAATATGGTGGCGCGATATTGGTGAAATATGATGTTTCTTCTTCTTTATAGCGTTCCCATGCTCGTAAAACGTATAAAATCTTCCATGAGACGGTTTTATAGCATTTTTTCAGGACTAAAAGTCACCAATAGTACCTGAGAGCTAGATCTGGCGAATATGGTGGCGCGATATTGGTGAAATATGATGTTTCTTCTTCTTTATAGCGTTTCCATGCTCAAATATCGATGTAAAACGTATAAAGACATCAATGTGACGGTTTTATAGCATTTTTTCAGGTCTAAAAGTCACCACCAGTACCTGAGAGCTAGATCTGGCGAATATGGTGGCGCGATATTGGTGAAATATGATGTTTCTTCTTCTTTATAGCGTTTCCATGCTCAAATATCGATGTAAAACGTATAAAGACATCCGTGAGACGGTTTTATAGAATTTTTTCAGGTCTAAAAGTCACCAATAGTACCTGAGAGCTAGATCTGGCGAATATGGTGGCGCGATATTGGTGAAATATGATGTTTCTTCTTCTTTATAGCGTTCCCATGCTCAAATATCGATGTAAAACGTATAAAGACATCCGTGAGACGGTTTTATAGAATTTTTTCAGGTCTAAAAGTCACCAATAGTACCTGACAGCTAGATCTGGCGAATATGGTGGCGCGATATTGGTGAAATATGATGTTTCTTCTTCTTTATAGCGTTTCCATGCTCAAATATCGATGTAAAACGTATAAAGACATCCGTGAGACGGTTTTATAGAATTTTTTCAGGTCTAAAAGTCACCAATAGTACCTGAGAGCTAGATCTGGCGAATATGGTGGCGCGATATTGGTGAAATATGATGTTTCTTCTTCTTTATAGCGTTCCCATGCTCAAATATCGATGTAAAACGTATAAAGACATCAATGTGACGGTTTTATAGCATTTTTTCAGGTCTAAAAGTCACCACCAGTACCTGAGAGCTAGATCTGGCGAATATGGTGGCGCGATATTGGTGAAATATGATGTTTCTTCTTCTTTATAGCGTTTCCATGCTCAAATATCGATGTAAAACGTATAAAGACATCCGTGAGACGGTTTTATAGAATTTTTTCAGGTCTAAAAGTCACCAATAGTACCTGAGAGCTAGATCTGGCGAATATGGTGGCGCGATATTGGTGAAATATGATGTTTCTTCTTCTTTATAGCGTTCCCATGCTCAAATATCGATGTAAAACGTATAAAGACATCAATGAGACGGTTTTATAGAATTTTTTCAGGTCTAAAAGTCACCAATAGTACCTGAGAGCTAGATCTGGCGAATATGGTGGCGCGATATTGGTGAAATATGATGTTTCTTCTTCTTTATAGCGTTCCCATGCTCAAATATCGATGTAAAACGTATAAAGACATCAATGAGATGGTTTTATAGAATTTTTTCAGGTCTAAAAGTCACCAATAGTACCTGAGAGCTAGATCTGGCGAATGTGGTGGCGCGATATTGGTGAAATATGATGTTTCTTCTTCTTTATAGCGTTCCCATGCTCAAATATCGATGTAAAACGTATAAAGACATCAATGAGACGGTTTTATAGCATTTTTTCAGGTCTAAAAGTCACCAATAGTACCTGAGTGCTAGATCTGGCGAATATGGTGGCGCGATATTGGTGAAATATGATGTTTCTTCTTCTTTATAGCGTTTCCATGCTCAAATATCGATGTAAAACGTATAAAGACATCCATGAGACGGTTTTATAGAATTTTTTCAGGTCTAAAAGTCACCAATAGTACCTGACAGCTAGATCTGGCGAATATGGTGGCGCGATATTGGTGAAATATGATGTTTCTTCTTCTTTATAGCGTTCCCATGCTCAAATATTGATGTAAAACGTATAAAGACATCAATGAGACGGTTTTATAGAATTTTTTCAGGTCTAAAAGTCACCAATAGTACCTGAGAGCTAGATCTGGCGAATATGGTGGAGCGATATTGGTGAAATATGATGTTTCTTCTTCTTTAAAGCTCAAATATTGGTATAAAATATATGAAGACAGCTTTTTGATGTCTTAATTCAACTATGAGGTTTTCCAACACGATTTTCTGATGTAACTGCGTTCTTTAGACGTTCTGAACGATTACCGTGGTTATACGGCTACGTTTCATCTCCTCATATTAATCAATGATGGTTGATTTTTCTGTAAAACCATCGCAGAATATTTGTTCCAAATGGAATAATTATAAACTGTCATTTTGTTAAGATAATTCGCTTTTGATTTGGAGTTATTAATTGCTATGAGTCCGCTTGTCTGTTTACATTCGTCTTATTTAGCAGATTTAGCACCGTGTGACTTCTGGCTCTTCCTGAAACCGACTGATGAAAGACATTTTTAAAGTTGAATGCCCAACTTGTTTATCACACCTCGTATTCTATTTTTGTGTATTTCGAACAATTAATTTGTTTTTTTTTTTTCTGTAGTTTTTGTGTTGTTTTCGTTGGTTTTATTTATTTTGAAAAAATTAATTATTTAAAGCGGGGGTTCAATTTTCGTTACAGGATTTTTGGAAAAGAATAGAGACTCTTTCAGTCACGATTTACTTAAACTCATGTTAAAATCTCAAAACCCGATGTTTAAAAATTTATTTAAAAAAGAATTAGACACGAACTTGAAGAAAACACTGTCGTCACAATTTCGAACGTCTTTGGATCAATTAATGAAAACCTTAGAAACTTGCCATCCGTTTTTCGTGAGATGCATCAAACCGAATCACAACAAAAAACCTCAGGTACCTATTTACAAAGAGATGTGCGGACATTTTCGACTGAAAAGTTCATTTTTTTTACAGGAATTTGATAAACTGCTGTGTACAAGACAGCTTCGCTATTCGGGAATGATGGAAACCGCCAAAATCCGCCAAGCAGGTTACCCCATTAGATACAATTACATAGAATTCGTCGATAGGTTCCGATATCTCTGTAAAAATATAAAACCTTCTTACAAGGGCGATTGCAAAAATTCATCAGCTAGTATTTTGAAAAACGTTTTCAAGGATAACGTACAATATCAGCTGGGAAACACAAAGGTTTTTTTGAAACAACACGAAAATGAGTATCTGGAACAACAAAGGAACATAGTTTTGGATAAAGCAATTACGGTCAGTATACAGTGTGTTCTTATACTTACTCAGATGTCATGATCCGTATTATACCCAACTTTCTTTATTTCTTTGTTAATCTTTCCGTTTAAATCCTTTCTAATCTCTTGGTAACCTTATTTCAACTTTCTTCGTTTATTAAATTACCATAAGTCCTTCTAATTTTTCAGATGTTGAAGATTCAGGTTATACCCTATTTTAATTTTTTTCGTATTAATATTTTCATTCAAATCCTTTCTAATATCTTTTTTTATCTAATTCTAATACTTACAAGGGTTATTTGACAAGAATAGAACGTATTCTTGTTGATAATATTACATACACTAACATCATGTTTCCAATACGTACCTGGATTTTCTACAACACAAAATACTGTTATTTGACAATTGTTTTTAGTTCTATAAACCTCTAAACTAAAATATTGATAATTTGATAACGATTTGAATACGTATAATTAAAGTAACATTGTCATTAGCTTTTTTACAATCACTATAACCACTCGGCTTAAAAATCGTTATTTTATTTGTAATTACAATAAGCACTTATCACTAATTATAATGAAAAACACTTCATGACACAATTTTTGATATTTTTCAATTCAAATTACTGTAATTTTGAAACTAATGTAGATGAGTTATTTAGTAGTGACGGTATAATTCCAATCGACATGAATTATTCGGAAAAACTTTTATTTAACACAAAATCATAAATCCAGTTTCGAAAAATGTAAATAGGTATCAAAATCGAAATCACTGTACGTAAAATACAACTGATAAAACCAGTTACATGAAAAAATATTATCTCAATTATTGTTTAGAAAATTAAAGAAAAAAAATTAGGTTATGATGTTATGTTTTCACAGAATGATTTCAATAATTTACATGCAAAATATACTATAACTAATCTGACAGGTCGTTTCCGTTTCCTTGACCGCAACGCGCCTAATTTGAACTGCTTGTTTCATGCTTGTTTTCATGATAATAACAATTTTTTGATAATTTTAATTTCAAATTACTGTCATTTTAAAACAACTAATGGTAGAATGGTGCAGTATGGACAATTTTTCTTTATAATTAGTATATTTAGTGACAAAAATATGTTAATAAATTATTTTGGAGTTATAGTATACCCCGATTAACTTGATAAAGTATTTGACGCTATTAAATTAATAGTAAGTTACACTGAGAAAAATATCTCAATTATCATTTGAGAAAAATTATAAAAACGAAATAAAAGAAAAAAGTTAGATTATGACGTGGTGTATAAACTTGACAGCTAGTTTCCGTTGTTTCAACGCGCCGAATCCGAATTGTTTCTCAATAATTGGTGACGTAATGCTAAATATCGATGTGAACAGGACCGTATTTGGGACATTAATGAATAATTCCATAATAATAACGATGTTTTAATAAATTTAATTCCAAATTATTGTCATTTTCAAATAACTAATGTTAGAATGGTGCATTATTGACAGTTTTTATTTATAATTAGTATATTTACAAGGCGTAGTACTGATAAAAATATGTAATTAAATGATTTTGAAGTTATGATACACCCCGATTAACTTGAAATATTTGACCTTATCGAAATAATAGTACAATTGATAAAACAAGCTAGAATAACAAAAATATCTAAATTATTATTCAAGAAAAATTATAAAAACGAAATAAAAGAAAAAAATTAGGTTATGACGTGGCGTTTTCATAGAAACAAGGTTAGTTTTTTGTAACTGCGCACGCTTATAATCTTGACAGCCGTTTCCGTTGTTTCAACGCGCCGAATCTGAATTGTTTCTCGATAATTGGTGACGTCAGGGTAAATATCGATGTGAACAGGACCGTATTCAGGCGGCGAAACGATATTTCTATAGTAATAGCAAATTTTTTCAGTTGTTACAAAAAGTTTTGAAAGGATGGGTGTACAGACGGCGTTATCTGAAGATGCGGCAAGCAGCCATAACGATCCAGAAACATTTCAGAGCCAGAGGATACAGAAAGAGGTTCTTGGTGATGCGAAACGGTTATAAGAGAATGCAAGCTTGCATAGTATCCAGACAATTGACTTTCGCTTTCTTCAGAATCAAAAAGAACATCACCATCATCCAAGCGAGATGTAGGGGGTATTTGGTCAGAAGAAAGAGCAAGTTCGGACAGGTATTCAATATAGTTAAGCAGAGGAGGATCGACGAAAAGATGTTACAACAGCAAGGGGTTAAGAATTACAGGTGAGACGATGAAAAATGACCGTTAAAAAATGAAAATTATTGTCGTTGGATTTTACAGGGTGGAAGCTGAGGCTAAAATGAAACAGGAATTGGCGGAATTGAATATCAAATACGAAGCTAAACTGAAAGCTCAAGAAGAAGAACTGAAGAAAGCCGAAAAAATTGTCGATGACAACTTCGCTTCTATATTTAACGGAATAGACGACATGATGAGTAATAATAAGGAAAATGAGTTACCGAATACTCCAACCAAGGTAACCAAAATGACTGTACTATAATAATTTTTTTTATTCCCAACAGGTGGCGTATGGGTTGACACGAATTCGATGCTATACTCAACGATAAACAATCAATGGTTTTTTAATTGTTTTCCAACAGGTGGCGCGACGAATTTTTATTTTTTTTTTGTATTAACAGGAACCGGATTTCAACTTGGATTTTTTTTTGTTACCAAAAAATATAAAAAATTGTTTTCTCGACTACCGGAAACACATTAAGTTATATAGGGCGTTCCAATAATATGGTGCTATGATAATAGTCCAGGAAAATTAGGTCTAAAAATGAATTTTTTCGATTTCTATTTTTCTTTTTAATAAATAAAAACAGAATTAGTTTAATATTATTAGGAAATTAAAGAGGAAATGTTTCTACACAAGTCGATGTTTTAAAAATTCTAAAAATTCAAAATGGCGGCCGTGTAAACTGATTTTTCCTATAAATTTTTACATCGCCGTTAATTTCATAAATATTAACAATTTCGAAATGCGTTTCGCCGCGATTTATAGAGACAAAGTTGTAGTTTGATGGAGGGTATAAAAAAAAATTTCAAAATATCAAAATTTTCTAATATCACTTCGTCATTACCAAGCGGATTTTGATGAATTTTTCATAAAAATATGTAGTTTCCGAAGATCTATTTCTCTATAATAGAAAATTTGATTTTTTAACCGCAAAATTTCAGAAATTCAACACAATAAAACAGGTCCGGCTTCACATATTAGTTGTTGCGTAAGTATCGCTCTGTATATTAAATTGACGTTTCAGAAATACCGTAAAACACCTCTAACTATAGAAATCCAAGCTAACGATAAATTGGAGGATTTGAGCGAGTACAGTTTCCGGAAATACGCCGCCACGTACTTTTCCAGTACGGCGAATTACCAATTTTCCAAGAAACCCTTAAAAGAATCCCTGCATTATCTACCGACACCCGATGACACGATAGCGGCTCAGGCAATATGGTTGACCATACTCAGATTTATGGGGGATTATCCGGAACCTAAATTCGATAATTCCGTTAAAGGTACGAGTATATTTGGAGTCTTCCCCGTATATTCGTCGCTTTTTTTACGTTAAATCGCTGATATTCCGCTATGATATTCGACTTGTAATATATATTAGCCAATTAGATCGATTAGATTGATGATTTGTTTGTTCACATCCCCCTTATTCACCAGATTTGACACCAAGCGATAAAAATCAAAACGAAATTTATTAAATACGTTTCTTATATTTAAAACATCATGAAAGTGCACAAAGCACCCTCCAAGAAATGCTTCCAGTTATTTAATTACTTACAATGTACTTTTTGATTACACCTCGTAATATTAATCAATCAAATTACACTGAAACCAAATAATAATCATTTTTCTGGGTGTAGCATAATAAATAATATGTTTTTATTGCACTAAATCGTGCTTTAAAAAAATTTATACACTGTTCTGATGAGATTCAACGATATAAAAACCGTTTAATCAATTATAGATAGAGCATTGAAGGTGTCGATCTCGTTCTTTGGAGGAGATAACTCAATAATCGTCATAATATCGAAAGGTATATAGTCAGTTGACCGGTTTCGGTATTATTGGACCTCTTCAGAACGGTGTAAATACCTCTAGTCTGAACAATAACCAGCGCTTGGAAATAAACACACCCCAACATACTTATTGCGACGCCATCTTTATTTCCAATTACCAATCACATATTTCGAGCTGTATTTTTCGATGGCACGAAATAGAATTTAGTAGATATACGAGGTGCATCTGGTGTGTATCTGATTTTCTTTAAAATTAATAATTTGAAAAATATCACCTAAATTTTTTGTGATTAATACACGGTTCTGAAGGGATCCAACAAGGTCTAAACCGGTTAAATCAATAAATATGTCGATATTGAAAAAATGGTCGATGGCGTTCTACAGAGGAAATTCAATTCAATATTCGTTGTGGCGTATAGACACCAAAGTAGTTGTTTGGCTTTGTAGGGAAGATCTGAATTGTTCTGAAGAGATACAACAAGATAAAAATCGGTCAACAATGATGAAATAGACAAAAAAGTTGATTAAGCTGTTCGAGAAGTTAAATCAATATTCGTTGTGGCGTATAGACACAAAGGAAGTTGTTTTTCCTTTGTAGGAACGATCTGGTTATGGTAAACTGTTCTGAAGCGATACAACAAGATAAAAACCGGTAAACAATGACGAAATAGACAAAAAGGTTGATTAAGCTGTTCGAGAAGTTAAATCAATATTCGTTGTGGCGTATAGACACAAAGGAAGTTGTTTTTCCTTTGTAGGAACGATCTGGTTACGTTAAACTGTTCTGAAGAGATACAACAAGATAAAAACCGGTTAAAAATGACGTTATAGACAAAAAGTTGTTTTTCCCTTGTGGGAACGATCTGGTTGCGTTAAACTGTTCTGAAGAGATACAACAAGATAAAAACCGGTCAACATTGACGATATAGACAAAAAGTTGTTTTTCCCTTGTGGGAACGATCTGGTTACGTTAAACTGTTCTGAAGCGATACAACAACATAAAAATCGGTCAACAATGACGATATAGACAAAAAAGTTGTTTTTCTCTTGTGGGAACGATCTGGTTACGTTAAACTGTTCTGAAGAGATACAACAAGATAAAAACCGGTCAACATTGACGAAATAGACAAAAAAGTTGTTTTTCCCTTGTGGGAACGATCTGGTTACGTTAAACTGTTCTGAAGCGATACAACAACATAAAAATCGGTCAACAATGACGATATAGACAAAAAAGTTGTTTTTCTCTTGTGGGAACGATCTGGTTACGTTAAACTGTTCTGAAGAGATACAACAAGATAAAAATCGGTCAACAATGACGATATAGACAAAAAAGTTGTTTTTCCCTTATGGGAACGATCTGGTTACGTTAAACTGTTCGGAAGAGATACAACAAGATAAAAATCGGTCAACATTGACGAAATAGACAAAAAAGTTGTTTTTCCCTTGTGGGAACGATCTGGTTACGTTAAACTGTTCTGAAGAGATACAACAAGATAAAAATCGGTCAACAATGACGATATAGACAAAAAAGTTGTTTTTCCCTTGTGGGAACGATCTGGCTTTGTTAAACTGTTCTGAAGAGATACAACAAGATAAAAATCGGTCAACAATGACGATATAGACAAAAAAGTTGTTTTTCCCTTGTGGGAACGATCTGGTTACGTTAAACTGTTCTGAAGCGATACAACAACATAAAAATCGGTCAACAATGACGATATAGACAAAAAAGTTGTTTTTCCCTTGTGGGAACGATCTGGTTACGTTAAACTGTTCTGAAAAGATACAACAAGATAAAAATCGGTCAACATTGACGAAATAGACAAAAAAGTTGTTTTTCCCTTGTGGGAACGATCTGGCTTTGTTAAACTGTTCTGAAAAGATACAACAAGATAAAAATCGGTCAACATTGACGAAATAGACAAAAAAGTTGTTTTTCCCTTGTGGGAACGATCTGGCTTTGTTAAACTGTTCTGAAGCGATACAACAAGATAAAAATCGGTCAACATTGACGAAATAGACAAAAAAGTTGTTTTTCCCTTGTGGGAACGATCTGGTTACGTTAAACTGTTCTGAAGAGATACAACAAGATAAAAATCGGTCAACAATGACGATATAGACAAAAAAGTTGTTTTTCCCTTGTGGGAACGATCTGGTTACGTTAAACTGTTCTGAAGCGATACAACAAGATAAAAATCGGTCAACATTGACGAAATAGACAAAAAAGTTGTTTTTCCCTTGTGGGAACGATCTGGCTACGTTAAACTGTTCTGAAGAGATGCAACAAGATAAAAATCGGTTAAAAATGACGATATAGACAAAAAGTTGTTTTTCCCTTGTGGGAACGATCTGGCTTTGTTAAACTGTTCTGAAGAGATGCAACAAGATAAAAATCGGTCAACATTGACGAAATAGACAAAAAAGTAGTTTTTCCCTTGTGGGAACGATCTGGTTACGTTAAACTGTTCTGAAGAGATACAACAAGATAAAAATCGGTCAACAATGACGATATAGACAAAAAAGTTGTTTTTCCCTTGTGGGAACGATCTGGCTTTGTTAAACTGTTCTGAAGCGATACAACAACATAAAAATCGGTCAACAATGACGATATAGACAAAAAAGTTGTTTTTCCCTTGTGGGAACGATCTGGCTACGTTAAACTGTTCTGAAGAGATACAACAAGATAAAAACCGGTTAAAAATGACGATATAGACAAAAAGTTGTTTTTTCCCTTGTGGGAACGATCTGGCTTTGTTAAACTGTTCTGAAGCGATACAACAACATAAAAATCGGTCAACAATGACGATATAGACAAAAAAGTTGTTTTTTCCTTGTGGGAACGATCTGGCTACGTTAAAATGTTCTGAAGAGATACAACAAGATAAAAACCGGTTAAAAATGACGAAATAGACAAAAAAGTTGTTTTTCCCTTGTGGGAACGATCTGGATACGTTGAAATATCAAAAATGTGTAATTAAATAATAAGTGAATGTATTTCTATAAATGACATTGACAACTATGACGTTAGTTGACATTTGACAATATAGAAACTTATGTACTGTCAAATGATTCGTAAACATTATTTTTATTATTATAAAATGATAAAATTAAACAAAATATATTGTAACGGCTGTAGAGGATTTTTATCCAGTTGCTGGTCAGTGTTTTAGAGTAAAAAATGGCGTTTTAATGAAAAATAGAAGAACGGATTTAACCAAATATTTATTTTAGGTAAAGAATCGATAATGACCGTGGTTTCGGAAACGTTAAGTAGAAGTTTCACGAACAGAAAAGAGTACCAGGTAATTACGACGGTTGTTGGTGTATTTTTTGGTGTTTAACGATGTTTTTGTTTTACTTTTTTTTTTCTTTCAGGAAATATTGAAAGAGGAACGTATACACTCCTCGCTTAAGAAATCGGAACGGCAGAAATTACTTCATTTGACTTTGAAAAAGAAAACTAAACTTCTGGAAGACGTCAGAAGGGGTTTGGTGGAGGACAGTTTCGCAACGGAAAGATACGAAGAATGGTTACATCGACGGCGGACGAATAATTTGGAAAAATTACATTTTATAATTGGTCACGGAATATTGCGGCCGGAACTTAGGTAACTACGAATCATTTATAGAACTATAACAATAGTTATAGCGCCATCTCTTGAATCATACTCGAAACACAAAAATTATTATTTTCGCTTTAAAATTCATCTTGAAATATTTTTGTTTTGTTTTTATTTTGATTTTTTGTGCTATTACATACTTAAAACAAATTTGAGTTGATTTTTTGTTTTTGTTTCAGTGGTTTTCTTGTTTTTTTTGCAATTTTTCGTGTTATTACATCCCCAAAACAATTTCAAGTGTATTTTTTGTGTTTTTCTATTATTAGAAACTTGAAACTATTTTTTGTGATTTTTTTGTTTTAGTTCCAGTGTTTTTTCGTTTTCGATTTTTTGCTATTACATATTTAAAACAATTTCAAGCAGATTTTTTTTTGTTTTGTTGTAGTTTCAGTGCTTTTTCTTGTTTTTTTTTTGTTTTATTACAATCCTAAAACAATTTCCAGTTGATTTCTTGTGTTTTTTCTAGTTGTTTTTATGTTTTTTCCTGCTATTAGAGCAGAGTGATTAGTTGATTTAGTTTTTTTTGTTTGTTATTACACCCCTAAAACAACCAAGTTTGTTTTTTTTTCAGTTGTTTTTCTGGTTTAGCCTGCTATTACAGACTTGAAACAATTAAATGATTTTTTTTTGAGTTTTAGTGGATTTCTGTTTTGGTTTTTTGCTATTTAACATATTTAAAACAATTTAAAGTTAATTTTTTTACATTGCTTTAGTTGTTTTTTGTTTTGTTTTGCTGTTACATTCTTAAAACAATTTTGAGTTGATTTTTTGTTTGTTTGTTCAGTTTCTTTGTTTTTTTTTGTACTATCACGTATTTAAAACAATTTCTGGTTTATATTTTGTTTTGTTTTAGCTATTTTCTGTTACTTAGAACAATTTTAAGTTGATTTTTTGTTTGTTTGTTTAGTTTTTTTAAGCTATTACTTACTTAAAACGATTTTAAGTTGATTTTTTGTTTGTTTCTTTAGATTTTTTTTGTTTTTTTGTCCCATTACGTACTTAAAACGATTTTAAGTTGATTTTTTGTTTGTTTCTTTAGTTTTTATTTGTTTTTTTGTCCCATTACGTACTTAAAACGATTTTAAGTTGATTTTTTGTTTGTTTCTTTAGTTTTTTTTTGTTTTTTTGTGCCATTACGTACTTAAAACGATTTTAAGTTGATTTTTTGTTTGTTTCTTTAGTTTTTTTTGTTTTTTTGTGCCATTACGTACTTAAAACGATTTTAAGTTGATTTTTTGTTTGTTTCTTTAGTTTTTTTAGTTTTTTTGTGCCATTACATACTTAAAACGATTTTAAGTTGATTTTTTGTTTGTTTCTTTAGTTTTTATTTGTTTTTTTGTCCCATTACGTACTTAAAACGATTTTAAGTTGATTTTTTGTTTGTTTCTTTAGTTTTTATTTGTTTTTTTGTCCCATTACGTACTTAAAACGATTTTAAGTTGATTTTTTGTTTGTTTCTTTAGTTTTTTTTGTTTTTTTGTCCCATTACGTACTTAAAACGATTTTAAGTTGATTTTTTGTTTGTTTCTTTAGTTTTTTTTTGTTTTTTTGTGCCATTACGTACTTAAAACGATTTTAAGTTGATTTTTTGTTTGTTTCTTTAGTTTTTTTTGTTTTTTTGTGCCATTACGTACTTAAAACGATTTTAAGTTGATTTTTTGTTTGTTTCTTTAGTTTTTATTTGTTTTTTTGTCCCATTACGTACTTAAAACGATTTTAAGTTGATTTTTTGTTTGTTTCTTTAGTTTTTATTTGTTTTTTTGTCCCATTACGTACTTAAAACGATTTTAAGTTGATTTTTTGTTTGTTTCTTTAGTTTTTTTTGTTTTTTTGTCCCATTACGTACTTAAAACGATTTTAAGTTGATTTTTTGTTTGTTTCTTTAGTTTTTTTTGTTTTTTTGTCCCATTACGTACTTAAAACGATTTTAAGTTGATTTTTTGTTTGTTTCTTTAGTTTTTTTTGTTTTTTTGTGACATTACGTACTTAAAACGATTTTAAGTTGATTTTTTGTTTGTTTCTTTAGTTTTTTTTTGTTTTTTTGTCCCATTACGTACTTAAAACGATTTTAAGTTGATTTTTTGTTTGTTTCTTTAGTTTTTTTTGTTTTTTGTGCCATTACGTACTTAAAACGATTTTAAGTTGATTTTTTGTTTGTTTCTTTAGTTTTTTTTGTTTTTTGTGCCATTACGTACTTAAAACGATTTTAAGTTGATTTTTTGTTTGTTTCTTTAGTTTTTATTTGTTTTTTTTGTCCCATTACGTACTTAAAACGATTTTAAGTTGATTTTTTGTTTGTTTCTTTAGTTTTTATTTGTTTTTTTGTCCCATTACGTACTTAAAACGATTTTAAGTTGATTTTTTGTTTGTTTCTTTAGTTTTTTTTGTTTTTTTGTCCCATTACGTACTTAAAACGATTTTAAGTTGATTTTTTGTTTGTTTCTTTAGTTTTTTTTGTTTTTTTGTCCCATTACGTACTTAAAACGATTTTAAGTTGATTTTTTGTTTGTTTCTTTAGTTTTTTTTGTTTTTTTGTGACATTACGTACTTAAAACGATTTTAAGTTGATTTTTTGTTTGTTTCTTTAGTTTTTTTTTGTTTTTTTGTCCCATTACGTACTTAAAACGATTTTAAGTTGATTTTTTGTTTGTTTCTTTAGTTTTTTTTGTTTTTTGTGCCATTACGTACTTAAAACGATTTTAAGTTGATTTTTTGTTTGTTTCTTTAGTTTTTTTTGTTTTTTTGTGCTATTACGTACTTAAAACGATTTTAAGTTGATTTTTTGTTTGTTTCTTTAGTTTTTTTTGTTTTTTTGTGCCATTACATACTTAAAACGATTTTAAGTTGATTTTTTGTTTGTTTCTTTAGTTTTTTTTGTTTTTTTGTCCCATTACGTACTTAAAACGATTTTAAGTTGATTTTTTGTTTGTTTCTTTAGTTCTTTTTTGTTTTTTTGTCCCATTACGTACTTAAAACGATTTTAAGTTGATTTTTTGTTTGTTTCTTTAGTTTTTATTTGTTTTTTTGTCCCATTACGTACTTAAAACGATTTTAAGTTGATTTTTTGTTTGTTTCTTTAGTTTTTATTTGTTTTTTTTGTCCCATTACGTACTTAAAACCATTTTAAGTTGATTTTTTGTTTGTTTCTTTAGTTTTTTTTTGTTTCTTTGTCCCATTACGTACTTAAAACGATTTTAAGTTGATTTTTTGTTTGTTTCTTTAGTTTTTTTAGTTTTTTTGTGCCATTACATACTTAAAACGATTTTAAGTTGATTTTTTGTTTGTTTCTTTAGTTTTTATTTGTTTTTTGTCCCATTACGTACTTAAAACGATTTTAAGTTGATTTTTTGTTTGTTTCTTTAGTTTTTATTTGTTTTTTTGTCCCATTACGTACTTAAAACGATTTTAAGTTGATTTTTTGTTTGTTTCTTTAGTTTTTTTTTGTTTATTTGTCCCATTACGTACTTAAAACGATTTTAAGTTGATTTTTTGTTTGTTTCTTTAGTTTTTATTTGTTTTTTTGTCCCATTACGTACTTAAAACGATTTTAAGTTGATTTTTTGTTTGTTTCTTTAGTTTTTTTTGTTTATTTGTCCCATTACGTACTTAAAACGATTTTAAGTTGATTTTTTGTTTGTTTCTTTAGTTTTTATTTGTTTTTTTGTGCCATTACGTACTTAAAACGATTTTAAGTTGATTTTTTGTTTGTTTCTTTAGTTTTTTTAGTTTTTTTGTGCCATTACATACTTAAAACGATTTTAAAACGATTTTAAGTTGATTTTTTGTTTGTTTCTTTAGTTTTTTTTTGTTTATTTGTCCCATTACGTACTTAAAACGATTTTAAGTTGATTTTTTGTTTGTTTCTTTAGTTTTTATTTGTTTTTTTTGTGCCATTACGTACTTAAAACGATTTTAAAGTTGATTTTTTGTTTGTTTCTTTAGTTTTTTTAGTTTTTTTGTGCCATTACATACTTAAAACGATTTTAAAACGATTTTAAGTTGATTTTTTGTTTGTTTCTTTAGATTTTTTTTGTTTATTTGTCCCATTACGTACTTAAAACGATTTTAAGTTGATTTTTTGTTTGTTTCTTTAGTTTTTATTTGTTTTTTTTGTGCCATTACGTACTTAAAACGATTTTAAGTTGATTTTTTGTTTGTTTCTTTAGTTTTTTTAGTTTTTTTTGTGCCATTACATACTTAAAACGATTTTAAAACGATTTTAAGTTGATTTTTTGTTTGTTTCTTTAGATTTTTTTTGTTTATTTGTCCCATTACGTACTTAAAACGATTTTAAGTTGATTTTTTGTTTGTTTCTTTAGTTTTTATTTGTTTTTTTGTCCCATTACGTACTTAAAACGATTTTAAGTTGATTTTTTGTTTGTTTCTTTAGTTTTTTTTTTGTTTTTTTTGTGCCATTACGTACTTAAAACGATTTTAAGTTGATTTTTTGTTTGTTTCTCTAGTTTTTTTAGTTTTTTTGTGCCATTACATACTTAAAACGATTTTAAAACGATTTTAAGTTGATTTTTTGTTTGTTTCTTTAGTTTTTTTTGTTTTTTTTGTCCCATTACGTACTTAAAACGATTTTAAGTTGATTTTTTGTTTGTTTCTTTAGTTTTTTTTATTTTTTTGTGCCATTACGTACTTAAAACGATTTTAAGTTGATTTTTTGTTTGTTTCTCTAGTTTTTTTAGTTTTTTTGTGCCATTACATACTTAAAACGATTTTAAGTTGATTTTTTGTTTGTTTCTTTAGTTTTTATTTGTTTTTTTGTCCCATTACGTACTTAAAACGATTTTAAGTTGATTTTTTGTTTGTTTCTTTAGTTTTTATTTGTTTTTTTGTCCCATTACGTACTTAAAACGATTTTAAGTTGATTTTTTGTTTGTTTCTTTAGTTTTTTTTGTTTTTTTGTCCCATTACGTACTTAAAACGATTTTAAGTTGATTTTTTGTTTGTTTCTTTAGTTTTTTTTGTTTTTTTGTCCCATTACGTACTTAAAACGATTTTAAGTTGATTTTTTGTTTGTTTCTTTAGTTTTTTTTGTTTTTTTGTGACATTACGTACTTAAAACGATTTTAAGTTGATTTTTTGTTTGTTTCTTTAGTTTTTTTTTGTTTTTTTGTCCCATTACGTACTTAAAACGATTTTAAGTTGATTTTTTGTTTGTTTCTTTAGTTTTTTTTGTTTTTTTTGTGCCATTACGTACTTAAAACGATTTTAAGTTGATTTTTTGTTTGTTTCTTTAGTTTTTTTTTGTTTTTTTGTCCCATTACGTACTTAAAACGATTTTAAGTTGATTTTTTGTTTGTTTCTTTAGTTTTTTTTGTTTTTTTGTGCCATTACGTACTTAAAACGATTTTAAGTTGATTTTTTGTTTGTTTCTCTAGTTTTTTTAGTTTTTTTGTGCCATTACATACTTAAAACGATTTTAAGTTGATTTTTTGTTTGTTTCTTTAGTTTTTATTTGTTTTTTTGTCCCATTACGTACTTAAAACGATTTTAAGTTGATTTTTTGTTTGTTTCTCTAGTTTTTTTAGTTTTTTTGTGCCATTACATACTTAAAACGATTTTAAAACGATTTTAAGTTGATTTTTTGTTTGTTTCTTTAGTTTTTTTGTGCCATTACGCACTTAAGGCAGTCTAAAGTTGTTTTCCTTTTGTTTCCTTTTTGTACATTCTGTTCAATCTGTTCACTGTGCTTTTTAATAAGATTTCCCCGCATTTTCCTTCGCGTATTTCGTTTCTTCGTTGTCTGTTATTATTTTTCGCATTTTTCAAACGTTTTTTTTTTTTATTCCAGAGACGAAATATTCGCCATGATATGCAAACAATTAACAAACAATTACATAAAATCCTCGTACGCCAGAGGTTGGATTCTTCTTTCTTTATGCGTCGGTTGTTTCGCCCCCTCCGACCGATTCACAAATTACTTAAGGGCGTTCATAAGATCCGGTCCGCCGGGTTACGCGCCCTATTGCGAAGGCAGATTAAACAGAACCTTCCAAAACGGCACCAGAACCCAACCGCCCAGTTGGTTGGAATTAATAGCCACCAAAAATAAGGATCACATCAATTTAGAAGTCAAACTAATGGACGGCACTACCCATATCGTCGAAGTAAGTTAAAACAGAAGAAGAATAAGAGAAGAAGTATCGGTAATAAACGATTGATTAATTTCAGGCCGATTCCGCCACGATTTCCGAAGAAATATTATCGCAAATCGCTACGAGTTTAACGCTAAAGGACACGTTCGGATTTTCGATATTCGTCGCTTTGGACGATAAGGTGATGTCCTTGGGTAGCGAAAACGATCATATCATGGACGCCATATCGCAATGCGAACAATACGCCAAAGAACAGGTGAATAATCGATCCCCTTATCGTATCCGTATCCGTTTAATTTCCATTTAAACAGGGCCAACACGAAAGCACCACCCCATGGCGGTTGTTTTTACGTAAAGAAATCTTCGCGCCCTGGCACGACCCCTCCGCCGATTCCGTCGCTTCGAATCTGATCTATCATCAAATAATCAGAGGCGTGAAACACGGCGAGTACCGTTGTTCTAAAGAAGGAGACGTCGCGGTACTAATAGCCATACAATATTACGTGGACAACGGCGCCCAATTCAATCCGAAGCTGCTCCATAGCAGAATAGGGGATTACATGCCGACGTATTTGGTCAAAAGAAGCCAGAACGATCTTTCCAATTGGGAAAATAAGATAATGTCTGCGTTCATCAATTTGGCTTGCGTCAAACAGAAATTGCCGTCGATAAAAGCCAAAGAAACTATGGTGAAGTACGCCCAGATGACGTGGCCCATATTGTTTTCGAAATTCTACGAAGCCGTACAAGTTTCCGGTAAATAACGATCGATATTCGGCGGTAGATTCGGATCCGGTATTTTTTTTTTTGTTTCGCAGGTCCTCGACTACCCAAAAGCAAAATGATAATAGCCGTTAACAGTACGGGGATATTCATGATCGACGACGAGGAACAGATCCATATGGAATTGACTTTCGCCGACATATCGTTCGTTACTTACGAAAAGGGTAACCAGATGACGTTGAGGTTCAATACTGTGGCCAAAGAAGAATACGGTTTCCATACGATGGACGCGCAGAGTATATGCGGATTGTTGCAATACATTTTGGACGGTTTGAAGAAGAGGTCGGTGTATTGTGTGGCTACTAGCGATTATTCGCATCCGGCAGGTGAGTACCGTCGCGATAATCGATTATTTTTATAAATTTCGCGGAAGGTTGTAATCTAATTCGTCTTTTATTTACTTCGGACGTTTCTTAGTGATCGATTAAATCGATAATAACGGGAAATTGCGACGTACAAAAGGTGCGTTAAGGTTTTTAACGGACTTTTTGGAAATATTTTGACGACATCGACGTGGATTTTTCGATTTTTTTCAGATCGATTGTCTATGCTGTTAAAAAACAAAACACGAATCACTAAATCTAATATTTACTGCCCCTAATTCGAATGACTGCATTTGGAAATTTACTATTAGACTTCTTAACATCAAATTTTTGGTCGCCCCTAACTGACACTACTTTCTTTGCAATATTTACTATAGAACTTACGCTTTTGCCGCCCTTTATTAAAAGTACTGCCTTTGAATGCTCAAATATTGCGATAACTACATTGTAACTTGAGTTTTTGTCGCCCCTAAGTCAGAATATTGCCTTTATATTCTCAAATATTGCAACAATTACCGTAAGATTGAAGTTTTTAACCCCTAACTAAAAGTACTGCCTTTGAATTATCAAATATTGCGATAATTACATTGTAACTTGAGGTTTTGTCGCCCCTAAGTCAGAATATTGCCTTTATATTATCAAATATTGCAATAATTACCGTAAGATTGAAGTTTTTAACCCCTAACTAAAAGTACTGCCTTTGAATTATCAAATATTGCAATAACTATATTGAAACTTGAGGTTTTGTCGCCCCTAACTCGGAATACTGCCTTTATATTATCAAATATTACAATAATTACCGTGAGATTGAAGTTTTTAACCCCTAACTAAAAGTACTGCCTTTGAATTATCAAATATTGCAATAACTATATTGAAACTTGAGGTTTTGTCGCCCCTAACTCGGAATACTGCCTTTATATTATCAAATATTACAATAATTACCGTGAGATTGAAGTTTTTAACCCCTAACTAAAAGTACTGCCTTTGAATTATCAAATATTGCAATAACTATATTGAAACTTGAGGTTTTGTCGCCCCTAACTCGGAATACTGCCTTTATATTATCAAATATTACAATAATTACCGTGAGATTGAAGTTTTTAACCCCTAACTAAAAGTACTGCCTTTGAATGATCAAATATTGCGATAATTACATTGTAACTTGAGGTTTTGTCGCCTCTAACTCGGAATACTGCCTTTATATTATCAAATATTACAATAATTACCGTAAGATTGAAGTTTTTAACTCCTAACTAAAAGTACTGCCTTTGTATTTCCAAATATTGCAATAACTATATTGAAACTTGAGGTTTTGTCGCCTCTAACTCGGAATACTGCCTTTATATTATCAAATATTACAATAATTACCGTAAGATTGAAGTTTTTAACCCCTAACTAAAAGTACTGCCTTTGAATGATCAAATATTGCGATAATTACATTGAAACTTGAGGTTTTGTCGCCCCTAACTCGGAATACTGCCTTTATATTATCAAATATTACAATAATTACCGTAAGATTGAAGTTTTTAACCCCTAACTAAAAGTACTGCCTTTGAATGATCAAATATTGCGATAATTACATTGTAACTTGAGGTTTTGTCGCCCCTAACTCGGAATACTGCCTTTATATTATCAAATATTACAATAATTACCGTAAGATTGAAGTTTTTAACCCCTAACTAAAAGTACTGCCTTTGTATTTCCAAATTTTTCAATAACTATATTGAAACTTGAGGTTTTGTCGCCCCTAACTCAGAATATTGCTTTTATATTCTCAAATATTGCAATAATTACCGTAAGATTGAAGTTTTTAACCCCTAACTGAAAGTACTGCCTTTGAATTATCAAATATTGCAATAACTACATTGAAACTTGAGGTTTTGTCGCCCCTAACTCAGAATATTGCCTTTACATTATCAAATATTACAATAATTACCGTAAGATTGAAGTTTTTAACCCCTAACTGAAAGTACTGCCTTTGAATTATCAAATATTGCGATAATTACATTGTAACTTGAGGTTTTATCGCCCCTAACTCGGTATACTGCCTTTATATTCTCAAATATTGCAATAATTACCGTAAGATTGAAGTTTTTAACCCCTAACTAAAAGTACTGCCTTTGTATTTCCAAATTTTTCAATAACTATATTGAAACTTGAGGTTTTGTCGCCCCTAACTCAGAATATTGCTTTTATATTATCAAATATTACAATAATTACCGTAAGATTGAAGTTTTTAACTCCTAACTAAAAGTACTGCCTTTGTATTTCCAAATATTGCAATAACTATATTGAAACTTGAGGTTTTGTCGCCCCTAACTCGGTATACTGCCTTTACATTATCAAATATTACAATAATTACCGTAAGATTGAAGTTTTTAACCCCTAACTGAAAGTACTGCCTTTGAATTATCAAATATTGCAATAACTACATTGAAACTTGAGGTTTTATCGCCCCTAACTCGGTATACTGCCTTTACATTATCAAATATTACAATAATTACCGTAAGATTGAAGTTTTTAACCCCTAACTAAAAGTACTGCCTTTGTATTTCCAAATATTGCAATAACTATATTGAAACTTGAGGTTTTGTCGCCCCTAACTCGGAATACTGCATTTGAATTCTTAAATATTGTAATTATTACCTTTAAATTCAAGTTTTTGTCGCCCCTAACCAGCAGTACTTTCTTTAGATATCTTTATTAGGTTATTTTTATCTTTTTCAACGTCACTATCTTTCAAATGTTGTAATTATTTACTGAGAACTTCATTTATTACCGCCCCTAATCTGATATATTGCCATCGCACTCTCAATTACCACAATTTTCATCCTAATAGTAAAGTTTTCATGACAGTACTTGCTTTGAATCCAATTAGGGGGTTATTCTTATCGTTTCGGACAGTACTGTCTTGAATATTGCTACATTTGCCAAATAAATCTGGTTTTTGCCGCTCCTAACTCAAAGTACTGCCTTTGTAATTGTAATATTTCACTTACAATTCCAGTTTTTGTCACCGCCAACTTAAGGTACTACCTTTGGATACTCAAATACTACAATATTTGCCTTGAAATTTCGTTTTTTATCGCCACTAACTGGCAGCACTTACTTTTTTTCGTATATTTCTTCCGAACCTGTCTCGGTACCACATTTTCGTAGTAGACGAAGTACCGGTTAACACGGTGTCGTTTTTTTCTCAGGAGCAGAATCATTTTTGGTGTTACGTAAAGGTGACCTCATCGTATTGAATAACGGTCTAAACGGAGAAAAACTCTTGACATCCACTTGGGGTTACGGCGAATCTAACGGAAAAACCGGCGATTTTCCAACGGAAAACGTTTACATATTACCAACATTACAACTACCTCCTTCCGATATATTGACGTGTTTCAAAAAAGACGGAATAATCCTCGAAAAGAAAACGGAATCGTCGATAAGTACTACGCAAAGGATAAAGATGTACACTTTATCGCAATACGCCCAAGAACACTTTAGACCCGGCAAAACGACGTCTTCGAACAGATCCGCCATATTAACAGCCGCCAGGAGGATGTCCAAAGAGGAATTGTGGAAATACTCCAACGAACCCATCTACCAACCGTTGCTCAAGAGCTTATTGACCAACGAAGAAACCAGCAAAGAAGCATGCAACATCTTCACCGCCATTCTAAAGTACATGGGGGATTTACCGGCTCCAAAAGTTAAATATAGCACCGAATATTCCGACCAGATATTCCAAGGTGAGTCCTATCAGAAAAAAATTGTCCTCGCGTCGGTTCAACTCGGTTCGTATCGGTTTTAGGTCCTCTCAAAAACGATTTACTGCAAGACGAAGTCTACTGTCAAATTATGAAACAATTGACGTACAACAGACTATCGTTGAGCGAAGACAGGGGATGGGAATTGATGTATCTCATCACGGGCTTATATTTACCGAGCGAAAAACTCTACGGGGAATTACAGAAGTTTTTGAAATCCAGAACGCATCCTTTCGTCGAGCATTGCTTAAAGAGATTAGCCAAAACTCAAAAGGTATCAAAAGGATTTTAATATTACGCTACACTACACCAACACTCGCAATTACACCGTTCGAAGCGCGTTTTTATAACCAAAGTTATCGTCTTCGGAACGGGTAATGGTAGTGTAAACAGTTCAAATATATTTTTATTAATTTTCCAGCTGGGACCGAGAAAATTCCCCCCGAATACCATCGAAGTCGAAGCGGTACAACACAAAAGCATGGAAATATTCCACAAGATATATTTCCCGGACGATACCGACGAAGCTTTCGTAGTGGATTCGATGACTAGAGCTTTGGATCTTTGTAAATCGATCGGGAATAGATTGGAACTGAAATCCACCGACGGTTTCAGTTTATTCGTCGCAATAGCCGATCGAGTTTTCTCCATACCGCAAGATCAATTCTTCTACGATTTCCTGAGCGAATTAATCGATTGGTTCCGACAGACTAAACCGAGTTGGGGAAGTGAGTGATCGATTTAATCGATTATTTTCGTTCGATGCGACGGTTTTGTAATTTTTAGGTGCGATTCAAGTGCAGGCGCAATACCAAGTATTCTTCATGAAAAAATTGTGGGTTGGGACTGTACCGGAAAAGGATTATTACGCCGATCAGATCTTCCATTACCATCAAGAAGTGCCGAAATATCTTAAAGGATATCACAAATGCAATAAACAGGATGCTGTCAAATTGGCGGCGCTTATTTTGAGGGCGCGTTTCGAGGATAATAATTCCGAAGTCAGACGATTACCTCTGTGTGTGATAATAAAGTGAATAACGATTTGTTTATGTTTGTAGGCTACTTCGACTCTTCAGCACAACATAAAAGACCTCATACCGGCGGATATAGTGAAGGCTGCCAGTACGTCTGATTGGAGAAAAAATATATTGAACGAATACAAGTTATCGAAATTAACGGCGGAACAAGCTAAAACTGAATTTTTGAAAATAACATACAAATGGCCCACTTTCGGATCGGCTTTCTTCGAAGTTAAACAAACCTCGGATCCTTCTTATCCCGATGTCATTATCATCGCTATAAATAGAAAAGGAGTTAATATTATACATCCTCTAACCAAAGTGAGTCACTAGTTTTTTATTTTATATCTATAATCATTACCATAATCATAAATCTTTACTATATCAAGGCAATACTATATCTCACATCGAAATATCTCCGTTGCACACAAATAACAACCCAAAGAGTCTCTTAATTTCTCATATATTATCATCCAATTGAAATCATCCCCTAATGTAACTTATCAAGTCGAAAAAATATGAAAATGTTTATTATCACACTATATTAAAAATTGTTTAATTATAATTTTTAAGGATATTTTGGCGACTCACGAGTATTCCGAATTGAGTAATTGGTCGTCTGGTAACGCTTATTTCCATATGACGGTAGGTAATATCATGAGAAGAACGAAAATTTTATGTGAAACTTCCCAAGGGTACAAAATGGATGATTTAATAACCTCATATACTAACTTTATTCGCAATAATGGACAGATTTAGATAAATTTAAGTTATAAACGGAAATATCTTTATTATTTATATACTTTTAATGGTGTTTATTATTTGTATATGGTCATAAGTTTACTTGGTATTGATAAAATTTATTTCACAAAAATATTTTGTTTTATTTACCTTATTAATAAAAATTATTATGCAGATAAATTTAAAACTGGGCCTACTCTTCAGAAGAGCTAGTACCTTTTACTACGTACCACAACCAGTCACCAATAAATTACCAATTATTTACTTTTATCCCAATTTTTTAAATGAATTTCATTTACGAAGCTCTAAACAAAAAGAAAATAACAAATTTATCTTGAATCTTATAAGAAATCTACTAAATACTTCATTTATAATTAACATACATTATTACGAAAATAGTTCTTATGTAAAAATAGAAAAAGAAGACTTTTCTAACCTGAAATAAGAATCTCGTTTTTATAACTACGCTTATATTTTTTACGAAAAGTTTTATACCATATAACTATCATTGAATATACGTTAATAAATTTACATTAAAATAATAAATCTCCTATTCTTCAGTCAATTTGCGTACTAAAATCAAAGCAGTGAAGTGAAGAAAATTAGAATATTCAGTTTTTATTACAATGAGTACAGTATTAATCTTAACAGTATTATTCGTACAAGCTTACTGTGATACAAACTTTACTACAATCAACCTACCTGATGAACACATTCCTTATTACTTTCGAAACTTTCCCAAAATGGCAGGTAAATGTTTAAATGATGATAAATGTCCGTATAAATCGTATTTAAATGAAGATGTATGTTGGGGATACGAATACGACTGTGAATGGGAGAAACAATACTCGAAACCTAATTGTCCAGGAGATCATAAAGGGTGGGTGAAAACTAAAGCAGCCCAAGAAAGTACTTTTTATACACAAGCCGACTTCGGATATATTAAACAACAGTTGAGGGAATTAAAAGTAGTTTGTGAGCCACTTTTTCCTCACGACAGTTCATTGGAATGTTCGGAACATTTACGATTCTGTAGAGGAAGAAACATAATGATAAATTTTACTAAATTAATGAATAGAGATGAACCTATTCGGTACAAAATGGATGTATTAGGTGAAGGTGATATCGGAGGTTATTGTGACTTGAAAAAGGAGTGGTTGACGGAACAATGTGATCATATCAGCCCTTTGCAAAGCTGGGGACCTGAATTGAGATATTTCAAGAGATTAGATCATAGACCAATTGTTGAAGGACACTGTGATATAGTTATTGAAAAACCCACTTTCCTCATGAAAATAGATGCTAGTAAGTTTATAAAAAAAACTCTACTATAAGTTATTTATGTTTTTTTTTTTTAAATTTTTTAGCTGTTAATATGTATCACCATTTTTGTGATTTCTTAAATTTATATGCTTCTTTACACTTGAACGCCACACAAGAAGATGCTTTTTCAACAGACACACATGTTTTAATTTGGGAAACGTACAATTACAGATCAGCTTTCCAAGCAACTTGGGAAGCATTCACTGATAATGATTTGTGGGATTTAAAAACGTTTCGAGGGGATGTAGTTTGTTTTAAAAATGTTGTTTTCCCTCTTCTACCGAGGATGATTTTTGGGCTTTATTACAATACACCTGTAATCTACGGCTGTGAAAAAAGTGGATTATTTGATGCATTTTCAAAACACATTTTACACAGGTAACAGATTTTCTTGTATATTTTTTCACTTTTCGAGTAGTTTTATATTCTAGATTGAAAATTTCTGAATATAAAAGAAAGAACAAGAAAGTTCGCATCACTTTTTTAAGTAGAACAACTAAATATAGAAGGATATTGAATGAAATAGAATTAATAAAAGCTCTTGGAAAAAACGATAATTTGGAGATACAGAGGGTTGTTTATGACAAGGATATGCCTTTCAAAAAACAGTTAGAACTCACCAGAAACTCTGATATTTTTATTGGAATTCACGGAGCTGGATTGACTCATTTGTTATTTTTACCGGAATGGGCTGCAATTTTTGAAATGTAAGTAAATATACTTTTTTATCATGAACAATATATTATATATACTAATTAACCAAAAAGAACGAAGAATACCATTGAAATAGGGGCAGTCAGAAGAGGATCTATTAATTAAGACACTTTCCCCAAGGTCCTACAGGGACTAACTGAAATAAAGATAGTTAGAAGAAGCTTTATTGATAAAGGACGATCCTCCAAGATCAGAAGAAGCTTTATCAATGGAAAAAGATCCTGCAGGGATTCAATCAACCAGAAAGAACGAAGGAAACCACAGAAAACTGAAATAGGAGCAGTTAGAAGGGGCTTTATGGTTAAAGGACAATCCTCCAAGATCGGAAGAAGCTTTATCAATGGAAAAAGATCCTGCAGGGATTCAATCGACCAGAGAGAAAGAGGGAAACCACAGAAAACTGAAATAGGAACAGTTAGAAGAGGCTTTATGGATAAAGGAAGTTCTTCCAAGGTTAGGAGAAGATATAATTGATGAAAAAGGTTTCTACAGGGACCCAATTGGCACAAAAGAGCGAGGGAAACCACAGAAAACTAAAATAGGGACAATTAGAAGAGGCTTTATCAATGGAAACAGATCCTGCAGAGACTAATTAACTAAAAAGAGCGAGGGAAACCATAAAAAACTGAAACCAAGATAGTTAGAAGAGCCTCAGCCCGCAAGATGCACGTTTTTTCATAAAAATAAAAACTTTTATCATCTATCATCTCTACTCCCCAATTCTCTAGAATTACTTGACTCCAACTTGTTACTGATTGATTTCTCTCTCCTTTTTTTATTAATATACAACTGTCATTCTTCTTTTTATTGTCACTGTCATTGACAATAAATTTAATGTCAGTGTCAAACTTAACCTTATTTTGTAATTGTCAAACTTAAATTGATACATTTTTGTACTTACTTTATCCATAGATACAATTGTGAAGATAACAATTGTTATTTTGACTTGGCTAGATTGAAAGGAATCAAATATATAACATGGGAGGACATAAATAAATTGACCATAATCGACGATGTGAGTAATTGCCTACGTGACTAGAACGAAAAAATTTCATATAAAAATTATTTTAGGGATCATATTCGGGAGGGGCACACGCTAAATTCGTCAATTACAGATTTGATCCTGAAGAATTTGTTAAACTGGTAAACAGAGCAGTAGAGTACGTTAACAACCATCCAAAATTTCAGGAATATATCAAATATGTAGATATAGTAAAAAATCATGAAGAACTTTAACTAAAATAGGCTTTAATATCTTGTTTTAACTAATATGTTTATCAACACTGTTATTAATAATTTGAGACATTCTGGATTAATTTGTTTCCGGTTGGTTAAAAATGAAATTAATGAAGAATAATATCGTTCTAGAAAAATTTGATAAATTCTTACTAAACTCGAGTATGGTTGCAGGTAATTAATTTTTTTCATGTCAAGTTTATCACATTTGCATTGAATAAAATTTAAATAACCAAAATGAAAGCGAAATCATTTCTCATAAACAATAATATGACTCTTATTTTTCAAAATTGTTGTCACAATTTGATTTTGTGAAAATTTCTTGTCATTTATGCAAAAAAATCTGACAACCTCGCACTAAATTCTAATATGTTTACATGACAGTTTTTTTTCCAATTTGTGACATTTGCATGGAACAAAATATAAATATCCGAAGTGTTAGTGAAATCATTACTCATGAGCAGTGATTTCAGTACTTTTATTTTCTAAACGTTGGCAGCGGCCGTGTTGTAAGATTTAGATTTGTCAAAATCAAGCGATTTCGTAGGAATTTTGGTTTTGTTGTTTTTTATACTCATTTTATAATTAATTATTGTTAAATTATCATTCTTCTTTTATAATTAATAATTTTTTCTTCTATTTAAGATTATTACTTAAATATTTTATATTTTCAATTTAATTAACTTCAAAATTTTATACTACGACAGGAAAAAATTTCAACGTGGCAACAATGTAAAACATCTGTCATATGTCTTTGCAACTTTATTCTAAAAGCAGTAGTTCATTTAACCTCTCAAGAAATGTTTTGAATAGAAGTTGGGTTTAATTATATTTGATTTCGATTAAAATTTAATTAATTAGGTGCTATTTTTTTCAATTTATCGAAATAGTAGTTATTTTACTCGTATAATGCAAGTTTAGTTCGATTAACACGAAATAAATTACAAAGTGTTGAGTGTAACAAAATAATATACTTGTGCTTTTATTTATGCTAAAATATTTGCCATATTTTCAAGAAATCTGGAACTGTGCAATTACAGTAAGTAATCAGAAAAAAAGACCCATTTTTGTTAATCTTCAAACTTGACTTTCTAGCATTATAGTTACTTAACTATTAACATTTATTTTTGCATACGATATTTATAATACTTTTAGTGCGATTTTTAGTATTGGTAATGCAGTATTTAAAAAAAATTCAGTATTAATAAGTGTAAAGTTTTACAGAATGTCCTTTATATAAATAAATAAAGCTAATGGTCGAGACTTTCCACATTTTTAGTAACAATTATGATTGATACATTTAGATTGTGTTATTTATATGATTTAGAACCAAAACTCGTATTATAATATATATTTTTACAATTTATCCGACATATTTTGGTTCCAGTTTTCTTGGTAAAATAAATGCCATATTAAGAAACTTATTTTGTCATAATACGATTGATATAAGGAACATTTTAGGGTAAATAATATTGAAATGTTTAACAAAAACATAATTTATTCAATCCTTTTTTAGAAACATTGTTTTTTACATATTTTTTTACAATTATTTTATATTTGTTAACAAAAATACAAAAAAATAAATATTATAACAACATATGTTTATTAATTATACTTATACCATAAAAATACTAACAATTAATTATTATTGGGTTAAAATATAAAATAGAATTTTTTATTTTCAACAAGTTTTCAGTATAAAATTTTGTGTCCAAGATTTCAACATTAGACAACTCATATCTTTTATCGTTATTTGCTATTATTTCGAGGAAATAGATCGAAGTGAATATAAAGGATGTCTTATAAATAATATAAGATCACTTTGTTATTAAATAAATAAACAAAAAGAAAACCCATCGTATCGTTTCACCATAACGTCCAGCGTTCCATTCTTTGGTTTTATATAGAAAAAATTTTTTCATACAGCAATATATCATAACTTTCATAGATGTTATCTAATAAAAAGCGATGTCTAGTACCTTTAGAGAGTCTGGTAGTACTGCGTTAATTTCCTACTTCTTCCCTTGTAATGTTACTTATTACATACATATTATCTGACATTTTACAATTACAGGCAATTTTGACCCCTATGCCGTGCCTGTTAAAGGCCCCAGTTCTTCTAACAATGTTCTCTTTGTTAAATTTGAGAACGATTAGGATTTAAAAATGAAAAACTCGCCAATGTTTACAAATACAACGCGTATTCCAGTGAGTCATCCTACAAAGATGGCCGAACTGTCAATGATGTCATTCCGAAATAATGCATTGTCATTATATTTGATCTGTGATTGGCAACTGTTATTTTTACAAGCTTTTCTTTCTTCTTTTTTATTTCAATTTATACTGTTATTTTACCTACATTTAAAATGGCCTTTTATATTCATAGGTTTAAATTTTTTTAGAGTATTTACATTTTTGATTATAGTTAATCGAAAAATTGTCAGATTTCAATGAATTTTTTTCAAAAAACTTTCATTTCTACGGAGGAAGCATGAAAAAATTAGGGGAAATTAAAAATTTTGATATAATAATTGTTATGATAAACCCATTATTTTTAATAAAATTGTTTATAACTTGTTTGCAAAGCATTAACGTAGTTTATATACATATTTTTGTTGATTTATAGAAAAAAATCGTATAAAAACGTTTATTTATTCATTTATTACTTGAAACAAATTATATTACTTTAATGATTTCTCAATAATGTGTGAAAAAATGTCAAATTTTAGTGTTTTATTATTTTAGGCATGAAAAATCTATTTTGTTGTGTATATCTATCTTAATTTTTTGGCAAAAAAAAGTTATTAACAATTATACGTTGAATAGGAGCTTGTAGAAGTTTTCATTTTTACAAATTTCGAAAAAATTCATTGACATCAGATGTTTTTTGGATTTTAGTTATCAAAATGCCGTTGAATGAATTTAATTTAGGTGAAATTATTGTATTAATATTCAAATTTAGAAGAAAAAAGTTCAATACTGTGTATTTTATAAAAAATCCTTATACCGAAGAAAATCTTTCAATTCTGGCAACTCTGGAAGAGCCATGGTGGTTTATAAATGTTGAATTTTGTATGTCAACGATTTAATTGTTAAAATTTAAGTCTTAATCCTCTAGATTGCATTAAAGCTACAATCGAACAATTCACAGCCATATACGCGACAACAATGGTTAACGCGGTATATTGTTCGACGTCCGAAGTTCTAATCGTCATATTTATAACGCCCGTTAAAACATTGGCGACTAGAAAAAATACTAGACCGTTATTATTGACAGCTTCGTAAATGTAAGGAACGAAAATGGTGTTTTTATGAACGAACATTACTTTTTGAATACCCTGTAAGCAATAAAACAACCCGGTCATGAAAATACCCAAAAATAAGATCCACAAGACGTAGGCGGCGTTCGCGATCCGTCGAGATATACCGAAAATTTGTTGAAAACAAACAGAAAAAACCAAACAGATCAAACTGGCGATTAGGAATTTTTTCAACAATTTAAAAAAATTTTGATTCTTATTTTTCATATCTAATATAAAACCGAAATAAACCGAATACAAATACAGTATTATAAACCCGAAAGAAGAAACTATACCCTCTTTATTAGCTTTAAAAAAATTATCCCTTTCGAAATCGTCGAAAACGAACTTTTCCAATCCCCCCGATAATAATATCTGATCGAGCAACAGCAACAACGTACCGTTAATATAAAGATTTTCGATACTGAACATATTCAACAAAAGCGACGTAACGAGCTTCGTCACGCCTAAAGTTATAAAAAAATTCCAGTGGCGTCCGTATTCGGAAACTGGGACGTGGTAGTGAAACAATTCCGTTAAAACGAATCGAGCGCTACCTATTAGAAACAACGGCAACGAACCTCGAACGGATTTCGTTACGGGGTTATTCAATCCGCGAGATTCCGGCGACACTATACCGTTCGAGAAAACGTATAAACCTACCCCGGTATCCATTAAACTGTAACCTAAAGTATCCATTTTGGCGAATCTCGATGGGAATATTGGAAAATCCACGGCCAAAATAGCAATCACAGATAAAATGTTTATGGTCGATCTAGTGTTCGTTATAAAATTAGTATCGAACGAAATTTTTTTAATCGGCGAATTATTTTTTTTCCAAATATAAAAGAGGAATAAAACGCTCGATGAAATTAGTGTAAATAATACAAAATTTGGATGATCTGACAGCAAAGTCATACCTAATATTAACGGAAATATAAGAAAAGTCGATTCTAATATAAATAGATTAAATTTTTCAGTCTGTAGATACGTTTCTAAGAAAACCATAAAGAAAACGTAGAAAAATGAAGGTAATATCACGATGAAAGTATCGAAACCTGTTCTGTTCAATTCCGGAATGGAATTACTCGTAATTATTCCCTCATCCTTGATATCCGCTATCATCTTTTTGATTCTAAAAGGGAGAAAAATAAACGATTACGTCAAATTAAATGTTACAACGAACGTTGTCTGAAGTTGTTGTCTGACAATCATTAATTAGTCTTGTGACTGACACACCTATGACGCTGTCATTGTAAAGTCCATATGACGTTCATGAAGTATCAACTGTCAAAACTCTATGTGTCAAATTTGATTAGTGAACGTTCTGGTCGTTCATTTGAGGTAGTTACTGCAGAAAATATCAAAAAAGCCCACAAATAGGTTATATCTAATCGTAAATTGAAATTACTAAAGTCATAAAAGTATCAGAAGGCACTGTGTATCAAAAACAACGTATTGATGATTTAGAATAGTGTTTGTCCACGTTTACACTTAATAAATGAAATTTTTTGCCTCGAAATATGACAACGGGTCCATCACTTCACTCCGGAATCAAAACGATCATCATCTGAGTGGACTGAAATCAGTGAACCTAACCACGTCCAAAGGCACAACAGTCAGCTGGGAAGGTTATGGGTTTGAATGCAAAAATCAAGAAAAACGGCCTCTTATGTCGAAAAAAAAGTCACTGTTTCACCAAGACAATACACCGATTCACAAGTCAATGGCAACGATGGTTAAATTGCTTTTTCATCCACTGTATGACCCAGATCTTGCCCCCAGCTACTCGCCGATAAGGAATTCAGCTCAAATGAAGAAGCAATTTCTGAAACTGAAGCCTATTTTAAGTCAACAAGCACGACATCGAGAAGTTAGAGGCGTTGGCATGATTATATTTATTAATAAAATCGATTTTTGGAAAAAAATGTGTTTTTCTACGAAGGTAATTATATTTTTGAGATATTAAAAACGTTGGAGCACCACTTGACTAATTGTATAGACTCTAAAAGGGATTTATTTCTTTGTTAGACAGAAACATTTTCAGACAACCCTCGTATATATTTTCTGATAGTTAATTTTTTCGGAATAACCTAGTACAAATTATTTAGACTAGTTACTTATTGTAATTTATATGAAATTAGTCACAACATTGCTTTTAAGTTTAAAAATATGCAATTCAAAAATTTTTGCTTGGGTATTTAAGAAAACGACGTTTTTCCATATTTGTGGTATGAATTTTCAATTGAAGATGAAACCATTAATACGCCCCAATGTTGTTTTTAAATTTATCTAAAGGAGTCGTGCAGGCCACATAGACTTGGACTTGGAAAAACAATTTTCTAAAGATCATTTTGTGGACTAAATCAACTTAGATGCTTTGTTTTCAACAACTTGTTCAAATTTTTCAACACAAAATTCTGTTCTCGCAATTGGCCGTTGAATATAGTGGCAACTAGGGGCACTACGTGAACGCAACAGCCCCACTTTCATTCCCAACTATCACCAAAGCAAAAATTTCGTTTTTACTCATAATTAACCACTCTTAGTTTTTTATTAATTATGCTGCTATAAATATTAAATAGTTACCCACAAACCATAGTTTAAATAATTTTGAATCACTTACTTTTCATAAAAATATGCAGGAAGTCGCATTTTGTTAATATTACACTTTTCTATTATCAACATATAGTACCAACAAATCTATTTACATGTTTTATCTTGGAGATTTTATCAGTCTAAATTAGAAAAAAGTTCAGATTTTTCTTACAGGGTGAATATGGTATCATAAGGAACAACTGTATTTACATAAATGGTATGTAGACAAAACCAAATAATTTTTTTGTGTACTGTCAACATTTTTTGACTAAAAATGTCACATTTTCTAAAGATATTTATGATAAACACATAAATAAACAATGAACTTTTATATTTAAAAATTACTTTTTGCTAGAGATTTTTTTTTAATTTGAATGTTAGTACCCTTTTCCAAATACTTGTTTATATATTTTCAAAACTAATTTTATATATTGTGAAATAATAATTACTCACAATTCTCATACTGTTAGTAAATGTTGTTAATATTATTTTATTATTATATACAAAGTGAATTAATTATTTTTTATTATATTATTTTAGTTAAAATATTACCTGTATTATTTAATCACCCTATAGATACTTCAACTGTTTTAAGTAGAAAACAGAATATGTTTACTTTATATTATTCATTCCACTTATCAGTTATATGATAAGACGTGTTGGATACTGATAAATAGTTATGGATATTTTTTCAAAGCGAATAAATGAATGTATAAACAAAAAAAGACAAAAATCTGGTCGATTAAAAAGTAATAATATTATAATTTATACCCCTACTATTTATTTAATTATTTATGAAATGACTACCTTTGAACCTATTTGAGTATACGATTTTAGATGTTTTAAATTTACAAATATCCATTTTTTACTTACATGTGTATATTGCTTTCAGATGTTCTTCATTATAAAACAATAATTTCACTATATTAACATTATAACGTTTTGTTGTTAACACAAATTTAAATTATAATGGACGATTTGTTTTGACTTAAATCAATGGCTTTGACAAAAGACAGTTATCAAAGTCAGGCAATTTTTCGTGACTATGATTATAATTACTTGACGTTTTCAGATTTTTATTAGTTAATTACGTATAATTAATTGAAAAAGGAAAATTTCAAGAAAATACAGTCATTTCTCATATTTATTAGTGTGATTTTCTACAGGTTTATGTTTAACGTAGTGCTTTTTAATAAATTTAGAAATTTTTCCAGCCCACGAGGGGTATTTACAAACAACTTTACTTTCATCGACATTCACTTCAGATTCTTCTTCATTTTCTTTGAAATTTTCGTTCAAATTCGATTCGGAATTATATTTAGCATCATTAAATTTAACATCTAATTTAATAAATGGATCCCATGACGAGAGAGGTACTAGATATTCTTCGGTTTCGAGCATTCTCTTGTCACCGACTAAAGTAACCAGGTTAACCAAGGAGGGACTTTCACCTAAGTGAGAACCGTCTCCGGGAATGGCGATGTCGTGCATATCCCATCTACTTCTTCTTCCTTTTATAGTTAAATCACTACATTTAACACGCACTACGGTTATTTCGGAATCGGTTTTTTTTAAAAATGAGTTGTTCAAATAATCTCCCTCGTTAATAAAACCGCTATCATCGAATTGTGAATAACTCGGAATGTTTTCGATGGCGCTACTTGGATAAGAATACGCATATCGGTAATGGAATCCGTTTCCGTTAATACTATATTGGCCTAATATCTTTTTTGAGTCTATGATATCTTCAATTTGTTTAAAATTTTCTCCAGTAAATGAAATATCATCTGGATTGAGCATGACCACTTTGAATTTTTAAACCTGAAACTCATGTATCAAAATCGACAAGACATTTTATTGACAAAAGGGTACTAAGAATTTCATTATACCCTGTTTTTAAACTAGGACTGATTTGAATTTTAAGTTGGTAAGTCTGTAGATTCCTGATTGATATATTTATATTTTTTGATATATAATTGACAATTATATAAATTGTAACCAAATAGTGTAATTTTGTTTTTTCTTGGAAACTATATTTCGAAATATATTGATACTAGTAGTAATGACGTCATGTATTGACGCTTTATTTTTAAACATAGTGCGTTGAACCATAATTAGACACTTTATTGAAAAACTTCTTTTCGTAATAAAAAGCGTAGAAGTCTAAAACCTAGTGAAATAAATGATTTTGAATTTTCCAATCGTAAAATTACTTCTTGATATAAATATCTAGGTAGCATATTTATAACATCGCTAAAAATCGACCCACTGAACTGACGTTTTATTGTGTTAATCAGCTGTTTGACATTTGTTAGTTGAGATAGGGGTCGAGGTTATTAAAAATTGTTTAGGGTATAATTGATGATGTTTTAAGCGTATATTTATATATTTTTGATTTGAAAATGGAACATTTTGAAGACGAAATTAGTAGTGTAGAAGAAGAAACTACATCTTTGTTCAATAATGGTTCATTTTCTGAAAAAAGATCAGATGAATTTAATAACGATTTGGATGAGGATGTAGAAGATACCCGGTCAGAATTAAAATTCGACAGAGGTAATAACACGAACAATATTTAAAACTGTGTTCAAATATCGTTTTTAGAATTGGAAACTGAGGAAGAAACAGATAAAAGATTGTTAATAGAAACTGCTTTGAGTAATGCACTCAGTACTGTAAAAACTTGGCAGAATTTCGCTATATCACCGTACGGATTAGTAGCGGGTATCTTATTTTTATAAATATTCGTATAAAATCTCCGAATAACGTTTTTTTTAGATGATTTGAGGTGCAAAGTTTGGCCTTTGTTATTAGAGGTAGATCCTACGCCAAACGAAGTAATACCTTCTTTAGAAGAATTATCTAGTCATAGTGAATATCAGCAGGTAGTTTTAGATGTTAATAGATCTTTAAAAAGATTTCCACCAGGTATTTTTTTTTTATTTAAAGTTGATAATAAAAAGTTTTTATATTTGTTTTGTTTCAGGCATTCCCTATAAACAAAGATTAGCTTTACAAGATCAACTGACTGTTTTAATACTGCGTGTTATTATTAAATACCCACATTTACGTTATTATCAGGTAAGTACTAGAATTTAAATCATTCTTTTGTAGTTTATGGTGTTTAGAATTTAGAAAAAATCCAGTTTTGATTCTTTTACAGGTTTAAATTTAATATTTTGTTTATAGGGTTATCATGATGTTGCTATAACTTTTTTATTAGTCGTTGGAGAAGTAGTGGCGTTTAGAATAATGGAAAAATTGAGTACAACTCATTTGAGGGAATGTATGGAACCTACAATGGAAAAAACATCTTACAGATTGAATTATATCTATGCTCTTTTATCTAAAGTCGATATAGATCTATGTAATTTCTTAGATAGGTAAGTAACGATTATTTTTCTAAAGATTCTAAGGAAATTTCACATACATAATACACATGGAATGCCAAAGTTATTGACCAGATACTGCTTGGCTCAAATGTCTACATTCAAAGATATTGAAGTTCATATTTCACTGATGGGTCCCAATTTCAGGAGAGTTTGATTTAGAAAAAGGACTGACTTGGCACTAACTTGATCTAACTTAACAAAAATCCGACTTAATCAAATCAAAACGGGATTATCCTAGATTTTAAGGGGGCTGACCATGCCTTTCCAGATCTTTATGACATAACCTAACCATTGGAAGGGCTAACTATGACTCTCCAGAGGTCTTTATGTCACAACCTAGCCATTGGAAGCTAATTATGCCTCACCAGGTCTTTTTGATATAACTTGGCCATTGGAAGATATGAACATGGCCCTACAGGTCTTTATGCAGATTAAAAAAGCCTACAACAGCTCTCTAGGTTTCCCTTAGATCAGCTTGGATCAGATGGAGCTCGAAGACTTCCACATATGTTCGCTATTTATATGTACTGAGGATTGTATATTAACTTTCTGTAGTTACAAAATTTGTTGTAGATATAAATTCAATTTCCTGTTTTTCATAGCGCCTCAGTTGGCACCATGTTTGCCTTGCCTTGGTACCTGACTTGGTTCGGCCACTCTCTAAACCAATACAAAGATGTGGTTAGACTGTACGACTTTTTCTTAGCTTCTCCTCAAGACATGTCCCTGTACGTAGCCACTTCTTTGGTAATATCTCGAAGACAAGAAGTGTTTACAGAAGGTTGCGATATGGCTAGTGTTCATTGTCTACTTTCTCAGATACCTGACAATTTGGATTTTGAAATTATTTTGGAAAAGGCTTCTGAGTATTACAGGAAATTTCCTCCCGAAAAATTGGAGCAGATAGTGAAGAAACGGGTGCAAAAAGAGTATGTACAATTTGGATTTATGTTAATAATCAGATCGATTATGTCTTTTTTTAAAAATATATTTAATTTTCGCTTTTACGTTTTTTTGCTTAGCTATTTATTTTTGAGAAAAGATAAGCATAAAAATCTGTAGTATAAGCTAAATATTTTTATTTCTTATTTTGTTTTTTTTTTAGTAGCTTTTATCTCCAAATGTTTTTTTAATAAATAACTTGCACTTCTTTTAGTTATATTTTACTTAGTCCTTTTCTTGCTTGCTCCTGAATGTTTTTAGTTGGTGGAAGTTTAATTTACAAGGCGACTTATATACTTATAGATGCTAATTTATCTATTACTTATATTTCGCCCTGTATAACAGGGTTTAAAGTAAAGATACATGATTAGGGGTTTGTTTTAAAATTCCAAACTTCTGTTTTAATACACAGGGGCGTATTATAACGATTATATTAATAATTTTCGTATTCATAAGAATGTGAAAAAAAATCTTTTGATTTACAAATTCATGTGTCTTCTACAAAACCCTAATCAGAATTTAAAAAAAAATTGATTAAACAGTAATATCTGCTTTTTATATATAGCACCTCTGGCTTTGTTATAGTGACAACCTGTATGCACACAACTATCGCTTTTAAAAATATTCTTTACCCTTATTTAGTATTTCGAGCATGGCATTGTTTTTTTCGTAAGTTTGATACCAATAAAAAAAATTTACCCCCATAAAAAAACCATCGGTTGGACGTTTTTTTAGGTTAGATCAACGTAAAAGAGACGAACAAATTATGAGAAGAAGATTGAATAGAAACAAGAGTTTGTGGCATAAGATGAACCGAAATTTCCCTGCTTGGTTGGTGTTTAAGGGAAAATACGGTTTGTTATTCGCTGCTGCTACGGTTCTTATCGGATATATATATTTTTTGAAGTTTTCCGAAGGACGACATCCATTCAAGAGGTGAGTAGTCATTTATTATTATTGTAAATTCTGTTTTTTCAATAATGTTGTCAGATTTTCCAAAAAATATTGGTATACAAGTCATAAATTGACTATCGAAGGATTATTTATGTCTTGTTATATTTATGAAGAGGATTGAGCAAATACTCAAAATTGAGGCAGATGAATTTTTATTATATTTTTTTTCAGTTAGTTTTAAGGAAAAGTATCATTTTTTATAATAAAAGAAAGTTATTGTCAAGTTGAACCATAATTTTGAAATAAGAAGCTTTTTTATTTAAATTTTTGAAAAACTTATTTTATAATAATAAAAATACAAAAATTCTGTTGTTTATATTATTTCCGATAATCTCCATAATGTAGTTAAACTCGGCAACGTAGCATATCATTAAATTTATTTATAACCTATTATAATATAATATTATAATTTAATGACAAATTTTTATTCAAATTTATTATTTTTACATAATTTTGCTATTAATGATTGTAAATGATCAATATCTTCAATTTTATGTAATTATTCATAGTAACTAACCTCTAAATCATTGTTTTAACGAAATCCTATGACACTTTTGACACATTTTTCAATTATTCACTATTCACAATTCACTTTGATTAAATTGTTAACAAATATATCACCATGAATAATTTGTTTTCAAATTCGAAATTGTTTGTTGTTGATGTTAATGTATCATTATGGCATAAAACTGTAAGGAACATTTGAACTACCGTTTCCCAATATGGCGGCTACGTTGTCATTTGATACAAAAGTTCATTGGTAGGATCATAGAATAAGAAATAAAGGAAGGAGCAATAATAGACTTTGACATAGTTGTCACATATGGCGGACGATGATATCCGCTTTACCATAGGCGTGCAATAAAAAATTATTCTGAAGTAAATAATATTAAAAAAAATGTATAGAATTCTGAATTAAAAAATGGTTTATAAATATAACGAATCTAATACGATTTTAACTAAATTAAATTGTTATAAAAATGGAAAATTTGATCTACCGTTTTCCAAGATGTCGGCTACGTTTTAATTTGACGAAAAAGATTATTGATAGGATCATTGAATAAAGAATAAAGGAAGGAGCAATAAACGGAAGTTTGGTGCAAATGGCGGACGGTAATCTCCGCTTTACCATAGGCGTACTATATAAAAATTTATTGCCGTTTCTGGAAATTTATTGATGCGCCATTTTTGCACAAAACTGTAGGGAATATTTGAACTACCGCTCTCTAATGTGGCGTCTACGTTCCCATTTGATGAAAAGTGTAATCAGTAGAATAAATTACGGGGTGTTGTCACGTTTTAATAAGTTGTTATTTCGAAAAATAAATATTTTCTAATGAAATTTTCGTTTTTCAGCATATTCAACACATGACATTTGCTTGTTCCCGGTACCATAAGTTCTCTAACGCATAAAAGATTTTATACAATTTTTTAATTTATTTTTTTAAGGGGTATATAAATTAGGTTTAAAAAAAGCGATAAACAAAGCCTTTAGTATTATTATTTAATGGCTTAAGGGTTTATTACGAAACAAAAATGATTAAAATTATAAATAATTTTAAGTTGTTTTTTATTATTTAATTTATTGTTTGTTATATAGGTGTCGTGTTATGTTTTTTCTCAATAAATATGTACTCAAATGTATTAAAATCGCATTTAAATGTCATTTTGATAGAACCGAAGTTGAACATGTGATTTGTGCAATTAATTTAATAATTAATAAAAATAGTTTTCAAAAAAAAACCGTCGTTTCATTATTACCAATCCCATTTCTCCCTTTTTACCCACTTTTTTTAATATGAAGAACAATAAGAAAAAAATTAAAACAAACTTTGCTTTCAAATTCTTTTATTCATAAACAAATTAATTAAAAAAAATGTTAAATGGAAGATTTATAAATAATAAATATCTAAAAAAGAATTAACAACCCTATACGAAAAAAAAAACAACCTTTACAATAAATAAATAAATTCTAAAGTCGTCAGTAATCGTGTTAAATATCATACAAAAGCTGATGCACCTTACATCGTTATATACAACGTCACATCCGTTACAGTAGGTTGTCTACACAAATTTTATATGTTAAAAAAGAAGAATTACTAGTATGGCTGCTTCACGTCAAAATGAGGTTAGTACTGAAATATTTTTATAATAAATAAAACATTCCTTAAAATTTAGTGTTCAATTAAATGTTGCGTGAAAATAGTTTTCAAAGAAAAATACGAAAATGCCACGGAGTATTTGGAAAAAAAGTTTGGTATTTAAATATCCCGTTTGATAAACAAAGTACGAGGGTGGTATAAAGTATTTTGAAAACTACGAGCTTGGTATTGAAATACTATTAGATAATAAACGTACGAGGGCGGTACTAAACGTTATTAAATTGACAAACTTGATATTGGAACACATTATATCAAAAAAAAAATACGAGGGTGTTACAAATAATATGTAAAAAAGGTATAGGAATAATATATTGTCAAACAAACTACGAGGGTGGTATAAAGTATTTTGAAAGGGACGAGTTTGGTAGTAGATTATTTTTTCGTTGAACTAATTACGAGGGTGCTACAAAGTATGTTGAAAAGAAAAAAATTAGGGTACTACAAAAAAACAATAAAAGGGCGTTACGAATTTGCTTACGAGGGTACTTTGAAAAATTACAAAGAGCAATACTGATTATTGTTTTGACAATAAAAATACGAGGGTACTTCAAAACATTACGAAAAGGGCGAGCTATGTAAGCGAATATTCTTTCACAAAAAATACGAGGGTGATACAGAGAATTACGGAAAGAGAAGCTGTTATTGAATATTCTTAATAAAAATACGAGGGTACTTTGAGAAATTACGAAAAGAGCGAGCTATGAGAAGGAATATTCTTCCCCAAAAAATACGAGGGCAATAGAAATAATTAGGGAAAATAGAAGCTGGGATTGAATATTCTTTTCGTAATAAAAATACGAGGGTACTTTGAGAAATTACGAAAAGAAATTTTTTATCGAAAAGAAAATTACGAGGGCGTTACAACGAATAAGGTAAAGGTCAAATTGTACTGAATATTCTTTTGAGAATAGAAATACGAGGGTACTTTCAAATGTTACGAAAAAGGCGAGTTTTGTGAAAAATACGAGGGGGACGAGTTGAATATTCTTCCGGTAATAGAAATACGAGGGTGACACAAAGATTTACGGAAAAGAAAAGTTGGAATTGAATATTCTTCTGGTAATAGAAATACGAGGGTAGTTTGAAAAATGTTACTAAAGGGAAAAATAATCGAATTTCAGGGAATATGGTGGAAAAATCGAAAATTGGACCCCCGTAGTAAAAAAAAATATCAAAAAAATCGTCACTAATATATTTTAAATAAAATTAATTTAACAAAATTTCAATTCAACATTTTATAATGCCAAAATTGCTTTTTTCTTTTTTTATTGGCGAATTTTTTCATAACGTTTCTGATGTAATCCTGCGTCGATTTGTCGTGCAAAATTTGCAAATGTTCGATTTTCGGAGATTGTTGAACGAAAACTTTTTGTTTTTGAAGAGTCTGCCAATGGCGACATCCCTCCAAGGACCGCCTGTTGACGGTACCGTCCCCATCTCCGTATATCAGCGTTGGATATCCGGTCAAATCGGTACCGGGTTTATAATACAACCTGAAATAAATTCAAACGAAGACTCGACACCCCTCGAAAGACGGATTCGAAACACTCACCGTTCTACGGTTTGCACATCCGTACCGTACAAACAATGGACCTCGACTCCAGGTGGTTTGAAATCGAGTTGATACTTTTCGGTGTCTTTCCTCATTTCCCAACCGTCCATAAAATCGATTCCCCTAGGAAGAAGAAACTGTCTAATTGTTTGAAAATAACATTAAACGATGTTTGTACGAAGACAACTTACTGGAAAAATTCTTCTAAATCGTCGATGGTGTAATTTTTTTTACTGGTTTGTACAAGAACTTCGTCTGGTTTCCAAAAAAGTTTCGACGGTAATAACCAAGCTAGACTTGGTGACGTTATTTGTTCTTCCCTCATGACGCTTTCTCGAAGGGCGAAAGATCCTAAATTGTCACCTTTGATAACACATTTTATTTAAAAAATTGACAGTTTTATGTATTATGTAAAAAAAAAAAATTTGATACTATCGTGGTTCCCTCGTATTTAACTATGGGAAATTGAAGAAAATGAAGTTATTTTAATAAATTATTTTCAAATCGTTGTTTTTATAATGAATTTATCAAAACCAAGATCTCATTTGACTTTAAAAGTTAACATAACCCCACTTTATTCAATATAATCATTCATTACTTTTTTGAGTAGCACCAAACTTAGTTTAAACATTTTTTTTGTCAATATATATTGAAAACTGAGCATTTTGAAAAGAAAATCGTATAAAAATGTCTAATTATTAATATTTTACGAATGAAATTCTCTTTAGTTTTATACTATCGAAGTCCCCTCGTCTTTTAGGTTCTATAAAAGCGAGAAACATCCGATTCGAATCATTTTTTTTTTCAAAAATCGTGTTTTTATCGAAATATGAACGAAAAAAGTATGGGAAATGTCTATTTCAACGATTTTATAACTTTAAAAGTTAACATAACCCCACTTTCTTCAATATAATCATTCATTACTTTTTTGAGTAGCACCAAACTTAGTTTAAACATTTTTTTTGTCAATATATATTGAAAACTGAGCATTTTGAAAAGAAAATCGTATAAAAATGTCTAATTATTAATATTTTACGAATGAAATTCTCTTTAGTTTTATACTATCGAAGTCCCCTCGTCTTTTAGGTTCTATAAAAGCGAGAAACATCCGATTCGAATCATTTTTTTTTTCAAAAATCGTGTTTTTATCGAAATATGAACGAAAAAAGTATGGGAAATATCTATTTCAACGATTTTATATGATTTTATAACTTTAAAAGTTAACATAACCCCACTTTCTTCAATATAATCATTCATTACTTTTTTGAGTAGCAACAAACATGGTTTAAACATTTTTTTTGTCGATATATACTGAAAACTGAGCATTTTGAAAAGAAAATCGTATAAAAATGTCTAATTATTAATATTTTACGAATGAAATTCTCTTTAGTTTATACTATCGAAGTCCCCTCGTCTTTTAGGTTCTATAAAATCGGGAAACATCCGATTTCAATCATTTTTTTTTTCGAAAATCGTGTTTTTATCGAAATATGAACGAAAAAAGTATGGGAAATATCTATTTCAACGATTTTATAACTTTAAAAGTTAACATAACCCCACTTTATTCAATATAATCATTCATTACTTTTTTGAGTAGCACCAAACATGGTTTAAACATTTTTTTAGTCGATATATACTGAAAACTGAGCATTTTGAAAAGAAAATCGTATAAAAATGTCTAATTATCAATTTTATACGAATGAAATCCTCGTTAGTTTTATACTATCGAAGTCCCCTCGTCTTTTAGGTTCTATAAAAGCGAGAAACATCCATTTTCAATCATTTTTTTTTTCAAAAATCGTGTTTTTATCGAAATATGAACGAAAAAAGTATGGGAAATATCTATTTCAACGATTTTATATGATTTTATAACTTTAAAAGTTATCATAACCCCACTTTCTTCAATATAATCATTCATTACTTTTTTGAGTAGCACCAAACATGGTTTAAACATTTTTTTTGTCGATATATACTGAAAACTGAGCATTTTGAAAAGAAAATCGTATAAAAATGTCTAATTATTAATATTTTACGAATGAAATTCTCGTTAGTTTTATACTATCGAAGTCCCCTCGTCTTTTAGGTTCTATAAAAGCGAGAAACATCCATTTTCAATCATTTTTTTTTTCAAAAATCGTGTTTTTATCGAAATATGAACGAAAAAAGTATGGGAAATATCTATTTCAACGATTTTATATGATTTTATAACTTTAAAAGTTATCATAACCCCACTTTCTTCAATATAATCATTCATTACTTTTTTGAGTAGCACCAAACTTAGTTTAAACATTTTTTTAGTCGATATATACTGAAAACTGAGCATTTTGAAAAGAAAATCGTATAAAAATGTCTAATTATTAATATTTTACGAATGAAATTCTCTTTAGTTTATACTATCGAAGTCCCCTCGTCTTTTAGGTTCTATAAAAGCGAGAAACATCCGATTCGAATCATTTTTTTTTTCAAAAATCGTGTTTTTATCGAAATATGAACGAAAAAAGTATGGGAAATGTCTATTTCAACGATTTTATAACTTTAAAAGTTAACATAACCCCACTTTATTCAATATAATCATTCATTACTTTTTTGAGTAGCACCAAACATGGTTTAAACATTTTTTTAGTCGATATATACTGAAAACTGAGCATTTTGAAAAGAAAATCGTATAAAAATGTCTAATTATCAATTTTATACGAATGAAATCCTCGTTAGTTTTATACTATCGAAGTCCCCTCGTCTTTTAGGTTCTATAAAAGCGAGAAACATCCGATTTCAATAATTTTTTTTTTCAAAAATCGTGTTTTTATCGAAATATGAACGAAAAAAGTATGGGAAATATCTATTTCAACGATTTTATATGATTTTATAACTTTAAAAGTTATCATAACCCCACTTTCTTCAATATAATCATTCATTACTTTTTTGAGTAGCACCAAACATGGTTTAAACATTTTTTTTTGTTAATATATACTGAAAAACGAGCCTTTTGAAAAGAAATTCGTATAAAAATGTCTAATTATCAATTTTATACGAATGAAATCCTCGTTAGTTTTATACTATCGAAGTCCCCTCGTCTTTTAGGTTCTATAAAAGCGAGAAACATCCGATTTCAATAATTTTTTTTTTCAAAAATCGTGTTTTTATCGAAATATGAACGAGAAAAGTATGGGAAATATCTATTTCAACGATTTTATATGATTTTATAACTTTAAAAGTTATCATAACCCCACTTTCTTCAATATAATCATTCATTACTTTTTTGAGTAGCACCAAACATGGTTTAAACATTTTTTTTTGTTAATATATACTGAAAAACGAGCCTTTTGAAAAGAAATTCGTATAAAAATGTCTAATTATCAATTTTATACGAATGAAATCCTCGTTAGTTTTATACTATCGAAGTCCCCTCGTCTTTTAGGTTCTATAAAAGCGAGAAACATCCGATTTCAATAATTTTTTTTTTCAAAAATCGTGTTTTTATCGAAATATGAACGAGAAAAGTATGGGAAATATCTATTTCAACGATTTTATATGATTTTATAACTTTAAAAGTTATCATAACCCCACTTTCTTCAATATAATCATTCATTACTTTTTTGAGTAGCACCAAACATGGTTTAAACATTTTTTTTTGTTAATATATACTGAAAAACGAGCCTTTTGAAAAGAAATTCGTATAAAAATGTCTAATTATCAATTTTATACGAATGAAATCCTCGTTAGTTTTATACTATCGAAGTCCCCTCGTCTTTTAGGTTCTATAAAAGCGAGAAACATCCGATTTCAATAATTTTTTTTTTCAAAAATCGTGTTTTTATCGAAATATGAACGAGAAAAGTATGGGAAATATCTATTTCAACGATTTTATATGATTTTATAACTTTAAAAGTTATCATAACCCCACTTTCTTCAATATAATCATTCATTACTTTTTTGAGTAGCACCAAACATGGTTTAAAACATTTTTTTTTGTTAATATATACTGAAAAACGAGCCTTTTGAAAAGAAATTCGTATAAAAATGTCTAATTATCAATTTTATACGAATGAAATCCTCGTTAGTTTTATACTATCGAAGTCCCCTCGTCTTTTAGGTTCTATAAAAGCGAGAAACATCCGATTTCAATCATTTTTTTTTTCAAAAATCGTGTTTTTATCGAAATATGAACGAAAAAAGTATGGGAAATATCTATTTCAACGATTTTATATGATTTTATAACTTTAAAAGTTAACATAACCCCACTTTCTTCAATATAATTGTTCACAAACTTTTTCGAACGTAGTTTATATATATATTTTTTATAAATTTAGATAAAAAACAAACATTTTGACAAAATATCATACAAAAATGTCTAATTATTAATATTTACGAATGAAAATGTTTCTTGAATCAACTTTTTCTTTTAAAATAATATTCCAGGATACACGAATTTGACAAGTCGGCCATTTTGCCAGAGTTGTAATACAAAATATTTATTTTCTATTTGTTAACGTGCGTATTGGAAAGAATTGAATATTACGTGATTTTGAACAGTGAGTTGAAACTAACTTAATAGTATACATAATATTATACTTTAGCACTTGAGATTCCTATTAGTTTTTAAATCGGTCAGTCTCTAAGGAAATTAATCAAGATTATATAAACACTACTGTTTAATTGGATTATAATAATATTCCCACTAGACAATTGATTTATCAAAATTTTTAATTTAAAATAAATTGAAATGAAAAAAAAATTTTATGTTATCATAAAATCGGCGTTTATCAGTAGCTAGTAAACGATATAAACCTGGTAGATAAAACTTTATTGTGTATAAAAATTAATATTTGAATTTTACGATGCTCCCCCTTCGTTTTATAGTCCTAGAAAATTGATAAATTATTCGATCTCGATGAATTTTTTCAATAATGAGCAGCGAAACAGTTATGAACGAAAAAAAGTTGGGTTATGTTGACATTTAAAGTCGTAAAATCATATGAAATGTTCAAATGCGTTATTTTCCATGATTTTTATGATAAATTCCCTATGAAAACACAGTTTTCCGAAAAAAAATCATTAAAATCTGATCGATGTTCGATTTTCTAGTGTCAAAAAACGAGGGGATCAGGATATTATCAAATTACTTACAATTTAATTTATAAAAAAGGATTCTACAAACTTTTTGTACGATTTATTGCACTTGAAATATTCTTTTTTTTTTGTAGATTAATAAAAAAAATATATGAACTCTATTTAATGCTTTGCGAAAAAGTTATGATCGATTTTATTCAAAAAAGTTGAGTATGTTACCACTTGAAGTCGTAAAACCATATGAAATGTTCAAATGAGTTATTTTCCATGATTTTTATGATGAATTCACTATGAAAACACAGTTTATCGAAAAAAAAATCATTAAAATCTGATCAAGTTTCGATTTTCTAGAGTCAACAAGCGAAGGGACCAGGATACTAGCGAATTACTTACAATTTAATTTTGAAAGAAAGTAATTAACAAACGTTTTGTACGATTTATTTCACTCGAAATATTCGTTTTTTGTGTGGATTTATTAAAAAATATATATATGAACTCCATTTAATGCTTAATAAAAAAATTATGAACGATTTTATTAAAAGTGGGGTTATGTTTACATTTAAAGTCGTAAAGTTATAGAATTTTCAATAATTTTCATGTTTTTTATGATAAATTCACCATAAAAACAATGGTTATCAAAATTGGATTATTTTTTGATTTTCTAGAGCCAAAAAACGAAGACTAAACTGTAAAACTACTTACAAATTTCAAAAAAAATTATTTAAACAAACACTTTTGATTGAATTTTTTTATGAATATTAACAAAAAAACATATATGAGCTCCATTTAAAGCTTTGCGAAAAAGTTATGAACGATTTTATTTTATAAAAGTGGGATTATGTTAACATTCAAAGTCGGAAAACTACATAAAATGTTCAAATAAGATTTTTCATTATAAATTCACCATAAAAACTATTTAGAAAAATGATAATTTTCGATTTTCTAGACCCAAAAAATAAAAATACCATAATACAACGGAACCACAATAAATATTATAAATCACAAAATAAAATCAACTTACCGATAGCGTAAACTTTAATGGCCTTCATAGAACCACCCCAAACCCCCGCTAACGAAATCAACCCTGCGATGTACTGATTTTTCCAAGCTTGAGTTTGCATATTTAAAAATCTCAAAGCCATAGGTCCCCCCATAGAATGCACCAACAAAACTACAGCACTATTATTATTTTCACTATAAGTATCTTCTACTAAAACCTTAAGTTGTACAAAGAAATCACCATTTTCATCTAGAAACCCGTAACTGAATGAATAAACTTGTGTAATATAAAAAAAAAATTTCTTACTTGGTGCTTTCCTGAAATCGTACGGTGCTCCTTTTATACTGTGATTCCTCACGTATCCCATAGTCACTAAAGTATTCGAGACGTCTTTAAAATAAGCCCCCGTTGACGTATGGCTTGGATCTAACCATTCAACAGATTCAGTACCACCCCAACCCGGTACTCGTATTTCAACCCCGTCGTTATTTCTAGTAATTCTAGTTGTATTATCATATATAAGTTTTACATTATCTATCCAACAATCTATGACTAGAGGCATTAAAAGTTCTAAATTTAACCATATGTTGAAAAAATCAGCGGTGGATAAATCACAAAAATAATGTATCTAAAAAATATATCGTTTCTAATTTTTTTTATCAATTTAATAATTAAATTACCTTACCCTTTGTGTTTTATTTAATCTGGCTTCTAATTGGCTACCCCCGTCACCTGGTATTAGTATAACAGGATTTAAATTAGTTTTGATTTGTTCGAACAATAGTAAAAGAAAAAATAAAGTGAGGTTATACTGGAATTTCATATTCTCAGTACAAAGAATAACACAATACTGATGATTTATAACATTTTTTTCATTGTAGATATTTTTATGTATCGATAATTGCCGCAACAAACATGATAAAACTATTTATATAAATAAAATACGTAATATTTGTCGCTACCCATCGGATGATTATTTAGAGTACAATAACACTTAAAAATTTTTGACGTCTTTTGTGTGGATGTAAATATAAACACGTGTCTTCAGTGTCAGTTTAAAAAATCATATGTATATGTACCAATTTTGATATTTACAATAAATATTTTTGATTTCACAATATATAAAACACGATGAAAAATGTCGTTTTAATTATTTTGTAATTATTATTGAAAATTGTTATAAATTCGAGGAGTTAAAATGGAGACTATTTAATCCTAGAAACTCGTACTTCAAAATATAGATGGCGGCTTTAATGTAGTAAAGATAAAGAAGGCGGGAGAAGTAGGAGGGAGTGGGAACCTTGTTGTGAAAAAATGCTTCTAAGTCCGGTTCTGCTTAGTCGATTTTTATAAGCTTGATATTGTTTAAACTTACGTAGGTTTTTTAAAAGTAAATTAAATTGATGTTGATATAGAGATAACCGCAAATCGATATCTTTTTTCTGTCCCGAAATGAAATGTGTAAACGGCAAAAATTTTTCATTAAACATTTGGCTGGCTAGCTGTTTCGCCCAAACAGAACTTGAACATTGATTCTGGACGGACAGAGAAATCACAATATGTAAAATATATCATACAACGGCCTCTAGCATTCACGCTGCTAATTAAATTACTTGGAATTTATATATTTTATATTGCTGGGTAAAAACTCTTTGAAACAACATCAAATTTAAATAGATCGGCCAACCAGAACCTGATCTACAGGCATTTTATCATAATAAGGTTCCCACTCTTCCCCGCCACTTATTCGGGAAGATAAACTTAAACTTGTGAAATGAAAAATGCGCAGAATCTGTTTATATTCCATTTCATATTTCCAAATACGCCCTCTAGTGGTATACCTAAGATTCTGAAAAAAGTTCCTACGTTTCTCTCGGGACGTTTTTGTTATATTTATTTTTTTTTGGTATTTAGTTGACAGCCGTACTTAGTTGTCCACCCGGTATGTATGCAATATGAGCACAAACATCTAATTACATAAAAAATCGTACCTTAAAATTGAATTTAATATATTTACAAAAAATTAAAATAAAACTTTTAAAACATTCATGGACTTAAAATGGAAACTGTATTTTATTCAAGAAGTTCGAATTTCACTTTATAGATGGCTGCTAATATTTCTAATTTGGTTTCACTTAAAATTCGAACCACGAAATATAGATGGCAGTCATAGTAGAAAATGGTAATTTTATAACATAAATTTTTCAAATTTCGAATTCTAATTATTAAATGTTTAAGGTAATTTATTATTTGCTTTAAAGTCTTTGTACGAATAATATATTTTAATGTTAAAATTTATGTAACATATCATTGTATTGAATATAAACCATTCCCGTCTTGTTACTAATAAAAAATTAGGTTATGTACATGTTATTTATTCATATTATTATATTCTGATTGTTCTTTGGATTAGTGTCGATTGAGGATTTATACATATTATCATTATTTCGAACGGTATATTGTAAGAACTCGTTTCGATTTCTCGGAGTTTATTATCTTTCTTAGAATACTGATAGTTAGTAAGTAACAGCAAACCAGTGCTATTAGTTGTGATTTCTGATTCATATATTTTATAAATCTAATTATGAATTCAGATTTAATAATTGGATATGGTTAATCTGTTCTACGATTTACATTAGTTACTTTCTTAATGTTCTTAATGGCTGCCATTCATATTTGCTACTGTTTTATAAATCTTGGTCATCCATTTTCTTGTCATTGTTGGACGATATTAATTATACATCACTTATACCGAGTGGATCGGTTTCTAATAAAGAAATATTCATATACAAATAAGCGATATTTGATAAATTTTGAAAATTTGGCATATACGTTGTTTATATATGATCCACAATTATTAAATTAATGAGATCTAAATTTAAGAATTCCGCCTTCTTTTCACTCATTATAAAACTATGCGCGAATGAAAAATGATAATAGACAAAATTTTTTGCATCAACTGACTTTATCTAGATCAGTATGACATTGATAAGTTATCTAGTGTGTGGCCGAAATATATCAACCGCCTACTTGCTTTCGAATTAGATTCGATACGATTTTGCTTAATTCGATGACATTTATTCTCTCAATTTTTTTCGTAGTTGACAGCTCCGATGATGTGGTTGTTTGTTATCGAAACGAGACTCGAATGGGAATCAGGTGCACGCGTACGTATTCGATATTAATCAGATACGTGGATGATAGAATGTGATCATTTATACTATTCTTCCTGTTGGTGAAGCTACATGTCTTTAACTATATTTTATCTACTTAAAAACGACAAAATATAAATACGTAGACAAATAGTTGTTTGAATCGTGGTCTCAACCTTTCGTAGAATTCCACCTGAGAACAACTTGGAATAAAAACAGAAAAGAAAAATCGGTAGTAGCTATTCGACCAAAAAGTTGTTAAATTTATTCTGTACTTAATACAAATTGAAACTATTTAGTAGATGAATGTAATTAACAAAACATAATTGAAAATAAATACCACTAATAATAAATAAAGTTACTTTATTTATGATAAGATACAAAAATTAAATGATAAAATTACAATAACTGTCAGTAGTATAATAAATGTATAGTGCGATAAAATAGAAAATGATAATTTCTTACTAGGCAATAATTAGTTTTAAGACAAATTTAATTATATATTTCAACAATAAATAAATAAAAATATATCTGTGGGTATTTTAAATCTATTTGTAATGTTTATATTTAATTTTGTCGGTTTGCTGGTAGACTAGTCACTATCTATAAAAAAAAAGAAGAAAGGACTCCCGAAGAGTGGTCATGACCGAGTACTGCTACAGTTCAAACTAATTATGCTTTGAATTATGGTGACTTCGGTCACGATATTCTTATTAAAGAAATCTATTTGCACATTATTAACTATTGCTTTTGTTTTTATGGATTCGAGATGGAAGATCAACGGGTACCGTATCGTCGAAACAAATTTCGTAAAAATGAAATACGCTATGAAACTTATACGTTTTAAATATTTAATAAACGACGTAATGGTGTTTTATGATTACGATTATCTCGTTTTTTATTTTATTTTATACATTCACAAATAGTAAATAATATTTATGAACTATGAAAATATGTGTAATTGCTAAAAACATAACCGAAATTGGTTTGTTATGTTGTTCGAGGTTATTTGATTCAGGGACAAGTATGTATGGTTGTTTTTATGGCGATTTCTAGACCACCTGCAACGATCACATATTTACGTGTAGGTGTAGACACCACAACAAGAAAAAAATATCAAATCGAGTCAGCCGTGAAATCGGATATTGATAAAATGCTTTTTTTTATTTACATATAAAAAAATTCCTTTTATTTAATCTAGTTTGTATTTAATATGAAAATAATTATATTTGTAATTGTATTAATGTACGATTAACATACATTGACATTGTTACGAGGTTCGTTCGAAAAGTTTTAATCTCGACATGATAATATTAGATCGTTCTAACTGAATTTTGAATCAGCGATCTCAATTTAGGGATTGTACCCTCTAGAATTGAGTAAACGTTTATGAAAAACGAGATTTTTTGTAAAAACAATTAGTTATGCCATTTTAAATAGTGAAAATTATAGTTTTTTCGACTAAACAGAGTTGTTTAATGGTAATAGTTCATTAGATGATTTCTATAACTTCATTTTTTGATACGAGAGCTATTCAAAAAGTAAGAAAAGTTGAGGAATCAAAAAATGGGTTCGAAATTAACTTTTCTATATAGTTATAGTCAAAATTGTGTTATTCATAATCGAAAACATATTTTTAGCTGATTTATATGAATTATAAGGAAAATATTTACTCGAAATACTCGTGGAAGGTTGATATGGAATGTTAAGATCTCGATATAAATGAGCCTTAAAAAAACAAAATTTGACTGCTAAATTTTGTCAAATGTCAAATGTCAAATGTCAAATGTCAAATGTCAAATGTCAAATGTCAAATGTCAAATGTCAAATGTCAAATGTCAAATGTCAAATGTCAAATGTCAAATGTCAAATGTCAAATGTCAAATGTCAAATGTCAAATGTCAAATGTCAAATGTCAAATGTCAAATGTCAAATGTCAAATGTCAAATGTCAAATGTCAAATGTCAAATGTCAAATGTCAAATGTCAAATGTCAAATGTCAAATGTCAAATGTCAAATGTCAAATGTCAAATGTCAAATGTCAAATGTCAAATGTCAAATGTCAAATGTCAAATGTCAAATGTCAAATGTCAAACGTCAAACGTCAAACGTCAAACGTCAAACGTCAAACGTCAAACGTCAAACGTCAAACGTCAAATGTCAAATGTCAAATGTCAAATGTCAAATGTCAAATGTCAAATGTCAAATGTCAAATGTCAAATGTCAAATGTCAAATGTCAAATGTCAAATGTCAAATGTCGTCAAACGTCAAACGTCAAATGGCGGTAGTTGCTTGAAAAATACCATTGTAGACTTCTCTAGGTACTTCTGGGACCATCAGACATTTTTTAGTGAAGTTCGTGTACAAATTATTGTAAATTGACACTTGTAAGTTCTAAAAAGAGGACCTAACGGTCGAAAGTCTTGCATAAATCTCAAGTTTTTATAGTCTAGTCGACTTGACACATTTCAAACAGCCCTCGTATTATCATAGTGGGTTTATTTCGATTCGTAGGATAACCACACATTTTTTTTGTATACATTCACTTTTTTGACACGCCAAATTCCTTCTTCCATACACCGAATATATACAATGCGTTTTTTAATCCAGTTCAACGATCTAGTTTGACGAAATTTCATATAATAAGCGATTCGATTGTTCGGAAATATTTGTCAGAATATACAAACAATTTACGGACAGGTATTTTTACGACACCTAACACTCGAAATTCTTTTGAATGTGGTGTTAAAATCCGTCACGCTGTCTTTAATTTTCATTCAATCTTTTTAAATACCTTAGCAACGATTCTTGGAAGTCGTTCAGTGGAAATTTCTTTTTCGTTTGGTAGAATTTCGATTTCGACAATTTTTTTCTTTATAAAACGCCAATTGCGACTGAATTTTCAATAAAATACGAAACGAGAATCACGGCGCGGCCATTTTCTCGAATCTCATAAATTCTCTTCATGGAACGCACCATGAAAAATTATCCGTATACAAATAAGTGTATGGAAAATTAATTTAAGCTTGAATTGACTTTGTTTTGTGTCAAATACGTCAAATTATAGTTTCAGTCAATCCGGGTCATATTTTTACATGTTACAAATATAACGGTTGCCAACACCCAACTTTTGTTGTTTATTCGTCATACACTGTGAGATCCTAATGATAATTATGAAATAATCTTTGATGGGTACCACTAATAGTAGTAATTTACCACACCTTAGTACCATCAATGCTACCTGCACGGTTGAAGGCGTCCGATTTCTTATTTTACGCTCCTTGAAGATGTCCAATATATACGAAAACCGTGCACGTACAACAAATATGACTAATATGATAAATAAACCCTTCAAATGTTTATTACAAAACAGAGGCGTACTTATTGATAAACTACGAACGATAATTTCCAATTCCAAGTTATGCATATTCTGAATTAACGGAAGCTATTTAAAAAACAAGATGGAGGAGATTGAAGTAAATTGACAAATGACAGATGTCTGTATTGAAGAAAAATCGATTGAAATCTATCGAATGCCGACTAATATCGAATTGTTTTCGATGCCCCACTCTGTATAAACATAACGGCAACGTTTTAAAATGATTTTCAGTTATACAGTATGTCTTAAAAGTGTTATAAACACTATTTTTCGAATTTAAATTGTTGTACAATAATATACAGTTGAAGAAAAGAAATTTGAGCGACAGATCGATTTTTTAATCAATTCTTCTTTTTTTACGTAGCAAATTATGAATAAATTGAACGATAGTACATAGTCTTTGATCAATTTTCTTTCCGAAAATTTGCAGTTCGATCGCGAGGCTTGTTTACATCGATTTGCAGTTTCCACCATCGCATTTTTACATTTACAAACTCTATAGGTTTGGTTCTACTTCAGTTTTCATAATTTTCGACTTAATTTGTGATTTTTTTCAACTTTCGTAGTTGATTTTTCGGATTTATTTTTCAAAAATTGGTTAGACTGTATTAAAACGAATCTCCAGTTGTTTTTATATAATCCACAATCGTTTTTGACTCAAAAATCCAACCACAGGAATCAATTGATAATAAAATACGTTTATCTCAACGTTTTCTATGGCGTTGAAACCACCACGTTGTAATCCAAGATGCGTCGGGGTATTTTTAAAACTTCCAAGTCTGAATTTTCGAGAAAGAAAACAATTCGTCCACGAATTCCACAAAAAGATGACTCGGTGAGTCCAAAGAAATAATTTGGAAATATCGAATTATGAAATGGGCACAAACTTTTGACCGGTAGTGTATATTAGTATAAAGTAGGATGCGCACGTTCAATAGGGGGTTAAATTCACGTTGTTTCCATTATAAAGTACTTGAAAGTATTTAAAAAAGTTGTGAGTCATTTTGAAAATACCCCATCATCATCAATTCGAGGTGGAGCAATCCCTAAATTGGTTAATTTCAACCCTCATATCAATTACAATGTCCACGACCGCTTCCCAAATTGCGTTTCATTATCCAACAACTTTTTAATTAACCTGAAATGATGAGGCACATACGTCACACCGAGAGATAAAATTTTTATTTTTATTTTCTATCGTAATTTCTATTAGTACGGAAGATTGTTTACAAAAAAAATATAAATCGATATAAATGTCTTGAAATAACGAATAAAACTGAAATAAAAGATTGAAGATGTTTAAATTATGTTATAAACTAATTTCTGATTATAATCAGTGCCTTTTTTACGAATTTCTATAACTGCGAACTTGTTTTTTTAGATATAATAGCTTCGGACCATATTGATCTTTATAAGTCTATTATAAAATAACACCCTGTATTACTAATGTAATTTACGACACTGATTACACTGCTATAGTAAAAGAAGAAGATTTTGGTTATGTTGAACGGCACAATTAACCCGTGTGATTGTCTAAAATGAGTTAATTCAATTAATCGATTATTTTGAATCTAATTTTCAAACAAACCGCCGTACTAATGGGTTTTTAATCTTCAGAGGCACATGCCACACACACCATAACAGATGACGTTCGAGATGTTTATCTACAGGGTGTTCGGCATCGATGGATTTGACGCTTCGTCGCTCTTGACAATTTTGACGCGTGTTGTTTAACTTGGAATATTTTTCGAAATTTCTATGTGATAAACTCGATTAATCCTTTCAAATTTTTCGTTATTTATATATTTAAACATGAAATTCCTTACGAAAATTGGAACGATTGTATATTTTTTTTTGTATTCTCGGAATAAGAAGTAGATCAGTGCCGTACGTCCGAAGGCTATATTTAAATGACCTCTGCGAGTTGCGTCTTTGACCTTTTCGACCATTTGCAGTTCAACACGGAATCAAATCACGCGCCCCGTGCCCTCGGGGACTCCGACTATCGACACGAACGCCCCTGCAGGGTCTAGGTGAACGATTTAACCTGCTTTACCATGACTTTTGCCAAAGGAAGTCGAAAATTTTATGGGAAACGTGCGCCAATTATTAATCTATTTCTTTTTTCTCATGATAATGTTTTTCGTTTATTAATTATTTCTAAAACTACAAAGTTCAATGTGATCCGTCAAAACGGAATTGAAAATCTGGTTTAGATCTATGGAAATGATTTAACGTTCTTTTCAGATCTATGGAAATGATTTGACGTTCTTTTCAGATCTATGGAAATGATTTGACGTTCTTTTCAGATCAATAATTAGATTGTGATCGCTGTTTTATTTTGACAGTTTCAAGGTTTTCCTAGAACTTAAATCAACACTAGTAGGTAGTATTCTGATCGGAAATATCCAAATCGAATCACACCGTTAAAACTGTTGTATAATAAGACCCTGTATAGTTTAAAAGAAGCGGTAAGTATCGAATTCCGCAGGTTGCAGGATCCGTCTGAGATGCGGGTCCAGGTGATGAGTTTTTTAGCGGCTAGTCGTCGATAGTAGCAGGTACTACCCTCATGAAAAACAAAATATTTAGTCGATTATCTACAAACGGTTAATATGTGTTACAGGTGGATTTCACGATAACAGTTTTCTAGAAAAAATTTGTAATCAGATCCGGTATTTTTATCAAAAGGAACGAAAAATTAAGATACCAAATACGATCTGACATAAGTATGAGACAAACCGAAACGATTCACACTTCTGGTTGTCGTATACAAGAAATATGTTGGGTAAATACTTTAGGGGTGGAGTGTCACGAGGTTTTGAAAAAAGGGAGTCGACCAGTTATCAAATTTTCATTCTGAAGACCATGGGCTATGGCCTAGGCTCCTTTTTATGGATTGCAACGACACTGATTAGTACTTTTAGAAACATTTTACTGGAAATTATCCTGAGACGAGTCCAGGAGATCATTTACAACAAATTCTTCGTCAAATGGTTCTAGTCTTTGGAAAGAGAAACTTGAATGCATTCAAGATCGAATATATGGTCACGAGAAGCGAATTGGATGGCTTCAACCCAAGCAGGGAATGTTGTTTTGATTGAAGTACAAGATTTCGATTACCTGGAAGCGACAGTGTCAAATGAAGGAGTTGAAACCTGGGAAATCAAGAAGGAGATTGTTGGATGGAGGGAGCCAAAAAGAAAATTACGTCTACTAAAAAAAACGGTTAGAAAGATGTAGACAAGGAATATGATTAATGGGAATAGAGAATTGGAGCGAAGCAGCCTTGAAGGAAAGGTGTACAGCGACCCCAAGCAATGGGTCTATAAGACTGTTGTTTTAGGTCTTCTTTTTTTTATTTTTGCCTAATTTGCGTCTCAATCTCTTTTCACCAGTCTTGAATCTTCGAATTTCTATGTAAACGATCCTACAAACTTAATTTAATGAGATAATTGAGTTGAATAAACCCCAGATTTGTATATTTCTCGATGTATCCTTATTAGTAAGAGGCCAAGTTAAAGTTTCATAAAAAAGAAGTATGAACAGTTCTTATTGATAAACTACGAACGATAATTTCGAATTCCAAGATGAAAATTTCAAGTTATGCATATTTTGAATGTCATTGACATTGTTCAATTTAGAAATGTCACCATTAGAATTAACGGAAGTTATTTGAAAAACAAGATGGACGAGATTGAAGTAAGACAAATGACAGATGTCTGTATTGAAGAAAAATCGATTGAAATCTATCGAAAGCCGACTAATATCGAATTGTTTTCGATGTCCCACTCTGTATAAACATAACGGCAACGTTTTAAAATAATTTTCAGTTATACAGTATGTCTTAAAAGTGTTATAAACACGATTTTTCGAATTTTGGTTGTTGTACAATAATATACAGTTGGAGAAAAGAAATTTGAGCGACAGATCGATTTTTTTAATCAATTCTTCTTTTTTACGTAGCAAATTATGAATAAATTGAACGATAGTACATAGTCTTTGATCAATTTTCTTCCCGAAAATTTGCAGTTCGATCGCGAGGCTTGTTTACATCGATTTGCAGTTTCCACCATCGCATTTTTACATTTACAAACTCTATAGGTTTGGTTCTACTTCAGTTTTCATAATTTTCGACTTAATTTGTGATTTTTTTCAACTTTCGTAGTTGATTTTTCGGATTTATTTTTCAAAAATTGGTTAGACTGTATTAAAACGAATCTCCAGTTGTTTTTATATAATCCACAATCGTTTTTAACTCAAAAATCCAACCACAGGAATCAATTAATAATAAAATACGTTTATCTGTGTTATAGGTCTTCTTTTTTTTTATTTTTGCCTAATTTGCGTCTCAATCTCTTTTCACCAGTTTTGAATCTTTGAATTTCTATGTAAACGATCCCACCAACATAATTTAATGAGATAATTGAGTTAAATAAACTCCAAATTTGTATATTTCTCGATGTATCCTTATTAGTAAGAGGCCAAGTTGGTGTTTCATAAAAAAGAAGTATGAATAGTTCTTCTTTCAAGTTCAAACTTGACTTTTTAAATATGTCAAGTAAGTTAGACGTTTCCATAGACACAATCAGCGTATAGTTTATCTATGATTCACATTTGATTAAATATTCCATTTAAACGATCCTACAAACTTAATTTAATGAGATAATTGAGTGAAATAAACCCCAAATTTGTATATTTCTCGATGTATCCTTATTAGTAAGAGGCCAAGTTGATGTTTCATAGAAAAGAAGTATGAATAGTTCTTCTTTCAAGTTCAAACTTGACTTTTTAAATATGTCAAGTTAGTTAGACGTTTCCATAGACACAATCCGCGTATAGTTTATCTATGATTCACATTTGATTAAATATTTCATTTAAACGATCCTACAAACTTAATTTAATGAGATAATTGAGTTGAATAAACCCCAGATTTGTATATTTCTCGATGTATCCTTATTAGTAAGAGGCCAAGTTGATGTTTCATAAAAAAGAAGTATGAATAGTTCTTCTTTCAAGTTCAAACTTGACTTTTTAAATATGTCAAGTAAGTTAGACGTTTCCATAGAGACAATCCGCGTATAGTTTGTCTATGATTCACATTTGATTAAATATTTCATTTAAACGATCCTACAAACTTAATTTAATGAGATAATTGAGTGAAATAAACCCCAAATTTGTATATTTCTCGATGTATCCTTATTAGTAAGAGGCCAAGTTAAAGTTTCATAAAAAAGAAGTATGAATAGTTCTTCTTTCAAGTTCAAACTTGACTTTTTAAATATGTCAAGTAAGTTAGACGTTTCCATAGACACAATCAGCGTATAGTTTGTCTATGATTCACATTTGATTAAATATTTCATTTAAACGATCCTACAAACTTAATTTAATGAGATAATTGAGTGAAATAAACCCCAAATTTGTATATTTCTCGACGTATCCTTATTAGTAAGAGGCCAAGTTAAAGTTTCATAAAAAAGAAGTATGAATAGTTCTTCTTTCAAGTTCAAACTTGACTTTTTAAATATGTCAAGTAAGTTAGACGTTTCCATAGAGACAATCCGCGTATAGTTTATCTATGATTCACATTTGATTAAATATTTCATTTAAACGATCCTACAAACTTAATTTAATGAGATAATTGAGTGAAATAAACCCCAAATTTGTATATTTCTCGACGTATCCTTATTAGTAAGAGGCCAAGTTAAAGTTTCATAAAAAAGAAGTATGAATAGTTCTTCTTTCAAGTTCAAACTTGACTTTTTAAATATGTCAAGTAAGTTAGACGTTTCCATAGACACAATCAGCGTATAGTTTATCTATGATTCACATTTGATTAAATATTCCATTTAAACGATCCTACAAACTTAATTTAATGAGATAATTGAGTGAAATAAACCCCAAATTTGTATATTTCTCGATGTATCCTTATTAGTAAGAGGCCAAGTTAAAGTTTCATAAAAAAGAAGTATGAATAGTTCTTCTTTCAAGTTCAAACTTGACTTTTTAAATATGTCAAGTAAGTTAGACGTTTCCATAGACACAATCAGCGTATAGTTTATCTATGATTCACATTTGATTAAATATTCCATTTAAACGATCCTACAAACTTAATTTAATGAGATAATTGAGTGAAATAAACCCCAAATTTGTATATTTCTCGACGTATCCTTATTAGTAAGAGGCCAAGTTAAAGTTTCATAAAAAAGAAGTATGAATAGTTCTTCTTTCAAGTTCAAACTTGACTTTTTAAATATGTCAAGTAAGTTAGACGTTTCCATAGACACAATCAGCGTATAGTTTATCTATGATTCACATTTGATTAAATATTCCATTTAAACGATCCTACAAACTTAATTTAATGAGATAATTGAGTGAAATAAACCCCAAATTTGTATATTTCTCGATGTATCCTTATTAGTAAGAGGCCAAGTTGATGTTTCATAGAAAAGAAGTATGAATAGTTCTTCTTTCAAGTTCAAACTTGACTTTTTAAATATGTCAAGTTAGTTAGACGTTTCCATAGACACAATCCGCGTATAGTTTATCTATGATTCACATTTGATTAAATATTTCATTTAAACGATCCTACAAACTTAATTTAATGAGATAATTGAGTTGAATAAACCCCAGATTTGTATATTTCTCGATGTATCCTTATTAGTAAGAGGCCAAGTTGATGTTTCATAAAAAAGAAGTATGAATAGTTCTTCTTTCAAGTTCAAACTTGACTTTTTAAATATGTCAAGTAAGTTAGACGTTTCCATAGAGACAATCCGCGTATAGTTTGTCTATGATTCACATTTGATTAAATATTTCATTTAAACGATCCTACAAACTTAATTTAATGAGATAATTGAGTGAAATAAACCCCAAATTTGTATATTTCTCGATGTATCCTTATTAGTAAGAGGCCAAGTTAAAGTTTCATAAAAAAGAAGTATGAATAGTTCTTCTTTCAAGTTCAAACTTGACTTTTTAAATATGTCAAGTAAGTTAGACGTTTCCATAGACACAATCAGCGTATAGTTTGTCTATGATTCACATTTGATTAAATATTTCATTTAAACGATCCTACAAACTTAATTTAATGAGATAATTGAGTGAAATAAACCCCAAATTTGTATATTTCTCGACGTATCCTTATTAGTAAGAGGCCAAGTTAAAGTTTCATAAAAAAGAAGTATGAATAGTTCTTCTTTCAAGTTCAAACTTGACTTTTTAAATATGTCAAGTAAGTTAGACGTTTCCATAGACACAATCAGCGTATAGTTTATCTATGATTCACATTTGATTAAATATTCCATTTAAACGATCCTACAAACTTAATTTAATGAGATAATTGAGTGAAATAAACCCCAAATTTGTATATTTCTCGACGTATCCTTATTAGTAAGAGGCCAAGTTAAAGTTTCATAAAAAAGAAGTATGAATAGTTCTTCTTTCAAGTTCAAACTTGACTTTTTAAATATGTCAAGTTAGTCAGACGTTTCCATAGAGACAATCCGCGTATAGTTTATCTATGATTCACATTTGATTAAATATTCCATTTAAACGATCCTACAAACTTAATTTAATGAGATAATTGAGTGAAATAAACCCCAAATTTGTATATTTCTCGACGTATCCTTATTAGTAAGAGGCCAAGTTAAAGTTTCATAAAAAAGAAGTATGAATAGTTCTTCTTTCAAGTTCAAACTTGACTTTTTAAATATGTCAAGTAAGTTAGACGTTTCCATAGAGACAATCAGCGTATAGTTTATCTATGATTCACATTTGATTAAATATTTCATTTAAACGATCCTACAAACTTAATTTAATGAGATAATTGAGTAAAATAAACCCCAAATTTGTATATTTCTCGAAGTATCCTTATTAGTAAGAGGCCAAGTTAAAGTTTCATAAAAAAGAAGTATGAATAGTTCTTCTTTCAAGTTCAAACTTGACTTTTTAAATATGTCAAGTAAGTTAGACGTTTCCATAGACACAATCAGCGTATAGTTTGTCTATGATTCACATTTGATTAAATATTTCATTTAAACGATCCTACAAACTTAATTTAATGAGATAATTGAGTGAAATAAACCCCAAATTTGTATATTTCTCGACGTATCCTTATTAGTAAGAGGCCAAGTTAAAGTTTCATAAAAAAGAAGTATGAATAGTTCTTCTTTCAAGTTCAAACTTGACTTTTTAAATATGTCAAGTAAGTTAGACGTTTCCATAGAGACAATCCGCGTATAGTTTATCTATGATTCACATTTGATTAAATATTTCATTTAAACGATCCTACAAACTTAATTTAATGAGATAATTGAGTGAAATAAACCCCAAATTTGTATATTTCTCGACGTATCCTTATTAGTAAGAGGCCAAGTTAAAGTTTCATAAAAAAGAAGTATGAATAGTTCTTCTTTCAAGTTCAAACTTGACTTTTTAAATATGTCAAGTAAGTTAGACGTTTCCATAGAGACAATCCGCGTATAGTTTATCTATGATTCACATTTGATTAAATATTCCATTTAAACGATCCTACAAACTTAATTTAATGAGATAATTGAGTGAAATAAACCCCAAATTTGTATATTTCTCGACGTATCCTTATTAGTAAGAGGCCAAGTTAAAGTTTCATAAAAAAGAAGTATGAATAGTTCTTCTTTCAAGTTCAAACTTGACTTTTTAAATATGTCAAGTAAGTTAGACGTTTCCATAGACACAATCAGCGTATAGTTTATCTATGATTCACATTTTATTAAATATTCCATTTAAACGATCCTACAAACTTAATTTAATGAGATAATTGAGTGAAATAAACCCCAAATTTGTATATTTCTCGATGTATCCTTATTAGTAAGAGGCCAAGTTAAAGTTTCATAAAAAAGAAGTATGAATAGTTCTTCTTTCAAGTTCAAACTTGACTTTTTAAATATGTCAAGTTAGTCAGACGTTTCCATAGAGACAATCCGCGTATAGTTTATCTATGATTCACATTTGATTAAGTATCTATTTAGACGTAAACAAACATCATTGGAAATCGTGTTACTGATCCTACTTACCAACTAACTGTAGCTTACGCATCGTTGCAAAATTAATCGAATCAAAAATTATTTTTTTTCAATTATAAATATATATATCGTTTACGTACATATTAAATGTCGATGTATAACGTTGTGTGGTCAGGTACCGTTAGAAAAATATCTAATAAAAGAAGAAGAAGATTTCACTTCGTAAATTAATTGTAAGCGCCTTCTATTTCGGAATTCTTTCGAAATTATTCCCATGTGCGCAAAGAATATTTCGAGCAGCAAGTGTTTTACAAGTGAATGGCGTTGGTCGACAACAAAAGGCCCTGTATTTAACAACACAATAGTCGGCCTTGTAACCCGAAACGGGGGATTACAATAAAGCTCTTTTTTCCGATCTTATTCTTTCCAAAAAAATTTCTATTGCACCTGAGGTCGTCGTCTAAGAATATACGATAACCAATCCCCCACAAAAATAATTCCAAAATTCAACTCGGAAATAATAATCGTCTAAATAAAATTTTAGGTACGCGTCTGATAAAAAATATGACACGATTCTATTGGGACTTTTATTAGGTTACGCCCTGTATACTATACTCTGGACACGCAGAAATGCCTTAAATTGTACACGTGGTTTTCCACTCGAGGTTCTTAACTGGATTTGTAACTAAAAGGCCGAATTTACAAAAAAAGAAGAAGTGGAAGGAGGTAGAAGAAAATGGAGGAAACCGAAGATTTAAAAATACAATCAGTGAAGAGAAATTTGTAAAATGAAATAAAAATAATTTCGAGGGTTTTGAATGTATTATTATTAAATGTAATTTACAGATATTTCGATGCAATTTGAAGTGAATTATTTGGTTATATCGTCATAGCAAACAACTCGAAACATACGCGGAAGGAAGCAGGTGAAACAACCACAACATACCGTACTAGTCTAAATTAACAACAGGACCGTAATTGAAATTATTTCAATGACTATAAGTGGCAAATTTTAACGGCGCGTTACGAATAATAATCCCATAACGTCAAATCGGGATTATAACGAGGATATTTCAGTATTTTCTAACGAAATTTATTTTAAATTGGCGCGTCTTCGACGCCAAATCGTGTACGGTACTGCGTATCTTTTCCAAAATGAGTTTTCTGGTTAAAACTAGTGAACGGCTGGACCGATTTGTACAATTTTGGTGTTGAATCGTTTGTGGAAATCTACCGGTTCGGCTAGTTTTTGATAAGCCGTCCCTGCGCGTTATTAAATACGCCCAAATACACAGGATGTTGAGTGGACAGGTGGATTTGAAAATTCGCCTTCATTAATAAAATTAACACACAAAAGTCCATTCGTACGATGAATACAAACATTTATATTCAAAAGATTTGATTGGGTATGTTACAATGGACCTTTGACCCTTCGATGGGAAACAATAGGTTGACGTTATTTCGAAAAGAATAACGTTTTTTTTTGAAGATAATAACATGGTAGAGAAATCGTTTAATACAATAAAATTTCATGGATTTTGTCTTTAGATAAACGGTTTGTACTACTGGAAAATGCGTACCAGGCATAGAATTGATCCAGTGGCCTAGTAGTTTATGGAAAACATCGTCATTCCTTTTGGACTTTGGAGCAAAATGAGCAAAACTTCTGGCAGTACATGTTGAGGATGTCTCTGATCTAAATTTGACTATCCATCATTGTTTAACAATCATTTGACGACGTCCAGTACAAGTTTTGTCTTTGTCCATTACAAAGTACTTTTTATTGAAGAACCTGAGGCGTTAAAAAAAATCCCGTGTACGATTTCTATTCTTTGAAATGTCCACGAGCGATTTTCAACCGTTTCAATAAAAAATTCCCAACAAACGATAATTATAGTTTTATTTTTTGTTGTATTAGACACAAATAATATGTCGGGCGTACCGTTTGCACTAGATAACCAACAAATAATCCAAACGGACTAGAAGTTATTTCAAAAAATAAAACAAATCCTCGATATTACAAAAGAAAACCTCAAACGAATTCCGTTTTCGTCAAATTTTGTATTATAACCGGACTGGCTTCACGGGCCGTGTCGAGGACGAGTTCGTTATGTATCTAGCACCGTATGTACATTGTTAATTGTGAATATTATTTCGAAAATGTGTTCAATCGATTTAAAATGAAATAGTAAAACTCCACTGTAAGCAAAAAAATCGATCCAAAAGTCTCTAGCAGAAAATCTGTATCATCCATTTTGTTGTTAAGTCTAGCAGTCTTAGTTCTAGTCTTTATAATGAGTGATCTATGTTGTTATTGAGTTATATTTTTGACCAAATCAAAAAAATGATATTTGTGATAAATGGATACATTTCGAGACTGCGATTACGTATAAAATGGAAGTCTAACCAAGGCTCCTTGACTATGATACGTTAGTATGTTTGAAAGTCGACCACAACTCATTAAATGGCCATTGGAACGTGGTGATGAGCTTTGGCCAAGACAAAAACTAATTTGATCATAGATTTTAGCGAAATTCGATCTTTTGCAGTAAGACCAAAACCGAGACCGAGACCGAGACCGAGACCGAGACCGAGACCGAGACCGAGACCGAGACCGAGACCGAGACCGAGACCGAGACCGAGACCGAGACCGAGACCGAGACCGAGACCGAGACCGAGACCGAGACCGAGACCGAGACCGAGACCGAGACCGAGACCGAGACCGAGACCGAGACCAAGAGCAAGAGCAAGAGCAAGAGCAAGAGCAAGACCAAGACCAAGACCAAGACCAAGACCAAGACCAAGACCAAGACCAAGACCAAGACCAAGACCAAGACCAAGACCAAGACCAAGACCAAGACCAAGACCAAGACCAAGACCAAGACCAAGACCAAGACCAAGACCAAGAGCAAGAGCAAGAGCAAGAGCAAGACCAAGACCAAGACCAAGACCAAGACCAAGACCAAGACCAAGACCAAGACCAAGACCAAGACCAAGACCAAGACCAAGACCAAGACCAAGACCAAGACCAAGACCAAGACCAAGACCAAGACCAAGACCAAGACCAAGACCAAGACCAAGACCAAGACCAAGACCAAGACCAAGACCAAGACCAAGACCAAGACCAAGACCAAGACCAAGACCAACATCAAGACCAAGACTAGGCTGGTCTTGGTCCCTCTTCAAAGATTCAAGAACTGTTCTAGAGCCAAAAAAACGACATTCTTGGCATATTTTTAGTCACAAAATGTAAAATTACGTAATTATTGTTGAAATAGGCCTTAAAAATAAATATGTAGCTAAGTACATGACAAAATGTATTGTTTATAATCAATAAATTCTTTCTATGAAATAATTGGACGATAATAATTATTATTTGAACTCCATTTGTGCAGTTGATTCTCCCCTTATCAAAAAGTGAAGCGTACTAAACACACACAGCTTATTAACTAGAAATATTTGACAGATCAGGTTAAACAAACATTCATTATACCAAAACGACGCGGTGTGGGCCGGCTAGTACGAATATGAAGGAGGAAAAGAAGAAGAGCCAGTTATATGTGCACGAATGAAATCTTTTGTGCTTTTTTTGTATCCGCGTGAGGTCATAAGTCATAAACTGGGTCACGAAATGGTTAACAATGTGATAGAATCAAATCATCGAAATCTGATTGTCTAACGAATAGAAAATACAAGGAATAGTCCCGTGAATAGTGAATTTTTTTCAAAAAACAAATTTTATATAACAAATCCGACATTCTTAATATTTTGTGGGCCGTTAACAGCAATGACAGGAAATTATACCCCAACAGATTGTCGCTTGTCGATACGTTTTCTATGAAAGTCATTCTATGCGTTATAAAGCTCCAAAATAACTGTTTTTACAATCATCAGTGTATAATTTTGTTAATATTTATTCATCACGGGTACATTCGAATCGTGCTGGTCAGTTTTGAAGCAGTACCTTAATCAAATGTATGCAAAGTCAGACAAACCACGGAGGAGATCCAGGAAGCGACGAATCGTATCTGGGTGACCCACGACGAGATTCGAGCTCTAGGAAGTTGCCCTTCGTGAAGAATGGGACGCTACGGCTGTAGAGTACGTCCAAAAGTTGATGTATTCGATACCTAACAGACCTAGAACCTTCTGCCGTGGTAGAATGACTCAGATTAACCACGGAGGAGACGGAGGAAGCAACGAATCGTATCTGGGTGATTCCAATTCTAGGAAGTTGCTATTCGTGAAAAATGGGACGCTACGGCTGTAGAGTACGTCCAAAAGTTGATTTCATCGATACCTACAAGACCTAGAACCTTTTGCCGTAGTAGAATGACATAATTCGTAAGAAAACCTGTATGAACATGTGCATCCAACGCCTTAACTCTCATTAACTAGATGTGAAGACGTCGAATCATCAGATTAACCACGGAGGAGACCGAGGAAGCAACGAATCGTATCTAGGTGACCTGCGACGAGATTCCAACTCTAGGAAGTTGCTATTCGTGAAAAATGGGACGCTACGGCTGTAGAGTACGTCCAAAAGTTGATTTCATCGATACCTACAAGACCTAGAACCTTTTGCCGTAGTAGAATGACTCAGATTAACCACGGAGGAGACGGAGGAAGCAACGAATCGTATCTGGGTGATTCCAATTCTAGGAAGTTTCTTTTCGTGAAGAATGGGACGCTACGGCTGTAGAGTACGTCCAAAAGTTGATTTCTTCGATACCTAACAGACCTAGAACCTTTTGCCGTAGTAGAATGACTCAGATTAACCACGGAGGAGACGGAGGAAGCAACGAATCGTATCTGGGTGATTCCAATTCTAGGAAGTTGCTCTTCGTGAAGAATGGGACGCTACGGCTGTAGAGTACGTCCAAAAGTTGATTTCATCGATACCTAACAGACCTAGAACCTTTTGCCGTGGTAGAATGACTCAGATTAACCACGGAGGAGACGGAGGAAGCAACGAATCGTATCTGGGTGATTCCAATTCTAGGAAGTTGCTCTTCGTGAAGAATGGGACGCTACGGCTGTAGAGTACGTCCAAAAGTTGATTTCATCGATACCTACAAGATCTAGAACCTTTTGCCGTAGTAGAATGACATAATTCGTAAGAAAACCTGTATAAACATGTGCATCCAACGCCTTAACTCACATTAACTAGATGTGAAGACGTCGAATCATCAGATTAACCACGGAGGAGACCGAGGAAGCAACGAATCGTATCTGGGTGATTCCAATTCTAGGAAGTTGCTCTTCGTGAAGAATGGAACGCTACGGCTGTAGATTGAGCTAGAGCAGATGATCCAAGGTAGCAAAAACTGGTGAAATAATGGTAAGTTATTAGTGCGCCGGCTTTAGGTGCGTGAAGACGAAGGCGTCGAGTAAACAACGACAATTCCCACCTTTTATCTTAACGAAGACAGATCGTGTGAATTTCGTTCACGTTCAACGAGCTCACATAAATAATTTGAGTCGATTTTTAATAAATTATCATTTAAGTATCATTTTATGCGCATTCATCTCGCCATAATTGTCTAATAATTCAGAACGAACGCTCGACAAGTTCGTGGTTAGGGAGACGACGACGTTGATGTCTTCATCTTCATCTTCATCGCCGTCGTTCTTTCTTCCTGCAGGTTTTTAATGGGCCAATTATCGAACAGAAATCTTATTCCATTCAATGGAAATCGACACCCGATATACTGGGTGTTTTATTATATCAATCCAAGCGATAAAATTAAAAAATAACAAAACGATTTAAAGGGAAATCGATACGATAATATACGAGAGTCGTTTGGAAAATTTCCCGCTAAAATCTAAGGCTTGGAAAGTGGGAAAAATCACTTGGGGATAAATCTGGCGCATACGGTTGACGGTTTATTAATTCACGAGCGCAATCGTTCAAGTATCAGAAGATGTGGTGTCCTGATGTCATTTTATTCAAATTGTAACATTCTGATCCATGTAACCGTTTTCTCTATCCTTACTAAGGCAAGTTTGCGTGCAATATGACAACGCAGCATTTTCCGAAGCTATTGAGCACAAATGTAGCTTCGAAGATATGGAACGTCCGATGTATAAGCCCGATCTAGCACCGTCCGACTATTTTTTCGTTCGCAAAGCCGAAATACCGTCTTCTGGTTGTCTTCTTCTTTCACGTACCTTGGTCTGACGTTGGCGGGCGCCATTGCAAAAGCTGTATGACTATTTACCGAAGAACCAACACTTTCGATGTTTGTCCAATGTTGAATTATTAAAAATCGCGGAGCATTATTTTATAGAGTCACATTTCGAATTTTTCCTTTTGGTTAATTAAGAAACCTTTTTTGTTTACAATAATCTAACCTAAATCTCGCGTAGGTTATTTCGAAAATACATACGAGACCCTCAATTTGAATCCTTCCTTCCGAAAATAAAAAAAAATTAGCATTATGACCCGAGTTTGAAGCCATGGGAAACGTCGGTCCATTGATGTGGGTCGCTGTGGGAATATTGACAAAATATCGAGTTCACAGATGGTAAACAGGTGTATATATTTTTTTTTTTGGATGGGTTATGGGTAAAGACCAACATCCACTTTCATATTCATTTATATAATACACTTGCAACCTTTTCTTTTATACAAAAATATTCTCACAAGTTTTTTCTATGAAATTCAGTTTACTATAACCTTTAAATATTGACGTTTCTACCTACTTCGGTCTTTATTAAAATACGACTTAATATTTTCATATACATACTTATTACATCACTCAATAAATCGTGTGATTCACACGCGGATGGCGCTGTCATTGTCAAATCGATATGACGTTTATCAAGTACCAACTGTCAAAAGTCTATGTGTCAAACGTCATAACATTTCGATAAGTCGTAAAAAAGTGACAGCCGTTTAAGTGAAGTTTCTTTCAAATATTCTCTTTTGGTCTATAATGGAAATAAAAAAATTTGATTCCGGAAAATTTTGTTTTAAATACTTCAAGTTCACACCTTTACCAAATTTCGTATATTTTCCATATTTAAAACAAGTTATGACGCGTAAACTATTAAAAAATGTTGTCTTCGACATTTGAATGAAACTATAATACAATTAATTCGAAATTACACTTTTTCTAGCATATAAAACCTTTAAGAAAAGTCACTAATGTTCAAATCTAGTGGACTTTTTGGTTCCCTAACAACAATTCGTGCGAATTCGCGCAGCGCTTTTCCCACAACGTCTTTAACAAATGGAACTCGTTTGATATTTATTTGTATTTAAGTGTTTTAGCAGCAGACGTTTTATTTACAGTATTTCTTCTATTTATTTACTTCTTTTTTGTTCGAGAATTATGTAGAATTTTATTTAGATATTGTATTGACATTTCCAGGTCGAAGTCGAAAGTTTTTCCGAACAATCTCGTTCAGAATCTGTTCCGGAGCTGCTCAGTGCGCTCTTTCTATACGTTATTCTCTATAGAAAAAGAAAATTTATTCGCAAAATTCTTGTTTTGTGATGGTTTTCATTAAAAAAAAAAATGTTCAACGTAAAAAATAAATTTGGACGAATTATATTGGAAACTAATCGTTTTACCCGGCTCTAAGGACCATAATGTGGCGTTTTCGCTTAACTATTTGGTTTGTTTTAGTTTTTTCCATGTCCTTGTTCTATAAAACGAATTTAATGGATAAATTTTGTTCATGGAACGATGACGGCCACGTGTAGCGCTAATACGCTTGCGCGTGCCAGGTGTCGTTTGCGGCACGTGTGGTCACACTCTGCCGATTAAAAAATACCCTCAGTCCACTTTTTTAGCGACATATGCGGCGCGGTCACGCTTAGTAACAATCAATTTTGCATTTTTCTAATGTTTTTATCATGTTGGTAAACTTGTTTTTAACGACTTTTCATGGTCTAGTTGATGGTGCAGCAACAGTTGGTAGGGTTTGTATCTTATGGACTCTTCAGGTGGAACAAGTGAAGATCCAGAGAAGGTGTAAGCTCGACGCACCTGCCTTTTTATTAACCTAGGGTAGAAGCAGATTTCAAAGAAAATTCTATTACCAAACAGATGTTTTTTCTATTGGTACTTTTTTTTAACGAAAAATCAATATAAATATGTTAATTAAACGAATTGAAGTAAAAATATTGATGTTTTTTCCCTATATACAACATCTTTGTTCATAATCTTTAGATTCGACCCCTCTGTAACTATCTGTTTTCAAATAAAAGGTTTGAAACCTCGTTTTTTTGAAGTTGTAAAGTAGGGAGTTCGAATAAGAGGGAAAACAATGAATTTGACGTTATTTCCAAAGTGTTTTTTCCAATTTTTTATGTGTAGGTGCTTTCCATACTTCAGAATATACGTTTCGTTTTAAATTTTGCATAAAAACAGTTACGACAACGTCTTTTGCGTAATGAGCTGTTGCCATATCTAGCCAAGACACAAAATGTCCTCTATAAAACACATTTTTTTATATATTTTAGTGGTAACGCAATTTTCAGAAGGACAAATAAATGCCAAACAACGACAACGACAACCATTTTTAGTTTTAGTTTAGTTCCTTTTGTTTTTGTAGATTTTCTGCCTGATCTTTTAATCGAAATACACGTCGACAGATGTCGTTAATTGTTTTTCTGGCTATTACCATTCTTAAAATATGATTAACCGTTTTATTCACAAAAAAAATGATTTTTCTCCTACTTTAAAGTACGAAATTGATAACTTTTAGTTCACATAAAACGATTACGTGTAAAATAATCAAGTTTCGATATAAATTCGTTATTTAATCGAAGGAAAGAATTAAAACTTTCGAAAATTCGAAATGTTTGTGTTGATAACGTATCTGTTTAATTTCACGTATTGTTTATTAATATTTTGTAATTGTACGCGTGCTGCGCCGATACGTTTTAGTATTTCCGGTGTCATCGGCGCATGTCGGCCATATTGCCAACGTAATAAAACGACAGGTCGTCACTGAAGTGTGTATTCAAATTATTTTACAAACAGGTGCGTGAAAAAGTAAATTATCTAACAATATAAGGCCGTTGGTATGGAATTTAAGAAGAATAGAACATCTCGTAATACTTTAATACAGCGAAAGAAAATCGAGTACAAACTAATTTTTAGTTGCAATTAAACACATGTTTCCATGGAATTCGTTCCCTATAAAAAAAAAACGAACGAGGGGCCCATAAAGTTCATTAAAAAACACTGAACGGTATTTATGAGATATCGTTTAATTAGGAGCAACATAAGCGTGTCAGACTTCTTCTTTTTTATATAAAACGTCAAAAGATGTAAATTATATTAGTACCAAAACACATTCTTTCAGGTATAATCAAATATATGAATAAATTTAGCTTTAGCCTTAAACCTTTAGGTTTATTTCTATTTTGTGATGTCCAAACCTATTAAGAACATTTTTTGATTCACGTATGGCATTTGCACAGTCCCGACTCCACCACGGAAGAGTTTTACATCCCAAATCCTCCAAGAAGACTTCTTATTTGGCTTGACAATAAATTTAACTCCAAGTCTTTTATGTAAATTGAGTTTTTTTATGTTTTCCGAAAGTCCAAACCTATTAAGAAGATGTTTTGATTCACGTATGGCATTTGCACAGTCCGGACTCCACCACGGAAGAGTTTTACATCCCAAATCCTCCAAGAAGGTTTCTTATTTGGCTTGACAATAAATTTAACTCCAAGTCTTTTATGTAAATTGAGTTTTTTTATGTTTTCCGAAAGTCCAAACCTATTAAGAACATGTTTTGATTCACGTATGGCATTTGCACAGTCCGGACTCCACCACGGAAGAGTTTTACATCCCAAATCCTCCAAGAATGTTTCTTATTTGGCTTGACAATAAATTTAGCTCCAAGTTTTTTATGGAAATTAAGTTTTTTTATGTTTTACGAAAGTCCAAACCTATTAAGAACATGTTTTGATTCACGTATGGCATTTGCACAGTCCGGACTCCACCACGGAAGAGTTTTACATCCCAAATCCTCCAAGAATGTTTCTTATTTGGCTTGACAATAAATTTAGCTCCAAGTTTTTTATGGAAATTAAGTTTTTTTATGTTTTACGAAAGTCCAAACCTATTAAGAACATGTTTTGATTCACGTATGGCATTTGCACAGTCCGGACTCCACCACGGAAGAGTTTTACATCTCAAATCCTCCAAGAAGGTTTCTTATTTGGCTTGACAATAAATTTGACTCCAAGTTTTTTATGGAAATTAAGTTTTTTTATGTTTTACGAAAGTCCAAACCTATTAAGAACATGTTTTGATTCACGTATGGCATTTGCACAGTCTGGACTCCACCACGGAAGAGTTTTACATCCCAAATCCTCCAAGAAGGTTTCTTATTTGGCTTGACAATAAATTTAACTCCAAGTCTTTTATGTAAATTGAGTTTTTTTATGTTTTATGAAAGTCCAAACCTATTAAGAACATGTTTTGATTCACGCATGGCATTTGCACAGTCCGGACTCCACCACGGAAGAGTTTTACATCCCAAATCCTCCAAGAAGGTTTCTTATTTGGCTTGACAATAAATTTAGCTCCAAGTTTTTTATGGAAATTAAGTTTTTTTATGTTTTACGAAAGTCCAAACCTATTAAGAACATGTTTTGATTCACGTATGGCATTTGCACAGTCCGGACTCCACCACGGAAGAGTTTTACATCCCAAATCCTCCAAGAATGTTTCTTATTTGGCTTGACAATAAATTTAGCTCCAAGTTTTTTATGGAAATTAAGTTTTTTTATGTTTTACGAAAGTCCAAACCTATTAAGAACATGTTTTGATTCACGTATGGCATTTGCACAGTCCGGACTCCACCACGGAAGAGTTTTACATCTCAAATCCTCCAAGAAGGTTTCTTATTTGGCTTGACAATAAATTTGACTCCAAGTTTTTTATGGAAATTAAGTTTTTTTATGTTTTACGAAAGTCCAAACCTATTAAGAACATGTTTTGATTCACGTATGGCATTTGCACAGTCTGGACTCCACCACGGAAGAGTTTTACATCCCAAATCCTCCAAGAAGGTTTCTTATTTGGCTTGACAATAAATTTAACTCCAAGTCTTTTATGTAAATTGAGTTTTTTTATGTTTTATGAAAGTCCAAACCTATTAAGAACATGTTTTGATTCACGCATGGCATTTGCACAGTCCAGACTCCACCACGGAAGAGTTTTACATCCCAAATCCTCCAAGAAGGTTTCTTATTTGGCTTGACAATAAATTTAACTCCAAGTCTTTTATGTAAATTGAGTTTTTTTATGTTTTATGAAAGTCCAAACCTATTAAGAACATGTTTTGATTCACGCATGGCATTTGCACAGTCCAGACTCCACCACGGAAGAGTTTTACATCCCAAATCCTCCAAGAAGGTTTCTTATTTGGCTTGACAATAAATTTAACTCCAAGTCTTTTATGTAAATTGAGTTTTTTTATGTTTTATGAAAGTCCAAACCTATTAAGAACATGTTTTGATTCACGCATGGCATTTGCACAGTCCAGACTCCACCACGGAAGAGTTTTACATCCCAAATCCTCCAAGAAGGTTTCTTATTTGGCTTGACAATAAATTTAACTCCAAGTCTTTTATGTAAATTGAGTTTTTTTATGTTTTATGAAAGTCCAAACCTATTAAGAACATGTTTTGATTCACGCATGGCATTTGCACAGTCCAGACTCCACCACGGAAGAGTTTTACATCCCAAATCCTCCAAGAAGGTTTCTTATTTGGCTTGACAATAAATTTAACTCCAAGTCTTTTATGTAAATTGAGTTTTTTTATGTTTTATGAAAGTCCAAACCTATTAAGAACATGTTTTGATTCACGCATGGCATTTGCACAGTCCGGACTCCACCACGGAAGAGTTTAACATGTCAAAGAAAATATTGTTTTACCATTGAGAGCCTCGGCTCGTTTCTACTCAAAACGATGGAAGAAAATTACATTCTGAAGAAGAAACCTCTCCATCCATGTCATACAAAACATAAAAACGTACGAAAACCGTATTGGTACAATCGACAACGATCCGACGAACAAAAATCTTGGACATAGAAACCGCCTTTGACAATACTTCTCACGATGGTGTCAAAAATTCACCAGATGCTAGATAGAACCACCTCCAGATGGATGGTACAAGTACCATTTACTAGAAAAACAGAAATGGGAGTAAGGCAAGACACCATTTCAATAATGGCATGCCCAAATGGGTGATTCGATGTTAATTTCCTTCACTAGGAAGTCAAAAAAGCTTTGATGGCGCGAAGAAACTTTGTAGGGAGGAATTGGGGTTGTTACCCAAAGATTCTTAAGTGGATGTACATGGTAATTGTGGGATCAATCAAGACTTATGGGGCAGTGGTTTTGGGTACCAGAACTAATCTGGATACCACGAGAAACAATCTTTTAAAGATACAAAGACTTATGTGCAACCTGGGGGCGTGAAATCTTGTCCAACACTAGAATTAATTCCAAATAAATAAAATTTGAATTTTCCCGCCGTTCTAGGTGATCTGTTGCGATATTCCACTCAGATTTGATGAATTTCGAAGTTCTCCAAGTACGCCAATGTCTAGATCACTTTTATAATTAGTCGGGTTAATTTATTATTTGGAAAATGGGCGAAGAAGGCCCCAAAAACCGAAACTCACGTGCGTTACGTACGTCCTACCATCTGTGGTCCAATTTCGTCGCGCAACTGTTGTCGGTTTTTACTTTTTCGTCTTTGTCATGATGGATATGGTCATTTCGAACATTATTGTTTCTACCATTAGAACAGTTTTGTCTTATTTGTACAGGACAGGCTTCAGTACAAAACTACTCGAACCGAAACGGGCAGTTTCGCATTGAAATCGGTATCGGTAGGTCCAGAAACGAAAATATCACTTAAAAACTCACATATATAGATAAATTTACGTCAATTTTTGTCAATAAATGTCAAAAAAATCTATATTCATATCTAAATGAAAGGTTTTCCTTTCGATTTAGAAATCAATATTTAAATTGAAACGATACGGTCCTGTGATCGATAATCTTTTTGTTTTTACTTTCGGTGGTCTACCTGAATCCCTAGGAAGTGTTTCTTTAATTGGCCAACACCTGTTAGGACCCCAGGTATACGACAGGCGCATGCCGTTAGCATCATTCTTATAAATTCTGTGTCAACCGAAAAATAATTCATTAAATTCGAATTTTATCCATCCACGGCACAATATAACCCAGAACATCGCGCGTAGTTCAAGCTTAATGGTGAATAAACAAAATAAACTGGACGTTGTGAAAGTTAGGTTAGGTTTGAAGGAGCTATCGATTTGGTCAAAAATCACGTTCTAAAAAACGAAAAAAAGAGTCAAAACAGTTGGTTAACGACCCGATTTGGTCCCTGGCGATTTTTTCCTGTTTCCTAACCTTAAATTTTCACTTATAAGAGCGAGATTTTCATCGGGCGCGTTCGTTTTGTCAACCGAATCTATAGATTTGAAAAATAAACGTCGCAACTTTTCGAACAACCCTTGTAGTGATTTTTATTGCATGGCAATGACAATTAGTTTCGTGTCATTGTTGGTAATTACGTAAAAGCATAAAATAATAGACAATAGTTGCTTTGTTGTAAAATTAAGTCACTGCTAACCATATTTGTAAAATATTGCGAGCGAAAACTATCGGACGGACATTACTATAAATGGACCACCACTACCTTATTTATTACCTTTAAAAATTATTCTACAACGTATTAAATGGATTATTAGAAACAGAAAATTGGGTTAAGATGAAAGAGAAAACTTTGAAATACGTGTTTGTGTTAACAAAGTTATACCGCCCGCAACAGAAGGAATTAACGAAAACAATGAAGGAGTAGAAGTGAACCTTTTAGATTGACGTTTTAATTATTTATTTTTGTGTGGTTATTGAGTATAAAGTCCCAGAAATATCGTTTACAATAGAAAGTTTTCAACGATTGATGTTGGGTGGGAATTCTTTCATCAGCCAAATAGATGAGGATAAAGGGTGGATTCTAATAATTTGTTATTTCGGTTTTTTAAATTTTGTGTTAAAATTTTCCTGAATTTGAATTCAATCGTGATAGTTGTGGAACACACACGAAATGATAAAAGTCTTATACTTAGAGAAACTATTTGATACTAAGAAGTTATGCAAATTTGGAGCCTCGTATTTTCAATACTGTGGATCCTATTAACGTTTTGATTTTTTTATATAAAAAACTAACCTTTAAAAACATTTTTATGAAATCTCAACTCAATTCTCTGATTATTTTGACCTGAGTGGTTTTTTAAATATGCATATGTTTTTCTTAAATATTTCAACAAATTCGAAGCCACGTATTTCTTATACTGAGAAACCTATCCTTATTTTAATATTTTTCTACGTGAAAATAACCTTCAAAAACACTTTTCCAAAATTTCAATCCAATTCTTCGATTATTTTGGTATTGGTGGTTTTTTAAACGTACAAATGTTTTTCATAAATATTTCAACAAGTTTGAAGCCTCGTAATTCCTATACTGAGGAACTTTATCAACGTTTTAATTTTTTTCTACATAAAACTGACCTTTAAAAATACTTTTTCAAAATTTCGACTCAATTCTTTAATTATTTTGGCCTGAATGGCCTTTTAAATGTACAAATATTTTTCATAAATATTTCAACAAGTTTGAAGCCTCGTAATTCCTATACTGAGGAACTTTATCAACGTTTTAATTTTTTTCTACATAAAACTGACCTTTAAAAATACTTTTTCAAAATTTCGACTCAATTCTTTAATTATTTTGGCCTGAATGGCCTTTTAAATGTACAAATATTTTTCATAAATATTTCAACAAGTTTGAAGCCTCGTAATTCCTATACTGAGGAACTTTATCAACGTTTTAATTTTTTTCTACATAAAACTGACCTTTAAAAATACTTTTTCAAAATTTCGACTCAATTCTTTAATTATTTTGGCCTGAATGGCCTTTTAAATGTACAAATATTTTTCATAAATATTTCAACAAGTTTGAAGCCTCGTAATTCCTATACTGAGGAACTTTATCAACGTTTTAATTTTTTTCTACATAAAACTGACCTTTAAAAATACTTTTTCAAAATTTCGACTCAATTCTTTAATTATTTTGGCCTGAATGGCCTTTTAAATGTACAAATATTTTTCATAAATATTTCAACAAGTTTGAAGCCTCGTAATTCCTATACTGAGGAACTTTATCAACGTTTTAATTTTTTTCTACATAAAACTGACCTTTAAAAATACTTTTTCAAAATTTCGACTCAATTCTTTAATTATTTTGGCCTGAATGACCTTTTAAATGTACAAATATTTTTCATAAATATTTCAACAAGTTTGAAGCCTCGTAATTCCTATACTGAGGAACTTTATCAACGTTTTAATTTTTTTCTACATAAAACTGACCTTTAAAAATACTTTTTCAAAATTTCGACTCAATTCTTTAATTATTTTGGCCTGAATGGCCTTTTAAATGTACAAATATTTTTCATAAATATTTCAACAAGTTTGAAGCCTCGTAATTCCTATACTGAGGAACTTTATCAAAGTTTTAATTTTTTTCTATATAAAACTGACCTTTAAAAACACTTTTCCAAAATTTCAATCCAATTCTTCGATTATTTTGGTATTGATGGTTTTTTAAATGTACAAATGTTTCTCATAAATATTTCAACAAGTTTGAAGCCTCGTAATTCCTACACTGAGGAACTTTATCAAAGTTTTAATTTTTTTCTACATGAAAATAACCTTTAAAAACACTTTTCCAAAATTTCAACTCAATTCTTTAATTATTTTGGTATTGGTGGTTTTTTAAATGTACAAATGTTTTTCATATATATTTGGACAAGTTTGAAGCTGCGTAATTCCTATACTGAGGAACCTTATCAAAGTTTTAATTTTTTTCTACATAAAACTGACCTTTCAAAACACTTTACCAAAATTTCGACTCAATTCTTCAATTATTTTGGTATTTGTGGTTTTTTAAATGTACAAATCTTTTTGATATATATTTGGACAAGTTTGAAGCTGCGTAATTACTATACTGAGGAACTTTACCAAAGTTTTAATTTTTTTCTACATAAAAATAACCTTTCAAAACACTTTTCCAAAATTTCGCCTCAATTCTTTAATTATTTTGGTATTGGTGGTTTTTTAAATGTACAAATGTTTTTCATTTATGATTGGACAAGTTTGAAGCTGCGTAATTCCTATACTGAGGAACCTTATCAAAGTTTTAATTTTTTTCTACATAAAACTGACCTTTCAAAACACTTTTCCAAAATTTCGACTCATTTCTTCAATTATTTTGGTATTGGTGGTTTTTTAAATGTACAAATGTTTTTCATATATATTTGGACAAGTTTGAAGCTGCGTAATTCCTATTCTGAGGAACCTTATCAAAGTTTTAATTTTTTTCTACATAAAAATAACCTTTAAAAACACTTTTCCAAAATTTCGACTCAATTCTTTAATTATTTTGGTATTGGTGGTTTTTTAAATGTACAAATGTTTTTCATAAATATTTCAACAAGTTTGAAGCCTCGTAATTCCTATACTGAGGAACTTTATCAAAGTTTTAATTTTTTTCTACATAAAAATAACCTTTAAAAACACTTTTCCAAAATTTCGACTCAATTCTTTAATTATTTTGGTATTGGTGGTTTTTTAAATGTACAAATGTTTTTCATAAATATTTCAACAAGTTTGAAGCCTCGTAATTCCTATACTGAGGAACTTTATCAAAGTTTTAATTTTTTTCTACATAAAAATAACCTTTAAAAACACTTTTCCAAAATTTCGACTCAATTCTTTAATTATTTTGGTATTGGTGGTTTTTTAAATGTACAAATGTTTTTCATATATATTTGGACAAGTTTGAAGCTGCGTAATTCCTATTCTGAGGAACCTTATCAAAGTTTTAATTTTTTTCTACATAAAAATAACCTTTAAAAACACTTTTCCAAAATTTCGACTCAATTCTTTAATTATTTTGGTATTGGTGGTTTTTTAAATGTACAAATGTTTTTCATAAATATTTCAACAAGTTTGAAGCCTCGTAATTCCTATACTGAGGAACTTTATCAAAGTTTTAATTTTTTTCTACATAAAAATAACCTTTAAAAACACTTTTCCAAAATTTCGACTCAATTCTTTAATTATTTTGGTATTGGTGGTTTTTTAAATGTACAAATGTTTTTCATAAATATTTCAACAAGTTTGAAGCCTCGTAATTCCTATACTGAGGAACTTTATCAAAGTTTTAATATTTTTCTACATAAAAATAACCTTTAAAAACACTTTTCCAAAATTTCGACTCAATTCTTTAATTATTTTGGTATTGGTGGTTTTTTAAATGTACAAATGTTTTTCATATATATTTGGACAAGTTTGAAGCTGCGTAATTCCTATTCTGAGGAACCTTATCAAAGTTTTAATTTTTTTCTACATAAAAATAACCTTTAAAAACACTTTTCCAAAATTTCGACTCAATTCTTTAATTATTTTGGTATTGGTGGTTTTTTAAATGTACAAATGTTTTTCATAAATATTTCAACAAGTTTGAAGCCTCGTAATTCCTATACTGAGGAACTTTATCAAAGTTTTAATTTTTTTCTACATAAAAATAACCTTTAAAAACACTTTTCCAAAATTTCGACTCAATTCTTTAATTATTTTGGTATTGGTGGTTTTTTAAATGTACAAATGTTTTTCATAAATATTTCAACAAGTTTGAAGCCTCGTAATTCCTATACTGAGGAACTTTATCAAAGTTTTAATTTTTTTCTACATAAAAATAACCTTTAAAAACACTTTTCCAAAATTTCGACTCAATTCTTTAATTATTTTGGTATTGGTGGTTTTTTAAATGTACAAATGTTTTTCATATATATTTGGACAAGTTTGAAGCTGCGTAATTCCTATTCTGAGGAACCTTATCAAAGTTTTAATTTTTTTCTACATAAAAATAACCTTTAAAAACACTTTTCCAAAATTTCGACTCAATTCTTTAATTATTTTGGTATTGGTGGTTTTTTAAATGTACAAATGTTTTTCATAAATATTTCAACAAGTTTGAAGCCTCGTAATTCCTATACTGAGGAACTTTATCAAAGTTTTAATTTTTTTCTACATAAAAATAACCTTTAAAAACACTTTTCCAAAATTTCGACTCAATTCTTTAATTATTTTGGTATTGGTGGTTTTTTAAATGTACAAATGTTTTTCATAAATATTTCAACAAGTTTGAAGCCTCGTAATTCCTATACTGAGGAACTTTATCAAAGTTTTAATTTTTTTCTACATAAAAATAACCTTTAAAAACACTTTTCCAAAATTTCGACTCAATTCTTTAATTATTTTGGTATTGGTGGTTTTTTAAATGTACAAATGTTTTTCATATATATTTGGACAAGTTTGAAGCTGCGTAATTCCTATTCTGAGGAACCTTATCAAAGTTCTAATTTTTTTCTACATAAAACTGACCTTTCAAAACACTTTTCCAAAATTTCGACTCAATTCCTTAATTATTTTGGTATTGGTGGTTTTTTAAATGTAAAAATGTTTTTCATAAATATTTGAACCAGTTTGAAACCTCGTAGTTCCTACACTGAGGAACCTTATCAAAGTTTTAATTTTTTTCTACATAAAAATAACCTTTAAAAACACTTTCCCAAAATTTCGACTCAATTCTTCAATTATTTCGGCGTGGGTGATTTGAATACTTAAGCAATCTCAACCCTTAATTATGAATGCGGTGAAACCCCACTTGAATGATTAACTTTAAAACAATATTGTATAGTCTCTCCCTTGTTTCCGATTCAAAAGAATCGAAAAACGTGTCCAAAAACAAAAGAAAAACCAATAATTCCACAGCAACTAAAAACAATTTAAAGTGTTTTAGAATCAGAAAGAAACGTAACTTACTTTTCGATGATTGAAATACAGAAAAAAAAAGAAATGCGTTCGATGTTTCCACTTTCCTTTTCCTTGTGAGAATAGAAGGAAATTCGATTATTTTCACTAAATTATCTTCATGATAAAACCAGCTGAAACTACCATCGAAGTAGGCAGCGTACATCGAATCGCTTTCAGGTCAAAGGCCAAAAAGTTTACGAATACAATACGTTCTGTATTTCCAAAACTTGTCAATTTCTTCTTTTATTCATTGTTTTTTCGACATTGGCGTTCGTTGACTTATGTCAAAAACAAAGAAAAGATAAAAAAGAAGATTTTACAGCGAGAAACAACCGAAACTACTGAAGAGAATTCGGTTTTTCAACTTTCATCGTTTCTTAATTACAATCCCCTCGTAGATATTCTTGTAGATTAGAAATTCAATTTCATACCAAGAAAGTGCCGATGACTGGCTACGGAATATCCTTTTGCTAAAAATCTAACCATTAAAGTCGATCTAATAAACAACCCACAGCGATTCGTAAGTTAAGATCAATTTCACGCGTTCGTTTTGTTTTCTTTTGCGAATTGACGCAGCAAACAGGGACGTCCGGTATATTGGCCGAAGGTTCACAAATAAATTTAGTTCGATGTTCTTTTAGGTTCATGGAAAAACCGCCAAAAATTGGTTTAATTTGGTTATTTTTGATTGATTTTCGATGGGTTTCTACGGATTCTTTTTTTAAATTTGTTACATGCTTTTTGTGTTTCATTTTTCTTTGCTATTGACCACGAAAAACTGCTCTCCATGCGATCGGTTAATAAGCTTAAGTTTCAACTGCATTTGGAAGGTTTTTCATAGAAATCTGTTCAGAATTCTCTTCTCCATTTGAGGATTTGATAATTGCCTGGAAGATATACTATAAAATGTTTATAAAGAGAGGATTTGTCTTTGTCCTTGTCCACTGTTAATTAATTCCCAATTGAATTCCTATTCTTGGTATTGCCCACGGTTATTTTGATTTCTAAAATGTTTTTTATCGAGTTTTTTCGACTCAATTCCTCAATTATTTTTGTATTGGTGGTTTTTTAAATGTACAAATGTTTTTCATAAATATTTGGACCAATTTGAAGCCTCGTAATTCCTACACTGTGGAACCTTATCAAAGTTTTAATTTTTTTCTACATGGAACTGACCTTTAAAAACACTTTTTCAAAATTTCGACTCAATTCTCGAACTATTTTGGCCTGAGTGGCTTTTTAAATGAACAAATGTTTTTAATAAATATTTGAACAAGTTTGAAGCCTCGTAATTCGTATATTGTGAACTTTATTAACGTTTTAATTTTTTTATACATAAATCAGACCTTTAAAATCACTTTTCCAAAATTTCAACTCAATTCTTTAATTATTTTGGCCTGAGTGGTTTTTTAAATATGCATAAGTTTTTCTTAAATATTTGGACCAATTTGAAGCCTCGTAATTCCTATATTGTGAAGTTTATTAACGTTTTAATTTTTTTCTACATAAAACTGACCTTTAAAAACACTTTTCCAAAATTTCAACTCTATTCTTTAATTATTTTGGCCTGAGTGGTTTTTTAAATATGCATAAGTTTTTCATAAATATTTGGACCAATTTGAAGCCTCGTAATTCCTACACCGAGGAACTTTATAAAAGTTTTAATTTTTTTCTACATAAAACTGACCTTTAAAAACACTTTTCCAAAATTTCAACTCAATTCTTTAATTATTTTGGCCTGAGTGGTTTTTTAAATATGCATAAGTTTTTCATAAATATTTGGACCAATTTGAAGCCTCGTAATTCCTACACCGAGGAACTTTATAAAAGTTTTAATTTTTTTCTACATAAAACTGACCTTTAAAAACACTTTTCCAAAATTTCAACTCAATTCTTCTATTATTTTGGCCTGAGTGGCTTTTTAAATGTACAAATGTTTTTCTTAAATATTTCAACAAATTCAAAGCCACGTATTTCTTATACTGAGAAACCTATCCTTGTTTTAATTTTTTTCTACGTGAAAATAACCTTCAAAAACATTTTTCCAAAATTTCAATCCAATTCTTCGATTATTTTGGTATTGGTGGTTTTTTAAATGTACAAATGTTTTTCATAAATATTTCAACAAGTTTGAAGCCTCGTAATTCCTACACTGAGGAACTTTATCTAAGTTTTAATTTTTTTTCTATATAAAAATAACCTTTAAAAACACTTTTCCAAAATTTCGACTCAGTTCTCCAACTATTTTGGCCTGAGTGGCTTTTTAAATGTACAAATGTTTTTCATAAATATTTGGACCAATTTGAAGCCTCGTAATTCCTACACTGTGGAACCTTATCAAAGTTTTAATTTTTTTCTACGTGGAACTGACCTTTAAAAACACTTTTCCAAAATTTCGCCTCAATTCTTCAATTATTTTGGTATTGGTGGGTTTTTAAATATGCATAAGTTTTTAATAAATATTTGAACAAGTTTGAAGCCTCGTAATTCGTATATTGTGAACTTTATTAACGTTTTAATTTTTTTATACATAAATCAGACCTTTAAAATCACTTTTCCAAAATTTCAACTCAATTCTTTAATTATTTTGGCCTGAGTGGTTTTTTAAATATGCATAAGTTTTTCATAAATATTTGGACCAATTTGAAGCCTCGTAATTCCTACACTGTGGAACCTTATCAAAGTTTTAATTTTTTTCTACATGGAACTGACCTTTAAAAACACTTTTTCAAAATTTCGACTCAATTCTCGAACTATTTTGGACTGAGCGGCTTTTTAAATGTACAAATGTTTTTCATAAATATTTCAACAAGTTTGAAGCCTCGTAATTCCTATACTGAGGAACTTTATCAAAGTTTTAATTTTTTTCTACATAAAAATAACCTTTAAAAACACTTTTCCAAAATTTCGACTCAATTCTTTAATTATTTTGGTATTGGTGGTTTTTTAAATGTACAAATGTTTTTCATATATATTTGGAACAGTTTGAAGCCTCGTAATTCCTACACCGAGGAACTTTATAAAAGTTTTAATTTTTTTCTACATAAAACTGACCTTTAAAAACACTTTTCCAAAATTTCAACTCAATTCTTCAATTATTTTGGTATTGGTGGTTTTTTAAATGTACAAATGTTTTTCATAAATATTTCAACAAGTTTGAAGCCTCGTAATTCCTATACTGAGGAACTTTATCTAAGTTTTAATTTTTTTTCTATATAAAAATAACCTTTGAAAACACTTTTCCAAAATTTCGACTCAATTCTTTAATTATTTTGGTATTGGTGGTTTTTTAAATGTACAAATGTTTTTCATATATATTTGGACCAGTTTGAAGCCTCGTAATTCCTACACCGAGGAACTTTATAAAAGTTTTAATTTTTTTCTACATAAAACTGACCTTTAAAAACACTTTTCCAAAATTTCGACTCAATTCTCCAACTATTTTGGCCTGAGTGGCTTTTTAAATATGCATAAGTTTTTCATAAATATTTGAACAAGTTTGAAGCCTCGTAATTCCTATATTGAGAACTTTAGCAACGTTTTAATTTTTTTTCTACATAGAACTGACCTTTAAAAATACTTCTTCGAAATTTCGACTCAATTCTTTAATTATTTTGGCCTGAGTGGTTTTTTAAATGTACAAATGTTTTTCATAAATATTTCAACAAGTTTGAAGCCTCGTAATTCCTATATTGAGAACTTTAGCAACGTTTTAATTTTTTTTCTACATAAAACTGACCTTTAAAAACACTTCTTCGAAATTTCGACTCAATTCTTTAATTATTTTGGCCTGAGTGGTTTTTTAAATGTACAAATGTTTTTCATAAATATTTCAACAAGTTTGAAGCCTCGTAATTCCTATATTGAGAACTTTAGCAACGTTTTAATTTTTTTTCTACATAGAACTGACCTTTAAAAACCCTTTTCCAAAATTTCGACTCAATTCTCCAAATATTTTGGCCTGAGTGGCTTTTTAAATGTACAAATGTTTTTCATAAATATTTGGACCAGTTTGAAGCCTCGTAATTCCTACACTGAGGGACCTTATCAAAGTTTTAATTTTTTTCTACATAAAACTGACCTTTAAAAACCCTTTTCCAAAATTTCGACTCAATTCTCCAACTATTTTGGCCTGAGTGGCTTTTTAAATATGCATAAGTTTTTCATAAATATTTGAACAAGTTTGAAGCCTCGTAATTCCTATATTGAGAACTTTAGCAACGTTTTAATTTTTTCTCTACATAAAACTGACCTTTAAAAACACTTTTCCAAAATTTCGACTCAATTCTCCAACTATTTTGGCCTGAGTGGCTTTTTAAATGTACAAATGTTTTTCATAAATATTTGAACAAGTTTGAAGCCTCGTAATTCCTACACTGAGGGACCTTATAAAAGTTTTAATTTTTTTCTACATAAAACTGACCTTTAAAAACCCTTTTCCAAAATTTCGACTCAATTCTCCAACTATTTTGGCCTGAGTGGCTTTTTAAATATGCATAAGTTTTTCATAAATATTTGAACAAGTTTGAAGCCTCGTAATTCCTACACTGAGGAACATTATCAAAGTTTTAATTTTTTTCTACATAAAACTGACCTTTAAAAACCCTTTTCCAAAATTTCGACTCAATTCTCCAACTATTTTGGCCTGAGTGGCTTTTTAAATATGCATAAGTTTTTCATAAATATTTGAACAAGTTTGAAGCCTCGTAATTCCTACACTGAGGAACATTATCAAAGTTTTAATTTTTTTCTACATAAAACTGACCTTTAAAAACCCTTTTCCAAAATTTCGACTCAATTCTCCAACTATTTTGGCCTGAGTGGCTTTTTAAATATGCATAAGTTTTTCATAAATATTTGAACAAGTTTGAAGCCTCGTAATTCCTATGTTGAGAACTTTAGCAACGTTTTAATTTTTTTTCTACATAAAACTGACCTTTCAAAACACTTTTCCAAAATTTTGACTCATTTCTTCAATTATTTTGGGATTGGTGGTTTTTTAAATGTGTAAACGTTTTTAATAAATATTTGGACCAGTTTGAAGCCTCGTAATTCCTACACTGAGGAACTTATCAAAGTTGTAATTTTTTTCTACGTAAAACTGACCTTTAAAAACACTTTTCCAAAATTTCGACTCAATTCTTCAATTATTTTGGCCTGAGTGGTTTTTTAAATATGCATAAGTATATTAAGACGTATATCCTTTAAAATCCTACATTTTATTTTTAATTGATGTCCTGAATCAGTTTAAGCGAAAATATTCCTCCAACTATTAATATCTGATGTTTTAACACTCTCTACTTGTTTATTGATCAACAATCATTTTTTCTTCATCCTATCATCAAATCCTTCTTAATTCGGTTTTTGTTTTGTTGTTTTTTTCTCGTTTACTGATTGTACCATTCCGCTTTTCGAATATCTGTAATTCCTCGAGTTTCTAATTACTTTTTTCGACTTTTTATCACTTTTTTCAAATTCGTCTCCATCAATTTTTCGATTTAGTATTTTCGTCTGATTTAACTTTATCGTTTAATGTGTTTCTTTTTTTCATGTTGTTCGTAATAATCGTACCTTCTTTTGAATACGGTCGGTACGACCTTGATGGTACTACAAGTAAGTACAATGAGTAGTACCGAGAGGCGATAATTAGCACGTCGGTTGCTAATTACACGGAATGGATCGAATTCAATATTTCGCTGACGCGGTAGAATGAGGTAATGTCGATCAAAGCGCATTGTTCGGTCAGTAGTACCCTCTAATCTTCAAAGTACTTCTTTAATAGCGCAAATTCGCTATTAACTTACTCGCTTATCTCATTTATACAGGGCGACACTAACGGAAGAATTGGTCCGGAATGTCGTACAGCCGTTCGAAATTAAAATCGACCCAAATCTTAAAAAACTTCATCGATCTTCTTGAAAATTTGGAATTTAGTTCATCTCACCCTCCTCTTCGAACTTGACTTGGTCGCGAAGTATGCTTTTTATTTTTAAGGGGTGAAAATCACCCCTTTACTCCAATAAATTGAAAACTAATGAATTGAAGCTGTAAAGGGTTGTAGTTATGTTCAAATGTAATAAATTGATTGTTTTGTATCATGATTTTAATATTTTGATATTTCACAGCTCATCTACCCTTAAAAACCACCCCTAGTACAGAGATTATTTAAAAAATGTGGTAAAAAACGTGAAATTTTTTTATTTTGTCGTTATGTTCAAACATTTGAAATTATTGTTGGTTTTTTTTACAATGTAAGTAACTACCCTTAAAAACTACCCTAATACAGATATATAAATACAATACAATACTCCAAAAAGATCAAAACTTGGACGTTATGTGATTTTCCAGAATTATCTCTAGAAAAATTAATTTCGGTTTTTTAATAAAAACTCAGCTTCCCTTAAAGCTTTTTGCATCATACCTACATCATTTTGTAGGGAATTTCATAAGCTACAAAACCACGAGAGTTGCAACCCTTTTCTTCAGAGAATTTTGATATTAAAGGGTAAAAAACACTCTTCCTTAGCATTGAAATAAAAAAAAATATATTATTATATTAAAACTTTTGGAACGTGTTGTTAAGGCTTAAACAAAGACAATTTTACACGGGCTACGATTAATTCTAATCCTATCAATTTTTTTCCATAAGAGCTGTCATTTTTTTGAAAAATGCGCTCAAACTTTGGGTTCGCGTCTTACTAAATTTTCAAAATTCCTAATTTTGCAAATAACTCGAAATCTATGCCAAATTTCGGAAAATGATAGAAAATAAAAAATGTAGTTCAAGAAATTTTCTACAAAAAAGTTTCCAAGTGATTTTTCCATAAGAACTGTCATTTTTTTATAAAATGCGCTCAAAGTTTGGGTTCGCATCTTACAAAATTTTCAAAATTCTTAATTCTGCAAATAACTCGAAATCTATGCCGAATTTCGGAAAATGATAAGAAATAAAAAATGTAGTTTAAGAAATTTTCTACAAAAAAGGTACCTTGTGATTTTCCCATAAGAGCTGTCATTTTTTTGAAAAATGCGCTCAAACTTTGGATTCCCATCTTACTAAATTTTCAAAATTCCTAATTCTGCAAATAACTCGAAATCTATACCGAATTTCGGAAAATGATGAGAAATAAAAAATGTAGTTTAAAAAATTTTCTACAAAAAAAGTCTCTAGTGATTTTCCCATAAGAGCTGTCATTTTTTTGTAAAATGCGCTGAAATTTTGGGGGTCGCATCTACAAAATTTTTAAAATTGCTAATTCTGCAAATAACTCGAAATCTATATCATTTTTCGTAAAAAGTGTAGGAATCAAAAATGTAGTTTAAGAAATTTTCTACAGAAAAGGTCTTTTGTGATTTTTCCATAAGAGCTGTCATTTTTTTGTAAAATGCGCTCAAATTTTTGGTTCGCGTCTTACTAAATTTTTAAAATTCCTAATTATGCAAATAACTCGAAATCTATGCCGAATTTCGGAAAATGATAGGAAATAAAAAATGTAGTTTAAAAAATTTTCTACAAAAAAGGTCCCTTATGATTTTCCCATAAGAGCTGTCATTTTTTTGTAAAATGCGCTCAAACTTCGGGGTCGCGTTCACGTTTTTTTCAATGGTTGAAGCCTCTTTCGCGTGAAAAATCGGTAAATTTTACATGAAAAGTTTTTTAGAAACTGGTGCCTGAAACTTTTATACAACTCGCAAAAATATTTGTATTGACGTTTTGAATGCGATTATTAAATGTAAAAACGTGTGACGAATCGAATCAGCATCTTCACGGAACCGACCAAAAGAAACTGTTATTTAATAACCGCACCTCGTACACTTAAAAATATGTCGTGATGATATAAAGTCCCGCAATTTTTTTCGTAATCTAAAACCAGTACGGTCTAGCACGGCCTATATAAATTATAAAATAAAATTCTTGTTGAATTGTATATCATCAGATGTTAAAACAAGATTAGACTAAGTGCTTTCGCTTCATTTGACAGCTCTAAAAAAGCTGACGATGACGTCGATGATGAATATATACAAATGAGAAGAGATCGAAATTTTTGATCCAAGTTTCACGTCGATGACCTTCGATGATCGTGCACGCGCCAAGTTTTCAATATCATCTATAACCCAAACCAAAATATGATAGAAATGAGCCAAAACTAGTTGGATTCTTACTTGAAGTAGCAAAAAATACCGTCAAAATTGAAAAAACAAAGGATTCTGCCGCCTTCAATGTTGAAACCATTTTTTTGTCACAATTAAGAATATTTACTGAAATTTTCAAGAAACATAATTATCAAAATCGTCAATTAAATCATATTTAGCAACGTCGTGTGTAGTATATCAGGTTTCGTACGCATTAACTACGAGGGTTATACGAAAACTACATTTCTTAATATATTTACGTGTGCCCTGAAATTTCAGCCATTTTGTTTATGTTTGACGATCGTATAGGTGTTTATGGATATTTTTTTAGAATCTTTCAACTACTAGCTACAAGTAAACAAAAAGGATTTAACGTAAAAACTTTATTTCGTTTGAAATATCCGCTAGAACTAGTAGAACCGGAAGTCGACTGTAACTTTGTTATTTTGAATGGAACACCCTGTATATTAATACATTTTTGAAATTTACGTAAAATTTTAGTGTACTTTTGTCTGAAAAATTTTTTCTAAAAATGCATATTTTTTGAGTTAATAATTTTTTTGTAAAAAATTTGAACATTGCAGACCCTTGTATATTATTTTTTTATGATGATACCCTTGAAAATATGAAAATAATTTTTAATCGGTTGTTTTTATTAAGATTGGACGTTTTTGAATCTAGGTTGAAAAATTTTTTATTTTATACAGGGTGTATATAAAAAGTGTTTAAAGTTTAACTTCAAAAATATCAAATTTCTTTATTTTTTTAAATAGAACACCATGTATATTAAAACATTTTTGAAATATACGTAAAATTTTAGTATACTTTTGTCTAAAAACTTTTTTCGAAAAATGAATACTTTTCGAGTTATTAATTTTTTTGTAAAAAATTTGATAGTTGCAGACCTTTATAAATTATTTTTTTACGATGATATCCTTGAAAATATGAAAATAATTTTTGTTCGGTTGTTTTTATTAAGATTGGACGTTTTTGAATCTAGGTTGAAAAATTTTTCATTTTATACAGGGTGTATATAAAAAGTGTTTAAAGTTTAACTTCAAAAATATCAAATTTCTTTATTTTTTTAAATAGAACACCATGTATATTAAAACATTTTTGAAATATACGTAAAATTTTAGTATACTTTTGTCTAAAAACTTTTTTCGAAAAATGAATACTTTTCGAGTTATTAATTTTTTTGTAAAAAATTTGATAGTTGCAGACCTTTATAAATTATTTTTTTACGATGATATCCTTGAAAATATGAAAATAATTTTTGTTCGGTTGTTTTTATTAAGATTGGACGTATTTGAAACTAGGTTGAAAAATTTTTTATTTTATATAGGGTGTATATAAAAAGTGTTCAAAGTTTAACTTCACAAATATCAAATTTCTTTATTTTTTTAAATAGAACACCATGTATATTAAAACATTTTTGAAATATACGTAAAATTTTAGTATACTTTTGTCTAAAAACTTTTTTCGAAAAATGAATACTTTTCGAGTTATTAATTTTTTTTTTAAAAATTTCACCCTTGCAGACCTTTATAAATTATTTTTTTACGACTACACCCTTGAAGATATGAAAATAGTTTTTATGCAGTTGCTTTTAGCAAGGTCAGACGTATTTGAATCTATGTTGAAAATTTTCTCATTTTATACAGGGTGTATATAAAAAGTGTTCAAAGTTTAACTACATACAAATGAAATTTCTTTATTTTTTTTCAAATAGAACTACCCTTTATTTATTAAATTGAGAACTGGTAATTTAAACGATTTTCGAAAGTATTAACAATTGACTAATGACAGTTAAATAAGTGACATTTATCACAAAGGTTATTAAAATAAAATAATAATAAAAAATTAAAAATTGTTAAAAAATACAAATTAAAACCTCAAATATCCCGAAAACGAGTAAAAGTTGGAATAGGATTAATAAATACAATTCTATTTGATTTTTTTTTTGGCAAGATAAAGAAAAATACCGGGTGGTTCTATTTAAAAAAATAAAAAAATTCGATTTTTATGAAGTTAAATTTTGAACACTTTTTATACGCACCCTGTATAAAATGAGAGAGTTTTTAACATAGATTCGAATACGTCTGACTTTGCTTAAAACAACGGTATAGAAATAATTTTCGTATCTTTAAGGGTATTCTCGTAAAAAAATAATTTATAAGGGTCTGCAAGGGTGGAATTTTTTACAAAAAAATTAATAACTCAAAAAATATGCATTTTTCGAAAAAAATTTTTAGGCAAAAGTTTACTAAAATTTCACGTAGATTTCAAAAATGTATTAATATACAGGGTGTTGTATTCAAAATAACAAAGTTATAATCGACTTCCGCTACAACCGTGGGACATCCTGTATAGTTTTATATGAAGAAGTAACTGAACAGTTATGATCCTAATTTTGATTGTGTGTGTGTGTGTTTAGATTCTCCCCAAAGAAAAATAAAAAGAAATCTTTTTCAACAACAGTTATTCCATTTAATATTTCCATGGTTTAATTGGAGGTTAAGAAGTACCGTTAAGAGAATCTTTTGTATTTTTTATAGACATTAAACAAAACAATGTCCGAAGTGTAAATCGTTCGATTTTTACGACTCGACCTGCCAAATTTTTACGACCCTTCATATACTTGTAGATCTTAAACGAAGACATTCCATTTTCGTTTTATTTTTTTACTTCCTGGTTGTTAAACTCTTTCGATACTTAACCTCATTCGACGTATTTCGTCGTTTCACTTTATTTTAAATACTAAATTAGATTTTGACGCACTAAGCGAGACGGCGCAAGGTGCTGCGCAGGTATTGAGGCTTCCTCGTTATTTCCTAATCGTATGGCAGCTTGCAAAGTCTTTCGACGGTGTTTAGTCGACCTCCACTTCCTTCTTCCTGCTTACTAAGTACTCTTTTTTATCGAATTTAATGTTTTAATCGAGGGGTACCGTCACGGGTTCCGCATACACACATCACAACACCGATAATCTAATTATTGCTTTTCTGGAAATATTTTTGTTGTAATGACACGATGCAACACATCGTCAAATGCAAAAACATGCGTAAATAAGTTTATAATCCGCTAATATTACGTTTTATTGTTCTTGGGAGTTTTCCAAACGGTTCTTCATCTATTCTCAACTGATTTTTTTATGTTTTTACGTCTAATTTTCTAACTAAACTACACGTCAGACTCCAGAAGCAACACAGAGGCAGACATAATTATTACCAGTAACGTACTGGCCAAATTTGTCTTGTTTTTTTTTATTTTAAACTACGCACGAAGTATTGAATAAACTTTGAGGTTAGGAAATTGTTTATTTTTACTTTTTTTTTTGGAATTTCGATTAGTAGCAACCGTGATTCAGTAGGAAATGTCAAACAACACGCGATATATAAGGAATTGCAGGCAATTTTTTGTTTTGCATTAAGTTAATAGGTCTTAATATTAGTACGAGTAATTGAAGTTCAAAATGGTGTCAAATTCTTTAATTCATCTCCGTTTTTTCTTAAAATTTAGAATTAACCTCATTTTACCCTTAGATCTACATGGTTGTGAGGTGTGCAAATTGTTTTTAAGGGACGAAAACCACCCTTTATAGAAAAATATTAATATTGTAGTTTTTCTTACTTTTTTTCGATTCAAATGTTTTTCGTTTATGCAGCATAAGTATCTTAACATATTGTATAATAGGAAATTTATGTATTTTGAAGTATCAACCCTTAAAAATCGTTAAAAACTACCCTTCTAATGAAAATAACATAGGAAACAATTTTTTAACTATTTAAAACGTTGCAATTTCATTTTTACTGCGAAAAACTCGCAGTATTTTAATAAAATTTCATTGATTATTAATTTTTATTATTCGACCCTTAAAAACTACCCTTTTACGGACAATGAAATAAAAATAAATCCAATGACTGTCAAATTTTAGATTTTGCATTCTTTTTGTTATTTCTTGTCTCTACTTGAAGTTATTTTTTCATTTTTTATACCCCGTCAACCCTTAAGAACCACCCCTTTACCAAGATTATCAGTATATCATCTCTTGGTACTCTCAAAAGTACCTACAAGCAATTTAGCATCAACAGAAAACTTTTTCATAACCTATAATTCACGAAAAAAATTTCAAATTTTTATTTTTTATGTAACTCCATTAATTTTGAAGTTATCACAGCGTACAAAAAACCATTTTGAAGGTAATTTTAAGGTCTACAAGCTTATGTATGTTAGAAGGGCTTGAAAACTTTCACATTTTATTAATAAAGGGTCAAAGGGCTACGGATAACCAATCCTCGCACTATAGTGACAGATTAATTTGGTTATAACTCCGTCAATTTTTACGCTACAAAAAAAAATAAAAAAAGCAAAATAATCTTCATAAAAAATGCTTTAATTTGACTGTTTATTTGTTTTTGTATCTTTTATAGTTATGGAGAAAAAATGAACAGAAAAAATTTTTTTTAAAAATTAAAAAAAAGTATTATTTAATGTTAATTTTTTTCAAAATTGTGCATTTCTGATCAACCAAACTTTCAGATATCGTGAATAACATCCAAATAAAGTATTGTGACAAGGATTTAGTTTAATTTTGATTTTCAATGAAATGGCGTTAGTTTTAGTACAATTTTTTTTTAACTTTAACTATTTTACATCGTATCTCACTGAAATTTCAGTCGAAACGACTTTTATCAATAATCATTCGAAAGGTCTTTTTAAGCTCTATAAAAAGTATCCTATGACTTTTTTTTGAAAAATGTACCTTTTTCCAGTTATTTCCGATTGAATTCTCAATTACTTAAAACAAAAATTATTCAAATATCTAAAACTTGCCTTAGGTAAAACATGAAGATCTTCAAATATAGTTTATTTTATTTGATTTTTCATAAGCTTCATTTTTGTTCATCACACTTTTTTCGATAATATGTACCATTACAGAGTTATACGTAAAAAACTATCGAAAAAAGCGGTTTTTTTGACGAAAATTCGTACTTTTCAATAGCGAATAACTCAAAAACTATGGATCTGGAGAAAAAACTTTATATAACATTTTTTACTTTAAATTTGCTGATCTTTACAAACGTTTTTTATTTATACACAAACTCGCTTTTTTTAAACGTTCACTATCAACTTACTCAGTCAATTCTTCGATTTGGAAAACTTAGAAGGCAAAAAAAACTGTTTAAATCAAAATATTTTTAAAAAATGTCAAATAACCGTTGTTATTTAGTGTCACGTATAAACTACCTTTTTAATTTGACAAAATACCTACCTACAAACCGTTAGTTTTGCTAATATTTCAATTAGTTCTAAAACTAAAATCACGATTTTGATATTAAAAATAATATTATGATGTTAATCTTTGAAATGGAGCAAACAACAAACCATTAAATGATTCACGAAAAGTATATTTACCAAGAACTTTTTCTAATTAATTAAAGTTCATCATTATGTAATGATGTGTACGAAATTTTAACTAATATTTGAATTTACCGCCATTTTTGACAACCTTGACATAAGAACAATATGACAACTAAAATTTAGACAGAACAAATCTCGAAAGTAATGAAAACAACGTGAATATTTCAAACAGAAAATTGTTGAATATAAAAATATCAATAGAATGTTTCACTAAGTTTACTACTTAAGTTTTACGACTTTAAACTTCAAACATATGTTGTATAGATTGTCTACAATCTAATACAGTGATATTTTATAAACAACCACCGCCATCTATAGGTTAGGACAAATATTTCTGTGACAATTCACGTCAAACAAGTAAATCGCATAATATGACATTTCTTGCTTGTTTTAATGAACAAATTTGTTTCTGAATTTACTAGATTACGTAAAATAGAGTAGTAAATAATATAAATTGGATATTTTTTTTCATATCCCACTGATAATCACCATTTAAGGCTATAAACTATGTTTTTAATTTAATTGAAATATCTCTCTAATTTATGGGACACCCTATACATTGAATGCATATTTTTTATGCGTCACTGGGTATTGGTAAAATTTTCAAACATGTCCTCGTAAATTTCAGGTACGACCTTCAGATTGAGATAAAAGGATTTATCGTAGGAGGTGTATTTACGAAAAAAAAAGGAGTAAAATACTGGATTTTATCACCAGTTTTAATCAGAAATTTTATTACGAAAGGACAGGATTTGATGTAAATGTTTTAAATAAATACAAAACAGAAACTATACTTTCTCGCAAATAAACAATATTTATTTTGAGGTTAACACTGAATAGCAAATGCGAGTTTTGATTTAACGAACATTAGTGTAAATTTGACAAGTGACAGTTTATTGAAAACGAGTATCTACAGCAAACAGAAGAATACGAATAGAAAAATAGATGAGAAAATAATAATAAAAGTAGATAAGATTTTAAAAAAGCATTAGATTTGCTAGAAATACAATATGGTGAATGTAAACGTACAAAAAATGATGTTGAAGTTGATTAAAACGTATCAAAATAAATTAAAACTTTACAATGACAGTCTACAGATAATAAATATCAAAATAAACGTCACGATTTGATTGTAATCTTGATTATAAGTGATGTATGAATTTACTAATACAACTACTGCCATCTCCAGGTGATTCCAGGTATTTCTGGGACTATTCTCGTTGGGAAACCACGCCGTAACGTACGTGGGCGGTTGGTAGCACTTATTCATGTTTGACAGTTGACTTTTGAGTTATATTTTGAATTTAAAAGTTTGATAAACCGGAAAAACTCATCCAGTAAAGGGAACGGCGGGTAAAGAGGTTCAATTTATACAAAACAAAAAAATCTGTTGTTCCATATTAAAGCTAACGTCGAAAAAACGTCAAATTGTTACGTAAAATATCCAGTCATCTGTCAAAATGAAACTAGTATTCAGGGGCACCAACCCACTACAGAAAGTTACCAAAACAGTGAAATATATGTACGAGGGCCGTTTTTTTCAATTATAAATAAAAGACAAAAGTTTCAAAGAAAGTTGCCGTCGATAAATTCGAGTGGAGTACAAAACAGACATTGAAACTTCTGGAAATTCCATAGACAAAGCAGTAATGATGAATCTGCAATTCACAGTTGGCGGGAGCATCAATAATGTTCAAGTGGTTGTAGCACAACGCCGACTGACGGCTGAATGTCAAATTTTGCGGAGTGTGTAGTGCGGGAGCTTCGAAAAAGCCTCGTAGAAGAAAAATTACGATTGGATAAAGGCAAATAAGAAAAGTTTCAATATTTCGTACCAATAATATCAAAAAATAAACGAAACGTAAACGCCTGATCTCACCTCGGGTGATTTCTAATCGTTTCTTGGGGTAAAATCGTAGTTTCATCGTATAAATTGTTTTATTTTTCTTTAGCATGAACTAACTAGACTCAAATAAAATAAAAAACGATTAAAAAATATATCTAAAGATCCACACGTACCAACAACTTATATGGTACTGAGTTTCAACCTGTTTCTTAATATTTTTTTCCGCCCACGTGTTCGTCGTGGGTTCACGATGGTACAAAACCATGCACCTGATTCAGAAAACTACATTGTTGTTTAACATTAGTTAGAAGATAAGAGAGATTAACAAAAATCCCATCTACGGGGTGTATTCAAATTGAATCGTTTCCTTTTAACGAAAATATTAATAATCGGAAGAAGATTTTTTTATTAGTGTATCGAGTTTAATGAGAGGGTGTAGCGGAAACAACAGTAGCTGCTTACCACGTGCTATTCCCGCGGCATACCCACCTCCTCTTCTTCTACTTCGTCTTCTTCACTTATCCGTTTTTTTTTCACTCTATCTCTAACCTGTCATTTACCGCTAAGTCTGCCTACGGATAAGTTGATGCGAAGATTTCTCGTTTGGAATCGATGTGAATATGGACGTGTAGTACGGGATTAGATCCAAAAACTTTAAATTAAACATAATACAGTTGAATAATATGGAATTATTTGGTTTTTGCTATTTAAGTTTACAGTTTACGACTTTCAGTTAGGTTAGGTTAGGTTAAGTGAGGTTAGGTTAGGTAAAGTTGGGTTAGGTTAGATGAAGCGCCATCTTGAATCGCCGCGCTGGCCGGTTTTCCGAATTTAGTCGTCACAAGATAAATTTCGTACAAAATTAGGTGTCGTACTAAAAAAAATCGATAAATGATATTGAAATATCGATTGCGGTGTTAATTCCACTCGTATACATTCGAAATTTCAAGGTTAAAAAGATTTGATGGCGTTGGGTTTCGCGTAATGATGTTTTTTTTTTCGAAATTATTAGTTTGATTATTGGCTAACAAATTTCGTTGATTTTAAGATTTGCTGGTACTAAATTTCGATCGATACTTCCGTGCTAAAAGTATCTACGTATCCCGGTCGATTTCTGACAAGCGTTAACTTTACATACAGATTGATATTGTTGTTCATCTAGAGCTCTGTAAACATTTATCTTGACATCGAAATTTTATCTGTGCTGTTAGATCTACCAGCAATTTCTTTGGTACTGTTGAAAATGAGAGAGGTCGGTAAGAAGGTGTTTGTTAAAATTATTATGACTCGAACGTGACCCTAAATACGTTTTCATTAGAATAATAGGTTTATATAAATTATTGTATAATAATAACTTTCGAATAAGCGAAAAAGAAAGTGTTTATATCGATCACAATTGATGTAATCGAGATTTTGTGAGGTTAGAGGTCGTTCGAATCTGTTACGAAATGATTTATCATTGAAAAAATCGTCGCAGTTCATTCGATTATTCATTTCCAGAAACGTAACAATCGATTCTAGGCTATTAGATTACAAATACGGAATTTGGATTGTCGATCTAAAGATTTTTGTTGTATGTCGATTACAATTGATGTAATTGAGATTTTGTGAGGTTAGAGGTCGTTCGAATCTGTTATTAAATGATTTATCATTGACAAAATCGTCGTAGTTCATTCGATTATTCATTTCCAGAAACGTAACAATCGATTTTAAGCTATTAGATTACAAATATGGAATTTGGATTGTCGATCTAAAGATTTTTGTTGTATGTCGATTACAATTGATGTAATTGAGATTTTGTGAGGTTAGAAGTCGTTCGAATCTGTTACGAAATGATTTATCATTAAAAAAATCGTCGCAGTTCATTCGATTATTCATTTCCAGAAACGTAACAATCGATTTTAAGCTATTAGATTACAAATATGGAATTTGAATTGTCGATCTAAAGATTTTCTGTTGTATATCGATCACAATTGATGTAATTGAGATTTTGTGAGGTTAGAAGTCATTCGAATCTGTTACGAAATGATTTATCATTAAAAAAATCGTCGCAGTTCATTCGATTATTCATTTCCAGAAACGTAACAATCGATTTTAAGCTATTAGATTACAAATATGGAATTTGGATTGTCGATCTAAAGATTTTCTGTTGTATATCGATCACAATTGATGTAATTGAGTTTTTGTGAGGTTAGAGGTCGTTCGAATCAGTTACGAAATGATTTATCATTGAAAAAATCGTCGCAGTTCATTCGATTATTCATTTTTAGAAACGTGACAATCGATTTTAAGCTATTAGATTACAAATACGGAATTTGGATTGTCGATCTAAAGATTTTTTTTTGTATATCGATTACAATTGATGTAATTGAGATTTTGTGAGGTTAGAAGTCGTTCGAATCAGTTACGAAATGATTTATCATTAAAAAAATCGTCGCAGTTCATTCGATTATTCATTTCCAGAAACGTAACAATCGATTCTAGGCTATTAGATTACAAATATGGAATTTGGATTGTCGATCTAAAGATTTTTTTTGTATATCGATTACAATTGATGTAATTGAGATTTTGTGAGGTTAGAAGTCGTTCGAATCTGTTATTAAATGATTTATCATTGACAAAATCGTCGTAGTTCATTCGATTATTCATTTCCAGAAACGTAACAATCGATTTTAAGCTATTAGATTACAAATACGGAATTTGGATTGTCGATCTAAAGATTTTTTTTTGTATATCGATTACAATTGATGTAATTGAGATTTTGTGAGGTTAGAAGTCGTTCGAATCAGTTACGAAATGATTTATCATTAAAAAAATCGTCGCAGTTCATTCGATTATTCATTTCCAGAAACGTAACAATCGATTCTAGGCTATTAGATTACAAATACGGAATTTGGATTGTCGATCTAAAGATTTTTGTTGTATGTCGATTACAATTGATGTAATTGAGATTTTGTGAGGTTAGAGGTCGTTCGAATCTGTTATTAAATGATTTATCATTGACAAAATCGTCGTAGTTCATTCGATTATTCATTTCCAGAAACGTAACAATCGATTTTAAGCTATTAGATTACAAATATGGAATTTGGATTGTCGATCTAAAGATTTTTGTTGTATGTCGATTACAATTGATGTAATCGAGATTTTGTGAGGTTAGAGGTCGTTCGAATCAGTTACGAAATGATTTATCAGTAAAAAAATCGTCGCAGTTCATTCGATTATTCATTTCCAGAAACGTAACAATCGATTTTAAGCTATTAGATTACAAATATGGAATTTGGATTGTCGATCTAAAGATTTTCTGTTGTATATCGATCACAATTGATGTAATTGAGTTTTTGTGAGGTTAGAGGTCGTTCGAATCAGTTACGAAATGATTTATCATTGAAAAAATCGTCGCAGTTCATTCGATTATTCATTTTTAGAAACGTGACAATCGATTTTAAGCTATTAGATTACAAATACGGAATTTGGATTGTCGATCTAAAGATTTTTTTTTGTATATCGATTACAATTGATGTAATTGAGATTTTGTGAGGTTAGAAGTCGTTCGAATCTGTTACGAAATGATTTATCATTAAAAAAATCGTCGCAGTTCATTCGATTATTCATTTCCAGAAACGTAACAATCGATTCTAGGCTATTAGATTACAAATATGGAATTTGGATTGTCGATCTAAAGATTTTCTGTTGTATATCGATCACAATTGATGTAATCGAGATTTTGTGAGGTTAGAGGTCGTTCGAATCAGTTACGAAATGATTTATCAGTAAAAAAATCGTCGCAGTTCATTCGATTATTCATTTCCAGAAACGTAACAATCGATTTTAAGCTATTAGATTACAAATATGGAATTTGGATTGTCGATTTAAAGATTTTTTTTTGTATATCGATTACAATTCATGTAATTGGGATTTTGTAAGGTTAGAGGTCGTTGGAATCTGTTACGAAATGATTTATCATTGAAAAAATCGTCGCAGTTCATTCGATTATTCATTTCCAGAAACGTAACAATCGATTTTAAGCTATTAGATTACAAATATGGAATTTGTTGCATATAAAGCTCGGCCTGAAGAAAAATTTTGTAAAAGCTATGTCTAAAAACGGCAGGGGATGTTTATTAATCTATAAATACCTGAATTAATGAAGGATACAAACTTTAAAAAAAGCTGAATGATATGAAAGAAATCGCCTTGAAATGTTTGTTGAATTTCGTCCAAAATTTCTTATGTTTTTCGAGTTTTTGAAGAAATTAATTTGTCATCGACCTCCCACTCCATTCGAGACAATCAACAAAACCTCGGAATGTATTCTAAATCGTCCTCTATCTAATTAAACTCCAAGCAAAAGGAAATTTTAATAAACTCGTGGTGATTTTATAAATTACCATCGCTGGTAAATTTTTCTCGTACCCACAAAATATCTCTCTGGATTTCCTTTTGTTTAAACCAAATTTTGTACGATAGTTTTCATATTTTCTATTTATTAGAGGAACAGAACGAATACAACAGAACGAATACAATACAACAGATACCTGTTTGGTTATATTTAAAATAATACAAATTCAGTTTTTTTTATTTGTTAGGGCATAAGCTACTTTTTCTTCAAATCTATTCCACCTACTCATTCCTTCTTTAGTACTATATAGACAAGTTTGAGTCTACTGCCTAGGATTTAAGGTTATAGACTTAATCTATGAGGTTATAATTTAATAAAAAGCTTTGGGATTTTATATATGACAAACAAGACGGAAGATTTCATCAGGACGATTGAAAACTTGAAAAGGATATACCAGGATCCAAAATAATGTCTATTTATCGTACTTTTTCATAAAAATATATGTCCTGATGTCGCAAAGAAACCCGATGTGAGAATTTTTTCCAATTCCCATTGATTTATTATTTAGTTTAATAATTTTCATTATTCAATATTGAATATCTTACGAACCTTGAACTTTACCGTTTATCTAGTTATAAAAATTCCAAATCGCGGCTTTCGATCTATATGTAGAACGCATTAACCTTCCAGAACCGAAATCTAAATGATTTAATAACGTATTTCGACATACGTGATTTAATCAAATTTCTAGTCCGGTCCTGTACGGAACTTTCTAAGTAGAAAAAAATGCCGGCACTGCACGGCACAAACCCATATTTCTCTATCTATTATCCCGATATGACTTGTGTTGTTTGCGTTTTCCATTCTATTCTTGTTGCTTTTAAGAGGAACTGTGTCAGTCAACTATTGAATTCCGCAACATGTCTGACAAAAGGCGATAATAAATTATTACGGATAATAATGATGCCCAAGACAGTCATCAACACTTATTAATTTATTTGTAAACCAATATACGGTAATACAATAAGGATTTAATCGATCTACAATTTTCGTGTTCAACTAGATAGAACTAGATAGAACTGGATAGAAGTCTGGACATAAAACTGTGTGTGTTGAATAAATATTTAAACTAACTTCGAATGATGATATTTTCGTAAATAGAATTAATAAAAATATGGAAATTATATATTTTGATGAAAGAATTCTTCTTGTATCACCAGATTTTGTATTTGGGGTTTTTTTGATGTTGTTAGGGGGGATTAGAGCAAAATAAGAATATGACAGTTTTGTTTATGTGATAAAAACTCAAACTCTAAGTAGTTGTATTATTGAAAATAGCGGCAAACTAAATATCAGAATGTACTACAACTTTTTCTGAATCGTTTGTATTACCTCGTGAAAATCTATGAGTAATGGTAGGGGAGATATGGGTAAAATAATGACATCATAATTTAAAAATAAAAACAAAACTTTCAGCAGTCGTATAGTCGAAGCTAGTGGCTAAAAACTTGTGAAAATTTGGGTGGTGCTTAATCAATTCTTTTTGTATCTTTAGCATTTTTATATGATGCTCTACCATTGATAGTTCGGGAGATATGGATAAAATTATGAAATGATAATTTCAAAAAAAGCAAATTTCCAGTAGGGGTATGGTCGAAACCAGTGGCTATAAAAACGTGAAAATTTGGGTGCTGCTTAATAAATTCTTCCTGTATCTTTAGCATTTTTATATGAAGATCTTAAATTAATAGTTCGGGAGATATGGGTAAAATTATAAAATGATAATTTTCAAAAAAAGCAAATTTTCAGCAGTCGTATAGTCGAAACCAGTGGCTAAAAACTTGTGAAAATTTGGGTATTGATGAACCAATTCTTTCTGTATCTTTAGCATTTTCATATAAAGCTCTTCCATTAATAGTTCGGGAGATATGGGTAAAATTATAAAAAGATAATTTTCAAAAAAAGAAAATTTCCAGCATCGCTATGATCGAGACCAGTGGCTATAAAAACGTGAAATTTTGAGTGTTGATTAATCAATTCTTTCTGTATCTTTAGCATTTTCATATAAAGCTCTTCCATTAATAGTTCGGGAGATATGGTTAAAATTATGAAATGATAATTTCAAAAATAGCAAACTTCCAGCATCGCTATGATCGAAACCAGTGGCTATAAAAACGTGAAAATTTGGGTGCTGCTTAATCAATTCTTCCTGTATCTTTAGCATTTTTATATGAAGATCTTAAATCAATAGTTCGGGAGATATAGGTAAAATTATAAAATGATAATTTTCAAAAAAGCAAACTTTAAGCAGTCGTGTGGTCGAAACCAGTGGCTAAAAACTTGTGAAAATTTGGGTATTGATGAACCAATTCTTTCTGTATCTTTAGCATTTTCATATAAAGCTCTTCCATTAATAGTTCGGGAGATATGGGTAAAATTATAAAAAGATAATTTTCAAAAAAAGAAAATTTCCAGCATCGCTATGATCGAGACCAGTGGCTATAAAAACGTGAAATTTTGAGTGTTGATTAATCAATTCTTTCTGTATCTTTAGCATTTTCATATAAAGCTCTTCCATTAATAGTTCGGGAGATATGGTTAAAATTATGAAATGATAATTTCAAAAATAGCAAACTTCCAGCATCGCTATGATCGAAACCAGTGGCTATAAAAACGTGAAAATTTGGGTGCTGCTTAATCAATTCTTCCTGTATCTTTAGCATTTTTATATGAAGATCTTAAATCAATAGTTCGGAAGATATAGGTAAAATTATAAAATGATAATTTTCAAAAAAGCAAACTTTCAGCAGTCGTGTGGTCGAAACCAGTGGCTAAAAACTTGTGAAAATTTGGGTATTGATGAACCAATTCTTTCTGTATCTTTAGTATTTTCATATAAAGCTTTTCCATTAATAGTTCGGGAGATATCGGTAAAATTAAGGTACAAATTTTGGTTCAAAATTTATATCGAGAATCGATAATGATATTATGAAAGTTAAGTGTAAAGTGTAAAGTGTAAAGTGTAAAGTGTAAAGTGTAAAGTGTAAAGTGTAAAGTGTAAAGTGTAAAGTGTAAAGTGTAAAGTGTAAAGTGTAAAGTGTAAAGTGTAAAGTGTAAAGTGTAAAGTGTAAAGTGTAAAGTGTAAAGTGTAAAGTGTAAAGTGTAAAGTGTAAAGTGTAAAGTGTAAAGTGTAAAGTGTAAAGTGTAAAGTGTAAAGTGTAAAGTGTAAAGTGTAAAGTGTAAAGTGTAAAGTGTAAAGTGTAAAGTGTAAAGTGTAAAGTGTAAAGTGTAAAGTGTAAAGTGTAAAGTGTAAAGTGTAAAGTGTAAAGTGTAAAGTGTAAAGTGTAAAGTGTAAAGTGTAAAGTGTAAAGTGTAAAGTGTAAAGTGTAAAGTGTAAAGTGTGAAGCATTTCTTCGAAATTTGTCGAATTACATGAACAAAACTAGTAAGTAAATGTGCGTTCTAAAATAAAAAAAAAGGAAAAATGAATTCAGTGGACACTCTATAAAAGCGATTTAACATTATTGCGTTTATAACCTGTGTACGAGTTGCATAATCGGTTTACAATAAGTTATTTACCGAGACATAAGAATCACTTTAACTCTATCAAATAGCATATATCTGTCTGACCGTAAGTCCGTTATTTAAAATCGGTTTAACGAGAACATAATCCCACAATTGATACAAATTTTTCAATATCATTAACCATTAGTGGTATTAACAACGAGTTATTAACAAAACGGTCGCCACCGATGTCAGATTTCATATTCGATAGTCGTTTCGTACGAGGGAGCGCCGGAACGAAAAGAAGAAGAAAATAAACCGCGATAGATGTAAAAAATAAAAAAAAACTTCAATGTCGTATATTTATAACAGAAATGTTATTTTCCGTCCGTTTAGAAGCTTGGAAAATTACCCTCTTTGAACGTAAAACATAAAACATAACCAATGGAAGGTTAACTTGTATGTAAATTTCGGCAACGCAAATTTATTTCTACCCCGTATCAATCGTGGTGGTAGTTTAATAAAAATGTGTCACACGAGTCGGTTTTCTCACATTTACATTCACGGGTAGATGAAAATCCTCACGGTCCAAATTTTTTTTTTGAATAGTTAGCGAATTTTTCGAAATAATTCCCCACCCCTGTTATGTGATTTTCGCAGATACATGTGGTTTATCACGATGCAGACCTTCCCCCAAAACTAATTTCTGTTATTTTCAAATTATACAGATTGTCCCTGTAAAAGTTCCGGATTAATAACCATCGAGCAAAAGCCGTCCCCGATCTTCAGATTCAGAATTCATATTATTCCATTGTATGACAAGTTCTAAACGGGGCGAATTTTATCAGCAGTATTCGTTTCTAATAATAATAATTTATATGAAAAAAACTGTTTTTGGTTAAGGTTCTTTTTTGTTTAAAAGTGTTTAAGCGATGTTTGGAGTGTTTTAGCGACGTTTATAGTGTATCAGCGATATTTGGAGTGTATCAGCGATGTTTGAAGTGTTATAGCGCTGTTTAAAAGTTTTCCAGTGATGTTTAAAAGTGTTTCAAGGATGTTTGGAGTGTTTTAGCGATATTTATAGTGTATCAGCGTGGTTTGGAGTGTTTTAGTGATGTTTATAGTGTTTCAGCGATGTTTAAAAGTGTATTAGCGATGTTTGAGGTGTTATAACGATGTTTATAGTGTATCAACTAAGTTTGGAATGTTTAAGCGATGTTTAAAAGTGTTTCAGCGATGTTTGGAGTGTTTTAGAGATGTTTAAAAGTATTTCAGCGATGTTTGGAGTGTTTTAGAGATGTTTAAAAGTATTTCAGCGATGTTTGAAGGGTTATAACTATGTTTATAGTGTATCAACTAAGTTTGGAATGTTTAAGCGATGTTTAAAAGTGTTTCAGCGATGTTTGGAGTGTTTTAGAGATGTTTAAAAGTATTTCAGCGATGTTTGGAGTGTTTTAGAGATGTTTAAAAGTATTTCAGCGATGTTTGAAGTGTTATAACTATGTTTATAGTGTATCAACTAAGTTTGGAATGTTTAAGCGATGTTTAAAAGTGTTTCAGCGATGTTTGGAGTGTTTTAGAGATGTTTAAAAATATTTCAGCGATGTTTGAAGTGTTATAACTATGTTTATAGTGTATCAACTAAGTTTGGAATGTTTAAGCGATGTTTACAAGTGTTTCAGCGATGTTTGGAGTGTTTTAGAAATGTTTAAAGTATTTCAGCGATGTTTGGAGTGTTTTAGAGATGTTTAAAAGTATTTCAGCGATGTTTGAAGTGTTATAACTATGTTTATAGTGTATCAACTAAGTTTGGAATGTTTAAGCGATGTTTAAAAGTGTTTCAGCGATGTTTGGAGTGTTTTAGAGATGTTTAAAAGTATTTCAGCGATGTTTGAAGTGTTATAACTATGTTTATAGTGTATCAACTAAGTTTGGAATGTTTAAGCGATGTTTAAAAGTGTTTCAGCGATGTTTGGAGTGTTTTAGAGATGTTTAAAAGTATTTCAGCGATGTTTGAAGTGTTATAACTATGTTTATAGTGTATCAACTAAGTTTGGAATGTTTAAGCGATGTTTAAAAGTGTTTCAGCGATGTTTGGAGTGTTTTAGAAATGTTTAAAAGTGTTTCAGCGATGTTTGGAGTGTTTTAGAGATGTTTAAAAGTATTTCAGCGATGTTTGAAGTGTTATAACTATGTTTATAGTGTATCAACTAAGTTTGGAATGTTTAAGCGATGTTTAAAAGTGTTTCAGCGATGTTTGGAGTGTTTTAGAGATGTTTAAAAGTATTTCAGCGATGTTTGAAGTGTTATAACTATGTTTATAGTGTATCAATTAAGTTTGGAATGTTTAAGCGATGTTTAAAAGTGTTTCAGCGATGTTTGGAGTGTTTTAGAGATGTTTAAAAATATTTCAGCGATGTTTGAAGTGTTATAACTATGTTTATAGTGTATCAACTAAGTTTGGAATGTTTAAGCGATGTTTAAAAGTGTTTCAGCGATGTTTGGAGTGTTTTAGAGATGTTTAAAAGTATTTCAGCGATGTTTGGAGTGTTTTAGAGATGTTTAAAAGTATTTCAGCGATGTTTGAAGTGTTATAACTATGTTTATAGTGTATCAACTAAGTTTGGAATGTTTAAGCGATGTTTAAAAGTGTTTCAGCGATGTTTGGAGTGTTTTAGAGATGTTTAAAAGTATTTCAGCGATGTTTGAAGTGTTATAACTATGTTTATAGTGTATCAACTAAGTTTGGAATGTTTAAGCGATGTTTAAAAGTGTTTCAGCGATGTTTGGAGTGTTTTAGAAATGTTTAAAAGTGTTTCAGCGATGTTTGGAGTGTTTTAGAGATGTTTAAAAGTATTTCAGCGATGTTTGAAGTGTTATAACTATGTTTATAGTGTATCAACTAAGTTTGGAATGTTTAAGCGATGTTTAAAAGTGTTTCAGCGATGTTTGGAGTGTTTTAGAGATGTTTAAAAGTATTTCAGCGATGTTTGAAGTGTTATAACTATGTTTATAGTGTATCAACTAAGTTTGGAATGTTTAAGCGATGTTTAAAAGTGTTTCAGCGATGTTTGGAGTGTTTTAGAGATGTTTAAAAGTATTTCAGCGATGTTTGAAGTGTTATAACTATGTTTATAGTGTATCAACTAAGTTTGGAATGTTTAAGCGATGTTTAAAAGTGTTTCAGCGATGTTTGGAGTGTTTTAGAAATGTTTAAAAGTGTTTCAGCGATGTTTGGAGTGTTTTAGAGATGTTTAAAAGTATTTCAGCGATGTTTGAAGTGTTATAACTATGTTTATAGTGTATCAACTAAGTTTGGAATGTTTAAGCGATGTTTAAAAGTGTTTCAGCGATGTTTGGAGTGTTTTAGAGATGTTTAAAAGTATTTCAGCGATGTTTGAAGTGTTATAACTATGTTTATAGTGTATCAATTAAGTTTGGAATGTTTAAGCGATGTTTAAAAGTGTTTCAGCGATGTTTGGAGTGTTTTAGAGATGTTTAAAAATATTTCAGCGATGTTTGAAGTGTTATAACTATGTTTATAGTGTATCAACTAAGTTTGGAATGTTTAAGCGATGTTTAAAAGTGTTTCAGCGATGTTTGGAGTGTTTTAGAGATGTTTAAAAGTATTTCAGCGATGTTTGGAGTGTTTTAGAGATGTTTAAAAGTATTTCAGCGATGTTTGAAGTGTTATAACTATGTTTATAGTGTATCAACTAAGTTTGGAATGTTTAAGCGATGTTTAAAAGTGTTTCAGCGATGTTTGGAGTGTTTTAGAGATGTTTAAAAGTATTTCAGCGATGTTTGAAGTGTTATAACTATGTTTATAGTGTATCAACTAAGTTTGGAATGTTTAAGCGATGTTTAAAAGTGTTTCAGCGATGTTTGGAGTGTTTTAGAAATGTTTAAAAGTGTTTCAGCGATGTTTGGAGTGTTTTAGAGATGTTTAAAAGTATTTCAGCGATGTTTGAAGTGTTATAACTATGTTTATAGTGTATCAACTAAGTTTGGAATGTTTAAGCGATGTTTAAAAGTGTTTCAGCGATGTTTGGAGTGTTTTAGAAATGTTTAAAAGTATTTCAGCGATGTTTGAAGTATTATAACGATGTTTATAGTGTATCAGCGTTGTTTGGAATGTTTAAGCGATGTTTAAAAGTGTTTCAGCGATGTTTAAGAGTATTTAAGCGATTTTTAGAGTGTTTTAGTGATGTTTTTAGTGTATGAGCGATGTTTCAAGTGTTTTAGCGATGCTTATAGTGTATCAGCAATGTTTGGAATGTTTAAGCGATGTTTAAAAGTGTTTCAGCGATGTTTAAGAGTATTTAAGCGATTTTTAGAGTGTTTTAGTGATGTTTATAGTGTATGAGCGATGTTTCAAGTGTTTTAGCGATGCTTATAGTGTATCAGCAATGTTTGAAGTGTTATAGCGCTGTTTAAAAGTTTTCCAGTGATGTTTAAAAGTGTTTCAAGGATGTTTGAAGTGTTATAACGATGTTTATAGTGTATCAACTAAGTTTGGAATGTTTAAGCGATGTTTAAAAGTGTTTCAGCGATGTTTGGAGTGTTTTAGAGATGCTTAAAAGTATTTCAGCGATGTTTGAAGTGTTATAACGATGTTTATAGTGTATCAACTAAGTTTGGAATGTTTAAGCGATGTTTAAAAGTGTTTCAGCGATGTTTAAAAGTATTTCAGGGATGTTTGGAGTGTTTTAGCGATGTTTACAGTGTATCAGCGTTGTTTGGAGTGTTTTAGTGATGTTTAAAAGTGTACCAGCGATGTTTGAAGTGTTATAACGATGTTTAAAAGTTTTTCAGTGATGTTTAAAAGTGTTTCAGCGATGTTTGGAGTATTTTAGCGATGTTTGGAGTATTTTAGCGATGTTTGGAGTATTTTAGCGATGCTTAAGAGTATTTAAGCGATTTTTGGAGTGTTTTAGCGATGTTTATAGTATATCAGCGATGTTTGGAGTGTTTTAGCGATTTTTTTAGTGTATCAGTGATGTTTAAACAATATTTTGTTAATTTCGATAATTTTTTTCGGGTTTTTTCCATTTTATTCAACTGAATATATAATAAAAGATAAGTGTGAAGACATTGAGTTAGTTTTAGGTTAGACTGTTGTTTTTTTATCAAAAAATTATCAGTTTGAATTAGAAAAAATAATTTTAGTTCGTTTAAAAGTTATTTACAACATTTTTTCATAAATGCCGCACATTAAATTTTCAAATTTGTGATTCCCAATCGTAATAGATGATATTTATTCCGTAAAGCCCGGAGCTAAATATTCTAATTTCATTCAAAATTGCATGTAACCTTTTAACACTTACTAATTACGAAAAATTAGTCCGCGAGGCGAACACGCCAAAAATTTTATTTTATTTTAGTTGTTTTTTTTTTTTGACAGCCAAGGAAACTTTCTATTCGTAAGTTTTAATTATATAGTCTTTTGTTATTTCGAAATTTTTTTTTTCGGTAATAATTGGTTTCTTACCTTCGGGTTCGGATTCTCGAAGAAGAATCACGTGACAAAATAATTATTTTATAAATTAATTATACCGGAATCCGTTGAAATAAATACGAATTATTAAGTACGTCGTTGAACGATTTCGTAACCGCGGACATTTTGTTCTACACACTGTAGAAAAAAAAAAAAAAGATTTCTTCATCTCCAAATTGAAATATTTCGGCGATGACTACAAACATTTCAAAAAGTTATACAAAAATGAACTTGGAATGGAATTAACACTAGATTATTTGGGTCACCCTGTATATAATACCCCAATATCAGTCACGGCAGTAACAGGATCTTCTTTCCCTACGGGATATCTTTTTCACCTGCACGTTTTTTAATATCCCTGGTATTGATTTTCTTATTTATTATCTTCCTATTCAATTTGTTTCTAATGATGTCAATTCCAGAAGATTTTTCTTCTATTTCGATATCAGGTCTCGTTGAAACGCTTTCTTTGTTTCAGATTTATGATCCTTGATAATATTCGACTCAAAAATCGCATTAAAACGAAGCATATTCGATCACCGAGCTAGAAATTCTTAAAAACGGGCTCTGTTGTCGACGCGCCGCTTTCTGGATGACCCATGCGCTGTCGTCCTTCACGAGGATGATTTCGATCGCGGAATTTTTCGAATGGTACCTCAATTAGAAAAGAATTAAACCTTTTTTGGGGTGTATGAGTGTGTTGGTGACTGGGCAGGGAGGTTTCGTGGGTCACGCGACGCGCTAAAGTTATCTGGAATTTTTTTTTGTGGAAGATAATGCGTGATTATTATTTATCAGTTAACTCTCGTAAAACAATAATTTTTTGGGTTGTACAATAAAAAAAACGAGCTGTAATCGTTTGATAAATATTTTTTACATAATCGATTTCTCTTTGAATCGCATAAATTCCTTAAAAAGATAAAAGATGCAAAAAATAATCCGATGACAATACTTCTTAACCTTTCGACCTTCGACAGAAAGTAACATATTTCTACAATTCAATATGCACGGATTATATACGAGGGAAGATCATAAATCGCAAATATTTTGAAATATAACTCCGGGATTATCTTTTATTTCCGGTGGAAAATTTCAAACTTTTATCGTCTTAAATCCTATTTTCATATAAATAATTTGAGTTTTCTGATTTTGTGGGTCAATTTTGTTCAGTTACAGACCAAAATTATTACAATAACAGTACAGAAAATTAATTTTCAATAACGTTTTTACTTCTATTAATTTTTGATTGACTTCTAAGCAGTTATTGACAAATTAGGAATAGGTAACGAGATATATCCATCTTGTAAACCCAATAACCGATTAATTTGAGATGTCTACACACTTTCTATTGATTTTCTTCATGGATTCAAAGCTCTGCGTACAATTTATTGCAGATCCTATTGGTTTTTGGACTGTTGGCGCGTTTTCCTGAAGAAAAATCGCGTTGGAAAGCTGATTTCACGTAGTTTCCAAAAGTTTGGAAGGTACGACAAACAATGGGTTCATATGGAACGTTAAATCAGAATTACCAACATGTAATCAGTCTCCAGAACTGTGTAAAAAGTTTGTAGACCTTCTAAAGCAAGTTCTAGCAGCAGACGACAAATAGTTTTGGAAAAACTGTGTTTAACATGTTATAAAAGAAGAAGATATCACCCTTTTCACAACCCTTCATAATTCAATCAAATTATGACTCTAGTTCAGACGATTCTCACTACAATTACTATTTATGGATACTTTGGAATTGGAATGTTGTTTTTTTTATTTGAAAAGGTTTCGAACTAGTTTTTATGATCTGCAATTGATATTGGGAGAAGTGGTGACCTTCAAAACGTCCAATCGCGCTTTTGTTGCGATCTTATATGAACTGCTTTTTGTTATTTCGATGTTTTGCTTCTTAAAGTCTGTAATAATTGGGTTAAAAATGATAAATTGACATTAGTTGGTTATAAAAATAATTACGAAAGAAAAATTTGAAATAAATGATCATTTAAATGACTAACTACGTCTCCGCGATCGTTTTCTACAAAAAAAAAACGAATAGAATACAAAACGGGCTCAGTTCACGTCTGGTATCCTGTTTAAACCAAACGCCCTTACACTCAGATACATTTTACTCGTCTATTTACGTTTTATAATTCAATAATCAGTTGTAAGATATCATTTATATGGTGAGGTATCTACGTCTATGGTAGATCAAACAAAGTTGTAGAAAAAAGGTTTCGAACTAGTTTTTATGATCTGCAATTGATATTGGGAGAAGCAGCGACCTTCAAAACGTCCAATTGCGCCATCTACAGCTTTTATTTCGATCTTATATGAACTGCTTTTTGTTATTTCGATGTTTTGTAATTGACAATTGACGTTAGTTGGTTATAAAAATAATCACGAAAGAAAAATTTGAAATAAATAATCATTTAAATGACTAACTACGTCTCCGCGATCGTTTTCTACAAAAAAAACGATTAGAGTACAAAACGGGGTTAGTTAACGCCTGGTATCCCGTTTTAACCAAACGCCTTCACATATAGTTACATTTTACTCGTCTATTTACGTTTTATAATTCAATAATCAGTTGTAAGATATCATTTATATGGTGAGGTATCTACGTCTATGGTAGATCAAACAAAATTGTCGAAAAAAGGTTTCGAACTAGTTTTTATGATCTGCAATTGATATTGGGAGAAGCAGCGACCTTCAAAACGTCCAATTGCGCCATCTACAGCTTTTATTTCGATCTTATATGAACTGCTTTTTGTTATTTCGATGTTTTGTAATTGACAATTGACATTAGTTGGTTATAAAAATAATTACGAAAGAAAAATTTGAAATAAATGATCATTTAAATGACTAACTACGTCTCCGCGATCGTTTTCTACAAAAAAAAAAACGAATAGAATACAAAACGGGCTCAGTTCACGTCTGGTATCCTGTTTAAACCAAACGCCCTTACACTCAGATACATTTTACTCGTCTATTTACGTTTTATAATTCAATAATCAGTTGTAAGATATCATTTATATGGTGAGGTATCTACGTCTATGGTAGATCAAACAAAGTTGTAGAAAAAAGGTTTCGAACTAGTTTTTATGATCTGCAATTGATATTGGGAGAAGCAGCGACCTTCAAAACGTCCAATTGCGCCATCTACAGCTTTTATTTCGATCTTATATGAACTGCTTTTTGTTATTTCGATGTTTTGTAATTGACAATTGACATTAGTTGGTTATAAAAATAATTACGAAAGAAAAATTTGAAATAAATAATCATTTAAATGACTAACTACGTCTCCGCGATCGTTTTCTACAAAAAAAACGAATAGAATACAAAACGGGCTCAGTTCACGTCTGGTATCCCGTTTTAACCAAACGCCTTCAAATACAGTTACATTTTACTCGTCTATTTACGTTTTATGATTCAATAATCAGTTGTAAGATATCATTTATATGGTGAGGTATCTACGTCTATGGTAGATCAAACAAAGTTGTAGAAAAAAGGTTTCGAACTAGTTTTTATGATCTGCAATTGATATTGGGAGAAGCAGCGACCTTCAAAACGTCCAATTGCGCCATCTACAGCTTTTATTTCGATCTTATATGAACTGCTTTTTGTTATTTCGATGTTTTGTAATTGACAATTGACATTAGTTGGTTATAAAAATAATTACGAAAGAAAAATTTGAAATAAATGATCATTTAAATGACTAACTACGTCTCCGCGATCGTTTTCTACAAAAAAAAACGAATAGAATACAAAACGGGCTCAGTTCACGTCTGGTATCCCGTTTTAACCAAACGCCTTCAAATACAGTTACATTTTACTCGTCTATTTACGTTTTATGATTCAATAATCAGTTGTAAGATATCATTTATATGGTGAGGTATCTACGTCTATGGTAGATCAAACAAAGTTGTAGAAAAAAGGTTTCGAACTAGTTTTTATGATCTGCAATTGATATTGGGAGAAGCAGCGACCTTCAAAACGTCCAATTGCGCCATCTACAGCTTTTATTTCGATCTTATATGAACTGCTTTTTGTTATTTCGATGTTTTGTAATTGACAATTGACATTAGTTGGTTATAAAAATAATTACGAAAGAAAAATTTGAAATAAATGATCATTTAAATGACTAACTACGTCTCCGCGATCGTTTTCTACAAAAAAAAACGAATAGAATACAAAACGGGCTCAGTTCACGTCTGGTATCCTGTTTAAACCAAACGCCCTTACACTCAGATACATTTTACTCGTCTATTTACGTTTTATAATTCAATAATCAGTTGTAAGATATCATTTATATGGTGAGGTATCTACGTCTATGGTAGATCAAACAAAGTTGTAGAAAAAAGGTTTCGAACTAGTTTTTATGATCTGCAATTGATATTGGGAGAAGCAGCGACCTTCAAAACGTCCAATTGCGCCATCTACAGCTTTTATTTCGATCTTATATGAACTGCTTTTTGTTATTTCGATGTTTTGTAATTGACAATTGACATTAGTTGGTTATAAAAATAATTACGAAAGAAAAATTTGAAATAAATGATCATTTAAATGACTAACTACGTCTCCGCGATCGTTTTCTACAAAAAAAAACGAATAGAGTACAAAACGGGCTCAGTTCACGTCTGGTATCCCGTTTTAACCAAACGCCTTCAAATACAGTTACATTTTACTCGTCTATTTACGTTTTATGATTCAATAATCAGTTGTAAGATATCATTTATATGGTGAGGTATCTACGTCTATGGTAGATCAAACAAAGTTGTAGAAAAAAGGTTTCGAACTAGTTTTTATGATCTGCAATTGATATTGGGAGAAGCAGCGACCTTCAAAACGTCCAATTGCGCCATCTACAGCTTTTATTTCGATCTTATATGAACTGCTTTTTGTTATTTCGATGTTTTGTAATTGACAATTGACGTTAGTTGGTTATAAAAATAATTACGAAAGAAAAATTTGAAATAAATAATCATTTAAATGACTAACTACGTCTCCGCGATCGTTTTCTACAAAAAAAACGATTAGAGTACAAAACGGGGTTAGTTAACGCCTGGTATCCCGTTTTAACCAAACGCCTTCACATATAGTTACATTTTACTCGTCTATTTACGTTTTATAATTCAATAATCAGTTGTAAGATATCATTTATATGGTGAGGTATCTACGTCTATGGTAGATCAAACAAAATTGTCGAAAAAAGGTTTCGAACTAGTTTTTATGATCTGCAATTGATATTGGGAGAAGCAGCGACCTTCAAAACGTCCAATTGCGCCATCTACAGCTTTTATTTCGATCTTATATGAACAGTTTTTTGTTATTTTGATGTTTTGCTTCTTAAAGTCGCTATTGACAATTGACATTAGTTGGTTATAAAAAAAATAATGAAAAAAAAAGGTTTGAAATAAATAATCGTTTAAATGTCTAGCTACGTCTCTGCGATAGTACGAAAAAAAAAATTTTTAGAAGAGTGTTGCTTTACATTTAGACGAGTTCACCTGTAGTAGGGGGCCGAGAGGCGCGTTAGCTGGGCGAATAGGGCGCAGGTCAGGTCAGAACGTGGGCGCTACAATACCCCATCACTCATCTGCCCGACAATGAACCGCGGACAGTGTGTCTTTATGAGTGATTGTCTCTTTTGCATTTACTTTTGGGATATTACTAATTTTTTTTTCATTGTCTTTTTTTTTGTTGGTTTATTGTGACGCCTACACGTGATGGTGCTATGAAAATAATTTATGCCGCTTGAAGAAACTATTTTGTCAGTTGAATACTGTAATTAAAATATTTGGAATGAGTAAAAATCAATTAAAACTCGGTACAATTTGTGTTAACAAACATACAATTATTGGAATGCCCTTTACAAATTGAGGGAAATTAATGTGACAAGATGACGTGAAAATGATGCTGTGACAATCTAAAATTAACAAAAATTAATTTTTCAGTCGATTTTTTATCAAAAAGGAACTCGTTGTTTGATTAAAAGCTAGTGGCGGCTTATGTCCAATGGTTAACAATCCGTAACTTTTACAGGGACAACCTGTACAATGTAAAGATAGTGAAAATTAATTTTTCAGTTGATTTTTTAACAAAAAGGTACTCTTCGTTCAACTCGATAAAATCCATGGTTTACGAGATATTTTGATTTTTAGATCATTCTGAAAAAAATTATCATAAATTGTATCATAATTGTAACAAGATGGAATCTTTCAAATATCCGGAAACAATTCACAAAACACTCTGTTCTGTGCATACTTATCAGTAAAAATGTCAAACGTCAAGATGTCAATGTCAGATTTGACATATTGACATCAGCCATATCTCAAAACTTAAGTAGCAATCTTCGTATTGTTCAACTGTATCATTTTTTTCCAAAATACCCCCCCCCCCACACTGTTTCTGCTGTGTTATTGAATAAAATTCGGTGACGTTCTTGTCTATTTCTAATCAGATCTTTGACTACGATCACTGATTTTAATGATCCATCTTGATTAGAATAGAGCTGGGACTGTCTTCCTGTTATATCGCGGCCATTATCTGTACTTCCGGTTTAAATCTTTGTTAAAATTTCACGTTAATGTCTACGTGAAGGTTTTGGGTACTTTCGAAACAAAGTTTTAGTTAATTTTATGATAGTAAAAGAGTTTTTAGGTATAATTTATTGCATTAGAATATGATTAACATATCTGACTTAATTTTCTAGTGCTTTGAATGTCATTTTGTATTTACATGTGTCATTTAAACGACTTCCTCTATTCGCTCCTGGACTGAAAATAAAAAGTGTCAGGTCGAATCTCCGGGAAACTGATATCATATTTTTGTTATAAAAAAAACGTTTTTTACCCACCGTCTGCACATTTTTCAATCTAACGTTTCCTTTTCCTATTTTTTTTTTCAATTCATCTCAGACAAAGTGCATAGAATCCAACGTTTATACAGGGTGTCTCTTCCACGACGAGTTAAAACTATCTGTATATGGCAAAATACTTATAATAAAATGATGAAAATTTCTACGTGTCAGTTTCCGGATACGATCTTTTTAATTAAAATATTTTCAAAGATGGCCGACTTCCGGTTCTACCAGAAGTCGACTGTAACTTTGTTATTTTGAATAGAACACCCTATATATTAATATATTTTTTAAATCTACGTAAAATTTTAGTATACTTTTGTTTAAAAACTTTTTTTCAAAAATACATACTTTTTGAGTTATTAATTTTTTTGTAAAAAATTTCACCATCGTAGACCCTTATTAATTATTTTTTTACGAAGATACCCTTGAAGATATGAAAATGGTTGCTATTCGATGACTTTTATTAAGGTTAGACGTATTTCATTTTATGTTGAAAAATTTTCCATTCTATACAGGGTGTGTATAAAAAGTGTTCAAAATTTAACTTCATAAATATGGAATTACTTTATTTTTTTAAATAGAACTACTCGGTTTTTTCTATTTTAAAGCATTTAGGGGTGAAAAATAAGGCAAATTCATGTATACTTTTCTATATCTAAACCTTACCGTTATCCAGATATTAAATGTTTTTTTTTATTTTTAGAAATTTAGAGATTTTAGTTTCTATCCCTGCATCTCTAAACGGTAAGGTTTAAGTATAGGAAAGTTTACATGAATTTGTCTTATTTTTCACCCCCGATTGCAATAAAATAGAAAAAACCGGGTGGTTCTATTTAAAAAAATGAAGAAATTTGACATTTATGAAGTTAAACTTTGAACACTTTTTATACGTACCCTGTATAAAATGGAAAATTTCTCAACATAGATTCAAATACGTTTGACCTTGTTAAAATCAACCGAATAGGAACCATTTTCATATCTTTAAGGGTGTAGTCGTAAAAAAATAATTTATAAGTGTCTGCAAGGGTGAAATGTTTGACAAAAAAATTAATAACTCAAAAAGTATGTATTTTTAGAAAAAAGTTTTCAAACAAAAGTATACTAAAATTTTACGTAGATTTCAAAAATGTATTAATATACAGGGTGTTCCATATAAAATAACAAAGTTACAGTCGACTTCCGGTATAACCGGAAGTCGGCCATATTTAAAAATATGTTAGTTAGAAAGATCGTATCCTAAAACGCAAACGTAGAAATTTTCATGATTCTACTACAAGTATTTTGTCTTATACACATATAGTTTTAATTCGTCGTGGAAGAGACACCCTGTATATACATAAGTACCAATAAAACGTACTACGCAAGTGTGAAATGTGGTAAAACAAAGTTGGCAATCGCATCCTATTTTCTATACTTCAACAGCTAGAAAACAAATGACCGCAGATGGGATCTCGGTACGAACTGTGGTACCCGTTTGACGCGCGGTAGCACCGCACCATCAAACTGGCTAATAAAGTACCTTATAAAAGATTCCACGTCACGCTCGACCGTGAAAGCTTAACACTCTGACATATCCTATCCAAATACGTATTCGGTATTAGAAAATAATTGAAATAAATTCGAAAAATTGTTGATATAATGAAATAATTTTTGTTTTTGAATAATAAACCGAACCAATTCCACAAATCGTAACCCAATTTATCGATTAACAACGTGGAATATGTTTTATCTCCAAATATTACACCCCCCAACGAAATTTTACGTCTTAAAACAAATACAAAACGTTGTAACATCAACGTCTGCAATCCAAAAATCGTATTCGGGTTCTAGCAGTAACAAAAATGGTTTCAACAACATCCAACGTTCAATTAAGTGTTGATATTCATACTCAACACACTGTATACACCCCCACTACACCAACATTCAACATTACACTGACCAACACGCGTTTCGATAACTAAATTATCGTCTTCAGAGTCTTTACCTTCAATTTCTGATTTGGTTATCGAAACGCGTTTAATTTTGAGTGTTGGTGTAATGATTCAGTGTCCAAAATACTCCTGGACATGATTTAAACATCAGATTCGGTTATAACTTTGGACTGAATTCCTGGCGATTTTAATGTTGATAACGTCGACTGGTCAAAATTTTCCAACAGAATTATTCCAGCATCAATTCCTGATCTGCACGACGCGACTGTACATCAACCATTCGGTAAATCACACCACAAACTAATTACAGCAATGTGGAAACTAGAAATCTAAACCTAGGATCTACCTAGACCACGGAAATTTTGGTTTTATAGATCGACCAAACGGAAGTTTTTCTTTGGAATGATGTTCGTTTCGATTCCAATTACACCTGCGTGCAAACGAGTTTTCGGAAGTGATTTTTGCTGGTTTGGAAGAGAAGGGTCAAGAGAAGGCCGACCTGGGTCGCTTTAAATCCAATTCGCAGCCTACCTGGAGCTGGTTCATCGATACCAGAAAGAAAATTGCGACGCACATCAGAACTGTCACGAAAAAAGTTGTTACCGAGCAAATTTCGAGATATATTGTGTCTGTTAACATCAATTCCTTAACCTAGATCAAATCGGGGATTCCCTGGTCCATGTCTGAGCTTATGGAGTGATCTAGAGCAATGGTATTGGAAATATCGAAGGCTTTTGACAAGGTTTGTCATGTTTTGACATCGAATTGATGGGTTATCCTCCGTATTATCCTTATTTGGTATCTGTAGATCAACAGGCACCATCTGGAGAAGCATTTTAAGCGTTTAAATCACGTGGTTTCGAACGAAAAAGATTCGTAGCGATGTTCGTAGAAGGAAAATATTATTTTATTTTTTTTTAATGTCCCAGTGACATTCTTCCTCTTCCTGTAATAGAAAGTGGAACGACCTATTCTTCTTTTTGTTTTGTTAATAAAAAAAAATTGACTGTGTTTTAAACTATAACAGGAACTCGGTTGAATACTGTAGGCGGTTCGTAACAATGATCTCTTGATGAAGAACACGGTATTGAAATTGAGATTTCATTTACATAATAATTCAATTTACAGGGATTAATCAATAAAATTAAGATAGACATCGATGATATCGGAGGAAACTAATCCAGTCGCAAGAAACTTTAATCGACAACAAATATGTCGTAAAAAAGATTGTCATCGTCGAAAATATGTAAGTACAAAAGCGATACGTATCCTCAAGTTCTAATTATCGCTTTCGTACAACCGTCTAGCACAAAAGATAAAGAAAAAAACGACTTCCGGTTTCTTAAAAGTCGATCTTTTCGAGTTCGACCAAGCGGAAGTGACTCCTATGTCACCTGGACGAATACAAATAATAAATCTGACCTCTTCATTATTTTCTTTTCAGCATTTTCATTCATGGTTATACCTTTATTCAAAATTTATAGTACAAGAGCTAACAAACTGAAAAAAAATAATCATGAAACGATAATATTAAAAATTTATCGTTCAACGTTGTTTTAAAGTTAATTCAAAATGATTTTCAACTTTTTTGGTTCGACTACTTTTTTCAAACTGTTTTTTAATTGATACCACCTCTCGTCGAAACTTGTATCGAGCCGTAAAATTATAGTACAAGTTTTAACAGACTAAAAAACTAAAAATAATCTTGAAATAATAATGAATAGAAAATACTATTTTGGAAAAAGCGGTTGACGTTCGACGTACGCGTTTTTTTTTCATAATAATACCAAAAATACCTCGCTCGACATTGTTTTAAAGTTAATTCAAAATGATTTTCAACCTTTTTTGGTTCGACTACTTTTTTTAAACTGTTTTTTAATTGATACCACCTCTCGTCGAAACTTGTGTCGAGCCGTAAAATTATAGTACAAGTTTCAACAGACTAAAAAACTAAAAATAATAATGAATTGAAAATACTATTTTGGAAAAAGAGGTTGACGTTCGACGTACGCGTTTTTTTTTCATAATAATACCAAAAATACCTCGTTCAACTTTGTTTTAAAGTTAATTCAAAATGATTTTCAACCTTTTTTGGTTCGACTACTTTTTTTAAACTGTTTTTTAATTGATACCACCTCTCGTCGAAACTTGTGTCGAGCCATAAAATTATAGTACAAGTTTTAACAGACTAAAAAACTAAAAATAATCTTGAAATAATAATGAATAGAAAATACTATTTTGGAAAAAGCGGTTGACGTTCGACGTACGCGTTTTTTTTTCATAATAATACCAAAAATACCTCGTTCGACATTGTTTTAAAGTTAATTCAAAATGATTTTCAACCTTTTTTGGTTCGACTACTTTTTTTAAACTGTTTTTTAATTGATACCACCTCTCGTCGAAACTTGTGTCGAGCCGTAAAATTATAGTACAAGTTTCAACAGACTAAAAAACTAAAAATAATAATGAATTGAAAATACTATTTTGGAAAAAGAGGTTGACGTTCGACGTACGCGTTTTTTTTTCATAATAATACCAAAAATACCTCGTTCGACATTGTTTTAAAGTTAATTCAAAATGATTTTCAACCTTTTTTGGTTCGACTACTTTTTTTAAACTGTTTTTTAATTGATACCACCTCTCGTCGAAACTTGTGTCGAGCCGTAAAATTATAGTACAAGTTTCAACAGACTAAAAAACTAAAAATAATAATGAATTGAAAATACTATTTTGGAAAAAGAGGTTGACGTTCGACGTACGCGTTTTTTTTTCATAATAATACCAAAAATACCTCGTTCAACTTTGTTTTAAAGTTAATTCAAAATGATTTTCAACCTTTTTTGGTTCGACTACTTTTTTTAAACTGTTTTTTAATTGATACCACCTCTCGTCGAAACTTGTATCGAGCCGTAAAATTATAGTACAAGTTTTAACAGACTAAAAAACTAAAAATAATAATGAATTGAAAATACTATTTTGGAAAAAGAGGTTGACGTTCGACGTACGCGTTTTTTTTTCATAATAATACCAAAAATACCTCGTTCAACTTTGTTTTAAAGTTAATTCAAAATGATTTTCAACCTTTTTTGGTTCGACTACTTTTTTTAAACTGTTTTTTAATTGATACCACCTCTCGTCGAAACTTGTGTCGAGCCGTAAAATTATAGTACAAGTTTCAACAGACTAAAAAACTAAAAATAATAATGAATTGAAAATACTATTTTGGAAAAAGAGGTTGACGTTCGACGTACGCGTTTTTTTTTCATAATAATACCAAAAATACCTCGTTCGACATTGTTTTAAAGTTAATTCAAAATGATTTTCAACCTTTTTGGTTCGACTACTTTTTTTAAACTGTTTTTTAATTGATACCACCTCTCGTCGAAACTTGTGTCGAGCCGTAAAATTATAGTACAAGTTTCAACAGACTAAAAAACTAAAAATAATAATGAATTGAAAATACTATTTTGGAAAAAGAGGTTGACGTTCGACGTACGCGTTTTTTTTTCATAATAATACCAAAAATACCTCGTTCAACTTTGTTTTAAAGTTAATTCAAAATGATTTTCAACCTTTTTTGGTTCGACTACTTTTTTTAAACTGTTTTTTAATTGATACCACCTCTCGTCGAAACTTGTATCGAGCCGTAAAATTATAGTACAAGTTTTAACAGACTAAAAAACTAAAAATAATCTTGAAATAATAATGAATAGAAAATACTATTTTGGAAAAAGCGGTTGACGTTCGACGTACGCGTTTTTTTTTCATAATAATACCAAAAATACCTCGTTCGACATTGTTTTAAAGTTAATTCAAAATGATTTTCAACCTTTTTTGGTTCGACTACTTTTTTCAAACTGTTTTTTAATTGATACCACCTCTCGTCGAAACTTGTATCGAGCCGTAAAATTATAGTACAAGTTTTAACAGACTAAAAAACTAAAAATAATCTTGAAATAATAATGAATTGAAAATACCATTTTGGAAAAAGCGTTTGACGTTCGACGTACGCGTTTTTTTTTTCATAATAATACCAAAAATTTATCGTTCAACTTTGTTTTAAAGTTAATTCAAAATGATTTTCAACCTTTTTTGGTTCGACTACTTTTTTCAAACTGTTTTTTAATTGATACCACCTCTCGTCGAAACTTGTATCGAGCCGTAAAATTATAGTACAAGTTTTAACAGACTAAAAAACTAAAAATAATCTTGAAATAATAATGAATTGAAAATACCATTTTGGAAAAAGCGTTTGACGTTCGACGTACGCGTTTTTTTTCATAATAATACCAAAAATTTATCGTTCAACTTTGTTTTAAAGTTAATTCAAAATGATTTTCAACCTTTTTTGGTTCGACTACTTTTTTCAAACTGTTTTTTAATTGATACCACCTCTCGTCGAAACTTGTATCGAGTCGTAAAATTATAGTACAAGTTTTAACAGACTAAAAAACTAAAAATAATCTTGAAATAATAATGAATTGAAAATACTATTTTGGAAAAAGCGTTTGACCTTCGACGTACGCGTTTTTTTTTCATAATAATACCAAAAATATCTCGTTCAACATTGTTTTAAAGTTAATTCAATTTAATTTCCACACTTTTTTGGTTCGACTACTTTTTTTAATTGATACCACCTCTCGTCGAAACTTATATCGAGCCATTACGGTGTTTTTGGTAAGGTTGATTTCCAAAACGGAGGTCGGAGGCTTAATTCATTTGTGTCGAATACCTTTTCATAATCAAAAAAGCGCACGAAAACATTTTTACGTTAGTCGCGACGCTTTTGAAGGTTTTTTATATACAGAATTCACTATATATAGAAAAAAATCATCTAAATTAATTTCTTTCATAAGAAATAAGAAATTAAATGTTTTTATATATATATATATATATATATATATATATATATATATATATAAACTTTCTTTTGGGATACCTCGTATTTATAGTGTTTTTATATCAATTACTGGAAAAATATTAAAACTTGGCATCGCTGTACATCTGTCATATGTTACTAATAACACTTTTCCACAGAATTACGAGTATAATTATTAGACATCTGTCAATTGTACATAAAAAAAAGAAGAAGTAATAGTTCTATGTTACTTAATAGACGTTATTTTAAAAATTCGTCAATAAATCGTTGAATGCGTCAGATATCTAGCAGTGAAAACTTGAATTTCGACGTTAAAACGTCGTTTTGGAAAAAGGTAAATTGAAGTTAGATCGCAATCGAAATATGTCGGGAAGCTCCTCGACTATAACGTTTTACGATTGAAATATTCAGTATCTCAAAACTAGAATAATAGGTCTGAGTTCATATTTGGTAGGTAATCATTTTAGTAAGAGTTTTTCCCACGTTTTTGTTGATTATTATAGATTTTAACTCATGATAGTCACGTCCATTTTTTTATCCATATCAAATTGTGTCATGCGAATCAAATTTAGTAAAGTACTTGCTTCCAACACTTTTGAATAAAAGTTCTGTTTCAAAATTAGTTTTTTCAATAATTTTTAAAAATTTTCAATCACAAGAGACCTAAAATCAAGAACATTTAGAAGCATAAACATATCAAAACGTCTAAGAAATAAATTGAAGAATTTTAAAATATTTTTTATATGTATTAAGATTTTCAGCTGTGATTTCCACGAACCTGCTTCGATTTAAATGAAATTTTGACAGCTTGTAGGGAATACTTCAAAAAATAGAATTTACCCTACATCGATGTGTACTTTTCCTGTAGGGGTGAAAATTTTAATGTTGAAATAAACCCGGAAATTCATAGGGGTATAAATTTCAAACAAAAACTTGATTTTTCATCGATAACTCGAATAATTTTGATTTTATCAAAAAAAATGTAGGGAACAAAAATAAAGCTTATAAAAAAACAAAAAGAATGGTTTTCATAAATTTGTTTTAGGTATAATACACACCGATTTATGATTTATTGAAAGTTGATAATTTTTATGGAATGAAAATTTTTCGAAATTCAACGTCGAATAACGGAAAAACTGTCAACTTTTCGAGGTTATTGTATTCAATATTTTTCAAAGTAATTTTAGAGAGCTTCAAAATGAAGGTTAAATGAAAGCTCTAGCATAAAAACCAAAAAAGTTATGGCCGAAATAAGATCGATTTAAATTTTTTTTTTGAAGAAAAAATTTTAATTTCACCCTTAGCAATAGTACCAAAATTGCAATAAAATATAAATCAATGATGATTTATTTTATTTACGTGCTAATAATAATTTTTGGGAATTTGAACGATTTAGAATGCATAATTTCGAAAAAAAGTCGAAAAATCGTTTTTGAAATTTTTTAAACCTTTTCTTTTTTTCAAAATTACTAAAAAACTATAACTATACATAAAAATTGATAGGAGACAAAAAGTTGGTATTTTTTTTAATAAATATTTTGCGTTTTCAAAAATTTTTGTGATTTTATGATTAATACCAGTTTAGAACCTTTTAAACGTTGCCCTTTGAAAAATAAAGAGCTAAGGAAATTTAAAACGTTCATAAACTTATAGGTTATAAAATTCTCTATAAATCTACGTTTTGAGCCACCAATTTTATTGAAAATTAACAGAGTTATAGCCAAAAAACTAAATATAATTTTTTTTAAATTTTGGAACACGTAGATTTTGAATTATAAGTATGAATCAGAGATTTAAATAATTTTTTTATCATAAAGGATGATTCATGAGGGTTGAAAATTTTGAGTACATAATATTCAAGTAAAAAGATATAAAAAAATATCAATTTAAAATAATAGAATTTAAAAAACAAATAATTACGTCCATAAATAATTTTTTTATTTTTTTTTCGAAATAATGGATGATTTATAAGGGTTGAACTTTTGGGATGCAATTTAATGTAAGTAAGCTACCATAAAGTAATTAAATTCTATTAATTTTATTTTAACCGGGGGTGTATAAGGGATGAAATAGATCAAGCACAGTTGAAAAATTATAAAAACTACAAACAACTTTGATTCAAACTTTAAAAGGATTTTTCAACTAATTAAATACTTATACTTATAATTTAATTGATTTTTGGTAATAAATGTGTAGTTTACAACCCTATACATATAAAGATATAGAGTAGATTTTGAAAATAAGGGTAAATCAAGCTTAATTCAAAATTTTGCAAAAATAATAATAAAAATAATACCATGACATAAAAAATTTATCTTATGATACTTCGTTTCTGAGCTACAGGCTTTCAAAGTTGCAAAATCTAAACTTACATTTTCGTTTTTCTATTTTTTTAAATATAAGTTCTGATTTTGCAACTTTGAAGGCCTGTAACTTGATTTTTTCATTCGTTAAACGTACAAATTAAAGTTTTATCTAATCAGATATTTGGTAGTGTGTAAAATGTATAAATTACGATACACACAACTCTGTTTTGCTTTGTATAATAATATATTTATATGAATTTAGTTGTTCTAAAGATAAAATTTCAGTTTAGAAACGTGATTTCGATAAACAGGAGCACAGAAAGAGGATTCTAGCTGTTTAAACATGTCCTGAGATCAAATTGTAATGAACCTGGACAAAAAATGAATCCAGTACATTCTTAATACTATTAAAACCTTTTTTTGTATGAATTTAGTCTTTCTAAAGATAAAATTTCAGTTCAGCAACGTGATTTCGATGGACAGGAATTCAGAAATAGGATTCTAGCTGTTTAAAAACGTCCTGGGATCAAATTGTAATGAACCTAGACAAAAAATGAATTCAGAACATTCTTAATACTATTAAAACTTTTTTTTGTATGAATTTAGTCATTCTAATAACAAAATTTCAGTTCAGAAACGTGATTTCGATAAACAGGAGCACAGAAATAGGATTCTAGCTGTTTAAAAACGTCCTGGGATCAAATTGTAATGAACCTGGACAAAAAATGAATCCAGAACATTCTTAATACTATTAAAACTTTTTTTTGTGTGAATTTAGTCATTCTAATAACAAAATTTCTGTTCAGAAACGTGATTTCGATAAACAGGAGCACAGAAATAGGATTCTAGCTGTTTAAAAACGTCCTGGGATCAAATTGTAATGAACCTAGACAAAAAATGAATTCAGAACATTCTTAAGACTATTAAAACTTTTTTTTGTATGAATTTAGTCATTCTAATAACAAAATTTCAGTTCAGAAACGTGATTTCGATAAACAGGAGCACAGAAATAGGATTCTAGCTGTTTAAACATGTCCTGAGATCAAATTGTAATGAACCTGGACAAAAAATGAATTCAGAACATTCTTAATACTATTAAAACTTTTTTTTGTATGAATTTAGTCATTCTAATAACAAAATTTCAGTTCAGAAACGTGATTTCGATAAACAGGAGCACAGAAATAGGATTCTAATTGTTTAAAAACGTCCTGGGATCAAATTGTAATGAACCTGGACAAAAAATGAATCCAGAACATTCTTAATACTATTAAAACTTTTTTTTGTATGAATTTAGTCATTCTAATAACAAAATTTCAGTTCAGAAACGTGATTTCGATAAACAGGAGCACAGAAATAGGATTCTAGCTGTTTAAAAACGTCCTGGGATCAAATTGTGATGAACCTGGACAAAAAATGAATTCAGAACATTCTTAAGACTATTAAAACTTTTTTTTGTATGAATTTAGTCATTCTAATAACAAAATTTCAGTTCAGAAACGTGATTTCGATAAACAGGAGCACAGAAATAGGATTCTAGCTGTTTAAACATGTCCTGAGATCAAATTGTAATGAACCTGGACAAAAAATGAATTCAGAACATTCTTAATACTATTAAAACTTTTTTTTGTATGAATTTAGTCATTCTAATAACAAAATTTCAGTTCAGAAACGTGATTTCGATAAACAGGAGCACAGAAATAGGATTCTAATTGTTTAAAAACGTCCTGGGATCAAATTGTAATGAACCTGGACAAAAAATGAATCCAGAACATTCTTAATACTATTAAAACTTTTTTTTGTATGAATTTAGTCATTCTAATAACAAAATTTCAGTTCAGAAACGTGATTTCGATAAACAGGAATACAGAAATAGGATTCTAATTGTTTAAAAACGTCCAGAGATCAAATTGTAATGAACCTGGACAAAAAATGAATCCAGAACATTCCTAATACTATTAAAACCTTTTTTTGTATGAATTTAGTCTTTCTAAAGATAAAATTTCAGTTCAGAAACGTGATTTCGATAAACAGGAGCCCAGAAAGAGGATTCTAGCTGTTTAAAAATGTCCTGGGATCAAATTGTAATGAACCTGGACAAAAAATGAATTCAGAACATTCTTAATACTATTAAAACTTTTTTTTGTATGAATTTAGTCATTCTAATAACAAAATTTCAGTTCAGAAACGTGATTTCGATAAACAGGAGCACAGAAAGAGGATTCTGGCTGTTTAAAAACGTCCTGGGATCAAATTGTAATGAACCTGGACAAAAAATGAATCCAGAACATTCTTAATACTTTTAAAACCTTTTTTTGTATGGATTTAGTCTTTCTAAAGATAAAATATCAGTTCAGAAACGTGATTTCGATAAACAGGAGCACAGAAATAGGATTCTGGCTGTTCAAAAACGTCCTGGGATCAAATTGTAATGAACCTGGACAAAAAATGAATCCAGAACATTCTTAATACTATTAAAACTTTTTTTTGTATGAATTTAGTCATTCTAATAACAAAATTTCAGTTCAGAAACGTGATTTCGATAAACAGGAGCACAGAAAGAGGATTCTGGCTGTTTAAAAACGTCCTGGGATCAAATTGTAATGAACCTGGACAAAAAATGAATCCAGAACATTCTTAATACTTTTAAAACCTTTTTTTGTATGGATTTAGTCTTTCTAAAGATAAAATATCAGTTCAGAAACGTGATTTCGATAAACAGGAGCACAGAAATAGGATTCTGGCTGTTCAAAAACGTCCTGGGATCAAATTGTAATGAACCTGGACAAAAAATGAATCCAGAACATTCTTAATACTTTTAAAACCTTTTTTTGTATGGATTTAGTCTTTCTAAAGATAAAATATCAGTTCAGAAACGTGATTTCGATAAACAGGAGCACAGAAATAGGATTCTGGCTGTTCAAAAACGTCCTGGGATCAAATTGTAATGAACCTGGACAAAAAATGAATCCAGTACATTCTTAATACTATTAAAACGTTTTTTTGTATGAATTTAGTCATTCTAATAACAAAATTCCAGTTCAGAAACGTGATTTCGATAAACAGGAGCCCAGAAAGAGGATTCTAGCTGTTTAAAAATGTCCTGGGATCAAATTGTAATGAACCTGGACAAAAAATGAATTCAGAACATTCTTAATACTATTAAAACTTTTTTTTGTATGAATTTAGTCATTCTAATAACAAAATTTCAGTTCAGAAACGTGATTTCGATAAACAGGAATACAGAAATAGGATTCTAATTGTTTAAAAACGTCCTGGGATCAAATTGTAATGAACCTGGACAAAAAATGAATCCAGAACATTCCTAATACTATTAAAACCTTTTTTTGTATGAATTTAGTCTTTCTAAAGATAAAATTTCAGTTCAGAAACGTGATTTCGATAAACAGGAGCCCAGAAAGAGGATTCTAGCTGTTTAAAAATGTCCTGGGATCAAATTGTAATGAACCTGGACAAAAAATGAATTCAGAACATTCTTAATACTATTAAAACTTTTTTTTGTATGAATTTAGTCATTCTAATAACAAAATTTCAGTTCAGAAACGTGATTTCGATAAACAGGAATACAGAAATAGGATTCTAATTGTTTAAAAACGTCCTGGGATCAAATTGTAATGAACCTGGACAAAAAATGAATCCAGAACATTCCTAATACTATTAAAACCTTTTTTTGTATGAATTTAGTCTTTCTAAATATAAAATTTCAGTTCAGAAACGTGATTTCGATAAACAGGAGCACAGAAAGAGGATTCTAGCTGTTTAAAAATGTCCTGGGATCAAATTGTAATGAACCTGGACAAAAAATGAATCCAGTACATTCTTAATACTATTAAAACGTTTTTTTGTATGAATTTAGTCATTCTAATAACAAAATTCCAGTTCAGAAACGTGATTTCCATAAACAGGAGCACAGAAAGAGGATTCTAGCTGTTTAAAAACGTCCTGGGATCAAATTGTAATGAACCTGGACAAAAAATGAATTCAGAACATTCTTAATACTATTAAAACTTTTTTTTGTATGAATTTAGTCATTCTAATAACAAAATTCCAGTTCAGAAACGTGATTTCCATAAACAGGAGCACAGAAAGAGGATTCTAGCTGTTTAAAAACGTCCTGGGATCAAATTGTAATGAACCTGGACAAAAAATGAATTCAGAACATTCTTAATACTATTAAAACTTTTTTTTGTATGAATTTAGTCATTCTAATAACAAAATTCCAGTTCAGAAACGTGATTTCCATAAACAGGAGCCCAGAAAGAGGATTCTAGCTGTTTAAAAATGTCCTGGGATCAAATTGTAATGAACCTGGACAAAAAATGAATTCAGAACATTCTTAATACTATTAAAACTTTTTTTTGTATGAATTTAGTCATTCTAATAACAAAATTTCAGTTCAGAAACGTGATTTCGATAAACAGGAATACAGAAATAGGATTCTAATTGTTTAAAAACGTCCTGGGATCAAATTGTAATGAACCTGGACAAAAAATGAATCCAGAACATTCCTAATACTATTAAAACCTTTTTTTGTATGAATTTAGTCTTTCTAAAGATAAAATTTCAGTTCAGAAACGTGATTTCGATAAACAGGAGCCCAGAAAGAGGATTCTAGCTGTTTAAAAATGTCCTGGGATCAAATTGTAATGAACCTGGACAAAAAATGAATTCAGAACATTCTTAATACTATTAAAACTTTTTTTTGTATGAATTTAGTCATTCTAATAACAAAATTTCAGTTCAGAAACGTGATTTCGATAAACAGGAATACAGAAATAGGATTCTAATTGTTTAAAAACGTCCTGGGATCAAATTGTAATGAACCTGGACAAAAAATGAATCCAGAACATTCCTAATACTATTAAAACCTTTTTTTGTATGAATTTAGTCTTTCTAAAGATAAAATTTCAGTTCAGAAACGTGATTTCGATAAACAGGAGCACAGAAAGAGGATTCTAGCTGTTTAAAAATGTCCTGGGATCAAATTGTAATGAACCTGGACAAAAAATGAATCCAGTACATTCTTAATACTATTAAAACGTTTTTTTGTATGAATTTAGTCATTCTAATAACAAAATTTCAGTTCAGAAACGTGATTTCGATAAACAGGAGCACAGAAAGAGGATTCTAGCTGTTTAAAAACGTCCTGGGATCAAATTGTAATGAACCTGGACAAAAAATGAATTCAGAACATTCTTAATACTATTAAAACGTTTTTTTGTATGAATTTAGTCATTCTAATAACAAAATTTCAGTTCAGAAACGTGATTTCCATAAACAGGAGCACAGAAAGAGGATTCTAGCTGTTTAAAAATGTTTTCGCAATGTTTCGCAACTTTGAAGGCCTATAACTCGATTTTTCCATTAGTAAAACGTAAAAATTAAAATTTTACCTAATCAGACATTTGGTAGTGTGTAAAACGTACAAATCACGATACACACAACTCTGTTTTGGTTTGTATAATAATATATGTTTATATTTGGAATCGAATCGTAATGAGAAAAAAGTAATTAAAACCTACACGCAAGATCTATTATTAAAAAAAAGAAAAACAAAAAACCCAAGGAAACATATCACAGTTATTACACCTGACACCTGCCAAAAAGCCGTAATGTTAAATAACATCATAAACAATAATATAAGGTTGCAACATCTGGTCATCCTTGCATTTTTGACAGTACATCCTTTTATTTAAAAATTTCGTAAGGTCGGCCCACTGCGATGTGGGTGTAACCCAGATTCATTATGGTAAGAACAATATGGAACTGTTACTCAAATATAGAGATGGAATCGTTATTTCAAACGATTACAACGTTAATTATTATGTAATTGAGATTGGAACTAATCAAATTCGGATTTTCGGGATCGAAATTTCTTCGTTTATATTAGATTTAAAAACCAAACACTTCATATATTGAACTCAGGTCCTCCTTAAGTTTAGCAAATTCAAATTTACCCGTTCAAGGGAGTTCCAAGTCGTTTCCTTCAGGAATTTTTCTTTTATAATCTTCTAAATGTCCAAACAGCATGTAATTAACTCAAACTTCTTCGGAATAACTTGTACAAACACAGTTTTTCGAAGAATTTCTTTTTTGAAACAACACTCGTTGCGAAAACCCTTCAAACAACAAATTATTTGTTTTAATACAAAGTTTTTGCTTCCAAATCGTTTTTTTGGATAAAAATCAATCACTAGAGGGTGAACCCATTCAATTTCGACTGATTCGAATGGTATTTGGGACTCTGTAGATTGTAGTGTTTGGGAAAAACTTGTTTGCACTTCCCCGAAGTAACGAGTCCCTATAAAGAGATCTGAACGTCTGCAGATGAACTTTTGAGCCATCTCTGCATGTCGAATAGATCTTGTAGATGCTCTAGGTGAGGTAATGTGTCCTCTAAGTTGTCCAAGTTTCCGGTTAACTTCAATAACTCTCTTCTGTATTAAACGAAGCGTCTTCAAGGTAATTTTGGGAGTTGAACTCCAAATATGAATCGATGGACGACTGTGGGGCTTCGTAGAAGTTTGGCTTCGGGGTTCTTGTGTCGTATTCCTCGTAGATTTCGTTAGAAGTTTTAAAACGGTTATATTGTAACTACTAGTGATGATGGTGTGAATTTCCACCTCTAGGTCGAAATAGAAAGTGACACCTTCGAGACGTAAGGAAAGCAAATAAAAGACAATTATTGCGATGGCGGTTTTCATCTATATATCTACCAAAGTTGAACTTCTTCTTCTTCTGTTTTTGTTATTATTGTCGATTCGCCACTATCGTCGGGTCAGATCTAATAGGTATGAGGAACGAATTTTGTTTCTTCGAGATTTCATGTCAATGATATAATGATAAAAAAGGTTATTATTTTGATCGCGGTATTTCGAGAAAGTATGACGGACATTCAGTATCGTTCGTTTCATTTTTATAATGGAGAAAAATGATAGAAAGGAATTCCGGAATTGATTAATTGGTGAAGGTGGGAATTAATAAGATACCATTCGAATATTTGACTTTATACATATTTCGTTGTTTAAATCATATTATTAAAACGTTTTTTCACAACTTTTTCACGATATTGCAATTCTTAATACTATTAAAACCTTTTTTTGTATGAATTTAGTCTTTCTAAAGACAAAATTTCAGTTCAGAAACGTGATTTCGATAAACAGGAAATCAGAAATAGGATTCTAGTTGTTTAAAAACGTCCTGAGATCAAATTGTAATGAACCTGGACAAAAAATGAATCCAGAACATTCTTAATACTATTGAAACCTTTTTTTGTATGAATTTAGTCTTTCTAAAGACAAAATTTCAGTTCAGAAACGTGATTTCGATAAACAGGAAATCAGAAATAGGATTCTAGCTGTTTAAAAACGTCCTGAGATCAAATTGTAATGAACCTGGACAAAAAATGAATCCAGAACATTCTTAATACTATTAAAACCTTTTTTTGTATGAATTTAGTCTTTCTAAAGACAAAATTTCAGTTCAGAAACGTGATTTCGATAAACAGGAAATCAGAAATAGGATTCTAGCTGTTTAAAAACGTCCTGAGATCAAATTGTAATGAACCTGGACAAAAAATGAATCCAGAACATTCTTAATACTATTAAAACCTTTTTTTGTATGAATTTAGTCTTTCTAAAGACAAAATTTCAGTTCAGAAACGTGATTTCGATAAACAGGAAATCAGAAATAGGATTCTAGCTGTTTAAAAACGTCCTGAGATCAAATTGTAATGAACCTGGACAAAAAATGAATCCAGAACATTCTTAATACTATTAAAACCTTTTTTTGTATGATTTTAGTCTTTCTAAAGACAAAATTTCAGTTCAGAAACGTGATTTCGATAAACAGGAATACAGAAATAGGATTCTAGTTGTTTAAAAACGTCCTGAGATCAAATTGTAATGAACCTGGACAAAAAATGAATCCAGAACATTCTTAATACTATTAAAACCTTTTTTTGTATGATTTTAGTCTTTCTAAAGACAAAATTTCAGTTCAGAAACGTGATTTCGATAAACAGAAAATCATAAATAGGATTCTAGTTGTTTAAAAACGTCCTGAGATCAAATTGTAATGAACCTGGACAAAAAATGAATCCAGAACATTCTTAATACTATTAAAACCTTTTTTTGTATGAATTTAGTCTTTCTAAAGACAAAATTTCAGTTCAGAAACGTGATTTCGATAAACAGGAAATCAGAAATAGGATTCTAGCTGTTTAAAAACGTCCTGAGATCAAATTGTAATGAACCTGGACAAAAAATGAATCCAGAACATTCTTAATACTATTAAAACCTTTTTTTGTATGATTTTAGTCTTTCTAAAGACAAAATTTCAGTTCAGAAACGTGATTTCGATAAACAGGAATACAGAAATAGGATTCTAGTTGTTTAAAAACGTCCTGAGATCAAATTGTAATGAACCTGGACAAAAAATGAATCCAGAACATTCTTAATACTATTAAAACCTTTTTTTGTATGAATTTAGTCTTTCTAAAGACAAAATTTCAGTTCAGAAACGTGATTTCGATAAACAGGAAATCAGAAATAGGATTCTAGCTGTTTAAAAACGTCCTGAGATCAAATTGTAATGAACCTGGACAAAAAATGAATCCAGAACATTCTTAATACTATTAAAACCTTTTTTTGTATGAATTTAGTCTTTCTAAAGACAAAATTTCAGTTCAGAAACGTGATTTCGATAAACAGGAAATCAGAAATAGGATTCTAGTTGTTTAAAAACGTCCTGAGATCAAATTGTAATGAACCTGGACAAAAAATGAATCCAGAACATTCTTAATACTATTAAAACCTTTTTTTGTATGAATTTAGTCTTTCTAAAGACAAAATTTCAGTTCAGAAACGTGATTTCGATAAACAGGAAATCAGAAATAGGATTCTAGCTGTTTAAAAACGTCCTGAGATCAAATTGTAATGAACCTGGACAAAAAATGAATCCAGAACATTCTTAATACTATTAAAACCTTTTTTTGTATGAATTTAGTCTTTCTAAAGACAAAATTTCAGTTCAGAAACGTGATTTCGATAAACAGGAAATCAGAAATAGGATTCTAGTTGTATAAAAACGTCCAGAGATCAAATTGTAATGAACCTGGACAAAAAATGAATTCAGAACATTCTTAATACTATTAAAACCTTTTTTTGTATGAATTTAGTCTTTCTAAAGACAAAATTTCAGTTCAGAAACGTGATTTCGATAAACAGGAAATCAGAAATAGGATTCTAGTTGTTTAAAAACGTCCTGAGATCAAATTGTAATGAACCTGGACAAAAAATGAATCCAGAACATTCTTAATACTATTAAAACCTTTTTTTGTATGAATTTAGTCTTTCTAAAGACAAAATTTCAGTTCAGAAACGTGATTTCGATAAACAGGAAATCAGAAATAGGATTCTAGCTGTTTAAAAACGTCCTGAGATCAAATTGTAATGAACCTGGACAAAAAATGAATCCAGAACATTCTTAATACTATTAAAACCTTTTTTTGTATGAATTTAGTCTTTCTAAAGACAAAATTTCAGTTCAGAAACGTGATTTCGATAAACAGGAAATCAGAAATAGGATTCTAGCTGTTTAAAAACGTCCTGAGATCAAATTGTAATGAACCTGGACAAAAAATGAATCCAGAACATTCTTAATACTATTAAAACCTTTTTTTGTATGAATTTAGTCTTTCTAAAGACAAAATTTCAGTTCAGAAACGTGATTTCGATAAACAGGAAATCAGAAATAGGATTCTAGCTGTTTAAAAACGTCCTGAGATCAAATTGTAATGAACCTGGACAAAAAATGAATCCAGAACATTCTTAATACTATTAAAACCTTTTTTTGTATGATTTTAGTCTTTCTAAAGACAAAATTTCAGTTCAGAAACGTGATTTCGATAAACAGGAATACAGAAATAGGATTCTAGTTGTTTAAAAACGTCCTGAGATCAAATTGTAATGAACCTGGACAAAAAATGAATCCAGAACATTCTTAATACTATTAAAACCTTTTTTTGTATGATTTTAGTCTTTCTAAAGACAAAATTTCAGTTCAGAAACGTGATTTCGATAAACAGAAAATCATAAATAGGATTCTAGTTGTTTAAAAACGTCCTGAGATCAAATTGTAATGAACCTGGACAAAAAATGAATCCAGAACATTCTTAATACTATTAAAACCTTTTTTTGTATGAATTTAGTCTTTCTAAAGACAAAATTTCAGTTCAGAAACGTGATTTCGATAAACAGGAAATCAGAAATAGGATTCTAGCTGTTTAAAAACGTCCTGAGATCAAATTGTAATGAACCTGGACAAAAAATGAATCCAGAACATTCTTAATACTATTAAAACCTTTTTTTGTATGATTTTAGTCTTTCTAAAGACAAAATTTCAGTTCAGAAACGTGATTTCGATAAACAGGAATACAGAAATAGGATTCTAGTTGTTTAAAAACGTCCTGAGATCAAATTGTAATGAACCTGGACAAAAAATGAATCCAGAACATTCTTAATACTATTAAAACCTTTTTTTGTATGAATTTAGTCTTTCTAAAGACAAAATTTCAGTTCAGAAACGTGATTTCGATAAACAGGAAATCAGAAATAGGATTCTAGCTGTTTAAAAACGTCCTGAGATCAAATTGTAATGAACCTGGACAAAAAATGAATCCAGAACATTCTTAATACTATTAAAACCTTTTTTTGTATGAATTTAGTCTTTCTAAAGACAAAATTTCAGTTCAGAAACGTGATTTCGATAAACAGGAAATCAGAAATAGGATTCTAGTTGTTTAAAAACGTCCTGAGATCAAATTGTAATGAACCTGGACAAAAAATGAATCCAGAACATTCTTAATACTATTAAAACCTTTTTTTGTATGAATTTAGTCTTTCTAAAGACAAAATTTCAGTTCAGAAACGTGATTTCGATAAACAGGAAATCAGAAATAGGATTCTAGCTGTTTAAAAACGTCCTGAGATCAAATTGTAATGAACCTGGACAAAAAATGTATCCATAACATTCTTAATACTATTAAAACCTTTTTTTTGTATGAATTTAGTCTTTCTAAAGACAAAATTTCAGTTCAGAAACGTGATTTCGATAAACAGGAAATCAGAAATAGGATTCTAGCTGTTTAAAAACGTCCAGAGATCAAATTGTAATGAACCTGGACAAAAAATGTATCCATAACATTCTTAATACTATTAAAACCTTTTTTTTGTATGAATTTAGTCTTTCTAAAGACAAAATTTCAGTTCAGAAACGTGATTTCGATAAACAGGAAATCAGAAATAGGATTCTAGTTGTTTAAAAACGTCCTGAGATCAAATTGTAATGAACCTGGACAAAAAATGAATCCAGAACATTCTTAATACTATTAAAACCTTTTTTTGTATGAATTTAGTCTTTCTAAAGACAAAATTTCAGTTCAGAAACGTGATTTCGATAAACAGGAAATCAGAAATAGGATTCTAGCTGTTTAAAAACGTCCAGAGATCAAATTGTAATGAACCTGGACAAAAAATGAATCCAGAACATTCTTAATACTATTAAAACCTTTTTTTGTATGAATTTAGTCTTTCTAAAGACAAAATTTCAGTTCAGAAACGTGATTTCGATAAACAGGAAATCAGAAATAGGATTCTAGTTGTTTAAAAACGTCCAGAGATCAAATTGTAATGAACCTGGACAAAAAATGAATCCAGAACATTCTTAATAATATTAAAACCTTTTTTTGTATGAATTTAGTCTTTCTAAAGACAAAATTTCAGTTCAGAAACGTGATTTCGATAAACAGGAAATCAGAAATAGGATTCTAGTTGTTTAAAAACGTCCTGAGATCAAATTGTAATGAACCTGGACAAAAAATGAATCCAGAACATTCTTAATACTATTAAAACCTTTTTTTGTATGAATTTAGTCTTTCTAAAGACAAAATTTCAGTTCAGAAACGTGATTTCGATAAACAGGAAATCAGAAATAGGATTCTAGCTGTTTAAAAACGTCCTGAGATCAAATTGTAATGAACCTGGACAAAAAATGAATCCAGAACATTCTTAATACTATTAAAACCTTTTTTTGTATGATTTTAGTCTTTCTAAAGACAAAATTTCAGTTCAGAAACGTGATTTCGATAAACAGGAATACAGAAATAGGATTCTAGTTGTTTAAAAACGTCCTGAGATCAAATTGTAATGAACCTGGACAAAAAATGAATCCAGAACATTCTTAATACTATTAAAACCTTTTTTTGTATGAATTTAGTCTTTCTAAAGACAAAATTTCAGTTCAGAAACGTGATTTCGATAAACAGGAAATCAGAAATAGGATTCTAGCTGTTTAAAAACGTCCTGGGATCAAATTGTAATGAACCTGGACAAATATGAATCCAGAACATTCTTAATACTATTAAAACTTTTTTTTGTATGAATTTAGTCATTCTAATAACAAAATTTCAGTTCAGAAACGTGATTTCGATAAACAGGAGCACAGAAATAGGATTCTAGTTGTTTAAAAACGTCCTGAGATCAAATTGTAATGAACCTGGACAAAAAATGAATCCAGAACATTCTTAATACTATTAAAACCTTTTTTTGTATGAATTTAGTCTTTCTAAAGACAAAATTTCAGTTCAGAAACGTGATTTCGATAAACAGGAAATCAGAAATAGGATTCTAGCTGTTTAAACATGTCCTGAGATCAAATTGTAATGAACCTGGACAAAAAATGAATCCAGAACATTCTTAATACTATTAAAACCTTTTTTTGTATGAATTTAGTCTTTCTAAAGATAAAATTTCAGTTCAGAAACGTGATTTCGATAAACAGGAGCACAGAAATAGGATTCTAGCTGTTTAAACATGTCCTGAGATCAAATTGTAATGAACCTGGACAAAAAATGAATCCAGAACATTCTTAATACTATTAAAACCTTTTTTTGTATGATTTTAGTCTTTCTAAAGATAAAATTTCAGTTCAGAAACGTGATTTCGATAAACAGGAATACAGAAATAGGATTCTAGTTGTTTAAAAACGTCCTGAGATCAAATTGTAATGAACCTGGACAAAAAATGAATCCAGAACATTCTTAATACTATTAAAACCTTTTTTTGTATGAATTTAGTCTTTCTAAAGACAAAATTTCAGTTCAGAAACGTGATTTCGATAAACAGGAAATCAGAAATAGGATTCTAGCTGTTTAAAAACGTCCTGGGATCAAATTGTAATGAACCTGGACAAATATGAATCCAGAACATTCTTAATACTATTAAAACTTTTTTTTGTATGAATTTAGTCATTCTAATAACAAAATTTCAGTTCAGAAACGTGATTTCGATAAACAGGAGCACAGAAATAGGATTCTAGTTGTTTAAAAACGTCCTGAGATCAAATTGTAATGAACCTGGACAAAAAATGAATCCAGAACATTCTTAATACTATTAAAACCTTTTTTTGTATGAATTTAGTCTTTCTAAAGACAAAATTTCAGTTCAGAAACGTGATTTCGATAAACAGGAAATCAGAAATAGGATTCTAGCTGTTTAAACATGTCCTGAGATCAAATTGTAATGAACCTGGACAAAAAATGAATCCAGAACATTCTTAATACTATTAAAACCTTTTTTTGTATGAATTTAGTCTTTCTAAAGATAAAATTTCAGTTCAGAAACGTGATTTCGATAAACAGGAGCACAGAAATAGGATTCTAGCTGTTTAAACATGTCCTGAGATCAAATTGTAATGAACCTGGACAAAAAATGAATCCAGAACATTCTTAATACTATTAAAACCTTTTTTTGTATGAATTTAGTCTTTCTAAAGATAAAATTTCAGTTCAGAAACGTGATTTCGATAAACAGGAGCACAGAAATAGGATTCTAGCTGTTTAAACATGTCCTGAGATCAAATTGTAATGAACCTGGTCAAAAAATGAATCCAGAACTTTCCGTCTTAAACTTCGTATAGTAGACAACAGAAAGAATATAACAATTAGGAATTCTGAAATAAGAATTTTGCACATTGCAATTGCACAAGCAAATATTACATTATTTAATAAGCCGTGTGATTGACAAACATATGGTATTGTCATTGTCAAATCCCTATGACGTTCATGAAGTACCAACTGTCAAAAGTCTATATGTCAAAATTCGTGACATTTCGATTAGTCAGATAAAAGTGATAGCCATTTAAGTGAGGCAATTTCGATGGTGAACGTGTTTGGCAATGTTTATATGTAATAAATCAGATTTTTTGCTTTGATGTGTGACAAAGGATCCATCATTTTACTCCTGAATCCCAACGATCATCATCTGAGTGGACTGCAATCGATGAATCAAGTACTAAGCGTCCAAAGACACAACAGTCAACTGTGAAGGTTATGACATCAGTAATTTGTGATGTGTATGGAATATTATTCATTCATTTGATCGATTGTACGCAAAAATCAAGAAAAAACGTCCAAGAAAAAACCACCGTTTCACCAAGACCATGCACCGATTCACAAGTCGACAAAAACGATGTTCAAATTGAACAAATCGATTCCTCGTCCACCGTATAGTCCAGATCTGGACCCTAGTTACTACTGGCTATTCATTGATTTCAAAAAAATTGTCGGTTGGAAGAAATTTCACTCAAATGAAGAAGAAATTAATGAAACTTAAGCTTATTTCGAAGTAAAAGACAAACACGACATCGAGAAGTTTTTTTTCAGTCAGTTAGGACGATTTATTATTATTTTTGTTCGTTTCAATCATCATTCTAGTTGGATTAATCGCTAGAAATTACGTTGATGTACTATCAGTAATAGAAATCGATAAATCATGATTCGATTCCTTAAAAACGGAATGGAATGAGAAAAAAATCGATTACAACACGTCTATAAATCGAATCGAACATTCTCTATCCATATTAATGAGCTAGATCGAATCGATGGAGTTGTAATCATATGCGGATACTCCAGCTGACACTTCATAATGTTTATATCGCCTTCAGATCAAAGAAACATCCACCGACTACACGTTCACACATTCTATTTATTATTTTCGGTCGGTACTTCATATTAATGCTTCTACTATTCCCATGGTGACAAAAATTACTTGATTTCAACAAAATTTTCAAGTACAGTGTCTTTTTGTTGTTTACAATTGACGTATAGGTCCATACAACACATTTCCAAATCAATAGTTAACTAAAAAAGCTAAATTTCATTAATCTCCCTCGTATATTTATATATTTTTAATACGTAGGCTTTTAATAATAGGTTAGTACTAATATAACGACCGCGCCATGTGATATCTTCCAGGAAAATTCAAATAACCCCCTTAATGTCCTGATAGTATAAACACTTTTTAGGAAAAACCAATATAACTGTATCTTTCTACCTGCTCACTGTTTTAAACTTGAATCCGGTCGGGACGTTTTTTCGATCACTTCTAGTGAATCGGTGACTGTTTTACGTCATTTACTTTTTGCTCGAATAACTTTTGTTGGATTTTCGAAATCCAGCGATTCGAGATTGTACTTCGTTACATTTTTTTTTTACCAACACATTCACTATTGTAAATGTCAAATGTCAATGTCAGATTTGACATATTTACATCAGTGTTGCCAATCTAAAATCTTTACTGGTTCTCGATTAAGTTTCTTAGTAAATATTTAAGGGCTCGTTTCGATGTTTCACTTTAGCTTTCGATACTTTTTGCAATCCTTGAAGTAAAACTAGACGAAATAATAAGAACAGTTGTTCGAAAACCTTTTAGCACAGCAGGTACCACGGAAACAATTCGCTAAAGGGTTCGTTACAATCAAATATTGCAAATGACTTTTTTATCATTCGTTTCCTACCCGGTTCTCTTGAAAGTCCTTCGTTCAAGTAGTCGATTTCATTCAAAAGTAATTTGATATTTCTACATCGATAAACATTGAAATTAATGGGTCTCTTTCAATGCTTTTATTTTTTTTTATGAAGGGTTGTGACTTTGGAGAACTTCGAGGGGTACTTTCCATAAATTATCAATTTGTAGAAAACCAGGGATTCCCACAGCGGTAAATATCGACGCCTTGATGTTGAAATCTATTAATTGAAATAACCACAAGTGTTGCTCTAAGAAACAAAGAAACGACATTTAATGTTTATTTATGCAACTGTCTTTCTTAAATAAGCAGTATTTCATTGATTAACCTCTATTATCCTATTCTAATCAATCAAAATTGACACTTGTGACAGTGACGTTTGTGACATTCATGACAGATCTATCATAGACATCACAACTCATAGATAAATAAAGTTAAGGATACTAAAACTGAAGAAATAGTGTTTCGTTACACGCAAATGAAGTGGATGGGTTAGTACCAGTACCATCTTGAGATTCCGATGTAAATATGTACAAAGTTTTCATATTGGTGTGATTTTTATCGAATGGGGTGAATTACGTAATGAATTCGATGATTTTTATTGTTGTTTTGTCAACACCGCGTTGATAAATTGAGACAAGTACCAACTGGTATTGAAATTGCCACAGGTACGACGTTTTTCTGTGATTTCATGAACTAAAATTGTTTGTTTGACTGTTTGTATGCAATAATTTCAAAAAAATATTTAGATTATTTTCATTTCGGGTAAAAAAGGGCGAATAATAAAACTGTAGTTCTTCTGAATACGAAAATTGAAGGTGACGTTCGATTTATATAAAAAAAGAAGAAGAATTAACCTCGAAAATAGATAAAAGGTGAAAATTTCATGAAATCTTGTATCGGAATTGCGACAGGTGCGACGTTTTTCTATGATTTTATGAACTAAAATTGTTTTTTTGACAGTTTAAATGCAATAATTTCAAAAAAATATTTAGATTATTTTTATTTTGTGCTGAAAAGGTCGAATAATAAAACTGTAGTTCTTCCGAATACGAAAATTGAAGGTGACGTCCGATTTATATAAAAAAAGAAGAAGAATTAACCTCGAAAATAGATAAAAGGTAAAAATTTCATGAAATCTTGTATCGGAATTGCGACAGGTACGACGTTTTTTTATGATTTTATGAACTAAAATTGTTTTTTTGACAGTTTAAATGCAATAATTTCAAAAAAATATTTAGATTATTTTTATTTTGTGCTGAAAAGGTCGAATAATAAAACTGTAGTTCTTCCGAATACGAAAATTGAAGGTGACGTTCGATTTATATAAAAAAAGAAGAAGAATTAACCTCGAAAATAGATAAAAGGTAAAAATTTCATGAAATCTTGTATCGGAATTGCGACAGGTACGACGTTTTTTTATGATTTTATGAACTAAAATTGTTTTTTTGACAGTTTGTACGCAATCATTTAAAAAAAAAATATTTAGATTATTTTTATTTTGTGCTGAAAAGGTCGAATAATAAAACTGTAGTTCTTCCGAATACGAAAATTGAAGGTGACGTTCGATTTATATAAAAAAAGAAGAAGAATTAACCTCGAAAATAGATAAAAGGTAAAAATTTCATGAAATCTTGTATCGGAATTGCGACAGGTGCGACGTTTTTCTATGATTTTATGAACTAAAATTGTTTGTTTGACAGTTTAAATGCAATAATTTCAAAAAAATATTTAGATTATTTTCATTTTGTATTGAAAAGGTCGAATAATAAAACTGTAGTTCTTCCGAATACGAAAATTGAAGGTAACGTTCGATTTATATAAAAAAGAAGAAGAATTAACCTCGAAAATAGCTAAAAGATAAAAATTTAGGCGAAATGAAGAATTGATGTTTCTCTTTTTCAAACACACGGTATAATAATTGTATAGATAAATGAATCTCGGTAGATTTTATTAACTTAATATGGTGAATAAGTAGACAAAGTCCAAGATCAAGATCGCGCGTCTTTTTCTTCTTTCTTCGATCCGCTCTCATAGAAGCATATGTGTTATTATTCAAAGCAGGTAGGTAAGTATGTAAATTTAGAGATTCTTATTTATTTGAGTACTCGTATGAACGTACCATCTACTTAGTGAGACATTTATTGTAACAAGAACGGACATCGAGATCTTTCGACTTCCTTGCTTCTCATGACTGTCTACTCATACCGAAGGAATGTTCCGAGATAGGAATTTATTTCAATTATTTCTTTTTGTACTCTTATTTAAATAATTCACCTGTTGAGTTTTGGTCCATTAGGTTTTGTTGGAATGCCCGAACAAAAACATCGCGGCAATAATTCCAATTATTTATTGGAAAATCGCCGATTTACTTGAATATTTTGCTAAATATCTTTTATAATCTTCCTAGAGCTCGAGAACCGGAAGTCGACAATCTTTGAAAATATTTTGGTTAAAAAGATCGTATCCGAAAACCCAAACGTAGAAATTTTCATGATTTTACCATAAACAGATAGTTTTAACTCGTCTTGAGAGAGACACCCTGTATAGAATCGATTGTAAAGATAAATAATTATTTCATTAGCAGGCAGTAATTGGTTGATAAATAATAAAACCCTTTGCTATTATGACATTGACACTTGACAGCTGTCGAACCAGGGAAACTATCACTTATCAATATTGCAGTTATTTTTCGAAAAATCGCGTTTTGTTGTTATAACAGCCTGTCAAAATTACGCTATCTGATTGGATTGAAATGACAGGTATACATTTTTCACTAGTAATACCTTGCACGTTGATAATTGTTCATAAAAATTTTAAATGCTTGTCGCTTGGAAAGAGACTATTCGGATAGAAAATACACAGCGAAAATAATTAATTTAAAGGTGCAATTAACAAAAAGTAATTAGAAATATTAGTTTCTATAATTGATGAATATGTATTTCCAATACGCAAAATTTTCCAACAACAAACTTTATTTTTAACATTTGTATCATAAACATCTATAATATTTAAGGGACACGACTTTTTAATTATTTTTTTTTGTAGTTGATTTATATTTATAAAATGATGTAGCACGTGAGGGGTGTGAAAAATTAAGGGATGCATTTTTTATTTATACTATACAGACGTTAATGCAGTACCGGATTAACATTGGGTAGTAATTCAAATGCGTTCGCACAGGGACGTATCCAAATTCTACAATTCAATTATTTATTATTTTAATTGTAGATAAAAGCTTGTAAAAACTATAAAACAAACAGAAATTATACAGAATAAAACCTCAATTAATTATTAATCAAATATTAGAAGGTACTTTCCGGTAAATTCGCCCTCAAATTATTGCGGATTGCGATATATCGATTTGATTGCAATAGTCAAGTGATTATGCACTTTTTTGCGTTGTAAAATATTGAGCCCTGCTGTTTAATCAGAGTAAATATTCAACAGCTGTCTTTTGTAGTATGAAGATTCGGTTTTGAATCTTCGGAAGGGATTTGCGATTCAATAAGGGCTGTTAAGTTCAATTTTTTGGAAACTGATCTCATCACAGAACTTTGGTTTTAGAAACGTTGATTTAACGGTGATTAGGTCATTAGATATGGAATATTAGATAAGAGATGTCGTTTGTAAACTAAATAAAACCTAGTACTGACCCTCGTGGCATCCCACATTCTATTATCCTACAAGAAGACATCTTTGTACAAGCTGACATCTATTGGTAAGGTATGATACGATTAACACAGTCGAAAGCCTTAGAGAAATCACAAAAAGTTGTTGTAGCATAATTTATACACTTCGAAACCCAAATTTATAGGTAGTATCAATATTTCTCATTTATTAGACTTTATATATCAAAATAAACCTAAAATGAAGACTATTTAAAAATATGAACATAATATTTTTGTCGTTTTGTTTATGGTAGACTTGTAGAATTAATCCAAAAAAGATTTTAATCTGGTATTTCTACAACTGGAAGGTCTATAATTGTAACCAGCTGGAGTTTGATCGTTTTTCTTAGTGGGAACGTGGCAATTAAACACCAAATCACCAAAGTAGTCTAGCCTTGATACATATTTGTGTATTTATCGTCAGGGAAATAATTAATTAAACTTTGCGGTGTACTAATTCTTGTAAAAACTTACTAAATTTGGTTGGTAATTATTTAGAAACGTTTTTTTTTTTCGATGATTTCGCTTTCGAGTACTATGTGAAGAGCTGGGAGATTTAAAATCATTTCTAGTGCAGCTGTTTGGCATGATTTCATGACCTCAGTTGCAAATAACCAAGCGAACCTTTGTACCTTTGAGAGATTGTGTCCAGATTAGTTCTAGTACCCCAAACCACTACCCCAACTCCTCTCTGCAAAGTTTCTACACACCATAAGAGCATTTGGGTTTTTGAAATTTATTGATTTTTTGGGTTTTTTGGTTTTTGGAGTTTTTTTGGTTTTTTGGGGGTTTTGGGTTTCTTGGTTTTTTGGGGGTTTTGGGTTTCTTGGTTTTTTGGGGTTTTGGGTTTTTTGGAGTTTTTGGAATTTTTCTGGGTTTTTGGGTTTTTGGGTTTTTGGGTTTTTGGGTTTTTGGGTTTTTGGGTTTTTGGGTTTTTGGGTTTTTGGGTTTTTGGGTTTTTGGGTTTTTGGGTTTTTGGGTTTTTGGGTTTTTGGGTTTTTGGGTTTTTGGGTTTTTGGGTTTTTGGGTTTTTGGGTTTTTGGGTTTTTGGGTTTTTGGGTTTTTGGGTTTTTGGGTTTTTGGGTTTTTGGGTTTTTGGGTTTTTGGGTTTTTGGGTTTTTGGGTTTTTGGGTTTTTGGGTTTTTGGGTTTTTGGGTTTTTGGGTTTTTGGGTTTTTGGGTTTTTGGGTTTTTTGGGGTTTTGTTGATTATCTTTTTTCATGTTTCTTTTAATGTATTGCGTAATGAACTTTTTATAATGTTTTCGACTTTCTGCGAATTTTTATTTTTAAATATGTATCAGGAGGCTTCTTAAATAAGCTCACGAATATAGTGAGGTTATGTTTTCACAAACTAAACGCAATAATCAATCAATAAGAACCGTCGAAATGATGGGCAATTTCTAATAGTAAAATACCGAAATAGATTTATAATTTTTGACAAATAAAAACGTACTTTATCTAAAAATAACATTTGATTAAACCACGTGTCATAATTTCTATGGTTATTATACGATGAAATGGAAATAATAACAATGAAATATCGATCAAATCATCACCATTTATGACTGTTAGAAATAAATTGCGTCGAGTAGGTGAAAGTGAGGTTATGATCTTTTCATATAGGAAGAAAAAGATTCATTATAAAGTAGGTTTTAGTCGATATGAACGCCCCGAAGCGTCAATTATATTACAATTATGTAAAATGTATCACGAAATTCCAACTTTTGTCTTTCTTGGTGCGGTGATTTATATTTTGCCGTATTGGTTCAATTAAACTTTAGTTTAAATATTGTTTATTTGGTTCTCGTGATTCAAAACATGAAACTTCTACATGTTATACAAATAATTTTGACGCCCCTCGTTTTTATTAGCATCCAAAATTTCACGAGATACTTACTAAACCTTTTTGTTGATTTCAAAACAGCTTATGGTAGTATAAACATAAAAAAGTTACGAATTCGATCAAGAAGAATCAATATCAACAGAAAGGACATAGAAAATATTCGGAATTTAATTACATATTTTGTCCAAGATGAATCTGCAAACAATTCAATTACCACTCGTATAACAATACGTTCCGAGTACGTTAAAAATGTCAAACTTCATAATGTCAATGTCAGATTTGACATAGTAACATCAGTGTTGCCATATGTCAAAACTGAAGTAGCGGTTAATCGTATTTGAAACAATAAAAATTTGTCCAAATGTAAAATTTTGTTATCGATTTGTATTACAAGTAAAAGTAGTTTCGATCTTTCTCGTATATATAAATATAAAAACAACTGTTCGAATCTCACAGAATCTGGCACTAAATACATAATGACAGATTGCGTTTCCGGAAAAAGATATCAAATTTCAATTGGGGCTGCACTACTTTATACTCGGGCCCTTTCGATTTCCACAAAAAATTAATTGGTTTTAAAGCGCGCACATGAAGGCAGGTAGATCGTAGTGGGCGTTTAAAGATGGATTTTTTGTCGGTTACAATCTTTTTGTCCAAAATTAAATGTCTACCTACTTTTTTCCAATACATACATGTGTAAATGTGAAGATTTATATGTTTAATTACGGTTTTTTTTCGAAAAAATCGATAAATATTCCTAAAATCATTTATTTGAGATCGAAATTCTGACAAATAATGTCAAATTTGTACATAACCTTAAATATCTTAAGCAGTGATATAATTTGACGCAAGATTTGTAAATATATCAAAATTATGACTCGATCGAACTTCGAAGATATGCGTAAACCAAAATCTTGATGTTATTTAATCATAAATTTATACATAACCTCAAATACTGACATAACCTGACGTCAAATTCTGGAATAGCTTCGAATATTTCAAAATTTTAACGTATTTTGACGGCTCCTGACGTCATCTAACCTCAAATTTATCTTTGAAACTTGAAACTTTGAAAAAATCTCAATACACATGTATATAACCTAAAAATATTGAAATTTTTGGCATAATAGTGGTTCGAAATTGTACATATCTTCGCGTAATTCAAAATTTGACGTTGAATTTGTATATGAATTCATATATCGAATATATTTAACAAAAAATATGGGCATAAATTCAAAAATTTAGATGTACTGATAAGATCTGATGTACAGTTTATATTTAACCTGAAAATTTTCTTTAGCCCGACTCGATTTTATGTCTAATTATTATGTAATGTTAGAAATCTAACAATAATGTGATCTAACCTTAAATTTATGCATAACCTTCAAAATTTCGAATCCCTGACAAAATTTGTTGTAAAATTTATAAATAACAAAAAACACTTCAGAACTGCTTCTATTATAAATTTATATATCGAATATTCCAAATTTTTGTTACAATCCATTGTCGATTTGTACATAAATTCAAAAATCTTAAAATTTCAATATTATTTCGTTTGAAGGTATCAAAATAATGACTGGCTCTGAAAACTAGTATCTAACCTTAAAAATCTCAAATACTCCGATGTCGAATTTGTTCCTAACCTCAAAAAGTTCTTAATAAAGACGTGATCTATACTATATAACCTCAAAAATATAAGATTTAACCTCAAAAACATAGATGTTCTGAAAACTACTAACGTAACCTTTTTATTGGATTTAGATTCAAAAACAAAGTTATGGGGATACAGGTGGAATAGTTTAGATCATTTGAAAAGAATAAATTTCGAAATCATGCGGCTTAAACGTCTTTAAAAACTTATGTTACTCAACCGAAAACTCATTTACTTTTATGATTATAGCCGCGGTCGGTTATTTTAGAACTGAAGTGTCTGTATACCACCAAGACGAGACCATAATAACGTTGGTAAAGAATAAGACTTAAGAAATAACTTAATATAAATATAACTGCCGCCGTAGTAAACAATAAGGATTTTTAAGCCGGCGACACACGCGAAATAAGCATTTAAACGAAAAATTAAACGTCAATAATTTAAGACAAATACAGATGACGTTTATAATACAGGGTGCGTCTATAACAACATTCTTTTTTGAACTTTATAAACAAAAATTATTTTAGTTATTTATTGAGTGTGTCTTTCTCAAATATTGAATTAATGAACGTTTCGCGTTAATTATAAGCTACAGCGTTGCCAAGATGTAGTAATTTCGATATTTATATTAAAAAGGATGTAGTATAAAGTCTGTCTCACATGGATTTGAAAAAAAGACACCGGAAACGGATGGGATGACTGACAGTAGGATTAGGCCTTTAATATATGGGTATGTAAGACCTGCTGCCGAAGCTACATCGACCTGTTGCTTTTAAGATATCCGGTTGCCTACTGTATTCCACATAAAAGGGATTTTAATGTTTTTTTTTTATTATTATTATTTTTCTTTATATTGCAAAATATTCTTTCACGTGCAGGTTAACGAGATCTTCTTTTATTCGGATACGGGTACGGGATATAGGAATCGTTCTATTTCGAATCGATTATACGGGGTCAAGTCGATAATATCCAAATAAAGATAAATTAGACTTAAATACAGTTAACAAGCTGAAAAACTCGGTATCTTGTAGCTTATTTATATTTGTAACAAATATATTGATACAAATATTGTTAGATATACGAGGTTTGGTCGAAAAGTATCAGAAAATAAACGATATTTTCTGTATTTAATGAAATTGATGTTAACACGAAGCAGATGTTGGATTTATGAGGATTTTCTCTTCTTCTGGAAGAAACTCGACACCAAGATGTATAGATATATTTACGAGGAGTGTCCCAGAAGTATCTGGCTTGACGTAGAGATGATGGTGTGTGAGATGTTTCAATACAGCGTTCTGAAGATGTCTTTTTGGTAACGTTTCATAACCAAGGACGAAACGTGGGTCCATGACTACACACCCAAATCAAAATACCAATCAAAACAATGGATTTAAAAGAAAGAACCGGTTCTAAAGTAGACAAAAAGTTATTGCAACGTTTGAGCGAAGAAATCAAGTAAAAACGACCGCATTTGGTTAAGAAGATTCAGTCAAACATATTCCGCGACCGTATATTACAAAACGGATCGAAATAGTGTATTGAAATCGATAAAATTCGCGTCGTGCCACCGAATACCCGGATTATTATACACAATATAAACGAAATTCCTTCCTAGTGCTTATTTCACGCCGCGCCGGGCGATTACGGAGAACCGTTCTCGCTCGCACCGCATTCATCTGTTTTTCCACGCCAACTAAACGTAAAATATTTCTGGCCCGCACTACAACCGCAGATATCTCGCCGTGTATTACATTTCGTATCATGATAAACACTGTATATATTGCCATTATTTAGCCGCGCCACGAATTATATTCTTATCACACGTTGTATATATTTCAATTCTTAAATGTAAGCACACGTTTCTTGGATACCATTTTACCTTCGAATCGGATCTTATTTATATCAAAAGATATACGAGGGTATTTACTTTAATTCGACCACATCTAGAACCCAATTACAAATAATTAAAATATAATTAAGAGTTTACTTCTAGTTTTAAACGCCACCCTGTATATGCGGAGTTTTAATTGAGTTTTCGTTGTCCAGGGGATTATTTAGAACGAAATAGTCGGTAGGTTGAATGAAAATGTTTTATATTGTAACGAAATAGAGTTCAAAACGAAAAAATGATGTTGGAAATATAAATATAAACTTGACAAAACAAAATCATGGTTCTTACAGACGTTTAAGCGTGTAAACGACTGCAAAACTCGACATTCGGGTGTCAGTCGGCGTTGTGCTACGGCCTCGATGCTTCCTCCAATCGCGAACTGCATCTCAATCGGAGATTGATTCGTGTGTATGGGAAAACTTTTGTTTCAAACTTCAAAATCGTTGGCTGCGAAGTAATTTCGTCGGAAAATGTTATTAAATTATGAAAATGTCTAAAATTAGCTTCCTAGCTTCGTCAAATCCGTCCAAAAAGGATTGAGAACCATCTAACCACGTGCTTGAACAAATAATCCTTCACAAAAAATTCACAAACCACCAAGTTATTCAAAATGTACGTATGGAAAATTAAGTAAATAAAAACACTCTAAGGGATTGGTGCATAACGTTAAAAATTGGTTTAACTTACAGAAATCTTCTTTAAGAAGTGCGGGAAGATACCAGAACATAAAGTAGACATTTTGGAAAAAGAAACTCCCAAAATTAACGAGGTTAAATATCTGGGGGTCATGGTGGGATCAAGGAATACCGTTCATCGAAATAAGCTTCAGTTTCATCAATTCCTTCTTCAATTGAGTCGAATTAACATGCAGAAATCTTCTTTAAGAAGCCTAGGAAGATACCAGAACATAAAGTAGACATTTTGGATGAAGAAACTCCCAAAATTAACGAGGTTAAATATTTGAGAGTCAAACTGAGATCAAGGAATATCTTTCATCGAAATAAGCTTCAGTTCCATCAATTCCTTCTTCAATTGAGTCGAATTAACATGCAGAAATCTTCTTTAAGAAGTGCGGGAAGATACCAGAACATAAAGTAGACATTTTGGATGAAGAAACTCCCAAAATTAACGAGGTTAAATATCTGAGAGTCAAACTGAGATCAAGGAATATCTTTCATCGAAATAAGCTTCAGTTTCATCAATTCCTTCTTCAATTGAGTCGAATTAACATGCAGAAATCTTCTTTAAGAAGCCTAGGAAGATACCAGAACATAAAGTAGACATTTTGGATGAAGAAACTCCCAAGATTAACGAGGTTTAATATCTGAGAGTCAAACTGAGATCAAGGAATATCTTTCATCGAAATAAGCTTCAGTTTCATCAATTCCTTCTTCAATTGAGTCGAATTAACATGCAGAAATCTTCTTTAAGAAGCCTAGGAAGATACCAGAACATAAAGTAGACATTTTGGATGAAGAAACTCCCAAAATTAACGAGGTTTAATATCTGAGAGTCAAACTGAGATCAAGGAATATCTTTCATCGAAATAAGCTTCAGTTTCATCAATTCCTTCTTCAATTGAGTCGAATTAACATGCAGAAATCTTCTTTAAGAAGCCTAGGAAGATACCAGAACATAAAGTAGACATTTTGGATGAAGAAACTCCCAAGATTAACGAGGTTTAATATCTGAGAGTCAAACTGAGATCAAGGAATATCTTTCATCGAAATAAGCTTCAGTTTCATCAATTCCTTCTTCAATTGAGTCGAATTAACATGCAGAAATCTTCTTTAAGAAGCCTAGGAAGATACCAGAACATAAAGTAGACATTTTGGATGAAGAAACTCCCAAGATTAACGAGGTTAAATATCTGAGAGTCAAACTGAGATCAAGGAATATCTTTCATCGAAATAAGCTTCAGTTTCATCAATTCCTTCTTCAATTGAGTCGAATTAACATGCAGAAATCTTCTTTAAGAAGCCTAGGAAGATACCAGAACATAAAGTAGACATTTTGGATGAAGAAACTCCCAAGATTAACGAGGTTAAATATCTGAGAGTCAAACTGAGATCAAGGAATATCTTTCATCGAAATAAGCTTCAGTTTCATCAATTCCTTCTTCAATTGAGTCGAATTAACATGCAGAAATCTTCTTTAAGAAGCCTAGGAAGATACCAGAACATAAAGTAGACATTTTGGATGAAGAAACTCCCAAAATTAACGAGGTTTAATATCTGAGAGTCAAACTGAGATCAAGGAATATCTTTCATCGAAATAAGCTTCAGTTTCATCAATTCCTTCTTCAATTGAGTCGAATTAACATGCAGAAATCTTCTTTAAGAAGTGCGGGAAGATACCAGAAGATAACAAAACAAAATCATGATTTATACAGACGTTTAAGCCTGTAAACGACTGTAAAACTTGACATTCAGGTGTCAGTCGGCGTTGTACTACAGCCTCGATGCTTCCTCCAATCGCGAACTGCATTTACGTCGGAAATTGATTCGTGTGTATGGGAAAACTTTTGATTCAAACTTCAAAATTTCGTTTTTTTAAATTCCTGCTTAAATCTTGGACGTCTTGGTAATCCCTCGTACATATAATATATTCCCGCAGGATTTTAGAGAAATAATCAAGGTGGGAATTTGTGTCATCTATCAAACTACGTTTTTTTTTTGTTAAAAACGTACGGGATCAGGTATTTTTTTTAATATGTTCAGGGGTGCCCCCTGAATATATGAGCCGCCATTTTGAAAAACACGTTTTATTAAATATCTCGCGAACCGCGAATATTACGACAAAAATTATTAATATCATTATTGTAGATAATGATATTTTCCATCTTTTTTATTTGAAACTTTTTTTTGTATAACGCATAGATTTTTAATTATAGCGTTCCGAACTTTTTTCAATATTGTTTTTGCTAAATATTTAGTTAATGATAAATTGAAAAATGGTGGTAACTGAATTATAAAGCATAAAATTTTCTATAAATTTTATAGGAAACTTTTTCCCGTAGCATTTATAGTTCAGGAACTGTTTTTTAGCAAAAACCATATTGAAAAAATTTTGGAGCGCTATAATTAAAAATCTATGCGTTATACAAAAAAAAGTTTCAAATAAAAAAGATGGAAAATATCATTATCTACAATAATGATATGTATAATTTTTGTCGTACGATACGCGGTTAGCGAGATATTTAATAAAACGTGTTTTTCAAAATGGCGGTCCACTTTACATTCAGAACCAACTTTTTCGTTTAGGACTCTTGGACTAATGTGTGTATAAAAAAAATTATTAATTCGATTGTGGTACATTGAATACGCGACGCACTCGACGAAATTAATGTACAAGGATATAGGTTTCGTTTTTTTCGAGAATGTTTTCTGTTTTATATTTTTTGTTGTTGTTGTTGTTTCTTTGTGGCAGAGGGTCATTGCGGTGGCACAGACGTAACATAAACCTTCCTTTACAACAAAAGGTCGTCGATTTTGCCGTGAAGACGAAGAAGATCCGCATAACTCTCGCTCATCTCGTACACTTGTAAGATCTGGTGGTGAGATACTCGATATAGTACAAGAAAATTAGTAAATACGTCGAAAATAATCAAGTTGTTAGTATTTTCCAGCTTTTTTTATACTTTGTCGATTACTAAAAGGTCTTCGACACGGTTAGACATCGCAAATTAATCGAATTATTTAGTTAAAGGTGTATTCGAAATTTGTACGTGAAAAAAAAACGAATTAACAACAGACGACGTGGCTATTAATAAATTAATCAAATTAGCCTCTATTTTGAGGCTAATTTAATGGTTCTGTAGGGGATATAGTTGCAAATATCTCCGAAATTGATTGGACTAGGAGTGTGAAGTGAAAATTATTTTTTTAAATTCAAAAAACAGGGAAATTCTTCTTAATTTGGTACTGATACTCAGAGACCCGAAGTACCGATTTCTACAATTCACAGTTGAGGTTAGGTTAGATAGTAAGCGGTAGAAGAAGACGAAGAAGGACCAAAATGGTACCAAATTCGTTTATATTACATTTAATAGTGATATATAAATTTTCTTGTGTTATAAAATCGGAATGTCACCTCTGAAAATCACGGACAAGCGGGACAATCGAAAAACGTATGACCCCCGAACTCTGGTACCGGCATATAGCGGCGGTATCACTGCACGGCGAGGTGGTACCGTTACCGATGTGCGTTATGGTACCACACATATACATATAAATACATATAAATATGTGTGCCCGTATCTCACTGAGAAATATTAGGTTATAGTCGTCAGTTTCGGTACTAATCTGATGTTTAACGTTATGGACGAACGTCCATCTTAATGTATACAATATCTACAAGTACGGTTGTAAATTTAGTATGAGGACGAGTACTGATATTACCTCCTTGACCTCCATTATTTTTAATGCGCTCGCAAATTTACTTTCCTCATTCTAAAATTAATTAAACAACGTTCAATTTTATACCGAAAAGGTACTATTTGTACAGTAATAACCGATGCTGGGGAAAAAGTTATTATAAATAATAACAAGAGCAAAAACTCTGAATCATTTGCCACCTAGATCACCCAAGATAGGTTAGGTTAGGTTAAAGTTAGGTTATGTTTAGGTTAGGTTATGTTTGGTCGTACCTAAACGATAAAATCTAAGCTAATATAGAGATAAATCCACGTCAAGAACTGGAAGATCGTTTGTTGAACTCATAATCGTTAAGAAGATCGATGGAAAACTTTTCCCCGTTTCCAGTAGGGTTTTTCCAGGCTATCCATCATTCTTTATTACGTTCAAACATGCTGCAAGCTTTAGTTTTATCTCGTTGTATGATATTTAAATTTACTCATCACTAATTTCGATCTATTCTATCCGTGAGGAGCCGTGCAGTCGACGCATATTACATATTGAAACGTATCAGCTTTTTCTTGGGTTATTATCAGTTAATTTATGTACAGTTTTTGTTTCATCGCACTGTATATGATCGAGATTCCATTCCCACACAGTTTCGAAATGAAAAAAATAACCAATATCCACACACGGAATGGTAAAATGGTTTCCTTTTCCTTTCTAAATAATCGTATTTCTACCTGTACTTGCTTAAACCAGAAATTGAAGGTGCATGTCCCTGGGAATAGTAATTCAAACGAGACTACACACCCTTTTTTAAATTCTATTGACCGATTGTGTTGTATGACATCCTCGAAAATTCAATTTCTAATAATATACTTTTGGATTGTATAACGAAAAGCACCTGTGGTGTAATCGACAGTTTGAAAACTGTTTGTTGCGAAGTAATTTCGTCGGAAAATGTTATTAAATTATGAAAATGTCCAAAATTAGCTTCCTAGCTTCGTCAAATCCGTCCAAAAAGGATTGAGAACCATCTAACCACGTGCTTGAACAAATAATCCTTCACAAAAAATTTACAAACCACCAAGTTATTCAAAATGTGCGTATGGAAAATTAAGTAAATAAAAACACTCTAAGGGATTGGTGCTTAACGTTAAAAATTGGTTTAACTTATAGAAATCTTCTTTAAGAAGCGCGGGAAGATACCAGAAGATAAATTAGACATTTTGGGAAAAGAAACTTCCAAAATTAACGAGGTTTAATATCTGGGAGTCATGGTGGGATCAAGGAATACCATTCATCGAAATAAGCTTCAGTTTCATCAATTCCTTCTTCAATTGAGTCGAATTAACATGCAGAAATCTTCTTTAAGAAGTGCGGGAAGATACCAGAACATAAAGTAGACATTTTGGATGAAGAAACTCCCAAAATTAACGAGGTTAAATATCTGAGAGTCAAACTGAGATCAAGGAATATCTTTCATCGAAATAAGCTTCAGTTTCTTCAATTCCTTCCTCAATTGAGTCAAATTAACATGCAGAAATCTTCTTTAAGAAGCCCAGGAAGATACCAGAACATAAAGTAAACATTTTGGATGAAGAAACTCCCAAGATTAACGAGGTTTAATATCTGAGAGTCAAACTGAGATCAAGGAATATCTTTCATCGAAATAAGCTTCAGTTTCATCAATTCCTTCTTCAATTGAGTCGAATTAGCATGCAGAAATCTTCTTTAAGAAGTGCGGGAAGATACCAGAAGATAAAGTAGACATTTTGGATGAAGAAACTCCCAAAATTAACGAGGTTAAATATCTGAGAGTCAAACTGAGATCAAGGAATATCGTTCATCAAAATAAGCTTCAGTTTCATCAATTCCTTCTTCAATTGAGTCGAATTAACATGCAGAAATCTTCTTTAAGAAGTGCGGGAAGATACCAGAACATAAAGTAGACATTTTGGATGAAGAAACTCCCAAAATTAACGAGGTTTAATATCTGGGAGTCAAACTGAGATCAAGGAATATCGTTCATCAAAATAAGCTTCAGTTTCATCAATTCCTTCTTCAATTGAGTCGAATTAACATGCAGAAATCTTCTTTAAGAAGTGCGGGAAGATACCAGAACATAAAGTAGACATTTTGGATGAAGAAACTCCCAAAATTAACGAGGTTTAATATCTGGGAGTCAAACTGAGATCAAGGAATATCGTTCATCAAAATAAGCTTCAGTTTCATCAATTCCTTCTTCAATTGAGTCGAATTAACATGCAGAAATCTTCTTTAAGAAGCCTAGGAAGATACCAGAACATAAAGTAGACATTTTGGATGAAGAAACTCCCAAAATTAACGAGGTTTAATATCTGGGAGTCAAACTGAGATCAAGGAATATCGTTCATCAAAATAAGCTTCAGTTTCATCAATTCCTTCTTCAATTGAGTCGAATTAACATGCAGAAATCTTCTTTAAGAAGTGCGGGAAGATACCAGAAGATAAAGTAGACATTTTGGATGAAGAAACTCCCAAAATTAACGAGGTTTAATATCTGGGAGTCAAACTGAGATCAAGGAATATCGTTCATCAAAATAAGCTTCAGTTTCATCAATTCCTTCTTCAATTGAGTCGAATTAACATGCAGAAATCTTCTTTAAGAAGTGCGGGAAGATACCAGAACATAAAGTAGACATTTTGGATGAAGAAACTCCCAAAATTAACGAGGTTTAATATCTGGGAGTCAAACTGAGATCAAGGAATATCGTTCATCAAAATAAGCTTCAGTTTCATCAATTCCTTCTTCAATTGAGTCGAATTAACATGCAGAAATCTTCTTTAAGAAGCCTAGGAAGATACCAGAACATAAAGTAGACATTTTGGATGAAGAAACTCCCAAAATTAACGAGGTTTAATATCTGGGAGTCAAACTGAGATCAAGGAATATCGTTCATCAAAATAAGCTTCAGTTTCATCAATTCCTTCTTCAATTGAGTCGAATTAACATGCAGAAATCTTCTTTAAGAAGTGCGGGAAGATACCAGAAGATAAAGTAGACATTTTGGATGAAGAAACTCCCAAAATTAACGAGGTTTAATATCTGGGAGTCAAACTGAGATCAAGGAATATCGTTCATCAAAATAAGCTTCAGTTTCATCAATTCCTTCTTCAATTGAGTCGAATTAACATGCAGAAATCTTCTTTAAGAAGTGCGGGAAGATACCAGAACATAAAGTAGACATTTTGGATGAAGAAACTCCCAAAATTAACGAGGTTAAATATCTGAGAGTCAAACTGAGATCAAGGAATATCTTTCATCGAAATAAGCTTCAGTTTCATCAATTCCTTCTTCAATTGAGTCGAATTAGCATGCAGAAATCTTCTTTAAGAAGTGCGGGAAGATACCAGAAGATAAAGTAGACATTTTGAAAAATAAAACTTCGAAAATTAACGAGGTTAAATATCTGGGAGTCATACTGAGATCAAGGAATATCGTTCATCACAATAAGCTTCAGTTTCATCAATTCCTTCTTCAATTGAGTCGAATTAACATGCAGAAATCTTCTTTAAGAAGTGCGGGAAGATACCAGAACATAAAGTAGACATTTTGGATGAAGAAACTCCCAAAATTAACGAGGTTTAATATCTGGGAGTCAAACTGAGATCAAGGAATATCGTTCATCAAAATAAGCTTCAGTTTCATCAATTCCTTCTTCAATTGAGTCAAATTTCTAATCGATGAGAAGTTTTAGAGATCAACCAATAGCCAGTAGTCACTGGAAGGACCGGATCTGGATTATACGAAATGAAATTCGTTCAATTTAACCATCGACTTGTGAATCGATGCATGGTCTTGTTGAAACGGTGATTTTTCCTTGATTTTTGTACTCAAATAATCCAACAACTCTTTGTAGTTTTCGCTATTGATTATCTCTCGCTTTTGGAGACAATCGATGAACTATTTTCCATGCGCATCCCAAAATAAATAACTGTCAATGTCATAAACGTCATGTCAATGTCAGTATAAGTCACACGATTCGTTAAATTATGTAATACTGCGAATTGAACCAGAGAAAATTGTAAAAAATCATAAACAACACAACCAGAAGAAGATTATAGAGGTTAGGTATCCAAGAGTGAGAAAACAGTCGCATGAATACTAGTAGTAAAGAAATTTTGAAAGAAAGTGTCATCTAGGAGTGAAACTTGGCAACATTTCGTGTAGGGGTAACTGCAGTATGCAAATCAACTCTCTTTTAGTAAAAACTAAAAGTATTTGATTTAGGTTATGTTTAGTAAGGTTAAGTATATATAAATAAAGTTAATTAATATTGTTCCATACAATTTATTGGATAATTCCTTGTGTATAAAAGTTATAAGTTCGAGTAGAAGCCAGCATTTTTTTTTTCTTTAAACAAGTCGAAATCTTCCACGATACCGTTATGTCCATAGTATTTACAAACTGAAAAATGGCAAAATTAATTTTACGTACCTCAACTGTGAGATTATATACGTTTCTTCATCGAAATTTACTTGTCATCTTGAGCAATCCATTCCGAGGAACCAGCCTCTCAATACGTTTTTGGTTTGTGCCAAAAAAAAAGTTTTAATAGCATACTACAAACATTCGGTCTTTATGGTGTCCCTATTCGCATTATTTCAGCGCGTCGATGTGTCGAGAGATAAACTTTTCCTTGATAAATATACGAGGGAAGTTGGATAATTCCTAGTCACAAATCGAAATCGATTTTTATTATTGCGAAATTGAGATATTTTATAACAGAATCGAAATATTTTTATACAAATATACTATGAATTTTTGTTAAAAAAAATTGAATATAACTACTCAAATTTATAAATCGAAAAGAAAAATGTCAAATTTTCTTTCTCACTGAAAATTTTGTTTACATTGTTTCATTTAAATCGTCATTTTTCTTTTAATTTGTACTATTTTATTCAATTTTTTCGAAAATTGATTAGTACAATATTAGTTTTGACAGGTGTCACGAAAAATTTCCAGTTTCCATCCTGTATATTTGTAATAAATAAAAAATTATACACAAATATATATTTTTGAGGATATTTTAGAATTCCCCTCGTATACTACCGAATGTTGGTAATTTTTTTTTTCGTTTCTCAACTTCATATTTCTTGTTTTTGAATCGGAAATTGATTACGAGTCGATGAGAGGGTTCAGTTCGATGAAAATTAATTTTTTTTTGGGATCGCAGAAGGGCGGAGTTGTAAGACAGCGGTTTTTTATAAACTTTATATTTTAGAAGAATTAATGTATAATTGCCAAGTGTATGTAAAACGTTGTTTTTTATGGGTTAATAAGTAACACACGTATACGCGATGATACGTTTCAATGTTATACAGAACGTCCCGTTGCAGACAAAACCAAAGAATGTCTACAAATTTCCTTTATACTAACATCTGATTTTTTCCGTTTAATTTACCGTTTAATTTTCATAAATATTCGAATTTTTCATGTTAATAATCGATCTAAATCGATTCCTTGATATTTCACTTCATTTTTATATACGAGGAATCGATTTTTAAACAAAACCGTTGGACACAAATTTTTTTTTCAGATTCAAAGTGACATTTGACATTTTATTTTCTTTAGCTTCAAATTTCAATGCATTTAACAATTTTTTTGATTTATTTAGATGCAATTTAAGATGCCATGATACGTTTCAATATTATACAGAACGTCCCGTTGCAATAAATAGAAAAGAACGTCTACAAATTTCATTTGTACTAACATCTGATTTTTTCCGTTTAATTTACCGTTTAATTTTCATAAATATTCGATTTTTTCATGTTAATAATCGATCTAAATCGATTCTGTGATATTTCACTTTATTTTTATATACGAGGAATCGATTTTTTAACAAAACCGTTGGACACAAATTTTTTTTTCAGATTCAAAGTGACATTTGACATTTTATTTTCTTTAGCTTCAAATTTCAATGCATTTAACAATTTTTTTGATTTATTTAGATGCAATTTAAGATGCCATGATACGTTTCAATATTATACAGAACGTCCCGTTGCAGTAAATAGAAAAGAACGTCTACAAATTTCATTTGTACTAACATCTGATTTTTTCCGTTTAATTTACCGTTTAATTTTCATAAATATTCGATTTTTTCATGTTAATAATCGATCTAAATCGATTCTGTGATATTTCACTTTATTTTTATATACGAGGAATCGATTTTTTAACAAAACCGTTGGACACAAATTTTTTTTTCAGATTCAAAGTGACATTTGACATTTTATTTTCTTTAGCTTCAAATTTCAATGCATTTAACAATTTTTTTGATTTATTTAGATGCAATTTAAGATGCCATGATACGTTTCAATATTATACAGAACGTCCCGTTGCAGTAAATAGAAAAGAACGTCTACAAATTTCATTTGTACTAACATCTGATTTTTTCCGTTTAATTTACCGTTTAATTTTCATAAATATTCGATTTTTTCATGTTAATAATCGATCTAAATCGATTCTGTGATATTTCACTTTATTTTTATATACGAGCAATCGATTTTTTAACAAAACCGTTGGACACAAATTTTTTTTTCAGATTCAAAGTGACATTTGACATTTTATTTTCTTTAGCTTCAAATTTCAATGCATTTAACAATTTTTTTGATTTATTTAGATGCAATTTAAGATGCCATGATACGTTTCAATATTATACAGAACGTCCCGTTGCAGTAAATAGAAAAGAACGTCTACAAATTTCATTTGTACTAACATCTGATTTTTTCCGTTTAATTTACCGTTTAATTTTCATAAATATTCGATTTTTTCATGTTAATAATCGATCTAAATCGATTCCTTGATATTTCACTTCATTTTTATATACGAGGAATCGATTTTTAAACAAAACCGTTGGACACAAATTTTTTTTTCAGATTCAAAGTGACATTTGACATTTTATTTTCTTTAGCTTCAAATTTCAATGCATTTAACAATTTTTTTGATTTATTTAGATGCAATTTAAGATGCCATGATACGTTTCAATATTATACAGAACGTCCCGTTGCAGTAAATAGAAAAGAACGTCTACAAATTTCATTTGTACTAACATCTGATTTTTTCCGTTTAATTTACCGTTTAATTTTCATAAATATTCGATTTTTTCATGTTAATAATCGATCTAAATCGATTCTGTGATATTTCACTTTATTTTTATATACGAGCAATCGATTTTTTAACAAAACCGTTGGACACAAATTTTTTTTTCAGATTCAAAGTGACATTTGACATTTTATTTTCTTTAGCTTCAAATTTCAATGCATTTAACAATTTTTTTGATTTATTTAGATGCAATTTAAGATGCCATGATACGTTTCAATATTATACAGAACGTCCCGTTGCAGTAAATAGAAAAGAACGTCTACAAATTTCATTTGTACTAACATCTGATTTTTTCCGTTTAATTTATCGTTTAATTTTCATAAATATTCGAATTTTTCATGTTAATAATCGATCTAAATCGATTCCTTGATATTTCACTTCATTTTTATATACGAGGAATCGATTTTTAAACAAAACCGTTGGACACAAATTTTTCTTTCAGATTCAAAGTGACATTCGAACTTTTCTTTTCTTTAGCTTCAAATTTCAATGCATTTAACAATTTTTTTGATTTATTTAGATGCAATTTAAGATGCGATGATACGTTTCAATATTATACAGAACGTCCCGTTGCAGTAAATAGAAAAGAACGTCTACAAATTTCATTTGTACTAACATCTGATTTTTTCCGTTTAATTTACCGTTTAATTTTCATAAATATTCGATTTTTTCATGTTAATAATCGATCTAAATCGATTCCTTGATATTTCACTTCATTTTTATATACGAGAAATCGATTTTTAAACAAAACCGTTGGACACAAATTTTTCTTTCAGATTCAAAGTTTCATTCGAACTTTTCTCATCTTTTGCTTCAATTTTCAATGCATTTAATCATTTTTTTGATTTATTTAGATGCAATTTAAGATGCGATGATATGTATCAATGTTATACAGAACGTCCCGTTGCAGTAAATACAACAGAATGTCTACAAATTTCCTTTATACTAACATCTGATTTTCCGTTTAATTATCCGTTTAATTTTCATAAATATTCGATTTTTTCATGTTAATAATCGATCTAAATCGATTCCTTGATATTTCACTTCATTTTTATATACGAGGAATCGATTTTTAAACAAAACCGTCGGACATGAATCTTCTTTTAGATTCGAAATGACATTTGACATTTTATTTTCTAACCTAACCTCACCTAATCAAAATACTTTTGTTTGATTAATTTTTACGAATATTTAAATGAGTATTTTGCTAAATACTCGCGTTGAGAACGCAAAATCTGCATGTTGTGTGCCAAATTGTCGAGGATTTAAAGAGTCTAAGCGGTCGCATAAATTTTCCTATAAAATGACAGCAATTTTAGTAAAGATTTACGATTCGAGTCTTTAAATAAAAACGGGCGTATTTCATCTTGTCTCCGAAGCGTACTCGCAACTTTGAAAAATTATTTTCTTACTAAAGATTGTAACGGAAAAAATTTCTCCGATTGTAGAATGCAAAAATCATTTTTCATAATTTCGCTACTGTAAGATAAAACCTCGCGCGAAACTTTCAGTTATTCCATTTATTGGGGTGACAAAACCATTAATTTTTTTTTTATTATTAAAATCCAATGACATACTCGATCATTTACAAATATACGAAGCGCCAAAAAAGTCTTCAGTTCAATGTTTCAATGTTAAAAATATGTACGAGGGGACAGAAAATATTCCGAGGGGGCTAAATCCGGCGTATGAGGTGCCTGAAGTAGCAATTCAAACTTGCATCACTATCCCCAATGTCCCCCCGTGATAAAATGGAAAAAAATTGTCCTTCCCCAATAGTTTTCGATTATTCTAGGTAGTAATTTCGAAAAAGTTAAATATTTTTTGAATGGTATTAAATGTCGATACGACCCTGGTAGGATTCGGTGGGTAGTAGGTGCAGTCGATGGATAATAATTTTCGTTTTAATATTTTTCAAACGTTTATTGTTCATACGGTTAATGATGTCACACGATAATAAGGTCAAGATTAAAAACAATCGCATACGGGAACAATCAAAATTGAGGAAGTACCTTTTTGATTTCACCTTTTGTGTAATCATTTTCAATAGGTTTTTTTTTAAACAAATTTCTAATTCGTCGTATACATAATGGAGAGATTAGGAACGAAAAAAAAACCTGGAAAATTCCAAATCTGTTTAAATACAGACGAAATAATAAATAGTAACATTAGAAAGGCTCTATATCTAGTCTTTAATCGACGTTTGTCACAATTCCAAAAGAACTAAACGCTCAAAGACATTCCAAACCTAATGAGTCACAAGCTTAAGGTTTTTCTCAAAGTCGTCCATCGTAGGATTCATCAGAAGCTGATGGATGATACACAATTCGTCTTTGTAGATGGTTTCGGTACAAACGTTTGTCCATAATGTCTATAACATATCGATTTAAAAGGTTCTAGAAATATCCCGATTGATCTGGAAAGTTCTAGATTGTCCACAATTTATTATAATCAGCCTAGAACGTTCCAGACAGTTCTAGAAATGTCCCGATGATCTAGAAAGTTCCAGAATGTCCACAATTTATTGTGATCGGTTTAGAACGTTCCAGACAGTTCTAGAAATGTCCCGATGATCTAGAAAGTTCCAGAATGTCCTCAATTTATTATAATCGATATAGAATGTTCTAGACAGTTCTAGAAATGTCCCGAATGATATGGAAAGTTCCAGAATGTCCACAATTTATTAGAAACGATATAGAATGTTCCAGACAGTTCTAGAAATGTTCCAAATGATCTGGAAAGTTCTAGAATGTCCACAATTTATTATAATCGATATAGAATGTTCTAGACAGTTCTAGAAATGTCCCGAATGATATGGAAAGTTCTAGAATGTCTTCAATTTATTGTAATCGGTTTATAAAACGTTCCAGACAGTTCTAGAAATGTCCCGAATGATATGGAAAGTTCCAGAATGTCCTCAGTTTATTAGAAACGATATAGAATGTTCCAGACAGTTCTAGAAATGTTCCAAATGATCTGGAAAGTTCTAGAATGTCCACAATTTATTATAATCGATATAGAATGTTCTAGACAGTTCTAGAAATGTCCCGAATGATATGGAAAGTTCTAGAATGTCTTCAATTTATTGTAATCGGTTTATAAAACGTTCCAGACAGTTCTAGAAATGTCCCGAATGATATGGAAAGTTCCAGAATGTCCACAATTTATTAGAAACGATATAGAATGTTCCAGACAGTTCTAGAAATGTTCCAAATGATCTGGAAAGTTCTAGAATGTCCACAATTTATTATAATCGATATAGAATGTTCTAGACAGTTCTAGAAATGTCCCGAATGATATGGAAAGTTCTAGAATGTCTTCAATTTATTGTAATCGGTTTATAAAACGTTCCAGACAGTTCTAGAAATGTCCCGAATGATATGGAAAGTTCCAGAATGTCCTCAGTTTATTAGAAACGATATAGAATGTTCCAGACAGTTTTAGAAATGTTCCAAATGATCTGGAAAGTTCTAGAATGTCCACAATTTATTATAATCGATATAGAATGTTCTAGACAGTTCTAGAAATGTCCCGAATGATATGGAAAGTTCTAGAATGTCTTCAATTTATTGTAATCGGTTTATAAAACGTTCCAGACAGTTCTAGAAATGTCCCGAATGATATGGAAAGTTCCAGAATGTCCTCAGTTTATTAGAAACGATATAGAATGTTCCAGACAGTTTTAGAAATGTTCCAAATGATCTGGAAAGTTCTAGAATGTCCACAATTTATTATAATCGATATAGAATGTTCTAGACAGTTCTAGAAATGTCCCGAATGATATGGAAAGTTCTAGAATGTCTTCAATTTATTGTAATCGGTTTATAAAACGTTCCAGACAGTTCTAGAAATGTCCCGAATGATATGGAAAGTTCCAGAATGTCCTCAGTTTATTAGAAACGATATAGAATGTTCCAGACAGTTCTAGAAATGTTCCAAATGATCTGGAAAGTTCTAGAATGTCCACAATTTATTATAATCGATATAGAATGTTCTAGACAGTTCTAGAAATGTCCCGAATGATATGGAAAGTTCTAGAATGTCTTCAATTTATTGTAATCGGTTTATAAAACGTTCCAGTCAGTTCTAGAAATGTCCCGATGATCTAGAAAGTTCCAGAATGTCCTCAATTTATTATAATCGATATAGAATGTTCTAGACAGTTCTAGAAATGTCCCGAATGATATGGAAAGTTCCAGAATGTCTTCAATTTATTGTAATCGGTTTATAAAACGTTCCAGACAGTTCTAGAAATGTCCCGAATGATATGGAAAGTTCCAGAATGTCCTCAGTTTATTAGAAACGATATAGAATGTTCCAGACAGTTCTAGAAATGTTCCAAATGATCTGGAAAGTTCTAGAATGTCCACAATTTATTATAATCGATATAGAATGTTCTAGACAGTTCTAGAAATGTCCCGAATGATATGGAAAGTTCTAGAATGTCTTCAATTTATTGTAATCGGTTTATAAAACGTTCCAGTCAGTTCTAGAAATGTCCCGATGATCTAGAAAGTTCCAGAATGTCCTCAATTTATTATAATCGATATAGAATGTTCTAGACAGTTCTAGAAATGTTCCAAATGATATGGAAAGTTCCAGAATGTCCTCAATTTATTATAATCGATATAGAATGTTCTAGACAGTTCTAGAAATGTCCCGAATGATATGGAAAGTTCCAGAATGTCCACAATTTATTGTGATCGGTTTAGAACGTTCCAGACAGTTCTAGAAATGTCCCTAATGATCTGTAAAGTTCCAGAATATCCACAATTTATTGTGATCGGTTTAGAACGTTCCAGACAGTTCTAGAAATGTCCCGAATGATATGGAAAGTTCCAGAATGTCCTCAATTTATTATAATCGATATAGAATGTTCTAGACAGTTCTAGAAATGTCCCGAATGATATGGAAAGTTCCAGAATGTCCACAATTTATTGTGATCGGTTTAGAACGTTCCAGACAGTTCTAGAAATGTCCCGAATGATATGGAAAGTTCCAGAATGTCCTCAATTTATTGTAATCGGTTTATAAAACGTTCCAGACAGTTCTAGAAATGTCCCGATGATCTAGAAAGTTCCAGAATGTCCTCAATTTATTATAATCGATATAGAATGTTCTAGACAGTTCTAGAAATGTCCCGAATGATATGGAAAGTTCTAGAATGTCTTCAATTTATTGTGATCGATATAGAATGTTCCAGACAGTTTTAGAAATGTCCCAAATGATCTGGAAAGTTCTAGAATGTCCACAATTTATTATAATCGATATAGAATGTTCTAGACAGTTCTAGAAATGTCCCGAGTGATCTAGAAAGTTCCAGAATGTCCTCAATTTATTGTAATCGGTTTATAAAACGTTCCAGACAGTTCTAGAAATGTCCCGAATGATATGGAAAGTTCCAGAATGTCCACAATTTATTAGAAACGATATAGAATGTTCCAGACAGTTCTAGAAATGTTCCAAATGATCTGGAAAGTTCTAGAATGTCCACAATTTATTATAATCGATATAGAATGTTCTAGACAGTTCTAGAAATATCCCGAGTGATCTAGAAAGTTCCAGAATGTCCTCAATTTATTGTAATCGGTTTATAAAACGTTCCAGACAGTTCTAGAAATGTCCCGATGATCTAGAAAGTTCCAGAATGTCCTCAGTTTATTGTAACCGTTTTTCAAAATGTTCCAGACAGTTCTAGAAATGTCCCGAATGATATGGAAAGTTCCAGAATGTCCTCAGTTTATTAGAAACGATATAGAATGTTCCAGACAGTTCTAGAAATGTTCCAAATGATCTGGAAAGTTCTAGAATGTCCACAATTTATTATAATCGACATAGAATGTTCTAGACAGTTCTAGAAATGTCGCGAGTGATCTAGAAAGTTCCAGAATGTCCTCAATTTATTGTAATCGGTTTATAAAACGTTCCAGACAGTTCTAGAAATGTCCCGAATGATATGGAAAGTTCCAGAATGTCCACAATTTATTAGAAACGATATAGAATGTTCCAGACAGTTCTAGAAATGTTCCAAATGATCTGGAAAGTTCTAGAATGTCCACAATTTATTATAATCGATATAGAATGTTCTAGACAGTTCTAGAAATGTCCCAAGTGATCTAGAAAGTTCTAGAATGTCTTCAATTTATTGTAATCGGTTTATAAAACGTTCCAGACAGTTCTAGAAATGTCCCGAATGATATGGAAAGTTCCAGAATGTCCTCGGTTTATTAGAAACGATATAGAATGTTCCAGACAGTTCTAGAAATGTTCCAAATGATCTGGAAAGTTCTAGAATGTCCACAATTTATTATAATCGATATAGAATGTTCTAGACAGTTCTAGAAATGTCCCGAGTGATCTAGAAAGTTCCAGAATGTCCTCAATTTATTGTAATCGGTTTATAAAACGTTCCAGACAGTTCTAGAAATGTCCCGAATGATATGGAAAGTTCCAGAATGTCCACAATTTATTAGAAACGATATAGATTGTTCCAGACAGTTCTAGAAATGTTCCAAATGATCTGGAAAGTTCTAGAATGTCCACAATTTATTATAATCGATATAGAATGTTCTAGACAGTTCTAGAAATGTCCCGAGTGATCTAGAAAGTTCCAGAATGTCCTCAATTTATTGTAATCGGTTTATAAAACGTTCCAGACAGTTCTAGAAATGTCCCGAATGATATGGAAAGTTCCAGAATGTCCACAATTTATTAGAAACGATATAGATTGTTCCAGACAGTTCTAGAAATGTTCCAAATGATCTGGAAAGTTCTAGAATGTCCACAATTTATTATAATCGATATAGAATGTTCTAGACAGTTCTAGAAATATCCCGAGTGATCTAGAAAGTTCCAGAATGTCCTCAATTTATTGTAATCGGTTTATAAAACGTTCCAGACAGTTCTAGAAATGTCCCGATGATCTAGAAAGTTCCAGAATGTCCTCAGTTTATTGTAACCGTTTTTCAAAATGTTCCAGACAGTTCTAGAAATGTCCCGAATGATATGGAAAGTTCCAGAATGTCCTCAGTTTATTAGAAACGATATAGAATGTTCCAGACAGTTCTAGAAATGTTCCAAATGATCTGGAAAGTTCTAGAATGTCCACAATTTATTATAATCGATATAGAATGTTCTAGACAGTTCTAGAAATGTCCCGAGTGATCTAGAAAGTTCCAGAATGTCCTCAATTTATTGTAATCGGTTTATAAAACGTTCCAGACAGTTCTAGAAATGTCCCGAATGATATGGAAAGTTCCAGAATGTCCACAATTTATTAGAAACGATATAGAATGTTCCAGACAGTTCTAGAAATGTTCCAAATGATCTGGAAAGTTCTAGAATGTCCACAATTTATTATAATCGATATAGAATGTTCTAGACAGTTCTAGAAATGTCCCAAGTGATCTAGAAAGTTCTAGAATGTCTTCAATTTATTGTAATCGGTTTATAAAACGTTCCAGACAGTTCTAGAAATGTCCCGAATGATATGGAAAGTTCCAGAATGTCCTCAGTTTATTAGAAACGATATAGAATGTTCCAGACAGTTCTAGAAATGTTCCAAATGATCTGGAAAGTTCTAGAATGTCCACAATTTATTATAATCGATATAGAATGTTCTAGACAGTTCTAGAAATGTCCCGAGTGATCTAGAAAGTTCCAGAATGTCCTCAATTTATTGTAATCGGTTTATAAAACGTTCCAGACAGTTCTAGAAATGTCCCGAATGATATGGAAAGTTCCAGAATGTCCACAATTTATTAGAAACGATATAGATTGTTCCAGACAGTTCTAGAAATGTTCCAAATGATCTGGAAAGTTCTAGAATGTCCACAATTTATTATAATCGATATAGAATGTTCTAGACAGTTCTAGAAATGTCCCGAGTGATCTAGAAAGTTCCAGAATGTCCTCAATTTATTGTAATCGGTTTATAAAACGTTCCAGACAGTTCTAGAAATGTCCCGATGATCTAGAAAGTTCCAGAATGTCCTCAGTTTATTGTAACCGTTTTTCAAAATGTTCCAGACAGTTCTAGAAATGTCCCGAATGATATGGAAAGTTCCAGAATGTCCACAATTTATTAGAAACGATATAGAATGTTCCAGACAGTTCTAGAAATGTTCCAAATGATCTGGAAAGTTCTAGAATGTCCACAATTTATTATAATCGATTTAAAAGGTTCTAGACAGTTCTAGAAATGTCCCGAATGATCTGAAAAGTTCCAGAATCGGCCTAGAACGTTCGAGAATGTTTTAGAAATTTTTGGAATGATCCTGAATATTCAAAAATATGTATTATTGACAAAAAACAAACAAAATGGTATGCATATAAATGTTCTAAAGTGTTTTGGTACAAGAAAATTCGATGTCTGACGGTATATAAACTGAAATAGCGACTCCGGGTTTCTCTGCTGATCGAATTATATTTTTCAATTTATCCCCTTTAACTTATTATAACTATTTCTTCTTCTTTTCCTTAACGAATAATGATAATTTTCGAATATTTATCGCTTTCTAAGAACAATCGTATTGCTACGTTTTTAATTCCTGGAAGAACCGCTCCCGCTCGATGGCGCTGACCTCTTTTTCAATAACACTTTCCAGCCAATAAAAATGACGGCCCACGATGACGCTTACCGGCAAATAACAATCGTTGTTACCTAATGAATTTATTTGTTTTTATTCTCTTTGATAATCCCACGTGTTTTAAGGAAAGTTTCTTACATAAATAATAAATTTATTTATTATTATTCCAAGGATTGAAATTCCCATACGATTTTCCCACCCTAAATCGTTCGAGATTTCCCTCCCCGTGAGATTATTATCCCCCGTAACGTAACAACCAGCTTCCCTTGACAAACTCACCGGATTAAGGGTTTCGTTTGAAGGGCGGGCGATTTCGTTGCAATAGTTCAAGGTTATTGTCGAAGAAAAATTAAACGACGCGAAAAAAAAAAAAATGTTTAAATTTAAATTTATTATCGATTCATAAGAATGCGGAACTTGTAGGTGTTCTTTACGAGACGTTCTTCGGATGGCGGACGAAAACAAAACAAAAAAAATCAGTCTGGTCATTCGATACGTTCGTCGACCGGCATTTGTTTAAGTTTTAGGTCAATTTTTAAACAATAAAATTCCACCCACGCTACCACAAATACGATTAAAACAAATATTTATCACGCCGAGAAAACAGTCGTTACAATATAACTATCATACACTGAAAAAACTGTTTAATTTGCAATAATTTTTGATCTAGGGTATAAGAAAAAATCAATAGACGGTAAATAAGGACTGTAAGGTGGATGACCCATCAAATTTATCCACAATTCGTCGTCTGTTATCATTTGAAACACCGGAATTTTGATGTTTCGCACCAATCGACACTTTTTTTTACTACGCGGTATTCAACAGCGAAATATCCATGCAATATTGAATGTATATCAAGTGGAACTGATGCCCATGTATGTATCAATCTCATGGTATGTCAAATGACGATGTTTTAAGCCACCTCCAGCGTTGCCATATCTCAAAACTTGAGTATTTCCCCGAAACTCGTATTTTACAAAATTGTGTTTATATTTTTTTCGTAGCCCCTGTATATTTAAAAATCCGTATGTTGGAATACGTTCGCGGATAAAAAAAAAAAAGAAAAAATAAGGTATCAGAATTTAAATACAAATACGCAGCAAGCAAAGCTGTCTACTTGTCATTTTTCCCGGGTCGAATTGAAAACTTCGTTTTTTTTATGTACGAGGAATATTAATATATTATTAGGCCTGTCCGAGTTAACTGAACTAAATCGAGAGGTTGGGAAAGGTTTCTGGAAAAAAAATCGACTGGCCTAATACGTTTAATGTGTCAAGTTGTTTTGAAAACGTTGAATGGCAGATATTTTTGAAATTGATAATGAGAATTGTTAAAAGTTGATGTTCCGCATGACAAACAGATATTTTTCGTGTAATTTGGTACGTTGTGAATTGTCTGACATGTAATTTATTTACTGAGATGGAGTAATATCAAATGATACGCTTTTTAATTTCGTAAATAACAATTTTAATTTTAAAAACTACATGTAAAACAGTTTTGTCGAAGATACGGCCCGCGGTGCGCTTCCGGCCCGCGGGCCGTATTAAACAGGCCCGCGATCGCAATGTGTCACAGAAATAGAAATTAGAAATTTTTTAGAGCTTTCAAATTTCATTAATTAAAACAGAAAACATCGGGGAATTTGGTGGGATTTGGTTTTTAGACCATGCGTCTCTAGAAATTTACAGAAAACATTTAATATATTGATAACTTTTAGGTTTAGGTATGAAAAAATACATGAATTTGCTTTATTTTTTATTCCTGAATGCATTAAAATAGAAAAAACCGGGTAATTCCATTTAAAAAAATTAAAAAATTTCATATATATAAAGGTAAATTTTGAACGCTTTTTATAAACACCCTGTATAAAATGAAGAATTTCCAAAATATATTCAACTACGTCCGATATTGCTTGAAGTAACCGAATAAAAACCAATTTCGTATCTTTAAGGGTATTTTCGTAAAAAAATAATTTATAAGGGTTTGTAGGGTGAAATTTTTTACAAAAAAAATTAATAACTCAAAAACTATGTATTTTTAGAAAAAAGTTTTCAAACAAAAGTATACTAAAATTTTACGTAGATTTCAAAAATGTATTAATATATGGGGTGTTCTATTTAAAATAACAAAGTTATAGTCTACTTCCGGTAGAACCGGAAGTCGGCCATATTTAAAAATATTTTAGTTAAAAAGATCGTATCCTAAAACCCAAAAGTACAAATTTTCATTATTCTACTATAAGTATTTTGCCATATACAGATACTTTTAACTTCTCGTGAGACACTTTATATTTGGATCGCATTGTATATATGTGTCGAAGGACTTGAACCCCTACAGGGACAATAACCAACATAAATAGATGTTAAATCACAAATTTTTTAGAGCTATTAAATTTCGTTAATTAAAACAGAAAACAAATTTCATATTATAAAGGTAAATTTTGAACGCTTTTTATTAACACCCTGTATAAAATGAAGAATTTCCAAAATATATTCAAATACGTCCGATATTGCTTGAAGTAACCGAATAAAAACCAATTTCGTATCTTCAAGGGTATTTTCGAAAAAAAATAATTTATAAGGGTCTGCAAGGGTGAAATTTTTTACAAAAAAAATTAATAACTCAAAAACTATGTATTTTTAGAAAAAAGTTTTCAAACAAAAGTATACTCAAATTTTACGTAGATTTCAAAAATGTATTAATATATAGGGTGTTCTATTGAAAATAACAAAGTTATAGTCTACTTCCGGTAGAACCGGAAGTCGGCCATATTTAAAAATATTTTAGTTAAAAAGATCGTATCCTAAAACCCAAAAGTACAAAATTTCATTATTCTACTAAAAGTATTTTGCCATATACAGATACTTTTAACTTCTCGTGAGACACTTTATATTTGGATCGCATTGTATATATGTGTCGAAGGACTTGAACCCCTACAGGGACAATAACCAACATAAATAGATGTTAAATCACAAATTTTTTAGAGCTATTAAATTTCGTTAATTAAAACAGAAAACAAATTTCATATTATAAAGGTAAATTTTGAACACTTTTTATAAACACCCTGTATAAAATGAAGAATTTCCAAAATATATTCAAATACGTCCGATATTGCTTGAAGTAACCGAATAAAAACCAATTTCGTATCTTCAAGGGTATTTTCGAAAAAAAATAATTTATAAGGGTCTGTAGGGTGAAATTTTTTACAAAAAAAATTAATAACTCAAAAACTATGTATTTTTAGAAAAAGGTTTTCAAACAAAAGTATACTAAAATTTTACGTAGATTTCAAAAATGTATTAATATATAGGGTGTTCTATTGAAAATAACAAAGTTATAGTCTACTTCCGGTAGAACCGGAAGTCGGCCATATTTAAAAATATTTTAGTTAAAAAGATCGTATCCTAAAACCCAAAAGTACAAATTTTCATTATTCTACTATAAGTATTTTACCATATACAGATACTTTTAACTTCTCGTGGGACACTTTATATTTGGATCGCATTGTATATATGTGTCGAAGGACTTGAACCCCTACAGGGACAATAACCAACATAAATAGATGTTAATATATGAAATAAATTATCATTTTGACAGTAGCAGGTTAAGAGAGTTCGTCCACCGTCACCGTTTTTTTTTCTTTTCTCCATTGAATAATATATACGAGGTCCGTCTAAAAATCCGTCTTGTCGCATTATTCCTAACCGTGAACTTATGTTAATCAATTTCTATTATTGAAATTCAAATTAAGGAATTTGAATATACGACATATACGGAGCAACGAATTTTTTTTTCAAACCTAATAAACGAAAAACAAGTTTTAGAAACGTTTTCAAACCCAGGAACAGAAAATGTTCCGAGGGGGTTGAATCTAGCGATTAGGGTAGCGAGTCACACTTCTTAACCAAATACGGCCGTTTTTGGTCGATTTATTCGCGATAATTTGATTCATCCAACACCAATTCGCGGATTTTCTTTAACTTTGACAGCTCGCGCGCAACAAGTTTACTGCAAAATAACTAAGAAATTAATATGTCAAAAAGGGTTTTTTGTCCTAAACTAGCAACTTCCGTCTCTTGTTATAACCCGAAATCGTTTTGTTTTTGATCAACAAGTCAACGATGTTAAAGAACTGAAAGAATATATCGAAGACACAGACAATGATAAAACGGCGCCTTTCCGAAGGTATTTAGTCGATTTTTCGTATCAATTTGTTACGTTTAAGTTTCTAAAATTCGATACCGAGCGTTTTGCGTCCTAGTTCCAACCAGGTGCGCGCTTATGTACGCGAGTTTAATGTAAACAACAAAAGAATTAATAATCTTTTGTGTGGTGCAGTTGGGATCCGTGTTAACACCGTGTCTCTTTAACATAGAAATAAATTAAGTTGGTGACGGCTATTCAAAACGAACGATACCATCAATGAACTACTTTTTATTCTTAGAAACGGATTCAGAAGTTTCGAATCTACAAAAGAGAATCGATAACATTATATATACAAATTTTCCTTGGATAGACAGTTAAAACTGGTTGTATTACGAAAGCAACTGGTACCGAATAACCTCCGTACCGGTACTGGTTGTAGAATTGATCATCGGCTCAAGTAGTATTGCGCTGATGAGTTCCAAAACATCTAAATTTGTACCGAATATCCATAAATAAGAAACTACCGTGGTACAAATCGAAATATCTTCACGTGGAAAACACCAAAAAGCTTCCGGGGAGGTTATATTCATATGTAAAGTATAACGAAGACTTAGACTTCATAAAAAAAACGAATATTCATCATTATCAACAAATTCTCATGAAATGATAAAATGGAAGTGTTCGAAACGAGACTGATGGGAATTTATGAAGGGAAATCATGAATTAAGTGAAACGCATCCTTCTATACATGATTGATTTGTTTGCAATGGGTTTAAAGTAATAAAATGATAAAATTCACACCGAACGTTAAATATTATTTATTCGTTTTCGATTTCATCCACACGCGTAATATATTTCCAACTTTTTACTATTAGTTTTTTTATTATTTACGTTTATATATATATATATATATATATATATATACATACGAAACACACGAAGTAGTTTTGTCCTTTTAAATGATATCACATTGCAAATCGGTCTGTATGCATCTGTATCAGTAATAATAAGCGTAAACAACAGTGGCTGTTTAAAACCATAGACGTACATCTTATTATAAATCTATGGTTTTATTAATTTTAGTGTAGGTGAAATGAATACTCGATGAAATGTCACGAAACTAAAACTAGTTAATTCTACGATTATCTCTATAGACAAAATGGCGGATGTCATATGAAAATTTATTATAAACATTCGGAATAATCATTTATGTTAACGTTTTAAATATTAAATTGTTTAAATTATAATAAATTTCGTATAAAAAGTAACTTGAGAAGTTAAATTTATAAAGAAAATAAAAACCATGGACGTACATCTTATTATAAATCTATGGTTTTATTAATTTTAGTGTAGGTGAAATGAATACTCGATGAAATGTCACGAAACTAAAACTAGTTAATTCTACGATTATCTCTATAGACAAAATGGCGGATGTCATATGAAAATTTATTATAAACATTCGGAATAATCATTTATGTTAACGTTTTAAATATTAAATTGTTTAAATTATAATAAATTTCGTATAAAAAGTAACTTGAGAAGTTAAATTTATAAAGAAAATAAAAACCATGGACGTACATCTTATTATAAATCTATGGTTTTATTAATTTTAGTGTAGGTGAAATGAATACTCGATGAAATGTCACGAAACTAAAACTAGTTAATTCTACGATTATCTCTATAGACAAAATGGCGGATGTCATATGAAAATTTATTATAAACATTCGGAATAATCATTTATGTTAACGTTTTAAATATTAAATTGTTTAAATTATAATAAATTTCGTATAAAAAGTAACTTGAGAAGTTAAATTTATAAAGAAAATAAAAACCATGGACGTACATCTTATTATAAATCTATGGTTTTATTAATTTTAGTGTAGGTGAAATGAATACTCGATGAAATGTCACGAAACTAAAACTAGTTAATTCTATGATTATCTCTATAGACAAAATGGCGGATGTCATATGAAAATTTATTATAAACATTCGGAATAATCATTTATGTTAACGTTTTAAATATTAAATTGTTTAAATTATAATAAATTTCGTATAAAAAGTAACTTGAGAAGTTAAATTTATAAAGAAAATAAAAACCATGGACGTACATCTTATTATAAATCTATGGTTTTATTAATTTTAGTGTAGGTGAAATGAATACTCGATGAAATGTCACGAAACTAAAACTAGTTAATTCTACGATTATCTCTATAGACAAAATGGCGGATGTCATATGAAAATTTATTATAAACATTCGGAATAATCATTTATGTTAACGTTTTAAATATTAAATTGTTTAAATTATAATAAATTTCGTATAAAAAGTAACTTGAGAAGTTAAATTTATAAAGAAAATAAAAACCATGGACGTACATCTTATTATAAATCTATGGTTTTATTAATTTTAGTGTAGGTGAAATGAATACTCGATGAAATGTCACGAAACTAAAACTAGTTAATTCTACGATTATCTCTATAGACAAAATGGCGGATGTCATATGAAAATTTATTATAAACATTCGGAATAATCATTTATGTTAACGTTTTAAATATTAAATTGTTTAAATTATAATAAATTTCGTATAAAAAGTAACTTGAGAAGTTAAATTTATAAAGAAAATAAAAACCATGGACGTACATCTTATTATAAATCTATGGTTTTATTAATTTTAGTGTAGGTGAAATGAATACTCGATGAAATGTCACGAAACTAAAACTAGTTAATTCTACGATTATCTCTATAGACAAAATGGCGGATGTCATATGAAAATTTATTATAAACATTCGGAATAATCATTTATGTTAACGTTTTAAATATTAAATTGTTTAAATTATAATAAATTTCGTATAAAAAGTAACTTGAGAAGTTAAATTTATAAAGAAAATAAAAACCATGGACGTACATCTTATTATAAATCTATGGTTTTATTAATTTTAGTGTAGGTGAAATGAATACTCGATGAAATGTCACGAAACTAAAACTAGTTAATTCTACGATTATCTCTATAGACAAAATGGCGGATGTCATATGAAAATTTATTATAAACATTCGGAATAATCATTTATGTTAACGTTTTAAATATTAAATTGTTTAAATTATAATAAATTTCGTATAAAAAGTAACTTAAGAAGTTAAATTTACAAAAAAATAAATAAAAACCATAGACGTACATCTTATTATAAATCTATGGTTTTATTAATTTTAGTGTAGGTGAAATGAATACTCGATGAAATGTCACGAAACTAAAACTAGTTAATTCTACGATTATCTCTATAGACAAAATGGCGGATGTCATATGAAAATTTATTATAAACATTCGGAATAATCATTTATGTTAACGTTTTAAATATTAAATTGTTTAAATTATAATAAATTTCGTATAAAAAGTAACTTGAGAAGTTAAATTTATAAAGAAAATAAAAACCATGGACGTACATCTTATTATAAATCTATGGTTTTATTAATTTTAGTGTAGGTGAAATGAATACTCGATGAAATGTCACGAAACTAAAACTAGTTAATTCTATGATTATCTCTATAGACAAAATGGCGGATGTCATATGAAAATTTATTATAAACATTCGGAATAATCATTTATGTTAACGTTTTAAATATTAAATTGTTTAAATTATAATAAATTTCGTATAAAAAGTAACTTGAGAAGTTAAATTTATAAAGAAAATAAAAACCATGGACGTACATCTTATTATAAATCTATGGTTTTATTAATTTTAGTGTAGGTGAAATGAATACTCGATGAAATGTCACGAAACTAAAACTAGTTAATTCTACGATTATCTCTATAGACAAAATGGCGGATGTCATATGAAAATTTATTATAAACATTCGGAATAATCATTTATGTTAACGTTTTAAATATTAAATTGTTTAAATTATAATAAATTTCGTATAAAAAGTAACTTGAGAAGTTAAATTTATAAAGAAAATAAAAACCATGGACGTACATCTTATTATAAATCTATGGTTTTATTAATTTTAGTGTAGGTGAAATGAATACTCGATGAAATGTCACGAAACTAAAACTAGTTAATTCTATGATTATCTATATAGACAAAATGGCGGATTTCATATGAAAATTTATTATAAACATTCGGAATAATCATTTATGTTAACGTTTTAAATATTAAATTGTTTAAATTATAATAAATTTCGTATAAAAAGTAACTTAAGAAGTTAAATTTATAAAAAATAAATAAAAACCATAGACGTACATCTTATTATAAATCTATGGTTTCATTAATTTTAGTGTAGGTGAAATGAATACTCGATGAAATGTCACGAAACTAAAACTAGTTAATTCTACGATTATCTCTATAGACAAAATGGCGGATGTCATATGAAAATTTATTATAAACATTCGGAATAATCATTTATGTTAACGTTTTAAATATTAAATTGTTTAAATTATAATAAATTTCGTATAAAAAGTAACTTGAGAAGTTAAATTTATAAAGAAAATAAAAACCATGGACGTACATCTTATTATAAATCTATGGTTTTATTAATTTTAGTGTAGGTGAAATGAATACTCGATGAAATGTCACGAAACTAAAACTAGTTAATTCTACGATTATCTCTATAGACAAAATGGCGGATGTCATATGAAAATTTATTATAAACATTCGGAATAATCATTTATGTTAACGTTTTAAATATTAAATTGTTTAAATTATAATAAATTTCGTATAAAAAGTAACTTGAGAAGTTAAATTTATAAAGAAAATAAAAACCATGGACGTACATCTTATTATAAATCTATGGTTTTATTAATTTTAGTGTAGGTGAAATGAATACTCGATGAAATGTCACGAAACTAAAACTAGTTAATTCTACGATTATCTCTATAGACAAAATGGCGGATGTCATATGAAAATTTATTATAAACATTCGGAATAATCATTTATGTTAACGTTTTAAATATTAAATTGTTTAAATTATAATAAATTTCGTATAAAAAGTAACTTGAGAAGTTAAATTTATAAAGAAAATAAAAACCATGGACGTACATCTTATTATAAATCTATGGTTTTATTAATTTTAGTGTAGGTGAAATGAATACTCGATGAAATGTCACGAAACTAAAACTAGTTAATTCTACGATTATCTCTATAGACAAAATGGCGGATGTCATATGAAAATTTATTATAAACATTCGGAATAATCATTTATGTTAACGTTTTAAATATTAAATTGTTTAAATTATAATAAATTTCGTATAAAAAGTAACTTGAGAAGTTAAATTTATAAAGAAAATAAAAACCATGGACGTACATCTTATTATAAATCTATGGTTTTATTAATTTTAGTGTAGGTGAAATGAATACTCGATGAAATGTCACGAAACTAAAACTAGTTAATTCTACGATTATCTCTATAGACAAAATGGCGGATGTCATATGAAAATTTATTATAAACATTCGGAATAATCATTTATGTTAACGTTTTAAATATTAAATTGTTTAAATTATAATAAATTTCGTATAAAAAGTAACTTGAGAAGTTAAATTTATAAAGAAAATAAAAACCATGGACGTACATCTTATTATAAATCTATGGTTTTATTAATTTTAGTGTAGGTGAAATGAATACTCGATGAAATGTCACGAAACTAAAACTAGTTAATTCTACGATTATCTCTATAGACAAAATGGCGGATGTCATATGAAAATTTATTATAAACATTCGGAATAATCATTTATGTTAACGTTTTAAATATTAAATTGTTTAAATTATAATAAATTTCGTATAAAAAGTAACTTGAGAAGTTAAATTTATAAAGAAAATAAAAACCATGGACGTACATCTTATTATAAATCTATGGTTTTATTAATTTTAGTGTAGGTGAAATGAATACTCGATGAAATGTCACGAAACTAAAACTAGTTAATTCTACGATTATCTCTATAGACAAAATGGCGGATGTCATATGAAAATTTATTATAAACATTCGGAATAATCATTTATGTTAACGTTTTAAATATTAAATTGTTTAAATTATAATAAATTTCGTATAAAAAGTAACTTGAGAAGTTAAATTTATAAAGAAAATAAAAACCATGGACGTACATCTTATTATAAATCTATGGTTTTATTAATTTTAGTGTAGGTGAAATGAATACTCGATGAAATGTCACGAAACTAAAACTAGTTAATTCTACGATTATCTCTATAGACAAAATGGCGGATGTCATATGAAAATTTATTATAAACATTCGGAATAATCATTTATGTTAACGTTTTAAATATTAAATTGTTTAAATTATAATAAATTTCGTATAAAAAGTAACTTGAGAAGTTAAATTTATAAAGAAAATAAAAACCATGGACGTACATCTTATTATAAATCTATGGTTTTATTAATTTTAGTGTAGGTGAAATGAATACTCGATGAAATGTCACGAAACTAAAACTAGTTAATTCTACGATTATCTCTATAGACAAAATGGCGGATGTCATATGAAAATTTATTATAAACATTCGGAATAATCATTTATGTTAACGTTTTAAATATTAAATTGTTTAAATTATAATAAATTTCGTATAAAAAGTAACTTGAGAAGTTAAATTTATAAAGAAAATAAAAACCATGGACGTACATCTTATTATAAATCTATGGTTTTATTAATTTTAGTGTAGGTGAAATGAATACTCGATGAAATGTCACGAAACTAAAACTAGTTAATTCTATGATTATCTATATAGACAAAATGGCGGATTTCATATGAAAATTTATTATAAACATTCGGAATAATCATTTATGTTAACGTTTTAAATATTAAATTGTTTAAATTATAATAAATTTCGTATAAAAAGTAACTTGAGAAGTTAAATTTATAAAGAAAATAAAAACCATGGACGTACATCTTATTATAAATCTATGGTTTTATTAATTTTAGTGTAGGTGAAATGAATACTCGATGAAATGTCACGAAACTAAAACTAGTTAATTCTACGATTATCTCTATAGACAAAATGGCGGATGTCATATGAAAATTTATTATAAACATTCGGAATAATCATTTATGTTAACGTTTTAAATATTAAATTGTTTAAATTATAATAAATTTCGTATAAAAAGTAACTTAAGAAGTTAAATTTATAAAAAATAAATAAAAACCATAGACGTACATCTTATTATAAATCTATGGTTTTATTAATTTTAGTGTAGGTGAAATGAATACTCGATGAAATGTCACGAAACTAAAACTAGTTAATTCTATGATTATATCTATAGACAAAATGGCGGATTTCATATGAAAATTTATTATAAAAATTCGGAATAATCATTTATGTTAACGTTTCAAATATTAAATTGTTTAAATTATAACAAATTTCGTTTAAAAAGTAACTTAAGAAGTTAAATTTACAAAAAAATAAATAAAAACCATAGACGTACATCTTATTATAAATCTATGGTTTCATTAATTTTAGTGTAGGTGAAATGAATACTCGATGAAATGTCACGAAACTAAAACTAGTTAATTCTATGATTATCTATATAGACAAAATGGCGGATTTCATATGAAAATTTATTATAAACATTCGGAATAATCATTTATGTTAACGTTTCAAATATTAAATTGTTTAAATTATAACAAATTTCGTATAAAAAGTTAAATTTACAAAAAAAATGACAAGTATTGGTGATTTAACAAGCTATAAGTTTCAGAAGTACTTAGTCTGACTTAGAGATGGCGTTAATTGATTAAAATCCACAAAGCTGTACATGATGATAGTCGATTGAAAGTTAGCGAGCTGGTAGACAAGATGGTTGCCGCGTTTGGAACAAAAATAGCGTCGTAAAGTATTTTTGACAATGTTTTACAGAAATAAAGCCGTTCCATAACCATGGATGTAATTTGTGTTCATCAGAAACGATAAAAAACAATCCAAACGATGGACTCCAAAGACAGTTTCATCTGGAGGCGTGGTTTTTTGGGATGCGCCTGAAATAATTATCATCGAGCAATTAAAAACTATCAACGGCGATTTTTAACGAAGAAATCGAGCAAAAAAAAGAAAATGTTTCATCAAGACAATGTTCCAGTTCACAAATCCGTTATTGCAATGGCAAAAATTAATGAATTAGAGTTTGAAGTGTTATCTCACGCACCTTATTTACCAGATTTAGCCCCCTCGGATTATTTTCTGTTCCCAGACTTCGCTTCCAACATTTTCACGTTATTTCTAACGAATTTATAAAGAAGAATCGATAATCCTGTCGAAGATATGATTAATAAAGAAGAAAAAATTAATTTTTGAGCTACCGTGGAAAATTAAACCATACGACACGTCCCTGAAATCGGCGAATCGTCACGGTAGTACCTACCTTAAAAGCTCACACCGTGGTCGTACTCGGTCGGAAGGTACTATAATTTGTACGCGTCCCGTAGAAAATAATCAGCTAATAGTTTTAGAAGCATCAGATATGGCGAAGAATGATGCGGTACCGGAGGCGAATAGGTTAGAAAAAGAGAGAAAGATAGTGTCGGAATAAAGGAATACCCGGTACTACCCGATAATGGTACCATCTATCACGAGTAACACCGGATAAAATAGACTATAAGTAAATGGAAATCCAGCATACACCTGATCGATAATCGAGATGGTCTAAATAAATATTCCAGTGGTAGTACTGGGAAAATTTGATAACTTGGCATCTTAAATGACGCGTATTTGGATACCAGTACATTCTGGTATCCAAGTAAAAGTCTTTTTGATATAGTTGGTGCTTGTTTCGACCCATAAATAACCCAATGGTAGTACCAAACAGTCTAATCCAAGTTGCGCATACTTAAAAGCCTGTATACAGTAAATCATACAGGGCGACGAAAAATGTATCGACTAAATTGAATTGGGAGCAGTTTCAAAGGAAAAACTCCAAGCCGAATCCACAATTCAATAAATTATTGAACTGATTGATTAAATCGATCAATAATCAATGTTGTTAACACAGTTTTTATTGTTAATAGTAACATTTTACTGTTTAAATGTAGTATCTTTTTAAAAAGTGATTTTTAAGACAGTAATTCTTGATTGGCGCAGTCAGTAGTATAGTGGAAAAGCCTTCAGTGATGCACAAGTCCATTCTAAAGTATCAAGAACGAACAAGAAGTGAAAGAAAATGAAATATTATTTGTTGGAAGTGATCAAAAGTTGAAAAAACATTGAATCCTTTTAGAAATTTTGAAATCAATGGGAAAATTGATCTAAAAGTTGTAAAACATAAAAATTTTGAACGACTTTTACGAAATTTATCTTATAGGGAAGTGCGAGTAGGTTTTAATTAGGTAAACCAGCGAAATAGTGTGATTGGAGATGGTGCTTCATCTAACCTAACCTCACTTAACCTAACATAACCTCACCTAACCTAACCTAACCTAACCGAAAGTCTAATCGAGTTGATCGACACATTTTTGTTGATTCCATCGACGTCGAAAGTTATAGAAAATTTTTCTCAGAGTAATAATTGTCTATTATATTTATCCTACAATATCAAATATAATTTCGCACGCCTTGTAACTCGTATTAGATGGGAAAATAGATAATTCGTTGTAATATATACAAAGCTTTTATTGACATTAATTGATGGTAAGTATAACAATGAAGAAAGTTCCACACTATGATTTCCCTTTCACGTACAAACCACTCCCTTCATACAAATACAATTACGTTTAATTTTTCTTCTTCTTCTTTTTTTTTAATTTCGTTTTTAACACTGCCTCCAACGTGTTTATAACAAACAGTTAATTACATTGATTGGGTCGTTTAACCATATTAATAATTAGACAGGGTGATGGGTAGAATATTAAATTGTTTGAAACAAAAAAATTGGTTTGATTTATGTACGGGATGAATGGACTATAGCCCGCGGTGGCAGAATTCAGATAACCCCCAAAAAGCTGTTCAGAACTAGAAAAATGACCATCCTGTATATAACCAATATAAAATAATCGCAATTTCACGTTATGGTAACAAGAAATACGAAATATCAAATGAAATACAGGGTGTTTATTTCTAAAAATACCTAATTTTGTTGTTTTAAACAATTTTCGAAAGTATACTTTAAATTTGTCCACCCCGTATATAACTAATGTAAAACAATCACAGTTTAATATTATTTTAACAAGAAATATGAAATTTCAACTGAAATACAGTGTGTTTATTACTAAAAACACCAAACTTTGTTGTGGTAAACAATTTTAGAAAGTTTGGTTGAAATTTGACCGCCCTGTATATCACAAAAGTAAAACAATCACAGTTTCACATTATTTTAACAAGAAATATGAAATTTCAACTGAAATACAGGGTGTTTATTTCTAAAAATACCTAATTTTGTTGTTTTAAACAATTTTCGAAAGTATACTTTAAATTTGTCCACCCCGTATATAACTAATGTAAAACAATCACAGTTTAACATTATTTTAACAAGAAATATGAAATTTCAACTGAAATACAGTGTGTTTATTACTAAAAACACCAAACTTTGTTGTGGTAAACAATTTTAGAAAGTTTAGTTGAAATTTGACCGCCCTGTATATCACAAAAGTAAAACAATCACAGTTTCACATTATTTTAACAAGAAATATGAAATTTCAACTGAAATACAGGGTGTTTATTTCTAAAAATACCTAATTTTGTTGTTTTAAACAATTTTCGAAAGTATACTTTAAATTTGTCCACCCCGTATATAACTAATGTAAAACAATCACAGTTTAACATTATTTTAACAAGAAATATGAAATTTCAACTGAAATACAGTGTGTTTATTGCTAAAAACACCAAACTTTGTTGTGGTAAACAATTTTAGAAAGTTTAGTTGAAATTTGACCGCCCTGTATATCACAAAAGTAAAACAATCACAGTTTCACATTATTTTAACAAGAAATATGAAATTTCAACTGAAATACAGGGTGTTTATTTCTAAAAATACCTAATTTTGTTGTTTTAAACAATTTTCGAAAGTATACTTTAAATTTGTCCACCCCGTATATAACTAATGTAAAACGATCACAGTTTAACATTATTTTAACAAGAAATATGAAATTTCAACTGAAATACAGTGTGTTTATTGCTAAAAACACCAAACTTTGTTGTGGTAAACAATTTTAGAAAGTTTAGTTGAAATTTGACCGCCCTGTATATCACAAAAGTAAAACAATCACAGTTTCACATTATTTTAACAAGAAATATGAAATTTCAAATGAAATACAGGGTGTTTATTTCTAAAAATACCTAATTTTGTTGTTTTAAACAATTTTCGAAAGTATACTTTAAATTTGTCCACCCCGTATATAACTAATGTAAAACAATCACAGTTTAACATTATTTTAACAAGAAATATGAAATTTCAACTGAAATACAGTGTGTTTATTGCTAAAAACACCAAACTTTGTTGTGGTAAACAATTTTAGAAAGTTTAGTTGAAATTTGACCGCCCTGTATATCACAAAAGTAAAACAATCACAGTTTCACATTATTTTAACAAGAAATATGAAATTTCAACTGAAATACAGGGTGTTTATTTCTAAAAATACCTAATTTTGTTGTTTTAAACAATTTTCGAAAGTATACTTTAAATTTGTCCACCCCGTATATAACTAATGTAAAACAATCACAGTTTAACATTATTTTAACAAGAAATATGAAATTTCAACTGAAATACAGGGTGTTTATTTCTAAAAATACCTAATTTTGTTGTTTTAAACAATTTTCGAAAGTATACTTTAAATTTGTCCACCCCGTATATAACTAATGTAAAACAATCACAGTTTAACATTATTTTAACAAGAAATATGAAATTTCAACTGAAATACAGGGTGTTTATTTCTAAAAATACCTAATTTTGTTGTTTTAAACAATTTTCGAAAGTATACTTTAAATTTGTCCACCCCGTATATAACTAATGTAAAACAATCACAGTTTAACATTATTTTAACAAGAAATATGAAATTTCAACTGAAATACAGTGTGTTTATTGCTAAAAACACCAAACTTTGTTGTGGTAAACAATTTTAGAAAGTTTAGTTGAAATTTGACCGCCCTGTATATCACAAAAGTAAAACAATCACAGTTTCACATTATTTTAACAAGAAATATGAAATTTCAACTGAAATACAGGGTGTTTATTTCTAAAAATACCTAATTTTGTTGTTTTAAACAATTTTCGAAAGTATACTTTAAATTTGTCCACCCCGTATATAACTAATGTAAAACAATCACAGTTTAACATTATTTTAACAAGAAATATGAAATTTCAACTGAAATATAGTGTGTTTATTACTAAAAACACCAAACTTTGTTGTGGTAAACAATTTTAGAAAGTTTGGTTGAAATTTGACCGCCCTGTATATAACTGAAGTAAAATAATCACAGTTTAACATTAATTAAGCAAGAAATATGAAATTTCAACTGAAATACAGTGTGTTTATTTCTGAAAAAACATAATTTTGTTGTGGTAAATAATTTTAGAAAGTTTAGTTTAAATTTGACCGCCCCGTATAGGAATACTGTAATTATTGTCATTCACGGGTAATTGTAGATCAATAACAACAATTGTTGATTGTCTATAGAGATAATTATGAATGACTGTCGTCTTCTTAAGTCGTCGTAGTCGGCGACAGGCAAGCTGGCAAAGCGCATTTCTAATTGCCTTCAATGGATCCACGTAGGACTCGAATCAATTTATTTATTTAAATATAATCACATAAACATCGAGAGTGCGGCGGAATAAACAATACGGTTTGATGACTCATGTCACTCATTATAACTTCAAACCATCCTACAAATATACTGCTCCGCACAAACACAGAATTTTTTCGCCGGTGTCTTCCTTCATTGGATCGTTTCGTGTCTTTCTAATACGTTCTATGGGATTTGACGTAATGTCAATGTCAAATTCATTTGTCAACAATAATATTTTTATTTTAACAGAAGAAGAATCGTATTTTGATCGATCGTGGTCGGGTGTTGGATCAAGAAAGTCAACCAGAAATACAAATCGTCAATCCGCGCTTCGGGATCGTTATTTTTCGATTCTACGTCTACAAATTCTACAAATAAAAAGATTTTTTAGATAATTGATGACCCCGAAACGTCCTAGTTCGTTTTTTACACGATTATTGTTTTCACGGACACATTTTAAGAACCCATCCATTCGAATTTGTCGTAAGATTCGATTAGAATTTAATTTATTTTTATCGGGCAGTGTAGGTAAATGATGATGGCAAAACGGAACTACATAAAAGGATGAAGAAAAAGAGAAGGTATTCCAAAAACGAACCACCCATTCACACCTGCTAATCCACACACTATTATCGTTTAAATCCCACAAAACAAAAATCATAGAGCACGATACACTCAGAGCATGACTCAGAGCCGCGCTGTTATTTTCTATTATTCATAAGAAATGTAGGAAGTTATTTCTATATAAACTGTAAAGGATGATAAGGTAGTTAACTACCTTTTGTCATCGATGGCGACTGTGTGAACCTGCTCGCGAAATTAATTACGATTCGTGAAGCCATCGAATCAAATACGTTTATAGGATATCTGGTATTATACAGAGTCGTTTTATGGAAGTAATGTACAGGGTGGCCAATCGAGAACGGTAGTCGGCCGTATTTCAGGAACGTCACTCAATATGACGTGTGACTGATATACAGTAATCTAAATTTTGATTAATTTGTCTTTTTTGTGTATATTTTGATGAAATCGTTGGTTTGTTATGCGATTGATGATAATTTTTGTATGAAATTTGTACCAGTTTCTCATTCAATTGAAATGTTTCATTTTTTTTTCTTTTTTTTTCTAAATAATTTTCAATTTTCTGACCGTATTTTGTATTATAAAAGTACATTTAATTTTTTTTTAATTATTTCAAAAAGTATTTTGAGCATTTTACTATCGACATTCTATGAATTTTGATAAATTCCACCAAAAATTAAACGCGATTTTTTCGTCTTTATACATAGACAGTTTTTTCAAAATTTTTCCCATTAAAGACAACTAATATTTTCTTTTACTATTGAAATTCTTATTTTTCTTGTCAAAAATGATAATTTTCGTTAAAAATTAGGCCAGTTTCTCATTCAATTGAAATGTTTAATTTTTTTTTCATTTTTTTTTAAATAATTTTCAATTTTCTGACCGTATTTTGTATTATAAAAGAGTCATTTAATTTTTTTTTAACAATTTCAAAAAGTATTTTGAGCATTTTACTATCGAAATTCTACAAATTTTGATAAATTCCACCAAAAATTAAATGCGATTTTTTCGTCTTTATACATAGACAGTTTTTTAAATATTTTTTCGAATTTTTTCCCATAAAAGGCAACTAATATTTTCCACTACTATCAATATTCTTATTTTTCTTGTCAAAAATGATAATTTTCGTAAAAAATTAGGCCAGTTTCTCGTTCAATTGAAATGTTACATTTTTTTTTCTTTTTTTTCTAAATAATTTTCAATTTTCTGACCGTATTTTGTATTATAAAAGAGTCATTTAATTTTTTTTTAACAATTTCAAAAAGTATTTTGAGCATTTTACTATCGAAATTCTACAAATTTTGATAAATTCCACCAAAAATTAAATGCGATTTTTTCGTCTTTATACATAGACAGTTTTTTTAATATTTTTTCGTATTATTTCCCATAAAAAGCAACTAATATTTTCTTTTACTATCAAAATTCTTGTTTTTATTGTCAAAAATGATAATTTCCCTCAAAAATTAGGCTAGTTTCTCATTCAGTTGTAATGTATCATTTTCATTTTCATTTTTTTTTAAATAATTTTCAATTTTCTGACCATATTTTGTATCTTATAAGTGCATTTAATTTTTTTTAACACTTTCAATTAGTATCTTGAGCATTTTACTATCGAAAGTCCATAAATTTTGATAAATTCCACCAAAAATTAAACACGATTTTTTCGTTTTCATACATAGACAGTTTTTTCAAAATTTTTCCCATTAAAGACAACTAATATTTTCTTTTACTATTGAAATTCTTATTTTTCTTGTCAAAAATGATAATTTTCGTTAAAAATTAGGCCAGTTTCTCATTCAATTGAAATGTTTAATTTTTTTTTCATTTTTTTTAAAATAATTTTCAATTTTCTGACCGTATATTGTAATATAAAAGTACATTTAATTTTTTTTTAACAATTTCAAAAAGTATTTTGAGCATTTTACTATCGACATTCTACAAATTTTGATAAATTCCACCAAAAATTAAACGCGATTTTTTCGTCTTTATACATAGACAGTTTTTTCAAAATTTTTCCCATTAAAGACAACTAATATTTTCTTTTACTATTGAAATTCTTATTTTTCTTGTCAAAAATGATAATTTTCGTTAAAAATTAGGCCAGTTTCTCATTCAATTGAAATGTTTAATTTTTTTTTCATTTTTTTTTAAATAATTTTCAATTTTCTGACCGTATATTGTAATATAAAAGTACATTTAATTTTTTTTTAACAATTTCAAAAAGTATTTTGAGCATTTTACTATCGAAATTCTACAAATTTTGATAAATTCCACCAAAAATTAAATGCGATTTTTTCGTCTTTATACATAGACAGTTTTTTAAATATTTTTTCGAATTTTTTCCCATAAAAGGCAACTAATATTTTCCACTACTATCAATATTCTTATTTTTCTTGTCAAAAATGATAATTTTCGTGAAAAATTAGGCCAGTTTCTCGTTCAATTGAAATGTTACATTTTTTTTTCTTTTTTTTCTAAATAATTTTCAATTTTCTGACCGTATTTTGTATTATAAAAGAGTCATTTAATTTTTTTTTTAACAATTTCAAAAAGTATTTTGAGCATTTTACTATCGAAATTCTACAAATTTTGATAAATTCCACCAAAAATTAAATGCGATTTTTTCGTCTTTATACATAGACAGTTTTTTTAATATTTTTTCGTATTATTTCCCATAAAAAGCAACTAATATTTTCTTTTACTATCAAAATTCTTGTTTTTATTGTCAAAAATGATAATTTCCCTCAAAAATTAGGCCAGTTTCTCATTCAGTTGTAATGTATCATTTTCTTTTTCATTTTTTTTTAAATAATTTTCAATTTTCTGACCATATTTTGTATCTTATAAGTGCATTTAATTTTTTTTAACACTTTCAATTAGTATCTTGAGCATTTTACTATCGAAAGTCCATAAATTTTGATAAATTCCACCAAAAATTAAACACGATTTTTTCGTCTTCATACATAGACAGTTTTTTCAAAATTTTTCCCATTAAAGACAACTAATATTTTCTTTTACTATTAAAATTCTTGTTTTTCTTGTCAAAAATGATAATTTCCCTCAAAAATTAGGCCAGTTCCTCATTCAATTGAGATGTTTCATTTTTTTTTCATTTTTTTAAATAATATTCAATTTTCTGACCGTATATTGTATTATAAAAGTACATTTAATTGTTTTTTAACAATTTCAATTAGTATTTCGAGCATTTCACTATCGAAAGTCCATAAATTTTGATAAATTCCACCAAAAATTAAACACGATTTTTTCGTCTTTATACATAGACTGTTTTTTTAACATCTTTTCGAATTTTTCCTATAAAAGGCAACCAATATTTTCTTTTACTATTGAAATTCTTGTTTTCCTTGTCAAAAATGATAATTTCCCTCAAAAATTAGGCCAGTTCCTCATTCAATTGAAATGTTTTATGATTTTTTTAAAATAATTTCCAATTTTTTGACTATATGGCGCTGTCATTGTCAAATTCACGTGACGTAATCTACAAAATCTATCGTACGAATAAGATTTTTGACAAAAAAACATGTTTTTCATAGTTGATCACACGACTTATTGAGTAATTTGTTATTTCAGCTTCAGAATAGATCTGAAAATCTCGGTCTCCATATAAATAAACTTCCACGTCATATCCAACTACGCTGTTGTTGTTAAGATAAACTAAAACTTGTGAAATGTCAAGTTAAGTTAGGTTAGGTTAAGTTAGCTTAGATAAATTACCAAAAACATCAATAGATGTCACGAGAAACAACAATTTGAAGTGTCCTCGTCGATAGATTAAAACCAAACGAAATAATAACGTGACAGGGCTCTAAGGGTGTAACTTGAAGGGTTTCTAGTAACATTTTCTTTCCAACATACCTCGTAATTTACGTTGATGTAAATGTACTTACGATAAACAGTGAATAACCTCTTGAATAGATGCTCTAACTGGACTTGTATTAACAATTCAAATACCTAAAATTTTCTTGTGTTGTAAGCATCGAGAATAGGAAAAAAAATAGACACTTATGAATATATAAAATTTGAATAAACCAAAGATCGACATTATCTTCATTTTTGATCTCTTTCAACGAGTGTGTATTGTTTTATAAAAGAGCGCATTTCATTTTCAACGTTTACTGTTTGAATTAATTAAACGAATTTAATCTTTCAAAAGTGATCTCGTCCATCTTGTTGCTTGAAGATTAATTGCGGGTATCGAACCACCGAATACGTTTAATCTAATTTTTATTTTAATTTGATTTAAACCGGAGATTAAAACCGACTTAAAATAATTTGAAATGACGGTTTAAATTGCGAGATATCAAACGTATTTAAATTTTGAGACATGGCAACGCTGACGTGATTATGTCAAATCTGACATTGACATTTGACATTTTTAATTATGAACGTACTCAGAACGTTTTGAAGTACGAAACGTTCATCAAAAATAAATTGCGAGATCGACGTTTTTTTTTACACCTGAAGAATCACGTGTTTTGGAGGTGTCCAAATAGGTATGATAAAAATGCTTCGACAATTTTGACAAATGTACATCTGGATAGTATATATATTGAACAAACACGTCTGATTTGTTTTAATTACTTTTGGTTAAATTAGGTTAGGTTTTAACTACTTTAGGGACATCCTGTATGGTTTGAAATGATTCTGTAATTAATTTTCATACTGTTATGAGCAAAAAATCATGACAAATGTACGTACAGGGTGTTCTATATATTGAACAAATACTTCGAGTTTTTTATCAGATTTGGTTAAATTAGGTTAGGTTTTAACTACTTTAGGGACATCCTGTATGGTTTGAAATGATGTTAAATGATTCTGTAATTAATTTTCATACTGTTATGAGCAAAAAATCATGACAAATGTACGTACAGGGTGTTCTATATATTGAACAAATACTTCGAGTTTTTTATCAGATTTGGTTAAATTAGGTTAGGTTTTAACTACTTTAGGGACATCCTGTATGGTTTGAAATGATGTTAAATGATTCTGTAATTAATTTTCATACTGTTATGAGCAAAAAATCATGACAAATGTACGTACAGAGTGATCTAAATATTGAACAAATACTTCGAGTTTTTTATATCACTTTTGTTTAAATTAGGTTAGGTTTTAACTACTTTAGGGACATCCTGTATGGTTTGAAATGATGTTAAATGATTCTGTAATTAATTTTCATACTGTTATGAGCAAAAAATCATGACAAATGTACGTACAGGGTGTTTTATATATTGAACAAATACTTCGAGTTTTTTATCAGATTTGGTTAAATTAGGTTAGGTTTTAACTACTTTAGGGACATCCTGTATGGTTTGAAATGATGTTAAATGATTCTGTAATTAATTTTAATACTGTTATGAGCAAAAAATCATGACAAATGTACGTACAGAGTGATCTAAATATTGAACAAATACTTCGAGTTTTTTATATCACTTTTGTTTAAATTAGGTTAGGTTTTAACTACTTTAGGGACATCCTGTATGGTTTGAAATGATGTTAAATGATTCTGTAATTAATTTTCATACTGTTATGAGCAAAAAATCATGACAAATGTACGTACAGGGTGTTCTATATATTGAACAAATACTTCGAGTTTTTTATCAGATTTGGTTAAATTAGGTTAGGTTTTAACTACTTTAGGGACATCCTGTATGGTTTGAAATGATGTTAAATGATTCTGTAATTAATTTTCATACTGTTATGAGCAAAAAATCATGACAAATGTACGTACAGGGTGTTCTATATATTGAACAAATACTTCGAGTTTTTTATCAGATTTGGTTAAATTAGGTTAGGTTTTAACTACTTTAGGGACATCCTGTATGGTTTGAAATGATGTTAAATGATTCTGTAATTAATTCTCATACTGTTATAAGCAGAAAATCATGACAAATGTACGTACAGGGTGATCTATATAATGAACAATTACTTCGAGTTTTTTATATCACTTTTAGTTAGGTTAGGTTAGGTTTTAACTACTTTAGGGACATCCTATATAGTTTGAAATGATTTTATACGATGTTGTAATCGATGTTCATATATTGAACAAAGACAAATTTGTTGTGTCGATTAGTAATTTATGATAAATTAATATTATAACACTTGATTTGAAATTACAAGTTTGGTACTCGGCGAAAATCCAAAAATGGTCGAAGACAAGCGACATAACCGAGAAATTTTTTCTTATTATCCTTTAACAACGGCCACCTAATGGATTGAAAATCATTTCCATGTCTCTCGAGTTCTATTCAACTCATCCCAATCGATTCCACCAAATTACGCAAACATAAAAATAATTAATTACTTTATATCATTTATAAAACGTCGTTCACGATATTAACATTATTTTTTGACTCGATATTTTTTCATTTTACGTTTCTCCCTCTATAAAACGAAGTTTCCTACCTAACAGCGAAACATTTTGTCCACCATAAACACAAAAACAGTTACTAATGAAGTTTCTTCAAAATTTGAGATTCCTTCGGATATTTTTGGCAAACAAAAACTATTATTATAGTTTATAAATGAGCTGAGAGCCAAATCTGGACTATACGGTGGATGAGGTTCAATTTAACCATCGTCGGTACTTCTTAAACGTCATATGGATTTGTCATCGGCAGCGCCATCTGTGTGTCAGTTATTTGAGTTATACAATATTTCAAACAACTAAAATCACTTGTATAAAGTTGTGGTGGAATGTATCGGTACCGTACGAATATGGATACTTTTTAAATGGGGCTTATTAGGAAACATTTAGCGGCAATTTAGCGGCACGATATATACCAGCCGAAGAATCGCTGCCGTTGCGATACAAGGGAGTGTCCAACCGACAAACGCCACACATTTTTTTCGATTATCGTATACGGCACCAGTTACAAGTATTCTTGTGAATATAAACGCCTATTGCGTCCTATTAATAATATTCAAATCGATATAATGTCTAATCGATTTATTAATTGATATTTAATTCCCCGCGCGCGGTACTTCAATCCACTCATTGTACTACGAACCATTTTTTAAAGTCTCGGAACAGAAAATAATCCGATAGGACTAAATCTGGTGAATATGGTGCGTGAAATACCGATTCAAACTTTAATTCGTTAATTTTAAGTGTTGCGTATAGTAAAAATAAAGATTTTTTTCACCCCACACCCTTAATTACGAAGGGTTGTTTCCTATTGACGACAAAACGGATAGTTTTTCACACGATTTTTGTTATTTATTTTCTATTTTTATAAAAATATATTTTTTGCTACTATATATTAGATTTTAGTAGACCCTGTATATATAAAAATGTAAATTTATTAAAAAATGTTGATTAAGTAATCTATTTTATAAATTCATGGCACACTTATATTTATTAAAACTTCGTTATGAATGATGTTTGTGAAAAAGTAGCAGCGCCGTGTTATAATGCTTAATCCGGCCCTGGGCTATCACGACTACCGGAGTGTTTCATTAAAACTGATATTATACCTTCTTGTAATTCATTTAAAACACTATAATTTTCAAGTTTACCTTAATAATATTGTCCGTACATTCATAATAATTTACTTGTACAATGTAAACATTTCAAAAAAAGATTTTTCGTAATAAAATTGATTGAATCGAATGAATTTCAAGGTGAAACGTTGAATGTCGATCCAGTTTTAATCATCAAGGATTATTGATTACAAAATTAAAATTATAGTCCGTTATAGTCCGTTCACGTGGAGTATTGATCACAAAAATAAAATTATAGTCCGTTATAGTCCGTTCACGTGGAGTATTGATTACAAAATTAAAATTATAGTCCGTTATAGTCCGTTCACGTGGAGTATTGATTACAAAAATAAAATTATAGTCCGTTATAGTCCGTTCACGTGGAGTATTGATTACAAAAATAAAATTATAGTCCGTTATAGTCCGTTCACGTGGAGTATTTATCACAAAAATAAAATTATAGTCCGTTATAGTCCGTTCACGTGGAGTATTGATTACAAAATTAAAATTATAGTCCGTTATAGTCCGTTCACGTGGAGTATTGATAACAAAAATAAAATTATAGTCCGTTATAGTCCGTTCACGTGGAGTATTGATAACAAAAATAAAATTATAGTCCGTTATAGTCCGTTCACGTGGAGTATTGATCACAAAAATAAAATTATAGTCCGTTATAGTCCGTTCACGTGGAGTATTGATCACAAAAATAAAATTATAGTCCGTTATAGTCCGTTCACGTGGAGTATTGATAACAAAAATAAAATTATAGTCCGTTATAGTCCGTTCACGTGGAGTATTGATTACAAAATTAAAATTATAGTCCGTTATAGTCCGTTCACGTGGAGTATTTATCACAAAAATAAAATTATAGTCCGTTATAGTCCGTTCACGTGGAGTATTGATAACAAAAATAAAATTATAGTCCGTTATAGTCCGTTCACGTGGAGTATTGATTACAAAAATAAAATTATAGTCCGTTATAGTCCGTTCACGTGGAGTATTGATCACAAAAATAAAATTATAGTCCGTTATAGTCCGTTCACGTGGAGTATTGATCACAAAAATAAAATTATAGTCCGTTATAGTCCGTTCACGTGGAGTATTGATTACAAAAATAAAATTATAGTCCGTTATAGTCCGTTCACGTGGAGTATTTATCACAAAAATAAAATTATAGTCCGTTATAGTCCGTTCACGTGGAGTATTGATTACAAAATTAAAATTATAGTCCGTTATAGTCCGTTCACGTGGAGTATTGATAACAAAAATAAAATTATAGTCCGTTATAGTCCGTTCACGTGGAGTATTGATAACAAAAATAAAATTATAGTCCGTTATAGTCCGTTCACGTGGAGTATTGATCACAAAAATAAAATTATAGTCCGTTATAGTCCGTTCACGTGGAGTATTGATCACAAAAATAAAATTATAGTCCGTTATAGTCCGTTCACGTGGAGTATTGATAACAAAAATAAAATTATAGTCCGTTATAGTCCGTTCACGTGGAGTATTGATTACAAAATTAAAATTATAGTCCGTTATAGTCCGTTCACGTGGAGTATTTATCACAAAAATAAAATTATAGTCCGTTATAGTCCGTTCACGTGGAGTATTGATAACAAAAATAAAATTATAGTCCGTTATAGTCCGTTCACGTGGAGTATTGATTACAAAAATAAAATTATAGTCCGTTATAGTCCGTTCACGTGGAGTATTGATCACAAAAATAAAATTATAGTCCGTTATAGTCCGTTCACGTGGAGTATTGATAACAAAAATAAAATTATAGTCCGTTATAGTCCGTTCACGTGGAGTATTGATCACAAAAATAAAATTATAGTCCGTTATAGTCCGTTCACGTGGAGTATTGATAACAAAAATAAAATTATAGTCCGTTATAGTCCGTTCACGTGGAGTATTGATAACAAAAATAAAATTATAGTCCGTTATAGTCCGTTCACGTGGAGTATTGATAACAAAAATAAAATTATAGTCCGTTATAGTCCGTTCACGTGGAGTATTGATCACAAAAATAAAATTATAGTCCGTTATAGTCCGTTCACGTGGAGTATTGATCACAAAAATAAAATTATAGTCCGTTATAGTCCGTTCACGTGGAGTATTGATAACAAAAATAAAATTATAGTCCGTTATAGTCCGTTCACGTGGAGTATTGATAACAAAAATAAAATTATAGTCCGTTATAGTCCGTTCACGTGGAGTATTGATCACAAAAATAAAATTATAGTCCGTTATAGTCCGTTCACGTGGAGTATTGATCACAAAAATAAAATTATAGTCCGTTATAGTCCGTTCACGTGGAGTATTGATCACAAAAATAAAATTATAGTCCGTTATAGTCCGTTCACGTGGAGTATTGATCACAAAAATAAAATTATAGTCCGTTATAGTCCGTTCACGTGGAGTATTTATCACAAAAATAAAATTATAGTCCGTTATAGTCCGTTCACGTGGAGTATTGATTACAAAAATAAAATTATAGTCCGTTATAGTCCGTTCACGTGGAGTATTTATCACAAAAATAAAATTATAGTCCGTTATAGTCCGTTCACGTGGAGTATTGATAACAAAAATAAAATTATAGTCCGTTATAGTCCGTTCACGTGGAGTATTGATTACAAAAATAAAATTATAGTCCGTTCATATTGATGAAACACTGTATTTATATTGAGATTTGTCGTAAAATCACTCAACTTCTAAGCTATTTTCCCGTTTTCAATGAACACTCAGTAAATGGAGACCCTTCATTTGAGATATCGAGTCGGTATATAATCAAAAATGTACCCCGCAACCTCCAAGGTACTAAAACTTTATCTACTTATTCGAAATTACAGGCTCAATACTGTAAAATACGAAAAAAATGCACAACAATTTGCTAATTGATATAAAATCTTTATTTTTTAAGGAATTGAAAGAATATTTACTCACTATAAATAGGAAACAAACACGAAAAAGTGATAATCACTAAATCCATAAAATCGCTGATGGTTTGTCGACTTTTCGCAAGGAAAAATTGGGGTTGTAACCCAAATATTCTACTGTAGACGTACACGGATGTTGTAAGACGAATTGGGAAGGGGTTTGGGGTACTGGACTCACCACTAGGAAAAATCTTTCCAAGGTACAACGTCTGATTAGCAGGGGCCTTAAAAGCGTGCACTAAAAGCGGTTTTAAATCTCCCAGTATGACCCCAATATCTACATACATCCCTAGAAGGCGATTAAACTATTCTGTGGGGTTAATTAGGGTTGATCTAACCTCAAAACTTTACAGATTAATGATATTCACTATAAATTACTATATAATTACGTCACTTAAACTTTTTTTAGTTCAAGTTCGTCTCGAATAATTATCGCGAGTTTATGAATTTTTTTGTTTTTGTTTGGCGCTTCTTTTTAATCACTATCAAGGTCACAAATTTTCAATCTCGTGCACCTGTTGCTTGTTGCGTTTTCGGGGGCGGTGGGGGTAGAGAAGACAGGCGGTTAATCGGGTGGAATGACCCACCCGTAAAACTGCAAAGTAATATTTGAAACGCGTACGAGAAATATTTCGACGCGAATAATTTATTCAATAGATAATTTATCGCGGCTTTTTTCTCGTCTCAATTTGTTGAAATCGTTCACCTGGTGGATATCAAGGACGAAAAAATAAACAAAGTAGTACTTGAAATAAGTCGAATCGGAAGTGTCAAAACAATGTCATTTCTCTTTCGTTTGGCCGTGAACTTATAAATGAGAAAAACGATAAGGGGTCTAAACCGATTATCTCTTTGGCAAATATTAGCATTTTTTCAAATATTTGCACAGGGTTTCCTGTCGACGGTTATTTGAATATGAATTTACAAAGGTATTTTTTGCATAATTTCAGCAGTTTCGAAAGATTTTCTTATTATTTGGAAAGTTTAGCTTAGTTTTCTTCTTCTCTTTCGAGCCCCTTGTCTCGTCTCTGTTTTTCATATAATTTCTCTAGCTGTTTACATCGTCGGGGATAATTATTTGCAAGTTTCAATATCTATTTCTTAATCCTCATCAACTTTTTTCAATTCTGATCACTGTCTAACATCTTTCCATCTTTCCAGTTTTATAAAATCGATTTTGATCACTGTTTCCCCTATAACTTTTTTCCCAATCTCTTTTTCTACCAATTTATCACATAATTTATAAATTTCAATCACTATTTCACTATTTTGTAGCTTCCAATCACTATCCTTTGAATCTTGGTGACTTTCTGTGAATTCACGTCCAAATTTTATGCAAACTATTATTTTTTTTCCACAATAATCACTATTTTATAAATTTTGATCACTTTATCCCGATTTTTATATCTATTTTATATTTTCAAACACTATGCAAATCACTTTTTACATTTCTATGATTTATTTGCACTATCTATATTGTTTTTAGTATATTTTTATAATTTTCATCACTGTTTATTACTCTTTATCACGTTTTAACACAATTTTATCATAATTTTATAAATGATGATCACTATTTTATAGATTGCGCCATTTTTTTCAATTCTGATCACTCTCTAACATCTTTCCATCTATCCAGTTTTGTAAAATCGATTTTGATCACTGTTTCCCCTATAACTTTTTTCTCGATCTCTTTTTCTACCAATTTATAACATAATTTATGAATTTCAATCACTATTTCACTATTTTGTAGCTTCCAATCACTATCCTTTGAATCTTGATGACTATCTATGAATTCACGTCCAAATTTTATGCAAACTATTATTTTTTTTCCACAATAATCACTATTTTATAAATTTTGATCACTTTATCCCGATTTTTATATCTATTTTATATTTTCAAACACTATGCAAATCACTTTTTACATTTCTATGATTTATTTGCACTATCTATATTGTTTTTAGTATATTTTTATAATTTTCATCACTGTTTATTACTCTTTATCACGTTTTAACACAATTTTATCATAATTTTATAAATGATGATCACTATTTTATAGATTGCGCCATTTTTTTCAATTCTGATCACTCTCTAACATCTTTCCATCTATCCAGTTTTGTAAAATCGATTTTGATCACTGTTTCCCCTATAACTTTTTTCTCGATCTCTTTTTCTACCAATTTATAACATAATTTATGAATTTCAATCACTATTTCACTATTTTGTAGCTTCCAATCACTATCCTTTGAATCTTGATGACTATCTATGAATTCACGTCCAAATTTTATGCAAACTATTATTTTTTTTCCACAATAATCACTATTTTATAAATTTTGATCACTTTATCCCGATTTTTATATCTATTTTATATTTTCAAACACTATGCAAATCACTTTTTACATTTCTATGATTTATTTGCACTATCTATATTGTTTTTAGTATATTTTTATAATTTTCATCACTGTTTATTACTCTTTATCACGTTTTAACACAATTTTATCATAATTTTATAAATGATGATCACTATTTTATAGATTGCGCCATTTTTTTCAATTCTGATCACTCTCTAACATCTTTCCATCTATCCAGTTTTGTAAAATCGATTTTGATCACTGTTTCCCCTATAACTTTTTTCTCGATCTCTTTTTCTACCAATTTATAACATAATTTATGAATTTCAATCACTATTTCACTATTTTGTAGCTTCCAATCACTATCCTTTGAATCTTGATGACTATCTATGAATTCACGTCCAAATTTTATGCAAACTATTATTTTTTTTCCACAATAATCACTATTTTATAAATTTTGATCACTTTATCCCGATTTTTATATCTATTTTATATTTTCAAACACTATGCAAATCACTTTTTACATTTCTATGATTTATTTGCACTATCTATATTGTTTTTAGTATATTTTTATAATTTTCATCACTGTTTATTACTCTTTATCACGTTTTAACACAATTTTATCATAATTTTATAAATGATGATCACTATTTTATAGATTGCGCCATTTTTTTCAATTCTGATCACTCTCTAACATCTTTCCATCTATCCAGTTTTGTAAAATCGATTTTGATCACTGTTTCCCCTATAACTTTTTTCTCGATCTCTTTTTCTACCAATTTATAACATAATTTATGAATTTCAATCACTATTTCACTATTTTGTAGCTTCCAATCACTATCCTTTGAATCTTGATGACTATCTATGAATTCACGTCCAAATTTTATGCAAACTATTATTTTTTTTCCACAATAATCACTATTTTATAAATTTTGATCACTTTATCCCGATTTTTATATCTATTTTATGTTATCAAACACCATGCAAATCACTTTTTACATTTCTATGATTTATTGGCACTATCTATATTGTTTTTAGTATATTTTTATAATTTTCATCACTGTTTATTACTCTTTATCACGTTTTATCAATTCTTGATCCCATTTTTCACATCTACCAATGTTTTTGAAGTATCAACACCTTTTTTTTTTATTTTAATCATCATTTTAAAATTTTATCATAGTTTTATGAAATCTGATCACTATTTCATAAGCTGCGCTATTTTTTCTCATTTCTGATCTCTATTATATTTAGTATTTAGTAACTTCATTACAATAATAAATAAATTATGATCAATTTTCGAATTTTCTTTCGTTTTATGAGCTCCGTTCGCTTTAATGAAATCGTCCTTACTGTTTTATGGATTTCGATCACTGTTTATTATTTTATATCACCTTTTATCAATTTGTAACTTCGTTTTTCACTCCTATCACTATTTGTGAAATTTCAACACTGTTCAGATTAAATCTCAGTTACTATGAATAAGACTTTAACAAAATTTCATCAAATCTGATCACTATTTTATTCACTATTTCAGAAATATTGATCACCAACATTGTTTTTATCAGCAATCTTCCAATTTTATTCAATTTTCTCCACTATATTTATTCTAACTACATTCTTCTTGATATTTCATCGAATTTCATCTTTATTTTCAGCTCTGATCACTATTTAGTGTATCCCGATCAGTTTTTTAAAATTTTCGTGTTTGTGTTACAATTTTCGATAATTTTATCATAATTTTTCCAATTTTATGCACTAAATTTGCTCTATTTAAATTTTCTTCACTGTTTCATCAATTTTTATCGACTCCTGTATATTTTTTCTATTCATATCATTTTGTCTGGAGTCATTAGAATGTTTCTAAAGTCTCGTCACTATTTATTATAAATTTTGATCACTATTTATGATATTTTATGATGGTTTTATAAAATCTGATCAGTATTTTTGGAACTTAATTTTTTTTCAAATTTTTAAACTATAACATTCCAATTCCAATCATTATTATCTCTGTGTGACAATTTTCGATAATTTTATGCACTAAATTTGCTCTATTTAAATTTTTTTCACTGTTTTATCAATTTTTATCACTGTTCATCTATTTTTATCGACTCCTGTATATTTTTTCTATTCCTATCACTTTGTCTGGAGTCACTAGAATGTTTCTAAAGTCTCATCACTATTTATTATAAATTTTGATCACTATTTAAGATATTTTATGATGGTTTTATAAAATCTGATCAGTATTTTTTGGAACTTAATTTTTTTTCAAATTTTTAAACTATAACATTCCAATTCCAATCATTATTATCTCTGTGTGACAATTTTCGATAATTTTATGCACTAAATTTGCTCTATTTAAATTTTTTTCACTGTTTTATCAATTTTTATCACTGTTCATCTATTTTTGTTGATTCCTGTATATTTTTTCTATTCCTATCACTTTGTCTGGAGTCACTAGAATGTTTCTAAAGTCTCATCACTATTTATTATAAATTTTGATCACTATTTATGATATTTTATGATGGTTTTATAAAATCTGATCAGTATTTTTGGAACTTAATTTTTTTTCAAATTTTTAAACTATAACATTCCAATTCCAATCATTATTATCTCTGTGTGACAATTTTCGATAATTTTATGCACTAAATTTGCTCTATTTAAATTTTTTTCACTGTTTTATCAATTTTTATCACTGTTCATCTATTTTTGTTGATTCCTGTATATTTTTTCTATTCCTATCACTTTGTCTGGAGTCACTAGAATGTTTCTAAAGTCTCATCACTATTTATTATAAATTTTGATCACTGTTTATAATATTTTATCATGATTTTATAAAATCTGATCACTATTTTGAGGATACTGACTACTTTTAATCTCCGTTTCATAATTTTTTGTAATTATAATTTAAATAGTGATTTGTTTTTAACTCTTTCACACTTTTGTGAATCATAATCCTTCTTTTTAGTTTCCCTTCACTGTTTTATACAAATCTCATCCTTTTTTTATGAACTACTAATGATTTTAATCTCCATTTCAACAAGTCTCCAGAATTCCATAAATTTTTTGAACTTTACTCAAACTTTTTAACTGTTTCATATTTTTTTATCACTGCTTTATAAAATTTTATCACTATTTTCTAATTATAATCGTGGTTTTACGAATCCAAATCACTTTATTCAAATTTCAATCACTATTACTGGATTTTTGTAATTTTTGTCAACTCCGGTCATTTTTTTTTTCGAACTTTGATCACTATTTTTATAAAAAAACGTGATTTTATGTATAGTGATCACTATTTTTTTTAATTATATCCATGATTCCGATCACTAATTCTAAATATACAATTTAAAAATTACGATCACTGTTTTCGAACTTTTGAACACTATTAATAAATATGAAATAGTGATCTGATGGATTTATCGGATACGAGGAGACGTATTTTCAAAATAAAAAAAAACAAACACTAAGAAATCTAAATGTTAAAAAAATTGGCAAAAAAGTTTCTCGGTGTACGTTCGGTATGCGTGCAGATAATCGCCAAAACAAGTCGTTCAAGGTGGTTCATTCACCTTTTTTTTTATATAAATATATATATATATTTACACCGAACATCACCATCGTGAAAGAGATCTTCTGATGTTCTACACCCACGATTTATTAAAGCACGGCCAACGGAAGGACGGTGCAGACCCTGCTCGAGACGGCGACGGCACATTACGACCATATGGTCCTTATTATTAACGCGATCCCACCTCTAATTTATCAAAAACAAAATTCTAGTCCTTATTTATAAATATAAAGGAATATACAAGTTCTATATCTCACAGAACAAACAATGGCGGAATAATTTTATATCGATTTCGGTAAACATTTTATGTAAATTCTATTATCGGTTTCCAACTTGGAAGATCTCTAAGTGAAATTCGAAGAAATTCGGATGTCAATCAGACACAGACGCATCGGTCGGTTTCAAAACAAACCCTACAGGACGGAACACAAAACTAACTACGCGTCTTTATTTAATACACATCTTTCAAAAATTACGTATCGGTCTTTATCAAAATGTGTTATTGTTGTGAATTTAGAAAAAAGAAACTTGTTATCATCGGTAACAGTAAATTCCAGATTCGCAACGCAAGACCTCTCGGTAATCACTTCTTGCTTTTGCCTTGGCTTTTCAGCTATTCAACCAATCTGTCTATTTATAGCTCGCCAATCGCTTCATTCGCACACATAGACGTACTTTCAAATTTTTTATACACTAAATATTGTATATTATAACCAATACTACGAGTTTTAATAAATTCTAATCGAATAAATCGTTATTTAATAATTACGATTTATAATTCTTCTTTTTTTGTGTTAAGACAAATGACACGGGACGACGTTACAGCGATTGGAGCTACGAGATCTATGGTTCGTCCAAACATAACCACAGATATATAACAATCAATTTAATTTAGATTTGAATTAAAAGTTTTGAATAAGCAATTAAGAATCAAACTCCTGGTTAATAGAAAGTATTTTGAGTTGGTACAAGTGACAGAAAACTGCTACAAACTTTAATACGTCATAGTGAATACACGTTAGGAAGTAGATAATTAAGTAAACATCCTGTGTCATCTGTCATATGTCAAAATTTCGAATATATCCGAGACGAATTAGTTTTAATACCGATACAAAAGCTCCATACACTTTAAGAATCGTTTGTGAGCAGAAAAAAATCGAATGGGCTGAATCTGGAGAATAGAGGTAGCGAATCAAACTTTAATTCATCAATTTTGGCAATTGCAATAACGGATGTGTGAGCTGGTGCATTGTATTTTATGATGGTTGGCCTACGCCCATCAAATAAACGATGACAACTAAACGAAGTGGTATTTTTTCGAGCAGCTACCGCCTCGAAAGTTTTTGGTTTGGTGCGCACCTGAATCTCATCTTAACTCAGTTTATCTTCGCCTAGCCACCTACGATTGAACAAAGTTATTTTGTAGTATTTATGGGCTTTAATAACACTATTGGTAATTACATCTACATGCTGTGCTATACTATTTCTAAGGTTACTGTATATAACGTTGAAATAGCACGTAACAGCCAAGAAGTTACCTAAGGTCAGGACGAATTTATATTTATAAATATACAGTGTCAAACAATAAAGTAGTAGATCTAAATGCGATCCGCATAAAAATTTTTGATTTGTTTAAGTACGTGGTGTTTTAAACGACGCCCTGTATATTCAAAATTTGAGTATTAGGTAACAATAGTTGTTTGTATACCAAGGACTGAAAGCCGCGGCGTACACAACATTTTTTATACGACGCATAAGTTCCAAAACTTTTTCAATTACACTGAAGAAAGAAAATAAATAATAGAGAATTATAAACATTTTAATTATTGAACAATATAATATACTTAATGATATTTGCGATGCTATTTTTTTTTTCATTATCATTCACTAATTTAGACAAAACTTCGGTAAATTAAAAATTTAAAGTTACGCAAAATCATCGAAGTGATGCTGTCAACTGTCAACATTGAAGTGGCTACTCCAGAACGAGCTTGGAGCGTTTTGCAGTACGGAACTGTCATTTTCACTACATGAAACTTTCAAAACGCAACTTTCGGTATGTAAAATGGGTACAGAAAATAAAAAATGATAATCGTTCCTTAGATTTTTCGTCAGTTAGCAGACATATCGTTTTTTTTGCTCACGAGTGTATAATTTATCATAAGTTTACGTAAAATCATCGAAGTGATGCTGTCAACTGTCAACATTGAAGCGGTTAGAGTCACATTCAAAGAAAATAAATTTGTTTACTCCAGAACGTTCCTAGAGTGTTTTGAAGTACGGAACTGTCAATTTCACTAAATGGAACACTCAGAACGCAACTTTCGGTATGTAAATGAATACAGAACGAACAATTCAATAGAAAACAAACATCGATTTAAATGTAGGACAAATTTTGTAAAATCGGAAAAGCATTTTTCTTATTTTATCATAAAAAATGATATTTGGTGTCTAGATTTTTCTTCAGTTAGCAGAGATATCGTTTTTTTTTGCTCACGAGTGTATAATTTATCATAAGTTTACGTAAAATCATCGAAGTGATACTGTCAACTGTCAACATTGAAGTGGCTACTCCAGAACGTTCCTAGAGCGTTTTGCAGTACGTCAATTTAACTCAAAACGCAACTTTCGGTATGTAAATGAATAAAGAAAATAAAAAATGATAATCGGTGTTTAGATTTCTCGTCAGTTAGCAGAGATATCGTTTTTTTTGCTCACGAGTGTATAATTTATCATAAGTTTACGTAAAATCATCGAAGTGATACTGTCAACTGTCAACATTGAAGTGGCTACTCCAGAACGTTCCTAGAGCGTTTTGCAGTACGTCAATTTAACTCAAAACGCAACTTTCGGTATGTAAATGAATACAGAAAATAAAAAATGATATTTGGTGTTTAGATTTTTCTTCAGTTAGCAGAGATATCGTTTTTTTTTGCTCACGAGTGTATAATTTATCATAAGTTTACGTAAAATCATCGAAGTGATACTGTCAACTGTCAACATTGAAGTGGCTACTCCAGAACGTTCCTAGAGCGTTTTGCAGTACGTCAATTTAACTCAAAACGCAACTTTCGGTATGTAAATGAATACAGAAAATAAAAAATGATATTTGGTGTTTAGATTTTTCTTCAGTTAGCAGAGATATCGTTTTTTTTTGCTCACGAGTGTATAATTTATCATAAGTTTACGTAAAATCATCGAAGTGATACTGTCAACTGTCAACATTGAAGTGGCTACTCCAGAACGTTCCTAGAGCGTTTTGCAGTACGTCAATTTAACTCAAAACGCAACTTTCGGTATGTAAATGAATAAAGAAAATAAAAAATGATAATCGGTGTTTAGATTTCTCGTCAGTTAGCAGAGATATCGTTTTTTTTTTGCTCACGATTGTATAATTTACCGTACCCAACGATTTGTTTTATAATTAGTATCACAATTGATGTTATTCGTAGTACCAATCCTTTATGACCCCAAACAAACTAGTTGTCATTCAAAAATCTATTAATTATTATCATTCTAATAACAACCTGCCTACAATCGGCATGTACCCGTACACAATATGGCGGAGATCTAGTAAAACGTCTCCGACGATATATTACCAAACGGAATGAGTCATAGACTTCCACCGTGTGGAATGTCTTATCCAATTGCATAATTTTCTTCAATTGAAATATGAATAAATGTTAATTAGGTGTTTATATTTGAAGCAGGTAGGGGAGAACGGGAACAATTTATAAGGTTTAATGAAAACTTCACGATTAAGAAACAGCAACAGATCATTCGGTGACCTAACCTAAAATTTTTTATATCCTCTATAAAAATCCATCTTCCATCAAAATCGTTGTCTCAATCGCAACTTTAGTACTCCGAGATTCGATTCTAAACTTTATCGACGAAGTTCAATCGAAATTAGTCGATTTTTGGCGTCGATTTGGGTGATCATCTAACCTCAAAGTTTTTTACATTAAAAAAACAAGCACTTTATTACACTCGAGTAATTCGAGTGGTCTATGGGGGGCTAGTATAGGCACTGGGTCAATTATATACAGCTCTGGTTCTAGATTGAAAGCCCGGACCCCCGCTTGGTTTAGCAATCCTCAACCAGGCCTAGATAAACCCAAAACTGTTATTCACAGTTCCGTCAAGCCTGGATGACTATAGGATGACCGAGGGGTGATTACCCAGAGTTCAACCAGGCTTGGGTCATTATCGTTTCGCCAAGGCCGAGTTTCCCGCTAAGTTCAAATCTGGGGGCTCCTACACGGGTACGTTGTCTTCAACCCTTCCAGATATTGTACCATGAATAACTTTGTTTTATAGATCTAATCAAGATGGCATTTTTAAATAAAATCCCTCGAAATATCCACTACGATTACTACTAACCTTAAAAATTTTATTTGCAGAAGGTTAAGTTATAAATTTCCTTTGTTAGGTTAGAACATTTCTTAAAAACCCTGTATTATTCCGTACTGTCAACTGTCAACTGTCAATATTCAATTAGTAATTTAAATATTACGTGATATTTGTAAACGAAATTCTGTTACTCCACTTTCCCCTAAGAAATCGTTTCCAGAATCTCGTTCTATATGGTAATGGAATTAATTATACAAAATATAATCAAAAACATTCGTCGTAATGAGAATTTTTTATTACGTTAATGTAGATATCTATTAATGTTGGCCTTCTTTTGGCCGGTTACCATTTTGTTTATTTTTTTTCTTAGAATCGATGCCACTCCTCTTAACCAAACGGGGAGACAAATAGACAACGAGAAAGTATTTAATATAAATCGCTTCAAATTAATTTACATTAGAAATTCGACGAAATAAAATTTGTATATAAAGTATTAGTTGTAATAGTCTGTTTTATTAGAACTAGATCTCAATCAATATAACAAAAAGTGAGGTTAACTCATACAAATACAAATTACGATTATTCCACAGAGGAAACTAATTGAGTAAAATCATAACTAACAAGAAAATTATGATTTGAAACTACGTTGGTATAAAATAATGTAAATGAGGCTTAATTTGTAGCATGGAATTTCCTTCCTAGGAAATATTCAAACGTTGAAATGAAATAACTTGATTTGAGGTAGTTTTTAGGTTAGATCATGACGAAGCTTAATTTTTATTAACAGTAGAAGTGAAATTATAGAGATTGTCTTATAAATAAAGTCTTTATTGAATAATTATATAAAAAGGATTCGAAGTATGGTATATTAAAAGCTGTATATTGTATAAGTTCAATGTTAACAAATTAGTTTAGGTTAAGGGCTGATTTCGAAGTACACTAGTGGTCCAGGGGTCCACGGGAGACTATGTTGGGTGTAACAAAAAATGGGAGTCCACAATCGTAAGCGATTTACCATCTCTCAGTGTAACTTGTAGTATTTTTTTTTATTACTGTAGGAAATTGACGATTTCTGTTAACTGTGGTGTTGCCAGATTTTTTGTTTGTCGGTGTAGTATGAGAAAGCTGATATTTCTCAAAACGATTTGGTAAATGTTGAAACGAAAATTGGGACGGAAAAAAAACTATTTTTCCTCCAATTAGGGGGATAATATACGAATTTTTGATTGAGGAAAAAATGAAAAACGAAAAAAAATGTTTGTGCCATTTTTTTCTCAGAAAATAAGGGTTCAAGTGGAAAATAGTAGGTAACGTAAATTGTAGATTCTCAAATTCTCTAAAATTTTCGTTTCATGAAGTTTTTGATAAGAAGTGTCATTTTGCAGTAATTTGAATTTGAATGTCAAAAACACAGATTCGCATATTTGTCGGTTCTAGTTTTTTCGGAAAATTGTATGTTAGGGAAAAAAAGTAAGAGAAGTAAAATATAAATTTTTGAATTCTCTACAATTTCTATTTGACAAATTTTTCGATATGAATCATGATTTCGTCGTAATTTGCGTATAAATGTCAAAAACGCGAGTTTTCACATCTTTCAGTGTAACTTTTTGTATTTTTTTCTCTAATTTTTCAAAAAATTCACAATCTCTCACGACGATTTTATAAATTACGAGATTATGGAGAGAAATCGATACAATTTTCAAAAAGAAATAGTTAAAAACCAAAAAAAAAACGTTTTAACCGTTTTTTCGGAAAATTAGATGTCTGGCAAAAAAGTGAAAAGAGTAAATTGTAGATTTTTGAATTCTCTACAATTTCTATTTGACACATTTTTCGATATGAATTATGATTCTCACGTAATTTGCGTCTAAATGTCAAAAATACGAGTTTTCACATCTTTCAGTGTAGTTTTTTGAAGTTTTTTCTAATTTTTCGAAAAAATACACATTTACTCTTAACGATTTTATAAATGATGAGATGATGGAGAAGAATCGATATAATTTTGACAAAAAAAAGTTAAAAATTGGGAAAAAAATGATTTTTTCCATTTTTTTCGAAAAATTATATGTCAGGTGGAAATATATTTGAAGAATAAATTGTAGATTGTTAAATTCTCTACAATTGACTATATTTTCCGACATGAAATAATATTCTGTCGTAATTTGCGTATAAATGTCAAAAACGCGAGTTTTCACATCTTTCAGTGTAACTTTTTGAATTTTTTTCTCTAATTTTTCAAAAAATTCATAATCTCTCTTGACGATTTTATAAATTACGAGATTATGGAGAGGAATCGATACAATTTTCAAAAAGAAAAAGTTAAAAACCAAAAATAAACGTTTTATCCATTTTTTCGGAAAATTAAATGTCCGGCAAAAAAGTGAACAGAGTAAATCGTAGATTTTTAAATTCTCTACAATTTCTATTTGACAAATTTTTCGATATGAAGTATGATTTTGACGTAATTTGCATATAAATGTCAAAAACGCGAGTTTTCACATCTTTCAGTGTAACTTTTTGAATTTTTTTTTCTAATTTTTCAAAAAATTCATAATCTCTCTTGACGATTTTATAAATTACGAGATTATGGAGAGGAATCGATACAATTTTCAAAAAGAAAAAGTTAAAAACTAAAAAAAAAAACGTTTTAACCATTTTTTTCGGAAAATTAAATGTCAGGCAAAAAAGTGAAAAGAGTAAATTGTAGATTTTTGAATTCTCTACAATTTCTATTTGACACATTTTTCGATATGAATTATGATTCTCACGTAATTTGCGTCTAAATGTCAAAAATACGAGTTTTCACATCTTTCAGTGTAGTTTTTTGAAGTTTTTTCTAATTTTTCGAAAAAATACACATTTACTCTTAACGATTTTATAAATGATGAGATGATGGAGAAGAATCGATATAATTTTGACAAAAAAAAGTTAAAAATTGGGAAAAAAATGATTTTTTCCATTTTTTTCGAAAAATTATATGTCAGGTGGAAATATATTTGAAGAATAAATTGTAGATTGTTAAATTCTCTACAATTGACTATATTTTCCGACATGAAATAATATTCTGTCGTAATTTGCGTATAAATGTCAAAAACGCGAGTTTTCACATCTTTCAGTGTAACTTTTTGAATTTTTTTCTCTAATTTTTCAAAAAATTCATAATCTCTCTTGACGATTTTATAAATTACGAGATTATGGAGAGGAATCGATACAATTTTCAAAAAGAATAAGTTAAAAACCAAAAATAAACGTTTTATCCATTTTTTCGGAAAATTAAATGTCCGGCAAAAAAGTGAACAGAGTAAATCGTAGATTTTTAAATTCTCTACAATTTCTATTTGACAAATTTTTCGATATGAAGTATGATTTTGACGTAATTTGCATATAAATGTCAAAAACGCGAGTTTTCACATCTTTCAGTGTAACTTTTTGAATTTTTTTTTCTAATTTTTCAAAAAATTCACAATCTCTCTTGACGATTTTATAAATTACGAGATTATGGAGAGGAATCGATACAATTTTCAAAAAGAAAAAGTTAAAAACTAAAAAAAAAACGTTTTAACCATTTTTTTCGGAAAATTAAATGTCAGGCAAAAAAGTGAAAAGATTAAATCGTAGATTTTTGAATTCTCTACAACTTCTATTTGACAAATTTTTCGGTATGAATCATGATTTTGTCGTAATTTGCATATAAATGTCAAAAACACGATTTTTCACATTTTTCAGTGTAACTTTTTGTATTTTTTTTTTCTAATTTTTCAAAAAATTCGTAATCTCTCACGACGATTTTATAAATTACGAGATTATAGAGAGGAATCGATACAATTTTCAACAAGAATTAGTTAAAAACCAAATAAAAACGTTTTATCCATTTTTTCGGAAAATTAAATGTCCGGCAAAAAAGTGAACAGAGTAAATCGTAGATTTTTAAATTCTCTACAATTTCTATTTGACAAATTTTTCGATATGAATTATGATTCTGACGTAATTTGCGTATAAATGTCAAAACACGAGTTTTCACATTTTTCAGTGTAACTTTTTCTTTTTTTTTTCTAATTTTTCAAAAAATTCGTAATCTCTCACGACGATTTTATAAATTACGAGATTATGGAGAGGAATCGATACAATTTTCAAAAAGAAAAAGTTAAAAACCAAAAGGAAAAAACGTTTTATCCATTTTTTCGGAAAATTAGATGTCAGATCAAAAGAAGTAAAAAGAGTAAATTGTAGATTTTTGAATTCTCTACAATTTCTATTCGACACATTTTTCGATATGAAGTATGATTCTCACGTAATTTGCGTCTAAATGTCAAAAACACGATTTTTCACATTTTTCAGTGTAACTTTTTGTTTTTATTTTTCTAATTTTTCAAAAAATTCATAATCTCTCACGACGATATTATAAATTACGAGATTGTGGAGAGTAATCGATACAATTTTCAAAAAGAATAAGTTAAAAACCAAAAAAAAAACCGTTTTTTTCGAAAAATTAGATATGTTAGATAGAAAAAAAGTGAGAGGAATGAATTGTAGATTTTTGAAATCTCTACAACTACTACTACTACTAATTTTTTGATAAAAGTCTAGTTCTGGTTTAATTCGAAAAATAAATTCACCATTCATCACTTTTCATTGTTGCCAGATTTTGTTTTTTATACTACAAGTCGTGGATTTCGAACATTAAAACAAGGAATCCATAATCAATTAAAAATAGTCAATTTAATAAAGGAATTTGTAATAAAAAGACAAAAATATTATAAATAACTATATTTTTAAATATAATAAAATCTGTATAATCAAAAAAATACTAAATCTAAGGCACTATACATGGCAATATATAACAAAGAAACTACAACGTTTCTTCTGACTAGAAAAATATCTGTTTTGAAAAAAAATTATTATACACGAAGAAAAATATATTAAATTCCCGATGTAATACTAAAAAGGCGTTATTTACAATATTATATATAATATTTTATAGTCAGTCTTTGAATAAAAAGGCACAATTAATAATGAATCAACGAATTTTTTTTTGTTTTTTGTTTTTTTTTTTTTCAGCATATTTTTTCGATATGCATCAACGTACAACCGCTTTCGGTATGTTTGGTCAACAAAGACATCCTCGAAAACGTCTTACTACAAGTGGAACAAGAATATTTCTTAATATCGGAATGGGTCTGAAGATGCGCCCTCAAATTCGACCTATCGGCGAAAGCCCTATTACAATAAGTACACGAAAAGGGCTTCTCCCCCGTATGGGTTCTAATATGACCTTGCAGCAACCAAGGTCTCGAGAAGGCTTTACCGCAAATGGTGCACTTGCAAGGCAACGTATGGGTCCTGATGTGCATTTTCAAAGCCCCCAATGAAACGTACACTTTTTCACAATATTTACAACTGAACGATTTTTTGGGACCGTCTCCTCCGGCCGCGCAATGGAACTGCCTGTGTTTCGATAAACCGGAAAAGGTCGAGTAGCTTTTCCCGCAATCCGGACATTGGTGTCTGACGCCCGCCCTCCTTTTCTCCGATAAATCCTCGGCCGACGGCACCGTTTGGGGCGGCGGAGAAGTCGTCGAACTATTTGGACTCAAACTGTTCTGATCCAACGAGGAATAAACCGTCGGTCTCAAAGCTAGCGGTTGCAGAGGTTGTTGCATCTGGTGGGGCGGCGACAGGGAGCTGCTGTCGCTGTAAGGGGATGTGGGGCCCATGTACATATTCTCGTGGTAAGGGTACACGTAGGGGTGGTAGGCCGGGTGGTACATTGGAGCGACGCTTCGGTGCCAAGTTTGGGGGGCGTATTCGGGATTTATCGGTACTGGGTATTCTCGTAAAGGTTCTACTTTTATGGGGGCTTGGTACATGAAATGGGTCGGCGATGGAGACGATATTGGAGGCGATGAAGGCGGGGAATGCGTCAGGGATGATTGTGGGGAAGCAGAAGGGGATATAGCTGGCGACGACGGGGGCGATATTGATGCCAAACGGCCGCTACGGCTCAGATCCTCCGGTTTTGTCGATAAGTTTTCCGGTTCTTCTGAAACAACAGAAAAAAATTTATTAGAAAAAAATTTTCCTTCGAATAAATGGCAAGAAAAAATTCACGCAAAAAAATCAAAATTAAAATTCGTAAAATTCATTTTTTTTTTCTTCTAATATTGATATTTAATATTTTCTACAAAAGTTTTAAAAATTTTGAAAAAATATTATACAAAAATTCGTTTCAACTAATAAAAAATTTGCAATCAAATTTGTCTAATTAAAAAATTAAAATACTGACCTGGTATATCTTCGAAAACGATGGGTCTCTTTTTCAGAGGACAATGCGAATAATTTTTAGCCATATTGTTAAAATAAAACCACAATAATAATCCAAATAAAAGTAAGCACCAAAAATCACTTAAACTTAAGTCTCGTATATACTCAAACTAATCGGTACAGAAAATGAAAACACTAAACTCTCCCTGTGTTGTCGACGAAGTTATGACCAGGAAGAGATTGGGAGCGTACTATTAAGCGTTTTCCCACTCCGCTAACAGCACGTGCCCCCCGACCAATCGCGGAATGTAGTTGCACCGGCAGCCAATAACAGCAAGTACTAGTTCGTAGAGGGGTCGTCAGCAGGTGTGCTTCTGAATAGAAAACAGTTGATTGTTAGGTGGCTGGGTTGCGTACAATGACAGGCTGATTTTTACATGTTGATTTTTCGTAATAAGCGCCGGACACGACTTTGACTCACAGTATTTAGTTTCGTAATTTCATTTTTAAACTAATACATTTATACGCGATACATACATTTAAAACTATTGAAAATCTATAAATATATTGAATAAATAAAGTCTTAAAATGTCGACGAATGACTTTTTTATAAATCCGAATTTTCTTAATCGTTTATTGAGGAAGATAAAATGAAAATTATCTTATATATACATAGTTAAATAATGTTTAAAACTGATTGTTGTATTTTGTATTCAATATTTCTCGAATTAAAATTTAGTAATTTAGTAATTTATATCTAATTATAAAAAAAAATATTGAATCAAAAATTATTTCTATTCTGATAAACGTTTATATTTCACATCTTTAGACGCCGCGCGGATCGTCTTAATAGCTTACTTGATAAAGCGTTTACCCGTTACCAGGAAGATCCGGGTTCAAATCACACTTACTCCAATGTTGGTTTTTAATAAAATTTGTGTTTACGAAACCTCAAAATTATTTTTTTTTAATCAAATTATAAAAAAATTCGATTTTATATATATTATAATCGACAAACGATACATTTTCGGTATTTTTAGTAAGAAATTTGAGATTTGACGTGTACTGAAATGAAAAAAAAAATCCATATAGTCAAAAGTGCATTGGCACGCGTCCGGATTCCCGAACCAGCTGTATTTTGGAAACGACCGTTACGGACAAAGACAATACGCGAGTAAAACGAAGAGGGAATATAATAGAAGGGCTCAAGGCAAGGGCACCCTCCAGATGGGGCGGCGGCGATTCTTTCTCTCGTTCCCTCGTACTTTGTTGGGAAGGCTGCCACCTTCCATATATACACCTGGCCCTACGAAGGGCCATACTGCACCGTTTCTGTACGTGAAAGAACATGTGCAGATATTTGACTATTGAATAGAGGAGAAAGGGGGAGAAACAAAAATTGATATTCCATATCGAAAAATAAGTAAAGTACTTTTTGAATCGATTATTTCTCGATTTTTCTATTTTTTTGACTTTTCTACGTGTTTTTGTAATGATTTTATGTTTTTTCTTGGAAAAAATCGAGTAAAAAACGAAGTTTCAACCTATTTTGGTTTGTATCAAAATTTTCAACGAAAAGAAAACTGAAATTACCAAAAATAATCGATTATTTCTCGATTTTTCTATTTTTTTGACTTTTCTACGTGTTTTTGTAATGATTTTAGGTTTTTTCTTGGAAAAAATCGAGTAAAAAACGAAGTTTCAACCAATTTTGGTTTGTATCAAAATTTTCAACGAAAAGAAAACTGAAATTACCAAAAATAATCGATTATTTCTCGATTTTTCTATTTTTTTGACTTTTCTACGTGTTTTTGTAATGATTTTAGGTTTTTTCTTGAAAAAAATCGAGTAAAAAACGAAGTTTCAACCAATTTTGGTTTGTATCAAAATTTTCAACGAAAAGAAAACTGAAATTACGAAAAATAATCGATTATTTCTCGATTTTTCTATTTTTTCGACTTTTTTACTTGTTTTTGTAACGATTTTAGGTATTTTCTTGGAAAAAATCGAGTAAAAATTGAAGTTTCAACCTATTTTGGTTTCTATCAAAATTTTCAACGAAAAGAAAATTGAAATTACGAAAAATAATCGATTATTTCTCGATTTTTCTATTTTTTTGACTTTTTTACGTGTTTTTGTAACGATTTTAGGTATTTTCTTGGAAAAAATCGAGTAAAAATTGAAGTTGCAACCTATTTTGGTTTCTATCAAAATTTTCAACGAAAAGAAAATTGAAATTACGAAAAATAATCGATTATTTCTCGATTTTTCTATTTTTTTGACTTTTTTACGTGTTTTTGTAACGATTTTAGGTATTTTCTTGGAAAAAATCGAGTAAAAATTGAAGTTTCAACCTATTTTGGTTTGTATCAGAACTTTCAACGAAAAGAAAACTGAAATTACGAAAAATAATCGATTATTAGACTGGCCTATAAGTCGTAATCGATTTCGGAATTATTACTATGTATTTATGTTATAAATTTTCAAAATTTACGCAGGTGCTTGACGTTTTGATGATTTTTCTTTATGACTTTGTTACATTTACAGTTACTGAGAATTCTATTCGAATCGACTTGTAAAAAATATGACTATACAGGGTGTAGTAACTTACATTGACAAAAAAAAATTGAAAAGTAAACATCCTGGTATTCTTAGACAGCTGTTCCAACTTTCCTAATCGAATCGACCTATTTTCGTCCCCCCGAAAAAAAACTATCTCAACAAGTGTTTGAATTTTCACTTGTACATCACCGTCGTAACAACCAAGCAGGTTTTTGAAGTACCCAGTACAAACGCAAGTTTATTTTTATTCAACGATAATACATAGACGTACAGTCAAATAAAATCTATAATTTTAGTACGTATTTCACGTGAAAATTTGAAAAAATCCATGTACCATAAGTACCATTAAACATTTATACCCAAATTCCTTCACAAAACTAATTAGTTAGTGGGTAATAATCAAAAATTCGACGTGGGAAAGACCCAAATAGTGTTTTTCGAAAAAATAGAGAAGATTTAACATACTACGGACATTATTGGAGAAAGAACGTACTTACTAGCACACAAAATGACGTAAAACTCATTGCAAGAACTGAAAACTTCTTGAAAACCATTTCTTCATCATGCTGTATAGATACAACGAGGGTTTACATTGATAAGATTCTTTCTAAGCAACAAACTTCCTTTTGGACATTAGAACCCACCAAAACTATCAAAAATTGGACAAAAATGATTTAAATGACGAAAACTCGAGACCCAGCTCCTCCTTATAAAGACCAAGAGTCATTTGAGGTAACGAATCAACTTGGGACAAGCAATAAAAATCGTTTGGTACATTGGACTTCACCAAAATTATCAAAAATTGGACAAAAATGATTTAAATGACGAAAACTCGAGACCCAGCTCCTCCTTATAAAGACCATGAGTCATTTGAGGTAACGAATCAACTTGGGACAAGCAATAAAAATCGTTTGGTACATTGGACTTCACCAAAATTATCAAAAATTGGACAAAAATGATTTAGATGAGGAAAACTCGAGACCCAACTCCACATTATAAAGACCAAGAGTCGTTTGAGGTAACGAATCAACTTGGGACAAGCAATAAAAGTCGTTTGGTACATTGGACTTCACCAAAATTATCAAAAATTGGACAAAAATGATTTAGATGACGAAAAGTCGAGACCCAGCTCCTCCTTATAAAGACCAAGAGTCATTTGAGGTAACGAATCAACTTGGGACAAGCAATAAAAGTCGTTTGGTACATTGGACTTCACCAAAACTATCAAAAATTGGACAAAAATGATTTAAATGACGAAAACTCGAGACCCAGCTCCTCCTTATAAAGACCATGAGTCATTTGAGGTAACGAATCAACTTGGGACAAGCAATAAAAGTCGTTTGGTACATTGGACTTCACCAAAATTATCAAAAATTGGACAAAAATGATTTAGATGACGAAAAGTCGAGACCCAGCTCCTCCTTATAAAGACCAAGAGTCATTTGAGGTAACGAATCAACTTGGGACAAGCAATAAAAGTCGTTTGGTACATTGGACTTCACCAAAATTATCAAAAATTGGACAAAAATGATTTAAATGACGAAAACTCGAGACCCAGCTCCTCCTTATAAAGACCAAGAGTCGTTTGAGGAAGCTTTGAACCAAAAATCATGTAGGGAACTGCTAAAAGCTTATAGGATGAAGACCCAGCTCCACTTTGTGAATTTCCCATCATTCCCATGATATTGTGAGCTTGTATACGCAGATAAACATGTTACTGAAGGAATTTTGGTGAGCAGTAAACGTCCTTTGGTAGATACAATCCAGCAGATTTAGATCTGGATCCAAATCGTGGAGAGAACCGTCAAAATATGATTTCGAGCTGAATTTAACAAAAAAAAAAGTAAACCACGATCAATAGTGTTGACAAAAAGAAAGAAATAGCGAAGATTGAACATCCACCAAAAATTCTTGTATCGAGAAAACTCCAGAGGAGTTGGCGATTTATTTTATTTGCAGTATACAGAAAAAATGATTATTTATTATGAACAATCAATATTTATTATTTATTTAGTTAATGTCATGAGTAATTCGGTGCTAAATTGCTTATAGTCCGGTCAACATTGAACGAAAAATAAAATAAACAAACTGAACCGAATTTTCACGGGGTTAAGACATAAAAAATAAGCTACCATCGATTTTATTCAAGCTGAAAATGTTTTACAACACGTTTCAAGTTTGAAAACGATCAATCAATATAAAAACTGAATTAGTTTCTACTCTGGATGCGATTAGTTCTACGTTATCAACGGAAAGATATTGGAATGCAAAGTTTAGACGAGACCGTATGACTTACGAAGACCAGCAATCCAATCATCGACTAAATACTGAAAGAAATCCACAAAATTGTAGTTTAGACGAGACCGTATGACTTACGAAGACCAGCAATCCAATCATCGACTAAATACTGAAACAAATCCACAAAATTGTAGTTTAGACGAGACCGTATGACTTACGAAGACCAGCAATCCAATCATCGACTAAATACTGAAACAAATCCACAAAATTGTAGTTTAGACGAGACCGTATGACTTACGAAGACCAGCAATCCAATCATCGACTAAATACTGAAACAAATCCACAAAATTGTAGTTTAGACGAGACCGTATGACTTACGAAGACCAGCAACCCAATCATCGACTAAATGTTGAAGAAAATGGTACTGGATGAAAATTTCTACATGAGAAAGCTGTTTACATCGAATGTTTCATATAAACGCGGGTTCGTGTCTTCATATTTCAACAATGGACTCAAAAAGGAACCGAAAAAGACAAAAATCGTTTTATTTATATTATTTTCATGGAGTAAATTTTCAAAAATCCTGTTTTCAACAGCGAGAATTGATTATATTTAATTTGACCGCACTATTAGTTATTTTTGTGGAATGTATTAGTAAAATTAAATAAACAAAAACCTTACTAACGACTTTATAGTAAATTTTTGTTTACTAAACATTTTAATCACGCGTTAAAAAAAATAATTTATTTATTATGACGAATTAATAGTTTCAGTGAAATAATTATTTAATCGAGGTAAATTGTGATACGTCAATGATTTGATTCACAAACTATTTTCCCAATTTCCGTCCTTTTTTCACCCTTTTTATTTGTAGTTCGATTGAAAGAACTCCCTTCATTCCTGCTTATGAATACCTGCACTGTTGAGGAAAAAAAACAGTTGACACTTTACGTGTTTGTTATAACGCGATATTGAAAAAAAATTAATACAAATCTTCGACAAACCGACAAGCAGTTGTATGACGATAAAAAATTATCAATAGCTCTATAAATAATTATTATACAAAGCTTCAATTAATAAATTTTCATCATAAAACCTTAAAAATAATAGAAATAATCATTTTATTGATAAATTAGTAGTATAAACACCAAAAATTTTGATACAAACTTTGTTTTCCTTATTTCCAATCCAAAATAGAGTTTTAAACTTTTTCTATTTGTATAATTTCTTCGAAATCATCCACCATATCGTCCCTAAATGGTTTTTTGTCCAGGCAGATTGTCCAAATGATTTAGATGAAGAAAACTGGAGACCCAGCTCCACCTTATAAAGACCAAGAGTCATTTGAGGTAACGAATCAACTTGGGACAAGCAATAAAAGTCGTTTGGTACATTGGACTTCACCAAAATTATCAAAAATTGGACAAAAATTATTTAGATGAGGAAAATTCGAGACCAGCTCCACCTTATAAAGACCAAGAGTCGTTTGAGGTAACGAATCAACTTGGGACAAGCAATAAAAGTCGTTTGGTACATTGGACTTCACCAAAATTATCAAAAATTGGACAAAAATTATTTAGATGAGGAAAATTCGAGACCAGCTCCACCTTATAAAGACCAAGAGTCATTTGAGGTAACGAATCAACTTGGGACAAGCAATAAAAGTCGTTTGGTACATTGGACTTCACCAAAATTATCAAAAATTGGACAAAAATTATTTAGATGAGGAAAATTCGAGACCAGCTCCACCTTATAAAGACCAAGAGTCGTTTGAGGTAACGAATCAACTTGGGACAAGCAATAAAAGTCGTTTGGTACATTGGACTTCACCAAAATTATCAAAAATTGGACAAAAATTATTTAGATGAGGAAAATTCGAGACCAGCTCCACCTTATAAAGACCAAGAGTCATTTGAGGTAACGAATCAACTTGGGACAAGCAATAAAAGTCGTTTGGTACATTGGACTTCACCAAAATTATCAAAAATTGGACAAAAATTATTTAGATGAGGAAAATTCAAGACCCAGCTCCACCTTATAAAGACCAAGAGTCGTTTGAGGTAACGAATCAACTTGGGACAAGCAATAAAAGTCGTTTGGTACATTGGACTTCACCAAAACTATCAAAAATTGGACAAAAATGATTTAAATGACGAAAACTCGAGACCCAGCTCCACCTTATAAAGACCAAGAGTCATTTGAGGTAACGAATCAACTTAAGACAAGCAATAAAAGTCGTTTGGTACATTGGACTTCACCAAAACTATCAAAAATTGGACAAAAATGATTTAGATGACGAAAACTCGAGACCCAGCTCCACCTTATAAAGACCAAGAGCCATTTGAGGTAACGAATCAACTTGGGACAAGCAATAAAAGTCGTTTGGTACATTGGACTTCACCAAAATTATCAAAAATTGGACAAAAATTATTTAGATGAGGAAAATTCGAGACCCAGCTCCACCTTATAAAGACCAAGAGTCGTTTGAGGTAACGAATCAACTTGGGACAAGCAATAAAAGTCGTTTGGTACATTGGACTTCACCAAAATTATCAAAAATTGGACAAAAATTATTTAGATGAGGAAAATTCGAGACCAGCTCCACCTTATAAAGACCAAGAGTCATTTGAGGTAACGAATCAACTTGGGACAAGCTATAAAAGTCGTTTGGTACATTGGACTTCACCAAAACTATCAAAAATTGGACAAAAATGATTTAGATGACGAAAACTCGAGACCCAGCTCCACCTTATAAAGACCAAGAGCCATTTGAGGTAACGAATCAACTTAAGACAAGCAATAAAAGTCGTTTGGTACATTGGACTTCACCAAAACTATCAAAAATTGGACAAAAATGATTTAGATGACGAAAACTCGAGACCCAGCTCCACCTTATAAAGACCAAGAGTTGAGGTAACGAATCAACTTGGGACCAGCAATAAAAGTCGTTTGGTACATTGGACTTCACCAAAATTATCAAAAATTGGACAAAAATGATTTAGATGAGGAAACTTCAAGACCCAGCTCCTCCTTATAAAGACCATGAGTCATTTGAGGTAAGGAATCAACTTGGGACAAGCAATAAAAGTCAGCAGAGCAGATACTGATGATACTAAGACTCCATGGAGAGGTCTAAGATGAAAGCGACCCAAAACTCGAAATCGGATGAAGAATTGAGCAAGCGCTGATGATTTTGGACAACATTAGAACCTTCTAAGCAACCTAAGCCTCAAAATCCGGACCAGAATGTTTCGTTGTTACATTTTTCCTTTTCTTAGGCAATTTTTCACCACGATCAAAGAAAAAAAGTTGCAGATAACTCAGACAGAAGTCTACGTCGTGCGACAATAGCCATTTGGATCACCAAGGAGACGGCGTCGTAAGAAGAAGAGTTTTGTATCAATAGTACAACGTCCAGGGATCATACCAAAAAGTGCAGATACTGTACACATCTATTCGACTCCATTATTTGACCTTTTGCCTTGATTAAACACTAAAACTGTCTTCATGGCATGTCTTTTGCAAGCTTAGTGTCCAGGTACCACCCAGAGTCACGAATCTAGAAGAAATCGTTCATTTACAGTTCTTACAAATCGAAATCTGGTACATCGATGGATTTTCCGGTAGAAAACGACGCTCCAGCTCAACCATCGGCAGTACCAACAAGTAGCGTTCAAAACGACGAATTTATTTCGCGGTCTACATACAAAAGGGAGAAGGTTGTGGCTTTTTCCTAAATCAGGTATATCTGAGTGGATTAGTTTAATTGTATGGGGCTTTGACGTTGAGAAGGTTACTTGGAATATCCGTTTCCACAAAATCTATGTTATTATCCATAGTTTGAATTGCTTGTTTGCACTTTTTGTTAAGCAAAACTCTTGTCGATCAAGAGCTCTTCTTCTTGCTTCTTTTCCATGGACTTCTAGACGAAGTTAATACAGCTACTCCACCATCAGCGTTAGCTAGTACTCGATTCTAGTTTTTTTTCCATGGTTTAGCCACTTGGGGTAAATTTCTGTCAGTATAAACATATAGTACAGTCAACCAAGCAAATCACCTCGCAATTCTAAACAACTTTATGGATTAGTTTGAAATTTTGACAGAAGCTTAAAAATGATGCAAATAACAAACCTGATTTGGTGTTAATGTATGCTTCTGGCGCAGGGGTGAATGCCACCCTTACTCGGGGGTGGAAATTTAAAATTTCAAAATAATATCGGGAATCGATAGAGAATTGAATTTTATGAAGAAAATGTGGAATGAAGTTTTTTATTTAACTCTATAGTTTCTGAGGTATTCGCGATTGAAAATTGGAAAAAAAACACGTTTTTCAACATTTTTTCACGAAAAACTCGAAAATTACGCATTTTCTGGAAAAAATTATTCTTATCAAAATTGAAGCTTATAAAAAAACAAAGAAATTAGTCGGTTTGTATTAAATTTTTTTAATAATATTCACGACTTACGAGTCACTGAAAGTCAATTTTTTCTTTTTTGTAAAATTATGCAGAGGTTTGTGCTCAAATAACGGAAAAACTATAAATTTTTTGTAAAAAATTGTTATGAATATTTTTAAAGTACTTTTTTAGACCTTTAAAATGAGTTTTTACAAAACCGTCTGCCATGAAAATTAAGCGAGTTATGACGAAAATTTAAAAAAACACGTTTTTCAACATTTTTTCACGAAAAACTCGAAAATTACGCATTTTCTGGAAAAAATTATTCTTATCAAAATTGAAGCTTATAAAAAAACAAAGAAATTAGTCAGTTAAAATTGAATTTTTTAAATAATATTCAGCAACTTATTAGTCACTGAAAATCAATTTTTTCTTTTTCGTAAAATTATGCAGAGGTTTGTGCTCAAATAATGGAAAAACGATCAATTTTTCGTAAAAAATTGTAATAAACATTTTTGAAGTAGTTTTTTAGACCTTTAAAATGAGTTTTTACAAAACCGTCTGCCATGAAAATTAAGCGAGTTATGACGAAAATTAGTTAACTAACTCGAATTTAAGAAAAAAAATGTTAAATTTGACACCATGTGCGGTAAAATTAAAATTAACTGTATAGCCCATGTAAAATTATCTTCGTTTAAGTCCTAACAACACTTTCCAAAAGTTTGAACACGCTTGGAACACGTATATTCTGAAAAAAGTTGTTTAATGTGAAATTTTTTATTTTCGATTCGTTATTTTTTCAAAATATCTCAAAAACTATTGGATTATCGAAAATATTTATTCCTAACTAAATTTTAGCTGTTATTTTACCGAACATTTTGCTTTTTTTTAAACTTACATAGTTTGAAAATTAAACGAAATATAAGCGTTTAAAGTATTGATTTCAATACTAAAGAATAGTGTTTTTTACCTTTTAACATCAAAATTCGTTGAAGAAAAGGGCCTACAAGGGTTGCAACTCTCGTGGTTTTATAGCTTATGAAATTCCCTACAAAATGATGTAGGGATGAATGCAAAAAGCTTAAAGGGAAGCTGAGTTTTTATTAAAAAACCGAAATTAATTTTTCTAGAGATAATTCTGGAAAATTACGTACCGTCTAAGTTGTGATCTTTTTGAAGTATTGTATTGTATTTATATATCTGTATTGGGGTAGTTTTTAAGGGTAGTTACTTACATTGTAAAAAAAACCAACAATCATTTCAAATGTTTGAACATAACGACAAAATAAAAAAATTTCACGTTTTTTACCACATTTTTTAAATAATCTTTATACTAGGGGTGGTTTTTAAGGGCAGGTGAGCTGTAAAATATCAAAATATTAAAATCATGATACAAACCAATCAACTTTTATCACATTTGAACATAACTACAACGCATTACAGCTTCAATTCATTAGTTTTCAATTTATTGGAGTAAGGGGTGATTTTCACCCCTTAAAAATAAAAAGCATACTTCGTGACCAAGTCATGTTCGAAGAGGAAGGTGAGATGAACTAAATTCCAAATTTTCAAGAAGATCGATGAAGTTTTTTAAAGTTTGGGTCGATTTTAAGCTTGAACGCCTGTACTAATATAAAAAAAATAATTTACAAAATCTAGTCGTAAACACGTGAGATTATTGACCTTGTTTCTATGCAAATGATAAATCAAAAGTGTTTATATCATCACTATAATTGAAATAAGGTATTTAGTAAAGCAGATGTTCTATAAAACATTGTAATTTAAACGTATACATCTGTTTCTTTGTAACCACCGGCTCAGGAAGAGATCCACGTTATTATTACGCAAAACTACGAAGGTGGTGTCGATTTGTTCATTCATTTTAATTAGGAAACCACCCGATTATATTCGTGAGTCATTAAATACTTTTTTTTTATAATCGCACGTGGAATAAACGAAATATAACGAATATTGTCACTATTTAATTCGTTTAATCAAATTCAATAAACGTCAATGTCAAATTCTTCTTCTTATTCATTTTTAAGATGTCATGATCTGTTAGTTTTGCAGTTCAGTTCCTCGAAAGTGAACTACCAGCTGTTTATCCATTTCTTAAGTAATCGTCCAGGTTTTATTTTCCCTATTGATTTTCCTTCGAATACGATGCGTGGTAGTCTAATTTCTTCCATTTTTCTCGCGTGAATATACCAATACTTCAAACGTCAAACGTCAAATGTCAAATTAACGCCACCATCAGCGTTAGTTAGTACTCGATTCTAGTTTTTTTTCCATGGTTTAGCCACTTGGGGTAAATTTTTGTCAGTATAAACATATAGTACAGTCGACCAAGCAAATCACCTCGCAATTCTAAACAACTTTATGGATTAGTTTGAAATTTTGACAGAAGCTTAAAAATGATGCAAATAACAAACCTGATTTGGTGTTAATGTATGCTTCTGGCGCAGGGGTGAATGCCACCCTTACCCGGGGGTGGAAATTTAAAATTTCAAAATAATATCGGGAATCGATAGAGAATTGAATTTTATGAAGAAAATGTAGAATGAAGTTTTTTATTTAACTCTATAGTTTCTGAGTTATTCGCAATTGAAAATTGGAAAAAAAACACGTTTTTCAACATTTTTTCACGAAAAACTCGAAAATTACGCATTTTCTGGAAAAAATTATTCTTATCAAAATTGAAGCTTATAAAAAAACAAAGAAATTAGTCGATTTAAATTAAATTTCTTTAATAATATTCACGACTTACAAGTCACTGAAAGTCAATTTTTTCTTTTTCGTAAATTTATGCAGAGGTTTGAGCTCAAATAACGGAAAAACTATAAATTTTTCGTAAAAAATTGTTATGAACATTTTTAAAGTACTTTCTTAGACCTTTAAAATGAGTTTTTACAAAACCGACTAGCTTTAAAATTAAGCGAGTTATGACGAAAATAAGTTGAGTAACTCGAATTTGAAAAACAAAACCACGTTTTTCAACATTTTTTCACGAAAAACTCGAAAATTACGCATTTTAAAGAAAAAATAATTCCTATCGAAATTGAAGCTTATAAAAAAACAAAGAAATTAGTTGATTTAAATTAAATTTTTTTAATAATATTCACGACTTACGAGTCACTGAAAGTCAATTTTTTCTTTTTCGTAAATTTATGCAGAGGTTTGAGCTCAAATAACGGAAAAACTATAAATTTTTCGTAAGAAATTGTTATGAACATTTTTAAAGTACTTTTTTAGACCTTTAAAATGAGTTTTTACAAAACCGTCTGCCATGAAAATTAAGCGAGTTATGACGAAAATTAAAAAAAACACGTTTTTCAACATTTTTTCACGAAAAACTCGAAAATTACGCATTTTCTGGAAAAAATTATTCCTATCAAAATTGAAGCTTATAAAAAAACAAAGAAATTAGTCGATTTAAATTAAATTTTTTTAATAATATTCACGACTTACGAGTCACTGAAAGTCAATTTTTTCTTTTTCGTAAATTTATGCAGAGGTTTGAGCTCAAATAACGGAAAAACTATAAATTTTTCGTAAGAAATTGTTATGAACATTTTTAAAGTACTTTTTTAGACCTTTAAAATGAGTTTTTACAAAACCGTCTGCCATGAAAATTAAGCGAGTTATGACGAAAATTAAAAAAAACACGTTTTTCAACATTTTTTCACGAAAAACTCGAAAATTACGCATTTTCTGGAAAAAATTATTCCTATCAAAATTGAAGCTTATAAAAAAACAAAGAAATTAGTCGATTTAAATTAAATTTCTTTAATAATATTCACGACTTACGAGTCACTGAAAGTCAATTTTTTCTTTTTCGTAAATTTATGCAGAGGTTTGAGCTCAAATAACGGAAAAACTATAAATTTTTCGTAAGAAATTGTTATGAACATTTTTAAAGTACTTTCTTAGACCTTTAAAATGAGTTTTTACAAAACCGACTAGCTTTAAAATTAAGCGAGTTATCACGAAAATAAGTTGAGTAACTCGAATTTGAAAAACAAAACCACGTTTTTCAACATTTTTTCACGAAAAACTCGAAAATTACGCATTTTAAAGAAAAAATAATTCCTATCGAAATTGAAGCTTATAAAAAAACAAAGAAATTAGTTGATTTAAATTAAATTTTTTTAATAATATTCACGACTTACGAGTCACTGAAAGTCAATTTTTTCTTTTTCGTAAATTTATGCAGAGGTTTGAGCTCAAATAACGGAAAAACTATAAATTTTTCGTAAGAAATTGTTATGAACATTTTTAAAGTACTTTTTTAGACCTTTAAAATGAGTTTTTACAAAACCGTCTGCCATGAAAATTAAGCGAGTTATGACGAAAATTAAAAAAAACACGTTTTTCAACATTTTTTCACGAAAAACTCGAAAATTACGCATTTTCTGGAAAAAATTATTCCTATCAAAATTGAAGCTTATAAAAAAACAAAGAAATTAGTCGATTTAAATTAAATTTTTTTAATAATATTCACGACTTACGAGTCACTGAAAGTCAATTTTTTCTTTTTCGTAAATTTATGCAGAGGTTTGAGCTCAAATAACGGAAAAACTATAAATTTTTCGTAAGAAATTGTTATGAACATTTTTAAAGTACTTTTTTAGACCTTTAAAATGAGTTTTTACAAAACCGTCTGCCATGAAAATTAAGCGAGTTATGACGAAAATTAAAAAAAACACGTTTTTCAACATTTTTTCACGAAAAACTCGAAAATTACGCATTTTCTGGAAAAAATTATTCCTATCAAAATTGAAGCTTATAAAAAAACAAAGAAATTAGTCGATTTAAATTAAATTTCTTTAATAATATTCACGACTTACGAGTCACTGAAAGTCAATTTTTTCTTTTTCGTAAATTTATGCAGAGGTTTGAGCTCAAATAACGGAAAAACTATAAATTTTTCGTAAGAAATTGTTATGAACATTTTTAAAGTACTTTCTTAGACCTTTAAAATGAGTTTTTACAAAACCGACTAGCTTTAAAATTAAGCGAGTTATCACGAAAATAAGTTGAGTAACTCGAATTTGAAAAACAAAACCACGTTTTTCAACATTTTTTCACGAAAAACTCGAAAATTACGCATTTTAAGGAAAAAATTATTCCTATCGAAATTGAAGCTTATAAAAAAACAAAGAAATTAGTCGATTTAAATTAAATTTCTTTAATAATATTCACGACTTACGAGTCACTGAAAGTCAATTTTTTCTTTTTCGTAAATTTATGCAGAGGTTTGAGCTCAAATAACGGAAAAACTTTAAATTTTTCGTAAGAAATTGTTATGAACATTTTTAAAGTACTTTTTTAGACCTTTAAAATGAGTTTTTACAAAACCGTCTGCCATGAAAATTAAGCGAGTTATGACGAAAATTAAAAAAAACACGTTTTTCAACATTTTTTCACGAAAAACTCGAAAATTACGCATTTTCTGGAAAAAATTATTCCTATCAAAATTGAAGCTTATAAAAAAACAAAGAAATTAGTCGATTTAAATTAAATTTCTTTAATAATATTCACGACTTACGAGTCACTGAAAGTCAATTTTTTCTTTTTCGTAAATTTATGCAGAGGTTTGAGCTCAAATAACGGAAAAACTATAAATTTTTCGTAAGAAATTGTTATGAACATTTTTAAAGTACTTTCTTAGACCTTTAAAATGAGTTTTTACAAAACCGACTAGCTTTAAAATTAAGCGAGTTATCACGAAAATAAGTTGAGTAACTCGAATTTGAAAAACAAAACCACGTTTTTCAACATTTTTTCACGAAAAACTCGAAAATTACGCATTTTAAGGAAAAAATTATTCCTATCGAAATTGAAGCTTATAAAAAAACAAAGAAATTAGTCGATTTAAATTAAATTTCTTTAATAATATTCACGACTTACGAGTCACTGAAAGTCAATTTTTTCTTTTTCGTAAATTTATGCAGAGGTTTGAGCTCAAATAACGGAAAAACTATAAATTTTTCGTAAGAAATTGTTATGAACATTTTTAAAGTACTTTCTTAGACCTTTAAAATGAGTTTTTACAAAACCGTCTGCCATGAAAATTAAGCGAGTTATGACGAAAATTAAAAAAAACACGTTTTTCAACATTTTTTCACGAAAAACTCGAAAATTACGCATTTTCTGGAAAAAATTATTCCTATCAAAATTGAAGCTTATAAAAAAACAAAGAAATTAGTCGATTTAAATTAAATTTCTTTAATAATATTCACGACTTACAAGTCACTGAAAGTCAATTTTTTCTTTTTCGTAAATTTATGCAGAGGTTTGAGCTCAAATAACGGAAAAACTATAAATTTTTCGTAAGAAATTGTTATGAACATTTTTAAAGTACTTTCTTAGACCTTTAAAATGAGTTTTTACAAAACCGTCTGCCATGAAAATTAAGCGAGTTATGACGAAAATTAAAAAAAACACGTTTTTCAACATTTTTTCACGAAAAACTCGAAAATTACGCATTTTCTGGAAAAAATTATTCCTATCAAAATTGAAGCTTATAAAAAAACAAAGAAATTAGTCGATTTAAATTAAATTTCTTTAATAATATTCACGACTTACGAGTCACTGAAAGTCAATTTTTTCTTTTTCGTAAATTTATGCAGAGGTTTGAGCTCAAATAACGGAAAAACTATAAATTTTTCGTAAGAAATTGTTATGAACATTTTTAAAGTACTTATTTAGACCTTTAAAATGAGTCTTTACAAAACCGTCTGCCATGAAAATTAAGCGAGTTATGACGAAAATTAAAAAAAAACACGTTTTTCAACATTTTTTCACGAAAAACTCGATTTTATTTTCCCTTATGATTTTCCTTCAAATACGATGCGTGGTAGTCTAATTTCTTCCATTTTTCTCGCGTGAATATACCAATACTTCAAACGTCAAACGTCAAATGTCAAATTAACGCGAGAATAGTCCCTTTTAGTTAAATCTATTTTGGCTAGAGGTGGTTTTTGTTATCCATCTAAACACATTGTATATTAAAGTAGTTTAATATATTCCGCTAAAAACTCGATTTACCTGACCTCATTTTCTAATCCCTCGTCGATAAAAAAAAACAATTAAACTTTTAAGGAGCGTATAGACAAAACCAAACAGTCGGAAGAGCATCCTCATAATCCTTTGTTTTGATCTTTCGTAGATACCGAGAAAAAACAACAACAAACGGCGAAGACGAAAAAAAAAGGGTTAAATCTCTGGTACGGCGTTGAATTTTTAAATTATAGAGTGTATAATGTGGAGCACCTGGTCGTTTAACCAGGTCGGCGAGGCAAGTTGAAAGAACGCACCTGGGCGCGCATCGCACCCCGTGTTTTCTCGACTTGAAGATGATTGAGCTGCCGTTTTACGTAAACTACCGAATCGATTTTGTTGTACGGGAAAAATTACTCGTTTCTATGTTATAAACATTAAAATTAGATAAGCGACAGATCTGATCTGATCTGATCGTCAACAACCATCTTAGAACGATCATCCGTCCACGTCTGATTGACAGATACCCGATCAGGACTTGGTACGACCACCGTTTAGTAACGTACCGACGATTTATGGGTCTTCCCATGGTGCGCGAAGAATACCAGCTAGGAGTTCGTGGTTTGACCTTGATTTTGGTCTACGAGGAGACCAAATGCGTTTCGCGGACCAAAACTTTCGATTTTTCTCTTGTTTTTGACACCGTGTCGGTTAATCTCCATATTGTGTAGTTCTGAATGTTTCCGAGCTCCCGAGGATCCATTTAAATAGCACTAACAGGGGATAAAAAAGGGGGTGAGCACTTTATTATAATATTTAACCCCCTATATACGAATCGTATAATTCCAGTTTTTCATTTACCTCAATTTCAGCTGTCTATGGTCGAAAAACAGGACTAGCCCCGATAATAATATCCTTTTGGGGTCAGTTTGTATTCATTTGATTAGAAGGGGAAGTACCGGTGGTATAACAAGTAAAAAAACGTGAAAATCCTGATTTATTATACGAAAAATTCAATCATTCATACCTGTCCGTACGTAGTACTCGGACAGGTATGTTTTTAATTTTAATCTTGTGTATATTTAATGTTAAAAACATCTGATTCAACTTCTTATCTTCGGATATTTTCGAAATATTGTAAAATACGACCCTTGTTCTGTAAATATGAAATGGCACGAACCAAGAAATGTCACGTGCGATTTCAGATACCGACGTCTGTTTACCTTTCGTCTCGTCGTCGATTTATTTGAACAAATTTTGAAGAAAAATTTGTTTTGAACGCGATATTCGACTCTCGGATACAAATTCGATGGAAAATTTTTGGTCGGCGTTCGAGAAGCGTTTTTTGAAATTGGTTAGGTTGGAATAATTGGATAGAAAATGGTAAAATGTTTGGTCGTGTCAACAGCTTTAGGGACGCTGCTAAATCAATCGATAAAACAAAAATAATTGACTCAAATCAAACCTCCAGAGTATAATAAGCAATGGGGAGACTCCATATGGACCAGAACCTTGCCGTGGCTTCGTAAGATATAAGTTAAAACGTCTGAAGACTTTTTGAGTTGTCCAGGAACGATATTGACCTAGTGGTGATGAAAAAAACTGTCATACCAATTTTTTTTATTCAAATTTCTTGAAATAAAAGCATTTTCTGACTTGTTTCCTCATTTATAGTCTTCAAGAGGTGTTATATCGGAAGTAGATGGCTAAAAGACCTTGCTGAGTTGTCCAAAAACGACATTAATCTGGTGGTGTTGAAAAAAACTGTCATAGTCAATTTTTCTTTGATTTTCTTCAAATAAAAGCATTTTCTGACTTGTTTCCTCATTTATAGTCTTCAAGAGGTGTTACATCGAAAGTAGATGGCTAAAAGACCTTGCTGAGTTGTCCAAAAACGACATTAATCTGGTGGTGTTGAAAAAAACTGTCATAGTCAATTTTTCTTTGATTTTCTTCAAATAAAAGCATTTTCTGACTTGTTTCCTCATTTATAGTCTTCAAGAGGTGTTACATCGGAAGTAGATGGCTAAAAGACCTTGCTGAGTTGTCCAAAAACGACATTAATCTGGTGGTGTTGAAAAAAACTGTCATAGTCAATTTTTCTTTGATTTTCTTCAAATAAAAGCATTTTCTGACTTGTTTCCTCATTTATAGTCTTCAAGAGGTGTTACATCGGAAGTAGATGGCTAAAAGACCTTGCTGAGTTGTCCAAAAACGACATTAATCTGGTGGTGTTGAAAAAAACTGTCATAGTCAATTTTTCTTTGATTTTCTTCAAATAAAAGCATTTTCTGACTTGTTTCCTTATTTATAGTCTTCAAGAGGTGTTACATCGAAAGTAAATGGCTAAAAGACCTTGCTGAGTTGTCCAAAAACGACATTAATCTGGTGGTGTTGAAAAAAACTGTCATAGTCAATTTTTCTTTGATTTTCTTCAAATAAAAGCCTTTTCTGACTTGTTTCCTCATTTATAGTCTTCAAGAGGTGTTACATCGAAAGTAAATGGCTAAAAGACCTTGCTGAGTTGTCCAAAAACGACATTAATCTGGTGGTGTTGAAAAAAACTGTCATAGTCAATTTTTCTTTGATTTTCTTCAAATAAAAGCATTTTCTGACTTGTTTCCTCATTTATAGTCTTCAAGAGGTGTTACATCGAAAGTAGATGGCTAAAAGACCTTGCTGAGTTGTCCAAAAACGACATTAATCTGGTGGTGTTGAAAAAAACTGTCATAGTCAATTTTTCTTTGATTTTCTTCAAATAAAAGCATTTTCTGACTTGTTTCCTCATTTATAGTCTTCAAGAGGTGTTACATCGGAAGTAGATGGCTAAAAGACCTTGCTGAGTTGTCCAAAAACGACATTAATCTGGTGGTGTTGAAAAAAACTGTCATAGTCAATTTTTCTTTGATTTTCTTCAAATAAAAGCATTTTCTGACTTGTTTCCTTATTTATAGTCTTCAAGAGGTGTTACATCGAAAGTAAATGGCTAAAAGACCTTGCTGAGTTGTCCAAAAACGACATTAATCTGGTGGTGTTGAAAAAAACTGTCATAGTCAATTTTTCTTTGATTTTCTTCAAATAAAAGCATTTTCTGACTTGTTTCCTTATTTATAGTCTTCAAGAGGTGTTACATCGAAAGTAAATGGCTAAAAGACCTTGCTGAGTTGTCCAAAAACGACATTAATCTGGTGGTGTTGAAAAAAACTGTCATAGTCAATTTTTCTTTGATTTTCTTCAAATAAAAGCATTTTCTGACTTGTTTCCTTATTTATAGTCTTCAAGAGGTGTTACATCGAAAGTAAATGGCTAAAAGACCTTGCTGAGTTGTCCAAAAACGACATTAATCTGGTGGTGTTGAAAAAAACTGTCATAGTCAATTTTTCTTTGATTTTCTTCAAATAAAAGCATTTTCTGACTTGTTTCCTTATTTATAGTCTTCAAGAGGTGTTACATCGAAAGTAGATGGCTAAAAGACCTTGCTAAGCTGTCCAAAAACGTCATTAATCTATTGGTTGACTTTCAAACAGGTCAAATACCATTTTAAGACATAAGCATGCGAAAAAAAATTGCAGGTTGTACTAAAAAGCAATAGAAAAAATATTAGTGACTATTGCAGCTCTAAGCAAAGATACCTCAAGGGAGTAGAGCCTCCATTAAGGAGGAAATTACGTGTCCTATAGGTAGAACCATGCACAAAATATCTGTTTGTATATGGTTGGAAATCTAAAGCGATTAAAGACATTTTAGTTCACGTATACATACAAAACAAGACATTCCATCATTTCCTGTTGTTCAGATGGAATCTCGTGGTATTAACCGTCGTTTTGGTCGCTAATTCCATGGAAAAGCCTTTGGAGGTAAACTCCAGGAGTCGGTTACTTGTTATCTCAATAGTCTTTGGAGCCGTCTACCTTATAACCCGGAATTTCACTAACAAAAAACGAAGTTGCCATGTCGGGGAGTTTTCTCTTTGCGAATTGACTCAACTCCTATGACTTTAATATCGAGTTGTAATTAGACGTGGATCACCCTGTACACTTGTCAACTTACGAACTCATCTAACAGCGAAATTACATCCGACTAAAAACAATTCAAAACATAATAAGAAAATTAATATTATCGTCATCTACAACTTCAATTCTTTCAACCATAACTATGTACACGTGTATCTGTATTATACAGGATGTTTTATAATAACTAAGGAATGTGAGTTTGTCATGAAACGTTTATAAATAGACAATTTATGCGCTAGATCAGCGCTTAACTCCATACAATTAGCGCAAACTACTTTTTTGCAGCAACCATTTGTTGGAAAGAATATTTGTTCAAAAATATCCCGAATTAGACCATATGCAAGACATTTAAAGCTACAAAAAGCAAAAGAAAGAGATGAAAATCCTTAGAGTCGAAGACATTAATTTTTGGTTAGGTTAGAATCCGAATAGGTACCAGAAAAACTGCTAAAGATACAGATAAAAGTTTCTATGATATCATCTGCATCATAATCAGTTTTATCAACATTTTTATCAAGTATAAGACGTTATACAAGGGAAAGGAAAGTTCGAACAACCATCAAGAGATTTGTGAGAGTCTTTCAAACCTTAAGTAACCTTGTGGTACCTAGTCGGTTAGACTAAGGATCGTGCAAACTTTCACCACTTCCTACGAGGTTGTTTTTATCGATTTATCGCCTTTTTAAGCTGATTTTGAACGATTCCTTTTGCCAATCGGTGTAATCTGATCTCAACAGCTGGAAGATCCTCAAGATCATCGTGAAAGAATTGCCATAAGGATAAACTAGTGGAAAACATTGTCTGATTGTACCAATTGGTTCGATGAAGACAAATTCTCTAATGCACCACCGATTTATTTGAAATTTGGACAGTTGGAGAATTGTTCACCGAAAATAATCTCAGAAATCGAAAGATCAGTAAATTTAAAGTAAAAAATGTCGTATAAAGTTTTTTCGTTGGAGGGATAGTTTTTGAGTTATTCGCTATTGAAAAGTTTCGTCAACAAAAACCGCTTTTTTCGATAGTTTTTTACGTATAACTCTGTAATAATGCATTTTATCGAAAAAATTGTAATGAACAAAAATGAAGCTTATGAAAAAACAAATAAAATAAACTATATTTGAAGATCTTAATGTTTTACCTAAAGCAAGTTATGGATATTTGAATAATTTTTGTTTTACGTAATTGAGCATTTAATCGGAAATAACTGGAAAAGGGTACATTTTTCAAAAAAAAGTCATAGGATACTTTTTATAGAGCTTAAATAGACCTTTCGAATGATTAGTAATAAAAGTCGTTTCGACTGAAATTTCAGTGAGATACGATGTAAAATAGTTAAAGTTAAAAAAAAATTGTACTAAAACTAACGCCATTTCATTGAAAATCAAAATTAAACTAAATCCTTGTGCCAAATACTTTATTTGGATGTTATTCACGATATCTGAAAGTTTGGTTGATCAGAAATGCACAATTTTGAATAAAATGAACATTAAATAATACTTTCTTTATTTGATTTTAAAAAAAAATTTTTTTGTTCATTTTTTCTCCATAACTATAAAAGATACAAAAACAAATAAACAGTCAAATTAAAGCATTTTTTATGACGATTATTTTGCTTTTTTTATTTTTTTTTGTAGCATAAAAATTGACGGAGTTATAACCAAATTAATCTGTCACTATAGTGCGAGGATTGGTTATCCGTAGCCCTTTGACCCTTTATTAATAAAATGTGAAAGTTCTCAAGCCCTTCTAACATACATAAGCTTGTAGACCTTAAAATTACCTTCAAAATGGTTTTTTGTACGCTGTGATAACTTCAAAATTAATGGAGTTACATAAAAAATAAAAATTTGAAATTTTTTTCGTGAATTATAGGTTATGAAAAAGTTTTCTGTTGATGCTAAATTGCTTGTAGGTACTTTTGAGAGTACCAAGAGATGATATACTGATAATCTTGGTAAAGGGGTGGTTCTTAAGGGTTGACGGGGTATAAAAAATGAAAAAATTACTTCAAGTAGAGACAAGAAATAACAAAAAGAAAGCAAAATCTAAAATTTGACAGTCATTGGATTTATTTTTATTTCATTCTCCGTAAAGGGGTAGTTTTTGGAGGGTTGAATAATAAAAACTAATAATCAATGAAATTTTATTAAAATACTGCGAGTTTTTCGCAGTAAAAATGAAATTGCAACGTTTTAAATAGTTAAAAAATTGTTTCCTATGTTATTTTCATTATAAGGGTAGTTTTTAACGATTTTTAAGGGTTGATACTTCAAAATACATAAATTTCCTATTATACAATATGTTAAGATATTTAGGCTGCATAAACGAAAAACATTTGAATTGAAAAAAAGTAGGAAAAACTATAATATTAATATTTTTCTATAAAGGGTGGTTTTCATCCCTTAAAAACAATTTGCACACCTCACAACCATGTAGATCCTAGGATAAGATGCGGTTAATTCTAAATTTTAAGAAAAAAACGGAGATGAATTAAATAATTCGGAGTTATGATACCGTTTTTTGTATTGAGAAAAATTGTTTAATAAATTTATTATTGTTTGTGGTGTTTTATGGTGTTTTATGGTGGTATGTGATGTTAGATTCACCCTGTTATCTCAAGGCGTGGTTATGAGTCATCACCGGATGTCTGTTCCGGTTTATAACCATCTCAATGGACCTTTGCCTGTTTGCCCATTACGTATTGCGCGTTGTCTTACAATTTTTTTTAAACAAAATTCGACATTAGAAAGCGAATATTTATTACGACCATTCAATACAACAATTAGTTGAGGTACAAATTCAAAAACCAGATGTTAATCCACAGAATATTTACGATAGCAGGTATTAACAATTATTGAATGAGTTTTAAGAAAAATTACAACACATGTTGACCATCTTTCGCATTGTAAAACGAAATTTTAACAAAATTCCGTTGTCAGGACACGTTCTATGAAGATATCTCCATAAATATTATTAGGATTGTATCCTTTCCAATTTCCTAAACCGTAATTTGTTCACCAGATGCAAATAAATAAAAATACAGTGAAAATATTTTATTACATCTGTTGTCAGTGGCGGTACTAAAGGTATTTCAGAACCCGGGAACTAGAAAAGCTGAAAAAAACCCCTACTACACCCACAACAAACCCCTAATTCAATACTCATTGCTTTTGGAAAATATCTAAACCTCCCTTGTAAATATATTTTCTCTACTACACTGTATTATACTGAAAAGGTGTTTTATCGTGATTTTCGTCACCCTAGTTGTTAGAAACCTTCGGTTTAACTTTAAATCATATACTTTTATTCTAAATGACGATGTTCGATTCGCTTTAGGGCTTAAAATAATTATCAACAATTACCGATTGTGTAAGTTTAAACTACTCTTCAATACAGAATCAATTAATTACGAAATTTAATAATCTGTAATAAGTAATATGTAATTTAATTAAATCGTAATAAAAAACATATCTTATGTACCTCGTATATATTGTAAATTGTGTTCCAGGTATTGGAACCTAACCTATAACCGTCTTACGTTTTTAATTTGAATATTTATAAAAAAAAAAAGCAACCAACCTACTTTACTACATTGAAAAATAGAGTGTACCATTGTTCTCATTTTTAATATAATTTACATAATGATAGGTAGTACACGCTTCTGAAATAAGGTACTGTGCAATGTGAAAAATATAACTTCCAATATAAACTTAGTCGACCATAAAACTATTAGATTACATGCTTTAAATTCACTATTTTTGAAACCGACGGGCATTAGTACGAAACATGAGCGCCATTAAATGGAATTTTATTAAAATATATAAACAAATACATTAAAATAAAAAATTTTCTATTCCGAGTATTCAACTATGTAAGGTAAATGAACTCTCGTATTATAATGTATAATTTGTAGCGCCACCTATACTAAAATCGAAACTTTCCAACCAGGTTTACACAGCAAATATAATCAATAAAACAATAAAAACAATAAATAAGTTGGAATTAATGATTTGTTTCATTTTATCAAATGACAATTGGTACGACGCTGATTTCTAAGGTTAAATTTAATTTCGCTTGTCGTAATATTTCGTTAGAAGTTCAGATATTGCAACTCATGACTTTGGTTATACATAATCAGTGTATTCCGATGAAATATCGGTTAAATCAACAGTTAATACTCCAGAAGCTATCCATTTTAAAATTATATATTTCGTACTTTGCTTGTTGACCTCAGTTTCGAATTGATTCAAATATTTCACCAATTTAAATAAATAGCAAAGTTATAACGGGTAGAGATTCTCGAATAAGGATAAAATACTATCCTCTTTAATATACAACGTTGCCAAATTTTAAAAGTAGTGTCAAGATGTGAGAAAATAAATTCATGATTATACAATTGATACTACTGATTCAATTCGTTCAACTATTATCATTACACGAGTCCTATTAAAAGAAATTTTTCTCGTATTATGAAATCTAGATCATATTAATTGATTGGAAAAAAAAAACATTGTGGTGTAGATTGAATCGTTCGTATGAAAACCACCTACAATTTTGCAACCTAGATAAATGATTCTTTCTAGAACCAGTTGCAAATTAACGAATATGGTCGATTTAACTACGGCTTTCTTGTCTTGTGCAAGTCGTGTCTTTTATCAACTCTCATTACCTAACCCGCAACACGAAAATGACAAGCGGGATGATATATCGTTTTGTTAAGGTACGTGTTAATACGCGTAGTAGAGGTGGGACGTACTTAATTAGATAGTAATTCGGAACGGTTGCTTCTAAAATAATTTCTATAGTAGTTATTCGTTATACAAGTTTTATAAATGACATCATGCGCGACAAAGTGCATCATTTATCAAAATTACCTAAGTAAAAGTAGTTCTAGATCGTTTAAAAATTAAATCACTGGTAATAATTATATCTGCTGATACTTTGCTGGAGTCTAATGGACAGAAAATGGCACTCAAGCGATTGTGGTTCACGTCTTGGCTAAATAGAATAATATGTGTATGTGTGTGTAAAAGAAAAACTTTTGGAAAACTTCTAAGGAAAATAAAACGTAATATCAACAGGTTAGAAACTCATTTTTATGTAGAATTGCAATTTGCATACCTTTGCAGCCCTTTTTTATATTTTATTTTTAAATTGAAAAGTTATTTAAATGTTATACTATGAAAATTGTATTACGTGCAAAACAAGGTGAAGAATTTATTTCCTTACCTCTATAATCACATAAAATGATTGCACACTGTTGATAAAAAAAAAAGAAAAACATAAACACAGTATCAATTAATTAAAGTTATGTCCCACCTCTATTATCAAAAAATAAAATTCAGATCACGCTTCATAGCAGAAATAGAAAAGGAGAGGGTGAAGAACGGCTCCATTAGTAACAATAGCGATTATTGTGTCGTTTTGAACATGATAAATACACTTATATATATCTATAAAGTTGCTTTAGCTTATTGGCACGTGTCGAAGTACTACTTTAAACAAGAGATCTAGCAATCTCTTCTCAATACTACGACTCGACGTAAATGACAGCTGACGTAACGGAATTATTACATTTGTAGACAATGAAGCTTTCGATATAATAACGGTTGCGTTTTTTTTCCAATTCCGATTGTGTGTGGACGAGCGAATGAACGATTGAAAAATTAGTTGATATCGTTTCTGAAAGTTTCAGGTCGATGGTTCGTATGATGCAACGTAAATTACGTTCAAATAATAAATTATATAACTCAATTAAGGTTTAGATGTATATAAAATTTTAATTAAGTTATACAGTGTGAATATGAAGTATCTGGAAAATGTATTACGACATTTTTTATTCATTTAAGTTTTGATTTTCGATATAACGGTTACGTTTTTTTTTTGCAATTTCGATTGTGTGTGGACGGGCGATTGAAAAATTAGTTGATATCGTTTCTGATAGTTTTAGGTCGATGGTTCGTATTATTCAAAGTAAATTACGTTCAAATATTAGTAAATAATAAATTATATAACTAAATTAAGGTTTAGATGTATATGAAATTTTAATTAAGTTATACAGTGTGAATATGAAGTATCTAAAAATTGTATTACGACATTTTTTATTCATTTAAGTTTTGATTTTCGATATATTTTTTTCCAATTCCAATTCTAGATCGATTCGGGAAAATGGAGCGTGTATATTATGAACAAAAGGGCACGGAACAATTTGTAAGAGCTACTCTAGTGTATGTCAAAATGTCGAACCTAACCAAACAGTAACTGTCAAATGAGTTGTAAAATAAAGCAGTGTTGCCATTTAAAATTGCTGAATATCCAAGATATTCTATATCTTATTCTGTTTAACCTTTCTTTTTGGTTGTTTTCTCTTCTTCTTCGCTACTAATGACAACTGATTTCTAAATAAAAATGCATATGAAGTAGTTTTAGAGTTATTCTTGTAAGTAAACACTTGCAAGTTGTCGTTTTTATTCAATCCGTTTCTTTTCAATTGATGATAATAAGCACTTGATGTATAAGAGTTTCTTTGGCGGACGAAGCCGTCTCATCCTGTCGTTGAATCAACTTAACCATGCAAGCTCACGAACTCTTTCCTGGGTCCTTTTCAAAAAAACGTTTCGGGACGTTTTTGTGCATACGGCGTGATTCAATCTATGGAAATTCTCGCAGTGTCGGCGACTAAATTTATTTTGAAAGATTTTGTTTGTTTCAAAACGTATATAGGGTGGGCAAAATAAGTTTCATCGTTCGCACATTTCTCAAGATATCTCGAAACAAAAAAACGATATCGATGAGCGGTTTTCGCGATTCTAATGTAAATTTAGTTAACTTTCAAAATATTCTTTGAAACAACTTCAAATTTATAAAAATCGACTAAGCAGAACCGGACTTTATTACAACAAGTTTCCCAATCGCCCCTACCTTACTAGACGCCATTTTCGAAAGGATTAGAAATTATCTAAACGTTCCTTTTACAAATAACGCACTATTCAAAAGGAATAAAATATCAATCAACCCCCAAACTTCAACAAATTTTGAGTTGTTTGGAGTTTCCTCAATATCCACATTAACTGTGTCGTGTTTCTTGGAATTCCTGCTTCGATCCTCCTCGAAACCAAAGAACTGTCTTTTCCCTGGTCTGCAATATTGAGCTGGAACTTCCAGTTTTCGAATTCTGAAGGAACATCACCAGGTTTTCGATCTGGACCGTTTCCATGTTTTGAATCATCATTACACAACTCTCCCCCATTTATTGTTTGAAAAGAAACGTGTAAACGTGTAAAGGTGAACTGTCAATGTCATTTAAATGGTTAAATGTCAAAATTTTTTGAATCCTCGGAATTTAATCTCCAAAAAAAAACCAAAAAGTATTTATAGAAATATTTATCGACAATCCAATCGGTTTCTGATGTTTAATTTTTATTTTTCCCTTCGGACGCTACCCCTGTTCCATCTAGAGCCCTTATTATACATACGTGTTTATATCTATGGAAATCGGTGGACTCACCTGGGTGGAATTTCCATTGTTATTCAAAATTTTTTTCAAACGAACTGAATATTTTTTGTGAAAAGAATTTTTGTGGTTAGAGGTTAAGCAGAGATCGAGGTGATATAAGGTGTACAAAGGGTTTTCTAAATTAAAAGGAGGTTAGTCACCCCGACCGTCATTACATCATTAAAATAAAAAACACATCAATTACAGGTAAAAAAAAATGATTATTTTTCCACATACTTTTCAAAACTAAATTTTTATGCCATTACAAAAAAAAAATGATGTATCATTAGAATCGAAACGTCGTGAATTCATCACGCTTTAACTTGACGAACAAAAAATAGTCGTAAGGAACCGAATCGGGGTTATATTGTGGGTGTTTACTAATGAAAGCTTTTGTTTTTAAATCCCCGTCACTTTGCAACAATTTTTTCCATCAATTTAATGTTTTTCGAGTGAATTACGATTTACTGATTACGTAATATTGATTCCAGATGGTAGTACAATCAATATCGTGGTACATAATGAAGTTTTACGGTATAAATATCCAGGTGTAGTTAACCGATGCAGGTTATTACGAAACAAAAAAAAAACTTGTTTTGTTTTTGAACTGGTACCACGTCCAGCATTTAGTCCAGACCTTGCACCGTCAGTTTACTATTTATTTAGATCTATGACGAATCTAGAGGAGATATTGGCGACGTAGTATGACACTTTTCTGAATCTAAGCGCAAATAATGGTTTTAACAACATCTGTTGCTCCACGTTGGGCGAAAACCATAGAATACGATGTTGTGTATTTCGAAAATTAAGAATTTGTTCGTTCGTTGTATCATAGTCTGTTTTAGAAACAGGTCTAAAAGGCAGTAAAGTCACCGATTACATTTGTTTTATGATGAACTGTCAACTGTCAAAGTTGAACGCTTGCTAGATTTTGAAACTGTGGTTTCGAATACATTTTTTGATGAATTAGACAAGATTGTCAATTGTCACACACTTTTTTCATCTTCTTTCTTAACTAAATCAATGTTTATTAGCATTTGTATTTGACTTGAATTTTTTTATTTCTGTTTTGTATTGATTTTTAAACCCATTCGCTTTGAATATCGTTCAAACTCGATTTGAATACGTGTTTCTTAAGTGCTACGGCAGGTACATTTTTTTTCTAACCCTTCCTCGACAACCACACAAAGAACAATCTTTACAACCCGAATTGTTGCTAAAATTCATTATATAACTTACCCGCATTATATTATGTACAAGTTTTTTATGGCCCTAGGGATTAAAATCACGCTGTGAAATTAACAAATCTAAATATTTTAGCGATTTGGATGGATGAAAAGGTGTTTAGAGGTTATGTTTGTTAAGAGATGAGGATTGAAAAATGCCGTGAGAATGTACCGAAAACTTATTAATTATTCAGTCGCTCTGATTGTAATTATTTCGAATAACCGCGCAGGTAGCTATTATGTTAATAAGGGTAGTTTTTTTAAGTTGAACTACCTTTGAAACGACGTTAAGAGCTACGTTGAATTCGACGTATTTTCACTGAAATTACGTGGATTAGAGTCTCAGATGTCGAGATTATTGTGTACTAAAAATTAATCACCCCAAAAGAAAATTCAAAACAATTAAACACCTTCAAAAAATAGTGTTTCATTTTTCGCTTATGGCTTGCAAAGTAATAAATATTTTTATTTTTTAAAAACGGATCCTTAAAGAGGAAGAAAATTACTATGGGAAACGTAAATTTCCGAAATCATACCTTCGTTATTTATAATTTTAATTTAACGTTGAAAATAGCCATCCGCGCGTCGCCAAAAACGTTCCGCACATCGTCAAAAGAGTCCGCGCATCGTCAAAAGGGTCCGCGTATCATCAAAAGGATCCGCGTATCCTTAAAAACGTTCCGTGCATTGTCAAAAACGTCCGCGCATCTTCAAAAGGATCCGCGTATCGATAAAAACGTTCCGCGCATTGTCGAAAGCGTTACGTGCATCGTCAGAAGGGTCCGCGCATCGTAAAAATGGCCCGCGTATTGTTAAAAACGTTCCGTGCTTTGTTAAAAGCGTTGTGCGCATCGTCAAAACATTCGGCGCATCTTTAAAAGGATCCGCGTATCGTCATAAGGATCCGCGTATCGATAAAAACGTTCCGCGCATTGTCGAAAGCGTTGCGCGCATCGTCAAAAGGGTCCGCGCATGGTAAAAATGGTTCGCGTATCGATAAAAACGTTCCGCGCATTTTCAAAACGGTCCGCGTATCGTCAAAAGGATCGTCGTATCGTTAAAAACGTTCCGTGCATTGTCAAAAACGTTGCGCGCATCGTCAAAAGGAACCGCGTATCGTTAAAAACGTTCCGTGCATTATGAAAAACGTTGCGCGCATCGTCAAAAGGGTACGCGCATCGTAAAAAAGGTTCGCGTGTCGTTAAAAACGTTCCGCGCATCGTCTAAAGGGTCCACGTATCATCAAAAGGATCCGCGTATCTTTAAAAGCGTTCCGCGCATTGTCAAAAGCGTTACGTGCATCGTCAGATGGGTCCGCGCATCGTAAAAATGGCCCGCGTATTGTTAAAAACGTTCCGTGCTTTGTTAAAAGCGTTATGCGCATCGTCAAAACATTCCGCGCATCTTTAAAAGGGTCTGCGTATCGTCAAAAGGATCCGTGTATCGATAAAAACGTTCCGTGCATTGTTAAAAGCGTTGCGCGCATCGTCAAAAGGGTTCGCGCATGGTAAAAATGGTTCGCGTATCGATAAAAACGTTCCGCGCATCTTCAAAAGGGTCCGCGTATCGTCAAAAGGATCGTCGTATCGTTAAAAACGTTCCGTGCATTGTCAAAAACGTTGCGCGCATCGTCAAAAGGAACCGCGTATCGTTAAAAACGTTCCGTGCATTATGAAAAACGTTGCGCGCATCGTCAAAAGGGTACGCGCATCGTAAAAAAGGTTCGCGTGTCGTTAAAAACGTTCCGCGCATCGTCTAAAGGGTCCACGTATCATCAAAAGGATCCGCGTATCTTTAAAAGCGTTCCGCGCATTGTCAAAAGCGTTACGTGCATCGTCAGATGGGTCCGCGCATCGTAAAAATGGCCCGCGTATTGTTAAAAACGTTCCGTGCTTTGTTAAAAGCGTTATGCGCATCGTCAAAACATTCCGCGCATCTTTAAAAGGGTCTGCGTATCGTCAAAAGGATCCGTGTATCGATAAAAACGTTCCGTGCATTGTTAAAAGCGTTGCGCGCATCGTCAAAAGGGTTCGCGCATGGTAAAAATGGTTCGCGTATCGATAAAAACGTTCCGCGCATCTTCAAAAGGGTCCGCGTATCGTCAAAAGGATCCGCGTATCGTTAAAAACGTTCCGTGCATTGTTAAAAGCGTTGCGCGCATCGTCAAAAGGGTTCGCGCATGGTAAAAATGGTTCGCGTATCGATAAAAACGTTCCGCGCATTGTCAAAAACGTTGCGCGCATCGTCAAAAGGGTACGCGCATCGTAAAAAGGGTTCGCGTATCGTTAAAAACGTTCCGCGTATCGTTAAAAGCGTGTCTAGTAAAAAGATACTTTAAATACGCCTGAAGTAACTAAAATCTGTAAATCTTAACAAACCGTACCAAAACTACACCGTTGGTGACATAAACTAGGAGATCCCGTGTTTGATTTACGAGAACCATGTCGATGGTCGCGTACTCAAGATATCTCAAGAATTGCTGGTTAAGGACTTTGTTTACGATCTTGGCAACGACTAAGACTAAAACAATCGAAGCGTGGTTGTTGGAAACTGTCTGCAAGGAAGAGACTTCTATCATATGATAGAGAAAGCTGAATTTAAACTTAGCAGAAATGATCAAATCCACGTTGCAATGATTTCTGGACTTTGCTCACTGAATTGTATCTGACCTTGACTCCTGTCAACTGTCAAAGTTGAACGCGTGCTAACTTCAGAGAAAGCTGGTTTTACCATTTGATAGATTAATTAAAAGAACGCCATTTTGATTTAGTAGTAATTCTCTTCGAATATTGATTCTACTCAACTCCCTAATCCGTAGATTGTCCAAGGAATTTTGGAACTGTTGGCAATCGTGTTTCGAATGGTGGCGCATGTATCAGAGTCGATTTTAGAAACAGTTCTAAAAGGCAGTAAAGTCACCGATTACATTTGTGTACGTTTTATGATAAACTGTCAACTGTCAAAGTTGGACGCTTGCTAACTTCAGATAAAGCTTGTTTTACCGTTTGGTAGATTAATGAATTCTATTGGTAATCGATAGAATCGTTGTTTGTTTTTGTTTCCGCGGTATAAACTCGTTATTTTGTATATATGAACGCCCATTTTCAATTACACCCAATTAAATAAATTACAAAACCGTCACTCAAATACAACTTATATATAAAACAAATATTTGCCTATTGTGTAATAACACAGTTAGAGAAATCCATTTAACATATCAAAATGCTGTCAATTTGGTGTATTTCTCATTTTGAATACACCGAGAAATAGATAGAGAATAGCCTTAAGGCTCGGAGATAGACACACGGCATATATAAATAAATATTACGAACGATCCTTAATTTGAATTATGGCTTGTAGATAAAATCGATTTCTATCGATATCCCATGACGGAACAGGTACATAGTTCACATTAAAATTATTGATAGATGTTTTTATTAATTGGATTTATGGAAAAAAAAAAAAAATATCGACGCCATGATAGTAAAAGTTTTAATACAGGGTATTGTCGAAAAGAGACGATTTAAATTTCTGTATTTTCGATATAAATAGCAACTCCAAGTATTTTTATGTAAAAGCTTAAAAAACATTCCGAAAAGTCTGAAATTTTAGTCGAAATTATTTTTATTGCGCTGTTTTATGATAATTTACGAGGATGATTTGAAAAGTACCTCGGTTGACGTAGAGATGGCAGTTTTGTTGTTGTATTTTTGGTTGTTTGTTTCTGTTTACGATAACCGACTAATTTCATGTTTAGTTTATTAGACATGTTCATTTATTTATCGGAATTATTATTCAACGAAGGTCTTCTCTTCTTCTTATCTACAAACTTGACTGATTTCTTTGAATATTCGTTATTGATAAATGGAATGATATTACAAATGACTATAGATGACTAAAATGGGACTCATGATTTTATTTATGATGATTCTGCATATGCGTATATAAATAAACGTAATTTATAGTATGCGTCATTTATTTGTTAATGATAGTAACAAAACATTTGTTGATGAAACGGAATATTCATTGTCTTTAACATACTTAATTTTATTTGTTTACATTTAACAGTAATTTTTAAAGATACTAAAAGTAATTCGATAGATGATGACGTTTGTTATAATGACGTCAACATTTTTAGATAAAATTTTGTTTGTAAATTATTTAGAACAATTAAAAATAATTTTATAATTTCGCGGTAGCGTCGTTTTTTGGCTGTAGAAAATCGAAAAAACATCCGATTTGGATGAATTTTTTTTTGAAATATTCGTTTTTACGGCAGATTTACGAAAAAAATTATAAAAATAAAAAAAAATGGAAGCTTATATTAGTTTCAGGGCTTTAAATGTTCACGAACATGTACTCAGTCATGTATAGTTGTTGATAACTTTTTTTCAAATGATTAAATGAAGTTGTAATATTTTTTTTCGTAATCTACACAAAAAAACGAACAAATTGAAAAAAAAATTTGTGCAAAAATGTTGATTTTTCACATTTTTACAATTGAAAATATATTTTGGTTTCAGTCACTCAGTCACGTATAATTGTTGATAACTTTTTTCCGAATAAAAAAATAGAGCTGGTATATTTTTTTTCGTAATCTACACAAAAAAACGAACAAATTGAAAAAAAAAATTGTGCAAAATTGTTGATTTTTCACATTTTTACAATTGAAAATATATTTTGGTTTCAGTCACTCAGTCACGTATAATTGTTGATAACTTTTTTCCGAATAAAAAAATAGAGCTGGTATATTTTTTTTCGTAATCTACACAAAAAAACGAACAAATTGAAAAAAAATTTGTGCAAAAATGTTGATTTTTCACATTTTTACAATTGAAAATATATTTTGGTTTCAGTCACTCAGTCACGTATAATTGTTGATAACTTTTTTCCGAATAAAAAAATAGAGCTGGTATATTTTTTTTCGTAATCTACACAAAAAAACGAACAAATTGAAAAAAAAAATTGTGCAAAATTGTTGATTTTTCACATTTTTACAATTGAAAATATATTTTGGTTTCAGTCACTCAGTCACGTATAATTGTTGATAACTTTTTTCCGAATAAAAAAATAGAGCTGGTATATTTTTTTTCGTAATCTACACAAAAAAACGAACAAATTGAAAAAAAATTTGTGCAAAAATGTTGATTTTTCACATTTTTACAATTGAAAATATATTTTGGTTTCAGTCACTCAGTCACGTATAATTGTTGATAACTTTTTTCCGAATAAAAAAATAGAGCTGGTATATTTTTTTTCGTAATCTACACAAAAAAACGAACAAATTGAAAAAAAATTTGTGCAAAAATGTTGATTTTTCACATTTTTACAATTGAAAATATATTTTGGTTTCAGTCACTCAGTCACGTATAATTGTTGATAACTTTTTTCCGAATAAAAAAATAGAGCTGGTATATTTTTTTTCTTAATCTACACAAAAAAACGAACAAATTGAAAAAAAATTTGTGCAAAAATGTTGATTTTTCACATTTTTACAATTGAAAATATATTTTGGTTTCAGTCACTCAGTCACGTATAATTGTTGATAACTTTTTTCCGAATAAAAAAATAGAGCTGGTATATTTTTTTTCGTAATCTACACAAAAAAACGAACAAATTGAAAAAAAATTTGTGCAAAAATGTTGATTTTTCACATTTTTACAATTGAAAATATATTTTGGTTTCAGTCACTCAGTCACGTATAATTGTTGATAACTTTTTTCCGAATAAAAAAATAGAGCTGGTATATTTTTTTTCGTAATTTACACAAAAAAACGAACAAATTGAAAAAAAATTTGTGCAAAAATGTTGATTTTTCACATTTTTACAATTGAAAATATATTTTGGTTTCAGTCACTCAGTCACGTATAATTGTTGATAACTTTTTTCCGAATAAAAAAATAGAGCTGGTATATATTTTTTCGTAATCTACACAAAAAAACGAACAAATTGAAAAAAAATTTGTGCAAAAATGTTGATTTTTCACATTTTTACAATTGAAAATATATTTTGGTTTCAGTCACTCAGTCACGTATAATTGTTGATAACTTTTTTCCGAATAAAAAATAGAGCTGGTATATTTTTTTTCGTAATCTACACAAAAAAACGAACAAATTGAAAAAAAATTTGTGCAAAAATGTTGATTTTTCACATTTTTACAATTGAAAATATATTTTGGTTTCAGTCACTCAGTCACGTATAATTGTTGATAACTTTTTTCCGAATAAAAAAATAGAGCTGGTATATTTTTTTTCGTAATCTACACAAAAAAACGAACAAATTGAAAAAAAAATTTGTGCAAAATTGTTGATTTTTCACATTTTTACAATTGAAAATATATTTTGGTTTCAGTCACTCAGTCACGTATAATTGTTGATAACTTTTTTCCGAATAAAAAAATAGAGCTGGTATATTTTTTTTCGTAATTTACACAAAAAAACGAACAAATTGAAAAAAAATTTGTACAAAAATGTTGATTTTTCACATTTTTACAATTGAAAATATATTTTGGTTTCAGTCACTCAGTCACGTATAATTGTTGATAACTTTTTTCCGAATAAAAATATAGAGCTGGTATATTTTTTTTCGTAATCTACACAAAAAAACGAACAAATTGAAAAAAAATTTGTGCAAAAATGTTGATTTTTCACATTTTTACAATTGAAAATATATTTTGGTTTCAGTCACTCAGTCACGTATAATTGTTGATAACTTTTTTCCGAATAAAAAAATAGAGCTGGTATATTTTTTTTCGTAATCTACACAAAAAAACGAACAAATTGAAAAAAAAATTTGTGCAAAATTGTTGATTTTTCACATTTTTACAATTGAAAATATATTTTGGTTTCAGTCACTCAGTCACGTATAATTGTTGATAACTTTTTTCCGAATAAAAAAATAGAGCTGGTATATTTTTTTTCGTAATTTACACAAAAAAACGAACAAATTGAAAAAAAATTTGTACAAAAATGTTGATTTTTCACATTTTTACAATTGAAAATATATTTTGGTTTCAGTCACTCAGTCACGTATAATTGTTGATAACTTTTTTCCGAATAAAAATATAGAGCTGGTATATTTTTTTTCGTAATCTACACAAAAAAACGAACAAATTGAAAAAAAATTTGTGCAAAGATGTTGATTTTTCACATTTTTACAATTGAAAATATATTTTGGTTTCAGTCACTCAGTCACGTATAATTGTTGATAACTTTTTTCCGAATAAAAATATAGAGCTGGTATATTTTTTTTCGTAATCTACACAAAAAAACGAACAAATTGAAAAAAAAATTGTGCAAAATTGTTGATTTTTCACATTTTCACAATTGAAAATATATTTTGGTTTCAGTCACTCAGTCACATATAATTGTTGATAACTTTTTTCCAAATGATTAAATGAAGTTGGCATATTTTTTTTTGTAATCTACACAAAAAAACGAACAAATTGAAAAAAAAATTTGCAAAAATGTTGATTTTTCATGTATTTAGAATTGAAAACTTATTTTGGTTTTAGAGATTTAAATGTTTGCGGAAATGTACTCAGTCACGTATAATTGTTGATAACTTTTTTCCAAATGATTAAATGAAGTTGGCAAAATTTTTTTCATAATCTATATAAAAAAACAAACAATGACAGTTTTTTCGACGTTCACGAGGCCCTTCGGACCCTTCCAAATTTTCCATAACCACACTAGAATTCACAATAATAGATTTCAAACTGCACCTTGTAAAAACAAAACGGAAACGTAAACCCAGAAATTCAGCCACTCACATCGTATTTATCGACGTGGAAAAGGCCTACGAAACGGTATCGTTGAAATCGCTGTAACCATATCGAAGCCATTAATCACCAAAATCATTCTGGAAGCTCCGAGTAGCTGGAGATCTAAAATGGGAGTTGAGATTCAAAATATCTGCCTAACAATTTTTCTCAAACGACCAGATTGTTGAAACTTACCACGAGGACAGAACATCACGCAAGAAGACCCCGAAGTGCAAATCATTTGGACGATGTAGACAATTCAAATACCCAGGATGATATGGAATCGAGTCTACACATCTTCAGAGAGAATGCAGACTGGATAATTGCTCAATAACCTGGAAGGAAGACATAGAGCAGACCATGAAAATCAGAGTTGTCCAGGAAAACGAGTAGATAGAAAATTCGGCACAGGAACTTTACTTCAAAGTAATTTTCCGATATAAAATCATCACAAAGAAAGATCGATTTGAGGGAAAAGTTTTTTAATCTGCTCAATAAGAGATTGGTGGTACTGAAATCCTACCACAAACAACATTTGGTCCTGATTTTGCACCGTCAGATTACTATTCGTGATTTTTTATCAAAATATTCTACATGCTGAATAAGCTAGTTGACAAAATGAGTTTAAAACCATAGCTTAGCGTCTATTTCACCCCAAAAATATATCATTTTGAGAAAAATAGATTTTTCACGTTAGTATTTTGAGTTTTTATAAATGAATTTGAAATTGACCGCGAAAAAAGCCAAAACTGTCATGGCGTATTGAATGACGTTACATCTCGCGAAACAGCCATGTTTGTTTACGACAGTCAATTGTTCAATTTAATAAATAACGAATTAAACGTATTATAAATATTGTTGTTGGTGTTTGTTATTCCGAACAGGATAGGAACGAGCACATCCCACATGCAAATTAAACATTTACACACACGGTAATGTAACAGTAGCCATTTCCAATTCTTCTATGACGTTCGGGCAAATGTCATTTTAATGAAAATATTCATAATTAGAATTGACTTTGATTATTTGGACGTTGTGTTTCCAAACAAACTAATAGGAACTAAAAGACTTATTAAATAACCACCGGAATACCCAGATTTCAATTCTTTGTGATTATTTTTATGTAAGTAGTTGTAAAACATAACCAAATAATCAAATGTTTGATAAACTCATTTTGTGTGATTCTATTCTCCAAAAATATTATTAATTTTACGCGTTTGGACAAATATTATTTATTTAATTGAAACTAATATAATTAAGTTAAAAGGTTAATGAGAATTCGAAGCGTATTTGGAATGCTTTATACACTTATAATTATTGAGATATCAAATAATACAAAAGAGAACAAGTTCCGGAATCTCGATTTAATGCGATATGGCCTTCTAGATACAGGAATCCGTTCCTACACGGAGACACAGCCACCAACTATAATTTGTTGAGTGTGTTGTACAAATGTGAAAAATATTATTTATTGGATCGGCTATCGATGTATAATTATTAAATAAAGGAGCTATTATAAAGTTTCACAAGGTGTTCCGTTTGTAGGTGCGACAGGTAGATCTATAGATTATGTGATTCCGATATATAAATATGATACTTTCAATTTTTTTTTTTTTAGTTCATTTCGTTTCGAGCGCCCATGTTTTGAAATGTGTTTCAATCAAAAAATAATGAACAATACATTTGATTGTGACAATTATATTTTCATTGACGACTATCTATCAACTGAATTCAAGATTTACGATTCAGTTTCTTTATGTCTGTAAAAGTTTTGAGGTATGGTAACACTGATGTGAATATGTCAAATTTGACATTGACGTCTTGACGTTTGACATTTTTATTGATAAAGGTACGCAGAACTTGTCATACGAGTGTTATTTGAGTTGTTTGTAGATAGTTGAATTATTCATCTTGGTCAAATATGACATTTTTCACTACTTTCTAAGTGAATTGAACTAACAGCAAATCTAAACTAGATTTTACGAAACTAATTGTCATTTATCGTCAGAAAGTGTCTTTTCTACAACAAACAATCACTTGTTTTGAAAAACAAACTGTCATTTGTCATTAGAGAGTGGATTTTACTAAACTAATTGTCATTTATCGTCAGAAAATGTCTTTTCTACAACAAACAATCACTTGTTTTGAAAAACAAACTGTCATTTGTCATTAGAGAGTGGATTTTACTAAACTAATTGTCATTTATCGTTAGAAAATGTCTTTTCTACAACAAACAATCACTTGTTTTGAAAAACAAACTGTCATTTGTCATTAGAGAGTGGATTTTACTAAACTAATTGTCATTTATCGTCAGAAAATGTCTTTTCTACAACAAACAATCACTTGTTTTGAAAAACAAACTGTCATTTGTCATTAGAGAGTGGATTTTACTAAACTAATTGTCATTTATCGTTAGAAAATGTCTTTTCTACAACAAACAATCACTTGTTTTGAAAAACAAACTGTCATTTGTCATTAGAGAGTGGATTTTACTAAACTAATTGTCATTTATCGTTAGAAAATGTCTTTTCTACAACAAACAATCACTTGTTTTGAAAAACAAACTGTCATTTGTCATTAGAGAGTGGATTTTACTAAACTAATTGTCATTTATCGTTAGAAAATGTCTTTTCTACAACAAACAATCATTTGTTTTGAAAAACAAACTGTCATTTGTCATTAGAGAGTGGATTTTACTAAACTAATTGTCATTTATCGTCAGAAACTGTCTTTTTCGAAACAAACAATCATTTGTTTTGAAAAACAAACTGTCATTTGTCATTAGAGAGTGGATTTTACTAAACTAATTGTCATTTATCGTCAGAAACTGTCTTTTTCGAAACAAACAATCATTTGTTTTGAAAAACAAACTGTCATTTGTCATTAGAGAGTGGATTTTACTAAACTAATTGTCATTTATCGTCAGAAAATGTCTTTTCTACAACAAACAATCACTTGTTTTGAAAAACAAACTGTCATTTGTCATTAGAGAGTGGATTTTACTAAACTAATTGTCATTTATCGTTAGAAAATGTCTTTTCTACAACAAACAATCACTTGTTTTGAAAAACAAACTGTCATTTGTCATTAGAGAGTGGATTTTACTAAACTAATTGTCATTTATCGTCAGAAACTGTCTTTTTCGAAACAAACAATCACTTGTTTTGAAAAACAAACTGTCATTTGTCATTAGAGAGTGGATTTTACTAAACTAATTGTCATTTATCGTTAGAAAATGTCTTTTCTACAACAAACAATCACTTGTTTTGAAAAACAAACTGTCATTTGTCATTAGAGAGTGGATTTTACTAAACTAATTGTCATTTATCGTTAGAAAATGTCTTTTCTACAACAAACAATCACTTGTTTTGAAAAACAAACTGTCATTTGTCATTAGAGAGTGGATTTTACTAAACTAATTGTCATTTATCGTTAGAAAATGTCTTTTCTACAACAAACAATCACTTGTTTTGAAAAACAAACTGTCATTTGTCATTAGAGAGTGGATTTTACTAAACTAATTGTCATTTATCGTTAGAAAATGTCTTTTCTACAACAAACAATCACTTGTTTTGAAAAACAAACTGTCATTTGTCATTAGAGAGTGGATTTTACTAAACTAATTGTCATTTATCGTTAGAAAATGTCTTTTCTACAACAAACAATCACTTGTTTTGAAAAACAAACTGTCATTTGTCATTAGAGAGTGGATTTTACTAAACTAATTGTCATTTATCGTTAGAAAATGTCTTTTCTACAACAAACAATCACTTGTTTTGAAAAACAAACTGTCATTTGTCATTAGAGAGTGGATTTTACTAAACTAATTGTCATTTATCGTTAGAAAATGTCTTTTCTACAACAAACAATCACTTGTTTTGAAAAACAAACTGTCATTTGTCATTAGAGAGTGGATTTTACTAAACTAATTGTCATTTATCGTTAGAAAATGTCTTTTCTACAACAAACAATCACTTGTTTTGAAAAACAAACTGTCATTTGTCATTAGAGAGTGGATTTTACTAAACTAATTGTCATTTATCGTTAGAAAATGTCTTTTCTACAACAAACAATCACTTGTTTTGAAAAACAAACTGTCATTTGTCATTAGAGAGTGGATTTTACTAAACTAATTGTCATTTATCGTTAGAAAATGTCTTTTCTACAACAAACATTCACTTGTTTTGAAAAACAAACTGTCATTTGTCATTAGAGAGTGGATTTTACTAAACTAATTGTCATTTATCGTTAGAAAATGTCTTTTCTACAACAAACAATCACTTGTTTTGAAAAACAAACTGTCATTTGTCATTAGAGAGTGGATTTTACTAAACTAATTGTCATTTATCGTTAGAAAATGTCTTTTCTACAACAAACAATCACTTGTTTTGAAAAACAAACTGTCATTTGTCATTAGAGAGTGGATTTTACTAAACTAATTGTCATTTATCGTTAGAAAATGTCTTTTCTACAACAAACAATCACTTGTTTTGAAAAACAAACTGTCATTTGTCATTAGAGAGTGGATTTTACTAAACTAATTGTCATTTATCGTTAGAAAATGTCTTTTCTACAACAAACAATCACTTGTTTTGAAAAACAAACTGTCATTTGTCATTAGAGAGTGGATTTTACTAAACTAATTGTCATTTATCGTTAGAAATGTCTTTTCTACAACAAACAATCACTTGTTTTGAAAAACAAACTGTCATTTGTCATTAGAGAGTGGATTTTACTAAACTAATTGTCATTTATCGTTAGAAAATGTCTTTTCTACAACAAACAATCACTTGTTTTGAAAAACAAACTGTCATTTGTCATTAGAGAGTGGATTTTACTAAACTAATTGTCATTTATCGTCAGAAACTGTCTTTTTCGAAACAAACAATCACTTGTTTTGAAAAACAAACTGTCATTTGTCATTAGAGAGTGGATTTTACTAAACTAATTGTCATTTATCGTTAGAAAATGTCTTTTCTACAACAAACAATCACTTGTTTTGAAAAACAAACTGTCATTTGTCATTAGAGAGTGGATTTTACTAAACTAATTGTCATTTATCGTTAGAAAATGTCTTTTCTACAACAAACAATCACTTGTTTTGAAAAACAAACTGTCATTTGTCATTAGAGAGTGGATTTTACTAAACTAATTGTCATTTATCGTTAGAAAATGTCTTTTCTACAACAAACAATCACTTGTTTTGAAAAACAAACTGTCATTTGTCATTAGAGAGTGGATTTTACTAAACTAATTGTCATTTATCGTTAGAAAATGTCTTTTCTACAACAAACAATCACTTGTTTTGAAAAACAAACTGTCATTTGTCATTAGAGAGTGGATTTTACTAAACTAATTGTCATTTATCGTTAGAAAATGTCTTTTCTACAACAAACAATCACTTGTTTTGAAAAACAAACTGTCATTTGTCATTAGAGAGTGGATTTTACTAAACTAATTGTCATTTATCGTTAGAAAATGTCTTTTCTACAACAAACAATCATTTGTTTTGAAAAACAAACTGTCATTTGTCATTAGAGAGTGGATTTTACTAAACTAATTGTCATTTATCGTCAGAAACTGTCTTTTTCGAAACAAACAATCATTTGTTTTGAAAAACAAACTGTCATTTGTCATTAGAGAGTGGATTTTACTAAACTAATTGTCATTTATCGTTAGAAAATGTCTTTTCTACAACAAACAATCATTTGTTTTGAAAAACAAACTGTCATTTGTCATTAGAGAGTGGATTTTACTAAACTAATTGTCATTTATCGTCAGAAAATGTCTTTTCTACAACAAACAATCACTTGTTTTGAAAAACAAACTGTCATTTGTCATTAGAGAGTGGATTTTACTAAACTAATTGTCATTTATCGTTAGAAAATGTCTTTTCTACAACAAACAATCACTTGTTTTGAAAAACAAACTGTCATTTGTCATTAGAGAGTGGATTTTACTAAACTAATTGTCATTTATCGTCAGAAACTGTCTTTTTCGAAACAAACAATCATTTGTTTTGAAAAACAAACTGTCATTTGTCATTAGAGAGTGGATTTTACTAAACTAATTGTCATTTATCGTCAGAAAATGTCTTTTCTACAACAAACAATCACTTGTTTTGAAAAACAAACTGTCATTTGTCATTAGAGAGTGGATTTTACTAAACTAATTGTCATTTATCGTTAGAAAATGTCTTTTCTACAACAAACAATCACTTGTTTTGAAAAACAAACTGTCATTTGTCATTAGAGAGTGGATTTTACTAAACTAATTGTCATTTATCGTTAGAAAATGTCTTTTCTACAACAAACAATCACTTGTTTTGAAAAACAAACTGTCATTTGTCATTAGAGAGTGGATTTTACTAAACTAATTGTCATTTATCGTTAGAAAATGTCTTTTCTACAACAAACAATCACTTGTTTTGAAAAACAAACTGTCATTTGTCATTAGAGAGTGGATTTTACTAAACTAATTGTCATTTATCGTTAGAAAATGTCTTTTCTACAACAAACAATCACTTGTTTTGAAAAACAAACTGTCATTTGTCATTAGAGAGTGGATTTTACTAAACTAATTGTCATTTATCGTTAGAAAATGTCTTTTCTACAACAAACAATCACTTGTTTTAAACAAACTGTCATTTGTCATTAGAGAGTGGATTTTACTAAACTAATTGTCATTTATCGTTAGAAAATGTCTTTTCTACAACAAACAATCACTTTGTTTTGAAAAACAAACTGTCATTTGTCATTAGAGAGTGGATTTTACTAAACTAATTGTCATTTATCGTTAGAAAATGTCTTTTTCGACAACAAACAATCACTTTGTTTTGAAAAACAAACTGTCATTTGTCATTAGAGAGTGGATTTTACTAAACTAATTGTCATTTATCGTTAGAAAATGTCTTTTCTACAACAAACAATCATTTGTTTTGAAAAACAAACTGTCATTTGTCATTAGAGAGTGGATTTTACTAAACTAATTGTCATTTATCGTCAGAAACTGTCTTTTTCTACAACAAACAATCACTTGTTTTGAAAAACAAACTGTCATTTGTCATTAGAGAGTGGATTTTACTAAACTAATTGTCATTTATCGTTAGAAAATGTCTTTTCTACAACAAACAATCATTGTTTTGAAAAACAAACTGTCATTTGTCATTAGAGAGTGGATTTTACTAAACTAATTGTCATTTATCGTTAGAAAATGTCTTTTCTACAACAAACAATCACTTGTTTTGAAAAACAAACTGTCATTTGTCATTAGAGAGTGGATTTTACTAAACTAATTGTCATTTATCGTTAGAAAATGTCTTTTCTACAACAAACAATCATTTGTTTTGAAAAACAAACTGTCATTTGTCATTAGAGAGTGGATTTTACTAAACTAATTGTCATTTATCGTCAGAAACTGTCTTTTTCGAAACAAACAATCATTTGTTTTGAAAAACAAACTGTCATTTGTCATTAGAGAGTGGATTTTACTAAACTAATTGTCATTTATCGTTAGAAAATGTCTTTTCTACAACAAACAATCATTTGTTTTGAAAAACAAACTGTCATTTGTCATTAGAGAGTGGATTTTACTAAACTAATTGTCATTTATCGTCAGAAACTGTCTTTTTCGAAACAAACAATCATTTGTTTTGAAAAACAAACTGTCATTTGTCATTAGAGAGTGGATTTTACTAAACTAATTGTCATTTATCGTCAGAAAATGTCTTTTCTACAACAAACAATCACTTGTTTTGAAAAACAAACTGTCATTTGTCATTAGAGAGTGGATTTTACTAAACTAATTGTCATTTATCGTTAGAAAATGTCTTTTCTACAACAAACAATTGTCATTTATCGTAAGAAACTGTCTTTCCAAAACAAACAATCACTTATCACTTATTTTGAAAAACAAACTGTCATTTATCATCAGAAACAAGTTATAAGTTTTGTTTCAAGTCTATTTATGATAACAATTGTTAAATTTGTTTTTACATGGTATTTTCAAATATACTTTGCCCAAATATGTTTCCAACCACTATGGAAACAATTTTTACGTTGTCAAGCGATTTTAGTTAGTTAAAAATTCACAAATAACCGATTTTTATTGTTGAGTTTCATTGTTTTAACAAAAATATACAGAAACTACGATTGAAAAGCAAAACATTTTGCTGTTAACAAAGTTAACAAACCATTTCTGATCCAACTAACATCAATCATTTTTCTTTATTGTTATCAAAAAAGAAATAAAAGGGAGAATGTAAGGTCAAAAAATAAGTTCGCGTTGGATACCACAAAAATAGAAAATACGAACCCGAAACTAAACAATCAAATAATATTTTTGAATGGAAAACGCATGGAGAAAATTTTGAAAAACTATAAATACACATCCAATTAAAAATATTCGTTTTTATTTGTCTTAAATGGCAACCGTACAAACGTTGACGGATCTATTAAAAATTCGACCCGTTTCGTATACTATTGGTCACGACCATTAACCATCTAAATATTTTATTATTTCCATTTTATTTTCAACAAGCTGTTGTACTTCGTAGACTCGAAAACGCAATGGATCGTGACCGCGTGCGTGGGCCTTTACCATATTTTTATAATGGCACCTGTTTCATGCTATGATATAACGCCACCTCTAGCTTTGCACCAGTACTTCTACCACCGTCGATTTTGATCTCTCTTTATACATTAAGCGAAAATAATAAATTTGCTAGATAATTCTGAATTCCTTTCTTGTTGGTGTTTGTTATTCCGAACAGGATAGGAACGAGCACATTCCACATGCAAATTAAACTTTTACACACACGGTAATGTAACAGTAGCCATTTCCAATTCTTCTATGACGTCCGGGCAAATGTCATTTTAATGAAAATATTCATAATTAGAATTGACTTTGATTATTTGGACGTTGTGTTTCCAAACAAACTAATAGGAACAAAAAGACTAAAAAAGATTAAATAACCACCGAAATACCCAGATTTCAATTCTTTGTGATTATTTTTATGTAAGTAGTTGAAAAACATAACCAAATTAGTGATTGAAAACGTTCAAAATGTGTTTCCAAATATGTTATTATTATATGTGATTATTTTTATGTAAGTAGTTGTAAAACATAACCAAATAATCAAATGTTTGATAAACTAACTACGTGGTTTAAAATTAATTGCGTAACAAGTGATTGAAAACGTTCAAGACACGTTCTTTGTTTTTGCTTTGTTTCATCATTAAATTTAAGGTAAAATTAAAAAGATTTTAACTAGTTTGAAACGTACAGATGTAAATTTTGACCCAAAACTCTTATGAACTCAGTGCTTAAACTGTTAAAAGTGATTTTACACAAAAGAAAATCCTCAATCTCTTGGTAATCGCGTTTGCATTAACCTAACTTTTTATCCAAAGTAGTTTTTGAATGTGCAATAAGATTTAAAAATAATAAAATCATTTTTTAATTTGTAAATCATTACCAATTTAACAATAATGAAATTTAAAACAGTATCATGTCTGTAAATAGCTGGGTTCCAACCAAAAACTCGCCGAATGCGTCCAGATTTTGAGTTTCTTATAATATTGAGGAAGAAGATTTTTTTAAAATCTTGTATAACAACGACAATCGACTCCCACAACATTCAAACGAATATTGGGATTGAAAAGGTGTTATTTATGCAACCTGGAACATATTAAGAAACTTTGCGAGGTATTCAAAGCAAACTCACTTCTAGAATTGGTCTTTTCGACGACAATACCCACCATACAGTGCCCACCTAGCCCCAAGTGCTTTTTGAATGGAAGTAGTAGCTTCGAGGACGGCTTTTGTGAAACTGACGTGGGGCTCGGAGCTTTGATATTAATTATCAACAATCAGAACATTTTTTACATTCTATGGGTTAATTTTCACGCTAGTATTGGATAATTTATCATCTATAACGTCTTGGCGAGGCTTACATCCAGTGGTGCAACTCCTCTAGTAGTGGATTTGGGTGGGTTTCTATGTTTTCGAGGTATTTGATGATCCTTTTTGTACAGTGATCACTTCCAGGTCCACGTGAATGTAAAAAGTTTTTCTAAAGAATCGAAATATTTCAGCGTCGATTTCTGAATACTACCCTGGAATGTTTAAATGAAATAATCAATATGTGTGCGGAAAAAACGAAGAATATTAAACGTACTTCTGTTAAGTGGTAACTTATCTCGAGATACAGGAAATATGGTCGTTCCAGAGAAACTTACCGATCACGTAGTTTGAGTTTTCAACGTTCATTTCAAATATTTTCATATTAAATAAAACAACAACAATTTTGTGATTCCCAAAGTAATCTAGGTGAACCCCGAGGTGTCCGTGGGAGGAGCTACGACATATTTTTTGATAAATTTTGGGAATATCGTGTTCATATCAACTAAAATCAGGAATAGATGTTTTGAAAGTTGTCTACGACGAAAAAAAAAGGAGCTTCTGGGATAACTAATGTTATGGAAAGAATCTGGAATTTATGGAAACGTTTCAGAAAATTATTTTGACTATTACGAATTATTTTAAAAGATTCCAGTTCATTTTTTAAGAATCCAGATCAATTTCGAATAGTCCAGATCATTTTCAGTTCATTTTGGAAGATTTCTGATCATTTTCGAACCATCCAGATCATTATTGAACTTTCCAGATCATTATGGAGCACTTCAGATCATTTTGGAAGATTCCAGATCATTTTTGAACTATCCAGATCATTTTCAGTTCATTTTGGAAGATTTCTGATCATTTTCGAACCATCCAGATCATTATTGAACTTTCCAGATCATTATGGAGCACTTCAGATCATTTTGGAAGATTCCAGATCATTTTTGAACTATCCAGATCATTATTAAACTTTCCACATCATTATAGAGCACTTCAGATCATTTTGGAAGATTCCAGATCATTTTTCAACTATCCAGATCATTTTCAGTTCATTTTGGAAGATTTCTGATCATTTTCGAACCATCCAGATCATTATTGAACTTTCCAGATCATTATGGAGCACTTCAGATCATTTTGGAAGATTCCAGATCATTTTTGAACTATCCAGATCATTTTCAGTTCATTTTGGAAGATTTCTGATCATTTTCGAACCATCCAGATCATTATTGAACTTTCCAGATCATTATGGAGCACTTCAGATCATTTTGGAAGATTCCAGATCATTTTTCAACTATCCAGATCATTTTCGAAATTTCCATATTATTTTGGAAGATTTTACATCATTTGCGAATAGTCCAGAACATTATTAAGCAATTCAAATCATTGTGGAAGATTCTAGATCATTTTTGATCTATCCAGATCATTTTCAGTTTATTTTGGAAGATTTTAGATCATTTCTGAATATTGTAGATTATTTTGGATGATCCCTTATCAGTTTCTAGAAATCCAGTACATTATAGAGCATTTCAGATCATTATGAAAGATTCCATATCATTATGGAGCATTTCAGATCATTTTGAAATATTCCAGATCATTTTTGAACATTCCAAATCATTATAGAGCATCTCGGATCAATGTGGAAAATGATTTTGACTATTTCAAATTATTTTGAAAGATTCCAGTTCGTTTTTCATGCATCCAGATCATTTTCGAATAGTCCAGATCATTATGAAGCATTTCAGATCAATGTGGAAAATTCTAGATCAGTCTTAAACTATATTTCTGAATATTGTAGATAATTTTGAAAGATTTCCTTATCAGGTTTTAACATTCCAGATCATTATAGAGCATTTTAAATCATTAGGGAAGATTTCTGATCATTTTCGAACCATCCAGATCATTATTGAACTTTCCAGATCATTATGGAGCATTTTAGATCATTTTGGAAGATTCCAGATCATTTTTGAACATTCCAAATCATTATAGAGCATCTCATATCATTGTGGAAGATAATTTTTGCCTATTACAGATTATTTTGGAAGATTCAAGATCATCTTTCAACTATCCAGATCATTATTATACTTTCCAGATCATTATGGAGCACTTCAGATCATTTTGGAAGATTCCAGATCATTTTTGAACATTCCAAATCATTATAGAGCATCTCATATCATTGTGGAAGATGATTTTTGACTATTACAGATTATTTTGGGAGATTCCAGATCATTTTTCAACTATCCAGATCATTATTATACTTTCCAGATCATTATGGAGCACTTCAGATCATTTTGGAAGATGATTTTTGACTATTACAAATTATTTTGGAAGATTTCAGATCATTTTTTAACATGCCAAATCATTATAGAGCATCTCAGATCATTGTGGAAGATTCCAGATCATTTTTCAACTATCCAGATCATTATTAAACTTTCCAGATCATTATGGAGCATTTTAGATCATTTTCAAACATTCCAGATCATTTTTGAACATTCCAAATCATTGTGGAAGATCATTTTTGAATATTGTAGATTATTTCGGAAGATTGTAAGGTTATGTTAGGATGACGTCACAACCAGCCGCCATATTGTTTCGTAGGCGTTATTTACATTAAAACTATAGTCGTATTGGTGTTTGATTTTCGTTTTTTTTTGATATTTCAATAAAATAAACGTTCGAATCGATTGATTATTTATATTATCAATTATTTATATAAAAATAAAATGAATTCGTTGCTGGTACACCACGACAATATGGCCGACGTCTCGAATCTCGTTACTCGTAATGACGTATTGTAATTAACCGTATTTTTATTTTTGGTATTCATTATTCGGACAAATCGGGAATATCTAATGGGGATAATTAAACGTATTCTATTCGAACCAATCGACCATTAATGGGCATTCGTCATTTATCAACCGATGGAATCTAATTATGACTTAAATGGTCTTATTAACGTTTTATAATAATTTTACCACAATTGTTTACTAATTCGTAAAAGTTATCATACAAATATGTTCATAATGAGAATAATGAACGACTTGGATACTATAAATGATATTATTTAGTGGGAATTTCGTCGAAAGAACAAACTCCGTGCTAGTTCACAAGAGAAAACTTGAAATAAAGCCACGTTTACATTATACTTGCAGATGTTGCGTTCTCGTACGCTGGTATCTAATTTTTTCGAAGCTTCGCCCGCCGAAACACAAATAAAAGTTTTTAAATATCTAAGAGAATGGAAATCAATCACAATTGCCGACGACAACGTAAATAACAAGTTAGAACTTGAAACACACGATTGGAAGAGAAAATAATAACAATTCTTATTGAATTGGTAAATTGGTGAAGATATAACGGAAAGCTGGACATAATTTAAACCATTTACTCATAAATAAACGACTTTTTTTTATATTAGTAAATACACGAGTAGCTGTACACGTTGTGAAGGCGGTATATTCATTATTCAAAACGGTTTCCTGGAATGCTTAACAATTATAGATAAATAATATTATACACGAACGTAGAAATGGGATTATAAAAACACAGTAATTTCTATATCGCAGAAAGACAGTTTTCGACTTCTAGAAAGGTCTAAAGTATTCGAAAACATCGCCACAATATTTTGCAATATTCTTGGACGGAGCGCTATTTAAGATATGAAGGATTAACAATTTTGAACAACTTCTAGATCATTGTGGAACATTACAGATCATTTTTGAACATTCCAGATCATTGTGCAGCGTTTCAGATCATTATGGAACATTGTAGAAGATTTTAGACCATTTTTTAACTATCTAGATCATTTTCGGTGAATTTTGGAAAATTTTAGATCATTTCGGAATATTGTAGGTCATTTTGGAGGATTCCTCATCAGGTTCTAACATTCCAGATCATTATAGAGCATTTTAGATTATTAGGAAAGTTTTCCAGATAATTTTGGAAGATCCCAGATCATTTTTGAACATTCCAAATCATTATAGAGCATCTCAGGTCATTGTGGAAGATGATTTTTGACTATTACAGATTGTTTTGGAAGATTTCATACTATTTTGGAAGATTTTAGATCATTTTGGATTCATCCATATCATTATTTAACTTTCCAGATCATTATGGAGCACTTCAGATCATTTTGGAAGATGATTTTTGACTATTACAGATTGTTCTGGAAGATTCCAGATCATTTTTCAACTATCCAGATCATTTTCTAAATTCCCATATTATTTTGGAAGATTTTAGATCATTTGCGAATAGTCCAGAACATTATTAAACTTTCCAGATCATTATGGAGCACTTCAGATCATTTTGGAAGATTTTAGATCATTTTTGAACATTCCAAATCATTATAGAACATTTTAGATTATTAGGAAAGTTTTCCAGATAATTTTGGAAGATCCCAGATCATTTTTGAACATTCCAAATCATTATAGAGCATCTCAGGTCATTGTGGAAGATGATTTTTGACTATTACAGATTGTTTTGGAAGATTTCACACTATTTTGGAAGATTTTAGATCATTTTGGATTCATCCATATCATTATTTAACTTTCCAGATCATTATGGAGCAATTCAGATCATTTTGGAAGATGATTTTTGACTATTACAGATTGTTCTGGAAGATTCCAGATCATTTTTCAACTATCCAGATCATTTTCTAAATTCCCATATTATTTTGGAAGATTTTAGATCATTTGCGAATAGTCCAGAACATTATTAAACTTTCCAGATTATTATGGAGCACTTCAGATCATTTTGGAAGATTTTAGATCATTTTTGAACATTCCAAATCATTATAGAGCATCTCAGATCATTGTGGAAGATGATTTTTGACTAATACAGATTGTTTTGGAAGATTTCATACTATTTTGGAAGATTTTAGATCATTTTGGAGGCATCCAGATCATTATTTAACTTTCCAGATCATTATGGAGCATTTTAGATCATTTTGGAAGATTCAAGATCATTTTTCAACTATCCAGATCATTATTATACTTTCCAGATCATTATGGAGCATCTCAGATCATTGTGGAAGATGATTTTTGACTAATACAGATTGTTTTGGAACATTTCATACTATTTTGGAAGATTTTAGATCATTTCTGAATATTGTAGGTTATTTTGAAAGATTTCCTTATCAGGTTCTGAAATTCCAGATCATTATAGAGCATCTCAGATCATTAGGAAAGATTTCTGATCATTTTCGAACCATCCAGATCATTATAGAGCATAGCAAATAATTTAAAAATTAACAAAGCTCAAACACATTGAGACTTTGAGTGATTTGATTGAGATTTCATGCGTATAAACCCACAAAACGTTTCTTTGAAATTTACCCATAATTTGAAAGGAATTTCTAGTGAATCAAAGGCTTTTATTGAGTTTGAAAGGGTTCACAAAAAGAGAACCGAAATAATAGAATAAAACAACAAAAAACAAAAGAAAAATCTTTACGATACGCCAATGCCGATCAAATTATAATTTCTACTGAAAATTGTTTTATTTAAATGGTATAAAGTAGTAGTTAGTTACATAAGTAGTAATTCAAATGAATTCGCTATTTATTTAAATTGAGTGTTTTTGATTGGTCGGCTCTATATAAACCTTGATACTCAAGATCGGCATATCAATAATCAATCTCCAAGCTTGACTAATTTAAATTAGTTGTTTAATCGATTCTATTACAATCGACATGCGTTTTCGACATCGCGTCATCTTTTTCTGAATATCTTGTGTATGTGTGTGTTTTTGCTGCCTCTGGTAAACCCTTTCCAACCAAACACCTAATCCTTGGTTGGTCCTTGCTCATGAAATAGCTGGGGGTGTCCTCTTGGAGTCTACATACGACTCGATGGTGCGGGATTGATCAGGTTTACCAACTTAGCAGTTTTCCCTACAAATTTTGGAGGAAAAAGAATGTTTTTAAGGCTAGCACTTATGGGGCAGTCGTACCAACAGTTCTGTCTCAAAAAATATTTGGAGTACGTTCGACAAGCGTTTTTTTTTCAATTCTTTCGAATATGAGATCATCGAAGTTATTGTGTAGCGCTCTAGTCACGGGACGACAAAAGAAAAGATTTTCGAACGAGATAAATTGTATTGAAATCGGATAAATTGTCGCAAGGTGGCATTTGACAAGTATGAAAACAAAGCGATTCGCACCTAAAGAGATATACGTACACTACCTGAGAAACCCGTATCAGATCTACAACAGAGATGTAACATAATTTTACGAGATTATGGAATTTCTTGATGTTAACGATAAAACTTTGAGACATAAAACATATTCAATAAGAAAATCAACTTCTAAATTTTAACAATATAAAATTAGTTTTACCAATTACAAAACGTGATGCTAGTCTGATAAAAAAAACGTCCCTCTACTGTCAAAGTCAATTGCCAAAAATTAATAATCATTTGTTTTGATTTTCCATACATAATTTGTAATATAATTTTACGAGATAATGAAACTTCTTGATGCTAACGATAAAACGTCAAGATATAAAACATATTCAATAGGAAAATCAACTTCTAAATTTCCACAACATAAATTTAATTCTAGCACTTACGAATCGTTGTACTAATCTAATAAAAAAAACGTATCTCTACTGTCAACGTCAATTGTCAAAAATTAATAATCATTTGTTTTGATTTTGTAAACAATCAATGATGAACGGGGGCACTTATTGAATTTAATTTTGATTCAAAAACAACCGGATGTTAAGGGTTTATGTCGTAAGTAGTCCGAATATTTTAATAATCAGACACCGTCTTGTAAAACGTTTTCTCAAATTACCACGGCCAACACCACTATAGAAAAACGAAAAACTTTCACGATCCACGTTAAAGATTCAATTATTGATGTGAATACGAGGGTAGTTTTAAGATACGGCGAGTAATTCACTCAATAGAGGAATCAATCTCCACATTAGTTAGAACGAAAACGTGTTTGAGCAGTCAAAACATCGGTTCATTCGCCGTACTGTCTTTATTTATCATTGTAGTATATCGATATCGATCTTATAATCAAATTTCCATTATAATTTCACGTTTTGCTTATAAAAAATGAATAATAACGTGAAAGAGTGCATCGTTTAGGCGAGAAGTATCAGGTACTGTTTCCCACGCTCCGTTTTTTATTTGTTAATTTAATTTTAGAGCCTCCGATGATTTAATAGGTAGATAAGTACCTGACAAATATCCGGTGGAACATTCGACGAACAGGTGTCGTGTTTATTTAATTAAGTGGTTTTTTTTTGTTAATAGTTAAATCTGAGAAATAGTGAGTATCGCGAGTAAATAATTGATGAAAAACAAATTACATCAAGTTACTAATGTTCCCTGCGTATGATAAAGTATTTTTTTCTTATAAGGACACTCTGTATACGTAATAATTCACATATATAAAAAAGTTACATCACTTTAAATAGAAATTCATCCAATAATTCATTCATTGTACACTGGTACTGACTAAAATTGTTCGATATAAATCAAGTTATTACGAAAAAAGAATAAAGACTTTCTCTAAATCATTCCACTTGCTCTAAAACCGTTAAGAAATTTGAAAAATGACTCTCGACTGCAATATCTTACAAGCCCGCAATCGGTAGACCTCGAAGGGAAGCCGCCTAGATGCGGAAACTCCTGGTGCTAATTGCAATCGGCGAGAAAGAGACGATGAAATGTTGTTGATTTTATTTATTTTCTTGTTGTATTTCAATCACTTACTCGGTATCTAGTTACCGTTTTGAAATGATAAAACCGGACAAGACTTAGACTTCAGTGGTAATTTCGTCTTGGAGGCCGTAGTATAATGTTTCACTTTGATAAATTAGTTTTTACTTTTGACAGGTTTATCAGTTGAATAGACAGTATCGGCACCGGCGTATATATCGTTTTCTAATGTGAAACAATTCAAACAAAAAAAAGAAGACGATCTGTCAAACTTCACTATATTCCAAACTTCTACCAACATAAGAAAAAAATGATTTAAACTACAAGCAATCTTCTTAAACTGACGTAGGTGACTGTAGGCCTCAAGGTCGAGTCTTTCCAGATAAAACGAAAAGAAGAAGACAACTTGACAGTTCAGTAAAAAGAAGACTGATTGAATTAGCTAATGCTTGACAGGTCCAAGTGGAATTGCAACTTTTTTATTGATAAACTTCAAGTTTATTGTGTGGTCTAGCAACTAACAGATTTAGGAAATGATAAAATGGAAACGAATATCTATGAAGCCATCGCGATGATCATAAATTATAAACGGATCGTTAAGATGAGAAACTGGAACCAGCAAATGATTTTCCAGCAGCTGCATTTGTAGGAAATGAGAAAATAGAATTATTAAGACGCTGTTCTAGAAGTTTCATCTTAGTTTAGGAACTCCTGGAGATTGATGAGGAAGAACGAAGTCAAAATGGATATAAATAGCAAGAAGAATAGTGTCAATGTCAAAAAAAAACTTGATTTAAATGATAACTTTATGAAGAAGAAGAATCGGAACTACTGGAGAGGAAAAAAGAAGAATTACTGGTTAATATCAAATTTTTTATAATGAGAATCGTCAAAATATCCATTAACCACCGACATAACCTCTTCATCCATAACCATCAGTCTTTAATTCATTGTTTTTCGGTAATTCTTTCGTTCCACGTGCCATCCATGATTATGAAATGGGTTTGGTCGACCACTGGTGTATGGCCTCGACCAATGGTGATTGCCAAGCAACTTCCGCCATCTCCAGATCGAACCAGGTACTTCTAGGACCATACTCGAGTTCTATTGTCTCGAAAATCTTGTAAGTCTGCATATGTAGATGTTTGAGGTTATATAACCTCTCAAATATAATATTTTCACTTTAAATTCGTATCTACTTATACCTGTTCTTCAAAGACAATTCTGTAGGGTTAAGAACGTCTCCTCGGCAACACCTGTATTTGTATTCGCAAAATGTTTGGTATTTACTTTAAAATAGTTTCGAAATTTTTAAAAGCAGGTGTTATATACCTGTTTCATTACTCTCTTTAAATCCGTGGGAGAAGAAAATTACTACGGAATTGCATGGTGAACGTTTTAAGAACTTACCTGTGTTTCCGAGAAATTGTCCTCAAAGGATGTTATTTGGTACAAAAGGATAATAAACTCGAAATACCGAAACTCAAATATATTTTTTTATTGTAGATAATCATCTAATATTTCCATTTGTTTTTACGTAGATGTTAATAGTTGTGTTAAAGAGTTGATAAATCGGTACCTAACCAACCAACCGAAGAACGCCTCGCCCCATATTCGGTATATTCTTCAGGTTTTGGGACAGCGCTAATGGTATGGCTTCTAGTATGCTAGATCTTGGGTCTTCTGCTGTTTTTATTTTCACATTTACTATCCTCATAGGTAATGGTGCAAAAGTACAACATAATCTTGTCATATTATTTGAGTTCCAACGTATTAAATCGTCTCTACGACATGCGTCAAAAAGATCCCAAGGACTTGAATCATTTTCGCTAGAAATTTCTCGAAAGATTGTCAAATTATGCGGGATCCAACGCGAAAAAACAACTTTCTTTTGAACGATTGTCAAAGTATGCGGGATTCAACGCGAAAAAACAACTTTTTTTTAAATTATTGTCAAAATATGCAGGATCCAACGCGAAAAAACAACTTTTTCTCGAATGATTGTCAAAGTATGCGGAATCCAACGCGAAAAAACAACTTTCTTTTGAACGATTGTCAAATTATGCGGGATACAACGCGAAAAAAACAACTTTTTCTCGAACGATTGTCAAAGTATGCGGGATCCAACGCGATAAAACAACTTTCTTTTGAATGATTGTCAAAATATGCAGGATCTAACGCGAAAAAACAACTTTCTTTTGAACGATTGTCAAAGTATGCGGGATCCAACGCGATAAAACAACTTTCTTTTGAATGATTGTCAAAATATGCGGGATCCAACGCGAAAAAACAACTTTCTTTTGAATGATTGTCAAAATATGCAGGATCCAAAGCGAAAAAATAACTTTCTTTTGATTAATTGTCAAAATATGCAGGATCCAACGCGAAAAAACAACTTTCTTTTGAATGATTGTCAAAGTATGCGGGATCCAACGCGAAAAAACAACTTTTTTTTAAATGATTGTCAAAATATGCAGGATCCAACACGGAAAAACAACTTTCTTTTGAACGATTGTCAAAGTATGCGGGATCCAACGCGAAAAAACAACTTTTTTTCAAATGATTGTCAAAATATGCAGGATCTAACGCGAAAAAACAACTTTTTCTCGAATGATTGTCAAAGTATGCGGAATCCAACGCGAAAAAACAACTTTTTCTCGAACGATTGTCAAATTATGCGGGATACAACGCGAAAAAACAACTTTTTCTCGAACGATTGTCAAAGTATGCGGGATCCAATGCGAAAAAACAACTTTTTTTTAAATGATTTTCAAAATATTCAGGATCCAACACGGAAAAACAACTTTCTTTTGAACGATTGTCAAAGTATGCGGGATCCAACGCGAAAAAACAACTTATTTCCATCTGTTTTTACGTAAATGTTAATAGTTGTGTTAAAGAGTTAATAAATCAGCACCTAACCAACCAACCGAAGAACGCCTCACCCCATATTCGATATATAACCCACAGTTTTCTTAAGTTTCCCACCACCTTTCAGTAACATCTTTTCCTTGGTCTTAATTTTCTTCGTGTACATCATTTTCACCCCTTAATATGCTTGTTGTCTATTCACTAACTCATTATTGGTTTTATTATTGTTTTGAGTTGACGTGGATCCGTTTTTTGGTTGATTTTTTCGGAACTTGTCATTTGTATCCAGTACTACTTACTCCCAATCGTAATTTTTGCGTCTAGATTTCAAAATTCATCACTTTTTGTTCATTCTGCTGTATTTTCATCGATTTTTTCTTTCGCGGTGTTGTCTTCGTTGACTGTTCAAACCGCATTTCGATATTCTTTGATTCATCTTCATTTTTATATGTTCGAGTGACATTTTTGGTTAGACTTTTTTGGGAATATTAGAAAATCGTCTTTTCATATTCGAATCTGGTGATATATTATTTAGAAATGTGTTGCCGTTGAATGTATAACTCGAACAAGGTTGAAGATATATACATTTTTCAAAATTATTACGAAATCATATAAAAGAACAATTAAAAAATCCAGTTCTCGTTTGATAGATAAAAGTATGGGATTAGCAACGGCGTATGGCGCCCAACGGCAATATTCTATAATTATTAAGTTAGAAACTATAAAGAAATTGATTGAACATCGCCATCGGCCATTTTATTTTTGTCTAGATTACATTAAGAAGGTTACGGAGTTTCAGAAACGAAAAAAATGTCTGGTGCGACTCAATTTACACTACACTACACTCCACGTTAAGAATTAGTTAATGGCTCGATATTTTACAATGCAAAAAAGTGCAAAATCACTTGCCGATTGAAATCAGATCGATATCATGTTTTCCCGGATTAATTTGAGAGCTTATTTACTAGAAACTGCCATCTAATGTGTAAACAACTTATAATAATAATCTACAATGTCCATATAGGTGATTATTTACAAACAGAAACGTGTATAATGTACTTTTGAAATATCTATTATGAAAAGTTTTAACAAGGTACTGCATCCTTGTTTTTATGTAATTTCTGGATCGTTGCAGTTTAGTTTGTGGCACTTTTTATGTATAGATGTGATTTATACTGTTTTCCAGTCTTCTATGATACGAAATTGCTTCCGTACAACGATTTACCTCGTCCCTGCTTTCCATAGAAGTTAATTTTGTACAAGAATAATTATAGTTCCTGAATTATACTGGTCGACGTTTCATATCGGAGGATGAGATAGATAAAGGATTTCATCGAATTTTTTTGAACGCTTCAATCGCTTCTTCGGATATAGATAAACGTTGACCTTGCAATTGTCAAATAAGGACGCTAAATTTGAGCTCGTTGATCAAGGATATAAATTGAGTGATTTGCTACGATGGATTTGGATATGGCTCGTCTTGAAAGACCCATACAATCGATTGTTGTTTAGGATTCCTAAGAATGTTTGAATTATTTTAGGTTTTCTTTGTACCAATCGACACGAACTATCTTTCGTACGATCAACGCGAAAAAACAACTTTTTCTCGAACGATTGTCAAATTATGCGGGATCCAACGCGAAAAAACAACTTTCTTTTGATTAATTGTCAAAAGATGCAGGATCCAAAGCGAAAAAACAACTTTTTCTCGAACCATTGTCAACGTATGCGGGATCCAACGTGAAAAAACAACTTTCTTTTGAATGATTGTCAAAATATGCGGGATCCAACGCGAAAAAACAACTTTCTTTTGAATGATTGTCAAAATATGCAGGATCCAAAGCGAAAAAACAACTTTCTTTTGATTAATTGTCAAAATATGCAGGATCCAACGCGAAAAAACAACTTTTTCTCGAACCATTGTCAACGTATGCGGGATCCAACGCGAAAAAACAACTTTCTTTTGAATGATTGTCAAAATATGCGGGATCCAACTCGAAAAAACAACTTTCTTTTGAATGATTGTCAAAATATGCGGGATCCAACGCGTAAAAACAACTTTTTCTCTAACCATTGTCAACGTATGCGGGATCCAACGCGAAAAAACAACTTTCTTTTGAATGATTGTCAAAATATGCGGGATCCAACTCGAAAAAACAACTTTCTTTTGAATGATTGTCAAAATATGCAGGATCCAAAGCGAAAAAACAACTTTTTCTCGAACCATTGTCAACGTATGCGGGATCCAACGCGAAAAAACAACTTTCTTTTGAATGATTGTCAAAATATGCGGGATCCAACGCGAGAAAATAACTTTCTTTTGAACGATTGTCAAATTATGCGGGATACAACGCGAAAAAACAACTTTTTCTCTAACCATTGTCAACGTATGCGGGATCCAACGCGAAAAAACAACTTTCTTTTGAATGATTGTCAAAATATGCGGGATCCAACGCGTAAAAACAACTTTTTCTCTAACCATTGTCAACGTATGCGGGATCCAACGCGAAAAAACAACTTTCTTTTGAATGATTGTCAAAATATGCGGGATCCAACTCGAAAAAACAACTTTCTTTTGAATGATTGTCAAAGTATGTGGGATCCAACGCGTAAAAACAACTTTCTTTTGAACAATTGTCAAAATATGCGGGATCCAACTCGAAAAAACAACTTTCTTTTGAATGATTGTCAAAGTATGCGGGATCCAACGCGAGAAAATAACTTTCTTTTGAACGATTGTCAAAATATGCGGGATCCAACGCGAAAAAACAACTTTTTCTCGAACCATTGTCAACGTATGCGGGATCCAACGCGAAAAAACAACTTTCTTTTGAATGATTGTCAAAATATGCGGGATCCAACGCGAGAAAATAACTTTCTTTTGAACGATTGTCAAATTATGCGGGATACAACGCGAAAAAACAACTTTTTCTCGAACGATTGTCAAAATATGCGGGATCCAACGCGAAAAAACAACTTTCTTTTGAATAATTGTCAAAATATGCAGGATCCAAAGCGAAAAAACCTTTTTAACAACCAAATAGTCAATGTCTGCGAGTAAAATTGCCTCAAAATCCCGGTATATCACATGAAGATATTGCAATATCAGTTAAGCATAGCATCGATGTTTTCTAGCACGATAACCCTCCACGAAATTCATCCAGTAGCGAAGTACGACCACGATTGAATTAGTAAAACCGCGATGGTTCGAGATGATGCTTCTTCACCGAAAAATCGCAGCTAGTCGATCGGCTAGCTAATGTTAACTCAACCCAAGTCTAAAGTCCAACCAAAACGAATAATTCAATCAAACTGTTAACAATTCTTGTAAAGGGTGATCCAATATTTTGAATTAGTTACCTCACGAACCTGATATCTTCAATTCTAAATCCTGTCCTTGTTTAAGTACAATCTAAAGGTGAGATAATCAGTTTCATGACGATAAAAATTTTTTTCTCTTCTCCTCGCACGTCAAAACCGAACTGATATTATTTGTATTTAATAGACAGATGTATTGATTATTAGCAGCTGTTTCAAGAAATCTCTATAGGTGAAAAGTAAAGTTTAGGTTTTAGGCGGGGCTCCATGTTTCTTTGAAACGATTTATATACAAGAATTTCCCTCGATACGTACAGGTGTAGGGTGTTTACCGATTTATTGTTATCTAAAATCGATTATTGTGAATGGATTTTTTTGTTCAAAAAATAACGGACGTCGATAAGTTTTGTATAAATCACTTTGTTGTTATAATAATGTTATTTCAAACCCTGAAAATCATACAAACTAAGAAAAACACATTTTTTTTTGTCTAAAAATCGATGTAATCACTTCCAAGCGTTCCAACGCTCAAAATACGCTTCAGTTTCAGCAATCGCTTCTTTATTTCACTTAAATATCTTAACGGAGACCATTTTTTCAGTCCAGTAGTCACCGGGGACCAGGTATGGACTAAACAGTGGATGAGGAAGCAATTCGAAACGTAATTCGTTCAATTTAACCATCGACTTGTGAATCTTGTTGAAACGGTGATTTTTTCTTGATCCAAAAGATCCAACAATACTGAATAACCTTCCCAGCTGACTGTCGTGTCTTTGAACCGACTGCAGTCCACTCAGATGATGATCGTTTTGGTTCCTGATCGAAGTGATGGATGGAAAAAACGTGAAAACTCTGCTCTGAATCCTCTGACTCACGACTGGATCTAAATTGGTGGATTTCTTTGATATTATCTGGAGTAATAGCTTCAATTGGACGACCAGAACGTGCATCATCATCTATGTCTGTACGATCCCGTTTAAATTCAACCAATCAACAAAAAATGGTTCGTTTTCGATGGAGCACATTGTAGATGACACTTTTAAAGCTATTTCTTTCAAGAAACAATGATAAATCAAACAACCTCAGTAAAAGTGTACCGTACCTGATTTTCTTCTTTCTAAATGAAATAAGAATGTTTTGAATGTGTCTCACCCACTTGTTCCAAGAGGTACAGTGAAATTACAAGCCTTGAATGGCGCCGGTTACATGTTCTGATCCGTAATTGATTTGATAGTTTACAATGAGTGAGGGGAAGGGGCGTTATTGTCTACAGGAGACAGGCCTATCACCTGTCTCTTAAAAATTTAATAATTAATTGTATCGATCGCTTTAGATTTGCACCTAACTAATAACTAAAAAGTTTCGTTCATTTTATCCAATCAAAGTCCATTTTTTTACGTGGATTTCGTGGATCGAGATATCGATGCACGTCATCAAGTTTTTACAATCGATTCGTCGCTTTTTTTAATAAGAAACTTCGTCAATAAAAATCTGTCGCTGGTTACTTCTAGATTAAAAATTAGAATTCACATTATCGTATTTTGTGAACGTTTATTTTCGTATAAATAGGATTGTTGTAAAGAAATTTTTTAAAAAATAAAATTTCGGGAGTTAAAATTCTAACTGGCGCAGTCGTAGCAGGATTCGTGCAGTCGTAAACAATTTTTAAAAAAATAAAGTTTCTGAAATTAAACTTCTAACTGGCGCAGTCGTAGCAGGATTCGTGCGGTCGTATACAATTTTTTAAAAAATAAAGTTTCTGAAATTAAACTTCTAACTGGCGCAGTCGTAGCAGGATTCGTGCGGTCGTATACAATTTTTTAAAAAATAAAGTTTACTTCTAACTGGCGCAGTCGTAGCAGGATTCGTGCAGTCGTAAACAATTTTTTAAAGAATAAAGTTTCTGAAATTAAACTTCTAACTGGCGCAGTCGTAGCAGGATTCGTGCAGTCGTAAACAATTTTTTAAAGAATAAAGTTTCTGAAATTAAACTTCTAACTGGCGCAGTCGTAGCAGGATTCGTGCGGTCGTATACAATTTTTTAAAAAATAAAGTTTCTGAAATTAAACTTCTAACTGGCGCAATCGTAGCAGGATTCGTGCAGTCGTAAACAATTTTTAAAAAAATAAAGTTTCTGAAATTAAACTTCTAACTGGCGCAATCGTAGCAGGATTTGTGCAGTCGTAAACAATTTTAAAAAAAATAAAGTTTCTGAAATTAAACTTCTAACTGGCGCAGTCGTAGCAGGATTCGTGCAGTCGTAAACAATTTTTTAAAAAATAAAGTTTACTTCTAACTGGCGCAGTCGTAGCAGGAATCGTGCAGTCGTAAACAATTTTTAAAAAAATAAAGTTTCTGAAATTAAACTTCTAACTGGCGCAGTCGTAGCAGGATTCGTGCAGTCGTAAACAATTTTTGAAAAAATAATGTTTCTGAAATTAAACTTCTAACTGGCGCAGTCGTAGCAGGATTCGTGCAGTCGTAAACAATTTTTTAAAAAATAAAGTTTACTTCTAACTGGCGCAGTCGTAGCAGGATTCGTGCAGTCGTAAACAATTTTTTAAAAAATAAAGTTTACTTCTAACTGGCGCAGTCGTAGCAGGATTCGTGCAGTCGTAAACAATTTTTTAAAAAATAAAGTTTACTTCTAACTGGCGCAGTCGTAGCAGGATTCGTGCGGTCGTATACAATTTTTTAAAAAATAAAGTTTCGGAAGTTAAACTTCTAATTGGCGCAGTCGTAGCAGGATTCGTGCGGTCGTAAACAATTTTTTAAAAAATAAACTTTACTTCTAACTGGCGCAGTCGTAGCAGGATTCGTGCAGTCGTAAACAATTTTTTAAAAAATAAAGTTTACTTCTAACTGGCGCAGTCGTAGCAGGATTCGTGCAGTCGTAAACAATTTTTTAAAGAATAAAGTTTCTGAAATTAAACTTCTAACTGGCGCAGTCGTAGCAGGATTCGTGCGGTCGTATACAATTTTTTAAAAAATAAAGTTTCTGAAATGAAACTTCTAACTGGCGCAGTCGTAGCAGGAATCGTGCAGTCGTAAACAATTTTTAAAAAAATAAAGTTTCTGAAATTAAACTTCCAACTGGCGCAGTCGTAGCAGGATTCGTGCAGTCGTAAACAATTTTTGAAAAAATAATGTTTCTGAAATTAAACTTCTAACTGGCGCAGTCGTAGCAGGATTCGTGCAGTCGTGAACAATTTTTTAAAAAATAAAGTTTACTTCTAACTGGCGCAGTCGTAGCAGGATTCGTGCAGTCGTAAACAATTTTTTAAAAAATAAAGTTTACTTCTAACTGGCGCAGTCGTAGCAGGATTCGTGCGGTCGTATACAATTTTTTAAAAAATAAAGTTTACTTCTAACTGGCGCAGTCGTAGCAGGATTCGTGCGGTCGTATACAATTTTTTAAAAAATAAAGTTTCGGAAGTTAAACTTCTAATTGGCGCAGTCGTAGCAGGATTCGTGCGGTCGTATACAATTTTTTAAAAAATAAAGTTTCTGAAATTAAACTTCTAACTGGCGCAGTCGTAGCAGGATTCGTGCGGTCGTATACAAGTTTTTAAAAAATAAAGTTTACTTCTAACTGGCGCAGTCGTAGCAGGATTCGTGCAGTCGTAAACAATTTTTTAAAGAATAAAGTTTCTGAAATTAAACTTCTAACTGGCGCAGTCGTAGCAGGAATCGTGCAGTCGTAAACAATTTTTAAAAAAATAAAGTTTCTGAAATTAAACTTCCAACTGGCGCAGTCGTAGCAGGATTCGTGCAGTCGTAAACAATTTTTGAAAAAATAATGTTTCTGAAATTAAACTTCTAACTGGCGCAGTCGTAGCAGGATTCGTGCAGTCGTAAACAATTTTTTAAAAAATAAAGTTTACTTCTAACTGGCGCAGTCGTAGCAGGATTCGTGCAGTCGTAAAAAATTTTTTAAAAAATAAAGTTTACTTCTAACTGGCGCAGTCGTAGCAGGATTCGTGCGGTCGTATACAATTTTTTAAAAAATAAAGTTTACTTCTAACTGGCGCAGTCGTAGCAGGATTCGTGCGGTCGTAAACAATTTTTTAGAGAATAAAGTTTCTGAAATTAAACTTCTAACTGGCGCAGTCGTAGCAGGATTCGTGCGGTCGTATACAATTTTTTAAAAAATAAAGTTTCTGAAATTAAACTTCTAACTGGCGCAGTCGTAGCAGGAATCGTGCAGTCGTAAACAATTTTTAAAAAAATAAAGTTTCTGAAATTAAACTTCCAACTGGCGCAGTCGTAGCAGGATTCGTGCAGTCGTAAACAATTTTTGAAAAAATAATGTTTCTGAAATTAAACTTCTAACTGGCGCAGTCGTAGCAGGATTCGTGCAGTCGTAAACAATTTTTTAAAAAATAAAGTTTACTTCTAACTGGCGCAGTCGTAGCAGGATACGTGCAGTCGTAAACAATTTTTTAAAAAATAAAGTTTACTTCTAACTGGTGCAGTCGTAGCAGGATTCGTGCAGTCGTAAAAAATTTTTTAAAAAATAAAGTTTACTTCTAACTGGCGCAGTCGTAGCAGGATTCGTGCGGTCGTATACAATTTTTTAAAAAATAAAGTTTACTTCTAACTGGCGCAGTCGTAGCAGGATTCGTGCGGTCGTATACAATTTTTTAAAAAATAAAGTTTCGGAAGTTAAACTTCTAATTGGCGCAGTCGTAGCAGGATTCGTGCGGTCGTAAACAATTTTTTAAAAAATAAAGTTTACTTCTAACTGGCGCAGTCGTAGCAGGATTCGTGCAGTCGTAAACAATTTTTTAAAAAATAAAGTTTACTTCTAACTGGCGCAGTCGTAGCAGGATTCGTGCAGTCGTAAACAATTTTTTAAAGAATAAAGTTTCTGAAATTAAACTTCTAACTGGCGCAGTCGTAGCAGGATTCGTGCAGTCGTAAACAATTTTTGAAAAAATAATGTTTCTGAAATTAAACTTCTAACTGGCGCAGTCGTAGCAGAATTCGTGCAGTCGTAAACAATTTTTTAAAAAATAAAGTTTACTTCTAACTGGCGCAGTCGTAGCAGGATTCGTGCGGTCGTATACAATTTTTTAAAAAATAAAGTTTCGGAAGTTAAACTTCTAATTGGCGCAGTCGTAGCAGGATTCGTGCGGTCGTAAATTCTACGCAATTGTGACAAGAATTAGAATCGTATTTCAATTTCAACTGCAAATTACTACTTTTAAGAAAATAGAAAATTGAAAAAAAATAAAAACAAGAATACCACCGTTATTTTTCACTCTTGTGTGATATAAGAAGTTAAATAGATTAAATCTATATCTAGATTAAAAATTAAAACGAAAAAAAAACAATTTTTAATAAAATAAAATTTCGAAAGTTAAATTTCTAGCTGGCGCAGTCGTAGTAGGATTCGTGGGGCAAATACAGTTCGTCAACTTTTAACCACAGTCATTCTATTTGATAAGACGCATTAAGAAGATGAAGAATTTTCGAAAAATCGTTAACAATTAAGTCAAATCAGCTGATTGTCTAGAAAATATTTTTAAAACCATTTTTTTATGGTATTCGTTCACTTTCTTTTTAATTTTGGGGGTTTGGTGGTTACGTATGAGAAAATAAGTTGATGTTACAACAAAATGTCGAACTAATATTTTGATCTAGCTCAGCGGATTTCATATTAAACGACATTCGTACAAATTCACCCCTAGCTGAAAAGAAATGTGTTCGACAGGTGATCAAAACCGTTATTCATTCCCATATTGATGCTGTGAGTATCATTTCACATTCATCTGCGTGGTTATTCCGGAGGGTTGTAAACTCGAACACATGCCCCGGGATTTATTAAACGGGATCGCGATCGCTTCAAAAAATGATTGTTTAAAATCAATTTTTTCCTCTACATAATTAACGGGGTAGAATCAACGTAGAATTGGTATTTTAATACCACCCCCTATGTGAGGACTTAATTAGAAGTTGTTCGCCGTAAGGGGTAGGAAAATTATTATAGAAAAAGGGTAAATTCTGTCATGGTTAATAAAAAAATCATTAGCTTTGAAATCTTCATATTGAAATGGTTATAAACTTTTAGCCAAACCAACTACTATTAAGAAACTTTAAGGGTGGTCTTCAATATATTAAATTAGAGCGAAATAGTCGTTTATTAATGTACCGAAAAATTTTTTCATTACTTTTATTAATAGTACCAATTTCATATGTTTATTTGTACAAAATTTAAACATAACCTCAAATAACTTTAACCTAACCTAACTTTTATAATCAAGTTTCTACCATTTCTCTGATTTTATTGTTGTTTGCCATTTTGTTACTATATAATCTGTTTTATTTTGTTATTTGCTCCACTTGCTTGGAGGAATTCCTAACCTAACAATACCTAACCTAACCTAACTACATCTTTCAGCCAAAGTACCATTGCCAGTGGCCAGTGCGCGAACTGGCAGCACTGCGGGCTTTGGCCATAACATATACACGAAACTATGCGTTTTAGACTTGACAACAATGGATTTTTAAATAATGACGTTGTGAATTTATGACAGAAATGTTCTGCTTTACACATTTAACAATTAAACTGAGTATAGTGTCAAATTTCACGTGAATAAAATCAAAAATGATCCATTTCTTTTTAAGTTAGACTTATAACTGGCGCGGTCGTAGCAGGATTAAAAAATTTATACAAAGAATGAACGTCGAAGACTTAATTTTTCATATTTTACTAGATTACCCACGTTTTAAAGAAACATTTTCGAAAATTGAGTTTTAGCTGCGGAAACAACGTTTTGAAATACAGTAATTTCCAAATTTTGAACGAAATTTAAAAAAAAAAAACTGTCGACATTGTTGTATACTTGTCTTATTACTTCTCAAATAAATTTTTTTCAAGTTTTCTCTGGCTGACTGTTAGAGAAATTGTTATAAAACTTTTCGGTTCGCCCTCGTAGTTACCTGGAGAATCGCAATCAATTTTAACACCTTATAATCTTCCTATTAGTACCTAATAAACATTTTAGCAATCAGTAGATCTAATATGAAGATACCCCTTTGAAAATAATAAAAAATATAGATTAGGGCGCCACCCTTAATTATCTCGGAATCTGCGGGATAATTTTTCGCACTTTCCCCATTATTTTCGAACGAGAAATCCCAAGAAAGCACCGTATCGTTTCTTAAAAAAGCAGATGCATTTCGATAATAGGTTGATTAGTTGTATCGACAAGGTATCGGCGCCCTACCGTGGGCCGTAGGGCATCTACGGGGCGTCCGAATGCATCTGTCTAAAACCGGACATTCCTCATTATCTAATATCTATTTATTAATAGAAACGACGATGTGGGTGGAAAGAAAACACCTCGAAATCAAATTTTGAGCATTTGATAATAGTTTTGTAAACTTTTATAAATCACGAGACGCGCGCCACTGGAATCGAAACATATCAAACCAAACAATATGGATTTTGAAAACTATATCATTTCTCAGTTCGTAATTTAATGTTCTTCGACATTTAAATACACAATTTCCAAGTAAGCAACCTTCGGGACCACACAATAAGAAATACAGATTACACGTTTTTATTTTTATTAATAAGATTAGTGGTAGTTAGGTTATAATTTCTGCGTTGGAATCCTGCGGAATTCGATACGAAGATGAATCAGATTGAGTATTACTTAACGTCAGTTTAGTATTAAAAAATTATCAGTGGCACAGTCGAGTTCTACACGTCGAATTTTAATTCTAGAACATTCATTACGAACACAAAAATAATAACAATTGTTTTAAAACGTCAAACAAGTCATTCTTCTTTTTTATCATTATTTCTGGTCTCGATATTTGTGTAATCGAATATTAGTTGTCGAATTTTAATTCTAGAAGTGTCATTACGAACACAAAAATAATAACAATTGTTTCAAAACGTCAAACAAGTCATTCTTCTTTTTTATCATCATTTCTGGTCTCGATATTTGTGTAATCGAATATTAGTTGTCGAATTTTAATTCTAGGAATGTCATTACGAACAAAAAAATAATAACAATTGTTTTAAAACGTCAAACAAGTTATTCTTCTTTTTTTTTATCATGATTCGTAGTCTCGATATTTATGTAATCGAATATTAGTTGTCGAATTTTAATTCTAGAAGTTTCATTACGAACAAAAAAATAATAACAAATGTTTTAAAACGTCAAACAAGTTATTCTTCTTTTTTTTATCATGATTCGTAGTCTCGATATTTGTGTAATCGAATATTAGTTGTCGAATTTTAATTCTAGAAGTTTCATTACGAACAAAAAAATAATAACAAATGTTTTAAAACGTCAAACAAGTCATTCTTCTTTTTTATCATCATTTCTGGTCTCGATATTTGTGTAATCGAATATTAGTTGTCGAATTTTAATTCTAGAAGTTTCATTACGAACAAAAAAATAATAACAAATGTTTTAAAACGTCAAACAAGTCATTCTTCTTTTTTATCATCATTTCTGGTCTCGATATTTGTGTAATCGAATATTAGTTGTCGAATTTTAATTCTAGAAGTGTCATTACGAACAAAAAAATAATAACAATTGTTTTAAAACGTCAAACAAGTTATTCTTCTTTTTTTTTATCATGATTCGTAGTCTCGATATTTGTGTAATCGAATATTAGTTGTCGAATTTTAATTCTAGAAGTTTCATTACGAACAAAAAAATAATAACAAATGTTTTAAAACGTCAAACAAGTCATTCTTCTTTTTTATCATCATTTCTGGTCTCGATATTTGTGTAATCGAATATTAGTTGTCGAATTTTAATTCTAGAAGTGTCATTACGAACAAAAAAATAATAACAATTGTTTTAAAACGTCAAACAAGTTATTCTTCTTTTTTTTTATCATGATTCGTAGTCTCGATATTTATGTAATCGAATTTTAGTTGTCGAATTTTAATTCTAGAAGTTTCATTACGAACAAAAAAATAATAATAATTGTTTTAAAACGTCAAACAAGTTATTCTTCTTTTTTTTATCATGATTCGTAGTCTCGATATTTGTGTAATCGAATATTAGTTGTCGAATTTTAATTCTAGAAGTGTCATTACGAACAAAAAAATAATAACAATTGTTTTAAAACGTCAAACAAGTTATTCTTCTTTTTTTTATCATGATTCGTAGTCTCGATATTTGTGTAATCGAATTTTAGTTGTCGAATTTTAATTCTAGAAGTTTCATTACGAACAAAAAAATAATAATAATTGTTTTAAAACGTCAAACAAGTTATTCTTCTTTTTTTTATCATGATTCGTAGTCTCGATATTTGTGTAATCGAATATTAGTTGTCGAATTTTAATTCTAGAAGTTTCATTACGAACAAAAAAATAATAACAAATGTTTTAAAACGTCAAACAAGTCATTCTTCTTTTTTATCATCATTTCTGGTCTCGATATTTGTGTAATCGAATATTAGTTGTCGAATTTTAATTCTAGAAGTTTCATTACGAACACAAAAATAATAACAATTGTTTTAAAACGTCAAACAAGTCATTCTTCTTTTTTATCATCATTTCTGGTCTCGATATTTGTGTAATCGAATATTAGTTGTCGAATTTTAATTCTAGAAGTTTCATTACGAACACAAAAATAATAACAATTGTTTTAAAACGTCAAACAAGTCATTCTTCTTTTTTATCATCATTTCTGGTCTCGATATTTGTGTAATCGAATATTAGTTGTCGAATTTTAATTCTAGAAGTTTCATTACGAACAAAAAAATAATAACAAATGTTTTAAAACGTCAAACAAGTCATTCTTCTTTTTTATCATCATTTCTGGTCTCGATATTTGTGTAATCGAATATTAGTTGTCGAATTTTAATTCTAGAAGTTTCATTACGAACAAAAAAATAATAACAAATGTTTTAAAACGTCAAACAAGTCATTCTTCTTTTTTATCATCATTTCTGGTCTCGATATTTGTGTAATCGAATATTAGTTGTCGAATTTTAATTCTAGAAGTGTCATTACGAACAAAAAAATAATAACAATTGTTTTAAAACGTCAAACAAGTTATTCTTCTTTTTTTTTATCATGATTCGTAGTCTCGATATTTATGTAATCGAATTTTAGTTGTCGAATTTTAATTCTAGAAGTTTCATTACGAACAAAAAAATAATAATAATTGTTTTAAAACGTCAAACAAGTTATTCTTCTTTTTTTTATCATGATTCGTAGTCTCGATATTTGTGTAATCGAATATTAGTTGTCGAATTTTAATTCTAGAAGTTTCATTACGAACAAAAAAATAATAACAAATGTTTTAAAACGTCAAACAAGTCATTCTTCTTTTTTATCATCATTTCTGGTCTCGATATTTGTGTAATCGAATATTAGTTGTCGAATTTTAATTCTAGGAATGTCATTACGAACAAAAAAATAATAACAATTGTTTTAAAACGTCAAACAAGTTATTCTTCTTTTTTTTTATCATGATTCGTAGTCTCGATATTTATGTAATCGAATATTAGTTGTCGAATTTTAATTCTAGAAGTTTCATTACGAACAAAAAAATAATAACAAATGTTTTAAAACGTCAAACAAGTCATTCTTCTTTTTTATCATCATTTCTGGTCTCGATATTTGTGTAATCGAATATTAGTTGTCGAATTTTAATTCTAGAAGTTTCATTACGAACAAAAAAATAATAACAAATGTTTTAAAACGTCAAACAAGTCATTCTTCTTTTTTTTTATCATGATTCGTAGTCTCGATATTTATGTAATCGAATTTTAGTTGTCGAATTTTAATTCTAGAAGTGTCATTACGAACAAAAAAATAATAACAATTGTTTTAAAACGTCAAACAAGTTATTCTTCTTTTTTTTTATCATGATTCGTAGTCTCGATATTTATGTAATCGAATTTTAGTTGTCGAATTTTAATTCTAGAAGTTTCATTACGAACAAAAAAATAATAATAATTGTTTTAAAACGTCAAACAAGTTATTCTTCTTTTTTTTATCATGATTCGTAGTCTCGATATTTGTGTAATCGAATATTAGTTGTCGAATTTTAATTCTAGAAGTTTCATTACGAACAAAAAAATAATAACAAATGTTTTAAAACGTCAAACAAGTCATTCTTCTTTTTTATCATCATTTCTGGTCTCGATATTTGTGTAATCGAATATTAGTTGTCGAATTTTAATTCTAGAAGTTTCATTACGAACACAAAAATAATAACAATTGTTTTAAAACGTCAAACAAGTCATTCTTCTTTTTTATCATCATTTCTGGTCTCGATATTTGTGTAATCGAATATTAGTTGTCGAATTTTAATTCTAGAAGTGTCATTACGAACAAAAAAATAATAACAATTGTTTTAAAACGTCAAACAAGTTATTCTTCTTTTTTTTTATCATGATTCGTAGTCTCGATATTTATGTAATCGAATTTTAGTTGTCGAATTTTAATTCTAGAAGTTTCATTACGAACAAAAAAATAATAATAATTGTTTTAAAACGTCAAACAAGTTATTCTTCTTTTTTATCATCATTTCTGGTCTCGATATTTGTGTAATCGAATATTAGTTGTCGAATTTTAATTCTAGAAGTGTCATTACGAACAAAAAAATAATAACAATTGTTTTAAAACGTCAAACAAGTTATTCTTCTTTTTTTTTATCATGATTCGTAGTCTCGATATTTATGTAATCGAATTTTAGTTGTCGAATTTTAATTCTAGAAGTTTCATTACGAACAAAAAAATAATAATAATTGTTTTAAAACGTCAAACAAGTTATTCTTCTTTTTTTTATCATGATTCGTAGTCTCGATATTTGTGTAATCGAATATTAGTTGTCGAATTTTAATTCTAGAAGTTTCATTACGAACAAAAAAATAATAACAAATGTTTTAAAACGTCAAACAAGTCATTCTTCTTTTTTATCATCATTTCTGGTCTCGATATTTGTGTAATCGAATATTAGTTGTCGAATTTTAATTCTAGAAGTTTCATTACGAACACAAAAATAATAACAATTGTTTTAAAACGTCAAACAAGTCATTCTTCTTTTTTATCATCATTTCTGGTCTCGATATTTGTGTAATCGAATATTAGTTGTCGAATTTTAATTCTAGAAGTTTCATTACGAACACAAAAATAATAACAATTGTTTTAAAACGTCAAACAAGTCATTCTTCTTTTTTATCATCATTTCTGGTCTCGATATTTGTGTAATCGAATATTAGTTGTCGAATTTTAATTCTAGAAGTTTCATTACGAACAAAAAAATAATAACAAATGTTTTAAAACGTCAAACAAGTCATTCTTCTTTTTTATCATCATTTCTGGTCTCGATATTTGTGTAATCGAATATTAGTTGTCGAATTTTAATTCTAGAAGTTTCATTACGAACAAAAAAATAATAACAAATGTTTTAAAACGTCAAACAAGTCATTCTTCTTTTTTATCATCATTTCTGGTCTCGATATTTGTGTAATCGAATATTAGTTGTCGAATTTTAATTCTAGAAGTGTCATTACGAACAAAAAAATAATAACAATTGTTTTAAAACGTCAAACAAGTTATTCTTCTTTTTTTTTATCATGATTCGTAGTCTCGATATTTATGTAATCGAATTTTAGTTGTCGAATTTTAATTCTAGGAATGCCATTACGAACAAAAAAATAATAACAATTGTTTTAAAACGTCAAACAAGTTATTCTTCTTTTTTTTTATCATGATTCGTAGTCTCGATATTTGTGTAATCGAATTTTAGTTGTCGAATTTTAATTCTAGAAGTTTCATTACGAACAAAAAAATAATAACAATTGTTTCAAAACGTCAAACAAGTCATTCTTCTTTTTTATCATTATTTCTGGTCTCGATATTTGTGTAATCGAATTTTAGTTGTCGAATTTTAATTCTAGAAGTTTCATTACGAACAAAAAAATAATAATAATTGTTTTAAAACGTCAAACAAGTTATTCTTCTTTTTTTTATCATGATTCGTAGTCTCGATATTTGTGTAATCGAATATTAGTTGTCGAATTTTAATTCTAGAAGTTTCATTACGAACAAAAAAATAATAACAAATGTTTTAAAACGTCAAACAAGTCATTCTTCTTTTTTATCATCATTTCTGGTCTCGATATTTGTGTAATCGAATATTAGTTGTCGAATTTTAATTCTAGAAGTTTCATTACGAACACAAAAATAATAACAATTGTTTTAAAACGTCAAACAAGTCATTCTTCTTTTTTATCATCATTTCTGGTCTCGATATTTGTGTAATCGAATATTAGTTGTCGAATTTTAATTCTAGGAATGCCATTACGAACAAAAAAATAATAACAATTGTTTTAAAACGTCAAACAAGTTATTCTTCTTTTTTTTTATCATGATTCGTAGTCTCGATATTTGTGTAATCGAATTTTAGTTGTCGAATTTTAATTCTAGAAGTTTCATTACGAACAAAAAAATAATAACAATTGTTTCAAAACGTCAAACAAGTCATTCTTCTTTTTTATCATTATTTCTGGTCTCGATATTTGTGTAATCGAATTTTAGTTGTCGAATTTTAATTCTAGAAGTTTCATTACGAACAAAAAAATAATAACAATTGTTTCAAAACGTCAAACAAGTCATTCTTCTTTTTTATCATTATTTCTGGTCTCGATATTTGTGTAATCGAATTTTAGTTGTCGAATTTTAATTCTAGAAGTTTCATTACGAACAAAAAAATAATAATAATTGTTTTAAAACGTCAAACAAGTCATTCTTCTTTTTTATCATCATTTCTGGTCTCGATATTTGTGTAATCGAATATTAGTTGTCGAATTTTAATTCTAGAAGTTTCATTACGAACAAAAAAATAATAACAAATGTTTTAAAACGTCAAACAAGTCATTCTTCTTTTTTATCATCATTTCTGGTCTCGATATTTGTGTAATCGAATATTAGTTGTCGAATTTTAATTCTAGAAGTGTCATTACGAACACAAAAATAATAACAATTGTTTCAAAACGTCAAACAAGTCATTCTTCTTTTTTATCATCATTTCTGGTCTCGATATTTGTGTAATCGAATATTAGTTGTCGAATTTTAATTCTAGAAGTTTCATTACGAACAAAAAAATAATAACAAATGTTTTAAAACGTCAAACAAGTCATTCTTCTTTTTTATCATCATTTCTGGTCTCGATATTTGTGTAATCGAATATTAGTTGTCGAATTTTAATTCTAGAAGTGTCATTACGAACACAAAAATAATAACAATTGTTTCAAAACGTCAAACAAGTCATTCTTCTTTTTTATCATCATTTCTGGTCTCGATATTTGTGTAATCGAATATTAGTTGTTGAATTTTAATTCTAGGAATGTCATTACGAACAAAAAAATAATAACAATTGTTTTAAAACGTCAAACAAGTTATTCTTCTTTTTTTTTATCATGATTTAGTCTCGATATTTGTGTAATCGAATTTTAGTTGTCGAATTTTAATTCTAGAAGTTTCATTACGAACAAAAAAATAATAACAATTGTTTCAAAACGTCAAACAAGTCATTCTTCTTTTTTATCATCATTTCTGGTCTCGATATTTGTGTAATCGAATATTAGTTGTCGAATTTTAATTCTAGAAGTGTCATTACGAACACAAAAATAATAACAATTGTTTCAAAACGTCAAACAAGTCATTCTTCTTTTTTATCATCATTTCTGGTCTCGATATTTGTGTAATCGAATATTAGTTGTTGAATTTTAATTCTAGGAATGTCATTACGAACAAAAAAATAATAACAATTGTTTTAAAACGTCAAACAAGTTATTCTTCTTTTTTTTTATCATGATTCGTAGTCTCGATATTTGTGTAATCGAATTTTAGTTGTCGAATTTTAATTCTAGAAGTTTCATTACGAACACAAAAATAATAACAATTGTTTTAAAACGTCAAACAAGTCATTCTTCTTTTTTATCATCATTTCTGGTCTCGATATTTGTGTAATCGAATATTAGTTGTCGAATTTTAATTCTAGAAGTTTCATTACGAACACAAAAATAATAACAATTGTTTTAAAACGTCAAACAAGTTATTCTTCTTTTTTTTTATCATGATTCGTAGTCTCGATATTTGTGTAATCGAATTTTAGTTGTCGAATTTTAATTCTAGAAGTTTCATTACGAACAAAAAAATAATAACAATTGTTTCAAAACGTCAAACAAGTCATTCTTCTTTTTTATCATTATTTCTGGTCTCGATATTTGTGTAATCGAATTTTAGTTGTCGAATTTTAATTCTAGAAGTTTCATTACGAACACAAAAATAATAACAATTGTTTTAAAACGTCAAACAAGTTATTCTTCTTTTTTTTTATCATGATTCGTAGTCTCGATATTTGTGTAATCGAATTTTAGTTGTCGAATTTTAATTCTAGAAGTTTCATTACGAACACAAAAATAATAACAATTGTTTTAAAACGTCAAACAAGTCATTCTTCTTTTTTATCATCATTTCTGGTCTCGATATTTGTGTAATCGAATATTAGTTGTTGAATTTTAATTCTAGAAGTGTCATTACGAACACAAAAATAATAACAATTGTTTTAAAACGTCAAACAAGTCATTCTTCTTTTTTATCATCATTTCTGGTCTCGATATTTGTGTAATCGAATATTAGTTGTCGAATTTTAATTCTAGAAGTTTCATTACGAACAAAAAAATAATAATAATTGTTTTAAAACGTCAAACAAGTCATTCTTCTTTTTTATCATCATTTCTGGTCTCGATATTTGTGTAATCGAATATTAGTTGTCGAATTTTAATTCTAGAAGTGTCATTACGAACACAAAAATAATAACAATTGTTTCAAAACGTCAAACAAGTCATTCTTCTTTTTTATCATCATTTCTGGTCTCGATATTTGTGTAATCGAATATTAGTTGTCGAATTTTAATTCTAGAAGTGTCATTACGAACAAAAAAATAATAACAATTGTTTTAAAACGTCAAACAAGTCATTCTTCTTTTTTATCATCATTTCTGGTCTCGATATTTGTGTAATCGAATATTAGTTGTCGAATTTTAATTCTAGAAGTGTCATTACGAACACAAAAATAATAACAATTGTTTCAAAACGTCAAACAAGTCATTCTTCTTTTTTATCATCATTTCTGGTCTCGATATTTGTGTAATCGAATATTAGTTGTTGAATTTTAATTCTAGGAATGTCATTACGAACAAAAAAATAATAACAATTGTTTTAAAACGTCAAACAAGTTATTCTTCTTTTTTTTTATCATGATTCGTAGTCTCGATATTTGTGTAATCGAATTTTAGTTGTCGAATTTTAATTCTAGAAGTTTCATTACGAACACAAAAATAATAACAATTGTTTTAAAACGTCAAACAAGTCATTCTTCTTTTTTATCATCATTTCTGGTCTCGATATTTGTGTAATCGAATATTAGTTGTCGAATTTTAATTCTAGAAGTTTCATTACGAACACAAAAATAATAACAATTGTTTTAAAACGTCAAACAAGTTATTCTTCTTTTTTTTTATCATGATTCGTAGTCTCGATATTTGTGTAATCGAATTTTAGTTGTCGAATTTTAATTCTAGAAGTTTCATTACGAACAAAAAAATAATAACAATTGTTTCAAAACGTCAAACAAGTCATTCTTCTTTTTTATCATTATTTCTGGTCTCGATATTTGTGTAATCGAATTTTAGTTGTCGAATTTTAATTCTAGAAGTTTCATTACGAACAAAAAAATAATAATAATTGTTTTAAAACGTCAAACAAGTTATTCTTCTTTTTTTTTATCATGATTCGTAGTCTCGATATTTGTGTAATCGAATTTTAGTTGTCGAATTTTAATTCTAGAAGTTTCATTACGAACAAAAAAATAATAACAATTGTTTCAAAACGTCAAACAAGTCATTCTTCTTTTTTATCATCATTTCTGGTCTCGATATTTGTGTAATCGAATATTAGTTGTTGAATTTTAATTCTAGAAGTGTCATTACGAACACAAAAATAATAACAATTGTTTCAAAACGTCAAACAAGTCATTCTTCTTTTTTATCATTATTTCTGGTCTCGATATTTGTGTAATCGAATTTTAGTTGTCGAATTTTAATTCTAGAAGTTTCATTACGAACAAAAAAATAATAATAATTGTTTTAAAACGTCAAACAAGTTATTCTTCTTTTTTTTTATCATGATTCGTAGTCTCGATATTTGTGTAATCGAATTTTAGTTGTCGAATTTTAATTCTAGAAGTTTCATTACGAACACAAAAATAATAACAATTGTTTTAAAACGTCAAACAAGTCATTCTTCTTTTTTATCATCATTTCTGGTCTCGATATTTGTGTAATCGAATATTAGTTGTTGAATTTTAATTCTAGGAATGTCATTACGAACAAAAAAATAATAACAATTGTTTTAAAACGTCAAACAAGTTATTCTTCTTTTTTTTTATCATGATTCGTAGTCTCGATATTTGTGTAATCGAATTTTAGTTGTCGAATTTTAATTCTAGAAGTTTCATTACGAACACAAAAATAATAACAATTGTTTCAAAACGTCAAACAAGTCATTCTTCTTTTTTATCATCATTTCTGGTCTCGATATTTGTGTAATCGAATATTAGTTGTCGAATTTTAATTCTAGAAGTGTCATTACGAACACAAAAATAATAACAATTGTTTCAAAACGTCAAACAAGTCATTCTTCTTTTTTATCATCATTTCTGGTCTCGATATTTGTGTAATCGAATATTAGTTGTTGAATTTTAATTCTAGGAATGTCATTACGAACAAAAAAATAATAACAATTGTTTTAAAACGTCAAACAAGTTATTCTTCTTTTTTTTTATCATGATTCGTAGTCTCGATATTTGTGTAATCGAATTTTAGTTGTCGAATTTTAATTCTAGAAGTTTCATTACGAACACAAAAATAATAACAATTGTTTTAAAACGTCAAACAAGTCATTCTTCTTTTTTATCATCATTTCTGGTCTCGATATTTGTGTAATCGAATATTAGTTGTTGAATTTTAATTCTAGGAATGTCATTACGAACAAAAAAATAATAACAATTGTTTTAAAACGTCAAACAAGTTATTCTTCTTTTTTTTTATCATGATTCGTAGTCTCGATATTTGTGTAATCGAATTTTAGTTGTCGAATTTTAATTCTAGAAGTTTCATTACGAACACAAAAATAATAACAATTGTTTCAAAACGTCAAACAAGTCATTCTTCTTTTTTATCATCATTTCTGGTCTCGATATTTGTGTAATCGAATATTAGTTGTTGAATTTTAATTCTAGGAATGTCATTACGAACAAAAAAATAATAACAATTGTTTTAAAACGTCAAACAAGTTATTCTTCTTTTTTTTTATCATGATTCGTAGTCTCGATATTTGTGTAATCGAATTTTAGTTGTCGAATTTTAATTCTAGAAGTTTCATTACGAACACAAAAATAATAACAATTGTTTTAAAACGTCAAACAAGTCATTCTTCTTTTTTATCATCATTTCTGGTCTCGATATTTGTGTAATCGAATATTAGTTGTCGAATTTTAATTCTAGAAGTTTCATTACGAACACAAAAATAATAACAATTGTTTTAAAACGTCAAACAAGTTATTCTTCTTTTTTTTTATCATGATTCGTAGTCTCGATATTTGTGTAATCGAATTTTAGTTGTCGAATTTTAATTCTAGAAGTTTCATTACGAACAAAAAAATAATAACAATTGTTTCAAAACGTCAAACAAGTCATTCTTCTTTTTTATCATTATTTCTGGTCTCGATATTTGTGTAATCGAATTTTAGTTGTCGAATTTTAATTCTAGAAGTTTCATTACGAACAAAAAAATAATAACAAATGTTTTAAAACGTCAAACAAGTCATTCTTCTTTTTTATCATCATTTCTGGTCTCGATATTTGTGTAATCGAATATTAGTTGTCGAATTTTAATTCTAGAAGTGTCATTACGAACAAAAAAATAATAACAATTGTTTTAAAACGTCAAACAAGTTATTCTTCTTTTTTTTTATCATGATTCGTAGTCTCGATATTTATGTAATCGAATTTTAGTTGTCGAATTTTAATTCTAGAAGTTTCATTACGAACAAAAAAATAATAATAATTGTTTTAAAACGTCAAACAAGTTATTCTTCTTTTTTTTATCATGATTCGTAGTCTCGATATTTGTGTAATCGAATATTAGTTGTCGAATTTTAATTCTAGAAGTTTCATTACGAACAAAAAAATAATAACAAATGTTTTAAAACGTCAAACAAGTCATTCTTCTTTTTTATCATCATTTCTGGTCTCGATATTTGTGTAATCGAATATTAGTTGTCGAATTTTAATTCTAGAAGTTTCATTACGAACACAAAAATAATAACAATTGTTTTAAAACGTCAAACAAGTCATTCTTCTTTTTTATCATCATTTCTGGTCTCGATATTTGTGTAATCGAATATTAGTTGTCGAATTTTAATTCTAGGAATGCCATTACGAACAAAAAAATAATAACAATTGTTTTAAAACGTCAAACAAGTTATTCTTCTTTTTTTTTATCATGATTCGTAGTCTCGATATTTGTGTAATCGAATTTTAGTTGTCGAATTTTAATTCTAGAAGTTTCATTACGAACAAAAAAATAATAACAATTGTTTCAAAACGTCAAACAAGTCATTCTTCTTTTTTATCATTATTTCTGGTCTCGATATTTGTGTAATCGAATTTTAGTTGTCGAATTTTAATTCTAGAAGTTTCATTACGAACAAAAAAATAATAATAATTGTTTTAAAACGTCAAACAAGTTATTCTTCTTTTTTTTATCATGATTCGTAGTCTCGATATTTGTGTAATCGAATATTAGTTGTCGAATTTTAATTCTAGAAGTTTCATTACGAACAAAAAAATAATAACAAATGTTTTAAAACGTCAAACAAGTCATTCTTCTTTTTTATCATCATTTCTGGTCTCGATATTTGTGTAATCGAATATTAGTTGTCGAATTTTAATTCTAGAAGTTTCATTACGAACACAAAAATAATAACAATTGTTTTAAAACGTCAAACAAGTCATTCTTCTTTTTTATCATCATTTCTGGTCTCGATATTTGTGTAATCGAATATTAGTTGTCGAATTTTAATTCTAGGAATGCCATTACGAACAAAAAAATAATAACAATTGTTTTAAAACGTCAAACAAGTTATTCTTCTTTTTTTTTATCATGATTCGTAGTCTCGATATTTGTGTAATCGAATTTTAGTTGTCGAATTTTAATTCTAGAAGTTTCATTACGAACAAAAAAATAATAACAATTGTTTCAAAACGTCAAACAAGTCATTCTTCTTTTTTATCATTATTTCTGGTCTCGATATTTGTGTAATCGAATTTTAGTTGTCGAATTTTAATTCTAGAAGTTTCATTACGAACAAAAAAATAATAATAATTGTTTTAAAACGTCAAACAAGTTATTCTTCTTTTTTTTATCATGATTCGTAGTCTCGATATTTGTGTAATCGAATATTAGTTGTCGAATTTTAATTCTAGAAGTTTCATTACGAACAAAAAAATAATAACAAATGTTTTAAAACGTCAAACAAGTCATTCTTCTTTTTTATCATCATTTCTGGTCTCGATATTTGTGTAATCGAATATTAGTTGTCGAATTTTAATTCTAGAAGTGTCATTACGAACACAAAAATAATAACAATTGTTTCAAAACGTCAAACAAGTCATTCTTCTTTTTTATCATCATTTCTGGTCTCGATATTTGTGTAATCGAATATTAGTTGTTGAATTTTAATTCTAGGAATGTCATTACGAACAAAAAAATAATAACAATTGTTTTAAAACGTCAAACAAGTTATTCTTCTTTTTTTTTATCATGATTCGTAGTCTCGATATTTGTGTAATCGAATTTTAGTTGTCGAATTTTAATTCTAGAAGTTTCATTACGAACACAAAAATAATAACAATTGTTTTAAAACGTCAAACAAGTCATTCTTCTTTTTTATCATCATTTCTGGTCTCGATATTTGTGTAATCGAATATTAGTTGTCGAATTTTAATTCTAGAAGTTTCATTACGAACACAAAAATAATAACAATTGTTTTAAAACGTCAAACAAGTTATTCTTCTTTTTTTTTATCATGATTCGTAGTCTCGATATTTGTGTAATCGAATTTTAGTTGTCGAATTTTAATTCTAGAAGTTTCATTACGAACAAAAAAATAATAACAATTGTTTCAAAACGTCAAACAAGTCATTCTTCTTTTTTATCATTATTTCTGGTCTCGATATTTGTGTAATCGAATTTTAGTTGTCGAATTTTAATTCTAGAAGTTTCATTACGAACAAAAAAATAATAATAATTGTTTTAAAACGTCAAACAAGTTATTCTTCTTTTTTTTATCATGATTCGTAGTCTCGATATTTGTGTAATCGAATATTAGTTGTCGAATTTTAATTCTAGAAGTTTCATTACGAACAAAAAAATAATAACAAATGTTTTAAAACGTCAAACAAGTCATTCTTCTTTTTTATCATCATTTCTGGTCTCGATATTTGTGTAATCGAATATTAGTTGTCGAATTTTAATTCTAGAAGTGTCATTACGAACACAAAAATAATAACAATTGTTTCAAAACGTCAAACAAGTCATTCTTCTTTTTTATCATCATTTCTGGTCTCGATATTTGTGTAATCGAATATTAGTTGTTGAATTTTAATTCTAGGAATGTCATTACGAACAAAAAAATAATAACAATTGTTTTAAAACGTCAAACAAGTTATTCTTCTTTTTTATCATCATTTCTGGTCTCGATATTTGTAGAATCAGATTAATATCAGTCAGAAAATGAGTATCATCGAACTCTAATCAACATAGTGTTGGTTAAGACGTTTTGCACGTTAAATCTCTAAATAAAAACACTCAAATATCAAAGATTATATTGAATAGATATGGGACATATAAAAAAAGACACATGTGCACCATCTGCTTTCTTCTATTACATCAATCAAGACGAGGGCGAGCAGTCTACCATCGAGACGCGTGTCGTTGTACTCATAACTACCCTTAAAAACTAAAAAGGGCGCTTGCTGATTATTCCTTTCGGTAAACCACCCCGCAGGTGTGCGTGCTTTCAAGATACGCCCTCGCTCCCTCACCCTCGTCCCGCGAAAACACATTCTCTGGCTAAATTTAGTTACGCACTTCTAGGAAGTAGCTAAGGAATGCAGAACTTTTCAGATCATCGAATTCGGCGTATCTACACATTATTTCTATTTTCTTCGTAGCAAAATATGCCCCGTATATAATCGGAGGATAATCATTAGATTTATTACGCTAATTTGTTAGTTTTTTCACAAGACTGTACAAACTGAAATGTAAATCTTAACCTCAAAAGGAAAGTTTACGATTAAAATTGATGATGTCAATGTCAGATTTGACGTAATAACGTCAGTGTTGACATATGTCAAAAGTTGAGTAGCAGCCTTGAGTTTTTTATAAATTTTAGAGATTGAAGCGAACGAATTATCGAATTATGATCAAAGTCAAACAAATATTACCGTCATTAATTTCCAAATAAACTGAAATAGTTGAAAATAAAATTTTATCCTACTCACATGATCTAAAATAATGCCAACACAAGTAGCTTCTAGATCTTTCTAATCGCAAATTAAATCTCTCCATCAGACATTCCACCATAACTATAACAAATGACAATCAATTCGTTTCCATGACAATAATAAACTAAGTTTTCAAACATTTCAACGAACAATCGGCGTTCATATTTAACCCGCTCACAGTCTAAGCGAATTTCAATGACAATACAGCGAGCAATTACATTTCGTAATGTGATCTTATGTCAGCGCATTCGGTAAATACGACGAATTGCAGTTGAAACGTGATTTTTTTCGATTGGTCAATTCATTGAAGATAAGAGCACGAAACGGGCCGTGAGCAGCCTCCCGAGATCGTGCGTGCTTCAAAGAACATTAGAGGAAAATAAAAACGATAACACGTACATTTTGATATAAAGCGTATAAGCTCTTTAAACAGTCGACGATGAAAAGATACCGCATATTAATTTAATACGGGGTACGGCTGAAAGTTTATTTATCTATTCGCAGAAACGAAATTTGTAGTTTAATCCAGGACTCTAACCGAACACACAAAGTTCCGTTTCAGGACACGAAATGTGAGATTAAAGTGTTCAATTCGTGATAAAACAGTGTCAATATCGTTCTTACGTCATTACAGCCTAACCTAACCTCACCTAACCTCACCTAACCTAACCTAACCTAACCTAACTTTAACCTAACCTAACGTAACCTCACTTAAATTAAACTAACCTAACCTAACCTAACCTAACCTAACCTAATTTCAACCTAACCTAATCTAACCTAAATTAACCTAACCTAATTTCAACCTAACCTAATCTAACCTAAATTAACCTAACCTAATTTTAACCTAACTTTAACCTAACCTAACTTTAATCTAACCTAATCTAAACTAACCTAACTTAACCTAAACTAACCTAACCTAACCTAAACTAACCTAACCTAACCTAACCTAACCTAACTTTAACCTAACTTTAACCTAACCTAACCTAACCTAACTTTAACCTAACCTAATTATCCTAACCTAACCTAACCTAACCTAACCTAACCTAACCTAACTTTAACCTAACTTTAACCTAACCTAACGTAACCTAACGTAACCTCACTTAAATTAAACTAACCTAACCTAACCTAACCTAACCTAACCTAACCTAACCTAACCTAACTTCAACCTAACCTAATCTAACCTAAATTAACCTAACCTAATTTTAACCTAACCTAACCTAACTTTAACCTAACCTAACTTTAATCTAACCTAATCTAAACTAACCTAACCTAACCTAACCTAACCTAACCTAACCTAAACTAACCTAACCTAACCTAACCTAACTTTAACCTAACTTTAACCTCACCTAACCTAACCTAACTTTAACCTAACCTAACCTAACCTAATTATCCTAACCTAACCTAACCTAACCTAACCTAACCTAACCTAACCTAACCTAACCTAACTTTAACCTAACTTTAACCTAACTTTAACCTTACCTAAACTAACCTAATTCAACCTAACCTAACCTAACCTAACTTTAACCTTACCTAACCTAACCTAACCTAACCTAACTTTAACCTAATCTAACCTAAACTAATCTAACCTAACCTCAAAAACATGTACTGAGTGTCAAAAATAAGTGGTAACAAAGAATTGCAATTCAATGAATGTTGCGGAGACTGATTAATGTCGATGTAGGAGATGTTCGGAATGCTCGCCGCGAACGTCTTTGTAGCATCTTGTTCGCGACGATGTAGAGAGAGATAGATAAAGCTTTATTATCAAAAAATTGTTAAAATTTGTAGACAAAATCTAGTAAAAATTGAAAAACAAACATAAAAATAACTAAATAGAGATAAAGTTAGAATGAAATTTCAATATACAGATCAAAATTATTTATTTATTATTATTTATTAAATATTATTATTAGGATAGAAGTTGATGTGGATTTCAATCGGCAAGTGATTGTGCACTTTTTTGCATTGTAAAATATCGAGCCCTTTATTAATACTGAACGTCGTGCTTCGGATAGCCGTGCAACGATCTTCCTGAACGAAAAAAGAGTCCCTGCTGTTTAGTCCTAGTTTTGTAGTTTAAATTGAGTCTTCAGAAAGGAAGGTGCAAGTTAATAATGGCGTAATAATCCGTTGTAGATGTGGATAAGTTCAGTTCTTTGGAAACTGATATCAGAGCACTGAATTTTTTTTTTTAGATAAGGCGGTAATGGGTAACTTCCACAACAAGTCCTTAAAGGCGGGTTCACACGCAGTCTCAAACTGATTTAGTCGCGAAACACCAACCAAATGTCAAGTTTCCAACGTATTTGTTTCTTTTTTTGAATCGCTATTTTTATTTTAGTGAGCAAATATAAACGTCGACTTGGATCTATTCTAAAAAAGTTTCCGTAGCCATTTTGATCTTCCAAAGATATTACTCGACATATATTTTTAGTGAAATTTAATATTTCCCACACAATTTTTGCAATATCCTGTTTAGCCGTGATTAAATACGATAAAAAAACACGTGTGAACCCGCCTTAAGAATTTTATAAATTCAACGACGTCGATGGTGGCCTAGTACTGACCCTTGTGGCACCCCACATTCTATTAGCCTGCAAGAAAACATCGTTGCACAAGCTGACATCTGTTGGTACGGTATGACACAGTCGAAAGCCTTAGAAAAATCACAAAAATTGCAGTGATGGCCGTTTGAGTTAGAATAAACATCATTAAAGAAAGAAAATCTAGCATTTTTTCATTTAAAAACCTAATTTTCGAAAACTAATTACTTCAACAAAAAAATTACGTAGTCGTAGATGTAATATTGTATTCTATTCGCTTATAATGAGTTATTTTAATCAATAAATAAAATAGTGAGTTCGATTATGTCGAAATAATTCGTTTTTGAAAACTGAAATTATGTTAGATACGAAACAGAACCGGACTTAAAAAAATTAGAATTAAAAGAATGTAGTAAAAATGATATATTTTAACAGCGTTGTCATATTTCCAAACGGAATAATGATTCTCGTAAATTTTTGTCGTATACCTGCACAAATTTAATATGAATGTTCTAAAACGAGTTTTCTTTTATTATCTGGTTAAACTAAGGTGTGTTTGTGTGTGTATCGAGTCTGGATTAAATTGTTATTGTCTTTTCTACAGTCCACTAACTATATATATACTAGACGTATTTTAGATGGCATTAAGTATTGTTTCATTATTGAATTTATAGAATGAATTATAAGTAATTTTGTAAGGGACGGCTCGAGCCCGTTGGAACAGTTGACAAAAATCGATCGGTTTGTATATCTTTTATGTCACGAGGAAAAAATGAATGGGAACTATAACGAACAATAGTCGAAAATTTCGGTTCAATGGCTGACAATGATTATCGAGGTGGAATATACTTTTCGACTTGGCAAATCAAAACGACAGGTAGGCGAAGTTTATTCTTTTCAATGAATGGCCGCGCTTTGTTGAGACTTTTTGTACGTTAAAAATGGACAGGTATTTCTTTTAAGTTGGCTTTCTGCCGCAGGGGCTCCTCAAACGTATTGCTAGTAGGGGCGATCGGCGCAAAAACGTTCTACCATGAACAATTATTAATATAAACGAAATATCGTTTGTTTTAACTATTTTTCATGATGATAAGCTTCAAATGGGAGCCGCTCTATTGCTCTATTTCCATAGGAAACTTGATAGGGAAAATTTTATAGAAACTGTGGATTTTTTTCAATAGATTCCTATCTCCCCTATAACTTGCAAGCTGATCAAAATCTGCGCGCATATACACACATTGAAAGCAAAGACCAAACATAATTTTAAAGAATGTTGGGTAGTTTTAGAATTTTAGAATGGAAAAAAAAGACTTTTGCTACATTTTAGTTGTGTGTTTTCATATTATTTTAAAGGAAAATAATCCGATAACCTGCGCGCCGCATTTTTTTTAATAATTGAATTATTTCGAACGTAATGGAATATCCAGGAAGGATTTATTTGTACAAAAGATACAAAAATGGCAGGGGACGTGGGATTATATACGAGATTTCTCAAAAAAAAAAATGCGACGGATCAACTTTTATAGATGAAAATTTAGGTGTATAATATATTTAGTGACAGGATTAAACCGGTTTGTATTTGTCAGTATGCTAGGAGAGCTGCTCTAGTGACTATTATACGTTTAGAAGATTTACTACTACAAAATAGACCGAGTCTCAATCACCGAGTCTATCTTTCGTAGAAACAAAACGTCATTTGTCATTAGAGACTGGATTTCACTAAACTAATTGTCATTTATCGTAAGAAAATGTCTTTTCTAAAACAAACAATCACTTGTTTTGAAAAACAAACTGTCATTTGTCATTAGAGACTAGATTTCACGAAACTAATTGTCATTTATCGTAAGAAAATGTCTTTTCTACAACAAACAATCACTTGTCTTAAAAAACAAACTGTCATTTGTCATTAGAGACTAGATTTCACGAAACTAATTGTCATTTATCGTAAGAAAATGTCTTTTTCAAAACAAACAATCACTTGTCTTTGAAACAAACTGTCATTTGTCATTAGAGACTAGATTTCACGAAACTAAATGTCATTTATCGTCAAAAACTGTCTTTTTCAAAACAAACAATCACTTATTTTGAAAAACAAACTGTCATTTGTCATTAGAGACTAGATTATACGAAAATAATTGTCATTTATCATCAAAAAATGTCTTTTCTATAACAAACAACCACTTATTTTGGAAAACAAACTGTCATTTGTCATTAGAGACTAGATTTCACGAAACTAAATGTCATTTATCGTCAAAAACTGTCTTTTTCAAAACAAACAATCACTTATTTTGAAAAACAAACTGTCATTTGTCATTAGAGACTAGATTATACGAAAATAATTGTCATTTATCAAGAAAATGTCTTTTCTACAACAAACAATCACTTGTTTTGAAAAACAAACTGTCATTTGTCATTAGAGAGTGGATTTTACTAAACTAATTGTCATTTATCGTTAGAAAATGTCTTTTCTACAACAAACAATCACTTGTTTTGAAAAACAAACTGTCATTTGTCATTAGAGACTAGATTATACGAAAATAATTGTCATTTATCAAGAAAATGTCTTTTCTACAACAAACAATCACTTGTTTTGGAAAACAAACTGTCATTTGTCATTAGAGACTTGATTCACGAAACTAATTGTCATTTATCGTCAAAAACTGTCTTTTTCAAAACAAACAATCACTTATTTTAAAAAACAAACTGTCATTTGTCATTAGAGACTTGATTTCACGAAACTAATTGTCTTTTATCGTCAGAAACTGACTTTTTCAAAACAAACAATCACTTGTCTCAAAAAACAAACTGTCATTTGTCATTAGAGACTTGATTCACGAAACTAATTGTCTTTTATCGTCAGAAACTGACTTTTTCAAAACAAACAATCACTTATTTTGAAAAATAAACTGTCATTTGTCATTAGAGACTAGATTATACGAAAATAATTGTCATTTATCAAGAAAATGTCTTTTCTACCACAAACAATCACTTGTTTTGGAAAACAAACTGTCATTTGTCATTAGAGACTTGATTCACGAAACTAATTGTCATTTATCGTCAAAAACTGTCTTTTTCAAAACAAACAATCACTTATTTTAAAAAACAAACTGTCATTTGTCATTAGAGACTTGATTTCACGAAACTAATTGTCTTTTATCGTCAGAAACTGACTTTTTCAAAACAAACAATCACTTGTCTCAAAAAACAAACTGTCATTTGTCATTAGAGACTTGATTCACGAAACTAATTGTCTTTTATCGTCAGAAACTGACTTTTTCAAAACAAACAATCACTTATTTTGAAAAATAAACTGTCATTTGTCATTAGAGACTAGATTATACGAAAATAATTGTCATTTATCAAGAAAATGTCTTTTCTACCACAAACAATCACTTGTTTTGGAAAACAAACTGTCATTTGTCATTAGAGACTAGATTTCACAAAACTAATTGTCACTTAACGTAAGAAACTATCTTTTCTCTTTATTCGCGGAGTGTATCAATAAAAACTGACCCTTTATAAACACTGACTCTTACGTTGTTAATTTATTTACACACAAATAGAATTCTACAATATTCTAGAACAAAAATAAATAAATGAATAGATTTTCCTAGAAATTATATAAAAAGTTCATGAAAAGTGCGTCCGCCATTTAGAAAAAACAAGCGCCGCGAAATCACCGAATTTGAAAATACCATTGTAGTTGGACAGGACCGACCTAAGGACCCATTTCGCGAGCTTATTTGTAACAACATATTATATATTTTTCCAATTCGCCATCTAAACAGAAAAATAAATATAACCATACATCTGTACTCAAAATGTCCGCTTTTTATTGCGTGAATTTTAGGGAATATCTCAATAAAAAATCACAAATAAACTGACGCATTTATCTAAAAGTTTTCATTGAAATTCGAGCCGAACCTGTCGTTTGTATCAGAGATTATGCGTCAAGCAAGACATCAATATAATTACTTGTATAAGAAACATGACATGAAACCTACGCGGGATTGTAATATCCAATTCTTGGACTGTATTACCCAGAAGAAAAACAGGAACAACTAGAATCGAAACCAGTACCGTATTCAACTCGAATTTATATTCGAAATACTTTTTTTACTATATTAAAATGGTTTCCTTGATACAAGTACAAAAAACTAACCTATCTGAAGAATGTTTATGAAATTATGACAGTTGACGTCAAAAATATGAAGGATATTTTAGCGACGTTGTCATTTTGAGGTTAAATTATGAAATAACCAATTTGTAGCTGTCAAATATTTGAGGTTAGAAGAATACATCATTTTACTTTTGTTATAAAAGAAGTAACTAAAAATTGTATTAATAGGGAGACTTTTTGACACTTAATCAGTTAAAAATTTATAAAATTTTATTAATTTCCTTCTCAAATTTAAACCAAAATATCAATTTCATATACATAGAGATTTACTATCGAACAAGAAACAATTCAGTAACGATTTTATCTGAAGTGAACGGTGAAGAAAAAAATCTAATAACACGTGTGATTACATCAGAGCGTTTTGCGGCGGCGGCGGCGGCGACGGCGACGAGCGGGCGGTCCATTTCACATAACAAGTGCCACACGAATCTCATTATTACGCGGCCGAATTATCTCAGTTGGCATTGTTTCTTTTTTACTTCGGTATGTTCTATTTAATTTGGGTCAACTATAATTTATATCACCGGCTCTTACTTAACAAATCGAATAGTATACAGAGGGAACAAAATGTATAGTCCAAACGGGGAGGTTAAATTTTTTGATTTATCGAATCGAAGAAAACGAAAATTTCGGTTTTAGGTTAGGAATTTTCCAATGAAAAACCACATGCGAAACTACCCTTAAAAAGTATTGAGTAAATTGGTGATTAAACTACAACAAACTCTACACAAAGAAAAATAAATAATTACAATTTATGTTAATTTTTTTCAGAATGTTTCTTTATGGCGAACGGTTTTATTGGGATTTACAAAGATCTAAATATCTCCTAAACAATAAACTTTATCGAGTTGAACAAAGAGACCTTTTTGTTAGAAAATCTACCGAAATATTCATTTTTGATATTTTTAAATTGTACAGGTTGTCCCCGTAAAAGTTACGTTTTGTTAACTTGGTATGTACAACGATCTAAAAATCCAAATATCTCCTAAACCATAAATTTTATCGAGCTGAACAAACAGACCTTTTTGTTAGAAAATCGATTAAAAAATTCATTTCCACTATTTCCAAATTATACAGGTTGTCCCTTTAAAAGTTACGGATCGTTAACTATTAAGCATGAGCTACCCCCTCAAATAGTAACTAAATTGTAATTTTTTGAACTTTTGGCGATACTTACACAGTTCAAATCAACACCACTGAATGTTTATCCCCATTTTAATCTGTCCCAATTCGATTAAAATTTTCAGAATCCTCAAGCCCCGTCAGCTTAAACTGCCTTCTATCTTACGCGATAGGACAAACAAATCGACGATTTTCCGATAGGACTAAGGAGCACTTTTTGTATATTCGCGTCCATGCGCTCAATCGATTGCAATAGATCCAAAATTATCGCTCTAAAATAATATCTAAACTACTTAAACATAAAAGATAATAGTTAGTAATTATTATCAAATAGAAAACATCTTTTCCATCCACCCATTTTGAATGTAACATCGGCTTATGCAGATGAGATCAATCACTACGAGAAAATGAACTTCACGCGCGCCCCCAAGAGATTTTAAGAAATAGGTAAATGAAGGGATGGGAATCAATCGAAAAAGGGTGGGGTAATCACGGAATCATTCATCCCTTTTGGATAACGGCTTCAAATTGGGCCTTGTGACGAAGATAATTTTTGTTTGAACGTTTGTGTGGGCAACACTGTATATGTGCCGGTTTTATTTAGTGGATAGTTCGAAGCACGTGTGGGTGTGCCTCAGGGTAGTACCCCGCGGTTATTACGCAAGCTCGATGAATTTATATAAGACGATTTCTAGACAATGGTACTCTCGAATAAAAAAATAATAATAATAATCGAAGAAAGATAAAAGAAATTGGATTTATGAAAAATTTGATTGTGGTAAGGGATGGGTTACGATTAGAAAGAGAAGTAATGCAAAATTACATTATACGAGGGTCAAACAAATATAAATTTGCGTTAGAATGTTTGGTTTCGAATCGCGGTTTTTTCAGTTCAATTCCTGTTGCGGAGAGTGTGGATTCTTTTGGTAAAGGGACTTTCCCGTCTGTTTCGTCAATATTGGAACCTACACCTGTAGGTTTTTTTGAATATTGAGCGTTTTAAAGCCGATAATTTTTTTTTGAATTTTTTTCTGTTCTTTGGTTATTTAATTTTGCTTCTAGTACTTGCGATCGTTGTTTTGGGACTTCGTTTTACGTTTTCGACGTCTTCGTTTTATTTTATTGCCCCCCAAAAACGCCATTTTTTGATCTTCAAAAACGTCAATCTTGTATTTCAAATTTTGTGCACCATTTTTTCGTCGAACCGACCAAAATATTTTCGTATAGCTGCTTTCCATCAGATTTTTGTTGAAAATCGTATTCTTTAACCTCACTTTTTTCAAACATTTTCTTTATTGCTAGTTTTGGCTTGAGCTGCACAGCTTGGATGGTAAAAGGCTTCGCAGTTTTCCTAATCCGGTGATTCACAGGATCCTTTCCGTTTTTAAATTCTCAATTTTTTTTACAATGTTGTTATCGACGCCATAACCACAAAAACAACAACCCTCGTATAATATACAAAATATTTAACAAAAAAAAAAGAAAATAATATATTGAAATAGTGATAAAATCAATTAGACGTGATCCACTGTAGCTCGGAATGATTAAAATACAAATATCACAATTTCGACGAGACTTGTGATATTTTAATTTGGTATAACAGCAAAATATGATAAAATATTGATTAAATAACAAAAATAAAAGTTTGTGAGTAAATTTTAAAATGTTTTAGTGTCTCGACTGGCTTTCTAGTACGGTTTATGTGTTTCAAGTCCCACACTGCCGGAAAAAACGAGTTACATACGTCCTTTTCAAGAGAAATAATAAAATATTTTTTATATAAATTGATAGCATGATCGCTCCACTTCATATTTCATCCTATAACAGTGAAGTACTAACAAGGGGGCCAAGATATAACCTAACCTAACCTAAAAATAATATAATCGATCTTACAAGTTTTTTGATTTAAATTTATAACTAGTGGACAAATAAAACGAAATTTCATGACAAATCGACTAATTTTTTTCGAAATTATGCTACGAAAAGAATTATATACCAAGCGAAACATATATTGTGTGCAATTGCACTTTTTAAAAAGCGTTATACGAGGACGGTTCCAAAAGTAAGTAAGAATCGTCAATTTTCTCAAAATAATCATTAACCGTCCGATCACCGATCCATTTTTTCAAGTATGGGAACAGGAAATAATCCAAGGGGGCTAAATCTGGTAAATAGGGTAGCAAACCAAATGCTAATTCGTTAATTTTGGCTATTGCAATAACAGACGTTTGATCTGGTGCGTTATCTTGATGAAACACTTTCTTTTTAGACTAATTCAAGCGATTTTACTTGTTTTTTAAATATTAAATGAAAACTATGCCACGCGCATCCCAAAAAACCGTCTTTGCCTTTTCAAGTTCATTGTTTCGATTGTTGTTTTGCTTCTTGTGTGAACTGATGGATCCATGGTTAAAAAAAAACAACGAATTATATAACCAAACATTGAAAGAACCGTTTTTCGCGGCGGAGATTTTTTTTCCTTCTTCGAACCACGTTTGAATGCTAGTTTTTTCTTTTTTTAACCTGAAGCAATCCAATCATAAGCGAATCACTTCAACCCCAGCTCTGGGGAGGAGTAATTCCTACACCAGGGTTAATTCCAAGGAATCTTCCTCAATATATCCAACGAAATATTCATAGTTGAAACTTTGAATTGTAAATTTCGATAATTTGGAGGTTAGGTTAGATTAAATTGAGACTTTCATTTGTAAATTACGATAAATTAGAGGTTAGGTTAGGTTGAATTGAAACTTTTAATTGTAAATTTCGATCATTTAGAGGTTAAGTTATGTTAAATTGAAACTTTCAAGTGGAAATTTCGATCATTTAGAGGTTAGATTAGGTTAAATTGAAACTTTCATTTGTAAATTGCGATAATTTGGAGGTTAGTTTAGGTTAAATTGAAACTTTCAAGTGGAAATTTCGTTTATTTAGAGGTTAGGTTGAATTGAAACTTTTAATTGTAAATTTCGATCATTTAGAGGTTAAGTTATGTTAAATTGAAACTTTCAAGTGGAAATTTCGATCATTTAGAGGTTAGATTAGGTTAAATTGAAACTTTCATTTGTAAATTGCGATAAATTAGAGGTTAGGTTAGGTTGAATTGAAACTTTTAATTGTAAATTTCGATCATTTAGAGGTTAAGTTATGTTAAATTGAAACTTTCAAGTGGAAATTTCGATCATTTAGAGGTTAGATTAGGTTAAATTGAAACTTTCATTTGTAAATTGCGATAATTTGGAGGTTAGTTTAGGTTAAATTGAAACTTTCAAGTGGAAATTTCGTTTATTTAGAGGTTAGGTTGAATTGAAACTTTTAATTGTAAATTTCGATCATTTAGAGGTTACGTTATGTTAAATTGAAACTTTCAAGTGGAAATTTCGATCATTTAGAGGTTAGATTAGGTTAAATTGAAACTTTCATTTGTAAATTGCGATAATTTGGAGGTTAGTTTAGGTTAAATTGAAACTTTCAAGTGGAAATTTCGTTTATTTAGAGGTTAGGTTGAATTGAAACTTTTAATTGTAAATTTCGATCATTTAGAGGTTAAGTTATGTTAAATTGAAACTTTCAAGTGGAAATTTCGATCATTTAGAGGTTAGATTAGGTTAAATTGAAACTTTCATTTGTAAATTGCGATAAATTAGAGGTTAGGTTAGGTTGAATTGAAACTTTTAATTGTAAATTTCGATCATTTAGAGGTTAAGTTATGTTAAATTGAAACTTTCAAGTGGAAATTTCGATCATTTAGAGGTTAGATTAGGTTAAATTGAAACTTTCATTTGTAAATTGCGATAATTTGGAGGTTAGTTTAGGTTAAATTGAAACTTTCAAGTGGAAATTTCGTTTATTTAGAGGTTAGGTTGAATTGAAACTTTTAATTGTAAATTTCGATCATTTAGAGGTTACGTTATGTTAAATTGAAACTTTCAAGTGGAAATTTCGATCATTTAGAGGTTAGATTAGGTTAAATTGAAACTTTCATTTGTAAATTGCGATAATTTGGAGGTTAGTTTAGGTTAAATTGAAACTTTCAAGTGGAAATTTCGTTTATTTAGAGGTTAGGTTGAATTGAAACTTTTAATTGTAAATTTCGATCATTTAGAGGTTAAGTTATGTTAAATTGAAACTTTCAAGTGGAAATTTCGATCATTTAGAGGTTAGATTAGGTTAAATTGAAACTTTCATTTGTAAATTGCGATAAATTAGAGGTTAGGTTAGGTTGAATTGAAACTTTTAATTGTAAATTTCGATCATTTAGAGGTTAAGTTATGTTAAATTGAAACTTTCAAGTGGAAATTTCGATCATTTAGAGGTTAGATTAGGTTAAATTGAAACTTTCATTTGTAAATTGCGATAATTTGGAGGTTAGTTTAGGTTAAATTGAAACTTTCAAGTGGAAATTTCGTTTATTTAGAGGTTAGGTTGAATTGAAACTTTTAATTGTAAATTTCGATCATTTAGAGGTTAAGTTATGTTAAATTGAAACTTTCAAGTGGAAATTTCGATCATTTAGAGGTTAGATTAGGTTAAATTGAAACTTTCATTTGTAAATTGCGATAATTTGGAGGTTAGTTTAGGTTAAATTGAAACTTTCAAGTGGAAATTTCGTTTATTTAGAGGTTAGGTTGAATTGAAACTTTTAATTGTAAATTTCGATCATTTAGAGGTTAAGTTAAGTTGAATTGAAACTTTCAAGTGGAAATTTCGATAATTTGGAGGTTAGTTTAGGTTAAATCGAAACTTTCATTTGTAAATTTCGATCATTTGGAAAGGAAAGTAAAAAATTGTCACATACGGCGTATTCGTCTTTACATCTATAAATTTTTTTTAAGAAGATGTCTTTGGAACTCCTCCACTGCCCTAAAACAATATTTTACGATGTGTATTCAAGTTTATGTGGTTAACCAAAAGATTTATCACCGATTATAATTGACATTTCCAGTGCATATTACTCATATTTATGATCGCGATTAACAGATCGCCATCGTTGGTTTTACTGTTGTCCACACATTTTTCTTGTTGTGATAACTCGAACGAAAAATACCTCAAGCAAATTACAATGAGAAAAAAAATACATAAAATCGATCACTATAAAGAAAAAATCAGTTAAGCCCTCGAATATCCACGCGTTTCTTTTTATTAGCGGACAATAAATTTTATTTTGATTGGAGGTCACTACCGAGAAAAACTTGCAGAAGAAGATGACACAGACTGAATCATTAACTGACAAAAATTTTTACAAAAACACTAAAAAATAGAATAGAAAAAAGCTCTGAAACCAACAGGTATTCGACAAGGTGTTTATTATTCAACCAGGTGCTTTACCCATCCGAAGATATGTCCGTGGAAACGATTTTCATGATTTTATTGCTGAGGATTCATCCACCTACAGATTTTACATCATCTCGGAACGGATAATTCACCAACAATTAATTGGAGAAAGTTTTTTTACTGGAGGGAAATTTAGAACGCGTCCAGGGAAACTAGAATCCCAACTAAGTGTTAAGGACTGCAAATTGTGTCTTCGTTTTTGGAAAAAATATAGTTCACGGTGGAATAATTCGTCCTCGATCAAAAATTCATTATTTTTTCTTAATTTAAATCTCTTAAGAAAAACATTTAGTTCGTGAGGATTGTCTCCAAACGAAACTTCCCCAAATTTATCGATTTGTGTTTAGCAATTGATCGGATCGACTTCCTGAAGATATTGACCAAATTCATCGATATAAAACTCAATTATACCATTGATTAACAATTAATAATTAACAATCGCATCTCTAGAACTGAAAAATCCTCTCGAAAGAAACTTGGTATGTTATCGATGATTTTTAAAAGCTTTATTCGATTGCGTAGGTTAGATTGTAGCCTCGAGGGGACATAGCACCTCGTAGACATTGATCTATCTACATATATTTTAATATTTAAGAGTACGTAATGAGATGTAATGGATGTTTGAGGTTAGGAACATCGTGATAATGATGATCGATGCGTGCACTTGTGCCCGTGGCACACGCTCAAATCCGACGTTATTAAATATCTAATCGAACATTGATTGTTTTTTTTTATACATCGGCAGCTGTTAGAGGACAAAAAAAACTAGCTGAAGATATTTTTTGGAATAGTACAAACTCGAGAATAATGAATCGTCCGATTTACTCACCATTTTTGTAATTTGATGGTTCCGATGGATTTGAAAATGTTTTTGGGGGGTTTATTTTATCGAAAAACAAATATTTTGATGGTACAAAACGTTCAGGGACGGCCTTAATTCGATTATAGACTGTCGATCAAAAGTTTTTGTATATAATTTTCGTAGTCTAGGTGATTGGTTGGCAAATTGAGTCTCCAGAACCACATGTGGCTCCTTAAGTGCGGCTCTAACTCGAATATCATTCACCAAGAAACGTTTTGTACGCAAATATTTACAGGAAGAAATTTGTAAAGTTGTGATAACCTCTTCAGTGACTTTTGTATATAATCTTCGTAGTCTACGTCATTGGTTGGCAAATTGAGGCTCCAGAACCACATGTGGCTCCTTAAGTGCGGCTCTAACTCAAATATCATTCACCAAGAAACGTTTTGTACGTAAATATTTACAGGAAGAAATTTGTAAAGTTGTGATGACTTCTACAGCGACTTTTGTATATAATCTTCGTAGTCTAGGTGATTAGTTGGCAAATTGAGGCTCCAGAGCCTCTTGTAACTCCTTAAGTGCGGCTCTAGCTCAAATATCATTCACCAAGAAACGTTTTGTACGCAAATATTTACAGGAAGAAGTTTCTAAAGTTGTAATAACCTCTTCAGCGACTTTTGTATATAATCTTCGTAGTCTACGTCATTGGTTGGCAAATTGAGGCTCCAGAACCACATGTGGCTCCTTAAGTGCGGCTCTAACTCGAATATCATTCACCAAGAAACGTTTTGTACGCAAATATTTACAGGAAGAAATTTGTAAAGTTGTGATAACCTCTTCAGTGACTTTTGTATATAATCTTCGTAGTCTAGGTGATTAGTTGGCAAATTGAGGCTCCAGAGCCTCTTGTAACTCCTTAAGTGCGGCTCTAGCTCAAATATCATTCACCAAGAAGCGTTTTGTACGTAAATATTTACAGGAAGAAGTTTGTAAAGTTGTGATGACCTCTTCAGCGAATTTTGTATGTAATCTTCGTAGTCTAGGTGATTGCTTGGCAAATTGAGGCTCCAGAACCACATGTGGCTCCTTAAGTGCGGCTCTAACTCGAATATCATTCACCAAGAAACGTTTTGTACGTAAATATTTACAGGAAGAAGTTTGTAAAGTTGTGATGACCTCTTCAGCGAATTTTGTATATAATCTTCGTAGTCTAGGTGATTGCTTGGCAAATTGAGGCTCCAGAGCCTCTTGTAACTCCTTAAGTGCGGCTCCAGCTCAAATATCATTCACCAAGAAACGTTTTGTACGTAAATATTTACAGGAAGAAGTTTGTAAAGTTGTGATGACCTCTTCAGCGAATTTTGTATATAATCTTCGTAGTCTAGGTGATTGCTTGGCAAATTGAGGCTCCAGAACCACATGTGGCTCCTTAAGTGCGGCTCTAACTCGAATATCATTCACCAAGAAACGTTTTGTACGTAAATATTTACAGGAAGAAGTTTGTAAAGTTGTGATGACCTCTTCAGCGAATTTTGTATATAATCTTCGTAGTCTAGGTGATTGCTTGGCAAATTGAGGCTCCAGAGCCTCTTGTAACTCCTTAAGTGCGGCTCTAGCTCAAATATCATTCACCAAGAAACGTTTTGTACGTAAATATTTACAGGAAGAAATTTGTAAAGTTGTGATGACTTCTTCAGCGACTTTTGTATATAATCTTCGTAGTCTAGGTGATTAGTTGGCAAATTGAGGCTCCAGAGCCTCTTGTAACTCCTTAAGTGCGGCTCTAGCTCAAATATCATTCACCAAGAAACGTTTTGTACGCAAATATTTACAGGAAGAAGTTTGTAAAGTTGTAATAACCTCTTCAGCGACTTTTGTATATAATCTTCGTAGTCTACGTCATTGGTTGGCAAATTGAGGCTCCAGAACCACATGTGGCTCCTTAAGTGCGGCTCTAGCTCAAATATCATTCACCAAGAAACGTTTTGTACGCAAATATTTACAGGAAGAAGTTTGTAAAGTTGTGATGACTTCTTCAGCGACTTTTGTATATAATCTTCGTAGTCTAGGTGATTAGTTGGCAAATTGAGGCTCCAGAGCCTCTTGTAACTCCTTAAGTGCGGCTCTAGCTCAAATATCATTCACCAAGAAACGTTTTGTACGCAAATATTTACAGGAAGAAGTTTGTAAAGTTGTAATAACCTCTTCAGCGACTTTTGTATATAATCTTCGTAGTCTACGTCATTGGTTGGCAAATTGAGGCTCCAGAACCACATGTGGCTCCTTAAGTGCGGCTCTAACTCAAATATCATTCACCAAGAAACGTTTTGTACGTAAATATTTACAGGAAGAAATTTGTAAAGTTGTGATGACTTCTTCAGCGACTTTTGTATATAATCTTCGTAGTCTAGGTGATTAGTTGGCAAATTGAGGCTCCAGAGCCTCTTGTAACTCCTTAAGTGCGGCTCTAACTCGAATATCATTCACCAAGAAGCGTTTTGTACGTAAATATTTACAGGAAGAAATTTGTAAAGTTGTGATGACTTCTTCAACGACTTTTGTATATAATCTTCGTAGTCTAGGTGATTAGTTGGCAAATTGAGGCTCCAGAGCCTCTTGTAACTCCTTAAGTGCGGCTCTAGCTCAAATATCATTCACCAAGAAACGTTTTGTACGCAAATATTTAAAGGAAGAAATTTGTAAAGCTATGGAATTGAGGATTGCCATAATCAATTCCAAGAATTGTTATTTTATATTAAGTACGTGGATTTTCTGCTTCGTAATAAGCTAAATTGGTTATTAAGAGGGAAGCATTTCACTTTGAGAAGGGCTTTAACTATCCAGAACTAAGAGACCATCAATGGATCCATCCAAAACGTGGAAATCAAAAAGTAATGTCCTATTTCATCTTAAAATCGTCGGAATATCATGAAAAACGAATCTAACCAAATATACGACGAATATTTTTCCAAATTGTTACAGGGAGTGTCAAAATTGCGCGCAGAAGTAATAAAAACAAAACGGAGCTACATCGATCAAGTAGAAAGTTAAATAGGCGACAACTTTTCTATTATAACCAAATTATTTTTGTTTTTAACTCTATATAAGCCAAAACTTCCGATCAGAAGTGTAAAATACGTAAAATTACTGATTTTATATCAAATTTGAGCTCTTAGTAGCCTAGAATCTTTTCCAATTCCTTCCCCAAGTTAAGAATAACATTTAAAATGTCCTAGGCTAGTTAAAAAACTTGATATTTGGGTACCTAACGAATTGTAAGGATCAACATTTGCAATATGCACCTTAAATGAAATGAAACTGATTCTTTATTGAAAAGAATCATCACTGGTGATGAAAAATGGGTCTTGGTCAGTACCATAGTTCGAAAATGATTATGGAGCAACCACTAGGAACCAGAACAAACTATATCGAAAGCAGAAAAACAACTAAAAAAGCTCATGGTGTTAGTTTGGTGGGTTCTCGAGCTGCTTCCAAGGAACCTGGTTCAGTTTTTTACTGGTAAGGACCTTTTTTTGAAAAGAATCATCATTGGTGATGCAAAATGGGTCTTGGACAGTAACATAATTCGAAAAGAATCAAGGAACAACCACTAGGAACCAATACAAACCACATTGAAAGCTAAAAAACCCCAAAAAAGCTCATGGTGTTAGTTTGGTGGGTTCTCGAGCTGCTTCCAAGGAACCTGGTTCAGTTTTTTACTGGTAAGGACCTTTTTTTAAAAAGAATCATCATTGGTGATGCAAAATGGGTCTTGGACAGTAACATAATTCGAAAAGAATCAAGGAACAACCATTAGGAACCAATACAAACCACATTGAAAGCTAAAAAACCCCAAAAAAGCTCATGGTGTTAGTTTGGTGGGTTCTCGAGCTGCTTCCAAGGAACCTGGTTCAGTTTTTTACTGGTAAGGACTTTTTTTTGAAAAGAATCATCACTGGTGATGCAAAATGGGTCTTATACAGTAACATAATTCGAAAAGAATCAAGGAACAACCACTAGGAACCAATACAAACCACATTGAAAGCTAAAAAACCCCAAAAAAGCTCATGGTGTTAGTTTGGTGGGTTCTCGAGCTGCTTCCAAGGAACCTGGTTCAGTTTTTTACTGGTAAGGATCCTTTCATGAAAAGAATCATCACTGGTGATCCAAAATGGGTCTTGGACAGTAACATAATTCGAAAAGAATCAAGAAACAACCACTAGGAACCAATACAAACCACATTGAAAGCAGAAAAACAACTAAAAAAGCTCATGGTGTTAAATTGGTGGGTTCTCGAGCTGCTTCCAAGGAACCTGGTTCAGTTTTTTACTGGTAAGGATCCTTTCATGAAAAGAATCATCACTGGTGATCCAAAATGGGTCTTGGACAGTAACATAATTCGAAAAGAATCAAGAAACAACCACTAGGAACCAATACAAACCACATTGAAAGCAGAAAAACAACTAAAAAAGCTCATGGTGTTAAATTGGTGGGTTCTCGAGCTGCTTCCAAGGAACCTGGTTCAGTTTTTTACTGGTAAGGACTTTTTTTTGAAAAGAATCATCACTGGTGATGAAAAATGGGTCTTGGACAGTAACATAATTCGAAAAGAATCAGGGAACAACCACTAGAAACCAATACAAACCACATTGAAAGCAGAAAAACAACTAAAAAAGCACATGGTGTCAGTTTGGTGGGTTTTTGAGCTGCTTCCAAGGAACCTGGTTCAGTTTTTTACTGGTGAGGACCTTTTTTTTGAAAAGAATCATCACTGGTGATGAAAAATGGGTCTTGTACAGTAACATAATTCGAAAAGAACCAAGGAACAACCACTAGGAACCAATACAAACCACATTGAAAGCTAAAAAACCCCAAAAAAGCTCATGGTGTTAGTTTGGTGGGTTCTAGAGCTGCTTCCAAGGAACCAAATGATCAATTATGATATTTACTAACAACAATCAACGAAACTGGATGATGCAATCAAAGAAAAACGACCAGAATGGTCAAATGGAAGAGGTTTATTGTGGGAAACTTTTGGATCTTGGCTGTATCTCCAAAACAGCCCCGATCGGGCACCACTTGATTATCATCATTTATTTCGAGGTACGCAGAATTCTTTTGGGACACGAATTTGGCGTCTTACTATCAGCAACACCTAAAATTTCTTCGGCAAACTTCAAATGTTCGAAATTAATCACCGTACAAATTAGAAAAATAATTTTCAATAAATCTGTTATCAATTAAAGCGAAACCGTTTATATTGTTCTCGATTTCATATAAAAAAACGGGGTGTAATCGAATGGATCTGATAAAGTAATGATATAATGATACCTTCCATGAATTAATTATATTTTTTATCATAATAATATTATCCGTCAAGGCGGGAGGGCTACGATTTCATATAAGTTCAAGCAGATGCTTTGAAAATGATGCTGTTGGACTTTCAAACCCTTAGATGAAAAGTTTTTCAATATCTCATTTTTTTTTGTCGATGATTACATCTCTAAATACGAATTAAAACCGTAAATTACAACAAAATAATCCGAAAACGACGAGTTAGAAAAGCCTAAAAATTTTCTTTAATTCAACGTACACACGTTTCAGTTGGTAGACCGCGAATTTTACTTTGCAATTGTTCTAGAACTAAAAAAACGTCCTGAAACTTATCACCAAAGTTTAAAAATACAATTTTCGTTAATATTTCCTAATTTTTTCACAACATCAATACTTTTGTACTTGGAGAGGACACAACATGGAAACGGAGCTACAAAAATTGGTATAAAACTTTTTTCGATAACATTGTGGGACATGGAATCGAAAAATATCCTCCAAGGACTATCCAAATGGTCCTACCTCGTTGGGACTACACTAGATTCTGGTCTATTCCTTCGAAATTAATAGTAGACCAATCCAGCATCGAAGAGGTCGACCAAATGAGTTGGCGACTCCAGATATGTTGGATGGAACAAAAACAGAGTCGTGGAAATGTTTCCAAGGAGTTTTTGGCAACGTTTCATAACCATGGATGGAACGTGGGTCCATGACTACACACCCAAATCAAAATAACAATCGAAACAATGGATTTAGAAGAGGAAATCGGCCTCAAAGAAGGCAAAGTTCTTTCCATCTGCAGGCAAAGTCATGGTGTCAGTTTTTTGGAATGTTATGGAAGTTTTTGCAGCTTTTGAAAAAAGAAATCGAGAAAAAACTGCCTCAAATAACAATTTCCAATACCAAAGAAAAAATATTTTGGAAACAACGCTTATAAAACAACAGTTGATGATGTGTGTGTAACTTTGACCACCCTGTAAAACTTTCTTGGTTCAATAGACCTCGGAAAATGAAAATTTAACTATATTTGATTGAAAAAAAAGCGCCTTTGACAATTTTTTTAGCTGATCCAACATCCTTTAAGGACCCAATTCATAATAGGCGAATTTCTACTCCGAAAATATCTGGAAAAAAAATTTTTTCGCTATATTTCAACCAATCGAAAAGATGTTTAAGTTACAGAATATGATAGCGACGAATTTTCTCTTTGAAATTAACTTTTATTCAAGAAAAAATATCAATTTCCACTCGAGTTATCGAATAATTTGTCCTACGGCAACTGTACAGTAGGAAGTTTCTGTTTTTTAATCTCGAAACTTTCGATAAAAATGATAAACACTTTATACGAGTTTCTAAATACGATATTTTAGAAAAACAAACGAATTTTCGGCCATTTTCAGGCACCTACTCGCTTTTTTTATTTCTAATAGTACCAGAATTATTAAAAACGAATTATTTCAAGGCTGGATCCTTTATTTACTGGACTATAAGTGAAATTTGTTAAGCACATTGTTCTTATAAGTAATAAGTCACGCATTTATTTGTTTTTTTTTTCAGTCTTTAAATATGTTTAAACTTAATTTTTCCCCGTGTTTATTCAAATCGAAAGTTATACCCATAAAAATTTACTAAGACGAATGCAAACCATTAAATTACCGTGGACTACCTCTTCGATGATTAATGATTCGACTATTTTTGAAAAAAAATCACGCGTGACAAAGTTAAATCATTTATCATATACCGAAAAAGAAATTTCCTCGCCGATAATTTCCCCGTTAAATTCATTTAAACCCTACTCGATTTTTTCAATTGAAATACCTCCCCGAAGCATCCAGGAACCGTCTCCAAAAGTTTTTCTTCTCCACAGGTCATGCAGATACACTCTGCTTCCATCTGAGAAGTAGGTCCAGTAGCTGGACTTTGTGGTCTTCGTCGGATTCTATTTACTCACCGATTCCTGGGGTTTCTTTGAGGTCTTGTCGGACATGAACACCAATCTTGGATGTGCAGCTTTTGCTTCCTGAACCGCGTCTTCGATGAAAGTCACCAGCCTCCTGGTAACTCCCTTCGCTACACACCTTTCCATACGTTCCACACCTTCTTCGGTGATGGTCTTCCATCGACTCAAATCGGGTCCATTTCGAAGCAAATCTTTTTCTAACCTCTCAAGGAAATCTGAGCAGACCCGTTGACGCCAGGAGTCAGATTTTTTGGCACCAACTGTTTCGTTTATCGGGGTGTACAGCCTCGGCAATAATCCGGACGGTCCGCACGCAGATTTTCGTTGATTTTGGTCACTGATTCCGGATTTGAAACAGTCACAGGGCGACCTGGGCGCTGGTCATCTTCAGTGCTCTGACTGAAGCGTTTACGTCACTCAAAAACACCTGCACCACATAGAGAATTGTCACCATAACATTTATAGCTTCTGTTTTTTGTCGCACGTGGTTTTCGGCAGGTCTGGAGCGCCCTCTAGTCTCGTTATTTAATGACCAGACCTCGTAATTGTGCAATAAAAGATATGAATGATCGCCTTTCGGTAGTTCGACTGAAGAAATTAAAGGAGCAACTGGTTAGTGCTAAATGTATATAATTATATGAAGAAAATACCCATTCTTCTTCTTTGTTCTTGATAAAAGGTTGAGGCCGTTTGGTTTCGAAGAATTATAGTTTCGCAATTTTGAAATGATTTTTATTAACCGGTCGTAATATATTAGATTTTACGTTGGAAAAATACGCGTACAGTTCGATTAAAAATATTCGAACACTTGGATCTGTATATATATAAAAAAAAATTAGTAGCAGAGGTTTTTAATACAAATAATTGCGTTGGTGGAAGCAAAACCAAGTCTCTTAAATGACCCTGGTGGATGCAAATCTCACTAAGAAGCATCCTGTGCTTGAAAGAGTTCGGCAACTTATAAAATTTCAAGTTTCTATGGGAAAAACCGCTTGGATAATATTTTTGATCGACACTTACCATAAAAGCCATAAAGACTCAATTATTTCATTCTAAACTAGTGTTAAAGTCTTATTGGTCAGGTTTCCGATCCCCTTTTTACTTTACAAAGTGACGGATTTCTTGACCTGTCCTCGTATTAGCGACACATGATTTTCTATGACTTTTCACTATGAAATAATGTCAGAAAGTAAAATATTTGATTGAAATATAAAAATGGAAACGATTCTCTATGGGTTCCAGTCGTGAAAAACATTGAACAGTTGTCTGCTTGAAAATCACGAGGTTATCGTTGCCGGCAACGTAGTATGTGCTGTTATAATACAGTTTTTATTTACTAGTTACGTATACGATAAAATTCGAATTTTTTAGTATCAAAAAACAATTTTATTAGGTGATTTAGTCGTGGTATTTTCAAATCCTGGTACAAAACACGATTTATACAACATTTTCAGATTAATCAAAATTTAATTATAATGCTTATTTTAGAATAACTGCCGCATTTATTTTGTGGTTTTACTGAAATGTTGAAACTACCTACAAAATGTTTGAATTTCCAATAATATTTTTGTCTACTTCGTATTTTACTAAAAAATCCTGAAAAAAATCGTCAAAGCGACCAACACTTCCAAATCATTTTTTGTTGTAGTATATTCGAATTTATTGGCATCATGAAAAAACTTTATTAGGTGATTTAGGCGCGGTATTTTCAAATCCTGGTACAAAACACGATTTATACAACATTTTCAGATTAATCAAAATTTAATTATAATGCTTATTTTAGAATAACTGCCGCATTTATTTTGTGGTTTTACTGAAATGTTGAAACTACCTACAAAATGTTTGAATTTCCAATAATATTTTTGTCTACTTCGTATTTTACTAAAAAATACTAAAAAAATCGTCAAAACGACCAACACTTCCAAATCATTTTTTGTTGTAGTATATTCGAATTTATTGGCATCATGAAAAAACTTTATTAGGTGATTTAGGCGCGGTATTTTCAAACCCTGGTACAAAACACGATTTATACAACATTTTCAGATTAATCAAAATTTAATTATAATGCTTATTTTAGAATAACTGCCGCATTTATTTTGTGGTTTTACTGAAATGTTGAAACTACCTACAAAATGTTTGAATTTCCAATAATATTTTTGTCTACTTCGTATTTTCCTAAAAAATCCTGAAAAAAATCGTCAAAACGACCAATACTTCCCAACCATTTTTCGTTGTAGTATATTCGAATTTATTGGCATCATGAAAAAACTTTATTAGGTGATTTAGGCGCGGTATTTTCAAACCCTGGTACAAAACACGATTTATACAACATTTTCAGATTAATCAAAATTTGATTATAATGCTTATTTTAGAATAACTGCCGCATTTATTTTGTGGTTTTACTGAAATGTTGAAACTACCTACAAAATGTTTGAATTTCCAATAATATTTTTGTCTACTTCGTATTTTACTAAAAAATCCTGAAAAAAATCGTCAAAACGACCAATACTTCCCAACCATTTTTCGTTGTAGTATATTCGAATAAATTGGCATTATAAAAAAAACTTTATCAGGTGATTTAGGAGTGGTATTTTCAAATCCTGGTACAAAACACGATTTATACAACATTTTCAGATTAATCAAAATTTAATTATAATGCTTATTTTAGAATAACTGCCGCATTTATTTTGTGGTTTTACTGAAATGTTGAAACTACCTACAAAATGTTTGAATTTCCAATAATATTTTTGTCTACTTCGTATTTTACTAAAAAATACTAAAAAAATCGTCAAAACGACCAACACTTCCAAATCATTTTTTGTTGTAGTATATTCGAATTTATTGGCATCATGAAAAAACTTTATTAGGTGATTTAGGCGCGGTATTTTCAAACCCTGGTACAAAACACGATTTATACAACATTTTCAGATTAATCAAAATTTGATTATAATGCTTATTTTAGAATAACTGCCGCATTTATTTTGTGGTTTTACTGAAATGTTGAAACTACCTACAAAATGTTTGAATTTCCAATAATATTTTTGTCTACTTCGTATTTTACTAAAAAATCCTGAAAAAAATCGTCAAAACGACCAATACTTCCCAACCATTTTTCGTTGTAGTATATTCGAATAAATTGGCATTATAAAAAAAACTTTATCAGGTGATTTAGGAGTGGTATTTTCAAATCCTGGTACAAAACACGATTTATACAACATTTTCAGATTAATCAAAATTTAATTATAATGCTTATTTTAGAATAACTGCCGCATTTATTTTGTGGTTTTACTGAAATGTTGAAACTACCTACAAAATGTTTGAATTTCCAATAATATTTTTGTCTACTTCGTATTTTACTAAAAAATCCTGAAAAAAATCGTCAAAACGACCAATACTTCCCAACCATTTTTCGTTGTAGTATATTCGAATTTATTGGCATCATGAAAAAACTTTATTAGGTGATTTAGGCGCGGTATTTTCAAACCCTGGTACAAAACACGATTTATACAACATTTTCAGATTAATCAAAATTTGATTATAATGCTTATTTTAGAATAACTGCCGCATTTATTTTGTGGTTTTACTGAAATGTTGAAACTACCTACAAAATGTTTGAATTTCCAATAATATTTTTGTCTACTTCGTATTTTACTAAAAAATCCTGAAAAAAATCGTCAAAACGACCAATACTTCCCAACCATTTTTCGTTGTAGTATATTCGAATAAATTGGCATTATAAAAAAAACTTTATCAGGTGATTTAGGAGTGGTATTTTCAAATCCTGGTACAAAACACGATTTATACAACATTTTCAGATTAATCAAAATTTAATTATAATGCTTATTTTAGAATAACTGCCGCATTTATTTTGTGGTTTTACTGAAATGTTGAAACTACCTACAAAATGTTTGAATTTCCAATAATATTTTTGTCTACTTCGTATTTTACTAAAAAATCCTGAAAAAAATCGTCAAAACGACCAATACTTCCCAACCATTTTTCGTTGTAGTATATTCGAATTTATTGGCATCATGAAAAAACTTTATTAGGTGATTTAGGCGCGGTATTTTCAAACCCTGGTACAAAACACGATTTATACAACATTTTCAGATTAATCAAAATTTGATTATAATGCTTATTTTAGAATAACTGCCGCATTTATTTTGTGGTTTTACTGAAATGTTGAAACTACCTACAAAATGTTTGAATTTCCAATAATATTTTTGTCTACTTCGTATTTTACTAAAAAATACTAAAAAAATCGTCAAAACGACCAATACTTCCCAACCATTTTTCGTTGTAGTATATTCGAATAAATTGGCATTATAAAAAAAACTTTATCAGGTGATTTAGGAGTGGTATTTTCAAATCCTGGTACAAAACACGATTTATACAACATTTTCAGATTAATCAAAATTTAATTATAATGCTTATTTTAGAATAACTGCCGCATTTATTTTGTGGTTTTACTGAAATGTTGAAACTACCTACAAAATGTTTGAATTTCCAATAATATTTTTGTCTACTTCGTATTTTCCTAAAAAATCCTGAAAAAAATCGTCAAAACGACCAATACTTCCCAACCATTTTTCGTTGTAGTATATTCGAATTTATTGGCATCATGAAAAAACTTTATTAGGTGATTTAGGCGCGGTATTTTCAAACCCTGGTACAAAACACGATTTATACAACATTTTCAGATTAATCAAAATTTGATTATAATGCTTATTTTAGAATAACTGCCGCCTTTATTTTGTGGTTTAACTGAAATGTTGAAACTACCTAAAAAATTTTTGAATATCAAATTTTTTCCGTCTACCTCGTATTTTACTCCAAAATCCTTTTGGTGTTGAGTGTACATCAAGCATATCTTTTCAACAAGTCATTATTTCTATTTTCGATATAATGATATGTTACACGAAATCGGTTAGGGCCAAATAAAGGGCTTTCATTGCAGTCTACAATTAACCTTTTAAGGTATTTTACACCCTTCCGTATGGATACATCTATTATAGATCGTATTTCGCTAAAGGGAACATTATTTTTTTTTCTATTAAATGTGCCGAAAATTTATTTTTTTTTTCGTACATAACATAATCTAGATATATAAATGAAATGTGAAAAATTCAGGAAAGTATCCAGTAAGGTCAACTTCATTTTAATAAAACCGTCGACCATAAAAACGATGCTTATCAAATTAATCTCCGCATTACTAATCCATTCGGAATTCCATAAAATGAGCCCGTGACAACGAAATAATCGTTCTACAATAAACAATAAAACAGAAAACAAAAACACATTCACTGGAACATTACGTACATTACGTAAGTTGAGTAACTGGTTTAGTCTACTTGGGTGTTCGCTTCAAAAAATTTCTACGTTTTCTCAAAAACTCTCTTCAATTATATCTCTCAGTTTTATCACATTCTTTCCTTCGATTTGCTTCTTTGTTTGTAAGTGAGTGAATCGGTGATTGTGATTTGAATTTTCACTTCAATCACTCATTAAAAGAGCGTTCGTCAGACACAAGATTTAACTACACCCCGAGGATTCGGAATCCACGTCCTGCCGGTCAATCACACACTGAATCCGCGAGCCGCCATCCGAATAAGATTATCGAGTAAACAAAATGTCGCACGTCAAATATTAATTGCTGATATTTCGCATTATAAGTTTGTATTGTTTCGTTTTTGAAATGAAATTTCTGTCTATCGATTTCTAACCTTAAAAATCGAAGAAAAACTACAACATCAACCGTATAAGGCTTTCATGGAATGGAGAAATAAGTTTTTCTGGAAACGCTTTCTTGGCACCAGGTGGTCACATTCGTAACCTTCTCGAAATCCCCCAGGATAGGAATATCCGATCAATGTTATAACGAATTTCCATCGGGCTCCAGTAGACGACGTAGAAACCATCCACCATGTGCACCAGGTATCTCACAGGTTATCGCCGTCGTGATAATTGTGTTTAGTGACCTTCAAAATCCTCCAGGATGTATACATTTGACAATTTCTTAACGAATTTCCACGGAATTTTTGGTATACGACGTATAATCCTTCCACCATGTGCACCAGGTACCACACAAGTTATCGCCGTCGTGATTATTGTGTTTAGTGACCTTCAAAATCCTCCAGGATGTATACATTTGACAATTTCTTAACGAATTTCCACGGAATTTTTGGTATACGACGTATAATCCTTCCACCATGTGCACCAGGTACCACACAAGTTATCGCCGTCGTGATTATTGTGTTTAGTGACCTTCAAAATCCTCCAGGATGTATACATTTGACAATTTCTTAACGAATTTCCACGGAATTTTTGGTATACGACGTATAATCCTTCCACCATGTGCACCAGGTACCTCACAAGTTATCGCCGTCGTGATAATTGTGTTTAGTGACCTTCAAAATCCTCCAGGATGTATACATTTGACAATTTCTTAACGAATTTCCACGGAATTTTTGGTATACGACGTATAATCCTTCCACCATGTGCACCAGGTACCACACAAGTTATCGCCGTCGTGATTATTGTGTTTAGTGACCTTCAAAATCCTCCAGGATGTATACATTTGACAATTTCTTAACGAATTTCCACGGAATTTTTGGTATACGACGTATAATCCTTCCACCATGTGCACCAGGTACCTCACAAGTTATCGCCGTCGTGATTATTGTGTTTAGTGACCTTCAAAATCCTCCAGGATGTATACATTTGACAATTTCTTAACGAATTTCCACGGAATTTTTGGTATACGACGTATAATCCTTCCACCATGTGCACCAGGTACCTCACAAGTTATCGCCGTCGTGATAATTGTGTTTAGTGACCTTCAAAATCCTCCAGGATGTATACATTTGACAATTTCTTAACGAATTTCCACGGAATTTTTGGTATACGACGTATAATCCTTCCACCATGTGCACCAGGTACCTCACAAGTTATCGCCGTCGTGATTATTGTGTTTAGTGACCTTCAAAATCCTCCAGGATGTATACATTTGACAATTTCTTAACGAATTTCCACGGAATTTTTGGTATACGACGTATAATCCTTCCACCATGTGCACCAGGTACCACACAAGTTATCGCCGTCGTGATTATTGTGTTTAGTGACCTTCAAAATCCTCCAGGATGTATACATTTGACAATTTCTTAACGAATTTCCACGGAATTTTTGGTATACGACGTATAATCCTTCCACCATGTGCACCAGGTACCTCACAAGTTATCGCCGTCGTGATAATTGTGTTTAGTGACCTTCAAAATCCTCCAGGATGTATACATTTGACAATTTCTTAACGAATTTCCACGGAATTTTTGGTATACGACGTATAATCCTTCCACCATGTGCACCAGGTACCACACAAGTTATCGCCGTCGTGATTATTGTGTTTAGTGACCTTCAAAATCCTCCAGGATGTATACATTTGACAATTTCTTAACGAATTTCCACGGAATTTTTGGTATACGACGTATAATCCTTCCACCATGTGCACCAGGTACCTCACAAGTTATCGCCGTCGTGATTATTGTGTTTAGTGACCTTCAAAATCCTCCAGGATGTATACATTTGACAATTTCTTAACGAATTTCCACGGAATTTTTGGTATACGACGTATAATCCTTCCACCATGTGCACCAGGTACCCCACAAGTTATCGCCGTCGTGATTATTGTGTTTAGTGACCTTCAAAATCCTCCAGGATGTATACATTTGACAATTTCTTAACGAATTTCCACGGAATTTTTGGTATACGACGTATAATCCTTCCACCATGTGCACCAGGTACCTCACAAGTTATCGCCGTCGTGATTATTGTGTTTAGTGACCTTCAAAATCCTCCAGGATGTATACATTTGACAATTTCTTAACGAATTTCCACGGAATTTTTGGTATACGACGTATAATTCTTCCACCATGTGCACCAGGTACCACACAAGTTATCGCCGTCGTGATTATTGTGTTTAGTGACCTTCAAAATCCTCCAGGATGTATACATTTGACAATTTCTTAACGAATTTCCACGGAATTTTTGGTATACGACGTATAATCCTTCCACCATGTGCACCAGGTACCTCACAAGTTATCGCCGTCGTGATTATTGTGTTTAGTGACCTTCAAAATCCTCCAGGATGTATACATTTGACAATTTCTTAACGAATTTCCACGGAATTTTTGGTATACGACGTATAATCCTTCCACCATGTGCACCAGGTACCTCACAAGTTATCGCCGTCGTGATTATTGTGTTTAGTGACCTTCAAAATCCTCCAGGATGTATACATTTGACAATTTCTTAACGAATTTCCACGGAATTTTTGGTATACGACGTATAATCCTTCCACCATGTGCACCAGGTACCTCACAGGTCGTCGCCGTCGTGATAATTGTGTTTAGTGACCTTCAAAATCCTCCAGGATGTATACATTTGACAATTTCTTAACGAATTTCCACGGAATTTTTGGTATACGACGTATAATCCTTCCACCATGTGCACCAGGTACCTCACAAGTTATCGCCGTCGTGATTATTGTGTTTAGTGACCTTCAAAATCCTCCAGGATGTATACATTTGACAATTTCTTAACGAATTTCCACGGAATTTTTGGTATACGACGTATAATCCTTCCACCATGTGCACCAGGTACCTCACAGGTCATCGCCGTCGTGATAATTGTGTTTAGTGACCTTCAAAATCCTCCAGGATGTATACATTTGACAATTTCTTAACGAATTTCCACGGAATTTTTGGTATACGACGTATAATCCTTCCACCATGTGCACCAGGTACCTCACAAGTTATCGCCGTCGTGATTATTGTGTTTAGTGACCTTCAAAATCCTCCAGGATGTATACATTTGACAATTTCTTAACGAATTTCCACGGAATTTTTGGTATACGACGTATAATCCTTCCACCATGTGCACCAGGTACCTCACAACTTATCGCCGTCGTGATAATTGTGTTTAGTGACCTTCAAAATCCTCCAGGATGTATACATTTGACAATTTCTTAACGAATTTCCACGGAATTTTTGGTATACGACGTATAATCCTTCCACCATGTGCACCAGGTACCTCACAAGTTATCGCCGTCGTGATTATTGTGTTTAGTGACCTTCAAAATCCTCCAGGATGTATACATTTGACAATTTCTTAACGAATTTCCACGGAATTTTTGGTATACGACGTATAATCCTTCCACCATGTGCACCAGGTACCTCACAAGTTATCGCCGTCGTGATTATTGTGTTTAGTGACCTTCAAAATCCTCCAGGATGTATACATTTGACAATTTCTTAACGAATTTCCACGGAATTTTTGGTATACGACGTATAATCCTTCCACCATGTGCACCAGGTACCTCACAACTTATCGCCGTCGTGATAATTGTGTTTAGTGACCTTCAAAATCCTCCAGGATGTATACATTTGACAATTTCTTAACGAATTTCCACGGAATTTTTGGTATACGACGTATAATCCTTCCACCATGTGCACCAGGTACCTCACAAGTTATCGCCGTCGTGATTATTGTGTTTAGTGACCTTCAAAATCCTCCAGGATGTATACATTTGACAATTTCTTAACGAATTTCCACGGAATTTTTGGTATACGACGTATAATCCTTCCACCATGTGCACCAGGTACCTCACAACTTATCGCCGTCGTGATAATTGTGTTTAGTGACCTTCAAAATCCTCCAGGATGTATACATTTGACAATTTCTTAACGAATTTCCACGGAATTTTTGGTATACGACGTATAATCCTTCCACCATGTGCACCAGGTACCTCACAAGTTATCGCCGTCGTGATTATTGTGTTTAGTGACCTTCAAAATCCTCCAGGATGTATACATTTGACAATTTCTTAACGAATTTCCACGGAATTTTTGGTATACGACGTATAATCCTTCCACCATGTGCACCAGGTACCTCACAAGTTATCGCCGTCGTGATTATTGTGTTTAGTGACCTTCAAAATCCTCCAGGATGTATACATTTGACAATTTCTTAACGAATTTCCACGGAATTTTTGGTATACGACGTATAATCCTTCCACCATGTGCACCAGGTACCTCACAACTTATCGCCGTCGTGATAATTGTGTTTAGTGACCTTCAAAATCCTCCAGGATGTATACATTTGACAATTTCTTAACGAATTTCCACGGAATTTTTGGTATACGACGTATAATCCTTCCACCATGTGCACCAGGTACCTCACAAGTTATCGCCGTCGTGATTATTGTGTTTAGTGACCTTCAAAATCCTCCAGGATGTATACATTTGACAATTTCTTAACGAATTTCCACGGAATTTTTGGTATACGACGTATAATCCTTCCGCCATGTGCACCAGGTACCTCACAACTTATCGCCGTCGTGATAATTGTGTTTAGTGACCTTCAAAATCCTCCAGGATGTATACATTTGACAATTTCTTAACGAATTTCCACGGAATTTTTGGTATACGACGTATAATCCTTCCACCATGTGCACCAGGTACCTCACAAGTTATCGCCGTCGTGATTATTGTGTTTAGTGACCTTCAAAATCCTCCAGGATGTATACATTTGACAATTTCTTAACGAATTTCCACGGAATTTTTGGTATACGACGTATAATCCTTCCACCATGTGCACCAGGTACCTCACAAGTTATCGCCGTCGTGATTATTGTGTTTAGTGACCTTCAAAATCCTCCAGGATGTATACAAAACAAATGACGAAAACGATAATGGGAATAATGATTTTATTCAACAAATTTCAACAAGGATAAAGGACAAAACCTAATTCAAACATATAAATCGCCCCTTTCCCGTCGTATCAACCAGATCAAAATTAACTTTTAGTCCCACATATTTTTCCCGCTAGTTTACACTTGTCCGCGCACTGTCAATTGTCGAAGTCCCCGCATATGTGGACACACTCTAACGAAAACATGTGCCACCAAAATGAAATGGTGTCAACAAAAGGATCCCCAGGCGCACGCCGAAACCCAGGAACGGACTGGTCATAAATAATTTTCAAATCTTTTCAAATAGATTTTTAAATTCTGTTTGTCTAATTACGTTTTTATTCGCCGTCTTCTAATACAGGGTTTTTCATAAATCTAAAATTTTGTATTTTCCACATTTTAAGTAAAATAATCATCATAGGTTCCAGGAATTCATTACACATTATCCAACTTCATTCCTGGGGTTCCTAATCATGCCATCATTCACCAAACCCATTCCTGATGTTCTAAATCATGCCAATTATTGTCCAATTTCATTCCTAATTGTGCCATCATGGTCCAATTCCATTCCTACGGTTCCTAATCATGTCATCATTGTCCAATTCCATTCCTACGGTTCCTAATCATACCATTATTGTCCAATTCCATTCCTACGGTTCTTAATCATGTCATCATTGTCCAATTCCATTCCTAGGGCTCCTAATCATGCCATCATGGTCCAATTCCACTCCTACGGTTCCTAATCATGTCATCATTGTCCAATTCCATTCCTACGGTTCCTAATCATGCCATTATTGTTCAAATCTATTCCTAGGGTTCCTAATCATGCCATCATTGTCCAATTCCATTCCTAGGGCTCCGAATCATGCCATTATGGTCCAATTCCATTCCTACGGTTCCTAATCATGTCATCATTGTCCAATTCCATTCCTAGGGTTCCTAATCATGCCATTATTGTCCAAATCCATTCCTAGGGTTCCTAATCATGCCATCATTGTCCAATTCCATTCCTACGGTTCCTAATCATGCCATTATTGTCCAAATCCATTCCTAGGGTTCCTAATCATGCCATCATTGTCCAATTCCATTCCTAGGGCTCCTAATCATGCCATCATTGTCCAATTCCATTCCTAGGGCTCCTAATCATGCCATCATTGTCCAATTCCATTCCTACGGTTCCTGATTATACCATTATTGTCCAATTCCATTTCTGATGTTCTAAATCATGCCATTATTGTTTAATTTCATTCCTGGGGTTCTAAATCATGTCATTACTGTCCAATTCCAGTCCTAGGGTACCAGATCATGCCCCAACTAAGTTTGAACAATGTTCATATGTTCATTCGATAATAATCTCAGGACTAAGTACGTCCAGCATGATCCGAATAAATTTACAAGACACTGGAATGTGACAACTCCTCAATTGGAAACCCAGATTCCTCGAATTATTGACCAACATCCAGAAATGTGTACCAGAAAAATTCCTGATGTAGTTTGGAATTTTCTGGGAAATAAACTTCCACATTTAGCATAGTACGCGAATTTTTCGAAATTATTGGATCAAACAAGGATTTCCTGACCTCTAGGACACCTTAACACAATCCTCTGGATTATTTTGGAGTCTCAAAATGAAGTAACGAGGCTACAAAATTTAGTTTTAGTTATTATGAAATACCCTGTATAATTCGATTGGAATTGCTTTGTTGTTGAGTACGGTCCTGTATGGACCAATCGTGTAAATGTTTAATGTAACTTTACCCGTGGGAAACGTATAAAAATCCTATGGGAGAAAATCAGAATTAGATTAATAAGAATTGAAAGCAATTTGACCATCTAAAAGGGGCAAGTTATTGTCAAAAAGAGGGTAAATTAAATACAGAAGATTCACGTTTTGTATCGTTTTCAAATCTGGGAAATTTTTAGGTTTTTTCAGGTTAAAATCGCACATTTTTTAAATAATTCCACTAAATAGAAACAATGGGAACGATTTTTGTTTTTAATTTGATTCGGGGGGCTGGAAAATGATTTATAATTATTAATTTTTGAGATTTTCTGAAAAAAAAATGGAATATTTTGAAAATATTGAAAGATTTTTATATAATATTCAACAAAAACTATTTTGTTTTCAAATCTGGGAAATTTTTAGGTTTTTTTAGGTTAAAATCACGCATTTTTTAAATAATTCCACTAAATAGAAACAATGGGAACGATTTTTGTTTTTAATTTGATTCGGGGGGCTGGAAAATGATTTATAATTTTTGAGATTTTCTGAAAAAAAAATGGAATATTTTGAGAATATTAAAAGATTTTTATATAATATTCAACAAAAACTATTTTGTTTTCAAATCTGGGAAATTTTTAGGTTTTTTTAGGTTAAAATCGCGCATTTTTTAAATAATTCCACTAAATAGAAACAATGGGAACGATTTTTGTTTTTAATTTGATTCGGGGGGCTGGAAAATGATTTATAATTATTAATTTTTGAGATTTTTTGGACAAAAAATGGAATATTTTGAAAATATTGAAAGATTTTTATATAATATTCAACAAAAACTATTTTGTTTTCAAATCTGGGAAATTTTTAGGTTTTTTTAGGTTAAAATCACGCATTTTTTAAATAATTCCACTAAATAGAAACAATGGGAACGATTTTTGGTTTTAATTTGATTCGGGGGGCTGGAAAATGATTTATAACTATTAATTTTTGAGATTTTTTGGACAAAAAATGGAATATTTTGAAAATATTGAAAGATTTTTATATAATATTCAACAAAAACTATTTTGTTTTCAAATCTGGGAAATTTTTAGGTTTTTTTAGGTTAAAATCGCGCATTTTTTAAATAATTCCACTAAATAGAAACAATGGGAACGATTTTTATTTTTAATTTGATTCGGGGGGCTGGAAAATGATTTATAATTATTAATTTTTGAGATTTTTTGGACAAAAAATGGAATATTTTGAAAATATTAAAAGATTTCTATATAATATTCAAAGAAAACTATTTTGTTTTCAAATCTGGGAAATTTTTAGGTTTTTTTAGGTTAAAATCGCGCATTTTTTAAATAATTCCACTAAATAGAAACAATGGGAACGATTTTTATTTTTAATTTGATTCGGGGGGCTGGAAAATGATTTATAATTATTAATTTTTGAGATTTTTTGGACAAAAAATGGAATATTTTGAAAATATTAAAAGATTTCTATATAATATTCAAAGAAAACTATTTTGTTTTCAAATCTGGGAAATTTTTAGGTTTTTTTAGGTTAAAATCGCGCATTTTTTAAATAATTCCACTAAATAGAAACAATGGGAACGATTTTGGTTTTTAATTTGATTCGGGGGGCTGGAAAATGATTTATAATTATTAATTTTTGAGATTTTTTGGACAAAAAATGGAATATTTTGAAAATATTAAAAGATTTCTATATAATATTCAAAGAAAACTATTTTGTTTTCAAATCTGGGAAATTTTTAGGTTTTTTTAGGTTAAAATCACGCATTTTTTAAATAATTCCACTAAATAGAAACAATGGGAACGATTTTTGTTTTTAATTTGATTCGGGGGGCTGGAAAATGATTTATAACTATTAATTTTTGAGATTTTTTGGACAAAAAATGGAATATTTTGAAAATATTGAAAGATTTTTATATAATATTCAACAAAAACTATTTTGTTTTCAAATCTGGGAAATTTTTAGGTTTTTTTAGGTTAAAATCGCGCATTTTTTAAATAATTCCACTAAATAGAAACAATGGGAACGATTTTTGTTTTTAATTTGATTCGGGGGGCTGGAAAATGATTTATAACTATTAATTTTTGAGATTTTTTGGACAAAAAATGGAATATTTTGAAAATATTGAAAGATTTTTATATAATATTCAACAAAAACTATTTTATTTTCAAATCTGGGAAATTTTTAGGTTTTTTTAGGTTAAAATCGCGCATTTTTTAAATAATTCCACTAAATAGAAACAATGGGAACGATTTTTATTTTTAATTTGATTCGGGGGGCTGGAAAATGATTTATAATTATTAATTTTTGAGATTTTTTGGACAAAAAATGGAATATTTTGAAAATATTAAAAGATTTCTATATAATATTCAAAGAAAACTATTTTGTTTTCAAATCTGGGAAATTTTTAGGTTTTTTTAGGTTAAAATCGCGCATTTTTTAAATAATTCCACTAAATAGAAACAATGGGAACGATTTTTATTTTTAATTTGATTCGGGGGGCTGGAAAATGATTTATAACTATTAATTTTTGAGATTTTTTGGACAAAAAATGGAATATTTTGAAAATATTAAAAGATTTCTATATAATATTCAAAGAAAACTATTTTGTTTTCAAATCTGGGAAATTTTTAGGTTTTTTTAGGTTAAAATCGCGCATTTTTTAAATAATTCCACTAAATAGAAACAAAGGGAACGATTTTGGTTTTTAATTTGATTCGGGGGGCTGGAAAATGATTTATAATTATTAATTTTTGAGATTTTTTGGACAAAAAACGGAATATTTTGAAAATATTAAAAGATTTTTATATAATATTCAACAAAAACTATTTTGTTTTCAAATCTGGGAAATTTTTAGGTTTTTTTAGGTTGAAATCGCGCATTTTTTAAATAATTCCACTAAATAGAAACAATGGGAAGGATTTTTGTTTTCAATTTGATTCGGGGGGCTGGAAAATGATTTATAACTATTAATTTTTGAGATTTTTTGGACAAAAAATGGAATATTTTGAAAATATTGAAAGATTTTTATATAATATTCAACAAAAACTATTTTGGTTTTAAATATAAATATAAAATCGACTTTAAAAATCGCCAATTATTACGTACCAATTAAATCGCTACATTTTTTGTTTGAAACATTTTTTCGTATCTCACGAGATATTTTCAAAAACGTGACTCGCTTACACTGCAACATTAAACATCAAAAACTCATTCGTTTCACTCACACAATCGATTCATTTCCCATGTCTACATCAACCGTTTATAATATCTAAATCGGACGCCAGATGGCGTGAATTCAGAAGTTTTTAATGAATTTTCCATTAGAGATCGAGGGCGTTGTCGCTTTCTCTCCGGTAACCAATGATATACGACAATCAGCTGATGAATTCTCACCTGAGTCATTCTATTAATTAATCAGCTGACGCGAAATGCACCCCTAGATGAAACATCCCCTAATTAACAAAATTTAAAACACCTTATTTCATCGTGTACCAAAAATTTGACATTTTGCATTCTTTTCCTGGTGATTTTCTAAATTTTCTTCTTTTTTTTATCAACATCACTAATACTACACACATATACATCCCCCTCCTCTTCTTTTATCTTGCATCGCTCGAAATAAAGCGGGAAAACTAATTTCCTTCGGGATACGCGCCGTTTTTCATTTCCCATCTTCCGCACACCAAAACCTTGATCTTATCAATGCGAATTTGATCTTAGGAAAAGGGTAAAAGTCGCACGATACAAGATCCGGCGAATAAAGTGGATGGTATAGCACTGGGATCTGGTACTTGGTCTCTTTAAATCGCTCGAAAATATAAAGAAATCGAACCAGTATACAAACGAACGCCACGGCTATACTGATTAGTCTACAGACGCGGTAGACATCGCGTAGGCTTCAAACTAAACAGTTTTTCTGGTTATTTAATAACCGCCCCTCGTATCCATCCCAATCGCGATTTGATTGGGTTGAATCGCGTAAATTTTTCAAATTCCGAATCAACGTTTTCGTATTAATCGAAATTGAAGTGCTCGTAATAAATGGGCAGTTATAACGGGCGCCAATTCAAATTATAAAAAAAAAACTACCAAAACAAGTGAACAACGAGGTACCACGCCCTTGGCGCCGCCGTACCCAACAGGTGGGTACGCGGTACTTAATTTATGCCTCCGCGATCCAACTAGACAAATCACAACAAAGAAATAAAAACTTCCTAGAATTCGTACGTTGACAATTTTCAAGAATTAGATAAATTTAAAATATATAAAAAGAAATAAGAAATCGGCGGTTTATATAGGAAATACTAGATGTCGCGGCGGACTTAGGTACCACCTCAATCGATAAATATATAAACTTTTATATAAAATAAATTTAAAACAAGAGTTTTCCTTAAATATTTGCTATTTATAAGGTTTTAATTTGATTTTGACAAAGATACGAAGTTATTATACAGTTTATAAATCAATTTAAAGCTTTCTGTTAAACAAAATGAAGGTTTTTCGACGTATAATTATCCATATTCCAAACAGAGAAACTCCAAGTTGATTTCGGAAACTTCCAACGACTGGCCTTGCGATTTATTTATAGTTATCGCAAAATCTAGACGTATCGGATATTAAAAACGTTTAAAATCGAATGGACGTCATTTCCTCTGTATTTTCCATTAATGATAGTTGCCTCGATGACGTTGATCATCACGTTTTTCATCAACCAGTCTTGTTCCATTGTACAAACGAGGTTCATGATGACTGATCCTACTTTTAACAGCAAATCAACATCAACATCAAAGATTTTTAAAAAAAATCATCGAATTCGGATGATTTTTCGATTTTATAGAGCAAAAAAATGAGGCGACTTCGAAATTACCACCACCAAAAAATTGACGTTTCGACTTAATTTCAGTCTTCATCAAAATACATTTTGATAGGTCGAAACGTCAATTTTTTCGTCAAAAATTAATTCTGAGATATAAGAGGCATAAAATCAAAAACATTTAGACGCTTTTTGTATCAAAAGATCTAAGAAATAAATTCCTTTGATCGCTTCTTATATTCTTACTTCTTTGGTGGTAGCTTTGATTCTGTATTGTACCATAGAACTCGAACAACTATTACATAAACATTATTTAAATTAATTTCTGTTTTGGTACCAACTACAACGAAATAATTCTTTAATGTACCGTTTAGAACGTTTATGAGTCATTCATTGATGCAAAACCAAGTGCAATGGAAAACGCAATATTTCTCAATCGAAATCTAGTTACTTTTGGCATAACAATCAACAAATGTCAATGTCAGATCAACTGTCTTGTTTTGGTTCCTTCGTTTTCAAGCTACACTTAAATAGCTGTCACTTTTTTATGACTAATCGAAATGTCATGAAATTTGACACATAGACGTTTGACAGTTGGTACTTCATAAACGTCATATCGATTTGACAATGACAGCGCTATCTATGTGTCAATCAACGATTTATTCTAAAGGCCGTTTGTCATGATGTAAAACAACGTGCAATGCAATATTTTTTTTTCAAAATTTAGTTACTTTTGGCATAAAAACAAATAAATGTCAATGTCAGACCAACTGCCTTGTTTTGGATTCTTCAATTCCAAAATAACAAACGTAGCTTCACTTAAATGACTGTCACTTTTTTATAACTAATCGAAATGTCATGAAATTTGACACATGGACGTTTGACAGTTGGTACTTCATAAACGTCATATCGATTTGACAATGACAGCGCTATCTATGTGTCGATAAACGACTTATTCTAAAGGCCGTTTAGCATGGATGTAATATAACGTGCAATGCAATATTTTTTTATCAAAATCCAGTTACTTTTGGCATAAAAACAAATAAATGTCAATGTCATATCACTGGATTGTTTCGCATCCATTATTTTTAAAATAATAAAAATAGCGTCACTTAAATAGCTGTCGCTTTTGTTTAACTAATCGAAATGTTACGAAATTTGACATATAGACTTTTGACAGTTGGTACTTCATAAACGTCATATCGATTTGACAATGACAGCGCTATCTATGTGTCAATCAACGATTTATTCTAAAGGCCGTTTCTCATGATGTGATACAACGTGCAATGCAATATTTTTTTATCAAAATCTAGTTACTTTTGGCATAAAAACAAATAAATGTCAATGTCATATCACTGGATTGTTTCGCATCTATTATTTTTAAAATAATAAAAGTAGCTTTACTTAAATAGCTGTCACTTTTTTATGACTAATCGAAATGTCATGAAATTTGACACATAGACGTTTGACAGTTGGTACTTCATAAACGTCATATCGATTTGACAATGACAGCGCTATCTATGTGTCAATCAACGATTTATTCTAAAGGCCGTTTGACATGATGCAATACAACTTGTAATGCAATTCAAGACGCGATATTTCTTAATAAAAAGCATGCGCAGATGAAGTTTATCTGATTTTTATCACGCAAGATCTTGACATTATCGGTTTTGTGCCGTTTTTATTAAGTGCGAGTTTCAATCTAGTTACTTTTGGCGACTTAGCTTCGTTATTTTCATTGTTAAACTATGTACAAAATATGAGATAGAAATGTGAGGTTAGGAATTCGTTTACTTATTACTGCTTCTAATTTATATGTGTATCTACCCCTATGACACCCCGTAGTTAATACACCCCAATGAATATTAGTCCTTATTTAGTCCTTATATATTTATATACCGGAAATGACTAAGATGCGTCCGTTTTCAAAATGTTTGCTGTAGATGCAAGTAATTCGAGACACACGTTCAAATTTCCTATAAATACACACCATGTCTCTCTCTACCCATATAAAAACCACTCGAAAATAAATTGTGTAAATTTCCAAGGCACTCTACGTTTCCTCCATTTAGGATACAAACAGCACGTGCGATAATTTCCGATCGAAAAAGAACGCGTTTAGTTTGATTTTATCAGTCGACAGACTCATATTTGGAAGAAGAAGAGAAAATGTATTGAAAAATGATCAAATTTGTCGAGCTATGAGCTCATGAGCCGCGCTATGTACCATTAAGTAAAATTGTTGAAATACTGAGTCGATTTGATGTAGAAAAAAAATAATTATTGAATCTAGTACGGCGTGACCTGTGTGTAATATACATCTAGTATAATTATTAGTTCACTTTCCAGTTGAACAACCACAAAATGTATTTTATTTGATTTATGATATCTACTAGAGTCCAGTATTTGCACATTTATTATTTGATACTTGTAGAGAGTAAAATCACTCAACTATTTCGAAATAATCATGACTTAACCCCGGTGTCTGGCTTATACTGAATCAAATATCGGTAAAGTACTTTAAAATACGATTCTAATCATGCGGCGTTGCCAGATGTAGCTCCTCTAGTTGAGTGGTCGATCGTAGTTGCCATTTTGCCACAAAATCGTACTTCTACTTTTTCAAACAAAGACGGACGTATCCAAGAAATGTTTTAATTTGATACCAAGCTTTTCAGGCAATTAGAAAAAGCTCAAACTTGATTTTATAAGATGCATTTTGAGCTTATTTTGGTATGTAAACAACCAAAAGTATCAAAAAAGAATTTCATTTTGAAAACAAGCTTTTCAGGCAATTGGAAAAAGCTCAAACTTGATCTTATAAGATGCATTTTGAGCTTATTTTGGTATGTAAACAACCAAAAGTATCAAAAAAGAATTTTATTTTGAAAACAAGCTTTTCAGGCAATCGGAAAAAGCTCAAACTTGATTTTATAAGATGCATTTTGAGCTTATTTTGGTGTGTAAACAACCAAAAGTATCAAAAAAGAATTTTATTTTGAAAACAAGCTTTTCAGGCAATTAGAAAAAGCTCAAACTTGATTTTATAAGATGCATTTTGAGCTTATTTTGGTGTGTAAACAACCAAAAGTATCAAAAAAGAATTTTATTTTGAAAACAAGCTTTTCAGGCAATTAGAAAAAGCTCAAACTTGATTTTATAAGATGCATTTTGAGCTTATTTTGGTGTGTAAACAACCAAAAGTATCAAAAAAGAATTTTATTTTGAAAACAAGCTTTTCAGGCAATTAGAAAAAGCTCAAACTTGATCTTATAAGATACATTTTAAGCTTATTTTGGTATGTAAACAACCAAAAGTATCAAAAAAGAATTTTATTTTGAAAACAAGCTTTTCAGGCAATTAGAAAAAGCTCAAACTTGATCTTATAAGATGCATTTTGAGCTTATTTTGGTATGTAAACAACCAAAAGTATCAAAAAAGAATTTTATTTTGAAACAAGCTTTTCAGGCAATTAGAAAAAGCTCAAACTTGATTTTAAAAAATGCATTTTGAGCTTATTTTGGTATGTAAATAACCAAAAGTATCAAAAAAGAATTTCATTTTGAAAACAAGCTTTTCAGGCAATTGGAAAAAGCGCAAACTTGATTTTATAAGATGCATTTTGAGCTTATTTTGGAATGTAAACAACCAAAAGTATCAAAAAAGAATTTTATTTTGAAACAAGCTTTTCAGGCAATTAGAAAAAGCTCAAACTTGATTTTAAAAAATGCATTTTGAGCTTATTTTGGTATGTAAATAACCAAAAGTATCAAAAAAGAATTTCATTTTGAAAACAAGCTTTTCAGGCAATTGGAAAAAGCGCAAACTTGATTTTATAAGATGCATTTTGAGCTTATTTTGGAATGTAAACAACCAAAAGTATCAAAAAAGAGTTTTATTTTGAAACAAGCTTTTCAGGCAATTAGAAAAAGCTCAAACTTGATTTTAAAAAATGCATTTTGAGCTTATTTTGGTATGTAAATAACCAAAAGTATCAAAAAAGAATTTCATTTTGAAAACAAGCTTTTCAGGCAATTGGAAAAAGCGCAAACTTGATTTTATAAGATGCATTTTGAGCTTATTTTGGAATGTAAACAACCAAAAGTATCAAAAAAGAGTTTTATTTTGAAAACAAGCTTTTCAGGCAATTAGAAAAAGCTCAAACTTGATCTTATAAGATGCATTTTGAGCTTATTTTGGTATGTAAACAACCAAAAGTATCAAAAAAGAATTTTATTTTGAAAACAAGCTTTTCAGGCAATTAGAAAAAGCTCAAACTTGATTTTAAAAAATGCATTTTGAGCTTATTTTGGTATGTAAATAACCAAAAGTATCAAAAAAGAATTTCATTTTGAAAACAAGCTTTTCAGGAGATTGGAAAAAGCTCAAACTTGATTTTATAAGATGCATTTTGAGCTTATTTTGGTATGTAAACAACCAGAAGTATCAAAAAAGAATTTTATTTTGAAAACAAGCTTTTCAGGCAATTAGAAAAAGCTCAAACTTGATCTTATAAGATGCATTTTGAGCTTATTTTGGTATGTAAACAACCAAAAGTATCAAAAACTAATTGTATTTTGAAAACAAGCTTTTCAGGCAATTAGAAAAAGCTCAAACTTGATTTTATAAGATGCATTTTGAGCTTATTTTGGTATGTAAACAACCAGAAGTATCAAAAAAGAATTTTATTTTGAAAACAAGCTTTTCAGGCAATTAGAAAAAGCTCAAACTTGATCTTATAAGATGCATTTTGAGCTTATTTTGGTATGTAAACAACCAAAAGTATCAAAAACTAATTGTATTTTGAAAACAAGCTTTTCAGGCAATTAGAAAAAGTTCAAATTTGATTTTAGAGATAAATTTTTTCAGTCTGTAAACAGCCAATAGTCACTAAGAGCACAACATGGAGAAACTTAAACTATTATTGCAAAAAAACGTCGAAAATAACTGCAAAAATTGTGTGTAAATAATAAAGTCCGAGGTCTTTCGACAACATTTCACTTTTTCTCAGTGTACCTTATCAGGAAGCCCATCATCGTCGGCCATGACTTAATTGATCTGATTTTTTATAATTTGACGTTCATAATATAACAAAAATGTTTTTGTGAATTATCGCCCACGACTTTGAAAGTTTATACATTTCATTTTCAAATCGCATTCTTTATTATTTGTTGCTATTTCTCGCCGTTTTTTTTTTCTCTCGCCAAGTCAACTCGTTCTTTATCTTTTTCTCGATCTGTACGGACACGTTATGAAACGCGTTGGAGGCTTTGAAATAATCTTGGAAACGTATTAGAAATGATGTTAATTACAATATTTTGTAACCATTAAGCTGCGTACTTGATTTCGGGGTATTTTATTCAGATCAGCACAGGATCGGATCGGCCAATATTGATTCTATAAAATGTTCATGATTCTCAATAAACCGCGACCAAAAACCACCAGAATATTGAATTTTGGGGACGATGAATCCAATATTTTTGATTTATTCACGCCCGAACCAAAGAAACAATCAAAACAATCGATTGAAAATGAAGAACCCGCTCCGAAGATGACAAAGGGCGGTATATCCGCAGGCAAGGTCAAAGCGTCGGTTTCCATTGATGTTTGAGTGAAAAAATTTTGAAGAAAGTGTTGTTTCATCAAAACCATGCACCAGCTCACAAAACGGTTATTAAATTAACGATTTGAAGATTGATTTGATACCTAATACACTTTATCCGCCAGATTTAGCCCGTTTGGATTATTTTTCGTTCCCAGATTTGAAAAAATGGTTTTATTTTTATAAAAAGAGTACCGAATTTATTAAACATCTGTGGGAAAAGTGTTTGGAGCTTAAAGGAGGTTAAGTTCAAAAATTTTTGTATTTTCCATTGCCAATTCCCATTAGAAGTTAGAATTAATAGTATATTTCCATAGATAAATTGATTATTTAGTCGAATATTACAAAGATAAACATTTGTTTGACTTTGTTTGAGATAAACTCAAAACAAAATTCTTTTTCGCCCCGAGTTCGGATCTGTATTCTTGATTCAATTAAGCGTCTGATCGGAGACCTGTTAGTCGATTGGTAGATACAAAACTGACCTATATTAATCGTGTTTTGATTATTTTGATGTATCGTTATCTGATATAACAGAATCACGGATGTAAACTTAGACCTTTCCAAACGTGTACACCTCCTATGTTTAATAGATTACATAAAATCGACGTACGGACTGGAATGAAATCGACCAACAAAAAAAAAATAATAACAACAAGATGTACTCGATAATTTTAATACCCTATACATCATCACCGTTAGAATTCTCGTTATATTTCTTATCGGCCGTCACATTTTCATTCGATTTTCGAGTTTTAAATCTTAATTTTTCCACTTTATGTACCCCCAAATCAACTTTCAAATATGCATTTGATAAAAAACATTTAGAATTAACAGCTTCCTTTTAACAGAACCTCTAATCGGCCGTTGTCAAATGTCAAACTGTCAAAACAAGGTTATTTGATATTATAGTTAACTGTCAACGTCAAACGAGGTCAAACATGGCCTACTTATCGTATAAATAATAAAAAGTATCAATTTTGTACTGCGGGAAAAGTAATGTCAATATTTATACGATACTAACTTCAATTATGAAGTTAAAGTTATAAAATTCATGAAAATTAGATATATCCACCGATATACATCAAATGTCAAATGTCAAACCGTCAAAACAAGGTTATTTGATATTATAGTTAACTGTCAACGTCAAACGAGGTCAAACATGGCCTACTTATCGTATAAATAATAAAAAGTATCAATTTTGTACTGCGGGATAAGTAATGTTAATATTTATACGATACTAACTTCAATTATGAAGTTAAAGTTATAAAATTCATGAAAATTAGATATATCCACCGATATACATCAAATGTCAAATGTCAAACCGTCAAAACAAGGTTATTTGATATTATAGTTAACTGTCAACGTCAAACGAGGTCAAACATGGCCTACTTATCGTATAAATAATAAAAAGTATCAATTTTGTACTGCGGGAAAAGTAATGTCAATATTTATACGATACTAATGTCAATTATGAAGTTAAAGTTATAAATTTCATGAAAATTAGATATATCCACCGATATACATCAAATGTCAAATGTCAAACCGTCAAAACAAGGTTATTTGATATTATAGTTAAGTGTCAACGTCAAACGAGGTCAAACATGGCCTACTTATCGTATAAATAATAAAAAGTATCAATTTTGTACTGCGGGAAAAGTAATGTCAATATTTATACGATACTAACGTCAATTATGAAGTTAAAGTTATAAATTTCATGAAAATTAGATATATCCACCGATATACATCAAATGTCAAATGTCAAACCGTCAAAACAAGGTTATTTGATATTATAGTTAACTGTCAACGTCAAACGAGGTCAAACATGGCCTACTTATCGTATAAATAATAAAAAGTATCAATTTTGTACTGCGGGAAAAGTAATGTCAATATTTATACGATACTAACGTCAATTATGAAGTTAAAGTTATAAATTTCATGAAAATTAGATATATCCACCGATATACATCAAATGTCAAATGTCAAACCGTCAAAACAAGGTTATTTGATATTATAGTTAAGTGTCAACGTCAAACGAGGTCAAACATGGCCTACTTATCGTATAAATAATAAAAAGTATCAATTTTGTACTGCGGGATAAGTAATGTCAATATTTATACGATACTAACGTCAATTATGAAGTTAAAGTTATAAAATTTATGAAAATTAGATATATCCACCGATATACATCAAATGTCAAATGTCAAACCGTCAAAACAAGGTTATTTGATATTATAGTTAACTGTCAACGTCAAACGAGGTCAAACATGGCCTACTTATCGTATAAATAATAAAAAGTATCAATTTTGTACTGCAGGCAAAAGTAATGTCAATATTTATACGATACTAACGTCAATTATGAAGTTAAAGTTATAAATTTCATGAAAATTAGATATATCCACCGATATACATCAAATGTCAAATGTCAAAACAAGGTTATTTGATATTATAGTTAACTGTCAACGTCAAACGAGGTCCAACATGGCCTACTTATCGTATAAATAATAAAAAGTATCAATTTTGTACTGCGGGAAAAGTAATGTCAATATTTATACGATACTAACGTCAATTATGAAGTTAAAGTTATAAATTTCATGAAAATTAGATATATCCACCGATATACATCAAATGTCAAATGTCAAAACAAGGTTATTTGATATTATAGTTAACTGTCAACGTCAAACGAGGTCCAACATGGCCTACTTATCGTATAAATAATAAAAAGTATCAATTTTGTACTGCAGGCAAAAGTAATGTCAATATTTATACGATACTAACTTCAATTATGAAGTTAAAGTTATAAAATTCATGAAAATTAGATATATCCACCGATATACATCAAATGTCAAATGTCAAACCGTCAAAACAAGGTTATTTGATATTATAGTTAACTGTCAACGTCAAACGAGGTCCAACATGGCCTACTTATCGTATAAATAATAAAAAGTATCAATTTTGTACTGCGGGAAAAGTAATGTCAATATTTATACGATACTAACGTCAATTATGAAGTTAAAGTTATAAATTTCAAGAAAATTAGATATATCCACCGATATACATCAAATGTCAAATGTCAAACCGTCAAAACAAGGTTATTTGATATTATAGTTAACTGTCAACGTCAAACGAGGTCAAACATGGCCTACTTATCGTATAAATAATAAAAAGTATCAATTTTGTACTGCGGGAAAAGTAATGTCAATATTTATACGATACTAACGTCAATTATGAAGTTAAAATTATAAATTTCATGAAAATTAGACATATCCACCGATATACATCAAATGTCAAATGTCAAACCGTCAAAACAAGGTTATTTGATATTATAGTTAACTGTCAACGTCAAACGAGGTCAAACATGGCCTACTTATCGTATAAATAATAAAAAGTATCAATTTTGTACTGCGGGATAAGTAATGTTAATATTTATACGATACTAACTTCAATTATGAAGTTAAAATTATAAATTTCATGAAAATTAGACATATCCACCGATATACATCAAATGTCAAATGTCAAACCGTCAAAACAAGGTTATTTGATATTATAGTTAACTGTCAACGTCAAACGAGGTCAAACATGGCCTACTTATCGTATAAATAATAAAAAGTATCAATTTTGTACTGCGGGAAAAGTAATGTCAATATTTATACGATACTAACGTCAATTATGAAGTTAAAATTATAAATTTCATGAAAATTAGACATATCCACCGATATACATCAAATGTCAAATGTCAAACCGTCAAAACAAGGTTATTTGATATTATAGTTAACTGTCAACGTCAAACGAGGTCAAACATGGCCTACTTATCGTATAAATAATAAAAAGTATCAATTTTGTACTGCGGGATAAGTAATGTTAATATTTATACGATACTAACTTCAATTATGAAGTTAAAGTTATAAAATTCATGAAAATTAGATATATCCACCGATATACATCAAATGTCAAATGTCAAACCGTCAAAACAAGGTTATTTGATATTATAGTTAACTGTCAACGTCAAACGAGGTCAAACATGGCCTACTTATCGTATAAATAATAAAAAGTATCAATTTTGTACTGCAGGCAAAAGTAATGTCAATATTTATACGATACTAACGTCAATTATGAAGTTAAAGTTATAAATTTCATGAAAATTAGATATATCCACCGATATACATCAAATGTCAAATGTCAAAACAAGGTTATTTGATATTATAATTAACTGTCAACGTCAAACGAGGTCCAACATGGCCTACTTATCGTATAAATAATAAAAAGTATCAATTTTGTACTGCGGGAAAAGTAATGTCAATATTTATACGATACTAACGTCAATTATGAAGTTAAAGTTATAAATTTCATGAAAATTAGATATATCCACCGATATACATCAAATGTCAAACCGTCAAAACAAGGTTATTTGATATTATAGTTAACTGTCAACGTCAAACGAGGTCAAACATGGCCTACTTATCGTATAAATAATAAAAAGTATCAATTTTGTACTGCGGGATAAGTAATGTTAATATTTATACGATACTAACTTCAATTATGAAGTTAAAGTTATAAAATTCATGAAAATTAGATATATCCACCGATATACATCAAATGTCAAATGTCAAAACAAGGTTATTTGATATTATAATTAACTGTCAACGTCAAACGAGGTCCAACATGGCCTACTTATCGTATAAATAATAAAAAGTATCAATTTTGTACTGCGGGAAAAGTAATGTCAATATTTATACGATACTAACGTCAATTATGAAGTTAAAGTTATAAATTTCATGAAAATTAGATATATCCACCGATATACATCAAATGTCAAACCGTCAAAACAAGGTTATTTGATATTATAGTTAACTGTCAACGTCAAACGAGGTCAAACATGGCCTACTTATCGTATAAATAATAAAAAGTATCAATTTTGTACTGCGGGATAAGTAATGTTAATATTTATACGATACTAACTTCAATTATGAAGTTAAAGTTATAAAATTCATGAAAATTAGATATATCCACCGATATACATCAAATGTCAAATGTCAAACCGTCAAAACAAGGTTATTTGATATTATAGTTAACTGTCAACGTCAAACGAGGTCAAACATGGCCTACTTATCGTATAAATAATAAAAAGTATCAATTTTGTACTGCGGGAAAAGTAATGTCAATATTTATACGATACTAATGTCAATTATGAAGTTAAAGTTATAAATTTCATGAAAATTAGATATATCCACCGATATACATCAAATGTCAAATGTCAAACCGTCAAAACAAGGTTATTTGATATTATAGTTAAGTGTCAACGTCAAACGAGGTCAAACATGGCCTACTTATCGTATAAATAATAAAAAGTATCAATTTTGTACTGCGGGAAAAGTAATGTCAATATTTATACGATACTAACGTCAATTATGAAGTTAAAGTTATAAATTTCATGAAAATTAGATATATCCACCGATATACATCAAATGTCAAATGTCAAACCGTCAAAACAAGGTTATTTGATATTATAGTTAACTGTCAACGTCAAACGAGGTCAAACATGGCCTACTTATCGTATAAATAATAAAAAGTATCAATTTTGTACTGCAGGCAAAAGTAATGTCAATATTTATACGATACTAACGTCAATTATGAAGTTAAAGTTATAAATTTCATGAAAATTAGATATATCCACCGATATACATCAAATGTCAAATGTCAAACCGTCAAAACAAGGTTATTTGATATTATAGTTAACTGTCAACGTCAAACGAGGTCAAACATGGCCTACTTATCGTATAAATAATAAAAAGTATCAATTTTGTACTGCAGGCAAAAGTAATGTCAATATTTATACGATACTAACGTCAATTATGAAGTTAAAGTTATAAATTTCATGAAAATTAGATATATCCACCGATATACATCAAATGTCAAATGTCAAAACAAGGTTATTTGATATTATAATTAACTGTCAACGTCAAACGAGGTCCAACATGGCCTACTTATCGTATAAATAATAAAAAGTATCAATTTTGTACTGCGGGAAAAGTAATGTCAATATTTATACGATACTAACGTCAATTATGAAGTTAAAGTTATAAATTTCATGAAAATTAGATATATCCACCGATATACATCAAATGTCAAACCGTCAAAACAAGGTTATTTGATATTATAGTTAACTGTCAACGTCAAACGAGGTCAAACATGGCCTACTTATCGTATAAATAATAAAAAGTATCAATTTTGTACTGCGGGATAAGTAATGTTAATATTTATACGATACTAACTTCAATTATGAAGTTAAAGTTATAAAATTCATGAAAATTAGATATATCCACCGATATACATCAAATGTCAAATGTCAAACCGTCAAAACAAGGTTATTTGATATTATAGTTAACTGTCAACGTCAAACGAGGTCAAACATGGCCTACTTATCGTATAAATAATAAAAAGTATCAATTTTGTACTGCAGGCAAAAGTAATGTCAATATTTATACGATACTAACGTCAATTATGAAGTTAAAGTTATAAATTTCATGAAAATTAGATATATCCACCGATATACATCAAATGTCAAATGTCAAAACAAGGTTATTTGATATTATAATTAACTGTCAACGTCAAACGAGGTCCAACATGGCCTACTTATCGTATAAATAATAAAAAGTATCAATTTTGTACTGCGGGAAAAGTAATGTCAATATTTATACGATACTAACGTCAATTATGAAGTTAAAGTTATAAATTTCATGAAAATTAGATATATCCACCGATATACATCAAATGTCAAACCGTCAAAACAAGGTTATTTGATATTATAGTTAACTGTCAACGTCAAACGAGGTCAAACATGGCCTACTTATCGTATAAATAATAAAAAGTATCAATTTTGTACTGCGGGATAAGTAATGTTAATATTTATACGATACTAACTTCAATTATGAAGTTAAAGTTATAAAATTCATGAAAATTAGATATATCCACCGATATACATCAAATGTCAAACCGTCAAAACAAGGTTATTTGATATTATAGTTAACTGTCAACGTCAAACGAGGTCAAACATGGCCTACTTATCGTATAAATAATAAAAAGTATCAATTTTGTACTGCGGGATAAGTAATGTTAATATTTATACGATACTAACTTCAATTATGAAGTTAAAGTTATAAAATTCATGAAAATTAGATATATCCACCGATATACATCAAATGTCAAATGTCAAACCGTCAAAACAAGGTTATTTGATATTATAGTTAACTGTCAACGTCAAACGAGGTCAAACATGGCCTACTTATCGTATAAATAATAAAAAGTATCAATTTTGTACTGCGGGAAAAGTAATGTCAATATTTATACGATACTAATGTCAATTATGAAGTTAAAGTTATAAATTTCATGAAAATTAGATATATCCACCGATATACATCAAATGTCAAATGTCAAACCGTCAAAACAAGGTTATTTGATATTATAGTTAAGTGTCAACGTCAAACGAGGTCAAACATGGCCTACTTATCGTATAAATAATAAAAAGTATCAATTTTGTACTGCGGGAAAAGTAATGTCAATATTTATACGATACTAACGTCAATTATGAAGTTAAAGTTATAAATTTCATGAAAATTAGATATATCCACCGATATACATCAAATGTCAAATGTCAAACCGTCAAAACAAGGTTATTTGATATTATAGTTAACTGTCAACGTCAAACGAGGTCAAACATGGCCTACTTATCGTATAAATAATAAAAAGTATCAATTTTGTACTGCAGGCAAAAGTAATGTCAATATTTATACGATACTAACGTCAATTATGAAGTTAAAGTTATAAATTTCATGAAAATTAGATATATCCACCGATATACATCAAATGTCAAATGTCAAACCGTCAAAACAAGGTTATTTGATATTATAGTTAACTGTCAACGTCAAACGAGGTCAAACATGGCCTACTTATCGTATAAATAATAAAAAGTATCAATTTTGTACTGCAGGCAAAAGTAATGTCAATATTTATACGATACTAACGTCAATTATGAAGTTAAAGTTATAAATTTCATGAAAATTAGATATATCCACCGATATACATCAAATGTCAAATGTCAAAACAAGGTTATTTGATATTATAATTAACTGTCAACGTCAAACGAGGTCCAACATGGCCTACTTATCGTATAAATAATAAAAAGTATCAATTTTGTACTGCGGGAAAAGTAATGTCAATATTTATACGATACTAACGTCAATTATGAAGTTAAAGTTATAAATTTCATGAAAATTAGATATATCCACCGATATACATCAAATGTCAAACCGTCAAAACAAGGTTATTTGATATTATAGTTAACTGTCAACGTCAAACGAGGTCAAACATGGCCTACTTATCGTATAAATAATAAAAAGTATCAATTTTGTACTGCGGGATAAGTAATGTTAATATTTATACGATACTAACTTCAATTATGAAGTTAAAGTTATAAAATTCATGAAAATTAGATATATCCACCGATATACATCAAATGTCAAATGTCAAACCGTCAAAACAAGGTTATTTGATATTATAGTTAACTGTCAACGTCAAACGAGGTCAAACATGGCCTACTTATCGTATAAATAATAAAAAGTATCAATTTTGTACTGCAGGCAAAAGTAATGTCAATATTTATACGATACTAACGTCAATTATGAAGTTAAAGTTATAAATTTCATGAAAATTAGATATATCCACCGATATACATCAAATGTCAAATGTCAAAACAAGGTTATTTGATATTATAATTAACTGTCAACGTCAAACGAGGTCCAACATGGCCTACTTATCGTATAAATAATAAAAAGTATCAATTTTGTACTGCGGGAAAAGTAATGTCAATATTTATACGATACTAACGTCAATTATGAAGTTAAAGTTATAAATTTCATGAAAATTAGATATATCCACCGATATACATCAAATGTCAAACCGTCAAAACAAGGTTATTTGATATTATAGTTAACTGTCAACGTCAAACGAGGTCAAACATGGCCTACTTATCGTATAAATAATAAAAAGTATCAATTTTGTACTGCGGGATAAGTAATGTTAATATTTATACGATACTAACTTCAATTATGAAGTTAAAGTTATAAAATTCATGAAAATTAGATATATCCACCGATATACATCAAATGTCAAATGTCAAACCGTCAAAACAAGGTTATTTGATATTATAGTTAACTGTCAACGTCAAACGAGGTCAAACATGGCCTACTTATCGTATAAATAATAAAAAGTATCAATTTTGTACTGCAGGCAAAAGTAATGTCAATATTTATACGATACTAACGTCAATTATGAAGTTAAAGTTATAAATTTCATGAAAATTAGATATATCCACCGATATACATCAAATGTCAAATGTCAAAACAAGGTTATTTGATATTATAATTAACTGTCAACGTCAAACGAGGTCCAACATGGCCTACTTATCGTATAAATAATAAAAAGTATCAATTTTGTACTGCGGGAAAAGTAATGTCAATATTTATACGATACTAACGTCAATTATGAAGTTAAAGTTATAAATTTCATGAAAATTAGATATATCCACCGATATACATCAAATGTCAAACCGTCAAAACAAGGTTATTTGATATTATAGTTAACTGTCAACGTCAAACGAGGTCAAACATGGCCTACTTATCGTATAAATAATAAAAAGTATCAATTTTGTACTGCGGGATAAGTAATGTTAATATTTATACGATACTAACTTCAATTATGAAGTTAAAGTTATAAAATTCATGAAAATTAGATATATCCACCGATATACATCAAATGTCAAATGTCAAACCGTCAAAACAAGGTTATTTGATATTATAGTTAACTGTCAACGTCAAACGAGGTCAAACATGGCCTACTTATCGTATAAATAATAAAAAGTATCAATTTTGTACTGCAGGCAAAAGTAATGTCAATATTTATACGATACTAACGTCAATTATGAAGTTAAAGTTATAAATTTCATGAAAATTAGATATATCCACCGATATACATCAAATGTCAAATGTCAAAACAAGGTTATTTGATATTATAATTAACTGTCAACGTCAAACGAGGTCCAACATGGCCTACTTATCGTATAAATAATAAAAAGTATCAATTTTGTACTGCGGGAAAAGTAATGTCAATATTTATACGATACTAACGTCAATTATGAAGTTAAAGTTATAAATTTCATGAAAATTAGATATATCCACCGATATACATCAAATGTCAAACCGTCAAAACAAGGTTATTTGATATTATAGTTAACTGTCAACGTCAAACGAGGTCAAACATGGCCTACTTATCGTATAAATAATAAAAAGTATCAATTTTGTACTGCGGGATAAGTAATGTTAATATTTATACGATACTAACTTCAATTATGAAGTTAAAGTTATAAAATTCATGAAAATTAGATATATCCACCGATATACATCAAATGTCAAATGTCAAACCGTCAAAACAAGGTTATTTGATATTATAGTTAACTGTCAACGTCAAACGAGGTCAAACATGGCCTACTTATCGTATAAATAATAAAAAGTATCAATTTTGTACTGCGGGATAAGTAATGTTAATATTTATACGATACTAACTTCAATTATGAAGTTAAAGTTATAAAATTCATGAAAATTAGATATATCCACCGATATACATCAAATGTCAAATGTCAAACCGTCAAAACAAGGTTATTTGATATTATAGTTAACTGTCAACGTCAAACGAGGTCAAACATGGCCTACTTATCGTATAAATAATAAAAAGTATCAATTTTGTACTGCGGGAAAAGTAATGTCAATATTTATACGATACTAATGTCAATTATGAAGTTAAAGTTATAAATTTCATGAAAATTAGATATATCCACCGATATACATCAAATGTCAAATGTCAAACCGTCAAAACAAGGTTATTTGATATTATAGTTAACTGTCAACGTCAAACGAGGTCAAACATGGCCTACTTATCGTATAAATAATAAAAAGTATCAATTTTGTACTGCGGGAAAAGTAATGTCAATATTTATACGATACTAATGTCAATTATGAAGTTAAAGTTATAAATTTCATGAAAATTAGATATATCCACCGATATACATCAAATGTCAAATGTCAAACCGTCAAAACAAGGTTATTTGATATTATAGTTAAGTGTCAACGTCAAACGAGGTCAAACATGGCCTACTTATCGTATAAATAATAAAAAGTATCAATTTTGTACTGCGGGAAAAGTAATGTCAATATTTATACGATACTAACGTCAATTATGAAGTTAAAGTTATAAATTTCATGAAAATTAGATATATCCACCGATATACATCAAATGTCAAATGTCAAACCGTCAAAACAAGGTTATTTGATATTATAGTTAACTGTCAACGTCAAACGAGGTCAAACATGGCCTACTTATCGTATAAATAATAAAAAGTATCAATTTTGTACTGCAGGCAAAAGTAATGTCAATATTTATACGATACTAACGTCAAATATGAAGTTAAAGTTATAAATTTCATGAAAATTAGATATATCCACCGATATACATCAAATGTCAAATGTCAAACCGTCAAAACAAGGTTATTTGATATTATAGTTAACTGTCAACGTCAAACGAGGTCAAACATGGCCTACTTATCGTATAAATAATAAAAAGTATCAATTTTGTACTGCAGGCAAAAGTAATGTCAATATTTATACGATACTAACGTCAATTATGAAGTTAAAGTTATAAATTTCATGAAAATTAGATATATCCACCGATATACATCAAATGTCAAATGTCAAAACAAGGTTATTTGATATTATAGTTAACTGTCAACGTCAAACGAGGTCCAACATGGCCTACTTATCGTATAAATAATAAAAAGTATCAATTTTGTGCTGCGGGAAAAGTAATGTCAATATTTATACGATACTAACGTCAATTATGAAGTTAAAGTTATAAATTTCATGAAAATTAGATATATCCACCGATATACATCAAATGTCAAATGTCAAACCGTCAAAACAAGGTTATTTGATATTATAGTTAACTGTCAACGTCAAACGAGGTCAAACATGGCCTACTTATCGTATAAATAATAAAAAGTATCAATTTTGTACTGCGGGAAAAGTAATGTCAATATTTATACGATACTAACGTCAATTATGAAGTTAAAGTTATAAATTTCATGAAAATTAGATATATCCACCGATATACATATGGAGTTTGGACTGTACATATCGAGAAAGACATTGTCTTAAACAGAAACGTCATACAGGAAATGGAAAAACCTCCTACAGATACCTAGAACTTCAACAGGTTAAATTACTGCACCAGAAGCAAGCAAAATCTAGAATTCTGGATCAAAACAACAAAAGAATGACTAGAGGTCGACACCATCAATCACAACACGAAATCATCCACTATTAGAACAACATTGAAGCTGGAATCGTAATCACGAAACACACTACAAAGTAAACATCATCACGATCTGAACCAACCGCATATTGACTAGGAAAACGGGCTACTAGATGAAATTTCTTTCCAGATATCGAAGGTTTCAAGATGGTTACCAAGTTATCAAGTTATCCAGGATCTAACAAACGCGGTATTTGGTTATTTTGGACTCGTGGTGATTAATAGAAGGTTCAATTCAGTCCTTTATGTCGACCCAACTTTCAGAACAAACACCTGGAGGAACTGACCTAATCCCAGTGCGCACGTTTACTATGTGAACCGAGCTTAATCCTTCGTATCCGGTTCTAATCCGAATCTGCGTTTCGATGATTTGTTTTTAAGGATAATTGCGTCCGCGGAGCAAATAGATAACAAGTTAAAAAAGGAACACTGAGCAGCGATTCGTATCTTAATGACATCTATCGGTGTAATTGTGAAAATATGTTATTAGTGTTACGAACCGGATCGGGCATCACGGTAGGCAGGCAATCGAAGCGGCGCGGTGCTTAAGCACTCAAGGTTTTTATTATTAATTTATCTTTAGCCGCCGCGATTAAGCTACTACTAAATAACACCTACAAGTTACGAAATTTTCATTAACCGTATATAACTCGATACAAAAGCTAATGGGTATAATATGCATATTTATGATTCGAAAAAAAAAAATTAATAAATAAAATAACAATCTAGTCGTGTTTCAATATCTGCAGCGAAATATTTTTTAATAATTAAAAGAAACGAATGTCGTGAATATGTATTATTACAAAATAAATTGGAAATAAAAAGTGAAATCGAAAGTTTAAATTAAACTAAAAATCGCTAATTTCGGTTTAAATTCAAAATGTCTTTTAGATAAACGAAAATTCGTTTTTCTTTTTGTTAATTTACTTTCTCTTTTTTTTCTTTTTTAACTCATTTTCCTCGCCTCGTTCTATTCGCTTTGGTATTTTCAGTTTTTTCTGTTTGTTTTCTATTTTCTATTGTCTTTTCTCTTTTTTTTAAAGTTTATTAATTTTATTATATCGTTTTACTTTTTCTTCGTCTTTCATTTCCCTATTTATCATTTCGTTTCTTTTTTTTCTCAATTGTTTTAAAACTTATTTCATTTACATTTTCTCCGCATCTTTTATCCGTTCCTTCTTCTTATATTCTTCCACTTTTTAATTTCTCTTTGCTTTTGTTTGTTCTAAGTTTTTTGCTATTTCTCCTTCCAATTTCCCGTTTTCCTCTTTTTTCCCTATATTTGTTGTTTTTTTCTTATGCTAGTCTTCTCTCCCTTCTTTTTTGCTTTTGTTTGTTTTTTTTTGATTCTTTCGTTTCTCATTTCCTTATGCTATTTATATTCTCTCTCTTTTTTTCTATTGTTTATTTCCTTTCCGTGTTTTCCATTTGCTTTTACTTTATTTCGTTTTTTTTTCTCAATTGTTTTAAAACTTCTCCATTTATTTCATTTACATTTTCTCCGCATCTTTTATCCGTTCCTTCTTCTTATATTCTTCCACTTTTTAATTTCTCTTTGCTTTTGTTTGTTCTAAGTTTTTTGCTATTTCTCCTTCCAATTTCCCGTTTTGTTCTTGTTCGCTTTTTCTGTTCGTTTATTTTGTTCTCCTCTTTTTTCCCTATATTTGTTGTTCTTCTCTCCCATCTTTTTTACTTTTGTCTGTTTTTTTTTCTAATTCTTTCATTTCCTAATGCGATTCAAATTCTCTTTTTTTTCCTATGGTTTATTTCCTTTCCGTGCTTCCCATTTGCTTTAACTTGTTCTCTATTTCTCTCTTTTGCCTTTTCAATTTGTTTCTTTTCGAATTCTTTCTTTGCTTTTGTTTGGTTTTTTTCTGATTCTTTAGTTTCTCATTTACTTATGCTGTTTATATTCTCTTTTTCTTTGCTTTCGTTTATTTCCTTGCCTTGTCTGTTTATAATTTCCTCTCGCTCTGTTTTACTCTTTTTTTACTTATTTTATCTTCCTCTCTTTTGCCTTTTCAATTTGTTCTTCGCTTTTTCTGTGTTTCTTTTCGGATTCGTTCGTTGCTTTTGTTTGTTTTTTCCGTTTTTTATTTGTTTCTTCTGATATTCCTTTGTTTCCACTTATTTTATCTTTCTCTCTTTTGCCTTTTCTATTTGTTCTTCCCTTTTGCCGTTTTTCTTTTCCAATTTCTTTACTGTATCTATTTTTATCGGTTTTTACTTTTATTTTTAATTTTTTCATTTTCTGTTCGTGGTTCTTTTTCATTGTATTATATTTTCCATATTCTTTGCTTTTGCTTTTTATTTGCGTTTTTCTTTCTCTGTTTATTTCCATTCCTACTTTTTATTAATTTTTCCGTTGTTTTGTCTTTATTTTCCTCTTTTTTTTTTGTTTTCCTACACATTTGTCTCTTTTCGATTCCTTCAATACTTTCCCCTTTTCCTGTTCTTTTCTCCTCTACTTTTTCTTATCTTTTCCTTACTTTTTTTTTAACTACTTTTCACTTTTAGTTTTCTCGTCTACAATTATTTTCATTTTATCTGACCATTTTTTTTATCTATCTTTCTATTCTTCCTCAATTTTTTAAATTTTTCCTTTCTCTTCGCTTTTTATTTCGATTTTCTTTACTTTTTTTGTTTACTTTTACATTTTCTTGTTTTCAATTCTTTTTAGTGCGTTTCTTTACTGCATTCGCTTGTCTTATTTCCTTTTTTCTTTGTCTTTTCCACTTTCTACTTCCTTCTTCTCCATATTCTTTCGTCCTTTCTCGCTTTTATTGTTTTCTCGTTCAATATTTCCTATTTTATCCGTTTTTCTTCGATTCAACTCTACTCCATTCTTTTTTTATCGATTCTTTCTCTCAATTTGTTTGCTTCTTCCCAATTTTCTGTTTCATTCGTTTCTTTTTCATTAATTCATTCTTTATTTTTCCTCTTTTACATATCTTTCCTCTATATTTTGCTTCTTCCATCATATTTAACCATTCTTTTCTTATTCTCTTCCACATTTCTTCTCCCTATTCTATTAGTTTTTCTCTATATTTATATCTTTATTTTTCTTTCTCTCTCTTTCTTCGTATCTTCCGTTTTTCGTTCTCCCCTTTTATCTTTTCGTTTTATCTTTCTTTCCTGTTACTTTCCCTTCATTTTATCACTTTTCTTTCATCTTTCAATTTCTTTTTGATTAATTTTCTTATTTTTCGTTCATTAAATTCAAAAAATTCAAAAATTTTTGACAGATCTGTTACCTGTCATCGTTGTGATGATTTCAAAATTGTTCATTAAATCATCGAAACCTTCACCTGCTCCCATTTTATATCTTCTTCTTTGTCACCAAAAGAATTCGTACGCGACAAAAGAAATTTAAGACATTATTCCAAAATCTCGGGTCCATTCACATAAAAATTTTTACTCAATCTACAAAAACGGCCGATCATCAATCACCGGTAAGAAAATATTTACAGAAGTCGAACCGCACATCACCATTATAGGTTATGTAGCTCAGACGAAACGTCACAAAGTACCAGTGACAGAACTGGAAGGGTATATTCGGTTCGTCCACCGAAATATACTAAAAAATTTACAAAAAATATGAAAAAAAATGTCTAATTCCGTTTAAAAATCCAAAAAAAACCAACTAAAAACTGTATATTTTTATTTATAATAACGTTTAACAAAAAGTGAGTTAAATAAAATAATAAAAATAATCTTTTTCTGCCCCCTATTACCCGCCATTGATTATTCAAAAGTCCTTTACCGAAAAATCTCTGCTAAAAATTTCACCTGCGCCCTCGCACAATACCCAGACATCCCTTCGACGTCCCCAGCACATGTGTGGGTATTCGTTATACGAAAATGATCCTTATTTGAATTACGCATAACTTTCATCGACATTTAATACCGGCACGCGTCCGAAATGACCGTTATTAGAACGCAGGATGCATCCCGGTACAGCTGCACGTGCCTTTATCGGGACGTTTTTGATGCGATTTCGGGACGCTCGAATAACTATCGAAAATCTACTCGATGCGATGATTTATTAAAAGTTGTTCGGTTAAATTGATATTTATAGCGTTTTAAATCCACATTCCCTCAAAGTTAAACAGTTATTGACATTTTCCAAGACAAAATTAACGTAAATAATACGAGAAACTACAAATATTTCGTGGTCCCCTTGTATACAACCTAAAATTAGATGTACAAAGACACGTCTTACCCTTATTTTAACACCCCATTTCCGTTAAGAGGGAACCCTTGTTTCCTAAATTCCAAGACGACTAAAAGGTGTTTCGAAATAATCAAATATATTCTTACCAATGGTCATTCATTACGTAATAATCTCGAAGGGGTTTTCCCGATCCACCCCCTTCCTTTCGGACACGTGTTCAACACGTGTAAGAAATTGTCGAGAAGGTGGTGAAACTTTTTATCTTGTCTTTGAGGTACACTATATAATAATAATTTTTTATTTACGAATGAATCAATATTTTCTTTTATTCAACATCCGTATCTAAAATCATTTAATCTAATACCGCTAGTTCTTGGTATTATCTAAATACATACACATTCGACAATCTATTAGAGTTTACCCCCGTGGTTTTATCTATGTTTAGAAAAAGTTATCTATAAATATCCAGGACCGTCGACTAGGGAAATATCCTCGACGGTAAAACGTAGAGAGATAGAAAAGACACAACTGTTTATAATGACCTTGGTAATACATTCAAATCTATTTTTAGAAACATTCGCGTTAACAATTAATGTTAACAATTTCCGTTGACGTTTGACGTTTGACGTTCGTACAAATTCTACACCTTGTTTATAAATTACTTGTACTGCTTTTAATTTTCGTCATATTTTTTCGTATTTACGAACGATATTATGGAAAATAACGTTTTTTTTATTTGGTTATTTTCTATAATTACGAAACTTACTCGTTGATATTGAAAATCGCCAACGACAGACCGTCACGTCAAACGTCAATTATAATCTTACGCATTTCATTTGTTTTATGAATCGTTTATAGATTCAATTTAAACAATTTTTTTTATATAGTAAAGTGAAAAATAAATACAGGGGGAATGAATATACCTTTCGAGTTTTAGCGAAAAGTTGTTCTTATAAATCAGCTGTTGATTTTTTTTTTGTATATCGCACAAAAGATTAAAAACTTGAATGAAAGTGTCAGTCGCGACAAAAATTTGAACCACAGGATCTTGCAGACTGCACCACTTACACTCTCGAAGGGCGCTCGCGTCCCTAATTCATTCCACCGAAACGTTCATTGAAAAAGTGGGTAAAACGGAGCTGCCGCTATATTTCAATAACAGATAATTCAATGATTAATTTGAATTCGATGAAATTCGATGCAATCGTCGACTTTTGTAACTTTCTTATACGTAAACAAGTCTCTATAACCTCAAAATGTTTTTCTACACATCGAGCTGATAAATGACAATCGACAATTGACATGACATTACATTTTGGTTCAATTACTACAAAAAAAATCATTAAATGGAACGAAATAGTATTAGAATGATAATCAAATAACTTTTCATCGTTTTTTTTTTCAATTGTTTTTCGATATAATTAAATCTTATATAACATTAGAAATTAAATTAAGGCATACGTCAAATTTAGGTAAAATTTTGACAGATGACATCGAAAATATGGTTGAAATAAACAATATACGTCAAACTTTTGTACAAAATATTATTTTTTGGTGGAAAGAACCGGGTTCGGCGTACAGGACTTGTGAGAGCAGATGCAGACATCGCAGTATATACCGGAGCAGACAGGTGGTTGGGATGATGGGGTCCTAGAGGACTACAGGACCTGCATTTGTATAATAATAAAGCTTGTTCTTGTATGTGGTCATGTCGAAAGGGCATGTGCTATATATATTTATACATAACGGATTTTTACTGAGCCCGAACCTTTTTAAAATGTGTTTGCATTGAGGGTTTTAACTACTAATCAATTTTTAATTCACGTCGAATATACACCACCCCGTATATTTGTTTATTTATGTATGCGTCGTTTTATCACACTTCGATATCGTTCAAAATGTTGACCCAAGGTGTTTGTAGAAAGAAAATATTCTAATGATAAGAATCAGTTTTTAAATCTATTTTTGGAATATATTTTATTTGTATATATAATTCATTCTCGCCGTTTTATTTTGTCTATTCGCTGTCAAAATATGATACCTCTACGTATTCGTTATTTATCTATGATACTAATTAAATAACTGTAAATGACGTATTAAAGAAATGGCTACTGAGCCACCCACCCGTTAAATTAACAAATGGAATTCGGAATTCTAACATCGTCAGTTAGACAATCGATGTCCGAATCGATCTCGATGGCGATAATTTGTGGTGCTAGTGTACTCACTCTATTACACGGCCTACTCTTTATGTTTTGTCTATAAAATAATAGAGACCATTTTTTATCTTTGTGTCTTTGCCGGTGGTCTGGATTATTCAGTAGCTTGTTTTTATACAGTGGCGTCGATAACTAATCAAAATATAATTAGGATTAAAATTATTTGATAAATTGTTGGTAATTACTGCTAGGTTAGGGGAAAAGTTGGAGATAGAAATGTCAATTTTGAAACTGTAATGACGCATGAATTGAAAAATTTTTCGATAAACTTGAAGGAAGAAAGGATATAAACGAAAAAAAATAATAGTAGGATAAAACCTGTTGAAAAAGGGGAAGATTATAATAAAAATGGAAAAAAAATAATTTACGGGAGAACAGAGTTCGGGACGTGAAAGGGGGTGAGTTTTATAGGTAAAAAAAAACGGTTTATCTCGATTTTCGAAAAAACTACGAGTCCTATGGAAAAAAGTCAAATAACAAAGTTGTAGATAATAAGAAAATCTAAAACTTTTGTATTCACATTTTTTTCATATAACCTCAAAATTTATGTGAAAAATTGAAATAACCAAGTTTTTGGTTTTTTATTATTATTTTTTACAAAAAAAACATTTTTTTTCACGAAATTTATTGAAAGCTTTAGTTTTTTAAGTCTCTAATACACTGTAATTTATTTCGTTTCAAAATATTTATTTCTAAACCTTATTTTGATTTATTATCGAAAAAACACCTTGTTTTTTAATCGAGAATTCTCCCGCCAAAATATGAGTTTTTTCAAAAAAATGGATGTGATTTTTATTCATTGAAATCTCTACTTTTTGATGATATGAAAAAAATTAGCATAACCGTGATAAATTTTGAGTTTTTTGAAAAATTCTCAGATTTGAGTTTTTTTGGAATTTTTTTGCCTTTTCTCAAAAAAATCATCAAGTTGATGGTAAGTCAAATAACAAAGTTGTAGATAAAAAGAAAATCTAAAACTTTTGTATTCACATTTTTTTCATATAACCTCAAAATTTATGTGAAAAATTGAAATAACCAAGTTTTTGGTTTTTTATTATTATTTTTTACAAAAAAACATTTTTTTTCACGAAATTTATTGAAAGCTTTAGTTTTTTAAGTCTCTAATACACTGTAATTTATTTCGTTTCAAAATATTTATTTCTAAACCTTATTTTGATTTATTATCGAAAAAACACCTTGTTTTTTAATCGAGAATTCTCCCGCCAAAATATGAGTTTTTTCAAAAAAATGGATGTGATTTTTATTCATTGAAATCTCTACTTTTTGATGATATGAAAAAAATTAGCATCACCGTGATAAATTTTGAGTTTTTTGAAAAATTCTCAGATTTGAGTTTTTTTGGAATTTTTTTGCCTTTTCTCAAAAAAATCATCAAGTTGATGGTAAGTCAAATAACAAAGTTGTAGATAAAAAGAAAATCTAAAACTTTTGTATTCACATTTTTTTCATATAACCTCAAAATTTATGTGAAAAATTGAAATAACCAAGTTTTTGGTTTTTTATTATTATTTTTTACAAAAAAAAACATTTTTTTTCACGAAATTTATTGAAAGCTTTAGTTTTTTAAGTCTCTAATACACTGTAATTTATTTCGTTTCAAAATATTTATTTCTAAACCTTATTTTGATTTATTATCGAAAAAACACCTTGTTTTTTAATCGAGAATTCTCCCGCCAAAATATGAGTTTTTTCAAAAAAATGGATGTGATTTTTATTCATTGAAATCTCTACTTTTTGATGATATGAAAAAAATTAGCATAACCGTGATAAATTTTGAGTTTTTTGAAAAATTCTCAGATTTGAGTTTTTTTGGAATTTTTTTGCCTTTTCTCAAAAAAATCATCAAGTTGATGGTAAGTCAAATAACAAAGTTGTAGATAAAAAGAAAATCTAAAACTTTTGTATTCACATTTTTTTCATATAACCTCAAAATTTACGTGAAAAATTGAAATAACCAAGTTTTTGTTTTTTTATTGTTATTTTTAAAAAAAAAACATTTTTTTTTTCACAAAATTCATTGAAAACTCAATTTTTTATGTCTGAGGTATACTTCGGTTAATTTGGTTTGAAATATTTATATTTTAACCTCATTTTGATTCAATATCGAAAAAGCACGTTGATTTTCAATCAAACATTCTCCCGTCAAAATATGATTTTTTTTTTAAATCCGTGAGGTTTTTGTTCGTTGGAATCTCTATTTTCTGATGGTGGGAAAAAATCTCACCATCAACTTCAGAATTCTTCAGAATTTTTTTCAGAAAAGGCAAAAAAATTCCAAAAAAACTCTCATCCGGAAATTTTTCAAAAAACTCGAGATGTACCATGATGATGCTAATTTTTTTCACACCATCAGAAAATAGAGATTTCAATGAACAAAAACCTCATGGATTTTTTTGAAAAAACCCATATTTTGGCGGGAGAATTCTCGATTAAAAAACAAGGTGTTTTTTCGATAATAAATCAAAATTAGGTTAAATATTTCCAACGAAATAAATTACAGTGTAATAGAGACTTAAAAAACTAAAGTTTTCAATAAATTTCGCGAAAAAAAAATGTTTTTTTGTAAGAAATAACAATAAAAAACCAAAAACTTGGTTATTTCAATTTTTCACGTGAATTTTGAGGTTATATGAAAAAAATGTAAATACAAAAATTGTAGATTTTTTTATTATCTACAACTTTGTCATTTGACTTTTTTCCATAGGACTCGTAGTTTTTCCGGAAACCGTTTTTTTTTTACCCACTTCCACGTCCCGAACTCAGATCTCCGTAAATTATTTTTCTTTTAATTTTTCCTACAATCTCAACCTTTTCCGATGGGTTTCACCCCATTATCATTTTTAAAGGCTTCTACCCTGGTTTGTAGTAATGCAATGATGCCAAATATTAAAATTGCGACGACTATGGTTAGGAATATGTCGTTTGTTTACGTCCGCAACCGAGTTGTTATTTTTTCAGATTACAACCAGCTCTTGCTGTGCACTGGCCTGTATTTATTACGCAAACTTGATTAATTAGCGCTGGACGTTAGTTGATTCCGATTTCTTTTTCATCGTGAACGATCCGCTTCCAAACGGCGCGTTAATAATATCTCGATAAATAACGCGTAACCATAATCATATACGCATCCGCACGCCATCTAACGGCGCCAAGCGTGACATCACAAACAGATCCATCCTTATATCATTTAAATGATTAACAATATTCTAAGTGTCACAATTTTTGTTGAATACTCGAAATAGGGCTTCAATTTTGATGATAACTACATAACTACACTAGAAAAGAATAATTAATTTCACAGTTTATAAATAATTTGCACTATAATTGACGTTTAGAGCGTCCATTTTGTTTACTTCTTTCCCACAAACTAATAATACGACAGCTGTCAAATTCATACACTTTTTAGGTTAGAACTAACCGAAAATCATATGGATTTAATATTAACAGTTCCAAGTGTCTGTTTACGAACTTTCCAACACACCTTATAAGATTTTTGGACATTCGGTGGATGATTTTATATATCTAAACGTTTCTGGATAATCTGGAAAGTTGTTTTACCATAGCGTAGAACATTCTATGAGTAAAAAGAAGACAGAAGATCACAGTATGAATTGAGTTGATTTGGTGATAAGTTGCGAACGATTTGAAGCACTCGGGGCTCTATTTTTATAAGTGATAGTGATAAAATTGATCAATTGATCAGCTTAAATAATTTGATCGATAATTTAATCGGAGAAACGTTCTAATATCTTATTTGTAATAAGTTGAATACCACAATAGCAGATGATTGCTTCTAACGCATTATTTATATAATGAAAGTGATTATGATGATGATGATGATGATGATGATGATGACCGAACAAAAAAATCGAACAATACGAACTTCACGAGCGAGCTATAGATAATTGGTCTTGAAAGGGCAAGTGACGTTACTCCGATACTACACGCTTCAACGACTTGACAACAAAACAAAAGCCGCTTAAATGAGTGTAATCAATTGAAATTTTTTCCAAAATTTTGCAATGTCTCTATTAAGTGAACGTTATAGTACCAGAAAAATTGGTAATAATTGAAGAAATACGATGAAATTTAGTTTTAGGGTAGTTTTTCTGTGGTCCGTTTCATGGAAGCGATAAATTCCAATTTCAAGTGCGAAAATTGTAATAAGAGGGGGGATGAACCAACCTTGTACTAATTTTTGTAATTTTTAAATCCTCATCGATCCTTAGAATTTGTTTTGTAAATTCGTGTTGCAGCCAAACAATTTTCGATTGTTGAAATTGATGGACACAAATTACCGTAAACAGCCTCCATTTTGTTGTTAATTTGTGTCGATGTTAATTCGAAACCAAAGCTTACAAAGTCTGAGATTATTATTAACGCATCATTTTGTCCGTCTGTCCGTCTGTCCGTCTGTCCGTCTGTCTGTCAGACAGAATTGACAGAATTGACAGAATTGACAGAATTGACAGAATTGACAGAATTGACAGAATTGACAGAATTGACAGAATTGACAGAATTGACAGAATTGACAGAATTGACAGAATTGACAGAATTGACAGAATTGACAGAATTGACAGAATTGACAGAATTGACAGAATTGACAGAATTGACAGAATTGACAGAATTGACAGAATTGACAGAATTGACAGAATTGACAGAATTGACAGAATTGACAGAATTGACAGAATTGACAGAATTGACGTAAATTAACGTCAATACTGTCTGTTTGTCAAACGGATTTGGCAGGATTGACAGAATTGACGTAAATCGACTTCAATAGTCTGTCTGTCAAATGGATTTTACAGAATTGACGTAAATCGACATCAATAGAGTCGGTCTGTCAGACTTATTTGACAGAATTGATGTAAATCGACGTCAATACAGTCTATCCGTCAAACGGATTTGACAGAATTGACGTAAATTGCGTCAATACAGTCTGTTTGTCAAACGGATTTGACAGGATTGACAGAATTGACGTAAATCGACTTCAATAGTCTGTCAAATGGATTTTACAGAATTGACGTAAATCGACATCAATAGAGTCGGTCTGTCAGACGGATTTAACCGAATTGACGTAAATTGCGTCAATACAGTCTGTTTGTCAAACGGATTTGACAGGATTGAAAGAATTGACCTAAATCGACTTCAATAGTCTATCTGTCAAATGGATTTTACAAAATTGACGTAAATCGACATCAATAGTCTGTCTGTCAAACGGATTTAACAGAATTGACGTAAATTAACGTCAATACTGTCTGTTTGTCAAACGGATTTGACAGGATTGACGTAAATCGACATCAATAGTCTGTCTGTCAAACGGATTTAACAGAATTGACGTAAATCGACATCAATAGAGTCGGTCTGTCAGACTTATTTGACAGAATTGATGTAAATCGACATCAATACAGTCTATCTGTCAAACGGATTTGACAGGATTGACAGAATTGACGTAAATCGACATCAATAGTCTGTCTGTCAAACGGATTTAACAGAATTGACGTAAATCGACATCAATAGAGTCGGTCTGTCAGACTTATTTGACAGAAATGATGTAAATCGACATCAATACAGTCTATCTGTCAAACGGATTTGACAGGATTGACAGAATTGACGTAAATCGACATCAATAGTCTGTCTGTCAAACGGATTTAACAGAATTGACAGAATTGACGTAAATCGACTTCAATCGACGTCAATAGACATAAAAAGACATCGATCAACATCAAATAAAATTATTTTTTTTTATCAATATTTACTGATTGCGGTATAATTTCAGAATTCTTATATCAGGCCGAAGCGAAACGCATAAAATTTCACTTTAACATAAATAAATCAAATGCCTAACCTCCTTAAATCGACAATCATTAAATTAATAATAAAATAATCGTGCGTATAACGCCGTGAAAATTTCCAAACCACCCATAACGATTCTCGAAATAATCGATTCTTAAAGATCATCAATCATTTTTCGTAACCGCGGTTTCCAACAAATTTTTCTAATTACTTCTAACCTAATCATTAAATCGCTCTCCAACAGAATGACACATACGATTCGAACGATACGGCAACGTCGCCGTTATAAATAAAAACAACAACAACAACAACCGTTTGCATTTATTTGATGATTTTTTTGGTTATTTTTTCGTTTTTCGTATGTTTATCTGCCGGTAGTCCGATTTAAAATTATACCGCGAGACTTGAAATTACAAGGAACATCAGTATGGAAACATTTAAATATAAAAGGTACTTCAAGGTATCCTTCGAATTGAATAGAGCCCTTGAAATATATGAATAACTGAATAGAACTTTGTCTAATATCAATTTTCAATGTCGAATAATTTAATGCGGATATTAAAGCGTAAATAGATAAGTTTAAGACTTGATTTCAATTATATGTTTTGGTAAAAATTACCTGCTACCCTTCGCGGCTATTTCGGGGGCTTGTGCCTTACCGACAGATGCGTACTACACATATGCACATGTCTAGCGATCCCTTTTCTTCTCGTTTTCAATAGGGCATCAGCCCCGAGACAGAGATTCCCAAAATTTTTTATATAAAAAAACAAATAAAAACTCGACGTTATTAAAATATTTTATTTAGTTAATACGAACCAAAAATATGATTTTCACGAATTAAATTTAGGCCCCGGGACAATCTATATAAAAAAGTGTCATTATAACTATTTATTTAAGGAATTTTTGTTGAAATTTTGACGAGCGCTGGTTTGTTAATAAAGTAAACTTAGCAAAAGAATTACAGGTAAATGTCAGACAGATGTCTGTGTATTTTTGGGTTTCTAACAGTAGCGCACCTTTCGCATTTAAACGAATATTTACTACCTTAGGTCACATTTTATTCGTTAAGGTGTTATTTTGAAAAATCACACTTCAGATCATATCTGTGAAAGCTACCGAATCTTATTGTTTAGATTTATACACTTAACTATTCGTTATAACGATCGTTTTTTTAGATATTTTGATTAGACATTCTAAAAAAATATTATTTCGTACTACAATCCTTTAAAATGTATGTAGAATCGCCGTTAAATGATTTAAAACACGATTAGATACGATTAGTAACTGATAGCTGTCAACTGTCATCACTGTGATATCAATAATTCTTTGACAGCTTTGTTCCTAAGTGTAATTCCGAATCGGTGTAGGGACCGTTCAATTTGCGAGTCAAGCAGATTCTGTTAATTATTGTTTAGATTTATAAATTTATCTATTTGTTAAAACAATCGTTTCTTTTTTGGAGAAAAACATAAAATATTGATTAAATATTATAAAAAACCATTATTTCGTATTACAATCCTTTAAAATGAATGTAAAATCGCAGTTAAATTATTTAAAATACGATTAGATTCGATTAGTAATTGATAGCTGTCAACTGTCATCACTGTGATATCAATAATTCATTGACAGCTTTGTTCCTAAGTGTAATTCCGAATCGGTGTAGGGACCGTTCAATTCGCGAGTCAAGCAGATTCTGTTAATTATTGTTTAGATTTATAAATTTATCTATTTGTTAAAACGATCGTTTTTTTTTTAGAGAAAAACCTTAAATATCGAATAAATAATAAAAAAAAACATTATTTCGTACTACAATCCTTTAAAATGAATGTAAAATCACAGTTAAATTACTTAAAACACGATTAGATTCGATTAGTAATTGATAGCTGTCAACTGTCATCACTGTGATATCAATAATTCTTTGACAGCTTTGTTCTTGAGTGTAATTCCGAATCAGTTTAGGTTAGTTAATGATTGTTTACGAATCGGCTCTAGAACTAAAAATTATTTATGTAAAAATAAAATTTTCTTGGTTTACGATCCTGGAGATTCCGTTTTATAAGTTTTTGTTGTAATATGTTTTTAAATAAATTGGAAAATCTTCATTTTGTTATTATTAATCGAGAATACGAAGGTTGATGTTTACAATATTGATAAACCACGCAATTATCAAATGTTTTGTCTCGAATAAACGTGTTATAACTTCCCACGGCAGCAATAATGTTTTCTTCGACTATAAAATATTTTTTACAGTCAACCCCGCACAATATTAGAAGTTTTCTAAATATTAAACAGACACTTAGTTATTATATAAGGTGTAATAAAAATTTTACCCTTTTGGCAAACTTTACGACACTTTTTGCTCGGTATTAAAATATATTATTAACGCCTAATAGACTTTAAAAAAAATAATGTTAAAAAACGACCGTTAATTTTTATTAAGGTGGTACCAGTACCAGATATTCAAGTATAGGCCGTTATGGTGAAACCGGAACACAGATTTTTTTTCGACAAAAAAAACTTCGCCCCTTTCCGGTCGGAATACACTGAAACCGGTTCACTACACTTTCAGTAATTTATTTAATTCTTTTTTTTGTATTTCAATAAATCGGATATTTTTCGCATATACAATGGGTCCCTAAAAGATCCCTACGTACTTAGAGCAAAAAAAGTCGATAAAACTTAACTTAACTCGGTTCAGAGTCACTTATTTTGAGCTCTACACAGATTTAAGTAGTATTAAGTCAAGTTAAGTTATTAGTTAGTATCTAAATGAATATTTTGAGAAATTTAAGTGAGAAAAACAAGTATAATCACGTTGAAAATTGAATTGCTGTTCATAGTAGAAACAAAAAATGATTTTTATTCGGTTGAGTATTAAAAAATGATCAAATTATATCTTCAGTAGAAATTTTTCAGGTTTTTCCATTTCCTTGGACAAGAATTTTCTCAAAACATTCCTCAAAATGATAAAATCTTCTTCCGAAAACTTTTTTTCATGTTTTGTTTGCAAAAGAAAACAATTTTCAACCGGTTTAAGTCTAATTGGGACGCGTCAGAACAGCGATTCGGTTTTTCTCGTGAAAACTAAAAGGAAAAACAATCAGAACTGCTTTTTGGCTCTTAAAATCATCACCAATTACTTTCCTATCCATAAAAAATCACTTTAAATCTGTTAAATTATTAAAAAAATATCAATTTAACCTCGTAAATATTTAAATTTGAAATTTGTACTGTTTCTAGTGAATTAATTGAGTTTATTCTTTTCAATGGAAACGAATTTCCTCAAAACGTTCCTCAAAATGATAAAATCTTCTTCCGAAAACTTTTTTTCATATTTTCTTTGCAAAAGAAAACAATTTTCAACCGGTTTAAGTCTATTTGGGACGCGTCAGAACAGCGATTTCCTTTTAAACTCAAAAAATAACAGCAAAAACAATCAGAACTGCTTTTTGGTTCTTAAAATCATCATCAATTACTTTCCTATCCATAAAAAATCACTTTAAATCTGTTAAATTATTAAAAAAATATCAATTTAACCTCGTAAATATTTAAATTTGAAATTTGTACTGTTTCTAGTGAATTAATTGAGTTTATTCTTTTCAATGGAAACGAATTTCCTCTAAATGATAAAATCTTCTTCCGAAAACTTTTTTTCGTGTTTTTCTTGCAAAAAAAACAATTTTCAACCGGTTTAAGTCTAATTGGGACGCGTCAGAACAGCGATTTCCTTTTAAACTCAAAAAATAACAGCAAAAACAATCAGAACTGCTTTTTGGTTCTTAAAATCATCATCAATTACTTTCCTATCCATAAAAAATCACTTTAAATCTGTTAAATTATTAAAAAAATATCAATTTAACCTCGTAAATATTTAAATTTGAAATTTGTACTGTTTCTAGTGAATTAATTGAGTTTATTCTTTTCAATGGAAACGAATTTCCTCAAAATGATAAAATCTTCTTCCGAAAACTTTTTTTCGTGTTTTTCTTGCAAAAAAAACAATTTTCAACCGGTTTAAGTCTAATTGGGACGCGTCAGAACAGCGATTTCCTTTTAAACTCAAAAAATAACAGCAAAAACAATCAGAACTGCTTTTTGGTTCTTAAAATCATCACCAATTACTTTCCTATCCATAAAAAATCACTTTAAATCTGTTAAATTATTAAAAAAATATCAATTTAACCTCGTAAATATTTAAATTTGAAATTTGTACTGTTTCTAGTGAATTAATTGAGTTTATTCTTTTCAATGGAAACGAATTTCCTCAAAATGATAAAATCTTCTTCCGAAAACTTTTTTTCGTGTTTTTCTTGCAAAAAAACAATTTTCAACCGGTTTAAGTCTAATTGGGACGCGTCAGAACAGCGATTCGCTTTTTCTCGTGAAAAATAAAAGCAAAAACAATCAGAACTGCTTTTTGGTTCTTAAAATCATCACCAATTACTTTCCTATTCACAAAAAACCATTTTAAATCAGTTAAATTATTTAAAAAATGTCAATTTAACTTCGTATGTATTTAAATTTGAAGTTTGTACTATATCTAGTGAATCAATTGAGTTTATTCTTCCCAAAGGAAACCAATTTTCTCAAAACGTTCCTCAAAATGATAAAATCATCTTCCGAAAACTTTTTTTCGTGTTTTTCTTGCAAAAAAAAAAACAATTTTCAACCGGTTTAAGTCTAATTGGGACGCGTCAGAACAGCGATTCGCTTTTTCTCGTGAAAAATAAAAGCAAAAACAATCAGAACTGCTTTTTGGTTCTTAAAATCATCACCAATTACTTTCCTATTCACAAAAAACCATTTTAAATCAGTTAAATTATTTAAAAAATGTCAATTTAACTTCGTATGTATTTAAATTTGAAGTTTGTACTGTTTCTAGTGAATCAATTGAGTTTATTCTTCCCAAAGAAAACGAATTTCCTCAAAACGTTCCTCAAAATGATAAAATCTTCTTCCGAAAACTTTTTTTCGTGTTTTGTTTGCAAAAAAAACAATTTTCAACCGGTTTATATCTAATTGGATCTCATCAGAACTTCAATACATACAAATTAAAGCAATAACAATCAGAGCTACTTTTTAGTTCTTATAACCTCCAAAAATCACTTTTCCTTTTATAAAAAACCACTTTAAATACATCAAATTATTGATATAACCTCGTAACCAGCAGATAATTTTCATAGTAAATCAATTACGTTTATAATTAGTTCTATGTTCTTTAATACACGAACAACGTACACTTGTTGACAATAATAAGAAACCAGAAATTGTTAAAAGAAATATATTTAATAGGTACTCGACCAATTATTTCTTAAATATTAAGTGGTACGAATAGATTTAATTGACTAATTACAGTATTAACATGGGGCCACCAACAAGCTAACCCATAACGTATATCATCGAAATAGTCATGGTTCCAACCATAGATAAACTACAACTATTACGAAATTAAGAACATGGCGTCCAAGGAGAGCTTTCTAATAAACAGATTCAAATCAAATTACATCCATTAGATAATATTTTAAGGAATTCGAGGTATTTATACCGAAAAAAATTATATATAAAAACCGGAAATGGATGAATAAGTTGACGCCAATGGTACGAACCACTTTATAAAAGAAGATATAAAGATTTTATCGACGAATCCGATGCTTATTAGTGAACAAACAGTTGAAACATCAATAATGGCCTCCGCTTAAATGGTAGTTAAGCTAATTATTATTTCGTTAAGTCAGACACACGTCAATCTTCGGAATTTTACGCACGATTCCACTATCGAAATTTATTTTTTTTTTTTTTTTTCGATTCAACAAGTGTTTTTAAACGATAATAAAACGTCTATTTATATACGGGACGTACCACGGAAAAATTGAGGTTAAAAAAAATGTTTTCAAAATAAGAAAACGAAACACGAATTTAGCGTAAAAACGTCAACGTAGAACTGGTTATATCCAGCTTTAAGTACCCTAAACTGCCAACAAATTTGTTTCTAACCTAATATTCCTCATTATTTAAATCAATTACACTTTCCCACGTTCATCTTCGAAACCCATACACATCATCCATCAATGTTAAATACACAAGGACCTTATGCTTCCGATCGGACCAACACAAAAGGATGAAACTATACCCCCCCATCCCCATCCCCCTTTATAATTGCATCATAAAACGAACAAAATCCACTTGTACCCTCCACAATAATGGTCGCAGTTCCCACGCGGCCACCCTCTTTTCACACCCCCTTCAATCTCGCCACCCTCTTATCTCATTGTCTTGCTAATATTCACCATTCTGTGGATACTTATCCATCGATTGCCACGCTCTATTTGAAGAGAGGGGGTTTTCAAGGAAATGCTCCAATGAGAAACTACGTAGCAACTTTTTCTCGAGTGAAATAGTTTGAACGAGGAGATTTCCATTCTCGTGAATGAATCGAAAGACTTTTTACTACGATTTAATAAACTCGGAAATGAAATTAATCAGCTACGTAATCGGTACATAAAAACATTCGGTAATTCCGCGATGGACTACCACGTTTGTTGAAGGAACGCACTCTTTCCATCACAACAACGTCACCTGTCGAACGTCATCCGTCAATTAGTTTGTTTTTGTTCTCGGAAAACCGCGATGCAACAAATATAGAAGAAGAAAACCAGAACCAGCGTTTCATCCGTGGTTATTGAACGGTTATATTGTCGAAAACTCGATGGAAACATCTTCACGCGGGTTTCTCATGTCCAAATTTTAGGTTAACGCACTTTTCGAAATGTCTGCTATGTCGTCAAGTATCGTTTCGTGGATTTTCTTTCTTACCAGAGTCATAAACTCATTTGGTACACCACTGGTCTTATCAGATCGTTGATCTTTCATATTGGTTGGACTAAAACCTGTCAAATAAAAGTACTGCATCACTTTACAATGACCAAATTTACGAATTACGTATTACGAATTACGTGTACTTTCTAATACAACTACCGCCATCTGTAGATCGGATCAGGTACTTTTAGGACCATTCCCGTATGGTTATTACGGTTAGATCCTTTCCAAATATCAAAATTCGAGGTTTTTCGAAGGATTAAGACATTTTTAGAATGGAAATATCGGCCTTGATTGTGATACTAAAACTTGCTAATTTCTTATCCCATAGCCCTCGTATAATATATAGGGGATAATTTTCGTACGTAATTTAGTACGCTTGTATAAAATAATTTATCATTAATCGAGTATTTCGCCGATAAATCCTGTCAGAAAAAATAATAACGTCAATTAAAATAATTAGAAACATTATTCATATTATCACTTCGTCCGCCATTAACTTAAAAGTTATACAAGGCGATTTAATTTCACTTTCTCTTTCGAATAATGGATCCACGTCCATAAATTATTATTTAGACTCGTTACGATGATACAGATACGCTTTTTACAAAATCTAATAACTAAATTACCAGAGATTGAAGGTTATAATTAAGATTTTATAATGTTAGGTTATGTTTTTTTATTTTTGACAACGCAATGTTTCAATCGGTTGAAATAATTAATAAAATTCTCCTACAAAGGACAATTTTTTACCATATAAAGTTGTTTAATGTACTTAAAATTTGACTTTAACCTCAAAATAGGCCTCAATATATACGATAATTTCTTCATCGGCACAAAATTTATATCCAGGATCATTTTTTTGTGTTCTAAGACCATGAAAAAGCCGCTGGCAGAATACAATTAATACTAGAGCAACTCTAACCTCAATTTGATCACTATTTTCAATGATTTATGACAAGTTGTATTGTCTTGGTGAAACGTCATTTTCTTCTTCTTTATTTAATGCCCTAATAGTCGCTGTTCCCTGTCGATTGTGAGCAATAACTTTAAACAAAACTTTCACAAATCTAAATATTCCTCAACATATTCATTTGGTTATTTAATACCTTTTGTATGATACCAGGATTATTAAACATGTTGTCGTGTTAGAATTCTCGTCTCTTGTGATACAAAATACTGGCCTCAGCCCTCCATGCCTGTTGAGCCAATCAATTGTAACTTGTAAATTAATTGACTCGTACATACGTGGCGGCACAGCTATGAAATAAATATTTAATTGACGTAAATTATTTTTTGTGTCAAGTTTTTTGATGTTTTTATCATATTTTGGACGGAAATCGTCCTAATTTTGCCTCATTTAAACTTCTCAATGATTCTCGAATTTATATACGTACGTTTTAAAGGTTAGAACTCATATTTAATACTAGTAGTACCATCTATACGTCAGCCTACGAACTTTTCAGTCCATCTAAAGAAATACGTCAAATTGAAATGTTCAATACTAAATAATTTCGTTGAAAATACGTTCAAATTGACTAAAAACAATAGCTGCCGAACAACATGGCGTTTGACAGATGACGTAAAAAGCATGGCGGAATCTAATAATTTGATTAAAAAATAATAATAATTCATAAGCATTGGAAGAAATTACGAAATTCGTGTTGATTTGTAAATCGTAATAAAACAGAAGTAGCTATAACAATAAAACGCGTATAAATGGTTAAATAAAAATATCGTCGGTTAAGGTGCGGTCATCTCTCGGCGTACGCATACATTCATAGCCCGCTGAGTCGAATGTGACAGCTCACCTTACGTCTAGGATCCGCTCCTCTCTGCGGTACCATACATCTCGATGCAACGAGTAGTAACTATCGTAGATACTACGCCCCCGCTGGCGCTGCGGGTTTTGTTAAGACGCTGGTAAGTTGCCACAACCTGTTCGTCTTCTCTTTCTATCGCTCTTATCTCTCCACTGTTACCTATGACGAATATTATCGGCGTACTAATATACAGGGTTATTCTAAATTATATTCCCATTTTTATAATTTCGTATTTATTAAAGTACAAATGCTACATGAAAAGGGAAAGTTTCAAAGTTTTCTTTTGATGTATTACAATTATAGAAGCGGTGATGGTTGCGGAAACGGCCGCCATTATCTGTCACTGTCAGTTGTGAGTAAGATGGCGACTGTGCAGCACGTCACGTAACTTCTAGAACTACCCTCGTATGACGGGGAATTTAGTGAGACAAAGTTCCCATAAACACGAAACAAAATATAATAGGCTTCAATTTTAAATTTTTGTTTTACTAATTAGTGATTTAGTTGAAAATATATTTCAATTTTGATATTCGCCCAAAATCGAAACGATTCAACAACAAATACATAAAAAATGTCTACGAAATAAGAAATTAAAGTAATTATGTAATTAATTATAGAACATTTGTTAATTGTAACAATTCTATTTTTGGTATTACGTAAATATCTTTTTGATAAACTGTTTTTGATGTTAAATAATTGCAACCGTCTTCTTTGACCTTGATTTATTTTCTTGTGGATATTCAAACTATAATCGATGAAAATAAACCGGCAGAGAAACGTGGTGATCTAGAAATGGTAAATTAGTGACGGCGAATTAGTTAAAGAGGTCGAAATTGTCGATAGACGATCGAAAAATCTCCGCACGAATCGATGCCAAGGTCCTTTTAGAAATAACGGACATTTAATATCTTAATTGTGGGTGGGACAATGGAACTTTTAACTTTACGTTTTCATTTTGACGGACACGCTTTTTTTATAGTTTAAAAATATCTATTATAAGATAAATAAATAGATATCTTAATTAATTTATAAAATTCAAGGCACTGACAACAATTCCGGAAACAACAAAGTGTGATTTGTGTTGCCTAATCACTAGTGAAAAAAAATGACAGCAACAATTTCCTATCGACATACTGAAACTCTTTTGGTATTCCAACTAAACTCTTCAAATACTTCAATTTCCACAAACATTAAAAGCAATTTCAAATACATTATCAAAATAACTTACACATAAAAAGCTGTTATTGAATACAACAACGTAAAATTTAAACCGGAAATACAGCGACTGTCAAACCGTGTCTACTGTTACTTAACCGTATGCATAACTTATAACTTTTCATAATATATTCTTAAGCGTAAATATCTGATATTTTTCAGGCATCACCGTATACGAAAACAAAAATGTAATCTCGTAATAGAAATGAGTACTATACTGGTATTGCCTAGTAGTACCGAAGCTGGAAAGTATGTCTAATGAGTGTAATGACTAATCACGCGGTTTTGGTACCCTCCGGCTACCGTAGTAGACGTACTACTAAATGCTTTTTATATATAATATATTGATAAACATCTTGATTTTGATCGAACTCCTAATACATATTTTCTGTAATATATCATAAATGATTTTTTCATACATTGGTTACTAATTACTTTGTAATTTATTACAATTATTTGGAAAATAGAAAATGTAGAATTATACTAACATTTCAGAATATATAAACCTTAATATTTGACAAGTGACATTTCTACATAATTTGACGTAAGTTTCGATTAGAAACTTTTTGCTTTATTGGATCGATTATTAAAACAAGAATAATAAAAACGGAATAATATTATAAGAATTATTTATCCAAAAAAAAACTAATATGAATAAAGTATAAAAAAACTTCTACAAACCAAACATTGCTAATAATAACTAAAAGTGTTGAAAAAAAATTATCGCAGTAATAAGACGTTGAATTATACATCAAAAATGAACGCTTGCGCCATCTCTTAAATACTAGCCACACTAATAAGTCGGTAAAATAGAATTCTCGGAGTTGAAAAATACATAATGTTTTTAAGTATCTAAGAGATTTACGTATGAAGGTTTCTTTATTAGAGAAATATATTTTTTGAAAAAAATTCTACTAATAATAATTGATAGCCTTTAATTGGAATGGAAGCGCTGAAAATTAATTAACCCTACGGTGGTTTGATAGAGACAGTGTGGCTACATGTTTAACACAAACTCGGCGTTTTTTTAATAATATATTTTGACTTAGTTAAATAGCATTTAATTACTTTTTCACTATTGAGATAGTTCCTAGCAAGGCTTTTCTCAACATAAACATGAATATGTATTTATAAATATATTAATTTAAATCGTCTACGACACAAAATAAATTCTTTTCTCATTTTTTTGTTAAAAATACTATTGAGCTCTTGTAAAGTTTTTCATCAAGTATATGAGAATATAAATTACGATTTTATAACCGTTATTATGAGAAGAACAAATATAAGTCAATTCTAATTCAGCCGAGTTAATAAATGATAAAAAAGTCGTATTTTTAGGTTATGTTTTTGACGTCATTATGTGTCATTATTGTTTCATTTACATTTTATAGTTTTCGATCAAAGAATTAATTTTCAACTGATATTCATATTTCTAGGTTATGTTATGACGTCATTACGTATATCCTTATTGTTTTATTTACTTTTTATTTTTAAATAGTTTTTAATTTCCAACTAATTTTGGCTTGAAAAAAATACTGTTGGAAACAAAATACTACATTTCGAACTTGGAATCTCGAATCTAAAACATCGATACACGTTATAAAAAATATCAAAGTAAAATTGAGAAATAAACGACCACGCAGTGACGTCGAAAACATAACCTCCAAATACAAAAATGTCTGGGTTGTAGATTCGGGAATATTTAATCATTAGTTTTGATTAGTTTTAAATTTGTTCCCATTGTGTGTTATTGTTAAAAATGAATAGTTTTCGTAAAAAAAAACATCTAAATTTTAATGGAAACTGCTGAACTTTTTTTAAATGGTTATAATAATAAAGGAAAAGGGAACAAATCCCGGCAAATATTTCCTGTCAAACGTCAATCAGATGTTCCATGACTCAATATCCAGCTTGACATTTGCAGTAATTAACTGAAAGCAAAAGGAATAATCGTGCTGGATGTAGTGTTACGTCAATAAACTTATGTGTTTATAATTAATAATCTTAATAATTTCTTAACAAAGACTATTTAGAATATAGTGTTCCTATGGTTAGGTAAGCGTTTAAATAATCGTTTACCGATATTAGTTTGCGTTTAAAGTAGTTTAAATAGTGCCCTACCCTGCATTTTCATTATTATAATCCGTTTATGAATAAGACAAAAACCAATAAAACTTTTCAAATACAGTTATGACCATATAAGAGATCGTTTTGATCTGTAGATTTATACAATTCCACTCAAAGGAAATTTTGTTATACGTGGTTACCATTTTGTGTATTATTAAAAACAACTGATTTCAAATAATTAAAAATACGTTTTGAAGCGATACATTTTATGATTTATCGTGTTTAGTAGGTAGATACATTTTAAAACAAGATTTTTGGGAAGAAATTTTTTAATTAGATATAAATAGGCATCAAACTTATTTTTATCATATTATTATTATTTTAAGGCAGTTTTAAATATAATAATTCATTTTTTTATATAAAAATGATGGAATATTGATACTATTTTTACATCACATTCCTTAATAACTCGTATCGAATTTAAAAAAAAAATAGGTTTTTAATACTTTTAGGTAGTGTTTAATTAAACATGAATAAAGATGATTTTGATCTATTGCATAAGTTCAAAAGGGAACAAATAAACAATGCCGCTATAGATTTTTATCACGGACTTGGAAATAGATCACTTGGGTTTGTAAATAAAAATGTCGGATCTAAAGAGAGTCTTGAACTCTTCGCCGAAGAGGAATTTGTTAGAAAAAAAGATTTTAGCGAAATGGTAAGCGATTATATCAATAATATTTCACGACTTATCGATCCTAATGTTTTTTTAAGCGATGTGAAATGCCAGGTATACCAAAATCCACATTCTTGATGGCGTTTAGTCCCGATGGGACAAAGGTAGCTTCAACTCATGGTAATCATAATATATACATTACAGACTTGAGAAATGGTAGGAATATAAAAACTTTAGTTGGACATCCGAGGACTCCTTGGTGTATAGCATTCCATCCTACTTCAGATCAAATTGTAGCATCCGGATGTCTTGGAGGTCAAGTACGAATATGGGATTTAAGCGTAAGTAAATATTTTTTCTCATACTATTTATAATAAAATGAATTATTTAGGGTGGTAGTGAAGTTTGGACAGCTGTAAATCAATCGGTGATAGCATCATTAGCTTTCCATCCGAATGATAGGGTTTTAGCTATAGCTACTTATAATTGTGTGTATTTCTGGGATTGGAGTCAACCTGAACCTTTCGTAAGCGCAGCAACTTATAATGTAAAAGAGAAGGTAATTTTTTTTCCTCAAATTATCAAACTATTAAAAATAAATTATTATTTTTAAAGGTTCGTTATGTAGCTTTTGACGCTATGGGTCATAAATTAATTACCGGTATAGCTAATAGTCCCATGACTAGATGGGAAAGAGTTAGAGCTCCAGTGCCAGTACCAAGACAGGAATGGTGTGCTAGTCCTTATAGAAGAAGAATAACCCAGAGGTTAGCTAACACCAATCAAAACCAAGTAATATTTTTGATTTTAAATCAAATTTGATTTTTTTTTCAATCGAATCTATATATTATAGCCATCGACGACCGATACTACTGCAAGTTCTAGTAGAGAATCTCAGTTAAGTTTTCCAGAAAGAGAAAGACGGATATCGATGTGTTATAGAACTTTAGTTAGGGAATATGAACAACTCGTACATAGATATTTACAACTTTACAGATCACCAACAATGGTAAAAATTATAATAATCTTTAATTTCCGGTAAATTTTAATATTTATTTCAGATCGATAGAGGAACTGATCCAATGGAACCGGATCATTGGTTCAATAATAGTGGTACTCAAACTACTGAACCTCAACCAAATACAAGTGATACTACACAATCTAGTACCACTAATACCAACGATTCTAATCAAAATCAACCAACTACTAGTGCGGTGGATAGGGTTTTAGAAGAAACGTTACCCAGTAGTTCAAACGTACCACAAAACAACAACACAGATCGTGAGTTATATGTACTAGAAATATGATAGTTTTTCAATTTTTTTTAATATAATTTTAGAGGAAAAACCCAGTTGTTCGTCTCAATCGCCCCAAAAATCCGCTCACAATCTACTAACGCCCAGTAGGATATTTTCAGTGATCAAAAAACCAAATACGTTAATTCGAGGTACTCAAACTTCGGAATCTCGTAAACATAAGACTGAAGATTCGGAGCAACCGAAAGAGAAAAGGCTGAAAAAAAATAATGGGGATAAAAGGAAGTCGTCGAAAGGTAGTAAAGATGGTAAAACGAATTCTACACAAACCGAACAGACAGCTACAGTTAGAAAAATAGTTACTATAAGTACAGACAAGAATACAACTAGTGGTTGTGGGGATAACAGTTCGTCTAGTAGCAGTTCTTCAGAATTCAGAATAAGATCTAATAAAGACGAAGGTGAAATAAGATTGAGAATTTTTTTTTTGTGTAACTACTTTTTAGTAATTTCAGAACCTGGACCGAGCGGTTTTAGAAGACAAGAGGGTACCGAAACTGAAGAAGAAATTAATATGGAACCCAGTACTTCGAGAAATTCATTACCCAGTACCAGCAGGGAAAGTTCTTCTAGACGAGGGGACAGTTCAAATCAAGCCAACGTCGACGAATTGCTTTCTAGTATTAAAAGGACCGCTGAAGAGGAAGTTAGAAATAGGATATTACCGATAATTAGATCCTTACCAGCAACTGATCGACCAGAATTAATAAGGTAAGGTATGAATTTCTATGTAGAACAGTTATTTAGTGGAAAAAATAATCTATGTGCTGTGATGATTATTGAATTATATTTTTGTTTGCCGAATGATTGCAAAATGGATTCATATCAAGTATCACACAACCAATTTCGACTTTTTTGCTTCCTCGGTAAGACATGTATGAAATCGATGAAAAAAAAAATAGATTTTTTGATCAAATTCTTGTATAAATGTTTGATTAAAATAGTTCTTTAACCTTGGGTATGAATTGAGAATTTATTTATCAGATTTAGGGAAAAAAATTAACTACTCTCTAGTATAGATGCTAAAGGGCCTTGTCTTATTTGAAAATTTGAATCGGTTAATACTAGAGAGTTTTTTCTGATCAAATTTAGTGAAAAATATAACCACTCACCTGTCTAGAAACCACGACGATTATTGTAAAACATTTTTTAAGAAAAATTTGTCAATGGGGGCCATTTTAATTGATTAGAATTAGGTATTACTTAACCTATTCATTTGTTTCGGTATTTTATTTACTTCCTCAGTGTAATTTTCGAAATAAGTGAAATAAAAATAGATGTTCTAATCATATTTGTGTATAAAAGCCGAAGGGTCTTTTGAAATTGAAATTGTCCCATACTGGAGAATGTTTTTAAATCAAATTTAGTAAAAAAAACAACTTCTCCTCTGACTATAGCCCACGACGATTATTGTATTACATTTCCCAAGAAAAATGTGACTTTGGATGATTTTTTTTAATAGATTCAAATTTGTTTCAGTTTTTTTTAGACAAATACCTCGATTTTTGTATAAATTTCCAATAAGGGGGTCTCGAATAACCTTAAAAATGTTCATATCAGACAGTAGTGTTGAGACATTAAGAATAATAAAAGGTTAGGTCCCTTTTTTTTTATCAAAATTTGTGTAAAAAAATTACAGATTATTCGAAAACAGCCGCGAACACGTGAGGATGCGTTTCAAACAGATGTACCCGAACTTTTTGAGAAAAACCAACAGGCGTCATCTGAATCATGTCGATACCACTTCGGACAGTAGTAGTTCCGAAGAAGAAATGAATTCTCATTCCCCGGGGATCCGTCGGAGCTCCAACAACAGGTCTACCATCGACATTCTTTTTTTTTTTTTTAAACAAAATTTCTATACTTTCAATTTTTCTTCTAGTTCTCAACAACGCGAAACCAGTAACGAAGCCAGTACCAGTAGTTCTCATCCTTGTAGCGCTCTAGCAAGACTGATAGTATTATTGACGGATATAGATGATAACGGAACCGATAGAGAAGCTCAAACTTCCAGAGATAGAGAAAATTCTTCGGAACAAGGGAACAATTTAAATCAGAACGAACCTACCGATAATTCGGATACCGTGAATACGCCAACAACCCTTACGGAAAATCCCGAACAAAGTATGAGATAAAAATCGATTATACCGGGTGTTATTGTGAATTGGTGTTTAATTTCAGATCAGGGTCCGAGAGTTTTGAGGAATTTTATGGAGGAATGGACGTCGGACGATGTCGATACTTCGGTAAGGGATACATCGTTCCTGCCTCCGGTTACAATTGGTAATACGAGTACTAGAACCACTAATTCCACTATATACACTTCGAATTCGAACGCTGCAGCGGCGTCTGCGACACCGCCGCCTAGAAGGAGGTTTTTTTCGCATAGGATATCGGCTTTTATGCCGACAAGGGTTAATTATATAAGACACAGGAGGATGCCGCATTATTTGTGGAGCAGAAACAGGTTCAGTAAGTGATTCAATATGTTGCCGTGTTTATTCTATTATTTTTTTTTTATTTTGTCTCATTTTTTTTCAATTATTTTTATTATTTTTTTAAATTTTGCTTCATTTTTTCAAATTTTGTTTTTGATTTTTTTAAATTTTTATTATTTTTTTTTAATTTTGTGTATTTTTTTTTAAATATTGTTTATTTTGTTTTTAAAGTTTATCATTTTTTCAAATTTTGTTTTTTATTTTTTTAAATTTTTATCATTTCTTTAAATTTTGTGTATTTTTTTTTTAATTTTGTTTTTGAAGTATGTTTATCATTTTTTAAATTTTTGTTTTTCATTTTTTTAAATTTTTTTGATTTTTTTCTAAATGTTGTTTATTTTGTTTTTATCATTTTTTCAAATTTTGTTTTTCATTTTTATCATTTTTTTTCAGTTTTTATCATTTTTTTTTAATTTTGTGTAAATTTTTATAATTTTTATCATTTTTTTAAATTTTTTGTATTTTTTTTAAATGTTTATTTTGTTTTTAAGGTTTGTTTATCATTTTTTCAAATTTTGTTTTTCATTTTTTTAAATTTTTTTCATTTTTTTAAATTTTTTGTATTTTTTATTAAATTTTGTGTATTTTTTTTAAATGTTGTTTATTTTATTTTTAAACTTTGTTCATCATTTTTTCAAATTATGTGTAAATTTTTATAATTTTTCTTAATTTTTATCATTTTTTTTTAAATTTTGTGTATTTTTTTTAAATGTTGTTTATTTTATTTTTAAACTTTGTTCATCATTTTTTCAAATTATGTGTAAATTTTTATAATTTTTCTTAATTTTTATCATTTTTTTTTAAATTTTGTGTATTTTTTTCTAAATGTTGTTTATTTTGTTTTTGAAGTTTGCTTATAATTTTTTCAAATTTTGTTTTTCATTTTTATCATTTTTTTTAATTTTGTGTAAATTTTTATCATTTTTTAAAAATTTTTGTATTTTTTTTAAATTTTGTGTATTTTTTTTAAATGTTGTTTATTTTATTTTTAAACTTTGTTCATCATTTTTTCAAATTATGTGTAAATTTTTATTTTTCTTAATTTTTATCATTTTTTTTTAAATTTTGTGTATTTTTTTCTAAATGTTGTTTATTTTGTTTTTGAAGTTTGCTTATAATTTTTTCAAATTTTGTTTTTCATTTTTATCATTTTTTTTTAATTTTGTGTAAATTTTTATAAATTTTGTGTATTTTTTTTAAATGTTGTTTATTTTATTTTTAAACTTTGTTCATCATTTTTTCAAATTATGTGTAAATTTTTATTTTTCTTAATTTTTATCATTTTTTTTTAAATTTTGTGTATTTTTTTCTAAATGTTTATTTTGTTTTTGAAGTTTGCTTATAATTTTTTCAAATTTTGTTTTTCATTTTTATCATTTTTTTTTAATTTTGTGTAAATTTTTATAAATTTTGTGTATTTTTTTAAATGTTGTTTATTTTATTTTTAAACTTTGTTCATCATTTTTTCAAATTATGTGTAAATTTTTATAATTTTTCTTAATTTTTATCATTTTTTTTTAAATTTTGTGTATTTTTTTTAAATGTTGTTTATTTTATTTTTAAAGTTTATCATTTTTTCAAATTTTGTTTTTCATTTTTATCATTTTTTTTTAAATTTTGTGTAAATTTTTATAATTTTTCTTAATTTTTATCATTTCTTTAAATTTTGTGTATTTTTTTAAAATGTTTATTTTGTTTTTAAAGTTTGTTTATCATATTTTTAAATTTTGTTTTTCATTTTTACCTTTTTTTTTTTAGTTTTTATCATTTTTTTAAATTTCATGTATTTTTTTTAATATCATTTTTTGAATTTCGCTACTATTATTTTAATTTAATTTTCTATATAATTCTTTCGATTTATTATTATTTTTTTCTGTGATTTGTTTTTTTTATTCAGTTTTTCTAATTTTTTTCCATTTTTTTGATATAATTTTTTTGCTTGAATTCTCTTTATTGACCCAGTTTTACATGGATTCAATCTTTTCCAATGATTTTAGATTTTTTTAAATGATTTTTTCAATTTTACTCATTTATTTTGTTTAAATCGATTAATTTTTATATCATTTTTTTTTTCATTTAATATTCATTTATCGTATTTAAATTAATTTTTTCATCGATTTATTTCTTTTTTAATTTTTTTTTAATTCAATACCCATTTATTTATCAATTCTTTTTGTTTAAAATCAATTTTTTCATTGTTTTAATACTCTTTTAATTGATTTTTTAATTTTTCCTATTTAATATTCATTTACTTATTATTCGATCGATTTAATCTTATTTTCATTACATTAATCATTTTTCTTATTAGATACAAGATCATTCAATTCCTCGACATTCGGAGTCGATGAATTGTTCAATTACTCAGAATTGGACAATTCGGAAGACGATCCACCTCCTCCACCACCGCCGCCAGACGCGGATCATCCGGAAATACCGACCAACGCTTGCGCCGCCTCCCTCAGCGAAATCGTAAGAGAATTAGAATCCAGCCTTGAAAATGTCGTCAGAATGGGGGTAAAAACAATAAATTTAATCTAATATATCCGTTTATCCAATTAATTTTTAGGTTAGTACCAGACCCGGAGACAATTCCAACATATTAAGTAACTTATCGGAAAGATTAGATAACATCTTAACCCAATCGGATACTCTATTAAGAAACATCACCAATACCATGGACGTACTTAATTCCACTACGATACCGGGTCGATACGGTCCATCAGAGGTAAATATACGCGACGTCCCAACAAAATAACATGAAAAATATTCCATTTACAGACTAATCCGACGCCAAATTGGGATTATTTCGATTCGAATTTCTACATAAGGGATCACAGGTCCGATAATCTATCGCCGGATTCGAATAACGCTGATAGCGTTAACCTTTTAGATATATTTAGTCCGAGACCGAATTTTAACGCCGTCGCTTCGGATCATACTTATCCGAGAAATCCGGAAGACGCTCACCATTCGTCCCAGATGGGGGGAGAATCGGGACCGCCTTTGAGGGTTACCATTCATCTTACCATTATGCATATACAGCGACAAGCTCGCTTGTTGAGGCAACAGGTTAGGCGGATTTAAATAAAAATAAATGATCATTATATTAATTGACGATAACAATTTTCTTTTTTATTATAAGATCGAAGATATAGAACGTATCGACCGCGCCATGTTAGAAGTGGAACAACTCCAATTGATCCGGCGATTGATCGTCGGCTTGATATTGCATTTCAGAAATTTGGAAGAATCGTCGAATACGGAAAACAACCAACGTAGTACCGGTACCGGTTTATCGGGCGTACGTGAAATGATGGCCGGTACCAGGATAAGCGATAACGGTCCTCGAGAAACGAATACAGAAGAACCGTCGAACATGTCGAATTGGAGATTCAGAGACGTCGGCGGTAGCGGAGATCATCCCGGTAACGATTTATCGAATCGGCAACGATCCGAACCGGGTACTTCGGGAACCGAAACGACGCATAATAGACCGCCGACGAGAAATAGCGGTAGAAAAACTTATCCCCCATCGAGGATGTGTCGTTTGGCTAGACAATTTCGTAGACCGTCGGTATTACGATTTTTTCTTCGTCCTTATTCGAACAGACAGAATAGACAGAATCGGAATGCTTCTTCAAGACCGACTCCTACTACTACTTCTTCTTCTTCTTCTTCTAGTTCATCGAATAATCAAGATTCTTCGGGAAATCGTTACGATTTACCCAGTTTTCCGGTTATTAATACCAATACGATGGACATTATGACGAGGAGATTGGAAAGATTTTTAACCGAAGAAGTAGCTTCGTTTACTACCTTCGGACAACCTAGACCGAGTAACCGACCCATGGCTACCATAGATTTGGGCGAACACATATTATCGTTGAGATTACACGCCTGCGTGCTCAGAATGGATAGAATATTAGGTAAGAACAAAAAAAAAAACTAACCCCAATTCCGTTAAATATTTTTTCAAATTATTCAAATCACATTCCTTTTACTTTCCATACACCTATTTATTTATAACCCATTTAGATACTTTTGGAGCGCCCTGTAAACGTTTTAGCTTATTAAATACACGTTACAAAAATTAATTTTTAGGTTATGTATTTATCAAATCATCTAAATTTCATGTCGATCCTCCTGTATACGTTTCCGATTATTATATCGAATTATATGATTTCTACCTACGTTCTTCGTAACAAAAAACAATTACTCCCCCGGCTAGCGCCTCGACGAATGTCGAATTACATCTCATCTAAAAAGAGTGACGTTCATCGGTATCAATATCTCTAATAGTTAGCGATTGTAAGGAGAATATTGTAACCGTTGACTAGTTTCGACGTTATTACGTCTCATCAGAGCGGTACAACAACCTCTCATTCGGAGTCTTGACTCCCAACCGAAGACAATGTCAGAATGCAGTGATATTCGGTTAGTGTAGTTAATTTTTAGGTTATAAATTTTTCCAAATTATCTCAAATCTATACAGATAATTTTGGTATACGTTTTCGTTATTGATTATACATTTTGGAGGTTAATTTTTAGGTTATAAATTATTCGAGTTTGTAATTATTATTTATTTTGAATAAAAAGTTATTTTAATTTATTTATTTATTCACCTTTTAGTTTGTTTATTATAAATAAAGTGTGATTTAACGTTATTTATTTATTTATTCGTCTTTTAGTTTATTTATTTCAAAAAAATTACGATTCAACTTTATTTAATCACCTTTCAATTTATTTATTTTGAATAAATCGTGATTTAACTTTATTTATTCATCTTTTAGTTTATTTATTTCAAAAAAATTACGATTCAACTTTATTTATTCACCTTTCAATTTATTTATTTTGAATAAATCGTGATTTAATATTATTTATTTATTTATTCATCTTTCAGTTTATTTATTTTGAATAAATCGTGATTTAACTTTATTTATTCATCTTTTAGTTTATTTATTTCAAAAAAATTACGATTCAACTTTATTTATTCACCTTTCAATTTATTTATTTTGAATAAATCGTGATTTAACTTTATTTATTCATCTTTTAGTTTATTTATTTCAAAAAAATTACGATTCAACTTTATTTATTCACCTTTCAATTTATTTATTTTGAATAAATCGTGATTTAACTTTATTTATTCATCTTTTAGTTTATTTATTTCAAAAAAATTACGATTCAACTTTATTTATTCACCTTTCAATTTATTTATTTCGAATAAAATGTGATTTAATATTATTTATTTATTTATTCATCTTTCAGTTTATTTATTTTGAATAAATCGTGATTTAACTTTATTTATTCATCTTTTAGTTTATTTATTTCAAAAAAATTACGATTCAACTTTATTTATTCACCTTTCAATTTATTTATTTTGAATAAATCGTGATTTAACTTTATTTATTCATCTTTTAGTTTATTTCAAAAAAATTACGATTCAACTTTATTTATTCATCTTTCAATTTATTTATTTTGAATAAATCGTGATTTAACTTTATTTATTCATCTTTTAGTTTATTTATTTCAAAAAAATTACGATTCAACTTTATTTATTCACCTTTCAATTTATTTATTTCGAATAAAATGTGATTTAATATTATTTATTTATTTATTCATCTTTCAGTTTATTTATTTTGAATAAATCGTGATTTAACTTTATTTATTCATCTTTTAGTTTATTTATTTCAAAAAAATTACGATTCAACTTTATTTATTCACCTTTCAATTTATTTATTTTGAATAAATCGTGATTTAACTTTATTTATTCATCTTTTAGTTTATTTATTTCAAAAAAATTACGATTCAACTTTATTTATTCACCTTTCAATTTATTTATTTCGAATAAAATGTGATTTAATATTATTTATTTATTTATTCATCTTTCAGTTTATTTATTTTGAATAAATCGTGATTTAACTTTATTTATTCATCTTTTAGTTTATTTATTTCAAAAAAATTACGATTCAACTTTATTTATTCACCTTTCAATTTATTTATTTTGAATAAATCGTGATTTAACTTTATTTATTCATCTTTTAGTTTATTTATTTTGAATAAATCGTGATTCAACTTTATTTATTCACCTTTCAATTTATTTATTTCGAATAAAATGTGATTTAATATTATTTATTTATTTATTCATCTTTCAGTTTATTTATTTTTAATAAATCGTGATTTAACTTTATTTATTCATCTTTTAGTTTATATATGTTAAATAAATTATGATTTGGCTTTATTTAATCATCTTTTAATTTATTTTTTTCGAATGAAGTGTGATTTAATATCATTTAATCCGTTATTCATCTTTTAGTGTAGTTATTTGAAATAAATTATGTCTTAGCTTTATTTATTCATCTTTTAGTTTATTTATTTTGAATAAAATGTGTGTTTTGACATTTATTTATTTGTTTTATTGAATATTTATTTGAATTAATGTTGTTAGCTCGAGGAAACGCATCAGGACGGGGGGTCGGTTCTATAGGTCCCCTTCAAGTGGATCCCACGGCGGCGGTAACGCGCGACGGTCTGTCCAGATACAACGCCAGATATACTTTGAGTCTAATTATTGATAGTATGAGTCGACACGCAGAAGACATCGGATATTCTCCAATACCTCAAGAGTTAGTACAAATATTTATTCATTTTCTTGAATAAAATAAATTTATTTATATTTATCAGAATGAATATATTGGGAGGGGTTAAAATTTGAGAAATATTGATCGAAAACCATAATTTATTTTAAAAATTTATATAAATATTTATTCATTTTTTTAACATTTATTCAAACATTATTTTGAATAATATTTATTTACCGACAAGCGAATAAATCCACCAAATAAGGAAAAATAGACAAATATTGGATCGATAACTCACCTTCAACTTAGAAATTTGTATAAATATTTATTTAATTTATCAATTTTTTGAATAAAATTTATTTATTTACGAGAAAAACTAACGTAAACACTTAATAAGGTAAAATAAACAAAAATTCAATAAAAGTCTTTAATTAATTTCCTTCTTTTATATTTATTTAATAATTTATTCACTAGAAAAAAATTTTTGAAACCAATTAGGCGAGATAAAATGAAGAAAAAAAATAATTTTTTTCAATATTTAGTTCACAGATACCGGGTATATTGGCAATGTCCCACCTTCTATCAGAATTAATGTTATTAGTTGTCGTCGATTCGATACCGCCACCTACAGGATTAAATTTGGTCCACGAAAGGGTACACGCCACCGCCAGATTAGACAGATTGTGTTCTCAAATGTTACAAACAAGGTAGAGAAAAAAAAAGTCATCGTTACTTACATTTTTATATAATTTTATTTATTTTAAGGCAATACACTTATTCCCAACAATTAACCAGAAACCTTAGGTTAATGAAAATGACAATGAGACACGCGCAGATCGCCCTAAGCCAAACTTATCACGCCAGAAGGAACAGTCTGATGCCAAGACACGGTACCGATAGAAGAATGCTACTGGGATCTATAAATAGGTAAATGTCTTCATTATAATGGTTCCGGGAATTGATATCTTGGTCCAAGGTTGGTTTCCTTTACAAAACAATCAAAATTGTCACGTGCCAAGCTTGATACCGGACTCGACACCATAGAAAAACGGTAACTTCAACCCGTTTAGGTAGTAGACTTCCAATAACAACCATAACAGCTTCAATGAAGCCCTAAAAGGTGTTCCATACTTGAACCGGAATGCAAAATAGTTTCGCTTAACTCTAGACTAGGATTTTTTGACAAAAACTCATTTTTTATGTCTACTGGTAGGACAATCTCTATTATAATGTAACGCAGGTGATTCCAGAACGACCAGAGGAGGTATCTGTGGAGGGCACACCAAAATAATCAAAATTTTCTCGTTTGGAGAACATGCCAAGTTGAATTATTTACTGTAATGGATTGATACTGGACTGTTTAGGCAATAGAGGTCCTATAAAAGCCATAACGATACTCTAGAAGGTTTTCATACTTGTACTGGAATGCAAAATAGTTTCGCTTGATCCCCTTAACTCATTTTAGATGTCTTGCTAATAGGACAAAGAAGGAAACATCTAGTATAAGACTAGATAAGGCACTTATAACCTTTTACTAATCACTTTTTCCGTTTAACCTCAAAATATAACTTCCCATTGGTCTTGTAACCGTACATGGTCATCTAAGACACCGTCCGGAATATCGCTGGTGGTTAAAACAGGAATAAATTTCAAATTACATCATCAGTGAGCGTCCAAACATATTAGAAAGCCACACAGTTTGTCCGATGACTTTGCGCCAAGGTTTCTGATTGGTTTATCTTCGACATTGGTCTTCGGTAGTTTTAAATGAGTTACGAACGGTCTGTGTGTATATAATATTTTAATTTTTTTATTGATTCAGGGGCTTGAGAACGATCAGGAGACACCGTTTAACCGAAAATGTTTCAAACCAAGATTCCACTTCGAATAATACCGAATGGTTATCTTCTATATCAAATCTTATAGCACAAATATCGACAAGAACTAACGAAGGTATTCGAAATAAACCAAAAAAATAAAAATTAAAAAAATTTCGTTGAAAATACCATTAATTTTACAGAAGAAACATCGACGGATAATCCTCAACCGTCAACGTCTAGATCTTTTCAAAATCCAATAAACGACGCTTCCAGTAATAACGATAACAGCGACGACGACGACGAAGACGCCGATATATATAATACGGGAGGAAGTAATTTGTATAGAACCAACAATATCAACCTTTCACCGGCTTTGGAACAAACGGTTTCCGCTAATGTATCCGTATCACCACCGGTAACTTCGTATTCGAGGTAAATAAATCCAAATAACGATATATTTGTTCGAAATTACATATGGAAAATCCTCTATATCGGCAAATCGAGATCTAACCTGACCTAATCTAACCTAACCTAATTGAAACCAATGCAAATTCAACCTAATCGAAGCTAATGTAAACCTAACCTAATTGACACTTGAAGTGAAACCGATCGAAGCTAGCATCCACTTAACTGGAATACACCAAACCTAATCGAAATGAACCAAACTCCATTGGAGCTATACTAAACGTAACTCAATTGAAACTAAAATAAACTAAATTTCATTAAAGCTGAACTAAACCTAATCTAATCGAGACTAAATTGAACCTAACCTAAATCCAGCTAAAGTAAACCTAACCTAATCAAAACTAGTATCAATATAACCTAATTGGAATAAACCTAACCTAATCGAGTTTAAAGTAAATCTAATTTAATCGAAGCTAAAGTAAATCGAACTTAATTGAGAATAAAGTGAATCTGATCATATGTATGCTGAGCTACATCAAAAGACAGTTTTCAATCCGAACATAAATAAAAGTTGAATAAATAAAATCTTGAAAAACAATTTTTGTATCGTTTTATCCCCTTCGACCAACCCCTTATCTTTTAAAAATATCCCCCACCCTTCAATATGTCAACTGATGCAATTATCAGTAAAATCGAAAGTACTAATTCTAGGACCGCGATAAACGGATTCTACTACTTCGACAACGCTAAACTAACGTGTATAGTCGAATTTAATTGTAGTTTTGTTTTATTTTAGACCTTGGAACGTACCTTTGGTAGCCGTTAACGACGTACCGGTATCGGAACCGTCGTCGACGTTCGCTCAACGTCTCATCAATCAACGTGCCCGTTTCGCCGAACGCGTATCCGAATTGCGTTCGAATCCTCAAATGGGTCTGTTCAGACCGAGATTCCTTCATCCGCTTTACGCGAGCGTTAATCCATTCGACGCCGATTTGGACGATCCGCAAAGGGAACAGATCTACGATAGCGATATGGTTACAACGGTTACGCCGAATCACAGGCTACAAGCGTGGAATGTATCCGATTGGAGCGTACCGAATATAGGCAGTCGTAAGTTTACTCCCCATACTTCTTCTTATTTACTATCGACTTCTTCTTTTACCAGCGAGTGGTACCTCGCGTAACGAATCTAAAATTTCTTTAGACTATTCGGTGGCTGTATAATCGTATAGAAAAAGGTATAATTACGGGGAAAAGAAGAAGAAATTAACCGAATTTGTTACGGCGTCGTGAAATATTTTTATTTTCTTGTTACAGCTACAAGAAATTTGATAGTAGGCGAATGTAAAATTCATAACGACGCCAGCGTCGATATAGCCAAAGACGGAACGATTTTAGTGACCCTATTACCTTCAGGTGGATATTTAAATGTTACAAATCGATTAGGTAAATAAATATAGAATCGATTTCAACGATTTTTTTTTTTTGATGTTTTTCGATTTTCGTTTACAGGTGTTTATAGTTTGAAATGGGAAACGCTCGGTCAATGTCTTTATACCACCAGTTTCGAACAGAACGCCGTTTCGGTATCGCTCTCTCCTCTCAGTCGCCATCTGGTGGTCGGTTTGGCGTCGAGGATCGTACCAAACGACCGTTGGATAATGGCCAGAATATTTAAGATCCATCAAAAAGACGAACCGGGCGATAGATTACCGGTTATTAGGGAATTAGAACAGAATAGAGATAGTAGAATAAATTGTATAAGATGGTTACCGATATCCGGACAGGGATTGATTTACGCCACTAATACCGGTCAATTGGTAGTTTTGACTTGAATACTATATCGATTCAGTGATTAATTGACAAGAGGAAATTGGTTTTAAAACTGTATGAAATCGTTTATAGGCGTTTACGTAGTATCCTTATCGCCACGTCTAACCGCAGATTGCGATAACGACAAAATTGACGGGATGTGATATATTTTGTTAATAATTGTATGGTAGGGCATATTGTATTGTTGATAACCGAACAAACGACATTAGGGCATTGACATATAACTTTGTTAATAATGGCAACCAGTTTTTTTGAAATTTTTCATTCGCCACCCGGTTATTACTAACAAAGTGTTATATGTAAATGCTCTAATGTCGCTTGTTCGGTTATCAACAATACAATATGCCCTATAATGTAATTATTAATAAAATATATCACACCCCGTATATATATTTCGATATTGCCGTTATCGCCTTCCAAAACACGTACGTTACACCCCGTCGATGTTGCCGTTATCGCCTTACCAAACACCTTTTCGCATTTTTTTATCACACCCTTTCAATTTTGTCGTTTTCGCAATCTGCGGTTAGACGTGGCAATAAGGATAATTGAAATTTATAGTAGTTATTAAAAGCTGCAAATGATTATTCAAATTTAATTAAATTCAGTTTGGTAAACCGAAAAATCATGACCAATTTAATCAAGTATTTGACTAATTAAGTCATTTTTTTCTTAATATTGTATCAAAAAGTTATATACGGTACCAAACAGTTTTCAAACTCAAAAAATTTTCAATTACGATATGAATTTCAGTCTAATACACTTTCGAAGTGAGTAAAATGCCAAATAATTCAATTAGAATGTATTTGGAAGGTATCGGGTGAGAGTATTTTATCACTTTTTTTTCGAATTATTTCATCTAAATTTGAAATTGATCCAAATTTTCGTTAATATAAATTTTTTTGTACTTATCAACCATGGAAGCGTACCTGAATAAAAATCAATTAATTCCTAAATTTTTCCACCAATAATATTTATTTGATGTCCCTCGTAGTAGCTTATGAAAAAAAAAATGCTCCACCTTTATTATTATTTATTGTAAGTACGTTATAAAAATATAACACTCTGTATAAGGTGATATAAGTATCTAGTGATTTGATTGGATACGGTAAAACTATGTATTTTCATTTTTTTTTTTTTTTTATTTAAATTCCATCGATTATTTTAACGAAATTATGAGACGCCCTTTATAACATAATGAGATTTCAATTTTTTCTATTGTAAATCAAATGAAGTGAGTCAAAATTTTGTGTTAAACTTAAATTTTCATTAACGGAAGTACTAATTTCACCGTATCAATTCATAATTAATTTAATTTTTTTTTATATGATATTATTGACTGTTTTCAAACTTTTTCACAGATTTTCCAATACCGAATTTAGTTTTTGTTATAGTAAACAAATTATGAAAATATTTGAGGAAAATCTGTGAAAGGGGGGCTTTGATGCAATATTTTTAGTACTTTTTTCCTTTGAACTGAATCTTGTGTGCTTGTGAAGTATGTAATTTTTCAAAAGAATTGTTATAGTGCATATTTGTATATATATATATATTCAATAAATATTTAAGTTAGAAGTGTGTTTTATTGAAATCAACCATTTGTGTATTTAGTAACTGTTCCTTTTAATTAAAAGTTCCCAGCTCTAACTTCACAATAACCAAATAGTACAAGTAACTGTTCCTTCTAATTGGAAGTTCCCACCTCAAAGTTACCGTTTTATTTTTTTTTTAAATCAAAATCAAAGTATTTTAAAAATTCATTCTATTTGTGTATTTATTCACTGTTCCTTGTTTATAAAAGTTTGCAGCTCTAATTTCACTTTATACCAAATAAATTAACATTAAAAAATAACAACAAAATGGTACAAGTAACTGTTCCTTTTAATTAAAAGGTCCCAGCTCTAGTTTTAGAAACATAACAACAGGGTACAAGTAACTGTTCCTTCTATTTGCCGTTTCAATGTTTGAAGCGTATAAATTGGTAGAAGAAACAAGCTAATGGTTTGTAGAAATTATTCGTCATATTAATATTGATTTGACATTTCATCATGCAACTTATATTAATTACACTTTTTAAAATAAGAGTAATGAAAATTCCATTTGTATGTCGTCACAAACCTCGTAATTCCATAGCACACCAAATTTTACAGTAGACTTGCCGATGACAAAAAACTAATTAAAACTTGACCTTTTTTGATTTTAAAACGAATAGAAATAGAAGCCAAGTATCAAATTTCGAAAAAATAATTGAAAAAAAAATAGTTCATGTAAATTAATAACACAAAGTGTGGTTAGCTTTAAACAAAATGACTTTGAAATTATAACGGATTTTTTGAGTCTTTACGAGTTCGTTCAAAAATGATCTATTTAATGGTATCAAAATGTTTATATAGGAAAAAACGGATTTACAACTTTAGCCGATTATATGAAATAACCGTTCCTTCTAGTAAAAAGCTCCTAGAAGTTTCCATCTCTAATTTTACTCTACAACAAATAAATTAACAAAGAAGATAAACATAACCAAATATATTTTACAGATATGAAAAATGAATCATAAATCTCCTATTAATTACACTTTTTTTAAAATAAAAAATCTTTTGGAGTGCTCCTCTAGTGAAAATAACAGGTAAGAAATCATAAATTATAAAATGTCTAATATACAATTAAACGTCCTTTTAGACCGATTCAAACTATTGGAAAAATAACGTTTCCTCAACGAAATTTACAATCAGTTAGCGAATCGCATATTATTATCGGATTAGATTTTGAAAATTGTCAAGAATTACCAAGTAATGAATTGTTCGTACTAATTTACGGTCATATAAACTCAGTTAATTCATCGAGAAATTTTATTGAAGTAAACTTTTGGAAAATACTTGAATCAGAAACAGAAAGTAAAAGATATGAGAATTTATTAAGTACTGTACAAGATATAATAAGTAATAATTTGCAAAATATTTAATTCGTCCGTCAATGGAATAATAGTTAGAATAAATATTTATATAAACACATGTGCAAACTAACTGTCAAAATTGTCATCATGACCAATGACATTTAAAATTGGACACAAATTCCAAACATTCCAATGAAAATAACAAATCTTGTACATTTTTGTGTAAACGTTCAGTATTCAAAAAGAACTTGACTCGGTTGGTTCCCTTATACATCACATAAACAAATTCTCTTATTAACTGCTTCGAAATGGTAACTGATATAGAGTCATTACCTGACGAAGTTTTGGAATTCATTTTATCCCTAATTCCACCCTACAAGGATTTACACGATTGTATGTTAGTTAGTAAAAGATGGAGAAGATGTGTTTTGAGTAAGTATACACTTTTATTTTCTTTTATACTATTTTTAGAAAAGGTCTTTGTGTGCGGAGGTAGGTTTAGTGATTTTTTTTGTTTTTTTTGTCGGAATTTTTGCCAAGTATTTCTGAAATTAATGATTCATTTATGTGTTTATTCATAAAAAATTATGTGCGTCAATTTTGAGTGTAAAAAACTTTATATTTTTCATTCAAAGACGTTTAATAAATGTAATTATACAGTGAACAAACGAAAATATTTAATACTCAATCTGGTATATTAAAAATAGTATGATAAATAAAAATACTTTGAAATTAGCTTATGATTTGTATATTTTTTGAATTCACTAATTATAATGGTGTTTTTTTTTAATATTTGTATAGATGTGGTTAAACAAAAACAACGTAATTTATACAGAGCAATCAATGAATTCGATGTTAGATGGGAACGTCTAACGCCTGTAGATATGGCCCCGACTATATCAAAACGTTACTCGCACACAGCTGTTGTTCATGACAATTCTATGTTTGTATTTGGAGGTAATTTTAACTCTGATACCTGTATAAATATTTGAAATAAAATAGAAACATTTAATTGTTCATAAATCGGGCAAACACCATTTTAAAGCTCAGTATATGTATTTCCACAGGTTGTACTTGTGCAATGACCACTTTCAACGACCTCTGGCGTTTAGATTTAACTAAACGTCGATGGATTCGTCCATTAGCTACAGGTACATACCCTTCGCCGAAAGCTTGCAGTTCGATGATCCAATACAAAGATAAACTCATTTTATTCGGCGGTTGGGCGTACCCCCCGTCATATCCTCTTTACCAGAGTTGGCATTTGTTCAACGAACTGCACCTTTATGATATTGTAGCGAATAGATGGAACTCTGTAACTGCTATAAATACTCCACCGCCCGTTGCCGGTCATTCAGTATCTATAATCGGTGATTGGATGATTCTTTTTGGGGGTTTACAGAAACCTTGTAATGCTGTACATTGTGAAAAATCAAACGATATATGGAAAGTTAATTTAAATAATTGGACGTGGTATAAACAGGAAGTCGAAAGTGGTCCAAAACCCAACGGTAGATTCGGACAAACCCAAGTGATAATCAACGAAGAAAATTTACTTATATTAGGCGGTTCCGGTGGTCCTACTTCTCATCATTGCGATGCGTGGATCTTGAACATGAGTGGAGACTTGTGGAAATGGAAGAAAGTGGAAATTGTAGGAAAAAACCATCAACCGTCTAATATTTGGAGTAATCCAGGTTGTAAGGTATCGGATATTTCATTGTACTCAAAAATATTGGTTGAAAATAATGTTTCTTTTTAGATAGGTGATAAAATTGTAGTTTTAAACAGGATAAAGGAAACTGACAAGTCGAATCAAATTGCTTATTATCCGAAAACTGCTTGGAACGTCGGAGTTGGGTCACTACCAGAAGATGGTAGATTATCCAGGATAGATTTGGCTAATAGAGCAACGGATAGAGATGAAAACGTCAACGGGAAAAGGGGAACTTTGAGAAATCACAAAAGGGAAATTGAGGACGAAGATGCCGGATCATCGAATGTAAAAGTAAGTAAATTGATTTATTCCATTCAAATATTATATTAACTTACTTTCTATTGAGTATTTGTTTTTTAAAATCATATAATTTAGATGGAAAAATGAGTTTTTTTGTAATTATTTATTGTAATTGATCTTTATTTATTGAAAAAATTCTTATTAGTGGATATTTTCATTCTTTCTCTAGTCTTTCTAGTCTCTTTTGTCCATTTAGATTTCCCATTTTGTTCTTTCATTTTCTGTAGTCTTTCTGGTATTTCTAGATTGCTTAGTTTCTCTAATTTCTTTGGTATCTAAAGTTTTTACAGTTTTTCTAATTACTTCAGACCTTTCTTCCATAAAGTTTCTTTTAATTTCTCTAGTCGCTCTAATTTTTTTGGTATCTGTAGTCAGTTCGATTTGATCGGTTTACTAATATAAGTTTAAATTTTTTGTATTCCCCCTATTTTTTTTGTAAATATAAAGTTTTTGAAAAAACAAATAATAGATATCTAGATGAAAAAACGGAATGTGGTATAATTATTTTTATCGATACAGGTTTTCGCTCCACCGAATAAATCTAACCTCAACATGTTAGCGTTCAATAATTCAGATCCCGGTAGGCTTCAAGAAGTCATAAGAATGCGAGAAAAACGTTTAGCGAATTTATTCAAAGTAGAGGAAAATTTCACGAAAGGCGCTTACAAAAGAGAAAAAAAGACTCATTATTTGGGGGTGTACGTATTAGATATATCGAAAGTATTAGAAGAACCCCACACTGCGACGTGGTTACCTCCGAAAAATTTAAAAAACGGTCCAGAAGAAACGATCCTTTATACCTTAGTCGAAGGTAAATCGGAACTCGTTATGTTCGGTGGTATACAGGACGCTAATTCGATAGGATTTTCCAAAAATTTGAGTAGTCAGATATCGAATAGTTTACATTTTATAACGGCGCCTAGTTACGTTATTTGAGTTTACACCGAAAGTGTTCGAGAAAAATTAACCCGGAGGCAGAGTACCAGTGGAAATTATTACGTCGGAAAAGTGTCTCGCTAATATTTAATAAAAACGTTATAATTTTTATGTTTGTTTATATTAATTACCTTTTATACCTAATATTATCTAAATAAAAGTATTTTTAATTCGTTATTAAACAATGAGCATCATTTTTTAACCTCCTTACAATCATTTTAAAATATCCGGATGTGTCAAGTCAATTATTTATAACAACAAAATGGCGCTTTAAACAAAAACTATAGAATTGAGGTTATGTTTCTTTGGATTAACGTTTGTGTTTTTAAATGGAGTCACTATCGAGCTGCCCATAACACTATCGTCTTATATTATTAGGTGTAGAAACATTATTATTTGATAAAAACGATTATAAAAGAAGGTAAACCAGAATAAAAAGTATAGTTACGAAAAAATTAAATTCAGGTATATGTTAATTTGAATAACTCAATTTTTAGTTTGACACAACTGTTAAAGTGCACTAAAATATTTACAAGTTAAGATAGATCTATGATTTTTGACCCTTTAGTTTTAAAGATGATAAAAAAGAAGAAGTTAAGCTAGAGGTTTTAATAATACGTTAATTTTTTTCATAATATTTAATAAAGAAACAGTAATAAGAATTTAGAACGTGTTATTTTACCAATTGCCTCTTATTCCTTGTTTGATTCAAAATAGGTAAATCATAAATTCCATTAATACGACCATTGTTATCAGATGTGTAACTAATGTAAATTGAAATAAAAGTTTTTTTCTTCTATTGTTGGTTATTGATTTGGTAACTAATAATACAATTGAACATATGCACTTTATATTCGATGATTATGAAAAAATTATCAACATCGTCGATTTATTATAATTTTAAATCTCAATATAATTATAATTATCCATAGATACAACATTAATCAATTTTAAAAAACTAATTCGATTTAGTACGAGTTCATGAAACGAACAGAGCGGATATTTGACAGGAGCCTCCATTTTATACCTACCTTCACATTGGTGAAAACGACGCGAAACGTTAACATATAACCTAAATAAAGTTTCCAAATATTAGTTCTAGACGGTAATTTTTTGTAATTTTCTTATATAAAAAATGGCTTTAACAAAACCAAAATCAGAAATGACAGCGGAAGAGCTCGCGTTACGTGAAGAAGAGGAATTCAACACCGGTCCGTTATCGGTGTTAACACAATCCGTAAAAAATAACACTCAAGTACTAATAAATTGTAGAAACAACAGTAAACTTCTTGGTAGAGTCAAAGCGTTCGATAGACATTGCAATATGGTATTGGAAAGCGTTAAAGAAATGTGGACCGAACTACCGAGACCAACTAAAGGTCGTAAGAAGAAAAATGTAAATAAAGACAGGTATATCCCGAAGATGTTTTTGAGAGGAGATTCCGTAATTTTAGTCGTAAGAAACCCACAGGCTACGCAGTCTTCATAATCAACAATAAGGTTTACTTGAAACACATGTTCAATTTCTTTTTTCAAATATAAAATGAAAAAAAAAAAGTTTTATTTTATTTTAATCCTTTATTATTAATATAAGGGATAAGGATTCGGGTTTTACACAAAACAAAAGTGAATTTTTAACAATTTATTAACATAATTTATAAAAAATAAGACATTAAAATGCTATTCAATAACATCGAGCTACTTTCTCATTAAACGATGGGACCAAATAGTCGAATACGGTCCTTATTAAATTCGAAGTCCTTTTTTTTTAATTACCAGGCGTTGGCACGTTCAATAATAAATTTTGACCGCTAGGTAAATATGAAACTTGTCTAGACCTCGATAGTTGATAAGCAATATCTTCTGCAGCTTCTATACGTCTTAGTTCTACTAAACCTTCCCCTGCATCTCCGAAGGCTTTAGCTAGTAGAATAGCGGCTTGAGCATCTCCCTCTGCTGATATAACTGTCGCTTTTTTCACCTGTTCAGCTTTTTCTACCATAAATCTTTAAAAATAACAAAATGTAGGTATCACACTACATATTTCGATTCCCTCATACTTTGGACTCTAGAGAATCGAAAAATCTTCAGATTTTGATAAATTTTTTTCAAAAACTCTAATTTTTATAGTGGATTTATGAAAAACATCTCATTTGAAGATTTCGTATGGTTTTATGACTTTAAATGTTATTATAAACGTATTTTTTTCAATGTGTAAAGCTTCAGATCAATTATTTTTTGTTAAGTCTTTGCCGGCTAGATTATGATCGATTTGGAAGTGTGATTGTGACAAAATTAAGCACCCAAGTGTACTATTTCTAATATATTTGCAAGCTTTCGAATCCTTTATATTTATATTGTATTTAACCTTAATTTTAGACCCAGATGATGAATGAATAAGTATTAGAAAGCTCGGAAATATATAATAGGTAGTACACTTTAATGTTTAATTTTTCCACAATCCTACTACAAAAACCCTTATATAAATATATATGATAACCTAACGTAACCAATTATTTTTAGTAAATTCGCTTTAAAATTGAAAATTTATCAAAATCAAAAAAAAATTTCTAGAGCCAAAAAAAAACAAAGAAAGAAACCACAATACTATAAAATTACCCATAAATATTGATACAAGTGATGCAATGAGTAGATCATTAAAACATTGCCAGATTTTGTAAAATAGTATAGAAATTGGGGAAATATAAAATGAATATTTGATTTACAAGTTTTTTCATAATAATAAAATCAAATTTTAAAGTTATACATAAAATTTACACAAAAATAAAGGAGAAAGCTTACCTGGCTTTTTCAGCATCTTGTTGGGCTACTTGTTTCAATTCCACAGCTTGTGTAAACTCCTTACCAAATGTTAAGTGTGTTATTGAAATATCATCTAATATAACCCCAAATTGAGAAGCTCTTTCAGTCAAATCATCACAAACTTTTTGAGATACAAGATCTCTTTGCGTAATTAATTCCCCGGCATCAAATTGCGCCACTACAGCCTTAAGAACTTCAGTTGTAATGGAAGGCAAAACTCTTTCTTCATAATCCTAAGAAAATAATTCGTGACACACAATATATAATTAAATAGTGCATTAAATATTAACCTGTCCTAAAATTGTGTATATTCTTGGTAATTGATCGGGTACGGGTCGGAATAAAATACGTAAAGTGATGTTAACAGTTTGCAGATCTTTACTTCCTGTCATAACTGGGACGTTTCTAGGGCGAGATCTAACATCGAAAATGATAGGTTTTTGTACCCATGGGATGAAAAAATGTGTACCTTCACCGATAACTTGCTTTTTGATACCGGAGAATCTGTCGAATATAACAGCTCTATGGCCCCCGTCGACTACAAGATTATAATGAAAAACGCGTAATAATAAATTTTATATTTTGTTACTTACCGTTGTATAAAGCTGAATTTACTACACCTCCTACGAGAGCTATTCCTAAACCTACCTGACCGATTCTGTTAAATAGTTGTGCGGCAGACATTTTTACATGTGAATATACTCGTGAGTAGAGGTTACGTTATGTAAAACACAGCGATTAAACAAAATTTCGTTGTGGTTATAATTTTAGAATTATAACAATGATTAATTATTTGATTTTTTTATATATACTGGAAATTATAGGATATTTTACAACTTAATTTGTAAAATAAAATCTAAAATACCGACTCAAGATCTGATTTATGACAAATGACACATACTATTTCTTCTTTTTTATAAGTGTTTTGGTCCGTTCAATAACAGTTATTGACCAGGTCAGAAGCCACAGAACATACCAAAAAGAAAGTCAACTTGTATGTAAATCTCGGCAACACAAATTTAGTTCTGCCACCTTCCAATCGTGACGCTAGTGTAATAAAAAATGTGTCATTACTGTCAATATGTCATTTGTCATCAATTTCTGAGTTTCCACCACATTTCCTTCAGATTTCGGTACGCAGGCAGGTGATATTATCAGAAATGCAATTTATAATTATGTTTTCTTGTTGAAATTGGTTTGAATAGAGAATATATATTTCTCAGTAAACAGCGGATTGTAATTTTATATTAATGAATATTTGTTTTAGAGGCAGGTAGGTTAGTATTTTTTTCATATTACACTTTTCAATTTGTTAGAAAAATCTGTATTTTGTTAGATTTTATTTTAAAAGTGGTATTGTGATCATGCCTACTAATTTTCCTTGGTTTAGTTAAAAGTATACGCAAATATTATTTTCTAAAAAAACGTGTCCTAGTTCTAAGGTGTTTTTTATCGTGAATTCAGGAAACTGGAAAATCGGAAATTAATAACCTAGAATACAATTGATATTCTTTGCCATAAATTCAAATTAACCGCGAAAATAGATCAGTTTTGCCACCTACCATCGCGGCCAGCACATCGAATATCCGCCATCTTTTTTTCACTGAATAACAACCAAGTTTGCATTCTTCTTATAGTAGTATATTCTGTATCAGGAAGATGCATTTCTTCTTCTATTTATAGTATTTTGTTCTACGATTTGACACTGTTTATTGTCAATATTTCTTCGAAATGGCCGCTACGTCTAGGTAATAATTTCCTACAGGTGTTTTCTACATTAAATATAAATATTCACAATTTATTTGTTAAAAACTAAATAGCTTGAGATTGTAAAATTCTTTCTACAAATTCTTGACGTTTTAGATATGACGCAAATAAAGTTTGTTGTGTTTCTCATCCAGATGCTCCATTAATCGAGGATTATAGAGCAGGAGATCAAATATGTTCAGAATGTGGTTTAGTAGTTGGAGACAGGTATATATACTTTAAAAACTGAATTAAATAACTTAATTTTCATATTTTTAGAGTAATTGATGTTGGATCAGAATGGCGAACATTTAGTAACGACAAAAATGGAACAGATCCTTCTCGTGTTGGTGGACCAGAAAATCCTCTTTTGGGAGGATCAGACTTGACGACTATTATCGGACCCGGTCGAGGTAAGTTTTACGTGATTTTGAGTTTGTGTACAAATTAATAACATTTTAGGAGATGCTAGTTTTGATTCATTTGGAGTGTCTAGATACCAGAATCGTAGAACAATGAACAGTTCTGATAGGGCTTTAATAAACGCTTTTAAAGAAATAAACGCCATGGCTGATCGTATTAATTTACCAAGAACTATTGTAGATAGGGCAAATAATCTGTTTAAACAAGTACACGATGGTAGAAATCTCAAAGGTAAAGTATTTTTTTCCATAACTTCAACCTTTTTATATACATTTCGTGATAATTTGTCTTGATTTTAGGTTGCCTTTAATTAAAATTTGATGTTTTGACCTACTTCAGTTTTTTTCCAAAAATAAGTGAAATAGGTTGAAATATCATTTTATTTGTTTTTTAAACGAAATTTCAATTGGAGGAGACTGAAAATCAAGAGGAATCATTACGAAATATATATTTTTTAAATATAAGATTGATTTTTCTTTTTTAGGTCGATCAAATGATGCAATAGCTTCGGCTTGTCTATACATAGCCTGTAGGCAAGAAGGGGTTCCAAGAACATTCAAAGAAATATGCGCTGTTAGTAAAATTAGTAAAAGGGAAATTGGTCGTTGTTTTAAATTGATACTCAAAGCATTGGAGACTTCTGTGGATCTCATAACAACTGGAGATTTTATGTCCAGATTTTGTTCTAATTTGTGTTTACCCAACATGGTGCAAAGAGCAGCTACACATATTGCAAGAAGAGCTGTTGAGATGGATATTGTGCCGGGAAGATCTCCAATTTCTGTAGCTGCTGCTGCTATTTATATGGCTTCACAGGTGAGTACAAAAAGTATATTATGGCAGTTATTTTACTTTTTTGGGTCTAAAAATCGCAAAAATCGTCCAATTTTTTTTATTTTTGTTTTTACAGATTTATTTCTCTTTGTAAGGTTTTATACCTTTGGATGTTTGCATAAATGTAAATCGTTCATAATTTTTTTGCAAAGAATCAAATGAAGTTTAAATACTTATTTTGTTTTTTTGGCTTTACAAAATAGAAAACTGATCCTGTTTTTATGATTTTTTTTTCAAATCTTTCATTATATGTTGATTTTGTCATAAAAAACATGTAGATATCTGATGTGAAGTTTGTTTTGAGAAAAAATCGTATTTTTGGCTCTAGAAAATCGAAAAATTTTCTGAATTTAATCTGAACTGAAGAAAGGGGGACAAAATAGATTCTATTGTACCAATTTTGAAGATTAAAAGTTCCAATTTGATCAAATTAACTGACAGTTTCTTTTAGGTACTTAGTTTCACTATTAACAATCTGTTTTGATAATTGATTTGTAGGCTTCGGAAGATAAGAGGAGTCAAAAAGAAATAGGAGATATAGCGGGTGTTGCGGATGTTACAATAAGACAATCGTACAAATTGATGTACCCCCATGCAGCAGGTCTTTTCCCGCAAGATTTCAAATTTGCTACACCTATCGAACATTTACCTCAAATGTAAATCATTTATACTTTCTTGTTTTATAATATCCATTTTTGATAAAGTTTGCATATGTTTGAAAAGGTAAGGGTTAAAAATTACAGGGTTGCTTCTGCTTTTAATCGTAAAAAAAAACAAATAGCGAAGTAAAACAAATTTATTTTCAGGATATTGTATCACAAAATGTAAATAAATTGTAGAATCTTCAATATTATTGGTTTAAATGAATATAAACATTCCACTTATACGAAGACTGTACAGAAAGTAATGGATTGTGTTATTTATATACTTGAAGTATTAATTAAAAAAATTTCCATCTGACAGACTTTGTATTATAAAAATTCATGATTCTTTTACCCTTGATTGTATTTATAGTTAGAAAACGGGGGAAATTCAATCACGGGTCTCTTTCACTACACTAAATGGTAAGTTATTACCATATTGAAACGTCTGTTACTTTCTGGACAAACCTTTAAAACATATTTTCATTTAGGCAACTCTAGTATTCGCAAAAGTAGCTTTTGAAACAAAAGTGTGTATATTATAAAAAAAAAAACATTTAAAAGTGAATTTTCTTCTATAATCTTCCTATTAATGAAGTTTCCAGCTCGATTTGGTTTATCTTGTCAATGAAAATGTTTTGTTTTGTTTAAAAAATTTTTGTACTAGGCTCGGATAAAGTTAATAATTTTTTTTCTGTATTTGTAGTGAAATGTTTTATAATAGATTATTAAATAATAAAAGTTTTTTTTCAATATTTCGTTTTATTACTTTATCACATCAACAGATTTTAAAAAATTATGCATTAAACAGAGAAAAAGATGAAATTTTGATAAAAATATTACTTATTCACTATAACAATTACCTTTATTCTGTGTTTGATATTAATTGATTAATTTCTTCGAGTGCTTCCATATCTAATTCCATCTCTGAAGTATCACTTGGTACTTCGTCATCTTCTAATTGCGGACTAATATCATCGATCTGTTCATTATCTTCTTCTAAAAATCAAAATTACTCCATCGAATATCATATTATTTTTTCTAATTACCATCTGATAGTACAACGACTTCTTCTTGTGACATATCCACTTGTCCTTTCATCATATTCAACATTCTACCGGAATAATTCAACAAATTTTCTTCATCATCTTCTTCTTGTGTATCTTTTTCTGGATTGGATTGCGCCGAAGAACTACCGGCTAATAATTCCTGATGCACTCTCTCCAACATGTATCTAAAAAATAATATTTGAATAATTGTAAACGTGGTTGTTGGTTTTCAATTACCTGTTGGCTATTTCGCGGCATTGGTCAGAAAAATTAACTGGTAACCAACCGTTTTTCGGGTCGAATTTTTTATTACCGGGTATTTTAGGTAATCTTTGTAACATTTCTTGAATTTCTGGTAGTTTAATGTCGCAATACTGAAAAATAATACAACTTGGAGTTTTTTTTCTATATAAATAGGTACATACTAAACAGAAAGTTGAATTTCTGGGTTTTTCTACATAATATTTGAATAGTTTTTTTTCTTCGAAAAATCCCATTTTTATCCACGGACCACTTACAAGAATTTTCCTAAAAATACAATGAACCTCCGATATACAAATCGGAAGCTATTTACAAAAAAGAAAAATGTTTCTGACACACTTAAAACCATGAATATATTGGAATATAGATGAAGGAATGTTGCTGGAAAAATAAAAATGTATCAGGATCTATTTATTAATGTAAATAAATAAATAAAATATTCATTTACATAAATTCTGATTGTTTTTGAACCCCAGAGAATTATAGAAAATTAAATAATTAAAAATATGACACCTTAAACAATAAATAGCTGTCCTATTTCAATTTTACTACTACTTACCTGATAAAACATCTGTCTTCCAGGTGGTATATAATCTTTGCTTAAAATATAATGATTTTCCCCTAATTTATTCCTTGAATTTTGTTTTTTTCTACTTCTTATTATAATTTGCGACCCTTCTGAAAATTAAAAACGTTTTTAATTACAAAAACGATTAGATAATTAATTTAATTGATGATTTAAGACAGTTAATAAATATAAATGGTATACCACTTTCTCTAATCCTAAAATCTAAAGTTTGGTATATCCTATAAGCATAATTAGTTCTCGGATCATGTCCGAATTTAGTCCAAGTCGTTCTAAAAGGTCCAGTACTCCAATAATATGCATGTGCTGGTAGAAGCACCTTTGCACTATCAGCATTGATTCCTGTTAAATGTTGTATTGCAGGTTTTGTCCAAATTGGTCTCTCATCGAATAGCTAATAAATAAATCTAATGTGATTCATATAATTTTTTATATTTTTTAATACCTTTTTTACATTTAAGTAATCATCTTCTAAACATTTCTCTTTTACAATCTTATAAACCAATTCCTTTGGTTCTTTTGGTATTTCCAAGTTTGGATCCATTATATTAACTATATGAGATAATTGTTTGTAGGGATTTTTTTCTTTTCGTTTTTTCTCGAATATCTTGAGTAAACTTGGTCTATAATTAGTCTCCAAACTGAATTTTTCACCAGCGTTTAAATATAATGTTTGACGCGTTGTTTCATAACGAGAAAATGTAGATGGAAGAAGAAATGATGGTTGGCACGCAGATTCTGTAGAACTAAAAACTTATTGTAACTTTGCGGATTAAAATACAATCATAAACTTACACTAAAAAATCCAAATTTGGTAATTTTTTCGGAAACATTTTATCATATATATATTCCGCCGTTTCGGATTCTTCATCCTGCACAATTGGAAGAAACTGAAAATCAACTGCCTCTAAAAAATATTTGAAATAATATTCAAATATTGGGAAATTTTTTTAAATAAAAACATACTGTTAAATTTAAAATTCTCATAAACATATCCTAGAATTTCATAATCATATTCTTCTCCTTTTTTCTTGAATTTAACAAGTAAACCTGAGGTATTATCTCTATCAGCGCTACATGGTTTGTTGTATTTATTATCTGGATGAAATCTTAATTCTAATTTTTTTCTTGGGTCAGAAATGACCTAAGAAAAACATAATTAGTATTGCGATATAATAATTATAAGCATTAATACCATTTCAATGTTACCTATTCCTCCTAATGTTTCTATAGCTTTAGAAACATTTTTTACTATTCCAGGATATTCAATCCTAACAAATTTTCTATCTAATTTGTATATATCCTTCCTATCGATACCAGAAAGATTCTCATCTAACGCTTCACTTGATTTACTTTTATCATTTTGTATATCGCTTTTCCCACTCATTTTATTTTAAATATACAAATTTTGAAAAAAAAATTCAAAAGACAATTTCTTCTTCTTTTTATCTTGAAGTACATTTTATCTACACATCTTAAACTCCTAATTTTGGCTCTTACGACTACTTGAAATAATGTGAATAATAGTTGATATTACGTTTCACTAGGTGATTAAAAACTAAATTTCCTAAAATAATAATAAATCCTATTCAATTACATTTTATTTACACAAAATTTTTCCGTTGGTAATAAAGCCTCAGCACCCACTTAGAATCTAAGTTATTTGGAAAAAGAAGAAGAATATTTAAAAATTAGGTTAAGTTGACGTTTTCAAACGTATAATACGATTAGTTGAAAACAGTGAATTTTCTAAAGATGGGGAGTGACAAAAAACGTCGATCTCGTAGCCGAGAAAAAGAAAAGGAACGTGATAAACGTAAAAGATCACGTTCGAGAAGTAAAGATCGCACTGAAAGAGATAGAACTCGTGAGTCGGATAGGTACAAAAGACACAGGTCTAGGTCCAAGGAAAGAGAATATGTGGGAAGTAGCGGTAGCATTAATAATAAATCTGATAAAGAAAAGCATAGGGGAGATAAAGATAAGCACGAAGAAAAAGAAAAGAGACATAAAGATGTTAAAAAGGATGATACTGAAGAACAAGAAAAAGTTGAAAATAAGGTAGATGTTAAACAAGAACCAGTTAAAAAGGAACCCCTATCACTGGAAGAACTTTTGGCTAAGAAGAAAGCGGAAGAAGCTGCTAAAAGTAAACCGGTATTTCTAACAAAAGAACAAAGGATGGCGGAAGCTTTGAAAAGACGGCAAGAAGAAGCAGACAGATTAAAAAAACAGAGAGACGAAGAAAGGAAAATCATTGAAGCATTACAGGCTAGTAGGGAAGCAGAAATGAAACGCGATGATAGAGACTATCGTAGAACTAGAGATAGAGACAGGGAAGAGGAGAAACAAAAGGATAAAGATAAAGAAAAAGAACAAGATGCTATTAGGGAGAGATATTTAGGATTGATTAAAAAGAAAAGACGTGTAAGAAGACTTAATGATAGAAAATTTGTATTTGATTGGGATGCCGGTGAAGATACTAGTGTTGATTATAATTCCTTATATAAAGAAAGACATCAAGTATGTAATAAAAATGTCTTAATTATATATAGTTATCTAATTTATAATATTTTTTGAGGTACAATTTTTTGGTAGAGGGAACTTGGCTGGTATTGATATAAAAGCACAGAAACGAGATCAAAGTAAATTTTATGGAGAGCTACTAGAAAAAAGAAGAACAGAAGCGGAAAAAGCGCAAGAAAAAGTTAGACTGAAGAAAGTGAAAAGAAGAGAAGAAAAACAACTTTGGGATGACAGACATTGGACAGATAAGGAGATAACAGAGATGACTGAGAGAGACTGGAGAATATTTAGGGAGGATTACAACATTACTATTAAAGGTATATTCATTAATTTGTGGTACAAACAGTGGAATTGATCAATTTTTAGGTGGGAAAATCCCGGAACCTATCAGGAATTGGAGTGAATCTGGTATACAGAAAGAATTACTAGAAATAATAGAAAAAATCGGTTATAAAGACCCGACGCCAATTCAAAGACAAGCAATTCCAATTGGTATGCAAAATAGGGACATAATAGGTGTAGCAGAAACAGGATCAGGTAAAACATTAGCATTTTTGATACCACTTTTATCTTGGATACAAAGTTTACCGAAATTGGAAAGAAATGAAGATGCCGATCAAGGACCTTACGCTATCATCCTAGCACCTACAAGAGAATTGGCACAACAGATAGAAGAAGAAACTGTTAAATTCGGACAACCTTTAGGTATTAGAACAGTCGTAGTTGTCGGTGGTCTTAGTAGAGAAGAACAAGGTTTTAGGTAAATATTTCCCAAAATATATGTAAAAAAACCATTTTTATATTTCTAATTTTATTTATAGGTTACGTTTAGGTTGTGAGATTGTTATAGCGACGCCCGGTCGTTTGATTGATGTTTTAGAAAACCGCTATTTAGTTTTAAATCAATGTACTTATATTGTACTCGACGAAGCCGACAGAATGATCGATTTGGGTTTTGAACCTGACGTACAAAAGATCCTCGAATATATGCCTGTGACTAATTTAAAGCCCGATTCAGAGGAAGCTGAAGACAGCAGGTGAGTGCCTTCAACATATATATCTTATATTTTCATTCAATCTCAAATAATATCATATTTTAAATAGTTAAGTTGCCTAATAAGATGGAATTTTTGGATTTATTGTGATGTTCGTATTAAACACATTGTTTACACTAACTCTACACCAACACTCACAGTTACACTGTATGACGCGCGTTTCGATAACTAAGTTGTCATCTTCAGAGAGTGAAGGTAAACTGAATAAAAAAAGTTCACTTTCAGTCACTAAAGATGATAACTGAAGTGAAACACTTCAATTTCAATTATATAAATTACACGTTTTGTATTCATGATGTAAACATTATTTTGTTTCAATAAAAATTATATTTTAATTGCAAAAATCTAGTTTGAATATATTTCTATACTATTTTATTAATTCTACAATAATTCAATTACATTTTTAACTATCGTTATGAATATTACTTTAAATCAAAAAAGGTGCAAAAATAAAACAACTTTTGTTAACAAATTTAATCTTAAGAGTCATTTGAACTACTATTTACTATTCCTATACCTGTCATTTCTTTCAGTATGTAGCTGTATTTATGTTAAGAAACTTCTTTTTTTTTATTTGACAATGCGCGCTTTACTATTTCTTCTTTTTTAATAAAAAACGTGTCTCATTGTTAGCTCCATCATAGATATATACAAATAACACTATTTTCACCTTATGTCAACAGTCATTGTATTAAATCGAGGTGTAATAATAAAACAACTTTTTTTTTAACAAACTTCACCTTAAATGTCATTTAAACTACTATTTCTATCGTCTTTTATTTTGTTGCTGTATTCACATTATATATAAACATGTTTTTTTATTTGACAATACATGATTCACTATTTCTTCTTTTTTAATAAAAAACGTTTCTCGTTGTTAGCTTTATCATAGAAATATACTAATTTACTTCATCTCAACATTGTGTTTAACCAGGGGCGTAACATATATTTTCCAAATTTGTTTCTATACTGTTGTTTTAAAGTTATTTTCAAATGCTAAACTTCTGTTTATTTTTGCTCATTAATAAACAAATATATACTTTAATCCAATTAATGTTTTATTTGTGATTAAAAACAGTTATATCTTTCCATTTTTATACTTTATAATCTAACAAAAACCTTTATTTTATATTTATCTAATGAAAACTTTATTAAATAAAACGTTATTAGGAGACCAAAAGACGAACATAACCTAGAAATACATCGAAATACGTTCTATGATCTAATGTCAATAGTGCATTACAAATGTCATTGTTTCGAATCAGTGGCGTAACATTTTTTTTATCCTCATTAAATTGTCGTATTAACGTCTTTTAATGTAATTTTTGTGTGTTTTTTTAATAGAGTACTGTTGGCAAATTATAACAGTAAGAAAAAATATAGACAGACTGTCATGTTTACGGCTACTATGCCTCCGGCTGTCGAAAGATTAGCCAGAACTTATCTACGACGACCCGCAGTAGTTTATATCGGTTCAATAGGTAAACCTGTAGAGAGAGTCGAACAAATCGTACATATTATGGGAGAAAACGATAAGAGGAAGAAATTGATGGAGTATCTCTCCAGAGGTTGGTCCGATTCACTATATAAAATGTGAAATTTGTTAATTACATTTTTTCCCATAGGTATCGAACCTCCCATTATCATTTTCGTTAATCAAAAGAAAGGAGCCGATGTTTTGGCCAAAGGACTGGAAAAATTGAATTACAACGCTTGTACTTTACACGGTGGTAAAGGTCAAGAACAAAGAGAATACGCTTTGGCGAGTCTAAAATCGGGTTCGAAGGACATCCTGGTAGCTACGGACGTCGCGGGAAGAGGTATCGACATCAAAGACGTCTCCATGGTTATTAATTACGATATGGCGAAGACTATTGAAGGTGAAATTTTGATACGAGTCATATATTTTTTTATATATAATTTTTTTTTTAGATTATACTCATCGTATCGGTAGGACTGGTCGTGCTGGTAAAACTGGTATTGCTGTTAGTTTTTGCACTAACGAAGATTCGGCGTTATTTTACGATCTCAAGCAAATGTTATTATCTTCTCCGGTGTCTACTTGTCCACCAGAATTGATGAATCATCCGGAGTGTCAATTGAAGCCTAATCAACCTAAGAGACGGAGGGACGAGATGATTTTCGCTTGAAATTATATGATTTACTACATTTTGGTTAAGTTGTAATAATCATGGATGTAATTTTATAGAAAATAAAATGTAATTTTAAAAATCAACACTACTCGTTTGATTACTGGACCTTTTTACACTTTCCTCATACAAAAATGAAGTTTTAAATGAAAAAACTCATAAATAAGGACCAAAAAAAGATAATTAGAAATATACTGAAAAGAAAATGGAAAAAAAGTCACAAAATTATCTAAAATTGAAAGTAGAACTATTCTTCTACATATTAATAAATATACACTATAATGTCAGCAAAATTTGACTAAATAATTATAAATTTAATAAAAAAATGACCCTTTGATATATTTTGTTGCAATTTAATTTATTATTAATAAAAATATTAGTAACTATAACAATATCGTTAATAAAAGTTTAGATTTGACTAATTCTAATAATTTAATAACAAAATCACCTTCTGAAATCAATTTTATTAATAAACGAATCATTATTTTTAACATAAATAACGCCAATAAAAATTTGACTACATATAATTTCAAATTTATCAACTATAATGTTAGTAGCACTTGATACGAAATATTTATGAATTTACCTTATAACGTTTTGTTGAAATTTAACTCACTTATAATAATGAACGATACTTTCAGACTCATAATCATTCTAATTTCGAACATCTTGTGAATTCCATTGCGTTTTATTCAATTACAAACTTTTTTTCAAGAGCCCTAACCCTAAATGGCATTTGAACTACTATTATGTAGCTGTATTCACGTTATTAAACTTCTTTTTTATCTAACAACACGCGATTTACTATTTCTTCTTTTATATAAAACACGTTTCTCCTCGTTAGCTCTATCATAGATATATACTACACTATTTTCACTTTATGTCAACAGTCATGTGTTTAACCAGGGGCGTAACATATATTATTATTCAAATTTGTTTTCATAATGTAATTAAATCGTGCTTTTAATGATATTTATAAAACAGTCGAAAAGTAATTTTTTCAGTTTTAAAGGAAGCCAACAACTTCAAATAGTCGAAGCAGATACATATTACGAAAAAGTTATTAGAAACAAAATAAATCGAAAACGAAGGATAAAATTTTTTGATACCTCGCTTCTTTTCCAGAATATCGATACTTGAAGTCAAAAAAATTTAAGTTTTAAATGGATACACTCACATTTTTTAATTTATCTATGTTTATGAAGCTGTCATTAACATCACCTCAGTAAATGATTGACAAAAACTTTACTTGATAAAAATATTTGAAGATAACGTTAAATTTTTGTAAAATATATCTAAAGTTCATATTAATTCACATTATTTTTTCATTTTATTATTTTCTACCACTTATTAACATTGTAAAAAACGTTTCGATACGTTACTTGTCACTATAACCAAACATTTTAATTCTGGCTAAATTTACGTATGACGACAAATAGCACAACATCAATTTAGAAAAATTACGAGTTAAAATTCTATTCATTTGTATAAAAAACGTAATACGAGAACAATTAAATTCAAATATAATTCAAAAATTTTACTTGTTGTGAAGTTTGTTTAGTTTGTATGTGAAATAAAAACTTGTAATTTATCAACGGCATATGACGCCACATGTAAGATATAAAAGAAGAAGCGACGACCTTCTAATTTCAATGTAATGCAATTACGCCTCGAGTTGCCTCGTATAATTGTAAATTTCTCATTTCTAATGATCTCTCTTAAAATTAATGATTTCAATTTCCGTTACGCATATCCAAATAAAAAAAAAAAAAAAATAACTCGATGTTGTTCCACGACACTATTTTTAATAAGTACCCCCCGGGTTGTCGGACGCCCTGTGGAGATGATGAAAAGAAACCGCCTCTTCGAATCGTTAGATCGACACTTCAACTCATTTTTTAACCTTCGATGGACATTTAAGAGATGCTCCCACCTTCTTATTACTAATTAAACTCTAATATTACGTTGGAAAATTATAGAAAATGACTTATATCATTGTATTTATGGCGTTAATACTTTTTTTGTTTTTGTTTTCTCTTTAATTTTAACGTTTCACGTTTGCTCGAAACGATGCCTCCAAGATCATACATATGCTTTTTAAAATACATTTCATAACACAAAATTTCAACCCAAATTCTTTTCTCACAGCTTATTATTTCTTATTGGACAATTTCAAGTAAAAATTCACAAGTATTCACTATCTTATATAGTTATTTTCGAGGATATACCTCTGAGCTAAATTAAAGCAACAATACGACTTGGAATTAAATAACTAAAAACTGCGTTTTTTGTCTCTAAATATTATGCACACATTCAAACACGCACCGATTGTTTCTCAAGAAATATACACTACTGTCTATTTCAGAAGTAGGTATTCACATGCGAAGATTTCAAAATCCGTATTTTTGACATTACGTTAAAACTAATTTCGTGATCGACACAACATTCACATATGTTTTTTTTTGTCAGTAGTGTTATTATTAAAAATTAAATAAGTACACACATGATATTTCATGTCTCGAATTTTATGTCTTTCTTACAGTCACGTTTACCCTCAAACTGTACGAATTTAAAACACATAAGTACATCTTCAATTTGACATCGAACATGTTATTACGTCAAACAGTGCAGTACGCTATATTAATTTCTGAGGGTTCACACTATAAATATAATCTTCTTTTTTATTATAATAATATCGTACTAAATGTAAACAAATTTATAATGTAGTTGTTAATTCTATGGTTTATTCGTTACAATTAATTCATCTATGGTTGTGGTATTCTTCTTTTTTATATTTTAATATGTCATATGTAGATAATTGACCTGGTTTATATTAGAGGGAACGAAAAATCTAATTATATATAGTAATATTAAACAAATATATCAATATATATATATATATATCAATAGTTTTTTTATTTGACAATGCGCGCTTTACTATTTCTTCTTTTTTAATAAAAAACGTGTCTCATTGTTAGCTCCATCATAGATATATACAAATAACACTATTTTCACCTTATGTCAACAGTCATTGTATTAAATCGAGGTGTAATAATAAAACAACTTTTTTTTTAACAAACTTCACCTTAAATGTCATTTAAACTACTATTTCTATCGTCTTTTATTTTGTTGCTGTATTCACATTATATATAAACATGTTTTTTTATTTGACAATACATGATTCACTATTTCTTCTTTTTTAATAAAAAACGTTTCTCGTTGTTAGCTTTATCATAGAAATATACTAATTTACTTCATCTCAACATTGTGTTTAACCAGGGGCGTAACATATATTTTCCAAATTTGTTTCTATACTGTTGTTTTAAAGTTATTTTCAAATGCTAAACTTCTGTTTATTTTTGCTCATTAATAAACAAATATATACTTTAATCCAATTAATGTTTTATTTGTGATTAAAAACAGTTATATCTTTCCATTTTTATACTTTATAATCTAACAAAAACCTTTATTTTATATTTATCTAATGAAAACTTTATTAAGTAAAACGTTATTAGGAGACCAAAAGACGAACATAACCTAGAAATACATCGAAATACGTTCTATGATCTAATGTCAATAGTGCATTACAAATGTCATTGTTTCGAATCAGTGGCGTAACATTTTTTTTATCCTCATTAAATTGAGGGAACGAAAAATCTAATTATATATAGTAATATTAAACAAATATATCAATATATATATATCAATAGTTTTTTTTTCGGTTGTCCATTAATTAAAATCTTTAGCTTACAATATCGTTTTGCTCTTCTTTTAACTTCTTCTTTTCCAATATTTAGGTCGAAAAGTAACCTACCGTTTATCTTCAGTGATAAACGAGTTTCCTTTTATATATATATATATATATATATATATATATATATATATATATATATATATATATATAAATCGTCTACTTCACTGTAAAGTTCAAATAACCAAATACAAAATGATGTGTTATCCTCCGTTTCCCCTATAATTCTTTTAAAACATCAAATTCGTGGTTTCTTACAAATGCAGGTCACGGTGCATCTTTCGAAATAACAATGATAGATTTCGAAAATGTGGAAAAACGGCCGAAAATTAGACATTAATCATAATAATATAAAATATTAGGGGCGGTCGGGGCTTTTAAGTAGGATGTGAAGGATCACGCGATCGCAACTGTTTGTTTCCATATATGCTGGGAGATTCGGAACGGTGTACGACCTGTAATTTTTATATTCTTTTTTTCTCAAGAAAGTTTCGTGGGCAAAAGATTTTTTTGTGAGGTGGGTGAACTTTGGAACGTTCAAATTATACATAAAAACAGATTTCAAACAAAATTTATTGACAGTACAAACTAATTCTAACCCTACTTTTTATATTTCTTCTTTTTTATTGTTTCCGAGTTTGACAATCAAAATATATTACTTTTCACGCTTTATAAACTAATAAAAATAAAATTCCATAATTTTTTCATGGTTTTTTCATTTTAATATTAATTGTATTACTTCATAGTTCCAAATTTATATATTTTGTTTACCGGTGACGTTAACAATTTCCTAAATACGGTCCTGATTTAACGTCTGATAGATTTATGTCTTTCTGAATGTTTATATGCGATAATATAAAGTATAATATGCGGGTTATTAATTGTACCTACGTATTTTTACTGAAATATATGACGTCGTTACCTTTTCAAAATTGTAAATCAAAAAACTATATATTCATCGATAACGTTTAGTATCTGCCGTAAAGCCAATTCGAAAGATTTGCAGACTTATAAATAGTTTTATATATATATGTTTAGTCTTATTTTTTTTTTTTTTTTTTTAGTAAACCAGTCATTAAATTCGTCACGTATATTTGTATAGTTATTTATTTCTTTTCTTCCCATTAGTCTCTACCTTAACTGGATATTTATCCTCTATTACCTACTGTTTGTCTATGGTTTTATTTCATATGACACATTCTTTATAAATCTTCTTTTTTAAATATTTAGTTTTAAAATAATTCAATGTTATTATCCTTTTTGCTGCCGAATTTTTCTAATTTATAATTAACATAATTCTTGTAAGTAAAGTTTTTAAAGTAGAAAATCTCCTCCATTTGTAAGTTTCCCAAGAAAATGAATAATACCGAGACATCTAGAAGGCCATGAATATCCCGCCAAGTTATTCAACTTTTCGCATTTATCGTGTTGACATATTTCCACATAAAATAAAACCCGAAACTCCGAAACTCGTTCCCTCATCGTGGTAGTCGTTGTCGTCGTCACCTGAAGAATTTTTAGTCAATTAATAACCCCTTCGCTAATTGCCGGGACCATTAAGGATAGCGAGAAATTACGCCGCTAACCGCTAGGTGGAGTCATAGTCGACTCGATGAGTAATTAAGGCTTATTAATCATGGGGATGTGATGCTGCCGGTGCTATTCGCATCTTTTCACAGGTCATTTGCATTTTACAATTGCGGAATCCATCTTGAAGTTTTGTTGTTAGGGGGTAAGGGCGAGCCGTGATTTTATAAACAGGTGTGGACTTACCCCAATCGGTTTTTCAATATAATTTTCAATAAATTCGTTTTTAATACGTTTTGACGTGCACGGTGACTCGTTTATGGATCTTGTCACAGTTATATTTGTACCGGGTGTCTTAAAAATAATTATCACAAACGGAAAACTATTTATTGTATTGTACAGTATAGGAATTGAATCAAAATTAATTTAATTTAGAGATATTATACTTGAAATATTTTGTAATCTTCCAATTATTTAACGGATAAAAATCTGTAGGATTTACGTCGGGTAATCTCGAGGGCAAGCTTTTTAAGACATTCAATAAAGTCGCGATAGATTTTTACTGGATCCAGTCCTGCGCCCACCCATTCAACCCTTTTCTCACATTTCTAAGCTATTCCATTTCGCATTCTAGATTTCCCTCGTTTTCAGGCGAAGAAAACAATCGCGGAACTGTTAGTGACAGATCGAAAAATGTCTCTGTGCGTTTTCTGTTTCCTTCAAGGGTGGCTCTGACTTTACCCCCTCCATAGCGCGTCCTTATTGCCCTTCTACGTTTTGTTTCGACTCCAGTTTGTCTTTTATTTGTCAAGGCTGATTGGGAAACAGACGGGACGGGCCTTTTTATATTCATTTATATAAGGGAAATTCCGTTTTATTGTATATCTGTTTTTTCAATCGAAATTAATTTCTGACAATACCTCGTATTAATAAATATAGATCGCGTGCTTTTATTCTGTCGGTATCTTCAGTAAAAGATGCGGATGTGATTATTTATGTCGAATTACGGCGATTTGCCATAATTTTTGTTAACCACATTTTTACGAAATCGACGTTTACGAGGGAGCTTCCAATTTTTTTTTTGTAACCAAAACTACAGAGAGTTCAAATTGACACACCCCGTATGTCATTACTGTCGTTAAAAGATCATACAATTTTTTTTTAAATGCATATTTTTGTACAAGTTTCGTGGATACGTTTCACTTAAAATTATGAACCTAAACAAATACTTTTCGTTTTAACCACGTATCATTAATGAGAGGTGAGTTAAGATGCTCAATTTAATTCAATTTAACTAACAGCCCTGTGATTAGGGCGGTCGGTGATTATCCTCAAAATAGATATATGGGTTGCTAAAAGAAAGGTACGGCCGTTTTTTTTTTATTTCAATTTATAACCACAATTTCTTTTGAGGATGGTATTTATAAACGGCGCTTGTTATGAAGAAAATGGTCACTGAAATACAGAGGTCGGTATAAGTCTGGCAACGCTGTTCAAAAAGATTAAAAACGAAACATGTTCGTGCCTTAGATAGTTGTGTCTGTGTTATGTACCTCGTAGATTTCATGATTAAATTCCATAGGACTCCACTCCGGGCACCAGGTACCTCGTAGACCTCTTCTGTTGTGATAATCGTGTTCAGTTATCTCAAAATCCCCCAGGATGTTTATATTCCACCAATTTCTTAATTATTTTCCGTAGAACTCCTGTAGATGTCGCCCACTCCGGACACCAGGTATCTCGTAGACCTTTTCCGTCATAATATTCGTGTTTAGCGACCTCAAAACCCTCCAGGATGTCTATATTCCACAAATTTCATAATTAATTTCCGTAAAACTCCTGTAGATGTCGCCCACTCCGGACACCAGGTATCTCGTAGACCTTTTCCGTCATAATATTCGTGTTTAGCGACCTCAAAACCCTCCAGGATGTCTATATTCCACAAATTTCATAATTAATTTCCGTAAAACTCCTGTAGATGTCGCCCACTCCGGACACCAGGTATCTCGTAGACCTTTTCCGTCATAATATTCGTGTTTAGCGACCTCAAAACCCTCCAGGATGTCTATATTCCACAAATTTCATAATTAATTTCCGTAAAACTCCTGTAGATGTCGCCCACTCCGGACACCAGGTATCTCGTAGACCTTTTCTGTCATAATATTCGTGTTTAGCGACCTCAAAACCATCCAAGATGTCTATATTCCACAAATTTCATAATTAATTTCCGTAAAACTCCTGTAGATGTCGCCCACTCCGGACACCAGGTATCTCGTAGACCTTTTCTGTCATAATATTCGTGTTTAGCGACCTCAAAACCATCCAAGATGTCTATATTCCACAAATTTCATAATTAATTTCCGTAAAACTCCTGTAGATGTCGCCCACTCCGGACACCAGGTATCTCGTAGACCTTTTCCGTCATAATATTCGTGTTTAGCGACCTCAAAACCCTCCAGGATGTCTATATTCCACAAATTTCATAATTAATTTCCGTAAAACTCCTGTAGATGTCGCCCACTCCGGACACCAGGTATCTCGTAGACCTTTTCCGTCATAATATTCGTGTTTAGCGACCTCAAAACCCTCCAGGATGTCTATATTCCACAAATTTCATAATTAATTTCCGTAAAACTCCTGTAGATGTCGCCCACTCCGGACACCAGGTATCTCGTAGACCTTTTCTGTCATAATATTCGTGTTTAGCGACCTCAAAACCATCCAAGATGTCTATATTCCACAAATTTCATAATTAATTTCCGTAAAACTCCTGTAGATGTCGCCCACTCCGGACACCAGGTATCTCGTAGACCTTTTCTGTCATAATATTCGTGTTTAGCGACCTCAAAACCCTCCAGGATGTCTATATTCCACAAATTTCATAATTAATTTCCTTAGAACTTCTGTAGATGTCGCCCACTCCGGGCACCAGATACCTCGTAGACCTTTTCTGTCATAATATTCGTGTTTAGCGACCTCAAAACCATCCAAGATGTCTATATTCCACAAATTTCATAATTAATTTCCGTAAAACTCCTGTAGATGTCGCCCACTCCGGACACCAGGTATCTCGTAGACCTTTTCCGTCATAATATTCGTGTTTAGCGACCTCAAAACCCTCCAGGATGTCTATATTCCACAAATTTCATAATTAATTTCCGTAAAACTCCTGTAGATGTCGCCCACTCCGGACACCAGGTATCTCGTAGACCTTTTCTGTCATAATATTCGTGTTTAGCGACCTCAAAACCATCCAAGATGTCTATATTCCACAAATTTCATAATTAATTTCCGTAAAACTCCTGTAGATGTCGCCCACTCCGGACACCAGGTATCTCGTAGACCTTTTCCGTCATAATATTCGTGTTTAGCGACCTCAAAACCCTCCAGGATGTCTATATTCCACAAATTTCATAATTAATTTCCGTAAAACTCCTGTAGATGTCGCCCACTCCGGACACCAGGTATCTCGTAGACCTTTTCCGTCATAATATTCGTGTTTAGCGACCTCAAAACCCTCCAGGATGTCTATATTCCACAAATTTCATAATTAATTTCCGTAAAACTCCTGTAGATGTCGCCCACTCCGGACACCAGGTATCTCGTAGACCTTTTCTGTCATAATATTCGTGTTTAGCGACCTCAAAACCATCCAAGATGTCTATATTCCACAAATTTCATAATTAATTTCCGTAAAACTCCTGTAGATGTCGCCCACTCCGGACACCAGGTATCTCGTAGACCTTTTCTGTCATAATATTCGTGTTTAGCGACCTCAAAACCATCCAAGATGTCTATATTCCACAAATTTCATAATTAATTTCCGTAAAACTCCTGTAGATGTCGCCCACTCCGGACACCAGGTATCTCGTAGACCTTTTCCGTCATAATATTCGTGTTTAGCGACCTCAAAACCCTCCAGGATGTCTATATTCCACAAATTTCATAATTAATTTCCGTAAAACTCCTGTAGATGTCGCCCACTCCGGACACCAGGTATCTCGTAGACCTTTTCCGTCATAATATTCGTGTTTAGCGACCTCAAAACCCTCCAGGATGTCTATATTCCACAAATTTCATAATTAATTTCCGTAAAACTCCTGTAGATGTCGCCCACTCCGGACACCAGGTATCTCGTAGACCTTTTCCGTCATAATATTCGTGTTTAGCGACCTCAAAACCCTCCAGGATGTCTATATTCCACAAATTTCATAATTAATTTCCGTAAAACTCCTGTAGATGTCGCCCACTCCGGACACCAGGTATCTCGTAGACCTTTTCTGTCATAATATTCGTGTTTAGCGACCTCAAAACCATCCAGGATGTCTATATTCCACAAATTTCATAATTAATTTCCGTAAAACTCCTGTAGATGTCGCCCACTCCGGACACCAGGTATCTCGTAGACCTTTTCTGTCATAATATTCGTGTTTAGCGACCTCAAAACCATCCAAGATGTTTATATTCCACAAATTTCATAATTAATTTCCTTAGAACTTCTGTAGATGTCGCCCACTCCGGGCACCAGGTACCTCGTAGACCTTTTCTGTCATAATATTCGTGTTTAGCGTCCTCAAAAACCCCCCAGGATGTTTGTATTCCACAAATTTCATTATTAATTTCCGTAGAACTTCTGTAGATGTCGCCTACTCCGGGCACTAGGTACCTCGTAGACCTTTTCAATCGTAATATTCGTGTTCAGCAACCTCTAAAACCGTCAGGATGTTTATATTCCACAAATTTCATTATTAATTTCCGTAGAACTCATGTAGATGTCGCCCACTCCGGGCACCAGGTACCTCGTAGACCTTTTTTGTCATAATATTCGTGTTTAGCGACCTCAAAACCCTCCAAGATGTTTATATTGCACCAATTTCATAATTCATTTCCTTAGAACTTCTGTAGATGTCACCCACTCCAGGCACCAGGTATCTCGTAGACCTTTTCTGTCATAATATTCGTGTTTAGCGACCTCAAAACCCTCCAAGATGTTTATTTTCCACCAATATCATAATTCATTTCCTTAGAAGTTCTGTAGATGTCGCCCATTCCGGGCACCAGGTACCTCGTAGACCTTTTTTGTCATAATATTCGTGTTTAGCGATCTCAAAACCCTCCGAGATGTTCATATTGCAGCAATTTCATAATTCATTTCCTTAGAACTTCTGTAGATGTCGCCTACTCCGGGCACTAGGTACCTCGTAGACCTTTTCAATCGTAATATTCGTGTTCAGCAACCTCTAAAACCGTCAGGATGTTTATATTCCACAAATTTCATTATTAATTTCCGTAGAACTCATGTAGATGTCGCCCACTCCGGGCACCAGGTACCTCGTAGACCTTTTTTGTCATAATATTCGTGTTTAGCGACCTCAAAACCCTCCAAGATGTTTATATTGCACCAATTTCATAATTCATTTCCTTAGAACTTCTGTAGATGTCACCCACTCCAGGCACCAGGTATCTCGTAGACCTTTTCTGTCATAATATTCGTGTTTAGCGACCTCAAAACCCTCCAAGATGTTTATTTTCCACCAATATCATAATTCATTTCCTTAGAACTTCTGTAGATGTCGCCCATTCCGGGCACCAGGTACCTCGTAGACCTTTTTTGTCATAATATTCGTGTTTAGCGATCTCAAAACCCTCCGAGATGTTCATATTGCAGCAATTTCATAATTCATTTCCTTAGAACTTCTGTAGATGTCGCCCACTCCGTGCACCAGGTACCTCGTAGACTATTTCTTCGGGAAAATGGCCAAAGAATGAAAAGCCAACTTCTAGAAAACATCCAGGCCGACCTCCCAAGAGATGGCACGAAAGCTGGACATCTACTTTTCAAGAAGAAACAAAACTAAGAAAGTCTTAAGAAAAAAATAAAGAAGAATAAGAATTTGGTTCAGAACCGTCTTTATTCAAAGCTCATCCTGATAGATCAGTCTATATTCTAAGAGTTCGGGTGATAGGATAAAAATTATTTGGAAAAGTAACAAACCGATATACAATTGAAAAGGACAACCTGTATTATATAAATTGTACATTTATAAGTAGTTTCGACGGGGATTTTGTTGTTGGTATCGAAGATTAAAGCTTATTCTTTTCATTCATTGTAAATAGTATGAATGGAGGGTACGCGCCGTTTGTCTGGTTGAATTATAATTCATAAAAGACGATGAAAAGTTGATATTTTCTTATGAATAAGAAAAAACTGGTTGCTAATAGAATGGATAACATCAATAAAAAAAGATTAGATACGGGAAATTACGAAGTATCAAAAACTAGTCTTTCTATCACGTGACTAATACGTCAGCAACAATATTCATTTGAAACGAATCAAAATGGCTGTCAACTCAGTTGAAATAATCGTTATGACTAACATTCCATAGGTCGGTCTTTTAAGAATTGGCAATTGAGTTTATTATAATCGGGCACTTGATTGAGGCAATTTTGAAAATTGTACAGATTTATAAACACCATTTACCACTAATAAATAGTCTCACAGGATGTCAGAAGTTTATAAGTTGATGATGAATTATTATATTCGTACGTACCGATGTAAAATTAAATCAAAAGTCAAATTGGTTGTTGAAACAGCTGATTCTAACAATATATACACGTTCAATTCGAGAATTCGATAAAAACAAAACAGTAAATAAAGCTCACGTCAAATTCAACCCTTAGAACTGTCAGTTAATCACTTTAAGTCAATTATATCGTTGTCTCTGTTTAATTTTAATACTGTCAATTCAAAGAAACTCGAATTGGTTGTTAAAAGAACGTTCAATTAAAGAATTCGATAAAAACAAAACAGTAAACAAATCTCACGTCAAATTCAACCCTTAGAACTGTCAGTTAATCACTTTAAGTCAATTATATCGTTGTCTCTCTTTAATTTTACTACAGTCAATTCAAAGAAACTCGAATTGGTTGTTAAAAGAACGTTCAATTAAAGAATTCGATAAAAACAAAACAGTAAACAAAGCTCAGGTCAAATTCAACCCTTAGAACTGTCAGTTAATCACTTTAAGTCAATTATATCGTTGTCTCTTTCTAATTTTACTACTGTCAATTCAAAGAAACTCGAATTGGTTGTTAAAAGAACGTTCAATTCAAGAATTCGATAAAAACAAAACAGTAAACAAATCTCACGTCAAATTCAACCCTTAGAACTGTCAGTTAATCACTTTAAGTCAATTATATCGTTGTCTCTGTTTAATTTTAATACTGTCAATTCAAAGAAACTCGAATTGGTTGTTAAAAGAACGTTCAATTCCAGAATTCGATAAAAACAAAACAGTAAACAAAGCTCACGTCAAATTCAAACCTTAGAACTGTCAGTTAATCACTTTAAGTCAATTATATCGTTGTCTCTTTCTAATTTTACTACTGTCAATTCAAAGAAACTCGAATTGGTTGTTAAAAGAACGTTCAATTCAAGAATTCGATAAAAACAAAACAGTAAACAAATCTCACGTCAAATTCAACCTTTAGAACTGTCAGTTAATCACTTTAAGTCAATTATATCGTTGTCTCTCTTTAATTTTACTACAGTCAATTCAAAGAAACTCGAATTGGTTGTTAAAAGAACGTTCAATTAAAGAATTCGATAAAAACAAAACAGTAAACAAAGCTCAGGTCAAATTCAACCCTTAGAACTGTCAGTTAATCACTTTAAGTCAATTATATCGTTGTCTCTGTTTAATTTTAATACTGTCAATTCAAAGAAACTCGAATTGGTTGTTAAAAGAACGTTCAATTCAAGAATTCGATAAAAACAAAACAGTAAACAAATCTCACGTCAAATTCAACCCTTAGAACTGTCAGTTAACCACTTTAAGTCAATTATATCGTTGTCTCTGTTTAATTTTAATACTGTCAATTCAAAGAAACTCGAATTGGTTGTTAAAAGAACGTTCAATTCGAGAATTCGATAAAAACAAAACAGTAAACAAATCTCACGTCAAATTCAACCCTTAGAACTGTCAGTTAATCACTTTAAGTCAATTATATCGTTGTCTCTGTTTAATTTTAATACTGTCAATTCAAAGAAACTCGAATTGGTTGTTAAAAGAACGTTCAATTCAAGAATTCGATAAAAACAAAACAGTAAACAAATCTCACGTCAAATTCAACCCTTAGAACTGTCAGTTAATCACTTTAAGTCAATTATATCGTTGTCTCTGTTTAATTTTAATACTGTCAATTCAAAGAAACTCGAATTGGTTGTTAAAAGAACGTTCAATTCAAGAATTCGATAAAAACAAAACAGTAAACAAATCTCACGTCAAATTCAACCCTTAGAACTGTCAGTTAATCACTTTAAGTCAATTATATCGTTGTCTCTGTTTAATTTTAATACTGTCAATTCAAAGAAACTCGAATTGGTTGTTAAAAGAACGTTCAATTCGAGAATTCGATAAAAACAAAACAGTAAACAAATCTCACGTCAAATTCAACCCTTAGAACTGTCAGTCATTTACTTTACGTAAAGAAACTATTAGAAATGTCTAGTAGTAGATAGTATATGGAAAATATGTGTTCGATGAATCGTAGATTAACTTGATTCTATTTAAAAAAAATGTCACTTCTTAATTAGAAAGCGTCAACTTACATAAACATCATAAATCGTAAGATGCATCGTATAAAGAATAATTCTAGACAGTTGTTTGTGTTCCATGGTAACTGGAGCTGAGGATGTTAAGAATTTCGCCACCTGCGGCGTTGTAGTAGTTTATCTTTGAACGAATCTGTCCCGTGGATTTATGCGTTCCGTGGTATTTATTTGTCACAGTCCCAGCTTTCTCTGTAATATTAGTTAGAACAAGTAGCTGCCACTGTTTTACTCCAAAAACAACATGCGGTATAGTTGACCAATTAAATAACAAAAACTTTTTCGAATACTTAGTCACTATTCTATAAATCAAAATGTTGGTTTGATTCGAATATTTTAAACAACGACCCTGTACATAACTTCCGATAATGTCTTCCTTGTCTTTTAACTTTATTTGTCTATGGTAATGTCAAAATGTAAAAACTTATGGTTCACCCTGTATTTCAGTTAATAAAACTCATCTTCACATTAAAATTTACAACTACAAGATATTTCTATGTTTTAACAATGTAAAATCTCATCAATAGTACCGAAATAATTACAGAATCCATTTTTAAATTAGTCCTGACAAGAACTCAAGTAAGAACAAAATGGACGCTATTTGTTTACAATTTATACACTTGTCATAAGTCATAATATATGTTGAAAGTGCTTTGTAAAACCGACAGTGATTCGACCAATTAGGTATGGTAAAGTGATTTGTTTTTAAAATTTATCAAAGGAGATACAAAAAAATCAGAAATCACTTGATACGATTGTCAACGCGGTTAAAACTTTGTTTGCGATCCCTGATCCCTGACCTGCGCTAACAATGGCGGTGTGTGACGTCAACACTTCCGTAATATGTTGCCAACTTAAATTCAAATCATTCCTCCTAGTTTAAAAACATAATATAATAAAAGATGTATGTTTACATTGTATAATTAAGTGAATATATTTACTCGTGAAATGTTTGGTCCGCTGTAAAGTCATACGTTTAACATTTATTAAATATGTATACCGCACACGTACCACTGTCACCTTATTATTCATTTTTGTTTATTTATATGACGTTTCAAATAGTTTTAACAGTCAAAGACCTTACTGGACATGACGCGGTATTCGATCACCCACGAAGAATGTTCATTAACAAAAAAATAATTAATTATACGAAAATTATATGCAAAAAAGTGTTACGTTACGAGGGGCGTCGATAAATATCTGAAATTATACAAAAAATATGACGTGAAAATGGAATATTTGATTTAGTCTAACAAACTAAAATAGAAATTAGTCAGTCATATTAATTTGAGTAATCTACGAGATATAGTTAATGTTATATTTGTTTGTATGTGTGTTTTTGGTGATAAATTTGATATTGAGTACTGATTTGATCAGTTTTATTAATTTAATTTACCTAATCATGATGGAAAATCAAAATTATTATGAAATATAACTTTAATTTTTGATTTTGTAGTAAGAAAATACTCGGGAGGATACTAGGGGGTGAAAAAAGGGAGGATTATAGTCGAGGAAAGTAAAAAAGGAAATACGGAACTTATTGGGAGAATCAGAACTAAGCAAAATGATAAGATCAGTTAGAGGGATGTAATTATTTTAGGTTTATCCTTCAAAAGGGTTGAAGGGGCGCGTAAAAATCGTTCAAATCGTATCAATAATTACTCAAAACCATAATTATAACAATCCCACGTCTTTTTTTTATACGATCAAATCCTTTAAACGACTTCCGGCCATTTCATAGTTGTCCCATTAAAAATTTAGTAGACAAAAAAAAACTGATAATTTCATGCGCTCCTCGCCCCATAGTACAGGAAAAATGGGATTACACCAGAAATGAAATTGGTCGCTTTTGATTTTTTAAATTATCTGACATGAAAAAATGCCTAGAAACCGATTTATGGAGAATTTCGTGCAGTACAGTTTTGGCATCGGCACTTTTTTTCGAATTCTACGTAGTTTTCGAGTTATTCGTGATTCTAATTATTTTTGAATGTGTATACTCATTTCTTAATGAAAATTTTGAGGTTAGGATAAATTGAAACCTTTTTGTACATAATGTTATGTTGCACATTATATATCCCGGCAGTTTGTGTCAAAATACTCAAAAATTTTCGAGTTATTCGCAATTCAAAATATTTTTGAGCATTCAAATCCATTTTAAGATGAAAATTTTAAGGTTAGGAACTAATACCTGGTGTACTTTTTTATAGGGAATTTTGTGCTCCACATTTTTGGTACCAACATTTTTTTTCGAATTCCTCATAGTTTTCGAGTTATTCGCCATTAAAAATATTTTTGATTATATAAACGCATTTAAAGCTGAAAATTTTGAGGTTAGGAACAAATACCTAACAAACTTTTTTATAGAGAATTTTGTGCTCTACATTTTTTGTATTGACAGTTTTTATCGAATTCCTCATAGTTTTCGAGTTATTCGCCATTAAAATTATTTTTAAGTATATAAACGCATTTAGAGGCGAAAATTTCGAGGTTAGGAACAAATACCCAGAATACTTTTTTGTAGAGAATTTTGTGCTCTACATTTTTTGTACCAGCATGTTTTTTCGAATTCTACGTATTTTTCGAGTTATTCACCAATAAAAATATTTTTGTTTATATAAACGCATTTTACCGTAGAAATTTCGAGGTTAGGAACAAATACCTAACATACTTTTTTGTAGAGAATTTTGTGCTCTACATTTTTGGTACGAGCATTTTTTTTTCGAATTCCTCATAATTTTCGAGTTATTCGCCATTAAAAATATTTTTGAGTGTATAAACGCATTTAGAGTTGAAAATTTTGAGGTTAGGAACAAATACCAAGAATACTTTTTTATAGAGAATTATGTGCTCTACATTTTTTGTATCGGCATTTTTTTTTGAATTCCTCATAGTTTTCGAGTTATTCGCCATTAAAAATATTTTTGAGTGTATAAACGCATTTTACCGTAGAAATTTCGAGGTTAGGAACAAATACCTAGGATACTTTTTTATAGAAAATCTTGTGCTCTACATTTTTGGTACTAACATTTTTTTTCGATTTCCTCATAGTTTTCGAGTTATTCGCCATTAAAAATATTTTTGAGTGTATAAACGCATTTTACCGTAGAAATTTCGAGGTTAGGAACAAATACCTAGGATACTTTTTTATAGAAAATTTTGTGCTCTACATTTTTGGTACCAACATTTTTTTTCGATTTCCTCATAGTTTTCAAGTTATTCGCCATTAAAAATATTTTTGAGTGTATAAACGCATTTTACCGTAGAAATTTCGAGGTTAGGAACAAATACCTAGGATACTTTTTTGTAGAGAATTTTGTGCTCTACATTTTTGGTACCAACATTTTTTTTCGATTTCCTCATAGTTTTTGAATTATTCGCCATTAAAAATATTTTTGAGTGTATAAACGCATTTTACTGTAGAAATTTCGAGGTTAGGAACAAATACCTAGGGTACTTTTTTATAGAAAATTTTGTGCTCTACATTTTTGGTACCAACATTTTTTTTCGATTTCCTCATAGTTTTCGAGTTATTCGCCATTAAAAATATTTTTGAGTGTATAAACGCATTTTACCGTAGAAATTTCGAGGTTAGGAACAAATACCTAGGATACTTTTTTATAGAAAATTTTGTGCTCTACATTTTTGGTACCAACATTTTTTTTCGATTTCCTCATAGTTTTCGAGTTATTCGCCATTAAAAATATTTTTGAGTGTATAAACGCATTTTACCGTAGAAATTTCGAGGTTAGGAACAAATACCTAGGATACTTTTTTATAGAGAATTATGTGCTCTACATTTTTTGTATCGGCATTTTTTTTGAATTCCTCATAGTTTTCGAGTTATTCGCCATTAAAAATATTTTTGAGTGTATAAACGCATTTTACCGTAGAAATTTCGAGGTTAGGAACAAATACCTAAGATACTTTTTTATAGAAAATTTTGTGCTCTACATTTTTGGTACCAACATTTTTTTTCGATTTCCTCATAGTTTTCGAGTTATTCGCCATTAAAAATATTTTTGAGTGTATAAACGCATTTTACCGTAGATATTTCGAGGTTAGGAACAAATACCTAGGATACTTTTTTGTAGAGAATTTTGTGCTCTACATTTTTGGTACCAACATTTTTTTTCGATTTCCTCATAGTTTTCAAGTTATTCGCCATTAAAAATATTTTTGAGTGTATAAACGCATTTTACCGTAGAAATTTCGAGGTTAGGAACAAATACCTAGGATACTTTTTTGTAGAGAATTTTGTGCTCTACATTTTTGGTACCAACATTTTTTTTCGATTTCCTCATAGTTTTTGAATTATTCGCCATTAAAAATATTTTTGAGTGTATAAACGCATTTTACCGTAGAAATTTCGAGGTTAGGAACAAATACCTAGGATACTTTTTTGTAGAGAATTTTGTGCTCTACATTTTTGGTACCAACAGTTTTTTTCGATTTCCTCATAGTTTTTGAGTTATTCGCCATTAAAAATATTTTTAAGTGTATAAACGCATTTTACCGTAGAAATTTCGAGGTTAGGAACAAATATCTAGGATACTTTTTTATAGAAAATTTTGTGCTCTACATTTTTGGTACCAACATTTTTTTTCGATTTCCTCATAGTTTTCGAGTTATTCGCCATTAAAAATATTTTTGAGTGTATAAACGCATTTTACCGTAGAAATTTCGAGGTTAGGAACAAATACCTAGGATACTTTTTTATAGAAAATTTTGTGCTCTACATTTTTGGTACCAACATTTTTTTTCGATTTCCTCATAGTTTTCGAGTTATTCGCCATTAAAAATATTTTTGAGTGTATAAACGCATTTTACCGTAGAAATTTCGAGGTTAGGAACAAATACCTAGAATACTTTTTTATAGAAAATTTTGTGCTCTACATTTTTGGTACCAACATTTTTTTTCGATTTCCTCATAGTTTTCGAGTTATTCGCCATTAAAAATATTTTTGAGTGTATAAACGCATTTTAGAAGTAGAAATTTCGAGGTTAGGAACAAATACCTAGGATACTTTTTCATAGAAAATTTTGTGCTCTACATTTTTGGTACAAACATTTTTTTTCGATTTCCTCATAGTTTTCGAGTTATTCGCCATTAAAAATATTTTTGAGTGTATAAACGCATTTTACCGTAGAAATTTCGAGGTTAGGAACAAATATCTAGGATACTTTTTTATAGAAAATTTTGTGCTCTACATTTTTGGTACCAACATTTTTTTTCGATTTCCTCATAGTTTTTGAATTATTCGCCATTAAAAATATTTGAGTGTATAAACGCATTTTACCGTAGAAATTTCGAGGTTAGGAACAAATACCAAGAATACTTTTTTATAGAGAATTATGTGCTCTACATTTTTTGTATCGGCATTTTTTTTTGAATTCCTCATAGTTTTCGAGTTATTCGCCATTAAAAATATTTTTGAGTGTATAAACGCATTTTACCGTAGAAATTTCGAGGTTAGGAACAAATACCTAGGATACTTTTTTATAGAAAATCTTGTGCTCTACATTTTTGGTACTAACATTTTTTTTCGATTTCCTCATAGTTTTCGAGTTATTCGCCATTAAAAATATTTTTGAGTGTATAAACGCATTTTACCGTAGAAATTTCGAGGTTAGGAACAAATACCTAGGATACTTTTTTATAGAAAATTTTGTGCTCTACATTTTTGGTACCAACATTTTTTTTCGATTTCCTCATAGTTTTCAAGTTATTCGCCATTAAAAATATTTTTGAGTGTATAAACGCATTTTACCGTAGAAATTTCGAGGTTAGGAACAAATACCTAGGATACTTTTTTGTAGAGAATTTTGTGCTCTACATTTTTGGTACCAACATTTTTTTTCGATTTCCTCATAGTTTTTGAATTATTCGCCATTAAAAATATTTTTGAGTGTATAAACGCATTTTACTGTAGAAATTTCGAGGTTAGGAACAAATACCTAGGGTACTTTTTTATAGAAAATTTTGTGCTCTACATTTTTGGTACCAACATTTTTTTTCGATTTCCTCATAGTTTTCGAGTTATTCGCCATTAAAAATATTTTTGAGTGTATAAACGCATTTTACCGTAGAAATTTCGAGGTTAGGAACAAATACCTAGGATACTTTTTTATAGAGAATTATGTGCTCTACATTTTTTGTATCGGCATTTTTTTTGAATTCCTCATAGTTTTCGAGTTATTCGCCATTAAAAATATTTTTGAGTGTATAAACGCATTTTACCGTAGAAATTTCGAGGTTAGGAACAAATACCTAGGATACTTTTTTATAGAAAATTTTGTGCTCTACATTTTTGGTACCAACATTTTTTTTCGATTTCCTCATAGTTTTCGAGTTATTCGCCATTAAAAATATTTTTGAGTGTATAAACGCATTTTACCGTAGATATTTCGAGGTAAGGAACAAATACCTAGGATACTTTTTTGTAGAGAATTTTGTGCTCTACATTTTTGGTACCAACATTTTTTTTCGATTTCCTCATAGTTTTCAAGTTATTCGCCATTAAAAATATTTTTGAGTGTATAAACGCATTTTACCGTAGAAATTTCGAGGTTAGGAACAAATACCTAGGATACTTTTTTGTAGAGAATTTTGTGCTCTACATTTTTGGTACCAACATTTTTTTTCGATTTCCTCATAGTTTTTGAATTATTCGCCATTAAAAATATTTTTGAGTGTATAAACGCATTTTACCGTAGAAATTTCGAGGTTAGGAACAAATACCTAGGGTACTTTTTTATAGAAAATTTTGTGCTCTACATTTTTGGTACCAACATTTTTTTTCGATTTCCTCATAGTTTTCGAGTTATTCGCCATTAAAAATATTTTTGAGTGTATAAACGCATTTTACCGTAGAAATTTCGAGGTTAGGAACAAATATCTAGGATACTTTTTTATAGAAAATTTTGTGCTCTACATTGTTGGTACCAACATTTTTTTTCGATTTCCTCATAGTTTTCGAGTTATTCGCCATTAAAATTATTTTTAAGTATATAAACGCATTTAGAGGCGAAAATTTCGAGGTTAGGAACAAATACCCAGAATACTTTTTTGTAGAGAATTTTGTGCTCTACATTTTTTGTACCTGCATGTTTTTTCGAATTCTACGTATTTTTCGAGTTATTCGCCAATAAAAATATTTTTGATTATATAAACGCATTTTACCGTAGAAATTTCGAGGTTAGGAACAAATACCTAACATACTTTTTTGTAGAGAATTTTGTGCTCTACATTTTTGGTACGAGCATTTTTTTTTCGAATTCCTCATAATTTTCGAGTTATTCGCCATTAAAAATATTTTTGAGTGTATAAACGCATTTAGAGTTGAAAATTTTGAGGTTAGGAACAAATACCAAGAATACTTTTTTATAGAGAATTATGTGCTCTACATTTTTGGTACCAACAGTTTTTTTCGATTTCCTCATAGTTTTTGAGTTATTCGCCATTAAAAATATTTTTAAGTGTATAAACGCATTTTACCGTAGAAATTTCGAGGTTAGGAACAAATATCTAGGATACTTTTTTATAGAAAATTTTGTGCTCTACATTTTTGGTACCAACATTTTTTTTCGATTTCCTCATAGTTTTTGAATTATTCGCCATTAAAAATATTTGAGTGTATAAACGCATTTTACCGTAGAAATTTCGAGGTTAGGAACAAATACCAAGAATACTTTTTTATAGAGAATTATGTGCTCTACATTTTTGGTACCAACATTTTTTTTCGATTTCCTCATAGTTTTCGAGTTATTCGCCATTAAAAATATTTTTGAGTGTATAAACGCATTTTACCGTAGAAATTTCGAGGTTAGGAACAAATACCTAGAATACTTTTTTATAGAAAATTTTGTGCTCTACATTTTTGGTACCAACATTTTTTTTCGATTTCCTCATAGTTTTCGAGTTATTCGCCATTAAAAATATTTTTGAGTGTATAAACGCATTTTACCGTAGAAATTTCGAGGTTAGGAACAAATACCTAGGATACTTTTTCATAGAAAATTTTGTGCTCTACATTTTTGGTACAAACATTTTTTTTCGATTTCCTCATAGTTTTCGAGTTATTCGCCATTAAAAATATTTTTGAGTGTATAAACGCATTTTACCGTAGAAATTTCGAGGTTAGGAACAAATATCTAGGATACTTTTTTATAGAAAATTTTGTGCTCTACATTTTTGGTACCAACATTTTTTTTCGATTTCCTCATAGTTTTTGAATTATTCGCCATTAAAAATATTTGAGTGTATAAACGCATTTTACCGTAGAAATTTCGAGGTTAGGAACAAATACCAAGAATACTTTTTTATAGAGAATTATGTGCTCTACATTTTTTGTATCGGCATTTTTTTTTGAATTCCTCATAGTTTTCGAGTTATTCGCCATTAAAAATATTTTTGAGTGTATAAACGCATTTTACCGTAGAAATTTCGAGGTTAGGAACAAATACCTAGGATACTTTTTTATAGAAAATCTTGTGCTCTACATTTTTGGTACTAACATTTTTTTTCGATTTCCTCATAGTTTTCGAGTTATTCGCCATTAAAAATATTTTTGAGTGTATAAACGCATTTTACCGTAGAAATTTCGAGGTTAGGAACAAATACCTAGGATACTTTTTTATAGAAAATTTTGTGCTCTACATTTTTGGTACCAACATTTTTTTTCGATTTCCTCATAGTTTTCAAGTTATTCGCCATTAAAAATATTTTTGAGTGTATAAACGCATTTTACCGTAGAAATTTCGAGGTTAGGAACAAATACCTAGGATACTTTTTTGTAGAGAATTTTGTGCTCTACATTTTTGGTACCAACATTTTTTTTCGATTTCCTCATAGTTTTTGAATTATTCGCCATTAAAAATATTTTTGAGTGTATAAACGCATTTTACTGTAGAAATTTCGAGGTTAGGAACAAATACCTAGGGTACTTTTTTATAGAAAATTTTGTGCTCTACATTTTTGGTACCAACATTTTTTTTCGATTTCCTCATAGTTTTCGAGTTATTCGCCATTAAAAATATTTTTGAGTGTATAAACGCATTTTACCGTAGATATTTCGAGGTTAGGAACAAATACCTAGGATACTTTTTTGTAGAGAATTTTGTGCTCTACATTTTTGGTACCAACATTTTTTTTCGATTTCCTCATAGTTTTCGAGTTATTCGCCATTAAAAATATTTTTGAGTGTATAAACGCATTTTACCGTAGATATTTCGAGGTTAGGAACAAATACCTAGGATACTTTTTTATAGAAAATTTTGTGCTCTACATTTTTGGTACCAACATTTTTTTTCGATTTCCTCATAGTTTTTGAATTATTCGCCATTAAAAATATTTTTGAGTGTATAAACGCATTTTACCGTAGAAATTTCGAGGTTAGGAACAAATACCTAGGGTACTTTTTTATAGAAAATTTTGTGCTCTACATTTTTGGTACCAACATTTTTTTTCGATTTCCTCATAGTTTTCGAGTTATTCGCCATTAAAAATATTTTTGAGTGTATAAACGCATTTTACCGTAGAAATTTCGAGGTTAGGAACAAATATCTAGGATACTTTTTTATAGAAAATTTTGTGCTCTACATTGTTGGTACCAACATTTTTTTTCGATTTCCTCATAGTTTTCGAGTTATTCGCCATTAAAATTATTTTTAAGTATATAAACGCATTTAGAGGCGAAAATTTCGAGGTTAGGAACAAATACCCAGAATACTTTTTTGTAGAGAATTTTGTGCTCTACATTTTTTGTACCTGCATGTTTTTTCGAATTCTACGTATTTTTCGAGTTATTCGCCAATAAAAATATTTTTGATTATATAAACGCATTTTACCGTAGAAATTTCGAGGTTAGGAACAAATACCTAACATACTTTTTTGTAGAGAATTTTGTGCTCTACATTTTTGGTACGAGCATTTTTTTTTCGAATTCCTCATAATTTTCGAGTTATTCGCCATTAAAAATATTTTTGAGTGTATAAACGCATTTAGAGTTGAAAATTTTGAGGTTAGGAACAAATACCAAGAATACTTTTTTATAGAGAATTATGTGCTCTACATTTTTTGTATCGGCATTTTTTTTTGAATTCCTCATAGTTTTCGAGTTATTCGCCATTAAAAATATTTTTGAGTGTATAAACGCATTTTACCGTAGAAATTTCGAGGTTAGGAACAAATACCTAGGATACTTTTTTGTAGAGAATTTTGTGCTCTACATTTTTGGTACCAACAGTTTTTTTCGATTTCCTCATAGTTTTTGAGTTATTCGCCATTAAAAATATTTTTAAGTGTATAAACGCATTTTACCGTAGAAATTTCGAGGTTAGGAACAAATATCTAGGATACTTTTTTATAGAAAATTTTGTGCTCTACATTTTTGGTACCAACATTTTTTTTCGATTTCCTCATAGTTTTCGAGTTATTCGCCATTAAAAATATTTTTGAGTGTATAAACGCATTTTACCGTAGAAATTTCGAGGTTAGGAACAAATACCTAGGATACTTTTTTATAGAAAATTTTGTGCTCTACATTTTTGGTACCAACATTTTTTTTCGATTTCCTCATAGTTTTCGAGTTATTCGCCATTAAAAATATTTTTGAGTGTATAAACGCATTTTACCGTAGAAATTTCGAGGTTAGGAACAAATACCTAGAATACTTTTTTATAGAAAATTTTGTGCTCTACATTTTTGGTACCAACATTTTTTTTCGATTTCCTCATAGTTTTCGAGTTATTCGCCATTAAAAATATTTTTGAGTGTATAAACGCATTTTACCGTAGAAATTTCGAGGTTAGGAACAAATACCTAGGATACTTTTTCATAGAAAATTTTGTGCTCTACATTTTTGGTACAAACATTTTTTTTCGATTTCCTCATAGTTTTCGAGTTATTCGCCATTAAAAATATTTTTGAGTGTATAAACGCATTTTACCGTAGAAATTTCGAGGTTAGGAACAAATATCTAGGATACTTTTTTATAGAAAATTTTGTGCTCTACATTTTTGGTACCAACATTTTTTTTCGATTTCCTCATAGTTTTTGAATTATTCGCCATTAAAAATATTTGAGTGTATAAACGCATTTTACCGTAGAAATTTCGAGGTTAGGAACAAATACCTAGGATACTTTTTTGTAGAGAATTTTGTGCTCTACATTTTTGGTACCAACATTTTTTTTCGATTTCCTCATAGTTTTCGAGTTATTCGCCATTAAAATTATTTTTAAGTATATAAACGCATTTAGAGGCGAAAATTTCGAGGTTAGGAACAAATACCCAGAATACTTTTTTGTAGAGAATTTTGTGCTCTACATTTTTTGTACCTGCATGTTTTTTCGAATTCTACGTATTTTTCGAGTTATTCGCCAATAAAAATATTTTTGATTATATAAACGCATTTTACCGTAGAAATTTCGAGGTTAGGAACAAATACCTAACATACTTTTTTGTAGAGAATTTTGTGCTCTACATTTTTGGTACGAGCATTTTTTTTTCGAATTCCTCATAATTTTCGAGTTATTCGCCATTAAAAATATTTTTGAGTGTATAAACGCATTTAGAGTTGAAAATTTTGAGGTTAGGAACAAATACCAAGAATACTTTTTTATAGAGAATTATGTGCTCTACATTTTTTGTATCGGCATTTTTTTTTGAATTCCTCATAGTTTTCGAGTTATTCGCCATTAAAAATATTTTTGAGTGTATAAACGCATTTTACCGTAGAAATTTCGAGGTTAGGAACAAATACCTAGGATACTTTTTTGTAGAGAATTTTGTGCTCTACATTTTTGGTACCAACAGTTTTTTTCGATTTCCTCATAGTTTTTGAATTATTCGCCATTAAAAATATTTTTGAGTGTATAAACGCATTTTACCGTAGAAATTTCGAGGTTAGGAACAAATACCGAGGATACTTTTTTATAGAAAATTTTGTGCTCTACATTTTTGGTACCAACATTTTTTTTCGATTTCCTCATAGTTTTTGAGTTATTCGCCATTAAAAATATTTTTGAGTGTATAAACGCATTTTACCGTAGAAATTTCGAGGTTAGGAACAAATACCTAGGATACTTTTTTATAGAAAATTTTGTGCTCTACATTTTTGGTACCAAGATTTTTTTTCGATTTCCTCATAGTTTTTGAGTTATTCGCCATTAAAAATATTTTTGAGTGTATAAACGCATTTTACCGTAGAAATTTCGAGGTTAGGAACAAATACCTAGCATACTTTTTTGTAGAGAATTTTGTGCTCTACATTTTTGGTACCAACATTTTTTTTCGATTTCCTCATAGTTTTTGAGTTATTCGCCATTAAAAATATTTTTGAGTGTATAAACGCATTTTACCGTAGAAATTTCGAGGTTAGGAACAAATACCTAGGATACTTTTTCATAGAAAATTTTGTGCTCTACATTTTTGGTACAAACATTTTTTTTCGATTTCCTCATAGTTTTCGAGTTATTCGCCATTAAAAATATTTTTGAGTGTATAAACGCATTTTACCGTAGAAATTTCGAGGTTAGGAACAAATATCTAGGATACTTTTTTATAGAAAATTTTGTGCTCTACATTTTTGGTACCAACATTTTTTTTCGATTTCCTCATAGTTTTTGAATTATTCGCCATTAAAAATATTTGAGTGTATAAACGCATTTTACCGTAGAAATTTCGAGGTTAGGAACAAATACCTAGGATACTTTTTTGTAGAGAATTTTGTGCTCTACATTTTTGGTACCAACATTTTTTTTCGATTTCCTCATAGTTTTCGAGTTATTCGCCATTAAAATTATTTTTAAGTATATAAACGCATTTAGAGGCGAAAATTTCGAGGTTAGGAACAAATACCCAGAATACTTTTTTGTAGAGAATTTTGTGCTCTACATTTTTTGTACCTGCATGTTTTTTCGAATTCTACGTATTTTTCGAGTTATTCGCCAATAAAAATATTTTTGATTATATAAACGCATTTTACCGTAGAAATTTCGAGGTTAGGAACAAATACCTAACATACTTTTTTGTAGAGAATTTTGTGCTCTACATTTTTGGTACGAGCATTTTTTTTTCGAATTCCTCATAATTTTCGAGTTATTCGCCATTAAAAATATTTTTGAGTGTATAAACGCATTTAGAGTTGAAAATTTTGAGGTTAGGAACAAATACCAAGAATACTTTTTTATAGAGAATTATGTGCTCTACATTTTTTGTATCGGCATTTTTTTTTGAATTCCTCATAGTTTTCGAGTTATTCGCCATTAAAAATATTTTTGAGTGTATAAACGCATTTTACCGTAGAAATTTCGAGGTTAGGAACAAATACCTAGGATACTTTTTTGTAGAGAATTTTGTGCTCTACATTTTTGGTACCAACAGTTTTTTTCGATTTCCTCATAGTTTTTGAATTATTCGCCATTAAAAATATTTTTGAGTGTATAAACGCATTTTACCGTAGAAATTTCGAGGTTAGGAACAAATACCGAGGATACTTTTTTATAGAAAATTTTGTGCTCTACATTTTTGGTACCAACATTTTTTTTCGATTTCCTCATAGTTTTTGAGTTATTCGCCATTAAAAATATTTTTGAGTGTATAAACGCATTTTACCGTAGAAATTTCGAGGTTAGGAACAAATACCTAGGATACTTTTTTATAGAAAATTTTGTGCTCTACATTTTTGGTACCAAGATTTTTTTTCGATTTCCTCATAGTTTTTGAGTTATTCGCCATTAAAAATATTTTTGAGTGTATAAACGCATTTTACCGTAGAAATTTCGAGGTTAGGAACAAATACCTAGCATACTTTTTTGTAGAGAATTTTGTGCTCTACATTTTTGGTACCAACATTTTTTTTCGATTTCCTCATAGTTTTTGAGTTATTCGCCATTAAAAATATTTTTGAGTGTATAAACGCATTTTACCGTAGAAATTTCGAGGTTAGGAACAAATACCTAGGATACTTTTTTGTAGAGAATTTTGTGCTCTACATTTTTTGTATCGGTAGTTTTTATCGAATTCCTCATAGTTTTCGAGTAAGTATCCCAAAACCTCGTAGAATCTAAAAAATCAAAACCCCAATTTAAGATTTTAGCTAAAAATCACCTAATTCGCCTGTACTATCAGGCCCATTGGAATTACAGCATGAATATGGAAATTGTAACTTGACGCTATCTCAACGGTAGCATCTAGTAAGCTTACCCACACACACACACACACACACACACACAAACACACGGACTAACACCTGTGCTCTACGACGTTATTTTGTTTTTGTTCGGTCACTAAATCATATACACACCCTTCCTCGGCGATAATTTTGTTATTCATTATACGGCGGGTAGGTGAGATAATACATATGTTTTGTTATTTAAATAAATAAATAAATAAAAAATACAATTTTTCGATAGTTCGTGTCCTATTTCCGATTCTTACATCGACGATACGAATCGTAAATAAAATATTATATATCCGACTCGTAAGTTGGAAGCCGGAATAGAAAGAAAAAAATCCAGTCGGCTTGGAATAATCAATTAATCCTCTAGTCCTTCTGTCGGGCGTCGTTCATTCGGGATTCTGAGGCAGGGATGATAAATCCTCCAGATTGAAAAAGAAGAAGAAGAAGAAGAAGAAGGGTGGCCTCTCTCCAGTTACACTCCTTTGGTTCTGTTGGGCTCATTTTGTGGCTCGACGAAATTGACATCCTCTTTTTAGCCGGCCTGATCCGCGATTTCAATTAAACAGCCAGTCCGAATCCATTGGCGGGCCGATATAAAATAAATAATAATAAAAAAACGAATCGTAAATTAATTTTCGTTTCCATACGACGTTAAGTTACTAATTGCGCGCGTTTTAAATAAATTATAATGAAATAAACATATAATAACCGTTTAGGTACAAGGTCGGTTCAAATATAAACTAGGATTTTCAAATTCACGCGCGAAATATTTGGTTTCGTACAAGTTGGCTGCATTGGTTATTGGACTGGTCTGTTACGAAGTGTAACATCAGGGATTGCGTAACCTCACTTATGAAAATAAACTCGAAAGCTTCCGGAGAAGTGTCACGAATACTATTTACTCCGTAATTTAATAATAAATTTTTGTTATAACAAACTTCCGGTTTATATTTAAACCACCGTCGTTGCTAATAAATTCGTCGTTAGAATGTATCATTTTGTGTATATTTGGTTGCCTATACAAACATTTTTTAAATTATAAAATAAAGGAATGTATGACTAATTATGTGTATGTTTGGTTGCCTATATTGATAAAAAATTACGTTATATATTACTGGTTTTTATGAAAACGATTGATGTATAGTTAAAAAATACTTTAAAAATATATTATCTATAAAATTTCATTCATTTGGTTGCATACAAAACAAAGTTTAGATAATAATTTAGTCGACCGAACGAATTATTTTCTGTATGTTTGGTTGCCTATACAAAAAAATCATTTTAAATAACAATTGACATGTAATATGTATGTTTGGTTGCCTATATTGATAAAAAAAATCGTTTTAAATGACTTATTTTAATGAAAATGATTGATATATAGTTAAAAAATACATTATCTTTATATTATATATGAAATTTTATTCATTTTTCTCGTGATAAATAACATTATTGCAAAATTTCTAAACAACTTTAATTCCGAAATATTTCAATGAACCGTATGAACTAACAGACTCCAATCAGAGTTAGTATTAATAAAAATATGAGAAATTTTCTTTAATTGTATGTTTGGTTGCCTACAAAACAAAGTTTAGATAATAATTTAGTCGACCGAACGAATTGTATTCTGTATGTTTGGTTGCCTATACAAAAAAATCATTTTAAATAACAATTGACATGTCATATGTATGTTTGGTTGCCTATATTGAAAAAAAAATCGTTTTAAAAGACTTATTTTAATGAAAATGATTAATTTATAGTTAAAAAATACATTATCTTTATATTATATATGAAATTTTATTCATTTTTCTCGTGATAAATAGCATTATTGCAAAATTTCTAAACAACTTTAATTCCGAAATATTTCAATGAACCGTATGAACTAACAGACTCCAATCAGAGTTAGTATTAATAAAAATATGAGAAATTTTCTTTAATTGTATGTTTGGTTGCCTACAAAACAAAGTTTAGATCATAATACAGTCGACTGAACGAATTATTTTCTGTATGTTTGGTTGCCTATACAAAAAAATCATTTTAAATAACAATTGACATGTAATATGTATGTTTGGTTGCCTATATTGATAAAAAAATCGTTTTAAAAGACTTATTTTAATGAAAATGATTAATTTATAGTTAAAAAATACATTATCTTTATATTATATATGAAATTTTATTCATTTTTCTCGTGATAAATAGCATTATTGCAAAATTTCTAAACAACTTTAATTCCGAATTATTTCAATGAACCGTATGAACTAACAGACTCCAATCAGAGTTAGTATTAATAAAAATATGAGAAATTTTCTTTAATTGTATGTTTGGTTGCCTACAAAACAAAGTTTAGATCATAATACAGTCGACTGAACGAATTATTTTCTGTATGTTTGGTTGCCTATACAAAAAAATCATTTTAAATAACAATTGACATGTAATATGTATGTTTGGTTGCCTATATTGATAAAAAAATCGTTTTAAATGACTTATTTTAATGAAAATGATTGATTTATAGTTCAAAAATACATTATCTATATATTATATATGAAATTTTATTCATTTTTCTCGTGATAAATAGCATTATTGCAAAATTTCCAAACAACTTTAATTCCAAAATATTCCAATGAACCGTATGAACTAACAGACTCCAATCAGAGTTAGTATTAATAAAAATATGAGAAATTTTCTTTAATTGTATGTTTGGTTGCCTACAAAACAAAGTTTAGATCATAATACAGTCGACTGAACGAATTATTTTCTGTATGTTTGGTTGCCTATACAAAAAAATCATTTTAAATAACAATTGACATGTAATATGTATGTTTGGTTGCCTATATTGATAAAAAAATCGTTTTAAAAGATTTATTTTAATGAAAATGATTAATTTATAGTTCAAAAATACATTATTTATAAAATTTTATTCATTTTTCTTATGATAAATGGCATTTTTAGAAATTTCTCAACAACTTTCATATTATATTTTTTTCTATCATACTTTTGACGCGTGCCACTGACGTGACTTCGACTACAGAGTCCCGAACAATAAGCTATTCCCTTTTCCACCCCTTCCCCACCGTCATCATCCCTAAGTTATTACCGGCATCGACATGCTGGCCCCGTAATATGCCTTCGATGTCTTTACTAACCCTGTGATTGACAGCTCCATACCACTAGAAACCCCCCCGCGTTCCTATTCCATCTATTTAACACGTTCTTTATGTACATAACTATCATAGATACGAGAAATTTATTAATAATCATTCATTTTCACTAATATTTCTTTATTGTTTCGATTCGATTATGTATCGAGGGTTTTTCGTAAACAATCACCTATCAGTTGATTGCGATCCCGATCGAGATCTTCATTTAATCATCGATAACAATATAAGATTCGATTAAATCGATTAAATCGATTAGCTAGCGTACATCCAGATCAAGATTTGTCTTATTACGAAAAAAGAAGATTTCAATTCAAATTGACAATTGACAAATTGACGCGTATAAGCGATAAATATTCGAGAATATTTACTAAAGCCATCTCTGCATCGTGAAGTAAATATAACGAAAATCTCCAATTGCTTTTGCCACCGATTCGCCAATATCATACTGGGAATGCTTATTATTTGTGCTCTGCGGCTGTGACTTGCTTTCGAGAGGCATTTTAAGTACTTTAGTGGTTTCGTAATGTTTACCCCTTACTCCTCGCCAACCCCCCCAAAAACCAAAGCACCCTCTGTGCGGATTGCAGCCTATTGCCAAAGGGTGTCAGTTGGAATTTTTAAAGGGTCATAATAATCACCGCTGGATTATATACGATAAAAAAAACCACAGAAATATATGTATTTACCGGAAACGAAAATCTCGCATTTTTTTTTTTGGAAAAACGGTGAGTTTTCACATAAAATTAGATCAGACAAAAATCATTTTTTCACCTAAGAGATTCTGAAATAAACATTTTCAGAGTTGAATGATTTCCTGAGTTCATTTTTTCATTTTTCCTATCATGTATGTCAATTGGATGTCAATAGATGTCTATTGACGTCAGTTGACATCAATTTTTGTCTATCGTTGTCGTTTTCTGTCTATTAATATTCATTGAGTTGTTGGATGTCAATTGTCAATTGTTGTTCATTGATACTTATTGTCAATTGATGTCTTTTAATGTCTATTAAGGTCTATTGATGTCTATTGACGTCAGTTGACATCAATTTTTGTCTATCGTTGTCGTTTTCTGTCTATTTATATTCATTGCGTTGTTGAATGTCAATTGTCAATTGTTGTTCATTGATACTTATTGTCAATTGATGTCTTTTAATGTCTATTAAGGTCTATTGATGTCTATTGACGTCAGTTGACATCAATTTTTGTCTATCGTTGTCGTTTTCTGTCTATTAATATTCATTGAGTTGTTGGATGTCAATTGTCAATTGTTGTTCATTGATACTTATTGTCAATTGATGTCTTTTAATGTCTATTAAGGTCTATTGATGTCTATTGACGTCAGTTGACATCAATTTTTGTCTATCGTTGTCGTTTTCTGTCTATTTATATTCATTGCGTTGTTGAATGTCAATTGTCAATTGTTGTTCATTGATACTTATTGTCAATTGATGTCTTTTAATGTCTATTAAGGTCTATTGATGTCTATTGACGTCAGTTGACATCAATTTTTGTCTATCGTTGTCGTTTTCTGTCTATTAATATTCATTGAGTTGTTGGATGTCAATTGTCAATTGTTGTTCATTGATACTTATTGTCAATTGATGTCTTTTAATGTCTATTAAGGTCTATTGATGTCTATTGACGTCAGTTGACATCAATTTTTGTCTATCGTTGTCGTTTTCTGTCTATTTATATTCATTGCGTTGTTGAATGTCAATTGTCAATTGTTGTTCATTGATACTTATTGTCAATTGATGTCTTTTAATGTCTATTAAGGTCTATTGATGTCTATTGACGTCAGTTGACATCAATTTTTGTCTATCGTTGTCGTTTTCTGTCTATTAATATTCATTGAGTTGTTGGATGTCAATTGTCAATTGTTGTTCATTGATACCTATTGTCAATTGATGTCTTTTAATGTCTATTAAGGTCTATTGATGTCTATTGACGTCAGTTGACATCAATTTTTGTCTATCGTTATCGTTTACTGTCTATTTATATTCATTGCGTTGTTGGATGTCAATTGTCAATTGTTGTTCATTGATACTTATTGTCAATTGATGTCTTTTAATGTCTATTAAGGTCTATTGATGTCTATTGACGTCAGTTGACATCAATTTTTGTCTATCGTTATCGTTTACTGTCTATTAATATTCATTGAGTTGTTGGATGTCAATTGTCAATTGTTGTTCATTGATATCCATTTTCAATTGATGTATATTGACGTCAATTGAAGTCTATAGTTGTCAAATTATGTCGATTGATGTCTATTGACGTCAGTTGATGTCTATAGTTGTCAAATTATGTCTATTGACGTCAGTTAATATCTATAGTTGTTAAATTATGTCGATTGATATCTATAGTTGTCAAATTATGTCTATTGATGTCTATTTATGTATATTGACGTCAATTGAAGTCTATAGTTATCAAATTATGTCGATTGATGTCTATTGACGTCAATTGAAGTCTATAGTTGTCAAATTATGTCGATTGATGTCTATTGACGTCAGTTAATGTCTATAATTGTCAAATTATGTCGATTGATGTTAATTGAAGTCTATAGTTGTCAAATTATGTCTATTGACGTCAGTTAATATCTATAGTTGTTAAATTATGTCGATTGATATCTATAGTTGTCAAATTATGTCTATTGATGTCTATTTATGTATATTGACGTCTATTGACGTCAATTGAAGTCTATAGTTATCAAATTATGTCGATTGATGTCTATTGACGTCAATTGAAGTCTATAGTTATCAAATTATGTCGATTGATGTCTATTGACGTCAGTTGAAGTCTATAGTTGTCAAATTATGTCGATTGATGTCCTCAGATTTTACATTTTATCAATGGAACTGATTTCATTTCAATAATAGACATTTAAGCGTAATTGTAGTATCCACAAGATAAAAATATTCCAATTGAAACGAATGTCTAATTTCTACGTTTTAATTATATGATTTATATTCATATTCTATATTAGACCATATTGATGATTAAATTCGTTAATTCGATGCATGTCATCTTGAATTCTTTCCATCCCTACTAGATAGATTTTCGTGTTCGGAAAAAATCGCCACGTCACTATTTCCATACTACATATCATGGACGTAGAAAAAAATATTAAATCTTCGAAACTACGAAAAGAAAATAATTAAAAGTGAAGAAAGATCAAAAAATTTGTAAGGTTAGGTTTTTACGTAATCGTTTAATACACACGAATGCAGTAAATTGACTGTACTATAACATTATATTATTGTTGAAACATTCATCGTATAGAAATAATCCTAATAAATAATACTGTGAGTAATTAGATTGTTTAATTAACTTAATTTTATACTGAATATTTACGCGTGAGAAAAATATTATTAAGTGAAAGTTGAATTTGTTCAGATGGTACCCAAGCTAATCAAATGTTAAAATATGAAAGAATATCATTAATAATTTCGTGTCTATCAATTTTTTATTAATTCTGTAACTTAAATTACGAAAAGTAACCGTTCAAAATGGCTGGGATTCTAGTGAGTACTGACATCTGTCGGTAAAAAGGTTTTTGACAGATGTCGACGTGACAGCATTCTAAATACCGGGCGTTGAGGTTAGATTTTGGGTGAAGTAACCGCGCGAAAAGTTTCTAATACAAAAAATTGTAGTTAAAAAAAGTTTTGTGTTGATTCTTGACGTAGACCCTTACGGAAATATTATCCACTCCAACTTTGTTACCGAGAAACAACTAATATTCAAGAAACATTAATCTAGTTGGCATCAAAAGTTTCGAAGGTTTGACATATACGTATCCCGGCCGTTCCGAACAACATTTTTGGTGCTGAGTCACAGTTTAATGACGGACCAACACCGACAAAGAACTTAAACTGCCAACCTTCACACTTCACACCATCACGATGCTTGATGATGGTCGAACCATCGAACGATCGACATTCAGGGAAGCGCCAAAAGGCGATACTTCGGAATTTTATCAATAATGTATTAGGCCGTTAAATCACGTTTTGTTGAACTGACATTTTCACAACGGTTTTGACTTTAGAACTACAAAAAAAAAGCGTCGATTCTATTCTATTTTATCATTAGATTTCTTTCTGTAAAATAATTTTACTTTTTCGATAAAATTTGGTCGGAAGGATGCACAAATTTATTATTTTGCTTCCGAGGATTCAAAAAAAAACAGGTTTAAATAAAACAACTGACTGACTGGTGATAGAACTCGACTAGCACTCCGCGATGATAAAAAAGTAGAAGAAAAATGGAGGTTTAACGATGCCAGGTTGTAAACTAGCCTCGATCGCAACTATTTTCCAGCCAAGGTTTACGAAACGGAATCGTAGACACTGAAGATCAAAATGGATGTCGGTTACATATTAATCGATGATTTCAAAACCAAAAAACTAATCTAAACAGGTCCAAAAGTGAACACAACAAAGAAAATAAGATGAAGAAGACTTCGAAGAAGCTCCCCATCGTTTTCTAACGATTTGAATATGTAAATTCCACTTCTGATTTAACAAAACGCGTCCAGGTCGAAATTAAACGTTTACACGGTCGAAAAAAAAAAACGGCGTCACCCTCGGCGTTCCAAACCGAAAAAGAAGCCAGATAATGTTAATTCCAAGTCGTTTTTACCCCGATTCAATTATCTAGGCGGTAGAAACGAGTTTCGCAAACGGTAATTTATCAGTTTTAAGTCGCGGTTGCCGAAAGAGGGCGCGCGCTTACGAACCGATTGCCCCGTCGCCGATGTAATACCGGAAACAATGACATGTCCCTCGCGTAAAAAACACGGTCTCCTTGATCATACTGACACAATATAACGTGTAATCATCGGGATTGCTCTCGGAGAAGCGTCCCCAGCTACCTACACTGTGTTTTACACGGGTTTCTTTAAATTAATGGGGTGGGAAAACCCGGGGAATTTTCGACGAGACTATTCACTCTAAAAGTAGATCAAAGAGACCGGACTTATTATTTGGAGTTTATAATCTGGAAAATTAATTTGTAATTGTGAAAAATATGTCTTACAGAAACTCAAAAAGTGGCTCTATAAACTATGAAAGATTTTAATTTTGAGTCAAAAAGCTACTAGCTCCAAACCGCTGGTGTTTGAATAACCAGTTGACGATTTGGTGCGGAATTTGGAGACCTGGAGAAAAATTCGCAACGTTTAGAACTGAAGAAAACGTGGTTTTTAGAGGTGGAAAGCAAACCCGAGGTGGTTTTGTGGAAACTCGTGGTGGATTAACAGCGAAACGATATAAAAACATAAATTTTGGTGTGTCGCGTCGTTTTCTAGGTTTATTTCATCGACGAAAATTTCATTCTAATACAGGATAAAGGATTTAAATCTTATAGACAATTCGTAGGATAAAATTTAGAGAAAAAACGGTGGATATTCTAGTTTAATAACAACATAGATTTTTTTTTGGATATTTTTGTAATTTTCCGAAAAAAATTCGGGGTTTTTGAAATGTAAATAGATGGAAATGTAGAAAAGTTAAACAGAGAGATTTTTTTCCAATAAAACCCCATTTAGAGGGGGGAAATTTTTTTTCTATGAGATTTTTGAATATTTAAATCATTTTTTTAATATTGTTTGGTACGTTTTTTAACAGTGTACTATAAATTAAAGAACAAGAGGGCTTATATACGCGATAAATCTCTGCGAAGAGATACTTGAAAGTTTGTCAACCCCCTATATAATGACATGTGGTCTAGTGGCAGCCCTATGTGTATATTCCGATTATATATATATATGTATAGGCAAGATTGATTAAATACAAGCAGAAATGGAGATTCGTATCTTTTTCTATTAATTCTGGGATAAAAAAGAGGAGACCTTAAAGGGGAGGTGGATTAAAAACGAAAAGGGGATATGAAAATTGAGTAATTGCAGCGCGACCTTTGTTTCTTTGTTTTTTTATATTTCGAAAGCAAATGGTCATTTTTAGCTTTACAAACTGACTTATTCCAAAGGAATTTATCGTTTGGTTTGATAAACTGCCTTTTTTGGAAATTAATTTATATTTGGCTTTGGAAACTGTCTTTTTTTGGAAATAACTTTCATTTGGATCCGGGAGCGATCTATTTAAATGATTTATGGTCTTAGAAATTGTCATTTGGTCATTTGGCTTCGGAAACTTCCCTTTTTAACTTATATTTGGCTTTATGAATTGTAATTTTGGAAATAAACCGTCATTTGGCTTAGGAAACTGTCTTTTTCTGAAAGCAAATCGTCATTTGGCTTCGGAAACTTCCCTTTTTAAGTGATATTTGGCTTTATGAATTGTATTTTTTAAAAAAACCGTCATTTGGCTTTGGAAACTGTCTTTTTAGGAAAAAATTCCTTCATTTGGCTCCAGGAACGATCTTTTTAACTGATTTAGGGTTTAGAAATTGTTTTCTTAAAAAACGAATCGTCATTTGGCTTCAGAAACTTCTCTTCTCGTGTTTTGAAAGCAAATCGTCATTTGGCTTCGGAAACTTCCCTTTTTAACTGATATTTGGCTTAGGAAACTGTCTTTTTCTGAAAGCAAATCGTCATTTGGCTTTGGAAACTGTCTTTTTAGGAAAAAAACCTGCATTTGGCCCAAGGAACGATCTTTTTAACTGATTTATGGTTTTAGAAATTGTCATTTAGTCATTTGGCTTCAAAAATTACTCTTTTAAACTGATATTTGGCTTTATGAAATGTGATTTTAGAAACAAACCGTCATTTGGCTTTGAAAACTGTCTTTTTTTGAAAGCAAATCGTCATTTGGCTTCAGAAGCGATCTCTTTAACTGATTTAGGGTTTAGAAATTGTTTTCTTCAAAAACGAATCGTCATTTGGCTTCAGAAACTTCTGTTTTTGTGTTTTAAAAGCAAATTGTCATTTGGCTTCGGAAACTTCCCTTTTTAACTGATATTTGGCTTAGGAAACTGTCTTTTTCTGAAAGCAAATCGTCATTTGGCTTTGGAAACTGTCTTTTTAGGAAAAAAACCTTCATTTGGCTCCAGGAACGATCTTTTTAACTGATTTAGGGTTTAGAAATTGTTTTCTTAAAAAACGAATCGTCATTTGGCTTCAGAAACTTCTCTTCTCGTGTTTTGAAAGCAAATCGTCATTTGGCTTCGGAAACTTCCCTTTTTAACTGATATTTGGCTTAGGAAACTGTCTTTTTAGGAAAAAAACCTTCATTTGGCTCCAGGAACGATCTTTTTAACTGATTTAGGGTTTAGAAATTGTTTTCTTAAAAAACGAATCGTCATTTGGCTTCAGAAACTTCTCTTCTCGTGTTTTGAAAGCAAATCGTCATTTGGCTTCGGAAACTTCCCTTTTTAACTGATATTTGGCTTTGGAAACTGTCTTTTTAGGAAAAAAACCTTCATTTGGCTCCAGGAACGATCTTTTTAACTGATTTAGGGTTTAGAAATTGTTTTCTTAAAAAACGAATCGTCATTTGGCTTCAGAAACTTCTCTTCTCGTGTTTTGAAAGCAAATCGTCATTTGGCTTCGGAAACTTCCCTTTTTAACTGATATTTGGCTTAGGAAACTGTCTTTTTCTGAAAGCAAATCGTCATTTGGCTTTGGAAACTGTCTTTTTAGGAAAAAAACCTGCATTTGGCCCAAGGAACGATCTTTTTAACTGATTTATAGTTTTAGAAATTGTCATTTAGTCATTTGGCTTCAAAAATTACTCTTTTAAACTGATATTTGGCTTTATGAAATGTGATTTTAGAAACAAACCGTCATTTGGCTTTGAAAACTGTCTTTTTTTGAAAGCAAATCGTCATTTGGCTTCAGAAGCGATCTCTTTAACTGATTTAGGGTTTAGAAATTGTTTTCTTCAAAAACGAATCGTCATTTGGCTTCAGAAACTTCTGTTTTTGTGTTTTAAAAGCAAATTGTCATTTGGCTTCGGAAACTTCCCTTTTTAACTGATATTTGGCTTAGGAAACTGTCTTTTTCTGAAAGCAAATCGTCATTTGGCTTTGGAAACTGTCTTTTTAGGAAAAAAACCTTCATTTGGCTCCAGGAACGATCTTTTTAACTGATTTATGGTTTTAGAAATTGTCATTTGGTCATTTGGTTTCAAAAATTACTCTTTTAAACTGATATTTGGCTTCATGATTTGTGATTTTAGAAATAAACCGTCATTTGGCTTTGAAAACTGTCTTTTTTTGAAAGCAAATCGTCATTTGGCTTCAGAAGCGATCTCTTTAACTGATTTAGGGTTTAGAAATTGTTTTCTTCAAAAACGAATCGTCATTTGGCTTCAGAAACTTCTCTTCTCGTGTTTTGGAAGCAAATCGTCATTCGGCTTCGGAAACTTCCCTTTTTAACTGATATTTGGCTTTATGAGCAGTGTTTTTCAAAAACAAATTGTTATTTGGCTTTAAAAATTGCTTCTTTAGAAGCAAATTGTCATTTGGCTTCAGAAACTTCCTTTTAAAACTGATATTTGGCTTCATGGATTGTGTTTTCAAAAACAAACCGTCATTTGGCTTAGGAAACTGTCTTTTTCTGAAAGCAAATCGTCATTTGGCTTAGGAAACTTCCCTTTTTAAGTGATATTTGGCTTCATGGATTGTATTTTTAAAAACAAACCGTCATTTGGCTTTGGAAACTGTCTTTTTAGGAAAAAAACCTGCATTTGGCCCAAGGAACGATCTTTTTAACTGATTTATGGTTTTAGAAATTGTCATTTGGTCATTTGGCTTCAAAAATTACTCTTTTAAACTGATATTTGGCTTCATGATTTGTGATTTTAGAAATAAACCGTCATTTGGCTTTGAAAACTGTCTTTTTTTGAAAGCAAATCGTCATTTGGCTTCAGAAGCGATCTCTTTAACTGATTTAGGGTTTAGAAATTGTTTTCTTCAAAAACGAATCGTCATTTGGCTTCAGAAACTTCTCTTCTCGTGTTTTGAAAGCAAATCGTCATTCGGCTTCGGAAACTTCCCTTTTTAACTGATATTTGGCTTTATGAGCAGTGTTTTTCAAAAACAAATTGTCATTTGGCTTTAAAAATTGCTTCTTTAGAAGCAAATTGTCATTTGGCTTCGGAAACTTCCTTTTAAAACTGATATTTGGCTTCATGGATTGTATTTTCAAAAACAAACCGTCATTTGGCTTTGGGAACTGTCTTTTTCTGAAAGCAAATCGTCATTTGGCTTCGGAAACTTCCCTTTTTAACTGATATTTGGCTTTATGAGCAGTGTTTTTCAAAAACAAATTGTCATTTGGCTTTAAAAATTGCTTCTTTAGAAGCAAATTGTCATTTGGCTTCGGAAACTTCCTTTTAAAACTGATATTTGGCTTCATGGATTGTATTTTCAAAAACAAACCGTCATTTGGCTTTGGGAACTGTCTTTTTCTGAAAGCAAATCGTCATTTGGCTTCGGAAACTTCCCTTTTTAACTGATATTTGGCTTTATGAGCAGTGTTTTTCAAAAACAAATTGTCATTTGGCTTTAAAAATTGCTTCTTTAGAAGCAAATTGTCATTTGGCTTCGGAAACTTCCTTTTAAAACTGATATTTGGCTTCATGGATTGTGTTTTCAAAAACAAACCGTCATTTGGCTTTGGGAACTGTCTTTTTCTGAAAGCAAATCGTCATTTGGCTTCGGAAACTTCCCTTTTTAAGTGATATTTGGCTTCATGGATTGTATTTTTAAAAACAAACCGTCATTTGGCTTTGGAAACTGTCTTTTTAGGAAAAAAACCTGCATTTGGCCCAAGGAACGATCTTTTTAACTGATTTATGGTTTTAGAAATTGTCATTTGGTCATTTGGCTTCAAAAATTACTCTTTTAAACTGATATTTGGCTTCATGATTTGTGATTTTAGAAATAAACCGTCATTTGGCTTTGAAAACTGTCTTTTTTTGAAAGCAAATCGTCATTTGGCTTCAGAAGCGATCTCTTTAACTGATTTAGGGTTTAGAAATTGTTTTCTTCAAAAACGAATCGTCATTTGGCTTCAGAAACTTCTCTTCTCGTGTTTTGAAAGCAAATCGTCATTCGGCTTCGGAAACTTCCCTTTTTAACTGATATTTGGCTTTATGAGCAGTGTTTTTCAAAAACAAATTGTTATTTGGCTTTAAAAATTGCTTCTTTAGAAGCAAATTGTCATTTGGCTTCAGAAACTTCCTTTTAAAACTGATATTTGGCTTCATGGATTGTGTTTTCAAAAACAAACCGTCATTTGGCTTAGGAAACTGTCTTTTTCTGAAAGCAAATCGTCATTTGGCTTAGGAAACTTCCCTTTTTAAGTGATATTTGGCTTCATGGATTGTATTTTTAAAAACAAACCGTCATTTGGCTTTGGAAACTGTCTTTTTAGGAAAAAAACCTGCATTTGGCCCAAGGAACGATCTTTTTAACTGATTTATGGTTTTAGAAATTGTCATTTAGTCATTTGGCTTCAAAAATTACTCTTTTAAACTGATATTTGGCTTTATGAATTGTGATTTTAGAAACAAACCGTCATTTGGCTTTGAAAACTGTCTTTTTTTGAAAGCAAATCGTCATTTGGCTTCAGAAGCGATCTCTTTAACTGATTTAGGGTTTAGAAATTGTTTTCTTCAAAAACGAATCGTCATTTGGCTTCAGAAACTTCTGTTTTTGTGTTTTGAAAGCAAATTGTCATTTGGCTTTGGAAACTTCCCTTTTTAACTGATATTTGGCTTTATGAGCAGTGTTCTTCAAAAACAAATTGTCATTTGGCTTTAAAAATTGTTTCTTCGAAAGCAAATCGTCATTTGGCTTCGGAAACCTCTTTTTAACTAATATTTGGCTTTATGAGCAGTGTTCTTCAAAAACAAATTGTCATTTGGCTTTAAAAATTGTTTCTTCAAAAGCAAATCGTCATTTGGCTTCGGAAACTTCTGTTTTTGTGTTTTGAAAGCAAATTGTCATTTGGCTTTGGAAACTTCCCTTTTTAACTGATATTTGGCTTTATGAGCAGTGTTCTTCAAAAACAAATTGTCATTTGGCTTTAAAAATTGTTTCTTCAAAAGCAAATCGTCATTTGGCTTCGGAAACTTCTGTTTTTGTGTTTTGAAAGCAAATTGTCATTTGGCTTTGGAAACTTCCCTTTTTAACTGATATTTGGCTTTATGAGCAGTGTTCTTCAAAAACAAATTGTCATTTGGCTTTAAAAATTGTTTCTTCAAAAGCAAATCGTCATTTGGCTTCGGAAACTTCTCTTTTTGTGTTTTTTGAAAACAAACCGTCATTTGGCTTTGGAAACTGTCTTTTTTTGGGGAAAAAACCTTAATTTGGCTCCAGGGGCGATCTCTTTAATTGATATATGGCTTTGGAAAATGCTTCTTTAATAGTAAATCGTCATTTGGCTTTAGAAATTGTATTTTTCAGCTTATATAAGATATAAGATAAGAAATTATCTTTCTAAAAAAATAGTTGTTTGATTTAAGAAATTGCCTTTTCCGAAAATCAACTGATATTTGGCTTCATGAACTGTCTTTTCAAAAGCAAATTGTCATTTGGCTTTACAAACTGTCTGTTTTAAAAACAAAGCGGCATATGGCTTTATAACCCGTTTTTTTTCATAAAAAAACTCATTTGGCCTTAAAAATTGCTTCTTCAAAAGCAAATCGTCATTTGGCTTCGGAAACTTCCCTTGTCGACTGATATTTGTCTTTATGAATTGTTATTTTAGAAACAAACCGTCATTTGGCTTTGAAAACTGTCTTTTTTGGAAAAAAATCCTTCATTTGGCTCCAGAATCGATCTCTTTAACTGATTTAGTGTTTAGAAACTATTTTCTTCAAAAACGAATCGTCATTTGGCTTCAGAAACTTCTCTTCTCGTTTTTTGAAAGCAAATCGTCATTTGGCTTCGAAAACTTCCCTTGTCGACTGATATTTGTCTTTATGAATTGTTATTTTAGAAACAAACCGTCATTTGGCTTTGAAAACTGTCTTTTTTGGAAAAAAATCCTTCATTTGGCTCCAGAAGCGATCTCTTTAACTGATTTAGGGTTTAGAAATTGTTTTCTTCAAAAACGAATCGTCATTTGGCTTTGGAAACTGTCTTTTTTGGAAAAAATTCCTTCATTGGGCTTCAGAAACTTCTCTTTTTATGTTCTGAAAGCAAATCGACATTCGGCTTCGGAAACTACCCTTTTCAACTGATATTTGGCTTCATGAATTGTGTTTTTAAAAGCAAATCGTCATTTGGCTTTACAAATTGTCTGTTTTAAAAGCAAAGAGACATATGGCTTTAGAACCCGTTTTTTTTTTCATGAAAAAACTCATTCGGCTCAAGAAATTGTCTTCTTTGAAAACAAAACCAAAACTACGACACTGGCCCATACAAAAAATATCATTATAGTCGATTTAATAGATTGATAGATCCTAAAATATTTCTCGCGTTCGTTAATGCTCGTAAAATAACGAAGAGTGGCTAATAAAAAAAATTTTTCGAAAGAGAAAGAGAGAAAAATAACCGCGAACATCATGTGGAAAGGTTTATCTCCGTTGAAATAATAATAATAATGATTTATTTGATGAACGTCAGTCATTAATGAAGCTGGAAGTTATGAAAGCTTAAAATAAATCTCGTACGTGACATTAAATTCTCGATCCGACCGAGTAACGATTAGTTAAATAACCACGTTGCCATATCTACAATTCATATTTATACATTATACGTTAATAAATAATGAACGCGAGGTTATGTTAGGTTAAGTGAGGTTAGGTTATAAATTGAACAAATGAAAAACGTTAAAAAGATTCTAGATACGACGAGGAACAATTCAGATTAGAGTTTTATTTAAAAAAGAATGATTTAAGGATTATTATTGATGTGGAAAACCACAAAAATCCAAGCTATAGGCTATAAATCCGAAGGCAGACAGATCAACACCATCATCAAGTGATCGAGTCCGTAAATTCGCTTTGGGTGTGTTGAGGTTGGAAGCGATATGTCTTTGTATAGTCACGTGACAAATTTTGTCAAGGCAGTTTCACGAAAACTTGCACACCAAAGCTTCCGATCCTCTACAAGGTCCAGATTCGTTCATCTTTGGAATATTGCTGGCATATCGGATCCCAACTTCTTTGGAAAAGAGAATCGGCTACAAGGACACGTCTTCTCGAATTTTCCAATCTAGAGAAGTTCGAGATTAATATCCTCAGGTATCTTCTCGAGTTAAAAAAAAGAAGATGAGATTTTACGAAACCAGAAGATCTGGTTTCGATTTGAAGTCTCACGTGGTACAATTTCTATTCGATTTTGGTATATAAACACCAAAAATTTATTAATATATTATTTTCCTTACAAACTATAATAAAACTTTTTCAATTCGTCGTTTTCAATAAGAATATTTTCTATTCGAATTCGTAAATTATCTACATTTGTCCTAAACATTAAAGACAAGTACGATTTAAAAAAGAAGAGAACGCTAGTAATCTGTCATATGTCAAATTATGATGGGAATATTTAAATAGATACTTAACTTTTCTTTTAATCATTTGTATTTGTTTCTAATTTCAAATATCAAACTTAATTGTTCAAATTTATTAATACCCTACAATATATTTAACGTTTCCAATGAATAACTAATCCATTTAATACAAATAATGTTTTCAACAACTTAGTGGTTTTGAAGTAATCTGTCATATGTCAAATAGATACCTAATAGTGACATCTATTCTTTTAATCATTTGTATTTGTTTCTAATTTCAATTATCAAACTTAATTGTCCAAATTTATTAATACCCTACAATATATTTAACGTTTCCAATGAATAACTAATCCATTTAATACAAATAATGTTTTCAACAACTTAGTGGTTTTGAAGTAATCTGTCATATGTCAAATAGATACCTAATAGTGACATCTGTTCTTTTAATCATTTGTATTTGTTTCTAATTTCAATTATCAAACTTAATTGTCCAAATTTATTAATACCCTACAATATATTTAACGTTTCCTATGAATAACTAATCCATTTAATACAAATAATGTTTTCAACAACTTAGTGGTTTTGAAGTAATCTGTCATATGTCAAATAGATACCTAATAGTGACATCTATTCTTTTAATCATTTGTATTTGTTTCTAATTTCAATTATCAAACTTAATTGTCCAAATTTATTAATACCCTACAATATATTTAACGTTTCCTATGAATAACTAATCCATTTAATACAAATAATGTTTTCAACAACTTAGTGGTTTTGAAGTAATCTGTCATATGTCAAATAGATACCTAATAGTGACATCTATTCTTTTAATCATTTGTATTTGTTTCTAATTTCAATTATCAAACTTAATTGTCCAAATTTATTAATACCCTACAATATATTTAACGTTTCCTATGAATAACTAATCCATTTAATACAAATAATGTTTTCAACAACTTAGTGGTTTTGAAGTAATCTGTCATATGTCAAATAGATACCTAATAGTGACATCTATTCTTTTAATCATTTGTATTTGTTTCTAATTTCAATTATCAAACTTAATTGTCCAAATTTATTAATACCCTACAATATATTTAACGTTTCCTATGAATAACTAATCCATTTAATACAAATAATGTTTTCAACAACTTAGTGGTTTTGAAGTAATCTGTCATATGTCAAATAGATACCTAATAGTGACATCTATTCTTTTAATCATTTGTATTTGTTTCTAATTTCAATTATCAAACTTAATTGTCCAAATTTATTAATACCCTACAATATATTTAACGTTTCCTATGAATAACTAATCCATTTAATACAAATAATGTTTTCAACAACTTAGTGGTTTTGAAGTAATCTGTCATATGTCAAATAGATACCTAATAGTGACATCTATTCTTTTAATCATTTGTATTTGTTTCTAATTTCAATTATCAAACTTAATTGTCCAAATTTATTAATACCCTACAATATATTTAACGTTTCCTATGAATAACTAATCCATTTAATACAAATAATGTTTTCAAGAACTTAGTGGTTTTGAATTATTTTTTTTACACTCGGCAACGTAGCGTCGATCAAAGCGCGTTGTACAAGTTACCTTTTATGTTCGTTAGGTGACGCTACTAGTACGAATTTGACAAGTAGATATCGAAATGACTGCGAATTTAATAATAAGCGAGTGTTGATGTAGCGGACAATCTCAGCCACCGCTGAAGGACTCTCTTTATTTGCGGAAAGCGATAGCTGCAGCGTCCAACTATTATTTAATTGCTGTCCATTGTGAATTATAAATATCAGTAAAGGGTTTTGATTTGTAGTACGTAAACAATTTGAATAAACGTATTTTGGGAGAAAAAATGTATTTAATAATTGTATTATTCGAGTTGTAGATTATATTTTCTGTATTTACGTAAAATTTGTCCCAAAAAACCGACGCTATGACCTTGCTTGCAGATTGAACGATCTTTGTTTTATTTGGAGTCGGTTTTGATTGTTTTTTTATTGTAAACTTTGTCGACGGTCATCCAGTACCGTTTCTTGGATTTTCTTCAGCATTTCTACTGGTTTTTGTAAGTCGTTGTAACATTGAGGTTAGGTTAGGTAAAAATTCCCGTCAAGTTAATTTCGAAATACTTTTTTTAACCGATTATAAGTAAATATCGAAATCTAATGATTAGTTTTAGTATTTTATTTTGTGTGAATTAAACAATGGCGAATTGAATTATATAAATTGTGTTTTATGTAACTCGCAATTTAATATATATAACTATTAATAAAACAACTGGCAATTCCCGAGTATTTTAACTAACAACCACCGCAGTCGAAAAGGCATAATTCATAGTTACAAAACTGCATTTACCGAAAACACCCAATTACGTCATTATTTGTCGCTTTTCCATCCTGTATTTACCTCGATAATGGATGTTGTGTTGCATAGGCGCAGGCAGAAGAAAAAAAAATTGGGATAACGTTCTATTAATATTACAAATACAACGTCATGCGCTGTTGCCGCGTTTCAACTGATATCGGTAATAATTAGAAATAAATTACTTGTTTGGTTAGAAACTTTCATATTTTATTTCATTTGTACGTTAATCAATAATTCAATAGATATTAGGGCAAAGATTGGAGATAATAGTTATTTATCGAAAAAATTGTCCATTTATATTTATACCGTAGAAATTTACCTATAAATTATAGAATTACCTTTATCTATGTATATATCGTTATGTCGTAACCCCTAACGGACACGGTTGATTCGTATCTTTACATGAAATCGACAAATTATGACCATTAAATAGATAGAAATGTTATTTTAATTCGATAAAAGAAAAAAAAACTACATAATCATTAAATACCGGGTGTTTTTTTCGCTAAATTTATGTAAAGAAACTCAACTCGATATATAGTCCACCCTGTATATATAATACTATATAAAATCGATTCATAATAATAACAACAAATGATAATATCTATTCTAACCTCAAAAAAACGATTTATTTTCTAATATTATTGTAGAGAATTGTCAAAGTTGTCATTATGGATGAATTTGGCTTCTTCTTTTTTACGTAATAGATCTAACGCCTACTCGACACCGTTTACACTACAACCACAACTAATTACATTGTCTAACGCGCTTCGATAACCAAGTTTATTTTATCGGATGTTATTTGACTTATACTTGTTGTTTATGAAAGGTGATGAGGTAATTAGAACGATTTTTCTGTAGCTAACTTCATTATTACAGGGTTGTAAGTTGTGTATCTTTTTATTCATAAACAAATAATCGCTATTGTGTTATATTTCCACGCTTTTGTCATATCTTCTTCTTTTCCTAAGATTTCTATTGACGTTTTCATTTCTTCTTTTCCATTTTTTAGCGTGCTAAATCTACAGAACTAACCAAACAATTATTTCGGACGCTGTCAAATGCTTTTTGTATGTCTTTAGGTCTATTACTTTTACGTAAATACAGTTTTTCTAGTTTGTGAATGGGGAAAATTTATATTTGAGAACAAGTCGGATATACTGACATATGTCAAACGAAAGGTGTGTTCGTAGTTTTGACTTATGACAGAAAGGTGTAAGTGAAATTAGAGAGAAAGATCTATTGAAATTGTATAGGTTAAAAAATGATGATGATATAGATATTTTAGAGGATTTTCATTACCGTTTTTAGCAATTTTGTATTTCTGTAACTATTACGATCGGTTCTTTCATCTTTTTTTTTAAAAAGACGTAGCATTAAATTGTTTAACTTGTTATTTTTTTTAATTTCATCGTTTTCTCCTTGTATTTTGGGTTTGTAATTGTAAATCTTCTTCTAAATTATGTATTCCCTCTACAATTTACAGTTATTTGTTGTTTTTTTTTTCAAATTTTGCAAATTTTACACTGTTTTGTATATTAAATTCAACAAAAATAAAAATGACCAAACACGTGTTGTTCTTAAATATAAAAAGTGTGTGTATGTGTGTGTCTGGGCCGATCGCTCCTCCATTGTTCGTCGGATTGGCAAAGACAAAAGAAGGCAGTCGCGATAGTTGGCCGTGAGCGGGGTAAAGAGAGAAATAGAGCGGGGCGACGGTGCGTCACGTGATTGGTTAAAGTCTCGTATCGATTGTAGCGGTCGACGGGCATCCAATCAGCTCTAAAACAACGGACGCACGACGAGTGACGACGATGCGTCGAGACGACCACCATCTCGCGACCCCGACGTCGACGGAGAAGTTGCTAAAAGGCGTCGGCGTCGAAAACGGCTACAGAAACATCGCGTTCAACTAATAGATAAGAAATCATCTTCAATTCTAAACAAAACATTAAATTATTTCTATTTTCAGTTTTTACTTTGTAACAGTTATCGTTTGTGATACGTAGATGGCGTTGTAATACGATTTTTTAATCTTCGAAAGGTCGATGTAGAAGCGTTTTGTTCGATAATTACGATAAAAGAAATTTGAAATACATTCTTATTTCGTATAAACATAATTCTTGTCATCAAAATAATATAAAAATCATATTTGACTTTTTACCGGTATAACAAATTACTAATTTCTCATATTTTTTTGTCATCAATGACATAAAAGTCAAAATTCAACTTCCTTCAAATACAACTGTCATATATTCTTCTTTTTTATACCTTATATGTCTATATATACATAGAATTGTTTTTATAAGTAAAAATTTATGTCGTAATTAAATAATAAATAATTTTAATATCGATTATTAAGAGACATTTCAAGGTTTTCTTTATAAAATTACCTCAATATCCAAACAAATAATCAATTGTTTGATATTATGAAGTCCAATACAGAATTTGGGGAATTTAAAAGCGGGAAAATCCTAAACAGCGGGAGACCTGTTGAACGTTATTTTGTCTTATCGAAGTAATTGGCATGCCTTTGTTTCAATATTCCATTCTTTATTGTTACGAATTCGTACCTTATCGTTTTATATTAAATATTGAAACAATAAATTAGTAAATAATGAATTTTGATTAAAACTAATGTTATTTAAAAATTGAACGTCGCTTAAAATTGCCTAACAATTTGAATATTCAAATAGCGTACACTATCTTATGACACAATATTCCCTAACAATTTGAATGTTCAAATAACGTACACTATCTTATGACACAATATGAAGTTAAATCTATTCTCTAAGCTTTATAATTTATCTATGTATATATGACAAGTAAGTTTTATGTTAAAATTTAATTGATATTATTTATTTGTGTTATATTTACGTGTGTGTTTTCTAATTGATGTTGTGGCGATGTAATAACGAAAATTTAAGTATAAAACGTTGTAGACAAAGCGAGTCGAAGTAAATACGCGTTAAAAGACGAGTTAACAATAGTCGTGTCAATAACAGAATCTGTAACAACGGCATCCCTATCCACCGCCTTCACTAACAAATACCATCGCCAATATTATTGTTGTTCTTTTCAGTCACACCATCGTTGCTGTTACAACCGGAAACGGTTTATTTAGTTCGATTTTTTAAAAATGTTTTTACACTGCAAAAAAGTTTCGTAAAATAATTAGCTACGATTTAATCCATAAACGATAAGTGTTTAGGTGTTTTATCGACTCGAATACAACAGTGTTAAACTAAAATATCGTAAATATCAAATAATAAGTTTATGAAATGTTTTCTACAAACGTCTACCACTTATATTTATTCCAATATAAAGAACCATGTTGAAGATTGTGTTTTATACATATTTTTGCAGTGTATAAAGTATCTAACAGTTACGGATTTACTTGTCTTTGTCAGGTAAATTCGGAACTGGAGATTTCGATTGAAAACACGTGCTTCTTGTAGAAACACGTTATTTACCATGTGACTTTGAATAAAATAATATTGAACGAAGTAATCCCAATCGTAAATATGTAAAATATTTTATCTCGATTGATATAATAGCGTGAAAACTTCTTGTGTTAGTCCAAAACGGGAAACAAAACAAAAAATATCAATTTTTCATGACTGCTTCGGGCGGTAATTTTCTAGATTGTTATTATTAATCTCGGTAGGTGTCAAGCAGTAATTCCGAGGTGTGAAACTCAAACCTCCTGTGCTTGTTTTCTGCATGACTCGGCGCATTTCGGTCTATCAATTAAAACGATCGGTCGAATGCCGATCGGTAAAAAAGGACGCGCGGCCGATACCTAAGACAGCTGCTATACCAAAAAATTAAACATCAAATATTCCACCAAAACAAATTTATATAAATTTTCATTACACCTTTTTTAACTCGACTCAAGTTATACAGGGTCGGACAATAATCGGTAATTATCGAAATTGAGGTTTAATTATGATTTTTATCGAATAAAATACTATTTTTGAGGGTTGCTATTTAAGTTTGATAATTATACACTTTCACGGTCACCTGGTTTTTTGGCTCTAGAAAATCGAAAAACGGATGGATTTTAATGATCTTGGTCTCAAAATGTTCCATTTTACGGCGGATTTATGAAAAAAATTAGTAGAAATAGCTGGAATGAAAATTTCTCATAGTTTTACTGTTTTAAATCGTAAAAAAAACGGTTTTGCAAAATAATCCTTTACAAAAAATTATTGTAATTATACACTTTCGCGGTCACCTGGTTTTTTGGTTAGGTTAGGTTAGGTTAGGTTAGGTTGGATCTAGAAAATCGAAAAATGGATGGATTTTAATGATCTTGGTCTCAAAATGTTCCATTTTACGGCGGATTTATAAAAAAAATTAGTAGAAATAGCTGGAATGAAAATTTCTCATAGTTTTACTGTTTTAAATCGTAAAAAAAACGGTTTTGCAAAATAATCCTTTACAAAAAATTATTGTAATTATACACTTTCGCGGTCACCTGGTTTTTTGGTTAGGTTAGGTTAGGTTAGGTTAGGTTGGATCTAGAAAATCGAAAAATGGATGGATTTTAATGATCTTGGTCTCAAAATGTTCCATTTTACGGCGGATTTATGAAAAAAATTAGTAGAAATAGCTGGAATGAAAATTTCTCATAGTTTTACTGTTTTAAATCGTAAAAAAAAACGGTTTTGCAAAATAATCCTTTACAAAAAATTATTGTAATTATACACTTTCGCGGTCACCTGGTTTTTTGGTTAGGTTAGGTTAGGTTAGGTTAGGTTGGATCTAGAAAATCGAAAAATGGATGGATTTTAATGATCTTGGTCTCAAAATGTTCCATTTTACGGCGGATTTATGAAAAAAATTAGTAGAAATAGCTGGAATGAAAATTTCTCATAGTTTTACTGTTTTAAATCGTAAAAAAAAACGGTTTTGCAAAATAATCCTTTACAAAAAATTATTGTAATTATACACTTTCGCGGTCACCTGGTTTTTTGGTTAGGTTAGGTTAGGTTAGGTTAGGTTGGATCTAGAAAATCGAAAAATGGATGGATTTTAATGATCTTGGTCTCAAAATGTTCCATTTTACGGCGGATTTATGAAAAAAATTAGTAGAAATAGCTGGAATGAAAATTTCTCATAGTTTTTCTGTTTTAAATCGTAAAAAAAAACGGTTTTGCAAAATAATCCTTTACAAAAAATTATGGTAATTATACACTTTCGCGGTCACCTGGTTTTTTGGTTAGGTTAGGTTAGGTTAGGTTAGGTTGGATCTAGAAAATCGAAAAATGGATGGATTTTAATGATCTTGGTCTCAAAATGTTCCATTTTACGGCGGATTTATAAAAAAAATTAGTAGAAATAGCTGGAATGAAAATTTCTCATAGTTTTACTGTTTTAAATCGTAAAAAAAACGGTTTTGCAAAATAATCCTTTACAAAAAATTATTGTAATTATACACTTTCGCGGTCACCTGGTTTTTTGGTTAGGTTAGGTTAGGTTAGGTTAGGTTGGATCTAGAAAATCGAAAAATGGATGGATTTTAATGATCTTGGTCTCAAAATGTTCCATTTTACGGCGGATTTATGAAAAAAATTAGTAGAAATAGCTGGAATGAAAATTTCTCATAGTTTTTCTGTTTTAAATCGTAAAAAAAACGGTTTTGCAAAATAATCCTTTACAAAAAATTATTGTAATTATACACTTTCGCGGTCACCTGGTTTTTTGGTTAGGTTAGGTTAGGTTAGGTTAGGTTGGATCTAGAAAATCGAAAAATGGATGGATTTTAATGATCTTGGTCTCAAAATGTTCCATTTTACGGCGGATTTATGAAAAAAATTAGTAGAAATAGCTGGAATGAAAATTTCTCATAGTTTTACTGTTTTAAATCGTAAAAAAAACGGTTTTGCAAAATAATCCTTTACAAAAAATTATTGTAATTATACACTTTCGCGGTCACCTGGTTTTTTGGTTAGGTTAGGTTAGGTTAGGTTAGGTTGGATCTAGAAAATCGAAAAATGGATGGATTTTAATGATCTTGGTCTCAAAATGTTCCATTTTACGGCGGATTTATAAAAAAAATTAGTAGAAATAGCTGGAATGAAAATTTCTCATAGTTTTTCTGTTTTAAATCGTAAAAAAAACGGTTTTGCAAAATAATCCTTTACAAAAAATTATTGTAATTATACACTTTCGCGGTCACCTGGTTTTTTGGTTAGGTTAGGTTAGGTTAGGTTAGGTTGGATCTAGAAAATCGAAAAATGGATGGATTTTAATGATCTTGATCTCAAAATGTTCCATTTTACGGCGGATTTATAAAAAAAAATTAGTAGAAATAGCTGGAATGAAAATTTCTCATAGTTTTACTGTTTTAAATCGTAAAAAAAACGGTTTTGCAAAATAATCCTTTACAAAAAATTATTGTAATTATACACTTTCGCGGTCACCTGGTTTTTTGGTTAGGTTAGGTTAGGTTAGGTTAGGTTGGATCTAGAAAATCGAAAAATGGATGGATTTTAATGATCTTGGTCTCAAAATGTTCCATTTTACGGCGGATTTATGAAAAAAATTAGTAGAAATAGCTGGAATGAAAATTTCTCATAGTGTTACTGTTTTAAATCGTAAAAAAAACGGTTTTGGAAAATAATCCTTTACAAAAAATTATTGTAATTATACACTTTCGCGGTCACCTGGTTTTTTGGTTAGGTTAGGTTAGGTTAGGTTAGGTTGGCTCTAGAAAATCGAAAAACGGATGGATTTTAATGATCTTGGTCTCAAAATGTTCCATTTTACGGCGGATTTATAAAAAAAAATACGAAAATTAAAAAAAATAAATATTTTTTACAGTTTCATGACTTTAAATGCAAAAAAAATGACTTTCTACATATAATCCTTCGTAACTGTTTATGACGTCGTGGAATCAAGTTCGTATATTTTTTTTCGCAATTTACATAAAAAAATGAATATTTTGAAAAAGTTTTTCTACTATTTAAGGTTTAAAACTATTAAAAACCGCAAATTCAGCCACTACCCCCGTGTTTTTCATAAATTCGTCGTAAAATGGAACATTTTGAGACCAAAATTATAAAATTTATCTATTTTTCGATTTTTAATGGTCCAAAAACTATTAACATTGAAAAATATAGTACGAAACTACTTAATTTACGTAGAATACAAAAAAAAAATACAAGAACTTTATCTGATAATGAGATAATTTTTTGTAAAGGATTATTTTGCAAAACCGTTTTTTTTACGATTTAAAACAGTAAAACTATGAGAAATTTTCATTCCAGCTATTTCTACTAATTTTTTTCATAAATCCGCCGTAAAATGGAACATTTTGAGACCAAGATCATTAAAATCCATCCGTTTTTCGATTTTCTAGAGCCAAAAAACCAGGTGACCTTTTGACATATGACAATACTGATGTGAATAAGTCTGACATTGACATTTGACGTTTTTAATTGTGGACGTATTTAGAACGTGTTGTTAATACGAATGCTATTTGAGTGATGAATTTCGTGAAGGTCAGAAGAAATGACGTCATCGTTGTTTGATATTGAATGTCTGATTGATATACGATTGAGAAAAGTGAAAATTAATGTGAAATTGTAGATTTTCTGTTGCAAATAATTAATTTTTGGGATGGATATTGAATATTTATCGTTGTTGGAATATATTGGGCGAATAATAAGAATGTTAAAAAAGAAGACGAACATAGTTTTGTGGAACAAAGTAAATTTTTGATTCGAAAACAAATTTAAAGTGAAAAAAATCATCGATTTCGTAAGTATATTGTTATTTTTGCGACTAAATTTACTGTATTTCATCTTCTGGAGGAAAATTAAGTTTCATAACACGTAAAAAATTCATTATGTTTTTCAATTTATGAATTTTTGGACGTTTTTTTGGAAAATCTCCTCGGTTTTGAGTCTGTTTTCGATAGAAATTGATTAAAATTCCCCGTATACGTAAATTTCCGTTCGATAAATTTTTTTATAACGCAACTGTTGGCACTTCCCCGTATCATTAACTAGTGTCTATCCACTTAATTTTCAGTTTTGTCGATGACAGCCTCAGACCGAGTATTTTCCCGACTTTTAATTTTTCATTTCTTCACGGCGGCAATTGGGGCCTTAACGCCGCTCGGCGGGTACACAGGTGACGGCCTAGGGCTCTCGAAAAACACCAAGCACATGTCATCCGCTATTAGACACGATCAGTTGTTACCCCGAAGCTATATACGCCTTTTGTCTTTTCTCCTAATTAATCAAAATGTTGTTCAAATTTGAAAATAAAAAAAAAAAACAAAACAAAATTCACACTAAGAAAAATCGTTATTAAAAATTGACGGGTTAATTCGTGACTTCCCCTATATTAAATCCAATCATTCGATACCTGAAACTTCTTTTTATTCACTTTTTATACAGGGCATATCATAATTTCTACTTTTTACGTTTTACAGGATATTTCAAGGATCTAAAGTGAAAATAGGACATTGATTCGTGATTTTCCAGTCCAATTTTCCCCACAATTCAATTGTGTTGAAGTCGGGCGATTGTAAAGGCCGATTCAGTACGTTCTTCATGGTCTGGATGAATCACGTGGATCTAAACTTATCTGGGACATCCAAAAACCTCAAATTTTGATTTATCACTTCATAAAACTCTTTTCCATTCGATCCCAATCGTTTTACAGGATATTTTAAGGATTTAAAGTGAAAATAGGACATTGATTCGTGATTTTCCAGTCCAATTTTCCCCACAATTCAATTGTGTTGAAGTCGGGCGATTGTGAAGGCCGATTCAGTACGTTCTTCATGGTCTGGATGAATCACGTGGATCTAAACTTATCTGGGACATCCAAAAACCTCAAATTTTGATTTATCACTTCATAAAACTCTTTTCCATTCGATCCCAATCGTTTTACAGGATATTTCAAGGATTTAAAGTGAAAATAGGACATTGATTCGTGATTTTCCAGTCCAATTTTCCCCACAATTCAATTGTGTTGAAGTCGGGCGATTGTGAAGGCCGATTCAGTACGTTCTTCATGGTCTGGATGAATCACGTGGATCTAAACTTATCTGGGACATCCAAAAACCTCAAATTTTGATTTATCACTTCATAAAACTCTTTTCCATTCGATCCCAATCGTTTTACAGGATATTTTAAGGATTTAAAGTGAAAATAGGACATTGATTCGTGATTTTCCAGTCCAATTTTCCCCACAATTCAATTGTGTTGAAGTCGGGCGATTGTGAAGGCCGATTCAGTACGTTCTTCATGGTCTGGATGAATCACGTGGATCTAAACTTATCTGGGACATCCAAAAACCTCAAATTTTGATTTATCACTTCATAAAACTCTTTTCCATTCGATCCCAATCGTTTTACAGGATATTTCAAGGATTTAAAGTGAAAATAGGACATTGATTCGTGATTTTCCAGTCCAATTTTCCCCACAATTCAATTGTGTTGAAGTCGGGCGATTGTGAAGGCCGATTCAGTACGTTCTTCATGGTCTGGATGAATCACGTGGATCTAAACTTATCTGGGACATCCAAAAACCTCAAATTTTGATTTATCACTTCATAAAACTCTTTTCCATTCGATCCCAATCGTTTTACAGGATATTTTAAGGATTTAAAGTGAAAATAGGACATTGATTCGTGATTTTCCAGTCCAATTTTCCCCACAATTCAATTGTGTTGAGGTCGGGCGATTGTAAAGGCCGATTCAGTACGTTCTTCATGGTCTGGATGAATCACGTGGATCTAAACTTATCTGGGACATCCAAAAACCTCAAATTTTGATTTATCACTTCATAAAACTCTTTTTTATTCGATCCCAATCGTTTTACAGGATATTTTAAGGATTTAAAGTGAAAATAGGACATTGATTCGTGATTTTCCAGTCCAATTTTCCCCACAATTCAATTGTGTTGAGGTCGGGCGATTGTAAAGGCCGATTCAGTAGGTTCTTCATGGTCTGGATGAATCACGTGGATCTAAACTTATCTGGAACATCCAAAAACCTCAAATTTTGATTTATCATTCCATAAAACTCTTTTCCATTCGATCCCAATCGTTTTACAGGATATTTTAAGGATTTAAAGTGAAAATAGGACATTGATTCGTGATTTTCCAGTCCAATTTTCCCCACAATTCAATTGTGTTGAGGTCGGGCGATTGTAAAGGCCGATTCAGTACGTTCTTCATGGTCTGGATGAATCACGTGGATCTAAACTTATCTGGGACATCCAAAAACCTCAAATTTTGATTTATCATTCCATAAAACTCTTTTCCATTCGATCCCAATCGTTTTACAGGATATTTTAAGGATTTAAAGTGAAAATAGGACATTGATTCGTGATTTTCCAGTCCAATTTTCCCCACAATTCAATTGTGTTGAAGTCGGGCGATTGTGAAGGCCGATTCAGTACGTTCTTCATGGTCTGGATGAATCACGTGGATCTAAACTTATCTGGGACATCCAAAAACCTCAAATTTTGATTTATCACTTCATAAAACTCTTTTCCATTCGATCCCAATCGTTTTACAGGATATTTCAAGGATTTAAAGTGAAAATAGGACATTGATTCGTGATTTTCCAGTCCAATTTTCCCCACAATTCAACTGTGTTGAGGTCGGGCGATTGTGAAGGCCGATTCAGTACGTTCTTCATGGTCTGGATGAATCACGTGGATCTAAACTTATCTGGAACATCCAAAAACCTCAAATTTTGATTTATCATTCCATAAAACTCTTTTCCATTCGATCCCAATCGTTTTACAGGATATTTTAAGGATTTAAATTGAAAATAGGACATTGATTCGTGATTTTCCAGTCCAATTTTCCCCACAATTCAATTGTGTTGAGGTCGGGCGATTGTGAAGGCCGATTCAGTACGTTCTTCATGGTCTGGATGAATCACGTGGATCTAAACTTATCTGGGACATCCAAAAACCTCAAATTTTGATTTATCATTCCATAAAACTCTTTTCCATTCGATCCCAATCGTTTTACAGGATATTTTAAGGATTTAAAGTGAAAATAGGACATTGATTCGTGATTTTCCAGTCCAATTTTCCCCACAATTCAATTGTGTTGAAGTCGGGCGATTGTGAAGGCCGATTCAGTACGTTCTTCATGGTCTGGATGAATCACGTGGATCTAAACTTATCTGGGACATCCAAAAACCTCAAATTTTGATTTATCACTTCATAAAACTCTTTTCCATTCGATCCCAATCGTTTTACAGGATATTTCAAGGATTTAAAGTGAAAATAGGACATTGATTCGTGATTTTCCAGTCCAATTTTCCCCACAATTCAATTGTGTTGAAGTCGGGCGATTGTGAAGGCCGATTCAGTACGTTCTTCATGGTCTGGATGAATCACGTGGATCTAAACTTATCTGGGACATCCAAAAACCTCAAATTTTGATTTATCACTTCATAAAACTCTTTTCCATTCGATCCCAATCGTTTTACAGGATATTTTAAGGATTTAAAGTGAAAATAGGACATTGATTCGTGATTTTCCAGTCCAATTTTCCCCACAATTCAATTGTGTTGAAGTCGGGCGATTGTGAAGGCCGATTCAGTACGTTCTTCATGGTCTGGATGAATCACGTGGATCTAAACTTATCTGGGACATCCAAAAACCTCAAATTTTGATTTATCACTTCATAAAACTCTTTTCCATTCGATCCCAATCGTTTTACAGGATATTTTAAGGATTTAAAGTGAAAATAGGACATTGATTCGTGATTTTCCAGTCCAATTTTCCCCACAATTCAATTGTGTTGAAGTCGGGCGATTGTGAAGGCCGATTCAGTACGTTCTTCATGGTCTGGATGAATCACGTGGATCTAAACTTATCTGGGACATCCAAAAACCTCAAATTTTGATTTATCATTCCATAAAACTCTTTTCCATTCGATCCCATTCGTTTTACAGGATATTTCAAGGATCTAAATTGAAAATAGGACATTGATTCGTGATTTTCCAGTCCAATTTTCCCCATAATTCAATTGTGTTGAAGTCGGGCGATTGTAAAGGCCGATTCAGTACGTTCTTCATGGTCTGGATGAATCACGTGGATCTAAACTTATCTGGGACATCCAAAGACTTCAAATTTTGATTTATCACTTCATAAAACTCTTTTTTATTCGATCCCAATCGTTTTACAGGATATTTTAAGGATTTAAAGTGAAAATAGGACATTGATTCGTGATTTTCCAGTCCAATTTTCCCCACAATTCAATTGCGTTTAGGTCTGGCGATTGTGAAGGCCGATTCAGTACGTTCTTCATGGTCTGGATGAATCACGTGGATCTAAACTTATCTGGGACATCCAAAGACTTCAAATTTTGATTTATCACTTCATAAAACTCTTTTCCATTCGATCCCAATCGTTTTACAGGATATTTTAAGGATTTAAAGTGAAAATAGGACATTGATTCGTGATTTTCCAGTCCAATTTTCCCCACAATTCAATTGTGTTGAGGTCGGGCGATTGTGAAGGCCGATTCAGTACGTTTTTTTCATTGGTACCATTCGAAAAAGGACAATTTTTCCAAATCTTCTTTCCACTGTAGAAATACTCAAAAGACAGATCCCTAGATCTAACTTACTAATCAATCTAATAGTTTTTTCAACGTTTTCTCTATATAAACCTCCTGGTGGATGTTTATTGTTTTCGCGGTTATTTTTTGACCGATGGGGTATATATAACACTAGTAATTGCATCTGAAACCCTCATAAATATAATAAAAATACCGTGTAGTAGTTTTTTTTTCAATAAAAACCCAAAAAAATCATCGTTAACTACACCGTTCATCCGAAATGTTATTTAGCTTTGACCAGCCCGGTATATCGGTATTAAAATCCTTTAGGCGCAACCTTAGGACGTAATTAAACGTCTAATTGCGAATTTACCGAAACAAAAGCCAATCGAATTAGTTGGTTTGAAGACAAACGAGTTTGTCTGGCCCGAAAAGCGCCCGAGGCTATTTTTTTTTTTTGAGCTGACCATACATACCTCGAGGGATTTTAAACGATGTCGAATGCGGTTGTACGCGTGGGCAGTAGTGCAAACACTCTGTATATGCGCTAATTATCACAAAACGCCAGTTTATGTTGTAATGGAAAACATAGGCGTGGATAGACAACAATCTGATTTGGGATTTCGGACCGGGACGTCTTTCAATCTAGCAAAAGTTTTTTTTCACGGTATTCGTTCTCGTTATCGAAAAATCTTTATAAATCCCGCCACGATAATAAGTCCGGCAACGCTGTCAAAAACTATCGAAATATATTCAAACAGTTGGGTCTGCGTTATGGTATCACGTGATCGTTCACCGAACTAATAACCGAATAGAGAACGATTTCGATGATCCCAGTACTCCATTTTGTAATCAATTGACGTAACCGCGTGTACTGAAACGTCACGTGTTCATTGAAAGAAAATAACTGTGACGCAACACATTCCCCGAGCCCTCGGAAATTTTAATCGCCACTTGAGTCTCTTTTTTTCCTCACTGTATTATGATTTCTTTCAACAGGTAACTGTCTTCTAACATAAGCAACGCTACACATATCAAAAACCTTTTTTTTTTCATGGTATTCGTTCTCGTTATCGAAAAATCCTTATAAATCCCGCCACGATAATAAGTCCGGCAACGCTGTCAAAAACTATCGAAATATATTCAAACAGTTGGGTCTGCGTTATGGTATCACGTGATCGTTCACAGAACTAATAACCGAATAGAGAACGATTTCGATGATCCCAGTACTCCATTTTGTAATCAATTGACGTAACCGCGTGTACTGAAACGTCACGTGTTCATTGAAGGAAATTATCTGTGACGCAACACAGTTCATAATCGTACAAATACAGTTCGTGCTGTAAATTTACAGCAGATTTTATTGATATTTATGAACCCCCCTTTCATTTTCCCCACATCTTTCTACGTGCCGAAGCTTTGTTGTTGGTAGTGAGCTTTAGCTCTGGCGGAGCTTTTCATGTACGGTTATTTTGGTAATTGGTTTTGGGTATTTACTCGTACTGTCAAATGTGATTGCGATTGTCAAGTCAACCGATGGACTTCGCGGACCGCGATAGGGTTGTTGATGTTAACGATAATGATGGGGAAGCGGCCGACGTTTGTATACAAGGGTGAAAATACAGCGAAACAATCGTAGTTCGTGACGAAATTATTTGGTTTTGATAGTAAAAAACTACAACTCACAGTGACTGTTTTTAGTAAAAGCTTATTTTATATTCAGTACAACTCGTCGAAACTTACCTTTGCCGCATCGACCGCCGTCCTGTCCGCAACACGACTTGTGACGTATATTGTTGCAATCCTGTATGAATTTAATGAAAACTAAAAGTGGAATTGTAGATTTTCATGGTAAATTTGAAATTTTATTAAGAAAAATATCGATCGGAACGAGTTTCCGCAGTTTTTAAACTAGTACTTGATGAAGAAAAAAGTTTTAGTGCAGTTACAAATTTATTAACAAAGTAACGGTTTAAATATAATAGATTTGAGGTTATTTTTTACAAAATTCAAGCTAAATATTGTTTAAATACTGTTAATTCATCAAGTACATCACTTTTTGTACAGTCGAACTTCTTTGATTAACCAATTTTGCTTTTTTGATATCCACTTAGAACACAATCGATTATAGGTTATATTCTTCTTCTTTTTTTTTTTTCGAGATTTGGAAGTTGGTAGTAACGCGTACATGCAGGGTGTCCACCGGATCTAGTAACGACAAACTTACAGATTTAAAATTTTCCAAATTTGGGTTAATAATTTCGAAAATTTCATATTTTTTTAGTATTTTATTCATTTAGAGTCAAGTTTTAAACCTCAACGCGTCTGGTATACGTCGTTTTGATTATAAAAATAGTAAAATGTGACTACGTCGATTTGAAATATTTTTAAAATTTTTTCTAGACGCACCTCGTTAGTATTTATACTAATTTTCTCGGTGGAGTGACTCGAAATATCATTTGTTTCGAATTGACTCATCAAATTTATTAGTAGGCTTTGGTGGAAAGTGATTCCGAATGATTTCACACAGTAGACGTTCTCAAATAGATGCTGATGATGACTGACCACAAACAAAACTTTTTTTTAGTCCAAAATAAATCACTGCGGTTTCACGCAGAGTTTAATGCTTCTTATTTTAATATTATCTTAATAAGATTTTTATAATTTCGAATCTCGGCAACAAAGACGTCGAAAGGTTGATGAAACAACAGGGGTACGACCAATCAGTACTACATAATTCATATTTAAGGTTTTCGTTTTATATTTTTTTGTTTTGTAAACAATATTATTTAATAACAATCATTATAAAGCTAAAACTAATAGTTTCGGGATGGTAAAATAAAAAAAAATAATAGAAACTACGGATTTTTGTTTTTTGGAAATTTTAATCGCTACTTGAGTCTCTTTTTTTCCTCACTGTATTATGATTTCGTTCAACAGGTAACTGTCTTCTAACATAAGCAACGCTACACATATCAAAAACCTTTTTTTCATGGTATTCGTTCTCGTTATCGAAAAATCTTTATAAATCCCGCCACGATAATAAGTCCGGCAACGCTGTTAAAAAATATCGAAACAAAGTATATTCAAACAGTTATGTCTGTGTTATGATATCACGTGATCGTTCATAGAACTAATAACCGTATAGAAATTCTTCACGAGAACGATTTCGATGATCCCAGTACTCCATTTTGTAATCAATTGACATAACCGCGTGTACTGAAACGTCACGTGTTCATTGAATGATAATTGAAACCTGTTTGGGTTGATATCCACGAAAAATAACGAAAAAGAAAATGACGTGATTGATGTTTATAAAAAGGTTGTTAATGTCTTAACCATTTCTCGTATATAAACCTTCACTCGATTTACTTTTTTGTTTTCATTTTGTTAGGAATTCCACGTTTTTAGAAAACTTTTTCAGATATTTCATTATCAGATTGATTGGTAAATTATTTATAGGACGTCTATCAGCATCGTTTTCAAATTGACATTGTGGCTTTCGAGTTTGTGGAAAAACAAAATCGACTATTTTTTTTCTCTTTTAGATATGGATCTTTTTACGAAATTATTGTCTTGTTTTCTCGTTTACCAATTAATTACCATTCTTCGCGAATCTTTACGTGAAAGAATCTTTATAAATAAAACAAAATATGTACCACGATCGTTTTATAACATATACAATGTTCTTATTTGAGGTTAGGTTGTGTATTATCAATTAAAATATAAATATCAAAACATCGATCGTATTCTTTTGATTTACTGTGTGTCACGTAAACTATGTGGGTGAAAATTTTGCTCGGGAGTGTAACTACATTTATTTAATCTGTAATAAATAAAAAAAAACTTATGAATAACACGGTTGATATTAATATTCTGTTTGTACTTATGAGCTGTGTGTTGTATTTAACGATGGTCATCTGCAATATTAAAGATTTACAGATGTCACATTAAGCTACAGGGTCTCTGGTCGACCACCACTTTGGATCGTAGTATGACGACGTGATCGAGTCCATCACCTATCAGTGGCGTACGCGCTATAATCAATATGGACTGATATATCGTTAGAAAATACACTCAACGATATATAAAACGTAATAAAAATACGATACAACGAGAAATTTGTACTTGAAATTGTTTAACTAACTTGTACATTTAACATTTAGACGTTACAACTAGTAGGCAGTTGAAAGTTGAAGTTGAAATCACCATTTTGTTATGTTATGTGTGGTATGGCGCCGCCTATGTATGTGGAATCTAATAAATAACCCACGAATGTTAAGTATGCTACGAATGTGGTAGGTACCTATTGAACGTAGTGTTTACTAACACCGTACACACAATTATACTGTATGTTTTATTAAATTGTTTCTACTATGATATACAGAATATTTCGAAATGTGAAGTTATGGTGAAAAAAATCGAAAAGATGATGTATTACTGGTCAAAATGGTTATTATGACATTGAATTTGGCTAAAAATTATGAAATTACGGGTATTTCTAGATTAATTATGTCATTCAATGACTTTTTTAAACTCAGTTTTTCAATTTCTAAATGTACGTTTTCAAATTTAAGTAATGAATATTTTGATTTAGTGAAAATTTGTTTTTCTAAGATCGATGTCGTCAATTTTCTTAATTAAGTCAACCAACAAAAAGTTTTGATTCTTTTACAAGCGATTTTGGATATGGTACTCGCATATCTATGACTTTTTGAGTACTATAAAAAACTTTTTAAAGCGATTTTGAGTATAGTACAGTCATTTTCTAGACGTTTTAACCATAATTAAGCATTTTCGGGCAGTTTTGAATCTTTTTGGAGCGATTTTGGATATGATACTCTCATACTTATAACTTTTTGAGTACCATAAAAAACTTTTTAAAGCGATTTTAAGAATAGTACAGCCTTTTTCTGGAAGTTTTGACCATAATTAAACATTTTCGAGTAGTTTTGAATCTTTTTCGAGCGATTTTGAATATGGTACTGTCATATTTATGACTTTTTGAGTACCATAAAAAACTTTTTAAAGCGATTTTGAGTATAGTACAGTCATTTTCTAGACGTTTTAACCATAATAAAAGATTTTCGGACCGTTTTGAATCTTTTTCGAGCGATTTTGGATATGGTACTGTCATACCTATGATTCTTTGAGTACCAAAAAAAACTTTTTAAAGCGATTTTAAGTATAGTACAGTCATTTTCTGGAAGTTTTGACCATAATTAAGCATTTTCGGGCAGTTTTGAATCTTTTTCGAGCGATTTTGAATATGGTACTGTCATATTTATGACTTTTTGAGTACCATAAAAAACTTTTTAAAGCGATTTTGAGTATAGTACAGTCATTTTCTAGACGTTTTAACCATAATTAAGCATTTTCGGGCAGTTTTGAATCTTTTTGGAGCGATTTTGGATATGATACTCTCATACTTATAACTTTTTGAGTACCATAAAAAACTTTTTAAAGCGATTTTAAGAATAGTACAGCCTTTTTCTGGAAGTTTTGACCATAATTAAACATTTTCGAGTAGTTTTGAATCTTTTTCGAGCGATTTTGAATATGGTACTGTCATATTTATGACTTTTTGAGTACCATAAAAAACTTTTTAAAGCGATTTTGAGTATAGTACAGTCATTTTCTAGACGTTTTAACCATAATAAAAGATTTTCGGACCGTTTTGAATCTTTTTCGAGCGATTTTGGATATGGTACTGTCATACCTATGATTCTTTGAGTACCAAAAAAAACTTTTTAAAGCGATTTTAAGTATAGTACAGTCATTTTCTGGAAGTTTTGACCATAATTAAGCATTTTCGGGCAGTTTTGAATCTTTTTCGAGCGATTTTGGATATGGTACTGTCATACCTAGGACTTTTTGAGTACCATAAAAAACTTTTTAAAGCGATTTTAAGTATAGTACAGTCATTTTCTAGACGTTTTAACCATAATCAAACATTTTCGGGCCGTTTTGAATCTTTTTCGAGCGATTTTGGATATGGTACTGTCATACCTAGGACTTTTTGAGTACCATAAAAAACTTTTTAAAGCGATTTTAAGTATAGTACAGTCATTTTCTGGAAGTTTTGACCATAATTAAGCATTTTCGGGCAGTTTTGAATCTTTTTCGAGCGATTTTGAATATGGTACTGTCATATTTATGACTTTTTGAGTACCATAAAAAACTTTTTAAAGCGATTTTGAGTATAGTACAGTCATTTTCTAGACGTTTTAACCATAATTAAGCATTTTCGGGCAGTTTTGAATCTTTTTGGAGCGATTTTGGATATGATACTCTCATACTTATAACTTTTTGAGTACCATAAAAAACTTTTTAAAGCGATTTTAAGAATAGTACAGCCTTTTTCTGGAAGTTTTGACCATAATTAAACATTTTCGAGTAGTTTTGAATCTTTTTCGAGCGATTTTGAATATGGTACTGTCATATTTATGACTTTTTGAGTACCATAAAAAACTTTTTAAAGCGATTTTGAGTATAGTACAGTCATTTTCTAGACGTTTTAACCATAATAAAAGATTTTCGGACCGTTTTGAATCTTTTTCGAGCGATTTTGGATATGGTACTGTCATACCTATGATTCTTTGAGTACCAAAAAAAACTTTTTAAAGCGATTTTAAGTATAGTACAGTCATTTTCTGGAAGTTTTGACCATAATTAAGCATTTTCGGGCAGTTTTGAATCTTTTTCGAGCGATTTTGGATATGGTACTGTCATACCTAGGACTTTTTGAGTACCATAAAAAACTTTTTAAAGCGATTTTAAGTATAGTACAGTCATTTTTTAGACGTTTTAACCATAATCAAACATTTTCGGGCCGTTTTGAATCTTTTTCGAGCGATTTTGGATATGGTACTGTCATACCTAGGACTTTTTGAGTACCATAAAAAACTTTTTAAAGCGATTTTAAGTATAGTACAGTCATTTTTTAGACGTTTTAACCATAATCAAACATTTTCGGGCGGTTTTGAATCTTTTTCGAGCGATTTTGGATATGGTACTGTCATACCTAGGACTTTTTGAGTACCATAAAAAACTTTTTAAAGCGATTTTAAGTATAGTACAGTCATTTTCTAGACGTTTTAACCATAATCAAACATTTTCGGGCCGTTTTGAATCTTTTTCGAGCGATTTTGGATATGGTACTGTCATACCTAGGACTTTTTGAGTACCATAAAAAACTTTTTAAAGCGATTTTAAGTATAGTACAGTCATTTTTTAGACGTTTTAACCATAATCAAACATTTTCGGGCGGTTTTGAATCTTTTTCGAGCGATTTTGGATATAGTCCAGTTATTTTAGATATGATTTGACTATGTTATAGTCTTTTTTTCAGCGATATCGAATATGGTACCATATTTTTCAGACGTTTTGACAATTATATAAGTTTTTAAAACGGTTTTAATTATAATACAGGCATTTTTCAGACAATAATCAATCATTTCGACTATATTATTTGTAGGTTAATAAACACCTCCTAAACATTTCAACGAAATACAGGCGATTCAAGACATCTGTCGTAAATTTCGAAGCGACCCGTATATAGATAAACTCTCGTATTAATAACAAAGCAATCAACTCCCAATTACAAAAATTAAAAACAAATTCAACTCTCACCGTATTTTTTTTTTCTCATCTAAACACCGCTAGAGGTGCCAGGCTCCACCCATCGTGACTCTCATATAACAACTGTCAGAAAACAAAATTCGAAACGAAAAATCTGTGATAATTCTAGTCAGATAACTAATACATAAAATATATACGAAATCGATAACTTAGCAGATACCGATAAAGCCGAAAACGACCTTTTGAACCCACTGTCATATTCCATTACATTGACGCCCTTTGTTATTTTATTTTACGAGATATTATCCGACTACACGTCGTACCTAACCTCAAAAAGACGTAAAAAAAACAACGTAAACACCCTGTATAGGAGGTAATTAGTTGTTTTATGGTAAAATAAATATGCCCACCCGAAGCCGTCTTCGCTTTATGTCAAAATTCAATATCCAACGCCCCGTCGACTGCGCTACTCTTCTCTAATTGTGATTTGCTACCGGCAACGCGGCATTCATCTGTCAAATTATTCAACGTTTCACGTGAATTATTTTTATGTTATGACCGACTTTGTATTATCTACGCGTACGTAATCACGGTTTTGATACACAATGTCCATCGGGATGATAATCCCTTGAAAGATCGTTTACGAAACGATGTCTAGTTTACACTTTGATATATCGTAAGCGTTCGACACCTGTAATAAATATACGAGAGTTAAACGAAAAGTTATTTTGTAATAAAAAACGATTTGCGATTCGTTGAGTTAATTTAGTGAAATTGGCCCTAGTCGAACCGAAATGTTAGGTTATGTCGAGTGCTTGTCATCGAGTGTTGTAGAAAGACCTCCGCAGTCGCTACCCCGTTTGATGGTTATATCACAAAAAGGGGGAACGACGTTAATTTATTCATTTCGCTTAACTCTGTTTACCATCACATGTTCCTATCGCACTCTTATCGAGCATAAGTTAGTTAATCAAATAATGATTTAACACGTCGTCGTCGTCGTCGTCGTCGTCGTCGTCGTCTAGTGTTTTTTTAATGGAATTGCTCGACCAGTATTCGTTTTATAATTATTTGGGGATACTAATCAAACATATTTACAGTATTAAAATGACTTATTATCATTTCCCTTTGCCGTTCAGATCAATTTGATATGATATTATGACATCCTAGTTATTATTATATCATTCTATAACGTTTTATGATATTCTAGATTATTCTAGAAACTTTCCAGAACATTATTAATGCTTTTAAAATGCCATAAAAAAAGTTCCAACCAGTTCCAAAAGTTTCCAACAGTATTTGTTAATCCAGATCAATTTGTAGTAGTTTAAATTATTTAATGATTTTCTCGTGCATATTATATCGTTCTATGGAGTTCTATGATATTCTATATTGTTCTAGAAACCTTTCAGAACATTATTAATTCTTTTAAAATGTCTTAAAAGCAGTTTATATCATTTCCCAACATTATTTGTTAATCCAGATCAATTTGTAGTAGTTTGAATGATTTAATAACTTTCTCGTGCATATTATATCGTTCTATGAAGTTCTATGATATTCTATATTGCTCTAGAAACTTCCCAGAACATTATTAATGCTTTTAAAATGTCTTAAAAGCAGTTTATATCATTTCCCAACATTATTTGTTAATCCAGATCAATTTGTAGTAGTTTGAATGATTTAATGACTTTCTCGTGCATATTATATCGTTCTATGGAGTTCTATGATATTCTAGATTATTCTAGAAACCTTCCAGAACATTATTAATGCTTTTAAAATGTCTTAAAAGCAGTTTAAATCATTTCCCAACAGTATTTGTAAATACAGAAAAATTTGAAGTAGTTTAAATAATTTAATGACTTTCTCGTGCATATTATACCGTTCCATGAAGTTCTATGATATTCTAGATTGTTCTAGAAACTTCCCAGAACATTATTAATGCTTTTAAAATGTCATAAAAGTAGTTTATATCATTTGCCAACAGTATTTGTTAATCCAGATCAATTTGTAGTAGTTTGAATGATTTCATGACTTTCTCGTGCATATTATATCGTTCTATGAAGTTCTATGATATTCTATATTGTTCTAGAAACTTCCCAGAACATTATTAATGCTTTTAAAATGTCATAAAAGTAGTTTATATCATTTGCCAACAGTATTTGTTAATCCAGATCAATTTGTAGTAGTTTGAATGATTTAATGACTTTCTCGTGCATATTATATCGTTCTATGAAGTTCTATGATATTCTAGATTGTTCTAGAAACCTTCCAGAACATTATTAATGCTTTTAAAATGTCATAAACGCTGTTTATATCATTTCCCAACAGTATTTGTAAATACAGAAAAATTTGAAGTAGTTTAAATAATTTAATGACTTTCTCGTGCATATTATACCGTTCCATGAAGTTCTATGATATTCTAGATTGTTCTAGAAACTTCCCAGAACATTATTAATGCTTTTAAAATGTCATAAAAGTAGTTTATATCATTTGCCAACAGTATTTGTTAATCCAGATCAATTTGTAGTAGTTTGAATGATTTAATGACTTTCTCGTGCATATTATATCGTTCTATGAAGTTCTATGATATTCTAGATTGTTCTAGAAACCTTCCAGAACATTATTAATGCTTTTAAAATGTCATAAACGCTGTTTATATCATTTCCCAACAGTATTTGTAAATACAGAAAAATTTGAAGTAGTTTAAATAATTTAATGACTTTCTCGTGCATATTATACCGTTCCATGAAGTTCTATGATATTCTAGATTGTTCTAGAAACTTCCCAGAACATTATTAATGCTTTTAAAATGTCATAAAAGTAGTTTATATCATTTGCCAACAGTATTTGTTAATCCAGATCAATTTGTAGTAGTTTGAATGATTTCATGACTTTCTCGTGCATATTATATCGTTCTATGAAGTTCTATGATATTCTATATTGTTCTAGAAACTTCCCAGAACATTATTAATGCTTTTAAAATGTCATAAAAGTAGTTTATATCATTTGCCAACAGTATTTGTTAATCCAGATCAATTTGTAGTAGTTTGAATGATTTAATGACTTTCTCGTGCATATTATATCGTTCTATGAAGTTCTATGATATTCTATATTGTTCTAGAAACTTCCCAGAACATTATTAATGCTTTTAAAATGTCATAAACGCTGTTTATATCATTTCCCAACAGTATTTGTAAATACAGAAAAATTTGAAGTAGTTTAAATAATTTAATGACTTTCTCGTGCATATTATACCGTTCCATGAAGTTCTATGATATTCTAGATTGTTCTAGAAACTTCCCAGAACATTATTAATGCTTTTAAAATGTCATAAAAGCAGTTTATATCATTTCCCAACATTATTTGTTAATCCAGATCAATTTGTAGTAGTTTAAATTATTTAATGATTTTCTCGTGCATATTATATCATTCTATGGAGTTCTACGATATTCTAGATTATTCTAGAAACCTTCCAGAACATTATTAATGCTTTTAAAATGTCTTAAAAGCAGTTTAAATCATTTCCCAACAGTATTTGTTAATACAGATCAATTTCTACGATATTCTAGATTGTTCTAGAAATTTTCCAAAACATTATTTCTATACAACCTTTGAAAGAAACCAAAAATTCCACTATCGTCATTCATGAAAAGTATCTAAAGAAGAAATTTTGTAAGCGAATTCCAAAAATGACATATTACACACTCTTAATAGGCTACCGGTTAGTAGCCAGGCAGTCTCAGCGTACCTGAACCACCTGAGCGCAGAAGAACAAGAAGAAGAAAAAAAAAAAAAAAGAAAAAATCATCGTCGTCGAAGACATTTACTCGCAAGAAAATTTATCGTTGACATTTCCGAAAAATGATCGAAATAAAAGTGAATGGAATCGTACCGCGGAGCAAGGGCTCCCTAGAAGTCATAAAATTGACAATTTGACATGTGGACATGCAGCTTGACGAATCATCGAAAGAAACTGCAGGTATGCTTGGCCCCCCGGGACTCGGGGCCGTCGGGATGGTTCCACGAAGTCTGTCGTAAAAGAGAAGAACTCATCTGCTTGAGTTTGATGCACTAAGAACCATACAGGACCGGATTCATTTTAAAAAATATTATTTCGAAAACAAATTTTCACGTAATAAATTCTTCTACAACGAATTTTTTTGTTCAAAATTGTTTATCAAACGATATTGTGAATAAAAAAGGGAAGAAAAAGTTAAAAAATACGAAAATACTGGACGTGGCATTGAATATTTTGAGTTTTTTCACGGTCTTTTTGATATAATAGAATCGGGGAATAAAAGACGTGATATCGGTGGGTACGTCTCTGCACTTTATGGTACTCTAATGGTTCTGTTTCCGTCTCTCTTTCGGACCGGGTCATGTATCTAAAATATCTAGGTATATACAGGTAATAAATTATATATGGACAGGAGAACGATCTGAGTCGGTCGTTTAGTTTTTGGCTCGGAGCTATGGTTTAACACATTTTTAAACATGACAATTCAACATTTTTAGATACTTTTGAATATACTGAAACACCCAACCCCACCCATATATACCATACAGGCGCTCGTCGAAGCAATACGGTGATTAATTTTGTGAAATATTTCAATGTTGCCCGCAGTTTGTGATCATTAATCTTGAAACTTTGTAGTTGCACGTATTTTTCGAAATATTGATCGCTTATTATCATTTCGCGGTAATTGTATTAAAAAAACTACACCCGATAATAAAAAAAAATGGTTTCTGTACAAAGATGATCCTTTATTTGATTACCAAGTCACTTTATCAAGTTTGGGAATAGAACATAATCCGATAGGACTAAATCTGGTAAATAAGGTGCGTGAGATAACAATTCATAATTTAATTCATTAATTTCGTGTGCTGGTGCATTGTCTTGATGAAATTAGACTATTTTCAGTCAAGTGCGGTTGTTTTTACTTGATTTCTTCGTTAAAACGTTGCATAATAATCGTCGTTGATAGTTTTTACTTTTTCAAGATGGTTAATTTGAATTATTCCACGCGTATCCCAAAAAATCGACACTATGACCTTGTCTGCACATGGAATATGGTTCGCAGATATTGTATATCCATTATAAAGCCCTGATCTAGCTTCGTGCGACTAGTTTTTCTTCGCAACATTAAAGGACTTGCTCGGCAACAACGTTCTTTTTTTTCGTCCAATAACTTGGCGTTACTCAACTTTAATTTAGGTATTTGAATCCTTCGTCCTCTTTATTCATTCTAGATTGTTCTATAAATCTTCCAGAACATTATTAATGCTTTTAAAATGTCATAAAAGTAGTTTATATCATTTGCCAACAGTATTTGTTAATCCAGATCAATTTGTAGTAGTTTGAATGATTTAATGACTTTCTTGTGCATATTATATCGTTCTATGAAGTTCTATGATATTCTATATTGTTCTAGAAACTTCCCATAACATTATTAATGCTTTTAAAATGTCATAAACGCTGTTTATATCATTTCCCAACAGTATTTGTAAATACAGAAAAATTTGAAGTAGTTTAAATAATTTAATGACTTTCTCGTGCATATTTTATCATTCTATGAAGTTCTATGATATTCTATATTGTTCTAGAAACCTTTCAGAACATTATTAATGCTTTTAAAATGTCATAAAAGTAGTTTATATCATTTGCCAACAGTATTTGTTAATCCAGATCAATTTGTAGTAGTTTGAATGATTTAATGACTTTCTTGTGCATATTATATCGTTCCATGAAGTTCTATGATATTCTATATTGTTCTAGAAACTTCCCAGAACATTATTAATGCTTTTAAAATGTCATAAACGCTGTTTATATCATTTCCCAACAGTATTTGTAAATACAGAAAAATTTGAAGTAGTTTGAATAATTTAATGACTTTCTCGTGCATATTATATCGTTCCATGAAGTTCTATGATATTCTATATTGTTCTAGAAACTTCCCAGAACATTATTAATGCTTTTTAAATGTCATAAAAGTAGTTTGTATCATTTGCCAACAGTATTTGTTAATACAGAACAATTTGAAGTATTTTAAATGATTTAATGACTTTCTCGTCAATATTATATCGTTCTATAACGTTCTACGATATTCTAGATTGTTGTAGAAACTTCCCAGGATCTTCTTCCTTCATCCTCTTCATTCATATACTTCAATCGTCCAAGTTTAAAGTGAAGGATTTACTAAAGGATCACACTCGATATTTCGCACAAATTCACCTGACATTGAGCGACAAATAGAAAAGGTCTTGTTTAGGTTAGGTTAAATGAGGTTAGGATAGGTTAGGTCAAGTTGTTTTAGGTTAGGTTGAATGTACAACTCATCTTATTAAACGGAATTGCAACTAGATACATTTGATCTATAAAATTGATATTATTTCACATTTATATTAAATTTATTCCACCCCGCATTAATTTGTCGTGATTTAATCTATCCATTTGTAATTATAGATAAATTGACGGTAATTATCTATTAAATCGAATCGAGAAATAAAAATAATATACGTCTCATTTGAGAGTACGACTCTTAATATTCCCAAGTGACAAGAACAAAGAAGACAATCCCAAAAAAAAAAATTGTTAGTAATGATTACTTGAAATTCAAGAACCGTTACAGTTAACGCGAATTTTCTATATTCCAACCTAGCCGGCGCGTTCGAAACGATTTAGAACATACGCGACTCGTCAGTAGATTGGTGCAAGGGGGTGTCGTCTATCGATAAACATATTTATCGATGTTCGGGAGTTTCAGTGGAGTTTCAACAGGTACAGTCGTGTCTGTATCGTGAAGATTGCGTACAATCCACCAGGTCGATACCTGGTGGTACCACCAAGACCAGCAGAACGCAATCATTCTGGTGTCCAACAACTTTTTTTCACTTCGGAAGTTTCTAGACTAGTACAAACACTTGCCGTGGTTTAGGTTCATCTTCAGGTCTGTTAACCTCCAGATTTTATTACTTCAGGTCCAATTTCTCGACGAAATTTCGTAAAGTGACCTTGAAGAGATTTCGTGGAGGATTCTGGGGCTCCCTCTAGCCTACGTCGATTACTACTTCAAGATTTATCGATTCGAAAGCTTTCTTGAAATTTATAAAGAGTAGTATCGATTGTAGGAACCATCGACTTGTGAATCTTGTCCAACAGTATTCGCTATTGATTATATCAGCCTTTCCATGAATAATATTCCAAAAAAACCGAAGCTACAAACTTCCCAAGTGACTGTTGAGGCTTTGTACCTGGTTCGCCGACCGCAGTCCATTCCGTTGATGATTGTTTCGATTCCGGAATGAAATAATGGATTTACTGTTAATTTTCTTAGGAAAATAAATTTTTTCTTGATGAAAATTCATAGTTTTTCAATTTTTGAAGTACCCAGGAATGGTATACCGTTTTCCCAATTAATTTTAGACTTTATTTTTACAAAAACGAAGACAATTTGATTAGAAATATCACCGGTAAACCCAAAACCAAAATTTTACTCAAATATTGGTACTGATTTCAATGATTAAGTTGTCTATTGATCGGTTTGTACATTTTGGTGGTACAGATTTATCGATTCGAAAGCTTTCTTGAAATTTATAAAGAGTAGTATCGGTTGTAGGAACCATCGACTTGTGAATCTTGTCCAAAAGATCCAACAGTATTCGCTATTGATTATAACAGTCTTTCGATGAATAATATTCCAAAAAAACCGAAGCTACAAACTTCCCAAGTGACTGTTGAGGCTTTGTACCTGGTTCGCCGACCGCAGTCCATTCCGTTGATGATTGTTTCGATTCCGGAATGAAATAATGGATTTACTGTTAATTTTCTTTGGAAAATAAGTTTTTTCTTGATGAAAATTCATAGTTTTTCAATTTTTGAAGTACCCAGGAATGGTATACCGTTTTCCCAATTAATTTTAGACTTTATTTTTACAAAAACGAAGACAATTTGATTAGAAATATCACCGGTAAACCCAAAACCAAAATTTTACTCAAATATTGGTACTGATTTCAATGATTAAGTTGTCTATTGATCGGTTTGTACATTTTGGTGGTACAGATTTATCGATTCGAAAGCTTTCTTGAAATTTATAAAGAGTAGTATCGGTTGTAGGAACCATCGACTTGTGAATCTTGTCCAAAAGATCCAACAGTATTCGCTATTGATTATAACAGTCTTTCGATGAATAATATTCCAAAAAAACCGAAGCTACAAACTTCCCAAGTGACTGTTGAGGCTTTGTACCTGGTTCGCCGACCGCAGTCCATTCCGTTGATGATTGTTTCGATTCCGGAATGAAATAATGGATTTACTGTTAATTTTCTTAGGAAAATAAATTTTTTCTTGATGAAAATTCATAGTTTTTCAATTTTTGAAGTACCCAGGAATGGTATACCGTTTTCCCAATTAATTTTAGACTTTATTTTTACAAAAACGAAGACAATTTGATTAGAAATATCACCGGTAAACCAAAAACCAAAATCTATTGATCGGTTTGTATATTTTGGTGGTACGCTCGTGCGTTTGAAAGGCAGCTAGAGTACGAGGTCTTGGTTTGTTGCACCTTGTTAATAACGCTGACTTTGCATATTGGTGGGCTTTTTGTACAGGTCTTCGATGCCGTGTTATGCAGCTCTTCACTACCAACATCGAAAACCATTAAACGCGGTACATATGGTAGATACGCCGTTTAATTTTCATATTAACTTTCTTTTTTTTATATCATTTAGAAACTACTAGGTAATTTTTTGATCGCCGTAATTAATCACATTCCGTTCGATGTGTCTTTTTATTATTATTATTAGCGCGATATCAAGGAAAATTTTGACCAAGTACTTAATTAGAAGTGGCAACTTTCATTTTTTGAGTCTCTCGACTTAACTACGAGGATGGTACCGGAAGTACCCGGGGTGCAAAAATATCTTGATGAAACAGCTACTTCTTTTTAGCCAAATTTCGGAGGTTTTTGTTTGATTTCTTCGCTCAAACTCTGCAATAATACTTGCCGTTTATAGTTTCTCATTTATTAAGATAGTTGATGAAAATTATACCATGGGGAACTCAAAAAATCGACACCAACTCATAAAACAGTCTTTGCATTCTTTGAAACCAGATTTTCCCTATTCGGTCCATTGTTTTGATTGTTTCTTTGTTTTGAAATATGACAACAATGACGTGAATATGTCAAATGTGACGTTGACATTTGATATTTTTAATAACGTACGTTTTTCTACAGTCGAAGAACCCTCGATCGAAATTACAGAGATTTTTTGAAAATTGATTCAAATGTTTGTAAAATTGATTTTAATGATGAATATTTTGAAAAATGATAAGTAATTTGAAAAAACTTGTTGTACGTCTTCAAAATTTCCAAAATTTTGGTTTTTTTTTTAAATTTATACGATTTCTTTGTACAAAATTTGTTGTCAAACGTGTCTAAATAAAATTCGTCGTTCAAACATTGTTATACAATATTTTATTGTACGGACATTTGTTGTATTGATAGTTTTAGACGTCCCCCTGTAACGTTAACTTCCTTACGGATATCGAAAATACTCGAAATAGCATCGAAAAATGTTTTTAAAAACAAATAAATGTTTAAACAATATTTTTCAAGTAGATTTTGGAATCAAAATGGAGAATCCTTATGTTTGAGTTGAAATGAGTTTAAAAATACATTTAAACGATCCCCTGTAACATTAACAGTCGTCCAAAGTTTGAATATTCCTAGAACTATGAGTAGAATCACTTCTAGATGTAAATAAATGTGTATTTTGATGGTTTTTATGGTGATTTTATTATAAAAATGAAAAAATTTACATTTTGCAAAGAAATGATACTTTTAAACGTCCCCTTGTAATATTAATTTGTATACAAATATCCAAAATTTTTAAAATAACATCGACGAATGTTTTAAAAAGCAAATAAATGTTTATTAGAATGATTTTCAAGTAGATTTTTCAACAAAAATGAAAAAAAAATGTTACAAAGTACGTTTGAACGATCCCCTGTAACATTAACAGTCGTCCAAAGTTTTAATATTTCTAAAACTATAAATAGAATCACTTCTAGATGTAAATAAATGTGTATTTTGATGGTTTTTATGGTGATTTTATTATAAAAATGAAAAAATTCACATTTTGCAACGAAATGATACTTTTAAACGTCCCCTTGTAATATTAATTGTTATACAAATATTCAAAATTTTTAAAATAACATCGACGAATGTTTTAAAAAGCAAATAAATGTTTATTAGAATGATTTTCAAGTAGATTTTTCAACAAAAATGAAAAAAAAATGTTACAAAGTACGTTTGAACGATCCCCTGTAACATTAACAGTCGTCCAAAGTTTTAATATTTCTAAAACTATAAATAGAATCACTTCTAGATGTAAATAAATGTGTATTTTGATGGTTTTTATGGTGATTTTATTATAAAAATGAAAAAATTTACATTTTGCAAAGAAATGATACTTTTAAACGTCCCCTTGTAATATTAATTTGTATACAAATATCCAAAATTTTTAAAATAACATCGACGAATGTTTTAAAAAGCAAATAAATGTTTATTAGAATGATTTTCAAGTAGATTTTTCAACAAAAATGAAAAAAAAATGTTACAAAGTACGTTTGAACGATCCCCTGTAACATTAACAGTCGTCCAAAGTTTTAATATTTCTAAAACTATAAATAGAATCACTTCTAGATGTAAATAAATGTGTATTTTGATGGTTTTTATGGTGATTTTATTATAAAAATGAAAAAATTCACATTTTGCAACGAAATGATACTTTTAAACGTCCCCTTGTAATATTAATTGTTATACAAATATTCAAAATTTTTAAAATAACATCGACGAATGTTTTAAAAAGCAAATAAATGTTTATTAGAATGATTTTCAAGTAGATTTTTCAACAAAAATGAAAAAAAAATGTTACAAAGTACGTTTGAACGATCCCCTGTAACATTAACAGTCGTCCAAAGTTTTAATATTTCTAAAACTATAAATAGAATCACTTCTAGATGTAAATAAATGTGTATTTTGATGGTTTTTATGGTGATTTTATTATAAAAATGAAAAAATTTACATTTTGCAACGAAATGATACTTTTAAACGTCCCCTTGTAATATTAATTTTTATACAAATATCCAAAATTTTTAAAATAACATCGACAAATGTTTTAAAAAGCAAATAAATGTTTATTAGAATGGTTTTCAGGTAGATTTTTCAACAAAAATGAAAAAAAAAGTTACAAAGTACGTTTGGACGAACCCCTGTAACACAAATCTCCGTCGAGTGCTTCAAAATTTCTAGAATTATAACACAGAAAACTTCTAGATGCAAATAAATGAAAATTGTAATTATTTTTCATGATAAATTCCATATAAAAATGAAAAATTCACTTCACAGACGTCTGATACTTTTCGACGCCCCCCTGTAACGTTAACTTCCACACAGATATCGAAAATTCTCGAACTAACATCGACGAATTTCGTCCCAACAGCAAATAAATGATTTGTCCGATTACTAAAAATAAATCAGTAAAAATGTTTGAATTATCACTTTTATTAGATAGTACGACATCTAGTTTTTATCCCATCAACTATTACTTTCAAGATAACATATAACCTCGCTGGAATTTCTGGAACCGTTAGTGATGTTTGATACAAATGCAGGGAAAATTCGTCTCTCTTTTACTCAAGTTTTGAAACACGGCAACGCTGACGTGAATATGTCAAATCTGACATTGACATTTGACATTTTTAATGGTGAACGTTTTCATCGAATTGGTGGGTCATTCGCTGTACGTTTTTCTTCACTATAACAAACCTCGATCGAAATGGAAAAAATTTTTTGGAAATTGATTCAAATACTTGTAAAATTGATCTTAATGATGAATATTTTGAAAAATAATAACTAATTAGTTTATAATGTTCAAAAAACTTGTGGAACGTTTTTAAAACTTCTAAAACTTTTTTTTTGTACAAAATTTGTTATCAAACGTTTCTAAATGAAATCTTCAGTATTATCATCAATCCTATTAACATCTTCGAAAGTTTTTCCTGGTGCATATCTTTATAAACTTTTTAAGTTTCCAAATTTTTTTTATTCCATTTTTCAGTGAATTTTTCTTGGTTGTATTACGAAAATAAATATCGTGTTTGTCGAAAATTATTAGATACCCTACAGGGTGAATTAAAATATCCAACAAATATAGTAATCAACCAGCTGACTATAAACACACTGTATATATATATATATACAATAGGGTGGTTAGCTATTGTTATATATATATATATATAAAATTGCGTTTGAACAGAATATAACCCTCCAGGGGTTGTTTTTAAGTAAATTACTAAAGCACGACATTTAAATTCCTCGAAATAATTCGAATATTAAATTAAATCATTTTTTGAGGTTATAATTTTCGACGGTCGAAAAATTATTTTTTCAATTAGATGCGGTTTTAAAACAAACTAATTGTTTCATTAAAAAAAAAATCGTTTTGTGGTCAGCGAGAAGAATCCAGTTCTCTCTTTTCAATTCATTGTGTTTTTTTGTTCTTTTGGTACGAAAAATTCTACGAAACGTTGCCAAACACTCGATGGAAACATCTTCGGAACGCCGCTTTGTCTACCGAGCCTGCTAGATCGCGGATTTCTGGAATCGTCACCACTGGGATGCCGGTTCTTGCAGGTCTTACCGCAAGCTATAAAAATAGTCAAAAACAGCAGGAAATTGGTAAATTTGCAGTTTAATCATTAACAGCGTTTATGGATTAGCCAGCGCGTAGTCGGGATTTGTATCCTATCGAGTATTTATGAGATGTTGATGAGGAAAAGTTCGAGATAGAAATCATGTATTATTAACGACGTCATGTAACTAAAAACTAGTTTAAACAAGTCTAATCTTGTATCTAGTTTCGTCAAAAACTGCTACTAATATTTCGTATTTGCTGGGATGACGAAATGTCAGTAAATAGTGGGAGGGGAGAGGAATATAACCTAAAAAATGATAAAACTATCGATAATAAATGTTGTAAGACATTCCGCTCGGTAAAGCAGCGAAAGCACAGATACGTTTCGACGAGAAAGAATCAGGTTTCGACCAATACGTGTAGTCCAACTGCTGTTCGTTGTGGATGGAAATTTGGAATGAATAGATGAAAAAAACGCAGACATTTCCTTTCCTTAACTGTTTTCCAACACTACCGGTTATTTCAATCGGAAAAATACGCGAGTCCCTATGAATTGAGTAACTTGTTTTTGGTGTTGATTATCGATTTTGAAATGATGAAAAAAACCCGACTTATTACGAACTGCAGACCCTCACTGAGTCTTTTATTACATTTTGGAGTAATATCGCGCTCAGCGGGGTGCTCTAGGTGTCCACCAGGAGATCTGAGATTAGTTTTTAAACCGATGGGTTAATAAGTAGCCGCTTTCTATTGTTAAGGTTCCGTGTTAGATTTTCAATAAGCTTGTTGAATACTGCGCGCGGATTATATTTTTTTTACGAAACTAGCGACAAAAATTGATTTGTCAATTATATAAAATGAATTTCTCTTTAATTATAATTCATATATATATAGAAAAAAAAACGTTGTAGTCATCTTTATACCTCAATTTAAAAATTTCAAGAATGTATCCTAATTATCCCTTTTTCGTCCTACAAAACACGTATCAAAATTAACTTTTATGCAAGTCATTTCGACGCTTTCATAAACGTGTACCCGGTATAAATAAAAGGGAATTTCAATATGAAATGTAGTGAAAAAAAAAAAAAAAAACAAATATTCGTGAATAATTACACACTTTTTTTATTTTAAAACTTTATCTATGAACGTTGATTCTTTGCATTTGACGGAACAATCACCGAGTTATGGCAACACTGATGTCGATATGTCGAATGTGACATTGACATTTGACATTTTTAATGACGAACGTACTCTTGGAACGTGTTGTTATTCGAGTTGTTTACAGATACTGGAAATATTCATTTTGTAGTAGATTTTGTGATAAAAATGAAGGATCTACCTGTTTGAGTTTAAACAATAAATGATAAAAATACGTTTGAAAGACTTAAACATCGGTCCAAGGTTTGAAAATTTCTACAATTATAACAAATATTACTTCTAGATGCAAATAAATGAATATTGTGATTATTTTTTATAGTAATTTCCATATAAAAATGAAGAATCCACTTTGTGTAGACAATTGATACTTTTAGACGCCCCCCTGTAACGTTAACTACCATACAGATATCGAAAATACTCGAAATAGCAGCGGCAAATGTTTCTAAAAGCAAATAAATGTTTAAACAATATTTTTCAAGTAGATTTTTGAAATCAAAATGGAGAATTCTTATGTTTGAGTTGAAATGAGTTTAAAAATACATTTGAACGATCCCCTGTAACATTAACAGTCGTCCAAAGTTTGAATATTCCTAGAACTATGAGTAGAATCACTTCTAGATGTAAATAAATGTGTATTTTGATGGTTTTTATGGTGATTTTATTATAAAAATGAAAAAATTTACATTTTGCAACGAAATGATACTTTTAAACATCCCCTTGTAATTTTAATTTCTATACAAATATCCAAAATTTTTAAAATAACATCGACAAATGTTTTAAAAAGCAAATAAATGTTTATTAGAATGGTTTTCAAGTAGATTTTTCAACAAAAATGAAAAAAAAATGTTACAAAGTACGTTTGGACGATCCCCTGTAACATTAACACTCGTCCAAAGTTTGAATATTTCTAAAACTATAAATAGAATCACTTCTAGATGTAAATAAATGTGTATTTTGATGGTTTTTATGGTGATTTTACTATAAAAATGAAAAACATTTACATTTTGCAAAGAAATGATACTTTCAGACGTCCCCCTGTAACGTTAACTACCATAATGATACCGAAAATTCTGCAAATAGCATCGTCGAATGTTTCTAAAAGCAAATAAATCTTTATTAGAATGATTTTCAAGTAGATTTTACCATAAAAATGAAAAATTGTCATTTTGCAAGGAAATGATACTTTTAAACGTCCCTTTGTAATGTTAACTTCTATACAAATATCCAAAATTTTTGCAATAACAACGACGAATGTTTCAAAAAGCAAATAAATTCATATTAGAACGGTTTTCAAGTAGATTTTCCAACAAAAATGAAAAAAAAGTTACAAAGTACGTTTGGACGAACCCCCGTAACACAAATATCCGTCGAGGGTTTGAAAATTTCTAGAATTATAACAAAGATAACTTCTTAATGCAAATAGATGAAAATTGTGATTATTTTTTATGATAAATTCCACATAAAAATTAAAAATTCACTTTATATAGACATCTGATAGTTTTAGACGCCCCCCTGTAATGTTAATTTCCATACAGATATCGAAAATTCTCAAAATAGCAGCGACAAATGTTTCTTAAAGCAAATAAATGAATATTATGATATTTTTCAAGTAGATTTTTAAATCAAAATGGCGAATTCTCATTTTTGAATTGAAATGAGTTTAAAAATACGTTTGAGCGATCCCCTGTAACATTAACAGTCGTCCAAAGTTTTAATATTTCTAAAACTATAAATAGAATCACTTCTAGATGTAAATAAATGTGTATTTTGATGGTTTTTATGGTGATTTTACTATAAAAATGAAAAACATTTACATTTTGCAACGAAATGATACTTTCAGACGTCCCCTTGTAATGTTAATTTTTATACAAATATCCAAAATTTTTAAAATAACATCGACAAATGTTTTAAAAAGCAAATAAATGTTTATTAGAATGGTTTTCAAGTAGATTTTTCAACAAAAATGAAAAAAAAAATGTTACAAAGTACGTTTCGACGATCCCCTGTAACATTAACAGTCGTCCAAAGTTTGAATATTTCTAAAACTATAAATAGAATCACTTCTAGATGTAAATAAATGTGTATTTTGATGGTTTTTATGGTGATTTTATTATAAAAATGAAAAAATTTACATTTTGCAACGAAATGATACTTTTAAACGTCCCCTTGTAATATTAATTTCTATACAAATATCCAAAATTTTTAAAATAACATCGACGAATGTTTCAAAAGTAAATAAATGCATATTAGAATGATTTTCAAGTAGATTAATCAACAAAAATGAAAAAAAAGTTACAAAGTACGTTTGGACGATCCCCTGTAACATTAACACTCGTCCAAAGTTTGAATATTTCTAAAACTATAAATAGAATCACTTCTAGATGTAAATAAATGTGTATTTTGATGGTTTTTATGGTGATTTTACTATAAAAATGAAAAACATTTACATTTTGCAAAGAAATGATACTTTCAGACGTCCCCCTGTAACGTTAACTACCATACAGATATCGAAAATTCTCGAACTAACATCGACGAATTTCGTCCCAACATCAAATAAATGATTTGTTCGATTACTAATAATAAATCAGTAAAAATGTTTGAATTATCACTTTTATTAGATAGTACGACATCTAGTTTTTATCCCATCAACTATTACGTCCAAAATGACATTATAACCTCGCTGGAATTTCTTGAACCGTTAGTGACGTTTGCACTACACTACACCAACACTCATAATTACATTGTCTAACGCGCGTTTCTATAACCAAGTTATCGTTGTTTACAAACTGAACTTTCAAGATATAAAGTTGTTTATAGAAACGTATAACTTTGTTTTAACGTACGAAATAAACGATTTTCCATTAAATTTAAGCGTAAACGTTAACCTTCTGGTAACGTCACTGACGAAGTACCAGCTCATTAAGATAAATTCGGAACGCATGTTTGCTACTGCTGACTCATCACCATCTTGATTAACTTGTCAGTGTTTTTACTTTAAACGCGGCCTTTTTTCCATTCCCAATTTTTTCTAATTACCCACGGATGCATTATACAAGGTAACATCTAAATATACGATTAAACACACCCTCGATTCGTTTAAATCGGATTATATTACTTACAGTAATTGACCGATCGGTCCACGCGGCGTAAACCGCCGCGTAACCGAATCCCGAGAAAAAAAAGAAAAATCCTATCGCTAGGTGAAAATCCTCGGTGTAGCTATCAAAACATTTGAGCCGCGCACACGGCACAGGAATTGGCTAATTAAACGCCTTAAGCGGATTTGGATCATTAGCGGAGGGCTCACGGGTCTATGGAAGCGCCTTAGGAGTGCTCCGCACATCCGAGTCGCTTCCACTAGGAAAACAGAGATGTATCCGATTATTTTCGCCACCGAAACGTTTATTCGGCGAAAATCGTGCGAAACAAAATGAAAAAACACTTTTTTCCAAAATACCGAATCAAAATTATCCCAAAAACCCTGTATGCGGATGGAACGATCTTTGTCTTCTTTGAAACCAGGTCCTCCCTCATCAGCCCTCATCGTTTTGATTGTTTTTCGGTTTTCATGGATCCATGGTTATGAAACGATGCCAAAATTCGACGATTCACAGCGATGCAGGTCCTTGCAGGTTTTACCGTCGATATTATCTAGAGGAGAAACTGAATTGGTAGAGATTCCATTATCTTTATAATCGTTTTTTGACCAAACGAGAACCTACAATTGATTTATTGCAGCTTTATTCCCATTTCGAAGCTGGAAAATCGGCTTCGAAGACCCCAGATAATGAAGAACTGATCGTTGTATTAGCTACCAACCAAATCACCATTACCAGAGCGTCCAGGGGTATGCAGGTAGGTGTTTTGGTGATGATAAACAGCTCCGCGTGGGATAACTCGTGCGTTTCGATAACCAAGTCATCTTCTTCAGTGAATTTACCTTCAGTCTACTGCTTAACAAAACGCCATCAGATGTTTGAGTTGTAGTGAAATTGTTATTGACTTAATTCCATCCCTGTATGGTGGCGTGGACTGATGATTGGGAAATATCGTCAGGAGTTGACTAATTAGAGGAAGTTGGCAGTCGCCGGTTCGCATGGCAACTCCTCCGCTTCCTTTTCTTTTACCGCCTTTTGTGATATTCCAGGAGTTCGTAGCCGAAGACGGTTGAATGTTAACGGAAAATTTTCCATCGAAAACCGATCGAAAATATTGTTTATAACTTTATTATTATTTAAAATTGGGGAAATGGTAGAATTGAAAGAGAAAACTATATTTTCGCTAATTAATAAGAAAAGTTTCAAAATTCCTACGCTTCAATTCAAAATTTACGAAATATTCAGCATTTATTCCAGACCTTGCACCGTCAGATTTACTATTTATTATTATTTAGAACGTTTTTCGTTTTTTATTTATACAATTTCTAATCGTGTGGTAAATTAATAAACACTCTGTCTATCACGTTTATTTATACACTTAACTTACAATAATTTATTTATAAATATCACTTGGATAATTTTTGTTATTTTTACTAATTTATTATTTTAACTACGACTATTTATTTAAAAGTTACTGCGTTTAAAACAAATCTTTTATATACCTAAGTAAAATTCTATAAAGTTCTAGGAAAAAATTAGACTTTTCTAGATTTTATTTAGTAGAAATACTATAAATAAACCGCCTGTTTCTAAAAGCAAATAAATGAATATTATTATATTTGGAAAATCTTCATGTTTGAGTTGAAATGAGTTTAAAAATACGTTTGGACGATCCCCTGTAACATTAACAGTCGTCCAAAGTTTGAATATTTCTAAAACTATAAATAGAATCACTTCTAGATGTAAATAAATGTGTATTTTGATGGTTTTTATGGTGATTTTATTATAAAAATGAAAAAATTTACATTTTGCAACGAAATGATACTTTTAAACGTCCCCTTGTAATGTTAATTTTTATACAAATATCCAAAATTTTTGCGATAACAACGACGAATGTTTCAAAAAGCAAATAAATGCTTATTAGAAGGATTTTCAAGTAGATTAATCAATAAAAATGAAAAAAATGTTATAAAGTACGTTTAGACGAACCCCCGTAAGACAAATATCCGTCGAGGGTTTGAAAATTTCTAGGATTATAACAAAAATTACTTTTAGATGTAAGTAAATGAAAATTTTGATTATTTTTCATGATAAATTCCGTATAAAAATGAAAAATTTACTTTATATAGACGTCTGATACTTTTAGACGCCCCCCTGTAATGTTAAATATCCAAAATTTTTGCGATAACAACGCCAAATGTTTCACAAAGCAAATAAATGAATATTAGAATGATTTTCAAGTAGATTAATCAATAAAAATGAAAAAAATGTTATAAAGTACGTTTAGACGAACCCCCGTAAGACAAATATCCGTCGAAGGTTTGAAAATTTCTAGGATTATAACAAAAATTACTTCTAGATGTAAGTAAATGAAAATTTTGATTATTTTTCATGATAAATTCCGTATAAAAATGAAAAATTTACTTTATATAGACGTCTGATACTTTTAGACGCCCCCCTGTAATGTTAAATATCCAAAATTTTTGCGATAACAACGCCAAATGTTTCACAAAGCAAATAAATGAATATTAGAATGATTTTCAAGTAGATTAATCAATAAAAATGAAAAAAATGTTATAAAGTACGTTTAGACGAACCCCCGTAAGACAAATATCCGTCGAAGGTTTGAAAATTTCTAGGATTATAACAAAAATTACTTCTAGATGTAAGTAAATGAAAATTTTGATTATTTTTCATGATAAATTCCGTATAAAAATGAAAAATTTACTTTATATAGACGTCTGATACTTTTAGACGCCCCCCTGTAATGTTAAATATCCAAAATTTTTGCGATAACAACGACGAATGTTTCACAAAGCAAATAAATGAATATTAGAATGATTTTCAAGTAGATTAATCAATAAAAATGAAAAAAATGTTATAAAGTACGTTTAGACGAACCCCCGTAAGACAAATATCCGTCGAAGGTTTGAAAATTTCTAGGATTATAACAAAAATTACTTCTAGATGTAAGTAAATGAAAATTTTGATTATTTTTCATGATAAATTCCGTATAAAAATGAAAAATTTACTTTATATAGACGTCTGATACTTTTAGACGCCCCCCTGTAATGTTAAATATCCAAAATTTTTGCGATAACAACGCCAAATGTTTCACAAAGCAAATAAATGAATATTAGAATGATTTTCAAGTAGATTAATCAATAAAAATGAAAAAAATGTTATAAAGTACGTTTAGACGAACCCCCGTAAGACAAATATCCGTCGAAGGTTTGAAAATTTCTAGGATTATAACAAAAATTACTTCTAGATGTAAGTAAATGAAAATTTTGATTATTTTTCATGATAAATTCCGTATAAAAATGAAAAATTTACTTTATATAGACGTCTGATACTTTTAGACGCCCCCCTGTAATGTTAAATATCCAAAATTTTTGCGATAACAACGACAAATGTTTCACAAAGCAAATAAATGAATATTATGATATTTTTCAAGTAGATTTTGAAATCAAAATGGAGAATTCTCATTTTTGAATTAAAATGAATTTAAAAATACGTTTGAACGATCCCCTGTAACATTAACAGTCGTCCAAAGTTTGAATATTTCTAAAACTATAAATAGAATCACTTCTAGATGTAAATAAATGTGTATTTTGATGGTTTTTATGGTGATTTTATTATAAAAATGAAAAAATTTACATTTTGCAACGAAATGATACTTTTAAACGTCCCCTTGTAATGTTAATTTTTATACAAATATCCAAAATTTTTAAAATAACATCGACGAATGTTTTAAAAAGCAAATAAATGTTTATTAGAATGGTTTTCAAGTAGATTAATCAACAAAAATGCAAAAAAAGTTACAGAGTACGTTTGGACGAACCCCTGTAACACAAATATCCGTCGAGGGTTTGAAAATTTCTAGAATTATAATAAAAATTATTCCTAAATGTAAATAAATGCAAAAAAATTATTTTTTTCAATTTACATATAATTCTAATCGTGGGGTGAATTAATAAACACTATTTCTCACGTTCCTAATTTATTAACACACTTAACTTACACTAATTTATTTATTTACAAATATCATAATGAATAATTTCTGTTATTTTTACTAATTTATTATTTTTACAACGACTATTTATTTAAAACAAATCGTTTACATACTTAAATAAAATTCTATAAAGTTCTAGAAAAAAAATTAGATTTTTCTAGATATTTTTATTAAAAGAAATACTATAAATAAACCGCCTATTACTAAAAAAATTATATGCAAATAAACATCGAACGAATTTATAAAGACGCCGTTCGAAAAGCGCCGCGCGAATTCGCCCACTTTTCAAAATCCATCGTAGCTGGACAGAACCGGAGTAAGGACCCGTTTTTTGATCTTGTCAGCAACATTACGTGTTATTCATACTTTGTTCGATATAATTTCACCTCGACTCAAAAATCGCTTCCCAAAATTAACGAAAATTATGCGAGATGACTTATTATCATTTAATACAAGTTACCAACGTTGTCAGACTGGTCCTACCGGAATCCAAGATCGTAGATACGAATTTTTAAAGTATTTATTACACAATTATGAAGAATTAATTGAGCTGTCTCCTATTTTAATTGTTTGAATTAATTTGAAAGGCTTCTGTATACGACACGACTCGGTTTGGGCTAATTGGGTTCACGTTTTTTTTATATATACACGTATATATATTCGAATGAATTATTTTTGCGCAAATCTTTCGAAAACAGCGGCGATTCTTTATACAAAATGTCGCGTTTCGTGGAAATCTTTCTTAAATTGCTGTTTATATAGGACATACATCTCAATATTCAGTAAATAGACTACGAATTCATCAAGATTTTAGCTGTTTATTCAAGTTGTACTGACTGTGTGTTTATAGTTAGTTGTAGATCCGAATGTCTCAAACGTTTTAAAGAAATTTGGATTTTTAACAATGTTTTAAGCGTGTCCAAACCAGGTAACCAGGTTTCTGCATTTTGGTATGCTCGAAAATAAGTAATGAAAATATTTGTAGAGATTTTATCGCTTTGTTTCGAAAGTTAATTTATCTATCGTTAAGAATCGAGTTGAAAAAATGATAGAATTAAAAAGAAGAAGACTGAAAAGGAAGTAGAAGAAGTACCGCTCGTTGACCGAGGACCGGTCAATGATTAGCGAGTGTGTTGATGAGCGATGTGTGTATGGTCATCAACTCCATTTTGACAGTTACAAATCACTAAAATGCCATACCGTGTATATACATTTCGATGAATTTATATATAATCAACTATAGATGACAGAAACTGTTTTTTACATACGTGAAAGCGTACTAAACATTAACGGATTATAATTCACCATAATTTAATTATTATAAATGAAATTTGAATCGAAATATATAATTTTAATAAAGTTATTTGTGTAAAATTTGTACGCACGACACTGTACGTCTTATGTCATTATTGGGAAACATCGATCTATAAAAAAGAAGAATCAGAATTTTTATTTGACATTCACAAACTACGAAGCAATTACTAAAAGTTATGTATACGTACAAGGTGTACCAATAATACATTAAATGTCATTTTGTATATAGTCATCAACTCTATTTTGATAGTTACAAATCACTAAAATGCCATACCGTGTATATACATTTCGATGAATTTATATATAATCAACTATAGATGACAGAAACTGTTTTTTACATACGTGAAAGCGTACTAAACATTAACGGATTATAATTCACCATAATTTAATTATTATAAATGAAATTTGAATCGAAATATATAATTTTAATAAAGTTATTTGTGTAAAATTTGTACGCACGACACTGTACGTCTTATGTCATTATTGGGAAACATCGATCTATAAAAAAGAAGAATCAGATTTTTCATTTGACATTTACAGACTACGAAGCAGCCACTAAAAGTTATTTATACATACAAGGTGTACCAATATTACGATAAATGTCACTTTATATATAGTCATCAACTCCATTTTGATAGTTACAAATCACTAAAATACCGTACCGTGTGTATAAATTTCGCTGAATTTATATATAATCAACTATAGATGACAGAAACTGTTTTTTACATACGTGAAAACTTATTACACATTAAAGGATTATGTTTTATCATAATTTAATTATATTTTACCATAGTTTAATTAATATAAATGAAATTTGAATCGAAATACATAATTTTAATAAAGTTATTTGTGAAAAATTTGTACGCACGACACTGTACGTCTTATGTCATTATTGGGAAACATCGATCTATAAAAAAGAAGAATCAGATTTTTCATTTGACATTCACAAACTACGAAGCAATTACTAAAAATTATTTATACGTACAAGGTGTACCAATATTACGATAAATGTCACTTTATATATAGTCATCAACTCCATTTTGATAGTTACAAATCACTAAAATACCGTACCGTGTGTATAAATTTCGATGAATTTATATATAATCAACTATAGATGACAGAAACTGTTTTTTACATACGTGAAAGCGTACTAAACATTAACGGATTATAATTCACCATAATTTAATTATATTTTACCATAATTTAATTAATATAAATGAAATTTGAATCGAAATACATAATTTTAATAAAGTTATTTGTGAAAAATTTGTACGCACGACACTGTACGTCTTATGTCATTATTGGGAAACATCGATCTATAAAAAAGAAGAATCAGAATTTCTATTTGACATTCACAAACTATGAAGCAATTACTAAAAATTATGTATACGTACAAGGTGTACCAATAATACGTTAAATGTCATTTTGTATATAGTCATCAACTCTATTTTGATAGTTACAAATCACTAAAATGCCATACCGTGTATATACATTTCGATGAATTTATATATAATCAACTATAGATGACAGAAACTGTTTTTTACATACGTGAAAGCGTACTAAACATTAACGGATTATAATTCACCATAATTTAATTATTATAAATGAAATTTGAATCGAAATATATAATTTTAATAAAGTTATTTGTGTAAAATTTGTACGCACGACACTGTACGTCTTATGTCATTATTGGGAAACATCGATCTATAAAAAAGAAGAATCAGATTTTTCATTTGACATTTACAGACTACGAAGCAGCCACTAAAAGTTATTTATACATACAAGGTGTACCAATATTACGATAAATGTCACTACATGTCGAAAGTTAACATAACCTCAGTTTTTTTGGTTGGAAATGCATAAATAAGCTATCATATCACGAAATTAATCCCGTTTAAGGTATTTTCTACTTCTTATCACAATATTAATGCGTTACGGCTTGTTTGGATTCGAATTAAACTTCTATGACTTGGTTGTGATTAAAAACTATGTTTTCGAATCTTCTTTTTGAATTCTATGATTCATATCTATTAAGGATATTGATACGATGATAATGGGGAATGCGTAAAATAAAAATAAAGTCCATTCAATAGATCAAAAGTTTTGTCTGAGTAATATTGGCGTCCATTTGGAGCTTTAAGACTAATTCTAGTTCCATCAAAGAACAGAACCCGTTTCTAATCATTGATAAATCAAATTCTGATGTAGTTTTGCAAAAGTTAATCTCCAAACTTCGTTTTTGGACGGTTTTTTGGTAAGTTTTAGCTTCTTAGCTGATGATTCTTCTGTTTTTGAGGTTAAGTTGTCTCGGAAAGCGATCATCAATTCGATTAGTGCACGTTTTCGCCCCCTTGGTACCGACAAATTTCTTTGGGGGTTAATTTTTTTATTTGATATACTAATAAATTCGAACTACTATTCAAAACATGTTTATTCGTTTCTTATTGACCTTTTCACTTATTTGAAATTGCGTCTTTACATGCGTGGATATAAAAAAAAGTCACACGAGGCCACGTCTGGCGATTGGGGTGTAACTTTGTTAAAAACTGTAGAACCGAAAGGGCTGTTTGTGCGGGGGTATTTCCATGACAAAATATCGCCATTTTTAAACCATCAACGGTCTTGAATTTCTTCCGTAGCATCATAAAAATAAACTGCTATAAATTCCTCGATATAGGAAACCATAATTGTGAGATATAGTCCCATCTATCGGTGACGAATCGCAGGTAGATAAGCTTGTGATAATTTCCTGTGATTATCGTTGGTAATTAGAACACGGGAGGGGCCGAGATTTTGACCATGGAGACCGGAAATTGGGGGAAAACCACGTCGTTCGACTTCCCACCAGGAAGCGATGAGAAGTCGATTATCGCCAGTCGACTGTTTTCGATACAGGGCGAACTATTAAACCGAAAACTTATAATTCAACTACACATTTATCGACACGTATTTAAATACGGTGTTTCCGTTGACTAATACACTGAAAAATGTATTAAAAAGTATAGTTTTCACAAAAATTACTTGGTAAATTTGACTAAAAAATAGTTTTTCCTTAACAATATACTGTGATAGAAAACTGTTGTTAGTTTTTCATTAAAATAATGATAAATTTAATCATTTCCTGCGAGGTAGATGACCCAAATAACAAGCTTTACTTCTTGTCATTAGTTTACGTTTATTATATATTAATCACAACTTTTGGACTGTATTCTGTATAAATCGATATAGTTTTCACAAAAATTACTTCGTAAATTTGACTTAAAAACACTTTTTTTTCAACAATATACTGCGATAGAAAACTGTTGTTAGTTTTTCATTAAAATAATGATAAATTTAATCATTTCCTGCGAGGTAGATGACCCAAATAACAAGCTTTACTTCTTGTCATTAGTTTACGTTTATTATATATTAATCACAACTTTTGGACTGTATTCTGTATAAATCGATATAGTTTTCACAAAAATTACTTCGTAAATTTGACTTAAAAACACTTTTTTTTCAACAATATACTGCGATAGAAAACTGTTGTTAGTTTTTCATTAAAATAATGATAAATTTAATCATTTCCTGCGAGGTAGATGACCCAAATAACAAGCTTTACTTCTTGTCATTAGTTTACGTTTATTATATATTAATCACAACTTTTGGACTGTATTCTGTATAAATCGATATAGTTTTCACAAAAATTACTTCGTAAATTTGACTTAAAAACACTTTTTTTTCAACAATATACTGCGATAGAAAACTGTTGTTAGTTTTTCATTAAAATAATGATAAATTTAATCATTTCCTGCGAGGTAGATGACCCAAATAACAAGCTTTACTTCTTGTCATTAGCTTACGTTTATTAGATATTAATCACAACTTTTGTACCGTATTCTGTATAAATCGATATAGTTTTCACAAAAATTACTTCTCAAATTTGACTTAAAAACACTTTTTTTCAACAATATACTGCGATATAAAACTGTTGTTAGTTTTTCATTAAAATAATGATAAATTTAATCATTTCCTGCGAGGTAGATGACCCAAATAACAAGCTTCAGTACTTGTCATTAGTTTGCGTTTATTAGAAACTAAGTTTGTAGTAAACATTCGTAATTTATACAATAAATAAATAAAAATTTGTTAATACTTAAATAAAAAGTATGAATAGAGCCGCCTATGTATTAATTGTATAATTTCTATATATAATAAGTGATGGTTCTGATCTGAACATCGAATCTCGAATGAAGACGTCATTTGTCAATTAGAACTCGGTCTTTTTTATAATTACGTAACAGCGCATCGGTTAACGCACCTTGAAATTGGTAAATATGTTACGCTAAGTATCGATATGTAATATATACGAGGTAAAACGAAAATATTTAATAAAATATGATGATCATTAACAACTGTATGGGCCCTTAAGGTTATTTAAATGTGTTAAGGCGTTGCGTGTTCGTGCATTAACAACTTTGAAGATTGACGATTTGTGCTCGGTCGCCGGTGACTGATGACGACGTTAAAAAATATCTTTTCGAGAATCCGAAGCAACAACCGACCGTCACACAAGTCACTTTATTATAGAAACAAATAAAACTCTTAATGTATGTATAGACATTAAGTAAACTCGACTCGGGACCGTGTTGGCACACATCGTTTGAAATATTTTTTATGGTATTGAAAATATACAGGGGGATGACGAAATTATTTTTAAATTTTTAACCAAATTTCCGATCAACGGATACTATAAGATAAGAAAAATGAAAATAGGAGTCCAAAAATGTTATTATGCAATAAAAAACAGAAAATAAAAGATGGAAGAATAGATTTAAAACAAAATAAGATCGGAAACAAGAGACTAAAAGATAGAAGATGAAAAAGAAGAAAAAAAAATAATAAGATAAGAGATAGAAGAAACAAAATGAGACCGTAATCGTGAAATAAAAGATAAAAAAACAGATTAGAAGTAAAAAATAAAAAATACAAGCATCGAAATGGGAAACAAACCAAAAGATATAAGAATAAAATAAGAAAAGAGAAATGAAAACGAAACCAACGAGATAGAAGAGCAGAATAAAGACAGAAAACAAGAAGATGTAAGAAAAGAATGAGACCAAAATCGAGAAGATAAGAAAAATGAACAAAAAACAAACAATAGAAACAAAAAAAAGGAAACAGAAACCATGAAATGGAAGAGTAGGATGATAACGGATATAAAAGATAAAAGAAATGAAAACAGGAACCAAAAGATAGAATAAAAACGTGAAAATAGAAATAATAAGATAAAAGAAATTGAAATAAAAGATCAAAAGATAGAGAAACGAAATAAAGACAGAAATTTAAAGATAAACACCAAGAAGATGAGGAAAATGAACAAAAAACAAAAGATAGAGGCAAAAAGAAGGAAACAGAATCAAAGATATAGAATAAAAGTACGAAAACAGAAATAATAAGATGAAAGAAATAGAAATGAGAAATCGAAAGATAGGGAAACAAAATAGAGACAGAAATTTAGAGATAGAAATACAAAATAAAGACAGAATCCAAAAGAAATAAAAATAGAATGAGACAAAAACCAAGAAGACAAGGAAAATGAACAAAAAACAGAAGATAAAGACAAAAAATTGAGAACAGAAACAAATAGTTGGAAGAATTGATGAAAACAGATAAAAAAGATGGGAAAAATCAGAAGGGAAACCAAAAAATAGAACGACAGCACGAAAACAGAACGAGAGATGGAAATAAGAGTACAAAATATAGAAAAACAAATTAAAAACAGAAACAAGAAGATAGAAGAACAAAATAAAGACAGAAACCAAAAGAAATAAAAATAGAATGAGACAAACACCAAGAAGATAAAAAAAAAATAAGCAAAATAATGAGAACAGACATAAAATATGAAAGAATAGACATAATTGATAGATGAATTGAAAACAGAAACGAAAAAATAAAATGACAACATAAAAACAAGAAATAACAAGACAAGAGACATGGAAATAGACGAAAGAAGAATAGAGAGACAAAACGAAGACACAAATCAAAAGATATAAGAATAGAATGATAACAAAAGCGAGAAGATAAGAATAAAAAACAAAAGATAAAAGCAAAAAAGAAGGAAACAGAATCAAAGAATAGAATAAAAGCACGAAAACAGAAATAATAAGATGAAAGAAATAGAAATGAGAAAACGAAAGATAGGGAAACAAAATAGAGACTGAAATTTGGAGATAGAAATACAAAATAAAGACAGAAACCAAAAGAAATAAAAATAGAATGAGACAAACACCAAGAAGATAAAAAAAATAAGCAAAATAATGAAAACAGACATAAAATATGAAAGAATAGAACGAAAACAGACATAATTGATAGATGAATTGAAAACAGAAACGAAAAAATAAAATGACAACATAAAAACAAGAAATAACAAGACAAGAGACATGGAAATAGACGAAAGAAGAATAGAGAGACAAAACGAAGACAAAAATCAAAAGATAGAGGCAACAAGAAGGAAACAGAATCAAAGAATAGAATAAAAGCACGAAAACAGAAATAATAAGATGAAAGAAAAAGAAATGAGAAAACGAAAGATAGGGAAACAAAATAGAGACTGAAATTTGGAGATAGAAACACAAAAAAAAGACAGAAACCAAAAAAACAAAATGACAACATAAAAACAAGAAATAACAAGACAAGAGACATGGAAATAGACGAAAGAAGAATAAAGAGACAAAACGAAGACAAAAATCAAAAGATATAAGAATAGAATGATAACAAAAGCGAGAAGATAAGACCAACAAACAAAGGATAGAGGCAAAAAAGTGGAAAGAGAAACAAACCGATAGAAAAACGAAATGAAAACAGAAACGAGAAAATAGAATAATCAAATCAGAGATGTATAAACAGATGGTCGAGTTAAAAAAATAAAACGGGGATATACAGAGTGATTCGCGAACAACGTAGCTTCATTTGAAATATTGAACTAGAACGTAAAAATTTAACACATTAAATAAAATCGCACTGTGTGTGTATATGATAGCTTGGTTACCCTATAGAAATAGAATATTTATTTGCGTTTCTCTTTGATACAGGAAGTCGAGTTATTTTTCCCACCTCCCTTTTCTTTTGTACCCAAAGGTCCAGTTCGAATCCTGTTTTGGATTTTTTATCACCTATAGAAATTCGCAGCCCTGAACTTTGTACTATAGACGAAAAAACAAGTCTGATCGATAATTAAACACAAGTAAAAACAGGTTTCCCATATCTAAATATATACAACGTGATGTTTATTTAGTTGCCAATGATTTAATTTATAATTTATTAAAAAAGATTAACTGGTTTTAGTGTTGTAAAACAAAATTTGAGTACCTCAGGTACGGTTTAATAACTTTTTCTTTGAACATATCTTAGTACCGAATTCTGCTGAAATACTTGGTAAAATTCGTTATCTAGGATCTTTATCTTTAGGATTATTGACGTTATTTTTGAATTCTACGTAAATTCTTAGTCCTAGAATCGTTTAATCCTTAGTTTGAAAACGGTAAATTCGACAGGTTGTAAAAGGGGTTAGAAAATAGGAATGATTCTAAGGTAGACCTAAGATATTTGTGAAATGGGGAAGTAATTTTTCGAAATATTAATTCTGTTTGCTTTTTAATTTGTTTTTGTAGTATAAATGTCATTATATACGAAGAAAGTTAATTCGAAATAATTCGAAAATTTAAACCTACCCCGTATATTTATTTTTAGAAAAAACGGGAAACTAAGTTTTTTTCAACGAAAGAAACAACATCCAATTCTGTTCGAGAAAAAAATTTTATTAAAAAACAAATAACGGATATTTAATAATTATTTGAATTCACCTCGTATAATTAATTTCCTTCAGAAAAAGTTTGTGGGAATTTCTCCAATGAATAGAATGACGTTTTTCCTCATTTAAAATACGAAAATTTCAAATATTCATTATGTACGAGGAACGTTAATTTAAAAATTGGAAAAACGATACAAATATCATTTAAACCTACCCCGTATGTTTATTTTTTGAAAAATCGGGAAAGTAAGTTTTTTCAACGAAAGAAACAACATCCAATTCTGTTCGAGAAAAAAATTAGAAACGAAAATTTTATATAAATACAAATAACTGATATTTAATTATTATTTGAATTCACCTCGTATAATAAATTTCCTTCAGAAAAAGTTTGTGGGAATTTCTCCAATGAATAGAATGACGTTTTTCCTCATTTAAAATACGAAAATTTCAAATATTCATTATGTACGAGGAACGTTAATTTAAAAATTGGAAAAACGATACAAATATCATTTAAACCTACCCCGTATGTTTATTTTTAGAAAAAACGGGAAAATAAATGTTTTCAACGAAAGAAACAACATCCAATTCTGTTCGAGAAAAAAATTAGAAACGAAAATTTTATATAAATACAAATAACTGATATTTAATAATTATTTGAATTCACCTCGTATAATAAATTTCCTTCAGAAAAAGTTTGTGGGAATTTCTCCAATGAATAGAATGACGTTTTTCCTCATTTAAAATACGAAAATTTCAAATATTCATTATGTACGAGGAACGTTAATTTAAAAATTGGAAAAACGATACAAGTATCATTTAAACCTACCCTGTATGTTTATTTTTTGAAAAATCGGGAAAGTAAGTTTTTTCAACGAAAGAAACAACATCCAATTCTGTTCGAGAAAAAAATTTTATTAAAAAACAAATAACGGATATTTAATAATTATTTGAATTCACCTCGTATAATTAATTTCCTTCAGAAAAAGTTTGTGGGAATTTCTCCAATGAATAGAATGACGTTTTTCCTCATTTAAAATACGAAAATTTCAAATATTCATTATGTACGAGGAACGTTAATTTAAAAATTGGAAAAACGATACAAATATCATTTAAACCTACCCCGTATGTTTATTTTTTGAAAAATCGGGAAAGTAAGTTTTTTCAACGAAAGAAACAACATCCAATTCTGTTCGAGAAAAAAATTAGAAACGAAAATTTTATATAAATACAAATAACTGATATTTAATTATTATTTGAATTCACCTCGTATAATAAATTTCCTTCAGAAAAAGTTTGTGGGAATTTCTCCAATGAATATAATGACGTTTTTCCTCATTTAAAATACGAAAATTTCAAATATTCATTATGTACGAGGAACGTTAATTTAAAAATTGGAAAAACGATACAAATATCATTTAAACCTACCCCGTATGTTTATTTTTAGAAAAAACGGGAAAATAAATGTTTTCAACGAAAGAAACAACATCCAATTCTGTTCGAGAAAAAAATTAGAAACGAAAATTTTATATAAATACAAATAACTGATATTTAATAATTATTTGAATTCACCTCGTATAATTAATTTCCTTCAGAAAAAGTTTGTGGGAATTTCTCCAATGAATAGAATGACGTTTTTCCTCATTTAAAATACGAAAATTTCAAATATTCATTATGTACGAGGAACGTTAATTTAAAAATTGGAAAAACGATACAAATATCATTTAAACCTACCCCGTATGTTTATTTTTTGAAAAATCGGGAAAGTAAGTTTTTTCAACGAAAGAAACAACATCCAATTCTGTTCGAGAAAAAAATTAGAAACGAAAATTTTATATAAATACAAATAACTGATATTTAATTATTATTTGAATTCACCTCGTATAATAAATTTCCTTCAGAAAAAGTTTGTGGGAATTTCTCCAATGAATATAATGACGTTTTTCCTCATTTAAAATACGAAAATTTCAAATATTCATTATGTACGAGGAACGTTAATTTAAAAATTGGAAAAACGATACAAATATCATTTAAACCTACCCCGTATGTTTATTTTTAGAAAAAACGGGAAAATAAATGTTTTCAACGAAAGAAACAACATCCAATTCTGTTCGAGAAAAAAATTAGAAACGAAAATTTTATATAAATACAAATAACTGATATTTAATAATTATTTGAATTCACCTCGTATAATTAATTTCCTTCAGAAAAAGTTTGTGGGAATTTCTCCAATGAATAGAATGACGTTTTTCCTCATTTAAAATACGAAAATTTCAAATATTCATTATGTACGAGGAACGTTAATTTAAAAATTGGAAAAACGATACAAATATCATTTAAACCTACCCCGTATGTTTATTTTTTGAAAAATCGGGAAAGTAAGTTTTTTCAACGAAAGAAACAACATCCAATTCTGTTCGAGAAAAAAATTAGAAACGAAAATTTTATATAAATACAAATAACTGATATTTAATTATTATTTGAATTCACCTCGTATAATAAATTTCCTTCAGAAAAAGTTTGTGGGAATTTCTCCAATGAATATAATGACGTTTTTCCTCATTTAAAATACGAAAATTTCAAATATTCATTATGTACGAGGAACGTTAATTTAAAAATTGGAAAAACGATACAAATATCATTTAAACCTACCCCGTATGTTTATTTTTAGAAAAAACGGGAAAATAAATGTTTTCAACGAAAGAAACAACATCCAATTCTGTTCGAGAAAAAAATTAGAAACGAAAATTTTATATAAATACAAATAACTGATATTTAATAATTATTTGAATTCACCTCGTATAATAAATTTCCTTCAGAAAAAGTTTGTGGGAATTTCTCCAATGAATAGAATGACGTTTTTCCTCATTTAAAATACGAAAATTTCAAATATTCATTATGTACGAGGAACGTTAATTTAAAAATTGGAAAAACGATACAAGTATCATTTAAACCTACCCTGTATGTTTATTTTTTGAAAAATCGGGAAAGTAAGTTTTTTCAACGAAAGAAACAACATCCAATTCTGTTCGAGAAAAAAATTAGAAACGAAAATTTTATATTAATACAAATAACTGATATTTAATTATTATTTGAATTCACCTCGTATAATAAATTTCCTTCAGAAAAAGTTTGTGGGAATTTCTCCAATGAATAGAATGACGTTTTTCCTCATTTAAAATACGAAAATTTCAAATATTCATTATGTACGAGGAACGTTAATTTAAAAATTGGAAAAACGATACAAGTATCATTTAAACCTACCCTGTATGTTTATTTTTTGAAAAATCGGGAAAGTAAGTTTTTTCAACGAAAGAAACAACATCCAATTCTGTTCGAGAAAAAAATTAGAAACGAAAATTTTATATAAATACAAATAACTGATATTTAATTATTATTTGAATTCACCTCGTATAATAAATTTCCTTTAGGAAAAGTTTGTGGGAATTTCTCCAATGAATAGAATGACGTTTTTCCTCATTTAAAATACGAAAATTTCAAATATTCATTATGTACGAGGAACGTTAATTTAAAAATTGGAAAAACGATACAAATATCATTTAAACCTACCCCGTATGTTTATTTTTAGAAAAAAAACGGGAAAATAAGTTTTTTCAACGAAAGAAACAACATCCAATTCTGTTCGAGAAAAAAATTAGAAACGAAAATTTTATATAAATACAAATAACTGATATTTAATTATTATTTGAATTCACCTCGTATAATAAATTTCCTTCAGAAAAAGTTTGTGGGAATTTCTCCAATGAATAGAATGACGTTTTTCCTCATTTAAAATACGAAAATTTCAAATATTCATTATGTACGAGGAACGTTAATTTAAAAATTGGAAAAACGATACAAATATCATTTAAACCTACCCCGTATGTTTATTTTTAGAAAAAACGGGAAAGTAAGTTTTTTCAACGAAAGAAACAACATCCAATTCTGTTCGAGAAAAAAATTAGAAACGAAAATTTTATATAAATACAAATAACTGATATTTAATTATTATTTGAATTCACCTCGTATAATAAATTTCCTTTAGGAAAAGTTTGTGGGAATTTCTCCAATGAATAGAATGACGTTTTTCCTCATTTAAAATACGAAAATTTCAAATATTCATTATGTACGAGGAACGTTAATTTAAAAATTGGAAAAACGATACAAATATCATTTAAACCTACCCCGTATGTTTATTTTTAGAAAAAAAACGGGAAAATAAGTTTTTTCAACGAAAGAAACAACATCCAATTCTGTTCGAGAAAAAAATTAGAAACGAAAATTTTATATAAATACAAATAACTGATATTTAATTATTATTTGAATTCACCTCGTATAATAAATTTCCTTCAGAAAAAGTTTGTGGGAATTTCTCCAATGAATAGAATGACGTTTTTCCTCATTTAAAATACGAAAATTTCAAATATTCATTATGTACGAGGAACGTTAATTTAAAAATTGGAAAAACGATACAAATATCATTTAAACCTACCCCGTATGTTTATTTTTAGAAAAAACGGGAAAGTAAGTTTTTTCAACGAAAGAAACAACATCCAATTCTGTTCGAGAAAAAAATTAGAAACGAAAATTTTATATAAATACAAATAACTGATATTTAATAATTATTTGAATTCACCTCGTATAATTAATTTCCTTCAGAAAAAGTTTGTGGGAATTTCTCCAATGAATAGAATGACGTTTTTCCTCATTTAAAATACGAAAATTTCAAATATTCATTATGTACGAGGAACGTTAATTTAAAAATTGGAAAAACGATACAAATATCATTTAAACCTACCCCGTATGTTTATTTTTAGAAAAAACGGGAAAGTAAGTTTTTTCAACGAAAGAAACAACATCCAATTCTGTTCGAGAAAAAAATTAGAAACGAAAATTTTATATAAATACAAATAACTGATATTTAATTATTATTTGAATTCACCTCGTATAATAAATTTCCTTTAGGAAAAGTTTGTGGGAATTTCTCCAATGAATAGAATGACGTTTTTCCTCATTTAAAATACGAAAATTTCAAATATTCATTATGTACGAGGAACGTTAATTTAAAAATTGGAAAAACGATACAAATATCATTTAAACCTACCCCGTATGTTTATTTTTAGAAAAAACGGGAAAGTAAGTTTTTTCAACGAAAGAAATAACATTCACTTTTGTTCGAGAAAAAAATTAGAAACAAAAAGTGGTTTCTTTACTTTTTTTTTTTGGAAAACTCTTAAGCTTTCTGAATCGGTTCTAAATTTCCAAAATTTGATATTTATGAGTTTTTCATTACAAACTTTACAAAAATTCTACTGATTTCTATAAAAAATCAATACGTTTTTCCACGAGAAAAATATTAAAAATAAAGGAGAAAATCGAGAAATTTTTGAAACGTCCTCGTACTTTTCAAAATAACAATGTTAATTCTCTTTGAAAAAATCACTTCATATTTTGGAATCGGAAAATAAACGAATCTGTATTTTTTTTAATAAAAAAATATATTTTTATTGTAAAAAACATAGAAAATTCGAGAAAAATTCTATTCTGTGAAAAGAAAAAATTGATTTTTCAATTAAATTTAATACAAAAATCGCGTACAGTACATCAATAAATACAATAAATCCATGTGTCGCCTGTTGGTTCACGACCCCAACAATAATTTCCAAAAACACTGAACCGTGGTACCACTTATTTTGACATTTGTGTGCCAAATCACAACGAACCACCGCAATCAAGTGAACCAGATTAATTTTACGAAATTAAAGCAACAATCGAATATTAGTAGACCAGTTCAGGGTTCTCCGCACCATCGAGCAAGCGTAGTTCCCCGAACCAACAACCCACGCGTGCGGCACGGGGCGCGGGAACCAGGGGGCACCTGCCCGGAAACGGAAGCCGGGCCTGGTATTCTCGATTTCATCTCGCATTACCATGAGAAAAAACTCCGATATTCGCTAAAACTACTCAAATTCACTAACTACCCTACTAAAAAATTATTTCTAAATTACGTATTTACAGGGCAAACCAAATTTAACGTCGTACAATTCATTTGACAAACCGCATATTAACTTTCCCCCATATTATTTTGTATTGTGTGCTAATTTCATCTTTCCCATAAAAAAAAACTAAAAAATCATCGATTAAAGATTATATATATACACTACCACTCAAAAAAATCTACTTTAATTACCAAAAATCATCCATACGCTTCCAGGTGTAATGTTTCAGGTATTTATTGAATCTAGGGTGTCCCAGAAGAGTCTTCGTCCGTCTCAGCCCTTCTGGGTCTTCCTAATTATTAGTTTTGCTCATATCTACCTCCTTCTCCGATGCTCCTTCTATTGCTTTGTAGCTGATACCAGGAATCAGATCCCACGAAGAATATCTTAGCAAAAAACACCTCCAGGTCTAGAATCTCTAGGTATAAAGAGCAGAAGGAATATGTGGCTCTAAAATGTCTCTAATATATCCCTTCTACCCTTCTACGAAATTCTCCATTCTGAAGAGTACCCCAATTTTGAGTCTTTCAATAGTTAATTGAGGAACAAACCCTTTGGTGCCCTTAATTGAGCCTTAGCTAACTCTAATTTCTTGTTACGAGTCTCTATTATCTGCAGGTGCAGTTGAGGATTCAGAACTGATCTTCAATCATATCTTCTGGTCTCCAGAAGTCTTCCGGCCACTTGTTTTTGTATCTGCTAACGTTTTGGGTTGCTTCCAAGTCTCGGTGGACAAAGATGCAGCAAATGGTGGCGATGAAATGATTGTAGTTCAAAGAAGAATCTGATACTTAAATAGAGGACGACTCATAGCTCTAAACTAACTTTTGAAATGGTTGAACACAGTTCTTAACACTGGCGACGATTAGGGAAAAATAAGGATTCATCTTTGAAGGTAGAATCCATTCACGAGGTAGTCCAGATGGCCGTGGTTATGTCCATAGATATGAAGAAGAGTTCCAAAAGTTTTCTACGCTCCCAACTTCCAATTCAAGTAGTAGGAGGAGACGTTCATCCCGATTATGATTCACCAAGAGTCTAATTTTGTTAGATACATTGATTGAGATCATTTGGTCACGATTTGGAGCTGACTGCTTCGACGAAGATCAACAACAGTTTGTAAAGAAGCAAATTTTGTTGTGAGTTACGTATTTGATTTGGAAAATGATACTTTAGTCTTTGAAATTGATGTATTTTCAAAATTGAAACTTGATTCGTGATTTAAAACGAATTGATGTAATCCTTAATTTTTTTTTGACTATCCCAGTGACCGCTGCAACAGCAGAACGATCTTTCGGTGTCTTGAAGGAATTCCATGCTTCAATTTTTGGGAACCAACACCATCTAGCGTTGTTTTGAAGTAATTAGAAGACATGCATCATGTAAGATTAGATTACAAACACCAGTAGATGCAAAAACTATGAAATTTCAATGCCATCTTCAGTTAAAACCACAAAAAACTAGATAAACGCTTGGCAATAACCTGAAGAAGTAGAAAAAACGGGTTCAGTTCACGTCTGGTATCCTGTTTAAACCAAACGCCTTCACATACAGTTACGTTTTACTCGTCTATTTACGTTTTATAATTTATTATTCAAGTTAACGTGGTATAAATGATAAATTTATAAAATAAGATGTCTACGGCTATGATAGATCGAACAAAATCGTCGATAAGGGTTTTTTATGATCTGCAATTGATATTGGGTTGCGTAAAACAAACCGGAAGAGGTTTAAATATTTAGAAATGTAATTACACTAAACTTTCCCACAGATTTCTATGGAAAAAAGTCAGTTCCCATTTAATTACAAGTGTATGTGACGAAAAAATAAATCCCACATATTGGACATAACCTCAAAATATATTATTAACTTTGAGACCGCAAAATTGTATATCCTGTATAATATTTGAGTGTGTATTTACCATGTAAAACAATCTCGTCGAATATTTTCACACAGATTACGTGAAAATAATGTTTTTAATAGAGTTGGAAAACAATAATTGGAACTGTTATTTTTTTTTTTGGAATAACGATATAATATGTTGTGGAATTTCAAATTTTCTGGTTACTTTCGTTGTTTCGAAATAACCACCCATCTCATACTTTTCTACAGGTGTACGAATTCGCTTTCCCACGGTAAAATCACTACAGCGTTACCTACCCTCGGTGATTTAAGGGGGAAAACCTCCCCCTTGTTGTATAGTACGTAATTACCATATGCCATGTACCAAATCGCGGCTGCAAGACTTTTACGACCACTCGATGTGAGAAATCTGTACTATTTGAAATTTTTATAATTTCTGTATGTGAAGGATCGCGTGAGATATAATGGGGTTAAAATAAAAAAAAAAATAAATTGGGTTCATTATATTAGTTGTTCGGTCGATTTAGACATTCGAAGTTATATAAATTCCTATGCAAGCTGAAAATCGATAAAATTGTTTAAAATACAACTGAAAATAAGATTTTAATGTTCCACGAAATTTTATTCAAGGTCAAAAGTCAAAAAAATGAGTTTTTCGTCATTATTAGTTAAACGGTGAGTTTTATCATGAAAATACCTCAGACAAAAATTGTAGATCATGAAATTATCTACAAAAAACGTATTAATACTTTTTTTCCTACGAGTCATCCTTTCTGAGATATAACGATTCAAAAAAATGTAAGAGTTATAGTCCGGTCAATTTAGATATTCAAACTTATATAAATTCGAATCAAGCTGAAAATCAGTAAAATTGTTTAAAATACAATTGAACATAGAATTTGAATGTTTTCCATCATTTCCGTGTATGGAAAAATTTTTATTCAAGGTCAAAAGTCAAAAAAATGAGTTTTTCGCAATTTTCAGCGTAACGGTGAGTTTTATCATAAAAATACCTCAGACAATAATTGTAGATCATAAAATTATCTACAAAAAACGTATTTATACTTTTTTTCGTACGACCCATCGTTTCTGAGATATAACGGTTCAAAAAATTGTAAGAGTTATAGTCCGGTCAATTTAGACATTAGACATTAGTGACTTAAATTCCCATAAAGTTAAAAATCATTAAAATTGTTTAAAATACAATTGAAAATAAAATTTGAATGTTCTACATCATTTCTGTGTATGGAAAAAATTTTATTCAAGGTCAAAGGTAAAAAAATGAGTTTTTCGCGATTATTAGCAAAACGGTGAGTTTTATCATGAAAATACCTCAGAGAAAAATTGTGGACCATAAAATTATCTATAAAAAACGTATCTATAATTTTTTTCATCCAAGCCACGGTTTCTGAGATATAATGATTCAAAAAGTTGCAAAAGTTATAAACCGGTCAATTTAGACATTCGAGGTTTTCGAGGTTATATAAATTCGAATCAAGCTGAAAATCAATAAAATTGTTTAAAATATAATTGAACATAAAATTTGAATAATTTCCATCATTTCTGTGATTGGAAAAAATTTTATTCAAGAGGTCATAGGTCAAAAAAATGAGTTTTTCCCAATTTTCAGCGTAACGGTGAGTTTTATCGTAAAAATACTCTGAACAAAAATTGTAGATCATAGAAGTATCTACAAAAAACGTATCAATAATTGTTTTTCTACGAGCCACCGTTTCTGAGATATAACGATTCAAAAAGTTGTAAAAGTTATAATCCGGTCAATTTAGACATTAGACATTAGTGACTTGAATTTCGATCAAGTTAAAAATCACTTAAATTGTTTAAAACTCAATTGAACATAAAACGGTGGCTCGTAAATAAAAAAGTATCGATACATTTTTTGTAGGTAATTTTATGATCTACAATTTTTGTTTAAGGTATTTTCATGATAAATCTGACCGTTTCGCTGATAATCGCAAAAAACCAATTTTTTTGACCTTTGACCTTGAATAAAATTTTTGTCCACACACGGAAATGATGGGGGAACATTCAAATTCTATGTTCAATTGTACATTAAATAATTTTACTGATTTCCAGCTTGATGAGAATTTAAGTAGCTTTACTCTTTTTTTTTTGGTCTAATTTGACCGGACTAAAATGTTATTTTGAATTTATCTAAGAAAATTCTGATGAATATTCAAAAAAAGAAAAAAAAGACGATATCCATCCAGACGATTTTCGCTGGGTAAACATATTCAACGTAGTCCGGAACTACGTAAGCGCGCAGTACCAGACTTAAGAAATCAAGATGCAACCATCAACACATCCATAAATATTAAAAATGCGTTTAAAACACCATTGAATTAAAAAGCAAAGAATTAAATAATGGAAAACGCGATTTTAGAGTTAATTAATCTAAAATTTGCGAGATAATTTATAGTTTACATAAAATATAGAGAGTACATTACATTTCTAAATATTTAAACCTTTTCCGGTTTATTAATACACTTCCTTTTTGGACAACCCATTAAGCTTTCAATCAAAATGATTAAAACTATCAAAGAAACCCTCTAAATATGAAAATATGTCTATGGCGATAAGATATAATCCATCCAATATCAATTGCAGATCATAAAAACTAGTTCGAAACGCTATAAAAAAATTATACCTCGTTAACTTGCTACAACTGAATATTGAATTATAAAACGTAAATAGACGAGTAAAATCTGTCTGTAAGGGCGTTTGGTTTAAACAAGATACCAGACGTGACCTGATCATTGAATATTTTCCTTTTATAAATATTCGAATATATTTAAAACAACTTGCTGTGTTTGTATATATAAATATTTATTATTATATGTTATATATTATAAAAACGTCATATTTCAAATTATTTAAAGAAATTTATGAATTAAATGAATCTCACCAAGCGCCTGCCACTGCTTATCGCAGACTGTTTCGAAGAAATTGTGTACATACGCCTTCCGACAGCTTCGGCCAATAGAAACTCATTTATATTCACGATTCGATGTATTTATTGGTAAATAGTGAAGATGATAAGTCCGCGTGGACTGACGGTTTATATTTCTAGCCAATTGACCTATAGATTTTGACAGCTAGAATTTTAATAAATTCAATAGTTTCTTGATCTTTATAGCGTTTCCATATTCTGTTTTAATTAAAGTTTTTTATTGTTAATTTAGTCGGAAATTATTGACGTAAGCATAACGCATCTCCACCCAGGTAAACATTGCGCTGAAGCGTTTCAAAATAGCAAAAAAAAGAACCGTATTTATAATCTCTATCCTTCTCAAAGTTGAATCGACTTCTGAGAAAAGTCCATCCGCATTTTTCTGAAATGTGCTAGACATGGCGGCGCGTCCCTTCTCACTTTTAAAGTCTCTTTGCCCAGAAGTAATTCGGATAAACAGGTGTGCCAACTCGAAGAGCCGTTTTCTACTTCTCGGAAAGTGCAGTGACGGCGATTAAGATTATGACGTGGAAGAAAATTCAAAAATATATAATTCAATTGTAATTTTGACGTATGATATTCGATTAAAAAGTAGTTTAGTTATAATTAATATATATATGTATGGAAAAAATTTTATTCAAGGTCAAAAGTCAAAAAAATGAGTTTTTCGTCATTATTAGTTAAACCGTGAGTTTTATCATGAAAATACCTCAGACAAAAATTGTAGATCATAAAATTATCTACAAAAAACGTATTAATACTTTTTTCCCTACGTGTCATCGTTTCTGAGATATAACGATTCAAAAAATTGTAAGAGTTATAGTCCGGTTAATTTAGACATTCGATGTTATATAAATTCGAATCAAGTTGAAAATCAGTATAATTGTTTAAAATATTATTGAACATATAATTTGAATGTTCCCCATTGTTTCCGTGTATGGACAAAAATTTATTCAAGGTCAAAGGTCAAAAAATTGAGTTTTCCGCGATTATCAGCAAAACGGTAGGTTCTATCATAAAAATACACAGGACAAAAATTGTAGATCATAAAATTATCTACAAAAATGTACTGATACTTTTTTTCCTACGAGCCACCGTTTCTGAGATATAATGATTCGAAAAATTGTAAGAGTTATAGTCCGGTCAATTTAGATATTCAAAGTTATATAAACTCGAATCAAGCTGAAAATCAGTAAAATTGCTTAAAATACAATTGAACATAGAATTTGAATGTTTTCCATCATTTCCGTGTATGGAAAAAATTTTATTCAAGGTCAAAAGTCAAAAAAAATGAGTTTTTCGCAATTTTCAGCGTAACGGTGAATTTTATCATAAAAATACCTCAGACGAAAATTGTAGATCATAAAATTATCTACAAAAAACGTACGTACACTTTTTTTCTACGACCCATCGTTTCTGAGATATAATGATTCAAAAAGTTGTAAAAGTTATAATCCGGTCAATTTAGACATTAGACATTAGTGACTCAAATTCCCATCAAGCTAAAACTCAGTAAAATTGTTTAAAACACAATCAAAAATAAAATTTGAATGTTCAATATCATTTCCGTGAATTGAAAAAATTTTATTCAAGGTCAAACGTCATAAAAATGAGTTTTTCGTGATTATCAGCAAAACGGTGAGTTTTATCATAAAAATACCTCAGACAAAAATTGTAGACCATAAAATTATCTACAAAAAACGTACGTACACTTTTTTTCTACGACCCATCGTTTCTGAGATATAATGATTCAAAAAGTTGTAAAAGTTATAATCCGGTCAATTTATACATTAGACATTAGTGACTCAAATTCCCATCAAGTTAAAACTCAGTAAAATTGTTTAAAACACAATCAAAAATAAAATTTGAATGTTCAATATCATTTCCGTGTATTGAAAAAATTTTATTCAAGGTCAAACGTCATAAAAATGAGTTTTTCGTGATTATCAGCAAAACGGCGAGTTTTATCATAAAAATACCTCAGACAAAAATTGTAGACCATAAAATTATCTACAAAAAACGTGTTAATACTTTTTTTCCTACGAGCCACCGTTTCTGAGATATAACGATTCAAAAAGCTGTAAAATTCGTCATATTCAATTATTTCATCAATAACTTCTCTTACAACATTGAAATGAATCGAGACTTGTTGTTAGTATTTGTAAGAAATTTCTGTTGACTGGTAGAACACAAAAAACCGTCGTAATTTACCGGGATTCACCGTAAACCACCCCCATTCTGTTTTTTATAACTTAATTTGAGGCATGTCTCAAAACAAATTGCCTTATCTGCTCTAGCTGCTTGTCTTCTACGTCTCCATAACTGGTTTTGTCAATTCCATCCATCCAATGGGTTCTACTGATGATGATAATTGTCCAATATTATCTTCTGGTTGGACTGAGTTGTTGTTGCCACTCCAAAGGTCGGAAAAAAGGATTGAGGGGCTAGATTTAGCAGTCTGCCCCTAATAATTAGCTCAAAGTACTGGTAAAAGGCTTCGGATATGGACTAGATTGAGGGGTATTTTTAATAAGAAAGTTTTTCAAGTACGCCGCTGCTTTTTTAAGTACATAGAGAGATCCATTAAATGGAGGTACGATTTTAGCGAATCATCCTTTTGCTTTTCTGGAAAACGTAAAGTTCGGCATGCATCTATCTCTTTTTATTCCTTACCTGTCGAATATTCAGGTAAACATATTTGTTTTACTTCAATTAACACGAAAATTCTTCAGGTATTTTACATGGAAACGTAAAAATTTTTAGTATCAACAATATTATTAATTTTGTTATTATACAGTTATTTTTGTTCGTCCTTTTTAATCAACGTACTTCATACATTCAATAAACGGTTTAAAATATTCGATTTCACTAAATATTTAACGTACAGGGTGGACAACTTTACAACAATCAACGGTCAATTACTTACTCACTTTCGTAAGTGCTTATTTGGAAAATTTGCCCAATTAAGTGGAATTTTTTATAAGATAATCAAATTCTTCTATAAATTTTACGCATTTTTTATTCTAAAAGTTTTAATCTATCTCTTCAAATAAGAGCTAGGGGAGAGCGGGAATCTTTCCTACAGTAAAAATTTGGTGTTGTTCGTAAAAGCTTTTGTTTATAATACAAAATATGTGAATTTTGGAACTACATCAAACGGCTTGTATCATGAATCGTTTGTAAAACTATTCAGAAATATATATTTGAAATTTCAAGTCTAAATTCTTATTTGTTAAAAAGTTATAAACGATTTAGTAGGTTCGCGGTACAGCTGGTGCAAACCATTCAAAACATCCGAAACCTCCGCATCCCGACGTTCAAAAACAGATCAAATCTACGAGAATTTGTGCTAAAAAAAGTTTTGATTCAACTATTTAGCGCGTGGCTCTAAAATATTTGCATCGCGGTTTAAAAACCATAGAAATGAAAACGGTTCAAATATTTTATTAGTTATATACGACTGATCGATATATTCGGACCCCAGATGTTTATATCACGTCGGGGTCATCAATTATGGGTGCTAATCTTTCAAAATTAAGTGATAGATATTCGGTTTTAGTCCTATGTCATGCTGGGTTTTACCACTGGTACATTTCTAAACACCACAAGGACGAAAACGATGTTTTAAATTTTTTTTTTAATTCAGGAGTCTAGTTTCGTCTTTAGTTGAGAATCGTAGCGATAATTTTTGGTAAATCTTTATTCTAATACCATTTTGGTCCAACTTGAACCAACGAGGCACCCAATATACCGATAACTTCGTCAGTTAGTGTGTGGTCGGCCATTTCGTGATCTTGATGTATATATTGGAATTTAACATCAAGTTTAAGGCTTTTACTGCTTTGATTTATTTTTATTTTATGTTGAATTTTTGTAAATTCGATTATTTTCGTTCGTTTTTGACGTGAAAAAGCGACCAGAACGTGATTAATCTTGAACCAATCAAAAAAAAACGTGGACTGGACAAATTTTCGTCGTCATACACTTGTTTTGATAAATTTAAAGTTTCAGTTGCAGTTTTTATAAGTTTCATATGACGTTTTTGAAGTATCAACTGTCAAAAGTCTATGTGTCAAATGTCATGACATTTCGATAAGTCAGAATAAAGTGACAGCCGTTTAAGTGAAGTACTTTTGTTATTTTCAAAACAATTTAGAGAAATCATTATCTGAGTGGACTGCAGCGAACCACGTCTTCATTATACGTTAATTTCGTGTATTTACCTACTCCAGATCATAAATAATTGAGAAGCCACAATATATTGAGTCCTTTTTGACTCCTGGATATCGGAGAAACGTCCTACTATGACTATAATATCTAATGACTGTTTGAAACAATTTGGAATGACTTGTAACTAATAATTACTCAATAATTCGTGTCAAATGTCAAATCCATATGATGTTTTTGAAGTACCAACTGTCAAAAGTCTATGTGTCAAATGTCATGACATTTCGATAAGTCAGAATAAAGTGACAGCCGTTTAAGTGAAGCTACTTTTGTTATTTTCAAAACAATTTAGAGAAATCATTATCTGAGTGGACTGCAGCGAACCACGTCTTCATTATACGTTAATTTCGTGTATTTACCTACTCCAGATCATAAATAATTGAGAAGCCACAATATATTGAGTCCTTTTTGACTCCTGGATATCGGAGAAACGTCCTACTATGACTATAATATCTAATGACTGTTTGAAACAATTTGGAATGACTTGTAACTAATAATTACTCAATAATTCGTGTCAAATGTCAAATCCATATGATGTTTTTGAAGTACCAACTGTCAAAAGTCTATGTGTCAAATGTCATGACATTTCGATAAGTCAGAATAAAGTGACAGCCGTTTAAGTGAAGCTACTTTTGTTATTTTCAAAACAATTTAGAGAAATCATTATCTGAGTGGACTGCAGCGAACCACGTCTTCATTATACGTTAATTTCGTGTATTTACCTACTCCAGATCATAAATAATTGAGAAGCCACAATATATTGAGTCCTTTTTGACTCCTGGATATCGGAGAAACGTCCTACTATGACTATAATATCTAATGACTGTTTGAAACAATTTGGAATGACTTGTAACTAATAATTACTCAATAAGTCGTGTCATAAATGTCAAATCCATATGACGTTTATGAAGTACCAACTGTCAAAAGTCTATGTGTCAAATTTCATGACATTTCGATAAGTCAAAATAAAGTGACAGCCGTTTAAGTGAAGCTACTTTTGTTATTTTCAAAACAATTTAGAGAAATCATCATCTGAGTGGACTGCAGCGAACCACGTCCTTATTATACGTTAATTTCGTGTATTTACCTACTCAGGATCATAAATAATTGAGAAGCCACAATATATTGAGTCCTTTTTGACTCCTGGATATCGGAGAAACGTCCTGCTATGACTATAATATCGAATGACTGTTTGAAACAATTTAGAATGACTTGTAACTAATAATTACTCAATAAGTCGTGTCATAAATGTCAAATCCATATGACGTTTATGAAGTACCAACTGTCAAAAGTCTATGTGTCAAATTTCATGACATTTCGATAAGTCAAAATAAAGTGACAGCCGTTTAAGTGAAGCTACTTTTGTTATTTTCAAAACAATTTACAGAAATCATCATCTGAGTGGACTGCAGCGAACCACGTCCTTATTATACGTTAATTTCGTGTATTTACCTACTCCAGATCATAAATAATTTAGAATCCACAATATATTAAGGCCAGAAGCTGTAATTTCGATTATTTTCTTTCGTTTTTGACGTGATTAATCTTCAACATCATTTCGGCCATCTTGAAAACGCTTAAACCAATCAAAAACACGTGAACGCGACAAATTTTCGTCGTCATACCCTTTTCTTTTGATAAATTCAAAGTTTCGGTTGCAGTTTTTTAAATCTTAGTGTGAAAATTTTTACTGCAAAACAAAATAAAATTGTCCTTATTAAAACGAAGGTCGCAGCTACACTGGTTTGTCTACAGGCGCGGTAGATATCGCATTCGAAGCTAATTAATTAATTTTCTCGAAATAATTGTACAAAATGTAGTATATACAGGGTAGACAACATAATAAATTCAACTTTATATTTATAATTTTGAACACGTCGTATATTTTTTTATTTTATGTAAAATATCACGTGGTAATCATTGGGTTTGAAGGTTTTTTCTTTTTCTTTCTAAATAATCATTCGTTTAATATAAATATACCGTGTGGTATTGAAACACCTCTTCATTTATAATCGGTCGCAGTTGAAATCGACCCCAATTTTAATCTGGGTCCTACCATATGGCGTATTTTTCTCAACGGAATGTCGAATTATTGTCCTGGTATATTCTATGATCGTCGTATGTCAAATGATCGTTCTGTTGCGTAATTCACGCAGTGATTGTTTTGCTCGGGGGACTTAAATGGTGATTTAATAAGAGGGCGATTCGATAGCTACGAATTAAACCACCATTTAATCAACAAAAATTGATAATGGTCCATTTTCAACTGCGTTGTTTTTGAAAATGTATATTCGATTCAAAATAGGATCGTTTTTATATTTTGTGGCTTTAGTTGGTTTTATCCGGAACTTGCTGGACGTTTATAAAGCGATTCGTCGACCAAGAGTGTCCCGTATCCCAATTAACCTAACCAAACTTAATTAAACTAACGGGACTTGAACTAGAAGTAAGTTGGGTGTCCACCAAGAAATAATCCGATTATAATCAGTTGTTATTTGTATCTGGAGCTCAAAATATGGTTGTTGAAGACATCGAAGACGATATCCAACATTTTGGCTGATTGAACCGTTCAACGTAGACCAAATAGTGGGAATTCGACGAAGAACCTTCTTCCAAGACCACAGCACCACAATTTAATGGATAAACTTGTTTAAAGGTTACTACAATTAAAGATTTGGTCTTGGATTAGTTGATGGGAATATTTGAATATTGATTTTGTAAACAATAACTTTCTCTGCTACATTTACAATATTGAAAAGCTTTATTTCACATTTACTCTGTATAAAATCAGTCAAAAAGCATATGAAGTTTCTTCAAGTCCAAAATCTTTTCTTTAGTTTCTTTTTTCGCATCCCCATCATCAATTTCTTCTACAAGATCAAGGAATGCAATTTGGAATGACTTCTAACCAATAATCACTCAATAAGTCGTATCAGAAATGTCAAATCCATATGACGTTTATGAAGTACCAACTGTCAAAAGTCTATGTGTCAAATTTCATGACATTTCGATAAGTCAAAATAAAGTGACAGCCATTTAAGTGAAGTACTTTTGTTGTTTTCAAAACAATTTAGAGAAATCATCATCTGAGTGGACTGCAGCGAATCACGTCCTTATTATACGTTAATTTCGTGTATTTACCTACTCGGGATCATAAATAATTAAGAATCCACAATATATTGAGTCCTTTTTGACTCCTGGATATCGGAGAAATGTCCTGCTATGACTATAATATCTAATGACTGTTTGAAACAATTTGGAATGACTTGTAACTAATAATTACTCAATAAGTCGTGTCATAAATGTCAAATCCATATGACGTTTATGAAGTATCAACTGTCAAAAGTCTATGTGTCAAATGTCATGACATTTTGATAAGTCAGAATAAAGTGACAGCCGTTTAAGTGAAGTACTTTTGTTATTTTCAAAACAATTTAGAGAAATCATCATCTGAGTGGACTGCAGCGAATCACGTCCTTATTATACGTTAATTTCGTGTATTTACCTACTCGGGATCATAAATAATTAAGAATCCACAATATATTGAGTCCTTTTTGACTCCTGGATATCGGAGAAATGTCCTGCTATGACTATAATATCTAATGACTGTTTGAAACAATTTGGAATGACTTGTAACTAATAATTACTCAATAAGTCGTGTCATAAATGTCAAATCCATATGACGTTTATGAAGTATCAACTGTCAAAAGTCTATGTGTCAAATGTCATGACATTTTGATAAGTCAGAATAAAGTGACAGCCGTTTAAGTGAAGTACTTTTGTTATTTTCAAAACAATTTAGAGAAATCATCATCTGAGTGGACTGCAGCGAATCACGTCCTTATTATACGTTAATTTCGTGTATTTACCTACTCGGGATCATAAATAATTAAGAATCCACAATATATTGAGTCCTTTTTGACTCCTGGATATCGGAGAAATGTCCTGCTATGACTATAATATCTAATGACTGTTTGAAACAATTTGGAATGACTTGTAACTAATAATTACTCAATAAGTCGTGTCATAAATGTCAAATCCATATGACGTTTATGAAGTATCAACTGTCAAAAGTCTATGTGTCAAATGTCATGACATTTTGATAAGTCAGAATAAAGTGACAGCCATTTAAGTGAAGTACTTTTGTTGTTTTCAAAACAATTTAGAGAAATCATCATCTGAGTGGATTGCAGCGAACCACGTCTTCATTATACGGTAATTTTGAGTATTTACCTACTCCAGATCATAAATAATTGAGAAGCCACAATATATTGAGTCCTTTTTGACTCCTGGATATCGGAGAAACGTCCTGCTATGACTATAATATCTAATGACTGTTTGAAACAATTTGGAATGACTTGTAACTAATAATTACTCAATAAGTCGTGTCATAAATGTCAAATCCATATGACGTTTATGAAGTACCAACTGTCAAAAGTCTATGTGTCAAATTTCATGACATTTCGATAAGTCAAAATAAAGTGACAGCCGTTTAAGTGAAGCTACTTTTGTTATTTTCAAAACAATTTAGAGAAATCATCATCTGAGTGGACTGCAGCGAATCACGTCCTTATTATACGTTAATTTCGTGTATTTACCTACTCGGGATCATAAATAATTAAGAATCCACAATATATTGAGTCCTTTTTGACTCCTGGATATCGGAGAAATGTCCTGCTATGACTATAATATCTAATGACTGTTTGAAACAATTTAGAATGACTTGTAACTAATAATTACTCAATAAGTCGTGTCATAAATGTCAAATCCATATGACGTTTATGAAGTATCAACTGTCAAAAGTCTATGTGTCAAATGTCATGACATTTTGATAAGTCTGAATAAAGTGACAGCCATTTAAGTGAAGTACTTTTGTTGTTTTCAAAACAATTTAGAGAAATCATCATCTGAGTGGACTGCAGCGAACCACGTCCTTATTATACGTTAATTTCGTGTATTTACCTACTCAGGATCATAAATAATTGAGAAGCCACAATATATTGAGTCCTTTTTGACTCCTGGATATCGGAGAAACGTCCTGCTATGACTATAATATCTAATGACTGTTTGAAACAATTTGGAATGACTTGTAACTAATAATTACTCAATAAGTCGTGTCATAAATGTCAAATCCATATGACGTTTATGAAGTACCAACTGTCAAAAGTCATAACATTCCGATTAATCAGAAAAAAGTGACAGCCATTCGAATAAAGTTAATTTTGTTATTTTCAAAACAATTTAGAGATTAAAGAAATTGTTTGAATAAATAATTAAAATCTCAGTTTGTTTTATCATATTTTCGATATTGAAAAGAGAAAATTTTCTTGATCTAGTAGCTATTTTTCAATGGTAAATAGGAAAGGGTTAGTTGTTGGTTGGATTGGTCGTCCTTGTCCACCGAAGAGCAATTGCGGTATCTTTTTATGTTTCCGGTCAACCGGAAGTTCCGCTCGGATTCGGCTACCGGCAGAATATCCTCGTTCTATACAATATAGTCAAGTCAAATTTGGCACTAAATACATTTTTATTTAAAATATATTTCGTTTATACTAAAATAATTACTCGTATATGGGTTTTTCCTATAACAAAATTTTCCTAACCTCAATTTTTTTTCGAGATATCGACTGAATTTGAGATTTTCATTATTTCAATTTTTCAATACATTATACGGGGGTGACTTAACTGGAAAGTCTGTTATGCAAAATCTTTTCCTTATCGAATAGAAAATGTTTCTCCTGGACGATGTCGCCAACGATTGGTGGAGATTTGGAGAAAGACAGGCCATTTTGTATAGGGTTCCATTTGGGATACTCGTAAACGTAAAACTTTGACAGTTGACATCGTCAAAATGGCCGAAACTGTCTATAAAATCATCGTAGCGAAATCGTTTTTTTCTGTGTTCGTAATTTGACTGTACTAATTTATATATATAAACAAACTCATCTCATCTATATATCTACGTGCAATTGCAGATTAACTTCCTGTTTCCGGTGCCGACATCCATGTTTTAATGATAATAACTTTTTTGTGACCGTGTCAGGATACGGTTTTATTTTTTTTTTTTTTTTATTATTTGTAGATAAATACGAAAGGACTATTTTCCGATCTATTGGAGTGAAATTGAGTCTAGTTTTTCTTCGTTCTTTTCTAACCTCTACTATATATATCTTAACCGTAACCATAGACAAATAACAAAAAGAAACGGTCAGTTAACACAAAACAAATTAATAATTTCGAATATTTTCAATAGTAATGGAAATTTCCTAGCGGGAATTTCCATTAGTACGTCGCCACGTCTCCAAGTTAGGTCCGTCAACAATTATGTCATTTTCGTGTAATGTTGAGTGACTTGATAAGAATCGACGAGATGGAAAAGCTTCGATAAGTCACGAATCGTTCCACGTGTGAAAACACATGTTGCAACAGCGCTAATTCATTACGTGCGTGACAGATTCGAGAAGCGATAGCTACAGAGGGCGCTGCTTCTATCTATAACAAAGTGCTGACATCTGATTAACATCAAATATATAAGATATGTATCCAATTTTCTTATTAGTATAAGTACGATCGAAAAAATACCTGAAATAATTCCGAAAATATATTCTGTCGTTCTTCGATAGGGAAAACAACTACTTTCCTGGCTAATGCCTCGACGAATATTGAATTACAACAGTTACAAGTATGAGTTTGTTAGTACTGACTAGTTTCGACGTTATTACGTCTCATCAGAGCGGTTTAACAATCCTCATCAAGGCACTTTTAAATTAATATTGATTCTTGTGAAAAATCTTATAATCACTGATTTTAAAATTCAATATGACGTTTTATATAAATATTTATTGATTAAAGTTAGTTTAGAAATCGTTTTTTATTAGTTAGGTTATGAATGACGTTGAATTTTTAATTATTAGTTAGATAAAGTTAAGTTGTAGCGAATGATGTTGAATATCGATTAATTACTTTATAAATGACAATAAATTTTGTAGGTTAGGTTTTTATACGTGAAATTGAACATAGGTTAGGTTGTTAATGACGTTAATTTTTACAGAATTTGGTTTTTCGAAATCTAAAAGATAAGATTACAGATTATTTAAATCAATTTTCTTCTTAACGTATTTCTCAAAATATATAGTTTTTCTCAGTTGTCAAAACTTTGACAGATTCGTAATTCATATTATGTCATTCATTGTTGACATGTGTCACTTTTGCGAGAGGTTATCCGACTAGATAATAAAGAAGTTTTATTATAAATCAATTTTCTGTCAAAACAACTTTGACAGATTCGTAATTCATATTATGTCATTCATTGTTGACATGTGTCACTTTTGCGAGAGGTTATCCGACTAGATAATAAAGAAGTTTTATTATAAATCATTTTTCTGTCAAAACAACTTTGACAGATTCGTAATTCATATTATGTCATTCATTGTTGACATGTGTCACTTTTGCGAGAGGTTATCCGACTAGATAATAAAGAAGTTTTATTATAAATCAATTTTCTGTCAAAACAACTTTGACAGATTCGTAATTCATATTATGTCATTCATTGTTGACATGTGTCACTTTTGCGAGAGGTTATCCGACTAGATAATAAAGAAGTTTTATTATAAATCAATTTTCTGTCAAAACAACTTTGACAGATTCGTAATTCATATTATGTCATTCATTGTTGACATGTGTCACTTTTGCGAGAGGTTATCCGACTAGATAATAAAGAAGTTTTATTATAAATCAATTTTCTGTCAAAACTTTGACAGATTCGTAATTCATATTATATCATTCATTGTTGACATGTGTCACTTTTGCGAGAGGTTATCCGACTAGATAATAAAGAAGTTTTATTATAAATCAATTTTATGTCAAAACAACTTTGACAGATTCGTAATTCATATTATGTCATTCATTGTTGACATGTGTCACTTTTGCGAGAGGTTATCCGACTAGATAATAAAGAAGTTTTATTATAAATCCATTTTCTGTCAAAACTTTGACAGATTCGTAATTCATATTATATCATTCATTGTTGACATGTGTCACTTTTGCGAGAGGTTATCCGACTAGATAATAAAGAAGTTTTATTATAAATCAATTTTCTGTCAAAACAACTTTGACAGATTCGTAATTCATATTATGTCATTCATTGTTGACATGTGTCACTTTTGCGAGAGGTTATCCGACTAGATAATAAAGAAGTTTTATTATAAATCAATTTTCTGTCAAAACTTTGACAGATTCGTAATTCATATTATATCATTCATTGTTGACATGTGTCACTTTTGCGAGAGGTTATCCGACTAGATAATAAAGAAGTTTTATTATAAATCAATTTTCTGTCAAAACAACTTTGACAGATTCGTAATTCATATTATGTCATTCATTGTTGACATGTGTCACTTTTGCGAGAGGTTATCCGACTAGATAATAAAGAAGTTTTATTATAAATCAATTTTCTGTCAAAACAACTTTGACAGATTCGTAATTCATATTATGTCATTCATTATTGACATGTGTCACTTTTCATGTGTCACTTTTGCGAGAGGTTATCCGACTAGATAATAAAGAAGTTTTATTATAAATCCATTTTCTGTCAAAACTTTGACATATTCGTAATTCATATTATATCATTCATTGTTGACATGTGTCACTTTTGCGAGAGGTTATCCGACTAGATAATAAAGAAGTTTTATTATGAATCAATTTTCTGTCAAAACAACTTTGACAGATTCGTAATTCATATTATGTCATTCATTGTTGACATGTGTCACTTTTGCGAGAGGTTATCCGACTAGATAATAAAGAAGTTTTATTATAAATCAATTTTCTGTCAAAATAACTTTGACAGATTCGAAATTCATATTATGTCATTCATTGTTGACATGTGTCACTTTTCATGTGTCACTTTTGCGAGAGGTTATCCGACTAGATAATAAAGAAGTTTTATTATAAATCAATTTTCTGTCAAAATAACTTTGACAGATTCGAAATTCATATTATGTCATTCATTGTTGACATGTGTCACTTTTCATGTGTCACTTTTGCGAGAGGTTATCCGACTAGATAATAAAGAAGTTTTATTATAAATCAATTTTCTGTCAAAACTTTGACATATTCGTAATTCATATTATATCATTCATTGTTGACATGTGTCACTTTTGCGAGAGGTTATCCGACTAGATAATAAAGAAGTTTTATTATAAATCAATTTTCTGTCAAAACTTTGACATATTCGTAATTCATATTATATCATTCATTGTTGACATGTGTCACTTTTGCGAGAGGTTATCCGACTAGATAATAAAGAAGTTTTATTATAAATCAATTTTCTGTCAAAATAACTTTGACAGATTCGAAATTCATATTATGTCATTCATTGTTGACATGTGTCACTTTTCATGTGTCACTTTTGCGAGAGGTTATCCGACTAGATAATAAAGAAGTTTTATTATAAATCAATTTTCTGTCAAAACTTTGACATATTCGTAATTCATATTATATCATTCATTGTTGACATGTGTCACTTTTGCGAGAGGTTATCCGACTAGATAATAAAGAAGTTTTATTATAAATCAATTTTCTGTCAAAACTTTGACATATTCGTAATTCATATTATATCATTCATTGTTGACATGTGTCACTTTTGCGAGAGGTTATCCGACTAGATAATAAAGAAGTTTTATTATAAATCAATTTTCTGTCAAAACAACTTTGACAGATTCGTAATTCATATTATGTCATTCATTGTTGACATGTGTCACTTTTGCGAGAGGTTATCCGACTAGATAATAAAGAAGTTTTATTATAAATCAATTTTCTGTCAAAACAACTTTGACAGATTCGTAATTCATATTATGTCATTCATTGTTGACATGTGTCACTTTTCATGTGTCACTTTTGCGAGAGGTTATCCGACTAGATAATAAAGAAGTTTTATTATAAATCCATTTTCTGTCAAAACTTTGACATATTCGTAATTCATATTATATCATTCATTGTTGACATGTGTCACTTTTGCGAGAGGTTATCCGACTAGATAATAAAGAAGTTTTATTATAAATCAATTTTCTGTCAAAACAACTTTGACAGATTCGTAATTCATATTATGTCATTCATTGTTGACATGTGTCACTTTTGCGAGAGGTTATCCGACTAGATAATAAAGAAGTTTTATTATAAATCAATTTTCTGTCAAAATAACTTTGACAGATTCGAAATTCATATTATGTCATTCATTGTTGACATGTGTCACTTTTCATGTGTCACTTTTGCGAGAGGTTATCCGACTAGATAATAAAGAAGTTTTATTATAAATCAATTTTCTGTCAAAACAACTTTGACAGATTCGTAATTCATATTATGTCATTCATTGTTGACATGTGTCACTTTTCATGTGTCACTTTTGCGAGAGGTTATCCGACTAGATAATAAAGAAGTTTTATTATCCGAAAAATATGTGAAAATAAATTGAAAATATATCGAAAAATCTCATTTTTTTTTATTTATGACATTTCCGTGTTATGCAACATTTTGTGGTTAGAACGAGTTGAAACTTGTTAAAGAATTATAAAATGTCATTTATTGGGCGACACACCTCGTACGTCATGGTATAACCTAATTAGAAGCGAGTTAACACGCGACCCAACAACTATTTTATCGATTCAAAGATTTTTATCGTTTAACACGATTTTGATGAGTTTCGTTTCGTTTCGTTTCAATTCCGTTCGTTTATTTTTTCCATATTTGGTTTTGTTTGATTTTATCTATGGCCCGAATCGCTTAATAGACGATTTCAGATAATCGGAATTACGGATAAATTTACCATCGAACTAATTTTACAAATACAATGGCGGCTATTCGATTTTGGGGAATCGATTTTCGCGAATCGATTTTATATTGATAATAGTTAGATATAAGGAATATGTCAGTAGAATTATTGGGGGACCGTCCCTGGAAACGGCGGCTAGTGATGTGCTCCTGTTGGCGGTAGTAGTAGAGGCGGTAAAAGAGGTAGACAAACGGGAGGTGAAAAGAGGAAAGGGAAATGCATTAATCGTTCGTTTCTCTGTCATGATTTACAACAAACGATGCTACGAGCATTAACCACAGAGTCGGACTCTAATATTTAGAGCCCTACATACTGTAATTTGTTTTTCGAAAGGTACTGGTACTTAATTGGGTTCGAAATACACCTGTAAAGGTGAATCAAACTTAGAAAGGCAATTTTGTTCAAAATAAATTTAAAAAAGCCAATTTAAGATTAGGAAAATTTATTTTTTTGTCCAAATTGAATAGAGAAAAAAAGTTTTCGTTCAAATGAACTTCAGCACGGCCATTTTTAGTCCAAATTGTATTTGAAAAAGCGATTTTCAGACCAAATTAATTTTGTAAACATAATTTTCCACCATAAGATTAATTGGGAAAAGCCTTTTTGACAAAATTAAACGTGAAAAATCGCTGGTGTCCAATTTAAAGTGGAGAAAATTTATTTTGAGTCCAAATTAAACAAAAAAACGCTAAAAACGTCTAAATTGATTTTGGAAAATCAATTTTTGTATGAATTTGAATTTGACAAAACATTTTTGTAGCAGAAAAATCTGAAAAAGCCAATTTAAGATTGAGAAAAATAATTTTTTCGTCCAAATTAACTTCAACACGGCCATTTTTAGTCCAAATTATTTTGTAAACATAATTTTCCACCAAAAGATCAATTTGGAAAAGCCTTCTTGACAAAATTAAACGTGAAAAATCGCTGGTGTTCAATTTAAAGTGGAGAAAATTTATTTTGAGTCCAAATTAAACAAAAAAAAACACTAAAAACGTCAAAATTGATTTTGGAAAATCAATTTTTGGATGAATTTGAATTTGACAAAACATTTTTGTAGCAAAAAAATTTGAAAAAACCAACTTAAGCCTGAGAAAATTCGTTTTTTTTTTCCAAATTGGATGAGAAAAAGAAACTTTTGTCCAAATTAATTTCAACACGGCCATTTTTAGTCCAAATTATATTTGAAAAACCGAATTAGTTCTGCAAAAGCCGATTTTCACAAATCTAAACACAGACTTGCCCTTTTTTTTTCGATTTAAAATTTAGTTTTATGTACAATTTTTTTTTTATTTTTGGGGACGATATACTTTTTGTCCAAATTAGGTTTAGCAAGCCCTTTTTGGTTCAAATTGTATTAAATAAGCAATTTTCTGTCTAAATTTAATACAAAAATTTATTTTTCGTACAAATTAGTTTTGGAAAAACAAAATTCCTCGAAATCAAAATTCGGAAAGTCAATGTTGTAGAAAAAAACATGAATTATCCATTTTTGGTATTTTTATCAATTAAAAAATTGGAAAGATTCCATTTTTTTGTTCAAATAAAGCTGAGAAATGTCATTTTAGTCCAAATTGTATTCAAAAATGCAACTGTATATTCAAATTAATTTTGCAAAAGCATTTTTCGACTGAATCGTATTTTAGAAAGGTACTTGGTCAAAAAATAAATTTTAAAAAGCCTTTTTACAAAATTAAACATGTAATAATGGATTTTGTTCAATTTTCGAATGTTCCAAATTTTTATTTGTCCAACTGTTTCTGTCCAATTTTTTTGTCCAAATTAATTTTGGAAAAATGATTATTTACAGCAAACTATTTTTGTTCAATTCAAAATTTGTCTTTTCACTAAATTAAATTGAGAAAAGCCTTTTGAGTTGAAATTTTATTTAAAAAAAAATCAATTTTTGTCCACATTAAATACGTAAAATACATTTTTTGTCCAAATTAATTTTGGAAAAATGATTTTTTACAGAAAATTATTTTTGTTCAATTCAAAATTTGTCTTTTCACTAAATTAAATTGAGAAAAGCCTTTTGAGTTGAAATTTTATTTAAAAAAAAATCAATTTTTGTCCACATTAAATACGTAAAATACATTTTTTGTCCAAATTAATTTTGGAAAAATGATTTTTTACAGAAAATTATTTTTGTTCAATTCAAAATTTGTCTTTTCACTAAATTGAATTGAGAAAAGCCTTTTGAGTTGAAATTTTATTTAAAAAAAAATCAATTTTTGTCCACATTAAATACGTAAAATACATTTTTTGTCCAAATTAATTTTGGAAAAATGATTTTTTACAGAAAATTATTTTTGCTCAATTCAAAATTTGTCTTTTCACTAAATTAAATTGAGAAAAGCCTTTTCAGTTGAAATTTTATTTAAAAAAAAATCAATTTTTGTCCACATTAAATACGTAAAATACATTTTTTGTCCAAATTGATTTTGGAAAAATGATTTTTTACAGAAAACTATTTTTGTTCAATTCAAAATTTGTCTTTTCACTAAATTAAATTGAGAAAAGCCTTTTGAGTTGAAATTTTATTTAAAAAAAAATCAATTTTTGTCCACATTAAATACGTAAAATACATTTTTTGTCCAAATTAATTTTGGAAAAATGATTTTTTACAGAAAACTATTTTTGTTCAATTCAAAATTTGTCTTTTCACTAAATTAAATTGAGAAAAGCCTTTTAAGTTGAAATTTTATTTAAAAAAAATCAATTTTTGTCCACATTAAATACGTAAAATACATTTTTTGTCCAAATTAATTTTGGAAAAATGATTTTTTACAGAAAACTATTTTTGTTCAATTCAAAATTTGTCTTTTCACTAAATTAAATTGAGAAAAGCCTTTTGAGTTGAAATTTTATTTAAAAAAAAATCAATTTTTGTTCCATATTAAATACGTAAAATACATTTTTTGTCCAAATTAATTTTGGAAAAATGATTTTTTACAGAAAATTATTTTTGTTCAATTCAAAATTTGTCTTTTCACTAAATTAAATTGAGAAAAGCCTTTTGAGTTGAAATTTTATTTAAAAAAAAATCAATTTTTGTTCCATATTAAATACGTAAAATACATTGTTTGTCCAAATTAATTTTGGAAAAATGATTTTTTACAAAAAACTATTTTTGTTCAATTCAAAATTTGTCTTTTCACTAAATTAAATTGAGAAAAGCCTTTTGAGTTGAAATTTTATTTAAAAAAAAATCAATTTTTGTCCACATTAAATACGTAAAATACATTTTTTGTCCAAATTGATTTTGGAAAAATGATTTTTTACAGAAAACTATTTTTGTTCAATTCAAAATTTGTCTTTTCACTAAATTAAATTGAGAAAAGCCTTTTGAGTTGAAATTTTATTTAAAAAAAAATCAATTTTTGTTCCATATTAAATACGTAAAATACATTTTTTGTCCAAATTAATTTTGGAAAAATGATTTTTTACAGAAAATTATTTTTGTTCAATTCAAAATTTGTCTTTTCACTAAATTAAATTGAGAAAAGCCTTTTGAGTTGAAATTTTATTTAAAAAAAAATCAATTTTTGTTCCATATTAAATACGTAAAATACATTTTTTGTCCAAATTAATTTTGGAAAAATGATTTTTTACAGAAAATTATTTTTGTTCAATTCAAAATTTGTCTTTTCACTAAATTAAATTGAGAAAAGCCTTTTGAGTTGAAATTTTATTTAAAAAAAAATCAATTTTTGTTCCATATTAAATACGTAAAATACATTTTTTGTCCAAATTAATTTTGGAAAAATGATTTTTTACAGAAAATTATTTTTGTTCAATTCAAAATTTGTCTTTTCACTAAATTAAATTGAGAAAAGCCTTTTGAGTTGAAATTTTATTTAAAAAAAAATCAATTTTTGTTCCATATTAAATACGTAAAATACATTTTTTGTCCAAATTAATTTTGGAAAAATGATTTTTTACAGAAAATTATTTTTGTTCAATTCAAAATTTGTCTTTTCACTAAATTAAATTGAGAAAAGCCTTTTGAGTTGAAATTTTATTTAAAAAAAAATCAATTTTTGTTCCATATTAAATACGTAAAATACATTTTTTGTCCAAATTAATTTTGGAAAAATGATTTTTTACAGCAAACTATTTTTGTTCAATTCAAAATTTGTCTTTTCACTAAATTAAATTGAGAAAAGCCTTTTGAGTTGAAATTTTATTTAAAAAAAAATCAATTTTTGTTCCATATTAAATACGTAAAATACATTTTTTGTCCAAATTAATTTTGGAAAAATGATTTTTTACAAAAAACTATTTTTGTTCAATTCAAAATTTGTCTTTTCACTAAATTAAATTGAGAAAAGCCTTTTAAGTTGAAATTTTATTTAAAAAAAATCAATTTTTGTCCACATTAAATACGTAAAATACATTTTTTGTCCAAATTAATTTTGGAAAAATGATTTTTTACAGAAAACTATTTTTGTTCAATTCAAAATTTGTCTTTTCACTAAATTAAATTGAGAAAAGCCTTTTGAGTTGAAATTTTATTTAAAAAAAAATCAATTTTTGTCCACATTAAATACGTAAAATACATTTTTTGTCCAAATTAATTTTGGAAAAATGATTTTTTACAGAAAACTATTTTTGTTCAATTCAAAATTTGTCTTTTCACTAAATTAAATTGAGAAAAGCCTTTTAAGTTGAAATTTTATTTAAAAAAAATCAATTTTTGTCCACATTAAATACGTAAAATACATTTTTTGTCCAAATTAATTTTGGAAAAATGATTTTTTACAGAAAATTATTTTTGTTCAATTCAAAATTTGTCTTCTTACTAAATTAAGTTTAGAAACGCCATTTTAACACAGATTTTCTCTAAAAAAAAACAATTTTCTGTGTAGTTTAATATGAGAAATACATTTTTTATACAAAACAATTCGTAAAAGTCTTTTGGACACAATTAAATACAGATTAATGGACATTGTCCCTTTTTAAAATTTGTGTTTTGTCCAAATTAAATACTGAAAAAGCAATTTTTTCCCAAAGTAGCCACAAATAATGACATTATTTAAATTCAAATCGTCCTGAATCCGTTTCTGTGCTAACCGAACTCTATTTGTATCGCTCGTGACAGTCCAATCTCGACCCGAGACCTCCATCACCCTCAAGATTAATAATTCTAGTTGTTTTTGTAATATTTCACGTGTTAATTACCTACGTTGAAAAATTACGTGCCCGCTACGGCGGTTCTATAGCCACGACATTTGAATACAGATAACTTTGTTCTAATGTGTCTCACATTAGGAAAAACCGACCAAAAAACGAGGTATTCCTTAATAGACTTCTTCATCAGATTTAAAAAAAATTCTAACAAACTAAACAAGAAATTAATCAGCTATAATATCGTTTTATAGAAACGTCTATATAAAAAGTTATCTGTCTATTCTATAGTCTATTTTTATTAATGAGAGAGTAATAAAATGATAAAGTATTCGTTATATATAAGCGTAGTACTTCTAATTTTAACAAATCTTATAATACGTTTATGTAAACTTTAATAATTTAATATATAGTGTTTTCGGCCAGTCCAGACCTGCTTCTATTATTATATATTGCAATAAAATATCGGAAACTTTTATAATATTAACCATATCGAAGTTTTTGTATTAGAAATTAGTTTCTAGTATACAGAAACCTTTTTTAAAACTCACTGTATAGCGAATTACTTAAAAACTCATCATTTTTCCAAACATTCCGTATATATTTAGTTGAATATTATAAATTTATATCTTTCAAATGGATTTTTTAATTGCTTTTAGGTTATAATAGGTTAGGTTTTTCATTGAATTAATCACAATCGACGTTTATCAAATTAAAATCTGATTTCAGGTACTGCAGAATAATATAAAACGATGTCCTATCTTACGAAAACAATTTGTAGAATAAAGAAAAGTAATTTTATTTATATTATATACGAAAGATAAAGAATAAAACATCTAAAACTTGGAATTTATTTGTATTTTTCGACGTATACGCGATCTGTGTCGTTAATCGGAAGTTTGAGGTTAAGTAGCAGTGATTGACGTGATTTCTAAACTGCGATTTTCATAATATCGATCATATTTGTCATCGTAGAAAATAATGTTGAAGAAATAGATGGATGTCCGAGAGTAGGTTTCGAAATTTTATACGAAATATTAAATTACTCGTAAAACGATATTAAACGACAAAAAAAATTCACCGGACAGACACCGCCGCACAGGTGATACGCTCAAGTTAATTTGTCAAACGCCGCGGGTATGCAACCAACAACAAACACGTTTAATATATATACGAGGATGGTCTGAACAACGTTCGATAAGTTCGTTACCCTTTTTAAGATAAGAATCTTTGACTACCGACTCTGGGAACAGAAAATAATGCGAAGGGGACTAAATCTGGCGAATAAGGTGTATGAAGTAGCGATTCAAACTTTGATTAATCAATTTTGACTATTGAAATAACGATTTTCTAAGCTGGTGCATCCCAAAAAATTGACACCACGACCTTGCCTGCTTGTGGAACGATTTTTGGAGTTGTTTCTCCCTGTTCGGTCCATTATTTTGATTATTTTTTTGTTTCTGGTGTGAATTGATGAACCAACGTTTCGTACGTGGTTGTGGAATCGTTTTATATCTGTCAAACATTGTCAGAAAACGGTCTAAACAACATGGCGATTCCAAACTTTCAACTTGTGCTGTGTAGATGTTTGAAGCATCTACCGCCATCTGTAGGTGAGGCTCCAAACGTACTTACGAAGTACCACGAGTGAAAAAATATTAAGTAATTTATCAATATGTCAAGTATATAATTTAGATTTCGTAGCATTATTTCAAGAATTTATAAATGTAAATGATTAGACAAAAAATGTGGTTAGTTTGTTTGGTTTGTGAAAAAAATAATTTTACTGATGATTTAGCCCACCTTGCGACCCGGTCTGAACCACATTGATTCGCTTTTAAAAATAGGAGACGTGTAGACAGAATAATGAAGGAGTTTCTTTAGAGAAGGTAATTTTGAGATATAGAGCGTAGTATTTGTGGTAATAATGGAAATATTCACTCTATATTTGACGGAAGTTCTCAAAAAAGATTGATATACGAGGAAAAAAATCAAGAACTCACTAAAAACATTTATTTCCGAGATATAGAGAGTTAAAGTGAAGATACTTGAAATCAAAACTCGAAAATGAAGACCAACTTTGAGGTTATGTAACTTTGATAATATTAGGCATAAAGTAATGAAACTTTGCTTGTTTATAGACCATTTCTTTCTAAATCGATGGATATTTTGTAAAAGTTCTTATCAGTGATGGTTCGAGAAATATAAAACAAAGTATTCAGACGTGTTCAAAAAAAACATACTTTTATTTATAAAATGACATATCTCGAAATAATGGAAATTTTTGGTTCATATTTGGAAAAAATACTCAGAAAGGATCAATACATGAGAATAAAAAATAAGAATTTCCAAAAAACAAGTATTTCCGAGATATAGAGAATTAAAGTGAAGGTACTTGAAATCAAAACTCGAAAATGAAAACCAGCTTTGAGGATATGTAACGTTGTTAATATTAAGCATAAAGCAATGAAATTTTCCTTGTTTATAGACAAATTCTTTCTAAATCGAAGGATATTTTGTAAAAATTCTTATCACTGATGGTTCGGAAAATATAAAACAAAGTATTGAAACGTGTCCGAAAAAAACATACTTTTATTTATAAAATGATATATCTCGAAATAAGGAAAATTTTTGGTTCATATTTGGAAAAAAAACTCAAAAAGGGTCAATACATGAGAGAAGAAAAAAACAATTTTCAAAACACAAGTAATTGCGAGATATAGAAAGTTAAAGTGACGATACTTGAAATCAAAACTCGAAAATTAAGACCAACTTTAAGGTTATGTAACTTTGATAATATTAGAAATAATATAATGAAATTATGTTGGTTTATGGACGAATTCTTTCTAAATCGATGGATATTTTGTAAAAATTTTTATCATTGATGGTTCGAGAAATATAAAACAAAGTATTGAGGTATGTTCGAAAAAAACATACTTTTATTTATAAAATGACATATCTCGAAATAATGGAAATTTTTGGTTCATATTTGGAAAAAATACTCAGAAAGGATCAATACATGAGAATAAAAAATAAGAATTTCCAAAAAAACAAGTATTTCCGAGATATAGAGAATTAAAGTGAAGGTACTTGAAATTAAAAGCCGAAAATGAAGACCAACTTTGAGGTTATGTAACTTTGATAATATTAGGCATAAAGTAATGAAACTTTGCTTGTTTACAGACCATTTCTTTCTAAATCGATGGATATTTTGTAAAAATTCTTATCACTGATGGTTCGGAAAATATAAAACAAAGTATTGAAACGTGTCCGAAAAAAACATACTTTTATTTATAAAATGATATATCTCGAAATAAGGAAAATTTTTGGTTCATATTTGGAAAAAAAACTCAAAAAGGGTCAATACATGAGAGAAGAAAAAAACAATTTCCAAAACACAAGTAATTGCGAGATATAGAAAGTTAAAGTGACGATACTTGAAATCAAAACTCGAAAATTAAGACCAACTTTAAGGTTATGTAACTTTGATAATATTAGAAATAATATAATGAAATTATGTTGGTTTATGGACGAATTCTTTCTAAATCGATGGATATTTTGTAAAAATTTTTATCATTGATGGTTCGAGAAATATAAAACAAAGTATTGAGGCATGTTCGAAAAAAACATACTTTTATTTATAAAATGACATATCTCGAAATAATGGAAATTTTTGGTTCATATTTGGAAAAAATACTCAGAAAGGATCAATACATGAGAATAAAAAATAAGAATTTCCAAAAAAACAAGTATTTCCGAGATATAGAGAATTAAAGTGAAGGTACTTGAAATTAAAAGCCGAAAATGAAGACCAACTTTGAGGTTATGTAACTTTGATAATATTGGAAATAATATAATGAAATTTTGTTGGTTTATAGACCAATTCTTTCTAAATCGATGGATATTTTGTAAAAATTCTTATCACTGATGGTTCGAGAAATATAAAACAAAGTATTGAGGCATGTTCGAAAAAACATACTTTTATTTATAAAATGATATATCTCGAAATAAGGGGAATTTTTGGTTCATATTTGGAAAAAAGACTCAGAAATAGATCAATAGATGAGAGGAAAAAACAACAATTTCCAAAACACAAGTATTTCCGAGATAAAGAGAGTTAAAGTGAAGATTCTTGAAATCAAAAGTCAAAAATGAAGACCAGCTTTGAGGTTATGTAACTAAATATGTCCCAATCATTATTTTGAAATAATCAATAAATAATTTGATAACATCAATTGTTAAAATCGAAAGTTTCGTTATCTCTTTATTATATTATATTTTTGAAAGTCATAGATCTCGAGTCGGAAAAGAAGGAAACGTCATTTTCTATATCCTTTTGGATGTTGATTTTTTGGGGCATTAGTGCAATTGCGTGTGGAGCGAAAAGACATTAAATTTTCAGGATGATGAGCCGGGGGAAATGACGTGTGCCGCGGATCGCCCAAATTCACTTTTCCCTTGTCAAGCAACGAAACACCAACTAATAGATTTATTTATCATTTCTCTATGGTCTTTATCGTTAACAACGATTCATATTTAACAAAAACAAACTCGAATCGAATGTACCTCGCAATTTATTTCAGATAATTCTCTCATTCTTATTATTATTAATGTTTAGAGATGATAACCAGAAACGGAAAGGGCCCCGAAAGAAGACATTCTTGGAGATCCAACAGGAACTAGTAAAATAAAACTGGAACCAAATGAAAGAAAGATTCTAGCGATAAATAACGATTTATGGAAAGAAATAAGTCAAAGGAACCCAATAGACTACAGATCATATCTCCAGAGGGTTCTCCAAAGGCTAACAGAAACCTTTGGAGAAGCTACGATAGATCCAACAAAAACTGAAGAAGGAAAACTCAAACGACTGAAAATTGCAGAATTCTGCTGAATTGGGGAAATGTTGAATGAGTAGGTCACAAAAAACAAACGGAAAATACTACCAAAATCTTCCAAAATCTCGAATATTCTTCTAAAGAATTGAAAATCAAACGTTGAATTCTGTTTTTCGATGCTCGAGGTGAATTCGTATCTTTAGCATCTTTAAAATACTACCAAAACGTGTATTGGAGCTCCATGGTGCATAAAAAATTGAAGATCTTCGCTTTTTTGGCGTCAAATCTTCCAAAATCTCGAATAATCTTCTAAAGAATTGAAAATCAAACGTTGAATTCTGTTTTTCGATGCTCGAGGTGAATTCGTATCTTTAGCATCTTTAAAATACTACCAAAACGTGTATTGGAGCTCTATGGTGCATAAAAAATTGAAGATCTTCGCTTTTTTGGCGTCAAATCTTCCAAAATCTCGAATAATCTTCTAAAGAATTGAAAATCAAACGTTGAATTCTGTTTTTCGATGCTCGAGGCGAATTCGTATCTTTAGCATCTTTAAAATACTACCAAAACGTGTATTGGAGCTCTATGGTGCATAAAAAATTGAAGATCTTCGCTTTTTTGGCGTCAAATCTTCCAAAATCTCGAATATTCTTCTAAACAATTGAAAATCAAACGTTGAATTCTGTTTTTCGATGCTCGAGGCGAATTCGTATCTTTAGCATCTTTAAAATACTACCAAAACGTGTATTGGAGCTCTATGGTGCATAAAAAATTGAAGATCTTCGCTTTTTTGGCGTCAAATCTTCCAAAATCTCGAATAATCTTCTAAAGAATTGAAAATCAAACGTTGAATTCTGTTTTTCGATGCTCGAGGTGAATTCGTATCTTTAGCATCTTTAAAATACTACCAAAACGTGTATTGGAGCTCTATGGTGCATAAAAAATTGAAGATCTTCGCTTTTTTGGCGTCAAATCTTCCAAAATCTCGAATAATCTTCTAAAGAATTGAAAATCAAACGTTGAATTCTGTTTTTCGATGCTCGAGGTGAATTCGTATCTTTAGCATCTTTAAAATACTACCAAAACGTGTATTGGAGCTCTATGGTGCATAAAAAATTGAAGATCTTCGCTTTTTTGGCGTCAAATCTTCCAAAATCTCGAATAATCTTCTAAAGAATTGAAAATCAAACGTTGAATTCTGTTTTTCGATGCTCGAGGCGAATTCGTATCTTTAGCATCTTTAAAATACTACCAAAACGTGTATTGGAGCTCTATGGTGCATAAAAAATTGAAGATCTTCGCTTTTTTGGCGTCAAATCTTCCAAAATCTCGAATATTCTTCTAAACAATTGAAAATCAAACGTTGAATTCTGTTTTTCGATGCTCGAGGCGAATTCGTATCTTTAGCATCTTTAAAATACTACCAAAACGTGTATTGGAGCTCTATGGTGCATAAAAAATTGAAGATCTTCGCTTTTTTGGCGTCAAATCTTCCAAAATCTCGAATAATCTTCTAAAGAATTGAAAATCAAACGTTGAATTCGGTTTTTCGATGCTCGAGGCGAATTCGTATCTTCAGCATCTTTAAAATACTACCAAAACGTGTATTGGAGCTCTATGGTGCATAAAAAATTGAAGATCTTCGCTTTTTTGGCGTTAAATCTTCCAAAATCTCGAATAATCTTCTAAAGAATTGAAAATCAAACGTTGAATTCTGTTTTTCGATGCTCGAGGTGAATTCGTATCTTTAGTATCTTTAAAATACTACCAAAACGTGTATTGGAGCTCCATGGTGCATAAAAAATTGAAGATCTTCGCTTTTTTGGCGTTAAATCTTCCAAAATCTCGAATAATCTTCTAAAGAATTGAAAATCAAACGTTGAATTCTGTTTTTCGATGCTCGAGGTGAATTCGTATCTTTAGTATCTTTAAAATACTACCAAAACGTGTATTGGAGCTCCATGGTGCATAAAAAATTGAAGATCTTCGCTTTTTTGGCGTCAAATCTTCCAAAATCTCGAATAATCTTCTAAAGAATTGAAAATCAAACGTTGAATTCTGTCTTTCGATGCTCGAGGTGAATTCGTATCTTTAGCATCTTTAAAATACTACCAAAACGTGTATTGGAGCTCCATGGTGCATAAAAAATTGAAGATCTTCGCTTTTTTGGCGTTAAATCTTCCAAAATCTCGAATAATCTTCTAAAGAATTGAAAATCAAACGTTGAATTCTGTTTTTCGATGCTCGAGGTGAATTCGTATCTTTAGTATCTTTAAAATACTACCAAAACGTGTATTGGAGCTCCATGGTGCATAAAAAATTGAAGATCTTCGCTTTTTTGGCGTCAAATCTTCCAAAATCTCGAATAATCTTCTAAAGAATTGAAAATCAAACGTTGAATTCTGTCTTTCGATGCTCGAGGTGAATTCGTATCTTTAGCATCTTTAAAATACTACCAAAACGTGTATTGGAGCTCCATGGTGCATAAAAAATTGAAGATCTTCGCTTTTTTGGCGTTAAATCTTCCAAAATCTCGAATAATCTTCTAAAGAATTGAAAATCAAACGTTGAATTCTGTTTTTCGATGCTCGAGGTGAATTCGTATCTTTAGTATCTTTAAAATACTACCAAAACGTGTATTGGAGCTCCATGGTGCATAAAAAATTGAAGATCTTCGCTTTTTTGGCGTTAAATCTTCCAAAATCTCGAATAATCTTCTAAAGAATTGAAAATCAAACGTTGAATTCTGTCTTTCGATGCTCGAGGTGAATTCGTATCTTTAAATTACTACCAAACGTGCAGTGGAGCTCCACGGAACATAAAAAATTGAATCCAGGTACATACACCATTTAAATTTCCAGGTAGAATGTGATAAAATATCAATTAAACTTAAATTATAATAATAATTAATAACTTTATACTTTTCTATCTATCCTAGAAACGAGATTACCTTTTTTTTAAACACCCTTTATATTTATATGTGTATAAAGTCGAATACTACGTTTTTTTTTTTTCCGATCATATTTATATGAAACGAAATTCCCTCGTATAAGTAAGTAGGTTGAAAATATAGACCATTTTTCTTTTAGGGGAAAAGCCCGCTTTTCCGATTGAGGAAAGCAGTAAAATCGCGAAAAAATTTATATAACAGAGAGGAAAGCAAATCACCATAATGCGACAATAAAGCGACTTTAGTATTTATTAGTATTTCCTCATTTTTATTGCAAATATTTGGATTTTTCGCAAGAATTACGTCACAAATATAATTCATGATAATAAATGATGATAAAATAGAAGAAATAATATACTAAGTTCAGTAGAAAATACAATACGTCATATTCCCTAGAAAATCCAGGACGCTACACCTGGAAATTCATAAAAAGGAAGACAAGGATCATCAGCTGCAACCTGCCCAATAATGTAGGAGCGATCGACCGCGCGGAGCCGATTGAAAAACACCGCATCGACATCGATTTGTTACAAAAGGTTCTCTAAAAGTACCAACTGTAAACGAGGAAAACTGAGAAGAAGTTTGTTTTAATGGATTTCGTGCAAAAATCGGATTTGGTACGTAGAAACATCCAATTTAGCCCCTTCTGAATACTCGAAATGTCAAATATTGCTTCGGGGGGTACTTGGGGGGGATATAGAAGTACGTAGCAATATTATTAACAGTAAAAACGACGTCGGAAGAAATGCGTCTGGTTTCAGGAAGAGTATTTCGAAAAGGGGCTCTAATTTGATATTTTCATATAAAGGTAAATGTTTTACGTCCCTCGTAATAACAAAATTCATTAATCTAGCCAAATTTTATGCATATTAGAAATTTTCTCACACATCAAGCGTCGAACTATCATCATCGGACCAATCAAAATATGCATCGTCAAAATGATTAATTTTTCCTAGAACAATGAACTCTTCGGATAAATTTCTACCTGTAGGGCTTTCGGCTATCGTGGTACCGGGAACCATTAATATTTCTCTAATCTTTGAGAAAATTAAAGATCATTACGGTAGGTGTTGAGTGTGGCTAATGGCGATTCACATTCTTAATTTTCGAAGAGATTAATGGCCGTACGGAATCCGCTCAAACACCTGTGTTTCTCTCTACCCAAATGATGTACCGATACTAAATTTTATTTTTTTGTTATTACGAAATTTCGAAGGGTCGAATTTGACGTTGCGCCACAATCGAAACTCCGATAAACTTTCCCTTGGGGCCGTTCGGGGTGCGATTCCGGGGGGTAAATAGAGAAAATATTTGTGCCGAATGGAAAGTGGGTGTGGTACTTCCCGATCCGATTATTTCGCAATTTTTTATTCGTTTGAAAAATCAAAAATTTTCGCAGTTTCTTGGACGTCGTAATTTTCGTGAAAATATTTGACACGCCCAAACAAAAAGTCTTGTATTTACTGGAAACTGTTTTTTTTTTGGGCGAATATTGTAGAATGCTTATTCGGTCATGTTTATTAGACAAAGTTTTGGTGTACCATTTGTTCAAACCATCAACCCATTGGTATCGATGTCGTTTAATTAGAATATCTATCGGTTTTCTGATCTAGATCATTCCAAGTCGCTTTTTGACTATTCTCCTGAATAAAAAAACTTCGAACGACGTGATGTACAACATAAAATTGTAGTGGAACCATTAATGGGATTATCAGTTTGATGAAACAGTCACCGTTGGTACTTTTAACTCGTTTTCATCGCTTTACTCACTTTCACTAAGCACTAATTTATTATTTTAGCCTCGATGGACATAATTTACGCTGTTTGATGAAAATTTTACAAAAATACTGTCAAACTTCAGACAAAGGCGTTTTAATTCATCATAAACACTGTTTCGAAGCTCGAAATGAGCTGACACAGACAAAAACGTCTAATTTCATCGAATTAATCACAATTTTCCAAACTGTACTTTAAGGAATGATCATTAAAGTCATTTTCATTTGTACCTTCACTCTAATAACTTCCACTAAACACTAATTTATTATTTTCGTCTAAAAAAGCAAACATTTACGCTGTTGGATCAACATTTTACAAAATTACAGCCAAACTTTTTATAATACAAACTGTTTAGAGGCTCGAAATGAGCTGACACAGTCAAAGGCGTTTTAATTCATCATAAACACTGTTTGGAGGCTCGAAATGAACTGACACAGACAAAAACGTGTAATTTTATCGAATTATTCACAATTTTCCAAATTCTACTCTCAGGAATGATCATTAAAATCATTTTCATTTGTACCTTCACTCTAATAACTTCCACTAAACACTAATTTATTATTTTCGTCTTAAATTGCAAACATTTACGCTGTTGGATGAACATTTCACAAAATTACAGCCAAACTTTTTATAATACAAACTGTTTCATGGTTCGAAATGAGCTGACACAGACAAAAACGTGTAATTTTATCGAATTATTCACAATTTTCCAAATTGTACTCTTAGAAATGGTCATTAAAGTCATTTTCATTTGTACCTTCACTCTAATAACTTCCACTAAACACTAATTTATTATTTTCGTCTAAAAAAGCAAACATTCACGCTGTTGGATCAACATTTTACAAAATTACAGCCAAACTTTTTATAATACAAACTGTTTCATGGTTCGAAATGAGCTGACACAGACAAAGGCGTTTTAATTCATCGTAAACACTGTTTCGAAGCTCGAAATGAGCTGACACAGACAAAAACGTGTAATTTCATCGAATTATTCACAATTTTCCAAACTGTACTTTAAGGAATGATCATTAAAGTCATTTTCATTTGTACCTTCACTCTAATAACTTCCACTAAACACTAATTTATTATTTTCGTCTAAAAAAGCAAACATTCACGCTGTTGGATCAACATTTTACAAAATTACAGCCAAACTTTTTATAATACAAACTGTTTCATGGTTCGAAATGAGCTGACACAGACAAAGGCGTTTTAATTCATCGTAAACACTGTTTCGAAGCTCGAAATGAGCTGACACAGACAAAAACGTGTAATTTTATCGAATTATTCACAATTTTCCAAATTCTACTCTCAGGAATGATCATTAAAATCATTTTCATTTGTACCTTCACTCTAATAACTTCCACTAAACACTAATTTATTATTTTCGTCTTAAATTGCAAACATTTACGCTGTTGGATGAACATTTCACAAAATTACAGCCAAACTTTTTATAATACAAACTGTTTCATGGTTCGAAATGAGCTGACACAGACAAAAACGTGTAATTTTATCGAATTATTCACAATTTTCCAAATTGTACTCTTAGAAATGGTCATTAAAGTCATTTTCATTTGTACCTTCACTCTAATAACTTCCACTAAACACTAATTTATTATTTTCGTCTAAAAAAGCAAACATTCACGCTGTTGGATCAACATTTTACAAAATTACAGCCAAACTTTTTATAATACAAACTGTTTCATGGTTCGAAATGAGCTGACACAGACAAAGGCGTTTTAATTCATCGTAAACACTGTTTCGAAGCTCGAAATGAGCTGACACAGACAAAAACGTGTAATTTCATCGAATTATTCACAATTTTCCAAACTGTACTTTAAGGAATGATCATTAAAGTCATTTTCATTTGTACCTTCACTCTAATAACTTCCACTAAACACTAATTTATTATTTTCGTCCAAAAAAGCAAACATTTACGCTGTTGGATGAACATTTCACAAAATTACAGCCAAACTTTTTATAATACAAACTGTTTCATGGTTCGAAATGAGCTGACACAGACAAAGGCGTTTTAATTCATCGTAAACACTGTTTCGAAGCTCGAAATGAGCTGACACAGACAAAAACGTGTAATTTTATCGAATTATTCACAATTTTCCAAATTGTACTCTTAGAAATGTTCGTTGAAATCATTTTCATTTGTACCCTCGCTCTAATAACTTCCACTAAACACTAATTTATTATTTTCGTCCAAAAAACCAAACATTTACGCTGTTGGATGAACATTTTACAAAATTACAGCCAAACTTTTTATAATACAAGCTGTTTCATGGTTCGAAATAAGCTGACACAGTCAAAGGCGTTTTAATTCATCATAAACACTATTTCGAGGCTCGAAATGAACTGACACAGACAAAAACGTCTAATTTTATCATAAACGATGTTTCAAAGTTCGAAATGAACTGACACAGACTGTAAGATAGAGTCAGGTATAAATATAAGTGTTTTTTTTGTAACCCGGAGAACTAGTTCAGGAATCAAACGACCGATAATAGGAATTAACGCAGTCGCAGTTATAGACATGCACCAACTACACACTTACCTGGTAAATATTGAACAAAAAACAAAAAATAAAAAGAAAAAAATCACAAATGTTGAAAGAATTGTTTTTATATTACAATTTCGAGCTTCTTCTTTATATTTTTTCGACCCGCAGCAGCGCAGAGGATAAATCCTACATCGGGGTCGAATCCAATGAATCCTTACTACGAAAAAATTTCCTGATCCCACACAAAATGGATTCTTTTCAAATTCTATCACATTTGAAGGCTTAAATGTACGAAATTGTCTTTTGAGAAAGTATCTAATATGAATGATTATCCTTTGTTTTTTATATTGTCGCAGTTTATTATCCTTTAATCCTTAAAAAATTGAATTTTTTATTAAATACAATGTTTTACGTAGCGGGGTAGTTTATTTAAAAACGCTGTTCAACACTTATATCTCCGTTTAAATCGAAGAAACTGTTTTAACTTTCTATATAATTATTTGTCGAACCGTTTATTTTTGTTCGACGAGGTATGTAACACAAAAAGACATCCTTAACCTTACGGTTTATCGTACACGACCATCTGTGACCACAGTGAAGTAAAAACAAAAATGTTTATTCAGTTAAGACTCGAAGTCCTCGAAAAAATTCACCGCGTTCTGCATAATTCATTTCATTTTTTTCTCCGCACGAATCCTCATTTAAATTTCAAAATTTTCAACTCCGAACGAAAATCAAATATTTACCTGGATACCGAAAAAAAATTTCGGAGAATTCCAGTTGGATAGTAATAATCGGATGACACATCGAACCTTTCATCCCTTCATTGTCCTTTCGGAGGTTAGGGGTGCAGAAGGAACAGGATCTCGCACCTGGGCCGTTCTACAGCTGCACTTTCTGATCTCCGTCCCCCTCTAGCTCCGACGGACCGAAATCAAGGTATAAACGCCCTTAAGTTAACAAAACAGAAGGGCGTACCAATAAATCACCGAATTTTTTACGACGCGGTACCGTATAGGGCGTACGTCGACGATTTTATAAGGACGCGCAATTCATATTTATATCCCGAAGGATAATTCACCCCTTTTCTCGTATTCGGGATTGAAATAACAGGAAACGGGGCGACGGTAATCAAATTTCCCAAATTTTGGGGGTCCCGACGCCCCAATAACTCCCCTAATTTGTTAAAATTACTAAAAGGGCCATTACGCGCGCGTTTCCCTTCTGTCCCTACGATGATGAACTTCATGTAAGATTTCTAATTACTCCGAAGGGCGTCGAGAATCGCCTAATGCGCCGTTCGCGTGGAAAGAAACCTTCGGACCCTTCGCGAGGCACAAACAAACTTTTTGTGTGTTTTTCAAATAGGAATTATTCGTAGATACGAAGCGGCGATGCCAAATATACTTAAATATCCGGTAAACTGTGTTTGTGATTGTAGTTTAGTCCTGCGATGTATAAAACACGATGTGGGCTCGGTGGGGGCTTGGGGAGGTTTTGTAGTAAGGGTAAAATCGTGAAAATATATTAAAATATGATTTGGTAAGCGTTTAATCAAAAAAAAAGGATCCCAAGTATTTAAAACCGTGCGAAGATTATTTGAAAGAATTTGGAAAGGGTTGTATTGAAATTAATGATTTTACCGCCACCACAACCCCGTTTAGTTGTTGATAGTTCGATTTAAACATTCGAACTACTCGGAATATCTTGGAATAGAACTAAATAGACGATGTCTATGTTTGAGACATCCTGTATAACTAGAAATAAATAATAATGATATATATATATATATATATACAGAGTGTTTCTAAATTCGACATAATTCATCATAAACATTGTTTGGAGGCTCGAAATGAACTGACACAGACAAAAACGTGTAATTTTATCGAATTATTCACAATTTTCCAAATTTTACTCTCAGGAATGGTCGTTGAAATCATTTTCATTTGTACCCTCACTCTAATAACTTCTACTAAACACTAATTTATTATTTTCGCTTCAAAACACAAATATTCACGCTGTTTGATGAACAATTTACAAAAATACTGTCAAACTTTTTATAATACAAACTGTTTATAGGCTCGAAATGAGCTGACACAGTCAAAGGCGTTTTAATTCATCATAAACACTGTTTGGAGGCTCGAAATGAACTGACACAGACAAAAACGTGTAATTTTATCGAATTATTCACAATTTTCCAAATTTTACTCTCAGGAATGGTCGTTGAAATCATTTTCATTTGTACCCTCACTCTAATAACTTCTACTAAACACTAATTTATTATTTTCGCTTCAAAACACAAATATTCACGCTGTTTGATGAACAATTTACAAAAATACTGTCAAACTTTTTATAATACAAACTGTTTATAGGCTCGAAATGAGCTGACACAGTCAAAGGCGTTTTAATTCATCATAAACACTGTTTGGAGGCTCGAAATGAACTGACACAGACAAAAACGTGTAATTTTATCGAATTATTCACAATTTTCCAAATTTTACTCTCAGGAATGGTCGTTGAAATCATTTTCATTTGTACCCTCACTCTAATAACTTCTACTAAACACTAATTTATTATTTTCGCTTCAAAACACAAATATTCACGCTGTTTGATGAACAATTTACAAAAATACTGTCAAACTTTTTATAATACAAACTGTTTAGAGGCTCGAAATGAGCTGACACAGTCAAAGGCGTTTTAATTCATCATAAACACTGTTTGGAGGCTCGAAATGAACTGACACAGACAAAAACGTGTAATTTTATCGAATTATTCACAATTTTCCAAATTTTACTCTCAGGAATGGTCGTTGAAATCATTTTCATTTGTACCCTCACTCTAATAACTTCTACTAAACACTAATTTATTATTTTCGCTTCAAAACACAAATATTCACGCTGTTTGATGAACAATTTACAAAAATACTGTCAAACTTTTTATAATACAAACTGTTTAGAGGCTCGAAATGAGCTGACACAGTCAAAGGCGTTTTAATTCATCATAAACACTGTTTGGAGGCTCGAAATGAACTGACACAGACAAAAACGTGTAATTTTATCGAATTATTCACAATTTTCCAAATTTTACTCTCAGGAATGGTCGTTGAAATCATTTTCATTTGTACCCTCACTCTAATAACTTCTACTAAACACTAATTTATTATTTTCGCTTCAAAACACAAATATTCACGCTGTTTGATGAACAATTTACAAAAATACTGTCAAACTTTTTATAATACAAACTGTTTATAGGCTCGAAATGAGCTGACACAGTCAAAGGCGTTTTAATTCATCATAAACACTGTTTGGAGGCTCGAAATGAACTGACACAGACAAAAACGTGTAATTTTATCGAATTATTCACAATTTTCCAAATTTTACTCTCAGGAATGGTCGTTGAAATCATTTTCATTTGTACCCTCACTCTAATAACTTCTACTAAACACTAATTTATTATTTTCGCTTCAAAACACAAATATTCACGCTGTTTGATGAACAATTTACAAAAATACTGTCAAACTTTTTATAATACAAACTGTTTAGAGGCTCGAAATGAGCTGACACAGTCAAAGGCGTTTTAATTCATCATAAACACTGTTTGGAGGCTCGAAATGAACTGACACAGACAAAAACGTGTAATTTTATCGAATTATTCACAATTTTCCAAATTTTACTCTCAGGAATGGTCGTTGAAATCATTTTCATTTGTACCCTCACTCTAATAACTTCTACTAAACACTAATTTATTATTTTCGCTTCAAAACACAAATATTCACGCTGTTTGATGAACAATTTACAAAAATACTGTCAAACTTTTTATAATACAAACTGTTTAGAGGCTCGAAATGAGCTGACACAGTCAAAGGCGTTTTAATTCATCATAAACACTGTTTGGAGGCTCGAAATGAACTGACACAGACAAAAACGTGTAATTTTATCGAATTATTCACAATTTTCCAAATTTTACTCTCAGGAATGGTCGTTGAAATCATTTTCATTTGTACCCTCACTCTAATAACTTCTACTAAACACTAATTTATTATTTTCGCTTCAAAACACAAATATTCACGCTGTTTGATGAACAATTTACAAAAATACTGTCAAACTTTTTATAATACAAACTGTTTATAGGCTCGAAATGAGCTGACACAGTCAAAGGCGTTTTAATTCATCATAAACACTGTTTGGAGGCTCGAAATGAACTGACACAGACAAAAACGTGTAATTTTATCGAATTATTCACAATTTTCCAAATTTTACTCTCAGGAATGGTCGTTGAAATCATTTTCATTTGTACCCTCACTCTAATAACTTCTACTAAACACTAATTTATTATTTTCGCTTCAAAACACAAATATTCACGCTGTTTGATGAACAATTTACAAAAATACTGTCAAACTTTTTATAATACAAACTGTTTAGAGGCTCGAAATGAGCTGACACAGTCAAAGGCGTTTTAATTCATCATAAACACTGTTTGGAGGCTCGAAATGAACTGACACAGACAAAAACGTGTAATTTTATCGAATTATTCACAATTTTCCAAATTTTACTCTCAGGAATGGTCGTTGAAATCATTTTCATTTGTACCCTCACTCTAATAACTTCCACTAAACACTAATTTATTATTTTTGTCTCAACGAGCAAACATTTACGTTGTTTGATGAATATTTTACAAAAATACTGTCTAAGTTTTGATGTGAAATGAAGCGGGGGTTGTTAATTTCATATAATGTAACGAAAATATTAGTTAATGCACGAAAATTACAGAATTTTAAATTTCTAGCAGAACCGAAAATATGAAAACTCAATTTCAATCACCAATTTTTCGAGGGTAATATTTCGGAAAGGGGTGGGCTAGGGAAATGCTTATTCTTAGGGTAGTAGAAACGTAGGACCGCAGCTTTTCGATGTTTCCCAAACAAAAGTTTCCAGCTTTGGTTTTATTCGATGATATTTCAAAATTCGTTCGGCCGAATCGCGACATTTCCGAATCAACGAATCGATATTTATGTCTACAATTTCGTCATTATTTTTCCCTTTATAACTTTCGCTGACCATTAAACATTATTTCACGTGACAGAATATATTAAACAGGATGTCGCATCGGTCGAAATTAATTTTCTTGTATTTTCAATTGATACAAGAAAAAATCATAGAAAATCCGTACAAGGAGTTTGTATGAATATTAAAAAATCGTTTTTTTCCGTCACATACATCAAATTTTTTCATTCCCAATGATTGGAGTATACACTACACTCAATAAATCGTGTGACTGACTCAAAAATAACTTTTCGAAAATTGGGGATATCAAAATTTATTTCTTTATAAACAAAAATATTCGTCGACAAAAAAATCGCGATTTACTATTAAAAAAACTGCTCGTTTCTTGATGAAAAATACTATAAAAGCTCAATAATAATTTCCAAAGTATTATTCAAACTCTAATACATCGAAAAAGAAAAAAATTTTTTGATATTAAACGTGGTCTGTATGGACAACGATGATGATGAACGTTTTGGTTGTCCAATTGAAGCGGTTACTGCAAAAAACCTCAAAAAACTCCACGAATTATTCATATCTAATAGAAAATTGAAACTGCGTGAGATAGTTGATGTCATAAAGATATAAAAAGCAACGTTTTCATAATTAAACACGAATATTCAACCACGAAAAAGCTTTTTCCAAAAATAGATGCAGCGTTTACTTGCAGTCGATCAAAAGCGGCACGTTGATGATTCGGAGCAGTTTTTGACCATGTTTACAAGTAATAAATCAAATTTTCCGCATCGATATATGTTAATAGATCCATCACTTCATTTCGGAAAACAAAACAATCAAGATCTGAGTGGATTGCAGCTGGGAAACCACGTCCAGAATGTCCAATGGTACAAAAGTCAGTTATTATTTCAGTATTTTCGGTTACGCACTGTATATAATGCATCGACGATCTCCAAAAAGGAGATACAATCAATAAGGAATGTTACATAGAGTTTTGGATCGTTTAAATACGAAAATCAAGTAAAATCAGTCTCATAAATCGAAGTATAAATCAAGATTCATAAATCGATGGTTAAACTGAACGAATTACATTTCTACTCGATTCCAATCCACCGTATAATCCAGATCTCGCTCCTAGCTATTTGTTTATTTCAAAAACAACGTTCCCCGGTAAGGAATTTATCTCAAATGAAGAAGAAATTGTTAAAACTGAAGTTTATTTCGAAGAATAGACAAATCCTTCTACAAGTACGGTTTTAGAGATTAGAGAAGCGTTGGAACGATTTTTTGATAGAAAAATTGGTTCTTACGACTTATTGAATGATTGTTAACTCGACCAGGCAATTCCGTAACCAGCTTGGGACTTAATACATCACTTTAATCGTAGTTGTACTAACTGACAAGTAAATAATTTTCTATAAAGATCGAAATCTCTAAATTGAAAGAAAAAATGATGATAAACGAAATAAAAGTGCTGAAAAAGCGATGGTATATCATATGGGGGCATAATTTTGGAATTTATTTATGTATCATAACTTATATTTCTTTCTGGTTGTATCTACGACAATTATTTCAACTTTAGTACCAAAAAAACTTGTTTTTTTACGATATCTAAGTCAAAAATCAATTTTTCACTTTTTATAAAAAACCTTAGAACTGTATTTCGTTAAATATTTGACAAATTTCGTGGTCAAGTCGTAGAAATTCAAGTTTACTTCGCAAATATATACAAATTTCTTAAAAACGACATACCACCAAATTCTACGGGTACAAAATAGTAAAAATTTGAAATTTATGATCCACCCTCGTAATTTAAAAATCGAATAACCGTACAAAACCGAATGGAATGTTCTCGCAGTGTGTTTACATTGAAAAAACTCCAGAATGTTGTCGGGGATTATAATCAGGAGCGGATTAAGCTAGCGGCTTATGAGGGGCTATAGCCCCGGGCCCCAGGTCCAAGAGGGCCCCATCATTCTGTATTTTTTTATGTGTTGATACCACAAATCTAACGTATTGATATTATTTTGTGAATTTTTCCGGGCCCCGTCATTACTTCAGCCCCGGGCCTTATAAATCTTAATCCGGCCCTGATTATAATTATGGAAACACCTACTCGAATTGGTCAGCTGGTCTTCAACGTCCAGTAGCCCGTTATGAAGAGTCGTATCCAAACACTTCTTCCTTTACTCAACTCAACTACTGTGCAAATATTTTTCTTTTTTTTTTTTCGACTTCAACAAGTTTCGAAATCTCTTTCGTTTATTTGGAATTTTGGTTCAAATATAATTTCGGTCGGACGAAAATCGTTTTTTTTTTTTGTGCGTAAACCGAATCTCAAATAATCTGCATTTAGAACTATGTATTGTATGTACAGGGTGATGCAAAAGTTGTTTAATAAACGGTAAAACGAATAGGTTTGCATTTTAGAACAAAATGAAAGTGAAATGGTTGTTTTTGTTCAAAATAAAAACGTCAATCGAAAAATCTTGTCGCTAACTGAAGAAAATATAGTTTTTTATCAAAAAAAAAATCCTTGAAGCTGTCCTTGTAGAAGGATTTATTTATTCTTCGAAATAAATTTCAGTTTTAACAATTTCTTCTTCATTTGAGATAAATTCCTTACCGGGGAACGTTGTTTTTGAGGTAAACAAATAGCGAGGGTCGAGATCTGGGTTATACGGTGGATTGGAATCGATTAGAAATTTAATTCGTTCAATTTCACCATCGATTTATGAGACTGATTTTACTTGATTTTCGCATTTAAACGATTCAAAACTCTATGTAACATTCTTTATTGATTATATCTCCTTTTCGGAGATCGTCGATGTATTATATACAGTGCGTAACCGAAAATACTGAAATAATAACTGACTTTTGTACCATTGGACATTCTGGACGTGGTTTCCCAGCTGCAATCCACTCAGATCTTGATTGTTTTGTTTTCCGAAATGAAGTGATGGATCTATTAACATATATCGATGCGGAAAATTTGATTTATTACTTGTAAACATGGTCAAAAACTGCTCCGAATCATCAACGTGCCGCTTTTGATCGACTGCAAGTAAACGCTGCATCTATTTTTGGAAAAAGCTTTTTCGTGGTTGAATATTCGTGTTTAATTATGAAAACGTTGCTTTTTATATCTTTATGACATCAACTATCTCACGCAGTTTCAATTTTCTATTAGATATGAATAATTCGTGGAGTTTTTTGAGGTTTTTTGCAGTAACCGCTTCAATTGGACAACCAAAACGTTCATCATCATCGTTGTCCATACAGACCACGTTTAATATTAAATTTTTTTTTTCTTTTTCGATGTATTAGAGTCTGAATAATACTTTGAAAATTATTATTGAGCTTTTAGAGTATTTTTCATCAAGCAACGAGCAGTTTTTTTAATAGTAAATCGCGATTTTTTTGTCGACGTATATTTTTGTTTATAAAGAAATAAATTTTGATATCCCCAATTTTCGAAAAGTTATTTTTGTGTCAGTCACACGATTTATTGAGTGTAGTGTATACTCCAATCATTGGGAATGAAAAAATTTGATGTATGTGACGGAAAAAAACGATTTTTTAATATTCATACAAACTCCTTGTACGGATTTTCTATAATTTTTTCTTGTATCAATTGCACGTCACCTGAATCGATTTTTTCGACAATTTTTTAAAAAAAAAAACGAGTTTTAGTTGATGTTCTCAATTTTCGAAAAGCATGATCACAAATTTTTAAAAACTTTAAAAACGCGTGAAAATTTCCCTATAATCCCATAGTTTCGGAATTATATGGGAAAAACCGGAGAAAAAAACTCAATTTCTGTGAAATCTAATAAAGGAAAGGTAAATGAAAATACTTTCGAAACTTGTCAATTTCATATATTCACAATTTTCGTTCCACTGACTAATAACTTTTTATTAACACACTGTACATTCGAAAAAACGTAAAATTATATTTACAAAGCAGTGATATTTTTTGTTTTTATATTAAAAATTTTTGTTTTCTCCACATCACAGTTCAATCTGATTTTTAAACAAATCCGTTTACGCAAACGAACAACAAGTAAATCAACAAAAAAAAAACTTTTTTTTAGCGCAGATTTGTTTGAAAAACGATCCGTTTAAGAGAAATTTTCGAAATCATATAAAAAAATATTTTCATTGAGAACCAACAAATACTTTTCTCCGTCTAGATCAAAATTATAACCGAAACAATCCAAAAGTCCAAAAATTTTTACAAAATTTAACAAATTTGAATCGTTACGTAAAATACGAGGGAAGTTACTAAAGTTTTGAATCAAATACTATCAATAATCAAACTGCACGCAATTAGTTGTATTTTTACTAAAAAAAATCGCCATTATTCTCAGAAATTTAATGAAAAATAAAACCTTGATCCGTCCACGTCAGACTGACCGATATCTGACCCGAGAAATTCCAAATAACCTTCTCAATGTATGGTTATCATGACTTTGGAAAAACCCAGAAACCTTCTATCTGCTTTTTGGAAACGTCTCTATCTAAATTAAGTATTTTTGAGTATGTAGTATTTCGAAAGCCGTTTCTAGAGATTCGGCGCGCGCATTTAGGTTCTTTCGGGGACAGAAACGGTCAAAATAGTTGGGGAAAGACCGTCGAAAATAGTATGGATGAAAATTTGAGCATATCGTTGTCGTTATGCCCCAGATTTGGACACGAGTGATTATTTTTTTTATCTCAATTGTCGAAGCTTGAAGAAAGTATGGAAAGTTCGAGGAATATTTAATTTATTAAACAAAAAACGTTTATTGATGTATTTTTTTGATGTTTAATGATTCGTAAATCAATTTTTTTTTATCTAGAGGGTGGAAAGTACTTAATATCGTCCCCAATTCATTGCAAATGTGAATTAGATAGTCAAATAATACTTTAAAGTGTAATTTTCAGATATTTTTTGTGTTTTTTTCCGATAAATCAATAAATATATGCTTTTTTTTTAAATATACGTACAAAAAAATGTGTTAATCCGTATAAAAAAAAATTAAAATTGAGATTGAGACGACAGTCAACCTTCCCTATATACATATGTACAATTTTTTTTTCAATTATTTGGTACAACCGTTTTAATCAGGTATCTTTTCATTTATTTTTTGTTTTTGAGAGAAAAAATTTTAAATATATTGTGATTTGATACAGATTCACGAAAAAAATCGAATACTGGAGGGTTGATAACGCGTATTTATATACATTTATGATTTTTGAAAGGTACAGAGAGAATTTGAAGGTAATAAAATGTTTGTTTGACATGACAGAAACTTTTCGTTTTCATTTCGTAAGATCAGTAAAAATTCCTGGGAAAATAAGTTGAAAATACTTGGAAAAAGGGAGGAAAATTATATGAAAATGCACCAAAATGAAGAAAAACCATCAAAATTTCGTTCCAGATTGATCTGGTGATAATTCTAGTCGAAAAAATGATTCATTAGAGACTTTACGAAAGCTTTTGACTTTGTATCTGTGGAATTGACGTAAATTTATAAAGAAAAATGATAAAAAATCAAAATATGATGAAAATACTGACCAAAAGTGATGAAAATTATATGAAAATGAAGAAAAACCATCAAAATTTCGTTCCAGATTGATCTGGTGATAATTCTAGTCGAAAAAATGATTCATTAGAGACTTTACGAAAGCTTTTGACTTTGTATCTGTGGAATTGACGTAAATTTATAAAGAAAAATGATAAAAAATCAAAATATGATGAAAATACTGACCAAAAGTGATGAAAATTATATGAAAATGAAGAAAAACCATCAAAATTTCGTTCCAGATTGATCTGGTGATAATTCTAGTCGAAAAAATGATTCATTAGAGACTTTACGAAAGCTTTTGACTTTGTATCTGTGGAATTGACGTAAATTTATAAAGAAAAATGATGAAAAATCAAAATATGATGAAAATACTGACGAAAAAAGATGAAAATTATATGAAAATGCACCAAAATGAAGAAAAACCATCAAAATTTCGTTCCAAATTGATCTGGTGATAATTCTAGTCGAAAAAATGATTCATTAGAGACTTTACGAAAGCTTTTGACTTTGTATCTGTGGAATTGACGTAAATTTATAAAGAAAAATGATGAAAAATCAAAATATGATGAAAATACTGACCAAAAGTGATGAAAATTATATGAAAATGCACCAAAATGAAGAAAAACCATCAAAATTTCGTTCCAAATTGATCTGGTGATAATTCTAGTCGAAAAAATGATTTATTAGAGACTTTACGAAAGCTTTTGACTTTGTATCTGTGGAATTGACGTAAATTTATAAAGAAAAATGATGAAAAATCAAAATATGATGAAAATACTGACGAAAAAAGATGAAAATTATATGAAAATGCACCAAAATGAAGAAAAACCATCAAAATTTCGTTCCAAATTGATCTGGTGATAATTCTAGTCGAAAAAATGATTCATTAGAGACTTTACGAAAGCTTTTGACTTTGTATCTGTGGAATTGACGTAAATTTATAAAGAAAAATGATAAAAAATCAAAATATGATGAAAATACTGACCAAAAGTGATGAAAATTATATGAAAATGCACCAAAATGAAGAAAAACCATCAAAATTTCGTTCCAAATTGATCTGGTGATAATTCTAGTCGAAAAAATGATTCATTAGAGACTTTACGAAAGCTTTTGACTTTGTATCTGTGGAATTGACGTAAATTTATAAAGAAAAATGATAAAAAATCAAAATATGATGAAAATACTGACGAAAAAAGATGAAAATTATATGAAAATGCACCAAAATGAAGAAAAACCATCAAAATTTCGTTCCAAATTGATCTGGTGATAATTCTAGTCGAAAAAATGATTCATTAGAGACTTTACGAAAGCTTTTGACTTTGTATCTGTGGAATTGACGTAAATTTATAAAGAAAAATGATAAAAAATCAAAATATGATGAAAATACTGACCAAAAGTGATGAAAATTATATGAAAATTCACCAAAATGAAGAAAAACCATCAAAATTTCGTTCCAAATTGATCTGGTGATAATTCTAGTCGAAAAAATGATTCATTAGAGACTTTACGAAAGCTTTTGACTTTGTATCTGTGGAATTGACGTAAATTTATAAAGAAAAATGATAAAAAATCAAAATATGATGAAAATACTGACGAAAAAAGATGAAAATTATATGAAAATGCACCAAAATGAAGAAAAACCATCAAAATTTCGTTCCAAATTGATCTGGTGATAATTCTAGTCGAAAAAATGATTCATTAGAGACTTTACGAAAGCTTTTGACTTTGTATCTGTGGAATTGACGTAAATTTATAAAGAAAAATGATAAAAAATCAAAATATGATGAAAATACTGACGAAAAAAGATGAAAATTATATGAAAATGCACCAAAATGAAGAAAAACCATCAAAATTTCGTTCCAAATTGATCTGGTGATAATTCTAGTCGAAAAAATGATTCATTAGAGACTTTACGAAAGCTTTTGACTTTGTATCTGTGGAATTGACGTAAATTTATAAAGAAAAATGATAAAAAATCAAAATATGATGAAAATACTGACGAAAAAAGATGAAAATTATATGAAAATGCACCAAAATGAAGAAAAACCATCAAAATTTCGTTCCAAATTGATCTGGTGATAATTCTAGTCGAAAAAATGATTCATTAGAGACTTTACGAAAGCTTTTGACTTTGTATCTGTGGAATTGACGTAAATTTATAAAGAAAAATGATAAAAAATCAAAATATGATGAAAATACTGACGAAAAAAGATGAAAATTATATGAAAATGCACCAAAATGAAGAAAAACCATCAAAATTTCGTTCCAAATTGATCTGGTGATAATTCTAGTCGAAAAAATGATTCATTAGAGACTTTACGAAAGCTTTTGACTTTGTATCTGTGGAATTGACGTAAATTTATAAAGAAAAATGATAAAAAATCAAAATATGATGAAAATACTGACGAAAAAAGATGAAAATTATATGAAAATGCACCAAAATGAAGAAAAACCATCAAAATTTCGTTCCAAATTGATCTGGTGATAATTCTAGTCGAAAAAATGATTTATTAGAGACTTTACGAAAGCTTTTGACTTTGTATCTGTGGAATTGACGTGAATTTATAAAGAAAAATGATAAAACATCAGAATATGTGGAAATTTGGGAGGAATTATGTGAAAATTCCTCAAAACTATGAAAAATTAGAATAATTGCAACCGAAATTGATTAAGAAACAATTCTTAATCTTATAAGGGATTTTAATTTCATTTTTTGAAAATAATTGTTGTAGAAACCAAAGTCCAAAGCAAATTTTTCCATCAAAATCTTTTTACTGAAACTACATTATTCACGAAAGTTTCTGACTATATTTCCAAACAATCCGTTACGATATCAAAAGAAAATTCAAAACAACGAACCCAAATTTAAATTTCTAAAATTTCTAATGAAAATTGATGAAAAATATTTATAAAATCATATGTAAAACATTATCCGACCTCCAGTACGTTTTGATTTTATTTTATTTTCGTTTTTCGTGAACCCGCAAATTAAAATTTCGTAAATTATTTAGCGACAAGCTTTTTATAACAGATTTCCAAGAAAAAAATTAAAAAACCGAGGTTTCTATATAAAAATTATTCGCCGATAGAAGGTAACAAAAAAAAATACAGAATACAGAATTTAAATGGTTGTTTTCTTTCGAAATAATCCAGTTTCTGGTACTTCCGTATATACGGAGGGTATCAACTCGATATTCTTTAAAAGAATTCAAATTCAAACACGTAGAAATCGGCAAAAGGAATAATTAATTCAAGTATATATCCATTAAAACTCTGTATCCAAGTTATCACATTCGTTGGTTTCGCTACATGTTTAAAACAACCGACTATTAAGGATTTTTTCGTTACCAATCGGGAACCAATTTTGAAAAATTCAACTTCGTCAAAAACAAAGATTGTTGTTAACAACAAACGGTATGAAAAAAGTATAAACAAATACATTCGAATCGAAATTATTTCAGTTCGTTTTTCGGATCTAAGTTTTTAGCTCAAACTTTCAAAAATACGAAAATTTTTTTCAATAAAATCCCGTGAAAAACGTTGAATTTTCTACGTGGGTGTGTGTCGAATTTGAAATTATTTGCAGATTTATCTGTATTTGAGATAGTTTTGTAGCAAAAACTCAAATTTGAAAAAGAAACCTTGGAAATATATAACACTTAACTCTGGTCAAAAAACAGAGTAAGAAGTAGGCTTTTCTTAGCATAACAGGTATCACAAGTTGATTTAAACGAAAATATTTTAACGTATTCATGTTTATACACCTTTTTTAAATAAATATTTTTGATTAAAAAACCAATTTTTAGGTTATTAGTCCTCGATACATAATGAAAGTCGTGCGACTGACATATGTCATTGTCAAATCGATATGACGTTTATCAAATACCAACTATCACAAAACTAAATGTCAAATGTCATAACATTCCGATTAATCGTAAAAAAGTGACAGTCATTCGAATGAAGTTAATTTTGTTATTTTCGAAACGATTGATACAAAATTTGTTTTAACAAAAGACGGTTGGCAAATAATTATAAATATTTTAATTGTTTTCGAATAAATTGAATGCATAAACAATGTTTGAAGATGTTTCTTTTCATATTTTAATTTGTTTTTATTACAAATATATTCTAACTTGATATTTTTCAAAAAAATTAGCAAAATGGAAGCAGAAAATTGATTAATTGTGTGGAAATGATATTGAAATGAGTTAAATTACTATAATATCATCAAAAACTAGATTATAAAGAACTTTTTTTTCGAAAAAATGATGATTAAAGTTGTAATAAATGCTTATGATATATTTTTAAAAAAAAATTGTATCAATATTTAAAAATTTACTGAAAATAGAGGATAAAGTGATTAATAATTAGTAAAAATTGTTTAAAAACACGGAAACACCACTAGGAATTAATCTAGTGACGATATAATTAAAAAAATGATATATTAGGGGATTTGGAAGAGCTTTTGACATTGTCTCTTTCAAATAAATACAAAATTTTTGTTGGAGAATGTCTATTGTAATGTCTACGAAAATATAACGGCGTCTTATTGACTCGAAAAACAGAAAATCAAAATTGATTAATAATTTGTAGAAATACTTTTAAAATGCTCTAAAAATAGAAGAATTGATGTTAATAACAGGAAAAATCAGTATAGTGGAAATTTTTTCCAAAAAAATTGCCTGTAAGAGAATTTGAGAACGCTTTTGATATCAATAACGACTCAAAATATTGAAAATAGTACTTATACCAATTAAGAGATCCTTCAAAGGCTTCAGATTAATGTCAAAGGACGAAACATACAAAAAAGTGAGGTTAACGTATCAATATTTGAATGTAGAGGCTAAAATTGATTGATAATGTGTAAAAGTTGAGATAAAATGCTTCAAAAATGAGATAATTCCAATTTAGAGATCTTACAAAGGATTCAGAGTAATGTCAAAGGACGAAACATACAAAAAAAGTGAGGTTAACGTATCAATATTTGAATGTAGAGGCTAAAATTGATTGATAATGTGTAAAAGTTGAGATAAAATGCTTCAAAAATGAGATAATTCCAATTTAGAGATCTTACAAAGGATTCAGAGTAATGTCAAAGGACGAAACATACAAAAAAAGTGAGGTTAACGTATCAATATTTGAATGTAGAGGCTAAAATTAATTGATAATGTGTAAAAATTGAGATAAAATGCTTCAAAAATGAGATAATTCCAATTTAGAGATCTTACAAAGGATTCAGACTAATGTCAAAGGACGAAACATACAAAAAAAGTGAGGTTAACGTATCAATATTTGAATGTAGAGGCTAAAATTAATTGATAATGTGTAAAAATTGAGATAAAATGCTTCAAAAATGAGATAATTTCAATTTAGAGATCTTACAAAGGATTCAGAGTAATGTCAAAGGACGAAACATACAAAAAAAGTGAGGTTAACGTATCAATATTTGAATGTAGAGACTAAAATTAATTGATAATGTGTAAAAATTGAGATAAAATGCTTCAAAAATGAGATAATTCCAATTTAGAGATCTTACAAAGGATTCAGACTAATGTCAAAGGACGAAACATACAAAAAAGTGAGGTTAACGTATCAATATTTGAATGTAGAGGCTAAAATTAATTGATAATGTGTAAAAATTGAGATAAAATGCTTCAAAAATGAGATAATTCCAATTTAGAGATCTTACAAAGGATTCAGACTAATGTCAAAGGACGAAACATACAAAAAAGTGAGGTTAACGTATCAATATTTGAATGTAGAGGCTAAAATTAATTGATAATGTGTAAAAATTGAGATAAAATGCTTCAAAAATGAGATAATTCCAATTTAGAGATCTTACAAAGGATTCAGACTAATGTCAAAGGACGAAACATACAAAAAAGTGAGGTTAACGTATCAATATTTGAATGTAGAGGCTAAAATTAATTGATAATGTGTAAAAATTGAGATAAAATGCTTCAAAAATGAGATAATTCCAATTTAGAGATCTTACAAAGGATTCAGACTAATGTCAAAGGACGAAACATATAAAAAAGTGAGGTTAACGTATCAATATTTGAATGTAGACGCTAAAATTAATTGATAATGTATATAAATTGAATCATAATGCCTCAAAATCGAGATAATTGACAATAATTTAATCAGAAATTAGTCTGGTGGAAAGTTTATCATTGAAAATGATACTAATTACAATTTAGAGACGCTACAAAGGATTCAGACTAATGTCAAAGGACGAAACTACAAAAAAAGTGAGGTTAACATATCAATATTTGAATGTAGAGACAAAAATTAATTGATAATGTGTAAAAATTGAATCAAAATGCTTCAAAATCGAAATAATTGACAATAATTTAATCAGGAATTAGTCTGTTGGAAAGTTTATCATGAAAAAGAGATAATTCCATTTTAGAGACGCTACAAAGGCTTCCTACTAATGTCATAGAACGAAAATACAAAAAAAAATGAAGATAGAGATTAAAATTGATTAATAATTGAGTCAAAATGCTTCAAAAACGAAATAATTTCTATTTAGAGATCCTTCGAAGGCTTCAGATTAATGTCAAAGGACGAAACTACAAAAAAAGTGAGGTTAACGTATCAATATTCGAAAATAGAGACAAAAATTGATTGATAATGTATATAAATTTAATCAGAAATTAGTCTGGTGGAAAGTTTATCATTGAAAATGATACCAATTACAATTTAGAGACGCTACAAAGGATTCAGACTAATGTCAAAGGACGAAACATACAAAAAAGTGAGGTTAACATATCAATATTTGAATGTAGAGACAAAAATTGATTGATAATGTGTAGAAATTGAATCATAATGCCTCAAAATCGAGATAATTGACAATAATTTAATCAGAAATTAGTCTGGTGGAAAGTTTATCATTGAAAATGATACTAATTACAATTTAGAGACGCTACAAAGGATTCAGACTAAAGTTAAAGAACGAAACTACAAAAAAGTGAGGTTAGAGACTAAAATTGATTAATAATCTGTAGTAATTGAGTCAAAATGCTTCAAAAACGAGATAATTGTTTAGTAAAAATTCTTTACGAAGAAATTTATGAATTTGGTATCATAAAATTCCACCAAAAAAACGGTTTATCACGTAATTTGCAAAAACTTTCGACTTAATTTTCGTAATAAATAGCAACGATATTAAAAAATGAATTCAAAAACATAGATGGCCCCTAAATATCTCCGTTATTATGTTGGAAAACATTAACATCATATACAAGATGTCCCAAAATGCAATTTCCAAATCATATTTGTAAAAATGAAATTTGTCTACTCAAAATTTCAACTAATAAAATCATTCTAATTAAAAAATACACCGAAACTATATATTATGATCAGAGACGGACATAAATAGTGCTGTTTATGTCCCGCAAACAATAATTTTATGATTTATTCTTAGAAATAATCATCCGAAGTATTTACAACTTTCTAAAATATGTCTATAACGGTAGAAGGTCATAACAATGGGTAAAGACACTGTAAATCAATCCAAAGTGACGTTAGTGTGTCTGAAAATTTGAGTATTAGATCCCCGGGTCATTGTTCGAATGAACCCTTACATAAATCGGATATTTCGAACTACAGATTTGATTATTAAGTTTTTTTAAATTGATTATTCATTGTAGAAATACGGAAAATGGTGAAAAAAAGAAAATCGTGAAGTTATTTTAGGTTAGGAATCGATAAATTATCAAATCCTCGAAGGATTTAGAAAAAACGAAAGGAATACCAAATCAAATCCTGATTGTATTATTTGACTTTGTATTTTCGATGTTTTTGGCGACGAAATTATAGAATGTGTAATAAAAACTGAAAAATTGTTGACAGAAGTTACGTATACTGGAAAGGGGGGAAAATTTTAACGAATATGAAGTTTAGAAGTACGTGTTTTGAGAAATTTGGAAAAACTAAGAAATGATAAATATTATATTGGACAATCAAGTTTCATAGATTGTTTTTTGATGTAAATATGATGATTTTATGACCTTGAAAGTTATTTAGTTAGTTAAATATCCAAATAAATACGAGAAATTAGTTATTTTGGGGTTGTTTTATCGTTTATTATGCTTCTGATTGAAACATTTGTAATCATTGTACGTGAAAGTGAATTAATATTAATATTTTTTCGATTTTGTGAATAATCTTAATAAATTTGAATTGATTCATACCATTTTTAGGTTATGTTATAGTCCTGTAGTTCTAAGAATCGCTAACTAAGGGACTAGTGCTGATTTTTTTAATCTACATTCCATGCTACATTATTTGATAAAAAAATTGGAGAAATTTTTGAATTCCAGAAGAAAAAATGTCAATTTCTAGGCCATCGAACTATAATAAATTCAAACTACGATTTGATTCGAAAGATTTACAAATTTGATTTGTAAATTTACTTTTTTATATCTGATAACAAGGAAGATCGATTTTTAGAGGATTTAATGAATCATATTGCTGATAATAAAGCCCACAAAAACCTCATTGATATACAAAAATATCCCGTTAGATTAAATACAGTCACCTAAAGTTTTTTTCTTTTTTTTTTAGATTTTTGAGATTTGTGAGTTAATTATGATACCTACAGACGCCATTTTATGCTTAAATTGAAGACATTTTCATTAGCTACAACATTTTAAGTTATAATTTTTCTCATAAAACGATTATTTTCATGGAAATCAGCGTCGAAAGTTTATTTTTGTTTTAAAAAATTGTTTAGTTTTGATGTACCGTATCTCGGAAAGTATATAGTAGAAAAGGCTGATTTTGTAACATAATTACACCGATTTCAGTATCTTTTAGGAACGAAACTTTCAATGTACATAGTTTTTCTTTGAAAACTAACAAACTATTATGAATTAAGCAATATTTTTTCTTTTTTGTTTTTTAGATTTTCGAGATTTGGTAATTAACTATAAGGCCTACAGACGCCATTTTATGCTTAAATTGAAGACATTTTCATTAGCTACAAGTTTCTATCTCATATTTTTTTTCATAAAACGATTATTTTCATGAAAATCGCTATCGAAAGTTTATTTTTCTATTAAAAAATTGTTTAATTTTGATGTACCGTATCTCGGAAAGTATATAGTAAAAAAAGCTAATTTTATAACAGAATTACAACGATTTCAGTATCTTTTAGTAACTTTTAATGTACACAGTTTTTTTCAAAGACCAACAAACGATTATGAAAATTTCATTAATCAATTTTTTTGTTTTTTAGATTTTTGAACTTTGTGAGTTAACTATGAGGTTTAAAGGCGCCATTTTATACTTAAATTGAAGACATTTTCATTAGCTACAACATTTTAAGTTATAATTTTTCTCATAAAACGATTATTTTCATGGAAATCAGCGTCGAAAGTTTATTTTTGTTTCAAAAAATTGTTTAGTTTTGATGTACTGTATCTCGGAAAGTATATAGTAGAAAAGGCTGATTTTATAACAAAATTACACCGATTTCTGTATTCTTTGGGAGCTTGGGACCAACAAAAAATTATGAAATTTTATTTGACCAAAATTTTTTGTTTTTTTGATTTTCGAGATTTGGTAATTAACTATAAGGCCTACAGACGCCATTTTATGCTTAAATTGAAGACATTTTCATTAGCTACAAGTTTCTATCTCATATTTTTTCTCATAAAACGATTATTTTCATAGAAATTAGCGTCGAAAGTTTATTTTTCTATAAAAAAATTGTTTAATTTTGATGTACCGTATCTCGGAAAGTATATAGTAAAAAAAGCTAATTTTATAACAGAATTACAACGATTTCAGTATCTTTTAGTAACTTTTAATGTACACAGTTTTTTTCAAAGACCAACAAACGATTATGAAAGTTTAATTAATCAATTTTTTTTTTGTTTTTTTAGATTTTTGAAGTTTGTGAGTTAACTATAAGGCCTACAGACGCCATTTTATGCTTAAATTGAAGACATTTTCATTAGCTACAAGTTTCTATCTCATATTTTTTCTCATAAAACGATTATTTTCATAGAAATCGCTATCGAAAGTTTATTTTTCTATAAAAAAATTGTTTAATTTTGATGGGCTGTATCTCAGAAAGTACATAGTGAAAAAATTGATTTTAAAGCAAAAGTATACCGATTCCAGTATCTTTTAGGAACTTCCAATGTAAATCGTTCTTTAAAGACTAACAAACGATTATAAAATTTCAATTTTTGTATTTTACATTTTTGAGATTTGGTAATTAACTATAAGGCCTACAGACGCCATTTTATACTTGAATTGAAGACATTTTATCTTATAATTTTTTTCTTAAAACGATTATTTCTATGGAAATGAATGTCGAAAGTTTTCCGTTCTCTCGGAAAATTTTTTAATTTTGATAGACTGTATTTCGATAATCATAGAACTGAAAAAGCTGAATCCGGTGCAAAATATAGAGATTTCAGTATATTCTGAAAACTTGTAATGCATATAATTCTATAAAACTATTAAACTTTTGCGCAAATTTGATATTGAACATTTTTTTTTCATATTACAGAGATTTAAGATTTTTGAATCAACTTTAAAGCTTAAATTGAAGCTATTCCCATTTCCTACAATATTTTTTTTATAAATTTCCGTCTTGAAACGATTAATTTCATTAAAACGGAAGTTGAAAATATTTTTTTAGCGTCGAAAAATCGTCTAGTTTCGACAAGACCGCCACCTGGTAATTATTGAAGTTCGAAAGATGATTCTGATGTAAAATTGAAAAATAAACTCCGAAAATTTCAATTATTTGAAGAATACGAACTTAGTTTATTATTTCGAAGGTTTCAATTAGCGATTTCTAAGCTCGAAATTACCAGAAAAAACAAAGGTGTATAAACGAACGCGTTTTACGAACGCGGATATTCCAAAATATACTTTTTGATGAAAAAGAAAAAATAGAAAAAAATAAAAATAAAATATAAAAAAATCATCGTGTCATACCTGGATATCAGCCGAGAAACTTAATAACTGATACATTATAGTAAATAGTAGTTATCTATATAGTTTTATGTACACACATAAAGAGAAAAAAGAAATGAAAAAAGGACGAAAAAGAAAAAAAAAAAAGGAAAAATTCACAGTTGCGGCACATCAATGTCCTGCGCCACAAATAGCGGTTCTCACATGTGCGTCAGCGGAGCCAAAGGTCCTTGCACCATCGGATCCGGCGAGCCGCTATATTGGTGTTGCATGTGTTGGACACCTCCGTCGGTAGGCAGGTACATCGATATCATTTGGCGGAGATCCCCCTGTTGCGGTTGTCCCGAATATTCCCTTTTGATGCCGGCCGGCGTCGGCGTATGCAAACCCGAACTGGGACTCACCGGTTCCGATTTGATACTAGAACCCGATGGACTGTGCGACGATCCCGCCTGGTGCATCCCGTACGGCGAACCCGCACTATTCGGCACCGTGGTCGTGTACGAACCGTAACCGCCGTTCATGTAATTGTGCTGCATCTGCCCCATATCGTACCTGGGGTAGTTCGCGGTGGTGTATTGTTGTTGGTAGGCGGTCGGATCGTGCATCATGTACCCGTTCGGCATGTACCCGTTGGGCATTTGGTACATTTCGCGCGCCGCCGCTACTTGTTGTTGTACGGATGCGGGAGCGGTTCTACTCGGATCCGAATTCGATAATAATCCCGAACCGCCCAAAGGGTATTTGTCTTTTTTCAATAGGGTTTTTGTTTTGCGTCTCGGTCGGTATTTGTAATCGGGATGTTCCTTCATATGGACAGCTCGCAATCGTTTGGCCTCGTCTATGAACGGTCGTTTTTCCGATTCGCTCAATAATTTCCATTCGGCGCCCAATCTTTTCGATATTTCCGAATTGTGCATTTTCGGATTTTCCTGCGCCATTTTCCTCCTTTGTCCTCTCGACCACACCATAAAAGCGTTCATAGGTCTTTTCACTCTTTCCATATTTTGAGCTTTCGACGAATTATTATTATTATTTTGTGTCGGCTGTTGTTGTTGCTGTTGTTGTTGTTGTTGTTGTTGATGATGATGATTTTGCGTTTGGTGTTGATGTTGATGATGTATTTGCGGTCCTTGCGGTTGATGGTGTATCTGATGGGGGTGTTGGGTTAAACCGTGCATCGGAGCTTGACTTAAAGCACTCAAAGAACCGTAATTTTGTAACGAATGATGCGGGGGAATGTTCCCGTGCAAACTGCCTCCTTTGAGGTCCGTTTCCATCGTCAACATATCTTCCGTTGGCGCAAACAGTTTGCTGGTTGTCACTAAACACTTTTTTCAAACACACGAAAAACTCCGAAACGATCGCTCCGCACACGACAGCGGCACACTCTATTCTGAATGGCCAATGTGCTGCTGCGTATCCGCGTCCCCACCTAATCGCTTGATTGACAGAACCGCCTGCCATGTTTTGCGTGCGCCAATGATGCGCAAGTCCGCCCGATAGACACGCCTCCGAAGCGCTCCCACCGCCCGCTACGACTACCGCGCAACTGTCCAACTAATTACCGGCTATCGCTAATTATACCTAGAGGGTATTTTTACTGTAAGGAGTAATAATAATTAATTAATACGTTGCGCGCATCATTTCGAAATTCTCTAATTAATCGAGGTAACGGTGGATACGTACGAAAAGAAATTTAACTATTTCGTTTCTTTTTTCGATTATTTCAACGTTGAATTTAATTGGGGCGTGTTAATATTTATACAATAACCTACTAGATCTGAAATATCGCGACTATTTAACTCCGTATTAAAGAATTTACTACAACTAATCGTAATATAAACGTTACCAATACAATAAATTACGTATTAGAATTAATTTCGAATAATTATATACAGGGTGATGGTTGTTTAAAATGTAACGATCGTGTTGTTTGTCCCGCATGCGAGTTGTATATATGATTAGATCGAGTGGAGTCGCCAATTAGGGTGATCGCGGCGTGGAAAAGTGAAATTCCAGTTTATTTTCTTTTCGAGTAGATGGCATAAATGCGGAAAGGCGGCGTAGCGAATCGGTGAGTGCATATAAGCTCGGTGACAAGTCGACAAGTGGTAAGATAATGACCTACACGTGGGCAACCATCGTGAAAAAATCAAATGCTCTTCGCTTTACACACACGTACAAAAAAAAAAAAAATAAAGTCGAGATAGAGATACGGTTATATATACGACGACACGAAACGTTACGCCTTTTTGAACATATTTCTGGTAAAAAATCGCTTCAAGGATGTCGCCGTGATTAATTGCGACGTGACGTCAATTATCTACCCAACTTACCTATTAGTTTCGTCATCAATATTCGACAGAGCGTATATACGATGTCGATCAGAAATATCGCCTTTTCGAAATTGACGAAATAATAAAAATTAATTTTTCAAGATTTTGTTGGAATTTTCCTCGCCAGAGCTTTGTTTTGTTTAGATAAGATTATCCTCGAAAAGGATTTTTACCTTTACAAAACTCCCCCGATTCCCTTAGAAGTAGTAATAATTTGATTATATGATATTTCTTCGAAAATATTGAATTTGGAGAAAAAAGTTTCAAATAAAAATTGTAGATCTTAAAAAATACTACAACAAATATTTCATACATTTTTAACATAAAACTATTTTTTAAAGTGTTATCAGCTATTATATCTCGACAGGGGTTGAATTTATTAACCTAAATTAACCTAATATACTGGGTAGTTAATGATTTATGTGTATCAACATATTTTACATTTCGTCCTGTATAATCCTCCTAACCCAGCCTCATCTTCTACAAGTGTGCGAAAGGGCATTAAAGATCCCCCCACCGCCACTCTCCACGAAAAATTTTTTTTTGTCTTTTGTATCGGATTATTTTATGTCATAACAGCCGGAAAAACAAATTTACGTGAAAAACGTTAATGAACTTATTTGAAGATCTTTTCAAGAGCTTCAATTTTTATTTGAAACTTTTTTTTGTAAAATTGATATTTTCGAAGATATTTAGTTAAATTCGTACAACTACAAGTGGCGGAAATCTTTCCAGGAATTATCTTTCCCAATAAAAGACAAAAATTACAGCAAAATCGTCTGTGATGACAATTAGAAAGTTGTTATAATAATTTTCTGAGATCTAGGGATAAAATACGACATCTGTCAACGCAGCTTTTTATATTTTAGTTTATATTAACGCGGCATGTCCTGTGTTTTATGCCATAACAGCCGAAAAATCAAATTTACGTAAAAAACGTTGATATCCTTATTTGAAGACCTTTTCAAGAGCTTCATTTTTTATTTGAAACTTTTTTTTCTAAAATTAATATTTTCGAAGATATTTAGTAAAATTATTTTTTTTTGTTTTTTATATCGGATTATTTTATGCCATAACAGCCTAAAACATGAATTTACGTAAAAAACGTTATAAATCTTATTTGAAGATCTTTTTAAGAGCTTCATTTTTTATTTGAAACTTTTTTTTCTAAAATTAATATTTTCGAAGATATTTAGTAAAATTATTTTTTTTTGTTTTTTATATCGGATTATTTTATGCCATAACAGCCTAAAACATGAATTTACGTAAAAAACGTTATAAATCTTATTTGAAGATCTTTTTAAGAGCTTCAATTTTTATTTGAAACTTTTTTTTCTAAAATTAATATTTTCGAAGATATTTAGTAAAATTATTTTTTTTTGTTTTTTATATCGGATTATTTTATGCCATAACAGCCTAAAACATGAATTTACGTAAAAAACGTTATAAATCTTATTTGAAGATCTTTTTAAGAGCTTCAATTTTTATTTGAAACTTTTTTTTCTAAAATTAATATTTTCGAAGATATTTAGTAAAATTATTTTTTTTTGTTTTTTATATCGGATTATTTTATGCCATAACAGCCTAAAACATGAATTTACGTAAAGAACGTTGAAAATATTATTTGAAGATCTTTTTAAGAGCTTCATTTTTTATTTGAAACTTTTTTTTCTAAAATTAATATTTTCGAAGATATTTAGTAAAATTATTTTTTTTTGTTTTTTATATCGGATTATTTTATGCCATAACAGCCTAAAAAATGAATTTTCGTAAAAAACGTTATAAATCTTATTTGAAGATCTTTTCAAGAGCTTCAATTTTTATTTGAAACTTTTTTTTGTAAAATTGATATTTTCGAAGATATTCAGTTAAATTCGTACAACTTTAAATAGTGAAAATCTTTCCAGGAATTATTTTTCCCAATAAAAGACAAAAATTTCAGCAAAATCGTCTGTAATGACAATTAGACAGTTTTTTAATAATTTTCTGAGATCTAGGGATAAAATACGATATCTGTCAACGCGGCTTTTTATATTTTAGTTTGTATTAACGCGGCATGTTTTAGAAATTTGCATTGGGTTCAAAATATAGTAAATCCCTCGTATATATTTGCGTAGATGTGATTGAGCAAAATGTTTTTTCGCATAAAACTTCCTGAGGTATTTGTTTAATAAATGCAATACCTATAATCAGTTCCAACTGACAATTATCTTCAGGATCTTATTTTTTTTGGTAAATTAGATCAAAAAGTTATTTTCGTGTCCTGTATTTTATACTATAACAGCCGAAAAATCAAATTTACGTAAAAAACTTCAATAACCTTATTTGAAGATCTTTTCAAGAGCTTCATTTTTTATTTGAAACTTTTTTTTCTAAAATTAATATTTTCGAAGATATTTAGTAAAATTATTTTTTTTTGTTTTTTATATCGGATTATTTTATGCCATAACAGCCTAAAAAATGAATTTACGTAAAAAACGTTGAAAATCTTATTTGAAGACCTTTTTAAGAGCTTCATTTTTTATATGAAACTTTTTTTTCTAAAATTGATATTTTCGAAGATATTTAGTTAAATTCGTACAACTTTAAATAGTGAAAATCTTTCCAGGAAATATTTTTCCCAATAAATGACAAAAATTTCAGCAAAATCGTCTGTGATGACAATTAAAAAGTTATTTCAATAATTTTCTGAGATCTAGGGATAAAATACGATATCTGTCCACGCAGCTTTTTATATTTTAGTTTGTACTAACGCGGCATGTTTGGGTTAAAAATATAGCAAATCCCCCGTATATATACGCGTAGTTGGGGGTTCATTTTATTTCTAACAAATTACGTCCAATTTTACTTTATATTGAGTTTGATATTTCTCAGAATTACCAAAAACGTTTCCTCAAATTCCACAATATCTTTCGCTTGTCAAATTTCGACGTCCTTGACATATAAATATTTACAACGGGATTAAGACCTTTTTTCTGTTATTAGTTACCTGATTCGAAAATTACAAATCCCAAAAACTTTCTCTTTTCTATTTCAAAATAAACTTTTATCGAACAAAAATTACCAAAAACTATTCGATTATACGGTTTCAAATTACAAACTTTTCCGCCGATTTTATCTCGAAATAAAACGGATTTCGAATCAATTTCGGATCGGAATCCTGTCTCTTTCACTCTCCCCGACTAGCCAGGATAATATCGGTAGATAATCGGTCTTAATGCCACTTGATTACCTACTTTATCTCGGGGGAGACCAAACAGATTCTTACATGTGTTTCTAATCGTTAGAATGATCCACCTAAACCACTGATTTTTCCACGCCACATCCCGCAATCGCCACCTATTTTGTTTTAAGATAATTTTCCAGGTTTGGAGTTAACCTAGAAGCATTTTTCAACTTAAACAATAGTTGTTTCCTTAATTAAAAGATAATGGGTAAAAAAACTTCGTTTTCGACCGAAAACTAGCCTCTACGTTCACCAGATTTGACGCTATGTCATCTCTAACTTTGGAATTTCATCGGGGATCATTTTTAAGTTGGAAAACGTAAGAAAAAAAAATCATTTTTACAGTTTATCGTTTGTTACGGTTACTTTTGTTATTATTTACTATTCTTTTCAATTCCTGTAGTTTATCCTCGAGTTATCTTCCTTTATTTTCCTTCCTCTTTCTTCTTGGAATCCATTGAGTTATTTTTTTGATCATTTCTTCTCTGTCTTTCCTTTTGTATCTTCCTTTTTGTCGATTTCTGTTGTTACGTAATTACTGATCTATTTTTTTTTGGTTATGTTTTCGGTTCTTCCCTTTTATGCCAATTTTTTGACGATATTTTCTTTTTTTTATTTCGTCGACTGTTAGAATATTTGTATTAACAACGACTATGTACGTAACTTCTGTCGTTTCCGAAATTTACAAACGAGTACACGAGATGTTTACCTTCGGGGCCTACTTTGTTCCTTCTTTGTATTCTCGGAGAAATAAGAAGTGGAGTAGTTGTCGGTTTTACCTGGTTAAAACCGGACAGAGTCGTCGGGGTGCTCGGAAAAATAAATCGAAGCGACTACTCCGGACTTATCTGTGGACGCTACTGCGTTTCGAAAAATATTTCGAGTCGGCCGTGGGAGCGAACTCATTTTCGTAATTTTTTTTTTGTGCGTTTCATTTTTGTTTGCACGACGTATTAAGCGCTAGATCGGTTTTTTGATAAATTCGATGCGACAGAACGACGATTTTGAAATGGGATCTTTCTTTGTACCGTCTTTATATCGATTTTGGTTTGGTTTTTCCGTAATAATTACAGAAAATATGGAGATAGATGCAGAAATTGTTTACGACTCTATAATTTGGACTCACGGAATGCCGCAGCGATAAAAAACTGAAGGAATAGCTAAAGAATCGGACGAAGTTTTGCTGGACAAACTCTTCAGACCTAAGACAATCCAAAAGATTCAAAAATTCATTAGCTAACTTCTCGTGTTGACCGGAAACTGGAAGTCGATGTTCTGGTGGATCAAATACCATTTTAAGACGTTGAACTCGGCAAGAAACGACAGATTTTCCGGAAAAACCAAGGGAAATGCAAGGAATCTTCTTTACGAACGTCCTGTCCCTTTGGTTCGAAGATTTTAGTACTTTGAACACGCCACAAATGAAAAATTAGATGAAGAAACACTTCAAGCTTAAGATAAACCAAAAAAATCGAAACTACATTAACTAAAAAGTCTGAATAACTTCTCGTGTTGACCAGAAACTGGTAGTTGATATCCTGGTGGATCAAACACCATTTTAAGACGATGAATTCGGCAAGAAACGACAGATTTTCCGGAAAAACCAAGGGAAATGCAAGGAATCTTCTTTACGAACGTCCTGTCCCTTTGGTTCGAAGATTTTAGTACTTTGAACACGCCACAAATGAAAAATTAGATGAAGAAACACTTCAAGCTTAAGATAAACCAAAAAAATCGAAACCACATTAACTAAAAAGTCTGAATAACTTCTCGTGTTGACCAGAAACTGGTAGTTGATATCCTGGTGGATCAAACACCATTTTAAGACGATGAATTCGGCAAGAAACGACAGATTTTCAGGAAAAACCAAGGGAAATGCAAGGAATCTTCTTTACGAACGTCCTGTCCCTTTGGTTCGAAGATTTTAGTACTTTGAACACGCCACAAATGAAAAATTAGATGAAGAAACACTTCAAGCTTAAGATAAACCAAAAAAATCGAAACCACATTAACTAAAAAGTCTGAATAACTTCTCGTGTTGACCAGAAACTGGTAGTTGATATCCTGGTGGATCAAACACCATTTTAAGACGATGAATTCGGCAAGAAACGACAGATTTTCCGGGAAAACCAAGGGAAATGCAAGGAATCTTCTTTACGAACGTCCTGTCCCTTTGGTTCGAAGATTTTAGTACTTTGAACACGCCACAAATGAAAAATTAGATGAAGAAACACTTCAAGCTTAAGATAAACCAAAAAAATCGAAACCACATTAACTAAAAAGTCTGAATAACTTCTCGTGTTGACCAGAAACTGGTAGTCGATGTTCTGTTGGATCAAACACCATTTTAAGACGATGAATTCGGCAAGAAACGACAGATTTTCCGGGAAAACCAAGGGAAATGCAAGGAATCTTCTTTACGAACGTCCTGTCCCTTTGGTTCGAAGATTTTAGTACTTTGAACACGCCACAAATGAAAAATTAGATGAAGAAACACTTCAAGCTTAAGATAAACCAAAAAAATCGAAACCACATTAACTAAAAAGTCTGAATAACTTCTCGTGTTGACCAGAAACTGGTAGTCGATGTTCTGTTGGATCAAACACCATTTTAAGACGATGAATTCGGCAAGAAACGACAGATTTTCCGGAAAAACCAAGGGAAATGCAAGGAATCTTCTTTACGAACGTCCTGTCCCTTTGGTTCGAAGATTTTAGTACTTTGAACACGCCACAAATGAAAAATTAGATGAAGAAACACTTCAAGCTTGAAATAAACCAAAAGAATCGAAACCACATTAACTAAAAAGTCTGAATAACTTCTCGTGTTGACCAGAAACTGGTAGTTGATGTCCTGGTGGATCAAACACCATTTTAAAACGATGAATTCGGCAAGAAACGACAGATTTTCCGGAAAAACCAAGGGAAATCCAAAGAATCATCTTTACGAATGTCCTGTCCCTTTGGTTCGAAGATTTTAGTACTTTGAACACGCCACAAATGAAAAATCAGATGAAGAAACACTTCAGGCTTGAAATAAACCAAAAGAATCGAAACCACATTAACTAAAAAGTCTGAATAACTTCTCGTGTTGACCAGAAACTGGTAGTTGATGTCCTGGTGGATCAAACACCATTTTAAAACGATGAATTCGGCAAGAAACGACAGATTTTCCGGAAAAACCAAGGGAAATCCAAAGAATCTTCTTTACGAATGTCCTGTCCCTTTGGTTCGAAGATTTTAGTACTTTGAACACGCCACAAATGAAAAATCAGATGAAGAAACACTTCAGGCTTGAAATAAACCAAAAGAATCGAAACCACATTAACTAAAAAGTCTGAATAACTTCTCGTGTTGACCAGAAACTGGTAGTTGATGTCCTGGTGGATCAAACACCATTTTAAAACGATGAATTCGGCAAGAAACGACAGATTTTCCGGAAAAACCAAGGGAAATCCAGAGAATCTTCTTTACGAATGTCCTGTCCCTTTGGTTCGAAGATTTTAGTACTTTGAACACGCCACAAATGAAAAATCAGATGAAGAAACACTTCAGGCTTGAAATAAACCAAAAGAATCGAAACCACATTAACTAAAAAGTCTGAATAACTTCTCGTGTTGACCAGAAACTGGTAGTTGATGTCCTGGTGGATCAAACACCATTTTAAAACGATGAATTCGGCAAGAAACGACAGATTTTCCGGAAAAACCAAGGGAAATCCAAAGAATCTTCTTTACGAATGTCCTGTCCCTTTGGTTCGAAGATTTTAGTACTTTGAACACGCCACAAATGAAAAATCAGATGAAGAAACACTTCAGGCTTGAAATAAACCAAAAGAATCGAAACCACATTAACTAAAAAGTCTGAATAACTTCTCGTGTTGACCAGAAATTGGTAGTCGATGTTCTGGTGGATCAAATAACACCAAAACAATAAGATGTAGCGTTTTTTTGTATCATTTTATTAAATGAACGGTTGGGCTGATAAATTTTTCGTTTTTCTCCTTCTTATTTTCTATTATTGTACCACGGAAACGAAATAAAAAGTATACAACGTCTTTTTCACGATCCTAGTGGCTTATCTAGACAAACTAAGTGAAGTTGACAGCTTCATAGATGAAAAAAGTGGTTGAATTTCATTTTCTACTAGTTTTCAATCTGAATTTCGTTGCAAATTTGGTTTCTACAGCTAGATAGTAAAATAATAAAAGAAGAATATAACGCGACGTTAATTGATAAAAAATTACGAAAAATAAGAAGCTTTTTATAACATACCTCGTATTTACATGTCTTAATAACATTTCATTTTGTTTAAATCGAAATTCCATCCGACGAAAATGAAATACAAACTTTTCGCTCGACACCCGTATACTATTACATTATTTTGTACCCAATCGGATTCACAATCGGTGGATTGTGAAAAAAAGAGAAGAAGAGATAGATAAGATCACGAAAACAGAAGGGGTTTAGACCAATTACTCGAGATTGTATCCGGCTGATCCATAAATATAATAAAACAATAGAAGACGTCGACCCCCGCGGCCTCTTTCCGATCAGGTAGTTCGGCCACACTTTTTGTTTGTTCTACTATAGAAAATGGACGCGTGTGTCGATGATTTTGTGTGTAAAAAAGAAGAATTTGAATAAAAACGTATCGATGGAATTATTTTATTAATGATTATTATCGTTTTAAAATTAAATTAATAGTGATTATAAACGAAAAAAATATTAAAAGTTTGTGTATAAATTATTCTCGTATTTTGAGGTTAGTTTACGTACGAACCGGTAAAGTTCGGCCGTTAACCGGCCTCAGGTTAGTCAAACAATCCCCTCGTTCTGGGGCCTCTCGACGGAGCGCCCGCTTTAAAACTATGTCAACACGGCAAATTGTGCATGTGCCCTCATTGTTGGAGGGCTCATCAAAGTTGCATGGGCCCCAGGGCTTCGCTAGATTACTGCTGTTCGCTACGCCGTGTTTGATTTTAATACATTTTCAATGAGGGCGTCAAAGTACTTTTTTTTTTCGTATACATACTACGTATGTACATTCGCTGCACATGGCGCGGTTCTAGCAGGATCTCGTAAAATTTCGATTTTTCCGAAAGAAATTCCAGTTTAGACGGTTAGAGGTCGCTCGCAAGTCTAAGAAAAGTTCATTTTTGACGATTTGTGATAAAAAAGTTCGGTATTCATCAGGATATCCTTTTTCTTTTCTTCGTCCTCGAGTTCTCGCGATACTTTCGGACGAAACGTTTACAGGATATCTGGCGGAGCAGCTTCGAAAAATTCGCAATAAACATAAAACGCGATACATCTACACTGAGAAACTTGTTTAGTGGCCAAATTCAATCCCGTCTGTTTTGGTATTGAGCATCCACGTAGCGCACCAATCGTAGACGGTTTTCCTACAGACACCATCTTCATACCTTGGAGGTAACTCGACTAGAAGATTTAGTTTTGTTGGGGATCAGTTCCAAGACGATTCCTGACAATATCTTGGACATTGGGACTTTGTATAAGACATGGATTGATTCCTGATGAATCGGAGTAATATTAGTTTGTCTTTTTCAAACAGGAAACTGTCAACGTCGACGTTTTTCTATTTAAAGTGTATTTTCGTAAAGAAGAATTGCTTTTTTCGCGTGTAGATTTATGGGGTCACAAGTATGGAATACAATGAAGTTCGCGAGATAACGTCATATCCGGGGTCGAACTGTCAAAGTCAGGAAATAGTCCGGGTTGACGGCGTGGCTCTACCGGCACTTTACTGGCCCGATAAAAAATACAATGGGGCCCGACACACAACCAAACGATATATATAAAGTGATGTACGTGTGTAAGTTGAAGGTTTTGGAGGTCCAGAAGTTTCTATTTAAAGACATTTATAGATTAGATACGAAAAATTCTTAAAAATATGCATTTGAAAATAAAATTATGCATTAATATATTCGTCGGAGTTTCCTGGTAGCTAGTAAACGGTTTTTACGAGGTCCTAGTGGTGGACGAGTCCACAAATGTTAAAAATCCACGAAATTATTTTGAATGATCCTCGACACACTTATTAGACGTTCCAAAAAGTGCATATCAACTAAAAATTTGAACATGAGAAGCCACGGTCCATGACTACACACCCTAAGCAAAAAAAAACAATCGAAACAATGGATTTAGAAGAAGAAATCGGCTCCAAAGAAGACAAAACTGTTCCAACTACAGTTCCAACAACTTATTCCAAAGTTCGAACGAAGAAATCAAGCAATTTGGCTGAGAAGAATACACCAGTTCAAATAAACGTTATTTCAACGGCCAAAATTAATGAATTACTGTCTTATATACCTTTATTCGCCAGATTTAACCCTCTCGGATTATTTTCAGTTCCTAGGATTAAAAATGAATCGTCGATCAGAGATTTTCCAACAAAGAAATAGGTTATGTTATTAGAAAAACTGTCAAATTCTTTCTTGGGATAAATTGATGTGTTACCTCTCAAAATTCCCTTTCTAGAGCGCGAAATTCGAATTAAAACATAAAACTCATAAAACTGTAGCGAAAAGGAGATTCCGTTCCAAAATTTTTGTGTTTGGTCGAGGTACTTGTGGAACTCTCCTCGTAGTTTGTCCTCGCGGATTGTTTAATCGTTAAATTTAAATAACAATGGATGATTTTGTGGCCACGATCCTCAACGGTAAATACTGAGCTTCTGCACAAAAAAGAAGAAGATTCAAATCAATCAATTTACCACCGACGACTCAAAAGGTTTAAAGATTCGATTTTTGTTGGAATTAAATCAAAAATACCATCGAAAGACAATTAAATCCACGGATAATTATGGACACAGTGTCCTGAATATATGTATTCTAACCTTAAATTCAAATGAGTGATTGATTGAGGTTAGGATCTGAATATTCGTGATCATTATCACGTCAACTGTCATTTGTTTACTAAACGAAACGATTTTTATTCCAATAAACTTAATTACCTTTATATATTAATGATTTTTTTGGTTTCCAATACAAAAATAGCTGATTGGTATAAAAGTTTAGTGTTTCTTCTTCTTTACCTTATCTAGTTAGTTGTATTTCGTCAGCACAACAAAATTATGTCTTTTAATGTATTTTATTTTATTTCTTTTTGTCTTTTTTTATTGAATTTCGATAATTCTACGTTGGTAAAAAGGAATACGAAATATTATGAAGATTTTCAGTTATTTACAACGTCAATTTAAGCAAGACGCCAGTCTGTGAAGAATATTTAGAAAACATTAAAAAGTAGTACCATTTTTGTCCCGCTGAGTACCTTTCCACGAACCTAGACCATCATATTACAATCGTCAATTCCAAGTTGTAAACTTCGACCATAAATCTTTGTTTATTTTTGACAATTGACAGTTTTATTATTGGTCTGTTCTAATCGTAAAATTCGGATTTTCGAGAAATGTCGTTACGTACAGATTTTACCTAAATTAAAATAATTTAGTAGACCAGGTGGTGAAAAATATATTTTATAACCACAACAAATAAATGAACTCAAAATAAAACCAATTTTATCTAGTATTGACAGGAAATCATAATGAATAATATCCTACATTAGAAATTGTAGAAATCTGCATATACCGGGGTCGACAGATACATAAATATCGATCACTGGTATAAGAAATTAGAATGTATACGGAGGAAATTCATTAATATTCTAGCCTAGACTGGCACTTCATCTAAAGAAAAGTCCCTTTAGCAATCGGAAGGATATTTGGGAAAACTTTTGAACGGAATTTACAAAACCAAATGAGTGATATGAATGAATTGGTGTCATATTTTTTTGTAGAAAACACCCGATTGGTTTTATCTGTTTAAACAAAAAAGAAGAAGCAATTTTATAGTTGAAATCGCGAAATGGCATCAGTTTTTTCAACTAGAAACCGATTTTAACTACCATTTCGTGGTTTATATGGAAACCAAGCTGTTTACTAATATTCAGTTAATGGTTTTTTTCTCATTGTGCCTTGATGAAAGACCCTTCTTCTTCTTTTTCATCGTATAGGTCTGAGTTTGCTCCTGGTAGTCAAATTACGTCTTTCTGGTACCCTGATATTAATGACGCTATTTTTATTTGAGCTTTACAGGTCCGATTTTGCTCCTGGTAGTCAAATTACGTCTTTCTGGTACCCTGATATTAAAGTCGCTATTTTTATTTGAGCTTTACAGGTCTGATTTTGCTCCTGGTAGTCAAATTACGTCTTTCTGGTACCCTGATATTAAAGACGCTATTTCTATTTGAGCTTTACACATCTGATTTTGCTCCTGGTAGTCAAATTACATCTTTCTGGTACCCTGATATTAAAGTTGCTATTTTTATTTCAGCTTTACAGGTCCGATTTTGCTCCTGGTAGTCGAATTACGTCTTTCTGGTACACTGATATTAAAGACGCTATTTCTATTTGAGCTTTACACATCTGATTTTGCTCCTGGTAGTCAAATTACATCTTTCTGGTACCCTGATATTAAAGTCGCTATTTTTATTTCAGCTTTACAGATCCAATTTTGCTCCTGGTAGTCAAATTACATCTTTCTGGTACCCTGATATCAATGACGCTATTTCTATTTGAGCTTTACAGATCTGATTTTGCTCCTGGTGGTCAAATTACGTCTTTCTAGTACCCTGATATCAATGACGCTATTTTTATTTGAGATTTCACTTCGTTCTTTGTTATATATCTTCTCCCATAGTCCCTTCGGATTAGACAAGTTCCACAGATGACATAATACACAGAGATCGATTAAGAAATGACAACCCAGAGCTAAAATGAGGAAGATATCGATGAAAAACAAGAGATAGATGAATGGATATTACGGAAAAAAAGAAGAAGATTATTACCTTATCTGATATATGTCAAAACGTCATACAGTGTTTGTTTGTGGCACCAAATGCTTCTGAAGAAGCGTTCAAATCTCATTTTTTTGGAAATACCTTAATCAGAATGTTTCCACAATTAGTTTTTTCAAAATTACAGAGACTTTTCATACATAGAAAACCAAGAAATTTATTAATGATGAACTACTAAGATTCAAAATTTAAAACAAAACGTATGATTCAAAATATTATCCACGATATTAATTTTTTATTTAATTATGTACATTAAGTACATTAAATTAAACTCCTGCTTGTTTGTCCGATATAACCAAGATTGAAAATTTACTTTTGTATAACGTTTATAGGTAGAGTTTGTTTAATATGTAGACGGCGAGGTTCGGTACGGCTGGTTTGCTTACGTTTCCGGTAAATGGCGGCGGCGCTTTATCGGAATTTCAACGGGCACCGGAAGAAACGTCCGGAACAAGACGACACACGCCATTTCCGAAAGTGTCACTCCGTGGACGTAGTTACAACAACTACAACCGATAACAGCGTACATCACCTTTAAAACACCCGCCAATAGGGAGACAGATTATCGAAGTACACTAATAAAATTGTGTTTTTTAGGTTATGAATTTTTTTTGTTATTTAGATAATATAATATCGTGGCGAATGCGTGTGAACGTGGTTATTTAAAGATGTCGGTAACAGGAAGCCGATCCTCAGGTGAACCCACCCTTCGGATCCCTTACTACATCCTTTCGCCCTACCCGACTCTATCCAACGGGCTCTCGAGAGGAATTCCAAGGGCTCTCAAGTTATGAGTTATTAGCCGGGTTCGCACGTCGAAAAATTATCGAAATTTTATTTTTTTTTATTTCGTCTAAATACACACAGGAGGATTGATAAGACGTTTCAGCCGGAAAAATTAACTACGAGGGTTGTACGATAAATTTTCCATCTAAAATCTATCACCTGTAAAGGAAAATATCGCCGAAGGTTAAATCTGGTGAATACGATGGATGATTAGATTAATTCGTGAAAGCGATCCATTTTCCTAATGGAAAAGTACTTTTCTATACAGTTTTCACCTTAAACGTATCAAGGAATGATCACTTTATAAAGTCGGTACCACAGCAGAAGGATTTTCCTGCAGAGGACGACGCACCACCTCAACGACAGCAGCTGTAAGAACTTCGGCGTTCAAAGCGATTTTTCGTGAATAGTCATCACTGGAAAGAACTACTCCACGCACCCTCGTATTTAAAAAAACTTGATACAAGTATCCAGCAATTCAAAACTATCTTTTTTTTTGTCCAAAATCAATTTTATTACCAGGTAGGAAGAAACAATAAAAACCAAGGCAGTTATTTTCTGTTACAGGACAACGTAGCTACGCTGCTCTCAGAGATTCAGCACGCGCGACTTTATATATCCCTCGAATACAATTCGAATAATCCCATTCATAAAATTTTAAAAAAAAAAAATCAACCACCAAAAGTCAATGAAAACACTTTTCGATAAATAAAATAGAGTAAAACCCATTGTGACAAAACTGTCTTTAAACGCGAAATGTCAAAGTATATGAACGACGGTCCTTAATAGGGGGCGGGGCGATACACGTAGGAAATTTAAAACTGCTCAGAAATATCTTGTTCGCATACAATGGGACAACTAAAAAAAAAAAAAATAGCTCCAGTTCGTTCATTCAAGTCCTTTGAGTAAAAACTAGAAGCTTGACCCCCTACGGATCTTTTGTCGCAAAGGTGATGCACAGTGACGTAGACGACGTTTTGCTTAAACATTTCGAATATTTTTTTGTTCTAATTTTCGAGTTTTTGTTATTATATTCGAGATATTGGATAAAATCTCGGAATGTATTCTGAATCGTCCTCTAACTATTTAAAATTTAAATCAAAGTAAAATCCAACTATCAGAATAGAAATCCAACAGCTGGGAATCCAATTGGGGGGCTGTGACAGTTTTATTTTTAATATTTGAATAAATTCGTTTAATTTAATATTAATTGTTCGCCCCATATGAATACCAGTTTTAATTTGAAGCCGAATATCATTTTATAAGGCAGTTTCTTGTCGAGAAATTTAAGGTTATGTATAAAAGGAATTATTAGTTTTTTTTTTTTTTTAAATAAATATTACATTTTGAATATTCTTTATTTCATGTTCTACGATTCTTTATATTTATTTGTGTTAATTTTCGATTTTTTGAACAAATTAATCTGTTATCGACCTTCTACTATATTCGATAAAATCTCGGAATGTATTCTGAATCGTCCTCTAACTATCTAAAATTTAAATCAAAGTAAAATCCAACTATCAGAATAGAAATCCAACAGCTGGGAATCCAATTGGGGGGCTGTGACAGTTTTATTTTTAATATTTGAATAAATTCGTTTAATTTAATATTAATTGTTCGCCCCATATGAATACCAGTTTTAATTTGAAGCCGAATATCATTTTATAAGGCAGTTTCTTGTCGAGAAATTTAAGGTTATGTATAAAAGGAATTATTAGTTTTTTTTTTTTTTAAATAAATATTACATTTTGAATATTCTTTATTTCATGTTCTACGATTCTTTATATTTATTTGTGTTAATTTTCGATTTTTTGAACAAATTAATCTGTTATCGACCTTCTACTATATTCGATAAAATCTCGGAATGTATTCTGAATCGTCCTCTAACTATTTAAAATCTAAATCAAAGCGAATTTTGGTAAATTCGTGGTGATTTTTATTATTTATATTCTAAATATAAAATATCCAACTATCAGAATAGAAAATCCAACAAATGAGAATCCAATTGGGGGCTGCAACCATCCCGAATATCCATTTTTTGTCGAGGAGTTTAAAATTATATATAAAATGAATGATTAGATACTTTTAAATAAATAATATATTAAAAATAATAAAATATCATTAACCAAAAAATAAATTTCGTACAATCAATAGATAAAATCATTCAAAACATTATTTTTTTGGCTTCTTTATCGAAAATTTCGAGCGAAAAATAATTTTTTTATGTTAAAAGTATCCCTAGAAACATCTCATCCCATATTTCTCCCCCTAAATTTAAGGAAAAAAACCAAGTTTTCAACCCCGACAGTACTAGCGAGAAAATTTTTTAGTACGCCAATGGGGTACTTCTTTCTCACCAATCGTGAAGTATATCATTTCAGGTACGGATTTTTTAATGTGTGGTATGTGTGTGTGTAAGAGAATTTTTCCCATTTTGAAGGTATTTCAACCCCCTATTATGTGGAATTCAATATATATATATACATATATAGATCCCTGTTAATCCAGGTAGACACCCGCACCCTTATAGGCCGTTTCTACCCACTCTACAAAGGGATAATTGTTTTTCTAGGAACTCATATTTTTTTTTTCTATTTGTATGTGTGTGAATGTGTGCGAAAAAATTTATTTTTCGACTTAATCGATTGTACAATTGCAAGGTCGCACCAATAGAGGAAATACAGAATGGAAAAAAGATTTTAACATTCCGATTGCTCAATATCTTCAAGGCAACAGGCAACATAACCTAACTTAACTTAACCTAACCTAACTTAACCTAACCTAACCTAAATTAATCAACTAAAGTTTGCACTCAATTGAAGACGTTTTCAAATCAATTAATCTCTTGCTTTTCCCAAATTATTTCTTCTTACGGGGTTGTTTTTAAATGGTAATAAACTAAAAACTTTTTAATTTTGGATAATTTTCCGAAATTCTAAGAGCCAGGTGTTAGAAATCGGTTATAACCTCAAAATTCTAAACCAAATCCGTATTGCACACCTTATTTTATAGACGACCCTCGTAGTTTATCGGTTTGGGAGAAAGTAAAACAACTTTATATAAGTGAAAGCAATAAAAATAAGTTTGGTTCGACTTTTAAAACTTTAGATGTACCCCAAAAATGATAAATAAACGTTATAGTTTCGTTTTTGCAATTCAATAACTAACAAATTTTTATTTATTGGGTTTAATCGATTTTCGAGAAATTAAACTCAAGTCTAAGTACATCTTTTTCTCGATATTTTCCCTGAACAAAAACAAATTAGCGATTTCCGAATTTTTTTTTCCCGCAGTTTGATATATATATTTACTTTTTTCGAAACAAAATGTCGAGTTGTCGACGTACAAATCTCTCCCATTTCGTATGATGGATATGCGTATTTTTGCATAATAAACTACCACGGAGATATATATTCATCCCTCGACAAGAATAGCAAATTTACCGCCAACTGAAACATTTATATCTACACGACTTTTACCTTTATAACACTGATATCTATATATATATATATATATGTTTTTCTGAGACGTAAATACCTCTTTAGAAGGATCTTTCTAAAAGAACAAGTTTCAGTTATACGAGGGAATATCTTCGAAATCGAGTATCTACGTTTTTGAGTACTTAGTACACCAATTTATTTAGAAAATCGTATACCATCCAATTTTCGCCAATAACATTGTCATTTATAAATTTTATGACTCATTTCCATCAATAACATTGTCATTTAGACACTCTATGACCAATTTTCGCTTATAATATTGTCTTTTATAAACTTTGTGACCAATTTTTAACAATATTATTGTCATTTATCAACTTTATAACCCATTTCTATCAATAACATTGTCACTTAGACACTTTATGACCAATTTTCGCCAATAACATTGTCATTTATAAATTTTATGACTCATTTCCATCAATAACATTGTCATTTAGACACTCTATGACCAATTTTCGCTTATAACATTGTCTTTTATAAACTTTGTGACCAATTTTTAACAATATTATTGTCATTTATCAACTTTATAACCCATTTCTATCAATAACATTGTCACTTAGACACTTTATGACCAATTTTCGCCAATAACATTGTCATTTATAAATTTTATGACTCATTTCCATCAATAACATTGTCACTTAGACACTTTATGACCAATTTTCGCTTATAACATTGTCTTTTATAAACTTTGTGACCAATTTTTAACAATATTATTGTCATTTATCAACTTTATAACCCATTTCTATCAATAACATTGTCACTTAGACACTTTATGACCAATTTTCGCCAATAACATTGTCATTTATAAATTTTATGACTCATTTCCATCAATAACATTGTCATTTAGACACTCTATGACCAATTTTCGCTTATAACATTGTCTTTTATAAACTTTGTGACCAATTTTTAACAATATTATTGTCATTTATCAACTTTATAAACCATTTCCATCAATAATATTGTCACTTAGACACTTTATGACCAATTTTCGCCAATAACATTGTCATTTATAAATTGTATGACTCATTTCCATCAATAACATTGTCATTTAGACACTCTATGATCAATTTTCGCTTATAACATTGTCTTTTATAAACTTTGTGACCAATTTTTAACAATATTATTGTCATTTATCAACTTTATAACCCATTTCTATCAATAACATTGTCACTTAGACACTTTATGACCAATTTTCGCCAATAACATTGTCATTTATAAATTTTATGACTCATTTCCATCAATAACATTGTCATTTAGACACTCTATGACCAATTTTCGCTTATAATATTGTCTTTTATAAACTTTGTGACCAATTTTTAACAATATTATTGTCATTTATCAACTTTATAACCCATTTCTATCAATAACATTGTCACTTAGACACTTTATGACCAATTTTCGCCAATAACATTGTCATTTATAAATTTTATGACTCATTTCCATCAATAACATTGTCATTTAGACACTCTATGACCAATTTTCGCTTATAACATTGTCTTTTATAAACTTTGTGACCAATTTTTAACAATATTATTGTCATTTATCAACTTTATAAACCATTTCCATCAATAATATTGTCACTTAGACACTTTATGACCAATTTTCGCCAATAACATTGTCATTTATAAATTTTATGACTCATTTCCATCAATAACATTGTCATTTAGACACTCTATGACCAATTTTCGCTTATAATATTGTCTTTTATAAACTTTGTGACCAATTTTTAACAATATTATTGTCATTTATCAACTTTATAACCCATTTCTATCAATAACATTGTCACTTAGACACTTTATGACCAATTTTCGCCAATAACATGGTCATTTATAAATTTTATGACTCATTTCCATCAATAACATTGTCATTTAGACACTCTATGACCAATTTTCGCTTATAACATTGTCTTTTATAAACTTTGTGACCAATTTTTAACAATATTATTGTCATTTATCAACTTTATAAACCATTTCCATCAATAATATTGTCACTTAGACACTTTATGACCAATTTTCGCCAATAACATTGTCATTTATAAATTTTATGACTCATTTCCATCAATAACATTGTCATTTAGACACTCTATGACCAATTTTCGCTTATAATATTGTCTTTTATAAACTTTGTGACCAATTTTTAACAATATTATTGTCATTTATCAACTTTATAACCCATTTCTATCAATAACATTGTCACTTAGACACTTTATGACCAATTTTCGCCAATAACATGGTCATTTATAAATTTTATGACTCATTTCCATCAATAACATTGTCATTTAGACACTCTATGACCAATTTTCGCTTATAACATTGTCTTTTATAAACTTTGTGACCAATTTTTAACAATATTATTGTCATTTATCAACTTTATAAACCATTTCCATCAATAATATTGTCACTTAGACACTTTATGACCAATTTTCGCCAATAACATTGTCATTTATAAATTTTATGACTCATTTCCATCAATAACATTGTCATTTAGACACTCTATGACCAATTTTCGCTTATAATATTGTCTTTTATAAACTTTGTGACCAATTTTTAACAATATTATTGTCATTTATCAACTTTATAACCCATTTCTATCAATAACATTGTCACTTAGACACTTTATGACCAATTTTCGCCAATAACATGGTCATTTATAAATTTTATGACTCATTTCCATCAATAACATTGTCATTTAGACACTCTATGACCAATTTTCGCTTATAATATTGTCTTTTATAAACTTTGTGACCAATTTTTAACAATATTATTGTCATTTATTAACTTTATAACCCATTTCTATCAATAACATTGTCACTTAGACACTTTATGACCAATTTTCGCCAATAACATTGTCATTTATAAATTTTATGACTCATTTCCATCAATAACATTGTCATTTAGACACTCTATGACCAATTTTCGCTTATAATATTGTCTTTTATAAACTTTGTGACCAATTTTTAACAATATTATTGTCATTTATCAACTTTATAACCCATTTTTATCAATAATATTGTCACTTAGACACTTTATGACCAATTTTCGCCAATAACATTGTCATTTATAAATTTTATGACTCATTTCCATCAATAACATTGTCATTTAGACACTCTATGACCAATTTTCGCTTATAACATTGTCTTTTATAAACTTTGTGACCAATTTTTAACAATATTATTGTCATTTATCAACTTTATAACCCATTTTTATCAATAATATTGTCACTTAGACACTTTATGACCAATTTTTAATAATATTATTGTCATTTATCAACTTTATAACCCATTTCTATCAATAACATTGTCACTTAGACACTTTATGACCAATTTTCGCCAATAACATTGTCATTTATAAATTTTATGACTCATTTCCATCAATAACATTGTCATTTAGACAGTCTATGACCAATTTTCGCTTATAATATTGTCTTTTATAAACTTTGTGACCAATTTTAAGTATCTTTAAATAGCACTCGTTCTTAGTACGTTTACGATTAAAAATGTCAAATGTCAAATGTCAAATGTCAGATTTACATTTTCGCATATGCTAAAATAACAAAATAAGAATCGTAATTTCGATGAGAGACAGGGACGTTATGGGTTTCTAGTCGATCATGAGTTAGTTTTATATATAATATGTGCTATAAATTAAACGATTTATCAATTAACAACCGTTTCGTATATTATTAGTGAAGATCGCTTCGTCATCGACGTATGGAAGGTGGTGGTTATACATATAGAAAAGACAAGATTGCCAATATATATAAGAATCATTTATCATTCGATTCACCACGATAAGTTTGACGCGTACATTACAGCCAGGTCATTCAGTACGATGAGAAATCTAACGACCATTATTAGGTGTACATTCGAGATTTGTGATTTTTGATTTCTTTCGACTGGTCGAGACTGATGGAGGTAGAAAGAACCACCTCTTCCTTTCCATATCGATTTAACAATACTAATTTTTCTTACGCGTTAATTGCAGTCGGTGGTGGTTTACCGTAATTGAATTTATCCTTTTTTTTTTTTCATTCGTCAATCGTCAGAAATATTTTATCGTAGGTGTGTAGCTACCATATAATATCGAAGATACAGGATACATTCGGAAGTTTTAATAGGGAATTTTTAGAAATTACCAGATGTGTTGAAATGGGTTGAAATAATCTTTCGATTTAATATAGGGATACATAATTTTTTTATGTGAAAAACAAACGATTTTGCCGTATTATTCAAGGAACAAAGGGTTTTAATTTGACAGTAGTATTGTCCTTTGTAAACTTTATGACTCATTTCTATCAATAACATTGTCATTTATAAACTTTATGATCTATTTTTATCAATAACATTGTAATTTATTAAGTTTATGACTAATTTTCGTCACTAACATCGTCATTTATAAACTTTATGACTTATTATTATCAATATCAATGTCATTTATCAACTTTATGAACAATTTCTGTCAATAAAATTGTCATTTATAAACTTTAGGACCAAATTTGATCAATAACGTTGTCAATTATAAACTTTATGATCCATTTTTATCAATATTATTGTCATTTATAAACTTTATAACTAATTTTAGACACTAACATCGTCATTTATAAACTTTATAACTAATTTTAGACACTAAAATCGTCATTTATAAACTTTATAACTAATTTTAGACACTAACATCGTCATTTATAAATTTTATAACTAATTTTAGACACTAAAATCGTCACTTATAAACTTTATAACTAATTTTAGACGCTAACATCGTCATTTATAAATTTTATAACTAATTTTAGACACTAAAATCGTCATTTATAAACTTTATAACTAATTTTAGACGCTAACATCGTCATTTATAAATTTTATAACTAATTTTAGACACTAACATCGTCATTTATAAACTTTATAACTAATTTTAGACACTAAAATCGTCATTTATAAACTTTATAACTAATTTTAGACACTAAAATCGTCATTTATAAACTTTATAACTAATTTTAGACGCTAACATCGTCATTTATAAACTTTATAACTAATTTTAGACACTAAAATCGTCATTTATAAACTTTATAACTAATTTTAGACGCTAACATCGTCATTTATAAATTTTATAACTAATTTTAGACACTAAAATCGTCATTTATAAACTTTATAACTAATTTTAGACACTAAAATAGTCATTTATAAACTTTATAACTAATTTTAGACACTAAAATCGTCATTTATAAATTTTATAACTAATTTTAGACACTAACATCGTCATTTATAAACTTTATAACTAATTTTAGACACTAAAATCGTCATTTATAAACTTTATAACTAATTTTAGACACTAAAATCGTCATTTATAAACTTTATAACTAATTTTAGACACTAACATCGTCATTTATAAATTTTATAACTAATTTTAGACACTAAAATCGTCATTTATAAACTTTATAACTAATTTTAGACGCTAACATCGTCATTTATAAATTTTATAACTAATTTTAGACACTAAAATCGTCATTTATAAACTTTATTACATTACTTTTTTATGTGACAAAATTTTGTTAACCAATGTATATATGATAATTGGATACGCCTTTATTTTTTATTCAAAATATCAATAAAAAGAAATCATCGGGTGCCAAACGGCGGATGACCCCTTAATTCGATGTTTCCATTATTCGAGAACGTTTTTGTTTGAAATTGAAATTATGTATCTTGTAGCGAAGTATGACCTCGGTTGAATTCGGAAAACTCGATGAATATTTCAAGTATCTCTGAATAGCATTCGTATGACAGAACGTTCGCGATTAAAAATGTCAAATGTCAATGTCAGATTTGACATATTCACATCTAAAAACGTCATCATATTGAGTAGGTTTTACAGATACTGCTCTAATAAGTGATGGTATCTATAAAACAGACTATGTTTTTCTAAATACTCAATACAAATCGATTACCAAAACACTTTTTGGTTATTTTCCTTCTTTTTCTATAGTTTCGATTATATTTTTGTTTGTACGATAAGAATTTTAATCTATTCTATTGCAATAAGAAAAGAATTTTTAATTCGAACGATTTTTTGATCAGCATTAAGTATTCCCGGCACCTAATCTTTATATATATAAATCTGTTACTTAGTCACTACTAGTTTTTAATTTATCTTATCTTGATTAATAAACGGAACCTAACCTCAAACTTGTTGAAATGTTAATGATTTTTTAAAAAAAAATCACCCAGGCTAAAATAATTTGAATATCGAGCTGAAATAATAGAAAGTTGTTTTTGAAAGTTAGTTGTTTGTTGAAAAAATTCAAGATGATGGTAGGCATCACGGTATTGGGAATACGATGCTTTTAATTTGTCCAACAATCGAATATTTTATGTTTTTTTAATGATGGTAATTTGATTATCCCCGTATGGTAACTCAAATTCTTCTGCACTTCTAAAGTTTCCCCCTGAGGGTAAATCCTAAGCCCCGCGCCCATTCCTCTACCCCCTCGAATATTCCTTACCTATACGTAAGTACAAAAGAAGCAGAAATTTTAGGTCTGTCAAAGACTCGCCGAACTGTCAATCACAGTGCCACCCCGCTGTCTAATATCGCCCTTTTTCCCCCTTCCCTCTCTGGCAGCTTACCGGAGTAGTTTTTGAACACCTGGACGTTGTATATCGGCATGGGCACAGACGTATGGGATATAATTTTCATGGGCGAGAACAGGACAGGCCTCGAACGACATATTTTCAGTTTAAGACAATAAAATACCAAAAAAACTGCTCCTCGCATCGTTAATACATCGATTATTATATAAAAACTTCCAATGGCAAAAATTCATTTAAAATAATCAATTCTGTAATTTTTTTTTGTTTGTATCTTTTCTCGCAGTGTTCATGCCGAAAATAAAACTCCAATTATCATTGAAGATTTATAATTATGTAAATTTCAACTGTCATGTGTCATTTGTCAAAATAATTTCACCCGAATCAAGCTAAGACATGAGTTTAATTGCGATCAGATTCGAGATTGAAACTTCCAATGGCAAAAATTCATTTAAAATAATCAATTTTGTAATTTTTTTTTTGTTTGTATCTTTTCTCGCAGTGTTCATGCCGAAAATAAAACTCCAATTATCATTGAAGATTTATAATCATGTAAATTTCAACTGTCATGTGTCATTTGTCAAAATAATTTCACCCGAATCAAGCTAAGACATGAGTTTAATTACGATCAGATTCGAGATTGAAACTTCCAATGGCAAAAATTCATTTAAAATAATCAATTCTGTAAATTTTTTTGGTTTGTATCTTTTCTCGCAGTGTTCATGCCGAAAATAAAACTCCAATTATCATTGAAGATTTATAATTATGTAAATTTCAACTGTCATGTGTCATTTGTCAAAATAATTTCACCCGAATCAAGCTAAGACATGAGTTTAATTACGATCAGATTCGAGATTGAAACTTCCAATGGCAAAAATTCATTTAAAATAATCAATTCTGTAATTTTTTTTTGTTTGTATCTTTTCTCGCAGTGTTCATGCCGAAAATAAAACTCCAATTATCATTGAAGATTTATAATTATGTAAATTTCAACTGTCATGTGTCATTTGTCAAAATAATTTCACCCGAATCAAGCTAAGACATGAGTTTAATTGCGATCAGATTCGAGATTGAAACTTCCAATGGCAAAAATTCATTTAAAATAATCAATTTTGTAATTTTTTTTTTGTTTGTATCTTTTCTCGCAGTGTTCATGCCGAAAATAAAACTCCAATTATCATTGAAGATTTATAATCATGTAAATTTCAACTGTCATGTGTCATTTGTCAAAATAATTTCACCCGAATCAAGCTAAGACATGAGTTTAATTACGATCAGATTCGAGATTGAAACTTCCAATGGCAAAAATTCATTTAAAATAATCAATTCTGTAAATTTTTTTGGTTTGTATCTTTTCTCGCAGTGTTCATGCCGAAAATAAAACTCCAATTATCATTGAAGATTTATAATTATGTAAATTTCAACTGTCATGTGTCATTTGTCAAAATAATTTCACCCGAATCAAGCTAAGACATGAGTTTAATTACGATCAGATTCGAGATTGAAACTTCCAATGGCAAAAATTCATTTAAAATAATCAATTCTGTAATTTTTTTTTGTTTGTATCTTTTCTCGCAGTGTTCATGCCGAAAATAAAACTCCAATTATCATTGAAGATTTATAATTATGTAAATTTCAACTGTCATGTGTCATTTGTCAAAATAATTTCACCCGAATCAAGCTAAGACATGAGTTTAATTGCGATCAGATTCGAGATTGAAACTTCCAATGGCAAAAATTCATTTAAAATAATCAATTTTGTAATTTTTTTTTTGTTTGTATCTTTTCTCGCAGTGTTCATGCCGAAAATAAAACTCCAATTATCATTGAAGATTTATAATCATGTAAATTTCAACTGTCATGTGTCATTTGTCAAAATAATTTCACCCGAATCAAGCTAAGACATGAGTTTAATTACGATCAGATTCGAGATTGAAACTTCCAATGGCAAAAATTCATTTAAAATAATCAATTCTGTAAATTTTTTTGGTTTGTATCTTTTCTCGCAGTGTTCATGCCGAAAATAAAACTCCAATTATCATTGAAGATTTATAATTATGTAAATTTCAACTGTCATGTGTCATTTGTCAAAATAATTTCACCCGAATCAAGCTAAGACATGAGTTTAATTACGATCAGATTCGAGATTGAAACTTCCAATGGCAAAAATTCATTTAAAATAATCAATTCTGTAATTTTTTTTTGTTTGTATCTTTTCTCGCAGTGTTCATGCCGAAAATAAAACTCCAATTATCATTGAAGATTTATAATTATGTAAATTTCAACTGTCATGTGTCATTTGTCAAAATAATTTCACCCGAATCAAGCTAAGACATGAGTTTAATTGCGATCAGATTCGAGATTGAAACTTCCAATGGCAAAAATTCATTTAAAATAATCAATTTTGTAATTTTTTTTTTGTTTGTATCTTTTCTCGCAGTGTTCATGCCGAAAATAAAACTCCAATTATCATTGAAGATTTATAATTATGTAAATTTCAACTGTCATGTGTCATTTGTCAAAATAATTTCACCCGAATCAAGCTAAGACATGAGTTTAATTACGATTAGATTCAAGATTTAAACTTCCAACGGTTCTTTTATAAGTAAATTGACAGATTTTAACACATCAACACTCGTACTTATTGTTTTCCAACAATCATTTCAGTGTTTACTATGTTAAATTTTCAGCATGCGAATTTTTTGGTTTACTACACGTAATCTGCAGTTTTCATCATTTCATTCAAGCGATAATTCTTTTTATTTAGAACACACATCACATGGAAGCGTTCGTATTCATTTTGACAATTGACATTGACGGTAATGACATATTTTCATCGTACTAACGCCACGATCGGTAAACTAAATTTGTGTTAGCGAAATTTACAAACAACTTTACCTTGGCTACGTCTTTTCTGCTTGTTAGTTTCATGAATGATTTTAGTGTTGAAAAGTACGTTGCTAGTACATAGATGACGCTACTAGGATTAAATGTTTAGTTAGTCCTAACCTTCAAAAGATACGTGTATAAATTTGACAGCTGTCATACTGTTAGTTTGGAGGTTATATCATTTTTAGTTAAGTAGCTTGTGTTAGTACTAAAAAAAGAGAGAAATTAGGAATTTCGTGTACTATTGAAGCGATGATTGGACTTGATAAACATTTATTCGGACTCTACGAACAAGAAATGGTTTAAACGAGACGAATCAAGTATCAAATCCACTGGAAACTACTGAAGGAAACATTAAAAAGTCCATAAAATACGTAGATGACGCTACTAGGATTGAATCTGTATGATTTTTAGTTATTTCTAACCTTCAAAAGATACGTGTATAAATTTGACAGCTGTCATACTGTTAGTTTGGAGGTTATATCATTTTTAGTTAAGTAGCTTGTGTTAGTACTAAAAAAAAAGAGAAATTAGGAATTTCGTGTACTATTGAAGCGATGATTGGACTTGATAAACATTTATTCGGACTCTACGAACAAGAAATGGTTTAAACGAGACGAATCAAGTATCAAATCCACTGGAAACTACTGAAGGAAACATTAAAAAGTCCATAAAATACGTAGATGACGCTACTAGGATTGAATCTGTATGATTTTTAGTTATTTCTAACCTTCAAAAGATACATGTATAAATTTGACAGCTGTCATACTGTTAGTTTGGAGGTTATATCATTTTTAGTTAAGTAGCTTGTGTTAGTACTAAAAAAAGAGAGAAATTAGGAATTTCGTGTACTATTGAAGCGATGATTGGACTTGATAAACATTTATTCGGACTCTACGAACAAGAAATGGTTTAAACGAGACGAATCAAGTATCAAATCCACTGGAAACTACTGAAGGAAACATTAAAAAGTCCATAAAATACGTAGATGACGCTACTAGGATTGAATCTGTATGATTTTTAGTTATTTCTAACCTTCAAAAGATACATGTATAAATTTGACAGCTGTCATACTGTTAGTTTGGAGGTTATATCATTTTTAGTTAAGTAGCTTGTGTTAGTACTAAAAAAAGAGAGAAATTAGGAATTTCGTGTACTATTGAAGCGATGATTGGACTTGATAAACATTTATTCGGACTCTACGAACAAGAAATGGTTTAAACGAGACGAATCAAGTATCAAATCCACTGGAAACTACTGAAGGAAACATTAAAAAGTCCATAAAATACGTAGATGACGCTACTAGGATTGAATCTGTATGATTTTTAGTTATTTCTAACCTTCAAAAGATACATGTATAAATTTGACAGCTGTCATACTGTTAGTTTGGAGGTTATATCATTTTTAGTTAAGTAGCTTGTGTTAGTACTAAAAAAAGAGAGAAATTAGGAATTTCGTGTACTATTGAAGCGATGATTGGACTTGATAAACATTTATTCGGACTCTACGAACAAGAAATGGTTTAAACGAGACGAATCAAGTATCAAATCCATTGGAAACCACTGAAGGAAACCTAAAATCCGTATACTAATTTCGAATGACACATTTTTATCACACTAGCGCCACGTTTTGGTAAGTGACAGAACTAAAAGTTGTGTTGCCGAAATTTACATGCAAATTAACATTGTTATTGGTTATGTTTTGGTGGTGATAACCTACAAATAATAATTTTTGCTTCATTTTTATATAAAAGAAACGTTTCGTTATTAACCCCAGTAAGGTAAAAATCACCTGAAACTTGAACAAATCGTCAGCACGCGTCAGTTTACAATGATAATATCTCACAATGGGGTTTTTCTTATTGAACAAAACGTCGATTTTCACACTTAATACATCGAAAGAAAAAAAAAACGCCATTGAATTAAAATCTGTATAAAAGAAACCAAAATACACTAACACCTTACATTATTCATTGTGATAATGGGTCTTTCTATACCTACCTGTACAAAAAGTTTCGTACCCAACTTTGGATCAAGTGTACAATCCCTGGACAATAACATTTAAACATCATCATTATTATATCCAGAATATATTGGGGTTCCATTATTATCATTACCCTGTGCGTCATATACAAAAATTTCCACGTACATTAATACAGGATGTCCCAATTGTTTTTTCTTATTTATAGGTTATGTCAAAACGTTTATCGCTTAATAATTACGCGAATCGAATTGAAAAATGTTATATTTCGATTATAATTCAATAAAATATTGAATATAATACAGGGAGTAACGAAAATTACTATATTTTATTACAAATTCAATCGGAATCTAAATCAAACGATATTATAGTCCAATTAACATATTTTCTGGTCTTCTTCTTCATCTTTAATAGTATTATTAACTATATTTTGGTTTATCAAACTTAATTCCACGTAAAAACTTTTAATTAATCCGTAACGAGTTGTATTATATACTCAGAATACCTTTTCATTTACCTGAAATAATATAAGATCTTGTTTTTATTTGTCGTAGATCGATTTTTCAAATATAAAAACGGTGTACCTCAAGAATGTATATTAGGGGGTGTATTTCACCTTTGATATTCATAATTTTGTATAAAAAATAGTAAAAAATATCGAAATAAATTAAATTAATATTGATAACACCCTTATAACAAACAATATCCGGAAGCGAGTCAAAAATTGCCTGTTTAAAGCGTCGAGTCAAAGGGGTTTTTCGTAAACCGCCCGCTGGGGGCAGTCAGCCGCGGTGGTACGGGGGTGGCATTACGATGATGGATGTGAGGGATTTTGCCGGATGAGGGAGATGGACCAAGACTAGATCTAGCTGTCATCGAATGATGTACGACCTATCTCGTTTTACATTGCAAATGTCTGATGATCATCGTAGTGGAGCTGACGGTTTTTTTTTTTTCATCTCTAACCGCGCGATTTAACGAAAATAATACAAATAATAAATATTTCATTATAATAAAAAGATATATTCGAATATTAATACAAAATAAAATGAAGAATAGTTTTTAATCAATTATATATTTTCTCTTTTTGCTCAATCACCTTTCGCCGTCTTCATCAGCAAATAACTGAGCCAGGTCATTTGTGGAAGTTTGACCATGCAATTAACTCTGCAAACTTCGAAATAAATGATAATCAGATGGTGTCGGATTGGGGATGTGGCATCACTTCTGATCCGAGCTCCAATAGAGTCCAACGAGTTCCCGAAGATGTTTAAGGCCTTGTATTATCATTAAACTTTTCCGGTTTGATCATTCTGGTCATTTTTAATTGATTGCTTCATCTAGTTTCGTTAATGTTGATAGTAAACATCAGAATTGAACGTTTGGTTCATTGGAAGCAGCTCAAAAACCCACCAAACTGACACCATGAGCTTTTTTGTTATATTTTAGCTTTCAATGTGGTTTGTATTGGTTCCTAGTGGTTGCTCTATGATCTTTTTCGAACTATGGTACTGTCCAAGACCAATTTTTGATCACCAGTGATGATTCTTTTCAAAAAAAGGTCCTCATTAGTAAAAAACTGAACCAGGTTCCTTGGAAACAGCTCGAGAACCCACTAAACTGACACCATGGGCTTTTTTGTTATTTTTCTGCTTTCAATGTGGTTTGTACTGGTTCCTACTGGTTGCTCCTTGATCTTTTTCGAACTATGGTACTGTCCAAGACCAATTTTTGATCACCAGTGACGATTCTTTTCAAGAAATGGTCAATTTCATTTTGTTTAAGGTGCATATCGCAAATATTGAATCTTTGAGTTGAGTGAATTTTTTTTCCTTGAAGAATTTAGTATAAACTAAAGTTTGTTTAATATAATTCATTCAAAGTTGAAATCTATTAATATAATCGCTTCAAAATAACCAGACATCTCAATTTTTTTTTCGATGTTCTCGATTAAAAAATTTCATCTCCCAAATATTGAAAGAGGGGGAAAATATTTTCAAACTGTAAATTTTCAGCTTAAGAATGAAAATCGAGGTACATAAAAACGATAAAAATGATTTTATTCCATACAAATTGACCGTATCGTATATTCGAGCTTGTTTAGCAGCTAAAGTTAGTTTATAATAAAAAGTCGTGGTAAATATCACGAAATAAAAAAGTAAACGATAAAATTGAATAAATTATGAAAGTGTTGAATAGTTAATTATATTATTTAAATAATAATAATTCACCCCACCGTTGTAAAACAGCTTAAAACAATCTTTTTTATACTCCAAATTATTATAGTCATAAAATATTGTAATGAAATATATAAACGACTCAAAAATGTCATTAAATGACACTCTTCTAATAGAATATCGATTACAGCGACATAACAATGTGTCACACGATTTTATTTCTCATTTAAAATTTTCGAGGGGGTATTTATAATTCAGAATGGGTACTGTAGAGGGGGAAAATATTTTCAAACTGTAAATTTCCAGCTTAAGAATGAAAATCGAGGTACATAAAAACGATAAAAATGATTTTATTCCATTAAAATGGACCGTATCGTATATTCGAGCTTGTTTAGCAGCGAAAGTTAGTTTATAATAAAAAGTCGTGGTAAATATAACGAAATAAAAAAGTAAACGATGAATTTGAATAAATTATGAAAGTGTTGAATAGTTAATTATATTATTTAAATAATAATAATTCACCCCACCGTTGTAAAACAGTTTAAAACAATCTTTTTCATACTCCAAATTATAATAGTCATAAAATATTGTAATGAAATATATAAACGACCCAAAAATGTCATTAAATGGCACTCTTCTAATAGAATATCGATTACAGCGACATAACAATTTGTCACACGATTTTATTTCTCATTTAAAATTTTCGAGGGGGTATTTATAATTCAGAATGGGTACTGTAGAGGGGGAAAATATTTTCAAACTGTAAATTTTCAGCTTAAGAATGAAAATCGAGGTACATAAAAACGATAAAAATGATTTTATTCCATTAAAATGGACCGTATCGTATATTCGAGCTTGTTTAGCAGCGAAAGTTAGTTTATAATAAAAAGTCGTGGTAAATATAACGAAATAAAAAAGTAAACGATGAATTTGAATAAATTATGAAAGTGTTGAATAGTTAATTATATTATTTAAATAATAATAATTCACCCCACCGTTGTAAAACAGTTTAAAACAATCTTTTTCATACTCCAAATTATTATAGTCATAAAATATTGTAATGAAATATATAAACGACTCAAAAATGTCATTAAATGACACTCTTCTAATAGAATATCGATTACAGCGACATAACAATGTGTCACACGATTTTATTTCTCATTTAAAATTTTCGAGGGGGTATTTATAATTCAGAATGGGTACTGTAGAGGGGGAAAATATTTTCAAACTGTAAATTTCCAGCTTAAGAATGAAAATCGAGGTACATAAAAACGATAAAAATGATTTTATTCCATTAAAATGGACCGTATCGTATATTCGAGCTTGTTTAGCAGCGAAAGTTAGTTTATAATAAAAAGTCGTGGTAGATATAACGAAATAAAAAAGTAAACGATGAATTTGAATAAATAATAATAGTTAATTATTTATTTAAATAATAATAATTCACCCCACCGTTGTAAAACAGCTTAAAACAATCTTTTTCATACTCCAAATTATTATAGTCATAAAATATTGTAATGAAATATATAAACGACTCAAAAATGTCATTAAATGACACTCTTCTAATAGAATATCGATTACAGCGACATAACAATGTGTCACACGATTTTATTTCTCATTTAAAATTTTCGAGGGGGTATTTATAATTCAGAATGGGTACTGTAGAGGGGGAAAATATTTTCAAACTGTAAATTTCCAGCTTAAGAATGAAAATCGAGGTACATAAAAACGATAAAAATGATTTTATTCCATACAAATTGACCGTATCGTATATTCGAGCTTGTTTAGCAGCTAAAGTTAGTTTATAATAAAAAGTCGTGGTAAATATAACGAAATAAAAAAGTAAACGATGAATTTGAATAAATAATAATAGTTAATTATATTATTTAAATAATAATAATTCACCCCACCGTTGTAAAACAGTTTAAAACAATCTTTTTCATACTCCAAATTATTATAGTCATAATATATTGTAATGAAATATATAAACGACCCAAAAATGTCATTAAATGACACTCTTCTAATAGAATATCGATTACAGCGACATAACAATTTGTCACACGATTTTATTTCTCATTTAAAATTTTCGAGGGGGTATTTATAATTCAGAATGGGTACTGTAGAGGGGGAAAATATTTTCAAACTGTAAATTTTCAGCTTAAGAATGAAAATCGAGGTACATAAAAACGATAAAAATGATTTTATTCCATTAAAATGGACCGTATCGTATATTCGAGCTTGTTTAGCAGCGAAAGTTAGTTTATAATAAAAAGTCGTGGTAGATATAACGAAATAAAAGAGTAAACGATGAATTTGAATAAATAATAATAGTTAATTATTTATTTAAATAATAATAATTCACCCCACCGTTGTAAAACAGCTTAAAACAATCTTTTTTATACTCCAAATTATTATAGTCATAAAATATTGTAATGAAATATATAAACGACCCAAAAATGTCATTAAATGACACTCTTCTAATAGAATATCGATTACAGCGACATAACAATGTGTCACACGATTTTATTTCTCATTTAAAATTTTCGAGGGGGTATTTATAATTCAGAATGGGTACTGTAGAGGGGGAAAATATTTTCAAACTGTAAATTTCCAGCTTAAGAATGAAAATCGAGGTACATAAAAACGATAAAAATGATTTTATTCCATTAAAATGGACCGTATCGTATATTCGAGCTTGTTTAGCAGCGAAAGTTAGTTTATAATAAAAAGTCGTGGTAAATATAACGAAATAAAAAAGTAAACGATGAATTTGAATAAATTATGAAAGTGTTGAATAGTTAATTATATTATTTAAATAATAATAATTCACCCCACCGTTGTAAAACAGTTTAAAACAATCTTTTTCATACTCCAAATTATAATAGTCATAAAATATTGTAATGAAATATATAAACGACCCAAAAATGTCATTAAATGGCACTCTTCTAATAGAATATCGATTACAGCGACATAACAATTTGTCACACGATTTTATTTCTCATTTAAAATTTTCGAGGGGGTATTTATAATTCAGAATGGGTACTGTAGAGGGGGAAAATATTTTCAAACTGTAAATTTCCAGCTTAAGAATGAAAATCGAGGTACATAAAAACGATAAAAATGATTTTATTCCATACAAATTGACCGTATCGTATATTCGAGCTTGTTTAGCAGCTAAAGTTAGTTTATAATAAAAAGTCGTGGTAAATATCACGAAATAAAAAAGTAAACGATGAATTTGAATAAATAATAATAGTTAATTATATTATTTAAATAATAATAATTCACCCCACCGTTGTAAAACAGTTTAAAACAATCTTTTTCATACTCCAAATTATAATAGTCATAAAATGTTGTAATGAAATATATGAATGACCCAAAAATGTCATTAAATGACACTCTTCTAATAGAGTATCGATTACACCGACACTTGACTAGTGTTGGAAAAACAAACAAGCATCTCGTAACCTGTCAGCTTTCAACAGAAACAAAGACAAATGTCTCGTATTGACAATGTAACAGTAAACCATAAGCGTGTCGATGCCCTTCTAACTTATTAGGGTGGGAATTGACCCAAAAACACTCCCAGGAGTTCACGTAAATAAATCCCTTTTCGATGTTTGTTTTCGGAATATCCTATTTCCTAGAAAGAGGTCCTTTTCAACGACATATACGGTTAACTAATCATTATGATGATTCTGTTAAACGAAAACCTTTTTTTTTTTTTTTTCATTAAAATATTTGTCGTTTCGCGTCGAGAGATTCGTTCTCGTCATCTTTCATTTCTGCCCGTGTCCTCGCGTCGTATCCTGCGATCCTGTAAAGATAATTGAATTCTATGTTCATTGCTCACTATTGTACAAGCAAGAATACATTCTAATGATGCGGCCCCTAATGAGATCTACAAATATGATTTTTACCCAAACCTTATTAAACCCACGGACGCTCCGCCGACGGGTCCTTAAAGGCCGAACGTTATTTCATCATCGCCAACAGGAACGGCCCCGCATCAACGCTCAAATATAACAATCGATTTTTTAACGTCACTTGTCAACGTCAATTGTCAAAATCGGTTCGAAACACAATTAAATGTCGTCCATTCGGGATATTTTGACTTCCTTGTCGAAGTTTTCAAAGACAGATCCCTAGATTTAAATTTGCTACTTGTTTTGTGGGTTTTCTAACGTTTTATCCCATTACCAAACATCCCGGTAGGTACTATTTTGATTTTGACCAAACTAGTACGAGGTTCAACCGATAATTTTTGACTTTTACGCAAACGTAATTCAAATAAAGATTTGGTTGGTTTTTTGTGTATTAAAGGTTTAGATGGGACTAAACTACAATCATAATCGGACTTTTAACCGGTCGTTTATCGAATTTATACATTTCGATATGCTAAAGCCGTTTCTGTACTATTTTTTCCTTCTTCTCCTAATGACGTTATTAAATCATGTGTACCAAGACTCGAGATGCACTCCAATGAACGTTTGTGTATCTCTTTTGGCGAGAAGAAGAGAATGACTCTCTTTATAAATACGCAAATAACATTTGCGTATGTCATTAGGTCGGATTTCGAGCCCATTAGGTGTGTGTGTGTTTTTTTTTTGTTTCGTCGTATATTTTTTTATGTTTTGAATTCGTTGTGAGACGCGAAACATTTTAATTGAGCTTGATTTCAACACAAAATGAACGTCATTAGAAGTTTCGGTATTATCAATTAACAGAGTCGACGATTTCATATTTTTTTTTGTTTATATACGATCTCAAAACGACTTGAAAAACAATCTAACAACCAGGTTTGACATAGTTGAGTTTGTATAAAAGCTAAACTAGATTTTAATATTGGGTAGTAGTGTTCGAAAGAAGCCGTACGATTTGCAAGGACCGGCATCGCAGTGGTGGACGAGTCCAGAAATACTAAAAATCCACGAAATAATTTTGAATAATCGTCGATTGGAAGTGCGTCGGCTACTAGACGTAGTAGACGTTTCATATTAACTGAAAATTTAGTTTTGAGAAAACTGTGTACAAAATGGATGCCGAATTTGTTCATAGTGGAGTAAAAACATCGTTTCCATCGAGTGACGATGTTTTACGTGGATCCATGATACCGAAAAACAATCAAAACGATGGACTGATGAGGGAGGACCTGGTTTCGAAGATCGTTCCATCTGTAGGCGTGAATTTTTTGGGGTAATTTTCTAAAAACCGCATAATTCGGCTAAAAATAAAGCTTATAATACGTAGGATCTTTAAATTAATAAAAAAAAATCGTTTAAATCCATTAAAGTGACAAGTACAAGGCAAAAATGATGGATTCTTAAGCTCCAGTAGTGAAAATGATCGAAGCTCCTTTCCCTTGGATGTTAATATAACAAACGATAGTTTGATGTAGTAAATGATGTAAGGGTGAGACAATGACGATATCTCGGAAGAATGATGACAAGTAAGATCGCGATAGGAACGACGACGACAGGAGCGCCCAGCGTCGCGCCGAAAAAATTTTTTCCAAAAATGACGGACCCCCGCGGCACGTACAAATGATCGCCCTGTATACGTCGTTGATATAGTTATTGTGGGCAGGGTCGAATGCATATACATAACGGACCGCATCGTGGAACAACAAGAGCTTGTCAACGACAGAACAGTGGCGGGGGGTGGTCGCCCGCCAAGAGGTGAATATTAAATCAGACGTTGATTGCTGGCACGGACCCGCCCCACTGATTACGTCATGTGTGTGTGTGTGTGTGTGTCGGTGACAGCGACATAACAATGAAGGCGATGATTGAGAACGGGAGATACGGGTTAGTATCTAACATAACCTCACTTTGTTGGCCCGTCAGAGGTAGACTTGTCTTATTTCCTTCTCGGACGATAACGACGCGTTTCGTATTTCACTAAATAATATCGATAAATACGCCAAGGAATTTATATTTGATTTCAATACGAATTTACTACATTTATATGTCGAAATTTATCCGATTCAATAATGTAATGTTCTTGTTGCGATAAACGGGGAAAGTACGATTTCCGCCGTGACGAGATTTAGCTTAATTAGGTCGAAATAAATCGAAAATGAAGAATAAAATTTTTCGATATCTCGCTTCGTTTACGAGATATCGATACTCGAAGTTGTAATCAAAAATTAATTTTAAAATTTTCTTTATTCAATAGATGGCGTTCGGTATTTCGTTTCAAATGAATATTTAGTCACTTTAAATTCAATAAACAAAAGATTTTTCATCTAATTTTCATATTATTCAACCTAATAATCGAAAGCCCCCCACAAGAAAAAAAAATAAAAATAAAATAATCATCACACGAAAAAAAATTTTTTTGGATGTAAAAAATTCACGATTTTTTAAATTTTTACACTCAAAGTGCACCACGGGAAGGTTAGGTTAGGTTAGGTTAGGTTAGGTTAATTTAGGTTAGCTTAGGTTAGTTTAGGTTAGGTTAAGTTAAAGTTAGGTTAGGTTAGGTTAGGTTAGGTTAGGTTAAAGTTAGGTTAGGTTAGGTTAGGTTAGGTTAAAGTTAGGTTAGCTTAGGTTAGTTTAGGTTAGGTTAGGTTAAAGTTAGGTTAGCTTAGGGTAGTTTAGGTTAGGTTAGGTTAAAGTTAGGTTAGCTTAGGTTAGTTTAGGTTAGGTTAGGTTAAAGTTAGGTTAGGTTAGGTTAGTTTAGGTTAGGTTAGGTTAAAGTTAGGTTAGGTTAGGTTAGGTTAGGTTAGGTTAAAGTTAGGTTAGGTTAGGTTAGGTTAGGTTAAAGTTAGGTTAGCTTAGGTTAGTTTAGGTTAGGTTAGGTTAAAGTTAGGTTAGCTTAGGTTAGTTTAGGTTAGGTTAGGTTAAAGTTAGGTTAGGTTAGGTTAGTTTAGGTTAGGTTAGGTTAAAGTTAGGTTAGCTTAGGTTAGTTTAGGTTAGGTTAGGTTAAAGTTAGGTTAGCTTAGGTTAGTTTAGGTTAGGTTAGGTTAAAGTTAGGTTAGGTTAGGTTAGTTTAGGTTAGGTTAGGTTAAAGTTAGGTTAGGTTAGGTTAGGTTAGGTTAGGTTAAAGTTAGGTTAGGTTAGGTTAGGTTAGGTTAAAGTTAGGTTAGCTTAGGTTAGTTTAGGTTAGGTTAGGTTAAAGTTAGGTTAGGTTAGGTTAGGTTAGGTTAAAGTTAGGTTAGGTTAGGTTAGGTTAGGTTAAAGTTAGGTTAGCCTAGGTTAGTTTAGGTTAGGTTAGGTTAAAGTTAGGTTAGCCTAGGTTAGTTTAGGTTAGGTTAGGTTAAAGTTAGGTTAAGTTAGGTTAGGTTAGGTTAAAGTTAGGTTAGGTTAGGTTAGGTTAGGTTAGGTTAGGTTAGGTTAGGTTAAGTTAAGTTAGGTTAGGTTAGGTTAGGTTAGGTTAGATTAGGTTAGATCAGGTTAGGTTAAGTTAGGTTAGGTTAGGCTATGTTAAGTTAGGTTAGGTTAAGTTGATATATAAAAATATTAATTAAAAAATTTTTTTCCAACTTCAAGTATCGATATCTCGAAAACGAAGCGAGATATCGAAAAATTTTATTCTTCATTTTCGATTTATTTTGGGTCAATTTACAGAATAGCATAGTCAAATCGTAGTCGTACCCAATAAATTTGTTAATACGAGTAAAAAGCTTTTGCCCACGCCATAATCCAATTCATTGATAAAAAAATTAAAAACTTTTCGTTTATATTGTCAAACAATGTCTTACTAACCAAAAATAATAGTAAATACGAGTTAAAACTTTTACTTTAACTGTAAATTATTCCTTCGGTGTTTATGATTATAGTTTAGTCCTGGAACGTGCCGTGATTTATATTTTATGGACCGAAACATGTTCAACGGTGAAAAATAGATTGAACGAAGCCTTTTTAGTAAGGTGGTGGTGAAGAAGTTGTTTTTAAGACGTCAAAATGACATTGAGATGTTGCAGTGCGTCAAAATAAAATTAATACGAATTCAAATTGGTAAACGGTTTGATTTTGGAGGAAGTTCGTGATTCTTTTGGGGTGAAATTACTTTAGAAGCAAATATATATATATGTATGAGTAACCGGTGAGAAATTATAACCTCAATCTTCTGGAATTTCTATGTGATTAGGTTGACAGAAACTTTTCACATGCAGGGTGTTCCAAGACGAGTTAAAAATATCTGTATATGGCAAAATATCTATAGTAAAATCATGAAAATTTGTACATTTGGGTTTTCGAATACGATCTTTCTAACTAGTATATTTTCAAAGATGGCCGACTTCCGGTTCTACCGGAAATCGATTATAACTTTGTTATTTTAAATAGAACACCCTGTATATTAATACATTTTTGAAATTTGCGTAAAATTTTAGTGATTTTTTGTCTGAAAATTTCTCTTGCAAAATGTATACTTTTTGAGTTTTTTGTAAAAATTTGATCGTTGCAGAACCTTATAAATTATTTTTTTACGACGATACCCTTGAAGATACGAAAATGATTTCTGCTCGGTTATTTTTAGCATAGTCGGGCGTATTTGAATCTATGTCGAAAAATTTTTCGTTTTATACAGGGTGTAGTATAAAAACTGTTCAAAATTTAATTTCATATATATCAATTTTTTTATTTTTTTAAATAGAACCACCCGGTTTTTTTATGTTTTAATGCATCCAGGGGTAAAAAATAAGGCAAATTCATGTATACTTTCCTATATCTGAAGCGTTATCCAGATATTAAATGGTTTTTGTAAATTTTTAGAGATGTTACAGAAGTTAAACTTTGAACATTTTTTATACCACACCCTGTATAAAATGAAAAAGTTTTCAACATAGATTCAAATACGTCTAACCTTGTTTAAATCAACTCAATAGAAATCATTCTCATATCTTTAAGGATATTCTTATAAAAAAATAATTTATAAGGGTCGGTAAGGGAAAATTTTTTTACAAAAAACTCAATAACTCAAAAAGTATGCATTTTTGGAAAAAAGTTTTCAGACAAAAGTTTACTCAAATTTTACGTAAATTTCAAAAATGTATTAATATATAGGGTGATATATTTAAAATAACAAAGTTATAGTCTATTTCCGGTAGTACCGGAAGTCGGCCATCTTTGAAAATATTTTAGTTAAAAATATCGTGTCCGAAAACCCAAAAGTACAAATTTTCATGATTCTACTATAAGTATTTTGCCATATACAGACATTTTTAACTCGTCGAACTTTCAAACCCTCAAAACCAAATAAAAAGAGGAATTCCTACAACCGAATTCCCTCCAAATTAACACGATAAGGTTTCTGAAGATATTAACTCAAATTATAAAACGTCAACTTCAAAAGAACGCCACTTATTGTACGTGATACTCACCTTTGTTAACCAGCGCCAAATTTTTCGTCCAACCCTCGTAATACAACCGAATATAATTAAAGATAAACGTCGTATTCGTTGGTATATCGTATAAAAACGAACGTTTAGAAAAAATAGAATGAATATAGTAGTTAAAATATTAGGTTATGTCCATATCAAAAAATTTCGTTACAGAACGTTTATATATATATATATATATATATATATATATATATATATATATATATATATATATATATATATATATATATATATATATATCCGAAGCATTGATGACGTGTTCAAAATATTAAACGTCGGATTTTCGTTTCGTCCAACGCCTTTTGTTCATTTGATAGAAGAAAAAAAAAATTATCATCTTCCCAACTAATAATAATCTGATCGAGAGCGCCGGCACGTTATTACGACGGTACAGTGAATCGAGTAGGCTTGTTCCCGTCTTGCGAAGTGAGTCTCGTCCTTTTCGAGAGTGTTTCCGGTAACAGATGTTTTATTCCCACACGCGAACAAAAGACGGTCGCCGTTCTACGCCGTCCGCGACCCTCCAAATCAAATTATCTAATTCAATATATTATTGGGCAGTCGCGGTCTACTCCATACCTTCTTCCCAAGGATTTGTTTAATAGACCGCGCGTATATATACACACAAGACTCTACTATGTCTCATTCGTTATTAGATTAATTCTTATACAGTGTCGTTTGATATTAAGTCATTTACATATTTAATTATCTCTTAATCTAGTTTTTATCGTCTTTATAAGGATTCCTAATCCACCATTTTCTATTTATTCACTCAAATGTAGCTGTCAATTTACGACGATGATTCCTGAACTAATCTAGAGATGGCGTTAGTCACTGTAAATTTAAAAACATCGTAATGGTCGATCAAATGACGTGAAAACACCGGAAATATTGTAGAAAATCCACTGGATGATCGTCATAGATATACCAGGCATTCCAAAAACTACAGTATTTCGGATATTATTTGAAAATGTAGATATAAGAAAGGTGTGCGCGAAATGGATGCCGTGTTTGCTTACAATGAATCAAAACTATGGTTGTGAAAAGTATTTCGTAGAAAAAAACAATACATAAAGCTTGGATCTATTATTTTACACCTAAAACAAATGAAAACAATCAAAATAATGGACTGGAAAAGAGAAAAAATGCGAAAATTTTTGGCATCTGTTTGCAAAGTCATGCCGTAGGTTTTTTGAGATACGCGCGGTGTAATTTCCATTGATTATCTTAAAAAAAAAGGAAAAACTATCAATTTGAGCGAAAAAATCAAGCAAAAACTGCTATTTTGGCTAAGAAGATCATATTGGTTGTTGTACAAGTCAAAATTAATGAATTGAAGGTTGAATCGCTACCTCATTCGCCAGATTTAATCCCCTCTGATTATTTTCTATTCCCAGACCAGAAAATATGGTTCGGACGTCAAAAAGTTATCTATCTTCCACTAAAAATTACTCTGGAAGGTTAATATTTAAAAAAAACAAACTTTATTTTATCAATTTCGTTAGAAATATCATTAATTTCGTCAAAATTATCTTCTACGTTATTTCCTTCGTTGTTTTCTTCATCAGAATCATCGCCAATTCGTTTTTAAATATAGAATCTTGCACCGCTTGGTTTGATAATCATGGGACAAGGACCTAAAGGTTTCCGATAAAATATTTCGTGTCTTATACCGAAAGCAAAACGAAACGAGGTGGTTAATTTATGACGTACGCCTCTGGATGTTTAATCATACTCGACCAGTAAGAAGGTTGATTCGATAGCCGCCGGGCTGTTATCGAATCAAGAAGATTTCTTTTTAGAACTTGATGATCTAATTGGATGATTGCCGTTCGTTATTGTTTGTGTATCGTCGCTTTTAAGACGACCCCGTGTATCTGTGGGAATTTTTATACAGGTCCAAGACGTAAATTTTCGTCTGGTACCGCGAATTCGCCATGGCGGCTTCTTCAGGTGAACAAATCTTCTGGTACGCAGGATGATTCGTCGATTCCATGTTTTGATTGTTCAAAAACATTTTTTTTAACTTATATGCGAAAGCTCGATGTTTTTTGGAACCAAAGGGGCTAAACCAGGGGATCGGGTCGAAAGAAACTCACCCTTGAGAAAAAATATCGAGCTTAGAAAGAAAAATATTGTTCAAGGTAATGGATATTTATGGTTTAGGTATCAAATCAAATCGTTTACGAAGTAGAAAACACTTTCCAGTAAATAAAATAACGATTTTATTTCAATCGGCCAATGATTGTGCATTTTTTTGCATTGTAAAGTATCGAGCCGTTAACTAATTTTGAACGTGGAGCGTTTTTAAGTGGATAAACGTCTTTACGAATTAGACAAACGGATTCGAAGATGAATTAGGAATAAAGAGACAGAATTTTTAATCTTTTAAGCCCCTAAAGTGACATCTACAATTCTTATCAATATTTACGGTTCTTGGAGAGTCCTGGCTTGGAAAAAAAGTTGAAGGAACCCAATTTTGTAAACAATTCATCGGTATTTCGTCGACTTTGGGTACTTCCTTCGTTTCTTTTTTTGTCGATCAGATATATCGGATTCATTTTCTCGACCGGTCAACGCGTTATTTTCCATCTAATGGCTTTCTGATTGCCAGCGGGAGATTTCTCTTAATGTTCCGTTTTGATGAAAAATCTCGTAGCTAAACTACAATATCCATGAAGCTTTCCGATCGACAATAATATGGTAATTTTCAATACGTAAAATGTTTCGTCACTTTTGATTATTTCTTCTTCCGTTATCACGAGAATGTACCTGGTCTGACCTAGAGATGGCGGTAGTTGCTGTATTATAAAGTACATAACCTATATATTTCAAGTTAGAAGAAGAATATTTGATTGACAGCCATCAAAAGTTGAAGTTTACATTGAAATTGTAAACGTGGGTCGTCGTTGTGTGATAAAATACTTTTATTTGGCCAAACCAATGTAGAATTTGTACTAGATTTTACACTGGGTGAAACTGCTTCTTCGTTATCGACTGTAAGATAATTTAGACGAGACCGTACTATCTACGAAGACCAAAAAGAGTGGTCAAACAAAAACAACGTCTTGAAGTTGTTTCCATCGAGTGTTTTGCGATGTTTCAAAGAAATAAAGCTGTTCAGAGCTATGGACGAAGCTTGGATCCATCACTTTACAGTGAGGACTTAAAAGGGAGGACCTGGAACCTGGAACTGCGAGTATTATACAACGTTTCAGCGAAGAAATCAAAAAGAAAATGTTGTTTCGACAAAACAATGCACCAGTCCACAAAATCGTCATTGTAATAACCAAAATTAACGATATGAAGTTTGAATCGCTACCTCATTCGCCAGATTTAATCCCCTTTGATTATTTTCTATTCCCAGACTTAAAAAAGTGGCAGTTAATGACTATTTTGTGTAACTAAGGTGGAAAAACAGATTTTAATAGTCCGATAATTTTTCATCATCACTTCCTTATTTTTTTTTTTTAAACCAAGTCGTTTTTCCACGATTTTTTTTTCATAAAACGTTGTATAATAATCGACGTTCATTGTTTTAATTTAGTAATTTAGCGTATACGATAATATCGATGCTATAACTTAACCTAACCTAACTTTTACTATTTTCAACGCTCTGAAGTTAGTTAGTCACGTGTGTGTCTCATATAGACGCGAAAATTCGGGTTTGGTACGTTTAAACGGATCAAAACATAGCTCGGAATAATCACTTCATCATTAAGGCGCATTTCCGAGTATTTTACTGCCTCTTTGGGGCGTCCACTGCGTGCTGATACCATTTCTCAACAGTTGATTTTTGTAGGTTATGAATTCAATACTAGTATTGCCACCTATGTGTTAGAATACGAACTTTTGAGATTGTGGACCGAAATATTGAGATTTTATTATATTAAATCTGTTAATTTTAATCAATATTATGATATGCCAAAAATGACACATTTCCCAGTGACACTAGCGACTATTTACTTGTGTAACGACGACCTAACCACACGACCGTTGACGGATTTTTGTTATTTATTTCTTGTAGCATCATTTATACAAAACTAGCTGCCTCGTACTGCCTCCATCGATGAATAAATAAAATAAACTAAAAACAAACAAAAAAAAATATTTTTTTTAATTAAAACAATTAAAAAAATGCTTGATTACACTTAGAAAACAAAATTTTACTGTAATACTCCAAGTTGATTCTTCGATTAACCAACGACTAGCCTTGCGATTTATTTATGGTCATCGCAAAGTCCAGACGAACCGGAAATTGTAAACGCTTAAAATCGAGTGGCGGAATCATCGATATACGCGTAATTAAGACATCTTTAAACAAAATTGTTGCCTTAATGATATTATTCATCAACCAGTCTTGTTACATTACACAGTTGAGTTTGATAATGGCAACTTTTAATTACAAATTTCGAGGTTATATCTAGAAAATTCCGGTTTATAACGATGGCGATTGATTTGAAGGATTTTGAGTTTGTGATGTTAGCCAAATCGGCCCAGCCGTTCTCGAGTTTTTTAACTAGATTAACGTACAGAAATTCGTATATATATATATAGATAAAATTATGGGAAAAAAAATCCGCTATCACGCAATTTTTCGGTGCTACCACGTATTTCGTTATATTGTACAGAGATTAGAGACGAGAAAATCAGAATGCGATGTCCTATATCATCCATAACAGCCTCCCTGTGTGGCACGACAACATCACGTGTTCTCTCTCATATTAATCGAAATGATATCAAAAGTTGTACATTCGCATTCAAAAGTTCGGAATTTATATCTTCGCGAATGAATATCACGTCAACAAACATATTTTACGCGTTCTTCAAATATTAAAACGACATTCCTTTAGACTGATCATAATTAACAAAACCAGAACGCAAAAAATACAGTTTTTCGAAATATTTTTCATTTAGAACTTTTTTCGACCAATCGAAACGTCAACTATAGACTTTTGACAGTTGATACTTCATAAACGTCATATGGATTTGACAATGACAGCGTCATAGATACGTCAGTCACTTATTAATTTATTTTTATTAATTATAAAAGTTTTTAGCATCAAAACCAAGCGATTCCAATTTTTTTTTTGTTATTTTTTAATGTAATTACATTAGTATATAACCTCAAATTGTAGTTTTTCTGTTGTTTCATATTAAAAGTGACGTAAAATAATTTTTGACGTATTAAATTTATGGTTAGGTTCGGTATTTTTGATGTTGATTGTATTTCGAGCGGATTGCGTGTTTATATCAAGTCTGGTAGTATATTACGTAATTAATTCTAGGAGTATATCATATTAAATGATCGTTTGTTATTTGGCGTTAATGTTCATCGAAAATAAACACAGGGTATCATTTTTCCGTTGAATTATGGCGTTTCATGCACGCCAATGATGTGAATGGTAAAATCGGTTGGAACCGGACTCGATTTACAAAACATCGTCGCTAGTTTATTACAATTTAATAGCAATTTAGTTTAAGTGATACTTGAAATTCATTCACATCGGTATATGAATTTATTAAATTAGAAAAAATTTCATTGGTGTAATTTTCGAAATATCGTAAAATTTGTATGCTTTTCAGAGGTTTTTATATCAAATTTTGATAATTAGCTATACCGAATGCAGTTCATCAATTCACCATGAAGTATATTTCAAATAATATCAATTGCAGATTATAAAAACTAGTTCGAAACCTTCTTTCGACCATTTTGTTTGATCTACCATAGACGTAGATACCACATCATATAAATGATATCTTACAAGTGATTATTGAATCATAAAACGTAAATAGACGAGTAAAATGTAACTATATGTGAAGGCGTTTGGTTAAAACGGGATACCAGACGTTAACTGACCCCGTTTTGTACTCTATTCGTTTTTTTTTGTAGAAAACGATCGCGGAGACGTAGTTAGTCATTTAAACGATTATTTTTTCCAATTTTTTCTTTCATTATTTTTTTTTATAACCAACTAATGTCAATTTATCTTCTTTAACCCTGTTATTACAGACTTTATGAAGCAAAACATCAAAATAACGAAAAACTGTTCATATAAGATCGAAACAAAAGCGCGATTGGACGTTTTGAAGGTCACTGCTTCTCCCAATATCAATTGCAGATTATAAAAACTAGTTCGAAACCTTTTTTCGACCATTTTGTTTGATCTACCATAGACGTAGATACTACATCATATAAATGATATCTTACAACTGATTATTGAATCATAAAACGTAAATAGACGAGTCAAATGTAACTATATGTGAAGGCGTTTGGTTAAAACGGGATACCAGACGTTAACTGACCCCGTTTTGTACTCTATTCGTTTTTTTTTTGTAGAAAACGATCGCGGAGACGTAGTTAGTCATTTAAACGATTATTTTTTCCAATTTTTTCTTTCATTATTTTTTTTTATAACCAACTAATGTCAATTTATCTTCTTTAACCCTGTTATTACAGACTTTATGAAGCAAAACATCAAAATAACGAAAAACTGTTCATATAAGATCGAAACAAAAGCGCGATTGGACGTTTTGAAGGTCACTGCTTCTCCCAATATCAATTGCAGATTATAAAAACTAGTTCGAAACCTTTTTTCGACCATTTTGTTTGATCTACCATAGACGTAGATACTACATCATATAAATGATATCTTACAACTGATTATTGAATCATAAAACGTAAATAGACGAGTCAAATGTAACTATATGTGAAGGCGTTTGGTTAAAACGGGATACCAGACGTTAACTGACCCCGTTTTGTACTCTATTCGTTTTTTTTTGTAGAAAACGATCGCGGAGACGTAGTTAGTCATTTAAACGATTATTTTTTCCAATTTTTTCTTTCATTATTTTTTTTTATAACCAACTAATGTCAATTTATCTTCTTTAACCCTATTATTACAGACTTTAAGAAGCAAAACATCAAAATAACAAAAAACTGTTCATATAAGATCGAAACAAAAGCGCGATTGGACGTTTTAAAGGTCGCTACTTCTCCCAATATCAATTGCAGATCATAAAAACTAGTTCGAAACCTTTTTTCGACCATTTTGTTTGATCTACCATAGACGTAGATACCACATCATATAAATGATATCTTACAAGTGATTATTGAATCATAAAACGTAAATAGACGAGTCAAATGTAACTATATGTGAAGGCGTTTGGTTAAAACGGGATACCAGACGTTAACTGACCCCGTTTTGTACTCTATTCGTTTTTTTTTGTAGAAAACGATCGCGGAGACGTAGTTAGTCATTTAAACGATTATTTTTTCCAATTTTTTCTTTCATTATTTTTTTTTATAACCAACTAATGTCAATTTATCTTCTTTAACCCTATTATTACAGACTTTAAGAAGCAAAACATCAAAATAACAAAAAACTGTTCATATAAGATCGAAACAAAAGCGCGATTAGACGTTTTAAAGGTCGCTACTTCTCCCAATATCAATTGCAGATTATAAAAACTAGTTCGAAACCTTTTTTCGACCATTTTGTTTGATCTACCATAGACGTAGATACTACATCATATAAATGATATCTTACAACTGATTATTGAATCATAAAACGTAAATAGACGAGTAAAATGTAACTATATGTGAAGGCGTTTGGTTAAAACGGGATACCAGACGTTAACTGACCCCGTTTTGTACTCTATTCGTTTTTTTTTTGTAGAAAACGATCGCGGAGACGTAGTTAGTCATTTAAACGATTATTTTTTCCAATTTTTTCTTTCATTATTCTTTTTTATAACCAACTAATGTCAATTTATCTTCTTTAACCCTATTATTACAGACTTTAAGAAGCAAAACATCAAAATAACAAAAAACTGTTCATATAAGATCGAAACAAAAGCGCGATTAGACGTTTTAAAGGTCGCTACTTCTCCCAATATCAATTGCAGATCATAAAAACTGGTTCGAAACCTTTTTTCGACCATTTCGTTTGATCTACCATAGGCGTAGATACCACATCATATAAATGATATCTTACAACTGATTATTGAATCATAAAACGTGAATAGACGAGTCAAATGTAGCTGTGTTTGAAGGCGTTTGGTTAAAACGGGATACCAGACGCGAAATAAGCCCTACACGTTTTTTATTTTCTGTAAAACGAAATTTCAAATAAAAAAGCGAATGAAACAAAAGAAAAAAGAAACATTTCAATTCCAAAGTATCTTTACAAATAATAATGGTAGTTAAAATCGTCAGATATTGTGTACATACGCCTTCCGATAGCTTCGACTAATAGAAACGCATTTATATTTACGTAAACAATGAAGATGATAAGTCCGCGTGGACTGACGTTTTGTTTTTAAATAGCAATTTGATTTTAAATAGTACTTTCGTGAAAATCTTTATCGGTGACAAGTTTTAACAAGTTTCACATTTACTGCTTTGATCTATTTCATATTTTTCTTATTAAAATCTAATTCTGAACAATGTATTTGTTTCTGTGGATATTCTAGTTAATACAGAGGATCTAAATGAATCGAATTGATCCTTTCGGGATTAATTTGTTGATTTAATTCGATTTATCGATCATATCAACCGGAATCGTCCTTATTTTCATTTTTCGACGTCATTTCATTTTCCTAGTTCTCGAAAATGTGTCAACGCGATAGATTACCGCTCTTGTACAAATCGTTTCTTCTCCTTTTAATATGCCAACTGTAGCGGCTTTATAATTACTTTCTTTATCTCCCCCGTCGTCGCCGACTACCTCTCGTTCCTCCCATTTCCTCTTTTCCTTATCCCCAATCACCAGGGAGATTGTTGCTTTGCTCGGCTTTGCTTTTCTTAGTCCCGAACGTTTCCTGCCAGCCCCATTCCACCGAGGGTCGATCTAGAGAAAAGGTTAAGACACAACATCACCTCCATTTTGTCTACAAACAGAAGGATTCCGATCGATCCTGTCCACAAAATTGAGTGCTGAAACTATTGATCATCCTCATTCCATCCGTCGAACCAGAAAATTCCGCGACGGAAATCAAAACTCGATGCGTTTCGACGTTCGTCCGGAACGCGGCGCGTCGACAACAGAGCCCGTTTTCAAGAATTTTCTATACAATCGTATCGATTGTTTATTCTAAAATGTATCGACGAAAAAAATGTTTGACAAGCAACTTGTGACGGAATTAATGGTTGTCTTAACCTCGAATTCGCGCGAACCTCGTTGCGTCTTGGCGAATGCGCGAAAGACGAGAAATCTCGGAACACAGAAGTTATCGAGCACAGAACACGCATATCTGATAACCGGTTGTGTTCTATGGAGGGAAGCAATTAACGGTAACGCTCTTCCTCTGGCCCCACAAATCACGGGGCCAACGCGGCCCGGATCCGACATTCGTTATATTTAGACAAATTATAAGTAATTTTCACCGCCCCCGATATACTTTCACGGCACATTTGAGCGGCGGTATCTAGTACCGTTCCCCGTTTCGGCTTCGAGTTGATAGAAATTTCTATTGGACGTGGTTAATTGCCTGTACAGCGATATGTCGTTTTATAAAATTTATTTACTTAAAGGTAAATAATCGCCTTTTTTTTTTTTAAATGAATCACACGAAATTTCTATCGAGAATATTAACATATTTAATCATATGTATGTAAAATGTTAAACAACAAAACGTCAAACTTCACTTGCTAATATGACAGCTGTCAACAATAATTAATGTACCATGTCAACTAACTACGTATTGTATATTTTTCAATGAGAAATCAGTGCTTTACGCAGTTTTCTTTAAAATAAATAAAAAAAAAGTGTAACAAGATGTTAAATTTATTATATACGATGTCACAAAATAAATGCAAGATATAAATTTACCGCCATTTGTGCAATAAAATATAGACAACACCGCCAAACGAATTGACAGTTGACAGATCAGGAATAGAACAACGTACCTCCATTATTGAAGAATATTTTTTAAATAATGGCGGCGGCGGTTCGAAAATTTCATAAAATTTGATCGGGATGAGATTTTTAATCGCCGAAATTGCCTGTTTTGACGTTCCGAGAAACTACAAATGCGTCCACAACATGTCACATGACTGGAAGTACAATTAGATGCTTTTTTTCAAAATTGGCCTCCTATATCGTGTGATTTAACACCATTAGACTTTTTTTTATTGAATATACATTAAAAAGGAATTTGTTGTAGAAAGTTTCGATTTCAAAAGATTTGTTATACCATAAATAACAATTTTCTATGTACTCGATGATTCAATAGAAAAATTAAAATTATTTAATTCAAATTATGTGTTAATATTAAATACATTCAAGTTTTACGTTCAATCTAATAATCAGCTTCTCTGCTGTATTGTCATATGTCAACAGATATCTCGTTCTGTGTCAGCTGTCATTGTGAATAAGAATTGTCAAAATTGTCAATAAACAAACGGTTTTTTTAATATGTTTTTGTATAGTTTTCGTTATTTTTCGAAATTTTATTTCAAAAATGACTTTCGGAAACGTGGATTTGTCGTTTTTCCCTACTATACAGTGGAGAAAAATGACATATAGTCCGAAACGCAAATATTTTGGAAATTAGCATTATTCTAACTAAAGCTTTCTTTATCTATTAATATGACCTTCAAAAATACTAATTTATGTTTGAAAAACTACCCCAATTCCCTTAATTTGTTCACAAAATAAATACAAGTGTACTAAATTTTGCAAATTGTTCGTACGGTATACTTGCGCGAAAAAACTCAGTTTCAGCTGTATTATTTCTTCTAAAACACGTTTAGAAAGTATTATCTGAGCTTCATAAATCGTAAAAACAATACAAAACAACTTTCATCATCGGAAAAACAACCAAAAAAAAACGATACATACAAGAAAATCGATTGTTTATCCCACGTCCGCCATTATGACGTATAACGGTGCAAGGTTAATAGAGAATAGGTTACCTAAAACTAAATCTGTCAAAATATCTTCTGACGTCACAAATACAAACATAAAAATACTTATTTTAGTTATTTCTCTCGGATTTTCTTTAGAAAACAATTACATCCATTTTTCAATTCTACGATTGTTATGCCGTTTCAATAAGCGAGTTTCCCGTCCCTGAAATTTACCAATTTTCGAAATGGAACGACGTCCAGAGCCGCGACCCTCCATTCGACGAAGATCAAACGTCGTGACTAAAAAATATCGCAGCACAAAAAGAGAAAAATAATTTAGAAAAGTGAATCGGGCATTTGAATATTCAAAACTATTACAATTTCGCGGTTATGTTTCCAAAATCGATAAGCAACACAAAATTAATTCATTTATAGGTTATAATATTTCCAAAACGAATTAACACGATACTACGAGGTATCAGAAACTTGAAAAAACAAAATGAATGATTGAAATGTTTGTTGAATTGTCTCGGACCGATTTTCTTCTTCTTTTTTAGTACTAAAAGTCCAAATAATCTTCGATCACACCTCGTACCCTCTAATAAGTTTATCATGAGATTTTTTTCCGAGCATACGTCCCCGATGACGTCGTATGAGGGGGTAGTACACAAAGAGGGTGCTCAATTAACTTTCGTCAGATAAACCGTTCGCGTTTGTCGCTTGCCCGCTTCGAAGGAATGGCGATTATTTCGCGATTAGGGGAAAATATAAAGACACTTCGATCGATTCGTTCGAAAAATTAAAATTGATAACGTTAAATATGTAAAGTAAATTAATCGAAGTGCACCTGTACGTCGACGAAAAACCGTTCAGTCATCGCGAAATGTTGTAATTAATTATTACCCCGACGCCGGGTGTCGTTGCTACGTGAACGCCCTCTTTGTATCGCATAATGTAACTACTACACGGTGTTAATGATTCAAAACGGCAAAACGGAAAAATTTCGTTCGAATTTGCTGAAAATTCAGTCGGTGAAAAGTTTCTGATTAACCTCAAATATGACAAAACTTCTGATCCATCTGATGGCTTATTTATACTTTCTTTCAAATCATCTGGTGGGAAAAACTACAGAATCTTAGTTAGTTGTGTCCGGACGGACCCGTTGAATCAAGACTTTTGGTCAAAGGTCAGATTTTTCGGTACCAACTTTTGTCGTGTCTAATTCCTCTTGTAAAATTTTAACAGTTTCTTTATCGGTGTTTATATCATCGGCAATTATTCGATGAACTGCACGCACAATTTCGTTGATTTTGGTCACTGTTTTCGGAGCTGAAACAGTTACGGGGCAACCTGGGTGCTGGTCATCTTCAGCGGTCTCAAAAACACGCGCACAAGATAGAGAATTGTCCCAATAGGTTTCCGTCGAAAAAAAGAAACTTTTGTACCAAGAAAAACTAAATTCCAATCGTTTAATTTATCTATAAATAGTTTTTGTTTTGAATTTGAAGATATCTAGATACCCAACGCGTCTAGGACGCCCCGTAGACGCGCAGTCTCGTTATTTAATGACCAGACCTCGTATACGGATATCCATGTACCGACAACTTTTTGTTTGTGGCTAAGAATACGGTGATCAAAGACTAGAAGCTTTCGAAATGTGGAAAACTCCAAATTTTATAATTCGGGAAAAACGTTTTTAAAAAATGGAATCGTAGCGTATTGGAGACGACAAGTATTTACCATTACGTTTTTTTTTTTCGACACTAAGAATACGAAAAAAGCCCATACATCAACATCCGAACGTTTTTGCAGTGTTCTCGAGGTTTTTCTAATCAATCACTGGACTAGTTGATGAAAGTCCATTGAAAAGTGGCCAACCGAGTGGCGTGTATGGATGCGGAGATTCGATCCGGCCACCTCCTAGAACGGGAAGAAGAAAAAAATGTCCGAAGGCGATTAAAAACCGATTAGAGATTAAGGATAGTGACGAATTTCTTTTTCCTGTCATAAGATGACGTATTATGGTAATTTATGTTGAAAAAAACGTTTTTCCATCCGGAATAGCTCAATATTTTTAATAATTTCTCTTTCTAACGATCTTTTCATCAAAATTTGTCGACTTGTCACGCCACCAATCGCACCCGAAATCCTCCAAGGTACTTCAAGACCATTTTCGTATTTATACGTTACTAAAAATTAGACCTACCCCTGTATTTTAATCCCGTTAAGTTAGGTTATGTTTTGATCATGAAATTTCCCTCCATAGAAACGCATTAACTTTCCTGTAATAGTTGTAAACTTCGTCTTAATACAGCTGCAGGAAAACTAGTAAATTCCTGTTCAAAATTCAAAAATCTCGAGACCCGTTGGGTTTCCAAATTTATTTTTCGGTCTTTTCGAAAAGTGCAAACATTTTAGTACTTGAGTACTTCTCTCTCGCGGCTATAAACACACTAAAAAGTGAGGTTATGCGGTTCCGGATGTTCTCTAAGCTGACACGTCAATCTAATATCCGGTACAGTCTACGACAGTTAATTTTTCGCGCGTTTATTTAATTTAACTTTCCGGAAATAGTTGTAAACTTCATTTTCATCTACTGCTGCTGGAAAACTAGTAAATTCCTGTTCAAAATTCAAAAATCTCGAGACCCGTTGGGTTTCCAAATTTATTTTTCGGTCTTTTCGAAAAGTGCAAACATTTTAGTACTTGAGTACTTCTCTCTCGCGGCTATAAACACACTAAAAAGTGAGGTTATGCGGTTCCGGATGTTCTCTAAGCTGACAGGTCAATCTAATATCCGGTACAGTCTACGACAGTTAATTTTTCGCGCGTTTATTTAATTTAACTTTCCGGAAATGGTTGTAAACTTCATTTTCATCTACTGCTGCTGGAAAACTAGTAAATTCCTGTTCAAAATTCAAAAATCTCGAGACCCGTTGGGTTTCCAAATTTATTTTTCGGTCTTTTCGAAAAGTGCAAATATTTTAGTACTTGAGTACTTCTCTCTCGCGGCTATAAACACACTAAAAAGTGAGGTTATGCGGTTCCGGATGTTCTCTAAGCTGACACCGTCAATCTAATATCCGGTACAGTCTACGACAGTTAATTTTTCGCGCGTTTATTTAATTTAACTTTCCGGAAATGGTTGTAAACTTCATTTTCATCTACTGCTGCTGGAAAACTAGTAAATTCCTGTTCAAAATTCAAAAATCTCGAGACCCGTTGGGTTTCCAAATTTATTTTTCGGTCTTTTCGAAAAGTGCAAACATTTTAGTACCTGAGTACTTCTCTCTCACGGCTATAAACACACTAAAAGTGAGGTTATGCGGTTCCGGATGTTCTCTAAGCTGACACCGTCAATCTAATATCCGGTTCAGTCTACGACAGTTAATTTTTCGCGCGTTTATTTAATTTAACTTTCCGGAAATGGTTGTAAACTTCATTTTCATCTACTGCTGCTGGAAAACTAGTAAATTCCTGTTCAAAATTCAAAAATCTCGAGACCCGTTGGGTTTCCAAATTTATTTTTCGGTCTTTTCGAAAACTGCAAACATTTTAGTACTTGAGTACTTCTCTCTCACGGCTATAAACACACTAAAAAGTGAGGTTATGCGGTTCCGGATGTTCTCTAAGCTGACACCGTCAATCTAATATCCGGTTCAGTCTACGACAGTTAATTTTTCGCGCGTTTATTTAATTTAACTTTCCGGAAATGGTTGTAAACTTCATTTTCATCTACTGCTGCTGGAAAACTAGTAAATTCCTGTTCAAAATTCAAAAATCTCGAGACCCGTTGGGTTTCCAAATTTATTTTTCGGTCTTTTCGAAAAGTGCAAACATTTTAGTACCTGAGTACTTCTCTCTCACGGCTATAAACACACTAAAAAGTGAGGTTATGCGGTTTCGGATGTTCTCTAAGCTGACACGTCAATCTAATATCCGGTACAGTCTACGACAGTTAATTTTTCGCGCGTTTATTTAATTTAACTTTCCGGAAATGGTTGTAAACTTCATTTTCATCTACTGCTGCTGGAAAACTAGTAAATTCCTGTTCAAAATTCAAAAATCTCGAGACCCGTTGGGTTTCCAAATTTATTTTTCGGTCTTTTCGAAAACTGCAAACATTTTAGTACCTGAGTACTTCTCTCTCACGGCTATAAACACACTAAAAAGTGAGGTTATGCGGTTTCGGATGTTCTCTAAGCTGACACGTCAATCTAATATCCGGTTCAGTCTACGACAGTTAATTTTTCGCGCGTTTATTTAATTTAACTTTCCGGAAATGGTTGTAAACTTCATTTTCATCTACTGCTGCTGGAAAACTAGTAAATTCCTGTTCAAAATTCAAAAATCTCGAGACCCGTTGGGTTTCCAAATTTATTTTTCGGTCTTTTCGAAAACTGCAAACATTTTAGTACCTGAGTACTTCTCTCTCACGGCTATAAACACACTAAAAAGTGAGGTTATGCGGTTTCGGATGTTCTCTAAGCTGACACGTCAATCTAATATCCGGTACAGTCTACGACAGTTAATTTTTCGCGCGTTTATTTAATTTAACTTTCCGGAAATAGTTGTAAACTTCATTTTCATCTACTGCTGCTGGAAAACTAGTAAATTCCTGCTAAAAATTCAAACTTTTAAGCGTGACGGTTATAAATACACTAAAAAGTGAGGTTATGCAATACCGGATGTTCTTTACGGTAACACGTCAATCTAATATCCGGTACGGCTATTAAATTTTTCGCGCGTTTATTTGAAAAAAATTTGCGATTTATAATCGATCGTCGTCGTTCATTTTGTACGATTTATATTTTAATAAAGCCGTACAAAGATTGGAAAGAAAAGTGACAGATGTGGTTTACTTTGAAAGTAATAAAGCGGAATAGTAAAGTTTCTAATACAAAAGTGGACGTTGATAATCCGTAAATTACACACATGGCCCTTATTTTACTACAAATTACTCTCGTATCGGTGTAGTATACGAGGACTGGTTAATAATTAACAACATTAACCAATATTTTATCATATTTCATTTTAATGGTTTTTAATTCACTTAGGGTTATGGACTACCTTATTAAGTCTTCCAACAAATGTTTTTAGTCTTATAGAAATGATACATTGAAAGAAAAACGATTGGGAAGCAAGGTTTCAACTTTCCACGTTTCTATAACCGAATTATCGTCTTCGGAGACTGAAAATAAAATAAAAAATCATAAAAAAATTCAATACAATCCCTTCTAGATCACATATTCGTTAGTAGTGTACTTAATTTTGGTCGAATTATACAACAATCTGCGATACGAGTATTTAACTTCGAATCTTAGTCAAGAGATGATATTATTGGAATTCCTGGACCAGCATTTCTCTCACGCAATAATTAAATGTCACCCTCCAAGGGCCTACTACTGTGTGTTTGGATCCCCCGGAGCGCCTCGAAGCAGGATCGGTCTAGGGGAGGAGAAGTTCGGTGTGTTTTGGGTGTTAGCGACCTGCCGAGTGTCACATGCCATGTGATATATTGTGATGTATGAACTACGTAGGCCGGTATTTAAAACCTAAACGATAAACGTGTCAATTCGACCGTTTCTCGCTAAAAATCGACGCCGTGGCAGTTGAAACAGTCTTCGGATACTTCGTACCTGGTCCTCCCTCATCAGTCCATCGTTTTAATTGTTATTTTGATTCGTCTACTAGCTAGCGCGCTTCCAAAAACGACGATCATCCAGTGGATTTTTGGAATCGTCACATCATTTGGTCGACCACTGCGATGCCGGTCCTTGCAGGTCGTACAACCCAGATAATTTAGTTTCATTCAACTTAAGACGCCATCTCTCGGTCCATCTTAGTCAACGAACGTTTGTCTGATTATTATCTGGAGGTATTTAAATGCAAATTTGACGTCTTAAAATCGTTTATCTTCGGTTAATGATATCATATGTCAGCTAAATCAAAAAATTGATAATTTCTTATTTATGTTCAGCTCCTGGCCTATATTTCTATGTGCCAGTATTCGTTTTTGGTTCTGGTGTTTACTTCTGACGTTCTGTCGATGCTGCAGGATGTCAAATATCATTTTTATAGTCGTAAATAAATCCTGTATCCCGATTTCTAATAATCCGTACAAGTGTACGTCCGATTGGTTATTTATACAGCACCAACACCATTTATTGTTGTTCTAACACGTAAATTTCTTCGATCAAATCTGCCGATTTCAATTCTATCGTCAAATTTCGCCGGTTTCGGTTATCAAAAACGTTTTTTTATTTATTTTTTTTTTTTTTTCGTATGTATGTGTTAAAAAATAATCGATAGACCGTATCGAATCATCACTTTCGATACGGTGCGGCGGCGAATCGTGACGTGCTCCTCCGATATTATTCATGCATCATAACATACATCATAGTTGTCGGATCATGTTCATCAATTATAAATGTCCGAGGGGATTCAAAAGTTTACTATTAATTGATTAAATACGCGAGGGCTATCGCCAGACACTGAATTCTAGCATATTTCGTTTCGATAATTAACAATAAATCGATTTATTTATATCGGAAACTTTTTGACAGGTGACGTCGATAGATAAACTAAAACGATAGAGGTAAAACATATTCGATTAACGTGAAGTATGGTACAAAATAGATAAGAAGCAACGATTGTTGATATTATATTTAGTTTTAAATGGTGATTAGATAACTTCTAGGGCTTTATCAAAAACCGTAGGACGGTTAAGGATAAAAAGCATCAAAGATCATAAATCACCCGAAGTTAGTCCATTGCCGTTGCTCCCTTTCACTGTACTGATCGCTAATTAAGGATACAGGATGTTGACCTTCGTTGTTCTACAACGTAAAAAGTCCTGTATGAGTTATTAAGAGTTTATAATATACCGAAAGGATTTTATTGGTGAACTTGTGTTCACAGTTTCATGTTTCTTTGGTAACGAGACAAGGAATTAGTAAATGATTATTTTGTTTGATAATTAACGGTGATATTAATCGTCTTTAAATTAGAAATTAATAATTTTCCATTAAAGTAGATTTATAATACAAGACTCGCACGGTCGAGTAGCCACTCTCATTGTTTATTTTATTTTTTTAGTCTTCTTCTCTTTTTCTTTCTTTCTTTGTTGAGATGTCAAAATCGGTTCATTTGGCAAATTCGATGAATTTATTTGTGGCATGGGGTAAATTGTCTGTTTCAAATGGTGTTAAAATACGAAAAGAAGAAGAAAAAAGAAGACAATTTACATAAAAAGAATATATACACCCATTTGGAATGAATTAAAATCGACAATTGATTTTTATTGGTTGAGTTTTGTTATTGTAATTATCGTTATGTATCATAATTACGAGGACTATACGAAAAGTAAATTTACGAATAATAATTTAGTATATAGACTATTTTCAAAGTACTAGTGGAAGACTTCTTGTCGAAAAAAAAATAGAGACTATGTTGAAAGATACACAACATTGTGAGTTTCTTAACGATATATGAATAAATACAATGAAACAATTTAAAACATAAAAAAATGGTACAATCGTCGTATAACCTAACTTTGAAGACTTGATTTTGATCTGTCAACAATGTCAACGTCAAACGCCGTCTTAGAAACATGGACAAACGCAATAAAAGATCAAGATAATTGTGGATGGTTGAGAAAACTATTAAAATTATGGTTATATTTAGAAATATCAAAAAATTTTTGTTAATTTTTTGTAAGTTTCTCAATTATGTATGAATAAATACAATAAGACAATTTAAAACATGAAAAATATGGTATAATCGTCATATAACCTAACTTTGAAGACTTGATTTTGATCTGTCAACAATGTCAACGTCAAACGCCGTCTTGGAAACATAGACAAACGCAATAAAAGATCAAGATAATTGTGGATGGTTGAGAAAACTATTAAAATTATGGTTATATTTAGAAATATCAAAAAATTTTTGTTAATTTTTTGTAAGTTTCTCAATTATGTATGAATAAATACAATAAGACAATTTAAAACATGAAAAATATGGTATAATCGTCATATAACCTAACTTTGAAGACTTGATTTTGATCTGTCAACAATGTCAACGTCAAACGCCGTCTTGGAAACATAGACAAACGCAATAAAAGATCAAGATAATTGTGGATGGTTGAGAAAACTATTAAAATTATGGTTATATTTAGAAATATCAAAAAATTTTTGTTAATTTTTTGTAAGTTTCTCAATTATGTATGAATAAATACAATAAGACAATTTAAAACATGAAAAATATGGTATAATCGTCATATAACCTAACTTTGAAGACTTGATTTTGATCTGTCAACAATGTCAACGTCAAACGCCGTCTTGGAAACATAGACAAACGCAATAAAAGATCAAGATAATTGTGGATGGTTGAGAAAACTATTAAAATTATGGTTATATTTAGAAATATCAAAAAATTTTTGTTAATTTTTTGTAAGTTTCTCAATTATGTATGAATAAATACAATAAGACAATTTAAAACATGAAAAATATGGTATAATCGTCATATAACCTAACTTTGAAGACTTGATTTTGATCTGTCAACAATGTCAACGTCAAACGCCGTCTTAGAAACATAGACAAACGCAATAAAAGATCAAGATAATTGTGGATGGTTGAGAAAACTATTAAAATTATGGTTATATTTAGAAATATCAAAAACTTTTTGTTAATTTTTTGTAAGTTTCTCAATTATGTATGAATAAATACAATAAGACAATTTAAAACATAAAAAAATGGTACAATCGTCGTATAACCTAACTTTGAAGACTTGATTTTGATCTGTCAACAATGTCAACGTCAAACGCCGTCTTAGAAACATAAACAAACGCAATAAAAGATCAAGATAATTGTGGATGGTTGAGAAAACTATTAAAATTATGGTTATATTTAGAAATATCAAAAACTTTTTGTTAATTTTTTGTAAGTTTCTCAATTATGTATGAATAAATACAATAAGACAATTTAAAACATAAAAAAATGGTACAATCGTCGTATAACCTAACTTTGAAGACTTGATTTTGATCTGTCAACAATGTCAACGTCAAACGCCGTCTTAGAAACATAGACAAACGCAATAAAAGATCAAGATAATTGTGGATGGTTGAGAAAACTATTAAAATTATGGTTATATTTAGAAATATCAAAAAATTTTTGTTAATTTTTTGTAAGTTTCTCAATTATGTATGAATAAATACAATAAGACAATTTAAAACATAAAAAAATGGTACAATCGTCGTATAACCTAACTTTGAAGACTTGATTTTGATCTGTCAACAATGTCAACGTCAAACGCCGTCTTAGAAACATGGACAAACGCAATAAAAGATCAAGATAATTGTGGATGGTTGAGAAAACTATTAAAATTATGGTTATATTTAGAAATATCAAAAAATTTTTGTTAATTTTTTGTAAGTTTCTCAATTATGTATGAATAAATACAATAAGACAATTTAAAACATGAAAAATATGGTATAATCGTCATATAACCTAACTTTGAAGACTTGATTTTGATCTGTCAACAATGTCAACGTCAAACGCCGTCTTGGAAACATAGACAAACGCAATAAAAGATCAAGATAATTGTGGATGGTTGAGAAAACTATTAAAATTATGGTTATATTTAGAAATATCAAAAAATTTTTGTTAATTTTTTGTAAGTTTCTCAATTATGTATGAATAAATACAATAAGACAATTTAAAACATGAAAAATATGGTATAATCGTCATATAACCTAACTTTGAAGACTTGATTTTGATCTGTCAACAATGTCAACGTCAAACGCCGTCTTGGAAACATAGACAAACGCAATAAAAGATCAAGATAATTGTGGATGGTTGAGAAAACTATTAAAATTATGGTTATATTTAGAAATATCAAAAAATTTTTGTTAATTTTTTGTAAGTTTCTCAATTATGTATGAATAAATACAATAAGACAATTTAAAACATGAAAAATATGGTATAATCGTCATATAACCTAACTTTGAAGACTTGATTTTGATCTGTCAACAATGTCAACGTCAAACGCCGTCTTAGAAACATAGACAAACGCAATAAAAGATCAAGATAATTGTGGATGGTTGAGAAAACTATTAAAATTATGGTTATATTTAGAAATATCAAAAACTTTTTGTTAATTTTTTGTAAGTTTCTCAATTATGTATGAATAAATACAATAAGACAATTTAAAACATAAAAAAATGGTACAATCGTCGTATAACCTAACTTTGAAGACTTGATTTTGATCTGTCAACAATGTCAACGTCAAACGCCGTCTTAGAAACATGGACAAACGCAATAAAAGATCAAGATAATTGTGGATGGTTGAGAAAACTATTAAAATTATGGTTATATTTAGAAATATCAAAAAATTTTTGTTAATTTTTTGTAAGTTTCTCAATTATGTATGAATAAATACAATAAGACAATTTAAAACATGAAAAATATGGTATAATCGTCATATAACCTAACTTTGAAGACTTGATTTTGATCTGTCAACAATGTCAACGTCAAACGCCGTCTTGGAAACATAGACAAACGCAATAAAAGATCAAGATAATTGTGGATGGTTGAGAAAACTATTAAAATTATGGTTATATTTAGAAATATCAAAAAATTTTTGTTAATTTTTTGTAAGTTTCTCAATTATGTATGAATAAATACAATAAGACAATTTAAAACATGAAAAATATGGTATAATCGTCATATAACCTAACTTTGAAGACTTGATTTTGATCTGTCAACAATGTCAACGTCAAACGCCGTCTTGGAAACATAGACAAACGCAATAAAAGATCAAGATAATTGTGGATGGTTGAGAAAACTATTAAAATTATGGTTATATTTAGAAATATCAAAAAATTTTTGTTAATTTTTTGTAAGTTTCTCAATTATGTATGAATAAATACAATAAGACAATTTAAAACATGAAAAATATGGTATAATCGTCATATAACCTAACTTTGAAGACTTGATTTTGATCTGTCAACAATGTCAACGTCAAACGCCGTCTTGGAAACATAGACAAACGCAATAAAAGATCAAGATAATTGTGGATGGTTGAGAAAACTATTAAAATTATGGTTATATTTAGAAATATCAAAAAATTTTTGTTAATTTTTTGTAAGTTTCTCAATTATGTATGAATAAATACAATAAGACAATTTAAAACATGAAAAATATGGTATAATCGTCATATAACCTAACTTTGAAGACTTGATTTTGATCTGTCAACAATGTCAACGTCAAACGCCGTCTTAGAAACATAGACAAACGCAATAAAAGATCAAGATAATTGTGGATGGTTGAGAAAACTATTAAAATTATGGTTATATTTAGAAATATCAAAAACTTTTTGTTAATTTTTTGTAAGTTTCTCAATTATGTATGAATAAATACAATAAGACAATTTAAAACATAAAAAAATGGTACAATCGTCGTATAACCTAACTTTGAAGACTTGATTTTGATCTGTCAACAATGTCAACGTCAAACGCCGTCTTAGAAACATAAACAAACGCAATAAAAGATCAAGATAATTGTGGATGGTTGAGAAAACTATTAAAATTATGGTTATATTTAGAAATATCAAAAACTTTTTGTTAATTTTTTGTAAGTTTCTCAATTATGTATGAATAAATACAATAAGACAATTTAAAACATAAAAAAATGGTACAATCGTCGTATAACCTAACTTTGAAGACTTGATTTTGATCTGTCAACAATGTCAACGTCAAACGCCGTCTTAGAAACATAGACAAACGCAATAAAAGATCAAGATAATTGTGGATGGTTGAGAAAACTATTAAAATTATGGTTATATTTAGAAATATCAAAAAATTTTTGTTAATTTTTTGTAAGTTTCTCAATTATGTATGAATAAATACAATAAGACAATTTAAAACATAAAAAAATGGTACAATCGTCGTATAACCTAACTTTGAAGACTTGATTTTGATCTGTCAACAATGTCAACGTCAAACGCCGTCTTAGAAACATAGACAAACGCAATAAAAGATCAAGATAATTGTGGATGGTTGAGAAAACTATTAAAATTATGGTTATATTTAGAAATATCAAAAAACTTTTGTTAATTTTTTGTAAGTTTCTCAATTATGTATGAATAAATACAATAAGACAATTTAAAACATAAAAAAATGGTACAATCGTCGTATAACCTAACTTTGAAGACTTGATTTTGATCTGTCAACAATGTCAACGTCAAACGCCGTCTTAGAAACATAGACAAACGCAATAAAAGATCAAGATAATTGTGGATGGTTGAGAAAACTATTAAAATTATGGTTATATTTAGAAATATCAAAAAATTTTTGTTAATTTTTTGTAAGTTTCTCAATTATGTATGAATAAATACAATAAGACAATTTAAAACATGAAAAAATGGTACAATCGTCGTATAACCTAACTTTGAAGACTTGATTTTGATCTGTCAACAATGTCAACGTCAAACGCCGTCTTAGAAACATAGACAAACGCAATAAAAGATCAAGATAATTGTGGATGGTTGAGAAAACTATTAAAATTATGGTTATATTTAGAAATATCAAAAAATTTTTGTTAATTTTTTGTAAGTTTCTCAATTATGTATGAATAAATACAATAAGACAATTTAAAACATGAAAAAATGGTACAATCGTCGTATAACCTAACTTTGAAGACTTGATTTTGATCTGTCAACAATGTCAACGTCAAACGCCGTCTTAGAAACATAGACAAACGCAATAAAAGATCAAGATAATTGTGGATGGTTGAGAAAACTATTAAAATTATGGTTATATTTAGAAATATCAAAAAACTTTTGTTAATTTTTTGTAAGTTTCTCAATTATGTATGAATAAATACAATAAGACAATTTAAAACATGAAAAATATGGTATAATCGTCGTATAACCTAACTTTGAAGACTTGATTTTGATCTGTCAACAATGTCAACTTCAAACGCCGTCTTAGAAACATAGACAAACGCAATAAAAGATCAAGATAATTGTGGATGGTTGAGAAAACTATTAAAATTATGGTTATATTTAGAAATATCAAAAAACTTTTGTTAATTTTTTGTAAGTTTCTCAATTATGTATGAATAAATACAATAAGACAATTTAAAACATGAAAAATATGGTATAATCGTCGTATAACCTAACTTTGAAGACTTGATTTTGATCTGTCAACAATGTCAACTTCAAACGCCGTCTTAGAAACATAGACAAACGCAATAAAAGATCAAGATAATTGTGGATGGTTGAGAAAACTATTAAAATTATGGTTATATTTAGAAATATCAAAAACTTTTTGTTAATTTTTTGTAAGTTTCTCAATTATGTATGAATAAATACAATAAGACAATTTAAAACATAAAAAAATGGTACAATCGTCGTATAACCTAACTTTGAAGACTTGATTTTGATCTGTCAACAATGTCAACTTCAAACGCCGTCTTAGAAACATAGACAAACGCAATAAAAGATCAAGATAATTGTGGATGGTTGAGAAAACTATTAAAATTATGGTTATATTTAGAAATATCAAAAACTTTTTGTTAATTTTTTGTAAGTTTCTCAATTATGTATGAATAAATACAATAAGACAATTTAAAACATAAAAAAATGGTACAATCGTCGTATAACCTAACTTTGAAGACTTGATTTTGATCTGTCAACAATGTCAACGTCAAACGCCGTCTTAGAAACATAGACAAACGCAATAAAAGATCAAGATAATTGTGGATGGTTGAGAAAACTATTAAAATTATGGTTATATTTAGAAATATCAAAAAATTTTTGTTAATTTTTTGTAAGTTTCTCAATTATGTATGAATAAATACAATAAGACAATTTAAAACATAAAAAAATGGTACAATCGTCGTATAACCTAACTTTGAAGACTTGATTTTGATCTGTCAACAATGTCAACTTCAAACGCCGTCTTAGAAACATAGACAAACGCAATAAAAGATCAAGATAATTGTGGATGGTTGAGAAAACTATTAAAATTATGGTTATATTTAGAAATATCAAAAAATTTTTGTTAATTTTTTGTAAGTTTCTCAATTATGTATGAATAAATACAATAAGACAATTTAAAACATAAAAAAATGGTACAATCGTCGTATAACCTAACTTTGAAGACTTGATTTTGATCTGTCAACAATGTCAACGTCAAACGCCGTCTTAGAAACATAGACAAACGCAATAAAAGATCAAGATAATTGTGGATGGTTGAGAAAACTATTAAAATTATGGTTATATTTAGAAATATCAAAAAATTTTTGTTAATTTTTTGTAAGTTTCTCAATTATGTATGAATAAATACAATAAGACAATTTAAAACATAAAAAAATGGTACAATCGTCGTATAACCTAACTTTGAAGACTTGATTTTGATCTGTCAACAATGTCAACGTCAAACGCCGTCTTAGAAACATAGACAAACGCAATAAAAGATCAAGATAATTGTGGATGGTTGAGAAAACTATTAAAATTATGGTTATATTTAGAAATATCAAAAAATTTTTGTTAATTTTTTGTAAGTTTCTCAATTATGTATGAATAAATACAATAAGACAATTTAAAACATGAAAAAATGGTACAATCGTCGTATAACCTAACTTTGAAGACTTGATTTTGATCTGTCAACAATGTCAACGTCAAACGCCGTCTTAGAAACATGGACAAACGCAATAAAAGATCAAGATAATTGTGGATGGTTGAGAAAACTATTAAAATTATGGTTATATTTAGAAATATCAAAAAATTTTTGTTAATTTTTTGTAAGTTTCTCAATTATGTATGAATAAATACAATAAGACAATTTAAAACATGAAAAAATGGTACAATCGTCGTATAACCTAACTTTGAAGACTTGATTTTGATCTGTCAACAATGTCAACGTCAAACGCCGTCTTAGAAACATAGACAAACGCAATAAAAGATCAAGATAATTGTGGATGGTTGAGAAAACTATTAAAATTATGGTTATATTTAGAAATATCAAAAAACTTTTGTTAATTTTTTGTAAGTTTCTCAATTATGTATGAATAAATACAATAAGACAATTTAAAACATGAAAAAATGGTACAATCGTCGTATAACCTAACTTTGAAGACTTGATTTTGATCTGTCAACAATGTCAACGTCAAACGCCGTCTTAGAAACATAGACAAACGCAATAAAAGATCAAGATAATTGTGGATGGTTGAGAAAACTATTAAAATTATGGTTATATTTAGAAATATCAAAAACTTTTTGTTAATTTTTTGTAAGTTTCTCAATTATGTATGAATAAATACAATAAGACAATTTAAAACATAAAAAAATGGTACAATCGTCGTATAACCTAACTTTGAAGACTTGATTTTGATCTGTCAACAATGTCAACGTCAAACGCCGTCTTAGAAACATAGACAAACGCAATAAAAGATCAAGATAATTGTGGATGGTTGAGAAAACTATTAAAATTATGGTTATATTTAGAAATATCAAAAAATTTTTGTTAATTTTTTGTAAGTTTCTCAATTATGTATGAATAAATACAATAAGACAATTTAAAACATAAAAAAATGGTACAATCGTCGTATAACCTAACTTTGAAGACTTGATTTTGATCTGTCAACAATGTCAACGTCAAACGCCGTCTTAGAAACATAGACAAACGCAATAAAAGATCAAGATAATTGTGGATGGTTGAGAAAACTATTAAAATTATGGTTATATTTAGAAATATCAAAAAATTTTTGTTAATTTTTTGTAAGTTTCTCAATTATGTATGAATAAATACAATAAGACAATTTAAAACATGAAAAAATGGTACAATCGTCGTATAACCTAACTTTGAAGACTTGATTTTGATCTGTCAACAATGTCAACGTCAAACGCCGTCTTAGAAACATAGACAAACGCAATAAAAGATCAAGATAATTGTGGATGGTTGAGAAAACTATTAAAATTATGGTTATATTTAGAAATATCAAAAAATTTTTGTTAATTTTTTGTAAGTTTCTCAATTATGTATGAATAAATACAATAAGACAATTTAAAACATGAAAAAATGGTACAATCGTCGTATAACCTAACTTTGAAGACTTGATTTTGATCTGTCAACAATGTCAACGTCAAACGCCGTCTTAGAAACATAGACAAACGCAATAAAAGATCAAGATAATTGTGGATGGTTGAGAAAACTATTAAAATTATGGTTATATTTAGAAATATCAAAAAATTTTTGTTAATTTTTTGTAAGTTTCTCAATTATGTATGAATAAATACAATAAGACAATTTAAAACATAAAAAAATGGTACAATCGTCGTATAACCTAACTTTGAAGACTTGATTTTGATCTGTCAACAATGTCAACTTCAAACGCCGTCTTAGAAACATAGACAAACGCAATAAAAGATCAAGATAATTGTGGATGGTTGAGAAAACTATTAAAATTATGGTTATATTTAGAAATATCAAAAAATTTTTGTTAATTTTTTGTAAGTTTCTCAATTATGTATGAATAAATACAATAAGACAATTTAAAACATAAAAAAATGGTACAATCGTCGTATAACCTAACTTTGAAGACTTGATTTTGATCTGTCAACAATGTCAACGTCAAACGCCGTCTTAGAAACATAGACAAACGCAATAAAAGATCAAGATAATTGTGGATGGTTGAGAAAACTATTAAAATTATGGTTATATTTAGAAATATCAAAAAATTTTTGTTAATTTTTTGTAAGTTTCTCAATTATGTATGAATAAATACAATAAGACAATTTAAAACATGAAAAAATGGTACAATCGTCGTATAACCTAACTTTGAAGACTTGATTTTGATCTGTCAACAATGTCAACGTCAAACGCCGTCTTAGAAACATGGACAAACGCAATAAAAGATCAAGATAATTGTGGATGGTTGAGAAAACTATTAAAATTATGGTTATATTTAGAAATATCAAAAAATTTTTGTTAATTTTTTGTAAGTTTCTCAATTATGTATGAATAAATACAATAAGACAATTTAAAACATGAAAAAATGGTACAATCGTCGTATAACCTAACTTTGAAGACTTGATTTTGATCTGTCAACAATGTCAACGTCAAACGCCGTCTTAGAAACATAGACAAACGCAATAAAAGATCAAGATAATTGTGGATGGTTGAGAAAACTATTAAAATTATGGTTATATTTAGAAATATCAAAAAACTTTTGTTAATTTTTTGTAAGTTTCTCAATTATGTATGAATAAATACAATAAGACAATTTAAAACATGAAAAATATGGTATAATCGTCGTATAACCTAACTTTGAAGACTTGATTTTGATCTGTCAACAATGTCAACTTCAAACGCCGTCTTAGAAACATAGACAAACGCAATAAAAGATCAAGATAATTGTGGATGGTTGAGAAAACTATTAAAATTATGGTTATATTTAGAAATATCAAAAAACTTTTGTTAATTTTTTGTAAGTTTCTCAATTATGTATGAATAAATACAATAAGACAATTTAAAACATGAAAAATATGGTATAATCGTCGTATAACCTAACTTTGAAGACTTGATTTTGATCTGTCAACAATGTCAACGTCAAACGCCGTCTTAGAAACATAGACAAACGCAATAAAAGATCAAGATAATTGTGGATGGTTGAGAAAACTATTAAAATTATGGTTATATTTAGAAATATCAAAAAACTTTTGTTAATTTTTTGTAAGTTTCTCAATTATGTATGAATAAATACAATAAGACAATTTAAAACATGAAAAATATGGTATAATCGTCGTATAACCTAACTTTGAAGACTTGATTTTGATCTGTCAACAATGTCAACTTCAAACGCCGTCTTAGAAACATAGACAAACGCAATAAAAGATCAAGATAATTGTGGATGGTTGAGAAAACTATTAAAATTATGGTTATATTTAGAAATATCAAAAACTTTTTGTTAATTTTTTGTAAGTTTCTCAATTATGTATGAATAAATACAATAAGACAATTTAAAACATAAAAAAATGGTACAATCGTCGTATAACCTAACTTTGAAGACTTGATTTTGATCTGTCAACAATGTCAACGTCAAACGCCGTCTTAGAAACATAGACAAACGCAATAAAAGATCAAGATAATTGTGGATGGTTGAGAAAACTATTAAAATTATGGTTATATTTAGAAATATCAAAAAATTTTTGTTAATTTTTTGTAAGTTTCTCAATTATGTATGAATAAATACAATAAGACAATTTAAAACATAAAAAAATGGTACAATCGTCGTATAACCTAACTTTGAAGACTTGATTTTGATCTGTCAACAATGTCAACGTCAAACGCCGTCTTAGAAACATAGACAAACGCAATAAAAGATCAAGATAATTGTGGATGGTTGAGAAAACTATTAAAATTATGGTTATATTTAGAAATATCAAAAAACTTTTGTTAATTTTTTGTAAGTTTCTCAATTATGTATGAATAAATACAATAAGACAATTTAAAACATGAAAAATATGGTATAATCGTCGTATAACCTAACTTTGAAGACTTGATTTTGATCTGTCAACAATGTCAACGTCAAACGCCGTCTTAGAAACATAGACAAACGCAATAAAAGATCAAGATAATTGTGGATGGTTGAGAAAACTATTAAAATTATGGTTATATTTAGAAATATCAAAAAACTTTTGTTAATTTTTTGTAAGTTTCTCAATTATGTATGAATAAATACAATAAGACAATTTAAAACATGAAAAATATGGTATAATCGTCGTATAACCTAACTTTGAAGACTTGATTTTGATCTGTCAACAATGTCAACTTCAAACGCCGTCTTAGAAACATAGACAAACGCAATAAAAGATCAAGATAATTGTGGATGGTTGAGAAAACTATTAAAATTATGGTTATATTTAGAAATATCAAAAACTTTTTGTTAATTTTTTGTAAGTTTCTCAATTATGTATGAATAAATACAATAAGACAATTTAAAACATAAAAAAATGGTACAATCGTCGTATAACCTAACTTTGAAGACTTGATTTTGATCTGTCAACAATGTCAACGTCAAACGCCGTCTTAGAAACATAGACAAACGCAATAAAAGATCAAGATAATTGTGGATGGTTGAGAAAACTATTAAAATTATGGTTATATTTAGAAATATCAAAAAATTTTTGTTAATTTTTTGTAAGTTTCTCAATTATGTATGAATAAATACAATAAGACAATTTAAAACATAAAAAAATGGTACAATCGTCGTATAACCTAACTTTGAAGACTTGATTTTGATCTGTCAACAATGTCAACGTCAAACGCCGTCTTAGAAACATAGACAAACGCAATAAAAGATCAAGATAATTGTGGATGGTTGAGAAAACTATTAAAATTATGGTTATATTTAGAAATATCAAAAAACTTTTGTTAATTTTTTGTAAGTTTCTCAATTATGTATGAATAAATACAATAAGACAATTTAAAACATGAAAAATATGGTATAATCGTCGTATAACCTAACTTTGAAGACTTGATTTTGATCTGTCAACAATGTCAACGTCAAACGCCGTCTTAGAAACATAGACAAACGCAATAAAAGATCAAGATAATTGTGGATGGTTGAGAAAACTATTAAAATTATGGTTATATTTAGAAATATCAAAAAACTTTTGTTAATTTTTTGTAAGTTTCTCAATTATGTATGAATAAATACAATAAGACAATTTAAAACATGAAAAATATGGTATAATCGTCGTATAACCTAACTTTGAAGACTTGATTTTGATCTGTCAACAATGTCAACTTCAAACGCCGTCTTAGAAACATAGACAAACGCAATAAAAGATCAAGATAATTGTGGATGGTTGAGAAAACTATTAAAATTATGGTTATATTTAGAAATATCAAAAACTTTTTGTTAATTTTTTGTAAGTTTCTCAATTATGTATGAATAAATACAATAAGACAATTTAAAACATAAAAAAATGGTACAATCGTCGTATAACCTAACTTTGAAGACTTGATTTTGATCTGTCAACAATGTCAACGTCAAACGCCGTCTTAGAAACATAGACAAACGCAATAAAAGATCAAGATAATTGTGGATGGTTGAGAAAACTATTAAAATTATGGTTATATTTAGAAATATCAAAAAACTTTTGTTAATTTTTTGTAAGTTTCTCAATTATGTATGAATAAATACAATAAGACAATTTAAAACATAAAAAAATGGTACAATCGTCGTATAACCTAACTTTGAAGACTTGATTTTGATCTGTCAACAATGTCAACGTCAAACGCCGTCTTAGAAACATAGACAAACGCAATAAAAGATCAAGATAATTGTGGATGGTTGAGAAAACTATTAAAATTATGGTTATATTTAGAAATATCAAAAAATTTTTGTTAATTTTTTGTAAGTTTCTCAATTATGTATGAATAAATACAATAAGACAATTTAAAACATAAAAAAATGGTACAATCGTCATATAACCTAACTTTGAAGACTTGATTTTGATCTGTCAACAATGTCAACGTCAAAAGCAATAGAAGATTAAGTTAATTGTGGATTTGTAGAATGTTAATATTTAGAAATATCAAAAAAACTTGTGTTAGATTTCAACGTCGCCAATATCTAATAAAAATATATGAAGCATTACTTATTAACAAATTTCTTTAAAGTATAACGTTGTATTGGCGCATAGAAATATCGGAAGGGTTGAGTTTCCCCCAAGCAGGTCGTTGAAAGGGGTGTCGGGGAACATTGGGGAGCAAAGTGTAACCGATACAAAGCGGGCGCTAGATGGCTGTACTAGCGGTGGCTTGACAGGTGAGCAGCGAAGACAAATGATAGTGCCCCTGCGTTGCCGCCTTCGATGTGAAAAGAACTAGATGATAAATTGTGCTTTAGCCAATCTACTACCAACTTACGAATAGAGATGGGAAAAACTCCACGTTAAATTTCCTCAATACTAACGCAATTTTCGGTAATTTTCAGGTTATTTCGCATATCAAAAGTCGCAATAAACAATTTATTAAAAACTTAACCTTAAAATTCAAATTTACGTAACCTAACCTAACTAAAATGATTAAAATACTAAATAATTATAACCAGAATTGTAAATAGAAACATTCGGAATCCACATACGGTAAATAAACTTTAAAATACGCTACGTTGCCAATAATAAATTGTTCGAATGGATTTTGTAGCTACCAAGTGAATTAATAACTTATTATGAGGCTTTAGACCGTCTGAGATTAAAATCTACCCAAAAACAAAGTTGGTTTAGACCATAAACTTAATTTTCGATTTTACCACGACGACTAAATAATTAAAGACAACCAACATAAAAAAATTTATTAATCAAAATTGTTAAATGAAAAAGTTCAAACCTTGATTATGACAAAAGTTTTATAGATTTTTATCATCATCATTACCTCGTCAAGAACTAATGGAGGAGCTCATCAATGATGTAGTACAACGACTCTATAAAGGCACCATGAGCTCAATTTCGAGCAAAGTTTTTCGACGCTAATCACTCCAGGTGTCTTCTAAATAGTGGAGAAAAACAACCAAGTTCATTCTGAGACCCACGAGGAAGGCTCTACGTTCAAAATAAACGCTGGATACTTCTCTAATCTTCTAACATACGTGGAGCTTGCTTATAGATCGAAATGGAGAAGCATTTTATTTGCTTTTATTTTAAAACCAGATTCGAACCAAGTTTGGGAAACTCAGCCTTGGTACAACGATAATGGTCCAAACTTGGTTAAAGTCTGGGTAATCTGACCTCGGTCATCTTGGTAGAACAGTTTTGAGGTTATCTAGATCACCAAGAATGGTCCAGATTTGCAAAACAAGTGAGGGGCATCCCAGTTATCATTCCAGAGACGATATTCAAGATTCCTCATGTAGGAGTCCCCAGATTCGAACCAAGTTTGGGAAACTCAGCCTTGGTACAACGATAATGGTCCAAACTTGGTTAAAGTCTGGGTAATCCGACCTCGGCCATCTTGGTAGAACAGTTTTGAGGTTATCTAGACAACCGGGAATGGTCCAGATTTGCAAAACAAGCGAAGGGCGTCCCAGTTATCATTCCAGAGACGATATTCAAGATTCCTCATGTAGGAAGTCCCCAGATTCGAACCAAATTTGGGAAACTCAGCCTTGGTACAACGACAATGGTCCAAACTTGGTTAAAATCTGGGTAATCCGACCTCGGTCGTCTTGGTAGAACAGTTTTGAGGTTATCTAGACAACCGGGAATGGTCCAGATTTGCAAAACAAGCGAAGGGCGTCCCAGTTATCATTCCAGAGACGATATTCAAGATTCCTCATGTAGGAAGTCCCCAGATTCGAACCAAGTTTGGGAAACTCAGCCTTGGTACAACGACAATGGTCCAAACTTGGTTAAAATCTGGGTAATCCGACCTCGGTCGTCTTGGTAGAACAGTTTTGAGGTTATCTAGACAACCAAGAATGGTCCAGATTTGCAAAACAAGCGAAGGGCGTCCCAGTTATCATTCCAGAGTTCCACCAAGTATGAGCTAATAACTGATTCCAAGCTAGGGCCAGAGTTGTACATATTTGGGCCTACACCTATTTGAAACGTTTCGTATTTTGCGAAAATAACGCGCTTCCATCTCTATTCTACCGGACATAGCCGTATACTTTTCCCGAACAGTTTTCCGTGGAAAATTCGCTGCGGTGGAAAATTAGGCCGTGCCTGGTCGCCGGTGTCACCGAATTAATTCGTTTTTCTGAAATCTAATTTGCATTTTGTTAGTTACTTTTTGCTTTGGTGTTACCAGCTCATTTATAACATGACGCTGCCCGTCAAAAAGAGTGTCGGCGCTTTTTTTTTGTTAAAATAACCTCAATTTCGATTTTCTAATTTATTAAAAGTTAGATTCGCTTCGGGTTGTTTTTAGTTACCTAAATATTTATTTATTTCGTGAAAATAGGTCAAATTTCATCGTAAATCATTATTCGTATATAAAAATCAAGTTTAGAATAATTTGACGCGATAGAAATGAATTGTATACCCCTCGTATGCGAGTTAATTCGTTTATTTTAGTACGTCGTCGTACATAATGTACAAGGATAAACAAATAAAACTAAAAATACACATAAACATTTAATAGGAACGTCTCGTTGGAGATGTTGAGATATTTATTCTCAAATTTCGTAGTTGGCGAATAAGAAGCTGGTTGGTCGACACTCCCAAAACAAAAGGCGGTCGGCCACTTCCGTTTTCGTCTCTATCTTTTTAACGTTTTATCTCAGTCTTACGCACGCACTACTCGGTTAATTCAATAAACCTCTCATCAATCACGTTGGCTGTGTTCCACATCTTAGATGTGTACCCCCTCTCACTTGGGCTTCTCTCTTCTTCTTATCCTTCTTTACTAAGGGTTAAGTGTGTTTTTGTGTACAGGACGTCGTTAAGATGGCGGATATAAATTAATTATTCCAAAATTATTTATTTAAAAAAATATTTTTCCCTAGTTAACAAAACCATTAACCGATACCGATAAAATTCAAATATTATTATACGAGGAGCCGTTTTATTTCGATTAGACGCAATAATCATTTTTTAAATATTGATAAGTAAATTTCTTACGTCATCTGTCATAAATTTGACAGATATTTAAATCTGTGGGCGCTAATATTAATCGAGGATGAACAATGAGAAGGTAGAGGAATGTAGTTATATAGGTTTTTCCTAAAACGAGTAATTTACCGAATTTACTTGGAATTCACTGAAAGAAGGTAATTTGGAATTCCCTAGGTATAAATTTACCCTTTTTGACACGAGACTCAAGCTATTTATCGACCAATCGGCATTAACGCGCATAATTTCTCTTGTCATCTGTCATAAATTTGACAGATATCTAAATCTATGGGCGCTAATATTAATCGAGGATGGAACAATGGGAAGGTAGAAGAATGTAGTTATATAGGTTTTTCCTAAAACGAGTAATTTACCGAATTTACTTGGAATTCACTGAAAGAAGGTAATTTGAAATTCCCTAGATATAAATTTACCCTTTTAGACACGAGACTCAAGCTATTTATCGACCAATCGGCATTAACGCGCATAATTTCTCTTGTCATCTGTCATAAATTTGACAGATATCTAAATCTATGGGCGCTAATATTAATCGAGGATGGAACAATGGGAAGGTAGAGGAATGTAGTTATATAGGTTTTTCCTAAAACGAGTAATTTACCGAATTTACTTGGAATTCACTGAAAGAAGGTAATTTGGAATTCCCTAGGTATAAATTTACCCTTTTTGACACGAGACTCAAGCTATTTATCGACCAATCGGCATTAACGCGCATAATTTCTCTTGTCATCTGTCATAAATTTGACAGATATCTAAATCTATGGGCGCTAATATTAATCGAGGATGGAACAATGGGAAGGTAGAAGAATGTAGTTATATAGATTTTTCCTAAAACGTGTAATTTACAGAATTCACTTGGAATTCCCTAAAAGAAGGTAATTTGGAATTCCCTAGGTATAAATTTACCCTTTTTGACACGAGACTCAAGCTATTTATCGACCAATCGGCATTAACGCGCATAATTTCTCTTGTCATCTGTCATAAATTTGACAGATATTTAAATCTATAGGCGCTAATATTAATCGAGGATGGAACAATGGGAAGGTAGAAGAATGTAGTTATATAGGTTTTTCCTAAAACGTGTAATTTACAGAATTCACTTGGAATTCACTGAAAGAAGGTAATTTGGAATTCCCTAGGTATAAATTTACCCTTTTTGACACGAGACTCAAGCTATTTATCGACCAATCGGCATTAACGCGCATAATTTCTCTTGTCATCTGTCATAAATTTGACAGATATCTAAATCTATGGGCGCTAATATTAATCGAGGATGGAACAATGGGAAGGTAGAAGAATGTAGTTATATAGATTTTTCCTAAAACGTGTAATTTACAGAATTCACTTGGAATTCCCTAAAAGAAGGTAATTTGGAATTCCCTAGGTATAAATTTACCCTTTTTGACACGAGACTCAAGCTATTTATCGACCAATCGGCATTAACGCGCATAATTTCTCTTGTCATCTGTCATAAATTTGACAGATATTTAAATCTATAGGCGCTAATATTAATCGAGGATGGAACAATGGGAAGGTAGAAGAATGTAGTTATATAGGTTTTTCCTAAAACGTGTAATTTACAGAATTCACTTGGAATTCACTGAAAGAAGGTAATTTGGAATTCCCTAGGTATAAATTTACCCTTTTTGACACGAGACTCAAGCTATTTATCGACCAATCGGCATTAACGCGCATAATTTCTCTTGTCATCTGTCATAAATTTGACAGATATCTAAATCTATGGGCGCTAATATTAATCGAGGATGGAACAATGGGAAGGTAGAAGAATGTAGTTATATAGATTTTTCCTAAAACGTGTAATTTACAGAATTCACTTGGAATTCCCTAAAAGAAGGTAATTTGGAATTCCCTAGGTATAAATTTACCCTTTTTGACACGAGACTCAAGCTATTTATCGACCAATCGGCATTAACGCGCATAATTTCTCTTGTCATCTGTCATAAATTTGACAGATATTTAAATCTATAGGCGCTAATATTAATCGAGGATGGAACAATGGGAAGGTAGAAGAATGTAGTTATATAGGTTTTTCCTAAAACGTGTAATTTACAGAATTCACTTGGAATTCACTGAAAGAAGGTAATTTGGAATTCCCTAGGTATAAATTTACCCTTTTTGACACGAGACTCAAGCTATTTATCGACCAATCGGCATTAACGCGCATAATTTTTCTTGTCATCTGTCATAAATTTGACAGATATCTAAATCTATGGGCGCTAATATTAATCGAGGATGGAACAATGGGAAGGTAGAAGAATGTAGTTATATAGGTTTTTCCTAAAACGTGTAATTTACTTTGAATTCACTAAAAGGAGGTAATTTGGAATTTCCTGGGTCTAAATTTACCCCTTTTTGACACGAGACAGAACCAATAGGCATTAATGTTTCAATTTATTACCGATTTCGATAAAAAAAAACTAATTTCGAGTGTTAATCATATCGAATCATGTCTGTTTTCAATAGTTATCATTTCTAAAATATAAAAAACTTAAATACTAAACGCTGCCCTTGTATAATTGACTGATCAGTGTCCGGTGGTGTTGGAACACCCCTACGCAGATCAAAGTATTATCTAATATTTCGTTTGCAATCACTAGGAGATTAGCAGGGGTGTTCACTACTCCCTTATCGTCGACTATCTCCCCCGGGGAATCCCACTGTTACCCTATGTCGATCCTTATAATGCAAACGACACTGTCTTACAGGAGGTACCATATTTTACAAAAATGCGATAATAACGTGCTAAAATATATGGAATTTGAAGGTTATGTGAATTGTCGTGGAAAAAACTTTGTTTTTATCAAATTAGGTCGCTTCTTGGAAAGAGACAGAACTTTACCAAACATATTCTACTGACTGTTGTAAAAAAACTTGTTTTTTTAAGACAGTGATTAAATTTCAAGTCGAATCTCCAAAATATCGTCGAGAATTAGTAGTTTGGGGTCGGATATATCTTAAACAACCCTCGTATGTAGATTTTATTCATAAGAAACAGAAAATAATGCGAGGGGACTAAATCTGGCGAATATGATGCACGAAGTAGCGATTCAAACTTTAATTAATTGATTTTGGTTATTGAAATAACGATTTTGTAAGCTGGTGTGTATTTCAATACCTTCCTCGTAGCCAAATTCTTAATTTCTACGTTCAAACGTTGCGTAATACTCGTCGTTGATTGTTTTACCTGTTTCAAGGTAGTTAATGAAAAATTATACCACGTGCATCCCAAAAAATCGACACCAGCTGGTGGAACCAGGTCCTCCCTCGTCAGTCCATCGTTTTGATTGTTTTTTTTTTGGTTTCGAATGTAAAGTGTGTGAAACACTCGATGGAACGGATATATGGAGTTTGATTGTATGATTACGCGTATTTAGTATTGAAATCCCATGGAGAGAATCCATAAAAATAAAAGTGTAATTTCGTTTCCCCTTCGCCCTTTGCGATTCTCTAATGAATCTCTAATCCCTCGTTTCGGATTGAATACTAGTGCTTGATGATTCAAATTATGCAATTTTCAATATTGGCCACCCACTCCGTGGCACGTGTCCGCCCACGCACGTGTGTTTGACTCATTGCGGACCGCAAATTCACTCTAGTTAAGTTCAACATCTCGCCTCGATTATATACGATTTTTTTCTCGTCGTTTCTTCTTCTCTGCGCTTTTCGATTACTTTTTCTGAAGGCTTATGTCAAAAATTATACGATTTTATATTTAATATTGTTATACGAGGGCGTTTCATCTTGTTTTGAACGGTTCAAACAAAGTCCGGATTAAAGAGAGGATGTTTCAGTATCCAGTCCTAGTTTTGATCTAACGCGAAACGCGCTGCACTAGCTGTCGACGGTTCTCGATACTCACACTCAGATTTCGTAAATTTCGAAGCATTTTGACGCGCCATCTACAGCGTATAATAAAATTTTTCGTATTATTAAAACAAAACGCTTCCGATGAGTTCAACGACCCTCCGATGTATGTTGTGATTGAAAGAAACTTTTTTATTTTGTTTTTTAAGCGACCGTCATCTACAGGAACATATATATTGTCGTTTTTTTTTTCAATGACTCCTCGACACACCCCTTCAATTTCTTACCCTCGCTCCTCCTGCCCATGGGACTGTCATTATCAACATCCTTATTTTTCAAAGTCCAGACGCAGGCTGCCGATTTACAATGGGCCTAAACTTTAAAATAATACCCCCCAGTCTAATGTTTGATACTTATCGATACAAATACACTGTAAAAATTATTTGTATCGCTCAATTATTTGAATTCGAAGTGAAATTTGAGTGCGCTGAATCATATTGTATTGAGTATCTCAATATTTTGGAGGTTTTTGAGCGTCGATAAAGTCAATTTGATTGAGGTGATTAGTTATAGTTGCGAATTCGTTTGAATTTTATTGATTCGCTAAATATTTATTGCGCGAAAAGTTGAATGCGCTACGTAGTTTTAGTATAGTAAAGTCTTGGATTAAATGATTGATCCAACTCACAAACATTTGCTAGTATTTCGAAAACTCAAAATAATCTAAAAATAATACGCACATATATCCAAAGTTGAATGCGCTAATTTTAATATTTTAATGACTCAAACTGGTTCCAATACGCTCGTATATTGGAAATCACGTTCAATTAACAAATCTTTCGAACAATTTTGCAAATACAGAGTTGAAAGCGTTATAATAATAAAATTTGAATGCGCTAAATCATATTGAATGGAGTATCTCAATATTTTGGAGGTTTTTGAGCGTCGATATGGTCAATTTGATTGAGGTGATTAGTTATAGTTGCGAATTCGTTTGAATTTTATTGATTCGCTAAATATTTATTGCGCGAAAAGTTGAATGCGCTATGTAGTTTTAGTATCGTAGAGTCTTGAATTATATGATTGATCCAACTCACAAACATTTGCTAGTATTTCGAAAACTCAAAATAATCTAAAAATAATACGCACATATATCCAAAGTTGAATGCGCTAATTTTAATATTTTAATGACTCAAACTAGTTCCAATACGCTCGTATATTGGAAATCACGTTCAATTAACAAATCTTTCGAACAATTTTGCAAATACAGAGTTGAAAGCGTTATAATAATAAAATTTGAATGCGCTAAATCATATTGAATGGAGTATCTCAATATTTTGGAGGTTTTTGAGCGTCGATATGGTCAATTTGATTGAGGTGATTAGTTCTAATTGCGAATTCGTTTGAATTTTATTGATTCGCTAAATATTTATTGCGCGAAAAGTTGAATGCGCTACGTAGTTTTAGTATAGTAAAGTCTTGGATTAAATGATTGATCCAACTCACAAACATTTGCTAGTATTTCGAAAACTCAAAATAATCTAAAAATAATACGCACATATATCCAAAGTTGAATGCGCTAATTTTAATATTTTAATGACTCAAACTGGTTCCAATACGCTCGTATATTGGAAATCACGTTCAATTAACAAATCTTTCGAACAATTTTGCAAATACAGAGTTGAAAGCGTTATAATAATAAAATTTGAATGCGCTAAATCATATTGAATGGAGTACCTCAATATTTTGGAGGTTTTTGAGCGTCGATATGGTCAATTTGATTGAGGTGATTAGTTATAGTTGCGAATTCGTTTGAATTTTATTGATTCGCTAAATATTTATTGCGCGAAAAGTTGAATGCGCTATGTAGTTTTAGTATCGTAGAGTCTTGAATTATATGATTGATCCAACTCACAAACATTTGCTAGTATTTCGAAAACTCAAAATAATCTAAAAATAATACGCACATATATCCAAAGTTGAATGCGCTAATTTTAATATTTTAATGACTCAAACTGGTTCCAATACGCTCGTATATTGGAAATCCCGTTCAATTAACAAATATTTTGAACAATTTTGCAAATACAGAGCTGGAAGCGTTTTAATAATAAAATTTGAATGCGCTAAATCATATTGAATGGAGTATCTCAATATTTTGGAGGTTTTTGAGCGTCGATATGGTCAATTTAATTGAGGTGATTAGTTCTAATTGCGAATTCGTTTGAATTTTATTGATTCGCTAAATATTTATTGCGCGAAAAGTTGAATGCGCTACGTAGTTTTAGTATAGTAAAGTCTTGGATTAAATGATTGATCCAACTCACAAACATTTGCTAGTATTTCGAAAACTCAAAATAATCTAAAAATAATACGCACATATATCCAAAGTTGAATGCGCTAATTTTAATATTTTAATGACTCAAACTGGTTCCAATACGCTCGTATATTGGAAATCACGTTCAATTAACAAATCTTTCGAACAATTTTGCAAATACAGAGTTGAAAGCGTTATAATAATAAAATTTGAATGCGCTAAATCATATTGAATGGAGTACCTCAATATTTTGGAGGTTTTTGAGCGTCGATATGGTCAATTTGATTGAGGTGATTAGTTATAGTTGCGAATTCGTTTGAATTTTATTGATTCGCTAAATATTTATTGCGCGAAAAGTTGAATGCGCTATGTAGTTTTAGTATCGTAGAGTCTTGAATTATATGATTGATCCAACTCACAAACATTTGCTAGTATTTCGAAAACTCAAAATAATCTAAAAATAATACGCACATATATCCAAAGTTGAATGCGCTAATTTTAATATTTTAATGACTCAAACTGGTTCCAATACGCTCGTATATTGGAAATCCCGTTCAATTAACAAATATTTTGAACAATTTTGCAAATACAGAGCTGGAAGCGTTTTAATAATAAAATTTGAATGCGCTAAATCATATTGAATGGAGTATCTCAATATTTTGGAGGTTTTTGAGTGTCGATAAGGTCAATTTGAGTGAGATGATAGGTTATAATTGAATTTTATTGATTCGCTAAATAGTTATTGCACGAAAAGCTGAATGCGCTAGGTAGTTTTAGTATCGTAGATTCTTGAAATATATGATTGGTCTAACTCACAAATATTTCAATTAATGTCGAGAATTTGCTAATAATTTGAAAGCGAACCCTAACCAAAGTTGAATGCGCTAATTTCAATATTTTATTGACTCAAATTGGTTCCATTACGTTCATATATTAAAAAATGAATGCAAACAATTCAATAATCTAATTTAGCATAATTTGTAGACGTTCAATTATATTATATTATAATATATTATATTATATTATATTATATTATATTATATTATATTATATTATATTATATTATATCGATATTCGATTGCGCTTAGTCGTATTTTGATGCGCAAAATATATTAAAACGCTGAATTACATGTCAACTTACGAAATCACAATTCAATGCGCTACTAGACCAAATTTTAAGTGCGCTTGATTGTATTCCAATGCGCAAAATACATTAAAATGCGATAAATGACATTTGAACGTACATTATTACATTTTCATGCGCCAATTTATAATTTATACTGAAATATGATTGCGCTGAATCACATTTTAATGCGGAAAATACATTTTAATGCGCTGATTTACATGTTCACTTACAAAATTACAATTTAATGAGCTACTAGACCAAATTGTAAATGCGCTCAATCGTATTCCAATGCGCAAAATACATTAAAATGCAATAAATGACAGTTGAACGTACTATATCACATTTTCATGCGCTAATTTATAATTTATACTGAAATATGATTGCGCTGAATCGCATTTTAATGCGGAAAATACATGTTAATGCGCTGAATTACATGTTAACTTACACAATTACAATTTAATGAGCTACTAGACCAAATTGTAAATGCGCTTAATCGTATTCCAATGCGCAAAATACATTAAAATTCGATAAATGGCATTTGAACGTACATTATTACATTTTCATGCGCTAATTTATAATTTATACCGAAATGTGATTGCGCTGAATCGCATTTTAATGCGCAAAATACATTTTAATACGTCGATTCACGTCTTAACGTACTAAACTACATTTTTATGAGCTGTAATACAAAAATTCAATCCCAAATATTTCGATTACCGCCTTTGAACGAAAAATATTTTGAATTTTGTATTTAGCAAAAACCGAATACGACAACGCATAAAAATTTGGCGCCAAATCTATTCCGATTAAAAAAAAAATAATTTTGCGCAAATTAGGAAACGTTGAACGCGTCAATAAACATTTTAACGGTGTACATTCCACGTGTATATAATATGCGTACACGGGGAGATGGTTGGACGATAAGAAAACGCTGAGATGAAAAGAAAAAAAAAACACCGAGAGGAAGGCCATACCGAGGGTCCGTACCCTTGATCATACATACCACCACCGTTCCTTTATAGTTTACACTTTGGATTTACAACTGATTTATATGTATATCGATTATTCAGGATTATTTTCGGATCAAATTGTTTGTTTTTCGTATTAAAACTTCTTTTTTTTATATATATATATATATATATATATATATATATATAAAGTTTGACGTACGACACGCGGCGCGGGAAATATTTAATATTCAACTTAACTCGAACTTAACCTCAATTTTATCAAAATCTATCGATCGATACTTGAATTGAATCGTCGTTCAAATTGGCAACAAAATCAGAGTTAAGTATGCGCAAATTGATTGGGTATATCCCCGCAGGACAGATCACTGAGTCGGAGATAGCGAGAGAGCTCCGCGGAACCGCCCGCCGACTGATCGGGCGAGAGAGCATATGCTATTTAATATAATTGAATTCACAATGATGCGTGGGGTGGCAAATTCGATAAAGGGATTACTGTCAAATCGAATCGCATTAAAATGAAGTGCAATCTCGGTCGGCGTTTGTGCAACATTAGATCATACTCTATCTCTCTATATGTGAGAGAATAGAGTCTAATCCACGCTACACGCGGTCTATTACAGATATGCGGATTGTTTTCTTTCTCCAAATTGACGGGGATGAACTGATTTCAATATATACTCTGGAAAAAAAAACATTTTATTCAGAAACGAAGAAAAATTAATAACCAAACCTGGTACATTCGAGGCAAACTTCGCCTCGATAATAAACTGTGAAAATAAACGGAAAAAAAGATAAAATCGTCTTTTCCGAATGGTCTAGCTGCCATTAGAGCTCTAAGCTTCGATATCTTAGAATCCAAAATTTCAAAAGCGGAATCGTCGATGAAAAACCGCTACTAAATAATAACCAAACCTGGTACATCAGAGGCAAACTTCGCCTCGATAATAAACTGTAAAAATAAACGGAAAAAAAGATGAAATCTTATTTTCCGAATGGTCTAGCTGCCATTAGAGCTCTAAGCTTCGATATCTTAGAATCCAAAATTTCAAAAGCGGAATCGTCGATGAAAAACCGCTACTAAATAATAACCAAACCCTGTACATTCGAGGCAAACTTCGCCTCGATAATAAACTGTAAAAATAAACGGAAAAATAGATAAAATCGTCTTTTCCGAATGGTCTAGCTGCCATTAGAGCTCTAAGCTTCGATATCTTAGAATCCAAAATTTCAAAAGCGGAATCGTCGATGAAAAACCGCTACTAAATAATAACCAAACCCTGTACATTCGAGGCAAACTTCGCCTCGATAATAAACTGTAAAAATAAACGGAAAAATAGATAAAATCGTCTTTTCCGAATGGTCTAGCTGCCATTAGAGCTCTAAGCTTCGATATCTTAGAATCCAAAATTTCAAAAGCGGAATCGTCGATGAAAAACCGCTACTAAATAATAACCAAACCTGGTACATCAGAGGCAAACTTCGCCTCGATAATAAACTGTAAAAATAAACGGAAAAAAAGATAAAATCATATTTTCCGAATGGTCTAGCTGCCATTAGAGCTCTAAGCTTCGATATCTTAGAATCCAAAATTTCAAAATCGGAATCGTCGATGAAAAACCGCTACTAAATAATAACCAAACCTGGTACATCAGAGGCAAACTTCGCCTCGATAATAAACTGTAAAAATAAACGGAAAAATAGATAAAATCGTCTTTTCCGAATGGTCTAGCTGCCATTAGAGCTCTAAGCTTCGATATCTTAGAATCCAAAATTTCAAAAGCGGAATCGTCAATGAAAAACCGCTACTAAATCATAACCAAACCTGGTTCATCAGAGGCAAACTTCGCCTCGATAATAAACTTTAAAAATAAACGGAAAAATAGATAAAATCGTCTTTTCCGAATGGTCTAGCTGCCATTAGAGCTCTAAGCTTCGATATCTTAGAATCCAAAATTTCAAAAGCGGAATCGTCGATGAAAAACCGCTACTAAATAATAACCAAACCTGGTACATCAGAGGCAAACTTCGCCTCGATAATAAACTGTAAAAATAAACGGAAAAAAAGATGAAATCGTCTTTTCCGAATGGTCTAGCTGCCATTAGAGCTCTAAGCTTCGATATCTTAGAATCCAAAATTTCAAAATCGGAATCGTCGATGAAAAACCGCTACTAAATAATAACCAAACCCTGTACATTCGAGGCAAACTTCGCCTCGATAATAAACTGTAAAAATAAACGGAAAAATAGATAAAATCGTCTTTTCCGAATGGTCTAGCTGCCATTAGAGCTCTAAGCTTCGATATCTTAGAATCCAAAATTTCAAAATCGGAATCGTCGATGAAAAACCGCTACTAAATAATAACCAAACCTGGTACATCAGAGGCAAACTTCGCCTCGATAATAAACTGTAAAAATAAACGGAAAAATAGATAAAATCGTCTTTTCCGAATGGTCTAGCTGCCATTAGAGCTCTAAGCTTCGATATCTTAGAATCCAAACTTGCCTAGAAGAATTAAACCAGTTAGAAACCAGAAGCTTTATTTGGTGTCAACTCTAGAGCAATAGATAAAGCTTTGGATAAGAAAGGACGATCTAGAGGTGCTAGGACCCTTCTTGGAAACTATTTTGTTTTGTTTGAACTCACCTGGAATCTTATGAAATGGAAATGGAAGATCTCTGGTAAGTATCGTGGACTACAACGTGCAAATTAAACATCCACTAGGAGTTTTGGGATAGAAAAAACGTTTTAGGAGGTCTCACGGATCCAGATATAGCAGCTCAGCTCAATGATTAAGAGAAACTCGCTTTTTTGGTAAAATGGCAGTGAAAAAACTTATTCTAAGACTTCAAAATATAAATAAGAAGTTGTATTGGACTAAATAACCTAAAAATTAGATTAATGAAGAGTTTTTTTGGAATTATGAGTTGAAATTTGAGGTTTTTGGATCTGAGAAATAATAATAGGAAGTTTGGTGATGGTTTGGGAATGTCTTAGAATAAGAACTACCGAATAATAAGTGAAAATTGAAGGGATTTTAAAAAAAGATTGGCTTCTGGTCTGCGCTTGGACGGCAGAAGATTTATCTAACATTTTGACAACAAAGAACGTATTGAAAGTATCGATTCGGCAGCCAGATTCGCCCGATAGGAAAATCAAACTACGTCGCGCGTGCTGAATCTCTAGAAACGACGTAGATTCGATGATTTTTATGTCTACCACTACAGTTTGTTCAATATGAACATAACCAAAACGATTTCTGATATTCCAACTCAATTTTAAGTGAAAAAAAGTCCCATCTTCACTCAAAATTGGAGTAAAATTGTCTGTTTAAACGAGACTGTACGATCCGCGGAGTCCAGCAACCCATTGATCGACCAAATATTGAAGAAAATCGGTACTGGATGATCTGAACTGGAAGAGCGCCAACTAACAGACTTAGTAGACTCAAAATTTGTCTGTATTCGAGATTTATCGATTACGATTTTTCTAAATCCATCGACAACCAATATAAAAGCTCAACTAGATTTTACTCTGGATGAAACTGCTCTTCGTTAGCAACACTAAATATTGGGTAGCAAAGTTTAGACGAGACTGTACGATCTGCGGAGTCCAGCAACCCAATGATCGACCAAATATTGAAGAAAATCGGTAATGGATGATCTGAATTGAAAAAGCGTGAACTAACAGACTTAGTAGACTCAAAATTTGTCTGTATTCGAGATTTATCGATTACGATTTTTCTAAATCCATCGACAACCAATATAAAAGCTCAACTAGATTTTACTCCGGATGAAACTGCTCTTCGTTAGCAACACTAAATATTGGGTAGCAAAGTTTAGGCGAGACTGTACGATCCGCGGAGTCCAGCAACCCATTGATCGACCAAATATTGAAGAAAATCGGTACTGGATGATCTGAATTGAAAAAGCGTGAACTAACAGACTTAGTAGACTCAAAATTTGTCTGTATTCGAGATTTATCGATCACGATTTTTCTAAAACCATCGACAACCAATATAAAAGCTCAACTAGATTTTACTCTGGATGAAACTGCTCTTCGTTAGCAACACTAAATATTGGGTAGCAAAGTTTAGACGAGACTGTACGATCCGCGGAGTCCAGCAACCCATTGATCGACCAAATATTGAAGAAAATCGGTAATGGATGATCTGAATTGAAAAAGCATGAACTAACAGACTTAATAGACTCAAAATTGGTCTGTATTCGAGATTTATCGATTACGATTTTTCTAAAACCATCGACAACCAATATAAAAGCTCAACTAGATTTTACTTTGGATGAAACTGCTCTTCGTTAGCAACACTAAATATTGGGTAGCAAAGTTTAGACGAGACTGTACGATCCGCGGAGTCCAGCAACCCAATGATCGACCAAATATTGAAGAAAATCGGTAATGGATGATCTGAATTGAAAAAGCATGAACTAACAGACTTAATAGACTCAAAATTGGTCTGTATTCGAGATTTATCGATTACGATTTTTCTAAAACCATCGACAACCAATATAAAAGCTCAACTAGATTTTACTTTGGATGAAACTGCTCTTCGTTAGCAACACTAAATATTGGGTAGCAAAGTTTAGACGAGACTGTACGATCTGCGGAGTCTAGCAACCTAATGACCGACCAAATGTTGAAGGAAATCAATACTGGATGATCTGAACTGGAAGAGCACGAGCAAGCAGACTTAGTAGACTCAAAACAAGAGCCGATGCATAATTATACGCGAATTAAACGTAGTGAATGCAAACCAAGAACGAATTGAAATGGAGATGTAGCAAAAAATTAAACAAGAAACATCTATTTCAAAAGATATTGCGAATAATTTTGTTCATTCCTATTCTGAGTACAAATTGAGGGTTCAAAATTTCAATTTTTGACAAATCACTATTTATGTTTCTACCAATTTATGTAAAGTGGATTCCCTCGTTTGAATTCGGTTAAATTCATCAAGTAAGCGACATCCATAGAGAAACTGACTGAACAGGACGAAAGGGCAATGGGCAAGAGCGCGAATTGTCCGGGAAGCTCCCTCCTTCCACTTCGATGCATACATAGATATATATTCTCGTATGTACGTTGTCTATGACGTAGCGTATACATCATATCCGGAAGTGAACACGTTATTACACGCAAAAACCGAATTTTTCACTCGATTCTCGATTCGATCTACAAAATCAAAAAACCGACGCATTTCCATCACACATTGGACACTGTTGGACACACTCTAAAATCCCTCGAGTTCTACGGATCTATATAAATGAAAAAACTACCCCAAATGGTCTACAGATCTCTCCAATCGTCTTTCTAGGAAGATGACTGGAAACCACAAACTTAAACCCTCTTCAAAAGTACCTCCAAGGTACCGGAAGATTCCGGATCAAAAGATATCAGCTGATCATCGTTAGACATTGACATACGTCAAAATATTTGACAACTGACATCACTTAAGATAATCAATGACCAAGACGCAGATATTAAGAGGAATTTCCACGTTATTGTTCAATATATTTGTAGGATAAATTGGATATTTCTTCTTTTTATTTGGGGGTCTACAAACCAAGACTTTTGGACTGTAAACTTTCTAGAATGCATCTCAGAGTTGTATCCCATCGATTCAAGTCTCAATCTTTAGTAAATACGTTTGTTGTCCAGCTAAATCTACGATATGCGGTTTTTCCCTGGAGATGACATCCAGGTTAATTTGAAAAGCTCCAGATGCTGCATTTGGGTCTTGGTGGGCAGCGTCATGTCGCAGTAGATACAGAATTGATCCCAGTACGATTCCTCGTGGCCCAACTGAGATCACCACTGGTTTCGTAAATAAGAAAAGCCTTTGGAGGTTTTTTTTTTGATCTTCTATAGTTAAACATCATGTCAGACCACGTGCAAGGTTTCAAGCTTCTCCAATAGTAATTTTTCTGGTAGTTTGGGTTATAATAATTAAAAACTGATATGACTTCACTTGGATATTGGATTCCTGGTCGTGTCCAGGTGATTTTTTGGGTTTATCTTCGTTCTAATTGAGTTGTGGAGTTGTTTATCTTACCAGAATTACCAGAATATCCTTAAAATCTGCTTCAATTTCAAAATTAGTCACGGATAAATGAAGTTTGAAGATATCTGAGAGTTTATTAACTTTTTTCTCTTTCCTTTAACAGATTTCTTTAGTTTTGTGGTTGTCAAATAGATTTTTGAGCTATTTCGTTGTTTAAATCTAGTTTTATCCGGAAATTTAGTTCGAGTTTGATTCTTAAGTGTATCAGCTTCATGGATAGACGTTCGACAGTGTTGTCGACGTCAAATACGTTGCGGAACGCGTTCCAGTTAGTAAATTTGATATGTAAAGTTGGTACGATTGTTAATTCCCTAAAAAATTTTGACATATTCGGTCTGTTCTTTTTGTCGGTTTGAACCGAACGACTTTTTTTGAGTGTATTTCGTAGTAGCTGCACCACGTTCGGAAGTGAGCGTATGTATATGCATGAGAGTTGTGTTCCACTCCATCGGAGGCCGTGCGCTACCGGAAGTCCGTCTAATGCATCCGCAACAGAATGTCGAACTTGACGCCCGACGTCGCTATTCGCCATTGATTCAAAATGCATAGGGACGCCGATCGCTTTCATCTAACGTCACGACAATTTTTTTTCACGGTCGTCGTTGAAATTGACCGAAAAATCCCGTTCGAAATACTAACATAACAATGAATATTTATCGCTGGCACTACAAGAAAATCCAGGTGATGAAAACGACAAGGTAAATTCAACTACTAATTACTCAATTAGTTTGGAATATCCCGAGTTATTTGAGGGAGTTTAAGCAACGGCGCTAACGTAGCCCTTAAATATTTAATTATTTCCTCGGTTAAGTTAATTACTCGTAGATGGAAGCACTTTATATTTATTTCTAAAGTTGAACGTATTATCTTAAGCCTTATTGACTTCTCAAGATCTTTGAAATCGTTGTTATAACACGCTCGATTAGGGGAAAGGGAGTTTCTACTACAATGTGCGAAGAAAAAACTGAATCAAGATACATTCTTATGATTAACAATATTAATCAAAATCTCGCAATTGCACCATCCCTCTGGGTGGTTTGAGGCTCAAAATCTTTCGTAGTAACCTCGAAATCAGATTGAACTTGATTATAAAGTCATCAAAAATCTTTTCCGCCAACGCGGAGCCTATTTCAAACCATCGAGACATCAAAATGTCGAGGTAAATCCAAACTTTCTGGTGGAGCTTGAAGTCACATCTTTTTATCATCTCTCTGGGTGGTTTGAGGCTCAAAATCTTTCGTAGTAACTTCGAAACCAGATTGAACTTGATTATAAAGTCATCAAAAATCTTTTCCACCAACGCGCAGCTTGTTTCAGACCATCGAGACATCAAACTGTCGAGGTAACTCCAAACTTTCTGGTGGAGCTTGAAGTCGCATCTTTTTATCATCCCTCTGGGTGGTTTGAGGCTCAAAATCTTTCGTAGTAACTTCGAAACCAGATTGAATTTGATTATGGAGTCATCAAAAATCTTTTCCGCCAACGCGGAGCCTGTTTCAAACCATCGAGACATCAAAATGTCGAGGTAAATCCAAACTTTCTGGTGGAGCTTGAAGTCGCATCTTTTTATCATCTCTCTGGGTGGTTTGAGGCTCAAAATCTTTCGCAGTAACCTCGAAATCAGATCAAACTTGACTATGGAGTCATCAAAAATCTTTTCCGCCAACGCGGAGCCTGTTTCAGACCATCGAGACATCAAACTGTCGAGGTAACTCCAAACTTTCTGGTGGAGCTTGAAGTCGCATCTTTTTATCATCCCTCTGGGTGGTTTGAGGCTCAAAATCTTTCGTAGTAACTTCGAAACCAGATTGAATTTGATTATGGAGTCATCAAAAATCTTTTCCGCCAACACTGAGCCTGTTTCAGACCATCGAGACATCAAATTGTCGAGGTAAATCCAAACTTTCTGGTGGAGCTTGATGTCGCATCTTCGTACCATCTCTCTGGGTGGTTTGAGGCTCAAAATCTTTCGTAGTAACCTCGAAATCAGATTGAACTTGATTATAAAGTCATCAAAAATCTTTTCCGCCAACGCGGAGCCTGTTTCAAACCATCGAGACATCAAAATGTCGAGGTAAATCCAAACTTACTGGTGGAGCTTGATGTCACATCTTTTTATCATCTCTCTGGGTGGTTTGAGGCTCAAAATCTTTCGTAGTAACCTCGAAATCAGATCAAACTTGACTATGGAGTCATCAAAAATCTTTTCCGCCAACGCGGAGCCTGTTTCAGACCATCGAGACATCAAACTGTCGAGGTAAATCCAAACTTTCTGGTGGAGCTTGAAGTCGCATCTTTTTATCATCTCTCTGGGTGGTTTGAGACTCAAAATCTTTCGTAGTAACTTCGAAACCAGATTGAATTTGATTATGGAGTCATCAAAAATCTTTTCCGCCAACACTGAGCCTGTTTCAGACCATCGAGACATCAAATTGTCGAGGTAAATCCAAACTTTCTGGTGGAGCTTGATGTCGCATCTTCGTACCATCTCTCTGGGTGGTTTGAGGCTCAAAATCTTTCGTAGTAACCTCGAAATCAGATTGAACTTGATTATAAAGTCATCAAAAATCTTTTCCGCCAACGCGGAGCCTGTTTCAAACCATCGAGACATCAAAATGTCGAGGTAAATCCAAACTTACTGGTGGAGCTTGATGTCACATCTTTTTATCATCTCTCTGGGTGGTTTGAGGCTCAAAATCTTTCGTAGTAACCTCGAAATCAGATCAAACTTGACTATGGAGTCATCAAAAATCTTTTCCGCCAACGCGGAGCCTGTTTCAGACCATCGAGACATCAAACTGTCGAGGTAACTCCAAACTTTCTGGTGGAGCTTGAAGTCGCATCTTTTTATCATCCCTCTGGGTGGTTTGAGGCTCAAAATCTTTCGTAGTAACTTCGAAACCAGATTGAATTTGATTATGGAGTCATCAAAAATCTTTTCCGCCAACACTGAGCCTGTTTCAGACCATCGAGACATCAAATTGTCGAGGTAAATCCAAACTTTCTGGTGGAGCTTGATGTCGCATCTTCGTACCATCTCTCTGGGTGGTTTGAGGCTCAAAATCTTTCGTAGTAACCTCGAAACCAGATTGAACTTGATTATAAAGTCATCAAAAATCTTTTCCGCCAACGCGGAGCCTGTTTCAGACCATCGAGACATCAAACTGTCGAGGTAAATCCAAACTTTCTGGTGGAGCTTGAAGTCGCATCTTTTTATCATCTCTCTGGGTGGTTTGAGGCTCAAAATCTTTCGTAGTAACCTCGAAATCAGATTGAACTTGATTATAAAGTCATCAAAAATCTTTTCCGCCAACGCGGAGCCTGTTTCAAACCATCGAGACATCAAAATGTCGAGGTAAATCCAAACTTACTGGTGGAGCTTGATGTCACATCTTTTTATCATCTCTCTGGGTGGTTTGAGGCTCAAAATCTTTCGTAGTAACCTCGAAATCAGATTGAACTTGATTATAAAGTCATCAAAAATCTTTTCCGCCAACACTGAGCCTGTTTCAGACCATCGAGACATCAAAATGTCGAGGTAAATCCAAACTTACTGGTGGAGCTTGATGTCACATCTTTTTATCATCTCTCTGGGTGGTTTGAGGCTCAAAATCTTTCGTAGTAACTTCGAAATCAGATCAAACTTGACTATGGAGTCATCAAAAATCTTTTCCGCCAACGCGGAGCCTGTTTCAGACCATCGAGACATCAAACTGTCGAGGTAAATCCAAACTTTCTGGTGGAGCTTGAAGTCGCATCTTTTTATCATCTCTCTGGGTGGTTTGAGACTCAAAATCTTTCGTAGTAACTTCGAAACCAGATTGAATTTGATTATGGAGTCATCAAAAATCTTTTCCGCCAACGCGGAGCCTGTTTCAGACCATCGAGACATCAAACTGTCGAGGTAAATCCAAACTTTCTGGTGGAGCTTGAAGTCGCATCTTTTTATCATCTCTCTGGGTGGTTTGAGGCTCAAAATCTTTCGTAGTAACCTCGAAATCAGATTGAACTTGATTATAAAGTCATCAAAAATCTTTTCCGCCAACGCGGAGCCTGTTTCAAACCATCGAGACATCAAAATGTCGAGGTAAATCCAAACTTACTGGTGGAGCTTGATGTCACATCTTTTTATCATCTCTCTGGGTGGTTTGAGGCTCAAAATCTTTCGTAGTAACCTCGAAATCAGATCAAACTTGACTATGGAGTCATCAAAAATCTTTTCCGCCAACGCGGAGCCTGTTTCAGACCATCGAGACATCAAACTGTCGAGGTAAATCCAAACTTTCTGGTGGAGCTTGAAGTCGCATCTTTTTATCATCTCTCTGGGTGGTTTGAGGCTCAAAATCTTTCGTAGTAACCTCGAAATCAGATTGAACTTGATTATAAAGTCATCAAAAATCTTTTCCGCCAACGCGGAGCCTGTTTCAAACCATCGAGACATCAAAATGTCGAGGTAAATCCAAACTTTCTGGTGGAGCTTGAAGTCACATCTTTTTATCATCTCTCTGGGTGGTTTGAGGCTCAAAATCTTTCGTAGTAACTTCGAAACCAGATTGAATTTGATTATGGAGTCATCAAAAATCTTTTCCGCCAACGCGGAGCCTGTTTCAAACCATCGAGACATCAAAATGTCGAGGTAAATCCAAACTTTCTGGTGGAGCTTGAAGTCACATCTTTTTATCATCTCTCTGGGTGGTTTGAGGCTCAAAATCTTTCGTAGTAACTTCGAAACCAGATTGAACTTGATTATAAAGTCATCAAAAATCTTTTCCACCAACGCGGAGCCTGTTTCAAACCATCGAGACATCAAAATGTCGAGGTAAATCCAAACTTACTGGTGGAGCTTGATGTCACATCTTTTTATCATCTCTCTGGGTGGTTTGAGGCTCAAAATCTTTCGTAGTAACTTCGAAATCAGATCAAACTTGACTATGGAGTCATCAAAAATCTTTTCCGCCAACGCGGAGCCTGTTTCAGACCATCGAGACATCAAACTGTCGAGGTAAATCCAAACTTTCTGGTGGAGCTTGAAGTCGCATCTTTTTATCATCTCTCTGGGTGGTTTGAGACTCAAAATCTTTCGTAGTAACTTCGAAACCAGATTGAATTTGATTATGGAGTCATCAAAAATCTTTTCCGCCAACGCGGAGCCTGTTTCAGACCATCGAGACATCAAACTGTCGAGGTAAATCCAAACTTTCTGGTGGAGCTTGAAGTCGCATCTTTTTATCATCTCTCTGGGTGGTTTGAGGCTCAAAATCTTTCGTAGTAACCTCGAAATCAGATTGAACTTGATTATAAAGTCATCAAAAATCTTTTCCGCCAACGCGGAGCCTGTTTCAAACCATCGAGACATCAAAATGTCGAGGTAAATCCAAACTTACTGGTGGAGCTTGATGTCACATCTTTTTATCATCTCTCTGGGTGGTTTGAGGCTCAAAATCTTTCGTAGTAACCTCGAAATCAGATCAAACTTGACTATGGAGTCATCAAAAATCTTTTCCGCCAACGCGGAGCCTGTTTCAGACCATCGAGACATCAAACTGTCGAGGTAAATCCAAACTTTCTGGTGGAGCTTGAAGTCGCATCTTTTTATCATCTCTCTGGGTGGTTTGAGGCTCAAAATCTTTCGTAGTAACCTCGAAATCAGATTGAACTTGATTATAAAGTCATCAAAAATCTTTTCCGCCAACGCGGAGCCTGTTTCAAACCATCGAGACATCAAAATGTCGAGGTAAATCCAAACTTTCTGGTGGAGCTTGAAGTCACATCTTTTTATCATCTCTCTGGGTGGTTTGAGGCTCAAAATCTTTCGTAGTAACTTCGAAATCAGATCAAACTTGACTATGGAGTCATCAAAAATCTTTTCCGCCAACGCGGAGCCTGTTTCAGACCATCGAGACATCAAACTGTCGAAGAAACTTCCTCTCAACAAATTCTTTCAACAATTTTGATTATTATAGCTTCAAGTGGAGATTTTAGCTTCAATTGGAGCTTCCAGATGAAACCTCAGGCTTCTTTCTGGTATCTTCGATCTTTCCACGGTCAATTTTCTGCATCTTTTAGTGGTTTTGATATCAAAACTGATGGGCGCTGCCCTCTGTAGGTTGAAATGATAAATTTTCTATTGAATTTCCATAATTTATCTTTCAATAAATAATGAGAAATGGGATAACTCATCATCATCATCATCATCAAGTAGGGATTCGAATACGAATATAGCATATTCTCGTTTTTTCGTTATTGTTTTTCAAAAACAATGACGAATTCACGTGAGAAAATAAGCGTGAAAGCGAAACAAACGAAACGGCTGACAAATATTAGCCAGAGCGAGTCAAAATTAGCTTCGTCTAGGTACGTGACGAAGCTACGAGATTTCTAATTCGAATCTCGCATTTTCTTCGTCAACTTTTATTCATGTTTAGCAAGCCGATGATTTCCGTAAAAGCACAAAAGACTTTATTTGCAAGTCACACTCCTTTTCAACGATGTGCCCCGATGTAGGCCAGAATTTAAACGAAATTTATCAAAAAACGACCAAATATTCGAGTTTATCTTAATTTTAGCAACTGATTGGAATATTACACACTTTGGGGTCAAACTTATAGACGCAAGAGTCCCCCAAGGCAGTATCCATAGACCAAATCATACATCTGTGGATGTGTGGACAAAATTCACCAGATTTAACCCCATCGGATTATTTTCTATTCCCAGATATTGAAAAAAATAGTTCGATGATCAAAGATCGATCAAATATGTCGAATGTTTTGATTAACTTGACGATTTCTGTTGTAAAATCGGTGTCAAACTGTTTGAACATCGCTGGAAAAAATAAATGGATTTTTTACCAAATTTTTTTGTATTTCTGGATCAATTCTCGTTTACACTAATCGCTATGTAGCTTTCTATAGATATTTTCATATGAATGACACATTAAAAGAGTCCATTAGACGCAAATTGACATAACCACTTATGGAGACAAGTTATTAGAGCAAAAACAAGGCCAGAAACATGAAAAACGAAAAAACTCTTGAAGATTACAGAAATAAATGGATGCGATGGTTCTAATTACCGGAGATCTTCGTCTTCTATTTTATTCTACCCGAGGTGTAGTGCTCTGGAGCTCACACTTCGAGAGAATGTGGTCCTGTGCACAACAGAATGTGCACGTTGCATCGGGACGACTGATTATACACCTTCCCAGGTGTGTATATTCTTGTCTCGACCACGGAGATTGTCCCGATAACTGGGTTAATCCTATCTACTCCATTTTCTAATGTTTTCTCTATAGATTTGTAGCTGTTTTTTGAGATTTCCAGTTCTATATTAGATTTTGGATAATAGACATTTTGAATCTAGAGATTTTTGAACTGTTTTTGTTGATTTTTCTGCAAGCTTTTGATGGCTAAAACCTTGAGGTGGGTTTGTCAGCTTATTTGTTTATTTCTGGCTCATTATTGTTAGTATATCCCACCACTTTATAGTAAAAAACACGTTTTTAACCATATCGAACTAAAAATGTTTTCTCTGTAACTTCGGTAGCTGTTTTTTGAGATTTCCAGTTCTATATGAGATTTTGGATGATAGACATTTTGAATCTAGCGATTTTTGGACTGTTTTTGTTGATTTTTCTACAAGCTTTTGATGGCTAAAACCTTGAGGTGGGTTTGTCAGCTTATTTGTTTATTTCTGGCTCATTATTGTTAGTATATCCCACCACTTTAAAGTAAAAAACACGTTTTTAACCATATCGAACTAAAAATGTTTTCTCTGTAACTTCGGTAGCTGTTTTTTGAGATTTCCAGTTCTATATGAGATTTTGGATGATAGACATTTTGAATCTAGCGATTTTTGGACTGTTTTTGTCGATTTTTCTACAAGTTTTTGATGGCTAAAACCTTGAGGTGGGTTTGTGAGCTTATTTCTTAATTTCTGGGTCATAACTGTTAGTATATCCCACCACTTTAAAGTAAAAAACACGTTTTTAACCATATCGAACTAAAAATGTTTTCTCTGTAACTTCGGTAGCTGTTTTTTGAGATTTCCAGTTCTATATGAGATTTTGGATGATAGACATTTTGAATCTAGCGATTTTTGAACTGGTTTTGTTGATTTTTCTGCAAGCTTTTGATGGCTAAAACCTTGAGGTGGGTTTGTCAGCTTATTTGTTTATTTCTGGCTCATTATTGTTAGTATATCCCACCACTTTATAGTAAAAAACACGTTTTTAACCATATCGAACTAAAAATGTTTTCTCTGTAACTTCGGTAGCTGTTTTTTGAGATTTCCAGTTCTATATGAGATTTTGGATGATAGACATTTTGAATCTAGCGATTTTTGGACTGTTTTTGTCGATTTTTCTACAAGTTTTTGATGGCTAAAACCTTGAGGTGGGTTTGTCAGCTTATTTGTTTATTTCTGGCTCATTATTGTTAGTATATCCCACCACTTTATAGTAAAAAACACGTTTTTAACCATATCGGACTAAAAATGTTTTCTATGTAGCTTCGATAGCTGTTTTTTGAGATTTCCAGTTCTACATTAGGTTTTGGATAATAGACATTTTGAATTTATCGATTTTTGAACTGTTTTTGTTGATTTTTCAACAAACTTTTGATGGCTAAAACCTTGAGGTGGGTTTGTCAGCTTATTTGTTTATTTCTGGGTCATTACAGTTAGTATATCCCATCACTTTAATCTAAAAAACACCTCAAACTAAAAAACTAGAAATAATTTTTTTACAAGCGTGTTTTTTAAACTATATTTATCGTCTCTGGTCTGCAAATTCTTTTCGAATTCAATATTATATACATGAAACATGAGGTTTATAGGTAAGGTAGAATTCCAGACCACTAAACTTGGATGCGTTTGAAGTAGAAGAAGATTTTTGGTAATTGAAGCCATCCCACACTTCGCTATCGATTGATCAGCTGTAAAAACTGGGTGGTTCTCGAAGTCGAAGTCGAAATACCGAAATGGAAGGTGCATCGAACCGAGTTGAGACGCCAAAAATACGCGAATAGTTTATATATAACCGGAAAACAGCTATTGACAACGATATGACGAGATTCAAACGATGATTTAGACTAATTAAAAGTACTTAGCACCGTCGATACCTCGGTCTACAGAACGCGCGAATTTCTGTGCTTTTCCAAAATCGTATCCGACCGCGATGTAGCCGAAGCCGCGGCTCCAAGTCTATAATATGTATGCTGCATTCGCTGTAGTCGACGTTTCCAAGTAGTGGAGTGTTGTCAGGGAAACGACAGAAAAACCGTTGCTCGGCAACCGAAAATCGGCAGTTGAGAGAAAACGGGACGAAAGAGTATCTAATAGTCTGCGGGCCGAATCGCCACAAATTTCCTAAATGACGTAAGCGGAAATGCGTCTAAATAAACTAACATAACCTAAAATAACCTAAAAATAACCACGCGACATCTTTAAACGTATTCGTTGTTGTCTGTTGAAGTGTTGCAAGTGTAAATTTGAGGTTAGGAAACAGGAAAAAGTCGCCGGGGACTTGATCCGGTAAATAAAATGAGTAGTTACACAATTCGACGTTTTGGTGGTTCTAAATTTTATCTTCGATAAATATTTGATCGTGAAATTATTTATATTAACGTCTCCAGACCTTCTTATATAATTTTTTGATTAAAAGTCTTCATTTTCCACCTTTTTTATCAAATTAAAAAAAAATTGATATTAAAAATTCATATAATTAGAAATATTAGAAATAATAATAATTGATTTTTATAGTCGAATTAATTTTTTTTATCGTATTGATGAACTTTAAATCTATTTTCTGAATAGTGCGACGTCTGCCCAACGTAAACAGCGTCACAATCATCACGAAGCACTCGGATTTTGGGTGATTATTGATATTTATTGATCTATACACGGTAAAAATAATTTTTTTCGCGTCGGCTCATTTATCATTTTGTAATAAACCTGTGAAAACTGCGAATTTCGGAGAAATTAGTTGATGAGTTGCTTTTGAAAGAAAGGAGCCGGGTTGCAAATGAGTTACTGCTCATTCAATACCCGCCCTCGGCCGCCCGCGCCCGCCGGGTCGCCCTTCTAAACATCTCTCGCCCAAAACGCGCCAACCCAATTTCTCACTCAAGAAAAATCAATCTCGAAGACGTCGCATTCCCAAATTTTATTAATCAACTCCCACGTTGGAAATTCCTCGAGAAAAGGGCTTAATTTCGATCCGTACATATACAGGAATCACAAGAAATGAAGATTTCCTCGAAATATAACCTTCGAGACTCGTAATTTATCTTCTGAAAGATTACTGAAATGCTGAATCTTCGCTCTGTTGTTTTGGGGGTAAATCCTGTACCCTAAACGAAGAAACGGGCAAAAAATTGTAAAATATTTGATTCCTGAACCTTCCCTTAACTATTTTGCATCGTTGCTGATAGATTACTACGATGAAGGCCAGTATTAAAAAGAAGAAGATTTCCTATTGTTTTGGGAACAGTTTTATATGTGGACGTTAGTAAAAACAGACTAAACTTCCTTACAAGATTTGTTCCAGTTGAAATAACAAGCCGTTATACAATTATTTATACTAAATATCGTTATATTTGTCATTTAATCATTGAATCCAAAGTTTTTTGGGTGAGTGTATAACAGATTTCAACCTCCATTATCTTCTGTAAACCTGCGACTACGTCAAACGACGGTTGTTTCCTATTTCAACCGGAAGATGTCATGATTATAAATTGGGAAACGTGTTTACGCATGCGTTGAGATATTATTACTGAAATTTCAGCCATTTTGAACGTTTATTTTCTATTTGACAAGCTTTTTTCTGGAAATATCATCGAAAAATATTATCGAAGAGTATTAGACAATTGTCAGATTGAGGAGGTTATGTATATATATCAAAAGAACGCACTAATGATTGAAGTTAAGCTAACCGGATGTTGAGTGTCGCATTTTGAAACCAATATGGCGTCCGGAAATCTAGTTAAAAGCCTCCGCGTCAGAATAGGGTTCATGGGATGTTATGTAGGGTCAATACTCTTGTATGGAGCGGAAATTTGGACCTTGAAAGTTCAATTGATCAAAAAAACTTGAGAAATTCGAGATGTGAGTCCATAGAAGCATCCTGAAAAGACCCTGCACTTCCAGAATCACCAAGGACGAAGTAGTGAGACGCATTGGTCGAAAAAAAAGTTGTTGACAATTATTAAACAGGAATCTAAGCCTCCGCGTCAAAATAGGGTTCATGGGATGTTATGTAGGGTCAATACTCTTGTATGGAGCGGAAATTTGGACCTTGAAAGTTCAATTGATCAAAAAAACTTGAGAAATTCGAGATGTAGGTCCATAGAAGCATCCTGAAGATACCATGGACTTCCAGAATCACCAAGGACGAAGTACTGAGACGCATTGGTCGAAAAAAAAGTTGTTGACAATTATTAAACAGGAATCTAAGCCTCCGCGTCAAAATAGGGTTCATGGGATGTTATGTAGGGTCAATACTCTTGTATGGAGCGGAAATTTGGACCTTGAAAGCTCAATTGATCAAAAAAACTTGAGGAATTCGAGATATGAGTCCATAGATGCATCCTGAAGAGACCCTGGACTTCCAGAATCACCAAGGACGAAGTACTGAGACGCATTGGTCGAAAAAAAAGTTGTTGACAATTTTTAAACAGAAATCTAAGTGTCCACGTCAGAATAGGGTTCATGGGATGTTATGTGGGGTCAATACTCTTGTATGGAGCGGAAATTTGGACCTTGAAAGTTCAATTGATCAAAAAAACTTGAGGAATTCGAGATGTGAGTCCATAGATGCATCCTGAAGAGACCCTGGACTTCCAGAATCACCAAGGATGAAGTACTAAGACGGATTGGTGGCATAAGAAGAGATTGGACAAATCTCAGCATCTGAGAATTGTTTTATGTCACAAAAAGTATTTAAAACCGTTGTTGATAACGCGGCATTTACTTTCAGGACGTAAAGTCTTTTTCTACGAAGCCCAACTACTTGGTGATGTCTAAGGAGAAGCTTTCAGGTAGTTTTGTACAAACCCTCGTATATTAACTTTGTATTAGTTTATGTTTGTCGCGGAACCGTAAATAATTCGCCAGTAAAAACTTTTCGAAATGAGAACAAGCCTGCTGGCGGAGTCAGTTTTAAGCAAAACCGAAATTTCGGAAGTTGTTAAACTCTGCACAAACTCCCAACAGACGTTTAGCCGTTCGAGACGTACGTACAAACGGCCGTAGCGAGCTAGCGGGAGTTTTGTTTGCGAAGTTGTCGTTGTCGCTAATTGACAAAGTGCTGCTGTTTATTCTAAGGGCTAAGGGCCGAGTTCTGAAGGGCTACACATGCACTTTCAATCTACTTCGAGTGTGTTTACATCTGCAAGTGCCACGACGAAAATCCGTCGACGATTCATAATAAAAATATCAATGTTTAAATCGAGTTTAATCGTTCGAATAACCAATAAGCGAACGAACGTATAATTTCCAAAGTTTTATTTTGTAAAATAGAAAATGTCGAAGTAAAAACGGGGGAAAAGCAAGAAATTCTCTGTCGGTGTGAGATAGGGCTCCGCCATGCAGGATTTTCGCGAAAGCCGGGGCCGATTTCAAAAGACTCAAAATTACTTTCGGGATAAGAGGGATTAAGCCCCGAACGGTCGCTTGTCGCTTGTTTCTACGGGGACTTAACTCAGGGACGGTACCAGAAAGGAAAACTTCCATTTAAATACATTACATAAAATGTTGGCAAAGAAATCGATACCAAGAGGAAATTTTAAGAAAAAAAATCTTTGTTTGTTGATAAAAAGTTATCTACCTTACCCGCCACACTATAAGTTAGCCTCGAAACTGTGAAACAGCTATTGCATCGACGACAGCATAAATAACAAGTTACGAGAAGAAAAAGATTAAAATTAGTTATTTGAGTGAAATCTCATGTCGATTTCTGGTCGAAATAAACACGTGAGACAAGTTAAAGCTGAAAACTCAATTAACGGACCGAATAAATAAACTTCGTACTTGTAAAAATCAGTATTTAACCTAAAAATTGTGTATCTTTCAGTATCAGACTCACTGGCACAAAAAATTATCGTTTAGACAAGACTAGAGACAGCGAGAAGTGTCTGCTGTTTCCAGGACCTTCCCGCAGTTAGAAAAAAACTTAAAGCAGTTAACGTGGTGCTAAAAAAAAGCTAAATTAACCCCGAGCAATCCGTCTACGATTTACCAGAGAAGTTAATTGGATTCATCAACAATTTACCTCTCAAACGAAAGCAGATTGTGGCTGCTGCATGGTCTGGATGGAAGAGGACGAATTTACGGAAGATTTAAACGCGGGGAGTTGTATTTGGATGATATGGGAAGGTATTTTGATGGAAATAAAAACCTGGTTGGTTTTTAAACGAGGCCGTACGATCTCCGAAGACATCAGCATCGCAGTGGTCGACCAAATGAGATGACGACTCCAAAATTGTTGAAGAAAATCAACTGGATGATCGTCGATCGGAACTGCACAAGATTTAGTATCAAATCGAATCGCGTATTAATTGAAAATTTGGATACGAGAAAGCTGGTGTACAAGATGGATGCCACGTTTGCTTCTAGAAGATGTTTCCATCGATTTTACGTGGATCCGTGAAACCGAAGAACAATTAAAACGATGTTGTTGGTTTTTATTCGGGTGGATTAACTGCGAACGGATACATAGAAAGTATCAAAACTCATTGGTGTTCAGCATCAACGAGAAATAGTCTTGAGACACTCCAAAAGGTCCCAAATTGATCCTAGCTTCTTGATCGACCAGAAAATATTTCAAAACGTGCTTCGAAGAAGACAAAGATCGTTCCGTTTAAAGGAAAGATCGTGGGGTCAATTTTTCGGGATAATTTATTTCAAAAATGGAAAAACTATCAACGACAAGTTTTATGTAAACTTATTGCAACGTTTTAGTGAATAAATGGAATGGAATTAAAGTTTGAATCGCTACATCGTACGAAATTGAACTACTACGGATTATTTTCCGTTTCTAGATTTGAAAAAATATGTTGGTGGTCAAAGATTTTCCAACAAAGAAGAGGTTATGTCGAATGTTTTGATTAACTCGACGATTCTTATAAATAAAAATTGTATCGAACGCTGGTAGGAGTAACTGGGAGATAATAATTAGAATTTTTATCAAAAATTTTCGTGTTTTCTTTGTTTGGACTGTCATAGTACAAATGAAAACCGCGTTTCAAAAATGGAAATGATTTTCTGTTAAGAAATACGCAAATACAGAATAAACCGCTGAGTCCAAATTTGTCCCGAAACTTTTGATTCCTAACCAGTAAAAAAAAAAACAAATTGCAAGGATCGTAGATCAAAATTCGAAAAGTTAATTCAAAAATAAAGATCGTGGTTACGATTTTTGAAAACTTTTAGACAATTGTAGTATTTTGAAGATAATTTTCAGGCTTAGTTAGTAAGTTAGAAACCAAAACCAAAATTCTTTATTATCCTTTTTAATCGCTTCTAATTTTGGTCCTTATTACTTCTAATATATACAGGGTCATTAATGGGAACCGGATGTTTCTCAAAAAAATTTTATCGGTACAGAAAAACTTATTTACTTACGACAAATCATGTCCGGTAAGTAAAGTCCATTTTGTTGGATGGAAACTCGCCTCAATTCTTTGCAGTACACCAGACAGTCACCTTCGGACTATGAAGAAGTCACTCCGAAACCAATCAGATGAAAATGGGCTGCGTTACTCACTAACAATATAAGATTTTCACTTTCTACAAAATTGGTAAACATCCGTCGACTAAATCGTAATCGCTGCCGGGAATAGAGCGGCTCCTCTAACTCGTTCAATGCTCTAACAGTTTCCTCAATATTTAATCCACTTGTTCGAAGGTTATTTCGCCCAAAACCGTCGAGCGTCCACGGCTCCATCTCGATGACTGTAAAGTAAACTTCGAAAACATCCGGTTTCCGTGATCGACCCTGTAACTTGACGCCACTGTAGTTTCTCCATCGGCTTTTTAGGATTACTCCGCGGCCACGGAACGTACTACATAGAGCCCTTGATTCGATCAACTTTTTTTCTCTATTCTACGGGTTAATACTCGACTAAAATCGAGAGAAAATCAGGTGTTTCTATTCCGAAACAGAAAAACAAATTATTTGGTAAAGAAAACGCGATTTCGAATCAATTTTTCACACTCATACCGCGCGAATTGTGTCAATATCGGGAGGAAATTCGAACCGAAGACAATTTCGGTGTTTGTTCTTTTACAGAAACGCGATACGTCCATTATTTGTTAGGAATTAACAGTATCGAATGTGGACAAATATTATTTTTCAAAATATTGGATTACAATAAATTGATTTCAAAAGTAAATAGAACGTCGAGACGTTTCGTTCGTCGGCACGCTTTCGCGCAAAAAATCGGTTCGATTTAGTTTTTATTTTCTATTTTATAGTGAAATAAATAATATCGAACGAAGAAAACACTGCGCGAAGCTTCCTCCGGGTCTTCACCAGTCCACAAAACGTCTTCTATGATTGATCGGTAAGCTGGGATTAATTTGGGAGATTTTAGGGTTAAAATTAGGTGCTTCGAGGGTTTTTTTGACTGTCTTGCATTGATGTTGAACGCCAATAAGTGCTGACACTTTCTATGTATCTGTACCCATTAAAATTTTTAAAAAACATCCGGTTCCAAGCCTGAAAATTATCTTCAAAATACTACAATTGTCTAAAAGTTTTCAAAAATCGTAACCACGATCTTTATTTTTGAATTGACTTTTCGAATTTTGATCTACGATCCTTGCAATTTGTTTTTTTTTACTGGTTAGGAATCAAAAGTTTCGGGACAAATTTGGACTCAGCGGTTTATTCTGTGTTTGCGTATTTCTTAACAGAATCATTTCCATTTTTGAAACGCGGTTTTCATTTGTACTATGACAGTCCAAACAAAGAAAACACGAAAATTTTTGATAAAAATTCTAATTATTATCTCCCAGTTACTCCTACCAGCGTTCGATACAATTTTTATTTATAAGAATCGTCGAGTTAATCAAAACATTCGACATAACCTCTTCTTTGTTGGAAAATCTTTGACCACCAACATATTTTTTCAAATCTAGAAACGGAAAATAATCCGTAGTAGTTCAATTTCGTACGATGTAGCGATTCAAACTTTAATTCCATTCCATTTATTCACTAAAACGTTGCAATAAGTTTACATAAAACTTGTCGTTGATAGTTTTTCCATTTTTGAAATAAATTATCCCGAAAAATTGACCCCACGATCTTTCCTTTAAACGGAACGATCTTTGTCTTCTTCGAAGCACGTTTTGAAATATTTTCTGGTCGATCAAGAAGCTAGGATCAATTTGGGACCTTTTGGAGTGTCTCAAGACTATTTCTCGTTGATGCTGAACACCAATGAGTTTTGATACTTTCTATGTATCCGTTCGCAGTTAATCCACCCGAATAAAAACCAACAACATCGTTTTAATTGTTCTTCGGTTTCACGGATCCACGTAAAATCGATGGAAACATCTTCTAGAAGCAAACGTGGCATCCATCTTGTACACCAGCTTTCTCGTATCCAAATTTTCAATTAATACGCGATTCGATTTGATACTAAATCTTGTGCAGTTCCGATCGACGATCATCCAGTTGATTTTCTTCAACAATTTTGGAGTCGTCATCTCATTTGGTCGACCACTGCGATGCTGATGTCTTCGGAGATCGTACGGCCTCGTTTAAAAACCAACCAGGTTTTTATTTCCATCAAAATACCTTCCCATATCATCCAAATACAACTCCCCGCGTTTAAATCTTCCGTAAATTCGTCCTCTTCCATCCAGACCATGCAGCAGCCACAATCTGCTTTCGTTTGAGAGGTAAATTGTTGATGAATCCAATTAACTTCTCTGGTAAATCGTAGACGGATTGCTCGGGGTTAATTTAGCTTTTTTTTAGCACCACGTTAACTGCTTTAAGTTTTTTTCTAACTGCGGGAAGGTCCTGGAAACAGCAGACACTTCTCGCTGTCTCCAGTCTTGTCTAAACGATAACTTTTTGTGCCAGTGAGTCTGATGATACTGAAAGATACACATTTTTTAGGTTAAATACTGATTTTTACAAGTACGAAGTTTATTTATTCGGTCCGTTAATTGAGTTTTCAGCTTTAACTTGTCTCACGTGTTTATTTCGATCAGAAATCGACATGAGATTTCACTCAAATAACTAATTTAAATCTTTTTCTTCTCGTAACTTGTTATTTATGCTGTCGTCGATGCAATAGCTGTTTTGGTCATGTCTAGGACGCCCTCTGGACTCACAGTCTCGTTAATTAATAACCAGACCTCGTACAGCAATTTTTAACCCACAACAGTCAGATACGTGAACTGGAATTATAGTAAAAAATGTATTATAAACGATATAAATGTTTATATACTATACACTAATATTATATTTTGTTTTTTTTAGAAATTTATTCAGTTTTATAGACTTTCTGTTCATCAATTTTTGTAATGTTTCTCCATATTGTATTCTAATTATTTCATCGAATCATTTTGTCTGTTTTGCTACCGTCCTGTCGTCATATTCAGCGGAGCAACTGGTTGCTAATAAAATTATATGAAGAGTCTCATAAATCAATAATAATTTCGCTTAAAATTGAGTCTCCATTTTCTAAAACATCGACGTATTTCTACGTTCATTAGTACAGTCAAATATCGACAAATCAAAATAACTACTCGATATTTAGGTAAATGAACGCAGTTTTAATACTCGACCTTGAGAACGCAACTATAAAAACTGCTCTACAAAACGCTCATAACCTATTACACCACTTGAGATTGTAAAAAAACGTCACGATAATTTGGAACGTCAAATAGTGTTTATTTAAAATAATATACAACTTTAAACAATCAATTACCTAACAAAAATAAATACTTAATGTGAGGTGCAGCCACAGAACACATCCTGTCAACCAACATATGTCAAAAATGACGATTGACATTGACAGTAATGACAGATTGACCTTATTATTGTGTAAGTTTCATGGAAACTGTCATCTTTAAATATATATGTCTTCTAGGCTACGTCATTTGTGTTTATTAGTTTTATATAATTTTATATCATCGTTTTTTTGTTGAATTAGAATTAAATCCTCATGATTTTCTGTATGATGTATTATTGCATCCTAATGATCTTGATTTTAGGTCTGTTCCGTTTCAAAATTAGTTTTTTCAATAATATATTTGGAAGAAATATAAAATTTGACGTTTCGATTTTTTATAAAGACTTAAGGAAAAGTCGAAGCGTCAATTTTTCATCAATCTCTTAAAAATTATTAAGAAAACTAATTTTAAAACATAACAGACCTAAAATCAAGAACATTTGGATGTATCCATATGATTTTTAGTTAATCCTAACCTTCAAAAGATACGTATATAAATTTGACAGCTGTCAAACTGTTAGTTTGGAGGTTATATCATTTTTAGTTAAGTAGCTTGTGTTAGTACTAAAAAAAGAGAAAAATTAGGAATTTCGTGTACTATTGAAGCGATGATTGGACTTGATAAACATTTATTCGGACTCTACGAACAAGAAATGGTTTAAACGAGACGAATCAAGTATCAAATCCACTGGAAACTACTGAAGGAAACATTAAAAAGTCCATAAAATACGTAGATGACGCTACTAGGATTGAATCAATGTGATTTTTAGTTATTTCTAACCTTCAAAAGATACGTGTATAAATTTGACAGCTGTCATACTGTTAGTTTGGAGGTTATATCATTTTTAGTTAAGTAGCTTGTGTTATTACTAAAAAAAGAGAAAAATTAGGAATTTCGTGTACTATTGAAGCGATGATTGGACTTGATAAACATTTATTCGGACTCTACGAACAAGAAATGGTTTAAACGAGACGAATCAAGTATCAAATCCACTGGAAACTACTGAAGGAAACATTAAAAAGTCCATAAAATACGTAGATGACGCTACTAGGATTGAATCAATGTGATTTTTAGTTATTTCTAACCTTCAAAAGATACGTGTATAAATTTGACAGCTGTCATACTGTTAGTTTGGAGGTTATATCATTTTTAGTTAAGTAGCTTGTGTTATTACTAAAAAAAGAGAAAAATTAGGAATTTCGTGTACTATTGAAGCGATGATTGGACTTGATAAACATTTATTCGGACTCTACGAACAAGAAATGGTTTAAACGAGACGAATCAAGTATCAAATCCACTGGAAACTACTGAAGGAAACATTAAAAAGTCCATAAAATACGTAGATGACGCTACTAGGATTGAATCAATGTGATTTTTAGTTATTTCTAACCTTCAAAAGATACGTGTATAAATTTGACAGCTGTCATACTGTTAGTTTGGAGGTTATATCATTTTTAGTTAAGTAGCTTGTGTTATTACTAAAAAAAGAGAAAAATTAGGAATTTCGTGTACTATTGAAGCGATGATTGGACTTGATAAACATTTATTCGGACTCTACGAACAAGAAATGGTTTAAACGAGACGAATCAAGTATCAAATCCACTGGAAACTACTGAAGGAAACATTAAAAAGTCCATAAAATACGTAGATGACGCTACTAGGATTGAATCAATGTGATTTTTAGTTATTTCTAACCTTCAAAAGATACGTGTATAAATTTGACAGCTGTCATACTGTTAGTTTGGAGGTTATATCATTTTTAGTTAAGTAGCTTGTGTTATTACTAAAAAAAGAGAAAAATTAGGAATTTCGTGTACTATTGAAGCGATGATTGGACTTGATAAACATTTATTCGGACTCTACGAACAAGAAATGGTTTAAACGAGACGAATCAAGTATCAAATCCACTGGAAACTACTGAAGGAAACATTAAAAAGTCCATAAAATACGTAGATGACGCTACTAGGATTGAATCCATGTGATTTTTAGTTATTTCTAACCTTCAAAAGATACGTGTATAAATTTGACAGCTGTCATACTGTTAGTTTGGAGGTTATATCATTTTTAGTTAAGTAGCTTGTGTTAGTACTAAAAAAAGAGAAAAATTAGGAATTTCGTGTACTATTGAAGCGATGATTGGACTTGATAAACATTTATTCGGATTCTACGGAAACAAAACGTTAAAAAAGGGTTTAAACGAGGCGAATCAAGTTTCAAATCCACTGGAAACTACTGAAGGAAACATTAAAAAGTCCATAAAGTACGTAGATGACGCTACTAGGATTGAATCCATGTGATTTTTAGTTATTCCTAACCTTCAAAAGATACGTGTATAAATTTGACAGCTGTCATACTGTTGATTTGGAGGTTATATCATTTTTAGTTGAGCAGGAGAGACTCTAGGAGAAAGAAATAGTTTAAACGAGACGAATCAAGTATCAAATCCACTGAGGGTATAAATTTGACAGCTGTCATACTGTTAGTTTGGAGGTTATAGCAGTTTTACTTAAGTACCTTGAGTTAGTATGAAAAAAAAATGTAAAACAGGAATTTTGCGTACTATTAAAGCGATGGTTGGACTTGATAAACATTTATTCGGATTCTACGGAAACAAAACGTTAAAAAAATGGTTTAAACGAGGCGAATCAAGTATCAAAGTCACTGAAGGTATAAATTTGACAGCTGTCATACTGTTAGTTTGGAGGTTATAGTAATTTTAGTTAAGCAACTTTTGTTAGTGTGAAAAAAGTGGGAAAAATGGAATTTCCCGTAGCATTAAAGCTTGATAAACATTATTTGGACTCTGGAATCCAAGTGGGACGTTTTCCCCTATTTTTTTGGTTCAATAAAGTTGAATAGACTTACCATTATATGTTTTAAGATATTTTTCATGTTGTTTCCCAATTACTTAGAAAATTTAGTCAAAATATACGGAAAATAAGCGATTTTTGATTAATTCTAAACAGGTTCACAATTTTACTTTACTATAAGCCCGTTTCGACGTGCTCTTCTTCTTTTTTTCTCCAACGAATGATATCTCGCATCTTTATGCAAAGCAGTTTCCGATAATGACTCGCAAATATCGTCACAGACATTTTTTTTTTTTTTTTATTATTTATGACGCGCCATCGAAAATCGAAAACGATAATTTTACGATTCATTACTTTCAGCGGAATTGATAAGTCGTTTGATTTTTCCTTATTGAGTGTTTCCAAACCCCCGAAATCGCGGATTTCAAATTGAAAAACAGACGGAGATTAAGTGGTGTGTTTTTAGGGGTTGTTCTAGACGACATTATGTTGATTAGTTATTTGAATTTGCAACCGAAAATCTGCAATTTAGGATAATGATTAATAAAAAAAATATATTTCGATTTTGGTATATTTATATTTTGTATTATTACATATTTTAATGTTTGATTCATCGATTTTGACGTTCTCTGTACTAATTTCGTCTAATAATCGACCCCAAAAATGTTAAATTGGAAATAGGACCAATTTTTCATCGATCAAAATTTCGTTTTTTTTTTCATGACAATCTTTCTTCAAAATCCCTTCAATTTCAACCAGATTTCCAGTCGTTTTTCCTTCAAGACATCCTGCAAAGTATAACAGAACCTTCGGCATGTTTTCAATCGAGTTTTCAGATCCAAAAACCTCGAATTTTCCATAAAACTCTTTCCCATTTTCCGTGCGTCTAATTTTTTTCTTCTGATATCCGTTTCGACAAAAACTCTTGGTGGAAACGAATTTTCTTCACCTCGAGACATTAGGTTACTCAGGAAGTTCGTTTAAAAGATGTCTTGGTACAAAAAATATGAATCACAGGACGTTTTACAGGACTAAACTACGATCATAAACGCCATAACAGTTTTAGATAAAATATTGGTTCGCCCTCGTATATAAATAGTAAAAAAAATGATTGATAATATTATTTTTTATTTGAAATATACAGTTTCGACGGTCTATGGACCGTATTCGCTTTTATAGGTAGTATAAATAAAAAACAAACCTCGCAAATCGAAGTTTTTGAAATTCGCTCCGTATAAATGAGTAGTGGGTTAAATCGTTCGATTATAAAGTAAACAAATAATAAAAGTGGATATTCCCTGTTTTGCCCAAAACATATTAACCCTCTCTAACAATAAACCGCGTGTTTAAATTGATGTTTTGAAAAGGGTCCATCAACGCGCGACAATTGCATTGCGACCATGACGACCGAAATAAGAAGGGATTAATTAACCCCTTCGACCACCCCCTAGCCTATATGCTTATTAAAAGTTACACGCAAATGACTATGACTCATTTAACTATATCTCAAGTGGTTTTTTTTCCTCCTCCTCCTCCTTTATATAATGGAAGGGGACTTTCCACTCTGGAGGACCCAAGTTTTTATTGATGAGAATTATGAATATATTAAAGGGTGGATTTCAATATGTTACGGGCTGTAATTGCAACTGATGCATTTTCATTCGGCTCGAAGGACCAATTATTGGGGTTACATATTTTAAAAGTAAAAGAAAGAAAAAAATCGACAGTTTTGAGTCCGCGTCGATGTTATTTGTGTTGGAAAACTTATTAAAAGGTAAAAGTTGAAATTTTGTTTTATATTAAACACCAATTGAGATATTAAGTGATTAGACTTTTACATGGACAACCTGTACAATCTAAAGATAACAAAAATGACTTTTTCAATCGATTTTTTAACAAAAAATTACTGTTTGTTTAACGAGATGAAAGTTATGGTTGTACATTTCAAGAAAACCGTTCGCCGTAAAGAAACATCCTGAAAAAAATTGACATAAATTGTGATTATTTATTGGAAATACTTACAGGAGATATAATATAACCGATTTATGGAAAATTCTGTATTTCTGTACTATATAGACTAAATAGACATACGAATCAACCATTAAAAATTCATAATATTCGAATGTGTAATCTAGAAAATATATTTAAATATGAATTCAGATTTCGCAACTTTGAATGCCTATAACTCAGAAACGGAGTGTCGTATGACAATTTTTTCTATATCACAGCATAATTTACACTCTCGATTTTAGTTTTTCATCAAATACCGGAATTAACTTTATTATAATCCGGTCAATAATGAGCAATTCAATTTTAACCTAATATAATACATTTCGCAACTTTAATTACCTATAACTCAAAAACGAGATGTCGTATAAGAATTTTTTCCATGTCACAGCATTATTTAGACTCCAGATTTTAGTTTTTTATCAAATACCGGAATAAATTTCATTACAATCCGGTCAATAATGAGCAATTCAATTCTAACTTAATCTAATAGATTTCGCAACTTTGATTACCTATAACTCAGAAACTAGATGTCGTATAAGAATTTTTTCCATGTCACAGCATTATTTAGACTCCAGATTTTAGTTTTTCATCAAATACCGGAATAAATTTCATTACAATCCGGTCAATAATGAGCAATTCAATTCTAACTTAATCTAATAGATTTCGCAACTTTGATTACCTATAACTCAGAAACTAGATGTCGTATAAGAATTTTTTCCATGTCACAGCATTATTTAGACTCCAGATTTTAGTTTTTCATCAAATACCGGAATAAATTTCATTACAATCCGGTCAATAATGAGCAATTCAATTCTAACTTAATCTAATAGATTTCGCAACTTTGATTACCTATAACTCAGAAACGAGATGTCGTACGGGAATTTTTCTTATATCACAGCATTATTTACACTCTCTATTTTAGTTTTTCATCAAATACCAGAATAAATTTCATTACAGTCCGGTCAATAATGAGCAATTCAATTCTAACTTAATCTAATAGATTTCGCAACTTTGATTACCTATAACTCAGAAACTAGATGTCGTATAAGAATTTTTTCCATGTCACAGCATTATTTAGACTCCAGATTTTAGTTTTTTATCAAATACCGGAATAAATTTCATTACAATCCGGTCAATAATGAGCAATTCAATTCTAACTTAATCTAATAGATTTCGCAACTTTGATTACCTATAACTCAGAAACTAGATGTCGTATAAGAATTTTTTCCATGTCACAGCATTATTTAGACTCCAGATTTTAGTTTTTTATCAAATACCGGAATAAATTTCATTACAATCCGGTCAATAATGAGCAATTCAATTTTAACTTAATCTAATAGATGTCACAACTTTGATTACCTATAACTCAGAAACGAGATGTCGTACGGGAATTTTTCTTATATCACAGCATTATTTACACTCTCTATTTTAGTTTTTCATCAAATACCAGAATAAATTTCATTACAGTCCGGTCAATAATGAGCAATTCAATTCTAACTTAATCTAATAGATTTCGCAACTTTGATTACCTTTAATTCAGAAACGAGATGTCGTATGAGAATTTTTTTCTTGTCACAGCATAATTTACACTCCCGAATTTTGTTGTTCATCAAATACCGGAATGAATTCCATTACAATCCGGTCAATAATGAGCAATTCAATTCTAACTTAATCTAATAGATTTCGCAACTTTGATTACCTATAACTCAGAAACGAGATGTCGTACGGGAATTTTTCCTATATCACAGCATTATTTACACTCTCTATTTTAGTTTTTCATCAAATACCGGAATAAATTTCATTACAGTCCGGTCAATAATGAGCAATTCAATTCTAACTTAATCTAATAGATTTCGCAACTTTGATTACCTATAACTCAGAAACGAGATGTCGTATAAGAATTTTTTCCATGTCACAGCATAATTTACACTCCCGGTTTTAGTTTTTCATCAAATACCGGAATAAATTTCATTACAATCCGGTCAATAATGAGCAATTCAATTCTAACTTAATCTAATAGATTTCGCAACTTTGATTACCTATAACTCAGAAACTAGATGTCGTATAAGAATTTTTTCCATGTCACAGCATTATTTAGACTCCAGATTTTAGTTTTTTATCAAATACCGGAATAAATTTCATTACAATCCGGTCAATAATGAGCAATTCAATTTTAACTTAATCTAATAGATTTCGCAACTTTGATTACCTATAACTCAGAAACGAGATGTCGTATAAGAATTTTTTCCATGTCACAGCATAATTTACACTCCCGGTTTTAGTTTTTCATCAAATACCGGAATAAATTTCATTACAATCCGGTCAATAATGAGCAATTCAATTTAACTTAATCTAATTTCGAAATTTGAAACTTCCCTTAGTTTCTGTAAAAGAAATTGCACTAAAATTCAACGTGCAAATACAAGTTTTGCTTTTACATTCCAAACACTAAACTAACTCAAAAGGTTTGATTGTCTTCAGTCTTCCTCCTAGCCCAGTACCGTCAAAGATAGCCGCGATATTGACATAAGGATCGAATTAATCTTCTCGAATCTTCACCAATTTCTTAATGGCGATGTCTACAATGTACCAAAGGGCATTTACCATGTCCCTCGATGTTTTTTCTTAGAATCTTTGATCAATTGCTTTGGAGCTTGCTTATACTTGGATACCAGCAAGCTTTTGAAGCACAAACTTATGATGTAGTGCACCTAGTGGAGCTTCTTCAATCCAAGTTCTTCTTTTTTCTTCCCCATCGATCCTACGTGCGGTACAAAAGTTAATCGGGATCAAAGGTCAAAGTATTCTTCAACGTGTACCAATTACCAAGGTCAATATTGCTCTAATATCCAATTGAGAACAACGCAAGAAGATTTCTGTGATTTTAATGAAGTGACTGCAGATTCAACCACATTTAAACAATTTATGAACTTGCAGCAAGAAGAAAAAGAAGAAGAAATAGAAGAAGAGACGTGACTGTTGAAGTTGACTTTCAAATGATTTAATTATCTAAAGGAATTAAAACAATAGTTAATACAATAATCAATAACAATATCAATATCCAGAACTAAAGTGATTCTTAAAATCGCGATATCTCAAAAATGGTAACTCTTAGGAATAAAATTATATAAATCATTTTTGTAGAGAATTTTAAGATCTACAACTTTAGTTTGAAGTTTTTTTCGATAAAACTTACCGTTTTTGAGAAAAATCCAAAAAACCTCATGTTTCATGGGAATTGTTAAACCTTTTTTGGTAATGGTAAATTCCAATATTGGACTCTTCGGGAATTATTGTTATTTGACGCAATTAGCGCAAATATACTTGAATAAACAGGTTTTCATGTTAAAAACCAGTTTTAATAACGGATACACTTTTGCCGGCTGTTATTTCTGAAGAGATGTTAATATTTTGTGTTTTTATCATCGTAAGTGATAATTTCATCGTTAAACTCGACATCTTGTATCCAAAATAATGCAAATCGCGAATATAAATTGAATTAAAAAAAAAATTAAAGTTTTATTAATCGATCCCTCCGTAGTATCCCTTCAAAATATTATGTACAAACCCCGCGGGATTGAAATAAGTCAAATACAGATTCGGGATAAGTTTTCCCCAAGGAATCCCCTTCTAATAAATGCAAGTTTAATAGTGTAAATTGAATTGAAAATCAAGGCTGTGACTTGATGATGAGAATCGACAGTACTGACCTCAAATCCCTGCTAAGAGCCGTCGAGCAGTGGTGACTGTTTCCCCCTTCATTTTGCACCCTCCGTAAAGAGCATAGAGAGAAAGAGAGACGGAGAGAGAGAGAGAGAATAGCGAACGGGCGACGGTTGAATGCTGAAACTCTCCTTAGGGATACGATAATACCAGTGACGGTCTTAAAACATTTCTTTTTATATATATAAAACTTTCTCCTCCATAGATTTTCCTAATCGAATTTTCATTTTTAATACACAAACAGTCGTGTCTGTATAATGATAACCCGCCGTCACTTAATCCTTCGAAATTTGAGAAGACGTACCGGGAATTCTTAAAAACGGGCTCGGTCGTCGACGCGCCGCGATCTGGACGAACGGTATCGGTGAAAACTAACGAAAATATGGAAAAACTGACAGTTGAGCAGCCGAATCGATCTGTAGTGGAGCTTAACCTCACGAAAATGTTCTGGATCGCAAATTGGAATGCAGCAATCTATTTTGTAATCAAATGGAACAATCCTCAACCTGAACGGTACGGTCTGCATCTACTGGAACGACCAGAATCCTCCAGTCTTGATTGAAGAACTATTAAACATGTTTAAAGTGTGTTCGAGCAGATTTAGTGGATCCGTGGTTGTTTGAGAATCACGTGGCGGGCTCTGTTGTCGACGCGCTGCGTTTTGAACGATCGCTATCTGTAAAAATGAACGAAAATATAGAAAAATTGACGCTGGAGTTAATTGAGCAGCCGAATCGATCTGTAGTGGAGCTAAACCTCACGAAAATGTTATGGATCGCAGATTCGAATGTAGCGATCCATTTTATAATGGTATAGAGCAATCTTAAAGCTAAACTGTACGGTCTGCATCTACTGGAACGACCAGAATCCTCCAGTCTTGATTGAAGAACTATTAAACATGTTTAAAGTGTGTTCGCGCAGATTTAGTGGATCCGTAGTTGTTTGAGAATCACGTGGCGGGCTCTGTTGTCGACGCGCTGCGTTTTGAACGATCGCTATCTGTAAAAATGAACGAAAATATAGAAAAATTGACGCTGGAGTTAATTGAGCAGCCGAATCGATCTGTAGTGGAGCTAAACCTCACGAAAATGTTATGGATCGCAGATTCGAATGTAGCGATCCATTTTATAATGGTATAGAGCAATCTTGAAACTAAACTGTACGGTCTGCATCTACTGGAACGACCAGAATCCTCCAGTCTTGATTGAAGAACTATTAAACATGTTTAAAGTGTGTTCGAGCAGGTTTAGTGGATCCGTAGTTGTTTGAGAATCACGTGGCGGGCTCTGTTGTCGACGCGCTGCGTTTTGAACGGTCGCTATCTGTAAAAATGAACGAAAATATAGAAAAATTGACGCTGGAGTTAATTGAGCAGCCGAATCGATCTGTAGTGGAGCTAAACCTCTCGAAAATGTTATGGATCGCAGATTCGAATGTAGCGATCCATTTTATAATGGTATAGAGCAATCTTAAAGCTAAACTGTACGGTCTGCATCTACTGGAACGACCAGAATCCTCCAGTCTTGATTGAAGAACTATTAAACATGTTTAAAGTGTGTTCGCGCAGATTTAGTGGATCCGTGGTTGTTTGAGAATCACGTGGCGGGCTCTGTTGTCGACGCGCTGCGTTTTGAACGATCGCTATCTGTAAAAATGAACGAAAATATAGAAAAATTGACGCTGGAGTTAATTGAGCAGCCGAATCGATCTGTAGTGGAGCTAAACCTCACGAAAATGTTATGGATCGCAGATTCGAATGTAGCGATCCATTTTATAATGGTATAGAGCAATCTTGAAGCTAAACTGTACGGTCTGCATTTACTGGAACGACCAAAATCCTCCAGTCTTGATTGAAGAAGTATTAAACATGTTTAAAGTGTGTTCGAGCAGATTTAGTGGATCCGTGGTTGTTTGAGAATCACGTGGCGGGCTCTGTTGTCGACGCGCTGCGTTTTGAACGATCGCTATCTGTAAAAATGAACGAAAATATAGAAAAATTGACGCTGGAGTTAATTGAGCAGCCGAATCGATCTGTAGTGGAGCTAAACCTCTCGAAAATGTTATGGATCGCAGATTCGAATGTAGCGATCCATTTTATAATGGTATAGAGCAATCTTAAAGCTAAACTGTACGGTCTGCATCTACTGGAACGACCAGAATCCTCCAGTCTTGATTGAAGAACTATTAAACATGTTTAAAGTGTGTTCGCGCAGATTTAGTGGATCCGTGGTTGTTTGAGAATCACGTGGCGGGCTCTGTTGTCGACGCGCTGCGTTTTGAACGATCGCTATCTGTAAAAATGAACGAAAATATAGAAAAATTGACGCTGGAGTTAATTGAGCAGCCGAATCGATCTGTAGTGGAGCTAAACCTCACGAAAATGTTATGGATCGCAGATTCGAATGTAGCGATCCATTTTATAATGGTATAGAGCAATCTTAAAGCTAAACTGTACGGTCTGCATTTACTGGAACGACCAAAATCCTCCAGTCTTGATTGAAGAAGTATTAAACATGTTTAAAGTGTGTTCGAGCAGGTTTAGTGGATCCGTAGTTGTTTGAGAATCACGTGGCGGGCTCTGTTGTCGACGCGCTGCGTTTTGAACGATCGCTATCTGTAAAAATGAACGAAAATATAGAAAAATTGACGCTGGAGTTAATTGAGCAGCCGAATCGATCTGTAGTGGAGCTAAACCTCACGAAAATGTTATGGATCGCAGATTCGAATGTAGCGATCCATTTTATAATGGTATAGAGCAATCTTAAAGCTAAACTGTACGGTCTGCATCTACTGGAACGACCAAAATCCTCCAGTCTTGATTGAAGAACTATTAAACATGTTTAAATTGTGTTCGAGCAGATTTAGTGGATCCGTGGTTGTTTGAGAATCACGTGGCGGGCTCTGTTGTCGACGCGCTGCGTTTTGAACGATCGCTATCTGTAAAAATGAACGAAAATATAGAAAAATTGACGCTGGAGTTAATTGAGCAGCCGAATCGATCTGTAGTGGAGCTAAACCTCACGAAAATGTTATGGATCGCAGATTCGAATGTAGCGATCCATTTTATAATGGTATAGAGCAATCTTAAAGCTAAACTGTACGGTCTGCATCTACTGGAACGACCAGAATCCTCCAGTCTTGATTGAAGAACTATTAAACATGTTTAAAGTGTGTTCGCGCAGATTTAGTGGATCCGTAGTTGTTTGAGAATCACGTGGCGGGCTCTGTTGTCGACGCGCTGCGTTTTGAACGATCGCTATCTGTAAAAATGAACGAAAATATAGAAAAATTGACGCTGGAGTTAATTGAGCAGCCGAATCGATCTGTAGTGGAGCTAAACCTCACGAAAATGTTATGGATCGCAGATTCGAATGTAGCGATCCATTTTATAATGGTATAGAGCAATCTTGAAACTAAACTGTACGGTCTGCATCTACTGGAACGACCAGAATCCTCCAGTCTTGATTGAAGAACTATTAAACATGTTTAAAGTGTGTTCGAGCAGGTTTAGTGGATCCGTAGTTGTTTGAGAATCACGTGGCGGGCTCTGTTGTCGACGCGCTGCGTTTTGAACGGTCGCTATCTGTAAAAATGAACGAAAATATAGAAAAATTGACGCTGGAGTTAATTGAGCAGCCGAATCGATCTGTAGTGGAGCTAAACCTCACGAAAATGTTATGGATCGCAGATTCGAATGTAGCGATCCATTTTATAATGGTATAGAGCAATCTTAAAGCTAAATTGTACGGTCTGCATCTACTGGAACGACCAGAATCCTCCAGTCTTGATTGAAGAACTATTAAACATGTTTAAAGTGTGTTCGAGCAGATTTAGTGGATCCGTGGTTGTTTGAGAATCACGTGGCGGGCTCTGTTGTCGACGCGCTGCGTTTTGAACGACCGGTATCGGTAACAACTAACGAAAATATGCTAAAATCAACGCTATAGTCACAAGAATTAAAATCCCCTTCCAAACGACTTGATAATTGAAAACAATCCTGAAACCAACCCTGCCGATAGTCTCTCCCTCAGGATAGTAAGTTGAGTTCCATAGCCAACGCCGATGTTTACAATCGAATGGAATATTTATAACTCGACAGTTGACGAGCGTTGCAATATGGTGGTGATATTTAGGTGCTAGGCGTCCGAGTACGGTTTAGACAAGACCGGAGACCGTTCGTTCGTTCGTTAGTTAGTTAGTTGGAGGGCAAAACGACAATATTGATTCGATTAAAACTAATATTTGCGGGGGTAATCTTGTAAGTAATTTGAAAAGCAAATATGATCAGGAAGGCGCTACATCCATCCGTAATGCGGTTCATTACCGTGATTGTTTTTAAATAGATCATGATGGGGAACGGAATAAGAATCGTTGGGTAAATACCGGATATTGTTTGCTGTATAATTTAATCGAGTAGATAATTATATTTGTTCTACGACTACAAAATATTAATACAGTATCATTTGAACAGTCTTAATAATGTTTTAAATAAGAAATATTACGATGTAAAATTAGTTCGTCGATAATTTCCTTGGTGAGGAATCATTCCTGGCCACCGCGACGCTGAATCTGAGTCCAATTCCTCAGGGGACGAGTTTACTGGAAGAACCGAGCGGAATCAAATGCTTTGGTTGGAGATTTCAACGAGGAATCTTAAATTCTAAGAAATCACAAAGTTTCTTAGCACAAGGTACATTATTTTCGTGGTATATGATGGTGTTTTGTTGTTACGAAATATGCGGATCCTATTGGGGAAGATGCGGAGCACCCATTGGCGATTTGGAAGCCTCCAGCTTTTGTAATTGGATGAATAAAGCTCTGAATATAAAAATGGTGTCCAGAACGACGAGATTTTCGTACCTGGTATGAAAAATATCGTGTAAGAGAAGTGGATTGACCCTATGAAGAAGGCGTCTGCTCCAGGTATCAAAATCTAAACGGAGAATGACAAATGTTTGTATGTATTGATGGTGTAATCATTAAAATCGTTAATGCTATAATTTATTATCGAAAATTAAGTAGATAATTGAAGAAAAATATTTTTTTTAGCCCCCGAGGAACGTAAATTAATAAAAATTAGTCCAAAAAAGATACTTCCTGTTCCTCCCGTCGTTAACAATCAAATAAATCCCACATTAAGAAAAAATCTTTGTATTTCGATTTGGGGTAATTTTTTTTGTATATTTGATGAATGGTGAGTGTCGCCGTTTTGTCGTTTGTCATCCCCTATTAAATTCCTCAATCCCGTATTGTCATTTTATACCGATCGGGGCTTATTCGTGCCCGAGGTCAATTACATGTTTTCTTTTTTTTTTCGAAACGAAATAATTCAAATTACAAACGACAAACCCAAATAATTATTGACGAGGCTGCAGGATTGATTTAAACTTCTGTTAACGAAGATAACAACAGAAAAATTATTAAATGGTGTCTTCCAAAAGATAATAGAGCCTCTAAAATGTGGTAGGATTGAGTAGAACCAAAGAAAACCAATTTAAATCTTGTAGAATATTATCTTTTTCTTTTTTTAAGATATTTTGAAGTTGCTCTATCTAAATGAGCCACTTAACTATGTAAAAACATCTTCAAGCTCAATATCTAAGAAACGACATCCAAACAGGATCAAATCCTTCGTTGTATTGAGTAGAATCAAATATAAACCAATTTAAATCTTGTAGAAAGTTAAAAACTGTTGAAAAGTCAATATCGTTTTGTTTTTTTGAGATATTTTGAAGTTGCTCTATCTAAATGAGCCACTTAACTATGTCTGGACATCTTCAAGCTCAATATCTAATAAACGACATCCAAACAGGATCAAATCCTTCGCTTTATTGAGTAGAATCAAATATAAACCAATTTAAATCTTGTAGAAAGTTAAAAACTGTTGAAAAGTCAATATCGTTTTGTTTTTTTGAGATATTTTGAAGTTGCTCTATCTAAATGAGCCACTTAACTATGTCTGGACATCTTCAAGCTCAATATCTAATAAACGACATCCAAACAGGATCAAATCCTTCGCTGTATTAAGTAGAATCAAATATAAACCAATTTAAATCTTGTAGAAAGTTAAAAACTGTTGAAAAGTCAATATCGTTTTGTTTTTTTGAGATATTTTGAAGTTGCTCTATCTAAATGAGCCACTTAACTATGTCTGGACATCTTCAAGCTCAATATCTAATAAACGACATCCAAACAGGATCAAATCCTTCGCTTTATTGAGTAGAATCAAATATAAACCAATTTAAATCTTGTAGAAAGTTAAAAACTGTTGAAAAGTCAATATCTTTTTGTTTTTTTGACATATTTTGAAGTTGCTCTATCTAAATGAGCCACTTAACTATGTCTGGACATCTTCAAGCTCAATATCTAAGAAACGACATCCAAACAGGATCAAATCCTTCGTTGTATTGAGTAGAATCAAATATAAACCAATTTAAATCTTGTAGAAAGTTAAAAACTGTTGAAAAGTCAATATCTTTTTGTTTTTTTGAGATATTTTGAAGTTGCTCTATCTAAATGAGCCACTTAACTATGTCTGGACATCTTCAAGCTCAATATCTAAGAAACGACATCCAAACAGGATCAAATCCTTCGCTGTATTAAGTAGAATCAAATATAAACCAATTTAAATCTTGTAGAAAGTTAAAAACTGTTGAAAAGTCAATATCGTTTTGTTTTTTTGAGATATTTTGAAGTTGCTCTATCTAAATGAGCCACTTAACTATGTAAAAACATTTTCAAGCTCAATATCTAATAAACGACATCCAAACAGGATCAAATCCTTCGCTGTATTGAGTAGAATCAAATATAAACCAATTTAAATCTTGTAGAAAGTTAAAAACTGTTGAAAAGTCAATATCTTTTTGTTTTTTTGACATATTTTGAAGTTGCTCTATCTAAATGAGCCACTTAACTATGTCTGGACATCTTCAAGCTCAATATCTAAGAAACGACATCCAAACAGGATCAAATCCTTCGTTGTATTGAGTAGAATCAAATATAAACCAATTTAAATCTTGTAGAAAGTTAAAAACTGTTGAAAAGTCAATATCTTTTTGTTTTTTTGAGATATTTTGAAGTTGCTCTATCTAAATGAGCCACTTAACTATGTCTGGACATCTTCAAGCTCAATATCTAAGAAACGACATCCAAACAGGATCAAATCCTTCGTTGTATTGAGTAGAATCAAATATAAACCAATTTAAGTCTTGTAGAAAGTTAAAAACTGTTGAAAAGTCAATATCGTTTTGTTTTTTTGAGATATTTTGAAGTTGCTCTATCTAAATGAGCCACTTAACTATGTAAAAACATCTTCAAGCTCAATATCTAATAAACGACATCCAAACAGGATCAAATCCTTCGCTGTATTGAGTAGAATCAAATATAAACCAATTTAAATCTTGTAGAAAGTTAAAAACTGTTGAAAAGTCAATATCGTTTTGTTTTTTTGAGATATTTTGAAGTTGCTCTATCTAAATGAGCCACTTAACTATGTAAAAACATCTTCAAGCTCAATATCTAAGAAACGACATCCAAACAGGATCAAATCCTTCGTTGTATTGAGTAGAATCAAATATAAACCAATTTAAATCTTGTAGAAAGTTAAAAACTGTTGAAAAGTCAATATCTTTTTGTTTTTTTGAGATATTTTGAAGTTGCTCTATCTAAATGAGCCACTTAACTATGTCTGGACATCTTCAAGCTCAATATCTAAGAAACGACATCCAAACAGGATCAAATCCTTCGTTGTATTGAGTAGAATCAAATATAAACCAATTTAAGTCTTGTAGAAAGTTAAAAACTGTTGAAAAGTCAATATCGTTTTGTTTTTTTGAGATATTTTGAAGTTGCTCTATCTAAATGAGCCACTTAACTATGTAAAAACATCTTCAAGCTCAATATCTAATAAACGACATCCAAACAGGATCAAATCCTTCGCTGTATTGAGTAGAATCAAATATAAACCAATTTAAATCTTGTAGAAAGTTAAAAACTGTTGAAAAGTCAATATCGTTTTGTTTTTTTGAGATATTTTGAAGTTGCTCTATCTAAATGAGCCACTTAACTATGTAAAAACATCTTCAAGCTCAATATCTAATAAACGACATCCAAACAGGATCAAATCCTTCGCTGTATTGAGTAGAATCAAATATAAACCAATTTAAATCTTGTAGAAAGTTAAAAACTGTTGAAAAGTCAATATCTTTTTGTTTTTTTGACATATTTTGAAGTTGCTCTATCTAAATGAGCCACTTAACTATGTCTGGACATCTTCAGGCTCAATATCTAAGAAACGACATTCAAACAGGATCAAATCCTTCGCTGTATTGAGTAGAATCAAATATAAACCAATTTAAATCTTGTAGAAAGTTAAAAACTGTTGAAAAGTCAATATCTTTTTGTTTTTTTGAGATATTTTGAAGTTGCTCTATCTAAATGAGCCACTTAACTATGTCTGGACATCTTCAAGCTCAATATCTAATAAACGACATCCAAACAGGATCAAATCCTTCGCTGTATTGAGTAGAATCAAATATAAACCAATTTAAATCTTGTAGAAAGTTAAAAACTGTTGAAAAGTCAATATCTTTTTGTTTTTTTGAGATATTTTGAAGTTGCTCTATCTAAATGAGCCACTTAACTATGTCTGGACATCTTCAGGCTCAATATCTAAGAAACGACATCCAAACAGGATCAAATCCTTCGCTGTATTGAGTAGAATCAAATATAAACCAATTTAAATCTTGTAGAAAGTTAAAAACTGTTGAAAAGTCAATATCTTTTTGTTTTTTTGAGATATTTTGAAGTTGCTCTATCTAAATGAGCCACTTAACTATGTCTGGACATCTTCAAGCTCAATATCTAATAAACGACATCCAAACAGGATCAAATCCTTCGCTGTATTGAGTAGAATCAAATATAAACCAATTTAAATCTTGTAGAAAGTTAAAAACTGTTGAAAAGTCAATATCTTTTTGTTTTTTTGAGATATTTTGAAGTTGCTCTATCTAAATGAGTCACTTAACTATGTCTGGACATCTTCAAGCTCAATATCTAATAAACGACATCCAAACAGGATCAAATCCTTCGCTGTATTGAGTAGAATCAAATATAAACCAATTTAAATCTTGTAGAAAGTTAAAAACTGTTGAAAAGTCAATATCTTTTTGTTTTTTTGAGATATTTTCAAGCTGCTTTATCTAAATGATCCACTTAACTATGTCTGGACATCTTCAGGCTCAATATCTAAGAAACGACATCCAAACAGGATCAAATCCTTCGCTGTATTGAGTAGAATCAAATATAAACCAATTTAAATCTTGTAGAAAGTTAAAAACTGTTGAAAAGTCAATATCTTTTTGTTTTTTTGAGATATTTTGAAGTTGCTCTATCTAAATGAGCCACTTAACTATGTCTGGACATCTTCAAGCTCAATATCTAATAAACGACATCCAAACAGGATCAAATCCTTCGCTGTATTGAGTAGAATCAAATATAAACCAATTTAAATCTTGTAGAAAGTTAAAAACTGTTGAAAAGTCAATATCTTTTTGTTTTTTTGAGATATTTTCAAGCTGCTTTATCTAAATGATCCACTTAACTATGTCTGGACATCTTCAGGCTCAATATCTAAGAAACGACATCCAAACAGGATCAAATCCTTCGCTGTATTGAGTAGAATCAAATATAAACCAATTTAAATCTTGTAGAAAGTTAAAAACTGTTGAAAAGTCAATATCTTTTTGTTTTTTTGAGATATTTTGAAGTTGCTCTATCTAAATGAGCCACTTAACTATGTCTGGACATCTTCAAGCTCAATATCTAATAAACGACATCCAAACAGGATCAAATCCTTCGCTGTATTGAGTAGAATCAAATATAAACCAATTTAAGTCTTGTAGAAAGTTAAAAACTGTTGAAAAGTCAATATCTTTTTGTTTTTTTGAGATATTTTGAAGTTGCTCTATCTAAATGAGCCACTTAACTATGTCTGGACATCTTCAAGCTCAATATCTAATAAACGACATCCAAACAGGATCAAATCCTTCGTTGTATTGAGTAGAATCAAATATAAACCAATTTAAATCTTGTAGAAAGTTAAAAACTGTTGAAAAGTCAATATCGTTTTGTTTTTTTGAGATATTTTGAAGTTGCTCTATCTAAATGAGCCACTTAACTATGTCTGGACATCTTCAGGCTCAATATCTAAGAAACGACATCCAAACAGGATCAAATCCTTCGCTGTATTGAGTAGAATCAAATATAAACCAATTTAAGTCTTGTAGAAAGTTAAAAACTGTTGAAAAGTCAATATCTTTTTGTTTTTTTGAGATATTTTGAAGTTGCTCTATCTAAATGAGCTACTTAACTATGTAAAAACATCTTCAAGCTCAATATCTAAGAAACGACATCCAAACAGGATCAAATCCTTCGTTGTATTGAGTAGAATCAAATATAAACCAATTTAAATCTTGTAGAAAGTTAAAAACTGTTGAAAAGTCAATATCTTTTTGTTTTTTTGAGATATTTTGAAGTTGCTCTATCTAAATGAGCCACTTAACTATGTCTGGACATCTTCAAGCTCAATATCTAAGAAACGACATCCAAACAGGATCAAATCCTTCGTTGTATTGAGTAGAATCAAATATAAACCAATTTAAGTCTTGTAGAAAGTTAAAAACTGTTGAAAAGTCAATATCGTTTTGTTTTTTTGAGATATTTTGAAGTTGCTCTATCTAAATGAGCCACTTAACTATGTAAAAACATCTTCAAGCTCAATATCTAATAAACGACATCCAAACAGGATCAAATCCTTCGCTGTATTGAGTAGAATCAAATATAAACCAATTTAAATCTTGTAGAAAGTTAAAAACTGTTGAAAAGTCAATATCTTTTTGTTTTTTTGAGATATTTTCAAGCTGCTTTATCTAAATGAGCCACTTAACTATGTCTGGACATCTTCAAGCTCAATATCTAATAAACGACATCCAAACAGGATCAAATCCTTCGTTGTATTGAGTAGAATCAAATATAAACCAATTTAAATCTTGTAGAAAGTTAAAAACTGTTGAAAAGTCAATATCGTTTTGTTTTTTTGAGATATTTTGAAGTTGCTCTATCTAAATGAGCCACTTAACTATGTCTGGACATCTTCAGGCTCAATATCTAAGAAACGACATCCAAACAGGATCAAATCCTTCGCTGTATTGAGTAGAATCAAATATAAACCAATTTAAGTCTTGTAGAAAGTTAAAAACTGTTGAAAAGTCAATATCTTTTTGTTTTTTTGAGATATTTTGAAGTTGCTCTATCTAAATGAGCTACTTAACTATGTAAAAACATCTTCAAGCTCAATATCTAAGAAACGACATCCAAACAGGATCAAATCCTTCGTTGTATTGAGTAGAATCAAATATAAACCAATTTAAATCTTGTAGAAAGTTAAAAACTGTTGAAAAGTCAATATCTTTTTGTTTTTTTGAGATATTTTGAAGTTGCTCTATCTAAATGAGCCACTTAACTATGTCTGGACATCTTCAAGCTCAATATCTAAGAAACGACATCCAAACAGGATCAAATCCTTCGTTGTATTGAGTAGAATCAAATATAAACCAATTTAAGTTTTGTAGAAAGTTAAAAACTGTTGAAAAGTCAATATCGTTTTGTTTTTTTGAGATATTTTGAAGTTGCTCTATCTAAATGAGCCACTTAACTATGTAAAAACATCTTCAAGCTCAATATCTAATAAACGACATCCAAACAGGATCAAATCCTTCGCTGTATTGAGTAGAATCAAATATAAACCAATTTAAATCTTGTAGAAAGTTAAAAACTGTTGAAAAGTCAATATCTTTTTGTTTTTTTGACATATTTTGAAGTTGCTCTATCTAAATGAGCCACTTAACTATGTCTGGACATCTTCAGGCTCAATATCTAAGAAACGACATTCAAACAGGATCAAATCCTTCGCTGTATTGAGTAGAATCAAATATAAACCAATTTAAATCTTGTAGAAAGTTAAAAACTGTTGAAAAGTCAATATCTTTTTGTTTTTTTGAGATATTTTCAAGCTGCTTTATCTAAATGAGCCACTTAACTATGTCTGGACATCTTCAAGCTCAATATCTAATAAACGACATCCAAACAGGATCAAATCCTTCGTTGTATTGAGTAGAATCAAATATAAACCAATTTAAATCTTGTAGAAAGTTAAAAACTGTTGAAAAGTCAATATCGTTTTGTTTTTTTGAGATATTTTGAAGTTGCTCTATCTAAATGAGCTACTTAACTATGTCTGGACATCTTCAGGCTCAATATCTAAGAAACGACATCCAAACAGGATCAAATCCTTCGCTGTATTGAGTAGAATCAAATATAAACCAATTTAAGTCTTGTAGAAAGTTAAAAACTGTTGAAAAGTCAATATCGTTTTGTTTTTTTGAGATATTTTCAAGCTGCTTTATCTAAATGAGCCACTTAACTATGTCTGGACATCTTCAAGCTCAATATCTAAGAAACGACATCCAAACAGGATCAAATCCTTCGCTGCAATGCCTGCATCTCTGGGGGATGCACGTCAAATCTTTCTGAGGTATGTCAATCGATAGAGACTTGGATAGATCGCTCTTTGAGAAAGCTAATAAACGAATCGATGATTGAGGACGACAAATGATACGATCTCAATTTATTTAGAAGGTCATGCGTCAAAAACCTTCGATATACCCACTGCGATTGCTCCGGATTCCCTATATTCGTCTATAGCTTCAACCCATACCTTGGTGATTTAAACCATGAGATCCCAGGTTGATCTAAGTTAACTAAAACCTTATTGATATCAGCAGATTCAAAACTTTCTCGTCAACGACTTTAGGTTTGGTTTCTGGTGAACCTGAAGGTTTATCCATGCAACCTCGTGCTGTATATAGAGGCTTCCTTTTCGGAAACTGAGCAATGGTAAGAAAGGTCAACAAATTGCGAAGAAATTGTCTTTCCAATAAAATATTATCGTTCCTGATAGCGTTATAGAGATAAAATCGAGTTGATACTATTGACCTTGATAGGTACCGAAGGAAAACCTGACCTAGAAAAACGTCGAAAACTTTCTGTTGTTTATTTTCGGTAGCATCTCGCAAAAATCACGAATCCCGCGCGTCACTTCCTTTTATTCCGATCCGAAAACAAACGAAAGTGCGTGCGTTAGGCTCGCGACTTCCGGTCGTGGGGCGGCAATTTATACCAAGAGAAACGAACCGGGGGAGGAAGACGCGGGGAGAGGCGACCGGAGGCGGCATGCTATACCCCAACATTAGCAGTAACTACGTCACCAGCCCTCTCGCGAGCTAACTTGTCGACCAATCAGTGCTTAGAACAAAAGAATACATTTAGGGGGCAAAAGTTCCGATGCTGCGGTGGCGGTAACTCGGGGACGGGTTTTCGCCGTGAGGCGGGTAGGCGATGTCGAACACATTTTAGAGGGATCGAAATGTTTCTAAACTACTAATTAATCTTTATATTTTTCTCTTTTATTTTCATTTAAATATCGAATAAACTTGCAGGATTCTCAGGATATAACCGAACATCCAAATTTATTATTTTTTTACGAAAAATTTCGGCAATGATGCACAGGATATGGTCCTGTCAGGACATGAAATACCACCAGAATCGTAAAATCGCTTAGACGGATTGTATTTTCGGTGAAAATGATAGAGAATCCCCCTGTGAATCGCCAAGGAAAACCCCCAACAAACCTTCACCTTCCAAAGGATTTTTTAATATAATTCAAACGCCACCAAGACATGTTCGAATCAATAAAAAATAATCTTAATAACTTGAGTCATTCGAAATCGAAATAACAATCAAAACGATGGACTGATGAGGGAGGACCTGGTTCCACCAGCTGGTTTCCATTTTTTGGGATGTACGTGGTATAATTTTTATATAGAAAGGAAAAACTGTCAACGAGGAGTATTTTGTGATGTTATTGCAAAGTTTAAGCAAAAAAAATCGTACAAAAACGGTCGCATTTGGCTAAGAAGAAAGTTGTTTCGTCAAAACCATACACCAGCTCACAAAATCGTTATTTTAATGACAAAAATTAATGAAATATTGCTATTTTATGTTAGATTTAACCACCTTGGATTATTTTTTTGTTTCTACACTTGAAAAAATGTCGAAAAATCGATGGTACAAGCTAAAAAAATGATAAATAATTAAGTTTTATTTTTTGGACCAGGTACTTTTTGAATCATCCTCGTACATACGACGAAATATACGATTTTCTCATAGATTTTTCATTAATTCTCGATCTTAATTATAAAAATCTTAGAAACGGCGAAAAATAATCGAAATAATGTCCACGAAATCAAAATAACAATCAAAATTATGGACTGATGGGGGAGGACCTGGTTCCACCAGCTGGTGTCGATTTTTTGGGATGTACCTGGTATAATTTTTATATAGAAAGGAAAAACTGTCAACGAGGAGTATTTTGTAAAGTTATTGCAAAGTTTAAGCAAAAAAAATCGTACAAAAACGGTCGCATTTGGCTAAGAAGAAAGTTGTTTCGTCAAAACCATACACCAGCTCACAAAATCGTTATTTTAATGACAAAAATTAATGAAATATTGCTATTTTATGTTAGATTTAACCACCTTGGATTATTTTTTTGTTTCTACACTTGAAAAAATGTCGAAAAATCGATGGTACAAGCTAAAAAAATGATAAATAATTAAGTTTTATTTTTTGGACCAGGTACTTTTTGAATCATCCTCGTACATACGACGAAATATACGATTTTCTCATAGATTTTTCATTAATTCTCGATCTTAATTATAAAAATCTTAGAAACAGCGAAAAATAATCGAAATAATGTCCACGAAATCAAAATAACAATCAAAATTATGGACTGATGGGGGAGGACCTGGTTCCACCAGCTGGTGTCGATTTTTTGGGATGTACCTGGTATAATTTTTATATAGAAAGGAAAAACTGTCAACGAGGAGTATTTTGTAAAGTTATTGCAAAGTTTAAGCAAAAAAAATCGTACAAAAACGGTCGCATTTGGCTAAGAAGAAAGTTGTTTCGTCAAAACCATACACCAGCTCACAAAATCGTTATTTTAATGACAAAAATTAATGAAATATTGCTATTTTATGTTAGATTTAACCACCTTGGATTATTTTTTTGTTTCTACACTTGAAAAAATGTCGAAAAATCGATGGTACAAGCTAAAAAAATGATAAATAATTAAGTTTTATTTTTTGGACCAGGTACTTTTTGAATCATCCTCGTACATACGACGAAATATACGATTTTCTCATAGATTTTTCATTAATTCTCGATCTTAATTATAAAAATCTTAGAAACAGCGAAAAATAATCGAAATAATGTCCACGAAATCAAAATAACAATCAAAATTATGGACTGATGGGGGAGGACCTGGTTCCACCAGCTGGTTTCGATTTTTTGGGATGTACCTGGTATAATTTTTATATAGAAAGGAAAAACTGTCAACGAGGAGTATTTTGTGATGTTATTGCAAAGTTTAAGCAAAAAAAATCGTACAAAAACGGTCGCATTTGGCTAAGAAGAAAGTTGTTTCGTCAAAACCATACACCAGCTCACAAAATCGTTATTTTAATGACAAAAATTAATGAAATATTGCTATTTTATGTTAGATTTAACCACCTTGGATTATTTTTTTGTTTCTACACTTGAAAAAATGTCGAAAAATCGCTGGTATAAATTAAAAAAATGATAAATAATTAAGTTTTCTTTTTTGGACCAGGTACTTTTCGAATCATCCTCGTACATACGACGAAATATACGATTTTCTCATAGATTTTTCATTAATTCTCGATCTTAATTATAAAAATCTTAGAAACAGCGAAAAATAATCGAAATAATGTCCACGAAATCAAAATAATTGGTTTCAAGATTTTTGATTGGTTGTTAAATCAAAAGCGACTAGATTTTTTCCTAAAACTTAAATACGAGAAAGAAAAATAATATTTTTTTGATTATATAACACGTTTCTATTTTATCCTATTAAAAAAAAATATTCAAAAATTTGTAAGCGACATTATTTAGTAATACTCCTTCGGCAAATAGATTTCTGGCTGAATGCGGCTTTCGACTTCTTTAGGTATGTGAGCAATGCCAGGAAAGATTCCTCCATTCATTTTTACAAACATAAATCAAGGGGAATCGCTTTAATAAAACCGAGGACAAACAGCGGCGGACCGATACGAAAAAAATCCTTAAAATATCCCCCAAGAAAGTTAAACCAAAAAATCGTTTCTATAAGAAATATTCTAAATCATTTGGAATAGCAAATTCGAGATCTGAAACACCACCGCAAGTTCCTAGTTCGTAGATGTGGCTTCGAACAAGCCCCGGGTCACCAAAATTCGATGTTTTTTAAGAATCCGATCGAGAATTTTGACTTCAACTTTTAAAACCGCATCGACTAGGAAATCCTGCAGATTCTGTGGGAAAACCATGGACTAGTTTGTTTTTAACTATAAAAACGCGTTTTTTTTGTACTTTTTAACGTAAAATCGAGTCGAAAATTCCGAAAATTTCGACTTCAACTCAAATTTAACAAAAAAAATCCGATTTAAAACCGCATCGACTAGGAAATCCTGCAGATTCTGTGGGAAAACCATGGACTAGTTTGTTTTTAACTATAAAAACGCGTTTTTTTTGTACTTTTTAACGTAAAATCGAGTCGAAAATTCCGAAAATTTCGACTTCAACTCAAATTTAACAAAAAAAATCCGATTTAAAACCGCATCGACTAGGAAATCCTGCAGATTCTGTGGGAAAACCATGGACTAGTTTGTTTTTAACTATAAAAACGCGTTTTTTTTTGTACTTTTTAACGTAAAATCGAGTCGAAAATTCCGAAAATTTCGACTTCAACTCAAATTTAACAAAAAAAATCCGATTTAAAACCGCATCGACTAGGAAATCCTGCAGATTCTGTGGGAAAACCATGGACTAGTTTGTTTTTAACTATAAAAACGCGTTTTTTTTGTACTTTTCAACATAAAATCGAGTCGAAAATTCCGAGAATTTCGACTTCAACTCAAATTTAACAAAAAAAATCCGATTTAAAACCGCATCGACTAGGAAATCCTGCAGATTCTGTGGGAAAACCATGGACTAGTTTGTTTTTAACTATAAAAACGCGTTTTTTTTTGTACTTTTCAACATAAAATCGAGTCGAAAATTCCGAAAATTACGACTTCAACTCAAATTTAACAAAAAAAATCCGATTTAAAACCGCATCGACTAGGAAATCCTGCAGATTCTGTGGGAAAACCATGGACTAGTTTGTTTTTAACTATAAAAACGCGTTTTTTTTTGTACTTTTCAACATAAAATCGAGTCGAAAATTCCGAAAATTACGACTTCAACTCAAATTTAACAAAAAAAATCCGATTTAAAACCGCATCGACTAGGAAATCCTGCAGATTCTGTGGGAAAACCATGGACTAGTTTGTTTTTAACTATAAAAACGCGTTTTTTTTGTACTTTTTAACGTAAAATCGAGTCGAAAATTCCGAAAATTTCGACTTCAACTCAAATTTAACAAAAAAAATCCGATTTAAAACCGCATCGACTAGGAAATCCTGCAGATTCTGTGGGAAAACCATGGACTAGTTTGTTTTTAACTATAAAAACGCGTTTTTTTTTGTACTTTTCAACATAAAATCGAGTCGAAAATTCCGAAAATTACGACTTCAACTCAAATTTAACAAAAAAAATCCGATTTAAAACCGCATCGACTAGGAAATCCTGCAGATTCTGTGGGAAAACCATGGACTAGTTTGTTTTTAACTATAAAAACGCGTTTTTTTTTGTACTTTTCAACATAAAATCGAGTCGAAAATTCCGAAAATTACGACTTCAACTCAAATTTAACAAAAAAAATCCGATTTAAAACCGCATCGACTAGGAAATCCTGCAGATTCTGTGGGAAAACCATGGACTAGTTTGTTTTTAACTATAAAAACGCGTTTTTTTTTGTACTTTTCAACATAAAATCGAGTCGAAAATTCCGAAAATTACGACTTCAACTCAAATTTAACAAAAAAAATCCGATTTAAAACCGCATCGACTAGGAAATCCTGCAGATTCTGTGGGAAAACCATGGACTAGTTTGTTTTTAACTATAAAAACGCGTTTTTTTTGTACTTTTTAACGTAAAATCGAGTCGAAAATTCCGAAAATTTCGACTTCAACTCAAATTTAACAAAAAAAATCCGATTTAAAACCGCATCGACTAGGAAATCCTGCAGATTCTGTGGGAAAACCATGGACTAGTTTGTTTTTAACTATAAAAACGCGTTTTTTTTTGTACTTTTCAACATAAAATCGAGTCGAAAATTCCGAAAATTACGACTTCAACTCAAATTTAACAAAAAAAATCCGATTTAAAACCGCATCGACTAGGAAATCCTGCAGATTCTGTGGGAAAACCATGGACTAGTTTGTTTTTAACTATAAAAACGCGTTTTTTTTGTACTTTTTAACGTAAAATCGAGTCGAAAATTCCGAAAATTTCGACTTCAACTCAAATTTAACAAAAAAAATCCGATTTAAAACCGCATCGACTAGGAAATCCTGCAGATTCTGTGGGAAAACCATGGACTAGTTTGTTTTTAACTATAAAAACGCGTTTTTTTTTGTACTTTTCAACATAAAATCGAGTCGAAAATTCCGAAAATTACGACTTCAACTCAAATTTAACAAAAAAAATCCGATTTAAAACCGCATCGACTAGGAAATCCTGCAGATTCTGTGGGAAAACCATGGACTAGTTTGTTTTTAACTATAAAAACGCGTTTTTTTTTGTACTTTTCAACATAAAATCGAGTCGAAAATTCCGAAAATTACGACTTCAACTCAAATTTAACAAAAAAAATCCGATTTAAAACCGCATCGACTAGGAAATCCTGCAGATTCTGTGGGAAAACCATGGACTAGTTTGTTTTTAACTATAAAAACGCGTTTTTTTTTGTACTTTTCAACATAAAATCGAGTCGAAAATTCCGAAAATTACGACTTCAACTCAAATTTAACAAAAAAAATCCGATTTAAAACCGCATCGACTAGGAAATCCTGCAGATTCTGTGGGAAAACCATGGACTAGTTTGTTTTTAACTATAAAAACGCGTTTTTTTTGTACTTTTTAACGTAAAATCGAGTCGAAAATTCCGAAAATTTCGACTTCAACTCAAATTTAACAAAAAAAATCCGATTTAAAACCGCATCGACTAGGAAATCCTGCAGATTCTGTGGGAAAACCATGGACTAGTTTGTTTTTAACTATAAAAACGCGTTTTTTTTTGTACTTTTCAACATAAAATCGAGTCGAAAATTCCGAAAATTACGACTTCAACTCAAATTTAACAAAAAAAATCCGATTTAAAACCGCATCGACTAGGAAATCCTGCAGATTCTGTGGGAAAACCATGGACTAGTTTGTTTTTAACTATAAAAACGCGTTTTTTTTTGTACTTTTCAACATAAAATCGAGTCGAAAATTCCGAAAATTACGACTTCAACTCAAATTTAACAAAAAAAATCCGATTTAAAACCGCATCGACTAGGAAATCCTGCAGATTCTGTGGGAAAACCATGGACTAGTTTGTTTTTAACTATAAAAACGCGTTTTTTTTTGTACTTTTTAACGTAAAATCGAGTCGAAAATTCCGAAAATTTCGACTTCAACTCAAATTTAACAAAAAAAATCCGATTTAAAACCGCATCGACTAGGAAATCCTGCAGATTCTGTGGGAAAACCATGGACTAGTTTGTTTTTAACTATAAAAACGCGTTTTTTTTTGTACTTTTCAACATAAAATCGAGTCGAAAATTCCGAAAATTACGACTTCAACTCAAATTTAACAAAAAAAATCCGATTTAAAACCGCATCGACTAGGAAATCCTGCAGATTCTGTGGGAAAACCATGGACTAGTTTGTTTTTAACTATAAAAACGCGTTTTTTTTTGTACTTTTCAACATAAAATCGAGTCGAAAATTCCGAAAATTACGACTTCAACTCAAATTTAACAAAAAAAATCCGATTTAAAACCGCATCGACTAGGAAATCCTGCAGATTCTGTGGGAAAACCATGGACTAGTTTGTTTTTAACTATAAAAACGCGTTTTTTTTGTACTTTTCAACATAAAATCGAGTCGAAAATTCCGAGAATTTCGACTTCAACTCAAATTTAACAAAAAAAATCCGATTTAAAACCGCATCGACTAGGAAATCCTGCAGATTCTGTGGGAAAACCATGGACTAGTTTGTTTTTAACTATAAAAACGCGTTTTTTTTTGTACTTTTTAACGTAAAATCGAGTCGAAAATTCCGAAAATTTCGACTTCAACTCAAATTTAACAAAAAAAATCCGATTTAAAACCGCATCGACTAGGAAATCCTGCAGATTCTGTGGGAAAACCATGGACTAGTTTGTTTTTAACTATAAAAACGCGTTTTTTTTTGTACTTTTCAACATAAAATCGAGTCGAAAATTCCGAAAATTACGACTTCAACTCAAATTTAACAAAAAAAATCCGATTTAAAACCGCATCGACTAGGAAATCCTGCAGATTCTGTGGGAAAACCATGGACTAGTTTGTTTTTAACTATAAAAACGCGTTTTTTTTTTGTACTTTTCAACATAAAATCGAGTCGAAAATTCCGAAAATTACGACTTCAACTCAAATTTAACAAAAAAAATCCGATTTAAAACCGCATCGACTAGGAAATCCTGCAGATTCTGTGGGAAAACCATGGACTAGTTTGTTTTTAACTATAAAAACGCGTTTTTTTTGTACTTTTTAACGTAAAATCGAGTCGAAAATTCCGAAAATTTCGACTTCAACTCAAATTTAACAAAAAAAATCCGATTTAAAACCGCATCGACTAGGAAATCCTGCAGATTCTGTGGGAAAACCATGGACTAGTTTGTTTTTAACTATAAAAACGCGTTTTTTTTTGTACTTTTCAACATAAAATCGAGTCGAAAATTCCGAAAATTACGACTTCAACTCAAATTTAACAAAAAAAATCCGATTTAAAACCGCATCGACTAGGAAATCCTGCAGATTCTGTGGGAAAACCATGGACTAGTTTGTTTTTAACTATAAAAACGCGTTTTTTTTTTGTACTTTTCAACATAAAATCGAGTCGAAAATTCCGAAAATTACGACTTCAACTCAAATTTAACAAAAAAAATCCGATTTAAAACCGCATCGACTAGGAAATCCTGCAGATTCTGTGGGAAAACCATGGACTAGTTTGTTTTTAACTATAAAAACGCGTTTTTTTTGTACTTTTTAACGTAAAATCGAGTCGAAATTCCGAAAATTTCGACTTCAACTCAAATTTAACAAAAAAAAATCCGATTTAAAACCGCATCGACTAGGAAATCCTGCAGATTCTGTGGGAAAACCATGGACTAGTTTGTTTTTAACTATAAAAAACGCGTTTTTTTTTGTACTTTTCAACATAAAATCGAGTCGAAAATTCCGAGAATTTCGACTTCAACTCAAATTTAACAAAAAAAAATCCGATTTAAAACCGCATCGACTAGGAAATCCTGCAGATTCTGTGGGAAAACCATGGACTAGTTTGTTTTTAACTATAAAAACGCGTTTTTTTTTGTACTTTTCAACATAAAATCGAGTCGAAAATTCCGAAAATTACGACTTCAACTCAAATTTAACAAAAAAAAATCCGATTTAAAACCGCATCGACTAGGAAATCCTGCAGATTCTGTGGGAAAACCATGGACTAGTTTGTTTTTAACTATAAAAACGCGTTTTTTTTTGTACTTTTCAACATAAAATCGAGTCGAAAATGCCGAAAATTTCGACTTCAACTCAAATTTAACAAAAAAAATCCGATTTAAAACCGCATCGACTAGGAAATCCTGCAGATTCTGTGGGAAAACCATGGACTAGTTTGTTTTTAACTATAAAAACGCGTTTTTTTTGTACTTTTTAACGTAAAATCGAGTCGAAAATGCCGAAAATTTCGACTTCAACTCAAATTTAACAAAAAAAATCCGATTTAAAACCGCATCGACTAGGAAATCCTGCAGATTCTGTGGGAAAACCATGGACTAGTTTGTTTTTAACTATAAAAACGCGTTTTTTTTTGTTCTTTTTAACGTAAAATCGAGTCGAAAATTTCCGAATTTTCTTTTTATATTCGCGTACGCCACTGGAAATTCGAGTGGAACTTATATAACACACAGATTTGTCGTTGGAACACCAGCCATTTTCAAGCTCAAATATTTTTATACGTGTACTTTGTCTAAGGGGATGTGTTATATTTTTCATTAGATATTAGGTAGGATATGTATGAGGGTAAAAAAAAAAATGTCGCTGTCGACAAGCCGCAAACCGAGAACAATTTTGTGTAAAATCGTTTCGGGGCTTGTCTTTTTATAATTCGAACATTATATCATTCCAATACCGAATTTTATCATTATTATAAAATAAAAAAAAGTTATTTGGAACGTAGAATTTAGATTATGGCAGAACTAGATTTTCAAAATCGCGTCTTGGAGGTTCTGGAGGTATAACTGACGATATGAGAAAAAAAAAACGAAGAAAAACATATAAAAAGCAAGAAAAAATAAACAAAAACAAGAAAGAAAGATCTAAAATGACCTGGAGAGAAGATTCAAAGATAAAAAATGTATACTTTGGTTATTTACAAAGACACCAACAGCTGTTGATGATCCAAATTACTTACAACAGGAATTAACTGGGAAAAAATTCAAAAAAACGACTACAATTTTGTATAATTCAATGTTTTATACCAACTAATCCATAGAATTATCTTTTTTGATTCACTTTTGATTCACCCTGTATCACAATTAGTGAATATTAACGAAATAAATAGTTTACTCAACAAATCCTAAATACTTTTCAATTTACATCTTTTTAAAATACCCTGTATTTAAAAAACAAAGTAATTTTGTTATCGAACAACATTCCGGAATACCCCTGTAATATTACAAATGATTTTATAACGTGAAAATTAATTAATATCTGAAACGACGAAGAAATTACTAAAATTTACGATAATAATCAATCACCCCCTGTATATTTATCGATGTTTTGCGGGTTTCATAATTCACGTAAAATTATTTTAAAATGTTTACAACGATTTCTTCTTTTTTACTATTAAAAAAATATGTCTATTATTACTACTAATTTCAATATCACAAAATCGAAATTACAAGGTAGAAAAATAAAAAGTAAATACGTAGTATAAATGTATGTATTTAATAATAAAAACAAATATAAGTGTAAAATCGATACTGAATAATGTAAGAAGAAGAAGAAATTCAACTCGAACGTATAATTCGAGTTGGTCGGGCGAACGGAAAAGAAGAAACGCGAATTTATACACATATACACGTCTCACTCTAACATGGAACATGTTCCGCTATTATGGTAAAATATGTATAAGAATGACAATACTATTATGCTAATTCTATTAAGGATACGTCGACAATAGTGCCACCTGTTGACTATCCAATTCACGAACGTTTCATGGACAACAACTTTTTTTATTCGACTACAAAAATAGTACAAACGCCACGTACAAGGGATATTGACGAATGTACGGGAACGTGATAACCTTCATTGACGTTTATGACATCTGTCATCTTGTTTTTACTAAATTATACATTCAAACGAAGTTACCGAAATTTCAAGGTCAAATCAAATAGTTAATTATAAATTATTAGTATAAAATTATATAATAAATTCAATAAATACGAGGTACGTTCGGAAATTAAGATAAAATCTATAACTATGACAACATTGTCAATTCACAGACATGTCATAGAATGGTAGAGGGGTTCCAAAAGTATCACGTGGTTTATGGACGTTCTCTAATTTAAATTATATCGTCCTATTGCTTGTGGAAAGTCCTAATCACTAATTAATACGTTAGTGGATTAGTAAAACGTGTTTTGGGACGCGCATAGACAAGGTATCTAGATACCTAACTGCGATATATCATTCAAAACAATACTAGTAGAATAGAATATGTCATATGTCAAATGTCAAATCGTCACATTCCGTATACTTCTATTTTTCTGTGTTCCCTGTACAAAAACACCTGATTTTCGTCGAGGAAAATATGAATGTTGTACGTTGCATACTTCAAGGTCGTCGATTGGATTTTTTTTTCGTTCTTTGTGTTGCTCGTTTTTTACCTTTTTTTTTTTTTCTTCCACTTTCGATCTTTTGATGTTCTTTGACATCGTTACAGCTGGACGGATCTATTGTCATGGTATTCGCTGGAAAATCAATAAATGCCTTACAGAAGCGCGTAAAATAGATAGCCCATATCAATCTACAGGACGTTATTTATATATACGGGGTTACTTGAAAAGTTAAAATCATTTCTCGAACAAAGCACTTATATATTCAATAATTCTAAATGGAATTGAGCTTCCGAAACTATTGATATTGAAATAAACAAGAAGATAATAGGTTAGGAACGTTAAATCGACTAATTTGGTTGGAGAATTTTGACCGACTGGTCCAACTTTTGAACTTGACGGATTTCCAATTAATTTTACAGTCTTAATTAGTTTGATTGAAGATGTTTCGGCCTACTAGATACCCAGATGTAACAATAATGCTTTTTTTGTACGTAAAAAAGGTCTAGATAGGTCCTCAAGTCTTCTCAGTAACTGATTTAGACTTTTTTCAATACTATAATTTGGAAATCTTTGATATTATCGATTTCCCCCTGTATTTTTAACGTTTTTTCTTGCGTCGTAATGAAAAATTAAAAGTTTACGTACTCGAATGGAGTGTTTCTATCCAATTAAACGAGAAATCAATTTCGGAAATGCAACTTTTTGGTTAATAGAGCTCCGCTTTGATTGGGACCCCGGTAGATTTCGGCTAATAGAGAGAATGGTCGGATGGTTGTTGGATGGATGGACGTGGACGACGCCAAGGCGCTTATTGCTGGAAAACCAACCGGTGATTAAAATGGAGGCTGTTGCAGCGAGAGAAGGAGGAGGAATAACACAAAAAAGAAAAGGGTATTTGTAAAAGCGTCAGTACATGAGTTGGACTCCAGATTGGACACCAGGAACGGAATCAGATTAAATTTATCGACAATAAATCATTTTTATCCAGAAAATTCCATAGCTCCGAGAAGTACAATAAGTTTAATACACTTTTTATAATAATTTTTAACTACTGAGCTTTTTTATTTCAAGTCTGGGAACAAAAAATAATCCTGCACCTTCTTTTTAGCCAAATGCGGTCGTTTTTACTTGATTTATTCGATCAAACGTTGCAATTAGTTCGCTATCGATAGTTTTTTAGGATTTTTAAGATATTCAGTCCCGAAAAACTGACGCCATTACTTTGATTTCAAATGAAACGATCTTTGCTTTTTTTTTTTTGGAACCCGTTTTCATTATTATTTCTTTGAAACATCACAAAATACTCGACGGAAACATCTTCGCGACGCTTTTTTGTTCTATTCCAGTTTCTCGCATCCAAATTTCCAGGTTATGTACTGCACTTTTTGAAAACGGTCTCGTCCAAAGTAAAATCCAGTTCAGCTTTTTTATAAATCGGTTAATCCTTTCAAATAAAATAACGATGAACGTTTACAAATTTACTATAAACGTTCACTATTAATGGCTGTCAAATAAATACTAAATAAAATGGCGTCTTTAAACTTCATTGTGTACCGCCATCTCTAGATCGGGAGAGGTAATTCTGTGACAATCCACGTAAATATAAAATATCCCTATCTAAGTCAAATATAGTATGTACAGAACGTAAATTTCGTATCCTCTGGTATGTTTAGGGTTATGAATAATTGTCGTCAGTTCAATTTCAACTAAAAAATTACATGGGATGACAACATTTTTCGTTATATATCAAATTTGGAACGTACCGGGGCTTTTAAACAAACAAAAATTGACAAGTGACATATATAGTGACATAATAAAAAAAATCGACAACTTTGGGGCCTAATACGGAATGAATAATTATAATTTTTGACAATATTTGGCTACTGAAACATCTATTATAAGTTTCCAACAATAATCGGTTGGAATTTCAGTTTGAAAACGTTTTTTTCTCAAGAGAAACTTCTCGCTGTGTTTATCGTTGACATATTACAAAACATTTTCTATCGATTTTTTCCTGATCATTCAGCTTTCCCCTCGCATCTGTAAGCTGTCACTTGTCACCAATCGTCTTTCAAAAAATGATTTACGTCAATAACTAAAATAGAAATCGATTTTTTTTCTCATATTAGTCAAATTTCGATCCCGCTACGGCTGGATACGGTCCCGTATATGAGGGACCGAGGCCCCGGGGCTCCTGGATATTTAATATTTCACCGCCGTAAGCTGGAAACAGAAGTAATACGACATCGGAGTGCCTGTGAAACGAAAGAAAAACGATTGGAAAGGCGCTCACGTAACCGAAGCCAATATCCAAGTCTCCACTCTTTCCATTCTCTCCATTCCGAATCGCGTTCTCTATGTACGATAGCGCCATCTCTCTCTCTCTCTCTCTCTCTCTCTCTCTCTCTCTCTCTCTCTCTCCCTTTTCATCGATGTACAAGTCACCACCAGAACTTGGTTCGTGTGGCTTTTTTTATTTTCACATATTTCCCGCAGGGAAAATAATTCTAAAACGCAGATATGTAAATGACCGATTTAATGATGATACTCGGGGCGAAAAACCACTTTAAAACAAAATAAATTTGTTTATTTCGAACAATTTTAGTATCTACTTTAGTTTCGAGATACGGCAACACTGGTGTGGATATGTCAAATCTGTCTAAAAACGTTCGTCTTGGTTGTACGTTCCACGTGAATTTAACCAACATCAACAATCGATAAAATTATTTCACTAAAATTTTTTATAATCGAAATTTAGTATTATTTCGAGTGATTTTATCAATTTTTATTGGACTCACGCACGTCGTATTCGTAATATCTTAACGTAATAAAGGTCATCGCGAAGTTTTATCGGTGTCAGTGAGGGTTCTAGCGGCACACCTTAAAAGTGTCAAATCTCGACAAAAATCACCGAACGTTGATATACAACATTCGCCCTTGTTTCTACCACCCTCGAAACGATAACATAAAACTATAAATCACTTTTGTTTGGACCAAAAAAAAAAAAAAAAAGAGATGCCATCACGTGGACATGCCCTAACATTTATTCTAAGACTAACAGAACGCATTGGCGTAACGTATATCAAACAATTATTTCGTAATAATTACATATTTGTAGTAATAACTGCACTGAAATACAATCTTAATATCTACGACTTCATTAATAATCCAGAAAAGAAGTAGAAATCTTCTATATGTGATAAATAAACAAAAGATAATGTTATTTAATAACAACAGATGGCGCTGGTGAAGTCACGTAAACTTTATTTACATAAAATTTTATATTTCGTACTCCAATAAATATACATCGGTTAATTTTTTATACTTAAAAAGCATCAGTAAACACTTTTTAGTTATATTTTTGTTGTTAATGATAAATAACATATCCTAAATCTATCCAATCATAGACTGAATTACCTTGTCAGCCGAGGCCTTTCTAAATTATTAAAAGAAGAAGAATATTAGAATTAAACATCATGTATCTAATATTTATTTGGTTTAACTAAATAAAATACGTTTTAAAATAATAAAACTAACGAAAATGAATTTGATTTAGGTTTTATAAACGAAGTTTAAACTTTAAACGTCAGTTTAAATCACAGATTTTTTATACTATAATCAATTATGTGTATATGTGTATTTACATTGTTGTCATATGTTTCAGTTTGTAATTATAAAAATGGATTAATTGCGTTGTTTGATGTGTAGTTGAATCCCTTTGGGTACGTCATTGAATAATTTGATGTCCTAGACGTAGAGTGAGACAGGACGGCCGGGCCGGACGGAACCTCTGCCGCTAATATTTTTATGGTTGATCAGAGATAGCCATGGGTCACGGAGGAGGCGATCGTCGAATGTTATTTCCTCGTAATCGTTTCCGATACTCGTAATGGCCGAATGTTCGGCAATATTTGGACGAATTTGCGGAAGGGAAATTGCAATCGACATTAAATGCGGTCCGGCGGGGATAATTTTCAATTGGAATTTTATGTGTATGTATATTGTGCGTTCCGATTTGACGTTTCCAGGGGTATTCTTCTTCTTTTATTATGCGGAATAAGCAAATTTTACTTTAGAAAGGAAAATCGGCGTGTGGAAATTCAAATGGAAAAGGGGGTTTGTAGAAAAATTCGATAGTTCGAAATTTATGAATTGAAAATAATTTTTTTGGGCAGTGATGTAGTTCCAAAATATTTTCAAAATTCCAATTAATATCATTGACATTAATATAAATGATGAATCTGCGAAATTTGAGCTTACGTCACGTCTGAAGCAAACTTCATGCGTATCAGACGATTCTCGCACTAATGTAGCGTTGCCGGATCTATTTATTTTTCAGTAAATCTACTAATTTAAAATGTAAATTGCTGATTATACAGAAAAGCATTTTATTAACATTAAATTGGTTAATTACTTAATAATACGACATAATAAATAATGATATTGAATACGTAATGATAAAACACTTTATATTATATAACAAACTACTAAAGATCCTTTTTCGTATGAATTAATTCGTGAAGAAAAACGCTAAAATATTTCCAAATCCACTCACCCTTACCCAAGAACATCGACCCTATTAGAAAAATTTATTAGTACGTTAAATCGCCGCTAGAGCTGCGCCACCGCCACCAGTGAGGCGTGGTAAGTGTAACGATACCGCCCACGATGCGGTAGCGGGGCTGTAGGACGTCCTTTCTTCTACCACCGTTAGATTCTGTCACTTTTACTACCCCCACTACCGATCGCTGCCTACCGATCGAGTAATTCGTTGCAGTTGCTCTTCGATACTGTTTCTAAGCATCGGTAAATGCGGATTTATTTAAAAAAAGGATTCATTTAATTAAAATTTGGTTTACATAAATTTAGAAATAGAAACCGCAGCGATTTTAGATAGATATTCCATGATACAACAATAACTTACTAAATAATCCTGAATACTGATGTTGCACGTACTAATTTGCCTTATAACGGCAGTAAATCGGTTGATCACCTTGTATATATCAATGTATATAATATATAGTTTCAATTTTATAATATCTATTCGAATAGACAACGAAATTAAAAAGTTATTTCAATAAATTTCTTCGATTTTAATACTCTAGCGACCTCTATACGTTAATTTACAACTCATGAATACTGTCAATTGAAATATAAAAAAAAGAATCTGTAATTATGAAGTTTAGCTTCTAAGTAATAGATGGCGTTGTATATTTCAACAAAAAATCGCAAATTAATTAAGATTGTGAAAAATTGTTCGTTGGAAAAGAGATTTTTAAATAATCTTTGTTTAGTTTCAGCTCTACAGGATTTGGGAAATGTTTAATATATAAATAAATAAAATACTAGTTCTACATCTAGCGGAATTTTGTAGAACTACATAAATAAATAATAGTAGATATTTTAATGTTGGAGCCATAATGTTTCTATTGTAAAATAGATGGCGTTACTAAAACTAATGTTTGTTTATAATAAATAAATAATAATAGGTTAATATGTACTATGATATTTTATTAATATTATAATTTATTGTTTTTAGATAAAATACTTGTATTGAAAACAATTATAAACATTTTAGATATGACAAAAAGTTGCGTTCTAATTTGTGTTCGAAACGATTCAAATAGCATCACTTTTTTTAGTACTTACAGGATGAACTAAAATTGTTTAGAATTGAAAAGATTTTAACAGTTGTGAAATGAATATATTCCTGTTATTTTTAGTTAGATAAAGTGTGTAATTTTTAGTAGGTTATTAAACAATTAAAAATCTATAGTAGGTAAAAACATCGAATGTTACAATTAAAAAGGTGTTAAACTGATCAGAGAATAATTTTCGACCAAAACGAAAAAAAAAAATGAAATTTATTGCCCCCTTCAATACCGATTCGAAGTACCGTTAGGTTAAATACAACCGTATTGATTTCAAGATAGTACCTTCCAAAAGTTTGAATATTAAATTGTAAAAATTAGTGGCAACAAACTTAGCAAACCTTCCACTAGGGTATTCGCTTTGGGTATTTCAACCGATTATTATTTAAATAAACTCGTTAAGAAAATCAGTTGTGTATTGTCCGTCACTGGTAGTGTATCGATGTCCAGTGTTACAGTTTTTTGCTAAAATTAGCAACCAGTGTTTTGGCGGCTTTTTTTTATATCGAGCGATTTCTTCTTAAAAAAAAAAAAGGTGAGATTTAGTCAATTTTAACAACTATTAACTTGATAAATATTCAAAATAAGTCAATTTATATTTATAAAAACACACTTTTTTTATTTTTACTCTATTAGATTCGGAAAAAAAGACTTTTTTTGTATATTTCAACGTAATTTGTTATAATTTTATTGGTAATAATATTTTTATCGACAACGACATGTATTTAATTCGTTTTACTTCGATTTTTTGGAAAACAAAATTTCCATTGCCTTGTAAAAACCATCTGGCTGTATATCGACAAATCATAACAATACCTAACGGCTTAATACCCTTGTCAAATTATGACACGCACAAACAATTCGCTTAAAAATTGCAAAAGATTGCCTAGAAAGATATTACGAAGTGAAAATATTCCATAAAAATAACTTTTATTATCACAATTCTTCCAACTGTTTTTTTTTTTTATAAAGATATTTCATTATATTACAAATAATATACCGATGGAAATATTTCGTTTCTATCACTTAAAAGAGCTTTGAAATAAACGAGCTTTTTTACTATGCAATGACCTTGAAAAGTCCTCAGACGTCTACTACAGTTTTTAATTCATTTAGTTTCTTGTTAATTATGTATCCATAAAATATTAATGTAATAATAACAAAAATTACAAATAAATTATCATCTAATATGAATATTATCATTTAAAAGACATTGTAAACTAATTTATCGTTATAAGAAATATTTATTTTACGAATACGGCTACTTCTTCATTTATATAAATAAATATAACATGTTTATACAAAATATTTATCAATATTTCATTAATCTTTGTATACGCAATTTTCCTTTTCGTTTATACACAAGACAAAAAAATACTTCAACATCAAATTCCGTAATTACTATTTATCTATGTCTATATTTTTTTCTTTGTTTTTTATTTGTAATATTTCCGGTTTCCATCATATGTTTCGTTTATAGTTTAGTAGTTATATCATAGATGTCACGACAACTTTTTCGATTAACTGCATTTATCACGTAGGCAAATTAGTATTTATATCGAATATAATCTGATATTAAAATTATGAATCCATATTAAAAACATAATATTAAATTTATTCTATTATGATGTAGAATTTATAATTCGTCTACATTAAATGCGTATATACTTTCAGTTTTGCTTCATTGGTTACAACATAGATGTCGCTACGAAATCTGATTGGATTTATTATAAATTAAAAATATTGATATGAAAAGAACGTGAATGTTTGCGAACTAATTCTCACAGAGATTAACATATTCATATTTTTATATATGCATCGATCATCACGTAATGCTAACCTGTAGAATTTCGAAACAATTAGATGGAAAACGTTAAAACATTGAAAATATTATAGGGAAATACGTAGATGCCATTTTATAATAGTATAAATACGATAAAAATAATGGCGTTGGTGTATGACTTAAACAAGGCAGCATTATTTGGATACGAGTTGATATATTCAGTGTAGTGTAAGAGACAGAGATAGTACATTGTTAAATTCATGGTCGGAAGAGAGAAGGAGCGTTACTAATCGTTAAAATACATTAAATTATGCTAGTGACTTTGGAACTCGGGCTACGTTCGTTGTTTGAACGAACGATTGCGACGTTGTCACGTATTTGATTTTGTCGTCATGTAAAAGATTTTTATTTGGTTTCAATTTAAACCAAAAAAATTGTATTTAATTGCGTTACTATATAGTAAAGTGACGTTTCTATACTGGAAATATTTACTATGAAATCATAATTTAATAAAAAAATTACTCATTATATTTTAATTTTTTTTTCATTATAATCCTGTATTTGCCAACTTTTTTCTCAGTCTCCCCACTATTCTTTTTTATTATGCGTCTGCAAATCTTTCTTTTCAATTATTCTCGTTTCTCTTGTTCTTCTTCTTCTATGAATTATTTCCCACTAAAACAGAGTCTTAGCAAAATTTCTTTTTGATTCTAGATAAAATGGCTTTACCGACGGCAATCCTTTTATCTGGAATCGATACAACACAACTCGAAGAAATCGCCGACAAAATCGAAACGACCAACGACCTTCAACATGGACTCGACGATTTAAAAAAAGGAAAGGGTGTAACGGCGCTTCCTTTCGTAAAAACTCGTAATTCGGACAGTGGAATCGGCAGTTCGGATTCCGAAGTTTCTCGCACTCCTTCTCCTTATAATATTAACCTAATTAACGAAATTGAGGAGAAAAATAAAATCGATTTGGTAAATACTGTCGCGAAAAAAGAAGAAGGTGATAATAATGTGCTTAATGAAGATGATAACGCATCGGAAACTTCGTCTGATTATTGCCCGGACATCCCGATGGATTCGGTCGAATGGATGACAGCTATCAACAATTCCGCCGATAAATTGATTTATTGCATGAACGTCATTGACAGATTGGAAAGTAAATTCGCCGTAAGTCCCATTAGATTTAGTACAATCCAAGAAGAATATGACAAAAATAAATTCATACATATAGTGAAGTAAGCAACTGTGAAATTAGTAATTATTTCATCATAATTATGTTTTAAAAAAGACGAAAATATATTCTAATCACTCTAATGATTGCATTTGTCTATGGAAATCTGATGGTTCTTTCTTCTTTTTCATCGTCGTCCTATTTCAATATATCTATCCATCGACTACAAGCATTTTCTATCCCATTATTTGATTTTTTTTATAATTAAACCTATATAAACATCGATAATCGTTGTTTACAACTTTTTTTCTTTTCTTCATAATTCCTCGTATATCATTATTTTAACTCTAATTATTAATTTTTATTTTGCGAAGCATATAAAAAAGAAGACGAATGAACTGAGAAAATACGTTTAGAAGCTATAAATCTTGAAAAGTACGGATTTAGTCACTTCACTATATGTATGCACGTTTCTTTTTTAATTCAGTTTAACAATCAATTTTATTTCGATTCATCCTGATAATATTAAACATATTATTCACGTCATAGTCATTTGCAACATTGCCAGATTTTTCGTAATAATAATAATATTTGAACAGAGTAGATAATGTCAATCAAAATCTCAATTGGATATAAATATCTTATCATTAAAAACCGTTAGTAGTTTAATCTTTTTATTAAATCATTGCTCCACAATATATAATCCATAATAATCTTTGATATTAAGTAACAATTAAATTGTATTTACAATAAATCTAGCAACGCTGTAAATGTCTGTTTGATAACCGATTGAAAGCGCTGTTGCCGGTAGTAAAACAAAAGTTTTAGTATTCCAAATAGAATTATATTAGTTGAATTTACTCGATTTCGAAATAATGAGTGGTTTAAATTTTATTTTTAGATGTTTTCTCAATCTAATTGCCCTCAAGGACACATCTACAGCCCTCTGGATCCCAAAATTATTTACGATAACCGGGATATTTTAGATTTGGCATCTAACTTGCGACGTAACGTTTGGCAATCGCCATTAGCGCACGCGCAAGCCGATGCCACTACTAAATTTCAAAACGAACCAATTGCTAAGGAAATGGCGTCTCCGCGTACAACCGAAAAATGTAAAATCGAAGATTGCAACTACAACGAACCTATTTACGATTAACTTAATCAAATTTTGTTTAATTGCGCGTTTCGAAAGGAAAATTAATACAAAGTATATGCCGCAATAACACTGTGATAAAGCACATCGTCCTTATTTTATTTATACAGTTTACAAAACAGACTAATGTACTTAATGTAAGTACAAATTATTTGACGAGTTACTTTAATAATTCGAAATCGTTGAATTTTTTAATGAAATATGTGTTTTTATACTTAGTTTTAAATTCATTTTGATCGTTATTAATTGATTAAAAGGACAGTTGCGTTTTGTAAAAACGCAAATTAAATTTTCAAAATACTGAAATAACGGAAAATTACAATTACAGTGTTAACTAATTGACAATTACAAACTAAAACTGCACACCGAGAATACGAGAACGTTGCAAGAGAAAATTTCCAATTTATAGAAATCAGCTGTAACAACTAAACAATACAGCGTTGCCACGTATACTCACCATTTTATCCTGAAATTATAAACGTTTCTCTCCTCCATATATCTGGAATAATCTAGTTACCAGTTACTTCTTTTTTTAATTTATTTGGAGTATCAAATTAACAACAATTACCAGTTACAGATTCAATTTTAATTAATACCGGAACTGGTCTCGTCTCGCAATGACATATATTCAATTTTTGTTTAAAAATATTTTACAATTTTTATTTTGTATACTTTGTATTATTTTCTTTTATGTTTATATCAGTGACATTTCTATTTTTTATATTTCTTTATTCATAAAAATAAGAATAACTCAACTTTCTAACGATAAAAGAAACGATTGAGTTTTTCTAATGTTTTTTTTTTCTATTAATTTTTATATTATTACAAAGATGTTTATAGACATCATATTTTAAATAAATGTATTTTACTAACACGGATTTATTAATCGTATTAAACTACTGGGGTAGTACAAATATTATCAAGTACCTGAACTTCGTTATACTATAAAAAAGAAAACATAAAACTCTCAATAATTTACCAAAAACACATGACTTTACAAATGTTTACGTCACAAATTACAATTCCCAAACAATAGTATATGCAACCAATATAACATGGAGATGAACAGAATCGATGTCTGATATTTTGTTAATGAAAAATTATGTTGTCATAACAAAACGATTACTGTTTTTGTTTCTTATTTTATACTAAACCATGTTATATGTTGATTTCAAATAGTGGAATGGAGCTTCTTATTAGTTGAGCAAATTCAGAACAGTTTGAAATAATCTAGTCCAGTCCTGCGTATTAATGTGTTACACTGGTTGCCTATATCAATGTAATGCATTTAATATTAAAATGTTTTATACTAGAAATGTTCAATTGTGACATGTTTTTATTGGTGTTTTGAAGAGATATGCTAATTAGTTTATTCAATAAAATTTTATAGATACATTCACAAATCTGATGATTCATTTGTAGTAGCCCTGTATTTATTTATATATTGAATATACCTAACTATTTATTATTACTAATTCGTATGTATGTTTAAAATGTTTTTTAAAAAAATCAATATTTTCAATTAACTAGTAATTTGTATTTTAATATGTTTAATTATTATACTTATATTTTACTAGATGTCAAAAATTGCTGTTTTGCGCTGTTGCCGTTTTTGTCAATATATAATTCAGTAATGTTAGTTGCATACTAAGTAGTAACTAACATTGGTTTTAAAATCAAAATACTCAAAAAAATGTTAACTTATACTCAAATATATAAATCGTTCTGCTTATTTTTATTCATAATTACAATATAATATGTAATATTATTTCTACTTTAACAAATATAAATTATTATAGTGAAAAACATCGTTTCTTTTAAAACCTGTCCAAATCCGTGTGCTCGTGTTGTTGATTGATAATTCTAGTCTACTGTATAATTCTAGCTTGCGTATGCAGGTCACGGGTTCCTTTGTACACTCCCACAATCAAAATTAATTAGTCCAACTGGAGAGAATTTAGTTTGTAACTTTGAAAAGACGTGTCGAGCCGAAAACTTTCTAACGTTTAATTACCCGGAATAATTAGTAAGGAGCTGTTCGTGTTTCCAGACTTGTACTTTGTCTATTTATATAGACAAGTCTTTTTCATGGGCCTTATTGGTCATAAAAATATTGAAATCAAAGAAAAGTATGATTAAAATAACTGGTAGTTATTTATACAGCATAAATTTTATTTATAGGTAGAATGAGACATCCTGTAGGTAAAAATGTCGATACACGTACATAAATTAATGTTTGTGATCGTATAATGTTTTTGTAATTGATTTAATACTCAATTTAGACTTGCATGTGCTCAACAGACATTGTGCACGTATGTTTGGTTGCCTACCTAACGAACCGTGTATTATTAGTTGTCTACATAACCGGAATCACAGAATATAAATATTTTTAATGATTTATTCTATATAACCAGTTTTTTATATATTTCAAATGATCGGTGTAATACGGGTACTAATTACAAATACCTTAAATCAAATGTAAACATTGCTTATTCTTCGGAACGATTTCAACGAGTGACGTAACAACTTTCCTGTTTAGTCTGTCGCATCCATATTATTGGGCAACCTATCCTCTATCAACCTTGATACTGCGTTAGATTCTATTAACTCTGTTCGCTGCTAAGCTTGGAGTTAATTTAAATTCAGTTGATAACTAAATTAGAATCGATATAATGCGTGCGATTGTTTACAAATCCAGTATATACACTATTTATTGGATTATTTTAAATATGTGTCGTAATGTCTGTCGTATCCATGTTATTGGACAACCCATCCTATATCAACCTTGATGCTGCGTTAGATTCCGTTTCATATCATTCTAGTTTATGAAGAATTCCCATTCGATGGGTAATTGAATTAGAATCGGTATAATAAGTACTTTCGATTAGAAACCCCATAAATAATACGTAAACAATATGGATAATTTTCGATAAGTGACGCAATAGCTTCTTTCTTTAGTCCGTCGCATCCAATGTTATTGGGCAACCTATTCGCTATCAACCTTGACGTTGCGTTAGATTCGAGGTCAGTTTAGGATGGATATCGATGATAATCGAATTACGAACGGATATTTATTTATAGCGATTATGTAAATCGATGTATTTCAAGAACATAAAACTATTTTATTTAGTTTAGTTTAGAATTGATCGAATCGCATACGATAATTTCGTGATCGATCATTAGAATAATTCGAAATAAGAACTTCGAACAAAGAGATGCGTTCGTAGTTTACAGGGTGGGTGTAAAAAAGAAAAAAAAAACGATTCAAAAAAATTATATATTTAAATAAATTACAGTATAAGTAAACAATAAGTAACATACAGGGGGTTTGAGAGAAATAAAATGAAATAGTTAAAAAACTTTTTTCAACAGCCTTTTTAAGCTCTTCTTCTCTTTCTTAACGGGTTCATTAGAAATAATATTCGTATAATTCGTTAGATTACTCTCGATTTCAATCTGACTAGATTTGACATCGACTTCTTTCGATAATTTACAACCGTCCAATATGGAATTGTCGCTTTCGTCCAAAACCACCGGCACTTCTTCTATTTTATTAGTCGGCGTCGTTTCCTTCTCATCCTGCCATCTATTTTTCAATTTTATACTATCCAAAGATATCGACCGGTTATGACGAACTTTCTTCTTCTTTTTTCGTATTCTCTTCAATCGATCGTCTTCGTTTAACGAAGAATAACGAACGATCTTCAAAACTTGATCGCTCGGCCGACGTTTCTTCTCTTCTTTATGGGCGGTTTTCAATTCGTCGACAGACTTACGACGAGCAACCTCAACGCTTTTTTCGATGTCTCGCGAACAATCCGAGCGTTTGCCGCAAAAAAAACAAACGCAACAACAGGCAAAGCCGAGAAAAAGTAAACAGTACGCGATGGCGAGGAACGTCCTTCGTTCGGCCGTCATATTTTCAATGGTGGTCGTTAATTTGTGGAGACGTTCTTCGAGTTGTTTGTTGAGCTCGTCTCGCTTTTGGGTTTCTTCGCGCATCTCTTCCACTTGCTTTTTGTAACGTTTACTCAATTCCTCCAAGTACTGACTCGACAGCGACATGTTCCTTTCCAGCGCCTATTAAAAATCCCTAATATACCGGCCGGTTCGTTCCAAAAGAATCATAAGATTTAGAACAATTTCCGGTAGATTGCGGTTGTCGTCGAAAAAAATTTTTTCTGTTATTTAAAAATGGAGCGCGTTAAATTTGTTACGAAAATAAACGGTGTGTTAATTAATATATTAGTTTTGAAAATATGTATATACCTATGAAATCGGGCGATTCTTTTTGGAACGAACCCCGTATAATCAAATTTTTCCCAAGTTGTATCAAAATTTAGAAAATATTTGAATTTTGACGAATTTTTTTTTTCGTAAATAAATTCGTGGGATTTAGCATTGACTTGACAATAAATTATTTATTATTTTTTTATATACGAGAGTAGTACGAAAAGTCGTTGGATTTTTATTTTTTTTTTATTTTATTACGTTGAATCTTGAAATTCCATATAAATTTTTTTTTTCAATTTTTAACAAGAAATTTGTATCTGCAATGAAAAAAATACTAGATCCTGTCAAATCTGTCGATATTTGACGTTTATACGTATAATTTTGTATTTTTAGAATAAAAAGTTGGGAAAATTCGATAGAACTGTTTAAAAATTTGACGATGTTTATGGAAATTTCGAAGACGAACGATATTTTAACGAAAGTTATTAGTTAGAGGTGGACGAAAGCGATAAAAAATAACGATACATTCAAGAAAATAAAATATAACCCAAAAATAATTCCGTATAAAAAAACAATAAAATATTCGATGAAAATCTGTCACAATTTGACGTTTTTGTTAAGATCCGTTTGAAATCTGTCAAAATTTCAAAGATGGACGATATATCAACGAAAATATCAATTAGAGGTGGACGAAACCGATACAAAATAACGATACATTCAAAAAAATCAAAAATCTTAATCATTTTAGAGTTTTACGTTTAAATACGAGGGTCGTAAGAAAAGTTTAAGATACAAATATAATCCAAAAATAATTCCGTATAAAAAAACAATAAAATATTCGATGAAAATCCGTCACAATTTGACGATTTTATTAAGATCCGGTTGAAATGTGCCAAAATTACAAAGATGGACGATATTTCAACGAAAATTATTAGTTAGAGGTGGACGAAACCGATAAAAAATAACGATACACTCAAAAAAATACAAAAGTCGTAATCATTTGGTTAGTTTTACGTGTAAATACGAGGGTCGTTAGATAGATTCAGTGAAATTTCGAAGATGGACGATATTTTAACGAAAATTATTAGTTAGAGGTGGACGAAACCGATAAAAAATAACGATACACTCAAAAAAATAAAAAATCTTAATCATTTGAGCGTTTTACGTATAAATACGAGGGTCGTTAGAAAGATTCACTGAAATTTCGAAGATGGACGATATTTCAACGAAAATTATTAGTTAGAGGTGGACGAAACCGATAAAAAATAACGATACACTCAAAAAAATAAAAAATCTTAATCATTTGGTTAGTTTTACGTATAAATACGAGGGTCGTTAGAAAGATTCACTGAAATTTCGAAGATGGACGATATTTCAACGAAAATTATTAGTTAGAGGTGGACGAAACCGCTAAAAAATAACGATACACTCAAAAAAATACAAAAGTCGCAATCATTTGGTTAGTTTTACGTATAAATACGAGGGTCGTTGGATAAATTCATTGAAATTTCGAAGACGGACGATATTTCAACGAAAATTATTAATTAGAGGTGGACGAATCGAATATAAAATAACGATACACTCAAAAAAATAAAAAATCGTAATCATTTGGTTAGTTTTACGTATAAATACGAGGGTCGTTGGATAAATTCAGTGAAATTTCGAAGACGGACGATATTTTAACGAAAATTATTAGTTAGAGGTGGACGAAACCGATAAAAAATAACGATACACTCAAAAAAATAAAAAATCTTAATCATTTGGTTAGTTTTACGTATAAATACGAGGGTCGTTGGATAGATTCAGTGAAATTTCGAAGACAAACGATATTTTAACGAAAATTATTAGTGAGAGGTGGACGAAACCGATAAAAAATAACGATACACTCAAAAAAATAAAAAATCTTAATCATTTGAGCGTTTTACGTATAAATACGAGGGTCGTCAGACAAGTTTACTAAAATTTCGAAGACGAATGATATTTTAACGAAAATTATTAGTTAGAGGTGGACGAAACCGATAAAAAATAACGATACACTCAAAAAAATAAAAAATCTTAATCATTTGGTTAGTTTTACGTATAAATACGAGGGTCGTTGGATAAATTCAGTGAAATTTCGAAGACAAACGATATTTTAACGAAAATTATTAGTGAGAGGTGGACGAAACCGATAAAAAATAACGATACACTCAAAAAAATAAAAAATCTTAATCATTTGAGCGTTTTACGTATAAATACGAGGGTCGTCAGACAAGTTTACTAAAATTTCGAAGACGAATGATATTTTAACGAAAATTATTAGTTAGAGGTGGACGAAACCGATAAAAAATAACGATACACTCAAAAAAATAAAAAATCTTAATCATTTGGTTAGTTTTACGTATAAATACGAGGGTCGTTGGATAGATTCAGTGAAAATTCGAAGACGAACGATATTTTAACGAAAATTATTAGTTAGAGGTGGACGAAACCGATAAAAAATAACGATACACTCAAAAAAATAAAAAATCTTAATCATTTGGTTAGTTTTACGTATAAATACGAGGGTCGTTGGATAAATTCAGTGAAATTTCGAAGACAAACGATATTTTAACGAAAATTATTAGTGAGAGGTGGACGAAACCGATAAAAAATAACGATACACTCAAAAAAATAAAAAATCTTAATCATTTGAGCGTTTTACGTATAAATACGAGGGTCGTCAGACAAGTTTACTAAAATTTCGAAGACGAATGATATTTTAACGAAAATTATTAGTTAGAGGTGGACGAAACCGATAAAAAATAACGATACACTCAAAAAAATAAAAAATCTTAATCATTTGGTTAGTTTTACGTATAAATACGAGGGTCGTTGGATAGATTCAGTGAAATTTCGAAGACGGACGATATTTTAACGAAAATTATTAGTTAGAGGTGGACGAAACCGATAAAAAATAACGATACACTCAAAAAAATAAAAAATCTTAATCATTTGGTTAGTTTTACGTATAAATACGAGGGTCGTTGGATAGATTCAGTGAAATTTCGAAGACAAACGATATTTTAACGAAAATTATTAGTGAGAGGTGGACGAAACCGATAAAAAATAACGATACACTCAAAAAAATAAAAAATCTTAATCATTTGAGCGTTTTACGTATAAATACGAGGGTCGTCAGACAAGTTTACTAAAATTTCGAAGACGAATGATATTTTAACGAAAATTATTAGTTAGAGGTGGACGAAACCGATAAAAAATAACGATACACTCAAAAAAATAAAAAATCTTAATCATTTGGTTAGTTTTACGTATAAATACGAGGGTCGTTGGATAGATTCAGTGAAAATTCGAAGACGAACGATATTTTAACGAAAATTATTAGTTAGAGGTGGACGAAACCGATAAAAAATAACGATACACTCAAAAAAATAAAAAATCTTAATCATTTGGTTAGTTTTACGTATAAATACGAGGGTCGTTGGATAAATTCAGTGAAATTTCGAAGACAAACGATATTTTAACGAAAATTATTAGTGAGAGGTGGACGAAACCGATAAAAAATAACGATACACTCAAAAAAATAAAAAATCTTAATCATTTGAGCGTTTTACGTATAAATACGAGGGTCGTCAGACAAGTTTACTAAAATTTCGAAGACGAATGATATTTTAACGAAAATTATTAGTGAGAGGTGGACGAAACCGATAAAAAATAACGATACACTCAAAAAAATAAAAAATCTTAATCATTTGGTTAGTTTTACGTATAAATACGAGGGTCGTCAGACAAGTTTACTAAAATTTCGAAGACAAACGATATTTTAACGAAAATTATTAGTGAGAGGTGGACGAAACCGATAAAAAATAACGATACACTCAAAAAAATAAAAAATCTTAATCATTTGGTTAGTTTTACGTATAAATACGAGGGTCGTCAGACAAGTTTACTAAAATTTCGAAGACAAACGATATTTTAACGAAAATTATTAGTGAGAGGTGGACGAAACCGATAAAAAATAACGATACACTCAAAAAAATAAAAAATCTTAATCATTTGGTTAGTTTTACGTATAAATACGAGGGTCGTCAGACAAGTTTACTAAAATTTCGAAGACGAATGATATTTTAACGAAAATTATTAGTTAGAGGTGGACGAAACCGATAAAAAATAACGATACACTCAAAAAAATAAAAAATCTTAATCATTTGGTTAGTTTTACGTATAAATACGAGGGTCGTTGGATAAATTCAGTGAAATTTCGAAGACAAACGATATTTTAACGAAAATTATTAGTGAGAGGTGGACGAAACCGATAAAAAATAACGATACACTCAAAAAAATAAAAAATCTTAATCATTTGAGCGTTTTACGTATAAATACGAGGGTCGTCAGACAAGTTTACTAAAATTTCGAAGACGAATGATATTTTAACGAAAATTATTAGTTAGAGGTGGACGAAACCGATAAAAAATAACGATACACTCAAAAAAATAAAAAATCTTAATCATTTGGTTAGTTTTACGTATAAATACGAGGGTCGTTGGATAGATTCAGTGAAAATTCGAAGACGAACGATATTTTAACGAAAATTATTAGTTAGAGGTGGACGAAACCGATAAAAAATAACGATACACTCAAAAAAATAAAAAATCTTAATCATTTGGTTAGTTTTACGTATAAATACGAGGGTCGTTGGATAAATTCAGTGAAATTTCGAAGACAAACGATATTTTAACGAAAATTATTAGTGAGAGGTGGACGAAACCGATAAAAAATAACGATACACTCAAAAAAATAAAAAATCTTAATCATTTGAGCGTTTTACGTATAAATACGAGGGTCGTCAGACAAGTTTACTAAAATTTCGAAGACGAATGATATTTTAACGAAAATTATTAGTTAGAGGTGGACGAAACCGATAAAAAATAACGATACACTCAAAAAAATAAAAAATCTTAATCATTTGGTTAGTTTTACGTATAAATACGAGGGTCGTTGGATAGATTCAGTGAAATTTCGAAGACGGACGATATTTTAACGAAAATTATTAGTTAGAGGTGGACGAAACCGATAAAAAATAACGATACACTCAAAAAAATAAAAAATCTTAATCATTTGGTTAGTTTTACGTATAAATACGAGGGTCGTTGGATAGATTCAGTGAAATTTCGAAGACAAACGATATTTTAACGAAAATTATTAGTGAGAGGTGGACGAAACCGATAAAAAATAACGATACACTCAAAAAAATAAAAAATCTTAATCATTTGAGCGTTTTACGTATAAATACGAGGGTCGTCAGACAAGTTTACTAAAATTTCGAAGACGAATGATATTTTAACGAAAATTATTAGTTAGAGGTGGACGAAACCGATAAAAAATAACGATACACTCAAAAAAATAAAAAATCTTAATCATTTGGTTAGTTTTACGTATAAATACGAGGGTCGTTGGATAGATTCAGTGAAAATTCGAAGACGAACGATATTTTAACGAAAATTATTAGTTAGAGGTGGACGAAACCGATAAAAAATAACGATACACTCAAAAAAATAAAAAATCTTAATCATTTGGTTAGTTTTACGTATAAATACGAGGGTCGTTGGATAAATTCAGTGAAATTTCGAAGACAAACGATATTTTAACGAAAATTATTAGTGAGAGGTGGACGAAACCGATAAAAAATAACGATACACTCAAAAAAATAAAAAATCTTAATCATTTGAGCGTTTTACGTATAAATACGAGGGTCGTCAGACAAGTTTACTAAAATTTCGAAGACGAATGATATTTTAACGAAAATTATTAGTTAGAGGTGGACGAAACCGATAAAAAATAACGATACACTCAAAAAAATAAAAAATCTTAATCATTTGGTTAGTTTTACGTATAAATACGAGGGTCGTTGGATAGATTCAGTGAAATTTCGAAGACGGACGATATTTTAACGAAAATTATTAGTTAGAGGTGGACGAAACCGATAAAAAATAACGATACACTCAAAAAAATAAAAAATCTTAATCATTTGGTTAGTTTTACGTATAAATACGAGGGTCGTTGGATAGATTCAGTGAAATTTCGAAGACAAACGATATTTTAACGAAAATTATTAGTGAGAGGTGGACGAAACCGATAAAAAATAACGATACACTCAAAAAAATAAAAAATCTTAATCATTTGAGCGTTTTACGTATAAATACGAGGGTCGTCAGACAAGTTTACTAAAATTTCGAAGACGAATGATATTTTAACGAAAATTATTAGTTAGAGGTGGACGAAACCGATAAAAAATAACGATACACTCAAAAAAATAAAAAATCTTAATCATTTGGTTAGTTTTACGTATAAATACGAGGGTCGTTGGATAGATTCAGTGAAAATTCGAAGACGAACGATATTTTAACGAAAATTATTAGTTAGAGGTGGACGAAACCGATAAAAAATAACGATACACTCAAAAAAATAAAAAATCTTAATCATTTGAGCGTTTTACGTATAAATACGAGGGTCGTCAGACAAGTTTACTAAAATTTCGAAGACGAACGATATTTTAACGAAAATTATTAGTTAGAAGTGGACGAAACCGATAAAAAAAATAACAAAATTATCGAATAGACAAAAAAAAAAAAACAACTCACCTTGATCCGATTAAATAACCTCAAAAAAATGGATTCTTTCGCCGCTTGAGGACTATTAGCCGACGAGGAACTAACAAAATTTTGATTTTGACCTTCGGTCGTAAAATCCGATATAAACTGATCGTCCAAAACGTCGCTACTTTCCGTCGACATGTAACCGTCGTTAACGAATCCGCCGTCGCCAACGACACCCTCCGTATAAGTATCCGCAATTTCCGTATCCTTTTTCGTACCGTTTCCGTCGGGCGTATCTGTTTTGGTGACGTTCTCGTTTACCGTTAAAGTCTTGGTCGGTTTTATTTCGTCGGCCGGAAAATATTTCCACGTTTTATTTTCCGTATTATCGATAGATGTCGCCCGTTCCGTTATTACAACCTCCTCTCTGGTATCGGCGACGTCGACGATATTATCTCCCGGTATATTCGAGGTTACGTTCCGGAATAATTGACTGACGTTGACGACTCCGGTGTTTTCGACGATGGCCGCTTCGTTGCACATCGCCCCGACGTAATGTTCGGGAAAGAAGGTTTCGATATTTTTTATCAGATGGTTCCTTTCGGTGGAATTTTTGAAATCGTAGCCGAATTTTTTGCATATCGACGACGACGTCAGGGTGTCGTAGACGGAGGGTACGCCGACTAAACGTTTGATTTCCGACGATTTGCAGCTGAGTAATTCGTAGATCTGGAAAATTATTCGATTGTAAGTAGTTTTTATTTCGTTCGGATCGAATTTATTTATTTACTTTGCCGAATAGGGTTTCGTCGCAGGTTTCGCAACCGATTACGTGTCTCGGGGAACTGCAGGTGTTTATTAGGGCTCCTGCCGAAGCGGCGTTTTTCGTATTGGGCGTTTGTTCGTCCGTTTTTGTACCCAATATTTGGGCGGCTCTTTTTACTACGGACATTACGGCGTCCGTTGCTGAACTGAATAGATTTTTTTTGTCGTTTTGCGTTGGATTTAAGCCGTTTTCTTCGTCATCTTCGTCGTCGTCGTCGTCGTCTTCGTCCGGTCGGTTTACGTTGGCGGCATCTTCTTTTTGAAGAACTACGGTTTGGGATTGTTGCAGAAATTTTATTCAAAAAAATATGTTCAAAGGTTCGTTAAGGTGTAATTTTGATTGATATTTTTGGAAAAAACTGTCGCAAATATCGAATCTTGACAGATTTTTTTGTCAACGGTGAAGTAGGTAACAAATTTTACGAATCTTAGTGGATTTTCATTTTCGTTTTATATTTTATTTATTTAACTTTTGAATCTAATTCGCGAAATTGACGAAACTTTCATGTGTAGAAAAAATTTTATCGAAAAAATATCAAATTTATCTGGAAAATTCATAAAAAATGGTAAATTTTGATCTTGACAATTGTGCCCATTTTCAACCAATAATTTCAACGATCCGGTGAAAAAACTGTCAAAATTTGACATTTGCGCCAAATTTCGAAAAATAATTTCAGCGATACGGTGAAGACCTGTCAAAATTTGACGTTTATACCCATTTTTAACAAATAATTCAAAGGATTATGTGAAGACCTGTCAAAATTTGACGTTTATACCCATTTTTAACAAATAATTCAAAGGATTATGTGAAAACCTGTCAAAACTTGACAATTGTGCCCATTTTCAACCAATAATTTCAAAGATCCGGTGAAAAAACTGTCAAAATTTGACAATTGTGCCAAATTTCGAAAAATAATTTCAGCGATACGGTGAAGATCTGTCAAAATTTGACGTTTATACCCATTTTTAACAAATAATGCAAAGGATTATTTGAAAACCTGTCAATTGTGCCCATTTTCAACCAATAATTTCAACGATCCGGTGAAAAAACTGTCAAAATTTGACATTTGCGCCAAATTTCGAAAAATAATTTCAGCGATACGGTGAAGACCTGTCAAAATTTGACGTTTATACCCATTTTTAACAAATAATTCAAAGGATTATGTGAAAACCTGTCAAAACTTGACAATTGTGCCCATTTTCAACCAATAATTTCAACGATCCGGTGAAAAAACTGTCAAAATTTGACATTTGCGCCAAATTTCGAAAAATAATTTCAGCGATACGGTGAAGACCTGTCAAAATTTGACGTTTATACCCATTTTTAACAAATAATTCAAAGGATTATGTGAAAACCTGTCAAAACTTGACAATTGTGCCCATTTTCAACCAATAATTTCAACGATCCGGTGAAAAAACTGTCAAAATTTGACATTTGCGCCAAATTTCGAAAAATAATTTCAGCGATACGGTGAAGACCTGTCAAAATTTGACGTTTATACCCATTTTTAACAAATAATTCAAAGGATTATGTGAAAACCTGTCAAAACTTGACAATTGTGCCCATTTTCAACCAATAATTTCAACGATCCGGTGAAAAAACTGTCAAAATTTGACATTTGCGCCAAATTTCGAAAAATAATTTCAGCGATACGGTGAAGACCTGTCAAAATTTGACGTTTATACCCATTTTTAACAAATAATTCAAAGGATTATGTGAAAACCTGTCAAAACTTGACAATTGTGCCCATTTTCAACCAATAATTTCAACGATCCGGTGAAAAAACTGTCAAAATTTGACATTTGCGCCAAATTTCGAAAAATAATTTCAGCGATACGGTGAAGATCTGTCAAAATTTGACGTTTATACCCATTTTTAACAAATAATTCAAAGGATTATGTGAAAACCTGTCAAAACTTGACAATTGTGCCCATTTTCAACCAATAATTTCAACGATCCGGTGAAAAAACTGTCAAAATTTGACATTTGCGCCAAATTTCGAAAAATAATTTCAGCGATACGGTGAAGATCTGTCAAAATTTGACGTTTATACCCATTTTTAACAAATAATTCAAAGGATTATGTGAAAACCTGTCAAAACTTGACAATTGTGCCCATTTTCAACCAATAATTTCAACGATCCGGTGAAAAAACTGTCAAAATTTGACATTTGCGCCAAATTTCGAAAAATAATTTCAGCGATACGGTGAAGACCTGTCAAAATTTGACGTTTATACCCATTCATAACAAATAATTCAAAGGATTATGTGAAAACCTGTCAAAACTTGACAATTGTGCCCATTTTCAACCAATAATTTCAACGATCCGGTGAAAAAACTGTCAAAATTTGACATTTGCGCCAAATTTCGAAAAATAATTTCAGCGATACGGTGAAGATCTGTCAAAATTTGACGTTTATACCCATTTTTAACAAATAATTCAAAGGATTATGTGAAAACCTGTCAAAACTTGACAATTGTGCCCATTTTCAACCAATAATTTCAACGATCCGGTGAAAAAACTGACAAAATTTGACATTTGCGCCAAATTTCGAAAAATAATTTCAGCGATACGGTGAAGACCTGTCAAAATTTGACGTTTATACCCATTCATAACAAATAATTCAAAGGATTATGTGAAAACCTGTCAAAACTTGACAATTGTGCCCATTTTCAACCAATAATTTCAACGATCCGGTGAAAAAACTGTCAAAATTTGACATTTGCGCCAAATTTCGAAAAATAATTTCAGCGATACGGTGAAGATCTGTCAAAATTTGACGTTTATACCCATTTTTAACAAATAATTCAAAGGATTATGTGAAAACCTGTCAAAACTTGACAATTGTGCCCATTTTCAACCAATAATTTCAACGATCCGGTGAAAAAACTGTCAAAATTTGACATTTGCGCCAAATTTCGAAAAATAATTTCAGCGATACGGTGAAGATCTGTCAAAATTTGACGTTTATACCCATTTTTAACAAATAATTCAAAGGATTATGTGAAAACCTGTCAAAACTTGACAATTGTGCCCATTTTCAACCAATAATTTCAACGATCCGGTGAAAAAACTGTCAAAATTTGACATTTGCGCCAAATTTCGAAAAATAATTTCAGCGATACGGTGAAGATCTGTCAAAATTTGACGTTTATACCCATTTTTAACAAATAATTCAAAGGATTATGTGAAAACCTGTCAAAACTTGACAATTGTGCCCATTTTCAACCAATAATTTCAACGATCCGGTGAAAAAACTGTCAAAATTTGACATTTGCGCCAAATTTCGAAAAATAATTTCAGCGATACGGTGAAGATCTGTCAAAATTTGACGTTTATACCCATTTTTAACAAATAATTCAAAGGATTATGTGAAAACCTGTCAAAACTTGACAATTGTGCCCATTTTCAACCAATAATTTCAACGATCCGGTGAAAAAACTGACAAAATTTGACATTTGCGCCAAATTTCGAAAAATAATTTCAGCGATACGGTGAAGACCTGTCAAAATTTGACGTTTATACCCATTCATAACAAATAATTCAAAGGATTATGTGAAAACCTGTCAAAACTTGACAATTGTGCCCATTTTCAACCAATAATTTCAACGATCCGGTGAAAAAACTGTCAAAATTTGACATTTGCGCCAAATTTCGAAAAATAATTTCAGCGATACGGTGAAGACCTGTCAAAATTTGACGTTTATACCCATTTTTAACAAATAATTCAAAGGATTATGTGAAAACCTGTCAAAACTTGACAATTGTGCCCATTTTCAACCAATAATTTCAACGATCCGGTGAAAAAACTGTCAAAATTTGACATTTGCGCCAAATTTCGAAAAATAATTTCAGCGATACGGTGAAGACCTGTCAAAATTTGACGTTTATACCCATTTTTAACAAATAATTCAAAGGATTATGTGAAAACCTGTCAAAACTTGACAATTGTGCCCATTTTCAACCAATAATTTCAAAGATCCGGTGAAAAAACTGTCAAAATTTGACAATTGTGCCAAATTTCGAAAAATAATTTCAGCGATACGGTGAAGACCTGTCAAAATTTGACGTTTATACCCATTTTTAACAAATAATTCAAAGGATTATGTGAAAACCTGTCAAAACTTGACAATTGTGCCCATTTTCAACCAATAATTTCAACGATCCGGTGAAAAAACTGTCAAAATTTGACATTTGCGCCAAATTTCGAAAAACAATTTCAGCGATACGGTGAAGACCTGTCAAAATTTGACGTTTATACCCATTTTTAACAAATAATTCAAAGGATTATGTGAAAACCTGTCAAAACTTGACAATTGTGCCCATTTTCAACCAATAATTTCAAAGATCCGGTGAAAAAACTGTCAAAATTTGACAATTGTGCCAAATTTCGAAAAATAATTTCAGCGATACGGTGAAGATCTGTCAAAATTTGACGTTTATACCCATTTTTAACAAATAATGCAAAGGATTATTTGAAAACCTGTCAATTGTGCCCATTTTCAACCAATAATTTCAACGATCCGGTGAAAAAACTGTCAAAATTTGACATTTGCGCCAAATTTCGAAAAATAATTTCAGCGATACGGTGAAGACCTGTCAAAATTTGACGTTTATACCCATTTTTAACAAATAATTCAAAGGATTATGTGAAGACCTGTCAAAATTTGACGTTTATACCCATTTTTAACAAATAATTCAAAGGATTATGTGAAAACCTGTCAAAACTTGACAATTGTGCCCATTTTCAACCAATAATTTCAAAGATCCGGTGAAAAAACTGTCAAAATTTGACAATTGTGCCAAATTTCGAAAAATAATTTCAGCGATACGGTGAAGACCTGTCAAAATTTGACGTTTATACCCATTTTTAACAAACATTTTTCCCAATACCTCTCCAAGTTTCAATTTATTTTGAAATAAAATGTCCACATTTGACATTTGTGCAAAAATTTAACAGTTTTTGCAAAAAATTTCAAATATTCATTGAAAATCTGTCAAAAAACGAGACGCGTTCCGCAAAACTTTTCAATTTTTTACGATTACATCGCCAAAACTCCTTTTTTTCTAAACTTCTAACCGATCATTTTATTACACCTGTCAAAATTTGACATTTTCAACATTATTTCATCGAATCTTAGTAAAAAAAATTGATCGAAACAACGAAAATAAAAATTCCATTAAAAACTCCAACACATCTTAGAGAACCTGTCAAACTTTAACTCGTAGTAAACCGAAATTTGACGTTCGCGTCATTATTTTCCATTTTTAACAATTGCATTATCAAAATTCCACGAAATTGACATTCAAAACCTTTTCTTTTCAATTTCTAATCGATCATTTTTTCGCATTTTGTTACACCTGTCAAAACTTGACAATTGTGCCCGTTTTCAACAAATAATTTTAAAGATCCGGTGAAAAAACTGTCAAAATTTGACATTTGTACCAAATTTCGAAGAATAATTCCGATGATACCGTTAAAATATAACAAAGTTTGACGTTTATTCCCGTTTTCAACAAATAATTCAAACGATCAAGTAAAAACCTGTCAAAACTTGACAATTGTGTTACACCTGTCAAAATTTGACATTTACGGCATTATTTCATCAAATTTTGGTAAAAAAAATTGACCGAAACAGAGAAAATAAAAATATGACTGTCAAAAATCAATAATTCAGTGGGGATATTGTAAAATATAACAATATCCCGACATAAAAATAAAAATTGAGGGATTTTCAATCGTAAATTTGACAAATATCGAAACGATTCAATACGAAAAAAATAAAAAACACCTGCACTGCATTTACCTTCGAAAACCGAAGCTCCGTATGCCCGAAACAAGGAAATGGGACAATAATGCTCGGACCCGTAATGAGATTTGATCTCGACTTTAATATATTTTCCAAACAGTTCCGTATCTAAATCGAAACTTTGGATATCTCTTTCATCTTCGGCCGTAAATTTTCCAATTAGGGCCCAATCTCGAGTGGGAAATCTCTCGCTGACGGAAACCGTAAATTCTTTCGGCGACGACGAGAACAATTCGTAATTGGCGAGGTCGATTTTTTTGGCTTGTATAGCCTCGCACAGTTCTACGACGAACCAGATGCGACTCGTGCAAGGATTCAATTTGTATTCGTCGCTCGAAGGCGATAAAATCGCTCCTGGACTGACGGCTTCCGGATTCGCAGCCACCACTTTCGCTCCGCAATCTAACGAAGCGTAATTTTTCCAACGGAGTTTGGCGTTTTGAGCTTTCCCTTGAAAAATACACAAGATTAGGTTTCACTGCATAATTATAATATTCGATTTTTTGTCCATAAAAAACTCCAAAAACTAAGAATACCTCTAATTAAACATGATTTTTGAATAATTTCGTATTTTTTTTTCGAAAATTACTTAAAAAAACGAAAAATTTGAGAAAAAAAAACCATTGGATATGATTATTTTACGAATTATTAAAAAATTTTTAGGTTATGTTAGGTTAGGATTCTTATTAACGCTTTTTTTGTTGCGTGCATTTCACAATAATTTAATTAGAGAATGAAAATTTATTTCTTTTTAATATTACGATATGATTTCTATTTATTTTCTTTTATATAAACCAGAAAAGTTTTGAAATTTTCGTTTTCAAACTTTTGGTATGTCAATTTCTCGATTTTCTATCAATTAAGAGCGAAATTATAAATCAAAAGTCATAATAATTTGTTATTTAACTGTTTTTTTTTTCAAATTGTTATTTTTCCGAAAAGAAAAACAAAATTCTTCGAGAAAAAAACAATTTTCAAAAACATTTCGGGAAGTTTGAGTAGTTTTTGAATTTTTTTTGTCTAAAAAAATTGATTTTCAAACTTTTCATCTCAAATACAAACAAAAATTATTGAAAATATTGTTTTTTATAACCCTACATTTAGATACAATTTCATATTGACGTTGGAACGTCAAATGAGGTCACGTGGTATTGATGCAGCGTCAAATATGAGAACTTAAAAAATAATCTGTTAACTCTAAGCTACCTTCGAACGTCAACATGAAATTATACCATCAAAAACAATTTAATGCCAAAAGTATTTTTAAAAAACCTCGTATATACATAAAACGAATATTATAAAAGTTTCAACATTGAAGTAGAACACAATCAATTGTAAACATTTGTTTAAATAACTAATGGACTGATTTAATAATTCAAGGTCGAAATCATTAAATTGTCAATTATTTCTGTAGGGTTTTTATATCTTATATTGGTCATTAAATTTAAGTTTACAGTAAAATTAGCTTATGTTGATATTTCGTGTAAATTTCAACGTTTAATTTGGTAAAAATCGTCGTATAATATTCGGAATTCAATTCTGAATATTTGGTAAAACACCAGAAACTAAAATATATTTTTTTTTTCGTTATAACAACAAACTATATACAATTCGTATCCTTTTGATTAAAAACTAGTACCTTAACATTCAAGTATTTTTTTAATTACACATATCAATCGATAAAAATAATCTTATCGCATCGAAATATTTACTACGAAACAAATCAATATCTGAGTAAATAGACGAAATATGGAAACAAGCGGGACAAAATATTTACAACTAACCTTACCCAATCGTGAATCTGTAATCCATTAACACAAGTTGAAAATGTTACTCAAATTCCACACAAAAACACTAATATTTACTTTATATATTATAATTAAAATACGCGTAAACAAATTTCGATTTCACTGACTTAATTTGCCTTGTTTATTACGTAAATAAACATCCCGGTAAATGACTTTAGGAAATCGACGCCATAATGGATTGTTATCTCGTCGCCATGTTGTAAAAAAAAGTATAAAGCAGTGACTAATTCGTTTGAAATGTTCGATGAGATATTATCAAATATTTTGTAGTACTAATTATGAAAAAATGAAAATATTATAAAAAATAATATCGTAGAATAAAAATTACACAGTAACCACTGTTAATTAACGTAAATGTTAAACAAACCACTAATTGTCATTGACGTAAATTTCAAAACACCCCCCGTAATTTTTACCTGTCACTTTAATTGGATTTCATACATTATTTAAACATTCAAAAGTGTTGTATTATATCGAAGGTTTTGGTTTTAAATTAAATTTGAAGGTTAGTTTATTTAGATTAAAACTAAAATATTTTTGTTTGCAAATATCATTGTTTCTCTAATCCATATTAACGAATAATACGTTTAGTACATTTTTCAACTATTTTATTATCATAAAAACTGTATCAAATGTTTTTCAACACTTAATGAAAATATTTCTGCATCAACCACTTTTGTAAATCCCTTAATAGTGTTATTTCGAAACAATAAGGACTACACCCAATATGACAGACAAGTTATAACAATATACATGGGTGTCAAATACAAGGGCTTGTCGAAAATAACTCGAAAAATGAAATTACGTCATAATGAATCGAACATGGAGATAGTTTTTTTTCAGTCGAAAAATGGATTGAAGTCACTCTGAAATAAACAGACTTGCTGAAAATTACTGAAATAAATCATTCTATTCTATTTATTTATTGAATGAATTGTAATCAAGTCTTATTAATATCGTTTTAATTCGAAAATAACCTTAAATTCAGAAATAATTAATCAATAAATTATCTCGCCACTCCTAAAGGGAACCATTTGAATTTGTTAATCATACAGTTAAGTGATTCAAAGTGTCCCTAATTTATGATTAAACACTCAAATCCCATCAATGTATCATCTCCAATTACTTATTTTCATTTATAAATGTCCTTATCTACTGATTTTATGATTATTATTGTATATGATAAGATTTAGTATTTAAGGCAGTTTGTACACTAATGCGTTATAATACCATTTGTCTTTGTTTATATCAGAAATTGAAATAAAAATTGAATTTTTAGTAGAAATACGTCTACTACATTATTAGTTTTTAATTCATATTTAAAAACTTACCATTAGTGGTTTGATGACCTTTAGTCGAATTGACCTGTTCATTTTTTTCCACCTCTTCCAACCTTTTTTGCGCCCATTCAGAAAACGAGGGCATATCCTCAGATTTTACTTCAGTTTCATTTTTTTCTAGTTCGATGTTATTTTGAATTATATCAGTTTCTGTACCGTTAATGGAAATATTAATTGGAATGTTATCGTTTTCGTTTACTACTATCTTCTTCGAAGATATTTCTTCACTTTGACTAGTTATTACTACAGAAATGTCCGGGAGTTGATCCAACTCCACGGTCGAGCTTTCTGTTGACAACAAAACTGGCGTATCATCAGTAGAAACTCTAGAAAAAAATGAAAATTATCGTCTCCTATCTGGAGAACCTTAAGAGGTCAACGATTCTGCAGAAAATGATCATTTTCCAGCTGGAGGAACACAAAAGGTCTACAATTATGAAGAAAATGGTCAACTCCCAGCTGGAGAATCACAATAGGTTCAAATTCCTGCAGGAAATGATTGTCTACTAGCTGGGGAAACACAATCCTGCAGAAAATGATCATCTCCCATTTGAAGGAAGACAAAAGGTCAACAATTCTGTTTCCGAGCACGGAAGGTCAATAATTGTCATTTCCCAGCTGAAGAAACAAAAAAGGTCAAAAATTTTATGAAAATATATAAAATAGGTGATTAACGTGATGGAAAATTCGTAAACAAAACTAATTTTCGAAACTTTTAGGTTAGAATTAATAAAAAATAGAACAATACATTAGACGAATTGTTTAAAAGGTTAACCAATCATCTTAATATATATTTAACACTTTTTATATATATATTTTTGAAAAACTTACCTATTTGGTAAATCAGACTTGTCGTTTTCAGTATTGGGTCTACTTTGACCCTCGAGACTCTCAAAATCTATGGCAACTTTAACACTCTCTTCAATATTTACACTAGGTTCTAAAATAAGTTCAACAGCAGATGCTATGCTAGACGCATTTTCATCAGAATTATCATTTTTTTGATAAACTCCATTAGATATATTTAGAATAAGAGTATTAACAGAACTTAAAACAGTTTCATCATCTGTATTAGTATAAGGTCTATAAAAGATTAATTAATATGTATAGAAGGAATATATAACTTGTTCTTTTTTTTAATTTTTATTAATGCTAATTTTATGTTAAAAAAAATCTCATTAACATACATCCTGGTAACAAAATGATAAAAATGCGATATCAACAACGAAATATTTAAGTAAGAAAAAAATTCCTAATGAAAGTTATTGATTGTACTTAATCACGAAATGAAACGTAAAAATTAATAGAAATCAATTCAACTTTCACTATTTAAGAAAAATATTTATGAAAAAAACGTCACTATAAATCTGTTTTTTATTATTTCCTACTTACATTGTAAGAATAAAATATAAAATCAATTTAAATAGAATAGTCACTGTGTCGTTCTTCATGTTAAAACTTCTATATTATATTTAAGTTGTTTCTGTCGTGTTATTTTTATTAATATTAAATACATATTTTTTCATTCAGTCACTGAAGAACGACATAACCTCAACGTTCAAATAGGACAACTGTCTCTGTAGTTCCATATACGTTCACACCATCAAGTTTCTACCCACCAATCAAAAATAAGCACATAAAAAGTTTACGTGTTTTATTCCAGTTCGCCTAATGAAGTATAGATAGCGGTACTTATAAAACAAAATATTCAAATGATAAAATTCTTTCATATTATATCAATATTTCGAATAATATTATAAAAAAAAATATTTAACAAATTTTATAAATAGTAGTTTTTAGTTTTGTCGTAGTTTACCGTACGGTATTTGTAATTTTAGACACTTTAATCAGGTGATTACTAACAAGTACGACGCGCATCGGGATAAAATAGAACTAAATCGAAAGAAAACGAACACGAATACGAACGCGTTGCGAGTTGCGAATTTCATCTTTTAATAAAATTTACATTTGTTCAAAAAGTTAAACTATCCTGATTTCAAGGTAAGTTGATCATCCTATTCGATAAATCAAATATTTATCCGATTGATTACAATTCTTGGAGTAAGTGAGGTTAAAAGCAGATGTCAGTCTGGTGAGTCACGCAAAAATACTTTTGTATATTTTGAGATTTAGGGATAGCGAACGATGTCCTCGAGTCTTTCTGCGCGACTTAAACATCCCAAAAAGCACGAACTCTCGAAATCGCACAGTCAGGCACAACTTTTAGCGAATAAACTCCGCCAAGATGGGGTACTATCTACGGGTAATTAAATCATAAACTTATTTGTTTAGTATTTATTTATGATTTTTATTATTGCAGTGGAAGATGTTTTGCAAGCGGTTGATCAAGTCGCGGCATTATTGTCTTCGAATTTAGCAGACAGTCATCTTTCTTATAAAGAGAGTGTTATTAATTTATGCCAACATCTTAAGGTACGTACTGGCTCATATAATTTAATAATTTATTACGTTTTTAGTAAAGTCAATGTCATATAAAACCCACACTAAAAAAATATTAGTCATTGTTAAGAGAAAGTTTCAATTATCTTTATTTGGTTAGTTTTGTTGTTGATTCATTAAAAGTATTAATTAATAGAACACAAGGGATGTAGTTAACACAGACATTTGTGACACTAACAACAAACAATTTGATTATAGTAACGTTAATATATAGGAATCATTTTTGTTATTCCTGACGTTTAATTATTTTAACATAACCTAAAAATTTTCCAATAAAAATGCAAAAATGTCGTTTTTTCGGTGTTTCTGTTTGATTTACAGTAAAACGATAAATCCCATCACAAAATATGTTAAATAAAAGTTGTAGAGAATTAAAAAATCTGTAATTTACGCCATTTGTTTTTTATTCCTAACTTCAAATTCACTAAAATATTGATTTATAAAACAAAAGGGTTGTAGTTATGTTTTGATACTTGTTTTTGTCACACTAATAACCAAAAATTTGATAATGGTAATGTTGATGTGTAGGAATCATTTCCTAACATTTCCAGGTATACGGGGTGTATTTGGAAATATTATTTAAAGAGCAGCTCGATCACGCGTTCAAGATATTTCGTGATAAAGCTCAGGACGACATCCAAGTCGACGTGTTGTCTCGTCTCCATTTGTTGGAATTAATCGAATTGCGTGCTAAAGGATGGAAAGGCACCGAGGGAATGAATTCCTATTATAAAAAGAAAATTAACCAATTCGGTAGTTCACAGGTAGATACATATATAAACCTGTAACGCGGGAATTTTGTGATTTGTTTGTTTTATAATTTACAGGTAGATATGACCGAATCTATATCTAGTTTGAACGAATCTATTGGTACAACTTTGACTTCCTCGCCCCCGCCATTGTTGGGGCCGGGTGAAGTTTTGAAACCTTCGGGTAAATTTACCAAACCTACCAGAATACCTGGTAAGAAATATTGTAAAGACGAAGTTGTTATCAGGAATGCCGATTCTGGGAAAGGTGAGGATTTTTTTGATGGAAAAAAAATTGTCGAATTGAAAGATGGAAAAATAATGATCCGGGTGGGGGGTATGAATAATTTTAAATTTCGAATCTCCATTCTTATATGTATGACAAAAGTGTATTTGAAGTGTAAGTCGAATAGGATATTTGGCATGGGTATTATACATATAAGAGTCGAGATTCTTTTTTTATAATTTACTATTTTATTAGTATTATTTTGGTTTTGTAGTTATGGGTATCAAGGGAAGGCGAGTACATATGATAGAGGAATTGAGCGAAACTATAATTTCTTTTCAAAGAGGTAAACTTATCGTGTTCGTGACACTGCCTCTTCTTCTAACACACGCTTAATCATATAATGAATATTCACCATATAAAAAAAAAATGTTTCGTTTAATACTACTATTGCAAATTTATTTTTTTATACAGTGAGAGGTAAATTTGGGTGATTATTAATTAAAAATGTGTCCACGTCGCGACGGTTTGTGGTAGTTTTTGTCGACTTTGGCATCATCGCTAACCAAGCTTGCGTTTTAATGTTGTGTATGAGTTTCGATAAATTATTTGATATGTTTCTTGTTCTGTTTTTTTTTTGTGCGATAATTAAAGAAATCGAACAAGAGTGTTCGTATACAGGGTGAGTTAAAACTACTAAATTTTCATAATTCGATCATATTTACCATTCTAGATGTCGTTACCATCATCAATTGTATAAAAAATTGTAAATTAGTCTTAATCGGTGACAAATTTTCAAAATAGATATTTTTGTTTTAAATTCCCCTGTATATTTAAATAACTATTAACAAGAATCCCGCTTTATTTTCCTTTTTATACGATCCACGCACTGACAAAAATAAAAGCACATAATATAATATCGAATATCGATTTTTATCATCTGAAAATCTCGATATTGAAAAATTCAATATTTTTCTAGTTAATCCTGGAGCTAAAGAACGATTAGTTCAAATTACCGGCGCTAACGAAGAAAGCATCAAGTAAGTATCCACATTACTCGCCCTGTAATAATATTAACTATCGAAACGCACTCGTAAAATAAAATTTCCCGAATCCCCATATTTTTATTTCAAATCCGGCAACGCTGCGTTGGGAACAAACGTTTTTATTTTTTTAACAGTCACGCGAAACAGTTGATCGAAGATACGATACGGAGGAACGCTTCGCCTGTTAGAGATCCATCGATATCGACGAGCGTCGGTCCTCTGACGGGTTCCAGTTCGAGTATCAATTCCTCGGCATCGGATGATAGCGCGTTGCCGAATTCGGCGCGCGCATCCCGCGCGTTAATGCACAGCTTGAGCACCAACGACGCCAACTTGGGCGAATACAAGTACACGGTCATCGTCAACGGTTGCACCATTAAAATTACCGGGGATAATTTGGATCTGGTTAGGGTAAGTGATATTCAATTTTTTTTTTTTTTATTACAATATTATAATTGATAATTCGATATTTTTTTTAAGAATTAACGTATTTTATATTTCGACTTGAATATCTATTTTGAAACTATTAGGAAGTAGAATTAAACTTGGCAACATAGCGTATTCGTAATTTATAATTGAAAGTAAAACTTTTAATAATTTTTGTTTTTTGAATGTAGTACAAAATTATTTACGTAATTTCACAAAATACTAACTTAACCTATAAAATATTGTCATGTTTATGTTTATTTAAAGCTCTTCAGACAGTGTAATTGTGTAAACGTCATAACGATACCAGAAATTACAATTTAGTTGTTATGATTATAATTATATAAGTTGCAGCGTTGCCAAGTTTTACAATTTAGTCTTAAAAACTCTATGGAAATTCGTTGGATTTATAAAAGAATTTTCGCGTATAATCTGTGGGCGGGTATATGCCGATTCATTGTTGCCAACTACTAGAAATATTTCACACCCATTCTTTTTTTAAAAAACACTCGAACTACTATTTTAAAATTTATTACGTTTTTTGGACTTCCATAAATACTATCCCAAAATTGTTTTCTTTCAATAAAAATCTATTTTTTTAAAAAACAATTCTTCAAATTTCAGATAAATTCCCAATTCCCATCACTGAATATTATATACCATGTTTCTATGCGCGATTTTCATAGACACTAAAAATGTATTTATGCCTACATCCGATAATATTCTTTCTTAATTCTAATGCTAATTTTGGAAAAATATTGTTTTCACAACTTCCCCAAACGCTTCAAAATATTTATATATATATAATCAATTAAATTTGTGAAACGACAAAATAAACGTGGCAACGTTGCTAACGTCATGTGTACGAAATAGCGCGATCGGGAAAGTTAAAGAGGGGATCAGTCATCAGTTATATATCAAGATGGCCGTGAATTGTCAATATTATTTCGAAGTAAATGTGTGTTTGTTATAAATAAATAATAAGTAAATCAACGTAAGCAAATTTTTTGTAAATATAATGAAAATACCTTCGGACTGTACATTATTTGTGATAAAAATTTAGAGAACGATGTGAAAAAAGAGAGAATGTAAAGTTATGGTTCGAGATGTGGTTATTGTGATTGTGTCGTGGTGATATAAACGAAAAAAAAAAACAATCGACGATTTGAATAATGAATATATAAAATATAATTGTTGGTATATTCCCACCCCTATTTTAGACGAGTAAATTAGTATTGGATGAATATTTTTCTGGTGAACCAATCCACGACGTGGCACAATTTTACAGTTTTGACAGTTTACCGCAACCCATAATAACCGAGGAATTTCCAATCACGCCCCTATCGCCGCCGGAATCTCTACCTTCGCCGGAGGCGGTACACAACGGACAGACCGATGGAGGTAAATAAAATAAATGCACGTTTTTTTTTTTCGAATAATTTTTTATTGTGACGTGTATTTTATGCTTGAACCATTCCATAGTTTGATTATGAGAAAACTCCTAGAAAATATCGTAAGAGGGGTAGGAACTTGGTTTATATATATCGGTGTGGTTATACAGGATGTCTCAGTGATAGTGATATACTTAATTGAAATTTAAAAATGGATAAAATGTGATTGTTGTCATTTTCCTGGGACTTCCGGTATAGGTAAAATGGTTTTTAAGGGAACTAACATTTTAAAATATTGATTTTCGTTTATATTGGAGTCTTAATATTGAAAAAATATTTAATAAAACTAATTTTATATTAATTGAAGTAAATTTTAATAAAATCTGATTAAAACAGAAAAAAAAATTGTAACAAAAATCGATTGGATCAAGTTTTTCAAGTATTTATATCAAAAAAGTCTATTTGAATTTTAAATTTATTCATTTCGTGGAAGAACAGTTGTTTAAAATTATATTTTCGTTGTTTTTGGAAACATTAAATCAATTTTCTTTATTAAAGTCATACACAAGTCATAAAATGTGATTGTAATCATTTTTATGGGACGTCCGGTATAAGTAACATGGTTTTTAAGGGAACTAACATTTTAAAATATTGATTTTCGTTTATATTGGAGTCTTAATATTGAAAAAATATTTAATAAAACTAATTTTATATTAATTGAAGTAAATTTTAATGGAAAGTTGTTATTATTATATCAAGATTTGTCCGGAGAGGTGCATAGCTCGAAGTGCGATGATTTATTTTTTCGAAAAAAATAATAGAATAAAAAATTTCGAAAAATTCCATCTTTTTAGTAACTATATAAAAAAAGTCTACCTCAAATTCAAAGTTATGAATATTTACACAAAGAAAAATTGTTTAAAACGATATTTCCGTTGATTTTGTGAAAAATAATTTATTTTATAAAAGCGACTTCGTTATACAATTGATAAATGTAATATAATCATTTTTTTGGGACGTCCGGTATAGGTATATTCGATAAAATCCTTTTGATAAAATTAAACGATTTTTTTTGCGAACTCATTTTATATATAAATGAAAAAATATGATTTACCATCAGATAAAATCAAATTGCGAAAACCCCGACTCTCTATAGAAGAGATAATCAAGAATAAGGGTAACGCGAATGTCGAAAGAGAAAAAGAGAAAGAAAATACTCCGACGAAACCTTCGAATCTGACGTATTCAATTGAATTCTTGGCGAATTTAGCCATGTCTCCACTCTGTCTAACTCAACCGATAGAATGGGAAAGAATACGTAACGATTATCCTACTTTAGTGAGAAACGTAAGTATAATCTTCTTTTTTAATATGTGCGCGTGACTAACACGTGGTGATACCGTGTGTGTTTAAAATAATTTTTTCGCTGGTTTGGAAACATTTCTAGGAGTGGCTTTTTCGTGTTTGTTTGTATGGAATGGAAAAAAAAAATACTCGAAAACGTTGTTTTTCTTTTTTTAATCGGTGATTGGAAAAACGGTTGAACATATAAACATCGAATGTATGTCTATTGTGACGTCATATCGAATAGTCTTGGTAATTTTGGAAATCAAAAATTTTTTTTTATATAAACGTTCAAATGGAAAGTTTTTTTCTTATTTTCGTTTAATTTTCAAAGGTTTTAATGTTTATATACCCCCTCTCCCTATTCTACTAGTCGGGTTCGATGTAAAATGGCGTCGGGAAAATGGTGAAACAGAAAAGATTTCACGAAACTGAAATTTCGATTTGGAGAATCATACTACACATTAATTTAGCGTTTTCGAGGTCATATAATCCATTTATCGTGGTTGCAGAATTATTACTTCCGGTTTTGGGGGTTATTTAGGGGAAATGGGGGGATTGGTTGAAAAATTGAAAATTTCGTAAATCAACTTGAAAAATTCGAATGGGAAATCAAATAAATCATTTATTGATTCAAATACGAATTTTCTACATCGATAAATGGATCGAAAACGCCAAATTCTCGGTTATACCACATTTCTACCCACAGAAAAAAAAAATTGTAACTCGTAGATGCGGTTTTTAACCCTTTCGAACCTCTTCAGTATGAGGTATAATCGCAAAATGCCGTTTTTCCGATAATTGCGCGTTTTCGAAGTGGGATTGTGGCTAGATTAGACACCAAAGTGGGGAAATGGGGGGATTGGTTGGAAAATTGAAAATTTCGTAAATCCACTTGAAAAATTCGAATGGGAAATCAAATAAATCATTTATTGATTCAAATACGAATTTTCTACATCGATGAATGGATCGAAAACGCCAAATCCTCGGTTATACCACATTTCTACCCACAGAAAAAAATTGTAACTCGTAGATGCGGTTTTTAACCCTTTCGAACCTCTTCAGTATGAGGTATAATCGCAAAATGCCGTTTTTCCGATAATTGCGCGTTTTCGAAGTGAGATTGTGGCTAGATCAGACACCAAAGTGGGGAAATGGGGGGATTGGTTGGAAAATTGAAAATTTCGTAAATCCACTTGAAAAATTCAAATGGGAAATCAAATAAATCATTTATTGATTCAAATACGAATTTTCTACATCGATAAATGGATCGAAAACGCCAAATTCTCGGTTATACCACATTTCTACCCACAGAAAAAAAAATTGTAACTCGTAGATGCGGTTTTTAACCCTTTCGAACCTCTTCAGTATGAGGTATAATCGCAAAATGCCGTTTTTCCGAGAATTGCGCGTTTTCGAAGTGGGATTGTGGCTAGATTAGACACCAAAGTGGGGAAATGGGGGGATTGGTTGGAAAATTGAAAATTTCGTAAATCCACTTGAAAAATTCGAATGGGAAATCAAATAAATCATTTATTGATTCAAATACGAATTTTCTACATCGATAAATGGATCGAAAACGCCAAATCCTCGGTTATACCACATTTCTATCCACAGAAAAAAAATTGTAACTCGTAGATGCGGTTTTTAACCCTTTCGAACCTCTTCAGTATGAGGTATAATCGCAAAATGCCGTTTTTTCCGATAATTGCGCGTTTTCGAAGTGGGATTGTGGCTAGATTAGACACCAAAGTGGGGAAATGGGGGGATTGGTTGGAAAATTTCGTAAATCCACTTGAAAAATTCAAATGGGAAATCAAATAAATCATTTATTGATTCAAATACGAATTTTCTACATCGATGAATGGATCGAAAACGCCAAATCCTCGGTTATACCACATTTCTATCCACAGAAAAAAAATTGTAACTCGTAGATGCGGTTTTTAACCCTTTCGAACCTCTTCAGTATGAGGTATAATCGCAAAATGCCGTTTTTTCCGATAATTGCGCGTTTTCGAAGTGGGATTGTGGCTAGATTAGACACCAAAGTGGGGAAATGGGGGGATTGGTTGGAAAATTTCGTAAATCCACTTGAAAAATTCAAATGGGAAATCAAATAAATCATTTTTGATTCAACTACCAATTTTCCACATCGATAAATGGATCGAAAACGCCAAATCCTCGGTTATACCACATTTCTACCCACAGAAAAAAAATTGTAACTCGTAGATGCGGTTTTTAACCCTTTCGAACCTCTTCAGTATGAGGTATAATCGCAAAATGCCGTTTTTCCGATAATTGCGCGTTTTCGAAGTGGGATGTGGCTAGATTAGACAGCAAAGTGTACTAACTCTAATATATTTCCGAGTTATCGAATACTTATGTCTGTGAATTGATCAGTAAAGAATTGTGGCGTTTTAAATTTCGTCGTTTCTTTAAAAATATTCAAATTGACGGTTTATAGAAATATGAATCAATATTTGTATTCGAAAACTCGGAGATATATTGGAGTGCGTACACTTCGGTGTTTATTTTTCCACAATCCCACTACGAAAACGTTGATAATTTAGTTCCAATTAACGTGCCTGTAAATAATATGTTTATTGGAATTTTTCTAGGTCGTTGAATATTTCGACGCGAAGACGTATCTGTCGACGCGAACGACGGAGCCGACGGGCGTCCTGAGCGCCGACGACGTCGATCCTTTAGTTTTCGAAGTTTGACGTTGGAAACGTTCGAGCTCAATGAATATATGATTTTGTGTGGTAGGAAAATATTTTCCGGCGAATTTATATTTAGAAATATCGATATATGTTTATTGAGAAAGCGAAAAAAAAAAAAAAAAATTTGATATATTTGTATTTTATAAAATAATCCAGTGAAAATATGCTTTAGATTATTGTTGTCATCAATTTTTTTGTCTTCTTATATAATTGACTGATTTTTATTTATTTTTCTTTTTTTTTTATCCAAATAGTAGGATTTTTGAAAGCGGTGGTTTCGTAGCTTCCATATTGCGAACCGTCTAGTGTGAAACTACCTTAATAATTTTTTTCAAATAAATATATAGGTAACCACTGCTTTGTAGTGTCTCGACCGTAGATATTACTTAATTGTTTTTTTTTCTTTGTGATAATTGTGAAATATATTGGGTGTTCCTAAAAATTAGTTTTTTCTAATATTTTAATTTATATAATAGGGACAACCAGTATAGAAGAATTTTTGTTAACATTTAACATTTTTTTTTTGTTTCTAGTAGTTACTCATTTTAAATGAATTTTTTTTAAATATTTAGATATTGTGTTATGTATTGAGAATCTATTTTGTTTTTTACTTTTTATTCTTTTGTTTGTGAAAGTAGATTTGTGATTGTTTATTGTGAAATATTTGTTTTAATGAGTTGTTTTTCTTTTCTATATTTTTGTTTTTATGTGTTCGTCAATACTTTTAAATATATTTAACATATTAATAAAGTTTTTTTCTACATTTTCGTTTTTAATTTCATTTTTCACCTTTCAAAATTCTTCCCCAAAATTTTTTTTGTATTTTTGAACTTGAACTAGAGAAATATTATTAGTTGCAGATCACGTTGTTGAAAAACTTCAATTTCCATCAAATGTGAGGAAGTTTTTATACAAAATCGTATAAAAATCAAGGAATTTTGAAAATTACCTGCAGGGTTGCTGAACTTTTTCATCGGGATTAGGGAAATTGTCGATATGTTACTGTCTGGAAAATCATTTTTCCCTAAATCTAGGGAAATTTATAATCGAGACACTGAATGTGTTGCCAGAAGTAGGTTCTTCGAAATAAGTTTGATAATTAACTATGTTGTTGATTTTTTTAGTAACATTTACATTGCGGTGTTGCCAAACTTGCATTAATTTCCCTAGATCTAGGAAATTATGTCGATTTAAAACCAAAAAATGAATGGATGTATCTGATGACATAACAAATGAATCAATTGCGATGTTGTCAAATCTCGTTTTTATATAAATTTAGTGATTTTAGTATACAGGACAATTTGGAGATCTCGGTGTGTTGCCAATTTTCCTGAGGTTTGATGAAGTAGGTATGCAACGTTGTAATAACACATCTTAGTTTAAGGGAAATTTCAAAATTTGTTCAACAGAACGAACGAGAAGTTGCCGAACCTCATTTTCATCAAAATCTGGAGAAATTTCACTATTTACAAACCGACATTTTTAGGATGCGATGTTGCCAAATCTCAATTTCCTCTAAATATTAGGGAAATTTTACTACTAACGAAATAAATGACATTTTTAGGCAGCGATGTTGCCAAATATCATTTTCGTCAAAATCTAGGGAAATTTTACGACTTGCTGAATCAATGACATATTTTTAGGATGCGATGTTGCCAAATCTCAATTTCCTCTAAATCTTAGGGAAATTTTACTACTAACGAAATAAACGACATTTTTTATGTTGCGATGTTGCCATACTTCTTTTTTCCCAAAAATCTAGGGAAATGTGATGACCTGCTAAATAAAGACATATTTCTGTTTTACGATGTTGCCAAAGATGAAATTCGCTTAGCTTAAATCTAAGGACATTTTGTTAATATTTGTAGGATGCCATATTGCGAACCCCATTTTGTGTCAAATCCGGGAAATTCTCACGATTTGCTAAATAAATTACGTTTTTATTATGAGATGTTGCCAAATCTCCTTTTGTCTTCGATCTGAGGAAATTCTACGGCTTGCCGAATGAATATCGCGTATTTATAATTAGCGACGTTGTCGAAGAAGAGTGCGCGATTGCCGTACTTATTTTCTCCTTATATTTAGGGAAATTTTTCATAGATAAACGTACCTAACCAAAACTAGGAAAGTTTTCGATAATTTTTGTTGCTTCGAAACGCGCGACGCCTGCAGACAAAAATAAAACAACGAAGTTATTTCGACATTTTTTTATTTTTTCTAAAAAATATTTTTATATTACTCTGTTATAGTCATAACATAACGTAATCGCTCGATGGCACGAACCTAATCTTTTTACGTCATTTATTTTTAAGTAGCCTGTATTTCCTTTTGGAGAACCGACCGCAAAACACCCCCACGAAAAATATCGCCCCTATCATCATAAACAAAACAATCGCGAAATAATTCTTGGAAGGCGACACCGACACCGTCCTCACCAGACCTTTCAGATCCGAAGGAACCTCGATCTGAAAAACAGAACGTAAATAAATTAGTGTATTAAGTGTTAGTGAATAGTTTAGTGTGTTAAGTGTTTGTGAATAGTTTAGTGTGTTAAGTGTTTGTGAATAGTTTAGTGTATTAAGTGTTAGTGGATAGTTAAGTGTGTGTAAATTAATCCTAACACTCACCACTTGAGCCGCGTTTCGGTACATTTCCAACCTCTCTTTCAACTTCTCTTTACAATCTCGAGACAAATCTTGTTCCGCGTTCGACATTACGGTTTTCAAACAATTAATTTCTGAAATGTTAAACGAAATATAAGAATTAATCGGTGAATCGTGTTCCAGTCGACTCACTTCTGCCGTTGCCTTGTTCGATATCTTTGCAATGGGTTAAGAGATCGAGAGCGCACGCTCTTTGTAATAGAGGATCGGCTTGGATATCGGCTTCGGAACCTTCGATTAAAGCGGCTACTTCGACGCGACATTCCTGCGTCGGGATCTCTTTCGATATGAAAGCGTTCTTTAAACATTCCACCGTGGCGCCGGATTCGTCTTCGTCCGGTTTGCATATAGTTTCCAATTCGTTTTTACACATCAACTAAATCAAATCGAAAACATTTCCAACAGTGGTCATTCCGAGTAACGCGTATTTCAAACGTCGGCCATATTGTCGTGATATAGTGTTGACCGCGTCCGGTCTCGTCTCGTCGAAACGATACTCGGGACGGTATTCGAAAGTTTTCTTGCGGTACGAAACGAAACTTTTAAAATTCTCGTCTCAAACGAGAGTCTCGCAAAACAAGGTTTGTCCCCCGAGACAATATGGCGACTGGTTATGACGTCATTCGGAAATGACCTAAGCACGACGGATATTTTAATTGAGAAAGTGATAAAACAAAAAGTATAGGAGATCTGGAATTGAATTATCTTTTATATAATCAAAAATCGACGATAGACAATCGATTATCACAATCCATAATAAGTAATCGAATCGCTAAACGACAATAGACAATCAAGAATCGATTATAGACAAACGAGAATCGATAACAGATAATCGATTACCATCAATAGACAATCCATAATAAGTAATCGAATCGATAAACGACAATAGACAATCAAGAATCGATTATAGACAAACGAGAATCGATAACAGATAATCGATTATCATCAATAGACAATCCATAATAAGTAATCGAATCGATAAACGACAATAGACGATCAAGAATCGATTATAGACAATCGAGAATCGATTACCATCAATAGACAATCCATAATAAGTAATCGAATCGATAAACGACAATAGACAATCAAGAATCGATTATAGACAAACGAGAATCGATAACAGATAATCGATTATCATCAATAGACAATCCATAATAAGTAATCGAATCGATAAACGACAATAGACGATCAAGAATCGATTAGACAATCGAAAATCGACGATAGACAATCGAGTCTTGACAATAGATCATCGAGTATCGAAAAGCGTTTGGTGTTTGATTGCCACAGTCCCACAACAAAACATCTTAATTTTAGGTCGTTTGTAATTGAAAATTAGTTTTTAAAACGTGATAAAAATTGACGTTTCGACCTATTTTGGTATGTATCAAAATATAAAACAAAAATAGATCGAAAAACTAATTGAAAACTAATTTTCAATAAAAAGCGACCCAAAATTGAGAAACATATAAAAAAAAGGATAAATAATTAGAAAAGATGATTTTTTGTTACTATTAGGTCGAAATCTTTTCGCATAACCCTCGTAGAACGAGGAAAATCCAAAATAAAACATTATGTTTTATATATAAATATTAATTTAATTGGTTGGCGTTTGTTTTATCACTTTTTCGACTGTATAGTAATTTACCTTTAAAAGGGGATCCATTTGGACGTTTAACGCCATCTCGCGTAATATTTCCGCAATCTCCTGTTCGCAATTATTCGACAACTTCGATAACTTGAACTGATTTTTCAAACATTTAATCACCAAATCTTCTGGTCTCTTATCGTTCCTAACGCCGATTAATTCTTTTTTACAATAACTGTTTATATCCGATTGGCAATTTTTTTGCAACGACGGATTCAATAGCGAATTCGAAGTTTGTTCCATGAGTCGATGCGTCACTATCAAACGACATTTTTTACTGAATCCCTTTTCTTCTTTGTTCAACTTACGAATAAAAATAATCGATATTCAAATAAGATAAATCGAAACGCTTATTATTAAACTTACTTTTAAACAATCGAAAACGTTTTCTTTTTTCGCTCTAGGACAAAATTGATCTATGGATTCGGCGCAATTGGTTAATAAAGCGTAATCGACGCTATTATCGAATACTTCGAGTTTTTGGATTTTGAAAACTTTTTTTCCGCACATCGGACTTAATTGTTCGTGCGGTACCATCTGCAGACATTCCAATACCTAAAGAACCGTTTCGAATATCATCAGATACATTTTAAAAAATCAGTATTGCGATCAGTGACGTTAATTTGTCAATGTCAATCTTACTGGTTAAAACTGGTAGTGGGTAGTTACACCGCACAGAGTACTCCGAGCAAATAAAAAGTGAAACAAGTATTTGAATATACGGGGATTAATCAATATAAGAAAGAAAATTCTACAATTCTAATTTATACGAGGATCAATCGATATGGAAAAGGACGTTTGCAAATTATATACGAGGATTAATCAATATAATACAGGACATTTTATAATTTCAAAAATATGTACGAGGATCAATCGATATAAAAAAGGGCATTTTCAAATTATATACGAGGATAAAATAATGTAAAACTAAAATTTGACAAGATTTTTAATATACGGGGATTAATCAAAATTAGAAAAAAAATTCTACAATTCTAATTTATACGAAAATCAGTCGATATGGAACAGGACGTTTGCAAATTATATACGAGGATTAATCAATATAATACAGGACATTTTATAATTTCAAAAATATGTACGAGGATCAATCGATATAAAAAAGGGCATTTTCAAATTATATACGAGGATAAAATAATGTAAAACTAAAATTTGATAAGATTTTTAATATACGGGGATTAATCAAAATGAGAAAGAAAATTCTAGAATTCTAATTTATACGAGGATCAATCGATATGGAAAAGGACGTTTGCTAATTATATTCGAGGATTAATCAATATAATACAGGACATTTTATAATTTCAAAAATATGTACGAGGATCAATCGATATAAAAAAGGTCATTTTCAAATTATATACGAGGATAAAACAATACAAAACTAATAATTTTGAATATACAGGGACTAATCAATATGATCGAGGACCAAAAAAACAAGAGTTCAGTAGAATATGTAATATACGAGGATTAATGAATAAAAAAATGGATACAATAAAAGCAGTTATTGTATATAAGGATGAAACATGGCATTTTATATACGAGGATAAATCAATATAAAAAAAAAACAAAAATCCTGTTGAATTTGGAAGATACGAGGTTTATCCAATATGTAATCGTATACAAGGGTCAATCGATGAAGAAACGGGACTTTTTTCAAATTATATACGAGGACGAATCAAAATATGATAGTACATTCGATAATTTTAAAAATATATACGAGGATCAATCAATATAAAATAAGAGACAAAATTCTGTTGAATTTGGAAAATACGAGGTTCGACGGATATAAAAAGAGACGTAGTTAATTTTATGATTATCTACGAGGATCAATCAATATAAAACGAAACATTTTGAAGATTGTAAACGACGAAAAATGAATATAAATCAAAATTTTGTAAGTTACAAATATACGAGGACCTTTCAATAATGATATACGAAAACCGAATAAAAGTTCCAATATACGAGGATCGATCAATATAAAAAAACCTTTTGAATTCGGAAGATACGAGGTTTATCTAATATATAAATATATACAAGGATCAATCGATAGAAAATGGGACTTTTTTCAAATTACATACGAGGATCAATCGATATAGAAAACAACCATATAGAATTTTTAATATACGAGGATGAAACAATTAATATAAGACGAAACGCTCCAAAATTTCGAAATTTTATACGAGGATCAATCAATATAAAATAAAAAACGGGGCGTTGATAATTTGGCGATTATATACGAGGATAAATCATTATAAAACGAAACATTTTGAAAATTGTATACGACGAAAAATGAATATAAATCAAAATTTTATATGTTACAAATATACGAGGACCCTTCAATAATGATATACGAAAATAGAATAAAAGTTTTAATATACGAGGATCAATCAATATAAAAAAACCTTTCGAATTTGGAAGATACGAGGTTTATCCAATATATAAATATATACAAGGACCAATCGATAGAAAATGGGACTTTTATCAAATTATATACGAGGACGAATCAAAATATGATTAGTACATTCGACAATTTCGAAAATATATACGAGGATCAATCGATATAAAAAAAAAAACAAAATTCTGTTGAATTTGGAAAATACGAGGTTTATCCAATATGTAATCGTATACAAGGGTCAATCGATGAAGAAACGGGACTTTTTTCAAATTATATACGAGGACGAATCAAAATATGATTAGTACATTCGACAATTTCGAAAATATATACGAGGATCAATCGATATAAAAAAAAAACAAAAATCTGTTGAATTTGGAAAATACGAGGTTCGACGAATATAAAACGAAACATTTTGAAAATTGTAAACGACGAAAAATGAACATAAATCAAAATTTTGTAAGTTACAAATATACGAGGACCTTTCAATAATGATATAAAAAAACCGAATGAAAGTTTTAATATACGAGGATCAATCAATATAAAATAAGAAACAAAATTCTGTTGAATTTGGAAAATACGAGGTTCGACGAATATAAAACGAAACATTTTGAAAATTGTAAACGACGAAAAATGAACATAAATCAAAATTTTGTAAGTTACAAATATACGAGGACCTTTCAATAATGATATAAAAAAACCGAATGAAAGTTTTAATATAAGAGGATCAATCAATATAAAATAAGAAACAAAATTCTGTTGAATTTGGAAAATACGAGGTTCGACGAATATAAAACGAAACATTTTGAAAATTGTAAACGACGAAAAATGAACATAAATCAAAATTTTGTAAGTTACAAATATACGAGGACCTTTCAATAATGATATAAAAAAACCGAATGAAAGTTTTAATATACGAGGATCAATCAATATAAAATAAGAAACAAAATTCTGTTGAATTTGGAAAATACGAGGTTCGACGAATATAAAACGAAACATTTTGAAAATTGTAAACGACGAAAAATGAACATAAATCAAAATTTTGTAAGTTACAAATATACGAGGACCTTTCAATAATGATATAAAAAAACCGAATGAAAGTTTTAATATACGAGGATCAATCAATATAAAATAAGAAACAAAATTCTGTTGAATTTGGAAAATACGAGGTTCGACGAATATAAAACGAAACATTTTGAAAATTGTAAACGACGAAAAATGAACATAAATCAAAATTTTGTAAGTTACAAATATACGAGGACCTTTCAATAATGATATAAAAAAACCGAATGAAAGTTTTAATATACGAGGATCAATCAATATAAAATAAGAAACAAAATTCTGTTGAATTTGGAAAATACGAGGTTCGACGAATATAAAACGAAACATTTTGAAAATTGTAAACGACGAAAAATGAACATAAATCAAAATTTTGTAAGTTACAAATATACGAGGACCTTTCAATAATGATATAAAAAAACCGAATGAAAGTTTTAATATACGAGGATCAATCAATATAAAATAAGAAACAAAATTCTGTTGAATTTGGAAAATACGAGGTTCGACGAATATAAAACGAAACATTTTGAAAATTGTAAACGACGAAAAATGAACATAAATCAAAATTTTGTAAGTTACAAATATACGAGGACCTTTCAATAATGATATAAAAAAACCGAATGAAAGTTTTAATATACAAGGATCAATCAATATAAAATAAGAAACAAAATTCTGTTGAATTTGGAAAATACGAGGTTCGACGAATATAAAACGAAACATTTTGAAAATTGTAAACGACGAAAAATGAACATAAATCAAAATTTTGTAAGTTACAAATATACGAGGACCTTTCAATAATGATATAAAAAAACCGAATGAAAGTTTTAATATACGAGGATCAATCAATATAAAATAAGAAACAAAATTCTGTTGAATTTGGAAAATACGAGGTTCGACGAATATAAAACGAAACATTTTGAAAATTGTAAACGACGAAAAATGAACATAAATCAAAATTTTGTAAGTTACAAATATACGAGGACCTTTCAATAATGATATAAAAAAACCGAATGAAAGTTTTAATATACGAGGATCAATCAATATAAAATAAGAAACAAAATTCTGTTGAATTTGGAAAATACGAGGTTCGACGAATATAAAACGAAACATTTTGAAAATTGTAAACGACGAAAAATGAACATAAATCAAAATTTTGTAAGTTACAAATATACGAGGACCTTTCAATAATGATATAAAAAAACCGAATGAAAGTTTTAATATACGAGGATCAATCAATATAAAATAAGAAACAAAATTCTGTTGAATTTGGAAAATACGAGGTTCGACGAATATAAAACGAAACATTTTGAAAATTGTAAACGACGAAAAATGAACATAAATCAAAATTTTGTAAGTTACAAATATACGAGGACCTTTCAATAATGATATAAAAAAACCGAATGAAAGTTTTAATATACGAGGATCAATCAATATAAAATAAGAAACAAAATTCTGTTGAATTTGGAAAATACGAGGTTCGACGAATATAAAACGAAACATTTTGAAAATTGTAAACGACGAAAAATGAACATAAATCAAAATTTTGTAAGTTACAAATATACGAGGACCTTTCAATAATGATATAAAAAAACCGAATGAAAGTTTTAATATAAGAGGATCAATCAATATAAAATAAGAAACAAAATTCTGTTGAATTTGGAAAATACGAGGTTCGACGAATATAAAACGAAACATTTTGAAAATTGTAAACGACGAAAAATGAACATAAATCAAAATTTTGTAAGTTACAAATATACGAGGACCTTTCAATAATGATATAAAAAAACCGAATGAAAGTTTTAATATACGAGGATCAATCAATATAAAATAAGAAACAAAATTCTGTTGAATTTGGAAAATACGAGGTTCGACGAATATAAAACGAAACATTTTGAAAATTGTAAACGACGAAAAATGAACATAAATCAAAATTTTGTAAGTTACAAATATACGAGGACCTTTCAATAATGATATAAAAAAACCGAATGAAAGTTTTAATATACGAGGATCAATCAATATAAAATAAGAAACAAAATTCTGTTGAATTTGGAAAATACGAGGTTCGACGAATATAAAACGAAACATTTTGAAAATTGTAAACGACGAAAAATGAACATAAATCAAAATTTTGTAAGTTACAAATATACGAGGACCTTTCAATAATGATATAAAAAAACCGAATGAAAGTTTTAATATACGAGGATCAATCAATATAAAATAAGAAACAAAATTCTGTTGAATTTGGAAAATACGAGGTTCGACGAATATAAAACGAAACATTTTGAAAATTGTAAACGACGAAAAATGAACATAAATCAAAATTTTGTAAGTTACAAATATACGAGGACCTTTCAATAATGATATAAAAAAACCGAATGAAAGTTTTAATATACGAGGATCAATCAATATAAAATAAGAAACAAAATTCTGTTGAATTTGGAAAATACGAGGTTCGACGAATATAAAAAAGGACGTAGTTAATTTCGCGATTATATACGGGGATAAATTATTATAAAACGAAACATTTTGAAAATTGTAAACGACGAAAAATGAACATAAATCAAAATTTTGTAAGTTACAAATATACGAGGACCTTTCAATAATGATATAAAAAAACCGAATGAAAGTTTTAATATACGAGGATCAATCAATATAAAATAAGAAACAAAATTCTGTTGAATTTGGAAAATACGAGGTTCGACGAATATAAAACGAAACATTTTGAAAATTGTAAACGACGAAAAATGAACATAAATCAAAATTTTGTAAGTTACAAATATACGAGGACCTTTCAATAATGATATAAAAAAACCGAATGAAAGTTTTAATATACGAGGATCAATCAATATAAAATAAGAAACAAAATTCTGTTGAATTTGGAAAATACGAGGTTCGACGAATATAAAACGAAACATTTTGAAAATTGTAAACGACGAAAAATGAACATAAATCAAAATTTTGTAAGTTACAAATATACGAGGACCTTTCAATAATGATATAAAAAAACCGAATGAAAGTTTTAATATACGAGGATCAATCAATATAAAATAAGAAACAAAATTCTGTTGAATTTGGAAAATACGAGGTTCGACGAATATAAAACGAAACATTTTGAAAATTGTAAACGACGAAAAATGAACATAAATCAAAATTTTGTAAGTTACAAATATACGAGGACCTTTCAATAATGATATAAAAAAACCGAATGAAAGTTTTAATATACGAGGATCAATCAATATAAAATAAGAAACAAAATTCTGTTGAATTTGGAAAATACGAGGTTCGACGAATATAAAACGAAACATTTTGAAAATTGTAAACGACGAAAAATGAACATAAATCAAAATTTTGTAAGTTACAAATATACGAGGACCTTTCAATAATGATATAAAAAAACCGAATGAAAGTTTTAATATACGAGGATCAATCAATATAAAATAAGAAACAAAATTCTGTTGAATTTGGAAAATACGAGGTTCGACGAATATAAAAAAGGACGTAGTTAATTTCGCGATTATATACGGGGATAAATTATTATAAAACGAAACATTTTGAAAATTGTAAACGACGAAAAATGAACATAAATCAAAATTTTGTAAGTTACAAATATACGAGGACCTTTCAATAATGATATAAAAAAACCGAATGAAAGTTTTAATATACGAGGATCAATCAATATAAAATAAGAAACAAAATTCTGTTGAATTTGGAAAATACGAGGTTCGACGAATATAAAAAAGGACGTAGTTAATTTCGCGATTATATACGGGGATAAATTATTATAAAACGAAACATTTTGAAAATTGTAAACGACGAAAAATGAATATAAATCAAAATTTTGTAAGTTACAAATATACGAGGACCTTTCAATAATGATATAAAAAAACCGAATGAAAGTTTTAATATACGAGGATCAATCAATATAAAATAAGAAACAAAATTCTGTTGAATTTGGAAAATACGAGGTTCGACGAATATAAAAAAGGACGTAGTTAATTTCGCGATTATATACGGGGATAAATTATTATAAAACGAAACATTTTGAAAATTGTAAACGACGAAAAATGAACATAAATCAAAATTTTGTAAGTTACAAATATACGAGGACCTTTCAATAATGATATAAAAAAACCGAATGAAAGTTTTAATATACGAGGATCAATCAATATAAAATAAGAAACAAAATTCTGTTGAATTTGGAAAATACGAGGTTCGACGAATATAAAACGAAACATTTTGAAAATTGTAAACGACGAAAAATGAACATAAATCAAAATTTTGTAAGTTACAAATATACGAGGACCTTTCAATAATGATATAAAAAAACCGAATGAAAGTTTTAATATACGAGGATCAATCAATATAAAATAAGAAACAAAATTCTGTTGAATTTGGAAAATACGAGGTTCGACGAATATAAAACGAAACATTTTGAAAATTGTAAACGACGAAAAATGAACATAAATCAAAATTTTGTAAGTTACAAATATACGAGGACCTTTCAATAATGATATAAAAAAACCGAATGAAAGTTTTAATATACGAGGATCAATCAATATAAAATAAGAAACAAAATTCTGTTGAATTTGGAAAATACGAGGTTCGACGAATATAAAACGAAACATTTTGAAAATTGTAAACGACGAAAAATGAACATAAATCAAAATTTTGTAAGTTACAAATATACGAGGACCTTTCAATAATGATATAAAAAAACCGAATGAAAGTTTTAATATACGAGGATCAATCAATATAAAATAAGAAACAAAATTCTGTTGAATTTGGAAAATACGAGGTTCGACGAATATAAAACGAAACATTTTGAAAATTGTAAACGACGAAAAATGAACATAAATCAAAATTTTGTAAGTTACAAATATACGAGGACCTTTCAATAATGATATAAAAAAACCGAATGAAAGTTTTAATATAAGAGGATCAATCAATATAAAATAAGAAACAAAATTCTGTTGAATTTGGAAAATACGAGGTTCGACGAATATAAAACGAAACATTTTGAAAATTGTAAACGACGAAAAATGAACATAAATCAAAATTTTGTAAGTTACAAATATACGAGGACCTTTCAATAATGATATAAAAAAACCGAATGAAAGTTTTAATATACGAGGATCAATCAATATAAAATAAGAAACAAAATTCTGTTGAATTTGGAAAATACGAGGTTCGACGAATATAAAACGAAACATTTTGAAAATTGTAAACGACGAAAAATGAACATAAATCAAAATTTTGTAAGTTACAAATATACGAGGACCTTTCAATAATGATATAAAAAAACCGAATGAAAGTTTTAATATACGAGGATCAATCAATATAAAATAAGAAACAAAATTCTGTTGAATTTGGAAAATACGAGGTTCGACGAATATAAAACGAAACATTTTGAAAATTGTAAACGACGAAAAATGAACATAAATCAAAATTTTGTAAGTTACAAATATACGAGGACCTTTCAATAATGATATAAAAAAACCGAATGAAAGTTTTAATATACGAGGATCAATCAATATAAAATAAGAAACAAAATTCTGTTGAATTTGGAAAATACGAGGTTCGACGAATATAAAACGAAACATTTTGAAAATTGTAAACGACGAAAAATGAACATAAATCAAAATTTTGTAAGTTACAAATATACGAGGACCTTTCAATAATGATATAAAAAAACCGAATGAAAGTTTTAATATACGAGGATCAATCAATATAAAATAAGAAACAAAATTCTGTTGAATTTGGAAAATACGAGGTTCGACGAATATAAAAAAGGACGTAGTTAATTTCGCGATTATATACGGGGATAAATTATTATAAAACGAAACATTTTGAAAATTGTAAACGACGAAAAATGAACATAAATCAAAATTTTGTAAGTTACAAATATACGAGGACCTTTCAATAATGATATAAAAAAACCGAATGAAAGTTTTAATATACGAGGATCAATCAATATAAAATAAGAAACAAAATTCTGTTGAATTTGGAAAATACGAGGTTCGACGAATATAAAACGAAACATTTTGAAAATTGTAAACGACGAAAAATGAACATAAATCAAAATTTTGTAAGTTACAAATATACGAGGACCTTTCAATAATGATATAAAAAAACCGAATGAAAGTTTTAATATACGAGGATCAATCAATATAAAATAAGAAACAAAATTCTGTTGAATTTGGAAAATACGAGGTTCGACGAATATAAAACGAAACATTTTGAAAATTGTAAACGACGAAAAATGAACATAAATCAAAATTTTGTAAGTTACAAATATACGAGGACCTTTCAATAATGATATAAAAAAACCGAATGAAAGTTTTAATATACGAGGATCAATCAATATAAAATAAGAAACAAAATTCTGTTGAATTTGGAAAATACGAGGTTCGACGAATATAAAACGAAACATTTTGAAAATTGTAAACGACGAAAAATGAACATAAATCAAAATTTTGTAAGTTACAAATATACGAGGACCTTTCAATAATGATATAAAAAAACCGAATGAAAGTTTTAATATACGAGGATCAATCAATATAAAATAAGAAACAAAATTCTGTTGAATTTGGAAAATACGAGGTTCGACGAATATAAAACGAAACATTTTGAAAATTGTAAACGACGAAAAATGAACATAAATCAAAATTTTGTAAGTTACAAATATACGAGGACCTTTCAATAATGATATAAAAAAACCGAATGAAAGTTTTAATATACGAGGATCAATCAATATAAAATAAGAAACAAAATTCTGTTGAATTTGGAAAATACGAGGTTCGACGAATATAAAACGAAACATTTTGAAAATTGTAAACGACGAAAAATGAACATAAATCAAAATTTTGTAAGTTACAAATATACGAGGACCTTTCAATAATGATATAAAAAAACCGAATGAAAGTTTTAATATACGAGGATCAATCAATATAAAATAAGAAACAAAATTCTGTTGAATTTGGAAAATACGAGGTTCGACGAATATAAAAAAGGACGTAGTTAATTTCGCGATTATATACGGGGATAAATTATTATAAAACGAAACATTTTGAAAATTGTAAACGACGAAAAATGAACATAAATCAAAATTTTGTAAGTTACAAATATACGAGGACCTTTCAATAATGATATAAAAAAACCGAATGAAAGTTTTAATATACGAGGATCAATCAATATAAAATAAGAAACAAAATTCTGTTGAATTTGGAAAATACGAGGTTCGACGAATATAAAACGAAACATTTTGAAAATTGTAAACGACGAAAAATGAACATAAATCAAAATTTTGTAAGTTACAAATATACGAGGACCTTTCAATAATGATATAAAAAAACCGAATGAAAGTTTTAATATACGAGGATCAATCAATATAAAATAAGAAACAAAATTCTGTTGAATTTGGAAAATACGAGGTTCGACGAATATAAAACGAAACATTTTGAAAATTGTAAACGACGAAAAATGAACATAAATCAAAATTTTGTAAGTTACAAATATACGAGGACCTTTCAATAATGATATAAAAAAACCGAATGAAAGTTTTAATATACGAGGATCAATCAATATAAAATAAGAAACAAAATTCTGTTGAATTTGGAAAATACGAGGTTCGACGAATATAAAACGAAACATTTTGAAAATTGTAAACGACGAAAAATGAACATAAATCAAAATTTTGTAAGTTACAAATATACGAGGACCTTTCAATAATGATATAAAAAAACCGAATGAAAGTTTTAATATACGAGGATCAATCAATATAAAATAAGAAACAAAATTCTGTTGAATTTGGAAAATACGAGGTTCGACGAATATAAAACGAAACATTTTGAAAATTGTAAACGACGAAAAATGAACATAAATCAAAATTTTGTAAGTTACAAATATACGAGGACCTTTCAATAATGATATAAAAAAACCGAATGAAAGTTTTAATATACGAGGATCAATCAATATAAAATAAGAAACAAAATTCTGTTGAATTTGGAAAATACGAGGTTCGACGAATATAAAAAAGGACGTAGTTAATTTCGCGATTATATACGGGGATAAATTATTATAAAACGAAACATTTTGAAAATTGTAAACGACGAAAAATGAATATAAATCAAAATTTTGTAAGTTACAAATATACGAGGACCTTTCAATAATGATATAAAAAAACCGAATGAAAGTTTTAATATACGAGGATCAATCAATATAAAATAAGAAACAAAATTCTGTTGAATTTGGAAAATACGAGGTTCGACGAATATAAAAAAGGACGTAGTTAATTTCGCGATTATATACGGGGATAAATTATTATAAAACGAAACATTTTGAAAATTGTAAACGACGAAAAATGAACATAAATCAAAATTTTGTAAGTTACAAATATACGAGGACCTTTCAATAATGATATAAAAAAACCGAATAAAAATATTCGATATACGGGGGACGAGTTAATATAAAACTGACCTTGGCTTCTCCGGATTGGACGTTTTTGCAAAATTTCCTGATGTCCATCAAACAAAATTTCTTCAATTGCGGATCGTAATCGATATTTTCCCTCTGCTGGAATATCTGCGCCTTCAATTGTTGTTTACATTCTTTGGGTATGAAACCTTTGTCGCCGTTTATGGTGGCGTTCAAAACGTGCTCGCTCAAACATTCGATAACGTCGCTTTTCGTCGTCGACGCGCCGCAAAATCTCTTCGCGTACGGTTTACAAGCCACTTTGAATTTATATGTGAATCTGTAATCTTTCAACGATATTAATTGAAAATGTTCGACGCTCGCCCGGCAATTCGGCGTCGATTTCACTTGCGGATTATTCTTATTGCCGATCAAACATTCCACGATATCGTCCTCGTCGGCGCACAAATCGTCGATTATTTTACCGCAATATTTCGATATGTACGGATTCAATTCGACGCGTTGCGATTCGATTTCCGTGAAAGATTCCACCGTATCTCGACATTTATCCTGCAGCTCTTCCAGATGCTCTTGCAGACACATCATTTCCTCGCCCTTCTTCAATTTATCCTGGCAATAGAAACTCAGATCTTTAACGCAGGCCTCCTCGATTTCCGGTTGGAGATGGACGCTCAAAGCGCGTTGTCGCATCACGCGCTGCACTTGTTCGAGGCACTGTTTGTCCAATTTCATCGATTCGTCGGTTAGATACGCGTATCTGTAAAGACAAGGTAGAACTTGTCGCGAATAACTCGGTGCCGAGCTGTCGGTATCGAAATGGCAACGTTTCGTCGCGTCCGCGCTGCAAGATCTGTACAATTGGGGATCCAAGGCGAAATCTCTCGCCACGAAATATTGGATTTCCAAAAGGGCGTTTTCGCAATCCACCGTCATTATTTCCGATCGCATATTATCCATCAGACAAGACATAACTCTGCCGTTTCCGCCTCTGACGTTCCGACACGCCACTTTTACTACGGCGTCGCAAGCTTGACGTAAAACCGGATCCACGTTCCAATTTTCGCCGGGATCCACTTGGTGCATCAAATCTTCCAGCTGTTGTTCGAAAATTAACCGACAATTGGTATGTTGCAAATGGACGGTGACGATCGGTCGTAAAACGTTTTTTTTTTTGAAATTTTGTACAAAATATACCATCAAATCGGATTCGTTAACACATACGAGGGCGGCGAGATAAGTTTTCACCGAGTCAAATTCGTAAATTTATTTCGACCGCGGATTTGACAAAAAAAAAAAATGAAAAAATGACAATATCTGTCGGATTTTTTTGATAACAAATCATGGAATATTTGTACAGTGACCATTTTACATCGATGGAAACCGTCAAAAACTGATTAAACCTTTTCCAAAGTAGTCGCACGTCCTAGTGCCTGGAAAGCGGTTACAACGATGGATAACGTGGCGAAAATCCAAAATATCGTTTCCTTCGAGAACCAGGACCTTCTCAACAATCCTTTCCCGTCCTGAACACGGTGTCTACAACGTCGAAACTGGATCAGATTCGCCTCGACGTGCTCCGACGAGCGAAGGCGCGGTTTTCCTCTCAGTCGCCGTCCTCCAGGCACCGTATCGATCAGAAGGTATCCTAGCCACCTCAGACGCGCCCCCGGATGAACGACTCGTAGGATATTACGTTACCAAACAGTACAAAATCCTCCCAATTGTCATCGTCATAGTCCGTGTCTCGCGTTCTCGACTTCGGAGCAATGTTTGATGTAATTTAAATTAATTTCCGTGTCGTTTCGTAACAAAAAACCACTAGTATTCGCAAGAAACCAAGAAATAGTCAATTTCACCCGGTTAACATACTCTAAAGATTGCCCCATCGGTTGGAAACGTGGTGGACACTGTTTTCTCGAAATGGGACTTATATATATTATTTGTGGGACGATTTCACGCAAAAAACGCCATTTTTACGAAAAAAATTGTACTTTTCAATCATGACAACGCACTAGATTCCATTTACGACCTCGCGATAACCAAATTAAACCAAAAACTATTATCCGTCCACTGTATTCTCCAGATTAGGTCCCGTGCGAATTATATGGTTTCAAAACTTGAAAAAATCACTAGTTGCGTAGAAATTTAAGTGAAATGAGTTTTATTATACGTATTTTTGACTGAAACATCGAGAAAACTCAATTTTATACCTCCAATTTTTGTATATTTTTGTCGTAGATTAAATATTAAACGTTTTCCCTACATACAACCGATCGTCACTATTTATAAATCACCCTGTATATAATACTCACGGCTCTCATACAAGACGGTCCTAATCTAGCTGCTATATTCCTAGCGTGACCCATCAAACAATGCAAAGTTTTACCTCCGATACCGTATTCTTGACAAAACATGGCCGTCTCATTTTTACAATTATTCACAACTTCGGGAGACAACCTATACAATAAGAAAATAATTGTATAAAAAAAATCAATTTGCCAGTGCTTATATTGCATCCCTTACCCCAAAAACCCCAAGAAAAAGTCGCTTCCACCCCTTTTCGGGTACTAGAAATAATCTAACATGATTCACAATTATTAATTGGTCTTTCTTGGCTAAAAATTGGAGCTCAGAGCTCTAATTACTGCTTGGTTATCAGATAAAATGATAATCTTGACCAGGATTTTTAGTTTCGGTTGTTTTGTAACCATCCTAATACCATTTGAAGGCAAAATCAATGATTAATAGAGGTTATAAAGTGGTATTTTTTTATCCCACCTCGTATATATAATAAATAACAAAACAAATGTAATCGAATCGAAGTATAGCAGAGGGAAGGAATCCTACATCAGGACCGACCAAATCAACTAGATTCTCATAAAATAGGAGCTCAGAGCTCTAATTACTGCTTGCTTATCAGATAAAATGATAATCTTGACCAGGATTTCATGGTTTTTAGTTTCAGTTGTTTTGTAACAATCCGGGTTCAATTTGAAGACGAAATTGGTAGATAATAGCAGTTATAGAATGATATTTTTTTACCACACCTTGTATATATAAAAATTGACAAAACTTACCTGTAATCCTCCATCAACATTCGCCTATGTTCTGTAAGTTCGCTATCACATTCAGAACTGATGTAAACGCTGGGATTATTGGAATCTTTTCTAACATAATCTTCCAAACACAATAAAATCTGAGCTAATCTGACGGATTTATCGCTAGACAAATTTTTTTTACAACGCGTCTTTTTAATATCCTCTTTACAAGCCCTTAGTAATCCCTTGCTAACTCTAAACTCTTGAGAAATCAATTTTTCCCTACGTCTCAAATGCTGTCGGCATTTGGTGGCCAAAGTCGAATCGTCCAAGTGTAATTGGTGTATTAAGCAAGGAAAAACTCTACCAGATCCTTAAATTACACCACAACTAACTTAGATATTGAACAAATTTTAATTTCATTGACTAACCTTCCAAAAATTTTCCGCAGTATCTTTGGTAATCTTCTCTGCATTCTAAATAAAGCTGGGCGTCTAATTTTATATTATTAGATTGTAATTCCGATAAATGGAACACTTCTTTCCTACATTTATCTCCGACTTCCAAAATTCTATTTTGTAGACACGAAACTGATTTAATTTGAGAAAAATTATCTCCGTCTATAACGCCACATTGAAATTTTTTTATATCCTCATTGCACTGATCTAAAAAGTCCGATATCCACTTGTAATCGGTAAAAGCGATACTCTCCAGGCGATTAATTCCTCTATAACAATCTTGATTTTCGATATTATTCACTTTATCTACTAAACATTTTAAATAATTATCTCTTTGGCACTCGGTTTTTTTTAATTCTTGTCCGCAGAACGGCGAAAGGTACTGTTGTACCCCGTCGTATGCGGTAATGTTTCGTACTCTACCCCAAATTATATTCTGGCATTCCCTATTTAAACGATTCAGTTGCTGTGGATTGGACGCTAATAAACACTCCAATATAAGAACGTCGTCTTTTTCGCTTAAATTGTGGCATATAATGCCTACGTCTTGGCACGCTGGTTCGTCCACTATAGACTTCGTTGATATGTTACGGCCAATTGGATCGGATAATATTAATAAAAAATATAGATGAAGTAATAAGATTACTGAAAAATTGTGCATTGTTTTGTTATACATTTTCTTAATAGATTTTTTAATTACTTATAACTAATTTTTAAAAAAATGCAATATAAACACTACATGTCATTTATTTTCACTTATCGGTTTTATTGTGCATGACCTAACTTCATTATAATAAATGACAGTATAAAAATAAAAACGATAAAACCGTAGACTTTTAAACAATTAATACTACATTGTGATAAAGTATAGAATCCACAAAAAATTTTTATTAAAACATTTTATAAAAAATCTATTTGAATTTTAAGATTTTAAGTTTAAAATGGGAATAAGTTATAACGACAGTTGGCACGCGAAAATTGAAAAAAAAGAAGAAGAATACTCAACTGACAGTTTTCATTCCTAATAATAATTTCCTAATTTATATATCTTAAATATTAAATAGAATTTTCTTTAATTATTAAAAATCTTATTTAAATAGTGAAATATAGTTTTCCTTAATAATTTTATGATTTAAAATCTTGTTTTATTTTGAATTTAAATGGCCACTTCGATTTTAAACTTCCCGCTGTGAAAATTTGACATATACTGTTAAAACATTTTAATGGGTATGTTGATTGTTGTTTAGATCTGCGAAGTATACGAAAAAAGTAGTAAAATAATCGTTAAAGTGCATCGGTATAGTTCCTATATAATCTCGAAAATGTGGTAAATGTGCAGATAAATAAAAAAAACAAGTGGTGATAAGCAAATGTTTAAATGGAAGCATCCTCCATCATTACCCAGGTGTCAAGAGACGAGGAACATCTGAATAATTATGCTACAGAAAAAGGTAAATATTCTCATAGATATCAAATAGATTTTAATCGTGTAAGAAGCGTTTTTAATATAAAATTGATACAAAATTAATAGGGAAATATAACTTTGATAACATAGTAGGCGTGTGAGGTGTAAACAGAGAAGTGAGATAAACACTTAAAATCAAGATTCTGATTTTTAATCAAGGTCTTCTATTCTACAACTTATTATTTAAGCTGGAAAATCAACATTGTTGTCAATACGAAATATAGACGTCTCGAATCTTGTAATTTGATTGTTCAATTAAGCAAAGGTGGGACTGGTCATTTAAATATGTAAATTGTCCACATTCCTTTTCCAACTCTATGACCTCTTTAAGAAGAAACCGTAGATATATTATACTTTCACATTAATAAACGATTAACTATAACCCCCGAAATATCTAAATTACATTATGATTTTTACGTAAATATTTAACAAGTGCGTATTGCGTACAGGGTCACCCAAAAATAAATCACATTCATCATTATTCCTATCCAAAAATAAACGTCCATTTCCAAAAATAGGTTGGTATCAATGATTCTAGGTTTAGCGACGTCACGTCTCGCACGTGATACCACGAAAAAAACGTCAACTTTAGTTAAATTTATTCAATTATATTTTGTTTGTTATAAAAAATATTCTTCATTTAAGTTATACGTTTTATTTTACTTGATAATAATTTAAAAATTTGCTAGTACTGTACTCAATTATTTTTAATAAACTTAGGGATGAACTTGCTGGATTCCCCCAACGGTTTTCTCATGAATATTTCTACTAATAAAAACCACATGAAAATACAATCAGTAGTTTTTGATTTTATTGAAAATATACAGGTGAAATGAAAAAAATTTTTTTTATAATACGGGGGATACTCGTAAAGATACATTTTGAAATAAAAAACAATTAGTACTGATATGGTATATTGCTATATTAGGAGTAAAGTAGTAAAATAATTTTTTTATAATACGAGGGGTTCTCATAAAGTTACATCCATTTTGATATAAAGAACAATTAGTACTGATATGGCAATTCGTCATAGTATAGTAGAAGCACTAATAGCGAGGTCGAATATTTCGCTTTATAATACGAGGGATTCTCGTAAAGTTAGATCCATTTTGGAATAAAAAACAATCAGTATTGATAGTGTATATTGCCATAACGTGGTAGAAGCACTAAGGGCTAAGACAGGATTGTACTGAGTAAAAACGTTATAGTTCATTGTTTTTCAATGAATTTCATATTTAGCAATCGATTTTCACGATAAACAGGATTTCTCAATCAATTTAACCATTTTAAACAACTGTTTTGATGTATAAATGATCTTAATTTAAAAATATATCTTGCTCGTATTTATAATTTGTTTTCAATTTATAGATAAACCTATTACATCATATATTACGTTTTTTAAAATGTAATAATTGAACTAATGACATTAATATCTCGAAATTAAATTGTTTTTTGCGTTTGATTGTACAAATAATCAGTAACAGCGGGTGATTGTTTTCAAAGGCTCTTTATCTACACAAGATGGCGGTAACGAACAACTCGCTCAACTTCAACCATCGTCGTCGACGGCGACGAAGAAGAGTTCCACGAAGAGTTTCTTTCGTTCCTTATTCTGTTGTCTCCGACCGAAAAAATCGAAACCTCCCACATCGGAACAATGTTTGGACGGTACTCAATGCGTCGATCACACTAGATGCAGTTATCTACTCAGTCCTCCTAGAGCGGAGGATACAAACAAAAAATGTATGGTTATAGATTTGGACGAAACTCTAGTACACAGCAGCTTCAAGGTATGTAACAATAAACGACAAGCGAGTTATTATCATTGAGTTTGGGTTTATTTTTTATTCAATTTTGGTACATTTTCGCTTTTGGAAAAGCTTATAGTTCCTTAGTATCTTGGTGGAATAGTTTATCTTCACATTTCTGGAAGTTTCTGCAAACTAGTCGAATTGGGAATGAAGAAAAAGTACTGAAATGCCGTTTGATTCATTCTTTTGACTGAAAATTTCTCTACGATCTATTTAAAGGCAACTTAGTCATCTATTTGAGTCATTGTCAACGTTGTAGTGATTTGTGAATCAATCATAAATGTTGAGTGTGTTCCTAGAGACCTTGAAATTTTGTATTTAAGTATTTGTAACAATTTTCATCTCTCTGATGTGATTTTACGGATTATTTCATCAATTTCAAATTAGTTTGAGCTGGAAATGAATAAAATTGGGTAGATAACAAGTAATTTTTGTTTTATAATGTTCATTTAATTTAGAATTTTCATTAACCATCCGAAACAATATTTTTATAGCAGATTTCTGTATAAAAAAAATAAAATTTCAATTTCAGCCAATCAATAACGCCGATTTCGTGGTACCTGTCGAGATAGACGGTACTTTACATCAAGTGTACGTTTTGAAAAGGCCGCACGTCGACGAATTCCTCCAAAGAATGGGGGAATTGTACGAATGCGTCCTTTTTACGGCGTCTCTAGCCAAATACGCCGATCCAGTGGCGGATCTACTAGATAAATGGGACGTATTCAAAGCTAGATTATTTCGAGATAGTTGCGTCTTCTACAGAGGTAACTACGTCAAAGACTTGAACAAATTAGGACGAGAATTACAACAGATCGTTATCGTTGATAATTCGCCCGCTTCTTACATATTCCATCCAGATAATGCTGTAAGTGATATCGACGGCGTTTTACGAAGGTTGTTTTTGAAATTTTTTTATTTTATTAGGTGCCGGTAGCGTCTTGGTTCGACGATATGAACGATTCCGAACTGTTAGATCTTATACCGTTCTTCGAAAAACTCAGTAACATGGACAATGTATACACAGTGTTGTGCAACTCCAATCACCCCTACAACAATTCTACTCCTTCTCAACTCAACGGGCCGCAGAATTTGAACCACGTCATAGGCTCCGTTCAGAACAATCATTCACCTGCCAAGACGTAGCGATCGCTATTCGTCTTTCAGTTGATGATTTGTTATTGATTTTTATTATTATTAATATTTTTTTTTTAATTTGCGACACTGTAAGGAGTAGAAAATGGTATCGATGTAAAGAATTGATTCATATGTACACAGGGTTTTCCGAAAATTTTGCAAAAAAATCAATAAATTTATTATTATTTTTATCACCCTATATATATACATACCGATTTTGAATCTATATATAATTTAATTAAATAAGTGGATATTAAAAGTATAATATTTAATAAATTTAAACTTGTGACCTTTTGGCTTAGTCCGTATCTGGTTTTTTTTTAAATTTTGCGACTTTAGCACGATGTAATTCGTAAATTTCATAAATAAACGTATAAGAAGGATTTTTATGATATTAAACACCCTGTATAACTTCAAATTATTCGATTTTATTTTATGTATATAATTGAGAAATATACGGTTAGAAAATGTTCGATATTCGTTAGGGGGGATGGGGGTTTTTTTTAAATATCTTGAAAAAAATTTTGGAAAAAAAATGGATTTTTTTATATAAGATTTTGACGTAAAGAAATCGAGATAATTAAAAATAACTGTAGAATTAAAAAATTATTAAAAATAATACACTAAATTTGAAAAAAAATTAAATTTAAATTTTATAATTTTTTAAATATTTAATAAATTCATATTAATATGAAATGTTGATTTAAAACATTGCCCCCTTTTAGTATTTAAAAAAAAATGAAAAATGTCCATCCAAAATTGAATATTTAATTTTTTTAAATTCAAATTAAATTAAAAAAAATCATAAAAATATTAAATTAAATAAAATTTTATCGAAAAAATAGAAATTTTAAACTTTTTCAAATTTTTCAATCATTAATTTTCCATAAGACATAGATTTGAAATACTTTTTTATTAATTATGAAAATTTTAAAAATATAAAAATTCCAAAAAAATATCAATTAGTCGACTTTTTCATGTTTTTCATTATATTTAGAAAAATTAACTTTAAAGATAAATAAAGATTCCAAAATTTACATGTTTTTTGAATATTTATACTGCAGTAAATTCGAAAAAAAAATTAAACTCAAATTTTATAATTTTTTAAATATTTAATAAATTCATATTAATATGAAATGTTGATTTAAAACATTGCCCCTTTTTAGTATTTAAAAAAAAATTAAAAATGTCTATCCAAAATTAAATATTTAATTTTTTTAAATTCAAATTAAATTAAAAAAAATCATAAAAATATTAAATTAAATAAAATTTTATCGAAAAAATAGAAATTTTAAACTTTTTCAAATTTTTCAATCATTAATTTTCCATAAGACATAGATTTGAAATACTTTTTTATTAATTATGAAAATTTTAAAAATATAAAAATTCCAAAAAAATATCAATTAGTCGACTTTTTCATGTTTTTCATTATATTTAGAAAAATTAACTTTAAAGATAAATAAAGATTCCAGAATTTACATTTTTTTTGAATATTTATACTGCAGTAAATTCGAAAAAAAATTAAATTCAAATTTTATAATTTTTTAAATATTTAATAAATTCATATTAATATGAAATGTTGATTTAAAACATTGCCCCTTTTTAGTATTTAAAAAAAAATTAAAAATGTCTATCCAAAATTAAATATTTAATTTTTTTAAATTCAAATTAAATTTAAAAAAATCACAAAAATATTAAATTAAATAAAATTTTATGGAAAAAATAGAAATTTTAAACTTTTTCAAATTTTTCAATCATTAATTTTCCATAAGACATAGATTTGAAATACTTTTTTATTAATTATGAAAATTTTAAAAATATAAAAATTCCAAAAAAATATCAATTAGTCGACTTTTTCATGTTTTTCATTATATTTAGAAAAATTAACTTTAAAGATAAATAAAGATTCCAAAATTTACATGTTTTTTGAATATTTATACTGCACTAAATTCGAAAAAAAAAATTAAATTGAAATTTGATAATTTTTTAAATATTTAATAAATTCATATTAATATGAAATGTTGATTTAAAACATTGCCCCTTTTTAGTATTTAAAAAAAAATTAAAAATGTCTATCCAAAATTAAATATTTAATTTTTTTAAATTCAAATTAAATTTAAAAAAATCACAAAAATATTAAATTAAATAAAATTTTATGGAAAAAATAGAAATTTTAAACTTTTTCAAATTTTTCAATCATTAATTTTCCATAAGACATAGATTTGAAATACTTTTTTATTAATTATGAAAATTTTAAAAATATAAAAATTCCAAAAAAATATCAATTAGTCGACTTTTTCATGTTTTTCATTATATTTAGAAAAATTAACTTTAAAGATAAATAAAGATTCCAGAATTTACATTTTTTTTGAATATTTATACTGCAGTAAATTCGAAAAAAAATTAAATTCAAATTTTATAATTTTTTAAATATTTAATAAATTCATATTAATATGAAATGTTGATTTTGAAAATTGCCCCACTTTTAGGAAATTCAGAAAAAAATGTCCATTTCAGAGATATTTTATAAGAAATTATTATTTAAAACTTTTTTTTCATATTTTCAAGATATTTCGTAAAAAAAATAATTTTTAATCTTTCTAGATGAAATTCGACATTTTTTTATATAAATATTTGAATATATACTAAAAAAATTAAACCTCAAATAATACCCTTTAAATATTAATAAAACTTGAAAAAATATTTTTCGACTACCCCCTATATTATAAACAGTATTAAATATACAATAAAATCTATTTTTTTTTTTTAAATATTCTATATGAATAAATGTGCCAATTTGTTTTTTCGCGAATTTTATCTTTCCGACTATATACGAGGACTAGTCAAAAATTCTTGTATAAAAACTAATTATTACTTTTTTTTTAATTTTTTTTTTTATATTCAATTAATTCTGTATATTATGTAAATATTACGGAAAAGAAAAAAAAATATTTTTGTATGTACCCATACCATTTTTGTCTCCTAAAAATAATGATTTTATAGAGTGTAAAAAAAAATAATTAATTTTTTATTTTTTTATATACATATATACATAACAAAATTTGCGTGTGCGGATGTGTATAACAATCATTTTCGATTAAAGGAGAAAAAATTTTATAAAATCCCCACATAATTACATATTACCACGTGACAATTACACGTGATCGAATTTATATTCCGAATTTCGCGATAATCATAGTAAACAAAATAATTTATTATTTAATCGATTTTTTTTTTAATTTTAAATAATTTAAAAATTATTCAAATATATTATAATTTTATAAGGGGGTAAAAGCAAAATTTAAAAAAAATCTAAATTATTTTTTTTATACATAATTTATTTTGAATTAAAAAAAATTTGATAAATCGGATGTTTTTCAATGTTTTCTTTTTTTCATTATTTCTTTTTTGTAATAAAACTATTCCACCCATGACAAAAATATCCATATATACGAGGCGTATTCGAAAATAAATCGTAATCCAATTATTTCGTTGTATATTTAAAAATTAATTAAAGGAAAACATCCAAATGAACTGTCTGTTGTCAAAACAAATATATCAATAATATTCAACGTGGACTGAAATACGTTTAAGTAAAACTTTTGGGCGCGACTTAATCCCGCGTTTTATAAAATCTAGTACCAATTAAAAATGTAAAATTAGTGGCCTTTTGTGTTGTAAAAACGCTAATAATTGTAATATTCAATTTTATACGAGTTTTTTCCGATAGGTGGCGCCACGACGTATAACCTTAGTGGCGCCATCTGGCGACATATCAATTCAAACAATTTTGATACTCTATTGAAAGATGAAAATAATCGCGACGATGATTGGTTGGTGTTGGTTTTTTTTTTATTTTATTTTATTTTATTTTCTATCGACGAGAATGTTAACGTAGTTTGTGTTCATAGTAGTTTCTTAATCGTCTGCAAATATTTTTTTGTACAAGGTGATATTTTCTTATCTTGTATTTACGAGGGTTGTCTAAAACAAAGGATTCTACTCTTTTCTATATTTTTTACTTTATTCACCCGTTTCATAAAGAAAAAAAAACAAATTTTTAGGTTAGGAAACGTGTAAGGATCAAATCTGGTAAAATATTCGTTCAAATCGCAATAATATCGCGGTTTTTCATTATAAGGGTGATTTATTTTACTTTTATAATCAATTTCCACTTTCCCAATCGATATTTTCTTCGCCCTTTCTTCTAATCACTAGTTCGATGAAGAAAAAACCAAATTTATAGGTTACGAATAGTGAAAAAATCACTGGGGATCGAATTTGATGAAATATTAGATCGAATCAAAGTGAAATTGTGAATCTTAGTTGTGATGGTGACTTAATAGTGAACAGGTGAATTATTTTGAGAAAAATTCAATAGGTCTCCCCCCCCCCCCCCAAAATTGCATTTTTCTCATTCGATCCACTTTTCCAGCATCAATTTCTGGTTTTTATGTTTTTTTAATATTAGAATCTCGACAAAATTATTGGATGTTTCTAATCTATTACCACAGTGACTTTTATCGTTAATTGTATCTGTTTTTAACCTTCCGGAACCCCCATATCTTAATCGAACTGGATATAAATGTATCTACAAAAAATTTCGCGAAAGCAATGATGCACTTTGATTAGAAATTTCTGTTATTCGAAAACTTTTTAGACAAACCTCGTAACAATATTTTCAGAAAAACTATTTTTCAAATTTCCTTTTGTTTTTATACTAGTTTCCAAAACGAATCGTCTGGGTTAACAAAAAAATAACCCGTATTGTAATTTTTCTTATTGTTTTAATACGTCGACATTAATTATACGAGGTGTAAAAGATAAGTTGTATTATTTTATTGTACGACGAAGTATCACCCTTAAGTAGTCGAGGTTTGTTCGATTTTTTAGTTGAAAAGACCCTTAGGTGTCACGGAATGTGAGAAAAATCACCCCAAATTAATAATTGCATTTAATTTGTTTTCCTATTTTGTAAATTTCCTGTTTTTATCAAATGTACGTAATAATCTACTACGTAGTAGTTGAAATAATTTATTTTTGTTGTGTTTTTGGGGCGGTTTCTCCTATTATTCACTATATTAGTCAATTCACGAGACAAGACATATTTAAATTATTCTAATTAAGTTTTGCTGAAAAGTTAACAAAACATGCTGTAAACTAATGAAATTATGTATTGTATATATAAATATTATTGTATTATTATATATTAACTATGTATAACTACAGCTGTAAATACACAGAAATTTATTTATAATTGTTTTATTTTATTTTAACCTAAAAAAAATCATCAAAACTGAAAAAAAAACAGGATTTATAGTATTGTTACTATCTAAAGATGAAATTTAAATTTTACCGCCATTTTACCGTGTTACATTAACAATTTGTTAGTTACCTGTATATCTATAATAGTAAAAGACCAAAAAAAAGAAGATTACATGATGGTGTTTACAATTCCAGTTCGCCAAACAAATTTTGTGGATCAAAGAAAAAATAAGTTTCTATCAAATTACTTTATCTATGGTATTGGGTTGATATTTCGATAGGAACGTATGTCGTAGCTCTAGACGTCGACGTTGCCAAATTCAATCGAGTTTTCTTAATATTTTAAGCATTTGTTTGATTTTTTAAGATAAATACTTCAAAATTATAATTAATACTCGAGGTTTAAAAAAATGAGAAATTACAGGTTAAAATTTTATTGTGGTAGATATATTCTAATTTATAAGTAAAATAATAAATATTCGCAATTCATGTAATATTGTTTTATTAATTTTTTTTGGATTTTTGTCCAAGAATAAGGAAATACATAATAAAAACTACAAAAAATATTGTCCATATTGTTTTATTCAACAAAAAAAAAAATACAAATTGTTTTAATATATTAAAAACTATATAAATTCAAATTTTTGAATATTTTTCTTTACCAGAATCGATATTCAATTGACTTATTTTCATTTTAATATACGTATCGTATCGTTATTTACTTTTCGAGTTATCCATATCCAAAAAAGTTACTTTTCTCTCAACCCAAAACTAAATAAAATTTTATAGATAAAACATTATAGAGTAGATTATTCCTACAAAACATAATAAACAATACACTTTTTGAGATATGATAAACATGTTAAATATCACACTAGTAGATTCATTAATGACTAGCACTGATTATATAATATAGAAATACTTTTTATATACAAAATCAATTGACTTAAAGGTCATTCTATATCAAATCAATACAGAATTTTATGAAATTTGCTGTAAACAATGTTAAATTCATATTTTGAAAACACCTAATTGAGAAACTCATTTCACTTAGTTTTAAATTCCCTTTCTTTTGATAAGCAACACAATAAATTTTGTTATAAAAATTATTGTTTAAAATCAATTTTTTTCCGAAAATTCAAAGTTAGTAGACTATCGAGTTATAATTAATAATAATTGAGTGCTTCATAGGTTATTATTATTATATTTAAGTATGTACTTAACCCAATATCCAACAAAATTTAAAAAACAAGCTAACAATCACTTGATGAAAGTAATAAAACGTCTAAATATTTAAATTCTATTACCTTCCAATAATACTGTTGACGAATTTATAAAATTTCCTTTATTTTTTCACTGTTCGAATGTCACAAATTCTACTTTAACCTAGTTTTCGCAATTTTTAGTTTCCCTGCTAATATCATTTAGATAATAGATTATTCCCAGTATCGAAAGATACCAGTGAATAGCTTTGTTCGCGTGTCAAATTCCGAATAAGTTTAGGATCCATTGCATACGTTCAAGAGTCTATATTCAGTCCCCAGAATCAACAATTTTAACAATGCGAATGCGATCCGTCCTAAACTGATAAGGAATTTGACCCCCGAACAAAGCTAATATCTACAATCCCAATCAGTCGTAATTACACCACACTACACATCCCAGTATTAACTTTTAAACCAACTGTCATTTTTGAGATTCGTTAACAATTACCTTTATATCTATAATAATAAAAGATCGAGGAAAAAGAAGATTAAATGACAGCAATTGCAATTCCAATCAGTCAGACAAGTCTTGCAAAACAGAGATAATCAGTTTCTATTGAATTATTTTATCTATGATCTTTCGATATGAACGTATGTCGTACACATCGACGTTGCCAAATTGCTTTGAAATGATTGAGGTTTACAAAAAATATTAGTTAAAAATTGTTGTTAATGATGACAATTTAGATCTGTTGGTTGATAATTTTGTTGTTTGGAAAGAAAAGACTTTTATTCTTGAATAAATAAGTGTTGTAGCTCACGATACCATGTAAATGATAAAATTTTTAGCTTTCAAGCTTTCCGTATTTCGACTATATTCCAGGTTGAAGAAATTATAGCAACAAAATACAATGTTGCTCAAAAAGGCAGATTCCGAGATATATAAGAATTTTTTTTTTTTAGTTGATTTCATATGGAATAACCCTATATATAAGTGATATGGAATTTATATTTGTTATTTTTTCAAAGAGATTCTTAGGTTACTTTTTTGTAAAAAAATAATTAACAGGACTCAATCTTCTTCTTTCAATTCTTCTTGCATACATTGAAATTCTTTGATTTTATCAAACAATTGTTTCCTCAATTTCCCGGCAGTATTTCTGAGATCTTTGCTTTGTTGAATCAAATTTTGTATTTTAATTAAGGCCTTTTTTTGTTGTTCTTGGTCTATTAACCACCTACATATCGAAAAATTATTTTACAGTATATCGAAATCCCCTTGTAATTTTCAGTATGGAAAATCGAAAAATCTTCTGATTTCAATTAAATTTTTTCTTAAATCTTAATTTTTATAGCGGAATTATAGAAAAAAAATAAGAAAAATATTTCGTGTGAGTTTAAATGGGGCACTTTTTTCAATATAATTTTTTTGTAAAACATCAAATTGTGGTTATGCATTTTATTTGTTAATCTACACATAAAATGAACATTTTTAACAAAAAAATCATATAAAAAAATGTTTGTTTAGTAAATTTTTACAACTGAAATAGAATTAAAATCAACTTTTTTTTCGATAAGTCCTATATAATATTTCAGCTATAAAAACATTCAAAAACAAAAATTTTGTACAAGATTTTTTGAATTAATATGTTTTTTGTATAGATTCAGTAAAATGAACCAAGAAAAAGTCATTTGATTACTTATAAAATAGTTATTAACAATAATATGTGATTTATTACAGTTACTTCAACATTTCAACCCCTAAAACTAATATAACAACAATTTTTATTATACCCATGATTATTTTCATAAATTCTACATAAAAACAAGAATTTCTGGATGATTTTTCGATTTTCTATAACAAAAAACGAAGTAACCACTCATAGTATGAACTAATTTAAAAATAATAAATAAATATAAATGAAACTCACCTAAAATAGAGATCAGACCAAACAACTATACTAACAGGGGCTACACTAGGCCAAATCGGCGATTTATTAGGCTCGTAACTGGGATTTAAAACAGAAGTCAAAACATCAGGTCGATTTAAATAAGACCACAAACTTGTAGTTTTTTTAAATAAATCAACATTGTTCCTTTCGCATTTTGAATTACATAAAAACGTACCTAAAACATATCACTTATTAATAAACAAACTCATTTTTCAATATAATAATTTTCTTACCGAATTGACTGAAATAAGAATGTTCGAATATTAAAATCAACATGTCAGTCTTATATTCGAAACTATTCGGAAATTGGTAATGCAATTGTTGAACACAATCGAGAAATATTAAAAAACTAGGTTGAATTCCTTTGGTTTTCGTACCGGAAAAACAGAATTTCTGATGTCTGGTATGAAACGGATGACCGGATTGCAACCATTCTCTTTCAATTAGAGCTTGAAGACCTCTAATCGTCCTACAATCCGGATTTAAGATAACTTGAGTTAAAGAGGTAACGATTAATGTACTATCTTGCCCGTTGGTGCCGTGCACAAGCACCGAAGCACCGTCTTTATCTAAACATTGGGCTACAAGGCAAGCCACATTTAAAGAATTTTGTATGTGTCCTAACCAATTACTACTTTTAGATATCCATTTTTCTGATGATCCTATATCGTAACAAGCTAAAAAAACACAAATATTTATTTATTTTAAGGACAATTACTTTCACGTAAAAATCATTAAAATTTCTAATGTAATTATTGACGTTAAAAAAATTATTTACGTAGCAATATTATGTTAAAAATATGCGCAAACTTTCTTTTTTTATTAAAAATGATTCACTCATCATCAAAAATAAATTCTCGTCTATCAAAATTGATTTCTAAATCCTCTGTTATATAATGATAATAATCAACTAAAATTAAAAAAAGAAGAAGACTTTATTATGGGCACATTCTTTTGACGTTAATTTTTATAAGGTGTTGCCGGAATTTAAAAATTTATTTTGAACTAAAAGATGTACCAATTAAGGTTAAGATGATTTCATACCAGTTTGAGTGATTTCAAAACAAAATTTTTAATAATTATTATTTATTTTTATTGTAACTAATTAATTAGTTGCATCAAAATGAATACAAAACGCCAGCATCCATTTATAAGTGAAATTATTTTTAATCAAAATTTTCGTTCAAATACATAATTCCTAACTCTTAAGATTTAGGATATTGCACAGCTAAAATGATGTTTTTTATGTGATTTATACAACTAATTAATTTTTCTATCCCAATAAAACTTATCAAAATATTCATTAATTAAACAAAATAGTTGAAAATCTTTACAACGGAGAAAATTTTTCAATTCTGGCAACACCGTATGTAACAAAATGACGCAAATTCTTCTTTTTTTAAATTTAATTTATCTCATTTGACCTACGATTTTTCTATGGTCAACGGAGGATACGGAAACTAGTTTTGACAAACAAGAAATGAATTTTGATTATAAACCGGAGTCGTGAATAAAATTTTAAATGAATATGTTTTTAGTGAAATATATCGACTAAAATGTGATTTATCAACAAAATATTTCTATGATTTTAAATATAAACATAACCTCATAATTTTTTACATTTTTTTCAAATCCATACCAAACAAACGTGACAAGAAAGTATAAACAAAATATTGGTAAAGCATCTAGAAAGGAGAAAAAATGGGAAATGAAAATAACAAAAAAAATTAAAATAATGACAGAGGGCCACTAAAAGTTTTCAAAAAATCACTATTATGAAGAATTTTTTTTCAAAAATTAATATTTTGATTAAATTTGGAAGGAAATCAACAACTGTTGTATGAAATTAAATCTTAATTCAAATAAAGTACCGATATCAGATGAATTATAATAAAAATCAATTTCCAACAACTTACCATCAATAAATTTTGATAAATGTTCCAAAACAGAACCATCACATTTAGAAATTTTATCCATAGGCCTAAAAACTTTTTTCCATTGATTGTAATAACCATCCGGCTCTGTACCACCCCCTTTTCCTTTACAATAATTAATATAAGCAGTACTCCTTAAATCTATAATATACCCCTTTTTATAAGGACCTAAAATTGAATTTAAGATCCTTTCGTCGGCTTTGCACCTTCGGTTCGAATTATTTAACATTGGTTGACTACTTCTAAGTAACACCGTGCCATTTTCATGCCTTAAAACTCGATTTTATTAATATTTCCCAGATAATTATCTCACATTTTAATACCTATAACTTAAACAAGGGAAACGCCCGCCATCTCGAAAATTAGCTGATGCTACAATTGTTTCATCATCTATACTCTTTGGTACAATTAAAGTACTACCGTAAGTACCACAAACGTTGAAGTTTCTGTTAACATGTGAGACTCTCCATTCATCCCCAGCAATTAATTTAGTGAATTCTATTTCCAAGTCGAAAAGTGTATGACCGTCTTCTAATATACTATACATAGGTCTATAAAAGAATGGATACAGAAGTTCGGGTTTTTCCAGATTAGACAAACGTTGGATGGAGATTAAAACGTTTTGGAAATCTTCTGGATAAGGTATGTCTAGTTGTAAAATTCGAAAATCTTTACATTTTAGTAATATTGAGCCCCCATATTGAGCGGTGTTGTTACCAGAAACTTTTTTTTCTACAGAATCTATACTTTGATGCAACAACTGAAAAATTCGTATCCTGATAACAAGAATTTGAATTTGAAATCTCAACAATTTGAATTGGAAAACAAATAAAAATGCCCAAAAGAGAAAACAGAATAATGGTATTATAGATTACGAAATAAAAGCAAAAAATAATAAGTTTGAGGGTAACTTTAAACATACCCACAATTCCTGAGCGTCCTCTTTTTTAGATGAAATTATCAAATGGTGTCCTGTTATACATAATCTACAATCTATTGGGCTTTCCAAAGGGCTATGTAAAATTACACCGTCTAATTTTGGGGTTTTTATCATTTCGATAAATTCCATTATAAAAAATTGTTGCCATCACTTATTTTTATTATACATTATAAATAGGGAGGGTGTTTTAAATTTCAAAAACGTCATCAACACAAAATTATGATTAATAGATAACGACGTTGTAATTGTTGCATTTTTGTAACTAACTTGTTTAATAGTAAAAATACGAATAATGTAAATTATATCAATTAAAATTTGAACATATCGCGATTAATAAAAAAAAATATTTATTTAGCACCAAAAACGTTTCGTCACTACACGTCACTTCTTCTTTTTGGTATCAAGTTTAAATCATTTAAAATAAACAATTCCGTTGGCTGCTGCTAATCATACGATTATCGTACAATTAAAACGATTATTCTTCAAAACACTTTTATTTGTTTACCTCGAATATCATAAAATTGATCTTTCGTATATTTCTCATTATTTTATGAGTATGTTATCGAACAAAAATAAATTATTCATACAATAATCGTTTAAATTAAAACAAAAGCAATTATCCGGGTTATACGTGAATAGACACTACCTTTTTCATATGCGAAAACAAATAAATGATAAAAGAAGAAGATGTAAGCTTATACGTAAAGGTATGATTACAGAGAATAGACAAAGAGTAATAGCGACAATCAATTTCTTAATTTCCATTACCATCAATATAAATTTAACTTTAATATATATTTTAAACTCATAATTTTTAATATTATGATGTAGATTCAAACAGTTATTGTCTATATCGTAATGCGGATACCGCTTTTATTCTGCGGGATAGGGTTTCAAAGAATAGTACTGATTGGCTGTTTCTTTTTCGAAAGTTCTATGTAACTGCAGCTTAAGTACTTGAAAAGAAAAAATGACATCTGCCAAATTTAAAAGTTAACGTTTTAAAAATTTCTATTCTATGCGGTTGCAATAATAATGGATTCAATAATAACATTCGATAAAAGTTATCAACAACGTTTTATAGAGTTTGATGAAGTATTGTCAGATTATAACGTTGTGCCGTCTTCTCAATTAAAAAAGCAGTGGGGATTTTTTATCGACCTTACAGTAGATAAAATAGGCTGGCAGGCTATTTGGAAGATTCCCAGGTTAAAATGTGAAGCCTTAAATATCCCCTTTCCATCAGTGGTTCTCGTTTTAATTCTAACTATAAACACTGAACAATTGAAAGCTTTAGTGAGGGTGTTGGCTATACAAGGTGATATTAATATTCCGGAAAAAAATTGGGTACCTCTTACTCAACTTTGGCCTACTGAAGAACAAGATAAGAGCATCGCTATAGATTTGAATCAAACGGCAAATTCCATGGATATGTTGAGATTTTTTTATTTGTATTTATATATGCCTTGGGATAGAGAGGAAGACGACAGCGTTGATTGGAAAGAAACCCATTTGGAAAGTAGATTAAGATTTTATTACGATTTGAAAAATGGTAAAATTCCACGAGCTGTTGCCGAACATATTCATTGTTTATTAACTGAAGCTAGAAGGTTACAAAATAAACGAGATTTAATAGAAGAACAGTTGAGTAAAGAAGAAGACGAAGTTGGGGATAAAAATAGAGATAGTTTCGATAAAAAAACAAAGTGTTTGATGGAAATTCACGTGCGTTTATTACAAATTCGTCCAGATATCGAGATTGCCGAAAATCCACTACTTCGTAATGTAATTATAGAAAAATATTCTCATTTAGATCAGATTTCTAAAAACGTAGACGCTCAAATTTGGTTGATATTTGATGAAGGTACTGCCGAGCAGCATGTTAAGTACTTGAAAGAAGTGGAATCTTTATATCCGAAAGAAAATTTGAAATTTTCCACGAATTTAGCGGCGAAATTAGAAACAGGTAATCCCAAGGATATTTATGTTTTAAACGAAACTAATCACAAGATTATAACGACTGGTGCTTTAGAAAAAGGCGGAACTTTGCGAGGAATCGGGGCCAGAGATAAAGTGGTTATCACGTCAAATATCGAAGATGTGATGTTAGATTTTAAGGGAAACGAAGTGAATTTGGTGAATTTAACTATAGATGCCAAAACGGCACAATGCGCCATACTAGTTAGACAAGGCAAATGCGTTTTGAAAAATTGCAAGATAATTGGTAGAGGCAATTCTTCGATTTATCAGGGAATTATAGTTTTGAAAGGGGCTCGATTGGAATTGGAAAATTGTGAAATTACGGGATTTTCAACAGCTATTATCGGAAATTCGGGATCGTTTTTAAGTGTTAAAAATTGTGATGTGCACCATTCCGATGCCGGTTTTAAAATATTTGATGAATGCGAAGTTAAATTAGAAGAAACCTTGATTAGGGAATGTATGGAATTTGGGTTTATTCTAGAAACCAATAAAGAGAATAACCAAATCGGAGATTTCGGTAAATTAAAAGAGTGAGTAGATTTTTTTTTTAATTAAAACTTAACCTTTTCACTTCACCCTAGGTGTAAAAAAATCATTAAAAAAAATCAACAGTTGTCTAGTACAAAATATTTTATTAGCTCTAATCTTTTGTGATCTCCCATTCCTTTTACTTTACAGTGTTGTCTTGTATACGTATTTTTTATAAATTCTATTTTTCTATACTACATTCAATGACAGTGTAATCTTTAAATCAGTTTCACTTTACAGCGTTGCCCTACTTACGTATTTTTTATAAATTCTACGTCTATTAACTACATTTCATGATTGTGCAACCTTCAGTTTGACAGTCTTGCCCTGTATACATATTTTTGCCTATACTTCTACCAGCTACATTTGATGACTGTGTAATCATATTAGGCAAAGGCCGACTTACAAGAAAAAGAAGAATAACATATCTTGTTATGAAAATCAGTATTTTTATCAGTTAAAGGATGCTTATAATATAAAATACAATATATAACCCGAATTCCCAGTGTTGGAAAAAACTACAGGATGTTTTAATCTAGGTCTTTACCATAATTTGTATTTTGGTTGCAGTTTACCATTTATTGAATCCAGTGGCGTAACTGGTGTTAACAATGAAAGAGGGGACGTGGCAATTTTACAAAAACCCAAATTAAAACCTGTTGAAGATTTATTTTCGAATCCTGACCACGACCCCACCATTATAGAATCGGATGATGAAGAAATGTTGCTTTAACTTTTTTTAAATCAAATGTATTTTTTTCATCTTTCTGGTTATTGTTTAATTTTTTCTTTCGTTATTTTCAGTGCTCACTGTATTTAAAGCTATTTTTCTGTTATTAACAATTTAATAAATATATTTAACATATTTTGTGTATTTTTTTAAATATTATCCTCACTGTATTGGAAAATTTACAATCGATAATTGAGAAATGATTGAGTTATAATTACGAGGGCTGTACAAAAATTATCGACATTTCTTTTATGTATATTTCCACATAATCGTTTAAATCATAATTGGTTTACAGTACAAATATCAAAATCAGCTGATTTTGACATTAACTTGACATCGTGTTGAAATGACATATTGATTTTAAGGTTAGGTTTTAATTACTTCGTCGTGGCCTTGGTTACCTTTCATCCATTATTATAAATGAGTGACGGAAAAAAAAAAAAACTCAGTCGCTTTTGAAAATATTTATTAAAACTTTGTTTTTTAAAAAACAACATTAATATTACACAAAAATTTACAAAAAAGTTAATAAGTTAATTTGAGAGAACAAAACAATTATATTAAATTAAAAAAAAATCTATAAAATCAGTGCAAATAAAAATATACAATAAGAATTATACATACATATAAAACGGTATGTAGAAGCAAGAATTTTTTTTTCAAAAAAATTAATCACCCAATCGCATCAACAATTCTATTTTTGAAATCGCCCAACGTTTCTAAACATACGAGGAGTGTAAAAAAATTCCTTTGACACAGAATACGAAACGTATTATCAATTTTTTGTTTTTAATTAAAAAATATAACCAGATCTAAGATATCAAAATTGTTTTTCGTATGAAGATAACGGAAAAAAAAATTTGATAAATTTAAAAATGGAATTTTTGATATCACCAGATGAAATATTTGAATTGGCACTTTTAGTGTCGATAACATGAACGAAGGAAGCAGACAGCTGTATATTAAATGCCCATTTTCCTAAACATCTCTTCGAAAAAATATCTACACTATACAGTAAGTAACAATTTGGGTCTTGAAATATACATTAAATAATTAATATAAATTTAGGGACTTTATAAAACGTATAACAATATTCAAAAATTTATATAAAGTACGAAAGTACACATCATGAATGGTCATTTTAGAAAAAAAATATCGAGTAGCTGGACTCAGGCGAAATTGTATTTTTTTTTCAAGTAAAATTTTGAAGCTAATTGTACAAGCTTCAAAATGATATTAAATTTTCTTCAATTTTTCTCGCTCCAACAGCCCAACAACTTATTTAAGCTTGTTCACTAACCTAACCTAACTTTATAATAGTGCTGATTAGGGATAACTGAACCTTATAAAACGTTATTAACCTTAACCGATACACATTCCCGTTAAACAACAGACAAGAATTCAAACTGAATTTTTCGAAAAAAAATGATTCTTTCATGATATGTACCCATTTCTACGCATTTAAGGAAGCCATTTTTAATTACTACTTATTAGGAAAAATTGCTAACAATCGGAAGATACGGGGTGGCGTTTAAAAATAATTGCATATGAAGCAAAGTGCAAAATGTACGAAATATAAAGGACGTCATTTTTATAATAATATATACAAATATTTGTGCTACTATATAAGAGCTACCGATATTTATGGAACACCCCGTTTATATCTAAAAAATATAGATACTATATATATAGATCATTAATATAGTAATTTTTCAAAATACTTTCAACTATATTGCCATATTTTTATTTATATAATTTTATCCGTACGTATATAATCTGGTCAAAAAATATACCTCCCAACTCCAACACGTATTATTGCTTGTTTACTAATAAAAAAAAAAGAAAATATTTTTTACCCTGACGCGATACTCGACGATCGCCCTAATTTGTACTCCACACACAACCGCAGGGGATAATAAAATATTTCCAAATGAAAACTTTACGTATACCCCCGGTAGTTGACGTATTATTTATTTTGTATAGGGAAGTATTAAGGGTAATATTGATTGTCTTACAGAACTATAATTAACATTAAAATCTAGTATTTAGAGATATCTAAAATCAAACAGTGAAATATAAAACCCCGACGAATTTTAAAGTAATTCAGTATTTAGAATGAAATGCCTTAATAACTAAATCGATATTAATCCACTGATTTATAGAATTCTATACTTTGTTAAGTGATTAAAAAACGTATTCTGCAGTTATTTGTAATATGCGTAAAAGTAAGGTTATTACTTTTCTTCTTCTTCTTTGTGGTGATGGGCTCAACCCTTAGACTATCCACCCAGACTAAGTTAAGATTCCATAAGATTTGATCTAACTGTCTAGAAATGCGAATATTATCGCGTCTGACTCATAGTCATCACTCCTTCCAGCCATCTGAAGGTTATTACTTTTCTTATATCACATCAATAAGAATCGAAACAAAAAAGAAGAGCTACAATCACATGCTTAATAAAAAGTTGCCGAAAGTTCTGTTTTATCGAAAATTATTACATTAGGAAAAAGAAGAAATAAAATGTTGACAGTTCCTTGTAAATATAATGTTTACATGTGGATATCACGGTACGATAAATAATTAAACAAAAGTAGTTATAGTGAGGTTATGATAATTGTTAAGTTGATATTGGATTTAAATCAATTTTTATAAGGTTAGTATATCAATTTATTGCTGCGGGATGTTGTATATTTCACCACGATTTTCTATATAATAACAAGATCAATATAAATGTAAATAACAAAACATTTGAAACGTCTTTTAATTTCATAGAATTAAATGAAAATTTTGTTGATATGTTTCAACTTTTTATGTATGTAAACACTTTTAAAAGACGATTTAAACGTTAATTAAAACAAAATACACAACCCTTTAATCTTTATGTATTCACTGGTAGTGACGTTATTCGTTTTATATTTTCTTAACTTTATAGAACAGTCTTTGAATTGAGAATCTTTGCATAAAACTATTCTTTCCATATTCCTTTACTCATTTTTTTTTCTTAAAATAAGAATTACCATTTTGAGATTTAAATTTGACGAAAGGTAAAGGAAAAATGAAATAGAAGGCACAGTTCGACATTTTTAGCACCCTATATAAAAAATATATATATAAGCTCTTAATTGGACGATTTTTTTTTTCAAAATACGGATAAATGTGGACGAACAAAGTTAAAAACTCAAAATGTCATTGTTCTTATGGTGAACAAGTAATTCTTTGGCTAATTTTGTTTTTAACACATTTAGATACGTCAGGGACATGAAGTCGGTTCACTGGAAGCGCACCGCCTTATTATAGAGGGATCGACATTTAAACGCGACGCTAATAAATAATTATCGTCGCCTATAGGTGCAGCTCTGCAAGAAAAAAAAATAACAAATTGTATTTATTAAAAAAACTATGAAACATTTAAAAATTAATTATTAAAATTGAAAAAATAAATTCGATTTTAAACAAAAAGTGTATCAAAACGAAATTATTAATCTCCTTTATCTATGAAGAAATCTTAGTGTACATTTTGACCACAATGGCGCTAGTGTATCAAACATCGAAGTAGTAATAGACGAATGATTGTATAAGAATCGATTAATCGATATTTTCAACCTTGTGTCAAAATATTCGAACGTGTATTTAAAACTTTACATAACCTAAAATTAACTACTGAATATTAATAGTGAATTTTTGCAAGTTTTTTGTGAAGTGTTTGTTCAACAAAATAAAAAAATTTGTTTAGTGACAAGTTATAATAGTGAAAGCAAAACGAAGAGCAATTCAATTGATAAACTTTATCTTTCTTTCGGGTATGTAAATGCAAATTAGAGGTAAACAAACAATTTCTTCGTGAATTTAGGAATTTTAAGGAAAATTTTGAAAAAATATTTGGACATTGAATTGAAACCTACTATAAAAAATGAATAATCAACTTTTATCGAAAGAATATTGATATAAGTGTTATTAAAATAATAGATGTAAAATTTGGAAACAAAAATTAGATATATACAGGGTGGTTAATTTAAAGTAAATCATTTAAATATTAAAAAACGCTATATTATTGATTATACTTCTGAATCTGTCTAATTTAGAATAGTCTTGATAAAAAGACTTTAGTTTAAAGTTTTCGAGGTTATAAAATCGATTTATCTCAGTTCTAAAATGAGTATTTCCAATTTTATCATTGCATTGTTCGACAATTATCTACAATATTCAACTGTACTATGACCTACTGCCCTATATAAGCTCTAGCAATAATTCTAGAACATTGTAGAACTTGTGTATAGTTACAGCTAATTCTTTTTATAAAATTTTGGAATAATAGTACAATAACTACTTTTCCCGTATATTTTTTAATAAAGTCAAAGATTTTTTCCAATAGTCACCTGATCCCTGCGTTTTTTTTAGAATGTTATTAGGTTTTAGTCTACCTTCAGCGCCTGAAGACGATAACTTGATTATGGAAACGCGCCTCAGACAGTATAATCGTGACTTTTGGTGTATAGCTATCTCAAAAGTAGACCCAAATTCGTGGGCACCACCTACAGTGTGCAGACTATACAAACAAGGATCCTCGCGGCTTTGCTTAAACCCTGAACCGGTCATGAAGTCATCATAGTTCTTAGTAGCATTGTAGACGGTTGAGCACATAGAGCTTTAGAAAGGCCTCACTTGTATATCCTTTTAGAAATCGACAGGCGTTTCGGTTCGAATCCTTTGATGTCATAAGACAAGTTGTGAGGCTTATCCAAGTGTTGAGTATTTCATAGATGATTTGTTCTGCAGTTTTATCATCATGACCAAGTCTGGTTATCGTGTTTTAGACCAAATAAATTTGAGGTTGTTTCATGGAGATTTCCCGGTTTCTTCAACGGTATCGAGACCTGTTAGTACCAGAAGGAAGGAAGACAAACGGATGATGATGATGGTAGGTCAATAAGGTTACCTCGAGGGAAAATAAAGAAACTGATTCTAGAGATGGAAGTTTAGTCCATGGTTGTCTTCATTAGGAAATTTGACAAAATTAACAAAAAATAAAAATATTAAATGTAAATGATTAAGTTGAAACTTACAGACTGCCGTATTTGGTGTTCCTGTCGATGGTCCTCTTGTATAATCTGTGTTTTTGTTCGATTTGGTAAACAACTTCTCTCAATTTCCGTAAGATGTCGTATACGGTGGCCGCTTCGGTATCGCCTCCTCGTTGTTTGTTGGCGCATATTCCGATGAAAGTTTCCAATGTATCCATTTGGGATATGACCAGAGAATGTACTCGTTGCAAATCTCGTTCGGGATCTAAATTCATTCGAAAGTTACTGTCTGATCGGGATACTTCGCTACAACCTGGCGCCAATTCGTTGGGGGATTTACAGCTGGGGATAAATAAATAACGGAATGTATGATAAAAGGGGGACCGATCGAGGGGATTTATTTGTATCGCTTACCACATCCATTGGCCGTTGATGAACGCCGAAGGGTGGTATTTTTTCAATCTGTTCGCGTTCGTTTGACATATTTTCGTCAATAGATCGACCCATTCTTTTTCTTCGACGCAATTTGTTGCTTGGACGTACAACGCCCTTTCCGGTTGGACTATTTGAAACATGTTTTTCATTTTGAACGACGTTTCGGCCAATCTTTCCACCGCCAAGATATTCGTTAAAGGGATTCGACATAAAGCTTCTTTTCCTGAAAAATTATTATAACAATAACAACGAATTTTTCTTGTAACATCGTATAATATTATCGATATTTTATGGTAAGTAGGACTCACCTCTACTTTTGGAATAACTGAGATCGTGTGTGGTGAGTTTGAAATAACGCTGTTTGAAATTTTTCCTACCGAATCTCTTCCTCCCTTGAGCCCTTTTTATCATAAGTCTGTAACATAGTTTTTTTTTTTTCAAATAACCCTTTTTTATTTTAACTCGCGACGTAAAGTGAAAGTGAAGATTGTGAAACGGTATAGAACAAAAAAAATCATGAAGAAATAGTGAAAAGAATTGAAATAGAGAAAAAAATGAAGTGAAAAACTACAAAATAGTGTAGTGTTTAGTGAGTAGTTAAGTTTTAATGGATAATTTAGTGAATAGTGTAGTGTTTAGCGAGTAGTTAAGTTTTAATGAATAATTTAGTTAAGTTTTACTGAATAATTTAGTAAATAGTGTAGTGTTTAGCGAGTAGTTAAGTTTTAATGAATAATTTAGTGAATAGTGTAGTGTTTAGTGAGTAGTTAAGTTTTAATGAATAATTTAGTGAATAGTGTAGTGTTTAGTGAGTACTTAAGTTTTAATGAATAATTTAGTGAATAGTGTAGTGTTTAGTGAGTACTTAAGTTTTACTGAATAGAGTAGTGTTTAGTGAGTAGTTAAGTTTTAATGAATAATTTAGTGAATAGTGTAGTGTTTAGTGAGTACTTAAGTTTTACTGAATAATTTAGTGAATAGTGTAGTGTTTAGTGAGTACTTAAGTTTTACTGAATAATTTTAGTGAATAGTGTAGCGTTTAGTGAGTAGTTAAGTTTTAATGAATAATTTAGTGAATAGTGTAGTGTTTAGTGAGTACTTAAGTTTTACTGAATAGTGTAGTGTTTAGTGAGTAGTTAAGTTTTACTGAATAATTTAGTAAATAGTGTAGTGTTTAGCGAGTAGTTAAGTTTTAATGAATAATTTAGTGAATAGTGTAGTGTTTAGTGAGTAGTTAAGTTTTAATGAATAATTTAGTGAATAGTGTAGTGTTTAGTGAGTAGTTAAGTTTTAATGAATAATTTAGTGAATAGTGTAGTGTTTAGTGAGTAGTTAAGTTTTACTGAATAATTTATTAAATAGTGTAGTGTTTAGCGAGTAGTTAAGTTTTAATGAATAATTTAGTGAATAGTGTAGTGTTTAGTGAGTAGTTAAGTTTTAATGAATAATTTAGTGAATAGTGTAGTGTTTAGTGAGTAGTTAAGTTTTAATGAATAATTTAGTGAATAGTGTAGTGTTTAGTGAGTAGTTAAGTTTTAATGAATAATTTAGTGAATAGTGTAGTGTTTAGTGAGTACTTAAGTTTTACTGAATAATTTAGTGAATAGTGTAGTGTTTAGTGAGTACTAAGTTTTACTGAATAATTTAGTGAATAGTGTAGTGTTTAGTGAGTAGTTAAGTTTTACTGAATAATTTATTAAATAGTGTAGTGTTTAGCGAGTAGTTAAGTTTTAATGAATAATTTAGTGAATAGTGTAGTGTTTAGTGAGTAGTTAAGTTTTAATGAATAATTTAGTGAATAGTGTAGTGTTTAGTGAGTAGTTAAGTTTTAATGAATAATTTAGTGAATAGTGTAGTGTTTAGTGAGTACTTAAGTTTTACTGAATAATTTAGTGAATAGTGTAGTGTTTAGTGAGTACTAAGTTTTACTGAATAATTTAGTGAATAGTGTAGTGTTTAGTGAGTAGTTAAGTTTTACTGAATAATTTATTAAATAGTGTAGTGTTTAGCGAGTAGTTAAGTTTTAATGAATAATTTAGTGAATAGTGTAGTGTTTAGTGAGTAGTTAAGTTTTAATGAATAATTTAGTGAATAGTGTAGTGTTTAGTGAGTAGTTAAGTTTTAATGAATAATTTAGTGAATAGTGTAGTGTTTAGTGAGTACTTAAGTTTTACTGAATAATTTAGTGAATAGTGTAGTGTTTAGTGAGTACTAAGTTTTACTGAATAATTTAGTGAATAGTGTAGTGTTTAGTGAGTACTAAGTTTTACTGAATAATTTAGTAAATAGTGTAGTGTTTAGCGAGTAGTTAAGTTTTAATGAATAATTTAGTGAATAGTGTAGTGTTTAGTGAGTAGTTAAGTTTTAATGAATAATTTAGTGAATAGTGTAGTGTTTAGTGAGTACTAAGTTTTACTGAATAATTTAGTGAATAGTGTAGTGTTTAGTGAGTAGTTAAGTTTTAGTGAATAGTGTAGTGTTTATTGCATATTTTGGTGAATTTATTTTTGGTGTATAAATAGAATTAGCAATTTTACAATAAAATAGAATGTAAAATACATAATAAAAAATATTCATACCTCGTAATCAATCTGCCGCAAAAACAAAACAATAAATTATCGAATTTGTTTTTAACGAAAAATGAAAAAAAGAAAAGAAAAGTAAAATGAAATTCGACTCACCCTTCTTTCAGCATCACCGGCAAATCATTTTCGATGACTTGTTGACTAGAAGTATTCGCGGAGATGATTTCCAAAAATTGCCTAACGGCCGTCATGTGAGTCTCCGTATAAAACTCTTTATATAACCCCTCCATGTATTCTTCTTTGCACACCTGCTGCGTCGACCTGCAACTAACTAAGTTACCCAGCGATTGTATGGTCTTCGAAATCAACGTTAAAGTTCGGTTCGTTTGACAATCCTATACAAAAAAAGAAGAAGAATAATAATACCAACAAAAACAATCGACGAGATTATCGACTTACCAGAGGTTGGGTTGTGAGATCGAATAGTTTCGGTCCTAATATGGCCGGAGCGAAAAATCTGAGAAATATAAAACCGGATATGACCGAATAGCGCACCCCTTTGTTTTCCGGAAATTGTTTCATGGCGCATTCTTTCAAATTGTAAAATATCTGGCACATCAATGCGGGACAATGGACGGCGCTTTGCGTTATTGCCTCGAATATTTTTTGTATATAGCACTGGAATAGAAAATATACTTCCGTCATTGAAAAAAAAAAAGAAGAGGAGATAAAAATTCGGCCGTTTTCAAATGCAAAAGCCCATTTATAAACAATTATGAACTTTCGCTGTAAATTATTTCGAAATCGGCGGAATAAATTGTTGGATAAAGTGAAAAGTTAAAACATATTTTGTGTCGGGACATATGAAATAGTGAAAAGAGGAGTGAAATAGTGAAAAAGCTAAGAAAAATAGAGAACTTTGTGGTTTTGAAGGGTTTTTTATGAGGAACAACAAAAAACAGTGAATACAATATTAATTAGGTGAAAAAACTTTGCATTATTAAGACTGAAGATAATGAAAGTCTATCTAAAATAGTGAAAAATTAATGTAAAAAGTAAAAATATTCTGCACATTTTTAAAGTGCCACATAAAATATTGAAAAAAGTTTGAAATAAGTGAAATATTGGAAAACTTTGCATTTGTTTCAGAAACATATATAATGAACCACACAAAATAGTGAAAACAATATAAATTAGGTGAAAAGACTTTGCTTTAAGACCGAAGTTAATGGAAATCTATCTAAGATAGTGAAAAAGTAATAAAATAAGTAAAAGTGCTACATAAAATAGTGAAAAATGTACAAAATAAGTGAAATTTTAAGCAACTTTCCATTTTTTCATAAACATGTATAATTAACCACGTAAAATAGTGAAAACAATATTATTCAGGTGAAAAAATTTTCATTATCAAGACTGAAAATAATGAAAATCTATCTAAAATAGTGAAAAATGAATGTAAAGAGTAAAAATATTCTGTACATTTTTAAAGTGCCACATAAAATAGTGAAAAACGTTTGGAATTGGTGATATTTTGAAAAACTTTGCATTTTTTTTCAGAAACATGTATAATGAACCACGTAAAATAGTGAAAACAATATAAATTAGGTGAAAAGACTCTGTTTTAAGACCGAAGTTAATGGAAATCTATCTAAAATAGTGAAAAAGTAATGAAATAAGTAAAAGTGCTACATAAAATAGTGAAAAAGGTATAAAATAAGTGAAATTTTAAGCAACTTTTCATTTTGTCATAAACATGTATAATTAACCACGTAAAATAGTGAAAACAATATAAATTAGGTGAAAAGACTCTGTTTTAAGACCGAAGTTAATGGAAATCTATCTAAAATAGTGAAAAAGTAATGAAATAAGTAAAAGTGCTACATAAAATAGTGAAAAAGGTATAAAATAAGTGAAATTTTAAGCAACTTTTCATTTTGTCATAAACATGTATAATTAACCACGTAAAATAGTGAAAACAATATAAATTAGGTGAAAAGACTTTGCTTTAAGACCGAGGTTAATGGAAATCTATCTAAAATAGTGAAAAAGTAATGAAATAAGTAAAAGTGCTACATAAAATAGTGAAAAATGTACAAAATAAGTGAAATTTTAAGCAACCTTTCATTTTTTCATAAACATGTATAATTAACCACGTAAAATAGTGAAAACAATATAAATTAGGTGAAAAGACTCTGTTTTAAGACCGAAGTTAATGGAAATCTATCTAAAATAGTGAAAAAGTAATGAAATAAGTAAAAGTGCTACATAAAATAGTGAAAAAGTATAAAATAAGTGGAATTTTAAGCAACTTTTCATTTTTTCAGAAACATGTATAATTAACCACGTAAAATAGTGAAAACAATATAAATTAGGTGAAAAGACTCTGTTTTAAGACCGAAGTTAATGGAAATCTATCTAAAATAGTGAAAAAGTAATGAAATAAGTAAAAGTGCTACATAAAATAGTGAAAAAGGTATAAAATAAGTGAAATTTTAAGCAACTTTTCATTTTTTCAGAAACATGTATAATTAACCACGTAAAATAGTGAAAACAATATAAATTAGGTGAAAAGACTCTGTTTTAAGACCGAAGTTAATGGAAATCTATCTAAAATAGTGAAAAAGTAATGAAATAAGTAAAAGTGCTACATAAAATAGTGAAAAAGTATAAAATAAGTGGAATTTTAAGCAACTTTTCATTTTTTCAGAAACATGTATAATTAACCACGTAAAATAGTGAAAACAATATAAATTAGGTGAAAAGACTCTGTTTTAAGACCGAAGTTAATGGAAATCTATCTAAAATAGTGAAAAAGTAATGAAATAAGTAAAAGTGCTACATAAAATAGTGAAAAAGGTATAAAATAAGTGAAATTTTAAGCAACTTTTCATTTTTTCAGAAACATGTATAATGAACCACGTAAAATAGTGAAAACAATATAAATTAGGTGAAAAGACTCTGTTTTAAGACCGAAGTTAATGGAAATCTATCTAAAATAGTGAAAAAGTAATGAAATAAGTAAAAGTGCTACATAAAATAGTGAAAAAGGTATAAAATAAGGGAAATTTTAAGCAACTTTGCATTTTTTCATAAACATGTATAATTAAACACGTAAAATAGTGAAAACAATATAAATTAGGTGAAAAGACTTTGCTTTAAGACCGAAGTTAATGAAAATCTATCTAAAATAGTGAAAAATGAATGTAAAGAGCAAAAATATTCTGCACATTTTTAAAGTGCCACATAAAATAGTGAAAAACGTTTGGAATTGGTGATATTTTGAAAAACTTTGCATTTTTTTTCAGAAACATGTATAATGAACCACGTAAAATAGTGAAAACAATATAAATTAGGTGAAAAGACTCTGTTTTAAGACCGAAGTTAATGGAAATCTATCTAAAATAGTGAAAAAGTAATGAAATAAGTAAAAGTGCTACATAAAATAGTGAAAAAGGTATAAAATAAGTGAAATTTTAAGCAACTTTTCATGGTTTCATAAACATGTATAATTAACCACGTAAAATGAAAATTATTCATTATGAAAATAATGAAAATCTATCTAAAATAGTGAAAAATGAATGTAAAGAGTAAAAGTGCTACATAAAATAGTGAAAAGGGCATGGAATGAGTGAAAAGCTCAAGTATCAAGACTTGGAGAGACCTTTATGAAGGATCACATTACATAAAATAGTGAAAAGGATTTATATCAAAACAAAAATTTATTAAGGATCCACTTTAAAACAGTGAAAAAGCGATAAATATAAATAAAAATATCAAGTGAAGAAATTTTTTAAGCTCCACATGGAATAGTGAAAAGCTAAAATGTTGAAACTTCGTATTAGGAGAGACATTTTATCAAAAATCAATAATTTTTCTCAAATTAAAGTTCATAATTGTTACGAATGACAAATTAATAATACGTCAACTGTCAAATTTATACACGCGTCTTTTGAAGGTTAGGATCAATTTAAAATAATACGGATTCAAGCGCCATCTACTAACAAACTGAACAATTGACTGTTTCTTTTTTGCCCTATTAAAAAATTTTAGGGGAACATACCTTTAAGTTGACTAAATTAGCCGCGACCGTCGTAGCGTCCCTAACGCGCGTCTGATCGATCTCGCACGGTTTCCTTTCGTTGATGATAAGTTCTAGAGTCGGTCGTAGGGTTTTGTGCAGGTACTGTAGGCCTATAAGACGCATCGTATCGTCCATCATTTTCGAAACTAGAGTATTACCCCGAAAAATTGTAGTCGGATCTCTGAAACGACGAAGAAAAACAAACAGTGAAGCCGGTCCTGTACTAAAGCTCAGTCGGAGTTCGTCAACAATAAAAAGCGCAATTAAATAAATTAGTGTTAGTGAATTTAGATGAAATATTATTTCGATAAATACTCACGTTACTTTGGAAATCTCGACGTTAGCTAATGATTTAATCATCGGTACGATTTTATCGTAATGCAAAAATATTCGAACCAGGGGTTGAGCTATGTCCATTTTATTGATAATCTCGCCCAAAAGGTATACTGAAGTAGCTGTTATCGGCTGCGGACAAAACGGATCGTTTAAATTAATCGCGAAGTTTTCAAAATATTTCCGAAAAACTCACTTGTATATTTGTACTTTCTAATAGAAGTTTCTTTAAACCGTCATACACGGAAGCTGGAAATACTCTGTCTTCCGTATATTGGATTTGAAGTCTTAAAGAACCTAAGGTATTGTCGCTGGATAATCGAGTTCCTGGAGGAGTCGAATGTGTTAAAAACGGTCGTTTATTAGCCGATCGAGGCTGAAGGTAATACCTGAAAATCGATAATGTCACATACAATGTGTCCCAGAATAGTCGAAACCATTCAGTCCAGCTTTTGATCGAACATTTAGTAGGATAAGTTTTATTACGAGTCAACGTCTCGTCGAAACGAATCTAATCGCTATATCTCGCGACGAAGGAACAAACTAAGTTTGTTAAGGATGCGTTTTTGAAAAACTGACGCAGAACAATCAACCACAAAGGACTCCTCGAGCAGTGCCGAGTGTTCTTGATAACAAAATCGCTTTTTCCATCCAGATTTTGACCCCAGGAGCTCGGAGGTTACCGCAATCTTGTGGTATGGAACTAAATTCGACTATATTCAATCCAGGTCCATTGGGTTGTCAAGATTCTCTTCTATCTAGCCCTTAACGCACAATTTTCCGTACTTATATAAACCAGATGACTAATTAAGCGCTTAAATCACGTGACGAGTTTAATTCTGCTTCAATGAAGACGCGTGAGGATTCTGATCGATCCGGCTGGAGTGCTGGAACTGCGGATCGTCCGGATCGACTGTATCCGAGGTGCACGCCGTTTCCGGATACCGTTCGTTTAGATCGCGGCGCGTCGACAACGGAGCCCGTTTTTAACAATTTCTGGTACTTGGTAGCGTAGATTTTGATTTTCGTTTTGTTATTTTCCATTAATTAACGAACAAAATGGCCGCGCAAAGGAACAAATACCGATCCGTTCGGATCTATCAGAAATTGTTAACGAATACAACGATATCGAACAATGGATGTATTCAGTTACGGGGCCGTTCTCGTCCGACATCTATAATTATCATTTATTTATTGGATGTTTTAATTTTATAGCGAAAAATTACGATTGAGGTCACGTTTTAATGTTTATTTATTTAGAATGCGACGACAAAGTCGATTTCAAACGCGCGCTCGCTGTTATTGTCTGGCGGGATTCGTAAAATCGTACAAAATAAAAATAAAAATGAAAAAAATAAAGAATGTTTAAAACAATTAGTCGTTAATTTGTATTCAGGCACGTCTACCTACGCCAATGAGTTACCGATTGAGTAAGAGAGGGGAGGATCGTTTCAACTTAAAAACCGCTCATTAATAATTCATTAATTAATAATTTTATCGCCAATTGTACGGTAAATAGCATCGTTTATAGTCCAGGAATATTCGTAGCCTATTTAATCGACCTCGCGACGCAATCGAAAATAAAAACGAAATCGATGTTCTAATTACGAACAATAGACAATAGATAAATAGTTTAGAAACTGAATTATCCATTCTAAACGTCAATGTAATAAATAATTTGTTAGTAGACGAACAACAGAATGGTGGAATCCGTAATTTTTTTACCACTTACGCGATGCGATTTTCTTTTGTTCGTAAGATGGCGGCGAATTAATCGTGAGAACTTTTTTATTTAGAAATCTCGAGATCTAGTTTCAATTGTATTCATATAAGCGAAAATTAATTATAGGTAATTATATTCGTTCGTTCGGCGAAGCACGTCAAGTTTTCCGCGGACAGTTTCAATTTTGATCTTCAATTACAAAAAAGCGATCCTCGAGAAAGCCCAACAGGTAGAAATCGTCACCGTTCAGGTGGCGCGTCGACAACAGAGCCCTTTTTTAATACTGCAACTGCGGATCCTTCGGTCAACTCGATGCGCCGCAGATTCGTTCGGTCGATCAACTAAAATCGGCGCCACTGTTTCCGTATTTTCGTTAGTTGTCGTAGATCCGATCGTCCGGGATGCGACGCGTCGACAACAGAGCCCTTTTTTAATACTGCAACTGCGGATCCTTCGGTCAACTCGATGCGCCGCAGATTCGTTCGGTCGATCAACTAAAATCGGCGCCACTGTTTCCGTATTTTCGTTAGTTGTCGTAGATCCGATCGTCCGGGATGCGACGCGTCGACAACAGAGCCCTTTTTTAATACTGCAACTGCGGATCCTTCGGTCAACTCGATGCGCCGCAGATTCGTTCGGTCGATCAACTAAAATCGGCGCCACTGTTTCCGTATTTTCGTTAGTTGTCGTAGATCCGATCGTCCGGGATGCGACGCGTCGACAACAGAGCCCTTTTTTAATACTCCAACTGCGGATCCTTCGGTCAACTCGATGCGCCGCAGATTCGTTCGGTCGATCAACTAAAATCGGCGCCACTGTTTCCGTATTTTCGTTAGTTATTATAGATCCGATCGTCCGGGATGCGACGCGTCGACAACAGAGCCCTTTTTTAATACTCCAACTGCGGATCCTTCGGTCAACTCGATGCGCCGCAGATTCGTTCGGTCGATCAACTAAAATCGGCGCCACTGTTTCCGTATTTTCGTTAGTTATTATAGATCCGATCGTCCGGGATGCGACGCGTCGACAACAGAGCCCTTTTTTAATACTGCAACTGCGGATCCTTCGGTCAACTCGATGCGCCGCAGATTCGTTCGGTCGATCAACTAAAATCGGCGCCACTGTTTCCGTATTTTCGTTAGTTATTATAGATCCGATCGTCCGGGATGCGACGCGTCGACAACAGAGCCCTTTTTTAATACTCCAACTGCGGATCCTTCGGTCAACTCGATGCGCCGCAGATTCGTTCGGTCGATCAACTAAAATCGGCGCCACTGTTTCCGTATTTTCGTTAGTTATTATAGATCCGATCGTCCGGGATGCGACGCGTCGACAACAGAGCCCTTTTTTAATACTGCAACTGCGGATCCTTCGGTCAACTCGATGCGCCGCAGATTCGTTCGGTCGATCAACTAAAATCGGCGCCACTGTTTCCGTATTTTCGTTAGTTATTATAGATCCGATCGTCCGGGATGCGACGCGTCGACAACAGAGCCCTTTTTTAATACTGCAACTGCGGATCCTTCGGTCAACTCGATGCGCCGCAGATTCGTTCGGTCGATCAACTAAAATCGGCGCCACTGTTTCCGTATTTTCGTTAGTTGTCGTAGATCCGATCGTCCGGGATGCGACGCGTCGACAACAGAGCCCTTTTTTAATACTCCAACTGCGGATCCTTCGGTCAACTCGATGCGCCGCAGATTCGTTCGGTCGATCAACTAAAATCGGCGCCACTGTTTCCGTATTTTCGTTAGTTGTCGTAGATCCGATCGTCCGGGATGCGACGCGTCGACAACAGAGCCCTTTTTTAATACTCCAACTGCGGATCCTTCGGTCAACTCGATGCGCCGCAGATTCGTTCGGTCGATCAACTAAAATCGGCGCCACTGTTTCCGTATTTTCGTTAGTTGTCGTAGATCCGATCGTCCGGGATGCGACGCGTCGACAACAGAGCCCTTTTTTAATACTCCAACTGCGGATCCTTCGGTCAACTCGATGCGCCGCAGATTCGTTCGGTCGATCAACTAAAATCGGCGCCACTGTTTCCGTATTTTCGTTAGTTATTATAGATCCGATCGTCCGGGATGCGACGCGTCGACAACAGAGCCCTTTTTTAAGTATTTTCGACGAGAACTCGTATCGGTTAAAATGACACATACAATATATTATTACTTGGTTAAAATCGTCCTTAAGGACTATAAAGTCGCCGAAAAAATCTATTTACTCGGCATCTATCGATCGTATTACGCGTTTCGTCGGACTGTGGTGATTAAGGTCATGTAAAGAGCGCGCAGAGCATAACAATTTTTTTTATCGAAAAAACAAGGATAAAGATGAAATAAAATGATATTTACCAAGCATTCCGATGCGCCGAATTCTGTTGTTGCATCCCTTTGAGTTGCACCTTGATTTCGCCTAGAAAGACGTCGTCGCTTATACCGGGCGTATCGTGCCACATCGACACGTGCAATTCGCATATTTCGGCGTCGCCGTCGCACATCGAATCCTTGCCGCCGCCGTCGAAATTCGAAAAGGCGAACACGTCGTCGAATTGGGGGCTGGTAGTTTTTTTGCGAACCTTCGTTTTTTTCGATACACTTTTACCGTTCGTATACGATACACACACTAACGCGTACGGATCGCAGGAACCGTTTTTTAATGTTAAATCTAAACAACGCACTATCTGCAATTCAAAACAATGTATAAGATATATATCAGTTCGATTATGGGGTATGGTACTACTCTACTATTACCTGTACTAACAGCCTTCTTTTGCTTGATTCCGTATCGAATTTTATTTCTATATTGGCCTTTCCCTGTACTTCGGAATCGGCGTCGACGGCCTTTATGGGGAACCAATGATCCTTATTGTTATAGGAAGACAGCTGTTCCCTTCTTATGGCTACTTTACCGAGAATTTTGTCCTGTTTCAAATGTCGATCTCGATCCGAAACGTATATCGAAATGAAACGAAAATTACGCGGCACCTCGAATTGGAATTCTTCCCCGAAGAAAGGACTACAACAATATTTTTATAATAAATACGTAATATAGTTCTAAAAACGTTTTATTCATTATTCGTTTACTAATTTTCTTATAAATATCGTTCAATCCTCGTACAATACTATTTTTTCAATATTTAAATAAAAAAAAAATACAATGCGCACATAATATTGTTCGGTCCTCGTATATCGTTTGATACAATTTTTCTCAGTATTCAAGTAAAAAAATATCGTTCGATCCTCGTATAATACTATTTATACAATATTCAAAATAAAAAAAATCCGATACGTACATATTATTATTCGGTCCTCGTATATTATCAATCGTTTGATACATTTTATATCAGTAAAAAGTAAAAAAAAATGTTAGGCCCTCGTATAATACTATTTTTTTAATATTTAAATAAAAAATACAATTCGTAGATAATATTGTTCGGTCCTCGTATATCGTTTGATACAATTTTTCTCAGTATTCAAGTAAAAAAATATCGTTCGATCCTCGTATAATACTATTTATACAATATTCAAAATAAAAAAAAAACCGATACGTACATATTATTGTTCGGTCCTCGTATATTATCAATCGTTTGATACATTTTATCTCAGTAAAAAGTAAAAAAAAATGTTAGGCCCTCGTATAATACTATTTTTTTAATATTTAAATAAAAAATACAATTCGTAGATAATATTGTTCGGTCCTCGTATATCGTTTGATACAATTTTTCTCAGTATTCAAGTAAAAAAATATCGTTCGATCCTCGTATAATACTATTTTATAAATAATCAAGTAAATGATTATGATACATGCAAAATATCGTTCGATCTTCGTATAATATCCAATATTCAAATATAAAAAAAAATAATAATCGACTTCGACGGTAATATTTTTCCAAAATATAAATAACAAATAAGATAAATATCATGCAACCTTGGTATAATTGAAAATCCAAGTTGAAAAACACGATACGTACATAATACCAGGTCGCCCTCGTATAATGCATTTATGGACTGTGAAAAATACGATCGTATAAAATAATAAATAGATCAACCCTCGTATTAAACTTTCGTCTAATAATTTTTTTGTGTTTTCTATTTCATGAATGGATATCAGTTGCATAACATTTGGTCTCGATAAACGGAAATGAAAGATACCGTTTTTTCGTCATTTTTTTTATCAGTAAAAGAATGTGGAAATATCTTTGCATAATCGCGTATAATTTATTAAATTTATTACGTTCATTTTGATAATACCGTCGTACGGAACAAACATAAGGTGTGTAGTGTAAATATATGAGTTTACGGAAACAAAATATATTTGAATGAACATAAAAAAACACGTAACTCATTTTCATAAACTCAATGAGCTGTTTAATACAGGTAGGTTAACTTACATAGTGTTCCTGTGAAATAATTTATGTAAAAATTTAAATACTTTCACTAATAATAGACTAAAATTTAGAATTACACATAACCTAAATAACATACTTCATGAATATAAATCTATTGTGATGTTGTCAGTTGTGATTAATATATGAAAATAGTTGCATATCCTTTTGAACAGAATTAATCTATCTACGTTTAATTTCACGAAAATACCTTCCCTTACTTTGCAAAATTTAACGTAAAGTAATAAAAGCATCAAAAATACATGAAACTAATACTTTTTTATTAATATTTGTGGTTTTTAAAATAAAATTATGATAAATGTGATGTTATTTCGAATGGAATGTAATGTAAACATGGCAACGCTGTGTAAATTCGACATAAATTTATCTTCGACCGTCTGACTGATTGGCAATGGGCGCGAAAAGGGAATTTATTAAAGATAATTATTACTTCAAATAAAAAAAATCGATGATACTCGTTATAAATAAATAAATGAATATTATTTAAATTAATTGGATTATTAGAAACCTACGGGAATGCATATATTCCAGGGACAGTTGTGTCAGTAAATTGACAGATTCTATTGGGAAGACATTTTGTTTTGTGATGTTCGGAGATGTATACAGTGAAAGTTAATATACTGAATGTTTTATGAAAGGTAAGTGATCATTTAATCTGTTAATTTCAACGATTGAAGCGATTTTGAGATTGATTGAGTGAAGGTTACATATAGAATCGGACCAGATAGGTGGCATTGTGATCGAATTCATTTTGACACACCATTCAGGAGTAAATTAGTTTTTTTTTATTCAGAACCATTGTCAATTAAAAGTTTATTAATTTATTACGAATAAATTATCAATCAATTTACATTATTATATTTTATTTACGTGATACCACGATTATTTTTTACTTGGATCATTAATATACGTCATTTCCGTGTACGGGGTGATTCATATTGGTAGACTAATACTTCTCGGTGGTAGATTTTCATTTAATTCACGTATTCTCTCTTTAATTACGCAACTGTCTTAAAATATGTAGTTGTGATTCATAAAAAATCTTTTTTTATAACGAAAAAAAGTGATTCACTTTGACGAAGGACACTATAATTTATATACAATTCACAATCGATATTTTTTGAGGTTAAAACAGATTTAATTCATATTGAAAACGCTTTAAGTGTCGTGTAACATTAATCAACTTTGCAGTGTTGCCGTACTTAATATTTTTCTGTGGTTTTATATATATTTAGAAGGTATTTATTCGGAAATTAATTCTAACCTCAAAATAATGTATTTTGAATTACGCCATAAATGATTAACGATTATCGACATAAATCTTGATTCTAACAAGAGATAAAGCGATGAAAAATAATAATAACAATTAAGGTATGTACTTAAAACATGTATATAGATAAACGGTCGCATTCATTAACATCCATATCCATCGATTACAAAAAACGAATGTAAACCAATTGCTATTTTTAGACGTTCATTCATAAAAATTTATAACTGTCCGTAATATTTAATAAATGTTACAACTTTAAAGGTCAAATAATATGTACAGGATCTAGTTTCGTTGATTATTTATCGTCCTTTAACGTGTAATTTCAAGTGAAATCATTATACGAGGGGAAAACGTAAAGTCTACATTTATTGATTTATATTTGAACGCTGCGGAAAACCCAGGGCCGTAGCAAGGCGAAATTTGTTTCTAAAATACCTTAAAAATTCAATTGCACCTGTATTGAATCGTATTTTCGAATTGCGAAGATGTCGAATCATCCTCAGATGGTTAATTTACAAAAAAAAAATTGGATCTCGTAGAATCAACATGTACAGGGGTGATTTCGGGTGAATTATTTATTTATTTATAATGAAAAAAAATTGAAAGCGTATTTTAAACTCATTTATTTTTCTCCTGAATCATCCTCAGATATTTATGTATTGGAAAAATTATATTTCGAATGATGTTGAGTGTGCGGTAGCTGTTTATCAAAAAAAAAATCATCTTTTTATTTCGTAACAGCCCCTGTACGTATTGATTTGATTAGAACTGATGTTTTTCGATAAATAAATGCCTTTTATTTGTATGACGCCCCTAAAGGACTTATTAAAGTCAAATAACTGCCGACGATCAGATCGAAAACTTTTCGATTAAACCCCGTATAGTGTTTTCGTAAGTTGAGCGTTTTTTTGTGTTTTGTTTCCGAAGTATACGTAAATATTGTAGAAATGGAATCGAAATATGATAAAATGTCGTAGCGCCACTTGAGACGTTTTCATTTCCGAAAGGAAAAAAAATTTTTTTTTTTCATTCGTCTATTTTCATTTTCTCATACACTTCCTATGTTTATCGTGTGAAAATAGAACGCGCGGTTTATTTTTCAAAATGTTATTTTATTTTTCGTAAGAAAACGTAGTTTACATATTTTTCCACTAATAGTACGGGAAAATAAACAGTTACAGGGTAATCGAAAATTAACTGCAGTAGTTTCTATCGAGATCTACGCAGTTTTTTGAAAATTCTCGATGTCAAGATTGAACATCATCGTTACCTTACACTTTTTAATGAAATTTTTCGCCTTCCACGTACTTTTTACTGAATTTTTTTTGTCCCCAACCCTTTTTATATGATTTTTTTGTTTTGTTTCCTAGAGACATTTGATTAAAAATCTCTTTCGTTGGACACATTTAAATCAAATCTTCCTTTTCTGGACACTTTTTCAGCATGTTTTTTAGTTGATAGCCACTTTTTAATGATTTTTTCGGTTCCCAGACACATTTTAATTGAATATTATTCACCTGGACACTTTTTCGTGATGGTTTTATCTGCCAGACACATTTCAATTCCATTTTTTGTGGCTTCTAAACCCTTTTTTGGGATTTTTTTGTTTTCTAGACACATTTAATTCAAAATCTCTTTTCTTGGACACATTTAAATGAAATTTCTCTCTCCTGGACACTTCTTCAGTATGTTTTTTATTTGATAGCCACTTTTTAATGTTTTTTTCGGTTACCAGACACATTTTTAATTGAATATTCTTTTCCTGAACACTTTTTTGTGATGGTTTTATGTGCCAGACACATTTCAATTCGATTTTTTGTGGCTTCTAAACCCTTTTTTGGGATTTTTTTGTTTTCTAGACACATTTAATTAAAAATCTCTTATCTTGGACACATTTAAATAAAATCTGTGTCTTCTGGACACTTTTTCAGCTTGTTTTTTATTTGGTAGCCACTTTTAAATGATTTTTTCGTTTACCAGACCTTTTTCGTGATGGTTTTATCTGCCAGACACATTTCAATTCGATTTTTTGTGGCTTCTAAACCCTTTTTTGGGATTTTTTTGTTTTCTAGACACATTTAATTCAAAATCTCTTTTCTTGGACACATTTAAATAAAATCTGTGTCTCCTAGACACTTTTTCAGAATGATTTTTATTTGATAGCCACTTTTTAATGATTTTTTCGTTTACCACACCTTTTTCGTGATGGTTTTATCTGCCAGACACATTTCAATTCGATTTTTTGTGGCTTCTAAACCCTTTTTTACGATTTTTTTGTTTCCTAGACACATTTAATTAAAAATCTCTTTTCTTGGACACATTTAAATGAAATTTCTCTCTTCTGGACACTTTTTCAGCTTGTTTTTTATTTGATAGCCACTTTTAAATGATTTTTTCGTTTACCAGACCTTTTTCGTGATGGTTTTATCTGCCAGACACATTTCAATTCGATTTTTTGTGGCTTCTAAACCCTTTTTTACGATTTTTTTGTTTTCTAGACACATTTAATTAAAAATCTCTTTTCTTGGACACATTTAAATGAAATTTCTCTCTTCTGGACACTTTTTCAGCTTGTTTTTTATTTGGTAGCCACTTTTAAATGATTTTTTCGTTTACCAGACCTTTTTCGTGATGGTTTTATCTGCCAGACACATTTCAATTCGATTTTTTGTGGCTTCTAAACCCTTTTTTGGGATTTTTTTGTTTTCTAGACACATTTAATTCAAAATCTCTTTTCTTGGACACATTTAAATAAAATCTGTGTCTCCTAGACACTTTTTCAGAATGATTTTTATTTGATAGCCACTTTTTAATGATTTTTTCGTTTACCAGACCTTTTTCGTGATGGTTTTATCTGCCAGACACATTTCAATTCGATTTTTTGTGGCTTCTAAACCCTTTTTTACGATTTTTTTGTTTCCTAGACACATTTAATTAAAAATCTCTTTCGTTGGACACATTTAAATAAAATCTCTGTCTTCTGGACACTTTTTCAGCTTGTTTTTTATTTGGTAGCCACTTTTTAATGTTTTTTTCGGTTCCCAGACACATTTTTAATTGAATATTATTCACCTGGACACTTTTTCGTGGTGTTTTTATCTGCCAGACACATTTCAATTCGATTTTTTGTGGCTTCTAAACCCTTTTTCTACGATTTTTTTGTTTTCTAGACACATTTAATTAAAAATCTCTTTTCTTGAACACATTTAAATGAAATTTCTCTCTCCTGGACACTTCTTCAGTATGTTTTTTATTTGATAGCCACTTTTTAATGTTTTTTTCGGTTACCAGACACATTTTTAATTGAATATTATTCACCTGGACACTTTTTCGTGATGTTTTCATCTGCCAGACTCATTTCAGTGCAGTTTGTTTGGCTCAGAAACCATCTTTTTTACGATTTTTTCATTTACCAGACACATTTCAATTGAATCTTCTTCACCTGGACACTTTTCAATGGTTTTTCTCGTTTCATAGGCACATTCCAAATGAATTTTCTCCTCCTAGACACTTTTAAATTACGTTTCCATTCGCCAGACCCTTTTTTTATGCGAGGTTTCGCCTCCCAAACACTTTCTAATATAATTTCTTTGAAAATTTCGAAGTAATATAAAAATTGTGGGACTTTTAGGAACACATACTGTATATTACAAAATTAATTAACAAAGTGACGCATGAGAATGTTGTTAACAAGACGTTAATCCAATAAAACAAAACGCGAATACGTAAAATTACTTTCTATCGAGTTTCTCACGCCATTTTTTTACTTAAAATTTGTATGGTCGTAGAAAAAATATAGTACGCAATAGGTAGGGAAAATTACTTTTTTCACTAATGTGCAAAAATCGTCGTTTTCGTGAATTGTCGACAGTAATTGCAATATTTTTTCAATTTTAGTCGATTATATCAAATATTTCAATGAAATTTTGTTATTAATTAATTATTACAAAAACTAACCTCAAACTTTGTTGTATTGTGCTCGTTCTAAATATTTCTTCTTGATCTAGAGACAACGTACAATAAACGTCTCTTAAAGTAGTCGAACCATGTATTCTGGAAGGTAAATTTTTAGCCTCACCTGAAATATTTAAACGATTTCGTAAAATAATCGATTTAATCGAATGTTATTCGTTACAAAAATTACAATACCCCGACAGAGAAACGAAACCCCAAAAGTCGACGTGTTTATTTAAAGGAATACCATTTGCAGCAGGGGTTGATTGTTAAATGTTAAAATGTGATCAAACACAATCGTAAACAGGATATCCGGAATGTATCGGAAGTAAGCTGATAGTAAATGGCTATCGGAATAACAAAAACATCTTTACGACCCCCATAAACTATTTCGGAATTCTAGAAACGAATTTCCAAATATTTCCGATTGTTAAATCACGTTTCCTTCAGAAATACTTTGTATATTTAATAAATTGAACTACCCGTATTTGTACGTATCTGCTTGACAAGTTTTCAACCGAAATTTGACTGATTTCTACACAGACACATTTTTTATTGAATATTATTCACCTGGACACTTTTTCGTGGTGTTTTTATCTGCCAGACACATTTCAATTCGATTTTTTGTGGCTTCTAAACCCTTTTTTTAGGATTTTTTTGTTTTCTAGACACATTTAATCCAAAATATCTTTTCTTGGACACATTTAAATGAAATCTCTCTCTCCTGGACACTTCTTCAGTATGTTTTTTATTTGGTAGCCACTTTTTAATGTTTTTTTCGGTTCCCAGACACATTTTTTATTGAATATTATTCACCTGGACACTTTTTCGTGGTGTTTTTATCTGCCAGACACATTTCAATTCGATTTTTTGTGGCTTCTAAACCCTTTTTTGGGATTTTTTTGTTTCCTAGACACATTTAATTAAAAATCTCTTATCTTGGACACATTTAAATGAAATCTCTCTCACCTGGACACTTTTTAACGATGTTTTTTGTTTGGTAGCCACTTTTTAATGATTTTTTCGTTTACCAGACATATTTTTAATTGAAAATTCTTCACCTGGACACTTTTTCGTGGTGTTTTTATCTGCCAGACACATTTCAATTCGATTTTTTGTGGCTTCTAAACCCTTTTTTGGGATTTTTTTGTTTCCTAGACACATTTAATTAAAAATCTCTTATCTTGAACACATTTAAATGAAATCTCTCTCTCCTGGACACTTTTTAACGATGTTTTTTGTTTGGTAGCCACTTTTTAATGATTTTTTTCGTTTACCAGACATATTTTTAATTGAAAATTCTTCACCTGGACACTTTTTCGAGATGTTTTTATCTGCCAGACACATTTCAATTCGATTTTTTGTGGCTTCCAAACCCCTTTTTACAATTTTTTTGTTTTCTAGACACATTTAATTAAAAATCTCTTATCTTGGACACATTTAAATAAAATCTCTGCCTTCTGGACACTTTTTCAGCATGTTTTTTATTTGATAGCCACTTTTTAATGATTTTTTCGTTTAACAGACACATTTTTAATTGAAAATTCTTCTCCTGGACACTTTTTCGAGATGTTTTTATCTGCCAGACACATTTCAATTCGATTTTTTGTGGCTTCTAAACCCTTTTTTATGATTTTTTTGTTTCCTAGACACATTTAATTAAAAATCTCTTTTCTTGGACACATTTAAATAAAATCTCTGTCTCCTAGACACTTTTTCAGAATTATTTTTATTTGATAGCCACTTTTTAATGATTTTTTCGGTTACCAGACACATTTTAATTGAATATTATTCACCTGGACACTTTTTCGTGGTGTTTTTATCTGCCAGACACATTTCAATTCGATTTTTTGTGGCTTCTAAACCCTTTTTTTAGGATTTTTTTGTTTTCTAGACACATTTAATCCAAAATATCTTTTCTTGGACACATTTAAATGAAATCTCTCTCTCCTGGACACTTTTTAACGATGTTTTTTGTTTGGTAGCCACTTTTTAATGATTTTTTCGTTTACCAGACACATTTTTAATTGAATATTATTCACCTGGACACTTTTTCGTGGTGTTTTTATCTGCCAGACACATTTCAATTCGATTTTTTGTGGCTTCTAAACCCTTTTTTTAGGATTTTTTTGTTTTCTAGACACATTTAATCCAAAATATCTTTTCTTGGACACATTTAAATGAAATCTCTCTCTCCTGGACACTTCTTCAGTATGTTTTTTATTTGGTAGCCACTTTTTAATGTTTTTTTCGGTTCCCAGACACATTTTTTATTGAATATTATTCACCTGGACACTTTTTCGTGGTGTTTTTATCTGCCAGACACATTTCAATTCGATTTTTTGTGGCTTCTAAACCCTTTTTTATGATTTTTTTGTTTCCTAGACACATTTAATTAAAAATCTCTTATCTTGGACACATTTAAATGAAATCTCTCTCACCTGGACACTTTTTAACGATGTTTTTTGTTTGGTAGCCACTTTTTAATGATTTTTTCGTTTACCAGACACATTTTTAATTGAAAATTCTTCTCCTGGACACTTTTTCGTGGTGTTTTTATCTGCCAGACACATTTCAATTCGATTTTTTGTGGCTTCTAAACCCTTTTTTGGGATTTTTTTGTTTCCTAGACACATTTAATTAAAAATCTCTTATCTTGAACACATTTAAATGAAATCTCTCTCTCCTGGACACTTTTTAACGATGTTTTTTGTTTGGTAGCCACTTTTTAATGATTTTTTCGTTTATCAGACATATTTTTAATTGAAAATTCTTCACCTGGACACTTTTTCGAGATGTTTTTATCTGCCAGACACATTTCAATTCGATTTTTTGTGGCTTCCAAACCCCTTTTTACAATTTTTTTGTTTTCTAGACACATTTAATTAAAAATCTCTTATCTTGGACACATTTAAATAAAATCTCTGCCTTCTGGACACTTTTTCAGCATGTTTTTTATTTGATAGCCACTTTTTAATGATTTTTTCGTTTAACAGACACATTTTTAATTGAAAATTCTTCTCCTGGACACTTTTTCGAGATGTTTTTATCTGCCAGACACATTTCAATTCGATTTTTTGTGGCTTCTAAACCCTTTTTTATGATTTTTTTGTTTCCTAGACACATTTAATTAAAAATCTCTTTTCTTGGACACATTTAAATAAAATCTCTGTCTCCTAGACACTTTTTCAGAATTATTTTTATTTGATAGCCACTTTTTAATGATTTTTTCGGTTACCAGACACATTTTAATTGAATATTATTCACCTGGACACTTTTTCGTGGTGTTTTTATCTGCCAGACACATTTCAATTCGATTTTTTGTGGCTTCTAAACCCTTTTTTTAGGATTTTTTTGTTTTCTAGACACATTTAATCCAAAATATCTTTTTTTGGACACATTTAAATGAAATCTCTCTCTCCTGGACACTTCTTCAGTATGTTTTTTATTTGGTAGCCACTTTTTAATGTTTTTTTTCGGTTCCCAGACACATTTTTTATTGAATATTATTCACCTGGACACTTTTTCGTGGTGTTTTTATCTGCCAGACACATTTCAATTCGATTTTTTGTGGCTTCTAAACCCTTTTTTGGGATTTTTTTGTTTCCTAGACACATTTAATTAAAAATCTCTTATCTTGAACACATTTAAATGAAATCTCTCTCTCCTGGACACTTTTTAACGATGTTTTTTGTTTGGTAGCCACTTTTTAATGATTTTTTCGTTTAACAGACACATTTTTAATTGAAAATTCTTCACCTGGACACTTTTTCGAGATGTTTTTATCTGCCAGACACATTTCAATTCGATTTTTTGTGGCTTCTAAACCCTTTTTTATGATTTTTTTGTTTCCTAGACACATTTAATTAAAAATCTCTTATCTTGGACACATTTAAATAAAATCTCTGCCTTCTGGACACTTTTTCAGCATGTTTTTTATTTGATAGCCACTTTTTAATGATTTTTTCGTTTAACAGACACATTTTTAATTGAATATTATTCACCTGTACACCTTTTCGTGATGTTTTTATCTGCCAGATACATTTCAATTCGATTTTTTGTGGCTTCTAAACCCTTTTTGTGGGATTTTTTTGTTTCCTAGACACATTTAATCCAAAATCTCTTTTCTTGGACACATTTAAATGAAATCTCTCTCTCCTGGACACTTCTTCAGTATGTTTTTTATTTGGTAGCCACTTTTTAATGTTTTTTTCGGTTACCAGACACATTTTTAATTGAAAATTCTTCTCCTGGACACTTTTTCGAGATGTTTTTATCTGCCAGACACATTTCAATTCGATTTTTTGTGGCTTCTAAACCCTTTTTTATGATTTTTTTGTTTCCTAGACACATTTAATTAAAAATCTCTTATCTTGGACACATTTAAATGAAATCTCTCTCACCTGGACACTTTTTAACGATGTTTTTTGTTTGGTAGCCACTTTTTAATGATTTTTTCGTTTAACAGACACATTTTTAATTGAATATTATTCACCTGTACACCTTTTCGTGATGTTTTTATCTGCCAGACACATTTCAATTCGATTTTTTGTGGCTTCTAAACCCTTTTTTATGATTTTTTTGTTTCCTAGACACATTTAATTAAAAATCTCTTATCTTGGACACATTTAAATGAAATCTCTCTCACCTGGACACTTTTTAACGATGTTTTTTGTTTGGTAGCCACTTTTTAATGATTTTTTCGTTTACCAGACACATTTTTAATTGAAAATTCTTCTCCTGGACACTTTTTCGAGATGTTTTTATCTGCCAGACACATTTCAATTCGATTTTTTGTGGCTTCTAAACCCTTTTTTATGATTTTTTTGTTTCCTAGACACATTTAATTAAAAATCTCTTATCTTGGACACATTTAAATAAAATCTCTGTCTCCTAGACACTTTTTCAGAATTATTTTTATTTGATAGCCACTTTTTAATGATTTTTTCGGTTACCAGACACATTTTAATTGAATATTATTCACCTGGACACTTTTTCGAGATGTTTTTATCTGCCAGACACATTACAATTCGATTTTTTGTGGATTCTAAACCCTTTTTTATGATTTTTTTGTTTCCTAGACACATTTAATTCAAAATCTCTTTTTTTGGACACATTTAAATAAAATCTCTGTGTCCTGGACACTTTTTCAGCATGTTTTTCATTTGGTAGCCACTTTTTAATCATTTTTTCGTTTACCAGACACATTTTTAATTGAATATTATTCACCTGGACACTTTTTCGTGATGTTTTTATCTGCCAGACACATTTCAATTCGATTTTTTCTAGCTTCCAAACCTTTTTTACGATTTTTTTGTTTTCTAGACACATTTAAAAATCTCTTATCTTGGACACATTTAAATAAAATCTCTGTCTTCTGGATACTTTTTCGCTTCGTACACTGCGGTTATTACGAGGATTTCTACGAGTCCCAGTTCTAGTTTTCTGGAGCTTATCTAAGCATCATCGAAACGACACTTTGGGAAACGTTTAATCGATTTGTAATATTCGTAACCGTTAAATCAAATAATTTCAGAAAATACTTCGATAATTTATTTTATCGAAAAACTTTGCACGACCCAAATGGTGCCTTCAAGGTCAATAATAGATAGCTCAGTCAAAAAATTGAAAATCAATTCTTTACGGTTGTCAAATATCAAGTTTTTAAGATATTTCGTGACTGGAGTTTATTCCTTTTTATTTTCCGAATCAAATATAATAACTGTACTCCCCGTTTATAATTATAAATATACCGAAAGCCACTACGAATAAAATAAAATTATTAAATGACTCACTAGTTTGGATAATTAAAAGTTTTATACAAAGAAAAATCTTTTTTGTTATCATTCTATATGTATATCTATATAAAAGAAGTAACTATGTAATTTGTTTATCATCTAAATTATAAATAATCATATTTATTACTTATATAAAGTAAATTTATATTTAACGTGTTTTTTTTTCACGAAACGAATACCCATTCATAGATTTCATTCATAAAAATTTCTAAATTTATCCAGTTTACACTATTTTATTTAATTAATCCAAATATAATCAAACACAGGAAGTAAAATATTTTTTAGAAAACCTATATTGAAATTTCTCGTAATAATCTAATAAAATTACCAAAACCCAAACTTTTAAAACGTCAAAAACGCATAATAAAAGTTATACAATTATTTGCAAGGACTTTTCGTGCCCAAATTTAAAGTTCTTCAGACACCTGGAAAGATGACCACTTCCTCCTAACACCCACGCGAATTTCAATACCATCAAGACATTAAATTCTAACCAATTTACATCGTACAAATTTAATTAGTTATAGATACGAATATAAATAAACGCTACTTACCGATCTTTATTTTGAGTCGTTCTTCCAGACGAACTTTAAATTCGTCAGCCATGTTATTTAGTTCTATAAATTGGAGTGTGTTTGACATAAGCACCATTAAGTTGTATGCACTAAACGCGGTGTCTGGTTGTTGATCGTCGTTATAACAATACGCGGACACTTTTCACATTTAAACATTATTTAAATTAGTAAAAACAAAGATCGTACGGTAGGGTGCTTTTGGTTTACGTTTGTCATACCCTCCAATGAACCAAAATTATGAATGAAACTAAATTCAAGGCTACAATCTACAATGCGTATACATCCCATTCGATTCGCTATGTTGCCAAGTTGATTTAAAAAAAAAAAGAGTTTCTTCCACACGTTATAAAATGTGAATATTTAGTTGTTTATTTCATCGTTTTATCTTCCACACGTTATAAGATGTGAATATTTAATACTTTATTTCATTATTCAATCCATATAAATCAAGATATTATAATAATTAAATAGAAAAAAATTGTAATTTCGGTAAAAGAAGCTGAAAAGATGTTTTGAGAATTTTTTTTGCATTTGCTCCGAAGAATACAACGAAGAAAATATATAAATAAATTCGAGTAAAATACAAAGAATCGACATATTATAAAACATATTAAATATTAGAATTCCACATACATGAATTCGGAAATAGAAATGTTATTTTGACCTTGAAAAAATTAGATTAATTATAATTTCAACATTGATTCACAATTACGAACAACTTTAATTGAAATTTTCGAAATAAAAATTCCTGTTTTCAGGAATTTATTATTTTTGCGTAAAATCTGTGAGGTCCGACAACGCAGCATTTCACACTTCATATTTCTGGTGTTGGTATCGTTTGCTCCGAATCGGTTCCGACAAAGAACGACTACGGAGTGTAAAGGAATCGAACATATTTTATCTCCTTTCTTTTATTGGATATCGGCTTGATAAAATACCAATAGAACGGTGTTTTATAAGAGAAAATTAGATCTAATGTATAAGTAATATAGAGTCGAGTTTGAATGTATACTTTGTATATTTTCGACATTAGCGTATTTTTTTATGAATGGGAAATTCTCACGCTCATAATAATTATTATACTTTTTCAATGATAGTTATTGTATTTATTATGAATTTCACATGATATCCCTTGGATCAATAGAGAAATTCAGTTTATCTACAAAAGTAGAACGTTCAATTCATAATTATATTCTTTATCTGCGTATATCAATATTTACTCTTTTCAGATATATTACTGCTTTTAAAAATAGCTTCACGACTTCCGGTGTTGCTTTTCATTGTATTTTTACTACTTTCTTCGTTAGAATCATGTTTTTAATCACAAAGATGATTATTCTGAATTCAAACATGTACCGAGTGAGTTCGAAAAATATATTATCATTTAAATAGTTTATTTTTCTCGTCATATTTATAATCAAATATACAAAATTCAAAATTAAAAATGAATTTTAATGGAATCGGTTTTATTTTATATGCTCATTAAGTGGATTCTTTATATTAAAAGATTTTTAAAAACTAAAGGTTAGATAACCAGTAATACCTAAAAATGAGGTGTAATGATTGTTGCCTACTAATTTAAAAAATTACTCTATCTATTAACAAATTTGTATAAAAGTATATTAAATTTTGGTTAATAAAACTGAGTGATTTCGAGTCCCATATTTCTCGAAAATTAATTTTTATTTTAATAAATACAATACAAAAAAAATAGTGCATGAGTGTAACGTATATTGCCTATCTTAACATATTAATGATTTTTATACAAATACTAAATGTTTCCCAGTTTTTTGTAATATATCATGATGTTCTAATATGAATTTCGTATTATTTTATTTTGTTTTCGATGTAGAACTACCATAGTTTAATACGTCTAAAACGATTGCTTCTAGCTTATCTATGGATATATCTGACAGATGTCAGTTATTGTTACTTCATAAACGAATGACGTCATTATATATTGGGTATTCATCATGTGGAATTTATCAATTTCGTCACAGTAAATTATTAGACTTTGAATTGTTTGAATTACGTTTTAAGTTACAATACCTAAAATCTTTCTTTTAGTGTTCTGTCACTCGTAACGAACGGTTCGAGACGTCACTCACTGTTCACGCTCAGCTGTTTGATGCTTGTCTAAAATTTAGATTTTACATAAAAACTTTAGTAATAAAACAACAATGAAAATTTGGACAAGTGAACACACTTTCAAGTAAGAATACCTTATATTAATTTAATAGATACGTATATATTTATTAATTATTTTTGTTCATTTTAGCCACCCTTGGGAAAAGGTTGCAACAGCAGCTTGGAGAAAATATCCAAATCCTCATAATACTGCCGTTATAGGTACGGATGTCGTCGAAAGGAAAGTAGTAGATGGAGTATTACATACGCATAGATTAGTTAGTTCTATTTGGTACTTTCCTAAATGGGCACAAGCGGTAAGTACATTTCATACTTTAACATATATATAGGGTTGTGAAATTAATAATATTACGAAAATTACGAAAAAGTTTTATTTTTTTTTTCTATTTAAAAACAGGAAGTAATTTTTAATTCTATATAAATTGAATGTGTGTGACCTTGATTTACATTTAGTGACAATGAGATACTGCATTTTAAGGTTATTGTAACTTAATATGTTTTATTTATTTAAATTATCGTTTGAAAATATTTGGAAATCATTTTTTTCGACATGCACGGGGTGTTTTTTCCATTAATTCTTTTGTTTCTTTACATTTTATTACTAATTTAAGCAATTAAAGTTAATGAATACGTTTTGGTAATAACAAAGGTTAATTTACGTGTTTTTATATTTATTTGTGCTAAATGGAAAATTTTTTATCAGGAAAAAATGTTTAGTTTTTTCGTCATGTTTTTGTATCATTTATTCTGCTTATGTCAAATATGAACTATGGAAAATAAATGATGTCTTATCAATATTTGTTTGATGTTAAAAGTGAGGTTATGTAAGTTTTCTTTTTCGCCTGTCAGTGTACGATTTTACATCTTTGGCACAACTTCAAAAAAACTGTTAAGCAATAGCGCGTGTATGTATGAATTTTAGAAAAAACATTTAAACATCCATAGTTGCCAAATCGACACATCCCACACGTTATATTTCATGTGATCAATTAAAAAAGTCTCATAGATGATTCAATCAAATTTGAGGCAGATTCAAACGTTTATTCTACTTTTAGATTTAATATTTCTAGTATAAAACATCGTTAGATAGTTAGATATTCGTTTTTTTACACAGATAAGACCTAGATAAGGGATTTTAATATTAATGGTTAATAATAATATTACTGATATACCAAGTTGATAATAAAAATAATCAATTATCAACAATATCAAGATTATTGTGTCTCAAATGGAAAAAATTATTCGTCTATATCAAGGTATTGAATTTTATTACTTTTTTTAGTAAATATCACATCGAACAATATACGAGAGCTGTTGTATAAGTCATAAAAATTCCACCTTAATTAAAGGAAAGTTCCTCATAATCTCCATTTCACTGTAGAAGTACTCAGATACAGATCACGTTTATTGATCAATACAAAACGTTTATCTTCAGTGATTAAGGTTTTTCCGATGCCGCTTTAAACGTTTTCTATCGAATATATGAACTTTACAAAAAGATGTTTTGGTCCAAAAAGTATAAATTTGGACTAAACTACAATCATAAACACTGAAGAAATAATTAAGAAATAAACCGGTACTAGCAAGTTTTAACTTGATTTGTTGATTTGTGTATTATTTTGAAAAGTCTGTGATTGTTTTTATTAGGTATAATTTTGTATTTCAGCTCATAGGCTCGGCTAAGATCTGCTACGCCAGTGAACAGTCAGAAGTGAATCCCTCATTGCGTTTAATGGTATTAAAAACGATAAATCTGACATTTTGTAGACACATAGCCGTAAACGAAACTCTCAAATACGTTCCGCATCCTTCGGATCCTTCCAAAACACTTTTGAAACAAGAAGCAGTGGTAACTGTGAAAGGAGTACCTCTAACAAATTATATGGAAGATTTGCTGACGACGAAAATATCAAATAACGCGGGAAAGGGTAGACAGGCTATGGAATGGGTGATAAATAAATTGAACGACGAAGTGAAGGATTTAACGAGAAGTACGGACGAAATTTTCAGCCAGACCAAAAGATCCTTAGACGATATAGCCACGAGTGCGAAAAAGTCGATGGGGGACATCTCTCAAAAAGCAAAAAAGAGTCTGGACGATATGCAGACAATGAATCTTAGTTAATTTATCATTAGCACGTGTACGTCTTTGTTTTTTTTTTATTACAACAAGAGGAAACCGATTGTTGGTAGAATGAGGAGTGTAGTAACTGATTTTATGTCCTAAATCTCTAAAACTTATTACGAATTACGTAAATTAATAAAAAAATTTAAACGAAATTTGGTAATATCATCTCCTCTTCGCCATTTCGATATGAAAATCTCACTATTTTCTACTACTAACCATCTATAATCGCTGTTACATTATTTGGTCCTTCGAGCCGTATACGTACGCGGCTCGAAGGACCAAATAATGTATTAGCGAGTGTTTGAGTGTTCTGAATAATTTATTTTATAATATATTTGGAAAATAGTTACCGTTATTTCATTCTACGACTTAGGGGTGAGTTTTTAGTACGGCAACTATTTATCTATCCAAATCCAAATTTAGATAAATATAGTCACAAATAATTAATCGAATACAGTGTGAGGCAAAATTAAAAAATACTATTTGCCGATTTGTATTTAATTTTTTTTTGTGTAATTTAATATTTGAACATATTTATCGAGTTATTACGGCATTATATATATTTTTATTTATTTTTCATGTACAGAGTGTTATTTATATAACGGTACCTATAAAAAAAAATCGCCAAAAACTCGTCCTGCTGTAAATGTTGCCGATTCGAGAGAGGAATTTAGCGAAATATTCACGATTAAAAATATTTCCGTATCTGTTTTCGGTAAAAAAACGCGCCGATTTAGCGTTTTCGAAATCGCACGATCCATTTATCGAGGTCCCACTTGTCGGAAATCGATACTTCCGGTTTTATAAATAATGGAATTGATGGATTTCCGTTTCGGTTTTTTGAACTAAATTTATAAATAACAGCAATTCTTCTTCGAAGGTAAAGTCAACTTAACCTATTCTAATCGAAGCTAAAGTCAACTTAACCTATTCTAATCGGAGCTAAAGTTAACTTAACCTATTCTAATCGGAGCTAAAGTCAACTTAACCTATTCTAATCCGAGCTAAAGTCAACTTAACCTATTCTAATCGAAGCTAAAGTCAACTTAACCTATTCTAATCCGAGCTAAAGTCAACTTAACCTATTCTAATCGGAGCTAAAATAAACTTAACTTACTCTAATCAAAGCTAAAGTCAACTTAGCCTATTTTAATCGAAGCTAAAGTCAACCTAACCTATTCTAATCGAAGCTAAAGTCCACTTATCCTATTCTAATCGAAGCTAAAGTCAACTTAGCCTATTCTAATCGAAGCTAAAGTCAACTTAGCCTATTCTAATCGAAACTAAAGTCCACTTATCCTATTCTAATCGAAGCTAAAGTCAACTTAGCCTATTCTAATCGAAGCTAAAGTCCACTTATCCTATTCTAATCGAAGCTAAAGTCAACTTAGCCTATTCTAATCGAAGCTTAAGTCAACTTAACCTATTCTAATCGAAGCTAAAGTCAACTTAGCCTATTCTAATCGAAGCTTAAGTCAACTTAAACCTAACCTAACCAGAATATGGCTCTGTTCCTCGGTCTGCTCAACAACATCGTGAGACAGTTCCAAATTCGAAAATATTTAAAAGTTGATTTAAGAAAACATGAAAAAAATTATTTTTGACTTTTCTTCCCCCTCTTCGGCCAATTTTTCTTATAGATAGGTCCGACAAAATTGAGCATTTCGTTTAATTCATAAATCCAGTTTGAGAAAGCCAAACAGGAGGTAACAGAATCTAATTATGAGACCTCGATAAATGGATTTTACGTTTCAGAAAACGCTAAATTAATGTGATTCAACTATATTTTTTGGCCGGGCAGATACGAAGGTAAAGCGCCTGTTGACAAGTATTAGCATTTATCAAAATAATCATGATTGTTGCTTGGTAATTGATTTTTTATTCATTTCTGACGATCGTTATTGAAAGGAAAAAGAAGTTTGAGTGTCATCGAAGAATTTTATAGTACCAGATTATGTCGGACAAAGATATTTTACGAATTATCCAGTTTACACTGACTTTGGCGTGTTTTTTCGATATCTACCAACTTACTGTGGCTCTAAAATTATGAAAATGTTTAAAAAAAAATTGTAGATCGTCGGAATGGATTTTTAGGAAATTTTTTGTAAATAAATTCATTTTTAAGGTTCCTCATGTGAATTATCAAACATTCCTTCTAATGAATGTTTTTTTTTGTTAAATAAAAACTATAAAAAACAATGTTTTGTCGACTTTTTCATTTTCCAATCGTCCTTTTATACCTCTCGACTAATGGTAAGTAGATATATTTTCTTTTTGTTATCTTATCAATTTAATTTTATTTATATTTTGGTACACCTCGTAACAACACTTTCTAATTTTTATTCCTTTTGACTACACCTCGTATCACCAGCTCTGTTCATTTCATTTGATTCGAACACTAAAACGTCATAGAATAATGGGTCGTCTATCGTTTTAACCATTTTGACAAATGACTTACACCATTAATATCTAATAATCGTATTTATTGCTAGTTAATTTGAACAAAATGAACATTTTAAATAAAATTATTTATTAAAAAGTACTAATCAGTGTAATATATCCCAAAGAAATGTAAATTATTTCGTTTGAACTACTCCTGGCTGAATAACTTCGAGGAAAAGTACTTGACATTTGACGTAAACGTCAGTGAGTTATTTGTTTGTGTATCATTTCTTATTTTAGTTACCCATAATGTTTACCTAATGGCGCAATCATTCAATAAATATCGTTTTAAAAACAACTCTAATCAAAAATAGCACGAAATCAATGTGATTTACCACTACAGTATAATATTCCAGTATCCAGAGGCTTCCTTTCTGCAGATATATTAAATTCAAAGCTATTTTTTTATGTAAATACGTAACTATGATCTGCATTCAAGTTCAAATAGGTCTCAAAGCTTTCTTTTTATCATTAGTTTTGGCAGGACTAGTCGGATTTATACAGATATACTATAATTTAATAAATATTTGGATCAATGGGTTAGTGTTTTCATCCACTGCTGTAATACTTAGCATTATCGTTAAAGTATTCTTTAAAGGATATTTTCCATTTCAGGTGAGGTATAAATTGAAATTCGAACATATTAGTTTGATATGTGTAAATTTATTTTTAGATTGCTGTTAGAGCAAGCTTCTTAGGATATTTATTTGCCTTAGGAGTGTTTGTAAGGCTAGTTGCCCCTCCTCATATCAAAATATTTGGGGGTTATATGTGTGTGATGGCGTTCTTCCATTTTAGCGAGTTTATTGCTATAGGTTTAGTCCAACCGAAATTTGTATCTACCGATTCCTTTGTCCTCAACCACAGTCCTCAATATATAGCAGCTGCACTTTCTTCTTGGCTAGAATTTTTCCTCCAGTGTTACTTTTTTCCAGGTTAGTACTCGATTTTTTTTCAATAGTTTAGTGGGATTTTATGAATTTTTTAGGGTTGAAGCAAATTTATTGGTTATCAAATATTGGTTTGGGTATATGCGTTCTGGGGGAATTACTAAGAAAAACTGCAATGTTGACTGCTGGATCAAACTTCAATCATTTGGTAGTAGATTTTTTTTCTTTAGAAAATCATTGAAAAATTTATATTTTTTATTATACAGGTGCAATGTGAAAAGTTTAGTAACCATACTTTAGTTACGTATGGAGTTTATAGTTGGTTTAGACATCCTAGTTATGTGGGGTGGTTTTATTGGTCGATTGGTACCCAGGTTTGTGTTTTTAATGACCATTTGAGTTATGGAAATGTTTGAATTGGATGTTTTTTTATAGATTTTACTTTTGAATCCGGTTTGTACACCGGTTTACGCTCTGGTAAGCTGGTACTTCTTCAAATCAAGGATAGAAATAGAAGAAATAACTTTATTGAATTTCTTTGGGCAAAATTACTGTGATTATCAAGAAAAAGTCGGTACCGGTATACCTTTTATACAAGGTTATAAAATATAGTCGATAATTTATCTCAGTGATGCGACGGTTTCATGAAAATTGTTTTTTTAATTAAATCAAAGTTTTAAATTGTAACTTTTATGTTTGGAATTTGAGGAAAAAAATTGAAATCATGTGTCGAAAAATCGACAAAATGAGAATAAAAATAAGTTTTGATCTTATGACATTTATTTACTTTTAATTCAAATAAAATTACTATCGAAATCCCCCCGTATTTTGGCTTTAGAGAATTACCCAAATTATTAACTGGGGTAATTCTACAAGCCTTGTTTGGACCTAAATCGTCGATCTTCATACTTAAATTTACTTTTACATGAATCCTTTAGTATTACAAGGGGATAAAGAAAAGTTTCAGTATACTTTGCATTAGATTTATACTGACAGTGTTGTGCTTAAAATATATAATTATTTTTCCATATTCTCCATTTACAAATCACCCTGTAGACACGCCAATTATGTATTAAAATATATTCAGTGTGCATACGATAAGTAATTTTTATCATTGAAATATGAAATTTTAAAACTGCAGAACGTACCTACTACTATATATTTTTGTATTTCGATTTATTTATTTTTGTTCTACGTCTAGTCTTATTGTTATTTTTATGTAATAAAATTTCTAAAAACATCTTGTTTTTTTTTCTATTCTACCTTTCCCCATGTAAACGATTTTATTGATTAGATAACACACATCACAATTTTTTAGTATTCTTACAATGTTGCCACGTTCGCTCCAATGAAGAAATTTGTAGTGTTTTCCAAATTTTATCTATCCTTAACAAAGCTTTGTGATGTAAATTTTAATAAAACCACGTTTGATATTAATTGAAAATAAACCACAATAAAGTAATCAGACAGACAAATTCAACAATTATTTTTCCTTTGCAATATATTAATTTCGAATCTATAACACAAAATACCGATAAAAACTTGGCAACGTTGCCTTTTTAATTAACAAATTTTGTGACCGTGGTTGTCTAGATGCATACAATGGAATTTGTTCCTACTATTAACCAGTATATTTTCAACCAATCAGGGATCACCTCGATCATAGATAAACTTAATAGAAATAGAGGTATTTTCTTTGTGATTATTAGTTAATCACATTGGTATATATGATTTTTGTGCATCAAAATGAATAGAGCAATCAGGAATAACGCTCAAAATAATTTTTATAGGATAGTTTGAAATGAAAGAAATTTTTTTTTTTAATAATGTATTTAGCACATTAGAGAACATATATTTACAATTATATTATCTATAATAATTGTGCTCGAACGTATATAAAATTTTGAGCTAAACTGGCTCTAATTATATTCATTTGTTTCATTCGAAAATTCGTTTCATTTGACATTTCCAAGTATTTATTTCATTTGAGCCTTATTTAGCTATACCAAATATCACCAGTCATAATATACAGGGTGTTTAGTGATAAAACGATTTGAGTAATACAAGTATATTTAATTGTTGACACCCAGTATATTATTTACGAAATAGGACGGTTAATAAAGCAGGACGGTGCTCGTGCATTAGCTTAGTTCTGTGTAGTGTATATATAAAAAAACAAGTTTATTACTATATCGATGGAAATACTTAATATTATTAGATGTTAAAGTTCGGCACTTTCAAATTGCGAATTATTTATGCTATATATTGTTGTAGTAAATAAATTGTTTCAGGATATTCGAAACATCGAAATAATATTTTTCTACTAATACCTTGTAAACTAAACGATAAAATTTAATCAGTTCCATTTGGAAATTTGAAAACAGCTTACACCTACATCTACGAAATACTACTAACGTGATATTTTTATTACGTACGTGAAAAATATAAATCCGATTAAGCAATACCAAACAACTTATTATCTTTGGGTAACATTTCAACTACTATTCAAATATTACTACTACTAGATTTAACTAAATCTGCTTTTCGAACTTTCTTCTTCTGTTTTCAATGTGTGCTATAAAACCTACGATATTATCTAATCTCCGAAAAACGTTAACAAAATCTCTTCTTCTTTTTTACATAACATGAAGCTTAAAATCTATATTAATCTAGACACGCTCATTTTACTACAACTAAAATCATAATCTATAAAACGTAATAGACTCAAAAATTCACAATTTTATAGTTTCGGCGACGTAATTACAAATATTACGAGGGGATATCTGAAGGTTTTGTTTTTAGTACTGATATATACGAGATGTTTCTCGAATATCGTATTAATAGTATTTAAAAAAAAAACGTAATTATTTTATTTATAACTATATTGATGAAATAACTGGAAATATTGATACTTTGACTTTTAGGACGTTAAATATATAGCATTTTGTGATAAAAATAGTTTTTTTTCATGTTATATTGTGAATAAATCTTGTCTATTTCGTCTTCTTTTTTATCCAAAATCAACAAACATCCTCGTGGACAACTTCTAATTAACATTTTTCGTAGTTCATCCCAAAACCCTGCTAAAAAAATTCGGATAAAACGATCTACCGTGCGGCCTCGTCAATTGCCTCTGTCTATTCGGTCTCGGTCTTTCGCCGATTTCCTCGACTGCAATTACCGGTACGGTAGTTGTCGATTCCTCTTTTTCCACTGATACGTTCTTCTTTTGCAATAATTTCGGAAGGAGTTGCTTCTTTAAAATCTCTATAATTTCGCTCTCATTATTCTTGGTGATGTTTTTATTGAGTAAATAAATATTCGGATCGATTTTAGTTTCGTTTTCCGGTGCGAATTCGTCTATATCCATTAGTTCGAGTTTGTTTTCGCCGTTGATCGGCTCGAACGGAGGCTCGTCCGCCATCATCGGCAGTTCTTTTCTGAAGGTTCTGTTCAAATGCGGCGATTTGTCGTTCACCAACGGAAATATTTCGATTTCCTTATTCAGATCCATTTCCTCCATGCTTTCCTTGTTTTCCATTTCTCGATCCAAGTTTATCTGCGTTTGTATGCCGTCTTCTTTCGATAGGTTCGTTTCTATATCTTCTTTTCGATCCGGTTGTATTGTTTGTTTCAACGGAATTATTTCTACTTGTTTATTCAAATCCAATTCTTCTTTACTTGCAACTTCTTCTTTTTTATCTTCTGTTCGTTCGTCCGGAATTGCTTCTAACGTTTTTAATGCCGATCTTTTAACATTGAAGTTAGTTTCATTTTTCTTCCTTTCTTCATTAGGTACGACAATTTGATCCTTTTTATCTTCTATTATCTTTTGATTATTCTTTTTCTTCGGATCGGAATTTTTGTAAATTTCCTTCTTGGTGGCAACTTTGCCTTTCGAATCCGCGTTCTTCGTTTTCTTTTCGTCTAATTGTTGGAGTTTCGTCGACGGTTTTGAAGTTTTTGTCTCCGCAATTGAAGTAGTTTGTTGTTGAAACAATTTCGTGTCGTTTAATTCGATTATATCGAACATGGTGCCTGCAAACAAATTCGATAAATAAGATGAAATGCTAATATTAAGTTTATTTAAACAAGTGATAAAAAAATAAATGTATCTTTTAGTATTTCTTCATTTGTCTCGCTTTTTATTTATTATATTATTAAATTTATCACATTTAAATCGACATATTTCTATTATTATTACTCTATTATCAAACTTTGTCTATGCACATAATTGTAACGTTGATCTGTGATGACTCTTCTACGATTTAAGTTTATCTATGAGGTAAATTAAACGTATATCTATGATTTTTACTCTATGTTTTACATTTATCTATGAGTCAAATCAAACGTATGTCTGTGATAGTAGGTTCTCTACGTTTTACGTTTATCTATCAGTTAAATCGAACGTATGTCTATGATCACTTTCTACGTTTGATATTTTTCTATGTGTTGAATAATGGCGTACGTCTTTGATTACTTCTCTATCAATAATAATTACCTATAATAAACAATGCTTACCGTTTTCTATGATACTAAACAATTGTCCTTGACTAATGGCGCTGGGGTATTCAATGACGATATCCTTTTCGTCATTTTCAGTGGTAGTTTTAACCGGTTTCGATTCGGAACTGGCAGTAACGGTTGTATAGGTATGTACTGCTTCGATTATAGGAGTGATTTGTTCAGTTGTACCGGACGTAGAAGAAATAGTACTCGTTTTGGCGATAGTTTTAGCAGATGTTGTACTGATTGGAGTTGTAGTTTGAATAAAAGGAGTACTGGATATTACAGTTGACGCAGCGGGAATTGGATTTGACGTCACTTCCGTATCATAATTCGTGGCAACTATAAATTAAATAAACTGTAATATTAAAACAACGCCATCTTCAGTTTCAACTACGAACGCAAAAGTTCGTTTGTCTAGACGTATCATAAAAAACAGTAAAAATTATGTGTGTAGAGGTGGGAGTTTTTATTTACATTTATTACAGTTTGAAAATAACCGTTTCTTATACTTATAATGAATTCGAATAGGTTTAGAATACTAATTTACCTGTGAAACTTTGAGTTGTTGTGATTTTCTCGGTGCTATCCGTCGAAGAAGCGCTCAAAGTATCTTCGGTTTCTCTTCGATGTCTCGTAGGTATGCCGTAATCGACGTCGATGGTATTAGACGTCCAAATCTTGGTTATTTTGTTGTCACTTTGCGTGTAGGAAACTGTAGATGCTAGTATTGAGGATTTCGTGGATTTATCTTCGAAATCTTCGTTAGAAATAGCGCAAGTTAATTGTTTTAAGATTTCCTCACGATCCTGTATGAAAATATTGAATATTCCAGTACAATTATAATTCAATAATATATTTTACTTGAAAAGAGAAATGAATAATAAATAATAGCAATATATAGTATTATTATTATTTATGAAAAGAATAAAAAACTCAAATAACTGTATTAGGTCGAGATTTTCCCAACTCTATCGTTTCCTTGACAACTCAAAGAACACACTACAATCACTTGTCTTCTAGAGTTAACGCTTTCTTTTTTTATCTCTCATTCAACAACATCTTACGTCTTTATTTCTTCGTCGTTACGTATGGTTATTGTTTTTTTTTATAAGGACAACACTGACGAGACTATTTTTTGTACAATATTATACGATTGACTTTCGTTTTAATATATTTACAGTATTTATTTCGATAGTTACATAATATCGGCATTTTTTAATTTAATATTTAATATTGAGACGCGAGTTTAACTCATCTTTAGTTTATTCGTAGTATACGAGGGAAAGTCGATAAATATGTACCGATATTTCGTACGACTGGGATTAAATTTGTAAACGCTCAGGGTTATGCAGGAGTTTATGAAATTGCGAATAAGGAATCTTACCGCATTCCCTTTGCAAGCTATTCTCTTGGTCCCGTCAAGACCGCAGTCGGACGTCATCTCCAGGGAGGACTGTTCGGGTATGTAGAGGACGGTCAACGAAGGTAATTCAGTCAATAGACATCCTTTGGGACCCATCGCCCAAGAAGGTACTGCAATAGGAAAATTAATAACAACGAGAAACCGATGAAAAGAAAAATTGAAAAAAACTTTTTATTCAAAACTCTTGTTGGGGGAATTTAGGAAAAAAACTTTTTATAAAACTGGAAAAGTATCTCATATTTTCTCATTAATTCAGAACGTTTTTCAGTTATTTAAAACCTTTACTACGTAAAATTTCATTTGCGTAATTTCTTGAATTTCTTGAAACTTTTCGTTTTTCCACTTTTTAACAGAAAGCAGAGGAGGATTAAATTAATGTCACAACTACTTTGCAACTTCTTTTTTCAGTTGAAAAGTTTTCGGTGCAGTATCTTTTCATAATATTTGATAAATAAATGCTTGTTAAATTTAATTATATAAAATTCTAATTAATACAGCATAAATCACTACACACCAATTAAAATGTCCCTCACATAGTTAATCTAATAATCAAAACTGGAGAATAGAAAAAATGTTTTATTAAAAGCGAGCAAAATTAAACGCCAATATGTCCTTCGACTCTATTAGCAAGTCAAAGTTTATTTAATTTGGGACTAGTTCAAAATTTCAGTGGCTACAATTCGTCCAAACGGTAATCGAAATAAAAATTTCAGAGTTACATTGAAGTAATAACAAAAGATCGTATCCCATACCGTGATATTCATTAATACACACTTTTATAATATTTTGTTTTATTGAAATACGTTTTTCATACAAATATCGATCACAAACAAATTTAACTTAAATAAATGATGTCAAATTATTGTTGACAGATGTCTTGGTCGGCTCATAGACAAATAATTAATCGATTGAATGTCAAACGTTATCACTGGAACTATATTGGTCAATGTGGAGAAACTAGTAAAAGACCACAATGCAAAAAAAAAGAAGATTCTCTTTTCGTTTAATATATAAAAATATACAGGATGTTTATTTAAAAAAAAAAAACGATAGTATTAACTACGGGTATGATCGAAAGTATAAAATTATTCTAATTGGACCCAACACAAGCTTTCCCATACAAATTTCTCCTTAATTCGTCCATTATCTTGACTAAAGTACATAATTTATACCAAACTACCCTCTATTCACCCTCATCATGTTGGATTAAATATAATACTCGCAGATTTCCTTTAGTTGTGAGTAAACAACGTCGACAAACAACTACCCAAATTTATACTCACGACTTTTTTATTTATCTATGCGTGAAAATTCATTAATGACCTTCCGTAGTCCTTGACAGTCTATTTAAAAAAGAAGAATACACACAGACAGTCCATATAAACGATAAATAAAAAAGGAAACGGAATTTTGTACATTATAAATACTAGTTATTTTATATATTTTAATTTTTTTCTTACTTGGCATTTCGCATATGAATGAAGCTACATCAGGTCCTCCGCAGGTTAAAGTTTCCCATAGAAAATCTTTGGAGGAATCAGTTGCGATACATTGGGAATTTTTCGATGGAGGAATCGCTTCCTGCCAATGCCCTTCCCCCGACAACGGTTGCAAACTGTTCCTGTGAATACAATTTTTTTACGTATAATAAAATATATATTTATATAGCAGCTTACGTCCATGTAAAGTTTGGTTTATCTGCATTTTTCGACAATCCTATCCAAACGGTATCTGTGATGTCTAATTCTTTGAGATATGCCCTTATAGCGTCGTATTGCGAAGTACTGTCAGCTGAAAACAAAATAAATTGTATCACCCCGTATATAGAAATTAATTATTTCAAATCGTATGAATAAACTTTTAAAAATGCCGCTTGAACATACTTTCTAAATATCCTTAATGAAGAAATTTAAGTTGATTATACTGTTCATGTGGTAGCACTGATCGAATGACATCTACCCTTAAAGGCGCCAATTGCTAAATTATTCCAATGTTTCTTCTACTATAATCGTTATACGTCAAGTTAAAATGACAATATGTCTGTTCGAACGCGCAAACTAACCGTTTCAATATTTTTCTTCGAGTAAATAGTTCTAGCGATTTAGTAAAACATTGTTGGTGAGATGTGAGGTTAAAAAAATTGTGTGTTAACATTGAAATGGTTTGATGCTGATATGACTCTGTAAGTTTTATCTATTTAATTTTCAATATGGCGACGAACTCGTATAGAAAATAACTTCTGCTTCTGTTTACTTGTTTTTGTAAACTTTTCGAAATTCATATACAAATATCCGTTATTGTGAAAAACGATAACAAAGGAATTTTTATTTTGTGTTTAAATGAATCGCTAGATGGTGTGTGTGTATAAATACATATTTGTCTTATAATCGGTAAAAACATTCTAAATTTATATTGTATGAAACGCTACGAAAATGTTTGGTAATATTTTGACATCTCAGCCGAAATTAAACTCACTAAACATTTGCTGCCGTTATTAAATAGCTTAGGGACGATGCAATTTGAACATAGAAACTAGAATATTACGAAATAGGTCAGGCAATTATTTCACTGAACGGTAATAAGCGTTTTAATAATAAGTCAGTTTCTCGTTTTCTTACGAAACGTTATCAACTGTACAGATACGGACTAGGTTCCGGCTGATCTTTTTTTAAGAAATTAGAATTTTTCCAATCCTTTTTCATTTTGTTATCTTTGCTTTCTTTTGCTTTTAGATTTACCTTTACACAAACATATAATAAACATAAGTGCCGCGTATTATTCTTGATAAGCTGGAAAATATTTGTTTTTGGCGTGTATACGCCGTTTTAAACGTATTTTTTTATTGTTATGTCGACTATAAAAAAAAAAAAGAAAATATTTTTCTCCGTTTCTACAGAGAATTGTTTTTGCCTCGAAAGCGCGGTGCTCACGGAAGGCTGAAATTCTGACTATGTTAATCTAATTACCGTGTATATGACAGCGAAAATGGAAAACTTGTTTTTCATCGTGCAATATACGCAGATTTGATTGATATTGGCGTTATCACAATATATGTAATATTATACAGTTTGTGCTACGAATTAATTTTGGATTTTTCGTTCTCTATACAAAAATGTTAATGTTTTCAAATTTATGATAATAATTGAAATAGTATATAATAAAATGTGCGCTGAAATTCGCTATACAACGTAGGTCAATAAACTGCGAATGACTTGGCCACATCCTAATCTTAGATACGAAATCGTCCTCGACATAGAGCGTGAAGCCGTTCCTGTTCGGTTATAGGAATACTGTTTTTTTATCATATTTAACACATAATCGACCTAATTCCAAAGGTTATTCATTCATTTAAACACACTGTATATGTATATAAGCGTTTGATCGTTTTTCCAAGTCTATTGAAACTTTTTGATCTTATTTATAGCATTAAAACGTCGTATTTATACAATATTTTTCAAATATTGAAAAAGAGGGTTGATTATGGTAAAAAAAACCCTCGAAGCCGAAATCCAATAAAGGAGCAAACATAATACTGAAAACAAAATTCGATAATGTGATATCTGCCCTGTGAAAAAAAAAAGGGGTTTTAGAGGGGCAATTAACGAGCACACGGTCGCGCTTAAATGACAAATTGATTTTGACGACAATGAAAAAATGTGTCGACAAAAATTTTATTAATTTTTTTTTTTTTAAGCGAGCGCGCTTCGGTGATTGACGCGCGTTATATACACGATAATATTTTCATCGAATAACGAGTTTTCACTTCGGGATTAATCTTTGACACGTTTTTTTTTGTGTTTTTAAATTTCCGGTTAATAGTTTCGACGAGATTGAAACTAATTTTTGTTGTAAGTCTGTTTTCTGCGGGTCTGTCGAGTTATAAACAAATAAATACTGACTAGCCGAAAAACTACCCTTATTTTCCCGTAATTAGCGATCCATCTACCTTCTACGTGTGTGGCGCGCCTCTGATATGGTAATGGGCTGAAATAACTTTCTGTTTCTCCATTTAACGAGGGTTGTAGCAAAAGTATGGCCTCTCCTCGATTCCAAACGCCTCGCCTGGGAGGCTGTAGAAGGTAGAAGGTGTTGGTTTTTTCCTAGATCAGGTATATTGAGAAGGTTACTGGTATCGGTCAGGTATGGACGGATTTTCATTCCCATTGATTCAAATTACCTTTAGACTGTCCAATTCGATATTAATTAATGTCTTAATTAATCAAATTTCCAGCATTTCGTACTTTTTTCAATAGTTTATTATATAAAAAGGTCCTTTATCTGTTCCTGCAGGCTTGTAAGACAAAATTTGAAGTAGTAATTTTGCTCTACCACAAAAATGGCCTTTTCCAGAGCCCAGTCAACTTATCGGGTTTTTTATTGGACCCTTTCCATTATCATAATCGCAAGGCGCCGGTTTAATTAATTGGATAAATCCTTAGAAAAGTGATAAATTGATACGAGGGGTTGCTATTTATATATTGTAAAACATCTATTCAAATCAAACTAAAGTTGTTTGCACATCAAAGCAAATGGAGGAATGTCGATGAAAAGACGAATCAACGTGACTCTAAAAGCTCTAACCGCTCTAACTTGAACCAGCTAAAAGATCGAGTTGATTTATATGATTGGTCAACATTTTTAGACATCGAGAACCGTTCAAAAGTGAGGTTAAGAAATCAATATTCGGTATACGAGGTCTGGTTATTAAATAACGTCACTATTATAGCGTTTGTGAGGTTTGAAACGAACAGGACAAAGTATCAATCGCAAATTCCTCGTTAAATTAAAAAAAAAAAAAACTCGCACCGAATGGTATAAATCGATTCAAGGAGCTTATTGGGACAATTTTCTATCTTGTGCGCGTGTTTTTGAGACCGCTGAAGATGACCAGCGTCCAGGTCGTTCTGTGATTGTTTCGACTCTTCAAACGGTGACCAAAATCAACCGAATTGAGCATCCAGATGATTACCGAGTCTGTTAGACAAACGATTAATGACACATGACAAGAATCTGTACGAAGTTGGTGCAAATTCCTTACCGAAAGATGTTGCGTCGACGGGTCTGTTCGGATTTCCTTGAAAGGGTAGGAATAGGGACCCGATTTGAGTCGATGGAAGCGGTAAAGCAGATCCTCACCAAAGAAGACTTCCAGCACTGGTTAGATCGATGGTAGAAACGTATGGAAAGTTGTGTGGCAAGGGCCACACCTCGATTGACGAGATCGACGGGCTGAATAGAACATTTTCGAAAATACCGTTGGAAAAACAGTTTTTCTTTCGATGGAAAACCGATGTTAATATAAAATATTCGACGCCCATGTACGCGTAAAGGAAATCCGAGATGAGATACCTTGTTATGCAAACTTTCTTCTGCGAGAAAAAAAAAAGGTTTACCTTGGAAATTGAGTTTCCGCTTTCCACATACATGGAGAATTTGTCGCGGTTGTAGAACCGATACACACAGTTCCCGGACGTAACGTGGTGGTTATCAACTAATTATCTCCCCCCATGCATCAAAATTTAATGTTGAAATACTGAAAAGCAGACAGACCGCAAACCTCAGTAATTTAAGGTGAATAAACGACTTTTGGAGTTTAAAAAAAACCATGAAACAACCCTTCAATTGATCTCATTCCCCCATCGGTCAACTACGACTCGATTAAGTCAATCAGTTTCCTAACAACGATGAACGCGATCCGTTTTAGTCCCTCTGTATATAACATGTCAAGTTGTCCGCGAAAACTTTTCAAATTCCTCTTCGATTGCGGTTCGGAGGTCGTGGTACTCTTACAAAAACGCGGTGCTTGCGAAAGCTCGGCAAAAATGAACTTTAAGGAACTTCCGGTCCTCCGGAACCCGGCGCGTCGGCAACAGAGCCCGTTTTTAAGAATTTCTGGTACGTTTTCTACGCCATTGGACGATTTTGTAGCAATCTGCGGTCGAAATCGTTCGCGTGAAGTGCGCGGAGGAGACGCCGACGATAAACTCGATAATGCACGCGTAGAGAACGATTGAGTATTTAAAATTCTCCCGATAGATTAATTCGATCGTACAAATAAAGCCAGCGACGCTGTTTCCATATTTTCGTTGGATATTACAGATACCGGTCTTCAAGAACTCGGCGCGTCGGCAACAGAGCCCGTTTTTGAGAATTTCTGTTACTTCATTCGACCACAACGCGGAACGCTTGAATTACGGATACGTTCCATCAACTTATGACGGTGGAAAATATTATTTGTTATTCTGTATCGGAACGTGAGAAATTTGAGAAAAAAAAATACGGTTGTTTTTGAGCAGGGCGCGTTTATGGAATCTTCTAGAACTTTGTTTGTCCCGGAGGAAATGAAATCCGGTTTAGACGTATGTGTAAAGCCGCGTATTAGCATACTCCGCCGGAACATAACCTCTTCTTTTCGTTATACCTTCCGGCGGGATTGTTTTTTTCAAACCAAGGGCTCGGCAGAATTAAAACGCATGAATAAAACGCGGAAACAAACAGATTTGCCAGAAACAACATCGTTTAGGATAATAGAGAAACATAGAGAAACGTCGTTTTGTTTTTATAAAGATCGTATCGAAAATAAAATCTGTATGTCAGTCGGCGATCAGCCGTCACAATGTAAGCAACTTGAGACGTTTTCGAATTTAATTATATGAGCGTCAATTTTGAGAAGTGGTTCGTCGGCATGAAAAATTGAATATGACGTTGGTTCAAAGGACCAAAACTATACCAGATTTGAACCAAAAAGAAAGCAAAAACGGACAGTTTTGTTGGTTTGTTGCGCGAAAAATTACGCCAAAAGATTTTGGAGTTGTTGAAACTTGGTTGGGAATAGAGGTCAGCGATTTAGAACAGTCCAAATTAGGATTAAGGAATAAAAACAGTCGAAGGACATTGGAAAAGAAGAATAAGATGATTCAAGGCCTAATAAAAGGATATCGGTATATAGATTACCAAAAAGGAAAATAGAAGAAGAGGAAGAGGCTAATAAACGGTTAATGAGGATATTAGAGAAGTGTGGGAAAGCCTCAATCCGAAGGATCGTAGCAGTGATTACAGGTTACTGCACAGTAGGCTCTAGACTCAGAACCGACGTTCTCTGTGCCTAATGTGTCACTGCGAAGCATTAGCGTCGAAACGACTACAATGCATGGGGCAAAAGTTTGGAAGAAGCATCGAAGCTGACCTGGAAACTGGAAAAGCTCGAGAAGGGGACAAGGATCTGGTAACGGAAGACACAATCCAACTTAAAGAAGTAGAACCAAAATACAGAATCACAAAAACTTCGCTATCCCAAATCGAATCGCCGAGAAACTGATTAATCCAACTTTGGAGTTGAGTGCCGATTGTGTTTTTGGCGGGATATCCAAAATCCAAAATGTTAAACCGAATTAAAAACAAGTTTATACACATCGCCGGAATCCGAATCGCGAACAATTAGAATCACCCGCCCCTTTCCAGAAGACATCCCGAAAGTCGATTATAAATCCCACGGTTTCGAATAGTAGACACAGTGAAAACGGACGCATATATATAGGGTAGTATAAACCCTACGAATACTCTTTCGACCCTATTCACGAGGCGAACCGCAATAGCGAAAGACACAGCAATGGCGGATTCGAAGGGATAAATATTTGGGTCCGTCGACGTAGAGTTATGGTCCTTCGAGCCGGATGGGATTTTCGGCGAACGCGCCGATAACTGAAAAAGGTTTCGAAAGAAAAACAGAGATTGGGTTACAAAGAGATGGCGATCTATCTAAAAAGGATTTTTTTTCATCTATTTGATGAAAAACATGTTTGACTGTAGTTTGACTGGAAGGTATTTTCGTTTTTGTATCGATTATTGATTAGTACTACAAATAAATACGCGCACGATTCTAAATTTTCTCGGAAAATAATAATAATTATTATTATACAACAACTTTTCGTAAAAATTGAGTTTCATCGCTTCGTATTTACAAGTTTCCGATAATCTTGTGCCTGGATTCCTCTTTGATGTTGATGGAGAGGCGCGGACGACTTTTTCGGATTGCGATTCTGTATTTTCGATCTCCGATTCGATTTTTTCTTTGCTCTACTCCTTCCCCTTTCTCAATTGCCCTCTTTACAAATCATTTGCCGTTTATGGTACCATTGGATCTCCTTGCAACCTGACACAAACTCTGCTGTCGATTTCATCCGTGATCTGATCCGCGGTTCCTTTCTCGAAACCTCTTTGGTATTCTCCGACTACTATTTCTTGGTACTCGTTGAGTCTGTTCCTCTCAATTTGAGCCAAAACTTGGTACGCCACATCAAGAAGACTTCGCTCCATAATTAGCTCTCTTATTTTGAGTATTTGAGCACCTCTATAACTGTCGGTGAAAAAATTCGAAATTATTAGTAGTTCGTGTCTAATTTTTCGCTATTCTCCGCTACTGTTTACCCACCAATATCTTGGAAAGTTTTTGAAAAGTGTTCGGAGCTTCAATTCATCGGGTAGTCGGGAAATGGGTGGATATAAATTAGGAACGAAACGGGCCGTTTTATAAATTGCGAAGGTTTTGTTCGGATAAATCGGTATTTTTGATTAAACGTTTTTTTGTTTAAGAAGGAAAATTTTAATTGAGATAACGATCAAAGTAGTTGGGAAATGTTTAATACAAATTCGACATCTAGACATATCACCGAAAATTGGAGCATTTTAAAAACCCCGATTTGATGAGTAGTAATTTTTTTTTTTTGCTTTATAGTTTGTATTAAACAGTACACGGTTGGTCGATGAAATTTAATAATAAATTGTTTGATATCCCCTAGCGAATTTCGTAACGTTTTCAAATTAGTTTTATATTCCCCGGCGATTTAAAAATACACTAAAAATTCACCCATAACGGCAGACCACAATATCAAATTAAGTAACTAATCCCATTCCGTGCAGTATTTATTTATACGTGAATAATTTTGTGCGGAAATCGATTGATATTTAAAGAGACAATGCGTCGAGGTTTATGCTACGTTCACACGTTTAATAAAACCCGCGAACGTGTAAACTTTATGTAAGATCTGCGTATCGCCATCCAAAGATTCTTTCTAAAATAGATCGATTTTTAAATCGATTTAAATCGATGTCTAAAAGATCGATTTTTATTTCTTTTATTCTTCGTTTAAGCTTGTATCAAGGTTATTCATAAATCGAATAAAATCCCATTAAAAAAATACCCCTGTCTCCCCCAATAAATAAATCACAACGAACCTCTCTCTTTCTCTCTCTCTCTCTCTAGAGGTCTATCTCGTTTTTATACATGGTGTTCCACGACGAGTTAAAAACTATCTGTATATGGTAAAATATTTATAGTAAAATCATGAAAATTTCTACGTTTGGGTTTTCGGATACGATCTTTTTAACTAAAATATTTTCAAAGATGGCCGATTTCCGGTTCTACCGGAAGTCGACTGTAACTTTGTTATTTTAAATGGAACACCCTGTATATTAATACATTTTTGAAATCTACGTATAATTTAAGTAAACTTTTGTTTGAAAACTTTTTTCCAAAAATGCCTACTTTTTGAGCTATTAACTTTTTTGTAAAAAATTTGACCCTTATAAATTATTTTTTTACGATTATACCCTTAAAGATATGAAAATGGTTTTTATTCGGTTGCTTTAAACTAATTCGGACGTATTTGAATCTATTTTGAAAAATTTTTCATTTTATACAGGGTGTGTGTAAAAAGTGTTCAAAATTTCACTTAATAAATATCAGATTTCTTTATATTTTTAAATATAACCACCCGGTTTTTTCTATTTTAATACATTTAGGGGTAAAAAATAAGACAAATTCATCAAAACTTTCCTATACCTAAACCTTATCGTTATCCAGATATCCACACCTGCATCTCTAAAAATTTGCACATTTAATATCTGGATAACGTTAAGGTTTAGATATAGGAAAGTATACATGAATTTGCCTTATTTTTTACCCCTGAATGCATTAAAATAGAAAAAACCAGGTGGTTATATTAAAAAAAATGGAGAAATTTGAAATTTATGAAGTTAAACTTTGAACACATTTCAGACGCACCCTGTATAAAATGAAAACTTTTTCAACATAGATTCAAATACGTCCGAACTAGTTTAAAGCAACCGAATAAAAACCATTTTCATATCTTTAAAGGTATCCTCGTAAAAAAATAATTTATAAAGGTCAAATTTTTCACAAAAAAATTAATAACACGAAAATTATACATTTTTCGAAAAAAGTTTTTAGACAAAAGTGTACTAAAATTTTACGTTGATTTCAAAAATGTATTAATATACAGGATGTTTTATTTAAAATAACAAAGTTACAGTCGACTTCCGGTAGAATCGGAAGTCGGCCATCTTGGCAAATATTTTAGTTAAAAAGATCATAACCGAAAACACAAACGTAGAAATTTTCATGATTTTACTATAAGTATTTAGCCATATATATATATATATATATATATATATATATATATATATATATATATATATATATATATATATATATATATATATACAGATAGTCGTGGGACACACCCTGTATAATTAATTGAAACTAAAATGGTCGATTTTTTGGGACAAACTGTATAAAAATGTTACGTTACCTATCGGAGAAATTCGGTTCGATAGATTATTGAATAAAGCATCGATGCGAATTAATATTTAGCCACATGTTCGTGGCCAATTTGAGGGGTAACATGACGGAAATGAATGTACTACACCCTTCCGCTTTCCTATTTACACCACCGTTTATAATACTCCAGATCCGATACGTGTATCTATAATAAACGTTAACCGAACCAAATTCAAGGCACATGTTTCATTAACTAACTTATTTTCGTATGCGTATATACCGCTCGGGGGTTCTTTTAGGGTGAACAGCGATTTTTTTTTTATAACGCGCTAAAATCAATATCCAACATGGATTCGTTCGTTAATTAATTCATATCACTAACAGTACGTTATATTATAGAACTTTGATTAACGAAATTTGATTCGTTATTTATACCGGGTGTCTAATGTCGGGTTTTAAGGGGTTGTAGTAACGGTGTTACCATCTAGAGATGGGCGTAGGTGGAGTAGTAATGAAAATTTTGATATAATGTATGTAGTATTGAGATTATTGCTCTACTCCATCCTACAGCCACGCACGAAACACGAGTTCTCTTCAGCAGCCTAAATCCGACAATAACAGTCGGAAGTAAGACGTAGACGGTAGAGGTCACGCTACTAAGACGTGATCAAAACCGTCTCCCGCTCATTTATCGTATAAATACACGGAATATTTTAACTATTAACTTCAATTCTTTTATTTTAATTGTACAAAAGTGAAGTGTTTCCATTGTTTAAATTATATAATAAAAGTGTTTTACTTCTAATCGGCGTTTTGAAAAGAAATATATAATATAAATATATAGCCTAAAATCGGCGAGTACGTTGTACAGTGTTTTACCATCCATCGATCGATATTATACACTAATAAGTGTACAAAATGGCTGAAATTTGAGTAGGTATATCTCAACGCGTGCGTACAAATCTTTCTTTCGATGTGTAACGATATATTTAGTTTATTATAAACAACTAAAATATCACTCGTTTGACAACACGTTCTGAATACGTTCACCATTAAAAACGTCAATTGTCAATGTCAGATATATTCACATCAGCGTTGCCATATCTAAAATCTTGCTATTTATGAATAAAAATCTTTATTCTTTCGAGAAAAAGATTTTCGATACAATATTTTGATAGAGTTTTCCTATAAACATCCTTTCGGATTTATCCTAAAGATGAGATGGCGGGTTTCTTTATTTTTTTTATTCGGAAACTTGATTTAAAAATATTCCAAAAGATTTCGTGAGACATTATCTGATTTGTGTGTCACATAAATCTTTTACGTATATTAAGTACGCGATACCGCTCTATGACAACATTCCCTAAAATCTCATAAACGTTATTGTAAATAAGAGGGATATTGGAAAATATGCTTTCCGATATAAAAAGGATGTATGACAAAAATGCGAGGAATGATCTGTCGAAGAAATTCAGTTTCGGAGACAATTTTCAAAAAAAAAAAGGAAAGAGATTGTTAGTAGTCCGGTCAAAATAGACCAAAAAATAAAAGTGAAGCTACTTAAATTTCCATCGAGCTGAAAATTGTTTAATGTACAATTGAAAATAAAATTTGAATGTTTCCGTGTATGGACAAAAATTTATTCAAGGTCAAAGGTCAAAAAAATGAGTTTTTCGCGATTATCGGCAAAACGGTAAGTTTTATCATAAAAATTCCTAAGACAAAAATTGTAGATCATAAAATTATCTACAAAAAACGTATTTACACTTTTTTTCCTACGACCCATCGTTTCTGAGATATAAAGGTTCAAAAAATTGTAAGAGTTATAATCCGGTCAATTTAGACATTCGAAGTTATATGAATTCGAATCAAGCTGAAAATCAGTAAAATTGTTTAAAATACAATTGAATATAGAATTTGAATGTTTTCCATCATTTCCGTGTATGGAAAAATTTTTATTCAAGGTCAAAAGTCAAAAAAATGAGTTTTTCTCAGTTTTCAGCGTAACGGTGAGTTTTATCATAAAAATACCTCAGATAAAAATTGTAGATCATAAAATTATCTACAAAAAACGTATCAATACTTTTTTTTGTACGACCCATCGTTTCTGAGATATAACGATTCAAAAAGTTGTAAAAGTTATAATCCGGTCAATTTAGACATTCGAAGTTATATAGATTCGAAACAAGCTGAAAATCAGTAAAATTGCTTAAAATACAATTCAACATAAGAATTAAATGTTTTCCATCATTTCCGTGTATGGAAAAAATTTTATTCAAGGTCAAAAGTCAAAAAAATGAGTTTTTCTCAATTTTCAACGTAACGGTGAGTTTTATCATAAAAATACCTCAGATAAAAATTGTAGATCATAAAATTATCTACAAAAAACGTATTAATACTTTTTTTCCTACGAGACACCGTTTCTGAGATATAACGATTCAAAAAGTTTTAAAAGTAAATCTTCAATCTCTGAAGATGATAAATTGGTTATCGAAACATCGCGTCAGACAGTATAATGATGAGTGTTGGGTCCATAGTCCAGTGATCACAGCTCCCGACCCACGAAAATTAAGTTTAGTGGAATTTTAGCATTTTAAAGGTTTTTGTAGGTTAGGAAAAATCATATTTGAGCTTCTTCGGAGGTAATTTCCTGCTCGGCAGTTTTTTTTTTCTAAATTTCAAGTCTTTTTTTGAGTTATCCGCAAAAAATGCACCGTTGAAAAAATCCGGTAACCACGAAATTCGATTTTTGTACGATTAATTTTGGGATTAGTAAAAAATCACAGGAAACCTCTTTTGTATAAAATTTTTTGTACTACATTTTTGATCCTTTCACTTTTTTCGAAAATCCGCATAGATTCCGAGTAATTTGCAAAATTCGAAATTTTCAAAATTTAAACAAAAATATATCGCTTATCGTCCAAAATTTTGATGTCAATTTTCACTGTATCGATAAAACACCCCGAAAACTAGGTAAACCCAAAAAATCAGCGACATAATTAATTTTCGCGGGTTTCGGTTCTAAATTGGACTCCACTCACTGGACTATCAGAAATTCTAATTTAATCGTTCGCAGGTGTTGACCTTGATGACTAGTATCTATCCGATCTATAACGAGATGAAAAGATGAAAAGAAATGTGACAACAAATTAAAATATTTCAGTGCTAAAAACCTTTTTTTTTTTTTTCTATTTATATACGAAAATTTCACGAATATTTTCAGATTTATATCGTGTGTGTTCGATGCGGTCTGGTTTTCGGTATTGTCTATTTGGTCTGTGTGATAACTAACTACACTAAAAGCTATCGATCGGCATCGTCGGCGGCGGTAGCTATTTACCGACTGCCGTCATTGGCAACGGGGACGGCGACAGCGACATCGCGACACACACACAATCTGGAAAAATTGCATTCTAGATAATAGATATTTTGTTTTTTCATCGGTAATTCAATTTTGGATTGAATTTCATCGAATTATTTATGGAAGTACTTACCGGTTACTAAATAACTGTGATGGAATTGACAGACGGCGTCTGCTTCGTACCAAGAGATACGATCTCGGAAATAGCGGTAGAATACAGGAAATCCTTCTTCGGGGAGCACCCATGCGTTACTGATGTTCACCTGAACGAAAAATATGTCAGTAAGAATGTTTTGGAAGAAAAACGCCGACGGGGGATTTTATAATTTTCGCTGTCCCCTCGTATTTTGGATATGGAATATCGAAAAATCGGCCGATTTCGATGAAATTGTGTTTTTAAATCTCCGTTTTTACGACGGATTTATGAAAAAAATTATGGGGATAAAAAAATGGGGGCTTATATTGGTTTCGGGGGGCTTTAAATAATTATGGAAATGTACTCGGTCAAGTATAATTGTTGATAACTTTTTTCCGAATAAACAAATGAAGTTTTTATATTTTTTTTCGTAATCTACACAAAAAAACGAACAAATTGGAAAAAAAATTTGTGCAAAAATGTTGATTTTTCATGTATTTAGAAATGAAAACTCATGTTGGTTTCAGAGATTTAAATGTTTATGAAAATGTACTCGGTCACGTATAATTGTTGATAACTTTTTTCCAAATAAACAAATGAAGTTTTTATATTTTTTTTCGTAATCTACACAAAAAAACGAACAAATTGAAAAAAAAATTTGTAGAAAAATGTTGATTTTTCATGTATTTCGAAATGAAAACTCATGTTGGTTTCAGATATTTAAATGTTTATGGAAATGTACTCGGTCACCTATAATTGTTGATAACTTTTTTCCGAATAAACAAATGAAGTTTTTATATTTTTTTCCGTAATCTACACAAAAAAAACGAACAAATTGAAAAAAAAATTTGTAGAAAAATGTTGATTTTTCATGTATTTCGAAATGAAAACTCATGTTGGTTTCAGATATTTAAATGTTTATGGAAATGTACTCGGTCACCTATAATTGTTGATAACTTTTTTCCGAATAAACAAATGAAGTTTTTATATTTTTTTCCGTAATCTACACAAAAAAACGAACAAATTGAAAAAAAAATTTGTAGAAATCGGATGATTTTTCGATTTTCTAGCGCCAAAAAATTATCGTCGCTGTATCGTTGTAACAATGTTTTTACTACACCCTGTATACGTTGACTTTTCGCAATAAATTGAGACGAAATATAAAAAAAATGAAACAGATTGTTAGCAGCACTGGGACGGGGTGTGATTTTTCATGTTTTTTTTATATTCAACATTCCATTCTAATATAAATCTTTCTTCGTGACAGTTCTGTGAAATGTTTTCGAAATTTGAATGTAAATAGCAAACTCAAACTTTATATCTGTTTATTCGAACTAATTCATTCGTTTTAAATCCGAAATCGTTTCATTAGGCTCGTGAAAAGTACGGAAAATTAATAATATGTTAAGATTAGATAAGAAAACATTTTTCCTTGATTTTTTTCTTCATTTTTGTAACAGTCATCGACAATATTCAAAAATACTGAAGCCCTAACCTCCCCAGCTGACTGTTGTGTCTTTGAACCTGGTTCACCGACTGCAGTCCACTCATATCATGATCGTTTTGATTCCGGAATGAAATGATGGATCCATTATCACATATCGAAGCAAAAAAATCGATTTATTGAATGTAAACATAGTCAAAAACTCCCAATCATCAATTCGTGGACTTTTTTGATGTCTTCTGTAGTAACCGCTTCAATTTGACGACCAGAACGTTTAAACCATCAAACCAATCAAAAATAAACACATAAAATCGTTTTAAACATAACAAAATTAACTCCAATCGAATAGCTGTCACTTTTTAATGACTAATCGAAATGTTATGACGACATTTGACACATAGTCTTTTGACAGTTGGCACGTCATCAATGTCATACGGATTTGACAATATCAGTGCCATCTGTGTGACGAATTTTCGATCAAATTAACTATAGTCAAGACATATCCCATTATTTTATAGACAAAGTGGATTTTCACGATTTCTACAGTTATTTTTATTGATTTCCAAAAGGACTATGACACGATCGGGATTTTGATAGGAATAAGTTTTTTTTTTTCATCTTTACGTTAATTTGAACTCGACCGATTTTTTTCTCTTTGTATGTTTTTGCTTTAGACGCTCCGAAAATCGAAACTTCGAGTCGACTATTAAAGAAAATCTCTTGGAGTGTGAAGTCTCGTGGGATTTTCTCCATCTCGGTCAATTATAATCGAATTTTCTCGATGTTCCGTCGATTCAGGATATTCTCCACCCGGTTTCGATTTACTCCTAACGCCACGAAATTATTTTACAGAGAAACAGTTTTTTTCTGTTCTGTAAAATACGCGTACCGGGTGGACAACTGAAAAAATATCGTCGGACGTGTTTCGCGAAAGGATTATATTACAAAAAAAAATTATTTTCACAGTAATTTAAGTTTAGAGTGCGTGTTTTAACAAATTCTGCGCATTTTTCATGTTACAAGGTTAAGTCTATGTCTTGGAATAAGACGTAGGGGAGAGTGGGAAATTTTGTAAGTCCGGTTCTGTTAAACCGGACCTTGTCGGGAGTTTTTTCGTGTAACTCGCACTGGTTCGCCAATAGGGGGCGTTAAAGCACAGTTTAAACTTTATATTTAAATTGTAACTATTTAAAATCCATATTTAGAGCTCAAATTTGCCAAAATTTGAAAGTGCTGGTCTATCTAAATGATCCTCGTATTCAGATTTATGAAAATTGTAGTAAAGTTTATACAGATTTGCAGAATCTAGTTTAAATTCCATGTATTTTAAGAGATACGGCAACACTGATGTGAATATGCCAAATCTGACATTGACATTTGACATTTTTAACACCGAGGAAAGAAAATAAGTAATAGAGAATTATAAACATTTTATTTATTGAACAATATAATGTACTATAATGTTATTTGCAAAAAGTAATGTTGATTGTACCTCCAGGACAATTATTAATATTTATTGGAATGGATCATCGAACTGAAACTGTCGACTGTCAATATTGAAGTGACTAGAGTCATTCCATAGCGTTTTGCAGTACGGAACTGTCACTTTCACTACATGGAACACTCGAAACGCAACTTCCCGTATTTAAATGATTACGGAACGAAAAACTTTCAGATTGCGTCGTCTAATGATATTGGAAGATTGTGATTGCGTGATTGACACATACTTGGGTATGTGTTTTTTAGACAATTATTCATGTCGATAGCGAAATTTTACACGAAATACAAAAGCTGCCACCTTGTATGCAACCACTCAAACAGCTAGCAATTTTCATTTAAGTGGATTGACGGTAGATGAAAATTTTTTTATTCTCGACCAGCCAACCACATCTTAATTCTACTCTGGTTCGTCTTTACGGGTGTTCTCGCGCGTGACTATGTTCATTAACTACGAAAAAAAATAGTTGGAATTGAAAAGAAAAAAAAAATCGTAAAAAATACATTCGGAGAAAACGGCGAGAAGCCACTACAGACCGTACGAATGCATCCGGCTCTAGTTACGGGAAATGCGGTCGTAAAAACGAAAAAATTTCGCAAGATCGCTAAACAGAATTAGTCCGGTCGCTTTAGGCAAAAAAATCGGAAAATCGCCAAACAGAATTAGTCCGGTCGCTTTAGGTGGATTTAGGCAAAAATTTTCGGAAAATCGATATACCCAGGTATAAAATCGTTTAAAGTTGTTCATTTGACGTCCTAAAACTTCTCTAAAAACTCATTTATAATTCGATGTGAGCAACTTTAAAAATCGGGGGTTAAAAGTGAAAAAAAATCAATTTTTTTCAAATAACTCGTTTGCTATGGGTTTTACGCTATTTGTGTTTCTTATCAATATTGTAGAATATTAAATTTTCTACAACTTTTGTTTGAAGAATTTTTTCATACGGTGAATCGTTTCTGAGATATAGGGCTATAAATAGAAAGGAAAATGTAAAAAATGTAAAAAAAATCAATTTTTTGCAAATAACTCGTTTACTATTGGTTTTACGCTATTTGTATTGATTATCAATATTGTAGAATATTAAATTTTCTACAACTTTTGTTTGAAGAATTTTTTTATACGATGAATCGTTTCTGAGATATAGGGCTATAAATAGAAAGGAAAATGTAATTTAGCAATAATTGATTACTAGTTGATTTCAAACGGGATACTAACCGCCCTATATCTCAGAAACGATGCACCGTATGAAAAAATTCTTCAAACAAAAGTTATAGAAAATTTAATATTCTACAATATTGATAATGAATACGAATAGCGTAAAACCCATAGTAAACGAGTTATTTGCAAAAAATTGATTTTTTTTACATTTTTTACATTTTCCTTTCTATTTATAGCCCTATATCTCAGAAACGATTCACCGTATGAAAAAATTCTTCAAACAAAAGTTGTAGATAATTTGATGCTCTACAATATTGATACGATATGTAAATAGCGTAAAACCCATAGGAAGCGAGTTATTTGCAAAAAATATGTAAAAAAAATCGATTATTTGCCTGATTTTGAGTTTTCGTATACATTATCGAAATATTTCACTAAACTAAAATATAAAACATCCAAAAACAAAAGAAATAACATTATTAATAACAAATACAAATGATTGTGAGGTTATTTACGTAGGACAAACATCCCAGTTTTTGGAAAATAGACGATTAAGCATTTCATTGATATCAAAAATTGTCTCGGAGAGAGAAACTACAAAAAATGTTTACAAATAAACTATAAATGGGAAACAGATGGTTAGATTAGTTGGTTTAACTTCCTTTTCAAAGGATTCTTCATGTTTTTGGGTGAACCGTGACGTATCTACGTCGATATCGCTCGTACTAACCTAAAAAATTTTATTAGTCCATTTGAGAAGGTTAACCAAGGTTACCAACTGCAGTTCGACGTGGAAACAGTATTTTGCATTGTGGTACACCCCTGAAATAGATTTTTTGCTTTACCAATCATCAAACCTGTTCGAAATAGGCTTTATTTTGATTGGCCAATGGAAACGTCAAACGTCAAGGTTGGAATTCACCACTATTACACTATTTTGTTATATTTTGAGATTTACTCGCTTAAGTAGCTAAAACAATTATTTTGTAAGAATTGTTGGACACACATCTCCACAATCCTTTTCTCTTCATCTAAATCTGCACTTCTTTGGAAAGATTTATCGGTTGTTTCTAAATTGTATTGCCAAAATTACTTTGTCTTTTTGTTTTGACATCATTAATCACTACCCTCTGTTTTTATTTCAAATACATCGTATTAACCCCAACGAAATCTCGTAGTCGTTTTTGTTTTTTTTGTTTCACCTTTTGTCGAAAAAAAGTTAATTTCTTCAAATATCGACCAATAAGTATGATTCATTGGAATTACCAACAAGGATCAGGTAAAAACCGGGTGGTTCTATTTGAAAAAATAAAAAAATTTGATATGTAAATTTTGAATATTTTTCATACGCACCCTGTATAAAATGGAAAATTTTTCGAAATAGATTCAAATACGTCCGAACTAGCTTAAAGTAACCGAATAAAAACCTTTTTTATATTTTTAAGGGTATAATGGTAAAAAAATCATTTATGAGGGTGAAATTTTTTACAAAAAAATTAATAACTCGAAAATTATGCATTTTTCGAAAAATGTTTTTATACAAAATTATATTGAAATTTGACGTAGATTTCAAAAATGTATTAATATACATGGTATTCTATTTAAAAAAATAAAGAAATTTTATATGTATGAAGTTAAATTTTGAATATTTTTCATACGCACCCTGTATAAAATGGAAAATTTTTCGAAATAGATTCAAATACGTCCGAACTAGCTTAAAGTAACCGAATAAAAACCTTTTTTATATTTTTAAGGGTATAATGGTAAAAAAATCATTTATGAGGGTGAAATTTTTTACAAAAAAATTAATAACTCGAAAATTATGCATTTTTCGAAAAATGTTTTTATACAAAATTATATTGAAATTTGACGTAGATTTCAAAAATGTATTAATATACATGGTATTCTATTTAAAAAAATAAAGAAATTTTATATGTATGAAGTTAAATTTTGAATATTTTTCATACGCACCCTGTATAAAATGGAAAATTTTTCGAAATAGATTCAAATACGTCCGAACTAGCTTAAAGTAACCGAATAAAAACCTTTTTTATATTTTTAAGGGTATAATGGTAAAAAAATCATTTATGAGGGTGAAATTTTTTACAAAAAAATTAATGACTCTAAAATTATGCATTTTTCGAAAAACGTTTTTTGACACAATTATATTGAAATTTTACGTAGATTTCAAAAATGTATTAATATACATGGTATTCTAGTTAAAAACATAAAGAAATTTGATATGTATGAAGTTAAATTTTGAATATTTTTCATACGCACCCTGTATAAAATGGAAAATTTTTCGAAATACATTCAAATACATCAGAACTAGCTTGAAGTAACCGAATAAAAACCTTTTTTATATTTTTAAGGGTATAATGGTAAAAAAATAATTTATGAGGGTGAAATTTGTTACAAAAAAATTAATAACTCTAAAATTATGCATTTTTCGAAAAACGTTTTTTGACACAATTATATTGAAATTTTACGTAGATTTCAAAAATGTATTAATATACATGGTATTCTAGTTAAAAACATAAAGAAATTTGATATGTATGAAGTTAAATTTTGAATATTTTTCATACGCACCCTGTATAAAATGGAAAATTTTTCGAAATACATTCAAATACATCAGAACTAGCTTGAAGTAACCGAATAAAAACCTTTTTTATATTTTTAAGGGTATAATGGTAAAAAAATAATTTATGAGGGTGAAATTTGTTACAAAAAAATTAATAACTCTAAAATTATGCATTTTTCGAAAAACGTTTTTAGACAAAATTATATTGAAATTTTACGTAGATTTCAAAAATGTATTAATATATAGGGTGTTCCATATAAAATAACAAAGTTACAATCGACTTTCGGTATAACCGGAAGTCGTCCATCTTTGAAAATATTTTATTTAAAAAGATCGTATCCGAAAACCCAAACGTAGAAATTTTCATGATTCTACTATAAGTATTTTGTCATATATATACAGATAGTTTTAACTCGTCGTGGACAACCTGTATATATATATATATATATATATATATATATATATATATATATATATATATATATATATATATTTCTCGTTCAGCGTGAAAAACTGTACAACATATTAAAATTTCAAGGTAATCGGAGATGAGGGGGTTAAACCGCATAATTACGAAAAATATTTCGATCTACTTTAATATTTTTGAATACAACCCTGCTTTTTCAATAAATCGAATTTTTGACTACATTTCAGTACGTTTCATACGACGAAAAGTTAACATTTAGATCAATACCCCAAATCTCATAATCATCGGTCAAATACAATTCATGAACACCCTGTGGTGATAATTCGAATCCATCACAAAGTACTGTATGTGACATTTTTGACAGGTTCACTTTTAAACCGACAACAAAGACTTAAAATTGTTTTTTTTTTTTTTTTATTTTTAACTTTCTAACAACGAAAGCAACGGAATGGAAAAAATATAAAAAGAAGCGTCAAGTTATTTTAAGTAAACAAGCGAACTAACCTCCGGAACGGAGTCGGTGGTTGAGTTTTTTTCCAGACTGAAAACGTAATTGCACAACCGTGGAAAGTAGCCCGTTTTTTTTTTATTCTCAGTTTTCATCTTTATTTAATATTAATCAGTTCCTTGTCGAGTTAATTTTTCGAAAGAAACTATTTAATACATAAAACACGGCGGCTCTGTCACTTGTCAACGTCATTTATTTCGAACGCAAGTACTGTGCGCAAATCGATTTATCTGAACGATCCAGATCGAAAACAACACGATACGTGACGTAGAAGAAGAATAGGAGTAATAAACAAACCGGATTTGTATCGAAACAAAAGTTTGACGTACGTCAATGGATAAACCATCGACTTACAACTGATTGTGGATCATAGATTTTGATGACAGTTTACGAAACGTCAAATTTACAACCTGATCTACAAGAACTTTTGATTTTTATCACTTTTTCGTGAGTTATATAATAGATATTAAATGTTTTATAATTATAATGAAATTCCGAAAAGTATAAAAAGGAAACGTGTCCAATTTCAATTGAAGATTGGTGATTTTGAGTAGACGGTTCAAATTTCGATATGGAATCTAAGATTTGGGCTCCGGCTCCAAATTTATCGGAGAATAGGGCGTCGACTAGTACACGGAGACAAAAAAAAAATATCATGAATGCCTAAACGCAGCTTCGAACTTTCGAAATTCGAAATTTTTCGTAGATGTGATAAACAACTTTACCTTCCAACCCCGTATTATAAAAACCGCACCGTTCTAACCCCATCGGTTTATCACGTCGACCGATCCCCCAATATTTACCTCCCATCAATAAATTATGAGGAAAATTCTCCCTTTCTCTTTGTTTAACCTTCTTTTATATATATAAAAAAAATATTTCGGGTTTTGTCCCAATTCATCTGTAATAAGCGAAGCTGAAATATTTTTTTTAATTTTTTACTCACCGCTCTGGCTGTTGAAAAATGTACAAAGCTCGCCAAGACGTGGAGAACGAGGAGGGCCCTTCGGAGGGCCATTTTGCGTGTCGTTGTAGTGCCGCGATCTCGAACGACTGAAAGCTGAAAGCTGCCGCAGCTTTTCAGAGTTCGCGTTTAGCGCAGGAAAATAACCGAAGCCAGAGGGCACCACCTCGCGGGGGATATAAAAGGGGTAAAATAGGGAACGATGATTAAGGGGTTCGGAACTTGGATGCGCATTTAGGTAGTTACGACTTTAATATATATATGACGGTAATATTTCAGTTTTACATCGGCCTACAGGGACGCCGTTACGTAGAAATGAGATCAGATTCATTTTATTTATAATTTTCAATTATTTATCACTCACACACGTACGTATACGTTAAAAACTTGATATTGTTATTAATAAACACTCTTACACTTAACTAATTTATTTATATCTACGCAAATTCTCTTTATATCCCAAAAGAAATTCTCGAAAGTTCTAGAAAATAGAGAAACGAAACAAATAAACCGCCTGCTATCACTCGGGCGACAAAGACGACGTCGAAGCGGATTCAATCGCCAGAGTGGGATCGGCGAACCCACCAATGGACGCCCGGAACCCATCCTTCATTCATCTAACCGGACACTGCCATCTAAGTCGTCACATTCATGCCGCTGGTGCATGGAGGAGAACGAAACATCGAACTAATTCCGAGTATAATCAACGTATATCGAAGATGTCGCGTTTTCGCCAAATTTTAGAATTCCGTTACCATCGGACAGGACCGGCTCCTTTACGAATAATTTGAGCGAATGTTCGATGTACAAAAGAGAGCTGTTAGATATTTATTCGGAGTATAAACAACAGGGGGGCTTATTTAAATGATTCGAGAAATTCTGGCTGCTCTTTCCCTAAACGTTTTTGCTTAAGTCCTATTCACGTTTCTTCAATTCAAACGCGGAGCACGATCTCTATATAACCACTCCACGTTCAGAATTAGTTAATGGCTCGATACTTTACAATACAAAAAAAAATGCACAATCATTTGCCGATTGATATCGAATCGTTATTATTTCGCAATAATTTGAGGGTTTATTTACTGGAAAGTGCCTTCTACTGTGTAAACTTACATACTGATTCAATTTTTGCTATACTGATTGTGATTTTTTTTTCTGTATATTGAAATTTTATTTTATTTTTAACGAGCTTTTGTCGTTTGACAACAAAGCATTTCTTTCTCTCTCTCTCTCTCTCTCTCTGTACCGTTGAAAGACTTTGGGGTCTTAAAAGTCACTAGGAGCAAAGTCCGGGGTGCAGCTAATAGACATAAAAGCAAAACTTGAATTGTGGATATACCTCGTAGTATGCAATTAAACTTTCTCACACACTAGTACGTGAAAAAGTGTGTTATTAAGGTCGTGGTTAGTTTACGAAGCTCATATGCGGGTGGTCCCAGGTTCAAAGTCGCGTTGATGCCATTTTTTTTTATTTTTCTACTTTCAAATTTTGATTAAGATGTTCAAACTATTAATAAATATATTTAAACTTGTGTATATTAATAAAATGTTCGTTAGTAGAAAAAATATTGTATGCAATTCGTGTGTAGAGGCCTTTTTTTGTGTACGAAATTTTCCTCTTATAAAAATTTCATATATTATGTTGATCTATATCAAGTTTAAATGAAATATTTATGGAAAAAATCATATTTTAATCAATATCCACTGATTATTAATGGTAAAAACGCTATAATATTTACGAATTTTTACATCCCCATCGAAAAACTGATTCTCTAACGCCTTTTGCCTGATTTCTATTACAAAATTTGCTTTAAAATCACATAAACGGATTTACGTCATTCCTCGCCCTCATCTAATTGAGAAAACTAATAACGCCATCTCTTATTGAACGACTAAACTTACAGAATAGCCGGTAATCAATCATAAAGATTTCGACTTTTAAATTTGAAACCAAACTAATCATTTTCGACTTGTTTGTGTGGAATTTTTAATTCATCCTGTATACATTTCTTTTAGCATGAAAATGGCTAACAACTTTTTTTAATTTTGTTCCTACGACCATTTTGTTGTTCGTTTGTTCATAATGTCCTACCTCGTATTATAAGTCTATTACTATTGAAAAATAAGCAAACTATCGATAATAGCGAGTCCTTGTAAATCCTCACGGTAAAAAGTTATAAGGACATCATGAAAATAGAGTCGTTTTTGTCGAGTCGATTGGATCTCGATACGATTTTTCAGAAAATTGAGCACATCCAGTATCGCTTAAACGGAAATATTGTATGATAAATTGGGAACGTAACGCGCCTGCGCATCATAACGTTCACTAACATCAGCTGTTATTCCAAATTGATGTTTAGATAGAGAAAGAACATACAGATGCGCACACCGATTCCGTAATTAGTATGGGAGATTGATACGTTTTTTTTTTAATTATCGAAATTTTAAAATAAAATGAAATGAAAATGAAACATTTATTTAATTTCATTAAAATAAATAATTTTAGTTACTGGCATTGTCGAATTCTATAATAATTTCTTCCTGGTTTTGCCCAGCAAACGAAATCCAGAACATTTTGAAAAGTTTTACTGGTATTTTTGAAGCAAAATTTATTTTAGAAGGAAATTTTCTCCAATGTCAGGAGATCGAGAATCAATTTGAAACCAAAAATTTATTCTCCTATAGGTTCCGAGGCACAACTCATCGCGGTTTAATAATTGATAATACCGATAATATCGAGAAATGGCTTTACAAAAAATCGTGTATATCGCAAAAAAATAGAAGGAAAAAACACATTACAACTTTTTATGGGCTAATACAAAAGCAGATACTCTCTCCCCACTTTCAGTCAAGGCTTACAAAGGTCGAATGCTTATAAAAACTGCAAAGATGAAAGAAGAAATTTGTGATTGGCCAATTGAAGACAGATCTCTAGAGGTTACCAGCGATTTCGTTGTTAAAAAAACCAACGATGACTCACAAATCAGAAATATGACCTCAAATCTTCATATTTGATTTTTTTTCCTATTTTAAACTCATTTAAAGTAATTTTACTATTTGTTAATTGGATTTCAAACATTGTCTTAGAATAAAAATAAAAATTTTCCTTGAAATTTTATCTCTTTATAGTGTAAAATTTTTATTCGTGTTGTAAATTGAATTATTTTACATGTTGACATTTTTTAAAAAATATTTCAAATAAAATATAACATTTTTTTTTTGTTTACTTTCTTGAACTCACGCCCGTTTAAAAAAAAACGATTCAATTATTTATATTTTAAAGTAGTTTCCGATATTGCGAAAACGTCCGCTTTGCCTCCGTACTAATGTTTATATTAGAAGACCTGGCCGCGAGTTGTTGAGATTTTCCGTATAAACACACACTTGCCAAATTAACCTGTATTTTGAATACCAGACGGATGAAAGATAGCAAAATCATACGTGTTAATAAAAGAAATACCGTTTTTCTGTTGTGGTGTCGTTCACGTATAAATTTTGTATACCACGATGAGTGCTGTGTGGAAAACGGATAGGAGACTTTTGATCGTTGACGTTTTTAAAATAGATTTTTAATTTTATGCGTTTAGAGGTAAGGGAACTTTGTTATTCACGAAAAGAGTAAACAGTTTGACCTATTTAATCGTTGTTATCTCGCGTGAAAAAAAAACCAGGAATATCGAAAATATAACAATTAATAAATTTAATTATCGATTAGATATATTTCATATTATTATGATTATAAAGAAGGGTGATTATCAGATTACATTTAAACTAAACCCTTGTCGAAACAAGTCACCTGTCAAGTGATTTTTGTATCTGATTAATGATTAAATGAAGTAGTAATTACAAAATGTATTACAAATCAAAAATTTTAAAAATTTACAATATTAATTATAATTTTTTAGCGTTTTATCAAAGTAATGATTGGTGCGTGATCATCACGTGAACATCCCGGGAGAAACGTGTCGTTATTGGTCTAGATCAGTGGCGCCATATTATACCGCGTGGGAGGGGCGAACGCCATATCGCTTTGTTAAAGCAGTTAGATGAGGTGTAGTACAGGGACGGCATCGTATTATCGTACTGCATTTAAATTGTTTATATTTGTATGTTGCGTAATTCTGTATCCATCAAGAAAAAATTAACAATTCAATCGATGATTTCGATTTTCAATTTTTTGTTTCAAAATATGTTACCTACAGCGGATAAAGTGCTAAAAGTAGTTAATGAAAATATCAACATTTTATAATTTATGGAAAAAATGAGAAAGAAATAGTTTATTATTGGAAAAAGCGTAAATAGTTGTGTGAAGACAGGAGTACCTTAGAAAAATTGAGAAATTTCGCGAGGAAAATAGAAAAAATATTATTATTACCTGGTTTTCAAATGAGTGTGTTCCATATTTTGACCGTCCACTTTTTATCTATTCCAAACTTTGCTGTATGAAACCGCAAATTATTCCTTAAGTGCGAAGTGCGGTCCTGTTACATGCTCGGCTTCGATCACGTGCACTATGCGTGAATATGTTTTACTATTTGTCGTCTTCGATAAATAGATTTTAAAAGAATTGTGTTAAATCTCGTAAATTTTTAGGACTATACACATGTCTTACTTTAATTTTTTCACATTTCTACTCTTTTTTTGCATGATATTTGTCGAAACTTCTCATATATACATTTTGCCCTGTCTCCATCACTTAACTTAACGTCATAGCAATCCAATCAGAATAGAGTAGACACAGTGATACGTAGATGGTTGTCAGAGTTACCAACTTAGTGATTTTCCCCCAAAATTTAGGAGGGGGATGTGGGATGGAACGTTTTTCGTGGTGTATCTACAAATTGACTTTGTCATTCGTAATTAACGGTATTGAAAATAGTTTTGTTTTTATAAAATCTCTATAATATAAATAAAAACTCAACTCAACATCAATGTAACTTGAAGAGTAAATAAATTTCAAAATGTATGTGAATATAAACGTTTAGCTTGTCATCAAATATTTATTCCAACCGTATCGTGAAAGACAAGATAATTTCTTATCTATATAAATGGGTATAAAATCTTGATTTAAATAACTTGGTAAACAAAGACGATTTTTGTTATTCAAGTAAATAAATGATTACGATGTTTATTAAGTCCATAGTTCTTTACAGAAGATACGTAAACAAAAATAACCCAAGGTCGTTAAATATACAGCGTGTGGTAAATTTTTTATATGTCGTAGGTTATTTATTGGTTATTGTCTTAGATTTTGGTACATATTTCAAGCCGATTCATTAACTTGACTTCCCGTTGCCGTTCGCCGATGACGTTCGACGTTCGTAACAAATTCTACGCCTTATTTATTAACTTGACGTTACTGTTTTTTGTTTTCGTAATATTTTTGTTCGTAATCCGTTTATTTATTGACGATATTACGGAAAATAACGAAGAGAATACAAGGAAATGCAAAAAATTACTATAAACAAACAAATAATAAAAAAAATAACCTAACGTCACATGTCAAAATCGCGTGACAAACGCAAACGGATGTGACTCTTTTCTATAGCTACGAACGGCAGACGTAATAGATCATATTGGAGGGAAAATATGAAAAAGAAGAACTCAAATGGTACGTCAGTTGGAATCATCATTTTTTTTTAATATGACGAATAGTAGAATAAGTATTGAAAAAAAAACTAAAGAATCGACGGTACGAAGTGATTGAACTCGAAATAGCAGATAATAAAACGCAGTTTTTATCGATTAAATCCGTTTCAATCGCTTTTTTTTATATTAACCTCTAAAATAACAATTATAGAACGTAAAAATAGGCTACATTTTCCACATTCTATTTTAAACATAATGCAAGGTTAAATTCAATAGTTCCTTGACTTTTATGACACGATTACCTTCGGTTGTTGATGATTTTCTAAACATTCCCATTTTGTAATTGTCAAAATGTTTCTCCCCGAAGTCTATGGAAACTAAAATATTCATCTAAATTACATTTTAGAATGTATTGTTAATAAACTGTATATTTTGTATAGTAAAAATATAAAGAAATATTTTAATTTCGTTAAATCTAGAGATTTATAATACAATCCGGCAACTGCGCTTAGTGGTATTCAACGATTTTAAGGAAACGACGGGACGTAAAAATGACCCTAGAGGTATGCTTATTGCCATGGTACATTCTATTTAAAAATAAAATGGTTAATTCTTCCTTATTTTGATACAAGTATAGTCATAAATAAGAATATTCGTTAGATAATACTATTTTAAATGTTACGGTCTCAAAAAGTGGTTTTAGTATGTTAGTAAGTGAAGGTTAGCCAGGTCATTGTTTATCTGATGTATAATGACGTAATTCATTGTCGTTTTATTTTAACTTTGAACGTCCATTCTTAACACAAAATTATAAAAAATACAAAACGACATATTTCTTGATACAGTTGACTAAATATGCGGTGGGGATAAATTAGTCTCTTATCTATAGAAAATTGTACATAATCTTAAAACAATATTAATTCTGTTTGCCAAAGTTCTCGTCGCTGTCGCACCACGCGTTTTCGAAAAGTGGACAGTCGGATTTGTTTCAGTGTCGAAGTACACTCGGCGTAATTCACTACGGGTTATTTTAAAACACATCTCTTTATTCCCACGTGTGTATATCGTACTGGGAATTTGTGTTTAGAATATATATTTATAGTTGTATTCGGTTTTGGTGTTTTTATGATTGTTTTGTTTTGTTTTTTGTTTTACGAAGTGTACTTACCTCGTGTTTATTGTTGATTGTGATATTTCCGTATTAATGCTCTTATTTTAAACTTTTATTTCATTTATTGAGGTTAGTATTTATTTTTTATTTATAATTTATATAACTTATATGAATGTCTGTTATAAACATGAACAAAAAGTTTTTTTAGTTCACATAAAAAGGGGCCATAAACGAAAATATGTAGCTTGGTAGATAAATAAATTTTTATAGGACGTGTAGACATGTGTTTCGCAGGTGGTATTAGAAAAAGTTCAACGGTTATTTGCAATCAAAGATTTCGAAGAAGTTTTGAGAATATACTTTATGGTTAAAATAAAAAAAATTTGATAAAAGTTTTTTGGTACGTAGATATTTAAAAAACACGTTTGGAAACAATTTTCTTCGTCTTCTTTTTTTTTATCTTTTTACGAAATTGGTGTGGGCAATCTCATTTTAATTAATATTAATAAAAAATTTGAGGTTAGGAATTTGTTTATTATAGCTAAGATAATTTGTACTTTCACTGTTTTCAATGGCGGAATTGAGTTGTGAGCTGTACAAAATTTAGTTTTCCGTTTTACGTCAATCATTCTCCTGTCAACTGTCATTCGGAAAATGGACGAAATTATCAGCATTTCCTTGTCAAATTATTAACTGTTACGACGATTTTTAAAAATGAATCCGGACTCGTCGTTTGGTTCATAATCGTTGGATAAACTGTGTAGTTGATTAATCACATATTTTCACTTGCACTTTCGTTACGAACCGTTTTAAATTCAAGGTCATTTTGCTTCTTGAAATAATTTATCAACAAACCGTTGCTAAGCTTGAAATAGACACTGTGCGATTTTGAAAATTCGTTTTTTTTTGCGTAAGGATAGGTCATGGTATTTAAACTTTTAATCGGGTGATTAAGCATATTCATTTATATTAGGAAATTTGTTTTTTGTAGAATATATTTCGATTTCTCTTATAATAATGGCTCCTATAGAGCTGCTTGTTTAAAATCACGTTATTGCACCAACAAATTGGCTGTGTTTTTGTAAAAAGTCCCACGCGACATTCAGCTTACTATTTTAATCCTCGTTTATCATCAGCTTCACGTGGAATACAATTTTTTTTTATATTTCAAATCTATTTATCTATATTTATAGTACTTATTGATAAAACGAAATCAAAATAATCTAAACTTAATTTGTCTCATTAAAATCTGATTTTCTGATGACAAAATTATCATATTCTGTTTCCGATATCAACAAAACGTAATGACATAACCTCACAATTCGAAAGTATCCTACATCTGACGATCAGACAGCAACGCAAGGCCGTGACTACGTAAATTATTTTTGGAATGCAACGGTATTTGAATTAAAAATTCCAAACTCGTATTAACAATCATTTATTGACAAATAAATTATGATTTTAATGAAAAAATATGTTTTATAATACACGGTGGCGCAAAAATATTTCGAAACGCATTAATTTATGGAATATATAACATTAAAACAATCATTTTGTAAATTGGATATCATGAATTTCAATTTTTTCAAATTGTCTTATGATATATCGTATATTTCCTTCGAGTCGCATGGCGATAGATCCGGCGAGCGTGCAGGCTAATGGAGATCAATGAAACGTGAACTTACGTAACAGGAAACGCTTTTTTGAAAGTAAATGTGACAGTTCACAAGATTAAACGATACCAATTCTTTAGAATGCATTGTACAGGGTGTCTCACGACGAGTTGAAAAACTATCTGTATATATATGGCTAAATACTTATAGGAAAATTATGAAAATTTCTACGTTTGGGTTTTAGGATACGATCTTTTTAACTAAAATATTTTCAAACATGGCCGACTTCCGGTTCTACTGTAACTTTGTTATTTTGAATAGAACACCCTGTATATTAATACATTTTTAAAATCTACGTAAAATTTGAGTAAACTTTTGTCTGGAAACTTTTTTCCAAAAATGCATACTTTTTGAGTTATTAATTTTTTTGTAAAAAAATTTAACCGTTGCAGACCCTTATAAATTATTTTTTTACGAAGATACCCTCAAAGATATGAAAATGGTTTTTATTCGGTTGTTTTGATCAAGGTCAGACATATTAGAATCTATGTTGAAAAGTTTTTCATTTTATACGGGGTGTGTATAAAAAGTGTTCAAAGTTTAACTTCATAAATATGAAATTTTTTTATTTTTTTCAAATAGAACCACCCGGTTTTTTGTATTTTAATGCATTCGGAACTAAAAAATTCGTATATACTTTCCTATATCTAAACCTCACCGTTATCCAGATATTAAATTTTTAGAGATGCAGGTGGCATTTCGCCACATATACAGATAGTTTTAACTCTCGTGGGACACCCCGTATACCGTACCCTTTGTGCAGTTGTTTTTGCTACAATTCGTGTAGTTCTCGTTTACAGATTCGTTCTAATGAAAATCGTTATTCTCACTAGTCAGTCAATGATTGATTCAATGATATTACGAGGACGTTTCCAGAAATACCCCGGTACAACAAAGACAACACAAAAATTTTGAAACAACGTAATCTCCTTTTAGCTCCAGTAACTTTTCCCAAAAATGTTCGATAATCCTCGATACGGGGTACCACGTTTATTTCGGTTAATTATAAATATACTTCGCGAACAACGGTTTCCATTTTGTGACAGTATTGAAACTAATATGGCTGCTTGACATATGGTGTTAACGTGAAGCTTTTATTATTCATATTAGCTCCGATATCATCAAAAATTTTCGAACAACCAGTCTATTTATTCTCATGAACGATTATATTAAACGAAATAAATAATACCAAATAACCAAATTAGTAATAAAACTAGACACTACAAGATGTCGTCTCTGAACGGTTTTTGACAGTTGTTCTGCGTTTTTGCATCCACCCTGTATGTAATAACACAATATATATACTATTATCAATTGCACTTTCGCTCAATTTTTACAAAAACATCGAAAACTAATAAAAAAAAAGCTTTAGTAATGCAATTTTTATATTTCTTTGTTTATTATGAACCTTCAACATATCAAGGTTACCGATATATCGAGTCGTCACGTGATATATACAACGTAAACAAAAAAAAATTATTATTATTATTTTTCTTTACAGTGGGATTATAATATGTCTATTCATTCTTCAAAACGGAGAGATGAAGACGAAGACAGTGAATTGCCACCTCCTCCCGACGGCGGTTGGGGATGGGTGGTCGTTTTTGGATCATTCATGATACACGTAGTCAGTAAGTGTCGTAATTTTCACCAAATAATTTCGGCAGATCGAATCCATTCATTTTTGAATCGTTCGTAACAATTATACGAGGGTCGTTCCTCAAGTTTTTGAATCGTCGAAGTATTTTTTTCGATTTCGATTGACCTCCAAGCATCAATTGCTTCTTGAAATATAGATCTGCGGGAATAAGTTGCACAAACGTGTTCTGAACGCTCTTTCCATAACTTAATATGACGTAATCGCGGCGATCTAAAACGGTGGGGGGGTTATTTAACTGAAGTTCGTAGCTATTGTCTACACTAACACTAATATGTAAAATTCGCCTCTGTTTTTACACTAAACACTTGAATAACTAACTCAAAAGGTTTCGTGCTCTTCAGTCTTCTCTTTAGGTTCGTGTTGTCGAGGAGCTGGATGCACCATGGGGCATAAACGATCCTCCTAGGGAATCTATTCCTTATATTACCCCAAATTATTCCTAGAAACCGATAAAATCCTTTCTTTTATCATCTTCTTGATGTCCTAATAGCACGCAATTAAATCAATCCTCCCAAATATACCAGATACACGTTTTAGGAAAAACCAATACGTTTAGACGAACCCGGGCGATGCGTTTTGAATCCTAGTGTCTCGCAGCAACGAACGCTCAGATCTCAGGCGAGCTACGTAGCTTCTAGAGATCTGGCACGCGCGATTTAGTTTAGTTTTTCGTTTCGTTTATTATTTTTTGTGTATTGTTTTGTTTGGTATTTGTGTCTATGTGGTAAGTTTGATTAATTATCGCATTTTTATCGTTTTGTTACCTCGATTCTAGAATAAACGCCCTTTAGACCACGTTTTAGGAAAAACCAATACGTTTAGACGAACCCGGGCGATGCGTTTTGAATCCTAGTGTCTCGGAGCAACGAACGCTCAGATCTCAGGCGAGCTACGCAGCTTCTAGAGAGTCGACACGCGCGGTTTAGTCCAGTTTTTCGTTTCGTTTATTATTTTCTGTGTATTGTTTTGTTTGGTATTTGTGTCTATGTGGTAAGTTTGATTAATTATCGCATTTTTATCGTTTTGTTACCTCGATCCTAGAATAAACGCCCTTTAGACCACGTTTTAGGAAAAACCAATACGTTTAAACGAACCCGGGCGATGCGTTTTGAATCCTAGTGTCTCGGAGCAACGAACGCTCAGATCTCAGGCGAGCTACGAAGCTTCTAGAGAGTCGACACGCGCGGTTTAGTTCAGTTTTTCGTTTCGTTTATTATTTTCTGTGTATTGTTTTGTTTGGTATTTGTGTCTATGTAGTAAATTTTAGTAGTTATCGCATTTTTATCATTACGTTACCTCGATCCTAGAATAAACGCCCTTTAGACCACGTTTTAGGAAAAACCAATACGTTTACACGAACCCGGGCGATGCGTTTTGAATCCTAGTGTCTCGGAGCAACGAACGCTCAGATCTCAGGCGAGCTACGTAGCTTCTAGAGATCCGGCACGCGCGATTTAGTTTAGTTTCAGTCGACAAAACCTTCTACGAGGTTAGTTTGTTTGGAAAAATTGCCAAAAACCATAAAATTTTTTACAACGTGTTGCTACAGCCATAGACAAAGTTTAATATTTCTCTTTATGCCTTTTTTGAAAATATTTTTGTTATTAAACTAATATTTATTGATAATAACCAAAAATATCGATGAACTATGTACTCTTATGGGATTTGGTCAATCGATTGATTTATTCCTCGGTGGTATTTATAAACAAAATTTTTTATCGACTCGACGTGACAAATTTTCTCAAATAAATTAAAAGTTCCGCTTAAGATATCAATTGAATTATCTCGTGAGTAATGAATAAGTATTTTAAATTAGGTCGTAATTTACTAAACATCTAATTCGATAATACGCATTGTTATTTTTTTTTAACCAATTCAACCGTAATTAAATTAGAACAAGTGCAACACATAAAAAAGATCGAGTTCAAGTACATTTAATCACCGAATACTAAATAACCGGAATCGTCGGATTAATAACAAGAAGCCGCCTCGACGAATTTATCATAGTTGAACATTGAATTTGCGCCAATTGCAATAATCATTATCAATGAACTTTTCATCTACGCCGGCCGGGTTCGATTAATTACATTTAGAAAACGAATTTTTTCCGAAATACTCCCAAGTAAACGTTCGACGATCGGCCTTGCGATTTATTTATAGTCATCGCAAAGTCCAGACGAACCGGAAATTGTAAACGTTCAAAAGGCCCGCGTTCTAATTTGTGACGTGTGTATTTGTATTTAATTCCGAGCGTTTTCATATTTATTAAACGTTTAAATCTTCTCTGGACTTGAACCCCGAATAATTCGAGTCCAAAATTAACCAAATCGGTCCGGCCGTTCTCGACTTTTAGCGATTCGTTTATCTTACAATAGAATAATGTTGGAATTGAAAAAACAAAATCGTGAATCATCGTTCGACGATAAAAAGAACTGGCGACAAAGACTGAATCGTTCCACGACATTTCTACGCTGTTGTCAGATCTTCCACCGGGTTTTTAGACAATTTTAGTATTTCTAACCGATTTGTAATTATTTTAAATCATTAGAATTCACTGGCACGGCGGCTTGGGATAAAAATCTGTGATATATCGACTAACTCGATATTCATTTAGAGTTGCATCTAATGACGCAATCATAAATACGAATTTCGATGTTTTCGTCAACAAAATATAAACAAACTAACGCATATTCTTGTTACAACTGACATTTGACATGAATTCGATGGTTTAGTTGCGAGATATGTCGAATGTGACATTGACATTTGACATTTTTAATGGTGAACGTACTCGATGAGTTGAACGTTTCATTAGAGGAACGTAGAACGTTTTTGAATAGTCATAACATCGAATCGATGAGTCATTGGCCTTGCTACCCGATGATTTCTGTTTATTTTTGTTGTTTATACAGGGATTTTCTTCAATTAAATTCAATTATAACGAAGTTTATCGTAGATAATGAAAAGAGCGCGCAGAACACTAATACGGCGTTCATTCAAAGCCGCCCCTGATTAAACTTATCGTTTCGTCGTATTTTTCGAAATTGAATAGTTTCGAAAACGTTTATTTATCTAAACTTGTGTAATTTTATATTGGAAAATATTGCAAAACCGATACGTAATTTAATAATAACATACGTTAACAGTAGTTCGAATTGAATATTTGATAAGAGTGTGGAAACACCCACGATTGTATATAACAAATATGTCATACTCGCTTATATAGAAGTGGCAACGCTTTTCGTTCGTTCTATCTAAGTTTTATCTAGTTTTCGCTTTTTTACCGATAAGATTTGAATAAATTATTATTAACGTATAAATAATCTGTTGCTTTGTTCTCCGTTTACGTCTATTTATAAAATTTTCTAAAATTAAATTCGAATTATTCAGGTCATGGCGACCATGATGCCAAGCGAATATAAAAAAAATGGTGATGACGATTTCGATAATTTTGAAATAAAAAAACAATGTCAAATGTCAATGTCAGTGTCAAATGTCAGTGTCAAATGTCAGTGTCAAATGTCAGTGTCAAATGTCAGTGTCAAATGTCAAATGTCAATGTCAAATGTCAATGCCAAATGTCAATGTCAAATGTGTCATATTCACGTCAGTGTCGCCATATCTCAACCCACGACTAGCTGTGGCGGTGGGGTATATGGAGAAATTTGATTTGAGGAGATTTTATTAAAATTTTTTGTTGTTACAGCGGACGGCGTTACTTACTCGTTTGGAATATTTTACGACGAATTTTTAGAATATTTTAAAGAAGGAAAAGGTCTCACATCGTGGATTCTCTCAATTCTAGTCGGCGTAACGCTCGGATCCGGTAATTTTTACATACGATTCGATTATCCATCAATATATCGAATTATTTTTCCAGGTCCGTTATCTAGTTACTTCGTTAACCGATACGGGTGTCGAGCAGTCACGATAGCCGGTTCTATATTAGGAGCGGCTTGTTTAGTGGCATCTTTTTACGCTGAAAACGTACTTACGTTATGTATAACGATCGGCATCGGTACCGGAACTGGTTTCGGTCTCATCTATCTTCCGGCCATCGTCAGCGTCACCACTTATTTCGAAAAGAAACGATCCCTAGCTACCGGAATAGCCGTGTGCGGTTCCGGTTTGGGAACCTTCCTTTTCGCTCCGATCATCTCGAAATTATTATCGGAATACGGTTGGAGGGGATCCATTCTAATCATCGGCGGAATTGTTTTGGAATGTATATTGTTCGGAGCGTTGTTCAGACCTTTGGAAAATAATAATGGAGATAAAGGAAAGAAATTGAAATCGTCGGAAGCCAAAGTTGATTTACACATTTCGGATCACGATTTTGATGAAATTACCAGTAGAGTACCGCATCATAACGGTCAGTATGGAGGGTATGGTAGGTTTTGAAAGTTTGGAATCGGTAACGTATTTTTACGGGATATAATACGAGGTGTGTAAATTGAGTTAACGCTTCCTAGAGATGCCTTAAAGGCGTTCCACAATGTCTGCGATCGAATTGTACTACAATTGGGCGAACTTGTCCCTTAACATCTTCCGTGCTTGTCATTTTCGATTTTTATCTTTGTATATATCTGTTTCGATGTCTTACACGTATGGTAAATGATGAAAATTCAAGTCCCGACACGTACACGCGAATTCGCGATGTCTGTCTACTCGTTCCACGCGATTTTGGCCGACTATGAACGAAGTTTATCGATTGAATTAAAAAAAAAAAATCTCATTACTTCGCTTACACACCTCGTATACAAAATTCGACTCATTACGTGAGGCATAACGAAAAAACGCAATTCGAATTATTATTATTATTTTTTGTATAGATTGGGAGACGTTGTTATATATAATATGAAATTATAGGTACGATAAATGGTAATATGCATCGACCGCACAGCGTTGCCCATTTTACGTTACCGAAAAATACGAAAACCGAACTTAACGGTAACGTACCTTCGTCCCAAAAACATTTACAAAGTGATATAAATAGATTGGCCCTTAGTCAACCGATGTTAACGCAATCGGAAGGAAAATATAGGCAATATTATCATTTCGGTAGTCAAAATTGGAGAAAACACGGACCTCTCGATAGACCCGATATATTTTATCAAGGGAGCTTGATGAATATACCGTCGTATAGATCCAAGTAAGTTTCGAAAATTTTCGTACGCCACTCGTATATATTCGATATTTTTATTTATCGAATTAACCTCGTATACTTGACTATTCTCGTCTCTATTGCTAATAAACAGATAAATTGTTTTTTAAAGGAATTTTCCTCTTCTAAATCTTTTGATAAGTATATATATATATCAGATTATTTTATTAAAAATACATAATATCAAGTTCAGTATTAAAACTTTGACTTTTTGTATCGTTAATTTGAATTAAATAAACTCCTTGTATATAAAAGTCTGAATACGAGCTATAAAATCCGCGTGTAAGAGAGAGAAAGAATTATGCGTCATTTTCTATTGGCTCCTTTGAAGAAATTAATGGCGGTCCTTCCTGTCATATGGTATCGCGAATGTAAACAAAACGTACGAAATTTGCATTTGAGTCGTCATTATTTGTAATTTCGTTATTTATGTCTAGCAATTTTATTACTTTCATGAAACTTTTATAGTTTGAATATACATATATCTCAATAGTCAATAATATTGTGCAATCATTTCAACAGGCCACGTGTTTCTCTTATTTGAGCCGCCATTAATTCTTAGCCAATAGCGTGAACTGCTCGTATCCAGACTCCCTATACAGGGATTTTTAAATGAAATACCTCACGGCTCCACCTTCTATTGACCAGAAGAACTACAAAATTAATTTATTAGGGAAGGTCACGACGACGTACGAGTATCAACCTCGAACTAATAACGGATTTTTTTAACGATATATAGACCATTATTAGAAAATGGATTTGAAAGCTGTAATTTCTAACATACTTATTGAATATTTATTATTCAGACCTCGTATAACAAACATTTTTTTCGTAAATTCCTTACTTCTCTGGGGTTTTTGAAAAAATCTTTTTTAAAAAAGTTTTTTCGCATTAAAACAAAATCTCACCTCTAAATTTGAACACCCTATATATACATGGTTTGCGTAAACAAGTATTTGAATTTATTCGAAATTAAAAATTTTCCTGTACTTAAATATAATGAAAATAATGATTTTTTTTCCTGACGTATTATTTTTGTATAATTGCAGTTGCCCCATATGGGTTTCTTGCGTATCATTATTAGTAGCGTGTTTGCGTTCGTTAACTAAAACTAGATTATCAATTATGGGGTAAGCTAACGTCGTATTTTCCACCGTATCATGTCTTCTATTTCAATATTGTATCTTTGACTTACATTTTTCATTGCATGGTTTTATTTTGCAGTAATTTAACAAGCGAGTCCATGAATAACGTGATTGTTCATTTAAAACCCCTCCATTTACGAATTACAAAGTTTTTCTAAACTTTCGATACCTTTTTTGCATTTTTTACGTACAAACAACATTCGTGAACTCCCTGTATAGAAAAGTCTAGACGCGAACTATAATACCCATGTGTAAGAGAGAGAACTCTGCGTCCTTTTCTACTCCCTATTTTAAAGAAATTAATGGCGGTCTTTCCTGTCATGTGGTATCGCGAATGTAAACAAAACATATCAAATTTGAATTTGCTTACGTTCTATTTTACTTAAACATCGTCTCTTATCGTAATTTCATTTTTTCCTTCATAAATTTTTTTATAATTTTAATTCATATCTCAATAACATTGTTGGATCATTTCGCGCGCTTGTCTCATTGGAGCCGCCATTAATTTCTAAGCTCGAGGCTATTAACCAATCGCGTCAACGACTTTCCAATACAGGAATTTGAAACATTCGACATTAGCGACGCCATCTATGTATCGATGGTTGACTTATTATTATTATCGTATAGATTGAGTTTAAGAAGAGGTGAAGAAGGTGAATTTATGGAACGTCCCTCGTCGGCAACGTATAGCAAACATAACGAAATCGAATCCCGAAAATTGTGCGGTTGTATTCCGTGTAGTGACGAGGTAAATAATTTAATTTGACAATTTTCCATTATCGATTTTCGATCAAGGAGAAAATTATTTTCAGGTACGGGAAATGTTGAATTGTTCACTTATGCGCGATGTAATATTCTTATTGTTTTCTTTGAGTAATTTATTGACCAGTATAGGTTTCAACGTACCTTACGTATACCTCGTACCGAAAGCTAAAGAATTGAAAATGACTATCGACGAAGCCGGTATGCTAATTTCGATAATAGGTGGCGCCAATACCGTAGGTAGGATCGTATTGGGATATATTTCGGATAAACCGTGGATCAACAGGCTGTACATATATAATTGGAGCCTCACCATATGTGGGGCTGGTAAGTTTTTTAACGTTTTTAATGTCGATTAAAAAATTTATATTTTCGATTTCAGCCACTCTAGCTAGTGCCTTTTGTAGTACTTTTTATACTCTAGCGATTTACAGCGCCGTATTCGGTTTTACGGCGGGCGCTTACGTCGGTCTTACTTCGGTTATTCTTGTCGATCTATTGGGTATCGAAAGTCTAACCAACGCTTTCGGTTTGTTGTTACTTTTCCAAGGAATCGCTTCTCTTGTCGGACCACCCATTGCAGGTAAGTCGAAAAAAAGAAAACGAGTAAACAGTATATTATTTCAGTGTAAAAATTCAAAATGCGCAACCTTTTTTTTTTCAAAGAAACTCAACATTATTCTTCGAATTAATTGTGTTATAGATGAATTCTCGAGAATATGACGAACAATTCGTGAAATGCGGTACCTTTTAATTATTTTAATACAGAAACTGGTAATTTTTTTTTTTGGTTTGACATAAAATTCGATGAATTCTTTCCAAAAAACAAACAAAATTTCAATATTTTGAAAAAACGAGTAAACTATTATTTCGGCGTAAAAATTCAAAATGCGCAACCTTTTTTTTTGAAAGAAAATTAATTAACATGATTCTCCTAATTGATAAATGCGCTACCTTTAATTGTGTTATAGATGAATTCTCGAGAATATGACGAACAATTCGTGAAATGCGGTACCCTTTAATTATTTTAATACAGAAACCGATGAATTTTTTTTGGTTTAACATAAAATTAGATGAATTCTTTCCAAAAAACAAACAAAATTTCAATATTTTGAAAAAAACGAGTAAACTATTATTTCGGCGTAAAAATTCAAAATTCGTAACCTTTTTTTTTAAAGAAAATTAATTAACATGATTCTCCTAATTGATAAATGCGCTACCTTTAATTGTGTTATAGATTAATTCTCGAGAATATGACGAACAATTCGTGAAATGCGGTACCCTTTAATTATTTTAATACAGAAACCGATGAATTTTTTTTGGTTTAACATAAAATTAGATGAATTCTTTCCAAAAACATGAAAAATTTCAATATTTTGAAAAAAACGAGTATACTGTATATTAAAAGAATTCAAAACGCGTAACCTTTATTTTCAAAGAAACTTATCTAACGTTATTTTTCTAATTGACAATGCGCTACCTTTAATTGTGTTATAGATGAACTCACGATTTTTTTATACAACAGATAATATGATGAACAATTCGTGAAATGCGGTACCCTTTAATTATTTTATATATACAGAAACCGATGAATTTTTTTTTGGTATTACATGAAATTCGATGTATTATTTCCAAAAAACTGTCAAAATTTCAATATTTTGAAAAGAAAACGAGTATACAGTATTCTATTTCGGCGTAAAAATTCAAAATGCGCAACCTTTATTATTCAAAGTAACCTATTTGACGCAGCAGGAAAATTTAAGTTTAAATTGAAATTAATAAAAAAAATCGTAAATTGTGAATATTTTGCGTATATTATTCTGGTATCAAAAATGACATGTCTTCATAAAATTGCACATTTCTATAGAAACTATTTTTTATACAGCAAGAAATTTTACATGTGCTGTGAGACTAAAAAAAAGGGGAATATATTGATTATTTTGCGTAAATAAACACTCCGTATATTTTTCTAATATCAAATATTACAATTCTGTTTTCATAAAAATCAAATTGCGTTACCTTTAAATGTGTAATACACAAACTAATGAATTATTTTTGGATCAAATATAAAAATTAATGAGTTGGTACGAAAACAAATTTCTTTAAGTATGAATTAACTGAAAAATTAACACTCCGTATATTGTTTTGATATCAAAATTAGCGTTATTCTTCTAATTGAAAATGCGCTACCTTAAATTGTGTTATAGATGAAATAACGATTTTTTTCTTAAACGACAAATAATATGATGAATTTGTCGAAATTAACACTCTGTATATTGTTTCGACATAAAACCAAATTATTTTCCCTAAAATTTAAAACGAGTTACCTCGATTTATGTTGCCAAAAAATTTTTAGGTTAATTATTTAAAATGATACGATTTTGAATAAATAAATGCTCGATTAATTAATGCACTTGCATAAAAATAAATTACCGGTTATTGCCAATAAAATATCGACCACAATGCAGTTACACAAACCATTTTTGCAATTCTTTTTTATTGCCAATAATTTAGTTGGCAGTTATGGCAACTGTTGTAAAATAAGAATCGGTTTTATTTTCACCGGCATAATTAAAATGGCTTTTATAATTAAATTTATTACAGCTCGTTAATACCTCATTTTTATTGATTACGTCAATTTATAATTACCCAATCGCGTTGTGCAAAAATATTAATGTTATTTCATAATTATCGCTAATTATTGCAGAAAAAAACATTTCTCAATCATTTATTTACACATCATCCTTCAATCATTATTATTTCAATCATAGATTCAATTAAAGATTAACTATTAAAATTAAATTAAGTTGGACTAAATATGGCGAAAATTTTTACCGCCATCTATCATACAGTAGCTAATTTAACTGTTTGTTGGAAACTTTACGGCGAATGTATCAAACGTCAAATTGTGAGTTTATTAATAAAAGACATACGTTTGTATTATAACAGCGCCTTTAGTGGCAAATTTAAAAGCAGTGGCGTTCGTTAGGGATTTAGTCTATTATTTGTAGGTTTGTTTGGTAGATTTGGTAAAGGGTAAAATAAAACAAAAATTTCACCTAAAGTTATTATATTTCAAAAAAATAGGTACATTTTGTTGATAATTCGATTGAATAACCTAACAATCATTTCTAAATAATAAACAAATAATTTGGCGAAAAGTTGAAAATTAATTTAAAACAATTCGATTAAAACGTCACTGATTGATTGTAAGAGATTTTAAAATAAACTTTTATTATCGAATTTAAAACAACAATATCATTATATTACCACCGCATAATATTGTATACAATGAAAATCTTAAAAAATATAAAATGAAAAATTTATAACTTAGGATAATTCCATTTCTTCGACTTCACTATCCTTCCTATCCGAAGAAAAAGTCCTTCGCATACTTTCATAGTAATTTCTATCTTTCTCGCTTACCGATCCTCTAATTTTCCTAAACGCTTTGTTGAAATGATCCAAAGTCACCGCCAACGGACCTTCCCGGTCCACTTGTTGCGTTAAACACAATAAATCTTTCAAAGCGGCGACGCTGGCCTCGCGTACCAAAGCTGCTAGATCGGCTCCTGTAAATCCTTCGCATTCTTTACGTTCCGCTATATCCAACAGGGACACGTCCGACGCTAAAAGGGGAGATGTACCTGAAATTCGAAAATCGAATTATATTAAATCGAATATAACGATTATTTTGTTTTGTTACTACCATTTTTCGTAATCGCTTTCAAAATATCCGCTCTATCCGCCGCGTTCGGTAGCCCAACGTACAGAACTTTATCTAATCTACCCGGTCTTAATACGGCCGGATCTATTATATCTACTCGATTTGTCGCCGCCAATAGGAACACTCCTTTCCTTCCCGATATACCGTCCATTTCCGTTAGCAGTTGATTTACCACTCTCGATGTACCGCTGTTGTCCGAATGGCTTCTTTTCGGACATAAAGCGTCTAATTCGTCGAAAAATATGACGCACGGCGCGCTGTTTCTCGCTCTTTCGAAACAGACTCTTACCGCTCTTTCGCTTTCACCAACGTACATGTTGAGTAATTCGGGTCCTTTGACGCTTATGAAATTTATGGCTGCTTCGTTGGCTATCGCTTTAGCCAAAAGAGTTTTACCACATCCCGGTGGACCGAATAATAATACGCCCGCCGGAACTGTTATACCCAACGATTCGAACTGTTTCGAATGACGTACCGGAGCCTACGGAAAAATTTACTCAAATTATTTATTCCTTTCCTTTATCTATAAAGTTTGATTCGACTTACCACTATCGATAATTGCAATTCTTCTCTGATGGTGTTTAGCGATCCGACGTCATCCCAAGTTGTGTCCGGTACAGTAACAAATCCTTCCCTCTTTGCCGAAGGTTGGACTGATTTTAAGGCGGCTTTAAAGTCTTGTATGGTGACTCTAAGTGATTCCAATTCTTCGTCCGATAGAGGTAACTGATCATGTAACCAGAATAATATTTCATCCAGAGCGCTTATATTTTGAGTTATTCCTAATTTCTTTGTTGTCGTGGGTTTAGTTTGATTTTCGTCATCTATGAGAATTATAGGTTCTGACAGATTATCTGAAGGGGCGGTAGGTGCTGATGCCGGTTTTTCGGGCGTGTCATCGACTATTATATCTGGATCCTCTTTTTCTTCATTTTCTACATTCGAAATAGGAGGAGGAGATGTAGCTGTAACTACGATTGGATCTTTTTCTACAGTTTTCCCAGCTTTCACTATAACGGGTTCGTTTTCTTCTTCTTCCTCTATCTACAAATAAAATTTATGAATAATTATTTCTATAAGGTATTTACCGTTGAACCTTTTTCTCGATTTCTTTCATTTCTCTTATCATCCTATCAACTGCAACCATAGCTGCTTCCCTTGTTAATGCCAATAAATCAGCTCCAACATATCCGGGTGTTAATGAAGAGAGAAGTTCAAAATCGAAGTTTGATTCGAGTTTCAACTTTCTAGTAACAATTTTCAATATCGAGATGCGGCTTTCTTTATTTGGAATTCCCAAGCAAATTTCTCTATCGAAACGACCAGATCTTCTTAACGCTGGATCGATCGATTCAGGTCTATTTGTAGCTCCTATTACAAGAACTCTACTGCCTTGTTCTGATTTATTCAATTCTGAAAATAACGTTTTAATAACAATTTGGATAGTTTAACTGTATACTTACCATCCAGGCAACTTAATAGTTGTGCCACCATTCTTTTTTCCATATCTTTTTGCGCATTTTGTCTACTTTGTGTAATGGCATCTATTTCGTCTATAAATAATATGCACGGAGAATTTATAAAAGCCCTTTGAAATAGATTCCTGATTCTTTGTTCGCTTTCACCTGCCAAAACGAAAAATTAACTATGTATAAAATTAAATACGTAATTCTTACCCGAAACTCCAGCAACTAACTCTGGAGCAGTTACCTTGAACAACTGTATGTTTAATTCTCCAGCTATAGCATGAGCTAATAAAGTTTTACCACAACCAGGAGGTCCGTGTAACAGAAAACCCCTTGGAGGTGTTATTCCTATAGTTCTATATATTTCTGGATGGTTAATGTGCAATAATAATTTTGCTACTTCTTCGAGTGTCTTTTCCAAACCTCCGACATGGGAAAAATTTATCTCTCCATCTCTAAGTTCGTTAGCAGAAGATACGTACTTCCTTTTCTTATTCTGTTGTTGACCAATTACGTTTGTTATGGTGGCGTAACTGTTTTTGCGTTTCTTATTTTTCTCATTTTCATGTATCGGTTGTATACCATTTTTATCTACATTTATAGAATGTACTCTAACGTCTTTGCTTATGTGAGTTGGTACGGATGACGGAGGTGCCTCTGTTTCATCATCACTACTTATATCTATAAGTTCATTTTCATCCATATTTTTAATTGGTGCGGGTTTTTTGTAGAGATCGACCTAATAAGAAGAAAATTCTTAACCATTAAATTGCTATTATTAAAAATTATTTAATACAAATTCGATTTTTACCTACTTACCAATTGATTGTTCATGGAATCGTTTTCGGGAGTATAGTCGTTTAAATCGATGCTACTCTCGTCACTGTTTCCGGGTGTATTATCCGAATCGAGTCCGTAACGAGCTAAAACAATAGTATAAGCTTTTTTAACTGAGGCTCTGAAAGCGCTTCGCTTTCGTTTTGCGTATTCTCTATATTGAGATTGCAGTTCGTCAGCTATTTCGTTTATATCAACGTAAGTTTTATCAGTGTTTCGTTCTAGGTACTTTTGTACCCTCGCGATAATTGTAGGATCAGACATATACGGCATCAGCGATAGTTTTCTTATCGAAAAAGTTGAATAATTTTCTAGTCAAAAAGACTTACTCATGAGAAGATACGATAAAACGGATGAGTTTATTTTACTAATCGAAAATACTTCAGTTCAACATGTATCAGAAATAAAATTATATATTTCAATTTCTTACATCGATTGCACACGAATTTAGAATAAAAACACTGTATAATGCGTATTTGCTTGGCGTTCTCGATGAAAATTAGGTTAGCTTTACTTGGAGGGACGAATGACATATTCGAATGAATCCGTGGCGCTGATTTGTCGACGAATCGATATTATATTCGATTCATATTATTTTTAAAAATGTAATAATGACTATTATTACGTAATTTAAATTCAATTAAACCTAATTGCACTTGTAATATTAATATATACTGAAAATAATCAAATAATCAGCTTAATTTATTTATCGATTATCGTAATCGATTATTAACGAAATAGTATGTCGGAACTTATTTCGTATGGTAATTGTACGTCAAACATTATCTACTTTCAAATATTTAAATAATGTTATCTAAACGACGTTTTCAGCTATACTATTTTTATCAGTAAAAATTTGAAAAATTATGACGAAAAGATCTATATACATATATTTTTTTTTAATTTCAGGAAGCCTTTTTGACTTGACGGCTTCTTACAATCCCGGATTTGTACTTGCAGGTGTGGCAATTGGAATAAGTGGATTAATTCTATTTACGATTCCTCCAATTCAAAGGTGGCAATTGAAAAAAGCTCAATCCAAACAGATAAACATCGCTTTATAACGGAGTTTATAAAGTCGGTTAGGTTTTAAAATTTCAAAACATATCATTTTTTTTGCTATATAGGGTGTATCAAAAATTTGTTTATGAAAACTATTTCTTCAATAAAGAAGTGTTTTATTAGTTGTAAATGATGTTGATATACTCTATAATGTAAACTTTTCTATATTTTGCACAGTGTCTGTCATAATTTTGTAATCGGAATTAAGACATATATAGTGTGTATAGATCTATGGGGTGCCATAATTCTGTCAGGGTATTAGATGTCTTTTCCATCCCAGAAAGACGAGTATAGTTTTTTTACTACGAAACCTTTAAAATTTCCATCCATATTTAAAACAACAACTTTTTATATATTTGTATTCCTTGCACGTAAGTAAATTAGTTGGGATTACGCCAAAGAAACTTTATACAAATTTTTTGTTCGTTATCTTTATACAACAAAATTATTTTTGATGTTTGTAAATGTTGTAACACATAAGGAGCATTTATTTATATTACGTTTCAATAATTTAAATACTACGGGGTAACTTCACAATATTGAATAAATAAAAACGTCATTTATATGTACAGGGTGATGTCGTTAATTGTTACATAACAACATTTTATTTTTGGAATTACCTTGTATATTAGATATTACGTTTTATTGGTATCGAATTTATTTGCATGTTTAAAATAAAATTGATGTAGGTACTTTTGAATTATAATCACATTTTTGTAAACAAAGAAAATTTTATCGTACTCTTTATTTTCTGTAATAAATTTTTTTTAATTAAATTTGTTGTTTACATTTTATTTTGTCGCCAATTACCCCCCAAACCAAAGTGACTTGAATATCATTACAACGAGGCTTCTCTTTTTCCTTATAACTCGATCTCTTCCTATATGATTATGCAGTTAACAACTATCCTGGAGTGTTCTATATTTTAAATACAAATTTCAGGTTTAAATAAATGTTACATCGGTTTATTATTTTAATATAAATTACAAACTTCTTTCTAATAATTGCGAAGCCAATTGAAATAAATCTGGATCGTATCTTTTAGGTACTTCTACGTGCTTATCGGTGATCGGTAAATTACACAAATGTCTCCTGATTGTTAAATCCCTTCTAGCTGCTAACGCTCTCCTATGAGGTCCGACATTAGTAAAGAGACTCTTCCGGATCGCCGATCTTTCCCTAAAATAAAAATAACAATGTCGTTTCAATAATAAATCAGATACAAATTGGATCCGTGCACGTCGCCTATGAGGATGATGTCGACATCACGTTACGAACTATTTCGGCTCTTTCAACTAGCTGAAGCAATAAATAAACGGAAAATCAATTAGATGAGAATCTCGATGAGAACCCCGACCTTCCAAATCGGGGACCATCGTTTCCCAGTGTGCCACAAATTCAAATATCTAGGGACTTTGATAACTGAGGATAATGACGTGACAACAAGAGTTGCTGGGAAGTCCAAATAGCGCTCAAGGTCAAAGCTTACTACAAGACGATAATCCGTCCCGTAGTCACTTACGGATACGGGACGAGGAACTATGACGACGTTAAGTGAGCGGATTTTGAACTGCTGGGAACATAAGATCCTGCTGAAGATGTTTGGGTGGGGGAATACTAAGCTGAGACAGATGAACGACGAACCAGATTTGGTGGCGTACAACCGAGGGGCTAGGATACCTTCTGATCGATACAGTTCCTGGAGGACGGCGACTGAGAGGAAAACCGCGCCTTCTCTGGTTGACAGTCGATTATTGAGAAGACCCTGCGATGGTACTTGACAACATATTGAAAAGATTAGGTTTTCGAAATAATCTAAAATAAAAAGTTTATAATGCGAATCATTATAAAAAATAAACTAAATTCGAACGAGACTTGTCCATTTTTGTTTTCAAATTATACTTGTACATCTCACAATTAATAAAACGAATAAAAATATTGTGCAATTTCAACCAACCTATCGGCTACTTGAATGGCCGCCAGAGATTCGGGGACGTTAATATCCTCCATATTTGTAGGCTCAATTTTCACTTCCGGATTTTCAATCTTAACATTCGCCTCTACGCCGTTCGTAATCGATTCATCAGGTTCTATTTTTACCTTAACATTTACCATCTCCGATTTTACGACTTCTTTATTTTGATGAGCCATTTTTGCGTCGGCGTGTTCTTTCAGGATCAACTTTACTAAATCTTCGCCTAAAAAATTGTTTTATCAAAATGATATTGATTATGGGGAATTTTTAATTTCCTTTGATGTAAGTTTATTATTTACCGGCGTGCCGATCTTGCGGTTTTACATTCAGTCTCTGAAGATGATAACTTAGTTAAAGAAACGCGCTTCAGACTATGTAATTGTGAGCGTTTCATTGTATAAATATCACCGACGGATTAAAGAAATTTTATTGATTACCTGCCAACTGTACGGAAACCCCCAAGTTGACTAAAACGTTATGAGCTTCCCATTTAATTTTGGCGCTACTACTCGGTTTAGTTCTAGGTTTCGATTCGGCTACCAAACTAGACCAATCGACGCCCAAAGCATCGACTAAACCTTTCATCTTCGATTCTTCTTCCAATTCATCTTCTGATATTTCTTCGAAATCTAATTCCATGTGATCATCGTCGATCGATCCTCCTTTATTATTAGTAGCTGCGGCGGTTGCAGGTGATTGCGGACGAGATTGTTCGCCCGGAGGAGTTTGTGACGATTTTTGTGAAGCTACGGAAGTTTGTTCCGTCGTTGTAGCTGCATTCGGACCGCTAGGTTCGGACGTTCCTTGCGTTTCAGTAGATTCTTCTATATTAGTTTCGGGTATGTCCTAAATGTAAAAGAGGGATTATTGGGGTTATCAAAATATTCGGTAATAAAAAATTTACTTCGTCTCTATTCAAAATATCGTCAGCGTCGTCGCTTATTTCGCTGAGATCGTCTTCCAAAGCTGGTTGCATTATATCGGATTTGACGCAAAGTTTTTTCGAACTTCCGGGACTATCTAAAGATTCATCTATTGGACGTTTTTGAGACGCGGGTGTCGATCTATTGGCATCTTCTTCGCCGGCGACAATATCCAATTTAACTTGCGACGATTCTTCCGTGGATTGCGCCACTACGACCGATACTTCCTTTTTACGGTTCGATTCTAAATTAGAATCTTCGGATGGTGGAACTATAAATTAAAAAAAAAAAAAAAAAAAGTGAGGAAAACTATAAACATTGAAATATATTATTTACCGCTCATAGTTTCTACATGATGATGCGACGCGGCACTTCTGGGTCTAGAGCGTTCCCTCCAATCCTGCTGCTGCCATCTGCGCCTATCTTCATTATTCCAAGCTTCCATGGATCTATTATAGTGCCTCCATTCTTCTTCCAGACATCCACCGGCGGCGACCTGTTTATGACTATCCCAATTATCTCTGGTATCCCAATCGGGGTTCAAAGCTCGTCGATTATTTCTATCCCAATCGTGTTCTGGATAATCAGAATGTTGATGATCGATCCAATCACCGGCTCTGTTCGATTTCAAATCGTCTCTCTGTCCTCCGTATCTCAATCTATGATCCATTTCGACGTCCGCCATATCGTCCCACATATCTCTCCGGCTTCTTCTATCTTCCAAACTGTTTCCGTACATTCTGTCGTCGTAATGATCTACGTCTACGTCGAGGTATCGTCTATCGTCGTGTTGACGACCTCGATCGTAAGGACTGTCGTAATCTTTGTCTCTGTGCACCGAAACGTAATCCCTTTCGTGGCCTCTATCGTACGATCGATCTTTATTCATATCGTTTCCTCCGCGTCTATCGGGAGATTTGCGCGTTAACGATCGATCTGGGGTACGATCACGTCCGCGACCATCCCCCCTACCTCTATCTCGATCCCCCCTTTCGCTCGAATGACCTTTTCGAGATGGCGGTACGCGTTCTTCCAAAGGAGGAAGGAGACGTTCGACACGATCGCCTGACAAAAATTTATTTATTTATTTATTTATTATAACAATAACGAATAAATAAAATTATATACCTGACGGTTTATCCAATCCCCTATCTTCTCTTCTCGTCCTATCTCTCCTTCTTTGTTCCTCCTCCTTTTTTAAACGTTCACGTTCTCTCTGTCTCTCTTGACATCTAGCCAACGCTTCTTCTCGTTCTTTTTCTCTGGCTTCTTCTCTTTCTCTCGCTAAACGTCTTTCTTTTTCTCTGTCGCGCTCTCTATCCCTATCTCTAGAATCGTGTTTGATGTCTTTACGAGTCAAGCTTCTATCTGATAATCGAGCGTCTTTACCTCTAGATCTACAATTAAAAAAATTAATAATAATAATAAGAGTTTGTAAGATAATAATTTTGTCTCTGTTTTACCTATCTCTATCATCTCTCCTATCGCTTCTTCTATCATCCTTAAGAGGACTCTTGTGATCCTTTCTGATATTTCCTTTTCCTCTACCCGGTGATGGTTTCCTTTCCTTGGTATGTACCGGATCCGGTGTATCTCTCTTATTACGTACGTCCTTTCCGGATCTATTATCCCTTTTCGGCGATCTATTCGATTCCTTCTTTTTATGTTCCTTCTCTTTTTCTCGTTCTCTTTCCTTTGCTCGTTCTTTGGCGCGCTCTCGTTCCTTTTCCTTTTCTCTTTCTCTCTCTTTTTCCTTTTCTCGTTCGCGTTCTTTTTCTCTTTCTTTTTCCCGTTCGCGTTCTCTTTCTCTTTCACGTTCTTTTTCGCGTTCTTTGTCTTTCGGTTTAGGTGAAGGCGTGCGGTGTTTTTCTTTGTTGCTCGATCGACTTTGGGGTCGTGGAGATTTTTCGGAACTCAATTTTTTTGTAACCGACGCTTTAGATTTTATCGGGGGTGTTTCGGATTTTTTTCTTTGTCTCGTCGGCGAGACGGATTTGGTTTTGACCGCTTTGCTACTTACTGAAAATACATAATTCTATTAATCACTCAATGCAATAAATATTTCACTTGCACCGCACCTTTTAATACCTACATTAAATAAATAAATTTTCATTACCTTTTTTTCCCTTTTCCCTTATTAATGATTTTGAAGATCTCTTAGTCTTAGATTTGTGTTTAATCCTTCCCCGTTCTTCAGACGAAGTAGAACTGGACCTCTTAGTTTTGGTTTTCTTCAATTTTCTTTTCTTCGCATCTGCAGAACTTGTACTAGACGAACTAGAATCATCGCTTGAAGTAGTAGAATCTGTGGTAGAACTAGAAGTCTCGCTACTTTGACTACTTTCTTTCTAAAAAATTCTAAACACTTTAAATACCTAGAATACATTTAAAACAATTTTACCTTTTTATCTTTTTTCTTGGCTTTACTTTCCATTTTCATTTGTAGTTCGAGTTCTCTCTGTAATTCTTGTCTCTTTCTCTCTAAATCGTCAGGATCTGCATCTTCCAATTCCTCAGGATCCCACTGATCCCATTCTTCTTGTTGTACTCTCTTATGACCATCTTTTATATGACGCCTTTGGGTTTTAGCGGCCCTTTGTTTAGAAGGGCTTATAAGGGTATGAGTACTTGAATATTTACAACCTTTGCCATAAGGACATGAACCACTTTGAGCCCAATGGTGACAATATTCTTTCCCTATCAATAAATATATCGTTGATACAAATGCAAAATAACTATTATTAAATGAAAATTTGTAACTTTATTCACAATTCTAAAGCAATAGTTATATATCGAAAACGAACAAAATTTGTTATTTCAACATTAAATATTTGAAATTTATACCGATAATATCATATAGAAATCTGAAATCTTACCTGTATTCGTGGCTTTGGTACCGAGTCTTTCGAAAACACTAGGACGAGTTTTGGGAATGCTCCCTTTACCTTTAGTGCTTAAATTAACTGTTATTTTTCGTTTTATTTTAGACATTGTCACTATAAGTTATGGTATTAAAGTTTCTTACGTCACTTGCTGCAAACATATTTACAAAATATTATAAAGATTTTTATAGAAAAATCATTTATAACACAAAAAAATCAGAGCATGCGAAATTATTATTGTATTATTATTATATTACGAATAAACACGATTTGAGGATAAGCTATGAGGTTAGTAAATTTCAGGATTAGTTGGAAAATTTCGCTGTCAACTGTCAAACTTATCTGTAGTATGGGTGCCATTATTTATTTTTTTTTTTAATGAAAATCTAGGCTTTCATATCTGCTTTTTTTATATATTAAATCATTAGAAACGGAAATCATAAATAAATTGAGATGTAATACAAAAAAAAAAGATATTTATTAACAGTAGAAGACTTATTTTCATTGATAAATAATATTCATAATTTCGTGAATTATTCCCGTAGAAAAAAAAATTATATGGTTATTGATCAGTGACGTGCAGATTTCAAGGGATATGAAATATACTTCAGATCGCGGTTTCCATACGAACACGAGGGTTGATTGTAGGCCAATCTCATAAAACATAATTTAATGCATACCTAGCGTATACGATTGTTTTATTTTTACACGCAAAAAATATTTGCGTAGCATTAAATTATTTTATCTATAAACTTTCAATATTTTTCGAACTAACTTGTTTAATGTACGCCTTTGGCTAAAAAAATCGGTTATATTCCCTCTTCTCAACCAACAGGTATAGAATTTTCCATTTATTGTCCCCCCTACCGTCCTTTTTCCATCCTCAATGTAATCCTTTTCGTGATCCCGACCGGCTGAAAAGATACGATTCTGCGCACGGGACATTAGTTTGTGAACCGCACTTTCTGTAACATGGCGTTATGAAATAATCTGGAAAATCCAACGTCCAAAATGTAAATATATCAATTAGATGTGACGTTTTGTATAGCACAAATTTGTAGAAAATAGTTATAGGTGCATGAAGTAGATTGCTTGCTGGAATCTTTGTTTAGACGAGTAGATTTTTTCCACGTGGGTTATCACCCGGTACAGATCGATAGGAATATTGTAACATAATTTCACAATTTTTTGGAAATTTGTTTGCTAAAATATCGTTTATTAAATTAAATACGATTTAGAGTTGAATTTGGAGCTTGAACATTTTAAGATTGTCTCTACCAGACGCTTATTATTAGGACAATTTCGTAATTTACAAAATAAAATCAATTTCTCCTAATTATTGTTTCAAATTAAAAAAAAAATCGAGTAGAATAATTTAAAATAAGTAATAAGGGTTGAAATTGCAGATTTTGGATTATTTTCAGTTTGTAGATTGACAGTAACAGATTGACGATATAGAAAGTTAGATATTTGGGCTTTTTCTTAAAGAAACATCATTTTATTGTGGTAACCAATGGGAGGTATCTCAAATAACCTCAACGGGTTTCATTCATTAAAATCAAAAACAAAATTGGTTGCGTTATTGCCAAACGGAGCTTTATTCAAATGTAGATAATGCAACATATGACTGTTGCTGTGTTATAAGTTATAAGTTTTTCGCCGAATCTAGGGAAATTTAATAAGTTACTAAATCGGAATATATGCCCTGTTATCACAAACCAAATTCCATGACTTAATTACAGAAAATTATGTCGCGGGGTTGCCAAGTGTAGTTTTCAACGCAGAATTGCTGAAATCTATTGAGTTGTACGTAGAAACTCCGGATGAATGAAATGAATGTAGTATTTTTTTAAAGTTTGGAGAAACTAGTAACATGCTAAATGCAGTTTTTTCTACATCCAAAAATATTTTATGAGATTACTCACAGTAAAATAACAAATTAGATAATATCGAACGTCATCAAAAATATTTGGCATTGTTGCCGAATGTAACTTTATCCTAGATACGGGGAAACACAGTTAATTTTGTTTTCGTACGTTTTAAAGATAACCCATTCGATACATTGAATTAATTAAATTTAAATGATTAGAAATAACGATAATTTTCTGTTTCAGATACCTAAACAAACACAAAACTCCTTTTCTTCAAAATGGCTGTTCTTTAATACACTCTTCCAAAACATTTTATTTCGCATTTTTTTCAACACTAGATACAAATTATGTTGGAACCATATAATTCAGATGACATATGGCTTGTTGTTTTAGGTTTTCTCATAGCGTTTGTTTTGGGTGAGTTTTGAAAAATTTTCATGTTCGTTCCGAAATTCACTGGGTTTTTTTTCCAGCTTTCGGTATAGGGGCAAACGACGTAGCAAATTCGTTTGGAACGAGTGTAGGATCGAAAGTATTGACAATATTTCAAGCTTGTTGTTTGGCTACAATTTTCGAAATTTCGGGAGCTATATTAATCGGTAAACATCACTTGGTACGAGGGTGGTCCTACAAGTACCTCAGTCCATTTTTCAAGTTTGAAAACAGATAATAATCCGAGGGAATTAGCTTTGGCAATATCAAATTTTGATTCATTAATTTTGTCCATTACAATAACTGTTTTATGAGCTGGTGCGTTATCTTTATGAAATAACTTTAACTGAAACGTTACAATAAATTGAAGACAAAATGGTTTTCACTAACTTTTTTTCTCTGGTATAATCTAACAAACGCAGTACGAGAGGCTGCTACTTAAGTTTTGAGATATGGCAACGATGATGTGAATCTGTCAAATCTGACATTGACATTTTTAATGGTGAACGTACTCAAAACGTGTTGTTTATAAATACTTTTAGATAATTTTGCATAAACATTTTGCTGTAAAAAAGATTTGTTCGCGTTGTATCCAACGAAAGTTGTACGCACACGAAGTCCTTCGAAGAAAATGGCATTTGTTAAGAGTGATCTTCCGTACAGTCCTTGTTTGGCACACTTGAAGAAGCGGTTGAAAATCACGCGTTTCGGAAGAAAGAATACTTCGACAAGTGATTCAAACCCATGCAAAAGTAGCACACCGATTTCTCGGATCAAAATCCAAAATTTTATCGTTTAAAACGTGCATTTTCAGTCGACAATAATCTAAGACCGCTTTGTGGATTTTCTTCACTAATTACGGCGTTTTCGCCTGATTTGATGGATTTCTAGGATGCTTGTCTTGGTATATCTTTTACTGTTTTATATTTAGTGAAAAATTTCGCTATTGATTTCTGTAAACAATCACTAAACAACATGATGTCTTCAAATCAATACCATATGCAAACTATTTGAATCTTTAAGTCATCCAGTACTTATGGGACCACTCATTTAATATCAAATTTGTTTTCCAGATCATCGTTTATTAATTTTGGAATACTTTTTAAAATGTTATAGGTTATAAAGTATCGGATACGATGCGCAAAGGTATTTTGGACGTGAATATGTACAAAGATGCTGAAAAAGAACTGATGTTGGGCTCGATAAGCGCCTTAACTGCTAGCGCAATCTGGTTGATAGTCGCTACATTTTTCAAGCTTCCCATTTCCGGAACTCACAGTATTGTAGGAGCTACAGTCGGCTATAGCGTAATTTTAAGGGGTACCCAAGGTGTTCAATGGAAAACTTTAGGAAAAATTGGTATGTAACAAAAATAAATACACGTTTCATTTAAAATTTACATATATATATATATTAATACAATTTATTTTTCAGTTGGTTCTTGGTTTATCTCTCCAGTTTTTAGCGGTATTACATCCTGTTGTTTGTTGTGGGTAATAAAAAGATTCATATTATCCCGCCCGGATCCGTTAGAAGCCGGTCTAATGTCATTACCGCTATTTTACAGTTTCACGATACTCATAAATCTTTTTTCCATTATCCATGATGGTCCTAAGCTACTCCATATGGATAACATCCCGTTATGGATGGCTACTACCATAAGCGTCAGTATATCTCTTTTCTTCATGGTAGTTATATGGTTGTTCGTAGTACCCTGGCAACGAAGGATCATTAAAAAAAAGGAAATCGAAGATAAGAAAGCTGCAGTTAATTTTAATATAGGAGAAAGTTCGGGTAAGCATGGAGAATTTAATAAATTATTTAAAGTGTGTAACCCCATTAACGAATTAATTCTATTTGTTAGATACTTCGCCCGAAGGAAGTCCGAATCGTAAACCGAATCGCAATTCCGCTTGCTTCGATCGTCAATTAACCGTCATATCCGAAAATACAGAACTACAAGCTCTCGATCAAAACCGCATAACGGCGGCTAAATATATATTTCCAGTTCAAACCAGCGATAAGCCGGTTTTTACAGCAGGTACGAAAGATACAGACGTTCACAAATACGTTAGACCCACGGAACTTAAACTAGTAGAGAGTACGACAAGTGTCAATCCCGCTTTATCTCCAAGCTCAAGCGGCGTTCCGTTGATTATAAATAGGAATTCCGCTGGTCACTGTGATCAAGGTACGATAAATATTAAATTTAACAAAGATACAATTTTATTTTTCGAATTTTTAGCGATACCAGTTCGTGATATTGAAAAAAACGGCGATTTATTTGTTGAAAATAAAAGTGTATCGAAATTGTTTAGTTTTTTACAAGCCCTAACAGCTACGTTCGGTAGTTTTGCGCACGGGGGTAACGATGTGAGGTAATAATCATTCAATTCGATGATAATTGTAAATCTACTTCGTTTGTTATTTTAAGTAACGCTATCGGACCGTTAATAACTCTATGGTTAATCTATTCAGAAGGCAGTGTTCAACAAAAAGCAGAAACTCCCTTATTCATACTTTTGTATGGTGGTTTTGGTATTTCTGTGGGTCTTTGGTTGTGGGGAAGGAGAGTTATTGAAACAATAGGAGAGGATTTGACTACAATCACACCATCGACGTAAGTATCTACTTGTCATAACGAAACCATGTTGCCAAATTTATAAAATAGTTTGTTAAAAAGTGAAATTTATTAATAATTTCTTATAATGATGGATTTGTACGTGTTTCGCAGTTATTATTATAAATAATAGACCAGGGTAGGAGATTTTAGAAGTTTACGGACGATTTGAGGTCGGGAAGGGGTAAGGGGTGAGTTTTTAAGGGTAAAAAAATTGTTTATCTCGATTTATGGTTAAACTACAGGTTATATGGAAAAAAATCAAATAGAAAAGTTTTAGGTTATAAAAAGATCTACAACTTTTGTATTCACACTTTTTTCGCATAACCTCAAAATTCATGTGGAATTTTTAAAAAACCAAGTTTTTGGTTTCCTACTTTTCTTACTCAAAAAAAAAAAAATATTTTTTCACGAAATTTGACGAAAGGTTGATAGTTTATTTGAAATTTATCTGTTCACCCTTATTTTGACTTAATATCGAAAACGCACCCTAATTTTAAAACGAAAATTCCAGCTTTTTTGGAATAGTTTTTGAGTTTTTTTGTAAATCTCTACTTTCTGATGGTTTAAATAAATATTACCACTACCGTGGTGAAACAAAAGATAAAAATAAAAATTTTTTTAAAATTCCACATAAATTTTGAGGTTATGTGAAAAAAGTACAAATACAAAATTTGTACATCTTTTTATAACCTACAACTTTTCTATTTAATTTTTTTCCATATAACTTGTAATTTTGCCGGAAATCGAGATAAACCGTTTTTTACCCTTAAAAACTCACCCTCCTCCACGTCCCGATCTCAAATCGCCCTTTAATTACTTTTCCTTTTATTTTAATTATATTCTCCTATTCCAATGAGTTTAATCTTACTATTATTTTTTTTTAAATTATCCACCCTGGTTAGGGCCGGATTAAACTAATGGCTTGGGGGGGTTATAACCCCAGGCCCAATCATTTGGAATAATTTATTTTACTAAAAATTCTTTTTCCAGCTTTCCGAAATCCCTTAAGGGAATTATTTTATCCTGGGCCTTATAAATCTTAATCCGGCCCTGTCCATGTTCTATAACTACACTTTCTATCTCTCCAATCGGAACAAATCGTCAATTATTTATATCTAGAAGATATATGGCAACGTTGCTCGTAATATATATTCTGTTAGGCAACTTCGTGAATATTTTTTAAATGTTTTTAGTGGATTTACCATAGAAGTCGGTTCGGCGTTCACAGTATTGTTAGCTAGTAAGATCGGCATACCTATTTCTACTACGCATTGCAAAGTTGGGTCTGTTGTTTTTGTCGGATATTTTAGTTCGTCGAAAAGGGGAGTTGATTGGAGTCTATTTAGGTAAATAGATAAAAAAAAAAAACTCCAAACAACGGGTATCGAATCAATTAAATGCGTCTTATTGTTACAGAAATATAATTTCTGCATGGGTGGTAACGGTTCCGGTAGCAGCTCTTCTTTCAGCCGGCACTATGTTGTTATTAAGTTATATAGTTTTATCAAAAGTTCAGTAGAAATGTTGTTATCGTATTTATTTTTTCCTTTTATTTTATTAAATTATCTTATTCGTAAGACTAGATCCAAACCACTCTAGTATTACTGCGTTGTAACTAATAATTCTTTCAATAACAACAAAACTGACGTAACTTCGAAATTTTTTTTAACACTTATATAGAGAACGCAAGCGCCGTTACACGAAACCTCCTTCCGCTCCGTTACGTACAGTGTTGCCACTTGATGATTTTTTTCAGGAACTAAAATTTACTCGTAAAGTATAACACCGCAGAATAATAATACAGTTTCTTTATAAAATATTATTATTATTATTCTACAACGAACACATGATCGATAATAATAATAATAATAAAATGCTTTTAATAGTTATTCGATTAAAATATCTACGCAGACATCAGCACTTAATCCCGATTATCGACTTGTATTTGTAGATTACGAAATATATGTGGCAACGCTGGAATAATATGCTCATTCGAGTTGACTCGTTCGCGTTCGTATTTTTACGTGTAGTATAAACTGAAATGTGTCATTTTTATTTGCAGGTTATTTAAAAATGTTTTAAAATACTATTTATATATGAAAGAATTATTTCAGATTATATATTTAGAATCGTCGAATCTTATATTAGAAATTTAATTCGGTAATTTTTATAAACGTTTTACGACAGTTTAAATCAGTAATTTTTGTTTGTGGATTTAACCATAGACTGTGGCTGTAATGATATTAGAAAAATGTTACTGTTTTTTGTGTCTCAGCTCTGCTACTTAAAAGTAATAAACTGTAGGTTTTCGAAAACCTTTTAGATATATTGTGACACTTTTTTTCAGTAAAAAGGCATATATAGATCACTCGAATAAATTAGAACGTCGTTTCCTAATACCTGTTTCGTTTAAACCGTCAATAATAATGAGAAAAACCCCCACGATTATTAGAATAGAAAGAAAATCGTGCTAAGAAGGAGTCTGTAATTTATTTTACATTTCACCTACACTGCAAAAAATGATTTCATCATCATATAATTTTATTTTTTGTAATTATGTATCGAGTAATATACTATATTTTTTCTACGACTATTTAATAATAAGTTATGCAAGAATTCATAAATTACCCCACTAAATTGTAGACTTTTTCTTATTATATAAACGTTTGGATCTTTTTTCGTTTACTTTTTTTGATTTTTTTTTTTAATTTTTTATGAACCGTTAAATGTATATTTTTGATAAATATAAAAAGCTTAAATTTCATGAAATATTACAAAATCTATTGTATGTTGAAACTTTTTTATTGATCCCAATAAATTTCTTTTGTTTTTTTAATACTACGTCTTTTTTTTTTTTCACTACCTACTTCTTCCAATTCGGTATTTATATTTAGTCCAGAAAGGTAAATATAGTTTGTTGTAATCTAAAAATATATTTTATGAAACACGTTTAACGAAAAAATAAAACCGGTTTACTTATACCTATAGAAAACAGGACCGGATTCATTCGAAAATATTATTAACGAAAATAAACGTATTTTCAATCAACATCGTAATATAATATTTTTTATTGTGACAAGTTGAACGTCCTCGATATCAACATAAACGAGAAAAACTGAAAAAAAAAATGTTTAATTATGAAAAAAACTTGAAAAACCTGAAAAATTAGGTTTAGCAACACCGCAATTTCCCAATAGAATCATTATATATATACAAAATGATGCTACATGATAATTTCTCCCCTTCCTCTAATCTAATAATTAGAACTGAACTATTTGTTATTATTAATTGATTAATGTTTCAAGTATTTGTAAACAATTGTAATAGCACTCGTATAACAGTACTTTCTGAGTACGTTTACCGCTAAAAAATGTAAAACTTCATTATGTCAATGTCAGATTTGACATATTCACATCAGTGTTGCCATATCTCAAAACTCAGTAGTAACTACACTCCCATAACAATAGGTCACGTGACGTTAATTGTGCTAGAGTTGATTTGATTCTTGACCAACATATTGCAAGGAAAATTTCCACTTCAATGGTTTTCTTTTTTTCTGAACGTTAAATTCTTCCTTTTCCCTAGTCCTATCCTGATCATAGACGCGATGACGTCATGTTCATTTACGTCAAATCAAATATCGAATCGTAATTATAATGAATAAAAAAAGTAACGACAATTTTTTATCAAATTTATACGAAAAATCCGTATCTGTTTAACTCACTTTTATTTTTTACAAACGATTTCCAACACTTCATCAATCATCAGTAGTAAATTTAATATTATTCAATTTTCGACTTTACGCTTAATTGCATCCAATAACTCACGTTGCTAAACTGTTTTTTTTTTCGTTGTCACGTCTGTTAAAAATAGAAAAGACTTGACGGGGCCGTGTAATTAACAATACTAAATAATTAACATACCACTTTAAAACAATTAACGATCTTTTTTTGTCGACGATTGGATCAAGTGAAAAGTGCGGTTAAGATAAAGAGGTAAGTAACAAATTAATTTAGTAAACCACTAAATACATAAAACTATTAATTATAATAGATTATTTTTATCTACGAAATAACGTAACTTTCTTATCGAAATATATATAGTGACGTAATGAATCAGACGCTATATTTAATGGTGAGAAAAGTCCATAATATATAACCCCATACATGCTATATACTAAATGAATATTCCGCCGCGTAAAGAAGCAACGTATCATTACAATCTGTAACAACATGGGTTAAATGGTATAGACACATTGTATAAAGTCAACGAACTCTATTACATTCCTTTGGATATATTTCAATTTCAAACATGGCGTTGACATTTGTATATGACGTTAACGTTCTATCCATAATAACTAATAATTCTTTCAATAACAACAAAACTGACGTAACTTCGAATTTTTTTTTCAACACTTATATAGAGAACGTTACACCCGATCCGTTACATACAGTGTTGCCACTTGATGATTTTTTTCAGGAACTAAAATTGACTCTTAAAGTATAACACCACAGAATTATAATACAGTTTCTTTATAAAATATTATTATTATTCTACAACGAACACATGATCGATAATAATAATAATAAAATGCTTTTAATAGTTATTCGATTAAAATATCTACGCAGACATCAGCACTTAATCCCGATTATCGACTTGTATTTGTAGATTACGAAATATATGTGGCAACGCTGGAATAATATGCTCATTCGAGTTGACTCGTTCGCGTTCGTATTTTAAGTTTTTACGTGTAGTATAAACATTTTTATTTGCAGGTTATTTAAAAATGTTTTAAAATACTATTTATATATGAAAGAATTATTTCAGATTATATATTTAGAATCAGAATCAGACGCTATATTTAATTGTGAGAAAAGTCCATAATATATAACCCCATACATGCTATATACTAAATGAATATTCCGCCGCGTAAAAAAGCAACGTATTATCATCATTACAATCTGTACCAATATGAGTTAAATGGTATAGACACATTGTATAAAGTCAACGAACTCTATTACATTCCTTTGGATATATTTCAATTTCAAACATGGCGTTGACATTTGTATATGACGTTAACGTTCTATCCACAATAAGTTAACAATATGGCGTCAATTCATAACGTAATTACTAAAAATCAACTAGAGTATACCCTGTATAACTTCAACAATCCATTTGTTTATTATTAAGGATTAATTTAATTTGTCTGGATTAACAGCTATATTTTAAATATGTTTATACTTCTCAAATAAATACTAGTACGTTTGAAAATAAATTTATATAAAAGAATGTTCGATACGAAAAAGTTTTATAATTTAATCGTAGTATACTTTTTACAAATGGGTATCGTCCGAAATGAAGTACATTTAAATACAATTATTCAAGAATATCTTAAAAGAAAATCTTGTTATATAGAAGATAAGTTGTGGATGATAAAAAAATCGTCACTTGGAGGATTCGGTATATTCGCAGAAAGAGATATACAAGCGGGAGAAATAATATTTATAGATTCACCTGTACTACTCGGGCCACGATGTGTACCAGATATTCCTACACAATGTACGATATGCTATAGGTAAATAATACGAGTTTGACATTTACAATGTTGCCAAATCGATTATTAGTTTTACTTTAGAATTTCCATGTTGTTATGTAGCGATTGTCATTTGTTGAAATATAATTATTGTTTTTTTTTCATATTACAGGAAGATTAATTTAATTACGTGTAATAAAAATTGTCATTTGACAATATGTAATTCTTGCGTCGATTCCGATATACATTCTAAAGAATGCAATTTAATTAGAAAGTTGAAAACCGATAAAGATTTTAAAGAGGGGGACAAAGAAAAGCTTACGAAATGTTTAACGCCTCTAAGGTCTCTAATTTTGAACGAAGAAGATTTGAAAGTAGTGAGTATTTTAAAATCTCACAGAGGCGATCAACATGGAAAAGAAGTGGATATATTGACGGAACAATTGGGATTAAATATAACAGAAGAAGAGAAAACATTTATGTATTTCGTATGTACGGTATTAGACGCTAATGCATTCGAAGTTTTGACCGACGTCGAAGATAATATGAACAGCGTAAGAGGTAGAATTTTGTTGATTTAAATAAAGTGCAAAATAACAATTTTTTTTTGTTTGTTTCAGGTTTATATCCTTTGGGAAGTTTGGCCAACCACAGCTGTTACCCTAACGCTTTTCACGTATTTGGCGAAAAACATAAAATGATCGTCAGGGCTGGGGTTTTTATACCGAAAAATTCAGAGATTTTTCACGCTTATACAAGACTTTTATGGGGCACAATAACCAGAAAGTTTCATTTGAAAAATTCGAAACATTTCATCTGCAAATGCGAAAGGTAAAAATTCTCAACTTCCTAACACCCCCCGTATGTTATGAAGAACACTATTCAGTCAATCTTTTCATATATCTAAATCGATCGCTGGAGTATTTAAATTTTTGAAAAAAAAAAATCACAATAAATCTGAACTACCCTGTATATACGTATTATACACGTTTTAGATCAATCTTTTCATATATCTAAATCGATCGCTGGAGTATTTAATTTTTCGAAAAAAAAATCACAATAAATCTGAACTACCCTGTATATACGTATTATACACGTTTTAGATCAATCTTTTCACATATCTAAATCGATCGTTGGAGTATTTAATTTTTCGAAAAAAAAATCACAATAAATCCGAACGACCCTGTATATACGTATTATACACGTTTTAGATGTATGGATCCGACTGAATTCGGTACGTACATGACCGCCATCTATTGCGAAAAATGTAAGGGAAATTTGTTACCGCAAAAAACGTCTAGTTGGCAATGCGAAATTTGCAATTCCAAACAAAATGTCGGTAGAATTTTAACCATGATCGGGTCTGTCTTAAACGGTTTCGAAGCCGACGATTTCGATCGTATGCATACGTTTTTAAATAAGAAGCTGCCGTTATATATGCCGCAAACGAACCAAGTGGCCGTTGAACTTAAATATAAGATTATTTGGATTTTGGGATACAGAAGCGGATATTTATGGGAAAGTAATTATTCTTTGTATCCCTTATAAGTAATTTGGATGTATTTGTAGACGATTTGTTTGATTGTAGACTTGCCTTCTCGTTTGATACTTCTTAAAAAGCGGTATTGTCAAGATATCTTGGAATTAATAAAAACATTACGAATTGGTAAATGTAAAATCAGAGGGTTATTATGTTACGAGTTATATTTGTGCAACAAAGAATTAAAATCCAGAGATGATACTGAAGGTTGGGTACGTATTTAAATAAAAATAATTCTTTCATTTATTTACCTTTACTTCTACATGACTTCGTGTGTTTACTAGTACAGTTTTCGATTAATCATAATTATATCAGGAAAATATATTCAGTTTGGCAACGCCGTGTAGTTCATTAAGAATTGGTGTCTACTCAACAAAACAATACGATAATCGATTATTTTTAAAATCAGGATTTATTTCATTTATAAATCAACAAATTGCGAAAATAGTTATTTCTATGTGACACAATGATTATCAATTTAGTGAGATCTGAAAATTTCTTTTGTTTTGAATTCAAAAATCATTTGAAATTAACGAAAATCGATCGCTTTTTTACTCAGTAATCGATTATAGACATCGTTAAAAAAGTATAAGGTTGTGTAGTGTAGGCCAGTTCATGAGTGTATAGAATTAGTTCGATCGGATACAAAGAACGATTTGTCGATTGTTGTATTTGAGGTTAATTGATGTGATTCGGGTCTTGTAGTATTCACAATAATAGAAAACGATTTTGTACTTTATGTAGTGCCACCGTTTCCAGATTACACTTATTGCACAGTCTTAACTCTAGATAACGCTTTAGTGTACAATAGCTCTACCAGTGTAACTATTAAGAACAAACCTATAAATTCTTTGGTAATGAGAACTGTCAATTTATGTAATGCGTAATTGTTCGGTTATATATTTAAAATTTCGAAATTGATTACGATACTTGTCACTTTTTTAAACTTCTCGCGACGATTTTAAACTGCTGAACAAGAATATTATAAACTAGAAAATCAAAATTTGTCACAAATCACTAAAATCTTACTATAACCTAACGTCATTATTTCTCGTGTTCAAATAAGGTAAATATTCACAATAATTATGAAATTAACTAATGTTTAGTTGTATTATTTTATAGGATGGTGAAAATATAACGGAAACTTACTTGATGGAAGCTGTGGATATTTTAAAATACGATATAGGTGCTCCGGATCTTATTAAAGAAAAAAAAGCACAACTAAATGGTTATTAGTTACCACGTAACAAATATTTGCAATTCATTTTAGGTACGAGGGTCGTTTGAAAGGTTAGTTATAATTTTTTTTTTATATCAAAAAAATTCCGTTACATACTTACTTATTTAGTTAATAATAATTTGAGATATATTGTGTATATTTAACTTGGTATTATTGGATAATAAATAAAAAAAAAAAATAAAACTTTTCTAATATTTATTTTATATCATACTGTCTTATAATATATTTAATTATTATTTACATTAAATAATCCATCTTGTATCACATTTTAACCTTTATATACTTCTGTATATCTATGCCGTTTTAAAATTTCGACATTCTGCTGATAAAATGAGGTAATTGAACGTAAATTTCTTTATATATTTAAAAATGTTCATGTCGTGGTCCGGTGAACGATTACGTTACCTTCGAAATGATTTTCAAGGTTTTCATTAGGGCTTCTTATTATCGGTAAACTATTTCTGTATTTGAATTTGTCGTATTCGGGATTCGTGCTCGGTTTTCCTCGACTACCGAATCGGAGAAGTCTGTTTGTCCCCGAATCAGGTGGTAAAACCTACAAAACATTCTACGTCCATTTTTAAAGGCAATGACATTTGGAATTTACATTGGTAAACTTATTCTTTTGTTGGTTTTTAGACCTTATTATTCTTATTTTGGTTCCGAAATGGTTTCCTACAGAGTTGCTACTTTGGGAAGTATGAAATTTCCTGGCGATTCTCATAATTTAAGAACAAAATATAAGTATTGTGATTTTGGAAAATTCTTGAAAGCTTACTAAGAAAACTGCAAAAAACTCTTCTAAAACTGTATCAGTATCAACCAAACTACCGGTAAACACCAAGAAAAACTCAGAGTAGTACATATGAGAAAATCGATTGTTTACCCCACGGCCGCCATTTTGAAGTGAATCAGCTGTTTTCTTAGATTGCCTGATTCGAGGAAGAAATAGAAGAAGAAAGTTATACAACATAAATAAATTATATTATACAGGGTGTATAACCTAACCAACAGTTTTATTCTTTATTAAAAACGAACTTACTTGTAAAACTGTATTCAAGAATTTCGTCTGTTTTTCCGGAGATACCGGATTATTTATAACAATCATTGCTTTGTGTTTCCTTTCTAAATCTGCGTTTTTTCTCATGAGCACTTTCGCTTTTTTATTGAGCAATTCTTGAGCTTCGGGATAATGAGACAGAGCCGCATTCAGATCGGCTTTACTCAATACGAATAAATTTGAATAACCTTGAGACCTACGAATATAATAAAAATTGATTCCGTTGATATCAATAATGTGTCATGTGTCATTTTCGTGAGAAACGGGGTATTTTATCGTGACATGTGAGGTTTGACGTGACAAGTCACGTTTTACGTGCCATATTACGTTTTAATGTGACATATATGATCAATCTAAATTTGTACACGAAGCTCGAAAATAGAACTTGATATTTGAATACATAGTTTGACAGTAAAACTGTTAAATTTCATAACATTTCAACTCGCTAATCAAAGAAACGCGATATGTAACTTTTTACATGTCAGTGTAATAATATTTTAACTCGTTAATAAAAGGAACTCGATATGTGACTTTTTAACGTACCATACCACATTTTAAACTGTCATGTGACATTTTGTTGTGACATGTGTCATTTTAACGCAAAATGAAACGTTTCGGAATGATACGTGTCATTTTCATGAGACACGGGGCGTTTTATCATGACATGTGACACTTTGAAGTGACGTTTGAAGTGACAATTGGCGTTTTTACGTGTCAGTGTAATAATATTTCAACTCGTTAATAAAAGGAACTCGATATGTGACTTTTTAACGTACCGTGCCACATTTTAACTTGTCACGTGACATTTTGTTGTGACACGTGTCAATTTAACGCAAAATGAAACGTTTAGGAATGATACGTGTCATTTTCATGAGACACGGGGCGTTTTATCATGACATGTGACACTTTGAAGTGACAATTGGCGTTTTTACATGTCAGTGTAATAATATTTTAACTCGTTAATAAAAGGAACTCGATATGTGACTTTTTAACGTACCATACCACATTTTAAACTGTCATGTGACATGTGTCATTTTAACGCAAAATGAAACATTTCGGAATGATACGTCTCATTTTCATGAGACACGGGGCGTTTTATCATGACATGTGACACTTTGAAGTGATGTTTGACGTGACATGTGATACTTTGAAGTGACGTTTGACGTGACAATTGGCGTTTTTACGTGACATATAATTGGATATTTGAAGTTTTGGATGAATTGAAAGAAAGAAAAAGATTAGAATGTAATAAAAAGACGATGAATTGATACGAACATGTTGAAGAAAATATAGTGTGTAATTTATAACGGAATATTACCTCACATCGGCGGTTCTTCTATTCATCCCAGGTATCCCCAAAAGACTTATTTCCCCAAATACGGAACCTTCGGATAAAGTGGCAAGAACTTGTTTTTCGTCTGGTCCTATGACCTAGAATAGGTACAAATACATATTTTTTTTAATAGTTTTATTCCCGATGTATAAATATTTAGGTAAATACCTGAACTTTTCCCGATTGAATTATGTACATTTCTTTACCGACATCCCCTTTTCTACATATTATATCGTCGGGTAAATATATTACCGATTTTAATTGCAAAACCAGTTCTCTTAAAAGAGCTTCGTCGCAATCGGCGAATAATTTAACTTTGCTCAATGTTTGTATATGGACGTTTATGGCGATATCGGTTTTCATTTTGTGCGGCAGACAATCCATAATAATATTTTCATCTACGATAAATAAATATTCCAACGTCAATGTATATTTAAAAAATTATCAACTTATCAAATCACCCTCGTAGCTACGTTACATTCAACTTATCAAACCACCCTCGTAGCTACGTTACATTCAACTGCACGTTAATGTTTAAATAAAATTCGGTGATTCATGTGGATAAATTAGCGAAGAAAATTATCCAAAAGTATTGAATAAACTTGAGAAGTGGCAGTTTGGGCAATTTTGTCATTTTGGATACAATAAAACTTGTCAAAATTTATAGATATCAAATTTAGTATAATTTTTCTGGCAAATGTGGCATTGTTGATGATCCATGTGGATAAATTAGATAAAAAAATGTCCACAACATAGAATGAACTTGAAAACTACCATTTTGAATCATTTTGACACTTTTGCGATTGTCAATCGAACCTGTCAAAATCTGTAGATAGCAAATTTTTTGGTAACGTCAAAATATCGGTGATTCATGTGGATGAACTCAACAAAAAATCGTCCAAAACATCGAAATCGTTAGATATACAGGGTGTTTCAAAAAAAAAGGTGATTTCGTCTCTAGGGTAGATAGAAAACTGAAAAATATTTGGAGTTTACACAGTAAAAAAGTTTCGTAACGCCATCCGTATTCCAGATAAACTGCTTTGAAGAAAAATACACATTTTTTACGATTTTGCCGCAACTATTGGCAACATTGTATTTAAATTTTATACGAATAGTGTGTAAAATTTAATTATGTAAATTTAACTTAATAAATCTAATATTGAAAAAGTTATGTTCAATATAAGAACCGTTTAACTAGCGCCCTCTATTAGAGTCAGATATAAAAACAAATTCATCGAATGTATCAATACGGTGTTGCCAGTAGTTGCGGCGAAATCGCACAGTTTTCTATCTATCCTAGAGATGTAATCATCTTTTTTTTGAAACACCCTGTACAGAGACGAAATACTAAACTGTTTTTAAAGATATATATATATTTTTTTAATTAAATATTATCTTGTATTTCCTATGTAATTAAATATGTAACTTTAACATAAAAATCATCATAAAACTCGGCAATGCTGCAATTTTTTCTATACGACAGCTAAATAGTATCGTTGCCAAATGTAATTTTAATTCAAAGACGTTCGAAAATAGGGAAATATTTGGTATATTACACCAATCGTTAAGTTCGACCACCATTAGTAGTTTTTATATTTTACAATTGGCAACGCTAACCGACAATCGGCTAACTTCACTACACACCGGCCATTTTGGATTTCTAATAACACAGGTCCGGCTGATAATCATCAACGTAAAACGAATTTCGTTGTTTTTAATGTGAATTTCGGTGTTTTTTTTGCCAGTGGTGTAATTTAGGGTAAAGGTAAGCTGGTATATATTTTAATTAACGATTAAGTAGTGATAAACATACAGACGACTTAGATAGGTTATTTTTTTGCCAAATTAGAAGATCTACAAAACGCTATACCTAAATATTATTAAAAAAGAAGAATTCTTATGAAATGTTTCGTAATATCGTAATTTCCAAACAATTAAAAACAAAAAATTCGATTTACCTAATGTCCTTTGAGTTTCCCAAGTGTAGTTGAACCATAATTGTACCCTGCGCTGCATATCTTGCGGTAAATTCAATCTGCGCATATATTCCAACGTTTCGTTGACTAATTTTCGATACTCAGTCTTGCATCTGTTGGCCGTCGATATGATATCGCGTATTTGACCGATGAGAAGCGCGAAAACGAATACGCCCATCAACCAAGAGAAAGTCATAAACATGTATTCGATTTCTTGGGTCGGTTTAGGGTTTTTACCTTAAATGACAAACGTACATTACCCCCCAATTGCCAAAATAAATAAAACGTTTAATTCAACTAACCTATAGAAGTTGCTGTCTTTGTGGCGAAATAGAAACATTTTATGTAGGCGTTTCCTTTTCCGTTATAGACGAAATTATTGCTACCTATGCCTCCCCAAGCGGAAAACGAATAATACGCGCACGCGTTTAAATGTATCAGGTACATCATGTACATCAAAGTCCTCGAGATGCGTATGACGTAAGGATTCGATAACAATTTGTCCACCAAACTGAAACATTCCCAAAACGTGTGACATTTAAAAAATCTCGGAAAACGTAATATCACGAATTCCGGTCCCCAAACAATATAGAGAAAATCCAACGGCAACAGCGACAACAAATCCAGCTAAAAAAAAACCAAATAATACAATTGTATATAGAACGATAAAATTAATATCGAGCAGTTTACCTTGAATCTTTTACTTTTAATATAATTGGCCCTTAGTAATTTGATATCGGTAACCCAAAACCCTTCGTTCAAATATTTAACTCGCGGTTGTACGAAAACCATATCGATTAAATAAATCAAATCGGCGAAATAATCGAAGGTCATCCAGATCGGACGATTGTCCTTCGTTTGATACGGAAACGTACTTCTTAAAGGAATCACCCACGCGTTGTAGAAAACTGATACGGCGGCTACGCACATCCATATTATGTAAAAATGGCCGTTCGGATCGATTATTTTCTTATCTGTCGAATGAAATATCTAGTTATTAATCAAGTTTCGTGATATGGCAACACCGATTCGTTTATGTCAAATCATCTAACACTCACAAATTAATAAACGTTGTAAATACCAATTATTTTTATTTCTAAAAATTACGGTAAGTGATATTCAACTTTACGAATTTTACCTACGAGACTTGTGAAATATTAATAACCAAAAAGAAAAAAACTCACTTTTTAAGGTAATTATTCGGTTCTGCGCACTCTCAATCATGCGCAGTATAGATATAGAAAATGGAGGACGTTGTTTCCCGTACCGACGTTTGATATGGCAACACCGATTCGTTTATGTTAGATCATCTGACGTTGACATTTGACATTTTTAATGGTGATCGTGAACTCAAATTGTTTCAAGTGTTTTCGTATTTATAATATACGTAGATGGTTTGACACAAATATTTGTATATTTATATTAGAATTGGAAGAATCCGCTTACCGAAATGTCTGAAAAAATCCGATCTTCCGTTATTTATTTCGGTATAATCTTCGACGTATTTATCTGAAAAGGAAATACTTAATTTTGGTTTTATCGAAACCGTAGTTTGTTGATCGACGACGGTTTCTCTGCTGCTTATCGAAGAAGGAGTAGCGGGAGTTACTATACTTTCTCGAGCGGCCTGAGTTCTGGTAGAAAAAGCGTCCACCAAATGTCTTATACGGTCTTGAATGAATTGCCTGTTGGCCGTACTAAAATTAAATTTCCATATGCGATTTTAAATTTTTTTTATAAATATTACTCACTTTTGATGAATTCCACCATTTTTATATGAACTTTCATCGTATTTATCTTTAATAGAATCGTCTCGAACAAAAATATTATTGCTATTTTTTTCTAGCGGTTCGCTACACCACGAAGAAGCGTTTTGAACGTTTTTATTGACGACTTGGTCTAAAATTAATTGTTCAGGATACACCATTCTCTAAAAATTTATAAATAACTATTTTCATCGACACCCTCGTAATTAACGTGCAAAATCGTACCGCGACGTACGATATAAACAAACACAATTTTATGAATAAATATCTTTCTTCGAGTAAAACTTGACTGAATTAAAACGTTCGAACACATAGACAAGATTAATAAAAACATGTAAAGGTATAATAGCTAAAAACATCATGCCGTACGCCATTCAAATAGCCTACTTAATCTAATTGATTTCGACTATCAAGCAATCAAGGCGAAGTGCCTGCCTACTTCGATTATATTTATTAGATTACCTTTTTGAATATGTGAATGTTTTCCATTTCTGGACAACGCCAATCGCGGTGTCGTTTGTCGTGTCATTCAGCTGAGGTGCTTTGGATATTGATAGCGGGAATCGCGTTTCTATGGTTACTTCGTTTATCGATTCGAATAAAATATATATTATAACTCGCATCGTCGAATTTTCCTTCTTTTTGTTTTACTAAGCAAATTGTTAATGTAAATATTATTCAAATATAATATCGAAGGTTTCGTGCGTCATTAAATATCTAAAAGAGGATGGAGTAATTAAAAAAAAAAAAAAAGAACGTCAGGTTGAATAAATGATGAAACGTATTCAAATTATTTAAAAATTTTCGTTTCAAGGACAAAATATCAATTATTATATTCCATTTTTATAATTATTTTAGTGAATAACACTCACAAATTAATAAAAGTTGTAAATACGTTATACGAATTTATTAATAATTACCTTAAAAAGTGAATTTTTTTCTTTTTGGTTATTAATATTTCACAAGTCTCGTTGGTAAAGTTCGGTTCTGCGCAGTCTCAATCATGCGCAGTATAGATATAGAAAATGAAGGACGACCCATAAATTACTTAAAATAAAACAAAAACATATAACATAGAATTTAAATTATTTATTATTTCGTAAAATGAAAATAGTACTTGGCATGAAATACTAAATAAACTGAAAAGGAATAAAACAATTATGGTTTTATCATTAACTTTCTGATAACAATAACTAATTTTAGTTTTTGCTATAAAGGTTTTTTTATATATTTACAACGGTGTAAACATTGTAGGTATAATTACAGAGTTGTAAATCTTGTTTTTAATAATTTCAAGAATCTTTTAAACAAAAACGTTTTTCTACAAATAGTAAATTCATATCGTGAATGCTGTTGTTTAGCGTACGTTATTTTTGAAATATATTATTTGCATTGATACTAATATATCGTTGTTTATAATAATTATAAACATCGATTAACATAAACATTAAATGTGTCGATAAATTTTCATAACAGGAAATTTTATATAAAGAACCGATGTTGTCATATATCACGAATTATCACTATATCTAACAATTAAGTTATTAATCTTTTTTACAATTGAAATAAAATAAAAATGTTATGTTTATTTATATTCGATCTAAATATAATAAGACGCTTTTACTTTACGTTCCTTCAAAATTATGATATTTACGTAAAGTGTTTTTAAATCGAACTTTTATTATTTAAATTCGAAAACTTTGGTAGTAGTTAACTTGGCATCATATATATAATTATTATAACCAAGAAATAGGTTATGTTCTGTCTAAAGTTAAAATATAAAGAGGTGCGTCAGGAAATCTATATCTAAATAATTACAAGTTGTCTACTAAGATAAGCAATGATAAAATTGTTAAAGGTCATAAGCCAACGAATCGACAAGTTATTAGTTAATTCCACACGAGGAGATTTTATTAAATTCAATCTGTTGCAACGAAAACAATTCGATATTTTTTTTTAGAAATTATGTCTGAACAGGTAGAAAGAATGCATCGAAGAACGAAAAGTGTTACAAGAGCCGAAGAAATACAAGCTGAAGAACAGAAAGCTAGAAAAAATCAACCTGATAAACCGTAAGGAAATGATTTGTGTATTAAATACACTTTTTTTTTATATACTATAAATAAATGTTATTGTGGAAGTATTTCTCGATTATTTCATAGAATAAGTTTCGAGATATTTGAGGAATTTATTGTTATTATGAGTATATATTTTAGGTGTCATAAACCAAGAGATTCTTTGTTTTCTTGGAATTCGGGCTTTGATAATTTCACGGGTTTTGTAAATTGGGCATTTCTATTACTTTCCATAGGAGGTATAAGACTGTTACTGGAAAATTTTATCAAGTAGGTACTCATCTCAAATAATAACATATATTCCGAGAAAAATTTCATTACAGATACGGTATAAGAATAGATCCAATCCAATGGTTGTATATATTAACTGGTCAAGATGATTCTGGATCCGAACATCCGTCTATCGTTTTAATAATGTGTAAATAATCAAATTTTGAAGATTTTTATTTTCTTACTATGTATATTATTTCCGTAGATTCTTGTGTGCCTGTAATGTTGTGCCTTTTAACTGAAAAAGGTTTGGCTGTGGTAAGTTTCTTATGCTAGGGAACAATTAATTTCGGTTAAAATCGATTTTTTTAGGAAATTATTCCCAATCACGTCGGTATGTTTGTTCACGTAGTAAATCTCATAGCATTAAATTTACTTCCGATGGCTGTTATACACGTTAAAGACGGTTTTAGTTTAGGTAATTTAAAAGTTACAAATCAAAATTATTATAAATTTTATAATTTCGTCGTAGTTGGTGCTTCTACAGTAACTACATTATACAGTATCTTATTTTTAAAATTATGGTCGTACGTTCAGGTGAACATGTGGTGTAGACTCGCCAGGTTGAACAACAAAAGTAGTTTAAGGAGACAGTCGATGTCTTATAACAATTTAAGGAAAAGGAAAAGTATGTAAAAGGATTAAGTATCGAATAATATTCATCGAGTTATATTTCTAGATAGTGATGGTAGAGAAGATTCTTTAGAAGATCTAAAATTAGTGCAATATCCCGATAATTTGAATCTTAAAGATATTTATTATTTTCTATTGGCGCCTACGCTTTGTTACGAATTGAATTTTCCTAAAACTGAAAGGATTAGAAAGAGATTTTTGATTAAAAGGATAATTGAAGTAGTATTAGGGACGCAATTGATTTTTTGCGTTATACAACAGTACATGATTCCGTCTGTAAAAAATTCCCTCATTCCGTTTAGCAACATGGATTATACGAAAGCAACGGAAAGACTATTGAAATTGGCGGTAAGTAGAAATTACTCTTCTTTAAATCTCTTCCATTACTTTCTCAATTTTCGTGTTTTTCTTTTTTATTAATCCTACTTCTTATTATCTTGTGTTTCCACACTTATTTGGTGTTTTTGAGTTTGTGGACGGTTTATTGGAATTTAGTACTTGCTATTTCGCTTTTGGAACTGGTTTTTTGAATTACAAAAACTAGCAATTCTTTTCGATTATATAAACTAAGAAATTATAATAGAAGTTGTATATAAACTATTCAAAACTATTTTTTTCTCAAACCATGCAAATATCATATACTGTAGAGGTTAAGTAATTCTTCTTATTTTAGTGTGTTAATTATCCAAATCAATTTGAAGACATTTAGAGACACTTTTTTTATGAAAAATGATAGCAATTAATTTGAAAAATGTCTACAAAAGTCTAGTCGATTTAATTCCAATAACCTACACTGTTGCCACATTTAGTCTCATTTATTACTTATAAAGATTTTTCGACATATCGATATTATTTGTAAATTCTTTTGTGTTTTGTGAAAATTCCACCAGTGGCGGGTGGTTTTATTACCTTTTTGAATTGTATTGTAGATTCCCAACCACCTCGCGTGGTTGTGTATGTTTTACATCATGTTCCATTCGTGGTTGAATCTATTGGGTGAAATTTTACATTTTGCCGATAGAAGTTTCTACGGTGATTGGTGGAATTGCAACAACATAGATAGTTTTTGGAGGAATTGGAACTTACCCGTCCATAGGTGGGCGTTGAGACATTTATATTTTCCGTTAATTGAAATGGGTTACGGTAAATCGCTAGCTAGTCTCGCGGTGTTTTTCATCAGCGCATTTTTTCACGAATATATGGTTAGTGTACCTTTGAAAACTTATAAAATATGGGCGTTTATGGGTATGATGGCTCAAGTACCGCTATCCCATTTTTCTAAAGCTATCGAAAAGGCTTACGGACCACGCTTTGGTAATTTAGTATTTTGGGCTTCAATTATATTGGGACAACCGCTTTGTATTATGATGTATTATCACGATTATATCGTCGTTAGATATGGGGAATCGTTATTGGAGGATTATTCCCATATTTGAATGCAAAAATTTCGGTTAATACTACTATTTAAAACAACTCCATACTTTTTTTTTTATATGAATAGAAATTTTTACAAGTTCCTATTTTATAATTTTATTTATATAAATGTTACGATCAACGCCATTATCAATAAGCTATTTTTAATATTTGTTTAATATATAAATACAACGATGTATATACATTTTTTTCAGTGTCAGTTATATAATAAATAATATATTTTGCAAATTTTTGAATATTATTACTGGAACCATAAACCCTGTTATGCAGAACGGATTAACCAAGATTTTTATGAATTTCTTGAAACAATTTCAGTTTTGAATTTGTTAGATACAAAATCATATTGTTTCGGCTTTGCTAAAAAAAAGCGTTACGTCCCTGGATAAAAACAAATTTGAAGTATTGACGTTAACATAATTAGGTGTCTCTTTCTATATACGTATACATCCCGATTAAGAAAGAAGAAACTTGAGACACATTTAAAATATTCAAAAATTTCCGTTTAGCTATAACGTTCGAGGCATTATGTGATTTCAAAAAAGAAGAAACAAGTTAGAAGTAAAATTATTTACAATGTTGTAAGAATAGGTGGATTTTCTTAAATATGAGAGGTTTTCGAAATAAAATTGAGTCAAAGGACCCCGCACAATCATTATGGAAATTGAGTTTTGATTAGGAATTTTTCTGAAACTTGGCACAATGATCGTTTGAAGAAAGTTGATTAAAAGTCTTAATTACCACGAAACCCCCAACCCCTGAATTTCCAAAGGTACTCTAGGAGGAATTACTGGGGTAATTATCGACAAACGTACACAATCAATATATACCCTTAGATCAATATGCAATTCCAGATTTTCCTCAACTCACATTAGAAATCATAGAGAACCTTAAAGATATAGAATCATAAAATTGACCGAAACCAGTCCTCTTTTTTGGGGTTTTGGAATTTCGTGCTCATTGAGACTTTTAGTTAAATGTCATTTTGTCAAGTTTCAGAATAATTGGTCAAAATCAAATTCCCTTCATCCTGAGGTACCTTCGGATTCTTCGGGAGTAGTTTTAAGGGACTTGTGGGTTTCCAAAAGGGGTCCTTTGTATTTGAATATAATAGGAAACACCACTGGTGCATTTTACAGGTAGGCTGTCTTAGTTTTCATTCTTATGAAAAAATGTTCAAATTATAATTTTTATACAAATATATACTATTACACCCACTGAGTCCACTAACTACTATTTTGAACAATTTTTGTTACTCATTGGTGAAGACAAGTAATTTATTTGTTATCCCATGAAATTTTATTTAAAAAAATATCGTCAATTCTATATAAAATATTCATATATAAATATATATAATCACTTCCTATTAATCTTGTTGAAATAAATCATTCAAATAGGACCCAACTTTAATTTGTACGGGATCTTTTTCCCTAAAACAAACATCAATATTATATTAGGTTTCTAGTAATTTCAACAAATATAAAACTGACTTTTGAAATAATGTAGCGCCTGCCAAACCCTTCACTTCAAGTATAGTATCTCGTATAGATAAGATGCATCCTTCTCTTATACCGAGAACAGTTTTAGAATGTTTCTCTTCAAGGTACTGTTTGATTCTTTGTTCTCTAGTTTCTCCTTGGAAAGTAGAATTAGGATCGGCGTCCAAATAATGGGGATTTATATTGAAAGGAACTAATCCTAGTGCTTCGAATGTTGGAGGGTATACTATAGGCATGTCGTTTGTTGTATGAATACTAACCGTTGCAATATTTGAACCTTATAAACAATAATAACAAAAATTTGTTACTTCCTAGACCCCTTTTTTATGAAATCTTGACGTTTCGATCTGTTTGACCAAAGTAGTTTGAAACGTCAAGATTTTATGCTTTAAAACGAAATTTTCATAAAAGAAAACTAAAATTAAGATAATTTATGAACAATTATAATCATAAATAAATATAGCAATAGTGTAGTACCTGCACTGGCTCCGATGTAAGGTACCGCATTTTCCAATACCCGTTTTTTTATACGTTTAACTAAATCCAAATCATAAAGAGTTTTCAAAAGACGAAAAGTATTTCCTCCCCCAACGAAAAAGGCTTGCGCTTGATCAACAGCATCGATAGGATTCTGAGTATGAATACTACTTATTTGGAAACCTAAAATTTATCAGTATAATCACACAGTTATAATTCATTTGCAAGACTAGTTAATTTACCCCATTTTTTAAAAGGTACTTCAACTGTAAGAAAATATTCATCATGGTTTTTCAAAGCATAAGGAATGAAAAGAATATTTTCTATTCGGAGTCTAAAAAAGGGAAATTCATTTTATTTACGACTTATACAAGGTAGTTTACTATTATAGTACACAAAAAAATAAGGGTATTTTTAAAGGAGCCAATTGAGAACTTCATTTCATGAAAAATGTACTAAACAGTTTATGTTAATTAATTTCATGTTACCACCTATCCCATATAAATACAAAGGTCGGCATAAGTCAGGCAATAGATTTGCGTCAAGAGAAAAAAATACAGCTCCAAAATGAATTTAAAAAAAATACAAAAGGGGTTCGAAAAAGAGTTACTGTAAGTTTACCAATTGATGCCCATCTTGATCAATACATTTACGGCAACGTTTCTTAACTGAGGCAAGTCCGACGATACATGTCAGTCTCTCTATGAAGAGTTTCGAATTATTCTTCAATTGAAGATTTTTTAGAAAAAAATGTACATGGAGAAGTACTTGAAGTTGATTAAACAAAACTCCTAATGTGTCACTTACTCTGTTAATAATCCGCAAATTTCGTTTTCGGCGTATTCCAAAAAATTGTGTCCGTGTAATTTTGAACTCGATAGAAGTAACAAATTCCTTTTGGCCATTTTACGAAATACTGTATTTCTCAAGTTCAGCCGTCTATTTACTTTTTGATATCAAAACCAGATATAGGATATGTGAAATTATATATCAAAACAAATAAAAACTCTGATAAAAAATAGATAATGAAATATTTACAAATTCACTCTGTTGTAGATATTAAATTACAAGCAATCACGGTTGTCAATGTAAAAACTTGAAATTTACTTTTTTTACGGTATTTATACGCATTTGAATAAATTTTAGTATACACAAAACTTTTTAAGACATAACCTCCAAATAAATATATCTATTCTTATAGGAGGTTAAAATAATAATCTATTACATAGATTACACAAAATACACCAATGTATTGTTGTACGTATCTTTTGTATAGTTAATTGCATAGTATTAAGGGGTTTAAAGAACAGATCCGCATTTGAATTATTTTCATCGTCGAATAATAAATAAATCAAAATTTCTTCGAGATTTTAATTTTCATAAATACGTAAATGAATATATTGTAGTCGACACAAAGTTTTAAAGACATAGCTTCCAAATAAATCATTGTTTCTATTATAAGAGGTCGAAATAATAATCTACTACGTAGATAACACCAAATACATGAAAGTATAGTTGTACGTATTTGTTGTATAGTTGGTTGCATACTATTCAGTGTTTTAAAAAACAGGTCCGCATTCGAGTTATTTTCATATCGAATAAATTATCATTTCTCCAAAATATTCATTTTCATAGACATGAAAATATAAGTAAATATATTTTTAAAACTTTTCGAGATATAAACTCCAAAAAAATGAATTTTTGTTTCTATTAAAAAGAGGTTAAAATAATCTACTATATAGATTACACAAAATACATCAACGTATTGATGTACGTATCTTTTGTATAGTTGGTTGCATAGTATTAAGTGGTTTAAAGAACAGATCCGCATTCGAATTATTTTCATCGTCGAATAATAAATAAATCAAAATTTCTTCGAGATTTTAATTTTCATAAATACTTCCAAATAAATCATTGTTTCTATTATAAGAGGTCGAAATAATAATCTACTACGTAGATAACACAAAATACATGAAAGTATAGTTGTACGTATTTGTTGTATAGTTGGTTGCATACTATTCAGTGTTTTAAAAAACAGGTCCGCATTCGAGTTATTTTCATATCGAATAAATTATCATTTCTCCAAAATATTCATTTTCATAGATATGAAAATATAAGTAAATATATTTTTAAAACTTTTCGAGATATAAACTCCAAATAAATAAATTTTTGTTTCTATTAAAAGAGGTTAAAATAATCTATTACATAGATTACACAAAATACATCAACGTATTGATGTACGTATCTTTTGTATAGTTGGTTGCATAGTATTAAGGGGTTTAAAGAACAGATCCGCATTCGAATTATTTTCAATATAAATAAAGCAAAATTTCTTCGAGATTTTTATTTTCGTAAATATAACAAAACAGTATCCCATTATATAGTTTAAGTGAAACTTCTTGTACATTCAATTATATACAAACGACAACTATTAACAGGAATGTCAATGGCTCTTTTATCTTAAAGACTAGCATAGTACAATAAATCGTTATTAAAACAATTAGTTTTTGATGGTTCTATTTAAAATAATCTTCAATAAATAATTAAAATAAATCATTAGAAGCGCGATAAAATTTGTTTTAACAATATTTTAAAATTTGGTCTAAAAATTGTTACTAATATTTTAAATCGTGATATAATGAAGTTTAATCAACTATTTGACTAACGATTATTATTCATACTTTTGTATTATCATTACACATAGTTATGCACTTTAAACTACGACTAATGAATTCTTCTCATTATGAAAATACTACGAGGTGTTGAGAAAAAGTACGAATTTGTCACATTGGATTTTCGAATACTTTTTTCGTGATTCTAGATCGAAGACAAGTCATTTTAACGTCTTTTCTTAAGATTGTACACTTAACCTTTGACAAATATTTTCTACTCTAGTCCCTAGATGGGTGAAAACGTCCTTAGATAAATCTTCCACGGTGGTATATTTAGATTTATGAAAATTGAATATATCTATTAGAAATTCTATGACCTAAAAATATAAAAACATCGATAAGTAGGTAATTTTTTTTTATACCGGTAGACATCCAAAAGTTCTTGTCTATAAATAAATAAATTACCGTCGAAAAAGGTGACGATATACATTTTTCGTGTTAATAATTTTGAAAAAGACAATAAACTGTCGAATGTCCTTGGTAATATCATCAACTAACCTGGTCTTTGAAATAAACGCAAGTTTCTCTGAGCATTTCGTCGGAACCTAAGAAACCCCAAGCCAATAGAGGCGATAATTGTTCGGAAATTGTATAGAAATGAGACATAAAACCGTCAGGAAATCGTAATCTTCTTCTTTTCGCTTTCAATACCGACCAAACTGCAGTAGTGAGAGCGGTCTCTTTGAAACCCTAAAAGTACACCAACGGTTTCTCAGATTTGTTAAATATCGAAAGGAGTAATAAATAGTAAGAAATATGAATAAGAGGGAAGGGAACGAACGAAAAAACAAAATCGAATATAATAGCAAGGATTAGAAATGAGTGAAAGGTACGGGTACTAGAGGATATCCGGAATCGTCTTCCAACACCTGAAAAGGTAAGTAAAAGGTGTTTGTTTTCGTCACTTATTGCCGAAGGTTATTTACTAACCTTGGACAACCATCGGTTTTGTATGACAGCCGTGACGGATGACGGGGGATTGTTTAGATCTTCGAAAGCGTCCATCAGAATATAATCTAAAACTATGTCGTAAAAAGTTAGAGCTTTAATTCCTCTAGCGCTCAACTCTTCCTCGAGATCTCGCCAATTTTGAGGATCTTGACTATATTTAATCATCTGTTCGTAACCTAAGAAATTTACAAAACGGTAAAAACGTTTCGACGAGACCAAATGAGTTTGACGAGTTTACCTATTAAAAAATCTTTAGGATCCTTATCGGCGTACAATAAAAGATCGGCTAAAATTTGCCTTCCGGCGTCGGTGAACCAATTATACGTCATTCTATCTCTTAGCAAATGTTGAAACGCCAATCTAAGACAATGCAACTTCGCCAAATATTCAACATCCGAACCGCACTTGACGATTTCAGTTCGAAGAGTTCGATAAGGTATTCCGCCATTTTCAACTTGTCGCAAAGCGCTCTGATACAACGGATATTTTTCCAAATCGGGAAAATACTCTGAGAATTCCTCAAATTCCCTCAAATCTGCTACCTACGTACACATAATTCATTTAAATATTCACAAGACATCGAAATTGTTAGATATTATTATATAATTATTAAGGTAAAATAAAAATTGAATATTACTTACCATATCTTGCGCCGAAGCGAAACTTTCTCCCTCCGATAAATTTACATCTTTACCCGGAGCTGTATCCTTATTTCCACTTTCCGATCTGAACAATATCGACATTTCGTCCAAGAAAAGCATCTCCGAGTTCTCCTGCAATTCGATGGCGTACTCCAAGAGTTGCTGAAGATCTTTACAAAAAGCCGTTTCTTCTGGCCCTAAGACGGGCAAATTAGTCGTGCCATCATCTATGTTATTTCTATAAGCCGATAACGCATCTTCCCAATAAGCTATGCACGTTACTAACGCTTCCATACCTATTTTCCATAAATAAAAAAATAATAAATGACATCGAAATAAGTCCGAGGATAATGATGCCAATCACGTTTTGAGATATGGCAACACTGAATGTGAATATCTGTGAAATCTGACATTGACATATGACGTTTTTAATGGCGGTGACAGGCGACGGACGAATCGTGGATCTATGTAGATGAACCTTAAACTAAACTATCATCGATTGTATGGGTCTTTCAAAACGAGCCAAATCCAACCAACAAGTTTTTTCGGAATAACTGAATATGACACCATCGTAGATCTGTCAATTCTGAATGGTACACCACTATTTGTTTGTCGGAAGTGTTCGAAAATATCGGGGAACTAATCGTAGAAGACAATGCGCGCTGTCAAATAACAGTTCAAAGGAAACCGTTTTTGAACAGTCGATACATCGAATTGATGAGTCATCTGCTACACAGTCTCCGTTTATCGCTAGATGATTTCTTTTTATTTCCGTAGATCAAAAATAAATTGCGGTTTCCTACTACGGACAACGCGGTTAAGGTACTCCAACCGGAATGGAAAATTGATTAAAATCCTACGATTGTTAATCAAAACAAGTATCATTTCTTCATCATTTAACAACAAAGAATGCATCTAAATGATTAGACAACAGTACTGAATACTAAGAGTAAAAATAAATACATACAAATCATTAAGCTTAAATAGACGATCTAGTTAAGTGTTTTGTAAAAGTAACAAGTGACGGCGATTTGAATTAACGTACAATTGTCGTCTTCCTATTGGCTCTATTTATAAATCTTAGTAACCTCGACACTGCCCACAATAAATATAAAGTTTCAACACGTAAATTTATCGAGAAAATAACCCCTAAAATTTCGGACGAAGCTTTTCAACACTAAACTCGAAGTACTTCTTTGAAAATGTATTTGTCTCGTGATATTTTTCATTCTTGAAATGTGTTTGAGATTGAGATTTTGATTGTATTAAATAAGAAAAGTACAGAAATCTGTAATGTGATAAAACGATTGATGATGATGATGATGATATTACGGATCTGTATATAAATGTTTTGTTCTGTTAGAAATAACGGAATGACGGACAAAACTTATAGGTATATCCATTTACATCTCGCGTTTAGAGAATGAAAAAAAAAACCAATAATAAAATCGTGAATCGTTTTCCACTTTGTTGCGCATAATTTATCTTAAAGATTCGTTATTATTATTGCTATTAGGCCCCCGTTTGGCTCGATGCGATGACCCTAATAAAACCTGATTCATACGAAGAAAACAAAACATTTTGTTATAATAATAAACTTTTTCCAAAAACAAAAACACACACGATGGTTTTTTATTTTTCTTATATTATTTATAATTACTTAAGGGGGTATCCTGGTGTAGATGGCACAAAAAATCGATTTTTTTTTGTGTATAATTCGAAACAATAACGTTTCAAAAATATGTTGTGAAAATTTTAGAGTAAAATTCGGAGCGGCATTGATTTTATCGCTATTTTTGTAAAAGTCGCGCTGAGCAGGTAGGCAGGTACACGCTCCGATACAAAAGACCCCCGTCGAGTAGGGTCAAGGGTCAAAGGACGATTTGTTTACTGGGTGTTTGGGCGGTTACACACAAAACGCCAATGATAGTTTCAAGTTTCAATTCCGTTCTTTGGCGTTTGCACAGTGGCCCAAAAACTGTTGAAATTACCGCTTACATCTCGAGTGTGGCTTTCGACGGATGGTTTCAAAGTTCAAAGATCGTAGACAAAGTGTGCGTAAAGCGGCAGGATGCTCGAACCGAAAGTTACACGGACTGCGAAAAGAAGAAAATTAGCCGAAGAAAATGAAGCTTTTGAGGTCTTTATGCTCAAGGAATAGCCGACTAACTGAAAAAAAAATTATGTTACACGTAAGTCTAAAGTCAAAACTTATTTTAATGTATCGCAAACTTTAAACGCGTTTTTTGTCGAAAACAGTTTTTTTTTTCAATTTTCCCATTTTGCGCCATGAATCATTCAGCGAGTTTTGGTCGCATTTTGAAGGAAATTTAATTATCTAATCCGTGAACTAAAAAGATTTTGCGAAAAAAATTTGTTCAACTATTTTTTTACTATAATTTTGATTTCTTTTTTCAAAATTTGTTCAAAAGACTGCCGTTTTTTTTGCAAAACATTTATATAATGTTGAATTTAGTTTATGGACGAGATTTCGATGTGACAATATCAAAACAAATTTGATTTTTTTGTTTCAAATACGAAAAAAAAAATGATTGTCGTAAAGTAGTTTCAGTTTTTTAATTATTTATATTATTTGTGAGCATATGTCCAAATTTCAAATAAAAATATTAAATAGTTTTTGGGAAAAAAATTCCCAAAGTTTCCGTCAATTATTCGCCATTTATACACATATAGGAAATATACCCCCTCAAATAGAAATATTTTGAAACAATATAAAGACGTGTTTCCTTTCAGACGAAACAAAAAAATAAAGATGAAATTTAAGTCTGGACGTAATTTAAAAGGTCAACGGATATTCGAGGTATTACAATAGTAATAATTGATATTGTACCGTGAATTTAAATAGTATCAAGTTCGTGGAAAAATAAGTCATTGTTGCAAGAATGTTGTTTACGCATTGGTAAAACCAGTTGAAGAATAACGGTAAAATCAAGGTCTAGATGAAATCAAAATTTTAACCTACATTCTTTTCTGGAATCTATAAATCTAAAATTAATGACGCATCATATGATTTTAGCTTTTGTTTCGACGTAACATTCAACGTTTGACGTGCTTAGAATCAAAAACCGCCAAAGCCGTATTTTTTCGAAACTGAATTTGATAGATTTCAGTACAACTGTTATTTTGTAACAAATACCCGCCACATCCTACTGTATTTTGAGATCAGAGTTGCTTACTTCTATTTCGGATTGTTTGAGAAAGATTTGAAAGAGAAGAACTAGAAGAATATGAAGAAGTTATGTGGAAACGTGGAACCGTTCATCGGGTTGGAGTCACCGTCCTGGTTAAAGACCGGAAGTCTGATTCTTAAAAATTGTTTGTGGTACTTCAAGTTCAGTTCATCAAAAAGGATTATGCTACAAAAGAACAAGAAAAAAAATAACGTTCTGGTCGAGGATGAAGTCTTTTATAGAAGTGAAACTTGTCAAGCGAAATCCGTCACAAAACCAAAGTTTAAAGTGTTTGACAAGAGTCCAAATGTATCAACGAAGGATTTAACCTTGAAGCTGCAAAAATAAAGGATGTTGCGTAACTACTAACAAAATATTCTAGACAAGGGTGGAGGAATAACGAGACACTAAAATTTTATCGAGAATTTGGAAAATCAAGAAGGTATCAACAATGAAAACATTATTGTCGATGAGAAAATTGATACAGATACTGTTTGATGGAAAATTAATGTTAGTTTAGCTTTTATACCTCAACACCTTTACAGCTTAAGCATATTTTTGTTTTAAATCCCCCCAAGTCCAACTGATTTTCAATTTTTCTACATATTTGTGAAACTGGGGATCTCTATCATATATAATATCTTTGTTATAAAGTAAAAATGGTAAAAAAAATTAATAATTCCTCATGGTTGGTCTATTTGTGATAGTTTTTCAGAAGAAAATTTCTCGAGACGAACTTGGCGGATTTCGATTTTGATCATTTATTTGGACATTGTTGTAGGGGTTGCGTATAATACCCACTTTTTTTCCTACGTCAAAGATAAATTAATTAAAGACAATGAAAAATTTATGATTTCAAAGCAAAAAGGTGTCTGTTCGTAAATTATTATCAACAAATAATTTTGACCTTTAGCGAAAGGTTTGCGTTTGGCATTTGCAGTGAATCTTGTTTATATAATCAGGGTCGGCAACCCGCGTTCAGACTAAATAAACGTTTAAGTAAACGTCTTAAGCGATACGCATCGAAAATATAATGCTACACTTCGAGTTTGGTATTTTCCTTTGTGTTTTTCATCGCAACTCAGTCAATTCGAAGCGAAAGATAAAAAATATAACATATTAAAGCTGCGGTCCAAACAGAATTCCATATTCCTTAGGGTACATCGAAATATGTAGTTTTTATTGGTTATTTATTATAATCTGGGTGGTTTTTTGTCACATTTTCGGAAACAATTAGATTTCCATTTTCCTTTGCAGCACGAATATAGTTTTGACTGGGATACGTATTTGCGTTTTTCTACTCTTATTTTTTGGTACCGACTTTTGCTTGGCGTATAAACAAAACTTTTTTTATCCTGGAAACCTTCTTCGGAGTAGTATTTTCCTTCTGATCTTAAACCTATTTGAACTGCGTCCGATTTGTCCCTAACAAATTTGGTTTTTTTTCTTTGAGTTCTCTCGCTACTAACCTCAAAAGTGTCGTCTCAAGTTATTGAGAATTTTGTTCCGAAAACTTTGTTTTTATTCTATTAGAGATTTGCCACTTTTTCGAAAAAAAAACCAGTTTCTTCACAATGCCCTTTAGATATTAAATGATTCCGTATTATTTTCACCCTTTTATCATTAAAATTACGATATTTTCAATTGATTGATTTTCAATAGTTGATGTTTAAAATAGTTATTTACTTATTTGTGATTTATGGTATCAAAAACGAAGAATTATTTTCTATTTATTTTAACGGGACATTTTGTATACTAAACATTCACAGTGACGCTCGTAGAAAGTAAAAAAAAACTAGTTTTTGCCACTCCAAAGGTTTAAGCCAAAGCGCCTGATCGAGTTTTGGTTAGATGTGTCAAATGTCAAGTGTCAAATGGAACACGACGAGCCTATCTGAAGGCCTACGTGCTTAACGGCTTCACAGCCACCTACAACTACGATTTAGCACTCTAACTAAAAACTATAATTCCCTTGAGAATTTTTTTAGATATAGAAATCGAACGTAAACAAGTAATTAACTATGAATTACAGATTTTATTAATGGGTATTCCTCAAATACCTTGTTGTTTAGCAAGGATATTAAGCGATCGTGATTTTATGGTTTCGTCATTTAAAAACGCCTATTTCTGGTAGTTGGTACGCCACTGATTATACTTGAAATATCTGCATAAAGTTCATTCCCATCGAATGTACGTAAAAGTAAAAAAATTCCAATTGTAATTTATTAAAAACGAAAATTTTGAATACGCTAATACCCACATTGCCCTCAATATTATTTCGAGGTACATTGCATATCGCTTGCACCGCGATAAAACGTAGTATTGAACCTGAGCTTAACACACCTGACTGACTCGTAGAAGATTACAACGATTAGCGATGTTATGTTAATTAAAACGAATGTTTTATTCATTAAACAATCGTATTATATATGTCACAAAACAATCACTATAACCAACGATAAAACTTTATAGAAATATTATATTTGATACGTTTCGTGTTTTGAATTTTTCTCCCTTGGTTATGTCCTTGAGCGTCTCGACTATCAGCGTCGATGAATCGACCGGAGCAGCAACGATAGTTCTTCGTCGTGACGCGATGACGTCGTCACTTTTTCCGGGCTCCAATCCGGATCAACGAAATATACCCCACTTCCTTACAATGCCCGGTCACTATGTTCTCGGTTCATGTTTTATGTAATGCGCTGTTGCCACGCTCCGTAAGATGTAACTAATGTTCAACGCGTTCCGATTCAAATTAAAAAGTAATTGACGAGTAAGAGACATTATAAAGAGATTAATTAGTGGTTTGAATTGGTCTAAATTGATTAAACAATATTATACAAGATATTTGATTACAAATATCGGTATCTGTAGATAAATTATTTTCTTAAATGCGAACTAGATTATCGAACATCTAAAACCAGAATATTTCATTTTATTGCCGTTATTCCTAATTCAAGGAAATATAATTATATCGTAAAAATTAATGCTTCTTTATTTTCTTCATTTTAGGTTAATTATGTTTTAATATTAGTTTTTTCTTAATAATTTTTGTTAGATTAATAAAAAATTTCGACGTTTCGACTTAACTAATTTTGATAAAGACTGAAATTAAGTGGAAACGTCATTTTTTTATCAATCAAACAAAAATTATTAAAAAGAAAACTAATTTTAAAACAGAATTGAGAATATATCAAAAGTTCTAAGAAATTTATTGTGAAAATTTAGGGTTATAACAGTAACAGTAAACTTGGCAACGCCGCTTTAATTCACAACCGGCGAAACGCATTGGAGTCGTCCCGCCATTAGTTCAGCAGTTGTTCTTTATCCGCACTGTTGGATCTTTGAATCGATAGTGTATCTCAACCCCCTCATATCTAACATAAAATAAGAAGGAAAAGTCTTTTCGTTATAATAATTTATTGAAATATAATAAAATTATTTTTGTGTGTGTTACTAGTGAGATATCTAATAATATTTTATTAGTGATAAGTTTTCTCGTCTATGGAAGGATATTAAAACGTATTAGAAGATCTAAAAGGTAGGTTATGTTTCAGAAAAATAATCATTATTTTTTAATAACGTACGAATTTATAAGAAAGATATTTTTAAAAATGACTAATGATCGAATGTAATAAATTAACGTTATCTGCGGTGTCAGAAGGTCATCAAATTGTACCTCGCAATTAGTCTAAATTATAAGATGATTGTAAACATGGATATATAATATATGAACGTTAAGGAAGGTTGTGTCCGTTAGGGTAAACATTTGACAATAACGGGGTTTCGGATTGTACCTAATGCCCCAGTCACCTTGATATTATGTTTTATGTAAATCGTAAATGAGGCTCTAACATTGAAATAAGTTATCACAATCGTAAAACTTTGTATTTATTAATAAATACAATCTATATTTTGATTTTTAATATATGTGTAGATAATAAATTGCCTGTTGTATACAGCTTATTCACTTTTATTAATTATTTATCAAAATACAGAAACCACGAGTTTAAATAAGTTTTTGAAAATTTGGGCAGCTAAAAAATGATGTATACAAAGTATATTTCGCTGAACTGAACTAGATATTGAATAAACTTGTTTATACGTCATCACATTTTTTGCTTCCTTTTTTTTTAAAAAAAAATTATTTTCGCTTTTTTTGCAAACAACAAATAAAATGTGTACGAGGTTTATATATTGGTGAAATGTAGGGACGTAAGATTGTACTGTATCCTTATACACTATATTTTCACACAAAAACATATGTTTTTGTTTGGAAAAGTCCTCGTATATATATATACAGTGTGTCCACGCAAGTTGACGACATATGGAATCCTTTGTTATTATCGATTTTATGAAAAAAAGTTATTCTTTATAAAAAGTTTTGCGTGGTCCAAAACCTAAAATTCAATCATCGGATGTTGAATTTTTTCAGTCGTATACGAGGTTTGTCAAAAAATGTGTAAAGTACCTTTCTTTTTGACAACATCGAATATTGTTATAAAGAAAAGATGTTTAGAATTAAAAATATCTTTCAAATATTTAAAATTGTTTATGCCGGTGCATCCTAGATTAATTATGCATTAAAGTGCAAACTTAAATTTCCAACGTAATCGCAGAAAAAATGTAGAAAAAAAATATTTGTTTAATGTAAATGAACAATTTTGAATATTTGAAAGCTATTTTTAATTCTAAACATCTTTTCTTTACAACAATTTTCGATATCGTTTACTCTAGATCCGAAATTACATTTTTCGACAAACCTCGTATACGACTGAAAAAATTTAACATCTGATGATCGAATTTTAGGTTTTGAACCACGCAGAATTTTTTATAATAAATAACTTTTTTTCGTAAAATTGATAATAAAAAAGTTACGTCCCATATGCCGCCAACTTCGTGGACAAACTGTATAATAAACTGTTTTGTTATTGTGATAAATATCTAAACGATGCGTTTTATAGGTCGTCCTATAACTAACTAGTCTTGAATTGAGTGTGTTCATCTTTCAACTAGGTTAAACATTTCCTTATTTAACTAGAAAACGTGGTTAATGGTATTTTAACAGAAATGGTCGTTATTTATGTTTAACTTCTCTGTTTCGTGACAGATTCACGATCGCCATTATGATAAAAACGATGCGTGTGTATCATTAAAGGAGGTTTAGCTCATTGTTCCAAACGGCAACAAAATATCCGCGATTATTACCAATACTACTCGAATCGGTGGTGTTTCGAACGATTCCAATACATGATAAACTTTTGATCAATATAGAGGTTGTCCTTCTATAACAATCATCGAATTCGAGGTTGGTTAATTTTATTAATGATATTAATATTGCACCCAACTTCATCCAAAAGGCGAAACCAAACAGCCTGGATCTTTGCTTTGCAATAAAGTCAATCGGATTAATTTCACTCCGCTTCAGAATGTTTGTAAAATCGGTATTTGAACGACGACGTGCGCGTCCCAGTGTTGAACTTAAACCTTCCTGAGGTATGTCCATCGATCGGTCTTTAAGAAAACTACTAGACCAGCCGACGACAAACAGTACGAACTCAATTTATTTAGTAGATCGACATGCCGAAATCTGTTGAAAGCTTTCGATACGTCTCCATAGCTTCAGTCCATACGTCGGTTGAAAACAGTTTGAATTGAACCCGATCAAATTTCCAATCTGCGAGGAGAAGAATTTGTATAGCAGAGTTGTTAGTTCAGTGTTTCTTCGAGACTTTTGCCACATTTCCATTGACCCATCATCTTCAGTCGATTCACATACATAACCTCTTTTGTTATAGTCGAGAAATATTGAAAAAGCAAACAAACAAAAGTTTAAAATGTATAAACTCATATTTCATCGTGAATATTCTTGTTTAGAATAAAAGAAAAACAGGAAATAATACGTTTCTAACAATATCTAATTACAAATAAGGTCCGTCTGACAAATTCTTTATAAAAACTGAAACACGTTATAACGCAATGTTTAGACGTATCAATTTCCTTATTCGAATTGTGACTATAATGAATTTTGACCGTAATCGGAATGTAATTAGTCGAATAAGACGATTAAGTAGTACGGGTACGTTATTTCCCACAAGATTGCAATTCGAGAATGGTTCATGGTCAAGGTTGATTTATACAGTGGCTCGCAAATAGGTCTTTACAGGGATAAAGAAAAAATACATTATTTAACTAAAATTTAATCAGTAAAGTTTTATTTTAAAAGATATTTCAAGTTATTGTTTGTCTACTAAAAATTCCGTTGACGCGCGATGGTTTTACTAGAAATATTTCATATTAGCTAATCTACATTTGAATATTTTTATTTAGTCCAAGGTTATAACAATAATATTCCCTTTTGTCGCTTGATTGTTATTATGCAACGAAATTGGTTTGCGTTTAATTCTGTTCGGGTTAATATTTTTTAATATTAATTAATACTTTTCAATTTAAAAACGAAATCAATTATCATAATCCGTTCATAATTTTAACCTATACGTGTGTCGTATTATTTGCTCGCAACGTTGCCAGATTTCATATAAAAAGAAATAACGTACGAAAATTGTTTTGTTTTCGAATTGATTAATATATTTATGAGGGTTGCTACTCAAGATTTCAAACAAATAAAAACATAATTGGATAATCTTCTGGCGATTTTTTCACCAAAATGGCGACTCAAAAACCCAAAAACGTCAAACTTTATGGTGGTGACGTCACATTTGACAAATTCACGTCGGTGTTGCCATTTTTTTTCTGAAAACATTACGTGATAAAGTGAAGGTCGATTTCGATTTTTATCGGAATGATTTTTAAGAAACGAAATCTAGCTTAACTCGAGAGGATCAAAAAATATTTATGACGTTATGTAATTTTATTTATGCAAATGTTATTTGATAATAAATTAGAATAAGATTTTTTTATACCGGCAAGTTTTTCGAAGAGAATTGAAACTGTTACGAAATAATATTTGTTCTAAAGGTCGTTGTATTGGTGAGAACAGGTTATTTTATAGAAGATGAACGCTATAAATATACCATAGAAAATAATAATTATCACAATTTTTATAACAATTCTATTTCCACTCTGTACGTTTACTCGTATTATCGACAATTTTGTATATTCCTTTCAGCACACAAACAAACATTTATTCATCACCATTTCTCAAATAACGGTACGTGTTCCCGTCGTTCTAATTTCGCCCAAGGGATCCATTTTGATGACACGTGCATCGGCGTAGAAACAGATTTCGATCCGGTCCTGCCCTCTTTTCCTTCACTTCAATTGCATGCATTTTGATTTTATTACTATATCCGAGCGGAAAAGAAAATCCCTAGTAAAGGTATTGCTCTCCCCATGATTTGGGGATGGAAAAGTTAATCCTCGGTGCATACGGAAGAACGTCAGGGGCGTTCTTTTAGTGAAAATTAAACGAAAATGATGAGGATCTCTACATTATCGGCTACAATTTCGCCATGTTTGATTCTTCTCACTAATAAACAATAACGGCGTGTACCTCCAAATTATTGTCCGTAATCTTTATTTGTAAAATTATTAATTCTATTATTTTCACTTTTTTATGAATAATAAAGTGAATCTACGCTACTGAATCTATTTTCAATAGAATCGTTGCTATGCCAACGCCCTTGAATCGTTCGTACCTTAAGGTCTGTTTAAACTATCTTCATTTCGGGGTACAGACCTTTTTCAATCAACTCAAAACGTTTTATTCATGTAAAATTTATGTCGTCTCTGTTCGTTCAATCAAAATCTTCATGTCATATATTTAAAAATTTTATTATTATTTGTATGTAACGATTGTATGGAAAAATTTTTCCTTTCGTCCATTGTTTGATAGATATTTTTATGGCTTTGCGCAATTTTTTAGGTGCGACGGACTATTCTTTATCCACTTGTTCGATGTTGTTTTTTTTTTAATATTATGCAAATAGAATCACTATATCTTAGTTGTTTGATCGTGTCGATGATGTCAGAGCGAAACGTATATTTAGTTTTAGTCAATTAACCACGAAGGCATAAAACACGTCGAGTTTCATCAAAATATACAATTCGTTAAACAAATACATCGCTTCACTATCATTTGATTTGATTTAATTATAAATATTAGTGAAAAAACAAGAAGCGGACTTTCAAAAGTAAGATTTTCTCATTTAGTCGAGGAAAATTATTTCAAAAGAGGTCAATTTAGACATTCGAAGTTATATAAATTCCCGTCAAGCTGAAAATCAGTAAAATTGAACATAAAATTTGAATGTTCCCCATCATTTCCGTGTATGGACAAAAATTTATTCCAGGTCAAAGGTCAAACGAGTTTTTCGCGATTATCAGCAAAACGGTGAGTTTTATCATAAAAATACCTTAGACGAAAATTGTAGATCATAAAATTATCTACAAAAAACGTATCAATACTTTTTTTCCTACGAGACACCGTTTCTGAGATATAACGTTTCAAAAAGTTGTAAAAGTTATAATGTTCCAGATATATGTAATATATTGGTGAAATCATTAAATACGAGAACTTTTTGAATCATTATATCTCAGAAACGGTTGCTCTTGGGAAAAAAAGTATTGATACGTTTTTTGTAGATAATTTTATGGTCTACAATTTTCGTCTAAGGTATTTTTATGATAAAACTCACCGTTTTGCTTATAATGATGGGAAACATTCAAATTTTATTTTTAATTATATTTTAAACAATTTTACTGATTTTCAGCTTAATGGGAATTTATATAGCTTCACAATTATTTTTTGGTCTAATTTCACCGGACTAATATTCAATAGAGAATTTCAAAATTTCATTCTTAAAAAAGGTCAATTAAATTAATCAAGATTTTGTCTACATTTAAAAGTAGCATTTCTTTTTTTTTTATTATTAGTATTGACATATAGTTGTTTGATGAAAAAAAAAAATTTCGTATTTAAATAGAAAAATATACATATATTATTACGCTCGTGTTATTCTTATGCATAATAAAGTAATTACGTTAACAAATAATAAATAAAATCTGACTCAGTCTTGCACTTTCATAAAAACGTAATCGGTGTCTAGGATATCGACGACAGAAAGCCTGCATTAACAATTTATTATCGATCGTAATTTGAATAGAATACAATCTTGCCCTTATTCATTTATGTACATCGTCACATTTCATTCCGAACGACACGAAAACATCGTAAAATGAGAACGTTTCTCGACATGAAAACGTCTCGCATATATAACAAATAAGATTTTAACCCAGTCACGTTAAAAGTACGAGGGCCCGAGGGCCGTTTTCGGTCCCCCGGGCCGTATCAATAAGGCCCGCTATCGCAATGGGTCACAGAAAGATGAATCGTGTTTTTTAGAGCTTTTAGACTAGATATGAATAAAGTTACAGGCCAATCAGGTAAAAAATCAAATTTTGAATCATTTCCTTCATTTAAAATCGTCGGGCACAGTGAACCAAAAAAAATTGGATGAATATTATCAACTTCAACGATCGTTTTAAAGACTTTTTCACAAAATGAATGAAATGAAATCCAAAATTTTCGACGATCCATTCAATTTTGAAGGTTCACAGGTACCAGTTCATTTGCAAATGGAGTTGATCCTACGATCTTTAACAACCCTATATAACATACTTATAAAATTGTGAATTTTTGTCGATAAAACATTTTTTTCTCTTTCTATTTCTTTTTAGATGTGTGTGTGTATATAGAATTTGTCTGGTCATGATAAAACGGCGACAACAAAGTTGAATCGTATGAATAAGACTAATGAACATCTCGTCAGTTTGGTCTTGGTAACAATTAACGCGTTTAAGAGTCAAAGCACTTCGTATAAGGGCGAGCAAACAATTTTATTTAATTGTACGAAACGTTTTTTTTTTTAATTTATTCGTTTTATATTTGCCGTTTGGATCCATTTAAGCTTCTATAATCATAAATATACAAGTCTCATATTCGAAAGTAGATTTCATATTTAAAATAACTAAGCGGTTTTTGAAGATCTACCGAAATGGGACACACATTATTTGACCGCAAGGATATCCAGGATTTAGTGAGATGTGCTAAAGACCACCTACGAAATTTAGTCTTCATCATCCCATCGATGCAAACACATAATTTCCAGATATAAAATATACAAATATTTGTTTAAATCTTCGTCGGCCCAATATCAAGATTGATCATCCGGATGCTATAAATATAGATACATATTATATATGTATCCAATTATTTATAACCGTAACAAAGTATATTATCGGAATTCTTTACAATTAGGGTAATGGTATTTATCAGCAAAGCGTAAAGATTCGTGATTTGATTCTGATTTACTTGCAGCACTATTAGGTACTGATATTTCTTATAGTTCGATCTAATCGTACAAATACCTGTTTGATTTTATTTTGTTTCTAAAGTAGCGATGATTAAAAGAAGAAAAAAAAATTCGAATCTACCGTTACTATACACTTTTAATTGCCTTTCTTCGTTTTCGAATCGTGATTCGTGGTATCGCCAATTCTCGTTGTTCATTCCGACGAATTAACTTTGGTTCGAAAAACGTTAGAAAATCGATTATTTCGAAGCCAAAACCTCGTTTTAAGTAAAAAAAAAACCGAATCGAACTAGTCGATGGATTCGATTAAAAAAAACTCTAGATTTTTCTTTTAGTAAGTCTTATTTCATTTTCAATTAATTCGTTTTAATTGACTTTTCCTTTTTATTTTACACAATCTATATAAACAGTTATGTACTGTTGAATCTGGAATTTGTTCAAAATTATTTTAATTCACGTGATCCGTTTCAATTTTGCCAGAAAGCTCGTATAATGGTCTTCAGTTAAAACACATTCCTAAATTTCTGAATAAACGGAATATTCAACTCTGCAAAAGCTTCTACAACGTCCTTTGCGTAACGAACGGTTGCCATACATACAAATTTTCCTTCAGGATCTCATAGAGGAAAGTTCCAAGGGCACAAGCTTGGTCCAACCATGTAGAACTCTGGGTCAAGCTTCTAAGCCACACTCTGGAGTGATAACGATGGCCCGAGCTTGAATTATCATTGGTATGGCCAAGGCTGGGTCAATCAACCTTTGCCCGAGCCTGAGTTGGCGATCAATGGCAAGGTTGGGATACCCAGGCTTGGTCCCTTTGTCAACTCTGGGGTTTCCTGTATGGGATGCTTTTTCTTTATGAAATGCAATGTTTCTCGAAGAAAAACCACGAGAATGTATCGCTGACCATACCTAGTTTATTTTTTGTGTTTTTCGAAATACACCTCTGATTTAATTCCTCGCCTTTCTGACAATAATGACTTGTATGTATGAATATTTGGGTATCGTATACACTGAAACTCGAAGGATCTATTGCTGAGGGATTGGAGAATCCAATGCTTACAGCTGATCTGTTAATCCCAAGTCTAGAATGATCTAGATGGTTGTTATTGCCAGAGATTTTGGTTTGCCAGAGGTTGGCTATTCCCTTACTTAAAAAGCGATTAATCCTTTACGATTTCTTCAAATCTTGATTTTGTTCATAAAATTTGGCAATTATTTTACGACCTTTAGAATAGAAGAATTACCTCGAACTATATAAAAGTAAAGTTTCTATCGTAATTATCTTTTCAAATACTACACGTTACAATGTACTTTTATAACTGGTTTGTGGATTGGATGAAATAATATGTTATCCTTGAAACTTTCTCTACATTTTTTTTTTTGTTAAAAAACCGTAGATCAACGTAGATATAAAGTCGAAAATAAAGAACGGCTCTCGTTGAAGATAAACATCGCATTGTTGAATTAGTTTAGATGCTCGAGTACGTTAATAAAGGATCATATTTTTTAATAACGCGTTTTTTTTTCGAAAACATATTCGTCTATTTATAAATTTTTCCCGATTAATTTGTTTCAATTGCGTAAATAATACCTATTTACATAGTTACATCATTATAAATTTGAAAAAATAAAATTGCCCACCGGAGACTACCTAATAAAAAATGAATTTACGTCAAGGATTTATATTTATGGTGATTTCACTGACTCTCTCAATGTCACTTAATTATTAGTGACCGCATTGTATTAAGAACTATGCGTATACTATAAATAAATTTACGACATTATTAATTTGATGATGATGATGGATCATCCTAATTGATAAGTTTTATTATTTAAATTTTATCTACAGTTTGTTATAAATGATCTTGAGAGAGAGAGAGAGAGAGAGAAAATATATATATATGTATATATCTAAATCGTTTCTAGTGATTCGAAATACTTTTGAAGGATGTGTCGAATGAGTCTTATCCGGTGAGAAAAGATATTGTCGAAATAGCCTCGTTTACAATCTATATTACCAGTTGTTACATCATTAAGATTCCTCCTGAACTACTTACGTATACATATATCGTTCACGTGACCGACTATAACATCCCATAAGAAAGAATTATTGAAAGTTGTCATATAGTTAGAAAAACGTTGTTCAAATATTTATCTTTTTGGACGGACGACGACGTACTAATAATAAATACAATCGATACGAGGGAAACTATATTGACATTGAGTATTCTTTGAGGTTCACAGTGAGTCGATGAGGCACTACTTTAACCCTTTGTAATCATTAGGCAAGTTGTGAGGCTTAACCAAGTGTTGCTTGACGTTCACAGATAACTTTGGAGCTGATGTTTGGTGTGAAACTAACATGCGTGCCTTTGTCTGGTGTCTCCATCCATCGTTGTCGATCCTTTTTAGTTACACCAAGGATGGACTCCAGCTTTAACCTAGAGAACACCTCTTCCCGTAGCGTAGATTGATAAGATTCCCTTATTTTGCGACCAAGGTATATTTCCTGGAGCCGTCTGTAGACCGGGTGGTTCCATTTTTCGAAACCTTGTTGTTAACGGTCTTGGAAGTCATTTGGTCGATGCCCATCGAAATGATTGGGCATTAACCTGTAGCCTGCGTCCAGATTTTTGCATGGCTAATTGATCCGACCTAAAGTTCTTTGTCCACATGGATCGTATCGCTAGATCCAAGGGTGGAAGGACTTCTTTGAGGTTAAAATCGACGATATACAAAAAGCTTGATCTAGTAATTGCGTGATTTAATTTTTTTAATATCACATTCGTTTATTTCTGTATACACGTAAACATTTCTTATAAACATTTCATATTTCAAGACCAAAACGTAAAGACTTTACCCTCGATAGCACTTAATATAGTTGTTAGAAAATAGGGAGAAAAGTTAATATAAGGGAAATGCCGTCGTCTGCACGCTACAAAATCGGTTGTTTTTGAAAATAATGTGAAACGTCTAAAGTTTAGACGGTAGGGAAAAAAAAAAGAAAGATGTGTATTCAGTAGAATTGCTACTGATTATAACGTGTGTGTTGTTTTGTATCGATTTTTGAAATTCACGGGAAATTTTAATGCTTACGAGGGGACTTTTTTCTTAACCGCGCACAATTTGTCGTATTAAATCAATTGAAATAAATATTTTTATGTATTCGTTAGAAATATCTTAATTCGTTATATATCACGTCATTTCGAATAATAATAACATGTAGTGTTTATAAATAAATTTAAACAGAAATGTCACCAAATTGTATAACGAGGCAATAAATTTCTGTTATTATCCAACCATAAATTTAACGTCGTCGTTAAAAATCTAATTTCGAAGGAATAATCATACAATTCTAGCCAAAATGATCGGATTTTTAAAAATGTTTAAAACATTTTCTTCCTGTGCTGTGTCGATGACGCCATAATATTTGTCGAAAATTATGTCCAATGATTATTAAATGTCTTTAATTTCACAGGAAACTGAAAAATGGCGGACTATTGGAATAAAAATGGCGCAGCCATGTGGCTCTTACATATATGGGCTATTAACGAACAGATGGCACTACGTGTATTAATAATGGCGCTGCATTCTGTGACGTAACGAGACCTTGCGTCGCTATGACGTCACGCTCTCCTTCTCCCACTCATTGATTTCGTTATCTGTCTCTTTCGGACTCATTGTTTTCCCAATACTCTAGTGGTCGTACCCGTTTAGTATATCTACTCATTGGTAGACACTGTATAACTTTTTATTCTATTTAATTATATCACAAACGTAGAAATCATAGAAATTCCATCGTTTGTTTATTGTTTTCGTCTCCGTACTGTTTTTATATTTTTCTATTACATGTATATATACCATTATCTGGTTTGAAATTAAAGGTCAACAAATACGATGAAAGTTTTTTCGAGATAATCTACTAGACTTTTGCGTGCGAACGGTTTTAAGTTTTTGTTAATAATAAAATAATATTTAAGTTGTAATCCGGTTTAATACAAATTCGGCTATTGGGCTTTTATCGTCTTATTACAAAAAAGTTAAATCAATGTATTCGTATTAAATATTACGTCGATACCCGCAATTTTAATAAAAAAAATCGCTTCAATGGTGCATTGTTAAAGGTGTTACTCATTCATGAAAATAATGTACCGTGTCTGAATTTGCTGATCGTAAATCTTCCTGTTATTATTACAATGAGGATCACGTTGAAAAAATTACAAATGTAAATTTGTGTGCAGAACAATCTCTAATTATTATACATTAGCATATCGCATACCGAGCAGTTTATACAGGGCGGCGATGAAATGTTTATAAAAATAAACTAGCAGTAAATTAAATTCAAACTAAAAAGTATTGTGTTCTACAACATTCTATTTCTTCTTCTCATTACGTGATATTTCTACTTTTTTTTCGTATAGAAACGTTTGTCGTTGATATCTACATGTGACTGAAAGAAACTTTCTGTTATCGGTAGAATATTTTTGGGTCAAGTACGTAACAATATTTTTTTGGTAAAGTGATTTTAAATACGATCTTCCCGAAAACGTTATCAAGGCTAATGGTGGCCATTTTGAATTCTTCTATAGAGTAAAATATGAGAGAATAATATATTTCTATAAATTAAAATCCAAATTCGTAATATTTAATAAGTAAAACCATTTATATAATCACAATAAACAAATTCAAATAAATAAAATGAATCACTCTGTGGAATAAATCTATTATTAAATGGGGTTCGTGGTTTACATACTATATCAATCCGCGTGATTGTAATTGTAAATGGAAAATCTATTTCGCTTTAATTTTTATTGTCTACGCGTTCGCCTTTATACCGTGGGAGTAGGAATACTGTTAAGGCAATACGTATAAACCCGTATACATACATAAGAAATAACTAGACGCTTAAATATGTAACCGCATTTAGTATTAAAATAAATTATTAATTCTTATTTCCATTTTTACATTTATATCGTTGAAATTCTTTACGTTTACGCTGCACCTCGTAATTAATTCCGATTTTGCGGCTTGTCAGTTTCTATTAACAGCAATCATACCTTGACATATACCTCACTTGAAATACGGAACATTTCTGTATAAAAAAAATGAAAGAACAGTTACACTGGAGAATAAGTTATTTTAAAACCAGTATTTCGTATATTTATGATTCTTTTTTGATACACTACAAATACGTAGCGGTCTCCAAATGTTGTTTCGTTTTGACGTTTGTGTCCTTGAGGTTATTTAAAAGTTCGTTCCAACATGCTAGTCTCGACCGCGTTCTTAAAAGCGTTTTTTTTAATGATATTTGGAACGCAAAACAGAATCGTCCAAATAACTGTAACTGAACGGTTGGAACACGTAATTTCTATTGCGCAGAAACGTCGCCGTACAAGGGACGGTTTTTTGATGGATTGAAACTTATACGTTCTAAGGATTTTATAGATTGAATCACGTCATTTCCAAGTTGGTTCAAATAAAATTACCACGAATATTGAAATATTTTTAAAGTTATGAAATGTGATAGCGACTGAAATTCTATAAAATCTCGGTCACGCCAATCCAATACTTCCAAGGTGACCTTCACGATATTCAACACTATTATCACTTTGAAATATGTTTAATTCGTTTTGTTGATAGGCAGTTTTACCAACCGATAGAAAAAAATCACTAAATAAACACCAGAAGTTGTTTTGGAATCAAATAATTGTATTTATTTATTATGTATATATATATATTTAGTAACAATATTTAAGTAGTTCAGTAATTATTAACAAAATAACACTCCCATCTCTAGACTCCTACTGCTTTTTTAAAATAAAAATTATTTCGTTGCTAAGCACGGTTACTATCCGACAAAAAAGTTGTTTTTCTATGTTCTCGGTAACAAGTAATTCTCGATCATTATATCAAAATCAATTTTATAGGGTTAGGTCAGTAATTATTATCAATGAACTGATTTCCGAAGAAATAATAATTGGTTATTATAGAAATTAGAGATGGAAACAACGATATAAAGATACTAAAAAGTCATTTGCATAACAAATTCATACGTAAATCGTTACAAATATATCGTTATGCTGCTAATAGTTATAAGAATCGTATAATCCATTTTCAATTTTACATTTTCACCGTGTTTACATGAAAGTATATCATTATAATACTTTTATTTTCTTATAATTTGTAGTTAATTTTGTTAAATAATTTGTTTTCTTGGGACATTTCGATTATAATTCGAAAATTTCTATTTCCAGAGAATATATATATATATATATATATTTTTTTCTGTTTATGGAATGTTTTTAAAAATTAAATAACCGAATGCAAATGAAAAGAGTGGGCCAAGTGGTGTAGGTCGACCAAAATAACGAACTTGAACTTGCGCAGAGGTAAATCTGTTTTTAAATGCGTGGTTGCGTGTGTAAAATACAAGAAGAAGACGGAACCCGGTGGAAAACTAAAAGGAAATGAACGAAGAGATATAGTGGGCGTAAAGAAACTGATAATACTGCCTGTACTTTTGAATAAAAACTCCCACGACGTTTTTAATATTTTATATTTGTTAATTTCATAAAATACAAACATAAAATGAATAACTGTTAGACGTATGGGAAATGAAAAGACAAGTTAAAAGCGGTTATGAGGTTTTAACGACGATTTATGGGCCTTTGTCTTACCAATTAAAAATTATTTCACGGACATTCTTAAATTTAACTGTTCTAGAATCAATTGTAGCTGAATATTGAAGAAAGTGATTTAGTTTCGGACGAAATTACATTTCCGACGTCTCGAAATGTTTAATATAATAAGTCAATAATTATAAACTACGAATTCATATAAACTGACACACCTCATTCACGTATTCATCAAAGTTTTTCTAACGATCATTTACATGCAAATTAAATACGAACGTATCAATCATGATTAGTTTTGATATACGGGTCGACAAGGTATCGAGACAAAAATCGATCAAAATAAAACTCAATCACGATTTATCTAAATAAATTTAATAGAAACGTTTCATACAAAGACAACAATTATAAATTCAAATCGCCAATCATATACAGGGTGTCCAGAAACCGTCAATTTCTCACTACGTATAGATATATTTAAATCCGCGCAATTTCTGTATTGATTGAGGAATTTTTAAGAGCCAGAAATCCGTAAAACGACTCGTAAATAACCTTTTTCCATTAAATACAACGTTATATATACAGTATTTGGTGATAATACGTCTAGAATTGATTGGAAATCATGTTTAAAGATTACTCATAAATTCAATTGAACTTCTACCTATATACGTATTAAAACCAATTAACAAATTATGTCGTAAAGCGATCGATTCAACATTTTATTATTAATCGTATGTAATAATTAATAAAATCCCCACGTGTATTATCGATTCAGAATGACCAAACTTAAGCCGGTACCACACGTCCGACGTTAGACGCATCGTGTTGTCATTCGACGAATGTTTTGCCATGGAAAATCGGCTTTAACGTTGGAACGAAACCCGCGTGTTTGCCGGGGGTATCATCCAGTTTAAAAAACTTAGTATCTGTTGTATGCTATTCATAAGTTTTTATTTCTTTAGGTAAAATTCCAGCCTTCGCCCAACGTTCAGTCGTACGTCGTCGGACGCATCGTGTAGTACTAGCATACTCAATTTTTATTTATTTATTTAATGTTTATGACAAAAATGATTATTTATTGAAATGGTATCGATTTGGAAGTGAATTTTTGCTTTTCTATTATATTCTAGCCGAACCATGAAGTATATCAAGTGGACGTTGATGTTAACATCATTTTGGTTTGTTTTCGTTAAAGCAGAACCGTCGGTACATATTCTTGCCGAAAATCTAGAACAATTCATCACGTCGACGACGTTAGAATGGATCCCGTACAACGATAAAATTTCTTTAAGGAATGCCGTCGTAGCAGCATATCAAATTGTTGAAGGTGAGTCACTATTCAAATATAAAATCAGAAGATAATCTATTAATTTATTGAAGACGATTGTTTTCTATTAATTTATCGTCTTCGGACAACGAAGGTTAATTTATAAAATTTCGATTATAGTAGGCGATGAACTTGAAATTTGACAGCTGTCGTTGACGTACGATAGTGATTAATCGATAACATAGAAAAACTTTCGTGACAAATTTTACAATTCACTTTACGAACTATTATTAGATACGGTTCTGTTTGCGAGAATATCTTGTCATTGATATATATATATATATAAAAAAACCGTTGGATTCTTCCGGTTCTTCGTCTGCCGAGATTGTTACACTCGTCAAACACTCATTGTTTGTACAACGGTTTCGGAATTAGTTTCACTCCATAAAAATACCGCAAAAAGTGTACACTGTCGATGATTTACAAATAGAAGAATGAAATTTGTAACAGATAACGGTAATTTTATACATCTAAGAGTGTAATTTAAATTGGGCTTTACTGTCATTAAATAAACAAGTAGGTTTATGAATCAAATGAAAAAAAAAACCGTTAAGAATTTCATTTCTCGTAAAAATAGTTTCTCTGTTTCGGTATTCGACAATGTTTGGTAATTTTGTGTAGTGGGTTGGTGCCCCTGAATACTAGTTTCGTTTTGACAACCGATGGGACGTTGTATTATTCGGTCATGCGTGAGGTTATTTCAATTTTAAGATATTATTTACAATAAATAAGTTTTTAAACAAAGTAAATATGGTAATGAAATATGGACAAGACAATTATTATGTGTCACTCTCTAAAGAGGTAAATTATTTATAGCGGTACGCAATTTTTGTGGTGTAAATTGAAAATCCGATTAAGCAAACTTTTTAATTAAAATAATATTTCGAAAGTCAACTGTCAAACGTGAATCGGTGCTACCAACCGACCGTCTACGTTACGGTGTAATTTCCCTGATGCATATTTACAACAATTTATTCGCGGTGTTGCCAAACGGTCATAGATTCACATTAACAAAAACTTTCTGATTCCGATTACGTAATTTTTTTTATTACTAACATTATTATTATTATTATTGCAGTTTTAGTAAACATTTTGTACAGTTGTGTAAATAAAATAAATTGAAATTATAATATTATGTCACAAAATAAATTCAAACAATAATAGAAATAACATAAGTGAATTGATTATTACTTTATACTATTTATATTTATATTGATGATGTTTAAAGCTACTGATTTTTGAGTCATTTTATGTTTTTATTTACGGTTTTTTTTTTATTAATATTAGTGTATAGTAATAGAAATTGAATCAAACAAAAATTCCACATAATAAAATCAGTTTATTTTTTTCAAACGAAGTGAAATTATAATTATAGGATCGACCTTGAAACATAGTTAATTGAATTGTAATCAAGTGTGCAAAGTGTGTTACTTAAATTTGTTGTACTTTTCGTTCCATACAATAATTAACTATATACAGTTAAAAACTGTGTAGTAATACAAATAAACAGAATAGTATATAAATAAAAGCGAGTTTCCTCGTAATTACTAGAAAAAAATAGTAAAATACGGACGTTTTATGTTCCGTACAAGTAAATTTAGTTGAAGAGAAAGTCATAAAAGTATTCTTCCTATTAGTTATGCAACCGTTTTAAAACGAAACTGCCTTAAGCGAGAATTTCGAATTTCCCTACAAGTTATTAAGTAACGACAAATAAAAATACCAAATCTAACAATTATACTAAACACACTGTAATTTGTTCCTTCCAAACGAATTCAACTATTTCATTATATCAAAAGTGAATCTAAATAGAAAAATGAAATTTTTGTTTGTAATACTGTAAGGAATACGGAATATGCAAGTATTTTTTTATAATTTAAATTCACTCTTTAGATAGCTATAAATAAATAAAAAATATATATTCCTGCCAAAAAAATCAAAATAACGTTTAAAATCGTAATTAAATTTGGTAAAATTTGAATTATTTTGAACGCCGTTATTTTTCGCGCGCTTTGAAAGATGTCAATTGCCACGTCAAATATTTGTTTACTTTAAGTGGACGGTTACTTTATAGGTTATAATATCGATAAAAGTCATTTAAAAAGATCGTTCTATCGGTATTGTATTGTACCTGAGTGTAAAAACACTATTAGAAGGAAAGTTCAGAGACATTAGAAAACAAGAATGAAATGTTTGTTATGTTGCAAAGATCATTTTAATGCTTTTACTCCTTTGAACTCAGTCAATGAGATGCAAAACATGCAGTTATGATGAATGCCAGAATCTCAAAAGGATAATCAGAATATAAAAACGCTTCGGAAACACAAAGTGAACAAGATTTTAGTTCCAAACACAACCAACACTCTGTTTGGATTTCAATAAATCCAAGACGTGTCATTTAACGTCTCGAACAATGATGAGCCGTTCATTTCGCACTTTTTATACAACTGAGAACGAATTATATAAAGAAGTAATGATTTTATGATAATATTGGGACTGTAATGTATTTCGTATGTTTTTTTTTTTAGTTGTGATTGTCTTATTTTTTATTGTTTATAGTAATTCTACGAGTGGTATTATCAAATAAAAACGTCTATTTAGGCAAAATGTAATGTGACTGCGTACAAAAATTGATTCTATCATTATTTTTCTTCAGAACCTAAAAATAACGAAGCTGAACTATCCGAAAATGAAACAGGAGAGGACGATCTAACGAAACGACCAGTTTACGTCTGTCGTGCCAAAATTAATAGCGTTTGGGTATCGGGTCAATTGAGACCCACTAAAAATGTTTGTGTAGTTTCACTTTATGGGAAAGTTACCGATTATAAGGAATTTGATGTATTGATAAGTATAGAAGACAGCGCCAAATTGAGTTGGGTTCATAAAGATAAATACACGCTTATTTCACAAGGAGCTGTTACCAACGGTGAAAATGTTTTGAGGAGTTTTGTTGCAAGAAGAGCCGCCAATAGCCACGATAAGGAAGGTAATAATATTTTATAGTGAAATATCGATCTGTTTCGTTATATCAAAGTATTAATAGTGAATATTATGAATTTTTTTCAGGTTCTTTATCGCATTATATAGGTAAATTCACGCCGTCTGAAAATTTAGGTATGTTTTACGTCGTAGATCAAAATAACATAGAAATTCCATACGAAGATGGTGAACTTCTTATCGAAACCGAACCCATATCTTACGAATTGAAAAATATCAAATTCGCCCGGATTAACAAACACCATCCCAAGAAACAACAAGTATTGGGACACGCGATATTAAAAAACGAAGAAAATACTTTTCAAAGAGTCGAATCCGTCATCAATTACAGTTACGATTACAATCTATTTTGGGGAAAAGGACATGGACTTTTAACGGGATTGCCTCTAAAAGTTAATTTACCTTCTGGTAATCAAATCAACGGATCTTGGGCTTTGCATTACGTAGCGCCTCAAGTTGAATTAGTTCCGGTGGAAAGGTGAGATTAAATCCTCTTCATACGATATAATTTATTTTGGATAATTTTGAATTTTCAAGGTTTTTGGAAGCCGGTACCGCTGTCAATGTGACGCTTCTCGGTAACTACACCGAATTGGAAATACCGTACACGGCGACAATTGTCCAAAATTATAAAGACGGCGAAAAAAGGGAAATAATTATACGAGATACTAAAAGAGAAAACAAAATGATGGAAATTATAGCCGAATACACACCCGCCTATTATTTACATAATAATTCTCTTGTTCCTACAACAACAACAACTTCGACTACCACCACTACCACCATAAGTACCACAACGAAGCTCACGACGACTACACAAGAAGTAATATAAATTGTAATTTAAAAACGAATTTTATGTAATTTCTTTTTTGTTTTTTTAATTTTAGGTCGTTCCAATAGCTTCTCCGGAATCGATAAATAACAAGCAAGCCGATAATTTGCAATCGAGTGAGAAGAAAGTAGACGAAGAACAAAATTCCACAATGGGAGAAACGCGAGAAAGCAAATCGAATAGTTCGAATGTATCGGTTACAAATAGTATAATTACTTGTTTAACAGTATTACTCTTCCTTCTGTTTGGACACGCGTAAAGAGATTTTTTAAATATTTGAAGAAACAAATAAAAAAGTTGGCGAATATTTCGAAAGTGAAAATTGATCAAGTCAACTTCACACCATTAGATAAATATACACCTCAGATATCAATATTTACATAATAATTCGTTATTGTATATTTCAGTTACATAATTGAGCAAAAAAATATCGCAATTAAATTACAGGGACGTAGTTAGGGTATACGGCGCACTTGGCGAATTGTACTGGTCCCTCTAGGTAAAAGGGGGGATATTTTTGCAATTTTAGGTGCAAAATGTTGAGCTTTTCGTACTTGTCGAAAGTTTTAATCGAATATTTAGGTAACATAGCTGCCAATTTAACGACCTTGAAAAAGTCAATTCGCTTAAGGGATTCGTTTCGGTCATAATTTTCGAAAAATTAATTTTTTTCACATGTTTCAAATTTCTACTTTCAAAAAAAGTTCATAATCTGCGCTCTACCATAATCCCAATCCTGCAGAGCAGCAATTCCTATATCAGGACCCACTCCAATAAACCCTCATCCTATCAAAATTTTTTCCAGCGAATCAGCGCTCCGAGTTATTACTTGTAACCAATCGACAGATTTTTTAAATTCTTTCTGCCTTTTATTTGATTTGTTGGAATTTACCAGAAAATTCTTTTTACATTTTTTGCAAGCGCCATTTCGTTTTGTTTTTCCAATTTTTTCATTAAAAGTTGATAAACTACGATAAAAACTACCTTCCTCTTTAAAGAGCTTTTCGAATTTTTTGTTTCATTTTTACCAAATTCGAGATTGTCTCGGCGCAGTGGGAGCCTTTAAAAAATTATGTTGAAGAAGAAAAAATTAATTTGTTATCAAAAAATAATAAACAAAAAGTTTTTTTGAAATCATGATAAAGAAAACGAGAAAAAAATTCAATTAATCGTTACTTTTTACCCTTATAACCGGTACTAGTCCCTTAAGAAAAAATTGAAATATAACCGAAAGGCTATTTGCGTAATGTACTGTAATTGAACTGGTATGACAGAGCTTAATAATTTAATAATAGCTTAACTTAAAGCTTTAATAATATAATGGACAATAGTAGACGAGAATTGAAAACTTATGTTCCCAGTTTTGATTGGTAGCAAATTCTAAAATTATGTCATCGAAGTTTAGTTAGGAAGCAGCTTCATATTCTATTAAAAGAATCGCCAAATTTGTGTTTGGACTGTCCTAAATCTCGATATTTGGATACGCTTACGGATAGTTAATAAGCATGTATAGCTTTTAGAACATCCAAACGTGAAGCTAATTCAATGTCTTCAATGAGCTACATCATCTCAAATTTGAAGATACCGGTTTTTTTCTACAGTTCGTATCCACATCTTGATTATACTTCATTAAATTAAAAGTTTTCTGCACAATTTTCCAAAACAGAAATTATCGGCAACTTTCTCATATGGATTTCATCAATTCTTTTGGATTAATGAATTATGTTTGTTCTTTCACTTCGTTAAAGTTTATTGCATACAACTTGTAAAAGTGTTTATTTTCACTCTAATACTTTTGTTATGAATTCATCGATTTTTTTGGGTTTTACTCGCCCTAGCTACGTCCCTGTTAAATCATCATGAGTGCTTTTAAACGATACACAGATTGAACGCTAACTTAACGCTGGTTCGCTAGTTAACATAACCTTAAAAGTGCATTTGTATAAATAAATTTGAACGGGGATTAACTATTTTGAATTATTTATGTTAACTTCGACGTCAAGTGTGTGTTATCACAGTTTCCCAATAAGTTGAACTATCTTTGACATTTATGAACGTTTAATGTCCTTTCATTCTGTGTACCGCTTTAATGTGTGTCGAGAAATTGATGTTTGATTAAATTATTAATATAATTTGTCTAAATAAACAAACTTTTTATTTATACTTGCCATCAAGTGAGATAAATATTAATTATGAAAAGTTATGTGAAGTTGTCTTGTGAAATGATTAATTATCATAAAAAGAAATGTTTTTTTTTCTGTTGTTATTTATATAATCTGCTAAATTTTCTTCATCATAATCATTCCTTCCAATTATTCTTTTTTTTTTTATTAGATTTAAATGTATATAGATGTTGTATATAGGCGGGAAGTGATAAGGACGAGTAGTAGAAATGCCGGATATTGGTGATAATTGCTACAACACGTCCAATAAAGTATGATGAATGAAATGTACTATCAAAAAATTCAATATGTAATAAACATTCTGTATAAAATGTATACGTTTGTAAATGTTTTATTTGTATGTAATTTTTAATCATATTAATATTATACTATTATCAATTTTTTGATTGTACAAATAGAGATCTCGAATAATGTTAGGATTATTTTTGGTAATAAGAGAAAAATGATCAATTATTCCATTAATAAAAATAAATGTCTACAAATAAAATTTCACTCAACAGAAGAATGTGATTAAATTTAAATGTGTCAATATAAAATAAATAGTTTGAATAAATATTTTAATAATGGAATAAATCGTTTGTCGGGATATTGAAGACTTGAATTTTGTTGTAAAACAGTTTTTAGCATGAAGATATATATTTTGCAAAAAATGGTAGAATTAGTACGTGCATATATTTTTGCTAAAAATAAATCGTGTTATAATTATTCAGTATTTTCGAAAGGGGTACAAAATTTGTTAGCAACCTATATTAACAATTACAAATTAAAATTTGTGTAGGTATACACCCAACATTTTATGGCCAAAAAATCATTTATTATATCAAGAATTCTCTATTCAATATCATAATGAATTTCATATAGCAGCTAAGTGTTTTAATTAATAATTAATATTTTCAATCACATGAAAATTCACTTCGTTATCAAGAACAAAATAGTTTTGTTTCAATTTCAATAAATAATAATCATTAATATAAGCAAAAAAAGTCACTAATGAAAAAAATTGTGTAAATAGATCTAAGACATAATGAAGTTGTTAAAAAAAATATTCCATATCTTCAAATAACAAAGTCGGATAATAGATGATAAGAACATTTTATTAACGACTTTGTTTTTATTGTTCAATAAAGCTTGTTCCAAAATATCATGCAATCTTCTCAATTCAAATGCTATATTATATGTATTCAAGTTCTACTTGTGCTTTTTCTATAAATTCATAGTGACAATATCTTTATAAAAGATAAAACAACAGCTACCGTTCTTTGTGATTCGATTATTGGACTGAAAACATGTTTGATGTAAAGATATATTTGTTTTTTAATTATTATTGTACATTCCTGTATTGTGTAGATATTCATTATTAAACAAATTAAAGTAAACTGACTATTTCATTAATTAAAGCCCACAAAAGGACATTAAAAAAATAGAATACATTAAAAGCTTTATATGAGTGATTAAGAAAAAAATTACAACATCTAAAGACACAAAATTTTATAAATGAGGAAAATACGTCATAATATTGTATTATGAAAAAAAAAACAACTGGATGGACAATACTATCAAAAACCAACAAATACTGACATCTGGAAAAGTTAAATTATTGCACAATCCTCAAAATTGGCTCAGACACTGACCATTTTATGGAGCAATCGAAATTCATATAATTGATATGTAATAAACAGGATAACAAATGAAAAAAATTCAATGGAATTTATGAATTATATAATATAGAAAGAAGACGAAAATTGAATATTTCTACGTTTTTCTTAAATTTTCACCTCAAACTATCATGAATATTTGCAAAGAATTCATTTTAGACTATTTTATTTCTAAATTAGTTTGTCTCTAGTAAAATGATATCAAAATTAAAGGAATTTTGTTTAAAAAGAACTCACCCATTACTCCAAGTTGTTGCGGGGTCAAATTAGAAGTATTTAAACCTTCTGGTATGGGTAAACCATTGCTGACGATACTTCCTGAAGCTACAGATGCTTTACCACTAGTCACAATTGAACCTTGTTTATTTAACCTGTCTGTCATTGCATTATAATTTGCACTGCGTCTTCCACTACTAGCAACACTACCCAAATCTAAGAGATAATTTATAAATTATTCATTTTAGAATGATAATTAGAAATTAGTTACCTGGGTATGGACTTCTCATACCAGATATTCTAGAAAGTTTGCCATTAAATATATTTCTAGGTAGTTTGGAGGGATCTACAACTTTCTTTTTGCGTCGTAGGAGCCTCGCTAGGACGCCAATAAATACTACACTAGTGGAAATAGACACTATTACAATCTAAAAGAAAATAATGTCAATTATGTTACTAAAATATTTAATTTCCTTACCTTTTGGGTAGTTGACAACTGTATATTTCTTGGTAAAAGTTGTTTGATAGTATTTAGATATTGCTTACCATTTACCGAATTTAATAGAACGGACATAATCACAATTATAAATAAAATTTGCTCAATAAAGAGGTTATGTCACGAACTCTATTTTATATATTTTTGCTAATTAATCGAACATTTTATTTAAATTTAAATTAAATATAGGCGCATCGACTTTAAAATTTATGTAAAATAGAGAAATTTCGAATTTTAATTAAAAAAATTGTTCAAAATATGGAAACATTTAAACTATTCAACATTTGAACTAAATTTCTTCTTTTTTAATATGTCTCTTCGAACTAATCTTCTTTTTTCGTAAAATTTTACTATTGGTCTTTTTCTATGAGCATAATAACGTTAAATATATAAAAGTTGGGTTATCTATTATAAAAATATGATCGATTTTTATTTGTTTACGTTTTGATTTAATTTTTTAAAACATTTTTATTAAATAAAAATGCATATAAAAAAAGGAAATATATCGGAAACAATGGAAATTGTCTTTGTGAGTTCAAATTATAAAATTTTGTAACCTTTACTTTTTATTTCTATGATAAACTTTCCATATTATTTATATTTTAGAACGATGACGATTTGCCATACGAAGAAGAAATTTTAAGGAATCCGTATTCGGTAAAACATTGGTTAAGATATATCGATCATAAAAAATTGGCTCCGAATAACGCAGTTAACATAATTTTTGAAAGAGCCTTGAAAGAACTACCAGGATCATATAAATTATGGTACAATTATTTAAGAACCAGAAGAAATCAAATAAAAAGCAAATGCATAACAGATCCAGGATACGAGGAAGTGAATAATGCTTTTGAAAGGTCTCTAGTTTTCATGCACAAGATGCCTCGTATTTGGATGGATTATTGTTTATTTTTAACTGACCAATGTAAAATTACAAGAACTAGGAAAGTGTTTGATAGGGCGCTGAGGGCATTACCAGTTACTCAGCATAATAGAATTTGGCCTCTATATTTGAAATTTGTTCAACAACATGATATACCAGAAACTGCAGTTAGAGTGTTTAGGAGGTGAGAGAAATCTTGCTATAGCTTAGATTTATATATATATATATATATATATATATATATATATATATATATATATATATATATATATATATATATATAATATATATATATTTAATATATACATACTTTTCCATATAGATATATGAAATTGTGTCCAGAAAATGCTGAAGAATACATTACATATTTAACCAATATTGATAGATTAGATGAAGCAGCACAGCTTATGGCGAATATAGTGAATGATGAAAATTTCATTTCTCAACAAGGAAAATCTAAACATCAATTGTGGAATGAATTGTGCGAATTGATTTCTAAGAATCCCGAAAAAGTACATTCTTTAAATGTAGATGCTATCATTAGAGGGGGCTTAAGAAGGTACACCGATCAGTTAGGTATGTTAATGATCAATTTTTTTCTATGTAATTATCTTCTAATTTCATATAATTTAGGTCATCTTTGGAACTCCCTGGCGAATTATTATGTTCGCAGTGGTTTATTTGAAAGGGCTCGTGATATATATGAAGAAGCTATTCAAACAGTTACAACTGTAAGAGATTTTACACAAATTTTTGATGCCTACGCCCAGTTTGAAGAATTAAGTTTAAGTAAAAGAATGGAAGAAGTGGCCAATAAACCGAATCCTACTGAAGATGATGAAACTGAATTGGAATTAAGACTTGCAAGATACGAATATTTGATGGAAAGGAGGTTACTCCTTTTAAATTCTGTTCTGTTGCGACAAAATCCTCATAATGTACAAGAATGGCATAAAAGAGTACAACTTTATGAAGGTAATTGTTATAATTTTTTTTTGTCAGTATGTAAAATATTTTTTTATATTATAGGTAAACCAGTGGATATTATTAACACTTATACTGAAGCTGTACAAACAGTTGATCCAAAGCTAGCTGTAGGAAAACTTCACACCCTATGGGTAGATTTTGCTAAATTTTATGCCAAAAATGGTCAAATTGATGATGCTAGATTGATTTTTGAAAAGGCTTCACAAGTAGCTTATGTTAAAGTAGATGATCTGGCAACAATTTGGTGTGAATGGGCTGAAATGGAAATTGGAAATGAAAATTATGACGAGGCGTTAAGACTGATGCACAGGTAGTTTCTTATATAAAATGAGAGGATTGCCAGAATGTGTGTATAACAATTTCTATGTGTTTTTTAGGGCAACTGTAATGCCTAATCGTAAAGTAGCTTATCATGATGACACCGAAACTGTTCAAAACCGTCTTTACAAATCTCTCAAAGTTTGGTCAATGTATGCAGATTTGGAAGAGAGTTTTGGTACTTTTAAATCGTGCAAAGCCATTTATGACAGAATTATCGACTTGAAAATAGCCACACCTCAAATAATTATCAATTATGGGGTATTTTTGGAAGAAAATAATTATTTTGAAGAGGCTTTTCGGTAAATTATGAACGATAATTTTATTTATTATTGTTTTGATTGATATTTTTATATTATAGGGCGTATGAAAAAGGGATATCTTTGTTTAAATGGCCAAACGTTTATGATATCTGGAACACATATTTAACGAAATTCCTCAAACGTTATCAAGGAACAAAATTAGAACGCGCTAGAGATTTATTCGAACAATGTTTAGATGGTTGTCCTCCTCAATTCGCCAAACATCTCTATCTACTTTATGCGAAATTAGAAGAAGAGCACGGCATGGCCAGGCATGCTATGGCAGTTTACGAAAGGTTACTAAATTATATATTAACTAATCCTCATCTAATTTTTCATCATTTAGGGCTACTAAAGCAGTTCCGGAACAAGAAATGTTTGATATATTTAATATTTACATTAAAAGAGCTGCTGAAATTTATGGTATTCCAAAGACAAGGCAAATTTATGAAAAAGCAATCGAGGTACTTCCAGAAGAAAAGACTAGAGAGATGTGTCTTAGATTTGCCGATATGGAAACAAAATTAGGTGAGTTCTATTTTTATAAATTTTTGAAAATTATACAACACAGAGGAGAATATTAGTAGCGGAGTAAAAGCAATTAAGGAAAATAGTAAGAAAAACAAAGATTGATGGGATAAAAAAGGAGGTATTCATAGAAAACCTGAAAGAGAAATCAATGGGAAACAAAATAGAGGATGTTTAAACTAGTATAGACACATAAAGAAAGGAACACCACTGAGGATAATAAGAAAAGTGACATAAGCAAAAAGATTAGTATAGGAAGAAGGAAAACAAGGGAAAACAATATGGCAGATGAATGAAATAGCAAAGGATCTCAAAAATTAGATAAAAGGAGAACTAAAATATCAATACTCTGATGCTCGAAAGGGCGTAAAGAGTTGTAGAGTGAAAATTGTACGAAAATAATGTGTTATTTTGATTTAAAATGTTCCAGGGGAAATTGATAGAGCGAGGGCGATTTATGCGCATTGTAGTCAGATTTGCGATCCGCGTATCACGGCAGACTTTTGGCAATTATGGAAAGAATTCGAAGTACGTCACGGTAACGAAGATACCATGAGAGAAATGTTGAGAATTAAACGTAGCGTTCAAGCTGTATATAATACGCAGGTATGTAAAACAAATTTTTATCTATTCATAATATTTGTTACAATTTAAATTTTGTAGGTGAACATGATGTCAGCACAAATGTTAAGTTCGGCTGGTAGTATGAGTGGAACCGTGGCAGATTTAGCGCCGGGTGTTAAAGACGGTATGCGACTTTTAGAAGCTAAAGCCGTCGAAATGGCTGGTACCTCTCAAGGAAATAAACCTACAGGAATTATGTTTGTTAGAGGAGAAACTCAAGGAGCTGGCAAAGACAAAGTATTAATAACGTTTCAAAGTCATTTTCAGTTTGTTTTCCAATTTTTTTTTTTTAATCAATAGGTGGTGAATCCCGACGAAATCGATATAGATAGTGAAAACTCCGAGGAAGAAGAAGAAGACGAGGAAGTACCAGTGGAAAAACAAAGTGTTCCTTCGGAAGTTTTTGGAAGTCTTAATAAGAATAATGAGAATGAAGAAGATTAAATAGAATAGGAATAAATGTAACGTTTACTAATTTTGTAGTTTTTTTTTAATTAATACCAAAAAGTTGTTGGGCATAATCACTATCAGTTTTTCCAGCCTAATACAAAAAAGTACATTTAATAAAAATTTTACTCTTGGTTGAAAATAAGTATGGTAAGTTTTATATGCCAGACAATCCATAAATAGGAGCTCGGAAAATATTTGGAAAAATTTGTTTCAAAATTGCGAAGCATAACAAAATACACCGAGAGGGCAATTTTGAATCAAACATTCATCATATTAAAACTACTCGTTACCCTTAATAACCAAAATCTTAACATACAAAAGTTAAAGAACTCAATTTACTAACTTGGTCACGGTAATTTGCCAATATGAAAATTCATGATGGGTAGTAAATATGGGTATGAACAATTAAGAAACAAATACGTAAATGTGATGATAAGCCAAATAACTTTATTCTGTTTGTATGCTAACAATAAAAGAGACAATTAAAATTAATATTTAAGAAATTTAAATAAATAGAAAACTTAAAATTCTATCCAGCCCGTGTTTAACAATTAAATACAGAAGAATCATGCTATATCTACAATATTATTTTAAAAACTGTACAATACACGGTCTTCTGAAAATCACAAACAATTTTCGTGTAGAGAAAGGTGATATTGTAACATCCGATAGCTCCTAGAAATTTCAGCCACAAAATTAAATACATCTATTTTACTATACAAAAAGTGAAACAAGAAATTTATCATTTCTTCAATGTAAAATGATTTTTATATTAAAACAATTTTTCCTCTTCATATTGATTAGAATGTACACGTCCTATATGCCTAATGTTGTTTCACATACAAAAAATTGTAGTTATCATAAACAACCGTTTATTTATACCGATTAAATCTGTGTATATAATCGAGTGGACTAAATATAACCTGAAAACATAATAAAACAGTTCATTTATGTAAAAAGCATCACAGATGCTATCTTTTTGAAAGAAACTATACAACCAATTTATCAACTCGTAGTTTCACATTAAATTCATTTTATTTTTGTTACTACAACAAATTAATAAAAATCAAAACTGGATTAAATAATAAATATCCATACACGATACAACTGCAGCTTACCGATAATGAAAATCAATTTAAAACAAGAGATAACTCAAAAAAAAAATACAACTAACACTATTTTTTACTAAAAAATCCCAATTCAAATTTCTTGTTTCACTATAACCGTTTCTATTTCCTGTTTAACATTTTCATCTGCATCATATTCTTCTTCTTCTTCTTCCAACATAACTTCGTTTACATTTTCTTCCAGTGTTACTTCGTTCACTTCTTCTTCCAATGTCACCTTTTTATAATATGAATCGTTAATAATTATCATTATTAGCAATTATAATAATCATACTTACTTCGTTTACAAAAACTTCTTCAACATCCTCTTCTGGTACAAACAATTGGTCGTCTTCTTCAACGGTTACCATTTCAGATTCCACATAAGTTTCACCTTCATCTTCTACAATAGTTTCAATTTCATCTACTCCCTCCGTTTCTAATCCTTCTACATATTCAGTGTCAACTCCCTCGACTGTTTCAATTCCATCAACTTCCGTGTCTTCTTCAACAAAAGCTTCTTCTTCTTCAATTACAGTTTGTTCTTCATCTCCTCCACCCATTTCGTGCTCTTCGATAGAAATTTGATCTTCAAGAGGCACTTCATTTACTACTTCAACTAGTGGGGCTACCACAGGTGAAACAGATTTCTTTGTCTTCAACAAATATTGTTTTGGAATCTGCAAAGACATTTAATTAATTGTGATAAATATTGGAAAGTGTCAGATTTTTATTTACCTCTGTAGATTGAGATATAACCTTTAGGACAATGTTCTTCCCCGAAGCAGTCTTTACAACTACCAAATTAGATGGGAAAGGATTCGATGTAGTTGTCTGATTAGAAGTCTGGATCACTTGCTGTGGTTGGACATATTGAACTGTCTCAGGTCTGCTAAATAAACAATCGATGGGCATTGTTAATTTGAAACAATAATCAAGATAAATTCTAACTAATTTATAACTTCAATGATAAATCCATTGTGGAATTACCTTCTTTCTGCTGAACTGACAGTTAATCCATAGTGTACATCAGGGTTCCAAGGGTTGAACTTTCTACTACCAGTCGGTACAGCCATTTCCACCTGCTGTGTTGGTGTTGTCTCAACGAAACCATTAGCATCAACTTCATATTCTGTATCACTATCGACCCTATCAACTCTCAACATCTTTTTACCCTTTTTGTAGTAAATTCCACTAACTGGAACCGCCGTACTACCATCAGTGGAATTTCTTGGGGAAGTAGATGCTCTTCTTCTTCTAGTAATTGTGTAATGGACCGAGTCATAGCTGGAATAAACCAAAGGGGGTTTTTCTGTGAATCAGATGTCTTTCCATGGTCACGTATTTTTTAAAAACTCCTTTAACATATATTTTGACATAAATTGTTACTAATACATGAGATGCAAATTTAATAAGTTCTTATTGATTTTTTGATAATGACTGAAACATTTAATTTACACACAAAATCGATTCGATACAGTTTTATCACATTTTTGGATAATAATAATGTTTATTAATGAACAATAGTGATATAAACATGAATGAAAAATAAATGTAAACATTTACCTTAAACTTTAAGATACACCATGGAAACAAGACCCAATTTAGAGAAAAAACCCCAAAATAACATGACCCAATTTATACAAAAAACATAATTTATGATAAACTTACCCTTCTCTTCTCATCATTTCTGGAAGATATCGTCTTCTTGCATTTATGAACCAATTGCTAATTTGTAGTACTGTTAAATTTGTTTCTTGCGATAAAATATGTTTTTCGATTTCTGTGGGATATGCATTAAATCTATGTTCGTAAAGCCAAGTTTTCAAAATTTTCACCGCATCTTTGGGAAGGTGACCACGTCTTTTTACTGTGCGTTCTAATGGTCCCACCATCTCGTATTGATACATGACTGGTACTTGCTCTTCATCAGAAGCCGTGTCATTTTCATCATCTGCACTACTCACAGAATGAAACTGGTGATCTGGTAACAAAGATTTAATGGTAAGAGACTAATATTTTAATTATCTACTAGGCGTAAAAAAAGCACTGTAACGTACGTACAAAATATGAAAAATAATTAGGTTTACTTACCGACTACTTCTCTAATAGTATACTGATTAGCAGACATTTTGATGTGTAATTATCGTTTCAAAGTCGATCCTTTTTCTTTAAATATTCTCGATGAGCGATATCTGGTAACTGAAATATCAAAAATAATTTGAAAAAAAACGATATTTCGGGGAGGCTTTGTGGTTGATTAGCTGTGATATTTTTGATAGAGGAAAAGGTGATGACGTCATCATGGAAGAAGCAGATGGGCGTGTGGAGTTTTATATAACTTTTTATTATAGATTATAATAAAATAATAGTCCTGCCTGTTGTTTTTATGGAAGAAATATGTTTATAAATGTCTTTTGGCGTTTGATATGACAATTTTTTGACAAAATGTCAATATTGTCAATAAAATGTCACTGTCTATAAAATACGGGCACGAATTTCAAATATAAATTAATAAAAATTTCCAAATTTTCATAATAATTTATATAAACCTATTACAGATAATATAGATATAAAAAAATATTACTTGCAGAGCTTTCTTCTCGAGGCGTCACTTTCTCACAAATTCGCCATAACTTGTTTGAAAAGGTTTGTTTATTTCACTTGCAAGACTACTCGACTTTACGATCGGTGTGATATTAATGTACACCGACTCCTCAAAAAATAATAACTATACTTCGTTTTAAACTTTTTCAATTCATAAGCAATAGAATATTGATATTCTTGAGTATGTAATAAAATAAATGTCAATGGATACATAAATAAGAAAAAAATATTTAGATAAGTTCAGTCAAAACGAACGTAACGTTTCAAAGGTTACTGTACAAAATTACGGAAGCTTGCTCGGTAAGGCAGTTTCCTCCATAGATGGCATCATATTTGTTGCCTTGCCATCTAACAGCGAAAATCCAAACGAAGTAAATTTTCAAATTTGTTCTAAAACTTATTGAATATATGAAACTACATCAATATTAAACTTTTTATATTCTTGAGTATGTAATGAAAAAAATGTCAATGAATACATAAATAAGAAAAACATATTTAGGTAAGTTCAGTCAAAACGAAGGTAACGTTTCGAAGGCTACTGTACAAAATTACGGAAGCTTTCTCGGTAAGATAGTTTCCTCCATAGATGGCATCATATTTGTTGTCTTGCCATCTACCAGCGAAAATCCAAACGAAGTAAATTTTCAAATTTGTTCTAAAACTTATCGAATATATAAAACTACAATCATATTAAATTTTTTGATTATTTATTCAATAATAATATCTTATTCAACTATCAAATTTTCTTTTCCTTATTATGAATGTATTAGACATTTTTAGATATCCTCAAATAACATTTTCCAAATTACGAATTGACGAGAATTAGGTGAAACCCTTATAACTACGTCGCTGTAAGGGCTTTATCAATGTTTGGTTTGATATTACAAATTATTTATTCAATAATGTAAATTGGTTTTTCACGTTCTTAAATATTGGTACACAAACTTCGGATACATTTTATCATCTGTCTGTTTTAAAACTCTAAATATGGTAGTTGAACGGCACCAAACTCTTCCATTCAGTCTAGTTAAAAGTTAATAGCTTAGACGTAAACCATAAAGTTATCAAAATAGTATTTAAACTGTAGAAGATACAAAATGGTTAATTTCACAAAGAAACAATGGTCTACGTTGATAGTTATAGGCATAGCGGATTTTTGTAATGCTATTTGTGTCTCATTACAAGCGCCGTTTTATCCGCAAGTGGTACGTATTATTAAATTAATGTTTGAAATATCAAACTTTAACCTATCCTATAATAACCACCATCTTGTTTCAAATATGTGTTTAATGTATCGAATCATAAGAAACTAATTTATGTGTTTGAGTGTTAAATTTCAATTAAATTCGTTTTGTTGATGAAAAAAATACAATTTTTGTTATTTAGGCCGAAAGTAAAAAATGCACAGCAACAGAATACGGATTAGTATTTGGAGTTTTTGAATTTGTCGTTTTTTTGGTGAGTCCATTTTTTGGACGGCACATAAATAAAATCGGACCGAAGCGAATGTTCATTGCGGGATTATATACTATTGGTATTTGTGCCATTCTTTTTGGGTAAATCACATTAAAATATATAGTTGGCGAATAAAAAAAAGTTGGTTGTTATTTTTACAGTACTTTGGATAAAATCGAAAACAGATATTATTTTATTATATCGAGTTTTCTAATAAGGATAGCAGAAGCTGTGGGTAATGCAGCTTTTTTGACAGCTAGTTTCGCTATAATAGCCATAGAATTCCCGGAACATATAGCCACAACGTTCGTAAGTATAAAAAAACAATGTTGTTTATCTGCTTGAGCGCATTAAAAAAGTGTGAAAATCAATCGAGATGATTATTTTGAAAGGATATGAATGAAATAAGTTTTTGTCTAGTGTTATATCAATTTATGATTATTCAAACTAAAAAAAAATATTTTTTAATTATAATCGGGGTTCGGCGTACGATTTGATCGTGTATATTTCGTCACAAATGTATTTAAATCTGAAAAGCTATACGTTTGGGATATGACATGATTAGGTTAGGTTAGGATTCTCAATTCATTATAGAAAAAATATCAAATTGGAATGAATTTAAGGTGTCATAATTTCTATAAGGGGTTACGTTTTCCTTCTAATATCGATAATAAATTTGAAATATCCTAATTCTACAATAATGATTGAAGAAATGTTTATTTAATAAGGCTTGTTTGGAAACGTTTTTCGGATTGGGATTAATAGTCGGACCTACGGTAGGTGGAGCCCTATATCAAGCTGGTGGTTACACTCTACCATTTGCTATAATGGGATGTTCGCTATGTTTAGCATCGTTTTTTACCACATTCGTATTATCTATTAATCTTGATCACTGCGATGGAATAGTGTCCGAAAGTGAGTAATAATTTTTTATTAACTATCTACTGCCAAATAAAATTTTAATATTTTTTTTAGGATCGATACTGACAGTCTTAAAAATTCCCAGCGTGTTTTTAGCAATAATTAGCGTGATAGTAACGAGTATGTCTATCGGTTTTTTGCAGGCAACTTTAGAACCTCATTTACGCGATTTTCATTTAACCCCCGTAGTTGTCGGTTTAATGTTTGTCATCAATGGAGGTATTTATGCTATAACGACACCCGTGTTCGGTTTTTTCTGCGATAAATTACTAATTCATCCAAAAAAAATTACAATTTTAGGATGCGCATTTGTAGCAATAGGATTTACATTGATCGGTCCATTGCCAATAATACCAGTTAAAAAGTAAATATATTTAATATACTTTTAATACCTAATAATTGACATTGGGAATTAACTTTAAGGAGTATTGGATTGATCATAGGAGGATTAATACTACACGGATTTGGTATGGGTGCTCAACTGGTTGCTTCTTTTTCAGATGCGTTGAGAACGAGCGTGTGAGTAATTAAGATATTTTCTTATCAATAGTTTTTTTAAATATATGCTAAAAAACCAAATTTTTATAATCTATTCATGTAATTCGAATCGTTAGAATATGTTTAAGTTTATTTTCTAAACAATTATTTGTAAGATATTGACTCAATTAATTGCGCTTTCGATCATTGTTTTTAAATTATATAGTTTTTAAATATTGACAATGATGAAGTTGTTATCTTATCTTGAAAAGAAAATATTCAAAATATTATTCGTCATCAACATTACTTTGTTCTAAGTCATTTTCGTATAGTTTTATTTTCATATGTTTTAAATGTTGCTAAAATTGATGATAAAAAGATATTTTAATCGCGCTTTTTATATTCTTATGAACCTGTATAATGAAAATTCTAATTTTATCCCATATCTATGGATGTCCGTACTCTAGAATCGAACAGTTGATAAATGTTTAAAGAGAACACTCAGTATATCCGCGCTATCGTTTTTGTATATTTGAAAATCGCTCTATAAGTCATTTTCTATGGAGAAACTAAGGTATAAGTATAAAAAAATTGCAAGATTTTTACAATAGATCTCGATGAAAGTACCTATCAATTGAAATTGAGCAAAATAATAGAATCAATTTTCTTGATTTCACATTATATAAAATCAACAATAACATAAGAACAGAATGGTATACGAAACCAACTTGGTCCTCAAGATGATTAAACTTCTATGTCACAAAAAAAATCAGTGATAATAAGTTTGGTTGATAGATGGTAGATAGATCAGATCCTGAATACAGATGCTTTTAACTTTTCAAACAGCAAAAACTGCATTAAAAGAAAATAATTATCCGGAAAAAATGATAAATAACATATTCCAGAAAAGGATAAACAGATATCATAATCAATTTAAAAACAAAACTGAAACGAAACATCAAAACTTAGAATATTTTTCCTTAGCATATGTACAAGGACTTTCCCAACAATTATCGAATTATTTCAATAAATATGATGTTAGTATAAGTCATAAAGGACACAATACATTATCCAAATATTTCACTAAATTAAAATTTAAAGCGCCAAAAAACAAAAGAAGTAATATTACATATCAAGTGTCTTGTACTAATTGTAGCGTTGTCTACATAGGACAAGCATCTCAATATTTAGAAGAGGATAAAAAAATAAAACCATTAGATATCAAAAAAAAAAAAAAAAAATTCAAATATAAAGATTCAAAAAGGAATTTTTAGAAATGGTTCGCATTCATAAGAACGGAAAAGCTATAAATGATAAAAAAGATCTAAATAATTTAAGTAATATTCATAGCTCAATTTTGTAAATTCTAATAAATTTAATATATTTGAGATGTGGAAACCAAGGAAAAGTTCCAAGTTGATTTTATCCTTATATTGATATTCATGATTAAAGTGATCTATTAATCAATATAAATAAGCAAATCGTCAGTGTCAATATCATATTTTGATAAAGACTTGAAGAAAAATCGAAACGTCAAAATTTCTTTTAAAAATTATCAAAAAAAAATAGTTTTTAAAATATCATAAAATCAATTAGTACATTAAAATACTATAATTATTAATATGACAAAAAAAGTTGACAAGTTACCATTGAAATTTTTTTACTTATACATAAATTTTCTTTTGTCTTCCAACATTTTTATGATCCGTATCTGAATTAGTTGCAAGTAATATTTATTTTATTTATAAATGTAATAACATAATCAAAATTCGTTTCCAATACAATGAATTAATTTTGAAAAATTAGACATGTTGTGGTTTATCTTTACAGTGCACACGGTTTTCCCGATAACGTAGATACATATGGTCTAATATCCGGACTTTGGACGAGTAGTTTCGCTCTCGGAGCCTCTATAGGTCCATCGATAAGTGGTATTCTTTATGATATTATCAATTTTTCCAACGCTTCCATATTCGTAATAATAGTACATATCTTCGTTGGAATTATTGTATTCCTCTATTTGTGCTACGTTAAACCGCGAGCCAAATATATCGAGATCAGGGACGATATACACCACGTAGATAAAGAGAGTTATAACTCACTTTCCAGACTAAACAGTATCACTGAAAGTATGCAAAGGTATATATTCTATCGAAAGTCTTAATTATCCTATCAAATTTAATTTTGTATATTAATGTTTTTAGCGGTCACACCGTTATCAATGGCATTTCTATAGAAAAAAGCAGACCGCCAGCGATGAATGGTTTGATAGCTTGCAATAGTTATTTCGCCAAGTTTGGCAAAGTCACAGATATACTTTCAATTTAAATTTCGCATTTTGTAGTAGTTATACTACCAATAGCCGATTCTCGTTAAATAAATGAACGAAAATATATGATTTTTTTGTCGAATTATTATATTACAACTGTTTTATTTTTGCGCTTTATATCAAATAACTCGCAACTTACCGAGATACGTTTGTATGTAATAGAAAATTTACAAAGAATAACATCAAAAGGTAAGTCTTCCCTTTTACTTACTTTATGTGTTTTTTTTTAGTATTTTAGGTATTTAATATTTAATATTACGTGTACCTGATAATTTTAGAATTTAATAAATTAGTAAAATTCCCATTTTGAATATAAATTACTTGATATTTGAAACGTTTTCCGTCCCGCGTTCCAACGAACTGGATACGTCACTGGCAATTGCATGAATCAAACAGGTGAAGTACTTTTGCCTATACAAACTTCAGGTAGACAGAGAGGGAGCGAGAAAAAGGTAGTGAAAAATAAAAGAGATGGAAATAGAGTCGCAGCCTCCGGTTCACTTCGTTTTGGTGTAGACCGCTCCCGCTTACCTTACCACCAGAAAGGTGCAAAACATTCTTTATTGAAGAGTTAAAACGTTCGTGAACATTTTTATTTTATTTTTTTATTTTAATAAAGTGTACTCGTACGTGACAATTAGGTGTGTTACATTTATTGGATATTATTTATATGGGGACCATTTTTTAATTAACTGGTAAGCCTTTTGTTTCTTTAGCTTTCGTCGATATAAAAAACGAATGTTTTTCGCTCTGGCCTCCACGGTACACCTACCTACCTACCTAAGCTCCGCGTCTAAGAACACATTTTTCGTTCGACGTGACGTAACTCATATTTTATTAATTATAGAGAAAAAAAAACGAAAGTGTTTTTTTAACGCGCTATTTAATCGGAATTTGATAACAATTTTCGAAAATATGTTTCGTAAATAAATTAACCCAACTTAATGGGAAATTCGTAAAACATCGCGTGTTTCGTATAATATTAAGAAAGGATTTCGATAATTGTTGAAAGCACTTATGTTTATTTTGAAAATATTTTTGACGAAAAAACTAAAAATCACATGATTGTACGAATCAAGTATGTAACTGCCAGCGAAAGGAATTTCCGATTTGTAGGTGGGGAGCAATAAAAACTTACTCTTACATTCCATAGTGCAACGACATATCTATCTGTTAATTAAAATATGAATAGTTGTGAAATATTTAATTTTTCTATCAACTTTAAAATTTTGGGTATTCGACAATATGTGTAAAAATAATCAATCTAAATAAGTTTACAGTTGTACCGGAAAGTTTCTCATTCTTTTTTTTTTTATTATTCGCTTCAGTATGTCAAAGAAAATCTGGATCTGAATATAAGGTAGTGAAATTATGAACACGTTTTATGTTATTAATGAAAAGAGTGTAGTCCAGATATCCTAGTAAAAAATTACAACCGAACAAATATTCCAAAGTATTTTTTTAATAATCACCCGTTAATTTACAATTAGTAACTTCAATCTCATAATACCATTATAGCTTTTAATCGTACTATTTTGAATTTCTCATGGTAGTTCGTATAATTATTATTTTACTATTATCTATGAAATACTTAATCACTCAACACCGTTGCAAAGTTTGTGCGAAAGTTCAACGTAACTGAAATACGAACATTTGAATAGTACAATATATTCTATAAAATGGAAAAACTGAGTTCACATGGTAGGTAATTATGTATATATAACATTACGCTATGCAGTTTTTATTTCTAATCCATATTCGATTACGATCACGTCTGTATATTATTGCAGTTTGGATTTCAAAAATAATACGTATGCTTATATAATATTTATTTTATTTGATGTTTATTTCAGTTTTTCGTATTGACAATGAAAAGGAAGTTCAATTATTGGAAATTATCTAGTTCTAATTGATCAATTATTATTAATTCTAATGAGATTTTTTTTATACGAAAAGCAATGAACTTGTCACAAAATTCGATTGTCTGAATTCGCTGATCCGAAAAGGACGAAACTAAATTAATTTTCGAGATCGTGTATCTAAGCTGAGATACATTAAATATTAACAAATAAGAACAGTTCAAATCAAAACAAAAATCGTTGGCAATATTTTACAATTGAGCAATGAATTCCATACTTTTTTGTTTCGTTAGCCGTTTCCCGGTATTTTCTTGATATAGCAGTATATTAACAATCCATCGATTCCACTGATTAGACAAGAAATAAAAAAAAAGCAGAATCATCACTAGCCAGTCTTGCGGAACTAATCGTATATTGACTCCGTGGTAGACGCACTTGTTGTTTCATTCAATATTTTCAAATAATCAAAATGTTTTTAATAATTACATACAAAGTTGTCTCTCTTTCATATCAAACAACTTCCACATCTATACAAACAAATGTTTTTACTACGACTGAATGTCCTTAGAAATCAATAAATTTCACTTGTGTACAAATTTCAGCACACGTGTAAGTTAAAAAATAAACATGGATATTCACATTTTTTATATATCAGGAAATAAGTGTAAGCCACTTTGAGTTTCTAGGAGAATAGGCTAGTTGACAAAGTTTGGGAATTAGTTTGAAATTGTAGCTTAGCGTCTATTTCAGACCCAAAAATATATTATTTTAAGAAAAACAGGTTTTTTACGTTAGTATTTTAAATTTTTGAGAAAGGAAATTCAAATTGACCGCGAAAAGGCCAAGACTGTCATGGCGTCTTGTATGACTTCCCATTTCGCTAAACAGCTGTGTTTGTTTCTGACGGTCAATTGTGTGTTTTAATAAATAATGAATTCCTCGTATTATAAATATTGTATAGTGCCCCAATGTGAAAATACAACGATAAAAACCCCAGATAAATTATTTATATATGTTCCAAACAATAAAGAAATACGAAAAAAAAAAAAAAATTCCACAAATTATTTCCGTGAGGATCATTTTGTGTAAGTATGAAAAAATATTCGATGTATATATTTATAAATGTGTAGTAAAAGGAATGAAGTTTGCAAAATCTATCATAATATACCAAACATAACATATATAAAATTTTATCTCTTAATTAAGTTAAAGTTATTGAAACTTTGCATTCGCTAACCTAAAAATCAGTTAAATATTTTCATTCTACAGTGGGGGTATGTGCGACTCTCTGACTGCTAACTGCTAATTAAATAAGACTTTGTTTATTCTTCAAATTTTAACACTGCCGGTTTTCGATAAACAAAAGTACGTGTTCATTGGAAAAAATTTGTCAAGCATGACTGCGTCAATTTTGGGTAAATTACTGCAGTTTGCTTTGTTAAATCCTGATTCCATGGCAAATTATAGCCAAAATAATTTTTCGTACATGCGGGGACAAAAAGTTTAAACCCATTTTTCGCAAATTTTATCAGTATGTGTGGGAAACAAGATGTAAGTAACTCAATAGAAGGTAACTTTCCAAAATTCCCACGTTGTTTTATTCGACTGACTTCACACATATAAAATTTGTTATTCTCTTCTTTCGTTATATAAAATACTATTTGATCAATTTATTGCATTATTGTTAATATTATTCTATTGAAGAACAAAAAATTTGATATGGATCGACGCTATGATCCTAAAATAAATGTGCTTGTGTTAAATTTGTAATTAATTATTTCTCTTTGCTAAAACGTAGTAAAACTTTTTCGTATATCAGAAAATATGGCCGCAAGCGAGACTGGTCTCATGTAAGAGTTTTATTGTCACTTTTACTTGACCTACCTATACTTGCATTACGACGGAATGCTTGCAGATTACGTCGATGTACGAATTCGTCGAATTATATTTATTTAGTTAGAAAACATAATTACTGCAAATTAAAATCTTCAAAACTAAAAAAAATAGATGATTTAAACAATGAGACACTTTTAGCTTTGGTTGTATTTGTTTTTTCTTGTATATTCTTTTGATAAGTATCGACGAATTTGTATATTCATTATATACATTTATCAGTTGGCACGCGTAGAAACATTCACTAATAAATACAACAAATTATTGCAAACTTTCAATTGAAAACTTTCTAAAATTCGTTGTTTCGTGAATTTAAGACGGAATTTTTGGAAATATTTAAATATAGTTGAAAATATAGCAATATACCAAATCGTATACTAGGTTCGTGTGTATGTTTTATATCGGAAAGGTTTCATTCTTTTACTATTTAGTTGCTAATTCCCATGATTTTTCGTAAAAAAGCTGTATCAGTTTTTTGTAGATCGAACAGTAAATATGCCCAGTCTAAATTTATTGAACCGTTCAACCGCAATAATTATGATTACGGTTCAGTTTATTCATCCCATATTTTTTATGAAAGTAATTTACTCGATATTATTGTTTTTAGTTTGTATAATTGAAATGATTACTCCATTTTAATTGGAAGTTATGCGCGTTACACATAACTTAATATTTCTTACGTTGGCCGTAGTTTCGTTTATGTAACGCCAATCAACGGAAAAGAAATGTTTATTTACATCTGCCAAGGAAAAACTGTATCAAAAATGAAAGTGATTCAATGGGAAGCAGCGTGGATCGTATACTTTCATTTATGAAATCAATGATTAATTTATAGTGTATTTTGTGTATTATGTTGGATATCCAGGAATTTTTTGGTACATAGTACAATTGAATTTTTCTTGATAATTCGTCTTGATTATAGTTCACTTTTAATAGAAAATTTATTACAACAAACAAGTACAAATTGACGTCAAGACTTATTTTGATCTTTAGCAAAATATGACATATATTAATCAATAGATCACCTACAACATGAATATCACATAAAAATCTATTTTAATTACAATCATTTCTCCCCAATTGTCATGTATCGAATATAAGAAGTAGCCATCAATTAAATTATTCATAGTTGCATTGAAATTCATAGAATATAATTATAAATTTTACTTAAATTCTTTAAATGTGTGTGTGTATATATAATAGTAAAGTAATAGTAAAGATTGTTTTGGAGATGGATTATTTCTAAATGTGCTGGATCCTACTATTTCGATAAAAAAAAAACGTTGTAAAATATCCCCTTGAGCGGAACTAGTCGTCATCGGTATGACGGCAGGTATTATAGAAGTTAGTTCTTTCGAGAAATAACCACGGTACCACGAATGACCGTTAAAAAAAAGCCACTTTCAGAGCATACAAGTCTGTATTGTAATTTATTTCTGTATTTAATTTAAGCACGTCTGTCGCTTTCGTCTGGTGTTTCTGGCAGTGACGGCTTGAAACATGTAAAGAAGGGTCTTCTATAAAACCTAAGGGTTTCAATTAGTGGAAATTAAGTTGAATTAAAAAATCATTTCGTTCGATAGAAATGTTGAACTTGCTTCATATGGTGGGTGTCGTTTATAAAATGTAAATATTCATTAAAATCTGACGACTATCTATGCGCCTTCTATAAACACGTGTTCATTTGAAAAAATATCCATTCTAAATACCTTAAATTCCATTGCAATGACGCTTTCTTTGTGTGTTAACCCAACAAAAATTATCGCAAATTATGAATTAAAAATATCCTAAAATGATGTTTTTGTTTTGTGAACGAACTACTGAAGGCAATTAAACACGAGGTACAAAAATCTTAATACCATTGAATTGTACTAATTTCTCGGAACCGATTATGTCTTTCTAGTATTGGAAAAATATTTCGGAATACGTGATATTTTTCCATTATGGAAGTTGATGATTTATTACTTGAACTTTTTATTATTGCACCAAACTAGGGATTCCATATCTATTTACCTCTACCTGTTTCTTTGACTATTCAAACATTGTACCTGACTTCCGTCTAGACGGATCCAAATACATTGTCGTCGGTAACTAAAAGTAACTATGAATCGAAAGGGTGACTGACACACCTGCATACAACAGACGTTCATTTACAATCTCAAGTTTCGGTTTTTCCAACAAATATTGAATTGCGTTTTTAATATCATTCCAAAAATTCGATTCTCATCATGGTTTATTCCATCTTCGGTAAAGGGTTATCTTAAGTTATATTTCTATTTTGTTTGCATTTTTGGAAAAGCGACCTGAATTATTTATTAATTGAATAATTTTTGTTTAGTTACACCTATATGTTTTTGAAAATTATTTTTACATTACATAATATTTTTTAAGCTTGAATCATGTTGATGAGGTGTTTTATAGACTTATTCATGAATTTTATGTTGATGCGAATAAAAATATTTTCGTTGACGATTAACGATGGAATTCCAAAATAAAACATTCTTTAATGCTTAATCGCTCATCAATTTAATTATTTTCCTATTTTTTAATTGACTCACAGGATGTTGCCAACAAATTCCATACTTAGTCTTATCGCAATTAACATTGTTTTGTTAAATTTAAGGTGGTAAATAAATTAATAGATTCATACTTTTCTACACGCATACACCAACTTTATACAGTTGCTAAATATGATGGTGTCAGTGCAAGTCAAGGTAATTCGTTTATAATTACTGTTTTGTTTTTTATACAAAATGTAATTAAATTAATGAATATGTACTTTTAAATAGATGAATTAACATTAAATTTAATTTGTAGCTATTTATATTATTGTAATTTATAGTTCGAATTCTAGATTTATACTTGTTTTAGTAGACGTAATCCTACTGATTTTGTTACTAGTTTTTACATTTTTTTCACATATATTCGTGGATTTTTTGGTAAATATTATAAAACTGAGTCGATAGTAAACGGTTAAGATGTCAAAAAATCATTTCAAATAAGGTTTCATCTTATACGATATTCACAAGTGATATTAACGAAATGTTTCAAACAGAAATTGATTCACTTCACAGTTATCATTAATTGATATTGGTTTTTAGGTTAACAATAATTTGAAGTTTCAACATATTTGTTATCGAATATTGAATCTAACTTGCAAAATTTTTTGATCAAAAAAATTTAGAATATATTGATAATTGTGCAATTTGATAAAAAACTTTTATTTATATCTTATTACCACAAATTGGCGTGATTATAATTTGAGAAGAAACAAGAAAAATTCCACATTTTATGCTCCGACTAAGCTCATCATGTTAATGTGTGTTGTCGGGGTTCGTTGCAAGATTTTGTTGTGTTTAAGGGGTATACAAATTTTGTATGCTTTCAATTTCCCACTCAATTTTTTTAACCTAAATTGAGAAAGGTATAGAAATAGGTTGAGGTATCTTTAGGAATAAAGCTGCTTGTTGAAAATAAAATACAATGATCTATATTTGAAATTCGAAATTATATTAAAAAAAATTACCCGCAAAATTCATGAGTTTTTGGTTTACAGAAAATAATGAAGTAAATTTTATATCTGACCTTTAGCAACACATGAGGCTCCCTACTTGTCAGGACCATATCCGTGAAATGCTATTAGGAATTAAAGAAGTTCATTCAGTTAATTGTCCAGGACTAGATAGTCAAAGTTTGACGTTAATTCCAAATTAAGGTCGTCTAAGTTTTAAATCCCAAGAAAGGTCCTATGTCCAAAATTAGTTCTCTAATTAAATTAAAACGAAAAATGTACAAAATACAATCTGTGAAAAATTTCGCCAATTTATAAACCACTAAAAGAAATAATTTATAACTTAGTTTTTTAACATTTCTTGAATTCAATAAAAAAGGTAGTCTATAATTTGAAGCCAAACCTAGTTTATAAGACAGTAATTAGAACTATTTCTGCTTTTGCAAAAAAAGATCTTACCTACCTTTTTAACGAAGGGAACTTATATCTACTTCTTCTTGGATGTCAATTAACAATTTAATATTCCAGAATTTTCGAAATCGGCGGAAAGCTTTTCAAAAATCTCTGGAGAAATTGATCTTAACGTTACCACCAAAGAACAAGGTAACTACCTCCCCAATCGTCAAATTCTCATTCGGAAAATATCACGACTTCCGCAAATATAAAATTTGGAGTCAAATTTAAAAATTTATAATCAAATCCATAATGAAAAATTCCACATCGGTTGACATTCAAAAGGAAAATATGAATGAAGTTAGCAGCAGACTTCTTGAGCAAAATCGGGTCACACGTCATGACGACAATCCAGCCAGGTGCAACAATAACTCAATTTCAAAAACACCAGATAACAAATCATTCATCAATGAACTGAACAACGAATATCCGCAAAATTTACAAAATACTGCACGAATAACTTAATTCGTGAACAGTTAACTAGATGTTGCTCGAACCTTCTAAGAGGAAGCAACTTTGCTTTTACAAGCAATATAATTCTGCAACCAGTTATACCCCGTCCGGCAAATTTCGAATAATCCTCGCCTCCTTTAGACCAAGACTTAACCTCAAAAGAAAATAAACCAAATATTCATTTTGTTTATATAAAAATAGTTCAACAAAAGGATAAATTAAACTGTGCTAAATAACTTAAATTCCAGAAACCCAGTATGTCACCAACAAGTACATACAAAAATTACAAAAGAGGTATGAAATATAATATGTAAATATTTCTACTCAGTGATAATATGACAAAATATCTTATAAAGAAAATTATTTACAAAAAGGAGTTGGTAGGTTTATATCGTATATATGTTTATAACAAAAGTAACGTCAAGCTGTGAGCAATGAAAACGTTACAATATCACGAGTTTGAATGATAATTAATTTTAAATTGGATGAACCGGTCTTTTATTCTGTATGTATTATGTATAAAGTAACGATTTTAGCAAGGTTATCTGCTCTTTTATAACCGAAAAGTGAATAAGAAAGTTATAATTTTCACTAAATCAAAGAAAATTCACGATTATTTGAAGTGTAGATATATTTCTCTCCGCCCAAAAAAAAAATGATATCAAAACGGATACTACTTGACGCAAATTAGAGTTTTATACTCGAAATATTCGCATAAAATATCAATTAATCAGCTTCGAATCGAAGAATGTCGTCTTCCGAGTCGGGAACTTTCAGTTGAAACAGATGGTCTTTGATTAGATTAATATATTATACAGAGATATATCATAAATTAACAAATAGTTAATAACGAGTCCAAAATGTAACCTAGTTTTATTGTATAGAGGTCAGTTATTATTTTGAAAACATTAAGTTTCCAAATTGATATCAGAGAAAAGTTTATATTGAAAGAGAGAGAGAGAGTATGCATTATTCTTAGTATGTTTGAAACTCGCCTCGGGTTATTATATTGAAAAAGAATTCGGTTATTGAACAGATTGTACAAACAATTTAAAAAGTAAAATAATTCTTGAATGTAACACCTTTTTCCTTTAACAGCATCTCTCGTCGTTTTATATTATATGTGTAAATGTATAGGTACTAGAAAATATTTAGCCACGAAACGTTTAGAAAAACTTTTATTTTTTATAAAAAAGTTTCAAATATTTCTATTTCGTGTGATATTCGATAGTGATTTGATTTATTTTCCGCTAGTAAATTATTCACAAATAGGTCATGGAACTATAATTATTGTTATCGGTATAAAATAAGAGAAAACAATATTTTTATGTAGCGAACGGAACCGTCGTCGACCCGAATGAAAAACTAACAACACAATTTCGAATGATTCAATAAATGACCTCTGTAACAACATTTTTTTTTCTCTCCAACGACCTTGTCGTTACCATTACTAAGTAGAGGTTTTATCCACCTAAATAAAATCCCGTGCATTGCTTTCGTTTTTCACATGATTAGATAGGTACTACTACTCTTACCGTAACCAATGGATATATCTTGATTGCAAAATGTGCCTCTCTTGCAGTGACGTGTCTCTTATAGTTAACAATGAATATTTTATAGTTGCTGTTATGGAACGGTCAACAAATATTCGAAGGACAACTTCTATTCTATTTATTATTACTTTACTTTCTGTTTAACTCCGTTTATCGACATTAGCCGCACCGTAAATATGACATTTTTTTTATGAACAAACTGCAAATAATTTTAACGTTGGAAATACAAAAAGTAGTTGAAATATCTAAGATTTTTTTTATTTAAAATTTCTAAAATTCGTTACAATTATATAATTCTGTGAGTTATAAGTTTGTTTAAATAATGAAATAACGTTATGTAAATGAATATTTAATATAAATGTTGAACTACGTTTAAAATTGTAGGTTATGGACGCCGACAGCAGTTATGGCGGTAGCGATACTGCACAAGATTCGCATTCCTCGTTAGATAATTCGCATAGTTCCCATAACATTAGCAAACACGACAATAACGAAGATACGGTGACTACGGCAGTACACGTCATGTCCAATACTACGGATGAAATTCAAACGCCTGTGAACCATTACTATCATAAAAACGAAATCACGCTCCCTGTCAATTTAGACGATACGGATTTCCAAAAAAATGTGAGAAATATTATGTTATCTATATAAGTATATACATAGAGATCATTCGGAAATGATCCATTCTCTCTCATATTATTTGTGACATTGTCTGTATTAATTGTATCAATTGAGAAAGAGGATTGAAAAACCGTCATTATGTTTTAGAACGATTCAAAATTACATTATTTGGCCACAGCCAATTTGAACATCAACGAATCTTTAGAGCATCATAACAATTTAGACGAAATGAGTAAAAATTACAAAAGTCAACATAACTTGCAAGAAAGTTTTTCAAAAAAAACCAAGCATTCTCCACCACCGACTGGTATTGATAATCCTGCGTTCGTTGAGGACGTCAAAAGTACTTTCAACAATGACATGCCTTACAGTAACGGATTGAGTAAGATATTTTTTTATTTTTATATTTAATACATATTTAAATATATAAATATATTCTATCCAGCACCCGATCCTTCGAAAAAGAATAATCACGAACCTGTAACGGAAGCCGTTAATTTAGAATTAATAAATATGAAGCCCGGAGGAGCAATTCACAACGGTCTCAAAGGGTATGAAAGTTCCGGTATGACGACTATTCCTTTAAAAAAAGAAGAAGAGGATATGCGAAGTCCATATGACGAATATTTTGTACCGGTAAATGAACATAGGAAGTATATGAGGTTAGTAATTATAAATACTTTTAAACTAAGTTACTGAATTGGAATTTCTTAAAGTTTTTGTGACACGCATACTAAACACGCACACATACACACACGGTTTACTGCCAATATTCTTTATAATACCGAAGGTAATAACAATGATAGACAAGTTACAGGTAAACAATTTATTTTCAATCTCTGTTATTGTAACTTTTGGTACAGTGGCAGAGTGTTCAGTCAGTAAATTATTGTTAATAGTTTCTACAGATCGTTAGTAATATTTCTAAGATTGAAATGTTTTGACCGAATCTCAATTATTAATGGTTCTCATAATAAATTAAGAATAAAATAATTCAATAATTTTTTTTGTTGTAGAGGAGAAAAACTATATGTTACAAAAGATAATAGAATAGAAAAAAGTAAAGGTAAATGCATTTGCTGGACTATTTGCATCGCCCTTGCAACTATTGCAGTGGTAGTTGGTATATTAGCAGCAGGCGAGTAAAATTTCATTTAATTGTATATATACGTTATATAGAACCAAATTCAATACGCATCTTTTTATTTTATTCTAACAATAAATATAAAATCGTGTTTTGTACCTTAGCTGGATTATTAGGATCCCAACCGCCAATGCCACAAGCCATAGAAGCAAGTGGAAGAAGCTTGGACAATGATACACCAATTAGAAAAGGGGGTATAAGTTTACCGACTATTGGTCACAAATATCCGCTTACCCCAGAACCTCCAATAAGTACGGTTAGCTCAATAATTCCTTCGACGGATGAATCTCAAATTCACGGTAGGTAAATTTGTTTATCCATGGGATACAGAAAAGTGTCTTATTATGAAAGAATGTTTGGAACTCATTTTGATTCATAATAAATTTGTTTTATTTTCAGTTCCTAGACTCATAGAATCTGAATTAAAAATTGATAACCTAGAATTTAACACTGCGTTATTAGATAAGGATAGTTTGGAATACAAAGCACTTTCTGAAGAAATAGAAAACCAGATAAAAGAAGTTCTTTTATTAAATAAGGAACTCAGAAATGGAACTATGGATTTTGATATTAAAGTTATGGAAATACTGTAAGTATTTTTACACGATATAGGAATTGGGAGCGTTAAGGACATATCGATATTGTTTTGAGCTTAAAAATACCCTAACGGCAAAAATATCTATTTTCAGACCCGGCAGTGTAGTGACAAAATATCGTGTAACATGGAAACCTAAAGATGAATATAAGTCGCTGGAAGATAACAATATGGATCCAATTAATGAAGTGTCTCTGAATAAAATACTCATAGACTACCTAAAAAGACATAGAGACTTAATGGGTGAATTTCACATACAAGAGAATTCCATTAGATCCCAAAGAGTTCTGGATCTTTGCAAAGTACAAAATAATGGCTGTGAACATTTCTGTGTTTTCGATTATACTAAATTAAATTTCGCATGTCTTTGCCCCGAAGGTCAACGTTTGAGCTCCAATCAAAAACTCTGTAAAATCGACATTATGTCCAAAACAGTACCAGATTACATAATGTCAAAATCAAAGGCGGAATCCACTACTATACGAGAACTTATCGGAAAGTCTGAACCTGAAGTAGTACCAGAATCTGAAACTACTTCAAAAGTAACAACTGATGCCGTAACCACATCACCAGAACCAAAGGTAGGGCGTACATCAATATCCGAATACGTTACAGACGAAATATCGGGCTTCAACATAAAAACATCCTCAACTAATCAACCCAGTACGAAGGATTACTCTATGGACTTCAATTTGGCTACTCAAGATGTTGGGACTTCAATGGGAGATTATAGAGAACCAACAACCGTAAAATTGCCCTCTTCAATATTTTCAGGTAGGTAAAAAACTATTTGTCCGTTGATAATACTAAAGCTGTTTTATTTCCTTTCGTTTCCAGCTATCCCTGTAGAGTTTCCGACAGAAAAATATGTTGATGAGATTGAAGTTTCATCAGATGAAAATAAGGATCGACACACGTTCTATTTCGATCCAATATTATCCGGTCCACCAATAGAAAAGACTACGGAAATACCCTCAGTACATGTTACTGAAAACGATATTACCTACATACCAAACTTAACAGGTACAAATTACAAATGTAGATATTTTTTATTATAATTAATTGATGTGTTGTAACTATATATTTTTTTAACAGTTCATCCTGTCGAAAATTGGAATAAAACTGAAACTGAACACAAAATGGAAACCATTAGTACTGAGAAGCCAACAACAGGATTTGTAGCAGATGCAGAATTCAGTTTCGGTAATGTATATACACCACCAGCTGAAGTACATTTTGATGTAACTACGAAAAAGAGCAGCATGTACATGATACAAGTATTGAAACCTCTAATACACAAAGAAAAATTCAGGGAACCCAAAATACAAGGTAAATAATTTATAATCGCTAAATATTTAAAAGAAAACTAATTTATTATGCACTGCAGAGCTACACATGTCATCTACAAACTCATCCCAGATGGAAAACAATAACACGACGAATCAATATATCGACGACGCTATGGATAATTCCGAACAGAATCATGACGAATACATGTCTCCTTTTTTACCAGAATTTGATAACGATACTTTCGTGAACTCCCTACATTCCGAAGAACACTTTGCAGAACATGAGAATCATGATAACGTTTCGACTATCAAGTCTCCGTCGGAGGAAACTTCTACAAACAGATCTGCTATAGGAGCAGAGGAAAATAATTCGGTTGCCGCAGTATCAAAAAGCAATAACGAAGATAATTTGACTGATTTATCACCCTTAATTGTAGAAGGTAACCTGTTTGTGAATATTTTAATTCCATAATTGTTTCCAATATTACATATACAGTTATGTAACTTGAAATTATCATTTAAAAATAACATTTGTATCCGGATGTCAAAGATTTGTTGGTTCTAGTGGTTCAGGTATTCACTAAAATTGAATCCCTATCAATTGAATTGGTAATGATTATTATTCATTGTTATAATTTCTATTTTAGTAACTACTAAGCCTCCATCTTTAGAATTAGATCAAATTAACACTACGAATCCTTTTGATAATGATACATCGGATGCTACGAATTTACAAAGGAACGAACAGTTTATTACTAAAGATTTGGAAATAGAACCCATAAAACCCGAGGTTATGATAATAATTTCCGATAAAAATGATATGACAACTGAAATTGTTACTACTACTGAGAACTCAAACGTATTTGATACTACTACTGCCGAAGGTATTTTCTTCAGTAAAAAACGACAATAAGTATACGAGGTAATTTTTATTTATTTCCAGCTATCGCTACTACACTCTATAACATTAATGTCGACGAAGAAAATGTTACTACTGATAACTCTTACATCGAAAATATAAATATAATAAAAGAGAATGTTAATAATGACGAAGGTGCTAATTTTTACTATACATCGACAATCAAAACAGAAGCAGATGAAAGCAACATTAATATAATGGAACACACCTCAACTACGGAAATGTATGAAAGCGTTACAGAAAATTTCATAACGACCGAAAATATTCAAGATAAATCAAAAAATATTACAGTAAATGAAGACATTAATAATACCACCACTACTGATAACCTTGAAATCAATACAACAGAACTAACGACATATAATACGACAAAAGATATAGAATCAACCGACATCGGTACAAATATTTTAACCTCAACAGAAAATTCATCTATTAATAACACAAATAATGAAAATATGCTAGATGGTCTTACTGAAACTACTACAAGTATAAATGAATATACGACAGATATCTCAATAACTGTATCAGATTTGAAAGAACATACCACAGACGAAACAACCATGCCGTCATCACATAATAATGATATTGACGAAACGACAATGGCTTTGGATAAAATTGAATCTGAAACAGTGGCGGCAGCATCCTTCCCAGAAAATTCTACAAACATAAAGAATTTTAACGATATATCGTCGAGTACTGAAGATCTCATCGCTTTAGAGACTACAACCAACACTGAGGGAAGCACTATTCCCATAGTATTGGCGAGTGTAAGTTGACAGTTTATATATTAATTTGTATATAATTCTAAAACTATTTCGGTTGTAGCAATATGAAGTAAATATTGGATCGAACGATGTTACCACTGAAGTTACGGAAACCACAACACCCGTTTCAAATAATATCGAAGCAAATGATGAAAATAAAGAAGATAATGAAATTTCCACTCAAACTATTCAAATAACAACGGCGAACTTTAATAAGGAATATCAAGTTAAAGAAAATGTTCCCGATATTACTACAACTGAAAAATTGTTTGTAACTCACAAAACCACCACCGAAATATTGAAGGTAGAAAATAATATTCACTATATATTTTCATTGATGTTTATTTCATTACTTTTAACACGTATATACAATTTTTAATTATTATTTCTTAATTATATTATAAAATACATTAGGTGGAAGAAGATTCGACTGAAAATTTAAGCATAATACCGTTAGGCGAGGATCAAACAGAAGCAAATATAGCAAAGAAAGAAACTGAAAAGAACATAGAGGTGACACAGAATGAAATAATCATGTTGACAAAAAACGAAGAGAAGCCTATCACAGAAAATTTTCTATTGCCGAAAGCTTCGCGATGTTCTCCGGATCAATTCCAATGTTTTAACGGAACATCCGTGAAAGGTGGAAACTTTTGCATATCAATAGTTGATAGATGCGATTCTGTATTGGATTGTACAGACGGTTCGGATGAGCTTAATTGTATAGAGGAAGGATGTCCAAATAATTTCCAGGTTAGTTTCTCTATTATATAAAGTACTTACTATATATTCTTTAACATGTTTATTTTTTAAAAACAGTGTGCAAGTAAAGAATGCCTAAAAAGACATCTTGTTTGTGATGGTATCTTCAATTGCCATGACGGAAGCGATGAAACTAATTGTGGTGAGTAGCGTAAATAATTTTATGGATTAATCATTCCATCTTGTATTATTGTGAATACAATGAATCCAAGGAAATTTCGTAAGATTTTTTTTCAATTATTAGATTCCTGGAGTTGTAATCCAAACGAAATATCTTGTGGTATATCAAATCGTTGTATACCTGTATCGTGGAAATGTGATGGTAGGAAAAATTGTCCTGATGGATCGGACGAAGAAGGATGTACACATATTGGATCTTGTCCGGCTCAATCTTTCAGGTGTACAGAAGAAAGCAGTTGCATGCCGAATTCCTGGAAATGCGATGGTGAAGTTGATTGTTTAGGAGGAGAAGACGAATCGTCATGTCGTAAGTATAAAAATGAATAAACGTATACCAGATTCCAGATAATATTGAATTTATTAGCTTATACTGTGTTAATAATATTTCCGTATATTATATAATCGGCTTTTTGATTACAGTTTGTACTGAAGAGGAGTTCAAATGTAGTACAGGTGGGGGATGTATAGCCAATTCGGATCGTTGTGATGGTATTGCCCAATGCTTGGACAAATCTGATGAATGGGATTGTCTGAAACTCGACAAATTGTTTCTCAATTTAACGGATATCAATGATAAAGAAATTTTGCAGGTACAATTATTTATACGAATAATTTCGTTACTTCAACATTCTGTTTTCTATTGTTCATTCGGCGTATTCATTTCATAATTTTTAGCTCCAGATCAAAAATAACACCTGGTTTCCTATATGTATGGACTGGACTTTATGGAACACTACGTTTGCTGATTTGGTATGTCAAAAATTGGGTTATTCGGCATCGTCTGCGTTGGAATCAGTTCCGAATAACAAAAATTCAACGTCGCAAATTAGTTATGTTTTATCTATGAACGATCGACGGGCGGCTTTAAATTTCGTGGAAAATAATGATCGAGATTGTGATCAATACGTTTCAATTAGTTGTCAGGAGTACGGTAAATTTTATTTTTTTAGAATATTGTTCTCTAGTAATCATATTATAAAATCGTATCTTTTAGTTTGCGGTAATCCAGCCGGTGTAGATCCGCTTTCAGCTCGGATGGTAGCGGGAGATAAAGCAGAACCGGCTCGATGGTCTAGTTTGGCATTAGTCTTTAATAAAAAACACAACACATACTGTACTTCAACCCTTGTTACACCACTTTGGGCGGTAACTAGTTATTCTTGCATAGCAGGACGTACTTCGCAACCTATTAATGAAGAAGATTGGTTTCTATATGCCGGAGGTACGAACAAAGGCGATGTCTCAAGTCAAGTTAGGAAATTGAGCGAAATCGTCATTCATCCACAAGTGAGTATGAATTGTTACAATTATTATGATCAGATATATCCTACATTCACTCCGCCAGTTTGGTAAGTTGTGCTGGTGAGTGTAACGAGATTTTTATTTATTGTAGACAAAATTTTCCAACTTTGGATTCAAGAATGACGTAGTACTGCTTAAGATGAAAAAACCTGTGAACATAGATGTGAACGTGAGTGCGGTATGTTTGCCGAGTAATAAAATAGAACCTCATCAATTGTGTGTAGTCGCCGGATGGGGCGTTGACAAACCAGGAGGTAAAAAATTTGAATAGTTGGAATAATTTGACTTTTAATTGAAAAATTTTTAGAACCCGTCATGCAACAGTACATGCACTATTTGCCGGTACCTCTAATAGATACCGACGACTGTAATTCGACAAAACATTATAATGGAAAAATAACGCCAGATAAAATTTGTGCGGGATATACGGATTCCGATACAACGCAATGTTTAGTAAGTGGAATCAAGAAAAATTTCAAGTTTACATATAATCTAAGTAAGACTATACAAATTGTTTATATTACAGAGTGATGAAGGAGCCCCTTTGATGTGTTTCTCTGACAAAACGAAAACCTGGGAGCTCCAAGGACTTCTAAGTCATCCCAGCTATTGCGGTAGTTCTAATAAACATCCTGCCATATATACAGCGATTGACACCACTTTAAGGACATGGATGAGCCATATTATTGGTAGACAAGCTCTTGCGACTTCGTAAATGAGAAATGAAAATGTCGAATGAACGCTTCGTGTAGAGATGTAAATATTTTTAGAAAAATAGTATGTTTTTTACTGCAAATTTTATTTATTATTACAATCACTAAATTTTCCTATTTCACTTGTGAAGTTACATAAAAGAAATATACTAAGAGATGATTTTTCCCGTTATATATTGCAAGGAAATGTAAATATCTTTTACAATATTATTTAAACATTTTCGGAACATAAAAATATTATGTCGAATGATTGAGACTCGAATATACAAAATTATTAAGTTTAATGTGATCTAAAAATGTTTTGTAAATAATAAAATTTTATTATTATCTTCATAGCCCTCGGCTTCTGCTCCTTTGTTATTTTCTGTAAGACTTCTATGTGAAATCACCAATATCAATTTTATATCAATGTTCGAGTGAAAATTTGTTCTGGATATTTATTCTTATAATAATTTTTCACTCTCCATCACGCAATTTTTTCATTATTTACAATAAATATTTATAATTGATAAGTACTTTCCAATTTTTCTGATAAATATTATTTTTCCAGTTTCTCGGTTAAAAATATTTGAGAGAAACTAATAATTAATCGTTTTCTCAAATGTTTTGTGTTTCAAATGTATAAGTGCAATATTTACATAATCCGTAAGAAATTTTAATATAGATATATTTTTCCGTAATTATTGATACATTTTATTACGAATGTTATATAATACGAAAAAAAAAACAATAACAAAAAATAAACACATTTTTTACTTGATTGGGGATCAAAACTATACAAATATACAATGAAATTTTTTCAAGTCCATTTATAGGAGATTTTAAAACTGGGATAAGTTGAACTGTCAAAAATCGATAGAGAATGTGCTGATTGCAAATTGCCATTTGTTAAAAACCAATACGTTTTTTTTTTTTAAAAAAAGTGCTGCTCAAACTTATTTTTGATCGATTTAATTATTATGTTATAAAAATCGATTGTAGGTTGGAAACTAGTCAAAAATTGTGAGAGATATAAACACGAGGTGTGTAAGATGGTAAAATCTAAAACTAAATTTATTTATACAGGGTAATTGGGAAATGTAAACATTGGATCATTTAGACGAATCTGGTTTGATCCAACATTGCTATACAGAACCAATTCAGTGATAGATTATTAACGTAACTCCGTTTCACGAATAATACAAATGTAATTTTATAGTTACCATTGGTATGTTTAAGTTAATAAAATAACTTGTCGATCATTATTCAATTGTGTTGCGCAGTGTTAATTTTATGTCTCAAACACAATTAATTCTCAGTTTATCTATAATGTTTGAACTCTAATAAATTTGTAATACACGCATACATACATTTTTCTACATTGTAAATCATCGATCAATAAGTTAACTAAATTTTTATTTACTTGTGACGTGGTACATTGTTTTTCGAGTAAAACAAGTTTTTTTAACTGTAATTGGAAATGTTTCAATTTTACCTGTTGTTTGAAAAATGGATACTTCAATATAAAAACGTGATTTGTACGATAACTACTCGCCGTCAGGTCGAGAACTTATTCATCGATGATATATTATTCCATTTAATGTCTTTCTGTTTGTCTATACACACTTACTATGTGAAAATTTAGAGACTTAATTTACTATTGATTAAAATATAAATAATATTGCTTATTAGTATGAGTAAATGTAAATAAAATGTATAATATTGAGATTTGCCACAAAAATGATGTTATTTTTCAATGAGCCAATAGATCCATTAGGTCGCAGTATATACGATACGACTAAATAAGATTGATAAGAAAGATACTTATTACAATATTGGTTGTTTTTTGTCTCATTTTTTAAATGGTTTGTTCCAAAATTATATTTTTGAATTCTAGTTTGAAATATATAAAATTTTTTAAAAGAAACGTCCACGAAACAATATATTTTTAATATAAATATTAAATTTAACAAATATAATGCCGTCCAATTAATAATGTGATATATGAGAGTAACATAGTAAAATGTCGATCTAAATAGGATGTTTAAACTAGTCTTTATTTACAATGTATAAGCTAACAGTATTCTGTTTTATTTTCTTAATCCGTGGCAGTTAGAATACATATAAATTGACAAAATTATTTGTATGTGTGCCTTTGTAAACTATATATTTACCCAAATAAAGTTTCTATTAAATTTACTCTTATTTTTTACTTGAAAAATAATCCCGAATTTTCAATTTATGTTCGCTACAATACAATAAATTAGATTATACGAATATATACGATTCTCATAGGAAAATAATAAATTTAATTTGAAAAAATGGCATACTTCGAAAGTATCAAAAAAAAACGCGTGGTTACATGTATTTTCTCATGGCGATTCCGAAAATCACATCAGTTTTCCAATTTGAACAAAGATTTTCGTGAAAATTCAATTTTCTCCTCTTGATTCACCTACCGTCATCTGCCCCAATAAGACAAACTTTTCTCTCTACTATACAGTGAGAACTGTGATGAGAGTGTGGCTCGGACATTCAGGCACGGAGGACGCACGTGTTTTGTAGCGTCTGTGATATCCGCGACCCGTTATACGACTCATAGAAAAAATAATAAATTTTTTTTAAATGAAACCTCAATATTTTCGTCTGTTGTCTTATTATTAGACGTTTCATACGTTACGAGGCTTTTTAAACTCGTTTAATAAACCATCTTCTTCTTCCATTCAAATCCAATTTAGAGAAAATCGTTGATTATATTATTACAGCTTTGTCTCAAAGTGGGTGTACTCGTTTTGGTGGAAATAGAGATCATTTTTTTAATAACCATCATCATTTTGTATTAGTGTGGAATCAATTATTTGTACACACTTTTGATTTACAGAAAACAATGACTATTCAATTAAACAGTTATTGTTAAAAATTATCTCTTCATTTAATAAACTTTTTGTCATCACCCCCTTATTTATTTAGAATCAATTTTCACATTTTATACACAAAAAATTATTTTCTCTTCTTATCAATCGAATAACTAAAGTATTTTTCAACAAAGTTGATTGTTATTTTCATTTCATTTAATCGACATCGTAGTATTTATTCTCCAAAGTGCTTAAATGTGCTTATTCTAACAAGTACATAGAGAATTCCGAATGCAGATCGATAGTAATAGGAAAAAGAATATAAAAGCCAACCAAGTTCGATAACTACAAAACATTACTTTTGAAGAAACTGTACCAAAGAAAACTTCAGGGTTCCAAATATTTTAATTCTGGTATGTTTATGTTAGAAATATTTATGAACCATTATTAGACCCTTTTTTTTTTGTTAAAAGTATCCTTCATTTATTTTTCTATATTGGTTATCGAGAATTTACTAGAGGTATGATATATTTGAAAAACAACACGTGCGGTGCAGTTTAGGAACCTTTTTTATCAGTTTGTAGAATAGTTTGTTTACATTATATCGAGGATTTAATACCGATAACAAAAAATGACCGTGCAGACACTTCTTCGATGCCTTTGTCTTTGTTCGAAGAATTTCTTGTTTACCACACATTTGGAATATATTTTTTTTATATATATGTATGAAATAACGTTCGGCAGAGATAAGGATCACCCTACACTATGAGAAACTTTAAAATCACAATATTCTAGATACACACTCGTAATAATACCAAAATAACTATACATGTTGAGGGTTTAATACCGATAACGAAAATTGACCGTGCAGCCCCTTTTTAGACGCCTTCATCTTTGTTGGTAGAATTTCTTATTTACTCCACACTTCGAATTTATTTTTTATATTCATGAAAAAAATAACGTTTAATAGAATATTTTCTGATATCGTTTGTCTAATTTGGTGATGAAGACCACCCTACATTATGGAAATTTTAAAATCACAGAATTCTCGATATCAAGATAACAAAAATGTTTTAATTTGTACTTTATACATATGCAGCTAATTTTTTGGAACTTGGAATAAATTTCAGTAACATTGTTTCAAATTCTACGATCCTTAATTAATATAAAAATTTTCATGTACCTGTAATCACTAATGAAAGTACTAATTGGAAAAACGAAGTTATGTCGTAAAACATTAAATGTATACAGATTCCCAAAAGGAAATTACTATTATTTGCTGCCCATAACCTCTACTTATATAGTCATTTAATAATATTAAGTTATTGTGAATTGTAATAATTAAATCTATGCCATATTTTATTGTATGTATTATATCTATTATCACTAATTATTTAAAATTTTCTTAGAAATATTATTAAAAATATATCTTGCTTCATATTGCTTTATTTATTTTATGTTTGAAAACACTATTTTATTCAATATGGAAATTATATAACAAAATATGTAATATTTAATTATTTATTATTTAATAAATCAAAACTTTTCATCTTCTCAGTTCATTGACCCCTTTCGAATTCTTTGCGAATGTCTAGACTTATTTTTGACATGCGCACTGTGAATGTTGAAGTCACAAGCTTTAAACAATGCGTTTAATTATTTAGATAATAAAACTTTGACAGAATTACAAATTCGGGCAGACATATTTGATACTAAATTTCGTGTAATTTTGTTTTCGATGGTGCAGTGAAAACTATTTTCTTATTGATATAGGTAAGATATCATTCTCTTTATGTAAAAATTAACGAGATTTGTCCAATTAAAGTTTCCAGGAAAATGAACGAATTCAGTGTATTACATTTTATCGAAAGCTTAGGTTTTATTAATTTAATATTTTCAAAGTAATTAAAATTAAGCATTTTCTTCAGATAATTTGAAATTGTGTGAATTATTGATTTACTTATAAACATTAAACAAACGATAATCTAAAATATAGCATCAAAAAGTTCTTTTATCCTTGTCTGTCTGGACAGCATGTCGGCCATCTTTGTAGGTCGACACAATTATTGGTCACGTCAAATCTTTTCAACTGTAATGTGTTTTTCCATATAAAAATATATATATTGATATTAATATTAAAATACCTTATTTCGATTGTGGTACAAAATAGTTATTATTAGATAAATAAAATACAGAGATACCGGATCTGTTTAATAACGACAAAAAAATCTTTCGATTTCTAGTTTCAAAAATGTTACTAATGTTGAAAATTTTTATTGGAAACTTTTGAAATTTTCAGTATATCGATAGAAAATAGTTTTTATTTTAAAATTTTCGTGAAACGGATTGAAAATAAACATTAAAAGTGATTTGATTTTCTTTGATGTTCGTATTCGTGGCGTGGCGTGGCTTTGTTTTTGACTACCAATGTTGACATCAATAAATTTAAACAATGCATTTAATTATTTAAATAGTGAAATTTTGACATTGTTATTAATTCGGGCAGACATGTAAATTTTCTATTAGTCAAATTTCGTGTAATTTCATTTTTGGTTGTTAAGTAAAAACTATTTTCTTATTGATATAGGTAAGATATAATTCTCTTTATGTAAAATCAACAAGAATTATCCATCTAAAGTTTGTGTGAATTCAGTTAATTACATTTTATCGAAAGCTACGATTTTATTGATTAATTTTTTATATATAATAATAATTTATGCTTGGAGTAACAGTTTAGAAATATGACTTTAATATAATTATTTGTGGAAAATAAATATAGGTTAGAAAAGGTTAGTGTAACATGGTTATAGCGTATGATATTAGAATAAATTAAAAAATATGTCGGTTATTTGGATTTACAGGGCGACGAGAAATTTTGGAATGGTTGAAAATAATGAATGTTATTTGTACTAGAAGTAATCTCGAAACAAAAATTCTTGTATATTGCAGCATTCAACTTCTAATTATTGTTCACACAAGAACACTCTGTATTCAAAGAGTGGTGAATTTCGGTTTCATTTATATTTAATCGAAATATCTTTTTCTTTTGAGTATATTCAAAATTATAAAACAAGTTGTCGCAAGTATCAAGACATGGCAATATCAAAATTCATTTTTGTTAAAATTCGTAAATAAATTAGTTTATATTTCATATTAATAATTTGTAAAAAATGTTGTAGGCTTCTATAGTTATAGTCCATTACATCGTTTCCGAAAAATATTCTCACATCTGTGAACCAGATGTTTTATTGCTGTAGTAGTAGGTAAAGATATGGATTTTTCCAATAAGACCCATTCAAAATGTACAGATAACAAAATAATAAAGTAATAAATATTATGGGTTCGGACCCTTTTACATTTTGTACAGAGCTGACCAAAAGAAAATAGTTCACTATCATATTTGGCAAGCTTGATTATCAAATTTTGAGAAAATGCTGATATTTTTACCGTCTCTCCAAAATAATATAAGTCTCAAAAATTCTTCTATAATTTATAATTGTTTTCTTGGTAAACACAAACTTGGAAAAACAATATAATAATTAATCAAGTTTCGAGGATTCACAAACTGGAGATCTTTTGAGTTGTTTAATAAAGCATCTTCTTCTTCCATTCAAATCCAATTTAGAGAAAATCCTTGATTATATTATTGCAGCTATGTTACAAAGTGGGGGTGTTTATTTTGGAGGAAATAGAGATCATTTTTTTAATAACCATCATCATTTTGTATCAGTGCGGAATCAATTATTTGCACATACTTTTCATTTACATAAAACAATATGGAAATAATCTCAAATCATTCTGTGAGATAAATACACGGAGAAAATATGACTTTTCAATGGAACAGTTACTGTTAGAAATTATCTCTTCATTTAATAAACTTTTTGTCATCACCCCTTCATTTGTTTAGAATCGCCTTTCACATTTTATACACAAAAAATTCTTTTCTCTTCTTATTAATCGAATAACCAAAGCATTTTTCTTCATATTTGTATTAAAGTTGATTGATTCTAAAATAATAATTTAATTTTCTTACGAATTTTCAACAAAGTTGAATGTTATTTAATCGACATCGCAGTATTTATTCTCCAAAGTGCTTAAATGTGCAAATTCTAACAAGTTTATAAAGAATTTCTAATGCAGATCGATAGTAATAGGAAAAAGAATATAAAAGCCAACCAAGTTCGATAACTACAAAACATTACTTTTGAATAAACTGTACCAAAAAAAAAACTTCAGGGTTCCAAATATTTTAATTCTGGTATGTTTATGTTAGAAATCTTTTACGGATCATTATTAGACCCTTTTTTGTTGTTGAAAGTATCCTTTATTTATTTTTCTACATTGGTTATCGAGAATTTACAAGAGGTATAAAATATTTGAAAAACAACACGTGCGGTGCAGTTCTAGAACACTTTTTATCAGTTTGTAGAATAGTTTGTTTACATTATATGAGGATTTAATACCGATAACAAAAAATGACCCTTCTTGGATGCTTTTGTCTTTGTTCGAAGAATTTCTTGTTTACCTAACATTTGGAATATATTTTTTTTATAAATATGAAATAACGTTCGACAGAATCCTACGTGAATGTTTGTCTAATTTGGGTATGAGGACCACTCCAAATATGGGAAATTTTAAAATCACATTATTCTAGATACATACTCGTAATAATACCAAAATAAATATACATGTTGAGGGTTTAATACTGATAACGAAAATTGACCGTGCAGCCTCTCTTTAGACGACTTCATCTTTGTCGGAAGAATTTCTTAATTACTTCACATTTCGAATTTATTTTTGATATTCATAGGAAATATATTTGGGGATGAGGACCACCCTACACTATAGGAACTGAAAATTTTAAAATCACAGAATTCTCGATATCAAGATAACAAAAATATTTCGTTTTGTACTTTATACATATGCAGCTATTTTTTTGGAACTTGAAATAAATCTTAATAACATTGTTTTAAATTCTACGTTCTTCAATGAATAAACACTTTCATAAGCCTACCAATAATCAATAATAAAATTACTAGGGTTCACACCAGCAATGAAAATTTAGTGGTCCAAAAGGACCACCTAAGTTATGATTTAGTGGTCCAAAAATATAACGTGGTAGACAAAAGTAAAAAAATTAACATATGCATGCTACACACACTTTTATACATATTTTTACGGCATATATAAATTCTTTTATGCAAAAACAGTACAGTAAATATAAAACATGTTTTTTTTTAAATATTTTGGGCGACAAATTTGTCGTCGATGTGTATGATTTTGGCGACAATTGTCGCTATGTCGCCATGCTGGCGTGAATCCTAAAAATTACTAATTCAAAAACGTAGATATGGCGTATGGAAAAATAACATTCACTACGATTCTCTCTAATTGTTTTATTTAATTTGGAGTTAAGGACCACCTTACACTATAATAAATTTCCAGTATTCTCGATAATTAATTAAAATAATACAATATATATTGAGGGTTTATTACTGGAAATTCCGAAAAATTACACGTGCTGGTCCTTCTTACTTGCCTTTGTCTTTGTTTGAAAATTTCTTATTTACTCCACATTTCGAATTTATTTTTGATATTCATGAGAAAAATAACGATTAATAGAATATTTTTTGATATCGTTTGTCTAATTTGGGGATGAGGACCACCCTACATTATGGGAAGTTTTAAAATCACAGAATTCTCGATATCAAGATAACAAAAATGTTTTGATTTGTACTTTATACATATGCAGCTAATTTTTTGGAACTTGGAATAAATTTCAGTAACATTGTTTCAAATTCTACGATCCTTAATTAATATAAAAATTTTCATGTTCCTGTAATCACTAATGAAAGTACTAATTCGAAAAACGAAGTTATGTCGTAAAACATTAAATGTATACAGATTCCCAAAAGGAAATTACTATTATTTGCTGCCCATAAAATCTACTTATATAGTCATTTAATAATATTAAGTTATTGTGAATTCTAATAATGCCATATTTTATTGTATGTATTATATCTCAATCAATAATTATTTAAAACTTTCTTAGAAATATTATTAAAAATATATCTTTCTTTATATTGCTTTATTTATTTTATCTTTGAAAACACTATTTTATACAATATGGAAATTATATAACAAAATATGTAATATTTAATTACTTATTATTTAATAAATAAAAACTTTACCATCTTCTCAGTTCATTGACCCCTTTCGAATTCTTTGCGAATGTCTAGACTTGTTTTTGACTTGCGCATTGTGAATGTCGAAGTCACAAGCTTTAAACAATGCATTTAATTATTTAGATAATGAAACTTTGAGAGTATTAAAAATTCGGGCAGACATATTTGATGCTAAATTTTCTATTCGTAAAATTTCGTGTAATTTTGTTTTCGATTGTGAAGTAAAAACTATTTTCTTATTGATGTAGGTAAGATATCATTCTCTTTATGTAAAAATTAACGAGATTTGTCCAATTAAAGTTTCCAGGAAAATGAACGAATTCAGTGTATTACATTTTATCGAAAGCTTAGGTTTTATTAATTTTTTTTAATATTTTCAAAGTAATTAAAATTAAGCATTTTCTTCAGATAATTTAAATTGTGTGAATCATTAATTTACTTATAAACATTAAACAAACGATAATCTAAAATATAGCATCAAAAAGTTCGTTTATCCTTGTCTGTCTGGACAGCATGTCGGCCATCTTTGTAGGTCGACGCAATTATTGTTCACGTCAAATCTTTTCAACTGTAATGTGTTTTTTCATATAAAAAATATATATAGATATCAATATTAAAATACCTTATTTTATTTTAAAATTTTCGTGAAACGGATTGAAAATAAACATTAAAAGTGATTTGTTTTTCTTTGATGTTCGTATTCGTGGCGTGTTTACAATAATCCGATAAAGAATTTCCCGTGTTTTAATACAATATTGTGTTGTGAAAATTATGGATACCCGGAAAATTCTCAACTACCAAGATGGTGATTTCCTCATTTGTGAATTGATGAGTGATTTTTTTGTCTTATTCATTTGATTTTAAATTTACTACCTAAAATATTTCTTGTCATTTTGTCTCAGATTATAGAGTGAAAACTATTTTCTTTTATATATCGGTAATACTTAATTACTTATTATTTAATAAATCAAACTTTACATCTTCAAGGTCATTGACTCCTTTCGAATTCTTTGCGAATGTCTAGACTTATTTTTGACATGCGCACTGTGAATGTTGAAGTCAGAAGCTTTAAACAATGCATTTAATTATTTAGAAAATAAAACTTTGACAGTATTACAAATTCGGGCAGATATATTTGATGCTAAATTTTTTATTCGTAAAATTTCGTGTAATTTTGTTTTCGATGGTGAAGTGAAAACTATTTTCTTGTTGATATAGGTAAGATATAATTCTCTTTATGTAAAAATTAACAAGATTTGTCCAATTAAAGTTTCCAGGAAAATGAACGATTTCAATGTGTTACATTTTATGGAAAGCTTAGGTTTTATTAATTTTTTTTAATATTTTCAAAGTAATAAAAATTAAGCATTTTCTTCAGATAATTTAAATTGTGTGAATCATTAATTTACTTATAAACATTAAACAAACGATAATTAAAATATAGCATCAAAAAGTTCGTTTATCCTTGTCTGTCTGGACAGCATGTCGACCATCTTTGTAGGTCGACGCAATTATTGTTCACGCCAAATCTTTTCAATTGTAATGTGTTTTTTCATATAAAAATATATATAGATATTAATATTAAAATACCTTATTTCGATTGTAGTACAAAATAGTTATTATTAGATAAATAAAATACAGAGTTACCGGATCTGTTTAATAAGGACAAAAAAATCTTTCGATTTCTAATTTTAAAAATGTGACTAATGTTGAAAATTTTTATTGGAAACTTTGGAAATTTTCAGTATATCGATAGAGAATAGTTTTTATTTTAAAATTTTCGTGAAAAGGATTGATGTTCGTATTCGTGGCGTGTTTACAATAATTGGATAAAGAATTTTTCGTGTTTTAATACAATATTGTGTTGTGAAAATTATGGATACCCGGAACATTCTTAACTACCAAGATGGTCATTTCCTCATTTGTGAACTGGTGAGTGATTTTTTGTCTTATTAATTTGATTTTAAATTTACTACCTAAAATATTTCTTGTCATTTGGTCTCAGATTATGGAGTAAAAACTTTTTTTTTTATATCGGTATTATGCGGCCATTCTTTTGGAACTTTGATATTTCAAGCGCATTAAACTGGGGATCTTTTAATAAAAAAAACTTAATCTAATCGTTTTTCACATTTTTTTTTTGATTGATAGATACTCAATACATAATTAGCTAAAGGGTTGTTACTAAACTAATAATTGAGTTTTATGTTTCATAGAAAACTTTCCAAGTGAGTTTTTGCTTCTACTTATAGGTTCATTCAATTCCTTACTTGATGACTCTTGAGTGTGTATTTCCTGATTTTGAATATCAGATGACATCCCAGTACTGGTAGGAGCAGTGCTATTACTGGCTGATTGGCCCTCCATGTCTGCAACTTCAACATCGGAAGGTATAAGTATATTATTATCTTCAGTATACTTCTCAATAAAAGTTATGTCTCTACTTTCTACTATTTTATGTGTTAAAGGATTTATTAATCGATATCCTTTGGAATTTTCACAATAACCTACCATCAACATTTTCTCAGATTTTTTATCCCATTTTTGACATTTTTCTTTTGGTACATGTACCATAGCAACAGAACCAAAAATCTTTAAATGAGATAAATTGGGTTTTTTACCTTTCCACAGTTCATAAGGTGTTTTACCTTCCGAAGCCTTTGTAGGAGATCTATTTACAATATACACAGCAGTTGCCAAAGCTTCAGCCCATAGTTTCTTCTCCAGGTTGGCATAAAACAACATACACCTTGCTCGCTCCACTAGTGTTCTGTTCATTCGTTCTGCCAAGCCATTGTGCTCTGGAGTGTACGGAGTAGATGTCTTATGAATTATACTATGATTAGTTAAAAATTTCTCAAAATTTCTGTGCATTATCTGTGCATAACTTTTTAATTTTACAATTCAATTCATTCTCTACTTTTGACTTGAAATCTTTGAACGTATCAGGTACACTCATTTTATCTTTAAGAAAGTACACATGTACCATTCGTGTGTAGTCATCAATGAAAGTTATAAAATATTTCTTACCTCCATATGAAATATTTTCCTTAGGGCCACATAAATCAATGTATTAGTACAAGTGGTCTTACAGCTCTTGAAACTACATTTTTAAATGGCAACTGAGCATGTTTTCCCTCGCAACAATAAATACATGTGATCACATTACCTTTGTTTGAAGTCAAAGACACACCTTCAACACAATTTGGCAGTTTCTTAATATCTGAAAAATTCAAGTGTCCCATTCACAGATGCAAAGTGTCATTAGAATTCACAGCACTTGAAATCAGATGAACCTCTTCTCCACTTATGTTCATAACATATAGGTTATTTTTTTAATACTGCCTTACAGATTACCTCTCCTTTAGCATTCTAGATGTCACATTCCTTGTCATAAAATATAACATTATGCCCATTCTTCACGATTGTGCTGACTGAAAGGAGATTGGGAGCTAAACCAGGAACAAACAGTACATTTTTAACTTTTATTTTAACTTTCTGATTTAGTTGAATGTCCACACATCCAACTCCTTTTACAGTTAATGGCTCTATGTTTGCCACATTTACACTTTTCACAGTTGGCTCAGTGACATTATACAACCAGTCATCTCTGCAAGTCATTGCTCATGAGTCTATTAGCCATTTATCACTCACATTTTGTTTAACAGTTACTGGGAAAGCAGCTACAAAACTTGAACCTTCTACTTTATTCTCTAACTTCTTTGGTTATTTACATAGTTTAGCAAAATGACCATATTTATTGCAATTATAGCATCTTGGTCCTCTGTTTTTAACTTGCTGAGTATTATTTCTGGATTTATTATAATTTGTATAAAAGACTGTTGACTTTGATGTACTAATTTATTGTATTAGCTTAGACTTAACTGAATCAGCACTTATTTTAATGCCTGAGCTCTCAAGCCCCATAATCAATGGGCTTGTATTCATCTGGTAAGCCTGCCAGCATCAAAGTACCAAGCCATTCATCGTTTATGTCAAAATCAATGTTACGCAGCTTGTGAGCAGTATTCATGATCTTGCTCACATATTCTTAAACACTATTACTAAATTCCAATGTAGTATTTATCAAGTCTTTTAGTAAGCCAACTCTTCGCGTGAGCCCTTTATCATCAAAAGCTTGTTGTAAACATTCCCATACCTCTTTTGCAGTTAAACAATCTTGAACATGAACATAATTTTGAGGATCCGGAAGCAAAATCAACTTGTCTTTGGCCTTCACATCCTTACTTGCTTCAATTGGTTTGTTATCAGACGGTTCGATACAACACCACAAATACTCATGCTGTAAATATGTTTTCATAGTGAATTTCCAAGTGGTAAAAGTTTCTCCCGATTAGTTTTTCCAAATTAAACAAATTTGAACCCATTTTGAAGATGAATTTTGACGAGAATTATAACTTCCAAATTACTTAACTCAATTTTAACAGTTGTATAATCACTTCCTTCAGTCTTCTGTTATTTCCACAGAACCACGCTCTGCTACCATAAAGGAAAATTACGTGGTTTGAAAATAATAACTGATATGATTTTCAGTACAAACAATTTATTGTAATTTCAGTCTTACACATAAAAGAACAAGATTGATTAGATCTATTGACAGACGTCAACTTACATTAACAACATTTGACAGTTAAATAAAAATTGGTTGCGTTCCATATATTCTAACAGTGTGTAATGAAAATGTTTGTCTTTTTCTATGATGATGATGTTTATATTGTACTTATTGTCAAAAAATAATGGGGACGAAATTATTGAAATTTCTCTTGTTTACTTTTTCTTGGAAATTTCCTTTCGGTGTGCAAGAGTGCGACGAATTTTTCACTTATTTTAAACAGTAGGATGATAAATGAAATTATTTTATAAATTCAAAAGATGTCAGATTTGAAGACTAGGACGGTTATTCGTATTATGCTTTTGGAATACCAAAGTTTGCTTTGCAGTTTTCATACCCTTAACTTTTGACGGTTTATTTTTAAAAATTTTGCATTTGAAGTTCTTCAAATAAAAAAAAGTTCAAAAAATTGAGATATGGAAATTTCTGTGGTGACTTCCTTCTACGTATCTATTTATCGAGTAACGAAATCAATAGTATTTACTAGGGACATAAATTAGCAAATTGCGTCACTTATTCTATTTACAAAAACTCCAAAACGTGAATTTGATTTAGATTTTTAGTACTAACAGCGCTATCTATGTACAAAAGCTCATACTGAACTCATTTCAATATTAGTTTCTACTATTTCGTATGTCTCAGCTCTTGACTTTTTGTCACCTATTTATAAAACTGAAAGGAAGGTGGCGTCCGTTATTTTCACACCAATTTATTTTTTTATTAAGACCAAAGTTGTGTTAGAGTGAAGAAACATATTTTTATTGAATAATGTGTCCACCATCACGGAAATATGAATGGAAACTTCTAAAAAATTGAATCCCATACTCTACGAACAGTGGTTGATGGTCGAATGCCCAATAGTGACATCTCTTATTGAATAGCTCGGTTCCATAAATTTTGAGTATTAATTTCATTAGGAAACATTATTTATTAAATGTTTAGTTCTCTTTGTTTCCACTATAAAAATTATATTTATATTTTATATAATAATTTTATATAATTTTATTTAAAAATATCGTTTTAGTGAGAATGATTATGTATAATTTTGATTTGAGAATCGCAAATTTAGTGAAAAAGTAATTTTCCGTGAGAAATTTTTGTTTTGTTTAACTTGAAAACCACGAAGGCGAATTCGACAAATTTGATTACTTGGGTGATTTTTTACTTTTTTGCTTGCAACACGGATATTTTTTGTGAAGTTCATTTTGAAAATTTGATTTTATTGATATAATTTTCATTTATAACTAACTCACTCAAGTCGACTAAATTACAACATCTTGGGTAATATAATTTTGAATTTATAATACCGGGTACCATCTAAAAATTGTGGGCTTGATATTTACGAGGGGGAAAATTTTAGTGGTTGACAGATTTAAAAAGTAATAAAAGTTTTTTTCTGAATATATTGTTACATAATTTTCTTTTATTATACATACAGGGGTAATCTGTTTATAAATATAGTGTTTGATTGACTGGTTTGACGTAAATAAATAAAGGGAACACAATCTGTTTGCATAATTTTTTTGTACTTTTTTAATTGCAAGTGTATTTAGAAAAAATATTACAATTCATGTTTTTGTTTCAGGTGTTGGTGCGCGATTCTACGCGAAATTTTAACCCGTTAACGAAACGAAAGGTAAATGTAGTGCACGTTCCATAATGCGGTTTGCCAAAAAGTAGTTGATTGTGGGATAAATAACAAAAAAAAAATGATTTTCCATTCTTCATGGGGTCTTTCCTATGTGGACAAAGTTATGTGAGTACAAATCATTTTACGTATCATATTAACTTCCTAACTCTAAATTATAAACTTAAATAATATTTGCATAGTAAGTCAAATTACTAATTTTTTTTTATAATTTTACCATCTTCAAACATTATTGAAAAGTAGTGAACGCTCTGTATAATTAGTATCCAAGCAAGATTTATACTCAAAGATCGTAAAATTAAACCTCATTTTGAAAAATTTTCTCACTTGTTTCAAAAAATTGTTTCAAAGGATTTTTATAATCGTAGTGAATTCCTTCTTACTGATTAGTAATTTTAGCCATCATATGTTCAGAAAAACAATGGTTATTCTATAAGAAATTCTTAAGGTGTAGGTAGATTGTTTAGAATTCAATGTTTTTAATGGTTTACTACTATGGAGTCTGGTATGTTTATTTTAGATATATTTTAGGGATCATCATAACACCCTTTTTTTTTTTTTGTTAAAAGTATCCTTTATTTATTTTTCTACATTGGTTATCGAGAATTTACAAGAGGTATAATATATTTGAAAAACAACACGTGCGGTGCAATTTAGGAACCCTTTTTATCAGTTTGTAGAATAGTTTGTTTACATTATATCGAGGGTTTAATACCTATAACGAAAAATGACCGTGCAGCCCCTTCTTGGATGTCTTTGTCTTTGTTCGAAGAATTGTGTGTTTACATTTCTATCTTATTTTTGGCATTTATGAGATTACGTTCAAAAAAATTCTTAGAGAGATAAGGACCACCCTACACTATGAGAAATTTTGAAATCACTGTATTCTAGATAAATCTAAAGTAATACCAAAATAACTATACATGTTGAGGGTTTATTACTGATAACGAAAATTGACCGTGCAGCCCCTTTTTAGATGCATTTATCTTTGTTGGAAGAATTTCGTATTTATTCCACATTTCGAATTTATTTTTGATATTCATAGGAAATATAACGTTCAACAGAATCTTTTCTGATATTTGGGGATGAGGATCACCCTACACCAAGATAAGACAAATGTTTTGATTCATATGCAGATAAATTTCAGTAACATTGTTCTAAATTCTGCGTTTTTTAATTAAGAAATATTTTCTGTACCTGTCATCACTCATGAAATTACTAATTCGAAAAACGAAGATATATCGTGGAAAAATTAAAAGTATATAGATAGTGTCTTAAGAAGAAATTACTATTCTTTGCTGCTCAAAACATTTGTAGAGCCATTTAATAATATAAATAATTATAAATTGTAATAATTAAATACATGTCACTTACTGAAATATTTTATCATTCTTATTATCACTAATTATTTAAAACGTCGTTTGAAATATTATTCAAGAAATCTCTTGCTTTATATTGTTTTATTAATGATTTTTTTGGATACAATGACAATTAGAATATGTATCGGTTATTTAGATTTATAGGGTGACGATAAACTTTGGAATAGTTGAAAATAATGATTTTTATTTGTACTAGAAGTAATCTCGAAACAAAAATTCTTGTATATTGCAGCATTTAACTTCTAATTATTGTTCATACAAGGACACTCTGTATTCAAAGAGTGGTGCATTTCTCTCAATTGAATTTCAGTTTCATCTTTATTTAATCAAATTATCTTTTTCTATCGAGTATTTTCAAAATCCATGTAAGATATAGCAATTTCAAATTTCATTTTGCTTGTAATTCAAAAAGAAATTAGTTTATATTTCATATTAATAGTTTGCAAAAAAGGTCATAGGCTTCTATTCCATTACGCCGTTTCGAAAAAATATTCTCACATCTGTGAACCAGATGTTTTATTGCTGTAGTAGTAGGTAAAGATATTGATTTTTCAAATAAGACCCTTTCAAAATGTACAGATAACAAAATAATAAAGTAATAAATATTATGGGTTCGGACCCTTTTACATTTTGTACAGAGCTGACCAAAAGAAAATAGTTCACTATCATATTTGGCAGGATTGATTATCAAATTTTGAGGAAATGCTGATATTTTTACCGTCTCTCCAAAATAATATAAGTCTCAGCACCTCTTAAAAATTGAATTCTTTTCTAATTTATAATTGTTCTCTTGTTAAACTCGAAGTTTGTTTAAACATGGAAAAACTATATGATAAATAATCTCAAATCATTCTGTGAGATAAATACACGGAGAAAATATGACTTTTCAATGGAACAGTTACTGTTAGAAATTATCTCTTCATTTAATAAACTTTTTGTCATCACCCCTTCATTTGTTTATAATCGCCTTTCACATTTTATACACTAAAAACTCTTTTCTCTTCTTATTAATCGAATAACTAAAGCATTTTTCTTCATATTTGTATAAAAATTGATTGATTCTAAAATAATAATTTAATTTTCTTACGAATTTTCAACAAAGTTGAGAAGATAACAAAAATATTTTGTTTTATACTTTATAAATATGCAGCTATTTTTTTGAACTTGAAATAAATCTTAATAACATTGTTTTAAATTCTACGTTCTTCAATTGATAAACATTTTCATATGCCTACCTGTAATCAATAATAAAATAACATTCACTACGATTCTCTCTAATTGTTTTATTTAATTTGGAGTTAAGGACCACTTTACACTATGAGAAATTTCCAGTATTCTCGATAATTAATTAAAATAATACAATATATATTGAGGGTTTATTACTTGAAACTCCGAAAAATCACACGTGCTGGTCCTTCTTACTTGCCTTTGTCTTTGTTTAAAGAATTTTTTATTTACTTTACATTTGGAATTGATTTTTGATATTCATAGGAAATATAACGTTCAATAGGATGAGGACCACCCTACATTATGGGAAGTTTTAAAATCACAGATTTCTCGATATCAAGATAACAAAAATGTTTTCATTTGGTCTTTATACATATTCAGCTAATTATTTGGAACTTGAGATAAATTTCAGTAACATTGTTTCAAATTCTACGATCCTTAATTAATATAAAAATTTTCATGTACCTGTAATCACTAATGAAAGTACTAATTCGAAAAACGAAGGTATGTCGTAAAACATTAAAAGTATACAGATTCCCAAAAGGAATAAAATAATAATTTAATAAAAAGTTATTGTTAATTGTAATAATTAAATCTATGCCATATTTTATTGTATGTATTATGTCTATTATCATTAATTATTTAAAAAGTCGTTTGAAATATTTGAAATATTAAGAAATCTCTTGCTTTATATTGTTTTATTAATGATTTTTTCCATATATTGATAATAAAGATATACAGGGAGTATCGATTGAGAGATATGACTTATTTACAACAAGGATAACTTGGTTATACGATATTAGAGTAAATTAGAAAAACAAAAATTCTTGTATATTGCAGCATTGAACTTCTAATTATACAAGGACAGTTTGTATTCAAAGAGTGGAGCATATCAGCTAAACAACTATTCGAATATTTCTATTAATGAAAATTCGGTTTCATCACACCTCGTTTCTTTCTTGTTTCCTTCACGAGATCCACAATGTTCTTCATGTTCCATTCAAAATTCCTTCAAAGTATTTAGCCCATCTTTTAATTTTTCTTGTGAATCAATTGAGGACTCTTCTCTCGTTGTCTCTGATATAAGTTACTCTGTAATTAACTGTGTCCTCTCGTGATTTTTTTGTTATATTGGTAAGAAGTTCTTAATTCTTTGTTTTTAAACTTGATGGTAAATGAAACTTTTCTCAGAGTTGACTTTAGTTTCCGTGTAAAATTCAAAAATGTGATTCATATGTTTCATTTGTCCAACTAATTTTGGTATACACCGTATTATGAATAAACTCTGAATTTGTGCACTAGAAACAACTGAATTATAACATGTAACTCACTCTATACATATGATCTGCTGTCCAAAATGTCCATATCAAATCAAATTAATTGTCAATAAATCAATAATAAAAGTATTCTTATTACGATCAAGTAATGGTATTTCTTAATAGTCCTTAATAAAAGTCTTGTACATTTTTTTCAAAAATACACGTTTTAAAGTTTGCAAAAATACCCAAAATTATTTTTAGTATACCCATAGGTTCGTTCTATCGATGTCGGTATTTAGTTAAAAGATTTTAATATTTTATGATGGACTTCCTTTTTATTATTTTGAGGGATTGCAGCTTTATTATACTTTTATTGGTGCCGAAATGTAAAATTATTTATTTTCGAGGAACATCACGTTCAATGGAACCTTTTTTGATCCTTTCATGTTTATTATTTTACAAAATTTCATATTCAAAAATACACGTTTTAGAGTTTGCAAAAATACCCAAAATTATTTTTAGTATACGGGTAGGTTCGTTCTATGGATGTCGGTATTTAGTTAAAAGAATTTAATATTTTATGATGGGCTTCCTTTTTCTTATTTGAGAGATTGCAGCTTTTTTATATTTTTATTGTTGCCGAAATATAAAATTATATATTTTCTAGAAACATCACGTTCAATGGAACCTTTTTTGATTCTTTTATGTTTATTATTTTACAAAATTTTATATCCTCTCAATGGTTATTTAAGAACGATAACCGCCCGATACCTTTATGATCGTTGGGAAATTTCAAATTCATTGTATCAACATTCCATTGTCTTTTTTCTATTTTCTAATATTATCGATAAACATTCAAAATTAGCACAAGATGACAAAAAATTTTTGCTTTGTTATATATGTTTTAAAAATTCCCAAAATTATGCACTTGATTCAGTTTTTCACAACATCATTTTTCGTTCTTTTCATAAATTCCCAGCTATGTTTGTTCGAACTTTTCGATAAATTCAAGTGTAATGTGTCTAAATTCTACGTTCACCAAGCAAATAATATCTTTATTTGAAATTACTTGTAATCATTAATTGAAAATAAGGCTTTAAAACAAAGTAGTAGGAAAAACTAAGATATGAAAGTACAAACAATACCGATAAAGTTTGATATAAAGTGGGGTTTCCTCAAATTTCCCGAATAATTATGGAGGTGTATCTTTATATGAAAAATAACCATTTTCTTCTGTATAATTTGAATGTAAATTTACTTATAAAAACTGAAACACATTATGATGTTTCAAATACGGGGTAGAGCGAAAAACAAATTTGGTGTAATCTTAGTGGTAATCAACTAAAACGAGCTTCACGGAAAATTCCCGTTTATGAATATTCCGAAAATTGTTACAGATAGTTTCCAATATACGTGTCCATACTTTATTTTCGTAAGTTTTTGAAAGAAAAATGATGCGAAAACTTTTTTTTTTGATACTAAGATAGGAACGAGGACCACATGATATTTTTGAATAATTTTCAAATCACAGCATAAACATTATTCTTTTACTATTATGTTTTGAAATATAATTGCTAATCATCCTGTATATACGGCAACACCAATGTTGCTCTTCGTGTTCCATTCTATCAATTTTTTCAAAAAATCACTGTATTATTGTAATATGAAATCCTATTCACTGATTAGTAATTTTAGCCAATAGGTATATGTTCAGAAAAACAATGGTTATTCTATAAGAAATTCTTATGGTGAAGTTAAATTATTTCAAATATTCAAGATTCCTTCCGACAATTTCAAATATCATTTAATTCTATAACTCTATTTGGATTGCAACAACATTCTTTTATGTAAAACTTTCATACGAACTTTCTGCAGTAGCTTTCATATTTTCAATGTTAGTGAAAGCGTTATCATTTGAAAAATACAGTAAAAAAATTTCATTTGCAATAGAATACCAAGAAAGGATTTAAATATTTATAATCTCTTCACCAAATTAAATTGTTATACCTATATTATAAAGGCAATATAAAAATTTGAGATACCCATCCCATCAACAGTTTGACAAAAATTAAATTTTGGGAAATGAAAGTTCAGTTAGATTTGTAGTTTTCATTGAAATGATTTCATTTGTGTTACTTATGTTTATGATTATGATGTTTATATTGTATCCAGGATTTTCTTATTGTAATAACCAAGAAGCAATAATTTTTCTTGTTTTATTTATCATGGAAATTTCCTTTCGGCGAGCGAGCAAAAACGGGACGAATTTTTCACTTATTTTAAACTACACGGTGATAAATGAAATTATATTATAATTTCATAAGATTCAAAAGATGCCAGATCTGAAGGCTAGGAAGGTTATTCGTATTATGCTTTTGGAATACAAAGTTTGCTTTCCAGCTTCCACAGCTTTAAGTTTTGACGGTTTATTTTTCAAAATTTTGGATTTTCTTAATTTAATAACCACAAACCAATTACTTATTGTGAGAAGTTTAAAGAAATAATTTTTGGTTTAGATTTTTAGCACTAGCAACGCCATCTTTACAGAGAAGCTCATACTGAGCTTATTTTAATATTAATTTCTACTATTTCGTATGTCTCGGCTCTCGACTTTTTGTCACCTATTTACAAAGGAAGATGGCGTCCGCTATTTTCACACTAATTTATTTTTTCATTAAAACTAAAGTTGTAGCGGAGTGTAGAAACATATTTTTTATTGAGTTAATAAGTTAATTATGGAGAAAATATAAATAGGAAAGTCTAAAAATTGAAAAACACACTCTTCGAACTGTTGATGATGGTCGAATACCCAATGGCGCCACCTCTTATTGAAAAGTTGTATTTCATTACTTTTCAGTAATAATTTCAGTAGAAAACATTTTTTTAAGTGCCCACGTCTCTGTATCCGATATAAAATTATATTGATATACAGGGTGTACCAATGCTACTAAAAAGTTGAATATTAGGGGTTCATTTTAAAATGTATCAAAATCATTTTTTATTAGATGTCTTTGAGGTCCATAATTTGAAATTATTTCAAACAAGCGAAACATAATTTTAAAAACATGAGGATGAGGTTTTTTTTAGTTCTTTCAGAGGTGTGGGTAAATTTATATGATAATCGTCGGTAAATAAAAGAACGCTCTGTACTTAATTCAACTGGACATTACAACAAAAACTTTAATGACAAAAAGTAATGTCCATCGAAATAGATTAAATAAATTGCTTAACGGAAATTTTGAAAAAAAAACATAATATGTATGTATTATAATTATTTGATTTTGTATTAACGTTCAGGTTATTTTTCAAACAATTTTAAAAAATGGAAGATTTGAATTTATTTTTTTTTGTTACAGGTGCTTGTGCGCGATTCGACGCGAAATTTTAACCCGTTAACGAAACGAAAAATATATAGTGTGCGAATCGATAAAGCAGGTTTGCCAAAAGGTAGGTGATTGTTGAATAAATAACAAAAAAACATGTTTCAATTCTTCAATGCTTCAATTTTTATAACAATTATGTATTTCAAACTACAAATATATGTGTTTCTAAAATGGAAATGCTGCTGCATCAGGAATATATAAATACATGTAAAATTCTATTTTCTATTATCGTTTTTCTGTGTCACGTTTCTTTCCAAAACTTAACCTGTCTGAAAAAAATTGAATTTTTTATGTAATAAATTTTTTATAAATTAAATTTACAAATATAAAAAAAATTATAGATATCTGGAGAATAATATTCGTATGAATTTATCTTTTTAAGTTTGGTATTTTCAGTTAAGTAAATTGAAAGTATGTGTGTGATAATTATTGTATCTTGTATGCGTGTGTAAAAATTCCGTTTTGCAATCTTCATATCGATGGCTACTTCATTTGTTATAAATTTTCGTTTTTCTTTTCCAAACTGGACCTGAAATTTAAAAATATAAAATGTTGTAAACTTCGAATATGTGAATTACTTTGATAATAATTGAATGATAAAATTATGATACACTATTTTGTTCTTATACAGAACTTAATAAAATTGAATTTTTCGAAATGAAAATTACATTTTTTTAATAATAATTCGAAAACATATTTTCTGGACATTTTATTTTATAACCGACTGTGAACAATTTATTCAAACGTTAATTGTTTCTAAGTTATATCAACCCTTAAAAAAAGAAAACTGAATCTGTTTCTTTTTTAATTTTGAATGTTTTCTGCTCAAGTTAGTTGAATGTATATGTGTAATAATATATTTTGCAAAATAAAAGATTTTCTCAAGAGTTTATCGAATATTGATAGCTACTTCATTTGTTATAAATTTTCATCATTCCTACCCATTTTCGATTTGAAATTTGAAAAGATAAAATGCAATAACTATCTAAGGTAAACTTCGAATTTTACTTAGGCAATTGAATAATAAATTCATCATATATCGTTTTCTCTAATGCAGAACTTTACATAATTAAATTTTTCGAAACTGAAATTCCATTTTACCAATAATCATTTGTGAAAAAAAACATCTTCTGGACTATTTTATTATAGAATTGACTTGGAAAATTTTTTCAAACGTATATTATTTCTAATAGATATCAATCATTTAAAAAAAAACACTGAATCTTTTTATTTTTAATATTCTCTGATCAAGTTAATAGAAGAAAGTATGTATCTAATAATGATATATACCTTTTACGGAATGGAAATTTTCCAAAGTCCATCAAATAGGAAGCAAACTTGTGTGAAAAATCAACTTTTCCAATCTTCATATCGACAGTTATTTCATTTGTTATAAATTTTCGTCTTTCTTTCCCAAACTGGACCTGAAATTTAAAAATATAAAATATTGTAAAATTCGGATCTGTGGATTACTTTGATAATTTATTGATAAAATTATTATACACTGCTTTGTTCTTATGCAGAAACTGAAAATTGAATTTTTCGAAACTAAAATTCCATGTTTTTAATAATCATTTGAAAAAAAAATCATTTTCTGGACTATTTTATTATATAAGCGACTTGGAAAATTTTTTCAAATTTATTATACATCTTTTTTTTCTAAAACAAATTTTTATAAAATTGAATTTTTCGAAACTAAAATTCCATGTTTTTAATAATCATTTGAAAAAAAATCATTTTCTGGATTATTTTATCATGTAAGCGACTTGGAAAAATTTTTCAAAGTTATTATACATCGTTTTTTTCTAAAACGAATTTTTATAAAATTGAATTTTTCGAAACTAAAATTCCATGTTTTTAATAATCATTTGGAAAAAAAAATTATTTTCTGAACTATTTTATTAATTGAGCCACTTGGAAAAAATTTTCAAACGTAAATTATTTCTAATATATATCAATCATTTAAAAAAAACACTGAATCTATTCATTTTTAATATTCTCTGGTGAAGTAAACTGAAGAAAGTATGTATCTAATAATACCTTTCGCGAAATGAAAATTTTCCAAAGTCCATCAAATAGGAAGCTAACTTGTGTGAAAAATTAAGTTTCCCAATCTTCATATCGACAGATACTTCATTTGTATAAATTTTCATCCTTCTTTTCCATTATCGACTTGAAAACTTGAAATTTGAAGATTTAAAATCATATGATAAATATCGGATTCTCCGAAATATTTAATTGAATGATAAAATTATTATACACTGTTTTTTTCAATTCTTGAAAGCTAGAATTTTAATATTCTCTATTAATTTTTGGGACAAACGGTCTTGGTGTTCAGAATTTTGAACCTTTCACCACAAAAATACTAAGAAGAATGAAAAATACCCCACCCCACATGTTCTGATCGCTTTGTTGGGATTGGCTACATCTTTCGAACCCTTGTTTCGATTGGCCGAGAACAAAGTTGGGTGAAGGAAGAAGGGCCTCTCTTATAAATACGTCGTTTCTCTCAGTTAAAGGTCATACCATTTTAGATTTTCGCGGCGCTTAAGCTTACGTTGTAACTTATTATTCAAAATACTTTTGAATATTATTGTGAATTGTGAAGTGCATCATTTACAAATGTAAGTAATTTCTGTCTTTTCTATTTTCATTTTTGTATTATTGATGTTTAATATTTTTGTGAATATAAAATTTATTTATTTTTATTTTTGAATTTATTTTTCAAATTATATTCTGGGTATATTTTATCTTTTGGGACTTATTTCATTTTTTATTTCTGGAATTGTGATATTTTAAAATTGTTTTTTTCTTCTTTAATTTTTTTTTCAATCTTGAATTATTTTCTTATATTTTAAATTTCAATTGTAATTTTGTGGATAAATGTTAAATTTTCACTGTATAATTATTCCAGATTTTCAATTGTTACTCTGAAATTAGTTATTCGTTGTTACTGTATTCTTGCATAAATTTTATTTTCCCGTAGAAGATCTTGTCATCTTCGTTTTGAGTTCTTACAATTTTTTTCATTATAATATTTGTATGAAATTTCTTAAGAATACTCTAAACCATCATTCGAATTTATTAAAATTTATTATTTTCTTGTATCCAAATCCAGAAGTAAATTCATAAATTCAAAATTTTCTCGTAATTCAGTAATTGTCTCATACCGCATGTTTCATATCTTGTTTTTTTATTTTTGAGAGGTGGTTGTTATAGAAACGTTCAATTTGAAAAATTGTAAAAAAATTCCCTATATTGAGTTTAATTTCTATAGTTTCTATTTTTTCTACTAATGTTTAAAATTTATCTGAATATGAATAATTAGAATGGTCGACAAAAAAAAATGTTTTTGTAGTAACACAAGAATGAATAGCATATTGTGATAAAATGAAAAATATGAAAAAAAATAAATAATAGTAACACTTAAGTTTTTAAGTTACATTTTCAGAATCATATTCATTTATTGAAAAAAATAATTTCACGTTTTTTAAATCTTATATATTTTCACCATAAATGAACTGCGGCGCGTTTGACTCGACACTTTCGTCTTTATATTCACTTTTTGCATTAGGAACAGAAGAGAACCGCTTACTAAGAAACTAATTTTTAATGTTATTTTTATGTTTATTATTCTGAATAATAGAGTTCAGGTACTTTTTCGGCTATAAAATGTACCGATTTTATCCGCTCCTTTATAAAATTACCTACCTGCTAGCCAATAAAAATAGGGATAATTAAACTATTGAAAAGTCCTAGGTATTAGGAATTAATGAATATTTTTTTTATTATTAGACTGGTATTTCCATTTTAAAAATTAATGTCTCACTAATGTGTTATGAAATTCTTGTCGACCATTTTTATTATACATAAAAAATTTAGGGATATATCATAAAATATTGGGGTGCAGTAAGTTTTATTTTTATATAAATGAATGAATTAATTAAAAGGTTAGATAATGACGATAAATAGCGGCTTGTGATAAATTCATCCGAGAATTAACTTTGGACGAAATATGACGGATCGCAGTAAAAACAACCATCTATCGTTAAAAAAAAACTGAACTTGTTATTCAAATATTGGAGAAAAAATAGCGACATCTTGTGGAGGGGCTGGTGCATCATACTCTGCAAAAAAGTTCATTGACTGCGTTTCTTTACTGACAGGCCGTTCTGGATTTTGAGCTGCTGGTGCTGGTACTTGTTTGATTTTTAGTTGCATAGTCGGGTAATTGTGTCTAGTGACGTCTCGTTTCGACGGTTAGCAGTTTTTAGCCGGTCTATGGTTTCCATTTTTCTATTGTGCGGACTTGAAGTTTTTTATCATCATTTTTTGTAACATTTATCGTAGGGCATAGTATGTGAAACGAGTTTTTTATCATGTCGTGGCGTAAAAACGTGACTAGGATCTTGGAATAAAAACTGGAAAACGGTCGAAGGATGAAAAATGTCGTGAATGAGGGAGGGCGTACCTGTTTAATGCATTTTTACGCGAATTTTCATATAAATGAGGATAATGAATTAAGATTAGATAAAAACGATAAATAGCGGCTTGTGATAAATAAATACGAGAATAGCTTTGGACGAAATATGGCGGATCGCAGAAGAAACCTAACCAACTATCGCTGACATAGCTGAAGTTGTTATTCAAATATTGGAGAAATTTGGGATTTATATTAGACAGATTAAATTTCTATCAACAATTAACCTCTCAAATTATGTTGAAATAAATTTGAAAATTTGTTTTATATTCACAAAGTTCATAAATGATGCACGTCCTATTTTTTTATGCACGCATTGTATTTATAATTGCGACAGAGTAATAATTGTTAGCGTTGTTCCTTGCAAAACTAATACATGTTTAACAACTTGGCAAGTTAGTAATTTGCTTTTGGTGATAAATAATCATCTCACTAATTTTCCAATCAAGACTTTGATTCGGCTAGAGAATAAATCGTGGGGTGCATGAAATTTCTATCAACAATCCAACCGCTCGTATTAGGTCATATCGGTATTTTTTACACAGTACACACAGATTTCTTTAGGACCTACTATTTCGTTAATATTGATTATTTATCAAAATTATCTTTTTCAAGAGATTTGGCAAATTTAATCTTTCATTTCTAATTTTCAAAACTTTTATTATTATTCACACAACCATTAATTGATGGAATTTGAATATATACTCAGAAGGCATTAGGATCTGTCTCTGAAGCAACCAATGGCAAAACTATACAGTTATGATAATTAATTACAATATTCAATTTGAGGCCTCAATAACTGCATACATATATATATATATATTAAATAAATATGCACTATCTTACGGTTTAGTCAAATCAAGGGTTAAATTTCGACCATTTACTTAGGACCTAGCTAATTATTTTTCAACCTCGATATGTTTCTTACATAATTCTTAAATAATTCAAATCATTTTATTCAGGTCTTTAAGATTCGTCCACAAGACATTCACCGAAAAATAATTAGTTAGATGCTAGATATCGAACTAAACACACTATGGAAAATTTCGCAGCTAAGAAATTATAAATAAATAAAAAGATTTTTATAAAGAACTATTTCTTGACTTGAACAGATTTATTAATGCTCTGTCGCATTTATGAGTAACTTACTGTATCTACATTCTATTCAATTATTATCTGGCTTTCATCACATTTTTTACATCATGATTATTTTTTTATTTTCAATGGAACTTTTCAGTTTTTCCTTATATTTTCAAGGCTTGGAAATGTGATCGATTAGTAAATTTTTGTAATGAATCGTACACACATCTTAGAGTAAAATCACATTATCAATAGTATTAGACTTGGGGCGCGTGAAATTTCTATTCATATTTATTCAATTTGGTCCATTATATCCCTCTTTTAAATAGAAATGCTCAATTTTTAAGGTTTCTATCTTTATCTATTCCAATACCCAGAATCCATAAAGCAAGCAAACCTCTCTATTTGACAACATCCAAGATAAAGTCAATCTAATTGTGTCTCTCGATAAATAAAATTTTATTCGTTCACCTCACAATAAATAATCAATTTCTTTTATTCGCGTTGATTTAATTGGATAATATTAATCGGTTATACAAATTATCACAATACTCCTCATCAATTTAGGGTATTTATTAGACTAAAATGGGGTGGGGTGCGTGAAATTAATATTAATACTCTATCGCTCGTATATATTAACTGCTATTTACATAAAACATATCAAATTATTCTTAATTAATAATAATTAGTTGTTATTATTGTAGATTGTACCTTTTCAATCTATCAGCAACTCTATGAAAAACATCATTTTCGTTTATTATTTGTGCTGAAAATCCATAATAAAGACTTTTTCATATTTTAATCTAATCAATATCCTAGATTGATGAGGAGTGATGAGATAAGTGATAACGAATAATAAACTATTATCTTTCTACATGATTCTTTTAAAGAGAGAGCCGCTCAATTCAACTTTTTTCCCAACTACTTTTTATAATTTTCTTACATATTGGAAATATTCTGCTCTATCACAACAGAATTTCTTTGGAAAATATCCATCATCATTCTAGTGCATGAATAAAGGCAAAAAATTGAATCGTGGGGTACACCATTTTATCAGTCAGATTAGGAATTAGTAACAATGGACCAATAATATAATTATTGATATTTAGTCTTCTCTATTCATGTCTTATTAGGTTGAGTTAGGTTTTTAATTAGCTACACATGGATACACAAACATTTAATACTTCTATAAAAACTTGACATTTAATCTTTCGATGTGGGAAATAAATTCAGGTAAAAACTGATACCAAGGTTGGAGTATTTTCACTATTTTTCAGTTGATAAAGTTAACAAACATATTTTTCTGTTGATTCGGGATAAAAAATTTTTCTTGAAAATTTGTACACGAAATCCAAATCGATCACTTTTCCAAGATGTAATAAAATTGGATATGAACATTTAACTTATTTAACATACATAAATTGAAAGCTTGATTATCATTGAGGAGATATGATAAAGTAGATACCAACATAATTTATGTAAAATTGGAAAACAAAATAATAAGTTACAACCCGCGTACCGGTCTTGATTCATTCACATTCGAGTGAATGAGTAATCGAACAAAGTGTTGTGCCGCGAACACTATCGTGATCAACATGTCTCAGTAGGAATATCAATGGCGTTTATTAGCAGCCCGGTCAAAAGGTAAGTTTTTTTGAGTTATCCGCATGATTATGAAAAAATGTATAAAGTCATCTAAAAAGTATTTTGCCCTTCTCGATTAAAGTTTGTTGAAATATTTGTTTCCTAAAATCTATGTAAGTACACATAGGCGCTTTCATTTCTTATCTTGGATATTTGTGGACATTATATTTTTATATCATTGACGGAGTGGGAATAAATTTGAGGTCATGATTTTCGCGAGTTTTTATTTTGTACATTGAGGCTTTTGTCAGACTTTGCAGTATCATGGCTGTACGATTTGATACGATACGACGCAACAAATGATTAATTATGGAACTACGGAAGCTCTAGTCAGTATAGTAACCAATGGACCATTGTACCAGACCAATGCCTACGGGCAGTAGTCAGTCTGTTTTCATTTATCAAAATTCCTACGTTACAATTTTTAAATAACACTCTTTGTTTATTGGCGATTTTATACTTAAAGATCGATCGGATCGCGCTCAGGTTGTACACTTGCGTGGAATATTCTGGTTATAAGAGAAGCAGGAGAAAATTAATTTAGAATCGGGTTCCTTTAGGCCTTCTGAAGATATCATATATCGTCATTTGAAATAATTGGCTAGGATCTATGAAAGTTATGGGATAATGCTACAGGTATAACCGATATTCAAGCAAAACTTCGAATAGATGTGTATAAACAGCTCCTTATCTTGGCAAAAGATGATCGATTATTTAGACACATTGCTCTTGCGAATGAAAATGTATTTTATCGAAACAACCAAAACGTGAAAATCAGTGGTTAGACCATAGAGTAGGTACGATTGGCTCTAATTTTGAATATTAAGGCTTTCTTTTAGTATGATTTATTAACAAACGAAATGAATATTGGAAACGGACATTATTTATGATACATCAATATTTTCTCTATCGTATTGAGAAATTGCTCCTTTCCCTTTGCTTCTCAATACCGCATCCTCTTTGTAAAACGGGAAAATACTTTTTAGGTAACTTTATAAATTTTTTATGAATAAAATAGAATCATACATTGTTGTTTATGAGACTGGTACTTGAATGCTAGCTAATTATTTTCCAACGTCCGTACATTATCTACATAATGATTGTCATATTTTCAATAGATTTGACACTTTCTTATATTTTCAAGTTTAACCTTATCCAATCATTGATATTCAATTTGGTATTTTCTTTTAAAAATTTATACGCAGTTTATTACGGTTTGACTCTGTTTGTATCTCTGAGTAATTGCATCATTGTACCACTCAATCCAAGACATCAATTAGACTTGAAATAATTCGTTGGGTGCGTGAAATTTCTATCAATAATCAAACTGGATAGGAAGAAGACTACGGACGCGGCTCGTGAATATCGAGCTCGTCTGCAGACGCCCGGAACTTTGGAATTTAACGGAACTCCTTTCTTTGGAGAAGTGCAAGCCTGAGGAATCAGCTACTAAGGCACGTTTTTCCGAACAATACAATTTACATTAAAATTCAAACCAGTATCAGCTTTACAAGACAGTCGCGCACCACACTCGGAACTACTCGAGTGTAATGGGGTTTATCCTCTTGTGCTTGATTTTTACATGAAAGGAAAAAAACGCTCATATCAAATTAACTGCTATTTACATTTTTTTGCTTTAGATTCAAATTTCAATGTCATTTTATTTTTTGTCCAATCAATGCTTTAGATTGACGTGGTATGATCAGTAGGTACCTAGAAGATAATCAAGTATATTCTGACTTGAAATTCATTCTTTTTATTAAATTTTATTATATTATATATTATTTTATTATATTCTTTTCACCTGTTAATTTTAATAGTTTTTTATTAGAAAGCATAGCATATTTCTTAAATATGTAGATGAATATTATTAGTGAATATTTATTCGCTCAAAAACGTTAAGAAATAACTAGATCTAGCTACTTTATATCAAAAACAAAACTCAACCGACTTGTCCTGTTAAAAATAGCTCCAATAGTTAAAACTTTGAAATTACGAACACTTACATATATTACTAAATTTAAAAGTTGGAAAATGATTAGGTAAATCTTAGGTATCAGTCATAACAACACCTCCCAAGCTCCAGCCATACCATAATCGTAGGTAATAGGTAGATATCTACCAATTATTTTCGGGGTCGGGGTAGCGTGAAATTCCTATTAAGAATTAATGTCTCATATTCATTTAATTTGGTGCATTATGTCCTTCTTTTATATAGAAAAGTTTCAATTTTTTGGGTTTCTTTTCTTATCTATCTCTATGCTCATATATAGCAAGGACAACTCTCTATCTGATAGTTTCCAAGACAAAAGCCAATATAAATAATTTTTTTTGTCGTGTATCTTAAAATGAATAAATAATTTCTTTTATTCGCGACCATTAATTTGGATAATATTAATCGGTTATACGTTATATCACAATACTCCTCATCAATTTAGGGTATTTATTAGACTAAAATGGGGTGGGGTGCGTGAAATTAATATCAATACTCTATCGCTCGTATATATTAACTGCTATTTACATAAAACATATCAAATTATTCTTAATTAATAATAATTAGTTGTTATTATTGTAGATTGTACCTTTTCAATCTATCAGCAACTCTATGAAAAACATCATTTTCGTTTATTATTTGTGCTGAAAATCCATAATAAAGACTTTTTCATATTTTAATCTAATCAATATCCTAGATTGATGAGGAGTGATGAGATAAGTGATAACGAATAATAAACTATTATCTTTCTACATGATTCTTTTAAAGAGAGAGCCGCTCAATTCAATTTTTTCTCCCAACTAATTTTTATAGTTTTCTTTTTACATACAACCAAACAATACCCATACACACAACTTACGATTAAGAAAATATTCTTGGAAATATTTAGCTCTATCAACAAAATTTCTTTGGAAAATACCCATCATCATTCCAATGCATTAATAAGGGCAACAAATTAAATCGTGGGAAATTCTATCAACTATCAAACGGTCATATATACTTTTTATTTTTTTCTCGAATTTATCACATTATTCTATAGATACTTTTTGTCTTGCTTTTCAATTAGAATCCTCCGCTTTGTTTTTGCTAATTTTATTTACAGAAATTATTTATTTTCCTCCATCATATATTCGTTGGACTACAAGTAGTTTTCTTTTACTTTCTCCTGAAAAAAAAATGCTAACGTGCAATTAGTTATACCAATTAAATAAAAAATGAAAACTTTGTGTTATCAGAAATTGGCTGAACTTGGGAGATTAGCTAAATCCTAGTTATTAGTAATCTTACAATCGGCATCTATCAGAAAGAAATCGCGGTGTGCGAATCCACACATATAAAATCATATATATACATATCAACAGTATTTAAGAATTATTATCACACATGATACGAATTTTTAGTTTAGATTTTAAGATTAATGGTCACTGGTAGCTAGGATTAAATTACTTTCTGGCTTTTAAAATATTATTGACAGGTTTCCAATATTATTAATCAACTTTAACATCATGTTCAATAATCTTCTGTTGTGCGCATTTTTCAGTTTTAACCATTGTATTCTGATAATTTCTTATGAAAACAAAATATCAATCTTCATAAAAATTAATTAATCCAAAATCTCTTGAACGATTTTTTATAAAATGAAAATTGAATCGACATCCTACTTTCTATTCAATAAAATTAACTCTTATAATTTTCTCTATTTTTAAACTTTTAATTGTTGGTTTAGTTGAAAATTTACGTCTATGTAATGTAACACATTTTCTCTTGACAATAATTTGAATACAGATGTTAATAGCATCCAATGACAAGCCTAAAATTTAAAAGCTGGGAGGTAATTAGTAGATATTTTAAGTAGTTTAGTGGCATTAACAGTGAGAAAAACAAGGAAACACCAGCAGGAACAACAAGAAAAACATGAAAGCACCAGAGGTATATCATCGAAAGGTAGGGGATTGTATTTAATCATTCATAACAATCATCGTTTCGATCAGACTAAAAATTAAACTCTAGAGTCACGTGATATTCTATTAAAATATTAGCCGATATACATTAGTATTAGTATTAAAAATAATTTGGATGGTAGTGGCGAAGAAGAACGACTTGCAAAAATTTTGGATTTCATATTCTAATCAAATTTCCTAAATTAGTCATGCCATTAGTACTCACGTAGAGTTTACCCAACTATTATCTTTTTGCTCGATAAAATTATTTTTCTTCTCAATAGAAAACTGTTTTGAATTATCAAATTTTTGTACAGTCGAAAAAAAAAATTTTTTCTACATCTCCATCTCTCTAAGTCAACAACCAATAAAATAATTTCTATCAAAGTTTTAGCTAGCCCCTTATGTTCATTTTTTTCTTCAAAAACTTATCTAATATCTAACTAATCTTGATAGATATTCTATTCTAAGTTATCACAATACTCGTAATCAATTTGGGGTATCGATTAGACTGGGGTGGGGTGCGTGAAATTAATATCAATATTTTATGGCTCATATATATTAACTGCTATTTACGTAATACTCATATTTCATTATTTATTTCAACCAATTCATATTTTGGTCTAATCAATACCCTAAATTGATGTTGAGTGGTATGATAACCGGTAGGTAGGTACCCACTCGGGACCTAGGGAATATCTTTGTTCAATTACTCTATTTTAAAAAAAATGAACTATTTCAAGTTATTTTTTTATGCATTAGATAACAATATCCACGGAATTTCACTTAATTTTCAGTTATTATATTTTGAAAATTCATATGGACCTCTCGATTTGAATAACGACATTTCAGACAATATCAATGGATTCGGCATTTTATGCCTAAAAATGTCATTAACAAATTCATCACAACATGAAATTTTTCTTCATGAAATTCGAAAGCTAGCAAATACGTAATTATTTAAATTTCAGTGAATAGTCTACTACAAATACCATATAAAAAATATTCAATTATTAATTTGAGGGTAAAATATACTTGATTATTATTATCACAGCAATTCTTTGAAATATATGGATGATTGATGATTGTAGTAATGTCAATAAACATGTATACAAAATAATTTAAATACTAAGTACTAGGGTTTAAGAATAATGACTTGGAATTTTATTATATATTGTATGTAATCAAATTTTCAAAATTGGTAGGTAGAATCTACAGAACTAATTACTCAATAAAATGATTTTTCTTCTTAATAGAAATGCGTCGTCATTTCACTTGAAATTATTGGAAAACTACCAGGTAATTTTTTAATGTATATGCAATAAAGACAAGCAATATGTATGGGTAGTTAGTCCTTTGTACTACTCTTCAATATTTTTTTCACCACTAAGGCTTACGATAAAATGAAAAATGATTTACTCATATTATGAGCGGTCAGAATGATGAAATTATAACGCGCCAAAAGACAAATTTTTAGTCTGATCAAACGGATTTGTTTATCTTTCAACTTTTATTTATTTGAAATTTCCTGCTTCAACTTTATTATTTGTATATGTACAGTAATTGAATTGTCAAAAATAAGGAATCAAACTACTGATAATTCAGGGTCTCACATTGTAAACTTTTTTTTTCGACTCCTCTTTTGTGTCCTCTATGAGTGATTTCATTTCTCATTAATCTACGCAGTCAACTAAGGGTTGTAGTTCTCCCTCCTTTTCTCATACTTAAAATACAAGTTTTTCTTCATTATATTGAAACCAATTGTTGGCGGGTCACCTCAAATCATCTTTGACATTAGTTTCCAATACGTAAATCCCAAAGTTTTCTCCATTATATTCACGTTGATTGTTTTTATCGGGAATACGGATTGGTGATTCGTGTAGGATTGATGTAACAAAAGCAATATGGGTAATTGGACCTAGGTACTATTCTTCACACTTCTTTCCATCAATCAAGGATTTTGAAAAGACTAAAAATGAAAATCGCCATAAAATACAAAATAGCAGTTAATATATATGAGCGGAAGAGATTGTTGATAGAAATTTCACGCGCCCCACGACTCATTTTTTAGTCTGATCAAAAGAACTAGGTTGATGAGATAGTTTCGTGAGGCTTAGTACCTGGGGTTTCACCGATTATACCTGCTTTTCATCCATCACCTGCACTACATCTTTCCTCTCGATTAAACATTCAGCTGAATATTTTTCTTTTCACTTCAATTAATTCAAACTTTCCTGTTGCGATAGGCCTTCTGTGTCCTTTAGGAGCGATTAAATTTCTCATTCATCTTCGAAGTCAATTTAGGGTTGTTGTTCTCTCTCATTGTTTCTCGTTTTGATTCGTCTTTTGTGTCCCCGAGGAGTGAACCCAGACATCTTCTATATTCACGTTGAACGTTTCCATCGGGATAAAGGATTGGTGATTCGTGTAGGATTGATGTAACAAAAGCAATATGGGTAATTGGTCCTAGGTATTATGTTATGTACACTTCTCTTTCATCGATCTTAGAGCCTTTTGAAAAGACTAAAAATGAAATTAGGCGTAAAATAAAAAAATAGCAGTTAATATATATGAGCGGAAGGGATTGTTGATAGAAATTTCACGCGCCCCACGATTCATTTTTTAGTCTGATCAAAAGAACTCGATTGATGAGATAGTTTTGTGAGGCTTAGTACTTGGGGTTTCACCGATTATACTTGCTTTTCATCCATCACCTGCACTACATCTTTCCTCTCGATCAGACAATCAGCTGAATAATTTTCCTATTTCCCCTTCAATTAATTCAAACATTCCTGTTTCGATCCCTCTTTTGTGTCGTCTAGGAGTGATTCCATTCTCATTCATCTACGCAGTCAACTAAGGGTGTTGTTTGTTTCTCGCTTTGATTCGTCATTTGTGTCCCTAGGAGTGGTTCAATTTCTTATTCACTTACGTAGTTAATTAAGGTTTGTTTTTCTCTCTTTTTTTCTCGTGCGGAAAACACAAGATTTCCTCTATTATATTGAAACCAATTGTGTTGGTGGGTCACCTCAAATCATCTTTGACATTCGTTTCCAGTACGTAAATCCCAAAATTTTTTCCTTTATTTTCACGTTGATTGTTTTTATCGGGAATACGGATTGGTGCTTCGTGTAGGATTGATGTAACAAAAGCAATATGGGTAATTGGTCCTAGGTATTATGTTTCACACTTCTTTCCATCAATCAAGGATTTTGAAAAGACTAAAAATGAAATTCGGCGTAAAATAAAAAATAGCAGTTAATATATATGAGCGGAAGAGATTGTTGATAGAAATTTCACGCGCCCCACGACTCATTTTTTAGTCTGATCAAAAGAACTCGATTGATGAGATAGTTTTGTGAGGCTTAGTACCTGGGGTTTCACCGATAATACCTGCTTTTCATCCATCACCTGCACTACATCTTTCCTCTCGATCAAACATTCAGCTGAATAATTTTTCTTTTCACATTAATTAATTCAAACTTTCCTGTTGCGATTGACCTTCTGTGCCCTCTAGGAGTGATTAAATTTCTCATTCATCCTCGTAGTCAATTTAGGGTTGTTGTTCTTCCTGCTTTTCTCGTGCAGAAAACATAAGATTTTCTCTTTTATATTTACGTTGATTGTTTTTATCGGGAATACGGATTGGTGATTCGTGTAGGATTGATGTAACAAAAGCAATATGGGTAATTGGTCTTAGGTACTATTCTTCACACTTCTTTCCATCAATCAAGGATTTTGAAAAGACTAAAAATGAAATTCGGCGTAAATTAAAAAATAGCAGTTAATATATATGAGCGAAAGGGATTGTTGATAGAAATTTCACGCGCCCCACGACTCATTTTTTAGTCTGATCAAAAGAACTTGATTGATGAGATAGTTTTGTGAGGCTTAGTACTTGGGGTTTCACCGATTATACCTGCTTTTCATCCATCACCTGCACTACATCTTTCCTCTCGATCAGACAATCAGCTGAATAATTTTCCTATTTCCCCTTCAATTAATTCAAACATTCCTGTTTCGATCCCTCTTTTGTGTCGTCTAGGAGTGATTCCATTCTCATTCATCTACGCAGTCAACTAAGGGTGTTGTTTGTTTCTCGCTTTGATTCGTCATTTGTGTCCCTAGGAGTGGTTCAATTTCTTATTCACTTACGTAGTTAATTAAGGTTTGTTTTTCTCTCTTTTTTTCTCGTGCGGAAAACACAAGATTTCCTGTATTATATTGAAACCAATTGTGTTGGTGGGTCACCTCAAATCATCTTTGACATTCGTTTCCAGTACGTAAATCCCAAAATTTTTTCCTTTATATTCACGTTGATTGTTTTTATCGGGAATACGGATTGGTGATTCGTGTAGGATTGATGTAACAAAAGCAATATGGGTAATTGGTCCTAGGTATTATGTTTTACACTTCTTTCCATCAATCAAGGATTTTGAAAAGACTAAAAATGAGATTCGGCGTAAAATAAAAAATAGCAGTTAATATATATGAGCGGAAGAGATTGTTGATAGAAATTTCACGCGCCCCACGACTCATTTTTTAGTCTGATCAAAAGAACTCGATTGATGAGATAGTTTTGTGAGGCTTAGTACCTGGGGTTTCACCGATTATAACTGTTTTTCATCCATCACCTGCACTACATCTTTCCTCTCGATCAAACAATCAGCTGAATAATTTCTCTATTCACATTAATTAATTCAAACTTTCCTGTCTCGATTCGTTTTTTGTGTCCTCTGGGTGTGATTCCATTTCTCATTAATCTGCGCAGTCAACTAAGGGTGTTGTTCTCTCTCATTGTTTCTCGTTTTGATTCGTCATTTGTGTTCTTAAGGAGTGGTTCAATTTCTTATTCACCTATGTAGTTAATTAAGGGTTGTTTTTCTCTCTGCTTTTCTCGTGCGGAAAACACAAGATTTCCTGTATTATATTGAAACCAATTGTGTTGGTGGGTCACCCCAAATCATCTTTGACATTCGTTCCCAGTACGTAAATCCCAAAATTTTCTCCATTATATTCACGTTGATTGTTTTTATCGGGAATACGGATTGGTGATTCGTGTAGGATTGATGTAACAAAAGCAATATGGGTAATTGGTCCTAGGTACTATTTTCACACTTCTTTCCATCAATCAAGGCTTTTGAAAAGACTAAAAATGAAATTCGGCGTAAAATAAAAAAAATAGCAGTTAATATATATGAGCGGAAGGGATTGTTGATAGAAATTTCACGCGCCCCACGATTCATTTTTTAGTCTGATCAAAAGAACTCGATTGATGAGATAGTTTTGTGAGGCTTAGTACATGGGATTTCACCGATTATACCTGCTTTTCATCCATCACCTGCTCTACATCTTTCCTCTCGATCAAACATTCAGCTGAATAATTTTTCTATTCACATTAGTTAATTCAAACTTTCCTGTTGCGATAGGCCTTCTGTGTCCTTTAGGAGCGATTCCATTTCTCATTCATCTTCGAAGTCAATTTAGGGTTGTTGTTCTCTCTAATTGTTTCTCGTTTTGATTCGTCTTTTGTGTCCCCGAGGAGTGAACTCAAAACATCTTCTATATTCACGTTGAACGTTTCCATCGGGATAAAGGATTGGTGATTCGTGTAGGATTGATGTAACAAAAGCAATAATGGGTAATTGGTCCTAGGTACTATTCTTCACACTTCTTTCCATCAATCAAGGCTTTTGAAAAGAGTAAAAATGAAATTCGGCGTAAAATAAAAAATAGCAGTTAATATATATGAGCGGAAGGGATTGTTGATAGAAATTTCACGCGCCCCACGATTCATTTTTTAGTCTGATCAAAAGAACTCGATTGATGAGATAGTTTTGTGAGCCTTAGTACCTGGGGTTTTACCGATTATAACTGTTTTTCATCCATCACCTGCACTACATCTTTCCTCTCGATTAAACATTCAGCTGAATATTTTTCTTTTCACTTCAATTAATTTCAAACTTTCCTGTTGCGATAGGCCTTCTGTGTCCTTTAGGAGTGATTAAATTTCTCATTCATCTTCGAAGTCAATTTAGGGTTGTTGTTCTCTCTCATTGTTTCTCGTTTTGATTCGTCTTTTGTGTCCCCGAGGAGTGAACTCAAAACATCTTCTATATTCACGTTGAACGTTTCCATCGGGATAAAGGATTGGTGATTCGTGTAGGATTGATGTAACAAAAGCAATATGGGTAATTGGTCCTAGGTATTATGTTTAACACTTCTCTTTCATCAATCAAGGCTTTTGAAAAGACTAAAAATGAAATTCGGCGTAAAATAAAAAATAGCAGTTAATATATATGAGCGGAAGGGATTGTTGATAGAAATTTCACGCGCCCCACGACTCATTTTTTAGTCTGATCAAAAGAACTCGATTGATGAGATAGTTTTGTGAGCCTTAGTACCTGGGGTTTTACCGATTATACCTGTTTTTCATCCATCACCTGCACTACATCTTTCCTCTCGATCAGACATTCAGCTGAATAATTTTCTTATTTCCTCTTCAATTAATTCAAACATTCCTGTTTCGATCCCTCTTTTGTGTCGTCTAGGAGTGATTCCATTTCTCATTAATCTAGGCAGTCAACTAAGGGTGTTGTTCTCTCTCATTGTTACTCGTTTTGATTCGTCATTTGTGTCCCCAAGGAGTGGTTTAATTCCTCATTCATCTACATTAATCATTGGTATCTAATTTCTAGCTACACCCTGTATTATTTTAATTTCTTGTCCTTCGCATACACTCCGTACCGAAATGTGGTCTACACTTTCGTATACACTCCGTACAGGATAGGTGAGACTAGTTAGGGGAAAACGATTGCCACTTTGGTTGTTTTATGTCAGTAGAATAGAATAGAGTAGAAATAAGTAGAGTAGAGTAGATTTATGATTCTCGGTATTTCTTATTATTTGTTCCATCATTCCAGAGATTATTATATACCGATAAATCGAGGGATTTAATGTCAAAAAACATTCATTCACTGTTGTGTATTATATAATTGGTAAAACTGAAGAGAAAGGATTTTCTAATTAAACACAAAAATATCACATATAATAAATAATTTCATAAAAACAGATTTACGAACGCAAACCGTAGATAACCATTTTTTTTTCTGTGCTGCAAACAAAAAATTCTCTTTATTATTCATTCATGTTTTCAGGATATCATATAAATTGTCATATTTCGAAATTTCCAATTTTCTACCATTATTTCCTTTTCATCCTCCATTGATGTGGTAGATGTGACCCACTCGCATCGCCCGGTGAAATACCACCGCATCGGATCGAGGCAACGTGAATTGGACTAATGGTTTCCAATTTCGTCGCTGTGCCGATGCGTCCGGTTTCCAAAATGGGAGTAAATAATTCTATTGTTTTGCCAATTTTCCAAAATTGTTGGTCATACACATAGTCCCGTTTTTTGTTTCTTGTTTTCTGTGCTGCGAAATACTCGAAATGTATTATTTTTAAACTAATCGAATTCATTTAGGGCTTCGAATCTTTCCGAAATTCTCGATTCCAGAGTTCTTCAGTTCAGTCTAATTATCTCGTAAACGTAAAACTCAAAATATCTGCTTATTTCATCATATTGAACATTTTCATGGGACATACGTATTGTTTATACTTATATATATTTGTTTTCAAAATAATCTTGATACTACTGGGGTTAAAGAACTACTTACATTTTCATTTCATAATTTAATCATATCTTCGAAATTGGTCATGATATTTTATTGCCGTTCTCTATTTTACATAACTTGATATTTTCTTCAGTTCAATCTCTATTTAACAACAAATGAAAAATATCTATGAACGTTTTAGAGAACTCATTTTGATCATTTCACATTTCACTCTTCAAAAACATTTATCTTGATCGAATTTCCATGTGCCTACAAATCATCATGATATTCGTCATCAGTTAGAGGTATCGATTAGACTAAAATCGTGGGGTGCGTGAAATTAATATCAATACTCTATCGCTCATATATATTAACTGCCATTAATATAATATACAGATTTCATTTTTCATTTTAGCAAATACATATTTTAGTCTAATCGATACCCCAGATTGATGATGAATGTTATGATAACCGGTAGGTACTTGGGATCTAAGCATTAACTCTCTTAAATTTAGATCAATTATTCCATTTCGGGAAGAATGGGGCACATCTTAATTTATTTCTTCATGTTCTGGATTCCAAAATTTAATCAATTTTAAACAATTCTCAATTATCATGTACCAATTGAAATGTTTAACCTCAAAATACTCCTTATTTTGATTTTATTTGGAAGATAAATAAAAGTAGTTTATTGAAGACAAAAAATGTCCCTATAAAACTTTTGACTGAACTGAAGAATGGGTTTTTCTTTTCTTTTCACTTTTATCAATTGAAAATTTCCTGGTTTAATTCAAATTTTGTATCCCCCCGTGAAGTAGGTAATTTTATTTCCTTCTGAAATTAGAATCGTTGGACTTGCTTTAGGCTCTCGTTATCTTATCCTTGCCATCGTCCCAATATTCTCGGTAATCTACGTAGTCGATATAGAGTTGTTCTTTCACAATAAATCATATACCCCAAAATTTCTCTATTTTATAAAATCAAAACTAATTGGTTGAGGGTCTCAAATCATCATTGACATTTACATAAATTGTCCTTTTCCTTTTCAGTTTCATTTCCTGGGCTATAAACCCAAAAAAACTTCTATATTCCGTTGAACGTTTCCGTCGAGAATAAGGATTGGTGATTCGTGTAGGATTGATGTAACAAAAGCGATATGGGTAATTGGTCCTAGGTACTATTCTTCACACATCTTTCCATCAATCAAGGATTTTGAAAAGACTAAGAATGAAGTTAGGCGTAAAATAAAAAAAATAGCAGTTAATATATATGAGCGAAAGGGATTGTTGATAGAAATTTCACGCGCCTAACGACTCATTTTTTAGTCTGATCAAAAGAACTCTGATAGATGAGATAGTTTTGTGAGGCTTAGTACCTGGGGTTTCACCGATTATTCCTGCTTTTCATCCATCACCTGCACTACATCTTTCCTCTCGATTAAACATTCAGCTGAATATTTTCCTTTTCACTTCAATTAATTCAAACTTTCCTGTTGCGATTGGCCTTCTGTGTCCTCTAGGAGTGATTAAATTTCTCATTCATCTTCGAAGTCAATTTAGGGTTGTTGTTCTCTCTCATTGTTTCTCGTTTTGATTCGTCTTTTGTGTCCCCGAGGAGTGAACCCAGACATCTTCTATATTCACGTTGAACGTTTCCATCGGGATAAAGGATTGGTGGTGTAGGATTGATGTAACAAAAGCAATATGGGTAATTGGTCCTAGGTATTATGTTTAACACTTCTCTTTCATCGATCTTATAGCCTTTTGAAAAGACTAAAAATGAAATTCGGCGTAAAATAAAAAAAATAGCAGTTAATATATATGAGCGGAAGGGATTGTTGATAGAAATTTCACGCGCCCCACGATTCATTTTTTAGTCTGATCAAAAGAACTTGATTGATGAGATAGTTTTGTGAGGCTTATAGTACTTGGGGTTTCACCGATTATACCTGCTTTTCATCCATCACCTGCACTACATCTTTCCTCTCGATCAGACAATCAGCTGAATAATTTTCCTATTTCCCCTTCAATTAATTCAAACATTCCTGTTTCGATCCCTCTTTTGTGTCGTCTAGGAGTGATTCCATTCTCATTCATCTACGCAGTCAACTAAGGGTGTTGTTTGTTTCTCGCTTTGATTCGTCATTTGTGTCCCTAGGAGTGGTTCAATTTCTTATTCACTTACGTAGTTAATTAAGGTTTGTTTTTCTCTCTTTTTTTCTCGTGCGGAAAACACAAGATTTCCTCTATTATATTGAAACCAATTGTGTTGGTGGGTCACCTCAAATCATCTTTGACATTCGTTTCCAGTACGTAAATCCCAAAATTTTTTCCTTTATTTTCACGTTGATTGTTTTTATCGGGAATACGGATTGGTGCTTCGTGTAGGATTGATGTAACAAAAGCAATATGGGTAATTGGTCCTAGGTATTATGTTTCACACTTCTTTCCATCAATCAAGGATTTTGAAAAGACTAAAAATGAAATTCGGCGTAAAATAAAAAATAGCAGTTAATATATATGAGCGGAAGAGATTGTTGATAGAAATTTCACGCGCCCCACGACTCATTTTTTAGTCTGATCAAAAGAACTCGATTGATGAGATAGTTTTGTGAGGCTTAGTACCTGGGGTTTCACCGATAATACCTGCTTTTCATCCATCACCTGCACTACATCTTTCCTCTCGATCAAACATTCAGCTGAATAATTTTTCTTTTCACATTAATTAATTCAAACTTTCCTGTTGCGATTGACCTTCTGTGCCCTCTAGGAGTGATTAAATTTCTCATTCATCCTCGTAGTCAATTTAGGGTTGTTGTTCTTCCTGCTTTTCTCGTGCAGAAAACATAAGATTTTCTCTTTTATATTTACGTTGATTGTTTTTATCGGGAATACGGATTGGTGATTCGTGTAGGATTGATGTAACAAAAGCAATATGGGTAATTGGTCTTAGGTACTATTCTTCACACTTCTTTCCATCAATCAAGGATTTTGAAAAGACTAAAAATGAAATTCGGCGTAAATTAAAAAATAGCAGTTAATATATATGAGCGAAAGGGATTGTTGATAGAAATTTCACGCGCCCCACGACTCATTTTTTAGTCTGATCAAAAGAACTCGATTGATGAGATAGTTTTGTGACGCTTAGTATCTGGGGTTTTACCGATTATACCTGCTTTTCATCCATCACCTGCACTACATCTTTCCTCTCGATCAAACATTCAGCTGAATAATTTTTCTTTTCACATCAATTAATTCAAACATTCCTGTTTCGATCCCTCTTTTGTGTCCACTAGGAGTGATTCCATCCTCATTCTGTCAACTGAGAATGTTCTCTCTCATTGTTTCTCGTTTTGCTTCATTTGTGTTCCCTAGGAGTGGTTCAATTTCTTATTCACGTTCGTAGTTAATTGAGGGTTGTTTTTCTCTCTGCTTTTCGGGTGCGGAAAACAAAAGATCTCCTCTATTATATTGGAACCAATTGTTGGTGTGTCTCTTCAAATCATCTGTGACATTCTTTTCCAGTAAGAAAATCTCAAAATTTTGTCTATTATATTCACGTTGATTGTTTTTATCGGGAATACGAATTGGTGATTCGTGTAGGACTGATGTAACAAAAGCAATATGGGCAATTGGTCCTTGGTATTATGTTTTACACTTCTCTCTCATCGATCTTAGAGCCTTTTGAAAAGACTAAAAATGAAAATCGCCATAAAATACAAAATAGCAGTTAATATATATGAGCGGAAGAGATTGTTGATAGAAATTTCACGCGCCCCACGACTCATTTTTTAGTCTGATCAAAAGAACTAGGTTGATGAGATAGTTTCGTGAGGCTTAGTACCTGGGGTTTCACCGATTATACCTGCTTTTCATCCATCACCTGCACTACATCTTTCCTCTCGATCAAACATTCAGCTGAATAATTTTCCTATTCACATTAATTAATTCAAACTTTCCTGTCTCGATTCGTTTTTTGTGTCTTCTAGGAGTGATTCCATTTCTCATTCAGTCAACTGAGAATGTTCTCTCTCATTGTTTTTCGTTTTGCTTTATTTGTGTTCCAATTTTTCTATTTGCTAAAGAGAATCTAAATTCTAAGGACTGAAGAATATCTAAAAATTCTAAAGACTAAACAAAATCTAAAAATTCTATTTGCTAAGAGAATCTAAGAATTCTATTTGCTAAAGAGATGCTAATAACAATCCAAGACTAAAAACAACATGCTCAAGTCAAAGAAAATATCAAAATTCAAGAATATCAAAGAAAAATGTAAATATCAAATCTATTTCGTCAACTTTAAGGTAAGAACTTGTTGCAACAAATTATAACTATTGAGAGTTGAGTGTTTTAATGTTTTTGATTTTATCTTTCCATTTAATTCTTCACCATTCTGTACGAAAACCAACTACTAACTACTAATTTTTAACGTAAAGTTACTAAAGTGTTGTGTTTAATTTGAAGGTAAGTGTTTACTTGAACAATTTTATGGACAAAAGATTAATTAGGAAATGGAATAAATTTTATTAGCTTTATTTGAAGAGTTGTATTAATTTTTGTTTGTTTTAGCGTCCCGGAAGTTTGTGTAATGGCTAAGGAGGCAGCAGGAGTTGAAGTGAAGTGTTGTTATATTTATGTTGTTATGTGATGTATTTTTTTTTTTAGTTTTATTGTAAGAGATAGGAAATTGACTTTAATGATTTGTAAATATGTTTATAGTTAGTTTATTAAATGTAAGCTTAGGTTAGGTCCACTCCTGGGAGCTGTAAGACCTTGAAGTTGGTGGAGCGGCTCAGTAACTTGCTACTCTTTCGAACCTCTAGGACGGGAGAGTAGAAGCGAAGCTAACAAACAGCTCACTGTTGAAATAAATTTTAATAAAAAATACGTTGAGACTTTAATTTATTCCCAATTTGTCAAATATTTGTTTTGGTTTTATTATTTGGTTTTTTTTCGCACAGAAAAAATGGAAACTGAAAAATATTTATTTAGTATTTGAGAGAAGTTGACACTTTTCAGGAAGTTGGTTGTAGAAAATAAATAAAATGGTACACGAGGTTGCGTCTCTATTGAAACTATTCCATCTATTTTAGTTAACTACACTTTATTTAACATAACATATTTGATTGATACAAAATATTAGTTTTAGTAAATAGAATGCGAGTTGGATGAAGTTCTGAATGAAATCAGTGTGGTGTCGTGCTTTTTGTGTCTTGTGTTGCTTTTATTTTCATAATTGATTCGATATAATTCCGGTTTATTTTGAAAATTGAAACATTTGACAAAATTCATTTTATTTATATAGAAAGATGAATTTTGTTGACTAAATAGTTGAGATTCAAAAACATTTGTAAAAAAGATAGTTGTTTCTTTTTGAGAATTTTTATTTTCTTAAATTTTTGATCGAAAATCACCTAACCTAATTTATAAATGAACATGTATACAATTTTTTGATATTTACATTTACAGGTTAGGTTAGGTTAGGTTAGGTTAGGTTAGGTTAGGTTAGGTTAGGTTAGGTTAGGTTAGGTTAGGTTAGGTTAGGTTAGGTTAGGTTAGGTTAGGTTAGGTTAGGTTAGGTTAGGTTAGGTTAGGTTAGGTTAGGTTAGGTTAGGTTAGGTTAGGTTAGGTTAGGTTAGGTTAGGTTAGGTTAGGTTAGGTTAGGTTAGGTTAGGTTAGGTTAGGTTAGGTTAGGTTAGGTTAGGTTAGGTTAGGTTAGGTTAGGTTAGGTTAGGTTAGGTTAGGTTAGGTTAGGTTAGGTTAGGTTAGGTTAGGTTAGGTTAGGTTAGGTTAGGTTAGGTTAGGTTAGGTTAGGTTAGGTTAGGTTAGGTTAGGTTAGGTTAGGTTAGGTTAGGTTAGGTTAGGTTAGGTTAGGTTAGGTTAGGTTAGGTTAGGTTAGGTTCCACTCCTAAGAGCTGTAAGACCTTGACGTTGGTGGAGTGGCTCAGTAACTTCCTCTCTTCTCGGGCCGTCTCGGCGGACGGGTGGAGGGGAGTGAAGCTAAGAAACAGCTCAAAAAAAACAGGAGTAAACCTGGAGAAAAAATCCGCAATCCTACGCTGTTAGCCACCGTGGCAACGGGATGAATGGCTGCGCGAAGTCAGCCTCGAACGGTGCCTCTGGGATACCAGGCGACCTCCCAGAGAACCTAGCCTTAGCGAGGTAAGGGCGCACTGCCTCGCCGGACCTTTATTTCGTCCCCACTCGTGGGAATCGTATGGATTCAATTAAAAAATTAAACAAAAAACGTCGCAGGAGAGGGAATACTTCGTCGGAGACAGAGGCATCTCTGTCTCACGATAGAAAAAAACAAATTATTGATGAGGAATGTACGTCGTCTTCTGGCGAAGATGAAAACAAAAAATTTGATGAGGAAGAAAACACGGTCGAGGATGACCTCGCCCGGGAGCTCTTCGAGCAGGAGCTAATACAGAAACACAGGGAAATGGTAAACAAATCCTTCGCATCGGTCAGACAATCGACCATGATGGAGGAGGAAGTTGATGAGGAGAAGGAGTCAAGCGAAGAGTTTGACTTCAGAAAGACTGACCTATTCTCGATCCTACTCGGTATCGAGAAAAAGGTCACCACACCCTATTGGTGCCAAAGCACCAATAAAGAAGAAAAGAAAGCGAAAAAAAAATCCTGGAGGGAGGAAAACTCCAGGAAAGAAGAAACAGCCCCAGAGGCGATCAAACGAAAGATCAGCGAGGTCGAACAGATCCTCGCGAGCCTTAATATCGAAAACGACGATATTAAAAGGAGGATGGGGGAAATGAGAACCCTCACGAAAAGATTAAATAAGGGTACGGATGGAAAAAATACATCCGATAATACATTAACCGGCATTAAATGTAACGAATGCCGGAAAGAAGCCGAAAAGCTTCGAAAAGCGGAGGCTACCAAAAAAATCGCGGCAGCCTTGGAAAAGGGAGGTTCCTTCAAAGATTTTGAGGGAATCAAAGACAAATTTTGGGAGGACAAAGTGTTCTCTAAAACCAAGATCCTCCCTATGAGGATCCAAGACGCGCTAGATAGAAAGGACTGTATGGTCCTAATAAATCCAAGCACGGAAAAGGAGCTAGAGAATATGACTCCTGAAATCAGGGAGCTAGCGGAAGCCCTTAATCTCGGGGAATTCGAGGTTATCGAGAATTCGGTAACCTCCCTGAAAACAAAAAAAGCCTGGAGGCATTATGTCGCCAGACTGAATGGAGAACCCGGCAAGGATTTTAAAATGATTGGTGCCATGGTCGGGGAGAACCTGGGCGAGGACACGAATGTCCTCATACTCGGCGGGGAGATAACTCCCGCGAGGAAAATTATAGAATTCACTGCTAAAAGCGGTGGATTATACAACATGATTACACACCCGGGAGCCTCCAGAGATAGGAGGTCGGAGGAAGGGGAATCTGTCCTGGTCAGGACAGGAGACAGGCCCTTCGCCGAGGTACTAAAAAGCATGCAGGAGAAAGTTGACGTTGCGAGCCTCAACGTCAACATTAACAAAGTTAAAAAAACAAATGGCGGCGACATTGTCATCCGCCTCAAAGGCAGGGGTCAGGCGCAGACCCTAAAAAACGCAATAATTAATAAAATGGAGGAGGTCAGTGTAACGACCAGAAATAGGGGGACGGTCTTTAGCGTCACTGACCTTGACCCGGCGGTCACCGCTGAGGAGGTGAAAGCGGAGATCGAGAAACAGACCGGCCTAGCAGGCCTGGTCGAAATTAAATTGTTTAGGAAAACAAAATTCGGAGGGCAGATGTGTCTTCTCTCCGTACCGAACAACAAAGCCGGCAAGCTAAGGGAGATAGGAACCATCAAAATAGGATGGTCGGCCTGTAGGGTGAGGGAGCGAATAGCCCCTCTGAGGTGTTACAGATGTCTGGAATACGGACATAGTCGGACCTCCTGCAAGGGGGAGGATAGAAGTAAACAATGCCTCAATTGTGGCGGGCTCAACCATAGAGCCCAGGACTGTAAGGCCGTAGCGAAATGTATGGCCTGCAAAATAGAAGGACATAGGATGGACACCATGAGATGTCCAGAATATAGGAAATTAGTCCTTGGGAACTCGGACTAAAAAAAAAAAAAAAAAAAAAAAAGGTCTAAAACTATAAAATGGACAGAAGGCCCTTTTACAACCTCTTTGTCCAGGATCTAGACCCCAAATATTTTAATATTATGTTAATATTATTATTCGTCATTGTTGTTCCAAGGTTCCGGCAATATACACCGGAGGCCTATTTTAGAATGTTGTCATCGGTTGATCCCTATACCATCAACATGACGACAACAAAGGTTTTATTTATTTTTTATTTATATGAATATATTTATTTTATATTTATTTATTTATTTATTTATTTCATTTTAACTAATTTTAATCTAGATTTTAGTAGAGCATATCCCGACCATTATTGCAAAATCCCAACTGGGATACCTTCGGTTGTTCATGAGATTAATATTAAAATAAAGTCACTATATGATAGCCCGGGGTCACGTATCTTGCTGCACAGCGTGGTGACAATGTGGGCCCGATACAAGCAAAATGGCTAACGATAAAAAAACAGGCAAAAACCAGATAAACGTACTGCAAGTGAACTTGGGGAGGTCCAAGATAGCGCACGATATCGCCTTTGACGAAGCAAACAAACATCACATCGACGTCATGATAATATCCGAGCCAAATAAAAACATTGCAAGAAAAAAAGGATGGCTCGTCGATAAGAATGCAGGAGTGGCGATAGCCATCATAAATAAAAACTTGGAAATAGATAAGACGCTTCGAGGTGATAACTGCGTACAAATAGAAACCAAGGGCACCATTATGACGGCCGTTTATATCTCACCGAATATCAACGATAGAGAATACCAAAAGGCCATAGATAAAACCTTTGAAACGGCTACCAATAACAACGGAAGACGACTATCCATAATGGCCGGAGATATAAACGCGAAATCCGCAATATGGGGATCTCCTATGTCTGATATAAAAGGACAAATGGCAGAGGAGTGGTTGGCCCAAACAGGATGGGTAGCAATCAATAACGGCCATCACACCTTTGAAAGAGGTAACTCCAAAACACATATAGATGTTACTCTCTGTCATACCAGTCATTATAATAAGATCACCAACTGGGGTATAGAATATGTCAATCCCTACACACACCATGGACATATTCGATATCAGATAAAAACGAAAGGAGCAATAAAAAAGATGAGCCCTAACAACAGGAAAAGGACATACTTGAACACCGAAAAGTACGTAGAAATACTAAAAAAAAGCAATGGAACATACGAGGAAATACTGAAGGCATATAAAGATGCCTCCAGTAATAATAACGACGCAAATACCTCGATGCAACCATTCTGGTGGAATCCTGAAATCGAGAATGCCAGAAATGAATATAATAAACAAAGACGTAAATACACCCGAGAAAAACTCCCACATTTAAAACAAAAGTGGGAAGACGGTATGAACTTACAAGGCAAAGTACTAAAAAGACTAATTACACAAGCCAAAAAGAGATGTTGGGACGACCTCATGAAAGACCTTGAAAACGACATATGGGGCCAGGGCTACAGGATAGTGACGGGCAAACTGGCTAATAAAACACAAGGCCAACTCAGCGCGAAAAGGAGAAAAAATATCCTCCGCACCCTCTTCCCGACAACAAGAGGGAGAATAACAAACGACGACGATAACGAACCCGCACTACATGAGGTACCAAACAGTTTCACCAGCGACGAGCTCGATATAGCGATTAGAGATATTAAAAACGGCAAGGCACCAGGACCAGACGGCCTGCCAAACGAAGCTCTAAAAATCGCGGTGAAAACTAAACCGTTGCAAGTTCTAAACTATCTAAACGAACTCTTGAAGCAACAACGGTTTCCCGACTGCTGGAAAACAGCCAGAGTCGTTCTACTTCCGAAGGAGGGTAAAGACCCAAACGAGGCAGGCAGCTATCGCCCTATATGCCTGATCAACTCTTTCGGAAAATTACTAGAACGTATGATTACAAACAGATTGGCTGATGAGATCGAGAATAAGAACCTCCTATCTCCGCACCAGCATGGCTTCCGACCCAAAAGATCAACGGTGTCGGCAATAAACGAACTAAAAGAAATAGTAGGTAAAAACAGCCACAAATGGGGTGTATTTGTGGCTGTTGATATAAAGAACGCCTTCAATACCGCGAAATGGCATAAAATAGTCACGGCTTGTAAAGATAACGGAATTAGCCCTTACTTAACGAACTACATAAAGAACTACCTGAGCGACAGGAGGGTGACCTCCGGCATCATTTCACATAGATGCACGATGGGTGTTCCGCAGGGCTCCGTCCTTGGACCGGTTCTGTGGAACATCATGTATAACGGTATCCTAGTGTTGGATTATGGCCCAAAAGTTTCCACTATCGCGTACGCTGATGACCTCGTCTTCTACATCGTAGGAGACAAAGAAAACGAGGTCAGGAATAGAGCAGAGAATACTGTAGCTCTAGCGGTCCGTTGGATCACAAGAAACGGACTAAAAATTGCTCCTCAGAAAACGGAGATAGTGACGGTGAAGGGACCACGGAAAACAAATGGCCCCTTCAAAATGGTAGTGGAAAGACAAAGAGTCGAGGCCAAAAAGAAAATAAAATATCTGGGAGTAATAATAACAAAAAACCTTAACTTCCTGGAACATATAAAATACACGGTCGAAAAAGCCGATAAAAAGACCTCACAACTACGGAGACTGATGCCGAATGTGGGAGGGCCCGGTTATTGCAAGCGCAGGGTTCTGTGCCAAGTAATGCACAGCGTCCTCCTGTATGCGGCGCCAGCCTGGCGCGAAGCCATTAAGATACAAGCATACAAGGAAAGATTAATGGCCGCGCAAAGAAAAGGCTTACTGATGGTCGCCGCTGCCTACAGGACCGTATCGGCCGAGGCAGTCCAGGTTATAGCAGGTTTCCCACCGATTGATCTTATGATAGCAGAGAGATGTTTCCTATATAAAATAGGAGGCAGGTTAGCCGGCAATAGACGAATGGCAAGAGAAAGAACATATAAAAAGTGGCAGGAGAGGTGGGACAGTCTGAAGACGAAGGCCCAGTGGACAAAAACTTTGATTAAAGACATAAGAAGCTGGGTCATGTGCAAACACCGA